>NC_140769.1:139645724-144645724 GCF_044657685.1 Stegodyphus dumicola
TGAAATTGGCGCTGGATTCTCTTCTTTAAGGAGCAAATATTTTGTACACTATTTTGCCGGATAAATTCAAAAATGTAATCTCTGTAATAAAATAGTAAAAAAAAAAAAATGCAACATGAAGACTTCAGATAACAATCTAAGATCTTTAAGAAAAATATTATGTGCATGGTACACAATTTCCTTGTAATAATTAAATAAGTTCTTCATGATTTAATTTCTTTAAATATAATACAAAGCGATAACATTTGGTGGCAACTATCTGAATTGTGAAATAGCGCTTATCGTGAAATTGGCGCTGGATTCTCTTCTTTAAGGAGCAAATATTTTGTACACTATTTTGCCCAATAAATTAAAAATAGTAAAAAAAATTCAACATGAAGACTTAAGAAAACAATCTAAGATCTTTAAGAAAAATATCATGTGCATGGTACACAATTTCCTTGTAATAATTAAATAAGTTCTTCATGATTTAATTTCTTTAAATATAATACAAAGCGATAACATTTGGTGGCAACAATCTGAATTGTGAAATAGCGCTTATCGTGAAATTGGCGCTGGATTCTCTTCTTTAAGGAGCAAATATTTTGTACACTATTTTGCCAGATAAATTCAATAATGTAATGTCTGTAATAAAAATAGTAAAAAAAAAAATGCAACATGAAGACTTCAGATAACAATCTAAGATCTTTAAGAAAAATATCATGTGCATGGTACACAATTTCCTTGTAATAATTAAATAAGTTCTTCGTTATTTAATTTCTTTAAATATAATACAAAGCGACAACAGTTGGTGGCAACTATCTGAGTTGTGAAATAGCGCTTATCGTGAAATTGGCGCTGGATTCTCCTCTTTAAGGAGCAAATATTTTGTACACTATTTTGCCGGATAAATTAAAAATAGTAAAAAAAAATGCAACATGAAGACTTCAGATAACAATCTAAGATCTTTAAGAAAAATATCATGTGCATGGTACACAATTTCTTTGTAATAATTAAATAAGTTCTTCATTATTTAATTTCTTTAAATATAATACAAAGCGATAACATTTGGTGGCAACAATCTGAATTGTGAAATAGCGCTTATCGTGAAATTGGCGCTGGATTCTCTTCTTTAAGGAGCAAATATTTTGTACACTATTTTGCCAGATAAATTCAATAATGTAATGTCTGTAATAAAAATAGTAAAAAAAAATGCAACATGAAATCTTCAGATAACAATCTAAGATCTTTAAGAAAAATATCATGTGCATGGTACACAATTTCTTTGTAATAATTAAATAAGTTCTTCATTATTTAATTTCTTTAAATATAATACAAAGCGATAACATTTGGTGGCAACAATCTGAATTGTGAAATAGCGCTTATCGTGAAATTGGCGCTGGATTCTCTTCTTTAAGGAGCAAATATTTTGTACACTATTTTGCCAGATAAATTCAATAATGTAATGTCTGTAATAAAAATAGTAAAAAAAAATGCAACATGAAGACTTCAGATAACAATCTAAGATCTTTAAGAAAAATATCATGTGCATGGTACACAATTTCTTTGTAATAATTAAATAAGTTCTTCATGATTTAATTTCTTTAAATATAATACAAAGCGATAACATTTGGTGGCAACAATCTGAATTGTGAAATAGCGCTTATCGTGAAATTGGCGCTGGATTCTCTTCTTTAAGGAGCAAATATTTTGTACACTATTTTGCCAGATAAATTCAATAATGTAATGTCTGTAATAAAAATAGTAAAAAAAAAATGCAACATGAAGACTTCAGATAACAATCTAAGATCTTTAAGAAAAATATCATGTGCATGGTACACAATTTCGTTGTAATAATTAAATAAGTTCTTCGTTATTTAATTTCTTTAAATATAATAGAAAGCGATAACATTTGGTGGCAACAATCTGAATTGTGAAATAGCGCTTATCCTGAAATTGGCGCTGGATTCTCTTCTTTAAGAAGCAAATATTTTGCCCACTATTTTGCCGGATAAATTCAATAAAGTAATCTCTGTAATAAAAATAGTAAAAAAAAAAATGCAACATGACGACTTCAGATAACAATCTAAGATCTTTAAGAAAAATATCATGTGCATGGTACACAATTTCCTTGTAATAATTAAATAAGTTCTTCATTATTTAATTTCTTTAAATATAATACAAAGCGATAACATTTGGTGGCAACAATCTGAATCGTGAAATAACGCTTATCGTGAAATTGGCGCTGGATTCTCTTCTTTAAGGAGCAAATATTTTGTACACTATTTTGCCGGATAAATTCAAAAATGTAATCTCTGTAATAAAATAGTAAAAAAAAAAAAAATGCAACATGAAGACTTCAGATAACAATCTAAGATCTTTAAGAAAAATATTATGTGCATGGTACACAATTTCCTTGTAATAATTAAATAAGTTCTTCATGATTTAATTTCTTTAAATATAATACAAAGCGATAACATTTGGTGGCAACTATCTGAATTGTGAAATAGCGCTTATCGTGAAATTGGCGCTGGATTCTCTTCTTTAAGGAGCAAATATTTTGTACACTATTTTGCCCAATAAATTAAAAATAGTAAAAAAAATTCAACATGAAGACTTAAGAAAACAATCTAAGATCTTTAAGAAAAATATCATGTGCATGGTACACAATTTCCTTGTAATAATTAAATAAGTTCTTCATGATTTAATTTCTTTAAATATAATACAAAGCGATAACATTTGGTGGCAACAATCTGAATTGTGAAATAGCGCTTATCGTGAAATTGGCGCTGGATTCTCTTCTTTAAGGAGCAAATATTTTGTACACTATTTTGCCAGATAAATTCAATAATGTAATGTCTGTAATAAAAATAGTAAAAAAAAAATGCAACATGAAGACTTCAGATAACAATCTAAGATCTTTAAGAAAAATATCATGTGCATGGTACACAATTTCCTTGTAATAATTAAATAAGTTCTTCGTTATTTAATTTCTTTAAATATAATACAAAGCGACAACAGTTGGTGGCAACTATCTGAGTTGTGAAATAGCGCTTATCGTGAAATTGGCGCTGGATTCTCCTCTTTAAGGAGCAAATATTTTGTACACTATTTTGCCGGATAAATTAAAAATAGTAAAAAAAAATGCAACATGAAGACTTCAGATAACAATCTAAGATCTTTAAGAAAAATATCATGTGCATGGTACACAATTTCTTTGTAATAATTAAATAAGTTCTTCATTATTTAATTTCTTTAAATATAATACAAAGCGATAACATTTGGTGGCAACAATCTGAATTGTGAAATAGCGCTTATCGTGAAATTGGCGCTGGATTCTCTTCTTTAAGGAGCAAATATTTTGTACACTATTTTGCCAGATAAATTCAATAATGTAATGTCTGTAATAAAAATAGTAAAAAAAAATGCAACATGAAATCTTCAGATAACAATCTAAGATCTTTAAGAAAAATATCATGTGCATGGTACACAATTTCGTTGTAATAATTAAATAAGTTCTTCGTTATTTAATTTCTTTAAATATAATAGAAAGCGATAACATTTGGTGGCAACAATCTGAATTGTGAAATAGCGCTTATCCTGAAATTGGCGCTGGATTCTCTTCTTTAAGAAGCAAATATTTTGCCCACTATTTTGCCGGATAAATTCAATAAAGTAATCTCTGTAATAAAAATAGTAAAAAAAAAAATGCAACATGACGACTTCAGATAACAATCTAAGATCTTTAAGAAAAATATCATGTGCATGGTACACAATTTCCTTGTAATAATTAAATAAGTTCTTCATTATTTAATTTCTTTAAATATAATACAAAGCGATAACATTTGGTGGCAACAATCTGAATCGTGAAATAACGCTTATCGTGAAATTGGCGCTGGATTCTCTTCTTTAAGGAGCAAATATTTTGTACACTATTTTGCCGGATAAATTCAAAAATGTAATCTCTGTAATAAAATAGTAAAAAAAAAAAAATGCAACATGAAGACTTCAGATAACAATCTAAGATCTTTAAGAAAAATATTATGTGCATGGTACACAATTTCCTTGTAATAATTAAATAAGTTCTTCATGATTTAATTTCTTTAAATATAATACAAAGCGATAACATTTGGTGGCAACTATCTGAATTGTGAAATAGCGCTTATCGTGAAATTGGCGCTGGATTCTCTTCTTTAAGGAGCAAATATTTTGTACACTATTTTGCCCAATAAATTAAAAATAGTAAAAAAAATTCAACATGAAGACTTAAGAAAACAATCTAAGATCTTTAAGAAAAATATCATGTGCATGGTACACAATTTCCTTGTAATAATTAAATAAGTTCTTCATGATTTAATTTCTTTAAATATAATACAAAGCGATAACATTTGGTGGCAACAATCTGAATTGTGAAATAGCGCTTATCGTGAAATTGGCGCTGGATTCTCTTCTTTAAGGAGCAAATATTTTGTACACTATTTTGCCAGATAAATTCAATAATGTAATGTCTGTAATAAAAATAGTAAAAAAAAAAATGCAACATGAAGACTTCAGATAACAATCTAAGATCTTTAAGAAAAATATCATGTGCATGGTACACAATTTCCTTGTAATAATTAAATAAGTTCTTCGTTATTTAATTTCTTTAAATATAATACAAAGCGACAACAGTTGGTGGCAACTATCTGAGTTGTGAAATAGCGCTTATCGTGAAATTGGCGCTGGATTCTCCTCTTTAAGGAGCAAATATTTTGTACACTATTTTGCCGGATAAATTAAAAATAGTAAAAAAAAATGCAACATGAAGACTTCAGATAACAATCTAAGATCTTTAAGAAAAATATCATGTGCATGGTACACAATTTCTTTGTAATAATTAAATAAGTTCTTCATTATTTAATTTCTTTAAATATAATACAAAGCGATAACATTTGGTGGCAACAATCTGAATTGTGAAATAGCGCTTATCGTGAAATTGGCGCTGGATTCTCTTCTTTAAGGAGCAAATATTTTGTACACTATTTTGCCAGATAAATTCAATAATGTAATGTCTGTAATAAAAATAGTAAAAAAAAATGCAACATGAAATCTTCAGATAACAATCTAAGATCTTTAAGAAAAATATCATGTGCATGGTACACAATTTCGTTGTAATAATTAAATAAGTTCTTCGTTATTTAATTTCTTTAAATATAATAGAAAGCGATAACATTTGGTGGCAACAATCTGAATTGTGAAATAGCGCTTATCCTGAAATTGGCGCTGGATTCTCTTCTTTAAGAAGCAAATATTTTGCCCACTATTTTGCCGGATAAATTCAATAAAGTAATCTCTGTAATAAAAATAGTAAAAAAAAAAATGCAACATGACGACTTCAGATAACAATCTAAGATCTTTAAGAAAAATATCATGTGCATGGTACACAATTTCCTTGTAATAATTAAATAAGTTCTTCATTATTTAATTTCTTTAAATATAATACAAAGCGATAACATTTGGTGGCAACAATCTGAATCGTGAAATAACGCTTATCGTGAAATTGGCGCTGGATTCTCTTCTTTAAGGAGCAAATATTTTGTACACTATTTTGCCGGATAAATTCAAAAATGTAATCTCTGTAATAAAATAGTAAAAAAAAAAATGCAACATGAAGACTTCAGATAACAATCTAAGATCTTTAAGAAAAATATCATGTGCATGGTACACAATTTCCTTGTAATAATTAAATAAGTTCTTCGTTATTTAATTTCTTTAAATATAATACAAAGCGACAACAGTTGGTTGCAACTATCTGAGTTGTGAAATAGCGCTTATCGTGAAATTGGCGCTGGATTCTCCTCTTTAAGGAGCAAATATTTTGTACACTATTTTGCCGGATAAATTAAAAATAGTAAAAAAAAATGCAACATGAAGACTTCAGATAACAATCTAAGATCTTTAAGAAAAATATCATGCGCATGGTACACAATTTCTTTGTAATAATTAAATAAGTTCTTCATTATTTAATTTCTTTAAATATAATACAAAGCGATAACATTTGGTGGCAACAATCTGAATTGTGAAATAGCGCTTATCGTGAAATTGGCGCTGGATTCTCTTCTTTAAGGAGCAAATATTTTGTACACTATTTTGCCAGATAAATTCAATAATGTAATGTCTGTAATAAAAATAGTAAAAAAAAATGCAACATGAAATCTTCAGATAACAATCTAAGATCTTTAAGAAAAATATCATGTGCATGGTACACAATTTCGTTGTAATAATTAAATAAGTTCTTCGTTATTTAATTTCTTTAAATATAATAGAAAGCGATAACATTTGGTGGCAACAATCTGAATTGTGAAATAGCGCTTATCCTGAAATTGGCGCTGGATTCTCTTCTTTAAGAAGCAAATATTTTGCCCACTATTTTGCCGGATAAATTCAATAAAGTAATCTCTGTAATAAAAATAGTAAAAAAAAAAATGCAACATGACGACTTCAGATAACAATCTAAGATCTTTAAGAAAAATATCATGTGCATGGTACACAATTTCCTTGTAATAATTAAATAAGTTCTTCATTATTTAATTTCTTTAAATATAATACAAAGCGATAACATTTGGTGGCAACAATCTGAATCGTGAAATAACGCTTATCGTGAAATTGGCGCTGGATTCTCTTCTTTAAGGAGCAAATATTTTGTACACTATTTTGCCGGAAAATTCAAAAATGTAATCTCTGTAATAAAATAGTAAAAAAAAAAAATGCAACATGAAGACTTCAGATAACAATCTAAGATCTTTAAGAAAAATATTATGTGCATGGTACACAATTTCCTTGTAATAATTAAATAAGTTCTTCATGATTTAATTTCTTTAAATATAATACAAAGCGATAACATTTGGTGGCAACTATCTGAATTGTGAAATAGCGCTTATCGTGAAATTGGCGCTGGATTCTCTTCTTTAAGGAGCAAATATTTTGTACACTATTTTGCCCAATAAATTAAAAATAGTAAAAAAAATTCAACATGAAGACTTAAGAAAACAATCTAAGATCTTTAAGAAAAATATCATGTGCATGGTACACAATTTCCTTGTAATAATTAAATAAGTTCTTCATGATTTAATTTCTTTAAATATAATACAAAGCGATAACATTTGGTGGCAACAATCTGAATTGTGAAATAGCGCTTATCGTGAAATTGGCGCTGGATTCTCTTCTTTAAGGTGCAAATATTTTGTAAACTATTTTGCCAGATAAATTCAATAATGTAATGTCTGTAATAAAAATAGTAAAAAAAAATGCAACATGAAGACTTCAGATAACAATCTAAGATCTTTAAGAAAAATATCATGTGCATGGTACACAATTTCCTTGTAATAATTAAATAAGTTCTTCGTTATTTAATTTCTTTAAATATAATACAAAGCGACAACAGTTGGTGGCAACAATCTGAATTGTGAAATTGCGCTTATTGTGAAATTGGCGCTGGATTCTCTTCTTTAAGGAGCAAATATTTTGTACACTATTTTGCCGGATAAATTCAATAATGTAATCTCTGTAATAAAAATAGTAAAAAAAAATGCAACATGAAGACTTCAGATAACAATCTAAGATCTTTAAGAAAAATATCATGTGCATGGTACACAATTTCCTTGTAATAATTAAATAAGTTGTTCATTATTTAATTTCTTTAAATATAATATAAAGCGATAACATTTGGTGGCAACTATCTGAATTGTGAAATAGCGTTTATCGTGAAATTGGCGCTGGATTCTCTACTTTAAGGAGCAAATATTTTGTACACTATTTTGCCGGATAAATTCAATAATGTAATTTCTGTAATAAAAATAGTAAAAAAAAAATGCAACATGAAGACTTCAGATAACAATCTAAGATCTTTAAGAAAAGTATCATGTGCATGGTACACAATTTCCTTGTAATAATTAAATAAGTTCTTCATTATTTAATTTCTTTAAATATAATACAAAGCGATAACATTTGGTGGCAACAATCTGAATTGTGAAATAGCGCTTATCATGAAATTGGCGCTGGATTCTCTTCTTTAAGGAGCAAATATTTTGTACACTATTTTGCGGGATAAATTCAATAATGTAATCTCTGTAATAAAAATAGTAAAAAAAAAATGCAACATGAAGACTTCAGATAACAATCTAAGATCTTTAAGAAAAATATCATGTTCATGGTACACAATTTCCTTGTAATAATTAAATAAGTTGTTCATTATTTAATTTCTTTAAATGTAATACAAAGCGATAACATTTGGTGGCAACAATCTGAATTGTGAAATAACGCTTATCGTGAAATTGGCGCTGGATTCTCTTCTTTAAGGAGCAAATATTTTGTACACTATTTTGCCGGATAAATTCAAAAATGTAATCTCTGTAATAAAAATAGTAAAAAAAAAAATGCAACATGAAGACTTCAGATAACAATCTAAGATCTTTAAGAAAAATATTATGTGCATGGTACACAATTTCCTTGTAATAATTAAATAAGTTCTTCATGATTTAATTTCTTTAAATATAATACAAAGCGATAACATTTGGTGGCAACAATCTGAATTGTGAAATAGCGCTTATCGTGAAATTGGCGCTGGATTCTCTTCTTTAAGGAGCAAATATTTTGTACACTATTTTGCCAGGTAAATTCAATAATGTAATGTCTGTAATAAAAATAGTAAAAAAAAAATGCAACATGAAGACTTCAGATAACAATCTAAGATCTTTAAGAAAAATATCATGTGCATGGTACACAATTTCCTTGTAATAATTAAATAAGTTCTTCGTTATTTAATTTCTTTAAATATAATACAAAGCGATAACATTTGGTGGCAACAATCTGAATTGTGAAATAGCGCTTATCCTGAAATTGGCGCTGGATTCTCTTCTTTAAGAAGCAAATATTTTGCCCACTATTTTGCCGGATAAATTCAATAAAATAATCTCTGTAATAAAAATAGTAAAAAAAAAAATGCAACATGACGACTTCAGATAACAATCTAAGATCTTTAAGAAAAATATCATGTGCATGGTACACAATTTCCTTGTAATAATTAAATAAGTTCTTCATTATTTAATTTCTTTAAATATAATACAAAGCGATAACATTTGGTGGCAACAATCTGAATCGTGAAATAACGCTTATCGTGAAATTGGCGCTGGATTCTCTTCTTTAAGGAGCAAATATTTTGTACACTATTTTGCCGGATAAATTCAAAAATGTAATCTCTAATAAAAATAGTAAAAAAAAAAAAAATGCAACATGAAGACTTCAGATAACAATCTAAGATCTTTAAGAAAAATATTATGTGCATGGTACACAATTTCCTTGTAATAATTAAATAAGTTCTTCATGATTTAATTTCTTTAAATATAATACAAAGCGATAACATTTGGTGGCAACTATCTGAATTGTGAAATAGCGCTTATCGTGAAATTGGCGCTGGATTCTCTTCTTTAAGGAGCAAATATTTTGTACACTATTTTGCCCAATAAATTAAAAATAGTAAAAAAAATTCAACATGAAGACTTAAGAAAACAATCTAAGATCTTTAAGAAAAATATCATGTGCATGGTACACAATTTCCTTGTAATAATTAAATAAGTTCTTCATGATTTAATTTCTTTAAATATAATACAAAGCGATAACATTTGGTGGCAACAATCTGAATTGTGAAATAGCGCTTATCGTGAAATTGGCGCTGGATTCTCTTCTTTAAGGAGCAAATATTTTGTACACTATTTTGCCAGATAAATTCAATAATGTAATGTCTGTAATAAAAATAGTAAAAAAAAAATGCAACATGAAGACTTCAGATAACAATCTAAGATCTTTAAGAAAAATATCATGTGCATGGTACACAATTTCCTTGTAATAATTAAATAAGTTCTTCGTTATTTAATTTCTTTAAATATAATACAAAGCGACAACAGTTGGTGGCAACAATCTGAATTGTGAAATTGCGCTTATCGTGAAATTGGCGCTGGATTCTCTTCTTTAAGGAGCAAATATTTTGTACACTATTTTGCCGGATAAATTCAATAATGTAATCTCTGTAATAAAAATATTAAAAAAAAATGCAACATGAAGACTTCAGATAACAATCTAAGATCTTTAAGAAAAATATCATGTGCATGGTACACAATTTCCTTGTAATAATTAAATAAGTTGTTCATTATTTAATTTCTTTAAATATAATATAAAGCGATAACATTTGGTGGCAACTATCTGAATTGTGAAATAGCGTTTATCGTGAAATTGGCGCTGGATTCTCTACTTTAAGGAGCAAATATTTTGTACACTATTTTGCCGGATAAATTCAATAATGTAATTTCTGTAATAAAAATAGTAAAAAAAAAATGCAACATGAAGACTTCAGATAACAATCTAAGATCTTTAAGAAAAATATCATGTGCATGGTACACAATTTCCTTGTAATAATTAAATAAGTTGTTCATTATTTAATTTCTTTAAATGTAATACAAAGCGATAACATTTGGTGGCAACAATCTGAATTGTGAAATAACGCTTATCGTGAAATTGGCGCTGGATTCTCTTCTTTAAGGAGCAAATATTTTGTACACTATTTTGCCGGATAAATTCAAAAATGTAATCTCTGTAATAAAAATAGTAAAAAAAAAAATGCAACATGAAGACTTCAGATAACAATCTAAGATCTTTAAGAAAAATATTATGTGCATGGTACACAATTTCCTTGTAATAATTAAATAAGTTCTTCATGATTTAATTTCTTTAAATATAATACAAAGCGATAACATTTGGTGGCAACTATCTGAATTGTGAAATAGCGCTTATCGTGAAATTGGCGCTGGATTCTCTTCTTTAAGGAGCAAATATTTTGTACACTATTTTGCCCAATAAATTAAAAATAGTAAAAAAAATTCAACATGAAGACTTCAGATAACAATCTAAGATCTTTAAGAAAAATATTATGTGCATGGTACACAATTTCCTTGTAATAATTAAATAAGTTCTTCATGATTTAATTTCTTTAAATATAATACAAAGCGATAACATTTGGTGGCAACTATCTGAATTGTGAAATAGCGTTTATCGTGAAATTGGCGCTGGATTCTCTACTTTAAGGAGCAAATATTTTGTACACTATTTTGCCGGATAAATTCAATAATGTAATTTCTGTAATAAAAATAGTAAAAAAAAAAATGCAACATGAAGACTTCAGATAACAATCTAAGATCTTTAAGAAAAATATCATGTGCATGGTACACAATTTCCTTGTAATAATTAAATAAGTTCTTCATTATTTAATTTCTTTAAATATAATACAAAGCGACAACAGTTGGTGGCAACAATCTGAATTGTGAAATTGCGCTTATCGTGAAATTGGCGCTGGATTCTCTTCTTTAAGGAGCAAATATTTTGTACACTATTTTGCCGGATAAATTCAATAATGTAATCTCTGTAATAAAAATATTAAAAAAAATGCAACATGAAGACTTCAGATAACAATCTAAGATCTTTAAGAAAAATATCATGTGCATGGTACACAATTTCCTTGTAATAATTAAATAAGTTGTTCATTATTTAATTTCTTTAAATATAATATAAAGCGATAACATTTGGTGGCAACTATCTGAATTGTGAAATAGCGTTTATCGTGAAATTGGCGCTGGATTCTCTTCTTTAAGGAGCAAATATTTTGTACACTATTTTGCCGGATAAATTCAATAATGTAATCTCTGTAATAAAAATAGTAAAAAAAAATGCAACATGAAGACTTCAGATAACAATCTAAGATCTTTAAGAAAAATATCATGTGCATGGTACACAATCTCCTTGTAATAATTAAATAAGTTGTTCATTATTTAATTTCTTTAAATATAATATAAAGCGATAACATTTGGTGGCAACTATCTGAGTTGTGAAATAGCGCTTATCGTGAAATTGGCGCTGGATTCTCCTCTTTAAGGAGCAAATATTTTGTACACTATTTTGCGGATAAATTAAAAATAGTAAAAAAAAATGCAACATGAAGACTTCAGATAACAATCTAAGATCTTTAAGAAAAATATCATGTGCATGGTACACAATTTCTTTGTAATAATTAAATAAGTTCTTCATTATTTAATTTCTTTAAATATAATACAAATCGATAACATTTGGTGGCAACAATCTGAATTGTGAAATAGCGCTTATCGTGAAATTGGCGCTGGATTCTCTTCTTTAAGGAGCAAATATTTTGTACACTATTTTGCCCAATAAATTAAAAATAGTAAAAAAAATTCAACATGAAGACTTCAGATAACAATCTAAGATCTTTAAGAAAAATATCATGTGCATGGTACACAATTTCCTTCTAATAATTAAATAAGTTCTTCATGATTTAATTTCTTTAAATATAATACAAAGCGATAACATTTGGTGGCAACAATCTGAATTGTGAAATAGCGCTTATCGTGAAATTGGCGCTGGATTCTCTTCTTTAAGGAGCAAATATTTTGTACACTATTTTGCCAGATAAATTCAATAATGTAATGTCTGTAATAAAAATAGTAAAAAAAAAAATGCAACATGAAGACTTCAGATAACAATCTAAGATCTTTAAGAAAAATATCATGTGCATGGTACACAATTTCCTTGTAATAATTAAATAAGTTCTTCGTTATTTAATTTCTTTAAATATAATACAAAGCGACAACAGTTGGTGGCAACAATCTGAATTGTGAAATTGCGCTTATCGTGAAATTGGCGCTGAATTCTCTTCTTTAAGGAGCAAATATTTTGTACACTATTTTGCCGGATAAATTCAATAATGTAATCTCTGTAATAAAAATAGTAAAAAAAATGCAACATGAAGACTTCAGATAACAATCTAAGATCTTTAAGAAAAATATCATGTGCATGGTACACAATCTCCTTGTAATAATTAAATAAGTTGTTCATTATTTAATTTCTTTAAATATAATATAAAGCGATAACATTTGGTGGCAACTATCTGAGTTGTGAAATAGCGCTTATCGTGAAATTGGCGCTGGATTCTCCTCTTTAAGGAGCAAATATTTTGTACATTATTTTGCCCAATAAATTAAAAATAGTAAAAAAAATGCAACATGAAGACTTCAGATAACAATCTAAGATCTTTAAGAAAAATATCATGTGCATGGTACACAATTTCTTTGTAATAATTAAATAAGTTCTTCATTATTTAATTTCTTTAAATATAATACAAAGCGATAACATTTGGTGGCAACAATCTGAATTGTGAAATAGCGCTTATCGTGAAATTGGCGCTGGATTCTCTTCTTTAAGGAGCAAATATTTTGTACACTATTTTGCCAGATAAATTCAATAATGTAATGTCTGTAATAAAAATAGTAAAAAAAAATGCAACATGAAATCTTCAGATAACAATCTAAGATCTTTAAGAAAAATATCATGTGCATGGTACACAATTTCGTTGTAATAATTAAATAAGTTCTTCGTTATTTAATTTCTTTAAATATAATAGAAAGCGATAACATTTGGTGGCAACAATCTGAATTGTGAAATAGCGCTTATCCTGAAATTGGCGCTGGATTCTCTTCTTTAAGAAGCAAATATTTTGCCCACTATTTTGCCGGATAAATTCAATAAAATAATCTCTGTAATAAAAATAGTAAAAAAAAAATGCAACATGACGACTTCAGATAACAATCTAAGATCTTTAAGAAAAATATCATGTGCATGGTACACAATTTCCTTGTAATAATTAAATAAGTTCTTCGTTATTTAATTTCTTTAAATATAATACAAAGCGACAACAGTTGGTGGCAACAATCTGAATTGTGAAATTGCGCTTATCGTGAAATTGGCGCTGAATTCTCTTCTTTAAGGAGCAAATATTTTGTACACTATTTTGCCGGATAAATTCAATAATGTAATCTCTGTAATAAAAATAGTAAAAAAAATGCAACATGAAGACTTCAGATAACAATCTAAGATCTTTAAGAAAAATATCATGTGCATGGTACACAATCTCCTTGTAATAATTAAATAAGTTGTTCATTATTTAATTTCTTTAAATATAATATAAAGCGATAACATTTGGTGGCAACTATCTGAGTTGTGAAATAGCGCTTATCGTGAAATTGGCGCTGGATTCTCCTCTTTAAGGAGCAAATATTTTGTTTACTATTTTGCCGGATAAATAAAAAATAGTAAAAAAAAATGCAACATGAAGACTTCAGATAACAATCTAAGATCTTTAAGAAAAATATCATGTGCATGGTACACAATTTCTTTGTAATAATTAAATAAGTTCTTCATTATTTAATTTCTTTAAATATAATACAAAGCGATAACATTTGGTGGCAACAATCTGAATTGTGAAATAGCGCTTATCGTGAAATTGGCGCTGGATTCTCTTCTTTAAGGAGCAAATATTTTGTACACTATTTTGCCAGATAAATTCAATAATGTAATGTCTGTAATAAAAATAGTAAAAAAAAAATGCAACATGAAATCTTCAGATAACAATCTAAGATCTTTAAGAAAAATATCATGTGAATGGTACACAATTTCCTTGTAATAATTAAATAAGTTCTTCATTATTTAATTTCTTTAAATATAATACAAAGCGATAACATTTGGTGGCAACAATCTGAATCGTGAAATAACGCTTATCGTGAAATTGGCGCTGGATTCTCTTCTTTAAGAAGCAAATATTTTGTACACTATTTTGCCGGATAAATTCAAAAATGTAATCTCTGTAATAAAAATAGTAAAAAAAAAAAAAAATGCAACATGAAGACTTCAGATAACAATCTAAGATCTTTAAGAAAAATATTATGTGCATGGTACACAATTTCCTTGTAATAATTAAATAAGTTCTTCATGATTTAATTTCTTTAAATATAATACAAAGCGATAACATTTGGTGGCAACTATCTGAATTGTGAAATAGCGCTTATCGTGAAATTGGCGCTGGATTCTCTTCTTTAAGGAGCAAATATTTTGTACACTATTTTGCCCAATAAATTAAAAATAGTAAAAAAAATTCAACATGAAGACTTAAGAAAACAATCTAAGATCTTTAAGAAAAATATCATGTGCATGGTACACAATTTCCTTGTAATAATTAAATAAGTTCTTCATGATTTAATTTCTTTAAATATAATACAAAGCGATAACATTTGGTGGCAACAATCTGAATTGTGAAATAGCGCTTATCGTGAAATTGGCGCTGGATTCTCTTCTTTAAGGAGCAAATATTTTGTACACTATTTTGCCAGATAAATTCAATAATGTAATGTCTGTAATAAAAATAGTAAAAAAAAAATGCAACATGAAGACTTCAGATAACAATCTAAGATCTTTAAGAAAAATATCATGTGCATGGTACACAATTTCCTTGTAATAATTAAATAAGTTCTTCGTTATTTAATTTCTTTAAATATAATACAAAGCGACAACAGTTGGTGGCAACAATCTGAATTGTGAAATTGCGCTTATCGTGAAATTGGCGCTGGATTCTCTTCTTTAAGGAGCAAATATTTTGTACACTATTTTGCCGGATAAATTCAATAATGTAATCTCTGTAATAAAAATAGTAAAAAAAAATGCAACATGAAGACTTCAGATAACAATCTAAGATCTTTAAGAAAAATATCATGTGCATGGTACACAATTTCCTTGTAATAATTAAATAAGTTGTTCATTATTTAATTTCTTTAAATATAATATAAAGCGATAACATTTGGTGGCAACTATCTGAATTGTGAAATAGCGTTTATCGTGAAATTGGCGCTGGATTCTCTACTTTAAGGAGCAAATATTTTGTACACTATTTTGCCGGATAAATTCAATAATGTAATTTCTGTAATAAAAATAGTAAAAAAAAAAATGCAACATGAAGACTTCAGATAACAATCTAAGATCTTTAAGAAAAATATCATGTGCATGGTACACAATTTCCTTGTAATAATTAAATAAGTTCTTCATTATTTAATTTCTTTAAATATAATACAAAGCGATAACATTTGGTGGCAACAATCTGAATTGTGAAATAGCGCTTATCATGAAATTGGCGCTGGATTCTCTTCTTTAAGGAGCAAATATTTTGTACACTATTTTGCGGGATAAATTCAATAATGTAATCTCTGTAATAAAAATAGTAAAAAAAAAATGCAACATGAAGACTTCAGATAACAATCTAAGATCTTTAAGAAAAATATCATGTGCATGGTACACAATTTCCTTGTAATAATTAAATAAGTTGTTCATTATTTAATTTCTTTAAATGTAATACAAAGCGATAACATTTGGTGGCAACAATCTGAATTGTGAAATAACGCTTATCGTGAAATTGGCGCTGGATTCTCTTCTTTAAGGAGCAAATATTTTGTACACTATTTTGCCGGATAAATTCAAAAATGTAATCTCTGTAATAAAAATAGTAAAAAAAAAAAAATGCAACATGAAGACTTCAGATAACAATCTAAGATCTTTAAGAAAAATTTTATGTGCATGGTACACAATTTCCTTGTAATAATTAAATAAGTTCTTCATGATTTAATTTCTTTAAATATAATACAAAGCGATAACATTTGGTGGCAACTATCTGAATTGTGAAATAGCGCTTATCGTGAAATTGGCGCTGGATTCTCTTCTTTAAGGAGCAAATATTTTGTACACTATTTTGCCCAATAAATTAAAAATAGTAAAAAAAATTCAACATGAAGACTTCAGATAACAATCTAAGATCTTTAAGAAAAATATCATGTGCATGGTACACAATTTCCTTGTAATAATTAAATAAGTTCTTCATGATTTAATTTCTTTAAATATAATACAAAGCGATAACATTTGGTGGCAACAATCTGAATTGTGAAATAGCGCTTATCGTGAAATTGGCGCTGGATTCTCTTCTTTAAGGAGCAAATATTTTGTACACTATTTTGCCAGATAAATTCAATAATGTAATGTCTGTAATAAAAATAGTAAAAAAAAAATGCAACATGAAGACTTCAGATAACAATCTAAGATCTTTAAGAAAAATATCATGTGCATGGTACACAATTTCCTTGTAATAATTAAATAAGTTCTTCGTTATTTAATTTCTTTAAATATAATACAAAGCGACAACAGTTGGTGGCAACAATCTGAATTGTGAAATTGCGCTTATCGTGAAATTGGCGCTGGATTCTCTTCTTTAAGGAGCAAATATTTTGTACACTATTTTGCCGGATAAATTCAATAATGTAATCTCTGTAATAAAAATAGTAAAAAAAAATGCAACATGAAGACTTCAGATAACAATCTAAGATCTTTAAGAAAAATATCATGTGCATGGTACACAATTTCCTTGTAATAATTAAATAAGTTGTTCATTATTTAATTTCTTTAAATATAATATAAAGCGATAACATTTGGTGGCAACTATCTGAATTGTGAAATAGCGTTTATCGTGAAATTGGCGCTGGATTCTCTACTTTAAGGAGCAAATATTTTGTACACTATTTTGCCGGATAAATTCAATAATGTAATTTCTGTAATAAAAATAGTAAAAAAAAAATGCACCATGAAGACTTCAGATAACAATCTAAGATCTTTAAGAAAAATATCATGTGCATGGTACACAATTTCCTTGTAATAATTAAATAAGTTCTTCATTATTTAATTTCTTTAAATATAATACAAAGCGATAACATTTGGTGGCAACAATCTGAATTGTGAAATAGCGCTTATCATGAAATTGGCGCTGGATTCTCTTCTTTAAGGAGCAAATATTTTGTACACTATTTTGCGGGATAAATTCAATAATGTAATCTCTGTAATAAAAATAGTAAAAAAAAAATGCAACATGAAGACTTCAGATAACAATCTAAGATCTTTAAGAAAAATATCATGTGCATGGTACACAATTTCCTTGTAATAATTAAATAAGTTGTTCATTATTTAATTTCTTTAAATGTAATACAAAGCGATAACATTTGGTGGCAACAATCTGAATTGTGAAATAACGCTTATCGTGAAATTGGCGCTGGATTCTCTTCTTTAAGGAGCAAATATTTTGTACACTATTTTGCCGGATAAATTCAAAAATGTAATCTCTGTAATAAAAATAGTAAAAAAAAAAATGCAACATGAAGACTTCAGATAACAATCTAAGATCTTTAAGAAAAATATTATGTGCATGGTACACAATTTCCTTGTAATAATTAAATAAGTTCTTCATGATTTAATTTCTTTAAATATAATACAAAGCGATAACATTTGGTGGCAACTATCTGAATTGTGAAATAGCGCTTATCGTGAAATTGGCGCTGGATTCTCTTCTTTAAGGAGCAAATATTTTGTACACTATTTTGCCCAATAAATTAAAAATAGTAAAAAAAATTCAACATGAAGACTTCAGATAACAATCTAAGATCTTTAAGAAAAATATCATGTGCATGGTACACAATTTCCTTGTAATAATTAAATAAGTTCTTCATGATTTAATTTCTTTAAATATAATACAAAGCGATAACATTTGGTGGCAACAATCTGAATTGTGAAATAGCGCTTATCGTGAAATTGGCGCTGGATTCTCTTCTTTAAGGAGCAAATATTTTGTACACTATTTTGCCAGATAAATTCAATAATGTAATGTCTGTAATAAAAATAGTAAAAAAAAAATGCAACATGAAGACTTCAGATAACAATCTAAGATCTTTAAGAAAAATATCATGTGCATGGTACACAATTTCCTTGTAATAATTAAATAAGTTCTTCGTTATTTAATTTCTTTAAATATAATACAAAGCGACAACAGTTGGTGGCAACAATCTGAATTGTGAAATTGCGCTTATCGTGAAATTGGCGCTGGATTCTCTTCTTTAAGGAGCAAATATTTTGTACACTATTTTGCCGGATAAATTCAATAATGTAATCTCTGTAATAAAAATAGTAAAAAAAAAATGCAACATGAAGACTTCAGATAACAATCTAAGATCTTTAAGAAAAATATCATGTGCATGGTACACAATCTCCTTGTAATAATTAAATAAGTTGTTCATTATTTAATTTCTTTAAATATAATATAAAGCGATAACATTTGGTGGCAACTATCTGAGTTGTGAAATAGCGCTTATCGTGAAATTGGCGCTGGATTCTCCTCTTTAAGGAGCAAATATTTTGTACACTATTTTGCCGGATAAATTAAAAATAGTAAAAAAAAATGCAACATGAAGACTTCAGATAACAATCTAAGATCTTTAAGAAAAATATCATGTGCATGGTACACAATTTCTTTGTAATAATTAAATAAGTTCTTCATTATTTAATTTCTTTAAATATAATACAAATCGATAACATTTGGTGGCAACAATCTGAATTGTGAAATAGCGCTTATCGTGAAATTGGCGCTGGATTCTCTTCTTTAAGGAGCAAATATTTTGTACACTATTTTGCCAGATAAATTCAATAATGTAATGTCTGTAATAAAAATAGTAAAAAAAAAATGCAACATGAAATCTTCAGATAACAATCTAAGATCTTTAAGAAAAATATCATGTGCATGGTACACAATTTCGTTGTAATAATTAAATAAGTTCTTCGTTATTTAATTTCTTTAAATATAATAGAAAGCGATAACATTTGGTGGCAACAATCTGAATTGTGAAATAGCGCTTATCCTGAAATTGGCACTGGATTCTCTTCTTTAAGAAGCAAATATTTTGCGCACTATTTTGCCGGATAAATTCAATAAAGTAATCTCTGTAATAAAAATAGTAAAAAAAAAAATGCAACATGACGACTTCAGATAACAATCTAAGATCTTTAAGAAAAATATCATGTGCATGGTACACAATTTCCTTGTAATAATTAAATAAGTTCTTCATTATTTAATTTCTTTAAATATAATACAAAGCGATAACATTTGGTGGCAACAATCTGAATCGTGAAATAACGCTTATCGTGAAATTGGCGCTGGATTCTCTTCTTTAAGGAGCAAATATTTTGTACACTATTTTGCCGGATAAATTCAAAAATGTAATCTCTGTAATAAAAATAGTAAAAAAAAAAAATGCAACATGAAGACTTCAGATAACAATCTAAGATCTTTAAGAAAAATATTATGTGCATGGTACACAATTTCCTTGTAATAATTAAATAAGTTCTTCATGATTTAATTTCTTTAAATATAATACAAAGCGATAACATTTGGTGGCAACTATCTGAATTGTGAAATAGCGCTTATCGTGAAATTGGCGCTGGATTCTCTTCTTTAAGGAGCAAATATTTTGTACACTATTTTGCCCAATAAATTAAAAATAGTAAAAAAAATTCAACATGAAAACTTAAGAAAACAATCTAAGATCTTTAAGAAAAATATCATGTGCATGGTACACAATTTCCTTGTAATAATTAAATAAGTTCTTCATGATTTAATTTCTTTAAATATAATACAAAGCGATAACATTTGGTGGCAACAATCTGAATTGTGAAATAGCGCTTATCGTGAAATTGGCGCTGGATTCTCTTCTTTAAGGAGCAAATATTTTGTACACTATTTTGCCAGATAAATTCAATAATGTAATGTCTGTAATAAAAATAGTAAAAAAAAAATGCAACATGAAGACTTCAGATAACAATCTAAGATCTTTAAGAAAAATATCATGTGCATGGTACACAATTTCCTTGTAATAATTAAATAAGTTCTTCGTTATTTAATTTCTTTAAATATAATACAAAGCGACAACAGTTGGTGGCAACAATCTGAATTGTGAAATTGCGCTTATCGTAAAATTGGCGCTGGATTCTCTTCTTTACGGAGCAAATATTTTGTACACTATTTTGCCGGATAAATTCAATAATGTAATCTCTGTAATAAAAATAGTAAAAAAAAATGCAACATGAAGACTTCAGATAACAATCTAAGATCTTTAAGAAAAATATCATGTGCATGGTACACAATTTCCTTGTAATAATTAAATAAGTTGTTCATTATTTAATTTCTTTAAATATAATATAAAGCGATAACATTTGGTGGCAACTATCTGAATTGTGAAATAGCGTTTATCGTGAAATTGGCGCTGGATTCTCTACTTTAAGGAGCAAATATTTTGTACACTATTTTGCCGGATAAATTCAATAATGTAATTTCTGTAATAAAAATAGTAAAAAAAAAATGCAACATGAAGACTTCAGATAACAATCTAAGATCTTTAAGAAAAATATCATGTGCATGGTACACAATTTCCTTGTAATAATTAAATAAGTTCTTCATTATTTAATTTCTTTAAATGTAATACAAAGCGATAACATTTGGTGGCAACAATCTGAATTGTGAAATAACGCTTATCGTGAAATTGGCGCTGGATTCTCTTCTTTAAGGAGCAAATATTTTGTACACTATTTTGCCGGATAAATTCAAAAATGTAATCTCTGTAATAAAAATAGTAAAAAAAAAAATGCAACATGAAGACTTCAGATAACAATCTAAGATCTTTAAGAAAAATATTATGTGCATGGTACACAATTTCCTTGTAATAATTAAATAAGTTCTTCATTATTTAATTTCTTTAAATATAATACAAAGCGATAACATTTGGTGGCAACAATCTGAATTGTGAAATAGCGCTTATCATGAAATTGGCGCTGGATTCTCTTCTTTAAGGAGCAAATATTTTGTACACTATTTTGCGGGATAAATTCAATAATGTAATCTCTGTAATAAAAATAGTAAAAAAAAATGCAACATGAAGACTTCAGATAACAATCTAAGATCTTTAAGAAAAATATCATGTGCATGGTACACAATTTCCTTGTAATAATTAAATAAGTTGTTCATTATTTAATTTCTTTAAATATAATACAAAGCGATAACATTTGGTGGCAACTATCTGAATTGTGAAATAGCGCTTATCGTGAAATTGGCGCTGGATTCTCTTCTTTAAGGAGCAAATATTTTGTACACTATTTTGCCCAATAAATTAAAAATAGTAAAAAAAATTCAACATGAAGACTTCAGATAACAATCTAAGATCTTTAAGAAAAATATCATGTGCATGGTACACAATTTCCTTGTAATAATTAAATAAGTTCTTCATGATTTAATTTCTTTAAATATAATACAAAGCGATAACATTTGGTGGCAACAATCTGAATTGTGAAATAGCGCTTATCGTGAAATTGGCGCTGGATTCTCTTCTTTAAGGAGCAAATATTTTGTACACTATTTTGCCAGATAAATTCAATAATGTAATGTCTGTAATAAAAATAGTAAAAAAAAATGCAACATGAAGACTTCAGATAACAATCTAAGATCTTTAAGAAAAATATCATGTGCATGGTACACAATTTCCTTGTAATAATTAAATAAGTTCTTCATTATTTAATTTCTTTAAATATAATACAAAGCGATAACATTTGGTGGCAACTATCTGAATTGTGAAATAGCGCTTATCGTGAAATTGGCGCTGGATTCTCTTCTTTAAGGAGCAAATATTTTGTACACTATTTTGCCCAATAAATTAAAAATAGTAAAAAAAATTCAACATGAAGACTTCAGATAACAATCTAAGATCTTTAAGAAAAATATCATGTGCATGGTACACAATTTCCTTGTAATAATTAAATAAGTTCTTCATGATTTAATTTCTTTAAATATAATACAAAGCGATAACATTTGGTGGCAACAATCTGAATTGTGAAATAGCGCTTATCGTGAAATTGGCGCTGGATTCTCTTCTTTAAGGAGCAAATATTTTGTACACTATTTTGCCAGATAAATTCAATAATGTAATGTCTGTAATAAAAATAGAAAAAAAAAATGCAACATGAAGACTTCAGATAACAATCTAAGATCTTTAAGAAAAATATCATGTGCATGGTACACAATTTCCTTGTAATAATTAAATAAGTTCTTCATTATTTAATTTCTTTAAATATAATACAAAGCGATAACATTTGGTGGCAACAATCTGAATTGTGAAATAGCGCTTATCATGAAATTGGCGCTGGATTCTCTTCTTTAAGGAGCAAATATTTTGTACACTATTTTGCCGGATAAATTCAAAAATGTAATCTCTGTAATAAAAATAGTAAAAAAAAAAAATGCAACATGAAGACTTCAGATAACAATCTAAGATCTTTAAGAAAAATATTATGTGCATGGTACACAATTTCCTTGTAATAATTAAATAAGTTCTTCATGATTTAATTTCTTTAAATATAATACAAAGCGATAACATTTGGTGGCAACTATCTGAATTGTGAAATAGCGCTTATCGTGAAATTGGCGCTGGATTCTCTTCTTTAAGGAGCAAATATTTTGTACACTATTTTGCCCAATAAATTAAAAATAGTAAAAAAAATTCAACATGAAGACTTCAGATAACAATCTAAGATCTTTAAGAAAAATATCATGTGCATGGTACACAATTTCCTTGTAATAATTAAATAAGTTCTTCATGATTTAATTTCTTTAAATATAATACAAAGCGATAACATTTGGTGGCAACAATCTGAATTGTGAAATAGCGCTTATCGTGAAATTGGCGCTGGATTCTCTTCTTTAAGGAGCAAATATTTTGTACACTATTTTGCCAGATAAATTCAATAATGTAATGTCTGTAATAAAAATAGTAAAAAAAAAATGCAACATGAAGACTTCAGATAACAATCTAAGATCTTTAAGAAAAATATCATGTGCATGGTACACAATTTCCTTGTAATAATTAAATAAGTTCTTCGTTATTTAATTTCTTTAAATATAATACAAAGCGACAACAGTTGGTGGCAACAATCTGAATTGTGAAATTGCGCTTATCGTGAAATTGGCGCTGGATTCTCTTCTTTAAGGAGCAAATATTTTGTACACTATTTTGCCGGATAAATTCAATAATGTAATCTCTGTAATAAAAATAGTAAAAAAAAAATGCAACATGAAGACTTCAGATAACAATCTAAGATCTTTAAGAAAAATATCATGTGCATGGTACACAATCTCCTTGTAATAATTAAATAAGTTGTTCATTATTTAATTTCTTTAAATATAATATAAAGCGATAACATTTGGTGGCAACTATCTGAGTTGTGAAATAGCGCTTATCGTGAAATTGGCGCTGGATTCTCCTCTTTAAGGAGCAAATATTTTGTACACTATTTTGCCGGATAAATTAAAAATAGTAAAAAAAAATGCAACATGAAGACTTCAGATAACAATCTAAGATCTTTAAGAAAAATATCATGTGCATGGTACACAATTTCTTTGTAATAATTAAATAAGTTCTTCATTATTTAATTTCTTTAAATATAATACAAATCGATAACATTTGGTGGCAACAATCTGAATTGTGAAATAGCGCTTATCGTGAAATTGGCGCTGGATTCTCTTCTTTAAGGAGCAAATATTTTGTACACTATTTTGCCAGATAAATTCAATAATGTAATGTCTGTAATAAAAATAGTAAAAAAAAAATGCAACATGAAATCTTCAGATAACAATCTAAGATCTTTAAGAAAAATATCATGTGCATGGTACACAATTTCGTTGTAATAATTAAATAAGTTCTTCGTTATTTAATTTCTTTAAATATAATAGAAAGCGATAACATTTGGTGGCAACAATCTGAATTGTGAAATAGCGCTTATCCTGAAATTGGCACTGGATTCTCTTCTTTAAGAAGCAAATATTTTGCGCACTATTTTGCCGGATAAATTCAATAAAGTAATCTCTGTAATAAAAATAGTAAAAAAAAAATGCAACATGACGACTTCAGATAACAATCTAAGATCTTTAAGAAAAATATCATGTGCATGGTACACAATTTCCTTGTAATAATTAAATAAGTTCTTCATTATTTAATTTCTTTAAATATAATACAAAGCGATAACATTTGGTGGCAACAATCTGAATCGTGAAATAACGCTTATCGTGAAATTGGCGCTGGATTCTCTTCTTTAAGGAGCAAATATTTTGTACACTATTTTGCCGGATAAATTCAAAAATGTAATCTCTGTAATAAAAATAGTAAAAAAAAAAAATGCAACATGAAGACTTCAGATAACAATCTAAGATCTTTAAGAAAAATATTATGTGCATGGTACACATTTTCCTTGTAATAATTAAATAAGTTCTTCATGATTTAATTTCTTTAAATATAATACAAAGCGATAACATTTGGTGGCAACTATCTGAATTGTGAAATAGCGCTTATCGTGAAATTGGCGCTGGATTCTCTTCTTTAAGGAGCAAATATTTTGTACACTATTTTGCCAGATAAATTCAATAATGTAATGTCTGTAATAAAAATAGTAAAAAAAAAATGCAACATGAAATCTTCAGATAACAATCTAAGATCTTTAAGAAAAATATCATGTGCATGGTACACAATTTCGTTGTAATAATTAAATAAGTTCTTCGTTATTTAATTTCTTTAAATATAATAGAAAGCGATAACATTTGGTGGCAACAATCTGAATTGTGAAATAGCGCTTATCCTGAAATTGGCACTGGATTCTCTTCTTTAAGAAGCAAATATTTTGCGCACTATTTTGCCGGATAAATTCAATAAAGTAATCTCTGTAATAAAAATAGTAAAAAAAAAATGCAACATGACGACTTCAGATAACAATCTAAGATCTTTAAGAAAAATATCATGTGCATGGTACACAATTTCCTTGTAATAATTAAATAAGTTCTTCATTATTTAATTTCTTTAAATATAATACAAAGCGATAACATTTGGTGGCAACAATCTGAATCGTGAAATAACGCTTATCGTGAAATTGGCGCTGGATTCTCTTCTTTAAGGAGCAAATATTTTGTACACTATTTTGCCGGATAAATTCAAAAATGTAATCTCTGTAATAAAAATAGTAAAAAAAAAAAATGCAACATGAAGACTTCAGATAACAATCTAAGATCTTTAAGAAAAATATTATGTGCATGGTACACAATTTCCTTGTAATAATTAAATAAGTTCTTCATGATTTAATTTCTTTAAATATAATACAAAGCGATAACATTTGGTGGCAACTATCTGAATTGTGAAATAGCGCTTATCGTGAAATTGGCGCTGGATTCTCTTCTTTAAGGAGCAAATATTTTGTACACTATTTTGCCCAATAAATTAAAAATAGTAAAAAAAATTCAACATGAAAACTTAAGAAAACAATCTAAGATCTTTAAGAAAAATATCATGTGCATGGTACACAATTTCCTTGTAATAATTAAATAAGTTCTTCATGATTTAATTTCTTTAAATATAATACAAAGCGATAACATTTGGTGGCAACAATCTGAATTGTGAAATAGCGCTTATCGTGAAATTGGCGCTGGATTCTCTTCTTTAAGGAGCAAATATTTTGTACACTATTTTGCCAGATAAATTCAATAATGTAATGTCTGTAATAAAAATAGTAAAAAAAAAATGCAACATGAAGACTTCAGATAACAATCTAAGATCTTTAAGAAAAATATCATGTGCATGTTACACAATTTCCTTGTAATAATTAAATAAGTTCTTCGTTATTTAATTTCTTTAAATATAATACAAAGCGACAACAGTTGGTGGCAACAATCTGAATTGTGAAATTGCGCTTATCGTAAAATTGGCGCTGGATTCTCTTCTTTACGGAGCAAATATTTTGTACACTATTTTGCCGGATAAATTCAATAATGTAATCTCTGTAATAAAAATAGTAAAAAAAAATGCAACATGAAGACTTCAGATAACAATCTAAGATCTTTAAGAAAAATATCATGTGCATGGTACACAATTTCCTTGTAATAATTAAATAAGTTGTTCATTATTTAATTTCTTTAAATATAATATAAAGCGATAACATTTGGTGGCAACTATCTGAATTGTGAAATAGCGTTTATCGTGAAATTGGCGCTGGATTCTCTACTTTAAGGAGCAAATATTTTGTACACTATTTTGCCGGATAAATTCAATAATGTAATTTCTGTAATAAAAATAGTAAAAAAAAAATGCAACATGAAGACTTCAGATAACAATCTAAGATATTTAAGAAAAATATCATGTGCATGGTACACAATTTCCTTGTAATAATTAAATAAGTTCTTCATTATTTAATTTCTTTAAATGTAATACAAAGCGATAACATTTGGTGGCAACAATCTGAATTGTGAAATAACGCTTATCGTGAAATTGGCGCTGGATTCTCTTCTTTAAGGAGCAAATATTTTGTACACTATTTTGCCGGATAAATTCAAAAATGTAATCTCTGTAATAAAAATAGTAAAAAAAAAAATGCAACATGAAGACTTCAGATAACAATCTAAGATCTTTAAGAAAAATATTATGTGCATGGTACACAATTTCCTTGTAATAATTAAATAAGTTCTTCATGATTTAATTTCTTTAAATATAATACAAAGCGATAACATTTGGTGGCAACTATCTGAATTGTGAAATAGCGCTTATCGTGAAATTGGCGCTGGATTCTCTTCTTTAAGGAGCAAATATTTTGTACACTATCTTGCCCAATAAATTAAAAATAGTAAAAAAAATTCAACATGAAGACTTCAGATAACAATCTAAGATCTTTAAGAAAAATATCATGTGCATGGTACACAATTTCGTTGTAATAATTAAATAAGTTCTTCATTATTTAATTTCTTTAAATATAATACAAAGCGATAACATTTGGTGGCAACAATCTGAATTGTGAAATAGCGCTTATCGTGAAATTGGCGCTGGATTCTCTTCTTTAAGGAGCAAATATTTTGTACACTATTTTGCCAGATAAATTCAATAATGTAATGTCTGTAATAAAAATAGTAAAAAAAAAATGCAACATGAAGACTTCAGATAACAATCTAAGATCTTTAAGAAAAATATCATGTGCATGGTACACAATTTCCTTGTAATAATTAAATAAGTTCTTCGTTATTTAATTTCTTTAAATATAATACAAAGCGACAACAGTTGGTGGCAACAATCTGAATTGTGAAATTGCGCTTATCGTGAAATTGGCGCTGGATTCTCTTCTTTAAGGAGCAAATATTTTGTACACTATTTTGCCGGATAAATTCAATAATGTAATCTCTGTAATAAAAATAGTAAAAAAAAATGCAACATGAAGACTTCAGATAACAATCTAAGATCTTTAAGAAAAATATCATGTGCATGGTACACAATTTCCTTGTAATAATTAAATAAGTTGTTCATTATTTAATTTCTTTAAATATAATATAAAGCGATAACATTTGGTGGCAACTATCTGAATTGTGAAATAGCGTTTATCGTGAAAATGGCGCTGGATTCTCTACTTTAAGGAGCAAATATTTTGTACACTATTTTGCCGGATAAATTCAATAATGTAATTTCTGTAATAAAAATAGTAAAAAAAAAATGCAACATGAAGACTTCAGATAACAATCTAAGATCTTTAAGAAAAATATCATGTGCATGGTACACAATCTCCTTGTAATAATTAAATAAGTTGTTCATTATTTAATTTCTTTAAATATAATATAAAGCGATAACATTTGGTGGCAACTATCTGAGTTGTGAAATAGCGCTTATCGTGAAATTGGCGCTGGATTCTCCTCTTTAAGGAGCAAATATTTTGTACACTATTTTGCCGGATAAATTAAAAATAGTAAAAAAAAATGCAACATGAAGACTTCAGATAACAATCTAAGATCTTTAAGAAAAATATCATGTGCATGGTACACAATTTCTTTGTAATAATTAAATAAGTTCTTCATTATTTAATTTCTTTAAATATAATACAAATCGATAACATTTGGTGGCAACAATCTGAATTGTGAAATAGCGCTTATCGTGAAATTGGCGCTGGATTCTCTTCTTTAAGGAGCAAATATTTTGTACACTATTTTGCCAGATAAATTCAATAATGTAATGTCTGTAATAAAAATAGTAAAAAAAAAATGCAACATGAAATCTTCAGAAAACAATCTAAGATCTTTAAGAAAAATATCATGTGCATGGTACACAATTTCGTTGTAATAATTAAATAAGTTCTTCGTTATTTAATTTCTTTAAATATAATAGAAAGCGATAACATTTGGTGGCAACAATCTGAATTGTGAAATAGCGCTTATCCTGAAATTGGCACTGGATTCTCTTCTTTAAGAAGCAAATATTTTGCGCACTATTTTGCCGGATAAATTCAATAAAGTAATCTCTGTAATAAAAATAGTAAAAAAAAAATGCAACATGACGACTTCAGATAACAATCTAAGATCTTTAAGAAAAATATCATGTGCATGGTACACAATTTCCTTGTAATAATTAAATAAGTTCTTCATTATTTAATTTCTTTAAATATAATACAAAGCGATAACATTTGGTGGCAACAATCTGAATCGTGAAATAACGCTTATCGTGAAATTGGCGCTGGATTCTCTTCTTTAAGGAGCAAATATTTTGTACACTATTTTGCCGGATAAATTCAAAAATGTAATCTCTGTAATAAAAATAGTAAAAAAAAAAAATGCAACATGAAGACTTCAGATAACAATCTAAGATCTTTAAGAAAAATATTATGTGCATGGTACACAATTTCCTTGTAATAATTAAATAAGTTCTTCATGATTTAATTTCTTTAAATATAATACAAAGCGATAACATTTGGTGGCAACTATCTGAATTGTGAAATAGCGCTTATCGTGAAATTGGCGCTGGATTCTCTTCTTTAAGGAGCAAATATTTTGTACACTATTTTGCCCAATAAATTAAAAATAGTAAAAAAAATTCAACATGAAAACTTAAGAAAACAATCTAAGATCTTTAAGAAAAATATCATGTGCATGGTACACAATTTCCTTGTAATAATTAAATAAGTTCTTCATGATTTAATTTCTTTAAATATAATACAAAGCGATAACATTTGGTGGCAACAATCTGAATTGTGAAATAGCGCTTATCGTGAAATTGGCGCTGGATTCTCTTCTTTAAGGAGCAAATATTTTGTACACTATTTTGCCAGATAAATTCAATAATGTAATGTCTGTAATAAAAATAGTAAAAAAAAAATGCAACATGAAGACTTCAGATAACAATCTAAGATCTTTAAGAAAAATATCATGTGCATGTTACACAATTTCCTTGTAATAATTAAATAAGTTCTTCGTTATTTAATTTCTTTAAATATAATACAAAGCGACAACAGTTGGTGGCAACAATCTGAATTGTGAAATTGCGCTTATCGTGAAATTGGCGCTGGATTCTCTTCTTTACGGAGCAAATATTTTGTACACTATTTTGCCGGATAAATTCAATAATGTAATCTCTGTAATAAAAATAGTAAAAAAAAATGCAACATGAAGACTTCAGATAACAATCTAAGATCTTTAAGAAAAATATCATGTGCATGGTACACAATTTCCTTGTAATAATTAAATAAGTTGTTCATTATTTAATTTCTTTAAATATAATATAAAGCGATAACATTTGGTGGCAACTATCTGAATTGTGAAATAGCGTTTATCGTGAAATTGGCGCTGGATTCTCTACTTTAAGGAGCAAATATTTTGTACACTATTTTGCCGGATAAATTCAATAATGTAATTTCTGTAATAAAAATAGTAAAAAAAAAATGCAACATGAAGACTTCAGATAACAATCTAAGATATTTAAGAAAAATATCATGTGCATGGTACACAATTTCCTTGTAATAATTAAATAAGTTCTTCATTATTTAATTTCTTTAAATGTAATACAAAGCGATAACATTTGGTGGCAACAATCTGAATTGTGAAATAACGCTTATCGTGAAATTGGCGCTGGATTCTCTTCTTTAAGGAGCAAATATTTTGTACACTATTTTGCCGGATAAATTCAAAAATGTAATCTCTGTAATAAAAATAGTAAAAAAAAAAATGCAACATGAAGACTTCAGATAACAATCTAAGATCTTTAAGAAAAATATTATGTGCATGGTACACAATTTCCTTGTAATAATTAAATAAGTTCTTCATGATTTAATTTCTTTAAATATAATACAAAGCGATAACATTTGGTGGCAACTATCTGAATTGTGAAATAGCGCTTATCGTGAAATTGGCGCTGGATTCTCTTCTTTAAGGAGCAAATATTTTGTACACTATTTTGCCCAATAAATTAAAAATAGTAAAAAAAATTCAACATGAAGACTTCAGATAACAATCTAAGATCTTTAAGAAAAATATCATGTGCATGGTACACAATTTCGTTGTAATAATTAAATAAGTTCTTCATTATTTAATTTCTTTAAATATAATACAAAGCGATAACATTTGGTGGCAACAATCTGAATTGTGAAATAGCGCTTATCGTGAAATTGGCGCTGGATTCTCTTCTTTAAGGAGCAAATATTTTGTACACTATTTTGCCAGATAAATTCAATAATGTAATGTCTGTAATAAAAATAGTAAAAAAAAAATGCAACATGAAGACTTCAGATAACAATCTAAGATCTTTAAGAAAAATATCATGTGCATGGTACACAATTTCCTTGTAATAATTAAATAAGTTCTTCGTTATTTAATTTCTTTAAATATAATACAAAGCGACAACAGTTGGTGGCAACAATCTGAATTGTGAAATTGCGCTTATCGTGAAATTGGCGCTGGATTCTCTTCTTTAAGGAGCAAATATTTTGTACACTATTTTGCCGGATAAATTCAATAATGTAATCTCTGTAATAAAAATAGTAAAAAAAAATGCAACATGAAGACTTCAGATAACAATCTAAGATCTTTAAGAAAAATATCATGTGCATGGTACACAATTTCCTTGTAATAATTAAATAAGTTGTTCATTATTTAATTTCTTTAAATATAATATAAAGCGATAACATTTGGTGGCAACTATCTGAATTGTGAAATAGCGTTTATCGTGAAAATGGCGCTGGATTCTCTACTTTAAGGAGCAAATATTTTGTACACTATTTTGCCGGATAAATTCAATAATGTAATTTCTGTAATAAAAATAGTAAAAAAAAAATGCAACATGAAGACTTCAGATAACAATCTAAGATCTTTAAGAAAAATATCATGTGCATGGTACACAATCTCCTTGTAATAATTAAATAAGTTGTTCATTATTTAATTTCTTTAAATATAATATAAAGCGATAACATTTGGTGGCAACTATCTGAGTTGTGAAATAGCGCTTATCGTGAAATTGGCGCTGGATTCTCCTCTTTAAGGAGCAAATATTTTGTACACTATTTTGCCGGATAAATTAAAAATAGTAAAAAAAAATGCAACATGAAGACTTCAGATAACAATCTAAGACCTTTAAGAAAAATATCATGTGCATGGTACACAATTTCTTTGTAATAATTAAATAAGTTCTTCATTATTTAATTTCTTTAAATATAATACAAATCGATAACATTTGGTGGCAACAATCTGAATTGTGAAATAGCGCTTATCGTGAAATTGGCGCTGGATTCTCTTCTTTAAGGAGCAAATATTTTGTACACTATTTTGCCAGATAAATTCAATAATGTAATGTCTGTAATAAAAATAGTAAAAAAAAAATGCAACATGAAATCTTCAGAAAACAATCTAAGATCTTTAAGAAAAATATCATGTGCATGGTACACAATTTCGTTGTAATAATTAAATAAGTTCTTCGTTATTTAATTTCTTTAAATATAATAGAAAGCGATAACATTTGGTGGCAACAATCTGAATTGTGAAATAGCGCTTATCCTGAAATTGGCACTGGATTCTCTTCTTTAAGAAGCAAATATTTTGCGCACTATTTTGCCGGATAAATTCAATAAAGTAATCTCTGTAATAAAAATAGTAAAAAAAAAATGCAACATGACGACTTCAGATAACAATCTAAGATCTTTAAGAAAAATATCATGTGCATGGTACACAATTTCCTTGTAATAATTAAATAAGTTCTTCATTATTTAATTTCTTTAAATATAATACAAAGCGATAACATTTGGTGGCAACAATCTGAATCGTGAAATAACGCTTATCGTGAAATTGGCGCTGGATTCTCTTCTTTAAGGAGCAAATATTTTGTACACTATTTTGCCGGATAAATTCAAAAATGTAATCTCTGTAATAAAAATAGTAAAAAAAAAAAATGCAACATGAAGACTTCAGATAACAATCTAAGATCTTTAAGAAAAATATTATGTGCATGGTACACAATTTCCTTGTAATAATTAAATAAGTTCTTCATGATTTAATTTCTTTAAATATAATACAAAGCGATAACATTTGGTGGCAACTATCTGAATTGTGAAATAGCGCTTATCGTGAAATTGGCGCTGGATTCTCTTCTTTAAGGAGCAAATATTTTGTACACTATTTTGCCAGATAAATTCAATAATGTAATGTCTGTAATAAAAATAGTAAAAAAAAAATGCAACATGAAATCTTCAGATAACAATCTAAGATCTTTAAGAAAAATATCATGTGCATGGTACACAATTTCGTTGTAATAATTAAATAAGTTCTTCGTTATTTAATTTCTTTAAATATAATAGAAAGCGATAACATTTGGTGGCAACAATCTGAATTGTGAAATAGCGCTTATCCTGAAATTGGCACTGGATTCTCTTCTTTAAGAAGCAAATATTTTGCGCACTATTTTGCCGGATAAATTCAATAAAGTAATCTCTGTAATAAAAATAGTAAAAAAAAAATGCAACATGACGACTTCAGATAACAATCTAAGATCTTTAAGAAAAATATCATGTGCATGGTACACAATTTCCTTGTAATAATTAAATAAGTTCTTCATTATTTAATTTCTTTAAATATAATACAAAGCGATAACATTTGGTGGCAACAATCTGAATCGTGAAATAACGCTTATCGTGAAATTGGCGCTGGATTCTCTTCTTTAAGGAGCAAATATTTTGTACACTATTTTGCCGGATAAATTCAAAAATGTAATCTCTGTAATAAAAATAGTAAAAAAAAAAAATGCAACATGAAGACTTCAGATAACAATCTAAGATCTTTAAGAAAAATATTATGTGCATGGTACACAATTTCCTTGTAATAATTAAATAAGTTCTTCATGATTTAATTTCTTTAAATATAATACAAAGCGATAACATTTGGTGGCAACTATCTGAATTGTGAAATAGCGCTTATCGTGAAATTGGCGCTGGATTCTCTTCTTTAAGGAGCAAATATTTTGTACACTATTTTGCCCAATAAATTAAAAATAGTAAAAAAAATTCAACATGAAAACTTAAGAAAACAATCTAAGATCTTTAAGAAAAATATCATGTGCATGGTACACAATTTCCTTGTAATAATTAAATAAGTTCTTCATGATTTAATTTCTTTAAATATAATACAAAGCGATAACATTTGGTGGCAACAATCTGAATTGTGAAATAGCGCTTATCGTGAAATTGGCGCTGGATTCTCTTCTTTAAGGAGCAAATATTTTGTACACTATTTTGCCAGATAAATTCAATAATGTAATGTCTGTAATAAAAATAGTAAAAAAAAAATGCAACATGAAGACTTCAGATAACAATCTAAGATCTTTAAGAAAAATATCATGTGCATGGTACACAATTTCCTTGTAATAATTAAATAAGTTCTTCGTTATTTAATTTCTTTAAATATAATACAAAGCGACAACAGTTGGTGGCAACAATCTGAATTGTGAAATTGCGCTTATCGTAAAATTGGCGCTGGATTCTCTTCTTTACGGAGCAAATATTTTGTACACTATTTTGCCGGATAAATTCAATAATGTAATCTCTGTAATAAAAATAGTAAAAAAAAATGCAACATGAAGACTTCAGATAACAATCTAAGATCTTTAAGAAAAATATCATGTGCATGGTACACAATTTCCTTGTAATAATTAAATAAGTTGTTCATTATTTAATTTCTTTAAATATAATATAAAGCGATAACATTTGGTGGCAACTATCTGAATTGTGAAATAGCGTTTATCGTGAAATTGGCGCTGGATTCTCTACTTTAAGGAGCAAATATTTTGTACACTATTTTGCCGGATAAATTCAATAATGTAATTTCTGTAATAAAAATAGTAAAAAAAAATGCAACATGAAGACTTCAGATAACAATCTAAGATCTTTAAGAAAAATATCATGTGCATGGTACACAATTTCCTTGTAATAATTAAATAAGTTCTTCATGATTTAATTTCTTTAAATATAATACAAAGCGATAACATTTGGTGGCAACTATCTGAATTGTGAAATAGCGCTTATCGTGAAATTGGCGCTGGATTCTCTTCTTTAAGGAGCAAATATTTTGTACACTATTTTGCCCAATAAATTAAAAATAGTAAAAAAAATTCAACATGAAGACTTCAGATAACAATCTAAGATCTTTAAGAAAAATATCATGTGCATGGTACACAATTTCGTTGTAATAATTAAATAAGTTCTTCATTATTTAATTTCTTTAAATATAATACAAAGCGATAACATTTGGTGGCAACAATCTGAATTGTGAAATAGCGCTTATCGTGAAATTGGCGCTGGATTCTCTTCTTTAAGGAGCAAATATTTTGTACACTATTTTGCCAGATAAATTCAATAATGTAATGTCTGTAATAAAAATAGTAAAAAAAAAATGCAACATGAAGACTTCAGATAACAATCTAAGATCTTTAAGAAAAATATCATGTGCATGGTACACAATTTCCTTGTAATAATTAAATAAGTTCTTCGTTATTTAATTTCTTTAAATATAATACAAAGCGACAACAGTTGGTGGCAACAATCTGAATTGTGAAATTGCGCTTATCGTGAAATTGGCGCTGGATTCTCTTCTTTAAGGAGCAAATATTTTGTACACTATTTTGCCGGATAAATTCAATAATGTAATCTCTGTAATAAAAATAGTAAAAAAAAATGCAACATGAAGACTTCAGATAACAATCTAAGATCTTTAAGAAAAATATCATGTGCATGGTACACAATTTCCTTGTAATAATTAAATAAGTTGTTCATTATTTAATTTCTTTAAATATAATATAAAGCGATAACATTTGGTGGCAACTATCTGAATTGTGAAATAGCGTTTATCGTGAAATTGGCGCTGGATTCTCTACTTTAAGGAGCAAATATTTTGTACACTATTTTGCCGGATAAATTCAATAATGTAATTTCTGTAATAAAAATAGTAAAAAAAAAAATGCAACATGAAGACTTCAGATAACAATCTAAGATCTTTAAGAAAAATATCATGTGCATGGTACACAATTTCCTTGTAATAATTAAATAAGTTGTTCATTATTTAATTTCTTTAAATGTAATACAAAGCGATAACATTTGGTGGCAACAATCTGAATTGTGAAATAACGCTTATCGTGAAATTGGCGCTGGATTCTCTTCTTTAAGGAGCAAATATTTTGTACACTATTTTGCCGGATAAATTCAAAAATGTAATCTCTGTAATAAAAATAGTAAAAAAAAAAATGCAACATGAAGACTTCAGATAACAATCTAAGATCTTTAAGAAAAATATTATGTGCATGGTACACAATTTCCTTGTAATAATTAAATAAGTTCTTCATGATTTAATTTCTTTAAATATAATACAAAGCGATAACATTTGGTGGCAACTATCTGAATTGTGAAATAGCGCTTATCGTGAAATTGGCGCTGGATTCTCTTCTTTAAGGAGCAAATATTTTGTACACTATTTTGCCCAATAAATTAAAAATAGTAAAAAAAATTCAACATGAAGACTTCAGATAACAATCTAAGATCTTTAAGAAAAATATCATGTGCATGGTACACAATTTCCTTGTAATAATTAAATAAGTTCTTCATGATTTAATTTCTTTAAATATAATACAAAGCGATAACATTTGGTGGCAACAATCTGAATTGTGAAATAGCGCTTATCGTGAAATTGGCGCTGGATTCTCTTCTTTAAGGAGCAAATATTTTGTACACTATTTTGCCAGATAAATTCAATAATGTAATGTCTGTAATAAAAATAGTAAAAAAAAATGCAACATGAAGACTTCAGATAACAATCTAAGATCTTTAAGAAAAATATCATGTGCATGGTACACAATTTCCTTGTAATAATTAAATAAGTTCTTCGTTATTTAATTTCTTTAAATATAATACAAAGCGACAACAGTTGGTGGCAACAATCTGAATTGTGAAATTGCGCTTATCGTGAAATTGGCGCTGGATTCTCTTCTTTAAGGAGCAAATATTTTGTACACTATTTTGCCGGATAAATTCAATAATGTAATCTCTGTAATAAAAATAGTAAAAAAAAAATGCAACATGAAGACTTCAGATAACAATCTAAGATCTTTAAGAAAAATATCATGTGCATGGTACACAATCTCCTTGTAATAATTAAATAAGTTGTTCATTATTTAATTTCTTTAAATATAATATAAAGCGATAACATTTGGTGGCAACTATCTGAGTTGTGAAATAGCGCTTATCGTGAAATTGGCGCTGGATTCTCCTCTTTAAGGAGCAAATATTTTGTACACTATTTTGCCGGATAAATTAAAAATAGTAAAAAAAAATGCAACATGAAGACTTCAGATAACAATCTAAGATCTTTAAGAAAAATATCATGTGCATGGTACACAATTTCTTTGTAATAATTAAATAAGTTCTTCATTATTTAATTTCTTTAAATATAATACAAATCGATAACATTTGGTGGCAACAATCTGAATTGTGAAATAGCGCTTATCGTGAAATTGGCGCTGGATTCTCTTCTTTAAGGAGCAAATATTTTGTACACTATTTTGCCAGATAAATTCAATAATGTAATGTCTGTAATAAAAATAGTAAAAAAAAAATGCAACATGAAGACTTCAGATAACAATCTAAGATCTTTAAGAAAAATATCATGTGCATGGTACACAATTTCCTTGTAATAATTAAATAAGTTCTTCGTTATTTAATTTCTTTAAATATAATACAAAGCGACAACAGTTGGTGGCAACAATCTGAATTGTGAAATTGCGCTTATCGTGAAATTGGCGCTGGATTCTCTTCTTTAAGGAGCAAATATTTTGTACACTATTTTGCCGGATAAATTCAATAATGTAATCTCTGTAATAAAAATAGTAAAAAAAAATGCAACATGAAGACTTCAGATAACAATCTAAGATCTTTAAGAAAAATATCATGTGCATGGTACACAATTTCCTTGTAATAATTAAATAAGTTGTTCATTATTTAATTTCTTTAAATATAATATAAAGCGATAACATTTGGTGGCAACTATCTGAATTGTGAAATAGCGTTTATCGTGAAATTGGCGCTGGATTCTCTACTTTAAGGAGCAAATATTTTGTACACTATTTTGCCGGATAAATTCAATAATGTAATTTCTGTAATAAAAATAGTAAAAAAAAAAATGCAACATGAAGACTTCAGATAACAATCTAAGATCTTTAAGAAAAATATCATGTGCATGGTACACAATTTCCTTGTAATAATTAAATAAGTTGTTCATTATTTAATTTCTTTAAATGTAATACAAAGCGATAACATTTGGTGGCAACAATCTGAATTGTGAAATAACGCTTATCGTGAAATTGGCGCTGGATTCTCTTCTTTAAGGAGCAAATATTTTGTACACTATTTTGCCGGATAAATTCAAAAATGTAATCTCTGTAATAAAAATAGTAAAAAAAAAAATGCAACATGAAGACTTCAGATAACAATCTAAGATCTTTAAGAAAAATATCATGTGCATGGTACACAATCTCCTTGTAATAATTAAATAAGTTGTTCATTATTTAATTTCTTTAAATATAATATAAAGCGATAACATTTGGTGGCAACTATCTGAGTTGTGAAATAGCGCTTATCGTGAAATTGGCGCTGGATTCTCCTCTTTAAGGAGCAAATATTTTGTACACTATTTTGCCGGATAAATTAAAAATAGTAAAAAAAAATGCAACATGAAGACTTCAGATAACAATCTAAGATCTTTAAGAAAAATATCATGTGCATGGTACACAATTTCTTTGTAATAATTAAATAAGTTCTTCATTATTTAATTTCTTTAAATATAATACAAATCGATAACATTTGGTGGCAACAATCTGAATTGTGAAATAGCGCTTATCGTGAAATTGGCGCTGGATTCTCTTCTTTAAGGAGCAAATATTTTGTACACTATTTTGCCAGATAAATTCAATAATGTAATGTCTGTAATAAAAATAGTAAAAAAAAAATGCAACATGAAGACTTCAGATAACAATCTAAGATCTTTAAGAAAAATATCATGTGCATGGTACACAATTTCCTTGTAATAATTAAATAAGTTCTTCGTTATTTAATTTCTTTAAATATAATACAAAGCGACAACAGTTGGTGGCAACAATCTGAATTGTGAAATTGCGCTTATCGTGAAATTGGCGCTGGATTCTCTTCTTTAAGGAGCAAATATTTTGTACACTATTTTGCCGGATAAATTCAATAATGTAATCTCTGTAATAAAAATAGTAAAAAAAATGCAACATGAAGACTTCAGATAACAATCTAAGATCTTTAAGAAAAATATCATGTGCATGGTACACAATTTCCTTGTAATAATTAAATAAGTTGTTCATTATTTAATTTCTTTAAATATAATATAAAGCGATAACATTTGGTGGCAACTATCTGAATTGTGAAATAGCGTTTATCGTAAAATTGGCGCTGGATTCTCTACTTTAAGGAGCAAATATTTTGTACACTATTTTGCCGGATAAATTCAATAATGTAATTTCTGTAATAAAAATAGTAAAAAAAAAAATGCAACATGAAGACTTCAGATAACAATCTAAGATCTTTAAGAAAAATATCATGTGCATGGTACACAATTTCCTTGTAATAATTAAATAAGTTGTTCATTATTTAATTTCTTTAAATGTAATACAAAGCGATAACATTTGGTGGCAACAATCTGAATTGTGAAATAACGCTTATCGTGAAATTGGCGCTGGATTCTCTTCTTTAAGGAGCAAATATTTTGTACACTATTTTGCCGGATAAATTCAAAAATGTAATCTCTGTAATAAAAATAGTAAAAAAAAAAATGCAACATGAAGACTTCAGATAACAATCTAAGATCTTTAAGAAAAATATTATGTGCATGGTACACAATTTCCTTGTAATAATTAAATAAGTTCTTCATGATTTAATTTCTTTAAATATAATACAAAGCGATAACATTTGGTGGCAACTATCTGAATTGTGAAATAGCGCTTATCGTGAAATTGGCGCTGGATTCTCTTCTTTAAGGAGCAAATATTTTGTACACTATTTTGCCCAATAAATTAAAAATAGTAAAAAAAATTCAACATGAAGACTTCAGATAACAATCTAAGATCTTTAAGAAAAATATCATGTGCATGGTACACAATTTCCTTGTAATAATTAAATAAGTTCTTCATGATTTAATTTCTTTAAATATAATACAAAGCGATAACATTTGGTGGCAACAATCTGAATTGTGAAATAGCGCTTATCGTGAAATTGGCGCTGGATTCTCTTCTTTAAGGAGCAAATATTTTGTACACTATTTTGCCAGATAAATTCAATAATGTAATGTCTGTAATAAAAATAGTAAAAAAAAATGCAACATGAAGACTTCAGATAACAATCTAAGATCTTTAAGAAAAATATCATGTGCATGGTACACAATTTCCTTGTAATAATTAAATAAGTTCTTCGTTATTTAATTTCTTTAAATATAATACAAAGCGACAACAGTTGGTGGCAACAATCTGAATTGTGAAATTGCGCTTATCGTGAAATTGGCGCTGGATTCTCTTCTTTAAGGAGCAAATATTTTGTACACTATTTTGCCGGATAAATTCAATAATGTAATCTCTGTAATAAAAATAGTAAAAAAAAAATGCAACATGAAGACTTCAGATAACAATCTAAGATCTTTAAGAAAAATATCATGTGCATGGTACACAATCTCCTTGTAATAATTAAATAAGTTGTTCATTATTTAATTTCTTTAAATATAATATAAAGCGATAACATTTGGTGGCAACTATCTGAGTTGTGAAATAGCGCTTATCGTGAAATTGGCGCTGGATTCTCCTCTTTAAGGAGCAAATATTTTGTACACTATTTTGCCGGATAAATTAAAAATAGTAAAAAAAAATGCAACATGAAGACTTCAGATAACAATCTAAGATCTTTAAGAAAAACATCATGTGCATGGTACACAATTTCTTTGTAATAATTAAATAAGTTCTTCATTATTTAATTTCTTTAAATATAATACAAATCGATAACATTTGGTGGCAACAATCTGAATTGTGAAATAGCGCTTATCGTGAAATTGGCGCTGGATTCTCTTCTTTAAGGAGCAAATATTTTGTACACTATTTTGCAAGATAAATTCAATAATGTAATGTCTGTAATAAAAATAGTAAAAAAAAAATGCAACATGAAATCTTCAGATAACAATCTAAGATCTTTAAGAAAAATATCATGTGCATGGTACACAATTTCGTTGTAATAATTAAATAAGTTCTTCGTTATTTAATTTCTTTAAATATAATAGAAAGCGATAACATTTGGTGGCAACAATCTGAATTGTGAAATAGCGCTTATCCTGAAATTGGCACTGGATTCTCTTCTTTAAGAAGCAAATATTTTGCGCACTATTTTACCGGATAAATTCAATAAAGTAATCTCTGTAATAAAAATAGTAAAAAAAAAATGCAACATGACGACTTCAGATAACAATCTAAGATCTTTAAGAAAAATATCATGTGCATGGTACACAATTTCCTTGTAATAATTAAATAAGTTCTTCATTATTTAATTTCTTTAAATATAATACAAAGCGATAACATTTGGTGGCAACAATCTGAATCGTGAAATAACGCTTATCGTGAAATTGGCGCTGGATTCTCTTCTTTAAGGAGCAAATATTTTGTACACTATTTTGCCGGATAAATTCAAAAATGTAATCTCTGTAATAAAAATAGTAAAAAAAAAAATGCAACATGAAGACTTCAGATAACAATCTAAGATCTTTAAGAAAAATATTATGTGCATGGTACACAATTTCCTTGTAATAATTAAATAAGTTCTTCATGATTTAATTTCTTTAAATATAATACAAAGCGATAACATTTGGTGGCAACTATCTGAATTGTGAAATAGCGCTTATCGTGAAATTGGCTCTGGATTCTCTTCTTTAAGGAGCAAATATTTTGTACACTATTTTGCCCAATAAATTAAAAATAGTAAAAAAAATTCAACATGAAGACTTAAGAAAACAATCTAAGATCTTTAAGAAAAATATCATGTGCATGGTACACAATTTCCTTGTAATAATTAAATAAGTTCTTCATGATTTAATTTCTTTAAATATAATACAAAGCGATAACATTTGGTGGCAACAATCTGAATTGTGAAATAGCGCTTATCGTGAAATTGGCGCTGGATTCTCTTCTTTAAGGAGCAAATATTTTGTACACTATTTTGCCAGATAAATTCAATAATGTAATGTCTGTAATAAAAATAGTAAAAAAAAATGCAACATGAAGACTTCAGATAACAATCTAAGATCTTTAAGAAAAATATCATGTGCATGGTACACAATTTCCTTGTAATAATTAAATAAGTTCTTCGTTATTTAATTTCTTTAAATATAATACAAAGCGACAACAGTTGGTGGCAACAATCTGAATTGTGAAATTGCGCTTATCGTAAAATTGGCGCTGGATTCTCTTCTTTACGGAGCAAATATTTTGTACACTATTTTGCCGGATAAATTCAATAATGTAATCTCTGTAATAAAAATAGTAAAAAAAAATGCAACATGAAGACTTCAGATAACAATCTAAGATCTTTAAGAAAAATATCATGTGCATGGTACACAATTTCCTTGTAATAATTAAATAAGTTGTTCATTATTTAATTTCTTTAAATATAATATAAAGCGATAACATTTGGTGGCAACTATCTGAATTGTGAAATAGCGTTTATCGTGAAATTGGCGCTGGATTCTCTACTTTAAGGAGCAAATATTTTGTACACTATTTTGCCGGATAAATTCAATAATGTAATTTCTGTAATAAAAATAGTAAAAAAAAAAATGCAACATGAAGACTTCAGATAACAATCTAAGATCTTTAAGAAAAATATCATGTGCATGGTACACAATTTCCTTGTAATAATTAAATAAGTTCTTCATTATTTAATTTCTTTAAATGTAATACAAAGCGATAACATTTGGTGGCAACAATCTGAATTGTGAAATAACGCTTATCGTGAAATTGGCGCTGGATTCTCTTCTTTAAGGAGCAAATATTTTGTACACTATTTTGCCGGATAAATTCAAAAATGTAATCTCTGTAATAAAAATAGTAAAAAAAAAAATGCAACATGAAGACTTCAGATAACAATCTAAGATCTTTAAGAAAAATATTATGTGCATGGTACACAATTTCCTTGTAATAATTAAATAAGTTCTTCATGATTTAATTTCTTTAAATATAATACAAAGCGATAACATTTGGTGGCAACTATCTGAATTGTGAAATAGCGCTTATCGTGAAATTGGCGCTGGATTCTCTTCTTTAAGGAGCAAATATTTTGTACACTATTTTGCCCAATAAATTAAAAATAGTAAAAAAAATTCAACATGAAGACTTCAGATAACAATCTAAGATCTTTAAGAAAAATATCATGTGCATGGTACACAATTTCGTTGTAATAATTAAATAAGTTCTTCATTATTTAATTTCTTTAAATATAATACAAAGCGATAACATTTGGTGGCAACAATCTGAATTATGAAATAACGCTTATCGTGAAATTGGCGCTGGATTCTCTTCTTTAAGGAGCAAATATTTTGTACACTATTTTGCCGGATAAATTCAAAAATGTAATCTCTGTAATAAAAATAGTAAAAAAAAATTCAACATGAAGACTTCAGATAACAATCTAAGATCTTTAAGAAAAATATTATGTGCATGGTACACAATTTCCTTGTAATAATTAAATAAGTTCTTCATTATTTAATTTCTTTAAATATAATACAATGCGATAATATTTGGTGGCAACAATCTGAATTGTGAAATTGCGCTTATCGTGAAATTGGCGCTGGATTCTCTTCTTTAAGGAGCAAATATTTTGTACACTATTTTGCCGGATAAATTCAATAATGTAATCTCTGTAATAAAAATAGTAAAAAAAAATGCAACATGAAGACTTCAGATAACAATCTAAGATCTTTAAGAAAAATATCATGTGCATGGTACACAATTTACTGTAATAATTAAATAAGTTGTTCATTATTTAATTTCTTTAAATATAATATAAAGCGATAACATTTGGTGGCAACTATCTGAATTGTGAAATAGCGTTTATCGTGAAATTGGCGCTGGATTCTCTACTTTAAGGAGCAAATATTTTGTACACTATTTTGCCGGATAAATTCAATAATGTAATTTCTGTAATAAAAATAGTAAAAAAAAAAATGCAACATGAAGACTTCAGATAACAATCTAAGATCTTTAAGAAAAATATCATGTGCATGGTACACAATTTCCTTGTAATAATTAAATAAGTTCTTCATTATTTAATTTCTTTAAATGTAATACAAAGCGATAACATTTGGTGGCAACAATCTGAATTGTGAAATAACGCTTATCGTGAAATTGGCGCTGGATTCTCTTCTTTAAGGAGCAAATATTTTGTACACTATTTTGCCGGATAAATTCAAAAATGTAATCTCTGTAATAAAAATAGTAAAAAAAAAAATGCAACATGAAGACTTCAGATAACAATCTAAGATCTTTAAGAAAAATATTATGTGCATGGTACACAATTTCCTTGTAATAATTAAATAAGTTCTTCATGATTTAATTTCTTTAAATATAATACAAAGCGATAACATTTGGTGGCAACTATCTGAATTGTGAAATAGCGCTTATCGTGAAATTGGCGCTGGATTCTCTTCTTTAAGGAGCAAATATTTTGTACACTATTTTGCCCAATAAATTAAAAATAGTAAAAAAAATTCAACATGAAGACTTCAGATAACAATCTAAGATCTTTAAGAAAAATATCATGTGCATGGTACACAATTTCGTTGTAATAATTAAATAAGTTCTTCATTATTTAATTTCTTTAAATATAATACAAAGCGATAACATTTGGTGGCAACAATCTGAATTATGAAATAACGCTTATCGTGAAATTGGCGCTGGATTCTCTTCTTTAAGGAGCAAATATTTTGTACACTATTTTGCCGGATAAATTCAAAAATGTAATCTCTGTAATAAAAATAGTAAAAAAAAATTCAACATGAAGACTTCAGATAACAATCTAAGATCTTTAAGAAAAATATTATGTGCATGGTACACAATTTCCTTGTAATAATTAAATAAGTTCTTCATTATTTAATTTCTTTAAATATAATACAATGCGATAATATTTGGTGGCAACAATCTGAATTGTGAAATTGCGCTTATCGTGAAATTGGCGCTGGATTCTCTTCTTTAAGGAGCAAATATTTTGTACACTATTTTGCCGGATAAATTCAATAATGTAATCTCTGTAATAAAAATAGTAAAAAAAAATGCAACATGAAGACTTCAGATAACAATCTAAGATCTTTAAGAAAAATATCATGTGCATGGTACACAATTTACTGTAATAATTAAATAAGTTGTTCATTATTTAATTTCTTTAAATATAATATAAAGCGATAACATTTGGTGGCAACTATCTGAATTGTGAAATAGCGTTTATCGTGAAATTGGCGCTGGATTCTCTACTTTAAGGAGCAAATATTTTGTACACTATTTTGCCGGATAAATTCAATAATGTAATTTCTGTAATAAAAATAGTAAAAAAAAAATGCAACATGAAGACTTCAGATAACAATCTAAGATCTTTAAGAAAAATATCATGTGCATGGTACACAATTTCCTTGTAATAATTAAATAAGTTCTTCATTATTTAATTTCTTTAAATGTAATACAAAGCGATAACATTTGGTGGCAACAATCTGAATTGTGAAATAACGCTTATCGTGAAATTGGCGCTGGATTCTCTTCTTTAAGGAGCAAATATTTTGTACACTATTTTGCCGGATAAATTCAAAAATGTAATCTCTGTAATAAAAATAGTAAAAAAAAAAATGCAACATGAAGACTTCAGATAACAATCTAAGATCTTTAAGAAAAATATTATGTGCATGGTACACAATTTCCTTGTAATAATTAAATAAGTTCTTCATGATTTAATTTCTTTAAATATAATACAAAGCGATAACATTTGGTGGCAACTATCTGAATTGTGAAATAGCGCTTATCGTGAAATTGGCGCTGGATTCTCTTCTTTAAGGAGCAAATATTTTGTACACTATTTTGCCCAATAAATTAAAAATAGTAAAAAAAATTCAACATGAAGACTTCAGATAACAATCTAAGATCTTTAAGAAAAATATCATGTGCATGGTACACAATTTCGTTGTAATAATTAAATAAGTTCTTCATTATTTAATTTCTTTAAATATAATACAAAGCGATAACATTTGGTGGCAACAATCTGAATTATGAAATAACGCTTATCGTGAAATTGGCGCTGGATTCTCTTCTTTAAGGAGCAAATATTTTGTACACTATTTTGCCGGATAAATTCAAAAATGTAATCTCTGTAATAAAAATAGTAAAAAAAAATTCAACATGAAGACTTCAGATAACAATCTAAGATCTTTAAGAAAAATATTATGTGCATGGTACACAATTTCCTTGTAATAATTAAATAAGTTCTTCATTATTTAATTTCTTTAAATATAATACAATGCGATAATATTTGGTGGCAACAATCTGAATTGTGAAATTGCGCTTATCGTGAAATTGGCGCTGGATTCTCTTCTTTAAGGAGCAAATATTTTGTACACTATTTTGCCGGATAAATTCAATAATGTAATCTCTGTAATAAAAATAGTAAAAAAAAATGCAACATGAAGACTTCAGATAACAATCTAAGATCTTTAAGAAAAATATCATGTGCATGGTACACAATTTACTGTAATAATTAAATAAGTTGTTCATTATTTAATTTCTTTAAATATAATATAAAGCGATAACATTTGGTGGCAACTATCTGAATTGTGAAATAGCGTTTATCGTGAAATTGGCGCTGGATTCTCTACTTTAAGGAGCAAATATTTTGTACACTATTTTGCCGGATAAATTCAATAATGTAATTTCTGTAATAAAAATAGTAAAAAAAAAATGCAACATGAAGACTTCAGATAACAATCTAAGATCTTTAAGAAAAATATCATGTGCATGGTACACAATTTCCTTGTAATAATTAAATAAGTTGTTCATTATTTAATTTCTTTAAATATAATATAAAGCGATAACATTTGGTGGCAACTATCTGAATTGTGAAATAGCGTTTATCGTGAAATTGGCGCTGGATTCTCTACTTTAAGGAGCAAATATTTTGTACACTATTTTGCCGGATAAATTCAAAAATGTAATCTCTGTAATAAAAATAGTAAAAAAAAAAATGCAACATGAAGACTTCAGATAACAATCTAAGATCTTTAAGAAAAATATTATGTGCATGGTACACAATTTCCTTGTAATAATTAAATAAGTTCTTCATGATTTAATTTCTTTAAATATAATACAAAGCGATAACATTTGGTGGCAACTATCTGAATTGTGAAATAGCGCTTATCGTGAAATTGGCGCTGGATTCTCTTCTTTAAGGAGCAAATATTTTGTACACTATTTTGCCCAATAAATTAAAAATAGTAAAAAAAATTCAACATGAAGACTTCAGATAACAATCTAAGATCTTTAAGAAAAATATCATGTGCATGGTACACAATTTCGTTGTAATAATTAAATAAGTTCTTCATTATTTAATTTCTTTAAATATAATACAAAGCGACAACAGTTGGTGGCAACAATCTGAATTGTGAAATTGCGCTTATCGTGAAATTGGCGCTGGATTCTCTTCTTTAAGGAGCAAATATTTTGTACACTATTTTGCCGGATAAATTCAATAATGTAATCTCTGTAATAAAAATAGTAAAAAAAAATGCAACATGAAGACTTCAGATAACAATCTAAGATCTTTAAGAAAAATATCATGTGCATGGTACACAATTTCCTTGTAATAATTAAATAAGTTGTTCATTATTTAATTTCTTTAAATATAATATAAAGCGATAACATTTGGTGGCAACTATCTGAATTGTGAAATAGCGTTTATCGTGAAATTGGCGCTGGATTCTCTACTTTAAGGAGCAAATATTTTGTACACTATTTTGCCGGATAAATTCAATAATGTAATTTCTGTAATAAAAATAGTAAAAAAAAAATGCAACATGAAGACTTCAGATAACAATCTAAGATCTTTAAGAAAAATATCATGTGCATGGTACACAATTTCCTTGTAATAATTAAATAAGTTCTTCATTATTTAATTTCTTTAAATATAATACAAAGCGATAACATTTGGTGGCAACAATCTGAATTGTGAAATAGCGCTTATCATGAAATTGGCGCTGGATTCTCTTCTTTAAGGAGCAAATATTTTGTACACTATTTTGCGGGATAAATTCAATAATGTAATCTCTGTAATAAAAATAGTAAAAAAAAAATGCAACATGAAGACTTCAGATAACAATCTAAGATCTTTAAGAAAAATATCATGTGCATGGTACACAATTTCCTTGTAATAATTAAATAAGTTGTTCATTATTTAATTTCTTTAAATGTAATACAAAGCGATAACATTTGGTGGCAACAATCTGAATTGTGAAATAACGCTTATCGTGAAATTGGCGCTGGATTCTCTTCTTTAAGGAGCAAATATTTTGTACACTATTTTGCCGGATAAATTCAAAAATGTAATCTCTGTAATAAAAATAGTAAAAAAAAAAATGCAACATGAAGACTTCAGATAACAATCTAAGATCTTTAAGAAAAATATTATGTGCATGGTACACAATTTCCTTGTAATAATTAAATAAGTTCTTCATGATTTAATTTCTTTAAATATAATACAAAGCGATAACATTTGGTGGCAACTATCTGAATTGTGAAATAGCGCTTATCGTGAAATTGGCGCTGGATTCTCTTCTTTAAGGAGCAAATATTTTGTACACTATTTTGCCCAATAAATTAAAAATAGTAAAAAAAATTCAACATGAAGACTTCAGATAACAATCTAAGATCTTTAAGAAAAATATCATGTGCATGGTACACAATTTCCTTGTAATAATAAAATAAGTTCTTCATGATTTAATTTCTTTAAATATAATACAAAGCGATAACATTTGGTGGCAACAATCTGAATTGTGAATTAGCGCTTATCGTGAAATTGGCGCTGGATTCTCTTCTTTAAGGAGCAAATATTTTGTACACTATTTTGCCAGATAAATTCAATAATGTAATCTCTGTAATAAAAATAGTAAAAAAAAAATGCAACATGAAGACTTCAGATAACAATCTAAGATCTTTAAGAAAAATATCATGTGCATGGTACACAATTTCCTTGTAATAATTAAATAAGTTGTTCATTATTTAATTTCTTTAAATGTAATACAAAGCGATAACATTTGGTGGCAACAATCTGAATTGTGAAATAACGCTTATCGTGAAATTGGCGCTGGATTCTCTTCTTTAAGGAGCAAATATTTTGTACACTATTTTGCCGGATAAATTCAAAAATGTAATCTCTGTAATAAAAATAGTAAAAAAAAAAAATGCAACATGAAGACTTCAGATAACAATCTAAGATCTTTAAGAAAAATATTATGTGCATGGTACACAATTTCCTTGTAATAATTAAATAAGTTCTTCATGATTTAATTTCTTTAAATATAATATAAAGCGATAACATTTGGTGGCAACTATCTGAGTTGTGAAATAGCGCTTATCGTGAAATTGGCGCTGGATTCTCCTCTTTAAGGAGCAAATATTTTGTACATTATTTTGCCGGATAAATTAAAAATAGTAAAAAAAAATGCAACATGAAGACTTCAGATAACAATCTAAGATCTTTAAGAAAAATATCATGTGCATGGTACACAATTTCTTTGTAATAATTAAATAAGTTCTTCATTATTTAATTTCTTTAAATATAATACAAATCGATAACATTTGGTGGCAACAATCTGAATTGTGAAATAGCGCTTATCGTGAAATTGGCGCTGGATTCTCTTCTTTAAGGAGCAAATATTTTGTACACTATTTTGCCAGATAAATTCAATAATGTAATGTCTGTAATAAAAATAGTAAAAAAAAATGCAACATGAAATCTTCAGATAGCAATCTAAGATCTTTAAGAAAAATATCATGTGCATGGTACACAATTTCGTTGTAATAATTAAATAAGTTCTTCGTTATTTAATTTCTTTAAATATAATAGAAAGCGATAACATTTGGTGGCAACAATCTGAATTGTGAAATAGCGCTTATCCTGAAATTGGCACTGGATTCTCTTCTTTAAGAAGCAAATATTTTGCGCACTATTTTGCCGGATAAATTCAATAAAGTAATCTCTGTAATAAAAATAGTAAAAAAAAAATGCAACATGACGACTTCAGATAACAATCTAAGATCTTTAAGAAAAATATCATGTGCATGGTACACAATTTCCTTGTAATAATTAAATAAGTTCTTCATTATTTAATTTCTTTAAATATAATACAAAGCGATAACATTTGGTGGCAACCATCTGAATCGTGAAATAACGCTTATCGTGAAATTGGCGCTGGATTCTCTTCTTTAAGGAGCAAATATTTTGTACACTATTTTGCCGGATAAATTCAATAATGTAATTTCTGTAATAAAAATAGTAAAAAAAAAAATGCAACATGAAGACTTCAGATAACAATCTAAGATCTTTAAGAAAAATATCATGTGCATGGTACACAATTTCCTTGTAATAATTAAATAAGTTCTTCATTATTTAATTTCTTTAAATGTAATACAAAGCGATAACATTTGGTGGCAACAATCTGAATTGTGAAATAACGCTTATTGTGAAATTGGCGCTGGATTCTCTTCTTTAAGGAGCAAATATTTTGTACACTATTTTGCCGGATAAATTCAAAAATGTAATCTCTGTAATAAAAATAGTAAAAAAAAAAATGCAACATGAAGACTTCAGATAACAATCTAAGATCTTTAAGAAAAATATTATGTGCATGGTACACAATTTCCTTGTAATAATTAAATAAGTTCTTCATGATTTAATTTCTTTAAATATAATACAAAGCGATAACATTTGGTGGCAACTATCTGAATTGTGAAATAGCGCTTATCGTGAAATTGGCGCTGGATTCTCTTCTTTAAGGAGCAAATATTTTGTACACTATTTTGCCCAATAAATTAAAAATAGTAAAAAAAATTCAACATGAAGACTTCAGATAACAATCTAAGATCTTTAAGAAAAATATCATGTGCATGGTACACAATTTCGTTGTAATAATTAAATAAGTTCTTCATTATTTAATTTCTTTAAATATAATACAAAGCGATAACATTTGGTGGCAACAATCTGAATTATGAAATAACGCTTATCGTGAAATTGGCGCTGGATTCTCTTCTTTAAGGAGCAAATATTTTGTACACTATTTTGCCGGATAAATTCAAAAATGTAATCTCTGTAATAAAAATAGTAAAAAAAAATGCAACATGAAGACTTCAGATAACAATCTAAGATCTTTAAGAAAAATATTATGTGCATGGTACACAATTTCCTTGTAATAATTAAATAAGTTCTTCATTATTTAATTTCTTTAAATATAATACAAAGCGATAATATTTGGTGGCAACAATCTGAATTGTGAAATTGCGCTTATCGTGAAATTGGCGCTGGATTCTCTTCTTTAAGGAGCAAATATTTTGTACACTATTTTGCCGGATAAATTCAATAATGTAATCTCTGTAATAAAAATAGTAAAAAAAAATGCAACATGAAGACTTCAGATAACAATCTAAGATCTTTAAGAAAAATATCATGTGCATGGTACACAATTTACTCTAATAATTAAATAAGTTGTTCATTATTTAATTTCTTTAAATATAATATAAAGCGATAATATTTGGTGGCAACTATCTGAATTGTGAAATAGCGTTTATCGTGAAATTGGCGCTGGATTCTCTACTTTAAGGAGCAAATATTTTGTACACTATTTTGCCGGATAAATTCAATAATGTAATTTCTGTAATAAAAATAGTAAAAAAAAAAATGCAACATGAAGACTTCAGATAACAATCTAAGATCTTTAAGAAAAATATCATGTGCATGGTACACAATTTCCTTGTAATAATTAAATAAGTTGTTCATTATTTAATTTCTTTAAATATAATATAAAGCGATAACATTTGGTGGCAACTATCTGAATTGTGAAATAGCGTTTATCGTGAAATTGGCGCTGGATTCTCTACTTTAAGGAGCAAATATTTTGTACACTATTTTGCCGGATAAATTCAAAAATGTAATCTCTGTAATAAAAATAGTAAAAAAAAAAATGCAACATGAAGACTTCAGATAACAATCTAAGATCTTTAAGAAAAATATTATGTGCATGGTACACAATTTCCTTGTAATAATTAAATAAGTTCTTCATGATTTAATTTCTTTAAATATAATACAAAGCGATAACATTTGGTGGCAACTATCTGAATTGTGAAATAGCGCTTATCGTGAAATTGGCGCTGGATTCTCTTCTTTAAGGAGCAAATATTTTGTACACTATTTTGCCCAATAAATTAAAAATAGTAAAAAAAATTCAACATGAAGACTTCAGATAACAATCTAAGATCTTTAAGAAAAATATCATGTGCATGGTACACAATTTCGTTGTAATAATTAAATAAGTTCTTCATTATTTAATTTCTTTAAATATAATACAAAGCGATAACATTTGGTGGCAACAATCTGAATTATGAAATAACGCTTATCGTGAAATTGGCGCTGGATTCTCTTCTTTAAGGAGCAAATATTTTGTACACTATTTTGCCGGATAAATTCAAAAATGTAATCTCTGTAATAAAAATAGTAAAAAAAATGCAACATGAAGACTTCAGATAACAATCTAAGATCTTTAAGAAAAATATTATGTGCATGGTACACAATTTCCTTGTAATAATTAAATAAGTTCTTCATTATTTAATTTCTTTAAATATAATACAAAGCGATAATATTTGGTGGCAACAATCTGAATTGTGAAATTGCGCTTATCGTGAAATTGGCGCTGGATTCTCTTCTTTAAGGAGCAAATATTTTGTACACTATTTTGCCGGATAAATTCAATAATGTAATCTCTGTAATAAAAATAGTAAAAAAAAATGCAACATGAAGACTTCAGATAACAATCTAAGATCTTTAAGAAAAATATCATGTGCATGGTACACAATTTCCTTGTAATAATTAAATAAGTTGTTCATTATTTAATTTCTTTAAATGTAATACAAAGCGATAAAATTTGGTGGCAACAATCTGAATTGTGAAATAACGCTTATCGTGAAATTGGCGCTGGATTCTCTTCTTTAAGGAGCAAATATTTTGTACACTATTTTGCCGGATAAATTCAAAAATGTAATCTCTGTAATAAAAATAGTAAAAAAAAAAATGCAACATGAAGACTTCAGATAACAATCTAAGATCTTTAAGAAAAATATTATGTGCATGGTACACAATTTCCTTGTAATAATTAAATAAGTTCTTCATGATTTAATTTCTTTAAATATAATACAAAGCGATAACATTTGGTGGCAACTATCTGAATTGTGAAATAGCGCTTATCGTGAAATTGGCGCTGGATTCTCTTCTTTAAGGAGCAAATATTTTGTACACTATTTTGCCCAACAAATTAAAAATAGTAAAAAACATTCAACATGAAGACTTCAGATAACAATCTAAGATCTTTAAGAAAAATATCATGTGCATGGTACACAATTTCGTTGTAATAATTAAATAAGTTCTTCATTATTTAATTTCTTTAAATATAATACAAAGCGATAACATTTGGTGGCAACAATCTGAATTATGAAATAACGCTTATCGTGAAATTGGCGCTGGATTCTCTTCTTTAAGGAGCAAATATTTTGTACACTATTTTGCGGGATAAATTCAAAAATGTAATCTCTGTAATAAAAATAGTAAAAAAAAATGCAACATGAAGACTTCAGATAACAATCTAAGATCTTTAAGAAAAATATTATGTGCATGGTACACAATTTCCTTGTAATAATTAAATAAGTTCTTCATTATTTAATTTCTTTAAATATAATACAAAGCGATAACATTTGGTGGCAACTATCTGAGTTGTGAAATAGCGCTTATCGTGAAATTGGCGCTGGATTCTCCTCTTTAAGGAGCAAATATTTTGTACACTATTTTGCCGGATAAATTAAAAATAGTAAAAAAAAATGCAACATGAAGACTTCAGATAACAATCTAAGATCTTTAAGAAAAATATCATGTGCATGGTACACAATATCCTTGTAATAATTAAATAAGTTCTTCATTATTTAATTTCTTTAAATATAATACAAAGCGATAACATTTGGTGGCAACAATCTGAATCGTGAAATAACGCTTATCGTGAAATTGGCGCTGGATTCTCTTCTTTAAGGAGCAAATATTTTGTACACTATTTTGCCGGATAAATTCAAAAATGTAATCTCTGTAATAAAAATAGTAAAAAAAAAAATGCAACATGAAGACTTCAGATAACAATCTAAGATCTTTAAGAAAAATATTATGTGCATGGTACACAATTTCCTTGTAATAATTAAATAAGTTCTTCATGATTTAATTTCTTTAAATATAATACAAAGCGATAACATTTGGTGGCAACTATCTGAATTGTGAAATAGCGCTTATCGTGAAATTGGCGCTGGATTCTCTTCTTTAAGGAGCAAATATTTTGTACACTCTTTTGCCCAATAAATTAAAAATAGTAAAAAAAATTCAACATGAAGACTTCAGATAACAATCTAAGATCTTTAAGAAAAATATCATGTGCATGGTACACAATTTCCTTGTAATAATTAAATAAGTTCTTCATGATTTAATTTCTTTAAATATAATACAAAGCGATAACATTTGGTGGCAACAATCTGAATTGTGAAATAGCGCTTATCATGAAATTGGCGCTGGATTCTCTTCTTTAAGGAGCAAATATTTTGTACACTATTTTGCCGGATAAATTCAATAATGTAATCTCTGTAATAAAAATAGTAAAAAAAAAATGCAACATGAAGACTTCAGATCACAATCTAAGATCTTTAAGAAAAATATCATGTGCATGGTACACAATTTCCTTGTAATAATTAAATAAGTTGTTCATTATTTAATTTCTTTAAATGTAATACAAAGCGATAACATTTGGTGGCAACAATCTGAATTGTGAAATAGCGCTTATCGTGAAATTGGCGCTGGATTCTCTTCTTTAAGGAGCAAATATTTTGTACACTATTTTGCCGGATAAATTCAATAATGTAATCTCTGTAATAAAAATAGTAAAAAAAATGCAACATGAAGACTTCAGATAACAATTTAAGATCTTTAAGAAAAATATCATGTGCATGGTACACAATTTCGTTGTAATAATTTAATAAGTTCTTAATTATTTAATTTCTTTAAATATAATACAAAGCGATAACATTTGGTGGCAACAATCTGAATTGTGAAATAACGCTTATCGTGAAATTGGCGCTGGATTCTCTTCTTTAAGGAGCAAATATTTTGTACACTATTTTGCCGGATAAATTCAATAATGTAATCTCTGTAATAAAAATAGTAAAAAAAAAATGCAACATGAAGACTTCAGATCACAATCTAAGATCTTTAAGAAAAATATCATGTGCATGGTACACAATTTCCTTGTAATAATTAAATAAGTTCTTCATTATTTAATTTCTTTAAATATAATAGAAAGCGATAACATTTGTTGGCAACAATCTGAATTGTGAAATAGCGCTTATCGTGAAATTGGCTCTGGATTCTCTTCTTTAAGGAGCAAATATTTTGTACACTATTTTGCCGGATAAATTCAATAATGTAATCTCTGTAATAAAAATAGTGAAAAAAAATGCAACATGAAGACTTCAGATAACAATCTAAGATCTTTAAGAAAAATATCATGTGCATAGTACACAATTTCGTTGTAATAATTAAATAAGTTCTTCATTATTTAATTTCTTTAAATATAATACAAAGCGATAACATTTGGTGGCAACAATCTGAATCGTGAAATAACGCTTATCGTGAAATTGGCGCTGGATTCTCTTCTTTAAGGAGCAAATATATTGTACACTATTTTGCCGGATAAATTCAATAATGTAATCTCTGTAATAAAAATAGTAAAAAAAATGCAACATGAAGACTTCAGATAACAATCTAAGATCTTTAAGAAAAATATCATGTGCATGGTACAAAATTTCGTTGTAATAATTAAATAAGTTCTTAATTATTTAATTTCTTTAAATATAATACAAAGCGATAACATTTGGTGGCAACAATCTGAATTGTGAAATAACGCTTATCGTGAAATTGGCGCTGGATTCTCTTCTTTAAGGAGCAAATATTTTGTACACTATTTTGCCGGATAAATTCAAAAATGTAATCTCTGTAATAAAAATAGTAAAAAAAAATGCAACATGAAGACTTCAGATAACAATCTAAGATCTTTAAGAAAAATATTATGTGCATGGTACACAATTTCCTTGTAATAATTAAATAAGTTCTTCATTATTTAATATCTTTAAATATAATATAAAGCGATAACATTTGGTGGCAACTATCTGAAGTGTGAAATAGCGTTTATCGTGAAATTGGCGCTGGATTCTCTTCTTTAAGGAGCAAATATTTTGTACACAATTTTGCCGGATAAATTAAAAATAGTAAAAAAAAATGCAACATGAAGACTTCAGATAACAATCTAAGATCTTTAAGAAAAATATCATGTGCATGGTACACAATTTCTTTGTAATAATTAAATAAGTTCTTCATTATTTAATTTCTTTAAATATAATACAAAGCGATAACATTTGGTGGCAACAATCTGAATTGTGAAATAGCGCTTATCGTGAAATTGGCGCTGGATTCTCTTCTTTAAGGAGCAAATATTTTGTACACTATTTTGCCAGATAAATTCAATAAAGTAATCTCTGTAATAAAAATAGTAAAAAAAAAATGCAACATGACGACTTCAGATAACAATCTAAGATCTTTAAGAAAAATATCATGTGCATGGTACACAATTTCCTTGTAATAATTAAATAAGTTCTTCTTTATTTAATTTCTTTAAATATAATAGAAAGCGATAACATTTGGTGGCAACTATCTGAATTGTGAAATAGCGTTTATCGTGAAATTGGCGCTGGATTCTCTTCTTTAAGGAGCAAATATTTTGTACACTATTTTGCCGGATAAATTAAAAATAGTAAAAAAAATGCAACATGAAGACTTCAGATAACAATCTAAGATCTTTAAGAAAAATATCATGTGCATGGTACAAATTTCTTTGTAATAATTACATAAGTTCTTCATTATTTAATTTCTTTAAATATAATAGAAAGCGATAAAATTTGTTGGCAACAATCTGAATTGTGAAATAGCGCTTATCGTGAAATTGGCGCTGGATTCTCTTCTTTAAGGAGCAAATATTTTGTACACTATTTTGCCGGATAAATTCAATAATGTTATCTCTGTAATAAAAATAGTGAAAAAAAATGCAACATGAAGACTTCAGATAACAATCTAAGATCTTTAAGAAAAATATCATGTGCATAGTACACAATTTCGTTGTAATAATTAAATAAGTTCTTCATTATTTAATTTCTTTAAATATAATACAAAGCGATAACATTTGGTGGCAACAATCTGAATCGTGAAATAACGCTTATCGTGAAATTGGCGCTGGATTCTCTTCTTTAAGGAGCAAATATTTTGTACACTATTTTGCCGGATAAATTCAAAAATGTAATCTCTGTAATAAAAATAGTAAAAAAAAATGCAACATGAAGACTTCAGATAACAATCTAAGATCTTTAAGAAAAATATCATGTGCATGGTACACAATTTCCTTGTAATAATTAAATAAGTTCTTCATGATTTAATTTCTTTAAATATAATACAAAGCGATAACATTTGGTGGCAACTATCTGAATTGTGAAATAGCGCTTATCGTGAAATTGGCGCTGGATTCTCTTCTTTAAGGAGCAAATATTTTGTACACTATTTTGCCCAATAAATTAAAAATAGTAAAAAAAATTCAACATGAAGACTTCAGATAACAATCTAAGTTCTTTAAGAAAAATATCATGTGCATGGTACACAATTTCCTTGTAATAATTAAATAAGTTCTTCATGATTTAATTTCTTTAAATATAATACAAAGCGATAACATTTGGTGGCAACAATCTGAATTGTGAAATAGCGCTTATCGTGAAATTGGCGCTGGATTCTCTTCTTTAAGGAGCAAATATTTTGTACACTATTTTGCCAGATAAATTCAATAATGTAATGTCTGTAATAAAAATAGTAAAAAAAAAATGCAACATGAAGACTTCAGATAACAATCTAAGATCTTTAAGAAAAATATCATGTGCATGGTACACAATTTCGTTGTAATAATTAAATAAGTTCTTCGTTATTTAATTTCTTTAAATATAATACAAAGCGACAACAGTTGGTGGCAACAATCTGAATTGTGAAATTGCGCTTATCGTGAAATTGGCGCTGGATTCTCTTCTTTAAGGAGCAAATATTTTGTACACTATTTTGCCGGATAAATTCAATAATGTAATCTCTGTAATAAAAATAGTAAAAAAAAATGCAACATGAAGACTTCAGATAACAATCTAAGATCTTTAAGAAAAATATCATGTGCATGGTACACAATTTCCTTGTAATAATTAAATAAGTTGTTCATTATTTAATTTCTTTAAATATAATATAAAGCGATAACATTTGGTGGCAACTATCTGAGTTGTGAAATAGCGCTTATCGTGAAATTGGCGCTGGATTCTCCTCTTTAAGGAGCAAATATTTTGTACAATATTTTGCCGGATAAATTAAAAATAGTAAAAAAAATGCAACATGAAGACTTCAGATAACAATCTAAGATCTTTAAGAAAAATATCATGTGCATGGTACACAATTTCTTTGTAATAATTAAATAAGTTCTTCATTATTTAATTTCTTTAAATATAATACAAAGCGATAACATTTGGTGGCAACAATCTGAATTGTGAAATAGCGCTTATCGTGAAATTGGCGCTGGATTCTCTTCTTTAAGGAGCAAATATTTTGTACACTATTTTGCCAGATAAATTCAATAATGTAATGTCTGTAATAAAAATAGTAAAAAAAAATGCAACATGAAATCTTCAGATAACAATCTAAGATCTTTAAGAAAAATATCATGTGCATGGTACACAATTTCGTTGTAATAATTAAATAAGTTCTTCGTTATTTAATTTCTTTAAATATAATAGAAAGCGATAACATTTGGTGGCAACAATCTGAATTGTGAAATAGCGCTTATCCTGAAATTGGCGCTGGATTCTCTTCTTTAAGAAGCAAATATTTTGCCCACTATTTTGCCGGATAAATTCAATAAAGTAATCTCTGTAATAAAAATAGTAAAAAAAAAATGCAACATGACGACTTCAGATAACAATCTAAGATCTTTAAGAAAAATATCATGTGCATGGTACACAATTTCCTTGTAATAATTAAATAAGTTCTTCTTTATTTAATTTCTTTAAATATAATAGAAAGCGATAACATTTGGTGGCAACTATCTGAATTGTGAAATAGCGTTTATCGTGAAATTGGCGCTGGATTCTCTTCTTTAAGGAGCAAATATTTTGTACACTATTTTGCCGGATAAATTAAAAATAGTAAAAAAAATGCAACATGAAGACTTCAGATAACAATCTAAGATCTTTAAGAAAAATATCATGTGCATGGTACAAATTTCTTTGTAATAATTACATAAGTTCTTCATTATTTAATTTCTTTAAATATAATAGAAAGCGATAAAATTTGTTGGCAACAATCTGAATTGTGAAATAGCGCTTATCGTGAAATTGGCGCTGGATTCTCTTCTTTAAGGAGCAAATATTTTGTACACTATTTTGCCGGATAAATTCAATAATGTTATCTCTGTAATAAAAATAGTGAAAAAAAAATGCAACATGAAGACTTCAGATAACAATCTAAGATCTTTAAGAAAAATATCATGTGCATAGTACACAATTTCGTTGTAATAATTAAATAAGTTCTTCATTATTTAATTTCTTTAAATATAATACAAAGCGATAACATTTGGTGGCAACAATCTGAATCGTGAAATAACGCTTATCGTGAAATTGGCGCTGGATTCTCTTCTTTAAGGAGCAAATATTTTGTACACTATTTTGCCGGATAAATTCAAAAATGTAATCTCTGTAATAAAAATAGTAAAAAAAAATGCAACATGAAGACTTCAGATAACAATCTAAGATCTTTAAGAAAAATATCATGTGCATGGTACACAATTTCCTTGTAATAATTAAATAAGTTCTTCATGATTTAATTTCTTTAAATATAATACAAAGCGATAACATTTGGTGGCAACTATCTGAATTGTGAAATAGCGCTTATCGTGAAATTGGCGCTGGATTCTCTTCTTTAAGGAGCAAATATTTTGTACACTATTTTGCCCAATAAATTAAAAATAGTAAAAAAAATTCAACATGAAGACTTCAGATAACAATCTAAGTTCTTTAAGAAAAATATCATGTGCATGGTACACAATTTCCTTGTAATAATTAAATAAGTTCTTCATGATTTAATTTCTTTAAATATAATACAAAGCGATAACATTTGGTGGCAACAATCTGAATTGTGAAATAGCGCTTATCGTGAAATTGGCGCTGGATTCTCTTCTTTAAGGAGCAAATATTTTGTACACTATTTTGCCAGATAAATTCAATAATGTAATGTCTGTAATAAAAATAGTAAAAAAAAAATGCAACATGAAGACTTCAGATAACAATCTAAGATCTTTAAGAAAAATATCATGTGCATGGTACACAATTTCGTTGTAATAATTAAATAAGTTCTTCGTTATTTAATTTCTTTAAATATAATACAAAGCGACAACAGTTGGTGGCAACAATCTGAATTGTGAAATTGCGCTTATCGTGAAATTGGCGCTGGATTCTCTTCTTTAAGGAGCAAATATTTTGTACACTATTTTGCCGGATAAATTCAATAATGTAATCTGTGTAATAAAAATAGTAAAAAAAAATGCAACATGAAGACTTCAGATAACAATCTAAGATCTTTAAGAAAAATATCATGTGCATGGTACACAATTTCCTTGTAATAATTAAATAAGTTGTTCATTATTTAATTTCTTTAAATATAATATAAAGCGATAACATTTGGTGGCAACTATCTGAGTTGTGAAATAGCGCTTATCGTGAAATTGGCGCTGGATTCTCCTCTTTAAGGAGCAAATATTTTGTACAATATTTTGCCGGATAAATTAAAAATAGTAAAAAAAATGCAACATGAAGACTTCAGATAACAATCTAAGATCTTTAAGAAAAATATCATGTGCATGGTACACAATTTCTTTGTAATAATTAAATAAGTTCTTCATTATTTAATTTCTTTAAATATAATACAAAGCGATAACATTTGGTGGCAACAATCTGAATTGTGAAATAGCGCTTATCGTGAAATTGGCGCTGGATTCTCTTCTTTAAGGAGCAAATATTTTGCACACTATTTTGCCAGACAAATTCAATAATGTAATGTCTGTAATAAAAATAGTAAAAAAAAATGCAACATGAAATCTTCAGATAACAATCTAAGATCTTTAAGAAAAATATCATGTGCATGGTACACAATTTCGTTGTAATAATTAAATAAGTTCTTCGTTATTTAATTTCTTTAAATATAATAGAAAGCGATAACATTTGGTGGCAACAATCTGAATTGTGAAATAGCGCTTATCCTGAAATTGGCGCTGGATTCTCTTCTTTAAGAAGCAAATATTTTGCCCACTATTTTGCCGGATAAATTCAATAAAGTAATCTCTGTAATAAAAATAGTAAAAAAAAAATGCAACATGACGACTTCAGATAACAATCTAAGATCTTTAAGAAAAATATCATGTGCATGGTACACAATTTCCTTGTAATAATTAAATAAGTTCTTCATTATTTAATTTCTTTAAATATAATACAAAGCGATAACATTTGGTGGCAACAATCTGAATCGTGAAATAACGCTTATCGTGAAATTGGCGCTGGATTCTCTTCTTTAAGGAGCAAATATTTTGTACACTATTTTGCCGGATAAATTCAAAAATGTAATCTCTGTAATAAAAATAGTAAAAAAAAAATGCAACATGAAGACTTCAGATAACAATCTAAGATCTTTAAGAAAAATATTATGTGCATGGTACACAATTTCCTTGTAATAATTAAATAAGTTCTTCATGATTTAATTTCTTTAAATATAATACAAAGCGATAACATTTGGTGGCAACTATCTGAATTGTGAAATAGCGCTTATCGTGAAATTGGCGCTGGATTCTCTTCTTTAAGGAACAAATATTTTGTACACTATTTTGCCCAATAAATTAAAAATAGTAAAAAAAATTCAACATGAAGACTTAAGAAAACAATCTAAGATCTTTAAGAAAAATATCATGTGCATGGTACACAATTTCCTTGTAATAATTAAATAAGTTCTTAATGATTTAATTTCTTTAAATATAATACAAAGCGATAACATTTGGTGGCAACAATCTGAATTGTGAAATAGCGCTTATCGTGAAATTGGCGCTGGATTCTCTTCTTTAAGGAGCAAATATTTTGTACATTATTTTGCCAGATAAATTCAATAATGTAATGTCTGTAATAAAAATAGTAAAAAAAAATTCAACATGAAGACTTCAGATAACAATCTAAGATCTTTAAGAAAAATATCATGTGCATGGTACACAATTTCCTTGTAATAATTAAATAAGTTCTTCGTTATTTAATTTCCTTAAATATAATACAAAGCGACAACAGTTGGTGGCAACAATCTGAATTGTGAAATTGCGCTTATCGTGAAATTGGCGCTGGATTCTCTTCTTTAAGGAGCAAATATTTTGTACACTATTTTGCCGGATAAATTCAATAATGTAATCTCTGTAATAAAAATAGTAAAAAAAAAATGCAACATGAAGACTTCAGATAACAATCTAAGATCTTTAAGAAAAATATCATGTGCATGGTACACAATTTCCTTGTAATAATTAAATAAGTTCTTCATTATTTAATTTCTTTAAATATAATACAAAGCGATAACATTTGGTGGCAACAATCTGAATTGTGAAATAACGCTTATCGTGAAATTGGCGCTGGATTCTCTTCTTTAAGGAGCAAATGTTTTGTACACTATTTTGCCGGATAAATTCAAAAATGTAATCTCTGTAATAAAAATAGTAAAAAAAAATGCAACATGAAGACTTCAGATAAAAATCTAAGATCTTTAAGAAAAATATTATGTGCATGGTACACAATTTCCTTGTAATAATTAAATAAGTTCTTCATTATTTAATTTCTTTAAATATAATACAAAGCGATAACATTTGGTGGCAACTATCTGAATTGTGAAATAGCGCTTATCGTGAAATTGGCGCTGGATTCTCTTCTTTAAGGAGCAAATATTTTGTACACTATTTTGCCGGATAAATTAAAAATAGTAAAAAAAAATGCAACATGAAGACTTCAGATAACTATCTAAGATCTTTAAGAAAAATATCATGTGCATGGTACACAATTTCTTTGTAATAATTAAATAAGTTCTTCATTATTTAATTTCTTTAAATATAATACAAAGCGATAACATTTGGTGGCAACAATCTGAATTGTGAAATAGCGCTTATCGTGAAATTGGCGCTGGATTCTCTTCTTTAAGGAGCAAATATTTTGTACACTATTTTGCCAGATAAACTCAATAAAGTAATCTCTGTAATAAAAATAGTAAAAAAAAATGCAACATGACGACTTCAGATAACAATCTAAGATCTTTAAGAAAAATATCATGTGCATGGTACACAATTTCGTTGTAATAATTAAATAAGTTCTTCGTTATTTAATTTCTTTAAATATAATAGAAAGCGATAACATTTGGTGGCAACAATCTGAATTGTGAAATAGCGCTTATCCTGAAATTGGCGCTGGATTCTCTTCTTTAAGAAGCAAATATTTTGCCCACTATTTTGCCGGATAAATTCAATAAAGTAATCTCTGTAATAAAAATAGTAAAAAAAAAATGCAACATGACGACTTCAGATAACAATCTAAGATCTTTAAGAAAAATATCATGTGCATGGTACACAATTTCCTTGTAATAATTAAATAAGTTCTTCTTTATTTAATTTCTTTAAATATAATAGAAAGCGATAACATTTGGTGGCAACTATCTGAATTGTGAAATAGCGTTTATCGTGAAATTGGCGCTGGATTCTCTTCTTTAAGGAGCAAATATTTTGTACACTATTTTGCCGGATAAATTAAAAATAGTAAAAAAAATGCAACATGAAGACTTCAGATAACAATCTAAGATCTTTAAGAAAAATATCATGTGCATGGTACAAATTTCTTTGTAATAATTACATAAGTTCTTCATTATTTAATTTCTTTAAATATAATAGAAAGCGATAAAATTTGTTGGCAACAATCTGAATTGTGAAATAGCGCTTATCGTGAAATTGGCGCTGGATTCTCTTCTTTAAGGAGCAAATATTTTGTACACTATTTTGCCGGATAAATTCAATAATGTTATCTCTGTAATAAAAATAGTGAAAAAAAAATGCAACATGAAGACTTCAGATAACAATCTAAGATCTTTAAGAAAAATATCATGTGCATAGTACACAATTTCGTTGTAATAATTAAATAAGTTCTTCATTATTTAATTTCTTTAAATATAATACAAAGCGATAACATTTGGTGGCAACAATCTGAATCGTGAAATAACGCTTATCGTGAAATTGGCGCTGGATTCTCTTCTTTAAGGAGCAAATATTTTGTACACTATTTTGCCGGATAAATTCAAAAATGTAATCTCTGTAATAAAAATAGTAAAAAAAAATGCAACATGAAGACTTCAGATAACAATCTAAGATCTTTAAGAAAAATATCATGTGCATGGTACACAATTTCCTTGTAATAATTAAATAAGTTCTTCATGATTTAATTTCTTTAAATATAATACAAAGCGATAACATTTGGTGGCAACTATCTGAATTGTGAAATAGCGCTTATCGTGAAATTGGCGCTGGATTCTCTTCTTTAAGGAGCAAATATTTTGTACACTATTTTGCCCAATAAATTAAAAATAGTAAAAAAAATTCAACATGAAGACTTCAGATAACAATCTAAGTTCTTTAAGAAAAATATCATGTGCATGGTACACAATTTCCTTGTAATAATTAAATAAGTTCTTCATGATTTAATTTCTTTAAATATAATACAAAGCGATAACATTTGGTGGCAACAATCTGAATTGTGAAATAGCGCTTATCGTGAAATTGGCGCTGGATTCTCTTCTTTAAGGAGCAAATATTTTGTACACTATTTTGCCAGATAAATTCAATAATGTAATGTCTGTAATAAAAATAGTAAAAAAAAAATGCAACATGAAGACTTCAGATAACAATCTAAGATCTTTAAGAAAAATATCATGTGCATGGTACACAATTTCGTTGTAATAATTAAATAAGTTCTTCGTTATTTAATTTCTTTAAATATAATACAAAGCGACAACAGTTGGTGGCAACAATCTGAATTGTGAAATTGCGCTTATCGTGAAATTGGCGCTGGATTCTCTTCTTTAAGGAGCAAATATTTTGTACACTATTTTGCCGGATAAATTCAATAATGTAATCTCTGTAATAAAAATAGTAAAAAAAAATGCAACATGAAGACTTCAGATAACAATCTAAGATCTTTAAGAAAAATATCATGTGCATGGTACACAATTTCCTTGTAATAATTAAATAAGTTGTTCATTATTTAATTTCTTTAAATATAATATAAAGCGATAACATTTGGTGGCAACTATCTGAGTTGTGAAATAGCGCTTATCGTGAAATTGGCGCTGGATTCTCCTCTTTAAGGAGCAAATATTTTGTACAATATTTTGCCGGATAAATTAAAAATAGTAAAAAAAATGCAACATGAAGACTTCAGATAACAATCTAAGATCTTTAAGAAAAATATCATGTGCATGGTACACAATTTCTTTGTAATAATTAAATAAGTTCTTCATTATTTAATTTCTTTAAATATAATACAAAGCGATAACATTTGGTGGCAACAATCTGAATTGTGAAATAGCGCTTATCGTGAAATTGGCGCTGGATTCTCTTCTTTAAGGAGCAAATATTTTGCACACTATTTTGCCAGACAAATTCAATAATGTAATGTCTGTAATAAAAATAGTAAAAAAAAATGCAACATGAAATCTTCAGATAACAATCTAAGATCTTTAAGAAAAATATCATGTGCATGGTACACAATTTCGTTGTAATAATTAAATAAGTTCTTCGTTATTTAATTTCTTTAAATATAATAGAAAGCGATAACATTTGGTGGCAACAATCTGAATTGTGAAATAGCGCTTATCCTGAAATTGGCGCTGGATTCTCTTCTTTAAGAAGCAAATATTTTGCCCACTATTTTGCCGGATAAATTCAATAAAGTAATCTCTGTAATAAAAATAGTAAAAAAAAAATGCAACATGACGACTTCAGATAACAATCTAAGATCTTTAAGAAAAATATCATGTGCATGGTACACAATTTCCTTGTAATAATTAAATAAGTTCTTCATTATTTAATTTCTTTAAATATAATACAAAGCGATAACATTTGGTGGCAACAATCTGAATCGTGAAATAACGCTTATCGTGAAATTGGCGCTGGATTCTCTTCTTTAAGGAGCAAATATTTTGTACACTATTTTGCCGGATAAATTCAAAAATGTAATCTCTGTAATAAAAATAGTAAAAAAAAAAATGCAACATGAAGACTTCAGATAACAATCTAAGATCTTTAAGAAAAATATTATGTGCATGGTACACAATTTCCTTGTAATAATTAAATAAGTTCTTCATGATTTAATTTCTTTAAATATAATACAAAGCGATAACATTTGGTGGCAACTATCTGAATTGTGAAATAGCGCTTATCGTGAAATTGGCGCTGGATTCTCTTCTTTAAGGAACAAATATTTTGTACACTATTTTGCCCAATAAATTAAAAATAGTAAAAAAAATTCAACATGAAGACTTAAGAAAACAATCTAAGATCTTTAAGAAAAATATCATGTGCATGGTACACAATTTCCTTGTAATAATTAAATAAGTTCTTAATGATTTAATTTCTTTAAATATAATACAAAGCGATAACATTTGGTGGCAACAATCTGAATTGTGAAATAGCGCTTATCGTGAAATTGGCGCTGGATTCTCTTCTTTAAGGAGCAAATATTTTGTACATTATTTTGCAAGATAAATTCAATAATGTAATGTCTGTAATAAAAATAGTAAAAAAAAATTCAACATGAAGACTTCAGATAACAATCTAAGATCTTTAAGAAAAATATCATGTGCATGGTACACAATTTCCTTGTAATAATTAAATAAGTTCTTCGTTATTTAATTTCCTTAAATATAATACAAAGCGACAACAGTTGGTGGCAACAATCTGAATTGTGAAATTGCGCTTATCGTGAAATTGGCGCTGGATTCTCTTCTTTAAGGAGCAAATATTTTGTACACTATTTTGCCGGATAAATTCAATAATGTAATCTCTGTAATAAAAATAGTAAAAAAAAAATGCAACATGAAGACTTCAGATAACAATCTAAGATCTTTAAGAAAAATATGTGCATGGTACACAATTTCCTTGTAATAATTAAATAAGTTCTTCATTATTTAATTTCTTTAAATATAATACAAAGCGATAACATTTGGTGGCAACAATCTGAATTGTGAAATAACGCTTATCGTGAAATTGGCGCTGGATTCTCTTCTTTAAGGAGCAAATGTTTTGTACACTATTTTGCCGGATAAATTCAAAAATGTAATCTCTGTAATAAAAATAGTAAAAAAAAATGCAACATGAAGACTTCAGATAAAAATCTAAGATCTTTAAGAAAAATATTATGTGCATGGTACACAATTTCCTTGTAATAATTAAATAAGTTCTTCATTATTTAATTTCTTTAAATATAATACAAAGCGATAACATTTGGTGGCAACTATCTGAATTGTGAAATAGCGCTTATCGTGAAATTGGCGCTGGATTCTCTTCTTTAAGGAGCAAATATTTTGTACACTATTTTGCCGGATAAATTAAAAATAGTAAAAAAAAATGCAACATGAAGACTTCAGATAACTATCTAAGATCTTTAAGAAAAATATCATGTGCATGGTACACAATTTCTTTGTAATAATTAAATAAGTTCTTCATTATTTAATTTCTTTAAATATAATACAAAGCGATAACATTTGGTGGCAACAATCTGAATTGTGAAATAGCGCTTATCGTGAAATTGGCGCTGGATTCTCTTCTTTAAGGAGCAAATATTTTGTACACTATTTTGCCAGATAAACTCAATAAAGTAATCTCTGTAATAAAAATAGTAAAAAAAAATGCAACATGACGACTTCAGATAACAATCTAAGATCTTTAAGAAAAATATCATGTGCATGGTACACAATTTCCTTGTAATAATTAAATAAGTTCTTCATTATTTAATTTCTTTAAATATAATAGAAAGCGATAACATTTGGTGGCAACAATCTGAATTGTGAAATAGCGCTTATCATGAAATTGGCACTGGATTCTCTTCTTTAAGGAGCAAATATTTTGTACACTATTTTGCCGGATAAATTCAATAATGTAATCTCTGTAATAAAAATAGTAAAAAAAAAATGCAACATGAAGACTTCAGATCACAATCTAAGATCTTTAAGAAAAATATCATGTGCATGGTACACAATTTCCTTGTAATAATTAAATAAGTTCTTCATTATTTAATTTCTTTAAATATAATAGAAAGCGATAACATTTGTTGGCAACAATCTGAATTGTGAAATAGCGCTTATCGTGAAATTGGCGCTGGATTCTCTTCTTTAAGGAGCAAATATTTTGTACACTATTTTGCCGGATAAATTCAATAATGTAATCTCTGTAATAAAAATAGTGAAAAAAAATGCAACATGAAGACTTCAGATAACAATCTAAGATCTTTAAGAAAAATATCATGTGCATAGTACACAATTTCGTTGTAATAATTAAATAAGTTCTTCATTATTTAATTTCTTTAAATATAATACAAAGCGATAACATTTGGTGGCAACAATCTGAATCGTTAAATAACGCTTATCGTGAAATTGGCGCTGGATTCTCTTCTTTAAGGAGCAAATATATTGTACACTATTTTGCCGGATAAATTCAATAATGTAATCTCTGTAATAAAAATAGTAAAAAAAATGCAACATGAAGACTTCAGATAACAATCTAAGTTCTTTAAGAAAAATATCATGTGCATGGTACACAATTTCGTTGTAATAATTAAATAAGTTCTTAATTATTTAATTTCTTTAAATATAATACAAAGCGATAACATTTGGTGGCAACAATCTGAATTGTGAAATAACGCTTATCGTGAAATTGGCGCTGGATTCTCTTCTTTAAGGAGCAAATATTTTGTACACTATTTTGCCGGATAAATTCAATAATGTAATCTCTGTAATAAAAATAGTAAAAAAAAAATGCAACATGAAGACTTCAGATCACAATCTAAGATCTTTAAGAAAAATATCATGTGCATGGTACACAATTTCCTTGTAATAATTAAATAAGTTCTTCATTATTTAATTTCTTTAAATATAATAGAAAGCGATAACATTTGTTGGCAACAATCTGAATTGTGAAATAGCGCTTATCGTGAAATTGGCGCTGGATTCTCTTCTTTAAGGAGCAAATATTTTGTACACTATTTTGCCGGATAAATTCAATAATGTAATCTCTGTAATAAAAATAGTGAAAAAAAATGCAACATGAAGACTTCAGATAACAATCTAAGATCTTTAAGAAAAATATCATGTGCATAGTACACAATTTCGTTGTAATAATTAAATAAGTTCTTCATTATTTAATTTCTTTAAATATAATACAAAGCGATAACATTTGGTGGCAACAATCTGAATCGTTAAATAACGCTTATCGTGAAATTGGCGCTGGATTCTCTTCTTTAAGGAGCAAATATATTGTACACTATTTTGCCGGATAAATTCAATAATGTAATCTCTGTAATAAAAATAGTAAAAAAAATGCAACATGAAGACTTCAGATAACAATCTAAGATCTTTAAGAAAAATATCATGTGCATGGTACACAATTTCGTTGTAATAATTAAATAAGTTCTTAATTATTTAATTTCTTTAAATATAATACAAAGCGATAACATTTGGTGGCAACAATCTGAATTGTGAAATAACGCTTATCGTGAAATTGGCGCTGGATTCTCTTCTTTAAGGAGCAAATATTTTGTACACTATTTTGCCGGATAAATTCAAAAATGTAATCTCTGTAATAAAAATAGTAAAAAAAAAATGCAACATGAAGACTTCAGATAACAATCTAAGATCTTTAAGAAAAATATTATGTGCATGGTACACAATTTCCTTGTAATAATTAAATAAGTTCTTCATTATTTAATATCTTTAAATATAATACAAAGCGATAACATTTGGTGGCAACTATCTGAATTGTGAAATAGCGTTTATCGTGAAATTGGCGCTGGATTCTCTTCTTTAAGGAGCAAATATTTTGTACACAATTTTGCCGGATAAATTAAAAATAGTAAAAAAAAATGCAACATGAAGACTTCAGATAACAATCTAAGATCTTTAAGTAAAATATCATGTGCATGGTACACAATTTCTTTGTAATAATTAAATAAGTTCTTCATTATTTAATTTCTTTAAATATAATACAAAGCGATAACATTTGGTGGCAACAATCTGAATTGTGAAATAGTGCTTATCGTGAAATTGGCGCTGGATTCTCTTCTTTAAGGAGCAAATATTTTGTACACTATTTTGCCAGATAAATTCAATAAAGTAATCTCTGTAATAAAAATAGTAAAAAAAAAATGCAACATGACGACTTCAGATAACAATCTAAGATCTTTAAGAAAAATATCATGTGCATGGTACACAATTTCCTTGTAATAATTAAATAAGTTCTTCATTATTTAATTTCTTTAAATATAATAGAAAGCGATAACATTTGTTGGCAACAATCTGAATTGTGAAATAGCGCTTATCGTGAAATTGGCGCTGGATTCTCTTCTTTAAGGAGCAAATATTTTGTACACTATTTTGCCGGATAAATTCAATAATGTTATCTCTGTAATAAAAATAGTGAAAAAAAATGCAACATGAAGACTTCAGATAACAATCTAAGATCTTTAAGAAAAATATCATGTGCATAGTACACAATTTCGTTGTAATAATTAAATAAGTTCTTCATTATTTAATTTCTTTAAATATAATACAAAGCGATAACATTTGGTGGCAACAATCTGAATTGTGAAATAGCGCTTATCGTGAAATTGGCGCTGGATTCTCTTCTTTAAGGAGCAAATATTTTGTACACTATTTTGCCAGATAAATTCAATAAAGTAATCTCTGTAATAAAAATAGTAAAAAAAAAATGCAACATGACGACTTCAGATAACAATCTAAGATCTTTAAGAAAAATATCATGTGCATGGTACACAATTTCCTTGTAATAATTAAATAAGTTCTTCATTATTTAATTTCTTTAAATATAATAGAAAGCGATAACATTTGTTGGCAACAATCTGAATTGTGAAATAGCGCTTATCGTGAAATTGGTGCTGGATTCTCTTCTTTAAGGAGCAAATATTTTGTACACTATTTTGCCAGATAAATTCAATAAAGTAATCTCTGTAATAAAAATAGTAAAAAAAAAATGCAACATGACGACTTCAGATAACAATCTAAGATCTTTAAGAAAAATATCATGTGCATGGTACACAATTTCCTTGTAATAATTAAGTTCTTCATTATTTAATTTATTTAAACATAATACAAAGCGACAACTTTTGGTGGCAACAATCTGAATTGTGAAATAGCGCTTATCGTGAAATTGGCGCTGGATTCTCTTCTTTAAGGAGCAAATATTTTGTACACTATTTTACCGGATAAATTCAATAATGTAATCTCTGTAATAAAAATAGTAAAAAAAAATGCAACATGAAGACTTCAGATAACAATCTAAGATCTTTAAGAAAAATATCATGTGCATGGTACACAATTTCTTTGTAATAATTAAATAAGTTCTTCATTATTTAATTTCTTTAAATATAATAGAAAGCGATAACATTTGGTGGCAACTATCTGAATTGTGAAATAGCGTTTATCGTGAAATTGGCGCTGGATTCTCTTCTTTAAGGAGCAAATATTTTGTACACTATTTTGCCAGATAAATTCAATAAAGTAATCTCTGTAATAAAAATAGTAAAAAATAAATGCAACATGACGACTTCAGATAACAATCTATCTTTAAGAAAAATATCATGTGCATGGTACACAATTTCCTTGTAATAATTAAATAAGTTCTTCATTATTTAATTTCTTTAAATATAATAGAAAGCGATAAAATTTGTTGGCAACAATCTGAATTGTGAAATAGCGCTTATCGTGAAATTGGCGCTGGATTCTCTTCTTTAAGGAGCAAATATTTTGTACACTATTTTGCCGGATAAATTCAATAATGTTATCTCTGTAATAAAAATAGTGAAAAAAAATGCAACATGAAGACTTCAGATAACAATCTAAGATCTTTAAGAAAAATATCATGTGCATAGTACACAATTTCGTTGTAATAATTAAATAAGTTCTTCATTATTTAATTTCTTTAAATATAATACAAAGCGATAACATTTGGTGGCAACAATCTGAATCGTGAAATAACGCTTATCGTGAAATTGGCGCTGGATTCTCTTCTTTAAAGAGCAAATATTTTGTACGCTATTTTGCCGGATAAATTCAAAAATGTAATCTCTGTAATAAAAATAGTAAAAAAAAAAATGCAACATGAAGACTTCAGATAACAATCTAAGATCTTTAAGAAAAATATTATGTGCATGGTACACAATTTCCTTGTAATAATTAAATAAGTTCTTCATGATTTAATTTCTTTAAATATAATACAAAGCGATAACATTTGTTGGCAACAATCTGAATTGTGAAATAGCGCTTATCGTGAAATTGGCGCTGGATTCTCTTCTTTAAGGAGCAAATATTTTGTACACTATTTTGCCGGATAAATTCAATAATGTAATCTCTGTAATAAAAATAGTAAAAAAAATGCAACATGAAGACTTCAGATAACAATCTAAGATCTTTAAGAAAAATATCATGTGCATGGTACACAATTTCGTTGTAATAATTAAATAAGTTCTTAATTATTTAATTTCTTTAAATATAATACAAAGCGATAACATTTGGTGGCAACAATCTGAATTGTGAAATAACGCTTATCGTGAAATTGGCGCTGGATTCTCTTCTTTAAGGAGCAAATATTTTGTACACTATTTTGCCGGATAAATTCAAAAATGTAATCTCTGTAATAAAAATAGTAAAAAAAAAATGCAACATGAAGACTTCAGATAACAATCTAAGATCTTTAAGAAAAATATTATGTGCATGGTACACAATTTCCTTGTAATAATTAAATAAGTTCTTCATTATTTAATATCTTTAAATATAATACAAAGCGATAACATTTGGTGGCAACTATCTGAATTGTGAAATAGCGTTTATCGTGAAATTGGCGCTGGATTCTCTTCTTTAAGGAGCAAATATTTTGTACACTATTTTGCCGGATAAATTAAAAATAGTAAAAAAAAATGCAACATGAAGACTTCAGATAACAATCTAAGATCTTTAAGAAAAATATCATGTGCATGGTACACAATTTCTTTGTAATAATTAAATAAGTTCTTCATTATTTAATTTCTTTAAATATAATACAAAGCGATAACATTTCGTGGCAACAATCTGAATTGTGAAATAGCGCTTATCGTGAAATTGGCGCTGGATTCTCTTCTTTAAGGAGCAAATATTTTGTACACTATTTTGCCAGATAAATTCAATAAAGTAATCTCTGTAATAAAAATAGTAAAAAAAAAAATGCAACATGACGACTTCAGATAACAATCTAAGATCTTTAAGAAAAATATCATGTGCATGGTACACAATTTCCTTGTAATAATTAAATAAGTTCTTCATTATTTAATTTCTTTAAATATAATAGAAAGCGATAAAATTTGTTGGCAACAATCTGAATTGTGAAATAGCGCTTATCGTGAAATTGGCGCTGGATTCTCTTCTTTAAGGAGCAAATATTTTGTACACTATTTTGCCGGATAAATTCAATAATGTAATCTCTGTAATAAAAATAGTGAAAAAAAATGCAACATGAAGACTTCAGATAACAATCTAAGATCTTTAAGAAAAATATCATGTGCATGGTACACAATTTCCTTGTAATAATTAAATAAGTTCTTCATTATTTAATTTCTTTAAATATAATACAAAGCGATAACATTTGGTGGCAACAATCTGAATTGTGAAATAGCGCTTATCGTGAAATTGGCGCTGGATTCTCTTCTTTAAGGAGCAAATATTTTGTACACTATTTTGCCGGATAAATTCAAAAATGTAATCTCTGTAATAAAAATAGTAAAAAAAAAAAATGCAACATGAAGACTTCAGATAACAATCTAAGATCTTTAAGAAAAATATTATGTGCATGGTACACAATTTCCTTGTAATAATTAAATAAGTTCTTCATGATTTAATTTCTTTAAATATAATACAAAGCGATAACATTTGTTGGCAACAATCTGAATTGTGAAATAGCGCTTATCGTGAAATTGGCGCTGGATTCTCTTCTTTAAGGAGCAAATATTTTGTACACTATTTTGCCGGATAAATTCAATAATGTAATCTCTGTAATAAAAATAGTAAAAAAAAATGCAACATGAAGACTTCAGAAAACAATCTAAGATCTTTAAGAAAAATATCATGTGCATGGTACACAATTTCGTTGTAATAATTAAATAAGTTCTTCATTATTTAATTTCTTTAAATATAATACAAAGCGATAACATTTGGTGGCAACAATCTGAATCGTGAAATAACGCTTATCGTGAAATTGGCGCTGGATTCTCTTCTTTAAGGAGCAAATATTTTGTACACTATTTTGCCGGATAAATTCAAAAATGTAATCTCTGTAATAAAAATAGTAAAAAAAAAAATGCAACATGAAGACTTCAGATAACAATCTAAGATCTTTAAGAAAAATATTATGTGCATGGTACACAATTTCCTTGTAATAATTAAATAAGTTCTTCATGATTTAATTTCTTTAAATATAATACAAAGCGATAACATTTGGTGGCAACTATCTGAATTGTGAAATAGCGCTTATCGTGAAATTGGCGCTGGATTCTCTTCTTTAAGGAGGAAATATTTTGTACACTATTTTGCCCAATAAATTAAAAATAGTAAAAAAAAATGCAACATGAAGACTTCAGATAACAATCTATGAACTTTAAGAAAAATATCATGTGCATGGTACACAAATTCCTTGTAATAATTAAATAACTTCTTCGTGATTTAATTTCTTTAAATATAATACAAAGCGATAACATTTGGTGGCAACAATCTGAATTGTGAAATAGCGCTTATCGTGAAATTGGCGCTGGATTCTCTTGTTTAAGGAGCAAATATTTTGTACACTATTTTGCCAGATAAATTCAATAATGTAATGTCTGTAATAAAAATAGTAAAAAAAAATGCAACATGAAGACTTCAGATAACAATCTAAGATCTTTAAGAAAAATATCATGTGCATGGTACACAATTTCGTTGTAATAATTAAATAAGTTCTTTGTTATTTAATTTCTTTAAATATAATACAAAGCGACAACAGTTGGTGGCAACAATCTGAATTGTGAAATTGCGCTTATCGTGAAATTGGCGCTGGATTCTCTTCTTTAAGGAGCAAATATTTTGTACACTATTTTGCCGGATAAATTCAATAATGTAATATCTGTAATAAAAATAGTAAAAAAAAATGCAACATGAAGACTTCAGATAACAATCTAAGATCTTTAAGAAAAATATCATGTGCATGGTACACAATTTCCTTGTAATAATTAAATAAGTTCTTCATTATTTAATTTCTTTAAATATAATACAAAGCGATAACATTTGGTGGCAACAATCTGAATTGTGAAATAGCGCTTATCGTGAAATTGGCGCTGGATTCTCTTCTTTAAGGAGCAAATATTTTGTACACTATTTTGCCGGATAAATTCAAAAATGTAATCTCTGTAATAAAAATAGTAAAAAAAATGCAACATGAAGACTTCAGATAACAATCTAAGATCTTTAAGAAAAATATCATGTGCATAGTACACAATTTCGTTGTAATAATTAAATAAGTTCTTTATTATTTAATTTCTTTAAATATAATACAAAGCGATAACATTTGGTGGCAACAATCTGAATCGTGAAATAACGCTTATCGTGAAATTGGCGCTGGATTCTCTTCTTTAAGGAGCAAATATTTTGTACACTATTTTGCCGGATAAATTCAAAAATGTAATCTCTGTAATAAAAATAGTAAAAAAAAAAATGCAACATGAAGACTTCAGATAACAATCTAAGATCTTTAAGAAAAATATTATGTGCATGGTACACAATTTCCTTGTAATAATTAAATAAGTTCTTCATGATTTAATTTCTTTAAATATAATACAAAGCGATAACATTTGTTGGCAACAATCTGAATTGTGAAATAGCGCTTATCGTGAAATTGGCGCTGGATTCTCTTCTTTAAGGAGCAAATATTTTGTACACTATTTTGCCGGATAAATTCAATAATGTAATCTCTGTAATAAAAATAGTAAAAAAAATGCAACATGAAGACTTCAGATAACAATCTAAGATCTTTAAGAAAAATATCATGTGCATGGTACACAATTTCGTTGTAATAATTAAATAAGTTCTTAATTATTTAATTTCTTTAAATATAATACAAAGCGATAACATTTGGTGGCAACAATTGAATTGTGAAATAACGCTTATCGTGAAATTGGCGCTGGATTCTCTTCTTTAAGGAGCAAATATTTTGTACACTATTTTGCCAGATAAATTCAATAAAGTAATCTCTATAATAAAAATAGTAAAAAAAAATGCAACATGACGACTTCAGATAACAATCTAAGATCTTTAAGAAAAATATCATGTGCATGGTACACAATTTCCTTGTAATAATTAAATAAGTTCTTCATTATTTAATTTCTTTAAATATAATAGAAAGCGATAAAATTTGTTGGCACCAATCTGAATTGTGAAATAGCGCTTATCGTGAAATTGGCGCTGTATTCTCTTCTTTAAGGAGCAAATATTTTGTACACTATTTTGCCGGATAAATTCAATAATGTAATCTCTGTAATAAAAATAGTAAAAAAAATGCAACATGAAGACTTCAGATAACAATCTAAGATCTTTAAGAAAAATATCATGTGCATGGTACACAATTTCGTTGTAATAATTAAATAAGTTCTTAATTATTTAATTTCTTTAAATATAATACAAAGCGATAACATTTGGTGGCAACAATCTGAATTGTGAAATAACGCTTATCGTGAAATTGGCGCTGGATTCTCTTCTTTAAGGAGCAAATATTTTGTACACTATTTTGCCGGATAAATTCAAAAATGTAATCTCTGTAATAAAAATAGTAAAAAAAAAATGCAACATGAAGACTTCAGATAACAATCTAAGATCTTTAAGAAAAATATTATGTGCATGGTACACAATTTCCTTGTAATAATTAAATAAGTTCTTCATTATTTAATATCTTTAAATATAATACAAAGCGATAACATTTGGTGGCAACTATCTGAATTGTGAAATAGCGTTTATCGTGAAATTGGCGCTGGATTCTCTTCTTTAATGAGCAAATATTTTGTACACTATTTTGCCGGATAAATTAAAAATAGTAAAAAAAAATGCAACATGAAGACTTCAGATAACAATCTAAGATCTTTAAGAAAAATATCATGTGCATGGTACACAATTTCTTTGTAATAATTAAATAAGTTCTTCATTATTTAATTTCTTTAAATATAATACAAAGCGATAACATTTGGTGGCAACAATCTGAATTGTGAAATAGCGCTTATCGTGAAATTGGCGCTGGATTCTCTTCTTTAAGGAGCAAATATTTTGTACACTATTTTGCCAGATAAATTCAATAAAGTAATCTCTGTAATAAAAATAGTAAAAAAAAAAATGCAACATGACGACTTCAGATAACAATCTAAGATCTTTAAGAAAAATATCATGTGCATGGTACACAATTTCCTTGTAATAATTAAATAAGTTCTTCATTATTTAATTTCTTTAAATATAATAGAAAGCGATAAAATTTGTTGGCAACAATCTGAATTGTGAAATAGCGCTTATCGTGAAATTGGCGCTGGATTCTCTTCTTTAAGGAGCAAATATTTTGTACACTATTTTGCCGGATAAATTCAATAATGTAATCTCTGTAATAAAAATAGTGAAAAAAAATGCAACATGAAGACTTCAGATAACAATCTAAGATCTTTAAGAAAAATATCATGTGCATGGTACACAATTTCGTTGTAATAATTAAATAAGTTCTTCATTATTTAATTTCTTTAAATATAATACAAAGCGATAACATTTGGTGGCAACAATCTGAATCGTGAAATAACGCTTATCGTGAAATTGGCGCTGGATTCTCTTCTTTAAGGAGCAAATATTTTGTACACTATTTTGCCGGATAAATTCAAAAATGTAATCTCTGTAATAAAAATAGTAAAAAAAAAAATGCAACATGAAGACTTCAGATAACAATCTAAGATCTTTAAGAAAAATATTATGTGCATGGTACACAATTTCCTTGTAATAATTAAATAAGTTCTTCATGATTTAATTTCTTTAAATATAATACAAAGCGATAACATTTGGTGGCAACTATCTGAATTGTGAAATAGCGCTTATCGTGAAATTGGCGCTGGATTCTCTTCTTTAAGGAGGAAATATTTTGTACACTATTTTGCCCAATAAATTAAAAATAGTAAAAAAAAATGCAACATGAAGACTTCAGATAACAATCTATGATCTTTAAGAAAAATATCATGTGCATGGTACACAATTTCCTTGTAATAATTAAATAACTTCTTCGTGATTTAATTTCTTTAAATATAATACAAAGCGATAACATTTGGTGGCAACAATCTGAATTGTGAAATAGCGCTTATCGTGAAATTGGCGCTGGATTCTCTTGTTTAAGGAGCAAATATTTTGTACACTATTTTGCCAGATAAATTCAATAATGTAATGTCTGTAATAAAAATAGTAAAAAAAAAATGCAACATGAAGACTTCAGATAACAATCTAAGATCTTTAAGAAAAATATCATGTGCATGGTACACAATTTCGTTGTAATAATTAAATAAGTTCTTTGTTATTTAATTTCTTTAAATATAATACAAAGCGACAACAGTTGGTGGCAACAATCTGAATTGTGAAATTGCGCTTATCGTGAAATTGGCGCTGGATTCTCTTCTTTAAGGAGCAAATATTTTGTACACTATTTTGCCGGATAAATTCAATAATGTAATATCTGTAATAAAAATAGTAAAAAAAAAATGCAACATGAAGACTTCAGATAACAATCTAAGATCTTTAAGAAAAATATCATGTGCATGGTACACAATTTCCTTGTAATAATTAAATAAGTTCTTCATGATTTAATTTCTTTAAATATAATACAAAGCGATAACATTTGTTGGCAACAATCTGAATTGTGAAATAGCGCTTATCGTGAAATTGGCGCTGGATTCTCTTCTTTAAGGAGCAAATATTTTGTACACTATTTTGCCGGATAAATTCAATAATGTAATCTCTGTAATAAAAATAGTAAAAAAAATGCAACATGAAGACTTCTGATAACAATCTAAGATCTTTAAGAAAAATATCATGTGCATGGTACACAATTTCGTTGTAATAATTAAATAAGTTCTTAATTATTTAATTTCTTTAAATATAATACAAAGCGATAACATTTGGTGGCAACAATCTGAATTGTGAAATAACGCTTATCGTGAAATTGGCGCTGGATTCTCTTCTTTAAGGAGCAAATATTTTGTACACTATTTTGCCAGATAAATTCAATAAAGTAATCTCTGTAATAAAAATAGTAAAAAAAAAATGCAACATGACGGCTTCAGATAACAATCTAAGATCTTTAAGAAAAATATCATGTGCATGGTACACAATTTCCTTGTAATAATTAAATAAGTTCTTCATTATTTAATTTCTTTAAATATAATAGAAAGCGATAAAATTTGTTGGCAACAATCTGAATTGTGAAATAGCGCTTATCTTGAAATTGGCGCTGGATTCTCTTCTTTAAGGAGCAAATATTTTGTACACTATTTTGCCGGATAAATTCAATAATGTAATCTCTGTAATAAAAATAGTAAAAAAAATGCAACATGAAGACTTCAGATAACAATCTAAGATCTTTAAGAAAAATATCATGTGCATGGTACACAATTTCGTTGTAATAATTAAATAAGTTCTTAATTATTTAATTTCTTTAAATATAATACAAAGCGATAACATTTGGTGGCAACAATCTGAATTGTGAAATAACGCTTATCGTGAAATTGGCGCTGGATTCTCTTCTTTAAGGAGCAAATATTTTGTACACTATTTTGCCGGATAAATTCAAAAATGTAATCTCTGTAATAAAAATAGTAAAAAAAAAATGCAACATGAAGACTTCAGATAACAATCTAAGATCTTTAAGAAAAATATTATGTGCATGGTACACAATTTCCTTGTAATAATTAAATAAGTTCTTCATTATTTAATATCTTTAAATATAATACAAAGCGATAACATTTGGTGGCAACTATCTGAATTGTGAAATAGCGTTTATCGTGAAATTGGCGCTGGATTCTCTTCTTTAAGGAGCAAATATTTTGTACACTATTTTGCCGGATAAATTAAAAATAGTAAAAAAAAATGCAACATGAAGACTTCAGATAACAATCTAAGAACTTTAAGAAAAATATCATGTGCATGGTACACAATTTCTTTGTAATAATTAAATAAGTTCTTCATTATTTAATTTCTTTAAATATAATACAAAGCGATAACATTTGGTGGCAACAATCTGAATTGTGAAATAGCGCTTATCGTGAAATTGGCGCTGGATTCTCTTCTTTAAGGAGCAAATATTTTGTACACTATTTTGCCAGATAAATTCAATAAAGTAATCTCTGTAATAAAAATAGTAAAAAAAAAAATGCAACATGACGACTTCAGATAACAATCTAAGATCTTTAAGAAAAATATCATGTGCATGGTACACAATTTCCTTGTAATAATTAAATAAGTTCTTCATTATTTAATTTCTTTAAATATAATAGAAAGCGATAAAATTTGTTGGCAACAATCTGAATTGTGAAATAGCGCTTATCGTGAAATTGGCGCTGGATTCTCTTCTTTAAGGAGCAAATATTTTGTACACTATTTTGCCGGATAAATTCAATAATGTAATCTCTGTAATAAAAATAATGAAAAAAAATGCAACATGAAGACTTCAGATAACAATCTAAGATCTTTAAGAAAAATATCATGTGCATGGTACACAATTTCGTTGTAATAATTAAATAAGTTCTTCATTATTTAATTTCTTTAAATATAATACAAAGCGATAACATTTGGTGGCAACAATCTGAATCGTGAAATAACGCTTATCGTGAAATTGGCGCTGGATTCTCTTCTTTAAGGAGCAAATATTTTGTACACTATTTTGCCGGATAAATTCAAAAATGTAATCTCTGTAATAAAAATAGTAAAAAAAAAAAATGCAACATGAAGACTTCAGATAACAATCTAAGATCTTTAAGAAAAATATTATGTGCATGGTACACAATTTCCTTGTAATAATTAAATAAGTTCTTCATGATTTAATTTCTTTAAATATAATACAAAGCGATAACATTTGGTGGCAACTATCTGAATTGTGAAATAGCGCTTATCGTGAAATTGGCGCTGGATTCTCTTCTTTAAGGAGGAAATATTTTGTACACTATTTTGCCCAATAAATTAAAAATAGTAAAAAAAAATGCAACATGAAGACTTCAGATAACAATCTATGATCTTTAAGAAAAATATCATGTGCATGGTACACAATTTCCTTGTAATAATTAAATAACTTCTTCGTGATTTAATTTCTTTAAATATAATACAAAGCGATAACATTTGGTGGCAACAATCTGAATTGTGAAATAGCGCTTATCGTGAAATTGGCGCTGGATTCTCTTGTTTAAGGAGCAAATATTTTGTACACTATTTTGCCAGATAAATTCAATAATGTAATGTCTGTAATAAAAATAGTAAAAAAAAATGCAACATGAAGACTTCAGATAACAATCTAAGATCTTTAAGAAAAATATCATGTGCATGGTACACAATTTCGTTGTAATAATTAAATAAGTTCTTTGTTATTTAATTTCTTTAAATATAATACAAAGCGACAACAGTTGGTGGCAACAATCTGAATTGTGAAATTGCGCTTATCGTGAAATTGGCGCTGGATTCTCTTCTTTAAGGAGCAAATATTTTGTACACTATTTTGCCGGATAAATTCAATAATGTAATATCTGTAATAAAAATAGTAAAAAAAAAATGCAACATGAAGACTTCAGATAACAATCTAAGATCTTTAAGAAAAATATCATGTGCATGGTACACAATTTCCTTGTAATAATTAAATAAGTTCTTCATTATTTAATTTCTTTAAATATAATACAAAGCGATAACATTTGGTGGCAACAATCTGAATTGTGAAATAGCGCTTATCGTGAAATTGGCGCTGGATTCTCTTCTTTAAGGAGCAAATATTTTGTACACTATTTTGCCGGATAAATTAAAAATAGTAAAAAAAAAAAATGCAACATGAAGACTTCAGCTAACAATCTAAGATCTTTAAGTAAAATATCATGTGCATGGTACACAATTACCTTGTAATAATTAAATAAGTTCTTCATTATTTAATTTCTTTAAATATAACACAAAGCGATAACATTTGGTGGCAACAATCTGAATTGTGAAATAGCGCTTATCCTGAAATTGGCGCTGGATTCTCTTCTAAGGAGCAAATATTTTGTCCACTATTTTGCCGGATAAATTCAATAATGTAATCTCTGTAATAAAAATAGTAAAAAAAATGCAACATGAAGACTTCAGATAACAGTCTAAGATCTTTAAGAATAATATCATGTGCATGGTACACAATTTCCTTGTAATAATTAAATAAGTTCTTCATTATTTAATTTATTTAAACATAATACAAAGCGACAACTTTTGGTGGCAACAATCTGAATTGTGAAATAGCGCTTATCGTGAAATTGGCGCTGGATTCTCTTCTTTAAGGAGCAAATATTTTGTACACTATTTTGCCGGATAAATTCAATAATGTAATCTCTGTAATAAAAATAGTAAAAAAAAATGCAACATGAAGACTTCAGATAACAATCTAAGATCTTTAAGAAAAATATCATGTGCATGGTACACAATTTCGTTGTAATAATTAAATAAGTTCTTCATTATTTAATTTCTTTAAATATAATACAAAGCGATAACATTTGGTGGCAAGAATGTGAATTGTGAAATAGCGCTTATCGTGAAATTGGCGCTGGATTCTCTTCTTTAAGGAGCAAATATTTTGTACACTATTTTGCCGGATAAATTCAATAATGTAATCTCTGTAATAAAAATAGTAAAAAAAAATGCAACATGAAGACTTCAGAAAACAATCTAAGATCTTTAAGAAAAATATCATGTGCATGGTACACAATTTCCTTGTATTAATTAAATAAGTTCTTCATTATTTAATTTCTTTAAATATAATACAAAGCGATAACATTTGATGGCAACAATCTGAATTGTGAAATAGCGCTTATCGTGAAATTGGCGCTGGATTCTCTTCTTTAAGGAGCAAATATTTTGTACACTATTTTGCCGGATAAATTCAATAATGTAATCTCTGTAATAAAAATAGTAAAAAAAAAATGCAACATGAAGACTTCAGATAACAATCTAAGATCTTTAAGAAAAATATCATGTGCATGGTACACAATTTCGTTGTAATAATTAAATAAGTTCTTCATTATTTAATTTCTTTAAATATAATACAAAGCGATAACATTTGGTGACAACAATCTGAATTTGAAATAGCGCTTATCGTGAAATTGGCGCTGGATTCTCTTCTTTAAGGAGCAAATATTTTGTACACTATTTTGCCGGATAAATTAAAAATAGTAAAAAAAAAATGCAACATGAAGACTTCAGATAACAATCTAAGATCTTTAAGAAAAATATCATGTGCATGGTACACAATTTCTTTGTAATAATTAAATAAGTTCTTCATTATTTAATTTCTTTAAATATAATACAAAGCGATAACATTTCGTGGCAACAATCTGAATTGTGAAATAGCGTTTATCGTGAAATTGGCGCTGGATTCTCTTCTTTAAGGAGCAAATATTTTGTACACTATTTTGCCGGATAAATTAAAAATAGTAAAAAAAAATGCAACATGAAGACTTCAGATAACAATCTAAGATCTTTAAGAAAAATATCATGCGCATGGTACACAATTTCTTTGTAATAATTAAATAAGTTCTTCATTATTTAATTTCTTTAAATATAATAGAAAGCGATAACATTTGTTGGCAACAATCTGAATTGTGAAATAGCGCTTATCGTGAAATTGGCGCTGGATTCTCTTCTTTAAGGAGCAAATATTTTGTACACTATTTTGCCAGATAAATTCAATAAAGTAATCTCTGTAATAAAAATAGTAAAAAAAAATGCAACATGACGACTTCAGATAACAATCTAAGATCTTTAAGAAAAATATCATGTGCATGGTACACAATTTCCTTGTAATAATTAAATAAGTTCTTCATTATTTAATTTCTTTAAATATAATAGAAAGCGATAAAATTTGTTGGCAACAATCTGAATTGTGAAATAGCGCTTATCGTGAAATTGGCGCTGGATTCTCTTCTTTAAGGAGCAAATATTTTGTACACTATTTTGCCGGATAAATTCAAAAATGTAATCTCTGTAATAAAAATAGTAAAAAAAAAATGCAACATGAAGACTTCAGATAACAATCTAAGATCTTTAAGAAAAATATTATGTGCATGGTACACAATTTCCTTGTAATAATTAAATAAGTTCTTCATTATTTAATTTCTTTAAATATAATACAAAGCGATAACATTTGGTGGCAACAATCTGAATCGTGAAATAACGCTTATCGTGAAATTGGCGCTGGATTCTCTTCTTTAAGGAGCAAATATTTTGTACACTATTTTGCCGGATAAATTCAAAAATGTAATCTCTGTAATAAAAATAGTAAAAAAAAAAATGCAACATGAAGACTTCAGATAACAATCTAAGATCTTTAAGAAAAATATTATGTGCATGGTACACAATTTCCTTGTAATAATTAAATAAGTTCTTCATGATTTAATTTCTTTAAATATAATACAAAGCGATAACATTTGTTGGCAACAATCTGAATTGTGAAATAGCGCTTATCGTGAAATTGGCGCTGGATTCTCTTCTTTAAGGAGCAAATATTTTGTACACTATTTTGCCGGATAAATTCAATAATGTAATCTCTGTAATAAAAATAGTAAAAAAAATGCAACATGAAGACTTCAGATAACAATCTAAGATCTTTAAGAAAAATATCATGTGCATGGTACACAATTTCGTTGTAATAATTAAATAAGTTCTTAATTATTTAATTTCTTTAAATATAATACAAAGCGATAACATTTGGTGGCAACAATCTGAATTGTGAAATAACGCTTATCGTGAAATTGGCGCTGGATTCTCTTCTTTAAGGAGCAAATATTTTGTACACTATTTTGCCGGATAAATTCAAAAATGTAATCTCTGTAATAAAAATAGTAAAAAAAAAATGCAACATGAAGACTTCAGATAACAATCTAGGATCTTTAAGAAAAATATTATGTGCATGGTACACAATTTCCTTGTAATAATTAAATAAGTTCTTCATTATTTAATATCTTTAAATATAATACAAAGCGATAACATTTGGTGGCAACTATCTGAATTGTGAAATAGCGTTTATCGTGAAATTGGCGCTGGATTCTCTTCTTTAAGGAGCAAATATTTTGTACACTATTTTGCCGGATAAATTAAAAATAGTAAAAAAAAATGCAACATGAAGACTTCAGATAACAATCTAAGAACTTTAAGAAAAATATCATGTGCATGGTACACAATTTCTTTGTAATAATTAAATAAGTTCTTCATTATTTAATTTCTTTAAATATAAGACAAAGCGATAACATTTGGTGGCAACAATCTGAATTGTGAAATAGCGCTTATCGTGAAATTGGCGCTGGATTCTCTTCTTTAAGGAGCAAATATTTTGTACACTATTTTGCCAGATAAATTCAATAAAGTAATCTCTGTAATAAAAATAGTAAAAAAAAAAATGCAACATGACGACTTCAGATAACAATCTAAGATCTTTAAGAAAAATATCATGTGCATGGTACACAATTTCCTTGTAATAATTAAATAAGTTCTTCATTATTTAATTTCTTTAAATATAATAGAAAGCGATAAAATTTGTTGGCAACAATCTGAATTGTGAAATAGCGCTTATCGTGAAATTGGCGCTGGATTCTCTTCTTTAAGGAGCAAATATTTTGTACACTATTTTGCCGGATAAATTCAATAATGTAATCTCTGTAATAAAAATAGTGAAAAAAAATGCAACATGAAGACTTCAGATAACAATCTAAGATCTTTAAGAAAAATATCATGTGCATGGTACACAATTTCGTTGTAATAATTAAATAAGTTCTTCATTATTTAATTTCTTTAAATATAATACAAAGCGATAACATTTGGTGGCAACAATCTGAATCGTGAAATAACGCTTATCGTGAAATTGGCGCTGGATTCTCTTCTTTAAGGAGCAAATATTTTGTACACTATTTTGCCGGATAAATTCAAAAATGTAATCTCTGTAATAAAAATAGTAAAAAAAAAAATGCAACATGAAGACTTCAGATAACAATCTAAGATCTTTAAGAAAAATATTATGTGCATGGTACACAATTTCCTTGTAATAATTAAATAAGTTCTTCATGATTTAATTTCTTTAAATATAATACAAAGCGATAACATTTGGTGGCAACTATCTGAATTGTGAAATAGCGCTTATCGTGAAATTCGCGCTGGATTCTCTTCTTTAAGGAGGAAATATTTTGTACACTATTTTGCCCAATAAATTAAAAATAGTAAAAAAAAATGCAACATGAAGACTTCAGATAACAATCTATGATCTTTAAGAAAAATATCATGTGCATGGTACACAATTTCCTTGTAATAATTAAATAACTTCTTCGTGATTTAATTTCTTTAAATATAATACAAAGCGATAACATTTGGTGGCAACAATCTGAATTGTGAAATAGCGCTTATCGTGAAATTGGCGCTGGATTCTCTTGTTTAAGGAGCAAATATTTTGTACACTATTTTGCCAGATAAATTCAATAATGTAATGTCTGTAATAAAAATAGTAAAAAAAAATGCAACATGAAGACTTCAGATAACAATCTAAGATCTTTAAGAAAAATATCATGTGCATGGTACACAATTTCGTTGTAATAATTAAATAAGTTCTTTGTTATTTAATTTCTTTAAATATAATACAAAGCGACAACAGTTGGTGGCAACAATCTGAATTGTGAAATTGCGCTTATCGTGAAATTGGCGCTGGATTCTCTTCTTTAAGGAGCAAATATTTTGTACACTATTTTGCCGGATAAATTCAATAATGTAATATCTGTAATAAAAATAGTAAAAAAAAATGCAACATGAAGACTTCAGATAACAATCTAAGATCTTTAAGAAAAATATCATGTGCATGGTACACAATTTCCTTGTAATAATTAAATAAGTTCTTCATTATTTAATTTCTTTAAATATAATACAAAGCGATAACATTTGGTGGCAACAATCTGAATTGTGAAATAGCGCTTATCGTGAAATTGGCGCTGGATTCTCTTCTTTAAGGAGCAAATATTTTGTACACTATTTTGCCGGATAAATTAAAAATAGTAAAAAAAAAAAATGCAACATGAAGACTTCAGCTAACAATCTAAGATCTTTAAGTAAAATATCATGTGCATGGTACACAATTACCTTGTAATAATTAAATAAGTTCTTCATTATTTAATTTCTTTAAATATAACACAAAGCGATAACATTTGGTGGCAACAATCTGAATTGTGAAATAGCGCTTATCCTGAAATTGGCGCTGGATTCTCTTCTAAGGAGCAAATATTTTGTCCACTATTTTGCCGGATAAATTCAATAATGTAATCTCTGTAATAAAAATAGTAAAAAAAATGCAACATGAAGACTTCAGATAACAGTCTAAGATCTTTAAGAATAATATCATGTGCATGGTACACAATTTCCTTGTAATAATTAAATAAGTTCTTCATTATTTAATTTATTTAAACATAATACAAAGCGACAACTTTTGGTGGCAACAATCTGAATTGTGAAATAGCGCTTATCGTGAAATTGGCGCTGGATTCTCTTCTTTAAGGAGCAAATATTTTGTACACTATTTTGCCGGATAAATTCAATAATGTAATCTCTGTAATAAAAATAGTAAAAAAAAATGCAACATGAAGACTTCAGATAACAATCTAAGATCTTTAAGAAAAATATCATGTGCATGGTACACAATTTCGTTGTAATAATTAAATAAGTTCTTCATTATTTAATTTCTTTAAATATAATACAAAGCGATAACATTTGGTGGCAAGAATGTGAATTGTGAAATAGCGCTTATCGTGAAATTGGCGCTGGATTCTCTTCTTTAAGGAGCAAATATTTTGTACACTATTTTGCCGGATAAATTCAATAATGTAATCTCTGTAATAAAAATAGTAAAAAAAAAATGCAACATGAAGACTTCAGAAAACAATCTAAGATCTTTAAGAAAAATATCATGTGCATGGTACACAATTTCCTTGTATTAATTAAATAAGTTCTTCATTATTTAATTTCTTTAAATATAATACAAAGCGATAACATTTGATGGCAACAATCTGAATTGTGAAATAGCGCTTATCGTGAAATTGGCGCTGGATTCTCTTCTTTAAGGAGCAAATATTTTGTACACTATTTTGCCGGATAAATTCAATAATGTAATCTCTGTAATAAAAATAGTAAAAAAAAAATGCAACATGAAGACTTCAGATAACAATCTAAGATCTTTAAGAAAAATATCATGTGCATGGTACACAATTTCGTTGTAATAATTAAATAAGTTCTTCATTATTTAATTTCTTTAAATATAATACAAAGCGATAACATTTGGTGACAACAATCTGAATTTGAAATAGCGCTTATCGTGAAATTGGCGCTGGATTCTCTTCTTTAAGGAGCAAATATTTTGTACACTATTTTGCCGGATAAATTAAAAATAGTAAAAAAAAAATGCAACATGAAGACTTCAGATAACAATCTAAGATCTTTAAGAAAAATATCATGTGCATGGTACACAATTTCTTTGTAATAATTAAATAAGTTCTTCATTATTTAATTTCTTTAAATATAATACAAAGCGATAACATTTCGTGGCAACAATCTGAATTGTGAAATAGCGTTTATCGTGAAATTGGCGCTGGATTCTCTTCTTTAAGGAGCAAATATTTTGTACACTATTTTGCCGGATAAATTAAAAATAGTAAAAAAAAATGCAACATGAAGACTTCAGATAACAATCTAAGATCTTTAAGAAAAATATCATGCGCATGGTACACAATTTCTTTGTAATAATTAAATAAGTTCTTCATTATTTAATTTCTTTAAATATAATAGAAAGCGATAACATTTGTTGGCAACAATCTGAATTGTGAAATAGCGCTTATCGTGAAATTGGCGCTGGATTCTCTTCTTTAAGGAGCAAATATTTTGTACACTATTTTGCCAGATAAATTCAATAAAGTAATCTCTGTAATAAAAATAGTAAAAAAAAATGCAACATGACGACTTCAGATAACAATCTAAGATCTTTAAGAAAAATATCATGTGCATGGTACACAATTTCCTTGTAATAATTAAATAAGTTCTTCATTATTTAATTTCTTTAAATATAATAGAAAGCGATAAAATTTGTTGGCAACAATCTGAATTGTGAAATAGCGCTTATCGTGAAATTGGCGCTGGATTCTCTTCTTTAAGGAGCAAATATTTTGTACACTATTTTGCCGGATAAATTCAATAATGTAATCTCTGTAATAAAAATAGTGAAAAAAAATGCAACATGAAGACTTCAGATAACAATCTAAGATCTTTAAGAAAAATATCATGTGCATAGTACACAATTTCGTTGTAATAATTAAATAAGTTCTTCATTATTTAATTTCTTTAAATATAATACAAAGCGATAACATTTGGTGGCAACAATCTGAATCGTGAAATAACGCTTATCGTGAAATTGGCGCTGGATTCTCTTCTTTAAGGAGCAAATATTTTGTACACTATTTTGCCGGATAAATTCAAAAATGTAATCTCTGTAATAAAAATAGTGAAAAAAAAAATGCAACATGAAGACTTCAGATAACAATCTAAGATCTTTAAGAAAAATATTATGTGCATGGTACACAATTTCCTTGTAATAATTAAATAAGTTCTTCATGATTTAATTTCTTTAAATATAATACAAAGCGATAACATTTGTTGGCAACAATCTGAATTGTGAAATAGCGCTTATCGTGAAATTGGCGCTGGATTCTCTTCTTTAAGGAGCAAATATTTTGTACACTATTTTGCCGGATAAATTCAATAATGTAATCTCTGTAATAAAAATAGTAAAAAAAATGCAACATGAAGACTTCAGATAACAATCTAAGATCTTTAAGAAAAATATCATGTGCATGGTACACAATTTCGTTGTAATAATTAAATAAGTTCTTAATTATTTAATTTCTTTAAATATAATACAAAGCGATAACATTTGGTGGCAACAATCTGAATTGTGAAATAACGCTTATCGTGAAATTGGCGCTGGATTCTCTTCTTTAAGGAGCAAATATTTTGTACACTATTTTGCCAGATAAATTCAATAAAGTAATCTCTGTAATAAAAATAGTAAAAAAAAAATGCAACATGACGACTTCAGATAACAATCTAAGATCTTTAAGAAAAATATCATGTGCATGGTACACAATTTCCTTGTAATAATTAAATAAGTTCTTCATTATTTAATTTCTTTAAATATAATAGAAAGCGATAAAATTTGTTGGCAACAATCTGAATTGTGAAATAGCGCTTATCGTGAAATTGGCGCTGGATTCTCTTCTTTAAGGAGCAAATATTTTGTACACTATTTTGCCGGATAAATTCAATAATGTAATCTCTGTAATAAAAATAGTAAAAAAAATGCAACATGAAGACTTCAGATAACAATCTAAGATCTTTAAGAAAAATATCATGTGCATGGTACACAATTTCGTTGTAATAATTAAATAAGTTCTTAATTATTTAATTTCTTTAAATATAATACAAAGCGATAACATTTGGTGGCAACAATCTGAATTGTGAAATAACGCTTATCGTGAAATTGGCGCTGGATTCTCTTCTTTAAGGAGCAAATATTTTGTACACTATTTTGCCGGATAAATTCAAAAATGTAATCTCTGTAATAAAAATAGTAAAAAAAAAATGCAACATGAAGACTTCAGATAACAATCTAAGATCTTTAAGAAAAATATTATGTGCATGGTACACAATTTCCTTGTAATAATTAAATAAGTTCTTCATTATTTAATATCTTTAAATATAATACAAAGCGATAACATTTGGTGGCAACTATCTGAATTGTGAAATAGCGTTTATCGTGAAATTGGCGCTGGATTCTCTTCTTTAAGGAGCAAATATTTTGTACACTATTTTGCCGGATAAATTAAAAATAGTAAAAAAAAATGCAACATGAAGACTTCAGATAACAATCTAAGAACTTTAAGAAAAATATCATGTGCATGGTACACAATTTCTTTGTAATAATTAAATAAGTTCTTCATTATTTAATTTCTTTAAATATAATACAAAGCGATAACATTTGGTGGCAACAATCTGAATTGTGAAATAGCGCTTATCGTGAAATTGGCGCTGGATTCTCTTGTTTAAGGAGCAAATATTTTGTACACTATTTTGCCAGATAAATTCAATAATGTAATGTCTGTAATAAAAATAGTAAAAAAAAATGCAACATGAAGACTTCAGATAACAATCTAAGATCTTTAAGAAAAATATCATGTGCATGGTACACAATTTCGTTGTAATAATTAAATAAGTTCTTTGTTATTTAATTTCTTTAAATATAATACAAAGCGACAACAGTTGGTGGCAACAATCTGAATTGTGAAATTGCGCTTATCGTGAAATTGGCGCTGGATTCTCTTCTTTAAGGAGCAAATATTTTGTACACTATTTTGCCGGATAAATTCAATAATGTAATATCTGTAATAAAAATAGTAAAAAAAAAATGCAACATGAAGACTTCAGATAACAATCTAAGATCTTTAAGAAAAATATCATGTGCATGGTACACAATTTCCTTGTAATAATTAAATAAGTTCTTCATTATTTAATTTCTTTAAATATAATACAAAGCGATAACATTTGGTGGCAACAATCTGAATTGTGAAATAGCGCTTATCGTGAAATTGGCGCTGGATTCTCTTCTTTAAGGAGCAAATATTTTGTACACTATTTTGCCGGATAAATTAAAAATAGTAAAAAAAAAAATGCAACATGAAGACTTCAGCTAACAATCTAAGATCTTTAAGTAAAATATCATGTGCATGGTACACAATTACCTTGTAATAATTAAATAAGTTCTTCATTATTTAATTTCTTTAAATATAACACAAAGCGATAACATTTGGTGGCAACAATCTGAATTGTGAAATAGCGCTTATCCTGAAATTGGCGCTGGATTCTCTTCTAAGGAGCAAATATTTTGTCCACTATTTTGCCGGATAAATTCAATAATGTAATCTCTGTAATAAAAATAGTAAAAAAAATGCAACATGAAGACTTCAGATAACAGTCTAAGATCTTTAAGAATAATATCATGTGCATGGTACACAATTTCCTTGTAATAATTAAATAAGTTCTTCATTATTTAATTTATTTAAACATAATACAAAGCGACAACTTTTGGTGGCAACAATCTGAATTGTGAAATAGCGCTTATCGTGAAATTGGCGCTGGATTCTCTTCTTTAAGGAGCAAATATTTTGTACACTATTTTGCCGGATAAATTAAAAATAGTAAAAAAAAATGCAACATGAAGACTTCAGATAACAATCTAAGAACTTTAAGAAAAATATCATGTGCATGGTACACAATTTCTTTGTAATAATTAAATAAGTTCTTCATTATTTAATTTCTTTAAATATAATACAAAGCGATAACATTCGGTGGCAAGAATGTGAATTGTGAAATAGCGCTTATCGTGAAATTGGCGCTGGATTCTCTTCTTTAAGGAGCAAATATTTTGTACACTATTTTGCCGGATAAATTCAATAATGTAATCTCTGTAATAAAAATAGTAAAAAAAAAATGCAACATGAAGACTTCAGAAAACAATCTAAGATCTTTAAGAAAAATATCATGTGCATGGTACACAATTTCCTTGTATTAATTAAATAAGTTCTTCATTATTTAATTTCTTTAAATATAATACAAAGCGATAACATTTGATGGCAACAATCTGAATTGTGAAATAGCGCTTATCGTGAAATTGGCGCTGGATTCTCTTCTTTAAGGAGCAAATATTTTGTACACTATTTTGCCGGATAAATTCAATAATGTAATCTCTGTAATAAAAATAGTAAAAAAAAAATGCAACATGAAGACTTCAGATAACAATCTAAGATCTTTAAGAAAAATATCATGTGCATGGTACACAATTTCGTTGTAATAATTAAATAAGTTCTTCATTATTTAATTTCTTTAAATATAATACAAAGCGATAACATTTGGTGACAACAATCTGAATTTGAAATAGCGCTTATCGTGAAATTGGCGCTGGATTCTCTTCTTTAAGGAGCAAATATTTTGTACACTATTTTGCCGGATAAATTAAAAATAGTAAAAAAAAAATGCAACATGAAGACTTCAGATAACAATCTAAGATCTTTAAGAAAAATATCATGTGCATGGTACACAATTTCTTTGTAATAATTAAATAAGTTCTTCATTATTTAATTTCTTTAAATATAATACAAAGCGATAACATTTCGTGGCAACAATCTGAATTGTGAAATAGCGTTTATCGTGAAATTGGCGCTGGATTCTCTTCTTTAAGGAGCAAATATTTTGTACACTATTTTGCCGGATAAATTAAAAATAGTAAAAAAAAATGCAACATGAAGACTTCAGATAACAATCTAAGATCTTTAAGAAAAATATCATGCGCATGGTACACAATTTCTTTGTAATAATTAAATAAGTTCTTCATTATTTAATTTCTTTAAATATAATAGAAAGCGATAACATTTGTTGGCAACAATCTGAATTGTGAAATAGCGCTTATCGTGAAATTGGCGCTGGATTCTCTTCTTTAAGGAGCAAATATTTTGTACACTATTTTGCCAGATAAATTCAATAAAGTAATCTCTGTAATAAAAATAGTAAAAAAAAAATGCAACATGACGACTTCAGATAACAATCTAAGATCTTTAAGAAAAATATCATGTGCATGGTACACAATTTCCTTGTAATAATTAAATAAGTTCTTCATTATTTAATTTCTTTAAATATAATAGAAAGCGATAAAATTTGTTGGCAACAATCTGAATTGTGAAATAGCGCTTATCGTGAAATTGGCGCTGGATTCTCTTCTTTAAGGAGCAAATATTTTGTACACTATTTTGCCGGATAAATTCAATAATGTAATCTCTGTAATAAAAATAGTGAAAAAAAATGCAACATGAAGACTTCAGATAACAATCTAAGATCTTTAAGAAAAATATCATGTGCATAGTACACAATTTCGTTGTAATAATTAAATAAGTTCTTCATTATTTAATTTCTTTAAATATAATACAAAGCGATAACATTTGGTGGCAACAATCTGAATCGTGAAATAACGCTTATCGTGAAATTGGCGCTGGATTCTCTTCTTTAAGGAGCAAATATTTTGTACACTATTTTGCCGGATAAATTCAAAAATGTAATCTCTGTAATAAAAATAGTAAAAAAAAAAATGCAACATGAAGACTTCAGATAACAATCTAAGATCTTTAAGAAAAATATTATGTGCATGGTACACAATTTCCTTGTAATAATTAAATAAGTTCTTCATGATTTAATTTCTTTAAATATAATACAAAGCGATAACATTTGTTGGCAACAATCTGAATTGTGAAATAGCGCTTATCGTGAAATTGGCGCTGGATTCTCTTCTTTAAGGAGCAAATATTTTGTACACTATTTTGCCGGATAAATTCAATAATGTAATCTCTGTAATAAAAATAGTAAAAAAAATGCAACATGAAGACTTCAGATAACAATCTAAGATCTTTAAGAAAAATATCATGTGCATGGTACACAATTTCGTTGTAATAATTAAATAAGTTCTTAATTATTTAATTTCTTTAAATATAATACAAAGCGATAACATTTGGTGGCAACAATCTGAATTGTGAAATAACGCTTATCGTGAAATTGGCGCTGGATTCTCTTCTTTAAGGAGCAAATATTTTGTACACTATTTTGCCAGATAAATTCAATAAAGTAATCTCTGTAATAAAAATAGTAAAAAAAAAATGCAACATGACGACTTCAGATAACAATCTAAGATCTTTAAGAAAAATATCATGTGCATGGTACACAATTTCCTTGTAATAATTAAATAAGTTCTTCATTATTTAATTTCTTTAAATATAATAGAAAGCGATAAAATTTGTTGGCAACAATCTGAATTGTGAAATAGCGCTTATCGTGAAATTGGCGCTGGATTCTCTTCTTTAAGGAGCAAATATTTTGTACACTATTTTGCCGGATAAATTCAATAATGTAATCTCTGTAATAAAAATAGTAAAAAAAATGCAACATGAAGACTTCAGATAACAATCTAAGATCTTTAAGAAAAATATCATGTGCATGGTACACAATTTCGTTGTAATAATTAAATAAGTTCTTAATTATTTAATTTCTTTAAATATAATACAAAGCGATAACATTTGGTGGCAACAATCTGAATTGTGAAATAACGCTTATCGTGAAATTGGCGCTGGATTCTCTTCTTTAAGGAGCAAATATTTTGTACACTATTTTGCCGGATAAATTCAAAAATGTAATCTCTGTAATAAAAATAGTAAAAAAAAATGCAACATGAAGACTTCAGATAACAATCTAAGATCTTTAAGAAAAATATTATGTGCATGGTACACAATTTCCTTGTAATAATTAAATAAGTTCTTCATTATTTAATATCTTTAAATATAATACAAAGCGATAACATTTGGTGGCAACTATCTGAATTGTGAAATAGCGTTTATCGTGAAATTGGCGCTGGATTCTCTTCTTTAAGGAGCAAATATTTTGTACACTATTTTGCCGGATAAATTAAAAATAGTAAAAAAAAATGCAACATGAAGACTTCAGATAACAATCTAAGAACTTTAAGAAAAATATCATGTGCATGGTACACAATTTCTTTGTAATAATTAAATAAGTTCTTCATTATTTAATTTCTTTAAATATAATACAAAGCGATAACATTTGGTGGCAACAATCTGAATTGTGAAATAGCGCTTATCGTGAAATTGGCGCTGGATTCTCTTGTTTAAGGAGCAAATATTTTGTACACTATTTTGCCAGATAAATTCAATAATGTAATGTCTGTAATAAAAATAGTAAAAAAAAATGCAACATGAAGACTTCAGATAACAATCTAAGATCTTTAAGAAAAATATCATGTGCATGGTACACAATTTCGTTGTAATAATTAAATAAGTTCTTTGTTATTTAATTTCTTTAAATATAATACAAAGCGACAACAGTTGGTGGCAACAATCTGAATTGTGAAATTGCGCTTATCGTGAAATTGGCGCTGGATTCTCTTCTTTAAGGAGCAAATATTTTGTACACTATTTTGCCGGATAAATTAAATAATGTAATATCTGTAATAAAAATAGTAAAAAAAAAATGCAACATGAAGACTTCAGATAACAATCTAAGATCTTTAAGAAAAATATCATGTGCATGGTACACAATTTCCTTGTAATAATTAAATAAGTTCTTCATTATTTAATTTCTTTAAATATAATACAAAGCGATAACATTTGGTGGCAACAATCTGAATTGTGAAATAGCGCTTATCGTGAAATTGGCGCTGGATTCTCTTCTTTAAGGAGCAAATATTTTGTACACTATTTTGCCGGATAAATTAAAAATAGTAAAAAAAAAAATGCAACATGAAGACTTCAGCTAACAATCTAAGATCTTTAAGTAAAATATCATGTGCATGGTACACAATTACCTTGTAATAATTAAATAAGTTCTTCATTATTTAATTTCTTTAAATATAACACAAAGCGATAACATTTGGTGGCAACAATCTGAATTGTGAAATAGCGCTTATCCTGAAATTGGCGCTGGATTCTCTTCTAAGGAGCAAATATTTTGTCCACTATTTTGCCGGATAAATTCAATAATGTAATCTCTGTAATAAAAATAGTAAAAAAAATGCAACATGAAGACTTCAGATAACAGTCTAAGATCTTTAAGAATAATATCATGTGCATGGTACACAATTTCCTTGTAATAATTAAATAAGTTCTTCATTATTTAATTTATTTAAACATAATACAAAGCGACAACTTTTGGTGGCAACAATCTGAATTGTGAAATAGCGCTTATCGTGAAATTGGCGCTGGATTCTCTTCTTTAAGGAGCAAATATTTTGTACACTATTTTGCCGGATAAATTCAATAATGTAATCTCTGTAATAAAAATAGTAAAAAAAAATGCAACATGAAGACTTCAGATAACAATCTAAGATCTTTAAGAAAAATATCATGTGCATGGTACACAATTTCGTTGTAATAATTAAATAAGTTCTTCATTATTTAATTTCTTTAAATATAATACAAAGCGATAACATTCGGTGGCAAGAATGTGAATTGTGAAATAGCGCTTATCGTGAAATTGGCGCTGGATTCTCTTCTTTAAGGAGCAAATATTTTGTACACTATTTTGCCGGATAAATTCAATAATGTAATCTCTGTAATAAAAATAGTAAAAAAAAAATGCAACATGAAGACTTCAGAAAACAATCTAAGATCTTTAAGAAAAATATCATGTGCATGGTACACAATTTCCTTGTATTAATTAAATAAGTTCTTCATTATTTAATTTCTTTAAATATAATACAAAGCGATAACATTTGATGGCAACAATCTGAATTGTGAAATAGCGCTTATCGTGAAATTGGCGCTGGATTCTCTTCTTTAAGGAGCAAATATTTTGTACACTATTTTGCCGGATAAATTCAATAATGTAATCTCTGTAATAAAAATAGTAAAAAAAAATGCAACATGAAGACTTCAGATAACAATCTAAGATCTTTAAGAAAAATATCATGTGCATGGTACACAATTTCGTTGTAATAATTAAATAAGTTCTTCATTATTTAATTTCTTTAAATATAATACAAAGCGATAACATTTGGTGACAACAATCTGAATTTGAAATAGCGCTTATCGTGAAATTGGCGCTGGATTCTCTTCTTTAAGGAGCAAATATTTTGTACACTATTTTGCCGGATAAATTAAAAATAGTAAAAAAAAAATGCAACATGAAGACTTCAGATAACAATCTAAGATCTTTAAGAAAAATATCATGTGCATGGTACACAATTTCTTTGTAATAATTAAATAAGTTCTTCATTATTTAATTTCTTTAAATATAATACAAAGCGATAACATTTCGTGGCAACAATCTGAATTGTGAAATAGCGTTTATCGTGAAATTGGCGCTGGATTCTCTTCTTTAAGGAGCAAATATTTTGTACACTATTTTGCCGGATAAATTAAAAATAGTAAAAAAAAATGCAACATGAAGACTTCAGATAACAATCTAAGATCTTTAAGAAAAATATCATGCGCATGGTACACAATTTCTTTGTAATAATTAAATAAGTTCTTCATTATTTAATTTCTTTAAATATAATAGAAAGCGATAACATTTGTTGGCAACAATCTGAATTGTGAAATAGCGCTTATCGTGAAATTGGCGCTGGATTCTCTTCTTTAAGGAGCAAATATTTTGTACACTATTTTGCCAGATAAATTCAATAAAGTAATCTCTGTAATAAAAATAGTAAAAAAAAAATGCAACATGACGACTTCAGATAACAATCTAAGATCTTTAAGAAAAATATCATGTGCATGGTACACAATTTCCTTGTAATAATTAAATAAGTTCTTCATTATTTAATTTCTTTAAATATAATAGAAAGCGATAAAATTTGTTGGCAACAATCTGAATTGTGAAATAGCGCTTATCGTGAAATTGGCGCTGGATTCTCTTCTTTAAGGAGCAAATATTTTGTACACTATTTTGCCGGATAAATTCAATAATGTAATCTCTGTAATAAAAATAGTGAAAAAAAATGCAACATGAAGACTTCAGATAACAATCTAAGATCTTTAAGAAAAATATCATGTGCATAGTACACAATTTCGTTGTAATAATTAAATAAGTTCTTCATTATTTAATTTCTTTAAATATAATACAAAGCGATAACATTTGGTGGCAACAATCTGAATCGTGAAATAACGCTTATCGTGAAATTGGCGCTGGATTCTCTTCTTTAAGGAGCAAATATTTTGTACACTATTTTGCCGGATAAATTCAAAAATGTAATCTCTGTAATAAAAATAGTAAAAAAAAAAATGCAACATGAAGACTTCAGATAACAATCTAAGATCTTTAAGAAAAATATTATGTGCATGGTACACAATTTCCTTGTAATAATTAAATAAGTTCTTCATGATTTAATTTCTTTAAATATAATACAAAGCGATAACATTTGTTGGCAACAATCTGAATTGTGAAATAGCGCTTATCGTGAAATTGGCGCTGGATTCTCTTCTTTAAGGAGCAAATATTTTGTACACTATTTTGCCGGATAAATTCAATAATGTAATCTCTGTAATAAAAATAGTAAAAAAAATGCAACATGAAGACTTCAGATAACAATCTAAGATCTTTAAGAAAAATATCATGTGCATGGTACACAATTTCGTTGTAATAATTAAATAAGTTCTTAATTATTTAATTTCTTTAAATATAATACAAAGCGATAACATTTGGTGGCAACAATCTGAATTGTGAAATAACGCTTATCGTGAAATTGGCGCTGGATTCTCTTCTTTAAGGAGCAAATATTTTGTACACTATTTTGCCAGATAAATTCAATAAAGTAATCTCTGTAATAAAAATAGTAAAAAAAAAATGCAACATGACGACTTCAGATAACAATCTAAGATCTTTAAGAAAAATATCATGTGCATGGTACACAATTTCCTTGTAATAATTAAATAAGTTCTTCATTATTTAATTTCTTTAAATATAATAGAAAGCGATAAAATTTGTTGGCAACAATCTGAATTGTGAAATAGCGCTTATCGTGAAATTGGCGCTGGATTCTCTTCTTTAAGGAGCAAATATTTTGTACACTATTTTGCCGGATAAATTCAATAATGTAATCTCTGTAATAAAAATAGTAAAAAAAATGCAACATGAAGACTTCAGATAACAATCTAAGATCTTTAAGAAAAATATCATGTGCATGGTACACAATTTCGTTGTAATAATTAAATAAGTTCTTAATTATTTAATTTCTTTAAATATAATACAAAGCGATAACATTTGGTGGCAACAATCTGAATTGTGAAATAACGCTTATCGTGAAATTGGCGCTGGATTCTCTTCTTTAAGGAGCAAATATTTTGTACACTATTTTGCCGGATAAATTCAAAAATGTAATCTCTGTAATAAAAATAGTAAAAAAAAATGCAACATGAAGACTTCAGATAACAATCTAAGATCTTTAAGAAAAATATTATGTGCATGGTACACAATTTCCTTGTAATAATTAAATAAGTTCTTCATTATTTAATATCTTTAAATATAATACAAAGCGATAACATTTGGTGGCAACTATCTGAATTGTGAAATAGCGTTTATCGTGAAATTGGCGCTGGATTCTCTTCTTTAAGGAGCAAATATTTTGTACACTATTTTGCCGGATAAATTAAAAATAGTAAAAAAAAATGCAACATGAAGACTTCAGATAACAATCTAAGAACTTTAAGAAAAATATCATGTGCATGGTACACAATTTCTTTGTAATAATTAAATAAGTTCTTCATTATTTAATTTCTTTAAATATAATACAAAGCGATAACATTTGGTGGCAACAATCTGAATTGTGAAATAGCGCTTATCGTGAAATTGGCGCTGGATTCTCTTGTTTAAGGAGCAAATATTTTGTACACTATTTTGCCAGATAAATTCAATAATGTAATGTCTGTAATAAAAATAGTAAAAAAAAATGCAACATGAAGACTTCAGATAACAATCTAAGATCTTTAAGAAAAATATCATGTGCATGGTACACAATTTCGTTGTAATAATTAAATAAGTTCTTTGTTATTTAATTTCTTTAAATATAATACAAAGCGACAACAGTTGGTGGCAACAATCTGAATTGTGAAATTGCGCTTATCGTGAAATTGGCGCTGGATTCTCTTCTTTAAGGAGCAAATATTTTGTACACTATTTTGCCGGATAAATTAAATAATGTAATATCTGTAATAAAAATAGTAAAAAAAAAATGCAACATGAAGACTTCAGATAACAATCTAAGATCTTTAAGAAAAATATCATGTGCATGGTACACAATTTCCTTGTAATAATTAAATAAGTTCTTCATTATTTAATTTCTTTAAATATAATACAAAGCGATAACATTTGGTGAAAACAATCTGAATTGTGAAATAGCGCTTATCGTGAAATTGGCGCTGGATTCTCTTCTTTAAGGAGCAAATATTTTGTACACTATTTTGCCGGATAAATTAAAAATAGTAAAAAAAAAAATGCAACATGAAGACTTCAGCTAACAATCTAAGATCTTTAAGTAAAATATCATGTGCATGGTACACAATTACCTTGTAATAATTAAATAAGTTCTTCATTATTTAATTTCTTTAAATATAACACAAAGCGATAACATTTGGTGGCAACAATCTGAATTGTGAAATAGCGCTTATCCTGAAATTGGCGCTGGATTCTCTTCTAAGGAGCAAATATTTTGTCCACTATTTTGCCGGATAAATTCAATAATGTAATCTCTGTAATAAAAATAGTAAAAAAAATGCAACATGAAGACTTCAGATAACAGTCTAAGATCTTTAAGAATAATATCATGTGCATGGTACACAATTTCCTTGTAATAATTAAATAAGTTCTTCATTATTTAATTTATTTAAACATAATACAAAGCGACAACTTTTGGTGGCAACAATCTGAATTGTGAAATAGCGCTTATCGTGAAATTGGCGCTGGATTCTCTTCTTTAAGGAGCAAATATTTTGTACACTATTTTGCCGGATAAATTCAATAATGTAATCTCTGTAATAAAAATAGTAAAAAAAAATGCAACATGAAGACTTCAGATAACAATCTAAGATCTTTAAGAAAAATATCATGTGCATGGTACACAATTTCGTTGTAATAATTAAATAAGTTCTTCATTATTTAATTTCTTTAAATATAATACAAAGCGATAACATTTGGTGGCAAGAATGTGAATTGTGAAATAGCGCTTATCGTGAAATTGGCGCTGGATTCTCTTCTTTAAGGAGCAAATATTTTGTACACTATTTTGCCGGATAAATTCAATAATGTAATCTCTGTAATAAAAATAGTAAAAAAAAAATGCAACATGAAGACTTCAGAAAACAATCTAAGATCTTTAAGAAAAATATCATGTGCATGGTACACAATTTCCTTGTATTAATTAAATAAGTTCTTCATTATTTAATTTCTTTAAATATAATACAAAGCGATAACATTTGATGGCAACAATCTGAATTGTGAAATAGCGCTTATCGTGAAATTGGCGCTGGATTCTCTTCTTTAAGGAGCAAATATTTTGTACACTATTTTGCCGGATAAATTCAATAATGTAATCTCTGTAATAAAAATAGTAAAAAAAAAATGCAACATGAAGACTTCAGATAACAATCTAAGATCTTTAAGAAAAATATCATGTGCATGGTACACAATTTCGTTGTAATAATTAAATAAGTTCTTCATTATTTAATTTCTTTAAATATAATACAAAGCGATAACATTTGGTGACAACAATCTGAATTTGAAATAGCGCTTATCGTGAAATTGGCGCTGGATTCTCTTCTTTAAGGAGCAAATATTTTGTACACTATTTTGCCGGATAAATTAAAAATAGTAAAAAAAAAATGCAACATGAAGACTTCAGATAACAATCTAAGATCTTTAAGAAAAATATCATGTGCATGGTACACAATTTCTTTGTAATAATTAAATAAGTTCTTCATTATTTAATTTCTTTAAATATAATACAAAGCGATAACATTTCGTGGCAACAATCTGAATTGTTAAATAGCGTTTATCGTGAAATTGGCGCTGGATTCTCTTCTTTAAGGAGCAAATATTTTGTACACTATTTTGCCGGATAAATTAAAAATAGTAAAAAAAAATGCAACATGAAGACTTCAGATAACAATCTAAGATCTTTAAGAAAAATATCATGCGCATGGTACACAATTTCTTTGTAATAATTAAATAAGTTCTTCATTATTTAATTTCTTTAAATATAATAGAAAGCGATAACATTTGTTGGCAACAATCTGAATTGTGAAATAGCGCTTATCGTGAAATTGGCGCTGGATTCTCTTCTTTAAGGAGCAAATATTTTGTACACTATTTTGCCAGATAAATTCAATAAAGTAATCTCTGTAATAAAAATAGTAAAAAAAAAATGCAACATGACGACTTCAGATAACAATCTAAGATCTTTAAGAAAAATATCATGTGCATGGTACACAATTTCCTTGTAATAATTAAATAAGTTCTTCATTATTTAATTTCTTTAAATATAATAGAAAGCGATAAAATTTGTTGGCAACAATCTGAATTGTGAAATAGCGCTTATCGTGAAATTGGCGCTGGATTCTCTTCTTTAAGGAGCAAATATTTTGTACACTATTTTGCCGGATAAATTCAATAATGTAATCTCTGTAATAAAAATAGTGAAAAAAAATGCAACATGAAGACTTCAGATAACAATCTAAGATCTTTAAGAAAAATATCATGTGCATAGTACACAATTTCGTTGTAATAATTAAATAAGTTCTTCATTATTTAATTTCTTTAAATATAATACAAAGCGATAACATTTGGTGGCAACAATCTGAATCGTGAAATAACGCTTATCGTGAAATTGGCGCTGGATTCTCTTCTTTAAGGAGCAAATATTTTGTACACTATTTTGCCGGATAAATTCAATAATGTAATCTCTGTAATAAAAATAGTAAAAAAAATGCAACATGAAGACTTCAGATAACAATCTAAGATCTTTAAGAAAAATATCATGTGCATAGTACACAATTTCGTTGTAATAATTAAATAAGTTCTTCATTATTTAATTTCTTTAAATATAATACAAAGCGATAACATTTGGTGGCAACAATCTGAATCGTGAAATAACGCTTATCGTGAAATTGGCGCTGGATTCTCTTCTTTAAGGAGCAAATATTTTGTACACTATTTTGCCGGATAAATTCAAAAATGTAATCTCTGTAATAAAAATAGTAAAAAAAAAAAAATGCAACATGAAGACTTCAGATAACAATCTAAGATCTTTAAGAAAAATATTATGTGCATGGTACACAATTTCCTTGTAATAATTAAATAAGTTCTTCATGATTTAATTTCTTTAAATATAATACAAAGCGATAACATTTGTTGGCAACAATCTGAATTGTGAAATAGCGCTTATCGTGAAATTGGCGCTGGATTCTCTTCTTTAAGGAGCAAATATTTTGTACACTATTTTGCCGGATAAATTCAATAATGTAATCTCTGTAATAAAAATAGTAAAAAAAATGCAACATGAAGACTTCAGATAACAATCTAAGATCTTTAAGAAAAATATCATGTGCATGGTACACAATTTCGTTGTAATAATTAAATAAGTTCTTAATTATTTAATTTCTTTAAATATAATACAAAGCGATAACATTTGGTGGCAACAATCTGAATTGTGAAATAACGCTTATCGTGAAATTGGCGCTGGATTCTCTTCTTTAAGGAGCAAATATTTTGTACACTATTTTGCCAGATAAATTCAATAAAGTAATCTCTGTAATAAAAATAGTAAAAAAAAAATGCAACATGACGACTTCAGATAACAATCTAAGATCTTTAAGAAAAATATCATGTGCATGGTACACAATTTCCTTGTAATAATTAAATAAGTTCTTCATTATTTAATTTCTTTAAATATAATAGAAAGCGATAAAATTTCTTGGCAACAATCTGAATTGTGAAATAGCGCTTATCGTGAAATTGGCGCTGGATTCTCTTCTTTAAGGAGCAAATATTTTGTACACTATTTTGCCGGATAAATTCAATAATGTAATCTCTGTAATAAAAATAGTAAAAAAAATGCAACATGAAGACTTCAGATAACAATCTAAGATCTTTAAGAAAAATATCATGTGCATGGTACACAATTTCGTTGTAATAATTAAATAAGTTCTTAATTATTTAATTTCTTTAAATATAATACAAAGCGATAACATTTGGTGGCAACAATCTGAATTGTGAAATAACGCTTATCGTGAAATTGGCGCTGGATTCTCTTCTTTAAGGAGCAAATATTTTGTACACTATTTTGCCGGATAAATTCAATAATGTAATGTCTGTAATAAAAATAGTAAAAAAAAAATGCAACATGAAGACTTCAGATAACAATCTAAGATCTTTAAGAAAAATATTATGTGCATGCTACACAATTTCCTTGTAATAATTAAATAAGTTCTTCATTATTTAATATCTTTAAATATAATACAAAGCGATAACATTTGGTGGCAACTATCTGAATTGTGAAATAGCGTTTATCGTGAAATTGGCGCTGGATTCTCTTCTTTAAGGAGCAAATATTTTGTACACTATTTTGCCGGATAAATTAAAAATAGTAAAAAAAAATGCAACATGAAGACTTCAGATAACAATCTAAGAACTTTAAGAAAAATATCATGTGCATGGTACACAATTTCTTTGTAATAATTAAATAAGTTCTTCATTATTTAATTTCTTTAAATATAATACAAAGCGATAACATTTGGTGGCAACAATCTGAATTGTGAAATAGCGCTTATCGTGAAATTGGCGCTGGATTCTCTTCTTTAAGGAGCAAATATTTTGTACACTATTTTGCCAGATAAATTCAATAAAGTAATCTCTGTAATAAAAATAGTAAAAAAAAAAATGCAACATGACGACTTCAGATAACAATCTAAGATCTTTAAGAAAAATATCATGTGCATGGTACACAATTTCCTTGTAATAATTAAATAAGTTCTTCATTATTTAATTTCTTTAAATATAATAGAAAGTGATAAATTTTGTTGGCAACAATCTGAATTGTGAAATAGCGCTTATCGTGAAATTGGCGCTGGATTCTCTTCTTTAAGGAGCAAATATTTTGTACACTATTTTGCCGGATAAATTCAATAATGTAATCTCTGTAATAAAAATAGTGAAAAAAAATGCAACATGAAGACTTCAGATAACAATCTAAGATCTTTAAGAAAAATATCATGTGCATGGTACACAATTTCGTTGTAATAATTAAATAAGTTCTTCATTATTTAATTTCTTTAAATATAATACAAAGCGATAACATTTGGTGGCAACAATCTGAATCGTGAAATAACGCTTATCGTGAAATTGGCGCTGGATTCTCTTCTTTAAGGAGCAAATATTTTGTACACTATTTTGCCGGATAAATTCAAAAATGTAATCTCTGTAATAAAAATAGTAAAAAAAAAAAATGCAACATGAAGACTTCAGATAACAATCTAAGATCTTTAAGAAAAATATTATGTGCATGGTACACAATTTCCTTGTAATAATTAAATAAGTTCTTCATGATTTAATTTCTTTAAATATAATACAAAGCGATAACATTTGTTGGCAACAATCTGAATTGTGAAATAGCGCTTATCGTGAAATTGGCGCTGGATTCTCTTCTTTAAGGAGCAAATATTTTGTACACTATTTTGCCGGATAAATTCAATAATGTAATCTCTGTAATAAAAATAGTAAAAAAAATGCAACATGAAGACTTCAGATAACAATCTAAGATCTTTAAGAAAAATATCATGTGCATGGTACACAATTTCGTTGTAATAATTAAATAAGTTCTTAATTATTTAATTTCTTTAAATATAATACAAAGCGATAACATTTGGTGGCAACAATCTGAATTGTGAAATAACGCTTATCGTGAAATTGGCGCTGGATTCTCTTCTTTAAGGAGCAAATATTTTGTACACTATTTTGCCAGATAAATTCAATAAAGTAATCTCTGTAATAAAAATAGTAAAAAAAAATGCAACATGACGACTTCAGATAACAATCTAAGATCTTTAAGAAAAATATCATGTGCATGGTACACAATTTCCTTGTAATAATTAAATAAGTTCTTCATTATTTAATTTCTTTAAATATAATAGAAAGCGATAAAATTTGTTGGCAACAATCTGAATTGTGAAATAGCGCTTATCGTGAAATTGGCGCTGGATTCTCTTGTTTAAGGAGCAAATATTTTGTACACTATTTTGCCGGATAAATTCAATAATGTAATCTCTGTAATAAAAATAGTAAAAAAAATGCAACATGAAGACTTCAGATAACAATCTAAGATCTTTAAGAAAAATATCATGTGCATGGTACACAATTTCGTTGTAATAATTAAATAAGTTCTTAATTATTTAATTTCTTTAAATATAATACAAAGCGATAACATTTGGTGGCAACAATCTGAATTGTGAAATAACGCTTATCGTGAAATTGGCGCTGGATTCTCTTCTTTAAGGAGCAAATATTTTGTACACTATTTTGCCGGATAAATTCAATAATGTAATGTCTGTAATAAAAATAGTAAAAAAAAAATGCAACATGAAGACTTCAGATAACAATCTAAGATCTTTAAGAAAAATATTATGTGCATGCTACACAATTTCCTTGTAATAATTAAATAAGTTCTTCATTATTTAATATCTTTAAATATAATACAAAGCGATAACATTTGGTGGCAACTATCTGAATTGTGAAATAGCGTTTATCGTGAAATTGGCGCTGGATTCTCTTCTTTAAGGAGCAAATATTTTGTACACTATTTTGCCGGATAAATTAAAAATAGTAAAAAAAAATGCAACATGAAGACTTCAGATAACAATCTAAGAACTTTAAGAAAAATATCATGTGCATGGTACACAATTTCTTTGTAATAATTAAATAAGTTCTTCATTATTTAATTTCTTTAAATATAAAACAAAGCGATAACATTTGGTGGCAACAATCTGAATTGTGAAATAGCGCTTATCGTGAAATTGGCGCTGGATTCTCTTCTTTAAGGAGCAAATATTTTGTACACTATTTTGCCAGATAAATTCAATAAAGTAATCTCTGTAATAAAAATAGTAAAAAAAAAATGCAACATGACGACTTCAGATAACAATCTAAGATCTTTAAGAAAAATATCATGTGCATGGTACACAATTTCCTTGTAATAATTAAATAAGTTCTTCATTATTTAATTTCTTTAAATATAATAGAAAGCGATAAAATTTGTTGGCAACAATCTGAATTGTGAAATAGCGCTTATCGTGAAATTGGCGCTGGATTCTCTTCTTTAAGGAGCAAATATTTTGTACACTATTTTGCCGGATAAATTCAATAATGTAATCTCTGTAATAAAAATAGTGAAAGAAAATGCAACATGAAGACTTCAGATAACAATCTAAGATCTTTAAGAAAAATATCATGTGCATGGTACACAATTTCGTTGTAATAATTAAATAAGTTCTTCATTATTTAATTTCTTTAAATATAATACAAAGCGATAACATTTGGTGGCAACAATCTGAATCGTGAAATAACGCTTATCGTGAAATTGGCGCTGGATTCTCTTCTTTAAGGAGCAAATATTTTGTACACTATTTTGCCGGATAAATTCAAAAATGTAATCTCTGTAATAAAAATAGTAAAAAAAAAAAATGCAACATGAAGACTTCAGATAACAATCTAAGATCTTTAAGAAAAATATTATGTGCATGGTACACAATTTCCTTGTAATAATTAAATAAGTTCTTCATGATTTAATTTCTTTAAATATAATACAAAGCGATAACATTTGGTGGCAACTATCTGAATTGTGAAATAGCGCTTATCGTGAAATTGGCGCTGGATTCTCTTCTTTAAGGAGGAAATATTTTGTACACTATTTTGCCCAATAAATTAAAAATAGTAAAAAAAAATGCAACATGAAGACTTCAGATAACAATCTATGATCTTTAAGAAAAATATCATGTGCATGGTACACAATTTCCTTGTAATAATTAAATAACTTCTTCGTGATTTAATTTCTTTAAATATAATACAAAGCGATAACATTTGGTGGCAACAATCTGAATTGTGAAATAGCGCTTATCGTGAAATTGGCGCTGGATTCTCTTGTTTAAGGAGCAAATATTTTGTACACTATTTTGCCAGATAAATTCAATAATGTAATGTCTGTAATAAAAATAGTAAAAAAAAATGCAACATGAAGACTTCAGATAACAATCTAAGATCTTTAAGAAAAATATCATGTGCATGGTACACAATTTCGTTGTAATAATTAAATAAGTTCTTTGTTATTTAATTTCTTTAAATATAATACAAAGCGATAACATTTGGTGGCAACAATCTGAATTGTGAAATAGCGCTTATCGTGAAATTGGCGCTGGATTCTCTTCTTTAAAGAGCAAATATTTTGTACACTATTTTGCCGGATAAATTAAAAATAGTAAAAAAAAAAAATGCAACATGAAGACTTCAGCTAACAATCTAAGATCTTTAAGTAAAATATCATGTGCATGGTACACAATTACCTTGTAATAATTAAATAAGTTCTTCATTATTTAATTTCTTTAAATATAACACAAAGCGATAACATTTGGTGGCAACAATCTGAATTGTGAAATAGCGCTTATCCTGAAATTGGCGCTGGATTCTCTTCTAAGGAGCAAATATTTTGTCCACTATTTTGCCGGATAAATTCAATAATGTAATCTCTGTAATAAAAATAGTAAAAAAAATGCAACATGAAGACTTCAGATAACAGTCTAAGATCTTTAAGAATAATATCATGTGCATGGTACACAATTTCCTTGTAATAATTAAATAAGTTCTTCATTATTTAATTTATTTAAACATAATACAAAGCGACAACTTTTGGTGGCAACAATCTGAATTGTGAAATAGCGCTTATCGTGAAATTGGCGCTGGATTCTCTTCTTTAAGGAGCAAATAGTTTGTACACTATTTTGCCGGATAAATTCAATAATGTAATCTCTGTAATAAAAATAGTAAAAAAAAATGCAACATGAAGACTTCAGATAACAATCTAAGATCTTTAAGAAAAATATCATGTGCATGGTACACAATTTCGTTGTAATAATTAAATAAGTTCTTCATTATTTAATTTCTTTAAATATAATACAAAGCGATAACATTTGGTGGCAAGAATGTGAATTGTGAAATAGCGCTTATCGTGAAATTGGCGCTGGATTCTCTTCTTTAAGGAGCAAATATTTTGTACACTATTTTGCCGGATAAATTCAATAATGTAATCTCTGTAATAAAAATAGTAAAAAAAAAATGCAACATGAAGACTTCAGAAAACAATCTAAGATCTTTAAGAAAAATATCATGTGCATGGTACACAATTTCCTTGTATTAATTAAATAAGTTCTTCATTATTTAATTTCTTTAAATATAATACAAAGCGATAACATTTGATGGCAACAATCTGAATTGTGAAATAGCGCTTATCGTGAAATTGGCGCTGGATTCTCTTCTTTAAGGAGCAAATATTTTGTACACTATTTTGCCGGATAAATTCAATAATGTAATCTCTGTAATAAAAATAGTAAAAAAAAAATGCAACATGAAGACTTCAGATAACAATCTAAGATCTTTAAGAAAAATATCATGTGCATGGTACACAATTTCGTTGTAATAATTAAATAAGTTCTTCATTATTTAATTTCTTTAAATATAATACAAAGCGATAACATTTGGTGACAACAATCTGAATTTGAAATAGCTCTTATCGTGAAATTGGCGCTGGATTCTCTTCTTTAAGGAGCAAATATTTTGTACACTATTTTGCCGGATAAATTAAAAATAGTAAAAAAAAAATGCAACATGAAGACTTCAGATAACAATCTAAGATCTTTAAGAAAAATATCATGTGCATGGTACACAATTTCTTTGTAATAATTAAATAAGTTCTTCATTATTTAATTTCTTTAAATATAATACAAAGCGATAACATTTCGTGGCAACAATCTGAATTGTGAAATAGCGTTTATCGTGAAATTGGCGCTGGATTCTCTTCTTTAAGGAGCAAATATTTTGTACACTATTTTGCCGGATAAATTAAAAATAGTAAAAAAAAATGCAACATGAAGACTTCAGATAACAATCTAAGATCTTTAAGAAAAATATCATGCGCATGGTACACAATTTCTTTGTAATAATTAAATAAGTTCTTCATTATTTAATTTTTTTAAATATAATAGAAAGCGATAACATTTGTTGGCAACAATCTGAATTGTGAAATAGCGCTTATCGTGAAATTGGCGCTGGATTCTCTTCTTTAAGGAGCAAATATTTTGTACACTATTTTGCCAGATAAATTCAATAAAGTAATCTCTGTAATAAAAATAGTAAAAAAAAAATGCAACATGACGACTTCAGATAACAATCTAAGATCTTTAAGAAAAATATCATGTGCATGGTACACAATTTCCTTGTAATAATTAAATAAGTTCTTCATTATTTAATTTCTTTAAGTATAATAGAAAGCGATAAAATTTGTTGGCAACAATCTGAATTGTGAAATAGCGCTTATCGTGAAATTGGCGCTGGATTCTCTTCTTTAAGGAGCAAATATTTTGTACACTATTTTGCCGGATAAATTCAATAATGTAATCTCTGTAATAAAAATAGTGAAAAAAAATGCAACATGAAGACTTCAGATAACAATCTAAGATCTTTAAGAAAAATATCATGTGCATGGTACACAATTTCTTTGTAATAATTAAATAAGTTCTTCATTATTTAATTTCTTTAAATATAATACAAAGCGATAACATTTGGTGGCAACAATCTGAATTGTGAAATAGCGCTTATCGTGAAATTGGCGCTGGATTCTCTTCTTTAAGGAGCAAATATTTTGTACACTATTTTGCCAGATAAATTCAATAAAGTAATCTCTGTAATAAAAATAGTAAAAAAAAAATGCAACATGACGACTTCAGATAACAATCTAAGATCTTTAAGAAAAATATCATGTGCATGGTACACAATTTCCTTGTAATAATTAAATAAGTTCTTCATGATTTAATTTCTTTAAATATAATACAAAGCGATAACATTTGTTGGCAACAATCTGAATTGTGAAATAGCGCTTATCGTGAAATTGGCGCTGGATTCTCTTCTTTAAGGAGCAAATATTTTGTACACTATTTTGCCGGATAAATTCAATAATGTAATCTCTGTAATAAAAATAGTAAAAAAAATGCAACATGAAGACTTCAGATAACAATCTAAGATCTTTAAGAAAAATATCATGTGCATGGTACACAATTTCGTTGTAATAATTAAATAAGTTCTTAATTATTTAATTTCTTTAAATATAATACAAAGCGATAACATTTGGTGGCAACAATCTGAATTGTGAAATAACGCTTATCGTGAAATTGGCGCTGGATTCTCTTCTTTAAGGAGCAAATATTTTGTACACTATTTTGCCAGATAAATTCAATAAAGTAATCTCTGTAATAAAAATAGTAAAAAAAAATGCAACATGACGACTTCAGATAACAATCTAAGATCTTTAAGAAAAATATCATGTGCATGGTACACAATTTCCTTGTAATAATTAAATAAGTTCTTCATTATTTAATTTCTTTAAATATAATAGAAAGCGATAAAATTTGTTGGCAACAATCTGAATTGTGAAATAGCGCTTATCGTGAAATTGGCGCTGGATTCTCTTGTTTAAGGAGCAAATATTTTGTACACTATTTTGCCGGATAAATTCAATAATGTAATCTCTGTAATAAAAATAGTAAAAAAAATGCAACATGAAGACTTCAGATAACAATCTAAGATCTTTAAGAAAAATATCATGTGCATGGTACACAATTTCGTTGTAATAATTAAATAAGTTCTTAATTATTTAATTTCTTTAAATATAATACAAAGCGATAACATTTGGTGGCAACAATCTGAATTGTGAAATAACGCTTATCGTGAAATTGGCGCTGGATTCTCTTCTTTAAGGAGCAAATATTTTGTACACTATTTTGCCGGATAAATTCAATAATGTAATGTCTGTAATAAAAATAGTAAAAAAAAAATGCAACATGAAGACTTCAGATAACAATCTAAGATCTTTAAGAAAAATATTATGTGCATGCTACACAATTTCCTTGTAATAATTAAATAAGTTCTTCATTATTTAATATCTTTAAATATAATACAAAGCGATAACATTTGGTGGCAACTATCTGAATTGTGAAATAGCGTTTATCGTGAAATTGGCGCTGGATTCTCTTCTTTAAGGAGCAAATATTTTGTACACTATTTTGCCGGATAAATTAAAAATAGTAAAAAAAAATGCAACATGAAGACTTCAGATAACAATCTAAGAACTTTAAGAAAAATATCATGTGCATGGTACACAATTTCTTTGTAATAATTAAATAAGTTCTTCATTATTTAATTTCTTTAAATATAAAACAAAGCGATAACATTTGGTGGCAACAATCTGAATTGTGAAATAGCGCTTATCGTGAAATTGGCGCTGGATTCTCTTCTTTAAGGAGCAAATATTTTGTACACTATTTTGCCAGATAAATTCAATAAAGTAATCTCTGTAATAAAAATAGTAAAAAAAAAATGCAACATGACGACTTCAGATAACAATCTAAGATCTTTAAGAAAAATATCATGTGCATGGTACACAATTTCCTTGTAATAATTAAATAAGTTCTTCATTATTTAATTTCTTTAAATATAATAGAAAGCGATAAAATTTGTTGGCAACAATCTGAATTGTGAAATAGCGCTTATCGTGAAATTGGCGCTGGATTCTCTTCTTTAAGGAGCAAATATTTTGTACACTATTTTGCCGGATAAATTCAATAATGTAATCTCTGTAATAAAAATAGTGAAAGAAAATGCAACATGAAGACTTCAGATAACAATCTAAGATCTTTAAGAAAAATATCATGTGCATGGTACACAATTTCGTTGTAATAATTAAATAAGTTCTTCATTATTTAATTTCTTTAAATATAATACAAAGCGATAACATTTGGTGGCAACAATCTGAATCGTGAAATAACGCTTATCGTGAAATTGGCGCTGGATTCTCTTCTTTAAGGAGCAAATATTTTGTACACTATTTTGCCGGATAAATTCAAAAATGTAATCTCTGTAATAAAAATAGTAAAAAAAAAAAATGCAACATGAAGACTTCAGATAACAATCTAAGATCTTTAAGAAAAATATTATGTGCATGGTACACAATTTCCTTGTAATAATTAAATAAGTTCTTCATGATTTAATTTCTTTAAATATAATACAAAGCGATAACATTTGGTGGCAACTATCTGAATTGTGAAATAGCGCTTATCGTGAAATTGGCGCTGGATTCTCTTCTTTAAGGAGGAAATATTTTGTACACTATTTTGCCCAATAAATTAAAAATAGTAAAAAAAAATGCAACATGAAGACTTCAGATAACAATCTATGATCTTTAAGAAAAATATCATGTGCATGGTACACAATTTCCTTGTAATAATTAAATAACTTCTTCGTGATTTAATTTCTTTAAATATAATACAAAGCGATAACATTTGGTGGCAACAATCTGAATTGTGAAATAGCGCTTATCGTGAAATTGGCGCTGGATTCTCTTGTTTAAGGAGCAAATATTTTGTACACTATTTTGCCAGATAAATTCAATAATGTAATGTCTGTAATAAAAATAGTAAAAAAAAATGCAACATGAAGACTTCAGATAACAATCTAAGATCTTTAAGAAAAATATCATGTGCATGGTACACAATTTCGTTGTAATAATTAAATAAGTTCTTTGTTATTTAATTTCTTTAAATATAATACAAAGCGATAACATTTGGTGGCAACAATCTGAATTGTGAAATAGCGCTTATCGTGAAATTGGCGCTGGATTCTCTTCTTTAAAGAGCAAATATTTTGTACACTATTTTGCCGGATAAATTAAAAATAGTAAAAAAAAAAAATGCAACATGAAGACTTCAGCTAACAATCTAAGATCTTTAAGTAAAATATCATGTGCATGGTACACAATTACCTTGTAATAATTAAATAAGTTCTTCATTATTTAATTTCTTTAAATATAACACAAAGCGATAACATTTGGTGGCAACAATCTGAATTGTGAAATAGCGCTTATCCTGAAATTGGCGCTGGATTCTCTTCTAAGGAGCAAATATTTTGTCCACTATTTTGCCGGATAAATTCAATAATGTAATCTCTGTAATAAAAATAGTAAAAAAAATGCAACATGAAGACTTCAGATAACAGTCTAAGATCTTTAAGAATAATATCATGTGCATGGTACACAATTTCCTTGTAATAATTAAATAAGTTCTTCATTATTTAATTTATTTAAACATAATACAAAGCGACAACTTTTGGTGGCAACAATCTGAATTGTGAAATAGCGCTTATCGTGAAATTGGCGCTGGATTCTCTTCTTTAAGGAGCAAATAGTTTGTACACTATTTTGCCGGATAAATTCAATAATGTAATCTCTGTAATAAAAATAGTAAAAAAAAATGCAACATGAAGACTTCAGATAACAATCTAAGATCTTTAAGAAAAATATCATGTGCATGGTACACAATTTCGTTGTAATAATTAAATAAGTTCTTCATTATTTAATTTCTTTAAATATAATACAAAGCGATAACATTTGGTGGCAAGAATGTGAATTGTGAAATAGCGCTTATCGTGAAATTGGCGCTGGATTCTCTTCTTTAAGGAGCAAATATTTTGTACACTATTTTGCCGGATAAATTCAATAATGTAATCTCTGTAATAAAAATAGTAAAAAAAAAATGCAACATGAAGACTTCAGAAAACAATCTAAGATCTTTAAGAAAAATATCATGTGCATGGTACACAATTTCCTTGTATTAATTAAATAAGTTCTTCATTATTTAATTTCTTTAAATATAATACAAAGCGATAACATTTGATGGCAACAATCTGAATTGTGAAATAGCGCTTATCGTGAAATTGGCGCTGGATTCTCTTCTTTAAGGAGCAAATATTTTGTACACTATTTTGCCGGATAAATTCAATAATGTAATCTCTGTAATAAAAATAGTAAAAAAAAAATGCAACATGAAGACTTCAGATAACAATCTAAGATCTTTAAGAAAAATATCATGTGCATGGTACACAATTTCGTTGTAATAATTAAATAAGTTCTTCATTATTTAATTTCTTTAAATATAATACAAAGCGATAACATTTGGTGACAACAATCTGAATTTGAAATAGCTCTTATCGTGAAATTGGCGCTGGATTCTCTTCTTTAAGGAGCAAATATTTTGTACACTATTTTGCCGGATAAATTAAAAATAGTAAAAAAAAAATGCAACATGAAGACTTCAGATAACAATCTAAGATCTTTAAGAAAAATATCATGTGCATGGTACACAATTTCTTTGTAATAATTAAATAAGTTCTTCATTATTTAATTTCTTTAAATATAATACAAAGCGATAACATTTCGTGGCAACAATCTGAATTGTGAAATAGCGTTTATCGTGAAATTGGCGCTGGATTCTCTTCTTTAAGGAGCAAATATTTTGTACACTATTTTGCCGGATAAATTAAAAATAGTAAAAAAAAATGCAACATGAAGACTTCAGATAACAATCTAAGATCTTTAAGAAAAATATCATGCGCATGGTACACAATTTCTTTGTAATAATTAAATAAGTTCTTCATTATTTAATTTCTTTAAATATAATAGAAAGCGATAACATTTGTTGGCAACAATCTGAATTGTGAAATAGCGCTTATCGTGAAATTGGCGCTGGATTCTCTTCTTTAAGGAGCAAATATTTTGTACACTATTTTGCCAGATAAATTCAATAAAGTAATCTCTGTAATAAAAATAGTAAAAAAAAAATGCAACATGACGACTTCAGATAACAATCTAAGATCTTTAAGAAAAATATCATGTGCATGGTACACAATTTCCTTGTAATAATTAAATAAGTTCTTCATTATTTAATTTCTTTAAGTATAATAGAAAGCGATAAAATTTGTTGGCAACAATCTGAATTGTGAAATAGCGCTTATCGTGAAATTGGCGCTGGATTCTCTTCTTTAAGGAGCAAATATTTTGTACACTATTTTGCCGGATAAATTCAATAATGTAATCTCTGTAATAAAAATAGTGAAAAAAAATGCAACATGAAGACTTCAGATAACAATCTAAGATCTTTAAGAAAAATATCATGTGCATGGTACACAATTTCTTTGTAATAATTAAATAAGTTCTTCATTATTTAATTTCTTTAAATATAATACAAAGCGATAACATTTGGTGGCAACAATCTGAATTGTGAAATAGCGCTTATCGTGAAATTGGCGCTGGATTCTCTTCTTTAAGGAGCAAATATTTTGTACATTATTTTGCCAGATAAATTCAATAAAGTAATCTCTGTAATAAAAATAGTAAAAAAAAATGCAACATGACGACTTCAGATAACAATCTAAGATCTTTAAGAAAAATATCATGTGCATGGTACACAATTTCCTTGTAATAATTAAATAAGTTCTTCATTATTTAATTTCTTTAAATATAATAGAAAGCGATAACATTTGGTGGCAACTATCTGAATTGTGAAATAGCGTTTATCGTGAAATTGGCGCTGGATTCTCTTTTTAAGGAGCAAATATTTTGTACACTATTTTGCCGGATAAATAAAAAATAGTAAAAAAAAATGCAACAAGAAGACTTCAGATAACAATCTATCTTTAAGAAAAATATCATGTGCATGGTACACAATTTCCTTGTAATAATTAAATAAGTTCTTCATTATTTAATTTCTTTAAATATAATAGAAAGCGATAAAATTTGTTGGCAACAATCTGAATTGTGAAATAGCGCTTATCGTGAAATTGGCGCTGGATTCTCTTCTTTAAGGAGCAAATATTTTGTACACTATTTTGCCGGATAAATTCAATAATGTAATCTCTGTAATAAAAATAGTGAAAAAAAATGCAACATGAAGACTTCAGATAACAATCTAAGATCTTTAAGAAAAATATCATGTGCATGGTACACAATTTCTTTGTAATAATTAAATAAGTTCTTCATTATTTAATTTCTTTAAATATAATACAAAGCGATAACATTTGGTGGCAACAATCTGAATTGTGAAATAGCGCTTATCGTGAAATTGGCGCTGGATTCTCTTCTTTAAGGAGCAAATATTTTGTACATTATTTTGCCAGATAAATTCAATAAAGTAATCTCTGTAATAAAAATAGTAAAAAAAAATGCAACATGACGACTTCAGATAACAATCTAAGATCTTTAAGAAAAATATCATGTGCATGGTACACAATTTCCTTGTAATAATTAAATAAGTTCTTCATTATTTAATTTCTTTAAATATAATAGAAAGCGATAACATTTGGTGGCAACTATCTGAATTGTGAAATAGCGTTTATCGTGAAATTGGCGCTGGATTCTCTTTTTAAGGAGCAAATATTTTGTACACTATTTTGCCGGATAAATTAAAAATAGTAAAAAAAAATGCAACATGAAGACTTCAGATAACAATCTATCTTTAAGAAAAATATCATGTGCATGGTACACAATTTCCTTGTAATAATTAAATAAGTTCTTCATTATTTAATTTCTTTAAATATAATAGAAAGCGATAAAATTTGTTGGCAACAATCTGAATTGTGAAATAGCGCTTATCGTGAAATTGGCGCTGGATTCTCTTCTTTAAGGAGCAAATATTTTGTACACTATTTTGCCGGATAAATTCAATAATGTTATCTCTGTAATAAAAATAGTGAAAAAAAATGCAACATGAAGACTTCAGATAACAATCTAAGATCTTTAAGAAAAATATCATGTGCATAGTACACAATTTCGTTGTAATAATTAAATAAGTTCTTCATTATTTAATTTCTTTAAATATAATACAAAGCGATAACATTTGGTGGCAACAATCTGAATCGTGAAATAACGCTTATCGTGAAATTGGCGCTGGATTCTCTTCTTTAAGGAGCAAATATTTTGTACACTATTTTGCCGGATAAATTCAAAAATGTAATCTCTGTAATAAAAATAGTAAAAAAAAAATGCAACATGAAGACTTCAGATAACAATCTAAGATCTTTAAGAAAAATATTATGTGCATGGTACACAATTTCCTTGTAATAATTAAATAAGTTCTTCATGATTTAATTTCTTTAAATATAATACAAAGCGATAACATTTGTTGGCAACAATCTGAATTGTGAAATAGCGCTTATCGTGAAATTGGAGCTGGATTCTCTTCTTTAAGGAGCAAATATTTTGTACACTATTTTGCCGGATAAATTCAATAATGTAATCTCTGTAATAAAAATAGTGAAAAAAAATGCAACATGAAGACTTCAGATAAAAATCTAAGATCTTTAAGAAAAATATCATGTGCATAGTACACAATTTCGTTGTAATAATTAAATAAGTTCTTCATTATTTAATTTCTTCAAATATAATACAAAGCGATAACATTTGGTGGCAACAATCTGAATCGTGAAATAACGCTTATCGTGAAAGTGGCGCTGGATTCTCTTCTTTAAGGAGCAAATATTTTGTACACTATTTTGCCGGATAAATTCAATAATGTAATCTCTGTAATAAAAATAGTAAAAAAAATGCAACATGAAGACTTCAGATAACAATCTAAGATCTTTAAGAAAAATATCATGTGCATGGTACACAATTTCGTTGTAATAATTAAATAAGTTCTTAATTATTTAATTTCTTTAAATATAATACAAAGCGATAACATTTGGTGGCAACAATCTGAATTGTGAAATAACGCTTATCGTGAAATTGGCGCTGGATTCTCTTCTTTAAGGAGCAAATATTTTGTACACTATTTTGCCGGATAAATTCAAAAATGTAATCTCTGTAATAAAAATAGTAAAAAAAAATGCAACATGAAGACTTCAGATAACAATCTAAGATCTTTAAGAAAAATATTATGTGCATGGTACACAATTTCCTTGTAATAATTAAATAAGTTCTTCATTATTTAATATCTTTAAATATAATACAAAGCGATAACATTTGGTGGCAACTATCTGAATTGTGAAATAGCGTTTATCGTGAAATTGGCGCTGGATTCTCTTCTTTAAGGAGCAAATATTTTGTACACTATTTTGCCGGATAAATTAAAAATAGTAAAAAAAATGCAACATGAAGACTTCAGATAACAATCTAAGATCTTTAAGAAAAATATCATGCGCATGGTACACAATTTCTTTGTAATAATTAAATAAGTTCTTCATTATTTAATTTCTTTAAATATAATAGAAAGCGATAACATTTGTTGGCAACAATCTGAATTGTGAAATAGCGCTTATCGTGAAATTGGCGCTGGATTCTCTTCTTTAAGGAGCAAATATTTTGTACACTATTTTGCCAGATAAATTCAATAAAGTAATCTCTGTAATAAAAATAGTAAAAAAAAAATGCAACATGACGACTTCAGATAACAATCTAAGATCTTTAAGAAAAATATCATGTGCATAGTACACAATTTCCTTGTAATAATTAAATAAGTTCTTCATTATTTAATTTCTTTAAATATAATAGAAAGCGATAAAATTTGTTGGCAACAATCTGAATTGTGAAATAGCGCTTATCGTGAAATTGGCGCTGGATTCTCTTCTTTAAGGAGCAAATATTTTGTACACTATTTTGCCGGATAAATTCAATAATGTAATCTCTGTAATAAAAATAGTGAAAAAAAATGCAACATGAAGACTTCAGATAACAATCTAAGATCTTTAAGAAAAATATTATGTGCATGGTACACAATTTCCTTGTAATAATTAAATAAGTTCTTCATTATTTAATTTCTTTAAATATAATAGAAAGCGATAAAATTTGTTGGCAACAATCTGAATTGTGAAATAGCGCTTATCGTGAAATTGGCGCTGGATTCTCTTCTTTAAGGAGCAAATATTTTGTACACTATTTTGCCGGATAAATTCAATAATGTAATCTCTGTAATAAAAATAGTGAAAAAAAATGCAACATGAAGACTTCAGATAACAATCTAAGATCTTTAAGAAAAATATTATGTGCATGGTACACAATTTCCTTGGAATAATTAAATAAGTTCTTCATGATTTAATTTCTTTAAATATAATACAAAGCGATAACATTTGGTGGCAACTATCTGAATTGTGAAATAGCGCTTATCGTGAAATTGGCGCTGAATTCTCTTCTTTAAGGAGGAAATATTTTGTACACTATTTTGCCCAATAAATTAAAAATAGTAAAAAAAAATGCAACATGAAGACTTCAGATAACAATCTATGATCTTTAAGAAAAATATCATGTGCATGGTACACAATTTCCTTGTAATAATTAAATAACTTCTTCGTGATTTAATTTCTTTAAATATAATACAAAGCGATAACATTTGGTGGCAACAATCTGAATTGTGAAATAGCGCTTATCGTGAAATTGGCGCTGGATTCTCTTCTTTAAGGAGCAAATATTTTGTACACTATTTTGCCGGATAAATTAAAAATAGTAAAAAAAAAATGCAACATGAAGACTTCAGCTAACAATCTAAGATCTTTAAGTAAAATATCATGTGCATGGTACACAATTACCTTGTAATAATTAAATAAGTTCTTCATTATTTAATTTCTTTAAATATAACACAAAGCGATAACATTTGGTGGCAACAATCTGAATTGTGAAATAGCGCTTATCCTGAAATTGGCGCTGGATTCTCTTCTAAGGAGCAAATATTTTGTCCACTATTTTGCCGGATAAATTCAATAATGTAATCTCTGTAATAAAAATAGTAAAAAAAATGCAACATGAAGACTTCAGATAACAGTCTAAGATCTTTAAGAAAAATATTATGTGCATGGTACACAATTTCCTTGTAATAATTAAATAAGTTCTTCATGATATAATTTCTTTAAATATAATACAAAGCGATAACATTTGGTGGCAACTATCTGAATTGTGAAATAGCGCTTATCGTGAAATTGGCGCTGGATTCTCTTCTTTAAGGAGCAAATATTTTGTACACTATTTTGCCAGATAAATTCAATAAAGTAATCTCTGTAATAAAAATAGTAAAAAAAAAATGCAACATGACGACTTCAGATAACAATCTAAGATCTTTAAGAAAAATATCATGTGCATGGTACACAATTTCCTTGTAATAATTAAATAAGTTCTTCATTATTTAATTTCTTTAAATATAATAGAAAGCGATAAAATTTGTTGGCAACAATCTGAATTGTGAAGTAGCGCTTATCGTGAAATTGGCGCTGGATTCTCTTCTTTAAGGAGCAAATATTTTGTCCACTATTTTGCCGGATAAATTCAATAATGTAATCTCTGTAATAAAAATAGTGAAAAAAAATGCAACATGAAGACTTCAGATAACAATCTAAGATCTTTAAGAAAAATATTATGTGCATGGTACACAATTTCCTTGTAATAATTAAATAAGTTCTTCATGATTTAATTTCTTTAAATATAATACAAAGCGATAACATTTGGTGGCAACTATCTGAATTGTGAAATAGCGCTTATCGTGAAATTGGCGCTGGATTCTCTTCTTTAAGGAGGAAATATTTTGTACACTATTTTGCCCAATAAATTAAAAATAGTAAAAAAAAATGCAACATGAAGACTTCAGATAACAATCTATGATCTTTAAGAAAAATATCATGTGCATGGTACACAATTTCCTTGTAATAATTAAATAACTTCTTCGTGATTTAATTTCTTTAAATATAATACAAAGCGATAACATTTGGTGGCAACAATCTGAATTGTGAAATAGCGCTTATCGTGAAATTGGCGCTGGATTCTCTTGTTTAAGGAGCAAATATTTTGTACACTATTTTACCAGATAAATTCAATAATGTAATGTCTGTAATAAAAATAGTAAAAAAAAAATGCAACATGAAGACTTCAGATAACAATCTAAGATCTTTAAGAAAAATATCATGTGCATGGTACACAATTTCCTTGTAATAATTAAATAAGTTCTTTGTTATTTAATTTCTTTAAATATAATACAAAGCGACAACAGTTGGTGGCAACAATCTGAATTGTGAAATTGCGCTTATCGTGAAATTGGCGCTGGATTCTCTTCTTTAAGGAGCAAATATTTTGTACACTATTTTGCCGGATAAATTCAATAATGTAATCTCTGTAATAAAAATAGTAAAAAAAAAATGCAACATGAAGACTTCAGAAAACAATCTAAGATCTTTAAGAAAAATATCATGTGCATGGTACACAATTTCCTTGTATTAATTAAATAAGTTCTTCATTATTTAATTTCTTTAAATATAATACAAAGCGATAACATTTGATGGCAACAATCTGAATTGTGAAATAGCGCTTATCGTGAAATTGGCGCTGGATTCTCTTCTTTAAGGAGCAAATATTTTGTACACTATTTTGCCGGATAAATTCAATAATGTAATCTCTGTAATAAAAATAGTAAAAAAAAAATGCAACATGAAGACTTCAGATAACAATCTAAGATCTTTAAGAAAAATATCATGTGCATGGTACACAATTTCGTTGTAATAATTAAATAAGTTCTTCATTATTTAATTTCTTTAAATATAATACAAAGCGATAACATTTGGTGACAACAATCTGAATTTGAAATAGCGCTTATCGTGAAATTGGCGCTGGATTCTCTTCTTTAAGGAGCAAATATTTTGTACACTATTTTGCCGGATAAATTAAAAATAGTAAAAAAAAAATGCAACATGAAGACTTCAGATAACAATCTAAGATCTTTAAGAAAAATATCATGTGCATGGTACACAATTTCTTTGTAATAATTAAATAAGTTCTTCATTATTTAATTTCTTTAAATATAATACAAAGCGATAACATTTCGTGGCAACAATCTGAATTGTGAAATAGCGTTTATCGTGAAATTGGCGCTGGATTCTCTTCTTTAAGGAGCAAATATTTTGTACACTATTTTGCCGGATAAATTAAAAATAGTAAAAAAAAATGCAACATGAAGACTTCAGATAACAATCTAAGATCTTTAAGAAAAATATCATGCGCATGGTACACAATTTCTTTGTAATAATTAAATAAGTTCTTCATTATTTAATTTCTTTAAATATAATAGAAAGCGATAACATTTGTTGGCAACAATCTGAATTGTGAAATAGCGCTTATCGTGAAATTGGCGCTGGATTCTCTTCTTTAAGGAGCAAATATTTTGTACACTATTTTGCCAGATAAATTCAATAAAGTAATCTCTGTAATAAAAATAGTAAAAAAAAAATGCAACATGACGACTTCAGATAACAATCTAAGATCTTTAAGAAAAATATCATGTGCATGGTACACAATTTCCTTGTAATAATTAAATAAGTTCTTCATTATTTAATTTCTTTAAGTATAATAGAAAGCGATAAAATTTGTTGGCAACAATCTGAATTGTGAAATAGCGCTTATCGTGAAATTGGCGCTGGATTCTCTTCTTTAAGGAGCAAATATTTTGTACACTATTTTGCCGGATAAATTCAATAATGTAATCTCTGTAATAAAAATAGTGAAAAAAAATGCAACATGAAGACTTCAGATAACAATCTAAGATCTTTAAGAAAAATATCATGTGCATGGTACACAATTTCTTTGTAATAATTAAATAAGTTCTTCATTATTTAATTTCTTTAAATATAATACAAAGCGATAACATTTGGTGGCAACAATCTGAATTGTGAAATAGCGCTTATCGTGAAATTGGCGCTGGATTCTCTTCTTTAAGGAGCAAATATTTTGTACATTATTTTGCCAGATAAATTCAATAAAGTAATCTCTGTAATAAAAATAGTAAAAAAAAATGCAACATGACGACTTCAGATAACAATCTAAGATCTTTAAGAAAAATATCATGTGCATGGTACACAATTTCCTTGTAATAATTAAATAAGTTCTTCATTATTTAATTTCTTTAAATATAATAGAAAGCGATAACATTTGGTGGCAACTATCTGAATTGTGAAATAGCGTTTATCGTGAAATTGGCGCTGGATTCTCTTTTTAAGGAGCAAATATTTTGTACACTATTTTGCCGGATAAATTAAAAATAGTAAAAAAAAATGCAACAAGAAGACTTCAGATAACAATCTATCTTTAAGAAAAATATCATGTGCATGGTACACAATTTCCTTGTAATAATTAAATAAGTTCTTCATTATTTAATTTCTTTAAATATAATAGAAAGCGATAAAATTTGTTGGCAACAATCTGAATTGTGAAATAGCGCTTATCGTGAAATTGGCGCTGGATTCTCTTCTTTAAGGAGCAAATATTTTGTACACTATTTTGCCGGATAAATTCAATAATGTAATCTCTGTAATAAAAATAGTGAAAAAAAATGCAACATGAAGACTTCAGATAACAATCTAAGATCTTTAAGAAAAATATCATGTGCATGGTACACAATTTCTTTGTAATAATTAAATAAGTTCTTCATTATTTAATTTCTTTAAATATAATACAAAGCGATAACATTTGGTGGCAACAATCTGAATTGTGAAATAGCGCTTATCGTGAAATTGGCGCTGGATTCTCTTCTTTAAGGAGCAAATATTTTGTACATTATTTTGCCAGATAAATTCAATAAAGTAATCTCTGTAATAAAAATAGTAAAAAAAAATGCAACATGACGACTTCAGATAACAATCTAAGATCTTTAAGAAAAATATCATGTGCATGGTACACAATTTCCTTGTAATAATTAAATAAGTTCTTCATTATTTAATTTCTTTAAATATAATAGAAAGCGATAACATTTGGTGGCAACTATCTGAATTGTGAAATAGCGTTTATCGTGAAATTGGCGCTGGATTCTCTTTTTAAGGAGCAAATATTTTGTACACTATTTTGCCGGATAAATAAAAAATAGTAAAAAAAAATGCAACAAGAAGACTTCAGATAACAATCTATCTTTAAGAAAAATATCATGTGCATGGTACACAATTTCCTTGTAATAATTAAATAAGTTCTTCATTATTTAATTTCTTTAAATATAATAGAAAGCGATAAAATTTGTTGGCAACAATCTGAATTGTGAAATAGCGCTTATCGTGAAATTGGCGCTGGATTCTCTTCTTTAAGGAGCAAATATTTTGTACACTATTTTGCCGGATAAATTCAATAATGTAATCTCTGTAATAAAAATAGTGAAAAAAAATGCAACATGAAGACTTCAGATAACAATCTAAGATCTTTAAGAAAAATATCATGTGCATGGTACACAATTTCTTTGTAATAATTAAATAAGTTCTTCATTATTTAATTTCTTTAAATATAATACAAAGCGATAACATTTGGTGGCAACAATCTGAATTGTGAAATAGCGCTTATCGTGAAATTGGCGCTGGATTCTCTTCTTTAAGGAGCAAATATTTTGTACATTATTTTGCCAGATAAATTCAATAAAGTAATCTCTGTAATAAAAATAGTAAAAAAAAATGCAACATGACGACTTCAGATAACAATCTAAGATCTTTAAGAAAAATATCATGTGCATGGTACACAATTTCCTTGTAATAATTAAATAAGTTCTTCATTATTTAATTTCTTTAAATATAATAGAAAGCGATAACATTTGGTGGCAACTATCTGAATTGTGAAATAGCGTTTATCGTGAAATTGGCGCTGGATTCTCTTTTTAAGGAGCAAATATTTTGTACACTATTTTGCCGGATAAATTAAAAATAGTAAAAAAAAATGCAACATGAAGACTTCAGATAACAATCTATCTTTAAGAAAAATATCATGTGCATGGTACACAATTTCCTTGTAATAATTAAATAAGTTCTTCATTATTTAATTTCTTTAAATATAATAGAAAGCGATAAAATTTGTTGGCAACAATCTGAATTGTGAAATAGCGCTTATCGTGAAATTGGCGCAAGATTCTCTTCTTTAAGGAGCAAATATTTTGTACACTATTTTGCCGGATAAATTCAATAATGTTATCTCTGTAATAAAAATAGTGAAAAAAAATGCAACATGAAGACTTCAGATAACAATCTAAGATCTTTAAGAAAAATATCATGTGCATAGTACACAATTTCGTTGTAATAATTAAATAAGTTCTTCATTATTTAATTTCTTTAAATATAATACAAAGCGATAACATTTGGTGGCAACAATCTGAATCGTGAAATAACGCTTATCGTGAAATTGGCGCTGGATTCTCTTCTTTAAGGAGCAAATATTTTGTACACTATTTTGCCGGATAAATTCAAAAATGTAATCTCTGTAATAAAAATAGTAAAAAAAAAATGCAACATGAAGACTTCAGATAACAATCTAAGATCTTTAAGAAAAATATTATGTGCATGGTACACAATTTCCTTGTAATAATTAAATAAGTTCTTCATGATTTAATTTCTTTAAATATAATACAAAGCGATAACATTTGTTGGCAACAATCTGAATTGTGAAATAGCGCTTATCGTGAAATTGGAGCTGGATTCTCTTCTTTAAGGAGCAAATATTTTGTACACTATTTTGCCGGATAAATTCAATAATGTAATCTCTGTAATAAAAATAGTGAAAAAAAATGCAACATGAAGACTTCAGATAAAAATCTAAGATCTTTAAGAAAAATATCATGTGCATAGTACACAATTTCGTTGTAATAATTAAATAAGTTCTTCATTATTTAATTTCTTTAAATATAATACAAAGCGATAACATTTGGTGGCAACAATCTGAATCGTGAAATAACGCTTATCGTGAAAGTGGCGCTGGATTCTCTTCTTTAAGGAGCAAATATTTTGTACACTATTTTGCCGGATAAATTCAATAATGTAATCTCTGTAATAAAAATAGTAAAAAAAATGCAACATGAAGACTTCAGATAACAATCTAAGATCTTTAAGAAAAATATCATGTGCATGGTACACAATTTCGTTGTAATAATTAAATAAGTTCTTAATTATTTAATTTCTTTAAATATAATACAAAGCGATAACATTTGGTGGCAACAATCTGAATTGTGAAATAACGCTTATCGTGAAATTGGCGCTGGATTCTCTTCTTTAAGGAGCAAATATTTTGTACACTATTTTGCCGGATAAATTCAAAAATGTAATCTCTGTAATAAAAATAGTAAAAAAAAATGCAACATGAAGACTTCAGATAACAATCTAAGATCTTTAAGAAAAATATTATGTGCATGGTACACAATTTCCTTGTAATAATTAAATAAGTTCTTCATTATTTAATATCTTTAAATATAATACAAAGCGATAACATTTGGTGGCAACTATCTGAATTGTGAAATAGCGTTTATCGTGAAATTGGCGCTGGATTCTCTTCTTTAAGGAGCAAATATTTTGTACACTATTTTGCCGGATAAATTAAAAATAGTAAAAAAAATGCAACATGAAGACTTCAGATAACAATCTAAGATCTTTAAGAAAAATATCATGCGCATGGTACACAATTTCTTTGTAATAATTAAATAAGTTCTTCATTATTTAATTTCTTTAAATATAATAGAAAGCGATAACATTTGTTGGCAACAATCTGAATTGTGAAATAGCGCTTATCGTGAAATTGGCGCTGGATTCTCTTCTTTAAGGAGCAAATATTTTGTACACTATTTTGCCAGATAAATTCAATAAAGTAATCTCTGTAATAAAAATAGTAAAAAAAAAATGCAACATGACGACTTCAGATAACAATCTAAGATCTTTAAGAAAAATATCATGTGCATAGTACACAATTTCCTTGTAATAATTAAATAAGTTCTTCATTATTTAATTTCTTTAAATATAATAGAAAGCGATAAAATTTGTTGGCAACAATCTGAATTGTGAAATAGCGCTTATCGTGAAATTGGCGCTGGATTCTCTTCTTTAAGGAGCAAATATTTTGTACACTATTTTGCCGGATAAATTCAATAATGTAATCTCTGTAATAAAAATAGTGAAAAAAAATGCAACATGAAGACTTCAGATAACTATCTAAGATCTTTAAGAAAAATATTATGTGCATGGTACACAATTTCCTTGTAATAATTAAATAAGTTCTTCATTATTTAATTTCTTTAAATATAATAGAAAGCGATAAAATTTGTTGGCAACAATCTGAATTGTGAAATAGCGCTTATCGTGAAATTGGCGCTGGATTCTCTTCTTTAAGGAGCAAATATTTTGTACACTATTTTGCCGGATAAATTCAATAATGTAATCTCTGTAATAAAAATAGTGAAAAAAAATGCAACATGAAGACTTCAGATAACAATCTAAGATCTTTAAGAAAAATATTATGTGCATGGTACACAATTTCCTTGGAATAATTAAATAAGTTCTTCATGATTTAATTTCTTTAAATATAATACAAAGCGATAACATTTGGTGGCAACTATCTGAATTGTGAAATAGCGCTTATCGTGAAATTGGCGCTGAATTCTCTTCTTTAAGGAGGAAATATTTTGTACACTATTTTGCCCAATAAATTAAAAATAGTAAAAAAAAATGCAACATGAAGACTTCAGATAACAATCTATGATCTTTAAGAAAAATATCATGTGCATGGTACACAATTTCCTTGTAATAATTAAATAACTTCTTCGTGATTTAATTTCTTTAAATATAATACAAAGCGACAACAGTTGGTGGCAACAATCTGAATTGTGAAATTGCGCTTATCGTGAAATTAGCGCTGGATTCTCTTCTTTAAGGAGCAAATATTTTGTACACTATTTTGCCGGATAAATTCAATAATGTAATATCTGTAATAAAAATAGTAAAAAAAAAAATGCAACATGAAGACTTCAGATAACAATCTAAGATCTTTAAGAAAAATATCATGTGCATGGTACACAATTTCCTTGTAATAATTAAATAAGTTCTTCATTATTTAATTTATTTAAATATAATACAAAGCGATAACATTTGGTGGCAACAATCTGAATTGTGAAATAGCGCTTATCGTGAAATTGGCGCTGGATTCTCTTCTTTAAGGAGCAAATATTTTGTACACTATTTTGCCGGATAAATTAAAAATAGTAAAAAAAAAATGCAACATGAAGACTTCAGCTAACAATCTAAGATCTTTAAGTAAAATATCATGTGCATGGTACACAATTACCTTGTAATAATTAAATAAGTTCTTCATTATTTAATTTCTTTAAATATAACACAAAGCGATAACATTTGGTGGCAACAATCTGAATTGTGAAATAGCGCTTATCCTGAAATTGGCGCTGGATTCTCTTCTAAGGAGCAAATATTTTGTCCACTATTTTGCCGGATAAATTCAATAATGTAATCTCTGTAATAAAAATAGTAAAAAAAATGCAACATGAAGACTTCAGATAACAGTCTAAGATCTTTAAGAAAAATATTATGTGCATGGTACACAATTTCCTTGTAATAATTAAATAAGTTCTTCATGATATAATTTCTTTAAATATAATACAAAGCGATAACATTTGGTGGCAACTATCTGAATTGTGAAATAGCGCTTATCGTGAAATTGGCGCTGGATTCTCTTCTTTAAGGAGCAAATATTTTGTACACTATTTTGCCAGATAAATTCAATAAAGTAATCTCTGTAATAAAAATAGTAAAAAAAAAATGCAACATGACGACTTCAGATAACAATCTAAGATCTTTAAGAAAAATATCATGTGCATGGTACACAATTTCCTTGTAATAATTAAATAAGTTCTTCATTATTTAATTTCTTTAAATATAATAGAAAGCGATAAAATTTGTTGGCAACAATCTGAATTGTGAAGTAGCGCTTATCGTGAAATTGGCGCTGGATTCTCTTCTTTAAGGAGCAAATATTTTGTCCACTATTTTGCCGGATAAATTCAATAATGTAATCTCTGTAATAAAAATAGTGGAAAAAAATGCAACATGAAGACTTCAGATAACAATCTAAGATCTTTAAGAAAAATATTATGTGCATGGTACACAATTTCCTTGTAATAATTAAATAAGTTCTTCATGATTTAATTTCTTTAAATATAATACAAAGCGATAACATTTGGTGGCAACTATCTGAATTGTGAAATAGCGCTTATCGTGAAATTGGCGCTGGATTCTCTTCTTTAAGGAGGAAATATTTTGTACACTATTTTGCCCAATAAATTAAAAATAGTAAAAAAAAATGCAACATGAAGACTTCAGATAACAATCTATGATCTTTAAGAAAAATATCATGTGCATGGTACACAATTTCCTTGTAATAATTAAATAACTTCTTCGTGATTTAATTTCTTTAAATATAATACAAAGCGATAACATTTGGTGGCAACAATCTGAATTGTGAAATAGCGCTTATCGTGAAATTGGCGCTGGATTCTCTTGTTTAAGGAGCAAATATTTTGTACACTATTTTACCAGATAAATTCAATAATGTAATGTCTGTAATAAAAATAGTAAAAAAAAAATGCAACATGAAGACTTCAGATAACAATCTAAGATCTTTAAGAAAAATATCATGTGCATGGTACACAATTTCGTTGTAATAATTAAATAAGTTCTTTGTTATTTAATTTCTTTAAATATAATACAAAGCGACAACAGTTGGTGGCAACAATCTGAATTGTGAAATTGCGCTTATCGTGAAATTGGCGCTGGATTCTCTTCTTTAAGGAGCAAATATTTTGTACACTATTTTGCCGGATAAATTCAATAATGTAATATCTGTAATAAAAATAGTAAAAAAAAAATGCAACATGAAGACTTCAGATAACAATCTAAGATCTTTAAGAAAAATATCATGTGCATGGTACACAATTTCCTTGTAATAATTAAATAAGTTCTTCATTATTTAATTTCTTTAAATATAATACAAAGCGATAACATTTGGTGGCAACAATCTGAATTGTGAAATAGCGCTTATCGTGAAATTGGCGCTGGATTCTCTTCTTTAAGGAGCAAATATTTTGTACACTATTTTGCCGGATAAATTAAAAATAGTAAAAAAAAAATGCAACATGAAGACTTCAGCTAACAATCTAAGATCTTTAAGTAAAATATCATGTGCATGGTACACAATTACCTTGTAATAATTAAATAAGTTCTTCATTATTTAATTTCTTTAAATATAACACAAAGCGATAACATTTGGTGGCAACAATCTGAATTGTGAAATAGAGCTTATCCTGAAATTGGCGCTGGATTCTCTTCTAAGGAGCAAATATTTTGTCCACTATTTTGCCGGATAAATTCAATAATGTAATCTCTGTAATAAAAATAGTAAAAAAAATGCAACATGAAGACTTCAGATAACAGTCTAAGATCTTTAAGAAAAATATCATGTGCATGGTACACAATTTCCTTGTAATAATTAAATAAGTTCTTCATTATTTAATTTATTTAAACATAATACAAAGCGACAACTTTTGGTGGCAACAATCTGAATTGTGAAATAGCGCTTATCGTGAAATTGGCGCTGGATTCTCTTCTTTAAGGAGCAAATATTTTGTACACTATTTTGCCGGATAAATTCAATAATGTAATCTCTGTAATAAAAATAGTAAAAAAAAATGCAACATGAAGACTTCAGATAACAATCTAAGATCTTTAAGAAAAATATCATGTGCATGGTACACAATTTCGTTGTAATAATTAAATAAGTTCTTCATTATTTAATTTCTTTAAATATAATACAAAGCGATAACATTTGGTGGCAAGAATGTGAATTGTGAAATAGCGCTTATCGTGAAATTGGCGCTGGATTCTCTTCTTTAAGGAGCAAATATTTTGTACACTATTTTGCCGGATAAATTCAATAATGTAATCTCTGTAATAAAAATAGTAAAAAAAAAATGCAACATGAAGACTTCAGAAAACAATCTAAGATCTTTAAGAAAAATATCATGTGCACGGTACACAATTTCCTTGTATTAATTAAATAAGTTCTTCATTATTTAATTTCTTTAAATATAATACAAAGCGATAACATTTGATGGCAACAATCTGAATTGTGAAATAGCGCTTATCGTGAAATTGGCGCTGGATTCTCTTCTTTAAGGAGCAAATATTTTGTACACTATTTTGCCGGATAAATTCAATAATGTAATCTCTGTAATAAAAATAGTAAAAAAAAAATGCAACATGAAGACTTCAGATAACAATCTAAGATCTTTAAGAAAAATATAATGTGCATGGTACACAATTTCGTTGTAATAATTAAATAAATTCTTCATTATTTAATTTCTTTAAATATAATACAAAGCGATAACATTTGGTGACAACAATCTGAATTTGAAATAGCGCTTATCGTGAAATTGGCGCTGGATTCTCTTCTTTAAGGAGCAAATATTTTGTACACTATTTTGCCGGATAAATTAAAAATAGTAAAAAAAAAAATGCAACATGAAGACTTCAGATAACAATCTAAGATCTTTAAGAAAAATATCATGTGCATGGTACACAATTTCTTTGTAATAATTAAATAAGTTCTTCATTATTTAATTTCTTTAAATATAATACAAAGCGATAACATTTGGTGGCAACAATCTGAATTGTGAAATAGCGCTTATCGTGAAATTGGCGCTGGATTCTCTTCTTTAAGGAGCAAATATTTTGTACACTATTTTGCCAGATAAATTCAATAAAGTAATCTCTGTAATAAAAATAGTAAAAAAAAATGCAACATGACGACTTCAGATAACAATCTAAGATCTTTAAGAAAAATATCATGTGCATGGTACACAATTTCCTTGTAATAATTAAATAAGTTCTTCATTATTTAATTTCTTTAAATATAATAGAAAGCGATAACATTTGGTGGCAACTATCTGAATTGTGAAATAGCGTTTATCGTGAAATTGGCGCTGGATTCTCTTTTTAAGGAGCAAATATTTTGTACACTATTTTGCCGGATAAATTAAAAATAGTAAAAAAAAATGCAACATGAAGACTTCAGATAACAATCTAAGATCTTTAAGAAAAATATCATGTGCATGGTACAAATTTCTTTGTAATAATTAAATAAGTTCTTCATTATTTAATTTCTTTAAATATAATACAAAGCGATAACATTTGGTGGCAACTATCTGAATTGTGAAATAGCGCTTATCGTGAAATTGGCGCTGGATTCTCTTCTTTAAGGAGCAAATATTTTGTACACTATTTTGCCGGATAAATTAAAAATAGTAAAAAAAAATGCAACATGAAGACTTCAGATAACAATCTAAGATCTTTAAGAAAAATATCATGTGCATGGTACAAATTTCTTTGTAATAATTAAATAAGTTCTTCATTGTTTAATTTCTTTAAATATAATACAAAGCGATAACATTTGGTGGCAACTATCTGAATTGTGAAATAGCGCTTATCGTGAAATTGGCGCTGGATTCTCTTCTTTAAGGAGCAAATATTTTGTACACTATTTTGCCGGATAAATTAAAAATAGTAAAAAAAAAATGCAACATGAAGACTTCAGATAACAATCTAAGATCTTTAAGAAAAATATCATGTGCATGGTACACAATTTCTTTGTAATAATTAAATAAGTTCTTCATTATTTAATTTCTTTAAATATAATACAAAGCGATAACATTTGGTGGCAACAATCTGAATTGTGAAATAGCGCTTATCGTGAAATTGGCGCTGGATTCTCTTCTTTAAGGAGCAAATATTTTGTACACTATTTTGCCAGATAAATTCAATAAAGTAATCTCTGTAATAAAAATAGTAAAAAAAAATGCAACATGACGACTTCAGATAACAATCTAAGATCTTTAAGAAAAATATCATGTGCATGGTACACAATTTCCTTGTAATAATTAAATAAGTTCTTCATTATTTAATTTCTTTAAATATAATAGAAAGCGATAACATTTGGTGGCAACTATCTGAATTGTGAAATAGCGTTTATCGTGAAATTGGCGCTGGATTCTCTTTTTAAGGAGCAAATATTTTGTACACTATTTTGCCGGATAAATTAAAAATAGTAAAAAAAAATGCAACATGAAGACTTCAGATAACAATCTAAGATCTTTAAGAAAAATATCATGTGCATGGTACAAATTTCTTTGTAATAATTAAATAAGTTCTTCATTATTTAATTTCTTTAAATATAATACAAAGCGATAACATTTGGTGGCAACTATCTGAATTGTGAAATAGCGCTTATCGTGAAATTGGCGCTGGATTCTCTTCTTTAAGGAGCAAATATTTTGTACTCTATTTTGCCAGATAAATTCAATAAAGTAATCTCTGTAATAAAAATAGTAAAAAAAAAATGCAACATGACGACTTCAGATAACAATCTAAGATCTTTAAGAAAAATATCATGTGCATGGTACACAATTTCCTTGTAAAAATTAAATAAGTTCTTCATTATTTAATTTCTTTAAATATAATAGAAAGCGATAACATTTGTTGGCAACAATCTGAATTGTGAAATAGCGCTTATCGTGAAATTGGCGCTGGATTCTCTTCTTTAAGGAGCAAATATTTTGTACACTATTTTGCCGGATAAATTCAATAATGTTATCTCTGTAATAAAAATAGTGAAAAAAAATGCAACATGAAGACTTCAGATAAAAATCTAAGATCTTTAAGAAAAATATCATGTGCATAGTACACAATTTCGTTGTAATAATTAAATAAGTTCTTCATTATTTAATTTCTTTAAATATAATACAAAGCGATAACATTTGGTGGCAACAATCTGAATCGTGAAATAACGCTTATCGTGAAATTGGCGCTGGATTCTCTTCTTTAAGGAGCAAATATTTTGTACACTATTTTGCCGGATAAATTCAAAAATGTAATCTCTGTAATAAAAATAGTAAAAAAAAAAAAAAAAAATGCAACATGAAGACTTCAGATAACAATCTAAGATCTTTAAGAAAAATATTATGTGCATGGTACACAATTTCCTTGTAATAATTAAATAAGTTCTTCATGATTTAATTTCTTTAAATATAATACAAAGCGAAAACATTTGTTGGCAACAATCTGAATTGTGAAATAGCGCTTATCGTGAAATTGGCGCTGGATTCTCTTCTTTAAGGAGCAAATATTTTGTACACTATTTTGCCGGATAAATTCAATAATGTAATCTCTGTAATAAAAATAGTGAAAAAAAATGCAACATGAAGACTTCAGATAACAATCTAAGATCTTTAAGAAAAATATCATGTGCATGGTACGCAATTTCGTTGTAATAATTAAATAAGTTCTTAATTATTTAATTTCTTTAAATATAATACAAAGCGATAACATTTGGTGGCAACAATCTGAATTGTGAAATAACGCTTATCGTGAAATTGGCGCTGGATTCTCTTCTTTAAGGAGCAAATATTTTGTACACTATTTTGCCGGATAAATTCAAAAATGTAATCTCTCTAATAAAAATAGTAAAAAAAAAATGCAACATGAAGACTTCAGATAACAATCTAAGATCTTTAAGAAAAATATTATGTGCATGGTACACAATTTCCTTGTAATAATTAAATAAGTTCTTCATTATTTAATATCTTTAAATATAATACAAAGCGATAACATTTGGTGGCAACTATCTGAATTGTGAAATAGCGTTTATCGTGAAATTGGCGCTGGATTCTCTTCTTTAAGGAGCAAATATTTTGTACACTATTTTGCCGGATAAATTCAAAAATGTAATCTCTCTAATAAAAATAGTAAAAAAAAATGCAACATGAAGACTTCAGATAACAATCTAAGATCTTTAAGAAAAATATCATGTGCATGGTACACAATTTCCTTGTAATAATTAAATAACTTCTTCGTGATTTAATTTCTTTAAATATAATACAAAGCGATAACAGTTGGTGGCAACAATCTGAATTGTGAAATTGCGCTTATCGTGAAATTGGCGCTGGATTCTCTTCTTTAAGGAGCAAATATTTTGTACACTATTTTGCCGGATAAATTCAATAATGTAATATCTGTAATAAAAATAGTAAAAAAAAAATGCAACATGAAGACTTCAGATAACAATCTAAGATCTTTAAGAAAAATATCATGTGCATGGTACACAATTTCCTTGTAATAATTAAATAAGTTCTTCATTATTTAATTTCTTTAAATATAATACAAAGCGATAACATTTGGTGGCAACAATCTGAATTGTGAAATAGCGCTTATCGTGAAATTGGCGCTGGATTCTCTTCTTTAAGGAGCAAATATTTTGTACACTATTTTGCCGGATAAATTAAAAATAGTAAAAAAAAAATGCAACATGAAGACTTCAGCTAACAATCTAAGATCTTTAAGTAAAATATCATGTGCATGGTACACAATTACCTTGTAATAATTAAATAAGTTCTTCATTATTTAATTTCTTTAAATATAACACAAAGCGATAACATTTGGTGGCAACAATCTGAATTGTGAAATAGAGCTTATCCTGAAATTGGCGCTGGATTCTCTTCTAAGGAGCAAATATTTTGTCCACTATTTTGCCGGATAAATTCAATAATGTAATCTCTGTAATAAAAATAGTAAAAAAAATGCAACATGAAGACTTCAGATAACAGTCTAAGATCTTTAAGAAAAATATCATGTGCATGGTACACAATTTCCTTGTAATAATTAAATAAGTTCTTCATTATTTAATTTATTTAAACATAATACAAAGCGACAACTTTTGGTGGCAACAATCTGAATTGTGAAATAGCGCTTATCGTGAAATTGGCGCTGGATTCTCTTCTTTAAGGAGCAAATATTTTGTACACTATTTTGCCGGATAAATTCAATAATGTAATCTCTGTAATAAAAATAGTAAAAAAAAATGCAACATGAAGACTTCAGATAACAATCTAAGATCTTTAAGAAAAATATCATGTGCATGGTACACAATTTCGTTGTAATAATTAAATAAGTTCTTCATTATTTAATTTCTTTAAATATAATACAAAGCGATAACATTTGGTGGCAAGAATGTGAATTGTGAAATAGCGCTTATCGTGAAATTGGCGCTGGATTCTCTTCTTTAAGGAGCAAATATTTTGTACACTATTTTGCCGGATAAATTCAATAATGTAATCTCTGTAATAAAAATAGTAAAAAAAAAATGCAACATGAAGACTTCAGAAAACAATCTAAGATCTTTAAGAAAAATATCATGTGCACGGTACACAATTTCCTTGTATTAATTAAATAAGTTCTTCATTATTTAATTTCTTTAAATATAATACAAAGCGATAACATTTGATGGCAACAATCTGAATTGTGAAATAGCGCTTATCGTGAAATTGGCGCTGGATTCTCTTCTTTAAGGAGCAAATATTTTGTACACTATTTTGCCGGATAAATTCAATAATGTAATCTCTGTAATAAAAATAGTAAAAAAAAAATGCAACATGAAGACTTCAGATAACAATCTAAGATCTTTAAGAAAAATATAATGTGCATGGTACACAATTTCGTTGTAATAATTAAATAAATTCTTCATTATTTAATTTCTTTAAATATAATACAAAGCGATAACATTTGGTGACAACAATCTGAATTTGAAATAGCGCTTATCGTGAAATTGGCGCTGGATTCTCTTCTTTAAGGAGCAAATATTTTGTACACTATTTTGCCGGATAAATTAAAAATAGTAAAAAAAAAATGCAACATGAAGACTTCAGATAACAATCTAAGATCTTTAAGAAAAATATCATGTGCATGGTACACAATTTCTTTGTAATAATTAAATAAGTTCTTCATTATTTAATTTCTTTAAATATAATACAAAGCGATAACATTTGGTGGCAACAATCTGAATTGTGAAATAGCGCTTATCGTGAAATTGGCGCTGGATTCTCTTCTTTAAGGAGCAAATATTTTGTACACTATTTTGCCAGATAAATTCAATAAAGTAATCTCTGTAATAAAAATAGTAAAAAAAAATGCAACATGACGACTTCAGATAACAATCTAAGATCTTTAAGAAAAATATCATGTGCATGGTACACAATTTCCTTGTAATAATTAAATAAGTTCTTCATTATTTAATTTCTTTAAATATAATAGAAAGCGATAACATTTGGTGGCAACTATCTGAATTGTGAAATAGCGTTTATCGTGAAATTGGCGCTGGATTCTCTTTTTAAGGAGCAAATATTTTGTACACTATTTTGCCGGATAAATTAAAAATAGTAAAAAAAAATGCAACATGAAGACTTCAGATAACAATCTAAGATCTTTAAGAAAAATATCATGTGCATGGTACAAATTTCTTTGTAATAATTAAATAAGTTCTTCATTATTTAATTTCTTTAAATATAATACAAAGCGATAACATTTGGTGGCAACTATCTGAATTGTGAAATAGCGCTTATCGTGAAATTGGCGCTGGATTCTCTTCTTTAAGGAGCAAATATTTTGTACACTATTTTGCCAGATAAATTCAATAAAGTAATCTCTGTAATAAAAATAGTAAAAAAAAAATGCAACATGACGACTTCAGATAACAATCTAAGATCTTTAAGAAAAATATCATGTGCATGGTACACAATTTCCTTGTAAAAATTAAATAAGTTCTTCATTATTTAATTTCTTTAAATATAATAGAAAGCGATAACATTTGTTGGCAACAATCTGAATTGTGAAATAGCGCTTATCGTGAAATTGGCGCTGGATTCTCTTCTTTAAGGAGCAAATATTTTGTACACTATTTTGCCGGATAAATTCAATAATGTTATCTCTGTAATAAAAATAGTGAAAAAAAATGCAACATGAAGACTTCAGATAAAAATCTAAGATCTTTAAGAAAAATATCATGTGCATAGTACACAATTTCGTTGTAATAATTAAATAAGTTCTTCATTATTTAATTTCTTTAAATATAATACAAAGCGATAACATTTGGTGGCAACAATCTGAATCGTGAAATAACGCTTATCGTGAAATTGGCGCTGGATTCTCTTCTTTAAGGAGCAAATATTTTGTACACTATTTTGCCGGATAAATTCAAAAATGTAATCTCTGTAATAAAAATAGTAAAAAAAAAAAAAAAAAATGCAACATGAAGACTTCAGATAACAATCTAAGATCTTTAAGAAAAATATTATGTGCATGGTACACAATTTCCTTGTAATAATTAAATAAGTTCTTCATGATTTAATTTCTTTAAATATAATACAAAGCGAAAACATTTGTTGGCAACAATCTGAATTGTGAAATAGCGCTTATCGTGAAATTGGCGCTGGATTCTCTTCTTTAAGGAGCAAATATTTTGTACACTATTTTGCCGGATAAATTCAATAATGTAATCTCTGTAATAAAAATAGTGAAAAAAAATGCAACATGAAGACTTCAGATAACAATCTAAGATCTTTAAGAAAAATATCATGTGCATGGTACGCAATTTCGTTGTAATAATTAAATAAGTTCTTAATTATTTAATTTCTTTAAATATAATACAAAGCGATAACATTTGGTGGCAACAATCTGAATTGTGAAATAACGCTTATCGTGAAATTGGCGCTGGATTCTCTTCTTTAAGGAGCAAATATTTTGTACACTATTTTGCCGGATAAATTCAAAAATGTAATCTCTCTAATAAAAATAGTAAAAAAAAATGCAACATGAAGACTTCAGATAACAATCTAAGATCTTTAAGAAAAATATTATGTGCATGGTACACAATTTCCTTGTAATAATTAAATAAGTTCTTCATTATTTAATATCTTTAAATATAATACAAAGCGATAACATTTGGTGACAACAATCTGAATTTGAAATAGCGCTTATCGTGAAATTGGCGCTGGATTCTCTTCTTTAAGGAGCAAATATTTTGTACACTATTTTGCCGGATAAATTAAAAATAGTAAAAAAAAAATGCAACATGAAGACTTCAGATAACAATCTAAGATCTTTAAGAAAAATATCATGTGCATGGTACACAATTTCTTTGTAATAATTAAATAAGTTCTTCATTATTTAATTTCTTTAAATATAATACAAAGCGATAACATTTGGTGGCAACAATCTGAATTGTGAAATAGCGCTTATCGTGAAATTGGCGCTGGATTCTCTTCTTTAAGGAGCAAATATTTTGTACACTATTTTGCCAGATAAATTCAATAAAGTAATCTCTGTAATAAAAATAGTAAAAAAAAATGCAACATGACGACTTCAGATAACAATCTAAGATCTTTAAGAAAAATATCATGTGCATGGTACACAATTTCCTTGTAATAATTAAATAAGTTCTTCATTATTTAATTTCTTTAAATATAATAGAAAGCGATAACATTTGGTGGCAACTATCTGAATTGTGAAATAGCGTTTATCGTGAAATTGGCGCTGGATTCTCTTTTTAAGGAGCAAATATTTTGTACACTATTTTGCCGGATAAATTAAAAATAGTAAAAAAAAATGCAACATGAAGACTTCAGATAACAATCTAAGATCTTTAAGAAAAATATCATGTGCATGGTACAAATTTCTTTGTAATAATTAAATAAGTTCTTCATTATTTAATTTCTTTAAATATAATACAAAGCGATAACATTTGGTGGCAACTATCTGAATTGTGAAATAGCGCTTATCGTGAAATTGGCGCTGGATTCTCTTCTTTAAGGAGCAAATATTTTGTACACTATTTTGCCAGATAAATTCAATAAAGTAATCTCTGTAATAAAAATAGTAAAAAAAAAATGCAACATGACGACTTCAGATAACAATCTAAGATCTTTAAGAAAAATATCATGTGCATGGTACACAATTTCCTTGTAAAAATTAAATAAGTTCTTCATTATTTAATTTCTTTAAATATAATAGAAAGCGATAACATTTGTTGGCAACAATCTGAATTGTGAAATAGCGCTTATCGTGAAATTGGCGCTGGATTCTCTTCTTTAAGGAGCAAATATTTTGTACACTATTTTGCCGGATAAATTCAATAATGTTATCTCTGTAATAAAAATAGTGAAAAAAAATGCAACATGAAGACTTCAGATAAAAATCTAAGATCTTTAAGAAAAATATCATGTGCATAGTACACAATTTCGTTGTAATAATTAAATAAGTTCTTCATTATTTAATTTCTTTAAATATAATACAAAGCGATAACATTTGGTGGCAACAATCTGAATCGTGAAATAACGCTTATCGTGAAATTGGCGCTGGATTCTCTTCTTTAAGGAGCAAATATTTTGTACACTATTTTGCCGGATAAATTCAAAAATGTAATCTCTGTAATAAAAATAGTAAAAAAAAAAAAATGCCACATGAAGACTTCAGATAACAATCTAAGATCTTTAAGAAAAATATTATGTGCATGGTACACAATTTCCTTGTAATAATTAAATAAGTTCTTCATGATTTAATTTCTTTAAATATAATACAAAGCGATAACATTTGTTGGCAACAATCTGAATTGTGAAATAGCGCTTATCGTGAAATTGGCGCTGGATTCTCTTCTTTAAGGAGCAAATATTTTGTACACTATTTTGCCGGATAAATTCAATAATGTAATCTCTGTAATAAAAATAGTGAAAAAAAATGCAACATGAAGACTTCAGATAACAATCTAAGATCTTTAAGAAAAATATCATGTGCATGGTACGCAATTTCGTTGTAATAATTAAATAAGTTCTTAATTATTTAATTTCTTTAAATATAATACAAAGCGATAACATTTGGTGGCAACAATCTGAATTGTGAAATAACGCTTATCGTGAAATTGGCGCTGGATTCTCTTCTTTAAGGAGCAAATATTTTGTACACTATTTTGCCGGATAAATTCAAAAATGTAATCTCTCTAATAAAAATAGTAAAAAAAAAATGCAACATGAAGACTTCAGATAACAATCTAAGATCTTTAAGAAAAATATTATGTGCATGGTACACAATTTCCTTGTAATAATTAAATAAGTTCTTCATTATTTAATATCTTTAAATATAATACAAAGCGATAACATTTGGTGGCAACTATCTGAATTGTGAAATAGCGTTTATTGTGAAATTGGCGCTGGATTCTCTTCTTTAAGGAGCAAATATTTTGTACACTATTTTGCCGGATAAATTAAAAATAGTAAAAAAAAATGCAACATGAAGACTTCAGATAACAATCTAAGATATTTAAGAAAAATATCATGTGCATGGTACACAATTTCTTTGTAATAATTAAATAAGTTCTTCATTATTTAATTTCTTTAAATATAATACAAAGCGATAACATTTGGTGGCAACAATCTGAATTGTGAAATAGCGCTTATCGTGAAATTGGCGCTGGATTCTCTTCTTTAAGGAGCAAATATTTTGTACACTATTTTGCCGGATAAATTAAAAATAGTAAAAAAAAAAATGCAACATGAAGACTTCAGCTAACAATCTAAGATCTTTAAGAAAAATATTATGTGCATGGTACACAATTTCCTTGTAATAATTAAATAAGTTCTTCATTATTTAATATCTTTAAATATAATACAAAGCGATAACATTTGGTGGCAACTATCTGAATTGTGAAATAGCGTTTATCGTGAAATTGGCGCTGGATTCTCTTCTTTAAGGAGCAAATATTTTGTACACTATTTTGCCGGATAAATTAAAAATAGTAAAAAAAATGCAACATGAAGACTTCAGATAACAATCTAAGATCTTTAAGAAAAATATCATGTGCATGGTACACAATTTCTTTGTAATAATTAAATAAGTTCTTCATTATTTAATTTATTTAAACATAATACAAAGCGACAACTTTTGGTGGCAACAATCTGAATTGTGAAATAGCGCTTATCGTGAAATTGGCGCTGGATTCTCTTCTTTAAGGAGCAAATATTTTGTACACTATTTTGCCGGATAAATTCAATAATGTAATCTCTGTAATAAAAATAGTAAAAAAAAAATGCAACATGAAGACTTCAGAAAACAATCTAAGATCTTTAAGAAAAATATCATGTGCATGGTACACAATTTCCTTGTATTAATTAAATAAGTTCTTCATTATTTAATTTCTTTAAATATAATACAAAGCGATAACATTTGGTGGCAACTATCTGAATTGTGAAATAGCGTTTATCGTGAAATTGGCGCTGGATTCTCTTCTTTAAGGAGCAAATATTTTGTACACTATTTTGCCGGATAAATTAAAAATAGTAAAAAAAAATGCAACATGAAGACTTCAGATAACAATCTAAGATCTTTAAGAAAAATATTATGTGCATGGTACACAATTTCCTTGTAATAATTAAATAAGTTCTTCATTATTTAATATCTTTAAATATAATACAAAGCGATAACATTTGGTGGCAACTATCTGAATTGTGAAATAGCGTTTATCGTGAAATTGGCGCTGGATTCTCTTCTTTAAGGAGCAAATATTTTGTACACTATTTTGCCGGATAAATTAAAAATAGTAAAAAAAAATGCAACATGAAGACTTCAGATAACAATCTATGATCTTTAAGAAAAATATCATGTGCATGGTACACAATTTCCTTGTAATAATTAAATAACTTCTTCGTGATTTAATTTCTTTAAATATAATACAAAGCGATAACATTTGGTGGCAACAATCTGAATTGTGAAATAGCGCTTATCGTGAAATTGGCGCTGGATTCTCTTGTTTAAGGAGCAAATATTTTGTACACTATTTTACCAGATAAATTCAATAATGTAATGTCTGTAATAAAAATAGTAAAAAAAAAATGCAACATGAAGACTTCAGATAACAATCTAAGATCTTTAAGAAAAATATCATGTGCATGGTACACAATTTCGTTGTAATAATTAAATAAGTTCTTTGTTATTTAATTTCTTTAAATATAATACAAAGCGACAACAGTTGGTGGCAACAATCTGAATTGTGAAATTGCGCTTATCGTGAAATTGGCGCTGGATTCTCTTCTTTAAGGAGCAAATATTTTGTACACTATTTTGCCGGATAAATTCAATAATGTAATATCTGTAATAAAAATAGTAAAAAAAAAAATGCAACATGAAGACTTCAGATAACAATCTAAGATCTTTAAGAAAAATATCATGTGCATGGTACACAATTTCCTTGTAATAATTTAATAAGTTCTTCATTATTTAATTTCTTTAAATATAATACAAAGCGATAACATTTGGTGGCAACAGTCTGAATTGTGAAATAGCGCTTATCGTGAAATTGGCGCTGGATTCTCTTCTTTAAGGAGCAAATATTTTGTACACTATTTTGCCGGATAAATTAAAAATAGTAAAAAAAAAATGCAACATGAAGACTTCAGCTAACAATCTAAGATCTTTAAGTAAAATATCATGTGCATGGTACACAATTACCTTGTAATAATTAAATAAGTTCTTCATTATTTAATTTCTTTAAATATAACACAAAGCGATAACATTTGGTGGCAACAATCTGAGTTGTGAAATAGCGCTTATCGTGAAATTGGCGCTGGATTCTCCTCTTTAAGGAGCAAATATTTTGTACACTATTTTGCCGGATAAATTAAAAATAGTAAAAAAAAATGCAACATGAAGACTTCAGATAACAATCTAAGATCTTTAAGAAAAATATCATGTGCATGGTACACAATTTCGTTGTAATAATTAAATAAGTTCTTCGTTATTTAATTTCTTTAAATATAATAGAAAGCGATAACATTTGGTGGCAACAATCTGAATTGTGAAATAGCGCTTATCCTAAAATTGGCGCTGGATTCTCTTCTTTAAGAAGCAAATATTTTGCCCACTATTTTGCCGGATAAATTCAATAAAGTAATCTCTGTAATAAAAATAGTAAAAAAAAAATGCAACATGACGACTTCAGATAACAATCTAAGATCTTTAAGAAAAATATCATGTGCATGGTACACAATTTCCTTGTAATAATTAAATAAGTTCTTCATTATTTAATTTCTTTAAATATAATACAAAGCGATAACATTTGGTGGCAACAATCTGAATCGTGAAATAACGCTTATCGTGAAATTGGCGCTGGATTCTCTTCTTTAAGGAGCAAATATTTTGTACACTATTTTGCCGGATTAATTCAAAAATGTAATCTCTGTAATAAAAATAGTAAAAAAAAAATGCAACATGAAGACTTCAGATAACAATCTAAGATCTTTAAGAAAAATATCATGTGCATGGTACACAATTTCGTTGTAATAATTAAATAAGTTCTTCATTATTTAATTTCTTTAAATATAATACAAAGCGATAACATTTGGTGGCAAGAATGTGAATTGTGAAATAGCGCTTATCGTGAAATTGGCGCTGGATTCTCTTCTTTAAGGAGCAAATATTTTGTACACTATTTTGCCGGATAAATTCAATAATGTAATCTCTGTAATAAAAATAGTAAAAAAAAAATGCAACATGAAGACTTCAGAAAACAATCTAAGATCTTTAAGAAAAATATCATGTGCATGGTACACAATTTCCTTGTATTAATTAAATAAGTTCTTCATTATTTAATTTCTTTAAATATAATACAAAGCGATAACATTTGATGGCAACAATCTGAATTGTGAAATAGCGCTTATCGTGAAATTGGCGCTGGATTCTCTTCTTTAAGGAGCAAATATTTTGTACACTATTTTGCCGGATAAATTCAATAATGTAATCTCTGTAATAAAAATAGTAAAAAAAAAATGCAACATGAAGACTTCAGATAACAATCTAAGATCTTTAAGAAAAATATAATGTGCATGGTACACAATTTCGTTGTAATAATTAAATAAATTCTTCATTATTTAATTTCTTTAAATATAATACAAAGCGATAACATTTGGTGACAACAATCTGAATTTGAAATAGCGCTTATCGTGAAATTGGCGCTGGATTCTCTTCTTTAAGGAGCAAATATTTTGTACACTATTTTGCCGGATAAATTAAAAATAGTAAAAAAAAAATGCAACATGAAGACTTCAGATAACAATCTAAGATCTTTAAGAAAAATATCATGTGCATGGTACACAATTTCTTTGTAATAATTAAATAAGTTCTTCATTATTTAATTTCTTTAAATATAATACAAAGCGATAACATTTGGTGGCAACAATCTGAATTGTGAAATAGCACTTATCGTGAAATTGGCGCTGGATTCTCTTCTTTAAGGAGCAAATATTTTGTACACTATTTTGCCAGATAAATTCAATAAAGTAATCTCTGTAATAAAAATAGTAAAAAAAAATGCAACATGACGACTTCAGATAACAATCTAACATCTTTAAGAAAAATATCATGTGCATGGTACACAATTTCCTTGTAATAATTAAATAAGTTCTTCATTATTTAATTTCTTTAAATATAATAGAAAGCGATAACATTTGGTGGCAACTATCTGAATTGTGAAATAGCGTTTATCGTGAAATTGGCGCTGGATTCTCTTTTTAAGGAGCAAATATTTTGTACACTATTTTGCCGGATAAATTAAAAATAGTAAAAAAAAATGCAACATGAAGACTTCAGATAACAATCTAAGATCTTTAAGAAAAATATCATGTGCATGGTACAAATTTCTTTGTAATAATTAAATAAGTTCTTCATTATTTAATTTCTTTAAATATAATACAAAGCGATAACATTTGGTGGCAACTATCTGAATTGTGAAATAGCGCTTATCGTGAAATTGGCGCTGGATTCTCTTCTTTAAGGAGCAAATATTTTGTACACTATTTTGCCAGATAAATTCAATAAAGTAATCTCTGTAATAAAAATAGTAAAAAAAAAATGCAACATGACGACTTCAGATAACAATCTAAGATCTTTAAGAAAAATATCATGTGCATGGTACACAATTTCCTTGTAAAAATTAAATAAGTTCTTCATTATTTAATTTCTTTAAATATAATAGAAAGCGATAACATTTGTTGGCAACAATCTGAATTGTGAAATAGCGCTTATCGTGAAATTGGCGCTGGATTCTCTTCTTTAAGGAGCAAATATTTTGTACACTATTTTGCCGGATAAATTCAATAATGTTATCTCTGTAATAAAAATAGTGAAAAAAAATGCAACATGAAGACTTCAGATAAAAATCTAAGATCTTTAAGAAAAATATCATGTGCATAGTACACAATTTCGTTGTAATAATTAAATAAGTTCTTCATTATTTAATTTTTTAAATATAATACAAAGCGATAACATTTGGTGGCAACAATCTGAATCGTGAAATAACGCTTATCGTGAAATTGGCGCTGGATTCTCTTCTTTAAGGAGCAAATATTTTGTACACTATTTTGCCGGATAAATTCAAAAATGTAATCTCTGTAATAAAAATAGTAAAAAAAAAAAAAAATGCAACATGAAGACTTCAGATAACAATCTAAGATCTTTAAGAAAAATATTATGTGCATGGTACACAATTTCCTTGTAATAATTAAATAAGTTCTTCATGATTTAATTTCTTTAAATATAATACAAAGCGATAACATTTGTTGGCAACAATCTGAATTGTGAAATAGCGCTTATCGTGAAATTGGCGCTGGATTCTCTTCTTTAAGGAGCAAATATTTTGTACACTATTTTGCCGGATAAATTCAATAATGTAATCTCTGTAATAAAAATAGTGAAAAAAAATGCAACATGAAGACTTCAGATAACAATCTAAGATCTTTAAGAAAAATATCATGTGCATGGTACGCAATTTCGTTGTAATAATTAAATAAGTTCTTAATTATTTAATTTCTTTAAATATAATACAAAGCGATAACATTTGGTGGCAACAATCTGAATTGTGAAATAACGCTTATCGTGAAATTGGCGCTGGATTCTCTTCTTTAAGGAGCAAATATTTTGTACACTATTTTGCCGGATAAATTCAAAAATGTAATCTCTCTAATAAAAATAGTAAAAAAAAAATGCAACATGAAGACTTCAGATAACAATCTAAGATCTTTAAGAAAAATATTATGTGCATGGTACACAATTTCCTTGTAATAATTAAATAAGTTCTTCATTATTTAATATCTTTAAATATAATACAAAGCGATAACATTTGGTGGCAACTATCTGAATTGTGAAATAGCGTTTATCGTGAAATTGGCGCTGGATTCTCTTCTTTAAGGAGCAAATATTTTGTACACTATTTTGCCGGATAAATTCAAAAATGTAATCTCTCTAATAAAAATAGTAAAAAAAAAATGCAACATGAAGACTTCAGATAACAATCTAAGATCTTTAAGAAAAATATTATGTGCATGGTACACAATTTCCTTGTAATAATTAAATAAGTTCTTCATTATTTAATATCTTTAAATATAATACAAAGCGATAACATTTGGTGACAACAATCTGAATTTGAAATAGCGCTTATCGTGAAATTGGCGCTGGATTCTCTTCTTTAAGGAGCAAATATTTTGTACACTATTTTGCCGGATAAATTAAAAATAGTAAAAAAAAAATGCAACATGAAGACTTCAGATAACAATCTAAGATCTTTAAGAAAAATATCATGTGCATGGTACACAATTTCTTTGTAATAATTAAATAAGTTCTTCATTATTTAATTTCTTTAAATATAATACAAAGCGATAACATTTGGTGGCAACAATCTGAATTGTGAAATAGCGCTTATCGTGAAATTGGCGCTGGATTCTCTTCTTTAAGGAGCAAATATTTTGTACACTATTTTGCCAGATAAATTCAATAAAGTAATCTCTGTAATAAAAATAGTAAAAAAAAATGCAACATGACGACTTCAGATAACAATCTAAGATCTTTAAGAAAAATATCATGTGCATGGTACACAATTTCCTTGTAATAATTAAATAAGTTCTTCATTATTTAATTTCTTTAAATATAATAGAAAGCGATAACATTTGGTGGCAACTATCTGAATTGTGAAATAGCGTTTATCGTGAAATTGGCGCTGGATTCTCTTTTTAAGGAGCAAATATTTTGTACACTATTTTGCCGGATAAATTAAAAATAGTAAAAAAAAATGCAACATGAAGACTTCAGATAACAATCTAAGATCTTTAAGAAAAATATCATGTGCATGGTACAAATTTCTTTGTAATAATTAAATAAGTTCTTCATTATTTAATTTCTTTAAATATAATACAAAGCGATAACATTTGGTGGCAACTATCTGAATTGTGAAATAGCGCTTATCGTGAAATTGGCGCTGGATTCTCTTCTTTAAGGAGCAAATATTTTGTACACTATTTTGCCAGATAAATTCAATAAAGTAATCTCTGTAATAAAAATAGTAAAAAAAAAATGCAACATGACGACTTCAGATAACAATCTAAGATCTTTAAGAAAAATATCATGTGCATGGTACACAATTTCCTTGTAAAAATTAAATAAGTTCTTCATTATTTAATTTCTTTAAATATAATAGAAAGCGATAACATTTGTTGGCAACAATCTGAATTGTGAAATAGCGCTTATCGTGAAATTGGCGCTGGATTCTCTTCTTTAAGGAGCAAATATTTTGTACACTATTTTGCCGGATAAATTCAATAATGTTATCTCTGTAATAAAAATAGTGAAAAAAAATGCAACATGAAGACTTCAGATAAAAATCTAAGATCTTTAAGAAAAATATCATGTGCATAGTACACAATTTCGTTGTAATAATTAAATAAGTTCTTCATTATTTAATTTCTTTAAATATAATACAAAGCGATAACATTTGGTGGCAACAATCTGAATCGTGAAATAACGCTTATCGTGAAATTGGCGCTGGATTCTCTTCTTTAAGGAGCAAATATTTTGTACACTATTTTGCCGGATAAATTCAAAAATGTAATCTCTGTAATAAAAATAGTAAAAAAAAAAAAAAATGCAACATGAAGACTTCAGATAACAATCTAAGATCTTTAAGAAAAATATTATGTGCATGGTACACAATTTCCTTGTAATAATTAAATAAGTTCTTCATGATTTAATTTCTTTAAATATAATACAAAGCGATAACATTTGTTGGCAACAATCTGAATTGTGAAATAGCGCTTATCGTGAAATTGGCGCTGGATTCTCTTCTTTAAGGAGCAAATATTTTGTACACTATTTTGCCGGATAAATTCAATAATGTAATCTCTGTAATAAAAATAGTGAAAAAAAATGCAACATGAAGACTTCAGATAACAATCTAAGATCTTTAAGAAAAATATCATGTGCATGGTACGCAATTTCGTTGTAATAATTAAATAAGTTCTTAATTATTTAATTTCTTTAAATATAATACAAAGCGATAACATTTGGTGGCAACAATCTGAATTGTGAAATAACGCTTATCGTGAAATTGGCGCTGGATTCTCTTCTTTAAGGAGCAAATATTTTGTACACTATTTTGCCGGATAAATTCAAAAATGTAATCTCTCTAATAAAAATAGTAAAAAAAAAATGCAACATGAAGACTTCAGATAACAATCTAAGATCTTTAAGAAAAATATTATGTGCATGGTACACAATTTCCTTGTAATAATTAAATAAGTTCTTCATTATTTAATATCTTTAAATATAATACAAAGCGATAACATTTGGTGGCAACTATCTGAATTGTGAAATAGCGTTTATCGTGAAATTGGCGCTGGATTCTCTTCTTTAAGGAGCAAATATTTTGTACACTATTTTGCCGGATAAATTAAAAATAGTAAAAAAAAATGCAACATGAAGACTTCAGATAACAATCTAAGATCTTTAAGAAAAATATCATGTGCATGGTACACAATTTCCTTGTAATAATTAAATAAGTTCTTCATTATTTAATATCTTTAAATATAATACAAAGCGATAACATTTGGTGGCAACTATCTGAATTGTGAAATAGCGTTTATCGTGAAATTGGCGCTGGATTCTCTTCTTTAAGGAGCAAATATTTTGTACACTATTTTGCCGGATAAATTAAAAATAGTAAAAAAAAATGCAACATGAAGACTTCAGATAACAATCTAAGATCTTTAAGAAAAATATCATGTGCATGGTACACAATTTCTTTGTAATAATTAAATAAGTTCTTCATTATTTAATTTCTTTAAATATAATACAAAGCGATAACATTTGGTGGCAACAATCTGAATTGTGAAATAGCGTTTATCGTGAAATTGGCGCTGGATTCTCTTCTTTAAGGAGCAAATATTTTGTACACTATTTTGCCGGATAAATTAAAAATAGTAAAAAAAAATGCAACATGAAGACTTCAGATAACAATCTAAGATCTTTAAGAAAAATATCATGTGCATGGTACACAATTTCTTTGTAATAATTAAATAAGTTCTTCATTATTTAATTTATTTAAACATAATACAAAGCGACAACTTTTGGTGGCAACAATCTGAATTGTGAAATAGCGCTTATCGTGAAATTGGCGCTGGATTCTCTTCTTTAAGGAGCAAATATTTTGTACACTATTTTGCCGGATAAATTCAATAATGTAATCTCTGTAATAAAAATAGTAAAAAAAAAATGCAACATGAAGACTTCAGAAAACAATCTAAGATCTTTAAGAAAAATATCATGTGCATGGTACACAATTTCCTTGTATTAATTAAATAAGTTCTTCATTATTTAATTTCTTTAAATATAATACAAAGCGATAACATTTGATGGCAACAATCTGAATTGTGAAATAGCGCTTATCGTGAAATTGGCGCTGGATTCTCTTCTTTAAGGAGCAAATATTTTGTACACTATTTTGCCGGATAAATTCAATAATGTAATCTCTGTAATAAAAATAGTAAAAAAAAAATGCAACATGAAGACTTCAGATAACAATCTAAGATCTTTAAGAAAAATATCATGTGCATGGTACACAATTTCGTTGTAATAATTAAATAAGTTCTTCATTATTTAATTTCTTTAAATATAATACAAAGCGATAACATTTGGTGACAACAATCTGAATTTGAAATAGCGCTTATCGTGAAATTGGCGCTGGATTCTCTTCTTTAAGGAGCAAATATTTTGTACACTATTTTGCCGGATAAATTAAAAATAGTAAAAAAAAAATGCAACATGAAGACTTCAGATAACAATCTAAGATCTTTAAGAAAAATATCATGTGCATGGTACACAATTTCTTTGTAATAATTAAATAAGTTCTTCATTATTTAATTTCTTTAAATATAATACAAAGCGATAACATTTGGTGGCAACAATCTGAATTGTGAAATAGCGCTTATCATGAAATTGGCGCTGGATTCTCTTCTTTAAGCAGCAAATATTTTGTACACTATTTTGCCAGATAAATTCAATAAAGTAATCTCTGTAATAAAAATAGTAAAAAAAAATGCAACCTGACGACTTCAGATAACAATCTAAGATCTTTAAGAAAAATATCATGTGCATGGTACACAATTTCCTTGTAATAATTAAATAAGTTCTTCATTATTTAATTTCTTTAAATATAATAGAAAGCGATAACATTTGGTGGCAACTATCTGAATTGTGAAATAGCGTTTATCGTGAAATTGGCGCTGGATTCTCTTTTTAAGGAGCAAATATTTTGTACACTATTTTGCCGGATAAATTAAAAATAGTAAAAAAAAATGCAACATGAAGACTTCAGATAACAATCTAAGATCTTTAAGAAAAATATCATGTGCATGGTACAAATTTCTTTGTAATAATTAAATAAGTTCTTCATTATTTAATTTCTTTAAATATAATACAAAGCGATAACATTTGGTGGCAACAATCTGAATTGTGAAATAGCGCTTATCGTGAAATTGGCGCTGGATTCTCTTCTTTAAGGAGCAAATATTTTGTACACTATTTTGCCAGATAAATTCAATAAAGTAATCTCTGTAATAAAAATAGTAAAAAAAAAATGCAACATGACGACTTCAGATAACAATCTAAGATCTTTAAGAAAAATATCATGTGCATGGTACACAATTTCCTTGTAATAATTAAATAAGTTCTTCATTATTTAATTTCTTTAAATATAATAGAAAGCGATAACATTTGTTGGCAACAATCTGAATTGTGAAATAACGCTTATCGTGAAATTGGCGCTGGATTCTCTTCTTTAAGGAGCAAATATTTTGTACACTATTTTGCCGGATAAATTCAAAAATGTAATCTCTGTAATAAAAATAGTAAAAAAAAAAATGCAACATGAAGACTTCAGATAACAATCTAAGATCTTTAAGAAAAATATTATGTGCATGGTACACAATTTCCTTGTAATAATTAAATAAGTTCTTCATGATTTAATTTCTTTAAATATAATACAAAGCGATAACATTTGTTGGCAACAATCTGAATTGTGAAATAGCGCTTATCGTGAAATTGGCGCTGGATTCTCTTCTTTAAGGAGCAAATATTTTGTACACTATTTTGCCGGATAAATTCAATAATGTAATCTCTGTAATAAAAATAGTGAAAAAAAATGCAACATGAAGACTTCAGATAACAATCTAAGATCTTTAAGAAAAATATTATGTGCATGGTACACAATTTCCTTGTAATAATTAAATAAGTTCTTCATGATTTAATTTCTTTAAATATAATACAAAGCGATAACATTTGGTGGCAACAATCTGAATTGTGAAATAACGCTTATCGTGAAATTGGCGCTGGATTCTCTTCTTTAAGGAGCAAATATTTTGTACACTATTTTGCCGGATAAATTCAAAAATGTAATCTCTCTAATAAAAATAGTAAAAAAAAAATGCAACATGAAGACTTCAGATAACAATCTAAGATCTTTAAGAAAAATATTATGTGCATGGTACACAATTTCCTTGTAATAATTAAATAAGTTCTTCATTATTTAATATCTTTAAATATAATACAAAGCGATAACATTTGGTGGCAACTATCTGAATTGTGAAATAGCGTTTATCGTGAAATTGGCGCTGGATTCTCTTCTTTAAGGAGCAAATATTTTGTACACTATTTTGCCGGATAAATTAAAAATAGTAAAAAAAAATGCAACATGAAGACTTCAGATAACAATCTAAGATCTTTAAGAAAAATATCATGTGCATGGTACACAATTTCTTTGTAATAATTAAATAAGTTCTTCATTATTTAATTTCTTTAAATATAATACAAAGCGATAACATTTGGTGGCAACAATCTGAATTGTGAAATAGCGCTTATCGTGAAATTGGCGCTGGATTCTCTTCTTTAAGGAGCAAATACTTTGTACACTATTTTGCCGGATAAATTAAAAATAGTAAAAAAAAAAAAATGCAACATGAAGACTTCAGCTAACAATCTAAGATCTTTAAGTAAAATATCATGTGCATGGTACACAATTACCTTGTAATAATTAAATAAGTTCTTCATTATTTAATTTCTTTAAATATAACACAAAGCGATAACATTTGGTGGCAACAATCTGAATTGTGAAATAGCGCTTATCCTGAAATTAGCGCTGGATTCTCTTCTAAGGAGCAAATATTTTGTCCACTATTTTGCCGGATAAATTCAATAATGTAATCTCTGTAATAAAAATAGTAAAAAAAATGCAACATGAAGACTTCAGATAACAGTCTAAGATCTTTAAGAAAAATATCATGTGCATGGTACACAATTTCGTTGTAATAATTAAATAAGTTCTTAATTATTTAATTTCTTTAAATATAATACAAAGCGATAACATTTGGTGGCAACAATCTGAATTGTGAAATAACGCTTATCGTGAAATTGGCGCTGGATTCTCTTCTTTAAGGAGCAAATATTTTGTACACTATTTTGCCAGATAAATTCAATAAAGTAATCTCTGTAATAAAAATAGTAAAAAAAAAATGCAACATGACGACTTCAGATAACAATCTAAGATCTTTAAGAAAAATATCATGTGCATGGTACACAATTTCCTTGTAATAATTAAATAAGTTCTTCATTATTTAATTTCTTTAAATATAATAGAAAGCGATAACATTTGTTGGCAACAATCTGAATTGTGAAATAACGCTTATCGTGAAATTGGCGCTGGATTCTCTTCTTTAAGGAGCAAATATTTTGTACACTATTTTGCCGGATAAATTCAAAAATGTAATCTCTGTAATAAAAATAGTAAAAAAAAAAATGCAACATGAAGACTTCAGATAACAATCTAAGATCTTTAAGAAAAATATTATGTGCATGGTACACAATTTCCTTGTAATAATTAAATAAGTTCTTCATGATTTAATTTCTTTAAATATAATACAAAGCGATAACATTTGTTGGCAACAATCTGAATTGTGAAATAGCGCTTATCGTGAAATTGGCGCTGGATTCTCTTCTTTAAGGAGCAAATATTTTGTACACTATTTTGCCGGATAAATTCAATAATGTAATCTCTGTAATAAAAATAGTGAAAAAAAATGCAACATGAAGACTTCAGATAACAATCTAAGATCTTTAAGAAAAATATTATGTGCATGGTACACAATTTCCTTGTAATAATTAAATAAGTTCTTCATGATTTAATTTCTTTAAATATAATACAAAGCGATAACATTTGGTGGCAACAATCTGAATTGTGAAATAACGCTTATCGTGAAATTGGCGCTGGATTCTCTTCTTTAAGGAGCAAATATTTTGTACACTATTTTGCCGGATAAATTCAAAAATGTAATCTCTCTAATAAAAATAGTAAAAAAAAAATGCAACATGAAGACTTCAGATAACAATCTAAGATCTTTAAGAAAAATATTATGTGCATGGTACACAATTTCCTTGTAATAATTAAATAAGTTCTTCATTATTTAATATCTTTAAATATAATACAAAGCGATAACATTTGGTGGCAACTATCTGAATTGTGAAATAGCGTTTATCGTGAAATTGGCGCTGGATTCTCTTCTTTAAGGAGCAAATATTTTGTACACTATTTTGCCGGATAAATTAAAAATAGTAAAAAAAAATGCAACATGAAGACTTCAGATAACAATCTAAGATCTTTAAGAAAAATATCATGTGCATGGTACACAATTTCTTTGTAATAATTAAATAAGTTCTTCATTATTTAATTTCTTTAAATATAATACAAAGCGATAACATTTGGTGGCAACAATCTGAATTGTGAAATAGCGCTTATCGTGAAATTGGCGCTGGATTCTCTTCTTTAAGGAGCAAATACTTTGTACACTATTTTGCCGGATAAATTAAAAATAGTAAAAAAAAAAAAATGCAACATGAAGACTTCAGCTAACAATCTAAGATCTTTAAGTAAAATATCATGTGCATGGTACACAATTACCTTGTAATAATTAAATAAGTTCTTCATTATTTAATTTCTTTAAATATAACACAAAGCGATAACATTTGGTGGCAACAATCTGAATTGTGAAATAGCGCTTATCCTGAAATTAGCGCTGGATTCTCTTCTAAGGAGCAAATATTTTGTCCACTATTTTGCCGGATAAATTCAATAATGTAATCTCTGTAATAAAAATAGTAAAAAAAATGCAACATGAAGACTTCAGATAACAGTCTAAGATCTTTAAGAAAAATATCATGTGCATGGTACACAATTTCGTTGTAATAATTAAATAAGTTCTTAATTATTTAATTTCTTTAAATATAATACAAAGCGATAACATTTGGTGGCAACAATCTGAATTGTGAAATAACGCTTATCGTGAAATTGGCGCTGGATTCTCTTCTTTAAGGAGCAAATATTTTGTACACTATTTTGCCGGATAAATTCAAAAATGTAATCTCTCTAATAAAAATAGTAAAAAAAAAATGCAACATGAAGACTTCAGATAACAATCTAAGATCTTTAAGAAAAATATTATGTGCATGGTACACAATTTCCTTGTAATAATTAAATAAGTTCTTCATGATTTAATTTCTTTAAATATAATACAAAGCGATAACATTTGGTGGCAACAATCTGAATTGTGAAATAGCGCTTATCGTGAAATTGGCGCTGGATTCTCTTCTTTAAGGAGCAAATATTTTGTACACTATTTTGCCGGATAAATTCAATAATGTAATCTCTGTAATAAAAATACTGAAAAAAAATGCAACATGAAGACTTCAGATAACAATCTAAGATCTTTAAGAAAAATATTATGTGCATGGTACACAATTTCCTTGTAATAATTAAATAAGTTCTTCATGATTTAATTTCTTTAAATATAATACAAAGCGATAACATTTGTTGGCAACAATCTGAATTGTGAAATAGCGCTTATCGTGAAATTGGCGCTGGATTCTCTTCTTTAAGGAGCAAATATTTTGTACACTATTTTGCCGGATAAATTCAATAATGTAATCTCTGTAATACAAATAGTGAAAAAAAATGCAACATGAAGACTTCAGATAACAATCTAAGATCTTTAAGAAAAATATCATGTGCATGGTACACAATTTCGTTGTAATAATTAAATAAGTTCTTAATTATTTAATTTCTTTAAATATAATACAAAGCGATAACATTTGGTGGCAACAATCTGAATTGTGAAATAACGCTTATCGTGAAATTGGCGCTGGATTCTCTTCTTTAAGGAGCAAATATTTTGTACACTATTTTGCCGGATAAATTCAAAAATGTAATCTCTCTAATAAAAATAGTAAAAAAAAAATGCAACATGAAGACTTCAGATAACAATCTAAGATCTTTAAGAAAAATATTATGTGCATGGTACACAATTTCCTTGTAATAATTAAATAAGTTCTTCATTATTTAATATCTTTAAATATAATACAAAGCGATAACATTTGGTGGCAACTATCTGAATTGTGAAATAGCGTTTATCGTGAAATTGGCGCTGGATTCTCTTCTTTAAGGAGCAAATATTTTGTACACTATTTTGCCGGATAAATTAAAAATAGTAAAAAAAAATGCAACATGAAGACTTCAGATAACAATCTAAGATCTTTAAGAAAAATATCATGTGCATGGTACACAATTTCTTTGTAATAATTAAATAAGTTCTTCATTATTTAATTTCTTTAAATATAATACAAAGCGATAACATTTGGTGGCAACAATCTGAATTGTGAAATAGCGCTTATCGTGAAATTGGCGCTGGATTCTCTTCTTTAAGGAGCAAATACTTTGTACACTATTTTGCCGGATAAATTAAAAATAGTAAAAAAAAAAAATGCAACATGAAGACTTCAGCTAACAATCTAAGATCTTTAAGTAAAATATCATGTGCATGGTACACAATTACCTTGTAATAATTAAATAAGTTCTTCATTATTTAATTTCTTTAAATATAACACAAAGCGATAACATTTGGTGGCAACAATCTGAATTGTGAAATAGCGCTTATCCTGAAATTAGCGCTGGATTCTCTTCTAAGGAGCAAATATTTTGTCCACTATTTTGCCGGATAAATTCAATAATGTAATCTCTGTAATAAAAATAGTAAAAAAAATGCAACATGAAGACTTCAGATAACAGTCTAAGATCTTTAAGAAAAATATCATGTGCATGGTACACAATTTCGTTGTAATAATTAAATAAGTTCTTAATTATTTAATTTCTTTAAATATAATACAAAGCGATAACATTTGGTGGCAACAATCTGAATTGTGAAATAACGCTTATCGTGAAATTGGCGCTGGATTCTCTTCTTTAAGGAGCAAATATTTTGTACACTATTTTGCCGGATAAATTCAAAAATGTAATCTCTCTAATAAAAATAGTAAAAAAAAAATGCAACATGAAGACTTCAGATAACAATCTAAGATCTTTAAGAAAAATATTATGTGCATGGTACACAATTTCCTTGTAATAATTAAATAAGTTCTTCATTATTTAATATCTTTAAATATAATACAAAGCGATAACATTTGGTGGCAACTATCTGAATTGTGAAATAGCGTTTATCGTGAAATTGGCGCTGGATTCACTTCTTTAAGGAGCAAATATTTTGTACACTATTTTGCCGGATAAATTAAAAATAGTAAAAAAAAATGCAACATGAAGACTTCAGATAACAATCTAAGATCTTTAAGAAAAATATCATGTGCATGGTACACAATTTCTTTGTAATAATTAAATAAGTTCTTCATTATTTAATTTCTTTAAATATAATACAAAGCGATAACATTTGGTGGCAACAATCTGAATTGTGAAATAGCGCTTATCGTGAAATTGGCGCTGGATTCTCTTCTTTAAGGAGCAAATATTTTGTACACTATTTTGCCGGATAAATTCAATAATGTAATCTCTGTAATAAAAATAGTAAAAAAAAAATGCAACATGAAGACTTCAGATAACAATCTAAGATCTTTAAGAAAAATATCATGTGCATGGTACACAATTTCGTTGTAATAATTAAATAAGTTCTTCATTATTTAATTTCTTTAAATATAATACAAAGCGATAATATTTGGTGACAACAATCTGAATTTGAAATAGCGCTTATCGTGAAATTGGCGCTGGATTCTCTTCTTTAAGGAGCAAATATTTTGTACACTATTTTGCCGGATAAATTAAAAATAGTAAAAAAAAAATGCAACATGAAGACTTCAGATAACAATCTAAGATCTTTAAGAAAAATATCATGTGCATGGTACACAATTTCTTTGTAATAATTAAATAAGTTCTTCATTATTTAATTTCTTTAAATATAATACAAAGCGATAACATTTGGTGGCAACAATCTGAATTGTGAAATAGCGCTTATCGTGAAATTGGCGCTGGATTCTCTTCTTTAAGGAGCAAATATTTTGTACACTATTTTGCCAGATAAATTCAATAAAGTAATCTCTGTAATAAAAATAGTAAAAAAAAATGCAACATGACGACTTCAGATAACAATCTAAGATCTTTAAGAAAAATATCATGTGCATGGTACACAATTTCCTTGTAATAATTAAATAAGTTCTTCACTATTTAATTTCTTTAAATATAATAGAATGCGAAAACATTTGGTGGCAACTATCTGAATTGTGAAATAGCGTTTATCGTGAAATTGGCGCTGGATTCTCTTTTTAAGGAGCAAATATTTTGTACACTATTTTGCCGGATAAATTAAAAATAGTAAAAAAAAATGCAACATGAAGACTTCAGATAACAATCTAAGATCTTTAAGAAAAATATCATGTGCATGGTACAAATTTCTTTGTAATAATTAAATAAGTTCTTCATTATTTAATTTCTTTAAATATAATACAAAGCGATAACATTTGGTGGCAACAATCTGAATTGTGAAATAGCGCTTATCGTGAAATTGGCGCTGGATTCTCTTCTTTAAGGAGCAAATATTTTGTACACTATTTTGCCAGATAAATTCAATAAAGTAATCTCTGTAATAAAAATAGTAAAAAAAAAATGCAACATGACGACTTCAGATAACAATCTAAGATCTTTAAGAAAAATATCATGTGCATGGTACACAATTTCCTTGTAATAATTAAATAAGTTCTTCATTATTTAATTTCTTTAAATATAATAGAAAGCGATAACATTTGTTGGCAACAATCTGAATTGTGAAATAGCGCTTATCGTGAAATTCGCGCTGGATTCTCTTCTTTAAGGAGCAAATATTTTGTACACTATTTTGCCGGATAAATTCAATAATGTTATCTCTGTAATAAAAATAGTGAAAAAAAATGCAACATGAAGACTTCAGATAACAATCTAAGATCTTTAAGAAAAATATCATGTGCATAGTACACAATTTCGTTGTAATAATTAAATAAGTTCTTCATTATTTAATTTCTTTAAATATAATACAAAGCGATAACATTTGGTGGCAACAATCTGAATCGTGAAATAACGCTTATCGTGAAATTGGCGCTGGATTCTCTTCTTTAAGGAGCAAATATTTTGTACACTATTTTGCCGGATAAATTCAAAAATGTAATCTCTGTAATAAAAATAGTAAAAAAAAAAATGCAACATGAAGACTTCAGATAACAATCTAAGATCTTTAAGAAAAATATTATGTGCATGGTACACAATTTCCTTGTAATAATTAAATAAGTTCTTCATGATTTAATTTCTTTAAATATAATACAAAGCGATAACATTTGTTGGCAACAATCTGAATTGTGAAATAGCGCTTATCGTGAAATTGGCGCTGGATTCTCTTCTTTAAGGAGCAAATATTTTGTACACTATTTTGCCGGATAAATTCAATAATGTAATCTCTGTAATAAAAATAGTGAAAAAAAATGCAACATGAAGACTTCAGATAACAATCTAAGATCTTTAAGAAAAATATCATGTGCATGGTACACAATTTCGTTGTAATAATTAAATAAGTTCTTAATTATTTAATTTCTTTAAATATAATACAAAGCGATAACATTTGGTGGCAACAATCTGAATTGTGAAATAACGCTTATCGTGAAATTGGCGCTGGATTCTCTTCTTTAAGGAGCAAATATTTTGTACACTATTTTGCCGGATAAATTCAAAAATGTAATCTCTCTAATAAAAATAGTAAAAAAAAATGCAACATGAAGACTTCAGATAACAATCTAAGATCTTTAAGAAAAATATTATGTGCATGGTACACAATTTCCTTGTAATAATTAAATAAGTTCTTCATTATTTAATATCTTTAAATATAATACAAAGCCAAAACATTTGGTGGCAACTATCTGAATTGTGAAATAGCGTTTATCGTGAAATTGGCGCTGGATTCTCTTCTTTAAGGAGCAAATATTTTGTACACTATTTTGCCGGATAAATTAAAAATAGTAAAAAAAAATGCAACATGAAGACTTCAGATAACAATCTAAGATCTTTAAGAAAAATATCATGTGCATGGTACACAATTTCTTTGTAATAATTAAATAAGTTCTTCATTATTTAATTTCTTTAAATATAATACAAAGCGATAACATTTGGTGGCAACAATCTGAATTGTGAAATAGCGCTTATCGTGAAATTGGCGCTGGATTCTCTTCTTTAAGGAGCAAATATTTTGTACACTATTTTGCCGGATAAATTAAAAATAGTAAAAAAAAAAATGCAACATGAAAACTTCAGCTAACAATCTAAGATCTTTAAGTAAAATATCATGTGCATGGTACACAATTACCTTGTAATAATTAAATAAGTTCTTCATTATTTAATTTCTTTAAATATAACACAAAGCGATAACATTTGGTGGCAACAATCTGAATTGTGAAATAGCGCTTATCCTGAAATTGGCGCTGGATTCTCTTCTAAGGAGCAAATATTTTGTCCACTATTTTGCCGGATAAATTCAATAATGTAATCTCTGTAATAAAAATAGTAAAAAAAATGCAACATGAAGACTTCAGATAACAGTCTAAGATCTTTAAGAAAAATATCATGTGCATGGTACACAATTTCCTTGTAATAATTAAATAAGTTCTTCATTATTTAATTTATTTAAACATAATACAAAGCGACAACTTTTGGTGGCAACAATCTGAATTGTGAAATAGCGCTTATCGTGAAATTGGCGCTGGATTCTCTTCTTTAAGGAGCAAATATTTTGTACACTATTTTGCCGGATAAATTCAATAATGTAATCTCTGTAATAAAAATAGTAAAAAAAAATGCAACATGAAGACTTCAGATAACAATCTAAGATCTTTAAGAAAAATATCATGTGCATGGTACACAATTTCGTTGTAATAATTAAATAAGTTCTTCATTATTTAATTTCTTTAAATATAATACAAAGCGATAACATTTGGTGGCAAGAATGTGAATTGTGAAATAGCGCTTATCGTGAAATTGGCGCTGGATTCTCTTCTTTAAGGAGCAAATATTTTGTACACTATTTTGCCGGATAAATTCAATAATGTAATCTCTGTAATAAAAATAGTAAAAAAAAATGCAACATGAAGACTTCAGAAAACAATCTAAGATCTTTAAGAAAAATATCATGTGCATGGTACACAATTTCCTTGTATTAATTAAATAAGTTCTTCATTATTTAATTTCTTTAAATATAATACAAACCGATAACATTTGATGGCAACAATCTGAATTGTGAAATAGCGCTTATCGTGAAATTGGCGCTGGATTCTCTTCTTTAAGGAGCAAATATTTTGTACACTATTTTGCCGGATAAATTCAATAATGTAATCTCTGTAATAAAAATAGTAAAAAAAAAATGCAACATGAAGACTTCAGATAACAATCTAAGATCTTAAGGAAAAATATCATGTGCATGGTACACAATTTCGTTGTAATAATTAAATAAGTTCTGCATTATTTAATTTCTTTAAATATAATACAAAGCGATAACATTTGGTGACAACAATCTGAATTTGAAATAGCGCTTATCGTGAAATTATCGCTGGATTCTCTTCTTTAAGGAGCAAATATTTTGTACACTATTTTGCCGGATAAATTAAAAATAGTAAAAAAAAAATGCAACATGAAGACTTCAGATAACAATCTAAGATCTTTAAGAAAAATATCATGTGCATGGTACACAATGTCTTTGTAATAATTAAATAAGTTCTTCATTATTTAATTTCTTTAAATATAATACAAAGCGATAACATTTGGTGGCAACAATCTGAATTGTGAAATAGCGCTTATCGTGAAATTGGCGCTGGATTCTCTTCTTTAAGGAGCAAATATTTTGTACACTATTTTGCCGGATAAATTCAATAATGTTATCTCTGTAATAAAAATAGTGAAAAAAAATGCAACATGAAGACTTCAGATAACAATCTAAGATCTTTAAGAAAAATATCATGTGCATAGTACACAATTTCGTTGTAATAATTAAATAAGTTCTTCATTATTTAATTTCTTTAAATATAATACAAAGCGATAACATTTGGTGGCAACAATCTGAATCGTGAAATAACGCTTATCGTGAAATTGGCGCTGGATTCTCTTCTTTAAGGAGCAAATATTTTGTACACTATTTTGCCGGATAAATTCAAAAATGTAATCTCTGTAATAAAAATAGTAAAAAAAAAATGCAACATGAAGACTTCAGATAACAATCTAAGATCTTTAAGAAAAATATTATGTGCATGGTACACAATTTCCTTGTAATAATTAAATAAGTTCTTCATGATTTAATTTCTTTAAATATAATACAAAGCGATAACATTTGTTGGCAACAATCTGAATTGTGAAATAGCGCTTATCGTGAAATTGGCGCTGGATTCTCTTCTTTAAGGAGCAAATATTTTGTACACTATTTTGCCGGATAAATTCAATAATGTAATCTCTGTAATAAAAATAGTGAAAAAAAATGCAACATGAAGACTTCAGATAACAATCTAAGATCTTTAAGAAAAATATCATGTGCATGGTACACAATTTCCTTGTAATAATTAAATAAGTTCTTCACTATTTAATTTCTTTAAATATAATAGAAAGCGAAAACATTTGGTGGCAACTATCTGAATTGTGAAATAGCGTTTATCGTGAAATTGGCGCTGGATTCTCTTTTTAAGGAGCAAATATTTTGTACACTATTTTGCCGGATAAATTAAAAATAGTAAAAAAAAATGCAACATGAAGACTTCAGATAACAATCTAAGATCTTTAAGAAAAATATCATGTGCATGGTACAAATTTCTTTGTAATAATTAAATAAGTTCTTCATTATTTAATTTCTTTAAATATAATACAAAGCGATAACATTTGGTGGCAACAATCTGAATTGTGAAATAGCGCTTATCGTGAAATTGGCGCTGGATTCTCTTCTTTAAGGAGCAAATATTTTGTACACTATTTTGCCAGATAAATTCAATAAAGTAATCTCTGTAATAAAAATAGTAAAAAAAAAATGCAACATGACGACTTCAGATAACAATCTAAGATCTTTAAGAAAAATATCATGTGCATGGTACACAATTTCCTTGTAATAATTAAATAAGTTCTTCATTATTTAATTTCTTTAAATATAATAGAAAGCGATAACATTTGTTGGCAACAATCTGAATTGTGAAATAGCGCTTATCGTGAAATTCGCGCTGGATTCTCTTCTTTAAGGAGCAAATATTTTGTACACTATTTTGCCGGATAAATTCAATAATGTTATCTCTGTAATAAAAATAGTGAAAAAAAATGCAACATGAAGACTTCAGATAACAATCTAAGATCTTTAAGAAAAATATCATGTGCATAGTACACAATTTCGTTGTAATAATTAAATAAGTTCTTCATTATTTAATTTCTTTAAATATAATACAAAGCGATAACATTTGGTGGCAACAATCTGAATCGTGAAATAACGCTTATCGTGAAATTGGCGCTGGATTCTCTTCTTTAAGGAGCAAATATTTTGTACACTATTTTGCCGGATAAATTCAAAAATGTAATCTCTGTAATAAAAATAGTAAAAAAAAAATGCAACATGAAGACTTCAGATAACAATCTAAGATCTTTAAGAAAAATATTATGTGCATGGTACACAATTTCCTTGTAATAATTAAATAAGTTCTTCATGATTTAATTTCTTTAAATATAATACAAAGCGATAACATTTGTTGGCAACAATCTGAATTGTGAAATAGCGCTTATCGTGAAATTGGCGCTGGATTCTCTTCTTTAAGGAGCAAATATTTTGTACACTATTTTGCCGGATAAATTCAATAATGTAATCTCTGTAATAAAAATAGTGAAAAAAAATGCAACATGAAGACTTCAGATAATTATCTAAGATCTTTAAGAAAAATATCATGTGCATGGTACACAATTTCGTTGTAATAATTAAATAAGTTCTTAATTATTTAATTTCTTTAAATATAATACAAAGCGATAACATTTGGTGGCAACAATCTGAATTGTGAAATAACGCTTATCGTGAAATTGGCGCTGGATTCTCTTCTTTAAGGAGCAAATATTTTGTACACTATTTTGCCGGATAAATTCAAAAATGTAATCTCTCTAATAAAAATAGTAAAAAAAAATGCAACATGAAGACTTCAGATAACAATCTAAGATCTTTAAGAAAAATATTATGTGCATGGTACACAATTTCCTTGTAATAATTAAATAAGTTCTTCATTATTTAATATCTTTAAATATAATACAAAGCCAAAACATTTGGTGGCAACTATCTGAATTGTGAAATAGCGTTTATCGTGAAATTGGCGCTGGATTCTCTTCTTTAAGGAGCAAATATTTTGTACACTATTTTGCCGGATAAATTAAAAATAGTAAAAAAAAATGCAACATGAAGACTTCAGATAACAATCTAAGATCTTTAAGAAAAATATCATGTGCATGGTACACAATTTCTTTGTAATAATTAAATAAGTTCTTCATTATTTAATTTCTTTAAATATAATACAAAGCGATAACATTTGGTGGCAACAATCTGAATTGTGAAATAGCGCTTATCGTGAAATTGGCGCTGGATTCTCTTCTTTAAGGAGCAAATATTTTGTACACTATTTTGCCGGATAAATTCAATAATGTAATCTCTGTAATAAAAATAGTAAAAAAAAAATGGAACATGAAGACTTCAGAAAACAATCTAAGATCTTTAAGAAAAATATCATGTGCATGGTACACAATTTCCTTGTATTAATTAAATAAGTTCTTCATTATTTAATTTCTTTAAATATAATACAAACCGATAACATTTGATGGCAACAATCTGAATTGTGAAATAGCGCTTATCGTGAAATTGGCGCTGGATTCTCTTCTTTAAGGAGCAAATATTTTGTACACTATTTTGCCGGATAAATTCAATAATGTAATCTCTGTAATAAAAATAGTAAAAAAAAAATGCAACATGAAGACTTCAGATAACAATCTAAGATCTTAAGGAAAAATATCATGTGCATGGTACACAATTTCGTTGTAATAATTAAATAAGTTCTTCATTATTTAATTTCTTTAAATATAATACAAAGCGATAACATTTGGTGACAACAATCTGAATTTGAAATAGCGCTTATCGTGAAATTATCGCTGGATTCTCTTCTTTAAGGAGCAAATATTTTGTACACTATTTTGCCGGATAAATTAAAAATAGTAAAAAAAAAATGCAACATGAAGACTTCAGATAACAATCTAAGATCTTTAAGAAAAATATCATGTGCATGGTACACAATTTCTTTGTAATAATTAAATAAGTTCTTCATTATTTAATTTCTTTAAATATAATACAAAGCGATAACATTTGGTGGCAACAATCTGAATTGTGAAATAGCGCTTATCGTGAAATTGGCGCTGGATTCTCTTCTTTAAGGAGCAAATATTTTGTACACTATTTTGCCGGATAAATTCAATAATGTTATCTCTGTAATAAAAATAGTGAAAAAAAATGCAACATGAAGACTTCAGATAACAATCTAAGATCTTTAAGAAAAATATCATGTGCATAGTACACAATTTCGTTGTAATAATTAAATAAGTTCTTCATTATTTAATTTCTTTAAATATAATACAAAGCGATAACATTTGGTGGCAACAATCTGAATCGTGAAATAACGCTTATCGTGAAATTGGCGCTGGATTCTCTTCTTTAAGGAGCAAATATTTTGTACACTATTTTGCCGGATAAATTCAAAAATGTAATCTCTGTAATAAAAATAGTAAAAAAAAAATGCAACATGAAGACTTCAGATAACAATCTAAGATCTTTAAGAAAAATATCATGTGCATGGTACACAATTTCCTTGTAATAATTAAATAAGTTCTTCACTATTTAATTTCTTTAAATATAATAGAAAGCGAAAACATTTGGTGGCAACTATCTGAATTGTGAAATAGCGTTTATCGTGAAATTGGCGCTGGATTCTCTTTTTAAGGAGCAAATATTTTGTACACTATTTTGCCGGATAAATTAAAAATAGTAAAAAAAAATGCAACATGAAGACTTCAGATAACAATCTAAGATCTTTAAGAAAAATATCATGTGCATGGTACAAATTTCTTTGTAATAATTAAATAAGTTCTTCATTATTTAATTTCTTTAAATATAATACAAAGCGATAACATTTGGTGGCAACAATCTGAATTGTGAAATAGCGCTTATCGTGAAATTGGCGCTGGATTCTCTTCTTTAAGGAGCAAATATTTTGTACACTATTTTGCCAGATAAATTCAATAAAGTAATCTCTGTAATAAAAATAGTAAAAAAAAAATGCAACATGACGACTTCAGATAACAATCTAAGATCTTTAAGAAAAATATCATGTGCATGGTACACAATTTCCTTGTAATAATTAAATAAGTTCTTCATTATTTAATTTCTTTAAATATAATAGAAAGCGATAACATTTGTTGGCAACAATCTGAATTGTGAAATAGCGCTTATCGTGAAATTCGCGCTGGATTCTCTTCTTTAAGGAGCAAATATTTTGTACACTATTTTGCCGGATAAATTCAATAATGTTATCTCTGTAATAAAAATAGTAAAAAAAAAATGCAACATGAAGACTTCAGATAACAATCTAAGATCTTTAAGAAAAATATTATGTGCATGGTACACAATTTCCTTGTAATAATTAAATAAGTTCTTCATGATTTAATTTCTTTAAATATAATACAAAGCGATAACATTTGTTGGCAACAATCTGAATTGTGAAATAGCGCTTATCGTGAAATTGGCGCTGGATTCTCTTCTTTAAGGAGCAAATATTTTGTACACTATTTTGCCGGATAAATTCAATAATGTAATCTCTGTAATAAAAATAGTGAAAAAAAATGCAACATGAAGACTTCAGATAATTATCTAAGATCTTTAAGAAAAATATCATGTGCATGGTACACAATTTCGTTGTAATAATTAAATAAGTTCTTAATTATTTAATTTCTTTAAATATAATACAAAGCGATAACATTTGGTGGCAACAATCTGAATTGTGAAATAACGCTTATCGTGAAATTGGCGCTGGATTCTCTTCTTTAAGGAGCAAATATTTTGTACACTATTTTGCCGGATAAATTCAAAAATGTAATCTCTCTAATAAAAATAGTAAAAAAAAATGCAACATGAAGACTTCAGATAACAATCTAAGATCTTTAAGAAAAATATTATGTGCATGGTACACAATTTCCTTGTAATAATTAAATAAGTTCTTCATTATTTAATATCTTTAAATATAATACAAAGCCAAAACATTTGGTGGCAACTATCTGAATTGTGAAATAGCGTTTATCGTGAAATTGGCGCTGGATTCTCTTCTTTAAGGAGCAAATATTTTGTACACTATTTTGCCGGATAAATTAAAAATAGTAAAAAAAAATGCAACATGAAGACTTCAGATAACAATCTAAGATCTTTAAGAAAAATATCATGTGCATGGTACACAATTTCTTTGTAATAATTAAATAAGTTCTTCATTATTTAATTTCTTTAAATATAATACAAAGCGATAACATTTGGTGGCAACAATCTGAATTGTGAAATAGCGCTTATCGTGAAATTGGCGCTGGATTCTCTTCTTTAAGGAGCAAATATTTTGTACACTATTTTGCCGGATAAATTAAAAATAGTAAAAAAAAAAATGCAACATGAAGACTTCAGCTAACAATCTAAGATCTTTAAGTAAAATATCATGTGCATGGTACACAATTACCTTGTAATAATTAAATAAGTTCTTCATTATTTAATTTCTTTAAATATAACACAAAGCGATAACATTTGGTGGCAACAATCTGAATTGTGAAATAGCGCTTATCCTGAAATTGGCGCTGGATTCTCTTCTAAGGAGCAAATATTTTGTCCACTATTTTGCCGGATAAATTCAATAATGTAATCTCTGTAATAAAAATAGTAAAAAAAATGCAACATGAAGACTTCAGATAACAGTCTAAGATCTTTAAGAAAAATATCATGTGCATGGTACACAATTTCCTTGTAATAATTAAATAAGTTCTTCATTATTTAATTTATTTAAACATAATACAAAGCGACAACTTTTGGTGGCAACAATCTGAATTGTGAAATAGCGCTTATCGTGAAATTGGCGCTGGATTCTCTTCTTTAAGGAGCAAATATTTTGTACACTATTTTGCCGGATAAATTCAATAATGTAATCTCTGTAATAAAAATAGTAAAAAAAAATGCAACATGAAGACTTCAGATAACAATCTAAGATCTTTAAGAAAAATATCATGTGCATGGTACACAATTTCGTTGTAATAATTAAATAAGTTCTTCATTATTTAATTTCTTTAAATATAATACAAAGCGATAACATTTGGTGGCAAGAATGTGAATTGTGAAATAGCGCTTATCGTGAAATTGGCGCTGGATTCTCTTCTTTAAGGAGCAAATATTTTGTACACTATTTTGCCGGATAAATTCAATAATGTAATCTCTGTAATAAAAATAGTAAAAAAAAAATGCAACATGAAGACTTCAGAAAACAATCTAAGATCTTTAAGAAAAATATCATGTGCATGGTACACAATTTCCTTGTATTAATTAAATAAGTTCTTCATTATTTAATTTCTTTAAATATAATACAAACCGATAACATTTGATGGCAACAATCTGAATTGTGAAATAGCGCTTATCGTGAAATTGGCGCTGGATTCTCTTCTTTAAGGAGCAAATATTTTGTACACTATTTTGCCGGATAAATTCAATAATGTAATCTCTGTAATAAAAATAGTAAAAAAAAAATGCAACATGAAGACTTCAGATAACAATCTAAGATCTTAAGGAAAAATATCATGTGCATGGTACACAATTTCGTTGTAATAATTAAATAAGTTCTTCATTATTTAATTTCTTTAAATATAATACAAAGCGATAACATTTGGTGACAACAATCTGAATTTGAAATAGCGCTTATCGTGAAATTATCGCTGGATTCTCTTCTTTAAGGAGCAAATATTTTGTACACTATTTTGCCGGATAAATTAAAAATAGTAAAAAAAAAATGCAACATGAAGACTTCAGATAACAATCTAAGATCTTTAAGAAAAATATCATGTGCATGGTACACAATTTCTTTGTAATAATTAAATAAGTTCTTCATTATTTAATTTCTTTAAATATAATACAAAGCGATAACATTTGGTGGCAACAATCTGAATTGTGAAATAGCGCTTATCGTGAAATTGGCGCTGGATTCTCTTCTTTAAGGAGCAAATATTTTGTACACTATTTTGCCGGATAAATTCAATAATGTTATCTCTGTAATAAAAATAGTGAAAAAAAATGCAACATGAAGACTTCAGATAACAATCTAAGATCTTTAAGAAAAATATCATGTGCATAGTACACAATTTCGTTGTAATAATTAAATAAGTTCTTCATTATTTAATTTCTTTAAATATAATACAAAGCGATAACATTTGGTGGCAACAATCTGAATCGTGAAATAACGCTTATCGTGAAATTGGCGCTGGATTCTCTTCTTTAAGGAGCAAATATTTTGTACACTATTTTGCCGGATAAATTCAAAAATGTAATCTCTGTAATAAAAATAGTAAAAAAAAAATGCAACATGAAGACTTCAGATAACAATCTAAGATCTTTAAGAAAAATATTATGTGCATGGTACACAATTTCCTTGTAATAATTAAATAAGTTCTTCATGATTTAATTTCTTTAAATATAATACAAAGCGATAACATTTGTTGGCAACAATCTGAATTGTGAAATAGCGCTTATCGTGAAATTGGCGCTGGATTCTCTTCTTTAAGGAGCAAATATTTTGTACACTATTTTGCCGGATAAATTCAATAATGTAATCTCTGTAATAAAAATAGTGAAAAAAAATGCAACATGAAGACTTCAGATAACAATCTAAGATCTTTAAGAAAAATATCATGTGCATGGTACACAATTTCGTTGTAATAATTAAATAAGTTCTTAATTATTTAATTTCTTTAAATATAATACAAAGCGATAACATTTGGTGGCAACAATCTGAATTGTGAAATAACGCTTATCGTGGAATTGGCGCTGGATTCTCTTCTTTAAGGAGCAAATATTTTGTACACTATTTTGCCGGATAAATTCAAAAATGTAATCTCTCTAATAAAAATAGTAAAAAAAAAATGCAACATGAAGACTTCAGATAACAATCTAAGATCTTTAAGAAAAATATTATGTGCATGGTACACAATTTCCTTGTAATAATTAAATAAGTTCTTCATTATTTAATATCTTTAAATATAATACAAAGCCATAACATTTGGTGGCAACTATCTGAATTGTGAAATAGCGTTTATCGTGAAATTGGCGCTGGATTCTCTTCTTTAAGGAGCAAATATTTTGTACACTATTTTGCCGGATAAATTAAAAATAGTAAAAAAAAATGCAACATGAAGACTTCAGATAACAATCTAAGATCTTTAAGAAAAATATCATGTGCATGGTACACAATTTCTTTGAAATAATTAAATAAGTTCTTCATTATTTAATTTCTTTAAATATAATACAAAGCGATAACATTTGGTGGCAACAATCTGAATTGTGAAATAGCGCTTATCGTGAAATTGGCGCTGGATTCTCTTCTTTAAGGAGCAAATATTTTGTACACTATTTTGCCGGATAAATTAAAAATAGTAAAAAAAAAAATGCAACATGAAGACTTCAGCTAACAATCTAAGATCTTTAAGTAAAATATCATGTGCATGGTACACAATTACCTTGTAATAATTAAATAAGTTCTTCATTATTTAATTTCTTTAAATATAACACAAAGCGATAACATTTGGTGGCAACAATCTGAATTGTGAAATAGCGCTTATCCTGAAATTCGCGCTGGATTCTCTTCTAAGGAGCAAATATTTTGTCCACTATTTTGCCGGATAAATTCAATAATGTAATCTCTGTAATAAAAATAGTAAAAAAAATGCAACATGAAGACTTCAGATAACAGTCTAAGATCTTTAAGAAAAATATCATGTGCATGGTACACAATTTCCTTGTAATAATTAAATAAGTTCTTCATTATTTAATTTATTTAAACATAATACAAAGCGACAACTTTTGGTGGCAACAATCTGAATTGTGAAATAGCGCTTATCGTGAAATTGGCGCTGGATTCTCTTCTTTAAGGAGCAAATATTTTGTACACTATTTTGCCGGATAAATTCAATAATGTAATCTCTGTAATAAAAATAGTAAAAAAAAAATGCAACATGAAGACTTCAGATAACAATCTAAGATCTTAAGGAAAAATATCATGTGCATGGTACACAATTTCGTTGTAATAATTAAATAAGTTCTTCATTATTTAATTTCTTTAAATATAATACAAAGCGATAACATTTGATGGCAACAATCTGAATTGTGAAATAGCGCTTATCGTGAAATTGGCGCTGGATTCTCTTCTTTAAGGAGCAAATATTTTGTACACTATTTTGCCGGATAAATTCAATAATGTAATCTCTGTAATAAAAATAGTAAAAAAAAAATGCAACATGAAGACTTCAGATAACAATCTAAGATCTTAAGGAAAAATATCATGTGCATGGTACACAATTTCGTTGTAATAATTAAATAAGTTCTTCATTATTTAATTTCTTTAAATATAATACAAAGCGATAACATTTGGTGACAACAATCTGAATTTGAAATAGCGCTTATCGTGAAATTATCGCTGGATTCTCTTCTTTAAGGAGCAAATATTTTGTACACTATTTTGCCGGATAAATTAAAAATAGTAAAAAAAAAATGCAACATGAAGACTTCAGATAACAATCTAAGATCTTTAAGAAAAATATCATGTGCATGGTACACAATTTCTTTGTAATAATTAAATAAGTTCTTCATTATTTAATTTCTTTAAATATAATACAAAGCGATAACATTTGGTGACAACAATCTGAATTTGAAATAGCGCTTATCGTGAAATTATCGCTGGATTCTCTTCTTTAAGGAGCAAATATTTTGTACACTATTTTGCCGGATAAATTAAAAATAGTAAAAAAAAAATGCAACATGAAGACTTCAGATAACAATCTAAGATCTTTAAGAAAAATATCATGTGCATGGTACACAATTTCTTTGTAATAATTAAATAAGTTCTTCATTATTTAATTTCTTTAAATATAATACAAAGCGATAACGTTTGGTGGCAACAATCTGAATTGTGAAATAGCGCTTATCGTGAAATTGGCGCTGGATTCTCTTCTTTAAGGAGCAAATATTTTGTACACTATTTTGCCGGATAAATTCAATAATGTAATCTCTGTAATAAAAATAGTGAAAAAAAATGCAACATGAAGACTTCAGATAACAATCTAAGATCTTTAAGAAAAATATCATGTGCATGGTACACAATTTCGTTGTAATATTTAAATAAGTTCTTCATTATTTAATTTCTTAAAATATAATACAAAGCGATAACATTTGGTGGCAACAATCTGAATCGTGAAATAACGCTTATCGTGAAATTGGCGCTGGATTCTCTTCTTTAAGGAGCAAATATTTTGTACACTATTTTGCCGGATAAATTCAATAATGTAATCTCTGTAATAAAAATAGTGAAAAAAAATGCAACATGAAGACTTCAGATAACAATCTAAGATCTTTAAGAAAAATATCATGTGCATGGTACACAATTTCGTTGTAATAATTAAATAAGTTCTTAATTATTTAATTTCTTTAAATATAATACAAAGCGATAACATTTGGTGGCAACAATCTGAATTGTGAAATAACGCTTATCGTGAAATTGGCGCTGGATTCTCTTCTTTAAGGAGCAAATATTTTGTACACTATTTTGCCGGATAAATTCAAAAATGTAATCTCTGTAATAAAAATAGTGAAAAAAAATGCAACATGAAGACTTCAGATAACAATCTAAGATCTTTAAGAAAAATATCATGTGCATGGTACACAATTTCGTTGTAATAATTAAATAAGTTCTTAATTATTTAATTTCTTTAAATATAATACAAAGCGATAACATTTGGTGGCAACAATCTGAATCGTGAAATAACGCTTATCGTGAAATTGGCGCTGGATTCTCTTCTTTAAGGAGCAAATATTTTGTACACTATTTTGCCGGATAAATTCAAAAATGTAATCTCTGTAATAAAAATAGTGAAAAAAAATGCAACATGAAGACTTCAGATAACAATCTAAGATCTTTAAGAAAAATATCATGTGCATGGTACACAATTTCGTTGTAATAATTAAATAAGTTCTTAATTATTTAATTTCTTTAAATATAATACAAAGCGATAACATTTGGTGGCAACAATCTGAATTGTGAAATAACGCTTATCGTGAAATTGGCGCTGGATTCTCTTCTTTAAGGAGCAAATATTTTGTACACTATTTTGCCGGATAAATTCAAAAATGTAATCTCTCTAATAAAAATAGTAAAAAAAAATGCAACATGAAGACTTCAGATAACAATCTAAGATCTTTAAGAAAAATATTATGTGCATGGTACACAATTTCCTTGTAATAATTAAATAAGTTCTTCATTATTTAATATCTTTATATATAATACAAAGCGATAACATTTGGTGGCAACTATCTGAATTGTGAAATAGCGTTTATCGTGAAATTGGCGCTGGATTCTCTTCTTTAAGGAGCAAATATTTTGTACACTATTTTGCCGGATAAATTAAAAATAGTAAAAAAAAATGCAACATGAAGACTTCAGATAACAATCTAAGATCTTTAAGAAAAATATCATGTGCATGGTACACAATTTCTTTGTAATAATTAAATAAGTTCTTCATTATTTAATTTCTTTAAATATAATACAAAGCGATAACATTTGGTGGCAACAATCTGAATTGTGAAATAGCGCTTATCGTGAAATTGGCGCTGGATTCTCTTCTTTAAGGAGCAAATATTTTGTACACTATTTTGCCAGATAAATTCAATAAAGTAATCTCTGTAATAAAAATAGTAAAAAAAAATGCAACATGACGACTTCAGATAACAATCTAAGATCTTTAAGAAAAATATCATGTGCATGGTACACAATTTCCTTGTAATAATTAAATAAGTTCTTCATTATTTAATTTCTTTAAATATAATAGAAAGCGATAACATTTGTTGGCAACAATCTGAATTGTGAAATAGCGCTTATCGTGAAATTGGCGCTGGATTCTCTTCTTTAAGGAGCAAATATTTTGTACACTATTTTGCCGGATAAATTCAATAATGTAATCTCTGTAATAAAAATAGTGAAAAAAAATGCAACATGAAGACTTCAGATAATAATCTAAGATCTTTAAGAAAAATATCATGTGCATGGTACACAATTTCCTTGTAATAATTAAATAAGTTCTTCATGATTTAATTTCTTTAAATATAATACAAAGCGATAACATTTGTTGGCAACAATCTGAATTGTGAAATAGCGCTTATCGTGAAATTGGCGCTGGATTCTCTTCTTTAAGGAGCAAATATTTTGTACACTATTTTGCCGGATAAATTCAATAATGTAATCTCTGTAATAAAAATAGTGAAAAAAAATGCAACATGAAGACTTCAGATAACAATCTAAGATCTTTAAGAAAAATATCATGTGCATGGTACACAATTTCCTTGTAATAATTAAATAAGTTCTTCATTATTTAATTTCTTTAAATATAATAGAAAGCGATAACATTTGTTGGCAACAATCTGAATTGTGAAATAGCGCTTATCGTGAAATTGGCGCTGGATTCTCTTCTTTAAGGAGCAAATATTTTGTACACTATTTTGCCGGATAAATTCAATAATGTAATCTCTGTAATAAAAATAGTAAAAAAAAAAATGCAACATGACTTCAGATAACAATCTAAGATCTTTAAGAAAAATATTATGTGCATGGTACACAATTTCCTTGTAATAATTAAATAAGTTCTTCATGATTTAATTTCTTTAAATATAATACAAAGCGATAACATTTGGTGGCAACTATCTGAATTGTGAAATAGCGCTTATCGTGAAATTGGCGCTGGATTCTCTTCTTTAAGGAGCAAATATTTTGTACACTATTTTGCCGGATAAATTCAATAATGTAATCTCTGTAATAAAAATAGTGAAAAAAAATGCAACATGAAGACTTCAGATAACAATCTAAGATCTTTAAGAAAAATATCATGTGCATGGTACACAATTTCGTTGTAATAATTAAATAAGTTCTTCATTATTTAATTTCTTTAAATATAATACAAAGCGATAACATTTGGTGGCAACAATCTGAATCGTGAAATAACGCTTATCGTGAAATTGGCGCTGGATTCTCTTCTTTAAGGAGCAAATATTTTGTACACTATTTTGCCGGATAAATTCAAAAATGTAATCTCTGTAATAAAAATAGTAAAAAAAAGAAATGCAACATGAAGACTTCAGATAACAATCTAAGATCTTTAAGAAAAATATTATGTGCATGGTACACAATTTCCTTGTAATAATTAAATAAGTTCTTCATGATTTAATTTCTTTAAATATAATAGAAAGCGATAACATTTGTTGGCAACAATCTGAATTGTGAAATAGCGCTTATCGTGAAATTGGCGCTGGATTCTCTTCTTTAAGGAGCAAATATTTTGTACACTATTTTGCCGGATAAATTCAAAAATGTAATCTCTGTAATAAAAATAGTAAAAAAAAAAAAAATGCAACATGAAGACTTCAGATAACAATCTAAGATCTTTAAGAAAAATATTATGTGCATGGTACACAATTTCCTTGTAATAATTAAATAAGTTCTTCATGATTTAATTTCTTTAAATATAATAGAAAGCGATAACATTTGTTGGCAACAATCTGAATTGTGAAATAGCGCTTATCGTGAAATTGGCGCTGGATTCTCTTCTTTAAGGAGCAAATATTTTGTACACTATTTTGCCGGATAAATTCAAAAATGTAATCTCTGTAATAAAAATAGTAAAAAAAAAAAAATGCAACATGAAGACTTCAGATAACAATCTAAGATCTTTAAGAAAAATATCATGTGCATGGTACACAATTTCGTTGTAATAATTAAATAAGTTCTTCATTATTTAATTTCTTTAAATATAATACAAAGCGATAACATTTGGTGGCAACAATCTGAATCGTGAAATAACGCTTATCGTGAAATTGGCGCTGGATTCTCTTCTTTAAGGAGCAAATATTTTGTACACTATTTTGCCGGATAAATTCAAAAATGTAATCTCTGTAATAAAAATAGTAAAAAAAAAAAAAATGCAACATGAAGACTTCAGATAACAATCTAAGATCTTTAAGAAAAATATTATGTGCATGGTACACAATTTCCTTGTAATAATTAAATAAGTTCTTCATGATTTAATTTCTTTAAATATAATACAAAGCGATAACATTTGGTGGCAACTATCTGAATTGTGAAATAGCGCTTATCGTGAAATTGGCGCTGGATTCTCTTCTTTAAGGAGGAAATATTTTGTACACTATTTTGCCCAATAAATTAAAAATAGTAAAAAAAAAATGCAACATGAAGACTTCAGATAACAATCTATGATCTTTAAGAAAAATATCATGTGCATGGTACACAATTTCCTTGTAATAATTAAATAAGTTCTTCGTGATTTAATTTCTTTAAATATAATACAAAGCGATAACATTTGGTGGCAACAATCTGAATTGTGAAATAGCGCTTATCGTGAAATTGGCGCTGGATTCTCTTCTTTAAGGAGCAAATATTTTGTACACTATTTTGCCAGATAAATTCAATAATGTAATGTCTGTAATAAAAATAGTAAAAAAAAATGCAACATGAAGACTTCAGATAACAATCTAAGATCTTTAAGAAAAATATCATGTGCATGGTACACAATTTCCTTGTAATAATTAAATAAGTTCTTCATTATTTAATTTCTTTAAATATAATACAAAGCGATAACATTTGGTGGCAACAATCTGAATTGTGAAATAGCGAATCTCTGTAATAAAAATAGTAAAAAAAAATGCAACATGAAGACTTCAGATAACAATCTAAGATCTTTAAGAAAAATATCATGTGCATGGTACACAATTTCCTTGTAATAATTAAATAAGTTCTTCATTATTTAATTTCTTTAAATATAATACAAAGCGATAACATTTGGTGGCAACAATCTGAATTGTGAAATAGCGCTTATCGTGAAATTGGCGCTGGATTCTCTTCTTTAAAGAGCAAATATTTTGTACACTATTTTGCCGGATAAATTAAAAATAGTAAAAAAAAAATGCAACATGAAGACTTCAGCTAACAATCTAAGATCTTTAAGTAAAATATCATGTGCATGGTACACAATTACCTTGTAATAATTAAATAAGTTCTTCATTATTTAATTTCTTTAAATATAACACAAAGCGATAACATTTGGTGGCAACAATCTGAATTGTGAAATAGCGCTTATCCTGAAATTGGCGCTGGATTCTCTTCTAAGGAGCAAATATTTTGTCCACTATTTTGCCGGATAAATTCAATAATGTAATCTCTGTAATAAAAATAGTAAAAAAAATGCAACATGAAGACTTCAGATAACAGTCTAAGATCTTTAAGAAAAATATCATGTGCATGGTACACAATTTCCTTGTAATAATTAAATAAGTTCTTCATTATTTAATTTATTTAAACATAATACAAAGCGACAACTTTTGGTGGCAACAATCTGAATTGTGAAATAGCGCTTATCGTGAAATTGGCGCTGGATTCTCTTCTTTAAGGAGCAAATATTTTGTACACTATTTTGCCGGATAAATTCAATAATGTAATCTCTGTAATAAAAATAGTGAAAAAAAATGCAACATGAAGACTTCAGATAACAATCTAAGATCTTTAAGAAAAATATCATGTGCATGGTACACAATTTCGTTGTAATAATTAAATAAGTTCTTCATTATTTAATTTCTTTAAATATAATACAAAGCGATAACATTTGGTGGCAACAATCTGAATCGTGAAATAACGCTTATCGTGAAATTGGCGCTGGATTCTCTTCTTTAAGGAGCAAATATTTTGTACACTATTTTGCCGGATAAATTCAAAAATGTAATCTGTAATAAAAATAGTAAAAAAAAGAAATGCAACATGAAGACTTCAGATAACAATCTAAGATCTTTAAGAAAAATATTATGTGCATGGTACACAATTTCCTTGTAATAATTAAATAAGTTCTTCATGATTTAATTTCTTTAAATATAATAGAAAGCGATAACATTTGTTGGCAACAATCTGAATTGTGAAATAGCGCTTATCGTGAAATTGGCGCTGGATTCTCTTCTTTAAGGAGCAAATATTTTGTACACTATTTTGCCGGATAAATTCAATAATGTAATCTCTGTAATAAAAATAGTGAAAAAAAATGCAACATGAAGACTTCAGATAACAATCTAAGATCTTTAAGAAAAATATCATGTGCATGGTACACAATTTCGTTGTAATAATTAAATAAGTTCTTCATTATTTAATTTCTTTAAATATAATACAAAGCGATAACATTTGGTGGCAACAATCTGAATCGTGAAATAACGCTTATCGTGAAATTGGCGCTGGATTCTCTTCTTTAAGGAGCAAATATTTTGTACACTATTTTGCCGGATAAATTCAAAAATGTAATCTCTGTAATAAAAATAGTAAAAAAAAGAAATGCAACATGAAGACTTCAGATAACAATCTAAGATCTTTAAGAAAAATATTATGTGCATGGTACACAATTTCCTTGTAATAATTAAATAAGTTCTTCATGATTTAATTTCTTTAAATATAATAGAAAGCGATAACATTTGTTGGCAACAATCTGAATTGTGAAATAGCGCTTATCGTGAAATTGGCGCTGGATTCTCTTCTTTAAGGAGCAAATATTTTGTACACTATTTTGCCGGATAAATTCAATAATGTAATCTCTGTAATAAAAATAGTGAAAAAAAATGCAACATGAAGACTTCAGATAACAATCTAAGATCTTTAAGAAAAATATCATGTGCATGGTACACAATTTCGTTGTAATAATTAAATAAGTTCTTCATGATTTAATTTCTTTAAATATAATACAAAGCGATAACATTTGGTGGCAACTATCTGAATTGTGAAATAGCGCTTATCGTGAAATTGGCGCTGGATTCTCTTCTTTAAGGAGGAAATATTTTGTACACTATTTTGCCCAATAAATTAAAAATAGTAAAAAAAAAATGCAACATGAAGACTTCAGATAACAATCTATGATCTTTAAGAAAAATATCATGTGCATGGTACACAATTTCCTTGTAATAATTAAATAAGTTCTTCGTGATTTAATTTCTTTAAATATAATAGAAAGCGATAACATTTGGTGGCAACAATCTGAATTGTGAAATAGCGCTTATCGTGAAATTGGCGCTGGATTCTCTTCTTTAAGGAGGAAATATTTTGTACACTATTTTGCCCAATAAATTAAAAATAGTAAAAAAAAAATGCAACATGAAGACTTCAGATAACAATCTAAGATCTTTAAGAAAAATATCATGTGCATGGTACACAATTTCGTTGTAATAATTAAATAAGTTCTTCATTATTTAATTTCTTTAAATATAATACAAAGCGATAACATTTGGTGGCAACAATCTGAATCGTGAAATAACGCTTATCGTGAAATTGGCGCTGGATTCTCTTCTTTAAGGAGCAAATATTTTGTACACTATTTTGCCGGATAAATTCAAAAATGTAATCTGTAATAAAAATAGTAAAAAAAAGAAATGCAACATGAAGACTTCAGATAACAATCTAAGATCTTTAAGAAAAATATTATGTGCATGGTACACAATTTCCTTGTAATAATTAAATAAGTTCTTCATGATTTAATTTCTTTAAATATAATAGAAAGCGATAACATTTGTTGGCAACAATCTGAATTGTGAAATAGCGCTTATCGTGAAATTGGCGCTGGATTCTCTTCTTTAAGGAGCAAATATTTTGTACACTATTTTGCCGGATAAATTCAATAATGTAATCTCTGTAATAAAAATAGTGAAAAAAAATGCAACATGAAGACTTCAGATAACAATCTAAGATCTTTAAGAAAAATATCATGTGCATGGTACACAATTTCGTTGTAATAATTAAATAAGTTCTTCATTATTTAATTTCTTTAAATATAATACAAAGCGATAACATTTGGTGGCAACAATCTGAATCGTGAAATAACGCTTATCGTGAAATTGGCGCTGGATTCTCTTCTTTAAGGAGCAAATATTTTGTACACTATTTTGCCGGATAAATTCAAAAATGTAATCTCTGTAATAAAAATAGTAAAAAAAAGAAATGCAACATGAAGACTTCAGATAACAATCTAAGATCTTTAAGAAAAATATTATGTGCATGGTACACAATTTCCTTGTAATAATTAAATAAGTTCTTCATGATTTAATTTCTTTAAATATAATAGAAAGCGATAACATTTGTTGGCAACAATCTGAATTGTGAAATAGCGCTTATCGTGAAATTGGCGCTGGATTCTCTTCTTTAAGGAGCAAATATTTTGTACACTATTTTGCCGGATAAATTCAATAATGTAATCTCTGTAATAAAAATAGTGAAAAAAAATGCAACATGAAGACTTCAGATAACAATCTAAGATCTTTAAGAAAAATATCATGTGCATGGTACACAATTTCGTTGTAATAATTAAATAAGTTCTTCATGATTTAATTTCTTTAAATATAATACAAAGCGATAACATTTGGTGGCAACTATCTGAATTGTGAAATAGCGCTTATCGTGAAATTGGCGCTGGATTCTCTTCTTTAAGGAGGAAATATTTTGTACACTATTTTGCCCAATAAATTAAAAATAGTAAAAAAAAAATGCAACATGAAGACTTCAGATAACAATCTATGATCTTTAAGAAAAATATCATGTGCATGGTACACAATTTCCTTGTAATAATTAAATAAGTTCTTCGTGATTTAATTTCTTTAAATATAATAGAAAGCGATAACATTTGGTGGCAACAATCTGAATTGTGAAATAGCGCTTATCGTGAAATTGGCGCTGGATTCTCTTCTTTAAGGAGGAAATATTTTGTACACTATTTTGCCCAATAAATTAAAAATAGTAAAAAAAAAATGCAACATGAAGACTTCAGATAACAATCTAAGATCTTTAAGAAAAATATCATGTGCATGGTACACAATTTCGTTGTAATAATTAAATAAGTTCTTCATTATTTAATTTCTTTAAATATAATACAAAGCGATAACATTTGGTGGCAACAATCTGAATCGTGAAATAACGCTTATCGTGAAATTGGCGCTGGATTCTCTTCTTTAAGGAGCAAATATTTTGTACACTATTTTGCCGGATAAATTCAAAAATGTAATCTCTGTAATAAAAATAGTAAAAAAAAGAAATGCAACATGAAGACTTCAGATAACAATCTAAGATCTTTAAGAAAAATATTATGTGCATGGTACACAATTTCCTTGTAATAATTAAATAAGTTCTTCATGATTTAATTTCTTTAAATATAATAGAAAGCGATAACATTTGTTGGCAACAATCTGAATTGTGAAATAGCGCTTATCGTGAAATTGGCGCTGGATTCTCTTCTTTAAGGAGCAAATATTTTGTACACTATTTTGCCGGATAAATTCAATAATGTAATCTCTGTAATAAAAATAGTGAAAAAAAATGCAACATGAAGACTTCAGATAACAATCTAAGATCTTTAAGAAAAATATCATGTGCATGGTACACAATTTCGTTGTAATAATTAAATAAGTTCTTCATGATTTAATTTCTTTAAATATAATACAAAGCGATAACATTTGGTGGCAACTATCTGAATTGTGAAATAGCGCTTATCGTGAAATTGGCGCTGGATTCTCTTCTTTAAGGAGGAAATATTTTGTACACTATTTTGCCCAATAAATTAAAAATAGTAAAAAAAAAATGCAACATGAAGACTTCAGATAACAATCTATGATCTTTAAGAAAAATATCATGTGCATGGTACACAATTTCCTTGTAATAATTAAATAAGTTCTTCGTGATTTAATTTCTTTAAATATAATAGAAAGCGATAACATTTGGTGGCAACAATCTGAATTGTGAAATAGCGCTTATCGTGAAATTGGCGCTGGATTCTCTTCTTTAAGGAGGAAATATTTTGTACACTATTTTGCCCAATAAATTAAAAATAGTAAAAAAAAAATGCAACATGAAGACTTCAGATAACAATCTATGATCTTTAAGAAAAATATCATGTGCATGGTACACAATTTCCTTGTAATAATTAAATAAGTTCTTCGTGATTTAATTTCTTTAAATATAATACAAAGCGATAACATTTGGTGGCAACAATCTGAATTGTGAAATAGCGCTTATCGTGAAATTGGCGCTGGATTCTCTTCTTTAAGGAGCAAATATTTTGTACACTATTTTGCCAGATAAATTCAATAATGTAATGTCTGTAATAAAAATAGTAAAAAAAATGCAACATGAAGACTTCAGATAACAATCTAAGATCTTTAAGAAAAATATCATGTGCATGGTACACAATTTCGTTGTAATAATTAAATAAGTTCTTCATTATTTAATTTCTTTAAATATAATACAAAGCGATAACATTTGGTGGCAACAATCTGAATCGTGAAATAACGCTTATCGTGAAATTGGCGCTGGATTCTCTTCTTTAAGGAGCAAATATTTTGTACACTATTTTGCCGGATAAATTCAATAATGTAATCTCTGTAATAAAAATAGTGAAAAAAAATGCAACATGAAGACTTCAGATAACAATCTAAGATCTTTAAGAAAAATATCATGTGCATGGTACACAATTTCGTTGTAATAATTAAATAAGTTCTTCATGATTTAATTTCTTTAAATATAATACAAAGCGATAACATTTGGTGGCAACTATCTGAATTGTGAAATAGCGCTTATCGTGAAATTGGCGCTGGATTCTCTTCTTTAAGGAGGAAATATTTTGTACACTATTTTGCCCAATAAATTAAAAATAGTAAAAAAAAAATGCAACATGAAGACTTCAGATAACAATCTATGATCTTTAAGAAAAATATCATGTGCATGGTACACAATTTCCTTGTAATAATTAAATAAGTTCTTCGTGATTTAATTTCTTTAAATATAATAGAAAGCGATAACATTTGGTGGCAACAATCTGAATTGTGAAATAGCGCTTATCGTGAAATTGGCGCTGGATTCTCTTCTTTAAGGAGGAAATATTTTGTACACTATTTTGCCCAATAAATTAAAAATAGTAAAAAAAAAATGCAACATGAAGACTTCAGATAACAATCTATGATCTTTAAGAAAAATATCATGTGCATGGTACACAATTTCCTTGTAATAATTAAATAAGTTCTTCGTGATTTAATTTCTTTAAATATAATACAAAGCGATAACATTTGGTGGCAACAATCTGAATTGTGAAATAGCGCTTATCGTGAAATTGGCGCTGGATTCTCTTCTTTAAGGAGCAAATATTTTGTACACTATTTTGCCAGATAAATTCAATAATGTAATGTCTGTAATAAAAATAGTAAAAAAAATGCAACATGAAGACTTCAGATAACAATCTAAGATCTTTAAGAAAAATATCATGTGCATGGTACACAATTTCGTTGTAATAATTAAATAAGTTCTTCATTATTTAATTTCTTTAAATATAATACAAAGCGATAACATTTGGTGGCAATAATCTGAATCGTGAAATAACGCTTATCGTGAAATTGGCGCTGGATTCTCTTCTTTAAGGAGCAAATATTTTGTACACTATTTTGCCGGATAAATTCAATAATGTAATCTCTGTAATAAAAATAGTGAAAAAAAATGCAACATGAAGACTTCAGATAACAATCTAAGATCTTTAAGAAAAATATCATGTGCATGGTACACAATTTCGTTGTAATAATTAAATAAGTTCTTCATGATTTAATTTCTTTAAATATAATACAAAGCGATAACATTTGGTGGCAACTATCTGAATTGTGAAATAGCGCTTATCGTGAAATTGGCGCTGGATTCTCTTCTTTAAGGAGCAAATATTTTGTACACTATTTTGCAGGATAAATTCAATAATGTAATCTCTGTAATAAAAATAGTGAAAAAAAATGCAACATGAAGACTTCAGATAACAATCTAAGATCTTTAAGAAAAATATCATGTGCATGGTACACAATTTCGTTGTAATAATTAAATAAGTTCTTCATTATTTAATTTCTTTAAATATAATACAAAGCGATAACATTTGGTGGCAACAATCTGAATCGTGAAATAACGCTTATCGTGAAATTGGCGCTGGATTCTCTTCTTTAAGGAGCAAATATTTTGTACACTATTTTGCCGGATAAATTCAAAAATGTAATCTCTGTAATAAAAATAGTAAAAAAAAAAAAAATGCAACATGAAGACTTCAGATAACAATCTAAGATCTTTAAGAAAAATATTATGTGCATGGTACACAATTTCCTTGTAATAATTAAATAAGTTCTTCATGATTTAATTTCTTTAAATATAATACAAAGCGATAACATTTGGTGGCAACTATCTGAATTGTGAAATAGCGCTTATCGTGAAATTGGCGCTGGATTCTCTTCTTTAAGGAGGAAATATTTTGTACACTATTTTGCCCAATAAATTAAAAATAGTAAAAAAAAAATGCAACATGAAGACTTCAGATAACAATCTATGATCTTTAAGAAAAATATCATGTGCATGGTACACAATTTCCTTGTAATAATTAAATAAGTTCTTCGTGATTTAATTTCTTTAAATATAATACAAAGCGATAACATTTGGTGGCAACAATCTGAATTGTGAAATAGCGCTTATCGTGAAATTGGCGCTGGATTCTCTTCTTTAAGGAGCAAATATTTTGTACACTATTTTGCCAGATAAATTCAATAATGTAATGTCTGTAATAAAAATAGTAAAAAAAAATGCAACATGAAGACTTCAGATAACAATCTAAGATCTTTAAGAAAAATATCATGTGCATGGTACACAATTTCGTTGTAATAATTAAATAAGTTCTTTGTTATTTAATTTCTTTAAATATAATACAAAGCGACAACAGTTGGTGGCAACAATCTGAATTGTGAAATTGCGCTTATCGTGAAATTGGCGCTGGATTCTCTTCTTTAAGGAGCAAATATTTTGTACACTATTTTGCCGGATAAATTCAATAATGTAATCTCTGTAATAAAAATAGTAAAAAAAAAATGCAACATGAAGACTTCAGATAACAATCTAAGATCTTTAAGAAAAATATCATGTGCATGGTACACAATTTCCTTGTAATAATTAAATAAGTTCTTCATTATTTAATTTCTTTAAATATAATACAAAGCGATAACATTTGGTGGCAACAATCTGAATTGTGAAATAGCGAATCTCTGTAATAAAAATAGTAAAAAAAAATGCAACATGAAGACTTCAGATAACAATCTAAGATCTTTAAGAAAAATATCATGTGCATGGTGCACAATTTCCTTGTAATAATTAAATAAGTTCTTCATTATTTAATTTCTTTAAATATAATACAAAGCGATAACATTTGGTGGCAACAATCTGAATTGTGAAATAGCGCTTATCGTGAAATTGGCGCTGGATTCTCTTCTTTAAGGAGCAAATATTTTGTACACTATTTTGCCGGATAAATTAAAAATAGTAAAAAAAAAATGCAACATGAAGACTTCAGCTAACAATCTAAGATCTTTAAGTAAAATATCATGTGCATGGTACACAATTACCTTGTAATAATTAAATAAGTTCTTCATTATTTAATTTCTTTAAATATAACACAAAGCGATAACATTTGGTGGCAACAATCTGAATTGTGAAATAGCGCTTATCCTGAAATTGGCGCTGGATTCTCTTCTAAGGAGCAAATATTTTGTCCACTATTTTGCCGGATAAATTCAATAATGTAATCTCTGTAATAAAAATAGTAAAAAAAATGCAACATGAAGACTTCAGATAACAGTCCAAGATCTTTAAGAAAAATATCATGTGCATGGTACACAATTTCCTTGTAATAATTAAATAAGTTCTTCATGATTTAATTTCTTTAAATATAATACAAAGCGATAACATTTGGTGGCAACTATCTGAATTGTGAAATAGCGCTTATCGTGAAATTGGCGCTGGATTCTCTTCTTTAAGGAGGAAATATTTTGTACACTATTTTGCCCAATAAATTAAAAATAGTAAAAAAAAAATGCAACATGAAGACTTCAGATAACAATCTATGATCTTTAAGAAAAATATCATGTGCATGGTACACAATTTCCTTGTAATAATTAAATAAGTTCTTCGTGATTTAATTTCTTTAAATATAATAGAAAGCGATAACATTTGGTGGCAACAATCTGAATTGTGAAATAGCGCTTATCGTGAAATTGGCGCTGGATTCTCTTCTTTAAGGAGGAAATATTTTGTACACTATTTTGCCCAATAAATTAAAAATAGTAAAAAAAAAATGCAACATGAAGACTTCAGATAACAATCTATGATCTTTAAGAAAAATATCATGTGCATGGTACACAATTTCCTTGTAATAATTAAATAAGTTCTTCGTGATTTAATTTCTTTAAATATAATACAAAGCGATAACATTTGGTGGCAACAATCTGAATTGTGAAATAGCGCTTATCGTGAAATTGGCGCTGGATTCTCTTCTTTAAGGAGCAAATATTTTGTACACTATTTTGCCAGATAAATTCAATAATGTAATGTCTGTAATAAAAATAGTAAAAAAAATGCAACATGAAGACTTCAGATAACAATCTAAGATCTTTAAGAAAAATATCATGTGCATGGTACACAATTTCGTTGTAATAATTAAATAAGTTCTTCATTATTTAATTTCTTTAAATATAATACAAAGCGATAACATTTGGTGGCAACAATCTGAATCGTGAAATAACGCTTATCGTGAAATTGGCGCTGGATTCTCTTCTTTAAGGAGCAAATATTTTGTACACTATTTTGCCGGATAAATTCAATAATGTAATCTCTGTAATAAAAATAGTGAAAAAAAATGCAACATGAAGACTTCAGATAACAATCTAAGATCTTTAAGAAAAATATCATGTGCATGGTACACAATTTCGTTGTAATAATTAAATAAGTTCTTCATGATTTAATTTCTTTAAATATAATACAAAGCGATAACATTTGGTGGCAACTATCTGAATTGTGAAATAGCGCTTATCGTGAAATTGGCGCTGGATTCTCTTCTTTAAGGAGCAAATATTTTGTACACTATTTTGCAGGATAAATTCAATAATGTAATCTCTGTAATAAAAATAGTGAAAAAAAATGCAACATGAAGACTTCAGATAACAATCTAAGATCTTTAAGAAAAATATCATGTGCATGGTACACAATTTCGTTGTAATAATTAAATAAGTTCTTCATTATTTAATTTCTTTAAATATAATACAAAGCGATAACATTTGGTGGCAACAATCTGAATCGTGAAATAACGCTTATCGTGAAATTGGCGCTGGATTCTCTTCTTTAAGGAGCAAATATTTTGTACACTATTTTGCCGGATAAATTCAAAAATGTAATCTCTGTAATAAAAATAGTAAAAAAAAAAAAAATGCAACATGAAGACTTCAGATAACAATCTAAGATCTTTAAGAAAAATATTATGTGCATGGTACACAATTTCCTTGTAATAATTAAATAAGTTCTTCATGATTTAATTTCTTTAAATATAATACAAAGCGATAACATTTGGTGGCAACTATCTGAATTGTGAAATAGCGCTTATCGTGAAATTGGCGCTGGATTCTCTTCTTTAAGGAGGAAATATTTTGTACACTATTTTGCCCAATAAATTAAAAATAGTAAAAAAAAAATGCAACATGAAGACTTCAGATAACAATCTATGATCTTTAAGAAAAATATCATGTGCATGGTACACAATTTCCTTGTAATAATTAAATAAGTTCTTCATGATTTAATTTCTTTAAATATAATAGAAAGCGATAACATTTGTTGGCAACAATCTGAATTGTGAAATAGCGCTTATCGTGAAATTGGCGCTGGATTCTCTTCTTTAAGGAGCAAATATTTTGTACACTATTTTGCCGGATAAATTCAATAATGTAATCTCTGTAATAAAAATAGTGAAAAAAAATGCAACATGAAGACTTCAGATAACAATCTAAGATCTTTAAGAAAAATATCATGTGCATGGTACACAATTTCGTTGTAATAATTAAATAAGTTCTTCATGATTTAATTTCTTTAAATATAATACAAAGCGATAACATTTGGTGGCAACTATCTGAATTGTGAAATAGCGCTTATCGTGAAATTGGCGCTGGATTCTCTTCTTTAAGGAGGAAATATTTTGTACACTATTTTGCCCAATAAATTAAAAATAGTAAAAAAAAAATGCAACATGAAGACTTCAGATAACAATCTATGATCTTTAAGAAAAATATCATGTGCATGGTACACAATTTCCTTGTAATAATTAAATAAGTTCTTCGTGATTTAATTTCTTTAAATATAATAGAAAGCGATAACATTTGGTGGCAACAATCTGAATTGTGAAATAGCGCTTATCGTGAAATTGGCGCTGGATTCTCTTCTTTAAGGAGGAAATATTTTGTACACTATTTTGCCCAATAAATTAAAAATAGTAAAAAAAAAATGCAACATGAAGACTTCAGATAACAATCTATGATCTTTAAGAAAAATATCATGTGCATGGTACACAATTTCCTTGTAATAATTAAATAAGTTCTTCGTGATTTAATTTCTTTAAATATAATACAAAGCGATAACATTTGGTGGCAACAATCTGAATTGTGAAATAGCGCTTATCGTGAAATTGGCGCTGGATTCTCTTCTTTAAGGAGCAAATATTTTGTACACTATTTTGCCAGATAAATTCAATAATGTAATGTCTGTAATAAAAATAGTAAAAAAAATGCAACATGAAGACTTCAGATAACAATCTAAGATCTTTAAGAAAAATATCATGTGCATGGTACACAATTTCGTTGTAATAATTAAATAAGTTCTTCATTATTTAATTTCTTTAAATATAATACAAAGCGATAACATTTGGTGGCAACAATCTGAATCGTGAAATAACGCTTATCGTGAAATTGGCGCTGGATTCTCTTCTTTAAGGAGCAAATATTTTGTACACTATTTTGCCGGATAAATTCAATAATGTAATCTCTGTAATAAAAATAGTGAAAAAAAATGCAACATGAAGACTTCAGATAACAATCTAAGATCTTTAAGAAAAATATCATGTGCATGGTACACAATTTCGTTGTAATAATTAAATAAGTTCTTCATGATTTAATTTCTTTAAATATAATACAAAGCGATAACATTTGGTGGCAACTATCTGAATTGTGAAATAGCGCTTATCGTGAAATTGGCGCTGGATTCTCTTCTTTAAGGAGCAAATATTTTGTACACTATTTTGCAGGATAAATTCAATAATGTAATCTCTGTAATAAAAATAGTGAAAAAAAATGCAACATGAAGACTTCAGATAACAATCTAAGATCTTTAAGAAAAATATCATGTGCATGGTACACAATTTCGTTGTAATAATTAAATAAGTTCTTCATTATTTAATTTCTTTAAATATAATACAAAGCGATAACATTTGGTGGCAACAATCTGAATCGTGAAATAACGCTTATCGTGAAATTGGCGCTGGATTCTCTTCTTTAAGGAGCAAATATTTTGTACACTATTTTGCCGGATAAATTCAAAAATGTAATCTCTGTAATAAAAATAGTAAAAAAAAAAAAAATGCAACATGAAGACTTCAGATAACAATCTAAGATCTTTAAGAAAAATATTATGTGCATGGTACACAATTTCCTTGTAATAATTAAATAAGTTCTTCATGATTTAATTTCTTTAAATATAATACAAAGCGATAACATTTGGTGGCAACTATCTGAATTGTGAAATAGCGCTTATCGTGAAATTGGCGCTGGATTCTCTTCTTTAAGGAGGAAATATTTTGTACACTATTTTGCCCAATAAATTAAAAATAGTAAAAAAAAAATGCAACATGAAGACTTCAGATAACAATCTATGATCTTTAAGAAAAATATCATGTGCATGGTACACAATTTCCTTGTAATAATTAAATAAGTTCTTCGTGATTTAATTTCTTTAAATATAATACAAAGCGATAACATTTGGTGGCAACAATCTGAATTGTGAAATAGCGCTTATCGTGAAATTGGCGCTGGATTCTCTTCTTTAAGGAGCAAATATTTTGTACACTATTTTGCCAGATAAATTCAATAATGTAATGTCTGTAATAAAAATAGTAAAAAAAAATGCAACATGAAGACTTCAGATAACAATCTAAGATCTTTAAGAAAAATATCATGTGCATGGTACACAATTTCGTTGTAATAATTAAATAAGTTCTTTGTTATTTAATTTCTTTAAATATAATACAAAGCGACAACAGTTGGTGGCAACAATCTGAATTGTGAAATTGCGCTTATCGTGAAATTGGCGCTGGATTCTCTTCTTTAAGGAGCAAATATTTTGTACACTATTTTGCCGGATAAATTCAATAATGTAATCTCTGTAATAAAAATAGTAAAAAAAAAATGCAACATGAAGACTTCAGATAACAATCTAAGATCTTTAAGAAAAATATCATGTGCATGGTACACAATTTCCTTGTAATAATTAAATAAGTTCTTCATTATTTAATTTCTTTAAATATAATACAAAGCGATAACATTTGGTGGCAACAATCTGAATTGTGAAATAGCGAATCTCTGTAATAAAAATAGTAAAAAAAAATGCAACATGAAGACTTCAGATAACAATCTAAGATCTTTAAGAAAAATATCATGTGCATGGTACACAATTTCCTTGTAATAATTAAATAAGTTCTTCATTATTTAATTTCTTTAAATATAATACAAAGCGATAACATTTGGTGGCAACAATCTGAATTGTGAAATAGCGCTTATCGTGAAATTGGCGCTGGATTCTCTTCTTTAAGGAGCAAATATTTTGTACACTATTTTGCCGGATAAATTAAAAATAGTAAAAAAAAAATGCAACATGAAGACTTCAGCTAACAATCTAAGATCTTTAAGTAAAATATCATGTGCATGGTACACAATTACCTTGTAATAATTAAATAAGTTCTTCATTATTTAATTTCTTTAAATATAACACAAAGCGATAACATTTGGTGGCAACAATCTGAATTGTGAAATAGCGCTTATCCTGAAATTGGCGCTGGATTCTCTTCTAAGGAGCAAATATTTTGTCCACTATTTTGCCGGATAAATTCAATAATGTAATCTCTGTAATAAAAATAGTAAAAAAAATGCAACATGAAGACTTCAGATAACAGTCCAAGATCTTTAAGAAAAATATCATGTGCATGGTACACAATTTCCTTGTAATAATTAAATAAGTTCTTCATTATTTAATTTATTTAAACATAATACAAAGCGACAACTTTTGGTGGCAACAATCTGAATTGTGAAATAGCGCTTATCGTGAAATTGGCGCTGGATTCTCTTCTTTAAGGAGCAAATATTTTGTACACTATTTTGCCGGATAAATTCAATAATGTAATCTCTGTAATAAAAATAGTGAAAAAAAATGCAACATGAAGACTTCAGATAACAATCTAAGATCTTTAAGAAAAATATCATGTGCATGGTACACAATTTCGTTGTAATAATTAAATAAGTTCTTCATTATTTAATTTCTTTAAATATAATACAAAGCGACAACAGTTGGTGGCAACAATCTGAATTGTGAAATTGCGCTTATCGTGAAATTGGCGCTGGATTCTCTTCTTTAAGGAGCAAATATTTTGTACACTATTTTGCCGGATAAATTCAATAATGTAATCTCTGTAATAAAAATAGTAAAAAAAAAATGCAACATGAAGACTTCAGATAACAATCTAAGATCTTTAAGAAAAATATCATGTGCATGGTACACAATTTCCTTGTAATAATTAAATAAGTTCTTCATTATTTAATTTCTTTAAATATAATACAAAGCGATAACATTTGGTGGCAACAATCTGAATTGTGAAATAGCGCTTATCGTGAAATTGGCGCTGGATTCTCTTCTTTAAGGAGCAAATATTTTGTACACTATTTTACCGGATAAATTAAAAATAGTAAAAAAAAAATGCAACATGAAGACTTCAGCTAACAATCTAAGATCTTTAAGTAAAATATCATGTGCATGGTACACAATTACCTTGTAATAATTAAATAAGTTCTTCATTATTTAATTTCTTTAAATATAACACAAAGCGATAACATTTGGTGGCAACAATCTGAATTGTGAAATAGCGCTTATCCTGAAATTGGCGCTGGATTCTCTTCTAAGGAGCAAATATTTTGTCCACTATTTTGCCGGATAAATTCAATAATGTAATCTCTGTAATAAAAATAGTAAAAAAAATGCAACATGAAGACTTCAGATAACAGTCCAAGATCTTTAAGAAAAATATCATGTGCATGGTACACAATTTCCTTGTAATAATTAAATAAGTTCTTCATGATTTAATTTCTTTAAATATAATACAAAGCGATAACATTTGGTGGCAACTATCTGAATTGTGAAATAGCGCTTATCGTGAAATTGGCGCTGGATTCTCTTCTTTAAGGAGGAAATATTTTGTACACTATTTTGCCCAATAAATTAAAAATAGTAAAAAAAAAATGCAACATGAAGACTTCAGATAACAATCTATGATCTTTAAGAAAAATATCATGTGCATGGTACACAATTTCCTTGTAATAATTAAATAAGTTCTTCGTGATTTAATTTCTTTAAATATAATAGAAAGCGATAACATTTGGTGGCAACAATCTGAATTGTGAAATAGCGCTTATCGTGAAATTGGCGCTGGATTCTCTTCTTTAAGGAGGAAATATTTTGTACACTATTTTGCCCAATAAATTAAAAATAGTAAAAAAAAAATGCAACATGAAGACTTCAGATAACAATCTATGATCTTTAAGAAAAATATCATGTGCATGGTACACAATTTCCTTGTAATAATTAAATAAGTTCTTCGTGATTTAATTTCTTTAAATATAATACAAAGCGATAACATTTGGTGGCAACAATCTGAATTGTGAAATAGCGCTTATCGTGAAATTGGCGCTGGATTCTCTTCTTTAAGGAGCAAATATTTTGTACACTATTTTGCCAGATAAATTCAATAATGTAATGTCTGTAATAAAAATAGTAAAAAAAATGCAACATGAAGACTTCAGATAACAATCTAAGATCTTTAAGAAAAATATCATGTGCATGGTACACAATTTCGTTGTAATAATTAAATAAGTTCTTCATTATTTAATTTCTTTAAATATAATACAAAGCGATAACATTTGGTGGCAACAATCTGAATCGTGAAATAACGCTTATCGTGAAATTGGCGCTGGATTCTCTTCTTTAAGGAGCAAATATTTTGTACACTATTTTGCCGGATAAATTCAATAATGTAATCTCTGTAATAAAAATAGTGAAAAAAAATGCAACATGAAGACTTCAGATAACAATCTAAGATCTTTAAGAAAAATATCATGTGCATGGTACACAATTTCGTTGTAATAATTAAATAAGTTCTTCATTATTTAATTTCTTTAAATATAATACAAAGCGATAACATTTGGTGGCAACAATCTGAATCGTGAAATAACGCTTATCGTGAAATTGGCGCTGGATTCTCTTCTTTAAGGAGCAAATATTTTGTACACTATTTTGCCGGATAAATTCAAAAATGTAATCTCTGTAATAAAAATAGTAAAAAAAAAAAAATGCAACATGAAGACTTCAGATAACAATCTAAGATCTTTAAGAAAAATATTATGTGCATGGTACACAATTTCCTTGTAATAATTAAATAAGTTCTTCATGATTTAATTTCTTTAAATATAATACAAAGCGATAACATTTGGTGGCAACTATCTGAATTGTGAAATAGCGCTTATCGTGAAATTGGCGCTGGATTCTCTTCTTTAAGGAGGAAATATTTTGTACACTATTTTGCCCAATAAATTAAAAATAGTAAAAAAAAAATGCAACATGAAGACTTCAGATAACAATCTATGATCTTTAAGAAAAATATCATGTGCATGGTACACAATTTCCTTGTAATAATTAAATAAGTTCTTCATGATTTAATTTCTTTAAATATAATAGAAAGCGATAACATTTGTTGGCAACAATCTGAATTGTGAAATAGCGCTTATCGTGAAATTGGCGCTGGATTCTCTTCTTTAAGGAGCAAATATTTTGTACACTATTTTGCCGGATAAATTCAATAATGTAATCTCTGTAATAAAAATAGTGAAAAAAAATGCAACATGAAGACTTCAGATAACAATCTAAGATCTTTAAGAAAAATATCATGTGCATGGTACACAATTTCGTTGTAATAATTAAATAAGTTCTTCATGATTTAATTTCTTTAAATATAATACAAAGCGATAACATTTGGTGGCAACTATCTGAATTGTGAAATAGCGCTTATCGTGAAATTGGCGCTGGATTCTCTTCTTTAAGGAGGAAATATTTTGTACACTATTTTGCCCAATAAATTAAAAATAGTAAAAAAAAAATGCAACATGAAGACTTCAGATAACAATCTATGATCTTTAAGAAAAATATCATGTGCATGGTACACAATTTCCTTGTAATAATTAAATAAGTTCTTCGTGATTTAATTTCTTTAAATATAATAGAAAGCGATAACATTTGGTGGCAACAATCTGAATTGTGAAATAGCGCTTATCGTGAAATTGGCGCTGGATTCTCTTCTTTAAGGAGGAAATATTTTGTACACTATTTTGCCCAATAAATTAAAAATAGTAAAAAAAAAATGCAACATGATGACTTCAGATAACAATCTATGATCTTTAAGAAAAATATCATGTGCATGGTACACAATTTCCTTGTAATAATTAAATAAGTTCTTCGTGATTTAATTTCTTTAAATATAATACAAAGCGATAACATTTGGTGGCAACAATCTGAATTGTGAAATAGCGCTTATCGTGAAATTGGCGCTGGATTCTCTTCTTTAAGGAGCAAATATTTTGTACACTATTTTGCCAGATAAATTCAATAATGTAATGTCTGTAATAAAAATAGTAAAAAAAATGCAACATGAAGACTTCAGATAACAATCTAAGATCTTTAAGAAAAATATCATGTGCATGGTACACAATTTCGTTGTAATAATTAAATAAGTTCTTCATTATTTAATTTCTTTAAATATAATACAAAGCGATAACATTTGGTGGCAACAATCTGAATCGTGAAATAACGCTTATCGTGAAATTGGCGCTGGATTCTCTTCTTTAAGGAGCAAATATTTTGTACACTATTTTGCCGGATAAATTCAATAATGTAATCTCTGTAATAAAAATAGTGAAAAAAAATGCAACATGAAGACTTCAGATAACAATCTAAGATCTTTAAGAAAAATATCATGTGCATGGTACACAATTTCGTTGTAATAATTAAATAAGTTCTTCATTATTTAATTTCTTTAAATATAATACAAAGCGATAACATTTGGTGGCAACAATCTGAATCGTGAAATAACGCTTATCGTGAAATTGGCGCTGGATTCTCTTCTTTAAGGAGCAAATATTTTGTACACTATTTTGCCGGATAAATTCAAAAATGTAATCTCTGTAATAAAAATAGTAAAAAAAAAAAATGCAACATGAAGACTTCAGATAACAATCTAAGATCTTTAAGAAAAATATTATGTGCATGGTACACAATTTCCTTGTAATAATTAAATAAGTTCTTCATGATTTAATTTCTTTAAATATAATACAAAGCGATAACATTTGGTGGCAACTATCTGAATTGTGAAATAGCGCTTATCGTGAAATTGGCGCTGGATTCTCTTCTTTAAGGAGGAAATATTTTGTACACTATTTTGCCCAATAAATTAAAAATAGTAAAAAAAAAATGCAACATGAAGACTTCAGATAACAATCTATGATCTTTAAGAAAAATATCATGTGCATGGTACACAATTTCCTTGTAATAATTAAATAAGTTCTTCGTGATTTAATTTCTTTAAATATAATACAAAGCGATAACATTTGGTGGCAACAATCTGAATTGTGAAATAGCGCTTATCGTGAAATTGGCGCTGGATTCTCTTCTTTAAGGAGCAAATATTTTGTACACTATTTTGCCAGATAAATTCAATAATGTAATGTCTGTAATAAAAATAGTAAAAAAAAATGCAACATGAAGACTTCAGATAACAATCTAAGATCTTTAAGAAAAATATCATGTGCATGGTACACAATTTCGTTGTAATAATTAAATAAGTTCTTTGTTATTTAATTTCTTTAAATATAATACAAAGCGACAACAGTTGGTGGCAACAATCTGAATTGTGAAATTGCGCTTATCGTGAAATTGGCGCTGGATTCTCTTCTTTAAGGAGCAAATATTTTGTACACTATTTTGCCGGATAAATTCAATAATGTAATCTCTGTAATAAAAATAGTAAAAAAAAAATGCAACATGAAGACTTCAGATAACAATCTAAGATCTTTAAGAAAAATATCATGTGCATGGTACACAATTTCCTTGTAATAATTAAATAAGTTCTTCATTATTTAATTTCTTTAAATATAATACAAAGCGATAACATTTGGTGGCAACAATCTGAATTGTGAAATAGCGAATCTCTGTAATAAAAATAGTAAAAAAAAATGCAACATGAAGACTTCAGATAACAATCTAAGATCTTTAAGAAAAATATCATGTGCATGGTACACAATTTCCTTGTAATAATTAAATAAGTTCTTCATTATTTAATTTCTTTAAATATAATACAAAGCGATAACATTTGGTGGCAACAATCTGAATTGTGAAATAGCGCTTATCGTGAAATTGGCGCTGGATTCTCTTCTTTAAGGAGCAAATATTTTGTACACTATTTTGCCGGATAAATTAAAAATAGTAAAAAAAAAATGCAACATGAAGACTTCAGCTAACAATCTAAGATCTTTAAGTAAAATATCATGTGCATGGTACACAATTACCTTGTAATAATTAAATAAGTTCTTCATTATTTAATTTCTTTAAATATAACACAAAGCGATAACATTTGGTGGCAACAATCTGAATTGTGAAATAGCGCTTATCCTGAAATTGGCGCTGGATTCTCTTCTAAGGAGCAAATATTTTGTCCACTATTTTGCCGGATAAATTCAATAATGTAATCTCTGTAATAAAAATAGTAAAAAAAATGCAACATGAAGACTTCAGATAACAGTCCAAGATCTTTAAGAAAAATATCATGTGCATGGTACACAATTTCCTTGTAATAATTAAATAAGTTCTTCATTATTTAATTTATTTAAACATAATACAAAGCGACAACTTTTGGTGGCAACAATCTGAATTGTGAAATAGCGCTTATCGTGAAATTGGCGCTGGATTCTCTTCTTTAAGGAGCAAATATTTTGTACACTATTTTGCCGGATAAATTCAATAATGTAATCTCTGTAATAAAAATAGTGAAAAAAAATGCAACATGAAGACTTCAGATAACAATCTAAGATCTTTAAGAAAAATATCATGTGCATGGTACACAATTTCGTTGTAATAATTAAATAAGTTCTTCATTATTTAATTTCTTTAAATATAATACAAAGCGATAACATTTGGTGGCAACAATCTGAATCGTGAAATAACGCTTATCGTGAAATTGGCGCTGGATTCTCTTCTTTAAGGAGCAAATATTTTGTACACTATTTTGCCGGATAAATTCAAAAATGTAATCTGTAATAAAAATAGTAAAAAAAAGAAATGCAACATGAAGACTTCAGATAACAATCTAAGATCTTTAAGAAAAATATTATGTGCATGGTACACAATTTCCTTGTAATAATTAAATAAGTTCTTCATGATTTAATTTCTTTAAATATAATAGAAAGCGATAACATTTGTTGGCAACAATCTGAATTGTGAAATAGCGCTTATCGTGAAATTGGCGCTGGATTCTCTTCTTTAAGGAGCAAATATTTTGTACACTATTTTGCCGGATAAATTCAATAATGTAATCTCTGTAATAAAAATAGTGAAAAAAAATGCAACATGAAGACTTCAGATAACAATCTAAGATCTTTAAGAAAAATATCATGTGCATGGTACACAATTTCGTTGTAATAATTAAATAAGTTCTTCATTATTTAATTTCTTTAAATATAATACAAAGCGATAACATTTGGTGGCAACAATCTGAATCGTGAAATAACGCTTATCGTGAAATTGGCGCTGGATTCTCTTCTTTAAGGAGCAAATATTTTGTACACTATTTTGCCGGATAAATTCAAAAATGTAATCTCTGTAATAAAAATAGTAAAAAAAAGAAATGCAACATGAAGACTTCAGATAACAATCTAAGATCTTTAAGAAAAATATTATGTGCATGGTACACAATTTCCTTGTAATAATTAAATAAGTTCTTCATGATTTAATTTCTTTAAATATAATAGAAAGCGATAACATTTGTTGGCAACAATCTGAATTGTGAAATAGCGCTTATCGTGAAATTGGCGCTGGATTCTCTTCTTTAAGGAGCAAATATTTTGTACACTATTTTGCCGGATAAATTCAATAATGTAATCTCTGTAATAAAAATAGTGAAAAAAAATGCAACATGAAGACTTCAGATAACAATCTAAGATCTTTAAGAAAAATATCATGTGCATGGTACACAATTTCGTTGTAATAATTAAATAAGTTCTTCATGATTTAATTTCTTTAAATATAATACAAAGCGATAACATTTGGTGGCAACTATCTGAATTGTGAAATAGCGCTTATCGTGAAATTGGCGCTGGATTCTCTTCTTTAAGGAGGAAATATTTTGTACACTATTTTGCCCAATAAATTAAAAATAGTAAAAAAAAAATGCAACATGAAGACTTCAGATAACAATCTATGATCTTTAAGAAAAATATCATGTGCATGGTACACAATTTCCTTGTAATAATTAAATAAGTTCTTCGTGATTTAATTTCTTTAAATATAATACAAAGCGATAACATTTGGTGGCAACAATCTGAATTGTGAAATAGCGCTTATCGTGAAATTGGCGCTGGATTCTCTTCTTTAAGGAGGAAATATTTTGTACACTATTTTGCCCAATAAATTAAAAATAGTAAAAAAAAAATGCAACATGAAGACTTCAGATAACAATCTATGATCTTTAAGAAAAATATCATGTGCATGGTACACAATTTCCTTGTAATAATTAAATAAGTTCTTCGTGATTTAATTTCTTTAAATATAATACAAAGCGATAACATTTGGTGGCAACAATCTGAATTGTGAAATAGCGCTTATCGTGAAATTGGCGCTGGATTCTCTTCTTTAAGGAGCAAATATTTTGTACACTATTTTGCCAGATAAATTCAATAATATAATGTCTGTAATAAAAATAGTAAAAAAAAATGCAACATGAAGACTTCAGATAACAATCTAAGATCTTTAAGAAAAATAACATGTGCATGGTACACAATTTCGTTGTAATAATTAAATAAGTTCTTTGTTATTTAATTTCTTTAAATATAATACAAAGCGACAACAGTTGGTGGCAACAATCTGAATTGTGAAATAGCGCTTATCGTGAAATTGGCGCTGGATTCTCTTCTTTAAGGAGCAAATATTTTGTACACTATTTTGCCAGATAAATTCAATAATATAATGTCTGTAATAAAAATAGTAAAAAAAAATGCAACATGAAGACTTCAGATAACAATCTAAGATCTTTAAGAAAAATATCATGTGCATGGTACACAATTTCCTTGTAATAATTAAATAAGTTCTTCATTATTTAATTTCTTTAAATATAATACAAAGCGATAACATTTGGTGGCAACAATCTGAATTGTGAAATAGCGAATCTCTGTAATAAAAATAGTAAAAAAAAATGCAACATGAAGACTTCAGATAACAATCTAAGATCTTTAAGAAAAATATCATGTGCATGGTACACAATTTCCTTGTAATAATTAAATAAGTTCTTCATTATTTAATTTCTTTAAATATAATACAAAGCGATAACATTTGGTGGCAACAATCTGAATTGTGAAATAGCGCTTATCGTGAAATTGGCGCTGGATTCTCTTCTTTAAGGAGCAAATATTTTGTACACTATTTTGCCGGATAAATTAAAAATAGTAAAAAAAAAATGCAACATGAAGACTTCAGCTAACAATCTAAGATCTTTAAGTAAAATATCATGTGCATGGTACACAATTACCTTGTAATAATTAAATAAGTTCTTCATTATTTAATTTCTTTAAATATAACACAAAGCGATAACATTTGGTGGCAACAATCTGAATTGTGAAATAGCGCTTATCCTGAAATTGGCGCTGGATTCTCTTCTAAGGAGCAAATATTTTGTCCACTATTTTGCCGGATAAATTCAATAATGTAATCTCTGTAATAAAAATAGTAAAAAAAATGCAACATGAAGACTTCAGATAACAGTCTAAGATCTTTAAGAAAAATATCATGTGCATGGTACACAATTTCCTTGTAATAATTAAATAAGTTCTTCATTATTTAATTTATTTAAACATAATACAAAGCGACAACTTTTGGTGGCAACAATCTGAATTGTGAAATAGCGCTTATCGTGAAATTGGCGCTGGATTCTCTTCTTTAAGGAGCAAATATTTTGTACACTATTTTGCCGGATAAATTCAATAATGTAATCTCTGTAATAAAAATAGTGAAAAAAAATGCAACATGAAGACTTCAGATAACAATCTAAGATCTTTAAGAAAAATATCATGTGCATGGTACACAATTTCGTTGTAATAATTAAATAAGTTCTTCATTATTTAATTTCTTTAAATATAATACAAAGCGATAACATTTGGTGGCAACAATCTGAATCGTGAAATAACGCTTATCGTGAAATTGGCGCTGGATTCTCTTCTTTAAGGAGCAAATATTTTGTACACTATTTTGCCGGATAAATTCAAAAATGTAATCTCTGTAATAAAAATAGTAAAAAAAAAAAAATGCAACATGAAGACTTCAGATAACAATCTAAGATCTTTAAGAAAAATATTATGTGCATGGTACACAATTTCCTTGTAATAATTAAATAAGTTCTTCATGATTTAATTTCTTTAAATATAATACAAAGCGATAACATTTGGTGGCAACTATCTGAATTGTGAAATAGCGCTTATCGTGAAATTGGCGCTGGATTCTCTTCTTTAAGGAGGAAATATTTTGTACACTATTTTGCCCAATAAATTAAAAATAGTAAAAAAAAAATGCAACATGAAGACTTCAGATAACAATCTATGATCTTTAAGAAAAATATCATGTGCATGGTACACAATTTCCTTGTAATAATTAAATAAGTTCTTCGTGATTTAATTTCTTTAAATATAATACAAAGCGATAACATTTGGTGGCAACAATCTGAATTGTGAAATAGCGCTTATCGTGAAATTGGCGCTGGATTCTCTTCTTTAAGGAGCAAATATTTTGTACACTATTTTGCCAGATAAATTCAATAATGTAATGTCTGTAATAAAAATAGTAAAAAAAAATGCAACATGAAGACTTCAGATAACAATCTAAGATCTTTAAGAAAAATATCATGTGCATGGTACACAATTTCGTTGTAATAATTAAATAAGTTCTTTGTTATTTAATTTCTTTAAATATAATACAAAGCGACAACAGTTGGTGGCAACAATCTGAATTGTGAAATTGCGCTTATCGTGAAATTGGCGCTGGATTCTCTTCTTTAAGGAGCAAATATTTTGTACACTATTTTGCCGGATAAATTCAATAATGTAATCTCTGTAATAAAAATAGTAAAAAAAAAATGCAACATGAAGACTTCAGATAACAATCTAAGATCTTTAAGAAAAATATCATGTGCATGGTACACAATTTCCTTGTAATAATTAAATAAGTTCTTCATTATTTAATTTCTTTAAATATAATACAAAGCGATAACATTTGGTGGCAACAATCTGAATTGTGAAATAGCGAATCTCTGTAATAAAAATAGTAAAAAAAAATGCAACATGAAGACTTCAGATAACAATCTAAGATCTTTAAGAAAAATATCATGTGCATGGTACACAATTTCCTTGTAATAATTAAATAAGTTCTTCATTATTTAATTTCTTTAAATATAATACAAAGCGATAACATTTGGTGGCAACAATCTGAATTGTGAAATAGCGCTTATCGTGAAATTGGCGCTGGATTCTCTTCTTTAAGGAGCAAATATTTTGTACACTATTTTGCCGGATAAATTAAAAATAGTAAAAAAAAAATGCAACATGAAGACTTCAGCTAACAGTCTAAGATCTTTAAGTAAAATATCATGTGCATGGTACACAATTACCTTGTAATAATTAAATAAGTTCTTCATTATTTAATTTCTTTAAATATAACACAAAGCGATAACATTTGGTGGCAACAATCTGAATTGTGAAATAGCGCTTATCCTGAAATTGGCGCTGGATTCTCTTCTAAGGAGCAAATATTTTGTCCACTATTTTGCCGGATAAATTCAATAATGTAATCTCTGTAATAAAAATAGTAAAAAAAATGCAACATGAAGACTTCAGATAACAGTCTAAGATCTTTAAGAAAAATATCATGTGCATGGTACACAATTTCCTTGTAATAATTAAATAAGTTCTTCATTATTTAATTTATTTAAACATAATACAAAGCGACAACTTTTGGTGGCAACAATCTGAATTGTGAAATAGCGCTTATCGTGAAATTGGCGCTGGATTCTCTTCTTTAAGGAGCAAATATTTTGTACACTATTTTGCCGGATAAATTCAATAATGTAATCTCTGTAATAAAAATAGTGAAAAAAAATGCAACATGAAGACTTCAGATAACAATCTAAGATCTTTAAGAAAAATATCATGTGCATGGTACACAATTTCGTTGTAATAATTAAATAAGTTCTTCATTATTTAATTTCTTTAAATATAATACAAAGCGATAACATTTGGTGGCAACAATCTGAATCGTGAAATAACGCTTATCGTGAAATTGGCGCTGGATTCTCTTCTTTAAGGAGCAAATATTTTGTACACTATTTTGCCGGATAAATTCAAAAATGTAATCTCTGTAATAAAAATAGAAAAAAAAAAAAAATGCAACATGAAGACTTCAGATAACAATCTAAGATCTTTAAGAAAAATATTATGTGCATGGTACACAATTTCCTTGTAATAATTAAATAAGTTCTTCATGATTTAATTTCTTTAAATATAATACAAAGCGATAACATTTGGTGGCAACTATCTGAATTGTGAAATAGCGCTTATCGTGAAATTGGCGCTGGATTCTCTTCTTTAAGGAGGAAATATTTTGTACACTATTTTGCCCAATAAATTAAAAATAGTAAAAAAAAAATGCAACATGAAGACTTCAGATAACAATCTATGATCTTTAAGAAAAATATCATGTGCATGGTACACAATTTCCTTGTAATAATTAAATAAGTTCTTCGTGATTTAATTTCTTTAAATATAATACAAAGCGATAACATTTGGTGGCAACAATCTGAATTGTGAAATAGCGCTTATCGTGAAATTGGCGCTGGATTCTCTTCTTTAAGGAGCAAATATTTTGTACACTATTTTGCCAGATAAATTCAATAATGTAATGTCTGTAATAAAAATAGTAAAAAAAAATGCAACATGAAGACTTCAGATAACAATCTAAGATCTTTAAGAAAAATATCATGTGCATGGTACACAATTTCGTTGTAATAATTAAATAAGTTCTTTGTTATTTAATTTCTTTAAATATAATACAAAGCGACAACAGTTGGTGGCAACAATCTGAATTGTGAAATTGCGCTTATCGTGAAATTGGCGCTGGATTCTCTTCTTTAAGGAGCAAATATTTTGTACACTATTTTGCCGGATAAATTCAATAATGTAATCTCTGTAATAAAAATAGTAAAAAAAAAATGCAACATGAAGACTTCAGATAACAATCTAAGATCTTTAAGAAAAATATCATGTGCATGGTACACAATTTCCTTGTAATAATTAAATAAGTTCTTCATTATTTAATTTCTTTAAATATAATACAAAGCGATAACATTTGGTGGCAACAATCTGAATTGTGAAATAGCGAATCTCTGTAATAAAAATAGTAAAAAAAAATGCAACATGAAGACTTCAGATAACAATCTAAGATCTTTAAGAAAAATATCATGTGCATGGTACACAATTTCCTTGTAATAATTAAATAAGTTCTTCATTATTTAATTTCTTTAAATATAATACAAAGCGATAACATTTGGTGGCAACAATCTGAATTGTGAAATAGCGCTTATCGTGAAATTGGCGCTGGATTCTCTTCTTTAAGGAGCAAATATTTTGTACACTATTTTGCCGGATAAATTAAAAATAGTAAAAAAAAAATGCAACATGAAGACTTCAGCTAACAATCTAAGATCTTTAAGTAAAATATCATGTGCATGGTACACAATTACCTTGTAATAATTAAATAAGTTCTTCATTATTTAATTTCTTTAAATATAACACAAAGCGATAACATTTGGTGGCAACAATCTGAATTGTGAAATAGCGCTTATCCTGAAATTGGCGCTGGATTCTCTTCTAAGGAGCAAATATTTTGTCCACTATTTTGCCGGATAAATTCAATAATGTAATCTCTGTAATAAAAATAGTAAAAAAAATGCAACATGAAGACTTCAGATAACAGTCCAAGATCTTTAAGAAAAATATCATGTGCATGGTACACAATTTCCTTGTAATAATTAAATAAGTTCTTCATTATTTAATTTATTTAAACATAATACAAAGCGACAACTTTTGGTGGCAACAATCTGAATTGTGAAATAGCGCTTATCGTGAAATTGGCGCTGGATTCTCTTCTTTAAGGAGCAAATATTTTGTACACTATTTTGCCGGATAAATTCAATAATGTAATCTCTGTAATAAAAATAGTGAAAAAAAATGCAACATGAAGACTTCAGATAACAATCTAAGATCTTTAAGAAAAATATCATGTGCATGGTACACAATTTCGTTGTAATAATTAAATAAGTTCTTCATTATTTAATTTCTTTAAATATAATACAAAGCGATAACATTTGGTGGCAACAATCTGAATCGTGAAATAACGCTTATCGTGAAATTGGCGCTGGATTCTCTTCTTTAAGGAGCAAATATTTTGTACACTATTTTGCCGGATAAATTCAAAAATGTAATCTGTAATAAAAATAGTAAAAAAAAGAAATGCAACATGAAGACTTCAGATAACAATCTAAGATCTTTAAGAAAAATATTATGTGCATGGTACACAATTTCCTTGTAATAATTAAATAAGTTCTTCATGATTTAATTTCTTTAAATATAATAGAAAGCGATAACATTTGTTGGCAACAATCTGAATTGTGAAATAGCGCTTATCGTGAAATTGGCGCTGGATTCTCTTCTTTAAGGAGCAAATATTTTGTACACTATTTTGCCGGATAAATTCAATAATGTAATCTCTGTAATAAAAATAGTGAAAAAAAATGCAACATGAAGACTTCAGATAACAATCTAAGATCTTTAAGAAAAATATCATGTGCATGGTACACAATTTCGTTGTAATAATTAAATAAGTTCTTCATTATTTAATTTCTTTAAATATAATACAAAGCGATAACATTTGGTGGCAACAATCTGAATCGTGAAATAACGCTTATCGTGAAATTGGCGCTGGATTCTCTTCTTTAAGGAGCAAATATTTTGTACACTATTTTGCCGGATAAATTCAAAAATGTAATCTCTGTAATAAAAATAGTAAAAAAAAGAAATGCAACATGAAGACTTCAGATAACAATCTAAGATCTTTAAGAAAAATATTATGTGCATGGTACACAATTTCCTTGTAATAATTAAATAAGTTCTTCATGATTTAATTTCTTTAAATATAATACAAAGCGATAACATTTGGTGGCAACTATCTGAATTGTGAAATAGCGCTTATCGTGAAATTGGCGCTGGATTCTCTTCTTTAAGGAGGAAATATTTTGTACACTATTTTGCCCAATAAATTAAAAATAGTAAAAAAAAATGCAACATGAAGACTTCAGATAACAATCTATGATCTTTAAGAAAAATATCATGTGCATGGTACACAATTTCCTTGTAATAATTAAATAAGTTCTTCGTGATTTAATTTCTTTAAATATAATACAAAGCGATAACATTTGGTGGCAACAATCTGAATTGTGAAATAGCGCTTATCGTGAAATTGGCGCTGGATTCTCTTCTTTAAGGAGGAAATATTTTGTACACTATTTTGCCCAATAAATTAAAAATAGTAAAAAAAAAATGCAACATGAAGACTTCAGATAACAATCTATGATCTTTAAGAAAAATATCATGTGCATGGTACACAATTTCCTTGTAATAATTAAATAAGTTCTTCGTGATTTAATTTCTTTAAATATAATACAAAGCGATAACATTTGGTCGCAACAATCTGAATTGTGAAATAGCGCTTATCGTGAAATTGGCGCTGGATTCTCTTCTTTAAGGAGCAAATATTTTGTACACTATTTTGCCAGATAAATTCAATAATATAATGTCTGTAATAAAAATAGTAAAAAAAAATGCAACATGAAGACTTCAGATAACAATCTAAGATCTTTAAGAAAAATATCATGTGCATGGTACACAATTTCGTTGTAATAATTAAATAAGTTCTTTGTTATTTAATTTCTTTAAATATAATACAAAGCGACAACAGTTGGTGGCAACAATCTGAATTGTGAAATTGCGCTTATCGTGAAATTGGCGCTGGATTCTCTTCTTTAAGGAGCAAATATTTTGTACACTATTTTGCCGGATAAATTCAATAATGTAATCTCTGTAATAAAAATAGTAAAAAAAAAATGCAACATGAAGACTTCAGATAACAATCTAAGATCTTTAAGAAAAATATCATGTGCATGGTACACAATTTCCTTGTAATAATTAAATAAGTTCTTCATTATTTAATTTCTTTAAATATAATACAAAGCGATAACATTTGGTGGCAACAATCTGAATTGTGAAATAGCGAATCTCTGTAATAAAAATAGTAAAAAAAAATGCAACATGAAGACTTCAGATAACAATCTAAGATCTTTAAGAAAAATATCATGTGCATGGTACACAATTTCCTTGTAATAATTAAATAAGTTCTTCATTATTTAATTTCTTTAAATATAATACAAAGCGATAACATTTGGTGGCAATAATCTGAATTGTGAAATAGCGCTTATCGTGAAATTGGCGCTGGATTCTCTTCTTTAAGGAGCAAATATTTTGTACACTATTTTGCCGGATAAATTAAAAATAGTAAAAAAAAAATGCAACATGAAGACTTCAGCTAACAATCTAAGATCTTTAAGTAAAATATCATGTGCATGGTACACAATTACCTTGTAATAATTAAATAAGTTCTTCATTATTTAATTTCTTTAAATATAACACAAAGCGATAACATTTGGTGGCAACAATCTGAATTGTGAAATAGCGCTTATCCTGAAATTGGCGCTGGATTCTCTTCTAAGGAGCAAATATTTTGTCCACTATTTTGCCGGATAAATTCAATAATGTAATCTCTGTAATAAAAATAGTAAAAAAAATGCAACATGAAGACTTCAGATAACAGTCTAAGATCTTTAAGAAAAATATCATGTGCATGGTACACAATTTCCTTGTAATAATTAAATAAGTTCTTCATTATTTAATTTATTTAAACATAATACAAAGCGACAACTTTTGGTGGCAACAATCTGAATTGTGAAATAGCGCTTATCGTGAAATTGGCGCTGGATTCTCTTCTTTAAGGAGCAAATATTTTGTACACTATTTTGCCGGATAAATTCAATAATGTAATCTCTGTAATAAAAATAGTGAAAAAAAATGCAACATGAAGACTTCAGATAACAATCTAAGATCTTTAAGAAAAATATCATGTGCATGGTACACAATTTCGTTGTAATAATTAAATAAGTTCTTCATTATTTAATTTCTTTAAATATAATACAAAGCGATAACATTTGGTGGCAACAATCTAAATCGTGAAATAACGCTTATCGTGAAATTGGCGCTGGATTCTCTTCTTTAAGGAGCAAATATTTTGTACACTATTTTGCCGGATAAATTCAAAAATGTAATCTGTAATAAAAATAGTAAAAAAAAGAAATGCAACATGAAGACTTCAGATAACAATCTAAGATCTTTAAGAAAAATATTATGTGCATGGTACACAATTTCCTTGTAATAATTAAATAAGTTCTTCATGATTTAATTTCTTTAAATATAATAGAAAGCGATAACATTTGTTGGCAACAATCTGAATTGTGAAATAGCGCTTATCGTGAAATTGGCGCTGGATTCTCTTCTTTAAGGAGCAAATATTTTGTACACTATTTTGCCGGATAAATTCAATAATGTAATCTCTGTAATAAAAATAGTGAAAAAAAATGCAACATGAAGACTTCAGATAACAATCTAAGATCTTTAAGAAAAATATCATGTGCATGGTACACAATTTCGTTGTAATAATTAAATAAGTTCTTCATTATTTAATTTCTTTAAATATAATACAAAGCGATAACATTTGGTGGCAACAATCTGAATCGTGAAATAACGCTTATCGTGAAATTGGCGCTGGATTCTCTTCTTTAAGGAGCAAATATTTTGTACACTATTTTGCCGGATAAATTCAAAAATGTAATCTCTGTAATAAAAATAGTAAAAAAAAGAAATGCAACATGAAGACTTCAGATAACAATCTAAGATCTTTAAGAAAAATATTATGTGCATGGTACACAATTTCCTTGTAATAATTAAATAAGTTCTTCATGATTTAATTTCTTTAAATATAATAGAAAGCGATAACATTTGTTGGCAACAATCTGAATTGTGAAATAGCGCTTATCGTGAAATTGGCGCTGGATTCTCTTCTTTAAGGAGCAAATATTTTGTACACTATTTTGCCGGATAAATTCAATAATGTAATCTCTGTAATAAAAATAGTGAAAAAAAATGCAACATGAAGACTTCAGATAACAATCTAAGATCTTTAAGAAAAATATCATGTGCATGGTACACAATTTCGTTGTAATAATTAAATAAGTTCTTCATTATTTAATTTCTTTAAATATAATACAAAGCGATAACATTTGGTGGCAACAATCTGAATCGTGAAATAACGCTTATCGTGAAATTGGCGCTGGATTCTCTTCTTTAAGGAGCAAATATTTTGTACACTATTTTGCCGGATAAATTCAAAAATGTAATCTCTGTAATAAAAATAGTAAAAAAAAAAAAATGCAACATAAAGACTTCAGATAACAATCTAAGATCTTTAAGAAAAATATTATGTGCATGGTACACAATTTCCTTGTAATAATTAAATAAGTTCTTCATGATTTAATTTCTTTAAATATAATACAAAGCGATAACATTTGGTGGCAACTATCTGAATTGTGAAATAGCGCTTATCGTGAAATTGGCGCTGGATTCTCTTCTTTAAGGAGGAAATATTTTGTACACTATTTTGCCCAATAAATTAAAAATAGTAAAAAAAAAATGCAACATGAAGACTTCAGATAACAATCTATGATCTTTAAGAAAAATATCATGTGCATGGTACACAATTTCCTTGTAATAATTAAATAAGTTCTTCGTGATTTAATTTCTTTAAATATAATACAAAGCGATAACATTTGGTGGCAACAATCTGAATTGTGAAATAGCGCTTATCGTGAAATTGGCGCTGGATTCTCTTCTTTAAGGAGCAAATATTTTGTACACTATTTTGCCAGATAAATTCAATAATGTAATGTCTGTAATAAAAATAGTAAAAAAAAATGCAACATGAAGACTTCAGATAACAATCTAAGATCTTTAAGAAAAATATCATGTGCATGGTACACAATTTCGTTGTAATAATTAAATAAGTTCTTTGTTATTTAATTTCTTTAAATATAATACAAAGCGACAACAGTTGGTGGCAACAATCTGAATTGTGAAATTGCGCTTATCGTGAAATTGGCGCTGGATTCTCTTCTTTAAGGAGCAAATATTTTGTACACTATTTTGCCGGATAAATTCAATAATGTAATCTCTGTAATAAAAATAGTAAAAAAAAAATGCAACATGAAGACTTCAGATAACAATCTAAGATCTTTAAGAAAAATATCATGTGCATGGTACACAATTTCCTTGTAATAATTAAATAAGTTCTTCATTATTTAATTTCTTTAAATATAATACAAAGCGATAACATTTGGTGGCAACAATCTGAATTGTGAAATAGCGAATCTCTGTAATAAAAATAGTAAAAAAAAATGCAACATGAAGACTTCAGATAACAATCTAAGATCTTTAAGAAAAATATCATGTGCATGGTACACAATTTCCTTGTAATAATTAAATAAGTTCTTCATTATTTAATTTCTTTAAATATAATACAAAGCGATAACATTTGGTGGCAATAATCTGAATTGTGAAATAGCGCTTATCGTGAAATTGGCGCTGGATTCTCTTCTTTAAGGAGCAAATATTTTGTACACTATTTTGCCGGATAAATTAAAAATAGTAAAAAAAAAATGCAACATGAAGACTTCAGCTAACAATCTAAGATCTTTAAGTAAAATATCATGTGCATGGTACACAATTACCTTGTAATAATTAAATAAGTTCTTCATTATTTAATTTCTTTAAATATAACACAAAGCGATAACATTTGGTGGCAACAATCTGAATTGTGAAATAGCGCTTATCCTGAAATTGGCGCTGGATTCTCTTCTAAGGAGCAAATATTTTGTCCACTATTTTGCCGGATAAATTCAATAATGTAATCTCTGTAATAAAAATAGTAAAAAAAATGCAACATGAAGACTTCAGATAACAGTCTAAGATCTTTAAGAAAAATATCATGTGCATGGTACACAATTTCCTTGTAATAATTAAATAAGTTCTTCATTATTTAATTTATTTAAACATAATACAAAGCGACAACTTTTGGTGGCAACAATCTGAATTGTGAAATAGCGCTTATCGTGAAATTGGCGCTGGATTCTCTTCTTTAAGGAGCAAATATTTTGTACACTATTTTGCCGGATAAATTCAATAATGTAATCTCTGTAATAAAAATAGTGAAAAAAAATGCAACATGAAGACTTCAGATAACAATCTAAGATCTTTAAGAAAAATATCATGTGCATGGTACACAATTTCGTTGTAATAATTAAATAAGTTCTTCATTATTTAATTTCTTTAAATATAATACAAAGCGATAACATTTGGTGGCAACAATCTAAATCGTGAAATAACGCTTATCGTGAAATTGGCGCTGGATTCTCTTCTTTAAGGAGCAAATATTTTGTACACTATTTTGCCGGATAAATTCAAAAATGTAATCTGTAATAAAAATAGTAAAAAAAAGAAATGCAACATGAAGACTTCAGATAACAATCTAAGATCTTTAAGAAAAATATTATGTGCATGGTACACAATTTCCTTGTAATAATTAAATAAGTTCTTCATGATTTAATTTCTTTAAATATAATAGAAAGCGATAACATTTGTTGGCAACAATCTGAATTGTGAAATAGCGCTTATCGTGAAATTGGCGCTGGATTCTCTTCTTTAAGGAGCAAATATTTTGTACACTATTTTGCCGGATAAATTCAATAATGTAATCTCTGTAATAAAAATAGTGAAAAAAAATGCAACATGAAGACTTCAGATAACAATCTAAGATCTTTAAGAAAAATATCATGTGCATGGTACACAATTTCGTTGTAATAATTAAATAAGTTCTTCATTATTTAATTTCTTTAAATATAATACAAAGCGATAACATTTGGTGGCAACAATCTGAATCGTGAAATAACGCTTATCGTGAAATTGGCGCTGGATTCTCTTCTTTAAGGAGCAAATATTTTGTACACTATTTTGCCGGATAAATTCAAAAATGTAATCTCTGTAATAAAAATAGTAAAAAAAAGAAATGCAACATGAAGACTTCAGATAACAATCTAAGATCTTTAAGAAAAATATTATGTGCATGGTACACAATTTCCTTGTAATAATTAAATAAGTTCTTCATGATTTAATTTCTTTAAATATAATAGAAAGCGATAACATTTGTTGGCAACAATCTGAATTGTGAAATAGCGCTTATCGTGAAATTGGCGCTGGATTCTCTTCTTTAAGGAGCAAATATTTTGTACACTATTTTGCCGGATAAATTCAATAATGTAATCTCTGTAATAAAAATAGTGAAAAAAAATGCAACATGAAGACTTCAGATAACAATCTAAGATCTTTAAGAAAAATATCATGTGCATGGTACACAATTTCGTTGTAATAATTAAATAAGTTCTTCATTATTTAATTTCTTTAAATATAATACAAAGCGATAACATTTGGTGGCAACAATCTGAATCGTGAAATAACGCTTATCGTGAAATTGGCGCTGGATTCTCTTCTTTAAGGAGCAAATATTTTGTACACTATTTTGCCGGATAAATTCAAAAATGTAATCTCTGTAATAAAAATAGTAAAAAAAAAAAAATGCAACATAAAGACTTCAGATAACAATCTAAGATCTTTAAGAAAAATATTATGTGCATGGTACACAATTTCCTTGTAATAATTAAATAAGTTCTTCATGATTTAATTTCTTTAAATATAATACAAAGCGATAACATTTGGTGGCAACTATCTGAATTGTGAAATAGCGCTTATCGTGAAATTGGCGCTGGATTCTCTTCTTTAAGGAGGAAATATTTTGTACACTATTTTGCCCAATAAATTAAAAATAGTAAAAAAAAAATGCAACATGAAGACTTCAGATAACAATCTATGATCTTTAAGAAAAATATCATGTGCATGGTACACAATTTCCTTGTAATAATTAAATAAGTTCTTCGTGATTTAATTTCTTTAAATATAATACAAAGCGATAACATTTGGTGGCAACAATCTGAATTGTGAAATAGCGCTTATCGTGAAATTGGCGCTGGATTCTCTTCTTTAAGGAGCAAATATTTTGTACACTATTTTGCCAGATAAATTCAATAATGTAATGTCTGTAATAAAAATAGTAAAAAAAAATGCAACATGAAGACTTCAGATAACAATCTAAGATCTTTAAGAAAAATATCATGTGCATGGTACACAATTTCGTTGTAATAATTAAATAAGTTCTTTGTTATTTAATTTCTTTAAATATAATACAAAGCGACAACAGTTGGTGGCAACAATCTGAATTGTGAAATTGCGCTTATCGTGAAATTGGCGCTGGATTCTCTTCTTTAAGGAGCAAATATTTTGTACACTATTTTGCCGGATAAATTCAATAATGTAATCTCTGTAATAAAAATAGTAAAAAAAAAATGCAACATGAAGACTTCAGATAACAATCTAAGATCTTTAAGAAAAATATCATGTGCATGGTACACAATTTCCTTGTAATAATTAAATAAGTTCTTCATTATTTAATTTCTTTAAATATAATACAAAGCGATAACATTTGGTGGCAACAATCTGAATTGTGAAATAGCGAATCTCTGTAATAAAAATAGTAAAAAAAAATGCAACATGAAGACTTCAGATAACAATCTAAGATCTTTAAGAAAAATATCATGTGCATGGTACACAATTTCCTTGTAATAATTAAATAAGTTCTTCATTATTTAATTTCTTTAAATATAATACAAAGCGATAACATTTGGTGGCAACAATCTGAATTGTGAAATAGCGCTTATCGTGAAATTGGCGCTGGATTCTCTTCTTTAAGGAGCAAATATTTTGTACACTATTTTGCCGGATAAATTAAAAATAGTAAAAAAAAAATGCAACATGAAGACTTCAGCTAACAATCTAAGATCTTTAAGTAAAATATCATGTGCATGGTACACAATTACCTTGTAATAATTAAATAAGTTCTTCATTATTTAATTTCTTTAAATATAACACAAAGCGATAACATTTGGTGGCAACAATCTGAATTGTGAAATAGCGCTTATCCTGAAATTGGCGCTGGATTCTCTTCTAAGGAGCAAATATTTTGTCCACTATTTTGCCGGATAAATTCAATAATGTAATCTCTGTAATAAAAATAGTAAAAAAAATGCAACATGAAGACTTCAGATAACAGTCTAAGATCTTTAAGAAAAATATCATGTGCATGGTACACAATTTCCTTGTAATAATTAAATAAGTTCTTCATTATTTAATTTCTTTAAATATAATACAAAGCGATAACATTTGGTGGCAACTATCTGAATTGTGAAATAGCGCTTATCGTGAAATTGGCGCTGGATTCTCTTCTTTAAGGAGCAAATATTTTGTACACTATTTTGCCGGATAAGTTCAATAATGTAATCTCTGTAATAAAAATAGTGAAAAAAAATGCAACATGAAGACTTCAGATAACAATCTAAGATCTTTAAGAAAAATATCATGTGCATGGTACACAATTTCGTTGTAATAATTAAATAAGTTCTTCATTATTTAATTTCTTTAAATATAATACAAAGCGATAACATTTGGTGGCAACAATCTGAATCGTGAAATAACGCTTATCGTGAAATTGGCGCTGGATTCTCTTCTTTAAGGAGCAAATATTTTGTACACTATTTTGCCGGATAAATTCAAAAATGTAATCTCTGTAATAAAAATAGTAAAAAAAAGAAATGCAACATGAAGACTTCAGATAACAATCTAAGATCTTTAAGAAAAATATTATGTGCATGGTACACAATTTCCTTGTAATAATTAAATAAGTTCTTCATGATTTAATTTCTTTAAATATAATAGAAAGCGATAACATTTGTTGGCAACAATGTGAATTGTGAAATAGCGCTTATCGTGAAATTGGCGCTGGATTCTCTTCTTTAAGGAGCAAATATTTTGTACACTATTTTGCCGGATAAATTCAATAATGTAATCTCTGTAATAAAAATAGTGAAAAAAAATGCAACATGAAGACTTCAGATAACAATCTAAGATCTTTAAGAAAAATATCATGTGCATGGTACACAATTTCGTTGTAATAATTAAATAAGTTCTTCATTATTAAATTTCTTTAAATATAATACAAAGCTATAACATTTGGTGGCAACTATCTGAATTGTGAAATAGCGCTTATCGTGAAATTGGCGCTGGATTCTCTTCTTTAAGGAGCAAAAATTTTGTACACTATTTTGCCGGATAAATTAAAAATAGGAAAAAAAAATGCAACATGAAGACTTCAGATAACAATCTAAGATCTTTAAGAAAAATATCATGTGCATGGTACACAATTTCTTTGTAATAATTAAATAAGTTCTTCATTATTTAATATATTTAAACATAATACAAAGCGACAACTTTTGGTGGCAACAATCTGAATTGTGAAATAGCGCTTATCGTGAAATTGGCGCTGGATTCTCTTCTTTAAGGAGCAAATATTTTGTACACTATTTTGCCGGATAAATTCAATAATGTAATCTCTGTAATAAAAATAGTAAAAAAAAAAAATGCAACATGAAGACTTCAGATAACAATCTAAGATCTTTAAGAAAAATATTATGTGCATGGTACACAATTTCCTTGTAATAATTAAATAAGTTCTTCATGATTTAATTTCTTTAAATATAATACAAAGCGATAACATTTGGTGGCAACTATCTGAATTGTGAAATAGCGCTTATCGTGAAATTGGCGCTGGATTCTCTTCTTTAAGGAGCAAATATTTTGTACACTATTTTGCCGGATAAATTCAATAATGTAATCTCTGTAATAAAAATAGTGAAAGAAATGCAACATGAAGACTTCAGATAACAATCTAAGGTCTTTAAGAAAAATATTATGTGCATGGTACACAATTTCCTTGTAATAATTAAATAAGTTCTTCATGATTTAATTTCTTTAAATATAATAGAAAGCGATAACATTTGGTGGCAACAATCTGAATCGTGAAATAACGCTTATCGTGAAATTGGCGCTGGATTCTCTTCTTTAAGGAGCAAATATTTTGTACACTATTTTGCCGGATAAATTCAAAAATGTAATCTCTGTAATAAAAATAGTAAAAAAAAAAAAATGCAACATGAAGACTTCAGATAACAATCTAAGATCTTTAAGAAAAATATTATGTGCATGGTACACAATTTCCTTGTAATAATTAAATAAGTTCTTCATGATTTAATTTCTTTAAATATAATAGAAAGCGATAACATTTGTTGGCAACAATCTGAATTGTGAAATAGCGCTTATCGTGAAATTGGCGCTGGATTCTCTTCTTTAAGGAGCAAATATTTTGTACACTATTTTGCCGGATAAATTCAATAATGTAATCTCTGTAATAAAAATAGTGAAAAAAAATGCAACATGAAGACTTCAGATAACAATCTAAGATCTTTAAGAAAAATATCATGTGCATGGTACACAATTTCGTTGTAATAATTAAATAAGTTCTTCATTATTTAATTTCTTTAAATATAATACAAAGAGATAACATTTGGTGGCAACAATCTGAATCGTGAAATAACGCTTATCGTGAAAGTGGCGCTGGATTCTCTTCTTTAAGGAGCAAATATTTTGTACACTATTTTGCCGGATAAATTCAAAAATGTAATCTCTGTAATAAAAATAGTAAAAAAAAAAATGCAACATGAAGACTTCAGATAACAATCTAAGATCTTTAAGAAAAATATTATGTGCATGGTACACAATTTCCTTGTAATAATTAATAAGTTCTTCATGATTTAATTTCTTTAAATATAATACAAAGCGATAACATTTGGTGGCAACTATCTGAATTGTGAAATAGCGCTTATCGTGAAATTGGCGCTGGATTCTCTTCTTTAAGGAGGAAATATTTTGTACACTATTTTGCCCAATAAATTAAAAATAGTAAAAAAAAATGCAACATGAAGACTTCAGATAACAATCTATGATCTATAAGAAAAATATCATGTGCGTGGTACACAATTTCCTTGTAATAATTAAATAAGTTCTTCGTGATTTAATTTCTTTAAATATAATACAAAGCGATAACATTTGGTGGCAACAATCTGAATTGTGAAATAGCGCTTATCGTGAAATTGGCGCTGGATTCTCTTCTTTAAGGAGCAAATATTTTGTACACTATTTTGCCAGATAAATTCAATAATGTAATGTCTGTAATAAAAATATTAAAAAAAAATGCAACATGAAGACTTCAGATAACAATCTAAGATCTTTAAGAAAAATATCATGTGCATGGTACACAATTTCGTTGTAATAATTAAATAAGTTCTTTGTTATTTAATTTCTTTAAATATAATACAAAGCGACAACAGTTGGTGGCAACAATCTGAATTGTGAAATTGCGCTTATCGTGAAATTGGCGCTGGATTCTCTTCTTTAAGGAGCAAATATTTTGTACACTATTTTGCCGGATAAATTCAATAATGTAATCTCTGTAATAAAAATAGTAAAAAAAAAATGCAACATGAAGACTTCAGATAACAATCTAAGATCTTTCAGAAAAATATCATGTGCATGGTACACAATTTCCTTGTAATAATTAAATAAGTTCTTCATTATTTAATTTCTTTAAATATAATACAAAGCGATAACATTTGGTGGCAACAATCTGAATTGTGAAATAGCGAATCTCTGTAATAAAAATAGTAAAAAAAAAAAATGCAACATGAAGACTTCAGATAACAATCTAAGATCTTTAAGAAAAATATTATGTGCATGGTACACAATTTCCTTGTAATAATTAAATAAGTTCTTCATGATTTAATTTCTTTAAATATAATACAAAACGATAACATTTGGTGGCAACAATCTGAATTGTGAAATAGCGCTTATCGTGAAATTGGCGCTGGATTCTCTTCTTTAAGGAGCAAATATTTTGTACACTATTTTGCCGGATAAATTCAATAATGTAATCTCTGTAATAAAAATAGTAAAAAAAAATGCAACATGAAGACTTCAGAAAACAATCTAAGATCTTTAAGAAAAATATCATGTGCATGGTACACAATTTCCTTGTATTAATTAAATAAGTTCTTCATTATTTAATTTCTTTAAATATAATACAAAGCGATAACATTTGGTGGCAACAATCTGAATTGTGAAATAGCGCTTATCGTGAAATTGGCGCTGGATTCTCTTCTTTAAGGAGCAAATATTTTGTACACTATTTTCCCGGATAAATTCAATAATGTAATCTCTGTAATAAAAATAGTAAAAAAAAATGCAACATGAAGACTTCAGATAACAATCTAAGATCTTTAAGAAAAATATCATGTGCATGGTACACAATTTCGTTGTAATAATTAAATAAGTTCTTCATTATTTAATTTCTTTAAATATAATACAAAGCGATAACATTTGGTGGCAACAATCTGAATTGTGAAATAACGCTTATCGTGAAATTGGCGCTGGATTCTCTTCTTTAAGGAGCAAATATTTTGTACACTATTTTGCCGAATAAATTCAAAAATGTAATCTCTGTAATAAAAATAGTAAAAAAAAAATGCAACATGAAGACTTCAGATAACAATCTAAGATCTTTAAGAAAAATATTATGTGCATGGTACACAATTTCCTTGTAATAATTAAATAAGTTCTTCATTATTAAATTTCTTTAAATATAATACAAAGCGATAACATTTGGTGGCAACTATCTGAATTGTGAAATAGCGCTTATCGTGAAATTGGCGCTGGATTCTCTTCTTTAAGGAGGAAATATTTTGTACACTATTTTGCCGGATAAATTAAAAAAAGTAAAAAAAAATGCAACATGAAGACTTCAGATAACAATCTAAGATCTTTAAGAAACATATCATGTGCATGGTACACAATTTCTTTGTAATAATTAAATAAGTTCTTCATTATTTAATTTCTTTAAATATAATACAAAGCGATAACATTTGGTGGCAACAATCTGAATTGTGAAATAGCGCTTATCGTGAAATTGGCGCTGGATTCTCTTCTTTAAGGAGCAAATATTTTGTACACTATTTTGCCAGATAAATTCAATAATGTAATGTCTGTAATAAAAATAGTAAAAAAAAATGCAACATGAAGTCTTCAGATAACAATCTAAGATCTTTAAGAAAAATATCATGTGCATGGTACACAATTTCGTTGTAATAATTAAATAAGTTCTTCGTTATTTAATTTCTTTAAATATAATAGAAAGCGATAACATTTGGTGGCAACAATCTGAATTGTGAAATAGCGCTTATCCTGAAATTGGCGCTGGATTCTCTTCTTTAAGGAGCAAATATTTTGCCCACTATTTTGCCGGATAAATTCAATAAAGTAATCTCTGTAATAAAAATAGTAAAAAAAAAATGCAACATGACGACTTCAGATAACAATCTAAGATCTTTAAGAAAAATATCATGTGCATGGTACACAATTTCCTTGTAATAATTAAATAAGTTCTTCATTATTTAATTTCTTTAATTATAATAGAAAGCGATAACATTTGGTGGCAACAATCTGAATTGTGAAATAGCGCTTATCGTGAAATTGACGCTGGATTCTCTTCTTTAAGGAGCAAATATTTTGTACACTATTTTGCCGGATAAATTCAATAATGTAATCTCTGTAATAAAAATAGTGAAAAAAAATGCAACATGAAGACTTCAGATAACAATCTAAGATCTTTAAGAAAAATATCATGTGCATGGTACACAATTTCCTTGTAATAATTAAATAAGTTCTTCATTATTTAATTTCTTTAAATATAATACAAAGCGATAACATTTGGTGGCAACAATCTGAATCGTGAAATAACGCTTATCGTGAAATTGGCGCTGGATTCTCTTCTTTAAGGAGCAAATATTTTGTACACTATTTTGCCGGATAAATTCAAAAATGTAATCTCTGTAATAAAAATAGTAAAAAAAAAAAATGCAACATGAAGACTTCAGATAACAATCTAAGATCTTTAAGAAAAATATTATGTGCATGGTACACAATTTCCTTGTAATAATTAAATAAGTTCTTCATGATTTAATTTCTTTAAATATAATACAAAGCGATAACATTTGGTGGCAACTATCTGAATTGTGATATAGCGCTTATCGTGAAATTGGCGCTGGATTCTCTTCTTTAAGGAGCAAATATTTTGTACACTATTTTGCCCAATAAATTAAAAATAGTAAAAAAAAATGCAACATGAAGACTTCAGATAACAATCTAAGATCTTTAAGAAAAATATCATGTGCATGGTACACAATTTCCTTGTAATAATTAAATAAGTTCTTCGTGATTTAATTTCTTTAAATATAATACAAAGCGACAACAGTTGGTGGCAACAATCTGAATTCTGAAATTGCGCTTATCGTGAAATTGGCGCTGGATTCTCTTCTTTAAGGAGCAAATATTTTGTACACTATTTTGCCGGATAAATTCAATAATGTAATCTCTGTAATAAAAATAGTAAAAAAAAATGCAACATGAAGACTTCAGATAACAATCTAAGATCTTTAAGAAAAATATCATGTGCATGGTACACAATTTCCTAGTAATAATTAAATAAGTTGTTCATTATTTAATTTCTTTAAATATAATATAAAGCGATAACATTTGGTGGCAACAATCTGAATTTTGAAGGAGCGCTTATCGTGAAATTGGCGCTGGATTCTCTTCTTTAAGGAGCAAATATTTTGTACACTATTTTGCCGGATAAATTCAATAATGTAATCTCTGTAATAAAAATAGTAAAAAAAAATGCAACATGAAGTCTTCAGATAACAATCTAAGATCTTTAAGAAAAATATCATGTGCATGGTACACAATTTCGTTGTAATAATTAAATAAGTTCTTCGTTATTTAATTTCTTTAAATATAATAGAAAGCGATAACATTTGGTGGCAACAATCTGAATTGTGAAATAGCGCTTATCCTGAAATTGGCGCTGGATTCTCTTCTTTAAGGAGCAAATATTTTGCCCACTATTTTGCCGGATAAATTCAATAAAGTAATCTCTGTAATAAAAATAGTAAAAAAAAAATGCAACATGACGACTTCAGATAACAATCTAAGATCTTTAAGAAAAATATCATGTGCATGGTACACAATTTCCTTGTAATAATTAAATAAGTTCTTCATTATTTAATTTCTTTAATTATAATAGAAAGCGATAACATTTGGTGGCAACAATCTGAATTGTGAAATAGCGCTTATCGTGAAATTGACGCTGGATTCTCTTCTTTAAGGAGCAAATATTTTGTACACTATTTTGCCGGATAAATTCAATAATGTAATCTCTGTAATAAAAATAGTGAAAAAAAATGCAACATGAAGACTTCAGATAACAATCTAAGATCTTTAAGAAAAATATCATGTGCATGGTACACAATTTCCTTGTAATAATTAAATAAGTTCTTCATTATTTAATTTCTTTAAATATAATACAAAGCGATAACATTTGGTGGCAACAATCTGAATCGTGAAATAACGCTTATCGTGAAATTGGCGCTGGATTCTCTTCTTTAAGGAGCAAATATTTTGTACACTATTTTGCCGGATAAATTCAAAAATGTAATCTCTGTAATAAAAATAGTAAAAAAAAAAAATGCAACATGAAGACTTCAGATAACAATCTAAGATCTTTAAGAAAAATATTATGTGCATGGTACACAATTTCCTTGTAATAATTAAATAAGTTCTTCATGATTTAATTTCTTTAAATATAATACAAAGCGATAACATTTGGTGGCAACTATCTGAATTGAGATATAGCGCTTATCGTGAAATTGGCGCTGGATTCTCTTCTTTAAGGAGCAAATATTTTGTACACTATTTTGCCCAATAAATTAAAAATAGTAAAAAAAAATGCAACATGAAGACTTCAGATAACAATCTAAGATCTTTAAGAAAAATATCATGTGCATGGTACACAATTTCCTTGTAATAATTAAATAAGTTCTTCGTGATTTAATTTCTTTAAATATAATACAAAGCGACAACAGTTGGTGGCAACAATCTGAATTGTGAAATTGCGCTTATCGTGAAATTGGCGCTGGATTCTCTTCTTTAAGGAGCAAATATTTTGTACACTATTTTGCCGGATAAATTCAATAATGTAATCTCTGTAATAAAAATAGTAAAAAAAAATGCAACATGAAGACTTCAGATAACAATCTAAGATCTTTAAGAAAAATATCATGTGCATGGTACACAATTTCCTAGTAATAATTAAATAAGTTGTTCATTATTTAATTTCTTTAAATATAATATAAAGCGATAACATTTGGTGGCAACAATCTGAATTTTGAAGGAGCGCTTATCGTGAAATTGGCGCTGGATTCTCTTCTTTAAGGAGCAAATATTTTGTACACTATTTTGCCGGATAAATTCAATAATGTAATCTCTGTAATAAAAATAGTAAAAAAAAATGCAACATGAAGACTTCAGATAACAATCTAAGATCTTTAAGAAAAATATCATGTGCATGGTACACAATTTCCTTGTAATAATTAAATAAGTTCTTCATTATTTAATTTCTTTAAATATAATACAAAGTGATAACATTTGGTGGCAACAATCTGAATTGTGAAATAGCGCTTATCCTGAAACTGGCGCTGGATTCTCTTCTAAGGAGCAAATATTTTGTCCACTATTTTGCCGGATAAATTCAATAATGTAATCTCTGTAATAAAAAAAGTAAAAAAAAATGCAACATGAATACTTCAGATAACAATCTAAGATCTTTAAGAAAAATATCATGTGCATGGTGCACAATTTCCTTGTAATAATTAAATAAGTTCTTCATTATTTAATTTATTTAAATATAATGCAAAGCGACAACTTTTGGTGGCAACAATCTGAATTGTGAAATAGCGCTTATCGTGAAATTGGCGCTGGATTCTCTTCTTTAAGGAGCAAATATTTTGTACACTATTTTGTCGGATAAATTTAATAATGTAATCTCTGTAATAAAAATAGTAAAAAAAAATGCAACATGAAGACTTCAGATAACAATCTAAGATCTTTAAGAAAAATATCATGTGCATGGTACACAATTTCGTTGTAATAATTAAATAAGTTCTTCGTTATTTAATTTCTTTAAATATAATACAAAGCGACAACAGTTGGTGGCAACAATCTGAATTGTGAAATTGCGCTTATCGTGAAATTGGCGCTGGATTCTCTTCTTTAAGGAGCAAATATTTTGTACACTATTTTGCCGGATAAATTCAATAATGTAATCTCTGTAATAAAAATAGTAAAAAAAAATGCAACATGAAGACTTCAGATAACAATCTAAGATCTTTAAGAAAAATATCATGTGCATGGTACACAATTTCCTAGTAATAATTAAATAAGTTGTTCATTATTTAATTTCTTTAAATATAATATAAAGCGATAACATTTGGTGGCAACAATCTGAATTGTGAAAGAGCGCTTATCGTGAAATTGGCGCTGGATTCTCTTCTTTAAGGAGCAAATATTTTGTACACTATTTTGCCGGATAAATTCAATAATGTAATCTCTGTAATAAAAATAGTAAAAAAAAAAATGCAACATGAAGACTTCAGATAACAATCTAAGATCTTTAAGAAAAATATCATGTGCATGGTACACAATTTCCTTGTAATAATTAAATAAGTTCTTCATTATTTAATTTCTTTAAATATAATACAAAGTGATAACATTTGGTGGCAACAATCTGAATTGTGAAATAGCGCTTATCCTGAAACTGGCGCTGGATTCTCTTCTAAGCAGCAAATATTTTGTCCATTATTTTGCCGGATAATTTCAATAATGTAATCTCTGTAATAAAAAAAGTAAAAAAAAATGCAACATGAATACTTCAGATAACAATCTAAGATCTTTAAGAAAAATATCATGTGCATGGTGCACAATTTCCTTGTAATAATTAAATAAGTTCTTCATTATTTAATTTATTTAAATATAATGCAAAGCGACAACTTTTGGTGGCAACAATCTGAATTGTGAAATAGCGCTTATCGTGAAATTGGCGCTGGATTCTCTTCTTTAAGGAGCAAATATTTTGTACACTATTTTGCCGGATAAATTCAATAATGTAATCTCTGTAATAAAAATAGTAAAAAAAAAATGCAACATGAAGACTTCAGAAAACAATCTAAGATCTTTAAGAAAAATATCATGTGCATGGTACACAATTTCCTTGTAATAATTAAATAAGTTCTTCATTATTTAATTTCTTTAAATATTATACAAAGCGATAACATTTGGTGGCAACAATCTGAATTGTGAAATAGCGCTTATCGTGAAATTGGCGCTGGATTCTCTTCTTTAAGGAGCAAATATTTTGTACACTATTTTGCCGGATAATTTCAATAATGTAATTTCTGTAATAAAAATAGTAAAAAAAAAATGCAACATGAAGACTTCAGATAACAATCTAAGATCTTTAAGAAAAATATCATGTGCATGGTACACAATTTCCTTGTAATAATTAAATAAGTTCTTCATTATTTAATTTCTTTAAATATAATACAAAGCGATAACATTTGGTGGCAACAATCTGAATTGTGAAATAGCGCTTATCGTGAAATTGGCGCTGGATTCTCTTCTTTAAGGAGCAAATATTTTGTACACTATTTTGCCGGATAAATTAAAAATAGTAAAAAAAAATGCAACATGAAGACTTCAGATAACAATCTAAGATCTTTAAGAAAAATATCATGTGCATGGTACACAATTTCTTTGTAATAATTAAATAAGTTCTTCATTATTTAATTTCTTTAAATATAATACAAAGCGATAACATTTGGTGGCAACAATCTGAATTGTGAAATAACGCTTATCGTGAAATTGGCGCTGGATTATCTTCTTTAAGGAGCAAATATTTTGTACACTATTTTGCCGGATAAATTCAATAATGTAATCTCTGTAATAAAAATAGTAAAAAAAATGCAACATGAAGACTTCAGATAACAATCTAAGATCTTTAAGAAAAATATCATGTGCATGGTACACAATTTCCTTGTAATAATTAAATAAGTTCTTCATTATTTAATTTCTTTAAATATAATACAAAGCGATAACATTTGGTGGCAACAATCTGAATTGTGAAATAGCGCTTATCGTGAAATTGGCGCTGGATTCTCTTCTTTAAGGAGCAAATATTTTGTACACTATTTTGCCGGATAAATTCAATAATGTAATCTCTGTAATAAAAATAGTAAAAAAAATGCAAAATGAAGACTTCAGATAACAATCTAAGATCTTTAAGAAAAATATCATGTGCATGGTACACAATTTCGTTGTAATAATTAAATAAGTTCTTCATTATTTAATTTCTTTAAATATAATACAAAGCGATAACATTTGGTGGCAACTATCTGAATTGTGAAATAGCGCTTATCGTGAAATTGGCGCTGGATTCTCTTCTTTAAGGAGCAAATATTTTGTACACTATTTTGCCGGATAAATTAAAAATAGTAAAAAAAAATGCAACATGAAGACTTCAGATAACAATCTAAGATCTTTAAGAAAAATATCATGTGCATGGTACACAATTTCTTTGTAATAATTAAATAAGTTCTTCATTATTTAATTTCTTTAAATATAATACAAAGCGATAACATTTGGTGGCAACAATCTGAATTGTGAAATAACGCTTATCGTGAAATTGGCGCTGGATTCTCTTCCTTAAGGAGCAAATATTTTGTACACTATTTTCCGGATAAATTCAATAATGTAATCTCTGTAATAAAAATAGTAAAAAAAATGCAACATGAAGACTTCAGATAACAATCTAAGATCTTTAAGAGAAATATCATGTGCATGGTACACAATTTCCTTGTAATAATTAAATAAGTTCTTCATTATTTAATTTCTTTAAATATAATACAAAGCGATAACATTTGGTGGCAACAATCTGAATTGTGAAATAGCGCTTATCGTGAAATTGGCGCTGGATTCTCTTCTTTAAGGAGCAAATATTTTGTACACTATTTTGCCGGATAAATTCAATAATGTAATCTCTGTAATAAAAATAGTAAAAAAAATGCAACATGAAGACTTCAGATAACAATCTAAGGTCTTTAAGAAAAATATCATGTGCATGGTACACAATTTCCTAGTAATAATTAAATAAGTTGTTCATTATTTAATTTCTTTAAATATAATATAAAGCGATAACATTTGGTGGCAACAATCTGAATTGTGAAGGAGCGCTTATCGTGAAATTGGCGCTGGATTCTCTTCTTTAAGGAGCAAATATTTTGTACACTATTTTGCCGGATAAATTCAATAATGTAATCTCTGTAATAAAAATAGTAAAAAAAAAATGCAACATGAAGACTTCAGATAACAATCTAAGATCTTTAAGAAAAATATCATGTGCATGGTACACAATTTCCTTGTAATAATTAAATAAGTTCTTCATTATTTAATTTCTTTAAATATAATACAAAGTGATAACATTTGGTGGCAACAATCTGAATTGTGAAATAGCGCTTATCCTGAAACTGGCGCTGGATTCTCTTCTAAGGAGCAAATATTTTGTCCACTATTTTGCCGGATAAATTCAATAATGTAATCTCTGTAATAAAAAAAGTAAAAAAAAATGCAACATGAATACTTCAGATAACAATCTAAGATCTTTAAGAAAAATATCATGTGCATGGTGCACAATTTCCTTGTAATAATTAAATAAGTTCTTCATTATTTAATTTATTTAAATATAATGCAAAGCGACAACTTTTGGTGGCAACAATCTGAATTGTGAAATAGCGCTTATCGTGAAATTGGCGCTGGATTCTCTTCTTTAAGGAGCAAATATTTTGTACACTATTTTGCCGGATAAATTTAATAATGTAATCTCTGTAATAAAAATAGTAAAAAAAAATGCAACATGAAGACTTCAGATAACAATCTAAGATCTTTAAGAAAAATATCATGTGCATGGTACACAATTTCCTAGTAATAATTAAATAAGTTGTTCATTATTTAATTTCTTTAAATATAATATAAAGCGATAACATTTGGTGGCAACAATCTGAATTGTGAAAGAGCGCTTATCGTGAAATTGGCGCTGGATTCTCTTCTTTAAGGAGCAAATATTTTGTACACTATTTTGCCGGATAAATTCAATAATGTAATCTCTGTAATAAAAATAGTAAAAAAAAAATGCAACATGAAGACTTCAGATAACAATCTAAGATCTTTAAGAAAAATATCATGTGCATGGTACACAATTTCCTTGTAATAATTAAATAAGTTCTTCATTATTTAATTTCTTTAAATATAATACAAAGTGATAACATTTGGTGGCAACAATCTGAATTGTGAAATAGCGCTTATCCTGAAACTCGCGCTGGATTCTCTTCTAAGCAGCAAATATTTTGTCCATTATTTTGCCGGATAAATTTAATAATGTAATCTCTGTAATAAAAAAAGTAAAAAAAAAATGCAACATGAAGACTTCAGATAACAATCTAAGATCTTTAAGAAAAATATCATGTGCATGGTACACAATTTCGTTGTAATAATTAAATAAGTTCTTCATTATTTAATTTCTTTAAATATAATACAAAGCGATAACATTTGGTGGCAAGAATGTGAATTGTGAAATAGCGCTTATCGTGAAATTGGCGCTGGATTCTCTTCTTTAAGGAGCAAATATTTTGTACACTATTTTGCCGGATAAATTCAATAATGTAATCTCTGTAATAAAAATAGTAAAAAAAAAAATGCAACATGAAGACTTCAGAAAACAATCTAAGATCTTTAAGAAAAATATCATGTGCATGGTACACAATTTCCTTGTAATAATTAAATAAGTTCTTCATTATTTAATTTCTTTAAATATAATACAAAGCGATAACATTTGGTGGCAACAATCTGAATTGTGAAATAGCGCTTATCGTGAAATTGGCGCTGGATTCTCTTCTTTAAGGAGCAAATATTTTGTACACTATTTTGCCGGATAATTTCAATAATGTAATTTCTGTAATAAAAATAGTAAAAAAAAAATGCAACATGAAGACTTCAGATAACAATCTAAGATCTTTAAGAAAAATATCATGAGCATGGTACACAATTTCCTTGTAATAATTAAATAAGTTCTTCATTATTTAATTTCTTTAAATATAATACAAAGCGATAACATTTGGTGGCAACAATCTGAATTGTGAAATAGCGCTTATCGTGAAATTGGCGCTGGATTCTCTTCTTTAAGGAGCAAATATTTTGTACACTATTTTGCCGGATAAATTCAATAATGTAATCTCTGTAATAAAAATAGTAAAAAAAATGCAACATGAAGATTTCAGATAACAATCTAAGGTCTTTAAGAAAAATATCATGTGCATGGTACACAATTTCGTTGTAATAAGTAAATAAGTTCTTCATTATTTAATTTCTTTAAATATAATACAAAGCGATAACATTTGGTGGCAACAATCTGAATTGTGAAATAGCGCTTATCGTGAAATTGGCGCTGGATTCTCTTCTTTAAGGAGCAAATATTTTGTACACTATTTTGCCGGATAATTTCAATAATGTAATCTCTGTAATAAAAATAGTAAAAAAAAAATGCAACATGAAGACTTCAGATAACAATCTAAGATCTTTAAGAAAAATATCATGTGCATGGTACACAATTTCCTTGTAATAATTAAATAAGTTCTTCATTATTTAATTTCTTTAAATATAATACAAAGCGATAACATTTCGTGGCAACAATCTGAATTGTGAAATAGCGCTTATCGTGAAATTGGCGCTGGATTCTCTTCTTTAAGGAGCAAATATTTTGTACACTATTTTGCCGGATAAATTCAATAATGTAATCTCTGTAATAAAAATAGTAAAAAAAATGCAAAATGAAGACTTCAGATAACAATCTAAGATCTTTAAGAAAAATATCATGTGCATGGTACACAATTTCGTTGTAATAATTAAATAAGTTCTTCATTATTTAATTTCTTTAAATATAATACAAAGCGATAACATTTGGTGGCAACTATCTGAATTGTGAAATAGCGCTTATCGTGAAATTGGCGCTGGATTCTCTTCTTTAAGGAGCAAATATTTTGTACACTATTTTGCCGGATAAATTAAAAATAGTAAAAAAAAATGCAACATGAAGACTTCAGATAACAATCTAAGATCTTTAAGAAAAATATCATGTGCATGGTACACAATTTCTTTGTAATAATTAAATAAGTTCTTCATTATTTAATTTCTTTAAATATAATACAAAGCGATAACATTTGGTGGCAACAATCTGAATTGTGAAATAACGCTTATCGTGAAATTGGCGCTGGATTCTCTTCTTTAAGGAGCAAATATTTTGTACACTATTTTGCCGGATAAATTCAAAAATGTAATCTCTGTAATAAAAATAGTAAAAAAAAAATGCGACATGAAGACTTCAGATAACAATCTAAGATCTTTAAGAAAAATATTATGTGCATGGTACACAATTTCCTTGTAATAATTAAATAAGTTCATCATTATTTAATTTCTTTAAATATAATACAAAGCGATAACATTTGGTGACAACTATCTGAATTGTGAAATAGCGCTTATCGTGAAATTGGCGCTGGATTCTCTTCTTTAAGGAGCAAATGTTTTGTACACTATTTTGCCGGATAAATTCAATAATGTAATCTCTGTAATAAAAATAGTAAAAAAAATGCAACATGAAGACTTCTGATAACAATCTAAGATCTTTAAGAAAAATATCATGTGCATGGTACACAATTTCGTTGTAATAATTAAATAAGTTCTTCGTTATTTAATTTCTTTAAATATAATACAAAGCGACAACAGTTGGTGGCAACAATCTGAATTGTGAAATTGCGCTTATCGTGAAATTGGCGCTGGATTCTCTTCTTTAAGGAGCAAATATTTTGTACACTATTTTGCCGGATAAATTCAATAATGTAATCTCTGTAATAAAAATAGTAAAAAAAAATGCAACATGAAGACCTCAGATAACAATCTAAGATCGTTAAGAAAAATATCATGTGCATGGTACACAATTTCCTAGTAATAATTAAATAAGTTGTTCATTATTTAATTTCTTTAAATATAATATAAAGCGATAACATTTGGTGGCAACAATCTGAATTGTGAAAGAGCGCTTATCGTGAAATTGGCGCTGGATTCTCTTCTTTAAGGAGCAAATATTTTGTACACTATTTTGCCGGATAAATTCAATAATGTAATCTCTGTAATAAAAATAGTAAAAAAAAAATGCAACATGAAGACTTCAGATAACAATCTAAGATCTTTAAGAAAAATATCATGTGCATGGTACACAATTTCCTTGTAATAATTAAATAAGTTCTTCATTATTTAATTTCTTTAAATATAATACAAAGTGATAACATTTGGTGGCAACAATCTGAATTGTGAAATAGCGCTTATCCTGAAACTGGCGCTGGATTCTCTTCTAAGGAGCAAATATTTTGTCCACTATTTTGCCGGATAAATTCAATAATGTAATCTCTGTAATAAAAAAAGTAAAAAAAAATGCAACATGAATACTTCAGATAACAATCTAAGATCTTTAAGAAAAATATCATGTGCATGGTACACAATTTCCTTGTAATAATTAAATAAGTTCTTCATTATTTAATTTCTTTAAATATAATACAAAGCGATAACATTTGGTGGCAACAATCTGAATTGTGAAATAGCGCTTATCGTGAAATTGGCGCTGGATTCTCTTCTTTAAGGAGCAAATATTTTGTACACTATTTTGCCGGATAAATTCAATAATGTAATCTCTGTAATAAAAATAGTAAAAAAAATGCAACATGAAGACTTCAGATAACAATCTAAGGTCTTTAAGAAAAATATCATGTGCATGGTACACAATTTCCTAGTAATAATTAAATAAGTTGTTCATTATTTAATTTCTTTAAATATAATATAAAGCGATAACATTTGGTGGCAACAATCTGAATTGTGAAGGAGCGCTTATCGTGAAATTGGCGCTGGATTCTCTTCTTTAAGGAGCAAATATTTTGTACACTATTTTGCCGGATAAATTCAATAATGTAATCTCTGTAATAAAAATAGTAAAAAAAAAATGCAACATGAAGACTTCAGATAACAATCTAAGATCTTTAAGAAAAATATCATGTGCATGGTACACAATTTCCTTGTAATAATTAAATAAGTTCTTCATTATTTAATTTCTTTAAATATAATACAAAGTGATAACATTTGGTGGCAACAATCTGAATTGTGAAATAGCGCTTATCCTGAAACTGGCGCTGGATTCTCTTCTAAGGAGCAAATATTTTGTCCACTATTTTGCCGGATAAATTCAATAATGTAATCTCTGTAATAAAAAAAGTAAAAAAAAATGCAACATGAATACTTCAGATAACAATCTAAGATCTTTAAGAAAAATATCATGTGCATGGTGCACAATTTCCTTGTAATAATTAAATAAGTTCTTCATTATTTAATTTATTTAAATATAATGCAAAGCGACAACTTTTGGTGGCAACAATCTGAATTGTGAAATAGCGCTTATCGTGAAATTGGCGCTGGATTCTCTTCTTTAAGGAGCAAATATTTTGTACACTATTTTGCCGGATAAATTTAATAATGTAATCTCTGTAATAAAAATAGTAAAAAAAAATGCAACATGAAGACTTCAGATAACAATCTAAGATCTTTAAGAAAAATATCATGTGCATGGTACACAATTTCCTAGTAATAATTAAATAAGTTGTTCATTATTTAATTTCTTTAAATATAATATAAAGCGATAACATTTGGTGGCAACAATCTGAATTGTGAAAGAGCGCTTATCGTGAAATTGGCGCTGGATTCTCTTCTTTAAGGAGCAAATATTTTGTACACTATTTTGCCGGATAAATTCAATAATGTAATCTCTGTAATAAAAATAGTAAAAAAAAAATGCAACATGAAGACTTCAGATAACAATCTAAGATCTTTAAGAAAAATATCATGTGCATGGTACACAATTTCCTTGTAATAATTAAATAAGTTCTTCATTATTTAATTTCTTTAAATATAATACAAAGTGATAACATTTGGTGGCAACAATCTGAATTGTGAAATAGCGCTTATCCTGAAACTCGCGCTGGATTCTCTTCTAAGCAGCAAATATTTTGTCCATTATTTTGCCGGATAAATTTAATAATGTAATCTCTGTAATAAAAAAAGTAAAAAAAAAATGCAACATGAAGACTTCAGATAACAATCTAAGATCTTTAAGAAAAATATCATGTGCATGGTACACAATTTCGTTGTAATAATTAAATAAGTTCTTCATTATTTAATTTCTTTAAATATAATACAAAGCGATAACATTTGGTGGCAAGAATGTGAATTGTGAAATAGCGCTTATCGTGAAATTGGCGCTGGATTCTCTTCTTTAAGGAGCAAATATTTTGTACACTATTTTGCCGGATAAATTCAATAATGTAATCTCTGTAATAAAAATAGTAAAAAAAAAAATGCAACATGAAGACTTCAGAAAACAATCTAAGATCTTTAAGAAAAATATCATGTGCATGGTACACAATTTCCTTGTAATAATTAAATAAGTTCTTCATTATTTAATTTCTTTAAATATAATACAAAGCGATAACATTTGGTGGCAACAATCTGAATTGTGAAATAGCGCTTATCGTGAAATTGGCGCTGGATTCTCTTCTTTAAGGAGCAAATATTTTGTACACTATTTTGCCGGATAATTTCAATAATGTAATTTCTGTAATAAAAATAGTAAAAAAAAAATGCAACATGAAGACTTCAGATAACAATCTAAGATCTTTAAGAAAAATATCATGAGCATGGTACACAATTTCCTTGTAATAATTAAATAAGTTCTTCATTATTTAATTTCTTTAAATATAATACAAAGCGATAACATTTGGTGGCAACAATCTGAATTGTGAAATAGCGCTTATCGTGAAATTGGCGCTGGATTCTCTTCTTTAAGGAGCAAATATTTTGTACACTATTTTGCCGGATAAATTCAATAATGTAATCTCTGTAATAAAAATAGTAAAAAAAATGCAACATGAAGATTTCAGATAACAATCTAAGGTCTTTAAGAAAAATATCATGTGCATGGTACACAATTTCGTTGTAATAAGTAAATAAGTTCTTCATTATTTAATTTCTTTAAATATAATACAAAGCGATAACATTTGGTGGCAACAATCTGAATTGTGAAATAGCGCTTATCGTGAAATTGGCGCTGGATTCTCTTCTTTAAGGAGCAAATATTTTGTACACTATTTTGCCGGATAATTTCAATAATGTAATCTCTGTAATAAAAATAGTAAAAAAAAAATGCAACATGAAGACTTCAGATAACAATCTAAGATCTTTAAGAAAAATATCATGTGCATGGTACACAATTTCCTTGTAATAATTAAATAAGTTCTTCATTATTTAATTTCTTTAAATATAATACAAAGCGATAACATTTCGTGGCAACAATCTGAATTGTGAAATAGCGCTTATCGTGAAATTGGCGCTGGATTCTCTTCTTTAAGGAGCAAATATTTTGTACACTATTTTGCCGGATAAATTCAATAATGTAATCTCTGTAATAAAAATAGTAAAAAAAATGCAAAATGAAGACTTCAGATAACAATCTAAGATCTTTAAGAAAAATATCATGTGCATGGTACACAATTTCGTTGTAATAATTAAATAAGTTCTTCATTATTTAATTTCTTTAAATATAATACAAAGCGATAACATTTGGTGGCAACTATCTGAATTGTGAAATAGCGCTTATCGTGAAATTGGCGCTGGATTCTCTTCTTTAAGGAGCAAATATTTTGTACACTATTTTGCCGGATAAATTAAAAATAGTAAAAAAAAATGCAACATGAAGACTTCAGATAACAATCTAAGATCTTTAAGAAAAATATCATGTGCATGGTACACAATTTCTTTGTAATAATTAAATAAGTTCTTCATTATTTAATTTCTTTAAATATAATACAAAGCGATAACATTTGGTGGCAACAATCTGAATTGTGAAATAACGCTTATCGTGAAATTGGCGCTGGATTCTCTTCTTTAAGGAGCAAATATTTTGTACACTATTTTGCCGGATAAATTCAAAAATGTAATCTCTGTAATAAAAATAGTAAAAAAAAAATGCGACATGAAGACTTCAGATAACAATCTAAGATCTTTAAGAAAAATATTATGTGCATGGTACACAATTTCCTTGTAATAATTAAATAAGTTCATCATTATTTAATTTCTTTAAATATAATACAAAGCGATAACATTTGGTGACAACTATCTGAATTGTGAAATAGCGCTTATCGTGAAATTGGCGCTGGATTCTCTTCTTTAAGGAGCAAATGTTTTGTACACTATTTTGCCGGATAAATTCAATAATGTAATCTCTGTAATAAAAATAGTAAAAAAAATGCAACATGAAGACTTCTGATAACAATCTAAGATCTTTAAGAAAAATATCATGTGCATGGTACACAATTTCGTTGTAATAATTAAATAAGTTCTTCGTTATTTAATTTCTTTAAATATAATACAAAGCGACAACAGTTGGTGGCAACAATCTGAATTGTGAAATTGCGCTTATCGTGAAATTGGCGCTGGATTCTCTTCTTTAAGGAGCAAATATTTTGTACACTATTTTGCCGGATAAATTCAATAATGTAATCTCTGTAATAAAAATAGTAAAAAAAAATGCAACATGAAGACCTCAGATAACAATCTAAGATCGTTAAGAAAAATATCATGTGCATGGTACACAATTTCCTAGTAATAATTAAATAAGTTGTTCATTATTTAATTTCTTTAAATATAATATAAAGCGATAACATTTGGTGGCAACAATCTGAATTGTGAAAGAGCGCTTATCGTGAAATTGGCGCTGGATTCTCTTCTTTAAGGAGCAAATATTTTGTACACTATTTTGCCGGATAAATTCAATAATGTAATCTCTGTAATAAAAATAGTAAAAAAAAAATGCAACATGAAGACTTCAGATAACAATCTAAGATCTTTAAGAAAAATATCATGTGCATGGTACACAATTTCCTTGTAATAATTAAATAAGTTCTTCATTATTTAATTTCTTTAAATATAATACAAAGTGATAACATTTGGTGGCAACAATCTGAATTGTGAAATAGCGCTTATCCTGAAACTGGCGCTGGATTCTCTTCTAAGGAGCAAATATTTTGTCCACTATTTTGCCGGATAAATTCAATAATGTAATCTCTGTAATAAAAAAAGTAAAAAAAAATGCAACATGAATACTTCAGATAACAATCTAAGATCTTTAAGAAAAATATCATGTGCATGGTGCACAATTTCCTTGTAATAATTAAATAAGTTCTTCATTATTTAATTTATTTAAATATAATACAAAGCGACAACTTTTGGTGGCAACAATCTGAATTGTGAAATAGCGCTTATCGTGAAATTGGCGCTGGATTCTCTTCTTTAAGGAGCAAATATTTTGTACACTATTTTGCCGGATAATTTCAATAATGTAATTTCTGTAGTAAAAATAGTAAAAAAAAAATGCAACATGAAGACTTCAGATAACAATCTAAGATCTTTAAGAAAAATATCATGTGCATGGTACACAATTTCCTTGTAATAATTAAATAAGTTCTTCATTATTTAATTTCTTTAAATATAATACAAAGCGATAACATTTGGTGGCAACAATCTGAATTGTGAAATAGCGCTTATCGTGAAATTGGCGCTGGATTCTCTTCTTTAAGGAGCAAATATTTTGTACACTATTTTGCCGGATAAATTCAATAATGTAATCTCTGTAATAAAAATAGTAAAAAAAAATGCAACATGAAGACTTCAGATAACAATCTAAGGTCTTTAAGAAAAATATCATGTGCATGGTACACAATTTCGTTGTAATAAGTAAATAAGTTCTTCATTATTTAATTTCTTTAAATATAATACAAAGCGATAACATTTGGTGGCAACAATCTGAATTGTGAAATAGCGCTTATCGTGAAATTGGCGCTGGATTCTCTTCTTTAAGGAGCAAATATTTTGTACACTATTTTGCCGGATAATTTCAATAATGTAATCTCTGTAATAAAAATAGTAAAAAAAAATGCAACATGAATACTTCAGATAACAATCTAAGATCTTTAAGAAAAATATCATGTGCATGGTACACAATTTCCTTGTAATAATTAAATAAGTTCTTCATTATTTAATTTCTTTAAATATAATACAAAGCGATAACATTTCGTGGCAACAATCTGAATTGTGAAATAGCGCTTATCGTGAAATTGGCGCTGGATTCTCTTCTTTAAGGAGCAAATATTTTGTACACTATTTTGCCGGATAAATTCAATAATGTAATCTCTGTAATAAAAATAGTAAAAAAAATGCAAAATGAAGACTTCAGATAACAATCTAAGATCTTTAAGAAAAATATCATGTGCATGGTACACAATTTCGTTGTAATAATTAAATAAGTTCTTCATTATTTAATTTCTTTAAATATAATACAAAGCGATAACATTTGGTGGCAACTATCTGAATTGTGAAATAGCGCTTATCGTGAAATTGGCGCTGGATTCTCTTCTTTAAGGAGCAAATATTTTGTACATTATTTTGCCGGATAAATTAAAAATAGTAAAAAAAAAATGCAACATGAAGACTTCAGATAACAATCTAAGATCTTTAAGAAAAATATCATGTGCATGGTACACAATTTCTTTGTAATAATTAAATAAGTTCTTCATTATTTAATTTCTTTAAATATAATACAAAGCGATAACATTTGGTGGCAACAATCTGAATTGTGAAATAACGCTTATCGTGAAATTGGCGCTGGATTCTCTTCTTTAAGGAGCAAATATTTTGTACACTATTTTGCCGGATAAATTCAAAAATGTAATCTCTGTAATAAAAATAGTAAAAAAAAATGCGACATGAAGACTTCAGATAACAATCTAAGAACTTTAAGAAAAATATTATGTGCATGGTACACAATTTCCTTGTAATAATTAAATAAGTTCTTCATTATTTAATTTCTTTAAATATAATACAAAGCGATAACATTTGGTGGCAACTATCTGAATTGTGAAATAGCGCTTATCGTGAAATTGGCGCTGGATTCTCTTCTTTAAGGAGCAAATGTTTTGTACACTATTTTGCCGGATAAATTCAATAATGTAATCTCTGTAATAAAAATAGTAAAAAAAATGCAACATGAAGACTTCTGATAACAATCTAAGATCTTTAAGAAAAATATCATATGCATGGTACACAATTTCCTTGTAATAATTAAATAAGTTCTTCATTATTTAATTTCTTTAAATATAATACAAAGCGATAACATTTGGTGGCAACAATCTGAATTGTGAAATAGCGCTTATCATGAAATTGGCGCTGGATTCTCTTCTTTAAGGAGCAAATATTTTGTACACTATTTTGCCGGCTAAATTCAATAATGTAATCTCTGTAATAAAAATAGTAAAAAAAAAAATGCGACATGAAGACTTCAGATAACAATCTAAGATCTTTAAGAAAAATATCATGTGCATGGTACACAATTTCCTTGTAATAATTAAATAAGTTCTTCATTATTTAATTTCTTTAAATATAATACAAAGCGATAACGTTTGGTGGCAACAATCTGAATTGTGAAATAGCGCTTATCGTGAAATTGGCGCTGGATTCTCTTCTTTAAGGAGCAAATATTTTGTACACTATTTTGCCGAATAAATTCAATAATGTAATCTCTGTATTAAAAATAGTAAAAAAAAATGCAACATGAAGACTTCAGATAACAATCTAAGATCTTTAAGAAAAATATCATGTGCATGGTACACAATTTCCTAGTAATAATTAAATAAGTTGTTCATTATTTAATTTCTTTAAATATAATACAAAGTGATAACATTTGGTGGCAACAATCTGAATTGTGAAATAGCGCTTATCCTGAAACTGGCGCTGGATTCTCTTCTAAGGAGCAAATATTTTGTCCACTATTTTGCCGGATAAATTCAATAATGTAATCTCTGTAATAAAAATAGTAAAAAAAAATGCAACATGAATACTTCAGATAACAATCTAAGATCTTTAAGAAAAATATCATGTGCATGGTGCACAATTTCCTTGTAATAATTAAATAAGTTCTTCATTATTTAATTTATTTAAATATAATACAAAGCGACAACTTTTGGTGGCAACAATCTGAATTGTGAAATAGCGCTTATCGTGAAATTGGCGCTGGATTCTCTTCTTTAAGGAGCAAATATTTTGTACACTATTTTGCCGGATAAATTTAATAATGTAATCTCTGTAATAAAAATAGTAAAAAAAAATGCAACATGAAGACTTCAGATAACAATCTAAGATCTTTAAGAAAAATATCATGTGCATGGTACACAATTTCGTTGTAATAATTAAATAAGTTCTTCATTATTTAATTTCCTTAAATATAATACAAAGCGATAACATTTGGTGGCAAGAATGTGAATTGTGAAATAGCGCTTATCGTGAAATTGGCGCTGGATTCTCTTCTTTAAGGAGCAAATATTTTGTACACTATTTTGCCGGATAAATTCAATAATGTAATCTCTGTAATAAAAATAGTAAAAAAAAAAATGCAACATGAAGACTTCAGAAAACAATCTAAGATCTTTTAGAAAAATATCATGTGCATGGTACACAATTTCCTTGTAATAATTAAATAAGTTCTTCATTATTTAATTTCTTTAAATATAATACAAAGCGATAACGTTTGGTGGCAACAATCTGAATTGTGAAATAGCGCTTATCGTGAAATTGGCGCTGGATTCTCTTCTTTAAGGAGCAAATATTTTGTACACTATTTTGCCGGATAATTTCAATAATGTAATTTCTGTAATAAAAATAGTAAAATAAAAAATGCAACATGAAGACTTCAGATAACAATCTAAGATCTTTAAGAAAAATATCATGTGCATGGTACACAATTTCCTTGTAATAATTAAATAAGTTCTTCATTATTTAATTTCTTTAAATATAATACAAAGCGATAACATTTGGTGGCAACAATCTGAATTGTGAAATAGCGCTTATCGTGAAATTGGCGCTGGATTCTCTTCTTTAAGGAGCAAATATTTTGTACACTATTTTGCCGGATAAATTCAATAATGTAATCTCTGTAATAAAAATAGTAAAAAAAAATGCAACATGAAGACTTCAGATAACAATCTAAGATCTTTAAGAAAAATATCATGAGCATGGTACACAATTTCGTTGTAATAAGTAAATAAGTTCTTCATTATTTAATTTCTTTAAATATAATACAAAGCGATAACATTTGGTGGCAACAATCTGAATTGTGAAATAGCGCTTATCGTGAAATTGGCGCTGGATTCTCTTCTTTAAGGAGCAAATATTTTGTACACTATTTTGCCGGATAATTTCAATAATGTAATCTCTGTAATAAAAATAGTAAAAAAAAATGCAACATGAAGACTTCAGATAACAATCTAAGATCTTTAAGAAAAATATCATGTGCATGGTACACAATTTCGTTGTAATAATTAAATAAGTTCTTCATTATTTAATTTCTTTAAATATAATACAAAGCGATAACATTTGGTGGCAACTATCTGAATTGTGAAATAGCGCTTATCGTGAAATTGGCGCTGGATTCTCTTCTTTAAGGAGCAAATATTTTGTACACTATTTTGCCGGATAAATTAAAAATAGTAAAAAAAAATGCAACATGAAGACTTCAGATAACAATCTAAGATCTTTAAGAAAAATATCATGTGCATGGTACACAATTTCTTTGTAATAATTAAATAAGTTCTTCATTATTTAATTTCTTTAAATATAATACAAAGCGATAACATTTGGTGGCAACAATCTGAATTGTGAAATAACGCTTATCGTGAAATTGGCGCTGGATTCTCTTCTTTAAGGAGCAAATATTTTGTACACTATTTTGCCGGATAAATTCAAAAATGTAATCTCTGTAATAAAAATAGTAAAAAAAAATGCAACATGAAGACTTCAGATAACAATCTAAGATCTTTAAGAAAAATATTATGTGCATGGTACACAATTTCCTTGTAATAATTAAATAAGTTCTTCATTATTTAATTTCTTTAAATATAATACAAAGCGATAACATTTGGTGGCAACTATCTGAATTGTGAAATAGCGCTTATCGTGAAATTGGCGCTGGATTCTCTTCTTTAAGGAGCAAATGTTTTGTACACTATTTTGCCGGATAAATTCAATAATGTAATCTCTGTAATAAAAATAGTAAAAAAAATGCAACATGAAGACTTCTGATAACAATCTAAGATCTTTAAGAAAAATATCATGTGCATGGTACACAATTTCCTTGTAATAATTAAATAAGTTCTTCATTATTTAATTTCTTTAAATATAATACAAAGCGATAACATTTGGTGGCAACAATCTAAATTGTGAAATAGCGCTTATCATGAAATTGGCGCTGGATTCTCTTCTTTAAGGAGCAAATATTTTGTACACTGTTTTGCCGGATAAATTCAATAATGTAATCTCTGTAATAAAAATAGTAAAAAAAAATGCAACATGAAGACTTCAGATAACAATCTAAGATCTTTAAGAAAAATATCATGTGCATGGTACACAATTTCCTTGTAATAATTAAATAAGTTCTTCATTATTTAATTTCTTTAAATATAATACAAAGCGATAACATTTGGTGGCAACAATCTGAATTGTGAAATAGCGCTTATTGTGAAATTGGCGCTGGATTCTCTTCTTTAAGGAGCAAATATTTTGTACACTATTTTGCCGGATAAATTCAATAATGTAATCTCTGTAATAAAAATAGTAAAAAAAAAATGCAACATGAAGACTTCAGATAACAATCTAAGATCTTTAAGAAAAATATCATGTGCATGGTACACAATTTCCTTGTAATAATTAAATACGTTCTTCATTATTTAATTTCTTTAAATATAATACAAAGCGATAACATTTGGTGGCAACAATCTGAATTGTGAAATAGCGCTTATCGTGAAATCGGCGCTGGATTCTCTTCTTTAAGGAGCAAATATTTTGTACACTATTTTGCCGGATAAATTCAATAATGTAATCTCTGTAATAAAAATAGTAAAAAAAAAAAAGCAACATGAAGACTTCAGATAACAATCTAAGATCTTTAAGAAAAATATCATGTGCATGGTACACAATTTCGTTGTAATAATTAAATAAGTTCTTCATTATTTAATTTCTTTAAATATAATACAAAGCGATAACATTTGGTGGCAACAATCTGAGTTGTGAAATAGCGCTTATCGTGAAATTGGCGCTGGATTCTCCTCTTTAAGGAGCAAATATTTTGTACACTATTTTGCCGGATAAATTAAAAAGAGTAAAAAAAAATGCAACATGAAGACTTCAGATAACAATCTAAGATCTTTAAGAAAAATATCATGTGCATGGTACACAATTTCGTTGTAATAATTAAATAAGTTCTTCGTTATTTAATTTCTTTAAATATAATAGAAAGCGATAACATTTGGTGGCAACTATCTGAATTGTGAAATAGCGCTTATCCTGAAATTGGCGCTGGATTCTCTTCTTTAAGAAGCAAATATTTTGCCCACTATTTTGCCGGATAAATTCAATAAAGTAATCTCTGTAATAAAAATAGTAAAAAAAAAATGCAACATGACGACTTCAGATAACAATCTAAGATCTTTAAGAAAAATATCATGTGCATGGTACACAATTTCCTTGTAATAATTAAATAAGTTCTTCATTATTTAATTTCTTTAAATATAATACAAAGCGATAACATTTGGTGGCAACAATCTGAATCGTGAAATAACGCTTATCGTGAAATTGGCGCTGGATTCTCTTCTTTAAGGAGCAAATATTTTGTACACTATTTTGCCGGATAAATTCAAAAATGTAATCTCTGTAATAAAAATAGTAAAAAAAAAAATGCAACATGAAGACTTCAGATAACAATCTAAGATCTTTAAGAAAAATATTATGTGCATGGTACACAATTTCCTTGTAATAATTAAATAAGTTCTTCATGATTTAATTTCTTTAAATATAATACAAAGCGATAACATTTGGTGGCAACTATCTGAATTGTGAAATAGCGCTTATTGTGAAATCGGCGCTGGATTCTCTTCTTTAAGGAGCAAATATTTTGTACACTATTTTGCCGGATAAATTCAATAATGTAATCTCTGTAATAAAAATAGTAAAAAAAAAAAAAGCAACATGAAGACTTCAGATAACAATCTAAGATCTTTAAGAAAAATATCATGTGCATGGTACACAATTCCCCTGTAATAATTAAATAAGTTCTTCATTATTTAATTTCTTTAAATATAATAAAAAGCGATAACATTTGGTGGCAACAATCTGAATTGTGAAATAGCGCTTATCGTGAAATTGGCGCTGGATTCTCTTCTTTAAGGAGCAAATATTTTGTACACTATTTTGCCGGATAAATTCAATAATGTAATCTCTGTAATAAAAATAATAAAAAAAAATGCAACATGAAGACTTTACATAACAATCTAAGATCTTTAAGAAAAATATCATGTGCATGGTACACAATTTCGTTGTAATAATTAAATAAGTTCTTCATTATTTAATTTCTTTAAATATAATACAAAGCGATAACATTTGGTGGCAACAATCTGAGTTGTGAAATAGCGCTTATCGTGAAATTGGCGCTGGATTCTCCTCTTTAAGGAGCAAATATTTTGTACACTATTTTGCCGGATAAATTAAAAATAGTAAAAAAAAATGCAACATGAAGACTTCAGATAACAATCTAAGATCTTTAAGAAAAATATCATGTGCATGGTACACAATTTCGTTGTAATAATTAAATAAGTTCTTCGTTATTTAATTTCTTTAAATATAATAGAAAGCGATAACATTTGGTGGCAACAATCTGAATTGTGAAATAGCGCTTATCCTGAAATTGGCGCTGGATTCTCTTCTTTAAGAAGCAAATATTTTGGCCACTATTTTGCCGGATAAATTCTATAAAGTAATCTCTGTAATAAAAATAGTAAAAAAAAAATGCAACATGACGACTTCAGATAACAATCTAAGATCTTTAAGAAAAATATCATGTGCATGGTACACAATTTCCTTGTAATAATTAAATAAGTTCTTCGTTATTTAATTTCTTTAAATATAATACAAAGCGACAACAGTTGGTGGCAACAATCTGAATTGTGAAATTGCGCTTATCGTGAAATTGGCGCTGGATTCTCTTCTTTAAGGAGCAAATATTTTGTACACTATTTTGCCGGATAAATTCAATAATGTAATCTCTGTAATAAAAATAGTAAAAAAAATGCAACATGAAGACTTCAGATAACAATCTAAGATCTTTAAGAAAAATATCATGTGCATGGTACACAATTTCCTTGTAATAATTAAATAAGTTGTTCATTATTTAATTTCTTTAAATATAATATAAAGCGATAACATTTGGTGGCAACAATCTGAATTGTGAAAGAGCGCTTATCGTGAAATTGGCGCTGGATTCTCTACTTTAAGGAGCAAATATTTTGTACACTATTTTGCCGGATAAATTCAATAATGTAATTTCTGTAATAAAAATAGTAAAAAAAAAATGCAACATGAAGACTTCAGATAACAATCTAAGATCTTTAAGAAAAATATCATGTGCATGGTACACAATTTCCTTGTAATAATTAAATAAGTTCTTCATTATTTAATTTCTTTAAATATAATACAAAGTGATAACATTTGGTGGCAACAATCTGAATTGTGAAATAGCGCTTATCGTGAAATCGGCGCTGGATTCTCTTCTTTAAGGAGCAAATATTTTGTACACTATTTTGCCGGATAAATTCAATAATGTAATCTCTGTAATAAAAATAGTAAAAAAAAAAAGCAACATGAAGACTTCAGATAACAATCTAAGATCTTTAAGAAAAATATCATGTGCATGGTACACAATTTCGTTGTAATAATTAAATAAGTTCTTCATTATTTAATTTCTTTAAATATAATACAAAGCGATAACATTTGGTGGCAACAATCTGAGTTGTGAAATAGCGCTTATCGTGAAATTGGCGCTGGATTCTCCTCTTTAAGGGGCAAATATTTTGTACACTATTTTGCCCGATAAATTAAAAAGAGTAAAAAAAAATGCAACATGAAGACTTCAGATAACAATCTAAGATCTTTAAGAAAAATATCATGTGCATGGTACACAATTTCCTTGTAATAATTAAATAAGTTCTTCATTAATTAATTTCTTTAAATATAATACAAAGCGATAAAATTTGGTGGCAACAATCTGAATCGTGAAATAACGCTTATCGTGAAATTGGCGCTGGATTCTCTTCTTTAAGGAGCAAATATTTTGTACACTATTTTGCCGGATAAATTCAAAAATGTAATCTCTGTAATAAAAATAGTAAAAAAAAAAATGCAACATGAAGACTTCAGATAACAATCTAAGATCTTTAAGAAAAATATTATGTGCATGGTACACAATTTCCTTGTAATAATTAAATAAGTTCTTCATGATTTAATTTCTTTAAATATAATACAAAGCGATAACATTTGGTGGCAACAATCTGAGTTGTGAAATAGCGCTTATCGTGAAATTGGCGCTGGATTCTCCTCTTTAAGGGGCAAATATTTTGTACACTATTTTGCCCGATAAATTAAAAAGAGTAAAAAAAAATGCAACATGAAGACTTCAGATAACAATCTAAGATCTTTAAGAAAAATATCATGTGCATGGTACACAATTTCCTTGTAATAATTAAATAAGTTCTTCATTATTTAATTTCTTTAAATATAATACAAAGTGATAACATTTGGTGGCAACAATCTGAATTGTGAAATAGCGCTTATCGTGAAATCGGCGCTGGATTCTCTTCTTTAAGGAGCAAATATTTTGTACACTATTTTGCCGGATAAATTCAATAATGTAATCTCTGTAATAAAAATAGTAAAAAAAAAAAAGCAACATGAAGACTTCAGATAACAATCTAAGATCTTTAAGAAAAATATCATGTGCATGGTACACAATTTCGTTGTAATAATTAAATAAGTTCTTCGTTTTTTAATTTCTTTAAATATAATAGAAAGCGATAACATTTGGTGGCAACAATCTGAATTGTGAAATAGCGCTTATCCTGAAATTGGCGCTGGATTCTCTTCTTTAAGAAGCAAATATTTTGCCCACTATTTTGCCGGATAAATTCAATAAAGTAATCTCTGTAATAAAAATAGTAAAAAAAAAATGCAACATGACGACTTCAGATAACAATCTAAGATCTTTAAGAAAAATATCATGTGCATGGTACACAATTTCCTTGTAATAATTAAATAAGTTCTTCATTATTTAATTTCTTTAAATATAATACAAAGCGATAAAATTTGGTGGCAACAATCTGAATCGTGAAATAACGCTTATCGTGAAATTGGCGCTGGATTCTCTTCTTTAAGGAGCAAATATTTTGTACACTATTTTGCCGGATAAATTCAAAAATGTAATCTCTGTAATAAAAATAGTAAAAAAAAAAAAATGCAACATGAAGACTTCAGATAACATTCTAAGATCTTTAAGAAAAATATTATGTGCATGGTACACAATTTCCTTGTAATAATTAAATAAGTTCTTCATGATTTAATTTCTTTAAATATAATACAAAGCGATAACATTTGGTGGCAACTATCTGAATTGTGAAATAGCGCTTATTGTGAAATCGGCGCTGGATTCTCTTCTTTAAGGAGCAAATATTTTGTACACTATTTTGCCGGATAATTTCAATAATGTAATCTCTGTAATAAAAATAGTAAAAAAAAAAAAAGCAACATGAAGACTTCAGATAACAATCTAAGATCTTTAAGAAAAATATCATGTGCATGGTACACAATTCCCCAGTAATAATTAAATAAGTTCTTCATTATTTAATTTCTTTAAATATAATAAAAAGCGATAACATTTGGTGGCAACAATCTGAATTGTGAAATAGCGCTTATCGTGAAATTGGCGCTGGATTCTCTTCTTTAAGGAGCAAATATTTTGTACACTATTTTGCCGGATAAATTCAATAATGTAATCTCTGTAATAAAATAATAAAAAAAAATGCAACATGAAGACTTCAGATAACAATCTAAGATCTTTAAGAAAAATATCATGTGCATGGTACACAATTTCGTTGTAATAATTAAATAAGTTCTTCATTATTTAATTTCTTTAAATATAATACAAAGCGATAACATTTGGTGGCAACAATCTGAGTTGTGAAATAGCGCTTATCGTGAAATTGGCGCTGGATTCTCCTCTTTAAGGAGCAAATATTTTGTACACTATTTTGCCGGATAAATTAAAAATAGTAAAAAAAAATGCAACATGAAGACTTCAGATAACAATCTAAGATCTTTAAGAAAAATATCATGTGCATGGTACACAATTTCGTTGTAATAATTAAATAAGTTCTTCGTTATTTAATTTCTTTAAATATAATAGAAAGCGATAACATTTGGTGGCAACAATCTGAATTGTGAAATAGCGCTTATCCTGAAATTGGCGCTGGATTCTCTTCTTTAAGAAGCAAATATTTTGCCCACTATTTTGCCGGATAAATTCTATAAAGTAATCTCTGTAATAAAAATAGTAAAAAAAAAATGCAACATGACGACTTCAGATAACAATCTAAGATCTTTAAGAAAAATATCATGTGCATGGTACACAATTTCCTTGTAATAATTAAATAAGTTCTTCATTATTTAATTTCTTTAAATATAATACAAAGCGATAACATTTGGTGGCAACAATCTGAATCGTGAAATAACGCTTATCGTGAAATTGGCGCTGGATTCTCTTCTTTAAGGAGCAAATATTTTGTACACTATTTTGCCGGATAAATTCAAAAATGTAATCTCTGTAATAAAAATAGTAAAAAAAAAATGCAACATGAAGACTTCAGATAACAATCTAAGATCTTTAAGAAAAATATTATGTGCATGGTACACAATTTCCTTGTAATAATTAAATAAGTTCTTCATGATTTAATTTCTTTAAATATAATACAAAGCGATAACATTTGGTGGCAACTATCTGAATTGTGAAATAGCGCTTATCGTGAAATTGGCGCTGGATTCTCTTCTTTAAGGAGCAAATATTTTGTACACTATTTTGTCCAATAAATTAAAAATAGTAAAAAAAATTCAACATGAAGACTTCAGATAACAATCTAAGATCTTTAAGAAAAATATCATGTGCATGGTACACAATTTCCTTGTAATAATTAAATAAGTTCTTCATGATTTAATTTCTTTAAATATAATACAAAGCGATAACATTTGGTGGCAACAATCTGAATTGTGAAATTGCGCTTATCGTGAAATTGGCGCTGGATTCTCTTCTTTAAGGAGCAAATATTTTGTACACTATTTTGCCGGATAAATTCAATAATGTAATCTCTGTAATAAAAATAGTAAAAAAAAAATGCAACATGAAGACTTCAGATAACAATCTAAGATCTTTAAGAAAAATATCATGTGCATGGTACACAATTTCCTTGTAATAATTAAATAAGTTCTTCGTTATTTAATTTCTTTAAATATAATACAAAGCGACAACAGTTGGTGGCAACAATCTGAATTGTGAAATTGCGCTTATCGTGAAATTGGCGCTGGATTCTCTTCTTTAAGGAGCAAATATTTTGTACACTATTTTGCCGGATAAATTCAATAATGTAATCTCTGTAATAAAAATAGTAAAAAAAATGCAACATGAAGACTTCAGATAACAATCTAAGATCTTTAAGAAAAATATCATGTGCATGGTACACAATTTCCTTGTAATAATTAAATAAGTTGTTCATTATTTAATTTCTTTAAATATAATACAAAGCGATAACATTTGGTGGCAACAATCTGAATTGTGAAATAGCGCTTATCATGAAATTGGCGCTGGATTCTCTTCTTTAAGGAGCAAATATTTTGTACACTATTTTGCCGGATAAATTCAATAATGTAATCTCTGTAATAAATATAGTAAAAAAAAAAATGCAACATGAAGACTTCAGATCACAATCTAAGATCTTTAAGAAAAATATCATGTGCATGGTACACAATTTCCTTGTAATAATTAAATAAGTTGTTCATTATTTAATTTCTTTAAATATAATACAAAGCGATAACATTTGGTGGCAACAATCTGAATTGAGAAATAGCGCTTATCGTGAAATTGGCGCTGGATTCTCTTCTTTAAGGAGCAAATATTTTGTACACTATTTTGCCGGATAAATTCAATAATGTAATCTCTGTAATAAAAATAGTAAAAAAAATGCAACATGAAGACTTCAGATAACAATCTAAGATCTTTAAGAAAAATATCATGTGCATGGTACACAATTTCGTTGTAATAATTTAATAAGTTCTTAATTATTTAATTTCTTTAAATGTAATACAAAGCGATAACATTTGGTGGCAACTATCTGAATTGTGAAATAGCGCTTATCGTGAAATTGGCGCTGGATTCTCTTCTTTAAGGAGCAAATATTTTGTACACTATTTTGCCGGATAAATTCAATAATGTAATCTCTGTAATAAAAATAGTAAAAAAAATGCAACATGAAGACTTCAGATAACAATCTAAGATCTTTAAGAAAAATATTATGTGCATGGTACACAATTTCCTTGTAATAATTAAATAAGTTCTTCATTATTTAATATCTTTAAATATAATACAAAGCGATAACATTTGGTGGCAACTATCTGAATTGTGAAATAGCGTTTATCGTGAAATTGGCGCTGGATTCTCTTCTTTAAGGAGCAAATATTTTGTACACTATTTTGCCGGATAAATTAAAAATAGTAAAAAAAAAATTGCAACATGAAGACTTCAGATAACAATCTAAGATCTTTAAGAAAAATATCATGTGCATGGTACACAATTTCTTTGTAATAATTAAATAAGTTCTTCATTATTTAATTTCTTTAAATATAATACAAAGCGATAACATTTGGTGGAACAATCTGAATTGTGAAATAACGCTTATCGTGAAATTGGCGCTGGATTCTCTTCTTTAAGGAGCAAATATTTTGTACACTATTTTGCCGGATAAATTCAAAAATGTAATCTCTGTAATAAAAATAGTAAAAAAAAAATGCAACATGAAGACTTCAGATAACAATCTAAGATCTTTAAGAAAAATATTATGTGCATGGTACACAATTTCTTTGTAATAATTAAATAAGTTCTTCATTATTTAATTTCTTTAAATATAATACAAAGCGATAACATTTGGTGGCAACTATCTGAATTGTGAAATAGCGCTTATCGTGAAATTGGCGCTGGATTCTCTTCTTTAAGGAGCAAATGTTTTGTACACTATTTTGCCGGATAAATTCAATAATGTAATCTCTGTAATAAAAATAGTAAAAAAAATGCAACATGAAGACTTCTGATAACAATCTAAGATCTTTAAGAAAAATATCATGTGCATGGTACACAATTTCCTTGTAATAATTAAATAAGTTCTTCATTATTTAATTTCTTTAAATATAATACAAAGCGATAACATTTGGTGGCAACAATCTGAATTGTGAAATAGCGCTTATCGTGAAATCGGCGCTGGATTCTCTTCTTTAAGGAGCAAATATTTTGTACACTATTTTGCCGGATAAATTCAATAATGTAATCTCTGTAATAAAAATAGTAAAAAAAAAAAAAGCAACATGAAGACTTCAGATAACAATCTAAGATCTTTAAGAAAAATATCATGTGCATGGTACACAATTTCGTTGTAATAATTAAATAAGTTCTTCATTATTTAATTTCTTTAAATATAATACAAAGCGATAACATTTGGTGGCAACAATCTGAATTGTGAAATAGCGCTTATCGTGAAATCGGCGCTGGATTCTCTTCTTTAAGGAGCAAATATTTTGTACACTATTTTCCCGGATAAATTCAATAATGTAATCTCTGTAATAAAAATAGTAAAAAAAAAAAAAGCAACATGAAGACTTCAGATAACAATCTAAGATCTTTAAGAAAAATATCATGTGCATGGTACACAATTTCGTTGTAATAATTAAATAAGTTCTTCGTTATTTAATTTCTTTAAATATAATAGAAAGCGATAACATTTGGTGGCAACAATCTGAATTGTGAAATAGCGCTTATCCTGAAATTGGCGCTGGATTCTCTTCTTTAAGAAGCAAATATTTTGCCCACTATTTTGCCGGATAAATTCAATAAAGTAATCTCTGTAATAAAAATAGTAAAAAAAAAATGCAACATGACGACTTCAGATAACAATCTAAGATCTTTAAGAAAAATATCATGTGCATGGTACACAATTTCCTTGTAATAATTAAATAAGTTCTTCATTATTTAATTTCTTTAAATATAATACAAAGCGATAACATTTGGTGGCAACAATCTGAATCGTGAAATAACGCTTATCGTGAAATTGGCGCTGGATTCTCTTCTTTAAGGAGCAAATATTTTGTACACTATTTTGCCGGATTAATTCAAAAATGTAATCTCTGTAATAAAAATAGTAAAAAAAAAAATGCAACATGAAGACTTCAGATAACAATCTAAGATCTTTAAGAAAAATATCATGTGCATGGTACACAATTTCGTTGTAATAATTAAATAAGTTCTTCATTATTTAATTTCTTTAAATATAATACAAAGCGATAACATTTGGTGGCAAGAATGTGAATTGTGAAATAGCGCTTATCGTGAAATTGGCGCTGGATTCTCTTCTTTAAGGAGCAAATATTTTGTACACTATTTTGCCGGATAAATTCAATAATGTAATCTCTGTAATAAAAATAGTAAAAAAAAAATGCAACATGAAGACTTCAGAAAACAATCTAAGATCTTTTAGAAAAATATCATGTGCATGGTACACAATTTCCTTGTAATAATTAAATAAGTTGTTCATTATTTAATTTCTTTAAATATAATACAAAGCGATAACATTTGGTGGCAACAATCTGAATTGTGAAATAGCGCTTATCGTGAAATTGGCGCTGGATTCTCTTCTTTAAGGAGCAAATATTTTGTACACTATTTTGCCGGATAAATTCAATAATGTAATCTCTGTAATAAAAATAGTAAAAAAAATGCAACATGAAGACTTCAGATAACAATCTAAGATCTTTAAGAAAAATATCATGTGCATGGTACACAATTTCGTTGTAATAATTTAATAAGTTCTTAATTATTTAATTTCTTTAAATATAATACAAAGCGATAACATTTGGTGGCAACTATCTGAATTGTGAAATAGCGCTTATCGTGAAATTGGCGCTGGATTCTCTTCTTTAAGGAGCAAATATTTTGTACACTATTTTGCCGGATAAATTCAATAATGTAATCTCTGTAATAAAAATAGTAAAAAAAATGCAACATGAAGACTTCAGATAACAATCTAAGATCTTTAAGAAAAATATTATGTGCATGGTACACAATTTCCTTGTAATTATTAAATAAGTTCTTCATTATTTAATATCTTTAAATATAATACAAAGCGATAACATTTGGTGGCAACTATCTGAATTGTGAAATAGCGTTTATCGTGAAATTGGCGCTGGATTCTCTTCTTTAAGGAGCAAATATTTTGTACACTATTTTGCCGGATAAATTAAAAATAGTAAAAAAAAAATGCAACATGAAGACTTCAGATAACAATCTAAGATCTTTAAGAAAAATATCATGTGCATGGTACACAATTTCTTTGTAATAATTAAATAAGTTCTTCATTATTTAATTTCTTTAAATATAATACAAAGCGATAACATTTGGTGGCAACAATCTGAATTGTGAAATAAGGCTTATCGTGAAATTGGCGCTGGATTCTCTTCTTTAAGGAGCAAATATTTTGTACACTATTTTGCCGGATAAATTCAAAAATGTAATCTCTGTAATAAAAATAGTAAAAAAAAAATGCAACATGAAGACTTCAGATAACAATCTAAGATCTTTAAGAAAAATATTATGTGCATGGTACACAATTTCCTTGTAATAATTAAATAAGTTCTTCATTATTCAATTTCTTTAAATATAATACAAAGCGATAACATTTGGTGGCAACTATCTGAATTGTGAAATAGCGCTTATCGTGAAATTGGCGCTGGATTCTCTTCTTTAAGGAGCAAATGTTTTGTACACTATTTTGCCGGATAAATTCAATAATGTAATCTCTGTAATAAAAATAGTAAAAAAAATGCAACATGAAGACTTCTGATAACAATCTAAGATCTTTAAGAAAAATATCATGTGCATGGTACACAATTTCCTTGTAATAATTAAATAAGTTCTTCATTATTTAATTTCTTTAAATATAATACAAAGCGATAACATTTGGTGGCAACAATCTGAATTGTGAAATAGCGCTTATCATGAAATTGGCGCTGGATTCTCTTCTTTAAGGAGCAAATATTTTGTACACTATTTTGCCGGATAAATTCAATAATGTAATCTCTGTAATAAAAATAGTAAAAAAAAATGCAACATGAAGACTTCAGATAACAATCTAAGATCTTTAAGAAAAATATCATGTGCATGGTACACAATTTCCTTGTAATAATTAAATAAGTTCTTCATTATTTAATTTCTTTAAATATAATACAAAGCGATAACATTTGGTGGCAACAATCTGAATTGTGAAATAGCGCTTATTGTGAAATTGGCGCTGGATTCTCTTCTTTAAGGAGCAAATATTTTGTACACTATTTTGCCGGATAAATTCAATAATGTAATCTCTGTAATAAAAATAGTAAAAAAAAAATGCAACATGAAGACTTCAGATAACAATCTAAGATCTTTAAGAAAAATATCATGTGCATGGTACACAATTTCCTTGTAATAATTAAATAAGTTCTTCATTATTTAATTTCTTTAAATATAATACAAAGCGATAACATTTGGTGGCAACAATCTGAATTGTGAAATAGCGCTTATCGTGAAATCGGCGCTGGATTCTCTTCTTTAAGGAGCAAATATTTTGTACACTATTTTGCCGGATAAATTCAATAATGTAATCTCTGTAATAAAAATAGTAAAAAAAAAAAAAAAGCAACATGAAGACTTCAGATAACAATCTAAGATCTTTAAGAAAAATATCATGTGCATGGTACACAATTTCGTTGTAATAATTAAATAAGTTCTTCATTATTTAATTTCTTTAAATATAATACAAAGCGATAACATTTGGTGGCAACAATCTGAGTTGTGAAATAGCGCTTATCGTGAAATTGGCGCTGGATTCTCCTCTTTAAGGAGCAAATATTTTGTACACTATTTTGCCGGATAAATTAAAAATAGTAAAAAAAAATGCAACATGAAGACTTCAGATAACAATCTAAGATCTTTAAGAAAAATATCATGTGCATGTTACACAATTTCGTTGTAATAATTAAATAAGTTCTTCGTTATTTAATTTCTTTAAATATAATAGAAAGCGATAACATTTGGTGGCAACAATCTGAATTGTGAAATAGCGCTTATCCTGAAATTGGCGCTGGATTCTCTTCTTTAAGAAGCAAATATTTTGCCCACTATTTTGCCGGATAAATTCAATAAAGTAATCTCTGTAATAAAAATAGTAAAAAAAAAATGCAACATGACGACTTCAGATAACAATCTAAGATCTTTAAGAAAAATATCATGTGCATGGTACACAATTTCCTTGTAATAATTAAATAAGTTCTTCATTATTTAATTTCTTTAAATATAATACAAAGCGATAACATTTGGTGGCAACAATCTGAATCGTGAAATAACGCTTATCGTGAAATTGGCGCTGGATTCTCTTCTTTAAGGAGCAAATATTTTGTACACTATTTTGCCGGATAAATTCAATAATGTAATCTCTGTTATAAAAATAGTAAAAAAAATGCAACATGAAGACTTCAGACAACAATCTAAGATCTTTAAGAAAAATATTATGTGCATGGTACACAATTTCCTTGTAATAATTAAATAAGTTCTTCATTATTTAATATCTTTAAATATAATACAAAGCGATAACATTTGGTGGCAACTATCTGAATTGTGAAATAGCGTTTATCGTGAAATTGGCGCTGGATTCTCTTCTTTAAGGAGCAAATATTTTGTACACTATTTTGCCGGATAAATTAAAAATAGTAAAAAAAAAATGCAACATGAAGACTTCAGATAACAATCTAAGATCTTTAAGAAAAATATCATGTGCATGGTACACAATTTCTTTGTAATAATTAAATAAGTTCTTCATTATTTAATTTCTTTAAATATAATACAAAGCGATAACATTTGGTGGCAACAATCTGAATTGTGAAATAACGCTTATCGTGAAATTGGCGCTGGATTCTCTTCTTTAAGGAGCAAATATTTTGTACACTATTTTGCCGGATAAATTCAAAAATGTAATCTCTGTAATAAAAATAGTAAAAAAAAAAATGCAACATGAAGACTTCAGATAACAATCTAAGATCTTTAAGAAAAATATTATGTGCATGGTACACAATTTCCTTATAATAATTAAATAAGTTCTTCATTATTTAATTTCTTTAAGTATAATACAAAGCGATAACATTTGGTGGCAACTATCTGAATTCTGAAATAGCGCTTATCGTGAAATTGGCGCTGGATTCTCTTCTTTAAGGAGCAAATGTTTTGTACACTATTTTGCCGGATAAATTCAATAATGTAATCTCTGTAATAAAAATAGTAAAAAAAATGCAACATGAAGACTTCTGATAACAATCTAAGATCTTTAAGAAAAATATCATGTGCATGGTACACAATTTCCTTGTAATAATTAAATAAGTTCTTCATTATTTAATTTCTTTAAATATAATACAAAGCGATAACATTTGGTGGCAACAATCTGAATTGTGAAATAGCGCTTATCATGAAATTGGCGCTGGATTCTCTTCTTTAAGGAGCAAATATTTTGTACACTATTTTGCCGGATAAATTCAATAATGTAATCTCTGTAATAAAAATAGTAAAAAAAAATGCAACATGAAGACTTCAGATAACAATCTAAGATCTTTAAGAAAAATATCATGTGCATGGTACACAATTTCCTTGTAATAATTAAATAAGTTCTTCATTATTTAATTTCTTTAAATATAATACAAAGCGATAACATTTGGTGGCAACAATCTGAATTGTGAAATAGCGCTTATTGTGAAATTGGCACTGGATTCTCTTCTTTAAGGAGCAAATATTTTGTACACTGTTTTGCCGGATAAATTCAATAATGTAATCTCTGTAATAAAAATAGTAAAAAAAAAATGCAACATGAAGACTTCAGATAACAATCTAAGATCTTTAAGAAAAATATCATGTGCATGGTACACAATTTCCTTGTAATAATTAAATAAGTTCTTCATTATTTAATTTCTTTAAATATAATACAAAGCGATAACATTTGGTGGCAACAATCTGAATTGTGAAATAGCGCTTATCGTGAAATCGGCGCTGGATTCTCTTCTTTAAGGAGCAAATATTTTGTACACTATTTTGCCGGATAAATTCAATAATGTAATCTCTGTAATAAAAATAGTAAAAAAAAAAAAAAGCAACATGAAGACTTCAGATAACAATCTAAGATCTTTAAGAAAAATATCATGTGCATGGTACACAATTTCGTTGTAATAATTAAATAAGTTCTTCATTATTTAATTTCTTTAAATATAATACAAAGCGATAACATTTGGTGGCAACAATCTGAGTTGTGAAATAGCGCTTATCGTGAAATTGGCGCTGGATTCTCCTCTTTAAGGAGCAAATATTTTGTACACTATTTTGCCGGATAAATTAAAAATAGTAAAAAAAAATGCAACATGAAGACTTCAGATAACAATCTAAGATCTTTAAGAAAAATATCATGTGCATGGTACACAATTTCGTTGTAATAATTAAATAAGTTCTTCGTTATTTAATTTCTTTAAATATAATAGAAAGCGATAACATTTGGTGGCAACAATCTGAATTGTGAAATAGCGCTTATCCTGAAATTGGCGCTGGATTCTCTTCTTTAAGAAGCAAATATTTTGCCCACTATTTTGCCGGATAAATTCAATAAAGTAATCTCTGTAATAAAAATAGTAAAAAAAAAATGCAACATGACGACTTCAGATAACAATCTAAGATCTTTAAGAAAAATATCATGTGCATGGTACACAATTTCCTTGTAATAATTAAATAAGTTCTTCATTATTTAATTTCTTTAAATATAATACAAAGCGATAACATTTGGTGGCAACAATCTGAATCGTGAAATAAGGCTTATCGTGAAATTGGCGCTGGATTCTCTTCTTTAAGGAGCAAATATTTTGTACACTATTTTGCCGGATTAATTCAAAAATGTAATCTCTGTAATAAAAATAGTAAAAAAAAAAATGCAACATGAAGACTTCAGATAACAATCTAAGATCTTTAAGAAAAATATCATGTGCATGGTACACAATTTCGTTGTAATAATTAAATAAGTTCTTCATTATTTAATTTCTTTAAATATAATACAAAGCGATAACATTTGGTGGCAAGAATGTGAATTGTGAAATAGCGCTTATCGTGAAATTGGCACTGGATTCTCTTCTTTAAGGAGCAAATATTTTGTACACTATTTTGCCGGATAAATTCAATAATGTAATCTCTGTAATAAAAATAGTAAAAAAAAAATGCAACATGAAGACTTCAGAAAACAATCTAAGATCTTTTAGAAAAATATCATGTGCATGGTACACAATTTCCTTGTAATAATTAAATAAGTTCTTCATTATTTAATTTCTTTAAATATAATACAAAGCGATAACATTTGGTGGCAACAATCTGAATTGTGAAATAGCGCTTATCGTGAAATTGGCGCTGGATTCTCTTCTTTAAGGAGCAAATATTTTGTACACTATTTTGCCGGATAATTTCAATAATGTAATTTCTGTAATAAAAATAGTAAAAAAAAAATGCAACATGAAGACTTCAGATAACAATCTAAGATCTTTAAGAAAAATATCATGTGCATGGTACACAATTTCCTAGTAATAATTAAATAAGTTGTTCATTATTTAATTTCTTTAAATATAATATAAAGCGATAACATTTGGTGGCAACAATCTGAATTGTGAAATAGCGCTTGTCCTGAAACTGGCGCTGGATTCTCTTCTAAGGAGCAAATATTTTGTCCACTATTTTGCCGGATAAATTCAATAATGTAATCTCTGTAATAAAAATAGTAAAAAAAAATGCAACATGAATACTTCAGATAACAATCTAAGATCTTTAAGAAAAATATCATGTGCATGGTGCACAATTTCCTTGTAATAATTAAATAAGTTCTTCATTATTTAATTTATTTAAATATAATACAAAGCGATAACATTTGGTGGCAACAATCTGAATTGTGAAATAGCGCTTATCGTGAAATTGGCGCTGGATTCTCTTCTTTAAGGAGCAAATATTTTGTACACTGTTTTGCCGGATAAATTCAATAATGTAATCTCTGTAATAAAAATAGTAAAAAAAAAATGCAACATGAAGACTTCAGATAACAATCTAAGATCTTTAAGAAAAATATCATGTGCATGGTACACAATTTCCTTGTAATAATTAAATAAGTTCTTCATTATTTAATTTCTTTAAATATAATACAAAGCGATAACATTTGGTGGCAACAATCTGAATTGTGAAATAGCGCTTATCGTGAAATCGGCGCTGGATTCTCTTCTTTAAGGAGCAAATATTTTGTACACTATTTTGCCGGATAAATTCAATAATGTAATCTCTGTAATAAAAATAGTAAAAAAAAAAAAAAAGCAACATGAAGACTTCAGATAACAATCTAAGATCTTTAAGAAAAATATCATGTGCATGGTACACAATTTCGTTGTAATAATTAAATAAGTTCTTCATTATTTAATTTCTTTAAATATAATACAAAGCGATAACATTTGGTGGCAACAATCTGAGTTGTGAAATAGCGCTTATCGTGAAATTGGCGCTGGATTCTCCTCTTTAAGGAGCAAATATTTTGTACACTATTTTGCCGGATAAATTAAAAATAGTAAAAAAAAATGCAACATGAAGACTTCAGATAACAATCTAAGATCTTTAAGAAAAATATCATGTGCATGGTACACAATTTCGTTGTAATAATTAAATAAGTTCTTCGTTATTTAATTTCTTTAAATATAATAGAAAGCGATAACATTTGGTGGCAACAATCTGAATTGTGAAATAGCGCTTATCCTGAAATTGGCGCTGGATTCTCTTCTTTAAGAAGCAAATATTTTGCCCACTATTTTGCCGGATAAATTCAATAAAGTAATCTCTGTAATAAAAATAGTAAAAAAAAAATGCAACATGACGACTTCAGATAACAATCTAAGATCTTTAAGAAAAATATCATGTGCATGGTACACAATTTCCTTGTAATAATTAAATAAGTTCTTCATTATTTAATTTCTTTAAATATAATACAAAGCGATAACATTTGGTGGCAACAATCTGAATCGTGAAATAACGCTTATCGTGAAATTGGCGCTGGATTCTCTTCTTTAAGGAGCAAATATTTTGTACACTATTTTGCCGGATTAATTCAAAAATGTAATCTCTGTAATAAAAATAGTAAAAAAAAAATGCAACATGAAGACTTCAGATAACAATCTAAGATCTTTAAGAAAAATATCATGTGCATGGTACACAATTTCGTTGTAATAATTAAATAAGTTCTTCATTATTTAATTTCTTTAAATATAATACAAAGCGATAACATTTGGTGGCAAGAATGTGAATTGTGAAATAGCGCTTATCGTGAAATTGGCACTGGATTCTCTTCTTTAAGGAGCAAATATTTTGTACACTATTTTGCCGGATAAATTCAATAATGTAATCTCTGTAATAAAAATAGTAAAAAAAAAATGCAACATGAAGACTTCAGAAAACAATCTAAGATCTTTTAGAAAAATATCATGTGCATGGTACACAATTTCCTTGTAATAATTAAATAAGTTCTTCATTATTTAATTTCTTTAAATATAATACAAAGCGATAACATTTGGTGGCAACAATCTGAATTGTGAAATAGCGCTTATCGTGAAATTGGCGCTGGATTCTCTTCTTTAAGGAGCAAATATTTTGTACACTATTTTGCCGGATAATTTCAATAATGTAATTTCTGTAATAAAAATAGTAAAAAAAAAAATGCAACATGAAGACTTCAGATAACAATCTAAGATCTTTAAGAAAAATATCATGTGCATGGTACACAATTTCCTAGTAATAATTAAATAAGTTTTTCATTATTTAATTTCTTTAAATATAATATAAAGCGATAACATTTGGTGGCAACAATCTGAATTGTGAAATAGCGCTTGTCCTGAAACTGGCGCTGGATTCTCTTCTAAGGAGCAAATATTTTGTCCACTATTTTGCCGGATAAATTCAATAATGTAATCTCTGTAATAAAAATAGTAAAAAAAAATGCAACATGAATACTTCAGATAACAATCTAAGATCTTTAAGAAAAATATCATGTGCATGGTGCACAATTTCCTTGTAATAATTAAATAAGTTCTTCATTATTTAATTTATTTAAATATAATACAAAGCGATAACATTTGGTGGCAACAATCTGAATTGTGAAATAGCGCTTATCGTGAAATTGGCGCTGGATTCTCTTCTTTAAGGAGCAAATATTTTGTACACTATTTTGCCGGATAAATTCAATAATGTAATCTCTGTAATAAAAATAGTAAAAAAAAATGCAACATGAATACTTCAGATAACAATCTAAGATCTTTAAGAAAAATATCATGTGCATGGTGCACAATTTCCTTGTAATAATTAAATAAGTTCTTCATTATTTAATTTATTTAAATATAATACAAAGCGACAACTTTTGGTGGCAACAATCTGAATTGTGAAATAGCGCTTATCGTGAAATTGGCGCTGGATTCTCTTCTTTAAGGAGCAAATATTTTGTACACTATTTTGCCGGATAAATTTAATAATGTAATCTCTGTAATAAAAATAGTAAAAAAAAATGCAACATGAAGACTTCAGATAACAATCTAAGATCTTTAAGAAAAATATCATGTGCATGGTACACAATTTCGTTGTAATAATTAAATAAGTTCTTCATTATTTAATTTCTTTAAATATAATACAAAGCGATAACATTTGGTGGCAACTATCTGAATTGTGAAATAGCGCTTATCGTGAAATTGGCGCTGGATTCTCTTCTTTAAGGAGCAAATGTTTTGTACACTATTTTGCCGGATAAATTAAAAATAGTAAAAAAAAAATGCAACATGAAGACTTCAGATAACAATCTAAGATCTTTAAGAAAAATATCATGTGCATGGTACACAATTTCTTTGTAATAATTAAATAAGTTCTTCATTATTTAATTTCTTTAAATATAATACAAAGCGATAACATTTGGTGGCAACAATCTGAATTGTGAAATAGCGCTTATCGTGAAATTGGCGCTGGATTCTCTTCTTTAAGGAGCAAATATTTTGTACACTATTTTGCCGGATAAATTCAATAATGTAATCTCTGTAATAAAAATAGTAAAAAAAATGCAACATGAAGACTTCAGATAACAATCTAAGATCTTTAAGAAAAATATCATGTGCATGGTACACAATTTCGTTGTAATAAGTAAATAAGTTCTTCATTATTTAATTTCTTTAAATATAATACAAAGCGATAACATTTGGTGGCAACAATCTGAATTGTGAAATAGCGCTTATCGTGAAATTGGCGCTGGATTCTCTTCTTTAAGGAGCAAATATTTTGTACACTATTTTGCCGGATAATTTCAATAATGTAATCTCTGTAATAAAAATAGTAAAAAAAAAATGCAACATGAAGACTTCAGATAACAATCTAAGATCTTTAAGAAAAATATCATGTGCATGGTACACAATTTCGTTGTAATAATTAAATAAGTTCTTCATTATTTAATTTCTTTAAATATAATACAAAGCGATAACATTTGGTGGCAACAATCTGAGTTGTGAAATAGCGCTTATCGTGAAATTGGCGCTGGATTCTCCTCTTTAAGGAGCAAATATTTTGTACACTATTTTGCCGGATAAATTAAAAATAGTAAAAAAAAATGCAACATGAAGACTTCAGATAACAATCTAAGATCTTTAAGAAAAATATCATGTGCATGGTACACAATTTCGTTGTAATAATTAAATAAGTTCTTCGTTATTTAATTTCTTTAAATATAATAGAAAGCGATAACATTTGGTGGCAACAATCTGAATTGTGAAATAGCGCTTATCCTGAAATTGGCGATGGATTCTCTTCTTTAAGAAGCAAATATTTTGCCCACTATTTTGCCGGATAAATTCAATAAAGTAATCTCTGTAATAAAAATAGTAAAAAAAAAATGCAACATGACGACTTCAGATAACAATCTAAGATCTTTAAGAAAAATATCATGTGCATGGTACACAATTTCCTTGTAATAATTAAATAAGTTCTTCATTATTTAATTTCTTTAAATATAATACAAAGCGATAACATTTGGTGGCAACAATCTGAATCGTGAAATAAGGCTTATCGTGAAATTGGCGCTGGATTCTCTTCTTTAAGGAGCAAATATTTTGTACACTATTTTGCCGGATTAATTCAAAAATGTAATCTCTGTAATAAAAATAGTAAAAAAAAAAATGCAACATGAAGACTTCAGATAACAATCTAAGATCTTTAAGAAAAATATCATGTGCATGGTACACAATTTCGTTGTAATAATTAAATAAGTTCTTCATTATTTAATTTCTTTAAATATAATACAAAGCGATAACATTTGGTCGCAAGAATGTGAATTGTGAAATAGCGCTTATCGTGAAATTGGCACTGGATTCTCTTCTTTAAGGAGCAAATATTTTGTACACTATTTTGCCGGATAAATTCAATAATGTAATCTCTGTAATAAAAATAGTAAAAAAAAAATGCAACATGAAGACTTCAGAAAACAATCTAAGATCTTTTAGAAAAATATCATGTGCATGGTACACAATTTCCTTGTAATAATTAAATAAGTTCTTCATTATTTAATTTCTTTAAATATAATACAAAGCGATAACATTTGGTGGCAACAATCTGAATTGTGAAATAGCGCTTATCGTGAAATTGGCGCTGGATTCTCTTCTTTAAGGAGCAAATATTTTGTACACTATTTTGCCGGATAATTTCAATAATGTAATTTCTGTAATAAAAATAGTAAAAAAAAAAATGCAACATGAAGACTTCAGATAACAATCTAAGATCTTTAAGAAAAATATCATGTGCATGGTACACAATTTCCTAGTAATAATTAAATAAGTTGTTCATTATTTAATTTCTTTAAATATAATATAAAGCGATAACATTTGGTGGCAACAATCTGAATTGTGAAATAGCGCTTGTCCTGAAACTGGCGCTGGATTCTCTTCTAAGGAGCAAATATTTTGTCCACTATTTTGCCGGATAAATTCAATAATGTAATCTCTGTAATAAAAATAGTAAAAAAAAATGCAACATGAATACTTCAGATAACAATCTAAGATCTTTAAGAAAAATATCATGTGCATGGTGCACAATTTCCTTGTAATAATTAAATAAGTTCTTCATTATTTAATTTATTTAAATATAATACAAAGCGATAACATTTGGTGGCAACAATCTGAATTGTGAAATAGCGCTTATCGTGAAATTGGCGCTGGATTCTCTTCTTTAAGGAGCAAATATTTTGTACACTGTTTTGCCGGATAAATTCAATAATGTAATCTCTGTAATAAAAATAGTAAAAAAAAAATGCAACATGAAGACTTCAGATAACAATCTAAGATCTTTAAGAAAAATATCATGTGCATGGTACACAATTTCCTTGTAATAATTAAATAAGTTCTTCATTATTTAATTTCTTTAAATATAATACAAAGCGATAACATTTGGTGGCAACAATCTGAATTGTGAAATAGCGCTTATCGTGAAATCGGCGCTGGATTCTCTTCTTTAAGGAGCAAATATTTTGTACACTATTTTGCCGGATAAATTCAATAATGTAATCTCTGTAATAAAAATAGTAAAAAAAAAAAAAAAGCAACATGAAGACTTCAGATAACAATCTAAGATCTTTAAGAAAAATATCATGTGCATGGTACACAATTTCGTTGTAATAATTAAATAAGTTCTTCATTATTTAATTTCTTTAAATATAATACAAAGCGATAACATTTGGTGGCAACAATCTGAGTTGTGAAATAGCGCTTATCGTGAAATTGGCGCTGGATTCTCCTCTTTAAGGAGCAAATATTTTGTACACTATTTTGCCGGATAAATTAAAAATAGTAAAAAAAAATGCAACATGAAGACTTCAGATAACAATCTAAGATCTTTAAGAAAAATATCATGTGCATGGTACACAATTTCGTTGTAATAATTAAATAAGTTCTTCGTTATTTAATTTCTTTAAATATAATAGAAAGCGATAACATTTGGTGGCAACAATCTGAATTGTGAAATAGCGCTTATCCTGAAATTGGCGCTGGATTCTCTTCTTTAAGAAGCAAATATTTTGCCCACTATTTTGCCGGATAAATTCAATAAAGTAATCTCTGTAATAAAAATAGTAAAAAAAAAATGCAACATGACGACTTCAGATAACAATCTAAGATCTTTAAGAAAAATATCATGTGCATGGTACACAATTTCCTTGTAATAATTAAATAAGTTCTTCATTATTTAATTTCTTTAAATATAATACAAAGCGATAACATTTGGTGGCAACAATCTGAATCGTGAAATAACGCTTATCGTGAAATTGGCGCTGGATTCTCTTCTTTAAGGAGCAAATATTTTGTACACTATTTTGCCGGATTAATTCAAAAATGTAATCTCTGTAATAAAAATAGTAAAAAAAAAATGCAACATGAAGACTTCAGATAACAATCTAAGATCTTTAAGAAAAATATCATGTGCATGGTACACAATTTCGTTGTAATAATTAAATAAGTTCTTCATTATTTAATTTCTTTAAATATAATACAAAGCGATAACATTTGGTGGCAAGAATGTGAATTGTGAAATAGCGCTTATCGTGAAATTGGCACTGGATTCTCTTCTTTAAGGAGCAAATATTTTGTACACTATTTTGCCGGATAAATTCAATAATGTAATCTCTGTAATAAAAATAGTAAAAAAAAAATGCAACATGAAGACTTCAGAAAACAATCTAAGATCTTTTAGAAAAATATCATGTGCATGGTACACAATTTCCTTGTAATAATTAAATAAGTTCTTCATTATTTAATTTCTTTAAATATAATACAAAGCGATAACATTTGGTGGCAACTATCTGAATTGTGAAATAGCGCTTATCGTGAAATTGGCGCTGGATTCTCTTCTTTAAGGAGCAAATGTTTTGTACACTATTTTGCCGGATAAATTAAAAATAGTAAAAAAAAATGCAACATGAAGACTTCAGATAACAATCTAAGATCTTTAAGAAAAATATCATGTGCATGGTACACAATTTCCTAGTAATAATTAAATAAGTTTTTCATTATTTAATTTCTTTAAATATAATATAAAGCGATAACATTTGGTGGCAACAATCTGAATTGTGAAATAGCGCTTGTCCTGAAACTGGCGCTGGATTCTCTTCTAAGGAGCAAATATTTTGTCCACTATTTTGCCGGATAAATTCAATAATGTAATCTCTGTAATAAAAATAGTAAAAAAAAATGCAACATGAATACTTCAGATAACAATCTAAGATCTTTAAGAAAAATATCATGTGCATGGTGCACAATTTCCTTGTAATAATTAAATAAGTTCTTCATTATTTAATTTATTTAAATATAATACAAAGCGATAACATTTGGTGGCAACAATCTGAATTGTGAAATAGCGCTTATCGTGAAATTGGCGCTGGATTCTCTTCTTTAAGGAGCAAATATTTTGTACACTATTTTGCCGGATAAATTCAATAATGTAATCTCTGTAATAAAAATAGTAAAAAAAAATGCAACATGAATACTTCAGATAACAATCTAAGATCTTTAAGAAAAATATCATGTGCATGGTGCACAATTTCCTTGTAATAATTAAATAAGTTCTTCATTATTTAATTTATTTAAATATAATACAAAGCGACAACTTTTGGTGGCAACAATCTGAATTGTGAAATAGCGCTTATCGTGAAATTGGCGCTGGATTCTCTTCTTTAAGGAGCAAATATTTTGTACACTATTTTGCCGGATAAATTTAATAATGTAATCTCTGTAATAAAAATAGTAAAAAAAAATGCAACATGAAGACTTCAGATAACAATCTAAGATCTTTAAGAAAAATATCATGTGCATGGTACACAATTTCGTTGTAATAATTAAATAAGTTCTTCATTATTTAATTTCTTTAAATATAATACAAAGCGATAACATTTGGTGGCAACTATCTGAATTGTGAAATAGCGCTTATCGTGAAATTGGCGCTGGATTCTCTTCTTTAAGGAGCAAATGTTTTGTACACTATTTTGCCGGATAAATTAAAAATAGTAAAAAAAAAATGCAACATGAAGACTTCAGATAACAATCTAAGATCTTTAAGAAAAATATCATGTGCATGGTACACAATTTCTTTGTAATAATTAAATAAGTTCTTCATTATTTAATTTCTTTAAATATAATACAAAGCGATAACATTTGGTGGCAACAATCTGAATTGTGAAATAGCGCTTATCGTGAAATTGGCGCTGGATTCTCTTCTTTAAGGAGCAAATATTTTGTACACTATTTTGCCGGATAAATTCAATAATGTAATCTCTGTAATAAAAATAGTAAAAAAAATGCAACATGAAGACTTCAGATAACAATCTAAGATCTTTAAGAAAAATATCATGTGCATGGTACACAATTTCGTTGTAATAAGTAAATAAGTTCTTCATTATTTAATTTCTTTAAATATAATACAAAGCGATAACATTTGGTGGCAACAATCTGAATTGTGAAATAGCGCTTATCGTGAAATTGGCGCTGGATTCTCTTCTTTAAGGAGCAAATATTTTGTACACTATTTTGCCGGATAATTTCAATAATGTAATCTCTGTAATAAAAATAGTAAAAAAAAAATGCAACATGAAGACTTCAGATAACAATCTAAGATCTTTAAGAAAAATATCATGTGCATGGTACACAATTTCGTTGTAATAATTAAATAAGTTCTTCATTATTTAATTTCTTTAAATATAATACAAAGCGATAACATTTGGTGGCAACTATCTGAATTGTGAAATAGCGCTTATCGTGAAATTGGCGCTGGATTCTCTTCTTTAAGGAGCAAATATTTTGTACACTATTTTGCCGGATAAATTAAAAATAGTAAAAAAAAAATGCAACATGAAGACTTCAGATAACAATCTAAGATCTTTAAGAAAAATATCATGTGCATGGTACACAATTTCTTTGTAATAATTAAATAAGTTCTTCATTATTTAATTTCTTTAAATATAATACAAAGCGATAACATTTGGTGGCAACAATCTGAATTGTGAAATAACGCTTATCGTGAAATTGGCGCTGGATTCTCTTCTTTAAGGAGCAAATATTTTGTACACTATTTTGCCGGATAAATTCAAAAATGTAATCTCTGTAATAAAAATAGTAAAAAAAAAATGCAACATGAAGACTTCAGATAACAATCTAAGATCTTTAAGAAAAATATTATGTGCATGGTACACAATTTCCTTGTAATAATTAAATAAGTTCTTCATTATTTAATTTCTTTAAATATAATACAAAGCGATAACATTTGGTGGCAACTATCTGAATTGTGAAATAGCGCTTATCGTGAAATTGGCGCTGGATTCTCTTCTTTAAGGAGCAAATGTTTTGTACACTATTTTGCCGGATAAATTCAATAATGTAATCTCTGTAATAAAAATAGTAAAAAAAATGCAACATGAAGACTTCTGATAACAATCTAAGGTCTTTAAGAAAAATATCATGTGCATGGTACACAATTTCCTTGTAATAATTAAATAAGTTCTTCATTATTTAATTTCTTTAAATATAATACAAAGCGATAACATTTGGTGGCAACAATCTGAATTGTGAAATAGCACTTATCATGAAATTGGCGCTGGATTCTCTTCTTTAAGGAGCAAATATTTTGTACACTATTTTGCCGGATAAATTCAATAATGTAATCTCTGTAATAAAAATAGTAAAAAAAAATGCAACATGAAGACTTCAGATAACAATCTAAGATCTTTAAGAAAAATATCATGTGCATGGTACACAATTTCCTTGTAATAATTAAATAAGTTCTTCATTATTTAATTTCTTTAAATATAATACAAAGCGATAACATTTGGTGGCAACAATCTGAATTGTGAAATAGCGCTTATTGTGAAATTGGCGCTGGATTCTCTTCTTTAAGGAGCAAATATTTTGTACACTATTTTGCCGGATAAATTCAATAATGTAATCTCTGTAATAAAAATAGTAAAAAAAAAATGCAACATGAAGACTTCAGATAACAATCTAAGATCTTTAAGAAAAATATCATGTGCATGGTACACAATTTCCTTGTAATAATTAAATAAGTTCTTCATTATTTAATTTCTTTAAATATAATACAAAGCGATAACATTTGGTGGCAACAATCTGAATTGTGAAATAGCGCTTATCGTGAAATCGGCGCTGGATTCTCTTCTTTAAGGAGCAAATATTTTGTACACTATTTTGCCGGATAAATTCAATAATGTAATCTCTGTAATAAAAATAGTAAAAAAAAAAAAAGCAACATGAAGACTTCAGATAACAATCTAAGATCTTTAAGAAAAATATCATGTGCATGGTACACAATTTCGTTGTAATAATTAAATAAGTTCTTCATTATTTAATTTCTTTAAATATAATACAAAGCGATAACATTTGGTGGCAACAATCTGAGTTGTGAAATAGCGCTTATCGTGAAATTGGCGCTGGATTCTCCTCTTTAAGGAGCAAATATTTTGTACACTATTTTGCCGGATAAATTAAAAATAGTAAAAAAAAATGCAACATGAAGACTTCAGATAACAATCTAAGATCTTTAAGAAAAATATCATGTGCATGGTACACAATTTCGTTGTAATAATTAAATAAGTTCTTCGTTATTTAATTTCTTTAAATATAATAGAAAGCGATAACATTTGGTGGCAACAATCTGAATTGTGAAATAGCGCTTATCGTGAAATTGGCGCTGGATTCTCTTCTTTAAGAAGCAAATATTTTGCCCACTATTTTGCCGGATAAATTCAATAAAGTAATCTCTGTAATAAAAATAGTAAAAAAAAAATGCAACATGACGACTTCAGATAACAATCTAAGATCTTTAAGAAAAATATCATGTGCATGGTACACAATTTCCTTGTAATAATTAAATAAGTTCTTCATGATTTAATTTCTTTAAATATAATACAAAGCGATAACATTTGGTGGCAACTATCTGAATTGTGAAATAGCGCTTATTGTGAAATCGGCGCTGGATTCTCTTCTTTAAGGAGCAAATATTTTGTACACTATTTTGCCGGATAAATTCAAAAATGTAATCTCTGTAATAAAAATAGTAAAAAAAAAATGCAACATGAAGACTTCAGATAACAATCTAAGATCTTTAAGAAAAATATCATGTGCATGGTACACAATTTCCTTGTAATAATTAAATAAGTTCTTCATGATTTAATTTCTTTAAATATAATACAAAGCGATAACATTTGGTGGCAACTATCTGAATTGTGAAATAGCGCTTATTGTGAAATCGGCGCTGGATTCTCTTCTTTAAGGAGCAAATATTTTGTACACTATTTTGCCGGATAAATTCAATAATGTAATCTCTGTAATAAAAATAGTAAAAAAAAAAAGCAACATGAAGACTTCAGATAACAATCTAAGATCTTTAAGAAAAATATCATGTGCATGGTACACAATTCCCCTGTAATAATTAAATAAGTTCTTCATTATTTAATTTCTTTAAATATAATAAAAAGCGATAACATTTGGTGGCAACAATCTGAATTGTGAAATAGCGCTTATCGTGAAATTGGCGCTGGATTCTCTTCTTTAAGGAGCAAATATTTTGTACACTATTTTGCCGGATAAATTCAATAATGTAATCTCTGTAATAAAAATAATAAAAAAAAATGCAACATGAAGACTTCAGATAACAATCTAAGATCTTTAAGAAAAATATCATGTGCATGGTACACAATTTCGTTGTAATAATTAAATAAGTTCTTCATTATTTAATTTCTTTAAATATAATACAAAGCGATAACATTTGGTGGCAACAATCTGAGTTGTGAAATAGCGCTTATCGTGAAATTGGCGCTGGATTCTCCTCTTTAAGGAGCAAATATTTTGTACACTATTTTGCCGGATAAATTAAAAATAGTAAAAAAAAATGCAACATGAAGACTTCAGATAACAATCTAAGATCTTTAAGAAAAATATCATGTGAATGGTACACAATTTCGTTGTAATAATTAAATAAGTTCTTCGTTATTTAATTTCTTTAAATATAATAGAAAGCGATAACATTTGGTGGCAACAATCTGAATTGTGAAATAGCGCTTATCCTGAAATTGGCGCTGGATTCTCTTCTTTAAGAAGCAAATATTTTGCCCACTATTTTGCCGGATAAATTCAATAAAGTAATCTCTGTAATAAAAATAGTAAATAAAAAATGCAACATGACGACTTCAGATAACAATCTAAGATCTTTAAGAAAAATATCATGTGCATGGTACACAATTTCCTTGTAATAATTAAATAAGTTCTTCATTATTTAATTTCTTTAAATATAATACAAAGCGATAACATTTGGTGGCAACAATCTGAATTGTGAAATAGCGCTTATCCTGAAATTGGCGCTGGATTCTCTTCTTTAAGAAGCAAATATTTTGCCCACTATTTTGCCGGATAAATTCAATAAAGTAATCTCTGTAATAAAAATAGTAAAAAAAAAAATGCAACATGACGACTTCAGATAACAATCTAAGATCTTTAAGAAAAATATCATGTGCATGGTACACAATTTCCTTGTAATAATTAAATAAGTTCTTCATTATTTAATTTCTTTAAATATAATACAAAGCGATAACATTTGGTGGCAACAATCTGAATCGTGAAATAACGCTTATCGTGAAATTGGCGCTGGATTCTCTTCTTTAAGGAGCAAATATTTTGTACACTATTTTGCCGGATAAATTCAAAAATGTAATCTCTGTAATAAAAATAGTAAAAAAAAAATGCAACATGAAGACTTCAGATAACAATCTAAGATCTTTAAGAAAAATATCATGTGCATGGTACACAATTTCCTTGTAATAATTAAATAAGTTCTTCATGATTTAATTTCTTTAAATATAATACAAAGCGATAACATTTGGTGGCAACTATCTGAATTGTGAAATAGCGCTTATTGTGAAATCGGCGCTGGATTCTCTTCTTTAAGGAGCAAATATTTTGTACACTATTTTGCCGGATAAATTCAATAATGTAATCTCTGTAATAAAAATAGTAAAAAAAAAAAGCAACATGAAGACTTCAGATAACAATCTAAGATCTTTAAGAAAAATATCATGTGCATGGTACACAATTCCCCTGTAATAATTAAATAAGTTCTTCATTATTTAATTTCTTTAAATATAATAAAAAGCGATAACATTTGGTGGCAACAATCTGAATTGTGAAATAGCGCTTATCGTGAAATTGGCGCTGGATTCTCTTCTTTAAGGAGCAAATATTTTGTACACTATTTTGCCGGATAAATTCAATAATGTAATCTCTGTAATAAAAATAATAAAAAAAAATGCAACATGAAGACTTCAGATAACAATCTAAGATCTTTAAGAAAAATATCATGTGCATGGTACACAATTTCGTTGTAATAATTAAATAAGTTCTTCATTATTTAATTTCTTTAAATATAATACAAAGCGATAACATTTGGTGGCAACAATCTGAGTTGTGAAATAGCGCTTATCGTGAAATTGGCGCTGGATTCTCCTCTTTAAGGAGCAAATATTTTGTACACTATTTTGCCGGATAAATTAAAAATAGTAAAAAAAAATGCAACATGAAGACTTCAGATAACAATCTAAGATCTTTAAGAAAAATATCATGTGAATGGTACACAATTTCGTTGTAATAATTAAATAAGTTCTTCGTTATTTAATTTCTTTAAATATAATAGAAAGCGATAACATTTGGTGGCAACAATCTGAATTGTGAAATAGCGCTTATCCTGAAATTGGCGCTGGATTCTCTTCTTTAAGAAGCAAATATTTTGCCCACTATTTTGCCGGATAAATTCAATAAAGTAATCTCTGTAATAAAAATAGTAAATAAAAAATGCAACATGACGACTTCAGATAACAATCTAAGATCTTTAAGAAAAATATCATGTGCATGGTACACAATTTCCTTGTAATAATTAAATAAGTTCTTCATTATTTAATTTCTTTAAATATAATACAAAGCGATAACATTTGGTGGCAACTATCTGAATTGTGAAATAGTGCTTATCGTGAAATTGGCGCTGGATTCTCTTCTTTAAGGAGCAAATATTTTGTACACTATTTTGCCGGATAAATTCAATAATGTAATCTCTGTAATAAAAATAGTAAAAAAAATGCAACATGAAGACTTCTGATAACAATCTAAGATCTTTAAGAAAAATATCATGTGCATGGTACACAATTTCCTTGTAATAATTAAATAAGTTCTTCATTATTTAATTTCTTTAAATATAATACAAAGCGATAACATTTGGTGGCAACAATCTGAATTGTGAAAAAGCGCTTATCATGAAATTGGCGCTGGATTCTCTTCTTTAAGGAGCAAATATTTTGTACACTATTTTGCCGGATAAATTCAATAATGTAATCTCTGTAATAAAAATAGTAAAAAAAAATGCAACATGAAGACTTCAGATAACAATCTAAGATCTTTAAGAAAAATATCATGTGCATGGTACACAATTTCCTTGTAATAATTAAATAAGTTCTTCATGATTTAATTTCTTTAAATATAATACAAAGCGATAACATTTGGTGGCAACTATCTGAATTGTGAAATAGCGCTTATCGTGAAATTGGCGCTGGATTCTCTTCTTTAAGGAGCAAATATTTTGTACACTATTTTGCCAGATAAATTCAATAATGTAATGTCTGTAATAAAAATAGTAAAAAAAAAATGCAACATGAAGACTTCTGATAACAATCTAAGATCTTTAAGAAAAATATCATGTGCATGGTACACAATTTCCTTGTAATAATTAAATAAGTTCTTCATGATTTAATTTCTTTAAATATAATACAAAGCGATAACATTTGGTGGCAACTATCTGAATTGTGAAATAGCGCTTATCGTGAAATTGGCGCTGGATTCTCTTCTTTAAGGAGCAAATATTTTGTACACTATTTTGCCAGATAAATTCAATAATGTAATGTCTGTAATAAAAATAGTAAAAAAAAAATGCAACATGAAGACTTCAGATAACAATCTAAGATCTTTAAGAAAAATATCATGTGCATGGTACACAATTTCCTTGTAATAATTAAATAAGTTCTTCGTTATTTAATTTCTTTAAATATAATACAAAGCGACAACAGTTGGTGGCAACAATCTGAATTGTGAAATTGCGCTTATCGTGAAATTGGCGCTGGATTCTCTTCTTTAAGGAGCAAATATTTTGTACACTATTTTGCCGGATAAATTCAATAATGTAATTTCTGTAATAAAAATAGTAAAAAAAAAAAAAATGCAACATGAAGACTTCAGATAACAATCTAAGATCTTTAAGAAAAATATCATGTGCATGGTACACAATTTCCTTGTAATAATTAAATAAGTTCTTCATTATTTAATTTCTTTAAATATAATACAAAGCGATAACATTTGGTGGCAACAATCTGAATTGTGAAATAGCGCTTATCGTGAAATTGGCGCTGGATTCTCTTCTTTAAGGAGCAAATATTTTGTACACTATTTTGCCGGATAAATTCAATAATGTAATCTCTGTAATAAAAATAGTAAAAAAAAATGCAACATGAAGACTTCAGATAACAATCTAAGATCTTTAAGAAAAATATCATGTGCATGGTACACAATTTCGTTGTAATAAGTAAATAAGTTCTTCATTATTTAATTTCTTTAAATATAATACAAAGCGATAACATTTGGTGGCAACAATCTGAATTGTGAAATAGCGCTTATCGTGAAATTGGCGCTGGATTCTCTTCTTTAAGGAGCAAATATTTTGTACACTATTTTGCCGGATAATTTCAATAATGTAATCTCTGTAATAAAAATAGTAAAAAAAAATGCAACATGAAGACTTCAGATAACAATCTAAGATCTTTAAGAAAAATATCATGTGCATGGTACACAATTTCGTTGTAATAATTAAATAAGTTCTTCATTATTTAATTTCTTTAAATATAATACAAAGCGATAACATTTGGTGGCAACTATCTGAATTGTGAAATAGCGCTTATCGTGAAATTGGCGCTGTATTCTCTTCTTTAAGGAGCAAATATTTTGTACACTATTTTGCCGGATAAATTAAAAATAGTAAAAAAAAAATGCAACATGAAGACTTCAGATAACTATCTAAGATCTTTAAGAAAAATATCATGTGCATGGTACACAATTTCTTTGTAATAATTAAATAAGTTCTTCATTATTTAATTTCTTTAAATATAATACAAAGCGATAACATTTGGTGGCAACAATCTGAATTGTGAAATAACGCTTATCGTGAAATTGGCGCTGGATTCTCTTCTTTAAGGAGCAAATATTTTGTACACTATTTTGCCGGATAAATTCAAAAATGTAATCTCTGTAATAAAAATAGTAAAAAAAAAATGCAACATGAAGACTTCAGATAACAATCTAAGATCTTTAAGAAAAATATTATGTGCATGGTACACAATTTCCTTGTAATAATTAAATAAGTTCTTCATTATTTAATTTCTTTAAATATAATACAAAGCGATAACATTTGGTGGCAACTATTTGAATTGTGAAATAGCGCTTATCGTGAAATTGGCGCTGGATTCTCTTCTTTAAGGAGCAAATGTTTTGTACACTATTTTGCCGGATAAATTCAATAATGTAATCTCTGTAATAAAAATAGTAAAAAAAATGCAACATGAAGACTTCTGATAACAATCTAAGGTCTTTAAGAAAAATATCATGTGCATGGTACACAATTTCCTTGTAATAATTAAATAAGTTCTTCATTATTTAATTTCTTTAAATATAATACAAAGCGATAACATTTGGTGGCAACAATCTGAATTGTGAAATAGCACTTATCATGAAATTGGCGCTGGATTCTCTTCTTTAAGGAGCAAATATTTTGTACACTATTTTGCCGGATAAATTCAATAATGTAATCTCTGTAATAAAAATAGTAAAAAAAAAGCAACATGAAGACTTCAGATAACAATCTAAGATCTTTAAGAAAAATATCATGTGCATGGTACACAATTTCCTTGTAATAATTAAATAAGTTCTTCATTATTTAATTTCTTTAAATATAATACAAAGCGATAACATTTGGTGGCAACAATCTGAATTGTGAAATAGCGCTTATTGTGAAATTGGCGCTGGATTCTCTTCTTTAAGGAGCAAATATTTTGTACACTATTTTGCCGGATAAATGCAATAATGTAATCTCTGTAATAAAAATAGTAAAAAAAAAATGCAACATGAAGACTTCAGATAACAATCTAAGATCTTTAAGAAAAATATCATGTGCATGGTACACAATTTCCTTGTAATAATTAAATAAGTTCTTCATTATTTAATTTCTTTAAATATAATACAAAGCGATAACATTTGGTGGCAACAATCTGAATTCTGAAATAGCGCTTATCGTGAAATCGGCGCTGGATTCTCTTCTTTAAGGAGCAAATATTTTGTACACTATTTTGCCGGATAAATTCAATAATGTAATCTCTGTAATAAAAATAGTAAAAAAAAAAAAGCAACATGAAGACTTCAGATAACAATCTAAGATCTTTAAGAAAAATATCATGTGCATGGTACACAATTTCGTTGTAATAATTAAATAAGTTCTTCATTATTTAATTTCTTTAAATATAATACAAAGCGATAACATTTGGTGGCAACAATCTGAGTTGTGAAATAGCGCTTATCGTGAAATTGGCGCTGGATTCTCCTCTTTAAGGAGCAAATATTTTGTACACTATTTTGCCGGATAAATTAAAAATAGTAAAAAAAATGCAACATGAAGACTTCAGATAACAATCTAAGATCTTTAAGAAAAATATCATGTGCATGGTACACAATTTCGTTCTAATAATTAAATAAGTTCTTCGTTATTTAATTTCTTTAAATATAATAGAAAGCGATAACATTTGGTGGCAACAATCTGAATTGTGAAATAGCGCTTATCCTGAAATTGGCACTGGATTCTCTTCTTTAAGAAGCAAATATTTTGCCCACTATTTTGCCGGATAAATTCAATAAAGTAATCTCTGTAATAAAAATAGTAAAAAAAAAATGCAACATGACGACTTCAGATAACAATCTAAGATCTTTAAGAAAAATATCATGTGCATGGTACACAATTTCCTTGTAATAATTAAATAAGTTCTTCATTATTTAATTTCTTTAAATATAATACAAAGCGATAACATTTGGTGGCAACAATCTGAATCGTGAAATAACGCTTATCGTGAAATTGGCGCTGGATTCTCTTCTTTAAGGAGCAAATATTTTGTACACTATTTTGCCGGATAAATTCAAAAATGTAATCTCTGTAATAAAAATAGTAAAAAAAAAAATGCAACATGAAGACTTCAGATAACAATCTAAGATCTTTAAGAAAAATATCATGTGCATGGTACACAATTTCCTTGTAATAATTAAATAAGTTCTTCATGATTTAATTTCTTTAAATATAATACAAAGCGATAACATTTGGTGGCAACTATCTGAATTGTGAAATAGCGCTTATTGTGAAATCGGCGCTGGATTCTCTTCTTTAAGGAGCAAATATTTTGTACACTATTTTGCCGGATAAATTCAATAATGTAATCTCTGTAATAAAAATAGTAAAAAAAAAAAAAGCAACATGAAGACTTCAGATAACAATCTAAGATCTTTAAGAAAAATATCATGTGCATGGTACACAATTCCCCTGTAATAATTAAATAAGTTCTTCATTATTTAATTTCTTTAAATATAATAAAAAGCGATAACATTTGGTGGCAACAATCTGAATTGTGAAATAGCGCTTATCGTGAAATTGGCGCTGGATTCTCTTCTTTAAGGAGCAAATATTTTGTACACTATTTTGCCGGATAAATTCAAAAATGTAATCTCTGTAATAAAAATAGTAAAAAAAAAAATGCAACATGAAGACTTCAGATAACAATCTAAGATCTTTAAGAAAAATATCATGTGCATGGTACACAATTTCCTTGTAATAATTAAATAAGTTCTTCATGATTTAATTTCTTTAAATATAATACAAAGCGATAACATTTGGTGGCAACTATCTGAATTGTGAAATAGCGCTTATTGTGAAATCGGCGCTGGATTCTCTTCTTTAAGGAGCAAATATTTTGTACACTATTTTGCCGGATAAATTCAATAATGTAATCTCTGTAATAAAAATAGTAAAAAAAAAAAAAAGCAACATGAAGACTTCAGATAACAATCTAAGATCTTTAAGAAAAATATCATGTGCATGGTACACAATTCCCCTGTAATAATTAAATAAGTTCTTCATTATTTAATTTCTTTAAATATAATAAAAAGCGATAACATTTGGTGGCAACAATCTGAATTGTGAAATAGCGCTTATCGTGAAATTGGCGCTGGATTCTCTTCTTTAAGGAGCAAATATTTTGTACACTATTTTGCCGGATAAATTCAATAATGTAATCTCTGTAGTAAAAATAATAAAAAAAAATGCAACATGAAGACTTCAGATAACAATCTAAGATCTTTAAGAAAAATATCATGTGCATGGTACACAATTTCGTTGTAATAATTAAATAAGTTCTTCATTATTTAATTTCTTTAAATATAATACAAAGCGATAACATTTGGTGGCAACAATCTGAGTTGTGAAATAGCGCTTATCGTGAAATTGGCGCTGGATTCTCCTCTTTAAGGAGCAAATATTTTGTACACTATTTTGCCGGATAAATTAAAAATAGTAAAAAAAAATGCAACATGAAGACTTCAGATAACAATCTAAGATCTTTAAGAAAAGTATCATGTGCATGGTACACAATTTCGTTGTAATAATTAAATAAGTTCTTCGTTATTTAATTTCTTTAAATATAATAGAAAGCGATAACATTTGGTGGCAACAATCTGAATTGTGAAATAGCGCTTATCCTGAAATTGGCGCTGGATTCTCTTCTTTAAGAAGCAAATATTTTGCCCACTATTTTGCCGGATAAATTCAATAAAGTAATCTCTGTAATAAAAATAGTAAAAAAAAAATGCAACATGACGACTTCTGATAACAATCTAAGATCTTTAAGAAAAATATCATGTGCATGGTACACAATTTCGTTGTAATAATTAAATAAGTTCTTCATTATTTAATTTCTTTAAATATAATACAAAGCGATAACATTTGGTGGAAACAATCTGAATTGTGAAAAAGCGCTTATCATGAAATTGGCGCTGGATTCTCTTCTTTAAGGAGCAAATATTTTGTACACTATTTTGCCGGATAAATTCAATAATGTAATCTCTGTAATAAAAATAGTAAAAAAAAATGCAACATGAAGACTTCAGATAACAATCTAAGATCTTTAAGAAAAATATCATGTGCATGGTACACAATTTCCTTGTAATAATTAAATAAGTTCTTCATGATTTAATTTCTTTAAATATAATACAAAGCGATAACATTTGGTGGCAACTATCTGAATTGTGAAATAGCGCTTATCGTGAAATTGGCGCTGGATTCTCTTCTTTAAGGAGCAAATATTTTGTACACTATTTTGCCAGATAAATTCAATAATGTAATGTCTGTAATAAAAATAGTAAAAAAAAAATGCAACATGAAGACTTCTGATAACAATCTAAGATCTTTAAGAAAAATATCATGTGCATGGTACACAATTTCCTTGTAATAATTAAATAAGTTCTTCATTATTTAATTTCTTTAAATATAATACAAAGCGATAAGATTTGGTGGCAACAATCTGATTGTGAAAAAGCGCTTATCATGAAATTGGCGCTGGATTCTCTTCTTTAAGGAGCAAATATTTTGTACACTATTTTGCCGGATAAATTCAATAATGTAATCTCTGTAATAAAAATAGTAAAAAAAAATGCAACATGAAGACTTCAGATAACAATCTAAGATCTTTAAGAAAAATATCATGTGCATGGTACACAATTTCCTTGTAATAATTAAATAAGTTCTTCATGATTTAATTTCTTTAAATATAATACAAAGCGATAACATTTGGTGGCAACTATCTGAATTGTGAAATAGCGCTTATCGTGAAATTGGCGCTGGATTCTCTTCTTTAAGGAGCAAATATTTTGTACACTATTTTGCCAGATAAATTCAATAATGTAATGTCTGTAATAAAAATAGTAAAAAAAAAATGCAACATGAAGACTTCAGATAACAATCTAAGATCTTTAAGAAAAATATCATGTGCATGGTACACAATTTCCTTGTAATAATTAAATAAGTTCTTCGTTATTTAATTTCTTTAAATATAATACAAAGCGACAACAGTTGGTGGCAACAATCTGAATTGTGAAATTGCGCTTATCGTGAAATTGGCGCTGGATTCTCTTCTTTAAGGAGCAAATATTTTGTACACTATTTTGCCGGATAAATTCAATAATGTAATTTCTGTAATAAAAATAGTAAAAAAAAAAATGCAACATGAAGACTTCAGATAACAATCTAAGATCTTTAAGAAAAATATCATGTGCATGGTACACAATTTCCTTGTAATAATTAAATAAGTTCTTCATTATTTAATTTCTTTAAATATAATACAAAGCGATAACATTTGGTGGCAACAATCTGAATTGTGAAATAGCGCTTATCATGAAATTGGCGCTGGATTCTCTTCTTTAAGGAGCAAATATTTTGTACACTATTTTGCCGGATAAATTCAATAATGTAATCTCTGTAATAAAAATAGTAAAAAAAAAATGCAACATGAAGACTTCAGATCACAATCTAAGATCTTTAAGAAAAATATCATGTGCATGGTACACAATTTCCTTGTAATAATTAAATAAGTTGTTCATTATTTAATTTCTTTAAATATAATACAAAGCGATAACATTTGGTGGCAACAATCTGAATTGTGAAATAGCGCTTATCGTGAAATTGGCGCTGGATTCTCTTCTTTAAGGAGCAAATATTTTGTACACTATTTTGCCGGATAAATTCAATAATGTAATCTCTGTAATAAAAATAGTAAAAAAAAATGCAACATGAAGACTTCAGATAACAATCTAAGATCTTTAAGAAAAATATTATGTGCATGGTACACAATTTCCTTGTAATAATTAAATAAGTTCTTCATTATTTAATTTCTTTAAATATAATACAAAGCGATAACATTTGGTGGCAACTATTTGAATTGTGAAATAGCGCTTATCGTGAAATTGGCGCTGGATTCTCTTCTTTAAGGAGCAAATGTTTTGTACACTATTTTGCCGGATAAATTCAATAATGTAATCTCTGTAATAAAAATAGTAAAAAAAATGCAACATGAAGACTTCTGATAACAATCTAAGGTCTTTAAGAAAAATATCATGTGCATGGTACACAATTTCCTTGTAATAATTAAATAAGTTCTTCATTATTTAATTTCTTTAAATATAATACAAAGCGATAACATTTGGTGGCAACAATCTGAATTGTGAAATAGCACTTATCATGAAATTGGCGCTGGATTCTCTTCTTTAAGGAGCAAATATTTTGTACACTATTTTGCCGGATAAATTCAATAATGTAATCTCTGTAATAAAAATAGTAAAAAAAAAGCAACATGAAGACTTCAGATAACAATCTAAGATCTTTAAGAAAAATATCATGTGCATGGTACACAATTTCCTTGTAATAATTAAATAAGTTCTTCATTATTTAATTTCTTTAAATATAATACAAAGCGATAACATTTGGTGGCAACAATCTGAATTGTGAAATAGCGCTTATTGTGAAATTGGCGCTGGATTCTCTTCTTTAAGGAGCAAATATTTTGTACACTATTTTGCCGGATAAATGCAATAATGTAATCTCTGTAATAAAAATAGTAAAAAAAAAATGCAACATGAAGACTTCAGATAACAATCTAAGATCTTTAAGAAAAATATCATGTGCATGGTACACAATTTCCTTGTAATAATTAAATAAGTTCTTCATTATTTAATTTCTTTAAATATAATACAAAGCGATAACATTTGGTGGCAACAATCTGAATTCTGAAATAGCGCTTATCGTGAAATCGGCGCTGGATTCTCTTCTTTAAGGAGCAAATATTTTGTACACTATTTTGCCGGATAAATTCAATAATGTAATCTCTGTAATAAAAATAGTAAAAAAAAAAAAGCAACATGAAGACTTCAGATAACAATCTAAGATCTTTAAGAAAAATATCATGTGCATGGTACACAATTTCGTTGTAATAATTAAATAAGTTCTTCATTATTTAATTTCTTTAAATATAATACAAAGCGATAACATTTGGTGGCAACAATCTGAGTTGTGAAATAGCGCTTATCGTGAAATTGGCGCTGGATTCTCCTCTTTAAGGAGCAAATATTTTGTACACTATTTTGCCGGATAAATTAAAAATAGTAAAAAAAATGCAACATGAAGACTTCAGATAACAATCTAAGATCTTTAAGAAAAATATCATGTGCATGGTACACAATTTCGTTGTAATAATTAAATAAGTTCTTCGTTATTTAATTTCTTTAAATATAATAGAAAGCGATAACATTTGGTGGCAACAATCTGAATTGTGAAATAGCGCTTATCCTGAAATTGGCGCTGGATTCTCTTCTTTAAGAAGCAAATATTTTGCCCACTATTTTGCCGGATAAATTCAATAAAGTAATCTCTGTAATAAAAATAGTAAAAAAAAAATGCAACATGACGACTTCTGATAACAATCTAAGATCTTTAAGAAAAATATCATGTGCATGGTACACAATTTCGTTGTAATAATTAAATAAGTTCTTCATTATTTAATTTCTTTAAATATAATACAAAGCGATAACATTTGGTGGCAACAATCTGAATTGTGAAAAAGCGCTTATCATGAAATTGGCGCTGGATTCTCTTCTTTAAGGAGCAAATATTTTGTACACTATTTTGCCGGATAAATTCAATAATGTAATCTCTGTAATAAAAATAGTAAAAAAAAATGCAACATGAAGACTTCAGATAACAATCTAAGATCTTTAAGAAAAATATCATGTGCATGGTACACAATTTCCTTGTAATAATTAAATAAGTTCTTCATGATTTAATTTCTTTAAATATAATACAAAGCGATAACATTTGGTGGCAACTATCTGAATTGTGAAATAGCGCTTATCGTGAAATTGGCGCTGGATTCTCTTCTTTAAGGAGCAAATATTTTGTACACTATTTTGCCAGATAAATTCAATAATGTAATGTCTGTAATAAAAATAGTAAAAAAAAAATGCAACATGAAGACTTCTGATAACAATCTAAGATCTTTAAGAAAAATATCATGTGCATGGTACACAATTTCCTTGTAATAATTAAATAAGTTCTTCATTATTTAATTTCTTTAAATATAATACAAAGCGATCAGATTTGGTGGCAACAATCTGATTGTGAAAAAGCGCTTATCATGAAATTGGCGCTGGATTCTCTTCTTTAAGGAGCAAATATTTTGTACACTATTTTGCCGGATAAATTCAATAATGTAATCTCTGTAATAAAAATAGTAAAAAAAAAAATGCAACATGAAGACTTCAGATAACAATCTAAGATCTTTAAGAAAAATATCATGTGCATGGTACACAATTTCCTTGTAATAATTAAATAAGTTCTTCATGATTTAATTTCTTTAAATATAATACAAAGCGATAACATTTGGTGGCAACTATCTGAATTGTGAAATAGCGCTTATTGTGAAATCGGCGCTGGATTCTCTTCTTTAAGGAGCAAATATTTTGTACACTATTTTGCCGGATAAATTCAATAATGTAATCTCTGTAATAAAAATAGTAAAAAAAAAAAAAGCAACATGAAGACTTCAGATAACAATCTAAGATCTTTAAGAAAAATATCATGTGCATGGTACACAATTCCCCTGTAATAATTAAATAAGTTCTTCATTATTTAATTTCTTTAAATATAATAAAAAGCGATAACATTTGGTGGCAACAATCTGAATTGTGAAATAGCGCTTATCGTGAAATTGGCGCTGGATTCTCTTCTTTAAGGAGCAAATATTTTGTACACTATTTTGCCGGATAAATTCAAAAATGTAATCTCTGTAATAAAAATAGTAAAAAAAAAAATGCAACATGAAGACTTCAGATAACAATCTAAGATCTTTAAGAAAAATATCATGTGCATGGTACACAATTTCCTTGTAATAATTAAATAAGTTCTTCATGATTTAATTTCTTTAAATATAATACAAAGCGATAACATTTGGTGGCAACTATCTGAATTGTGAAATAGCGCTTATTGTGAAATCGGCGCTGGATTCTCTTCTTTAAGGAGCAAATATTTTGTACACTATTTTGCCGGATAAATTCAATAATGTAATCTCTGTAATAAAAATAGTAAAAAAAAAAAAAGCAACATGAAGACTTCAGATAACAATCTAAGATCTTTAAGAAAAATATCATGTGCATGGTACACAATTCCCCTGTAATAATTAAATAAGTTCTTCATTATTTAATTTCTTTAAATATAATAAAAAGCGATAACATTTGGTGGCAACAATCTGAATTGTGAAATAGCGCTTATCGTGAAATTGGCGCTGGATTCTCTTCTTTAAGGAGCAAATATTTTGTACACTATTTTGCCGGATAAATTCAATAATGTAATCTCTGTAGTAAAAATAATAAAAAAAAATGCAACATGAAGACTTCAGATAACAATCTAAGATCTTTAAGAAAAATATCATGTGCATGGTACACAATTTCGTTGTAATAATTAAATAAGTTCTTCATTATTTAATTTCTTTAAATATAATACAAAGCGATAACATTTGGTGGCAACAATCTGAGTTGTGAAATAGCGCTTATCGTGAAATTGGCGCTGGATTCTCCTCTTTAAGGAGCAAATATTTTGTACACTATTTTGCCGGATAAATTAAAAATAGTAAAAAAAAATGCAACATGAAGACTTCAGATAACAATCTAAGATCTTTAAGAAAAGTATCATGTGCATGGTACACAATTTCGTTGTAATAATTAAATAAGTTCTTCGTTATTTAATTTCTTTAAATATAATAGAAAGCGATAACATTTGGTGGCAACAATCTGAATTGTGAAATAGCGCTTATCCTGAAATTGGCGCTGGATTCTCTTCTTTAAGAAGCAAATATTTTGCCCACTATTTTGCCGGATAAATTCAATAAAGTAATCTCTGTAATAAAAATAGTAAAAAAAAAATGCAACATGACGACTTCTGATAACAATCTAAGATCTTTAAGAAAAATATCATGTGCATGGTACACAATTTCGTTGTAATAATTAAATAAGTTCTTCATTATTTAATTTCTTTAAATATAATACAAAGCGATAACATTTGGTGGCAACAATCTGAATTGTGAAAAAGCGCTTATCATGAAATTGGCGCTGGATTCTCTTCTTTAAGGAGCAAATATTTTGTACACTATTTTGCCGGATAAATTCAATAATGTAATCTCTGTAATAAAAATAGTAAAAAAAAATGCAACATGAAGACTTCAGATAACAATCTAAGATCTTTAAGAAAAATATCATGTGCATGGTACACAATTTCCTTGTAATAATTAAATAAGTTCTTCATGATTTAATTTCTTTAAATATAATACAAAGCGATAACATTTGGTGGCAACTATCTGAATTGTGAAATAGCGCTTATCGTGAAATTGGCGCTGGATTCTCTTCTTTAAGGAGCAAATATTTTGTACACTATTTTGCCAGATAAATTCAATAATGTAATGTCTGTAATAAAAATAGTAAAAAAAAAATGCAACATGAAGACTTCTGATAACAATCTAAGATCTTTAAGAAAAATATCATGTGCATGGTACACAATTTCCTTGTAATAATTAAATAAGTTCTTCATTATTTAATTTCTTTAAATATAATACAAAGCGATCAGATTTGGTGGCAACAATCTGATTGTGAAAAAGCGCTTATCATGAAATTGGCGCTGGATTCTCTTCTTTAAGGAGCAAATATTTTGTACACTATTTTGCCGGATAAATTCAATAATGTAATCTCTGTAATAAAAATAGTAAAAAAAAATGCAACATGAAGACTTCAGATAACAATCTAAGATCTAAGAAAAATATCATGTGCATGGTACACAATTTCCTTGTAATAATTAAATAAGTTCTTCATGATTTAATTTCTTTAAATATAATACAAAGCGATAACATTTGGTGGCAACTATCTGAATTGTGAAATAGCGCTTATCGTGAAATTGGCGCTGGATTCTCTTCTTTAAGGAGCAAATATTTTGTACACTATTTTGCCAGATAAATTCAATAATGTAATGTCTGTAATAAAAATAGTAAAAAAAAAATGCAACATGAAGACTTCAGATAACAATCTAAGATCTTTAAGAAAAATATCATGTGCATGGTACACAATTTCCTTGTAATAATTAAATAAGTTCTTCGTTATTTAATTTCTTTAAATATAATACAAAGCGACAACAGTTGGTGGCAACAATCTGAATTGTGAAATTGCGCTTATCGTGAAATTGGCGCTGGATTCTCTTCTTTAAGGAGCAAATATTTTGTACACTATTTTGCCGGATAAATTCAATAATGTAATTTCTGTAATAAAAATAGTAAAAAAAAAAATGCAACATGAAGACTTCAGATAACAATCTAAGATCTTTAAGAAAAATATCATGTGCATGGTACACAATTTCCTTGTAATAATTAAATAAGTTCTTCATTATTTAATTTCTTTAAATATAATACAAAGCGATAACATTTGGTGGCAACAATCTGAATTGTGAAATAGCGCTTATCATGAAATTGGCGCTGGATTCTCTTCTTTAAGGAGCAAATATTTTGTACACTATTTTGCCGGATAAATTCAATAATGTAATCTCTGTAATAAAAATAGTAAAAAAAAAATGCAACATGAAGACTTCAGATCACAATCTAAGATCTTTAAGAAAAATATCATGTGCATGGTACACAATTTCCTTGTAATAATTAAATAAGTTGTTCATTATTTAATTTCTTTAAATATAATACAAAGCGATAACATTTGGTGGCAACAATCTGAATTGTGAAATAGCGCTTATCGTGAAATTGGCGCTGGATTCTCTTCTTTAAGGAGCAAATATTTTGTACACTATTTTGCCGGATAAATTCAATAATGTAATCTCTGTAATAAAAATAGTAAAAAAAAATGCAACATGAAGACTTCAGATAACAATCTAAGATCTTTAAGAAAAATATTATGTGCATGGTACACAATTTCCTTGTAATAATTAAATAAGTTCTTCATTATTTAATTTCTTTAAATATAATACAAAGCGATAACATTTGGTGGCAACTATCTGAATTGTGAAATAGCGCTTATCGTGAAATTGGCGCTGGATTCTCTTCTTTAAGGAGCAAATGTTTTGTACACTATTTTGCCGGATAAATTCAATAATGTAATCTCTGTAATAAAAATATTAAAAAAAATGCAACATGAAGACTTCTGATAACAATCTAAGATCTTTAAGAAAAATATCATGTGCATGGTACACAATTTCCTTGTAATAATTAAATAAGTTCTTCATTATTTAATTTCTTTAAATATAATACAAAGCGATAACATTTGGTGGCAACAATCTGAATTGTGAAATAGCGCTTATCATGAAATTGGCGCTGGATTCTCTTCTTTAAGGAGCAAATATTTTGTACACTATTTTGCCGGATAAATTCAATAATGTAATCTCTGTAATAAAAATAGTAAAAAAAAATGCAACATGAAGACTTCAGATAACAATCTAAGATCTTTAAGAAAAATATCATGTGCATGGTACACAATTTCCTTGTAATAATTAAATAAGTTCTTCATTATTTAATTTCTTTAAATATAATACAAAGCGATAACATTTGGTGGCAACAATCTGAATTGTGAAATAGCGCTTATTGTGAAATTGGCGCTGGATTCTCTTCTTTAAGGAGCAAATATTTTGTACATTATTTTGCCGGATAAATTCAATAATGTAATCTCTGTAATAAAAATAGTAAAAAAAAAAAAAGCAACATGAAGACTTCAGATAACAATCTAAGATCTTTAAGAAAAATATCATGTGCATGGTACACAATTTCGTTGTAATAATTAAATAAGTTCTTCATTATTTAATTTCTTTAAATATAATACAAAGCGATAACATTTGGTGGCAACAATCTGAGTTGTGAAATAGCGCTAATCGTGAAATTGGCGCTGGATTCTCCTCTTTAAGGAGCAAATATTTTGTACACTATTTTGCCGGATAAATTAAAAATAGTAAAAAAAAATGCAACATGAAGACTTCAGATAACAATCTAAGATCTTTAAGAAAAATATCATGTGCATGGTACACAATTTCGTTGTAATAATTAAATAAGTTCTTCGTTATTTAATTTCTTTAAATATAATAGAAAGCGATAACATTTGGTGGCAACAATCTGAACTGTGAAATAGCGCTTATCCTGAAATTGGCGCTGGATTCTCTTCTTTAAGAAGCAAATATTTTGCCCACTATTTTGCCGGATAAATTCAATAAAGTAATCTCTGTAATAAAAATAGTAAAAAAAAAATGCAACATGACGACTTCAGATAACAATCTAAGATCTTTAAGAAAAATATCATGTGCATGGTACACAATTTCCTTGTAATAATTAAATAAGTTCTACATTATTTAATTTCTTTAAATATAATACAAAGCGATAACATTTGGTGGCAACAATCTGAATCGTGAAATAACGCTTATCGTGAAATTGGCGCTGGATTCTCTTCTTTAAGGAGCAAATATTTTGTACACTATTTTGCCGGATAAATTCAAAAATGTAATCTCTGTAATAAATATAGTAAAAAAAAAAAATGCAACATGAAGACTTCAGATAACAATCTAAGAACTTTAAGAAAAATATTATGTGCATGGTACACAATTTCCTTGTAATAATTAAATAAGTTCTTCATGATTTAATTTCTTTAAATATAATACAAAGCGATAACATTTGGTGGCAACTATCTGAATTGTGAAATAGCGCTTATTGTGAAATCGGCGCTGGATTCTCTTCTTTAAGGAGCAAATATTTTGTACACTATTTTGCCGGATAAATTCAAAAATGTAATCTCTGTAATAAAAATAGTAAAAAAAAAAAATGCAACATGAAGACTTCAGATAACAATCTAAGAACTTTAAGAAAAATATTATGTGCATGGTACACAATTTCCTTGTAATAATTAAATAAGTTCTTCATGATTTAATTTCTTTAAATATAATACAAAGCGATAACATTTGGTGGCAACTATCTGAATTGTGAAATAGCGCTTATTGTGAAATCGGCGCTGGATTCTCTTCTTTAAGGAGCAAATATTTTGTACACTATTTTGCCGGATAAATTCAAAAATGTAATCTCTGTAATAAAAATAGTAAAAAAAAAAAATGCAACATGAAGACTTCAGATAACAATCTAAGAACTTTAAGAAAAATATTATGTGCATGGTACACAATTTCCTTGTAATAATTAAATAAGTTCTTCATGATTTAATTTCTTTAAATATAATACAAAGCGATAACATTTGGTGGCAACTATCTGAATTGTGAAATAGCGCTTATTGTGAAATCGGCGCTGGATTCTCTTCTTTAAGGAGCAAATATTTTGTACACTATTTTGCCGGATAAATTCAATAATGTAATCTCTGTAATAAAAATAGTAAAAAAAAAAAAGCAACATGAAGACTTCAGATAACAATCTAAGATCTTTAAGAAAAATATCATGTGCATGGTACACAATTCCCCTGTAATAATTAAATAAGTTCTTCATTATTTAATTTCTTTAAATATAATAAAAAGCGATAACATTTGGTGGCAACAATCTGAATTGTGAAATAGCGCTTATCGTGAAATTGGCGCTGGATTCTCTTCTTTAAGGAGCAAATATTTTGTACACTATTTTGCCGGATAAATTCAATAATGTAATCTCTGTAATAAAAATAATAAAAAAAAATGCAACATGAAGACTTCAGATAACAATCTAAGATCTTTAAGAAAAATATCATGTGCATGGTACACAATTTCGTTGTAATAATTAAATAAGTTCTTCATTATTTAATTTCTTTAAATATAATACAAAGCGATAACATTTGGTGGCAACAATCTGAGTTGTGAAATAGCGCTTATCGTGAAATTGGCGCTGGATTCTCCTCTTTAAGGAGCAAATATTTTGTACACTATTTTGCCGGATAAATTAAAAATAGTAAAAAAAAATGCAACATGAAGACTTCAGATAACAATCTAAGATCTTTAAGAAAAATATCATGTGCATGGTACACAATTTCGTTGTAATAATTAAATAAGTTCTTCGTTATTTAATTTCTTTAAATATAATAGAAAGCGATAACATTTGGTGGCAACAATCTGAATTGTGAAATAGCGCTTATCCTGAAATTGGCGCTGGATTCTCTTCTTTAAGAAGCAAATATTTTGCCCACTATTTTGCCGGATAAATTCAATAAAGTAATCTCTGTAATAAAAATAGTAAAAAAAAATGCAACATGACGACTTCAGATAACAATCTAAGATCTTTAAGAAAAATATCATGTGCATGGTACACAATTTCCTTGTAATAATTAAATAAGTTCTTCATTATTTAATTTCTTTAAATATAATAAAAAGCGATAACATTTGGTGGCAACTATCTGAATTGTGAAATAGCGCTTATCGTGAAATTGACGCTGGATTCTCTTCTTTAAGGAGCAAATGTTTTGTACACTATTTTGCCGGATAAATTCAATAATGTAATCTCTGTAATAAAAATAGTAAAAAAAATGCAACATGAAGACTTCTGATAACAATCTAAGATCTTTAAGAAAAATATCATGTGCATGGTACACAATTTCCTTGTAATAATTAAATAAGTTCTTCATTATTTAATTTCTTTAAATATAATACAAAGCGATAACATTTGGTGGCAACAATCTGAATTGTGAAATAGCGCTTATCATGAAATTGGCGCTGGATTCTCTTCTTTAAGGAGCAAATATTTTGTACACTATTTTGCCAGATAAATTCAATAATGTAATGTCTGTAATAAAAATAGTAAAAAAAAAATGCAACATGAAGACTTCAGATAACAATCTAAGATCTTTAAGAAAAATATCATGTGCATGGTACACAATTTCCTTGTAATAATTAAATAAGTTCTTCGTTATTTAATTTCTTTAATTATAATACAAAGCGACAACAGTTGGTGGCAACAATCTGAATTGTGAAATTGCGCTTATCGTGAAATTGGCGCTGGATTCTCTTCTTTAAGGAGCAAATATTTTGTACACTATTTTGCCGGATAAATTCAATAATGTAATTTCTGTAATAAAAATAATAAAAAAAAAATGCAACATGAAGACTTCAGATAACAATCTAAGATCTTTAAGAAAAATATCATGTGCATGGTACACAATTTCGTTGTAATAATTAAATAAGTTCTTCATTATTTAATTTCTTTAAATATAATACAAAGCGATAACATTTGGTGGCAACAATCTGAGTTGTGAAATAGCGCTTATCGTGAAATTGGCGCTGGATTCTCCTCTTTAAGGAGCAAATATTTTGTACACTATTTTGCCGGATAAATTAAAAATAGTAAAAAAAAATGCAACATGAAGACTTCAGATAACAATCTAAGATCTTTAAGAAAAATATCATGTGCATGGTACACAATTTCGTTGTAATAATTAAATAAGTTCTTCGTTATTTAATTTCTTTAAATATAATAGAAAGCGATAACATTTGGTGGCAACAATCTGAATTGTGAAATAGCGCTTATCCTGAAATTGGCGCTGGATTCTCTTCTTTAAGAAGCAAATATTTTGCCCACTATTTTGCCGGATAAATTCAATAAAGTAATCTCTGTAATAAAAATAGTAAAAAAAAAATGCAACATGACGACTTCAGATAACAATCTAAGATCTTTAAGAAAAATATCATGTGCATGGTACACAATTTCCTTGTAATAATTAAATAAGTTCTTCATTATTTAATTTCTTTAAATATAATACAAAGCGATAACATTTGGTGGCAACAATCTGAATTGTGAAATAGCGCTTATCATGAAATTGGCGCTGGATTCTCTTCTTTAAGGAGCAAATATTTTGTACACTATTTTGCCGTATAAATTCAATAATGTAATCTCTGTAATAAAAATAGTAAAAAAAAAAATGCAACATGAAGACTTCAGATCACAATCTAAGATCTTTAAGAAAAATATCATGTGCATGGTACACAATTTCCTTGTAATAATTAAATAAGTTGTTCATTATTTAATTTCTTTAAATATAATACAAAGCGATAACATTTGGTGGCAACAATCTGAATTGTGAAATAGCGCTTATCGTGAAATTGGCGCTGGATTCTCTTCTTTAAGGAGCAAATATTTTGTACACTATTTTGCCGGATAAATTCAATAATGTAATCTCTGTAATAAAAATAGTAAAAAAAATGCAACATGAAGACTTCAGATAACAATCTATGATCTTTAAGAAAAATATCATGTGCATGGTACACAATTTCGTTGTAATAATTTAATAAGTTCTTAATTATTTAATTTCTTTAAATATAATACAAAGCGATAACATTTGGTGGCAACAATCTGAATTGTGAAATAACGCTTATCGTGAAATTGGCGCTGGATTCTCTTCTTTAAGGAGCAAATATTTTGTACACTATTTTGCCGGATAAATTCAAAAATGTAATCTCTGTAATAAAAATAGTAAAAAAAAATGCAACATGAAGACTTCAGATAAAAATCTAAGATCTTTAAGAAAAATATTATGTGCATGGTACACAATTTCCTTGTAATAATTAAATAAGTTCTTCATTATTTAATTTCTTTAAATATAATACAAAGCGATAACATTTGGTGGCAACTATCTGAATTGTGAAATAGCGCTTATCGTGAAATTGGCGCTGGATTCTCTTCTTTAAGGAGCAAATATTTTGTACACTATTTTGCCGGATAAATTAAAAATAGTAAAAAAAAAAATGCAACATGAAGACTTCAGATAACAATCTAAGATCTTTAAGAAAAATATCATGTGCATGGTACACAATTTCTTTGTAATAATTAAATAAGTTCTTCATTATTTAATTTCTTTAAATATAATACAAAGCGATAACATTTGGTGGCAACAATCTAAATTGTGAAATAGCGCTTATCGTGAAATTGGCGCTGGATTCTCTTCTTTAAGGAGCAAATATTTTGTACACTATTTTGCCAGATAAATTCAATAAAGTAATCTCTGTAATAAAAATAGTAAAAAAAAATGCAACATGACGACTTCAGATAACAATCTAAGATCTTTAAGAAAAATATCATGTGCATGGTACACAATTTCCTTGTAATAATTAAATAAGTTCTTCATTATTTAATTTCTTTAAATATAATAGAAAGCGATAACATTTGGTGGCAACAATCTGAATTGTGAAATAGCGCTTATCATGAAATTGGCACTGGATTCTCTTCTTTAAGGAGCAAATATTTTGTACACTATTTTGCCGTATAAATTCAATAATGTAATCTCTGTAATAAAAATAGTAAAAAAAAAAATGCAACATGAAGACTTCAGATCACAATCTAAGATCTTTAAGAAAAATATCATGTGCATGGTACACAATTTCCTTGTAATAATTAAATAAGTTGTTCATTATTTAATTTCTTTAAATATAATACAAAGCGATAACATTTGGTGGCAACAATCTGAATTGTGAAATAGCGCTTATCGTGAAATTGGCGCTGGATTCTCTTCTTTAAGGAGCAAATATTTTGTACACTATTTTGCCGGATAACTTCAATAATGTAATCTCTGTAATAAAAATAGTAAAAAAAATGCAACATGAAGACTTCAGATAACAATCTATGATCTTTAAGAAAAATATCATGTGCATGGTACACAATTTCGTTGTAATAATTTAATAAGTTCTTAATTATTTAATTTCTTTAAATATAATACAAAGCGATAACATTTGGTGGCAACAATCTGAATTGTGAAATAACGCTTATCGTGAAATTGGCGCTGGATTCTCTTCTTTAAGGAGCAAATATTTTGTACACTATTTTGCCGGATAAATTAAAAATAGTAAAAAAAAAAATGCAACATGAAGACTTCAGATAACAATCTAAGATCTTTAAGAAAAATATCATGTGCATGGTACACAATTTCTTTGTAATAATTAAATAAGTTCTTCATTATTTAATTTCTTTAAATATAATACAAAGCGATAACATTTGGTGGCAACAATCTAAATTGTGAAATAGCGCTTATCGTGAAATTGGCGCTGGATTCTCTTCTTTAAGGAGCAAATATTTTGTACACTATTTTGCCAGATAAATTCAATAAAGTAATCTCTGTAATAAAAATAGTAAAAAAAAATGCAACATGACGACTTCAGATAACAATCTAAGATCTTTAAGAAAAATATCATGTGCATGGTACACAATTTCCTTGTAATAATTAAATAAGTTCTTCATTATTTAATTTCTTTAAATATAATAGAAAGCGATAACATTTGGTGGCAACAATCTGAATTGTGAAATAGCGCTTATCATGAAATTGGCACTGGATTCTCTTCTTTAAGGAGCAAATATTTTGTACACTATTTTGCCGTATAAATTCAATAATGTAATCTCTGTAATAAAAATAGTAAAAAAAAAAAATGCAACATGAAGACTTCAGATCACAATCTAAGATCTTTAAGAAAAATATCATGTGCATGGTACACAATTTCCTTGTAATAATTAAATAAGTTGTTCATTATTTAATTTCTTTAAATATAATACAAAGCGATAACATTTGGTGGCAACAATCTGAATTGTGAAATAGCGCTTATCGTGAAATTGGCGCTGGATTCTCTTCTTTAAGGAGCAAATATTTTGTACACTATTTTGCCGGATAAATTCAATAATGTAATCTCTGTAATAAAAATAGTAAAAAAAATGCAACATGAAGACTTCAGATAACAATCTATGATCTTTAAGAAAAATATCATGTGCATGGTACACAATTTCGTTGTAATAATTTAATAAGTTCTTAATTATTTAATTTCTTTAAATATAATACAAAGCGATAACATTTGGTGGCAACAATCTGAATTGTGAAATAACGCTTATCGTGAAATTGGCGCTGGATTCTCTTCTTTAAGGAGCAAATATTTTGTACACTATTTTGCCGGATAAATTCAAAAATGTAATCTCTGTAATAAAAATAGTAAAAAAAAATGCAACATGAAGACTTCAGATAAAAATCTAAGATCTTTAAGAAAAATATTATGTGCATGGTACACAATTTCCTTGTAATAATTAAATAAGTTCTTCATTATTTAATTTCTTTAAATATAATACAAAGCGATAACATTTGGTGGCAACTATCTGAATTGTGAAATAGCGCTTATCGTGAAATTGGCGCTGGATTCTCTTCTTTAAGGAGCAAATATTTTGTACACTATTTTGCCGGATAAATTAAAAATAGTAAAAAAAAAAATGCAACATGAAGACTTCAGATAACAATCTAAGATCTTTAAGAAAAATATCATGTGCATGGTACACAATTTCTTTGTAATAATTAAATAAGTTCTTCATTATTTAATTTCTTTAAATATAATACAAAGCGATAACATTTGGTGGCAACAATCTAAATTGTGAAATAGCGCTTATCGTGAAATTGGCGCTGGATTCTCTTCTTTAAGGAGCAAATATTTTGTACACTATTTTGCCAGATAAATTCAATAAAGTAATCTCTGTAATAAAAATAGTAAAAAAAAATGCAACATGACGACTTCAGATAACAATCTAAGATCTTTAAGAAAAATATCATGTGCATGGTACACAATTTCCTTGTAATAATTAAATAAGTTCTTCATTATTTAATTTCTTTAAATATAATAGAAAGCGATAACATTTGGTGGCAACAATCTGAATTGTGAAATAGCGCTTATCATGAAATTGGCACTGGATTCTCTTCTTTAAGGAGCAAATATTTTGTACACTATTTTGCCGGATAAATTCAATAATGTAATCTCTGTAATAAAAATAGTAAAAAAAAAATGCAACATGAAGACTTCAGATCACAATCTAAGATCTTTAAGAAAAATATCATGTGCATGGTACACAATTTCCTTGTAATAATTAAATAAGTTCTTCATTATTTAATTTCTTTAAATATAATACAAAGCGATAACATTTGGTGGCAACTATCTGAATTGTGAAATAGCGCTTATCGTGAAATTGGCGCTGGATTCTCTTCTTTAAGGAGCAAATGTTTTGTACACTATTTTGCCGGATAAATTCAATAATGTAATCTCTGTAATAAAAATAGTAAAAAAATGCAACATGAAGACTTCTGATAACAATCTAAGATCTTTAAGAAAAATATCATGTGCATGGTACACAATTTCCTTGTAATAATTAAATAAGTTCTTCATTATTTAATTTCTTTAAATATAAAACAAAGCGATAACATTTGGTGGCAACAATCTGAATTGTGAAATAGCGCTTATCATGAAATTGGCGCTGGATTCTCTTCTTTAAGGAGCAAATATTTTGTACACTATTTTGCCGGATAAATTCAATAATGTAATCTCTGTAATAAAAATAGTAAAAAAAAATGCAACATGAAGACTTCAGATAACAATCTAAGATCTTTAAGAAAAATATCATGTGCATGGTACACAATTTCCTTGTAATAATTAAATAAGTTCTTCATTATTTAATTTCTTTAAATATAATACAAAGCGATAACATTTGGTGGCAACAATCTGAATTGTGAAATAGCGCTTATTGTGAAATTGGCGCTGGATTCTCTTCTTTAAGGAGCAAATATTTTGTACACTATTTTGCCGGATAAATTGAATAATGTAATCTCTGTAAGAAAAATAGTAAAAAAAAAATGCAACATGAAGACTTCAGATAACAATCTAAGATCTTTAAGAAAAATATCATGTGCATGGTACACAATTTCGTTGTAATAATTAAATAAGTTCTTCGTTATTTAATTTCTTTAAATATAATAGAAAGCGATAACATTTGGTGGCAACAATCTGAATTGTGAAATAGCGCTTATCCTGAAATTGGCGCTGGATTCTCTTCTTTAAGAAGCAAATATTTTGCCCACTATTTTGCCGGATAAATTCAATAAAGTAATCTCTGTAATAAAAATAGTAAAAAAAAAATGCAACATGACGACTTCAGATAACAATCTAAGATCTTTAAGAAAAATATCATGTGCATTGTACACAATTTCCTTGTAATAATTAAATAAGTTCTTCATTATTTAATTTCTTTAAATATAATACAAAGCGATAACATTTGGTGGCAACAATCTGAATCGTGAAATAACGCTTATCGTGAAATTGGCGCTGGATTCTCTTCTTTAAGGAGCAAATATTTTGTACACTATTTTGCCGGATAAATTCAAAAATGTAATCTCTGTAATAAAAATAGTAAAAAAAAAAAATGCAACATGAAGACTTCAGATAACAATCTAAGATCTTTAAGAAAAATATTATGTGCATGGTACACAATTTCCTTGTAATAATTAAATAAGTTCTTCATGATTTAATTTCTTTAAATATAATACAAAGCGATAACATTTGGTGGCAACTATCTGAATTGTGAAATAGCGCTTATTGTGAAATCGGCGCTGGATTCTGTTCTTTAAGGAGCAAATATTTTGTACACTATTTTGCCGGATAAATTCAATAATGTAATCTCTGTAATAAAAATAGTAAAAAAAAAAAAAAAGCAACATGAAGACTTCAGATAACAATCTAAGATCTTTAAGAAAAATATCATGTGCATGGTACACAATTCCCCTGTAATAATTAAATAAGTTCTTCATTATTTAATTTCTTTAAATATAATAAAAAGCGATAACATTTGGTGGCAACAATCTGAATTGTGAAATAGCGCTTATCGTGAAATTGGCGCTGGATTCTCTTCTTTAAGGAGCAAATATTTTGTACACTATTTTGCCGGATAAATTCAATAATGTAATCTCTGTAATAAAAATAATAAAAAAAAATGCAACATGAAGACTTCAGATAACAATCTAAGATCTTTAAGAAAAATATCATGTGCATGGTACACAATTTCGTTGTAATAATTAAATAAGTTCTTCATTATTTAATTTCTTTAAATATAATACAAAGCGATAACATTTGGTGGCAACAATCTGAGTTGTGAAATAGCGCTTATCGTGAAATTGGCGCTGGATTCTCCTCTTTAAGGAGCAAATATTTTGTACACTATTTTGCCGGATAAATTAAAAATAGTAAAAAAAAATGCAACATGAAGACTTCAGATAACAATCTAAGATCTTTAAGAAAAATATCATGTGCATGGTACACAATTTCGTTGTAATAATTAAATAAGTTCTTCGTTATTTAATTTCTTTAAATATAATAGAAAGCGATAACATTTGGTGGCAACAATCTGAATTGTGAAATAGCGCTTATCCTGAAATTGGCGCTGGATTCTCTTCTTTAAGAAGCAAATATTTTGCCCACTATTTTGCCGGATAAATTCAATAAAGTAATCTCTGTAATAAAAATAGTAAAAAAAAAATGGAACATGACGACTTCAGATAACAATCTAAGATCTTTAAGAAAAATATCATGTGCATGGTACACAATTTCCTTGTAATAATTAAATAAGTTCTTCATTATTTAATTTCTTTAAATATAATACAAAGCGATAACATTTGGTGGCAACAATCTGAATCGTGAAATAACGCTTATCGTGAAATTGGCGCTGGATTCTCTTCTTTAAGGAGCAAATATTTTGTACACTATTTTGCCGGATAAATTCAAAAATGTAATCTCTGTAATAAAAATAGTAAAAAAAAAAAATGCAACATGAAGACTTCAGATAACAATCTAAGATCTTTAAGAAAAATATTATGTGCATGGTACACAATTTCCTTGTAATAATTAAATAATTTCTTCATGATTTAATTTCTTTAAATATAATACAAAGCGATAACATTTGGTGGCAACTATCTGAATTGTGAAATAGCGCTTATTGTGAAATCGGCGCTGGATTCTCTTCTTTAAGGAGCAAATATTTTGTACACTATTTTGCCGGATAAATTCAATAATGTAATCTCTGTAATAAAAATAGTAAAAAAAAAAAAAAAGCAACATGAAGACTTCAGATAACAATCTAAGATCTTTAAGAAAAATATCATGTGCATGGTACACAATTCCCCTGTAATAATTAAATAAGTTCTTCATTATTTAATTTCTTTAAATATAATAAAAAGCGATAACATTTGGTGGCAACAATCTGAATTGTGAAATAGCGCTTATCGTGAAATTGGCGCTGGATTCTCTTCTTTAAGGAGCAAATATTTTGTACACTATTTTGCCGGATAAATTCAATAATGTAATCTCTGTAATAAAAATAATAAAAAAAAATGCAACATGAAGACTTCAGATAACAATCTAAGATCTTTAAGAAAAATATCATGTGCATGGTACACAATTTCGTTGTAATAATTAAATAAGTTCTTCATTATTTAATTTCTTTAAATATAATACAAAGCGATAACATTTGGTGGCAACAATCTGAGTTGTGAAATAGCGCTTATCGTGAAATTGGCGCTGGATTCTCCTCTTTAAGGAGCAAATATTTTGTACACTATTTTGCCGGATAAATTAAAAATAGTAAAAAAAAATGCAACATGAAGACTTCAGATAACAATCTAAGATCTTTAAGAAAAATATCATGTGCATGGTACACAATTTCGTTGTAATAATTAAATAAGTTCTTCGTTATTTAATTTCTTTAAATATAATAGAAAGCGATAACATTTGGTGGCAACAATCTGAATTGTGAAATAGCGCTTATCCTGAAATTGGCGCTGGATTCTCTTCTTTAAGAAGCAAATATTTTGCCCACTATTTTGCCGGATAAATTCAATAAAGTAATCTCTGTAATAAAAATAGTAAAAAAAAAATGGAACATGACGACTTCAGATAACAATCTAAGATCTTTAAGAAAAATATCATGTGCATGGTACACAATTTCCTTGTAATAATTAAATAAGTTCTTCATTATTTAATTTCTTTAAATATAATACAAAGCGATAACATTTGGTGGCAACAATCTGAATCGTGAAATAACGCTTATCGTGAAATTGGCGCTGGATTCTCTTCTTTAAGGAGCAAATATTTTGTACACTATTTTGCCGGATAAAATCAAAAATGTAATCTCTGTAATAAAAATAGTAAAAAAAAAAATGCAACATGAAGACTTCAGATAACAATCTAAGATGTTTAAGAAAAATATTATGTGCATGGTACACAATTTCCTTGTAATAATTAAATAAGTTCTTCATGATTTAATTTCTTTAAATATAATACAAAGCGATAACATTTGGTGGCAACTATCTGAATTGTGAAATAGCGCTTATCGTGAAATTGGCGCTGGATTCTCTTCTTTAAGGAGCAAATATTTTGTACACTATTTTGCCCAATAAATTAAAAATAGTAAAAAAAATTCAACATGAAGACTTCAGATAACAATCTAAGATCTTTAAGAAAAATATCATGTGCATGGTACACAATTTCCTTGTAATAATTAAATAAGTTCTTCATGATTTAATTTCTTTAAATATAATACAAAGCGATAACATTTGGTGGCAACTATCTGAATTGTGAAATAGCGCTTATCGTGAAATTGGCGCTGGATTCTCTTCTTTAAGGAGCAAATATTTTGTACACTATTTTGCCAGATAAATTCAATAATGTAATGTCTGTAATAAAAATAGTAAAAAAAAAAATGCAACATGAAGACTTCAGATAACAATCTAAGATCTTTAAGAAAAATATCATGTGCATGGTACACAATTTCCTTGTAATAATTAAATAAGTTCTTCATTATTTAATTTCTTTAAATATAATAGAAAGCGATAACATTTGGTGGCAACAATCTGAATTGTGAAATAGCGCTTATCATGAAATTGGCACTGGATTCTCTTCTTCAAGGAGCAAATATTTTGTACACTATTTTGCCGGATAAATTCAATAATGTAATCTCTGTAATAAAAATAGTAAAAAAAAAATGCAACATGAAGACTTCAGATCACAATCTAAGATCTTTAAGAAAAATATCATGTGCATGGTACACAATTTCCTTGTAATAATTAAATAAGTTGTTCATTATTTAATTTCTTTAAATATAATACAAAGCGATAACATTTGGTGGCAACTATCTGAATTGTGAAACAGCGCTTATCGTGAAATTGGCGCTGGATTCTCTTCTTTAAGGAGCAAATATTTTGTACACTATTTTGCCGGATAAATTAAAAATAGTAAAAAAAAATGCAACATGAAGACTTCAGATAACAATCTAAGATCTTTAAGAAAAATATCATGTGCATGGTACACAATTTCTTTGTAATAATTAAATAAGTTCTTCATTATTTAATTTCTTTAAATATAATACAAAGCGATAACATTTGGTGGCAACAATCTAAATTGTGAAATAGCGCTTATCGTGAAATTGGCGCTGGATTCTCTTCTTTAAGGAGCAAATATTTTGTACACTATTTTGCCAGATAAATTCAATAAAGTAATCTCTGTAATAAAAATAGTAAAAAAAAATGCAACATGAAGACTTCAGATAACAATCTAAGATCTTTAAGAAAAATATTATGTGCATGGTACACAATTTCCTTGTAATAATTAAATAAGTTCTTCATGATTTAATTTCTTTAAATATAATACAAAGCGATAACATTTGGTGGCAACTATCTGAATTGTGAAATAGCGCTTATCGTGAAATTGGCGCTGGATTCTCTTCTTTAAGGAGCAAATATTTTGTACACTATTTTGCCCAATAAATTAAAAATAGTAAAAAAAATTCAACATGAAGACTTGAGATAACAATCTAAGATCTTTAAGAAAAATATCATGTGCATGGTACACAATTTCCTTGTAATAATTAAATAAGTTCTTCATGATTTAATTTCTTTAAATATAATACAAAGCGATAACATTTGGTGGCAACTATCTGAATTGTGAAATAGCGCTTATCGTGAAATTGGCGCTGGATTCTCTTCTTTAAGGAGCAAATATTTTGTACACTATTTTGCCAGATAAATTCAATAATGTAATGTCTGTAATAAAAATAGTAAAAAAAAAAATGCAACATGAAGACTTCAGATAACAATCTAAGATCTTTAAGAAAAATATCATGTGCATGGTACACAATTTCCTTGTAATAATTAAATAAGTTCTTCATTATTTAATTTCTTTAAATATAATAGAAAGCGATAACATTTGGTGGCAACAATCTGAATTGTGAAATAGCGCTTATCATGAAATTGGCACTGGATTCTCTTCTTCAAGGAGCAAATATTTTGTACACTATTTTGCCGGATAAATTCAATAATGTAATCTCTGTAATAAAAATAGTAAAAAAAAAATGCAACATGAAGACTTCAGATCACAATCTAAGATCTTTAAGAAAAATATCATGTGCATGGTACACAATTTCCTTGTAATAATTAAATAAGTTGTTCATTATTTAATTTCTTTAAATATAATACAAAGCGATAACATTTGGTGGCAACTATCTGAATTGTGAAACAGCGCTTATCGTGAAATTGGCGCTGGATTCTCTTCTTTAAGGAGCAAATATTTTGTACACTATTTTGCCGGATAAATTAAAAATAGTAAAAAAAAATGCAACATGAAGACTTCAGATAACAATCTAAGATCTTTAAGAAAAATATCATGTGCATGGTACACAATTTCTTTGTAATAATTAAATAAGTTCTTCATTATTTAATTTCTTTAAATATAATACAAAGCGATAACATTTGGTGGCAACAATCTAAATTGTGAAATAGCGCTTATCGTGAAATTGGCGCTGGATTCTCTTCTTTAAGGAGCAAATATTTTGTACACTATTTTGCCAGATAAATTCAATAAAGTAATCTCTGTAATAAAAATAGTAAAAAAAATGCAACATGACGACTTCAGATAACAATCTAAGATCTTTAAGAAAAATATCATGTGCATGGTACACAATTTCCTTGTAATAATTAAATAAGTTCTTCATTATTTAATTTCTTTAAATATAATAGAAAGCGATAACATTTGGTGGCAACTATCTGAATTGTGAAATAGCGCTTATCGTGAAATTGGCGCTGGATTCTCTTCTTTAAGGAGCAAATATTTTGTACACTATTTTGCCGGATAAATTCAATAATGTAATCTCTGTAATAAAAATAGTAAAAAAAATGCAACATGAAGACTTCAGATAACAATCTAAGATCTTTAAGAAAAATATTATGTGCATGGTACACAATTTCCTTGTAATAATTAAATAAGTTTTTCATTATTTAATATCTTTAAATATAATACAAAGCGATAACATTTGGTGGCAACTATCTGAATTGTGAAATAGCGTTTATCGTGAAATTGGCGCTGGATTCTCTTCTTTAAGGAGCAAATATTTTGTACACTATTTTGCCGGATAAATTAAAAATAGTAAAAAAAAAAATGCAACATGAAGACTTCAGATAACAATCTAAGATCTTTAAGAAAAATATCATGTGCATGGTACACAATTTCGTTGTAATAATTAAATTAGTTCTTAATTATTTAATTTCTTTAAATATAATACAAAACGATAACATTTGGTGGCAACAATCTGAATTGTGAAATAACGCTTATCGTGAAATTGCCGCTGGATTCTCTTCTTTAAGGAGCAAATATTTTGCACACTATTTTGCCGGATAAATTAAAAATAGTAAAAAAAAAAATGCAACATGAAGACTTCAGATAACAATCTAAGATCTTTAAGAAAAATATCATGTGCATGGTACACAATTTCTTTGTAATAATTAAATAAGTTCTTCATTATTTAATTTCTTTAAATATAATACAAAGCGATAACATTTGGTGGCAACAATCTAAATTGTGAAATAGCGCTTATCGTGAAATTGGCGCTGGATTCTCTTCTTTAAGGAGCAAATATTTTGTACACTATTTTGCCAGATAAATTCAATAAAGTAATCTCTGTAATAAAAATAGTAAAAAAAAATGCAACATGACGACTTCAGATAACAATCTAAGATCTTTAAGAAAAATATCATGTGCATGGTACACAATTTCCTTGTAATAATTAAATAAGTTCTTCATTATTTAATTTCTTTAAATATAATAGAAAGCGATAACATTTGGTGGCAACAATCTGAATTGTGAAATAGCGCTTATCATGAAATTGGCACTGGATTCTCTTCTTTAAGGAGCAAATATTTTGTACACTATTTTGCCGGATAAATTCAATAATGTAATCTCTGTAATAAAAATAGTAAAAAAAAAATGCAACATGAAGACTTCAGATCACAATCTAAGATCTTTAAGAAAAATATCATGTGCATGGTACACAATTTCCTTGTAATAATTAAATAAGTTCTTCATTATTTAATTTCTTTAAATATAATACAAAGCGATAACATTTGGTGGCAACTATCTGAATTGTGAAATAGCGCTTATCGTGAAATTGGCGCTGGATTCTCTTCTTTAAGGAGCAAATGTTTTGTACACTATTTTGCCGGATAAATTCAATAATGTAATCTCTGTAATAAAAATAGTAAAAAAAATGCAACATGAAGACTTCTGATAACAATCTAAGATCTTTAAGAAAAATATCATGTGCATGGTACACAATTTCCTTGTAATAATTAAATAAGTTCTTCATTATTTAATTTCTTTAAATATAAAACAAAGCGATAACATTTGGTGGCAACAATCTGAATTGTGAAATAGCGCTTATCATGAAATTGGCGCTGGATTCTCTTCTTTAAGGAGCAAATATTTTGTACACTATTTTGCCGGATAAATTCAATAATGTAATCTCTGTAATAAAAATAGTAAAAAAAAATGCAACATGAAGACTTCAGATAACAATCTAAGATCTTTAAGAAAAATATCATGTGCATGGTACACAATTTCCTTGTAATAATTAAATAAGTTCTTCATTATTTAATTTCTTTAAATATAATACAAAGCGATAACATTTGGTGGCAACAATCTGAATTGTGAAATAGCGCTTATTGTGAAATTGGCGCTGGATTCTCTTCTTTAAGGAGCAAATATTTTGTACACTATTTTGCCGGATAAATTGAATAATGTAATCTCTGTAAGAAAAATAGTAAAAAAAAAATGCAACATGAAGACTTCAGATAACAATCTAAGATCTTTAAGAAAAATATCATGTGCATGGTACACAATTTCGTTGTAATAATTAAATAAGTTCTTCGTTATTTAATTTCTTTAAATATAATAGAAAGCGATAACATTTGGTGGCAACAATCTGAATTGTGAAATAGCGCTTATCCTGAAATTGGCGCTGGATTCTCTTCTTTAAGAAGCAAATATTTTGCCCACTATTTTGCCGGATAAATTCAATAAAGTAATCTCTGTAATAAAAATAGTAAAAAAAAAATGCAACATGACGACTTCAGATAACAATCTAAGATCTTTAAGAAAAATATCATGTGCATTGTACACAATTTCCTTGTAATAATTAAATAAGTTCTTCATTATTTAATTTCTTTAAATATAATACAAAGCGATAACATTTGGTGGCAACAATCTGAATCGTGAAATAACGCTTATCGTGAAATTGGCGCTGGATTCTCTTCTTTAAGGAGCAAATATTTTGTACACTATTTTGCCGGATAAATTCAAAAATGTAATCTCTGTAATAAAAATAGTAAAAAAAAAAAATGCAACATGAAGACTTCAGATAACAATCTAAGATCTTTAAGAAAAATATTATGTGCATGGTACACAATTTCCTTGTAATAATTAAATAAGTTCTTCATGATTTAATTTCTTTAAATATAATACAAAGCGATAACATTTGGTGGCAACTATCTGAATTGTGAAATAGCGCTTATTGTGAAATCGGCGCTGGATTCTCTTCTTTAAGGAGCAAATATTTTGTACACTATTTTGCCGGATAAATTCAATAATGTAATCTCTGTAATAAAAATAGTAAAAAAAAAAAAAAGCAACATGAAGACTTCAGATAACAATCTAAGATCTTTAAGAAAAATATCATGTGCATGGTACACAATTCCCCTGTAATAATTAAATAAGTTCTTCATTATTTAATTTCTTTAAATATAATAAAAAGCGATAACATTTGGTGGCAACAATCTGAATTGTGAAATAGCGCTTATCGTGAAATTGGCGCTGGATTCTCTTCTTTAAGGAGCAAATATTTTGTACACTATTTTGCCGGATAAATTCAATAATGTAATCTCTGTAATAAAAATAATAAAAAAAAATGCAACATGAAGACTTCAGATAACAATCTAAGATCTTTAAGAAAAATATCATGTGCATGGTACACAATTTCGTTGTAATAATTAAATAAGTTCTTCATTATTTAATTTCTTTAAATATAATACAAAGCGATAACATTTGGTGGCAACAATCTGAGTTGTGAAATAGCGCTTATCGTGAAATTGGCGCTGGATTCTCCTCTTTAAGGAGCAAATATTTTGTACACTATTTTGCCGGATAAATTAAAAATAGTAAAAAAAAATGCAACATGAAGACTTCAGATAACAATCTAAGATCTTTAAGAAAAATATCATGTGCATGGTACACAATTTCGTTGTAATAATTAAATAAGTTCTTCGTTATTTAATTTCTTTAAATATAATAGAAAGCGATAACATTTGGTGGCAACAATCTGAATTGTGAAATAGCGCTTATCCTGAAATTGGCGCTGGATTCTCTTCTTTAAGAAGCAAATATTTTGCCCACTATTTTGCCGGATAAATTCAATAAAGTAATCTCTGTAATAAAAATAGTAAAAAAAAAATGGAACATGACGACTTCAGATAACAATCTAAGATCTTTAAGAAAAATATCATGTGCATGGTACACAATTTCCTTGTAATAATTAAATAAGTTCTTCATTATTTAATTTCTTTAAATATAATACAAAGCGATAACATTTGGTGGCAACAATCTGAATCGTGAAATAACGCTTATCGTGAAATTGGCGCTGGATTCTCTTCTTTAAGGAGCAAATATTTTGTACACTATTTTGCCGGATAAAATCAAAAATGTAATCTCTGTAATAAAAATAGTAAAAAAAAAAATGCAACATGAAGACTTCAGATAACAATCTAAGATGTTTAAGAAAAATATTATGTGCATGGTACACAATTTCCTTGTAATAATTAAATAAGTTCTTCATGATTTAATTTCTTTAAATATAATACAAAGCGATAACATTTGGTGGCAACTATCTGAATTGTGAAATAGCGCTTATCGTGAAATTGGCGCTGGATTCTCTTCTTTAAGGAGCAAATATTTTGTACACTATTTTGCCCAATAAATTAAAAATAGTAAAAAAAATTCAACATGAAGACTTCAGATAACAATCTAAGATCTTTAAGAAAAATATCATGTGCATGGTACACAATTTCCTTGTAATAATTAAATAAGTTCTTCATGATTTAATTTCTTTAAATATAATACAAAGCGATAACATTTGGTGGCAACTATCTGAATTGTGAAATAGCGCTTATCGTGAAATTGGCGCTGGATTCTCTTCTTTAAGGAGCAAATATTTTGTACACTATTTTGCCAGATAAATTCAATAATGTAATGTCTGTAATAAAAATAGTAAAAAAAAAAATGCAACATGAAGACTTCAGATAACAATCTAAGATCTTTAAGAAAAATATCATGTGCATGGTACACAATTTCCTTGTAATAATTAAATAAGTTCTTCATTATTTAATTTCTTTAAATATAATAGAAAGCGATAACATTTGGTGGCAACAATCTGAATTGTGAAATAGCGCTTATCATGAAATTGGCACTGGATTCTCTTCTTCAAGGAGCAAATATTTTGTACACTATTTTGCCGGATAAATTCAATAATGTAATCTCTGTAATAAAAATAGTAAAAAAAAAATGCAACATGAAGACTTCAGATCACAATCTAAGATCTTTAAGAAAAATATCATGTGCATGGTACACAATTTCCTTGTAATAATTAAATAAGTTGTTCATTATTTAATTTCTTTAAATATAATACAAAGCGATAACATTTGGTGGCAACTATCTGAATTGTGAAACAGCGCTTATCGTGAAATTGGCGCTGGATTCTCTTCTTTAAGGAGCAAATATTTTGTACACTATTTTGCCGGATAAATTAAAAATAGTAAAAAAAAATGCAACATGAAGACTTCAGATAACAATCTAAGATCTTTAAGAAAAATATCATGTGCATGGTACACAATTTCTTTGTAATAATTAAATAAGTTCTTCATTATTTAATTTCTTTAAATATAATACAAAGCGATAACATTTGGTGGCAACAATCTAAATTGTGAAATAGCGCTTATCGTGAAATTGGCGCTGGATTCTCTTCTTTAAGGAGCAAATATTTTGTACACTATTTTGCCAGATAAATTCAATAAAGTAATCTCTGTAATAAAAATAGTAAAAAAAAATGCAACATGAAGACTTCAGATAACAATCTAAGATCTTTAAGAAAAATATTATGTGCATGGTACACAATTTCCTTGTAATAATTAAATAAGTTCTTCATGATTTAATTTCTTTAAATATAATACAAAGCGATAACATTTGGTGGCAACTATCTGAATTGTGAAATAGCGCTTATCGTGAAATTGGCGCTGGATTCTCTTCTTTAAGGAGCAAATATTTTGTACACTATTTTGCCCAATAAATTAAAAATAGTAAAAAAAATTCAACATGAAGACTTCAGATAACAATCTAAGATCTTTAAGAAAAATATCATGTGCATGGTACACAATTTCCTTGTAATAATTAAATAAGTTCTTCATGATTTAATTTCTTTAAATATAATACAAAGCGATAACATTTGGTGGCAACTATCTGAATTGTGAAATAGCGCTTATCGTGAAATTGGCGCTGGATTCTCTTCTTTAAGGAGCAAATATTTTGTACACTATTTTGCCAGATAAATTCAATAATGTAATGTCTGTAATAAAAATAGTAAAAAAAAAAATGCAACATGAAGACTTCAGATAACAATCTAAGATCTTTAAGAAAAATATCATGTGCATGGTACACAATTTCCTTGTAATAATTAAATAAGTTCTTCATTATTTAATTTCTTTAAATATAATAGAAAGCGATAACATTTGGTGGCAACAATCTGAATTGTGAAATAGCGCTTATCATGAAATTGGCACTGGATTCTCTTCTTCAAGGAGCAAATATTTTGTACACTATTTTGCCGGATAAATTCAATAATGTAATCTCTGTAATAAAAATAGTAAAAAAAAAATGCAACATGAAGACTTCAGATCACAATCTAAGATCTTTAAGAAAAATATCATGTGCATGGTACACAATTTCCTTGTAATAATTAAATAAGTTGTTCATTATTTAATTTCTTTAAATATAATACAAAGCGATAACATTTGGTGGCAACTATCTGAATTGTGAAACAGCGCTTATCGTGAAATTGGCGCTGGATTCTCTTCTTTAAGGAGCAAATATTTTGTACACTATTTTGCCGGATAAATTAAAAATAGTAAAAAAAAATGCAACATGAAGACTTCAGATAACAATCTAAGATCTTTAAGAAAAATATCATGTGCATGGTACACAATTTCTTTGTAATAATTAAATAAGTTCTTCATTATTTAATTTCTTTAAATATAATACAAAGCGATAACATTTGGTGGCAACAATCTAAATTGTGAAATAGCGCTTATCGTGAAATTGGCGCTGGATTCTCTTCTTTAAGGAGCAAATATTTTGTACACTATTTTGCCAGATAAATTCAATAAAGTAATCTCTGTAATAAAAATAGTAAAAAAAATGCAACATGACGACTTCAGATAACAATCTAAGATCTTTAAGAAAAATATCATGTGCATGGTACACAATTTCCTTGTAATAATTAAATAAGTTCTTCATTATTTAATTTCTTTAAATATAATAGAAAGCGATAACATTTGGTGGCAACTATCTGAATTGTGAAATAGCGCTTATCGTGAAATTGGCGCTGGATTCTCTTCTTTAAGGAGCAAATATTTTGTACACTATTTTGCCGGATAAATTCAATAATGTAATCTCTGTAATAAAAATAGTAAAAAAAATGCAACATGAAGACTTCAGATAACAATCTAAGATCTTTAAGAAAAATATTATGTGCATGGTACACAATTTCCTTGTAATAATTAAATAAGTTTTTCATTATTTAATATCTTTAAATATAATACAAAGCGATAACATTTGGTGGCAACTATCTGAATTGTGAAATAGCGTTTATCGTGAAATTGGCGCTGGATTCTCTTCTTTAAGGAGCAAATATTTTGTACACTATTTTGCCGGATAAATTAAAAATAGTAAAAAAAAAATGCAACATGAAGACTTCAGATAACAATCTAAGATCTTTAAGAAAAATATCATGTGCATGGTACACAATTTCGTTGTAATAATTAAATTAGTTCTTAATTATTTAATTTCTTTAAATATAATACAAAACGATAACATTTGGTGGCAACAATCTGAATTGTGAAATAACGCTTATCGTGAAATTGCCGCTGGATTCTCTTCTTTAAGGAGCAAATATTTTGTACACTATTTTGCCGGATAAATTCAAAAATGTAATCTCTGTAATAAAAATAGTAAAAAAAAAAATGCAACATGAAGACTTCAGATAACAATCTAAGATCTTTAAGAAAAATATTATGTGCATGGTACACAATTTCCTTGTAATAATTAAATAAGTTCTTCATTATTTAATATCTTTAAATATAATACAAAGCGATAACATTTGGTGGCAACTATCTGAATTGTGAAATAGCGCTTATCGTGAAATTGGCGCTGGATTCTCTTCTTTAAGGAGCAAATATTTTGTACACTATTTTGCCGGATAAATTAAAAATAGTAAAAAAAAATGCAACATGAAAACTTCAGATAACAATCTAAGATCTTTAAGAAAAATATCATGTGCTTGGTACACAATTTCTTTGTAATAATTAAATAAGTTCTTCATTATTTAATTTCTTTAAATATAATACAAAGCGATAACATTTGGTGGCAACAATCTAAATTGTGAAATAGCGCTTATCGTGAAATTGGCGCTGGATTCTCTTCTTTAAGGAGCAAATATTTTGTACACTATTTTGCCAGATAAATTCAATAAAGTAATCTCTGTAATAAAAATAGTAAAAAAAAATGCAACATGACGACTTCAGATAACAATCTAAGATCTTTAAGAAAAATATCATGTGCATGGTACACAATTTCCTTGTAATAATTAAATAAGTTGTTCATTATTTAATTTCTTTAAATATAATACAAAGCGATAACATTTGGTGGCAACTATCTGAATTGTGAAATAGCGCTTATCGTGAAATTGGCGCTGGATTCTCTTCTTTAAGGAGCAAATATTTTGTACACTATTTTGCCGGATAAATTAAAAATAGTAAAAAAAAATGCAACATGAAAACTTCAGATAACAATCTAAGATCTTTAAGAAAAATATCATGTGCTTGGTACACAATTTCTTTGTAATAATTAAATAAGTTCTTCATTATTTAATTTCTTTAAATATAATACAAAGCGATAACATTTGGTGGCAACAATCTAAATTGTGAAATAGCGCTTATCGTGAAATTGGCGCTGGATTCTCTTCTTTAAGGAGCAAATATTTTGTACACTATTTTGCCGGATAAATTAAAAATAGTAAAAAAAAAATGCAACATGAAGACTTCAGATAACAATCTAAGATCTTTAAGAAAAATATTATGTGCATGGTACACACTTTCTTTGTAATAATTAAATAAGTTCTTCATTATTTAATTTCTTTAAATATAATACAAAGCGATAACATTTGGTGGCAACTATCTGAATTGTGAAATAGCGCTTATCGTGAAATTGGCGCTGGATTCTCTTCTTTAAGGAGCAAATGTTTTGTACACTATTTTGCCGGATAAATTCAATAATGTAATCTCTGTAATAAAAATAGTAAAAAAAATGCAACATGAAGACTTCTGATAACAATCTAAGATCTTTAAGAAAAATATCATGTGCATGGTACACAATTTCCTTGTAATAATTAAATAAGTTCTTCATTATTTAATTTCTTTAAATATAATACAAAGCGATAACATTTGGTGGCAACAATCTGAATTGTGAAATAGCGCTTATCATGAAATTGGCGCTGGATTCTCTTCTTTAAGGAGCAAATATTTTGTACACTATTTTGCCGGATAAATTCAATAATGTAATCTCTGTAATAAAAATAGTAAAAAAAAATGCAACATGAAGACTTCAGATAACAATCTAAGATCTTTAAGAAAAATATCATGTGCATGGTACACAATTTCCTTGTAATAATTAAATAAGTTCTTCGTTATTTAATTTCTTTAAATATAATAGAAAGCGATAACATTTGGTGGCAACAATCTGAATTGTGAAATAGCGCTTATCCTGAAATTGGCGCTGGATTCTCTTCTTTAAGAAGCAAATATTTTGCCCACTATTTTGCCGGATAAATTCAATAAAGTAATCTCTGTAATAAAAATAGTAAAAAAAAAATGGAACATGACGACTTCAGATAACAATCTAAGATCTTTAAGAAAAATATCATGTGCATGGTACACAATTTCCTTGTAATAATTAAATAAGTTCTTCATTATTTAATTTCTTTAAATATAATACAAAGCGATAACATTTGGTGGCAACAATCTGAATCGTGAAATAACGCTTATCGTGAAATTGGCGCTGGATTCTCTTCTTTAAGGAGCAAATATTTTGTACACTATTTTGCCGGATAAAATCAAAAATGTAATCTCTGTAATAAAAATAGTAAAAAAAAAAATGCAACATGAAGACTTCAGATAACAATCTAAGATGTTTAAGAAAAATATTATGTGCATGGTACACAATTTCCTTGTAATAATTAAATAAGTTCTTCATGATTTAATTTCTTTAAATATAATACAAAGCGATAACATTTGGTGGCAACTATCTGAATTGTGAAATAGCGCTTATCGTGAAATTGGCGCTGGATTCTCTTCTTTAAGGAGCAAATATTTTGTACACTATTTTGCCCAATAAATTAAAAATAGTAAAAAAAATTCAACATGAAGACTTCAGATAACAATCTAAGATCTTTAAGAAAAATATCATGTGCATGGTACACAATTTCCTTGTAATAATTAAATAAGTTCTTCATGATTTAATTTCTTTAAATATAATACAAAGCGATAACATTTGGTGGCAACTATCTGAATTGTGAAATAGCGCTTATCGTGAAATTGGCGCTGGATTCTCTTCTTTAAGGAGCAAATATTTTGTACACTATTTTGCCAGATAAATTCAATAATGTAATGTCTGTAATAAAAATAGTAAAAAAAAAAATGCAACATGAAGACTTCAGATAACAATCTAAGATCTTTAAGAAAAATATCATGTGCATGGTACACAATTTCCTTGTAATAATTAAATAAGTTCTTCATTATTTAATTTCTTTAAATATAATAGAAAGCGATAACATTTGGTGGCAACAATCTGAATTGTGAAATAGCGCTTATCATGAAATTGGCACTGGATTCTCTTCTTCAAGGAGCAAATATTTTGTACACTATTTTGCCGGATAAATTCAATAATGTAATCTCTGTAATAAAAATAGTAAAAAAAAAATGCAACATGAAGACTTCAGATCACAATCTAAGATCTTTAAGAAAAATATCATGTGCATGGTACACAATTTCCTTGTAATAATTAAATAAGTTGTTCATTATTTAATTTCTTTAAATATAATACAAAGCGATAACATTTGGTGGCAACTATCTGAATTGTGAAACAGCGCTTATCGTGAAATTGGCGCTGGATTCTCTTCTTTAAGGAGCAAATATTTTGTACACTATTTTGCCGGATAAATTAAAAATAGTAAAAAAAAATGCAACATGAAGACTTCAGATAACAATCTAAGATCTTTAAGAAAAATATCATGTGCATGGTACACAATTTCTTTGTAATAATTAAATAAGTTCTTCATTATTTAATTTCTTTAAATATAATACAAAGCGATAACATTTGGTGGCAACAATCTAAATTGTGAAATAGCGCTTATCGTGAAATTGGCGCTGGATTCTCTTCTTTAAGGAGCAAATATTTTGTACACTATTTTGCCAGATAAATTCAATAAAGTAATCTCTGTAATAAAAATAGTAAAAAAAAATGCAACATGAAGACTTCAGATAACAATCTAAGATCTTTAAGAAAAATATTATGTGCATGGTACACAATTTCCTTGTAATAATTAAATAAGTTCTTCATGATTTAATTTCTTTAAATATAATACAAAGCGATAACATTTGGTGGCAACTATCTGAATTGTGAAATAGCGCTTATCGTGAAATTGGCGCTGGATTCTCTTCTTTAAGGAGCAAATATTTTGTACACTATTTTGCCCAATAAATTAAAAATAGTAAAAAAAATTCAACATGAAGACTTCAGATAACAATCTAAGATCTTTAAGAAAAATATCATGTGCATGGTACACAATTTCCTTGTAATAATTAAATAAGTTCTTCATGATTTAATTTCTTTAAATATAATACAAAGCGATAACATTTGGTGGCAACTATCTGAATTGTGAAATAGCGCTTATCGTGAAATTGGCGCTGGATTCTCTTCTTTAAGGAGCAAATATTTTGTACACTATTTTGCCAGATAAATTCAATAATGTAATGTCTGTAATAAAAATAGTAAAAAAAAAAATGCAACATGAAGACTTCAGATAACAATCTAAGATCTTTAAGAAAAATATCATGTGCATGGTACACAATTTCCTTGTAATAATTAAATAAGTTCTTCATTATTTAATTTCTTTAAATATAATAGAAAGCGATAACATTTGGTGGCAACAATCTGAATTGTGAAATAGCGCTTATCATGAAATTGGCACTGGATTCTCTTCTTCAAGGAGCAAATATTTTGTACACTATTTTGCCGGATAAATTCAATAATGTAATCTCTGTAATAAAAATAGTAAAAAAAAAATGCAACATGAAGACTTCAGATCACAATCTAAGATCTTTAAGAAAAATATCATGTGCATGGTACACAATTTCCTTGTAATAATTAAATAAGTTGTTCATTATTTAATTTCTTTAAATATAATACAAAGCGATAACATTTGGTGGCAACTATCTGAATTGTGAAACAGCGCTTATCGTGAAATTGGCGCTGGATTCTCTTCTTTAAGGAGCAAGTATTTTGTACACTATTTTGCCGGATAAATTAAAAATAGTAAAAAAAAATGCAACATGAAGACTTCAGATAACAATCTAAGATCTTTAAGAAAAATATCATGTGCATGGTACACAATTTCTTTGTAATAATTAAATAAGTTCTTCATTATTTAATTTCTTTAAATATAATACAAAGCGATAACATTTGGTGGCAACAATCTAAATTGTGAAATAGCGCTTATCGTGAAATTGGCGCTGGATTCTCTTCTTTAAGGAGCAAATATTTTGTACACTATTTTGCCAGATAAATTCAATAAAGTAATCTCTGTAATAAAAATAGTAAAAAAAATGCAACATGACGACTTCAGATAACAATCTAAGATCTTTAAGAAAAATATCATGTGCATGGTACACAATTTCCTTGTAATAATTAAATAAGTTCTTCATTATTTAATTTCTTTAAATATAATAGAAAGCGATAACATTTGGTGGCAACTATCTGAATTGTGAAATAGCGCTTATCGTGAAATTGGCGCTGGATTCTCTTCTTTAAGGAGCAAATATTTTGTACACTATTTTGCCGGATAAATTCAATAATGTAATCTCTGTAATAAAAATAGTAAAAAAAATGCAACATGAAGACTTCAGATAACAATCTAAGATCTTTAAGAAAAATATTATGTGCATGGTACACAATTTCCTTGTAATAATTAAATAAGTTTTTCATTATTTAATATCTTTAAATATAATACAAATCGATAACATTTGGTGGCAACTATCTGAATTGTGAAATAGCGTTTATCGTGAAATTGGCGCTGGATTCTCTTCTTTAAGGAGCAAATATTTTGTACACTATTTTGCCGGATAAATTAAAAATAGTAAAAAAAAAATGCAACATGAAGACTTCAGATAACAATCTAAGATCTTTAAGAAAAATATCATGTGCATGGTACACAATTTCGTTGTAATAATTAAATTAGTTCTTAATTATTTAATTTCTTTAAATATAATACAAAACGATAACATTTGGTGGCAACAATCTGAATTGTGAAATAACGCTTATCGTGAAATTGCCGCTGGATTCTCTTCTTTAAGGAGCAAATATTTTGTACACTATTTTGCCGGATAAATTCAAAAATGTAATCTCTGTAATAAAAATAGTAAAAAAAAAAATGCAACATGAAGACTTCAGATAACAATCTAAGATCTTTAAGAAAAATATTATGTGCATGGTACACAATTTCCTTGTAATAATTAAATAAGTTCTTCATTATTTAATATCTTTAAATATAATACAAAGCGATAACATTTGGTGGCAACTATCTGAATTGTGAAATAGCGCTTATCGTGAAATTGGCGCTGGATTCTCTTCTTTAAGGAGCAAATATTTTGTACACTATTTTGCCGGATAAATTAAAAATAGTAAAAAAAAATGCAACATGAAAACTTCAGATAACAATCTAAGATCTTTAAGAAAAATATCATGTGCTTGGTACACAATTTCTTTGTAATAATTAAATAAGTTCTTCATTATTTAATTTCTTTAAATATAATACAAAGCGATAACATTTGGTGGCAACAATCTAAATTGTGAAATAGCGCTTATCGTGAAATTGGCGCTGGATTCTCTTCTTTAAGGAGCAAATATTTTGTACACTATTTTGCCAGATAAATTCAATAAAGTAATCTCTGTAATAAAAATAGTAAAAAAAAATGCAACATGACGACTTCAGATAACAATCTAAGATCTTTAAGAAAAATATCATGTGCATGGTACACAATTTCCTTGTAATAATTAAATAAGTTGTTCATTATTTAATTTCTTTAAATATAATACAAAGCGATAACATTTGGTGGCAACTATCTGAATTGTGAAATAGCGCTTATCGTGAAATTGGCGCTGGATTCTCTTCTTTAAGGAGCAAATATTTTGTACACTATTTTGCCGGATAAATTAAAAATAGTAAAAAAAAATGCAACATGAAAACTTCAGATAACAATCTAAGATCTTTAAGAAAAATATCATGTGCTTGGTACACAATTTCTTTGTAATAATTAAATAAGTTCTTCATTATTTAATTTCTTTAAATATAATACAAAGCGATAACATTTGGTGGCAACAATCTAAATTGTGAAATAGCGCTTATCGTGAAATTGGCGCTGGATTCTCTTCTTTAAGGAGCAAATATTTTGTACACTATTTTGCCGGATAAATTAAAAATAGTAAAAAAAAAATGCAACATGAAGACTTCAGATAACAATCTAAGATCTTTAAGAAAAATATTATGTGCATGGTACACACTTTCTTTGTAATAATTAAATAAGTTCTTCATTATTTAATTTCTTTAAATATAATACAAAGCGATAACATTTGGTGGCAACTATCTGAATTGTGAAATAGCGCTTATCGTGAAATTGGCGCTGGATTCTCTTCTTTAAGGAGCAAATGTTTTGTACACTATTTTGCCGGATAAATTCAATAATGTAATCTCTGTAATAAAAATAGTAAAAAAAATGCAACATGAAGACTTCTGATAACAATCTAAGATCTTTAAGAAAAATATCATGTGCATGGTACACAATTTCCTTGTAATAATTAAATAAGTTCTTCATTATTTAATTTCTTTAAATATAATACAAAGCGATAACATTTGGTGGCAACAATCTGAATTGTGAAATAGCGCTTATCATGAAATTGGCGCTGGATTCTCTTCTTTAAGGAGCAAATATTTTGTACACTATTTTGCCGGATAAATTCAATAATGTAATCTCTGTAATAAAAATAGTAAAAAAAAATGCAACATGAAGACTTCAGATAACAATCTAAGATCTTTAAGAAAAATATCATGTGCATGGTACACAATTTCCTTGTAATAATTAAATAAGTTCTTCATTATTTAATTTCTTTAAATATAATACAAAGCGATAACATTTGGTGGCAACAATCTGAATTGTGAAATAGCGCTTATTGTGAAATTGGCGCTGGATTCTCTTCTTTAAGGAGCAAATATTTTGTACACTATTTTGCCGGATAAATTCAATAATGTAATCTCTGTAATAAAAATAGTAAAAAAAAAATGCAACATGAAGACTTCAGATAACAATCTAAGATCTTTAAGAAAAATATCATGTGCATGGTACACAATTTCCTTGTAATAATTAAATAAGTTCTTCATTATTTAATTTCTTTAAATATAATACAAAGCGATAACATTTGGTGGCAACAATCTGAATTGTGAAATAGCGCTTATCGTGAAATCGGCGCTGGATTCTCTTCTTTAAGGAGCAAATATTTTGTACACTATTTTGCCGGATAAATTCAATAATGTAATCTCTGTAATAAAAATACTAAAAAAAAAAAAAGCAACATGAAGACTTCAGATAACAATCTAAGATCTTTAAGAAAAATATCATGTGCATGGTACACAATTTCGTTGTAATAATTAAATAAGTTCTTCATTATTTAATTTCTTTAAATATAATACAAAGCGATAACATTTGGTGGCAACAATCTAACTTGTGAAATAGCGCTTATCGTGAAATTGGCGCTGGATTCTCCTCTTTAAGGAGCAAATATTTTGTACACTATTTTGCCGGATAAATTAAAAATAGTAAAAAAAAAATGCAACATGAAGACTTCAGATAACAATCTAAGATCTTTAAGAAAAATATCATGTGCATGGTACACAATTTCGTTGTAATAATTAAATAAGTTCTTCGTTATTTAATTTCTTTAAATATAATAGAAAGCGATAACATTTGGTGGCAACAATCTGAATTGTGAAATAGCGCTTATCCTGAAATTGGCGCTGGATTCTCTTCTTTAAGAAGCAAATATTTTGCCCACTATTTTGCCGGATAAATTCAATAAAGTAATCTCTGTAATAAAAATAGTAAAAAAAAAATGCAACATGACGACTTCAGATAACAATCTAAGATCTTTAAGAAAAATATCATGTGCATGGTACACAATTTCCTTGTAATAATTAAATAAGTTCTTCATTATTTAATTTCTTTAAATATAATACAAAGCGATAACATTTGGTGGCAACAATCTGAATCGTGAAATAACGCTTATCGTGAAATTGGCGCTGGATTCTCTTCTTTAAGGAGCAAATATTTTGTACACTATTTTGCCGGATAAATTCAATAATGTAATCTCTGTAATAAAAATAGTAAAAAAAAAAAGCAACATGAAGACTTCAGATAACAATCTAAGATCTTTAAGAAAAATATCATGTGCATGGTACACAATTCCCCTGTAATAATTAAATAAGTTCTTCATTATTTAATTTCTTTAAATATAATAAAATGCGATAACATTTGGTGGCAACAATCTGAATTGTGAAATAGCGCTTATCGTGAAATTGGCGCTGGATTCTCTTCTTTAAGGAGCAAATATTTTGTACACTATTTTGCCGGATAAATTCAATGATGTAATCTCTGTAATAAAAATAATAAAAAAAATGCAACATGAAGACTTCAGATAACAATCTAAGATCTTTATGAAAAATATCATGTGCATGGTACACAATTTCGTTGTAATAATTAAATAAGTTCTTCATTATTTAATTTCTTTAAATATAATACAAAGCGATAACATTTGGTGGCAACAATCTGAGTTGTGAAATAGCGCTTATCGTGAAATTGGCGCTGGATTCTCCTCTTTAAGGAGCAAATATTTTGTACACTATTTTGCCGGATAAATTAAAAATAGTAAAAAAAAATGCAACATGAAGACTTCAGATAACAATCTAAGATCTTTAAGAAAAATATCATGTGCATGGTACACAATTTCGTTGTAATAATTAAATAAGTTCTTCGTTATTTAATTTCTTTAAATATAATAGAAAGCGATAACATTTGGTGGCAACAATCTGAATTGTGAAATAGCGCTTATCCTGAAATTGGCGCTGGATTCTCTTCTTTAAGAAGCAAATATTTTGCCCACTATTTTGCCGGATAAATTCAATAAAGTAATCTCTGTAATAAAAATAGTAAAAAAAAAATGCAACATGACGACTTCAGATAACAATCTAAGATCTTTAAGAAAAATATCATGTGCATGGTACACAATTTCCTTGTAATAATTAAATAAGTTCTTCATTATTTAATTTCTTTAAATATAATACAAAGCGATAACATTTGGTGGCAACAATCTGAATCGTGAAATAACGCTTATCGTGAAATTGGCGCTGGATTCTCTTCTTTAAGGAGCAAATATTTTGTACACTATTTTGCCGGATAAATTCAAAAATGTAATCTCTGTAATAAAAATAGTAAAAAAAAAAATGCAACATGAAGACTTCAGATAACAATCTAAGATCTTTAAGAAAAATATTATGTGCATGGGACACAATTTCCTTGTAATAATTAAATAAGTTCTTCATGATTTAATTTCTTTAAATATAATACAAAGCGATAACATTTGGTGGCAACTATCTGAATTGTAAAATAGCGCTTATCGTGAAATTGGCGCTGGATTCTCTTCTTTAAGGAGCAAATATTTTGTACACTATTTTGCCCAATAAATTAAAAATAGTAAAAAAAATTCAACATGAAGACTTCAGATAACAATCTAAGATCTTTAAGAAAAATATCATGTGTATGGTACACAATTTCCTTGTAATAATTAAATAAGTTCTTCATGATTTAATTTCTTTAAATATAATACAAAGCGATAACATTTGGTGGCAACTATCTGAATTGTGAAATTGCGCTTATCGTGAAATTGGCGCTGGATTCTCTTCTTTAAGGAGCAAATATTTTGTACACTATTTTGCCGGATAAATTCAATAATGTAATCTCTGTAATAAAAATAGTAAAAAAAAATGCAACATGAAGACTTCAGATAACAATCTAAGATCTTTATGAAAAATATCATGTGCATGGTACACAATTTCGTTGTAATAATTAAATAAGTTCTTCATTATTTAATTTCTTTAAATATAATACAAAGCGATAACATTTGGTGGCAACAATCTGAGTTGTGAAATAGCGCTTATCGTGAAATTGGCGCTGGATTCTCCTCTTTAAGGAGCAAATATTTTGTACACTATTTTGCCGGATAAATTAAAAATAGTAAAAAAAAATGCAACATGAAGACTTCAGATAACAATCTAAGATCTTTAAGAAAAATATCATGTGCATGGTACACAATTTCGTTGTAATAATTAAATAAGTTCTTCGTTATTTAATTTCTTTAAATATAATAGAAAGCGATAACATTTGGTGGCAACAATCTGAATTGTGAAATAGCGCTTATCCTGAAATTGGCGCTGGATTCTCTTCTTTAAGAAGCAAATATTTTGCCCACTATTTTGCCGGATAAATTCAATAAAGTAATCTCTGTAATAAAAATAGTAAAAAAAAAATGCAACATGACGACTTCAGATAACAATCTAAGATCTTTAAGAAAAATATCATGTGCATGGTACACAATTTCCTTGTAATAATTAAATAAGTTCTTCATTATTTAATTTCTTTAAATATAATACAAAGCGATAACATTTGGTGGCAACAATCTGAATCGTGAAATAACGCTTATCGTGAAATTGGCGCTGGATTCTCTTCTTTAAGAAGCAAATATTTTGCCCACTATTTTGCCGGATAAATTCAATAAAGTAATCTCTGTAATAAAAATAGTAAAAAAAAAATGCAACATGACGACTTCAGATAACAATCTAAGATCTTTAAGAAAAATATTATGTGCATGGGACACAATTTCCTTGTAATAATTAAATAAGTTCTTCATGATTTAATTTCTTTAAATATAATACAAAGCGATAACATTTGGTGACAACTATCTGAATTGTGAAATAGCGCTTATCGTGAAATTGGCGCTGGATTCTCTTCTTTAAGGAGCAAATATTTTGTACACTATTTTGCCCAATAAATTAAAAATAGTAAAAAAAATTCAACATGAAGACTTCAGATAACAATCTAAGATCTTTAAGAAAAATATCATGTGCATGGTACACAATTTCCTTGTAATAATTAAATAAGTTCTTCATGATTTAATTTCTTTAAATATAATACAAAGCGATAACATTTGGTGGCAACTATCTGAATTGTGAAATTGCGCTTATCGTGAAATTGGCGCTGGATTCTCTTCTTTAAGGAGCAAATATTTTGTACACTATTTTGCCGGATAAATTCAATAATGTAATCTCTGTAATAAAAATAGTAAAAAAAAATGGAACATGAAGACTTCAGATAACAATCTAAGATCTTTAAGAAAAATATCATGTGCATGGTACACAATTTCCTTGTAATAATAAAATAAGTTGTTCATTATTTAATTTCTTTAAATATAATATAAAGCGATAACATTTGGTGGCAACAATCTGAATTGTGAAAGAGCGCTTATCGTGAAATTGGCGCTGGATTCTCTACTTTAAGGAGCAAATATTTTGTACACTATTTTGCCGGATAAATTCAATAATGTAATTTCTGTAATAAAAATAGTAAAAAAAAAAAAATGCAACATGAAGACTTCAGATAACAATCTAAGATCTTTAAGAAAAATATCATGTGCATGGTACACAATTTCCTTGTAATAATTAAATAAGTTCTTCATTATTTAATTTCTTTAAATATAATACAAAGCGATAACATTTGGTGGCAACAATCTGAATTGTGAAATAGCGCTTATCATGAAATTGGCGCTGGATTCTCTTCTTTAAGGAGCAAATATTTTGTACACTATTTTGCCGGATAAATTCAATAATGTAATCTCTGTAATAAAAATAGTAAAAAAAAAAATGCAACATGAAGACTTCAGATCACAATCTAAGATCTTTAAGAAAAATATCATGTGCATGGTACACAATTTCCTTGTAATAATTAAATAAGTTGTTCATTATTTAATTTCTTTAAATATAATACAAAGCGATAACATTTGGTGGCAACAATCTGAATTGTGAAATAGCGCTTATCGTGAAATTGGCGCTGGATTCTCTTCTTTAAGGAGCAAATATTTTGTACACTATTTTGCCGGATAAATTCAATAATGTAATCTCTGTAATAAAAATAGTAAAAAAAATGCAACATGAAGACTTCAGATAACAATCTAAGATCTTTAAGAAAAATATCATGTGCATGGTACACAATTTCGTTGTAATAATTTAATAAGTTCTTAATTATTTAATTTCTTTAAATATAATACAAAGCGATAACATTTGGTGGCAACAATCTGAATTGTGAAATAACGCTTATCGTGAAATTGGCGCTGGATTCTCTTCTTTAAGGAGCAAATATTTTGTACACTATTTTGCCGGATAAATTCAAAAATGTAATCTCTGTAATAAAAATAGTAAAAAAAAATGCAACATGAAGACTTCAGATAAAAATCTAAGATCTTTAAGAAAAATATTATGTGCATGGTACACAATTTCCTTGTAATAATTAAATAAGTTCTTCATTATTTAATTTCTTTAAATATAATACAAAGCGATAACATTTGGTGGCAACTATCTGAATTGTGAAATAACGCTTATCGTGAAATTGGCGCTGGATTCTCTTCTTTAAGGAGCAAATATTTTGTACACTATTTTGCCGGATAAATTAAAAATAGTAAAAAAAAATGCAACATGAAGACTTCAGATAACAATCTAAGATCTTTAAGAAAAATATCATGTGCATGGTACACAATTTCTTTGTAATAATTAAATAAGTTCTTCATTATTTAATTTCTTTAAATATAATACAAAGCGATAACATTTGGTGGCAACAATCTAAATTGTGAAATAGCGCTTATCGTGAAATTGGCGCTGGATTCTCTTCTTTAAGGAGCAAATATTTTGTACACTATTTTGCCAGATAAATTCAATAAAGTAATCTCTGTAATAAAAATAGTAAAAAAAAATGCAACATGACGACTTCAGATAACAATCTAAGATCTTTAAGAAAAATATCATGTGCATGGTACACAATTTCCTTGTAATAATTAAATAAGTTCTTCATTATTTAATTTCTTTAAATATAATACAAAGCGATAACATTTGGTGGCAACTATCTGAATTGTGAAATAGCGCTTATTGTGAAATTGGCGCTGGATTCTCTTCTTTAAGGAGCAAATATTTTGTACACTATTTTGCCCAATAAATTAAAAATAGTAAAAAAAATTCAACATGAAGACTTCAGATAACAATCTAAGATCTTTAAGAAAAATATCATGTGCATGGTACACAATTTCCTTGTAATAATTAAATAAGTTCTTCATGATTTAATTTCTTTAAATATAATACAAAGCGATAACATTTGGTGGCAACTATCTGAATTGTGAAATTGCGCTTATCGTGAAATTGGCGCTGGATTCTCTTCTTTAAGGAGCAAATATTTTGTACACTATTTTGCCGGATAAATTCAATAATGTAACCTCTGTAATAAAAATAGTAAAAAAAAAAATGCAACATGAAGACTTCAGATCACAATCTAAGATCTTTAAGAAAAATATCATGTGCATGGTACACAATTTCCTTGTAATAATTAAATAAGTTGTTCATTATTTAATTTCTTTAAATATAATACAAAGCGATCACATTTGGTGGCAACAATCTGAATTGTGAAATAGCGCTTATCGTGAAATTGGCGCTGGATTCTCTTCTTTAAGGAGCAAATATTTTGTACACTATTTTGCCGGATAAATTCAATAATGTAATCTCTGTAATAAAAATAGTAAAAAAAATGCAACATGAAGACTTCAGATAACAATCTAAGATCTTTAAGAAAAATATCATGTGCATGGTACACAATTTCGTTGTAATAATTTAATAAGTTCTTAATTATTTAATTTCTTTAAATATAATACAAAGCGATAACATTTGGTGGCAACAATCTGAATTGTGAAATAACGCTTATCGTGAAATTGGCGCTGGATTCTCTTCTTTAAGGAGCAAATATTTTGTACACTATTTTGCCGGATAAATTCAAAAATGTAATCTCTGTAATAAAAATAGTAAAAAAAAATGCAACATGAAGACTTCAGATAAAAATCTAAGATCTTTAAGAAAAATATTATGTGCATGGTACACAATTTCCTTGTAATAATTAAATAAGTTCTTCATTATTTAATTTCTTTAAATATAATACAAAGCGATAACATTTGGTGGCAACTATCTGAATTGTGAAATAACGCTTATCGTGAAATTGGCGCTGGATTCTCTTCTTTAAGGAGCAAATATTTTGTACACTATTTTGCCGGATAAATTAAAAATAGTAAAAAAAAATGCAACATGAAGACTTCAGATAACAATCTAAGATCTTTAAGAAAAATATCATGTGCATGGTACACAATTTCTTTGTAATAATTAAATAAGTTCTTCATTATTTAATTTCTTTAAATATAATACAAAGCGATAACATTTGGTGGCAACAATCTAAATTGTGAAATAGCGCTTATCGTGAAATTGGCGCTGGATTCTCTTCTTTAAGGAGCAAATATTTTGTACACTATTTTGCCAGATAAATTCAATAAAGTAATCTCTCTAATAAAAATAGTAAAAAAAAATGCAACATGACGACTTCAGATAACAATCTAAGATCTTTAAGAAAAATATCATGTGCATGGTACACAATTTCCTTGTAATAATTAAATAAGTTCTTCATTATTTAATTTCTTTAAATATAATAGAAAGCGATAACATTTGGTGGCAACAATCTGAATTGTGAAATAGCGCTTATCATGAAATTGGCACTGGATTCTCTTCTTTAAGGAGCAAATATTTTGTACACTATTTTGCCGGATAAATTCAATAATGTAATCTCTGTAATAAAAATAGTAAAAAAAAAATGCAACATGAAGACTTCAGATCACAATCTAAGATCTTTAAGAAAAATATTATGTGCATGGTACACAATTTCCTTGTAATAATTAAATAAGTTCTTCATTATTTAATATCTTTAAATATAATACAAAGCGATAACATTTGGTGGCAACTATCTGAATTGTGAAATAGCGTTTATCGTGAAATTGGCGCTGGATTCTCTTCTTTAAGGAGGAAATATTTTGTACACTATTTTGCCGGATAAATTAAAAATAGTAAAAAAAAATGCAACATGAAGACTTCAGATAACAATCTAAGATCTTTAAGAAAAATATCATGTGCATGGTACAAATTTCTTTGTAATAATTAAATAAGTTCTTCATTATTTAATTTCTTTAAATATAATACAAAGCGATAACATTTGGTGGCAACAATCTGAATTGTGAAATAGCGCTTATCGTGAAATTGGCGCTGGATTCTCTTCTTTAAGGAGCAAATATTTTGTACACTATTTTGCCAGATAAATTCAATAAAGTAATCTCTGTAATAAAAATAGTAAAAAAAAATGCAACATGACGACTTCAGATAACAATCTAAGATCTTTAAGAAAAATATCATGTGCATGGTACACAATTTCCTTGTAATAATTAAATAAGTTCTTCATTATTTAATTTCTTTAAATATAATAAAAAGCGATAACATTTGTTGGCAACAATCTGAATTGTGAAATAGCGCTTATCGTGAAATTGGCGCTGGATTCTCTTCTTTAAGGAGCAAATATTTTGTACACTATTTTGCCGGATAAATTCAATAATGTTATCTCTGTAATAAAAATAGTGAAAAAAAATGCAACATGAAGACTTCAGATAACAATCTAAGATCTTTAAGAAAAATATCATGTGCATGGTACAAATTTCTTTGTAATAATTAAATAAGTTCTTCATTATTTAATTTCTTTAAATATAATACAAAGCGATAACATTTGGTGGCAACAATCTGAATTGTGAAATAGCGCTTATCATGAAATTGGCGCTGGTTTCTCTTCTTTAAGGAGCAAATATTTTGTACACTATTTTGCCGGATAAATTCAATAATGTAATCTCTGTAATAAAAATAGTAAAAAAAAAATGCAACATGAAGACTTCAGATCACAATCTAAGATCTTTAAGAAAAATATCATGTGCATGGTACACAATTTCCTTGTAATAATTAAATAAGTTGTTCATTATTTAATTTCTTTAATATAATACAAAGCGATAACATTTGGTGGCAACAATCTGAATTGTGAAATAGCGCTTATCGTGAAATTGGCGCTGGATTCTCTTCTTTAAGGAGCAAATATTTTGTACACTATTTTGCCGGATAAATTCAATAATGTAATCTCTGTAATAAAAATAGTAAAAAAAATGCAACATGAAGACTTCAGATAACAATCTAAGATCTTTAAGAAAAATATCATGTGCATGGTACACAATTTCGTTGTAATAATTTAATAAGTTCTTAATTATTTAATTTCTTTAAATATAATACAAAGCGATAACATTTGGTGGCAACAATCTGAATTGTGAAATAACGCTTATCGTGAAATTGGCGCTGGATTCTCTTCTTTAAGGAGCAAATATTTTGTACACTATTTTGCCGGATAAATTCAAAAATGTAATCTCTGTAATAAAAATAGTAAAAAAAAATGCAACATGAAGACTTCAGATAAAAATCTAAGATCTTTAAGAAAAATATTATGTGCATGGTACACAATTTCCTTGTAATAATTAAATAAGTTCTTCATTATTTAATTTCTTTAAATATAATACAAAGCGATAACATTTGGTGGCAACTATCTGAATTGTGAAATAACGCTTATCGTGAAATTGGCGCTGGATTCTCTTCTTTAAGGAGCAAATATTTTGTACACTATTTTGCCGGATAAATTAAAAATAGTAAAAAAAAATGCAACATGAAGACTTCAGATAACAATCTAAGATCTTTAAGAAAAATATCATGTGCATGGTACACAATTTCTTTGTAATAATTAAATAAGTTCTTCATTATTTAATTTCTTTAAATATAATACAAAGCGATAACATTTGGTGGCAACAATCTAAATTGTGAAATAGCGCTTATCGTGAAATTGGCGCTGGATTCTCTTCTTTAAGGAGCAAATATTTTGTACACTATTTTGCCAGATAAATTCAATAAAGTAATCTCTGTAATAAAAATAGTAAAAAAAAATGCAACATGACGACTTCAGATAACAATCTAAGATCTTTAAGAAAAATATCATGTGCATGGTACACAATTTCCTTGTAATAATTAAATAAGTTCTTCATTATTTAATTTCTTTAAATATAATAGAAAGCGATAACATTTGGTGGCAACAATCTGAATTGTGAAATAGCGCTTATCATGAAATTGGCACTGGATTCTCTTCTTTAAGGAGCAAATATTTTGTACACTATTTTGCCGGATAAATTCAATAATGTAATCTCTGTAATAAAAATAGTAAAAAAAAAATGCAACATGAAGACTTCAGATCACAATCTAAGATCTTTAAGAAAAATATTATGTGCATGGTACACAATTTCCTTGTAATAATTAAATAAGTTCTTCATTATTTAATATCTTTAAATATAATACAAAGCGATAACATTTGGTGGCAACTATCTGAATTGTGAAATAGCGTTTATCGTGAAATTGGCGCTGGATTCTCTTCTTTAAGGAGGAAATATTTTGTACACTATTTTGCCGGATAAATTAAAAATAGTAAAAAAAAATGCAACATGAAGACTTCAGATAACAATCTAAGATCTTTAAGAAAAATATCATGTGCATGGTACAAATTTCTTTGTAATAATTAAATAAGTTCTTCATTATTTAATTTCTTTAAATATAATACAAAGCGATAACATTTGGTGGCAACAATCTGAATTGTGAAATAGCGCTTATCGTGAAATTGGCGCTGGATTCTCTTCTTTAAGGAGCAAATATTTTGTACACTATTTTGCCAGATAAATTCAATAAAGTAATCTCTGTAATAAAAATAGTAAAAAAAAATGCAACATGACGACTTCAGATAACAATCTAAGATCTTTAAGAAAAATATCATGTGCATGGTACACAATTTCCTTGTAATAATTAAATAAGTTCTTCATTATTTAATTTCTTTAAATATAATAAAAAGCGATAACATTTGTTGGCAACAATCTGAATTGTGAAATAGCGCTTATCGTGAAATTGGCGCTGGATTCTCTTCTTTAAGGAGCAAATATTTTGTACACTATTTTGCCGGATAAATTCAATAATGTTATCTCTGTAATAAAAATAGTGAAAAAAAATGCAACATGAAGACTTCAGATAACAATCTAAGATCTTTAAGAAAAATATCATGTGCATGGTACAAATTTCTTTGTAATAATTAAATAAGTTCTTCATTATTTAATTTCTTTAAATATAATACAAAGCGATAACATTTGGTGGCAACAATCTGAATTGTGAAATAGCGCTTATCGTGAAATTGGCGCTGGATTCTCTTCTTTAAGGAGCAAATATTTTGTACACTATTTTGCCAGATAAATTCAATAAAGTAATCTCTGTAATAAAAATAGTAAAAAAAAATGCAACATGACGACTTCAGATAACAATCTAAGATCTTTAAGAAAAATATCATGTGCATGGTACACAATTTCCTTGTAATAATTAAATAAGTTCTTCATTATTTAATTTCTTTAAATATAATAAAAAGCGATAACATTTGTTGGCAACAATCTGAATTGTGAAATAGCGCTTATCGTGAAATTGGCGCTGGATTCTCTTCTTTAAGGAGCAAATATTTTGTACACTATTTTGCCGGATAAATTCAATAATGTAATCTCTGTAATAAAAATAGTAAAAAAAATGCAACATGAAGACTTCAGATAACAATCTAAGATCTTTAAGAAAAATATCATGTGCATGGTACACAATTTCGTTGTAATAATTAAATTAGTTCTTAATTATTTAATTTCTTTAAATATAATACAAAGCGATAACATTTGGTGGCAACAATCTGAATTGTGAAATAACGCTTATCGTGAAATTGGCGCTGGATTCTCTTCTTTAAGGAGCAAATATTTTGTACACTATTTTGCCGGATAAATTCAAAAATGTAATCTCTGTAATAAAAATAGTAAAAAAAAATGCAACATGAAGACTTCAGATAACAATCTAAGATCTTTAAGAAAAATATTATGTGCATGGTACACAATTTCCTTGTAATAATTAAATACGTTCTTCATTATTTAATATCTTTAAATATAATACAAAGCGATAACATTTGGTGGCAACTATCTGAATTGTGAAATAGCGTTTATCGTGAAATTGGCGCTGGATTCTCTTCTTTAAGGAGCAAATATTTTGTACACTATTTTGCCGGATAAATTCAAAAATGGAATCTCTGTAATAAAAATAGTAAAAAAAAAATGCAGCATGAAGACTTCAGATAACAATCTAAGATCTTTAAGAAAAATATCATGTGCATGGTACACAATTTCCTTGTAATAATTAAATAAGTTCTTCATTATTTAATTTCTTTAAATATAATAGAAAGCGATAACATTTGTTGGCAACAATCTGAATTGTGAAATAGCGCTTATCGTGAAATTGGCGCTGGATTCTCTTCTTTAAGGAGCAAATATTTTGTACACTATTTTGCCGGATAAATTCAATAATGTTATCTCTGTAATAAAAATAGTGAAAAAAAATGCAACATGAAGACTTCAGATAACAATCTAAGATCTTTAAGAAAAATATCATGTGCATAGTACACAATTTCGTTGTAATAATTAAATAAGTTCTTCATTATTTAATTTCTTTAAATATAATACAAAGCGATAACATTTGGTGGCAACAATCTGAATCGTGAAATAACGCTTATCGTGAAATTGGCGCTGGATTCTCTTCTTTAAGGAGCAAATATTTTGTACACTATTTTGCCGGATAAATTCAAAAATGTAATCTCTGTAATAAAAATAGTAAAAAAAAAAATGCAACATGAACACTTCAGATAACAATCTAAGATCTTTAAGAAAAATATTATGTGCATGGTACACAATTTCCTTGTAATAATTAAATAAGTTCTTCATGATTTAATTTCTTTAAATATAATACAAAGCGATAACATTTGGTGGCAACTATCTGAATTGTGAAATAGCGCTTATCGTGAAATTGGCGCTGGATTCTCTTCTTTAAGGAGGAAATATTTTGTACACTATTTTGCCCAATAAATTAAAAATAGTAAAAAAAAATGCAACATGAAGACTTCAGATAACAATCTATGATCTTTAAGAAAAATATCATGTGCATAGTACACAATTTCCTTGTAATAATTAAATAAGTTCTTCATGATTTAATTTCTTTAAATATAATAGAAAGCGATAACATTTGGTGGCAACAATCTGAATTGTGAAATAGCGCTTATCATGAAATTGGCACTGGATTCTCTTCTTTAAGGAGCAAATATTTTGTACACTATTTTGCCGGATAAATTCAATAATGTAATCTCTGTAATAAAAATAGTAAAAAAAAATGCAACATGAAGACTTCAGATCACAATCTAAGATCTTTAAGAAAAATATTATGTGCATGGTACACAATTTCCTTGTAATAATTAAATAAGTTCTTCATTATTTAATATCTTTAAATATAATACAAAGCGATAACATTTGGTGGCAACTATCTGAATTGTGAAATAGCGTTTATCGTGAAATTGGCGCTGGATTCTCTTCTTTAAGGAGGAAATATTTTGTACACTATTTTGCCGGATAAATTAAAAATAGTAAAAAAAAATGCAACATGAAGACTTCAGATAACAATCTAAGATCTTTAAGAAAAATATCATGTGCATGGTACAAATTTCTTTGTAATAATTAAATAAGTTCTTCATTATTTAATTTCTTTAAATATAATACAAAGCGATAACATTTGGTGGCAACAATCTGAATTGTGAAATAGCGCTTATCGTGAAATTGGCGCTGGATTCTCTTCTTTAAGGAGCAAATATTTTGTACACTATTTTGCCAGATAAATTCAATAAAGTAATCTCTGTAATAAAAATAGTAAAAAAAAATGCAACATGACGACTTCAGATAACAATCTAAGATCTTTAAGAAAAATATCATGTGCATGGTACACAATTTCCTTGTAATAATTAAATAAGTTCTTCATTATTTAATTTCTTTAAATATAATAAAAAGCGATAACATTTGTTGGCAACAATCTGAATTGTGAAATAGCGCTTATCGTGAAATTGGCGCTGGATTCTCTTCTTTAAGGAGCAAATATTTTGTACACTATTTTGCCGGATAAATTCAATAATGTTATCTCTGTAATAAAAATAGTGAAAAAAAATGCAACATGAAGACTTCAGATAACAATCTAAGATCTTTAAGAAAAATATCATGTGCATGGTACAAATTTCTTTGTAATAATTAAATAAGTTCTTCATTATTTAATTTCTTTAAATATAATACAAAGCGATAACATTTGGTGGCAACAATCTGAATTGTGAAATAGCGCTTATCGTGAAATTGGCGCTGGATTCTCTTCTTTAAGGAGCAAATATTTTGTACACTATTTTGCCAGATAAATTCAATAAAGTAATCTCTGTAATAAAAAGAGTAAAAAAAAATGCAACATGACGACTTCAGATAACAATCTAAGATCTTTAAGAAAAATATCATGTGCATGGTACACAATTTCCTTGTAATAATTAAATAAGTTCTTCATTATTTAATTTCTTTAAATATAATAAAAAGCGATAACATTTGTTGGCAACAATCTGAATTGTGAAATAGCGCTTATCGTGAAATTGGCGCTGGATTCTCTTCTTTAAGGAGCAAATATTTTGTACACTATTTTGCCGGATAAATTCAATAATGTAATCTCTGTAATAAAAATAGTAAAAAAAATGCAACATGAAGACTTCAGATAACAATCTAAGATCTTTAAGAAAAATATCATGTGCATGGTACACAATTTCGTTGTAATAATTAAATTAGTTCTTAATTATTTAATTTCTTTAAATATAATACAAAGCGATAACATTTGGTGGCAACAATCTGAATTGTGAAATAACGCTTATCGTGAAATTGGCGCTGGATTCTCTTCTTTAAGGAGCAAATATTTTGTACACTATTTTGCCGGATAAATTCAAAAATGTAATCTCTGTAATAAAAATAGTAAAAAAAAAATGCAACATGAAGACTTCAGATAACAATCTAAGATCTTTAAGAAAAATATTATGTGCGTGGTACACAATTTCCTTGTAATAATTAAATAAGTTCTTCATTATTTAATATCTTTAAATATAATACAAAGCGATAACATTTGGTGGCAACTATCTGAATTGTGAAATAGCGTTTATCGTGAAATTGGCGCTGGATTCTCTTCTTTAAGGAGCAAATATTTTGTACACTATTTTGCCGGATAAATTCAAAAATGGAATCTCTGTAATAAAAATAGTAAAAAAAAAATGCAGCATGAAGACTTCAGATAACAATCTAAGATCTTTAAGAAAAATATCATGTGCATGGTACACAATTTCCTTGTAATAATTAAATAAGTTCTTCATTATTTAATTTCTTTAAATATAATAGAAAGCGATAACATTTGTTGGCAACAATCTGAATTGTGAAATAGCGCTTATCGTGAAATTGGCGCTGGATTCTCTTCTTTAAGGAGCAAATATTTTGTACACTATTTTGCCGGATAAATTCAATAATGTTATCTCTGTAATAAAAATAGTGAAAAAAAATGCAACATGAAGACTTCAGATAACAATCTAAGATCTTTAAGAAAAATATCATGTGCATAGTACACAATTTCGTTGTAATAATTAAATAAGTTCTTCATTATTTAATTTCTTTAAATATAATACAAAGCGATAACATTTGGTGGCAACAATCTGAATCGTGAAATAACGCTTATCGTGAAATTGGCGCTGGATTCTCTTCTTTAAGGAGCAAATATTTTGTACACTATTTTGCCGGATAAATTCAAAAATGTAATCTCTGTAATAAAAATAGTAAAAAAAAAAATGCAACATGAACACTTCAGATAACAATCTAAGATCTTTAAGAAAAATATTATGTGCATGGTACACAATTTCCTTGTAATAATTAAATAAGTTCTTCATGATTTAATTTCTTTAAATATAATACAAAGCGATAACATTTGGTGGCAACTATCTGAATTGTGAAATAGCGCTTATCGTGAAATTGGCGCTGGATTCTCTTCTTTAAGGAGGAAATATTTTGTACACTATTTTGCCCAATAAATTAAAAATAGTAAAAAAAAATGCAACATGAAGACTTCAGATAACAATCTATGATCTTTAAGAAAAATATCATGTGCATGGTACACAATTTCCTTGTAATAATTAAATAAGTTCTTCATGATTTAATTTCTTTAAATATAATAGAAAGCGATAACATTTGGTGGCAACAATCTGAATTGTGAAATAGCGCTTATCATGAAATTGGCACTGGATTCTCTTCTTTAAGGAGCAAATATTTTGTACACTATTTTGCCGGATAAATTCAATAATGTAATCTCTGTAATAAAAATAGTAAAAAAAAATGCAACATGAAGACTTCAGATCACAATCTAAGATCTTTAAGAAAAATATTATGTGCATGGTACACAATTTCCTTGTAATAATTAAATAAGTTCTTCATTATTTAATATCTTTAAATATAATACAAAGCGATAACATTTGGTGGCAACTATCTGAATTGTGAAATAGCGTTTATCGTGAAATTGGCGCTGGATTCTCTTCTTTAAGGAGGAAATATTTTGTACACTATTTTGCCGGATAAATTAAAAATAGTAAAAAAAAATGCAACATGAAGACTTCAGATAACAATCTAAGATCTTTAAGAAAAATATCATGTGCATGGTACAAATTTCTTTGTAATAATTAAATAAGTTCTTCATTATTTAATTTCTTTAAATATAATACAAAGCGATAACATTTGGTGGCAACAATCTGAATTGTGAAATAGCGCTTATCGTGAAATTGGCGCTGGATTCTCTTCTTTAAGGAGCAAATATTTTGTACACTATTTTGCCAGATAAATTCAATAAAGTAATCTCTGTAATAAAAATAGTAAAAAAAAATGCAACATGACGACTTCAGATAACAATCTAAGATCTTTAAGAAAAATATCATGTGCATGGTACACAATTTCCTTGTAATAATTAAATAAGTTCTTCATTATTTAATTTCTTTAAATATAATAAAAAGCGATAACATTTGTTGGCAACAATCTGAATTGTGAAATAGCGCTTATCGTGAAATTGGCGCTGGATTCTCTTCTTTAAGGAGCAAATATTTTGTACACTATTTTGCCGGATAAATTCAATAATGTTATCTCTGTAATAAAAATAGTGAAAAAAAATGCAACATGAAGACTTCAGATAACAATCTAAGATCTTTAAGAAAAATATCATGTGCATGGTACAAATTTCTTTGTAATAATTAAATAAGTTCTTCATTATTTAATTTCTTTAAATATAATACAAAGCGATAACATTTGGTGGCAACAATCTGAATTGTGAAATAGCGCTTATCGTGAAATTGGCGCTGGATTCTCTTCTTTAAGGAGCAAATATTTTGTACACTATTTTGCCAGATAAATTCAATAAAGTAATCTCTGTAATAAAAAGAGTAAAAAAAAATGCAACATGACGACTTCAGATAACAATCTAAGATCTTTAAGAAAAATATCATGTGCATGGTACACAATTTCCTTGTAATAATTAAATAAGTTCTTCATTATTTAATTTCTTTAAATATAATAAAAAGCGATAACATTTGTTGGCAACAATCTGAATTGTGAAATAGCGCTTATCGTGAAATTGGCGCTGGATTCTCTTCTTTAAGGAGCAAATATTTTGTACACTATTTTGCCGGATAAATTCAATAATGTAATCTCTGTAATAAAAATAGTAAAAAAAATGCAACATGAAGACTTCAGATAACAATCTAAGATCTTTAAGAAAAATATCATGTGCATGGTACACAATTTCGTTGTAATAATTAAATTAGTTCTTAATTATTTAATTTCTTTAAATATAATACAAAGCGATAACATTTGGTGGCAACAATCTGAATTGTGAAATAACGCTTATCGTGAAATTGGCGCTGGATTCTCTTCTTTAAGGAGCAAATATTTTGTACACTATTTTGCCGGATAAATTCAAAAATGTAATCTCTGTAATAAAAATAGTAAAAAAAAAATGCAACATGAAGACTTCAGATAACAATCTAAGATCTTTAAGAAAAATATTATGTGCATGGTACACAATTTCCTTGTAATAATTAAATAAGTTCTTCATTATTTAATATCTTTAAATATAATACAAAGCGATAACATTTGGTGGCAACTATCTGAATTGTGAAATAGCGTTTATCGTGAAATTGGCGCTGGATTCTCTTCTTTAAGGAGCAAATATTTTGTACACTATTTTGCCGGATAAATTCAAAAATGTAATCTCTGTAATAAAAATAGTAAAAAAAAAATGCAGCATGAAGACTTCAGATAACAATCTAAGATCTTTAAGAAAAATATCATGTGCATGGTACACAATTTCCTTGTAATAATTAAATAAGTTCTTCATTATTTAATTTCTTTAAATATAATAGAAAGCGATAACATTTGTTGGCAACAATCTGAATTGTGAAATAGCGCTTATCGTGAAATTGGCGCTGGATTCTCTTCTTTAAGGAGCAAATATTTTGTACACTATTTTGCCGGATAAATTCAATAATGTTATCTCTGTAATAAAAATAGTGAAAAAAAATGCAACATGAAGACTTCAGATAACAATCTAAGATCTTTAAGAAAAATATCATGTGCATAGTACACAATTTCGTTGTAATAATTAAATAAGTTCTTCATTATTTAATTTCTTTAAATATAATACAAAGCGATAACATTTGGTGGCAACAATCTGAATCGTGAAATAACGCTTATCGTGAAATTGGCGCTGGATTCTCTTCTTTAAGGAGCAAATATTTTGTACACTATTTTGCCGGATAAATTCAAAAATGTAATCTCTGTAATAAAAATAGTAAAAAAAAAAATGCAACATGAAGACTTCAGATAACAATCTAAGATCTTTAAGAAAAATATTATGTGCATGGTACACAATTTCCTTGTAATAATTAAATAAGTTCTTCATGATTTAATTTCTTTAAATATAATACAAAGCGATAACATTTGGTGGCAACTATCTGAATTGTGAAATAGCGCTTATCGTGAAATTGGCGCTGGATTCTCTTCTTTAAGGAGGAAATATTTTGTACACTATTTTGCCCAATAAATTAAAAATAGTAAAAAAAAATGCAACATGAAGACTTCAGATAACAATCTATGATCTTTAAGAAAAATATCATGTGCATGGTACACAATTTCCTTGTAATAATTAAAGAAGTTCTTCGTGATTTAATTTCTTTAAATATAATACAAAGCGATAACATTTGGTGGCAACAATCTGAATTGTGAAATAGCGCTTATCGTGAAATTGGCGCTGGATTCTCTTCATTAAGGAGCAAATATTTTGTACACTATTTTGCCAGATAAATTCAATAATGTAATGTCTGTAATAAAAATAGTAAAAAAAAAATGCAACATGAAGACTTCAGATAACAATCTAAGATCTTTAAGAAAAATATCATGTGCATGGTACACAATTTCGTTCTAATAATTAAATAAGTTCTTTGTTATTTAATTTCTTTAAATATAATACAAAGCGACAACAGTTGGTGGCAACAATCTGAATTGTGAAATTGCGCTTATCGTGAAATTGGCTCTGGATTCTCTTCTTTAAGGAGCAAATATTTTGTACACTATTTTGCCGGATAAATTCAATAATGTAATCTCTGTAATAAAAATAGTAAAAAAAAATGCAACATGAAGACTTCAGATAACAATCTAAGATCTTTAAGAAAAATATCATGTGCATGGTACACAATTTCCTTGTAATAATTAAATAAGTTCTTCATTATTTAATTTCTTTAAATATAATACAAAGCGATAACATTTGGTGGCAACAATCTGAATTGTGAAATAGCGAATCTCTGTAATAAAAATAGTAAAAAAAAAATGCAACATGAAGACTTCAGATAACAATCTAAGATCTTTAAGAAAAATATCATGTGCATGGTACACAATTTCCTTGTAATAATTAAATAAGTTCTTCATTATTTAATTTCTTTAAATATAATACAAAGCGATATCATTTGGTGGCAACAATCTGAATTGTGAAATAGCGAATCTCTGTAATAAAAATAGTAAAAAAAAATGCAACATGAAGACTTCAGATAACAATCTAAGATCTTTAAGAAAAATATTATGTGCATGGCACACAATTTCCTTGTAATAATTAAATAAGTTCTTCATTATTTAATATCTTTAAATATAATACAAAGCGATAACATTTGGTGGCAACAATCTGAATTGTGAAATAGCGCTTATCGTGAAATTGGCGCTGGATTCTCTTCTTTAAGGAGCAAATATTTTGTACACTATTTTGCCGGATAAATTCAATAATGTAATCTCTGTAATAAAAATAGTAAAAAAAAAATGCAACATGAAGACTTCAGATCACAATCTAAGATCTTTAAGAAAAATATCATGTGCATGGTACACAATTTCCTTGTAATAATTAAATAAGTTCTTCATTATTTAATATCTTTAAATATAATACAAAGCGATAACATTTGGTGGCAACTATCTGAATTGTGAAATAGCGTTTATCGTGAAATTGGCGCTGGATTCTCTTCTTTAAGGAGGAAATATTTTGTACACTATTTTGCCGGATAAATTAAAAATAGTAAAAAAAAATGCAACATGAAGACTTCAGATAACAATCTAAGATCTTTAAGAAAAATATCATGTGCATGGTACAAATTTCTTTGTAATAATTAAATAAGTTCTTCATTATTTAATTTCTTTAAATATAATACAAAGCGATAACATTTGGTGGCAACAATCTGAATTGTGAAATAGCGCTTATCGTGAAATTGGCGCTGGATTCTCTTCTTTAAGGAGCAAATATTTTGTACACTATTTTGCCAGATAAATTCAATAAAGTAATCTCTGTAATAAAAATAGTAAAAAAAAATGCAACATGACGACTTCAGATAACAATCTAAGATCTTTAAGAAAAATATCATGTGCATGGTACACAATTTCCTTGTAATAATTAAATAAGTTCTTCATTATTTAATTTCTTTAAATATAATAAAAAGCGATAACATTTGTTGGCAACAATCTGAATTGTGAAATAGCGCTTATCGTGAAATTGGCGCTGGATTCTCTTCTTTAAGGAGCAAATATTTTGTACACTATTTTGCCGGATAAATTCAATAATGTTATCTCTGTAATAAAAATAGTGAAAAAAAATGCAACATGAAGACTTCAGATAACAATCTAAGATCTTTAAGAAAAATATCATGTGCATGGTACAAATTTCTTTGTAATAATTAAATAAGTTCTTCATTATTTAATTTCTTTAAATATAATACAAAGCGATAACATTTGGTGGCAACAATCTGAATTGTGAAATAGCGCTTATCGTGAAATTGGCGCTGGATTCTCTTCTTTAAGGAGCAAATATTTTGTACACTATTTTGCCAGATAAATTCAATAAAGTAATCTCTGTAATAAAAAGAGTAAAAAAAAATGCAACATGACGACTTCAGATAACAATCTAAGATCTTTAAGAAAAATATCATGTGCATGGTACACAATTTCCTTGTAATAATTAAATAAGTTCTTCATTATTTAATTTCTTTAAATATAATAAAAAGCGATAACATTTGTTGGCAACAATCTGAATTGTGAAATAGCGCTTATCGTGAAATTGGCGCTGGATTCTCTTCTTTAAGGAGCAAATATTTTGTACACTATTTTGCCGGATAAATTCAATAATGTAATCTCTGTAATAAAAATAGTAAAAAAAATGCAACATGAAGACTTCAGATAACAATCTAAGATCTTTAAGAAAAATATCATGTGCATGGTACACAATTTCGTTGTAATAATTAAATTAGTTCTTAATTATTTAATTTCTTTAAATATAATACAAAGCGATAACATTTGGTGGCAACAATCTGAATTGTGAAATAACGCTTATCGTGAAATTGGCGCTGGATTCTCTTCTTTAAGGAGCAAATATTTTGTACACTATTTTGCCGGATAAATTCAAAAATGTAATCTCTGTAATAAAAATAGTAAAAAAAAAATGCAACATGAAGACTTCAGATAACAATCTAAGATCTTTAAGAAAAATATTATGTGCATGGTACACAATTTCCTTGTAATAATTAAATAAGTTCTTCATTATTTAATATCTTTAAATATAATACAAAGCGATAACATTTGGTGGCAACTATCTGAATTGTGAAATAGCGTTTATCGTGAAATTGGCGCTGGATTCTCTTCTTTAAGGAGCAAATATTTTGTACACTATTTTGCCGGATAAATTCAAAAATGTAATCTCTGTAATAAAAATAGTAAAAAAAAAATGCAGCATGAAGACTTCAGATAACAATCTAAGATCTTTAAGAAAAATATCATGTGCATGGTACACAATTTCCTTGTAATAATTAAATAAGTTCTTCATTATTTAATTTCTTTAAATATAATAGAAAGCGATAACATTTGTTGGCAACAATCTGAATTGTGAAATAGCGCTTATCGTGAAATTGGCGCTGGATTCTCTTCTTTAAGGAGCAAATATTTTGTACACTATTTTGCCGGATAAATTCAATAATGTTATCTCTGTAATAAAAATAGTGAAAAAAAATGCAACATGAAGACTTCAGATAACAATCTAAGATCTTTAAGAAAAATATCATGTGCATAGTACACAATTTCGTTGTAATAATTAAATAAGTTCTTCATTATTTAATTTCTTTAAATATAATACAAAGCGATAACATTTGGTGGCAACAATCTGAATCGTGAAATAACGCTTATCGTGAAATTGGCGCTGGATTCTCTTCTTTAAGGAGCAAATATTTTGTACACTATTTTGCCGGATAAATTCAAAAATGTAATCTCTGTAATAAAAATAGTAAAAAAAAAATGCAACATGAAGACTTCAGATAACAATCTAAGATCTTTAAGAAAAATATTATGTGCATGGTACACAATTTCCTTGTAATAATTAAATAAGTTCTTCATGATTTAATTTCTTTAAATATAATACAAAGCGATAACATTTGGTGGCAACTATCTGAATTGTGAAATAGCGTTTATCGTGAAATTGGCGCTGGATTCTCTTCTTTAAGGAGGAAATATTTTGTACACTATTTTGCCGGATAAATTAAAAATAGTAAAAAAAAATGCAACATGAAGACTTCAGATAACAATCTAAGATCTTTAAGAAAAATATCATGTGCATGGTACAAATTTCTTTGTAATAATTAAATAAGTTCTTCATTATTTAATTTCTTTAAATATAATACAAAGCGATAACATTTGGTGGCAACAATCTGAATTGTGAAATAGCGCTTATCGTGAAATTGGCGCTGGATTCTCTTCTTTAAGGAGCAAATATTTTGTACACTATTTTGCCAGATAAATTCAATAAAGTAATCTCTGTAATAAAAATAGTAAAAAAAAATGCAACATGACGACTTCAGATAACAATCTAAGATCTTTAAGAAAAATATCATGTGCATGGTACACAATTTCCTTGTAATAATTAAATAAGTTCTTCATTATTTAATTTCTTTAAATATAATAAAAAGCGATAACATTTGTTGGCAACAATCTGAATTGTGAAATAGCGCTTATCGTGAAATTGGCGCTGGATTCTCTTCTTTAAGGAGCAAATATTTTGTACACTATTTTGCCGGATAAATTCAATAATGTTATCTCTGTAATAAAAATAGTGAAAAAAAATGCAACATGAAGACTTCAGATAACAATCTAAGATCTTTAAGAAAAATATCATGTGCATGGTACAAATTTCTTTGTAATAATTAAATAAGTTCTTCATTATTTAATTTCTTTAAATATAATACAAAGCGATAACATTTGGTGGCAACAATCTGAATTGTGAAATAGCGCTTATCGTGAAATTGGCGCTGGATTCTCTTCTTTAAGGAGCAAATATTTTGTACACTATTTTGCCAGATAAATTCAATAAAGTAATCTCTGTAATAAAAAGAGTAAAAAAAAATGCAACATGACGACTTCAGATAACAATCTAAGATCTTTAAGAAAAATATCATGTGCATGGTACACAATTTCCTTGTAATAATTAAATAAGTTCTTCATTATTTAATTTCTTTAAATATAATAAAAAGCGATAACATTTGTTGGCAACAATCTGAATTGTGAAATAGCGCTTATCGTGAAATTGGCGCTGGATTCTCTTCTTTAAGGAGCAAATATTTTGTACACTATTTTGCCGGATAAATTCAATAATGTTATCTCTGTAATAAAAATAGTGAAAAAAAATGCAGCATGAAGACTTCAGATAACAATCTAAGATCTTTAAGAAAAATATCATGTGCATGGTACACAATTTCGTTGTAATAATTAAATTAGTTCTTAATTATTTAATTTCTTTAAATATAATACAAAGCGATAACATTTGGTGGCAACAATCTGAATTGTGAAATAACGCTTATCGTGAAATTGGCGCTGGATTCTCTTCTTTAAGGAGCAAATATTTTGTACACTATTTTGCCGGATAAATTCAAAAATGTAATCTCTGTAATAAAAATAGTAAAAAAAAAATGCAACATGAAGACTTCAGATAACAATCTAAGATCTTTAAGAAAAATATTATGTGCATGGTACACAATTTCCTTGTAATAATTAAATAAGTTCTTCATTATTTAATATCTTTAAATATAATACAAAGCGATAACATTTGGTGGCAACTATCTGAATTGTGAAATAGCGTTTATCGTGAAATTGGCGCTGGATTCTCTTCTTTAAGGAGCAAATATTTTGTACACTATTTTGCCGGATAAATTCAAAAATGGAATCTCTGTAATAAAAATAGTAAAAAAAAAATGCAGCATGAAGACTTCAGATAACAATCTAAGATCTTTAAGAAAAATATCATGTGCATGGTACACAATTTCCTTGTAATAATTAAATAAGTTCTTCATTATTTAATTTCTTTAAATATAATAGAAAGCGATAACATTTGTTGGCAACAATCTGAATTGTGAAATAGCGCTTATCGTGAAATTGGCGCTGGATTCTCTTCTTTAAGGAGCAAATATTTTGTACACTATTTTGCCGGATAAATTCAATAATGTTATCTCTGTAATAAAAATAGTGAAAAAAAATGCAACATGAAGACTTCAGATAACAATCTAAGATCTTTAAGAAAAATATCATGTGCATAGTACACAATTTCGTTGTAATAATTAAATAAGTTCTTCATTATTTAATTTCTTTAAATATAATACAAAGCGATAACATTTGGTGGCAACAATCTGAATCGTGAAATAACGCTTATCGTGAAATTGGCGCTGGATTCTCTTCTTTAAGGAGCAAATATTTTGTACACTATTTTGCCGGATAAATTCAAAAATGTAATCTCTGTAATAAAAATAGTAAAAAAAAAAATGCAACATGAACACTTCAGATAACAATCTAAGATCTTTAAGAAAAATATTATGTGCATGGTACACAATTTCCTTGTAATAATTAAATAAGTTCTTCATGATTTAATTTCTTTAAATATAATACAAAGCGATAACATTTGGTGGCAACTATCTGAATTGTGAAATAGCGCTTATCGTGAAATTGGCGCTGGATTCTCTTCTTTAAGGAGGAAATATTTTGTACACTATTTTGCCCAATAAATTAAAAATAGTAAAAAAAAATGCAACATGAAGACTTCAGATAACAATCTATGATCTTTAAGAAAAATATCATGTGCATGGTACACAATTTCCTTGTAATAATTAAATAAGTTCTTCATGATTTAATTTCTTTAAATATAATAGAAAGCGATAACATTTGGTGGCAACAATCTGAATTGTGAAATAGCGCTTATCATGAAATTGGCACTGGATTCTCTTCTTTAAGGAGCAAATATTTTGTACACTATTTTGCCGGATAAATTCAATAATGTAATCTCTGTAATAAAAATAGTAAAAAAAAATGCAACATGAAGACTTCAGATCACAATCTAAGATCTTTAAGAAAAATATTATGTGCATGGTACACAATTTCCTTGTAATAATTAAATAAGTTCTTCATTATTTAATATCTTTAAATATAATACAAAGCGATAACATTTGGTGGCAACTATCTGAATTGTGAAATAGCGTTTATCGTGAAATTGGCGCTGGATTCTCTTCTTTAAGGAGGAAATATTTTGTACACTATTTTGCCGGATAAATTAAAAATAGTAAAAAAAAATGCAACATGAAGACTTCAGATAACAATCTAAGATCTTTAAGAAAAATATCATGTGCATGGTACAAATTTCTTTGTAATAATTAAATAAGTTCTTCATTATTTAATTTCTTTAAATATAATACAAAGCGATAACATTTGGTGGCAACAATCTGAATTGTGAAATAGCGCTTATCGTGAAATTGGCGCTGGATTCTCTTCTTTAAGGAGCAAATATTTTGTACACTATTTTGCCAGATAAATTCAATAAAGTAATCTCTGTAATAAAAATAGTAAAAAAAAATGCAACATGACGACTTCAGATAACAATCTAAGATCTTTAAGAAAAATATCATGTGCATGGTACACAATTTCCTTGTAATAATTAAATAAGTTCTTCATTATTTAATTTCTTTAAATATAATAAAAAGCGATAACATTTGTTGGCAACAATCTGAATTGTGAAATAGCGCTTATCGTGAAATTGGCGCTGGATTCTCTTCTTTAAGGAGCAAATATTTTGTACACTATTTTGCCGGATAAATTCAATAATGTTATCTCTGTAATTAAAATAGTGAAAAAAAATGCAACATGACGACTTCAGATAACAATCTAAGATCTTTAAGAAAAATATCATGTGCATGGTACAAATTTCTTTGTAATAATTAAATAAGTTCTTCATTATTTAATTTCTTTAAATATAATACAAAGCGATAACATTTGGTGGCAACAATCTGAATTGTGAAATAGCGCTTATCGTGAAATTGGCGCTGGATTCTCTTCTTTAAGGAGCAAATATTTTGTACACTATTTTGCCAGATAAATTCAATAAAGTAATCTCTGTAATAAAAAGAGTAAAAAAAAATGCAACATGACGACTTCAGATAACAATCTAAGATCTTTAAGAAAAATATCATGTGCATGGTACACAATTTCCTTGTAATAATTAAATAAGTTCTTCATTATTTAATTTCTTTAAATATAATAAAAAGCGATAACATTTGTTGGCAACAATCTGAATTGTGAAATAGCGCTTATCGTGAAATTGGCGCTGGATTCTCTTCTTTAAGGAGCAAATATTTTGTACACTATTTTGCCGGATAAATTCAATAATGTAATCTCTGTAATAAAAATAGTAAAAAAAATGCAACATGAAGACTTCAGATAACAATCTAAGATCTTTAAGAAAAATATCATGTGCATGGTACACAATTTCGTTGTAATAATTAAATTAGTTCTTAATTATTTAATTTCTTTAAATATAATACAAAGCGATAACATTTGGTGGCAACAATCTGAATTGTGAAATAACGCTTATCGTGAAATTGGCGCTGGATTCTCTTCTTTAAGGAGCAAATATTTTGTACACTATTTTGCCGGATAAATTCAAAAATGTAATCTCTGTAATAAAAATAGTAAAAAAAAAATGCAACATGAAGACTTCAGATAACAATCTAAGATCTTTAAGAAAAATATTATGTGCATGGTACACAATTTCCTTGTAATAATTAAATAAGTTCTTCATTATTTAATATCTTTAAATATAATACAAAGCGATAACATTTGGTGGCAACTATCTGAATTGTGAAATAGCGTTTATCGTGAAATTGGCGCTGGATTCTCTTCTTTAAGGAGCAAATATTTTGTACACTATTTTGCCGGATAAATTCAAAAATGTAATCTCTGTAATAAAAATAGTAAAAAAAAAAATGCAGCATGAAGACTTCAGATAACAATCTAAGATCTTTAAGAAAAATATCATGTGCATGGTACACAATTTCCTTGTAATAATTAAATAAGTTCTTCATTATTTAATTTCTTTAAATATAATAGAAAGCGATAACATTTGTTGGCAACAATCTGAATTGTGAAATAGCGCTTATCGTGAAATTGGCGCTGGATTCTCTTCTTTAAGGAGCAAATATTTTGTACACTATTTTGCCGGATAAATTCAATAATGTTATCTCTGTAATAAAAATAGTGAAAAAAAATGCAACATGAAGACTTCAGATAACAATCTAAGATCTTTAAGAAAAATATCATGTGCATAGTACACAATTTCGTTGTAATAATTAAATAAGTTCTTCATTATTTAATTTCTTTAAATATAATACAAAGCGATAACATTTGGTGGCAACAATCTGAATCGTGAAATAACGCTTATCGTGAAATTGGCGCTGGATTCTCTTCTTTAAGGAGCAAATATTTTGTACACTATTTTGCCGGATAAATTCAAAAATGTAATCTCTGTAATAAAAATAGTAAAAAAAAAAATGCAACATGAAGACTTCAGATAACAATCTAAGATCTTTAAGAAAAATATTATGTGCATGGTACACAATTTCCTTGTAATAATTAAATAAGTTCTTCATGATTTAATTTCTTTAAATATAATACAAAGCGATAACATTTGGTGGCAACTATCTGAATTGTGAAATAGCGCTTATCGTGAAATTGGCGCTGGATTCTCTTCTTTAAGGAGGAAATATTTTGTACACTATTTTGCCCAATAAATTAAAAATAGTAAAAAAAAATGCAACATGAAGACTTCAGATAACAATCTATGATCTTTAAGAAAAATATCATGTGCATGGTACACAATTTCCTTGTAATAATTAAAGAAGTTCTTCGTGATTTAATTTCTTTAAATATAATACAAAGCGATAACATTTGGTGGCAACAATCTGAATTGTGAAATAGCGCTTATCGTGAAATTGGCGCTGGATTCTCTTCTTTAAGGAGCAAATATTTTGTACACTATTTTGCCAGATAAATTCAATAATGTAATGTCTGTAATAAAAATAGTAAAAAAAAAATGCAACATGAAGACTTCAGATAACAATCTAAGATCTTTAAGAAAAATATCATGTGCATGGTACACAATTTCGTTCTAATAATTAAATAAGTTCTTTGTTATTTAATTTCTTTAAATATAATACAAAGCGACAACAGTTGGTGGCAACAATCTGAATTGTGAAATTGCGCTTATCGTGAAATTGGCTCTGGATTCTCTTCTTTAAGGAGCAAATATTTTGTACACTATTTTGCCGGATAAATTCAATAATGTAATCTCTGTAATAAAAATAGTAAAAAAAAATGCAACATGAAGACTTCAGATAACAATCTAAGATCTTTAAGAAAAATATCATGTGCATGGTACACAATTTCCTTGTAATAATTAAATAAGTTCTTCATTATTTAATTTCTTTAAATATAATACAAAGCGATAACATTTGGTGGCAACAATCTGAATTGTGAAATAGCGAATCTCTGTAATAAAAATAGTAAAAAAAAAAATGCAACATGAAGACTTCAGATAACAATCTAAGATCTTTAAGAAAAATATCATGTGCATGGTACACAATTTCCTTTAATAATTAAATAAGTTCTTCATTATTTAATTTCTTTAAATATAATACAAAGCGATAACATTTGGTGGCAACAATCTGAATTGTGAAATAGCGAATCTCTGTAATAAAAATAGTAAAAAAAAATGCAACATGAAGACTTCAGATAACAATCTAAGATCTTTAAGAAAAATATTATGTGCATGGTACACAATTTCCTTGTAATAATTAAATAGTTCTTCATTATTTAATATCTTTAAATATAATACAAAGCGATAACATTTGGTGGCAACAATCTGAATTGTGAAATAGCGCTTATCGTGAAATTGGCGCTGGATTCTCTTCTTTAAGGAGCAAATATTTTGTACACTATTTTGCCGGATAAATTCAATAATGTAATCTCTGTAATAAAAATAGTAAAAAAAAAAATGCAACATGAAGACTTCAGATCACAATCTAAGATCTTTAAGAAAATATCATGTGCATGGTACACAATTTCCTTGTAATAATTAAATAAGTTCTTCATTATTTAATATCTTTAAATATAATACAAAGCGATAACATTTGGTGGCAACTATCTGAATTGTGAAATAGCGTTTATCGTGAAATTGGCGCTGGATTCTCTTCTTTAAGGAGGAAATATTTTGTACACTATTTTGCCGGATAAATTAAAAATAGTAAAAAAAAATGCAACATGAAGACTTCAGATAACAATCTAAGATCTTTAAGAAAAATATCATGTGCATGGTACAAATTTCTTTGTATAATTAAATAAGTTCTTCATTATTTAATTTCTTTAAATATAATACAAAGCGATAACATTTGGTGGCAACAATCTGAATTGTGAAATAGCGCTTATCGTGAAATTGGCGCTGGATTCTCTTCTTTAAGGAGCAAATATTTTGTACACTATTTTGCCAGATAAATTCAATAAAGTAATCTCTTGTAATAAAAATAGTAAAAAAAAATGCAACATGACGACTTCAGATAACAATCTAAGATCTTTAAGAAAAATATCATGTGCATGGTACACAATTTCCTTGTAATAATTAAATAAGTTCTTCATTATTTAATTTCTTTAAATATAATAAAAAGCGATAACATTTGTTGGCAACAATCTGAATTGTGAAATAGCGCTTATCGTGAAATTGGCGCTGGATTCTCTTCTTTAAGGAGCAAATATTTTGTACACTATTTTGCCGGATAAATTCAATAATGTTATCTCTGTAATAAAAATAGTGAAAAAAAATGCAACATGAAGACTTCAGATAACAATCTAAGATCTTTAAGAAAAATATCATGTGCATGGTACAAATTTCTTTGTAATAATTAAATAAGTTCTTCATTATTTAATTTCTTTAAATATAATACAAAGCGATAACATTTGGTGGCAACAATCTGAATTGTGAAATAGCGCTTATCGTGAAATTGGCGCTGGATTCTCTTCTTTAAGGAGCAAATATTTTGTACACTATTTTGCCAGATAAATTCAATAAAGTAATCTCTGTAATAAAAAGAGTAAAAAAAAATGCAACATGACGACTTCAGATAACAATCTAAGATCTTTAAGAAAAATATCATGTGCATGGTACACAATTTCCTTGTAATAATTAAATAAGTTCTTCATTATTTAATTTCTTTAAATATAATAAAAAGCGATAACATTTGTTGGCAACAATCTGAATTGTGAATAGCGCTTATCGTGAAATTGGCGCTGGATTCTCTTCTTTAAGGAGCAAATATTTTGTACACTATTTTGCCGGATAAATTCAATAATGTAATCTCTGTAATAAAAATAGTAAAAAAAATGCAACATGAAGACTTCAGATAACAATCTAAGATCTTTAAGAAAAATATCATGTGCATGGTACACAATTTCGTTGTAATAATTAAATTAGTTCTTAATTATTTAATTTCTTTAAATATAATACAAAGCGATAACATTTGGTGGCAACAATCTGAATTGTGAAATAACGCTTATCGTGAAATTGGCGCTGGATTCTCTTCTTTAAGGAGCAAATATTTTGTACACTATTTTGCCGGATAAATTCAAAAATGTAATCTCTGTAATAAAAATAGTAAAAAAAAAATGCAACATGAAGACTTCAGATAACAATCTAAGATCTTTAAGAAAAATATTATGTGCATGGTACACAATTTCCTTGTAATAATTAAATAAGTTCTTCATTATTTTAATATCTTTAAATATAATACAAAGCGATAACATTTGGTGGCAACTATCTGAATTGTGAAATAGCGTTTATCGTGAAATTGGCGCTGGATTCTCTTCTTTAAGGAGCAAATATTTTGTACACTATTTTGCCGGATAAATTCAAAAATGTAATCTCTGTAATAAAAATAGTAAAAAAAAATGCAGCATGAAGACTTCAGATAACAATCTAAGATCTTTAAGAAAAATATCATGTGCATGGTACACAATTTCCTTGTAATAATTAAATAAGTTCTTCATTATTTAATTTCTTTAAATATAATAGAAAGCGATAACATTTGTTGGCAACAATCTGAATTGTGAAATAGCGCTTATCGTGAAATTGGCGCTGGATTCTCTTCTTTAAGGAGCAAATATTTTGTACACTATTTTGCCGGATAAATTCAATAATGTTATCTCTGTAATAAAAATAGTGAAAAAAAATGCAACATGAAGACTTCAGATAACAATCTAAGATCTTTAAGAAAAATATCATGTGCATAGTACACAATTTCGTTGTAATAATTAAATAAGTTCTTCATTATTTAATTTCTTTAAATATAATACAAAGCGATAACATTTGGTGGCAACAATCTGAATCGTGAAATAACGCTTATCGTGAAATTGGCGCTGGATTCTCTTCTTTAAGGAGCAAATATTTTGTACACTATTTTGCCGGATAAATTCAAAAATGTAATCTCTGTAATAAAAATAGTAAAAAAAAAAATGCAACATGAAGACTTCAGATAACAATCTAAGATCTTTAAGAAAAATATTATGTGCATGGTACACAATTTCCTTGTAATAATTAAATAAGTTCTTCATGATTTAATTTCTTTAAATATAATACAAAGCGATAACATTTGGTGGCAACTATCTGAATTGTGAAATAGCGTTTATCGTGAAATTGGCGCTGGATTCTCTTCTTTAAGGAGGAAATATTTTGTACACTATTTTGCCGGATAAATTAAAAATAGTAAAAAAAAATGCAACATGAAGACTTCAGATAACAATCTAAGATCTTTAAGAAAAATATCATGTGCATGGTACAAATTTCTTTGTAATAATTAAATAAGTTCTTCATTATTTAATTTCTTTAAATATAATACAAAGCGATAACATTTGGTGGCAACAATCTGAATTGTGAAATAGCGCTTATCGTGAAATTGGCGCTGGATTCTCTTCTTTAAGGAGCAAATATTTTGTACACTATTTTGCCAGATAAATTCAATAAAGTAATCTCTGTAATAAAAATAGTAAAAAAAAATGCAACATGACGACTTCAGATAACAATCTAAGATCTTTAAGAAAAATATCATGTGCATGGTACACAATTTCCTTGTAATAATTAAATAAGTTCTTCATTATTTAATTTCTTTAAATATAATAAAAAGCGATAACATTTGTTGGCAACAATCTGAATTGTGAAATAGCGCTTATCGTGAAATTGGCGCTGGATTCTCTTCTTTAAGGAGCAAATATTTTGTACACTATTTTGCCGGATAAATTCAATAATGTTATCTCTGTAATAAAAATAGTGAAAAAAAATGCAACATGAAGACTTCAGATAACAATCTAAGATCTTTAAGAAAAATATCATGTGCATGGTACAAATTTCTTTGTAATAATTAAATAAGTTCTTCATTATTTAATTTCTTTAAATATAATACAAAGCGATAACATTTGGTGGCAACAATCTGAATTGTGAAATAGCGCTTATCGTGAAATTGGCGCTGGATTCTCTTCTTTAAGGAGCAAATATTTTGTACACTATTTTGCCAGATAAATTCAATAAAGTAATCTCTGTAATAAAAAGAGTAAAAAAAAATGCAACATGACGACTTCAGATAACAATCTAAGATCTTTAAGAAAAATATCATGTGCATGGTACACAATTTCCTTGTAATAATTAAATAAGTTCTTCATTATTTAATTTCTTTAAATATAATAAAAAGCGATAACATTTGTTGGCAACAATCTGAATTGTGAAATAGCGCTTATCGTGAAATTGGCGCTGGATTCTCTTCTTTAAGGAGCAAATATTTTGTACACTATTTTGCCGGATAAATTCAATAATGTAATCTCTGTAATAAAAATAGTAAAAAAAATGCAACATGAAGACTTCAGATAACAATCTAAGATCTTTAAGAAAAATATCATGTGCATGGTACACAATTTCGTTGTAATAATTAAATTAGTTCTTAATTATTTAATTTCTTTAAATATAATACAAAGCGATAACATTTGGTGGCAACAATCTGAATTGAGAAATAACGCTTATCGTGAAATTGGCGCTGGATTCTCTTCTTTAAGGAGCAAATATTTTGTACACTATTTTGCCGGATAAATTCAAAAATGTAATCTCTGTAATAAAAATAGTAAAAAAAAAATGCAACATGAAGACTTCAGATAACAATCTAAGATCTTTAAGAAAAATATTATGTGCATGGTACACAATTTCCTTGTAATAATTAAATAAGTTCTTCATTATTTAATATCTTTAAATATAATACAAAGCGATAACATTTGGTGGCAACTATCTGAATTGTGAAATAGCGTTTATCGTGAAATTGGCGCTGGATTCTCTTCTTTATGGAGCAAATATTTTGTACACTATTTTGCCGGATAAATTCAAAAATGTAATCTCTGTAATAAAAATAGTAAAAAAAAAATGCAGCATGAAGACTTCAGATAACAATCTAAGATCTTTAAGAAAAATATCATGTGCATGGTACACAATTTCCTTGTAATAATTAAATAAGTTCTTCATTATTTAATTTCTTTAAATATAATAGAAAGCGATAACATTTGTTGGCAACAATCTGAATTGTGAAATAGCGCTTATCGTGAAATTGGCGCTGGATTCTCTTCTTTAAGGAGCAAATATTTTGTACACTATTTTGCCGGATAAATTCAATAATGTTATCTCTGTAATAAAAATAGTGAAAAAAAATGCAACATGAAGACTTCAGATAACAATCTAAGATCTTTAAGAAAAATATCATGTGCATAGTACACAATTTCGTTGTAATAATTAAATAAGTTCTTCATTATTTAATTTCTTTAAATATAATACAAAGCGATAACATTTGGTGGCAACAATCTGAATCGTGAAATAACGCTTATCGTGAAATTGGCGCTGGATTCTCTTCTTTAAGGAGCAAATATTTTGTACACTATTTTGCCGGATAAATTCAAAAATGTAATCTCTGTAATAAAAATAGTAAAAAAAAAATGCAACATGAAGACTTCAGATAACAATCTAAGATCTTTAAGAAAAATATTATGTGCATGGTACACAATTTCCTTGTAATAATTAAATAAGTTCTTCATGATTTAATTTCTTTAAATATAATACAAAGCGATAACATTTGGTGGCAACTATCTGAATTGTGAAATAGCGCTTATCGTGAAATTGGCGCTGGATTCTCTTCTTTAAGGAGGAAATATTTTGTACACTATTTTGCCCAATAAATTAAAAATAGTAAAAAAAAATGCAACATGAAGACTTCAGATAACAATCTATGATCTTTAAGAAAAATATCATGTGCATGGTACACAATTTCCTTGTAATAATTAAAGAAGTTCTTCGTGATTTAATTTCTTTAAATATAATACAAAGCGATAACATTTGGTGGCAACAATCTGAATTGTGAAATAGCGCTTATCGTGAAATTGGCGCTGGATTCTCTTCTTTAAGGAGCAAATATTTTGTACACTATTTTGCCAGATAAATTCAATAATGTAATGTCTGTAATAAAAATAGTAAAAAAAAAATGCAACATGAAGACTTCAGATAACAATCTAAGATCTTTAAGAAAAATATCATGTGCATGGTACAAAATTTCGTTCTAATAATTAAATAAGTTCTTTGTTATTTAATTTCTTTAAATATAATACAAAGCGACAACAGTTGGTGGCAACAATCTGAATTGTGAAATTGCGCTTATCGTGAAATTGGCTCTGGATTCTCTTCTTTAAGGAGCAAATATTTTGTACACTATTTTGCCGGATAAATTCAATAATGTAATCTCTGTAATAAAAATAGTAAAAAAAAATGCAACATGAAGACTTCAGATAACAATCTAAGATCTTTAAGAAAAATATCATGTGCATGGTACACAATTTCCTTGTAATAATTAAATAAGTTCTTCATTATTTAATTTCTTTAAATATAATACAAAGCGATAACATTTGGTGGCAACAATCTGAATTGTGAAATAGCGAATCTCTGTAATAAAAATAGTAAAAAAAAAAATGCAACATGAAGACTTCAGATAACAATCTAAGATCTTTAAGAAAAATATCATGTGCATGGTACACAATTTCCTTGTAATAATTAAATAAGTTCTTCATTATTTAATTTCTTTAAATATAATACAAAGCGATAACATTTGGTGGCAACAATCTGAATTGTGAAATAGCGAATCTCTGTAATAAAAATAGTAAAAAAAAAATGCAACATGAAGACTTCAGATAACAATCTAAGATCTTTAAGAAAAATATTATGTGCATGGTACACAATTTCCTTGTAATAATTAAATAAGTTCTTCATTATTTAATATCTTTAAATATAATACAAAGCGATAACATTTGGTGGCAACAATCTGAATTGTGAAATAGCGCTTATCGTGAAATTGGCGCTGGATTCTCTTCTTTAAGGAGCAAATATTTTGTACACTATTTTGCCGGATAAATTCAATAATGTAATCTCTGTAATAAATATAGTAAAAAAAAAAATGCAACATGAAGACTTCAGAAAACAATCTAAGATCTTTAAGAAAAATATCATGTGCATGGTACACAATTTCCTTGTATTAATTAAATAAGTTCTTCATTATTTAATTTCTTTAAATATAATACAAAGCGATAACATTTGGTGGCAACAATCTGAATTGTGAAATAGCGCTTATCGTGAAATTGGCGCTGGATTCTCTTCTTTAAGGAGCAAATATTTTGTACACTATTTTGCCGGATAAATTCAATAATGTAATCTCTGTAATAAAAATAGTAAAAAAAAAATGCAACATGAAGACTTCAGATAACAATCTAAGATCTTTAAGAAAAATATCATGTGCATGGTACACAATTTCCTTGTAATAATTAAATAAGTTCTTCATTATTTAATTTCTTTAAATATAATAGAAAGCGATAACATTTGTTGGCAACAATCTGAATTGTGAAATAGCGCTTATCGTGAAATTGGCGCTGGATTCTCTTCTTTAAGGAGCAAATATTTTGTACACTATTTTGCCGGATAAATTCAATAATGTTATCTCTGTAATAAAAATAGTGAAAAAAAATGCAACATGAAGACTTCAGATAACAATCTAAGATCTTTAAGAAAAATATCATGTGCATAGTACACAATTTCGTTGTAATAATTAAATAAGTTCTTCATTATTTAATTTCTTTAAATATAATACAAAGCGATAACATTTGGTGGCAACAATCTGAATCGTGAAATAACGCTTATCGTGAAATTGGCGCTGGATTCTCTTCTTTAAGGAGCAAATATTTTGTACACTATTTTGCCGGATAAATTCAAAAATGTAATCTCTGTAATAAAAATAGTAAAAAAAAAATGCAACATGAAGACTTCAGATAACAATCTAAGATCTTTAAGAAAAATATCATGTGCATGGTACACAATTTCCTTGTAATAATTAAATAAGTTCTTCATTATTTAATTTCTTTAAATATAATACAAAGCGATAACATTTGGTGGCAACAATCTGAATTGTGAAATAGCGAATCTCTGTAATAAAAATAGTAAAAAAAAAAATGCAACATGAAGACTTCAGATAACAATCTAAGATCTTTAAGAAAAATATCATGTGCATGGTACACAATTTCGTTGTAATAATTAAATAAGTTCTTCATTATTTAATTTCTTTAAATATAATACAAAGCGATAACATTTGGTGGCAACAATCTGAATTGTGAAATAGCGCTTATCGTGAAATTGGCGCTGGATTCTCTTCTTTAAGGAGCAAATATTTTGTACACTATTTTGCCAGATAAATTCAATAATGTAATGTCTGTAATAAAAATAGTAAAAAAAAATGCAACATGAAGACTTCAGATAACAATCTAAGATCTTTAAGAAAAATATCATGTGCATGGTACACAATTTCGTTGTAATAATTAAATAAGTTCTTCATTATTTAATTTCTTTAAATATAATAAAAAGCGATAACATTTGTTGGCAACAATCTGAATTGTGAAATAGCGCTTATCGTGAAATTGGCGCTGGATTCTCTTCTTTAAGGAGCAAATATTTTGTACACTATTTTGCCGGATAAATTCAATAATGTAATCTCTGTAATAAAAATAGTAAAAAAAATGCAACATGAAGACTTCAGATAACAATCTAAGATCTTTAAGAAAAATATCATGTGCATGGTACACAATTTCGTTGTAATAATTAAATTAGTTCTTAATTATTTAATTTCTTTAAATATAATACAAAGCGATAACATTTGGTGGCAACAATCTGAATTGTGAAATAACGCTTATCGTGAAATTGGCGCTGGATTCTCTTCTTTAAGGAGCAAATATTTTGTACACTATTTTGCCGGATAAATTCAAAAATGTAATCTCTGTAATAAAAATAGTAAAAAAAAAATGCAACATGAAGACTTCAGATAACAATCTAAGATCTTTAAGAAAAATATTATGTGCATGGTACACAATTTCCTTGTAATAATTAAATAAGTTCTTCATTATTTAATATCTTTAAATATAATACAAAGCGATAACATTTGGTGGCAACTATCTGAATTGTGAAATAGCGTTTATCGTGAAATTGGCGCTGGATTCTCTTCTTTATGGAGCAAATATTTTGTACACTATTTTGCCGGATAAATTCAAAAATGTAATCTCTGTAATAAAAATAGTAAAAAAAAAATGCAGCATGAAGACTTCAGATAACAATCTAAGATCTTTAAGAAAAATATCATGTGCATGGTACACAATTTCCTTGTAATAATTAAATAAGTTCTTCATTATTTAATTTCTTTAAATATAATAGAAAGCGATAACATTTGTTGGCAACAATCTGAATTGTGAAATAGCGCTTATCGTGAAATTGGCGCTGGATTCTCTTCTTTAAGGAGCAAATATTTTGTACACTATTTTGCCGGATAAATTCAATAATGTTATCTCTGTAATAAAAATAGTGAAAAAAAATGCAACATGAAGACTTCAGATAACAATCTAAGATCTTTAAGAAAAATATCATGTGCATAGTACACAATTTCGTTGTAATAATTAAATAAGTTCTTCATTATTTAATTTCTTTAAATATAATACAAAGCGATAACATTTGGTGGCAACAATCTGAATCGTGAAATAACGCTTATCGTGAAATTGGCGCTGGATTCTCTTCTTTAAGGAGCAAATATTTTGTACACTATTTTGCCGGATAAATTCAAAAATGTAATCTCTGTAATAAAAATAGTAAAAAAAAAATGCAACATGAAGACTTCAGATAACAATCTAAGATCTTTAAGAAAAATATTATGTGCATGGTACACAATTTCCTTGTAATAATTAAATAAGTTCTTCATGATTTAATTTCTTTAAATATAATACAAAGCGATAACATTTGGTGGCAACTATCTGAATTGTGAAATAGCGCTTATCGTGAAATTGGCGCTGGATTCTCTTCTTTAAGGAGGAAATATTTTGTACACTATTTTGCCCAATAAATTAAAAATAGTAAAAAAAAATGCAACATGAAGACTTCAGATAACAATCTATGATCTTTAAGAAAAATATCATGTGCATGGTACACAATTTCCTTGTAATAATTAAAGAAGTTCTTCGTGATTTAATTTCTTTAAATATAATACAAAGCGATAACATTTGGTGGCAACAATCTGAATTGTGAAATAGCGCTTATCGTGAAATTGGCGCTGGATTCTCTTCTTTAAGGAGCAAATATTTTGTACACTATTTTGCCAGATAAATTCAATAATGTAATGTCTGTAATAAAAATAGTAAAAAAAAAATGCAACATGAAGACTTCAGATAACAATCTAAGATCTTTAAGAAAAATATCATGTGCATGGTACAAAATTTCGTTCTAATAATTAAATAAGTTCTTTGTTATTTAATTTCTTTAAATATAATACAAAGCGACAACAGTTGGTGGCAACAATCTGAATTGTGAAATTGCGCTTATCGTGAAATTGGCTCTGGATTCTCTTCTTTAAGGAGCAAATATTTTGTACACTATTTTGCCGGATAAATTCAATAATGTAATCTCTGTAATAAAAATAGTAAAAAAAAATGCAACATGAAGACTTCAGATAACAATCTAAGATCTTTAAGAAAAATATCATGTGCATGGTACACAATTTCCTTGTAATAATTAAATAAGTTCTTCATTATTTAATTTCTTTAAATATAATACAAAGCGATAACATTTGGTGGCAACAATCTGAATTGTGAAATAGCGAATCTCTGTAATAAAAATAGTAAAAAAAAAAATGCAACATGAAGACTTCAGATAACAATCTAAGATCTTTAAGAAAAATATCATGTGCATGGTACACAATTTCCTTGTAATAATTAAATAAGTTCTTCATTATTTAATTTCTTTAAATATAATACAAAGCGATAACATTTGGTGGCAACAATCTGAATTGTGAAATAGCGAATCTCTGTAATAAAAATAGTAAAAAAAAAATGCAACATGAAGACTTCAGATAACAATCTAAGATCTTTAAGAAAAATATTATGTGCATGGTACACAATTTCCTTGTAATAATTAAATAAGTTCTTCATTATTTAATATCTTTAAATATAATACAAAGCGATAACATTTGGTGGCAACAATCTGAATTGTGAAATAGCGCTTATCGTGAAATTGGCGCTGGATTCTCTTCTTTAAGGAGCAAATATTTTGTACACTATTTTGCCGGATAAATTCAATAATGTAATCTCTGTAATAAATATAGTAAAAAAAAAAATGCAACATGAAGACTTCAGAAAACAATCTAAGATCTTTAAGAAAAATATCATGTGCATGGTACACAATTTCCTTGTATTAATTAAATAAGTTCTTCATTATTTAATTTCTTTAAATATAATACAAAGCGATAACATTTGGTGGCAACAATCTGAATTGTGAAATAGCGCTTATCGTGAAATTGGCGCTGGATTCTCTTCTTTAAGGAGCAAATATTTTGTACACTATTTTGCCGGATAAATTCAATAATGTAATCTCTGTAATAAAAATAGTAAAAAAAAAATGCAACATGAAGACTTCAGATAACAATCTAAGATCTTTAAGAAAAATATCATGTGCATGGTACACAATTTCCTTGTAATAATTAAATAAGTTCTTCATTATTTAATTTCTTTAAATATAATAGAAAGCGATAACATTTGTTGGCAACAATCTGAATTGTGAAATAGCGCTTATCGTGAAATTGGCGCTGGATTCTCTTCTTTAAGGAGCAAATATTTTGTACACTATTTTGCCGGATAAATTCAATAATGTTATCTCTGTAATAAAAATAGTGAAAAAAAATGCAACATGAAGACTTCAGATAACAATCTAAGATCTTTAAGAAAAATATCATGTGCATAGTACACAATTTCGTTGTAATAATTAAATAAGTTCTTCATTATTTAATTTCTTTAAATATAATACAAAGCGATAACATTTGGTGGCAACAATCTGAATCGTGAAATAACGCTTATCGTGAAATTGGCGCTGGATTCTCTTCTTTAAGGAGCAAATATTTTGTACACTATTTTGCCGGATAAATTCAAAAATGTAATCTCTGTAATAAAAATAGTAAAAAAAAAATGCAACATGAAGACTTCAGATAACAATCTAAGATCTTTAAGAAAAATATCATGTGCATGGTACACAATTTCCTTGTAATAATTAAATAAGTTCTTCATTATTTAATTTCTTTAAATATAATACAAAGCGATAACATTTGGTGGCAACAATCTGAATTGTGAAATAGCGAATCTCTGTAATAAAAATAGTAAAAAAAAAAATGCAACATGAAGACTTCAGATAACAATCTAAGATCTTTAAGAAAAATATCATGTGCATGGTACACAATTTCGTTGTAATAATTAAATAAGTTCTTCATTATTTAATTTCTTTAAATATAATACAAAGCGATAACATTTGGTGGCAACAATCTGAATTGTGAAATAGCGCTTATCGTGAAATTGGCGCTGGATTCTCTTCTTTAAGGAGCAAATATTTTGTACACTATTTTGCCAGATAAATTCAATAATGTAATGTCTGTAATAAAAATAGTAAAAAAAAATGCAACATGAAGACTTCAGATAACAATCTAAGATCTTTAAGAAAAATATCATGTGCATGGTACACAATTTCGTTCTAATAATTAAATAAGTTCTTTGTTATTTAATTTCTTTAAATATAATACAAAGCGATAACATTTGGTGGCAACAATCTGAATCGTGAAATAACGCTTATCGTGAAATTGGCGCTGGATTCTCTTCTTTAAGGAGCAAATATTTTGTACACTATTTTGCCGGATAAATTCAATAATGTAATCTCTGTAATAAAAATAGTAAAAAAAATGCAACATGAAGACTTCAGATAACAATCTAAGATCTTTAAGAAAAATATCATGTGCATGGTACACAATTTCGTTGTAATAATTAAATTAGTTCTTAATTATTTAATTTCTTTAAATATAATACAAAGCGATAACATTTGGTGGCAACAATCTGAATTGTGAAATAGCGCTTATCGTGAAATTGGCGCTGGATTCTCTTCTTTAAGGAGCAAATATTTTGTACACTATTTTGCCGGATAAATTCAATAATGTTATCTCTGTAATAAAAATAGTAAAAAAAAAATGCAACATGAAGACTTCAGATAACAATCTAAGATCTTTAAGAAAAATATCATGTGCATGGTACACAATTTCGTTCTAATAATTAAATAAGTTCTTTGTTATTTAATTTCTTTAAATATAATACAAAGCGATAACATTTGGTGGCAACAATCTGAATCGTGAAATAACGCTTATCGTGAAATTGGCGCTGGATTCTCTTCTTTAAGGAGCAAATATTTTGTACACTATTTTGCCGGATAAATTCAATAATGTAATCTCTGTAATAAAAATAGTAAAAAAAATGCAACATGAAGACTTCAGATAACAATCTAAGATCTTTAAGAAAAATATCATGTGCATGGTACACAATTTCGTTGTAATAATTAAATTAGTTCTTAATTATTTAATTTCTTTAAATATAATACAAAGCGATAACATTTGGTGGCAACAATCTGAATTGTGAAATAGCGCTTATCGTGAAATTGGCGCTGGATTCTCTTCTTTAAGGAGGAAATATTTTGTACACTATTTTGCCCAATAAATTAAAAATAGTAAAAAAAAATGCAACATGAAGACTTCAGATAACAATCTATGATCTTTAAGAAAAATATCATGTGCATGGTACACAATTTCCTTGTAATAATTAAAGAAGTTCTTCGTGATTTAATTTCTTTAAATATAATACAAAGCGATAACATTTGGTGGCAACAATCTGAATTGTGAAATAGCGCTTATCGTGAAATTGGCGCTGGATTCTCTTCTTTAAGGAGCAAATATTTTGTACACTATTTTGCCAGATAAATTCAATAATGTAATGTCTGTAATAAAAATAGTAAAAAAAAAATGCAACATGAAGACTTCAGATAACAATCTAAGATCTTTAAGAAAAATATCATGTGCATGGTACACAATTTCGTTCTAATAATTAAATAAGTTCTTTGTTATTTAATTTCTTTAAATATAATACAAAGCGACAACAGTTGGTGGCAACAATCTGAATTGTGAAATTGCGCTTATCGTGAAATTGGCTCTGGATTCTCTTCTTTAAGGAGCAAATATTTTGTACACTATTTTGCCGGATAAATTCAATAATGTAATCTCTGTAATAAAAATAGTAAAAAAAAATGCAACATGAAGACTTCAGATAACAATCTAAGATCTTTAAGAAAAATATCATGTGCATGGTACACAATTTCCTTGTAATAATTAAATAAGTTCTTCATTATTTAATTTCTTTAAATATAATACAAAGCGATAACATTTGGTGGCAACAATCTGAATTGTGAAATAGCGAATCTCTGTAATAAAAATAGTAAAAAAAAAATGCAACATGAAGACTTCAGATAACAATCTAAGATCTTTAAGAAAAATATCATGTGCATGGTACACAATTTCCTTGTAATAATTAAATAAGTTCTTCATTATTTAATTTCTTTAAATATAATACAAAGCGATAACATTTGGTGGCAACAATCTGAATTGTGAAATAGCGAATCTCTGTAATAAAAATAGTAAAAAAAAATGCAACATGAAGACTTCAGATAACAATCTAAGATCTTTAAGAAAAATATTATGTGCATGGTACACAATTTCCTTGTAATAATTAAATAAGTTCTTCATTATTTAATATCTTTAAATATAATACAAAGCGATAACATTTGGTGGCAACAATCTGAATTGTGAAATAGCGCTTATCGTGAAATTGGCGCTGGATTCTCTTCTTTAAGGAGCAAATATTTTGTACACTATTTTGCCGGATAAATTCAATAATGTAATCTCTGTAATAAAAATAGTAAAAAAAAAATGCAACATGAAGACTTCAGATCACAATCTAAGATCTTTAAGAAAAATATCATGTGCATGGTACACAATTTCCTTGTAATAATTAAATAAGTTCTTCATTATTTAATATCTTTAAATATAATACAAAGCGATAACATTTGGTGGCAACTATCTGAATTGTGAAATAGCGTTTATCGTGAAATTGGCGCTGGATTCTCTTCTTTAAGGAGGAAATATTTTGTACACTATTTTGCCGGATAAATTAAAAATAGTAAAAAAAAATGCAACATGAAGACTTCAGATAACAATCTAAGATCTTTAAGAAAAATATCATGTGCATGGTACAAATTTCTTTGTAATAATTAAATAAGTTCTTCATTATTTAATTTCTTTAAATATAATACAAAGCGATAACATTTGGTGGCAACAATCTGAATTGTGAAATAGCGCTTATCGTGAAATTGGCGCTGGATTCTCTTCTTTAAGGAGCAAATATTTTGTACACTATTTTGCCAGATAAATTCAATAAAGTAATCTCTGTAATAAAAATAGTAAAAAAAAATGCAACATGACGACTTCAGATAACAATCTAAGATCTTTAAGAAAAATATCATGTGCATGGTACACAATTTCCTTGTAATAATTAAATAAGTTCTTCATTATTTAATTTCTTTAAATATAATAAAAAGCGATAACATTTGTTGGCAACAATCTGAATTGTGAAATAGCGCTTATCGTGAAATTGGCGCTGGATTCTCTTCTTTAAGGAGCAAATATTTTGTACACTATTTTGCCGGATAAATTCAATAATGTTATCTCTGTAATAAAAATAGTGAAAAAAAATGCAACATGAAGACTTCAGATAACAATCTAAGATCTTTAAGAAAAATATCATGTGCATGGTACAAATTTCTTTGTAATAATTAAATAAGTTCTTCATTATTTAATTTCTTTAAATATAATACAAAGCGATAACATTTGGTGGCAACAATCTGAATTGTGAAATAGCGCTTATCGTGAAATTGGCGCTGGATTCTCTTCTTTAAGGAGCAAATATTTTGTACACTATTTTGCCAGATAAATTCAATAAAGTAATCTCTGTAATAAAAAGAGTAAAAAAAAATGCAACATGACGACTTCAGATAACAATCTAAGATCTTTAAGAAAAATATCATGTGCATGGTACACAATTTCCTTGTAATAATTAAATAAGTTCTTCATTATTTAATTTCTTTAAATATAATAAAAAGCGATAACATTTGTTGGCAACAATCTGAATTGTGAAATAGCGCTTATCGTGAAATTGGCGCTGGATTCTCTTCTTTAAGGAGCAAATATTTTGTACACTATTTTGCCGGATAAATTCAATAATGTAATCTCTGTAATAAAAATAGTAAAAAAAATGCAACATGAAGACTTCAGATAACAATCTAAGATCTTTAACAAAAATATCATGTGCATGGTACACAATTTCGTTGTAATAATTAAATTAGTTCTTAATTATTTAATTTCTTTAAATATAATACAAAGCGATAACATTTGGTGGCAACAATCTGAATTGTGAAATAACGCTTATCGTGAAATTGGCGCTGGATTCTCTTCTTTAAGGAGCAAATATTTTGTACACTATTTTGCCGGATAAATTCAAAAATGTAATCTCTGTAATAAAAATAGTAAAAAAAAAATGCAACATGAAGACTTCAGATAACAATCTAAGATCTTTAAGAAAAATATTATGTGCATGGTACACAATTTCCTTGTAATAATTAAATAAGTTCTTCATTATTTAATATCTTTAAATATAATACAAAGCGATAACATTTGGTGGCAACTATCTGAATTGTGAAATAGCGTTTATCGTGAAATTGGCGCTGGATTCTCTTCTTTAAGGAGCAAATATTTTGTACACTATTTTGCCGGATAAATTCAAAAATGTAATCTCTGTAATAAAAATAGTAAAAAAAAAAATGCAGCATGAAGACTTCAGATAACAATCTAAGATCTTTAAGAAAAATATCATGTGCATGGTACACAATTTCCTTGTAATAATTAAATAAGTTCTTCATTATTTAATTTCTTTAAATATAATAGAAAGCGATAACATTTGTTGGCAACAATCTGAATTGTGAAATAGCGCTTATCGTGAAATTGGCGCTGGATTCTCTTCTTTAAGGAGCAAATATTTTGTACACTATTTTGCCGGATAAATTCAATAATGTTATCTCTGTAATAAAAATAGTGAAAAAAAATGCAACATGAAGACTTCAGATAACAATCTAAGATCTTTAAGAAAAATATCATGTGCATAGTACACAATTTCGTTGTAATAATTAAATAAGTTCTTCATTATTTAATTTCTTTAAATATAATACAAAGCGATAACATTTGGTGGCAACAATCTGAATCGTGAAATAACGCTTATCGTGAAATTGGCGCTGGATTCTCTTCTTTAAGGAGCAAATATTTTGTACACTATTTTGCCGGATAAATTCAAAAATGTAATCTCTGTAATAAAAATAGTAAAAAAAAAATGCAACATGAAGACTTCAGATAACAATCTAAGATCTTTAAGAAAAATATTATGTGCATGGTACACAATTTCCTTGTAATAATTAAATAAGTTCTTCATGATTTAATTTCTTTAAATATAATACAAAGCGATAACATTTGGTGGCAACTATCTGAATTGTGAAATAGCGTTTATCGTGAAATTGGCGCTGGATTCTCTTCTTTAAGGAGGAAATATTTTGTACACTATTTTGCCGGATAAATTAAAAATAGTAAAAAAAAATGCAACATGAAGACTTCAGATAACAATCTAAGATCTTTAAGAAAAATATCATGTGCATGGTACAAATTTCTTTGTAATAATTAAATAAGTTCTTCATTATTTAATTTCTTTAAATATAATACAAAGCGATAACATTTGGTGGCAACAATCTGAATTGTGAAATAGCGCTTATCGTGAAATTGGCGCTGGATTCTCTTCTTTAAGGAGCAAATATTTTGTACACTATTTTGCCAGATAAATTCAATAAAGTAATCTCTGTAATAAAAATAGTAAAAAAAAATGCAACATGACGACTTCAGATAACAATCTAAGATCTTTAAGAAAAATATCATGTGCATGGTACACAATTTCCTTGTAATAATTAAAAAAGTTCTTCATTATTTAATTTCTTTAAATATAATAAAAAGCGATAACATTTGTTGGCAACAATCTGAATTGTGAAATAGCGCTTATCGTGAAATTGGCGCTGGATTCTCTTCTTTAAGGAGCAAATATTTTGTACACTATTTTGCCGGATAAATTCAATAATGTTATCTCTGTAATAAAAATAGTGAAAAAAAATGCAACATGAAGACTTCAGATAACAATCTAAGATCTTTAAGAAAAATATCATGTGCATGGTACAAATTTCTTTGTAATAATTAAATAAGTTCTTCATTATTTAATTTCTTTAAATATAATACAAAGCGATAACATTTGGTGGCAACAATCTGAATTGTGAAATAGCGCTTATCGTGAAATTGGCGCTGGATTCTCTTCTTTAAGGAGCAAATATTTTGTACACTATTTTGCCAGATAAATTCAATAAAGTAATCTCTGTAATAAAAAGAGTAAAAAAAAATGCAACATGACGACTTCAGATAACAATCTAAGATCTTTAAGAAAAATATCATGTGCATGGTACACAATTTCCTTGTAATAATTAAATAAGTTCTTCATTATTTAATTTCTTTAAATATAATAAAAAGCGATAACATTTGTTGGCAACAATCTGAATTGTGAAATAGCGCTTATCGTGAAATTGGCGCTGGATTCTCTTCTTTAAGGAGCAAATATTTTGTACACTATTTTGCCGGATAAATTCAATAATGTAATCTCTGTAATAAAAATAGTAAAAAAAATGCAACATGACGACTTCAGATAACAATCTAAGATCTTTAAGAAAAATATCATGTGCATGGTACACAATTTCGTTGTAATAATTAAATTAGTTCTTAATTATTTAATTTCTTTAAATATAATACAAAGCGATAACATTTGGTGGCAACAATCTGAATTGTGAAATAACGCTTATCGTGAAATTGGCGCTGGATTCTCTTCTTTAAGGAGCAAATATTTTGTACACTATTTTGCCGGATAAATTCAAAAATGTAATCTCTGTAATAAAAATAGTAAAAAAAAAATGCAACATGAAGACTTCAGATAACAATCTAAGATCTTTAAGAAAAATATTATGTGCATGGTACACAATTTCCTTGTAATAATTAAATAAGTTCTTCATTATTTAATATCTTTAAATATAATACAAAGCGATAACATTTGGTGGCAACTATCTGAATTGTGAAATAGCGTTTATCGTGAAATTGGCGCTGGATTCTCTTCTTTAAGGAGCAAATATTTTGTACACTATTTTGCCGGATAAATTCAAAAATGTAATCTCTGTAATAAAAATAGTAAAAAAAAAATGCAGCATGAAGACTTCAGATAACAATCTAAGATCTTTAAGAAAAATATCATGTGCATGGTACACAATTTCCTTGTAATAATTAAATAAGTTCTTCATTATTTAATTTCTTTAAATATAATAGAAAGCGATAACATTTGTTGGCAACAATCTGAATTGTGAAATAGCGCTTATCGTGAAATTGGCGCTGGATTCTCTTCTTTAAGGAGCAAATATTTTGTACACTATTTTGCCGGATAAATTCAATAATGTTATCTCTGTAATAAAAATAGTGAAAAAAAATGCAACATGAAGACTTCAGATAACAATCTAAGATCTTTAAGAAAAATATCATGTGCATAGTACACAATTTCGTTGTAATAATTAAATAAGTTCTTCATTATTTAATTTCTTTAAATATAATACAAAGCGATAACATTTGGTGGCAACAATCTGAATCGTGAAATAACGCTTATCGTGAAATTGGCGCTGGATTCTCTTCTTTAAGGAGCAAATATTTTGTACACTATTTTGCCGGATAAATTCAAAAATGTAATCTCTGTAATAAAAATAGTAAAAAAAAAATGCAACATGAAGACTTCAGATAACAATCTAAGATCTTTAAGAAAAATATTATGTGCATGGTACACAATTTCCTTGTAATAATTAAATAAGTTCTTCATGATTTAATTTCTTTAAATATAATACAAAGCGATAACATTTGGTGGCAACTATCTGAATTGTGAAATAGCGCTTATCGTGAAATTGGCGCTGGATTCTCTTCTTTAAGGAGGAAATATTTTGTACACTATTTTGCCCAATAAATTAAAAATAGTAAAAAAAAATGCAACATGAAGACTTCAGATAACAATCTATGATCTTTAAGAAAAATATCATGTGCATGGTACACAATTTCCTTGTAATAATTAAAGAAGTTCTTCGTGATTTAATTTCTTTAAATATAATACAAAGCGATAACATTTGGTGGCAACAATCTGAATTGTGAAATAGCGCTTATCGTGAAATTGGCGCTGGATTCTCTTCTTTAAGGAGCAAATATTTTGTACACTATTTTGCCAGATAAATTCAATAATGTAATGTCTGTAATAAAAATAGTAAAAAAAAAATGCAACATGAAGACTTCAGATAACAATCTAAGATCTTTAAGAAAAATATCATGTGCATGGTACAAAATTTCGTTCTAATAATTAAATAAGTTCTTTGTTATTTAATTTCTTTAAATATAATACAAAGCGACAACAGTTGGTGGCAACAATCTGAATTGTGAAATTGCGCTTATCGTGAAATTGGCTCTGGATTCTCTTCTTTAAGGAGCAAATATTTTGTACACTATTTTGCCGGATAAATTCAATAATGTAATCTCTGTAATAAAAATAGTAAAAAAAAATGCAACATGAAGACTTCAGATAACAATCTAAGATCTTTAAGAAAAATATCATGTGCATGGTACACAATTTCCTTGTAATAATTAAATAAGTTCTTCATTATTTAATTTCTTTAAATATAATACAAAGCGATAACATTTGGTGGCAACAATCTGAATTGTGAAATAGCGAATCTCTGTAATAAAAATAGTAAAAAAAAAAATGCAACATGAAGACTTCAGATAACAATCTAAGATCTTTAAGAAAAATATCATGTGCATGGTACACAATTTCCTTGTAATAATTAAATAAGTTCTTCATTATTTAATTTCTTTAAATATAATACAAAGCGATAACATTTGGTGGCAACAATCTGAATTGTGAAATAGCGAATCTCTGTAATAAAAATAGTAAAAAAAAAATGCAACATGAAGACTTCAGATAACAATCTAAGATCTTTAAGAAAAATATTATGTGCATGGTACACAATTTCCTTGTAATAATTAAATAAGTTCTTCATTATTTAATATCTTTAAATATAATACAAAGCGATAACATTTGGTGGCAACAATCTGAATTGTGAAATAGCGCTTATCGTGAAATTGGCGCTGGATTCTCTTCTTTAAGGAGCAAATATTTTGTACACTATTTTGCCGGATAAATTCAATAATGTAATCTCTGTAATAAATATAGTAAAAAAAAAAATGCAACATGAAGACTTCAGAAAACAATCTAAGATCTTTAAGAAAAATATCATGTGCATGGTACACAATTTCCTTGTATTAATTAAATAAGTTCTTCATTATTTAATTTCTTTAAATATAATACAAAGCGATAACATTTGGTGGCAACAATCTGAATTGTGAAATAGCGCTTATCGTGAAATTGGCGCTGGATTCTCTTCTTTAAGGAGCAAATATTTTGTACACTATTTTGCCGGATAAATTCAATAATGTAATCTCTGTAATAAAAATAGTAAAAAAAAAATGCAACATGAAGACTTCAGATAACAATCTAAGATCTTTAAGAAAAATATCATGTGCATGGTACACAATTTCCTTGTAATAATTAAATAAGTTCTTCATTATTTAATTTCTTTAAATATAATAGAAAGCGATAACATTTGTTGGCAACAATCTGAATTGTGAAATAGCGCTTATCGTGAAATTGGCGCTGGATTCTCTTCTTTAAGGAGCAAATATTTTGTACACTATTTTGCCGGATAAATTCAATAATGTTATCTCTGTAATAAAAATAGTGAAAAAAAATGCAACATGAAGACTTCAGATAACAATCTAAGATCTTTAAGAAAAATATCATGTGCATAGTACACAATTTCGTTGTAATAATTAAATAAGTTCTTCATTATTTAATTTCTTTAAATATAATACAAAGCGATAACATTTGGTGGCAACAATCTGAATCGTGAAATAACGCTTATCGTGAAATTGGCGCTGGATTCTCTTCTTTAAGGAGCAAATATTTTGTACACTATTTTGCCGGATAAATTCAAAAATGTAATCTCTGTAATAAAAATAGTAAAAAAAAAATGCAACATGAAGACTTCAGATAACAATCTAAGATCTTTAAGAAAAATATCATGTGCATGGTACACAATTTCCTTGTAATAATTAAATAAGTTCTTCATTATTTAATTTCTTTAAATATAATACAAAGCGATAACATTTGGTGGCAACAATCTGAATTGTGAAATAGCGAATCTCTGTAATAAAAATAGTAAAAAAAAAAATGCAACATGAAGACTTCAGATAACAATCTAAGATCTTTAAGAAAAATATCATGTGCATGGTACACAATTTCCTTGTAATAATTAAATAAGTTCTTCATTATTTAATTTCTTTAAATATAATACAAAGCGATAACATTTGGTGGCAACAATCTGAATTGTGAAATAGCGAATCTCTGTAATAAAAATAGTAAAAAAAAAATGCAACATGAAGACTTCAGATAACAATCTAAGATCTTTAAGAAAAATATTATGTGCATGGTACACAATTTCCTTGTAATAATTAAATAAGTTCTTCATTATTTAATATCTTTAAATATAATACAAAGCGATAACATTTGGTGGCAACAATCTGAATTGTGAAATAGCGCTTATCGTGAAATTGGCGCTGGATTCTCTTCTTTAAGGAGCAAATATTTTGTACACTATTTTGCCGGATAAATTCAATAATGTAATCTCTGTAATAAATATAGTAAAAAAAAAAATGCAACATGAAGACTTCAGAAAACAATCTAAGATCTTTAAGAAAAATATCATGTGCATGGTACACAATTTCCTTGTATTAATTAAATAAGTTCTTCATTATTTAATTTCTTTAAATATAATACAAAGCGATAACATTTGGTGGCAACAATCTGAATTGTGAAATAGCGCTTATCGTGAAATTGGCGCTGGATTCTCTTCTTTAAGGAGCAAATATTTTGTACACTATTTTGCCGGATAAATTCAATAATGTAATCTCTGTAATAAAAATAGTAAAAAAAAAATGCAACATGAAGACTTCAGATAACAATCTAAGATCTTTAAGAAAAATATCATGTGCATGGTACACAATTTCCTTGTAATAATTAAATAAGTTCTTCATTATTTAATTTCTTTAAATATAATAGAAAGCGATAACATTTGTTGGCAACAATCTGAATTGTGAAATAGCGCTTATCGTGAAATTGGCGCTGGATTCTCTTCTTTAAGGAGCAAATATTTTGTACACTATTTTGCCGGATAAATTCAATAATGTTATCTCTGTAATAAAAATAGTGAAAAAAAATGCAACATGAAGACTTCAGATAACAATCTAAGATCTTTAAGAAAAATATCATGTGCATAGTACACAATTTCGTTGTAATAATTAAATAAGTTCTTCATTATTTAATTTCTTTAAATATAATACAAAGCGATAACATTTGGTGGCAACAATCTGAATCGTGAAATAACGCTTATCGTGAAATTGGCGCTGGATTCTCTTCTTTAAGGAGCAAATATTTTGTACACTATTTTGCCGGATAAATTCAAAAATGTAATCTCTGTAATAAAAATAGTAAAAAAAAAATGCAACATGAAGACTTCAGATAACAATCTAAGATCTTTAAGAAAAATATCATGTGCATGGTACACAATTTCCTTGTAATAATTAAATAAGTTCTTCATTATTTAATTTCTTTAAATATAATACAAAGCGATAACATTTGGTGGCAACAATCTGAATTGTGAAATAGCGAATCTCTGTAATAAAAATAGTAAAAAAAAAAATGCAACATGAAGACTTCAGATAACAATCTAAGATCTTTAAGAAAAATATCATGTGCATGGTACACAATTTCGTTGTAATAATTAAATAAGTTCTTCATTATTTAATTTCTTTAAATATAATACAAAGCGATAACATTTGGTGGCAACAATCTGAATTGTGAAATAGCGCTTATCGTGAAATTGGCGCTGGATTCTCTTCTTTAAGGAGCAAATATTTTGTACACTATTTTGCCAGATAAATTCAATAATGTAATGTCTGTAATAAAAATAGTAAAAAAAAATGCAACATGAAGACTTCAGATAACAATCTAAGATCTTTAAGAAAAATATCATGTGCATGGTACACAATTTCGTTCTAATAATTAAATAAGTTCTTTGTTATTTAATTTCTTTAAATATAATACAAAGCGATAACATTTGGTGGCAACAATCTGAATCGTGAAATAACGCTTATCGTGAAATTGGCGCTGGATTCTCTTCTTTAAGGAGCAAATATTTTGTACACTATTTTGCCGGATAAATTCAATAATGTAATCTCTGTAATAAAAATAGTAAAAAAAATGCAACATGAAGACTTCAGATAACAATCTAAGATCTTTAAGAAAAATATCATGTGCATGGTACACAATTTCGTTGTAATAATTAAATTAGTTCTTAATTATTTAATTTCTTTAAATATAATACAAAGCGATAACATTTGGTGGCAACAATCTGAATTGTGAAATAACGCTTATCGTGAAATTGGCGCTGGATTCTCTTCTTTAAGGAGCAAATATTTTGTACACTATTTTGCCGGATAAATTCAAAAATGTAATCTCTGTAATAAAAATAGTAAAAAAAAAATGCAACATGAAGACTTCAGATAACAATCTAAGATCTTTAAGAAAAATATTATGTGCATGGTACACAATTTCCTTGTAATAATTAAATAAGTTCTTCATTATTTAATATCTTTAAATATAATACAAAGCGATAACATTTGGTGGCAACTATCTGAATTGTGAAATAGCGTTTATCGTGAAATTGGCGCTGGATTCTCTTCTTTAAGGAGCAAATATTTTGTAGACTATTTTGCCGGATAAATTCAAAAATGTAATCTCTGTAATAAAAATAGTAAAAAAAAAATGCAGCATGAAGACTTCAGATAACAATCTAAGATCTTTAAGAAAAATATCATGTGCATGGTACACAATTTCCTTGTAATAATTAAATAAGTTCTTCATTATTTAATTTCTTTAAATATAATAGAAAGCGATAACATTTGTTGGCAACAATCTGAATTGTGAAATAGCGCTTATCGTGAAATTGGCGCTGGATTCTCTTCTTTAAGGAGCAAATATTTTGTACACTATTTTGCCGGATAAATTCAATAATGTTATCTCTGTAATAAAAATAGTGAAAAAAAATGCAACATGAAGACTTCAGATAACAATCTAAGATCTTTAAGAAAAATATCATGTGCATAGTACACAATTTCGTTGTAATACTTAAATAAGTTCTTCATTATTTAATTTCTTTAAATATAATACAAAGCGATAAAATTTGGTGGCAACAATCTGAATCGTGAAATAACGCTTATCGTGAAATTGGCGCTGGATTCTCTTCTTTAAGGAGCAAATATTTTGTACACTATTTTGCCGGATAAATTCAAAAATGTAATCTCTGTAATAAAAATAGTAAAAAAAAAATGCAACATGAAGACTTCAGATAACAATCTAAGATCTTTAAGAAAAATATTATGTGCATGGTACACAATTTCCTTGTAATAATTAAATAAGTTCTTCATGATTTAATTTCTTTAAATATAATACAAAGCGATAACATTTGGTGGCAACTATCTGAATTGTGAAATAGCGCTTATCGTGAAATTGGCGCTGGATTCTCTTCTTTAAGGAGGAAATATTTTGTACACTATTTTGCCCAATAAATTAAAAATAGTAAAAAAAAATGCAACATGAAGACTTCAGATAACAATCTATGATCTTTAAGAAAAATATCATGTGCATGGTACACAATTTCCTTGTAATAATTAAAGAAGTTCTTCGTGATTTAATTTCTTTAAATATAATACAAAGCGATAACATTTGGTGGCAACAATCTGAATTGTGAAATAGCGCTTATCGTGAAATTGGCGCTGGATTCTCTTCTTTAAGGAGCAAATATTTTGTACACTATTTTGCCAGATAAATTCAATAATGTAATGTCTGTAATAAAAATAGTAAAAAAAAATGCAACATGAAGACTTCAGATAACAATCTAAGATCTTTAAGAAAAATATCATGTGCATGGTACACAATTTCGTTCTAATAATTAAATAAGTTCTTTGTTATTTAATTTCTTTAAATATAATACAAAGCGACAACAGTTGGTGGCAACAATCTGAATTGTGAAATTGCGCTTATCGTGAAATTGGCTCTGGATTCTCTTCTTTAAGGAGCAAATATTTTGTACACTATTTTGCCGGATAAATTCAATAATGTAATCTCTGTAATAAAAATAGTAAAAAAAAATGCAACATGAAGACTTCAGATAACAATCTAAGATCTTTAAGAAAAATATCATGTGCATGGTACACAATTTCCTTGTAATAATTAAATAAGTTCTTCATTATTTAATTTCTTTAAATATAATACAAAGCGATAACATTTGGTGGCAACAATCTGAATTGTGAAATAGCGAATCTCTGTAATAAAAATAGTAAAAAAAAAAATGCAACATGAAGATTTCAGATAACAATCTAAGATCTTTAAGAAAAATATCATGTGCATGGTACACAATTTCCTTGTAATAATTAAATAAGTTCTTCATTATTTAATTTCTTTAAATATAATACAAAGCGATAACATTTGGTGGCAACAATCTGAATTGTGAAATAGCGAATCTCTGTAATAAAAATAGTAAAAAAAAATGCAACATGAAGACTTCAGATAACAATCTAAGATCTTTAAGAAAAATATTATGTGCATGGTACACAATTAACTTGTAATAATTAAATAAGTTCTTCATTATTTAATATCTTTAAATATAATACAAAGCGATAACATTTGGTGGCAACAATCTGAATTGTGAAATAGCGCTTATCGTGAAATTGGCGCTGGATTCTCTTCTTTAAGGAGCAAATATTTTGTACACTATTTTGCCGGATAAATTCAATAATGTAATCTCTGTAATAAAAATAGTAAAAAAAAAAAATGCAACATGAAGACTTCAGAAAACAATCTAAGATCTTTAAGAAAAATATCATGTGCATGGTACACAATTTCCTTGTATTAATTAAATAAGTTCTTCATTATTTAATTTCTTTAAATATAATACAAAGCGATAACATTTGGTGGCAACAATCTGAATTGTGAAATAGCGCTTATCGTGAAATTGGCGCTGGATTCTCTTCTTTAAGGAGCAAATATTTTGTACACTATTTTGCCGGATAAATTCAATAATGTAATCTCTGTAATAAAAATAGTAAAAAAAAAATGCAACATGAAGACTTCAGATAACAATCTAAGATCTTTAAGAAAAATATCATGTGCATGGTACACAATTTCCTTGTAATAATTAAATAAGTTCTTCATTATTTAATTTCTTTAAATATAATAGAAAGCGATAACATTTGTTGGCAACAATCTGAATTGTGAAATAGCGCTTATCGTGAAATTGGCGCTGGATTCTCTTCTTTAAGGAGCAAATATTTTGTACACTATTTTGCCGGATAAATTCAATAATGTTATCTCTGTAATAAAAATAGTGAAAAAAAATGCAACATGAAGACTTCAGATAACAATCTAAGATCTTTAAGAAAAATATCATGTGCATAGTACACAATTTCGTTGTAATAATTAAATAAGTTCTTCATTATTTAATTTCTTTAAATATAATACAAAGCGATAACATTTGGTGGCAACAATCTGAATCGTGAAATAACGCTTATCGTGAAATTGGCGCTGGATTCTCTTCTTTAAGGAGCAAATATTTTGTACACTATTTTGCCGGATAAATTCAAAAATGTAATCTCTGTAATAAAAATAGTAAAAAAAAAATGCAACATGAAGACTTCAGATAACAATCTAAGATCTTTAAGAAAAATATCATGTGCATGGTACACAATTTCCTTGTAATAATTAAATAAGTTCTTCATTATTTAATTTCTTTAAATATAATACAAAGCGATAACATTTGGTGGCAACAATCTGAATTGTGAAATAGCGAATCTCTGTAATAAAAATAGTAAAAAAAAAAATGCAACATGAAGACTTCAGATAACAATCTAAGATCTTTAAGAAAAATATCATGTGCATGGTACACAATTTCGTTCTAATAATTAAATAAGTTCTTCATTATTTAATTTCTTTAAATATAATACAAAGCGATAACATTTGGTGGCAACAATCTTAATTGTGAAATAGCGCTTATCGTGAAATTGGCGCTGGATTCTCTTCTTTAAGGAGCAAATATTTTGTACACTATTTTGCCAGATAAATTCAATAATGTAATGTCTGTAATAAAAATAGTAAAAAAAAAATGCAACATGAAGACTTCAGATAACAATCTAAGATCTTTAAGAAAAATATCATGTGCATGGTACACAATTTCGTTCTAATAATTAAATAAGTTCTTTGTTATTTAATTTCTTTAAATATAATACAAAGCGACAACAGTTGGTGGCAACAATCTGAATTGTGAAATTGCGCTTATCGTGAAATTGGCTCTGGATTCTCTTCTTTAAGGAGCAAATATTTTGTACACTATTTTGCCGGATAAATTCAATAATGTAATCTCTGTAATAAAAATAGTAAAAAAAAATGCAACATGAAGACTTCAGATAACAATCTAAGATCTTTAAGAAAAATATCATGTGCATGGTACACAATTTCCTTGTAATAATTAAATAAGTTCTTCATTATTTAATTTCTTTAAATATAATACAAAGCGATAACATTTGGTGGCAACAATCTGAATTGTGAAATAGCGAATCTCTGTAATAAAAATAGTAAAAAAAAAAATGCAACATGAAGACTTCAGATAACAATCTAAGATCTTTAAGAAAAATATCATGTGCATGGTACAGAATTTCCTTGTAATAATTAAATAAGTTCTTCATTATTTAATTTCTTTAAATATAATACAAAGCGATAACATTTGGTGGCAACAATCTGAATTGTGAAATAGCGAATCTCTGTAATAAAAATAGTAAAAAAAAAAATGCAACATGAAGACTTCAGATAACAATCTAAGATCTTTAAGAAAAATATTATGTGCATGGTACACAATTTCCTTGTAATAATTAAATAAGTTCTTCATTATTTAATATCTTTAAATATAATACAAAGCGATAACATTTGGTGGCAACAATCTGAATTGTGAAATAGCGCTTATCGTGAAATTGGCGCTGGATTCTCTTCTTTAAGGAGCAAATATTTTGTACACTATTTTGCCGGATAAATTCAATAATGTAATCTCTGTAATAAAAATAGTAAAAAAAAAAAATGCAACATGAAGACTTCAGAAAACAATCTAAGATCTTTAAGAAAAATATCATGTGCATGGTACACAATTTCCTTGTATTAATTAAATAAGTTCTTCATTATTTAATTTCTTTAAATATAATACAAAGCGATAACATTTGGTGGCAACAATCTGAATTGTGAAATAGCGCTTATCGTGAAATTGGCGCTGGATTCTCTTCTTTAAGGAGCAAATATTTTGTACACTATTTTGCCGGATAAATTCAATAATGTAATCTCTGTAATAAAAATAGTAAAAAAAAAATGCAACATGAAGACTTCAGATAACAATCTAAGATCTTTAAGAAAAATATCATGTGCATGGTACACAATTTCCTTGTAATAATTAAATAAGTTCTTCATTATTTAATTTCTTTAAATATAATAGAAAGCGATAACATTTGTTGGCAACAATCTGAATTGTGAAATAGCGCTTATCGTGAAATTGGCGCTGGATTCTCTTCTTTAAGGAGCAAATATTTTGTACACTATTTTGCCGGATAAATTCAATAATGTTATCTCTGTAATAAAAATAGTGAAAAAAAATGACACATGAAGACTTCAGATAACAATCTAAGATCTTTAAGAAAAATATCATGTGCATAGTACACAATTTCGTTGTAATAATTAAATAAGTTCTTCATTATTTAATTTCTTTAAATATAATACAAAGCGATAACATTTGGTGGCAACAATCTGAATCGTGAAATAACGCTTATCGTGAAATTGGCGCTGGATTCTCTTCTTTAAGGAGCAAATATTTTGTACACTATTTTGCCGGATAAATTCAATAATGTTATCTCTGTAATAAAAATAGTGAAAAAAAATGCAACATGAAGACTTCAGATAACAATCTAAGATCTTTAAGAAAAATATCATGTGCATAGTACACAATTTCGTTGTAATAATTAAATAAGTTCTTCATTATTTAATTTCTTTAAATATAATACAAAGCGATAACATTTGGTGGCAACAATCTGAATCGTGAAATAACGCTTATCGTGAAATTGGCGCTGGATTCTCTTCTTTAAGGAGCAAATATTTTGTACACTATTTTGCCGGATAAATTCAAAAATGTAATCTCTGTAATAAAAATAGTAAAAAAAAAATGCAACATGAAGACTTCAGATAACAATCTAAGATCTTTAAGAAAAATATCATGTGCATGGTACACAATTTCCTTGTAATAATTAAATAAGTTCTTCATTATTTAATTTCTTTAAATATAATACAAAGCGATAACATTTGGTGGCAACAATCTGAATTGTGAAATAGCGAATCTCTGTAATAAAAATAGTAAAAAAAAAAATGCAACATGAAGACTTCAGATAACAATCTAAGATCTTTAAGAAAAATATCATGTGCATGGTACACAATTTCGTTCTAATAATTAAATAAGTTCTTCATTATTTAATTTCTTTAAATATAATACAAAGCGATAACATTTGGTGGCAACAATCTTAATTGTGAAATAGCGCTTATCGTGAAATTGGCGCTGGATTCTCTTCTTTAAGGAGCAAATATTTTGTACACTATTTTGCCAGATAAATTCAATAATGTAATGTCTGTAATAAAAATAGTAAAAAAAAAATGCAACATGAAGACTTCAGATAACAATCTAAGATCTTTAAGAAAAATATCATGTGCATGGTACACAATTTCGTTCTAATAATTAAATAAGTTCTTTGTTATTTAATTTCTTTAAATATAATACAAAGCGACAACAGTTGGTGGCAACAATCTGAATTGTGAAATTGCGCTTATCGTGAAATTGGCTCTGGATTCTCTTCTTTAAGGAGCAAATATTTTGTACACTATTTTGCCGGATAAATTCAATAATGTAATCTCTGTAATAAAAATAGTAAAAAAAAATGCAACATGAAGACTTCAGATAACAATCTAAGATCTTTAAGAAAAATATCATGTGCATGGTACACAATTTCCTTGTAATAATTAAATAAGTTCTTCATTATTTAATTTCTTTAAATATAATACAAAGCGATAACATTTGGTGGCAACAATCTGAATTGTGAAATAGCGAATCTCTGTAATAAAAATAGTAAAAAAAAAAATGCAACATGAAGACTTCAGATAACAATCTAAGATCTTTAAGAAAAATATCATGTGCATGGTACAGAATTTCCTTGTAATAATTAAATAAGTTCTTCATTATTTAATTTCTTTAAATATAATACAAAGCGATAACATTTGGTGGCAACAATCTGAATTGTGAAATAGCGAATCTCTGTAATAAAAATAGTAAAAAAAAAAATGCAACATGAAGACTTCAGATAACAATCTAAGATCTTTAAGAAAAATATTATGTGCATGGTACACAATTTCCTTGTAATAATTAAATAAGTTCTTCATTATTTAATATCTTTAAATATAATACAAAGCGATAACATTTGGTGGCAACAATCTGAATTGTGAAATAGCGCTTATCGTGAAATTGGCGCTGGATTCTCTTCTTTAAGGAGCAAATATTTTGTACACTATTTTGCCGGATAAATTCAATAATGTAATCTCTGTAATAAAAATAGTAAAAAAAAAAAATGCAACATGAAGACTTCAGAAAACAATCTAAGATCTTTAAGAAAAATATCATGTGCATGGTACACAATTTCCTTGTATTAATTAAATAAGTTCTTCATTATTTAATTTCTTTAAATATAATACAAAGCGATAACATTTGGTGGCAACAATCTGAATTGTGAAATAGCGCTTATCGTGAAATTGGCGCTGGATTCTCTTCTTTAAGGAGCAAATATTTTGTACACTATTTTGCCGGATAAATTCAATAATGTAATCTCTGTAATAAAAATAGTAAAAAAAAAATGCAACATGAAGACTTCAGATAACAATCTAAGATCTTTAAGAAAAATATCATGTGCATGGTACACAATTTCCTTGTAATAATTAAATAAGTTCTTCATTATTTAATTTCTTTAAATATAATAGAAAGCGATAACATTTGTTGGCAACAATCTGAATTGTGAAATAGCGCTTATCGTGAAATTGGCGCTGGATTCTCTTCTTTAAGGAGCAAATATTTTGTACACTATTTTGCCGGATAAATTCAATAATGTTATCTCTGTAATAAAAATAGTGAAAAAAAATGACACATGAAGACTTCAGATAACAATCTAAGATCTTTAAGAAAAATATCATGTGCATAGTACACAATTTCGTTGTAATAATTAAATAAGTTCTTCATTATTTAATTTCTTTAAATATAATACAAAGCGATAACATTTGGTGGCAACAATCTGAATCGTGAAATAACGCTTATCGTGAAATTGGCGCTGGATTCTCTTCTTTAAGGAGCAAATATTTTGTACACTATTTTGCCGGATAAATTCAAAAATGTAATCTCTGTAATAAAAATAGTAAAATAAAAATGCAACATGAAGACTTCAGATAACAATCTAAGATCTTTAAGAAAAATATCATGTGCATGGTACACAATTTCCTTGTAATAATTAAATAAGTTCTTCATTATTTAATTTCTTTAAATATAATACAAAGCGATAACATTTGGTGGCAACAATCTGAATTGTGAAATAGCGAATCTCTGTAATAAAAATAGTAAAAAAAAAAATGCAACATGAAAACTTCAGATAACAATCTAAGATCTTTAAGAAAAATATCATGTGCATGGTACACAATTTCGTTGTAATAATTAAATAAGTTCTTCATTATTTAATTTCTTTAAATATAATACAAAGCGATAACATTTGGTGGCAACAATCTGAATTGTGAAATAGCGCTTATCGTGAAATTGGCGCTGGATTCTCTTCTTTAAGGAGCAAATATTTTGTACACTATTTTGCCAGATAAATTCAATAATGTAATGTCTGTAATAAAAATAGTAAAAAAAAAAAATGCAACATGAAGACTTCAGATAACAATCTAAGATCTTTAAGAAAAATATCATGTGCATGGTACACAATTTCGTTCTAATAATTAAATAAGTTCTTTGTTATTTAATTTCTTTAAATATAATACAAAGCGACAACAGTTGGTGGCAACAATCTGAATTGTGAAATTGCGCTTATCGTGAAATTGGCTCTGGATTCTCTTCTTTAAGGAGGAAATATTTTGTACACTATTTTGCCGGATAAATTCAATAATGTAATCTCTGTAATAAAAATAGTAAAAAAAAATGCAACATGAAGACTTCAGATAACAATCTAAGATCTTTAAGAAAAATATCATGTGCATGGTACACAATTTCCTTGTAATAATTAAATAAGTTCTTCATTATTTAATTTCTTTAAATATAATACAAAGCGATAACATTTGGTGGCAACAATCTGAATTGTGAAATAGCGAATCTCTGTAATAAAAATAGTAAAAAAAAAAATGCAACATGAAGACTTCAGATAACAATCTAAGATCTTTAAGAAAAATATCATGTGCATGGTACAGAATTTCCTTGTAATAATTAAATAAGTTCTTCATTATTTAATTTCTTTAAATATAATACAAAGCGATAACATTTGGTGGCAACAATCTGAATTGTGAAATAGCGAATCTCTGTAATAAAAATAGTAAAAAAAAAAATGCAACATGAAGACTTCAGATAACAATCTAAGATCTTTAAGAAAAATATTATGTGCATGGTACACAATTTCCTTGTAATAATTAAATAAGTTCTTCATTATTTAATATCTTTAAATATAATACAAAGCGATAACATTTGGTGGCAACAATCTGAATTGTGAAATAGCGCTTATCGTGAAATTGGCGCTGGATTCTCTTCTTTAAGGAGCAAATATTTTGTACACTATTTTGCCGGATAAATTCAATAATGTAATCTCTGTAATAAAAATAGTAAAAAAAAAAATGCAACATGAAGACTTCAGAAAACAATCTAAGATCTTTAAGAAAAATATCATGTGCATGGTACACAATTTCCTTGTATTAATTAAATAAGTTCTTCATTATTTAATTTCTTTAAATATAATACAAAGCGATAACATTTGGTGGCAACAATCTGAATTGTGAAATAGCGCTTATCGTGAAATTGGCGCTGGATTCTCTTCTTTAAGGAGCAAATATTTTGTACACTATTTTGCCGGATAAATTCAATAATGTAATCTCTGTAATAAAAATAGTAAAAAAAAAATGCAACATGAAGACTTCAGATAACAATCTAAGATCTTTAAGAAAAATATCATGTGCATAGTACACAATTTCGTTGTAATAATTAAATAAGTTCTTCATTATTTAATTTCTTTAAATATAATACAAAGCGATAACATTTGGTGGCAACAATCTGAATCGTGAAATAACGCTTATCGTGAAATTGGCGCTGGATTCTCTTCTTTAAGGAGCAAATATTTTGTACACTATTTTGCCGGATAAATTCAAAAATGTAATCTCTGTAATAAAAATAGTAAAAAAAAAATGCAACATGAAGACTTCAGATAACAATCTAAGATCTTTAAGAAAAATATCATGTGCATGGTACACAATTTCCTTGTAATAATTAAATAAGTTCTTCATTATTTAATTTCTTTAAATATAATACAAAGCGATAACATTTGGTGGCAACAATCTGAATTGTGAAATAGCGAATCTCTGTAATAAAAATAGTAAAAAAAAAAATGCAACATGAAGACTTCAGATAACAATCTAAGATCTTTAAGAAAAATATCATGTGCATGGTACACAATTTCGTTGTAATAATTAAATAAGTTCTTCATTATTTAATTTCTTTAAATATAATACAAAGCGATAACATTTGGTGGCAACAATCTGAATTGTGAAATAACGCTTATCGTGAAATTGGCGCTGGATTCTCTTCTTTAAGGAGCAAATATTTTGTACACTATTTTGCCGAATAAATTCAAAAATGTAATCTCTGTAATAAAAATAGTAAAAAAAAAATGCAACATGAAGACTTCAGATAACAATCTAAGATCTTTAAGAAAAATATTATGTGCATGGTACACAATTTCCTTGTAATAATTAAATAAGTTCTTCATGATTTAATTTCTTTAAATATAATACAAAGCGATAACATTTGGTAGCAACTATCTGAATTGTGAAATAGCGCTTATCGTGAAATTGGCGCTGGATTCTCTTCTTTAAGGAGGAAATATTTTGTACACTATTTTGCCCAATAAATTAAAAATAGTAAAAAAAAATGCAACATGAAGACTTCAGATAACAATCTAAGATCTTTAAGAAAAATATCATGTGCATGGTACACAATTTCCTTGTAATAATTAAATAAGTTCTTCGTGATTTAATTTCTTTAAATATAATACAAAGCGATAACATTTGGTGGCAACAATCTGAATTGTGAAATAGCGCTTATCGTGAAATTGGCGCTGGATTCTCTTCTTTAAGGAGCAAATATTTTGTACACTATTTTGCCAGATAAATTCAATAATGTAATGTCTGTAATAAAAATAGTAAAAAAAAATGCAACATGAAGACTTCAGATAACAATCTAAGATCTTTAAGAAAAATATCATGTGCATGGTACACAATTTCGTTGTAATAATTAAATAAGTTCTTTGTTATTTAATTTCTTTAAATATAATACAAAGCGACAACAGTTGGTGGCAACAATCTGAATTGTGAAATTGCGCTTATCGTGAAATTGGCTCTGGATTCTCTTCTTTAAGGAGCAAATATTTTGTACACTATTTTGCCGGATAAATTCAATAATGTAATCTCAGTAATAAAAATAGTAAAAAAAAAATGCAACATGAAGACTTCAGATAACAATCTAAGATCTTTAAGAAAAATATCATGTGCATGGTACACAATTTCCTTGTAATAATTAAATAAGTTCTTCATTATTTAATTTCTTTAAATATAATACAAAGCGATAACATTTGGTGGCAACAATCTGAATTGTGAAATAGCGAATCTCTGTAATAAAAATAGTAAAAAAAAAAATGCAACATGAAGACTTCAGATAACAATCTAAGATCTTTAAGAAAAATATTATGTGCATGGTACACAATTTCCTTGTAATAATTAAATAAGTTCTTCATTATTTAATATCTTTAAATATAATACAAAGCGATAACATTTGGTGGCAACAATCTGAATTGTGAAATAGCGCTTATCGTGAAATTGGCGCTGGATTCTCTTCTTTAAGGAGCAAATATTTTGTACACTATTTTGCCGGATAAATTCAATAATGTAATCTCTGTATTAAAAAAAGGAAAAAAAAAAATGCAACATGAAGACTTCAGAAAACAATCTAAGATCTTTAAGAAAAATATCATGTGCATGGTACACAATTTCCTTGTATTAATTAAATAAGTTCTTCATTATTTAATTTCTTTAAATATAATACAAAGCGATAACATTTGGTGGCAACAATCTGAATTGTGAAATAGCGCTTATCGTGAAATTGGCGCTGGATTCTCTTCTTTAAGGAGCAAATATTTTGTACACTATTTTGCCGGATAAATTCAATAATGTAATCTCTGTAATAAAAATAGTAAAAAAAAAATGCAACATGAAGACTTCAGATAACAATCTAAGATCTTTAAGAAAAATATCATGTGCATGGTACACAATTTCCTTGTAATAATTAAATAAGTTCTTCATTATTTAATTTCTTTAAATATAATAGAAAGCGATAACATTTGTTGGCAACAATCTGAATTGTGAAATAGCGCTTATCGTGAAATTGGCGCTGGATTCTCTTCTTTAAGGAGCAAATATTTTGTACACTATTTTGCCGGATAAATTCAATAATGTTATCTCTGTAATAAAAATAGTGAAAAAAAATGCAACATGAAGACTTCAGATAACAATCTAAGATCTTTAAGAAAAATATCATGTGCATAGTACACAATTTCGTTGTAATAATTAAATAAGTTCTTCATTATTTAATTTCTTTAAATATAATAGAAAGCGATAACATTTGTTGGCAACAATCTGAATTGTGAAATAGCGCTTATCGTGAAATTGGCGCTGGATTCTCTTCTTTAAGGAGCAAATATTTTGTACACTATTTTGCCGGATAAATTCAATAATGTTATCTCTGTAATAAAAATAGTGAAAAAAAATGCAACATGAAGACTTCAGATAACAATCTAAGATCTTTAAGAAAAATATCATGTGCATAGTACACAATTTCGTTGTAATAATTAAATAAGTTCTTCATTATTTAATTTCTTTAAATATAATACAAAGCGATAACATTTGGTGGCAACAATCTGAATCGTGAAATAACGCTTATCGTGAAATTGGCGCTGGATTCTCTTCTTTAAGGAGCAAATATTTTGTACACTATTTTGCCGGATAAATTCAAAAATGTAATCTCTGTAATAAAAATAGTAAAAAAAAATGCAACATGAAGACTTCAGATAACAATCTAAGATCTTTAAGAAAAATATCATGTGCATGGTACACAATTTCCTTGTAATAATTAAATAAGTTCTTCATTATTTAATTTCTTTAAATATAATACAAAGCGATAACATTTGGTGGCAACAATCTGAATTGTGAAATAGCGAATCTCTGTAATAAAAATAGTAAAAAAAAAAATGCAACATGAAGACTTCAGATAACAATCTAAGATCTTTAAGAAAAATATCATGTGCATGGTACACAATTTCGTTGTAATAATTAAATAAGTTCTTCATTATTTAATTTCTTTAAATATAATACAAAGCGATAACATTTGGTGGCAACAATCTGAATTGTGAAATAACGCTTATCGTGAAATTGGCGCTGGATTCTCTTCTTTAAAGCGCAAATATTTTGTACACTATTTTGCCGAATAAATTCAAAAATGTAATCTCTGTAATAAAAATAGTAAAAAAAAAATGCAACATGAAGACTTCAGATAACAATGTAAGATCTTTAAGAAAAATATTATGTGCATGGTACACAATTTCCTTGTAATAATTAAATAAGTTCTTCATGATTTAATTTCTTTAAATATAATACAAAGCGATAACATTTGGTGGCAACTATCTGAATTGTGAAATAGCTCTTATCGTGAAATTGGCGCTGGATTCTCTTCTTTAAGGAGGAAATATTTTGTACACTATTTTGCCCAATAAATTAAAAATAGTAAAAAAAAATGCAACATGAAGACTTCAGATAACAATCTATGATCTTTAAGAAAAATATCATGTGCATGGTACACAATTTCCTTGTAATAATTAAATAAGTTCTTCGTGATTTAATTTCTTTAAATATAATACAAAGCGATAACATTTGGTGGCAACAATCTGAATTGTGAAATAGCGCTTATCGTGAAATTGGCGCTGGATTCTCTTCTTTAAGGAGCAAATATTTTGTACACCTTTTTGCCGGATAAATTCAATAATGTAATCTCTGTAATAAAAATAGTAAAAAAAAAAATGCAACATGAAGACTTCAGAAAACAATCTAAGATCTTTAAGAAAAATATCATGTACATGGTACACAATTTCTTTGTATTAATTAAAAAAGTTCTTCATTATTTAATTTCTTTAAATATAATACAAAGCGATAACATTTGGTGGCAACAATCTGAATTGTGAAATAGCGCTTATCGTGAAATTGGCGCTGGATTCTCTTCTTTAAGGAGCAAATATTTTGTACACTATTTTGCCGGATAAATTCAATAATGTAATCTCTGTAATAAAAATAGTAAAAAAAAAATGCAACATGAAGACTTCAGATAACAATCTAAGATCTTTAAGAAAAATATCATGTGCATGGTACACAATTTCGTTGTAATAATTAAATAAGTTCTTCATTATTTAATTTCTTTAAATATAATACAAAGCGATAACATTTGGTGGCAACAATCTGAATTGTGAAATAACGCTTATCGTGAAATTGGCGCTGGATTCTCTTCTTTAAGGAGCAAATATTTTGTACACTATTTTGCCGAATAAATTCAAAAATGTAATCTCTGTAATAAAAATAGTAAAAAAAAATGCAACATGAAGACTTCAGATAACAATCTAAGATCTTTAAGAAAAATATTATGTGCATGGTACACAATTTCCTTGTAATAATTAAATAAGTTCTTCATTATTAAATTTCTTTAAATATAATACAAAGCGATAACATTTGGTGGCAACTATCTGAATTGTGAAATAGCGCTTATCGTGAAATTGGCGCTGGATTCTCTTCTTTAAGGAGCAAATATTTTGTACACTATTTTGCCGGATAAATTCAATAATGTTATCTCTGTAATAAAAATAGTGAAAAAAAATGCAACATGAAGACTTCAGATAACAATCTAAGATCTTTAAGAAAAATATCATGTGCATAGTACACAATTTCGTTGTAATAATTAAATAAGTTCTTCATTATTTAATTTCTTTAAATATAATAGAAAGCGATAACATTTGTTGGCAACAATCTGAATTGTGAAATAGCGCTTATCGTGAAATTGGCGCTGGATTCTCTTCTTTAAGGAGCAAATATTTTGTACACTATTTTGCCGGATAAATTCAATAATGTTATCTCTGTAATAAAAACAGTGAAAAAAAATGCAACATGAAGACTTCAGATAACAATCTAAGATCTTTAAGAAAAATATCATGTGCATAGTACACAATTTCGTTGTAATAATTAAATAAGTTCTTCATTATTTAATTTCTTTAAATATAATACAAAGCGATAACATTTGGTGGCAACAATCTGAATCGTGAAATAACGCTTATCGTGAAATTGGCGCTGGATTCTCTTCTTTAAGGAGCAAATATTTTGTACACTATTTTGCCGGATAAATTCAAAAATGTAATCTCTGTAATAAAAATAGTAAAAAAAAAATGCAACATGAAGACTTCAGATAACAATCTAAGATCTTTAAGAAAAATATCATGTGCATGGTACACAATTTCCTTGTAATAATTAAATAAGTTCTTCATTATTTAATTTCTTTAAATATAATACAAAGCGATAACATTTGGTGGCAACAATCTGAATTGTGAAATAACGCTTATCGTGAAATTGGCGCTGGATTCTCTTCTTTAAAGCGCAAATATTTTGTACACTATTTTGCCGAATAAATTCAAAAATGTAATCTCTGTAATAAAAATAGTAAAAAAAAAATGCAACATGAAGACTTCAGATAACAATCTAAGATCTTTAAGAAAAATATCATGTGCATGGTACACAATTTCGTTGTAATAATTAAATAAGTTCTTCATTATTTAATTTCTTTAAATATAATAGAAAGCGATAACATTTGTTGGCAACAATCTGAATTGTGAAATAGCGCTTATCGTGAAATTGGCGCTGGATTCTCTTCTTTAAGGAGCAAATATTTTGTACACTATTTTGCCGGATAAATTCAATAATGTTATCTCTGTAATAAAAATAGTGAAAAAAAATGCAACATGAAGACTTCAGATAACAATCTAAGATCTTTAAGAAAAATATCATGTGCATAGTACACAATTTCGTTGTAATAATTAAATAAGTTCTTCATTATTTAATTTCTTTAAATATAATACAAAGCGATAACATTTGGTGGCAACAATCTGAATCGTGAAATAACGCTTATCGTGAAATTGGCGCTGGATTCTCTTCTTTAAGGAGCAAATATTTTGTACACTATTTTGCCGGATAAATTCAAAAATGTAATCTCTGTAATAAAAATAGTAAAAAAAAATGCAACATGAAGACTTCAGATAACAATCTAAGATCTTTAAGAAAAATATCATGTGCATGGTACACAATTTCCTTGTAATAATTAAATAAGTTCTTCATTATTTAATTTCTTTAAATATAATACAAAGCGATAACATTTGGTGGCAACAATCTGAATTGTGAAATAGCGAATCTCTGTAATAAAAATAGTAAAAAAAAAAATGCAACATGAAGACTTCAGATAACAATCTAAGATCTTTAAGAAAAATATCATGTGCATGGTACACAATTTCGTTGTAATAATTAAATAAGTTCTTCATTATTTAATTTCTTTAAATATAATACAAAGCGATAACATTTGGTGGCAACAATCTGAATTGTGAAATAACGCTTATCGTGAAATTGGCGCTGGATTCTCTTCTTTAAAGCGCAAATATTTTGTACACTATTTTGCCGAATAAATTCAAAAATGTAATCTCTGTAATAAAAATAGTAAAAAAAAAATGCAACATGAAGACTTCAGATAACAATGTAAGATCTTTAAGAAAAATATTATGTGTATGGTACACAATTTCCTTGTAATAATTAAATAAGTTCTTCATGATTTAATTTCTTTAAATATAATACAAAGCGATAACATTTGGTGGCAACTATCTGAATTGTGAAATAGCTCTTATCGTGAAATTGGCGCTGGATTCTCTTCTTTAAGGAGGAAATATTTTGTACACTATTTTGCCCAATAAATTAAAAATAGTAAAAAAAAATGCAACATGAAGACTTCAGATAACAATCTATGATCTTTAAGAAAAATATCATGTGCATGGTACACAATTTCCTTGTAATAATTAAATAAGTTCTTCGTGATTTAATTTCTTTAAATATAATACAAAGCGATAACATTTGGTGGCAACAATCTGAATTGTGAAATAGCGCTTATCGTGAAATTGGCGCTGGATTCTCTTCTTTAAGGAGCAAATATTTTGTACACCTTTTTGCCGGATAAATTCAATAATGTAATCTCTGTAATAAAAATAGTAAAAAAAAAAATGCAACATGAAGACTTCAGAAAACAATCTAAGATCTTTAAGAAAAATATCATGTACATGGTACACAATTTCTTTGTATTAATTAAAAAAGTTCTTCATTATTTAATTTCTTTAAATATAATACAAAGCGATAACATTTGGTGGCAACAATCTGAATTGTGAAATAGCGCTTATCGTGAAATTGGCGCTGGATTCTCTTCTTTAAGGAGCAAATATTTTGTACACTATTTTGCCGGATAAATTCAATAATGTAATCTCTGTAATAAAAATAGTAAAAAAAAAATGCAACATGAAGACTTCAGATAACAATCTAAGATCTTTAAGAAAAATATCATGTGCATGGTACACAATTTCGTTGTAATAATTAAATAAGTTCTTCATTATTTAATTTCTTTAAATATAATACAAAGCGATAACATTTGGTGGCAACAATCTGAATTGTGAAATAACGCTTATCGTGAAATTGGCGCTGGATTCTCTTCTTTAAGGAGCAAATATTTTGTACACTATTTTGCCGAATAAATTCAAAAATGTAATCTCTGTAATAAAAATAGTAAAAAAAAATGCAACATGAAGACTTCAGATAACAATCTAAGATCTTTAAGAAAAATTTTATGTGCATGGTACACAATTTCCTTGTAATAATTAAATAAGTTCTTCATTATTAAATTTCTTTAAATATAATACAAAGCGATAACATTTGGTGGCAACTATCTGAATTTTGAAATAGCGCTTATCGTGAAATTGGCGCTGGATTCTCTTCTTTAAGGAGCAAATATTTTGTACATTATTTTGCCGGATAAATTAAAAATAGTAAAAAAAAATGCACACGAAGACTTCAGATAACAATCTAAGATCTTTAAGAAAAATATCATGTGCATGGTACACAATTTCTTTGTAATAATTAAATAAGTTCTTCATTATTTAATTTCTTTAAATATAATACAAAGCGATAACATTTGGTGGCAACAATCTGAATTGTGAAATAGCGCTTATCGTGAAATTGGCGCTGGATTCTCTTCTTTAAGGAGCAAATATTTTGTACACTATTTTGCCAGAAAAATTCAATAATGTAATGTCTGTAATAAAAATAGTAAAAAAAAAATGCAACATGAAGTCTTCAGATAACAATCTAAGATCTTTAAGAAAAATATCATGTGCATGGTACACAATTTCGTTGTAATAATTAAATAAGTTCTTCGTTATTTAATTTCTTTAATTATAATAGAAAGCGATAACATTTGGTGGCAACAATCTGAATTGTGAAATTGCGCTTATCGTGAAATTGACGCTGGATTCTCTTCTTTAAGGAGCAAATATTTTGCCCACTATTTTGCCGGATAAATTCAATAAAGTAATCTCTGTAATAAAAATAGTAAAAAAAAAATGCAACATGACGACTTCAGATAACAATCTAAGATCTTTAAGAAAAATATCATGTGCATGGTACACAATTTCCTTGTAATAATTAAATAAGTTCTTCATTATTTAATTTCTTTAAATATAATACAAAGCGATAACATTTGGTGGCAACAATCTGAATCGTGAAATAACGCTTATCGTGAAATTGGCGCTGGATTCTCTTCTTTAAGGAGCAAATATTTTGTACACTATTTTGCCGGATAAATTCAAAAATGTAATCTCTGTAATAAAAATAGTAAAAAAAAAATGCAACATGAAGACTTCAGATAACAATCTAAGATCTTTAAGAAAAATATTATGTGCATGGTACACAATTTCCTTGTAATAATTAAATAAGTTCTTCATGATTTAATTTCTTTAAATATAATACAAAGCGATAACATTTGGTGGCAACTATCTGAATTGTGAAATAGCGCTTATCGTGAAATTGGCGCTGGATTCTCTTCTTTAAGGAGCAAATATTTTGTACACTATTTTGCCCAATAAATTAAAAATAGTAAAAAAAAATGCAACATGAAGACTTCAGATAACAATCTAAGATCTTTAAGAAAAATATCATGTGCATGGTACACAATTTCCTTGTAATAATTAAATAAGTTCTTCGTGATTTAATTTCTTTAAATATAATACAAAGCGATAACATTTGGTGGCAACAATCTGAATTGTGAAATAGCGCTTATCGTGAAATTGGCGCTGGATTCTCTTCTTTAAGGAGCAAATATTTTGTACACTATTTTGCCAGATAAATTCAATAATGTAATGTCTGTAATAAAAATAGTAAAAAAAAAAATGCAACATGAAGACTTCAGATAACAATCTAAGATCTTTAAGAAAAATATCATGTGCATGGTACACAATTTCGTTGTAATAATTAAATAAGTTCTTCGTTATTTAATTTCTTTAAATATAATACAAAGCGACAACAGTTGGTGGCAACAATCTGAATTGTGAAATTGCGCTTATCGTGAAATTGGCGCTGGATTCTCTTCTTTAAGGAGCAAATATTTTGTACACTATTTTGCCGGATAAATTCAATAATGTAATCTCTGTAATAAAAATAGTAAAAAAAAAATGCAACATGAAGACTTCAGATAACAATCTAAGATCTTTAAGAAAAATATCATGTGCATGGTACACAATTTCCTAGTAATAATTAAATAAGTTGTTCATTATTTAATTTCTTTAAATATAATATAAAGCGATAACATTTGGTGGCAACAATCTGAATTGTGAAAGAGCGCTTATCGTGAAATTGGCGCTGGATTCTCTTCTTTAAGGAGCAAATATTTTGTACACTATTTTGCCGGATAAATTCAATAATGTAATCTCTGTAATAAAAATAGTAAAAAAAAAATGCAACATGAAGACTTCAGATAACAATCTAAGATCTTTAAGAAAAATATCATGTGCATGGTACACAATTTCCTTGTAATAATTAAATAAGTTCTTCATTATTTAATTTCTTTAAATATAATACAAAGTGATAACATTTGGTGGCAACAAGCTGAATTGTGAAATAGCGCTTATCCTGAAACTGGCGCTGGATTCTCTTCTAAGGAGCAAATATTTTGTCCACTATTTTGCCGGATAAATTCAATAATGTAATCTCTGTAATAAAAATAGTAAAAAAAATGCAACATGAAGACTTCAGATAACAATCTAAGATCTTTAAGAAAAATATCATGTGCATGGTGCACAATTTCCTTGTAATAATTAAATAAGTTCTTCGTTATTTAATTTATTTAAATATAATACAAAGCGACAACTTTTGGTGGCAACAATCTGAATTGTGAAATAGCGCTTATCGTGAAATTGGCGCTGGATTCTCTTCTTTAAGGAGCAAATATTTTGTACACTATTTTGCCGGATAAATTCAATAATGTAATCTCTGTAATAAAAATAGTAAAAAAAAATGCAACATGAAGACTTCAGATAACAATCTAAGATCTTTAAGAAAAATATCATGTGCATGGTACACAATTTCGTTGTAATAATTAAATAAGTTCTTCATTATTTAATTTCTTTAAATATAATACAAAGCGATAACATTTGGTGGCAAGAATGTGAATTGTGAAATAGCGCTTATCGTGAAATTGGCGCTGGATTCTCTTCTTTAAGGAGCAAATATTTTGTACACCTTTTTGCCGGATAAATTCAATAATGTAATCTCTGTAATAAAAATAGTAAAAAAAAAAATGCAACATGAAGACTTCAGAAAACAATCTAAGATCTTTAAGAAAAATATCATGTACATGGTACACAATTTCTTTGTATTAATTAAATAAGTTCTTCATTATTTAATTTCTTTAAATATAATACAAAGCGATAACATTTGGTGGCAACAATCTGAATTGTGAAATAGCGCTTATCGTAAAATTGGCGCTGGATTCTCTTCTTTAAGGAGCAAATATTTTGTACACTATTTTGCCGGATAAATTCAATAATGTAATCTCTGTAATAAAAATAGTAAAAAAAAAAATGCAACATGAAGACTTCAGATAACAATCTAAGATCTTTAAGAAAAATATCATGTGCATGGTACACAATTTCGTTGTAATAATTAAATAAGTTCTTCATTATTTAATTTCTTTAAATATAATACAAAGCGATAACATTTGGTGGCAACAATCTGAATTGTGAAATAACGCTTATCGTGAAATTGGCGCTGGATTCTCTTCTTTAAGGAGCAAATATTTTGTACACTATTTTGCCGAATAAATTCAAAAATGTAATCTCTGTAATAAAAATAGTAAAAAAAAATGCAACATGAAGACTTCAGATAACAATCTAAGATCTTTAAGAAAAATATTATGTGCATGGTACACAATTTCCTTGTAATAATTAAATAAGTTCTTCATTATTAAATTTCTTTAAATATAATACAAAGCGATAACATTTGGTGGCAACTATCTGAATTTTGAAATAGCGCTTATCGTGAAATTGGCTCTGGATTCTCTTCTTTAAGGAGCAAATATTTTGTACATTATTTTGCCGGATAAATTAAAAATAGTAAAAAAAAATGCACACGAAGACTTCAGATAACAATCTAAGATCTTTAAGAAAAATATCATGTGCATGGTACACAATTTCTTTGTAATAATTAAATAAGTTCTTCATTATTTAATTTCTTTAAATATAATACAAAGCGATAACATTTGGTGGCAACAATCTGAATTGTGAAATAGCGCTTATCGTGAAATTGGCGCTGGATTCTCTTCTTTAAGGAGCAAATATTTTGTACACTATTTTGCCAGAAAAATTCAATAATGTAATGTCTGTAATAAAAATAGTAAAAAAAAAATGCAACATGAAGTCTTCAGATAACAATCTAAGATCTTTAAGAAAAATATCATGTGCATGGTACACAATTTCGTTGTAATAATTAAATAAGTTCTTCGTTATTTAATTTCTTTAAATATAATAGAAAGCGATAACATTTGGTGGCAACAATCTGAATTGTGAAATAGCGCTTATCCTGCAATTGGCGCTGGATTCTCTTCTTTAAGGAGCAAATATTTTGCCCACTATTTTGCCGGATAAATTCAATAAAGTAATCTCTGTAATAAAAATAGTAAAAAAAAAATGCAACATGACGACTTCAGATAACAATCTAAGATCTTTAAGAAAAATATCATGTGCATGGTACACAATTTCCTTGTAATAATTAAATAAGTTCTTCATTATTTAATTTCTTTAAATATAATACAAAGCGATAACATTTGGTGGCAACAATCTGAATCGTGAAATAACGCTTATCGTGAAATTGGCGCTGGATTCTCTTCTTTAAGGAGCAAATATTTTGTACACTATTTTGCCGGATAAATTCAAAAATGTAATCTCTGTAATAAAAATAGTAAAAAAAAAAAAATGCAACATGAAGACTTCAGATAACAATCTAAGATCTTTAAGAAAAATATTATGTGCATGGTACACAATTTCCTTGTAATAATTAAATAAGTTCTTCATGATTTAATTTCTTTAAATATAATACAAAGCGATAACATTTGGTGGCAACTATCTGAATTGTGAAATAGCGCTTATCGTGAAATTGGCGCTGGATTCTCTTCTTTAAGGAGCAAATATTTTGTACACTATTTTGCCCAATAAATTAAAAATAGTAAAAAAAAATGCAACATGAAGACTTCAGATAACAATCTAAGATCTTTAAGAAAAATATCATGTGCATGGTACACAATTTCCTTGTAATAATTAAATAAGTTCTTCGTGATTTAATTTCTTTAAATATAATACAAAGCGATAACATTTGGTGGCAAGAATCTGAATTGTGAAATAGCGCTTATCGTGAAATTGGCGCTGGATTCTCTTCTTTAAGGAGCAAATATTTTGTACACTATTTTGCCAGATAAATTCAATAATGTAATGTCTGTAATAAAAATAGTAAAAAAAAAAATGCAACATGAAGACTTCAGATAACAATCTAAGATCTTTAAGAAAAATATCATGTGCATGGTACACAATTTCGCTGTAATAATTAAATAAGTTCTTCGTTATTTAATTTCTTTAAATATAATACAAAGCGACAACAGTTGGTGGCAACAATCTGAATTGTGAAATTGCGCTTATCGTGAAATTGGCGCTGGATTCTCTTCTTTAAGGAGCAAATATTTTGTACACTATTTTGCAGGATAAATTCAATAATGTAATCTCTGTAATAAAAATAGTAAAAAAAAATGCAACATGAAGACTTCAGATAACAATCTAAGATCTTTAAGAAAAATATCATGTGCATGGTACACAATTTCCTAGTAATAATTAAATAAGTTGTTCATTATTTAATTTCTTTAAATATAATATAAAGCGATAACATTTGGTGGCAACAATCTGAATTGTGAAAGAGCGCTTATCGTGAAATTGGCGCTGGATTCTCTTCTTTAAGGAGCAAATATTTTGTACACTATTTTGCCGGATAAATTCAATAATGTAATCTCTGTAATAAAAATAGTAAAAAAAAAATGCAACATGAAGACTTCAGATAACAATCTAAGATCTTTAAGAAAAATATCATGTGCATGGTACACAATTTCCTTGTAATAATTAAATAAGTTCTTCATTATTTAATTTCTTTAAAGATAATACAAAGTGATAACATTTGGTGGCAACAATCTGAATTGTGAAATAGCGCTTATCCTGAAACTGGCGCTGGATTCTCTTCTAAGGAGCAAATATTTTGTCCACTATTTTGCCGGATAAATTCAATAATGTAATCTCTGTAATAAAAATAGTAAAAAAAAATGCAACATGAAGACTTCAGATAACAATCTAAGATCTTTAAGAAAAATATCATGTGCATGGTGCACAATTTCCTTGTAATAATTAAATAAGTTCTTCGTTATTTAATTTATTTAAATATAATACAAAGCGACAACTTTTGGTGGCAACAATCTGAATTGTGAAATAGCGCTTATCGTGAAATTGGCGCTGGATTCTCTTCTTTAAGGAGCAAATATTTTGTACACTATTTTGCCGGATAAATTCAATAATGTAATCTCTGTAATAAAAATAGTAAAAAAATATGCAACATGAAGACTTCAGATAACAATCTAAGATCTTTAAGAAAAATATCATGTGCATGGTACACAATTTCGTTGTAATAATTAAATAAGTTCTTCATTATTTAATTTCTTTAAATATAATAGAAAGCGATAACATTTGGTGGCAAGAATGTGAATTGTGAAATAGCGCTTATCGTGAAATTGGCGCTGGATTCTCTTCTTTAAGGAGCAAATATTTTGTACACTATTTTGCCGGATAAATTCAATAATGTAATCTCTGTAATAAAAATAGTAAAAAAAAATGCAACATGAAGACTTCAGAAAACAATCTAAGATCTTTAAGAAAAATATCATGTGCATGGTACACAATTTCCTTGTAATAATTAAATAAGTTCTTCATTATTTAATTTCTTTAAATATAATACAAAGCGATAACATTTGGTGGCAACAATCTGAATTGTGAAATAGCGCTTATCGTGAAATTGGCGCTGGATTCTCTTCTTTAAGGAGCAAATATTTTGTACAATATTTTGTCAGATAAATTAAAAATAGTAAAAAAAAAATGCAACATGAATTTTTAGATAACAATGTAAGATCTTTAAGAAAAATATCATGTGCATGGTACACGATTTCTTTGTACGGCCTATTAAATTTTATGCGCTTTTTTGATGCACTTCGTTTAAACTTGTTTCCTTGAATTATTTGAACTTAATTAGCTGATCCTTCAATGAATTAGCTCCTCAAATTGAAGCAGACATTAAAAAATATAAATTTGGAAAAAAAAAGTTTGATGCTTGGTTATAAAAAATAAAGTGTTGCATGAAATCATGTGAGGCCGATTATTTGGTCTTTAATGTACCTACTGCTGCCATGTTGAAACCAAGTTTTTCTATTAAATAAAATTATAGCACAAAAAAATTCAGGTTTGAAAAAAATTGGTGTCTCATATAGCACAGAATCCTTATATTTCATAATCTAAAAGAATGAGCCTCATCATTGCTTGATATATGAATCATTTTAAAATTAATTTTATCAGAGCCTCCTAATAGTGCTTCTCAATACAACAAATACGACGGAAAATTGTCTAATGAGTAAAGTGTTTCCAGCATGCTATATAATGTAGATTCCAAAATATCCTTTTTCCTCATATAACGCTAATAAAAGATTTTATAGCAATATCAACAATATCGTTTGTTCCATATACTACCTTTTAATTTTATTCAAACGGTCGTCATCCTTTCCGTATGATATTGTTTTCTTTTTAAACAGAGATTCTTGTTTTTATTTTGATCAGAAACTGACTTTCAAAAAGGAGTTTTTAAGATTACGATGTATCTAGGCTCCTTCAAGTTAATTTTTCAGCATAAACTTTCTTTTTTCCCACCTGTTCTAAATCTCATTATAATACGAATGCATTTTATGAAATATTCATCTCGAACAATAAACGAAATAAAACGAAGCAAAATTTTTCGTTTATACATGTTGTTTTTGGGTGATTTGCGGACGAGAGAAAAGTTAATGAAAAGTTTCCCCATTTGTCTCGCAACTTGACAAGAATCCATTGCGCTAACGAGGATGTTTCTTAATTAAGTGACTCAGGAGCCGCTGTTTTTTTATTACTTTTCTCTCCCTCCCGCCAATCGTTCTTCGTGTTCATTCCCGGCAGAGCTCTTTATCGGCTGGAGATAATCCCGGCAATTCTTCAGTTACTTATCTTGAGCCCCATTTTGTTATCGCAAAGGAAAACGTATATCGCGATGGAAAAATCGGTTACCGATGCTGAGACAAACTCGACCGCCATTTTTTACCACCTACCGTTTAAATCTTTTGCGCTACGAGCAGAGATTGTGGTGCTCGATCGTGACCAGTTTTAAGTGTTACAATAAAATATCAAGTTGCGATGCTTGACAATTTTTAAAACTCTGTTGACACGAGGCAATATACAGGATGATACAAAATGAATATAGCGATTATAAACGACTATAATTATTTAATTAAAAAGAATTTATCAATGAGAATTACAGAGTATGTAGATGGAAGTTCAGACTTTAATCTACATGCTTTATAAATATTATATGTGAGTCTTCTTGGCAACGCGAGAACTATACGAAGAAGTTGGTGCCTGCGCCAGAAGCCGTGACAGTTGATTTCAGTTGATGATGAATGGGAAAACGCTGTCTCTACGAGTAGTTAACAAATATTTTCCTGTATCCATCATTAACTGTATTTATTTTAAGTAATAATATCTAAATTATTTATAAACATGTAGAGGAATAAAAAGTTAAAAATTAAGTGCAGATACAATTGGAAATAAAGTTAATGAATTCCACATTTCACAGAGTGTATCTTCACGGTATTAATCACACATTCATAAAATCGATCATATAAAAAATCATAAGGTCTTAATTAAGCTGTCATACCTTATGCTCATAACGTTAAGTTGTTATGTATGACCTTATAAATTAAATAATGGTTTTGACCCTTTGTGGCACAGTGTGTTCGGTCTGAACACACCTAAAAATTTCCTTCTGTACGCACAGAAAAATTGAATGAAAAAGTATTTATAGGTTACTATAGGTTATCTGCACCTTCGTTATTTATAGTAGATAGCAGCTCAACACAAACCAATCCACATATTTTAGCCATGTTTAGTTTTTTAAGACCCTCATTTTTCAAAGAAGTCTTCCAGATTCATTTCAGGGTATAAAAGGAATTGTTTGAAAAGAAATTTATATAGTTATTTTTTGGCTGTAGGCTAATCTCCTTGTTCTATATTAGTTTTAAATTTTTACCTTGAAATCTTGCCTAAAATCAAATGGCGAACCCTAGGTGTGGCCAGACCAGGCTCACCGAGGATCTAGGACAACTGAGAGTCTGTATTCTTTGTTTCTCCGCATCTCATCGGTCAGTTCATCGACAGCAATGCTGGTATCAGCACTCTTTTCGAAGCTCTATTCAGTCAGTGTGCCCACTTTGGGTACACCCACAGAATTAAAAGATAAGTGCTATCTTCACAAAATTTTACTTGTGTACTTCTCTAGGCCTAATTAGACTGCCTACCTTTTTTTTTTTTTTTCATTTTTTTTAATAAAATCTCCAACTTAAAATGGTAGCGTGCCGGAAAGGGTTAAAAGAAGAAGCAAGTAGATCCATAAGTTTATAAAGAACAAAATGTATATATTTAATAAGGAATGTTTTGAAAGAAATGACATATGCTATAGGAAAATCAATATGGAATTGCTTCGATAAGGGCCATTTAGGATGTTTCTAAATGAATATCGGGGATTTAACGCTATGTAGTATTTATTACATAAAACTTAAAATCATAATTAATACATGAAATGAAAGAGCAACTCAAACAAGTCTGTTTATTGGTAAGCAAATGTACCAGAAATGGCGCATGTGCGTACAATAGTAGCGAAATTGGCAAATAGTAGCAGAAATGGCGACCAGTGAACAGAAACCTTTTCGTGTTCTGCAGTTTGCAGAGACCGAATCTTTAGTTACTATGCAACGTGCCTTCCGGATAAAATTCAGATGCCAGTCCCTAAGTGATAATAACATCCGTAGGTGGTATCATCAGTTTGAAAATACCGGCTGCCTTTGCAAAGATAAGAAAGAGTACGGGACGACCAAGGATTAGTGAAGAAAGTGTTGAGTTCATAAAGGATCGTATGTTTGTGCCTCCACTACGAGCTGACCTACCCGACGTAAGAAACAAGATTGAGGCAGCTGTTGCAGAAACCATACCACAAACTAATCAACGTCTGGGAAGAACTGGTCTGTCGACTTTATGTGCGCTACGTGACGAAAGGTTCTCACATTGAACACTTATAAGCTTGTAGGTATAATTGTTTGAGTTGCTCTTTCATTTCATGCATTAATTATAATTTTAAGTTTTACGTTATAAATACTACAAAGCGTTAAACCCTGATATTCATTTAGAAACACCCTGTCTAATGATCTGAGATGCGATATCCCCATGGACACAATGATCAAGTTTGGATATACGTATTTACAACAAAGCGTTCTAAGGAATCATGTCCTTTTATGCATCTCGGTAACTGCGGAATCGAAATTTAGATGAAATGTTGGTAGATATTTAAAGGTGCTTCTGATCTATTCATAAAAATTCTATGCTTCTTGCCATTTCTTTTAATGAGAATGTCAATAGCTATTTTTTAAGATATGATCTAGACCAAGGAATGGCTGAAGTGTCGCATTATAATTTTCGGGAATTAATCTCCAGCTAACTGATCCTCTATCACATGTGATCCAATATGAGTTTTTATCTAAAAATATTCCGCGAGCACTTTTGCTACTTCGTAATAATTGCTGAATCTTGTAAATTCATGATGATGTCAGTGAATAATTTGAAGCTGCAAAAAATTTTGACATACCATCAGTATAGATAATTGAATGAGTAATAGTATTATTTAGAGTACGACGGGAAACAGTGTCGCTGACGACTTAATTGGCCAATGAAATTGCGAATGGAAATCTTGTGCTATAGAGGCTTCTTAATTTCATTGTGCTATTATAATCCAGTTAATTTCCTACTCTATTTTGCGTTGTTACTATTTCAGCCAACTTATTTTAATCTAAAAATCTTCTTATAAAGAGCTCCAGATTATGACGATGAAATCTTTTGATGCAGCCCATTTTCGTATATACTTAATGTTATTTTTTACTGTTATAGTGAATTTTCGAACGTATAAAAATTTGATATAACGAACTCTGTAACTACCTTCGTCTGTAACTTGTTTTATCCTTTTCCTTTTTTTCTCAAATTCTCCTCAAATTTTATCGAAAAATTTACTAACTTTAAAATTATTCCCGTTTAAGACATTAAGGTACACATTTTACCCGTAAAGGAAAACACCTTATTTTTTCTAGTTTGCTTTCTCTTAGCAAAAGCTATGCGAGATCTGCTTGACACCCAACTGCAGGACAATGAGGGTAAAATAATCATATCTAAGGACAACATATGTTGCAAATAACTATTGAACTGAAAAAGGTGAATGGGTTGATTTCTTCCTTTCAAATTCTCTGCTTGACCTGCAAGACAGAAACAAATTCAAGGTTTATGGAATTCTTGAAATTTTTGCTATTCAGGGAAGAGGAAATAATGAGTTTTATGAGCTTGCTGCTTTACAGTTGAATTTTTGTTTTAGGGAATGAAATTTCTGTTATTCTTGTCTGTTTTACTGGAGTATAAATCTTTTTTAAGTTCTATCATTCGAATAGCAGCTTTGAATTCTTTAGACATTTTGAAAGACAATCTCTCTGATCTATGTTTCTGTGTCAAAAATTCATTGCCATGCCAAGCTTATCAGGTTCAATGTTCCGCCTTACTTTCTTTGGGAACATGCACAGACCTGACTCGGAACAGGGAGCTTACTAAAGCTATGTTCAATAACTGTGGGAAGTAGACAAGATACACAGGAAGGGTATACGAAACCCTTTATTTTTCACTCTTTACAATAATTTCCGTACTTCGGAATACAGAGACCAACTACTTGTGGTCTGAACGTAAGAATATAAAAATATAACTAAACTCTAACTTAAATTTGGAATAATCAACAAGGGCCTACGTGTAAGATTGGCCGGATATTAACAGGAAGCCGTATGTAGTACAGAGAACTGTTAACACTACAATACGTTTAAAATTATCACGAGGATTAAACCTCTGGCCTGGAAGGCAAACAGCAACCGAGTAAAACTTCTAAGGCAAGCGCCCTGCTTCGACTAACTCCTTCCTCTCTCTCTCTCTTGGCAAAAAGCCACAACTTAAGTACTTGGCGTTCGCCAAACCAATTTTGCATAAATAAGTTAACGCTTTTAATTCTGGCCGGAAGTAGAAAATAAGAAGTGATAGTAAAGATTTAAAGTAGAATAAACGTTAGTAAAACTTAAGATCCTTACATACTTCCCTCCAGAGTTAATTAGTTTGAAACTGAGGTCTAAAACGACCTTGTTGAAAACTTTTAGCTCTAGATTCTAACGCGAGGCCAATCTTTTACAAACATTTCTCACTAGAAACTAGAAATTAAAAAAAAAAATTGTTTTTACAATAGCAGCTCCATGGACACCCAATTTTTCATCTGTACTGCATCTAAACAGGAGCTTTTATTCAAATCTGGTTCCTTCCAGAGATCTGGAAGGAAAACTAGTTTAATGAAATGTTACACAATGAAATGGCAAGTAACATGCATATTTATATTTCTCTTAACATTCTTATTTCATTCATGACTATTTTAATTATCTCTCCCCGTGCTCTCTGACATGTGTTGTAATAGAACACCAAACACGAATGTGTTTATGTATACGTGTTCAACACTGCCTCCTACAATCAAAACACTAACGTGTTAAAATTCAACATGACAAGACCTCGTAACACACCCTATCTTCAACTCTAAACCCTGAGGTACTATTCTGAAAGTGGCTAACTCTGAAGTGTAGCGTCAGAGAGCCTAACAACATTCATTCAACCTTTAACACATATTTAGCATAATTTGGTCTTTTTACAGTCACACGAATAAAAAAAAAATTTTCGCATTACTTTCACTTTTACCATATCACAGTATTTCTTAACATTTAAAATAACAGTTCACATTGTATACAAGAACATATTAACATGCCGTTAATTTTACGCATTTTAAAACATGCATTAGTAGTACATTGTTAACTTCTATTCTTTTCCAAGCAAGTGCCAATTCTTCTACATTGAAATACTACATTTCAAAAAGTCTTTCAGACTAAAACTTCTTTCTTGCCAGAATGTTTTAAATAAAATTTATACAATAACTTTTACAATATTTAAGTATTTACACATTCCTATTATACATCAACTTTAGTTTTACGCGCGAATAATTGAAAAACATAATACCAAAATCGGTAACAACTCATTTCTCGCCTTTTTTGCGATGAAGGTAGACCTCACATGAGGTAAAACTTCTTGAAATCTGCCACTTGCAGTAAGAATAAAAGATTAACTTAAGTTTGCAAAGTAACATAAAATTTTACTTATCTTTGTGATATTCCGACATTCTTTTCTGAGCCCAGTCCTGGAAGGTAGCGAAGATTCTCGTTTGATTTATCCTCCTTCTTGTGCGGGCTCGCCCCTCAGTTTCTTCCTCTAGAAGCTTTCTTTTTCCTCCAGTTCGGTCACCCTTGAATACCGTCTTTTTCGCCTCTGCCTGTAGTCTTGGCGGAACCGGGACACTTCGTTCTCGTTCCTGCTTGGACCTCGTTGCTGGCCGTTCAAATTTTCCTTGTATTTTTTCCTCGGCCGCTAGTGGCCCTTCCGCAGTTCGGCGACATTTGCTGCGGAGAGTCCTGTCCGATGAGTCCATCTTCCGTTTGGGAGCCGGGTTATAGTTGCCGTCATTTCTCCTGGTTCTCTTTGCATACGTCGTCCTTCTCCCTTCTTCATTCTGGGGGTGTTTGTGAACTCTCTTTTCTGGACGGTGGAACGGCTTCTTTTTCTTGCTATCTTCAATTTTTCCGCGGGGAAACTTTCTTTTCACTTGCTCCTGCCTCTTAATGGCTTGCCCTTGTACTTGTCGTTTTTCCACCTCTGGAGCTTGTGCCTGCCGTGTCTGCCGTGCCGGATCCTGCAAAAGATCTGAAAATATTTGCATTTTATTACGATCATAGTAGGGTTTGATTTCATCAATGTTTGCGGAGCAGGTTTCACCATTTCTGGCTTTTAACACTACTACAGCGTGAGTTATTTTTTCTATGACATATGGTCCTTCAAATCGTGGAAAAAATTTGGCAGTTTTATCTTTTGCTGCTAAAGAAAGTGAATGCTCAATTTTTAACACTTCATCCCCTACTTTATAAGTTACTCCCCGTCGTTTCATGTCATAATAAAGCTTCTGTTTTCTCTGTGCTACTTCAGTATTCTTTTTTGCTTCTTTAATTAATTTTTCTATATCACCCATTTTAAATTCTGGGGCTCTTTGTTGCACATAAAATAATTTATCTAACGGCGTTATAATCTTTCTGCCTAAAAATAACTCAGCAGGAGTTTTGCCCGTTGTATCATGTTTTGCGGTCCTAAAGGCGAAAGCAAATTCATTGACATAGTTATCCCAGCTTTTATGAAACTTTTTAACATAACTACGGATAATTTTCACTATATTTCTATTGACCCGTTCCGCTATATTTGATTGCGGCCGATACGGGACCATTTTTAAATGACGTATGCCCAGTTTTTGGCACATGTCTTCAAATACATTACTTACAAATTGAGGACCATTATCCGATATAACTTTTAGGGGCGCCCCGTATTTTAAAATATATTTATTTAAAATAGAATCAGTAACTAATTTCGCGGAGGCTCGTTTTAAGGGAACAATTTCGGTCCACTTACTAAAATGATCAACCATAACAAGGAGATAGCGACTTTTATTTAACTGACGTTTTGGGAAAGGGCCCAATAAATCGATGCCAATTATTTCATTTGGAAATTCGGATTTAATATATTTAGAAACCCGGCCGGGCGAAAATTAATATAATTAACTGCTTGACATGTTGGGCAGGACTGGACATACGCCCTTGTTAACTTTTGCAGTTCAGGAAAATAGACTGCCTCGCGTACGCGTTGTATAGTTTTTCGAATACCAGCATGAGAAGCTAAAGGGCTGTCATGCAACTCCTGCAGGATATTTAATCTAAGATTAACTGGGATAACAGGTCGAAATTCGTTGTTGGAATTCGTAGTTTTTGTATAAAATAATAGACCATCTATTAGTTCGTAATGGGCCGCCCTATTTCTTATCGCCACAATATCTTGGTGGCTAAAATTTTCAGGATCCCTTAAATACTCATAAATGCTTTTAAACTCAGGATCCTTACCCAGTTCGGTTATTACAGTTTCTCGGGAATTTATTGTACATGATGTGAGCATTGCCACCTTTACAGTATTACCTTGTTCATCTATTTTAATTCTTGATAGGGCATCTGCTACGATATTTTCCTTTCCGGGGGTATGTTTGATTACCAGATTATATTCTTGTAGCTTGAGTGCCCATCTTATTAACCTTGGGGATAAGTTTTTCCCTGAGTACAATCTAGTTACCGCCGCATGATCAGAGTACACTGTTATTATCGCCTTTCCAAAATAGACTCGAAACTTTTGCACTGCTAACAGAACTGCAAGTGCCTCTCTCTCGGTCGCGGAATAGTTTCTTTGTGTTTGATTTAAAGTTCGGCTAAAAAATGCCACGGGCTGCTGATTTTGCGAAAGTACCGCTCCTACCGCATAATCCGAAGCATCCGCTGTAATTTCTAAATTCTCATCCTTTTCAGGAAATTTCAACACCGGGGCTTGCGTTAATGCTTGTTTTAATTTTTCGAAAGCACTATTGGCTTCGGCCGTCCACGAGAATCTTGCGTTTTTCCTTTTTAATTTTAACAATGGTTCAGCAATAGCTGCAAAATCTTTTATAAAGGGCCTATAATATGAACAAAGTCCTAGAAAAGAAGAGAGATTCTTCGCCGTGTTTGGAGTCGGATACTTTTGTACAGCAAATATTTTTGATTCGTCTGTCTCGATTCCTTTCTGAGATATTTTGTACCTTAAATATTTTAATTCAGGAGCTGCAAATTTGCACTTTTCGACATTAACTTTTAGACCGGCCTCATTTAATAAAGAAAACACCTGTCTTAAATCCTGTACATGTTGGTCGAGATTATCACTAGTAATAATGATATCGTCTAAATAGATAAATGTGGACTTTCCAAAAACAGGCCTTAACACAATGTCCGTACATCGCTGAAATGTTGCCGGTGCCCCTGAAAGGCCAAACGGCATACGCAGAAATGCATAAGTGCCAGACTTGGTTATAAAAGCAGTCTTAGGCACGTTCTCAGGCCTAACCCCTATTTGAAAATAACCAGTCGTTAAGTCTAAAGTCGTCATATATTTGGTCTATGTTATGTTCCTTAGAATTTCTTCAGTAATAGGTAACGGATATACCGGATATTTAGTTATGGAGTTTAATTTACGGTAATCAATCGCGAATCTCCACCTTTTTGGATGTGTCAAAGGATAGTCATTATTTTTCTTACATAAAACCACCGGGCTAGCATAACTACTTGAGATGGGCGTTATGATCTTTTCACGTAGCATATCTTTGATATGCCTTTCTATAATTTTTTCCTTATTCTTATGATACCGGTATGCTATGTGGCGAACTGGCATTGAATCTCCGGTGTCAATACTATGGTTAGTAACCTGAGTAAATCATGGAATATCACTAAATAACGAAGCAAATTCACTTACCACTTGTCGGATTTTTCGATGCTCTTCATTAGGCAGGTGGTCAAGTTTTAACATCGGCGGTTCAGCCTTTTCTTCTCGAACTGGTTTCATCGTCAGCTTAAGGGACGCTTCATTAAAATACAGTGTTGCTTGTGCCTCTGAAAGAAAATCTATTCCGAAGATAATATGTGCTTGCAGATTCTTCATTATGAAATACATAACCTTTACTTGTTCGTCCTTGATACGGATGTATAGCGGTAATTTACTTATGCACTTACATCTTTCTCCTTGCGCAGCTAACACTGTCGTATTATCCGAATTATATATGCGATATTTCCGAAAATACTTCCTAAAAAATTCTTCTGCCACACAGGAACACTGCGCGCCTGTATCCAGGAGTACGGTGGCTGGGATATTATTCACCAACACTTCAATCTTCGGAAGAGTCAAATTTTTTACCATTACTGTATTTAACTTGAAGGAAAGGGGGTTTTCTTGGCCTTCGGAATTCCGCATCCTCCCGTCAGCAGAAATCCGTTTTAGTTTAAATCATTTTTCATTTCCATGCTTTCCTTCTTTTTCCACTGGCCTTGAGACTTTTTCCCTGGATTGCTATTGAACTGTCGACATTCGCCGGCTGTTTTTGAATGCTCGGGTTTCCTTGCCCACTGATTTGCTTTGCTTCCGTAGCCGTGTGCTTGACTTTGCTGTGGTCTTGGCGCACCAAATTGGTTTCGTTGTTGATATTGGCGTCTTCTTTCAATGTCCGTCGTTCTTCTACTTTCAAACTGGATTGCTAGCTCAAATAACTTTTCCAGTGTAGTCGGATTTCTTAATTCAATAAAGTCTTGCACTTGGGGCAGTAACCTCGGCAAAATCACTTGAATTATCTCAGGATCCGGACGGTTTCCATACAAGAGTTTGAAGACGTGAATTTTTCTTAAAATAAAGCTTGAGAGATTTTCGATTCTTTGTTGATATATGCTGAAAAGTTCCGTTTCTAATTTCGCACGATCCCTTACGACAGGGAAGGCTTTTACTAGGGCAGTCTTGAAATTTTCGTAAGTACAGGTGGGACTTCCTGCTTGACCCAAGAGACTTCTGCCTATACATTTGAACCAGTTAAGCGCTTGGCTCCTCAAAGCGCTCGTAGCTAAGGTAACTTTTTGAAACTCGTGCACGGGGTAGAGCATGAAGTGGTCATCCAATTTTTCCAAAAAACTGGTTACCGGTGAGTTTCCATTAAATGTTGCTTCTGGTTTCATCGAAGCGCGCATGGTCTGGACGATGTAACCAAATCCTTCCAGGGCGGCAGCTGGCATTTCTGTATTCTGAGCCGCTTCTGCACGCAGCACAGGTTCTTGTTGAAACTCGGCCATGGTTATTCTTCTTCGTTGGGCACCACTATCAGGTTCAATATTCCGCCTTACTTTCTTTGGGAACATGCACAGACCTGACTCGGAACAGGGAGCTTACTAAAGCTATGTTCAATAACTGTGGGAAGTAGACAGGATACACAGGAAGGGTATACGAAACCCTTTATTTTTCACTCTTTACAATAATTTCCGTACTTCGGAATACAGAGACCAACTACTTGTGGTCTGAACGTAAGAATATAAAAATATAACTAAACTTTAACTTAAATTTGGAATAATCAACAAGGGTCTACGTGTAAGATTGGCCGGATATTAACAGGAAGCCGTATGTAGTACAGAGAACTGTTAACACTACAATACGTTTAAAATTATCACGAGGATTAAACCTGTGGCCTGGAAGGCAAACAGCAACCGAGTAAAACTTCTAAGGCAAGCGCCCTGCTTCGACTAACTCCTTCCTCTCTCTCGCTTGGCAAAAAGACACAACTTAAGTACTTGGCGTTCGCCAGACAAATTTTGCATAAATAAGTTAACGCTTTTAATTCTGGCCGGAAGTAGAAAATAAGAAGTGATAGTAAAGATTTAAAGTAGAATAAACGTTAGTAAAACTTAAGATCCTTACATACTTCCCTCCAGAGTTAATTAGTTTGAAACTGAGGTCTAAAACGACCTTGTTGAAAACTTTTAGCTCTAGATTCTAACGCGAGGCCAATCTTTTACAAACATTTCTCACTAGAAACTAGAAATTAAAAAAAAAAAATGTTTTTACAATAGCAGCTCCATGGACACCCAATTTTTCATCTGTACTGCATCTAAACAGGAGCTTTTATTCAAATCTGGTTCCTTCCAGAGATCTGGAAGGAAAACTAGTTTAATGAAATGTTACACAATGAAATGGCAAGTAACATGCATATTTATATTTCTCTTAACATTCTTATTTCATTCATGACTATTTTAATTATCTCTCCCCGTGCTCTCTGACATGTGTTGTAATAGAACACCAAACACGAATGTGTTTATGTATACGTGTTCAACACTGCCTCCTACAATCAAAACACTAACGTGTTAAAATTCAACATGACAAGACCTCGTAACACACCCTATCTTCAACTCTAAACCCTGAGGTACTATTCTGAAAGTGGCTAACTCTGAAGTGTAGCGTCAGAGAGCCTAACAACATTCATTCAACCTTTAACACATATTTAGCATAATTTGGTCTTTTTACAGTCACACGAATAAAAAAAAAATTTTCGCATTACTTTCACTTTTACCATATCACAGTATTTCTTAACATTTAAAATAACAGTTCACATTGTATACAAGAACATATTAACATGCCGTTAATTTTACGCATTTTAAAACATGCATTAGTAGTACATTGTTAACTTCTATTCTTTTCCAAGCAAGTGCCAATTCTTCTACATTGAAATACTACATTTCAAAAAGTCTTTCAGACTAAAACTTCTTTCTTGCCAGAATGTTTTAAATAAAATTTATACAATAACTTTTACAATATTTAAGTATTTACACATTCCTATTATACATCAACTTTAGTTTTACGCGCGAATAATTGAAAAACATAATACCAAAATCGGTAACAACTCATTTCTCGCCTTTTTTGCGATGAAGGTAGACCTCACATGAGGTAAAACTTCTTGAAATCTGCCACTTGCAGTAAGAATAAAAGATTAACTTAAGTTTGCAAAGTAACATAAAATTTTACTTATCTTTGTGATATTCCGACATTCTTTTCTGAGCCCAGTCCTGGAAGGTAGCGAAGATTCTCGTTTGATTTATCCTCCTTCTTGTGCGGGCTCGCCCCTCAGTTTCTTCCTCTAGAAGCTTTCTTTTTCCTCCAGTTCGGTCACCCTTGAATACCGTCTTTTTCGCCTCTGCCTGTAGTCTTGGCGGAACCGGGACACTTCGTTCTCGTTCCTGCTTGGACCTCGTTGCTGGCCGTTCAAATTTTCCTTGTATTTTTTCCTCGGCCGCTAGTGGCCCTTCCGCAGTTCGGCGACATTTGCTGCGGAGAGTCCTGTCCGATGAGTCCATCTTCCGTTTGGGAGCCGGGTTATAGTTGCCGTCATTTCTCCTGGTTCTCTTTGCATACGTCGTCCTTCTCCCTTCTTCATTCTGGGGGTGTTTGTGAACTCTCTTTTCTGGACGGTGGAACGGCTTCTTTTTCTTGCTATCTTCAATTTTTCCGCGGGGAAACTTTCTTTTCACTTGCTCCTGCCTCTTAATGGCTTGCCCTTGTACTTGTCGTTTTTCCACCTCTGGAGCTTGTGCCTGCCGTGTCTGCCGTGCCGGATCCTGCAAAAGATCTGAAAATATTTGCATTTTATTACGATCATAGTAGGGTTTGATTTCATCAATGTTTGCGGAGCAGGTTTCACCATTTCTGGCTTTTAACACTACTACAGCGTGAGTTATTTTTTCTATGACATATGGTCCTTCAAATCGTGGAAAAAATTTGGCAGTTTTATCTTTTGCTGCTAAAGAAAGTGAATGCTCAATTTTTAACACTTCATCCCCTACTTTATAAGTTACTCCCCGTCGTTTCATGTCATAATAAAGCTTCTGTTTTCTCTGTGCTACTTCAGTATTCTTTTTTGCTTCTTTAATTAATTTTTCTATATCACCCATTTTAAATTCTGGGGCTCTTTGTTGCACATAAAATAATTTATCTAACGGCGTTATAATCTTTCTGCCTAAAAATAACTCAGCAGGAGTTTTGCCCGTTGTATCATGTTTTGCGGTCCTAAAGGCGAAAGCAAATTCATTGACATAGTTATCCCAGCTTTTATGAAACTTTTTAACATAACTACGGATAATTTTCACTATATTTCTATTGACCCGTTCCGCTATATTTGATTGCGGCCGATACGGGACCATTTTTAAATGACGTATGCCCAGTTTTTGGCACATGTCTTCAAATACATTACTTACAAATTGAGGACCATTATCCGATATAACTTTTAGGGGCGCCCCGTATTTTAAAATATATTTATTTAAAATAGAATCAGTAACTAATTTCGCGGAGGCTCGTTTTAAGGGAACAATTTCGGTCCACTTACTAAAATGATCAACCATAACAAGGAGATAGCGACTTTTATTTAACTGACGTTTTGGGAAAGGGCCCAATAAATCGATGCCAATTATTTCATTTGGAAATTCGGATTTAATATATTTAGAAACCCGGCCGGGCGAAAATTAATATAATTAACTGCTTGACATGTTGGGCAGGACTGGACATACGCCCTTGTTAACTTTTGCAGTTCAGGAAAATAGACTGCCTCGCGTACGCGTTGTATAGTTTTTCGAATACCAGCATGAGAAGCTAAAGGGCTGTCATGCAACTCCTGCAGGATATTTAATCTAAGATTAACTGGGATAACAGGTCGAAATTCGTTGTTGGAATTCGTAGTTTTTGTATAAAATAATAGACCATCTATTAGTTCGTAATGGGCCGCCCTATTTCTTATCGCCACAATATCTTGGTGGCTAAAATTTTCAGGATCCCTTAAATACTCATAAATGCTTTTAAACTCAGGATCCTTACCCAGTTCGGTTATTACAGTTTCTCGGGAATTTATTGTACATGATGTGAGCATTGCCACCTTTACAGTATTACCTTGTTCATCTATTTTAATTCTTGATAGGGCATCTGCTACGATATTTTCCTTTCCGGGGGTATGTTTGATTACCAGATTATATTCTTGTAGCTTGAGTGCCCATCTTATTAACCTTGGGGATAAGTTTTTCCCTGAGTACAATCTAGTTACCGCCGCATGATCAGAGTACACTGTTATTATCGCCTTTCCAAAATAGACTCGAAACTTTTGCACTGCTAACAGAACTGCAAGTGCCTCTCTCTCGGTCGCGGAATAGTTTCTTTGTGTTTGATTTAAAGTTCGGCTAAAAAATGCCACGGGCTGCTGATTTTGCGAAAGTACCGCTCCTACCGCATAATCCGAAGCATCCGCTGTAATTTCTAAATTCTCATCCTTTTCAGGAAATTTCAACACCGGGGCTTGCGTTAATGCTTGTTTTAATTTTTCGAAAGCACTATTGGCTTCGGCCGTCCACGAGAATCTTGCGTTTTTCCTTTTTAATTTTAACAATGGTTCAGCAATAGCTGCAAAATCTTTTATAAAGGGCCTATAATATGAACAAAGTCCTAGAAAAGAAGAGAGATTCTTCGCCGTGTTTGGAGTCGGATACTTTTGTACAGCAAATATTTTTGATTCGTCTGTCTCGATTCCTTTCTGAGATATTTTGTACCTTAAATATTTTAATTCAGGAGCTGCAAATTTGCACTTTTCGACATTAACTTTTAGACCGGCCTCATTTAATAAAGAAAACACCTGTCTTAAATCCTGTACATGTTGGTCGAGATTATCACTAGTAATAATGATATCGTCTAAATAGATAAATGTGGACTTTCCAAAAACAGGCCTTAACACAATGTCCGTACATCGCTGAAATGTTGCCGGTGCCCCTGAAAGGCCAAACGGCATACGCAGAAATGCATAAGTGCCAGACTTGGTTATAAAAGCAGTCTTAGGCACGTTCTCAGGCCTAACCCCTATTTGAAAATAACCAGTCGTTAAGTCTAAAGTCGTCATATATTTGGTCTATGTTATGTTCCTTAGAATTTCTTCAGTAATAGGTAACGGATATACCGGATATTTAGTTATGGAGTTTAATTTACGGTAATCAATCGCGAATCTCCACCTTTTTGGATGTGTCAAAGGATAGTCATTATTTTTCTTACATAAAACCACCGGGCTAGCATAACTACTTGAGATGGGCGTTATGATCTTTTCACGTAGCATATCTTTGATATGCCTTTCTATAATTTTTTCCTTATTCTTATGATACCGGTATGCTATGTGGCGAACTGGCATTGAATCTCCGGTGTCAATACTATGGTTAGTAACCTGAGTAAATCATGGAATATCACTAAATAACGAAGCAAATTCACTTACCACTTGTCGGATTTTTCGATGCTCTTCATTAGGCAGGTGGTCAAGTTTTAACATCGGCGGTTCAGCCTTTTCTTCTCGAACTGGTTTCATCGTCAGCTTAAGGGACGCTTCATTAAAATACAGTGTTGCTTGTGCCTCTGAAAGAAAATCTATTCCGAAGATAATATGTGCTTGCAGATTCTTCATTATGAAATACATAACCTTTACTTGTTCGTCCTTGATACGGATGTATAGCGGTAATTTACTTATGCACTTACATCTTTCTCCTTGCGCAGCTAACACTGTCGTATTATCCGAATTATATATGCGATATTTCCGAAAATACTTCCTAAAAAAATCTTCTGCCACACAGGAACACTGCGCGCCTGTATCCAGGAGTACGGTGGCTGGGATATTATTCACCAACACTTCAATCTTCGGAAGAGTCAAATTTTTTACCATTACTGTATTTAACTTGAAGGAAAGGGGGTTTTCTTGGCCTTCGGAATTCCGCATCCTCCCGTCAGCAGAAATCCGTTTTAGTTTAAATCATTTTTCATTTCCATGCTTTCCTTCTTTTTCCACTGGCCTTGAGACTTTTTCCCTGGATTGCTATTGAACTGTCGACATTCGCCGGCTGTTTTTGAATGCTCGGGTTTCCTTGCCCACTGATTTGCTTTGCTTCCGTAGCCGTGTGCTTGACTTTGCTGTGGTCTTGGCGCACCAAATTGGTTTCGTTGTTGATATTGGCGTCTTCTTTCAATGTCCGTCGTTCTTCTACTTTCAAACTGGATTGCTAGCTCAAATAACTTTTCCAGTGTAGTCGGATTTCTTAATTCAATAAAGTCTTGCACTTGGGGCAGTAACCTCGGCAAAATCACTTGAATTATCTCAGGATCCGGACGGTTTCCATACAAGAGTTTGAAGACGTGAATTTTTCTTAAAATAAAGCTTGAGAGATTTTCGATTCTTTGTTGATATATGCTGAAAAGTTCCGTTTCTAATTTCGCACGATCCCTTACGACAGGGAAGGCTTTTACTAGGGCAGTCTTGAAATTTTCGTAAGTACAGGTGGGACTTCCTGCTTGACCCAAGAGACTTCTGCCTATACATTTGAACCAGTTAAGCGCTTGGCTCCTCAAAGCGCTCGTAGCTAAGGTAACTTTTTGAAACTCGTGCACGGGGTAGAGCATGAAGTGGTCATCCAATTTTTCCAAAAAACTGGTTACCGGTGAGTTTCCATTAAATGTTGCTTCTGGTTTCATCGAAGCGCGCATGGTCTGGACGATGTAACCAAATCCTTCCAGGGCGGCAGCTGGCATTTCTGTATTCTGAGCCGCTTCTGCACGCAGCACAGGTTCTTGTTGAAACTCGGCCATGGTTATTCTTCTTCGTTGGGCACCACTATCAGGTTCAATATTCCGCCTTACTTTCTTTGGGAACATGCACAGACCTGACTCGGAACAGGGAGCTTACTAAAGCTATGTTCAATAACTGTGGGAAGTAGACAGGATACACAGGAAGGGTATACGAAACCCTTTATTTTTCACTCTTTACAATAATTTCCGTACTTCGGAATACAGAGACCAACTACTTGTGGTCTGAACGTAAGAATATAAAAATATAACTAAACTTTAACTTAAATTTGGAATAATCAACAAGGGTCTACGTGTAAGATTGGCCGGATATTAACAGGAAGCCGTATGTAGTACAGAGAACTGTTAACACTACAATACGTTTAAAATTATCACGAGGATTAAACCTGTGGCCTGGAAGGCAAACAGCAACCGAGTAAAACTTCTAAGGCAAGCGGCCTGCTTCGACTAACTCCTTCCTCTCTCTCGCTTGGCAAAAAGACACAACTTAAGTACTTGGCGTTCGCCAGACAAATTTTGCATAAATAAGTTAACGCTTTTAATTCTGGCCGGAATTAGAAAATAAGAAGTGATAGTAAAGATTTAAAATAAAATAAACGTTAGTAAAACTTAAGATCCTTACAAGCTGTTAATATTAAATTTCCGAACTGAAGATAAGATTAGTATCATTCAAAGAATGCAAAAGTGGATGCAGCCAATTTTCTATCAGTCAGAAATTTGTGAAATCCCCTATTAGTATCATATGAAAAAATCGAAATTTCAGAATTCTTCTCATGGAAAAAAATTTGGATGCGAAAAAAAAAATACAATTTGTCAAAACTATTGTTAGTATCATATGAAGAAATCGAAATTTAAAATTTGTACTCATAGAAAAAAATCAGAAATGAAGAAAAAGTTGAGAAATATAAAGTATAGGTTATTTTGCAGAAGCATTGTTAAAATTGTTTTCCATTTAAAGAAACAATGATCTGATATCTATCTGGACAAAATTAGTTAGACACGTAGGAAAGACTAGAAAAAATTAACAACAAATTTAGTGACTGTAAGCAAGAACATTTTTACTTAAATATTAGTATGATTTTTATTAGACTTAATCAGTTGCTTAAATAGATGTGATAATGTTAATCAAGTATTTTTAATTAATCATTGAGATTTTGAACTTTTTCTTGAAATAATTCCTTTTTCGCATTGCATCGGATAGAGCAAAAAAAAAAAAAACATCCTGGTCCCTTAAATTTGTTGTAGTATATACGAATATATATAGAAATTCTTTATATATACATAGAAAGAAGAATTTCGACTGTATTTGTATTACTTATATTAGAATTTATATTCTTGTTTATTACTAGCTATTATTGCCTCAAAATTTCAAGCTGATGGATATAGTCAATGGCTGACGTCTTTGATGTGATTTATTTCGTCAAAAGCAGAGAAGTGATATGAAATACCTGCTATTAATTGCAGGAATAAATCTATGAATGATCCTTTGTTCCAAATAACTTGCGTTTCACTTATAATATCATAAATTTATTCTTATTTAATAGTTTACTTTTATATTTTTATTAAATGTTTTTATTTTAATTTATTTTTTGCTTATAATATTTTAAGCATTACTTATAATATCTTTAATTCTTTACGTTTCTGCAAATTTCTGTAAAATTTCTATTCTAAAAATGATGCTTTTAAAATTCAGTGACTATTTCATGCATTTACTACTAACCGTTAATCACTTCTATAATGTTATTCTGAAACAGAATTGATTTTTTCTTTAATTTATAATTAATATTGTTACGAAATGTACAAGCGCGGTAAGATGGCTTCCCCGCAAAGCAGTTTTAGGGTTGCCATAAAGCCAAGAGGACTGGCTTGCCACATTTGGCGAGGAATCGCCTATTTGGCGATATTTGGCGACAATTTTGGAGGAAAAAATATGGACAGTTGGAGAACCTTCTAGAAAGAATTCTTATCCGTATAGCCCAGAATGTTCTCGAACACAGGCCGAAAGCTATATAAACCCTACTGGTCCGCAGTCAGTCAGAGTGTGCTTCATCGAGAGGGCGAGTGAGTGTGCCTCGTCTAGTTGGTATCGAGTTGGTGTCCCGTCTTGCGAGTCAATTCCTGCGGAGTCGATCGAGTTGACAGCCGGGCAGTGTGAGCCGAGTGGGTCGTCGAGTTCACAGAAGGACTCTTTTAGTGTATCGTGGTTAGTGCATCGTCGAGAGAGCGTGTTGAGTTCCGGTATCAGGTTCAATGTTCCGTCTTACCTTCTTCGGGAACATGCAAGGACCTGACTCGGAACAAAGAGCTTACTAAAGCTATGTTCAAAACTGTGGGAAGTAGACAGGATACACAAGAAGGGTATACAAAACCCTTTATTTTTCTCTATTTACAATAACTTCCGTACTTCGGAATACACAGACCCGCTACTTGGGGTCTAACGTAAAAATATAAAAATAGAACTCTAATTTAACTTTAAAATAATAAACGTGGAAGATTGGCCTTATATTAACAGGAAGCCGTATGTAGTACAGAGAACTGTGAACACTACAATACGTTTAAAATTTATCAAGAGGATTAAAACCTCTGGCCTGGAAGGCAACCAGCAACTGCGTAAAACTTCTAAGGTAAGCGGCCTGCTTCGACTCACTGCTTCCTCTCTCTCGCTTGGCAAAAAGCCACAAATTAAATAGTTGGCGTTCGCCAGACAAACTTTGCATAAATACTTTAACACTTATAATTCTGGCCGGAAGTAGAAAATAAGAAGTGATAGTAAAGATTTAAAATAAAATAAACGTTAGTAAAACTTAAGATCCTTACATACTTCCCGCCAGAGTCAATTAGTTTGAAACTGAGGTCTAAAACGACCTTGTTGAAAATTTTAGCTCTAGAATCTAACGCGAGGCCAATCTTTTACAAACATTTTTCGCTAGAAACTAGAAATTTAAAAGAAAGAAATTTGTTTTTACAATAGCAGCTCCCAGGACACACAATTTTTTTCATCTGTACTGCATCTAAACAGGAGCTTTTATTCAAATCTGGTTCCTTCCAGAGATCTGGAAGGAAAACTAGTTTAATGAAATGTTAAAAAATGAAATGGCAAGTAACATGTATAATTATATTTCTCTTAACATTCTTATTTCATTCATGACTATTTTAATTATCTCTCCCCGTGCTCTATGACATGTGTTGTAAAAGAACACCAAACACGAATGTGTTTCTGTCTGCGTGTTCAACACTTCCTCCTACAATCAAAACACTAACGTGTTAAAATTCAACATACCAAGACCTCGTAACACACCCTAATTTCAACTCTAAACCCTGAGGTACTATTCTGAAAGTGGCTAACTCTGAAGTGTAGCGTAAGAGAGCCTAACTACATCATTCAACCTTTAACACATATTCACCATGATTTAGTCTTTTTACAGTCACACGAATAAAAAAAATGTTAACATTACTTTCACTTTTACCATATCACGGTATTTCTTAACATTTAAAATAACAGTTCACATTGTATATAAGAACATATTAACATGCCGTTAATTTTACACATTTGAAAACATACATTAGTAGTACATTGTTAACTTCTATTATTTTCAAAGCAAGTGCCAATTCTTTCTACCTTTAAATAATATATTTCCAAAAAGTCTTTCAGACTAAAACTTCTTTCTTGCCAGAATGTTTTAAATAATATTTATACAATAACTTTTACAATATTTAAGTCTTTACACAACGCTATTATACATCAAATTTAGTTTTACACGCGAGTAATTGAAAAACATAATACCAAAATCGGTAACAACTCATTTCTCGCCCTTTTGGCAATAACGGTAGACCTCGCATGAGGTAAAACTTCTTGAAATCTGCCACTTGCAGTAAGAATGAAAGATTAACTTAAGTTTGCAAAGTAACATAAAATTTTACTTATCTTTGTGATATTCCGACATTCTTTTCTGAGCCCAGTCCTGGAAGGTAGCGAAAATTCTCGTTTGATTTATCCTCCTTCTTGTGCGGGCTCGCCCCTCAGTTTCTTCCTCTAGAAGCTTTCTTTTTTCTCCAGTTCTGTCACCCTTGAATACCTTCTTCTTCGCTTCTGCCTGTGGTCTTGGTCGTTTGATGGCAGCTGGTCTTGGCGGAACCGGGAAACTTCTTTCGTGTTCCTGCTTGGACTTCGTTGCTGGCCGTTCATATTTTCCTTGTAACTTTTCCTCCGCCGCTGATGGCCCTTCCGCAGTTCGGCGACATTTGCTGCGGAGAGTCCTGTCCGATGAGTCGATCTTCCGTTTTAGAGCCGGGTTATAGTTGCCGTCATTTCTCCTGGTTCTCTTTGCATACGTCGTCCTTCTCCCTTCTTCATTCTGGGGGTGTTTGTGAACTCTCTTTTCTGGATGGTGGAACGGCTTCTTTTTCTTGCTATCTTCAATTTTTCCGCGGGGAAACTTTCTTTTCACTTGCTCCTGCCTCTTAATGGCTTGCCCTTGTACTTGTCGTTTTTCCACCTCTGGAGCTTGTGCCTGCCGTGTCTGCCGTGCCGGATCCTGCAAAAGATCTGAAAATATTTGCATTTTATTACGATCATAGTAGGGTTTGATTTCATCAATGTTTGCGGAGCAGGTTTCACCATTTCTGGCTTTTAACACTACTACAGCGTGAGTTATTTTTTCTATGACATATGGTCCTTCAAATCGTGGAAAAAATTTGGCAGTTTTACCTTCTGCTGCTAAAGAAAGTGAATGCTCAATTTTTAACACTTCATCCCCTACTTTATAAGTTACTCCCCGTCGTTTCATATCATAATAAAGCTTCTGTTTTCTCTGTGCTACTTCAGTATTCTTTTTTGCTTCTTTAATTAATTTTTCTATATCTCCCATTTTAAATTCTGGGGCTCTTTGTTGCACATAAAATAATTTATCTAACGGCGTTATAATCTTTCTGCCTAAAAATAACTCAGCAGGAGTTTTGCCCGTTGTATCATGTTTTGCGGTCCTAAAGGCGAAAGCAAATTCATTGACATAGTTATCCCAGCTTTTATGAAACTTTTTAACATAACTACGGATAATTTTCACTATATTTCTATTGACCCGTTCCGCTATATTTGATTGCGGCCGATACGGGACCATTTTTAAATGACGTATGCCCAGTTTTTGGCACATGTCTTCAAATACATTACTTACAAATTGAGGACCATTATCCGATATAACTTTTAGGGGCGCCCCGTATTTTAAAATATATTTATTTAAAATAGAATCAGTAACTAATTTCGCGGAGGCTCGTTTTAAGGGAACAATTTCGGTCCACTTACTAAAATGATCAACCATAACAAGGAGATAGCGACTTTTATTTAACTGACGTTTTGGGAAAGGGCCCAATAAATCGATGCCAATTATTTCATTTGGAAATTCGGATTTAATATATTTAGAAACCCGGCCGGGCGAAAATTAATATAATTAACTGCTTGACATGTTGGGCAGGACTGGACATACGCCCTTGTTAACTTTTGCAGTTCAGGAAAATAGACTGCCTCGCGTACGCGTTGTATAGTTTTTCGAATACCAGCATGAGAAGCTAAAGGGCTGTCATGCAACTCCTGCAGGATATTTAATCTAAGATTAACTGGGATAACAGGTCGAAATTCGTTGTTGGAATTCGTAGTTTTTGTATAAAATAATAGACCATCTATTAGTTCGTAATGGGCCGCCCTATTTCTTATCGCCACAATATCTTGGTGGCTAAAATTTTCAGGATCCCTTGAATACTCATAAATGCTTTTAAACTCAGGATCCTTACCCAGTTCGGTTATTACAGTTTCTCGGGAATTTATTGTACATGCTGTGAGCATTGCCACCTTTACAGTATTACCTTGTTCATCTATTTTAATTCTTGATAGGGCATCTGCTACGATATTTTCCTTTCCGGGGGTATGTTTGATTACCAGATTATATTCTTGTAGCTTGAGTGCCCATCTTATTAACCTTGGGGATAAGTTTTTCCTTGAGTACAATCTAGTTACCGCCGCATGATCAGAGTACACTGTTATTATCGCCTTTCCAAAATAGACTCGAAACATTTGCACTGCTAACAGAACTGCAAGTGCCTCTCTCTCGGTCGCGGAATAGTTTCTTTGTGTTTGATTTAAAGTTCGGCTAAAAAATGCCACGGGCTGCTGATTTTGCGAAAGTACCGCTCCTACCGCATAATCCGAAGCATCCGCTGTAATTTCTAAATTCTCATCCTTTTCAGGAAATTTCAACACCGGAGCTTGCGTTAATGCTTGTTTTAATCTTTCGAAAGCACTACTGGCTTCGGCCGTCCACGAGAATCTTGCCTTTTTCCTTTTTAACAATGGTACAGCAATAGCTGCAAAGTCTTTTAGAAAGGGCCTATAATATGAACAAAGTCCTAGAAAAGAAGAGAGATTCTTCGCCGTGTTTGGAGTCGGATACTTTTGTACAGCAATTATTTTTGATTCGTCTGTCTCGATTCCTTTCTGAGATATTTTGTAACTTAAATATTTTAATTCAGGGGCTGCAAATTTGCACTTTTCGACATTAACTTTTAGACCGGCCTGATTTAATAAAGAAAACACCTGTCTTAAATCCCGTACATGTTGGTCGAGATTATCACTAGTAATAATGATATCGTCTAAATAGATAAATGTGGACTTTCCAAGAACAGGCCTTAACACAATGTCCATACATCGCTGAAATGTTGCCGGTGCCCCTGAAAGGCCAAACGGCATACGCAGAAATGCATAAGTGCCAGACTTGGTTATAAAAGCAGTTTTAGGCACGTCCTCAGGCCTAACCCCTATTTGAAAATAACCAGTCGTTAAGTCTAAAGTCGCCATATATTTGGTCTATGTTATGTTCCTTAGAATTTCTTCAATAATAGGTAACGGATATACCGGATATTTAGTTATGGAGTTTAATTTACGGTAATCAATCGCGAATCTCCACCTTTTTGGATGTGTCGAAGGATAGTCATTCTTTTTCTTACATAAAACGACCGGGCTAGCATAACTACTTGAGATGGGCGTTATGATCTTTTTACGTAGCATATCGGTGATATGCCATTCTATAATTTTTCCTTATTCTTATCATACCGGTATGCTTTATGGCGAACTGGCATTGAATCTCCGGTGTCAATACTATGTTACTAACCTGAGTAAATCCTGGAATATCACTAAATAACGAAGCAAATTCACTTACCACTTGTCGGATTTTTCCTTGCTCGTCATTAGGCAGGTGGTCAAGATTTAACATCGGCGGTTCAGCCTTTTCTGCACGAACTGGTTTCATTGTGAGCTTAAGGGACGCTTCATTAAAATCCAGCGTTGCTTGTGCTTCTGGAAGAAAATCTATTCCTAAAATTATATGTGCTTGCAGATTCTTTACTATAAAAAACATCACCTTTACTTGTTCGTCCTTGATACGGACATACAGCGGTACTTTACCTATACACTTACATTTTTCTCCTTGCGCCGCTAACACTGTCGTATTATCCGAATTATATATGCGGTATTTTCGAAAATACTTCCTAAAAAAATCTTCTGCCACAAAGGAACACTGCGCGCCTGTATCCAGGAGTGCGGTGGCTGGGATATTATTCACCAACACTTCAATCTTCGGAAGAGTCAAATTTTTCACCATTACTGTATTTAACTTGAAGGAAGAGGGGTTATCGTGGCCTTCGGATTTCCGCACCCTCTCGTCAGCAGAAATCCGTTTTAGTTTAAATTATTTTTCATTTCCGTGCTTTCCTTCTTTTCCACTGGCCTTGAGACTTTTCCTGGATTGCTATTGAACTGTCGACGTTCGCCGGCTGTTTTTGAATGCTCGGGTTTCCTTGCCCACTGATTCGCTTTGCTTCCGTGGCCGTGTGCTTGAGTTTGCTGTAGTCTTGGCGCACCAAATTGGTTTCGCTGTTGATATTGGCGTCTTCTTTCAATGTCCGCCGTTCTTCTACTTTCAAACTGGATTGCTAGCTCAAATAACTTTTCCAGTGTAGTCGGATTTCTTAATTCAATAAAGTCTTGCACTTGGGGCAGTAACCTCGGCAAAATCACTTGAATTATCTCAGGATTCGAACGGTTTCCATACAAGAGTTTGAAGACGCGAATTTTTCTTAAAATAAAGCTTGAGAGATTTTCGATTCTTTGTTGATATATGCTGGAAAGTTCCGTTTCTAATTTCGCACGATCCCTTACGACAGCGAAGGCTTTTAGTAGGGCAGTCTTGAAATTTTCGTAAGTATAGGTGGGACTTCCTGCTTGACCCAAGAGACTTCTGCCTATACATTTGAACCAGTTAAGCGCTTGGCCCCTCAAAGCGCTGGTAGCTAAGGTAACTTTTTGAAACTCGTGCACGGGGTAGAGCATGAAGTGGTCATCCAATTTTTCCAAAAAACTGGTTACCGGTGAGTTTCCATTAAATGTTGCTTCTGGTTTCATCGAAGCGCGCATGGTATGGACGATGTAACCAAATCCTTCCAGGGCGGCAGCTGGCATTTCTGTATTCTGAGCCGCTTCTGCAGGCAGCACAGGTTCTTCTTGAAACTCGGCCATGATTATTCTTCTTCGTTGAGCGCCACTATCAGGTTCAATGTTCCGTGTTACCTTCTTCGGGAACATGCAAGGACCTGACTCGGAACAAAGAGCTTACTAAAGCTATGTTCAAAACTGTGGGAAGTAGACAGGATACACAAGAAGGGTATACAAAACCCTTTATTTTTCCTGAGTCGAGCTTTCGAGACATGAAAAACACAATTTGAATTTCGTCAATCTGCCCAGTAGAACGGGAGATGTACAACAGTCCCATTTTTTGTTTGGGGGGGGGGCGAGCAGTGCACCAGCTGAAGATAATAAATAAAAAAAAAATTATGCAGCACTTTTGTTGGCAAAATATAACTGCAACAAGAAACGCAATTTCGCTGCAAGGATTACATGGTTTAAAATAAAATGCGAAGAGATATCAATTTTGTTTGTGAAAAATATTAATAAATTCCTTGCTTAGCCTGCATGACTTCCACTTACAGAGTGGGTTCAACAACGGCGGTATGAACCTAAAATTGGTGCCGTAAGCGTAATGTTTCCGAACCGAATTCAGCGTAATTTTATTCCTCGATAAAGCAACTCTCGAGCCACAATATTTGCTTCATACATGATAATGAGTGCAATAGACACTTCACAGTTTTGTATACTTGTTATATCACGAAAGCATGCAGAAAGGAGAGAGAAAAAAACCTTATATACTTCCCCTTTTAAATGGCGACTGGGTATTAGGGGATCCAATCTCCAAATCCTGGTGGTGAAGAATCATCAGCGACCAACTTTTAGTTCGGGCGCCACTGTTGAGTCATTAGGATTTTAAGGTATTTCTCCCGCTTTCTTCGTGGTGTAATAGTCAGCATACTCTGCACGTATTTGAGAGGTCCGTGGTTCAAGTCCCGGCGAGGTCATTACTCATTTTTTAATATCTCCTGCTTCCAAAAAATCCTAATGTCTCTACAGGATTTTTCCGAAGCACTAATCGTAGAAATATGGAATGGCCTCTTCCCGAGCTTACAGGAAAGCTTCCATTCGGGCTTTTAAATCAAGGTAAGAAAATAAGAAATTAATCTAATGGTAAACTAAACTGACTAGCCACAATTACCTAACGTAATTGGCCCTTATTCGAGAATAAAAGTACTCATGAAACACAAACACTAAGATTTAATGGACTGTAGCTTTATTCCTGTTTGGATGGACACTCTTGCCATCACATAGGTGCACCTACCAGCACGCAATCCAAACTAATAATGGCCGCTAGCTAACCACGTTGTCGTTTTCTCTCATCGTGGTTGCCAGATCACTTCTGCCTTAACATACCGCTCGGGTTAGGAATTTTTTACATAGTTAACAATGACAAAAATTAAACAGTTTTAAATCACCACATAGTCCAAATCATATATCACAAAATTTAAATTGATACACATGAACAAAAGCAATAAACATAATTAACCACAGAACATGAAATGCACAACATCTAAATTAAAATACAACGCATATTTATAACAATTTTTTTAACTCAGGAAATATACATGAAATTATGTAACATCTACTGGTAGTACAGCTAATTTAGTTATTGGTCTTTTTAAGAAACCTGACTTGGTTTTTACAATACAAACTCTAACCTTTTTATCCTTACCATAAATTACCTCTTCTATTTTACCCAGTAACCAAGCCGAAGTGGGCATGTTGTCTTCCTTTACTAAAACTGTAGTGCCCTTTTTAACGTTATCCTTAGAGAAGTACCACTTAAATCGTTGCTGTAAATGACTGATGTAATCATTTTGCCATCTTTTCCACAAATATTGCGTTACTTTAGTAGTGCGCTGCCAGCGCTTTAAAGAACTATCAGAAAAATCAGTTAAATCAGGCTCTGTTATTGATGTTAAAGGTCGCCCGACTAGAAAGTGTACGGGTGTAAGAGCTTCTAAATCACTGGTGTCATTTACAAAGGGGATATTGGACTTGAATTTAAAATTCCTGCAATGTGGTTCAAAATTGTAAGAAACTCCTCAAACGCAAAAATCAATCTCCCAACTTCACGCTTAAGATAAAACTTAAACGACTTAACACCTGCCTCCCAGATACCTCCAAAGTGAGGAGCCCTGAGAGGGATAAACTTCCAATGAATTCTTTCAAATGATTTGGTTAAGAATTCATCAGGGTATTTCAGCAAATTATAGAGTCTCTTCAATTCATTGCTAGCCCCAACAAAATTTCGAGCGTTATCGCTAAATAAGGACTCGCATTTACCCCCTTCTAGAAATAAATCGCTTCAAAGCAGCAATAAATGATTCTGTAGACAAATTTGAAACGATCTCGAGGTGGACTGCACGAGTCAAGAGGCAAACAAAAATTGCAACATAAATCTTGTGCACTACGCTCTTCTTCTGAATTGTATACTTTATACCAAAAGGGCCACCAAAGTCAACACCAGTATGGTTAAAAGGGAAAGGAGATGGATTCAGTCTCTCTAATGGTAAATTTCCCATCTTTTGATCCAGCAATACTGGTTTTACCTTGGCACACGTAACACATTCTCTGGCTACCTTTCTAGCAAGATTACGTCCACTTATCGGCCAAATGTTTTGTCTAACACTATGCAAGAGAGCTTGTGCTGCAGTAAGGAAGTTTCAAATATGGTAGTGTAACATAATTAAATGAGTCAGTTTATGATTTTTTGGCAAGACAGCAGGGTGCTTTGTGTTAAATGTCAAGTTAGCTTCCTGCAGTCTACCACCTACTCTAATAACTTGAGATTCATCTAAAAAAGGACATAAAAATTTTAACTGACTAATTTTACATACATCCCTTTTCTTACTTATGTTCTTGAATTATTCAGGAAAGCTTTGACGTTGTACTAAGGAAAGCAATTTATTTTCGCTTAACGAAACCTCATCTACTGTCAGATGACCTACTTGTTTTTCCTTGGATCTACAATTTCTTATAAATCTTAAAACATAAGCAAAAACAATAATTAATTTAGCATAACAATTAGTAATATTAAAAACATAATCCAAAAGAGAATTTTTAACAATTACTATCAAATTTACATTAGAAATAAGTTTCAGTTCGCGCACATAGTTCTCATTTGAATTTTCAAAGTTGTTACTAACACTATTATAATTAACGACCTGCTGATGCAGAAAATTTGGTCCTTGAAACCACAAAGAGTTGTCAGCAATAATTTCCGGTCTCAGACCACGAGAAATTAGGTAAGCGGGATTGTCTGCGATTCTGACATATTGCCAGCAGAAATCCTTAGTTAGCTCTTAGATACGAGCTACTCTATTTGACACAAAAACTTTTAGAAGATGAGGAGATGTAGCAATCCAGGCTAACACAATTGTTGAATCTGTGTACAGAATAACTTTGTCAACATATAAACTCAAAGATGTTGTTACCTTACACAAATGTTTGGAAAGGAGCTCTGCTGCACACAACTCCAGACGAGGAATGGTTATTAATTTGATAGGCGATACTCGAGATTTGCTGCAAAGTAAAGTCACTTTAACTTCGCCAATTTTAGAGACACAACGCAAGTAAATTACTCCACCATATCCAAACTTTGAAGCATCAGCAAAACAGTGGAGCTTAATTTCTTTAATTGATTCTATTAGAGTGCAACGAGGAACTTTGATTTGTCTCAACTCTGGTAGGGCCTTTTGAAATGTCTCCCATTCTTGTCGCTCTTTGAAAGGAAGTGGATCATCCCACTCTAGATGTAAAAGCCACAGCCTTTGCAGGAATATCTTAGCACGGATGATTACAGGCCCTAGGAAACCTAAAGGATCAATCAGTTTAGCAATATCTCTCAAAACCGTGCGTTTTGTACAAATTTTTGACGAACTAGACACAGTAAAACTAAAAGAGTCTTCTTCTGGATTCCATCTTAAACCCAGAGTTTATATGGTGCTTTGTGAAGATTCTCCAAACGGATAGTCTTGTTTTTCGAATGGAACTTATTCTAAAGGGATTGTTTCATTTGAGCACTACTTGTGCAATTCCATTTTCAAAGATTGTAGCATGGGTATTAACTGCCGCTGCAATTCTACAGCAGAGGTGACATCTTCTGCACCAGACAAAATGTCATCAACATAAATCGTTGACTGTCGTTTTAGAAGCCAATGGATAGTTATCCTTTTCATCTAAGGCTAACTGCTTCAACACTCTTGTTGCTAAAAAAGGTGCTGATTTTGTTCCATATGTTACCGTAAGTAATTGATAAAGTTTAGATGCATCATTCAACGTATTTTTCCAAAGTATGCATTGAAGTTTGCGTTGCTCAGGATCTATACGAATCTTCCGATACATTTTTACATATATCAGCAGTTAAAGCCACCTTGTTTTTTTTTAAATCGTAGCAAGATAGAAAACAGGTCATCTTGAACTACACCTCCATTCATCAAACAGTCGTTTAATGAAAAACCACACGATGAAGGAGCCAATGCGTCGAAAACCACTCGTAACTTAGTTGTACTGCTCTCTGCCTTATAAATACCATGATGAGGCATTACGTATTTAGGAGTTTCTGATACACTCTGCATTTTTTGCATATGCCCTAACGCTTCATATTCACTCATGAACTCACAATACATCCTAGACATGTCAGGGGTTTTGTCTAGTCTCTTCCACAAATTATTTAACCGTTGAGTGTCCAATTGCGAAGAATCACCCACATGAACATCTTGCCTTAATGGTAGAGTCACTACATATCTACCCTCAATATCCCTCCGATGGGTTTTCGTAAAATGCTCCTCACATTCTACTTCTTCTTTATTTTTTATTTTGAGAGATTCTGTAACAGCCTCAATTTCCCAAAAGGACTTGATTAGTGAATTTAAGTCTTCTTCGACTTTCATAAATCCGCACTGAATCGTATTGCCAGAATTTGAACCAACATTTCCACCGGTAGCAATGTATCCAAATACAGAATTTTGAAGAGTTAAATTAGAATTTCGTGGATGAATTTGATCAGCCTTTAGTAGTTCATAAAAGCATTCTGCACCAAACAAGGCATCTATTTTCTGAGGTTTGTTAAAATGACTATCCGCTAGTTTGATCTTTTGCGGAAGCTGTGAAAATGAAAAATTAAAATAATTCACTGGTACTAAATCATTAATTTTAGGTACAACAAAGAATTCAAGAGCTCTGTGGTAATCACGCTTGTTTGATATCAGAGCAGTAAGCTTGGACTTTACCGCTAGAGATTTTCCATTTAAACATGAAATTGATATGTTAATTTTACTCCCTTTTATTCCAAGCCTATTAGCGAAATAATAGGTAAAACACGAACACTGACTTCCGCAGTCAAGTAAAGCTCGACAAGCAATAAAATTCCCGAAAGAATCTTTAACATAAATGATAGCAGTAGATAGTAATACCGCCTTCGAAATCACTTGTGAAGCAGATGCAGAAGAACCAATAAATTCCGAATTGTTTATTTGGTTGCAATTAGATAAGATTTCAAAACATCTGGCGTCATCGTTCAGCTCCGAGTTGTCTACTAAAGGGGGGTCAGAATTATTAGACGGTGCTTCCTCCTTCCCCACACAACTCGCTATAGTAGCAGGTGAATGCGAAATGTCTTGATTGGGAAAATGCAGTAAACTATGGTGTTTTTTCATACATTTTGAACAGCTGAATTCTGAACGACAGTTCTTTGCAGAATAAGTCGGATTAAAATCCAAGCAATTAAAGCGTAATTTATGTTTCTTAACAAATTCAAGATGTTCACTTACAGTCATTTTCAAGAAAGAATTACATTTATACAACTTGTGAAAATTGTTACTTTTACAACAAATACATTTAAAATCTTGACCTTTAATATTTGACACCAAGGTAGTCACCTTTTGAATAGGTTGACCCTTTTCTGCATTAAACACATTAGATGACTTTGACGACTGCAAAGTTCTAGCATGATTTTTTAGAAATGTAATAAGCTCAGATAATTTAGGTAACTCAGTAACTTTTATAGTTACTGTCACAAATTGTGACTGATTGAATAATCCTAGCTGCTTCTCCATGAAGCGATAACTTCAAATACGGGAGCTTTTGGGAATCCGATAATACATTATTATTATGAATGCTTGAAATGAAAAGATTCCGAAAGCTTGTTTAATTTAGGTAACTTCATACCTAGTGCACTTGTATTTTCAATCTTTACATTTTTTGCATCTTTAGCACTAAATTTTAACATTTGTCGTTTAACCTTAACCCACAAAGTATCAATCCTCTCTTGAACAATTTGCTGTTCAGTTACATATTTGTCAAACTCTTTTTCATCTACTACTACAAATAATTTATCAAAAATCTCTGAACACTCATTATTAAATTTTGCACATTTATTTTCAAACAGTTGTAACTGAAATTCATCACAAGTATATTTTTCGAAATCTGAAGTTTTGTTATACTTTAAAATTCTTTTCTTAATTAAAACTGCTTCCATAATTAACGTTAATTAATAATACCGAACATATATGAGCAAACTCACTTACCTCCGTTTGAGGTAATCCAAATGAAACCGATATTTCTAAGTCCAATCACACACTAATTTTTAATTATCTTGTCGAATGCGAAGTAACATATCACACTTTTTTATCAATTTAACACTTCACCTTTAAGCGTTTTAACCAGTACTTTATCCACAGGCACTAATCTTCCTCCGGCTCGACGGACCAAAATATTCGAGAATAAAAGTACTCAGGAAACACAAACACTAAGATTTAATGGACTGTAGCTTTATTCCTGTTTGGATGGACACTCTTGCCGTCACATAGGTGCACCTACCAGCACGCAATCCAAACTCATAATGGCTGCTAGCTAACCACGATGTCGTTTTCTCTCATCGTGGTTGTCAGATCACTTCTGCCTTAACAGCCCTAAATAAGGCCGGCGATTATCAACAATCTCGTACAATACGCATGAGCGTAGTTGGCTTTGTAACGAAGTAGCCAGACGGCAAGCACGCGCCTCTAAGCATTCTAAAGCTCTTCTACTGAAATAAGCTGAATATTCCTTAAATACTCCTTTCACCTCATTAACATGCAGCGAGACACTATACACTCATTCTGGTAGGGATTTGTAAGTGGGAAACAAGACTTTAAAGGAAAGCGTTTCAAAATTAAAAAGATTAAAATAAACCTTATATAGTTAACCCTAAAACGTAAAGTTTCCTTTATGCGTGATACGGAAAAGTGAACGAATCGGTTGCATTAGTTTTATACATTTATTGTTTAAAAGTGATTGGAACGAGTCATTCATATTGCTGAATGAAACAAGTGAGGCGCCTAGAGAGAACTTGATGAAGTGATTCGATTAATCATTTTAATTTAAATAAAATAAAAATTCTGATGTGTAGACCTCATGACTTCTTCGTACGGAATATTAAACTATACGCATTTTTTCTTGCATTTCATTTAAACTTATGGGATTGAATTAAATCTACTTCGTCGATGGCGCATAAATCACAATAGAATAAATGCACTCTTTAAAATTCACGATATTCGTTTACCATAGCGACAATCTGGCGCTAGGTTCACTTAACAGCATTATATTTCGTTCATATTTTAACTCGGAATGCACAAAATTTATATCATTTGAAGTATAGAATTATATAATCGTTGCAACATGTTCTATTCAAATACTAGAATAAATCTAGAACGTTGTATGAAAGAAATTAAGCAAAGAAAACAAAAAAAAGGGGGGGCGAAGAAAAGAAAAAAAAAACAGTTTTTTCACAGACGATTCAGTATTTCTCATTCAATTAATTCAGTTCTCACTTCGCAACAAAGCAAAAATACATAAAAACTCAAAATATCTGTATTAAAAACTTAGAAGTAAATCTTAAACACTCATTTCCTCGAAAAAATTCCAGAAAGGATTAAGCATGATTTAATGATTAATAAATGAAGGAGTTATCTTTGTTGTTGCGAAGCTTAGTCTCTCTAGATTGGCAACAAATATACTATTTTGCTGTTTCAAATGTAAACAAATATGTCCAACATATTATTTAAACATTGGGCTTAACCGCACTTAAACAACTTTTAAATTGTTGATAATTGTACAAATATTGCTTGCAGATTTACTAAAGCATGAAAACCTTAACCGGAAGATAAGAACGACATAATTCAATCATTTTTAAAGCAAAAAATACACAATTTACAAACATATAAGAATAAAGAAACTGAGTTCACAGAGCCGCGTAACAAAGTGGATATATATATACATATATTTATATATTTTTGTGCGGCCGATTGCAACCAAAATACGAAGTGCACATGTACATGTTACAGCAGTCCTACATACAAAGTTTTAACGTTCTCTGAGGCTACTAATTTTTGAGTAGCCTCAAGGGCTACTAAAAAACGTTTGCGGCTACTCGTACATACGTATGTACGCACGTTTGAGGCTACTCGTACATACGTACGTACGCACAGACGCCATAAAAAATTCTCTTCAGAATTCATTTTAAATCAGTTTTACAATTATTTTGGAGGGAAAGAGTCCTTTATTCTGTCCTTACTTGCGGATGTCGTGCAAAAACATCATTAAATTGCATTAGATATTGGTCAAAATCGATATTTTCGTTGAAATATGATACCCAAAATTTTTCACCATTACAATACTTCCTTTTTACTTCCTACAAGGAAGTAAAAAGTATCGAAATTGAAAATATTTTAAGAAACTTCTATATCAGCCTTGCAATTTTCAAACGCAGATATTTGGTTACAATATTAAACCAGGCTTTCACGGCAAGTAAATTCATTACTTCCTCAAAGAAAGCATTCCGCTACGAAAGAAATTAACATAAACAGAGAAATATGACATTTTCCAAAGCAATATTTTTTAAGTATACGCAGAGTAGAATTTAAACACATTAAATAATTATTTCGCTGTGAGAACGACTTGCACTTATAAACATCGTGAAAATACTTTATTACATTTTGAGGCAACAGTAGAAAAATGAAAATTTAATGAAACCTTCTCCATTTCAAAATATAAATATCTATTCATAGAAATAGAATATGTATGTTCTGGTAGTTTGTGAAAAATTCGTTTCTCGCTTCTTATTGATATATTATTATTTTCCTCAAAATAAAGAACGTAGAACTGTAGATAATTCATATGTTTTCAATATCTATTAATATTGTTAAAATACAGAATCCCACAGACAGTATATTGTTAAAATACAAAGTAAATATGGTATAAAAATAAACTGCTACTCTGAGAGTTGATGTAATAAAATCTTTTATCGTATGCATTATATCAAATACTAAAGTTCAAACAAAGCACATTCAGCAGATAATTAAGAATAAACGAAAAGTAAGACTGCAAGTATAGTGTCTTTTAAATAATTCAATTAGATTGGTAATGCTAATAATAATTGGTAATACTAATAATGAGAAAGAGCCTACATTGTAATTAAAAGGGAAAATACTGTTTACATTTTACCTGATTTTTCAAACAGTATTCAATCACTAAATCAGAATTCAACGCAAAAAATGTACGATAATTAAATAACGGATAGTGTGGATATAAATAAAGAAAGAAGACCATAATTAAATAAGTAATTATCATTAAAGAATTGTGTCTGCGAGAGAACTTGAACAATTTTGTTGAAATTAAATGGCTGTACACTTGGTTTAATATTAAGAAAGAGCTATTGCTTTTAACGAGGGTTTCACAGAGTTTTTATATTTCGGATTACGCGCAATCAAATTGCGTATATTACTGTGGAATAAAATAACTCCCTAATACTGCGACATCATTTGTTATATTGTTGTTATCATATATTGTTGTTCGAAATTGTTTTATTTGATATATTGTTGTTCGAAATTGCTTTGACCAAATTGTTTCGTTATACTATCATACGTTTATTATGCACACATCTTGGTAAATATTTTCACAGTACCAAAGTGTGAAATCTTTGTTTTCCACACAGACTCTTAGATAATCAGGGCTTACCAACAGGCAAACCATAGACCGCGGAACACTAGTAATCTGACTTGGATTCAAATGTTGGCTAAGGCCTGGTTGTATACTGAAGTTTTTGTCTTTTTTTTATCATATGTGATGCAAATACGAAGACTTTTTTTTGTTATTGTTTTTAAATTCTTCTACGGAAACATCCTTTTCCTGAGGCAGATAGCTCCCGTGTGCTTCATTGTAAACTAATTCATCTCCGAGCAGCCAGTTCTTAGACAGTTCCATTTGGTTCTTGGACAGTTCAATTTTGGTTTTTCATTGGTGTGTATTTCGTAAACAGTTTTGTTTTACGTTGAAGGATTTGTAAAGATTATTAGGCATTTGATTTAGAGCAAGTGGCATGAAAAATATTCAATGCCTTCACCGAGAGTCGAAGTCCGGAATTTTCGATTACAACCCAGACGTGCTTTCCAATTACATTATGAAGACACATTGCAAGAAGGGAGGAAAACCTTATAGTTTTGCCTTTTAAAAAGCATAGACGTTGGAAGGGACCTAATTGCAAAATTCTGGTGGTAATGAGTTATCGATCGTCACTAACTTTTTGTTCGAACCGACTTACAGAGATCATTAAGCCTTTTGCTTTTACTTTAGAGCAAGAGATACGAGAAATGGGCAATGTTCTTGCCAGGATTTGTACTCCAGAATTCCAGTTACGAAGGCATGTAAAAAAGGAAACAAATTTTGCGCTTTATTATAGTAATGTTCCATCGCAATGTAACAAATAAAACTTAACTTTCGTGTAGACAATGTAACAAGAAGCTTACTGCTTTTTCAAAATTTTTATATGCAGCTTAAATTTTCTCAAAATAAAAAATGTTTTATTTAGTCAAAAAAAAATGACAAAACTCAAATATTAAACTTTAAATCTTAGTTAAAATGCTAAACCACAGTACAAATAAATTTCGTTGCTTACTGTAAATAGCATAGAAAGTTGTCTACGACTTAGAATGGAAACGTATATCCTATTAAACTTAAGGGCGAAAAATGAAATAAAGTGTTTATTTCTATCCCCTTACTTAGCTTTGGTGTCGAGAATATTTTAACAAAACTATGAGAAACACCGTATAGAACAATGGAAGGTGAATTATGAAAATAGATTCAAGAGACAAAAAAAAAAAAAGATATCTTAATACTTTTACACCATACTGTATTAGCAAGGTTTTATAATTAAAATACTTCAACAGATAATAATTTTTCGTGTTTCCTCAATTTCCTACACCACAGCAAAAAATGCATTTTTAATGTACAAGTAAATTATTTGTTATAAGCTGTCTTGTTAAAGAAGAAGCATTTACTCGCTAATTAATGTGAAAATAATAATGTCTTAAATTCTGTCTCATTAATAAAAGGCTTATTAATGATAAGACAGACAGGTTTCAACGAAAGAATAGTTGCGTGTTAGATTTTTATGTTATTTTTGGTGAAAATATTAAATGAATTTATTAAATATCCTGCTCTCCATAAGAGCATTACTTAGGATTTAATTCCGAAATAATAATAATATTTCTGACATCTTTATTATTTCAATTCCAATACAATATGTTAATTTTTTTCTTAGCATGAAATCGTCTTATATTCTAGGCAGTTAACATTCGAAACAACCATTTGAGATAACGAAATATTAATAAATGTATGTAACAATGAGGAGGAAGATTTAACGTTCTGCGGTACAAATCTCTTTACCGAAGTTTTTTTGAAATTATCTTGACTAAATTGTTTCGTTATTCTATCATACTTTTATTATGCACACATCTTGGTAAATATTTCCAATGTACAAAAGTATGATATCATTGTTTTCCACACAGACTCTTAGATAATCAGGACACACCAACAGCCAAACAACATACCGCGGAAGAATAGTAATCTGACTTGGATTCAAATGCTGGCGAAGACTTGGTTGCATGCTGAAGTTTTTATCGTTTTTTTTATCATATGTGATGCAAATACGAAGAACTTTCTTTTAAAATTCTACGGAAACATCCTTTTCCTTAACTAGTTAGCTCCCATGTGCTTCATTGTAAACTAATTCATCTTCAAGCAGCCAGTTCTTAGACAGTTCCATTTGGCTAAGCGTAAGATATTTTTACTGTGGATATTCATTTTTTCGGCAAATGGACAAAATGGACCATAAATACCAAGCATTCGAGTTGAATCTGCAATTCTTCCCATAGTCCTTCGGGCCAGAAAGCGGTGTTCATTTGAAGTGACTGTTCGACACATACAAATCTGGTTTTTGATGCAAATGACCTAGGATAACTTCCGCTGAGTTATATTTAAGCACAAAGAGTTGTGGCCTGTACATGACTTAAGATTACTGATATTAATGATAAATTAGTAATTATACTGTAAACATATATATGATAAGCTGTGCATATTTCAACGGGAAATAATATCTGTTAAATTAGTACTAATATTGAAAATATATATAGGTATGCAAATTCAAAGAAATTTATTAAAACAATGCCATGTTAGATGGAGGAGGGCTTGCAACTGCTTTTTTCAATTTCTAATTCCATCAGCTCTTACCAAATCACAGTTTATTTAATTCATTTCAGCGCAGAGGTTTTGAGGAACAGTCTTCGTCAGTTATCGCTGGCCAGTTAATCAGCTGCAATTTCCAGCTTCTGATATGGAATGCTCAGTCGGCTTTAGCTTCGCCAGAAGTAATTGCTTCGTAAAAATACTGAGGCTTGAGCCAAGGTACTCCGTGCTTAAGATTTTAATTTTCCTGGAGAACTTGTTCTAAATTTCTTAAAACAGTAGAGATTTGAATTTTCTGTGATAGAAATCAAATTTTTGCCATCGCCATGCTGACATATCAATAAATGAGTTTATTGAAAACCTTCATTTGAGTTTGTGTGTACTTTAGGGATAAAATGGGGCGATAAGTCGTCTGCTTGGATTTACTGGTAACGTCATTTAACGTAGTATTGAATTGTTCATGGTAACAGTCTAAGAACTTCGCAAAAGCTTCGTTAATGACGTGTCCGGCATCAGAACTAAAAAATCGGTGGCAAGTAAGACAGCTGTTGATGATAGTTATGGACTGATGGTTATCTGTGTAATGTAGTACAGTAAATTTAAATGATTTAAATTTCATTAAAATTATATCGGAAAACACCGCTACCTCTCATTGACGTCTCAAAGTCACACTACAAAGTCTCAAAACCACCGATGCACCTCAACGTCATTGATACCTCAAAGTCATGGATGCACCTCAAAAACATTGATGGCTCAAAGACTCAAAGCCACTAATGTACTTGATGTACTAAAGTCATTGATGACCGGTCATCTAAAGGATGAAAATCACTGTGGAGGAGTAATGCAATGTGTCGTGCAATGCTAGTGCATGTCACGTTATGTGGATTATAAATGCATTGTAGCTTATCATACCGTTACATGACACTGCGAAACCCTTTGAAATAATCCACTAATGAGTTTATAATGCAAAAATAGAAACAGTAGAAATTATTCCGAATTATGATGTCAGTTTTCTGAGTTTAAATTGTAATATTTATTCGAAATTAAATTTCGTATTTTTATCGTTTCTTTATGGTACTTCATAGAAAAGAAACTCTTTTTTTGTATGTTTTCAAAAGGAGATAACTAATAAAAAAAAAGAGACACTTTTTTTTTCAGTCATTAAACAACTTTAGTTGAAATTTTATTGTTCCTCTAAAATAATTAAGATGCCTAAATTATTCCATTTACGAAAATATATCATGAACCGATATACAAACTAACTAACCCATTTCCAGCGATGATTAGTGATTCCCTTTCCCTCGTACGAGCTATTCATAATCTCATTCAGAATAGTCAGCAGAAAAGCAAAGACTGTTTTCGACAGACCCCATATATCAGAGGGCGATGAGAGAGAAATAAATGTCTTCGAACGTGCATAGGAAATCGAAAATTCGAACAACCCATACGTTTACTTGCACCTTCCAGAAAGAATTGATTTCTCCATGAATCGTGTGCCCGGGAATCTTTGGCCGCTTCGTAGATCGCGACCGAGATGGGTGTCATTAATAATCACAGTGGTATTAATTTTAGTTGAATTTTTGACTTGGTATTTCTGCTCTTTAAATTGTGGTTTATTTTAAAAGTGCATCATTAGATAATTAGATAATGAAATTTGGGAAATGATCTTCTAACCTTATTGGTATCTTCAGAGAAGAGGCTAAAATGTGACTGCGTAAAGTTCTGAATGTGACAGATTTCTTGAATACAATGCATTGCATTCTAAGTTCCGTTATCAGAACAGTGATGTCAGCAAAGTTCATAATCTAATCTCTCTATGTTTTGAGCTACAACGCAATCAACTCCTTTTAGATTTACATCTTTCTAAAAATTACTCATTCTGATAGCTTCTATCAATATAAATAAAGTCTTACCTATATCTAATCTTTGTTTCTGCTGTCAGAAGTAATCTGATCGCAAATGAAAAATGATTGTAAAACTGCCAGAGGCAAAAACGCCTCCAAAATATTGCTCTCTGAAAATAAAAATTAAATAACAGCTAAAACAACAAAATTAGTTATAGAAACAAAATCCAAAAGAAATGCCTATTGATTAACCATTAAAAGAATAAAGACTATCGAACGAAGTGGTCAGACATCGACAATGAAGCAAATGTCCTAAAATGTCTCCAAGACACATGACTATATTTTAACAAAATGTGGAAGAAATGCCCATTGAATGACTCTTAAGAGAATAAATGCCACTGAATGACGGAGCAGAACATGGAGATTTACATAAATTCCCTATCGCCACACATGCACAAGGAACCAAATCCACTAAGATATTCTCAAACCACAGAACTAATTCCTCCTATACTAATTCAGAAGTCAAACAACAAAAATCAGCGTTATATTTACAAAATTTCACATCCTCTTATGTCTGTTAGCTACAAAAACAACTGAAATATCAACTGATAAAAGTCAATTGAACAAAATCTAAAAGAAATGGCTTTGAAAGAAATGAAGATTACTGGAAGAAATGGCCAAACATGGACAACGAAACAAATCCCCTTAGATATTCCCAAAACACAAAACTATATTCGCTCAACCTGTCCATTTTCCCTGGGAAGGCCGGTGGTAATTAGATGATGTTTGATATTTTCTTTAGCACAGTAGTTGAAAATTCACTGGAAGTGAAATCTGCTCCTCTATCAGAAATGATCTGACATGGCCTTCAGAAATGGCCTTCTGATCCTCTAACTCGGATATAACTTTGGTTGAGGTTGTAGATTTTGTTAGATAAATGCAAGTAAAATTCTGTTAAATAAATCGCTTCTTTCTCTGTGAGCTACAAACACAGAAGATTCAAACTGATTTATTTTTTAATTTGATAAATCAAAGAAAATCAGCTGCTTAAGGTAAGACCTAATCTCCATCGAAGATTTCAAAAGAAAAATTAGTTCATATTCTTTTACACATGAGAAAACCACAAAAACACGGAAGTTGACTATCTATTCAACCCGGATTTCAACCACGAAGGTTAGACTAAAATCGTAATTTCATCGAGGTATGCAACTGTTCCTCAGTTCTATCTATTGTCACCAAGCATAATTATTCGAATTTCCACTGAGCTCCAAAGAAATTATCCTACAGCAAAACTTCAATTTTTCTTATACTTGGTTTTAATTATGCGTAACTCTGAGATGTGCTTGAGTTTGATAAGCAGATATATTTCATACGCAGAAAGCGATGAAAACATACCGAGGTTCAATAGTACTGTAATAGTATTAACAACTCTTGGGCGAAGTTTCAAGAAAACTAGTAGTAGATTCACATGCAAGGCGTGTGAGCAGTATAGGTGAAAATTCCAGCAGATCAAATAAGCGGTAGGTTCGAGAAATTGCAAGATCCATAAGTCTACCCAATTTATGAGTGTTGCTGATTATGCGTGGTATGTTGCAATGCAATCTCTGCATCAACTGCAATCAAGTAGCGACACAAGCGTGAAAAGTTTCCGCATCGGCATTGAGAAACTTTGTTATGATCCACAGACTATCAGAACAGAGCTGAGGTGGGAAAAACTTTGAAGCCCTTTGCTTTTTGCGATAAAATGCCGAGACTGGATGGAGCAAGCACTAGTTAGCTCACCAGAGGTATTTATACCGGAGGTAGGTGAGATTCTTGAAACAAGCTATGATTGTTTAATATTAGTTCTAGTCGTAGTAGAGGCCAACGGCTAAGATGACTTGTGCCTACCATTTGGGTCTCCTTTTAACCAAATTAACCATGAAAACTATCTGATAGAATGCATTCGTGTAATTTCCTAGAGTACGTCTTTATGACAAAACTTCTGCATGCGAGAAACAGCAATGGGATATTGTATTTAGATTGATTTTTTTAGCTAAACTCTCAAGTCTTTAGATTATATCTTACATAGATATATTTATTTTTATAGTAACAATTAAATGCCAGCAGGTGGTTAATTGAAAAGTGAAATGGGCAACAAAAGTGGTGTTATGTTTAATAATAATGTTAAATGTTTAATAATAAAGCTAAATGTTTAATAAATATATTAAATCTTTAATAATAAAATTAACATGCCAAAAAAATACTTTCTGACGGTATGACTAAGAGCAAATCAATCAATTGTGAGCTCATCAAGAGATAAAAAAATGCTTAACAAACCTTTTGGTGCGACTTCAAATCTAAATTCTTTTCGATTTTTGTTAAATTTAATGCACTTATTTTTATTTATTTATTTCGCACTGCCTTTGAGGACGTGAAATAAGGCCCTGGCGCTTTTAATTTCAAAATTTCCGCTGTTCAACTGCAGTTTTAGGCATTAATGAGACGAGCAAAGATTAAGGAACAGCGACATGAAGCAATAAATATTTCCGACAAAGAAAAATGACCCATAATTTGTCTTTCTAACTACCGCTCCAAGGCAGCATGCATCACGTTTCTTCTGCTCTCTCATCTGATTCAGGAAATACCCAAGACACACTTCTTGCATCACGTGTCTGTCGATCATTCTGTGATAGCCCTTGAAACGAAATAGCTAAATAAGGAAGGTGTGCGTGCAGGGGCTTAGGGAAAGGGCGCACCTGCTGCCTCGGTCATAAATCACGGAGAGAGAATACTTCTCCGTATGAATCTATCACTGCGACTAATCGATTCGCCTGCTTGGAAATAGGAACTTAAAACCTTTGCGTCGGAGATTTTTAAACTCTGTTCCCCATACTCTGAGGAATTAGAAAGATAATATTCAAGAGTTCGCAAGTGATTTTTCAAATAATAATAACTATTTTTTATGTTAACACTGGGTTTGTTCAAATTATTGAACGAAGAAACCAAAATAACAGTGCTTAATGTGTGCCAGTGTAATCAACATTAATTAATTACAGTAATGCTGTAAAATTTGTTAAAAATTATCCATTGGTAATAACATATCTGTACTTTATTTTATATCAATTGGCTAGATTATTATTTGATAAATCTTATAATTAAATTAATATGTCTAACGCTTTTAAATAACTCGGTTTCTCAAGCAATGTATTTATAAATCGAAAGCCAAAATTACCTTAGTTACCAATTTGTCAAACCACCTGAATATTAATTAAGAATCTTATTGTGGAGTCAGCGTGGTCTGTTATGACCATAAGACCAACTTGTTTGGTTAGGTGGGTCGGGCTGCGCGCACTTCTAGTACCTTATATTATATCTTGCAGAATGGAATATTAACCATATTACACAGAAGATAAATGCCTGAATTGCACAGATGCAAACAAGTTGTGTAGATGAAAAATGCCTAACGTAACAAATTATCATAAATGAAGATTAATAAAAAAAATCCTCTATTTAATGTGAAATGAATTACGGAGTTATATTTGTAAATTTTATTAGGTTTCTTGTAAAAAAGGAAGCATTAAAAGACGATCGTATTCTTACTGAAATTCGAACATATATTCGACTTGCCAGCTACATACGTTACATACGAATGTCACAAGAGCACGGATGGAAGAATGCGATGACGTTTTACGATCTTCCCCGTTTATCAGTTGATCCAAAATGCATGTAGTGATGAGTTATTTCCACCACACTTTTTACATTGGGAGCCACTGTAGAGTGACATGATTTTCTTTTATTTACTACTTGCTCCACCATTTGTCACTACGCGGAAAGTGAGGGATGCTCGATGGAGTTCATTTTAAGGAAACCGAACTGGTATCCAAGTTACACAAGGCGAAAACCAACAAAATGCCCAAGTAGCCAGCCGGTTGTTGCCGGGAATCGAACCTGGACCAAACTACCAATGTTCATTTGCTTTAACCGCTCTGCTGCTGGTCGGCATGATGTAATTTTTGAAGCAAGAAACTTGAAGAACCAGCTGTGACCTCACCGGGATCTGAAATCAGGATCGTCAATTTGACAGAGGAATGTACTGCCAGCTCCTACCCCAAAACGACATTTTTTTGTCGCCCAACCGGTACAGAATGCCAAAGGAAAGACTCCATCACCCAGCAGCTTCTTGGAGAACCATAAATAAATTTATGTCAAAACCTCTGGAGGCTGGCCTTAGGGACGTCACCCCCTTCGATCAACCCACTTGGATTTTACAAGTCAGACATTATCCATCGCCGAGCATTGGCCAGGGTACCTTCCGGACAGCATTGGCCAGGGTACCTTCCGGACAGCATTGGCCAGGGTACCTCCCGGACAATCAACCATGTAACGTCTCCATCGCCAAGGCCCCGCCAGTATCAGTACGATCCCTGCCAGTCCTGAACCAACTATCGAATGTACGATGGCTCTAGTACTGTAAGGACTGATTATTTACCCTGCAGGCCGAGGCTGTTTAGACACAAGTCCATCCAGTTGTCTGGAAGAACCCTGGGTCTTCTCCTATTAAATGGTCGGTTCCGAAAATTCCACCCAGTTGGACCACAGGGATCGTTTTCCAACATCATTCGCCTATACCACAGTCGACCTGGTTATTAGCAGCGCCCACGAGCCGACTTCGTCTGTCGCGAGGAGTGGAAAACTTGGACCCGTTCCCCTCGGAGTACTGTCTCTAAAAATTGGGGACAGAACTGAGCTTAAGTTCGGCTTATATGGTGCTCAAGGCCCTTCCCAACGACAGGGGCATTTGACTCCTTACCATGATGAAATCTGTGGACTTACGCTGACCATTGTCAGACTATGTGCTGATTCATCTTGGTTGCATTTATTACATACTGAATTGTATTACCTCTCATATACTAAATTTGTATCGCATCTGCGCTGAATTTACATTACCTGTTATAATTTGCATTTATATGAGTTCATCTTGATTAGATTAATTATGCACTGAATTTGTATCACTTATTATATTTGTATTACTTGTTCTATACTGAATTTATAATGCATTTGTATTTATTTTATTCGTATTTGTTCTGTGCTATTTTATCTTGATTGCATTTCTACAGCATTGAATTTGATTTACCTGTTATCTATTGCATATTGTCATTTGTAGTGTACTATTTATATTTATATTATTCGTATTGGTTAAGTGCTGATCCATTCTGATTCTATTTATTACGCATTGACTTTGTATTACCTGATTTATACTGACTTTTTATATTATTTATTTATTTATTTATTTATTTATTGTATTGTATCGGTTATGTGCTGATTAATATTAACTGCATTCTCATATACTGAGACTGGTAACAACAACTGCGATAATTGCTTACAAATTTGGTGTTAAATTCCATTTGTATCATAATAATCCTAGTCGTTCCAGTAAATGATTAATAAATTTACAAATAATTATTTTTTCATAGTTTGAAATGTGAAATTTGTTATATGTTAACTTTACCTTTGTTAAGTCAGCAATATCTCAACTCCCCTTATAAAAAATAAACGTAAGGCCTACTTTAGCCTACAAACCACGCACTTATAGAGACCAAATCAGTTACTTGTCAACAGGCCATGTTGCATCAGATTTCTTGAAATATGGCAAACATTCAAGAAAACTCTAAAAGAAGAACAGATGCAACAAAAGCAAATCTTTTCCAATTCAATTCCAACTCCGATAGAATTTAAGAACGTCAAAATTCCTGCATTTTATTCGTTTCCTTCTTTCGCTGAGAAAATAAATCCTGAAAAGTCTAACCTGCATCTTCCCCCACTTTCTCTAACCTCTTTCGCTTTAGAGATTTGAGAAGTGAATTTCGAAACAATGATTTTTGTTCTTCTCCACGTTGTTTTTTTTTTCCTTCTCCCATAAGTCTTCGATTTTGAAGAAAGTAAACGAAGGCATTTAAAAGCATGTTCTGTCGTTCCCGATTCTTTCATAACTACGAAACCTGATGCAACCTGGCATAATATGCTTTCCAGAATTCTTTCTAACAAAAGAAATGAAGAGAATCATTTGCAAGGTTTTTAAAACAATAACAGACTTATATGTAAAAAAAATGTTTACCTAGGCGATGCGAACAAAGACATGCTCAAAACATTTGCGAAATTTGTTCGAGAAAGAATTTGCTTGTAATATAAAAATGTGTTATTTTCAAGAAACGTTCCATGACCTTCCGTCGACATCTGTCACAAAATGCTCAGGCGGGATGAAGGATGTGAGTAAAGAAACAGATGAAAAGTGTGAGATTTCGTAATCGAATTCGTAACTCTTAGGACAGGGCAAATAAAGCAGCGCACGCGCCAGCTGTATCTGCAGCCATTCATTAACACGATAGCCCTTTCGACGAGATTTGATCCCAGGTCGAACTACCAGCGGCGTTCAGCGACCTTACCTTTCTACTGATTGTTTATCTTCTAGTTCTAAATCAATGTTTCGTTTTTCATTTAAAAATATAGAGAAAATTGTTTTTGGCATCACCATATGAGCCAGTCCCAAGCTGCCAAGAGTTATTATTTATGCCGTGAAAATATATTAAATTTCGAAAACTGTTTGCTAGATGAATGATAAATTCCATTCCCGAGTTAAGAGACTGTATTACTAATAAGCACGAGGTAAAACACAATTTGAGAATCACCATGCAATGCTTTTGAGGAATGGGAAGCAAACTCAAGGAGAATAATTTTTTGTTTAAAAAATATAACGAAACAGTTAGAGAGTAGTTGAAATCAATTGGTTCATTAACTGGCTTTTCACTTCAAGAATGGAAGCAAATTTAGAACCTCAAAGCAAGCGATGGTAATTTCTGGATTAAATATAGCGTTGCTATTTACAAAAGCATTTACATTTTATTTTACACATAGAGAATCTAATTAAAATCTTTCGTCACGTTCGAAAATGATCTCGTCGATTATTTTTCTTCCAAATTCTTCTGTGTAGCACCTTCTGGGAACACTCTCTCTAACAGATGATGTAAAAAGAATCTCTTGACTTGTGTATGCAGTATAAAACAAACTTTATCCCCTCTGACTACAATCACTCCTATCGTATGCATGCATATGTATATGCATCATGTCCTATGTTTCATACGTATTTACTTTTTCTATATGAGTGTCCATTCGACAATTGCGAAAATACTATACATATAATATCAAAATCTGTGTCGGATTACTCCATTTATATGTATTTGTAGAATTAAAGGTTATTTATTCCCTTATACTACAATCATTCCTGTCATATGTATATATAGGTATGCAATTGTCTGTAATATGTAAGTAATAAATTACGTAATACAAGTGTTAAAACTGCTGTTGCAACTATATTAATATAATGTATGTAATAATAACATCACTGCCTCTTTAGCTCCCTTACAAGTGTAGAGACATTAGGTATATTTTTGGAAGCAAGAGAATTGAAAAATTAGCAACTGCCTTCGCCGGGAATTGAACCACGGACCTCTGGATACTGGCCTATTGTGCGGAACCACTACATCACGAAGGCACGCCAAGAAGGTGGGAGAAATACGTTATATACTCCCTCTTTTAAAGGGCGACTGGGGTTTTTAGGGGACCCAGTCGCCAAAGGCTGGGTGTGGAGAGTCATCATCCACAACCCTTTTAGTTCGGGTGCCAATGTAGAGATATTAGATTAATTGCAAAAGCCGGAGAGTTGAAAAATTAGCAAACGCCTTCGCCGGGAGTCGAACCACGGACCTCCGGAATACCGGCCCACTACACCACCACGAAGGCACGCTAGGAAAGTGGGAGAAATACCTTATATAATCCCCTTTTTAAAGGGCGACTGGGGTTTTCTGGGGACCCAATCGCCAAATCCTGAGTGAGGAGAATCATCATCCAAACACTTTAAGTTCGGGCACCACTGTAGTGACATTATGTATATTTTTGGAAGCAAGAGAATTGAAAAATTAGCAACCGCCTTCGCCGGGAATCGAGCCATGGACCTCTGGATACCAGTCCAGTGTGCAGAACCACTACACCACGAAGGCACGCCAAAAGGCGGGAGAAATACCTTATATATGTTTTTGTAGCGTAAAAAATTATTTGGCCCATTTGACTGCGATCATCCCACTTATATGTATACAGGGTAATTCCAAATTCAAGGTACAGGGAGGTACAGAAAAAAGATATACATAATATTCACATAGGAAAACCAGATCGCAATCCATTTATTTAGTCTTGTATACAAAAACCAAAAATGTATAGAACAACAGGCTTTGTACGCCAGTGTAACAATTACGTTGCTTCGCCCAAATGGATAGTTGTTAGTGATTCCCACTGCCGTACCGAAGGGCACGGATTTTAATTCCGATGTTTATGCGGTGAGTCGGAAATTTTCTTTTAAAGTTAAGGTAAGGGAAAGAAGGGTGGGAGAGGCTTTGACCTGTGCCCCCGGGGCGCTCTCTCTCAAACCTGTGCACGGAACTGAGCTAAAGTCGGATTGTCACCTTTATGGGCTATTTCCAAGGACAGATGCGTATGACTCTTTGCCACGACGAATGTCGTGGGATAGTGCTGACCTTTTTCAGACAAATGGGATTAGGAAAATTAACAACAACAATTTTATTGCTTTCTAATACTGGTATATGACTGCAGTTATATTTTAGTTTTATATTTTATTAGAATGTAGTGGAAGTATTTCAAAGTTCTCCCTACCCTCTTGACTGCCGGTTCATCAGCTGCCGAGCGGTAAAGTAAATGAACACTGGCAATTTGGTCTAAGTATCGAATTCCGCGAACGGACTGGCTGCATGGGAGGTTTCGTGGTTTTCCTCCCATTTGACGAGCATACGAGCCAGCTTTCGTTAGAAAGTCTTCCACAAAAGCATCCCTTTCCTTAGGTAAGTAGCCATAGAGTGCTTGGCCATAATGAAATAAACCAAAATCTCAACCTCTTTTGACTGGTAACGAAACTAAAGGCACATTAGAGCCGTCTACATTGAACAACACTTGCTCTTACGTGAGTTTTTAAGTTAAGAAGTAATCATTAGTAAGCAAGAGAAAGAGATTAGGAAACTGGGGCAACCAGTGGATCAATAAAACACTAGAAGAAAACGATTTGAATTTAAGAAAACTAGAGTAAAACATTAGATTTCGTTACTAATTAGCATCCCAACATTATCTCTTCTTTATCAGGTTTGGTTGGGTTTGTTTTGTGTGAATAAGGCAAGGCGCTCGGAAACTATCTGCCTAAGGGTTCTTCATTATGGAACTTGGAAACATGTTTCAGTGCTTACAGTTTCAGCTTACAGTGCTTACAGTTTCAGTGCTTACAGTTTCAGGCTGAAGCACTTGTCTGGTAGCCATCAGATTTGCAAGTCTATGATTTCAACAGGTGGTCTGAAGTAACATGTCTCTCTGTTTAAATGGCTCGCTCGTGTAGTTGATTTCTAAAGAATTTTTTCCAGCAGTCATTGTCAGACAGTGCTGTGTATAAATGTAATTTTAAAATCTGTAGTAAGAAGTATTGCATTAAGGAAAAAAAAAATGCAGTTTAATGGAGACAAGGAAAAAGTGTTTTGAACTCGTTTCACTTAAATGAGTATTTAAGACACCCCCCAGCCCTGAGTCTTTTGAATAGTTTAAAAGGTCTTCAAAAATTTGAATTTTCACCTGCTGTTTTCGAAGAAATTATGTCAGAGGCAAAAGAGAGCGAAAACTTCTGAACAGTTGTATTTTAACGGTTTCGATTTCTAGCAACTAGACTGACTGAATGGGAGTTTAAGTTGTTTTCTGTATATGTAAGAGGAACCAATTTCTCTCAGGAGGACTTCTGTGAAGGAACCCTCCAAGTAGAGCAAAAGTGATCTCACATTCTATTTTTGAGGTTAACAGTTAATAAAAGAATTAACCTTTTTTATGGTTTGATACTTTTTGCATAGTTTATTCGCATCAGCCGCCCAGACGGTATAGTGGTTAGGGAAGACTACTGCAGTATCGAAAGTTCCAGGTTCGAATTCCGAAGATGGATATTTGTAAATGTATAGTGACTTTGCGACATGGACGCACTCTAAATATATGGCAAATCTAAAGTTCTCTCCAGAAATTCGGGTGTAGAAGAATAGGGGTGGGAGACCCTCAGACCCGTCTTTCCGGGGTGTTCTCCATCTGAGCGACGTCATACTGTTATCTGTACAGTGCTCAAGACTCTTGCTAACGACAGGCGCAATCTTGCTGTCCTCGCCACAATGAATTTTGTGGGCTCGTTCTGATGTTACTGTCAGAAAAGTGAGATAAGTCGCAGCAACAACAGGTTACTATCATATTAGTCACGATGCATCCCGATACCATTGCATTAGTCGCAGTTTCAGCTACTATCATCACATTACTTATGTCACCATCGTATTAGTTAGATCAGAATACAATAACTATCACAGTAGTTAAATCACCAACAAATTAAAATTCCTTGTAACATGGCATCACACACAATGATATTCGTTAAAGTAAAAGACGCGTCGGGGAGAAACTTTAAGAGACGCTGGCTCGTATCCATATTTCACATAGGAAAAAGCACAAAAAATCCATTCACCGAGATTCGAAACCAGGACGCCTATTCTATGATCACTGGATCTGTCTACAACTTGAGCGAACAATATTGACTCAAAAAAACCGATATGGACAGCCATCACAACTTATCGGAGAAAGCCATTCTGTGGTCCTCAGTTGGTGGGCGGGTGAGTCCATTTAACTTTACTGAAAGGGGACAAGGCTTCAAGGAGCTTTAGACCAATCGCAGTACAGACGAGTGACGAAATTTATAGCGCGCGCTGGCTGAAGTTCTAGGAATATTCTCATATTATTTCACTAACTCACACGCTGCATTTGTAGTTTGAAAAAAATTTCACAAAACAGTATCTGCTACGTTGTGTGAAGGAATATTCTGTTTTTTAAGGGGAAATTTAACGCAGGAATTTAGAGCTAAGAAATAAAGAGTGATATGGGCTACCACGAAAGCAATGGTAAATAGATAAAAGTAAATGAATTAAGCTTACTTCAAATCCTTTTAGAAATAAGCAATTTTAATCATTTAAATTTATAATATGATTAATTTTCATTACAATCTAACGGCAAACTAAGGTTTTTTTTTTTTTTTTTTTTTTTTTCATGCTTACATTAAAACTGTTTCCCGCAATTTATTTTACAGTTACTATTGGAAAAATATTTCTTTAAATAAGAAATTAGAAAGAAAATATTTCTTTCTTAATATTTCTTCCCTTTTATTTTCTTTTGCTATGAAAATTATTTCTTTCAAGAAAAGAAATAAAATTCGTTCGCTATTACAATATGACCGATTGCTGCTGCATTCAACTATCAAACACGCATCAAAATGCTTTATTTTAAATAATTTATTCCATAATTAACATGAAAGAAAATATTTTTTCAATATAAAATATATAACCAAAATTAAACTAATCTATCCTGTATGTGTGATTAATTCATTTTGCAATTTTTGTCTCACAGTTACTAATACCTTTTTTCTAATATTACATTGCTATTATTTGAATTTTTTATATATATAAGAAATGCTCAGTTTAAATATTCTTCCTTCTCAAAAGATTTTATTCTGTGAAAATAATTAAAAGATAGTAATATTTTCACAGTACAAGTACTAAAGTAAAAATAATCAGTGTAGGTCTCCTGCATTTGAAGTCCTTGTCAAACCAGCGTTTCGACACATTTTAAATAGAAAACTAATAATAATCACTATCTCTTTTACAATATAAAAATGAGAATGTTATGAACAGTTTTTTTTTTTTTTTTTTTTTTTTTAATTTGAAAAGAAACAGTGATTTTTTAATACTATAATAGGTTACAAAAGTACTATTCCATGAACAAACCCTGTCTTATAGCATTGTTACTTTATAGCATAATACAATAATAATGCAGTATAATTCTGCTAACAAGCCCACCAGCCGCCGAGTGGTAGAGTCGCTGAACGCAGGTAGTTTGGTCCGAGGTTTGAATCCCGGGAACGAGCTGGCCGGCGTTTTCGTGGCTTTCCACATGTGTAACTTGTATACGAACCAGTTTCCCTTAGAAAGTCCTCACTTAGAAACCAGTTTTAAAACGTAATAAAATTACACACACACACAAAATAATAATAATAAATAAATAAATAAATGAAAGAAATCTGAAAGACTTATTTTTAAAAGTATCATACTAGTAGTAGTACAGCTACTAAAAAAGATATTATTAAGCTATTTTATAGTTTTATAATTTTTTTTAATTTTTATTTTACAGTAGTGTGAATTTCGCGTAATAATGAACGACATTCCTTTTTTGTGTTCGCAGTATTATTCGTAAGGTATTCAACTGTTTCGATTTTAAAGTAGACGTAATTCTTGCTGTACATAAATCGAGTAGAAGCTTATCGGAGGTCTATATTTGTATTAAATGAAGAAGGTTTATGTGCTTGATAAACTTATTATCTTCTACATTTTTAAAACATACAATTACAATTTATATCTATAATTTCAATAATAGTATAACCTTTCTTTCAGTAGAAATTGCGTTCTTGCTTTCGGAATGTGGCTTCAAATACTCTCTCAGTTCATCGCAAATTAAAATAACTACAAATCTTGGCAATCTGAAATACGCAATGAAAACAAGTTTTGGCAGAGCAAAAGCATCAATATATTTTCTATAAATTCGACGCCGATTCAGAGATCTACGACCGTATTCTTCGTTTAAAATATGAAAAAATCAGCAGCGAAAACACATACAAAGCCATTGTCTACTTAGTACGTCAACTGCACATCTTAGTACGTCAGCCTGATTGACGACGCGGCAACACTTTTTCACGCGCTTTCGACAACTTCCGTACTCAGAGAATATAGGATGTGGAGCAGACCTGTTTTTTACTAGCAGTGACATCTGGCGGCCCACAACTTGCTGTTCACTCTCGTAGCGTAGAATAACCGTCCTGGACCGAACTACTAGTGTTCAGAGTCTTGACCGCTCGGAACCGGTGGGCAGTAAATTAAATTACTATTGCGATAGTTAGGTTAGATCTCTCGTTGCCATTGCATTAGCCATCGACTCGGTATGGATGTGGATTAGAAGAGTTAAAGATTATCAGATAATTGCCTGAAGAACCGAATTCTCTAATAGAGGACTTTCTAAGGGAACTTGGCTCGTACTCAGTTTAGAAATGAAGGAAAGGACGCGACCTGGTAATTTGCTAGTTCTAAAAACATTTTTTAGCCCTTGCTTTTAGTACAAGCCCTTTTCTCCTTTTCTGTTCAAGTAATTTATAATCTGAAAGGCATGAAAATGTTTTCTGAAACGTATTATTAATTAGGTATGCTCATATAATGAACGACATTCCTTTTTTGTGTTCGCAGTATTATTCGTAAGGTATTCAACTGTTTCGATTTTAAAGTAGACGTAATTCTTGCTGTACATAAATCGAGTAGAAGCTTATCGGAGGTCTATATTTGTATTAAATGAAGAAGGTTTATGTGCTTGATAAACTTATTATCTTCTACATTTTTAAAACATACAATTACAATTTATATCTATAATTTCAATAATAGTATAACCTTTCTTTCAGTAGAAATTGCGTTCTTGCTTTCGGAATGTGGCTTCAAATACTCTCTCAGTTCATCGCAAATTAAAATAACTACAAATCTTGGCAATCTGAAATACGCAATGAAAACAAGTTTTGGCAGAGCAAAAGCATCAATATATTTTCTATAAATTCGACGCCGATTCAGAGATCTACGACCGTTTTTTTTACATTTGCGTTATTTGAAACTACATGATTTTTTTTTTCAATCAACGATGTTTCACGTTCAGCATATCGGACGTAGGAGGTCTTACAATGCTATTTTAATTCTTGTTTACACCTCCTGTTTTATAACTAAGGAACACTGGAACACAAATCAGCATTTGTAGAGAGAAGAAAAAAATGAAAATATTTTAATCACATTCATTTCTGAACGAAGAAATGTTTTAATGTCTGATATGAAAAATAAATTAATATAAGATTTTTTCTAGGGGGTTGCAAATGATATATACAATGCGTGAATGAAATTATTGCCAATGTGCAAATACGCAGCTTTAACAAATAACTAAGTAATTATTTTTTTATTTAAAACATGTTCATAAAAAAGGAAAAGGAGAGATGTGCAGAAATTTTTCCGAGCGAATCATTACTGATACAAACTCATCAAAACTGAATCTCTGAACAATTAAGATACTGGCTACTTTTAGAAAAAAAAAGCTAACGCTGAAATACGTAATTGATTTTTAATCATTTTACTTATTTTTCAATTTTTGTGCACAGCTTCTAATTCGTTTGCACATCATTAAAGAAATAAGAGCTCTAAAGCTATTTTCATAAACAAAATTTGCTTATTTTTATTTTGCCTGTATACTTTACTACTTTTTTTTTTCCCTTTAACATTTAATTGCCCGAAAAAAAATCTTGTGTAAATATTATTTTACTGTAAAATATGAAAGTAATTTCAACTTTATTTTTTGGATCAGCCAAACAATAACAAGCAGAGGAGATATAAATTTTTTAAATTTCGTGAAATAAAATGTTGAATTTTATGAAAGAAGTTTCAGTGCTGTTGGATAAAATTTTGAAATTACGAAACCTAATTTTATACACAGCACAAAATATTTCATTTAATTAAATATATATTTATTGTGCTTTAACTACACGTTGATTAAAACCAAAAGAAATAAATAGGAACTGGTATTTATTGAAAAAATAATTCAAATCAATGTATAACATAAATTATCCTATTTGCCAGTTCTTTAATCTCACTGTTTTTAATTCAGTCAGATTTATGAAATCTTTCAAATGGGAAAAAATGATCTGCCTTTTTCACGACCGACTTTTCATTAATGTCATCACTTCTGATCGATAAGCCAACCATGCATCTCGGTATCATTAAAATTACCTCGTTGTTTGTCAAGTCTTCCGGAAATGTACATCATGTTTCTAAAAGTGCACTTTTTAAATCCTAAACAATCTGGTAAATCATTTGGCACGCTGGAGTTTATACGCTTAAAGCATTCCATACATACTCAATCGGACTCAAATCTGGTGATTAAGGTAGTCAATTCATTCAAGTGGTATCTTCTAAGTGTTATGGCAGCAGAGATGCTCTGTGTGGAAAAGCATTGTTATCCATGAATAAAACATCGAATCCAACAGCATCCCTAAACAAGGTTTCAAGACTTCATTTCCAAAGATATGCAGCTCGGTGTGGCCATTTTTGATTATTCCGTCAGAAATAAAACCGCTTCTATGGGAAACGAACTTTCACTAAAAAAGAAGGACTAGTTGCGTGTTCCTCACTACCTCCGGATGCATCTAGCTACGGATAGGCTAATTACGTATGGAATCACACGGTTCCATTCCTATCGGCTACATTAAACATAATGACGACAGCACCTTAAATGTGCTCCCTTGGAATGCCTCTTAGATGTCAGCAATTAAGCCGTAATGGCCATAGAAGTGTCGTTAATTCAATGTATTTCTTTCTTTCACACGTAAGCACAGAATACGTAAAATCGCTGCCACTATGTCTAAGTTTAATAATACTTGGCACAGACTTGTGTCAAGTTAATTAATGTATGTCATTCAACTGTAACCTTGGTTTTATTATCAGTAATGTATATAACATAGTAAATGGTGCCTTCATGTGTTGCATCAGCAAATGTTCTGTAAATAGTATCTTTTATGGATTGCTTATTAATTGTAGTCCGTATTTAACAATATTTTGATTCTGTTTACCACTCGTTTGGTCAACAGGCACGTACTGTCTCCAATGTTCATAGAATCGATGTGATTTTGCATACTGTTAAAATATAATGTCTATATGTCATAGTAATCGTAGTTTGTATAGGTACAATGTTCTGTAATTTATGTGTATTCTTCTATTCTAATTTTATTAACAGCATGGGCAATATTTTATTGAATCTGCATCTCATATATCATACTAATAGAAATTTCAGTATTCTCATTCTAATTACACTTAAGTAATACATAATTAGGCGTTCTATTTAGTTCTGGATAGAAAATAATGGTACATAGATCGCATCAAGTTCAATATCCTTCTGTATATATTGAGTATAGTGTTTTATTATGCTGAAGTGTATGATCTTTTGCCAATCCTAAAGCAATAGTTTATTATATGCCATGGTGTATGTAATTTAACGATTCATTAACATTACTATAACCTTCTGTATTTTCCCTGTTTGTATATTCGTCGAATGGCATGTGTATTATATTTCACAATCCCTGAGTGTGTTTAGTGTATGCATATTCAATTTTGTAAATCTACTCAGTATATGTATCTTAAAAATTGTCAAAAGTATGCCCTTGTACGGCCATGTATTGTTGGAATTTAATTCAAAAAAATACTGTGCTCGGGTCGTTGGTTGGGAGCTTTCCCGGGGGCTATTTGGTCGGCATGACTGCCAACCGGGTGGTCCAGACGTTGGGTTTGGGCGACCGGTGTGAGGCGCGCGTGTGGCCCCTATGGCCAGACACTAGATAAGGATGGACGTGGCGCTACACCATAAAGGTATGGTGCTCACCTTCACCATCCCTTGTCACTTATCTTCTCTTTGCACATGAAATATGAAAATTCTTAAGTTTTTAAGCCTCATTTTTTTTCTTTGTTTTTGTTTTGTTTATTTAATTATGGCGAAGCACTCAAGGGCTATCTGCCTACGGGTTGGGATGTCTTCGTGTGGCTCGTATAGGTTATGCATGAGGAAAATCACGATAACGCCCATGTTGCCAGCCCATTCACCGAGTTTCGAGCCCCGGACGAGTTACAAGTGTTCAGCAACTTTGCCGCTCCGCCGTTAGTGGGTCAAAAATATTTTTAAGTAAATTTAATTTTTGCAGTACCGAAACTGCCAAAGGAGTTAATATGAACAGTGCCACTAATTACTGTCACAAAAATCACACGTTTCTGTCACATGCCATGTTTACATAACAAAATTTGTATGTTTGCACGTATTTTTTAGATATGATAGACTCTTAAAAAGTTACAGAGAAAAGAAAGAAATGCTCTAAACTTTTAAGTTTTTGAAATAAAAGGTAAAACTCAAATGACATTCGAAAGACTAGTTGACCGGCTGTCGAGGGGTGAAGTCCCTGAACACTAGTAGATCGGTCCGAAGCTCGAATCCCGCAAAAGGGCTGGCTGCATGAGCGTTTTCGTGGTTTTTCCCATGTGTAAGGTGTTAATACGAGCCAGTTTCCTTTAGAAAGTTCTCCCCAACGGCATCCTTCTCTTCCGTGTCGTGCCTTAAAACGGAACAAGTAAATAACAATAAAAATGTTAATAATTCCCAAAGTAAATAACAATAAAAATTATTCCGTTAAGTGTATAATCAAAGAAATTTTCTTTTTTTCAAACTTCTGATAATACATAAACTATTATTAGACCTTCCATTTTCGATATCATCATAGGAAATCTCTTTAATATATTTTTGTAAGAAAATATTCTTTTGTCATTAGCATCTAATTTCTCTATAACTGTGCCATCGTATATTGTTGTGATTTTTTTCAAAGATATTGTTGTGTGCGTACGGGTTCGTTATGAAATGAATGCACAAATCCGATGAAAAATGAACAAAAATTCATTATTATCACAACAGAAATGCTTAAATTTTCTCAAATTATCATGCAGTATCACAATATCTCACAGTAGTTATCTTTTAACTACTTAAATGTACAATAGAACGTAATTCAAAACAGCTAAAGAACGCTAATCCGCGAATTCGCTATAATCAACAACGGCAGTTTTCTAAACAACAACAAACTAAGCAACTACTACAAACTGAGATGTTTTCCTCCTTTTATAAGATTTTAAAATCACGCGCTAGAATTTTCCAGTACTTTCTCGAAATCAAAAAGAGATATTTATTTATTTAACGCACGCGCTCTTATATTTTTAATTTTTCCGGCTTAGCTTTCTTTTAATATTCGTCACGCGCTGCACTGCGCGAGAAATAAAACCATTTAATTTATAATTGAACTAACATTAGCTTTTTTTTAAATACCAAATTCGTAACACTGCATCCTTCCCAAGGACTGCACGTCCCGGGTAGTACAATCCCTGGACAGGAAGCTAAACTTACAACTGTGGCATAAATGCAACTGAGGCATAAACATTACATTACAATATCAAACAATATAAACAATAAATGCAATAACTAACTTAAACAAATCAAATGCTATCAAATACTAAATACAAAACAAATACTAAATACAAATCAAATACTAAATGCAAATCAATTACTAAATACAAATCAAATACTAGATACACATTTATAAACAAAAAGGACCATGGTCTGATACTATTTACAATTATTTACATTACGTACTATGGCCATAGTAATACGCTAACCTGTCGTAAGAGTTCGAAGACTCACGGATCCGAACCACGACGTCATTCGTGTTCAGCACTGTATATGGACCATCCGAAGGTGACTGTAATTTAGGACTCAGTCCTTTTCGTTGAATCGGGTTCCACAACCACACCTTGTCTCTTTTGTTGAATCTATGTCCAGTAGCTCTCGCGTTGTATCTGGTCTTCACTTTCTCCGTCGCCAAGTTCACTCGCTTTCGTGCGGAACGGTGCATCACTTCAAAACGGGCCTTGACATCTTGGATGTGTTCCTCAGGCGATGAAGGCGCATCCGTACGGCGATGAAACAGGCGGTCACAAGGCAGACGAAGGTCTCGACCGAAGAGCATATGAGATGGAGAATAGCTGGTAGTCTGGTGTTTCTTTTCGACCCTAGCATGATTTCGGCTGTTTCTCGAGCTGGTTCTTTCGGACAAAGCGTTGGCATTTCCAGGTGAGGATCCCTTCTTAGGATGGATAGTCATGTCTTCAGATCCTGAAAGCAGTTTGTTGTTTTTCAAGTCTAAGGAAAAATTGTATTTGCTTAAAAAGTCCAATCCGAGTATGCATGGATCTGTAATATCCGCCACATATGTCGTGTGATGGTAGGCGGCACTTCCAAACGTGATGTTTACGTTTAACTTCCCAGTTATGTCGATCTTGTCACCAGACGCAGTCTGAAGGGTAACACAGGATGGCGTCCAAATAAGTTTATCTTTAAACTGTTCAGCTAAATCTTTCCTAATGATGGTAACATTAGCTCCTGTGTCAATGATCATATTGCAAGGAACTCCATCGATATTCCCATTGATGGACAGTCCGTTATTGTTGCCACTCACTATAGAGATCTTAAGCGCTTTAAAACAGGGTTTTTCATTATCTGGCAACCTCCGTTCCTTGATATGGTCATTAATTTGTTTCCTGCGTCGTTGCTCAGAAATTGTCTCAATTTTCGTACCCTGGGGTGTTCTGCAATTCTTTCGTACGTGGCCTTCAGCTCCACAGTTCCAGCACTTTGGTTTCTTGTCAGTCCTTTTCCTTCCCGTGGCATTTAATTGTCTGTTTAAATCGTATGCCTTATTTTCCGTGCTCTGGGGAGTTCTGCAGTTCCTTCGTAGGTGGCCTTCAACACCGCAATTCCAGCACTTTAGGGTCGGTTTTGTTTCACCACTATTCCGTCTTAAAGCGTTCACTGGTCTTGTCAACTCATCCGTTTTATTATCCGTGCCCTGGGGTGTTCTGCAATGCCGTCGTGGGTGACCTTCAGAACCACATCTCCAACATCTTACAGCCACTTTGTTCTCACTGCTTCTCCGTATCAAAGCTTCGACTTGTCTGGATAAATCATCTAAACGAGCCATCAATTGGTCCCCTGGGTCGTGGACTCGCACAGCTCTGACTGGGTAGCGATCTCTAAGAGTTGCTTGCTGGGCTGCCTCCAATTTCATGGCGTACAACAGAGCGCTTTTTATGTCCTTTACATTTGCCATTCGAAGAGCTTTTTGTATTTCAGGATCCCGGATGCCGTCGATGAAATATTGCAGCGACAGGATTTCTCTTCTGTCGGGCACTCCGAAAAGGCGTGATGTGACAGCCTTTCAACATCCGTGGCGAGCTCCTGAAGTGTTTCGGTGGGCCTCTGCTGACGGGATTTTAGTTGAAGCCCGCTGTAGTCTTTCAAACACTTTTCACCAAAGCGCAGCTCCAATGCGCCAGATAGAGCTTCAAAGTCTAGTCTCTGGTTTTCGGGAAGAGTCTGCTGGATATCCGCTGCATCTGCTCTCAGAGAAGCGACGAGATGACAGGCCTTAGCTTGGGAATCCCATCCATTCGCATCCGCAACGATAGAAAATTGTGTCCTATACACCTGCCAGGAGGTCTTCCCATCATATGTAGATAGTTTCAGAACGGAACGAGCAGGCATCGATAAAAATTTGAAACCTTCAGAATTGTTTCCTACCGTCGCTATGCACTTCTTTAGGCTGTCAACTTCTTTGGCGACGGCAGCAGAAACCCTATCATCAATTTGTTGTTCGACGGCAGAAACTCTCTCTTCTATATGTTCTTTTACAGAAGAAATTCTTTCTTCTACTTGTTCTTTTACCGAAGAAACTCTTTCTTCTATTTGTCCAACTTTAGTTTCAACCGCGTCTATTCTGCCTTCCATAGCCTCAAATTTATTTTCTATTACGCAGGTAATTTCTCTTTTCATTTCGTCCTGACCTGCTTTCATCTCATTTTTAAGAGATTTCATCTCTTCCTTAACGGATTCCTGGCCCAATTTCATTTCTCCTTTAACGGATTCCTGGCCCAACTTCATTTGTTCCTGTGCCGCTTTCATTTCTTCTTTGAGGGATTCCTGGCCCAATTCCATTTCTTCTTTAAATGAGGCAAAGGCTGATATTAAATGCCTTAATTGCTCTTCCATCGCTCTTGTTATTGGCATTCAAATCCCACTTCTGACACCAAAAATTGTTGTGTGCGTACGGGTTCGTTATGAAATGAATGCACAAATCCGATGAAAAATGAACAAAAATTTATTATTATCACAACAGAAATGCTTAAATTTTCTCAAATTATCATGCAGTATCACAATATCTCACAGTAGTTATCTTTTAACTACTTAAATGTACAATAGAACGTAATTCAAAACAGCTAAAGAACGCTAATCAGCGAATTCGCTATAATCAACAACGGCAGTTTTCTAAACAACAACAAACTAAGCAACTACTACAAACTGAGATGTTTTCCTCCTTTTATAAGATTTTAAAATCACGCGCTAGAATTTTCCAGTACTTTCTCGAAATCAAAAAGAGATATTTATTTATTTAACGCACGCGCTCTTGTATTTTTAATTTTTCCGGCTTAGCTTTCTTTTAATATTCGTCACGCGCTGCACTGCGCGAGAAATAAAACCATTTAATTTATAATTGAACTAACATTAGCTTTTTTTTAAATACCAAATTCGTAACAATATCAATGGAGCCCGTTGTTAAATCTTTTAATTTCTGATTTCCTTCGTTCGACCGATATTTATTTACTTAGGAAATATTTTTTATATATATTAAAATATTGTGATTTTTCTAAAGAATTTCATCTATATTACCCGTATTAAGGAAATTATTATGAAAGAACCCTTCACTTCAAAAGACTTTCTAAATGGTGGTACATGTATAGGATATGAAAGAGTAAAACCCGCAAGCACCATACATGATGTTACGTTTTATTCCAAGAATCTAAGAAGATCCAAGAATCTATAAAGATGTTACGTTTTATTTCAAGAATCTAATCTTAAAAATTTTCGTCTGAAGAAGTATGTTGCAATATTTTTTTCTTTTTTATTTTGAGACTTAATTTCGCTTGAATTATTTTTTTTCCTTTTTCTATTTTCAATCAAGTATATTTATTCAGAAACAATTTTAAAACAATCGCCAAAAGCTTCATAGATTCTTACCCTGTTTGATTCAAGCAAACAAAGAGGCAGCGCACCTAAATTTCATTCAAAAATAAGTTTCCTAAAATATACTTCTGTAAAAAAAAAAAAAAAAAATCCGCGCTTCTTTGGTTCATTTCCTAACACGGCAATAAAACGTTAATTACAAACCGTTACTATTCCCTGAAATAAAAATAATCCAGTGGAATAAAAATAAAATATTTTAGCTATGTTTTAAATTATTCTGCGGATGGCTGCCGTTTCAAATAAGTAAATCAACGCATGAAATATGAAATATATGAAGTCATAATTTGTTACGGAAATTTGTGTGAATGTAATCATAGAAATAAGTTTATCATCACAGTTAGCAGTATCCTGTTCGCTGTGTTTGTTCTATTCAGCCAAGAATTATGAAAATAAATATTTTTATCTCTTTAGAAATTACGGCTTTATTTCATCCCGTCATAAATCACTAAGTTAATTGTAGACTCATTCGGTTATTTTGATGCTCTCGCTGGGACTCGAACCTGGATTTCTCGAATACGAGCAGAATGTGCTACCATTATACCACGAAGCCATGCAGAAAGAAGCTCCTCCTTTTAAAGCCTTATACGTCTCCTTATACGCTCTTCCTTTTAAAAGGCGACTGGAGATGAGGGAACACAGTCGTCAAATCCTGGTGGCGAAGAATCATCATCCACCATTTTCATGTCAGGTGCCCCTTAAGAGTAATTAGGCTACTTTATGCTGGAGGCGTGAAACATGAGCAACACCCTCACCGGGACTCGAACTTGGACTCTCGAATACGCGTTGAATGTGCTACCGTTACACTGCGAAAGCATGCAGAAAGGAGAGAGAAAATACCTTATAAATGTCTATAAAATATTCGAAAAGATTAAAAAAAATGAATGTGATAACAGTAATAACGATAAATGATTTCGTGGTGTTTGAGAGACATTTCTATCCATAACATTTAGTAGTATAATTGTACGTAACCCAGAATACATTCACCTTATCAAAACATCTCTAGGATACGATTAGCGATCCTTAAAATAGAAGAAACCTCTACCAATAAAAGTAAAATGTATAAGGTATTTCTCCCACCTTCTTAGCATGCCTTCGTGGTGTAGTGGTCAGCACGCTCGACGCGAATTCGAGAGGTCCGCGGTTCGAGTCCCGGTGAAGGCATTGCTCATTTTTCATCTCTTCTGCTTCAAAGTAACCTAATGTCTCTACAGTGGCGCTCGAGCTAAAAAGGTGGTGATTTCCCACCACCAGAATTTGGCAATTGGGTACACTAAAACCCCTGTCGCCGTTTTAAAGGGGGAATATATAAGGTATTTCTCCCGCTATCTGAGCCTTCGTGGTGCAGTAGTTAGCACGCTCGACGCGAATTCGAGAGGTCCATGGTTCGAGACCCGGAGAGGACATTGCTGTATTTTCATTTTTCCTCCTCCGAAGTAACCTAATGTTCTACAAATGTTCTAACTGTGCATTCTGTTGACTAAAGAACTATGTATTCTGCTAATTTTGATCTAAAAGTTATGTTCCTTCTTGAGAAAATATTCTTAGTAACCTTCAATCTTTCAGTACTATGAAAGAAACTGGAGGTGATAATATCTATGAGACGGGTTACAAATAATAGTAATGGTAGAATGGGAGACAATGCTATTCACCGCGATTTGCGTCTAGAAGAGAGAGATTTCTGAGAATCGCTAGAAAATTTCATTTAGAAATATGACTAATCAATATTCGGATTAAATGACAGAATAGTAATATTCCTAATAAACCAGTATCTTTTTAATGCTTTGATATGGTATTTGTATAAATTTTGCTTTCGCTTGCAAAATTGTACCACCGTTTCCTATTTAGAGATAATTGCTTTTGAGCCATACCAATAAATATCATTTTCTCTGTTTTGCAGTCGAAAATACACACATAATTTTTTTTCATTCAAAATAAATGAAAATTACATCGAAGCTTTCAACTGCAAAGAAAGTTTCACCTGAAAAACAAAATAATACTTACAATAATATTTTAACTGATCCCTAGATGAAGAAATAAACTTTCTTGCAAGAAACCAAAAGTGAGATCTATAGAGCAAACCTCTCCCAAAAGAAACTTTAGCCATCTCGTTTGACAAGAAAGGGCTTCCAAATCAATTTATGGATCTCCTTTTTATATATCCCAGTTTTTCTCCCAGTTATGTAGCCGTTTGACCTTCTCGAGTAGGAATCTTTAGCTCTTAACCGCATTTTGGATCCTGAAATGGTTTCCAGGATACGTTTCTTTTTTTTTACCACATCGTCATCGAGCCATAGTTTATAACTTCGCAGAAAGAAATTCTGATAAAATCTGATATGAGACAAGTCTTCTCCGCTCAGGGAAAGGAATGTTCTTTTCCAAAAGCTCTGTTCTGAAATAATAAGCTGAAAAATACTTTTGTATATGTGATCCCCTGGGTAAACTTACTGGAAATGAAAGTCAGAAGTAAAAATCTGTCTGAAAAAAATTCGTAAAGAAACAGCTTAAGTAAAACTAGAACCAAAGTGCATGATACAAGATATTAGGAATACCTTTCATTAATCTCATTAATGCAGCAAGTAAAATAAGGAGATGAAAGTGAAACAGCGAAAAATTTGAAATAAGGGAAAAAAAACTGCCTTAGAAAACAACCTTTGAATGAAATTGTATCGATTTCGAGAACAATCAGACATAAACCCTTCTTCTTCAGGAGCGAATAGGTATTTTTTTATAAGTGAAGAAAACAACTACCTTTCTGTATGGAGATGACTAAACAAAGCAATGGCGAAAACAACATAACACCAGGTGAAGAGAAAAATAGTAATGAAATATGAAAAAGCTTATGCATTGGAAGTTTGAAAAGTTGGGAAGAAATAGATTGGAATGAATGTTTTAATAAGAAAAGCTAACATTTTGTAAATGTGAAAGGTTTTTAATTCAGTTCATTAACTGAAGAAGCTCTGTGGATAATATTTATTAAATTAAAGTCAAAATTGTGATTAAATATCCAAATGAGCAGCTAGCAAAGATTTGTTATTTCTCCGTTTAAAACATAGAACCTCTTTTTATTTTACCCCCGAGAAAAAGAGAATAAAATAAAAGGAGCCTTTACTCCCAATACATTTTCCTTGAGTCTCGAGGAAGAGAGATCTACCAATAATAACTTTCGAAATCGATTTAGGTTTGTTCAAAATATACGCGATCTAAGATTGTTTAATTTTAAATCCTGCAATCATTTGTAGAAATTTTATTTTAAGTGTATTATTTCAGAGCACTTATATAGAAGTTCGATGTTTATTAATAATTTGAGAGATAAATTCCAAATATTATCGTACTCGAATGGCAACTCCCTATTTGCCAGGCGTTTTGCCTGATAATTTAAACATATTATTCTTCGTGTAATGAGAACAATTCGTGCAATTTACAAGTTCGGATGGATGATAAATGGCAAGTTCGAATGGAAGGGTTACATAGCAATACGTAAGGCCATGTGACTAAGGGCCCCAAAATTAGAAAATTTCAGTGGAAGACGCTTCTGACATTTCGTCAATATTGAAAATGTAAACTCGACAATAATGTTGCAAGCATAATTTGGTTACATGAAATTAAAACAAATTCAGCATATCATTTTTAAGAACTAACCTATTCAGTGAAATTAACACACTAAATGCAAATTCTTTCAAAATGATTTTGCTAATATCATTTACGTGTGATTACTGTATTCCAAACCTCGAGAGCAAGCAAATCGCCAAAAAGCAAATTATAGCTACTAACAGTAGTGCTAAGAGACTGGACAGCAAGAGTTAAAATCAATATAATTCTTCTAACTGACATTTAGTAGCTGAGCAAAGAATTTACTGATTTTAGGAAAGGCTACATTGTAAAGTATTTTCTACGTCCTTTCTGCATGCCTTCGTGGTGTAATATAATTCTTCTAACTGACATTTAGTAGCTGAGCAAAGAATTTACTGATTTTAGGAAAGGCTACATTGTAAAGTATTTTCTACGTCCTTTCTGCATGCCTTCGTGGTGTAATAGTAGCACACGCGGCTCGTATTCGAGAGGTCCAAGTTCGAAACCCGGCAACGGCACTGGGCATTTTTCCTGTCTCCTTCTTAAAAAAGGTCTCTACATTGGCGCCCGAACTAGAAGGAGGTGAATGATGATTTTTCTCCACTAAAATTAGGCGACTAGGTTCCCTAATCCCCAGTCGACCTGCATATAACGTACCAAAAGTGGACGCAGCCTGACCCACCTAACCAAACAAGTTGGTCTTATGGTCATAAAAAGCCACGCATTTTCTCCCTCCTTTCTGCATGCCTTTGTGGTGTAACAGTATCTCATTCCGCGTATTTGAGAGATCCAGGCTCGAGTCTTGGCCACGACATTGCTCATTTTTTATATTTTCTATTTAAAAAATAATTTAATATCTCTACAACATGACATTTTATACAAATTTTTGGTATTATTTTTTTTAACAGTTTGACCGAAGGTTTCACTAAGAAAGCCTAAATTTCCAAAATCTACCATGAGAGATATTTGTTTTTAAATTTTTATTCCAAAATGTGTCTGGTATTCTATACCTGGATTTATGTATTTTTAATATACTGCCTTCACTTCTTAGACATATTTCAAGATATACGTATGTAAAATATAAGCAGTACAATGGCTTTGCTTTATGCGAACAGGCAACCTTTAATTAACATTCCGAAATTTCACAGTCTTCGCCTTAGACCAGTACTTTCGAGAACATTTTGACATGTTATGTAACCACTAGTATAAATACCGACTACGCACCTGTAAGTCAGACTGCTTCCTGTTATTGCTGTTATAAGACTGCTCTGCTCTGTCCGTTGTTCATCCCTTTGTTAGAATAGTTATGACGTCAAAAGCATAAATTTAACTTTATTTTAATTTAAGTCATTATTGGATATGTAATTTGGAGAATTTCATCAAAAAGAAAATGATCTGCCATTTGAATTGAATAAAGATGTGCAATTAAAAGCAAAATCCTTCTGTGTCATCATTCTGTTGGATTTCACTCAGGCAAACTACGCCCGGAATGTGATGCCAAGCTTCGTCATTCCTGTGCCCATCTTCAAAATTAGCCCACGTACATAAACATTCTTACAGACATCACAAAAAATACTCTAGGCTACCTTGTCAGTCAGAGGCTTTCAGAGGCTTTATTCAACTAAAACAACAACAACAAAAACGATATTTATCTGCATAATGGCGGCGCGGGGGATTTTTTAACGAAACTAGCTTCTATTTGTGTTACATTAGGGAAAAGTTTACATTATTTGTGTTACATTAGGAAATGCCCAAGCAGCTAATACGTTCGAAGGGATTCAAATCCGGATAAAAATATCAGTGATTAGCTTTCACTTTTAATCTCTCAGTGAACATAAATCTTTTGAAGTCATATGCTACTGGTATTCATCGCATGCTAAGTTGCCAAGTGTTTCCCCTCCACCCCGCGCAAGGTCTATTTATCTTTAACGAGATGTGGCAACTAGCCAATTTCCAGATTATTTTCGTTCATTGATGCGGTAAACTGTTATTATTTTGCTTATGTGGCCCTTGTAAGAGCCTTAATAAATTACATGAGAAATATTAAACCCGTTATGGCACATGACTTTGACCAAGTAACAAGTGATTTTTCCGAGACAGACGAAAAGGAAGGGTAATAGGGTAACGGAGGTTATTGCCTCGTGAAACTAAAACTAACCAATCAAGTAAAACAAAGAGCCGCTCCATACAACACAGAAGAAAATATACTCTATTTACATAGCATAAATACAGATTTATAAATCACTAATTCAGATTCTAAAGAGAGAACTATAGATGACAAAGTACACGCATGCTCAGTCGAACGAGAAAATGATGATGCATTTTTGCTTTGCAAGGTAATTAAATAGAATTCAGCAAATGGAGAAACTTGAAGCCATAATTACTATTATTATTATTAATTATTTAAGCCATAATTACCATTAATTTGTAGCCATAATTAGGTTAGGTATCGTAGTCTCTAAGTATGTAAGTAGCAAGTAGCCTGGCCAAATTATCATCTGGAATAATTTGTACACTAAGCGCGTCTAATAAATTTATACTATTATCCAATTTTGAAGAAACGCTAAGCTTATAAGGTATTTCTCCCACATTCTTAGCGTGCCTTCGTGGTGTAATGGTCTGCACGCTTGGGCGTATTCGAAAGGTCCGTGGTACGATTCCCGGCGAGGGCATTACTCATTTTTCACGTCCACTGCTTCCAAAAAATCCTAATGCCTCTAAAGTGTAGCCCAAACTAAAATGGTGGTGGATGATGATAGTGCAGTGGTCAGCACGCTGAACGCGTATTCCAGAGGTCCGTAGTTTCCCGGCGAAGGTGTTGCTCATTTTTCATTAATCCTGCTTCCAACAAAATTCTTAATGTCTCTGAACTAAATAAAAGGTGGAAGATAACGATTCTCCATCACAAGGATTCGGCGATTGGGTTCCTTAATCTCCAGTCGCCATTTAAAAGGGGAATATATAAGGTATTTCTCCCACCTTCTTAGCGTGAAAAGAGATTTTTTCGTAAAGGATAATTTTAAGATGAAACGTTTTAAGTTATTTATGGTATCATGTGTTATCAAAAAAATAAGAAAACTCTGCTTTGCAGTCAGCCTCTTTGCCGAGATCTGGACTCGGGTTAAACTACCAGTGTTCAGAGACTTTACCTATTTAGCCACTGGTTGGCTCCGAACTCGAATAAGGAGTTCCCAGTTAACAAATTTTCTCATCTAAGAAGTCTGATTTCTAAAATTTCAGAATAAAATTAAAAAAATGCCTACATTTTTTTTTTAAGTGAAACTTCTATGTCGACGATCCTAGTGCAGTAAAAGCTGCGAAGAAGGGTGCAAGACAAGTTCGCCACGACCAATTCAATAATTTTAATTTATTACCACGAGCAAGTCCTTGAAATTTCAGCCATGAAGTGCATGGACGCTCTGAACGGCCATCCAACTGTAAATAAGGACTTTTAAAAAGAAGTTGTTGCTTTATAAGGTATTTCTCCTGCTTTCCCAGCGTGCCTTTGGGGTGTAGTGGTCTGCAGCTCGGCGCGTTTTCGAGAGAACCGTGGTTAGATTCCTGGCGAAGGCATTGCTTATTTTTCAAGTCTCCTGATTCCAAAAAAGCCGAATGTCTCTACAAGATTTGAGATATGATACAATATTGGATCACTTTTCGGATACTGATGGATCAGTTTATTTCTAATCATGTAGTTGCATTCTCAGCTCTTCTCATAATTTCATTCTGTAAAAAGTGTAGCTTGTGCAAGCCTGCATTTGATGCTGAGGTCCAAGCTAGAGATGTCCAATATATACTTGGTCTTATAATGTATAAATAAATTCTTCTCTTCCTGTTCAGAGACAGTCCAGAATAGTTTCTTAGGAGTACACTAAATTGACTAGCAATGCCAGTCTTTTCTTATGGTTCACATAAAGTTATCAGACTGTGTGAGGTTGTGACTCATAATGACCACTGTCTTATTTTACTGGCATGGTTCGTTACTTCACCATATAGGCTGTTCAGTACAATTTGCTGAATCTTTCGTCCCGTTTTAACAATTAGTGGACTAAATCTAGTTCACCAACTACTGATAGGTAATTCTCACTCCTCAATGTTACCTGATAGCTAACATGTGATTTATCTTAATTTGAATAAAATATGAAAGCACAGGTAAATTTTATTCTACCACTCCTGAGGGTCAAATTGAAAAAACAAAACAAAAAAAAAAATAATAACAATAAATAAATAAAAAATCTGAATGGTTTCAGATTTTAAATTACGTCGGCATTTATAGCATTTTGTGTGTTACCTTTATTTATTAAATATCGTGTTTATCGCACTAAAACCATAAAATTTAGTTCAAGAGCAATATCACAAAATAATTTTAAAATGAGCATATCTTTAGAATTTCCGATACACAGTCTCGCACGCTGGAGATAAAAATGTTTTTTCTGTACAACGTTGCCATTGCTCGCTTTGAAATCCTTGAGTTTGTTAATCAAAAATTCGTTAAAGGGTGCTACTTTGGTAGACGATTGCACGGATTTTGGCGATTAATACGACTTATGGTAAACCCACTGCTGGATAAGTTACTTGCGGTAACCGATACTTTGTTGTCATTTTATTTAAAAAATAATGCGTTTTATAAGCATAAATTCCGTGTTTTAAATATTATTTATGGCTTCTAAATATTAAAAATCAATTTAATTTTGCATTTTTAAAAATTTTGTTGTTTATAATATTTTATATAATTTTATGTTGTGGATGATGTAATCAATGACGTCACCTGATTCCAAAAAAGCCGAATGTCTCTACAAGATTTGTGATATGATACAATATTGGATCACTTTTCGGTTACTGATGGATCAGTTTATTTCTAATCATGTAGTTGCATTCTCAGCTCTTCTCATAATTTCATTCTGTAAAAAGTGTAGCTTGTGCAAGCCAAGTGCAACCAAGTAATTTGGTTTATTAATATCTATAAATTTAATCTAATGTTTTAAACATTATTTATGGCTGTTAAATATTAAAATAAAATTTAATTTTGCATTTTTTAAATATGATTTTATTATGAATGATTATTTAAAATAATTTTAATTCTATGCGTGATATAATCAGCTCCCTAAATTGGTTGCTGAATATTTGTGCATTATCGCGCCATTTTAAAATTGTATTATTCATCTCTTCGAATTCCTCAGTTTTCAAATGGAATGGATATGTCCGTTTCGAAGATGAATGTTGTTATTCGTAATTACCAACAATTATTGATATCGGAATAAAAAAATTGCCCTTTGATACCTTATTTTCGCCAACCTGTCTTTCCTAATCAAAGATTTATTTATAAATTGTTAGTAGCGTTAGAGGAAATTTATTTAAAATTTTTGGAGAAAACCTCGCTAATTGCTTCTTCAATGAAGTGCGAGAGATGTGGATCACAGATGAAGATTGTTAGAACACCGGTTTTTTTTTTTTTGTTTGTTTTTTTTTGTTTTTTTTTGGTACTTATCAGTCAACGATAGGTAAAGTCGTTTTATATTATAATAGTCGTTAATTTAAGTATATATTTTTTTTTACTTTACAATTGTATACTTCAATTTTTATTAAAAAATTAATACAATGTTCTCAAAAATTCCTGAGATTTTTATTGCCACATATGTTTTAATGTTAAATAATTAAATCCTATAAAACTTATTTTAAAGTAATATTTTAATTCTTTTAAAAGTTAGTATGATGTGTTTAATTCGATATTCAATTTAAGTAATATTTTAATCCAATTAAATGTTGGCGCAATGTTTTTATAGCAGTGTATTTATCCTATTATATGAAAGTAATAGCTGAACCTTACTTTAGCATTTTATACTCTTAGTAAATGTATTTATTTACATTTGCCAGCCATCTTAAAAAACAACGTTTTCAACAAAAAATTAATCCATCATTTTTAACGATATTTATTTTTTTAAAGTTTAGAATATTTTACTATATGCGTAAAATACGTAAAAACAGAATTTTTTAAGATGGCTGACGACTGTAAAAACCGCACCAACAATTCCGCCAATGTAAATCGCCAAAAATCCGTGCAACCGTCTACCAAAGTAGTACCCGTTAAAGTTTAACGAAATATGAAATCGATAATAAAACTAATTTCAAATTTGGGCTTCCGCATGCCCATATTCGCAGTAGGATTACGTCATTCAAAAGTCGATGGCTCTAGATACCGTTGTTTTATCACAAAGCGAGCAATATACATACATTTATACAAATTTTTCATTATTTAATTTCTTCAAATATAATGCAGGACTCTAACATTTGGTGGCAACAGTTTGAAAAGCGAAACGGACATTTATAGTGAACTAACGCAAAATCGCAAAATGAAAACAATAGTCCTTCAGAGACAAAGCCCCTTTGGACTAATATTCTTTTATCCGGGTCTTACATCAAAATTAAATTATTCAGTTCTATTTAATCTGATCTAGTGCTTCAAGTACGAATGGAGTAATATGCTTATTAGCCCGAAGGTTGCGTTAGACCCAAAGGGCTGTTAGTCTTAAAACGATATTTTGCGTCGCTTCGTTTTTTGCGTTAATTCACTTTTCAAACTGTTTCTACCCAATATTATCACCATGTATTATATTTAAAGAAACTAAATAATGAATAAATGAATGCATGAATATTTCTAGCTCTATGAAAAAGCAACGGTACCTAGAGCCATCCAATTTAGAATAATGTAGTCCTCCAACCCAACATGGTCACTTGGAAGTCCGAAGTTTGAATTTCAAATTAGTTTTATTATCTCTTTCAAATTCTGTAAAACTTTTGACGCATTTTTGATCAAGAGGCTCAACGATTTCAAAGCGAGTAATGGCAACACTGTTGGAAAAAAAAATAACTTTCTATCTCCAGCTCGAGAGACTGTGTATTGGAAATTTAAGTGCGATAATGGTTTAAGTGCGAAAGAACATGAAATTTAATAAATAAAGGTAACAAACAAAACCTTAAAAAAAGCCCTTTGAGGCATAATATATAATCTGCAAGCTTTCAGATTTTATTTTTTTTTTGAATTATTATTATCGAACGCATTAAGTATAGGGTGGTCATAAAAAAGCTTTCCCGGTATATGCACCTGAAGCAGTCTATCCGCTCAATCAACGAAAACAAAATTTTATATATTGTAATTTGAAGGTAGGCGTTCGAGATAGTGATGATTTAAAATAACAGAGTTCTCACGCTGTTAGGTAAAGCGAAACGATGTATAAATTTTCGAATGGCAGTACTAAATTTTTCCTGCGCAAATTGATCAACCCATTAAAAAAAATGGCTTTTAAACGATGCACGTATGACGAAAATAATTGTTTGACGCAATGTCTACTTTTAGTTTATAATATGTGACTTACGAATATTTCCAACATTACTAAGATTAATAGAATACGTTTCTAACAGCAAATATTAAAAACCACAGGACAGAGTTATTTTATCATTATTAGCCTAGAGGGGCAATTTGCGCAAAAGGACTATTAATTTCGTTTGGGCATTTAGCGGTGGTTCATCACAAGCGTTATTTCACTTTTAAAATTGTTGCCACCGAATATTATCGTCCTGTGTTATAATTAAAGAAATTAAATATTGAAGAATATGCATAAATATATGCATGTTTCTCGCATTATGATAAAACAACGGTACCTAGAGCCATCAATTTTGAATGACGTAATCCATACTGCGAATATGGGCATCTGGAAGCCCTAATTTAAAATTTGTTTTATTATCTGTTTCATATTTTGTAAAACTTTAACGAATTTTTGATTGACAAACTCAAGGATTTTAAAGTGAGCTATGACAACGTTGTACAGGGGGAAAAAAAAAATCTTTATTTTAGCGCGCGAGACTGTGTATCGAGAATTCTAAAGATATGCTCATTTTAAAATTATTTTGAGATATTGCTCTTGAACTGAATTTCATGGTTTAAGTGCGAAGGACATAATATTTAATAAAAACAGTCCAGTAAATAAACTTCTGTATGAAAACTGGAGTAGTAGGAACTACACAAGAGAAGGATTACAGTACCCTTTATTAAATACACTGGTTATCAAAAATTAAGGGAAAATCACAAAAATCACAATCGATTACTGAAAAAGTTACATGTAGAATTTTATGAAACGTACCCACAATATACAACACATAGTAAGGTATCAAATAACATAAAAATTAATTACCAGGCAATTATGGCAGTATAGAAATTAGCACATGTATAAAATGAACAAATCGAAAGTGTCAGTTTGCTATAGAAAAAAGTACCTTCAATATGGAATAATGGTCACCTCCAAAAGCAATACAGCTCATACAGCGACGTGTGATGCTTTCATTTATGCGGTCTATCAGTTTCATAGGAAGCGAGAGCCGTTGCTCTTGCAAAGCAGTTGCAAGCGCGACAAGGGTCTGAGGGGGCGGATTGAGAGCAGCTAGAGGTCTCCCTAAAGCATCCCAAACTGCCCCGGCATATGGGCGCACATAAGCATGAAGGATGTCATCTCTATAAACCGGAGCATTAATGGTTTCCCTTGGAAAGACATGGAGGTCTGTGCGTCCACCCAAAGAGATGCCACCCCAAACACAGACACTGCCTCTTCCGTTTGTATCTCTTTCACGGATGTTTGACGGATGATAACCGGTTCCAGGTTCTCTACATATCAAATAAAGCCTACTATCATTTTCTAGACTAAACCTGGACTCATCCGTAAAGAGAACAGCCCTTTATTGATCAGGCGTCCAGTGGACATGTTGCCGTGCCTACTGCAAATGGTCCCTCCTATGGCATGACGTGAGCGGCACGCAAATGGCTGGTCGCCTCGCATACAGACTACCTTCGTGAAGCCTTCTACGCACAGTTTACGTTGACACTAACCTTCCAGTGTCTGCAGCAAGGGAGGATCTAAGAAGAGTAGGAGTAGCGGTTCCATTCCTGCGTGCACATAATATCAAATATGGGCCATCGGCGCTCGTCGTAGCAGTTGGCCGTCCTTGGCTGAACCTCCTAGATGCCGAATCTGTGGTTTGAAATTGCCTACAAAGTCTATGAACCACAGAAGGACTCACTTTAACCCCATCTGGCCATTTCTGTTGGACTTTACTTGTCTAGCCTCTAGTGTCCCAATGGCTCTCCATCGTAGTTTTGCAGGCAAATGATATCTGGAGATCATTGTTACGAATTGGCTATCTCAGATTTCTGATGTCACTATCACAGTGAAATATGTGGGCTTGCTCTCAAACATTGATTTTTATGCTCCTCTCACATGACGTATTCCGACTGCAGCACCACTAATTCGCATATTGTAGCTTTATTCAGCTGCACTTACTTGCCAACATATTAAAATTTTACACGATTTGGCTTATTTTTGAGAGAGTTATGGCTATTTTTGTGATTTTTCCTTAATTTATGATAACCAGTGTATTTGAAATTTACAATGCGTCAACTCGACGCTAACAAACTTCGCTTCTTCTTGGGTGGTAACTGAAAGTCAGTGAAACTAAAAGGTTGAAGATATTAACAAGTGATAGAGCTAACGTACAGGGCTCAGCGAGATCCCGTTAACTTAAACCACCTTCGAAACCAGTGGCAGCAAGTACATGCAATTAAGCCACTTGAACCAGCAATAAGCAAACGTATCTACGGCAGAGGTGGCAGTTATAGCCTCTCTTTTCCCCTACCGAAACTCAGTTGTTAAGTACTTTCTTCAAAGTAGAAATTTCAAGTCGCTTCAAGATGGCGGATAAAGAGCTTGACGCGTTTTACACGTCTCTTGTAAAACATTATGATGCTATCAACACAGCACTTGCATCTAAATATGAACGGTGAGCTGCGTGAACATGCTAGGACTGCTTTGGGTGAGTTAAAATCTCTTATAATTAAAAATTTTGAAAGATTACAATCTGCTAATTACCGCGAAGCTTGTGTGGCAAGTTTGAAAACCTCTGTTATGAGACCTTCTTATGCTGAGGTGGTATCGCCATCTAGGGGAGAAAATGTAAACAAACAGTCAAATAGACCATAAGAGAAACACGTTAATGTGATAATCAAAATCGTAAAGACAACCTTGTATTTAGCGTAGGTATAATGAAACACTCAATCGATTTCGAGGCCAGCTAAAGGTCCCTCCTCATCAGGAGAAAGAAATACCTAGAAAGAAGAAAATAAAGGAGAAGGAGTCTCAGAAACACGTGGTCCTTATCAGCACTGCACGTGGTTATAACTGGATTTTTAATCTAAATGTAATAATAATCTGATTAAAAGTTTGCATTAGATTAAAAATCTAAATGCAAACTTTTAATCAGAGTTTGCATTTAGATTATGATTAAAAATCCAGTTATAACCACGTGCAGTGCTGATAAGGACCACGTGTTTCTGAGACTGCTTCTCCTTTATTTTCTTCTTTCTAGGTATTTCTTTCTCCTGATGAGGAGGGACCTTTAGCTGCCCTCGAAATCGATTAAGTGTTTCATTATACCTACGCTAAATACAAGGTTGTTTTTACGATTTTGATTAAACAGTCAAATGATTGTAATTTGCTTGTTTCGGCAGCTGCTGGATTGGAAAACTTTACATCCCTTGATGTTAAAAAACTTTTGAAGGAAAAAATTAATCCTACAAAAAAGAAATTAGGTATAAAAAATATTAGGACGATTTCGAATAACAGAATTTTAGTGCAATGCTCTTCCTCAACTGATCGTGATAAACTAAAAGATGAAATCAACAACAAACCTGAACTAATTTCTTCTCTTCCAAGACAGAAAAATCCTGCTCTACTTATTAAAAATGTGCCAAATGAAATTGATGATAAAGATGTATTAACTGTTCTCTTTGATCAAAATCCTGACATTTTTTATGGTAATGAATGCATTAATGACATGAAATTCTGTTTTACTCTTAAAAAATTCCAAAACTCAAAGCATATCGTTGTCGAAATGAAACCCGAGCTATACAGAAAATGCCTATATTTGGGGTATTTGCATTTTGAGTGGTCGGCTTGTAAAGTAGAGTTTATCATAATAAATAGATGCTTTAAATGCCTTGGCTATAATAACAAAGGAGCTAACTGCAGAAATTCTGTTGCTTGCTTCAAATGTGCAAATGAACATAAAAGTGAGCACTGCCAAACTCAAGAAACCCAAACTTGTGTAAATTGCATTCGTTATAATAGCAAAATCAAGGATGTTGGCAAGAAAGTTGATGTCAAGCATAAGCTTTTCTCAATGTGTCAAATTGACACAATTCGCAATGTGTCAAATGCCTTGGGTATAACCACCCAGCAAAATATTGCAAGGAAGATAAAGTCTGTGCCGGATGCGGCTCCACACACCACGAGAAGACCAACTGTGACCAAAAAGCAGTCAGCTGTGTCAACTGCACAAAGGTGAATAAACGATATAATACAGGCCTCGATGCCCAACATGATAGCCGAGATAAGAAATGCCCATGCTACCTAAAAGAGCTCGAAAGATTAAAACAACGAACAAATTATGGATAGTATCCAAATAATCCAGATTAATCTTAAGCACTCCAGGAGTGCAACAGAAAACTTAAAGATAAATTTTGAACAAAACGACAAACTCAAAGTAGCATGTATCCAGGAACCGTACACAGTACAGAACAAACTGTACGGATTCCCCACAAAATATAGGAAGTTCTACTCTCGAACAGACGCAATAACTGCAGTGATTATAGCGGACTCAAATCTCCCAGTTCTGGAACTTTTCAGCTCTCCGGAGATTATAGCGCTTGCAATAGGCAGTGACTCAAGATTTATACTAATCACGGTATACTGTCCTCCATCGCGAGATATTGCACCAATCCTGACAACCCTGGAAAGGTTTATGCAGGACAATAACAACATGACTACAATAATTACCGGAGATTTCAATGCCGAAAGTCCCCTATGGGGCTCACATAATACGGACACACGAGGCCTCAAAGTATGCGAATTCATTGCCAGCACTGGACTATCGATAGTTAATGAAATAGGGGATACGCCAACCTTCGCAAGAGTAAGTGGTAACAGCTGGATTGACCTCACACTTATCATAAGTAGAGACAGAATCCGGATCGATAATTGGAAGGTAACGGACGAAGCAAACAATAGCGATCATAATAATATCTATTTTGACGTCTCCAGCATTCATTACCCAACATGGAGAAGATCGAAAATCAATGTACGACATACCGACTGGCTAAGTTTCAAAACGTATATCTCAAAATCTTTAGCAGACCCTAGAAATCTGACAACTATCGAAGAAATCGATAAATATGTAAGAGAAGTTACCACTAGTCTTCACGAGATCTATCAAAGAACAGTCCTCTCACATAACTCGAAACCAAGATCGCGTACCTGTCCATGGTGGACAAAAGATCTCACTATTCTCAGGAAAAAGGTCAGAGCAACAAGGAAAAGATTCCAAAAAACAACTGGAGAGGAAAGGACCCATAACAGGCTGCTTTACCAGAGGGTACGTGCACAGTACCGGCAAAAGATGTATAAAGAAAAGAAAAAAGCATGGGACATGACATGGAACAAAATCACTGTTAGCTCTCCGTTCGGAACATACTTCGATCTAGCTAAAGGGAAGAACATGGATCCATTACAGATAGGTTCAGTTCAAAAAGAAGATGGCACAATGACGAGCACAATTGAGGATACAATTAGAGAAATCATGAGGTTCCATTTTCCAGAAGACGACCCCAACGAGGACTCTACATACCATGCAGATATTCGTTCCCAATCAACCGAGATTCCAAACTCGGAAGACGATCAGCCGTTCACACTCGAAGAAATGCAACGTACGATAAACTCAACACGCCGAGGTAAAGCTCCTGGGCTGGATGGCCTCACGATTGAAACCATTGAAGAGCTTAGGCTCGCGGACGACAAACAAATTCTAGCACTCTTTAACAAGTGCCTTGAATTAGGTTATTTTCCAAAGGAATGGAAAAACGCAGAGCTAGTATTGTTCCAGAAAGAGGGCAAACCAAAGTTCATGCCCAGTTCTTACAGACCTATCTGCTTACTCTCAGCGTGGGGCAAGGTCCTTGACAAGATGCTTACGCAGAGATTAACGTATTACCTGGTCAAAAACAAACTACTAAACCCCGCCCAATTCGGGTTTACTAAAGGGCGGGGCACCACCGACGCCCTCAACCGTGTTCAAGACATCATCTTAAATAACAAACAAAATAACCTCCATACGTGTATAATATCGCTTGACGTAGCTTCCGCATTCAATAAACTATGGTGGCCAGCGCTCAAAACAAAACTAAAAGACCTGCGATGTCCAAAGAATCTTTACCAACTGATCGCAAGCTACCTCACAGAACGTCAAGTGACCTACAAAAGAGACTGCTTAAATATCACGATGAATTACCACAAAGGAGCCCCACAGGTGTCTAATATCGGACCCATCTTGTGGAACATAATTGCAGACTCAGCGCTGAACATCAACTTTGGAGACAATGCCAAGATACAAGCTTACGCCGACGATATTATACTCATAATAGACGGAGGCAATATGACAACAATAGAGCGTAAAGCACACGCAGCACTCAAATTGCTTGCAAAATGGAGTCAAGACAACAAACTGTGTTTCAGTATTGAAAAGACACAGATGATAGTCTTTCCAAAAAGTTCAGAAATAGACGCGAATCCACCACGCATAAAGTGGGAAGGGCATCCATTGCGACGCCAGAATACCATTAAATACCTCGGATTCACGCTTGATAAGAAGCTCACGTGGGTATCACATCTTACGGAAGTCCGAGATAAGACGCATCGAATCATCAATAAACTAAACAGGATAATCACAGACAAGTGGAGCCAAAAGGGGCGCCTGTTAAAACATCTATACCTTAATGCAATTGAACGCATGATCCTCTACGGCTGCCCAGTCTGGATGAATGGCACAGCAAGAATATGTCAAAAACTACATCAAATACAGCGAGTAATCCTGTTAAAAATCACCAGTGCGTATAGCACCACATCAACCGCAGCACTTCAGGTCTTAGCTGGCACGCTCCCACTCGACCTAAAAGCAGAATTAGAAAGATCAATCTATCGACTTCTACATTACAAAGAGGACCTTCACACTAAAAAAGATTTACATCTATCATATGCCAGCATAGAAAGCTTCCAAGATTCCCCTAACTTACACCCAGGAGATCTACCCATCCTTTCCTGGTGCAAATCGCCACCCTCAGGACAACAAAGAGAGATTTTTTCTGACGGTTCAAAAATTTCAGGACGAGTAGGGGCAGCGTTCACGGTCTTTTCGAACAATGAAGAAATTTATCAAGCACAATTCCGTCTAAGCGATCATGCTTCAGTCTTCCAAGCCGAGTCCCTAGCACTCAAAGAAGCAGCACTATGGTTAGGTACACAACCAGCAGCTCACACTTCATTCTTCACAGATAGCATGAGCGTTCTGAATGCGCTGAATTCCTTTCCTCCAAAGCATCCGCACACGGCAGCACTTAGAGAGATCTTCTTGACGTTAGGCTCTTCCATACCTTTAAAGATCAACTGGATAAAAGGACATACCGGGCAGAAAGGCAACGAACGAGCAGATGAACTAGCTAAGACTGCAGCTCTCAAACCAGAAATTGACAAGGAAGTTCCGCTTTCCGCAGAAGTTGCAAAAAGGCTCCTCAAGACACAAGACAGCATTTCAAGAGACATGGTCATCACGATGGCAGGAAGAAGAGACAGGAAGATTTACTTACAACATCTTCCCAATACCTTCTCTCAAGAGGCTGAAATACAACCGACTCTTCCTCCAAGCCTGTACCAACCACGGGAAATTCCCAGCGTATTACAGACGTTTCCTCAGACGGGACGTCAACTGTTCTTGCGGTTTTCGCGGGGAAGACGCGGACGCACTTCATTACCTGCTCTCCTGCCCTCTGACAGAGCACCTTCGACAGCAGTTCTTTCCTTCCGACTACATCACATATCCTGTGAATAGACTGTTCACGGACTATTACTGCAACAAGGGCATCTTAGAGATAATGAAGCAAGTGAATGAAAATAATTATATCCAAGAAACTACAGATTAAAGTAAAATGTAGAAAGGCGGCCTAACCGTCAGATTGCTAGCAATGAATAGGATAACTTCCTAACCCTGTAGTGCCATTAACTCAGTTTGGAGGAACAGGATAAGTAACGTGACCATATATAAGCTTTTCTCGGAAAATTGTCCTTCTCACATTTTTATGAAGAATAGAATTATTTCTCAAATTAATTATGGCTAACTTTCCCATTTCTGTTCTTAAAATTATTCAACTTAATCTTCATCGTTCGAAAATGGCTACTCAGCAGCTTGTTTTAAATATGGAAAATTCTAACATTGATATCGCTCTTGTTCAGGAGCCTCACTCTTATAAATGCTCTCTTCCAACTTGCCTTTCTCTTACCGGGTTTACTTTGATGCTAATAGTGATACCATTAAAGCTGCTATTATTGTACGAAATCAAATGCTGTCTACTCTGCTTGATATTAATAATCTTGATTATAATATGGTGTTTATTCATGTTACTCTCAATGCTCAAGATTTTATCATTTTTCCTATTATTTTGAACCTAATAGAAATATCGACTTGGATTTGCATAAAATTAATGTAGCATTAGCTTCAAAAAATTGTAATAGATTGATTTGGGCTATGGATGCCAACAGCAAATCTGAAATTTGGCATAGTCCAGTTTCAGATTCTCGAGGGGTTAAACTTTGTGAATTTTTTAAGTGTTATATAGAAAATTTTTATTTGGTGTTTAAATACCTTTAAACTTTGCTGCAAGGTGCCGGACAAAATTAACAAAAAAAAAAAAAAAAAAAATCAAAAATCAAATAATTCACATTCAAGATCTAATTCATAATATTCATATATCATTTCGACATTCTTAAAAATATTCGTATAGTAAATCTATCAATCAATCGTATATCATATCTATCAATCAATCGTATAGTGGTATAGTACAATTTAACTTTTTAGGTTTGCGTTGTGAGTAACCTATGTAAAGGGAAAATCAATAACTCCAAATTCAATTAAACTCCATGTTTCTGAAAAGCCTCCCGGCTCAAACAAATGGAGGGACATGACAGACCACAGTAAATTATACGCTACATAAATACACAAATGCAATTAAATTTTAAACACACAATTATTAAATTCTTGACTATTTTATATAATTAAATAATGGATAACTGATCAGTATCCTACCACATATTTTCCAAGTCAAAATAACACATAATACTACACCAAATTACAGCTTACATTAATTAAGATTAACATTGTTTTTTTTTTTCAAATTAATTAGGTGTAACAAAATTTAATCCTCCAAATAACAGGTTCTTATTAATTAGAAAGTAACGTTTTTCTAGCTCACAAAATTCAGTAGGTGAAACAAATTTTTATCCTCCCAAAACTGGCTTTCACTTGAAATTATAAATAAGTTCTCAATTTTTTAACTGTAATATTTAATTTATATAAGCAATAACAATATACTGGTAGATAAATCACTATTAACTGTTCTGCATTCCGGAAAACTAAGAAAGAGAGAGAGAGAATATATACTTAAAAAAGATTTCACTCACAGATGGAAAACAGTTTTTCCTGATTAGCCGGATCCTTAGTGTCCAATCCACATGGAAATTAGCCAAGCCCATTTTTCTGTACTGTCCATTAGGTGGGAACCAATAGTCCAATTTAGAAGGATCTTTTATCTGTCCATTAGGTGGGAACCAATAGTCCAATTTAGAAGGATCTTTTTTCAATTCAATAACAGGTAGCTATATATACAATAGTTTTACCACAATCACGTGCATCATCGAAGCGTCGATGCAACATTTATGCTGAATGTTTCGGAAAAAGCCTCTTGGAGATTAACCGACGATTCAGGTGAAGAGAGAGAATCTGTGCTAAATTTTCTTGGTAGATTTTTCTCTATGCATCTCAAGCAGCTCTCAGTAAAAAGCTCTTTGTAGCTCGCACACAGTTCTCCATACATCACGCAGGAAAATGTTCCTTACATCTCGCACAAAACTTTTAAATATCCCGCAGAAAAGAAAACGGTACCCAGTCGCTCTTGCACAGGAAGCCCGCAGCAGAGCAAAGGGCCCCACGATCTTTCTTTCTCTTTCACATCGCGGCTGCTCAAAATTCACTCAAATCAAACTCCGCTACATCACCGCAGCCCGCTTGTACAAGTCGCTCGCCCCGCAAAACTTTCTGCTTCTCCTTTCCTTTTCGCTCAGAAATCTCAATCAGAAAAGAACTCTAGCCTGGTGCAAGCACCCAGGAAAACTCGGTTTCTCCACCTCTGTGAGTTCATAGGCTTTCAAAAAAAATCATAAAATTAGATCCTACTAATCCCGGAATTTATGTTATCTAAATTGAGAAAATGACACACCCATGACGAATCAAACACGAGAAAATCTGACAATGCAACCCGAAAAACATCTGCACTCATAACGTGAGAAAAGAAATAGACCCCCAACTAACAAGCGAAACTAGCTTTTACGAGTATCCAATTAACAGCCACCCCTACTGTCTTGAAGTAAGAAAACTGCAAACTTTAAACAAATCGATTTCCGTTTCCCACGCATTAGCTGAAAAGACCCTACTGCCTCCATTGTTAGTAGGAAAAGGCTATAACCAGTAAACCAGATGTGTTTCCTTGCAACTGTCTCTCGCCTTTGTTACAATTCCTACTCAAGAATAATGAGTTAAATAAAACCTTAAGAGCTTAAGAATACTTTTTTTTCCAGATTAAAATACACATGAATACAAATAAAAATATTAGAATAATAATAACTTAAAACACATATTAGTAATTGAAATTCGCGACATAACATAAGTATGAATAATTTGTTCGTTCTAAACGAAGACTGTGGTCCTACTTTCTGTAGTACTCAAGGTTCAAGCTATATTGACATTACGGTTGTGGGATCTGATCTTCTTGCAGATATTTTGTGTTGGTGTCAACCAGATTATGAATCCCTGTCTGATCACTGTGCGATTGAGTTTGAACTATCTGTAGCTTCTAATAACACTCTCTATGACAGAAAAAACAGCAAAATTGTCTTCAGTGTAAAGAAAGCTAACTGGAATATTTTTTACAATACATGTAAGCAGTCAGTTGATGAGTTTTCGCAGTTTATTGAGTGCTGTACGGATAAGCATGCATTAAACCATCGACTAGAAAATTTTGTCTCGATTCTCTATAACGCATCCAAGGCTTCCATGCCTCTAAAAAAGTCAAGGGTTCATAAGGTACCTCGGTGGACTACTGAAATCGAATGTATGAGAAAACAGGTTAACGCTGCTAGACGTAGGTTTCAACGAAATCGTAACCCTACTCTTAGAGAGTTATATAAACAAAAATATCTTCACTTAAGGCATAGTTACAGTTTAAAGCTCCAGGATGCAAAGCTTAAGTCTTGGAGAGAATTCCTAATGAGTATAAATGAAATTTTTTTGGAAAAAAATATATAATGAAACCTCGTTACAACAATATTTTAGGGACCAAATAAATATATTGTTGTAGAGAGGCATATTGTTATATCGAGGGCCCACATATTTTGAGCATTTAATAAGAGTTTTCTTTTTATTATTATTAGTTTAAGGTGCATAACATACTACTTTTAAGTCTATATTTAGAAGAAATTAATTTGTAAAATACTAATAATAGTGGTTTAAATACTAAAAAAAATAAATAAATAAGATAAATTCAGAAAATAAACACAGAAATATTCACATACCTGAAAACACTTTTTATTGAAAATAATCCACTATTTTTGTTTGTTTATTGATTTTTTTTTAACTGTTAAGTTCACCAATACTGTATGCATTGAGTCTAGTGCACGAAAATGTTCTTCATTTGTCGACGGAAGGCTTGAAAAAAATGTCCGTAGAGAATTCACAGATTGAAGAGCTTCCTGGGATGACAATAAGGACTGCGATGGTCCTGTATTATCATCATCATCTTCATCATTGTTTCCTATCTCATCAGTAATTTCACAGAGAATATCTTCATCAGTAACTCCTGCGAAAACCATAAGATCATCATTTGCTGTTAAATAGTCTTCTATACTAATTCCAAACTTTTTACCGCTTGTTTCCTCAAGTTGGGATACGGATTTTTTGATGTGAAAAACACATTCTTGATCATCTGAGGGATCATTTTCTATGGAATTTTCATCATTATCAGATTTCTTATCTTCCATAACACAAAGACCGGCCTTTTTCCAGCAATTCCGAATGGTTTTTTCTGTTACTTCCCACCAACTTCCAGCAATATTGTCACACGCTTCCTTGACAATTACAGCTTTGAAAGGGTCTTCTACTTTATTTTCAAAGTTTACAAGTATGGAGTCCACCAACCGTTTTCTGTAATATCCTTTGAAGCACTTAATTATGCCCATATCAAGAGGCTGTAAAATTAAAGTGCAATTGGCAGGGAAAAAAGCGATTTCGATATTTTGTAGCTTTGGAAATGACGTGTGAGCACCGCAGTTATCTATCAACAAAACGATTTTTTCTTTCTCTTCTTCATTTCATTGTCTAACTTCTGTAACCATTCGGAAAAAAATTTAGACGTCATCCAAGCCTTCTTATTTGCTTTATACTCCACGGGAAGACTTTTCACGTTCTTAAAGCACCTTGGCTTCAATGATTGACCAATGACGAGAGGTTGTATTCTATGCGTTCCTGTGCTATTTGTACACAGAAGAACAGTCAGTCTCTGCTTTGATTTCTTCCCTCCATAACACTTTTCACCCTTGAATGCCAATGTTCGATCGGGTAGGAGTTGGAAAAACAGCCCAGCTTCATCTGCATTATAAATGTCTTCTGGAGCATACTTTTCTAAGATTTCTTTCATCTTGTTTTGCCGCCATTCATTTGCGTCGTTTATCGGGGCTGACTTTTTCTCTCCGTGAACTTCTTGGAAAGTTATTCCATGACGATCTCGAAAACGCATTAACCAACCATTGCTAGCTTTGAAAGTTTCGTTCCCTAGCATTGCTGCAAATTTCCGTGCTTTTGCGCATAATAAAGGTCCATTTATTGGGACATTTCTTGCTCTCATCTCTTGAAACCATTTTAAAACAGCAGCATCAATGTTTTCATTTGTCGCAACTTTCAGTCGTTTTCGCTCTGGGTTAATTTCATTTGAAGTTACAGCATCTTCGATTTGCTTTCTCTTCTTTAGGAACGTTGCAACTGTAGATTGCGATAATCCATGTTTCTTAGTCGCATCAATCTGCTTCATTCCCTCATCAATATCATTGATAACGTTCAGTTTATCTCGAAAAGATAGTTGCTTTCGCCCTGCCATCTTAGGGAACAATATCGCGTGAAAGAAAGAAAAGTTTAAACCAAATGTTTCGCGTAGAACTCAAAACGTTTAAGACTATAAAACAACCTTTGAACTCACTTTTCAGTATGTCACTTAACAACACCCCGCCTCCATCTCCCCCTCTTCCTCTAACAAAGGGCACTTGTTCTGTGACAAGGTGTCCAGACAGGTCTAGATAAATATTAAACCTTATCAGAATTCCAAAGCTTACTGGGAAATGAGACTAGGCATACATTTACACTTCACCCCCCTCACCCACTCCAATTCCCAAAAGGGTGGTCTTCATCTGTTTTGAAATCTGAACAATAGCTATTTATTCAGGGATAAGTTGAATATCCACAATGAGTCTTAATAGACGGAAAAAATAACAAAAGAAAACGAAAAAAAAAAAAAAAGCATTTGAAATCAAAATATTATTATAAAGGGAGAAAATAATACTGAAATTTAGATTGAAAAAATCATTTTACAGAGGTTTATTGTTCTAGAGAATATAGCAATATTGAGGGGAGATTAACATTAGTTTATATGCAAAATCACTGGGACCACAAAACATTATTGTAGTAGAGGGAGTTATTGTTGTATCGGGTATCGTTGTAGCGAGAGTTTACTGTATACGAATGGTATAAAGAAAAATTTTATGAAAGGAATTGAAGTCAGTGGAATTTATCTCCCATCTGGTAATTGTACAAAGTCGCTTGAAGAACCTGCTAATGAGGTTCTTAACAGAAGCTTTCCCACGGACCATTTTAGCACGGATAATTCGTTTCATAGAATGATTAGGGCTGAAGCTTCGTTAAATTATGTTGCTAATCCAGATCCTCCATTTACTATGTCAGAAATTAATAGTGTTATAGAAAACCTTAAATGCAATAAAGCTCCTGGTCTTGATTCTATTTCAAACGAAATTTTGAAGCAAGTTCATAGAATGTTTCCAAATTTATTCTCCAAAATCTTCAATACTTGTCTGAGGCTTGGTTCATTTCCTCGTTGCTGGAAAACAGCGAATGTCGTTTTAATCCCTAAGAATAGTGGTCCTCGTATCCCGCATTTAGATAACTTGAGATGCATTAGTCTTCTTCCCAGTTTAGGAAAATGCCTAGAAAAGCTGTTTGTTAATAGAATTACCTGGTTCTTGCATAATAAAAAACCGCTAAATAAAGCACAGTTTGGTTTTACCCCTCATAAGAGTTGTGAAGATGCTCTTTTGTACTTAAAAGACATAGTGAACGAAGGTAAGAAGTGAAATTTACACACAGTTTTAGTGTTTCTTGATATCAAATGTGCTTTCGACCACGCCTGGGGGCCTGGGATACTTGTTTTTTTTAAGGAAAGCTGGTATTCCGTGTAATATTTACCACCTTATTAAATATTTTCTGCCTGACAGATCTGCATTGCTCTCCCTTGGCCACGTTTCTTCCTCCTGCATTTTGGAAAGAGGTTGCCCTCAAGGCTCGGTTTCCGGATTTTTATTGTGGAATTTAATTATGAATGATCTACTTAATAGACTCTCACATTGTCCGAGTTGTAAAACAATTGCTTTTGCTGATGATCTACTAATTTGCTTTCAAGAGAAATGTCCCATTACTCTCTTTAATACGGCTCAAAACACCCTTAATATTATTTTCAATTGGTCCAGAGAACAGAAATTGGTCCAGAGAACAGAAATTGGAATTCAATCCTAATAAATCTAAAATTATGATAATTAAAAGAAAGCATGTCAGCTATACAAACCAACAACTGTACTTAGATAATACCTTACTCGAAACGGTGAATGAAATTAAATATTTAGGCGTTATTCTTGATCATAAGTTTTGTTGGAAAAATCATATTATGTATTTATCCAATAAGTGTGAAAATATACTTAGAGGACTTAATCGTGTCTCTTGCAATACTTTTGGTTTAAAATCTAATGTTATTGATATGATTTATAAGCAGGGTATTGTCCTCTTTATTTGCTATGCTTCTAGAGTGTGGGGAACAGCTTTAGAAAAGAAGATTAATTCCCGTATACTTCGCAGAATTCAAAGAAGAATTTTACTAAGAGTTGTGCGTGGCTACAGAACAATTAGCTATGAAGCCTGTTTCGCAATTTCAGGATTTCCTCCGATTGACCTTCATGTTTTGAATGACAAAACGTTTAAAGATACCATCAGCAAATTTATGTTCGATGCCAAGGTGTTGTTTGAAGATCTTCCTCATCCTGCCAATCGTTTGCCAATTCTATCCTTTATGACAATTCTGTTGATGATAATTTCCCTGTTGTGTGTTATACAGATGGCAGTAAAATTAATAATCGATTTGGATTAGCTTATGTCGTTTTCCATAATGATTCTGAACTGGAATACAAACTCTTTAGAATTCCCAATGAATGCAGTGTTTTCCAAGCCGAATTACTGTGCATTAGTGAGTCAATTAAGTGGATATCTAACAACTGTTCGCTAAGTGCTAAATTTCTTATTCGCACTGATTCTCTTTCATCCTTATTTTCCCTTAGGAATATCTTCTCATATAATAAATTAATTGTGACTTCCCATGCTCTTCTTAAAGACCTTAATAATAAAGGTGTTGATGTTATCTTTTCTTATGTACGTGACCATACTGGCAATCTAGGAAAGGAAAGGGCTGATTGGTTGGCAAAACAAGCTACACATCTTCAAGTAATTACTCCAATGATACTTCCTAAGTCATTTTACAAGAACAAAAGTAGGGATGATACAATACTCGAGTGGAATGAACTATACAGGAATTCTACTACTGCCTCTTTGACTAAATATATTTTCCTTCCATTCCTCACGGACTGAATAATAAACACTTTTTCTGCAATTTTGAAGTTACCCAATTTCTAACTGGACATGGTAAATTCAATTCATATCTGAAGATATTTAGTTTATCTAGTACAGACTTGTGTTCATGTAGTTTCGGGGGAGTGCAAAATGTCTAACACTTGTTGTTCTATTGTTCAAAGCTCAAGGAACGACGAAAGGAACTCATTTATAGGTTAAACTCTGTGAATATTACATTTCCTTCCCCTCTTCATGTATTTGTCCAACATAAAATGGCTTTCTCTTTCTTCTGTAAATTTATCTCTTACGTATCATCTGTGAATTTGTAAGTTTATTTTATTTTGTGTTGTGTTGTTGTATTTGTTTTTTTTTTTTCACTTACCTCTGTAAGCCTTGTGTAATACTATGTGGTGCACAAGGATTTAAAATTTTCAATTAAAAAAAAAAAAAAAAAAGCAGAAATTTGCATTCCTTTACGCCCACTACAAAACTTAAATATTCTGGCACTGACAATTAGGGGAATGAAGGCTTATAGGAAAGTCTGAACTTTAACTTGTTAGTTAAAATAAATATAAATACCTACAAAGTGTTAAAAAAATTAATGTTAAAAAAACACCCCTTTGGACGTAATTTAAAATCTGAAATCTTTCAGATTTTTTTTTATTTTTTAATTTTTTTTACTTTTTCATTTTAATGAATACAATTTTAGAACTTCGCGCATGCTTTTTATATGTCCTGGACTTTTATAAGTAATACGCCACAGATAAATGTTAAATAAAACAAGGTAGCTCTAAATTTCCTTAATTTCTTTCATTGTTCTAACTCTAAATCACAGAAAATCAGTTTAGTGAGCTACATTATTATGTCAGTGTCCTTTATTTGCAAGATTGGTCTGGGAATCCTCTCGTTTCCCTTTTCCCGTTATTCCCTAACTTCTCTTCATGCTTGCTCTACCCACTGAAGAAACGGTAATAAAACAATCGACAGTAGGTGAATATTTATTTTATAAAATTCAAAATTCCTTTAAAGGGAGAAACAGAATCAACAAAATATATTTCCAAAATACACTGGGAAAGAATGACAGCTAAGGCAAACTTTTCAAATAATTTCAATAAAAATTTAACTTTCTTTTTTCCATATTTTTACAAGCATTTTTTCTCTCGTAAATGAATTATCGCGTCACATCTCTTGCACAGCGAATCATTGCGTAGCGACAGACAGGTATTTGACATTCTTCTATTTAGTGTGGAAAATAAATCGCTTTATAGTGGATTTTAGAAAAAGATGCTAATTTCATATTTCGAGAAAGTGATCGGTAGATATTTGTTCAATATATACCAGTATGTTTTCTCCTTTGTTCATGCCATTTGTTGATTGTGTTAAGTATAGGGGTTGGACAAAAAATATGGAAAGACCCGAAATGAAAACGTATTGTTGTGACTACGTAGGAAAACCGTTGGCCCTCAAAAGAAACTTGCAGATTTCTCAGAATGAGTAAGTAGAGATCTTTTGTACTTTGCAAGGAATCTTGTATCATTAATCCTGTAAAACCTTGGTGAAGTTCAATTAACGATATTTTGCCACTGAATGCTAATCACTTCCCATTGTCGATGCCAATTACGAATCACACGAGGTATATTTTTAAAGTAAGTACCGTCTGTAAATAAAACGAAACCAGTGTAATTTTCTTACCAATTTTATTCTTATATGAAAGCCTTAACATCAGTCTATTTTTCTATATAATTTACTCTATATATACTCTATATATACTCTATATAATTTTCTATATAATTATTTTTCTATATAATTTACTCCAGTATTATTGCATCATACATCCAGTTTTTATTATCCCTTCTTCATAGAACTCTGCCACCTGATTGATCGTTTTGACATGAACGACTTCGCTATGGCGAAGGACACCCAAATGCTTCTTCAAATGCTGAAACATGTAGCAGTCACCGGGAGCTAGATCGAGACTGCACGAAAATTAAACAATTTGCGCCAGCTGGGAACGTTTAGCCGCGTATGGACGGGCCTTGTTATGAAGCAAATTGATGCCCTTACTCAGCATACCACGGGTTTTGTTTGGATTGCACGGCACAGTTTGTTTAAAGTCTCACAATACGTCGTAGAATTGTCACCACGAGGCAAAAATTTCACAAGCAACATCCCCTTCTTGTCCCAAAACACAGTACACGTGATTTTATGGATTGAAAGTGTTTGGCTGAACTACACTCTGCTGAGTGGTGATGAAGACCGCCAGTCAGTGGACTAGTGCTTCAACTCTGGTGTAAGTAAGCCACCCAGGTTTTGTGCCCTGTGACAACTTGGCTTAAAAAATCCTCATCTTTCTCACTGTAGCACTAAAAGAAACCTAAAATACTGCAAAAAGGTTAGTTCCGTGTAATTCTGTCAACCTTTCTGATACCCAAAGCGCGCACAATTTTCGATAATTTAAGAGTTCTCTCGAATTCCTTATAGAACACTGCATTAAGCCAAAGGAATGTCACCAAATAATAACAGAATCTGTTCAGTTTCACTCGTTCGTCGATTTTCTGCACCAAATCTTCAACACTGACAGAAAATCGCTCACTTCGTTCCTCCACATGAACATCTGTGCGGCCATCTTTAAAAGATCTAACCCATTTTCATTGCTCACCATGTTTCTCCACTAATTTGACGATAAACCTCAGCCGCTTTCACGTGTTTAGCATTAAGAACCGGTGGTTCTCAACCGGTGGAGACATTTTAAATACTCAAAAACGAATCTTAACCAGGTAGAAAGTTTCCGTAATGGCGCCTGGGCTTGCCAACAGAATATAGGTAAACAGCGCGTGCATGTGTAATGCAGGCCGCAGCGCTACCGCGACGGAATTTCAAAATTTAGAAACATACTTTTTATATGAACTGAGAGATATCTGTCAGATACGTATAGTACGTTCAATTTTTCATCTATGCCAGTTATCCTTCGCAAGTATGAGCTGACGGATAATTGTCCGTTAGTTACCGTCGATACCACTTACAGATCACATATGAGCTGACAGATACTTATCCGTCAGGTACTAATATGTGCTTTTCTTCATCAAGGTCACTTACTGACTGTATATATGACTGGTAGTACTTTCCGTTAGTTGCTAGTATGAACTTTTCTTATGTGATTTTTCAAAAATGCCGCTTATCGAATGAACTGACAGATATTTTCCCGTTAGCTGCTAATATGTACTTTTTCTAGTATGCCACTTATCGAACGAGCTGACAGATATTTTTCAGTTAGTTGCTAGTATATATATATATGCGACGTATCGAACCAACTGACAGACATTTTCCCATTAGTTGCTAGTATGTGCTTTTGCTAGTATGTCACTTATCGAACCGACCTGACAGATATTTCCCCGTTAGCTGCTGTTATTTTCTTTTCTTATGTGTTTCTGCTAGCATTCCACTTATCGAACGAACTGACAGATATTTCCCGTTAGTTGCTAGTTTGTGCTTTTCTTATGTGCTTTTTCTAGTATGCCGCTTATAGAACAAACTGACGGACATTTTCTCGTTAGTTGCTGCTATTTGCTTTTCTTATTTGTTTTTTTTTTTTTCTAGTATGCCACTTATCGAAGGAACTGACAGATATTTTCCCCTTAGTTAGTACTATGTGCTTTTGTCCCCAATGCCACTTAGCGATTGTATATATGAGCTCATAGATATTTATCCATTAGGTACCAATATTTTTTCTTTCTTTTTCCGCTGATGGTATTAGGTACTATTATTTGATTTACTTTTAGAAGCTTAAATTTCTTTAATAAATAAAGTCATTTCTATCTCTTTCAGAAGCACTTGGTAGTTGCAGACTGGGATAAAAGGGAAAGAAATTAATGCGGGGTATATTTCAGACAGGACAGGGATTCAAATCTGGAGGGTGGTTTGAAAAGATAGAACAGGAAATGAAATGAGTTGACTACTCAAGTTGAATGACGGAACACGCTTCTTTCCTACACATAGCAAATTTTCACTGGATTGCTGTTGGTTCTTCACGCTCTTAGTACTTTGTGTAAAGTTTAAAATAAAACAATTCATCTGAGGACATATGACTTCCCCCCCCACCTACTCCGGAACAAGGCTACAATTTATGTGTCACGGAACAAAGACAGCCACTTTGCATATATATAACAGCATTCTTCAAAATAATGAATTGTCGCTACACAGTTCTTCGAAACGATACATTTATTTATATTCCGAAATATTTTCTAAAACTACATAAACAAGTTTTCAAGGATTAAATTTCCATTCTTATATAAAGACATTTAAAATGGGGAGGGCGAAATAATTCCTTACGCATGAATTCTCCCTTTACCTTTGCATTTCATGATAAAAATAACTTAACTTCTATCTAGGTTGAAACGGGCGGTCAGATACAAATTGCTTCGGAGCTTTAATCTTCATTTCTTAGTCGACTAACACACTATCCATCGAAGGAATTGTTTTCCGAGTTATTTGAGATTGGGACGTTATTCCCTTCTCCTGGCCCTGGAGATTGAGAAAAATAGCCTGTCCCGAATGTTACTTTCCTTGTAAATTTTCTGAAACGAAAGTCTTTTATTATTGTAGATTTTGGTATTTATATCTGCAGTCAGAATAAAATAAGAAACAAGAAAATCGTATCGTAAATCTACGAAACGTCTATTCGCAAGTATCGCACACTGCAAGAGTTTAGTTATACAATTGGAGTGGTCTCAGAAAAACATTTTTGGAGTACTCAATATTCAGATGTTTACGAAAATATTTAAAAAAAACAGTAACACACGAAAATTAAAGTATTTGGTAACACCTAATTAAAGGCATGAATGAAAAATTTCAGAGATTAGTTAATTAAAATATGTATTAAAATTAAATACAGTGTACAGCTTACGTAATATACAGTATTAAAAATAATTTAAGATTGAAAATAATGTTACAAATATTAACAGAAATTGTGCATTCGCATAAAAACCAAACATATTTGAAATTTAGCAATTGTGTATACTGTTAAGATAAAAATAACTAAACTGTAACTGCCTAATTAAGGCAAAACAAATAAAACGACAACAGACAAAATGTATGAAAGTTACAGGTAAACGCATAAAAGTTGCTCCCAAATAAAAATACGAGAAGATTGGATTTCAGTGCAATACCGCTTTTATTAGGACATACGGAGTAAATCTAAATTGTTTTTACAAAGCAAGAGGAGTGATAAGTCCTACTCTGAGAGGCAGAAAAGAGTAAAATTAGAATTCCACCATGAATTTACAGATGTGTTGGAAAAGCAAATGAACGATACCAGAAGTTGCACAATATGTTTCATTGATGAGAGAAAAACTGACAGGAAGAGCTGAAACGCGTGTTGTTGTACAGTTCGCACCGTCGAATGAACGAATGGCGCAACCTCTCGAAGATTCCTGGTGTTGTATAAATTTTGTCTGCAGCAACAACGATTCTGGCTGCGACATCTTCAGCGAGTTCACAGGCGTCTCGTACCCTAAAGATTTCATGTGCCTCAAGAAAAGAATGTCCAGTGGGTTGATGTTCGGTAAGCAAGGAGACCAAGGACAGGTCCGCCTCGTCCAGTCTATCCTGCAGAATATTCTGCCTTTCAGAGTGGAATGCGAACCTATCGACCATGGTAATTATTGCTTCTTTGGATGGGTACTATCACTCCGCTTATTTTGTAAAAACAATTGAGACTCCCTTTGTATCTAACATGAATGCGCATATATTATTTCGAACTGTAGCACGTGCAATACTATTATTAAAAACGCAGTTTTCCTAACTGTATCAATATAAATTCAAAATTAGAGTACTCTTCGGTTAAGTTTGGATATATTTTTATTTGCAATACTGTGTCTTTTGAAAGAAAAGGAAGACTTTACGCATTTTGGACAACTGGTTCATATTTACCATATATTAAAAAATCATAAAACTTCAAGCAGGTTTTGCATTTTGCACTGTCGAGATGACCTCCATCCAGACATATTGTCGCACGGAATTCGAGCGCCATCCCAGCACAGAGAATAGAATAGCTACTATACGACACCCTAGGGCTCTGATGGCACACCTGACAGTATTTAATACTATACTAAACCGATACAGTTAAAAAAGGGTAGTAATTCTTAACATTATGAGGAGTACAAATAAATATATCCATTACAACACATATTTACATATTAGTACAAATAAATATATCCATTACAACACATATTTTATATAGTAGTACATATTTATTGCATACATATATAATACAGGCACATACAATGACAAAAAAATCTGAAAGGTTTCAGATTTCAAATTACGTCCAAAGGGGCGGTTTTTTTCACGTTTTGTGTGTTACCTTTATTTATTAAATATCATGTTTGTTGCACTAAAACCATAAAATTCAGTTCAGTAGCAATGTCTCAAAATAATTTTAAAATGAGCCTATCTTTAAAATTTCCGATACACAGTTCCGCGCGCTGGAGATAAAAAAAGATTTTTTTTTTTTTTTTTTTTTTTTTTCTGTAGAGTGTTGCTATTGCTCGCTTTGAAATCCTTGAGTTTGCTAATCAAAAATTCGTTAAAGTTTTACAAAATATGAAGTCGATAATAAAACAAATTCCAAATTTAAAATTTGATCTTCCACATGTCCATATTCGCAGGAGGATTACGTCATTCAAAATTCGATGGCTCTATGGACCGTTGTTTTATCCCAATGCGAGAAATAGACATAAATTTATGCAAATTTTTCATTATTTAATTTCTTCAAATATAATGCAGGACTCAAACATTGGGTGTCAACAGTTTGAAAAGTGAAACGGACATTTTTAGTGATTAAACGCAAAATCGCAAAACGAAAACAATAGCCCTTCAGTAACAAAGCCCCTTTGGACTAAAAATACGTTATGCAAGTATATCTATCTACAAATGCAGTTAAAACTATATAAAAAAAAAAAAAAAAAAAAAAAAAAAAAAAAAAACGAAAGTATGCATATGCATAAAGTAGTAGTACACAGAGATGAATTTAAGTCACAGGAAAAGCAGTATATTCCACACATAATTACCTACAAGGACTTCTTTACGCCTGTACACATATTTGCAAAATACATACACACCTGTACAATTTGCAATATACATATTTAAACATAGATATATAACACACTGCATTACACTTGTACACACACTTGCAAACATACATATTTAAACATAGATGTATAACATACATTACACCTGTACACATATTTGCAATATACATATTCAAACATAGATATATAGATATATAACACACTGCACGAATACAGTCCAAATCATTTGGAAAAAATAAAACGCAACTGCAGGAACTAGATTATATAAAAAGAAATTTCGCAGAGGAAACCATTGTATAAATATATATGTATACAAACATAATGAAACAAAGGCATTCATAACGTAACAGTTTAATTGTCCTTGATAAAGGAATTCCATAGTGCTATATAAAAGCTAGAGGTGAAAATGGAGTGCTAAAAAGAAGTGGAAGCAATACGAATGGTCTACGAAATTTTCGTCTCAGCTATAGGGCTATTTATTGCGTTTTTTGACCACGCGACCGGATATATATCTGTCGGTTTCTTGAAATGCATAGACCTTCTACCAGGACAGTCAGTTAGGGGATCATACATTTGATGTCTCTGTAACGACACTGGTCTGTATCTATGTGGCGAAAGCTGTACAAACAAGTACCAAATGTGTATTTGCCCATAAAATACTGTGCGAGGGCTGACCTAGTATTTAATAAATTGATGCTGACTTGAAGACAAAATCTCAGTGTTCTTTTAATCAAGTCTACGTTCCATGATTCCAAGTGGGATGAAACACTTGTGGAAAAATAAATGCTAAAAAGTATGTATTTTAGCTAGGAGAATGAGATAAAAAAGTTTCTTTTAGTATCCTAATGCAAATGCGCAATGACAGCTGATATGGTGTCGCTGCAGTCTTCGTACGTCATACTGTATTTGGATTATAATTGGTGATGCATATGTACTGTTGACGATGGCGTACATTGGGGACATCTGTTGTTGTAAATGCGTGGATGGTGTATGTTATCTGCAACTACACAATAGTTTTCACTATATCTATTGTCTTTGCTTGGAAAACATTATTGTGAGACTTGAGATCTTCTTTCAATTGGTATGTGATCGCAATACCAAGTTTCAAATGGACAAAGGCACATTCGACTCCTTTGTTAATGCTTAGGCCGTCCGTGTATATAGCTGGCAGAAAATCAGCGTCATATAGATATGTGCTGGTCGCTTTCGTGCGTTTATTCCTTGACTTTTTATTGCAGGAAGAGTATCGGAACGTCTCCTGGACATTCGTAGAGGTTCGACAAAGGATTCTCGTCGCCAAAGTTTGCTGTGGTGCCGAGCTGCATGATTTGCTGGTATTCTATGTTCTGCTCAGCAATGTTTTTGATACGTTCTTGTTCTGCTCGAATATGTAATGGAAGAAAACTTACAATGATATTTGCTGCGGTAGTCGCCACAGTAACTACCGAAACGATTACTAGTGCAACTATCGGGATTATATCCCGAACTCGTCGTGCCTTCCTTAAGAAAGGCGGAAAAGACTGTGTAATATAATATACTTTGGAGGCAAAGGTAAGCAGAAAGGTGATGAGATGTTTGATTTTGTGACTTAGACTGTGTGACTAGAACTTTAGGTATCGTCTGTGCAATGTGTTACTACTTCATCTGATGTTGAATCTATTCGGTATTCTGTTTTATCGTATCTATTAAAAGGATATTTTATCTTTTAAAACGCTACAAAAATTTTTTAATTGTAAAGTATTTTTTTAATTTTATTCTTTAAATAGGAAACTATTAGTGCAAGAGTGGTAATGTATAAATCTACATTAAATTTTGAATTCGATTATTTGATTATAAAAATGTACACTTTAGGTAATTCTCTTCTATGGGCGAAAATTACTTTTACAGAGAACCTTCTGAGGCTAGTTTAACTTTATTTTCGTTGCACATGAAGATGATCTCGGAACGCAAATCATTCAACTGCAGGCACTAGAAAGTGGAACAAAATAATAGTTTCCAGTAGCCCTGCAGTTATGTTAATGATAACATTGCCTAAATTTGTAATATGTAGTGAAGTTTCATATCAGAACACGAGCGATGTTGTTTTGGAATATGGCAAAGCAGGCGAGGGTTGACTGGGAAGAAAAGATATTCTTTCGTAGAGGATAATTTTAAGATGAAACGTTTTAAAATATTTATGGTATCATGTGTTATAAAAAAAATAAGAAAACTCTGCTTTGCAATCGGCTTTTTTGCCGAGATCTGGACTCGGGTTAAGCAACCAGTGTTCAGAGACTTTACCTATTTAGCCACTGGTTGGCTCCTAACTCGAATAAGGAGTTCCCAGTTAACAAATTTTCTCATCTAAGAAGTCTAATTTCTAAAATTTCAGAATAAAACTAAAAAATCGCCTACATTTTTATTAAGTGAAACTTCTATGTCGACGATCCTAGTACAATAAAAGCTGCGAAGAAGAGTGCAAGACAAGTTCGCCACGAGTAATTCAGTAATTTTTATTTATTACCACGAGCTGGCATTTTCAAAGGAAACTATTAAGTTTTCCAGAAAATTCTGCGATTTTTCAAATAGAACGCGTTTTTCTTTCTTTCTTTTTTTTTTTTTTTTTTCTTTCTAGTTACTTTATTACTGCTGAAAAGGAGTGATTTTGATCATAGCGACGATGTTTACATACGGTCTCTCCAGCTCACGCTGTGTAATTCTGGAATGTATTGTACCATAAATTTTGTTTCAGAGAAATGCTAAGAATGCTCTTCATTATATTTTGCTCCTTTATTTTAAAAAAGAAAACAAAAGTGCGAATCAGACCGCTTGTAAATTCTTTGTTACATACGAAAAAAAGTGCAGCTTTTAATGTCATAGTCTGAAGGTGGTTTGAAACGTTAGGGCCTGGAAATTTCAGCCATGAAGTGGATGAACGTTCTGAACGAGTAAATAAGGACTTTTAAAAAGATGTTATTGCTTAAAACCTACGTCATACAGTCAGGAACTATTCTGCAGACTAGATATTCCAAAAACGGCAGTACATGATCATGCGGAGAAGACTGGGTACAAGCTATTAATCCCGTACTTGAAAGCAGACTATGCTTGCTCGAGTTTGGCATGTGATTCTCTGTTAAGAAACTAAAGAAGTTCCTTTTTTCCAGCGGCTGATTACCGGAGATGAGAAGTGGTTACTATAGAATAATGTTACAGGAAAACGTTCAGGTAATATGCCAGAAAAACCTCCTTTAATAACATCGTGATTTCTTTTAACATGATCAGACTACAAACGAATTGTACACTATGAATTTTTGTTACTTAATCAGACTATAAATTCTGAAAAATACTCTCCCCAAATGGCAGTTTAAAAAGCAGAAACTGAAGCAGTGCCCAGAACTGCCGAATTGTTGAGGTGTTATCTTGCATCATGACGATGTTTGAGCTGACATTTCGATGGATGTCGGACGAAAACTTAATGAACATGATTGGAATGTTTTGCGTCATTCCGCATGTTCATTACTGTCTGTCTATGGTAAGAACAGCTCTCGCCAGTTTGTCTGCAGCTGTCTGTTGCCGTAGAAACGGCCCATTTTTCGTAGGGGTGTCTTGAAGACTTACTTGTGCCACCTTGGCGCATTTAAAGATGATTTGGCGATATTCACATTTTGTTTTAGTTTCAAGTAAAATGCTTGTTGACCCTTTGCGTCGACCCCGACATCTAAGTTCCGAAAATGAAAATTCGATGGCGTAGATAAAGCTTTTGCAGTCAAGAAACAGTCTTTGATTTTGCCGTGTGAGGTACAAGTCGCTGAATTTGCCATCCCTCTAGATGTACAATGTGTAAAAATAAACTTGTAGGGAAATAAATTTAAAAATCCGTGTTTATTTTTGAAGAAAAATTTTAATTTTGACATTAAAAAAAATCATGCTATTATTTTGCTTCTTTTTTGTTTATTTGTTTGCTTGCAAAATCATAGATGACATCTTAGAAATCTACTTGATTGCCCTATTCTCTGTAATATAGTATAGACGCACTTCATAAATATAAAATAAATTTAATAAATTTAATTTTTATAGTTCTCCCCTCTAGCTGATCTACCGTGAACATTCAAAGCAATTTCTTCAGTCTTTAAATGACGTTCTGCTATGTTTTTATTTCAAAATTTTCTGTTAATTTATTGCTTTTGCTTTAATAATGACTAAAAATTTCATCATTAAATGTATATGGAATCATCTTGAAAGTAAAAGCGTTTTCTTACATACCCATGCTCTCAATAAATACTTTTTGCGAACATTTCTTCTTTTCCCATACCTTTAAACTAAAATAAAAGCTGGTTAATTTAATGGCGGAAGGAAGCGAAGGTGAATTAAAATCAAAACTGCTTTTTCCTTAATTACCAGTGGTTTGGGTTGGTTTATATGATTACGGAAAGCCTCCAGGGTTAAATGCGTAAGAGGAGGGATGCCTTCATGGAGGGCTTGCTATGGGAAACTGGCTGTGCACCCAAAACCGTATCATGTTGCCAACATTTCTTAAAAGTTAAATTGCTGTCAATCCATGTTTCATCGATGTAAACGATGTGGCGTTCACTTGCTCTGAGTTTTCTCATTTCGCGTAAATAATTGTTCCTCCAAAATACAATGTGAGGTCTTTCGATAAGAATTTTTTTTTTTTTTTTTTTTTTTTTTTTTTTTTCCCTACGCATTTTAACGAAAATTCATTGAACACAAAACTTTGCACAAAGAGTCTTTTTGCCACGTGAAGTCTATTTATTGCCTCAAGACAGACAGTAATTTCCGCACAGATGGCACTTTCTTTTCTTTGATGTAAAAGTCTTGTATTGTCTGCCGTAGAACGCATTTGTCAAAATCGTCAATTTCACACTTATGATTAGCAGGGCTTTTACATTTCTTTCCAAGTGTATTCAGAAGTTTATTTTCACCCATTATTGATACTTCGCTCTTCAAAACTTAAGGAAGAGGAACTACTAAAGATTTCGCCGAAGCTTCAGAAGCGCAAAATTCTGCGACATTATACACGATTTGACATGACTGAGACTTTAAAGGTTGACCTTTCTTAAACTGGAAGGGAACTTTAAAAAATTGGCGATTAACAAAGCACTACGAAAATCAAGCTAAATAGAAGCGAATTTGAGCAAATGCTAGCACAAAAGATATAACAACGAGAATAAAAATAGCTAATAGTAATAATATAAGGCTTAAGAAAAGATGCGTGCAGCTGGAATGAAGCCGAGAAGACGAATGATAAACTTCCCTTAAGCCAACAGTCGCCCAAAACAAAATAACAATAAAGCAACTCTTGGTTCGTCCCTATTTGAAATATACTAGCACTGTTGCTATAGCGACGGCCACTCGCCAGACACCGTGGCGGGAGCTGTTCTTACCGTAGACAGACAGTACCTGGTCTTTCTAGGATTTTAATCTTATCAGGTCACTTCAAAATTCTTTGAACAGCCAGGAGTTCATTTCTTTGGAGATTGTCAAACAGCAACTCAATAACGTTTCTTGTGAATAATTTTAATGTATGTTTTTTTTAAAAAGGGAATTTTCCAGCTGCGGGAGAGATAGAAAAAGTTCATAGAACAAAATGGTGCTTTCATGTTTTTTTAATGTTTTTGCACTGGTTCATTTATATTTCTGATAAAACAAAAACACACAACTTTCCGGATGAGCAATGCTCTAGGGAGGGTGACTCAGCTTGAGAAGATTCAACTTACCTGCCACAATGCAGAAATGCCAATGTTTCATCACCAAAATTTTTGCAAAATGCCTGTCATTGGTACTGACCATTTGTCATGTGAAATAACGTTCTTTTGATTGAATATTACCTCATAACAAATAATAAAGAAGATTGTTACGGTTAATGGTGCAGTAGAAAAATTAGTTCACGTTGAAAAATGGTAAAGTTACTTGTGTGTGGTTGATGATTTCTAAGATCAGAAAAAAAACTGAACAGAAAGCTTTTTTTTTTCAAGCAAAGTAATATTAAACAGGCTGCAGTGCCAAAAGAACGAACGATGTCAATAATTTCACCAAACAGTTACAGAATTGTTGCTAAATGTAATCATTTTCTGTTTATCTGTGCCAAGATAATTCAGTAATTGCAAAGAGGAACATGAGTAACTCAATGAAGTTACTTAAATCTGGCATAAGAGTTATTCGCAGTTCGCTGTTCATCAGCAGCCTAGAGGTAAAATCGCTGAAAACTGGTAGTTCGGTAGTATGTTCGATTCAGGCTGGCTGCATGGGCATTTTCATGATTTTCTCCGTACATAATGTGTATATGATCCAGTTTGCCTCCCTTTAGGCAGATGACACTCAAAGTTTGGTAGTCACATAAACCAAACTAAACCAAAAAAATTCTCAGTTCCCAGCAACTATTACATTGCTTTATAGTAAATGACTAATATTGTGAACCTGACATTGTGACCGCTGATAATCACTCAAGATTTTCCACTGTGGAATGGTAAAGAACCTTTCAAGACGAGTTTCATCGATTTTCGTTTAAACCCCGTTAGTTCCTCTGCCGAACAGTGGATGGAATATAGCGTTTTTAGGAGTAGTATTCTGGAACCACTAAACCAGCTATCAGATAGAATGCTCTTTTCTGTTTACAACTTTTCACGTTGCACATCCACCTACTTTCGTTTACAAGGTTTCTAATGGTACGGTATCTTCCTCACTCCTCGGTAAATTAAAAATTGTGAATATTTTTTATAATGTTTAAATTGAAAAAAAAAAGACTATTACAATATCATGCGGTTCTTCAAATTTGAGAAACAGGAGTTGAAAGTGAAAGTACAGTTTTTTACGTAATTTGGCAACATTATTTCGCAATGTTTAAATTGAAATATTACATTTACAATACTTCAGAATAGCACACTGTTCATCAAATTCCTGAAAGTATCGTTTTGTACATAATTTAGGTCTTTAATCGCAGGAGCCACAAAAATCAAGTGGTGACGTAGAAACGAGATATTGTTACATAGTTAATAGTTAATCTTCTATTATTTAAATATTTAATAATAGAATGATAATTGCCGTGAAATTCTTCTATATTTTTGTATTATTTATCTTTCGCTGTTACAAAGCTACGATTTCAAAACTACACGATTCTTGAACTACATAACATCGGTGGCGCCATCTTTCCTTGCTCACTGATATTAAAATTTGAAATTTAAATTGCATCCAATAAGTTTCTTTTGAGAAGTGCTAATATGATCAACAATAAACTTTACTTAAATTTTGCACATAATTAAATCCTTTTAGCCTAAAGAGCTAATTTGCCTAGAAGAGCTATTAATTTCGTCTTGGTACATTGCGTTGGTTCACTATAAAATTTCTGAATCATTTTCCAAATTTTTGACAACAAATATTAGAGCCCTGCATTATATTAAAAAAAATTAAATAATAGATAATCTGCGTAAATATATATATGTAAGTTTCTCGCATTTTGAAAAATCAACTTCATCTAGAGACATCAAATTTTGAATAACGTAGTCCTCCATTCGAATATGGACATCTGGAAGCCCAAATTTGGAGTCTGGAATATGTTTTATTATATATTTCATATTTTGTAAAACCTTAACGAATTTTTGGTTAACAAACCCAACGATTTCAAAACGTTCCATTAACATTAACATCACGTGCAACTCCAAGCACGGATATTTTATGCCCGCGGTACCGTTTTTGTTATAATGCTGTTTGAATTGAATATTATGGTTTAAGTGCGAAAAACGTCATATTTAATAAATAAAGGTAACGTGCAAAGCGTTAAAAAAAAACGCCCCTTTGGTCGTAATATAAAATCTGAAAGATTTCAGATTTAATTCAGATGTAAATTTAAAATAAAACGATAAATATAAAATCTGAAGGATATCAGATTTTTTATTTATTATTTTATTTTAAATTTACATCCGTGAAAGTTTATTTATTCTTTTGCTCATTTACTCACAGATTACTGAAGTTTATTCCTTCCAGTTTGAAGTAATATTTTATACTTCATTCTTAAAGGTTAAAATGATTAAAACATGATGATTAAAACAAAGTTTAAAATTTGAAAAATAGTCTACAGTCGCACAATACTTTGAAAAGAAACAAGCAGGAATAATTATTTTACAATTTCTAAAGAAAGCTTAGGAGCGAAGTGCCAAAATCCTTTTTTAGAAATTGCGCATTGCCAATAATGCATATAAACATATATACACGTACAAGGCGGTTGAGAAATTTAAAATTAAGATGATACATATTATTCGTGTCGTATGCTGAAAGATTAATTGAATAATGAAGAGATAATAATTAAATGAAACTTCTTAAATATGACAAACTGACTAGATTTCATTAATGGAGCTAAATTAAACGAAAAGCTAATGAAAAATGTCCTGCAAGTGTAAAAAAGGAAAAATCATCTCAGCCTATGCAACAGCCCACTGAAAACAAAGAACATAATAATGATGAGTGGAGCATGACTAAAATATTTAATAAAAGAACATTTAGTCAAGTCTCGCAATCTAACACTGAACAACAAAACATATTTCAAACACTCTCCATAGAGGACGAAATAAAGTAATAGGTAACCAACGACGGATCTATAGTAATCAGGACCTTAAGGAGAGTACTAGAAATGAAAGATATTGTTACGTTATTTTCTTCCTTCACGTTCGTACGAGGTTCGTAGATTTGGAGTGAATAACGACGACACTTGATGAAGTATCGAAACACATTTTATTTACCAATGTTAATCAGATAGCTGCAAAATCACTTTTACAGTCGTCGAACTGTTATAAACACGTTGATACGTTCAGCGACACAGCCTTCACACTGTCAGGCAATAACAGTGGAGACAGCTTCACTGCAAAGCACACGAGCACAGCTCCCAACTCTGCTTGGTCGTTCTCGGAACTCTACGTACTCTCGAGACTCCCCACGTGATGCACTCGACGATACACAAGAGTATAGCTCTCGACTCAGCACAGTCTAGGACAAAACTCTTTATGGCAACCCTAAAACTGTTTTGCGGGGAAGCTATCTCACCGCGCCTGTACATTTCATAACAATATGTTACACCAGATAAGACTGCAATAAAATCAAGCCTTTAGTCATATCCAAAGAAACCACAGATTGGAAAAAGCTCAAAAGTTTGAAACCTCTTTGTAATAGGAAACTCATGGGTGACTTAAAAGGCGAAACAGTTAATATCAGACTACTTAAATACATAATGGCCAATGAATTAGAAGCCTTTGAGGTTAGTGACCACATAATTATTCAGGTTAGTGACCATAATTCAGGTTAGTGATAATAATTCAGGTTAGTGACCACATAAAGGGAAAACAATCCCTTCCTTCAGCATGATTAAGTCACTAAGCACCGACCGTCAAATTCGTACAACCGCATTATAATTTATCTACCACTAAGAGACGCGGTGTAACGACGATTCAGGGAGCCCAAAAAAGAAAGCAGTGGAAACCAGCAAAAAGTGTCCTTCACTCTGAAAGCATCCAGGTTTTGTTAAGCAAGTTTACCACAGTCACCAATACACGCTTGATTACTACTTGATTAGAAATACTGCTTTCGCTTTACAATGGCACACAGCTCTAACATATTGGTGCTATTGGGTGCTATCTCATATGACACCCGGTCACTTCTAATATGGATCCATGGCACCATGAGAATCCAGCGCTACGTTCATGACATCCTTCAGCCACATATGTTGTCATTTATGGCAAGTCTCCAAAGAGGCATTTTTCGAAAGAACGACGCACAAAGGGAGTCACGATTGCGTACTCATCTCGTTATCGAGTCTCTATGACTTAAATCAGTCCCAGCTTTGTTACCGATCGAACCTGGCCGTGATCACTCTGAAGTCTGTTCGAACTAGATCTGTGCTTACAGCAGTTATAGAATAAGATGACTCAGGACAACCTAAAAGACCTGTATGTCTCAATGCTCGAAAGTTCGCATGTAACGGTGGCTCAAAATGGTACTAAATTATCCATTCATTTGTATTTTTCAGTGTAATAAATTATCTTTTTGCTAGGATTTTAAAATAACTTACTTATACCAACTTTTATATACTCATCAAAATAAAATTTCGTTCGATTTTGACAACTGTTTCTTAGTGCCCAATTTTTCTTAGCTATGAGTGCACGAATGCCATTTAAAGAGAAAGATGTATATACTTCATGGTTTATATGAAGAAAATAAATAAACAATGATGTGCAAATTAAAATGTAAATAGAACACACAGTAGTAGATGCAAATATTCAGTTCAGCGAAGTTAAACTGAAACTTTCCAATCTTCCTTTCAATGAGAAAGGTATAAGATTTCATAGCACTTTCAAATAAAGAGCCAAAATATCTCTTTAGAACAGAAAAGCTAAGAAAAACACGTTTTGTCCTCTGACAAGAACGCATAGTCTGTTTCCCTATTTTCAGAAGAGAAAAGGGATTATCCGGTATTTCACCAAAGAAACTGGAGTAAACTACCAACTACAACAAACAACAATACAAAACCCGCGCGACATTTTCGTCTCTTTTTAAGACCAGCCCGAGTTTTTTGATGAGCTGAATTCCAAAAGTAGACATTCTTCTCCAAGTTTCGAAGGGACAAAAAGAAGAAGATCCGAACATAGCAGTCTCATTTGAGATTCGATGTCTTTTTCACCGTTCTATCTTGGTTTTATTATTCTCTTCAATGGCGTTTATTTTTTCTGCTTGGCGCCCGCAAGCTGTGTAGATTTGATCTTCTTTTTTATCCGATTCACTCCATTATAGAAGTCTTCTTTCATTGTATAACACTGATACGAAGGAAAGTCATTAACCACTATTAAACGATGAAATGAAACAAAAATAAAATAAAATATTTCTCTACCATATATGCAATAAATGACATTAGAAATTTTAATAATTATAATATAATGCAGTAAATGCACATGAGTTTATTAGTTGTAAATTTTCATAAATTAAGTGTATGTAAGAATATGTCAGCGAAATACATTATTCGAAAAAACTAAACCATAGCTAGCAGAGACGCTTTAAGTCTTTCGAAGGAGTAGATGTGAATACCAGCCGCCGAGCGGAGAAGTCACTTAACTCCTGGTAGTTTCACTTGAATTCGATTCAAAGCGAACGAGCTGACTGCATATGCGTTTTCATCGTTTCCCCATGTGTAATTGGATAGGGGTCTGTTTAATTTAAATAATACACCACGAAAGTACCCCATGCCTTAATCAAAATAGCTTTAGCGTGCTTTACCGTAATGAAATAAACTAAATCCAACCTTGCGTTTCTTTCCCACTTCCCTGTGAGCGGCCGGGGGTTTTGCTAAGAAAGCACAAATTTCCCAAAACTACTATGAGAACAATTTTTTTTTTTTATTTTAATGTAAAATCTCTCCTGGTACTTCATACCTGGATTTTTTTTCTTTTGATATATTGCCTTAATATTTTTGACATAGTTTAGTATGGACGTATATATACGTTTTTACAGATATCACAAAAAATATTCTAGGCCGTATATATACGGCCTTGCCGCTTAGAGTGCTTTAAGTGGATTTTGAGAAAAAACATAAGATTCTATCAACCATATGCAAATGATGACGATTTACCGTCCCCATACTGTCAACCATATACAAATAGTGATGAATTATTCTCCACCACTCTGTCAACATTTCCAAATGGTGACGAATTATTATCCCCCATTCTGTCAACCATATCCAAACAGAAACGAATTCTCGTCCACCACACTGTCAGCCATAACCAAATGCTGACAAATTATTCTCCACCACTCTCTCAAGATTTCCAAATGCTGACGAATTATCATCCACCATTCTGTCAACAATATCCATATGGTGATGAATTATCTTTCACGACATTTCAATTCGAGCGTCAAGTACTAGAAATGTAAGAAAGCAAATATACCCTCGCCGAGATTCGAACCGCGGACCTTACATTTAACAGCTGAAACTAGGTAATTATAACCGCATACAAGGTTTGAGCAGAATTCATATATTCAATAGTGATAATTGTGTAAATCTAGTTCTCTTTTATCTAAGAACTTTAACCCTGGACTTCTTTCGCATTACTGAAAAAAGAAAATACGTCAGAACGCTCATTAAAAATTTTTAAATTTGCATCATAAATGTCTTTTGAACTATAATCATGAAGTTAACCATGTTACTTTTTCCTATGTTTTGTTTCAAATATATATATATATATATATATATTTAACATATCGAGCGTTTTATGCGTTAGAGCAATTCAAACGAAATTTCGCTGACAACAAGGTAAGGTAATAAGTTAAAGTTATTTTCTTACTTCCCCTTTACTGCCTTTTGTATTTTTCATAAAAAATATTTAATAACAGATTCTGAGATTGAACCTGCTTTTTATGCAACTGAAAGAGAAATAATCCTTTTGTCGAAAACGAAACTTGCATAAACAAATGATTTCGTTATCTTCAAAGCGAGAAATGTCAATAAAAACAAAATACGGAAAAGTAGTAATACACAAATCAAAAAAACAAGACTGTGCAAACAATTCAGCATAGAAATGTAAGTTACAAATGCTGTTATCTAAAAAAGAACCGTTCGATGTCATTCAACTCGATCACTCACCTCATCCCTTACCTCAAAACGCTATCATCAAGAGCGTGTTTTAATAGCTTATGCATCAATCCAGTGTTGAGCCACAGATGAAGCAGCTTGCACCGCAGCAAAGGACATCAGAGTTTAGAGGCGGTAAAATTTTTAGAACTTAGGAGAGGCCCTGGACAGCAGAATATATAGGGACTGTAAAATTTTTGGAAATTACTAAGTCAGCAAATAGCAAAATTTAGGACTCCCTGAAACAACACCGGTTGGCCAAATGCCCAGCGCCGATTCTTCATCGATGATAGTCAAGTAATCTTGTTAAATAACAGAATAGGGAAATAAACTTGGAAAAAACTAAGGAAGATTGAGTAGCTTTGAAATCTATCTAACGAGTTGTTCATGCTAAAACAACTACACGAAACAAAATTAGAAGAAGTCGGTAATATGTTAAAATCACATAGCTTCTATGTTTGAGCAATGAGATGAATTTCGAGCTACATGTGATGAATTCAAATAGAATCTGTTGTGTTCCTCTCTTAAGATTAAAACTAAATAATTGCCTAGAAAGCGAGAAGGAAAGATGAAATTTCTTCCGATCTTATAAAAGAAAAACTAACTCACGAATAACAATAAGAGATTCGAAAACGGTGAATATTTAAACTCGTCAAATCATGCACTGTGTACTCTCAATAATCCGGGCTAATGCCGAGGAAGCACATCATGGATAGTAGAAAAATAAGAATAATCCTGTAGAGTCATTACTTTTTTTAGTCCAAAGGAGCTTTGTACCTGAAGAACTATTGTTTTCGTTTTGCGATTTAGCGTTGAATCACTCTAAATGTTCGTTTCACTTTTCAAACTGTTGCCACCAAATACTATCGCCCTGTTTTGTTTTGTTTTGTTAGGGCGTAGCCCGGTCCACCTTGCAAAACAAAGTTTGCCCTATGACCCTGTACGGGCTACACCAGTACAAAAATCATCACACAACTATACAAACACACAAATCACACAATGCCAATGGCTTCTTTATTGTTAGTTAATACACTTCATAATCTTATTGAGCTATTTCTCTTGCCTTAAGTAAACCATTTTTCATAAAATCTATGTTCGCTCCATCAATGCATCTGGTTAGCTTACATTCTGTAATAAAGTGGACATTGTCTCCTACTTTTGTACATACTTTACATAAATCATTATCTTGAACATGGAATCTTTTCAGATAAAAGGGAAATCTCCCATGACCTGCAATTAACTGATTCAAGTCAATATCATTGTAAACCTATTTTATCCCAATTTATTTATTTTGTTCAAATTTGAAAAGAATGATATTTTCTAAGGTTAATTAAACGTAAACAAACTGAATATAACAAAATTAGAAAAATTTTTATATTTTATATAAGAAATCTGGCCCATCCTCTAAATAGGACACTGGGATAAAGGAGATAAAATTTGGACTTACATGTTTTTAGTCTCTTCAATGATAAAAAGTGACTTCCGTGTACAAATTTTATTTTATTCGACTAATACTTTCTTATTTACAAGATAGTTCACTTTTCAGATGAATTTCACTCTAATCTTGGTGGGAAGGTCCAAAGCAAGCCTGACAAAGTGTTTTGTCACATTTGCCACAGTATGTTTTTGGTTTTCCTTTGCAGCCCTCTCTTTGAGAACGACGCTGCTTTTCTCGTCTTAGTAAAAAATGACTAACACTATCTTTACGGATGTCTTCTTTTGCATCAGAAGGTACAGTTCAGATCCTAGGTCTACCATTTGCTCTTATCACAGTTTCTTTTAGATAAACTGTTGTTACAGCTCTTCGGAACTCCTTCAAGTTTAGAGCTTCATTTTTGTTCAGAGTTTTGTGAATTATCCAGGCGTTTACCAGCCATATCCAGCGAACGTATAAAAAGTGTCCAGTACCACTTTTTTACACGAATGTTAATGGAATAAAGTCCAGCCAACCAGTCTTAGTAATCCCCACCGCCCATATGTTTGTTGTAGTATTAATCAAATTTGGCATATTCACGTTTTCTTTATCTTTGTGTCCCCTCACTCTCCTCTTCAGATCAAAGAAAAGTTTTAAAGTGCTGAAATTTGTAACAACAGTGACAGTACTATTATCATTCCATCGCAACAGGAAAATCTCAGATTTCTCGTCAAATGCAAAATCAGACGTGCCTCTTCCTTTCTTCCGCATAGACTTAGATTCTTCTAAAGGAAATTCGTGGTTTATCTGATTTTCTCGTATGGTTACTGTAGCTCGAAAACCCTGTTCACCAAGACTTTTCAAAAGATAAATGTTAGTAAAAAGTTATCAAAATATAATGTGCAACTTGAAGGATTCACAATATTCTGTGTTAGTTTCATCACAAACCGAGTTCCAAGAGGAGTATCATTTCTTGCATCAGATTCTTTACCGCAATAGAGAGAAAAATTGTAACAATATTCCTCGCTCCCACAGAAAGCACAAAAGTTTATATCCAAACCGTACAGGCTTGCTCCGACAAACTGTTTCAGACTATTCCTACCGTAATACATGACGATCATTTCATCAATTCTTAGATTTGCAGAAAAGTGTCCAAATTTCATAAAATTATTATTGAGTACGGCAAACAAAGGTTTAATTTTGAAGGATCATTCCTGGGTATACTGACTGACAGTTCCATTGCACACAAAGTATAAATAATATTTCAACTTTAATGCTAAGGTCTTCAGCATTTGACCAATAGTCACGTTCGCAGGTATTTGGATGATAACCAATTAGAAGCAAAATTCCGATAAAAACACGTATTTCATTGGCAGTGGTCAAGAAATCGTGTTCGTTTTTTACATCCGTTGCATACCGCACAGTTTCTTTTACAATGAGATCGTAGACTTCGCTGGAATAAAACTGCTCAAAAAGCTCTGATGGAGTTTTACCTTTCAATGTAGTTTCCATCTGCTTGAGCAAGTCACTTACAATTGATTCATCCTAAGTTCTCCATTTTGTATATTGTGGTGATTTATTCTTTATCCAAGATGATCGGTGTCTTTTAGCTTTTTTTCTACTCTTTGCTGTGGAAACACTAGAGCTTGTGGACGGTTCAGGCTGGAAACTATCTCCAGTTATAAAATCCAGAGACCCAGGAACATCGGTTACAATAATCTCACCAGTATTTACTTCATTCTCATTCCCTTCATCTTCGTCAGTTAGTTCACTGGCATCTGGTGGTAACACAGCAATTTCAACTTCACTCTCATCTGAATCTAAACTATTGAATATTTATAATGCTTCCTGTAACTTCAGAAACCTTTGCACTGACATAACTCAGCAGGGATGAAACACTAGACATTTTTTTACTCTTATTTATAAAGAGGAAAAGAACGCGTCAATTGCATACTTATCGTCCCATTGTCCTATTTAGAGGACAGTTAAAAAACAATGCGCTAAAACTCACCTAATAACAATAAAGCTTTCATTAACCACCAGGATGATAAGGAAAGTGTATTTTGACATACAAAATGCCCAGCCGAGTGTCCAAAGTAAACTGAAAACGAATTCTGCAACCACAAAGAGAGAGAGACAAAACCACGCCCACTAGTGCGATGGATAATCAAAATGTCCAGAGGAAGGAGGAGGGGGGCGAGACACATAACTCACGCTAGCAGATGCTAATACATATCCCTACATATTCCAGCTGGCAAAATATTCGCACCAAGCAAATACTGATTTCTACATGCTATTTTTCAGCTGTCCTTTAAATAAGACAGTGGGATAAAATGGGTTAATATTCATATTTTCCTTAGGAACAAAAATCTTCATGAAAATATTATTTTTAGCAGAGTTTTTCCCATTGAGTCCGCCATTTATCTACAATGTCACACCTCATAAAGTTAATGCATCTTCTCCTGGAGGCTTGTACATCGACAGTTTCAGAGTGCTTAAAGAACTGACATACAATCAGAATATATTTTAATTATATGTGATTCATTTAGATTTCTTACAAGCCACTCCAAGGCTTTTTGCATAGCAATCAGTTCGGCTTGATACACCGAATTATATTTTTCTAATTTAAACTTCGCATGTTCAAATTAGAAATGTCCATGATAGAACACTACAAATGCTAAGCCAATTTTTCCCTCCAACCCCGAGCCATCCGTATAGACATCAATATCATTAAATACAGGAATGCATCTATTAAAAGTAATTGATCTTCTTTCCCTTGGATGTAAAAGATGACAATTAAAAATATAAAAAGCAGTGTTAAAAACAATATCATCTGTATAAGTCAATCTTATTTGATCTCAATAAAAACTTTTTATAATAAAAGTCATAGGACAACGAGATGGGCGGAATGCCCGTAAGTATATTAGCAATTTCCGTAGGAGCAGTTCTAAAAGTCTTGTGATTGCCAGCAACCAGCCTCTCTGGATAGAATTCAATTTGTTCCTTAGTCTCAGCAACTCCGCCGCCCTAGATCCCCAAGCTCCAACACCAAACATTATAATAGGAGCAATAACATATTCATAAATTTGTTCATAGTCCTAGTCTCAATGGCTAAAATCTCACCAGAAAAGGATCTCTTATAAAATTGTAAAATAGTATCCGTTTTTTTATGGACCATATCGAAAAAATCCTTAAACGATAACTTATAAGGTATTTCTCCCACATCCCTAGCGAGCCTTCGTGGTGTAGTGGTTCTGCACGCTGAGCCGGTATTTTAGAGGTCCGTGGTTCGATTCCCGGCGAAGGCGGTTGCATATTTTTCATCTTTTCTGCTTCCAATTAACCTAATGTTTCTACAAACTTATTATCAAAAATAACTCCAAGGAACTTTAAATTCCTTCCTATCTTTACTTTCTCACCTTTATATCGCAATCTGGGATATCTAGTATGTTTACCTCCCCGCGAGAAGAACATAGCCTTGGTTTTGGTAATATTTAATTTCAATTTCCTTTGAAACTCCATTCTTCTATAATATCCGAAATTTTCGCAAAAGTTCTTTCAATCTTCTCGAGGGAGGACTCAGCCATCAAAACTATTAAATCATCAGCATAGTATATAAATTTTGCATTAGTAGGTAACTCCTTATGTAATAAGTCGTTAATAACCAGGTTCCAGAGCAGCGGAGAGTTATTTGACCCCTGTGGGCATCATTTTTTTATCTTGAAGTAACTATCCAGATCAGATCTTACTGAAAAATCAATCATCCTATCCTGAAGATAGTTTATAATCATACGATAGCAATCACGAGGAATTCCAAATTCCAAGTCGCGAAAGGGCACGCAGGAGGGAGGGCCAATCCACGGAGTCAAATGCCTTGTGGATATCAAAAGATATCACAACGACATGGTCATCTATTCTTCTTTCTGTAATATAAGTACTGAGTTCAAACAAAGTATCATCTGCAGAAAATCCCCTCTTAAATCCAAATTGATTTTCGGATATCAGATTTCTCTTAACAACAAAGTGATTCAATCTATTTGAGATCAAGATGTCTAAAAATTTCGCATATGTCTTAAGAAGACAAATCGGACGATATTTCTTACTCTCTTTTGGTATAAGAATAATTTTGCCGACTTTCCACGATCGCGGAAATACACATAATTTAAGACATTCATTATACAGTAATAAATAAAATCCTGTAAAATTTAAGAACAAACTCTTTAACATAAAAGAAGTTATATTATCAATGCCCGAAGTACTTTTGTTGTTAAGTCTCTTCACTGCTGACCTGACTTCATCTTCTGTAAAATCACCACCGGCCTCATTACACAAAGTCAAACATTCCTCTCTATTAAAATCCACAATCCGACACTTGCCCGACCATCATCTTCCTCTTCTAAATCCAAAATTTCTTTAATAATTTCAGCTGAAAGCTCCTGAGCATTTTCCATCTGATTGCAATCCTTTCTACAGTAAATCTGACGAGTCTTCAATTTATTGGTTGCTACCTTAAAGAAGCTATCATAATATTTCGCAGTATTAATAAAACGATTCATTTTACTTTCATACTTAACATGCTTAATCTGCTTCTTATACCGGGCCAATTCTCTTTTATACAATATTTTCCTCACAATTTTGACAGTTTCAGAAACTGTAACAAACTGAGAACTCTTCCTCAAGGCTCTAACTCTTCTTTTACTTCTTTCCAAGTCTTCAGTCCACCAATCAGAAAGAGGATATTTCTTATGTTTAATTGTAAGACATTTATCAGCTCTTTCTTTTATAATGCATTCTAACTCGTCTACCAAATCATTCAAACCCTTTTCATTATTAATCATGATCAACATCCTGTGTAATCCCAAAACCTCATTTTCAATTATTAATCATGATCAACATTCTGTGTAATCCAAAAACCTCATTTTCAATCCTTCGACGAAAGTTCTAAACTCTCCTCGGACTATTAGAGTATCTAATTTGTGTCTCCCCAAGATCATAGACTAGTTTACTACTGAGAACTAAATATCTATGACTCAGACTCTCGATCTCCAAAACTTCATTCATAGGCATTAATATCAATTCCAGGTGAACCAATAATCAAATCTGTATAACCTTCTCCCACCGAAGAAAAGGAAGTCGGTAATGAATCAAATTTATTAAATAAAATCAAACTATTCGATAAAATAAAATTATTGACTAAATCGTTCATTTTCGCTCCTCAATTAAAATATTTCGAATTAAAATCACCAAATATAAAAAACAATTCATATTTCTTTATATATTCCTCTAAAATCATAAGATAACCATGCAAATTCTCCGATGGCGAGAAGTAAACACAAATTAGGCCGTAAGAACTTGTACTATCATTTATAGTAATCAGACACATAGTCTACAATAAAGTCTATATCTGCATTTATAATCACGATTGCTGATATACCCCCCTCCGTGCACCGATATCCATCTCACAGGAAACCAAGCCAATTTCTGATTCGCATAATATGGTTCCTGGATCAAAATAACATCTTTAAAATAGCCAATCACTTAATCTATTCTAGAGAGCTGGCACGCTGCTGCTGAACAATGATTTGTATTAATACTTAAAAATCTGATATTTACATGAAGACCAATGGCGAATAACTATCGCCCTGTATTATATTTGAAGAAATTAAATAATGAAGAATCTGCATAAATTTATGTATGTTTCTCGCATTGTGATAAAACAACGGTACCTAGAGCCATCCAATTTTAAATGACGTAATCCTACTGCGAATATGGGCATATGGAAGAACAAATGTGAAATTTGGAATTTGTTTTATGATCGATTTCATATTTTGTAAAACTTTAGCAAATTTTTGATTGACAAACTCAAGGATTTCAAAGCGAGCAATAGCAACACTCTACGGGGGGGGGGACCTTATTATCTCCAAAGCGCGGAACTGTGTATGGGAAATTCTAAAGATAGGTTCATTTTAAAATTATTTTGCGACATCGTTGTTGAACTGAATTTTATGGTTTAAGTGCAAAGAGCATGATAATAAATAAATAAAGGTAACACACAAAAAGTTAAAAAAAAAAAAAAAAAAAAAAGCCTCTTTGAACGTAATTTAAAATCTGAAACCTTTGAGATTTTTTTATTATGTGTTTTTATTTTTATTTATTTATTTATTTTGAAGCAAGAGAAATGAAAAATGTGCATTGCGTTCGCCGGGACTCAAACCTGGAACTCTCTACTACCTTTACACCACAAAGGCATGTTAGAATGAGGGAGAAAATCTTCCCCCTTTTAAACGGCGACTGGGGATTAGCGAACCCAACTGCCAAATCCTTATGGTTACGAATTATTGTCCATCACAGTTTAGTTCTGGCGCGACTGTAGAGTCATTAGGTTTTTTTTTTTTTTTTTTTTTTTTTTTTTTTTTTTTTTTTGAAGCAGGATACGTGAAAAATGCTCAGTGCCCTCGCCTGGACTCCAAGTTGGACATCTCGCATACGTACACCACGTGTGCTACCGTTACACTACGAAGGCATGCAAAAAGGGGAGAGAAAACATCTTATAATCCAAACCATCCATTTTCATGCATATTGTATGCATTTATTTCTTAAAAAGATCAGTAATTTTACTTTTTTTCCAGAACATTTAAACATTAACGTTAAACATTAAATTTTTTTTTTGAGAACATTTGTCAAGTTTAACTTTGTAAATTCTATTCTACCACAGTGTTCCGAAACTCCATCGGTCGACGACGTCCAACAAATTTTCAGCAGAAGTCAGTTCTGTCTCAGAACTAATATAGTTATCACTCTCTTGTCTAGCTTGTATTTTCAGTATTACTCGCTGTCTTACATGTTCTTGTGACATTTGAAATTATATCAGCATTACTCGAGGCCTAATGTATTAAATGTGAGCGTATTAATCAAGCCTATCGTCGTTTACGTTTTAATTTGTATTTGTTTCGCACCTATAAATATACGGCCTAATAGTAGAAAATTTCGTAGTGCTTTCGTTTTATGAGTTAAATTAATCGCTGACATTTCACTTTCGTGATTTTTATCACGCATTAATATTTGGATTGATGTTCACGGCATATTATCGCTTTTTACATTGAGAAAATGACTCAAGCTACAATTAGCCTCGAATATTATTCATTGACTAACACCTGTAGATTAAGAGAATTTAAGTGTACAATTTCTTTATAATTCTGCTCAGAAGGACTGGAAGTGTTGCAAAGAATCTAGTGTTTCTTAATTCAGTGCTTGCATACTTTTTACTTTTAAAGTGTAAGATTCAGAGCAATATTGGGTAGGATCTGATTATATCCATTGTTAACATTAAAAGTTAACAACGTGAATAAATTGAATATATTCGTTGTGAATAAGATAAATTCGTTCAGTTTGATGAATAAAAACATGTAAGAGTCAGCATGTAAGAGAGATTCTTGTGTAGACAGTACATGTAAGAGTGAGCAATAATTAAACGTGAAATTTAACACACTAAATATATACGAATCCAAATTAGTAAAGTTCACTTTGAATAAAATTCAGCATTGGTTATTATAACATCTTTTTCATATAGACTGCAATAAAAATTACTGACTTCTTTTTACATATATAATTGGTATAAATATTTTTCTCATATGCATAGTTTTATGTAAAGATATTATTTGGGCTCAGATGTTATCACATATTTCTTTTTTCATCTTATTTACCACTTATTAAGTAATATTTCACACGGATATTTTTGCCGAGTATCCAAAATTTGTTTGTGTTTATTTCAAATTCTTTCAACCAGGTAGTGAAATCTTCACAATTGCTTATATTTGATCTAATTTCGCAATGAAAAGTTTCAGAAGAAATCGACGATGCTTTAATTAATTTGTACAGAAAATTGCATGGCAGAATATTTTCAACCATCTTGCTTAAATGTCAAAGCACGAGAAAGGTCATGTGACATGACAGAAGTAATACTGGATACCCATTGGTCCATCCTAGAAACCACTCCCTCGGTGGCTACACAGATGTGCACTTGTGAAATATGTTATCGAGGCAGGGTTGAACTTCGAGAAAGGTTTCGATTAAAATAAGACAACAGCTTTTTCCTGTACTTTTTTATTAACAGATAATCCTGAAAAGATTTATGCTATTTTTTAAAAGTTGCATTAAAACTTAGTCGCCCGAAAATAGTTCGCAAATATGCAAAAGTAATTTATGAAATACAAGTATGCTTTATAAATTATTTTTAAGCATAATAGTATTGTGTTTAAAAGTAATAATTAAATCCCTAAGAAAATTTTGAGCTTCTCCTTCTTTGCAGAAAAATCGAAGCCACAGCAACATGAATAAAATGGTGAGATGCATTTCAGTTGGTAGAATTAAAAAATTTATTAACTTGAGATGAAGTCTTTATTCAGTGAATTTTGTGAGAAGTTCCCAGTAATTTCTCATATGAAGTCTAGTGATAACCAACGCCATAGAGAAAATTCACCAACCTTGATAATGACTGTTGTATAGGTTTTAAATCGCATATAAGAAAACAAAGAAACCAAATTGATAATTTTATCAGGAAGGAATTTTTTTTGCGTAAAATTAAAAAATCTAATGTAGACGCCACATGACTTGACTTGTACGTCCTATTAAATTATTTACATTTTTTGCTACCCTTCCATTTATACTTATTTTCTAGAATTATTCTAATTTAATTAAATGATTCCTCAAAGTAAGTTGAAAATGACATCAAATATTGCAAATTTTTTTACATTAAATATGCCAATCATTTTTTGTCGTACGGAAGTCAAACTTCGTGTATTTTCATTTTTTCGCTACGCATAAATCTTTCCCATGTGTTATGTACAAGAACCGAGAGACTGTATTAAAAGTTAGACTTTGTAGGCAACAATTATTATTGGTCATGATAACTACAACTACTTCTACTAGATAGTAACTACTACTTTCACTTCAACTTTAGTGTTAGTTTCGAAGTGTTGTCATGGCTGAAATCAGTTAGGAGTTAGCGAGCGTTACAAAGAATAATAAACATGCTATATATGAAATAAATTGATTCTTGCCTTTGTTTTTAGCCGTTTAAATTATTATGAAAAAGAACTTTGCAAGCATGTTGTATGCCTTTTTTTTTTTTTTTTTTTTTTTACATTGCCAAAACAGGAATAATTTCGTCATTTAAAGCAGTTCTATAACTGGAAGTGCATTATTACGACCAAATATTGCGAAAATATAGTCCGGGTAATAACTTTTAAGGGGGATAAGGTATGAACTAATACATATCTGTGTTTTTGGTACGGCAATAAAAAGAGAGTTGCGCAACAAGATATTACAGCAGTCCCATATGCAAAGTTTCAACGTTCTACAGTTTTCGTTTCTACAGTTTTCGTTTCTTAATATTTATTTAGTTATGAGTGATACATACGTACATACAGACAGGCCCGGATCGAATAGAAGCAGAGCCCAATTGGATTTTTTTTTTTTTTTTTTTACATTGCCAAAACAGGAATAATTTCGTCATTTAAAGCAGTTCTATAACTGGAAGTGCATTATTACGACCAAATATTGCGAAAATATAGTCCGGGTAATAACTTTTAAGGGGGATAAGGTATGAACTAATACATATCTGTGTTTTTGGTACGGCAATAAAAAGAGAGTTGCGCAACAAGATATTACAGCAGTCCCATATGCAAAGTTTCAACGTTCTACAGTTTTCGTTTCTTAATATTTATTTAGTTATGAGTGATACATACGTACATACAGACAGGCCCGGATCGAATAGAAGCAGAGCCCAATTGGATTTTTTTTTTTTTTTTTTTTTTTTTTTTTTTTTTGCGTGGCTCTTTCTATATATTAAATATTTAAATAAATTTCAAATTCAATATATATATATCAAATGTCATGGATCATCATGCAGGTAAACTTCTACATAAATTAAAAAATAAAAATATTCAAAATACAGAAACATTTATTGAATGTAAATTTACATCACTGAATATGAATACATTAATTTGCATATTTCTAAGTTTTTGCTCTGTAAATTTTTCTAAAATTGTCTGAAAATCTAATTTCCTTGCGTCTTCACTTTCAGTCGACATAATTGTTAAACTATTTAATCTATCCTGATTCACTGTCGAACTCAGATAGTGTTTTTATTAACTTTAGCCTGGAAAATGATCTCTCTCCAGAAGCAACGCTTACTGGAATTGTTAAGAATATTCGGAGCGCAATAAACAAGTTTGGAAATGTCTTTGCTCTATCATTATCTGATAAAAATTTGAACATTTTAAACGGATTTTCAAAAAATTCTGAAGACAGAATAGATTTCAAAGCTTCCATTTCTTCAATTAACATTTTCCCGTTTACATCAGCTTCTTTCACCTTTGGTACATCATTTTCTGTTAACTTAGAATATGTTAGAGAAATAGAAATTTCTCTAACTTTTTTCTAACTCAGCTGCATGTTTTTGAAGTACTTCTTTTTCCATATTTTGAAATTTTCCCAGAAACCCAAATAATTCATTATGGTTTTTTTAATTTTTCAAAACGATCTTTTAGTGATTGTGTAGCTTTATCTAAAACAACATTAAAAAAAAACAACATTAAAAAAAAATTATCTAAACAAAAAATTATCTAAAAAAAAATTATCTAAAACAACATTAAAAAAAAAAGATATCTTGCATGCATTTATCAGGTCTTCAATAGGTTCATCATCGCTTTCATAATTGAAATGTTTCTTTCTTTTCCGAAGTCTTTTATTTCGAAATTCAGTTGATACTTCCAAATTTTCTACAAGAGTTTTTGCCTGAACTAAAACTTGCTCGAATAAAGTAATTCTGTAGTTGCTTAACCATTTTAAAAATTTTTCAAATGAAAAAAGTGCAATGGATACGTCTACAGATTCACTTTGAAGTTCCTTGCTAACATAATTGACTTAGAACAATAAATCGTACCAAAAAACAGTGATACTAAAAATTTATAGTCTTCCATCCAGCAATGCGAACTTAAAATAAATATATTTTAGTTATTTGAATAATTTATAATTTATCCATTATAGTCAAAAGCAATTTGCTTTAAATTTCGAATTTTTTTGTTCATTTTGATGGAAACGCGGGGCCCTTTCAAATGTGGGGCCCGATTGGGCCCAATCGCTACAATCGGCCTTTATCCGGCCCTGCATACAGACGTAGAAAAAATACCTTCTCGATCTGAAGTAAAAAGCAATTGCCCAGGCCTGAATTAACCCTCGAGTTCGTGCTGCCATCTTCGCGCTAAAATACAAACTACAGAATTATGTAGCTACTCTAATTTCTTTCGCCCTCTGCATACGGAATTATTATAGTCCCTTGCACTAGTTAAAATTTTGCCTTCGTTTCGAATTATGGATAAATGTACATTTCGATGAAATGAATTCAATTTACAAAACACTTTTTGTATTAACATGGAATTTTATTAAAGTTCTTGAAATGAGACGTTATAAGACAATACAGACTTTAAAATAAAACGGGAAAAAAAAAAAAAAAAAAAAAAAAACCTGTTACGAAAATTTAGGTAAAGAATTAATTATATAATCAGGTAGGTATCAAAATAATAAATATAAAATACTTATTTTATTATTTAAAAGTATATTGCAAATGTATATGAAATTTTTAACTAGATAAATTAAATGTTTTTTTTTTAATTCCATCGAACATATATTGCATCAAAAATCAGCAAAAGATTATAATTATTATGAAACATATTTATTGTATCCAGATATCTCATTCTGTGAAGTAGCTAATGATTGAAATGGGAAAATAAAGTAAATATCTTGTACTTTACTCACTAGCAATTTCGTGAGAACATAAATATATTAAACATTTCTAGTTAAATGCCTCATAATTTCAATATATGTATATTTAATTAAATAGCATTAAAAGTACTCTTAAGAACTGCATTTATTGCTTTTAAATAGCTTATTATTCATTTACTGAGTAACATCCCAGACATTTGAAAGTATTTTAGACTTTACTGAATGGTAACACGCTGGAAGATAAAAGTGTTTACTCACAGGTGCAAGTGTTCGAGTGGAGAACTATGTTATTCAAAATTTGATGGTTCTAGGTATAGGCATTTTTTCCCAGAGGAACATGTAAATTCTTTTTTATTTTACTTTAAAAGAATAAACGGACAATGCTTGGTGGCAAAAATTTGAAAAGTGAACGCCAGTTATAGCGAATCAAAGCAAAATCGCATTTCGAGACTCACAGCCCGTTTTGGATTAAAAAAAACTCTTAAAGACGATCAGCTTTGAAAGTGACTAGTATTTCGGAGAACTTTTATAAACATCGGTATTGGAAGTCATCTCTCTAAAGCAATAAACACTGCAGACGTCTAATGGTTCACTGCGCTATTGTGTACTCTTGACAAAAGGCAAAGTTTTTTTTTTTTTTTTTTTTTTTTGGAGGGTGTACAAAAAACAACATCCAGAGATCAACAATTGTACGTTATATGCGAACAAACTTTTAAGATGGCTTTCTAAACAGGAATACTTTTAGATCAATTCTTATGTATTAAAATGTTCCATTAGATATTCTAACCTATGTTCAATTTTATTTACTGTAAATACATGGAAGGAAATTTTACTTTTTTTAGCCCCAAGAGCGATAGTCCAGAGAGGCTATTAATTTCGTTTCGCCATTTTAAATCGAAAACTTTAACTATCCGTTTAAAGTTACCGGTGCTACTTTGGTAGACTGTTGCACAGATTTTGGCGAGCAATCTGACTTATGGTAAACCCATTGCTGGACAAGTTATTTATGGTAACCCATACTTTGCTGTCATTTTATTTAGAAAATAATGCGTTTTATTATGCATACATTCCGTGTTCTAAATATTATTTATGACTTCTAAATAATAAAAATTAATTTAATTTTGCATTTTTATTTAAAATAAAATTTTGATTGTTTATGATATTTTGTGGAATTTTATGTTGTGAACGACGTCACATTATTTTAAAAGTAATTGGTTTTAATATCTATAAATTTAGTCTAATGTTTTAAACATTATTTATGGCTGTTAAATATTAAAATACAATTTAATTTTGAATTTTTTTTAAATATGATTTTATTTTGAATGATTATTTAAATAATTTTAATTCTATACGTGATATAATCAGCTCCCTGAATTGGTTGCTGAATATTTGTGCATTTCCGCGCCATTTTAAAATTTTATTATTCATCTCTTCGAATTCCTCAGATTTCAAAGCGAATGGATGTGTCCGTTTGGAAGATGAATGTTGTTATTGGTAATTACCAAGATTATTTGGTATCGGAATAAAAAAATTGCCGTTTGAGACCTTATTTTGGCTAACCTGGCTTTCCTAATCAAAGATTTATTTATTGTTACAAGGGTCAGACGAAATTTATTTAAAATTTTTGGAGGAACTCTCGCTAATTGCTTCTTCGGTGAAGAGCAAGAAATGTGGATCACAGATAAACATCTTTTTTTTTTTTTTTTTTTTTTCCTAGTATTTACGACAGGTAAAATACTTTAAAAAATGTAAGTACATCTTTTTCTTTTACTTTATAATTGTATACTTCAACTTTTATTAAAAATTAATACAATGTTTTCAAAAATTCCTGAGATATTTATTGCCACACATATTTTAATGTTAAATAATTATATGCTATAAAGCTTATTTTAAAGGATTTGAATTTAAGTAATTGAAAAATTTAAATTATTTTAAACGTTGGTATGATGATTTTAATTCAATATTCAATTTAAGTAATATTTTATTCCAATTAAATGTTGGCGCAATATTTTTATAGCGGTGTTTTTATTCTATTATATGAAAGTAATAATTTAACCTTACTTTAGCATTTTATACTCTTAGTAAATGTATTTATTTACATTTGCCAGCCATCTTAAAAAACAAGGTTTTCAACAAAAAATTAATCCATTATTTTTAATGATATTAATTTTTTAAAGTTTCGAATACTTTACTATGCGTGAACTACGTAAAAACAGCATTTTTCAAGATGGCTGACAGCTGTAAAAACCTTGCCAACAATTGCGCCAATATAAATCGCCAAAAATCCGTGCATCCGTCTACCAAAGTAGCACCCACTTTTCAAATAGTTACGACCAAACATTATCGCCCTGTGTTATATTTAAAGAAATTAAATGATGAAGGATCTACATAAATGTATGTAGGCTTTCCGCGTTGTGATAAAACAACGGTACCACTTAGAGCCATCAAATTTTGAATAACGTAATCCTCCACCGAATATGAGCATCTGGAGGCCCTAATTTAGAATTCGGAGTTTGTTTTATTATCGATTTCATATTTTGTAACATTTTAAGGATCTTTTGATTAACAAACTCGACGATTTCAAAACAAGCATTGGCTACACTGAACAGAAAAATAAACATTTTTATCTCCAGAAATTCTAAGATTTGTTCATTTAAAAATTATTTTGTGATATTACTGTTGAATTGAATTTTATGGTTTGAGTACGTACACCATGATATTTAACATGCGAAGAATATGGTGTTTAATAAATAAAAGTCATACACGAAACGTTTAAAAAAATCAATCAAAAACGTCCCTTTGGGAGTAATGTAAAATCTGAAAGCTTTCAGATCTGTCTGTGCCATTATCTTTTTTCAAAGATTTTCAGCGAAAATGTATTTTTCTTTGACAAAAGCAAAGCAAGTGTATTTAATAAAATTAAGTGGCTAAGTTGCAGCCCCTTAGTTAATCCAAGTTTACATCTCAATTTAATTTCAACTAAACGAGGATGACAAAAATACTTTTCTTTAAATTCGAGTAAATTTAAACAAATGGCTGTATTATTTAAAATTTTTTTATTGTTAATAGTTTGTAACTTCTGCATATGGCAACTAAAAGTAACTATAAAAAAAAAAAAAAAAAAAAAAAAAAAAAAAAAAAAAAAATTAAGTGTTTTACACGGTTTACAGGTCTAACAGTCTTCAGACTCCACAGTTCACACAGTTGGTTACTTCTCACACAGTCTAAACGAACAATTATTTAAACGGGAAAAAAATAAACTTACTTACATTTATTCAACATTTTAAAGGCATGGCTATTTAAACTGCCACGTGGAAGGTAAATTAAATAATAAATAAATAATTCGGCGCAACTATAATAGCCCAATCACATGTAATAAATACATGATTGATAATTTATCAAAATAATTTTTTTCAAAGCATTAGATTGAAGGCAATTTGAAGTCAACAATCTGAAAAGTGATAAGTGATGCCGTTTGAGATGTAATATCCCACTCGGGGACTAACGTCCTCTTTTGAGCTAAAAATAAGGGATAAAATATTTAGATCTTCAGAGGTTGTAGCGCCATCTAGGTTTTCGTAATACAACCATTTCATACTTCGCTACATTTTGTTGAGAACTGAAAAGGCCTAATATTATTTCTTGTCATATAAAGAAGAAATAAACCAAAACTAAACTAAATGAAATCACCTGGTTGATACATACTGCATGATAAAATAGTTAATTATACATAGTTAGTACGTAATTTATTTTTGTTAAACCAAAGTTAGACTTTACACGACACTTCGCAATTTCTTATGTTATAAATGACAAACTGATATCTGACAATCTTATTTACTTCATAAAGTGTCCCGGAACTAAACGTAAATAAGTGGTTAGAGATAACGTATAATAAAATAATTATTTATTAGCAAGTGTATAATTTATTATAAGTATAATAAAATTCCTGTAATAAATATATTTAGGTGCAATAGTGAAATTACATATATTCTGAACCTGAATATCACATTCATATACTAAAATTTCAGTTACATATCTTTCTCATTCTTATTTATTTCCTGGCTCTTGAAAGACGTGTGAATTGTTGTTTAATGCGTTTTAAAGGCAGTAGCTGGAAAGAGAGTGTCTCTGCTTTTTTCTTTTTAGGCTGCCAGGCTGTGACAACCCTCCATTTGAACCGGCTTCGAAACCAGGAGAATCGGCTGGCTAATTGAGTAGTGTTGTGTTTACCTCACATCAGTGTAAACTAGTTTACCTTATAAAGTACTTACATGAAAGTATCCTCCCCCCCTCCATCTGGCTCTCACCTACTTTTCCTTTCCCTTTGTTTTAAAAAGTCTTGTTTAAATATTTACAAAATGTAATCTTCTTGTAACTCACACAGAATACTTGTAAGAAAAATATGCGTAAAGCTTGTAAGTGTTCCGGAAACTATTAAATTCTTAAAATCAGAATTTGTTACATTCCTACGCATTTATCATCATATTCCAAATTTTGCAAAATAATTTACAGTGTTTTTAATTAGTACCATATTTCGCTTATATTATTTTTAAATCAAGTAATTTTTCTCCAATTTAATCATGTGTCTAGAAATCGCATTCGAAAGTTTTATTAATTTGGTGTAGATAAAATTAGTTCGCATACTTGTAAAAGTAGAAAAGAATTTGAAAGTTCACTCACTTTCAAATACTTTTGCATTAAAACATAAAATAAGTTTACTTCTCATTACTGCCGAAAGATGGCAGCACAAAACTAATAAAGCAGTTGAAATTGAGTGCTAATGTACTAAAAATTTGGTGATTGCGCTACGTTATTTCTCTTGCTCGGCTATGTTAGAGAATTAAATATTTTGTTGTTTATAAAATTAACAATAGTTTATACATAAATGCTAAAATTGCTAACAGTTATTTAATTTTTATTAAATTGCCAAAAACTGACAAATTTAATTACCCATTCTGTACCTTGCAAATTTTAAACTTTGCCGAAGCTTATGCTCCTTTAACAAGAAAATACCAAATTTAAATTAATTTTGTAAAGAACAGAGTCTCTTGCGAAGAGCAATGTCAGTAGACAAATAAGCTCATGCTCTTTCCAATGATCGAGTATTTATAGGATTTTTTTTTTTTTTTTTTTTGAAATTCATTGCTTATGATTTCAATTTTTAGTCTTTTTGTAAAACTGGTTCTAAATTTCATACTTTATGTCTTTATTGATAATTTTTCAGCACCTTAATGCGCGAAATTACTAGGCATGATTATATTACGTTATTTTAAAAAACTGTTTTTTAATTATATATATATATATATGTGTGTGTGTATTTAAAAAAAATATTAATCCTCTTAATAAATCCTTCTCAAGGACATATCTTCCCATAGACGTAAAGTTCCTAAGTAAATGACAATAATATCTAATTTGCAAGGATATATAATTCGCATACTAGCCTACCTCGAGATGTTAAAAAAATGGTTTCCAAATTTAAAGCATGTGAATATCAATAAAATTATAACAAATCTTTTAATCATTAAATGTTTTTGATATCAGCTATACACGAACATTAGATCTAACGCCTTTTTAAGTATCTCATGACATTATGTCTATTTAACAGTTAATTTTACTGGGAATGATTTTTAATATTATGTGCTACCACTAGATGGCAGAACCAGTTAAGATAGTTTTCGTATTGTTAGAAATTTAAATTATTTACTTCATTTAAAGCAATTTTGGTTTAATTTTTATTAATTACAGTTAATAATTTACAGTTTATTAATTTACAGTTTATATTTTATTTATTTTACCCTTTTTCTAATATATTAAAACACAGGAAAATCTCTCTCCGGATGCATTGAAAACTGGAACAGTAAAAAAAATTATTTCAATAATTGCTACATTAGGAAAACGTTTATTAGAAAAAAATTAGTATCTTGGAACATGATATGTTTGTGCGCCAGAAATATTTTGTTTTTGCGCTTTTCTTTTAAAAGACAATACAATCTATTCCATTTCATTATCAAAATGCACAACATTCATTCAATTTTATAATTTTTTTCAATTTTTCTATATTATTATTATATATTTCATATTCACGAGCAAGTTATTATATTATATAGTCATAAATAATATTAAAAAAATTAAAGATTATATTTATGCCTTCATTACGTTTATGCAATTTTGTTTTCTTTTTTTTTTTTTTTTATGGCCTGAGATTCTGTTTTCTAAATATCATAGATGTCATTTCAACTGCTTCTTTTCCTATGTTAAAAAATTCATGACGGAAACCTGCAATAAAATTTTCTAAGTATTTTGAAAAAATCAGCTTGCTTTATATATTGTACACTCAGCTGTTTGGAGGAACTTGCGGATGGCATTCATTTTTTGTTAAATTGCTTTCCAAATTATTGTTATGAATATCGTTCCATGTTTGCAAAATCTTTTGAAAAGTCTGATGTGGATACCGCGTGATTTCTTTATACGTCCTATTAAAATTAAATAACGTATTTTCTGCTACGTTTCATTTACACTGCCAGCGGGCAAGAAGACAGATTTTTTTTTTTCGTGCACAAAACTAAAAGTTTACTTTTGGGCCCACTCGGCAAAAAGACACTGAATTTGGGGCTGAAGCTGACTTAATTCATTATTCTACTAAGAGTTTCAAATGTAAACAAATGGCCGCTTCGAGAGACTTTAACAATATTTAAATTGTTGGTAATTCTACAACTATTAAAAGCATAAAAACTTTAACCGGAACAAGTTTATGGCAATCCCATATACAAAATGTTAATGTTCTGAGGCTATTCGTTTTTGAGTTAAGCGAGATACATAATATACGCGCAGACGTAAAGGAAAAAAGTCTCTTCTGAATACATTTCAAGTACATTTTACAATACGTTTTGAGAAAGGGAGTCCTTTATTCTCTCCGTACGTACGGATGCCACACAAAAATGTCGTTTAAGTGGATTCGAGCGCGGTCAAAATGGATACTTTCGTTCAAATGTGATACCAGAAATTTTTCGCGATTACAACTCTTCCTTTACTTCATACAACTTCTACTGCAGTTTACTTTTGTTTCCGAACTTGAAACACAATGTCAGATACGACTTCTTTTATTATTGCTGTAACCAATTTTTATTGGTAGTACTGTTCTTGCCGACCATCTAGTATAGAATATGTTTTTAGAATTAAATTATTTTCACACAATTTCAGCTTTCTGCTAAAAATCAGTCGTAGGTAAGGGGATACAGATGAAAAGGAAATTATCTTCTATAGACCATAAAGTATTGAACAGCGGCACGATTTCTACTGCAGTAAAACTACCCACTAAATTTCACTAAATTTAAATTATTGTTACGAAATGTACAGGCGCGGTAAGAGGGCTTCCCCGCAAAGCAGTTTTAGGGTTGCCATAAAATGGCAAAGAAAGGCGGGGTTGCTACATTTGGCGAGAAATCGCCCATATGGCGACATAATTGGCGACATGCCATGGAGAACCTTCTGGAACGAATTCTTACCGGTTTAGCCCAGAATGTTCTCGAACGCAAGCCGAAAGCAACATCGGAACACAAACCGATAAACCCTGCTGGTCCGCAGTCAGTCAGTGTGTGCTTCGTCGAGAGAACGAGTGTGTGTGCCTAGTCTAGCGAACTGATAGTCAGTCAATGAGCGAGTGTCTCGAAGTCTAGCGTCGAGTTGGTTGTCGAGTGCATCGAGAGAGTCTTTTAGTGTATCGAGTTAGTGCATCGTCGAGTTTTGTCTTAGACTGCGCTGAGTCGAGAGCTTTCTGCCAAAAATTTATCGTAGGTAAGGGGATGCAGATGCATGCATTCAGAAGTTAGAACTGTTTTTAATTTTATTTTATTACTAAAATCAAATTTTCGATATCAAAAGAATTTCCCGTTGAAATTGTGGCTCAGTTATATACAGTTAGTCAATAAAGTCTGCGTACATCAAGAAAAGTAATATCAAATCCAAATTTTAAGGTGCGAAAAGGGTAGTTTCTTAAAGTTTTATTTTTTAAATATTTAGTTTCAATAAGGGATTTTGAAATTATTTAACTGTAATATTTTCATATCTAATAATTTATGCACACTAATTTTTAAAAGATAAGTGGCCAGAAATTAAAGCCTATAAAGTTTGCGTACAACGCGAAGGAGGCAGGGGATTTCTTATCTAACTTTTAAACTTCAACCTTGAGAATGCAGAGAAGGTTACACTTTCAAGGTCATTGACTTCCGAAGCAAATTTCACGTTGATTGGAAGTTGCTATTTCGCTTTTCTTTGACGAAAATGACAACCAATAAAGAAATTCCTTTAGTTACGAGACAACTAATTATCAAATTGAGAGATGAAGGTAAAACTCTTCCTTATATTGGTAAAACCATTAGAAAACCATTTTCTAGTGTGCAAAGAGTTATTCAAAACTATCTTGACACTGGTAGTCTTGCTGTAAAACCAAGATGTGGGAGACCGAAGAAGCTAACGCAGAGAGAAGAAAGAAAAATTCTTTTACGAATTAAACAAAATCCTAAACTTTCTTCTGCAAGCATTGCAAAAGACATTTTTTTTAACTAGCAACAAGAAAATTTCTACTGAAACTGTACGAAAAGTGCTGCGAAAGTCCAAATATCATAGACGCAAACCTAGGTCTAAGCCATACCTTTCCGAGACAAATAGAAAGAAAAGAATTGCTTTTGCCAAAACATATTTAAACTCTTCGCAGGACTTCTGGAACAATGTAATTTGGTCAGATGAAAGTAAATTTACAATATTTAAAGTTAATGACCACCCTATTGTATGGAGAAAACCAGGAACAGAACTGAATCTGAGAAATTTAAATTCAACTGTCAAACATGGAGTTGGCGGTGTGGTAGTATGGTAGTGTATGTCGTCGAAAGGAGTTGGAAATTTTCACATTATTGATAAAGTCATGGATAAGTATGTTTATCTGGATATTCTGAAGAAAAATCTACGAGACAATGCCCGAAATTTAAACCTTTCTAATACCTTTATTTTCCAACAAGACAACGACCCGAAACATACAGCTAAAATTGTGAAGGAATATCTCCTCTATCACACTCCAAAACAGTTGCGTACTCCACCACAGTCACCAGACCTCAATCCAATCGAATATTTGTGGGCAAAATTGGAGAAATGAATTCGAAAACACAATATTACGTCACGAAATAAGCTAATTAGTAAATTGCAGGAAGAATGGGCGAAATTTACGTCGGATGACACTGAAAAACTAGTTCAGTTAATGGCCAGACGTCTGCAAGCTGTTTTGAAGAATAAAGGATATCCTACAAAGTATTGAAGTAATGTAAAAAACTTATATTTTGCTTTTTTTTTAAAGTGTACGCAGACTTAACTGGAGGGAATTTCTGAGTTTTTTGACAAAATATATTTTTGAAAAAATGTAAAATGTATTACACTGATATTATTTACTTTTTATTTAAGCTTACAATTTTAGATAATAGAAGGAAAAAATGCAATGATTAAAATACATTTTTCTATGCTATAAGTGTTTTTTAAATTTAAAATTTAGTCTGTATGCAGACTTTTGTGACTAACTGTAAAAAAAATTCCGAAGCCCTCTTATACAGAGCTTCGGATAACTAGGATTTATCTAACAATTAAGAATTACTGTATCGTGCTCAGGTGTAATGTGAGCTTTGGTTCTTCAATGAATATTGACACTTAGAAACGTTTCTTTCGAATCACCAGCTGATAACTAAAATCAGTTGATCAATGTGCGAAATATGAAGCGTAGAGCTGAATGTAAGGCTGTAGTGTGTTAGTGATTTCAGTTCTGTTACATATGTTATTACCTATTTGTTAATGATGCGATGAACTCTTCACAAACATCTCGTGACAAATAATAGGGGGACCGGAAATTAATGTCGCTTTCTTACATTAAATTCAAACGAATACATTTTAAACAAGTTTTTATTTTTAATCAATAATACAATCACCCTCGTTATCAACAACCTTTTGCCATCTAATGTGGAGATTTTAAATGCCAGACGGTTAAAAATCAATTGGTTTTTGAGTAAAATATCTCGAGAGGACATTTTAGACATCATCCAAATTTTTAAATTTTTTGTAACTAAGAAAATGTTGTCGGGATCCGAATAAATGGAAATCCAATGCTGCGATATCGGCCGAGTATGGTGGGTGAGTATGGCAGTACCTCCCACCCCAATTCATTAATTTTTTTTCCAGTGTTCGTCTTGCACAGTGAGGTCTTGCATTGTCGTGCTGCAGAATGACGCCTTTTTTGTTGACAATTGATATTTTTTGATTAAAGATCTGTTCACTCCATCCAATTGTTCACAATAAAAATCTGCATTAACAGTTTGTACAGGTTTCAGCAATTCAAAATCAATAATTCGGCGAATACTCCATCAAACACCCAGAAGCGTCTTTTCGGGATGTAAACCCTTTGTAACCCCTATTAAAACTGCCTTTTGAGTTTTGGATTATCATATAGGACTTATTTTTTTTTTTTTTTTTTTTTTTTTTTTTTTGTTGTTTCCACTAATCAAACGATCAAGAAGCGGTTCTGTAGGGTGCCGTTGAAGCAATACGTTGTATGTGATGGATAGGTTGGCTTTGTTCTTTTCGGACAGATTATGGGGCACTCAAACACCTGCTTTGCTTATTTTTCCATTCTGCTTTAAATGTTCTTGGATGATCGACCAAGGTTGGTTAGTGTGTTTGACATGCGTTTGCTTCCACTTCTGCCCTTGTTTCTGGTGCAGGTTTCAGCAATTCAGCATGCTATGCCAAGCATGTGAAACAGTTTCTTATTTTACTTGAGTTCTGATTTTTATCATGAAGTCTAAATATTTTTTATCATGAAGCCCTAATCGGCGCAATAAATTTAGAGCTCATGTAATCCTTTTCGCCACTTCTTTCTAATCATTTTCTTTGTGTTCTCCCTGTTGCAATAAACCAGAATCAATTGTGTTTAAAGCTGAAGTTCTTTCATACAAACTACATATTTTATATATACTACTTTCGTTCGAAAGAACCGTGATCGTTTTGCCGTTTAAAATATTTATATGCGGAATTAAGAAAAGACCGAATATAATCGCACAAAGAAACTTTGTGTGTGTGAGATTATGGCAAAGCCTCGAGGGCTATCTGCCTAAGGGGAGGGATGCCTTCGTGGATGACTTTCTAAGGAAAACTGGCTCGTATACACGTTACACATGGAAAAGACCACAAAAACGCCCATGCAGCTGACCCGTTCGCAGGATTCGAAACTCGGACCAAACTACCAGTGTTCAGCGACTTTACCGCTCGGCCGCTGGTGGGCCAAAGAAACTTTGAATTTATTGTTAACCAGCAGCTATGCAGCCAGCCTCCGTCTGGCTTTTAAATGTACTGTAAAAATGCCTGAAGGGAACACCAAACGTTAAATTTAAAAACTGCGCAGAATTTCACTCTGCAGAACAACGTAATTATATATATATATAAAATAAAATAATGTATTACATGTAATAAAATTACGATGAAATAAGCAATATCCCATACAATACAAATCTTAATTATGCTAATAAATAAATTAGTCAACTTCCCGTTGCCTTCTCTCATTAAACGTCCAGTATCCAAGAGAAACATTAAATTTATAAACTGCACTGAATGAGTGCCCTCATTTTTGCAATCGGCAGCAGTGCTGATTTTCAACAGTCAGCAGCCCAGTATACAGTTAAATGAGAAACTGTTGCCAAAACCGCATTTCTTAAAGAATGAAATTATTCAAAATGATGCGATGAAATCGAAAAGATACAATTAAAAAAAATCTGATTCGAATTTGAAAAAATCGCTTTGAGGTGCACTGGCTCTTGTCTAAATTCACCTATGTACCGAATTTCCTAGTCCTAGGTCTATTAGCTTAGGTCTAGGTGTACAAAAGACACACTGACTCTTCTTGAGAGATTATTTCTGTTGCAAGTTAAGAAAAATTTGGATATACTTGTTCAAAATCATTTGTTGACACAGTATTTGAAAGCGCAATTGCAGATATTTCTGTTATATTTCAAAGTAGTAGAATGGGAATTTATCCATTGAAATTCTAATATGAATATGTTACTTTTAATTTAATAAACGACTATATTAGAATGCACGCAGTAATAGTAGTGTACCTAATAGCAGACGCGTAACGGCAGTGTTTCCTCATTACGCAACTGATGGTTTTCTGCAACAAGGTGATGCGATTCAAATTCAGCCTCACTTTAAACACAATAAATTAATCAGAATGTAAATTGAAACTATACTCCATGAAGGAAAATCGAGTTTCATGACCGTGCCAATACTTTTATGAAGGTGGTCCGACTAAGCTAATAACTGAACTTGATACACACTTTAAGCCGGGAGTCCATTGGAGAGGTTATTGCCTTGGTAAATAGATAGACTGCACAACCTACACAGAAATGGCAATATTGTTCTGAAAGCTATTCAAAGGAATTACTATTATACTGGCAACAGTGAGTGACCATCAGCACTGGGGTTTAGGACTTTTCACCGTCGCCATATCACCGTGGCCGTTTTGTCATCGGGATGTTTCGCCTTCGGGACGTTTCGCAGTCAAGACTTATTTTTCTTTACATGACTATATTTTATCTTGCCGTATTATACTCGCGTTAAATTAATTTTGTTTACAATTCCAATTTATTTATTTTAAATTCTGTTTACCTTTTGTATACTCAACAAAGGTTGCTTTTAGTATATATAAGTTATTTACAAGTATGAGATATAAAGAAATTACGCATAGTTAGTTGGAAAATTATGTCAGTATCAAAGAGAACTAGGGCTAAACTTGTGATGTATCAGAAGTTATATTATCGATTTTAAAATTATGCGGGTACAGTTGCAGAATTCCTCACTGGGTAATTTTAAGTGACTGTCGAAAGTGAAGAATCTTAAGAACTATAGTAAGCGAATAATCGCTTGAGTTTGTGTGACAGGAAACAACAAAATGGAAGAATAAAATAACCCTATATTATTCAAAATAAGATTTAACAGATCTCCGTCTTGGAGTTGTAAAATAAAGCCGACACTTGGGCTTGAACTTAAGAGACTAAGAATAATACTAAACTAATCTTAACTAAAGAAATATAGCCGAAGCTATCAAAATTCTAACAGAGTTGGCCCCTTAACGTTAATAGACTGCGAAGCTATCAAGGGCCTAAAGTACGGCCGAGCGTTATAATAGCTTATGAGAGAATAGCCTAAAAAAGGCGGACGCGTGCAGCCAGAATACCTGCTATCTCTCTCACTAAGACCAAAGAACTTCGCGGTTAAAAATCACTCTTTCTCATTATGTATTCAGACGTGATTCTAAAACTGCGTTCTGGTCGGAAGTGGTAAGTTGAAGTTAAGAATCGATAGGAAAGGAAATTTAACTGTTAATAAAATTAACATAATCCTTAGACAGTATTTACATGATTCGTCAAAATTTCTTGAAATTTTAATCGGCTAGTTCAGAGAAATCATTTATTCAAGCAGGAAATTCACATTTTTATGGAATCTAAATGGTAAAATGGAATTACTTTGGAATCTTATCAGCACCTTACTCTATTAAAATTAATATGTGTAACGGTGTATTTGTATAAACCTATAGACAAAAACATTTTATATAAAATATTTATTAAATTAAACTTATAAGGTATTTCTCCCACCTTCTTGGCATGCCTTCGTGATGCGGTGGTCTGCACCCTGGGCGCGTATTCCAAAGGTCTGCCGTTCGATTCCCGACGAAGGCGTTGCATATTTTTCATCTCACCTGCTTCCAAAAAACCTAATGTCTCGACAATGACGCCCGACCTAAAAGGGTGTTTCATGATGATTCTCCTCATCCAGGATTTGGCGATTGGGTCTCCTAAAGTACCCAGTCGCCCTTTAAAAGGGGGAGTAGCCCTTTAAAATTGGGCTGGGGATAGCTTTCTTTCTTTCTTTTTTTTTTTTTTTTTTCTATTTCTCCTACCTTCTCTAGATCATGGTGGACGTGGTGCTATACTAATTAACCATATGGTAGAGGCATAGTGCCTACGTCCCCCGTTCCTTATCCTTATCCTTATTTCTCCTACCTTCTTGGCATGCCTTCGTGGTAAGGTGATCTGCAAGTTGGGCGTGTACTCCAGAAGTCCGCGGCTCGATTCTCGGCGAAGGCGTTGCATATTTTTCATCTTGGCTGTTTCCAAAAAACCTAATGATTCTACAAACTAAACAGAGTTATTAATTTAAATCAACTAATCTGGCAAAATATAAATCAGCCGTTTAAAGAATAAGTCTTGACGGCGAAACGGCCCGACGACGAAACGGCCCGACGGCGAAACGGTCACGTCGAAATGGCGACGGCGAAGTGGCCATGGCGAATAGTCCCATTCCCCAGCACTGGGCTGTGAACACCAATGGCCTTGGCATTCATCTTCAGTTTAATTTTATCTATTAATAACCAAACGGATGAAATTTAAAGTACATTTAATTTGTAATATTTAAACAGAACATTTCACATTAACATGTAATATCTTCCATGTAATATACAGCACATTTTTATTAACACTGTTTAATTAAAAATATTAATTTTTGCGGCACTGTTTTAGTTAAAAATTTTTTCTTCCTTATTTCTGTCATCATTTTGCTTTCCAGCAAGTGCTGAGTGAGCTCCAAGAACTGTTCTAAATTTTTCTAGAAAGATGCGATTTTTTTGTTTTATTTATTTATTTATTAATGTTTTTGTTATTTTTCTTTTTGGAAGTGCTAAAGTGGGCTGGGGATAGCTTTTTTTTTTTTTTTTTTTTTTTTTTTTTTTTTTTCATTTCAGCATCTATAACGAGAAGTTAGAAAAGTTGTATGTGTGCATTTCGTCGTTTATCTATTTAGAAAGCGTCCCTTGTCCAGCGGAGAGTTCTCGTGTTAACAATTTTTTCACCTCGTTCTAAATTTTACTGCATTTTGCGTAATGTGTTTAATAGATGTGTCGTGTTATGAAACAATTTTCCCGCATGCGGTATTTTGGTAAAAAAAGTTTTGCTAATCTCACATGTTTTTCAATTCCCATGCTACGAAACTGTATTTGACAGAAGATGTACGACGAAAAGTTAACAATTGCCGATGACATGTTAGAATAAGAGTTGGGAATGGATTCGACAGAAGTAACGTGCTTTCTTTTTAGAAAAGTTCCTCAAGATGCAGAGACAGGCTACGGAAAACAGCAATCTGTTTAACCCAATTTTGAAAATGATTGCCCAATACTACTCATGGAAATCCAAAAATCTACTCTTTTGATCTGATGACGTTGAAAATACATTTCATTGCCAAAAGGCACCTCATTAAGTTACTTTCATATTATCTGACTCCATATAAACGACTCCTGAGTAATCAACTATTTCTTTATTTTGGATGAATAGCTTTCTCCTTCTTTATAAGCATTGCCCACTTGGCTATGGAAATAAGGGTAACAGGGTAAAGCATACTTCAATCATATAGAACATGTTTGTTAAGAACGAAAGCCTTGCCAAAGCAGAATTGGCTCCGTCAGACCCCAGAGGGAAAGTATACTCGAAGTTTACTTTACAGGAGCTATCCATCCAGCCTTAATGCTTTTTCGCGCATTCGCGAAATAGCTGTCGAGCCGATGTCGAAACATATCTAACCTATACTTTTTTGCGCATCCGCGAAATAGCTTTCGAAGATAGAAGGTCGCGTTTGTCAAGAGTTTTAACTTCTTTGACTCAATTTTTTCCACCGTATCGACTTAAATCAAAGCAGTGACGCGCGCGAGTAGATTAATTAATGGGTTATATATTTTGAGTAACTATATGTAGCAAATTTCGAGTTTAAATTATCGCGAAAAATTTTCTCAAAGAAATAATTCGATAAATTCTTTGATTTTGTACCGTGTTCCTCAATAATCTGTACATCTGGCTATTTGGCACCCGGACCTGGCGACAAGAACTTCTTCCTCCGCGATATAGCAGCGCAGTAGTAGTCAAAGCGGTTTACATTACTTCTATGGAAACTTTCTTACTCTACATACACGGTCCTGCTTCAGTCATTTAGCACTTAAACATCACGATAGCTCCCTCAGCAGACAGAACTCACAATATGAAATCAATGACCAAGTCTGCAATATGCGTACTACTCACGCTCGCGCTGTGCCAAGCCGGCAATGATATGTGCATAGCTATGTTACAGCACAATGCGTTGTTGGCGGTATATGTATGGATACTGGCTAATATCTAAATACCGATATTTTTATCTCCATGTATGACAATACCTGGTACAGAATCTTTTGGTTGAGTGGAATTTTGAATTTTATTTAACTCCCTAATGCTAAATTTACGTTGAATACTGAGTAGACCGGGATTTGAAATATTTTTATATTGCTACAATAATTGAATTCAGTTACTACTGGTTTGAAAAATACATTTTATTAATAACAATGAAAGACAAACTATTATTAACATTTTATTCAAGAAACACAAACATGTTTCGTAAAAATTTTAAAAGTTTACAGTCATCACAGATAATTTTAAAATGTTCGTTTGCAAAAATCCTACACCAATGCAAATATTAAAAATGCACTGCATCTGAATTTTTTTTATCGAATTCAGTTTTCAAATGCAATTTTTAAAATTTGTTAGGAAATCATTTTAAGAACTTTTTAATGCATTCAAATCATAGGAAAATATTTAATGATTCGATTCTCAATAAATACCATACAGCATATTTCTAATGAGATTTATTATAAGGACTAAGACGGTTGTAAAAGTGCAGTAATCACAGACTGAAATATTTTATATAAATAAATGATATAAATGCAAAATTTTCTCAGAGCAACAAGCTTTTATGCAATGAAACACAGATACAAGCGAAAAAATTTTAAACAATCAAATACATCATATATCAAAATAAATGAAAGAGCTTTTATATGATACATGTGTTTTTATATGATACATGTGTTCGAGTATTGATACTAATTATATAATATTGGGATACTAATTATAAAATTTTGTAATTGTTTTCTTCAAATAGAAGATATAGTGAAATAATGTACCTGATAATAATGATTGTATACTGTACTGAGTGAAACTGTACGTTACTGTATTGTGTCACTAAACCCTTTGTGTTGAAATTAGTCTAATCAGTCTACGAATTCGTCGTGGCCAGCAACTATCATTGGCCCTAACCTTGGGCACCTTACACTACAAATATATGTTACTTTATATAGCAGTTGCAGCACGCGAATTGTTTTATTACATTAGCAAAGCTAAATTGTATAAGTAAAAATTCTGCTTGATCCTTTAAAATTATTAACTATATCCTTGAGTAATTTCAAGGATACAATTTCGAGTAAAATTTTAAAAGTCGTATTTCTCATACGAAATAACATTTTGTTTCTGAGTTCTAATTATTATTAATGTCTGTTTTAAATTACGTTTTCCTCCAAAAAAGGGTCTTAGAGTGAATAAGTAGAAAAATTTTTGATAATTTGAACTTAATTAGTTTCAACAGCTGACTTGAGTATACAATGTAATTGGATTAAAATTAAATTACAATTCTAATTTAATTATTAATTAATAAAACTAATATAATTTTAGCTGAAAAATTGATATTTTTTTATTTTGTGTTATATGCGTTATGTATGAATCTAGAAAGAAATATTTGGAGGGTATTGATTTTAAAAAATTATCTATATGAGTTTTATTATATCTTTATAAGAATAATGCATAATTAAGTTTGCTTTACAATATTTTTTCTTCTAGCATTCCAAAAATTCGAATAAATGTTTTTAAAAAAACTTCAGTTAAGGTAAAGAAGCGTAGAAAATTCAGTACTTAAACAACAGAAATACGAGTTCTAATGCAGAAAATAGTTAAACAGATGCTTTAAAAGTTTATTAATTTCTTTAAAACTCCATCGTTACTAATACCATCGTAAAATGTCATAAAAGTTCTCAAATCAATAAGCATTTTACTTCCGAAAGAAACTGACAGGTACTTTTTCTCAGAATATAAATTAAAACTTGGCACACTTTCTTTACTTTATTTAACCTCCACTGCTGATTTATTATATATCAGTCTATTACGTTAATTAGTATTAATTAAATCACTAAAGTTTAAAACCATAATTTATCGAATTCATTGATCAGTTCACATCTCAGCATACTTGGGACTAGCATTTATCACACCACCAGATTAAATTAAATAGGACGCCGTATTAATTGATGCATCAAACATAAACAATTAGTTGCTAAAACAAGATTTTCCTTTAGTATTTATTGTTACTTTCTACTGATGGTTTGCTGCTTGCAGAACTTACATAAAGCGTAGGTTTTGTGCAAGTTGCTAACGCCAAGAAAGTCCTTCGAATTTCGGAACTGCACATGCAATAGACGTAAAAGTTCATCGCGTAGTTTGATAACTCTAAAACATTAGCAATAGCTCTGAATAATTGAAATCCAAAGTTGAATTCTTTGTCATCACTGTTTAGTATCGTTAAAATGGCAGCCGGCGTCATACTGATAAAGAATAGTATCACAATACCAGCTAATAAAATGATAAGCCTTTGTTCTTCTCTATATTTCTTGCTGCCATCCCTTTGCTGTTGACTAGCAGAATTGGCTGTAGACATACTTAGCATCTGCCTTCGTTTCCTGAGCGTTTTTCTGAAAGTCACTATAATGGTCGTATTCAAAACTGCTAACAGCACCACAGGACCAAGCCGAACAATCACCTCTTTGACCATGAGGTACACCTTAAAAACAGTATGCGATGCCACTGGTGTGTATTCGCATGATATATACTCAATTTTATTCGTAAATGGCACTAACACTGCGACTGGTTTCTTTTGAAAACATACTGGTATATACAAAACAAATGCACAAATGTAGGCTGCCGCTATAGAGCGCCTCGCCCGTTGAGTGTTATGCACTTCTTTAAATCTAGTTGGTAAGCACACTGAGAAATACCTGTCTATAGTTAAAGCTACAACTAAGAACACGCTGCTTGCCATGAAGGCATTCACAAGTGGCATTTCGATGCGGGAATAATACACAGCGGCAGTATACGTTCTGGGCTGCATGCCATGAAGTCTAAACATAGAACTCAAGCTCACCACAAGAGACATGAGATCAGATATGGCGAGCCAAGTAAGGTAGACGAAGGTAACTCCTTTCAGGTTAGGCCTAGTCAGAACAGCTAAGTTGATAGAATTTCCCAGAATTCCAAGAGCTATGATGACGGAACTTACGATGCCATACGCGATGAATTTTAATTTTTCCACGCTTTCGTTAGTAGTGCTTTGAAGAGCAGGAACAGTTTCAGAGAGTAAAGACAAGTTGCCCAAGGTGGTGGAGTTGGTTTCCTGAATTCCGATATGGATGCTTGGAGTTGGACACTCCCCCATCACGAAGTACCTGAAATAAGAAATGAAGGTATGTTAATTAAATTCATGCACAGTTTGATGCAAACGGTCTGCAACATTTGTACTCGCATTTTAGACGCATTTTCTGTTGAGGCATTCGTTCACATTTTAGATTTGTAAAAACTTTTCAATTCATTAAAAACCGTTCTGAATGCCTTCGCATGATTTATAATGTTTGAAATTAATATAACGAAAAAATATATTCTATATATTCTATATATCAACATTGTCATTCGTTGCAAACATTCTGCAACCAAGCTGATTTTGTAGACATTTTGCTTTGGCAAGAGAGTTAACTTTTACATTCGAATCCCGCTATAAAAAAGGACCAGACATACCGACCGAACCTTTCGACCCTTTTTAATATACTGCATTCTTAGTGTTATTTTACACTGCTGTAGCGAACCTCAAAAGGTATGAAAATCGGACACAACCAACTGTTTGGATATCTTTAATCGAAACAGTTTTGTAGTTTTAATATTTTTTTCAGAATTTCTGCAAATTTTAAAGAAACAATTACAAAATCATCAACGTTTATAATGTTAGGATGAGCATTTCATTCCCATACTGTCCGTGAAGGAAATAATTTTTTCGTTGCTTTTCGTTTATTTTCACCTTCACGTTTCTTTATGTTTTAAATATATGCGAGACAGGTGTGGCAGCTAGCTCCAGGAGAAGGAGTGTAGAATAGGCATATTTTAGGACATCATGTGATGACAGTCGCCATTGAACCAAGTTTTAGATTTTTTGATGCAAGGGAGAAAGCTGAAAAATGTGCAGTGCCCTCACTAAGACTTGAAGCCTGGACCACTCAAATAGGCGTCGAGTACACGAAAGCAAAGAGAAAGCAGGGAGAAAATACCTTACATACTGCCTCTTTTAAAGGGCGACGAGGATTAGGAACGCTATCTCCAAATTCTGGTGGTAACAAATTATTAGTTTTTATTATTATTATTATTATTTTTAAAGAAAATATCTTGGAAAATGTAGTGCTCTCGCCAAGAATCGAATACTGGACCTCTAGAATAAGCGTCGAGTATGCTTCCAATTACGCCACGAATGCATGCGGAAAAGAAGGAGGAGGTAAAAAACCTTATAAATATATTCTTAAACGTTTGGGGGATGTACAATTGAATTGGCTTTTACGAAATGCAATTTGATCCTAATTGATTTGTTTTGTTTGAGTATAAATTCTCCCGAGTTTTGGGGATTTTCCATTAAGGTGTATATATGAAAGCTTTTATAAAGGTTATAATAAATCAAAATTAAATAAAAAACATCTTTATTGAATCTTCTTTGCACAGACACAATGCTGAGGAAATTATCATCCTTTTTTATGTTATCCAGAAAAGCGAAACTCGAACATACACCGATCAGCCTCTGGAGGGCCGATTCTGGTATGAGTATAGTACGAAATTACTAAGCTTCTAAAGGAAACTTTTTTCGAAATCTCCTACGTAATTTACTGTATTTTGGGGGTTTTTAAAGTCGGTTGATGTTCTAGATAATTTGTTGCTTCTAATAATGACTGATGTTTCTGCGTTTTGGATTTTAAAGGGTGATGGAATCGATTTTCTAAACCAAACATAAATTTTAGTGATTTGAATGCAATATGAATTGAATCGAATGCAATCTGAGTAACTGTAAGTCAAAAAAATAAAAATAATCTCTTACTGAAATTAATAAGAATTCAGATTTCAATAGCTAATATTTGTTGGTACCTCAGTCCTTTCTTTAACTTTAATTAAGTTTAATAAGTCGTATACAGACTTTTCTAGTGTGTTTTGAAATTTAGTCCGATAACTTTATAATTCTTCTTGTTTCGTTTTATTCGGTACATGATAATATAATTTTTGATTACATTTTGATTACATTTTGATTGCTTAAAAATTCCTTAATTCAGTCTTTTCAAAACTGTTGGATGACTGCGCGTTCGTTACATTATATTATGATGGGTTGCTGGGCATAAGTCGTTCCGGCGATATGGAAAGATTTACCATTGCGGGAGAAATATAAGATCTTCATTTTATATTATATACTGCGTCGCAAATAATCTTAAGGACTGAGCAATTTTAAAGCAATAAATGTAAAATTTCATGATGAAATCTTAATTTTAATAACCTATCTGTAGGCATAAATCAAAATAGATTTAGTTATATGTTTAGTTCATATGATAATTTTTTTTTTCATATGTGCTGTATCGGGTACATCACTCAAGTGTACTAGGTCGTAATACTTGTTCGTTATACTGGAAGAATAGTAATTCATTTAGTAACATAGTAGAGACATTAGGTCATTTTAACAGGATACGTGAAAAGTGAGGAATGCCTTCACTGGGACTCGAACCTGAGCCTCTCGAATACGAATACACGCCGAGTGTGCTGCCATCATACTACGAAGGCATGGAAAAAGGATGGATAAAATACCTTATAGCATAATCAGCAATCATCTTCACAGCATAACAAATTTTATGTTTAACAAAAACAAAACAAGTTACAAGAATGCAAGCGTTCGCACGCGAGTACCAGCAGTATTCCATTAATAACTGATATATACAGGGTGTTTATAAAGGAATGGTGAAGATTTAAAAATTAATAATAAATCTATGTATTTCTTTATATGGGCAAACCTTACATCATCAGAAGCGGTAACTAACCAAGGTTTTGATGCATTAACCACAGTTCTTCAATATGTGGACCCTTGGTGACATGACGCACATCACCATTCACCATTATAATTAAATTCTTCCCAAGTTCAGTATAGCATGTCGGAAGTGACGGTCTGCAGTGCATGCTTTACCAATCACAAACTTTCTCAAGGATCACGGGCATTGGCGGTATATAAACTTGGTCTTTAAGAAACCCCTAAGGAAAGAAATAAAGTGGTGTTAAATCTGGCGAACGGGCTGGAAGGGAAGAAAGTTGTTGTCTGTGGCAGCAGGTTTACGCGTTGGTTAAGAGCATCATTAAGAAGCTCTCGCACATTTCTGAAAAAATGGAGCCAGCACCGTCCAGTTGCAAAATGTAATCATCATAACTAATGTTCGGTTGGAGTAACGACCATGTTTCCAACATGTCTATAAATGAGTCACCGATAACAGTTTCTTGTTCTAAGAAACATGGGTGAGGGATTCTCCCACGGGACACTGCACAGGAAACGTGCACGAAACTCCCGCTAGATGAAACCACTGCACATCTCAGAACGGAAAACACAGAAAGTTTTTTCCTGTTGCGGCGCCATCTTGGAAACTGACCCTGCTGCTGCGCTGTGCGCATAATGAGCACACAGCAGGTAGCGCATGAGAAACTTGGACAAATGGCAATGCTTACGGTATAGGTTTTATTAAAGGTAAGGTAAATACATCGATTTATTTACATAATTTTTGAAACCGCACCATTCATTTATAAATACACTGTAGATACAGTTACATTTGCATAGATGCAATTTCTTTACAGTTGAAGTTGCAGTTTTAGGTATATGAAGTAATGCAATTAATTAAATAGTTAAAAAGTAAATAACATTTCAAAAGTCCAGTTATGGTTAAACCGCCACATATATTTATTGCAAATAGCATAGTAACACATGTTTTTCCTAAGTCATACGTTACTTGCTACACTACAGATTAATATTTCGCTTTTTATTAAAATTATATCTTTTTATTTTATTTCATCTCTTCGCATGATGCATTTTTGGCAAATAGAGCTGAAGATTTTCAGTCGCAGAAGAACATGGGTACTTAAAAATCTCTCTCGAAATGCATATTTTTCCGGATTTTTCTAATGGCTTCGTTTACAATATAATTAAAATGACACTTCATTACACAATTCTTCATTAGCTTATATATTTCAAAAACTCTTACACTATTAAACATTGTCCAAAAAAGTTTTAATATAAGCCAAAATATGTTCTTTAAAAACATAAAGAAACTGTCATAAATTAAACTTCAATATTTTCGGCCTATCCATCTTCCTTCTATATTAAGTAAAATGTATGAAAAACGTTTCATCAATAGAATCAAATATATTAAAACAACTAAGTTTTTAAGCTAGCATCAATATGGATTTCACACCGTATATAACACTCTATATGCATTTGATAAAATGAAATAAGAAAATTGATGATAATAGGAAAAAGAGGAACTAGCACAGCCCTCTTAAGCCGTGATATTAAAACTGCTTTTAATAAGCTTTGGTTACCAGCAATAAATAAAAATCTGATGTGTACACCACATAACTTCCTTGTAAAGAATATTAAATTATACGCATTTTGTCTTGCATCTCATTTAAACTTATTGGATTGAATTAAATCTACTTCGTCGACAACGCGTAAACCACAATAGAATAAATGCATTCTTTAAAATTCATTCTATTTGTTTACCATAGCGATACTGTGGCGCTTGGTTCACTTAACAGTATTATATTTCGTTCATATTATAATTCAGAATGCACAAAATTTATATCATTTAAAGAATTATCTAATCGTTGCCACATGTTCAATTCAAATACTATAATAAAGCTAGAAAGATGTATAAAAGAAATTAAACAAACAAAACAAAAAAGAAACAGTTTTTCACAGACGATTGAGTACTTCTCATTCAATTAATTGAGTTCTCACTTCGCGACAAGGCAAAATTACATAAAATGTCTATCTGTAATAAAAATTACGAAGTAAATCTTAAACACTTATTTCCTGGAAAAAATTCCAGAAAGGATTAAGCATGATTTAATTCGCAATAATAAATTAAGGCGTTATATTTGTTGTTACGAAGCTAAGTTTCTCTAGATTGGCAACAAATCCACTATTCTGCTGTTTCAAATGTAAACAAGCAATGGCAGCCATCAAAAACATTATTAGGCTATACATACGTACGTACGTACATATGTTCGTACAGACGCTAAATTCGCTTCAGAATTCATTTTAAAGCAGTTTTATAATTTTTTTGGAGGAAAAGAGTCTTTTATTCTGTCCTTGAGTACAGATATCACGCAAAAACATCGTTAAATTGCCTTCGATAGCGGTCAAAATGGATATTTTCGTTGAAATATGCTGCCTGAAACTTTTTGCGATTACAATACTTCCTTTTTACTTCGTACAAGGAAGTAACAAATAAAAGGCTGCCCTCAAGGGTCTTGTGCGGGTCCTGTATGATGAAATTTTACTTTTAACAGAATTTTTTAAGCTGACTAGCGAAATTATGCGACTGTGCAGCACGCGGATGATACTACTTACTCGGATAACACTGTATCTGTTCTTAAAGGTAACGCTAGAAAATAAATGGAATATCACTACAATACTATTACAAACTTGATATTGTTAATCGATATTAGGCAATTAATTAATATTATACATATTAAGCTTTTGTGCGATGGATATACGTTTTTCGAAATATAAATTAGTCAATAAATCTTCAGATTTAATTAGGAATAAATTTGCTGGAAAATGAAGCTTTAACTTAATTTCAAACTTAATGGAAAGAGGTTTGGTTTAATTAATTATGGCAAAGGACACTAAGGCTATCATTCTAAGGGAAGGATACCTTCGTGGAGGACTTGCTAAGGAAACTGACTCGTATGCGCGTTACACATGGGGGAAAACACGAGAACTAGCATGCAGTCAACCCGTTCGCCTGGAATGAAACCCGGATCAGAGCTACCAGTTCTCGTCGACCTTACTGGTCGGCCGCTGGTAAGACAAATGGGAAAGAGAATTAAATTTGTTAAGAAATTTAAATATTTAGTTTTAATATCAGATGAAAAGCTGAGTTGATACCGTATATACAAAATTTTAAAATGAGAACAAAAGGTATTGCAGGTCATATTAAAAGATCTCAGGGCATGAATTTTAGGGTCTTATCAGGTTCAATGTTTCTTCTAACCTTCTTCGGAAACATACAATGACCTGACTAGAACAGAGAGCTTACTAAAGCTATGTTCACTAATTGTAGTAAGTAGACAGGATACAGACGAAGGGTATACAAAACCCTTTATTTTTTTCTTTATATACAATGACTTCCGTACTTCGGAATACAATGACCCTCCACTCGGGGTCTAACTTAAAAGATATCAAAATAAAACTAAACTCTAATTTAACTTTAGAATAAGATTGGCCTTATAATAACAAAAAAGCGTATGTAGCACAGAGACTGTGAACACTACAATACGTTTAATTTATCAAGAGGATTAAAACCTCTGGCCTGGAAGGCAAAGTAGCAACTGCGTAACTTCTAAGGTAAGCGGCCTGCTTCGAACTCACGGCTTCCTCTCTTCTGCTTGGCAAAAAGGCCACACTTAAATACTTGGCGTTCGCCAGACAACTTTGCATAAACTCCTTCACGCTTATAATTCTGGCCGGAAGTAGAAAATAAGAAGTGATAGTAAAGATTTAAAATAAAATAAACGTTAGTAAAACTTAAGATCCTTACATACTTCCCGCCAGAGTTAATTAGTTTGAAACTGAGGTCTAAAACGACCTTGTTGAAAACTTTTAGCTCTAGAAACTAACGCGAGGCCAAACTTTTACAAACATAACTTAGCTAGAAACTAGAAAATTTTAAAAGAAAGAAATTTGTTACAATAGCAGCTCCCGGAATATACAACAATCTTTTTTTCTTTTTCATCTGTACTGCATCAAAACAGGAGCTTTATTCAATTCTGGTTCCTTCCAGAGATCTGGAAGGAAAACTAGTTTAATGAAATGTTACAGAATGACATTGCAAATAACATATAGAATATACTTTTCTTAACATTCTTATTTCATTCATGACTATTTTAATTATCTCTCCCCGTGCTCTCTGACATGTGTTGTAAAAACACCAAACACGAATGTGTTTCTGTCTATGTGTTCAACACTTCCTCCTACAATCAAAACACTAATGTGTTAAAATTCAACATACGAGACCTCTTAACACACCCTAATTTCAACTCTAGACCCTGAGGTACTATTCTGAAAGTGGCTAACTCTAAAGTGTAGCGTTAGAGAGCCTAACTACATCATTCAACCTTTAACACATATTCACCATGATTTAATCTTTACAGTCACACGAATAACAAAATTTTTTAACATTACTTTCACTTTTACCATATCACGGTATTTCTAAACATTCAAAATAACAGTTCACATGTATACAAGAACATATCAAGATGCCGTTAATTTTACACATTTGAAAACATACATTAGTAGTACATTGTTAACTTCTATTCTTTTCAAAGCAAGTGCCAATTCTTTCTACATTGAAATAATACTACATTTCAAAAAGTCTTTCAGACTAAAACTTCTTTCTTGTTAGAATGTTTTAAATAAAATTTATACAATAACTTTTTACAATATTTAAGTCTTTATACAACGCTATTATACATCAACTTTAGTTTTACGCGCGAGTAATTGAAAAACATAATAAGAAAATCGGTCACAACTCATTTCTCGCCCTTTTGGCGATAAAGGTAGACCTCGCATGAGGTAAAACTTCTTGAAATCTGCCACTTGCAGTAAGAATGAAAGATTAACTTAAGTTTGTAAAGTAACATAAAATTTTACTTATCTTTGTAATATTCAGACATCCTTTTCTGGGCCCAGTCTTTAAAGGTGCTGCAGACCGTAGCTTGGTTGATCCTCCTTCTTGTACGGGCTCGCCCTTCAGTGCTTTCCTCTGGAAGCTTCCGTTTTTCACCACTACGGCCACCCTTGAACATCTTCCTTCTGTCCTCTGCTTGTGGTCTTGGCCGTTTGAAGGCAGCTGGTCTTGGTGGAACCGGGAAACTTCTGTCGTGATCCTGCTTGGACCTCGTTGTTGGCCGTTCAAATTTTTCTTGTACTTTTTCCTCCGCCGCTGATGACCCTTCCGCAGTTCGGCGACTTTTGCTGCGGAGAGTTCTGTCGGATGAGTGAATCTTCCGTTTCACAGCCGGGTTATAGTTGCCGTCCTTTCTCCCGGTCTTTTCCACATACGTCGTCCTTCTCCCTTCTTCATTCTGGGGGTGTTCGTGAACTCTGTTTTTTGGACGGTGGAACGGCTTCTTTTTCTTTGTACCTTCAATTTTTCCGCGGGGCAATTTTCTTTTCACTTGCTTCTGTCTCTCATTGGCTTGCCCTTGTACTTGTCGTTTTCCCACCTCTGGAACTTGTACCTGCGGTGTCTGCCGTACCGGATCCTGCAAAAGATCTGAAAAGATTTGCATTTTATTACGGTCATAGAATGGTTTTATCTGGTCAATGTTTGCGGAACAGGTTTCACCATTTCTTGCCTTTAACACTACAACAGCGTGAGTTATTTTTTCTATAACATATGGTCCTTCAAAGCGTGGAAAAAATTTGGCAGTTTTATCTTCTGGTGCTGAAGAAAGTGAATGCTTAATTTTTAGTACTTCATCCCCTACTTTATAAGTTACTCCCCGTCGTTTCAAGTCATAATACAATTTTTGTTTTCTTTGTGCTACTTCCGTATTCTTTTTTGCTTCTTTTATTAGTTTTTCTATATCACCCATTTTAAATTCTGGGGCTCTTTGTTGCACATAAAATAGTTTATCTAACGGTGTTATAACCTTTCTGCCTAAAAATAACTCAGCAGGAGTTTTGCCCGTTGTATCATGTTTTGCGGTCCTAAGGGCGAAAGCAAATTCATTGACATAGTTATCCCAGCTTTTATGAAAATTTTTAACATAACTACGGATAATTTTCACTATATTTCTGTTGACCCGTTCCGCTATATTTGATTGCGGCCGATACGGGACCATTTTTAAATGACGTATGCCCAGTTTTTGGCACATGTCTTCAAATATATTACTTACAAATTGAGGACCATTATCCGATATAACTTTTAGGGGCGCCCCGTATTTTAAAATATATTTATTTAAAATAGAATCGGTAACTAATTTCGCGGAGGCTCGTTTTAAGGGAACAATTTCGGTCCATTTACTAAAATGATCAACTATAACAAGGAGATAGCGACTTTTGTTTAACTGACTTTTTGGGAAAGGGCCCAATAAATCGATGCCGATTATTTCATTTGGAAATTCGGATTTAATACTATTTAGAAACCCGGCCGGGCGGAAATTAATATAATTAACGGCTTGACATGTTGGGCAGGACTGGACATACGCCCTTGTTAACTTTTGCAGTTCAGGAAAGTAGACTGCCTCGCGTACGCGTTGAGTAGTTTTTCGAATACCAGCATGAGAAGCTAAAGGGCTGTCATGGAGCTCTTGCAGGATATTTAATCTAAGACTAGCTGGGATAACAGGTCGAAATTCGTTGTTGGAATTTGTAGTTTTTGTATAAAATAATAGACCATCTATTAGTTCGTAATGGGCCGCCCTATTTCTTATCGCCACAATATCTTGGTGGCTAAAATTTTCAGGATCCTTCAAATACTCATAAATACTTCCAAACTCAGGATCCTTACCCAGTTCGGTTATTACAGTTTCTCGGGAATTTATTGTACACGCTGTCAGCATTGCAACTTTTACGGTATTACCCTGTTCGTCTAATTTAATTCGTGACAGGGCATCTGCTACGATATTTTCCTTTCCGGGGGTATGCTTGATTACCAGATTATATTCTTGCAGCTTGAGTGCCCATCTTATTAACCTTGGGGATAAATTTTTTCCAGAGTACAATCTAGTTACCGCCGCATGATCAGAATATACTGTTATCGGCGCCTTTCCAAAATAGACTCGGAACTTTTGCACTGCTAACAGAACTGCAAGTGCCTCTCTCTCGGTCGCGGAATAGTTTCTTTGTGTTTGATTTAAAGTTCGGCTAAAAAATGCTACTGGCTGCTGATTTTGCGAAAGTAGCGCTCCTACCGCATAATCCGAAGCATCCGCTGAAATTTCTAAATTTTCATCCTTTTCAGGAAATTTCAACACAGGGGCTTGCGTTAATGCTTGTTTTAATTTTTCGAAAGCACTATTGGCTTCGGCCGTCCACGAGAATCTTGCCTTTTTCCTTTTTAATTTTAACAATGGCTCAGCGATAGCCGCAAAATCTTTTATAAAGGACCTATAATATGAACAAAGTCCTAGAAAAGAAGAGAGCTTCTTTGCCGTGTTTGGAGTCGGATACTTTTGTACAGCGATTATTTTTGATTCATCTGTCTCGATCCCTTTTTGCGATATTTTGTAACCTAAATATTTTAATTCAGGGGCTGCAAATTTGCATTTTTCGACATTAACTTTTAGACCGGCCTCATTTAATAAAGAAAACACCTGTCTTAAATCCTGTACATGTTGGTCTAGATTATCACTAGTAATAATGATATCGTCTAAATAGATAAATGTGGACTTTCCGAGAACAGGTCTTAACACAATGTCCATGCATCGCTGAAATGTTGCTGGGGCGCCTGAAAGGCCAAACGGCATTCGCAAAAATGCATAAGTGCCAGACTTGGTTATAAAAGCAGTCTTAGGCACGTCCTCAGGCCTGATCCCTATTTGAAAATAACCATTCGTTAAGTCTAAAGTTGTCATAAATTTGGTTGGTTTTATGTTCCTTAAAATTTCTTCTATAATCGGTAACGGATATACCGGATATTTCGTTATGGAATTTAATTTACGGTAATCAATAGCGAATCTCCACCTTTTTGGATGCTCCAAAGGATAATCATTATTTTTCTTACATAAAACCACCGGACTAGCATAACTACTTGAGATAGGCGTTACGATCTTTTTACGTAGCATATCGGTAATATGCCATTCTATAATTTTTTCCTTATTCTTATCATACCGGTATGGTTTTTGACGAACCGGCAATGCATCTCCGGTGTCAATACTATGGTTAGTAACCTGGGTAAATCCTGGAATATCACTAAATAAGGAAGCAAATTCACTTACCACTTGTCGGATTCTATCTTGCTCGTCATTAGGCAGGTGGTCGAGATTTAACCTTGGCGGTTCAACCTTTTCTACACGCACTGGTTTCATCGTCAGCTTAAGAGACGCTTCATTAAAATCCAGTGTAGCTTGTGCGTCTGAAAGAAAGTCTATTCCTAGTATTAAGTGTGCTTGCAAATTCTTTACTATAAAAAACATCACCTTTACTTGTTCGTCCTTGATACGGATGTACAAAGGTACTTTACCTACGCACTTACATTGTTCTCCTTGCGCCGCTAATACTGTTGTATTATCCGCATTATATATGCGGTATTTGCGAAAATACTTTCTAAAAAAGACTTCTGCCACACAGGAACATTGCGCGCCGGTATCCAGGAGTGCGGTGGCCGGGATATTATTTACCAAGACTTCAATCTTCGGAAGAGTTAAATTTTTCACCATTACTGTATTTAACTTGTAGGAAGAGGGGTTTTCGTGGCCTTCGGATTTCCGCACCCTCTCGTCAGCAGAAATCCGTTTTAGTTTAAATTATTTTTCCTTTCGGTGCTTTCCTTCTTTCTCCACTGGCCTTGAGACTTTTTTCCTGGGTTGCTATTGAACTGTCGACGTTCGCCGGCTGTTTTTGAATGCTCGGGTTTCCTTGCCCACTGATTCGCTTTTTCTCCGTAGCCATGTGCTTGAGTTTGCTGTAGTCTTGGCGTACCAAATTGGTTTCGCTGTTGATATTGGCGTCTTCTTTCGACGTCCGCCGTTCTTCTACTTTCAAACTGGATTGCTAGCTCAAATAATTTTTCCAGTGTAGTCGGATTTCTCAATTCAATAAAGTCTTGCACTTGGGGTAGTAACCTCGGCAAAATCACTTGAATTATTTCAGGATCCGGACGGTTTCCATACAAGAGCTTGAAAACGTGAATTTTTCTTAAAATAAACCTGGAGAGGTTTTCCATTCTTTGTTGATATATACTGAAAAGTTCTGTTTCTAATTTCGCACGATCCCTTACAACAGGGAAGGCTTTTAGTAGGGCAGTCTTGAAATTTTCGTAGGTATAGGTGGGACTACCTGCTTGACCCAAGAGACTTCTGCTGATACATTTGAACCAGTTAAGCGCTTGGCCCCTCAAAGCGCTGGTAGCTAAGGTAACTTTTTGAAACTCGTGCACGGGGTAGAGCATGAAGTGGTCATCCAATTTTTCCAAAAAACTGGTTACCTGTGAGTTTCCATTAAACGTTGCTTCTGGTTTCATCGAAGCGCGCATGGTCTGGACAATATACCCAAATCCTTCCAGGGCGGCAGCTGGCATTTCTGGATTCTGAGCTGTTTCTGCAGGCAGCACAGGTTCTTCTTGAAACTCGGCCATGGTTATTCTTCGTCGGGCGCCACTATCAGGTTCAATGTTTCTTCTAACCTTCTTCGGAAACATACAATGACCTGACTAGAACAGAGAGCTTACTAAAGCTATGTTCACTAATTGTAGTAAGTAGACAGGATACAGACGAAGGGTATACAAAACCCTTTATTTTTTTCTTTATATACAATGACTTCCGTACTTCGGAATACAATGACCCTCCACTCGGGGTCTAACTTAAAAGATATCAAAATAAAACTAAACTCTAATTTAACTTTAGAATAAGATTGGCCTTATAATAACAAAAAAAGCGTATGTAGCACAGAGACTGTGAACACTACAATACGTTTAATTTATCAAGAGGATTAAAACCTCTGGCCTGGAAGGCAAAGTAGCAACTGCGTAACTTCTAAGGTAAGCGGCCTGCTTCGAACTCACGGCTTCCTCTCTTCTGCTTGGCAAAAAGGCCACACTTAAATACTTGGCGTTCGCCAGACAACTTTGCATAAACTCCTTCACGCTTATAATTCTGGCCGGAAGTAGAAAATAAGAAGTGATAGTAAAGATTTAAAATAAAATAAACGTTAGTAAAACTTAAGATCCTTACAGTCTGATCCCATTTATACAATACTATTCATATATATCTTTGCGGTAGAAAAGACTGTTAACTGATATTTGGACATTTTTTTATGCAAAGCGTTCAGTGCCTCTTTGTTCTTATAATTAACAACATTTACAGCACTTCTTCCCGTTAATGAAACAATATGATATTAAATTTCCTGCAGTTAACGAATTTTTTTAAGCTCCTTTATTTAGTAAGGTATCTTGTTTTTAAAATTTGCAAAATTCTGAATTCACTTGGCGTCGGGAAAAGGTAATTGTCAAGTCACATTGGCGTCGGAAAAAGGTAATTGTCAAGTCACGTAAATTATTAACATATTAATAGCTTATTTACTTCTCTTAAAATTCATTATTTTATTTATGAGCACACACAGTAGCTTACTATTATGAGCATGAAATTATGACGTTTCTGTATGATGTTTGATATTACGAAGTTCGTCGAACTTCATCAGTTGTGGACTTTATTATTCTTAATGAAGTTGCATTTTATTTTAATTTTAGATTTTTCTTCCTCTTTCAAGTATATATACTTAAAATGTATACATTTAAATCATGTATTATAAATATATATGAAAAATTTTAAAAGTTTGGTTAATATTATTTTAAAACTAAAATCAAGTTAATGTACTACAATACTTGCTAACCATTTTTTCAAGATGAGGTGACCCCCATTCATAGTCAACTGAGCTGAACTGGAAATGAACTAACATCCACTTTTGTGAATTTTTTTTAATTTACCGTGATTGAAATTAATTTACTTATGCGTAGTAGAGGCAGAATGGGACGTAACATCTCAATAGCGGTATTTTGACCTTGTGTTCTACAGGAAGTTTGATTGCATAGGCATTTTTGAAATTTAAGTCCTTTTCGCCGTTTGCATCATAAATAAGAGTCAGTTTACCTCTGAGAGGCGACCGCAAATGCATGTCTTCTCTTAGACAGTTGTCGGCTCTGAGTTATAATCTGTTTACGTAGTAAACAGACACTTTACCATAAGCGTCGAAATATTGCTAAATTTCGCGAAGAATGTCATCTATTGCTTTGGCCTTCCGATTGTATTTGAAGTATCATGGTGGTAAGAGTAACGTAATCCCATTAAAGTCATGGCGTCCTTTTAAAAGGAGAAGAATCATCATCGTAATCGTTATCGTTCAACGGGGATTTGGTCGTCGGTTAGACCGATTAGGAGTTGTGCGGCCGGTAATGGAGCTTTCCATCAAACAAAATCCGCCTGCCACATTGAAGGACGATGTTTGCTTTTGGTTGTACTTGAAACTATTAGGACAGCACCAAAGTTAATTGTTGCTAAAAAATGAGATTTTTCACTGTGGACAACTGAGAGATCCGTTTTCAATTCATCCGTCTCGTTATTTAATCATACATAGTCTTCAGTTGTTTCATCTAAACAATAACAACAAAGGGAGGGAGAAAGAAAAGAAATCTGAAAGGTTATAAATTTTACTGTTCGTCAAAATGGCTTTGTTAAGGTTTTTTACGTTTTCGCTCAGCTCGCATGTCTACTAGTCTGCCCTAGTAATTGTTCCTGCTAACCCTTTGTTTTTTTGTCTTTTTAGCTTTATTGTTAAACATCGTTTTCTTCGTATCACGCAACGCACAGCTCAACAGAAAAGTCATACAATTTTAAAAAGTTGCGCAGCAGCATATGTTTAGAATTGCCGATGCGGTGTTAAATGTTGGCTTACATTTTTATATTTTTTGTCTTTTCTCACTTTACTATATCAGTATTTAGTTTTATTATTAAGATGGCTAACAAAACGATTTCGTTTTTTTATTATTTACTTTCTGTATGTTAACTTTATTCATTAAATATTACGTTCTTTGCGCTTACGCCACAGTAAAATTGCAGGCAACAGCAAAATCAAAAATATTTAAAAGCAGCATATCTTTAGAAATCTTGACGTAGTGTTACAGACTGCCATACATACTTTTAATTTAACATTAATTTCTTTAAGAACAAGCTGCTAGTGCAACCAAAAGCCTAATATAGTTATTATAGAAAAGAAGAAATATGTAATGATTTTAATGAGTCAGACTTGTGTAATTTCATAAAAATATTGAATATTTGTAATTAGGTATCTCATGGTTTTAATACATATTTCGTTAAATCAATCGCATTAAAACATAAAAAATTCTATTCTTCAGAACTATTTTTATTGATTTTAAATCGCTTATTTTAGTACTCAGTAACCTTCCAGATTATATTTGAAAGCATTTTAGGCTTTAATTGAATATCAACATCCCGGCGCGTGTAGACTAAAATTATTTTATTTCCTCCCACCGCAAAACATTGTTTTCATAGAGTCGAGTTTACTAATTAAAATTGAACGATAAATATCTTACATTTTTCCGAATGGCGATAATCTCGCACGCTGGAGCTAAAAATATTTTATTTTGAACAGTGTCGCCATTGTTCTATTAAACCAAATAAAATCATTTATTTGGTGTCTACTAATAAGAAATTCCTTAAGATTTAGAAAATGGGAAATAAAAGGTAAAAAAACAAATTCTAAATTCAAACTTTGGGCTTCCAGTTTCACATGCTCAGCTGAAGAACTACGTTACTCAAAGCATGATGACTCTAGGTATCGTCGTTTATCAGAACGTGAGAAGCTTATGTACATTCCTGAAAATTCTTTATTATTTAATTCTTTAAAAATAAGACAGAGTGATAATGTTAGCTGGCAACAATTTGATAAGTGATACGTCATTTATAGCTGCTCACGCATAATTCCACTTGGAGACTAATAGCCCCTGTAGTAACTAATTCCGGTTACTATCAGAGAGCATTAGTTCCAGAGGTAAGTGATCATTCCGTTTCGTTATTAATAAACACACATTTTATTTACAATATAATACACTGATTTACAAGCATTATTATTAGGCAAATGCCTTCATCATTATTAGGCTTAACACCTTCGTTCTTCCAAACTCAAAACTAAGTTACAGAATATCAAATGAGACAAGACGTTCGGAGCGCCACCTAACGGCGAAAACTATCAATTTATAACAGCCCCTTTGGGGTTATTAAAACAGATTGTTAAACTAAAGAATATTGTGTAAGTTGCATAAATTAAGGAAAAAATATAGTACAATTTATGTTAAAATGAACAGCTTATAACTTGTGTGTAAAAATGAATAGCGTATAAGGTATTTTCTTCCTCCTTTCTGCATGCCTGCATTTCCCTCCTATCTGTCTATAAGGTGCTTTCTCCCTTTCAGCATGCTTTGGTGGTGTAACGGTAGCACACTCGGCGCGTATTTGAGAGGTCCAGGTTCGAGTCCCGGAGAGGGTATTGCTCATTTTACAGGTCTGAAGCATCAAAATAACCTAATGATTGTACCAGTTTATCACTTCTGTATTAAAAATACTTTATAATTTGTTTTTGTCTTGTCTATATTAGATGGAACAATGGTAGAAGGGAGTTTGAACTTTTTCCACTCCCAATTTTGAGGGAGAGCACTCGGTGGGTCTTCCACCCCTCTCCACTCCGACCAATCCACAAAGGAGGACTTTCGGCTCGCCGCAGACTGCCGCCATGCCGCACCGACACTATACATTTACAAACATCCCTGTCTTCTGCAGGATTCCAATTCGGGCCTTTCGGTACCTAATTCGGGCCTTTCTTAGTAGGCTACCCTATCCACTCTATCGTCTGGGCGACACTTCGTAATTCCTTTGTAAAAAAATAATAATTATAATGTTAAATAATTTTATTGCTAGTAATTACTTTGGAACACTGTAATAAAACATAAGAGAAGCACATTTAATGTAAGGGTAGCTTCTAAAGGACTCTGGCGCATATATCTCTCAGTCGATAATTATTTGGCGGGTGTTGTCCTCTTACCTATTTGGCGATGCCCCAAATTTATTCTAAAAATTTTTAAAAATAATAATTCAAGCACTTCGTGACATTTTTAAAACTCCATTTTCAAAGCTAACATATAACTACCGAAATCCTTAACTCTCCTTGTATAAAAAGTTTAAACATTTCTTCTTTTGCTCCTGTTTAATAGATTTTAAGAAAACTGCTTAAACAAAGTCTTGTTTTCTGATATTAAAACTCCTTTGGGTAAGCAGACTCAAACAAAAGCAAGCTCATTAACATGTTTAACATTTTTTTTAAAAATTTATTACAAAGGAAATGTAATTTGTTTCTCGATTATTAACGTTGCATCGCCAGCAGCCGATTTTAAAAGGATTTTCAGCCTCCTACTGTTCGCAGCTATTGAAGACTTTGTTTTATTTTCGCCTTAATGAAACATATACAGTCTAAGATGAGAACAAAAAATAATGTTTGAACTTAATCAGTGAGGAAAGCTAGTGTTATTCTCTACCATCTCCATTGTCGTGAGGTAAAACGATAAATATACTGCAAAATTAATTTGCATTGCAAACACCATTTGAATGCACGTGAGCATACAAGAAGGAAATTTCAACAACGAAAATGTGTTTCATTTTTTCGGAAAAAGTTGGATAATTACTTTGTATGTTCAACGATATTAAATAATTCTGATATGAACACCACAAGACTTCCTTGCACGGCCTCTGAAATTATACATATTTTTTGTTAAACTTCATTTAAACTTATTTTTTCGAATGTCATTAGAGATATAATTCTCATTCAATCAGATCAGTTCTCCTTTCCCTCCAAAGCAAAAATACGTAGAAGCTCAAAACATGTTCAATAAATCTTTGAAAACCGAAGCTTTCGCTAACCTGTATCTTAAAATTTCGAAACGCCCGAAATGATTTTTGACAGTCGCAGCAATTTCCTCCCCACCCCATCCATTAACGCACAAAAAGAGTGAAGATTTAAAATTACGTCTTTTCTACTTTTAACAAATAAAGATAATAAACCACAAATAAATCCTTCTAGGAACAAGGATATATCCTTCTAGGACTATCTCTGCAATAAACTGATACAATGCATTTGGGGAAAGTGCACCTGCTACTGCATACCTTAGGGGCTTTGAAGAAAATAACGTAGGAATTTCGGCCGTTTCGGACGGTTGTGGTTGTTTGAATGAAAGACCGTCTAGTCCGTTACGTTAAAATTCGTAAAGTTAAATAAACGTTAAAATTTGTAAACTACAGAAAAACATGAAACACCAAATACAATTGAAAACATTCCAAGGAAAAAGTTACAGTTAAAATTAAGTTTCCACGCAAAAACAAGCACCTCGGCCAACGGGCAGGAAGAACGAATTTTCTGCATACTGAAAGTTTACTTTTGGCCAGAGTGTGCAAAACTCAAATTGGTGTACCAAATGACTAATTCACTATTTTACTAAGAGTTTCTAATGTAAACAAATGGCGGCCTTGTTAAAACTACAGCCATTTAAACTTTTAAACTGTTAACAATTCTACAACTATTGCATGTAGATTAACCAAAGTCATAAAATCCTTAAACGGAATATAAGAAAATATAATTTAATCAATTTTAAAGCAATATATGCACAATTTGCCAACATATAAGAATAAAAATACTGAGCTCACCGAGTCGGATAACAGAGGGGGGGAATATGAAGATATTTTGCGTTTTTTACGTATTTTTACATAGCCGCAAAGTCAGAAATGAACTAATTGAACGAGAAATATATCTATAACAAAATTCCAGGAATTAAGTTGTAGAGACAATAGGATTTTCGGGAGCAGGCAACATGAAAAAAGAGCCGGGAATCGAACCACGGATTTCTGAAATACCGGCTCAGTGTGCTGACCACTACACTACGCATGCTAAGAAGGTAAGAGATATACCTTATATACTCCCTATTTTAAAGGGCGACTGAAGTTTTTAGGTGACCCAGTCGCCAAATCCTGGGGGGGGGGAATCATCATTCACCATCCTTTTAGTTCGAGCGCCACTGTAGAGACATCAGGTATTTTGGAGGCAAGAGAGATGAAAAATGAGCAAACGCTTTCGCCGGGAATCGAACCACGGACCTATGGAATATCGGCTCAGTGTGCTGACCACTACACCACGAAGGCATGCGAGGAATGTGGGAGAAATACCATATAATGTTTAAAGGAAATGCATTAAACAATTGTATAATTTAACAAGACATACTAGGAATTTATGTGGTGTCCACATGAGATATTTAGTTTAATTGCATAAGCAATATATGCATTCCTAATTAATTTTGCAATTTCTTTTGAAGTCATAGTAAGTTTAATAAGTCCCTTAATTTTATAATAGTTAAGTTTTAAGTCTTAAATAAGTCTCTTAAGTTTATTAGCAATTTAGTATTTAGTAATTAATAAAAGTTTATTTTAATAACTTGTATTATATAGCTTAATTAGATCGTAATTATAATTTTCGTAACGAACTTACCATATTTTTATTTTATTGCTTCCACGTTTATTTATAAAAAATAATAAATTTTCACGAGTATATTAATAGACAGATTTCACAATTTCTCGAGAAATGACAAATCATTTCTTTCTTTTACTCTAAAAATAAATAATTGTTGAAACGAAACATTCATAGAAATTCCTTACTATAGTTTATTTAGTTAAAAAATGTCGTAGTTCTCTATATTTCAAAAATAAATTCAGTAAAACTGATTTAAGTTTGTTTACATTTGTTCTATTTATTTATTATTCGTAGAAGAACCGACGTGTTTTGGAAACTAACATCGATTTTGTGAAACTGCATGCGTATGCACAGTTTTTCAATCGTTCTCTTGCGAGAATTTCCAGAGGCAACGAACAGAACCATCGATTCTTTTCTTAATATTCGTAAAGGAACTAAAAAGGAAGAGAAAAAAGGTGCGGGGGCGTCAGCATTAAATGTATGGACCTTATTAAGAACATGACGGCATGAATAGTTTGTCATTCTCAACGGGGGGAGAAAGAAAATATCAGAAAAATCGTTAGAATGGTACCAAAAGCTCAATTTATTTAAATTGACGATCTGTCTTAAAAGAAAAATTGGCTTTTAGAAATTCCAAGGAAAATGACTTCCAACAAAAAGGAAGTCGATTTTTTGGGAGAAATAACTACGTGTAAAATCTCGCTATCTTTTATCTTCTTTTCTTATTATACAGCAAGGAACTTTTAAATGAGCTTAGGAGCACGTACGGGGCGGGAATTTTAGACGCCTTAGGTAAATCTTTCCTTCGTTCGTATGAGATAGGAGTATTATGTTCCCAGTTTAGTGCGCTAGACAAAATCAAAAACAGGATTAACATGGTGAAATGTGAGCAAGATAATATCTTTTATGTGAATATAACAGACTCTCAGTGCATGTTTAATTAGTACGTGGGTAAATTAGTATTGCGAACAGCAACAAACTGTGCTATAAAATATTACGTAAAGTTATTAAAAATGGAAACTTAAGTGTTATATTTAATGCATAATATTGTTAAAAATACCTGCAGCATGTAATTTGGGTTTTCTCTGTTAAGGTGGTTAACTCAATACGGTTAACTACAGGATGACCGTCTGCTTCAGTTAAATTCTTTCTTGGAAGAGTATCTCAGAAAACTTGCCCAACATTTATGTTACACATACCCCCCCCCCCCGAAAAAAAATTAAGGTTTCAGATTTTAACGGGCTCCCGAAAGGGTTTGTTAATGTTTTTTACACTTTTTCAGGGCTCGAAACCTACCAGTCTGCCTTTACACTTACTCTTAATAACCCATTTTTTTTCGTCGCTTTTGCTTCATTATTAAGCATCATTTCCTTCGCACTTAAACAATTCAATAGCAAAATTAGAAACATTTTAAAAGTAGCAAATCAATGCAGTGCTAAGTGTCGGCATACATATTTTTTAGTCTTTTCTCAGTTTATCATATCAATATTCAGTTTTCTGACTAAGAGAGCTTTACAATTTTTTTTTCTTTTAATTTTTAACGTTTCGTGTGTTTACTTTAATTATAAAATATCATGTTCTTCGCGCTTATTATAAAATTCGATTTAACGGCAAACATCCCCAAATATTTAAAAACAGCATGTCTTTAGAATTTTCGGTAGACAGTCTCGCGCGCTGGAGATAAAAAGTTTTATTCCGTACAGTGTCGCCACTGCTCACTCTGAAATCGTTGAGTTTATTCATCAAAAATTCATTAAAGTTTTAAAAAATGTGAAATAGATAACAAAACAAATTTGGGCTTCCATGTGCTCATTTTGGGTGGAGAACTACGTTATTTAAAACTGGATGGAGCTAGGTATCGTTTTACAATAAACGTACATACATTTCATATAGATTTTTCATTATTTAATCTCTTTAATCCTTTCGCCGTCCTCTTCTGTCCGCAAAAATTTCTCCCCAGCGGCCCTTTGTTTTTTGCAGCGTATAATGTTGTTTTCTCTGTACATATATAACTTTTGTAGTGAATGAATGTAAATGAATACTAAATAAAATTATAAGGAAATAAAGCATAATGAAAAAGCAATAACATCACTCTGCTTATTTCTAACAGCAGGATTAATTTCATAACATCTGATCCAGGTGGTCCACTCCTCCCATTTTGTTGTCGTAATCTTTTCCAATTATTGTTTTTTTTACAGTTCTTTTCCGTGTTCCATCATCAGTCATTGAGTTATTATGGACTGTACTCATCAAACGTATATCCGTCTTGTCTTTCAAATTCACAACCTCATTTATTGTCTTTTTCTGCGGAGTAGACGTTGAAGATCTCTCATTGTCTTGTATCTTATGTAAAATGGCGCGAATATTCATAAAACCCGGGGAAAGTTCAATTACAAATAGAATGTCTGATTAGTACTGCCCTCTAGGAGGTATTAGAAAAAACAAAACTAAAAACTCAAACAAGTAAACATTTAGAAAACGTTTTAAACGTTTAAAAGTCTTAAAACGTAGAAGAACGCTTGAAGCGCGTTATGGCCGCCCTGCAGAAGTTTCACTTGAACACGCTAAACGCGTTACGGACGACGAAGAGGTTAAATATAGTTAAATATAGTACAGGGAGATAATATTCGGTGGCAGGAATTTTAAAAGTGATACCCCCCTTTATACTGATTCAACGCAAAATACCGTTTCGAGACTAATATCCCGTTCAGGACTAATGTTCCTTTTGGGCTGAAAACATGCGAAACATCCTTGCATTCAGTGGTTTCGCTTGGAACCCAAACTGAGAGCAACTTTTTATCTATGCTACCCACTGGACTATATGTGATGTTTTGAATATGGCCCGATAAGTCGGTTTCATGAGTGTGTTGTTCCTGCTCATGCTGCCCACCAAGAGCCAAGCAGTAAAATCCCTGCTGCTTGGGAGCTTTCGTGAGTTTTGTTATATCTAACGTAAATACAAGTCCGTATCATTTAGAAAGTGCTCCGTGACGTGTATCATCAGTCAGGTACATAGCCTTTGAGAAATTAACCGAAATCTAAAAAATCGGAATTCTTACTCATGGCATCTAAATGTTAAATTATTTCAAGCTTATTGGGACCTATCCACCTAAGAGGAAGCATTTCGTGGCAAACTTTTTAAGGTTATTATTTTTGGATTATATAAGGGAACATTTACGAAAACACTCATGCAGGTAATCCATTCGACAGGATTCGAACCCTGACATGTCTCCTAATTGTCAGCTACCTCATTCACCCTGCCACCATTGGTTCATTAAGGCAAAAGGATCAAGATATAATTGAAATTTAATTGAAATTTTGACTTCAAACAAATTAATAATTATCGGTCTATAACGTATTTTCCCCCTCTTTTCTGCATGCCTTCGTGGTGCAACGGTAACACTCGAATACGGTAACACACAGTACGTATTCGAGTGGTCCAGGTTTGAGTCCGAACGAGGGCATTGCTCATTCTTCACGTGTTCTTTTTTTTGTTTAAACCTAATGACTATTACAGTGGCACCGAACTAAAAGAGTGGTGGATGAGGATTCTTCACCACCAGGATTTGGTGAATGGGTCCCCTAATCCCCAGTTGCCCTTTAAAAAGGCGAGTATATAAGGTACTTTCTCCCTCTTTCCAGCATGCCTTTGTGGTGTAAAGGTTAGCACACTCGGCACGTATTCGAGAGTTCCAGGTTCGAGTCCCGACCAGGGAATTGCAAGTTTTTCATGTCTTCCGAATCCCCCCCCAAAAAAAACTAATGACTCTACAGTGGCCTCCAACTAAAAAGGAGGTGAAAAATATTTCGTCACCACCAGGAGATTTGGCGATTAGGTCCCCTAATCCTCAGTCGTCATGTAAAAGGTGGAGTATATGTATTTTCTCCTTCTTTCTACCATGACTTCGTGGTGTAGCTGTAGCGGTAGCACACTCGGCGCGTATTCGAGAGGTCCAGGTTCGAGTCCCGGCAAGAGCATTCCTCATTTTTCACATTTCTGCTCCAAAATAACCTAATACTTCCTACTAAGTCTTTAGAAAAGGAGGCAAATTAAGTGGGTTAACTGGGATCACAATGGAGGGGGGGGGAGGTTCTCTCAGAAAAATACGTTACCGATGCTAGGTTTCTTTCTTTTTCGCTTTTCTGAAAAATATTAAGGTAGGGAAAATACTTGAAAAAATATTCTTTTAAATATAAATAATGGCGTTTTTCTAAAACAAATGATTCACTTGAAATAGTCATTAATTGAAAATAAGCTACCAAACCATCCCGAATCTTATACTTCTTTTAAAATAAAAATATATTATCTGAAACGAATTAGAATTACTGAAACATAAATTAAAAGTTTTTTTTTTTTTTTTTTTTTTTTTTTAATACTGAAAGAATAATCCTTTGGATACTAAATCGCAAATCTCTTTTAGTGCGAAAATTTGTATCTGAAACCAATTAGAATTATTGAAAGAGATTTTTGAACTACTAGATCGGTAATATGAAAGCTTTCTGAATCACAAAACCTTTATAATACGAAAAGTCTTTGTATGAGCCTGTAAGAATTATTGAAACGGAACCTAAAACAGAACTGAAACTGTTTTTAAATTATGTTGACGATTATCGGAAACCATCACGACTCACAACTTTTCTTTAATATGAAAATACGTTATCAGACACATATCAGAATTACTCAAACGGAAAGTGAAAGAATTTTATAGAATTCGGAATCGATTATTCAAAGCCATCTTGAATCACAAAATTCTAGTGCTACAAAAATTTCTGTCCAAAGAATAATCAGAATTATTCAACAGAAATTTTGAAACACATTTCGTTTTTTTTCAAATACGCATATATTTCAAGTCATCCTGAATCACAACCGGTTTTTAGTATGAAAATTTATCATTTGAAAACAATGAGAGTTACTGAAGCAAATCAAAGAATTTTCTGAATCTACTATTCGAAACTAACCTGAATCATGAACTTTATTATTATTTTTTTTATAACAAACGTGTCTATAAGGAACCATTAAAATTTACTGAAACGGAAACTGAAAGAGGTTTTTTTCAATACGGAAACAATACCTTGTACGAAGTAAAGGATATATTGTTATGGTAAAAGATATCCTTTATCAAGTTTCAACGGAAATATTAATTCTGACCGTTCTTGAATGCATTTTGACTATATATTTGCATCTTTCTGCTCTTTAATTAAATATTTTACATCTTGACTAATTTTTAATGTCTTGACATACGGATGGACTATAAAAAACGTTTTATTCTGAAATGTATTGCAAAATGGGTTTTTTTCGTGACATCTGTATATTATGTATAGGTACGTGCGTATGTATGGAACATAATTCAAATACGGTTAGCCGCAGAGGACTGAAATTTTGTATATGAGATTGCTACAACATCTAATTGTGCACCTCCTTTTTCTACTGCAGTTGATATATGTATTCTTTCTTTATATATATATATTTGCGCGCGTACGGGTTCGTAATAGATTCGCTCCTATGATAGGCTAGTAAAAAATTATTTTATCAAAATAAACATTTCAAAGTTCTAGAATTTCCCGCACAAATATACGTGCAGGGGTCAGAGTATCGCACAGTACAATCACTAGTTATGCTTCAAACTACTGAAAACGGTAAACACAGCGTAATGCAAAGCGCATCTAAAGAGGAAGCTAACTCGCATATATCTCAATTCACGGCGGAATTAACGACTTGCACAACAATAACTAAGCAACTGAGAGCACATGCTCTCTCTTCGGCCTTAAATAGTTTCCTACTGGCCGTCAAGATATTTCTGGTACTTCCTGCTTCTCGAAATCACTGGAAAGGAATATGAAGGTCGAATTACGGTTACAGCTCATACAATACATTTTATATACTAAAATAAAGGCCGGGTAAGGACTATGATCAATTACATTTATTCAATTTCAATGCACTATTAAGGTAGTACATGGACCGGAAAAATATGTGGCCAAATTTGGCGACGTTTGGCGTTTTCTCGCCAAATTGCCGAGATACCTATTTATTTTTTTTTTAAATGCACTTGCCCCTGTATTCTTATTTTCCGGCATAGCTTTCTCTTAAAATTTGTCTCGGGCTACATTACAAAGAAAAAAACAATTATATATATACAGTGGTGGCCAAAATTGTGGACACTTTTGGAAATTTTAATGTTTTTGAACTTTGTATGCTTATAGAAAATGTTACGTTTCGCAAAATGCAAACTCGTATATATCATTTTAAAGAGAATTTATTACTGAATTCAATACAAAACACAAAATTCAATTATTTGCAATACAAAAAATGTTATATGTACTTTAATATAAATAAAAAAAAACAGTTATGAAGTGGTTTGTAATAGCTTAATAGCTTTCCTGGCCAATCACTGTTCTTGTTCTGAGAACCAATCAAATGTTAGTAACTGCCAGTAGAAGCTGACATCATGTTTACACTTGAAACAATTCATTATTTTGCTTAGTTCTGTAGAAGGAGGACCTGTTTCTTATACACTGCAATTACAAGTAGGGATTTTTTAAAAAATTTTTAATATTTAGTCAAGGAACAATCACATCAAATAAAAGAGTAGATTGGACACCTAAAGAAAGATATAATATTATTGTGTTACGAGAAAGTGGTCTTTCCTATGCTGAAATTGCAAGACAGGTGGGTGGTTCAGTGACTACATCTGGAGTCCGAAAGTTTTGTTTACGATATCAAGAGACAAATTCAATAAAAAACAAAGAAGGAAAAGGCCGAAAAAGGTGCACCACATCTATGGATGACAGAAGAATAAAAAGACTATGTCTCCAAGATAGAAAAATGTCATCAGCGGCCATCAGAAGTGATATGAATGATGCTGGTGTTTCTGTCAGTTCAAGAACAATCAGCAGAAGATTAACAGAAGTTGGACTGAGAGGTAGAATTCCACGAAAAAAGCCTTATCTTAATTTTCAGCAACGAAAGAAAAAGAGTACAGTGGGCAAAGGAACACATTAATTGGACAGATGATCAGTGGTCACAAGTTATATGGAGTGATGAAACTAAGATATTGTTATTCGGTAGTGATGGGCGAAAATATATAAGACGTAGAATAGGAGAAGAGCTACATCCTGACTGCATTCAAGAAACTGTGAAGAACCCAGTTAGTGTTATGATTTGGTCATGCATGTCAGCAGATGGTATTGGTCACCTTCATGTCATCGAAGGGACACTGAATGCCAGAAAATACATTGACATTATTCTAGAACCAAAACTTCTACCTTCCATCAGAGATCTCTTTCCTAACAATGCTTCGTTTATTTTTCAGCAGGATTCTGCTCCTTGCCACACGGCCAAAATATCGAAAGAGTGGTTTCGTACAAAGAGCATTAAATTGTTGTCATGGCTAGGAAATAGTCCTGACCTCAATCCTATCGAAAATTTGTGGTACCGTTTGAAAACTCTTGTTCGAATGAGGCGCCCATCAAATAAAAGGGAACTAATTGAGGCTATAATTGTTTCCTGGCATCATGTAATAACGAAAGAAGAGATTAAAACTCTTGTCAGCTCAATGAAACGTCGATGTGAAGCTGTAATCAAAAATAAAGAGTACCCTACTAAGTACTGATAACTAACTGCAATCATCGCTATCTAATGTATATCGATAACTATTATCGTTTAACTTTTTTGTATTGCAAATAATTGAATTTTGTGTTTTGTATTGAATTCAGTAATAAATTCTCTTTAAAATGATATATACAAGTTTGCATTTTGTGAAACGTAACGTTTTCTATAAGCATACAAGTTCAAAAACATTAAATTTTCCAAAAGTGTCCACAATTTTGGCCACAACTGTATATATATATATATATATATGCAAAGTAACTCCTCATACTTATCTTTAAAGTCCTTACCCGGCTTTTATTTTCACAGTCGTTGGACGTAGACATATGCGTTTAGTTAGAGAAGTGTTTTAGATGACGAAAATATAAGTGATTTGGCAATTTCAAATTAAAAATTATTATTTCGAACATATAAATAAACCTAAACTTTTAATGCATTCTTCCGTGTGGAGAAGTTTTATACTTGTGATGAAAAAATAATTATACAAGAAGTTAGAACCCGTTCGAAAAAAATTGACCACGATATTTAATATCATATTTATATTTTTTAATGTCATTTTCAACTTACGTTGAAGGATCGGTTAATTAAGTTAGAATAATTCAAGAAAATAAGTTTAAATGAAGTGCGTAAAATGTTTACAATTTAATACGATGGTACCGCCCCCCTGTTATCTAATCCACGAACTGCAAGCGACGTTTTCCTGTCTCCTCTTTCTAAGAACTTGAATTCTCAAGAAAATGGGTGCTTCAAAAAGTTATTTATCGCCATTAATGGGACATTTTATTGAAACTGCAAGCCTCTATTTTCGTTAATCAATATTGTAAAAATTGTGCATACAAAGCAAATATTAATTTAAAATCTGGCGTGTGTTAAAGCAAAAATGAATTTCTTTTACACTCATTTTAAAGTTTTATGATGCTTAAAGGAATAATGAACCAAATTTTTTTTTATTCTCTGTAAAAATTAAAAACTTTCCAAATTGTAGATTTTAGTCGCTGATATATATATATATATATCAGTTTTGAACAATAAAATTGATAGATTAATGACATACATAAAACTGATACATAATCATTTTATCAAATATCGGATATGTAGCGAAACTTAAATAAGTTTTCTTGTCTAAACAAATATTAAAAAATCTTCTTAGATAGCAGAATGGCTTTAACTTTCAAATTTACCATTTCAGGTAAACAGTTCTAATTTAATTTAAAAAATTCTCTTTATTAAATCTAAAAATGGATTTCTTTAAGTGCTTCTAAATTCACACTGATATTATTGCCATGTACTGTATTAAGCTTCCCATTTTGTTGTTCAAATTATTTTTTAAGATTAGTTAACTTTCTTACAAATTCCATATTTTAATACTAGAAACGTTTAAATATTTATTCTGTTCAGTTACTCTACCTGATGTTCCTAGGGATACATTTAATTTCTAATACACATTTAATTAATAAATTGTTAATTATGAGCATATGCAGAATTTTCATAATTAACAAAATAATTCAAACTCCGTTATTTTAATATCTTGGGATTTTCAGTTCCCTTTTAATTCATTCCTTTTTTACATATTGTTGCACTGTATTGAAGTTTTCATGTGTATATTTTGTATTGTATTAATGCCAATTTATATTTAAATGATAATTTTTACGAATTCTTGCAGCATAACTCTAGTTAACTGAAGATCTTTCTAACACCTTGGTAAAGCTTAATCTTCAGCATGCAACTCTTTTTCCAACCTAGTTTCAGGCTGAATCATTTGTAAAAATTGATTATTTGAAGTTATTTGTTAACAAAGATGGTCGCTAAATCACACTAATAATATCTCTAACTGTTGTAATTTATAATGCAACGAGTTCATGTGATATATAATATAATCCATCTATAATTTTTTCATCAGTATTGATGCTTTTATGCTACATTCCTGATGTTTCATAATGGCATACAGATAAGTTTAACTTATTCACCAAACATGTAAATCTCTAATTCAGCCCACTTTTGATCTTCCGTGTGCTGTATCTTCTTTTTTCTTTAATATATTGTGCAGCCTAATTTCAAAAGGTCTTGTGATCAAGCGTAAAAGTCATGAAATATTGGTAGTTCGACCCGAGTGTCTAATCTCAGAAATACTCCAGCTCTTTCTATTTTTTGTACTTATTTACTGCGTAAAAATGTATCTTAAAAATTTCAGTTCATGAAACAAAAATATTTTAAAATTTGTTCTTTAAAAATATTTTTACCTTTTATTAGCATATCTTTTTACAAATTCCTTTAATAAGAAAAACTAAGGAAAGAAATTAACTCTGATTCGATGGTTGATACCTCGGTCAAAATTATATGTAACCTTTTCCAAAAGCATAGAGTTTATATGGATATCAATAAATTAAGGATTATTTCTCCATCTAATTTTCTTAACATGTTTGTTCCAGAATTTTCTTTTTACGCTGTAGCGCTTTATGAGTTTTCTATAATCAATCAGTTTCTGTAGCTGTGGTAACTTTGTATATCTACTGACAAGTAGTTATATTTTTAACCACTGAATTTTAATTCCTGTTGACTATCAGTATATTATTCACTTGTTTCACAAGTGCAAATATTTATTTTATACGCAAATCTACGTAAAGTAGCAATAAAACTTCAGTTATGCGGTGCTCCTGATCGATTGCTTGCTTTAGATAGAGTGAAATTAAACGTAATGTTACTGTTAATTAGCTTGTTATTAATTTAATTGTACGTTTCTAATTAATTATATTTTCAGATATTTCCAAGTATATTGCATCTCAATTTTTAGTTTTTGGTTAAAAAAAAATAAGCTTTTATTTATTGAGAGGCCTGATTGATTATTTTAATTTGCAGTACTATTTATCTAATTCTTTTCTTCTAGATAAATTTTAGAAAAAACTTCTTAGCATAATAATTTAAATTTATTTACAATTTACACGTCAGTGTTCAAAAGGCATAATAATAATGTTATAATAGATTTCATGCTAAGCTTTTTTAAAATTTAACTATTAATTTCTGCAAACATTTACATAATTATTTTAATTAACAAAAATATTTCTAATTTATACGGAATAATCTTTTGCACGCCAGTGAACTATATTAAATTTTCCAGTCTAGTTCAGTCATCTTGATTATTGATGTAATTTATAAAAAATATAATTGGTATTCTTTATAATTATTTAATTTATGATATTATTATAATAAGCTTTGCTCTAATATTGTAACTAAAGAAATATGTTTCTAATGCTAATGTGTATTTTTACCAATACGTTTTAGTTTCTTTGTTAGCTCTATCATTTATTATTGTTATTCAAGTAATTAGCTTGCTTGTTAGATATTCTTTACTTGTGAATGTGATATGTAATTCCATTTCTTTATTTTTATTTTCCTCTTGGCTACAATTGGCTTCGAAAAGTTGAATTGTGTTGTAGGCAACAGGGGGAAGAAAGTTTGATTCGCACAGTTGGACCATAGGCAGGACCGGGGGGGATTTTCATTTGCGCAGTTGGAGTACACCCTAGTTTCGTATTTAGTGTTGCTTACTTTTTGAGGGAAACTTCCTCGTGTTTATGTTACTCGCGGGAAACTGAGAAAAGAAAGAACCCATGTAGTCGAAGTGTTCGCTGCAATTTAAAATGCCAGTGCCTTAGCGGTCCTGCTTTGCCTCTAAAAGCATTCTGTCTTTTACCTCATTTCTCAAGCTTCCGAAATGGAGTGTCAACGATCTACAGTGATCAATGAATTCCATTACGACAGATATAAATATATTTTTATTCTAGCTCGGTGGTCTCAACGGATGCAAAAAATTCAATGCTTCTTGAAAATATTAAAATTCTTCTGCAAACTTTACGATTTTCAAGTTAAAAGAATCCTATGCGTAACCTTTTCTGTAGCTTCCACTTTTATTTACTGCAGCGAAATCAAGTGCTGTAGGAAATGAATGTTTTCTTTCGTTTCTTGATTTATGAGAAAAAAGCTTCGAGAAAGAGACATGTAAGAAAATATTCAAGACTAAGAATTCCCTAAACAATCTAGCGATTCAGAAGGACGGATTATCAAATAAAATCTAGAAGCTTCGGTTTTAGATTCTCAGGCTTGTTATATAGAATATATTTTGCCAATACTGATGCGCTGATAAAGTAACATTTTTCGTGTATTTTAATGCGTAATTTTTGCATTTTTTAGAAAGCATTTTTGAGTCTATATTTCTGATTATTGTAAATTGTCTGTTTAAATAAGTTGCGAAGTATATTTTAAAACTTTATAAAAAATAAAAGACAAGCAAATATAACTTACAGGATAAAATTACAGAAACTTCTTAATTTTCTACAGTCTCATTTAGTAAGGCTGCGATATGTTAATTTTTCAGTGCCAATTTGAGCATAATTAACAACCGACTTAATTATTAACGTCCTAGCAAGTGATTCAACTCGACTTCTCCCTTAACGTTAATTACTTAAAAGGAAAAGACTCTTCAACGCTTATCAGATAGAAGGTCTAAAAGTTTAATACAGGCATATGTTACACTTAAATTATAATAAGACATGAGGAAAAACATATTACAGAACTTTCGAATAAAGATTTAACGTACGAATACATTATGTACAAAACAAGATGTTTTCCCTTCTGGGACTAAATGTTTTGATAAGCTTTTCTGGAAGCATGTATGAGCCAACTTGAGGCGAGAACTACATCTTTTAAGCTAGTTATTTTGGAGAATAGAATAAAATTCAGCTTTTAAAAATTTTTATATAGATATATGCGTCCATAACCGAAAAGATCCCGAATCGCAATTAAATATGTAATAAAATGCTTCAATTTTTAAATATCTCGCAGAATGTGATACACAGAGATTGCTCATGAAAAAAGCAAAAGCTAATGTTCCTTTGAACTTTCAATAGTAACCACCCTTGTTAAGAGAACGATGGATCATTTGCTACTAAAAAAAGTGTCAGGATCATTGTTTTAAACGTTTAAATTGTGTAAAAAATCCGGTGTAGACACTGCCTGACTTCCTTTTGCGTCCTATTAAATTACACACACCTTTTGCTATCATTCAAACTTATTTCCTCAAATCGCGTTACAGATACATTTCTCATTCAGTTAATTCAATTCTTACTTCGCGGCAAGGCATTTAAGCAGTTTAAGATCAGTTAAGATCTGAAACAATTTAAAGCTAAGCAATTGCGATCAATTTAATAATTAGTTCTCCATATATTAAAAACATAGATCATAAAATCTTATATTTGAATTAAGCTTTTCAAAATAGCAAAGCAAACAGTAGGATGAAGAAGTATGATATTGCTTCACAGTAAATTAACCGAAGTAGAAATTTATGCACTTATGTAATAAAAAAATGAGGTATTTTTCCGTTTTGCCGGCGCAGGCGATAAAGTCGCCAATAATGGTACAACTGATGCCAAACGGAATATCCTCGCTGGTAACCTTTTACGCCTCATTTTCAAAACAAGTCGCAGCCATTTCTTATCAGATTGATTGTTTCTTCAATACTGGCATACAATTATATAGAATTTTTACCAGATATACAGTTTTATGCCCTAAGACCATTCGCGGTAATTAAGTCAATTAGAATACAATCACGCCGCTCACCCGAAGGCGAAAATATAGAAAAGGCAAAGTCAAGCATTCATCAATTCTAATAAAAATACACTAGCGAAGTAAAGCACTGTGGTTTTACATAATTTCAGAGTCAGCTATTCGTACGAATTGAAATAATTCTTGCATTTAAACTTGTATTCCAAATTAAGATTTAACTTGAAGTTAATGTAGGTAATTACTGCGAGAATTAGATTTTTGTAGCGTAGTTTATGTGAGATGAGATCATTCGGTGTCACGTGATATGAACCGGTGAATCATCTTGTTGAACCAGGAAAGCATAATAAATTCTTAAATTAATGTCTTTTTACAATTTTATTGTCTTTATTTATTGGCTTTTTACAAAATTTTAAACGATATTAAAATGTTTATGCCTTCAAAATAAAAAATTCTTAGAACTAACTTTTGTTAATATTTTTTATGTGTATACTATATGTTGTCGCCAAAAAAGTCTACTTGGCGAGATTTGCGCCGGCGAAACGGAAAAATACCAAAAAAGGTTTAATTATTTGGGATATAATTGTGCATATATTTCCCTAATCGCTTGCAGATAAAGGTTACAAAACATACTTCCTTCAAGCAACAATACTTTTTATTTTGAGAGAACACGTATTTCGTTTACTGCAATAAACATTTTCTCGTAGTGCTTGATTACTAAACTTCAGGTATTTCTTTTCGTGATATTGTTGCCATTCAAAAGCAGAAAAACGGCTTAATATTTATAAAAAATCTTCACGCATATAATATATCTAGAGATAGGGTATCAAAATTAATGAAATTATAGTTTTTAAAAATATACATTACCCACATTTTTAGTTTAAAATCATAATAAAGAAATTTATTATAAAGAGTCTGCAAATCTCAGTCTGGGCACGGTTGGTTGCATGTAAAATATTCAATTAGTCGATCCCTTTTTACCTTGCTTTTTAAGTCATAGTTAGCAGCCGTTATATGGCTCTACACGTACTTAAAACAAAACAGAATGCCTCATACCGACATGTCTGCCGAGAAGCCTCGATCAGTGTGGACAGCAGATGTGATAAGTTGCAGTGTAGCTTGTCTGAAGCAGAAGTGACGTCAGACATGTTTCAAGCAATGCGGAAAGAAAAATTGATTATTGCAGTGTGGCAGCATGTCCTCAGAAGATTTGGCTTTAGACATGTTTCAATTAATGTAGATAGTCACAAAGTTCCATTCAGTGTCGCAAAGTTTCAATCAATATCGCAAAGTTTCAACCAATGTCGGAAAGTTTCAATCAATGTCGCAAAGTGGCGTGTCTTAAACAGACATAACTCCAGCTATGTTTCAAACAAGTTCAAAGTAGATACTGGAAATTTATTGATCTTGCTCTAGTTGATCTTTTGACATAGTTTTTCATATTGTTGCGAAAAGCCTAGCTGCGGTAAGACAGCTTCCCTAAAAGAAGGAAAATGGCAAAGGAAAACAGGATTGCCATATTTGGCCTGAAATCGTTCATTTAGCGATATTCCATAGACGAATAGAAACATTCTAGAAAGAATTCTTACCGGTTTGGACCGGAATGTTCTCGAAGGAAGGTCAAGAGCTATATAAACCCTGCCTGTACGCGGAGTTGTAGTATATCGTATTGCACATGTCCCTAAAGTAGATTAAGACCGATTAATCATGCCACCACAGCTGATCTTCTACATTACGGGTCACGGGCCTTTTCCCTTATATTTCGAGAGACATGGACTCTCTTCCTCAGCACTCTGTAGTTGTGGACAACTGGGCAATCCAGAACACTATCTAATCGATTGTCCACTTACTACTGAATTCCATATTCCTTTTCCACCAACGGATAGGACTGCCTTTAGTCGTTTTTTGATTAAGCAATGGCATCAAGTCAAAAAGATAGTCCGTTTAATTGACTAACTGATGAATCTGGGACTTGATCTTTGTGCCTTATAATATCGACATATGATTCAACTTCTTCAACTGCTTGTATATATTATAACCCATCTGCTTTTATGCTTTGAAGTGTTTATAACCATTGTAATAATCCATCTGTTATAAGTCGCTGTGTATAGCAGCAGTCAAATATTTGTATATTCTCTCTCAGCATCTTTTTCTAAGTGCAATCAGGTAATATTGTCTATAACAGCTGCCCCTGTACCTATGGTACATTTAATAGCAGGTGCTGTTTAGTATCTGTATATCTTGCATTTGCCTATTTACCGATGAATAATAATGTTATCTTTTGCATATGCACATTTATTATCAAGTGCTGTTAAATATCTGTATATATTGAATTTGCATATTTATCTGTTGCATATGTATTGTCCTAATAGTCTCTTTGTTGTCCATAGCAGCTATCAATGTACTTATGGTACATTTATAACCAGGCGCTTGTTAATATCTGAATATATTGAATTCGCATATTTATCTGTTGCATATGTCCCGTCCTAATAATCTCTTTGCTGTCCATAACAGCTATCAATGTACTTATGGTACATTTTTTACCAGGTGCTGTTAAATATCTGAATATATTAAATCTGAATATTTACCTATGAATAATAATGTTATTGTCTTTATTTTTATCTTTTGCCCATGTATTATCATACATATAACTGTCTGTATTCCCTCATAATGCACTATGATAATATCTACATTGAACGTATTTTGCGTTTTTCACTGTATAATAGTATATAATATCTTGGCATATCTAGTTGTGCGTATTAATGATACATTGTTTGCCAGTTGCTGTTAAACATCGGTATACCATGTACTTGCATATTTGGCTATACATTATACTGTTACTGTCTTCTTTTCATCAATTGCCCATGCAATATCATACATTTAATTCTCTGTGTAATAATAACACTGAATGTATTGGGGTCGCTAGAGATTTTCATTGTATAATATATCCAACCATTATCCATTGTTTTAAATATATCCATTGTATTTATACCAACATTGAATGTATTTTGTGTTTCTCACGGTATAATATATGTTCATAATTTGTGGCATTATATTTCATACTTTGCAAATGTATAGTAACACATTTAACTGTCTGCATCAATTTATTTGCTGCATAAGGATCACAGGTGTCATGACAATTTTAAATGTATATTTGTGTTACCAACACTGAATGTATTTTATATTTTTATTGTATAGTATTGTATAGTATCTACTGTATCGTATCGTATTGTGGTATTGTTTAGTATTGTATAGTATCTTATATCAGTTGACTTTATACAGGTTAAATATGTTAATTCGTATTCATTATAATCGTTTAATTAGCTTTTGTATTGTATTATATTGTAGTATTGTATAGTATTGTATGGTATCTTATATTAGTTATCTTTTATGCAGGTAACTGCATCAATTTATTTGCTGCATTAGGATCACTGGTGTCATGACAGTTTTAAATGTATTTTTGTGTCACCAACACTGAATGTATTTTGTATTTTCATCACTAGTGTCATGACAATTTTAAATGTATTTTTGTGTCACCAACACTGAATGTATTTTGTATTCTCATTGTATAGCATTGTATAGCATCTACTGTATCGTATTGTATTGTGGTATTGTATCTACTGTATCGTATTGTATTGTGGTATTGTATAGTATTGTATAGTATCTTATATCAGTTGGCTTTTAGTACAGGTTAAATATGTTAATTTTTTTTTGTATTGTATTGTATTGTAATATTGTATAGTATTATATGGTATCCTATATTCGTTAACTTTTATGCAGGCTAAATATGTTATTTTTATTCCTCATAATCGTATAATTAGCCTTATTGCATGTTTTTCCCACAATACCACGTGATCAAATGTATTGTACCGCTATTGCATTCTGTTACTAAGTTTGGTACGAATCCTGTACCATAATTGGTAGTAACCAATGTATCGACCTTTGTATATCTTAAACACAAGTACATGCTAAATATATTTTGTATAACATATTCCTTTTTCCTAACTATTGTTGTACTATAATGATTGAATGCGTACCGAGATCAAATTATATTGTACGCTACCTACTTCTTCTGTATCACATCACTACCTGCGGTATTGTAACATGACTTTGTCATAGCGAATATCTAGTTTATTACACTGACTTTCAATATGTTGCTTTGTCAAATATATGTACTTGGCTATGCAATGTATCCCGATTCAGTTGTTAGTCTTCTGAATTTAGTCGAATTCTGAATGCTTTACGCATTTCCCATGTATCAGTACTTCCAGTCACACACTAATGGCTATTGTATTCTTTTATTTTTATTTCTTTTGGTATATCCTCTGTGTATTGCTGTAATCATTTACATTCATTATGTCACTATGTTCTCTATTTTTATGTTATATTGTCATTAAGTCTAATTCTACTGTCTATATTTTACTCATTGTATATTATTGGGCTGCCCAACATCAGACTGTATTTCAGCTTATGTATATTCTATATTTGTGTGTATTACACTTTTGTAAAATTTTTGCTTATTGTCAAAACTCGCCCTTCTTGGCCCTGCATGCTTTTGTTATTTTATTTAATAAATGTGGGGCCTGGGCGGTTGTTGGGACTGTCTTTCGTGGGCATTTGGTCTGTTGGACTGCCCCCGGGTTGAATTTGGCTTTGGGTTTGGGCGCCCGGTGCGTGGCGTCTTGTGATTCCTCTTTAGGCTCTAGATATAGGTGGACGTGGTGCTATACCGATTAACCTTTTGGTAAAGGGACAGTGCCCACGTCATCCGTTGCTTATCGCTTATCGCTTTACCGTTATAGCCTGTGTCGCTGATTGTGCCAGCGTGTTTGTCGTAGTTTTCCGACGACTGTAAACGCGTTTTTTGGAACTGTCGTGAGTAATTTTGGCAAATAAATTGTGTTTTGATACTCAATCGAGTGTTGTCGTCAATCGCTCCAAATCCACGTACCCGTAGAACAAAACAATCTAAAAGACAACTATACATTTTTGAAGATGCATTTTAAAAGTGAAACAAAGAGGAAAAGAAGCCTTGCTTATGAAATGCCTTACATATAGTATAGAATCACTAAGTCTTTCATGACCATGGAACATGAAAATTCCCCATACCTTCGGAGGAGTTGAATCCGAGATTTTGCCATTTTACAGGCTGGGTGAGCTAAATACCTCTACACCACTGTGATCCGTCTTTAATTTCATATTCCTTTACCTCCCCACAATTTAACACGATTTAGGAGACAGGCGAGATTCAGTAGTTTAAATCAAGGTGTTACTGGTCACCACATTTTAACTTGTGCCTCGCCGTAGATCTACTGTGTTTTGGGGGGGGGATTAGGATGTTATGAAAAACAAACTTTGCCTTCGCCGATAATCTGATTTTAACTTTATAATTGCTAGTTAGATTATTTTAGCTCACGGACATACGGAAGAGATGCCTTTAATTATTTATAGTAGGAACTGGATATTCTTAATGTGATCTGCAATAAGATACTAAATGATCTAAACTGGTTTTTGAAGAATGACTCAATAGTTTCCATTTGAAAGGTAAGAATTAAGGTACAGGTGATAAAACGTTTGAATGTATTTTTAAAAATGATACTTTGCATAAATAAACGGAATGATTTCTGAAAGCTTTCAAGCGATTAAAATACATCGTTTTATATTTTGGAGAATATAGTAATGCTTTTATAGACACTAACAAATCCGTATATAATCTTTCGAACTGGAAAACATTTTATTGATTATATAAATAATTCTTGCAATTTTACGGAAGACTCCGGAGAAAATTTACACTGCCTGGCATTTTACAAATTCCAATTTCTGCTTAAGATTGACTCGTGTCCCGAGAGTTTTACGACCCAATTTTATGTTTTTGTCTTTCCAGAAAAATGTACTCCATACAAACAAAGAAAAATGTTTGAGGTTTATATTTCCCCCCTCTTTTTACGTCGATAAGTTTTATATCTTTTTTTGTTTCCTCCCCAAAACCACGGGTGATTTACCATAACGGCGGTTCGATAAATTCATTGAACAAAAGGAAGAAAAGCACATTCACCAGACCATCGGTTTAATCGAATAAAGGACCTGTTTTATGGACCACATTCCTTTGTATTAAGAAAAGTAATTTCAATAGTGTTCTGCAATCAAGGAATGGTAATTAAGTAAAAACATTTTCCTAGGGGAACGCGGCTGTTTAGTGCAAAACGACTGAAGAAAATAGTGCATTTGGGTTGATTAAAGTATGAGGATTGTTGTAGGTGCGCTTGGGTTCAAGAATGAGGAGGCAGATGTCAGCCATTTTGATGTTGTTTTTAAATGAATGTCGTTGACATTTAGTGACGCAATTAGGTAAAGAATCATTTACTTATACTTTGAAGTAACTTTAACTGTTCCATAAAATATCCCCTAAATGTAAACATCAGAAATGATTAAAATCATTTCACATTTTTGAGGAAAAGCGTACTGTTAAATTATAAGGTATTTCTCCCACTTTCCTAGCGTGCCTTCGTGGTGTAGTGGTTCTGCAAGCTGGACCGGTATTCCAGAGATCCGTGGTTCGATTCCCGACAAAGGCGGTTGCTAATTTTTCATTTCTCCGGCTTTTCCAATTAACCAATGTCTCTACAAAATTAATTTCTGATTTGAAAATTTCTTTGGCAAAAGAAGTTCAAATATGTATGTATATATACATCTTTGTCTAAGTAACCCCGACCGATTCAATATAGATAAGAAAACTATCCTTTACTGAATATTACTGTAATAAACCGAAAGTAACTGCATAATTACGGAATATTAACTGTAAAAAACGTTATACGGAGTACCGTTAAAAAGTTTTTATAAATTATAATAATGGTTCAAACGCTAATGATGTATATCAGCTAAGTATAATATAAATTGTATCATTTAAATAATAAATAGAATTATAATTTGTATGAGTTAGATATGCTAAATGTGACAATTATGTCGAAACGCCAATTTTTGCGACTTAGCTGCTTTATGATAACATCTCTCTGAAAATGTTTTAGTTTCTCAATTTACTTAGATAATACGAAGCCTAGGAATGTATACAACATAATGATGCAAAAGATATACTAAATGTTTTTAAAATTTTCCAAACTATTTAAAAATGGTACAAAAGAACGAAAATCGCAGTCGGGTGTTGGTTTCAGACTCAAGACTAAACGCACAAAGTATACACGTTTTTTTAAACAAACTTATAATATATTTAACCTAAAACAAAATTATAATATATTTAACATTGAGGCGTCACTTTGTCTCGATTTCAATCTATTCGTTATCATTTTAAATGCAAACGCATCAAACCATAAACCATAAAGTATATTTATTCAAGCAGAATTATGGAAAAAATCATAATCCCTTTAAGAATATGTTTATTCCCTTTCCCCTTTTTACTCATTACAAATTTTTCACGTATTCTTCCCTTCGATCAATAAAAGAAAAAATACTAATATGGATAACTTAATAGCTAAATTCAAGAAACAAGCACAAAGAAATAGGAGCCTACTTTACTGTTAAAAGAAGATAAGACGATCATTTATTTTCCTTACTGCTCACAATTATCTTAAACTGTTCAAGAAAATCTTTATGTAAGCGTAAGATAATACAATTTTATTAGATTTCTACACTTTTTCTGTCCACGTTCTAAAAGCTAAGTGAAAATATTTCCCTAGCATATCTGAAAAGAATTTACTTTACCAAGCCATGTGTGAGCTTTATTTTCGAAAACGGCGATTGTATATCTTATTTTGCAGCTTCAATAAATTAAAACTTAAATTTCCTTTAAAGGATCTTTTAGGGTTCTTTTTATTTCTTTTTAACTGTTGAGGGAATAAAAAAAGTTTATGTGCAAAGCCATATGCTCCATTTCAAAATTTTACAGGCTATAGTGCTTCCAAAAGTATACGCTAATAGTTAGTGGGAAAATATATAATACGTTTATCTAGCCCAAATATATATAGAGAGAGACTTTGAGCTAACTTGTCTGGAACGTATGGGCACAAAGCAGCTGAAAGTGGTTCAGTGAGTATGAGTCGAAAAAAGAAAATTTCCATCGGTTTATTCTTTGAAGAGCTCTACGAAGAATTTAAAAAATTTTTAGAACTTATATGATAGAAGAAGATCGTTTTACTTGTAGAGCTATTAGGTAATTTCGAAGCAAGAGATGTGAAAAAGGAGGAATGCCTTCCCCGGGACTCGAACTACGGACCTCTTGAATGCGCGTCGAGCGTGCTGACGACTACACCTCGAAAGCATGCTAGGAAAGCGGGAGAAATACCTTATATAATCCCCTTTTGATGGGCGACTGTGGATTAGGGGAGCAATCGCCAGATCCTGGTGGTGGAGAATCATCATCCACCACCCTTTTAGTTCGGGCGCCACTGTAGAGTCATTAGGTTATTTGGGACAAGGAAAGATAAAAACTGAACAATGCCCTCGCCGAGTCCCTGCTCGGGTGCCATTGTAGAACTATTAAGCTATTTCGAAGCAAGAGAGATGAAAAAGGAGCAACGCTGAAACACGAACCACGGACCTCTCGACTACGCGTCGAGCGGGCTGACCACTACATCACGAAGGCATGCTAAGAAGGCGGGATAAATACCTTATATACGTCACCTTTTAAAGGGAGACTGGGAATTAGGGGACCTAATCGCCAAATCCTTCTGGTGGAGAATGGGAATCCATCACCTTTTTTAGTTCGGGCGCCAATAAGAAATATTAGTTTATTTTGAAACAGGAGCTATGAAAAATCTGCAAAGTCCTCCCCGGGACTCGAAACATGGACCTCTTGAATACGCGCCGAGCGTGTTGACCATTACACCAACAAGGCATGCTGAGAAGGCGGGAGAAATACCTTATATACTCCCCTTTGAATGGGCAACTGGAGATTACGGAAACAATCGCCAAATCCTGGTGGTGGAGAAACATCATCCATCACCCTTTTTAGTTCGGGCGCCACTGTAGAGCCAATTTGAACAGACAATTAGACAATTTGGTAGAACGTTGGGCACCATTGTAGAGCTATTAGGTTATTTCGAAGCAAGAGAGATGAAAAAGGAACAATGTCCCCGCTGGGGTTCGAATCACGGACTTCTCGTATACGCGTCGAGCGTGTTGGCCACTTCAGCGCGAAGGCTTACTAAGAAGGCGGGCGAAATACCTTATATAATATTTTCATTTCATATAAGTAATCATTCTAAAAAAGTATTTGGCTTATTTTAAAAATACAACTTGTTAAATATTTTAAATATTTGTTGCCCTGAAAAACTATATGAAAATTGAATGTGAACTAATAACATAACATATATTTTCTCGTAATAATTATTTTATGATATTACTTGATTTTGTCTCGCGAGCATTAAGCTCCTTAGAAAGCCTCCAGAAAGATGTCCCTTTTTGGCAGACAGACCTCATGTGCCTTGCCATAATCAAATAAAACATATGAAACCTGCGAAATATATTTATCGAGGTAATGCAGCGTTATTTCAACCTCTTTTGCGGGACAAGATAAGACAAGGCTTCCAGTCGAATGACTGGAACTGATCCACAGCTCTCGATTGAAGAAAACCTGATTCATATCATTAATCAAATATTCACCAAACATTACGCCGTTCTACATTTTATGATTTTAATAATTACAGTGTGCATAACAAAGTGCAGAAATGCGTTTCTACGATCATAAAATATTTTTTGCTCAACTTATGTAAACGCTAAAAATAGTATTAAAAAAATAAGTTGCATTATTCTTTATTTAACGATATTAATAACAGTGTTGGGATAATTTAATTACGGTATAATTGAATAATAGTTGAATCGTAATGTAATTGCAAATGTAAGCAATTCATGAGTTACTTATATTTGTAATTACAATGTAATTGCAGCTATAATTAAAATATAATTGCAATTACAATTAAAGCAATTACAATATAACTAATCATAAACTGGGCAATTAAAATTAATTCAATTACAATGTAATTGTATCATAAATCGCACTATTACATTATAATTACAAGTAAATTATAGCTGCAAAAATAAAATTTTAGCTGCAGTTATAATTACACTGAACAAAATTAGCAATTCATTATAGTTAATTTAGAGACAAAAATAAAATTATTGCAACTATGATCGCAATTAAAACGTACAGGCAATCACAGAGTAACTCGCAAAAGCAATTAAATTTTGGGCTCAGCAGTAATCGAGTAGTTAAGATTTTTTTTAATAGTGGGTAGATCTATTCGCGTGAAACAATCTATACATTTGGGTAACTTCGCAGAGTAGATGATATGGGTTTCCTTCTATGAGTACAAACCAGTTTTCCATAGAATGTCCTCTACAAAGAAATCCTTAACATTAGGTGTTTGCCGCATTCAATAAAACAAACAAATCAACTCGTTTGCTTAACAAAGGTATACGTATTGTTCTTATCCTAAATATTTCCAGGATAAAGAAATCATTTGCAGAAAAACTTACTTCAATTATTTGTTAATAATATACTTTTCATTTAGCAAAGGCTTAATTCATAATTAAGACCATTTAAATTGCAGTCCACACATGAATTAAGCACGATGATATCGAATAGAAAATAATGACATTCTTTTGCCAGCAGCTGTCCTATAGTGTGTCTGCATGTTTTATGTATGTTTTATATGCGCATTTTACATGTGATCTATATGTGTCTTTAAATGTGTAAGCGTATAATATATATTAGCTTAATTATGTTTCATTATAAGTATATGTTTTACACTATATGTCTTTGTTTTATATGTTCGTGTTTTGTATGTGTCTTTATATGTACAAGTGCATGTGTTTGTATATACTGTAATATGTGTATAACAAACCAAATGTAACAAATCATTCGCCTATTAATCAAAACTAATGTATTCTTAAGACGCCCCTGTATAGCCATGCAATTACGTTAAATTCTTCAATAATTTCCCGAGGTGGCCTCATGAAGCTCCAGGGAGTTGCTGCCACTAAATAGGGGGAGGGCACGGGACATATGCTTGTTTACCTCTGTTAAACACCAGGCGTCCCCGTCCTCCGTCACCTCTGTCACCTGCTAGCAATTGTCATTAGAATTAGACAGTTCTTCTTAATGATATTATGCTTGTTTATTTCTGCCTCAAGATATGGAAAATATTTCGGGGAGGTTAATCCACTTGTAAAAATAATATGCTTTAACTTTTTATTGAAAATATAGATTATATTTAATAAAAGCATATTTCATAGTTCATATTATTACTGCAAGTTGTAATTCAGTCAATAATTGTGTAGGATTATCTCGACCGGAATATATGGCCGTTTTTCTGTATTCAACATCCACCTGTGGCCGAGCGGTTAGATCGCTAAGATATCTGTTTCGCTAATGTTATTTGTTCGAACATTGTCTCATTATTTAGCAACATTATTAGAACATTGTTTTTCCGACTCTGTTAACCATTTGAAGGCCAAAGATGGCCTTCCATTCAAACGACCATAACCATCCGAAATGGTAGAGATTGCGATTCGGTTTTCTTTCCTCCTCTTAAGGTAGCAAGTACAACTTTCCCAAATTCCTTTTATCAGTTTATTGCAGACAGCTGTCTTAAAAGGCTAATGGAAGCTTCTTTGTTAGGAAGTAGAAAGGATGCCATTTGAAATTATCACATCTCTTTGTGCGTTAATGGACAGGGAGGGGAGGAAACGGACGGTAAGGGTAATGGACGGGGACGGGGTTTCGGTATTTTAAGCCTACAGGTTAGCAAAGGCTTCGGTTTTCTAAAGGTTAAATCTCGGCAAATCAGCTGGCTTTTCCAGACAGTCCTTTTCGTGGTTCCCCCCCCCGTAATGTGAAAAATCATCCAGTTTCTCTTAGAAAGTCCTCTACAAATGCTTCTGTATCGTTAAGCAGATAATATACATAACCTAACCATCTGCCGGAAGATTAATCTACGGACACTTAACAAAATTATGCTTTCTTATATTCACCTGAATCCCTGAAAAATACCTCGCACACTTTGTAAATTCACTTATACGTAAATATTGTTTATTAATTATTTATTGGAAATATGTGTTGTATTTAAAAATAAACTATTTTGCAATCAATACTGTTCCTGAAGATTTTAGCACACATATCCATTAAGCAGTATGATTATGGGTCAGAATCATGTTTCTACTAGATAAATAGAATATGGATTTAGTTGAATAAGCTTGTGAAAATTAGTTTTGAACTGCTACGGAATCATTTATTGAAGCAGGAAGTCTAAATAAAGTTTTTGAGATTGACTTCTTGTGTAATATAGATGTTACGGTGAAACACCGAAATCTGGAGAATGTCGACTTTCACCGGTGAATGTCAACATTAACATAGTCGCTTGGTGCATGTCCGAAATATTTTCCAAATACTCTTATTTCTGACTTACATCGGTAAATGTCGACATTCACTATTTGCTAATGGTGAATGTTGAACATGTAAGAATATTATATTTTCTTCTCCGTAATTCAGTCTCAAAAAACGCACTTGAGACTTAAAATGAGAACTTAAGAATATAAGAACTTAAAACACACAGTACATTCAAAATGAGAAAGAAAAATAATAGAAGTTAAAAACTTACTAAATTATGTGATTCAAGATTTATTTACTGCAACAACTTAAACTATTAGGACACTTTGAATTGCACAAGAGATCCTTGCTTTTACAACTTTTACAACTGCATTTATTTGTGGAACACTTCCTTTTGCAATGACAGCACGTACATATACTCCTCTCTTTTCGACCTGCATCAGAGCATATCTGTGATTGTCGACATACACCGGTGAGGGTCCGAATGTACAAGAATGTAATGCAATATTCGATCTTTCACCAACGCATTTGGTGAATGTTGACATTCTCCGGTGAAAGTCGACATTTTCCAATTTCGGTCTTTCACGGTAACATATACATAAAATAATAATAATAAAGAACAGTTCCGTTAAAAAGTCCTCCACAAAGGCCTTTCTTCCCCCAGGCATACATTCTTTCTATTCCTTAACTGAAAGATTCAAATCCATGCACAAGTCGGCGAACATCATCAAAGCACATATTTAACAAAGCTATAAGGATTGAGTTCTACACGAAACAACCGATGTTAGTTAATATATAAATATATTTCGCTCTAACTATATTTCAGTTACGTATTTACGAAACATATATGTAGTTTTTAACAAAAGATTATGTAATGGCTAGGATAAAAACGGATTAGCTTATTTTCCTATTACAGGCTGTAATACATGCAGAAATTAAACAGGATGAATTCCAGATGGAAAATGTTAATAATTTCTTGTATTCTTATAGTTTATTTTTTTCAAATTTTGAAATCCCTTCCTTTAAATTCGTGTTTCCTACCTACAACTCCCTGCCAGAATGAGTTTTCAGTATCGCGTTTTATGTTAATGAGGTAGAACCAGTATTTAATGGAAAATTCAGTCATTTCCGTAGAAGAGCTCAGAAGTTCTCAGTAGAGCGTGTTCTGCCTTCGGGCTGTGTCGCTGCATTAAGCCCATCGTACTACATTCAGCCGTAGTCTTACGTGCATATGAGTATTCGATGGTTAGGCTTAATGTAGGACCAACTGGGTTAGTCATTTCTGTACAACTTCGCTTTAGTTACTTAGAATTAAATTAGCTTCTCATTTTCTATCTTAAGTTTAAGCCCAAGTGAAGGCTTTTCTTTAAGCCCTAGAAGGGCCAACTGTCTTACTCGTTTAGTGGAATAAAATAATATTTTAACCCTTCTTTGGACTTTGCCTTTATAGTTGTAAGAAGAATAGAGAATAATCGCTGTATTCTTTTCAGGTTCTAGTAGTCAAGGATAATAAATTAACTAGAATTTCACAGTCCTATATACAAAACTTCAAAGTTCTACGGCTAATCATTTTTGAGTTATGCAAGATACATATGTACGAGCGGAAGTCACGAAAAAATCCAATTTGAATCATTTTACAATATGTTTTGGCATGATGAGTCCTTTATTCTCTCCGTAAATTCAGATGGCCCATAAGAAAATAGTCAAAATAGATACTTCCGTTGAAATGTGATAACCGAAATTTTTCGCTATTACAGTACTTCTTTATTCGTACAAGAAAGTGAAAATACACCAATTTTATTTTCCTGCGCATACGCTTTTAACATTCATACAGTATCCCCAAACCATTAAGAAATGTTTTATTCTTATGCCTTAAATGCAAGCAGAACATTTATGAAACCATTTTCACACAAATCCTACGAATTCTTCATTCTTGTGATGTGAAAACAAGCAGAAGAAATAAAAACATAGTAGTATAATAAAAAATGTATATGCAATTAATTTCACACAAATTCTACGAATTCTTCATTTGATGAAAAGATTTCGCTGTCAAACTCTTCTTTAAGAGGTCGAAACAAGTGGTAGTCCGGAAGTGATGCATTATAGAAAAGGATGTTCGAATGTTATACATAGAATTTTAATAGAATAGGTGTGCGATTTTGTATTGTCTTGGGGAAGGAGCACATAGGAGATCAGGTTGGAACTCTTTGAACCGATGTACCAGTTAAACATTCTCAAACGATACTCCGTTAATCCCCCAGAATAGTAAAGGAACATTGAAAAGAAACAATAGAGTGTTTCTTGTTTAATGAAACATCTTGACTTCTTATGCGCTAATACATACCTGATTACTTTATTTCAAGTAAGCCACCAACATTTTCTCCAGATGTTAAAATGCGTATCGGGAGTACATCTCTTTCTTCTTCATAGCGGTTAAAATTTATGTGCTAATTTCTAGTCTTGGAACGTTTTGATTTACATTTAGAAATTGGAGCAACCATCCATCTTGCCATGATTTTCTGAAGTCGTAATATATTCTGAATGATAAATTTCCCATTACCATATTTTAGCTGTTTTGTCATTAAAGCCGTGTACTGTCATCGATAATTATGTCAGTAATTTATCAAAATTCCCCTTCTGTTGTTCTCGTTTTTAGTTGGTTGGCGTAAAAGAAGTTTTCAACATCTTCCCGTCAATTTTGAAACAAATTATGTCATTTCCATTCTTGCGAGTCAAAAGAGTATCATAACCGAACTGTGCATTCGATCTGTGTCAAATGCTATAGGTTAGACATTTTTATTTGTTGAGCATTTAACAATTACACGTTTCTCAGTTACAGTAAGTAAATTCTGTTTTTTCTTATATGATATTAGGTATTAAATTAATGAAGAAGAACAAAACAGCGAATAGAGATTTTTAAACCGTTATCGATTTGTCATGGTTCCCATGGCAACAAACATAAAAATCATCTGCTGTTATTAAAAATGTCTTATGCTTTTATATTTGATCCACATACGTATTAACGTGTCACATGAAATAGCATTTTTCATAATACCGGCTTCATTAATCATTTTGTGTTAGTGTATATCGATCAATATCTTAACTCATACTATTGCAGAAAGAGATCACATATTTCTAGCAGCAATTTCTTCGATAAGCCTGCATAAATGGCACTCTATGTGTTGCATTTTTGAAAAATAAAGACTTAAAAGTTATCTAGTCTAAAGCTTTAATGTTTAAGTTTACAGTTAAAAGGGCTACAGAATTTTTTAAGCTGATTTTAGAATTTCAGTCTGAATGAAAGAAGAAAATATTTCGTGAATAAATCTTCAACATGGCTCTAGTGTAAAATATTTTGAACTCTTAATCAGAAAAATATGGCTAAAATTGCCAGAATTATGAGCAAAGTGTTTTTGTGCGTTGCTTTAGACAAATAACAATTTACTTTTCATACATTATTTTATCCGCATTCAATAACTTATATGTGAAATATTTGCAAATTTGGTCTAATGTTTGTTACATCTGTATTTATTATTTTGACAAATTACCCAACACTAAGAGAAATTATTCCCCCTTGAAACTTCAGAAGATATATTATTGCTTTCACTTCATAATGCGCGATTTAATAGAAATATTTTACTAAACGATGATGCATAAAGCCTCATATTTATCTTCCATGTTGTCAAATGGCCCACCAGCGGCCGAGCGGTAAAGTCGTTGACCACTGGTAGTTACGATGTTTTGCGTTCGATTCCAGACAAACGGACTGGCTGCATGGACATTTTTGTAGCTTTCTTCATATGTAACGTGTATACGAGAAAGTTTCTCTTATACAGTCTTCCATGAAGGCATCCCTTCCCTTAGGCAAATAGATATGACGTGCTATTGCTATAATTCAATAAAATAAACTAAATTAATTCATATTATAAAAATTCGTTGTTCATCATTAAAGCAAAATAATCTTATCTGGACTTTTAAAATGCATTTCGCAATGCGTTTCATTTTGTATCATAAGTGCTATAAATGAAACAGACATCTAACAACCTTCGTACAAATAGGTGGATTGCAAAATTTCTAATCCTACGTTTTATTTGTTCTAGAGTTTGTACTCAAAATAAAATAAATGATGCTCATGAAACATTAGGTTCGTAAATTTCTGCAGCTCTATGTACCGATGATTTACGCTTTTCGAATTTTCTTTTTACTATTTTCCGCAAATACGGACAAACCTGTTTTCAGCAGATCAAATTTGTTCGGAGTTGAAATTAAAATAACAAGCAGAGCTTAGCGAACTAGCCTACATGATTCATTGCGATGTTGCACAGACAATGAAGGCAGCGTGAAATGCGTTTCATTAACACTGCTATCAACCATTTTTCATTTACAATGAAATGCACGTTATTTGTTTTTATCGCGCAACATATAAAAATAAATAAATTATATTAATAATGCTTAGCGAAGAGAGAAAATCAAGTGCTGATAGTGGCAGAGTAAAAACCGACCAAACATTTTCTTTCAGACGAAAGTTGTTATAGTGATAAGATAGGAAAGTGGTAAGAAAATAATGAATATCACACATGAATCGTTCGGCAGTCGGAGAACAATTCATAGAAATGAAAATCCCATATTGAACATATCAGGGGTGCAATCTGACGCAATCAATACTAACAGTTTGAAAAGAAATAAAGTTATGGAGGAAGTGGAAAACCACTTAGGGATGCATACAGCATGGGAAATGTTATAGAGGAGGGGGGAAAAACCCTTTGGGGATGCATACAACATGGAACTCAAAATCGCTGGCATCTCAGTGTTACTCTCATTCAAGAAAATGAGAAGTCTTAGTTTGAAGTTCTAAAAGCAAAAGGCTGTTCCGCTTTTGCCAATGAAACTTTCTGTGCTCGTCATGGGTGGTTTAATAAATTCAAGACACGTTCTCGTTTCCATCACAGTGTTGTAAGTAACGAAGCTAAAAAGACTGATGTGGTCACTACTGAAAATTACAAAGAAACGCTAAATGAAATTATCGAAGCTGCTGGCTATACTGCCCAGCAAATGATTAATGTGGATGAGACATGTATTTTCTGAAAGAAAAAAAATCTAATGTGTACACCACATGACATCCTTGTACGGAATATTAAATTATACGCATTTTTTCTTGCATTAAAATTGTTGGATTGAATTAAATCTACTTCGTCGATAGCGCATAAACCACAATAGAATAAATGCACTCTTTAAAATTCACTATATTTATTTACCATAGCGACACTCTGGCGCTATGTTCACCTAACAGCCTTATATTTCGTTCATATTATAACTCAGAATGCACAAAATTTATATGATTTGAAGAATTATCTAATCGTTACCACATGTTCTATTCAAATACTCTAATATATCTAGAAAGATGTATAAAAGAAATTAAGCAAACTAAACCAAAAATAAACAGTTTTTCACAGACGATTGAGTATTTCTCATTCAATTAATTCAGTTCTCACTTCGCGACAAGGAAAAATACATAAAAACTCAAAATATCTATATTAAAAATTACGAAGTAAATCTTCCTCGAAAATTATTCTTGTTTCCTCGAAAAAATTCCAGAAAGGATTAAACATGATTTAATTGGCAATAATAAATGAAGGCGTTACCTTTGCTGAATACCATGTCACTTTAGGAAGGATTGAGGCCCGTTGGCGCAGTGGCTAGCGCATCGCGCAGGAGCACTACAGGTCCAGGGTGCGAAACCCGGGCTGCCGCAAGGTCGACTCAGCCTTTCGTCCCTTGATTTCCATCCCTTGGGTCGATAAAATTAGTACCAAGTTAGCTTGGGAACTAAACAGTGGTGGTCTTGCGACAAGCTGACCACTTGTTCAGGGCACATGCTTACGCACCCCGGGGCCCACGCTCAAGAAAGCAGATTTCGGGGCACTGCAAACCTTGGCCCATTAGGGCTGCTTGCGCTACTGAGTTTTAGTTTAGGCAGGATTACAAAATTTATAATTGTGTGCAGAACATCCATAACGAAAGGGGATATATAACAGACGTAAACTTAAATGGCGTTTAGAAAAGTGCATGGCTCTATCATATTTATGTCTATCCTGGTTTTAATCAAGATGAGAAGAGAAGAGATTTCTCTGAAATGAGTCTTACTGACATTAATAAGCAATCTAAACCTGCAGGATAAAGATTTCGAAGAACTGCTAGAAATAGAAAAATGAACAAAAGATGATCTGATGCGTCTCAAAGAGCAACAATGAGAGAAGAAGGAAATGTCTGCCTCATTTTAAAACGTTCTATACAAAATTAATGGCAGTAGCGTTTTCCGAGTTTGAAGATTCTTCTCTGAAAACCAAAGACAAAATCTGAGAGGTCTGCTAAAATAAAGGTCTGATGTGAGCGATACCATACATGATCTAATATCTTCTTATTTACAACGAAAGGGAAATTAAGCTGCTCGTAGCACCTTAGTTATTTTCTTAAGCAAGGCACTTTATAAATCAGGCTTGCTGGCCCATTTGATGCGTCAAAATCTTTCACCTTTTATGTATCCTCATCACAAATGTCCCATTTCTTGTCCCAGACGACGAATCAGATCTTGCTTACTCCACTCATGTGAAAATTTACTATCCTCATCCTCATCCCATCCACACATGCTTCATTGACTAAGGTACCACTGTATAGCAAAATAATTATTTATTTATAATTTATCAATTATCAGTATTGTATTTAAAATTTTAGATGTATAATATAAATTTTATGTATTACTTGGATGTATGATGTATAATGTTCATGATCATAACAGTGCTTCTATCAAGCAACACCACTGTTTTGGTATGTTTCCTTTTTTTATTGTATTATAAGTTCCCACAGGTCTTATAAAAAAACGTGATATTTTTGCCTTAAACTGAATTTTTAAAATATGCGCTCGTGGAATTTACCAACAATAGAAGAAACTGAGCTAAAATTTCTGCTGGAATACAGAATTTTATCCAAAATCTCTAATGCAAACAGCTAGAAGATGTACTCAGTTAGATAGCCGGTGTTACCGAGGTTTGAGCGATGCTAAGTCCCCGTAATTCTCTAATGCGTTTTAAGCGAAAATAGATCGCTATGTACTTTGGAAGAAGAAGAGCGCAGATTTGGAGACGAATTTAAGTGTCTTACTTTTCAATGTATCACATAATCCTTATTTAATAATTAAAATTTGTATTTAAAATTGCTAAACATATTGTTTTCCATACGTTTGATAATGTATTCTATCTTAGGGTAAATATCGAAAGTTTGGAAATTTTTTAAACGAAAAGTAGAGAAAACTACGAATTTACACCCGATAAGTAACTTTTACATTTTCATCTCTCCCCTCTGGGGGTCGACGTAGAGTACTCTGCGAAGAACTAACTAAGCTACTGGCTAGGATCTGTACCTAGGCAGTCTCGGCCACGGGGGTATAACATTTTTGAACTTGCCGGTTCCCGAAAATCCGTGGGGGTGGGGCTCATCTCCACCTTTCACTGGTCGGTTGACGTAAGTCCCCGGTAACTAGGGTATCAGTAGCCGAAAAGCGCTGGGGCCATTGAGCGTCCAGTCACCGCTGTCCTCGATATTCTGTATAAAGCCTGAAGGTAGGGTCTGTTCGCGTAGTACTGGTGGGTAGCATCAATCAGTGGCCAATCATAGCTCCAAATCATCATGCTCACCCCACCGTGATCTCTGTGCACTGGGATGGTTGTCTTGGCTGGCCAGTGTTTAGCTGTGGATCTAAGAGGGAGCCTAAAATTGTTGATGTCCCCGTGACTCAGCAGTTGTGTCTATCGTCATCATCAGGGTAACATTGTCTGATATTTTGTATCAGTCCCCAAAATGTGATTTAGTTCACGGGTTGAGTACAAATATTAGTTAGTAACCTTTCCCTCTGTAAAAAATTTCCAAATTTCGTTAGGGTTGTTGCGTTAATATGTAAGTACCCCAATAACTATTGTTTGTTAATAATCAGAATTTTGACGCCATATTATGTTTCTAGCAAGAAAGGTCTTCTAACCTTGAACTCTAAATTTTTATGAAATTAGTGTAAATGCTTCTTTTCCAGCTCTTTCATTTACTGTATAGTAGAATAAAATAGCGTATAACTACTAATGACAGTATAATCGAAATAATGTTTTATTGCGTATATAACGTTATATCCAAAAAACAGTGAGAATCTTCACCGATATTTTACAAAAATCATTAAAACTTTTCATTTAAAAGATTTTGATTGTTTGAAGAAAATTTTCTGAATTGTAGATTTTGTAAAGCTTTCCTTTCGGAAAACTTACTAAACATACTTCTCGATTCATTTCATTCTACTTGCTAGATGTTGGGAAAAACCGATTCAGAAAATTTTTGTAAAACACTCTAGCTAGTTTTAAAAGAAAAATAATCAATGAAACTGTCCGCTGTAAGTAAGATAGAGTGCCTTCAGAGGAGAAAGTTACCAGAAATTGCTTTAAGTGTTATAGGATGCGATGCAACAAAGAGATAGGGTTGAAGGGGTCTCAGCGTAGTGTCAGTGTCGATAAAAGATAACCAGATTCATTGCTTTTTGTCGCTTATCGAAATGTCGCAGAGTAGATTTCCGATTATCGAAGTTAGTGGGGATGGATGTCATCTCCTACAGCTGAACCTCCAGATAAAGAGAAACGCCTTTTTAGGGTTAGACGTTACGGAATAAAACGAAATTCGGCAGTTTTTATATAACACAGTTAGATTTCTAAGCACCATTTTTGTAGAAGAAATTTTAAAGGAAAGTATGCCATATTTACTATATATTTTAGATAAACTACCGAAATACCCAAGCAACAAATTCTTTCACGGATGTTTGTGCTCCGGTCGAATTACCAGTTTTCAGCGGTCTTTTCCGCTCGGACGCAGCTGGACTTTATCATAATTAATAATAATGAATCGCCGGTTTTAGTACTGGCTGGGCATGGTTTTAGGGCTGGGCGTGGTTAATCAAAAGTCCAAGATAATAAAAATTGTAACTAAAGCAAGATGCTTAAAAAATGGATTCTTCAAAAATTTTAAATTAATAACACATTGTTTATTGCTGTTAAGAGCAAGCTGTACCTTTAATATAATTTTATGTTACCAGCTCACTACTTATCACCAAATATAATGCTGGCAAGAAACCTAGTAATATGAATAGCAAGCTTAACGATAGCAAGCTTAATGATAGAATAGCTTAATGAAAAGAATGGCTATTTTATTAAATCCGAAATAAATACAAAATCAGTCATTCCAATCTCATGTCCGCTTCTATAGCGATGCTTTTATTGTTACCAATCTCATTCGTCTAATAGCAGTCTCACCAATCCCACGACATTCATTGTGGCAAGAAGTTAAATGCGCCTGTCGTTGGCAAGAGCCTTTGAGTACCATTAAGTTGACAGTCCAGCTTAGGCATTTCGGCTCGCCGCACATTTAGAATTCCCCTATGCCGTAGAGACACTATATATTTACAAACATCCATACCTTTTCCGAGGTCGTACCCCTGGTCCTTCGGTATGGCTAACCACTCTCCACCCTTGGCTAGTTATAAAATAGATTTTTCATTTATGGTTTAAATTGTATGGTCCGGTGTTTAAATCCCGCCGAACGGGCTGCCTGCATGGGCATTTTCGTGATTTTCCGCACGTATAGAGCCGGTTTGCCTTAGAACATTCTCCATGAAGGCATCCCTCCCAGTGGCGTAGCGAGCGGGGGGCAATGATGCTCCGGGCGCCGCTCGCAGAGGGGCGCCAAATGGTCTGCAAACAATATTTTCATCATATCACTGTGTTTTTTTTTGGGCGGGGCGCCAAAAAGGTATTTTTCCCCGGGCGCCAGTTATGCTCGCTACTCCACTGATTGTTCCCCTTAGGCAGATAGCACTCGAGTGCTGTGCCATAATTAAATATACCATATCATATTATCCCGTCGACTGACCAATAATTGCAGCTGAGCGCCAATTATGGATAACCACTTCCTTTGAAATTCCGCAGTAACGACTGGCGACCATTGTCGAAATTCCCGCCAGCCATCGACGGGATAATACGCAAGTACCTAATCATGGACTTTATGCAATCAACTCCAAATCTGAAACTTTCGATAGTCAACTGCTAATTCATTAAGCCGAGTTCTACTTTGTGGAGGAAAGTGGGTTATTAATAAGAGCTTTTCCGTTCAAGGACAACACACACCAAAATATTTTCTACAGAAAGATGTCGCGCCAGCATTGACTATTGACCATGTTAAAGTAAATAGTGTTCTTTTACTACTTATAACAATGCCCATTTTTCCAAACTGAGTATTGTAAAAATTTTTTTAAAAGTGCGTCACTTTCCAATGAAACAACTTGACAATTTCTCATGATCATTCTTTATATAAATTGATACAGATTTCAGAATCTGAAGCTGAAGAAATTCGAAAGGCATTTTAAATTTGCAACAGATGGAAAACAATGAGATTTGCCTGTGAGTTGTTCTGTGGACTGAGAAGGCACGCGTTTCGTTTAATGGGAATTTAAATATGGGCAGGTGTCTCATCCAAGTGATAGGAAACCCATACACGAGTAAACAAAACAGCTTCTGAGGATAACAGTGCGGTGTGGGTTAACTGTCATGCATTTTAGGCCTTCTTTCCTTTGGGGAGTATTATAATGGAGCATTTTGAACTATTTCTGTTACAGTCTAGCCTTATTTTGCTCTTTTAAGTCACAGTATCATTCAATTCTTGCAAGAGAACCAAGTATTCCGTTGTGCAGCATTCATGCAGCATAAAGCGCCTTTGCACAGTTCCTGCTTAGCATCCACCGCGATAGAAAATTGACGATAAGCATATTCGCAATTACTCTTTCTTGCACGAATGGCTGTCATATGTAAGCACGTATTATGAAAGATCTATGTATTATGAACTACTTGTATATAAGCATGTACTATGAACTACTTGTATATAAGCATGTACTATGAACTATGTAGCTATGTAAGCATATACTATGAAATATGTAACTATAAGCATATATTATGAACTATGTAAGCATGTATACAGGATCAATGTATGCCCTTATAGGGCCCATGAGGTGTTGCCCCGGATAGTTGCGGAACCTGGACTAGACCTGAATAGTCTAAATAAGCCACACGGGTGTCCAGATTCTGCTCTCAACTGTCAACTGTCAATGTATTTTGCATGTGATATTCACAGCAGTAAGTAATGACTGCATGTTTTTGCATTCTGTAATTTGTGTACTACTAACAGTTTTTAAGGGGACTCATACACCTTAAAACCCATAAGATCTTCGAATACGTGACTGTTGCAAGAATTGGGATAACTTATTTATTTTAAAAGCAATTACTTCCAACATTTTACAGCTGACTACATAATATAGCTGCTTTCTGAAATAGTAATCAGAAAGTTTGTGTTGCCACAAATACTTTTTAAATTTAATCCGCTTTGTGACAAAAGTTTTAGTCATGCTTCCACCTTGCGCGCACAGTTTAAAACATTCTGTTGCATAATTTTATTGCATATTTAATATGTAGCTTTCATAACATTTGCAAACTATTGTGAACCCAAAATTCTAAGAATTTCATGTTAAATTTTTATTTTATTTGGAGTTGAGTTTATAAAATGTATTTTATTAAAAAAATCTGTAATATTTTCGTGCATATCAAAATTTTCATCAGATTTTTGGTTCAGTTGGAAGACAATGCCCATATAAAGAATTCCATCAAATTCCACTTATGTACCAATAGCCATTTTTAAAATATCATGCGCGCAAGGTAGAAACAGGACGAAAACTTTTGTGACAAAGCGGATTAAATTAAAAAAAATATTTGTTGCAACACAAACCTACTCGTTACTATATACCGAAGCAGCTATATTATATAATTAGCTGTAAAATGTTGGAAGTAATTGCTTTTAAAATAAATAAAATATTCCAATTTTTGCCGTAGTAACATGTTCGAAGCTCATAAGGGGTTTAAGGTGTATGAGCCCCCTTAAAGCTTTTTGTATTACGAATTATGTTGTATATAACAAAGAGTTACTACCAGTGCCTAATCAAGAGTAATGTTCAATGTAATATGTAGCTGCACAGTGCATTAAGTGTAGAAAAGAGTTTTGTAAGGTGTCCTAAACAGAGTGCAGTGTTCAATGTAATATGCATTATAAAAATGTTAGTGTATTGAGTGTTTTATATATAGCAGTGTGTTAACGTGCAATGTAACCAGTAGAATGTTTAAAGTTATTTTTGGTATGTTTTAAGAAGACAGCAAAATTTATGCCACAGTTAACTTTTAACATAATGTTATTTAATCAAAAGTAATATGGGCTGTACTGTGTCCTTAAATCTGTATTTTGTATATTACAAGTACAGCACAAAGTAAGCAACGTGTATTTCTCTGTGCAAATGTGTAATTTGTTTGTAATGTTCAATTTCTCTCTTTATTTAAGAGCTCTTAATTTATTTATCTGTTGCATTAAGTTATTTATTCAAATCTGTCTTATATAACTAAGTTATGTGCTATATAATCAAGTTATCTCTTATTTAATTAATTACATTGTTCAGAATCTATGTTGAAATGTCAAGAATAATGTTCAGCATAATATGTTGCAAAGAATACATAGTGTATTAAGTATAGCATTGAGTTGTAAATGTGCCTTAAGTACAGTGCAATTATAAATGCAATGCATATTATGAAATGTATAGTGTAGCGAGTATGTGTAGCAGTGTGTTAACATGCGATGTATCCAGGAAAATGTTTAATACCGCATGCAGGAAATATCTATATTTTGGCCTTGTAATGGCCATGTACTTTTCCCTTGTATTGTTTTCGGAATGTAGCTTCAGATAGTTATGGGATCCGGACGATACTCGAATAGTCCATTCAAGCCATCCGGGTGTCTGGACCTGCTTTCACCTGTCATCTACCAATGTATTCCGAACTTGCGATTTTGGTTATGAGGCTTCTTGAAGTCATAGGTATACACAGGTTTGGTTGGATAGGCTATGGCAAAGCACACTAGGGCTATCTGCCTAAGGTTGTTCTTGGAGGGATTTCTAAGGAGAACTGGCTCTTATATATATTACACATGGGGAAGACCACAAAAATGTCCACGCAGTTATCCCTTTCGCCTAAAATCCAACCCAGGTGAGAACTACCAGTCGTCAGCGATTTAACCACTAGGCCACTCATGGGCAGATTTGAAATAAATTATTCGCCATCCATGCGACAAGACTTACAGCTGAGCCCTGTACAATGGCGTATACCAATCAGTATGTATATTGCTTATATTCTAAAATTTATTAGGTGCTTTTCTACCAAATTTCAGGTACTTTTTTCATTCCCGACTTGGCGAACATTCTCAGCAGGCAAGGAATTTTCGATTGATCGTGTTGCATTGTTTATTTGTTTTTATAAATATGTTTATATTGTTACGTTATTTCTTCTTCTTTTCACGTTCGTAAGTACGTGGCTCGTGCGGATTTGGAGTGAATAATGACAACAGCATTTGATAAAGTATCGAAACACACTTTATTGGCCAGTATTCTTCAAGATAGCTCCAATATCACGTTTAGATCTACTACCAACTTCTGGAACAATCAGTGACACAGCCTTCAGGTTATCAGGCTATCACGGTGGAGACAGCTTCACTGCAAAGCACCATATTACAGCTCTCGACTCTGCTCGGTCGTCCTCGGAACTCCACGTACTCTCGAGACTCTCCACGCTACAACTCGCGGTGCACTCGACGATACACATGAGTACAGCTCTCGACTCGGTTCAGTCGTTCCCGGAGCTCAGCATACTCTAAGGCAAAACTCGACGATGCACTAAAGACTTTCTCGATGCACTCTACGACCAACTCGGCGCCTGACTTCGAGACACTAGCAAAATGACTGAATATCAGCTCGCTAGACGAGGCCCTAACTCTCCGCGTACCAGTAGGGTTTATATAGCTTTTGGCTTGTGTTCGAGAACATTCTGGGCTAAACTAGTAAGGATTCGTTCTAGAATATTCTCCATTCGTCTATGGAATTGGCGATTTTTCGCCAAATGTGGCAACCCTGACTTCTCTTGCCATTTTATGGCAACCTTTCAAACTGCTTAGAGGGGAAGCTACCATACCGCGCCTTGACATTTCGTAACAATATATATTCAGTGTTTTCTACATTTACCATAAAGAATGAGATGCTGGCTGAGACAAAACGCTAAAATACTTACGGAAAATTTCCGCCGCCAGCGTTTTGCAACACTGCTCTGAAATAAGTGAAGGTTTATGGCATACAGTTTAATCTCCCTTTGGAAAGCATATTCGTGAAATGTTCCAAAAGGCTGAATTTGCAATTATAATAAAAATGAGGTTTTATTCAATAGCTAAATTTAGTGAGAAGTAGCACTCTAGAACCGCATTAAAAAGGGAAAGCTATTAGATTTGCAAATTCTGAAGTTAAGAAAGTTGACTGAAATTATAAATATCTTACTCAGTATATCACTCTTTTCTACTCGTTACCCTAGAAATAACATTATTCTCTAGATTATTTACAAAGCTAAAAATTTTGGAATTTGAAACTTACTTCGTATACTAAGAACTAAACAAGAATTCTTTGCATCATAAGCCGATAATGCGTAATCATAATTTTTTGAGGCGCAACTTAAAAGATCGAGCTCCCACATTCTTCGAAATAACGTGCAATTTTTGGAATATCCTATACCTCATCAATAACTAGATTTGTTTTCGGTTTATTTTGTTACGGCAAAAGCACTCAGAGAGGGATGCTTTCGTGGAGGGCATTCTAAGGAAAATGGCCCGTATACACGTTAAATATGCACCAATCACTGGAAGGAAAGTCCAGCAATCCGCAGTACATTGATCAGTGATCTGGTATAAAAGGTATAGTCATGTTTAACTAACAAATTACAGGCAAACTTACTATATTATAGGGCACGCGTGTACAAGGATACTGAGAAATGTAAGCCAGCCTATGTCATCAATCACTGGGAAAAAATCCAACAGACCGGGAAATGTTAGATTGTATTAGAAATACTGAATGTACATTAGTAGACTTTAATAAATACTGCAATTATTTTAGACCTTAGTTTATCAATGATCTGGCATAGATACTATAGTCATGTTTAAGTAACAAATTACAGACACTATTTATTATATTATAGGACCTGCAGTTTTAAGGATATTGAGAAATATAAGATGCTGTCCAATGCATTTATGAAACATAATACGTAAATACAGATAATTGCACTTCTTATTTTCGGGTACTATGCGAAATTACTTTTACGTTAGTTGTCAAATGCTGCAATTAATTCAAAATCAATAGCCGAAGCTATCTTGGGAATTTAGCTAGCTCCAGTTAAAATCAGATAATTTCTCACATATTAGAGAAAACTCAGGTTGGCAACCTGTTTCTGCAATCATCGATTTAACAATCATGTATCCTATAAGCTTTATAGACTACAGGAGAACACTCTAATTGCTCCTTTTCCAGTATACGACAATCGATACACATCTACTAATATTAAATAATCGATTGACAGTCTAAGGACGTTAAAGAGTACTTGCCCAAGACTTGTACCTAGTAATGGAATGAAGATTGATTTCAGTTTAGACGTAAGTAGAAGATAGTTGCCGTTTAGGAATCCTTTCCTCTGAGAGAAGTTATCTCGGGTTCAAAAGCATTCGGTTTCTTTCGGGTATTATATTCCTGAGTCTTCTTTTATCCATCCATTATTTTCAATCGCATCAAATTTTGTTTAAAAAAAAAATCACTTCAATTTCATTCTTTTGTACTTTTTAAGATTTTGTTTATCTTTGTTAAAAATGCTTGAATCGGAGTGTAAGTATTCATTTATAAGCTCATCTTTTATCATAATTGTAACTTTTTTACTTCCTTGTACGAAGTAAAGGTGTAGAGACATTAGGTATAATTTGGAAGCAGAAAAGAGGAAAAATCAGCAACTCCTTCGCCGGAAATTGAACCGCGTAACTTTAGAATACAGGCCCAGCGTGCAAAACCACTACACCACGAAGGCACTCTAGGAAGGCAGGGAGAAATACCTTATAAGGGAAATACTGTAATTGCGAAAAATTTCGGGTATTATATTTCAAAGAAAATATTCATTTTCACCGCTATCGAGTGCAATTTAACGATGTTCTTGTGTGACATCTGTACGTAAGGATAGAAAAAAGACTCTTTTTCCAAAAACGGATTATAAAATGGATTTAAAATTGAGTCAGGAAAGATTTTTTCTTGACGTAATTTCTGGGTGAACGTATGTAACTCTCATATTTAAAAACGAGTAGCCTCAGAATGTTGAAATTTTGTATATAGGAGTGCTGTAACATGTAGTTCTACACCTTCCTTTTAGGTTGCAAATGTATATAGTTATATATATATATATATATATATAACTATATATAAACTTAAAGCATCTAAATTAATTAGTAAATTGTAATAAAAGCAAGGCAATTCCTCTAAAATATAATAATTACAACCGTGTATATGAGTTATACCATAATATCAGAACTAATAGATTAAAGAGGGAATTCACAATAGAACAATCTCGAAAAATAAAAATGCTAAAAGGAAAATATAAAAAATTATACAAATACAAAATTAATCCCCTTTTCTTGAAATTGCAATTCAGAAAAGAAAGCATAAATATACATAGTGCCAAAATGACAGTTAAAAACCATAGAACTTTACATTATGTATATTAAAATTCAACAAAACTAAAAAAAAAAAAAAAAATTGGTCTAAAACCAATATATGACACATACATAGCGCCAAAATGACAGTTAAAAAATATAGAACTTTACATTATGTGCATTAAAATTCAAGAAACTCAAAAAAAAAAAAAAAAAAAAAAAAAAAAACTGGTCTAAAGCCAAGATATGCTAATTGGAAATTCAAAAGTAAGCATAAAGAACAAAACTAATAGTCATTTAAACAAACTAAGAATAATTGGGAGGTCTATGATTATAATAATTTTTTTTAATTATCAAGAAAACGAAAAACTATACTTAGAGATTTTTCTAAGCAAATTTTTTATGAAGTCTTTTCACTAAAGTTTTATAATTTCACTTACGTTTTCAATTCTTTGGATAAATTTCTCTTTGTTTAAAGGTAAAATTTTGATTTTAATTTTTCACCAAAGTATTTTTTATTATTTCACTTACGTTTTCGATTCTTTGAATAGATTCTTTGAATAGATTCTTTGAATTCGATTCTTTGAATTTTTCTTATATGCTGGTAAATTGTGCATTTTTTTTTCTCTAAAAGTAATTGAGTCATGTTATTCTTATGTTCCAGTTAAGGTCTTTATTCCTTGAAACTTAGCAGAATAGTGAATTAAGTAGGTTTTGCACCTTTAGTGTCTTTTTGCCGAGTGGGAATAAAAGTAAATTTTCAATTTTGTTATGAAATTGTTATGCATTATTATTGTTCTGTACAATTATTATTATATTAATTTACTGTGAATAAGGTATTTATAATGTTCTTATTTAAGAATTAATTTTATTATTTAGTATTGTATAAACCTCTTTTCGTTCTTTTACCGCAAAGCTCTTTTAAGTATAGCTGAAGATGTGATACAGGTAGAAGGGCGAGGGTTCTTTCCGTTTCTCACGAGGCGGCTTCTTTTGGGGGTCAGGGGTCGGACTGCCCAGCTGCAATTTCCTCTTTTCTTGCGGGGTTGAACACACGTGTTTTACTCGTTCGGACGCGAATAGTTCTAAAGGGCGAAGTTATTTGACAGAGTTATGGGTTTGAAAACATTCTTTCTGGTTTGCACGGGAAAGGATTTGTCATTTTATTAGAGAATCTGAATTCTTCGAATTGTCGTCGTTGTTTATCACCTCTGTTCTAGTTGACTAGAGGGAGTTCAAGTTTTGTTTAAGATTGACTAATTTTTAATTTTAGTATTGTTTGAGTCAATAGTGAATTACAGGCGTTGCATTGTGAGCGTCAACCAAGGTTCCTTAAGCCGTTGCACGATATGCAGGAGCAGATTGTTTTGGCAGATTTTTGTTTACCAGATTTTCCAGAGCCATAGCTGTTTCGCAACCTTGACGGCGGCCCCTTCGGCGCTCCGACCGCGATTTGCAGAAAAGATATTACCGCGTCCCCTTGCTGCGTTCGGACGGCTGCGGGCACCCACCCGAACGCATGGCGGACTCCCCTTCTTAACAGACGACGGCGAAGTTTTTTTGTCTCCTTTCCTCCTGCATATTGGTTCCAGTTTCTCACTGTCGTTTATTTTTAATTCCTTGTTGAAAGAGATGCAGATTTTAAAGTGAAATTATGGAAAAAGGGAGTGGCTTCTGTGCCAGGTCCAATTCCCAAGGTTCGCGCTGAAGATGCAAATTTATTGCTGAGATTATGGACTATCGTCATCTCCTCTTGTCTGCTTGTCTGCCATTATCCACAGCATCAGCACGAACATTTCAAAGGCTGATTTTAGAGTTAAAATGCTGCTAGACAGAGTAGTGCTGGAACTATGAGAAAATATCCGTTGTGCTTTGAACATTGACAAAATGAAGTTTTGACCATTATTATTTCGACAATTTTTGACTAGATCCGGGCAACACCCCGAGTCCTTCAGACTTATGTACGCGGATACCGTGAGTGAATATTCTTATTTTCAAGTTTTGACTGTTAAATTCTAAAGCTTTAGCTGACATTTTTATATAGATTAATTTTTTATATAGCTAATTTTTATATAGATTATTAAGATTGAGAAAATGTTATGAGTAATTAATAATTGAGAAGGTGCTTGTTATGTTTTTTTTAATGTTTAATTGTCATGATTTGAAATTTTTGAGTACATGTTTAAAAGATTAATAACTGAGAGGTGTTTCACTGTGGTTTTTGGATGAATTGAATAATGTTAAAAATTAAATTGAAATGAAATGAGTAACTTTAAAAAAATGTTTTGTAGGGGTAGTCCTCTGGCCAGCTATTTAAAATTATACTGTTTGGAATATTTAGTAAATGTGTTTATTGATTTAATTAGTGTATGTTTATTTTGAGTTTATTCCACAAGATAAATCTTGTGGTCTACTTTAGGTTTGATCCCTGCGGAAAATATGGTTATTTTCAATTCCAACCTGGGTAAGCATATTGTGGTAGTAGAAAAATCAATTTTTAGAGTTTTGTGACTATATGATCGGTTTAATTAATTTATATGAATTGATAATTAGGCTTTCTTTAGTGTGAGATTTATCTTTCCTTGGTGTTTTGAAGAGTTCCGAGTTGTATTTTAACTGAAGTGTTTTGGAGCTATCTCTAGATTTGTATTGGAAATTATGTGTTTTGAGGACATCTGAATTAGCTTTATTTTAGTGAGAGATAGCAGATTAATGAATTTGTTGTGGAGGTGCATTTTCGCATTTTGTTTTGATAAATAGTCGTTGAGTCTACCAAAACACCAGGGAGGATATTTTCTTTTCATTCTTGGATCTAAAGAGATGAGCGATGATATGATAAACTTAAATTTTCTGAGTTGGTGTTTCAAGAGAATTTAGTTTAACTTAAGGTAGTTTTGTATTCACCAAAATTTTAAAGTCTTAGAATAAGTTTCCTTTTACGTGAGAGTAATTAGTTAATTTTCTTTTCTATGTTGCGGTACCAGATAGAAATCGTTAAGAAGTCAGTTTAAAAGTTTAATGTAAAAGTAGTTTTAAATTGTTTTTCTACGTAACAGTTTAGTGCACGGAAAAATCACACTTCTTGCCCGCTGGCTGAATTGCTAATTTTGTGTTAAAACTCTAATTTGAATTGTAATTTTTTTAAATTGTTTTAACTATATTCGGCGTTTTATGCTTTTATATATTCTTCAATCTTTAATGAAACGCTTTTGAGTTTTGATGTGCTTTTTGAAGTTTAAATGAAGTGCAGCAAACAATTTGTATAATTTAATAGGCCGTACAAGGAAATCATGTGGTGTCTAAATTATATTTTTTTTAGGTTTGAAGTTAGGAAAATTAATCTTTTAATTTTCGTGTCCTATCACTTTATGCTAGACTTTAATGACACAGCACTGATCATTTCTGTGTGGTAGTATCCAATATAAAGAGCTGCTGCTATTCTCTGAGAATATGATTTTATTTTATCTTTCAAATTACAAAATAGCATCCCTCTTCTGAGTTAAAGCATTCTCTTCTTATGAACAGTGCGTGCAATTTATGACGCAATTTTTATATACAGGGTGCGGCAGCGTTCATAGCGTAATTTGACTTTCGTAGCACAATGACGTACTTCATGAATGCGCGCCAGTTCGTGCCGCATTCGTGTACTAAAGAGCTGCATTTTTCGAGTGCGGCAGTGATATGGATCGGTGCAGCGCACAGTATCGTACCTTTGCTGTTGAAAGTTGTTTCAAGAGTAACTACACTCTTATTGCTACCCAGCATCTATTTCGGCAACAATTCAACTTGGGAAGTCATGGGAATGTTCCAAATGGAGGGAGCATTGCGACAAACATTTCCAGGTAGAGTAATTTCCCTTTTTGGTGACATTTCCTGGCCGCCTCGCTCGCCTGATCTTTCATGTGCAGACTTTTTCCTTTGAGGGCCACCTGAAGTAAGACGTTTCCCGAACACGTTGTGCCACCATTCATGAGTTGAAGGATGGCATCAGAACTGCCGTCGGCAATGCCCCAGGAAATATGTCACGCCGAGTTATGGCAAGCTTCCAACGCCGCCTAGATGAATGTGTTGTGCATCATTTGACAGGCATCATATTCAAAAAGAAATCCACGTAATGGACAAATGACTTACACATTAATAAATGGCATACCTTTAACTATTAATTGACATAAGAGGTAATAAATAAATTACAGTTATTGCCTTGTGGTGCGTTTTTAATATCCTACTATGAAAGCTGCCGCACCGTATATCATTTTTTATTTTTAATTTCCCCGCAACACATTGCTTTTCAGCGGAAAAAAACATACATTCAAGAAGTTTTTGGTCTCAACACCAGGATTATATTATTTATAAATGTCATAAATGTAAATAAATACTGTCACGAAGTTTGTACATATAAAAATAATAATTTTACAGAAATTGTAATTTTTAGACGAAAGGGGGAATTTGCTTTGAATGACTATTAATTTCGTTTTGGCATTTTGCGTCGAAAACTTTAAAAGGCTGTATCACTTTTCAAATCGTTGCCACCATATATTATCGTCCTGTCCTATATTTAAAGAAATTAAATAATGAAGAATCTGCATAAATGTATAAATTCTAGCACTGTGATACAACAGCGGTACCTTAAGCCATCAAAATTTATAACGTAATCTTCCATAGAGTATGGGAGTATTCAATGAGGAAGCCCTCATTTGAATTTGAAATTTGTTTTATTATCGTTTTAAGATGTTGTAACACTTCAATGAATTTTTGATTAAAACACTAAACGACTTCAAAGCGAGCAATGATAACACCGTACGAAAAGAAATCTTATATCTATATTACTACAAAACTTAAACAAGTATTATCATAGTAAAAGGTGCAAAAGACTTAATTTTTGCAGTTTTTCGTTTAATTTCTTCAGAACATAATGATACTTAAATTCACATTTGGAAATGAAATGTTTATTATTCCTTGATGAGATGTTCGTAATTTTATTACAACTGCATTCTTTTGCAAAAATTTCAACTTACATTAAAAATTCAATTTTCAGAAGTAAGGAAAATGATTGTTCTGTTTTGCATAATTACAGCGATAAATACTCTATTCTTTTACTGATCAGTCTATTTTAAAAAATGAAGCTTGAAAAGTAGTCCCTTGGGTTATCAAACATAGAAATTTCACAAACATAGAATTTCATTTCCATTTCGTGGCCATTTCGTAAATTACATTTCCTGAAAGCGTTTCGTGTTTTTAGGCTTAAAAGGATTGGTGAGCGCTTTATAAACGACTATAGCTGTCTGACTATAGCTGTTCAAAATATTTTCCATTGTCAGGAATAATATAATATTTTTCACACTGGCATTACTTTGAGAATATTTTGGAAGATAAGCGCCCTCCCTGGGGTATATTACTGTGATAAGAACTTTTATTTCGAATTTGTCGTTGAGAATTTTTATCGCTGAAAGCATGTCAAAACTGTTAGTCTCAAAATCTACATTGTTTTTCATTTTCTGCTTTTACAAGATCAAATAAATACGATCTCATGCGTGGTATGGAGTATACATATATACGCTAAAAATGCGCAAGGTAAAATTCAGATTGTGAGTCGAAATAATCCATTAGCACTCCTTTCTAATTTAACTATTTTCCTTTTCTGTCCTAAAAATAGTGATTGCTTATAATAAATTTCTCTAAATGTCAACATTTCAGATTTAAATCATGTCATATGATTCTTGCATATTGCTAGTGATGCAGATAACTTTGCAAGCTGAAGCTAGAATACCAATCAAAACAGAGTGATAATCCGTCTTTGCCAAACTTTCACTTCAGACACTTACTACTTCTGCTGACACTTACTAGATCTACTTCTGTTGCTGCTGCTTCTACTGCAGCGCTTGGGAAGCATAAAACGTTCTAGAACAAGCGTTTACTGGAATAATTTATTAATTTTATAATATTTTAAAATGTTTTACTAAGATTAAAAATCTAAAACCATGAAATTTTAATCTGAAATTTCCAAAAAAGTATTATGAATTTAAGGTTTAAAAACTAACATTTGTTTTTTGATAAAGATAATAAAATAAATATTGAAGTGGATCATAACAATGACCACTGCTTACTCTATCTGTATATATATATATCGAGTGAAGCGCCATTTATACGTCTCTCTCATTTATACGTAATTTACACATCGTTTCATCTTAGTCTAAGTCCTATTTATTTTAATAGTAAAACATTTCTTTTATACTTTCCATAACTTCGATCATATGTCGCTTTTATCTGACTTACTGTATTAGTTTTACATTCCGCTGTCCCGCCTTTCAAATAGTTTTCACAAGCATGGAAATAGGAGAGGGAAACAAAGCTTTGTAGTACAGAAGAAAAATCAAGTGAAGGGTCATATGTTAATCGAGAAGTCAAAAGAAATTGCACTTCGATTGAATGTGAAGGAAGGTCGCTTTTAAGCTGGATGGTTGCATAAATTTAAATTGTTCAATGGAATCTGATGTCGTATAATAAATGGAGAATCAGCGTATTCCTGCTGAGCCGGTTGAAGAGTGGTCCAAAAATGTATGAGATGGATCTAAAAGAGATGGATATGAACTAAAAGATATATTTAATGTTCACGAAGCTGCCTTTTTCTTTTAACTTATGAACTTTTAACTTAGAATCCTGATTTTCAAAGGTGACCAGTATCATGTTGCTAAGCAAAATAAAGAATGTCTCACTGTTTTAAATTGTGCAAATGCTGATGATACGAAACGATGATTCCTTATAAGAAAGTAGCAAAAAACAAGGTGCTTCAGAAATATTAAAACTCTGTTTTCTCTACATATAATAACAGAAAGAGTCTGTGTGCCTTTCGATCGTGTTGCGCGTAAGCTAATAGACATAGGGCTATTTAATTTGGTACATAGGTGCATCTAGGCAAGAACCAGTGCACCTCGAAGCGATTTTTTCAAAATTCGAACCTGATTGTTTTTTATTTTATCTTTTTTGATGAAATCGCATCATTTTCAATAGTTTTATTCTTTTATAAATTTGGTTTTGGCAACAGTTTTTCATCCAGTGCTTTCTATACTGGACTACTGACTGCAGACTGGAGACCATGAGTTAAGCGCCACTTGTACCACCGTTACGACTTTTCAGCTTTATTGCTTAACTGATGGAACCATCTACCATCCACTACATTTATTAATGAATTTTGTAAAATATACATGAATGATAAGTAAATAAAGTTGTAACATAGTAATTGTCTTAAACATAAAATTTGGAAATTTGTAAAAGTGAAAATTAAATATGATGACAATAGGTGAATAGGTATTAGGTGACAATAGGTATTAGATGAATTTTGAAAAATCAAAAGTCAAGGAGTCTTTAGTCTAGAGTTAATAATAAAAGGTGTGTGTAAAGTCTGAATTTGAAGTGTTTGATGAGACTAGTCTTTTATTATCAAATAAATGAAGTCTTTGTTAATCATAATTTATAATTTATTGACTTAATTAATGAAGTCTTTGATTCTTTATTATTCTAATAATAAACCTAAATAAAATTAAGATTTGGTTAACCCAAAACAAACCTTAATTATATTTAGGTTTGGTTCGGGCAATATCATTTCATGAGTCTGTTCAACAATACATAAAACAACTGATCTTGAGTTCGATTTTTCTTTGATGAACAAAGAAATTAAGTCTCTGTATACACTACTTGAAGACAGAGCGAAGAAAACCGTGACGAAGATAGCGATGATGTAACACGCGTCAGAAGGCGACACATCAGGGTAATATACAATGAATGTGAAAACGTTACAATTACCTCAAGCCATAAAGAGATCCATAAGATTTCTATGAAATTATTTTAAGGTAGCTGTATGAAATTTACCAAATATGCGGAAAATCATCTTGAGTTGCTGAGCGAAAAAAAAATCTCAAGTGAAAAAGGTTAAATCTTCTCATATACCCCCAACTCAGTTTAGAAAAATCACACATCCCATCTGTTGCAAAATGTGCTAGGTTTTATGCTGTCCCTAAATTCCACAAAACTTGAATTCTTTTTCGACCTGGAGATTCTAATTTACGATATAGGAACATGATTTAGGAATACCACCACCGAGAATCTAAGGATGTCGTCGATGCCTGATATTAACTCCCAAAGACAGGAGATGGAGCGAATGATGGATAAGCATCGCCTCTGTCAACTTAATAACGACGAGAAAACTCATTTCCACCAAGTAACATCGTATACGAAAGATATTTCATACACGCAATCTTACCATTTGTTCACCAACTTCCATGCTTCGTTTCAGTTTAGTGTGGGAAATGATCTTTTGTACTAATTCTCCGAATTTTTGCCCATAGCAAAAAATAGGAATTGCAAGATTTCTATTTTAGTACGGCAAATGGGACGTCTTCTCTGAGCATGCTATGATCAAAGGATAAATGGTGAACAATGGGCCAACAGATGAAATACGTCAACCCGTTGTTGATAAAATTCTTCATACAGCTCAAAACTCTTCCTTTCAACAATATCAGTTGATCTTGAAAAATGCTCTAAGCCGCGGAGTACCCGCCAAGAAAGTAAATGCCAAAAAGGCCTGTGAAAAGTAGAGAAAAGCTTGGGAAATTTCCATTCAAATAAAAATAAAAATTTTTGTAATTATAATAAGTTTCAAGAAGTGATTGTATTAATTCAGAGAAGTATTATAATAAGTTTCAAGATTTGGTTGTGTTAATTTCAAGAACACCATCATATCCCACTCAGAGTAACAATTTTGTAATAATGCTGATGTTAAACCGCTAGCTTTAACTTAAACGCATTGCGCGTCTTTTATGTACTCTTAAATTTCTATTCATTTTCAAGTATTTTACGTGAACTGGTACTTACGAATTATCCCGTCGACCGCTAAACTGTCTCCAAACAGCGCGATTCATCCCCACTTATAGATAAGCAGGATATAAGAACAAACTCGTAATATCTGCACTTTGGTTTGGTATAACCAAGGAGGAATACCCAAGGAGCTATTCTAACCTCCTTGGGTATAATCCTTGTAGGGATCACGTGGTTCCCGAAGCCTTGGTAGTTGCTTGCCCGTGTCGCTATTTATTAACACCAACGAGAAGTGCATCGCATGAGCGGGACCCGAACCTGGATCGGTTTATTACGAGTCGAATTTTTTACTGCTAGCCCAAAAGAGCTCCATCGCGCTACGTTCAAGAATTCCAGTTCTTTTTTTTTTTTTTGTCAAATTTGCGAGAGTTATGTTGTTCTCGAGATCGCTATACACTGATTGCTTCTCGGAAAGCCACGTTTTGGTTTTATTATCAAGGATGTAAATTAACTGTTATTGCTGTATTTTTTCTTCCATTGTGAAAATAATTATTAAATTGTGCGACTTGTCTTCTACAGAATTACAAGCAATTGATTATTTTCAAAGGTATGGAATGCCACCATAAAAAGTGTATACTAATGGACACGTAAATAATAAAACAATATACTGAATTATTTACTGGCAGTTTGTACTCACACAGTATTAAAGAGATCTTTCGGTAATATCGGAAAGACTAGTAAAATAATAGAAATCGGCAAAAACATTTTTATGAACGCAAAAGCGAAATAGACTGAATACTGGCTGTTTATCAAATAAAGTGGTATCCGATCCCGAAGAATTCCACTGAAAAGGTTCGCACGATTTCGATAAGATATTCTCCAACTTTCATGATTCGATGGCAATCAAATTTCACGGTCGACGTGTTAATACGTAAGTACCCTTAAATACATGAAATTTACAATGTGCATTGTGATGTTTAATAGTTTACACATAGCCTGGTACTTAAAAGCAATATTTAAGGAAACATGTTAAATGTTAACATGAGACAAAAATGTATTAAATTACAGCTAAGTTGTAACACTATTTCTCAATTTTTGGCTATCCTTTAGTACAGCCCACCCAGAATTTTCACCAAAAAACATCGCCAAGCATGGCAGTAAATGATAGGATGTGGCAACCCATACCGGATTACGAGCATGTGGTAACCAATATACCATTTCGAAAACGCAATATAAACAATCGTAAATTTCTAGTATTTTCTAGTTCTCGAGATTTCTGTAAAGCAATAAGAGATGGAATTACGGTTACAGCTAATATAGTGGCCAATTACATTTATTCAGTTTCAATACAAATTACCGAGATATACATTTACTCAATGTTAAATGCACGTGCTCCTGTATTCTTACTTTTCTGGTATAGCTTTCTCTTAAAATTTGTCACGTGTTGCATTGCACGGGGAAATACAATTTTAATTATAATTATACTAAAATTAACTATCTAAATACAAAATTCGTAACACTATTATCGGTGATTATTTAACGATCAGACATCGTGGGGAATACTGTTTTGGAAATAAGATCTTTGGCTACTTTAGATGTGGGATTTTTGCATTTAGTTATGGCTTGCTCTAAACTTAGCTTGCTATGCTGTTAGTGATGTTGTAATTATGTATCGGCGATCTTAAAGGAAAATTTAAGGGGAGAGGGATTTCAAACAAGCGTAAAAGTTTGGGAAAGCCAAGCATTCCAAACAGATATTTTATGTATGAATTAACAAGAGATTAGGAAAATTTTAAAGGAATTTTGATGGATTGTGGATTATTTTATTTTTTGTTTTTCCGGGAGGGATCTCGTAAAATTCTGTTCTTTTCTGTTTATAGCCCGTCGTTTGTAGTTAAAATTATTTAAGGACGAAATATCTGAAGCTTTCCAGCATTGTTGTTAAAATTATATCCTTTTAAACTTAATCATTTTCATTCATCATTCCTTAATTTTTGTTTCTTTTAAAATCGCGTATGACAGTCATAAATTTATATCTATTATCCATGATTTCTGGTGAAAACAAGATGGTCGCCATTTTTGAAACACGGAGTATCGTCAGAAATCTTGATGGTAACGATTTTTCAAAACATATTATTTGTTGCGCTTTGGCGCCAAAAAAATTGGTCAGATTTTGAAGATGGGCTATACTGAAGCTGCTCCCCAATTTTGTTTATGGAGGAAGAAAACCTACTTGCTTTTTGAAACGTCTACTAAAATCATTCATTTGCTATTTCCTCATTTGTTCATATGTCCAACTTATTTGGATTTCAAAGCATAATCAGCCCTTAACGCGTTCAAACATAAATATGTAATTTTCAATTTTATTCTGCTGCCAGATGCCAAGTAACGATGAAAAACCTATGATTTACTTTAACATGGACGAGAGTAGTGTTGATTTGTAAGACACACGTTATTTGCATATATCAAAATAAAACAAACCAAAATGAAATTTTAAATTTACTGTCATATCGCGATATTTTACTCATTTTTGGGGAGGAAGAACATACTGGCCAGTTCGCATTGCAAGCACAGCTAAATGAGAAATAAATAATGCGCTGAACAGAAAATTTCGCACGGAAAATAAAAAATATAAGAAATGAAAAGTAAAAGAGAACCGTTTCTAATCAAGTTGAATAGATGCTAAATCAGGTGTATAAAATTTTTACGAATTTTGTATAAATATAGATAATTTTAGTGTAATTGTACGTGAAATTGCTGTATTTCTTTTGTATAGTGTAACGTGAATCCAAGAAAGGCAAAACTATACCGGAAAAGTAAGAGTACAGAGTCCATTTAACATTGAGTAAATGGGTATCTCGGTAATTTGCCGATAAATTACCAAAAGTCGCCAAACCTGCCAACCATTTGGCGACAATTTCACCATAATAAGTACGGTAATTCCCAGTTATATTAGGTGAATCGTAATTCGACGCTCATATCGCCTTCCAGTAACTTTGCGAAGCAGAAAGTGCCAGAAATATCTCCGCGGCCGAGTAAAAATTATGTAAGGCCATAAAGAGTATCTGATATTAATTGCTGCTGTTATCTGTTAGCTAAATCTGAGTTTCGAGTTCTTTCTCCGTTTTATATTTAGAAACGCAGCCGAGGGAAGATGAAACGTTACAATGTTACTTTTTGAACTCAGCGCATTCCACATCCTAGGACCTGTCTCCTGAACTGCTGATGGCAACAAATACATCCTCGGTGTCATGGATTACTTCAGCAAGTGGCCTGAAGCGTATGTTATTCTTGACCAAGAGGCTGTCGCGATAGCAAAGGTAATGATACAGATTTGGATATCCTGGTTTGGAGTGCCTTTTCAGTTACATTCCGATCAGAGAGGAAATTTTGCATAGGCTGTAATTAAAGAATTCTGCAAGCTAATCGTCATCGCCAAACACGAAGCCTTTATATCTCTAGTCAGACGGCATATATTAAAGAGGTTTAATTGAACCATCCTTAAGAAACTCTTGTTGGTGGTTTCCAGAAACAAACAGAACTGGGACAAGAAGTTAGCTCTGTTTTTAATTGCCTGTCGCAGTGCTATCCAAGAGATTATCTGCTATTTCCATCCTAGATGCTCTTCGGTCCTGATCTTCGACTGCCTTGTAATCTCTTGTTTGATCGCCGTTTGGATGCGCCTCCATCGCAGGAGGAGTACAACCAAGATCTCCTTGCACGTTTTGAACTGATGCTCATTTTTTCTGGAGAGCGAGTCAACTTGGCGACGGAGAAGATGAAGGCCCGATTCGGCACGAGACATACAGGACAACGATTCAACGAAGGTGACAATGTGTGGTTGTGGAATCCGATTCGACAGAAAGGGCTCTCTCGTAAACTACAGTAACCTTGAGATGGTCCTTACAGCGTCCTAAACAGTTCAATGAAGTCGTAGTTCGGATCTGTAAGTCATCGAATTGTATGGCTAAAATCGCTCAGTGCGACAGCCTAGCGCCTTACAATGGCCATAGTACGTAGTCCCCGTAGTGTATATAATGTAAATAGTATACTAAGACCATGGTCCTAATTGCATATGAAATGTACGCATTTACTTATTGATTTAGCATTTGATTTGTTTTATGTCATTTATTTCAATTATTGATTAAGTATTGAATTGATTTTTCGTAGTTCTAAGTAGGCTTCCTGTCCAGGTATTATTGTATCGCCTGGGACCTTCAGTCCTCGGGAAGGGAGCAATGTTACAAATTTTGTACAAAAATAGATGATTTTTAGTGAAATTTTAGATGATATTGTTTATATATATATATATATATATATATATATATATATATATATATATATTCCTACAGTGCGCTATTTCTTTTCCTTGAACTTCAACGGAAATCTGATTTGAGAGCGAAAATAAACCATTCATGACGAACATAGGGTGAGTTAAGACAAAACTAAATGAGTGCTCCTGGTGTATGACATACATTCTGCAAGAAAAGAAGGGGAACCATGAGCTTGTTAGTTTACATTAGCTATTCATATGCCACAGGATCTTTGAGGTCATCAGAATGCAACTCACTGTATTTCCTTACAACGTAATTCCCTCTAACATGATGTTGTTACTAATATTGTATGAAGATAGATGATTTTACTGCATTTGCACGTGAAATCGCTTTATTTCTTTTGCATAATGTAACAAGAATCTAAGAGAAACAAGCTATGTTGGAAAATTAGGAATACAGGGGCAAGTTCATTTAACATTCAGTAAATAGGTAGCTCGGTAATTTGGCGAGATATTGCAAAACTGGCAATGCTTTAAGCGACTAGTTTTTGTCAACAAATTTGGCGTAAAGTAGACAAAAGTCGCCAAACGACGACATATCGGTCCAGTCCCTGTATCACCCTAATAGTTATTGTAATTGAATCAATGCAATTTATCACTATGTTAGCTGTAACTACAATTTGACCCTCATATCGCCTTCCAGTAATCTGAGACGCAGAAGGTACTAGGAATACCTCGGAAGCCGTGTGAAAGCTATATAAGGTCGGAGAGAGCATCTGGTCTTAGTTGATATTCTTAGCTGTTAGCTATGCATGAGTTCCGTGTATTATAACCCTTTTTAGCTTTGCTCTTTAACTGCGATTTGCATTGTGTTGTGTTTAACGTTCATAGTTGATGTATGATTTAACGTTCATAGCTGACGTATGAAGTGTATAAAGTGTACTGACTGTATTCTGTGGTATTGCGAAGAATTGTATCACTATTCCTGCGGAAATTCCCAAATCTCTTAACTGTTTCTTTTGATAAAATGTATTTTATCAATCTATCTTCGGAGATGTGTGCATTCAACGTATTACGAACGCGTACTTACTCAACGCTTTTATTTAAAGCATTCGCTCATTGCAGAAATCTGCATTTCCCACTTCCAAATGTAAATCCCTTTTCTGACAATTCCAAATCTAACTTCCATTCCAAATTCATCCAAATATAAATTCCAGTTCTGACATTACTTGGCGACTTTCAATGATATTTTGCCAAATTAGGCGACAAAAATTAGTCGCCAAATTATATAATCAGTTTGGATTATAGCTCGGTAATTTGGCGTATCGCCAAATTACCGAGATAAGCATTTACTTAATATTAATGCCCTGTATTGTTACTTTTCCGGCATAGCTTGTCTCTCTTAGATTCATGTTGCATTATGCAAAAGAAATAAAGCGATTTAAAATAAAGCGAAATAAAGCAATTTCAAGATTTATTTTAAGTACGCGTTCGTAATACGTTGAATGCACACATCTCCGAAGATAGATTGATAAAATACATTTTATCAAAAGAAACAGTTAAGAGATTTGGGAATTTCCGCAGGAATAGTGATACAATTCTTCGCAATACCACAGAGTACAGTCAGTACACTTTATACAGTTCATACGTCAGCTATGAACGTTAAATCATACATCAACTATAAACGTTAAACACAACACAATGCAAATCGCAGTTAAAGAGCAAAGCTAAAAAGGGTTATAATACACGGAACTCATGCATAGCTAACAGCTAAGAATATCAACTAAGACCAGATGCTCTCTCCGACCTTATATAGCTTTCACACGGCTTCCGAGGTATTCCTAGTACCTTCTGCGTCTCAGATTACTGGAAGGCGATATGAGGGTCAAATTGTAGTTACAGCTAACATAGTGATAAATTGCATTGATTCAATTACAATAACTATTAGGGTGATACAGGGACTGGACCGATATGTCGTCGTTTGGCGACTTTTGTCTACTTTACGCCAAATTTGTTGACAAAAACTAGTCGCTTAAAGCATTGCCAGTTTTGCAATATCTCGCCAAATTACCGAGCTACCTATTTACTGAATGTTAAATGAACTTGCCCCTGTATTCCTAATTTTCCAACATAGCTTGTTTCTCTTAGATTCTTGTTACATTATGCAAAAGAAATAAAGCGATTTCACGTGCAAATGCAGTAAAATCATCTATCTTCATACAATATTAGTAACAACATCATGTTAGAGGGAATTACGTTGTAAGGAAATACAGTGAGTTGCATTCTGATGACCTCAAAGATCCTGTGGCATATGAATAGCTAATGTAAACTAACAAGCTCATGGTTCCCCTTCTTTTCTTGCAGAATGTATGTCATACACCAGGAGCACTCATTTAGTTTTGTCTTAACTCACCCTATGTTCGTCATGAATGGTTTCTTTTCGCTCACAAATCAGATTTTTGTTGAAGTTCAACGAAAAGGAATAGCGCACTGTAGGAACGAGATAACAAAACAGAGCATTCAGGAAACAAAATTTATGTTAATGTTGTGAACTCTAATTTATGTTATTTTCTGCTCTTGTTTTTATATTGTTTCCCTGCATTGTATTTTACTTTTTTCTTACATTAATATTTTTTGTACTTTGTAGGGTTTAACTAACATTTATTTTAAGCTATCGTTGCTGTCGAGCCTTTACTTTACCCTAGAATTGCCAATGCCAGAGTATGTAAATTGTAGTAGAACGCGTAGAGTATTCAAATTTTAGCAGAAGTAAATTGAGTTTAAATAGAAGGGAAAGGAGATTAGAAGTGTGCTTCTTGAATCGCGAGCGTGAAGGTTGCTAGGTAGAAATTTAAGAACCTCGCGTTTCGTCATGTGTGCCTATTTCGGCAGTTCGTTGCATCTTTCAACTTCTTAATCAGTAAGTTTGCTGAATCTCAGCTGTGTCTTAGAACGCGGTTAAGTTAGTTACGATTATAGAGCCTCTTAGGTAGTGACCTCGTTATTTATACATCCTGACATTTATTTTTAGTTGTACTTTTCTATTTTGTTAACCCGCCGGGTCGGCGTAGTTTGTGAGAGTCAAGTGAACGCAACTGTGATTTCTAAAGTAGAATAAAAAAGGGATTTAAACCCTTCTTACGAGTTTGAGTATTTTACAGTTCATAGTAGTCACTACTAGTGTTGCTGACAAGTTGGGGCCACGTAACATTATATTGGCGCCCGAACACCTTACGAACTGAGATGTTCGAAAACTGGATGGAAGCTCCTGTACAACTCCAACAACAAGAAATGGCGAACCAGTTAGAAGGATTTGGATACCTGGTCCAAACGATTAGAGCATCTATCAAGCCAAACGTCAATTTCGACGGAAAAAATTCGGTGGCGATATTTTTAGAAGGCCTCGAAAATCACTTCCAGCTATATCCTGTGCCTGAAAGACAAAAAGTTGCCATTGCCACGTCTGCACTAAGAGGACAGGCCTCACTATGGTGGAAGAGTATAGGGAAATTTTTATTAGGAGAATTCGGAGGCTAAACATATACCTTTGAAAATTTCAAAATATCATTATTAAAGGCCATCCCCTTAGTGAAAGACCGAGCAAAGCTAGAAGCCGAACTGTATAGTTTTTATCAACGTAATATAGAAGATTTGACGGACTTCATTCTGCGAAAAGTTAAGCTGACAAACATGCTGTATGGGAAGAAACCCGACACGGAGATAATTGAAATAATCTTACCAAGATTGCTACCTGCTGTCCAAGATTACTTAGAAATCCGAAATCCAAGCACCTTGCAGGAACTCTTCGAGTTGGCGCTCAAGTTCCAAAACCGCAGAATAGCGGGAAAATCTAGAGGGGCATCGTATTCTCAAGGTCTACGAAGGCAATCCTCAAATCAACAGACCGGAAACACAAATCGCTCTTATGGGGGAAAGAGCTATCATGCTAACTCATCGAAGCTCGAAGGTCAAGGCCCAAAAAGGAAATTTAAAAACAACCGTCCGCGTACCCAGAAGACTGAAGTTGAAAGGAAAGCTTTGAACGAGTAGAGGGGCCTGTAAAAGCGAGGGTCCAGACCCCGGAAGTTTCGAAAAATCCCTCAAGAATGTATCTAAATACGGTCGTGGTAAAGAATTCACAATTACCGATTATACAAGTCCTAGTTGGCGAGGTACCAGTAGAAGCCCTCATTGATGCAGGGGTCTGCCCCTGTATCAATGAGTAATTTTATGAGTGATACATTTTTAAAGAAGAATTTTAATAGGTTACGATTATTTAAAAAATAAAAACACAGAAATTATAGCGGCGCAAGGAAAAACCTGTCAATGTATCGGGAAATTATCATTACAAATACAGATAAAAGATGAAAGCCTTAAAGTATTAATTTTTGTGTTGAAAAATTTGCAGAGTCCAGTCATCTTAGGCACGGAGTTTTTAAAGGCCGCGAAAGCCAAGCTAGCCATTTGAATGACCATGAAAGCCAAGCCATCCAGCAAGTGGTGAGTACTTTTTCAAACTTGTTTTCAGAACGGCCTGGTAATTGTCAAATTGTAACGCATGATACACGACTAACGGCCGATAAACCCTGTAGGACTAAACCCTATCGGTATGATAAACAGAAAGAACAAATAATTGAGGAACACATTCAGGAAATGCTGCACAACCAGATAATAATGCCCATAAATAGTCCAGTCGTACTATGTAGGAAAAAGGAAGATTTCCCTCCTTCGGATAAAAGGGCTTGGAGGTTTGCTATCGATTACAGAAAGCTTAATAGTATTACTAAGTTCCCAGTTTACCCTTTGCCGGTAATAGAGGAAATTATTAGAAAGATTAAGTCTACGAGATTCATGACAACGATGGACTTAACGTCTGGCTACTATTAAATAGCTATGAGACCTGAAGATATACATAAAACCGCGTTTATCACAAAATCGGGCACTTATGCATTTTTACGCATGCCCTTTGGGTTGTGTGGAGCCCCGTCAACATTCCAGAGAGCTATGGACATTGTTCTAAAGCCTGTCCTAGGAAAATCGACTTTAATCTATCTAGATGATATAATTATAACGAGTAGTACGTTGGAACAACATATTAAAGACTTCGAAGAGGTTTTTAAATTATTAAAAGAGGCCGGTCTTACAATTAACGCATCAAAATGCAAGTTCGAAACTAAAGAACTTAAATATCTGGGTTATAAAATTTCGCAAAAGGGTATAGAAACTCAGGATTAAAAAAAAAAAGCCATCAAAAATTTCCCACCTCCCAATAACGCCAAGAAACTTTCTTCTTTGCTTGGGTTATGTTCTTATTTTCGGTCATTCATAAAAGATTTCGCGAACATTGTTGAACCGTTGTTAGCAATTAAAAGAAAGAAAAGTAAGTTTACGTGGACAGCAGAAGCAAATACAGCATTTGAAAGGTTAAAAGAAGCACTCATCAATGCCCCTGTTTTGAAATTCCCGGAAGGGGACGAAAACTTGGAAATTGCAGCAGATGCGTCGGACTAAGATGTAGGTGCTGTTCTCATGCAGAATGGCCATCCTTTGGCATTTTTTATTAAAACTTTAAATTCTACGCAAAGGAATTATACAGCTACAGAAAGAGAAACATTAGCCGTATTAATGGCTGTACACAAATTTCGAGTTTATTTCGGCAAAGCGCCAGTAACAGTCTTTTCGGATCACGCGGCTGTTGGTAGACTTTACTCGGGGAAAATCCTAACGCGCAGGTTAATAAGATGGGCTTTAAAACTTCAGGAATATAATCTAATAATTAAATATAAACCGGGTAAGGAAAACAATGTTGCTGACGCACTCTCTCGAATAAAACTGGACGATGAAGGCAATGAACTCAAATGCGCTGTGTTGACTTCAAAAATTTTAGATTCTAGAGAAACAATTATTGCTGAATTGAAAGCTGATTCTGAATTTGGAAGTATCTATGCGCATTTGAAAGACCCCGAAAGCTTTGAACACACAGATATCGATGCGATAAGAAATAGAGCAGAAAACTATGAAATAATGGATAATTTATTATTTTATACGAAAACAACAAACGAAAATCTCGAGTACAAACCAGTCATCCCAGCCTCGCCTCGAATAGTTAGCCTCGCTTTGATTTTGAAGGAATTACACGACGCGAAAACAGCGGGTCATTTAGGGGTCAGAAAGACTTTAAAAAGGGTATACGCGAGGCGGTATATTTCCCGCAATTATACAAAATAGTAACTGCGTATGTCAGGTCCTGCAATCAATGTCAGTTAATAAATGATATTAATTACAGCCCGGCCAGGTACTTAAATAGCATTCGCGCTACATTTCCGAAGGAAATTTTAGGCATAGATCTTCTTTGGTCCTTTCCCCCAGAGTGAGTTAAATAAAAATCGTTTTCTTTTAGTAATTGTAGATCATTTTTCAAAATGGACAGAAATTGTTCCACTTAAACGCGCGTCAGCCAAAACAGTCGCAGATGCATTTTTACACAGATACATTTTAAAATACGGTGCACCGATTAAAGTCATTAGCGATAACGTAAACAATTCATTAGCAAAATATTTGAGAGCATTTGCACTGGACTTGGCATACGCCATATCAAAATGGTTCCGTATAGACCACAGGCAAGCATCGCAGAAAGAGTTAATAAAAATATTGTAAAATTAATTCGAAGTTATGTAAGCATACATCACAAGCGCTGGGATGGCTACACAAATGAGTTAGCTTATGCTTTAAGAACAGCAAATCATGATACTACGGGAAAAATCCCAGCAGAATTATTTTTAGGACGGAATTTAATTACGCCACTAGATAATTTATTTTTTGTGCAACAAAGAGAAGAAGAATTCAAACAAAAAGATATACAGAAACTTATTGATCAGGCGGGTTAAAGTTCGGATACGGCAAGAAATAGACAGAAACTTTACTATGATAGAAAACGCCGTGAAGCAGATTTTAAAGTAGGGGATAAAGTTTTAAAGCGGAAATTTTCTTTATCAAGTGGCCCAGATAATTTCACTGCAAAATTGGCTCCAAAATTTGAAGGCCCCTATGTAATACGGGAAATCAAGGGAGTCGTATTGTACCTTAAGAACGAGAGAGGGGAAATCTGTAAAGCAAGTCCTGACCAGGTGAAAAATTATTATAATCAAAATGATTTTGAAATCCTTAAACGTTTCTTGCAGGACTCAAGCGCAAAAGAAAGGAAAATTCCAGAATTAACGCCACTCGCTCCACCACCCAGGAAGCAGAGAACAGAAGAGGAACATAGCCCTTCTACAAGTCATTCTAGGGTCCCGAAAAGAAGGAAGGAAAATGGTCACACTCCTGCATTCAAGAAGTGCAGGAAATCAACGCCACCGCGTAAAGAATCCTTGATAAATAGGAAAAGACCAGATACAACTTTCCACAGTAGAAATTCTGCGTCGAGGAAACCGCTTCCAGGGCCAGATAGGAGCAAACAAGGCCGCCGTTCACGAGAAGGAAAAGACAGAAGAAGGAACGAAAAGATTGGCACCAACAGAAAAAATTCAAGCAAGAATCCAGACGGGAGGCCGCCAAGACCAGCCGTCCAGGGGCCAAACGGAAAAGACAGGAACTCGAAGACTACCACTCCAAGAGGCCGGTGTACAGAGGGCGAAAAAGAAAAGTCACCATGGAGAACCCAAAAGCGGAGATTGACTTCCATGAATTCTATAACTTGGGATCAATTTTGCCAGAAGAGGATGTCGGAGTTCCAAGCATCGAAAAGTCAAAAGATAAGTTAAAATCTCCTATAAATTTTTCTTTTGTTCTGAAATGTTATGCGTAAATACGAAATTCTATGTATTGACGGAAGTCAATTTGTCTCGGTTGAGACTTAGTTTTGTTTTACTTTATTTAGCTAAGGCAAAAGTATTATTTTCTTTAAGTGTAAAGTCTAAGAGCAAGCAGTTCGAGTTGGTCGAAAGACTGGTTCTGTTATGTTAAAGCCAAAATTTGTCCGAAAGTAAAATAACTTCGCATTCTTGGTAAATTGTAAAAATCATATGTATTAGAATTTTGTAAATATAGGTAAATACTTGAAAGTTATGTAAAAGTAGAATTTAGTCTAGAAGCATAAAATTTTAGATGCTAAAAGTAAATGCTCAAAGGAACGAGTTCAAATCTAAATATTAAACAGTAGATAAAATCATGCTTTAGAGCGAAAGCCTGCATGTCTGAAGATGAATGAGGGGGGATTTAGAATGAATGAGGGGGAATTTAGAATGAATGTGTTTTGTAGGTTCTCCACCTACACTTGAATTTTAAGAATATTAAACATAGCTCATCGAGTTTCGGTATGTTGGATTAAGGTGTGCCATATTTGGTATATTCTAATAAATCATTGTGGTTACAGGAAGTGTTGTAATACAAAAACACGAAGACTCCCGTTTGACAGCACACATGGTGGAGAACCAGGGTAAAGTTAAATTCATGTTTGAATATTGGAATCAATGTGAATGTAAGCAGTTAAATAAGGAAAAGAAAAGGATCGAAAACGAAAATGTATCGAGTGTTAAGAAAGTGTAAATCATAATGTATTTCGAATATACTGATACTTATTCTTTCCAGATGCTGGAAGGAAGAGAAAAGATTGATTGCTGAAGACCAGAAAGGATCCTGTAAGAAGAAATGGTAATTTATTCATCTACAGAAATGATTGTAATATTTGAGGAAACAGTTTGTTTTATGTAAATGGGGCTCTTGAGCTTTAGGTCAGAATATGGAAACGTTTTCAACAGGTCATTTCTAGGACCTGCTTCCAAGTTTACCAAATTCTGGCAGCGGCAAATGTAGGGTTTATATTTATTTTAAATAACATTTACTTTAAGCTATCTTTCTTGTCAAGCCTTTACTTTTCCCTAGAATTGCCAATGCCAGAGTATGTAAATTGTAGTAGAAGGCGCAGAGTATTCAAATTTTAGCAGAAGTAAATTGAGTTTAAATAGAAGGGAAACGAGATTAGAAGTGTGCTTCTTGAATCGCGAGCGTGAAGGTTGCTAGGTAGAAATTTAAGAACCGCGCGTTTCGGCATGTGTGCCTATTTCGGCAGTTCGTTGCATCTTTCATCTTCTTAATCAGTAAGTTTGCTGAATCTCAGCTGTATCTTAGAACGCGGTTAAGTTAGTTACGATTATAGAGCCTCGTAGGCAGTGACCTCGTTATTTATGCATCCTGTCATTTATTTTTAGTTGTACTTTTCTATTTTGTTAACCCGCCGGGTCGGCGTAGTTTGTGAGCATCAAGTGAACGCAACTGTGATTTCTAAAGTGGAATGAAACTGGGATTTAAACCCTTCTTACGAGTTTGTGTACTTTACAGTTCATAGCAGTCACTACTACTGTTGCTGACAAGTTGGGGCCAACATCATAACTTGTATTGAACTTTGTATAATCGATTTGGTAGAATCATATTTTAGTGGAAAAACAGCTCTAAACATGAAGCGTAACTTTATTTCTTGTTAGAACTTCGCACATTGTAGATGGTAATAATTGCTTTCCTAGTTGGTTTATTTTAAATAAATTGAACCTAGCGTAACGTAATGTAACGTACATCATTGATCTGATAACGTAACGTGCATCTTTAAGAGTTTAAAAGAAATATTATCTGAAACTTTAGATTAACGTTTAAAATCTCGAAGAAAACTTCAAAATTAATTAATATAGAAAATTTTTAAAGTTTTAAGAAATATGATTTATATTAATAAAATGTAGTACAATCTGAACTTAATTTTAGATTACAGTTTTACGTCTGAAGCAGTTTTAACCTTCAACGTTATTACAGTCGTACTACTTTAAAAATGAATGGGCAGAAGTATTAATGACCAAAATTATATACTTGAAATGAGCTGTTCAAATTAGTAAAGCAAAAGAATTAACTATTCCTATGATATCAAACCATTGTTAAGTTTATGCCACAAGGAGATATGTGCAATTTTATTTCCTTGTAGGGAAGAATTTTTTAGACCAATCCAATTTGACTTTTTTTTTTTTTTTTGCTTGATGTCTGTATGTACATACAGAATAAAGGACTCTTTTCTCCAAAATGGATTGTGAATTTAAATTACATTCAAAAATTTTTTTTGTGATATCTGTACCTCCAACTAATTATAGAAATATTTTGCGTGATAAATATATTCATGTTTTGTCAATGTCAGTTTAAAAGAAATTAATTTTGGAAAAATAATGAAATCTAACTTTCAAGGAGGTCTTTCGGTTCTGTCGGTGCCACTTTACCATCAGATCGATATTGGTACACAATCGACATTTTCATACAGCGGACAAGACTCATAATTAGAAAAGCTCAAGAACTTAATCGATACTAGTATGCGTCCTATGAATAGCGGTATCGATTCTGTACCCTTTTGCTTAAGATGCATACTGGTATAAAACTGATACAGGCATATGATCGAAAACGTTTTTCAGTTTTGGCATCGAACTAGTGCCTTTAGAGGAGATACCGATGTTGTGTAGCATTCTAGTTCAGGGGATGGAATGAGATGCAATCAGCCAAATTCAGGTGGGAACCAATTATCGGCTAAAGCATTTTATTTTAGTCACCGCTGTGAAGACTGTTTTGTGCAACTATATTGTTTGAAACAAGATACACGGATTCAAAGCAGGGTCCTTTCAGTTAACAACTACACCGAAACGACGATTACACCGACACGACGTATAGGAATAATGTCTTTTATTCTTCAAAGACTTCGAAATAATCATTTACAATTATCGCAGCTTAATGAGAATTTAAACAAAACTTTACATATGTCAAGTGATTGATTATGGCGTAATTATGCTTTTGGACGTAATAAACAATAACTAAAACTTCAGATCATTATACTAAAAAGACAACATATGTACGTATCGATGTTTAGGCAGTATAAACTGCTGGCGATCCAAAATGCTGCACTATGAAGGAAGTAACTGAGAAACATGAAACTTGCGCCATTTGTATACCCCGATGGAATATGCAAATGATTATTAGTTCAGCGCGCATCATGGGCGATTGCAGCGTTCCCTAAAATCCGTGTATAAAGGGAGGAAACTCTGCCGTCTTGAATTATGTGAACTGCTCTCTTGTGAGTTTTTCTGTGTGTGCAGATTCAGTATATTTCGTAAGAAAACACCAGTATTATTTGAGAGCTTTTCTGAGTTCAACCGAGGCAGAATTGTTGCATACAGAGATTGTAGAATATCTCTCTTAGAAATCGGTCATCGTATCAGACGGAGCCAAGCAATAGTCATGAGAATATGGAATCACTGAATGCAGGAGAGAATGAATAACGGACAGGAGCAAATGTAACTTCCTCGTCGCATCACCCCACATGAAAACAGGCATATTGTGCGCATGGCACCGATGGAGAGCACTGCCACATCCGCAACCATCACACAATGCATGCAGTCTGTAACGCAACAGTCAGTGTCTACGTGAATAATTTGACGTCGTTTACAGTACAGGTGAGAGCAAGTCCGGACACCCCGACGGCTTACATAGAATAATCGGGTACGTTTACAGTACAGTGGACTGTCCGCTAGTCGTCGTCATTTACAGTACAAAGGACTGCCACTAGGCGTCTATTGCTTCGCTTACCCTTAAATCACAGGCGTTGCTTTTGTGACGGTGCACTGAACGGCAGAGACGGACATCCGAATCGCATGACATTGTGTTTTCAGATAAAACATGCTTCTGCCTGCCACAATACTCAGATTAGGGTTTAAAGAGACAATGAAGAGAAGCTGTTTGACTGGTGTTATGAATCATCGTACTGGTCCTGCATATGGTGTTACAGTGTCGGATGGTATTGGATTCCACACCCGCACCCCTCTAATACATAGTATCGAGATACGTAGCAACCAGGGCTATATATCTGAGTTTTTGCAGCATGTTCTCCTTCCTTACATTAAGGGGTCAGGTACCTTTTGAATGGTAAAATATGTCAAAAAATTACTCAAATTACAAGTGATGTATCTAAAAAACTAATAGTCCCATAAAAATGAAATTCCGAACACATATAGTAGAACCCTTACTTATTTGTTTAAGATTACTAAAGTCATGTTCATTAGTAAAACTTTTAAATAAATATTTTAATGTAGACCCCTTTTTTATATCTAATATTTGGACATTCACTGCGCGCAGCATTGCAACTATATAAAGCATAAGAGGAACCCAATTTTTTTTCATATGGTAGAAAAATAATGTATCTTTAAAATGACGAAGATTTATTTTATTCAAATGTTCCTTTCCTGCAAAAATAATTTTTTAAAAACAAAATTCAAATTTTTATCAAATTTTTTAGGCATAAATTAGCTACAATTTTAAAAGTTTTTACATAAGAACCATTTTGGTTCGTCATATTAAGCATATCTAGCATATAACCATCCATGTAAAATTTGGTGCACTTTGGATTAGCCGTTTCAGAGAAATGCTGCGCGCAGTGAGTAAAATCATAGTTTTGAGAAAATTGACTTCAAAGATAAAAGTATGTTTTTGTCAAACAAATATGCATTATTTAAGAAAACTAAATGTTCATATTAAATAAAATACATGATATAATTATTTATATATGGATACTCAAGTATAAAAACATCTAAAAACAAAATAAGTTCACACAACTCATGAAAATATGAAACGAAAACTTTAACGCGATGACGAGAAAATTTACAATTTTTACACAAATTCACTTTTTATTCAGGCTAGTCATTTGGAGATTAAAATTTTTTCATACTGAGTGGTATTTGAATAAAATTACTTAAAATTCTCTAAAATTATATAATACAGGTTGTAAAAATGGACAATATAAGTTATTGTCCAAAAACAAAAAATGTAAAGCGTATATATTTAAAATGCACCAGGTGAATATGTTTTGCCTTCATGTAACAACACATTCTCTACAATAGCCTTTTGTTTATTTCTCTTTTTCTTACGCATTTCTTTTGTGCTTTGCAAATGGCATAATTTACTAGTTTTCACACGTTGCTCGTCTAGTTTACATAGACATGCTCGACTACACGAACCAACTGACAGCCCAAGTTCCGCCATAACTTTTAATCTTCCCTTATTACCTTCATTGTAAAGTATTGTGGCCTACCTCGTTGCTATTTCAGCAATTCTTCTTCCTGAACCAAGGGTCTTGGGACACAATTTCCAAATCAAATTATTTAAAGATTCATTGCAGTTTTGTGTCTTTCCGCCAAGACATCTTTTCAGTAGTGTCGGTTGTGATAAATCATTATATATTGGTTTAATAACATCCATAACACAAAAAGGAAGTGTTGGTTTATGTCTGAATTCACTCACAGTTCCATTAGCTACAGCCTTTTGGTATTTACACCAAGTATTGGGACCTATTAGACAAAATGTATGCAGCGGTTCGACATCAGTTGACCGTGTGTGAAAATAGATTGCCCATATAGCATTACGCATTTCCGCCAAAGAAGTTTTGTGTTCTCGAATTGCATTACCATAGTAAGCAGTCAATTTGTCAATTTGTGTATCAGTCAAGCGACCTTTTTCTCCAATAGATTTTATACCTTCCTGTTTCAATTTTCTGAGCCGCGTTCCCATTCTCTTCTGAATATGACCAACACATTCGATTTTAGAAACGGACACATCAGAACCATAAGGCTGGGCCTCCGTTATAGATTGAAACGTCTTGGAATCTCCATCGCCTATGTATCCAATATATTTTATATCATGCTTCGTTTCTGACCGCTGGAAAATCCGAACCATACCGACGACCTCCATTTTACCCGCAGAACCATTGTGATTCATAAGACACTCCGCTTCATGTTTTATTTTCCAGTTATCGTACTCTGGTGTACCTTTCATGGAATTCCATGTATCACATGCCTTACAAAAAGATGAAAGAACCTCTGTGTCGAGAACCTTACCACTTTTGTCTCCAATAACGGTACACACACCTATTCGTGATGTGTGTCCCCTGGTTTTCCATGAACCATCGCCGCTAACCACGACATTTCAAGAACCCGTTAGCTGAACTTCTTCGCAAGCAGCATTTTTCATGGATTGTTGTGCCACATTACTTGAGCACGTCATAAACTTCTTTACTGTAGCATGGTATGCTTTTTTTGATACTGGGTGTGGAAGATCCATAATGCCACAAAATAGTTTCATTGCTGAGTAGCCCATTCCAATTGTTCGCATGGCATAAGCATAACGTATGCTAATTTCAGCACAGTTGTTCTTCTTACCAATCATTTTTGAACTTTTAAATGTACGGAGTTCTATACAATTTCCACAATTTAAAGAAAATTTCGAACTTAGTCCACACACAACTTCTTCTTTTATAGTGACATCACTGACACATGTTTTGCAGCACAGTTCTTTTTCGAAAAAAGAAATCATTACATTCAAGTACAAGATCCTAAAACCTTTAAAATCATCATTAGTTTTCATTTTCCAACTGCTTATTAGAAAGTTTTATTTTCTTTGCAAAAGCACTCACCTTCAGTTCTGCAGTAGAGGACTGGCAATGCTTTCGCGTGTGGATATTACCAGTAAATTTTCTCTTTTTATTTCTACTGCCAGATGATCGTTTAGGTGTCAATCTACATTCTATCGTATTCATATTGATCTTAGGAATGACTTTTCAATATCAATATTTAATTATATTATTAAATGAAGGGAAATATAAGAAGAAATCTATCACAGAATACAGAACACGTTGTAAAATTCGCAAGCAAAACAAACTGAATAAATGAGTAAAAGTTAAAATTAATATATTGCTTTCTTCTTCTAGAAAAAGCAATGAGAATTAAATAATTATTAAATATATCTATTTACAAGCCATCAGAAGAAAAAAAATGTTAGATTGCTTTTATAAAAGGAATTTATCGCCACTCTTCACGAGCGCAGCTGTAAATATCCAGCTGTCAAAACAGGTAAACAGACGCTTCGATCCTGACTTGAAAATTGGGCTTCGGTTCTTCCTCGATATCTTTCATTCTAGTGGGAATTTTTTTATGCGGTTTGTTTTAAAATGTTGCTATTAGTTAGCTCTTTAATATAAAACAATAAAAAATGATTTTTTACCCTAAAAGGGTACCTGAGCCCTTAAGGCTTGTGTGAGGTTACATTTCAGCAGGACAACGCGCGACTACACGTTGCTCGCAATGTTCAAGCTTTCTTCTTAACCTACCATATCGCACTGACCATCCTTCCAGTTCTATCGCCCATCGAACATAACTGGTGAATGACTGGAGAATGATTAGTAGGACACGTCGCATCCGCAGGTACCTTAGATAAAATTTGGCTTATGTGTGGAGATAGTGTAGGTTACCGTTTTTCAACAGTGCCTCCAAACACTATTCACACAATTTCTCGGCGTGTAGCAGCAGTTGTTGACAAACATGTAAACAACACTCATCGGTAGTTTTCTAGTCTTCCCCAAAAGAAGGCTGGGGGAATTATTTATAAAGCTAGAAATAAATCTAGCTTTGATACCTCTTGGCCTTCTTCGCGTTGCATTTTGGATGTGTTGCAAGATCACGATTCTTTAATGACTCTAAGAAGTGCTCGCGTCAAACTCGCTACGTTGTGAATTGCATGGCAATGCAAAAGTAAATCAGCTCATGAAATACAAAACTTTATTGTACATAATCTTTCGAGTAAAAATTTTGTTAAATATATAGTAAACTTTGATCAGCTGAGTGCACCCACATGATATCAAATTATTTATCTTCTCTTTTTTTAAAGATATATATATATATATGTGTGTATATGTATACAATACACCAAAACACAATATATGATGTAAAAATTATGACCGGATACGAGACATTTCAACTCATCAACTCCATTTGACATTCAGTCGAGAGAATTTATTACCATAGAAAAGAAATGACACGGCAGTGCAACTGTTGAAAATTTATTTCCCAGAGGTACACGTAAAATACAGCAACTGTGTCTTCTAATACTCAGATTATTTTGCTGCAGAAAAAAAGAACTGGTAGCAAAAGCCATTTTTTCTCAAAGTGTGACAATCTGAAAGAGCTGCAGGAGTGACAAATGGGAAAAGTCAGTGAAAGCACTTTCAACGATAAAATAGACTTTTTGTAATCCTTTATTTAGCGTTTACACTGCTCAAAAAAAAAAAAAAAAAAAAAAAAAAAAAAAAAAAAAAAAAAAAAAGGGACTATATCTTGCGTTCTACTGGTGCGATTCACGAAATTCAAATTGCGTTCTTCATGTCTCGAAAGCGCGACTTAGGATATATATTAGATTTATACATAGCACTATTCTAACATAGGTATTTTGACACAAAATCGGACTTTTTCTGAAATAACATACCAATTTTTTTACATATTTCGATTCTACGACTCAAATTATGCCAGAATACCAAGTTTTGTAAAAATCGTACGAGTAGTTTTTGAAATATTAGCTCTCAAAATTTTACCTCCTCAATGTTAATTGAATTTGGCAAATATTTATTTATATCTCTTTTTTTATTAAACTTTTTTGATTTTTTCTCCCATATTTCGAAATTTAGGTTCATTCCAAATAAAATTTACCCATTTTTTGTATTTTATTTTTTAAATTTCTATTTTTAAATAATTTCTATAAATTTTTCGAAAAAAATTTTGAATTATAACCTATAAAATTTTTACCATCATCTTAAAGTAGGTATATTTTTAAGCATATCTGCAAAAAATTAGACTTTTTTATTCAAAATTTTCTAAGTTATACACAAATTTACATATTTTCGCGTTTTGAAATTTGGCATCTTTTTTTTGAACGATAATAACGCCAAATGTGGTCTATGGATTTCTGTTACAGTGAATTGCCACAGCTATTTTTAACCTTAAATTTCAAGTAAAATTTTACGAAGAATTAATTATATGACATTTTTTCCCTCAATGATGCGTAATAAATATTCATTAATACTATATGAAAAGCTATTTTTTTAAATAAATTTTTTAATATTTTTTTTAATTTCTCTCTATCCTTTTTTTTTTTTTTTTTTTTTTTTTTTTTTAATAGGAGTAAATTTTTGTAAGAGTAAATTTTTACCTTCGGCTTTTTATCGTCTGCTACTTTACTTCGTTTAAATCGAATTGTCTAAAACTGAGAATTTTAGTTTGATGTTTATTTGAATTTTACGACATTAACTGCACAATTTATTTCTAAACAAACTGATGCTTTTGAAGTGGCTGAAAGAGCGGCTGGTACTATCATCCATATTTTTAAAGCACAGTATATTTTTATAGAAACATAAGATTTAGAATAATCATTTTTATAAAAGTCAAATTATGATATAAATATACAACCCTCTAGAGACTGAATTAATGGAAGTTCAATGGTTATGTAGAAATGATCTGCAGCTACTTAATCGCTGGATAAGTCAGCAGATTCCGTGGACAAGTAAGAATAATTATATAAACGACACCCAACATTCTGAATTCAATTAACAACGAGGATACGATGTTTATTAAATGAATTCAAGAAGTTTTAAAACATAAAAAATCAACTCATTTTTTATCCTAAAATGTATTTTTGTGCGTAGCGTATTTTCATTATTCTAATTTAAAATTCTAATAATTCTTAAAATTCTAATTTAGAATGTAATTGTCAAGAACTGATTCCTAATCATCAGTAATATAATAAGTAATTATTACGGTTATTAATAAATCCTTCTTATAAAGTAATTGCAAATATTTCAAAAAACTTTCTGTCTGAATGTAAATATTTTTCTGTGCAAATATTTTTAATTTTATATTAATCAAGATTGCACACGATATTATTTATTTGCACCAATTCTTAACGTCAGTTCTAGTAGAAGTTACAAATCAATTATATTTAATTAAGGATTGGATTGGATTGGATTATTTAATTATGGGAAAGCACGCGAGGGCTATCTGCCTAAAGGGAGGGATGCCTTCGTGGAGGACTTTCTAAGGAAAACTGGCTCGTATACACGTTACACATCGGGAAAACCACGAAAACGCCCATGCAACCAGCCCGTTTGCGGGATTCGAACCTCGGACCGAACTACCAGTGATCAGAGTCTTTACCGCTCGGCCGTTTGTGGGCCTTTATGAAATGGAAGGCGATAACTTTATTTAAAATGATTGTCAAAAATACCAAAATGTTTCGAAAAGTTGGATACTTTTTAATATACTTTCAGAATGCTTAAAGAAAAAGAGAAGAAAAATAAATTTTTTCGTAAAATTTAGTATTTGTATTTTTTTTAAATTTAAAACATTTCAATCTTATGATATTTGATTCTTGCGATTTCAAAAATAAAATATTTGACTAAAATATGAATAACATTTTAAGAAACCAAATGTAGGATAAAATTGTGTAAAGCAATGGGCACAATGATAAAACTGTTTAAAGCAGTGTATGCAAGTCATCCTAAGTTAAAATGTCGGTTATACATCTCTCTTATTTATATATATCTTTTCTGAACGGAACATTGAAAGGCGTGTAAAACTGTGCTTTACTGTATTTTCTCTTTTAATATAGTATGCAGTTTTCAAACTCATCGTAGTCTGGGTTACAAAGTATTCTTCCGAAAGAAACGCAGTTCAAATAAATAAAATCAAATTCTGGAAAATTGATATTAATAAATATATTTAAAATGCTCAGTTCGAAGGAATAAATAGAAAATTTTAAAACAATTATCTGAAGAGACAATGCAACACAAACAATTAAAATAAAAGTATAAAATTTTAACAATTACCTAAAATAATAACTATGACGAAAAATATATATAAAGAAAACTATTTGAAAAAAAAAATAAACGCTGCACCTTTATTTATGCAGTTCGAATAGGTAAATAGAAATTTTTAAAACAGTTATTCGGAAAAAAAAAAAGTGCTACTTAAACAATTAAAATGAAATTCGAAAAAGGAAAAATTACTTAAAATAATAAGTTATAATTAAAAATATAATATAAAGAATATTATTTGGAAAAAAGGAACGATGGTGACTTTTTTCCTCTCACGGGAAAGGAAACTAGGTTGCCATATATTAAGAAGTTGGCCAAGTGAAGTATTCTTGGCGCAAACTGACAAAAAAGTGCCAACATAAATTTGTGAATTTCTCCGTAAATTTCGCTCCAAATTTTACAAAATTTCATATTTAGGCGTAATTTGAGTCGTAGAATCGAAATATGTAAAAAAATTGGTATGTTATTTCAGAAAAAGTCCGATTTTGTGTCAAAATACCTATGTTAGAATAGTGCTATATATAAATCTAATATATATACTAAGTCGCGCTTTCGAGACATGAAGAACGCAATTTGAATTTTGTCAATTGGCCCAGTAGATCGGGAGATATAGGACTGTCCCTTTTTTTTTTTTTTTTTTTTTTTTTTTTTTTTTTTTTTTGAGCAGTGTACATACTATGATGCTAATACCTTCCTTAGTGATCCTTCCTTGGTTTCTCTCAAACTTACAAGCATTGGGTGGATAAAAATAATGGGAACGTTGGTACACCTTGTAAGGGTATTTAAAGATTTAATGTTTAGAGGGACTTACAAACATCTGTTTCTCCTTGTAATTAATTATGTATCATTGAAAAGGAATATTGTCTTTTAGAAGTCCAGAAGTTTTTGTATACGAGTTTGCTTGCAGCATTAATAGGTAATAAATTTTATTTTTCCAACCGTGCATCTCATTGACTTAAATTTTAGATAACTACATGTTTTTACATACTGATTGAAATTAAGGAATTAATACTGAACTAATAATAATTAATGAAAATTTTACATACTGATGATCTTCAAATTTTTTATTTATTCCAAAATAAATATTCTGTATTTATAGAGAGACCATACGAATCTTGAGGTATTTATTAATAATATTACATCGTATAATATGTATAGGGTAAAAATAAATAAATAATGGACGGATCATTTTTATTCTTGTTTTTCGAGAATTTAATTACGAATAGAATATGTTTCTTTTGAAAAGTGTCATTCCCTTAGTTTTAGAGATATATTAATCTTCACTTCCGGAAACCTAGATTTGATGCATTTAAAGTCTTCAGTCTAACTTCAAGCCTTTGTGTAATTAAAAAAAAAAAAAAATATTGATATTTTAAAGAAATTTTCTTCTGTCCTTTCACTAGAAACAATAAAAAGTACGAAATGTATTCTCTAATAATATCTACAGTAGAAAGATTATAGATTATATGCGAAGCACTAGTTCGCCAATTAGCTTTTAAAACAAAAGCTTTAGGATTCTGCACATGTTTGAAATCAAGCAAAGAACAAATCAGAAAGTACCAATCTGAAAATCTGAGGTATACATAAATCATATTCCAACACGACAAAATTTCAAATATGTAAATGTAATATAAGTTATATTTCATAGGACAACACTTTATATTCTCCACTGGTAGATAGATATAGCTGCTGAAACTTTGCATTCTTTCATAAGTTTTGTGCCATGCAAGCTGACTGGCAGCCCAAGGTTTACTTGTAATATGAATATGAACAGGTTTTTCCTTTCAACATCCTCTACGTAGACATCTCTTCCCTTAGGAAGTTAGTCCTTGCATGCTTTTCCCGTAACAGTTAATCAACCTCTAAACCAACCTTTTCTAAACTTGGGAACTTATTCTTCAAAAAAGGATGATTTCACAGATTCGCTATATCGTCATCTGTTGTGTCGACGATATGGGCGTATGTATCTATACAGGATGATTCAGAATTCATCATCAATATTTGGTGGGGAGTTAAGGAATACTAAAAGAAGGAGATTTCACATAGGAAAAGCATGAGCGCAGACGAACGCATGGGGGTGTAGAGGGCGCTGTGTGTACACAACTGCCACACATAAGCACAGCTGTTTAACGCGTGCAACCAGTCGTCATTCTACTAGGTGACTTCGCAGAAGCATCATGAATCGGTATACGTGGAATGAATTTGCAGATATGCGTGTAACTTACGGTACGTCAGGAGGAAAATCTCTTCGAGCCAGGCAATTGTATGCAGTGCGCTTCCCCAACCGTTGTATGCCACAGCATCAAATATTTTCACGTGTTCATCAAAAAATGTGTGAAACAGTTGCTACTAGTAATGTTAATCGAGAAAGACGCCAATCGGCACGGACAGTAGCAATATAGGAAGCTGTCCTACAAGAAATCGACGAACAGCCTGATGCTAGCACACGAGGTATGGCTAGGCAGTTTGAAATTTCGCAAGCAGCAGCGAAGCGAATATTACACGATGAATATTACAGAGTTACATCCGTGTAATTACTGCCGGTAGACGACCATCCCAAAGCGCGTTATTTTTTGTCAGTGGTTCATGCAGAGAACATCCATTGATCCCAATTTCCCAACGTTTGTTCTTTTCACTGATGAAGTGTTTTTCACTCGAGAGGGTATCTTCAACACACACAATTTGCATGTGTGGGCTCATCAGAACACACACCGTAAGAATTTCTTGATCTAGAGTTTTAGTTTACAGCGTAGATTCCAGAATTTGTGTCTAAATTTACATCAAGTCAAGATTAGCATAGATTTTAAAATTTCTGGTAGCCACCTATTTCTAAGGTACCCATTAAATGTTACACAGATAAATTTTGGTTTTCTAAGGATGGTTAAGGGGAGTAGTGAGTTGTAGGTTATTGTAAATTCTCTAATGAAAATCTTGAATATTTTTTTTAATTGTTTTCTACTACTTTCGTGTTAAGAGCGAAGTTGCCTTTATGTAAAAAAAAAGGGATATAAATTCCATGAATACTTAGTTGCTTTCCTGTTTGTCGGTGGTATGGTTTTTCTCAGCGGCTTTAGTGTCATATATCTTCTGCAATATTATCAGTTTTAAATTAGCGTAATAGATTGTTAGTTATAAAATTTAAGGTTTTTAAATCGAGAGAGTTAATCATGGAAATTTTTGTATAAAATTTGTCAAATTAAATAATAGTGTGTGTAGAGGAATTGTTAAAAATAATTATTCTCCCCGGGGATATAGTTTTTTAATTTAATTATAATATCCATAGATTATTTAAAATTGTTTACCTTTCTCTACAATAAAATTTAATAAAATTCAAATTTTATAAATTGGATAAAATTTAGTATGTGTTTATTTTGCATTACCATGTATTTTACACATGACCTTTACCAGTCTTAATAGAGTAGGGTTGTTCGGCTCAATTTATTACACAATGCGATTAGATATTGATATTATATGTTTGATGTGAGGAAAATTTAATTTTCTTTCTGTGTCTTCTTAAAACCACCACACAGCACAATGCGTGATTTCGTGGTGAATTGATACTGTGTAATAACTGCGTGATGAGGAAAGTAATAACTTGAATTCTCCAGGATGTATCACTGATATTATTCAGCAACCCTTTTCGTATATTTACTTTGAAGAGACATTAGATTTTTTGGGAGCAGGAAAGATGAAAAATATGCAACGCCTTCGCCGGGAATCGAACCGCGGACCTCTCAGTTACGCGCTGAGCGTGCAGACCACTACACCACGAAGGCTTGCTAAGAAGGCAGGTGAAATATCTTATATACTTCTCTTTTAAAGGGCTACTGAAGTTTTTAGAGTTCCTAATCGCCAAATCCTGGGTGGGGAGAATCCTCATCCAACACTCGTTTTAGTTTGGGCGCCACTGTAGAGACATTAGGTTAATTTTTTAAGCAAGAGAGATTGAAAAATCAGCAACGCCTTCGCTGGGAATCGAACCGCGGGCCTCTCAAGTATACGCTGAACGTCCAGACCACTACATTACGAAGGCTCGTTAATAAGGTAGGAAGAAATACCTTATAACTCTCTTGATACTTCTTCATCGTGTAAGATTATAGATATTCCAGAATTCTTTAGATTATTTCTTAATTTATTTCCCTGCCTACAGAGTATAAAATTAGAGGCTTCATAATTATTACCGAAATTCTCATTAACGTTTTGTACTAAAATTCTATTTCATGACTTTTATCTTTATATACTGTGTTGCGTTCGAATAATTGCATAATAATTTCACTGTATTATTTACTTTCGACTTCAGGTTTGATTCCAATTGCTAGCTACTTCCAAAGGCTTTTAATTTCTCAGAAATAAATACTTGTTCCATCATTACATTAAGCCACCAGCACCCGTTGTTGAACATTGGTAGTTCCGATCTGGGTTCGATCCCATGGTGTACACGACGAGCTAGTTTCACTTTGAAAGTCCTCCACGAAGGTATTCTGCGTCTTAGGCAGATATCCCTAGTGTGCTTTATCATAATAATCTAAACAAACAAACAAAAACAATCGTTACATTACATATACCGTAGAAGAACTTGACGCATAAAATATGCTTACTGGAGCTACAAAGCCGAAACTTATATAGAAATCATTTAATTTACTGTTTAATCTCACAGATTTAGCAGGAATTTAATTGCATAATTAAAGAATATAAATTATATAATATAATTAAAGAATATAATAAAATCCCGCACAAATAATAGGTTCCCATTAAAATACCAACGTTAGAATGCGTTCCAATATTTGGTAATTCGAAGCCCTTGTCAAGCGCCACTCGTTTCACTCAGTTGGAACTGCCATTTGCCCATTTGGGATTTTCTTTGCAATAATAGCTTCAACTGTAATATGTAATGCCAGATTAAATCTGTTATACATTCAAACGAATAAATTTGTAAACCGAAGTTGATAAATTTCTCTCCAAGATCCTCATATTTTCTTTCCAAATTACTTTTAAGATTCAAGCACCGACAGTATCCGTTTTAACAAAGTACATCTGAGATCCAGAATCGTATAAAATTCATATATTTGGCAAGGTAGTTACAGACTATTTAAAATGAATTGACTTGAAATATTTTCTACATGCTGCACGTAAAATTTATATTTTCGCTTTGTGCATTGTATACTACTCTCGCTTATTTTGAATTGTTTTATTCTACTCGCAAGTTATCAGAGTCTTGTTCCTGTTAATTTTATGTTTCCACAGCTGCCAGATTGACACGCTAAAAACAGTTTTATTTTAGATTTAAATTTGATTTTGATAATTTTAACTAAGCGTTGAGATAGGATAAAAATCGCCAAAGATTTTCTAATGTTACTAAACTATGTAAAGTGACCTATGATATATACGCCAATTGAATACTTGGCTTTAAAATGTCATTTTTACACAAAAAAACAACTTATTTCCCAAAAAAACTGCACTATGTGCGGTGGGTGATACTGAAATTTTATAATCATTTGGCATATTTAATTCGGCTAATTATCTTGAATATTCAGTACTTTTATAGAATGAGTTTTGTTATAAAATAGTAATTCATCGTTCAGTAAATAGCTGATGCTAAAATACCAGCATTATATTGAGCAGCAAAAATGAATCATTTCGAATCTAATCTGACGTTTAATGTCCAATTAGTTATTGTGAGGCTTTAAAAATTACATTCTTGTGAATAACCACTTGTGATATTATCTAAATGTGTTTTCCTTAAATCCTTAATTCTTTATTACAATCATATTATTCGCCTTCAGGATGTAATTCAGGACACTAAAAGACCAGATATACAGTCTGTATATATGTGCATTAAAATGAGAATAGAATATTTTGGACGTTTATTAGCCATTGGGAATATGTTATTAGGAAAGGACAGGAAAGGGCGTAATTAGGAAATTCCCTCGAAGCTTATGATGCAATGAATGCCTGTTTGAAGTAAATGTCATTCTTAGAATGCAGACAGTTTCCATAAACTGTGACAAGGAATGTTGATTTGGAAAGTGTAACCTTTCGGTGTTATTTAACTTTAAGGCAAAATACAAGCTATCACAGCTAGCTTAATTTTCATGGTGAATATAACGTACTAAATACTTTTTTAAATCGAATACACGGAATAAAATCTCATATAAATCTATAAGGCATTTTCTCCCTCTTTTCTGCATGCCTTTGTGGTGCAAGCCCTCGAACTAGAAAAGATGCTGGGTTATGGTCTCCACCACCAGGATTTGGCGACTAGGTCCCTAGTCCCTAGCCACCCTTTAAAAGGGGGAGTATATAAGGTATTTTCTTCCGCCTTTCTGCATACATTCGTGGTGTAACGGTAGCACACTCGGTGCGTATTCGAGAGGTCCAGGTTCGAGTCCCGGCGAGAGTATGGCTCATTTTTTCCGTCTCCCGCTTCAAAAAAGAACCGAACCTAATGACTCTACAAATCTTTTCGCATAACCGCTTTGGGTGGTTTATGATTACTAGAAAATAATTATTTTAACGTTAGTCTGAGATATATATATTGCAAAACGAATTGAGCTTTATGATTCTGAGAAATGTGTGCACTTGAATAGATATTAAGGATTTAAGGATCCTTAAGGATATTAAGGAGGTTCATATTAGGGCAAAATGGGTACAAGATTACAGATTGCATTCTTTATATTGTAAGAATACAATATAAAAAGATTTGAAGAGCATCAATTCCTTTCATTACCACTTATATTCATGGCCAACCTTATGATTGACCTTCTGAGACACCATTCACGATTTTTCATCAGACGTAATACTATGTGCAGTGTTTGTGTGAAACGCATTTGGAATAACCTTTAAAATTGGTTTAAGGGGCAATACAATTATTTGAATGACGAAAGGATACTTAAAAGTTTTAAAATAATTTCAATCCTTTCGTTACGATCCTATGCATTATCTTCACAGCGGATTTTTCTAATGCTGCCTTTGCACGAAACATAGGATCTTGAAATTATTGTATACCTTGGAAAATAACCAGTTACCAGTGGATTAATATTCGATGATAAATCGTAGCATTTAACGCAACAGTCGAATTGTTAAATTTAGTGCTCAAATAAGACGCACCGGTCTATAAGATGCAACCCCTTTTTTATACACATTTTGAAGAATAAAACTTTATTACTGATCATTAAAATGAATTTACAGTATTTTAAATATGAAGTAACACAAATGCAAATTAATACTTTCTGCAAATATCCAGTAAATCTAGAAAAGAACATCTTTTAATCTTCTTCGCCAAAACTTACCAATAAATTTAAGAAAATAGAACATTACAAATTTCGCACACTTAAAAGTCGTTCACAAATATTGGGACGTTTAAATGAACCCAGCTGTGCTCGTCAATGACAGCCGTATGCACATTCACTGAAATCTGCGCAACTGTAATATTCCACACTCCCGCAAGGAAACGAGGAAAAAAACCGCATAACTCCGAATAGAGGAAATTTCTAGAAATGAATGTAATGAAAAATTGAGTATCGATGTATAAGACGCACCCCGTTTCTCAGACCTATTTTCAAAGAAGAAATGTGCGTCTTATACGCCGGCAAATATGGTAATTATGTTTTCTACTTTGGAAACGTAGTTTTATGTAACTCGGTAAAAACAAAATGAGGTCCGGGAAATGACAGAGAGATATTATTTCTGAAACTCCTTTTTTATTATAGGATTGTTTAAATTCCAGGTTTTTAGATATGAAAAGGAAATTTCAATTAAAGAAAAAATTATTTTTACACGAAATTAGTTACATCTGTTTGGTAGCTGATTAAAACAAGACTATATTTGCTTAACATACCAAAAAAAAAAAAAAAATGAATAACAGAGAATTCTTCAGCGGAAAAAGTCGTTCGATTTTTTCTTTTCAAAACAATCTTTAGTAGCATTTAATGCAATTTCCGGAATCCTAAAATTCTTCAGCATTAGCATTCTATTGTTGAAAATGAGCTTTCTTATACTGGAACTAGATTAGAAGTTCTTTTCGAAAGAAGTTAAACTTTTTATAGTAAATTTACTGCAACTCTTTCGATGCAAATGATGTAAAAAATGAAAATTTGAGCGAAAAAATTGCTAATGAAACGGGGAAAGAATTACTGTTGCTTTAATTAAAACTGATGAAGATATTTTTGCTAGCAGCAAAACAGGAAGTTTTTCTATCCGTCAGTCATTCAGGTTATCTTTTGTTAACTAATTAGTAGTGTTGTTTTCAGAAGAATGTTTCACTGATATTCTTTCAATATGAGACTAAACAGAGTTGATTTACGAGTAATAAAACCTTTGACATGTACTTAAATCTTCATTAAATAAATAAATTCTATTTAACGTAGTAATAAGATAAATCTATTTTTTGTACATAACTTAATGTTATAATACCTAACATTAGCTTTTTCCAAAATATTGATCACTGATCTAATTACTTTCCTTGACTAAATTATTTTTGTAGGCAGAACTTAATAAAAACATGCTCAATAAAAACAGAACCTAATAAAAACATGTAATATAAGTAGTACGACAATAAAAACTTTTTTTTAAATAAATGCAGCATTCCAAAGAAATTTCTGGTGAATTAAACAGGAATTATTTCTAAAACTGTTACGAAATAGCTTGAACTTTGTAAGTCCTAAGTTTATAACAGTTAGTTTTATTTTTATTCAGTTTTGATATCTGTTCTAGCTTCAGCTTACAATTCCTTACCAGAATGAGTTTTTCGAATCGCGTTAAATGCAAATGAGATGCAGAGTAGTATTTAAGTCGAAGTTCCACTGACTTCGACAACAAGATTTGGACATTCCCTGCTCCGCGAACTTAATCGCACTACAGGTCCCCCCTCCACTCCTTAGAACCAGGCGCGGAGTTTCGACCTCCGCGTCTGGCGTCTCAGAGAGAGAGGCGCACCGCCCAGGAAAAATCTCCCAGAATGTACTGGCAGTTAATTTGCTACCTACCAGTCGCTTGGGCTGACCCTCGCAGTGGGACATTACCCAGCTTACCCGGGATACTAGTGCCACGCCGCGCTAGGATGTGCCAGACCCCGAGGCCGTCCAATAAGTGACCTTTTCCAGGGCCATCAGAACCACCAAATTCATAAATTTTATACCCCCGTGGCCGAGACTGCCTAGGTACAGATCCTAGTCAGTAGCTTCGGAGAGTTCTCTACGTCGATCTACGGGGGGGGGAATACTGACTTCGACGGAGAGAATTAGATTTCCTGAATAGCGCGCCTTTGCCTTTTGGTTACGTGTCTCTAAGCTGTTACTACGCTCGGCCATATAACGTGCCCTTGATAGCTTCCCCAGCTAATTTACTATTACGGGTCAACTAGTGTAGAAATTGTGCTAGCTTGGGCTAAATCTCTTTAGTTAGTCATTAGTTAAGCTCTTATTTCTTACATTTTTGAGTTTAAGCCCAAATGGAGGCTTTGTTTAGGTCCTGAGAAATGGACCATTTGTCAACTTTATTTTGAGCAATAAAGGGTAATTAACCCTTCTTGAGCTTACGTTTCTGTTATTGGACTTAATCAATTATTCTCTTAGTACTTCACCAGGTTCCTCAACACTTAGTTAATAGATAAAAAGGGAAGAATCCTACAACTTTATAATTAAAACATGATCATGTGCAAAACTGATTATTCTGGCCTGTCTTCACTCTAAATTTAAGAGCACCACTCTTCAAATCAAAATTTTATTGAAGAGATGTAAGCTGGATATCAAACAAGCTATAGACATGATAAATGACAGTTTACTTATTTTGAGAAGTGTTTATGTTTGAAAAGTGCGCAATGTGTAAATTTAAACTAGTACACATAATTACGTAAACAATTCATTGTGTGAGTTTAAATTTCACACCATTAAAGGGCAATACTTCTGCTACTCCAGGGACTGACTGGAAATTTATACAATGGACCCTTGCTCGAAAGTTATTGAAGTGTTGGTATCTTCCGCAAGGTTTTGTAAGTTTTCTAATGCTAACTTCGTGTATTTACTGATAACATTTCGTGTTCTTTGGAAACATGAAATGTACAAAACGTCTGAAGACTTTACGTGAATTAGTACTTTGCTTTGCAAGGGGCTACAGAGACTGAGAAAGGCTGTCAAGGACCCTTTCTGACTCAAATAAAAGTTAACAGGAGGCATCACTCGTGCTTACAAAATATAGCCAGCAGGCTGTATTTAGGCTTAATACAAAGATAATTAATTGATTTAATTAAATAACAATCAGTTAACCTAATGGCTGCGCAATCAAAGTAACGCGCAAGTTGGCTCTTAAAGGTCGGTGTGACAAGCCTAATGGCGAGAATAACGAAAAATAAAATCAAGAAAAATAAAATTAATAAAGTGCCGTTCAGCAGGCAGAATACGCTCGGATTCTACATTCTGAAACTTTTCTTTTAATATTATCTTCTTTTTATTTAATTTAAATATCAAGCCAGTTAGAAATTTACATTCTGACAGGAAAATGAGAAACGAGGAGGATAGGAAAGCAAACTAATATAAAATAACTGGTTAATATATGTAACTAAACGAAACCTTACGTGCTTAAGACTTATTCTGTAACATTTAATGGGTAGGTAGATGCTAAATGTAAAGTCTCTACCTGTCCAAGGTAGACTACCAAGCCAAGACTACTTGACCCAGGGTAAACTACGTACTAGATTTATAGCATCTATCTGTTCATAGATGAACACTCCAAATCAGTTTTTCGGGCATTTTCTCATGTTGTTGTTGACTAAACTCTTATGAGATAGATCGAGAATTTCTACTGAAGTAACTGTCACGTAATATTTTCTACCAGTAGTCACTCCCGTACCCTATGGGACATACCTTGCAAATGTAACGCAGAAAAGGAAATTCCTGTGTGCCAGAGATGTATTAAACACTTGAAACTTTATAAAGTTAACAATAAAAATAAAATTTAACAGTGACAAAAGCTATTTTCTAGGGACACGAGCTGCTCAGCGTTTAATGAAAGAATTCTGTGGTGCCTGTGACACTTAGCCGATAACCACTTACATGACGAGGGGCTTAATCGACACCAGTTAGCCGACATGCACATTTAGCTAGCACGAACACTTAGCCGACAGGACATTTAGCCGACAAGTCATTTAGCCGACAAAGACATTTAACCGACAGGGCATGTAGCCGACACAGAAAGTTAGCCTTCAGGACATTTAGCTACGGTACATTTAACTGTCAAGATATTTAGTCAGCAGAACATAGAGCCGACACTGACGTTTAGCTGCCACATACCCAATAATTATTTAAACTTACTATCAATTACAGAAATTCTCCATTTCTTTATAAGTTCAATACTTAAGTCATTTTTTTCACTTATCAGTAAAATTCCTTTTTCGTTTCTTAAAGATCCCACTGCTTTTAATTCTTGTTTAATTTAGCATAGTTTGATATATATCGTGCTGTTTGGTATATATTCGCCAAATTGAAAAGAAAACGATGAGATTTCTCGTCAGGGAATATGAACTAATTTTCGAAACGAAAAGAGTTTTTTTAGCTAAGTACGACGGTCACTTAGTAGCATTTTATTATTGAATCTTCAAAAATTGTCCATAACGTTTCTTCATTTAATCAACTGGGTTCCTTTGAACACTTTCACATCATTAATATTTTTTTTGTTTAGTTAATGATATTAATTTTTTTAATTTCGCTCTTCCTAATGCTTTAAAGTATCTAATACCTTTTCGCTCCATCGCTATTTTACATTACTATTTTATCATTACTATTTTATGTAAAACGGTCACTCTCTTTCTGTTAGAGTCAGCAGTGGCGAGCACTGGTAGTTCGATTCGAATTTTGAATCCCGCGAACGGACTTGCTGCGTGGGTGTTTTCGTGGTTTTCCCTATGTGTAACGTGTATAAGAGCCAGTTTACCTTTTAAATTTCTCCACGAATGTATCTCACCCCTTAGAAAGATAGCCCTGTGGCTTTGCTGTTATAAAAAAACATAAAAAAACGAAACCAAACCTACTGTTGTCTCAGGTCTCATGCCACGAGGCACGAATTTCTCTGCCGGAAATCTATCCCAGATTAATAAATATACGATGCCTAACGTATAAATAGCATTCTGAGGGTGTAAGTAGCATTTCAGAAAAAAAGTAGTTTCAGTGTGGCAACGAATCACTCTATTTCCTGACAGGGAAAGGAAATTGCATTAGTGGGAAGAGCCAAACGACTTTATACAGGCATGATGTGTTGAGAGCGAAATAGTAATAAAATGTGAAAGTATTAGAAATCTGAAAGCATATTGGGAAGAGCGATACTCATTGTGGGTTAAATGTCCTGTCGGCTAAGTGTCCATGTCGGCTAAATGTCCTATCGGCTAAGTGTCCATGTCGGCTAATTGTCCGGCCGGGTAAATGTCCTGTCGGTTAAGTGTATCGTCGGCTAAATAGTTGTCGGCTAAGTGTCCGCAACCCGCCTGATGTTGCTTGTTTTAGACTTGCGATTGATCCGATTGTTTTCTTTCATAACATTCCATTTTGTTTTTGGATTAACGGTACTAGCCATCACGAATGGACGACTTAGCTCTTGAACGATTGATCTCGGCGAACGCGCCGACTGCATGGGCATTTTCTTGGTTTTGCCCATGTATAACGTGTATACGAGCCAGTTTCCCTTAGAACTTCCTCCACGAGGACACCATCCCTTTAGCCCTGAGTTTTTTCCATAATTCAATACACCAGACATAAACAATCTTGAATGTTTGCTCTGTTTAGAAATATTAAAGGCATTTGAAAAACATATTGAGAAAACCACATCTTTGATGGATTGAACGCCCAAGATTGGCATATTTAAGCAACTTGGTTGTATTCTGCGTTAGTTATATAAATGTATGAATTAATATAGAGTTTTAATTATTTTTTCATCTCTATCAGTTTTCATGTCAATATCATATACATCAATTTTCTTCTAGTTTTGCGAACTTCTTCCATAGTATAAAACTAAAAGCATTACTTAGCAAAGAATACACCAGAACATATCTAACAAAACGGAATAAATTTTTATTGATTCTTTGCGCATTATGCTAGGAAATTATGCATAAAAGTAGCGTACTATTAGCAGAATATTTCCTGAAATTTAACTGAATAGAGGAATGCTAATATGAATGCTTACCCGCTTAAAATCTCATTAAGGCTATGAAACAATTCCCTTAATAAATATTCCGTCTAATGAATAAAATTACCGTCAATTGTACTAGAAAATGCATTAACAGGTCTCGTAATTTCTAAATCAATAACTTATACTGAAGCTAGTTTTAATGGCGACTTAATTCACTTCATGTTAGAAGCACGGAATTCGAATTTGTTAGTCTAATAATATTATAAAGCACTATGAAGTTTAAATACATTTTAATCTGAAGATAATGAGAAAACCACATGTGTTAATTACCTCCCGAATTAAAATTTAATTGAAATTGATTTGCTAAATATCAGTATAAGTTTAAAGGATTACTAATAATGGTATTTAAATTTGTTTTTACATACTTTATTTAGCTTGGTTTGCCTGGTTGTTTCGTTGGGCCAAACCCTAAGATTACATTCTAACCTTTTCCGCCGAAATGATTTTTCTGAGATATTTTATACATGTATATATGCATTCAAAATAGACCATGTCTCACTTTTTTAATATTTGATATATTTTATTTCTTAGTCCAAAGGGACAATCTGCCAGAAGGAATATTAATTTCGTTTTGGCATTTTGCGTTGATTCACTACAAGCATAGTTTCCTTTTTCAAATTGTTGCCACCAAATACTATCACCTTGTATTATATTTAAAGAAATAAAATAATGAAGAATCTGCATAAAAGTATGTATGTTTCTCGCTTTGTAATACAACGGTACCTAGAGCCATCGAATTTTGAATAACGTAATCCTGCTGCGGTTATAGGCATCTGGAAGCCCAAATTTGAAATTTGTAATTTATTTATTACTGATTTCATATTTCGTAAAATTGTAACGAATTTTTGATTAACAAATTCAACGATTTCAAATCGAGCAATGGCAACGTTATACAGAAAAAAACACTTTTATCTCCAGAGCGCGAGACTGTGTATCCAGAAATTCTAAAGATAGGCTCATTTTAAAATTATTTTGCGCTATTGCTCTTGAACTGAATTTTATGATTTAAGTACGAATAACATGATATTTAATAAATAAGGGTAGCACACAAAATGTTAAAAAAGCCCCTTGTGCGTAATGTAAAATCTGAAACCTTGCAGATTTTTAAGTTATGAATTTTGAATTACATTAAGTAGAAGCAGTGTTCTTTCTGTTTATTTTTTTAAAATTTAGTATTGAATTTTAGAATTATTATTATAGCCAGTTTTTCTTCCTTACCTTCAGGGCTTGCCCACAGCCATATTTCAACAGGATAATGCGCGACCACACGTGGGAAGCATTATCCAAGGGTTCTTCTTCAATTGCCAGATTGAATTGCTTCCCTGGCCGGCTCGCTCTTTCGCCGAAAGAAAACATGGGGTCCATGGTTGCTGAACGATTGACCCAGATTACATCCCAAGCTGCCACACCAGATCAACTTGGGGTACAGCAGACCAAGCAACGTGTGGAAGCTGCTTCGTCTGCTGTACCCCAAGAACACATCCAAAGTCTCTTTGAATCAATGCCGAGGCGTGTGGCAGCGGTGATCTCCAACAATGGCGGCTAGTCTAGCTACTGATTCTGGAAGGAACCACACTTCACAGAAGTCTATAAATTTAATCATTTGATACTTGGTCAACATGTTATCTACTAAATAAATTTTGTTGTGATATCTCTAGTCTTTCTTGGTGTTGCGGTTTGGGTGGGCAGCAGTGTACATACAAGTATAAATACTGCAGTGCGTTTTAGAATCTATAATACGAAATAGTTTTCAAAATGTATAGTATACGCTATAGCGAATAACAACAATGAAAATATGTTAATCTCAGCATGTTAGATAATAACTGAATTTTACAATAAATGAAATTTAGGAAAAGATGTTTCCCATCCTTCACCCTTACATTCGCTGTCATCGTAATATTTACATATTGTAAGAAATTGCGCATTTAAAAAAATATTATTTCCATAATGAGTTTTTGCTTTCGGATTTTGAAGTGAGTGTTATGATCTATCATATATGATTATACGCAGAAAAGTTGGATGTCTGAGAACAGAGTACTGTCTGAATGAATTCACGATGAATTTTTTCTTCCACTTGTCAAGGATCCATCCGAAGAGAATAACATAATTAGGACCACGAATTATGAATGTAATTTAAATCAAATCCTCATGGTGAAAAAGTTGAAAGAAATCAGTCCTTGTCTGGTTGGATAATGTTAGCCTATGGCATCAAGCTTTCCTTCCCTAACAGTCTCTCCAGGAGATCTTCAATTCTTTCCGTTCCCTAAAGGTACACTTTTTTACACTGATATCTGACGGAATAGAAAGTGCTTAAGTAGCGAAGAATATAGAGCCCGTCTTTGAACGCTAAAGAGTAGCAGATTCTTCAAACGTCAATTTTGCTTTAGAAAGGTTTGTAGCAAAGCTGCCCAACTTATACTTTGAGAGCTAATGCCCGATCATTGCCTGCTTTTATGTGAGTCTACTTCTTTATTTGATTATTATGTTATTAACTTCCTGTGCACCGGTAGATCTCGCACCTCACCTCTTCTAGGGGATGTAGTAAACGCTCAAGAAATTGTAAGGCGACTTTGGTCTGAAGTTTAGATGCTCCAGGTTTTTAATTGTTATTGTGTATTAGTAACGTTTCTTCCATGTGGACGTTTCTTCCCGAAAGCAAAGCTCAGATCATCTGGAGTTTTAACATGACTTATGCTGCGTTTCACCAGTTTATCCATCTTCAGTTCTTAGTCCTTGTATCAAGTCTCTTGGGCTACTCTTCGCTACAGTATTTCAGTTCAAACATGGGGTTTTGATTTAAAACGGATATGAACACTGCAAAGTCATTGGAAATCTCAGTGCCTATGAACAAATGATGTACATTTCTTATGTTCTTTCCGAAAGAGACTAGTATCTACAATTGCTTATAACTCGGTTTCGGAATGAAAAACAGAAAAAAGGATTTCTTGTACGGATTTCATTGAAGCGGCCACAAATACTTGTATTGAAGTTGTCGAAGAAATTTTGTGTGAAGTATGATATTTATTTTTACATGTTTCAGTTTGCATTAAAATATATCCGAATAAAAATATTTTGTACTTTTATATCAAATGGTAATTAGATAGCATATTTTAGTGTCCATAAAAACCATATAACCTCGGCTCAAATTAGAGAAATTACGAAGCTTCCGAGAGAGAAACTCCAGAGTCATGTTGGTTGTTCAAACATTCAGGATTTATTTCGAGCCGGTAACTGCGTATAGGAAACATGCCTTGATCACTCATCTATATTCCAAAAAGATCTTATCCCCTAAATGGATAGAATAAGCTCCCAAATTGCAGGAGTGTAACGTAAAGATTAAACATATACCTGGTAATGAAAATGCAGTTGTTAACTTCTTGGAAAAACTTTAGTTGGATAAAGATCTTTCAGTCATCCATGGCTATCTTCACACTGATTTTAGAAGGAAGTTATCAGCATGGAGTATGGACTCCTCTTTGACATTCAGCATAGAAGTCTGCGATTTCGTGGTAATCGTTTATCCTTGTTTTACCTTACTTTCGAGTCTCGAATTGCCATTCTTGGAATAAAGGCATATTTTCACGTTTGTTAGTTAAATCGATCCAGATTTCTGGAACATTACACGATTTCCCTTTGGTGGCATTAAATTTCTGTTGACACTCTCATTAGCAATCTAGTATTATTGATATTAATCTCTACTAATATAATCTAATGTTGAGATTTGATAGTCTTCAGCTTAACATCACCATCTTAATTTTTTATTTTAAATTTAGAATTTTCTTTCAAATGAAAAACCGATCTACTTCTTCCAAAATGTAAATAGCTTGCTCATTGTTTTAAACTAATGCCGAAATATTTCAATACTTAATTGCTACTTTTGTAACAGGAATTTTGAAAATTCAGTTTCTTTTCTCCTAATTTATATTATAGATGTCATTTTAATTAAGCTAAGCTGAACGCTATGTTCAAGTCCTGTTGCAGAATGAAGGTTTTCTCTCTGAAAACCATTTTAGATTGTTCGCATTTGCCTAGAGGGTATGGTATCATATCATTGAAGGTTTTTATGGTTATTATCTTCATTCTCCCTTTTGTGTTGTCTAAATTTGGATTAGGTATCTAAAATGTTTCGATCATCCGATATTCCTTCAAGCTTCTGGATAGTTGAAATAATTCTTTTTGACGTAAGCATACCGCAGATTCCTGTTTCAAATTGCCAAAGTTAGTTATTAAAATAATTATAAGGTATTTTCTCCCTCCTTTCCGCATGCCTTCATCGTGTAACGTGTAACGCTCGAACGTATCTCGCCTTCCGGATTTCGAACCTGGCGAGGATATTGATGATTTCTGCAGTTTCCTGATTTAAAAGAATTCTAAATTGGACCCGAATTAAAAGATGGTAGACGATAGTTTGCCACCACCAGGATACTCTAATCCTCAGTTGCTGTTTAACAGGAAGAGTATATAAGATATTTTCTGCCTCCTTTCCGCATGCCTTTATATCATAACTGGGAGCACGCTCGACACGCATTCGGAAGGTTCTGAGCATGAAGCCCAAAGAGAGCACTGGATATTTTTCACTTTCCTGCATCGATATAACCGAAAAAATAAAGGACATTAAATTGAACAACTTTTTAACCATTATGCATGCGTTACATGCCGTAGGATGGAAATGTTTTAAAATATTGAGCGACTCACCTTCGAAGTAAAATCACTTATTCAATCCTGATCGCAAGAAGTTTGAAACTTAAATTTCTGATTTGATTCTTGAGGATGAACAAATGGTAGATATTCTGCTTCAATGGGTGAAAATATACCTTGGTGTATATTATAGACCTGTAAGAAAGTTTCACATTGCAATCTAAAATCTGCAGCATTCCGGTTGCTAGAGATATTTGTCTTCACGACAGTATACCTCCTAAAACCGTGACCGGCTTTTCCATCACAGAGTTGTTCACCTAATCTATGAGATGTATGGTCCGATCTGCCCAAACCTTGCCAAAATTCATAAGTGAGTGCCTGGAGAATATGCATTAAAAACCAATCTGTGTGATCTCATGAAATTTTCTGCGTAACGCAGACACCGTTATTCGTGAAAACAGACAATTTAACATTTATACGTTATCAATAAATCACTCACTATTTTCACAGGCAATGCTTTACAATATCATTACGAAAACCTTGAGTTATAGAAAGTTGCCGTTTTAATGATATTCGATGATACTTTTCGGAGAATTCATAACGAAAAGGTTAACTAATGTTTTGACAGTTTTGGCCGATACCATGAAAAAAGTGATAACTAGTAAGCAACACTTTTACAGCAGACGAGACTTGGTTGAATCACCTGATCCTTAAATTTACGTAGTAGTTCTTTTAGTAGCAACTCACTTTATCTCCAGTGAGACTGAGCAGATGGTTTTTTCCCCTCAAAGTTTGAAGCACGATCATGCAGTGGAAAGCATACAACTTGTAAGCAAATTTAGCAGAGTGTCATAGTTTTATAGCCAGTCAAGCATAGATACAGCAGTCATTCCTGAAACCTGTTCAAGCCTTCGGGTTAGAAATTCCTGCGTATATAGGTGGGATAGACTAAGGCATCGTAGAGAAGGGGTTGCCATATACATCAAAAGTTCTTTTACGTCGTGTTTACTCAGTACGGATGATACGAAAGAGGGAAACTGCGTGTGAATCTTCCAAAGTAAGGAATGATTATTTTATGTACACTTTATAATCTTTTGGATAATGTCGTATTCAACGCCATTCGCAGCGAATTACTGTGCCACCAAATCGACGGAAAAAAGTAAACATATAGAGACATTAGGTTTATTTTTCGAAACAGGAGAGGTGAGAAATAAGCTACGTCTTCGGCGGGACTCGAACCACGGAATTCTCGAATACGCTTCGAGTGTGCTGACCGCTACACTACGAAGGCATACACTCGCACACTTTCCAAGTATCATAATTCCATGACATGCATAAAAAAGCGCATGTTCATGTAATTGCAAATATTTCCACAGCTACAAAATCTGTGTTAAAAAGTGGAAGATATACAGAATCTGGAAAAAAACTTCCCTTTATTTTTTGCAGTTTTTTTTCTGTTGCCCCAAAATTATTACTTTAAAAATATGTTTTGTATACAAATAATAATAATAAAACCACTCTACTTGCAGTTCTAAGGGTGATAATTAAGACAAAAAAAGATTGGGCTTTCTTTTCGATTCCCTATTTTCCGCAGAGGTCTAGTTCGTGTTTATCAAAAATGGCGGCTGACATTATATTTTATTTAATTCTGCCTGTAGAAAATACTACCTTTTACAATACGAAATAAGTACTTTCATTTCAAATTTCTCTTATCTGATAACATAAGGTCATAAAATAGTTTTCGTACGCTCTTTAAGAAATAAATTTTCGTCAAAGCTACTTATATTTTGATCTAAACAATTGTTTTATAACTTATGTTTTAGAGGAAGTCAAATTTTGATAAATTGGCAGTCAGATTTTAAAGCCTTTTTAGTAACTTCTTCGATTAGATTTGGCATGTTCCTATTCCGGGAAAGAATTTCCTACGAATACATGATCTGGAAAACATTCTATTTTATAGTTAACATTTTTATACATTTTCTATGTGGTATGAGTCTTGTACGGCAAAGTATTTAAACTCTCCAAAAAATTTGTATTGTTTGCACAGAAACATAATACATAGTTAAAAAATTTAACATATAATAATTGTATAATTAGCTAATTTTGTTAATTACCCTATAGCCCTAAAATCTGCTTTTTACTTCTTGCGAAAGTAATCAGTAACCGCAAAGAAATTAGCAAAAACATAACTTTCATGCTTTCATATACAGATGCATTTATCGCACGTTATTGAAATATGTATCAAATATGAATAAACTTAGCATACATACGTCAAACATACACATGTCAAAGCTTTTAATTGTATATGATTTAAAATATAGTTTAGAAACGAAATCTTATATTGTGTCTTAAAATAACTTCTGCCATACTTTCGTTTAACGTACTTCATTTAACTGTGTTTAAAAATTTTTTTGCGTCATTATAGTAATACTTGTTTTTAAAATTATAAATCTGCTATTTACAGTCAAAATGCCCGTATATTTGAAGATAAGGAGCCTAAGTAATCATTTAGTTTAAATTGTTAAAACAAATTCACAATTCTATTGAATAAAAACGAAAGTTACATAAAAGGTGTGACCTTACTATCATGTTATTTATTACATTTCAAGCCTTTCCTTATAAATCTGTTACTTAAAGCTTGCTTGCTCATAATACTTACCGTGTAGATTTTGAAGCACAGATGGTCTATATTTCTCTTTTAGAGGACAGTTAAATAAATACTAGATTTCAATAAAGAATGTGATAATACTGTAAAAAACTGCGGGCCACTATACGTTAAACGGTAATCAAGCATTGTTATTTGATATAGGCAACAAATCTTATTATTATTTATCATTTTTAATTTGGCAACGTAAGCGCTAAGTCAGATACAAGATTTCCTTGCATTTTTACTGTAATATTGCAAGAAATAAAATCAATAAAGGAATAAATTTTTTCTGACAATATTTAATCTTTGTAAGTAACAAATTCGCGCCTCAGAAACATATGGAAGTGCTACGAAAACTGTTAAGTGGGATGAAGACTCTTGTATATGTAGAGAAATTTATTCTTAAATGTTTTCATTTATTGTCAAAGTTTCTTACCAGATTCTTAAACAGAAGTGCTGACGTCAGGACGAAATTGTATGTTTAATACATGACTTCAAATCTTTTTACATTATTTACTTCCTCGTATAAAGTATTGCAATCACGAAACATTTCAAGGAAAATAGCAATTTTGAGAGCTTTTTGAATCTATTTAGAGGATTGTTTTGCGTAATATATGTGTATGGACAGAAAAAAGGAATACCGTTTCCAAAACAGGTTGTACAATGGATTTAAACAGATTCAGATGAGATATTTTTCGTGACGTCTGTACGTACGTATTTATGCATGTCTCTTGATAACTCAAAAATGAATAGGGCATTTTTTTAGTTGAAGAAATTTTGTATATAGTAGTCGTGCACCTCACTTTTTCCTTCAATCAGCCGGACCAAACCTATATATATAAATACATAAAGAAACTTAATACGAGGCAAAAATAAAAGCTAAATACGCATTTTTATTCTTATATATTGGTAAATTGTGCATTTGTTGCTTTAAATGCTTTTGAATTAGGTTGTTCTTATGTTCCGACTAAGGTTTTCATGTCATTAACTAATCTGCATGCAATAGTTATAGGATTAACAGCACTTTAAAAGTTCTTAAGTGCTACTGAGCCTAACGAAGCCGCAACTTGCTTACATTTGAAAGTCTTAGTAGAATAGTATATTAAATCAGTGTGTGTTCCAGCTTCATGTCTTTTTGACTCGAGGGACCAAAAGTTCGAACATTTTGTCTTCTCACTCTTCCGTTTGGCTGAATTACTTGTTTTTGCAAAGAAATCTTGAGTCTAAAAATTGCTTTTTACCCGTTTTAACTGCGTTTGGTGATTTACGTTTTTCTGTATTTTACAGTTTTTAATGATAATGTTTTGAGCTATGTATTTTTGCCTTGTCTCTAAGTAAGAACTGAATTCATTGAATGAGAACTATGCCTTGCCCAGAAGGTCTATTAATTTCGTTTTCGCATTTTGCCTTGATTCATGATAAGCGTTGTTTCACTTTTCAGATTGTTGCCAACAAATATTATCTCCCTGTATTATATTTAAAGAAATTAAATAATGAGGAATCTGCATGAATGCATGTATGTTTCTCGCATTGTGATAAAACAACGGTACTTAGAGCCATCAAAATTTAAATAACGTAATCTTCCATAGAATATGAGCATGTGCAAGCCCTAATTTGGTATTTGTTTTATTATCAATCTCATTTTTATAATACTTTAATGAAGTTTTAATTAAGAAACTTAACGATTTCAAAGCGAACAATGGCAACATTGTACGGAAAAAAATTTATCTCCATCGCGCGGAAAGCTGTATCGGAAATTCTAAAGATATGCTCATTTTAAAATAAATTACGATATTGCTGTTGAACTAAATTTTATGGTATGAGTGCGTAGATTATGATAGTGAGTAAAATAAGGTAACGCACAAAACGTTAAAAAAAACTTCCTTTTAGACGTAATTTAAAATCTGAAAACTTTCAGATTTTTTTTTTTTTTTAAATTTTTGCATAATTAAATCTGAAAAGAGAGTAGCAGTATATATTAAGCAGCAGTATGATGATATTGTCTAGAAAATTATAATGTTTTTCAGTATTTTCAAAAAGGATTTGCCTTTCAATAAACATCTACATCAAATTTACTCAAATAACCAAAATTAATTTAATTTTTTATTGCTGTTTGATGAATGAATACTTTGTATTTCTTCACTTAGGGATATATTCTTATTAAGGAAGAATATAGGCATTCGGAAAAGGAGCAGTAGAAGAACATTGTTGACTTCAGAAAATCCATGAGTAATTGCAATGCATTTCCTTCTTGGGCAATGTAGCAAAACGGCGTTATCTAGGTGTTCAAGATGATTAATGATTTAGTTGAACTTATAGGAGTTAACTACATTTCTGTAAAATGTATGCGCAACACAGTTTGACCTAGCTTCAACTATTATTTTATACACAGCAGACGTTAGTACGTACATGGTTATTTAAAACGACTGCACGGGCTGAATGTATTTGCATGTTTAGTCGCACACAATGAAGTAATGTACGTAAAGAATAAAATAAGAGAGTTTTACAGGCTATGACATTTCTAATCTCGTTATGTTTGTGAGGGTTATTTATGTTAATTAACCAGTTACTTTATGTTCTTTCTTTCCATTTTCCTTCCAGAATGCAAACTACCTCAAGTGTATTTAAGTGAGAGTTTGATATTGGTTTAATCGGAACGTGTTCTGTCCGCTGAAGACCACGTTACTAGTTGTCAGACCACGTTACTAGTTGTTAGACCACGTTACTAGTTGTTGACCACGTCACTAGTTGTTGGATTGCAACGATAAGCAATCCCATCTATGGCACTGATTTATTCTTGATGATAGTGCTGTCAAGCTGGTGTAGGTCAGAGCCAATTTACGCATTTAAGTATCTCTGCGAAGTCTTTGGCTAATAGTTACCTAGTTTTAGTTTAATTTAAAATTCTACTTTTGAATCCCCGCTACAAACGCTGGCTTATTTGTAAGCACCACATTTGCCTTCTGTTCAACTTACTTAGTCTTAACTAAAAGGGTCCTTACACCCTTATACGTTTATGTTTGCTTATCTAGATATAGGAATAAGTCGCTTAAGTTTAAATAGGATCTTGACTTAATGTACGTTACCAAAATACCAAAACATATTGATTTGTTTAACCCCCTCCCCCCAATAGCTAGAAACGTTTACTCGAATGCTATCGTCGAGGATGGCTGAAGTCATCAGTCATTTAGCTCTACCACCACAAAAAAAGGAAAAAACGAAAGAACTGAAAAGCCTGCATCATAAGGAGAGATTGTCCGTAAAAACAACTAGAGATTAAGAATTAATGCAAGCTTCTATAAGGGAAAATAATTTAAAAGAATAAAATGTTTTCCGAAGTCAAATTAGATAACCGAGAGGCAGATTTATTCTTCTAGAGTCCAAGTTATCCCTGATGCCATTAACAGAAGTCTTGGATGATATGTAGAAATATTGTTAAATAAACAACGCATATTAAGACTTCGAATGACAGTTTCTAAAAGCAACTTCCTAACGTTAGACCAGTACTAATTCAGAAGCATCCGTTCTATTAACCATTTCCATAATATTAAAATCGACATTTTGCAATAGATAAAATTCAGTCTGAATTAAATTCAGTCAGTGCGCGCGCACAACTTTCAGATCGATACCTTTTAACCGAGTGAAGTTGATTTAAGCAACCGAAGTTTTGCCAGTCACTTTCAGGGGCACTTTTCGGTATTCCGGATGTTCTCGTTATCATGTAAGGCATATTATGAATGAAATGGAATACCTTATTAATTGAAACTTTCTTCAAGTAAAAAGTTACATTTCGTGTATTTATATTAAAATATGTCAGGACATCAAAGTTGTTGTAGCCGGTATGCCAGTCTTATTTGATTTATTTCTAAAATTTGTAGAGACATTAGGTTATTTGGAAACAGGACACATGAAAAATGTGCAGTGCCCTCGACGGATCTCAAACCTTGGACCTCTCGAATACGCGCCGAGTGTGCTGGCCATTGCACCACGAAGGCATGCTAAGAAAGCAGAGAAATACCTTTATAAACTTGGAATGAATTGCCTTTTACTAAATGTAACTTGTGGAAAATCCTCAATAAGTCCGTAAGTGACTTATCGCTATGTCTAAGATGAAAACAGAAACGTAAGAAGGGTGTAAGAAGAAGGCCTCTTTATTTAAAACTATGTAAACTGAAATGAAGACACACATGATGCTTACAAATCAGCCAGCAATTATGGCGAGAACTGAAAGTAAAATTTTAAATTTAAAACCAAACCTAAGTATCAATTAGCCAAAAGTTACGCAAAGGTATTTAACCCCGAAAGCTGGCTCTTAAGCTTATATCCGCGTGGAAACACTACCGTTAAGAATATAGCAACGCTAAGGACAGTAACTCTTATCTAAGAATAGAATACTAGTAACGTGGCTTTCAACAGCCATAACACGTTCTGTCTAAACAATCTCAAACCTCACTTAAATACCCACTAGCTAATTTGCTTTCTGGCAGGAAAACAGAAAGATAGAACTGACGGTACAAGACAGACCACAAAATAACAAGTTGATTAACATAAATAAACCTTATAAACTTAATCCACATATTTATGACTAACCATTGTGCAGCAAAATTATTTCTGAAGATGTGAAACGGACAAAATCACCCTGCGTGGCAAGAGCAAAATGTATACTCTTTTACATATTTTAATGCATTACTAACCTTTTCCTCACAGCTTGAATATATATGTCGCAGTCCTGAGGAAGATGTTAATAAATTAATGCTTGGTAAATTAGAATAGGTTAAAAACTGGAAAGACGTTTGGACATTTCAAAAGAAATCCAAAGTAGCGTACTATCAGAGATAAGGAAGCATATACAGAAGACAGGGCTTATAAGCCTGCCTAGCGTAGTTCTCGTAGCTTTATCTAGCCTTTATTTAGCTTATTCATAATCTATAAGAGCGTGGAGATCACTAATGAGGCTAAGTGGATTAGACTGTTGAACACTGGCAGTTTGACTCGGATTCAAATCTTGGCTAATGGATTACTGCTTTGGTACTTTCGTGTTTGTGTAAAGTGAATACAAGAAATTTTCCTGATGTGTAAAGTGAATACAAGAAACTTTCCCTTATGAAGTAATTCATAAAGAATAAGTGTCTTTTACGAAAGCAACCTATCATTTAGCTCTTTAGTCCTTGGCGCTGGAACTTAATTAATACAACCCAATCGTAATCTTAAAAAACAAGTGATTTCTTTTGCCGAACTAAATTGAAAACATTAAGCAATTGTACAGCTAAGTGAAAGATAATAAATTTAGTATAGGTATCTATAAACTTGCTAAATTCAATAAACTGAATATAATTGCAATCTAAATATTTTCAGCTTGCTGGTGCAAATGCCACACAAACTTTAAACAACTATCATCTGTGCACAAAGAAATGTTTCAAAAAAGGTAATGTTCAAGCTAATAGCCTCCATGCCAATTTGCAGAAATATAAATGTAAATTTTCTGAAAATAGTTGTAATTTCGCTTTCAAATTCCATTCTTAACTTTTCTTCTCGGCAAGCCTAACCGAGGTAATAATATAATAGTCTAAAATTTTATTCCATCTTAAATACTCTCCAAATCTTAATATATGTTAGCCTAGTGTACCTGTTTAATTTATTTTATTTTATTTCTAGCCCAAAGGGTAATTTGCCCAGAAGGGTTATTAATTTTGCTTTGGCATTTTGCGTTGGTTCGATATAAATGGCGTTTCACTTTTCAAATTATTACCACCAAATATTACAGCCCTGTATTATATTTAAAGAAATGAAATACCGAAGAATCTGCATGAAAGTATGTATGCTTTTCGCATTGTGAAAAATCAACGGTCCCTGTTTTTAATTAACAAACTCAAAGCTTTCAAAGCGAGCAATGGCAACACTATAGGAAAGAAAAAGTATTTTTATCTCAGCGTACGAGAATATTTAAAGGAAATTCTAAAGATATGCTCTTTTTAAATTATTTTGCGATATTGCTTTTGAATTAATGGTTAAAGTGCGAAAAACGTGATAGTATTTAATAAATAAAGGTTAAAAAATGTTAAATTTGATGCCCTTTGATGGGTAATATAAAATCTGAAAGTTATTTTTTTTTTTTTGGTAATTTTAGCCTTCTTGTTTTTTAGGGGAGGAGTAAGAGAGACAGTACATAGTGTGGGAATTTAATAAGCACTCAGCTTGCTTCTAGAAATTTCAATCCGCGTGCTAATACTGTATTTGTATGTCCCGCAATATACGTTTTGTTTTTATAGATAGTGTTGTCATAGTAAAAGTGTATTTGTAATCTGTGATATTGTATGTTCTGCTGTAAAGTAATTTGTGTATCTGAAATAATGTAATATTTCTGTAAATTATGTAATTATGTCGTGAGCCACAACGGCAACAATATGTTACAGAGTTACTTGATGTAACTCCTAATAATATTACATGTGCGGACGCGAGACGATACCACCTAACCTCTTAGTATACTAATAGTGTTTCCATCTTCCGTCAACTGTGAATATTGATTAGCTTGGGTATTTATAATGGAAAATTGAAAAAGCAACTGAAAAATTTTAAAGGTCAGGAAAAACGATTGAAAAGTGGTTTTTTTTTCTTTTTTTTTTTTTTTCTTTTTAGCCCTAAGGTGCGTTAGATCCAAAGATTTTTAAGTCTCAAAACAGCATTTTGAGTCTTTTGACTTTCTGCGTTGGTTCACGTTTCAAACTATTTCCACCAAATATTATCACCCTGCGAATTCAATATATTCAAAGAAACTAAATAATGAAAAATGTCCATGAGTGCATGAATATTTCTCGCATTGTGAAAAAACAACGGTACCTGGAAGCATCAGATTTTTAATAGCATGATCCTCCAACCGAATATGGGCACTTGGAAGCCTAAATTTTGAATTTCGATTTTTTTCCCCAGACCGTAAATACAGATTTAAAAGGAATAAATTGTAGAGTTTATTTTATTTAGTTATTTATTATTTCATTTTTACTCTTACTTCTACATTCATCGCTTCCTATCAGGATGTAAATTAATCAGTATATTTGTGCTCAGGCTTCTTCAGTTAGCTATAGAGAATATGTTGTACGGCTGTTGCTGATCTTAACGCTGTTCCTGCATCTGAATTACATAATTCGTCCTTATCTTTGCTACTTGTAAGTTTGAATGCTCGAGCCAAAACTTGTAAGCCCGCTTCACCTTTTCTTAAACTGAAATTTTAATTTTATTTGCGTCCCGCAAAGTGCGGAGATTTCATTTTTTGTTTTGAAACAGGGTATTTAATCGTCAGGCTGCCGAGTAAATAAAAGTTTTATTTTAAGTCTACAGAGTGTGTGCTATTTTGTATGCAAATTAAAGATGGGACGATAAGTCGTTTCACTGTCTTTGATATTGCACGTCTTTGATATACATTTAGATTAGTTTGGATATTTACAGTTTGAAGAAATAGTAATTTTAGTTTTAGATTATGGCATTATAAATGGGAATAATTTATATACAGTAAAGAAAGCATTTATTTTATTTAAAGTAAGAAAAAAAAAAGAATGTTAAACGAAACTGAAAGGTTTCAGATTTTAAAGGTCGTCCAGAAGGGTTATGATTTTAATGAGCCCTAGTGTTAGGTTAGATTAGATTATTTAATTACGGCAAAGCCTCGAGGGCTATCTGCCTAAGGGGTGGGATGCCTTAGTGGATAACTTTCTAAGGGAAACTGGCTCGTATACACGTTACACATGGGGAAAACAACGATAGCACCCATGCAGCCAGCCCGTTCGCGGGATTCGAACCTCGGACCGAACTACCAGTATTCAGCGACTTTACCGCTCGGCCACTGGTGGGCCTAAGAACCCTAGTGTAATTTGAAAAAATTATTGATTATTTCAAATTAGGCATTTCATGATTTTAATACGCGTTTATCTAAATATAAATATTCTTAAGAATTGTGTTTATTACTTTAAAATCGTTAGTTTAATACTCCATAACTTTCTAAATTAAATTTGACGGTATCTTAGATCTACCGCGTGGAAGTTATATCGCTTTCCTGGAGCCGAGTGTGTTAATGGAAACTGAAAGGTAAATATCTTACGTATTTTTTATATGGCAAAAGCATCACGCGCTGGAGATAAAAATGTTTTTTTTTTTTTTTTTTTTTTTTTTTTTTTTTTTTTTTCTGTACAGTGTTGTCACTGCTCGATTTAAAATCGTTTAGTCAAAAATTCTTGAAAGATTTACAAAATATTAAATAAGTAACAAAACAAATTCTAAATTCTAATTCGGGCTTCCAGGCACACATGTTTGGGTGGAGGACTGTGTCATACAAAACTGGATGGTTCTATGCATCTTCGTTTTTTTCACAATGCGAGGAACATACATACGTACATTTATGCAGAGATTTCATTACTTATAAAGTATTTCTCCCGCCTTCTTAGCGTGCCTTCGTGATGTAGTGGTTCTACACGCTGGGCCGGTATTCCAGAGGTTCGTGGTTCGATTCCCGGCGAAGGCGATTGCTAATTTTTCATTTGCCTGCTTCCCCCCCCAAAAAAATACCTAATGTCTCTACAGGGGCGCCCGAACTAAAAGGGTTGTGGATGATGACTGTCCGCCCCCAGGATTCAGCGATTGGGTCCCCTAAAAACCCCAGTTTTCCTTTAAAAGAGGGGGTATATAAGGTATTTCTTCCGCCTTCCTAGCGTGCCTTCGTGGTGTAGCGGTTCTGCACGCTGGGCCGGTATTCCAGACGTCCGTGGTTCGATTCCCGGTGAAAGCGTTAGCTAATTTTTCATCTTGCCTGTTTCCAAAGAATACCTAATGTCTCTACATACTTAATTTCTTTAAAAATAATATAGATGAGAGACGATATTTGGCGGCAATCATTTGAAACGTGATACGCCGCTTATAGCGAACCAACGCAGAATCTGGTTTAGAAACTAGTAATATTACTCTAAATTCATCGTAGTATTCCCCTCTCTCAAGACTTTATACAGATAAAAGTGATAGATTACATCGCTAGAAAATAGATCTTTTTTTACCTAAGCCCTACTCTAAAGTCACGATAGTTTTCGTTTCCCTGAAGAATTAGTCTGTGTCAAAAGTGCGAATTTACTTCTTCACACTCCCTGAGCAAAAATAATAATACAAAAATATACTTTACTCGCTCCTCAATTCAAAATATACCAGTATATGGTGACTAAATGCTAATTCCAAACGCTGTTCTGCTACCGGTCTTCAGAACACAAGGAAATTCAAGTTAATCAAATTACTTTAACTCTGTGATTAATTACTACAAATGAGCGCCCTTGTGACAAGTTCCCATGGTTGGAGGCGGTAGCGATATCATACGGCCATAATTCAACAGAACGCTGAGATGAACGGTTTCTCGTTTCATTATGTTTAAACTCGACGATGGGAAAGTTACTTGCAGGAGCCTTTTAGAGGAAAACCAGCGTAAATTGTTACTGTGGATCAGTTAAAGGATAAACATTTAAAACAGAATAGAAAAATAAAATTATCAATGGCTAGAACCAGAATGGAACTACTAGTTCAGGGGTTCTCAACCGGTGGTACACGTACCACTGGTGGTACGCAAGAGAAAAATAGGTGGTACGCAAAAAAGCAAAGTATTTTTAGCTATTAAATTCAAAAATTAAAACCTCAACATCCTGATTGAGATTTTTTCTCTAACGCTCGTAAGTTTACGCGATCTGATCTTTGTTCAAGAGTGGTGGTGGTAATAGTATGGTGTTACTAAAGATTTTCAATTTTTATTTAGATGGTTACGCGTTAGTCAAAAGATTTAGAACCGCTGTATTAGTTAAATGCTTCTAAAACCTCTCCCAGGTTATGTCGTTGCTATAACTAAGCAGATTGCGTGTCTTAGCAAAATGCCAAGTATTGGCACTCGAAAACAATATTTGTTACATGGATCAGACGGAAGTGACATAACAAAGGAAATGCATAGAAGCATTTTGAAAAATTATGTATTCTTTATTAAATAAATTCAAAAACTCTCGATGTAAGTAATAATGGAATGATTTAACGTTTCCTACATCAATTTGGGATTGCTGTTTATTTGGCTTTTGCATAAATATATACTAAAAGTTTATATTTAATTGAAAAAGTAACTTTCTCTTTTATTTCGATTTCCTTACAAGCTAAATCACATCACCATTCTCAAAAACTTATGTCACTGGCAGATGAACTCTTTTACTGTTACTATTTGATAAATCTCACGGTTTTTTCAGACCCTAACACGGTTTCACTAACAGGAAAATAATGGCCGTCTATGGATATTTAAGGGTATACGGTACAGGTAAGGGGGTAAGTATAGGAGGTGTGTAGCTTGAAAAAACAATGGAGTTGGCAACAACTGTTTTGATGACGTCATACCACACCTCCTCTGTCCATGCGGTCAGTTTCGAGTTAACCGACCCCGCCAGTGAGGAGTACTGCGTCATTGAGTGAACATGTGCAACTGCATTCTACGGGAAAAATGTCTAATGCAAAAACCGAACAGCGAATCAACATCAAGTTCCTTGTGAAACTTAAGAAATCAGCCACGGAGGGAACATTTCGAATGGATGAATGAAATAAAAAATTCAATGGAGATACGCCTCCGTTATCGGGCCCATGCACATGTGTTTGAATGGCATAAGCGGTTTTCAGGGGGAAGGCACAGTGTGGAAGATGGTGAACGTGCTGGGCTATCAAGGGAACGCCCAGCACGTTCATCATGATTGAATGGGTTCCCAATGGTCAGACTGTTAATCAACACTACTACATTGAAATACTAAAAAGACTTTATGAAAAAATGAGGGAAAAAAAGCAGCAGTTATGGAGTGATAAATGGTTTTTGCACCAGGAACAATGCACCCGCTTATAAAGCTTTAGCAGTCAAGCAGTTTCTGACCAGCAAAAACATTACTGTGATGGAGCATCCTCCTTATTCACCTGATTTGGATCCATGCGACTTTTTTTTAATTTCTTAAAGTTAAATCTTGCTTAACCCATTTTACCTCAATTGAAGAGTTCAGCAAAACCTCAGAATCTCTTGAAGGGCCTTCCAAAAACCTCGTTCCAGAACTGTTACCAGCAATGGCAGCATCAAATGCAGAAGTGTGTGAATGCTGAAGGGAACTACATGATAGAAAGGTGATAATGTCACGGAGAACTGATTCTGTAAGTACAATGATTTATTGGGCCAGTTACGTTTTTTTCGTGTCACACCTTGTTGCATATAGCAATGCCATAAATTGAACTCAAAAAAAAATTTAGCATAACCAAAAATAAAAAACAAAATAACAAAATTTGAACTCTCTATGGCTAATCATTTTTGAGTTATGCAAGATACATACGTACGTATGTACAGACGTTATGAAAAAATCTCTTTTGAATCCATTTTAAATGCATTTAATCCAGCTGACAACAAATACTAATTCGAAAAATCTGATGTGCACACCACATGACTTCCTTGTGCTGTCTGCTATATTCCATTTTTTATTGCACTTCCTTTAAACTTATTTCATCGAACTATCCTAGCTTAATCATGCACTTCATTTAAACTTATTTAATCGGAAGTTTAAATGAAGTGCTCTTTTGATTAAGTTAATATCCTAACTTAATCAAAAGAGCCCTCAAGGTAAGTTGAAAACGACACCCAAAATTTCAAATTTCAGAAATAAATATCGCAAACAAATTTTGTCATACGAGAGTCAAACTTCTTGTATTTTTATTTTTTCACAATGAGTAAAAACGTTTCGAAATATAAGTATAAGAGCTTGGAGACCGCATACTATTTAAATTTAACTATTTGTCGAACAATATTTTTTAAAGTTTGCCATTTGAGAAAACATTAACGTAATTTAAAACACCTACGTAATTGGCGATGTACGTGTACGACTAACTATTGTGAAAATAAAGGTGGTGTACGAACATTTAAGCCGGGTAAGGGAGGTGGTGATGCATATATATACTTTTGCAGACTGCTCCCTCTTTTATTGCAGACCTGTATACAAAATTTCAACTAATCGTTTGCACGACTTAAAACTAATAGTTTTTGACGTCAAGGGGAAATCCCTTTTTAAACCATTTTAAATCCATTTTGAAATGGTTTGGTTTATTAGATTACGGCAAAGCACTCGAGGGCTCTCTGCCTTAAGGGAAGGATACCTTCGTGGAGGAGTTTTTAAAGTAAACTGCTTCGTATACACGTTGCACATGGGGGAGAAACCACAAAAATACCCATGCAGCTAGCCCATTCGCGGGATTCGAACCTCGGACTGAGCTACCAGTGTTCAGCGACGTTACCACTCGGCCACTGGTGGGCCCCGTTTTGGAATAAAATGTCCTTTACTCTATATGTACCTACATATGTCATGCCAAAAATTCGTCCAACGGGATTCGGGAACGGTCAAAATAGATATTTCGGTTGAAATATGATGCCCGAAATGTTTCGCGATTGCAATACTACTTTACTTCGTACAAGGAAGTAAAAACAGAAATGTTTCCTTTCTGTTTGTTGAAGTTTATCACTTAGAGAAGAGGAAATTAGACGCGAAGATTAAATAATAAGGAGAAATACGTTCATCAAGCACTTACGATATAAAATACTGAGATAATCTTTACATAAAGTGTAAGTTGAAAACATTCAAGTCTTCAATTAGAAGTCTTATTTCATTTTACTTTCTAGCACAGTATAAAACGCTGTCTCTGAAAGCAGAGAGTATACTTTTCATTTCTTAGCATTTGGACAAGAGAAATCTGATTCGTATAAAACCGTCTAGACAAAAATATGGCCGATTGAAAAGAAAGCTGATTGGACCAAGTTTCGATAAATGGGATTCTGTTATGGTATCCTGTAATTCCGAAACTCCGTTTCCCTACGTAAACTCCGTTTCTCACATATGAATGTTTGAATTGGAGTGTATGAAATTTATTAAATTATTATCATGCACATAAGAACTATTTGCTTAATAGAAAACGTGCTTCCATGTAGGACTTCCGCACATGAGAAAAATTTCCTCAGATCCTGCAGAATGGGCTTGTTGCATGGATGTCCATGTTGTTGCATGAATGAAGAACAACATGGCTTCAGGATTTGGTTTCAGACAAGCTTAGTTGCATGAGTGTTCTCATTCAACAAGCTTGTCTGAAACCAAATCTTGAAACCAGGTTGTCCTTCCGGATCTGGAACCAGGTCGAACTACTAGTGTTAAGCTAGCGTATTATTTCGACAGCTGTAGAGCAACATATGAACGATATCATAATAATCTTGGGCATAGGGTTAACGGGGCAATTCCCTTTAGCTTAGGATTTCCGTAACATGTGGAGACTAAAGACGTCGTGGATATGTAACATGTGGAGACTAAGTCGTCCTTTAAAAGGGGAGTACATAAGGTATTTCTCCCGCCTTTTTAGAATGCCTTCGTAGTGTAGTCAGCACGCTGGATTCGTATTGCAGTGGCTCGATTCCCGGCAAGGGCCTCACTATCAAGACTACTATTTCTTCCAATTGCCTTTGCAAACATAACTGAGTAGGAACAAGGAGTTTACTTCAACTATGTTCGTGCAAGTGTAGAAGATACACCACAAATGGGGAGGATTTAATTATCCTTTATTTCTTACAGTTTACAGCCGTTCTTGCACTTCAGGATATAAAGACCAGTACTTACGGCCTGAAACTTTAATTAACTTAATTAACTTTAATTAAGTAACTTAATTAAATAAGAACTAAATTCATATACTTTAAAAAGAATAATAACTCGAAGATTGACTTTGTAAGTTTTCCGTATGTAGTAAGCAGAAAAAAGCGGGAAACCACAATACGTGTTCAGTATCAAAAAGAACTAAGTTCTGGCCTCAAAGGCAGACAAGAACTGATTGAAAAGCGCGCGCGAGGTGAGGTAACGAGAAGTCTCTCTCTCTCTCTCCTCTAGGCTATAAGCCACAACTTTAAATACTTAACAGTTTGCAAGCTCAATTTTCATAACCAAATCTGTTCGCGTTTTTTCTGGCCGGAAATGGAAAATAAGAGAGAATAGCATAGTTTTAAAATAAAATAAGCGTAAGTAAAACTTAAAATCCTTACAACACTAGTAATTTATTTTATAAGTTTCGTAAAGTTATATTCAAAAGTCATTTATTTTATAATAGAATCCCTGAAGTGGAATTACCATATTTTCGTGGGGGTATAGTTTTGAGCCCACTGGAGCATGAAATTAAATCTGCTGTTCAGGTCCCTTGGGAAATAATAAAGTCTATAGCAGGGATTCTCAACCGGGGGACTTCGTGGCGGGGGAATATCATAGTTTCAGGGGGCAATGAGATCAGCCTTTTATTTACCTGTTAAATATTTAGTTTTACTTTACGATATAATAAACTACTTTCATTCGAGTTTTGGTATTCTAAACTTTCCATGCTTAATTTAAAAAAACACATTAAAAATTAAGCAAGTCTACCTAAGTATATACAATATATGTATGTGGTTTTCGAGTTTTGGAGAGAATAAGTGGTGAATTGATTCTCTACCAATGATGAAAGGCATGGAGAAAAAGAAAAGTTCAGAACCACTGGTCTAGAACTATCATATCGTAGCTGCGCGCATTATGTTTGAATTTTTTTTTCTTATAATGTAACTTTGTTCTGTGACATTTTGGCACAAAGAGGGTTTCTGCTTGCGATGTATAAGATAGTCAGCTTCATTTATATTTGCAAGATCCTGAAACAGTTTTTTGAAAAATGCCGCCCAGACGGTATAGGGGTTAGGGGAAAAAACCGCTGAGTTGGCTTCTGACCCAGGTATAGATATATCCATGCAGAATTGGTTACCAACTCAGCGGGAGTCAACCACTAGCTGCCAGTCCTCAGCCCTGGGCATCCCCGGCTGAACAGACGACATTTATAAAATGCAAAAAAGAAACATACATGTGCATACAAGGCACTTGAAGAATAATACAACAATGTACAAAGAAATATACATGTGCATACAAGGCACTTGAAGAAGAGTACAATCAAAATATATGTATATACATATAAATACCAACTCAGATACAGATATATACACACCTGCATACATATATATTCCGAAACAAATAAAAGTATACATATTCTCATTCATATTCCTATATACATCTATACATATGCGTTATCATGATAGTTAAAGTTTACATGAAGCATGCCATTGAGGTACGCGTGATCCCTAGTATGAATTAGGTACCGTAAATAAAAGATATAAACATATACAGATATATTACAGCATTAAGATACAGTATGAGCTTTGTGTATGAAAACCTGGCACAGCATAAATACAAAATTACATATGGAACATACATATCACATCTGACTGCGATCCCGAAGTACGTGGGTGAGAATGCCGGAGAAGGCATGGATGTAAAATTGCTTTTCTCTTCATAGGAGGTAAAGGTGGCCGCCTATTAGGTGCCTCCGCAATAAAATGACACCAGTTCTGGCCTTAGGAATGGCCAATGCCGTTATATGCAAGTGCCCGCCATTGAAAAATAAAATTAATAAAATTAAAACGTACGCTGGTGCTCTATAGGTTGTAATGAAACTCATTTTGTTTCTAAATAAATTCCATCCTTAAGGCTGCATTTTCTTTGTTTTACGGCTGCGTTTTCTGCCAAAAATATCTGTTATAAGTCATTTTAATTCACATTTACTATACAAAAAAATTAAATGTGAACTAAAGTCAAACATTTGAATAAAAAACTTAAACAACTGTGAATTCATTGTGCTGTAAGCATTACGTGTTGGGTTAATTTCTTACGCGTAGTATGGACCTTTGTAGTCCATTATTTTTCGGATCGCATGAATGATAAATGCAGGATTGCATAACGTCATTTCACATAACATCATATAGCAGTAAAAACTCTGGGGAGACGTGACCGACGACAGATTTTATTTTTTTATTATGTAACAACAAAATAAAGATGTAAATTTTTAAGGAGTGTGTTTATTGTTTGTAATTTCGCTAATGATTAAGCAGTTATAATTTTAAAGATATTCTCTAGAACTAGCTATTCTCCAGGCAGCCGCTGAGTTGGCTTCTGACCCAGGTATAGATATATCCATGCAGAATTGGTTACCAAGTCAGCGGAAGCTGTTGTATTCTTCTTCAAGTGCCTTGTATGCACATGTATGTTTCTTTTTTGCATTTTATAAAAGGTCAATCAAATGTCGTAAATTTTAGGCAATATTAGAACTTCTGAAATTGCATCGATGATAATTGTATGTCGTATGAAATCTAAAACGTTTCTAACATAAAAATATTAATTAAATGAGCTTTTGCTTTTAAATGCAGTGTGAATTTTCTGTGACTGAATCTTTAACAGATTGTTAATTGTTTCAGACAAGTAAGAATCCGTATACTATTAAAATGGACAGAACCGATTTTTTAAAGCAACACTTCATTCATAAGTTACACTACAGTACAAAAAATTGAAAAAACACCTTTTTTATGTAACATTGAGATAGAGTGTTCCAAATGATATAAAGCATCATCGTCGAGATGTGAAATAGGGGAAGTGAAGAAGATTAACCTAAAAAGAATCCAAAACATGTGAAGGACTGATTACCAAATGGGAATATTGTCGTTTTCCTGTGTACAACTTGAATGTGAAGTTGTTATGCTTAGAAAAACCTCTACGAGAGCACTTCTCCTATAATACAGATTTACTTCGCGTGCTTTGTCGTAATCGATCAAATCATAGCAACAATTAAAGGGCTGAAGGTGGCAATTAAACCAAATTCATGCTTCTTTGTATGCTAACACTGCTTATTCAAGTGCTAAGTAGTGATTATTCATTATATCATTTAACTATATTTATGCATACGTATATAGTTGCCTTAAGGATTTACGGAAACACAGAAATGTGTTCTGAACTAAGTAATTACAGAATTTTGTATATCGTGATACGATGTATTTTCCCTCAAAAAGTGCTCCAGAAAGTATCTTTTCTCTTAAGTGAATAGTTCTTGCGTGTTTTGCCATAATTAATTAAACAAAATGGCACAGTACGCAGAGTAATACCTCTTTCGTTCGTTGAATGATTTGGGGGAACATTCTTGTAACATGATATAACTCATGAGCAATACAATCCCACGCGAAATATTATCAAAGAGTAGAATCTCAATTACAGCAGTGACATTCGGTACCATTTATAAAGAACGTTTTCTTGCAGTTGAACCAATGATTCTTTCCTGGGTGATATTTTATTCCAAAAACATATTTTCCCTTCATTGAAAGGAAATTCTATTTTGAATGAAACAGTATTGTAGAACCATGTTGTTAACCGCTAGATTAGGATAACAGTTATCATTCGAATAACTCCAAAACTTTTGTCCAGAGACCATTAATACAAACAACAGTGGACTAAGCTTTTGCTAGAAGATGTTATTTACTACGAGGTAACATATTATAGGTATAAGCAGATGATGTTTTGTTGGCATTTAGATTATTAATCTTCCGGTAACGCCATTTCTGTTGACATAAACATTGAGCTAGAACTGGCATTCGTTGCTAAATCAAATATATTTTTTTTAATTTTTCCACTTTCTCATAGCGTCACTGCAATTATTCATTTAACTGTATTAATATCCAATTTTAATATAATAACAGTGTCTTTAGTAGTAAGCTGTAATATAAAAGTTAACAATGACATTCAGAATAATTAGAGACTTATGTGAGATCTAAGCATTTTTATACTTCTCCACTATAAATTTAAGTTGGCAATGTATGAAATATAAGCATTTGTATGTTCTTGGGTTTTTGTATACTGAGTTTAAATGTTGAATTTTGCATTAGTAAGTTCATGTTGACAATGTCGTCACTTATCAATCACAACAGTATAATATAATCATTATGTATGATATATCTTCTTTATGTATTGAATTGTAAACTTTTTATGTAACTTGCTAAAATTAGTTGCTAGGGTATTGAATTGTAATCTTATGTGTCACTTGCTAAAGGTTTGTTCATAAATACTGTTTTCACACAGATGTAACCATTTTTAATATCTATGTTTTGTAACACTAATCAATGTGCCCTATGAGTGGATCTCGTGTGGCTTTAACATGAGTCAACTTTAGATAAGGGTGGACGTGGCGCTAAGCCAATTAACCATAATGGTAAAGGGGTGGTACTCACGTCCTCAGTCACTAAACTAAACTAAACTAGCGTACAACACTGTATTTGCAAAATTGTATTGCTTACGCCTATTTGAGTAAATAATGAAGATGTAAATTTAACCGGAAGCATTCCAAAAATTGTTATTACTTCAGTTACAAATTTCTTCATTATTGAATTGAAAGGAGATAGTTTAAAAGTCAATAGTTTTTCTCTGAAATAATTTTTTACTTCAGCTGTAAGGGCGAGTCTATTAAAAGTTCCCGCAATTATTGCATCAGAAAAATTATCTCATGTGGACACCACACGACTTCCTTGTACGGCCTATTAAATTAAACACATTTTTTGCTGCACTTCATTTAAGCTTTATTTCTTTGAATTATTCTAACTTAATTAATCGATCCCTCGAGAAAAGTTAAAAAATAACATCAAAAATAGCAAATTTTTAAAATTGATATCTCGGTCAATTTTTTGGTGTACAGCAGTGGAATTTCTTATCATTTGTTTTTTTTTTTTTTTTTTTTCGTAACAGGTATAAAACTTTCCCAAATATAAGTAAAGAAACCAGGAGATTAAATTAGAAAGGGAGATTTTAATAGTTAAATTTTGTTGTTTGTCCAAAATCAATTAATTTTAAAATGTAACATTGCCGAAATGGGAATATTTCTGTTATTTAAAACTCTTCTGTTGTTGGAAATATATGTGATTACGATCAACGATTACGAAAATGAAGCCCGGGTAAGGATTTTTAAGTCGAGCAAGGGGGTGGGTATATATACATATAAATGCATATTTTTGGAGTTGCATATTGCAAGAAAACAAAAGAGGTGCACAACAATATTAGACATTCCATATACAAAATTTTAACATTCAGTGGCTAAGCATTTTTCAGTTATTCGAGATATACACGAACGTTTAGACGTCACTAAAGAATCCAGTTTGAATTCATTTTAAATCTAATTTACAATCCTCGGTGTTGGAAAATGGATTATTATTATTATTATTATTATTATTATTATTATTATTATTATTATTTGTCTATTTTGTCCGTACACGCAGATCTCATGCAGACAAACCATCCAAAAAGATTCGTTAAAAAATAAAACTGAAAAAAACCTAACTAATCCATCAATAATTTTTTAATGTAAGTATACATTACACGACACGATATGAAACGAACTTCAAACATAACATATAACGACCCCTGCAGCTTCAATGAGAACATACTTATTTCAAATTCGTTGGTTAATTTGTAGTCAATTATAATGCTAGTTTCACTATTTTCTAAAATTTTACCTATGATAAATAGATCTTCTTTTAAGATTCAAAATTTCCATATTAATTTTTTAAACTAAGACTGAAAGTGTTCTAAAATTTTAATCAATATTTCTTGTTGTATTGGGATATCTTTATAAATATTCCCCTTCATAAAGGTACCGAACTTTTATGCAAATAAGTTTTTTTTTTTTTTTTTTTTTTTTTTTTTTTTTTGTCTCTATATTTGTTTGAGGAAGCCCGTTGATAGAATACTCTTACTACCAACCTTTCGAAAGGATTTCGAGTCGAAGAAATTTAAGTGACCTTTTGCGACAAAGATACTTCACATTTACAAAACACCCGTGGCATTTCAAGAATTTTACCCAAGCTCAGAATCATAACAATTGATCTTCCTAATTATGATTCCCATCAGCGGCTAAAGTCGCAGAACACCAGTAGTTCGATTCGGATTCGAATCCCGGAGACCAAGATTGCTACATATGCGTTTTCATGGTTCCCATGTGTAACCTGCATACGAGCTAGTTTCCTAAGAAAAAGGCACGAAAACATGCCTCCACGAAGGCATCCCACTCTTTAGATACATAGCCCTCGTGTATATTGCCACAGTCAAATGAGCCAAACCAAATCCTAATCATGATAGCATCAGGGCGACATTTCAGTAAGTAAACTCTTACACTGCAGCAATTATATAAATATATTAATAAGAACATAATTACTGTAATGAAACACATATATTGACCAACCCTCAGTTTTATATAATTGTTGAAATTAATGTTCCGTCTCTTAGACGGTATAGTGCTTAGGGGAGCCTACTGTGGCACCGAAGGGCCCCAGTTCAAATCCCGGAGAAGACATGAATATTTGTAAATGTATAGTGTCTGTGCGGCACGGGAGCACTCTAAATATGCGACGAGCCGAAAGTCCTCTGGTGGGGTTTAGTGGAAGAGGACTGGGGTGAGAAATTGGGTTGGAAAGTAGAAGTCCAACTTCTCTCTAGAGCAAGCTCTGGAAACCAATCTTGCATGTAATATAGCCGCAACAACAACAACAACACAGATAAATGTCCCTGAGGGAACAGACTTCATCGAAGAATTGCAAAATTTACTAAGCCCGCTCACTAAAGGTGCAGTAAAAGAAGCAAAACATTGGTGATTCGGCCTGTATTCGTCTACCTGAATGGACTAGCTGAGCGAGATTTTCAACGTATCTCTTGCGTTAAAAAAGTATAAGATATTTTTCTTTACAATGTTATGAAGAACAAAAGAAAGAACTGTGCTTTGTTACAGACAAGTGTGCTTTGTCTTAAATAATTAAATAGCTGATGCATCAAAGAAGTAAGAAATGTGCTTTGTCTTAAACAATTAAACAGCTAACACATTTTAAAATTCAGCTTTACAAAATTAACAATGAATTCAGTTAAAAAAAAAACTTTTTTCTGAATGATATTAGATTTTTAATTATCAGTAATTCGAATAAAATATTTTAATTCATTAACTTTCATCAAAGAACATGTATCATGAATGATACAGATCCCGGCATCTCCAGTGTATTTAATGACCAAAGTTTTCCGGCTGAGGAATGGATACATGTATATACGTATGGCTCTTTGACCGATAGGATTCAGGGGCTGGTTCTGGTGTTTTTAGCTAGCTTTTCAGTTTCTACATATCTGTAAGGGCTTACTCCACTCACTCTATTGGAGAACTGAAAGCCATTCATGTAGCTCTCCAACAATTATCATTGAGACAGAGCTCGTCCAAAAGGGCTGTTGTACTGTCTGATTCGACTTCAACAATACAGGCCATCTCCTCTTACCAAAAGTGTAAGAATATATGCGTTCAACAGTGTCAGGAAGTCATTAAAGAACTTTCCCATAAGATATCTTTTCAATGGGTACCTTCAAACTGCGGTATTTATGGGAATGAAATGGCTGCTATGATTGCGAAAAAGGGGGCTACGGTTCTCCAAAAGCCAAAAACGAGTGCAAGCCTCCATTCTATTAAGCTTCTAACATCGCTAACATATCAAAAGACTTTTAGAGATTCCGCCACTCGAGCTTGTGAGGGTAAGCCTTGGAGTGTTCTCTCATCAAACCCAGGTTTTGTTCCTGACTACCCGCGAACAGTTGCGGTTGCATCTTTTAGACTATTGACGGGACATGACTGTCTACAGAATCATTTATTTCGCATTGGACTAGCTGATTCGCCGCTGTGTGTTTTATGTAATGGTGGACGGCCAATGACGGCGGAGCATTTGGACGAGTGTGAAGCACTGACAAATTTTTCTTGTAGATTTCAGCGCTATTGGCAAACAAGGTGTTTAATGACCTAACGGCCAGTGTAACTGGCATTTGACAAATAAATGATACAGACTGACTTCCCGAGTATCTTGCGAGTATAACTTCCGCTGCATAGCACCAGAAATTCAAAAACGCACAAGGCAAGAAATTTCAGCATCGTTTCCTATTTTACATAAATTAATTCGCCAGTTTATTTATTTTAGAGGTAACTTGTGTAATAAAAGTCAGTATACAAGCTTTCAAATAACTTTATTTTAGAAATTCCTGTTATATAAAATTCCAAAATGCATGCAAAATAACGAAATTTTAAGTTGTAAAGAAAACACTATTAAATCGGAAATATAAACGGCACTAATGTTTACCGACACTAGATAAATAGTCGCAATATACTGCAATTTTTAGAGCGAAAAATGAAGCGTAATATAGTATTTTGTATCTAACACATTTAAGCCATTTGAGTGTACTGTTTTATTAAACAGTCTTATTAAAGTTACATAATTATTTAGCACTGTGTTATTAAAGAATCATAATTTAGAATAACTACAAAATCTTTATTTAACAAGTTAGAGAATTTGTTTGGCTTAAATAGAACACAAATCAAAGTTAACAGTCTTCACTGGAGCTTTTAAATCTTCAGGCTTGACTTAATTAGGCAATATTATCAGGAATATATTCACAGAAAAAAAAGAAGGTAAGATGGTTAAAAAAACATTAAGCTCAAGTACAACGCAAGTACAAAATATTTTTTAAGACGTGGAATCCTTTCTTGTCAATATATCGTTTGGCGCTCGTTTGTTTTTGACGCTGCCGAGTTTTATTATGCAAAAGTGACGCTAATTTATTCTAACAAAACGCTTTCTAAAATAAGCAATATGACTCGTAAAACAAACGAACTGCTCTCTATCCTATATCACAAATGTATCCCACATATTTATTCAGGAAGCTTAGTAAATTTTAATTTCAGAGGGACAATTTCGTTTTATCCTTTGAAGCATTAGCGGAACGTAGAATACGGTGAAAAGTGCTTTCGTTATTGCATTATTAAAGCATCAGAAGTGTTTATTTCGAAGATTTAAATTAGAGATACAGTCATATGTAGTAGTTATGATTATCAGCGAAAAGAGGGGAAAAAGGAATTATTGCATCAATTGCTTTTAAACTCTGCAAAGCACTTTTTCGTAAAATAAGGATTACGGAAAGAACACAACTCACCAATACGTAGAAGCACTTCTAAGGATGTGTAACTAGTATAAGTAATTAATTAAGTACTTAAGCATCCTTAGTTGTTATAATTTGTTCAATATGTTAGATCGTAATCTAAAGATTTCAGATCACAGTTTTATTTCTGATTCATTTCCTGAATTAAACCTAAAACCAAATGTTTACGAAGTATCTCATAATGCTTTCGAAATTTCTTGTGTAAGAAAGCTGTCTTATAGACTGCAAAGAATTCTTTTTCCAAAATTTTGTATCGCATATGTGGAAAAAAAGTTTGCTTTTTATTATGTAGTGTCATTATGGTTTTTGAGATAGAAAACGTGAAAAATGAGCAATATCCTCGACGGGACACCACACTGGACCTCTCGTAAACGCTCCGAGTGTGCTACCATTACACCACGAAGGTACTCAAAAAGGAGGGAAAAAATGCCTTTTAATTATACGCATTTAATGTGCAATTCTTTTAATTGCATCTGATGTTTGAAGACCGAAAATCTTCCTAAAACGCTCAGGTTAGGTTAGGTTATTTAATTATGGCAAAGCCTCGAGGGCTATCTGCCTAAGGGGAGGGATGCCTCCGGGGAGGACTTTCTAAGGGAAACTGGCTCGTATACACATGGGAGAAACCACGAAAACACCCATGCAGCCAGCCCGTTCGTGGGATTGGAACCTCGGACCAAACTACCAGTGTTCAACGACTTTACCGCTTGGCCGCTTCTAAAACGCTCAGAGTTACACAGATTATTGCATAGTTGGTATATTAATGTTTTTCATCCTTACTATGAAAAATATCAAACTTTTCAATTTCAAATGAATCATTAACTTTTATGCTATGTAAATGCTTCCAGCTTGATTAGGTGATTTACAGCCATGTTTGGTGTACTAAATTGTATTAATACAATTATTTAATCTTTTGCTTCTTTAATACCGGCTTATGTGGCCTATAGTATTTATTATTTTTAATTACGGAGAAGTAATAAAATCTAAATAGAAACCTAATTTGGCTATGGTATGTTCAATATTAGTAGAAAAATTCTCAGTTTACGGAAAAAGATTTCTAGTTCTGTTGTTTCGAATCAATTATATCACACAAATTCAGAGAATTTCAGAAAAAAATACCGCATTGTTAACATAAGTGCAGAACGAACTGTGAAATTTGTAATTCAAAAAATGTTGTATCATTCGCAGAATAGACCAACGTTTTTAACTAGTGCTAACAAGATAAACGCTCCTGCAGCCAAAAGAGGTTTTTTGAACCAATCAAAGAACATTTAAAAGTAGTCATTTGAAGAACTGACAGGAAAACTATAAAAGTTCTTGAGGAACTACAGCATAAAACCGAGACAAAGAAGTGGGACTAGCTGAAATGTGCTCTTGTCTTTTTGGGTGCGTTTGAACAACAATTTCGTTTTTCGTTCTGAAATATGTCAGACTATAAGAACATAAGATTTATTCACGGAAAGGAAACAAGAAAAGAAAGAAAGCTTGCAACAGTAATAAAATTTCAGCTTCTCCAACAAGAATGGAACTAATAGTTTTTACTTAACCATATTCAAAGCTGGAATTTCGGATAGATCAAAGATAGCTGTTTTTATTATTGGTTTAAAAAATCTCGGGATTTGCCACCTCTTCCCCCCAAAAAAACATGAAATGTTTTTAATCGCAGCATGTTGGGAAGGGAAAACGTAAGAAGTTACCTCTTGACAAAAATTAAAGTGCATCCTATATTACCTTTACTTATTTTGAAATGTAAGAAATATAAGATATTTCTTTTTTATTTAAAAAGTGAGAACGTGTTGTAGAGACATCAGAATTTTTTTGGAGGCCACAGAGATTGAAAAATTAGCAACGCCTTCCCCGGGAATCGAACCACGGACCCCTGAAATACCGGCTCAATGAGCTAACCACTACACCACGAAGGCACGCTAGGAAAGTGGAGAAATACCTTATATACTCCTCTTTTTAAAAGGCGACTGGGTTTTTAGGGTACCCAATCGCCAAATCCTGGGTGGCGAGAAATCATCATCCACCACCCTTTTAGTTCGGGTGCCCTTTGTGGAGTCATTAGGTTAGTTGAAAGCAAGAGGGATTGAAAAATTACCAATGCCTTCGCCGGAAATCGAACCACGGATCTCTGAAATACCGGTTCAGTGTGCTAACCACTACACCACGAAGGCACGCTAGGAAAGTGGAAGAAATACCTTACAATGTTAATAACTGCAGTGCATAAAATGTAATTTACAATTAAAAGTACTGAGGTCAATAGTTTAGATAGGTCGAGAGCCTATCTAAACAGCGGCCGAGAGGTTAAGACTATGAGTATTAGTTGCTAAACTCGGATTCGAGTCCGGGGGGATGGGCTGGCTGGATAGGCCATTTGTATGGTTTTTCTCCGTGGAACGTGTATACAAACCAGGTTCCTGTAGACTGTCTTCTCCAAATGCATCTCCCTCCTTCTGCTGATTAGCTGTGGCGTGCTTTGCAGTAATCAACCAAATCAAAATGAAAGTTAAAATAAATATGAATTTTCAAGGTCATAAAAGGGCAGCCAAAGACAATTTACAAGGAAAAAACTATAAACAACAATAAATACAAATATAAAATTATTAGCATTAAGAAACAACAAAAACACATTTTGCAAACACAGTATAAGTTAGTCAAGGAAAAATATATCCTTTTGTGTTTCTTTCGCTCCACCATATTGCTCAGATCCAGTCTGCTGGCCATTCTTTCACTCTAGACTTACAGCCTTACATAGTCTTTCAGGTACTGATATCTTAACGAAACGTGCCCTTTAATGCAGGATGTGAAGTTTTACCTTTAGCATTTAAAATTTAAAAGTATAAAATTGTTCGAAAGTTAGTAAACAATTAACAAAAAAATCAAAAAAGAGCTCAGAGGAAAGGAGGACACCAAAATTTTTATATATTAGTCTTTTCAATTGAAATTTTACCTTTCAATTTACCTTTAGCATTTAAAATTTAAAAGTATAAAATTGTTCGAAAGTTAGTAAACAATTAACAAAAAAATCAAAAAAGAGCTCAGAGGAAAGGAGGACACCAAAATTTTTATATATTAGTCTTTTCAATTGAAATGTCTTCATTCCCTTAGTATTCAGGAACTAATTCTATTCCAAAGATCTCATTTTTCAAGATAAATTAAACCTCAGCAAATTCTATATCAAATATCTTGAGAAGCCCCGTAGCTCTTTTCAAAATTATTAGAATACGCTTTGAAATTATGTTAGAAACTTTAGCTCGTCAGCCCGGTTGTAACCTGAAGTTTAATATACATGTTTCAGCCATACTTCAGTTATACTTGAATTATGCAGATAGCTCTATAATATATTTCCAATTTATTTTAACATTATTTCAGCTAAAAGATGAACGCTGTTAAAATTCATGCTGCTATTGGCAAAATCAGTGACTCAATATTTTAAGACTCATTTTTTATTTTACAAACATTGATAGTATTTATACATTGTAACGGTTTGCGTATAAATAATTTTCAATCTCAAAAGGAACATAGGATTCATTTAATTCAAATAAAATGCAAAACTAATTTAGTGTTAGATATATTTAATAAAATTTGGTTTAAACTGAAACTAGAAGAGAGAAATTTATCATCCTTCAAAAAAGATTTAAATACTCAATTATTGTTAGAATCAAGCTTTTCCCATTTTTCTTGAATATGTTATAGTTTCATAGTACAAGCAACTCATTTTACATTTTTCCATCCACAATCTCCTTTTCGGAAAAGATGTTTTCCTTGTATACTGTGCTTCTTGATTGAAAAAAATCATTAAATCTTTATTTCCTTCAGATAGCATTCAAATGATTTTTTAAAAGCAATTTATAAAATCTTTCTAAGCAATGAGAACTAGCCTTGCTGGGCGCACATTTTCTACTCTTAATTAAATTTATGACTCTTATTTTATTTTATCTATTTTGTCGAATCAGCAGCTTGACCAAGGTCTCAAAATGAAGTTCTTATATTCATCGGAAATCAAACCAAAAATTCAGCTTTATGTTTGTAAGTTTTTACAGTATTACTTTCGATGGTTTTACCGAAACACCCCCCTCAGCTGCCAAAGTGCGAATGAACGAGATGAGATATAATGATAAGATAAGAATGGCTGGACAAGGGTTAAGCTACTGGCGCCATCTAGTAATGAAACAAGATCTAAAACATAATTTCCCTAAAGGCTGAAGGTAAAGATGGATTGGAATAAGGGTCGTTAATTAGATCAGAAAGAATTTTTTAAATGAGGAAAATCTAATTCATCAATTAAAGTTGCTTTTTGAATCATTTTGGCTGCAAAAAAATGAAAAGTGCGATTTTCAGACTAACAATGCTAGGCAACAGAGGAATTCTGATTTTCCTTTTTCCTTCGTAACAAGATATGATATAAGAGTTTGTAAACTCTTATTGTTTTTGGTAACATACATTAAGTCTAGCCTCTAAATTGAACTAAGCAACATATAGTTAATAAAAAAAAACGTAAGAAGGGTGTAAAAGACCCTTTTGTCAAGAACACAAACAGTTTAACAGAGGGCACTTCTGTTGCTTAAAAACCAGCCAGCATTTATGGCGTAAACTCAAAAGTAAGGAATACAAATTGAAAATAAACCCAAGTTTTAAGTTAGGTAAAGGTTTTACAGAAAGATTTAAAGCAGAAGTTAGCTCAAATCTACACCGACGTGACAGCACTATTTAGAAGATTAAAGCAACGCTGTAGACAGGAATGTTGTCTTAGAATATCAACTAGTAACGTTCAATAGTCCTTCAATAGGCGGTGATCCTTTCTTCTCAAACCTTCACATCTGAAACCCTCACTTAAATACGCACGAGCTCAAATTCGCACTGTGGTAAGAAAATGGAACAGAAGTGACAGTAAAGTCATAACTTAAGTCATAAAATAACTGATTAATTTAAAATTAATACCTTACAAGTTATAACGTAGATCTTTTTGATTTTTTTCTTGAATGGCTGGACACTTACTTCGCAAGAATAACCCAACTGCTCAGTCATTTAGCTGTCTCAACAGCGAGAACGTATACAAACAGAGATGATCTGATATTATGTCTAAACAGCCAAGCCCTACAACGGGATCTGCAGTCAAGATCAGCAGTCAGACTCCGATAATCGCTGTATAATCCAGACATGCGATAAAACAAAAATAAGTTTATAAGGTATTTCTCCCGCCTTCTTAACATGTCTTCGAGGTGTAGTGGTCAACACGCTCGACGCGTATTCGAGAGGTCCGTGGTTCCAGTTACTAGGGTATTGGTTATTCTTCATATCTCCTGCTTCGAAATAACCTAAGGCCCATGTTGGTCATAGGGGAAACGAAGAGGCTGACATATTAGCCAAGGAGGTAGCACAGAGAATCAAAGCCAAGAAAATAAACATTCCCTGGCCAGTTTCTCACCTCAAACTAAAACTACAGATCACAACTTAAGACTTATGGCAACAATGGTGGGACGCTGCAAATACAGGCAGAAGAGTTTACAACCACTTCCCCAAAGTTGACTCTCCTCCAATCCATCTCTCCAGACATCACGTGGTTTATCACGGGGCAATGTTCCAAGGACCAAGGAAGGGTTCTATTACGGGGCTCTTAGGCATGTAGCCTTTATCCCCACATCGTCAAAGAATTATCTTTATCGCCAAAAAGAGGGTTCCGCAAAGAGGTAAATTTAGTGCCAAAATGTTAATTTCAAAAAGAGTAACTGCCTTCCACAGTGAAAAAAAGGTAAAAACACTGAAGGACATAATTTAGTAATTTTGGTGTCGAATAAGGGCCAGAATCAATTTGGACGGGTTACATCATGAATTTTGAAAAGCATCTATGTTTCCTTGATCAATGGTCATGTGGTGTTAACAAGACGAGAGCGGAAACACTCGCGAAAAGCTTCATGTCGCAAGTCCTTCGGGTCTGTGGGGGGGAAAGAGGGAACTCGTTAGGCGAGTTTGAATTAAAGAGACACGACCAGCAATGCCTCTGAGGAGAAACTTTTATAAATATAATAAGATTGCATTAACTTTAAGTGTTATGATAACTAATGAAAAAGCATTAAGTTCTCTTACAGAGATTAAATTTAAATTAAGTAATCCTTGCACTAGAGCCCTTTTAAGAAGGGAACAAAGATGTGCTTAGAGCCTGATAACAACCGCTTACGGTTGAAAGAAGTAAGATTGCCCGATTACGGGACAAAGAGAGAGTGACCCTGAGGGAAGCTGAAGAATCAGCAAATTCACTCAGGCGGGGGGGGAGAAGCGAACGAGCGTATTGAAACCTTCGAGGTGCCTCGTCTCCATAATAACGCCTCTTGGGAAAAGGAAGCGCATTATATGCGTTCTCCAGAATAGCTCTGGGTCTCTTTTCTGCCGATGCAATTCCTGGATGATAAACAGGGAGGCTGTGGAGTACGGGGTTTCAGATCGAAGGAATCTTTTGGAAAAAGTTAGCCGAAAGTCGCTATATAAAGCGATTTATGGGGAGAATTTTGGCTGCATTATGAATGTCCTCGTTCGTAACAAACCAAGGAGCTTTATAAATTTGTCGTAGCATAATGTTCTGAAAAATTTGGATTTGTTTCCTGTAAGTAATTGCTGCTGCGCCCCAAACCGGGCTAGCATATGTCAGAATTGGCCTTATCATTGATTTATAGACAAAAATCCTGTTTTTCGTGGACAGGTCGCTATTTCTAGCAAAAAAAGGCAGTAATTAGGTTTTGACAACCTTCGAATTGGAAATGGTTTTTTTGAATGTGAGGTTGCCAAGTTAATTTTGAATCAAGTATCACTCCTAGATACTTATAGGTAGGAACCCAGGGAATTGGTTCTCCGAAGAACTGCAAGTTAGGTAAATTTGGGAAAGTACTTCGGATAAATAATGTGGCAGCACATTTAGCGACATTAATTTTGATCTTCGACAGTCCGAGCCAGAGCTTGAAAGATAGTTCTGCAGTACAGAAATTACCGTGGAGGTGTTGGAATGTTGGTTCATGATGGCTGTGTCGTCCGCATATAAAGCTAGATCGACATTAGGTGACATAGGTATGTCATTTACGTAGATGTTGAACATTTGAGGTCCGAGCAAATTTCCTTGTGGGACCCCAGCACAGATCGGGCGGGGAGTTGAGTATTCATGGCGAACTCGCACCTGAAAGGATCTACCCGTCAGGTACAAGTTGATAGTTTTAATACGTTGTGCCGAAAAACCAAGCCGCATGAACTTGTAAATAAGCCCGTCATGCCAAGTCCAGTCAAAGGCCTTGGCAATGTCAAGATAGACAATTTCAGTTTTCTCTCGTTTACGAAAGCCCTCATGAATGAATTCCACTACACGGAGTAACTGGTGTACCGTGGAGTGTTCAGGCCGGAAGCCAAATTGTTCCGGGATTATTAAATTTCGATCACGGTAGAATTCATTCAGGCGTTTAAGTAAAACAAATTCATATATTTTTGAGAGAGATGATAAGAGGCTAATGGGCCTGTAGTTGACGGGGAGATTTAAATTTTGACCCGGTTTTGGAATAGGAATGACTGCGGCAATTTTCCAACAGTCAGGGAAGTAACATCTTTTAAGCATAAGGTTAATCAAGACCGTTATCCATATAATATACATAATGGGGAAATTTTTAACCATGCGATTCGAAATTTGATCTATGCCAGGGGCCTTCTTCAGTTTCATTTTATCAATGAACTCCAGCGCTTCAGTTGGATCAGTCGGCCTGCGATCAGGCGTGATGGGTTGTGTTAAGAAATGTTCAACACGTGAATATATGCGCCTCTGTGTAACCGGTTTCCCACGTACCTCTATGCAAGAAATCTCTTTTCATCAGACTCCTGTACATGTGGTAAAAAGAGTCACCTCGAACATTTTCTTTTTTCCTGCCCGCTCCCTTCATCTAAAGAAGCCAAATTCAGAAGAGGATTTATTCCCATTTTCTAAGATATGCAGTTAAAAATAAGTACTTGAAGAATAAAATTACGAAGGTTATTGACTTTTTTGCTGCTAGAAGTCAAGAGCTATGTAGTGTAATTTAACCTTCTAACAAATGCTCCAGCAATTGCAAAATAAAGCAATTAAATGCTGATGTAATGGGGCCCACCAGCGGCCGAGCGGTAAAATCGCTGAACACTGGTAGTTCGGTTCGAATCCCGCGAACGGGCTAGCTGCATGGGCGTTTTCGTGGTTTTCCCCATGTGTAACGTGTATACGAGCCAGTTTCCCTTAGAAAGTCCTCCACGAAGGCATCCCTACCCTTAGGCAGATAGCCCTCGAGGCTTTGCCATAATCACAGACACACACACACACACACACGCTGATGTAATGTACACGGGCGTACCTTTATAGAAAAGAGCATAAAAAAAGAGCACAGGAGAAGAGCGCCTTTTATAGAAAAGAGCACAGGAGTCATGCATCGCAAACCATATGAAGCACAAAATAGGTCACTCACAAGTAGGGTAAGGAGCTCCTATCTGTTTACTTCGGATAAATAATATACCTATATTTCTATGTAACCCCTATATTTCTATGTAACATAAGGTCACATTACCTGATAAGTGAACACATATAATAAATAGCCAACATTAAGTTGGTAAAGTAAATCAACAATGTAATGTATCATGGAATGTAATTCGTGTTAACTAATTATTGTAAAAACACACGTAATTGCATACACAAAAATAAATTGGCAATGTATCAGCATATGTATGCAGATACATCTAAAAGTACGTAGTACGCATAAGTATGCAGATGAAGTTATTTTTTTCTTTGGTTTTCAGATTTATTTATGTCTTTTTTATTATTTTATATTCTTTTCTAATTTTGACAGCTGTTTGTAAAAAAAATGAAGTCATGATTGTAGGCATGATTTATATACTAGAAATAAGTTGCTTCTAGCCACTACAATTTATAATGTCATGATTAATTTTTACATGCAAGTAATAATGTACTACTAGACAGTAATGTAATTTCTGAAAATCAATTAACCCAAAAACATACGTTACCGCACATAATTGTGGGAAATCATACCGTCCAATGCTGAATGAGAATTGCCCGTTATGACGTCATCAGTATAGCATCACCCAGCGCAGTAAGAATCATCCCAGACAGCGCTGAGACCTGGTCGAGAGTGGAAGGCAGACGTGAGCAGACGGCTCACACGTCTTCAAGAGTTTACGAACTTTAATTGCGCTTTCGATGTTATGCCTTTACATCATTATGTTAATCCTGCATACCGTTAACTTCATCTTTATATACTTTTATTTCTTTCTATTAAATAAACCATTTAAATATTACTTCGTGCTCTCATGCTGTGAATCAAGTCAAATTCTACATAATGAATAGTCAAAATTGAGCTGTTAAAGTTTCAGGACAACTTTACAGCAGTACTCAAAGGTAAGCTTTGTAAACAATTTTATAGTTCTTAATTAATTCTGATAGTAAACAGATCATGTTTACAAAAATGATTTGTAACGTGGGAACATCCCGCCTGTTTCCAATGCAATATATAATGTCCTGAAACATGTTGCCTGTACCCACTACAATAGATAACATCTTGAAATATGCACCTGCACAACTATGTATATCGCGACGTATATCATGTAATTTAATCCCTTGAGCTAATTTAACGCTGAAAGGTTAGGAGTACCGTTGATGCCGCCGCCAGTGGCAGTATTTGTAGTGATTACTGGAGTCACAATTTCCATCACGATTCTAGGAGTGATGCCAGAATGTTGTTAGTTTCCTAGTTAGTGTGTGAGGCTAATACTTACTTAGGGTAAATATTAGGTGGCCGTCCTCACTTCTACATAACATAACATATAACATATATATTATGTACTTTAGTACGCAATGTATATTTAACTAATGCACAATATTGCTACTGTTTTTGTATTTATTTAGCTATTTTTTGTAGAATTTGTAATTAAAATTGTTTCATATTCTCGTGTAATGCAGCACGAGACTTATTTGAAGAGGAAGGAAAAAGCTACGCTGGAAAAATTAAAATACAGGAGTACGTGCATTCTCGTGCAGGATTTAAAAGTTTATAAAAGCTGGAGGAAAACATCTCAATTCAGTTGTTTTACGAGTTGCTTATTTAGTTCTTGTTGACTGTAGTGAATTCGCGGTGAAATCGGATTAGCTTTCTGTGCTTTGAATTGAGTTCTATTCAAAGTTTCAGTAATTTAAAACATAAATACTGTGAGATATTGTGATATTGTGTGAATATATCTGAGGAAATTTAAACATTTTGTATTTACTCTTGGGATAAGAATAAATTTTATTCACTTTTCATCAGACTTGTGCATTCAATGTATTACAAACCAGAACGCACGCAACAATATTTAACAATGTATTGCCTTGTACTTAGCCTTTAGCTGCTACTACGGAAGTAAAAATATAAATTATTTTCTTTTATTTATGAAAGTGCAAGTTTGCAACTTAAATTCTGCTGATTTAGATGTTTTTCCCTCCTGCTGTTTAAAATGCTCTACTTAGTTAAAGTTTCTACAACAGTAAATTTTCCCCGTCAAATTAAGGCTAACCAGCTAAGAACAAAGGAAAATAGTTAATTGTTTAGGAAGTTGTTTAGAGCATTAATCACAATCCTAAGGTAAAAATGCATTTGTGCTTTTCCTGAACCGCTGTTCGCGTATCAAATGCAAATGCAGCTCAAGTTATCTTCTTTTGTTATTCATACCCTTTTAATTGTCTGCTCGAAAGTCTAACAAAGAATTTTGAAGGCACACTTAACTTCCAAGAAAAATTTATTACCTTTTCATCTTTTTTACCTCAAAAGTATATGTAGTTGAAGCCTTTTAAATTTCTATCTCTTTAAAGTGGGAAATAATATTTAAAAAGAGAGATTCTTTACTTGAACGTTTGCACAATTTTATTTACACTTTCACTGTAAATTAACTGTGGTAATTTGTAGTGAAACAAATTTTATCCAGAATTTTTATTTTTAGTTTCGTAGCCATTTTTATTTAAAAGAATAATCAGCATTTTCTAAGCACCCGTGAACGAGTGTAGTTAAAGACTCCTTTATTGATGGTCTTTAAAAAAGAGAACAGTTTCAGCTGAGTGGTTTTAGTTTCAGGCTCTCGTGGTGTAAATTTTACGATAAAATGGCAGTGAAAAATTAATGATGCGCTAAACAGAAAGCAATAACTATGTATTACTTTAAGCCGCAGTCCAATTTTCAACATTATAAAGTTAGTGGCAGAAATTTCGTATGATGTAAAGTTTTTCTTTGAATACTGCATAAAGGATAAAGAGAATAAATTCATCGTTACGAATTTGTAATATTAACGATAGTGAATAAATTTTATAGATCTTTCAATAAAATTAAAAGTTCTTAAACAGGCATAAAGAGGTTCTTCGAAATGTACCAATTTTTTTATAAGGATATTAAATTACTTTATTTTTCATTCATCACCCACATATTTTGTTGAAACTTGTAAGAATACTTAAATGCTTGAGAAGAGAATGTATTTTGAAATTGTATAGAGAATTATTTTGTGAGATTAAGTGTAGTAGAGTAAATAAATTCGCATTTACTGTTCCATGCGTCAAACCGTTTTTAGGAACTTAAAAACTTGGAAATAAGTGTTAATATGCTATTTCATATAAATCCTTATTTTATGCTAAACGTTTCTGAAAACTCCTTACAGTTAGCATCAGAAACGTTTGTCGCAACAGCGACCAAACTCTAAAATCACTGAAACAGGACCCGAGAACGAACTGGCTGCATGTAAAATATTCGAAATGTATAGTGTCCGTGCGGCTGGGGAAGCACTCTAAATATGCGGCAAGCCGAACGTCTTCTCGAGAGGTAGGTGATAAGAGAAGAGGGGGTGAGAAACGTGCGGCATGGGGATCTCTAAATATGATTCAAGCCGAAAATATTCTCGGCAGGTTGTTGGTAGGGGAAGAGGGGTGGGAGACCCTCGGACCCGTCCTCCCAGGGTGCTCTCCATCAAACTTGGGGGGAGGGGAGGGAACTGAGCTAAATCGCACTGTCACCTGTATAGTGATCAAGGCTGTTGCCAACGAACAGGCGTATTTTGCGCTCCTTGCCACGAGGAATTTTGTGGGCTTGGATTGACTGTCAGTCAGACAAGTGAGTATTAGTCAAAAACAACTTTCAAATGTAAGTATGAAATCTAATTAAATATAATGCCAGAAGATTTCTTTTCCTTTTCTTTAACTTACTAATGCCGGGTTTGTTGATTTTGTTGCTAAAGCAGACATCCGAAAAGCTGATAGATGTTACAACTAAATGAAAACAGACTGATTACCTGTTTTTTCGATACAATTATATGGCTTTCCTAGATATAATTTTTTTATTGCTACAGATACATTATGGAGATTATTTTCAAAAATCCTGCAGCTAAAAGTTTTCACAAAAATATAGATCATTAAGAGAGCATCTGATTCAAAATTTACCACTGTGGTGATTAGGATATAGGGGACGTGAAAGATGATCCATTAATGTTATCGCTTTCCGCTGTCTTCAGCTCTAATTCTATAAGACCTTTTGTTTTAGAAATTTGTCAAGGATCAATACTTTTGTGCCTTAACTTCCTGTTGATTCCAAAATCTCCGCAATTCTATCTATTTGTTAGAGATAAAATTATTAAAAGCAAAAGCATAAAACTTATAAAGTATTTCTCCGGCCTTCTTAGCGTGCCTTTGTGGTGTGGTGGTCAGCACACTGGGCCGGTATTCCAAAGGTCCGCGATTCGATTCACGATGAAGGCGTTGATAATTTTTTTCATTTTGCCTGCTTCCAAAAATATGTCTCTGCAGTGGCGCAAGTGTGGTGGATGATGATTCTCCCCACCCAGGATTTGGCGATTAAGTGCACAAAGAATACCAGTCGCCATTTAAAAGGGGGAGTATATAAGGTATTTCTCCCGCCTTTCTAGCATGCCTTCGGGGTGTAGTGGTTCTGCACACTTGTCCGGTATTCCAGAGGTCCGCGGTTCGATTCCCGGCGAAGGCGTTGTTAATTTTTCATCTTTCCTGCTTCCAAAATACCTAATGTCTCTACAAACTTTTAGATATTTGTTAGAGTAAAATAATTAAAATTAGAAGAAAGAGCTGAGAAGGGCTGTGGAAGTACTTCTGGAGAAAGTTCTCGATTTTAAACTCATTCTTATGGGGAAATAAATTTTATCAAGCTATCATCGTTTCGTGTGCATACAATCCATTACTGACCCGTACGCACGTAGTAATTGCACTCAGAAATTTGCATCCCAGAATAACCAAATTTTCTCATTTTCGTTTTTATGTAAAAATTTTTTGCGACATTTCTTCTAAATCATTTACCGATCTTTGCTTTAGATGTATTATCACTGCATTCGGATTTGCAATTCCAATCTGAGTTTCCTGTTTTCTAACATATGCCTCATGTTCCATAACGCGAAATTTTAAGGCTTAGTTTGGCGGATGCAATGATAAGTGTTCTGTTGCTATTTTAAATGCAGTTTCAAGTTTTTAGTCGACAGAATAATTAGTGTAAGTTTTGAGGAATTTGCTTGTCAGATACTCTCAAAGCTTCAGTTCATATTTATTTACGTTTTATATCTGATATATGCTTAAAATCTCGTAGCTCTTGATTATGTAACTAAAGAAAGATTGATTTGTGATTCTTTAACTAAGTAAGAAACTAACTGTTCACCCAGACATTCGTAGGAACTGTTGGTGCAAGTTTGGTGATCTTCGCTAACTTTCACAGGGAAAAATTCGAAGGAACACTTTCGAGGCAAAAATGCGTAAGCGCCAGTAATTTAATCATTGACCGCTACAATGTGTGTATAAGCTATGTTCATTTATGAATAATAATCCTCTAAATTTTTAAGGAATTTAAATAGTTTCCGTATCAAACTTCACAATAATTCACAGTTTTTTATCTCTATAAACTCCACTAAGCTCTAACAGATATCATAATAGATGTTAACGACTTAGAGAAACCGGAACAAAGCTTTTCAACTGCAATTTCTGAAAATAAATCGTCTGCGGAAGGGAAAAAATAGAGATTAGGAGAGACTATCATTTCCGAGAAAATAACCTAAAAAGTGATAATACCCAAAGAATTTTATTCGCTCTGATGATCTTTGTTCCTCGGGCTCTTCTCCCTTGCCTACAAATCATTCTTTAGAAGAATCGGGGAAATTAATGTTTCTGCGAAACCTTTGTTAGTGTTTAGTATGAAATGTACATTCTCTGGAGCATATAACTCATAAAGGTAAAAGTATTTTGAAAATTTATAGTTGAGTGCAATTTAGAAAAATAACGCCTGTAGAGACATTAGGATTTTTGAACGCCGGAGAAATGAAAAAATGATCAATCGCCTTCGCCGGGAATCGAACCGCGGACCTCTGGAATACCGGCCCAGCGTGCAGAACCACTACACCCCGAAGGCACGTTAGGAAGGCGGGAGAAATACCTTATGCAGTCCCCGTTTTAAAGGGCGATTTGTTTCGGAAGAACAATTGTTTGGAACAAATTTTCTGCTTTGTCACAACAGCCAATCAACAGAGATCGCTTTGGGGTTAACGCAGGAGAAACTGGTTCGACATTACAAACAAGCTGATAGCATTCGAAGCTGATAGCTAATTGGTTGAAAACGAACAACCTGCAATTTTTTTGGAAAGGGAGGAAAAAGTCGCGCGTCTTTATTTCAATAGTAAACCAGGCAGAAAAATTGTCCGAAACAGTTGTTCGTGTGAAACAAACGCTGTGTTATATGGGCCTTAGGGTACCCAATCACCAAATCCTGGGTGTGAAGATTCATCATCCAAGACTCTTTTAGTTCGGTCGCCACTGTAGAGACATTAAGTATTTTTTAAAAGCAGACAAAATGAAAAATGAGCAATTGCCTTCGCCGGGAATCGAACTGCGGACCTCTGGAATACCGACCCGGTGTGCAGAAACACTACACCACGAAGTAACCTTAGGAAGGCGGGAGAAATACCTTATGTTGTGTAGATTATGCTGAGTCAGAGTAACTGAGATTGGTTATCTTCTGAGTTCTAAGTTTGTGAAAGTTGTCACGTGAGAATTGTTTAAACAGTAGAAATTGAATTTAGTCTTGGGAATTGTAGAAAGTGAATTTTAATGAGAATTTTGGTGACAACGGGAATTTGTTTTGTGAAAATTTTGAAATAAGTTTGAGAAGATTAGTTACTTTTGCTCTGTACTCATGAGTGAGAATTTTCTGTTGATTACAAGTAGTTTTTCTTGAATTTACTAGTGGATCGTATAGATTTGATTTGAGTTATTGAATTTTCTTTCTTGGTTGGACATGTTGCTGAATTTGGGGTCAATTCTTGTTTTGGCTTAAGTTTTGTATTTGACTTGTTAGTATTAAGATTGTTGTATCAGGTTTTTGTTTTGTTTTTGGTGGTTTCTGCCAAGGTTCGTAAAATGTAAGTTCTCTGATGCTTAGTGTTTGTGGAGGAATTGAGATTTCTGTGGTTATAGAAAAATGGTAGAATTTGAGTTGTAGATTTGATTTGTGAGTGAGATTTTTAGGGATTTTTGAGTTATGAGTGTTTTTTTTTTTTTTTTTTTACTAGTTTAGCAGTTTTGAGAACTTTGCATTTGTTGCTTGCAGTTAGGTCTTGCGTGAAGTTGTAATGTCCTGAAAGCTGGTTTTCTTGTAAATACTTGCACTTCATGGTGGCACTTGATCTTTTACACCGGGGCAAACAGGAACTTGTTGTCTGGGAAAACTATTGTTGTATCATTTTGATTGTGTTGGTTCAGGATTGTAACGTTTCAGTCAGCGCACTTTTCTTTCCGAGATAAGAGATCTTACTTTTTCTTTCAACGTGTCTGGGGATTTGCTTGATACGTAAAGTTTGAGTCTGTCATTTATAATACAGCGCTTTTTCAGCTTACATGGACGCGGTAAAGAGTTACTTTGTTTCTTTTGTTTGGGTGGAGGTGTTACTGAAAGCTGTTACTTAGGTTACTATACAACGTTTTGGAAGAGTCTGATGCAGGGTAGATCTCAGATTTTTGCCTAAATTGGGGGTTTTGTTTTGAACACTTTGTTGATTTGTGATATTATATTTAGTGTTCTAGTAACGTGCTTCAGTCCAGATTTGATTGATTTCTTTGACTAGCTTGAAATTTTTTTTCTCGTAGACTTGGTGCATTTTTAGAATTACTGAATTTTTTTTGTTTGTTTGTTGTTTTCTTACTAAGGGGACTTAAATATGGTGTTGTTACTCACTAGTGTTTACTTTGAGGTTTGAAATTTTTTTAGTGACAGCTCACTCTTGCTGGTTGATTTTTTTTATGCTTGATTTGAATTACAGTGAAATATTTTTGACTTGATATGGTTTAACGTAATGACTATTTGTGCATTTGTTTAGGTATTGCAGTTTAAAAATTTTGTTTAAGTCTCACTGATCACAATGCCCATTTGAATTATGTGCGACATTTTTACAGTTTAATTGTATTTTCATTTTATGTGTATATGTTTATCTTGGTAGTATCTGTTTGTAAATTTTGGTGAACCAAAATTTAATTCCATAGGGGGAAGGAATGTTGTGTAGATAATTTTTTGCTCGCGTTATATATATATATATATATATATATAAAACTAGGTGAATTATTTTCTGATTTAAGAAAATCTTAATTTTATTTGATTCTGAATATTATTTATTTTAATGCTTTAATTTTAGGGAAAAACAGATGCTTCTAAGAAAATTATTTAGTTTCCTTTTATTTGCAGTTTTTGTCCAAGCTTTGATTCATTGTGAAAAGAAGCAGGGAAGGGAGGCGATTTTGCTAAGTCATGATTTCGCGCGTTTTTTTTTTTTTTTTTTTTGTCCTTTAGAATGTTCTAGAAGAAATTTCTTTTGTGCAATTGACCTTTAGGACAGGAGGTACGTGACAGAAGGGTCAGAGGTTGCCACTTAACTTTCGATGTAAGTCATTCTGGTTTTGGCGATCGGGGATCCGGTTGTTGGCTAAGTGAAGAGGGGCGCGCGTGTGTGACAAAAAATATGTATTACACTTATACTTATACGCCTATCTATCCAACCTGTTCATTGGGACTCGAACCTTAGACCTAACTGTTGTTGTTGTGACTTATTTCATTTGTCTGACAGTAGCATCAAAACAAGTCCACGAAATTCATCGTGGCGAGAAGAGTAAGATTGTGCCTATCCTTGGCAAGAGCCTTGAGCACCATACAGTGACAGTACGACTTCGCTCAGCTCTACCCCCAATTTTCAAGGACAGCATCTCGGGGGGGGGCGAGTCTGAAGGTCTCCCACCCTTCTTCCCTTTCCACCAACCTCTCTAATGGACGTTCGGCTCGCCGCATATTTAGAGTATAACATGCCGCACAAACATTACACATTTATAAACATCCATAGCTTCTTTAGGATTTGAACCCTGGCTCTTCAGTATCGCCGTAGGCTGGTCTAACCACTATATCGTCTAGGCGGCCTCGACCGAACTACCACCTTTCATCGGCTTTTATACCATTCGGTCGCTGGTGGGCTGGGATTCTTTTTGTAGTAAAAGCATCCTTCATTGCTTTTGTAAGACATATCTTATAGAAGGCTACAAAGTCGTTTAATTTTTTGTAAGCTCATTAATGATCTAATCTTAATGTTCTTTATAAGATATTAAGAAAGTACTCAAAAATACACTTCCTTATCCTTCACTTCAACACTTTTAACATTTAAAATCTTGTAAATTGCTTTACGAAAAGAAGGAAGGAGATAAATGCCATTTGCTCTCCTGTTTCAGGCGCTGGTTCTATGGTATCCGCTGCTCCATTATCAAAGAGTAAATTGGGATATCTTACTCAGGTAAGATTGAGATTCTTCAATACATTTCGGATTACTTCCATTTCCTACATTAATTTAATTCAGATTATTATTGTAGAAAATCTTGATGGTTTAAGTAATATTTGTATAAAGAAAGTAATGACAAACATAGTTTCGTAATGAATAAATTATTTCTTTACCCTTTGGGGAATTTCGGAGAAAATTACTTTAATTTCTCTTCTCTGGCAGATGTCTGTTTTGTTATTTTAGGTAGTTTTAAAGAGCATTAAATAAATCAATATTTACACTGATTAGCTTTGATTCCTTTTTAATGAAGCTGAATGAAAAAGAGAAAGGAATTATAAAACAGAAATTTTTGCAGATCTCGAAGCAAGTAGAAAGTCTTTTTATGTAAATAAAACTTTCTTGTATATTTAAACGTTAAACAAAGTATTTTACTAATTTAATCAGAGTGATATATTGATCCAAAAGGGACCACACGGGTAAATACTACTGAATTTTAAAATCTTTTCTAATGAGTAACTCAGTTGTATTTTAATACTGAAATGAAATTTAAACACGGAAAAAATGTTCTGAAATATGTCTTGAAGACGATTTTCTCGGAAGCATATTTTTAAAATATTTTCCTCAGCAAGCTAAAACGAAGTCATATAATTCCCAAGTTCAGAAGTTTAATAAGTTCTGATAAATTTTTGATGTTGCAACGTATAAGAAAAAACGTTATTAAATTATTTTTCGAGTATATGCATGTGTTGAAAAAGCTTTAAAAATATATTTACATAAGTATTATGGAAAGGAACGTATATAATGTTTACAAATATGTAACGTCTCAGCTAACGTTTATGACGTGTAAAAAGAGATTTGCAACACATTTCTTAGGTTAACTGATTTTTCTTTGTCATGGAAACAATCGTGTAATTTTCAGTTGTCTCTTAAAAAGAACTAAAATGTATATCAAGTATCATTTCATTTATAAAATGTCTTCCAGCTCCTTACGAGTGGAAAAAAATGATGCAATATTTATATAATATATTAATTATATATTATAATTTAATATATATATATATATACATTAAAAAAATGATGCAATAATTCCTGCAATATTTTTATTTTTGAAGGAAAAAAAATCTCTGAGAGTTTTGATTAAAGGACTCAAAATTAATTTTATTTATTTTGAAATTCTGGTTGTCAATTCTCAGCACAGTTTATCGAAATGATACATTTTATACTTTTCTGTTCTTTAGCCTTCACTACAGATTATTTGCAGGATTTCTTAAAACATTTGCTGAATTGTTAAAATAGTTACTGAAGTAATAAAATGGTATATTAGAACATTTAACCAAGTAAGCTTATTTTTAGAAGCTACTGTGATTTTCTAGTTTAGAATAAAGAGAGTGACTTGTTTTACAGAATGCTTGTCCGGGTGGAGAGAAAAAAAAAAAAAAAAAAAAAAAAAAAAAAAAAAAAAAAACAATGCTAATTCTTATTTTTGGCGGTTTCAAAAGAAACGTTTTGGTAAATATTAGTCATTTTTGCTTGTAATATTAGATTTTTAAATTTTAAGATTTTATATTCTTTTAAATATTGAGAAATCATTTGAATAAATATAAAGAAATATTTCGCAATAAGTGATTAGGTATACTATGAGATAAAAACATCAGAAAACGTTTTTCCTGCTTGTTATATTTGTACAGCCATTAAGTTTTTTATAAATAGAAGACATCACAAATGTGCTATTCCTTCGCCGGGAATCGAACCCTGGAGGTCTCGAATAGCGTTGAGTGTGCTACCATTACACCACGGAGGCATTCTGAAAGAAGGGAGAAAATACCGCTTTTAAACGATAACTAATTGGGGATCATCGAACCCGGTCTCCAAATCCTTGTGTTGACGAACTATTCTCCACTACGTTTTTTTAGTTCGGACGTCACTGTAGAGGCATTAGGTTATTTTGAAGCAGGAGCTGGAAAAATGAGCAACCCCTCCCCAGGACTCGAACCTGGACATCTCAAATACACGCCGAGTGTGCTAACCGTTACACCACGAGGGCATGCTGGAAGGAGGGTAAAAATACTCATAAATGCCTTAACGTAATAAAAAAACTAATTACAGACGAAACGTATTTTATTTAGATTAGTTTAAGCGACGTTATGAAATATTCAAACCACAGTGCATTAAATTAAAATTTTAAAGCTTTGTTTCATTTTTATGATTCTTTGGGGGAGGGGAAATTTTTTCTTTGGTTTATTTTCATTCACTTGCAGACATGTGGCATGGTAATATATTGCCGCTATATAGTTGCTTATATATTTGCCTGGCAATAAATTACTTTTTATGATAGAATAATAATTCCAAACAGAAAAATATTGATTATTAATTTCTTAATTAATATTGAAATATTATAAAAAATATGTGTTAAATGAGGATAAACATTTATTAACTCTAGAAACGTTTCCCTCAGTAAAACCGTTGCTTTAATTTTGTCACTTATTGTGAACATATTTTATTTATTTTATTTTTGAGCTTTTAAATTTAAGTAAGTTTACAGGCACAAAATCTGTTGAAAACTGAAAGAAAATTCTTTCTCAAATATACTAATTTAATATGCAGTTTCATGTGAATGAACTCTGACAAACTGGCATTTAACAAGTGATAAAAATAACAGTGAAAGTCACTAATGTTGAATACCAAGAAAACAAAAACCATTATCTAAAAGAATTATTACCAAATCAGATATGCTAACCTTCTCTTCGCAGACCCTCAGATGAAGTTATGTTCTTGAATAATAGCGTGACATAAAATTAAGATATGAAGAATGAGCAACAGCCGATTCTAATTGATAATTATTAATCTTTAGCATTTATATTTCTATAAAGGTAAGGAAAACAATGTAGCTGACGAACTTTCTCGTATAAAACTGGACGATGAAGGTAATGAACTTAAATGCGCTGTGTTGACTTCAAAAATTTTAGATTCTAGAGATACGATTATCACTGAACTGAAAGCTGATCCTGAAATTGGAAATATCTATGCATATTTGAAAGACCCCGAAAGCTCTGAGCACACAGATATCGATGAGATAAGAAATAGAGCAGAAAACTATGAAATAATAGATAATTTATTATTTTATACGAAAACAACAAACGAAAATCTTGAGTACAAACCAGTCATCCCAGCCTCGCTTCGATTAAGCATTTTGAAGGAATTACACGACGCGAAAACAGCGGGTCATTTAGGGGTCAGAAAGACTTTAAAAAGGGTACGCGAGGCGGTATATTTCCCGCAATTATACAAAATAGTAACTGCGTATATCAGGTCCTGCAATCAATGTCAGTTAATAAGTGATATTAATTACAGCCCGGCCGGGTACTTAAATAGCATTCGCGCTACATTTCCGAATGAAATTTTAGGCATAGATCTTCTTGGTCCCTTCCCCCAGAGCGAGTTAAATAAAAATCGTTTTCTTTTAGTAATAGTAGATCATTTTTCAAAATGGACAAAAAGTGTTCCACTTAAATGCGCGTCAGCCAAAACAGTCGCAGATGCATTCTTACACAGATACATTTTAAAATACGGTGCACCGATAAAAGTCATTAGCGATAACGGAAAACAATTCATTAGTCAAATATTTGGAAACATATGCACTGGACTTGGCATACGCCATATCAAAATGGTTCCGTATAGACAGGCAAACATAGCAGAAAGAGTGAATAAAAATATAGTAAAAATAATTCGCAGTTACGTTAGCACACATCACAAGCGCTGGGATGGCTATATAAATGAATTAGCTTATGCTTTAAGAACGGCAAATCACGATACTACGGGAAAAACCCCTGCAGAATTATTTTTAGGCCGAAAGTTAATTACGCCGTTAGATAAATTATTCTTTGTGCAACAAAGAGAGCAAGAGTTTAAACAGAAAGATGTGCAAAAACTTTTTGATCAGGCACTTAAAAGCTCGGATGCGGCAAGAAATAAGCAAAAAGTGTATTATGATAGAAAACGCCGTGAAGCAGATTTTAAAGTTGGGGATAAAGTATTGAAGCGGAAATTTCCTTTATCAAGTGCCCCAGACAATATTACGGCAAAGTTAGCTCCAAAATTTGAAGGCCCCTATGTAATCCAGGAAATCAAAGGAGTCGTATTGTTCCTTTAGAACGAGAGAGGGGAGATCTGTAAAGCAAGCCCCGACCAGGTGAAAAAATACTATAATCCAAATGATTTTGAAATCCTTAAAAGTTTCTTGCAGGACTCAAGTGTAAAAGATGTAGAAGGTCTAGAAATAACAACTGTTCCACCACCCAAGAAGCAGAGAACTGAAGAGAGACCTAGCCCTTCTACAACCCTGACGACGGTATCAAAAAGAAAAACTGAAAACTTTCAAACTCCAGCATTTAAGAAAAACAAGAATGCAGATGCACCGCTTAAAGAAACCGTGGTAAAGAGGAAAACACCACCTACAACGTATCGCAGGAGAAATTATACATCAAGGAGAACGCTCCCAGGGCCAGAGAGTCAGGTGCAAGCAAGGCCGCCATTCCGGAAACTGAAACCGCAGCAGGAGGAACGAAAATACCAGGAACAACAGAAGAAATTCAAGAAGGACTCCAGACCGGAGGACGTCAAGACCAGCCTCCCAATGGAAAAACGGAAACGACAACAACCCGACGATTACTCCGCCAAGAGGCCAGCATGCAGAGGACGCAAAAGAAAATCTAATGTGGACGACACTCGGAGGTCAGTAAGGAGAAGATTGACGTCCATGAAACCTATAACATGGGAACAATTTTGCCAAAAAGAATGACGAAGTTTCAATCATCGAAAACTCAAAGATAAGTTAAAATCTTCTATAATTTTTTTTCTTTTGTTCCGAAATGTTATGCATAAGTACGAAGTTCTATGTTTTGACGAAAGTCAATATGTCTCGGTTGAGACTTAGTTTTGTTTTACTTTATTTAGTTGAGGCAAAAGTATTATATTCTTTAAGTATAAAAGCTAAGAACAAGCAGTTTCTGTTGGTCGAAAGACTAATTCTGTTATGTTAAAGCCAAAAATGTGGCCGAAGATAAAAATAACTTCATATTCTTGTATTAATAAGAATTTTAGTTTCACTGCCGCCAGCTTGGCGAAGAATGAGTAAAGTAAAAATTTATTTTCTCTTATTCATTTTATGGTAAATTGTAAAAATCATATGTATTAAAATTTTGTAAATGTACGTAAATACTTGAATGTTATGTAAAAGTAGAATTTAGTCTAGAAGCATAAAATTTTAGATGCTAAAAGTAAAATGCTCAAAAGCAATGAATTGAAAATTTAAGTATTAAACTGTAGATAAAGTCATGTTTTAGAGCGAAAGCCTGCATGTTTAAAGATGAATGAGGGGGAAGTTAGAATGAATGTGTTTTGTAGGGTTCTCCACCTACACTTGAATTTTTAAGAATGTTAAAGTAGCTCATCGAGTTGTAGAATGTCGAGTAAGGTGTGTCTATTTGGTCGTTGAATTCTAACAAATCATGGTGGTTAGGGGAAGTGTTGTAAGACTAAAACACGAATATTCCCATTTAACACCACACATGGTGGAGAGCCAGGGTAAAGTTAAATTAATGCTTGAAAAATTGAATGAATGTGAATTAAGCAATAACTAAGGAAAAGGAATCGTTTAAAAACAAAAATTTATTCAGTGTCAAGAAAGTGTAAATTATAATGTATTTAGAAAGATACTGATACTTATTCCTTCCAGATGCTGGAAGGAAAAGAACAAGATTGATTGATGAAGTCCAGAAAAAGTTGCTGTAAGAAGAGAGATTTATAAGTATCGACAGAAATTTAGTATACAATTTGTTACATAAGATTTTTTTGTGTGAACGAGGCTCTCGAGAGTTAGTTCAGAATTATAGAAACTTACAACAGGTCGTTTGTAGGACCTGCTTCCAAGTTTTCCAAATCCTGGCAGCGGCAAATGTAGGGTTTATATTTATTTTAGCTAACATTTATTTTAAGTTTAAACTATCTTTCCTGTCAAGCCTTACTTTCCCCTGGAACTGCCAATGCCAGAGTATGTAAATTTTAGTAGAACGCGCAAGGATTCAAATTATCAGCGGAAGTTTCTGAGTTAAATAGAAAGGAAACGAGTTCGAAGTGTGCTGTTCTTACTTCACGAGCGCGGAGGTAGTTAGCCAGAAATTGAAGAATCCCGCGTTTCGGCCTGTGTGCTTGCCTTGGGGAATTGTTAATCGTTCAACGGGATATTCAAAGTTTGCTGAATTAGCAGCGGTATTGTAAAACGCGGTGAGGTTAGTTACTTTTAGAGAGCCTCGTAGTTAGAGTCTTATTATTATTTCTTTTCAGGTTTTTATTTTTATTTTACCGCCGAGTCGGCGTAGTTTGTGAGCGTCAAGAGCACGCAATTGTAACTTCTTAAGTTGAATAAAAAGGGACTTAAACCCTTAGCAAGACTCTGTCATTTTTTCCAGTTTCAACAGTCACCTCTTGGTTGCGTGCAAGTTGGAGGCGCGCAACTCTACAAGGTAACGTTACTTTTCTTCGCATTCCATATGGATTTCATAAATATAAGGCAGTATTCCCTTGAAAATCCTTTATGAAGAAACCCGTTGTTAGGTAGAGTTCTTCTAACTATCTTTCATTCAGTGTCTTAATTAAACATGTGATACAACTTTGCGTTTAATATTTGGGCTAGAAAGTGTGTTTATATTTCAAATTTTAATTACGTGATTGGTCGAGTTCTAACGGTATATTGGTGTACTAATGTGAGAAAACTGCTTTGCATACGCATACAATTGCAGCCAAAAACATCGCGGACGAAAACGTAGTGGAGAAAACAACGCAAGAAGAAAATATCATAGTACAAAACATCGTGGGAGAAAAAACGCAGGGAGAAAACATCGCAGCTCTAAAATATTGTGGTACAAAATATCATGGTCGAAACAAAGCGGTTCAAAAAGCATTTTTATACTGTATTTTTCATGAAAAATTATCAGTTAAACTTCACAAGAAAAAGCTTAAATTTCAATTACCTTTGTTAATTTACTATATACATTTAAAATTCTTTTAAGCTTTTTAAGTTGTATTAATGTTCTACCAATTTTCAATTTTTAAATGCTTAATTTTCCTTCTTATTTTTTCAGGAAAAATTTATTAGGTCGTTTAAATATATGAAATATAAAAGTAAAAGAATTCTTCTTTCCTTCTTGCCCTCTATGATCTTTATACGAACATGCATTTATAATTTCAAAACAGGAAAACGCATTTTGTGCGATGTTATCGTCATGCGATGATTTGTAGGTATTTTATTTTTTTGCGATGTTTTCTCCCACGATGTTTTTGTACCATGACGTTTTCTCCTTGCGTAGTTTTCTCCGCGACGTTTTCGGCCGCGACGTTTTCGGCGGACACCTACGTATACGTATGAACAGAAAAGACGGTTTTCCTTTCTAGAATTTTTTTTGAAGATCTATACCATTGAATAAACTTTTAACCCACAGCACAAGTAACTGAATCTTAACAAAGCAAGTTATGAATCAAAAGTGTATATTGTAAACTGCGTTTTTACTTAAATGCTTAAAATTGAAACTAAAATGTAGTCAGATGATGTAATAAAAGGGCTATGTTACAAAAGTCAATTTTACGGGAGCAACAAAAAACTATCCCATTTCTCACAAGAATGTCAGAAGACGCTTAAAAACCGCTGAATTACATGGATTCTGGTTGCATGGATCTCAATTTTTTTGGTGACTTCTAACATTCTTGTGAGGAATGGTATAGGTTTTTTTTTGCTCCTATACAATTTGACTTTTGTCACATAGCCCCTTTTTACATCTTCTGATTCAAATGATTCTGAGACATAAGCTTAACATCTGAGAGTTGGCCTAACGTAATTCCTTAGTTTATGCATAAAACTTTAAAGCCTATTCAAGAGTCTGAATAGATTTAATATTAGTTATGTGAATTATTTACCTGTCTAGCTTTTGATACTTATTTATTATTAAATAGTAAAGGATTTGTATGAATATGTATGCGACTTAACAGTTAGAACTAAAATCTTTCCCTAGACTAAAATCTGCGTTGCAGAACATGTTTTAATTTCTTTTCGGCTTTAAAATATATTTAGTGCGTCGGCGAAAGGAAATTTAAGACTCCTTTATGAATCTGCCTTCGTGGAAAAACGTATTAAAACATGAAACATGAGTTTCTCATATCTGCATCCGATGCAGTGTAGCCACTCGATGCTGACGAAGGCTCACCTCCAGGTCTTAATGCTATGGAAGACATAGTGAGTTTTAAACTTCTACCAAAATCATGCAAAAATGATTCTGCGTGTATGTGTGGTAAATGAAGAAGGGTACCATCTTAGACAGCAGCTCCAAGTGCCTTAAATGGTGCGATTTCACTGTCGGATTCAAATGCGTGCCTCTGGAACTTTCCACCACTTTGTAGAAGTTGTTGGTTTGATACTGCCAGTAGCCATATGCTTGTCTCAAGGTTTAGCCACTCATGTCTAGGTATATAAGGTAAGTGAGGGTTAGTCATAAAAAAACTTCCTCGATGTATGAACCTCTAGCGGCCTATCCGTTCAACCGATAGAATCATTACTTGAAGGTAAGTGTTCGAGATTGTAGAGATTCAAAACAATTGAGCTCTCACGTTTACGATTACAGTGAGAAAATTTAGAATTTTTAAAATACAAACACCAACTTTTTTTCTGCTCGAATTGATCAGCACATTGAAAATGGAGGTAGCGTTGGAACGATAACGTATGACGAAAATTTGAGGCATAAAAAGTTTTGCAAAGAAGAGTATTCTAAAGGACCAGTGACAAGACAAGAGAGTAAACTTTTGATTCATAACTTGCTTTGTTAAGATTCAGTTACTTGTGCTGTGGGTTAAAAACAGAAAAACGTTTGTTGTAATTTGCAAAACGTTTTCACCTTCACAGACGATAACGACGAACGTAACATCGCAGGAGGAATCTGTGTATCTTCACATTTCGTGGCATCTTTCAGTTCTTACAAATCTCTGGCATCTGATGTGTACACCTTAGATTTTAAGAGACTCCAAAACCAGAAATCTATGGGAATGCGGTCGGAGATGGCGGTGGCTACAAAATTGTACAGTTGGCAGGAGATATGGATTCTGGTTTTCAAACTATTTAATTTCACTGAAACACAAAAATGTATATATCTCGAATGAATATTTATCTCACAAATTAATAGGTTAACTTTGTTTAAATTTTCAGAATTCTATCCCATTTATTATTTCTTTATACTTTACATTCAACTCATTTTACAGTCAGCTTAAATTATTATCTATTCACGTAAACTCTTCATCAATTATAGATTACTAATTATTTAGAAAATATTCATTAAATTAAGACTAAATTTTTTTTTATCCTAGGGCAAGTCTGAATTTCTTTAAGTTGGAAAGGCATTGATATAATACCGCTAGAGCCTCATCATTTTAGCGTATGATATTTTTAACTACTGAAGGAACAAAAACTCCTTCTGTTCATGGCATTGTTTTGTAATATAGTTTTTATAAAAAAAAAAAAAAAAGAACTTAAACAATTTTAAAAATCTTAACAAATTCTGTTTCAGGTTCAGAATTAACTTTTTTGTTCTTTTCTTCTGTATAATTTGAATTATTGTAAGTATAAAATTTGCACGCTTTCATTGCTACCATATTATTTCTAGAAAGCAAGAACAGATTAGAGTATAATCTATAAGATAATTCTCTCACCTTCCTAGCATGCCTTCGTGGTGTAGTGGTTCTCCACACTGGGCCGGTATTCCAGAGGCCCGTGGTTCGATTTCTGGCGAAGGCGGTTTTATATTTTTCATCTCTCCTGCTTCTAAAAATACCTAATATCTCTAGAGTGGCGCCAGAACTAAAAGGATGGTGAATGATGATTTCTCCCTCCCCCCAGGATTTGGCGACTGGGTCCCTAAAAATCCCAGTAGCCATTTAAAAGGGGGAGTATATAAGGTAATTCTCCCACCTTCCTAGCGTGCCTTCGTGATGTAGTCGTTCTACACACTGGGCTTCCAAAAATACCTAATGTCTCTACAAATCTTTTAATTGCTTAATGTCTATTGATCATTCCTAATCAGCACTGAAAAGTATCACTCTTTAATATACATACGCATTTTTAATGTATAATGTAGAAAGTGTGATATGTCATGAGTTGTATTACGTTTCGGACAAAAAAAAAACCTTTTAAAAGATTTACAAAAAATATTAGCAGAAAAATTGTTATTAAAAATAAAATTTGAAAGACATCTGAAGTCATTATGACGTGAAATGGAACATGGAAAAATATATTACTGATTTATTACGTGAAATAAAGTAATTAAAATAATTTTATGGATAGCGAAAAAAATCATTAAATGTTTAGCTAAATCGAAGCAAAATTAATCACAACGTACCTTGGCTTTACAGAAAAAATATACATTTTTCGAGACATACACGGCTTTATGTTTGTTTAAGAAGCAAAATCGTTATACTGTGTTCATGTATGGATATTCTTCTGAAAAATATTCGAATACATTCTGTTTCAAAGAGTTTCTGAACGTATTACCTGTTTGAAGGATGGGGATTTCGTGACTTTCTCCTTTGAAATGCAGACTTCTTCTCGCAAGAAAAACAAGGTTATTCTAAGATTGATTTTTGCTTAGATTCAAAGTTGTCCTGCTCAGTTTCCGTTCAGACTTAACGTTATCTCATATAAAGAATTTATAAAAGACACTGTGAAAACAATGAAAAAGGAAAATTCACATCATTATTTTTTAAAATGTAATATTCCTAAATTTGGAAAACAATATCATTTTTATGCATTACATATACCTTTAACATTATATAACATTTTCTCTACTACCCTTTCCTAAATGAATATTTGAAAATTATGAATTTCTTCAACGGAATATTTAGTATGATTCAGAGCGCATGACACGGTTACACGTTTCTTTAAAATGTATAACGTCGTTTTATTGTTTTTATATTTTAAATTTTTTTCAGTAATTAAGTAATTAGAACGATTCTATGTTAAAAACGGATGAGTTTAATGTTTTTCATTTTTAAAGAAATTTTAATATCTTATTAAAATTATTTTCATTTCATGAAATTAAAAAACACAGTACTTAAGAGCAATTACTTACGAATTAATTTCTTGAAGCTACGTAGAAAATCAGTAACAGTATAAATTTCTGTGCAACTTCCTCACATGACACACATCAGTGTAGGAGATTCACCGATCTGTCCGCAAGAGTCGGTTCTTTGGCGGTAACTGGAAAGGATCAAATCAGCATCCACAATTCTTCGGCCTCCATAGAGCATGCGCAGGGGAGGCAGACAGTAGCTAGTTGGGCTATCGCAATTGATTGCTTTTAATCATATTTGATTTGCAAATGCTGTTCAGAAATTATTACGAGGAAATTGGATCTTGTCGTTTAAGCAGACCGTTATTTTATAAAAGAGATTTATATTGCCATTGCGTATCTCCGAAGATTAAGAACTCTACAATGTTGTTTAAAATCAAGTTTTCTTTATTTTTTCGATTTGAGCTATAATTGATATTTTCTATTTAAGAGAATGAAAAGTTGTGAAGCAAATATATGATCATATATTTTACTTCCCCCTCCTCAATGTTAGATACGTCTTTAGAGGAGTACTTTTGAAAGATTTGGATGATTACATTGTAGAGATATTAGTTTATTTTTAAGTTGGAGTCGTGAAAAATGAGCAATGCCCTCGCTGAATCGAATCTGGACCTCTCTCGAATACGCGAAAAGTGTGTATATCGTTACGCCACAAAGGCATGCTGAAAGGAGAGAGAAAATACCTTATAAAATTAAATTAAGTCTTCCCGCATATATCACTTATGTGGATGCACAAATGTTGCTTTTGCGCGAAACATTGAATTGCTTTACGCACGTGACAGTTGATAACTGGCTAAGTGGCCGAAGACTAGTGGTCTTGGCAGGAAATACTGTCCTTCAGTTTAATTTAATTTTAATTATATGTCTAAATTTACAAGACCACCCTAAACTTCTGATCTGTGAGTTAAATACATACCTATAGGTAACTGATGACCAACTGTTTTATAAGGCATTTTCTCTTTTCTTTCTGCATGCCTTTGTGGTGTAACGGTAGCACACTCGGCGTGCATTCGAGAGATCCAGGTTCGAGTTCCGGCGAGGGTACTGCTCATTTTTCACGTCTCCAGAATCAAAATGGCCTGGTGACTCTGCAGTGGCACCCGAACAGGGAGTGAACAGACGAATCTTCGCCACCAGGATTTGGTGATTGAGTCCCCTAACCCCAGTTGCCCTTTAAAAGGGGTAGTACATAAGGTATTTTTTCCCTTCTTTCTGCATGCCTTCGTGGTGTAACGGTAGCACAATCGGCGGCTGTTTGAGAGGTCCAGGTTCGAATCCTGGTGAGGGTATTACTCATTTTTCACATTTGTAGCATCAAAATGACCTCGTGATTCCACAGGTTTGACGGTATCCTTTGATATAATTGAATTTTTGTTATGTGCTTAAATCTAAATATATAGTCAATAAGTATCTAATTTAACCTAGTAAATACATTTAGACCTAAATATAATACCTAATCTAACGTATTATTACTTAACATAAATACAATCACCTCATACCGGAAATCATCAACCCTTAAGGTTCCGATATTCTTCTGTTTAATTTCATATTAACAATCCATCCATAGCTACTCGATCTCGCATTATCGTGCACAGAGTCGGTTTGCATCACCTTCGGTTTAATGTTATTTAAATAATATGTGTTTTATGCAATTTTAAATATTTACATTTCATTTAAAATACATTTCATTTAAAATATGTTTGACTGATAATTTTTCTATATCCTTCTAAAATTACATTTTAGATAATAAAATGTAATTTTTATGTAACATGTTAATTACGAAGTTTTCTAAGGTACAAATAAAATAATTTTCGTATGTTTGTAATTAGGAGAAAGGCAGTAAGATCAAAACAGGCATAAAATCATGTCAACAAAAATAAAAAGTTATTGTTCATCTAATCGACATACGATCTTCTAGTTGTAACCAAAACTCTAAACTATAAATAATCTTTAGTTAACTAAAATAGTTAAATAATCTCCAATAAATTGTATTTCAGAGTAAACAGACAAGCTACAAAAAGACAAGTTATTTCTATTTGAAGTACTGAGATGACAGGGGAAAAGTGGTCCGAGGTCGTCAGCCCTAGGGTGCTTTCGTTCAAAGCTTCTATGAAATGTGAGTAGATAATCTTCCTAAACTAAATAAACTGTGCGCATTCAGACAGCCTTAGTCTGGTAAATTTGGAAGATGCGAAAAGTCTTAGTCTCAAGAATCTAGTAAATTTGAAAGGTGGAGACGAATTGGCCACCATGTTAATAATTCGGTATCTTGATTTGGTATTCGAATTTGGAAGGTGGATGGTATTAATTCTTCTCCACTTTCCAGATTTGGATACCAGATACATATTATTCCAAAAGGTCATCAAGAATTAGATAACGTCAAAACAAATTATATTTTCATCTTCAGGCAAATGCAAGATCTTCCATTAACCATATTTCCACGCAAAACGAAGATAATATTTTCACAAATTGAAGTGTCAAGTCGTTAGGATTTTTGAAGTAGGAGACATGAAAAATGAGCGATGCCCTTCCCAGGACTCGAACGGGGACCTCTCGAATACGCGCCGAGTGTTCTGACCCTTACACCACAGAGGCATGGAGAAAGGAGAGAGAAAATACCTTACATACTTCCTCTTTTTAAAGAGAGACTGGGATTAGGAGACCCAGTCGCCAAATCCTGGTGGTGAAGAATCATCATCCGCCACCTTTAGTTCGGGCGTCGCTGTAGATCTATTAGGTATTTTCTTGGATAACCAATGCCCTCGCCGTGACTCGAAATTGGACCCCTCGAATACGCGCCGAGTGTGCTAACCGTTACACCACGAAGGCGTGCATAAAGGAGGGAGAAAATACGCAACTAATGTTTCAAATCATTCAGTAATAGCTACTTAACTTCAGAGCCGGGACTCTAACCTGGACCTCTCGAAATCGCGTTGAGTATGCTAATCGTTACGCCTCAAAGGCATGTTGGAAGAAGGGAAAAAATACCTTATAAACATTACGGCCATACCATGCTGAAAGTACCGGCCCTCGTCCGATCACCGAAGTCGAGCTGCATCGGGCGCGGTCAATACTTGGGAGGGTGACCTTATAAACATTTAAAAGAAACCTCAATGTTCCAGAGCTTAAGGGTTAAGGCAAAAGGAGTAAGATACCTTTGCAATGTTATTTTTATGTTCCCCATCAAAACTAGGATGAAGCTGGGTATTCTTGACTACAACAAAATTTATGGATATTTTTGTTAACAATAATTAAATAAAAGTGAAAATGTTATTTATTTAAGCTTAATTCAAAATACTCCATGCAAGAATTAAAAATTTTCAGAAACATAATGAAACTAAATTTATAAACATTTACAATTTGGAATCTTCAAATTAAAATTTTTGAAGAGTTTGCCGTTAAAACTTCCAAAGTAGTTACCAAAATGTTGAAAAAATGGGGAAAATATCCTGACATTAAAGGAAACTGTAAGCTGATCTTAGTATACTTCAGTTTAACTCTTGAAATAATTAAGCTAAGTTTTCACGTTAGATTTAATAACTTAAAAAGTATTATTACCCAGAAATAAAGGTGCATGGAATATAAAATCTAACTTCAGAAGAGACTATTCAAACTTTGCAACAGAAAAAAAATTCGCCATTCTTCATCGTAAAATAAAGGCACATTGAGGCTTGAGAGCTTATTTAAGAAAGGATGTAATTATTCAAGACCTAGTTTCACGTAGTCTTTCGCTAGATCCTTACGCTCAAGTTCGCAGCAAATATTTCCCTCAATGGGCTGCACTTTATGTTTTTCCAGAGCACTGCAAAGAATGAACACCTCGAGAATGTTTCCTTCGAGGTGTTTAATTAACGGCTTTCTCAACGATGTTTTGGGAAAACACAGTTATTTTCTACTACTTAAATAACTCTTGGAAATATGGCAGATTTTTATAAAACTCTTTCATATTCTTTCGTCACTAAAATAAAAGTATTGCTGCGCTATACGACTGAACTCTGGAGAAGAAATATTACCCTCCTAAAATTCAACTTTTATATTCTGTAAGATAAACGTAATCCCCAGTTTGGCTGGAATTTTCATTGGAAGCATATGCGAAGAAACGTGAAAAAAAAAAGTGTAGAGAATTTTCCAGAATATTTTAAAAGACCGTTCCTCTATTCATATATTTCAGACCTAGACAGTAATTGTAAGTATTATGCTAGAGCTAAAGTTATTCTAAACTTATCCTGGTTTAATTAAAAATAAAAGGTAACTGCGTTCCATTTATGTTTGTAAAATCATTAAAATATCATATAAATTAAAATGAGTGAAATTCTTTAGCAAATTTTGTATAAAATAAATAACGTAAGATTAAAAACACACGCTACTTATTTTCTCATTGCAAATAGTATAATTTTTGTAGATTATAATTTTTGAAGAGTTTGCTATTAAACTAAAGTTTAAGTAGTTATTAAAGTGATAAAAATAGGGAAAATATCCTTATTATCCATTATAAGAAGGATTAATTAGAAGAGAGATAAACTAAACTGCATAAATGTCATTCGATTATTTTAAAATTTTGGAAATTTATACAAACTTAATTTAGATAAAATTTTAAATAATCAAAGATTTTAAAATTATTAATGATTCTGCTAAATAATTTTTTTATCTCCATGTTTAAATATTTTGTTCCGGATAAATGGAATTAGAAGTAACTTATATCAAAAATGCAAATTTTCCCATTAATAGTAATTCTTGGCTCTATCAACAGCCTTTATTTACAGTTTATCATATTGTTTGTAGTTAGTTACGTTAGATCCTGAAAATAAATCAAAATATCTGTGAATTTCTGTTTGTTTAAGCAAGGGTAAATAATCGTTGCAAATAAAGAAAGCTATTAAGAGAATCACGAAATTTTATGAAAACTACAATATGTGACATTTATTGATTTCTTTTTTAGAGGTAAATATGATTTAAAAACGTAAATAAATTATTGATTTTTTAGGTATTTATTCATAATCTTTTCATATTACTGTAACTCAGTACCATTTCAATCAAGTATTCAGTTCCCCCCTTTCAGTTTCAAAATTCATCTCGATGTTTAAGACATATTCAGCTTAGTCAAGTTTTGGGAGCCTTATTTATGTTTGACTATTTAGAATTATAAACGTTATATTGGCAGATATGTAACTTCTGTGCGAGGTGGCAGATTTTATATTTTTCAGACTTGCTATTATGCATAAAATCTTTTACTTATCTTCCAAACCCAAGATCTATTGCTTAACAATATGAGAGATTTTTAAAGCAAAAAAAATGGGATTTCAGTTTTTTAATACTTTATTTTATTATTTAATAATGCACCTAATCAATATAACTGAAACGTTTCTAGTCATATGCATGATGAAGTAGATTATTTTACGAATCTGATATTTCTCCCAAAAAAAGAACATTCAACGCCGGAAGGAAAGTTTAAATCTTAGCAAATTATAAAAACACACCTTCCTTAAAGTAAAGAAGAATGTTTATTTAACTTACAAGTCTTATAAAATCTGATCTTGAACATTTCTGACTTCTAAATTGCGCCTTCCGTTGATATGCAGTTTAGTTTATCTCTCTTCTAATTAATCCTTCTTATAATGGATAATAAGGATATTTTCCCTATTTTTATCACTTTAATAACTACTTAAACTTTAGTTTAATAGCAAACTCTTCAAAAATTATAATCTGAAGATTCCAGTTTGTAACTGTTTATAAATTTAGTTTCATTATGTTTCTGAAAGTTTTTAATTCTTGCATGGAATATTTTGAATTATGCCTAAATAAGAACATTTTCACTTTACATTTAGTTACAAGAAGGATTATAATACCTAACTATAAGCGCCGTGACCGTTGTAGCAGGAGTTAAAATGGGTAGACTTTCCCCATTAAATATAATTTGGTTAATTCTCTCAATGGTATTTTTCTTTTTGATGTTTCCACATAGAGATTTCTCCTGATACATTACCATCGAGAAAAAGACAATCTTTTTGTCTGGAATTAATCATGAAACTTTCTGATTGTGCCCTACTACTATGAATTCTTACCTCACCCAATTATGGTACTCGTGGTACCATAAGTGAGTGAGGTAAGAATTCATTGATTCCTTAAGTTACTCATTCACAATGGCTTACCTTTCATTTACAAATAGAGGATAGGCTAAGGGAATCTTATAAGTTTGAACATTATGAAATGTAACAGAACTGATTGTGTAATATAATTTAAATATTATTGTACTTTAAACTTAGAACTTACTTTCAAAGTTTATTATTATTACTAATAATAAACTTTGAAAGTTCGAAGTTTATTATTACTTTCAAAATACTAGAATTTAAAATTCCTTTTGTTATGGAACTGCTGTTCTTTTTCTTACACTCTTATTTTTTATACAGAGCAGTTTTGAAATATTTTTCCTTGTATATCTCGATGTTCTGATTGTATAATTTGCCAGTACGGCAGCTTAAGAAAAATAAATATTTCCAGCGCGACGAATAGTGCTAAAAAATGTATGCTTGTGCTTCAGCATATGCTTTCCGTTCGGGCTTTCCAGCCATTTTAATATGCGATTAACGTTCCCTAAGGCTACCTAAATTCGCAAGTGTCCATCAGCAGATCTAACTCATTCAATACTTGAGAGAAGACTGGAGGAGTTCTAAGTTTATTATTAAAAATTAACCATTTGTTTATAACTGCAGCCTTTACTATAACTATTCCATTCCTTTTTTTCACCAGAATGCAAATCAGTGACATAGTATTGTTAGCCCAGAAGGGCTGTTAGTCTGGAAACTCATTTTGCGTTGAATCTCTTTTCAAATACTTGTACCAAATATTATCGCCCTGTATTATATTTAAAGAAACTACATAATGAAGAATTTTCATGAATCTATCTATGTTTCTCAATTGTGAAAACACAGCCATCATAGCCAACCTAGAGCCATCATATTTTGAATAAAGTATCCCTCAACCCGAACAAGGGTACATGGAAGCCCGAATGTGGAATCTTCAATTTGTTTTATTGTCTATTTCATATTTTGAAAAACTTGAAAGAATTTTTAACTAAAAAACTCAACAATTTCAAAGCGAGCAGTACAAAACTGCAGGAAAATAAAAGTTAAAAAAAAAAAATCTCAGTGGCGCAACAGTACTAGACCACGGCCTGCAGTGCCCCGAAATCTGCTTTCTTGACCTTGGGCTCCGGAGTGCATCAGCATATGCCCTGGGCAAGTGGTCAGCTAGTCGCAGGACCCCCGGTGTTTAGTCCCCCAAGCGAGCTTGGTACTCATTTTATGGACCCACTCAAGGAATGAAAGGCTAAGTCAACATTGTCCAGCCCGCGTATCGAACGTCGGACTTGTGGTGCAGCTGTAAGACGCTCTAGCCACCGGGCGGTACTGTAGAAAATAACACATTTTTATCTCCAGCGTGCTAGACTGTTGATCTGAAATTCTAAAAATATGCAGTTTTAAATATTTTAGCCTTATATAGAGTTAGCCCAAATGCTCTCGAGACCTTTAAAGTGTCTGTAAATGAATAAAACTCCTGTTTGTCCATAATATAAAATCTGAAAGCTTTCAGATCTATTTATTTATTTATTGCACATGGGGAAAACCGCGAAAACGCCCATGCAGCCAGCTCATTCGCCGACACATGAACCCCGAAACGAACTACCAGTATTCATCGGTTTTGCCGCTCGGCCGCTGGTGAGGGTGTTTGATAAGATTTAATCTCAGATTTGGAGTTGTAGGACGGAGCGTCTGCTTCTCGTGGCTACGTTACTTTAATTCTGTCATCTCTGATTTTTTTGTAATTATTTGGCTTTGCGTTATTTTCTGCTGGCATTTAAATTGCTACGCCGGTTAGAGTTGATAGCCAATTTTAATTTAAATTTAATTGTGTAATCTTTGACTGCTTGTCTACTTTTTCCAGTGTGAATTTGACTGCTGCTTTACTTAAAAAAATGGGCATAGACCTCTGCAGGCCGGAATAGGGCACATGCAATAAACCTAATTTGCATAACGATTCTCAAAGCTTACTAAAGTAGCTAGGACAGCAATCGTATGTGTATCCGTAGTATGGAATTGTAACTGTTTTTAGTTATCCACGAGCCGACGTGCCGTTCAAGGCTATTAGCACAGTAATGGACAGTGCACATATAATACTGTAGATGTAACGTGACATGTATTGAGCACACATCTGTTAAGCGTCTTACAACTGTGAAGTCTCTAGATGGTTGAAGGGCCAGGGTAACAGCCGAGTAGTCATAGAAAGCCGTCCGGGTGCCCTGTCCTGCTGTCACCTGTCACCTGTTACTTTACTTGCATCCCCACAAGAGATGGTTGACTTTTCACCTCAAGAAGTGCATTTGTATTAAAAGATCTGTTTTAATAAAAAGGCTTGTTTAAACCTTTTTAAGTCTCTGTAGTTAATTTCAAAGTGAGATGTAATTCACTGTACCTCTGTTAAGTGTTTGAAACTAATTTATGTTCCGAAGAAAGCCAAACCCTATAATGTGTTGACAAATAGGCGAGGAATATCTGAAAAAATTGTGCTACTCAAAAACGAAGCATCAAGGAAAAAAACTGCTCTGGTATAACAATATTTTACAGTTTGTTTTGTGTAGTAAATTAATAATTCCTTTCTAATGCGACTGGTTGGAACTTCAAAACCATCAGAATCGCGTGGCTTCTGCATTACCTTATGTGAATAGTCAGAATGTATGGCACTTAATAAAAGTTTGAGATTCAAAATTTCCCCCTACTTCTAAATTTACATTTTGATTAATACAGATTGCAGATTTTTTGCGATTACATATTTCGGGCACATAGAGGAAAACCAAAATGTGGGAAATTTATATTTTGCTCTGTTTGTTTATTTGCTTATATGTGTGCCAACAGAATCCCCGGATACTCTAATCCAAGACTTTCAGAAAATGCTGTTGACTGTGTTGGCGTTATAAAAAGTGGCAGCTTCAACTTTCGAGCTTAAGGTTAGAAATTCAATTACGTTTTCTTTTTCACGATGAGTGGCTTTGAAACTTTTCTCTGAGGCGGAAAGAGAGCATTAAAGAAAATTTTTCTTCAAACATCCCAACACTTAACGTTTATGCGACAATCTTTAGATAATGTAAGCAGCCGGATAAGGACACTCAAATTAAATTAGCTATAATATCGAGCCAAAGTTTCCACTCATTGTTTTTATGAATAGTGAATGAACTCACAAACTCTTTTGTTTTTAGTTAAGCGTGGTGATTTTGCTTGAGAATTCTCTAATTTAAGCATTTTGGATAGGAAGAGCAGTGATAAAATTTCTCAATAGATCTAAATTCATTAATGATTTTTGTTACTCCACCATTTTATTTTGTTACCATAAGAAACTAGATGACTCAAAGGTTGTTTTACATTAAAGAAACTCTGACTCATTTTAATCTTAATTTATGCTAGTGGCGTAACTCCAAATATTAGCTTAAGTAATTATCGTCCGAGTCCTGCGTTGCGCTTAAGAATTAAAATTTCGAATAAGTGGGTAGTCATATTTATTCAGAGGAAAGCTGAATCTCATCATTGGACCTTAATGTTATATTATCAGCCTAAGAACGGAACACTTCAAGTAAGAGAGTTAAAAAGAATTGAATACGCTAGGGTATTTCAGAAAAAAAAATTAAAAGTTGCATTTCTGAATTGTACTCTTATCAAATACGTATACACTCCCTCAACTTAAAGTATTCATTGCTGTTCCTGTGCTGTAAGGTGATTAATTATATTACAATGCTTGAATAGCTAATTAATTGAAAACAAGAAATAGCATGCATGGTCTTCTAACTTAGAGTAATATCTTCGTGGAGGTCTTCTAAGAGAAATTGTCTCGTATCCAATGTTAACCATGTTAAAACCCCGAAACTTCCATGCTAGTAACCGGTTGACGCGAAAAGAACCTGTAAGCAAGTACCAACATTCGAAGGTCTTATCCATTTGGTTAATAGTTAGAATTATTGCGAAAAGATGCAGTCTTTTTAAACGTCAATATACACTCATGTCCAAAATGTTTCTTACATACCCAAAAATAATGATATTCCTTGAAATGTCCAATCGATGTAATCGATTTTTGCAGGAATTGTGTGAAAGGCAGTCTTAATAGCATTATCCAATCAAACGTATATGACCGATCACTGAAATGCAGATAGTTAAGGCGTTACATCTTCTAACGGTGAATCAAGCGCCTTTCGCTTCGCTAAGTGAATATCTGAGTGAATATCTGCTCATGAATCAAAACGGTTTGTTATGGCTCCGAAGTATCATTTGGAAGAATCTCTGAAGTGTCGAATCATGATCAGCTTAGAAACAGGACAGAAAATGATGGAAGCAGTGAGATGTGTGACTATTCCAAGACAATCGCTATTCAATGGGAACAGTTTCAGAACTCTGAAACTATTGCAAGGAATTCTCGACAAGATCGCAAACGAACAACAAGTTATTCTCAAGGACGATATCTAAAAATAACTGCCCCTTGTAACAAGAATTCAAGTGTTCGCAAGTTAAATTCAGAGCTTGCAGCCACTCCTGGAACTATTATATCACTGCAAAAAGTGAACATATGGCTTAATGCAAAAGGCTTTTATACCAGAAAGCTAAGGGTATGTGTTTTACTGCCTTTAAAATAGAAAAGGGATCACTTAATTGGTGCAAAGAATATCACAAGTGGAGCGAATACAAATGGTCTCATTCACTTGAGGTTTAATTAAACACCTGATTTTAAACTTGTTTATATTTTGAAGGTTTCAGTAACAAGAAATCTTCTTCTAACATTATAGAACGTGACAGTTTCTGTAAGAGTAGTGTGATGGTATGGGGAGGAATAATGATCGATGGATATCCTTCCCTCTACGCTTCCCACAACGGTTCTAGAACTGGCCACAGATATGAGGATGTGTAAGAATTTTCAGGGGTGAATGTGGATCTGCCGTTTTATTCATGAATGATAATGTTTGCTTATATCGAGTAAAACTTCGTGATGAATTCCCTGAAAATGAAGACATTGAGCAAATCCCGTATCCAGTAAATGTTCCTGATTTTAACCCTCTGGAGAATTTATGAGACTACCTTGGCAAAGCATTTACACGAACACATATTCCTCCTAGAAATGTAAGTACCCTGAAACCCGCATAGCTGAGTCATTTTTAGCAACATTATTGCTGTCAAAAATACACCTTAAGAATGTGTATACAAGTTAGGGAAGATCACATTTCTATATTAAATTCATAAATTCAAAAGCTTTAATTTTATTCTGAATTTTTCATTTTTGTTTACTGAACTCTCTTTGTTGCATATTATTATCATTTTTATTATTTTATACAACAGTTTATATCATACACAATGCTTTTATTTTTTTTTCTTTCGTAGATATGTGCTATGATGTTTTGTATCATTCCAAGCAATTTCGTAAAATTATAACTTGCAATTTCTCAGAAATCTGGGATTTAATGCTTGTAAAGATAATTTTGATAATTAATTTTTAGTTAATTTAAATTTAATAATTTTGAGTACATATTCTTGCATCTATATAAAATGCATTGCACGTAAATAGATGACGCTGATGTAAAACATTGTTATACGTCGAAGATTTTACTCAAGTTTCAAACGAAATCTAACCACAAATATTATCTGCATGTTGGTGTTGTTCTCATTACTGACTAATGCTCACTTTTCTAACCTACAGTCAGCCTAAGCCCACGAAATTCCTCGTGACAAGGAACGCAAAATACGCCTGCCGTTGGCAACAGCCTTGAGCACCTTACTGGTGACCTTGCGGTTTAGCTCAATTCCCTCCCTCCCCACAATTTGGATAGAGAGCACCCTGGGAGGACGGGTCCGTGGGTCTCCCATCCTTTCTTTCCCTACCAACAACCTCCCGAGAGGATTTTCGGCTCGCATCATATTTAGAGACCCTCCGTGCGGCAGGGACATTACATTTACAAACACCCACGTCTTCACCGGGCTCTTCGGCATGGCAGTTAACGACACTAATCACTATACCGGTTGGGCATCTTTGAATTATTTGCAGACGTGAACTGAACTTGCATCTCAGCATTATTTGCAAACGTGAACTGAGAGGTTTTCTTTCGCCATGTAACTTTCCCACATAATAATGTTTTACAAATAAAAACGTTGTTCCATATAAGCAGTCATATGTAGGCTATTTCTATGCTGAAATTTTTTAATGCTGAAGATCCAGTCTTATGATGCTGAGGATCCATCCCGAGGAGCCCTATCTCTTCAGAGAATCATCATCTTGTTGAGACAGATGTCATGATCCTGGAGCCTGGGTCATCTATCCCAGTTTCTCTTTATCTTCCTGTTATGGTCTTGGTAGTTAAGTAGGGAGTTACTGTCCTAACATACTGCTTTAGAATCTGCGTCACTCCAGACGGAGTCTTAGCTGTCCTCACTACTGTCAGTCGGATTTTACTCATTATGCCAGTGGCTTCGGATACGTTTTCAGCCGTTCCTGCTTTCAGGAAAACTGACTCCGAGGTTTTTTTAAATGTGTACAAAATGTGAAATAAAGAAAAAACAAATACCAAATTCGGGTTTGGAGGTGCATATGTTCGGGTGGAGAACTACATGTATGAAAATTAAGTTGGCTCTGGGTGCAGCCGGTTTTCAAAAATACCAGGAAGATATATACAAATTATTCATCATTTAATTTTTTTTAATAATTACTAACGGTACCATTTGATGGCAGCAGTCTGAAATGAAATTCGAATACAAAAGTGTTGCGGACGAAAATTGAGTCATCAAGGGTGACAATGTATTTCCATTTGCCTCTTACTAAAACGTTTTCATACCAGGTTCTACAAATTGTTCTGTATTGAGACACATGCCTCGCAAAAGCTGGTGAATATTATGTTTGTAGCTTTTTCAAGTAGAAAATCTTTGTTTGATTTTTTATTTATTGTTGCTGCTACGAATGTATTTAAAAACTTTGCAATTAATTTCTTCATGGGAAGATTTTCTGTTGTTAAGAACGGTTTAACTCTGTAGAGACATTAGGTATTTTGAGAAAGCTGGAGATATGAAAAAGGAGCAATCGCTTTCACCGGGAATCGAACCACAGACATCTGGAATACCGGCCCAGCGTGCAGAACCACTACACCACGAAAGCACGCTAGGAAAGTGAGAGAAATACCTTATACATTCACCTTTTTAAAGGGCGACTGGGATTTTTAGGGGACCCAATCACCAAATCCTGGGTGTGGAGAGTCATCATCCACAACCCTTTTAGTTCGGGCGCCACTATAGAGACATAAGGTATTTTGAGAAAGCTGGAGAGATGAAAAATTTGCAACCGTCTTCACCGGGATTCGAAATACAGACCTCTGGAATACCGGCCCAGCGCGCGGAACCACTACACACGAAAGCACGCTAGAAAAGTAGAAAAGTACCTTATAACTCTAGTAACATTAGAAATAGTACGTAGTACCTCTTGGGGTATTTGCAACGCGTTTCTTTTATTTTAATTTTATTTATATTACATAATAATTTTCTTTTTCTAACACGCTTTTAACCAAAATGGCTAATATTATTACATTTGCAAAAGGAGATATTCTAAATAAATCTTAGTCTAAATAAATCTATTAGCTATTTTTGGCTCTAAATTATAAAATTAAAAGCGATTTTTGCGTCTAGAGTTTCCGTTCTTTAGTTTTTATTCTTATTCCATGATGGGCTTTTAATTTTTGTTTGTTTCGAGGTTTCGAGTCACGCTGGGGTATATACTTCACTCTTTGGGAACGGCGAGTAAAGCATTTATAAAAATTTTATTGTGTTTAATTTTAGGTGTTTTTTTTTTTTTTTTGTTTTTTGTGTGTGTGTGTGTTTTGTTCACTTAAGTAGTCAAGAAAGATAAATCGCGGCGTTTTGAGAACGTCTTACGTCTTAGTCTTTTCTCTTTTAATGATCAAATAATTACTCTCTGATGAGTCTTTTGGCAGCAATATATTATGAATAATTAATGGCAGTTTTTATATTTGTTTTGGAAAATTTACTTTGGTTTAAAAAATAATTTGATTTAAAATAAATACACTGGTGTGCAAAAATTAAGGACGAGAAGGTTTTTTTCAATATAACTTTGCACAAAAGCTTTCCAAATCAACACATTTAATAACGTAAGATCCGTAATACATAAGGACATGAGTAATGTAAGCAACACTTACTAAAAGAGAAATCAGAGGGATAAAAAGAAGCTTTATTTAAAAAGTAGCATGGATCGCAATGCGACTGAAGGCAGAAACATCCCTGTGATGGGTATCCAGCAAGAAACATCCGGTCTTTAATAGGGGATATGATCTCCCCTGACTGCTAGGCAGGTTTCATAGCGTCTGCCCATGCTGAGAATGAGTGTCAATGAGTTGTTGAGGCAATGCTGCCCATTCGTCTTGCAGCGCCAATCGAAGCTCCGGAATCGTTACTGGTGGTAAGGTACGAGTTGCCAAGCGTCTGCCTAGAAAATCTAATACATGCTCGATGGGATTGAGATCCGGAGTTCGTGCCGGCAAATCCATATGTTCAATATCCTCACTCTCTAAGAGCTGTTCGGCAGCTACTGTACGATGACATGGTGCATTGTCGTCCATGAAAATTAACTACGGACCCATAGCGCCTCTAAAAAGACGCACATATGGAAGAAGAATCTCTTTACAATAACGGGTCCCGTTGACTGAACCTGCGTCGAAGACGTGAAGGTGTGTACGATTACCAAGCATGATGCCTCCCCAAACGAGAACACCGCCACCTCCATACCTGTCCCTTTCAATGATGTTCGAGGGATGATTGCGGCTTCCCCGCTCTCTCCAGATGAGTATGCGATGAGAATCGCTACCCAGACTGAATCTGCTCTCATCTGTAAAGAGTACTAGTCCCTATTCATTGTCTCTCCAATTCCGGTGTTCCCGGCACCACAGAGAACGCCTTCTCCGATGGGCAGGCGTTAGAGGTACACACCGTACAGGGCGTCGTGCAAACAGACCACCACCGTGCAGTCTTCTGGCCACGATAAAACGCGATATCGGTCGTCCAGTCGCCTGCGTCGTGTGTCTAGCGATTTCTTCCGCTGTCTGCCGCCTGTTTCTTCTGGCCTGCAAGGCAATATACCGGTCATCTGCGGGAGTGGTTCCTCGTGGACGACAACTACTAAACCCCGGATAGCTGTTCCTGTAGTTTGAAATTGTCTCCAAAGTCGTGAAACGATGCTGTGAGCAATTCCGAACTCTGCAGCCACACTTGTCACACTGCGGCCTTCCTCCAACTTCCCAATGATTCGACCTCGGGTAAAAGCATCCAAATGTCGTCTAACAAATTGATTATTCGCCATTTCTCGCTGAGGTAGCAACTCGGTGTGATTATAACTGCTATACGGCGTGCAATCTCTTTGCCAGAAATACTGATCTTACACCGACAACATGCTTTATACTACTGAGACACTCCCCCATTACGTCTACCTGCATATCTGCGCATGTGGTACCGTACATAACCTTACTTAATCTCCTGATTGGTCTTTCTGTCCGCTCTGCCTCTTCGTTCAGCTGATATGCTAATTTTTCGACTTCGTCCTTAATTTTTGCACACCAGTGTACTTTGAGTTAAAATTTATGGAAAATTACTTTTATATAAAACTGCTTAATCGCAATTACTTTTTATTTACTTAATAAATATTTTCCAGTTACGATAATTGTTTACATTTTTTCAGGATAGTATAATCATGTAGAGAGATTAATGATGTTTAATTATCGAATTGGTTAAGCTATAAATTTGAATTTTAAAGACATCATTCAAAACAATATGTAATCTGTTTCCGCCCACTTGAATCACACGGTACTGAAAGATAAATTACCTATATTCAGTTTCCGCTTGGAGATCAATCTCTAAATGGGATCTTCTCCGGCAAAAAATGCTACTATCAGCTGTTTTTATTTGTGAATCGCTTTTCCCTTTATCCGACGATGTAGAAAAAGGAAAGGAAAAGCTATCTGGGACACGAACCCGAAAATTGAAACCGTCGAAACCCATTAATCTTGAGATATTCGAATTGGACGACTGTGTTCCTCTCAAGATGAAGAGCTACATGGAACAGAGATACAGATAAATTTTGAAACTGATATTTTGAAGTATTGGAAATAAGCTTTGAAGGTTTTACAGAAATATATTGAATACACACTGAACATTTCCTGTGAATGAATTAGAATTGCGAATTTTTTCCTTTTATCACTGCAGCTACAATAAGAAAAGGAGATTAAAAAAAATGAAAAAAATCTAAAAATTCTAAAACCCAAATGTTTTTATGCAAATATGAAATTGTTAGTGCTAGAAGCATTTTTATTAATTAAAATAATGCTGCAGATATTCATAAAACTTAACAGTCATTCATATTACAAATTAAGTATTTCTCAAATTATATGAAATTAGTTACAAGCATATCATTTTGATAATTATTTAACGTTTTATTAAGAGATAATCTTAATTTAAACGCTATCTTATAGATAGTCTCTTTGTATCACGTCGCATATATATTCATTCAGATGAGAAGGTTAGGAAAATTAATGCAGATTAAAACGACTTAAAAGCTAATGAAGGAGAACTGTACCTCATGCTTTGTTGAGTGACGAGCTGTCTTGTTGTTCGTAAGGAATAGCGCTAATATTTTTTGAACGAGTTAGTTCTTGTTTCCATTCAATGAACTTCTATTGTTGCCCGAGGTTGATAACAACCCCTTTTTTAGAGTGATTAGCCAAGAATAAAAGCTGAATGTTTTGTTTTAGAATATTTAATCTGATAATTGCAAATCGATACTTGAGCTTATACATTTTTGCTTTAAATAAAATACACAAGAAAATGATGGAAAATAAATGTTATTAATTTTATATCTGCCAAATGGACAAAATTTTAAGAATAGTTTGATTTTAGCAGATACAACAGTTAAAATAAAAGCACACCAATAAATATCGTCAAGCTGGCCTATGACACGCAGGTTGACAGTATGAAATTAAAATAACATATTAGTACAACTTTTAGCTTGTTAAATTAATCTCGAATTTTAGACGAAACCAAACAACTTCTTCCTCCCAGTAAACGATTTAGTTAATACACTCATGTCCATAAATTAGGGATAATGCAAAATCAGGCAAAGGAAGAGTTAGAAGCAAAACAATATTGACTAATTTGTAAAGCTTATTTATTAAACAAAAGATAAAGAGCAGAAAAAGATGCTATATGTTTGATATTATTAAAAAAATTAGCGAATTTTTCTACCTGGAGCAAATTACAAAAAAACACCTATTTACAAAAACCAATACTACATGGTTGGTATGATTGTTAATACATTGTATGTCTCCCAGACGATGCAATACAGTCCTACAATGCCTAGGCATGCTGAGTATCAAATTACAAATCTCATCTTGGGGGATATTACACCACTCAAAAAGCAATGTTCTCCGAAGTTCCGGTAGACATGTAGGAGGAGGTTGACAGGCCGCAACTTGTCGGCCAAGCATGTCCCACACGTGCTCTACTGGATTCAAGTCCGGTGAGAATGCTGCCCAGTCCATACGGGTGATATCCTCCAATTGAAGGCATTCGCTTACGATGTTTGCACGGTGAAGACGGGCGTTGTCATCCATAAAAACAAATTGTGCGCCCATGGCGCCCCGAAACAAACGTATATGTTGTTGCAGAATGATGTCCCGATCGATTTGGCTTGTCATGATTCCAATTTGAACATGCAGGTCAGTTCTGGAATCCAGAATAATTTCACCCTAAACGAGCACTCCTGCACCACCGTAACGGTGTCGTTCAATGATGTTTTCTTGGTGGTAACGGGTACCTGGAGCTCTCCATATAAAAGTCCGACGAGAATCAGACTGCAAGCTAAACCTGGACTCGTCGGAAAACCTCACACAAGCCCACTGTTGCGGTGTCCACAATGCATGCTCTCTACTCCAGGCTAACCGCAGGCGAGAGTGAGTTGCAGTAAGTGGAAAGCATCTGACAGGTCTACGAGCATATAGACCAATCTGTCCTAAGCATATATACGCGGTCTGCCGTGAAATTGTCGTACCAGTGGCTGAAGAGAGCTGACGAGACAAGTCTGAGGCTGTGCTCCGCCTGTTTCTTTTGGCAGTAACTGCCAAATACCGGTCCTCATTCGGCGTTGTATCTGTGGGGCAACCTGTGCTGTAACGTATACTCACATTACCATCATCTTGGAATCGTTGCTAAAGCCTGCAGATGACACTCTGGGCAATTCCAAGTTCGTCTGATACTTCCAGTTGGGTACGCCCACAGTCCAAACGGCCGATAATTCTACCACGTAAAAAATCATCCAAATGCGTCCTTTGTGTCAAAACTATTCGGTTACTGCACTAAAATGCTTATAAAGTGCCTGCGAACAATTTTACTTCTTTGCCTGTATTCCTTATACATCACTCTCTTACACTCTCGTCATTGTGACGTATCATCGGTGTCATCCGGTTACTTCCTTAAATTTGCATATGATTCTTGAAGATGTGTGTAGTGATTTTACATGTGATATATTTATTTTAGAATTCGATTTCCGCGTGACTCTGAATTATCCTTAATTTATGGACATGAGTGTATCTAAAAACTTATCATTACAATTTCGAAACAAAATATACAGTGTCGTGATAAATTGCTGAACAAACATCTGAAACTAATAGTGCATAATCTACATGCAGATTACACTTCAAATTATGTAGAAAATCAAGCAGTCTTTGACATATGCATTAAATTTTGAAGGAATTCGTTAGGCTTTCTTCAATGATTCATATAATGTTATATTTGATATTCTGTCTGTCGGGATACTTAATTAAACATTTCGGACTTATTGTTTGATGACTTTCGCCATTCGTTGTTTAAATTCAACTTAGCTGCACAAAATTCTGCTGAAATAGTCTTATACAAATGTCCCATTTATAGAAAATGAACGGTATTACGAGGACTGATCTTCGTATATAACATTTCCAAAATTCTTAGAGGATTGATATAAAACTGAATTTTCATAACTGAATTTCGTAACAGTCTTGGACTCAAATAACAAATCAGTGTAAATACTTAGGATGATAATAGCCGAATTGCGGGAAATATATCCCGAGAGTTAAAATTCCGTTGAATAATAAGGACAACACAAAAAAGAGTATATATTGGAAATGTTTTGAATTCTAGTACATCTTTCAAAAAGTTGTCTGAAATCAATATATAGAAGAGCTGTATATGTTTTTAGCATGCGTCGCTGAAATGTGCTCATATTAATAATTACCCTACATATTTCTAATTAAATTCAAAAGCAAAAGTAATATTTTTTTTTATGCTTTCAGACTTTTCTAAGAATATTTAAATCTTTGCTTACGCGAAATGAGTGCCAGTCGCAGCTCAAATAATCAAACAGCTCCACTGGCAACTGAGAGGCGACATTAGGATTTTTTCAGTTACTTTTTATAAAACTTGAATCCCAGGTTAGGGATAAATAAATTCAAGATAAATCTTAAAACAAAACCCCAGTGCTAAAGAATAAGATGTGGGGAAAGTTGCACCTATTGCTTCCACTATCTGAACTTAATTATACTGAATTTATTTTAAGATAAAAAACAAAGAATTTCTAAAGATATTCTTAATATCTCCAGTATCTCCTGAAGAAGTTCCATTAAGTAACTCTTGTGGGATTTAAAACACAATATATATATATATATATAGCAATGGATTATTTTTATACTTTTTAAAAAATAAGAAATTAAAATATTATTAATTGTATATATAGAGAGAGAGAGAGAAATAAATAAAGTAGACAATAGTGCATGTAAAAAAATACGAATGAACTAACAAGTTCAAAATTAGCACCTAGTGCTGCTAAATTGTGATAAACGAATTTCAAACAGTTAAGATTAAAAACCCAGAAAAAACCGCAAGAACACCTGAAGGTAACCTATCCTTATTTTCTAAAACACATTGTAGAAAGAAAAATTTTTAAAAACAGTTTTTGATCCAAAAATGCTTATGTAACATGAAAATTGGAACCATGAGTACAAAAACATTTGTTAATCCCCTTTGTTCAAAACTTGAAACAGAACTTGCCAAGGTAAAAGCGTTTTGAAACCACTAACCAAATTCATTAACTATATCAACTAAAACAGGTTTCTTTCCAATAAACCCAAAGAGACTTCAAAAACACTTTTCAGACCTGTTTCAGTTGTCTAAGCCACAAAAGTACTAAAGTGCTGAAAGCAAGTACTACTCTTTACAGACATAAAATTGAAACAGATAATATACAAGTAGAATCTTAAGTTAGAACATGCATAGCAAGGCAAACGATCAAATTACAATATAAATGCAAAAGAAGAAATGTAAAAAAAATAATCATAATAAAATATAAAAATATAGAAAGCTCATACATGTATACTCATACATGTAAGTATTTTCATACATGAAAATTAAGGAACATGAAAATTAAACGTTTTCAGATCAAAAATTGTTTTTTAAAATTTTTCTTTACACAATGTGTTTCAGAAAATAAGGATAGGTTACCTTCAGGTATTCTTAAGGCTTTTTCTAGGTATTTTAATCCTAATTTTTTAATATTCATATATATATTTAAATTTAACAAGCGCAAAATCATTACCTCATTCATGTAAAGCTAGTTAAAATTTTAAATTATGAAAATTAAATTGTAAACAAAATAAACTGATTAATTACTACTGCGAACAAATTCTGAATTTAAATGATATTGCAAATTAGTTTGCAGCAGTAATTAATTATTTAATTTTGTTTACAATTAACTTTATATGAATGAGATAATTTTTATATACTTGTTAAACTCAAATTTCATTGCTTGCAGCACTGGCGCAAGAGAATTATTTAATTTTTTAATAATTTTTTATAACTTTACTAATTGGTTTCTTATGAAACAATATATATATATTACAATCTGATTTTCGCATTCAGGTTGCACTTCAACACCAAAATCGGGCTTACGTTATATAGATGTGTCCCTGTCTAAATGTTAAAATTCGATCTCCAGAAATTCAGAAACGCAAAACCTGAAGTGCAATTATTTAAACAAAAAGTTCAAATGGCAACGCAGGTATGACGTAGCATAATTTGTCAACATGGTACTCCCATCATAAATGAACACCAGATGGTGACTTTTGAACTTCTTTCATGAAGAGAGATTTAAAAATCTAAGATGAAGCGTAACTACTGATCTGATTGTACTCTACGATACTGTAAAGAGCTGTACGAGTATGTTTGTGGAAAGTTCCAGAACTGTGAAGTGTTCCTTTTGGTAAAATAAATTTTATCAAATTATCATCAAATCCGTGTGAACTCAACCTGTTACGAACCTGTACGCCTGTAACGGTACTCTTCTCAACGGAACTAAATAATGCGATTAAATAAATAAACTAAATTAAAACATGCAGCGCTAATCGCTTAACTTTCCTACATATTTTCCGATTCACGAATTTCCTTAATTCATGAGTTTAATAAGCTCCATAACTCTTCCTTAAAATTTCTGAGTTATAAACATAAATTTTTTCCTAACACCCAAATTATGTTTTGATATTTCAATGAAAAATGTAATGTATCACGTTTAAATGACTTAATTCAAACAAATTTGAATGCCATCATACGTAAGTGGATTACTAATTTATTGGAGTTATTTCCAAGGTTTCTAGATACGCAACGAATTTTAATTAAAATTATAATAAAGCAGCAGCAGTGTAACTGGAAAGCAGGTAGGATTAAATTTAATAAAGCTTTGATTAATATGGTCGACGACTTTATGAGGAGGTCTAGTTACATTGTAAGTGAACCGATCCAACCCATAACATTTAATTAATTCAGAATCAAAACCAAATTACTAACTTTCTAATATTCTAGATACTTGTAATGGACTGACATTGTCATATTCCAGTACTTGGAAAATTTGCCAAGCTTATTAGGCATTTAAGAATTTATCATCTATAATTATTGCTGCCAAATAAATCTACCTGTCATTGTAATAAAGACAGCTACATGATATGCGTTCGTCGAAGTGCCCTTAACAGCTACGAGAGATGAGCAGGAAGTTAAAATTAGATTTAAATGAATAAAGCATACAATAAGGTAACTAACCATAAATACCCCAAGCAAAAGCAGAGCTAAAACAAATTCACCTCAATTCGAAGCGATATCATAAATGAACAAAATCGCTCATGAAGTCAAACCTAAGGTGTCAATCATCGGGAGAAACATGGTAGGGGTTCCCTTAGTTTGGCATTACAAAGTATTTTAAGTTTGGTATCTTTTCTGAACCTCTTATTTTCCCCGCGCATTTCCACAGCAAGATGCAAATTTAAAGTTAAGAGAGTATAAATACAGACGAAACTTGAAGTTCATTCAGAGCGTGATTTCGCTAGCCAGCGCACGTTACCAGTTTGTCCTCGCTGCTGTTAAATTGAGTTGCTGATACGCCTTTTGGTCATTTAATGCGTCTATCGCCGGGTAGATTGTTGACTCAGCCTAGTTAGCCCTAAAATTGTTAGTCCAGCACTACTTCTTATCTTTTGAATTTTATCGTTAAATTTTTCTCAAGTTCCCACCGCAGGACGTCGGTGTTATTATGAGCATGAAGTTCGCGCATTTGTGTTAAGAGTATAAGATATTTCACCCGCCTTTTTAGCGTGCCATTGTGGTGTAATGGTCTGCAACCTGGGCTCGTATTCCATAGGTCCGCAGTTCGATTTCCGGCGAAGGCGTTGCTCATTTTTCACCTTTCCTGCTTTCAAAATCCCTACTGTCTCTACAAAAGTCTGATGAATAATAATGGGTTTGGTTTACCTTTCTTCTGTGGTGGTGTTATTCACGCCTGTGCGAGAAGTCGCCAGGTTTCTTCATGAGATCACATTAACCGTATGATAGCAAAAAATGTTAGATCTTATAAGATTTTCTACCAAAATTCTTTGTACGAAGAACTAACTCACAGCCGCTCACAAAGTTTTATTTGTAAATTTGTAAGGTTCCTTAAAAGAGGTTTCGAAAAGGAATTTTCTAGACATTTCCAGAATATTACCAACTTGGTGAAACACAATATTGTTAAGATCCAGTAAGCAGGATGCTTCCGGTACATTTGGCTCTGCTTGATATATCTTAAATTGAAATTATTTATCAGCGCAGAGTTATTATCGCTCAGACTGGGATCACGTGATCCTTCAGAAGCAGAACTTTCGTCTGATTGGATCATTGATCTGTCTTGTCCTCTAGGCAAGACAGAGCTGCAGCCGAAACATTTTCAACGAGGGTTCAAAAATCCCTCCTAGCCTGTACATCGTTTCCTTAACTAAGCGGGATTTCGCTTCCAGCTGGGCTCTTTTTTCTAGTAATTCTCCTGTTTAAAACAGTGCTACCAGAATCTCTTTTCTCAGAAAAGTCCCGTCTAGCAGGCACCGTCTCCAGATGTCTGCCAACTTCTAACAAACCCCCTAGATGACGCAGCCCTTAGAAGCACCACTATTGTTTATTGTTCATTGGCGACCCTCTTGGGTTCGCTTGTTTGAAAAGTGGGGAAATTCTTCGCCAAGGAAGAAAATCGTGGCTGAGCGAAAGAAGAGCGTCGTCAACACATTCCAAGCTCGGAAGTGAGAAGGTGATTTTTTCTTGTCGGTGAGGCAGACAAAAAAAGAAAATGGAAGCAGCCATTGCAAAAAGACTGGCGAGAGAAAACACGTCATCTGAAGATCAGTTGAAAAGAAGAAAAAACTCATCTAAATTGTATTTAACTTTCTTTTCTCTTTATTTTCACAGATTTGGTCCTGAAAGGAAACCAGTCTCCACCTCCGAACTAATAAAACTTACATTAGTGCCAAAATCAAGATCTTAAGTAATTGTTATCAGATAGTGGGCTGCTAATGAAATTTGAAGTCCTCAATAGCCACCCGGTGTTAGCCGCTTAAAGGAAATATATATTTTTAAAAGCAAATTTATATTTGAAATTGGCTATTGGTAATAATTTTGATAGTGTTTCGGATGGCTATCATATTCATTGCCTACAATAATTTTTTATTTGTGTATTAAGATATCTAATAAAATATTCATTTGGCACAAGTCCTTTCCGATGACATCTGTTTATAATTTTTACAGCTAAGTATCACAACTTATTACATTAAAAACTTAAATCTTTTGTTGCAAATATGTTATATTGCACATTCTGATGCGTATTATTATTTATCCACGGTGTTAACCTGGCTTTTTAGTTTCTCCAACTTGTTTAACTAACTCGTGTGTTTTTCAGAGTTTACCGCGTGTAATATTATTTGGTTTGGCCAACTTCCAAATTATTATGTGTAAAAGGTATGTCATACTGTTTTACCTTTACTAAATGAGTATCCTACCACTAGTGGATATTTTATGTAAGCAAAATCTGTAAATCTACATACATCTTTTGAAATACTAAACTGAATAAATGAGTGTTTTATTTAACTAACGAAGCTCGTTCATTTAATAGCTTGGTTACACAAACCATTCTTTTGCACTGGACTATTTCCTGGGACTATAACTTTTAATGTATTTATACAGCGCAATATTTTATCTTATAGTCTCACTGTTCTGGCAATTTTTTCTGTCTTTTTTACTTAAAATTTGAATGATTTTACCACTGCTCACCAAATTTTATACATTGAAATTTTGTGAAGATATACCAAGAATAATAAAGGGAAGTAAATTAGTTGGTAATGTAAATAATCTGAAAGCAAGGCTAAATATTTCATGTCATATATATTTTACGTTCTTATTCAGGAAATGATGGTATACATGCTTTGTAAATTATCGCTAAATGAATAGTTTTTCACCCATTATTGGCTTTTCCTTCTTGCATCCTTGTTTATCCTTCAGCTGATCGGAGGTAGAAGAGAAATAATTTTGTTGGTATTCATTGTGTTCTCAAACTGACATTCAAAGAAAATGAAAAAAAGTCCTGACTTTCTTGATGATGAAGATCCCTGACATTTTGTTACGTGGCGTAAGGCGTGCAATCTTGGACAGTTTGAAATGCACTGGGCGTTTTCAAAGGGCGCACCTTCGTGGCTACCGCGAACGTTCGACCGATGCCAGGCGTATTTCAAATCGTTCGAGATTCCATGTGGTGCCTACTTTACGAAACTTCGGGCAAATTTATTATTGAGAAAGTCATGACATTTTTTACGCTTATGGTATCACGATGTATTCATCAGTGGGTGGCTATCGACAGTTTTCCTGCGACAGCCGCTAATAAACCTCTTATCTCGTTAGGAATGCTATGTAACTCCAGGTCATCCAGGTGTACCCTACTTCTAATAGAAGTTTGTTCCTCTAGTTTTAAATCAACCTGTATATTTTTCTGTCTGAGAAAATTGTGTACGAAAGGTACTTGCAAATAGGCTAATCTGACAAAGAGCAAATATTTAAAAATTGTTTAGAACTATATTGATTCAAACCAGTAGCTTCGACTTCCATTATTCGAAAATCAGTTTCCAAGAATTAAATTGTTTTGTTTATTCTGGCGTGCCGAACGTTTGGTAAACCACTAAATGAATCTGGAAATCAATCAATCAGCATATTCATTTGAGGTTTGAATCCCGCGAACTGGCTGGCTGCATGGACTTTTTCGTGGTTTTCCCCATGTGTAACGTGTATACGAGCCAGTTTCCCTTAGAAAGTCCTCCACAAAGGCACCCCTCCCTTTAGGCAGATAGCCCTCGTGTGCTTTGCCATAATTAAATAATCCAAAATCCAATCATCACATGAAATCAATTCTAAAATGGCTCGCGTTAAGTGATGAATAGCCAAGACAGAGGAAATCTGGCATTTCGTCTCAGGTTCGGTTTCTGGGAGATTCATGCGGTTTTTATGACATTCACAAGTGTTACGTCAATATCAGTCAGTATTAATTTAAATGTCAAATAACCAAAAACAGCGTTATATTTTCAAATTTTCACAGGACTACTTTCGATGGTTTTACAAAACCATCATCCTTAGCTGCAAAATGAACGATATAAGATATAATGATTAGATAAGATAAGAAAGCCTGGACAGGAGATACGCTACTGGCGCCATCTGTTGATGGAACCAGAACTAAAACATAATTTCTTTAAAGGCTGAAGGCAAACATGGATTGTAATTAGGGTCGTTAACTGGAACAGAAGGAATTTTTTAATGTGAAATGCCTCTAGAAACTCCAGTTCACCAACGGAGGATGTTTTTTGAATAATTTTGGCAGCAGAAAAATTGAAAGTGTGATTTTCGGACCAACAATGTTGGGCAACAGAAGACTGTGTTTCCTTTTTTCGAACATATGCCTCATGTTCCTTAACGCAAAATTTTAAGCCTTTCTTAGTTTGGCCAATGTAAATTAAACTACACTGGCAAGGAATCCTGTAGATACCCCAGGAATTCATATCCGGAATGGAGGCCTTGAGTATAGAACTTGGAATTTTATTGATGGGAGAGTAAACGACCTCGAACAACGAACCCGAAAGTTAAATTTCTGTAAAATGCATGCAACTTTATAGCTAATTGAAGGAAAGAAGGGAATGACAACAGAATTTTTATAATCTCCTAAGACAAGAATGATCTTATCTCGTTCATTTGCGCTTTTGCAGCTGAGGATGATGGTTCGGTAAAATCATCGAAACTAGTCCTGTGAAAATTTGAAAATATAACGCTGATTTTTGTTGTTTCACTTCTAAATTAATATTTGTTCGGCGTGATGTTGTATCTTAATCAGTCAGTATCTATAAACATATGAACTGAGAAAACATCTCAGCTCTTGTAGCCGAGTCACAATCGAATCCTATAAATCTGCCTTAGCTTGGGGATAGCGTTTAACCCTCTAAGTGGCAATTTTTTGGTTGTATTTTTGGTTGTATTTTTTTGGTTTTTTGGTTGTAAGAACGTATGTATAGGTGCATATTAAAATATGTCCAAGAAATTAAGGCAATGTATTAAAAGAAAACAAATCCAGGTATGAAATACCAGGAGAGTTTTTACATTAAAATAAAAAAAAATAATTTGTTCTCATAATAGTTTTGGAAAATTTGTGCTTTCTTAGCGAAAACCCTGGACGCTCAGAGGGTTAATGAATGCTAACCAGTTTCTTCTACAACTTTCGCCAGAAAGGCATTTTTTGGCAGCCAAACGTGTGAGCAGCCAGACGTGTTATTTTTCTTTGATCTACTACTTTCCTTGATCTGGTTATTTTTCCCTCCTTCCAGCATGCCTTCGTGGCGTAACGGTAGCACGCTTGGTGCATATTCAAGAGGTCCAGGTTCGGTTTCTGGCGAAGGCATTGTACATTTTTTACATCTTCGGCATAAAAAAACTAATAACTCTACAATGGCGCACTAATTAAAAGGTGGGGGACCACCAGGTCACCACCAGGAGTTAGAGATATTCGTTATAACCAGGAGCATTCGTCACCACCAGGAGTTAGAGATCGAGTCCCTTAATTCCCAATCCCCCCTTTAAAAGGTGGATTATGGTGAGGTATATTTCCCCTCCATCCAGCAAGACTTCGTGATGAAGCACACTCAGCGCGTATTCGAGAGGTCCAGGTTTGAGAGCCAGCGAGGGCGTTGCACATTTTTCACATCGCCAGCAAAATAAATAAATAAATAAATAAAAATAATCACTCTACACTACTAAACAAACAAATAGTTTGTGTTATCAAAAGTAATACCCTGAAAACAAGAGTTAAAATGTTTAGTTTTCAGTGTATGATTTCACACTGGGTGGTATAAATTTCCCCAATAAAATCTTCCGAAACATTTATGATAATGAATTTTCTAGAATCTGTAAAGAGACAGTTATATTTGCATCTATTTTCCCATAGAAGGAATTGTCTGTAATAATGCACATTTCTCGGTTTGATACATTATTTTTCTCTTTCCTGGGAAACGGAAAGAAGCTTTACACGCATAAATCACCAACTTAATGCACAGAGTACATGTCTGGACTACAGATATCATTTCGGCTGTATAAACGCTTACGAATATTTGTCTCTCTAACGGGTTTTGACTGGAAAATATATGAATTCAAACTGTGTCACAAATCATATTTGCATTCTTGTGGGTAGCTTCGAGACAGGTTTGGAATAAATTCTTCTATCCCAGATTTCTGCTTCAGACTGGAATATTACCCTTCAGTTTTGATGCTATTGTATGGAGCTATAGCGAAAAATGCCTTTTCATTAAAACCATTGTACTTAGCTGCATTTTAAGGATTTAAGCTACCCTACGTGTTGGTAGCATTATTGCTAAATTATTTAACAAAATAAATTAAATGACGGAGCTTCATTTTAAAAGTGAATAATTTCTAAATAATCATATTTAATACATTCATGACTTTATTACTAAGAAATCTATTTCTAAATAAACAGAAGTAGTTTAGAAAAGTGAGGTATATTAATATTTTGTGACTGCACCAAAAATTGAAAAGTTTGAATTCGATTATTGGGCTAAATAATTAAAATATAACACTAAATTTCTAATTTTTCAGATATTAAATTTGTATATTTAGAATGGTAAGCTCATATGGTTTTTTACTCCCTTCTTTCTGAATGCCTTTCTGGTGTAATGGTAACACAATCGACGCGTATTGGAGAGGTCCAGGTTCGAGTTCCGTCGAGAGCATTGCACATTTTCACATTTCATGCTTAAAATAACATAATGTCTCTACAGCGACGCCGAAACAAAAGATGGTGGACTATGATTCTTCACCACCAGGATTTAGTGCTTGGGTCCCCTTATACCCAGTAGCCGTTTAAAAGGGGGAGTATAAAAGATATTTTCTCCCTCCTCTCTCATCCTGCCTTCGAGGTGTAAGGTGGCACACTCGGCAAAAGGTACAGGTTCGAGTCCCGGTGAAGGCATTGCATATTTTTCACATTTAATGCTTAAGATAACATAATGTCTCTACAGGTCATTATCAGTGGTTTAGTACTACCAGAAATGTTTGCACAAAATTTCGAATGTTAGGTATTTGCTGTTGTAAATTCTCTACACAAATTGCAGTTACTCAAAAGTTTTCAGAAAACTCCCTGCATTAATATTTGATGCTGACAAGATTACCAAGAAAATGTCGATTGATTTTTATTGACAGCTAGAAAGAGAAAAACAGAGCTGATGTAATATTCGCTATGTTAAATTGATTCACAGTGCATAAAACAATTGATACAAACCGAAATGTTTCACTTCTGAATTACACCTATAGTTTGTTTCTACCTATATTCCCTTCGCTAGACTGTGCCCTAAGCTTTTCAAGAACTCAAATCAGAATCCTAAAATCTTTTTTTAATAATTCCGAACGGAAAGTCAAATTTACAGTTCGAGGCCAACCTTAACAATTTAACAAATTAGCAGTTCGAGTTTAACAAATTAACTGTTAGAGTTTCGCCAACAATGGCCAAAACACTGACTGACGAGTCAGAAAACACAAAATGCAGTGTTACAAGTAGGTATAGCTAAAACTTTCTCAAAACCTTAGATATATACTGAGTATTATGTATCTCAAAATTACCTGGTAAGGTCTCATTTTAATTTCTAAACAGTTATTTTAAGTTAAGTTACTTGCCTAACAAGCCTCTTTTCATTTCAATACCAGAATGTAAATTTCCAGAGCGCGCGATATGAGATTTAACTCGAAACAAGAAAGTACATAAAGTAATATTTTGGAGGGTGATATTAGAGCTTGTTCTACCTGCTTGAGGGCCACGTTGCTAACTCTGCGGCGTTGAGTTATTCTTGCCATTAGATTTGTTTACAACGACTTCAGTCTGAGCTAGCTTCGCTTCAGTTATACTATGAAGCCTTTAGGCTATACACTGGTGTGCAAAAACTAAGGACGAAGTCGAAAATTTAGCATATCAGCTGAACGAAGAGGCAGAGCGGACAGAAAGACCAATCAGGAGATTAAGTAAGGTGATGTACGATAGCACATGCGCAGATATGCAACTAGACGTAATGGGGGAGTGTCTGAGTAGTATAAAGCATGTTGTCGATGTAAGATCAGTATTTCTGGCAAAGAGATTGCACGCCGTATAGCAGTTAAAATCACACCGAGTTGCTGTCTCAGCGAGAAATGGCGAATAATCAATCTGTTAGACGACATCTGGATGCTTTTACCCGAGGTCGAATCATTGGGAAGTTGGAGGAAGGCCGCAGTGTGACAAGTGTGGCTGCAGAGTTCGGAATTGCTCACAGCATCGTTTCACGACTTTGGAGACAATTTCAAACTACAGAAACAGCTATCCGGGGTTTAGTAGTTGTCGTCCATGAGGAACCACACCCGAAGATGACCGGTATGTTGCCTTATAGGCCAGAAGAAACAGGCGGCAGACAGCGGGAGAAATCGCTAGACACACGACACAGGCGACTGGACGACCGATATCGCGTTTTACCGTGGCCACAAGACTGCACGGTGGTGGTCTGTTTGCACGACGCCCTGTACGGTGTGTAACTCTAACGCCCGCCCATCCGAGAAGGCGTTCTCTGTGGTGCCATTCATGGCACCACAGAGAACCGGAATTGGAGAGACAATGAATGGGGACTAGTGCTCTTTACAGATGAGAGCAGATTCAGTCTGAGTAGCGATTCTCATCGCATACTCATCTGGAGAGAGCGGAGAAGCCGCAATCATCCCTCGAACATCATTGAAAGGGACAGGTATGGAGGTGGCGGTGTTCTCGTTTGGGAAGGCATCATGCTTGGTAGTCGTACAGACCTTCACATCTTCGACACAGGTTCAGTAAACGGGACCCGTTATTGTAAGGAGATTCTTCTTCCATATGTGCGTCTTTTTAGAGGATGTCCGCAGTTCCTTTTGATGTTCGCAGTTCCTTTCATCCCATATGTCCGCAGTTCCTTTTCATGGACGACAATGCACCATGTCATCGCACAGTAGCTGCCGAACAGCTCTTAGAGAGTGAGGATATTGAACGTATGTATTGGCCGGCACGATCTCCGGATCTCAATCCCATCGAGCATGTATGGGAGTTTCTAGGCAGACGCTTGGCAGCTCGAACCTTACCACCAGTAACGATTCCGGAGCTTCGATTGGCAAGACGAATGGGCAGCAATGCCTCAACAACTCATTGACACCCTCATTCTCAGCATGGGCAGACGCTATGAAACCTACTCATGTGTAATTGGCATAGCTTCTTGGTCAGTCAAATGTCATCATGAGCAGCTGTGCTAACTACGAAGAATTGTATCTGTTACAGCGACCAATGCTTTAATTGAGCAATTCATTTATATGCATGCATGACCATAATTTGCAGTTCTCGTAGTGAAAAGAGTGACTAACTAATGATTGCAGTACATATGGCTTTATGAAAATGAGGAGATGAAGAAAGGGGTAAACGTTTTGCTCAGTAAAATATATACTAGCTATTTAATTTTACATGTAGTTTTACCACGTTTTAAGGATGAGAAACAGACGTGTGGCGTTCCACATCAAAGAATAATTGTGCGTAATAACAACGATGTATAGCACTGTTTGGAGTCAAGTGATACGTGTTTGTTTGATGGTGGTTTGTCCAAAAACAATTATCAACTCGAAAATTCTTTAACAACTGAGTAACATGCGTTATATGCTTTATTCGGTGAAGGCAACAAAATGGTTAGAATTAACAGGGAAGTGCTCACCGTATATGCAGAAAATTACGTTTTCAAGAAAAATTGCCGATACACAAGTCGACACATATGGGTAATACGCATCCCTTCATACCTGTTGTAAAGTGCTGAACCTGCCAATACACCGTACGTGCACACTAACTGATGGTACAATTCCATGAGTCGCAAAAAGAATCAAACCTGCCTGCCATTCAGCTGCAGGTGAACCAGTGCTACTCATCACACAATTGCACATAGTCATACTTCTGATGTCTCGAGCCGATTTCTCTTCCGTAATAATCGATAAGATCAAAGCATATTTAAAATTGAATTTATTCTTGACATCCTCGTGAGAAAAATTTATTGCTCACGCATCCCTTTCACTTTATTTCCATAAAATATTTTTAATGGCCGGGCTCTTTATTTATAGCCATTAGCTTTGCGCCATTACAGAGACCGAAGGTGGTCGCCATTTCATTATGAAAGCACCTAATAGGTGGCCACCGCTGCCTTCTGTGAAGTGACGGAGCAGTTAGAACCATGCCTTTTCCAGTATTCGAACCAGAGCCCATTGCTACGGTAGTCAGGGTCACTAACCACTATACAGGTTGGGAGGCTTTCTGTAAAATATTGCACCAGATACTTCGTGTTATTTCCATAAAATAGTAGGGTAAATTGTAGAACATTAATTATTTTTTGAAGCAAGAGAGATTGAAAAATTAGCAACGCCTTCGCCGGGAATCGAACCGCGGACCTCTGGAATACCGGTCCAGCGTGCAGAACTCTACACCAGGAAGGAACGCTAGGAAGGCGGGAGAAATATCTTATTTACTCCCCCTTTTAAAGGGCGACTGGGGCTTTTAGGGGACCCAATCGCCAAATCCTGGGTGAGGAGAATCATCATCCAAAACCCTTTTAGTTCGGGCACCACTGTAGAGACCTTAGGTATTTTTTGGAATCAGGCAAGATTAAAAATCAGCAACGCCTTTGCCGGGAATTGAACTGCGGACCTCTGGAATAGCGGCCTAGCGTGCAGATCCACTACACCACGAAGGCACGCTAGTAAAGCGGGAGAAATACCTTGTAACACGATTAATGATACTACCGTAGTATAGAAAGAAAATATGTATGATTTCACAAAAACAACCGTGTCAGTTTTCCTTGCCAGGTAACTCTTCCTGAAATGCAATTCGAGTAAGATTTCATACTTTGCATATCGGGGTTTCCGCAAAAGTTCGTAAACTAACGTATTCCTGTCAGTAACACAGAAAAAACATTCGTAAGGGTGTATCCATTTCATGCAGTAAGCCACTCAATTTCTCGCTCCAAATCACCCCAGAAATGACAAAAGTAAGCGTCACCCTATCGGTGCTTTCTGCTGATGGACGTCCATCGGATATTTCTTGAGCTTCCTTTCATTGCTTCTCATACCTTCCTTTCAAACGGATCTTCATGGTGCTTACCAGAGCATCCACTGATAAGGGAAAGTTTGCAAAATTCCTCTGGTTTATATGTCGATCCTGAAGCACAAGGATAGTATTAGAATTGCGAAAAAAGAACTGTGAATCCTTTATCATAAATAATTAGAAGTTATGAAAATCCTAAACATTTTCAGTCCAAATACTAATTTGACTTTATGTCCTAAAAGATTCCCAAATTTTTGTAAGTGGAATTCCTCGAATTCTTCATTTATATATAAGAAAGCAAAAGACAATTTACGTTATCATTAAAAACTTTTAATTAAACTAGTTTATTTTGTCATTAGAATATAAGGTATTTCTCCCGCCTTCTTAGCATGCTTTCGTAGTGTGGTGGTCTGCATATTCCAGAGGTCCGTGGTTCGATTCCCGGCGAAGGCGTTGCTCATTTTTCATGACTTTTGCTTCCAAAATACCTAATGTCTCTACAGTGGCGAACGAACTAAAAGGGTGGTGGATGACGATTCTCCACACCGAGGATTTGGCGATTGGGTACCCTGAAAAATCCCAGTCGACCTTTAAAAGGAGGATTACATAAGGTAATATCTTCCTCTTTCTTAGTGTGTCTTCGTGGTGTAGTGGTCTGCACACTGAGCGCGTATTCCAGAGGTCCGGGGTTCGATTCCCGGCGAAAACGCTGCTCATTTTTCATGACTCCTGCTTCCAAAAATACCTAATATCTCTACAAGGTTATATAAAACAAGGAAACAAAAAGTGTGCAGTACCCTAAGCCGAGACTAGAACGCTGGACTTCTCGAAAACGCGTCGAGTATGCTTCCAATTACACCACCAAGGCACGTGGAAAGGAGGGAGAAAATACCTTATATATTAAATGAGTTTAATAAAAAAAGTGAATTTAAAAGTATTTTCCTTTTTTTTTTTTTTATTATATGTAGTGAAGATGCAAAGTAAACTTAGTTAATGAAGTGAATTACTCAAACTCTTGAAACATGAGAATAATTTTCTGAGCATAATCCGACCAAAACGTTTAGTAACAGTTAAAAATTTCTAACAATTTTTAAGAATCTTTTTTTATTGAAGCATATGTAAAAAGTAAAAGATATATTAAGATTTGATACAAATACGTAACGTGGAATTCCAAATTCTCCATAGAAAATTACAATTATTACATTAGGTATTTCTGATATTATTGACGTAGGTCAGCGGAATTGCAAACAAAAGGCTTTTTTAATGAACAATTCAGTTGAAAGTCAGTAAAACCAGTCTTTTCAAATGTTTTACAGAATAATATTTAATGGTTTTCTTCAGGTGAGGCTTCGAAATAGTGAAATGACGAAAAAGGCGTGAAAAGTCCAATTTTTGAACACTGAAAGTTTTTGAGTTAGTTGGAAAATAATTTTTATTCTGCATTTCATTTTCATTTTTTATAGATTCAATAAATAGAGAATTTTAAAGTATTTATATGACTTTCAGGAAAGGAGAGTCAGAAAATGCTGACACACCTACAGAACAACTGCGACGGTTCACTCTCACGAAGCATGCAGATTACCACAAGAGGAAGCATCTCTTTCAAATCTTCCGAGTTCTAAAATAAGCAATGACGTATCTACATAACGTAGAAATATTTTCATGAAATATTTCAGAAATGTAAGCAAAAAGGTATTAAATTTGATCGTGGGCATGGATGTTTATATATGTATAGTGTCTGTGCGGTATGGAGGTACTCTAAATATGTAGAGAGCAGTAAACCTTCCCGAAAGGTTGGTGGTAGGGAAAGAGAAGTGGGAGCTCTCCGATCTGTCTCCTTCTGTTTCTCTCCTTCAAAATTCTGGGGCGTAACGGAGAAATGTCGTACTGTCACATTTATGGTATAAATGTTGCAAGATATTCTACAAATGCTAGCTAACAGAAAAATTACAATACTCACTAAAATTTTCATTAAAGATTCATTCAGATTTCAGAAATTCAGATTTCATTAAAGCAGAGCTTCTTAAACGTTTTTCAGTCGCGACCCATTTTTATCACTGAGATTTTTTTCGCGACCCCCAAGGCCCCATAATATTTACGAAAATTTTGTGAAACCCCATAAGCATTGCACAAATCCGAGACATGCGTGAATGAAACTGTCAATTTTTTCACTTGTATTGCAATATACTATTGCAATTTTAGGTCATTAACTTTAATTTCTAATTTTAAGACATCAACAATGTAAAAATTTTAAATAAGTAACAGACGAAATGATAGCGTCACGTGCAAAGCAAGGAGAATGAACGTTTATATTATAAAAAGAATGCGTCGAAACATTTTCGTTTTTTCTTTGTCTGTATTATCTTATCTTTATCTATTTTCACGCACAGTGTGTAAAAATATCTGGTAATTGTAAAATTATTATAATAAAAAATATCAAAAGTGCTAAACTTTTTGGCGACTCCCTGCTTCAGCTGCTTTTTGGCGACCCCCATGAGGTTTCGCGACCCACAATTTAAGAAACTCTGCTTTAAAGTGTATGAAGACTTTTTAAGGTAATTTTTCTGATACTTTTTAATTATTGATTTTCAAAAAAAAAAAAATTTTACTGCATTACTAAAATAAATAACGTATTTTCCTAAGACAAATTTATAGATATTTTTAAAAAAATCCCATTCTCAAATGTAAATTTTTATTAATTAATTTATTAAATATTCAGATATCTACCATTTATAGACTATTTAATTGTAAAAGAAATACATTCTTTTTTAAAATTTGTATGGGTCTGAAAAGAACTTTTTTTATTATTCAGTTTAACAATTATTTCAGTCTATTTGTAAAAGGCTGTTGCATAATAAAAGGATGGCAGATAGTCTGAATCCAATCGGTTTTTTAGTTGCGAAATAATAGTTTCATATATCTATTAGATGTTAAACGTATATATATTAGATAGTAATATATATTAAACGTATATATATTAGAGGGTAACATATATATATTAGATGGCAATGATTTTAGTTTTAAGTGTTTGAATCGAATTAAAATAAGTACTATTCGTCCATGTCTTATTTCACTGTACTGTACGGTAATTTTTGACACGGAATTTATTCTGGACGGGCATCTTATAATGAACTCTAAATAACAAGATTTCAAATTCATTTTATACATCAGTAATAATATCTAAATACTGAGAATTTTAATTCTAATAATTCTAAACTCACCAGCAGCCGAGCGATAAATTCGCTGAACACTGGTAGCTCGGTCCGAGGTTTGAATACCGCGAACAACTGGTCGTTTTCGTAGTTTTCCCTATGTGGAACGTGTATACGAGCCAGTTTGTCTTAGAAAGTCCTCCTCCACGAAGGCATCCCTCCCCTTAGGCAGATAACCCTCGATATTTTACCGTAACACATAAATATCACCAAACCAAACTAATAATTCTAAATGATAATACTTTAGTAATAAAACTTGTCTCAAAACATTTGATGCAACTTATTGTTACACTTGTGGACTGTAACCTCTCTGTGCCTGCAAAACTTGCTACTGTAATTACTTTTCAAATTTCTCTAACATTTGAAGCTTTTGTAACTAATTGATAAATCCTTTTGCATTTGTGCTTCCAGTTTAATTTCCCCGCATAATTTTTTTTTAAAATTATGGTCGCGTTCTAAATATTAAAGCTCAGATTGAGATTTTCATTAAAAATAGTTTGATTTTCTTATGAAATTATATGCAAAATACTTTACTCTTTCTTAAACTCGTAACTAAGTACATAACTCTTCATTAATGAACTATCTTGTCACTAATCGGCACAATTTGACACTATCTGGACCTATTAACTAGCTTAAGTGCCACGGTAAGTTATCGCTTGCACAGGAAGAGGGAGTTAGCAACAAAACTAACTATAAATTGATTAAATATTATTAATTACACAGCTTGTGATTCAAACTAAAGATAATGTACTAAATAAAAGTTCACTTCTTAATTTTAATGTTTCCTGTTTAAGGATTATAGTTTGAACGGTTTGCCTTATATGGAAGTTAAAACTGTGATAACTATTCTTTAAAATGCATTTACGAATTTATTTTATAGCGTTCTGTTGCTTCTTTACCTCAGGCTCCGCAGTCGTATTATAATTAAACCATCACTTGGTTATAGCCTCCTACTGACATTTAACATAAATAAAAATATCTTTTCTGTGGTATGATGATTTATTCGAGACATTGTAACTTTTCTTTAAACGCATGAGTACTAGTGATCTCTAGAATTTGATTTGATGGCTATTGTATATGAACTAAAAAGGATCACAGTGAATTATTTTAGCCTGCATATCAAACTACACAAGTAATAGAACAAAAGAAAAGTTGCTCTTCTTGTGCCAGAAATCTCAATAGCCTAACTGCTTTTACAATAGGCAGAAGTAAAATGAATAGCAGATGCTATTAGAAATCTCTAATTTTAGACTTACTAATTAGAACCCTAATTTCATTCCTCTGTATGCAAGAGCTCAAAGCCACTGTCAACAATAGCTCACGAACAAACTCATTTCAACAATGGTCTTCGCCCAAAATCATTAATTACCTGTGAAATGAACTGCAGTATACGTTATATTTAAAATATAACAGTAATTAACCTCCCATTTACGTGACTTAAATTCGCATAACTTACTGTTCTAAACGAATTCGCAACACTAACCCAGCAGGGATAGGGTATCATGGAACTTAGATTAACGGTTTGTAGGGTTTATATTTATTTTAACTAACATTTATTTTAAGTTTAAACTATCTTTCCTGTCAAGCCTTACTTTCCCCTGGAATTGCCAATGCCAGAGTATGTAAATTTTAGTAGAGCGCGCAAAGTATTCAAATTGTCAGCGGAAGTAATTTGAGTTAAATAGAAGGGAAACGAGTTCGAAAGTGTGCTTTTCTTGCTTCACGAGCGTGGAGGTGGCTAGGTAGAAATTGAAGAACCATGCGTTTCGGCTTGTGTGCGTGCCTCGGCAGATAGTTGAATCTTTCAACTTAATACAGAAGTTTGCTGAAATATCAGCGGTATCTTAGAACGCGGTTAGGTTAGTTACGTTTAGAGAGCCTCGTAGGTAGTAACTTGTTATTATTCATTTTTAGTTTCTTATTTTTATATTACCGCCGGGTCGGCGTAGTTTGTGAGCGTCAAGAGCACGCATCTGTAATTTCTAAAGTTGAATAAAAAGGGATTTAAACCCTTCTCAAGACTACTTTCCAGTTAATAGCAATCACCACTATTGTTGCGTGCAGGTTGGAGCCGCGCAACATTACATTGGCGCCCGAACACTTTTCGAACTGAAATGGCCGAAAAGTGGATGGAAGCTTCTGGACAACAACTAGAAATGGCAAGCCAATTGGAAGGATTTGGATACCTGGTCCAGACATTGAGAGCGTCAATCAAGCCAAACGTCAATTTCGACGGAAAAAATTCGGTGGCGATATTTCTAGAAGGCCTCGAAAACCATTTCCAGCTATACCCTGTGCCTGAAAGACAAAAAGTTGCTATTGCCACATCTGCACTAAGAGGACAGGCCGCGCTATGGTGGAAGAATATAGGCAAATTTTTATTAGGGGAATTCGGAGACCAAACATATACCTTTGAAAATTTCAAAAAATCATTATTAAAGGCCTTTTCCACAGTGAAAGACCGAGCAAGGCTAGAAGCCGAATTATATAGTTTTTATCAACGGAATATAGAAGAGTTGACGGACTTTATTCTGCGAAAAATTAAGCTGACGGATATGAAGAAACCCGACGCGGAGATTATCCAGTTCACCGTTTGCCCCGAGAGAAATACGTTCACAGAAAAAGCATCGTCATCCGTTAGCGTCGGCAGACTCTAGCCGGGGTGAAATTTGGTCTGAACAGTAACCCCCGAGACACATACGACGCAGCGACGTTTTTCCAACCCCCACAGAATGAGTCGAAAATCAAAAGGGCTGATTGATGGGTTACTTATCTTTTCAGCGGTGTTGCATTAGGATCACAGCGGGGCTGTTTCAGGAAAGTAAAGGATGGGGACACTTTCTTCGACAAGCTACCCCCTCAACATATCTTATGGGATCCACAACGGCTTTCTCCTTTTCTATTAACGGACAAAGGGATTTGAATGCTATCCTTTCAATTCTTAACGATTCAATTCTTCTCTTTTGTTACAGGCCATCAAGAAAACAATAAAACAAAATTCAAGGATATTTCAAATACTAGCTAATGCCCTTATTTTTACGTTATATAAAGCTTTTTCTTGACAATTAAAAATTACATTTACATTGCAATAGATTTGGGGTTAGGTGCAGGAAATGGAAGTGGGGTGGGTGCAAAGGGAAAAATATCTGCTCTAAGGATTACACCAGTCTTTGTGTTTTATGTTGCTTTTTAGGGGGTCGTTATTCACCATCCTTCAGTGTGACAGGTACGCTGTTCAATCTGATTTGAACAGAACTTCTAAATAGGCTTTCACAGCTGGTGAAAGGGGGAAAGAAATATTCTGAACCCAGTTTTAGACACAAAAAGTTTACCTTTGGATGCGAAAAATGGCACGAAATGTTTACGATTTTCTTAACGGCGAACTGGTTATTGAAATAATCTTACCAAGATTGCTACCTGCTGTTCAAGATTACTTCGAAATTAGAAACCCAAGCACATTGCAGGAAATCTTCGAATTGGCGGTCAAGTTCCAAAATCGCAGAATAGCGGAAAAAGCTAGAGGGGCATCGTATTCTCAAAGTATCTGAAGGCAATCTTCAAATGAGCAGAACAGAAATGCAAACCGCTTTTATGGGGGAAAGAGCTATCAAGCTAACTCATCGAAACTCGAAGGTCAAGGCCCAAAAAGGAAATTTGAAAACAACCGTCCGCGTACCCAGAAGGCAGAAGTTGAAAGGAAAGCTTTAAACCAGTAGAGGGGCCTGTAAAAGCGAGGGTCCAGACCCCGGAAGTTTCGAAAAAACCCTCAAGAAGATACTTAAATACGGTCATCGTAAAAAACTCACAATTACCAATTATACAAGTCTTGGTTGGCGATGTACCAGTAGAAGCCCTCATCGATATAGGAGCAGAAGGTAATTTTATGAGTGATATTTTTTTAAGGAGAATTTTAATAGGTTACGATTATTTAAAAATAAAAACACAGAAATCATAGCAGCGCAAGGACAAACTTGTCAATGTATTGGAAAATTATCTTTAAAAATACAGGTTCAAAACGAAAGCCTTAAAGTATTAATTTTTGTAGTAAAAAACTTGCAAAGTCCACTTATTTTAGGTATGGAGTTTTTAAAAGCCGCGAAGGCCAAACTGAATTTTCAGGAAAGTTCTATTGTGCTGGAGATGGATCGGAGGGTGGTGGAACCAGTGGAACAACCGCAAGTCGACCTTAGCCATTTGAATGACCATGAAAGCCAAGCCATCCAGCAAGTGGTGAGTACTTTTACAAACTTGTTTTCAGAATGGCCTGGTAGTTGTCAAATTTTTACGCATGATATTCAGTTAACTGCCGACAAACTCTGTAGGACTAAACCTTACCGTTATGATAAACAGAAAGAACAAATCATCGAAGAACACATTCAGGAAATGTTAAAGAACCAGATAATAACGCCCATAAATAGTGAGTACGCGAGTCCAGTCGTACTATGTAGGAAAAAGAATGAGTTTCCTCCTTCGGATAAAAGGGCTTGCTATCGATTACAGAAAACTTAATAGTGTTACTAAATTCCCAGTTTACCCTTTGCCAGTTATAGAGGAAATTATTAGAAAGATTAAGTCTACGAGATACATGACTACGTTGGACTTAACGGTTGGCTACTATCAAATAGCTATGAGAACCGAAGACATACATAAAACCGCGTTTATAACAAAATCGCGCACTTATGCATTTTTACGCATGCCCGTTGGGTTGTGTGGGGCCCCGTCAACATTCCAGAGAGCTATGGACATTGTTCTAAAGCCTGTCCTAGGAAAATCGACTTTAATCTATCTAGATGATATAATTATAAGGAGTAGTACGTTGGAACAACATATTAAAGACCTAGAAGAAGTTTTTAAATTATTAAAAGAGGCCGGTCTTACAATTAACGCCTCAAAATGCAAGTTCGTAACTAAAGAACTTAAATATCTGGGTTATAAAATTTCGCAAAAGGGTATAGAAACTCAAGATTCAAAAATAAAAGCCATCAAGAATTTCCCAAATCCCAACACCACCAAGAAACTTTCTTCTTTCCTTGGGTTATGTTCTTATTATCGGTCATTCAAAAAAGATTTTGCTAATATTGTTGAACCCTTGTTAGTAATTAAAAGAAAGAAAAGTAAATTCACGTGGACAGCAGAAGCAAATACTGCTTTTGAAAGGTTAAGAGAAGCGCTCAACAATGACCCTGTTTTGAAATTCCCGGAGGGGGACGAAAACCTGGAAATTGCAGCAGATGCGTCGGACTATGCTGTAGGTGCCGTTCTCATGCAAAATGGCCATCCTTTGGCATTTTTTAGTAAAACGTTGAACCCTACACAAAGGAATTATACAGCTACAGAGAGAGAAACATTAGCCGTATGAATGGCTGTACACAAATTTCGATTTTATTTCGGCAAAGCGCCAGTAACAGTCTTTTCGGATCATGCGGCTGTTGGTAGACTTTACTCGAGGAAAAACCTAACGCCCAGGTTAATAAGATAGGCTCTAAAACTTCAAGAATACAATCTCATAATTAAATATAAACCGGGTAAGGAAAACAATGTAGCTGACGCACTTTCTCGTATAAAACTGGACGACGAAGGAAATGAACTCAAATGCGCTGTGTTGACTTCAAAAATTTTAGATTCTAGAGATACGGTTATTACTGAACTGAAAACTGATCCTGAATTTGGAAATATCTATGCTTATTTAAAAGACCCCGAAAGCTTTGAGCACACAGATATCGATGCGATAAGAAATAGAGCAGAAAACTATGAAATAATGGATAATTTATTATTTTATACGAAAACAACAAACGAAAATCTCGAGTACAAACCAGTCATCCCAGCCTCGCCTCGAATAGTTAGCCTCGCTTTGATTTTGAAGGAATTACACGACGCGAAAACAGCGGGTCATTTAGGGGTCAGAAAGACTTTAAAAAGGGTATACGCGAGGCGGTATATTTCCCGCAATTATACAAAATAGTAACTGCGTATGTCAGGTCCTGCAATCAATGTCAGTTAATAAATGATATTAATTACAGCCCGGCCAGGTACTTAAATAGCATTCGCGCTACATTTCCGAAGGAAATTTTAGGCATAGATCTTCTTTGGTCCTTTCCCCCAGAGTGAGTTAAATAAAAATCGCTTTCTTTTAGTAATTGTAGATCATTTTTCAAAATGGACAGAAATTGTTCCACTTAAACGCGCGTCAGCCAAAACAGTGGCAGATGCATTCTTACACAGGTACATTTTAAAATACGGTGCACCGATAAAAGTCATTAGCGATAACGGTAAACAATTCGTTAGCCAAATATTTGAAAACATTTGCACTGGACTTGGCATACGCCATATCAATATGGTTCCGCATAGACCACAGGCAAACATCGCAGAAAGAGTTAATAAAATTATTGTAAAAATAATTCGAAGTTATGTTAGCACACATCACAAGCGCTGGGATGGCTACATAAATGAGTTAGCTTATGGTTTAAGAACAGGAAATCACGATCCTACGGGGAAAACTCCAGCAGAATTATTTTTAGGACGGAAGTTAATTACGCCATTAGATCAATTATTCTTTGTGCAACAAAGAGAGCAAGAATTTAAACAAAAAGATGTGCAAAAACTCATTGACCAGGCGGTTAAAAGCTCGGATACGGCAAGAAATAGACAAAAATTGTAATATGATAGAAAACGCCGTGAAGCAGATTTTAAAGTTGGAGATAAAGTGTTGAAGCGGAAATTTTCTTTATCGAGTGCCCCAGAGAATTTTACTGCAAAGTTAGCTCCAAAATTTGAAGGCCCCTATGTAATTCAGGAAATCAAGGGAGTGTTGTCCCTTAAGAATGAGAGAGGGGAAATCTGTAAAGCAAGTCCCGACCAGGTGAAAAAATATTATAATCAAAATGATTTTGAAATCCTTAAAAGTTTCTTGCAGGTCTCAAGCGTAAAAGAAGTGGAAGGTCAAGAAGTAACGTCACCCGCTCCACCACCCAAGAAGCAGAGAACTGAAGGGAAACCTAGCCCTTCTACAAGTCATGCGACGGTACCGAAAAGAAGAAATGAAAACGTTCAGAATCCAGCATTTAAGAAATACAAGAAAGCAACGCCGCCGTGTAAAGAATCTTTGGTAAAGAGGAAAAGACCAGTTACAACGTATCGCAGTAGAAATTCTGCATCGAGGAAAACACTTCCAGGGCTAGATAGTCAGGAGCAAACAAGGCCGCCGTTCCCGAGAACGAAAAGACAGCAGGAGGAACGAAAAGACCACCACCAACAGAAGAAATTCAAGCACGATTCCAGACCTGAGGACGCCAAGGCCGTCCAGGGGCAAAACGTAAAAGACAGCAACCCGACGACTACCACTCCAAGAGGCCAGCATACAGAGGGCGAAAAAGAAAAATCAACATAGACGAAACTCGAAGGACACAAAGGAGACGACTGACTTCGATGAATTCCATATCGTAGGAGCTGTTCTGCCAGAAGAGGATGTCGGAGTTCCAGTCATCGAAAACTCAAAGATAAGTTAAAATCTTCTATAAATTTTTCTTTTGCTCCGAAATGTTATGCGTAAATACGAAGTTCTATGTTTTGACGGAAGTCAAATTGTCTTGGTTGAGACTTAGTTTTGTTTTACTTTATTTAGCTAAGGCAAAAAGTATTATTTTCTTTAAGTATAAAATCTAAGAACAAGCAGTTTCTGTTGGTCGAAAGACTAATTCTGTTATGTTAAAGCCAAAATTTGGCCTAAGACAAAAATAACTTCATATTCTTGTATTAATAAGAAATTTAGTTTCATTGCCGCCAGCTTGGCGAAGAATGCGTGAAGTAAAAATTTATTTTTCTCTTATTCATTTTATGGTAAATTGTAAAAATCATATGGATTAGAATTTTGTAAATATACGTAAATGCTTGAAAGTTATGTAAAAGTAGAATTTAGTCTAGAAGCATAAAATTTTAGATGCTAAAAGTAAATGCTCAAAAGAAACGAATTTAAATTTAAGTATTAAACTGTAGATAAAATCATGCTTTAGAGCGAAAGCCTGCATGTCTAAAGATGAATGAGGGGGAATTTAGAATGAATGTATTTTGTAGGGTTCTCCACCTACACTTGAATTTTAAGAATGTTAAAATAGCTCATCGAGTTTTAGAATGTCGAGTAAGGTGTGTCTATTTGGTCGCTGAATTCTAACAAATCATTGTGGTTAGGGGAAGTGTTGCAATACTAAAACACGAATATTCCCGTTTGACACCACACATGGTGGAAAGCCAGGGTAAAGTTAAATTCATGTTTGAATACTTGAATGAATGTGAATTAAGCAGTAATTAAGGAAAATAAATCGATCAAAAAGAAAAACCTTATTCAGTGTCAAGAAAGTGTAAATTATAATGTATTTAGAAAGATACTGATACTTATTCCTTCTAGATGCTGGAAGGAAGAGAACAGATTGAATGCTGAAGTCCAGGAAAGGTTGCTGTAAGAAGAGAGGGTAAAATAATTATCTACAGAAATTTATTCTAACTTTTGTGAGAAAACAGTTTTTTTTTATGTAAACGAGGCTCTTAAATTTTAGTTCAGAATTGTGGAAACTTTTCAACAGTTCGTTTCTAGGACCTGCTTCCAAGTTTACCAAATTCTGGCAGCGGCAAATGTAGGGTTTATATTTATTTTAACTAACATTTATTTTAAGTGTAAACTATCTTTCCTGTCAAGCCTTACTTTCCCCTGGAATTGCTAATGCCAGAGTATGTAAATTTTAGTAGAACGCGCAAGGTATTCAAATTGTCAGCGGAAGTAATTTGAGTTAAATAGAAGGGAAACGAGTTCGAAAGTGTGCTTTCTTGCTTCACGAGCGTGGAGGTGGCTAGGTAGAGATTGAAGAACCACGCGTTTCGGCTTGTGTGCGTGCCTCGGCAGATAGTTGAATCTTTCAACTTAATATTCAGAAGTTTGCTGAAATATCAGCTGTATCTTAGAACGCGGTTAGGTTAGTTACGTTTAGAGAGCCTCGTAGGTAGTAACTTGTTATTATTCATTTTTAATTTCTTATCTTTATTTTACCGCCGGGTCGGCGTAGTTTGTGAGCGTCAAGAGCACGCATCTGTAATTTCTAAAGTTGAATAAAAAGGGATTTAAACCCTTCTCAAGACTCTGTGTACTTTCCAGTTAATAGCAATCACCACTATTGTTGCGTGCAGGTTGGGGCCGCGCAACATTATAGGTTGATAAACTTTAAAAAATAAAACAAAAATTATAACAACTGGATCCGAATATTCTTGTTTTTAAAATTACTCATATCCTGTTTTATTAGTGAAAAAGGGAAAAATGCAGTTTATATATTCAACTTAATATTCAGAAGTTTGCTGAAATATCAGCTGTATCTTAGAACGCGGTTAGGTTAGTTACGTTTAGAGAGCCTCGTAGGTAGTAACTTGTTATTATTCATTTTTAATTTCTTATCTTTATTTTACCGCCGGGTCGGCGTAGTTTGTGAGCGTCAAGAGCACGCATCTGTAATTTCTAAAGTTGAATAAAAAGGGATTTAAACCCTTCTCAAGACTCTGTGTACTTTCCAGTTAATAGCAATCACCACTATTGTTGCGTGCAGGTTGGGGCCGCGCAACATTATAGGTTGATAAACTTTAAGAAATAAAACAAAAATTATAACAACTGGATCCGAATATTCTTGTTTTTAAAATTACTCATATCCTGTTTTATTAGTGAAAAAGGGGAAAATGCAGTTTATATAAATTGGTTTTAGTTGCTTAAAACTTTGCTATAACGAAAACGTTCCCTAATCATTTCAAAAAAGACAGGAATAGACTACCATTCAACTAAAGCTTCGAAGGGACTAATTTCCTTCCCCTGTTATCAAATGACTTTAGAATTAATGGAACTATAATCATAAAAAGGCTAATATTGTAGTTTACATTAAAACTATAGCCATGTACAAAATTTATCAACTTAAATGTTTTAATCTTACTACCAAATGAATAATATAACAAAAGTATCGTCGCAAACTCTTAAGGGGACTCATACACCTTAAAACCCATAAGATCTTCTAAGTTGCAAGAATTGGGATAACGTATTTATTTTAAAAGCAATTACAATTTTTACAGCTGACTACATAATATAGTTGCCTTCTGAAATAGTAATCAGAAAGTTTGTGTTGCCACAAATATTTTTATAATTTAATCCGCTTTGTGACAAAATGTTTCGTCATGTTTTCACTTTGCGAGCACAGTTTAAAGCATTCTATTGCACAATTTATTTCCATATTTAATATATTGCTTTTTGTACATTGCACATTTGGAAACTACTGTGAACCAAAAATTCTAAGAAATTATGTTAAATTTTTATTTCGTTTGGAGATGAGTTTATAAATTGTATTTTATTAAAAAATTCTGTAACGTTTTCGTGCATACAAGTTTTTAATATTAAAATATTCATCAGATTTTTGTTCAGTTAGAACATAGTGCCCATATAAAGAATTCCATCAAATTTCAAGTATGTACCGTTAGCCATTTTTAAAATACCACGCGCGCAAGGTGGAAACTAACGAAACATTTTATCACATAGCGGATTAAATTACAAAAATATTTGTGGCAACACAAACTTACCTAGATAAAAACGTTTAAAGTTCTAGAACTGTGTTGTAGATAGATTTAATATACAGCTGTATAAATATCCATATATCATTTCTGTATAAATATCCATATATCATTTCTGTATGAATATCCATAAATTATTTCTGTATAAATATCCATTTTTTTAAATTTCTATAAATGATACACGTAGTTCACAATAAGGATACAACTTGTAGAGATTATTTTAATTTTAATAGTAATTTTTTATTTTGAATCTCTTTCTTTTAAATTCTTGCTTCTCATGTACAACTCCCTATCAGAATGAATTTTCAGCACCGCGTTTTCTATGAAGGAGGTAGAACCAATATTTAATGGGAAGATCCGTCATATCCAGAGAAGAGCTCAGAAGATCTCAGTAGAGCGTTTTCTGCCTTCGGGCCATGCCGTTGCTTTAAGCCCATCTTACTATATTCGGCAGTAACCTTACGTATCTTACGTGTCTGTTAGTATTCAAAGGTAAGTTTGATTACGAGCCAACTCGTTTAGTTATTTTTGTACAACTTCGGTTAAGTTTTAGTTAGTTGAGTTAGTTTCTTACTTTCCATCTTAAATTAAAGCCCAAGTTGAGGCTTTCTTGTGAGCCAGAAAGGGTACAATTGCATTGTTCTTTGAGTGGAATAAAAGGGTATTTTAATCCTTCTTTGAATTTTCTTTTTGTAGTTGTAAGAATAACAGCGAATTGTCGCTATACTCTTGTCCAAGATTCTAGTTGCCACGGATGTGAAATTTATCTAGAAATTTATAAACTTATAACATTATCCTAAACTTCGAACTAAATTCCCGATACATATAATTAATGACATTTATTATTAAAATTTAGCTAATGAATATTATAAGCTATTTCTCCCACTTTCCTAGCGTGCCTTCGTGGTGTAGTGGTTTTCTGCACGCTTGACCGGTACCCAGAGGACCGTGGTTCGATTCCCGGAGAAGGCGGTGGATAATTTTTCATCTCTTCTGCTTCCAAAAAACTCCTTATGCCTCTACAATATAATTAATGACATTTATTATGCAACTTTAGCTAATACATATAATTAATGACATTATCCTAGACTTTAAGCTAAACTCCTTAATACATATTAACATATTAATACTCAGTTTTACTTCATCGTCTCCACCTGCTAGGGGAAGGTGAAGAGTACTTACATGAGCCGACTTTGAGTTCATAAAAATCTACAATCATTTTCATGAACAAGCTAAGTATCTCTCCTGAGCAACCACTGTCTGTCATACGATAGATCGGAACATTACCCACCGTCATCTCTCATTTCTCCCCAAATAACCACAGAGCTTAAAACTCTAGATGAAATTTCATAAATCGGTAAGAAAAAGACACTCTGAAAGTACTCTGTGGATTAAGTTGTATGTAAGAAATGATCGTCGCTCATCTAATCCCTATCTAAAACAGAATTCTAGATCATGAAGACTGTCATGAAAGAGATTTGATCTTTATCATTTAATAAATGTGTGTAAAACAGGAACTCATCATCACCATCGGAGAGAAAGTTTATTTCTTATTCATTAATTATATATCTATACTTTTCTTCACCATTGGACAAGAATCTTTACCTCCCAGCCCGTACTTAAATGACTATAAAAGTGGACCACTTCATCACCGTTTACAGGAAATTTTATCTCTCAGTCATTTCTTAGAAGTCTTTAAAACTCGAAAACTTCATCGCCGACGGACAGGAGTCCATATAAATCAGGAGAATCTCTCCATTAAGCTGTCTTTCGCTTTTTGTGAATCATCTCTGTACTACTTTGGTCTTTGTCCTTCATTATTGTACACTTTTCTACCAGTTATCATCCCAATTCTCACTTTAGCACTTTGAATTTTTTCTTCTTTCTTCTCACTCCATTTACTGCTTCTTACCATCATTTTCTTTCCTAAATTAAAATGAAAATAGATATTCCTTCTCGACAATATAATTCCCATTTAACCCCTGACCTAATTAAAAGCCAGTTTCTGAAGCAGCCACGCCACTACTTGATTAAAATTTATCAATATCAGCCATCCCACCAATTTTATAAACTAATTATAGCCACAACATTTAAAATTATGCACTGTATGTTTTTCTTCCTTTGCCCCAAGAAAAGGCCAATACCGGTTTTTGCTCATCTTGAAGCGGTGAGAAGTTTCTGCATCCACAAAACGTCTCTTAATAAAATAACAGGCCTAGCAGACAGTATGCATTTTGTCACCAATATAAATAATTGTGTGTCCATTTTTATTTCCTTCACAGTCCAAATGCCTAGTTAATAATAAAATTTCACCATGCTCTTTCTTTTAAGCTTTCCGATATTTCTAGCGCAAAAAAAAGTCTTTTTTTTTTTTTTTCAGCAATGGATTGGATTGGATTGGATTATTAATTTTATGGCAAAGCACACGAGGGCTATCTGCCTAAAGGGAGGGATGCCTTCGTGGAGGAATTTCTAAGGGAAACTGGCTCGTATACACGTTACACATGGGGAAAACCACGAAAACTTTCAAAGCAATGTTCTTTCTTCCTAGCTTCCCTCTGCGGCTCATTAACTTACACATTGCATTTAACTTCCACGTTGACTTTTATAATTGAATTTTTAATTAGAAATTGAAGCAAATTTTCTGGAAAATTGTATAATCATGTTCAATTGAAAATTATATTTTGCCTGAATGCCTGCACCTGTGCCCGAATGTACAAATTCGTCAAACAGTGGCAGCTTCTTTTGGAATCCGTTTTCGAAGAGCGGAGTAGTTTCGTGAGTATTTACTGTTTTTTTTTTTTTTTTTTTTTTTTTTTTTTTTTTTTTTTTCGTCCAAAGAGGCGTTAGTCCCAATAGGCTATTAGTCTCAAAACGGCATTTTGCGTTGGTTCACCTTTCAAAGTGTTGCCACCAAAAATTGTCACTATGTATTATATTTAAAGAAATTAAATAATAAAGAACCTGCATGAATGCATGAATTTTTGTCGCATTGCTAAAAAACAAAGGTATCTAGAACCATCAAATTTTGAATAACGTAGTCCTCCAACCTAATATGGACACTTGGAAGCCCGAATTTTGAATTTGTTTTATTATTTGTTTCAAATTTTGTAAAGCTTTAACGAATTTTTGATTAACAAACTCAATGATTTCAAAGCCAGGAAAGTCAACACTGTATGGAAAAAATATATTTTTATCTTCAGTGCGAGAGACTGTGTATCAGAAATTCTAAAGATATGCTCTTTTAAATAGTTTGTGCCCCATAAGCCCATCAGAGGCCAAATAAATAACATTGTCTTATGGCTCCTTCCGGGTTTGATGTTCAATGAACGTAATTTTTACATGAATGAACGTGATTTCTTCTGCTGCAATGTAAGTATACGAATAAATTTCTGTAAGGTATTTCGTTAAGAAGGCCTGCTCACCAAGACAGATAATCCTGATGTGTTTATCCTGAACCAATCAAACAACCGAGATTAAGTTTTATTAGTTAAAATTCATATTGTTACATACGTACAGGTTCGTAATAGATTGAATGTACAAGTCCGATAATAGATTAATAAAAATTTATTTTTTACCAAAAGAAATATTTCAGAACTCTGGAATTCACAATATCACATAGTATAAACCTTAGTTACAGTACAAACTACTAAGAACGTTAAACACAACGCAATGCAAAGCGCATCTAAAGAAAAAGCTAACTCAGTTCACGCGGAGCTACAACCCGCAACAACAGTAACTAAGAAGCTGAACTCAGATGTTCTCTCTCCGAGCTTTTATTTTGCTTAACTGGCCGTCGAGATATTTCTCGTACTTTCTGCTTCTCGAAATTACTGGAAAGCAATAAGAGTGTGGGATTACGGTTACAGCTAACATAGCGGTCAATTACGTTTATTCAATTTCAATATATATTACGGTGATGCAGAGACCGGATCAAAATGACGCCAAATGGTCTCCATATTTTTGGTGATTTCCTGCCAAATTTGGAAACAAGTCATAAAAACCGTTGTCAGCTTGGCGATATCTCGCCAAGTTACCGAGATATCGATTTACTCAACGTTAAATGTCCTTACCCCTGTACTCTTACCTTTCCAGCATAGCTTAATATTTGTATCACACTACATTACGCAAAAAAACACAACAATGTTTCTTATAATTCTAATAAAATTACCTATCTAAGTACAAAATTCGCAACAATATGTTTAATCAGTTAAAGTTCGTATATATATTCAGTTAAAATTCGTATGTTTCGATAACTTCACAGCATCTGCAATTTATTATAGAATTACAGATATTATTTCAATTTCTGAGCATTTGGGCGAACTTTCGCAGGAACTTGACACACATGCTTGCATGTTCAGAAACTTCCATTTTCAAATGTAAATGATAAAGAATAATAATACAGAATCTTTAATACTTTTTGTTAAAAAATAAATTTCTAACTTCCCAATCTAGTGTGGACTGTACCGAGAAATTTTTAGCTTATCCTGCTCTGAGAATATTAATGTACGATTTCCATTACATGTTTGTAAAATTTATGTATAGGCTGAGGTGTCAAAATATGTAAGTAGGAATATTTAGTTTTATGCGCTTTGAAAAATAGTTACTTCGATAAATCGAGATATTTCTATCGTCAAACAAACAACTTTCTGTTCATAAATAATGCATTAAGCGCATTTTTTCTCATATGTTCCTTAATATTTTTCTTTTCCCATACTTCGGGTAATGGAATAGAAAGCAGCTCATCTAGCTGCTACATCAGCAGCCGGGGGAATAAAAACTCCTCGAGAATACTCCTTTCATTCTGCTTTCTTTTATGCGCTGGATTCCATCTTGATCAATACGGGAGTATCGTATTTCAGTTACGGAAGGTTTAGAGTTAACGTTCCGAAATGACAAGGGTACCCCATTTCGGGGTAAATCTTTTTGGTCACTAAAGTATCCAAAAGATAAAAGTACCATATATTTTTTCATTTATAAACCTAGAATTTTCAGTTGCAGTTTTACTACTGAAGTTTGGTCAGCTTATATATGAGTTCAAAAGTATTTAAGAGTTATTCGGTCACAAAAATAATGTTATATGTTAAGCAATTGAAAACAAAAACAAACAAAAAAAAAAGAATTAATTATTCCAAAGAGGCTTTGTTCCTGAAGGACTATTGTTTTCGTTTTGCAATTTTGCTTCGGAACTCTATAAACGACGTATTACTTTTTAAATCGTTGCCACCAAATGTATGTATTATTCTCGCACTGTGATAAAACAACGGTACCTACAGCCATCCAATTTTGAATCACGTAATCCTACTGCGAATATGGGCACCTGAAAGCCATAATTTGAAATTTGGAGTTTGTTTTAGTATCGATCTCATATTTGTAAAACTTTAACGAATTTTCGATTAACAAACTCAGCGGTTTAAAAGCAAGCACTGGCAACACTTTTCGGGGGGGGGAAACCTTTTTATTTCCAGCGCGCGGAATTGTGTATCGGAAATCCTAAAGCTATGCTCGTTTTAAAATTATTTTGGGACATTGCTGTTGAACTGAATTTTATGGTTTAAGTGGAACATGATATTTAATAAATTAAAGTAACACACAAAACGTTAAAAAAACGCCCCTTTGAACGTAATTAAAAATTTGAAACCTTTCAGATTTCTTTTTTTTTGGGGGGGGACGTTCTAATTTTTTTCTATACTTTTATAGTTACGTTTAAACTACTAAAAACGTTAAACACAACGCAATTCAAGTGCATATAAAAAGTGAAGCTGAGAGGTAGATATCTAGTATTCCAAACTCACACCGAACAACAACGACTTAGAAAGTCATGCTCTCCGCGTTCTTATATAATTTCGCCCCTGCCGCTGAGAAATCGAGAGTAATTTCTCCTTTTCGAAATTACTGGAAGGCATATGAAGGCCGGATACGGTTTTAGCTGCATATATAATCAATTACAGTTATTCAATTACAATAACCATTGCAGTTATACAGTAACCGGACCCAAATTTCACCAAATGGTAGCTAAGTTTGACGACTTTTAGCGCTTTCACGTTAAATTTGGCTACAAAAACTACTCGCCAAAACCACAGCCCGCTTGGCGATTTCTCGTCAAATTTTCGGGCAAGACCTCGCATCTTTAGATTTTCGTGTTACATTATACAAAAAGAATACTGCAAATTCATATATACTTTCACTAAAATTACACATGTACAAAACTCGTAAGAATACATGAATAAAGTTTCTCAATACTGCTATGCCCCTCGCAATCTTCTAACAATTCTAAGAAATTTCTCTTTGTGAGAAACAAATTCCGCTGAATGTTATTATCCCCATTTCACACCTATCTTAATTTCATTTGTTTTTTAGCGATATCATCTGCAATTCCATATGCAGTGTTACCCAGATAAAGGGATTAAAATTAGTTTAAAACAATAAGCAGTCCTTTGTCGTCCAGGCAATTTTCTCGACATTAGAAATAAATAACTAAAGCACAAGTAGAAAAAAAAACTGCTTGAGAATGATAATCGGAAAGCTAAAACGCAACTGACCACACAAATGGGAGTAATATAAAATCTGAAAGTTTTCAGATGTTTTTATTTTATTACTGTTATTATCACTAAATATTTACTTAGTTGTTTACCCTTTGCATTTTTTTACGTCAGTGGCACTTTTAGAGAAGTCTTTCCATAAATGTTAGAGGCCCACCAGCGGCCGAGCGGTAAAATCGCTGAACACTGGTAGTCCGGTTCGAGGTTCGAATCCCGCGAACGGGCTGGCTGCATAGGCGTTTTCGTGGTTTTCTCTATGTGTAACGTGTATACGAGCCAGTTTCTCTTAGAAAGTCCTTCACGAAGGTATCCCTCCCCTTAGGCAAATAGCCCTAGTGTGCTTTGCCGTATTCTCAATACACCACCACCATAAATGTTAGAGTGTCATATTATAAAGCATTACTCATTCTTTTTCAAATATGACCAAAAATATTATGGTAGGTAAGAACTATTTTTTAACTTCTGACAGTATTTAATTAAAACGGTTTAATTTTAACTCTTTTTCTTAAGTTTTCAATATTTAATTTGTTGGAGTGAACAGAGAACTTACGAACATTAAATACCTTTTTATGACCAGAAAGTGACAGTGTTTATTCCTCATGAATTATAGCCAGCGATAGTTTCAACAAAGTAGTTCCGCTTCATTTTAGAAAGCAAAGATGAAATCTTATGCTTCTCTTTCTTTCAAAAATAGAATGTGCACATGATACAGCATGGACAAGGCATGGACAATGATATAGCATGGACAAGGCGTGGACAATGATATAGCATGGACAAGGCATGGACAATGATATAGCATGGACAAGCAATTTAAAATGAAATAGAGAAAATCTGATGTTGATCCCACATGACTTCCTTGTGCAGTCAATGAAGTGCAGCAAAAATTATACGCACTTTTTGCTGCACTTCATTTAAACTTACTTCCTCGACATATTCTAAGTTAATTCACCGATTCCTCGGAATGAAATTCACATCAAAACTACAAAATTTAAAATTAAATATCCCAGTCAAATTTTGCCATATGAGAGTCAGACTTCTAATAATTTTATTTTTTCATAATGATTATATGTATAGAAACTTTGAAAAGTTAAATTTTGTTACTTGCCTAAAATTATTATTTTTTTAATTTTACATTGCCCAAACATGAATATTTTCGGCATATAAAGAACTTTTTGTAACTGGAAGTATGTCACTGCAACCAACTGTTGCGAAAATAAAGGTCCTGTAAGGACTTTTAAGCTGAGTAAGAGAGGATGTGCGTATATATGCACTGGTTATCATTAAATAAGGTAAAATCACAGAAACGACAATTACTGAGAAAGTTTTATGTAGAATGTAATGAAACTGTCCCACAGTATGCAGCATTTACTGAGGTATAAAATAACATGAAAAGAAATTTCCAGACAATTATGGTGTTATAGAAAATAGAATATGTGTAAAAGGAAGAAATCAGATCTGTCAGTTTGGTATACGAATAGTACCTTCAATATGGAGTACGATCTTCCCTAGAATACAACATGTATGATGTTGTCATTTATATGGTATATCATTTCCGAAGAAAGTGAGAGCCTTAGATTTTCCAAAGCAGTTACAAGCTTGGCAAGGGTCTGAAGACAAGGATTGAGAGCAACTATGTGTCTTCCTAAAGCATCCTAAACGTGCTCGATAGGATTTAGGTCTGGTGATCGAGCTGGCCAGTCTATATGCTGAATTGTTTGCGGCTAAAGAAGATAATCATCCACGATGCGAGTCTTGTGAGGTCTAGCGTTATCGTCCTGTAACAGGAAGGTATAAAGGCTCACATTAGCATCAAGGATGCTATCTCTATAGGCCTGAGCATTCATGGTTCCAAGTGGAAAGACATGGAGGTCTGTGCTTCCATCCAAAGAGCTACCACCCCAAACACTGATTCTTTCATATGCTTCTCTTTCACGGATGTTTGCTGGATGATAACGGGTTCTAGGTTCAAAGTTAGTCTACTTTCGCTTTGGAGGCTAAACCTGGACTCCACTGAGTAGAGCCTACCATAGATCAGTTGTCCAGTGGGCCATAGTGGCGTACCCACTTCAAACGTTCCCTTCTATGACGTGATGTGAGAGACACGCAAATGGCTATTCGCTTCGCGTACATACCTCTTTCGTGAAGCCATCTACGCACAGTTGGCGCTGACACCGACTTTTCAATCCCTGCAGCAAGGAAGGATCTGAGATGAATCGGACTTGCGGTTCTATTCTTTCGTGCCCATAACAACAAATATCGGTCATCGGTGCTCGTCGTAGTGATTGGCTGAATCTCCTGGATTCCGAATTTGTGATTAGAAATTGTTGCCAAAGTTTATGAACCACGGAGAGACTCACATAGCCATCTGGCTACTTCTGTCCGACTTTGTCTTGCCTCTAATCTCCCAATAGCTTTTTATCGCTGTTCTTTGGGCAAATGGTTCCTGAAGGTCATTGTTACGAATTTGATACTCCGGATTTCTTATCTCAGCATCAGAGCGAAATTTGCAGGCTTGCTCTGAGACATGCAATTTTATGCTCCTCTCAGATAACGTATTCTGGTTGCAGCGCCACTAATTTGCATATAGCAGTTTTATTCAGTAACTCTTATTTAACAACATATTCAAATTTTATACAGATTGGTTTATTTTGAATGAGTTACCGCCATTTTTGTGATTTTTCCCTAATTTTTGGAAACCTTTATATATGTATATATATATATATGTGTGTGATTCGTACTGCCGACTGCAATAAAAAAAGAGGTGTTCTTTACTTTTAACGTTCTTTTCTTTACTTAGTGCAAGAAATAAAAACATCAATGCAAGAAACATAAAAATTCACAAAACGTCACAGAAATTACGTAAAATTATGTGTAAATATAATATAGCAGACTTTAAGACAGAAGTTACTATAGAAAGTTCTCTCCTTTCACCTCAGTTGATCTTATGAGGTTCTAAGCTTCTGCATAGGTTTTAGGCATTCAATTCCTCTGAGGGTTTTCCATTTCAGAAATTTTCCTTAAATCTGAATTATGTTGCATGTCGCACAATTGAAGAATACGTTTTTGCAAGAATATTTTTCATTGAGATAAATGCTGGTTCAGGTTCAGAGCTACCAATATCTATATTTGTCAATATGACTTCAATAATGTTCACATTATTACGATCTTGTTACGCGGCTTCTCCTTTATGTCTTCACAACAAAACCATGAAAATCATTTCACTTTTATTTCATGCATTAACATTAAACTTAATGTTTGTCAAATCATATTAAGACAAGGAAAATATGAGTTTTTATTGCAAAAATAAACAAAACCCAAAAGTAATGGCTCGCAAATAAGAGACATATTAAAAAAAAAGTCCCGTACGATCTATCTCAGTAGCTCGCTACGTATTATAGCCATATTTTATTTCGCTGATAAGTTTATCTATGTTTAAAGAAATTAATTCTAAATATTGCTTTCATTTAATAATGTAAATATTTCTTTAAAATTCTTAATGAAAAATCTTCGAAACGAAACATGATTAAGATGATGAAAGTATATTATCCTAAGCGTTATTAGAATTAAATTCTGAAGATGCAGAGAAATAGCACAGAATATTCAATACAAATCAACACGAAGTTGCTTCATTAATTTCTCAAGCTTCTTTTTCGGCGAAATGTATTATTAATTACACTTTAACCGAATGTGAAGGTGTGTACCTTATTTTCCCCAAGTTTCTAGAGTCTTCGTTATTAAATTTTACGTTGATATCCTTCTGAATAATTTTAAGTATTACAAAATTAGATTTTGAGAAGATAGACGCTTTTAATGTAAGTCTTATTTCGTATAGCTTTAGTAGTTTTAGTAATTTTAGTAATTTTTTAAAACATTTTCGTAATTTTATTAAAAACTTTAATAAGTTTATACGTTTTGGCAAAAAATTATAATATAAATATTACAAGTATTTTATACTGTATCTTTAGGTATGTGATTTCATTCAATTTCAAACTTTTATGTCTATTTAATATGTGAATACTATATATTCATTTACACTCATGTCCATAAATTAAGGATAATGCAAAATCAGGCAAAGGAAGAGAAAGAAGCAAAACAAATTTGACTTATTTGTAAAGCTTATTTATTAAACAAAAGGTAAAGAGCAAAGAAAGATGCTATAAGTTTGATATTATTAAAAAAATTATCGATTCTTTCTCCCTGGAGCAAATTACAAAAAAAAAAAAAAAAAAAAAAAAAAAAAAAAAAAAACCTATTTGCAATAAACCAATATTACATGGTTGGTACGATTGTTAATAGATTGTATGTCTCTCAGACGATGCAATACAGTCCGTACAACGACTAGGCATGCTGAGTATCAAATTAGCGATCTGATCTTGGGGGACATTACACCACTCAAAAAGCAATGCTCCCCGAAGTTCCGGTAGATATGTAGGAGGAGGTTGACGGGCTGCAACTAGTCGGCCAAATATGTCCCACACGTGCTCCACTGGATTGAAGTCCGGTGAGAATGCTGGCCAGTCCATACGGGTGATATCCTCCGACTGAAGGCATTCGCTTACGATGTTTACACGATGAGGACGGGCATTCTCATCCATAAATACAAATTGTGCGCCCATGGCGCCCCGAAACAAACGTACATGTTGTTCCAGAATGACATCCCGATAGATTTGGCTTGTCATGGTTCCAAATTGAACATGCATGTCAGTTCTGGAACCCAGAATAATTCGCCCCAAACGAGCATTCCTGCACCACCGTAACGGTGTCGTTCAATGATGTTTTCTTGGTGGTAACGGGTACTTGGAGCACTCCATATGAACGTTCGGCGAGAATCAGACTGTAAGATAAACCTAAACTCGTCGGAAAACATCACACAAGCCCACTGTTGCGGTGTCCACAATGCATGCTCTCTACTCCAGGCTAACCGCAGGCGACAGTGAGTTCCAGTAAGTGGACCACATCTGACAGGTCTACGATCATATAGATCAATCTGCCCTAAGCGACTGTACACGGTCTGCCTTGAAATTGTCGTACCAGTGGCTGAAGAGAGCTGACGAGACAGGTCTGAGGCTGCGCTCCGCCTGTTTCTTTTGGCAGTAACTGCCAAATACCGGTCCTCATTCGGCGTTGTAACTGTGGGGCGACCTGTGCTGTAACGTCCACTCACATTTCCATCATCTTGGAATCGTTGCCAAAGCCTGGAGATGACACTGTGGGGATTTCCAAGTTCGTCTGATACTTCCAGTTGGGTACGCCCACATTCCGTGGTTGTTCCGTGGCCGATAATTCTATCACGTAGAAAATCATCCAAATGCGTCTTTTGTATCATAACTATTCGGTTATTGCACTGAAATGTTTATAAAGCGCCTGTGAACAATTTTACTTCTTTGCCTGTATTCCTTATATATCAGTCTCTTACACTCTCGTCATTGTGACGTACCATCGGTGTCATCTGGTTACTTTCTGAAATTTGCATATGATTCTTGAAGATGTGTGTAGTGATTTTACTGGTGATATATTTATTTTAAAGTTCGATTTCCGCCTGCCTTCGAATTATCCTTAATTTATGGACATGAGTGTATATGTGCCAACTAAATAGAAGTGATCAGACAGTCTATAATACATGCTTCGAGAATTCGGAGATATACCAGTATTTTATTTTAGCAACGGTTCTTCTAAATTGCATTTGTGGAAACAATCTGATGATATTAAACTATTAATAACAAAGTACTGTTCTTTTGATAAAAGTATTTACCATGCAATTATCTTGCAACTGCAATTTTTTTTTTTTTTTTTTTTTTTTTTTTTTTTTTTTTTCAGCTACATCATATCTCTTCTAAATTATTAGTATTAAAGCTTTTTTAACATTAATATCAGGATTTTTCAAAAATGGGCAATTGCATGTATTGAATTCTGCAATCGCATATAATTTTTTTAATATTTTATCTTAGATTTATATGGCTGAAGCTCACCTGCTGGAAAAAGAGAATATAAGCTCAGCGGCACAGATTTTGCAGGGATGTAAATTTATTTTAAAAAGTTAATCAGGTTTTTCTTTTCATAAGTCATTTCAAAAGAATTCTTATATCTTAGGCTGTAGCTTGAACAATTTCTACAGTTAAAGGGCGCTTGCTGTGTGTGTGTGTGTGTGTGTGTGATTATGGCAAAGCCTCGAGGGCTATCTGACTAACGGGAGGGATGCCTTCGGGGAGGACTTTCTAAGGGAAACTGGCTCGTATACATGCTGCGTATTAGTAAAGTTTTATTGTGTTACACATAAGCGAAGGTAAAATAGGAAATACATGCAATTTAACAAAGCTTTTCAAGTAAGAAAACATATCTAAATTGCAGTTGCTGATTCCAAAATCATCAAACCCTTCTATTAAATTTTCTGATACTTCTAGCTTAACTAACAAGATGTAAAGTTCTTAGAGTAACTGTAACAGTTTATCTCTCAAGAATATCAATTAACTAAAATTATTACAAGAAATATGCAGTTAAAGTGATCAAACTGGTGTACATTTAAAAATTCTTGCTCGTCTCTGTCACGAGTCAAGTTTTTATAACAAAACATTTGTGATTTTCATATGACGGACTCTTAAAAAATTACTGAAAAAAATAAAAATATACTCAGACGCTTAAGGTTTTGAAATAAAAGACAGAATGGTTATATATTTCCCAAGGGTATTAAATTTAGGCTATTTAACAGTAAACGAAATAGCAAGTTCAACGTAAAATTTCATGCTGAAAACATGAAATTAATTAGTGGCTACAGTTTCGTTGAAATTCCGACTAAATTTATCAGAAGCTACTTTTTGCGGTAAATACTTTAAACAGAAGCTATAGTTTTAAGTAGCAAATTTTGCAGCTCTTGGACATGGGAAAAGTGTGTTCTGAACCAAAATTTTGTCTAAACATTTTTTGACAAACCACCACGAATAATACCCAAAGTAGAAAAATTTAAGCAACAAATTCATTTTTCAGCATGTTACAATGATATAGTTCAAAAGTGCTCCTAGTGATCAGTACAATGAAGTACCAACTCAGTAGTTTAACGTCTGTCGTCCAAGAATTTGGATCTGATAAAAGTGCTTTTTTGCGAGCTTGGAAATCCTTAGAAACAACAGGTACAATTGCATAGAACCTAGATATTGCTCGGTTAAGAAAACCGTACAGGCGAAACGAGGTCGAAAGCAGACAGCGGGCAACATTAATCATCATCTCACGGCAGAGGGACAACAGGCATCCCGGTTTAGTGTTGCCATAGGACTTCATAAAGGGAGGCTATTCACGTGCATACCATTTACAGCAACCCTTAGGAAGCACTTTTTACAGTGGTATAGAGATCACAAAGACTGGACACCTCATCAATGAAGTCATGTCTTCTAAACCAATAAGAGTCGTTTCAGTCTGACAAATGGTTCTCAGCTCCAGTTGATGTGCAGAGAGTTAGAGACATACTTTCTTCTTATTAATATCAGGGAAACAGACCGTTGGAGTGGTCCTGATGTGCTTATATGAGAAAGCGTTACGATCAACGGACGAAGGGAGCTTCAGATTTTTGACACAAAATCACTGCCGGAGATCGTTACTATGATGAAGCTATCCTTTCCACTGGCCTCGACTTTGTTTTATGGACCACAATGCACGCCCACACAGCGCTCAAGGCTGTTGAGGAGCTCCTTGAAAGTGAAGATATCCGCAGAGTGGATTGGCGGGCTTTCTGACCTGGTTTAAATCCCGTTGAACATATGTGGAATGCTTTAAGGAGATGTCTGGCGGCACGCTCTTACTCTCCGAAGAACACCAGAAAACTGAAACACATGCTCCTTGAAGAATATCAACTCATATTCGAAGAATTATCAGATAATCTGGTATGGAGTATCGACAAACGGTGTAACGCTACCATTGCAGCTAAGGGAAGTCATTTCCTTTACTAAGGCTCTTTTTCCTCTTGGCCAGACAGTTTTTAGTACTAATGCAATTTTATCAATATAGCCTTTTTCTGTTCATTCTGTACTGCATGCGTCCTATTAATTTTTTGCTGCTATACTTTCCTCGATATTTAAGTACTATTTTATGCCTCTATAGTATGAAGCCACACAGTCGATTTTTTGCGGGATTACGGCCAAAATCAGAAAAGTTGTTTACGTGTAGTGCACTAGTGTGTCTATCTAGCACTACACCTTTAACTGCAAGTAAAAGTTGTAATGGCAATGCCCTGTCAATGATAGTCTTTCATTCCAAAGAAACTGCAATCATCAAATCAAGGACATGCTAATTTATGCAAAGTGTTTCATTTGTGTACTTTTACGTAGTTTCAAACTCAGAAGTGTAGAGAATGATCTCATTTAGTAAATAATTATTTCGCTAATTTCTGAAAATGAGAGGTGCTGCTACATGTAGAGCGAAACAACAGACTGAGACAAAGTATGAATCTAAAATGCAAGTTTAAAATTATTTAGAGATTCTCACTAAAACATACAGATTTCTGAAGAATATAATAAATATCTACTTGTGAAACCGAAACATTAAAAATAATTATAATAGTTTCAATTTACTAAACAATTTCAATTTACTTTCTTCTTTATCGAAGACAGCGCGATTGGCACTTCATTGTACTGATCACAAGGAGCACTTTTCAACATTATCATTGTAACATGCTGAAAAATTAATTTGTTGCTTAAATTATTTAGCATTTGTTTTCTCCTTTGTTTTTCTAATTATCTTCAGATAAAGCCGAGCCCACCAGCGGCCGAGCGACAAAGTCACTGAACCCTGCTAGTTCGATCCGAGGTTCGAATCCCGCAAATGGGCTGGCTGCATAGGCGTTTCCGTGATTTTCCCCATGTGTGGACACGAGCCATTTTTCCTTAGAAAGTCCTTTACGAAGGCGTTCCTTCCCCGAGGCAGATAGCCCTCGAGGCTTTGCCATAGTTACATAAACCAATCAAGTAAAGCCTGTCCATAAAAGTTCTAATGTGACTTTTATTTTTTTCAACCGTTCGACGTTGGCATATAGTTTAAGTTGCAAAAAGTTTTAAATGACACAAATATTTATTTTTGTAGTAAAGAGCACAAATATTTATTTATTATTACGTCTTTCCTTATTCGAAAAATTAATTTTGTTAAAATAAAGAAGTGCAACATTTTACACGATTTCCCAATTTATTCGCTTATATTTAATAAACGTTTATACACCGCCCTGTATTAGAATCGCCCTGTATCATAAATCGCGACAGTGGTTAGTGACTCTGGCAACCATACCTGGCCCGGAGAAGGCATGATGTTTTTAAATGTATATGTCTGAGAGGCATGGAGGCACTCAAAATATGCGGTGATGCGGTGAGCCAAAAGTTCTCTTAAGAAGTTGGTGCTAGGGGAAAACAGAGGGGCCAGACTCTCCCCCCCCCGGGATGCTCTTCTTCAAAATTGGGAGCGAAACTGAACAAAGTCGTACTATCACCTTTATGGTTCTCAAGGCTTTCGCCAACGACAGGCACAATCTTGATTCCTTACCACGATGAATTTAATGGGCTAACTCTGACTCAAAAAAGCGAGATATCTAATTTTTAAATTTGAAATCATGTTAGAGATTGTGCGCGAATTTAAAAGCTATATACTTCTAGGAAATTAAAAATGTAATATCAATTTAGTAAAAGATCTATGATTTTCTGGAATGAGTGACGAGCATTGATATCTAGACTGCAGTGAAAAGTTTTGTTCAATAGCAAAGTTTCAAGAAGACTCTATTCTCAGAGTTTTGCTAAATGTGTATAACAGAGATCAATGGGGATTTTCAGTATTAGTTCACATGAATTTTTACAAATGAGAAATGGTTCTAATCCACTGACTTTTTATAGGTATGTTAAATCGTTATCCTAAAGCAATAAAATGCATGTGAATATTACACACATATTTTACAATTTCGAAACTTATCAATTATTTATACGAAAAGGCATTTTAGTTATCAGATGTAACAGAAGTATAAATTGAGGAATATTAAGCAAGTACATATTACAAAAGAGTAGCTTTCATTATTATTAAAGTAGGAAATATATACTCTTCGAATTATTAGTCCAAAGGGACAATGTACACTGAAGGACTATTAATTTCGTTTTGGCATTTTGCGTCGAAAACTTTAAAGACTGAACCCCTTTGAAATCGTTGCCACCATATTTTATCGCCCTGTATTATATTTAAAGAAATTAAATAATGAAGAATCTGCATAACTCTATGTATGTTTTTCGCATTGTGATAGAACGGTACATACAGTGGTGGCCAAAATTGTGGACACTTTAGGAATTTTTTTATGTTTTCGAAATTTGTATGCTTATAGAAAATGTTACGTTTCGCAAGATGCAAACTTGTATATATCATTTTAAAGAGAATTTATTACTGAATTCAATACGAAACACAAAATTCAATTATTTGCAATACAAAAAGTTATATATACTTTAATATAAATAAAAAACACAGTTATGAAGTGGTTTGTAATGTCTAGCTTTCCTGGCCAATCACTTTTCTTGTTCTGAACACCAATCAAATGCTAGTAACTGCCAGTAGAAGCTGACATCATGTTTACACTTCAAACAATTCATTATTTTGCTTTGTTCTGTAAAAAAAGGACCTGTTTCTTATACACTGCAATTACAAGTAGGAATTTTTGTAAAAATTTTTAATATTTAGTTAAGAAGCAATGACATCCAATAAAAGAGTAGATTGGACACCTAGAAAGAGATGTAATATTCTTGTGTTACGAGAAAGTGGTCTTTCCTATGCTGAAACAGTCCTGACCTCAATCCTATCGAAAGTTTGTGGCACCATTTGAAAACTCTTGTCCGAATGAGGCGCCCATCAAATAAAAGGAACTAATTGAGGATATAATTGTTTCCTGGCATCATGTAATAACGGAAGAAGAGCTTAAAACTCTTGTCAGCTCAATGAAACGTCGATTTGAAGCTGTAATGAAAAATAAAGGTTACCCTAGTAAGTGCTGATAACTCACTGGAATCATCACTATGTAATGTATATCGATAACTATTATTGTTTAACTTTTTTTGTATTGTAAATAATTGGTTTTTGTGTTTTGTATTGAATTCAGTAATAAATTCTCTTTAAAATGATATATACAAGTTTGCATTTTGTGAAACGTAACGTTTTCTATAAGCATACAACGTTCAAAAATATAAAAATTTCCAAATGTGTCCACAATTTTGGCCACCACTGTAGAGCCATCAAAATTTTAATAGCGTAATCTTCTATAGAATATGGGCATGTGGAAGCCCTAATTTGAATTTGAAATTTGTTTTATTATCGATTTCATGTTTTGTAACACTTCAACGAATTTTTGATTTAAAAACTCAAGGATTTCAAAGCGAGCAATGGCAACACTGGAAGAAAAAAAAAATTTTTTTATCTCCAGCCTGCGAGACTTTATATCGGAAATTCTAAAGATATGCTAATTTGAGATATTGCTGTTGAACTGAATTTTATAGTTTGAATACTTAGAACATGACATTTAATAAATAAAGGTAACACACAAAACGTTAAAATAACGCCCCTTTGGACATTATTTAAAATCGGAAACCTTTCAGATATTTCTAATTTATTTTTTGACCAATCCCTTAAGGAATGCCAAAAAAACAACTTTGTGTTGAATGAAAAATGTAAGGAAACTCGAAATCTGAAGTTAAATAATTCAGTCAGGATGACACAAATTCTTTCATTTCACGTGTTGATGTACTTAAAAGCATTTATTAAATTTAATTATATCAGCAAGAGAGTTATGTGAAAACTTAGATTTTGTAATTTGTACAAAATTAATTTTTACATAATATTAATACTTTCTTTAAATACTTCATTGATACTTATACTTACAAATTAATTACTTTTTAATTATTTATAACTATACTTACAAATTCTAAAAATACCTTTATATCTTAAATTTTGGTTTGATTTATGTGATTATGGCAAAGCCTGGAGGACTATGTGCCTAAAGGAAGGGATGCCTTCGTGGAGGATTTTCTCAGGGAAACTGGCTGGTATACACGTTACACATTGAAAACCCACGGAAACGCCCATGCAGCCAGCCCATTCGCGGGATTCGAACATCGGACCGAACTATCAGTGTTCAGCGACTTGACCGCTCGGTTGTATTTTGAAAGTGTGTGTCTGAGATCAGCGGTTATAAAAATAAAGGCCGCTGAAAAACTTTTATGGAAGTGATTTTGAATGAAAACATACATTTTTTACTATTAAACTAAATATTGTCATATGTGGTCAAACGAAAGATTTTCATGAGATTTGTTTTTCACTCACTGAATATCAGATAACTGAACAGATTTTTGAAATTGTCTGAAGACATTTAAGATAACGTAGACATTTTGTTTCCAAACTGTCGAGTTTTTTGTGAAAAGTAAAGTAAAATCATAAAGTCCTTAGACTGAGTTTTGATTGATTGTCGGCAGAAAACTGATGTGTGGAAAGGAAACTGATGTCTCGTACAGTAATCTTATTCAACCATCAAACTACAGAATAACCCGTAGTGCTCATTATAGAAAAATTACTGTAAAAAGAACAGAGTGCAATCATCGGACTAATTTTATTTTCTTCGATAATTTATTTACTTTCCTTTAGATGCGCTATTTTATTCTTCAGTACTAATAAAAACGTATTATTGGTTAATAATTAAGGTTGATAATAAAAGTTGCTTCTTTTTTGTTTTGTTTTATTTTACTCTGATGATTTCGTAACTTTAATGTATGTTCTTTTATTTTTGGTATAAATCAGGTGGTCTGTTTGGACTTTGAATTTTTTTTGGCAATTTTTAATATAAGCTTAATGAAATGTCTTGATTTTTAAAATTATTTATATTTCATTTTGATATAAATGTAATTGCTAAATATAAATAACAATATCTAATTTAAATGTAATAAAATTTCTTGATTTTATTATTTATTTATCTTGATTTAGTAATTTATTTATAGCCTTTTTTGCACTCTTAAGGATTTTATTGCACAGTTCCTCACTTTATAACTGCTAAATAAATGTTAAAGATCCAAGTGAACTGTTAATTAAATTATGGCTTAGTTTAAAGAACAGAAATCGTAAACTCAAGAAGGGTTAATTACTCTTTATTCGTTCAAATTAGGATGAACAGTCGGCACCTTTCTTCGGGCTTACAACAAAGCCTTCACTCGCGCTTGAACTCAAAAGTAAGAAATAACTATGCCTAACTAAGAGATTTAGTTGAAGCTAACACAATTCTGATGTAGTTAGCTCTTAGTTTTAAACTAGCCGACGAACTATCAAAAGGCACGTAATAGACAGCCGAGCTTAACAGCAGCTTAGAGAGACTTAGCCCAAAAGCAAACGTCTTCAACTCAGGATCCCTAGCTCTCTCTCACGAAGTAACTTGAACTTTACTTTTATTCCATTTCTTCCTGATTTTCATTCACCTAGATTCTAAAAACTGATTCTCGTAACGAGTTGTAAGTTTAAACGAGGCAAGATAGGAAAGGTTAACTAAATTAAAATAAGTTTTCTTTCTTTCCACCGACAGCGAGGCAGCCGATCCACTGGGGAGGGCAAATAGCCCCGCTGATGGAATTAACTTGGTACATATTGTGCTCAAGACGAGTGCTAGGGGCGGAGTAAACAAATGCTGGCCGCTACAATAGCGCAGTGAGGGAAGAAAGGTGCGTTGCGGGTGAGGAGAACATTTTCAGTTACATATTAGTTATGGAAACGTGATTACAAAAGGCATCTACAATGCGAGCAATAAATGAGTACAGTACAATATATGAGCAATTAACAGAGTGATTGATAAAACAGTAAAAATAATATCTAAAATAAGGCAAAACACTAAATAGCAATACTAAAAAGTAAAGTACTACAAAGCAAATAATACATAAATAAATAAGGCAAAATAGTGGAAATAATACATAAAATAAAGCAAATTCGAGGTTCACAATTCAGGGTTTACAGTTCAAGGAGATAAGTATAAACAGGGAAAAAAAAAAACAGAAAAAGCTAACTTAACCCATTAGCCGCTGGTGTTGCGTTGACGCAACGGTCAAAATAAATGCGTATATAAATATAACTACGTAAGATATTTTATACCAGCAGATGATTTTGTGTAGGCAATATTATGAAGATTATTTCTGTAAAAAAATATTTGCCTTCAACAATCATTTTGTTTATAATAATTAATCTCATACTTTAAGCAAAATTTAAGCAAACTTTTCGAACGGGAATTTTTGCTGAAAATATTTAATGAAAAAATCGCCGTCTTTATGAGTGATCTATTTTTAGTCAAGGTCACCGTTTATCAGAACATTACATCAGTCACATGTTTATATTTGTGTTGGGAAGGAAGGGAAAACAGGTGTTGCGCTGACGCAACGTCAGCGGGAAACGGGTAGTCAATCTCCTTTTTCACTCATTCCTTTCGATGTTCTGGTTCATACTCTGGTTGTTTAAAAATGCCTAGAACGAGGTATCTTACATTAGAAAAAGTCCTTCAGAGATTTTTGATGAAGAAACAGATGATGATAATGTTAATAATGACCAAAATGAAACTTATATTGTTGTTGTTCCCCTAGAAATTGCAGAATCTTGTGACGAAGAAGAAAGGAATGGCACTGTTTTAAATAATGATAATGATATTTTACCAAATGGTACTGCTGGGGAAGTTGAAATTCACGTAAGAAGTAAATTTCAGCCTTCTAAAAGCAGTTATAGTCATATTAAAAAGTTTAAAAAGCAGAAGACTGAAATCTTGAAGTGGATAAAAAAGGAACTGTTAGTTATGTCTCAGGAAGAACATGAAGAAAAAGATAGAAGAGAAATTATAAAAGACAAAATACAAGGTAGAACTAGTGCACAGATTTTCGATTTTCGTTTTGGTTTAGACATTCACTCTCTTCTCGTTGAACAGATAAATATATACGCTCAGCGAAAATTATTTAGAATTTATTGCATCTGAAGCCTATATGAGAAGATTTATTGGAATATTATTGCTTACAGGATATCATTCTTTACCTCAAGAAAAAAAATGTATTGGTCTTTTGATAAGGACATTTCTGTTCCTGTTGTACGAGAATCGATATCACGTTTGCAATACAGGAATATGAAGCAGAATTTGCATTTGACAATAGTCAAGTTGACATTACTGATATATTATATGAGGTGAGTCCGTATCTAAACTTACTAAATATCACCACTTTTTACTACTGGAAATATAAAGTCTCTTTTAGATTTCAGACGAGAGAAGGCATTATTTCTTTTGCAAACCCTTATTGAGAGTGTAGAATCAGCCAGAAATAGATCAGCAACAGGAAGACCTAGTAAATTCAGCATTCAAAAACCATTGCATGGCGATGGTAGACATTTTATCGTAAAGTCCGTTGATAACAAAAGACTTTGTTGTAAACAGTATCATAGACAGACTGTTTATAGATGCAAAGTATGTAATGTAGCTTTACATCATGATTGTAATCAAGTTTTTCATGCTTGAGTCTTTCAATTGAAATAATCTGTATTTGTAAAAGAAATACAATGTATATTTTAATATTAAATTAATTACAAGTAAAGTGATTTGTAGATTTATAAAACGTTATACAGCTAAAAAGTAATTCTGCGCTCCACTCAAAAGAAACAACACACGAGTACAATCCTACTCACTAAACATCCGTAGTCTTATTCCGCTGACGTTGCGCGAACGCAACACTCGCGTTTTCCACAGGTAAGAGCATTTTTTTTATTTTCAATGTAAATTTACGTTATAAATGCTTAATTTAATATTTGTTATTATTTTCATGAGAAAAGAAACATTCCTTGTAGTTCTGGAGGTTAATGGGTTAAGATAAAACAAATTCATTACAGGTACAGAGTATACGGGGACTGTGCTGGTGACAAAGATGGCAGCTGAGAATTACTCCAGCCTGTCTGAGATTTTGCCTGTAATAGTTACGCAATCGCATATGCGTTTCAAGACATAGCGATTTTTCGAAGTAGCTTCGGCCCATGCATGGATGTGGTCCGCTACTGGTTGCCTAAGATGATATTCTGCAGTCTCTCCCCCCCCCGATGGTCAACATAGAGAACTCTGCAAAACTACTGGCTAGGATCTGTACCTAGACAGTCTCGGCCACGGGGGTATAAAATTTATGAACTTGGTTGTTCTGAAGGCTCTGGGGAAGGTCACTCATTGGCCGGTCTCGGAGTCTGGCATGTCCTGAGCGGTTAGATCCGTAGCCGGGAGGGCTATCCCCCCGGTTTGCTGGGTAACGGAATTCTGCAACGGGATCGCCCATGCGACCGGCAGGTAGCAATTGACGACCAATGCCGCCTGGTTTCATATCCAGGTAGTGCACCGCTTCCCTGGAGGGGTAACAGTGGAGGTTGAACCTCCCCGAAGTGCCCAAAGGGGGTGGACCTGTAATGTGCTTAAGTGTTCACGAGGGCAGCCAAGATTTATCTTGTCTCTCTGCAAGCGAACAGATAGTGGTGCGGATCTCCTGCCATCCCGCACGAGCAATGGTCGTTTTCGCGTCGTCTGAAGCGATGCAGGTAAGTCATGAAGGGACCATGCCCTGTTAGAAACTGAATTAAAATAACTGTTATAAAATTAAAATATACCTTAAACTATAAAACAAAAGCTGTTGCATATTAATATTGTTTATGATATAAAAGTCCTTGTTCGGCGAGTTATTTTAACCTAAATTAACCTAAAACATAAAGGTCCTTATTATATGTCTTATTCACATATCGCTTATTTCTTTAATATTATTATTAATTTAATTTTTTTAATTTAATTATGCTATTCCTGTTCTGTCTTTCCTCCTTAAATAACTACTGCTTATAATATTGTGTATATGATACTGTGCATGATTCTTGTGTATTACTGGATGTTTTGAATATCAGTAACTTCATTTTGCTTTTTCTTTTCCTGTTGATGAATTTAATAACACAAGTGAACACGACTGATAAACATTAATATTCCAAATTTTATGGCTCTGCCATTCCCATTCGAAACACTACAACGAAGATTTAAAGATAATATCATAACACTGTTGCCTGGTGCATATTCGTAGAAATCTTCTCAAAAACTACACCGGAGGAGCAGGAAAAAAATGAACGTTTATTCAAATAAATAACAGTTCATGCAGGAGGGTAAACAGTTACAAAGAGCCCATGGAGATAAGAAGAGATAAGACAAATTTTCCTCGGTAAGTGAGGAATATCTCAAATCACCAAAATCAATGATAAAACGAAGTCTAATGCAGTAAATACTGACTGAAATACTACGTAGCAAAACAGCGGCAGATTTTCAGATAACTGATGGTGTTTTGAGCTATTAAATGAGTTATTGCTCTTATACAGCCGATATTTCTAGTTCATCGAAAAGGAAGATGTGTTGTTGTGACTTATATCACTTGTCTCACAGTAACACCAAAACAAGTCCACGAAATTCATCATAGCAAGCACAGCAAGACTGCACCTGTCGTTGGCTACAGCCTTGAACATCATACAGATGACAGTCCGATTTCACTCCAATTTTGATGGAGAGCACCCCGGGGGATGGAACGGGTCCGAGGTTCAACTACCCCTTTTCCTTTACCACCAACACCTATAGAAGACTTTCGGCTCGCCAGGTATTTAGAGTGCCCCCCATGCCGTAATGACACTATAGATATACAAACATCCATGCCTTCTCCGGAATTTGAATCCAGGCCCTTTGGTTTCGCAGTACGCTCCCCTAAACACTACACCCTCTGGGCGGCAAGAAGGAAGGTAATCGCTTCTACAAGCTTCGAGAACGTATTTCCGGAAACTCCCATAACGGTATCAAAGTGGAGAGAACTGACCAAAATCTCATCTCCTTGACAACAAAAAATTTCGCAAAAATCCACTAAAAAGATTTGCGACCGTGCCTCTGGTTCTTATTAACCTGTTTTTAGAATTTAAATATCAGTCGATTTAGGTTTAAGTGACGTACAAAATAGCACACGAAGGAGACACAAGCACAAAAGCAGAGAGTAATCAGTTCGATACAAATATACAAGAAAATTATTTTGTAAAAAGACTTAGGCCACCGGCAAGCGAGCAGACATTAAAGTTAAAAACTGGTAGTTTAGCCTACATTAAAATCCCTACAAACTGAATGCCTTTATAGGAATTTCCGATGTTTTTCCTCTTTGTAGGATGAATATGAAATAGTTTTCTTGAAAGACTTTTATAAAGTCATTTCTTCCCTTAGACAAACAATCTTAATTTGTCTAGCATTGTCAAATAAGCCGGTTCAGTCCATAAAATGAATAAACAAATTGAAACAAATGAATAAAAACTTTGATAACCCTAGAAATATGCATAAAAGTATGCTAACAAATAAGCATAAATATTTACAAATAATGTTATCTTAAATGAATTACATTAATCTTACATACATTACATTATATTAAATTATTGTCTTAAAGGAATTCTTTCTTAATTCCAGTAGAATGAGGAAAGTTGAGTATTTTAGAAACAAGTTGTCTATTGCGAGACACATTGGACCTCTACCAGGAGTTATGGTTTGGGGAACAATATCCTATGACAGAAGAAACACTCTTGTCATTATCTCACACACCTTAAGAGCGAATTTGTACATCCCCGGTGATTTCACCAGATTGTGCTGCCATATTCCAGTGATATCTTCCAGTAGGATGATGCTTTTCTCCATACCACTGTTATCATCCAACGTGCTCTATAGAGTGTCGATACGTTGCCTTCGACTATGAGATCGCTTGATCTTTCTCCCATCGAATACATATGAAACATGGTTCAACGACAGATCCAATGTCATCCACAACCAGTACGGTTTGAGTGGCCAAGTGCAACAGACATGGAACTCAACCCCATTCCCCAAAATTATATACGACAACTGTACGATGCAATACATGTTCGCATTCAACATCGTAGTGATTACAGCGTACATTAATCTACCACCATTTCACATACAAAGTAACTCTTTTCGCATACATTTTAATTGTAGACCTTCAAATATTAATCAAATAAATATGTTACCACGACAGATGCTTTGCCTACATTTCTGTCCTTTAAACTCATGTCTTCTTTGTGTTGGGATTTCATATTCCATCAGTGTATATGATGATTTTTTTTCATAGAAATCTTCTTGTTTCATATTAATCAGCGAGAAAATACGAAAACAATTCACGATGCAAGCATCTGGTTAATCATATATTACCATTTTGCAGGCGTTATCAGTCCTCGGCAATCACGTGGACTGCTGTTCAAGGATCAGGGTTGGCCATGCCAAGGTCATCAAAACTAGAATAAAACATTTGATCTATTAATAGGTTTGAGAACATCTATGTAAACATATCTCGAAATGCCAAAAAAAAAATAAATAAATAAAATAAAAAAACGGAAACAAATATAATTTTATTAGTTTAAAAAAAATCTGAAATATTTATTCTTCAGAAATAAACGGTCTTCCATCGGCCTAACAATGAGATCATTAAATATTAGTAGTTTCACCAAGGTTCCAATCTCGGCGAACGATCTAGCAACATGGGAATTTCAAAAGTTTTCCTAACGAGTCTATTTTCTTTACAAAGTTCTTCCTGAAAGTCTCGCACCCCTTAGGTACAGATAGTTCTTGAGTACTTTGCCATAATCTAAATAATCTAATTCGATCAGAGAGATAAAATAATTACACTCATGTCCATAAATTAAGGATAATTCGGAGTCACGCGGAAATCGAACTCTAAAATAAATATATCACCTGTAAAATCACTACGCACATCTCCAAGAATCATATGCAAATTTCAGGAAGTAACCAGATGACACCGATGGTACGTCACAATGACGAGAGTGTAAGAGAGTGATGTATAAGGAATACAGGCAAAGACGTAAAATTGTTCGCAGGCGCTTTATAAGCATTTCAGTGCAATAATCGAATAGTTATGACACAAAGGACGCATTTCGATGATTTTTTACGTGGTAGAATTATCGGCCGTCTGGAATATGGGCGAACCCAACTCGAAGTATCAGACAAACTTGGAATTCCCCAGTGTCATCTCCAGGCTTTGGCAACGAATCCAAGATGATGGTAATGTGAGTAGACGTTACAGCACAGGTCACCCCAGAGTTACAACGCCGAATGAGGACCGGTATTTGGCAGTTACTGCCAAAAGAAACAGGCGGAGCACAGCCTCAGACCTGTCTCGTCAGCTCTCTTCAGCCACTGGTACGACAATTTCAAGGCAGACCGTGTACAGTCGCTTAGGGCAGATTGATCTATATGATCGTAGACCTGTCAGATGTGGTCCACTTACTGGAACTCACTGTCGCCTGCGGTTAGCCTGGAGTATAGAGCATGCATTGTAGACACCGGAACAGTGGGCTTGTGTGATGTTTTCCGACGAGTCCAGGTTTAGCTTGCAGTCTCTTTCTCGCCGAACTTTCATATGGAGAGCTCCAGGTACCCGTTACCACCAAGAAAACAGCATGGAACGACACCGTTACGGTGGTGCAGGAGTACTCGTTTGGGGTGGAATTATTCTGGGTACCACAAGTGACCTGCATGTTCAAATTGGAACCATGACAAGCCAAATCGATCGGGACGTCATTCTGGAACAACATGTAGGTTTGTTTCGGGGCGCCATGGGCGCACAATTTGTTTCTATGGATGACAATGCCCGTCCTCACCGTGCAAACATCGTAAGCGAATGCCTTCAATCGGAGGATATCACCCGTATGGACTGGCCAGCATTCTCACCGGACTTGAATCCAGTAGAGCACGTGTGGGACATGATTGGCCGGCGAATTGCAGCCCGTCAACATCCTCCTACATGTCTACCGGAACTTCGGAGAGCATTGTTTTTTGAGTGGCGTAATATCCCCCAAGATCAGATCGATAATTTGATACTCAGCATGCTTAGGCGTTGTACGGACTGTATTGCATTGTCTGGGAGACATACAATGCATTAACAATCATACCAACCATGTAATATTGGTTTTTCCTAAATAGGTTTTTTTCTTTTGTAATTTGCTCCAGGGAGAAAAAATCGCTAATTTTTTTAATAATATCAAACATATAACATCTTTTTTTTTTTTTTTTTTCTCTCTCTTTACCCTTTTTTTAATAAATAATCTTTACAAATAAGTCAAATTTGGTTTGCTTCTACCTCTTCCTTTGCCTGATTTTGCATTATCCTTAATTTATGGACATGAGTGTATTTTGAACTCCTTGGTTGAAATAATTCCTTTAAGAATCCATTCTGATTTCTCTGAACTATTTACTTTTTGCAATGTTAGAAAAAATGATATTCTCATTTACAGCAGCGAAAATTTCAAAATCAATGAAGAGCTAAAAATGAAATCCTTTTCTTTATAAATCTTGCTTGATAGTATTGAACTAACAAATAGCTTCTCATTCGAATTAATTTCTCCTGTAAAATTAGGAAAACTTACAATAAACTTCTGCAGAAGAATCTAAATAGCCATAATTTTTTCAGATCCTAATGAATTAGATACTTGCTTAGGCATTAAATATAATACTTACTTTGAGTATCCATTCATTCTTTAAGCTTCGTGAGACATCACTAATCGAAGTAATGATTTAAACTGCAGAACATAAAATAACCCTAAATGTATCCCTTTATTGCAAAAAGCCACAAAACCACAATCTGATTGCTTAGTAATAAATACAAAGAATTAGAATTAGGTTGTGAAAGATCCTTCATAATATCCCTAAACCCCATTATTTTTAATGCATCTCCAGGGAGGTGATAAAATAAAACGTATTTGGTCGGCCACTGTTAATGGCAATTTAGCTTCTATTTGTCCTTATTTATTGATTCTGAGGTATTCTGTTACCAAAGAAAGGAATGTTTCTGTTCGCATTCTATTTTCCTCGAACCATTTCGAAAACTTATTTTTTTAAATCAGCGCAATCTGTTTTTGTTAATAGTAATGATAAATATTTATGCTTTGAAGATTAGAAAAAGCAGCACAATATCAAGAATACTTTCGCTTGCAGCTTATTTATATGCAATATACGTTTTTCTTGTACCTCTTTTTTACGTTTTTTCTTGTACATATTTTTTACATTTTCCTTGTACCTCTTTTTTATGAAATACCTATGATTTTACTGTTACACCAACAAAAGGTTTTCCTTGCTGCTTTTATTGCGTAGAAAATTCCTGTGCATGTGCCAACAGATAAATTTGCATTATATTGCATGAATGCAAATGGTTGAAGAACTAGATAGGCAGTCCAAAACAATATAATACGAATGTAATATAATTATTGGCCGCCAATAGTGAGTAATTAGTTTCTGTTTTGTATCAAGAATGTTTCGCAATTTTTTTAATATCTTTCTGCTATACATGAACACAGAAGCAGACATAAATGCAGTGCTTATTTGAAATATTCATGATATTAAGTGTTGTACCTCTCATAGAAATGGATGAGTTTTTCTTCTCATAGGATGGGTATGTCCTGCGTTTTATCACATCTGTTGTATACAGTTCCAGAATAAAAATGCAAAATTTTGCAATCGTGCTATTGTGCTTCAATTTTTGTATAAAAATGCAAAGATAAATTACATAATGTTATGCTCTGCATCGAAATTTTCCTTATTCTTTTCTCTAAACCGACGAAACTAATCGCAGAAAGAGGCTATTCTCATAAACTTTTATATTCAATATTAAAATTATTCATTTTGATATTGCTGTGAAATGCCCAGCGGCTGAGCGGTGATATAGCTTCCCAGCAAAGCGGTGTTAGGGGTTGCCAAAAAGTAGAAGGAAAGACAGAGTTGCCAGATTTGGCGCGAATTCGCCCATTTGGCGACAAAATTGGCGATATGCCATAAACGAAGCAAAAACATTCTACTAAGCATTTTTAGTGGTTTTCTTGGGAATATTCTCGAAGGTAGGTCTTTTATTCCAACATCGATACCGTCATCCCGATTATATACACTACATATATATATATATATATATATATATACAGACTGTCTTCATAGTTGTAGCCTGAAGGCTGTATTGCCAATTGTTTCAGCGTGTTTATTGTAGTGTTTCGACGACTGAAAACATGTCCTTCAAGCTGTCCTGTATAACAGTGCTTACAATGCGAATAAATTGTGTTTTGATTCTTCATCAAATATTACCATCAATTACTCCAAATCCCCGAACCCATAGAACGCAACAATATTAATCAATCATTCGGAAATTCTCTGCCAAATCCGCTTACGATTAAATATTATACATTAAGCATTACTGCTGACAAAGAATAACTTTTGGCAAAAGTAAATAAGTTGCCAGAAACTCGTCTAGGTTAAAGTTGGAAAATTAAAAAATTTGGAATCCTTACACACTGAAATACCTGGCACCCATTCTAGAAGCTATTTATTTTAGATCATTCATGTAGCCGATATAAATAATGAGATACAGATACTATAAAATGTTAAAAGAGCATTATCTCATGCAAAATAGCTCATAAAGTTTCAATAAGAAATAAACTTCTATTCCTAAACAGAATCAAGTCTTAAGCTAATCTTAGAATAAGTTTCAGGTTATTGAAAATCGAATATCGTTTTAAAACTGCTGTATTTTAAGATAAACAGACAAGCAGAGGTTTCAATTAAGAAAATGATATTACCATTCCCTTCAAGCGAAACAAATCAGAATTACTCTGATTTGTTCTTGGTATAATAGTTATAATAATTTTAGATGTTATTTTCTATTCAAGAGACCAGTTTTATCTGTACTGAAATTTCGGAAGCCATCGTAAAATCTTTTTGGTTGATTCTTCACAATTTACAGGAAATGCAGTTGTAGTATCTTTATCATTCCCTCCGTCATCACTTGTTGTTTTCACATTCTTTAGTCCGGTCCTAAATTTAAAGTTTTCAAGACCTCAGCTAGTTTCTCTTTAGAGAAACCAGGCTTTTTTGCAGAACGCACGGCAAACCAGAACGCAAATAAGAAGCATTTTGAGTAATTTGTTACTGCGCATCTGTTGTGGTGTACTGGAAAGGACCTGGCACTGATGAAGTTTTATCTTTTCAGAGCTTTGAAGGAGCGTTTGAGTGCCAGGTGATTTATGATCGATACAGATATTCCTACGTTGCTTGAGAGACTTGATACTAGAGTCTTTTATTCCAACATCGATACCGTCATCTCGATTGTGTATTGTTGGATTATGTCTTTGTGCGAAAGTAAGGATTATTTTAGAAAGCAATGTTTACCAATACCTTCCTGTAATATCTACATATATCTTGCCTGCGTAAAAAGGTTTGTCTCTGAGAGTGTCTGCTACGGTATTTTTAATCCCTTTTGTAACATCCTTATATGTAGTCTATTTAAGTCTTGAAAAGAAGCTTAATGCATTTAGCATGGTGTAATAGGTATTAATTAGTATTCTGCGCTTCAACCATTGCAACTCCTCAGTTGTTTGTGCACTTTAAGTTACATCTTACAAACTTATCAACCGTATACTCAGTTGCCCATATTCTAGGCAAGTGTGGTACTCGTAACCCCAGGGGTACGGGAAGAGTTCGGTGGGGGTAATAGTTGCACCGGAGTTTGGGGGAATACAAACTCCGGTGCAACGGACCTTGCTTACCACTGCACCTTGCTTAGCTGCGCCTAATTCTACGTTCTCGTGAGTCAAGTCAAGACAGTCTTGTGAGGAGTGAGATGGTCCAATGTGACACGGCGGGAATATACCACATGTTGTTACAGAGACAACTTAGTTAACAGTTAGTAGTTTCTCCAATCGCCTGTGTATTTTTAGCCTTTTGTGCCATTTCTCTTATAGGAAATTTTTGCTTTAGTAAGCCTCACGGATTTTGATTATTTTTATAAAATGTAATTTTTATCCCTAGCATAGGTTATGGATCGCCGGTTGAAATCTGGGACTACAGCATCGAAATAAATTAATGATTATAGTAGCAATCAACTAACAGGAAATAATGAATTTAACTACGAATAAGCTTCAATTCTGAAAGAGCCTGTTAAGAAAAAGAACAAGGAAAACACGCAAGTACGACAAAGAATATCTTACATTTAGACTCTCATGAACTGGAGATGAAAATCAGCCTATTCCACTTTGTGTCATTTGTTTTGAAAATCTAACAAACGAAAGAATGAAACCATCCAACTTAAAACGCCATTTTACGACAAACCATAATCGGTACAGAGATAAACCCATAATTATTTTATGGAATGGTATTGTCGGAATTAATAAAGGACTCGTTGCAAGAATTTAAAATGTTGCCCTAAATGTCATATCCGCACATTATTGCATACACAGAGAGGCTTTGGAAACACGTAAGATGCTTGTTGATCTACAAAAAGTTCTGAATGAAAGCGTAAAAATTGTTAACTACATTAAAAACCATGCTTTGAAAGCACGACGTTTTTTGCAAATATGTGAAGAAATGGAAAGTAGTTATACTCAGCTTCTTTTTCATACCGATGTTCGTTGGCTATCTCGAGGTAAAATTCTATATCAATTGTATGAACTTAGACGTGAACTTCAATGTTCTTAATGATAGATTTGAGTTGAGAAATTGTTTACATGACAGGAAATGGCTTTGTAAACTAGCCTACTTAGAAGATATCTCTGTTTCAAATTGCCTCATCGTTAAAAGGCAAAGAAATTTCATTGTTTCACGTTCAAGATAAAGGAAATTTAGTTTTTCGATGGAAGCCATCGCAAAACTGAATTTATGCAAAAGAGTGTTGGTAATGAGAAGTAGACTCATTTCCCTCTCTTCATGAGTTTATAACAAGTTCGACTACTAAAACTGATACTGCTACTCTGAAACGCAATTGTTGGAATTGGCTTCAGACGGATTTTTGAAAAATAAACATAAGGAGTGTACTTAAACATCATTCTGGTTGCCTTTTTCAGCATTTCTAGACATTAATTCGAAAAAAAGGAACAGACTATTGGACGTGGTAGTGCATCTCAGATTAAAATTTAAAACCAGGGAACCAAATTATGACTACTTGTCATCTCAGCACAAACGATTTCATCCTTCTCATTAAACCAAATAAATGTTATTTATAATATAACTTTTATTTATATTTTATTGTGAATAATATTATTTCTCTTTTCTTATTAAATTCCTACTATTAGCTCACACTCTCTCTATATCTAATTAAAATTTTCAATCGTTAATAAAATACTTTTTATTCATCCACTCAAGTTCAAATACATCTTTTTAAACTTTTAATGGATGACACTTGATGTTAATACAGTTTTTTCACATATTAAAGATAATTAAAATTTAAAATTTCACATATTTCACATATGACTTATAAATAATAACGTTTATTAGGAAATCTCACGTGCTGTAACAATTAATTTAATAACAACTTATAAATAGTAGTACATGATTGTGATAAATAGGATTGTAAAATTTAAAACAAAATAAGTGTCAACAGTAAGACAGAGTTCTAAAGATTTTTAAAGTGTATGGAATTAAAGAATAGTAGTTTTATAGAGTTAGATGAAGCGGATGTAATGTCCTATTAATGTCCGAAAATTCTCATAAGTAGGAACTGATTTAAAAAAAATTATATTGCTTGTTATTTTGTTAGTGTCACAAAAAAAGAAAAATAAATATATTTTAATTATTATTAAAATACATCTATTATTTTTACGAGGGGTATTCAGCGTTACGAAAATTACAGAAGGAGTACACATATATCAAAATTTTAAGAAACCCTGTTATAGATTCTCTAAAAACAAAGTTGCATGAAATCACATGATCTTTAAAGCACACATGGGCTCTGTATCTAAGAGAGGTTACCTTTGCGAAAGACTTTTTACATTAAATTGACTTTGTAGAGTCAGTAGGTTATTTTGAAGCAGAAAGCATGAAAAATGAGCAATGCCCTAGTCGATTTTGCTGGAGAAGTGAAAAATGAGCAATGCCCTGCCCGGGACATGAACCTGGATCTTTCGAATACGCGTCGAGTGTGCTACCGTTACACTACAAAAGCATGCAGAAAGGAGGGAAAAAGTACCTTATAGCTTGTATCCATGTTACACACATGGGAAATCACGACAACCGACCATACAGCTAGAGAATTTGCTTGGGATAGAACCCAAGTCAGATTTAGTCAATTTAAATGAGATTTGTATTTTTAAATATTTTAATATATAATTGTGTTTGCTATTTTTAATGGTAAATGCTTTTAAAAGTGTTAGATTATAGTCTAAAATTTTCAGAGGAAGTTTTTTGCCTTTAGTTTACACTGTTAAATATACATTTCTTCTCTTATATTTCTTTCTAAGACCTCTCAGAATATTGCATCTATACATTTTTTCAACAAATCTATGTTAGCCAACACAGAATGTTTTTCACGGTCTGTTTACGAGTTGAATAGCACGTAAATCTCATTTCCCAGACTATGTTATTGCTCTATATTTCCCGCTGATAAAGCAGCACTTAACGATATTTTTTTTTTTCCTTCTGAAGCGTTTTCTTTCGGGATCATGTTTCTGTAAACATAACGGAAAGAGATTGTAAATGTGACATATTTTTAATCTTTTCTTGTCAACTAAACGAGGACTGGTTTTATCTATTGTGAAATAAACGGAAGCTAGCAGTTCCATTGTATGTATTTACTTTGTGAAGCTAAGAGAACAAGCAGAGAACAATTTAATATTTTTAAAAATAGAATACAGAACTGAAGCTATTTTATGTCTTTTCAACATAACGCGTGTAAACTTAAAAACGTCTGTTTTTCGCTCCAGTAGCGCCCATAGCCTAATAAAAATTTATTTTAAATGATCACATAGCCGAAGATGCACTGTTTCTTTTACCTTATTGTCTGCGATGAAAGTCTTGACAGTAAAGTTTATTAGTAAGTCTGCAGAAGCAACACTCAGTGGTCCCTATTACTGGCTGAAACTCTTACAAAACGGTGTGCCGTCATAAAGTTGAAAATGCTTTTATACACATCAGCAATTGTTCACCTACGTAAACACCTTCACAGTAATATTCCATTATGAAGATGTCACCATCGTTAAACAAGCAGATTTTTCTTGACGTTATCCGTAAATCTAATTAGAAAACTGAAGCAATTCTCTGACATAGCGTGTTAGCACCATAAAGAGTGAGTTTGATGCAGCGAAGGATGTAAATTTCATATTTCTTTTTGAGGGGGGGGGAGTTGGCATTTTTTATCGCTTTATTTCTTGCAGTTTGCCAATGTGCTTTTTTTATGCTTGTTTGTTTTTGAGTGCAGTTTATTCTGAATTGAATATGGGCTAAATTTTAAATGCATTTTTTATTTTTTTTGTACTAGCGGAAGTACCCGATGCCAGTTAAGTTAGATTGAGAGCAATGTATTATTTTACTCTTGACATCATTTGAAAATTCGTATAATAGCATATTACACGTCATAAGGAAAATTCGTATAATAGCACATTACACGTCATAAAGAATATGATGCGTCATTTTAATGCATAAAAAATGCCAAATAAATATAAAGTAATATTCAGTACAAGTCCTCCAACTGACTACGTAATCATCGAATCATATGGTACATATACCATATGACATACGGAATTGGCATTTGGGACAGCAAAAATAAAAACAAATACATCATTATTTTGAGCACAATTAATTGTTTTGAGTGATGTATGTAACCCACATAAAAATTTCGACAGAAAAATAAACTAATTCGCTTTCATTATATCAGCAACAATAGCACGCAGCCAATGTTGCTGATATATCACTGTTGCCATTGTTGCTGCTATATCAGTGTTTCTTGTATCAGCACTGTTGCCACTCGGAAAAAATGAGGGCGAAAATTAGTGTTTTAAGAGTTTTTTTAATTAGTAACTCTAATTTTTAGCTTTTTTTTTTTTTTTTTTTTTTTTTTTTTTTTGAAAAAAAAGTGGGCGTCGACCTTTTCTAGGACCCAGAAAAGAATTGTAGAAAGTTTAGTGACGATAGCTATAGTAGTGACTGAGTTTAAATTAGATACAAAATACACAGGCTTACTTCTTTATATATGGTTTCCCACAGGGAGACGTTAGTAGCTGCTCTCTTTTTAACATAGTCATTATGCTATAGTCACAATAGTCATTATGCTCAGTGATTCCCGAGCTTCTCTGTTGGCTATAGTTTCAGATAAAAATCCCATATCACAGGACATATTGGATTGTCGACATTATCTAAAACCCTGGAATCACTTGAGAAAACTACAGTCCTCCAATGCATTCCTGCCCACTTTGAGGCTCCAGGTAACGAGAAAGCCTATTTTCTGGCAAAAAAGGGTGCTTCAATCATGCAGAATATTTCTCATCCTTTGCCTTTCCATACTGTTAGAGATGTTCTTAAAATATCTTTCAAAGTACGTGCTCAGAAAGGTTACTCATAAGTGTTTTTCATAAGTTTTGGAAGAATGCTATCCAGAAATTGTGTAATGGCCCTAGGTGTAGAGCGGTCGCTGAATTCCGCCTCGCCACCGGACACGACTGACTGCCTATGATATCATTCATCTCCATTCAAAATTGTTCCTTCTCCAATATGCACTCTGCGCAGCTCTGGAGAGGCGATGGACGCCTCACCTCTACTCCACCGTCCTGTTCTGCGCAGGACTTTTCTCGCCGAGTGTTACCGGTAGGCAAGAGATATGTTAGATTAATAGACACTGTTACAACTTTTTGTATTATTCTATGTTCTTTTTTTTTTTTTTTTTTTTTTCCTGTAACTGTTCATAATCTGCCATTGGAAATAAAAAAACTTCTTTATATGTATATATTATTACCACTACTTGTTGTTGCTATCAAGGCACAATTAAATTAAATTTTTAATTGCTTTTTACTCTGTATATATATATATATATATATGTGTGTGTGTGAGATAAAAACATATGTAAGATAAATTTAATTCATTATAACCTCTTTTATTTTCAATTTCATTTGGGAACTTCATCTATCTGTCTTAAAAATAGCGCTGTAAGTCTAAACTGCGTCATTCTAATTAATCATGCGATCTTACGCAACCCTTAATGCAGATGCCTCTTGGCCAATCACCAAATTGCAAACCAAAACTTTTCTCTTCGCGTGCTTCCATCTTACATTACTACACACTCCAATTTTGCTGTCTACTCTGCTAAGATCTAATTTCGCTGGTTTGCTTTCTATCTCAACAGTATCAAAAATGTAAGTCTTCTGTGGAAAGGCACGACTGGAGTGCCAAGTGATTGTGGCCACAAATATCAGTAACAAATAAAAATGGAATTAAACCTGCTTCGACTGCCAAGTTCTTTAGATACTATGCAATCAAAATTCTTCTTCAATATGGATCTAAGCACGCATCGACACTGCTCCGGCTTTTCCTTGTGCTTTTATTATTACATATATATATATATATACATATTATTCATTTATATATATATTCATATAAATACTTACTTCTAATATATAGCCAAATTTATTAAAATAATTCATCACATTAATTGAATTTATGTTCCTTTGAGATGATGTGTAAAAAAAATTTTTTAATAATAAATTTATCCTTCCTGGCATTGATCTTAAATTTGCATATAAATAGCTACTTTTAATTTAAGTTATTAATATAAAATAATATATAAATTTTACTTTTTTGATTCTGAAATTAGCATTTTAATATAAAAGAATGTATAAATTTTGTTTTTACACTTGATTTTGAGTTTTATTATAAAATAATGTTTTAATCTAAAATAATGTATTAATTTGTCCATTTTCCATTAATGTCTTCTTTAGTATACATTAATTTATAGGACTACCGATATTTTTTTATTGTTTTTAAAATACTGTTAGAGTGTTGGGGAATATTTTTTCTAAAATAAGGATATCATTTATTTCAGTTCTTCACAAAAACCTTAAATTAAGAATATCTGACTGATTTTTGTTTTAGATTCATGACAAAACGTTTTGGCTTAACTAGATTAATATCTTTCTAATAATTAATTATTGTTCATAGCTTATGAATTAACTCTAGAAAAATAACTTATTCAATCCTTACTTAAAAAAAAAAAAACAATTTCGTCGTTTTTCCAAGCAAGGATGAAAACAATAAAAATATAAGAACCAATTTAATAGTTTTAATTAATTGATAGTAGATTAATTTGTTCCCTCTTGTCAACTAATCTGCGATCAACGACAATAGCTCCATTTTCAATACTTTAAATTTTAATTTTAATATTTAGAATATTTACGGTTAATTTTTTCTATATAATGTTTAAATAATTTTTACTACAACAGAAATCTAAATAGCTTTAAACAGACTTAAAACACTACTTAAAATACTTACTAAACTTTTTCCTAATAATTCATAACTTTAATTTAATTTCTTTTCCTTGGAGATGATATCTGAAAAGCCTTTTCTAATAATATGTATAAGCCGATTTTGTAATGGTTTGTGTGTGCGAAAATGGCACATTTTGGTGGTATAGGAAGCTGTTGAGGAGATTTGCATTTTATCTATGGGGCTGCGGCTAAAAGGCAGAACACATTTAAAGGAGGTACAGAGAATGATTCTTGAATTTCCGTAGTTGAATCTTTCCGTAGTTGCGCCATTTCTTTTCGCAGCCCCATAGATAAATTGATTCGCATTCATGTAGCAGTATATACTATTTACACTATTCAGAATCAGTACGGAGTTTGACCATTTATGCCAACAGAATGCTTTTATTTACCACTCACACCCCCACTTCCTCAACTAAATTTTACTAAGAAAATCTGCTTAATTGAGCCCTCTGTACTTTTTTTAATTTAGAAAACAGATATAAAACTCCTCGTATTTTACGAAATATTCCATGAAGCTTACATAAGTAAATAAGACCCAGTACAAGAAATTCAACAATAAAAACATAAAAATCTAGGCCTGGAGAGAGAAAAGAAAAAAATATAAAATACAAATACTATTATAATAAAAATACTAAAATATACCATGAATAATTAAACCGTGTTAATACTCCTATAAAAGAAAATAAACCACCTTAAATTAATACAATTATCAGGACTTGTGTTCCTCTTTACTTGCCTTGGAAACATGAACTTTCCTGACTCGGAACAGGGAGTTTACTAAAGCTATGTTCAATAAATTGTGAAGTAGACAATACACACAGGAAGGGTATACGAAAACCTTTATTTTTCTATCTTTACAGAGATTTCCGGACTTCGGAATACAGAGACCAACCACTTGTTTTCTGAACGTAAGAATATAAAACTACTAACTAAAACTTTAACTAAAACTAACTTTGGATTAATATACAAGTGCCTAACCTTAAGATTGGCCGTTAATTAACAAAATTCCGTATGTAGTACAGAGAGCTGCTAAACCTACGATACGTTTAAAATTATCAAGAGGATTAAACCTCTGGCCTTGAAGGCAACCAGCAACCGAGTAAGACTACTATGGCAAGCGGCCTGCTTCGAATAACTCCTTCCTCTCTCTTGCTTGGCAAAAAGCCACAACTTAAGTACTTGGCGTTAGCAAGACAAATTTGCATAAATAAGTTAAAGCTTTTAATTCTGGCCGGAAGTAGAAAAGAAGTGATAGTAAAGATTTAAAATAAAATAAACGTTATTAAAACTTAGGATCCTTACATACTTCCCGCCAGAGTTAATTAGTTTGAAACTGAGGTCTAAAACGACCTTGTTGAAAACTTTTAGCTCTAGAAACTAACGCGAGGCCAATCTTTTACAAACATTTCTCACTAAAAACTAGAAATTAAAAAAAAGTCGTTTTTACATTATCAACTCCATGGACAAGATTTTTCATCTGTACTGCATCTATAAACAGGAGTTTCTTAGTTGAAATCTGGTTCCTTCCAGAGATCTGGAAGGAAAACTAGTTTAATGAAATGTTACACAATTAAGTGGCAAGTAGCATGAATACTTATATTTCTCTTTTAACATTCTTATTTCATTTATGACGTTATTTAATTATCTCCCCGTGCTCTCTGACATGTGTTGTAAAGGAAAACACCAAACACGAGCGTGTCTATGTACAAGTGTTCAACACTACCGCCTGCAATCAAAACACTAACGTGTTAAAATTCAGCATAACAAGACCTCAGAACACACCTTATATTCATCTCTAAACCCTGAGGTACTATTCTGAAAAGCGGCTAACTCTGAAGTGTAGCGTCAGAGAGCCTAACTATATTCATTCAAACTTTAACACATATTCACAATAATTTGCTCTTTTTACAGTCACACGAATAAGTTAAAATTTTTTGGCATTACTTTCACTTTTAACATATCACAGTATTTCTTACTTTTAAGATAACAGTTCACATTGTATATAAGGACATATTAACATTCCGTTAATTTTACGCATTTTAAAACATGCATTAGTAGTACATTGTTAACTTCTATTCATTTCCAAGCAAGTGCCAATTCTTCTACATTGCAATACTACATTTCAAAAGTCTTTCAGACTAAAACTTCTTTCTTGCCAGAATCTTTTAAATAAAATTTTATACAATAATTTTTTACAATTTTCTTAAGGTACCTTTCTTAAAGATTATCAATGCTTTTACAATATTCAAGTATTTACACATACATACACATTAATTTTAGTTTTACTCGCGAGTAATTGAAAAACAATATCAAAATAGGTAATAACTCATTTCTCGCCTTTTTGGCAATAACGGTAGGCCTCACATGAGGTAAAACTTCTTGAATTCTGCCACTTGCGCAATAAGAATGAAAAATTAACTTAAGGTTTCAAAGTAACATAAAGTTTTACTTATCTTTGTAATATTCAGACATCCTTTTTTTTTCCCAGGCTTGGAAAGTGGAGAAGATTACAGTCTGGTTGATCTTCCGTCTTGTACGGGTTCGCCCTTCGGTTCCTTCCTCCATGAGCTTTCTTTTCCTTCCAGTTCGGTCACCCTTGAAGACCTTCTTTTTAGCCTCTGCCTGTGGTCTCGGCCGTTTGATGGCAGCTGGTCTTGGCGGAACCGGGACAACTCTCTCTCGTTCCTGCTTGGATCTCGTTGCTGGCTGTTAAAATTTTTCTTGCTTCTTTGCATCTGCAGCTGGTATTCCTTCATCAATTCGTCGACATTTGCTGCGTAGACTCCTATCCGATGGGTAAATCTTCCGTTTTGGAGCCAAGTTATAGTTGCTGTCATTTCTCCTGGCTCTCTTTGCATTAGTCGTACTTCTCCCTTCTTCATTCTGGGGGTGGTCGTGCCCTCTCTTTTCTGGTCGGTGGATCGGCTTCTTTTTCTTGTTACCTTCAGTTTTCCAACGGGGGAACTTTCTTTTCAATTGCTCCTGTCTACTCTTGGCTTGTACTTGTGATTGTCGTTGTTCCACCTCTGGAGCTTGTGCCTGCCGTGCCGGATCCTGCAAAAGATCTTGAAATATTGGCATTTTATTACGATTATAAAATGGTTTTATCTGGTCAACGTTTGCGGTGCATTTATCACCATTCCTGGCTTTTAACACCCCTACAGCCTGAGTTATTTTTTATGACATATGGTCCTTCAAATCGTGGATAAAATTTGGCAGTTTTATCTTCTGGTGCTGAAGAAAGTGAATGCTTAATTTTTAACACTTCATCCCCTACTTTATAAGTTACTCCCCGTCGTTTCATATCGTAATAGAGCTTCTGTTTTCTTTGTGCTACTTCAGTGTTCTTTTTTGCTTCTTTAATTAACTTTTCTATATCGCCCATTTTAAATTCTGGGGCTCTTTGTTGAACATAAAATAATTTATCTAACGGCGTTATAATCTTTCTGCCTAAAAATAACTCAGCAAGAGTTTTGCCCGTCGTATCATATTTTGCGGTCCTAAGGGCGAAAGCTAATTCATTGACATAGTTATCCCAGCTTTTATGAAAATTTTAACATAACTACGGATAATTTTCACTATATTTCTATTGACCCGTTCCGCTATATTTGATTGCGGCCGATACGGGACCATTTTTAAATGACGTATGCCCAGTTTTTGGCACATGTCTTCAAATATATTACTTACAATTTGAGGACCATTATCCGATATAACTTTTAGGGGCGCCCCATATTTTAAAATATATTTATTTAAAATAGAATCAGTAACTAATTTCGCGGAGGCTCGTTTTAAGGGAACAATTTCGGTCCACTTTCTAAAATGATCAACGATAACAAGGAGATACCGATATTTATTTAACTGACTTTTTGGGAAAGAGCCCAATAAATCGATGCTAATTATTTCATTTGGAAATTCGGATTTAATGCTATTTAGAAACTCGGCCGGGCGTAAATTAATACAATTAACTGCTTGACATGTTGGGCAGGACTGGACATACGCCCTTGTTAACTTTTGCAGCTCAGGAAAATAAACTGCTTCGCGTACGCGTTGGATAGTTTTTCGAATACCAGCATGAGAAGCTAAAGGGGAGTCGTGTAACTCCTGCAGTATATTTAATCTAAGACTAGCTGGGATAACAGGTCGAAATTCGTTGTTGGAATTCGTAGTTTTTGTATAAAATAATAGACCATCTATTAGCTCGTATGGGCCGCCCTATTTCTTATCGCCACAATATCTTGGTGGCTAAAATTTTCAGGATCCTTTAAATACTCATAAATGTTTCTAATTCAGGATCCTTACCCAGTTCGGTTATTACAGTTTCTCGGGATTTTATCGTACATGCTGTGAGCATTGCCACCTTTACAGTATTACCTTCTTCATCTATTTTTATTCTGGATAGGGCATCTGCTACGATATTTTCCTTTCCGGGGGTGTGCTTGATTACCAGATTATACTCTTGTAACTTGAGTGCCCATCTTATTAACCTGGGGGATAAGTTTTTCCCTGAGTACAATCTAGTTACCGCCGCATGATCAGAATACACTGTTATTGGCGCCCTTCCAAAATAGACTCGGAACTTTTGCACTGCTAACAGAACTGCAAGTGCCTCTCTCTCAGTCGCGGAATAATTTCTTTGTGTTTGATTTAAAGTTCTAGTAAAAAATGCCTCGGGCTGCTGATTCTGCGAAAGTACCGCTCCTACCGCATAATCCGAAGCATCCGCTGAAATTTCGAAATTCTCATCGTTTTCAGGAAATTTCAAGACAGAGGCTTGCGTTAATGCTTGCTTTAATTTTTCGAAAGCACTATTGGCTTCGGCCGTCTACGAGAATCTTGCCTTTTTCCTTTTTAATTTTAACAATGGTTCAGCAATAGCTGCAAAATCTTTTATAAAGGACCTATAATATGAACAAAGTCCTAGAAAAGAAGAGAGCTTCTTCGCCGTATTTGGTGGCGGATACTTTTGCACAGCGATTATTTTTTATTCGTCCGTCTTTCTGAGATATTTTGTATTATGATGTATGATATTCCTTTCTGAGATATTTTGTAACCTAAGTATTTTAATTCAGGGGCTGCAAATTTGCACTTTTCGACATTAACTTTTAGACCGGCCTCATTTAATAATGAAAACACCTGTCTTAAATCCTGTAATGTTGGTCCAGATTATCACTAGTAATAATGATATCGTCTAAATAGATAAATGTGGTCTTTCCAAGAACAGGACTTAGCACAATGTCCATACATCGCTGAAATGTTGCCGGTGCCCCTGAAAGGCCAAACGGCATACGCAAGAATGCATAAGTGCCAGACTTGGTTATAAAAGCAGTCTTAGGCACATCTTCCGGTTTATCCCCTATATGAAAATAACCAGTCGTTAAGTCTAACGTAGTCATATATTTGGTAGAAGTTATGTTCCTTAGAATTTCTTCAATAATAGGTAACGGATATATCGGATATTTAGTCATGGAGTTTAATTTATGATAGTCAATTGCAAAACGCCACCTTTTCGGATGTATTACCGGATAGTCATTATTTTTCTTACATAACACAACCAGGCTAGCATAACTACTTGAGATGGGCGTTATGATATTTTTACGTAACATATCTCGAATGTGCCACTCTATAATTTTTTCTTTATTCTTATCATATCAGTATGGTTTGTGGCGAACTGGCAGTGAATCTTCGGTGTCGATACTATGGTTACTAACTTGAGTAAATCCGGGAATATCACTAAATAACGAAGCAACTTCACTTACCACTTGTCGAATTTTTTGTTGCTCTCCCTTAGGCAGGTGTTCGAGATTTAACGTCGGTGGTTCTGTTTTTTCTTCTCGAACTGGTTTCATCGTCAGCTTAAGGGACGCTTCGTTAAAATACAGCCTTGCTTCTGCCTCTGAAAGAAAATCTCTCCCTAAAATGACATGTGCTTGTAAATTTTTTATGTTAAAAAACATGATCTTTACTTGCTCGTCCTTGATACGAATATATAATGCTAATTTACCTATGCATTTGCATCTTTCTCCCTGCGCAGCTAACACTGTTCGTATTATCCGAATTATATATGCGTTATCTACGGAAATACTTCCTTAAAAATCTTCTGCCACACAGGAACACTGCGCGCCTGTATCCAGGAGTGCGGTGGCTGGGATGTTGTTCAGCAGAACTTCAATCTTTGGAAGAGTCAAATTTTTCACAATAACTGTATTTAACTTGAAGGAAGAGGGGTTTTCTTGGCCTTCGGATTTTCGCACCCTCCCGTTAGCAGAAATCCGTTTTAGTTTAAATTGTTTCTTCCTTTCCATGCCTTCCTTCTTTTTCCGCTGGCCTTCAGACTTTTTTTCTGGCTTACTATTGAACTTTCGACGTTCGCCGGTTGTTTTTGGATACTCAGGTTTCCTTGCCCACTGATTCGATTTGCTTCCTTAGCCGTGTTCTTGCCTTTGCTGTGGTCTTGGCGCACCAAATTGGCTTTGTTGCTCATACTGGCGTCTTCTTTCAATGTCCGCCGTTCTTCTACTTTCAAACTGGATTGCTAGCCCAAATAACTTTTCCAGTGTAGTCGGATTCCTTAATTCAATAAAGTCTTGAACTTGGGGAAGTAACCTCGGCAAAATCACTTGGATTATCTCAGGATCTGGACGGCTTCCACACAAGAGTTTAAAGACGTGAATTTATCTTAAAATAAAGGTGGAAAGATTTTCGATTCGCTGCTGGTATATTCGCTGCTGAAGAGTTCCGCTTCTAACTTTGAACGATTTCTTACGGCAGGGAAGGCTTTTACTAAGGCAGTCTTGAAATTTTCGTAAGTATAGGTGGGACTTCCCGCTTGACCCAAGAGGCTTCTGCCTATACATTTGAACCAATTCAGCGCTTGGCCCTCAAAGCGCTGGTAGCTAAGGTGACTTTCTGGAACTCATGGACTGGATACATCATGAAGTGGTAATCCAATTTTGCCAAAAAACTAGTTACCGGTGAGTTTCCATTGAATGTTGCTTCTGGTTTCATCGATGCGCGCATGGTCTGGACGATGTAACCAAATCCTTCCAGGGCGGCAGCTGGCATTTCTGGATTCTGATCCCCTTCTGCAGGCACCATAAGTTCTTGAAACTCTGCCATGGTTATTCGTCTTCGTCGGGCGCCACTATCAGGACTTGTGTTCCTCTTTACTTGCCTTGGAAACATGAACTGTCCTGACTCGGAACAGGGAGCTTACTAAAGCTATTTTCAATAAATTGTGAAGTAGAGAATACACACAGGAAGGGTATACTAAAACCTTTATTTTTCTATCTTTACAGAGATTTCCGGACTTCGGAATACAGAGACCAACCACTTGTGGTCTGAACGTAAGAATATAAAACTACTAACTAAAACTTTAATCTAAAACTAACTTTGGATTAATATACAAGTGCCTAACCTTAAGATTGGCTGTTAATTAACAAAAAGCCGTATGTAGTACAGAGAGCTGCTAAAACTACGATGTGTTTAAAATTATCAAGAGGATTAAACCTCTGGCCTTGAAGGCAACCAGCAACCGAGTAAAACTACTATGGCAAGCGGCCTGCTTCGAATAACTCCTTCCTCTCTCTTGCTTGGCAAAAAGCCACAACTTAAGTACTTGGCGTTAGCAAGACAAATTTGCATAAATAAGTTAAAGCTTTCAATTCTGGCCGGAAGTAGAAAATAAGAAGTGATAGTAAAGATTTAAAATAAAATAAACGTTAGTAAAACTTAGGATCCTTACACAATAAAAATAAAAATTAAATAATACTTCAAAAAATACCGATACAATAAAAAATAATACATCAACAGTACAAAACATCAATACATAACGTAATCATATATAGACAATACGCAAAATAATTCAATGTCACATAAAAGATAAAAATCCAATTATATAATTAATAACACTTAAAGTTCAAAGAACAAATAATGTCGGGCAAGACTGCAAAGGCCTCGGAACTCCTAACAAGATCCTAGAAAACAGGAGGCCAGCAAGTATGGAGCTGCTCTAAACTCAATTTAAATGCACGTCTAAAATTCGCATGCAAACTACAAAGCAATAATAAAATATTCCACAGCATTGCCGCAAGCACCGAATCCACTAGTAACAATACTAAAACGAAGTAAAGTGAGTTCCAAAATTCCCATCACCGGTCAAAATCTGAGTAATTTTATAACCGGTTGAAAATGTCAGCACTTAAGAACACTTGGAAAAAATATGTTTGTCCACTGGGCCTTCGAGAAGCAAGGTATTCAGCATTCCAGTCAACCACAGTTTTGTTCCAAGCCACATGCTTCCAATAACACTTAGGAGTAGACAACATTAAATAAATATCACAAGTCGCTTGCTTAGCTAATTGGTCAACCCTTTCATCGTCGCGAATAAAACTGTGGCCGCAAAAGTCCCCTGTATTTGTAGTCCCAAATTACTCTTGAACAATTTTGTTAATAAACAAAGTGATTCTTCTCCTTTCACACTCTTTGACGAGGACTAATTTGCCATCATATATCGTATCAGGCTGATAACCTTGCTCTTACCTGCTCCTGAACCTGGGCATAGCATAAAGAAGACGACTCCAATATGGATATATTGAAGTCGCCTTCTTTATGATTTTGTCTTTCATCGCTTTATCAGAGTAACGTTTTTATTTAACTTTTAGTATTTACTTCACAGTCCATTCGTAAGGTCTATGACTGTTCTGTTCTTCTGGCATAATCATCCGTTCCCACTGTTTTCCCTATTATTCATCTTGATGTTATTGTTTCATTGTATTTCGTTTATAGACTGTGCTGGATTCTGGTAACGTTCAAAGCTTCGCCTCGTCTGATTACTTTACGAGACAGCTATAACTTCTTTTTTAACCTACCTTAGTATATTTAATTTATCTCAACATCCAGTAAATCACTCGCAAATAGTTTTACGACGTGCTGTCTTGAAAGCTATACAAGCATCTTCCGTTAGCTTAGGTAAGCTAAAATAATATATATAATTAATGAGATTTAGTTTTGGTTTAAAACACGCCTTTCCAGAAGTTTTTCAAAATATTTCTATACTTATTTTACGTCACGTAATACGCTACTCCACCACTAATACGCCACCCACTGTTCTCTTAGCGATACATCCATCCAGTCCGCGCGTGCTTTACGTAATCCAAATGGCCTTGAAACTTAATTTTGAAAAGCTGTGCTACCATGCTTTAAACATCCGTGTGCTTTGTAAATGATGCCAATGTAGGAAACAAAAATCGTTAACTTTCGAGCGATCTTGGTGATATCCAGCTCCAGAAATATTACTTTGAAGTAGAATTTTAATAAAACATTCATATTTAATCATTCTGTAATTTCGAAACAAAGAGACTTAAAATCTATAAAAATAATTTTTCTAGTTTAAATTTTTGGTTTAATTTTTGATGTCAGAAACGATTTTAACGAAATCTTACCGAAAGGTTTTGGCACTTTACGTTATGCTATTAAAATACTAAACGTTTATCTTTCATAAGGAAACCACAAGTGATGCATGAAGGATAAGAAATGTCTTTAAGTCCATTCTTTTTATTGCACCGCTCAAGAAACTGAATGGTTCAAAAATACTGAATGAACTTTCGTTAAAGTATCATAATTATTTTTAGTAAAGAACAAACTTTTATAAATATATATTTGTTATTTATATTTATTATATCGTAAGGTCTTGTTTAGTATTTAACTAGTTATTTTATGCACTTTCCTGCCCTCATCATTTCCCTTTTTATGCCAGAATGTAAATGTCTAGTCCAGGTGATATTCAAATGAAGTAGAAAGAAGATGTGTGTTCTGCCTGCTGAATGCCACATTGTTAATTTCGACTCTCCTGAGAGTAGCATTCTGAGGCGATGAGTTATTTTTACCATTAAGCTAGTCATGGCGACCTTTTAGGTCAGAACCAACTTGCTCGTCACTTGAATTGTGTAGTCTGTGGGCTAACTTATGTTTGCTTATTTTTATTTACTTAAGTCATTTCAATATCTTTGATTTAAACCATAATTGCTGGCTATATTTTGTAAGCAAGAGTGGTGCCACCTGTTAACTTTTATAAATTAAATAAAGAGTCCTTCACACCCTTTCTCAGTCTTTCTGGTACCTTACATGGAGAGTAACAATTCACTTCTCCTCTTCAAATGTTTCGTATGTTTATTTTCCTAAAGAAAACGAAACGTTATAATACTGTTGTTTTATTTTTAAAGATATAATTTAGTAGACAAATTTTAGTGCATGCAGTGATCATCTGGAGGACATTCTAAGAGAAACTGGCGCGTATACACGTTATACAAGGAGAAGACTGCGAAAATGCAAATGCTGCCAGCCCGCTCGCTGAGATTGGAGCCCCAAACTGGCCTACCAGTGTCCATTGACTTTACTGCTCAACCCCTGGTGGGCCTGTGTTGTAATGTAATCCTTGGTATAATAGAAAATGATGCACAGAAATGCCATCAAAATTTTTTTCTGAAGAAAATTTTCAGATAAGCTCGAAGCTATCAAATATATCGTAAAACTATCTTTACTGCTTCAATAAGTTCTAATGTTTTGTCTTTTCTGCTTCAAACAGTCATTTTTTTTTTATTAAAATTATTGCACGCATTAACTATATGAATGAGGCATTTGGAAAATGGGAGTGAACCACATACATTTTTTTTTAAAATTTAAATCACGTAGATATGGAAAGATAAAAATGTGGCACTGCATCATATAAATTAGAATTTTATTTCACGATGGTAAATGACTGCAGCCTTCAATTTCAACTGAATTTATGTGCATAAGGTACTTTTCTTAACATTACTTCGTACGTCAAACATTATGGTCTAAAATAAAAGTTTTTAATGTATCGCAATCGATATTCTTTAAGGGATACTTAAAGAATATCGATTGCGATACATTAAAAACTTTTATTTTTATTTTTATTAAAATGTAATAAATTTGAGATGAAACTAAACAGACACTTTTTATCGAACTTTGTTTTAAGATATATTCCTATATCCTTCAAAATACTTATCCAGGAATAAAATTTCTACAGTCAGATTTACCGAATATCAACGGACTGCAATCAGAGATAATGCAATAGTTTCGTCTGGAAAATAAAGCTCGTCGAAAAAATCAAAATTGGAACACTGCTAATGAACTGAATTGTTCCTTAAGTAAAAAATCAGTTAGTGGTTTTCATTTCATCCTGCTAAAATTGGTCGAAACATAATCCACAATCCACTGTAGCTCGTTAGTGTTAAGCGTTAGAAAAATTCAAAATGGATCCCCATGGGACTGATCATGAACCACACGGGTGTAACAAAAGGATCTGTTAACTCCAACAGAACGACTGGGACACATAAAAATCTGTGTTTTTTCAGTTCATATGGCTCTTTACAAGTAATATGATACGAATCAGGGCGAAAGGGTGATGATTTGCAGAGCATGCCTGGAGATTGTCCAGAATCTTTTCACGGTTTCATTGCGTGACAATTTCATGTCAATCGTTACATCAAAATCTGACAATTTCATGTCGATCCTGAGAGCAAAAGACTGCCTATGGAATGGAGTGCATTCATGTCGTAGCTACAATTATGGATGGTAGTGCAATAAAAGAAATGGATCATATATTAAGAGACATTTTCAAAGGTTAAAAGACCAATGAATGCACTACAAAACTGTATTCTCTAATACTTACCATTATCGAGTTACTGTAGATTATGCAGTACATTTTAATGACCTTTGTGTTCGTTTAATAATTGAAATTAGTTTGAAACACCAATTAATCTGATTTACCGTCTGCAGTCCATTTGTAAAATAACCAAACACCACTATTTCGACCTCGGCCTCAATTCTGGCAAGAGGGTTAAATGCATAAGAATTTTTATTATTTTTCCCATGCGTAATACGACTCAGTTCACTTACAAAGTCTCCCACGAAGGCATCACTCCTCTTATTCAGATAATCCTCACACTTTACTTACTAGTACTGGTACTTTATCATAAGCTAACAAATTTTTCAGTGCACACAAAACGCATCTGACTAATCCTGTATATTTACTAGATTTCAAAATATGCATTTAAAGCTACGAATCCAAAACTATTTGACTATTTGCCGTCTATTCGTTTAGTAACTAATGACAGCTTCGAAAAATGCCATCTTATTTACAATAAAAATAATCCATAATATATGAGAGAAAACTGAAAGCTGGGGCAAGTAAATGAGCTAATTATATTACTTATGTCTTCAAATTTCTCAAACGTCGATGTCGTTCTTAGAGAACATGAGTGAAATTACACATCTCTGCTATTGACACCTGTCACCATTAATTGTATATTCTTAATTAAGTGCTCCAGATGACATCTTTTAAGTCGATACTAAACGAAGAAGCATATTTTGTTGGCATAATAGCAGTTTTTATTTATTTGAATTTTGAGCTTCGCCCAAGAATGTTGAGCTTTTTTTTTAAATAAATAATAGAACTCTGTATGAAATGTTGCAAAACTGAGCAAATTTAATTCAGCAATACCAAGCAGAAAGGTTTGCTTTAAAAAGTTGCTGACAGGGCTTTTCCTTCGGGAATTTCGGTACTAATACGGATAGTTCCTCCAGTTTCTCGCAACTTTCTGTAGAAATAATTCTGTTAAAATATTACTTCTTATTGCACTACCTGTGTTGCTATTAGACACCTAATCCAGCATTACGTCTAAAATATAATCTTTGGAAATACACAGAGTGTCTGTGGCAAGATGCTTGGGATTCTGAAGAAACAGAAAGATGAGTGACGTACAACCTTTTTCTCACAGACCAAAATAATCAAAATTGGCAACACATTATTAACGCACTAGTATGTTAAACTGAATGCTGAATCTGTCCTACTCGATCTCATTTATTGGTTGCAACACTCCAAATTCTTTTATTTTTGGCTCTAAAAGGGCCCTTTCACACTACTTATTTTATTGTAATCTTAAAATGCATAGAGTGTTTATAAATGCTTACCCTGATTGTAATAATTTATAACAGTTGTAGAGACATTAGGTAATTTGGAAGCTGGCAAGATGAAAAATGTGCAATCGCCTTCGCCGGGAACTGAACCACGGACCTCTGGAATACCGGCCCAGCGTGCAGAACCACTACACCACGAAGGCACGCTAGGAAGGCGGGAGAAATACCTTATACCGTAATATTGTGCCAACTTCATATTTTTCATTGTAGGTGTACGAAACTCATAAAATTTCTCTGCAGTTGGGGTACATACATTACTTTCACGTTTACGATAGCTGCATCGTCAAAATGGCTTCTCTGCAGAAAAAGGCACAATGTGTTTTTTTGGTTTGTAGAAACAAAAAGTTACCAATAATTGCTCGGCGTATATTTCGGACATCTTATCGAAAGTCTCTAAGTGATGTAAATTAAGTAATTACTGATGTAATTAAGTAATAACTGATGTAAATTATTTAAGTCATGAATGCTCAAATTTTCTGTTAAGAAGGGTACTTGCAATGGCAGACCACCGTTTCTGAGACGATGCAGATGATTCAAACTTTATTTATGAGATCATCACAATACCCTTTTACAGTAGCTTCGCCCCATCCTCAAGTACCATGCAGTACAAGGCATAAATTGGTATCCAAAATTCTCAGATTGTACGCGTATGAGGTCCAAATTGTGCAGGCTCTCAAGCCGAATGATTGTCAAGCAAGTGAAAATTTTGCAATTTTTTTCTGAACCGTGTTGAAAAAGACAAGTAATTCTTGAAACGTGTGTGTTTTTCTAATGAGGCTACTTTTCATGTGAGCGGAGCAATTAATTGACACAATGCAAAGATCTGGGTATCTAAAAATTTCTTTACTATTATTGTCCATGCCGCACGTGAACACATTCGTTGCAGACCAAAGTAAAATGAATGGTATGCTTTAAGTGTTAGAGTGAAAATAGGCAGTTCTTTTTCCTTGAAAATGCAATAACAAATGTGTACCTAGACATACTCATAAACTTTGCGGTCTCAAGCAACACGACATGGAGTCGACTGTCATCTTCAACAAGCGCAAACTTCTCTAAGTGGAAATGGCTGCAATTCTTGTTATACATGGAGGAAATTGCGAAAATCCCATGTAGTTAGCCCATTCGTCAAGATTGGATTCGGAACGAAGTACTACTGTTCATTGTATTCGGAACGAAGTCTACTGTTCAGCTGCTTTTTTCGGTTAGCCGCTTACTGTTTTATACAGATATTTAGGGCTATTTTATGTGGCAAAAGTACAAAATTCAGTGATCCTTTTTCCTTTGTAGCAGATTACTTTACACTTTGAAGAAGATGGTCCTTTGAAACTGTTTGAAGTTTCATAGAATCAACATAAATTAACCCTTTGTTGCATCATGTCCACTCTAGTAGACAAAAGTTTAAATTTATTCTTCTGTAAATTCCTTAACAGAGTCCATTCCTGTGTTTATTCATTCTATATTATTAGAACTTTCAACTGTCGATCATAGATGGCTGTATAGCATCACTGAGTAAAGCATTGCTATTTGGAAAATGGCTGCTACTTCTGTTTCCAAGTTAGTACAATTTCTCATAGTAAACATTATGTAATATTGCTTACATTTTCTTATACTGCCATTTTTTATTCATAATTAGTAATTTTAGACATTTTATTTTATATGTCAGTTTGAGAAAATTGTGGAGTGGGTAGATAAAGATCTACCGAAAAGAGTGAATTGAAACCCAAATGTACTGCTTATCAAGCCCAAACACCACTGGAAATGTTTATGTTTGGCAAGGAATTTCTAGAATATTTGACATTTAAATCCAACAAGTACAGGTTACAAAATCGTAGCAAAATGAATTCAATTACAATCGACAAAATGAAGGTATTTGGGGGGATCTGTATGTACATGTCAATTCTAGATTTACCATTCAGAAGATGGTAATGATCACTGCAAACAAGGCAGGAAATGATTTCAAATGCAATGACCGTAAATCGTTGGGAAGACATTTGTATGCATGTACGTATATGCATGCTGTCCACTGTAGTGAACAAACTATAGCAATTATTTAAAACGAAATTTGAATAAAATTATTTTTTATTATTACTAAGGTTATTTTAAGTAGAAAAAGAAAACACACATTTTCGTTTAACTTCTCTAGATTATTTGTATGCAAAAAAGGGTTGAAGTTTGAGTTTTTTCGAATTCTGTAAAATATAGTAATTTTTTTTTAGTTACTGGAAATTATTTTGATGTCAGCCTGTGTTATGGAAAAAGAAGAAATTAATTTTTAGAAAATTAATGCAGCTATCCCAAAGATGCGAAGGAACTGTTTTTGTTTCAAAGAAATGTTTTCCCAAATTTTATTCGTAACAACTCCTTGGGATAGCTGTATTGCCTTTTTAGCAATTAACTCTTATTTTATGAAACGGCTAGTTTTTTTCGTTGTATCCCTCAAAAGCTAACTCTATTTCGCAAGTCTGTAAATCTCAGTCACTAAAGACAAAAGTTTAAATACTCCGATTTCTTATCTACAATTTACGCTGAATCTTGGCGTAATGAGTTATTACTGTCGGAAGTTTTCGTCACTTTTAATGGGTTATTTCTACATTCACAAAGGGACGTGATTGTAAAAGATTGTTTTAGGGCTAAGTGGAAATTTAAGAGATGAAAGACTCCTAGATGTTTAATTGATAAAATAATTACAACTTTAGCGATTAAGATCAGTTGTGACTTTTCAAGGTTATCAGAAGCTTCAAAATTTGCATCGCACGTTATTTTAAGTTGGACTACAAGCTGCAGTGCCAATAACATTTTATACTGCTATCTAATTGCTTATTCTGGTTTGTTGGCGATAAGTCGCGTTAACTGTTGTAAAGACTGTAATCAACGGTGAGGATCAAGATCTTCTGTCAAAGCAGAAATTTTAATTTAAGAAATACAATTTTATTCAACAATCGGTAAAGTTCGAAATTCGGGATATATTCTAGATATTTATTTTGTAACATTTCACTTTAGTAAGTAAACTATCTTTTTCCTTTCGAATCAAATGAAATGTATGGTCTAATAAAAATATGCGAAGGACCACAAGTCAAGAATCAAACTTGCGAAAAACACAATGTAGAATTTTATATTTATTACCTAAAAAAATACACTAGTATTCAGAATAAAGAGAATTTGCCTATTTTGAGGATTTTTCTCGAAACTTAACGGAAGAACAAAAGGTATCAAGTATGCTTACAAACATAAAATTGCATATTTTTGGGTCGAATACCCACACATGTGTGTCAAGCCCACACATGCGTGTGAGAGAAATATTTAAGGAAAGATTAGTCAAAACTACACTTGGCATTTTCCACGCTTCGTTCGCTCACCCTTCACGGAGACTCACGGAGCGTTTTTGCAGCATTTGGTAAAATTCCAAAACAATCCTTTAAACTGAGTAAACATATATTTGGATAATGGAATCAGGTACGAAATCATCTGGGCCCAGGAAGTAGAGAAGCCTCAAAAGCATACTGCTAAAGTCTCGAATGTAATGTAATGTAGAGTGCAACTTTTAGAAACATTTTAAGAATACCGAATCTGTATAACGAGGAAGCCTGTACGAGATTGTAGAAGAGCCATGTCGGCTAATCGATGTTCAACAATTTCAGAGACGCACGACAGAAGTGCAACAGATTTTTAGTTCTGTCATGATCTCCATGCATCTAGAGAGAGCCAAATTTTAAAGGTTACTGTTTCCAGAGGGTTGCCTGAAAGAAGTCTGTTTGCAAGGACATTTGCATTCTATTCACTTCTGAGCACAAAAAAACTCCGTTTTGCATGGTGCAGAGTACATTGACTTTAAAGCAAACATCGATGGAAAACCATTTCCTCCACAGGTGAACCTTGATTCAGCCTAACTATTGATTCTCGGCTTACCATCATTTGAAGAGAAACAAGTACCCACTGCCTGTCTTCCAGTATATCTAAAAGGGACCCGTATAGCAGCTGGGTGTGGCCAGACGCCATACGGGGCAGATTCAGAGACGTTCATAATCTTTGACAGAGGATCTGCGACTGCTGTCACTTATATAGAAAAAAATCTTAGGTTTGCCATTTTAGGAGTGCATTTAGCTCAGAAGCTTTTAATTAATTTTTAAGAACTATAGCGCTCGTCCCCATGTGTTAATGTGGTGGATGATTTTTTTGAAACGGGAAGTTATTAACCATCCGGTTATTGGCCAATTGAACTGGTTGTCCAGATAACCAAATCCAGACTTTGTAAAACATGTCTGGGAAGCTACTTCATAATTGCGATTCATCTTCACCCTTTCAGAATCCTCCGGGATCTGAAAACAGCATTGCTGCAGCTGTCAGAACCAGTGCGACAAGGACTCATGAACTGTTTTATTTCAAGAATGAAGTTATGTTCTAAGAGGTGTATGACTATTAGAGGTGACTATGTTCCCTATTAGTCCCTCTGTTTTTCGATATTGCAAACTTTGCTTTAGGTTTTCCTACGCCGATAAAACTGACGTGTGTATCGTGAATTTTTAAGACATATATTTTCGTATCATATAAATCTATGTCCAAATCTTATTAAAATCATTTCTTCATTTTCTGAGGCAAGCGATCAAATATAGAAATTCTCTCAAATTTGAACATCAGAGTACTTTTACGTTTGAAAGTTGCATGGAAAATACTTATAGGGCCATTCTGCTTGAAATGTAATTCACTGTTACCTAATTAATCTGAGAAGCATCTAGCGCTACATATACTTGCTTCAGCTATCTTTCCATGCCCAGAAGTACGGAGAGAATAAGTATTTTGTACCTCTCATAGGCTGCTGTGTGTCTATTTCGATAGATTGAATTACTTGAACTCATTAATCGCATTGAATCATCCCAATAAGAAATGTTAACAGTAAGATAGGGTGCGAAATCTGAAAGTCATGAAAGAAGTCTGTTTCTGATCAAAAGAGTGAAAGTCTTTTTTCTGTAATGTGCTTTCATTAAAATTGTATAGATTGGTAGAATTTTGATTTAATGTCTCTTGCACTACAACACGAATTACACAATTCTCGGATCATGTCACTTCATTCATATATTTTAAAGAGAATATTACAATACCCAGTCACAGTTAAATTCAAGTCTTGTAATTTCATACACGTGAAATGACACTGCCGCGAATATTTTGAACACAAAACCCTAATTTATATTATTGTTGCTTCTAATGAAACCGCATTTGTGTTTTGTTCGAAAAGACATCTATTAATAAAAAATGTTAAATCCACAATTTTTATGTAAACACAGAATGTGGTTTTCGGTTCCATTTAAAATAACTGCAACAAACTAAGTCTAATTATAGTATAAAATTGCTTGTCAATGCGTTTTTTGATGGCGATCATCCCAATAAAAAACTTCTTTCATGACTTTCAGGTTTCGCACGCTATCATACTGTTGACATTCAATGCGATTAATGATTTCAAGTAATTCAATCTATCGAAATAGACACACAGCAGCCTATGAGAGGTACAAAACACGTATTCTCTCCGTACTTCCGGGCATGGAAAGATAGTTGAAGCAAGTATATTGTAAAGAACGCTCCTGAACTCTCTACTAGAAAGACCTATGATGCTCTCGAATAGAGAGACTCCTCACACTACGAGGAATATAATTCATTTTAACACCTATTTTAAAGAACTGTGAATGGCAACGACTTAACTGACTAATACGCATGCGTAAAGAGATGAGACTTCTGTGAGACGCCTGTCGGAGAGAGTTTTGGGAAGCTCCGCCAGCGAGCTGAGGTGTGGAGACTTTGTTCGTCGAGTGATGACGAGTACCATCTTCGTTAACGTCTCTGATTGTGTCACCAGCTCGGATATCTACTAAAGTTTTTTAAATGTATTAACGTTGTATCTGTGATATGTTGTGTGATTAAAAAGTGATGCATCACCACTACCAGTGTTGATTCCGTTCCCACTGAAGCATCCACGACGTCACAGACGAAAGAAATAAAAATTGGAGGTTCCACCGAGATTTGTGTGACAAGAGACCAGGTATGTGTTCTCCACAATACTCAATTCCAGGCCTGAAGTGTATAATGTAGTTATTTATTACTTATTCGGGAAATCAATTCCCAAAGCAAAAGTAGCACGTCAGTGCATAAGAGTTTTAAACACTCAATGTGTTTGGTTTATAGTATATCTATCTAACAAGATATTTTCCTTTTGTGGTATATTCGGGAAAACATTTTCCCATTAACACGTAGCACATCAGTGCATTTTATAGCACGTCAGTGCATAAGAGTTTTTTTTTTAAAACAACCAAAGTGTTGCATTTATATATCTAACGAGATATTTTTCTTTTGCATGATAATGGGAAAAATTCATTCCCGTAAATAAACAGCACATCAGTGTATTTATGTTTAACGTTTCGTTATAAATTGGTGTGATAGAATCTGAACTGTTTATTTGGTGTATATGTGAAAGCACATCAGTGTAATATTGCAATTTTCATTTCCAAGTCATTAGAAGAAAATTTATGTTAAATTCTTGTGAAAGAAATAAGTTGTTGAAGATATTAAAAACTTGTTACTTTGGTTTTCTCATGAAATTACACCAGTGCTGAATTTTAATATGATGTGTTTTTTCGTATAAGTAGAATGTTAAATTTTTATCATTTCATTGTATAAAAATTAAAACTTTGAGCAGTAAAGAAATGTTCTAATAGTGTTCTGATTTAAACCTGCTGCGCCTAACGATTTACGTAGTATTTGCGTTGGCCATGTGGTTGCCAACGGAAGTAGCTGTCATGAAAACGATAGTTAATTAAAGGTGTTTATATTTATTGGCGCCACTCTGGGTTTTTTCTGTCTGGCTGTACTAAATGAAAAGAATTTGTTATTATTTTTTTATACGAAGTATTCAGTAAGGTTGTTTATTCGTTTTATGTTTGAATGGAAATAAATCCAAAATGATTAATGCTTTTATTAACCTTTTATTTTTATTTGCCTAATTTTGTAAGAAAGAAGAAAGTGTTTTTTATATCTCTGATATATTTTTATGTGTATTATTTGTGAATAACTATTTGAGTTCTTATTTGTTTTGAACAAGTACTTTTGTGAAAATGGCATTTTTGGGGAAAGCCTTGTCGCTTCAGAACTTAGCGGAAATAGCTTTAGAAGATATGAAAGTGATAGTGAAGATATGAAAGTGATATGAAAGTGATTTAAAACATTTAATAACGAATAGTAAAAATTATGAGAAGAATTTGTTAAAAATTTGTTAGAAAGTATTATGACTGATAGGATAGAAAAGGAAAACAAACAAGAGCGAAAAAAAACAAGAGCGAAAGAACTACAGTTAGAACAGGAAGCTAGGGAGAGGGAATTTCAGATACTACAGCAAAATAAAGAAATTGAAAAGCAACAGTTAGAACTAGAATGCCTTAAAGCAAAACAGAACACTGAATCTGCTAAACCTGGAGGTGAAGCAGTATTTAATCAGAATTTTCAGAAACTTATGCCTAAGTTTAATTTAAAAACTGATGATATTAGTTTATTCTTAGAACTTTTTGAGAGGCATGCTAAAGTTTTAAAATTGCCTACGGATCAATGGGTCATATCTCATTGGTGTCCTTCCGTTGAGGTAAATAATATAATTGCTAGGGAGCCTGAAGAACAGGCTAGAGATTACCAACATATTAAAGAATTACTACTTAAAAGATTTAAGTTAAGTGCGGAGAAGTTTCGGCAACTTCGTGTTAAGACTAAAAAAAAATCCGGATTCTACGTGGGGTACGATTTTTATCACGAAATTAAGACATTTTTAGATGGGTGGCTCAAGGGATTAAAAATCGAAACATTTGAGCAACTCAAGGATTTAATGTTGGTAGATCAGATTTGGTTGGGAAAACGAAATTGGGTGAACTGAAAACGAAAACATCAGGTAGACAAATGGGTGTTTTTCAGTCCACTGGTAACGTTTTCAAAAATAGAAAAAACCCTCAAGTTACACAATTTAAAAAAGATGATGATGCACGCAATGTTGGGAAAAAGTCGGACTCGAATTTTGATAGGAGAAAAAGACTCCAGTGCTATGAATGTGGATCTTTTAACCATTTACGTCCTCAGTGCCCTAATTTTAAAACTGAAAAGGCAGATTTGTATCGGATAAGCGGGAGATCAGAAAAGAATCTGTTAAATCCCTATACGTTAAATGGAAGAGTAAATGGTTTTGAAGTACTATTCTAAGAGATACAGGAGCAACGGTAGATATTATTTGTCAGAAATATGTAGATAGAGATCGAATGAAGGGAGAACACGTGTGGGTTCGACATTTGTTGGATGATCATATGACTTGTTTACCTGTTGCTGAAGTAAATATTGAATGCGATTTGGGTACAGTAACCACCAATGCAGCTGTTATAGGATACAAGGACGATATATATTAGGCAACCATACAGCGGCTCTTCTCAGAGGAACTGAGAAAAATTATTCGTCGTATGTCGGTAATGTTAATGCGGTCGTTACTCGATCTCAAGCACCACAATTTAAGGAAGCGGAAAATTTATGTGAGACGAATCAAAATTCTGAGCAGATTGAGTTAGAATTGGAAGAGGAAGACGATGCTCATGCGAGGTCAGAAAACGGAGAGATATTGCCTCCTGTCGACCTTTGTGTCCCCACAAGTCCTGCAATTCAAATTGACTCAAGTACTTTTATTGATGAACAACAAAAAAGTAAAGAACTTGCCCCTTTATTAGAACTAGTAAAAAGCGGAAGTAAAACATGTTATGGGATTAAAAATGGGGTTTTAGTAAAAAAGAAGGTAAATAAGTTAGGAGGAGAAGAACATTTAATTGTTGTTCCAGAAAACCTCAGAGAGCAAATTAAAGCAATTTGTCATGAAGGAACTTCAGGTCACTTAGGAGTTCTCAATACAAAAGACCGGTTACTAAGACATTTTTTCTGGCCAAATTGTTATAAAGATATTGAGGAATTCGTTAAAACATGTGACTCCTGTCAACGTGTAGGAAAAGCAAGTGACAAAAAGAAAGCACCGTTGGTAATAGTACCTGTGATATCGGAAGTCTTTAGTAAGGTTAACCCACCGGGCGGCTCGCATTCAAATCTATTTACGTCTCGAAAACTGCAGTAAAAATTAACCATGTTTACATTTTTTTTTTCATTTAGAGTGAACCAAAATTGTCCTGAAAACGGCCCTTGTAAGATTTTCTTCCCCCCTCCTTGTAGCATGGAGGTAGGAAAGGGAGGAGGGGCCATTCCGCGCTAGAAGTGAAGCACTGCTTTGAAGCTTGGGTCACCAGACGGGGTGTTCTTTGTTTACATTCAGAAGCTCGCTTGACAAGATTCTGATAGTATTTCGACACACGACAGTTCCATAGAAATCGAAAAAGGGACACTCTCGCATGAAAGAAACGTTCATAGTGTGATGGATAATAGCAATTTGTATAGTTTACTGACATTTACGCAAAAATCACATCTTGGTTATTTTTCGATAACTAACAACAGCGATTTTGATTATGAATTTGTTTTATAAAATTCTAAGCTGTTGCACTACAAAAATATAGATTTTAAGAAAATTGCTAAAAGAGATCTGCCAAAATTTGTTTTCTAGAAGATTTGAAAAGTTTGAAACTTGATGGCTAAATGTAAATATAAAATTATGTATGTTAAAATATTTGTAATTAGGCACATAGGTCAGATTAAGTTTTTATTAAATAGAGTAACGCATGCAAGGGCTATCTGCCTAAAGAGAGAGATGCCATCGTGGAGGAATTTTGAAAAAAAACTGACCTTTGAGTGGGTATTAAAAATAATGCTTATAATTTTCATTCAAATTATATTCATATATATTTTTTATGTAAAACTTTCGGGTGTATGCTAAATTAGTGTAAATTACTTTACACGAAAAATATAGTGAATGCACAGAAATTAAAGATTTGCACATGCCGGAAATGATAAATAGGAAATATGTATGTGTATTTATGCATGTGCTTGCAAAAAGCATGTATCTGCCTTTGACAAAATACTTAAATATTCATTAAATTATTTATAAATGTATTTGAAATGAAGAATTTATTCACTTATAAAGAACTGTGAAAGTACTGTGAAGAAATCTAATGATTAAATGTATCTAATTTATAATGATTATAAATATTATCTAAATATATAATAACCTTAATATTGAATTGTAAACATAAATTGAAATCCTGTTGACAAATACGTTATAAAACTATTTAAGCAAGAATTGTTCGCATTGGAAAGCAATCTGTTAAAAGGTATTGTAAAGCAAATGCTATGAGATGCTCACTTAAGAACGTAATAAAGAGTTTTGGAATATGTATTGTTGAAATGAAGGGTAAAAAAAAAAATCTGATAAGCATAATTAAAAGAATTATTCCCTTTACATTTTATAATAACTCAGTTACAAGTTTTAAATAATACTTAAAAAAAAAAAAATTATTTTATTCCCTTTCAGAAATGTTCAGAGAAAGTCAAATACTATTTAATACATATTTAATTTCTGTAATTTAAAATGAACCGAATAGAGCATTAATTATAAATTGACTTACATTTTTCGATGTAAAAGAAGCCAAAAAATCATGTCATATTTAAGAAAGTATTTTAGGAAGCAGCTCTATAAATAGAAAAGAAATAATGCATAATTTTAATATTAATAATACAATAAACTTTGATCTTAATTTTTGTACCTTAACCGAATAAAATCGAATTACCTTATTTTTTTTTTTCTAATGTAATTAACGAAAACTTGTGAAAATATTTCATTCAAATTAAACCATTCTGAGAAAACTGTCCTGTGAAAAGTATAGCATTTAATTCCGTTCAGAATGAAATGTTGTTTAAAAATATGTTGTTTTCACATACTTAGGACTCTGAAGTGTTGTAGAAAAAGAAAATATATACATTTATATGTATATTTGCGACGTAATTACAAAATATTTACACCCGAACGCGTCAAATCCCATAGAACTCAATGGTAAATGACCCAATGTTTTGGTCACCACGTAGGGATCGCCGGTGCTTCAGAGAAGGGTACGGAGAAACTTGTTTAGGGCGACTCCTTCTTACTTCCTACCTCCATGCCTTGTAGGGCGATCAACAAGTCGTTTCACTTAAGTGATGGTTTCCTACTGTCCTTTGATTACCGCCTAGAGGCGATTAAGCAGATGGGCTAGTTTTGTCCTTACGGAGGAAGGAACACGTTTTGTGTCCATGATTTGGTTAGACGAAAACAGATATAAGGGAGTTTTGTATTGCCTTGTTACTAATTTTGTGCATATTTCTAATATTAATTGCTTATCAGAGCCGTGCCAAGATATTTTTTCAGCTGAGGCAGAAAGGTAAATGCGCGTCCATATAAAGATAAAAATAGCTACATTTGTATTAGCAAAAGTAATTGTGTTAAATCAAAATATCATAATTCTTCATAATTATACCATAATTCTTAAAGTATTTTTAATCGTAGTTTTATAAATTCAGAAAAATAATGTAGCCAATTATTTATAATTTTCCAATGGAAACGTTAAAAAATTCGTTTTTGATAAATAAGAAATAACACTGAAATGCATATTGCATTAATTTCCAGGTTTTCTTGCATTTTTTTTTTTTTTTGGTTTGTTTTATTGATTTAAGTTTGACGAAGCCTATTTCCTCTAATAAAGTAATTTTCGAATTCGTATAGCCAATTTGGAGCCTCTTCTAGTGATTCACATGAGGCAAGTGCCTCACTTGCCTGACCTTTTTCCCGGCTTTGTTGCTTATTAAGTATAAATGTTATTGAGTTTCGGTATTTTAATGTACGTTTATAGAATGTTAATTTGTTTTTATATACATATTTCAGTAATATAATCTTACGACTAGTGAGACAGTGTATTTTAACTAATTTTCTGCTTTTGATTCATGCTATCGAGCTTTAACGCTAAAAAACAAATTTATAAGAAGCTTAAAATACCTAATTCCTATTGAAAGCTACATGTAATTGATAATTAAATTACTATTAAAATAACAAACACATGCTCAGTGTCAATCATTTCGACATAATGTTTGTGATTCATTTTACCACAAATTTATTTCGTTTATCTTGTTTCATATTTATAAAAGGGGAGTTTACCTTTATCGCATTTATTGGTTGATAGAAATTATGAAATATTGAATATTTTGAAACAAATTTCAGTCATAATAACCTTATTAAAAATTTTCTACATATAGACAAGATGTCACAGATACCTCTCAGTTTCCGAACTAAATTACATGGTACTGAAATTCGGTGCATTTTCATATGATTTATTTTTGACAGACTTTGAAAGAGTTACCTTACGTAAATCACAAAAGAACATTGTTTTAATTCTTAATTAAATATAGCACTTGTATTAAATTGCTAAAATTCATTGTTAGGAAAATCTCGCTCTAAAAAATTAGGTACTTTTACCTTTCAAAGTGGAATTTTTGTGGTTTTCCCTGTGCATAATGTGGGCGCGAGTAAGATTTTCTTAGAATGTCCTCCACGGAGTCCTCCCTTTAGGCAGATAGCTCTCGCGTGCTTTGAAGGAAAAATAAAGCAAACAAAAACAAAAACTTCAAAATTGGTGTTTAACATTTTTTTGGGTTCAAATACGCAAATTACTTAGAGATCTCAATTCACATTTTCAAATGTTATTATTTAAATAAATAAAAGCAAGATGAGGATTTCTATTTAAATTGTTTGTTTTAAAATAAAAAATAAGAACAGTAAGTTTGGAATAAATCTTGTCAACATCAAGCAGGGATAGGAACATGCCAATGTAAAATTTAATATTAGGCCAAAAAGAAACGCTTTGACGTAGATTTTGGATAAAACTTAATCAAATTCGCAGGTAGTCAGAGACAGGCATTTCTTCAGTAGAGAGAAAAAAATGTTTCTGAAGTATTTGTGTATTTATTACATAAATGTTTTATGCTTCCATAGCACTGCTAATCGAAAAAATTTATTTGATGAAAAGTAGGAAGTTTGCTTTTAAAATTCCGATTTTTCAACCGTTTTCAGTGCCATATGTGGCATCGAAAAACACGTCTGGCCAGGAGGCAAATTAATGGCTGAAAAATTCTTAGAATTTAAAGAGGCATCAAACAAGAAAATTTAGGAATGGCGAAATTCTAAGAATTTGGAACTTGACAACAAAAATTTATTGGACGGCAAAAGTTTTAGAATGTAGAGAGCTACAGAATTAATGCAGGGCAAAATATTTTAAATTTATAGAACATCGGTCAATAGAATTAAGATCCCACAGCGATTGCACTGAGAAGCAAAATGTCTAGCATCGACCTGCTTCTCGATTATGCGGATAGACGCAGATTAACTTGCGAAAGCTCAGTGAAGCAAGAGCTATACATAATGCAGCTATTTACGATTTCTGCTATAATAAACTGAAATTTAATATAATAATTTAACACTATATATCAGTTTACGAAAACATGATGATACTTTTGAGAAATTTTCTTTAATTCCCCAGTACACTAAAAAAAAAAAAAAAAAAAAAAAAAAAAAAAAAAAAATACAATAGATTATATAATGATATTACTAACAAAATGATGTCGATGCTTTTTATTAATCTAAATAAATATGTCATTGAGTTTTCCATAACTTATAGTTTTGCAAATTAAAAATGTTCAATAATATAATATGTGATTATGGTATTATTGGTATGGTACTATTCAATTAAGGCAAAGCAAACGAGGGTTATCTGCCTAAAGGGAGGGATTTCTAAGGGAAACTTGCTCGTATACATGTTACACATGGGGATAACCACGAAAACGACCATGCAGCCAGCCCGTTCGCGGGATTCGAACCTCGGACCGCTTGGCCGCTGGTGGGTAATATGTGATTATGAAAGCTGTGTAAAAGAAGAAAAATTCTTGCACATTCGTCAGGCAGCATACGATGGGTACCTGCTTGAGGAAAAGGATGCGTTTGTAGATGACTTTTTCAGGGAAACTGGTTTGGTATATTTAACCTAAAATTCACCAAAATACGAAGCAATGAACGCATTCGCCGGAATTCAAACTTAGGCAAAACTATCAGTGTTCAGTTGCAAAAGAGAGTTACCATACACAGACAACATGTCTGAAATTAGAATTTATTGCATCCAACAGTGATATGATTTTCTGATATAATTTAATGGAATATCACTGTAAAAGAATGGGAATCTTTTTTTTCCTTTTGTAAAGAGATTTTTTTCCGCTTTGTTTTCAAAATTTGGTAGAAATGCAAATTAAATAAATATTTACAAATGCAGAATATTGGATAGCTATTGATGATTTCGAGATTCAGTTTCTGAAATCCATTTCATGTGTCATTTCCTTAAAAAGGTGATACTGAAACCAACTTTCGAGGAGTAAAATGATTACTAGAAAAGAGTTTCCGATTTCTTTCATTCTTTTATTCCCATTATAAATTTATCTCGTAGTTCTTAGAACATTTTTCTATCCGTAAGTGATGATTTGCTTTCCGAGAAAATTTTCTGAAAGGAATAAATTACTTAGTCTTCAAACCATGGAAAAATCTTGCCATCGCCGGTACTTAATTCCCTTCATTTACTGAGATCGCCTGCTTTGTTATAAGTATGGTACTTGTTTTCTGATTTTTACTGAATTTGCATGCTCATAGCTATCTAAATAAAGAAACGCTATTGTGAATATCAGGGTATGAGTACATAAATGAAAGGGTTATATATTTTTCAGAATTTCCCTATGAGCTGTTTATTCTTAGGGCACAAAGAGGAAAAAGCTTGCATACATCGCCATTCCCGGAAACTAGACAGTACCGAAAACATTACTAGGCAGTCCGGTTTACCAAACAATAGAGTTTATCTGATTCCTAGTTGTAAAAGCTGGCAGTTATAAATTGTTATGTTCACGGCGACCTTCAGAAGGCGTCAAATTACTTCAAAAGTTCCGCTGCTATACATTTTCAGACTGCAATTTTGTTCCTTTAAATTTTCGAAAATACCTATTTTTTAAGTATTCTTCGTTACTTATATTAATATTGATACACATAATATAGAAAGCACCAAACGTAGCTATGATGTATTTCAATTTGTCCTTAGTATTTTCTCACATATAGCATTAACACTTTGTCTACACGTTTCTAATGTTTCACCATAGTAAGCCTTCTCTTTCCGAATGTATTCAGTTTCTTTTCGCTTTTGTTTTCTGCTTCTTCATTTTTTTTTTTTAAATTTTATTTATTTAATGTTACCATATCCTGAGTTTTACTCTAGCTACTAGCTAGCATTCATTATAGTACATTCATTATATTCATATAGCTACTAGCTAGCATTCATTATAGTACAAAAACTAATATAGCTTGTCAATATCAACACATTTTTATCTTCAATAAAATCCACTAATTCGATTGATGCTCTAAAAATTACAATTTAATACTTTAGCCCATAATTCTGATTATAGTGATTTAAATTCGATTTTAGGAAACATATGCATTCTTTCAGAAAACGCGATATATTGAGCACTGCTGTTACAAGTAAATACGGTACATTCAACCATTTCATAATATGTAAATGTAGCATAACTTCTTTTCGAGTGCTTGCACTGAGAGTCTCCTTCAAGTAAACCTTAATGGAACTTTATTTCATAAAAATTTAGAAGTATTATAAAAGCCTCAATTATTTCCATTGCAAACATTTATGAATTATGCAGAAAAATATATAAGAAAAACATCAATGAGAAAATATTATCTAATATACATTTCATGACAGTAGTAAAACATTTTTTCAGTACCGACGGTATTAAAAAGCTCAATATTGTGATAAGCTAAATAAAATAAAACGGTATTAAAAGTTTAATATTGTGATAAGTAAAAGTATACTAATCTATAACACTCGTTTGATATTTTTGCCATTAGAACTATAATGTAATTCTAACCGTTAAAGTAACATTGTATTTGTATTAAATAGAATTATAATTGTAATTTCAATTAAATTTATCAGTACTCGTTGTTTCCTGCACCTTGAGGGAGACGCATTATTTTTTTTTTCTATTATATAAAATACTGTCCTCGGAAAAAAAATGTCTCTAGACATGATTCTGTCTCCAAAATTAATGGATGAGATGAACAGAAATAATCTTGGAACAGCCTTTGGGCAAGTGCTGCGAGTATGCGAAATGTAAGACTGTAATTAAACTTCGACCATCCTGGAGACTACACTTTCTTAGAATTTTGCCATTCGACTAATTATAAGACCTTCCATTTATCTTTAAAGTTTAAGCTATCTGTTATTGACTGAGAAAAGCTGGTAATTCATCGTAGTTACTTTGTAGTTAAAACTACAACTAATGCAGTTATAATTGCAATTTTGCCGCCCAGATGGTATAGTGGTTAGGGAAGCCTGACTGCGATACCGAAGGGCCTGGGTTCGAATCCCGGAGAAGGCATGGTTATAACTGTTCGTCCTTTCATAGGAGGCGATAGTAACCCACATATTAGGTGCCTCCATAATAAAGAGACCACCCCATCTGGCCTTTTATAGACTAATGGACTGTGTTACACTGTAACTTTTCACAATCTGCCATTGGGGAAAAGATTTTTAAAAAACTTGTAATACAATGATTGTTCGAATTACAATATAACTTCAAAAGCAATTAGATTTTTCGCTCAGCAGAGTAATAAGTCGGCTTTTGAATACTACTAGTTCAAATCGGATGCCAATTTTGGCAAACAATCTAAATGTTTAGATAGCTCCGTGGATTTCCTTATGTGTAACATGAATACAAATCATTTTATTTTAGAAAGTTCTCTATGAGTACATCATTCTTCTTAAAAGTTTTGTTGCATTCAATTAAATAAAGATCTTTTCCTGCTTTTATTAACGGGTGATGTGAACATGAGCCAGTTTCCCTTAGAAAGTCCTCCACAGACGTATCTTTGCAGTCTTTACCGTAATCCAAATAATATAACAATCACAAATTATACTTTTATTTGTTCTTATGTGAAACAATTATGAAAAATAGTTCATGCAAGTACTTTCACTTGTAACTGAATAATGCATTTTAACTATTTATGGAAAATGTGCGTTATGTTGAATAAAAGACCAATTCGTTTTTTTTTTTTTTTTTTTTTTTTTTTTTCAATGTCAGGTCGTAGCCGTTTAGAGACATTGATCACTACTAAGGCCGGTCATGTTATTAAGGAGGGAACTATTACGTGGGCCACCGTTACCACCTATGAAGAGGACGAAAAAATTACATTCATGCCCTATCCGGGATTCGAACGCAGGCTCTTCGGTACGGCAACCAGATTCACGAACCACTTTATTGTCTGGTCGGTAATTCATAATAAATGGATTTAGTAAAATATCTAGTACACACAGCAATTAAGCATACTGATTGCCGATCAGAATCCTTTTTTACCAGCTAAAGCAATAGGTTGGATAAAATTATGAGACTTAGTTTAGTCCTTGATGATCTCCTTTCTGAAAAGAAAAGGATAAATGTTATTTTTATGATTTATTTCTTGTGTAATGTAAACAAGACAAGCATCTCGTAACAAATCCTTTGCGAAAACATCCCTTTGCACTGGCATAAACTCTTTGCTTGCTTTCCCTTAATCTTGTAATTTAAGTTCACATGTACTATATCGAAGATCATAAGCATGCATATTTGCTTACTAATGTTATGTGCATTTCGGTCTATATAAAATATTTCCTTTAAATAAACTCCAATTTATGCTGGTACCACAAACTACAATATATGTAAGATGATTCAGAAGACATGACAGAAAATATTAATATTTTTCTTATAGGTGATTATCCCGTTGTATTATTTAAAAACTCATTATCCAAAATGCAGAAGCATTTCGAATATAATATTATTGACTGTAATTTTCAAATATTATCACGATTTCCTTACCTTATGACACTGAAATTATAAGGGGCAGTTTTTTTTCTGATTAAATAGTTACAATCATCTGCTGCGCAATTTTAATTAAGAGGTCATTACAATTGCATTGTAATTTTTATTAGATTATATAATTACAGTTATACTGTTTATTCAATTAGATTTCACAATTAAAATGCAATTATAATTAAAATGCATTTGCGTAAATTGTATATGTAATTAAAAATTGTTACATTGTAATTGTAAAATTGCATAATATTATTCCATTTACTATGTGTTTTCAATTGCATTCTGCAATTACATTTGCAATTAAGATCATGATTTTCCTGGGCTACGTAACTGCTTTTATCAGAAACAATTGCTATCCTAATTACATTATTATAATTACTTACTGGAGTTACAATGACAGTGTAATTGAAATTAGATTATATGATTGCAGTTGCATTGAATGTGAAATTGGATTTCACAAATATAGAGTAATTGTAATTTAAATGAAATTACATAAATTGTAATTGTAATTAAAAAAACAGCTACTTTTTAACTATAACTACTTAGTAATTGCATAATTTTATTACAATTGCATACTACACTTAGAATTTCAATTATCATCATAATTTCACTATGTTAAGTAATTCTAATTATCAGAGACAATTACTTTCCTAATTACGTAGTTATAATTACCTACTGCAATTGCAGTTAAAATTACGTTGTAATTAACTAATATTACCGTAGTTGTGATTAGATTCAATAAAATTTGTAATTGTAATTAGATTATATAATTATAATGTTTGTGATTATCATTGCATTGTAATTGTAAGACTTAAGAATTAAAATGCAATTACATACATTATTGTTGCATTTAAAAAGTACTTACTTTCTGATTGTAATTGCAAAGTAATTGCGAAGCTAATTACAACTGCAATAGAATTGAAATCATATATTTCAAAATATTGTTGCAGTTTCTTGCAATTTTAATTTTAATTCCAATTACATTTTGCCAAACTGCATCTAAAATTTGGAGAATAATTAGGCTGGAAAATGAAAATTCTCTTTACGAACATAAACATTTAAGTTTACTATAGCTGGTATAAGCACAGAACAGCTGGAAGTTTTGAACGAGCTATTTATTCCGAGTTGTTATTCAAAACCTAACGATAAAACCCTTTTGCCCCTAGCGAATAGATAGTTTCCTCTCCTCAATTAACTCCCGCAGAGAAAAATTATCACCTGTCAGTTTAAATTAAGAGCAGAGAGGGGAGAGCACTCTGAGAAGGCCGTATATATGCTGCTTTGCCGTTTCGTGCCAAAATTTAAGTTTACGTATATATGCTGCCTTGCCGCCATGAGGACCAAAATATTTGGACGCATATATGCTGCCTTGCCGCTATGAGAGCCATTATTTTCGAACGCATATATACGGCTATGCCGCCTGGAGGGTTAATGTAGATGCTTGCGGGCCGATGCCTACATCTACTGAAGGTAATAAATATCTTATTACAGTTATGTGCTTAGCATCTAAATATCCTGACGCCGTTCCGGTACCGGATATAACGTCGAAATCTGTTGTAAGTGCACTCTTGCAGGTATTTAGTCGGATGGGCTTTCCAAGGGAGGTTCAAACTGATCAAGGGAAATCTTTTATGAGTCGCTTAACCGTTGAATTTTTGAAGAGGTTTGGTATAAAAATTTCCAGAAGTTCAGTTTACCACCCCCAGAGCAATCCTGTGGAACGGTTTCATAGGTCAATAAAAAGGGTCTTAAAGGTATTATGTATTGAAGCTGCCCCAAATAAATTGGGAAGTACAGGTACCTGCCGCTCTCTTTGCTCTGCGGACAGTAACTCATGATAGTACAGGATTTAGTCCGGCTGAATTAGTGTACGGGACCAACTTCAGAACACCTGTCGCATTATTGTATGAGAAATGGTTAGATCCTCAGGAAAAAGAAGATACCGTAATAGAATATGTTTTCGAATTAATCAATAATAAGAAAAGTAGAGAATTAGCAACAGAGAAAATGGAAGAGGTGAGGGACAAAAGGAAGAAATGGTATGACAAAAATGCCGTGAAAAGGGAATTCCAGCCAGGAGATTCCGTATTAGTATTAGCAGTGAATCAACCACATAAACTCGCTCCTCAATGGAAAGGGCCGGGAAAAATAGACAAAAGATTATCAGAAACAAACTATGTGGTTAGTTTTGAAGGGAATCAGGAAGGGATTAAAGTGTATCACATCAATATGTTAAAACCTTATCATAAGAGACCTGAACTTTTGAATATGGTGCTCTTTGACAACGAGGAGATAGTTGAACCCTCGGAATTAGAGGAGGATTTTCCTTATATGTTAACCGACCCCAATGTGTTTGATTTTAATGAAATAATAGCAAAAGATAATCTTAAAGAAAGACTTAGTGATGAACAAATCCTGCAGTTGGGAAAGTTGTTGGTAAAGTTTTCTGCTATATTTTCGAATATTCCAGGGAAAACAAATTTAGTCGAACATGATATCGAACTAATCAGTGACAAACGCGTACAGCACAAGCCTTATAGAATGACAAATCAACAGAACGAAATTCTTAAAGTCGAGATTGAAAAAATGTTAAAATACAAGATTATTGAACCAGGACCCTCTGAATATACTTCACCCATGATCCTTGTTGAAGCACCAGGTAGGGATCCTAGGCCGTGTACTGATTACAGAAAGTTAAACGAAATAACGCGTACTGAGTACTACCCAATCCCCAATATAGAGCAATGTGTTGAAACTGTTGCAGCAGCCAAATTTATCACATTGATAGACTAAAATCTTAGAGGGTTTATCACCTTGATAGATTTTTCTAAACCATTTATACTACAGACAGACGCATCAGATCAAGGATATGGTGTTGTTTTAGCCCAGAAGGATGATAAAGGAAAAGAACATCCCATATTGTATCTCAGTAAAAAATTTACAGATAGTGAGCGGAAGTATTCCACCACTGAAAAAGAGTGTGCCGCAATTCTGTATGGAATAAAAAAATTGAAAGGGTATATAGATGGGCAGACTAAATTTTCCATTCAAACGGACCATAATCCCCTAGTATGTCTAAAAAATAATGCAGGTCGATTGTTACGCTGGGCCTTAGCCTTACAATCTTATTTTACGATACATCATAAAAAGGGAAGTGACAACTTAAATGTAGACTGCTTAAGTAGAAACTCTGTACATGACAGTTAAATAGACTAGTTATCATTTCTTTTAAGTTGTCTTGTTATTTGATTATGTATATTGTATTCTTTTAAAAAAATTCATACTATATAGTAAATTGTTAGCTTTATTCTTAAAGACAAAATTTTTGTGTTGGTTTTTCATATATAATATTGTATATGTATTTTTATATGTGTTCTTTTTATGATGGCCTGGTTATGAGAGTGGAGAACCTTTGTAACAGTGTGGTTTAAAATTAACTGGTAAAATGTTGAACAATCTCTATTAAAACAAGAAACTGTGAACTGTAAAGGTTTACTTCTCCTGTGTCCGAAAAAACAAAAACTGGAGGCGGAAGATGTTTGTTTGTAGCGAACGCCTGCCTGAACTTGTATTTTATCCCGTAGGAACTTAAAAAAAAGTTTTGTTTCCTCTGTGTCCGAGGAAAACAAAATCTGGAGGCGGAAGGAGTTAGTCTGTAAAGAACGCTCTTGAACTCTCTACTAGAAAGACCTATGATGCTCTCGAATAGAGAGACTCCTCACACTACGAGGACTATAATTCATTTTAACACCTATTTTAAAGAACTGTGAATGGCAACGACTTAACTGACTAATACGCATGCGTAAAGAGATGAGACTTCTGTGAGACGCCTGTCGGAGAGAGTTTTGGGAAGCTCCGCCAGCGAGCTGAGGTGTGGAGACTTTGTTCGTCGAGTGATGACGAGTACCATCTTCGTTAACGTCTCTGATCGTGTCACCTGCTCGGATATCTACTAAAGTTTTCTAAATGTATTAATGTTGTATCTGTGATATGTTGTGTGATTAAAAAGTGATACATCACCACTACCAGTTTTGATTCCGTTCCCACTGAAGCATCCACGACGTCACAATATGTAGCGCTGGATGCTTCTCAGATTAATTGGGGAAATAATTTTATAACGAGTAAGTCTGCGATATTCTAAGTTAACAGATTTGAAAAAATTGCAAAATTTACTTATTTAAAATATTTTAAAGTTTAAAATATTTTATTTAAGTTTTCTTACTTTTAAAATTGTATAGAAAGTGATAACATTTAAAGGTATTTAAGTATTATTCTGTCGGCCATTGACAGAAATTTCGGAAAAGGTCGCCAATCGCCAGCCGTTGCTGCTGAATTCTAGTGAAGTGGTCATCCATCTTTGGCTGTAAATCGCCCTACTTGCCCATTCAGACGGGATAATACGTAAGTACCTATTTAATTATAAGACACTAAAAAACTTAAGCTTACATTACATTTTAACTCTGCAGGAATGATATAAAATAGATGGTGTGAAACCTTCCTGAAAATCCAGGCTAAAAGATTTTAGTCTTCCGGATTCGTGATGGCTGCTCTAAGCGGAGGGGGGAGGCGTAATGGCAAACCACACATTCAGTTGATCAATGTTAACGAATTGCGCATGCTCATTGATGTACCGTTGGCGCGGGAGGAAATACTTTCGACTGAGCATAAACAACCCTGCACGAGCCTGTTAGTCATGTAGGTCTTATCGACTGTTTACAATTATCCGACAGTACTACGGATATCTGTGTGTGCTTACTGCATGTGCTTCTGCTTAATTTTATTTTTGTTCATAAACGTTGCATTTAATATCAGCTACTTATAATAACTTCTTTGACTTAATTTCTTCGATTTAAACTGGTAATTTAAACTGAATTTATTCCTTTTTAAAGTATATACGAATGTAACGTATGGTAAATACTCAACTGCTTTTACTCATCAGAAGTATAATCAATAAACATTCGACTAATGTATTTTGTAATAATGTTTTCCGTTTTGTAATCTTTCTTAAACGAAAATTTTCGTAGTTTACTATCGATATTTACACTCTAAGTAATGAAGCAACTTAAAACCTAACAAGTTTTAAAACCCCGAACTGTTTACGCCCAGATAACACAATATCAACCACATAACTTATCTTCTTTTAAAACTGCGCGAAAGTCGTAATAGTGCCAAATTCGCTTCTGAGCATGCGCAGTAAGCGAAATTCGTTTAACACTGATCAAATCAATGGCGGTTTGCCATTACCCAAGGGGGGGAGAGGAACACACTATAGGCTATGTTTTAATATGAAAAGTTTATTGATACTCTTAGAAATACTTACCGCTTTCATTAGTGTTCATCTACAAGAGTTAGTTGCTACGAAAGGTTTCCTTGCTTTTATAATTTCAGAAAAGAAAAAAAAAAACATTTCTTTCATTGAATTTTACTATACACAATATTTCTACTGTGAGTCTAAGAATTATTAAAATGAATAAGCTATTCTCAGTAAAAAAAACAACAATATATGGGCTTAAAAATTTACTAAACATACCTAAAATTGTAACTCAGTGAGAATCTCATAAACCCCTGCAATCACTGTAACTGCCTTTAAAACTTCATAATTCTTTTTATTCCGGGGGGGGGGAAAGTGTGTTAAAGCAAGAGGCTAAAATATTTGAATATTTCTTTATGTTATTAAGTGACATATTAAAAATTTTAATAAATTAAACACCGCTTCAGAGTTAATTAATTGTTCTCATTTTTTACGCTTAGAATATCATCTCAAAACCTTTTTCTCAGTAATGTCCAATGTTTTCTTTTCCTGGAGCATTCGTTAAATGAATTTGGTTAATTAACCTTTTTGCTTTGTGTTTGTATGCTCAGCTTGAAATTAATATTCATAAAATATAAGCGTATATTCGAAGCAAGCATGCATTTTATGACCCAAAAATAAATAATTATAAATATTTAATTAAAAAGTATAAAAATTAATTTAAAGTAATGTCTATCAAGATTTCATACGGTTGGAATTTCAGTGCTTAAAAAACGCTGTCTAAAAATAAGTGAAAATACGAGCTGAGTGACAAAAATTTGGCGTTTCTTTATGTTGTGATTAATATCACACTTCTTTATGTAATAATTTTATAACAGTTTATAACTGCTGTAGATTTTAAGGAGTCTTGCAGTGTTTCTATGCGTGAGTTAGCGTGTATTTCTCACAGATATACTGCAATGAAACAGTCTTTGTGTGGTGATTGTTAATACATCCTGCATCGAAACGATTAGCATCATAACCACGCATCTGAGAAAAATGTTTAAAATTTGTGGAACCAATTCCTGCAATAATGTGCTCTTTTGTATGAAAATCATGTTTACCAGTAGTTGAATATCACTGAACACTGATAGCTAGAAATCAGTTCAAAATCCAGCGAACCGGCTGGCTGTATAAGAGTTTTTATGGTGTTCAGAATGTGTAAAATAAATATGAGCCAGTTTTCTTTAGAAAGCCTTAAATTAAAGCATCTCTCCTTTCAGGCAGATAGCCCAAGCGTGTTTTGAAGCATATCTTTACGTGGACCAGATTTTGATTTGATCAGTTTTGAATTTGAACTTAAAAGTTTAAATAATACTTCCGTAGGATTCGGTAGCGGAGGTACAGAATAAGCCAGCATTGTTGTGATAGCATTACTACAGCAAAGACATACACAAGTACTTCTAAAAACTGAAAGAACTGATATTAAAAATTATTCCTTTTTATGCTTAAAAACATTTACATTAGAAATGTGATTTCCATTACAATTAAAATAATCGTGAGGTCTTTTATTCATATGTCTTTGGATCTTTTATTTTTGTAGTTTTAATTCATGTATGAGATAATTTCTATCTCCTTTCTGCATGTCTTCGTGGTGTAAAGGTAGCATATTCGGCGCGTATTCGAGACGTCCAGGTTTGAGCCCCAGAAAGGACATTGCACCCTTTTCCCGTCTTCTGCTTCAAAAATAACCTAATGACTCTACACATGCAGTCATAAAATCGCATTTATATTAGATTATAATTTCAGTGAAACTTTTTCCACAAAATTTAATTGGAGTTACAATTCTGCTAACTTCATTTTAAAGGTGGTCTAGCAGTTGTCGAAAGAATGGGACCGATGCCCACTAGTACGACCCCTGTTCAAATAATGGAGAATAGGCTGATTTTTTATAGTTTTTTTCCCATTGTATACTGTGAGAAGTATATTATGCGTATTAGACAGTATCTAAAAGTACCGAAACGAAAATGCTGTAGTTTGAGTTGAAATACTTTATGCAGAACTGGCTTTCACCTAACGTCTTTTTTAAGCTGCAACAGATGACAAAACGAGTTTTCTCCTGCACAAGGAAATCGAATTTGCCGTAAATTCAAAAGTTAGAATACTGAAGAACTGTATAGCGACTATTCGCTGAGTTCTTGTAAGTAACAAGTCCAAAGAAGTCCTACCTTTCATTCCAACTCAAAATAAATGAACAAATGACCCCTTCTCCATACAATCAGCCTCCATTCAAGCTTTAATTAAAAATAGAAAATATAAAACTAATGCTAAAGAAACTTAATTAGCCGAAGCTTCACAGAACTAACAGAGTTGGCTGTTATTTAATTAAGGATCACCAGCATACACTAGCAGGCAGACAGAAATGAGGCCAAAGAACAGTCAGCTGAAACTAACAGCAACAACGTGTCCGAAAGGCAGAACAAATTCTCCTACTGAAGTGGCCCAGGCTTCAGCTTAATTACTCATTTCTACATCATTTCCATAAATCGTAATCCTGAAAGCTCCTGGGTGAGAAATTAGAATGTATAGGAAAGGCTTGTTCCAAAATAAAAACAAATATAAGAAAATTAAAATAAATCCAACAAGATCATAAGTTAGATTTTAAGTTATGTCTTAAAGGTCTTATACAACTTATCTTGTTGAGTTATATCTTAAAGATACAACTCAACAAGCTTTTAAAATTATAAGATAGCAGATAAAGAATTGGTAGCTTGCAAACAGATACCAAGACATTAACAAGTTACAATTCTACCTGTTTAATCAGCTGGATATCAGGAGAAATTCTCACTTACCCAAAAAGTAATTCATAATTCATTAATTCATAAGTCTCGCTAAGCAACCAATATAGCAGACTTAAATTAAAATAAATATAAACTGTAACTAATCTTACAAGTTTTTTAATTATCTTACTGTTCAGAAATCATAGTAATTAAACTTCCTTTTTTGTAATATGTATTTGTAACAAATTTCTGAACTGAGTGAAATAAGACAAAAACAAAAAGACAGTGTAAAAATGAAAAATTTACCTGCGGTAAATTTAATATAATTTATATGTTTTCTTTTATTTAACAGGCTTTCGTTGATTTGAAATCTCTTACTGCTTCCTCCTTTGATTATCTTTTGGTGGCGAATAATTCGCTAGCCGGAGTTCCAGCGCATTGAGACGGAGCATCAGGATGGTGTATAAAGCACAGGACATTCCAAACCTAAGCCATAATTTCATTATGAGTGTGGTTCCGTCTACCCACGTGTACTGTACCGGTGCCTATCAGACGGGTTTGCGAACAGTATGAGTAAATGTCACTAATGGCCGTACAGACCTTCAAAATGTAGAGGTAAGCCCAGAGCGAGAACAGAGAGAATGTCCGATCTGAGATCGCAGCCTCTGATGCATCCTTATCAACGATTCGACGTGACTTTCTTTCTTTTCGCCATTGAAGGAACCGCTCGCACACTGGGCTAGGTGCTTTTCAGCCTGTTGGATCCCTTCGATGGAATTTAAAATAAATACATAAATAAATACAAATAAAGAGCTTAATGTTGTATCCTCCGGGAATTAGCCACGCTAAACGAGGAACACTGAAAGAAGAAACAGAACATAGAAAGAAGGGGCATGGTGGGAGCTGCTGAGACTAAGGGTAACACTTTTCGCTATTTATGGTACATGTATGCTTACAGATATATTACGGATATGGTATAGACTCAGGTACAGATGTACATTACCAATTATGTAATACATTAAATGAGTTCTGAATTAATCATAATATTAAACATAATTAAAAACAAAACAAAAACATAAAACACCAGAAAAAAAAAGACATTAAGTAAATTAATATATGTACAGAGTGTGCTGCTGATGGCACGGTGTTCACGTGACTGCAGTGACCATTGACAGCGACTCAGTGAATGGAGGCAGAGCTACAGACACCACTGTGCCAACTGCCGCTCACCGCTGCACAGCACCATGCACATTTTCAGAAGTGCCGGGTAATTTGATGTGGGATCTCACAGACTGGATTAGAATTGTTTTCATCGATAATTCCCTAAAACTGAATGCCACCGAAGGGGTTGACCAGCGAAGATGTATCTGGGGATATCCAGCACAGCACTAGGATACTCACTTTACTGCTGTCCGCCAAACACTCAACAACCAGAAATTACGATATGGGGTGCCATTTCATTTGATAGGCAGACCCCTTTGTTTGTCCTCCGTGACATCCTTACAGCACTGCAGTAGGTCGACGAGGTTCTACGTCCTGCAGTATTACCCTTGCTTTCAAATATTCCTGGGCTTGCATTTCAACAGAATAATGCCCAGACGCAAACGGCAGGCCTTTCTTCTGCTTCTAAAGCACTTTCCTGACCGCCACGATTGCTAGATATCTCCCCAATAGGACACATTGGAGCTCTGGTAACCAGGCATCTCCAACTGTCACTGGATCACACCGATATAACTCGCCAATTGGAAAGCAGTTTCGCAGAAGAGCATCCGCATCATCTAAGAGTTAATGCGCAACTTGATAACAGCTTGTGTAGAGGTCAAAGGTGGACAAACGCATTACTGCCTTTTTTCTACACTTTACGCGGTATTTCTTGAATAAAACATTGATTTCATATGATATTGTTAGCGTTTCATTTTCAATATGAATCGATTTTCGTGCTATTCCAAAAACACCTGCTTTTGTGCTATAGCTTCGTTTTTTATGCTATAGCACGTATAAACGAGAATAAATTCAATTAGAGTAAGAATAATTTTAAAAAGAAGTAATTACTGTCAGCTGTCACCTTAAAATAAATTCCTTTGTATATGCGGATATAAGCTTGGAATTTGTACTACATTTTGGCTGTTCCGTATAAACTGATTAATCTTAATTAATCCATAAAATTTTAAAATTTAACGAGCAAGTTTCTAGGTTAGAATTTAACTTGTGTTTGCAAATAATTTGTTTTTGCGTGTTCTCAATATTTCCGGGTAATAATAGAAGTAAATTTATGTCTAGTTAGTTTTCTACTTCAAGCCAGATATGCAGACTGTAATCTGGTTATTTAAATGTATACTATTGATGAGTTTATTCGTTTTAGATTTTTGAGTTTATAGTGAAAGTCCAGATGAAAATTCATCTTGGAGAATTATAGGTTAGACTCGTTTAATTTAAGCAAATTGATGGTCAAGTAAATTTATAAAAAATAAGTATATTGTTAAATTACTCAGATACTTAAATCATACCTTTTATAGCAGCAGATATTAGAAACGAAATAAAAGACTCTTAGAATACATCAAAAATAAAATAAACATGTAAAAGGACTGAAAATAGTAAAGATAAATCTTTCAAATGTATATGCAGGGCAAAAGAATTAGAAAACAGCAAAGTTGATCTTTTGCTCTTTTAGAATGAATCGACAATCGTACAGTTGTATTTTATTCTTTTTAAATGGATGAATATCGGCTCGACAGGTTAGATTTCCAAATGCATGAAAAATTTTATCTGCCATGATATGTGAGGAGCAGGCAGTTTTATTCCACTTTTTCTTCTTTTTGTGTCAGCTGTTGGTGATGTTTATCTGAAGAAGATGGATGACGATGAGACTGACGTATCTGGCTGCCATCAAACAAGCTAGAACTTTTGCTGAGGTGCTATTATTACTTTTCGAAAACAAATTACAAGATACATCAAAACCCAACTGATTAGTATTAAAACGAATTAGTTGTTTAATTTATCAAGCAACGCAGAATGATTATTACAGTAAATTTGAAGATTAATTACAATCATTGTTAGCTTTTTTATAAAAATCTGATGTGTACACCACATGACTTCCTTGTACAGAATATTAAATTATACGCATTTTTCTTGCATTTCATTTAAACGTATTGGATGGAATTAAATCTACTACGCCAACAGCGCATAAACCACAGTAAAATAAATGTATTCTTTAAAATTCATTCTATTTGTTTATCATAGCCACATTCTGGCGCTAGGTTCACTTAACAGTATTATATTTCGTTCATATTATAACTCAGAATGCACAAAATTTACATCATTTAAAGAATTATCTAATCGTTGCCACAGGTTCTATTCAAATACTATAATAAAGCTAGAACGATGTATAAAAGAAATTAAGCAAACAAAACAAAAAGGAAAATGTTTTTCACAGACGATTGAGTATTTCTCATCAATTAATTCAGTTGTCACTTCGCGAGAGCACAAAAATACATAAAAACTCAAAATATCTGTATTAAAAATTACAAAGTAATTCTTAAACACTTATTTCTTCGAAAACCCTCAGCATGATTTAATTCGCAATAATAAATGAAGGCGTTATCTTTGTTGTTGCGAAGGTAAGTTTCTCTAGATTGGAAACAAATCCACTATCCTGCTGTTTCAAATATAAACAAGCATTGGCCGCCATCAAGAAAATTATTAGGCTTAGCGGCACTTAAACAACTTTAAAATTGTTGATAATTCCAAATATAATGCATACAGATTTACTAAAGGCATAAAAATCTTAACCGGAAGATACGAACAACATAATTGAATCATTTTTAAAGCAAAAAAATGTACTATTTACAAAAATATAAGAGTAAAGAAACTGAGATCACTGAGGCGGGTAACAGAGTGGATATATATATAAATATATTTATATACGTTTGGTGTGACCGATTGCAACCAAAATACGAGGTGCACATCTACATTTATAGCAGTCCTATATACAAAATTTCAACGTTCTGAGGCTACTCGTTTTTGAGTTATGCGAAATACGTACGTACGTACGTACATACGTTCGTACAGACGCCACGAAAAATTCTCTTCAGAATTAATTTTAAAGCAGTTTATAATTTTTTTGAAGGAAAAGAGTATTTTATTCTGTCCTTACGTACAGATATCACGCAAAAACATCGTTAAATTGCATTCGATAGCGGTCAGAATGGATATTTTCGTTGAAATATGCTGCCTGAAACTTTTCGCGATTTACAATACTTCCTTTTTACTTCGTACAAGGAAGTAAAGATGGATACCCGTTGAAAACGTAATACATTAAATGCAAGCAATACGGGTATTAGTTATGAAATTTTGTATTTGAATAATTCGAATTACGAATTTCAATATAAGTAGTACAAACATAAATTACGAATATTAAGTACAACATTCGAAAAATATAAACATGAGTTTTAATAATAATAATAATAATGAAAATATAAAAATGATAGAAAGTTTACGGTACTCATTCCTCTTGTTGATATGATAGTTTGATACTAAATCTCAAAGCTACTATATAATCTTAACATTTGAACACTTGAAATTCGCAAGTGAGCCGGTTCTCTACAAATAGCTAGTCTCCCTTGTCAAGGACCTAAAGACAATCTAGTTTGTTCGAGAGCATTGTTTTTCCCTATATCTAACCTTAAAAGCATTATACTGCACTTGCATATCTCAAAATAACAACATGTTACGACAACGAAATATTGAAAGAAGACCATATCCTTTCATCCCCAAAGTGAGTTACAAGTTAAACGTTCCGGATCATTACATTAAACAGTACTTAACCGAACAAAAGGCATTCCTCATACATTTGCACAATTTAAACCTGAGATATTCAGAAAAATGTCTATATGTTAATTCAGGATATCGTAATTATTATATAGTATTTGAGTACGAATTAGTGTGAAGGTGGTGTTGAAACGTCTAATGGAACAATGCATGACTCCATTGATGTAAAATAAGCTGAAGGACAAGCGGGTTTTGCCAAAATTATAGACTACTGTCCACAGCTATGTGTAAAACTGTGCACCGTCGTTGGGAATATACTATTTTTGTATTGTACATAAAATATGAAGTGTACATCAAATTTCCTTAATTTTAATCATTTCTTGAAGAATGTCGAAATGCTGTTAATGCTTCAAGAATGTCTATTCGCAATGTCGTTAGAAGCGTACAGGGGTTTTTAGCATTGTTAACGAATACTCATGCTCTTCACTTTCATTGGTTCAAATATGAGGATTAGAGATAGTATTGAAATAATTTATGAAAATCTAAAACAAGGATTTCAAGTTTTTTATGAGAAATATATATAAACTTAGGAAGAATTCTTCTGCATAAAATTATATTTCTAATGAAAAGCTGGATTCTTTCATATTTTTAATGCTGGAGCGGCTAATTTAGTTTTTGTTATTTAAATAACGTCATGTAAAAAGATTTTATTACTTGGCACTTTCTCAGTAGGCTTTATTGAAATTTCTTTATTCTATCATAGACCATAATTATTATTCTAAAGACTAATTCTTTTCAGTAAAAGGAATTCATTTTGAAAATTTGTTTCATACAAAAATCAATAATTATTGGAAAAAGCACATTTTGTTTTCGATGCATGTACATCACTACCGATTTTTGTCCTCCCATTCAGTTAACTCCTTCTTGGTGTGTCGCTTTTTATGATATAGAGTATATATGACCATATACGTATATTAATGTTTTTTATTTTTGTTAGGTAATTTATGTTAATTAAACCGTTATTATGATTTTAGACATTACTATAACTTCTTCCTACGTGTAATTGGTATTATAATTGATCGTTATATGTAACTGTAATCGTGTAAGGACTTTATAAGTAACTTCAACCGTTATGCCTTTCATAATTTCGAGAAATGGAAGGTAGTGAAAATTCCCCGGGGGCCGGGAAAAAACTATACAAAATCGGAGAAAGCATCCGTCATCAGTTTTTAGTTCAGATTTGATTTCGGAGTATTTTTTTTTTCCTTTGAGAACATACAGACTCCCCGTGCACCACATATGTACAACACGGGGCTTACAAAATTAAGTTAACTAGAATATTAAAAGTTACATGTATAAATAAACATTAAAAATTACATGCATAAATAAAGCGAACAAAAGCACAGAACAGCAGTCTGGACTTCACGAAAACAGATAAGTTCACTGGCCAAGTCACTCCGAACATTTTCAAATCGTTCTGTAAGCATAATCTAGGGCCATCAAATGTAGGGCACGAGAAAATCAAATGTTCTACATCCTGAGGAACTCTTTTTGAACATTTACATAAATTGTTTGATCGTAGATTAAAACGAAACAGATAACTTGCAAATTTACCGTGACCAGATAAAAACTGAGACACTTTAAAATTTAACGAGAGGAAAGACTCGGAATTCAGTCTATGGTAAATAGAAGGAAGGAATTTTTTGGTGACTTCAGCATTACAAGATGAAATATATTCCTCATTCCACATAGCTAAAAGCTTTTTATAATGAAAGGACCTCCAATAACTCTTTGGAATGCTAATGTTGATATCAATGGGTAAATTTAAGGCATCTTTAGCTAAGAAATCAGCTCTTTCATTTCCGTAGAAACCATAATGAGCACGCACATAAGCAAAGCAGATATCAGTACCTCTAATTTTAAGTGAACTAACAGTTACTAGGGTTTCGATAACTAATTTATCGCAGCTGGTAATATTGTTCAAAAGTTGAAGAGAAGAAAGAGAATCAGAACGAAAAAGGTACTTTGAGGATGTTGTCCCATGATCGGAGAGATCTTCGTGATATTGTAGTATTAGTGTGTCGCATTTTGTAGTATATTGTAGTATTAGTATGTCGCATTTTGTAGTATTAGTGTGTCGCAATTTGTAGTATTAGTGTTTCGCATTTTGTAGTATTAGTATGTCGCATTTTGTAGTATTAGTGTGTCGCATTTTGTAGTATTAGTGTGTCGCATTTTGTAGTATATTAGTGTGTCGCATTATTAGTGTCTATGTATATAAGCGAACTGTAAACATGCGAACATTCTATATGCGTAATTATGAGTATTTTGTACTTGCGTACCAGTGTCTACGTAGTTACGTGTATAAGTAAGTGTCTATGTAAATTTATGTATAAGCGTCCATAAGTGTACTATCGTCCCTCTATAAGCGTATAAGTGTCTCCCTCTATAAGCATATAAGTGTCTTCCTCGTATTAGTGTCTATGTATAAAATCGCATAATACATTCAGGCGCTATCATTCAAGGTGCTATCATGCTATCAGGCGCATTGTGTCCATCTGTATAAGTATATTAGTGTCTTCTTGTATGTTTATGTCTATTTGTAAAAGTTCAGCTATAGATAGTTGCAGGGTCCGGACAGCAGCCAAGTAGTCATTGTAAGCCGTCCTGGTGTCCGCCCTTGTTGTCACATGTCACCTGCCAGCTTCGCTCTTTGCATCGCGTTGTCTTTAACATTCTTGGTCCTTCAAAGTGGTAACAACTGATTGTGCTGTGAAATACAGAAAAAAGCTGTAGAAGTACTTTTGTGTAAAGTTCCTGGACTTCAAACGCTTTCATTTGGAGAAAATAAGTTTTATCAAACTATCAACGGTTCTGTGTGCATTAAAACCATTACCTCAGCTCTTTCACTGGTCAGCTTATAAGGTATTTCTCCCGCCTTCCTAGCGTGCCTTCTTGATGTAGTAGTTCTGCGCGTTGGGCCGGTATTCCAAAGATCCGTGTTTCGATTCCCGGCGAAGGCGTTTGCTAATTTTTCATCCTGCCTGCTTTCAAAAATACCTAATGTCTCTAAAGTGGTGCCCGAACAAAAGGGTGGTGGATGATGATTTCTCTCCACCCAGGATTTGGCGATTGGGTCCCCTAAAAACGCCAGTCACCCTTTAAAAGGGAAAGTATATAAAGTATTTCTTCCGCCTTCCCAGCATGCCTTCGGGGTGTAGAGGTTCTGCACGCTAGGCCAGTATTTCAGAGGTCCGTGATTCGATTCCCGGCGAAGGCGTTTGCTCATTTTTCATCCTGCCTGCTTCCAAAAATTCGTAATGTCTCTATAACGTCATCAGCAAAAAGTGCGACTTCACAAGGATAGATGCTTTTTCCAATCCTTGAAATAAACAATGAAAAAGAGATGGGGCTCAGTACAGAGCCTTCGAGAATTCCCTGATGCATTTTGAAAACGCCTCAAAGGCTGTCTTGTAATTTGATACAGAATTTATTCTGATTCAAAAAGTTCGAGCTCCAGGACAGTGCTCTGCCTCTAATGTCAAAATCTTGATAGCACTTATTTAAGAGCTTATATTTCCAAACCCTGTTGAACGCTTTAGACAGGTCTAGGAAAGACGCCACAGTGTGTCAAGTTGATGTGATTTTGGTCGTCTGTGATGCACTGTGTAAAGTACAATTTTTGATCAATTGTAAATATATTGCTGGGCCCGTAGCAGTTTATTGGTTAATAATTGATGAGTCAGTCTCCTCAGAATTATACGTTTTCATTATACTCAGAATTAATTACTCAGAATTAATTATACATTATTTTATATTATGCTTTCAGAGTGCTACTTTAATACTTTCAGCTTACATGTGGTATAGGTAAGAGCAAATGTTTTGTAACTTTCCGTAGAACTCGCCTGCTTGTTTGGTTTGCGTATAGGATAATATTGGCCGATTTCCATTGCCTCGGAAGTTTTCCAAGTCAAGTTAAGTATGTACAAAGGTTTCGCTCTGCCCAAGGTAGCAAGATGGCACAGGAAGTGTCCGTGGGTACAGTCTGGGCCAGGTGACTTAGAAAAATTCTGAAGGGCATACAATAATTCAGAGAAGGAGGAGTTCGTATTGAAAGCCTGATTGTTTGTTGGCACTGTCGCGACGAGATTTCATTTGATTTCTTGTGACCCTGGCTAAAATTGTATCAGGTTAGCTAAAGTCCAGCCTACTAACTATGGCATAGTGCTTTGCTAGTACATCTGGCCCTTCTCGATCATCCACTGAGGATGGAATAAATTTTTGATGGTGATGTTGCGATCCTTAGAAAGCATTCTATATCAGGTAGTTTCTTATAATGTACTCCGCTAATAGGAACATGAGACCACCTCCTCCGAACCTCTATCTTTTTGGACTATATTGTATCCACTAATGTTCAAAATTCGCTTCTTGTTTAACTTTGTGTCTTATAGTGCTATAATTTCTACTTGAAGTCTATCTGTCATTTCTAAGATTTGATCAAGCTTTATACAAGTAGCTTCAGTTCTAGAATCATTAGGATTTTTGGAAGCAGAAAAGATGAAAAATATGCAACCGCCTTCGCCGGGAATCGAACCACGGGCCTTTGGAATACCGGCCAGGCGTGCTACCGTTACACCAAGGCAAGCTAGGAAAGTAGGAGAAATACCTTATATACTCCCCTAGTTAAAGAGCGACTAGGGTTTTAGGGGACTTTGTCGTCAAATCCTGGGTGCGGAGAATCATCATCCACAACCCTTTTAGTTCGGGCGCCACTTGTAGAGTCATTAGGATTTTTGGAAACAGAAAAGATGAAAAATATGCAACCGCCTTCGCCGAAAATCGAACCACGGACCTCTGGAATACCGGCCCAGCGTACAGAACCACTACACCAGGAAGGCACGCTAGGGAAGTAGGAGAAATACCTTATACAGTGCTAAAACAGTTGATATTGCACTTAAGAATACAACGTGTTTTAGCCAAGTATTTTCTAGGAGGAAACTCTAGCTTGCTTGGCGAACAGAACCCTCGGCCTAAATCCTGAGCGCGTCCCGGACTATCCTGCGTGACGGACTATGCAGTATTCCAATCAACAAAATGTGGTTGCTCCATGCCGAAGGGTAATATGCAGCTTCACTTGAGGCGAGGTACCACGAGGGCTGAAGACTGACTAAACCTCTCTGCTTGTTAGTCCGCGAAAGGTATTTTATTTCCCTTCTACCAACTATTGGAAAACCAATAGAGGCATTCCCCAACCCACGACCTGGGGACGCGCCCTCTAGAGGTTACAGGCTCCCTCAAGGGAGAAATCGTTACTGTTTGAAGCTTTATCCTAGAATCTGCGTCTTAATCATGTGAACGAGATTAATTTTCAAATGAAGCGTACAGAACGATTTATTATATGCAGTTACTATTTTTAAGATTCAAAGGGTATGCTAATTAATTAAAATGGATTAGCTAAATTAAAATGGAGAGTTAAAGAACTGCTGCAAGTCTAAGTTGTTTTATCTTGCCTATTTTTTATCATACACACATAACACACACGAATACTCATACATGCATACTATATAAATGTGTGGGTGCGTGAGCGTGCGCGCACGCGTTTGTGTATGCATGTTGGTGTGTAAGTACATATGTATATTTAAACGAGAGATAAATTAATAATCTATTTCTTAAGAGAGTGTTATAATGAAACGCTAAATGTAAGACGGAAAGCCTTGCAAAGCGGGAACTAGCAAAATAAGCAGAGATTAAAAAAAGCCTGTGGCTAAATTGAATTAAAATATGAAAAATAAATGCTATAACGAAACATAATTGCTCTACGACTGAAGTTCTTCAGGGAAATGGTTGATATCAATAGCAATTCGTTCTTATAGAATAATCATCCAAAAACGTTTCGTGACTTTATAAGTGACTTCAAATTAAAATTATAAAACAAAAATAATAAAGGAAAAAAGAATTTCAAAATTATTAATAATTTTAACTAAAACTGATATAAAATTAATCAAAATTAATCCAATTAACGTCCAATAAATAAGGAAAAGAAACTAACTTACTACATCTGGTTGCTCTACAAATCATTATATAAGATCTCAGGTCGCGAAAAAATCTTGATGATAAAAGGGATCACGAACAAAAAAAAAAAAAAAAAAATAAGAAACACTGTTATACTATACTCTAATTTGCACACATCTTTTTCAAGGTCTCTTTAAACACGTTTTGCCCCCAAATAAGTAGTTTTCAGAAAACATTAAGTTTACAAATGTTAATTTTGAACAGTAATGTATATACAAAATTTGAAATTTATATATGTGTGCATGTAAAAATTGAGGACTGAATTATATCTAACCTTTCCGACACTGTTTCCAAATAATAACTAGCGTCAATCTTTTCTAATGTATTTCAGTTTGCTTTCTATAAAATATCGTCTACATATGAAAAAAAAATATGTAACAGTAATATTTTCACGCAAGGTGTATTTGCTGTATTAGATTTTAAGACTGAAAGTTAACTTGACATCGTCGAGAGTTTATCTGTAATGTAAAACTGTTCATAATAATGCTTATTGTTTTCCAGATTTGGCTCTTTCGCACAAACTTTTTGTAGCTAGAGTGAAACCTTCCCTAAGTGGGCACTAGTTTGAGAGTATTTGACTAAAATGTAAAAAGGAAACGAAACCAACAAATACGTATTATAAGGGGAAATGTAAAATATAAATCCTTTAAATTTTTTGTTTAAACGCAATCCTAGAATTTACAGACACTTAGTATTTAAACAATTTTTTGCAATCCTGTAGCACAAACCGAACAATATTTACATATAAAAGGTAATAGATTTTCTTTTAGTGTTTCTCTAATAATGTGATAAGACTATGATTTTATCAACTGTGACTTAATTATTTTTCAGATTACCATAAATGAAAAAATACATATATAAATATTGTTTTATGTTAACCAATGAAAAGAATTCTTTCGTATTTATGGCGAATAAAATAATGTTATTTATCACTCACATCCATAGAAGAAATGGCGTCAATATCTGTTACGCGAACCATTTGGTACGAGTGTAACGATATGTCTGATATTCGAGATATTTTGCAATTAATTGCAGCAGTTTCGTTTGATTGAATGAAAGAAACTTCATGAGCTCTTTCAATCAAATAACAACATGAGGCATCCACATCGGAAAAGAAAATTTTTCTATTCGTCTCGTTTCTGATGTGGAATATCCAACAAAGAAACAGAACTGCATTCTTTTTTGCAGTCGTCAAACAAATGGATTGATTACGTTGTAGACATCCTGGAAGAAAATAACATTTTATTGCAGATAATGCATATGGTCCTCTTGTCGATATCTAAGTTGGTTTCTTTGCATCAAATAGTTTTCTTCGAACAAACTGTCTTTTAATATTTTTAGCTGAATAAAGAAATTCATGCTATTCTGTCCCATTCAGCGCTATATGAATTGAATAGAAGTGTCTGTAGTGCAGTACACTATAAAGAAAACGTAAACGCTGAAATAGACGTATAAGCTGAGTCGCGAATGTATTTGAAATTTAAATTTACTTAATGCTGCGTCGCAGTATCTAAGAAGAATGTTGTATTTTTATATAGATAGGTGCATCTACAGTGTTCAGAACTAAAATTTTCTATAATCTTAACGAATATATCTCAAATTCAATTGTGTTAAATATCATATGAAAAAAATATAAAAAAAGATAATTAATTCTTTTCCATAGACTGCAGTTTAAATAGATGTTCTTTCAAAAGAAATGAAACAACTATTGAGGACTGGTAAAAGACACGGATATACACGTTGTTGTTACACATAGCTTTACTGCAAGGATCAACCCAAACATATAGAACAGCTCAAGTATCACACAAGAACAATAATATATAATAAAAAAGTCTCTGAAAGCTTTTAGATTTTACATTAAGCCCAAAGGAGCGTTTTCTTAACGTTTTGTGTGTTACCTTTATTTATTAAATATCATGTTCTTCGAACTTAAACCATAAAATGTAATTCAACCGCAATATCGCAAAATAATTTTAAAATGAGCATACCTTTAGAATTTCCGATACACAGTCTCGCGGGCTGAAGATAAAAATGTTTTCTTTTTCGTACAATGTTGCCATTTATCTCTTTGAAATCGTTGAGTTTCTTAATCAAAAATTCTTTAATATCTGACAAAATATGAAATAGATAATAAAACAAATGCCAAATTAGGACTTTCAGATGCCCATAATCGCCGGAGTTACGTTATTCAAAATTGAATAGCTCTAGGTACCGAAGTTTTGTCACAATGCAAAAAATATACATACATTTATGTAGATTCTTCATTTTTTTATTTCTTTAAATATAACACAGGGCTGTAATATTTGGTGGCAACATTTAGAAAAGTGAATCAACGCAGATAGTAAATCGACGCAAGATGCCAAAACGAAATTAATTAAAAACGAAATCATTTAAAGTAAGAACCAGATATAATGAACATGGGAACAAATGTAAAAAGTTAAAAATTTAAAACAATAAGGAAAGGAACATAAGAGATGCAGTCTTTATAAGGAGTTCATGAAAGTTCTGGTATTCCAGTATTAATTTGCTCCTCTCACCACGTTTCAGAGACTTTTTATCTAGTTCTGGGCATATAAGAAGATGCTTTGCATTCATGATGACCGAATTACAAATTCGGCATATACTAGATGGAAGGATGTCAATCGTTTTAGGATGATGTGCCATGCAATCGTGTATTTGCAGTCTGAAGTTTGCCACAGCCTCTTTAGGGGGTTTTTGACAATACGTTTCCCAAGTGTCTTGAATGTTAACCCAGGATTTGCCTATTGTTTTTGCTGCCTAGTCCAATTTAAGATTATACATTCATTTCTCAAAAATATGCCTTTTAAGTGACTCTAGAGGAAGTGGTTTGCTGTCTTGTGCTTCGAGTGTTCTTCTCTTGGCTAGTGAGTCTGCCTTTTCGTTACCGTCGATACCTAAATATGAAGGGATCCATTGAAAACCAATTGTTTGGTTGTATTTATAAAGAAAGTTTAAGGTTTGTCTTATTTCTGAGATAATCTTGGGATCTGTGTCATGATTTATAACTACAGCCTGGATGGCTGCTTTGGAATCGAGTAGAATAATTGCTTTAGAGGAACAATCTATCTTTAACTTAAGATTTCCCAGAGCTAGTGAGATTCCAAGGATGTCCGGCATCAAACTTTGACATGAAGTCTCCCACAGGTTGATATACACGTTTTTCATCACAGAATGCATGGTCGGATGTTAAGCGTTGAAACGCGTTGAGAACATAGAACATAGTTTTCGTATGGTACATAATTATTCTTTTTAAATCTATTGTATTTTTAATGGGTGCTTCTGTTTTTTTCCTTGTTTTTTTTTCTCTATGTATCCCAGACATGCTTTGTTTTAGCATTGCTTCTCAAATGAGGGAAATCTTCGCAAATGATTCGATATTTTTAGTTCAAAGTGACTTTGAATTTCCGTGAAATCGTTCAAACCTCTTTCATAAAAACAATGGGTTTTTTGTACATTAGTAAATTTATGATAAATAATTCTTTGTCTAGATAACTGTAGCAGTGCCAGTGATAATAAAATAATAGCACAGACAAAATGAAATGTGTTTAGAATTCTTTATAATTTTAGCATTATCATTTAAAGACCTTTTAAGTCTTTAATTTTTCAAGTACAATTTCAGGAGACTAATTTTAAACAAAAGTTTAAAACTCGTGCTCTATATTTTGCACCCTAAATGCTATTAAAGTATTGTTTCTCTTGTGAATGTTTCACACTGGTCTTGTTTCTAAATAAATGTATAAAACGATAGGTATTTTTGTAAACATTAAAATTCTACGACGATCTTTTTACTGGCACTGCTTGTATATTTTAGTGATAGCTTTCGCGAACAGATTTGAATTTACAAGTGATTCACGGGATATCTCTTAAAGAGACAACTCTGGCAGCATTAACACAGGTAAACTTCATTTTTTGTATACTATAATGATTCCGTTTATTACATTATATTGTTAAGTAGTGAATTAATTGTTCTGAAAACTCAACGGCATAATTTATTATATGCATCATCAGTGGATTATTACAAGTGAAAGTAACCTAAAATAGAAAACCGAACAACCCATCAGTGGATCTTCGAAATAAATACAACATTTAAATGATTTAACTTCTGTTCATTTCTTGTCTTAAACAGTAAAAAGAAATTAAATTTTTAAAGTGTGCAGTATTCTTTATCAAATTTCAAAAAATATTTTAAAAACCTTTTAGCATAAATTTCTTCGTATTACATAAGAAATAAACACATATCTTTAATATTTTAGGATGATGGTATTCCATACTAGATAAGCCTTCACCATAAATAATTCTCATTGTTACATGAAACAAAAATCGAGGTATGCGGATTCTAATCCCGGTGAGGAAAGTGATTCTTTGTATTAACTTTGGAAATTCATCCTTAGTATTGTAAAGCAGAATATGTAATCATAAAGCACATTAGAATTTTCTCAAGGGTTTCATTCTGTCAGGAACTAGCCCTCGTACGCGGACGAAAGAGTAGAATGATCCCCAAAAGTTAGTTCGAACCATGGAGTGAATGAAACCTTTTTCCGGACTCCCAACTGCAAAAACCCGCTTCTCCTTTCCAGCGCAAGGCCGGATCCGCTTCCCTTCAAAACATCGCCTTCGGCAGCTGCTCCAAAGGAATTCGTTCGTCTGTGGATTTTGCCATTATGTCCAAATAAGGAAAGTCGCTAACGACAAATTTGTTTTCTTTAAAAGGCAATCAACTCTCCATTCTGGAAGGTTCTGCATTCATTAGACGAGAATCACGCATTCTTCGCTTCAGAAAAAGGAAAACCTTTAAAACCGGTTTTTCTCATTTTGTCTCCTTCTAGAATGCTTTCGTGTTTCCAAAAACTAAGGAAAAATCACAAAAATGGCGAAAACTTGTTCAAAAATAAGCCAATCCGTATAAAATTTAAATATGTTTTCAAATAAGAATTGCTGAATAAAACTGCGTGCAAATTAGTGGCGCTGAAATCGAAATATGTCATCTGCGAGGAGCATAAAATTGCATGTTTAAGAGCAAGCCTGCAAATTTCGCTGTGGTACTGAAATCAGAAATCTGGGATAAGCAATTTGTAACAATGACCTCCAGGGATTCTTTACCCAAAGAACTGCTATGGAGAACTATTGATGCCGGACAAAGTCATACAGAAGTGACCAGATGGCTGGATGTGAGTCGTTCTGTGGTTCATAGACTTTTGCAACAATTTCTAACCACAGATTTGGCATTCAGTAGATTCAGCCAACCATTACGACGAGCGCTGATTACCGATATTTGCTGTTATGCCCACGAACACATAGAACCTCAACTCAAATCAGATCCTTGCTGCAGGCACTGGAAGGTTGGTGACAACTTCAACCGTGCATAAAAGGCTTCACGAAGGAGGTCTGTACGCCAGGCGAACAGCCATTTGACTGCCACTGCGTCATGTCATAGAAGGGAACTTTTGATGTGAGCATATCAACACATCCACTAATTGGCTGCTCAATGGAGCGCTGTTCTCTTAACGGATGAGTTCAGAATCCGTCTCCAAAGCGAGAATAGGGCTTACTTAATTTGGAGAGTACCTGGAAGCCATTATCATCCATCAAGCATCCTTGATAGAGATGCATACGAAGGACGCAGTGACTGTGGGTGGGGTGGTATTTCTTTGTATAGAAGCGCAGACCTCTATGTCTTTTTTTGTGGAACCAATAATGCTCAGACCTATATAGGTGACATCCTTGATGGGAGAACATACTCCATATTGAAGGTGATTTTCCTATACCAAACTGACGCATCCGATTTGCTCTTTTTATACATATGTTAATTTCTATAAAAGCATAATTTTCTTATTATTTCATGCTACTTTATACCTTACTATGTGTTGTATTCTGTGGGTCACTTTCATTAAATTCTATTTGTAACTTTTTGAGTAATCGTCGTTTTTGATATTTTTCCTTAATTGATGAAAACTGGTGTATATAACTTCTCTAGCGAATTTATGTTTTAAATTACTAATAGCCCACAAGCAAAACAATAATCCATAGATACAAAATTCGACAAAAAGCCTACAAGCAAAACAATAATTTTAGTCTAGCTTTAATTTATCGTAATAATCATTGTTTGCCTTAAAAAATCATACAAATAAATTTTTTAAAATAGTTGTAACAATCAGTTTTATTTTGATATATCTTGTAGTTCGTTTCTGAAAACTAACAACAACATCTCAGGAAAATTTCCGAATTCTCTATTTGATGTCAGGTAGTGTGCAGGCAAGCCTCCACATTTACTCAACATCAAGTCTGTTCACTGCGACCGCTCAATGACAGAGCGAGATTGACCACTACAACCGGTTTTCTCCCTCTTTTGCTGCTAGACTCCGAAGGTGTAGGGCCGGCTTCTGTCCTCACCGGGGATGATGCGTGTCTGCAATTTGTTCTTTTTCGTGCCTTTCTGACGACCATCTCCATATAGTTTCAAGAGAATGCATTTTGTCAAAAAAAATAATAATAAGTGATATGAAGATTCAACTAAAATTGATCTAGATGCTTACTTCTATGGTAAATGAATGATGTTTTACGACTTGAGACGTTCTCGAAAGGAATTCCCGTGCCACGTGTTGCTTCTTGTGTTTTCACAAAAATATACTGGAATAATAATTCAAGTCCTTCGCTATAAAAATTGAATTTTGTTATCATGTAACTTTGTGTAACGAAGATGAACTGAGATTTTTAGATTGGAACTTTACGCATTTTGTGCACGAAAGGCTAGGACTCAGAATGGTAGGACTGATTCTTACTGCTGCAGTAGTTTGCCATCTATTGTCCTCTGTCTGGATATGTTTTCTTGATTATACTAGTATTAATTTAAAATTTCGCGATGTCAAGATATAATAAATTTCTCGTAATTCACATTAATTGAAGTGTCATCCTTTGGGTATAAGTTACTTTAATTCCTTTTTTTTTTTTTTTTTTTTTTTTTTTTTTTTTTTTTTCAGATCACACATTTTATCCTCCACGTTTGGTGCAAATATTACAGGTAGATACATCAATCCCATGGCAATCCACCAGCCATTGCTGTGATAACAAAAAACAATAGAATGAGACCTTCACAAAGCGAAGGATTTTATGGTCATTCTGAAGTATTAAAAGATCGGTTTGTTATCTGTTTGTCTTGCTATCCAGATGCATTTAAGAGATTTATCATTTCTATGTAATTTAAGAAGTATTTTTCAATATAAGATTTTATTTTGATTTCCATACCCTGGTGCTGCAAAAGAAACGATTTTTTGCAGCAGGGAATATTTTTCAGTATCTACTTAAGATCGACACAATGTCTTAGTTCGTGGATCCAGCAGAAACCTAGGGGATAAAACCGCAAACACTGGCAGTTAAATCCGTGTACATATTTTGGCGAACTAGCTGTTACATGGACGTTTTTGTGGTTTTCCCTATAAGTAACTGAATGTAAGCTAGTTTCTATTAGGATAGTCCTCCATCAAAGTATTCCTCCTCTTAGGCAGATAGCCCTATTTTGCTTTGACATGATGAAGTAAATTGAAACTATTCACTTAACTGTTTGCATCGGTTACCAATTCTAAGTGTGTGGGCATGCGGCATTGAAAAGCTTTAATTTCTTGTTTATTTAATCAGTTAAACAAAGAGCGCTATCAGAGTAAGATCATAAGGTTCAATGTTCCGTCTTACTTTCTTCGGGAACATGCAAGGACCTGACTCGGAACAGAGAGCTTACTAAAGCTATGTTCAATAACTGTGGGAAGTAGACAGGATACACAAGAAGGGTATACAAAACCCTTTATTTTCTCTATTTACAATAACTTCCGTACTTCGGAATACAAAGACCCACGACTTGTGGTCTAAACGTAAAAATATAAAAATAAAACTAAACTCTTAACTTTGAAATAATAAACGTGGAAGATTGGCCTTATATTAACAGGAAGCCGTATGTAGTACAGAGAACTGCTAACACTACAATACGTTTAAAGTTATCAAGAGGATTAAACCTCTGGCCTGGAAGGCAACCAGCAACTGAGTAAAACTTCTAAGGTAAGCGGCCTGCTTTGACTCACTGCTTCCTCTCTCTCGCTTGGCAAAAGGCCACAACTTAAATACTTGGCATTCGCCAGACAAACTTTGCATAAAAACCTTCACGCTATTAATTCTGGTCGGAAGTAGAAAATAAGAAGTGATAGTAAAGATTTAAAATAAAATAAACGTTAGTAAAACTTAAGATCCTTACATACTTCCCGCCAGAGTTAATTAGTTTGAAACTGAGGTCTAAAACGACCTTGTTGAAAACTTTTAGCTCTAGAATCTAACGCGAGGCCAATCTTTTACAAACATTTTTCGCTAGAAACTAGAAATTTAAAAGAAAGAAATTTGTTTTTACAATAGCAGCTCCCAGGACACGCAATTTTTTCATCTGTACTGCATCTAAACAGGAGCTTTTATTCAAATCTGGTTCCTTCCAGAGATCTGGAAGGAAAACTAGTTTAATGAAATGTTACACAATGAAATGGCAAGTAACATGTATAATTATATTTCTCTTAACATTCTTATTTCATTCATGACTATTTTAATTATCTCTCCCCGTGCTCTCTGACATGTGTTGTAAAAGAACACCAAACACGAATGTGTTTATGTCTACGTGTTCAACACTTCCTCCTACAATCAAAGCACTAACGTGTTAAAAATTCAACATACCAAGACCTCGTAATACACCCTAACTTCAACTCTAAACCCTGAGGTACTATTCTGAAAGTGGCTAACTCTGAAGTGTAGCGTCAGAGAGCCTAACTACATTCATTCAACCTTTAACACATATTCACCATGATTTGGTCTATTTACAGTCACACGAATAACAAATGTTTAACATTACTTTCACTTTTACCATATCACGGTATTTCTTAACATTTGAAATAACAGTTCACATTGTATATAAGATCATATTAACATGCCGTTAATTTTACGCATTTGACAACATACATTAGTAGTACATTGTTAACTTCTATTCTTTTCAAAGCAAGTGCCAATTCTTTCTACATTGAAATACCACATTTCAAAAAGTCTTTCAGACTAAAACTTCTTTCTTGCCAGAAAGTTTTAAATAAAATTTATACAATAACTTTTACAATATTTAAGTCTTTACACATCGCTCTTATACATCAACTTTAGTTTTACACGCGAGTAATTGAAAAACATAATACCAAAATCGGTCACAACTCATTTCTCGCCCTTTTGGCGATAAAGGTAGACCTCGCATGAGGTAAAACTTCTTGAAATCTGCCTTTTGCAGTAAGAATGAAAGATTAACTTAAGTTTGCAAAGTAACATAAAATTTTACTTTTCTTTGTGATATTCGGACATTCTTTTCTGAGCCCAGTCCTGGAAAGTAGCGTAGATTCTTGTTTGATTTATCCTCCTTCGTGTGCGGACTCGCCCTTCAGTGCCTTCCTCAAGAAGCTTTCTTTTTTTTCCAGTTCGGTCACCCTTGAAGACCTTCTTTTTAGCCTCTGCCTGTGGTCTCTCTCTCGTTCCTGCTTGGATCTCGTTGCTGGCAGTTGAAATTTTCCTTGTTTCTTTGCCTCCGCAGCTGGTGTTTCTTCATCAATTCGTCGACATTTGCTGCGTAGACTCCTATCCGATGGTTAGATCTTTCCTTTTGGAACCGGGTTATAGTTGCCGTCATTTCTCCTGGCTCTTTTTGCATTCGTCGTACTTCTCCCTTCTTCATTCTGGGGGTGGTCGTGCTCTCTCTTTTCTGGACGGTGGAACGGCTTCTTTTTCTTGTTACCATCAATTTTCCCGCGGGGAAACTTTCTTTTCACTTGCTCCTGCCTCTTAATGGCTTGCCCTTGTACTTGTCGTTGTTCCACCTCTGGAGCTTGTGCCTGCCGTGTCTGCCGTGCCGGATCCTGCAAAAGATCTTTGAAAATTTGCATTTTATTACGATCATAGTAGGGTTTGATTTGATCAATTTTTCCGGAGCAGGTTTCACAATTCTTAGCTTTTAACACTACTACAGCGTGAGTTATTTTTTCTATGACATATGGTCCTTCAAATCGTGGAAAAAAATTGGCAGTTTTATCTTCTGGTGCTGAAGAAAGTGAATGCTTAATTTTTAATACTTCATCCCCTACTTTATAAGTTACTCCCCGTCGTTTCAAGTCGTAATACAGCATTTGTTTTCTCTGTGCTACTTCCGTGCTGCTTCTTTAATTAGTTTTTTTATATCACCCATTTTAAATTCTGGGGCTCTTTGTTGTACATAAAATAATTTATCTAACGGCGTTATAATCTTTCTGCCTAAAAATAACTCAGCAGGAGTTTTGCCCGTTGTATCATGTTTTGCGGTCCTAAGGGCGAAAGCAAATTCATTGACATAGTTATCCCAGCTTTCATGAAAATTTTTAACATAACTACGGATAATTTTTACTATATTTCTATTGACCCGTTCCGCTATATTTGATTGCGGCCGATACGGGACCATTTTTAAATGACGTATGCCCAGTTTTTGGCACATGTCTTCAAATACATTACTTACAAATTGAGGACAATTATCCGATATAACTTTTAGGGGCGCCCCGTATTTTAAAATATATTTATTTAAAATATAATCAGTAACTAATTTCGCGGAGGCTCGTTTTAAGGGAACAATTTCGGTCCACTTACTAAAATGATCAACCACAACAACGAGATAGCGACTTTTATTTAACTGACTTTTTGGGAAAGGGCCCAATAAATCGATACCAATTATTTCATTTGGAAATTCGGATTTAATACTATTTAGAAACCCGGCCGGGCGGAAATTAATATAATTAACTGCTTGACATGTTGGGCAGGACTGGACATACGCCCTTGTTAACTTTTGCAGCTCAGGAAAATAAACTGCTTCGCGTACGCGTTGGATAGTTTTTCGAATACCAGCATGTGAAGCTAAAGGGCTGTCATGGAGCTCCTGCAGGATATTTAATCTAAGACTAGCTGGGATAACAGGTCGAAATTCGTTGTTGGAATTCGTAGTTTTGTATAGAATAATAGACCATCTATTAGTTCGTAATGGGCCGCCCTATTTCTTATCGCCACAATATCTTGGTGGCTAAAATTTTCAGGATCCTTTAAATACTCATAAATGCTTCCAAACTCAAGATCCTTACCCAGATCGGTTATTACAGTTTCTCGGGAATTTATTGTAAATGCTGTGAGCATTGCCACCTTCACGGTATTACCTTCTTCATCTATTTTAATTCTGGATAGGGCATCTGCTACGATAGTTTCCTTTCCGGGGGTATGCTTGATTACCAGATAATATTCTTGTAGCTTGAGTGCCCATCGTATTAACCTTGGGGATAAGTTTTTCCCTGAGTCCAATCTAGTTACCGCCGCATGATCAGAGTACACTGTTATTGGCGCCTTTCCAAAATAGACTCGGAACTTTTGCACTGCTAACAGAACTGCAAGTGGCTCTCTCTCGGTCGCGGAATAGTTTCTTTGTGTTTGATTTAAAGTTCGGCTAAAAAATGCCACGGGCTGCTGATTTTGCGAAAGTACCGCTCCTACCGCATAATCCGAAGCATCCGCTGAAATTTCGAAATTCTCATCCTTTTCAGGAAATTTCAACACCGGGGCTTGCGTTAATGCTTGTTTTAATTTTTCGAAAGCCCTATTGGCTTCGGCCGTCCACGAGAATCTTCCCTTTTTGCTTTTTAATTTTAACAATGGCTCAGCAATAGCTGCAAAATCTTTTATAAAGGACCTATAATATGAACAAAGTCCTAGAAAAGAAGAGAGCTTCTTTGCCGTGTTCGGAGTCGGATACTTTTATATTATCCGACTATTTTTGATTATTTTTGATTATTTCGACAGCGATTATTTTTGATTCGTCTGTCTCGATTCCTTTCTGAGACATTTTGTAACCTAAATATTTTAATTCAGGGGCTGCAAATTTGCACTTTTCGACATTAACTTTTAGACCGGCCTCATTTAATAAAGCAAACACCTGTCTTAAATCCTGTACATGTTGGTCGAGATTATCACTAGTAATAATGATATCGTCTAAATAGATAAATGTGGACTTTCCAAGAACAGGCCTTAACACAATGTCCATACATCGCTGAAATGTTGCCGGTGCCCCTGAAAGGCCAAACGGCATACGCAAAAATGCATAAATTCCAGACTTGGTTATAAAAGCAGTCTTAGGCACGTCCTCAAGCTTAACCCCTATTTGAAAATAACCAGTCGTTAAGTCTAAAGTCGTCATATATTTGGTGGATGTTATGTTCCTTAGAATTTCTTCAATAATAGGTAACGGATATACCGGATATTTAGTTATGGAGTTTAATTTACGGTAGTCAATTGCGAATCTCCAACTTTTTGGATGTGTCAAAGGATAGTCATTACTTTTCTTACATAAAACCACCGGGCTAGCATAACTACTTGAGATGGGCGTTATGATCTTTTTACGTAGCATATCGGTGATATGCCATTCTATAAGTTTTCCTTATTCTTATCATACCGGTATGCTTTGTGGCGAACTGGCATTGAATCTCCGGTGTCTATACTATGGTTAGTAACCTGAGTAAATCCTGGAATATCACTAAATAACGAAGTAAATTCACTTACCACTTGTCGGATTCTTCGTTGCTCGTCATTAGGCAGGTGGTCAAGGTTTAACATCGGCGGTTCAGCCTTTTCTCCACGAACTGGTTTCATCGTCAGCTTAAGGGACGCTTCATTAAAATCCAGCGTTGCTTGTGCCTCTGAAAGAAAATCTATTCCTAAAATAATATGTGCTTGCAGATTCTTTACTATGAAAAACGTAACCTTTACTTGTTCGTCCTTGATACGGACATACAGCGGTAATTTACCTATACACTTACATTTTTCTCCTTGCGCCGCTAACACTGTCGTATTATCCGAATTATATATACGATATTTACGAAAATACTTCCTAAAAAAATCTTCTGCCACACAGGAACACTGCGCGCCTGTATCCAGGAGTGCGGTGGCTGGGATATTATTCACCAACACTTCAATCTTCGGAAGAGTCAAAGTTTTCACCATTACTGTATTTAACTTGAAGGAAGAGGGGTTTTCGTGGCCTTCGGATTTCCGCACCCTCTCTTCAGCAGAAATCCGTTTTAGTTTAAATTATTTTTCATTTCCGTGCTTTCCTTCTTTTTCAACTGGCCTTGAGACTTTTTTCCTGGATTGCTATTGAACTGTCGACGTTCGCCGGCTGTTTTTGAATGCTCGGGTTTCCTTGTCCACTGATTCGCTTTGCTTCCGTAGCCGTGTGCTTGAGTTTGCTGTAGTCTTGGCGCACCAAATTGGTTTCGCTGTTGATATTGGCGTCTTCTTTCAATGTCCGCCGTTCTTCTACTTTCAAACTGGATTGCTAGTTTAAATAACTTTTCCAGTGTAGTCGGATTTCTTAATTCAATAAAGTCTTGCACTTGGGGCAGTAACCTCGGCAAAATCACTTGAATTATCTCAGGATCCGGACGTTTTCCATACAAGAGTTTGAAGACGTAAATTTTCCTTAAAATAAAACTTGAGATATTTTCGATTCTTTGCTGATATATACTGAAAAGTTCCGTTTCTAATTTCGCACGATCCCTTACAACAGGGAAGGCTTTTACTAGGGCAGTCTTGAAATTCTCGTAAGTATAGGTGGGACTTCCTGCTTGACCCAAGAGACTTCTTCCTATACACTTGAACCAGTTAAGCTTGGCCCCTCAAAGCGCTGGTAGCTAAGGTAACTTTTGGAAATTCGTGCACGGGGTAGAGCATGAAGTGGTCATCCAATTTTTCCAAAAAACTGGTTACCGGTGAGTTTCCATTAAATGTTGCTTCTGGTTTCATCGAAGCGCGCATGGTCTGGACGATGTAACCAAATCCTTCCAGGGCGGCAGCTGGCATTTCTGGATTCTGAGCCGCTTCTGCAGGCAGCACAGGTTCTTCTTGAAACTCGGCCATGGTTATTCTTCTTCGTTGGGCGCCACTATCAGGTTCAATGTTCCGTCTTACTCTCTTCGGGAACATGCAAGGATCTGACTCGGAACAGAGAGCTTACTAAAGCTATGTTCAATAACTGTGGGAAGTAGACAGGATACACAAGAAGGGTATACAAAACCCTTTATTTTCTCTATTTACAATAACTTCCGTACTTCGGAATACAAAGACCCACGACTTGTGGTCTAAACGTAAAAATATAAAAATAAAACTAAACTCTTAACTTTGAAATAATAAACGTGGAAGATTGGCTTTATATTAACAGGAAGCCGTATGTAGTACAGAGAACTGCTAACACTACAATACGTTTGAAGTTATCAAGAGGATTAAACCTCTGGCCTGGAAGGCAACCAGCAACTGAGTAAAACTTCTAAGGTAAGCGGCCTGCTTCGACTAACTGCTTCCTCTCTCTCGCTTGGCAAAAAGCCACAACTTAAGTATTTGGCGTTCGCCAGACAAGTTTTGCATAAATATGTTAACGCTTTTAATTCTGGCCGGAAGTAGAAAATAAGAAGTGATAGTAAAGATTTAAAATAAAATAAACGTTAGTAAAACTTAAGATCCTTACAAGATAAGTTATCTCATAATAAGTTTCTAATAAGTTCTAATAAGTTTCTCAGTATTGGTTTGGTTTATTTGATTACGTCGAAGCACTCAAGTGCTATCTGCCTAAGGGAAGGATGCCTTCGTAAAGGATTTTCTAAGACGAACTGACCTATATACACATTACACATGGAAAAAACCAAGAAAACGCTTTTGCAGCTGGCTCTTTCGCCAGGATTCAACGGCGGAGCGAACTACCAGTATCAGCGACTTTACCGCTCGGCTGCTATAGAGCCTTTCTCAATATTGACTCGTATTCACGTTATACTTAGAAAACGCGATGAAGATATCCATGCAGGCAGCCCTAGAGTCGGGATTCGAACAATATTCCACCTACCAGCGTTCGGATATCTTAACTAACAGTGCCCGGATATATTCACGAATCCAACTGTTGTCTCGTAAAAAGAAAGGTTAAAGCAATAAATATATTTCTTAATAATTTAAATTATTATTCTGTTTTCTACTTTGTACTTTGTAGATTATACATTTAGTTTTGTTAGTAGTTATTTTATGTTAATTTACTTTGCTGTCTTTCTCGCTTTTCATTTTGCTGCCAGAATGTAAATTTATTTAAATTATTTAATGAGGTAAAAATAAATAGTATTTAAAGAAAAGTTTTAGTTGACAGAATCCGCCTGCTTAAACCGACATTTTCTAATTGATTCTCTTGACAGTAGTATATCTGCGGCTTTGCGTTATTCTCGCCATTAGACTTGTCACGCCAATATTAGGTCTGAGCTAGCTTGCGCATTTTTTATCTGTGTAGCCTTTTTAGCTAACCGACGTTTAACTTATTCTAATTTAAATTCTCTTACCATTAATGAGTAAAACCATTAATGCTGGCTGGTTCTGTAAGCACAAGCACTGCTTTCTGTAAAATTTTTATCTGTGTTAAATAAAAGGATCTTTTACACCCTTCCCACATTTCTGTCGTAATTTCAAGACATAGTGATTAGTCACTTATGTCTTAGGTAGAGTTCTCGTATATTTGTGCATTTATATCGATGAATTCTTTCAGGTTGGAAGTGAATTTCAATCAGAAAATTAATTTAGAGCATATGTATAGTAGTCAAAGCAATATATCGTAGACAGAGTACCACTCTGTCTTACCTAAGACCCCCACCCAATCTTCCTAGTGTTAAGCAAATCACAGAATAATACAGAGAGAAATATGAAATTAATATATTCATAAAACCATCTTTATTAGCAGGGAGTATGCTAATGAGCACTTTATTACCTCTCTTTGCCTGCCATCCGAATAAATTTGGCGGCTCATTCTTAATTTATACCTATGTCGTAATCTAAATTCTACTTAAAAGCTCTTTCACGATATCCACCAGAATGAGAATGCGTGGGCAGAAAATGATATGAGATCACAATTATTTTAGGCTGAATATGAAAAACTAAATATATTTTTCTTTTAACCATTATGGTTGAACGATTCCATTTGCATTTTATTTTAAAGGGATATACACAAAAGTTTTAAAATATGGTTTTTCAAATTATCATCTAAATAAGTTTTGATTACCTAGGATAGCGTAGCGTAATTAAGTGTAACATAACATTTCTAAAATTTTGGAAAGACTAGGTATTTCTAATATTTAATTTATAAACAAAACTTAAATAAGTCAATACAGTCTTTTATATGAAGTTAGATAAATTAGTTATTCACATTAATCCAAATGACTCTTGTAAATTTCTTAATCGATCTTTCTTGTCAAATAAAAACAGTTTCCAAATAGTGAGATTTAAAGTCCAAAAGGTAGAGTCACAGCGCTCTGATAAAATTATGAAGTTTCGTTTGCTTTGCAAGCATAAAAATGCACAAAATATTGTTAAGGCTGTATTATTTAAATTATCACTATGTCTTGTAAGTACAACAGAGACAAGGAAAAGATGTAAAAAAACCCTTTTATTAAATCAAATAAAACTTAACAGACGGCACCTCTCGTGGTTACAAAAGATAACAAATATGGCTTAAATCAAAGATAATTAACTAAAACTAAGAGAAATAAGTTAGCTTAACGTCTGCACAACTAGAGTAACTCCCAAATTGGCGCCTACCTAATAGCATTTAAAATAAGAACCAAATTGTCATTTTCTTGAAGAAAAGTGTCTAGTCGGCTACAGCCTGCAGTGCCAGAAATCTGCTTTCTTGTAAGACTGAGTAAACCTTGCCTAGCCCAGGGATCGAACCCCGGACATGTGGTGCAGCTGCGCGCTATCCACTTCGCCACCGGGCGATTCAAGGGGCGACAAAAACTTCCCTTAAATAAAAATCTTCGTCGTTGCGCAAGCATTTGCGCGGTATTTTTTACTGTACCATTTCCCTGAACCCCAGAGCCTTACCTAAAGAATGAGTAACAAGCCTTAAATACGCCTAATGGCGAAAATAATACAAAACAGCAGAATACTAATCTAGGCAAATTAGCAACGTGGCTTTCAACAGGCAGAACACGCTCTGTTTTTACCCTCTAAAACCTTTCTTAAAATACTCTCTTCTTTGTACCTAATTTGAATATCACGCGAGCTAGAAATTTACATTCTGCCAGGGAAATGGAAAAAGAATAGGAAAGCTGCTTAACATAAAATAACTAGCTAAAGAACTAAAACGATACCTTACAAAATCATTTTATGTAACCGTTATCTTCTGTAGGCTAGTTTAGTTTTTGTAATGAATGATACAATGCACTTCTCTGTTCTTCTGTTGCATTTTGAAAAACATGATTAAACCTTTGACCCTATTCTCTTCAGAACAGCAAGCAGGGGAGTATTTTCTAAATTAAAAGACTGGTTTACGCGAAACTTTGAAAGATTGTGGTGTTCAGAGAAATGGTGCAGTAAAAAATAGCGTCCAATCGCTTGACACAATGAAGATTCTTATTTGAGGAATTTATGGCGTATCTTATAGGGTATTTTCTTCCTCCTTTCAGCATGCCTTCGCGTTACAACGGTAGCACACTCGGGCCATATTCGAGAAATCCAGGTTCGAGTCCCGGCGAGGATATGGCTCATTTTCCATGTCTAAAAAAAACCTAATGGCTGTACAATCTTACTTCAAGAAAATGAAAATTGTGGCTCTTATTTTAAATGTTATGAGAGAATCAGGGTCGCCAGAATTTGACGCAAGTTTTAATGAAGTTATTTGTCAGATAATCCCAAAGCCTGAGATTCTATTTATTTTAACATACAATATCCATAACATGTATTTGTTGATTATCTAATTAAATCAACAGCTATATTCTATTACTTAACTTGTAAAGTATTTCTCCCGCTCTCTTAGCATGCCTTCGTAGTGTAGTGGTCAGCACACTGAGCCGGTATTTTATCGATTCCCGGCGAAGGCGTTGCTAATTTTTCCATTTTTTCTACTTCCTAAAAATAGCCTAATGTCTCTACAAACTAAATAAGGAATAATCTTTTATTCCTTCAAATGTTCGCTGGAATGTTTCAAGGTCGATGGAAAGATAGCAAACGAAAAAGGTGAAGCAAAAAAAAAAAAAAAAAAAAAAAACGCCAAAAAAAAAAAAGGGAAGCTTGCTGAAAAGCTGCATTTATTCAACAGACCAATGTCATCAGTATCGCTAAAAATGCATCAGCTTTAATTCTATATCTGTATTTTTGCCCTAGTTTTGCTCTTTACGTATTCCAAATGTCTTTATCATTTTTATAACCTTCATGTTAGCTTGGAAAAGATATAAAAATTTTACAAATTTGCATTTTTTTTATTTCTGAAGTTGGATTGCGCTAATTTAAAGTGTGTGCTATAAAGGTTGTTGTTATTTCTGTTTTGGAAGCCTATTTAAATAGGGCCATAGGCGAAGATGGCAGTTCTGGCATACGCTGTAAATAAAAATTTACTCGCAGTACAGTTCTGAAAACATTCCGTGTTAGTTCAATAGCTTTAACCATGTTCTGCGCGTTCGATGGGTTCCATGGCAACCACTACAAAGTGACTAAGGGCATCTCGAGGATATTAAATGCCCATTATTTATTGTCATAATTGACCTTGTGTTATTCAACTAAAGTATTACAGCAAGTATTCAAAAACTAACTTGATGAGTAGTTTTGATCTCCAAAAGTCACCAAACTTCGCCACTATTTGACGATGTTTTGGTTCTGTTCCCATGTAATTTTAACTGATCCGATCCCTATGTAACTACAATTGCGTATGCTTTCCTGCAATTTCGAAAAATCGAATGACAGGAAATTTTTCGGCGGGGGGGGAAGAATTACATAAGATTCTTGGGAGATCACCATGCGAGCTTCCGCTTTGCATATTGTACAGATAATCTAATGTTCTGATTTTTCTTGAACTCGTAAAGAATTTAATTTCTATACGCTATATTTTTTGTATTTATCTGTCTCGTGGTGACCTGTACCTGCATTTTATTAATGCCATTTTATTTTTTTAACATTATTTTATTTTGTTAAATAATTTCTTTAAATTGTTAATTTTTCTCGGAATTTGCAAAATGCTTTCTCAGAATTGCAAAATCTTCTCAGTATCTCAGACCTTATGTCCCCAAAGTATCCACTAACAACTCTGCTCATCAACTTTGCATTACTCTTCGTAAAATATCCTACAACAGTGCTTTAATTTGTCAAAAGTTTCACAGTGTCAAAATCCTTTATAACATCTATGTTATACCTATAACAAAATTTACACTTCACAGAAAAGCCTCCATAAAATTTAACATTCTTTATAAGTGTAAAATTCTTTGTAACAGTGTAAAATTTCTGTATGGCATTTATATTTATATTATTTCTGTATGGCACCAGTATATCAAAATTTTGCATCCAAAGAAAATTTTTAATGAAAGCCGTTAAATGAGTGGAAAAAGATGAAAGGCTTTCAGACGGAACACCTGCTCATTGTGCGTCCTGTTCAGCGTACTTAGTATTTTGTTGTGGCAATACCAATTGTTTTCTGTCACACTTAGAAGAGCTGTGCCAGTACTTTTGTATGAAAAGTTTCAGAACTATGAAGTGGTTTTGGAAAGAATAAATTCCATTAATATTTTATCGATTTTTTGGGCGTTCAATCCATTACGAAACCCTACGCACGTAATAACATTTATGCAATGAAGAATGCAAATTTTAACAAGAATTTTTTTAACTTTTTCTTACCTTAGTATTCCAGTTTGATGCTTTACAAATCTCATTTCTTACTCGTATCAGGGATGAAAATAATTAATTCTAATTTCAAGCCATTTAACATCTTTCATTTTATATTCCAGATTAACAGATAATGATTTATGTAAGACCTAAGACTTCCTAAGACGCATAATGCAAGAGCACATAGCTTTTAATTGTTGGAATATGTACATGTGTATTATAGGTAATTCTCACCCAAATGGATGCAGCATGTGCATCTCAAGGAATTTGCGGATGACTGCAGAAAGCCACTCTGTAGAAGTACTGCGGACGCATTCATGAATAGCTCATTGCAGTTCTTTGTTGACAAATCATTTGTATGTACTATATGGAGATCAGTGAGTCTCTGAGCTCTACTGAGTAACACTGTTATACATTTTTAAATCTTCATATACTATTGTGATTTCTCTGCTAATACCGTTTCACATTTACATCGAAAGTTATACTTGATTTGTCAGTATAAACTTGAACACTTGTACTTTGGCTGGTATACACTTCACTTCCAGCCTATCACGGTCCGTTCCTTTCAATACATATATGCTATTGTGATTTCTCTGCTAATACCGTTTCACATTTACATCGAAAGTTATACTTGATTTGTCAGTATAAACTTGAACACTTGTACTTTGGCTGGTATATACTTCACTTCTAGCCTATCACGGTCCGTTCCTTTCAATACACTTTCGTTTCCCATGCTGAATTTTTAATCCAGTTAAATATAAAGCTTTATGTAGGAGTTTCTTCACCACAATAGCCATTATTCACTTTTGAATTAATACTACTGACTGTCTCGGTTTCCTAAGAACTCATGCTGTTCATCTTTAGACATATGCGCCACCTTCCACTGAGCCTCATGCTAGTGAAGGGTGCTCATCATGCTCAGTGCTGGTCACCATCATGCTCATTGCTCCTCTCGTAATGAAAGTAAGCGAGCATCTTACCACAATGTTCAGCTGCTTATTATACGGGAACAACAGCTCAAGTCCAATCATTACCGAATGTACCAAGTAGAAACTCTAGAAACTCAGTGTTTTGTTAGGTTCACGAACATCTGAAAAGGTCTCTTCAACCTTCTTCGACATTTTTTCTGAAAGAGTCGGTTTCAAAGTAAAGCTCATTCACAAAAATTTACTCTGTTTGGAAAAGACTTATTTCTGTCTTGCAACAAACAAATAGATTCTAAAGCTAGCAGCATAATATGCCAAAGCTAACAGCGAGATACCTATATGGATTACTTCGTGACACAGCTGCTGCATTGTGTCGCGTTTCTCCACTTATACACCTCGCCCTCAGGAAATTCATATCACCTCCGAAATATAATAATTTAACTTCTCTTAGACCCTTTTTTAACTAGAAATTGTAATGTAGAATTCCATATTTAGAGTTGCAATTGTGTTAATGCATATGAACAATAAATTTCAGTTTCGTTCGGCATTATATGGAATCAAAATTTCGGTTCAAGAAATGGCACACATAGGACTGAATTACTAGAGCTTGAGTGAAAACGACCCACAGAACATTACTTACACACGTTTTATAAAATTGGCTCACACCAAGCAGAATGGCTAGGTAAGGCGGGGTTTCGTGAACTACACGTTCCATGGAGTCGATGCAAATGCGACAGTCCAGCGTCGCAAGTTGTGACGGCGTTGCTGGGATAATTTTTAGTATTTTTCAACAGCAGCGCTGGAATTCAGGTATCAGTGACTCCCTGGCTCATTTCTTTATGGATCACTAACTATACACGAGGAGTCCCACACATAAACATGGGAGCACACCACAATTTTAAAAATACAAGGTAATTCCGTATAGTTGTATAATAGTCACCTGTTGATACGTGTCTTCTAAAATATAAACTAATTGAAAGTTTTTTTAATATATTTTGCTTACTGATAAACTTAATTTTTTCTTATAACACCACATCATACGCACTTAAGCCCAGTTATATCTTGAACAGCATCCGCTTAAGCGAAAGAATGAATTCACGGAGACTTTCAAAATTAAAACCAATCAGCTTTACTCTCTACACAGTAGAGCCAGTTTTCCTTAGAAAGTCCTCCACGAAGGCATCTCTTCCCTTAGCCAAATAGCCCTCGAGACTTTGCTATAATCACATAAATAATTCCGTGCAATTAACCCATTCACCGCTGGAAACAGAACCAGGAATAAACTACCAGTGTTCCCCGCGGTTCTAATTATTCGTCACTGATACATCCCAACTAATATTAGAATTACTAAATGACTAAATTTAGGATTAGAATTTACAAAACAATAATATATCTATCATGGATACATCCAATATATCAGCAGTGATGGTTTCAATTTTGTTCATGTGGTAGTAAATGCACGTTAACTTTAAAAATATCCAGTTTGTTAATGCACATTTTTTTTAAACGTTTCGAAATTTTATGATTTTAACTATATTTATCATTATACAAAATACATCTAATTTATTCCAGAGTTTCGTTAGTGCTTTTTAAGTAATATCAAAATATGCAATAAAATATTTCACAACGTTGCATATGAGGGATAGAACATAGCTTGGAGGACTACATACATTTTTGTTCTGATTTGTCACCGTCCAAGTTAAAATATGATTTCAATGAATATACTTCATTTCTTTGCATACTGAATATAATTTTGGGGTACCTATAAAAGATTTACGTACCAAATTGTGAAGATAATATTTCGTTCTTAAAAGATGCTGCCCAATACTTGTTTTTTTGTAATATTATCTGTAATATTAGGGCAATCAATGACTAGTCGTCGTGATTGCTACCTTATGTATCCATAAATAACAACTTTCTGCTATCTCTTTTGGTTTCTAAGAAATATAAGATATAATCCTTGTGATTTTATGAAACGAAAAACAAAATACTCTGCAAAAGGTTCAGGTTTTAGGGGATTGGGGAAAGGTTTGCTGGCAGACCAAACAATAGCCGGGAAAGAGAGAATTCTTGATTAAATGGCGGAATTTGTCGAAATTCATTCTCAACAAATTCCCTTATTTCCTCGTTAATGGCAGCAATTTAGAATCAACCATGATACAGGAAAAGAAGTTATCATCATCAAGAAATCTACTAGAAATGCGATGGGGTATGTGAGCGAAGAAAATTTCTTGAAATAAAACCTCAGTTGATTCGTTTAATGTTTTCCTTGCGTATTGCGCCATAATAGAAGAGTTTTGAGATATATAGGATTATAAAGAAGCTCATACATATGAGTAGAATCTAACGTATTTAAACGATTTTTCTTTTTTTTTTCAAAACTCTAAATGTCACAAAATTAATTTATATTTAGATATTTAGCATATTCGTTTAATACTGTGAGAAGGTTTGTGAATGTCTAACAGAAGGAACTCCTTGTGCTTAAAACCAGACATCATTTATGGCGTAACTCAAAATAAATAATTGCAAGTTAAACTGAGTTAAGTCATAAATTAGCCAAAGGCTACCCAGAAAAATTAACGCGTAAGTTAATCTAACCAACGTGACAAGCATTATTGGTAGCAATAAAGCAACGCCGAAGACAGACTGTTATCATACAATTTCGGCCAGTAACGTGGCCTTCAGCAGGAGGAACACACTCTGACCAAAGAATCTAAAACTTTCCTTTAAATACTGTCTTTTTCTGCCTCATTTGAATACGTGCTAATTAAAATTACCATTCTGGCTGGAAAACGGAAAAGGAGAATGACAGGAAAGATACTGAATATAAAATACCTTTCTCGATAAAATAAACGAATACTTTACAAGGAAATAAGAAATTTAGTAAAACTGCTTTAAATTTTTAAGTTGTTCATATGTCAGAGTTCCCACTAAACCTCAAATATTAACTAAATTGAAGTTCTCCGATTTTCCATGATTAAGTGTATAATATATTTCTCCCGCCTTTGTAGCATATCTTGGTAGTGCAGTTGTCAGCACACTAAACGCGAATTCGAGAGGTCTGCGGTTCGAGTCCCAGCGAGGGCATTGCCCAATTTTCATATCTCTTGCTTCTATATAACCTAATGTCTCTACAAGTGTAGCAATGACTTAACATAAAGAATTAGTTAACAAATTAAGTATGAGTAACCTCCAGATTTAAAACATTTACAGTAAAATCAAATGCAGTAACTAAGAATAGTACAAACTCAATGTACCTTGAAAAAAATGAAAGAATTTGGGGAATATACTTTTAAATTACTACTATAAAATGAGGCAGATATCTTCTTAAAATAATATTACAATTTTTATCTACAAAAAAAACTGTAATAGAATATCTTTTATAGCAAACTTACCCTCTTGATATTTCAAAATGAAAGTGAACTGCTTAGCTGAAATGAAATAATTTCATAATTAATGTATTTACACTCATGTCCATAAATTAAGGATAATTCGGAGTCACGCGGAAATCGAACTCTAAAATAAATATATCACTTGTAAAATCACTACGCACATCTTGAAGAATCATATGCAAATTTCAGGAAGTAACCAGATGACACCGATGGTACGTCACAATGACGAGAGTGTAAGAAAGTGGTATATAAGGAATACAGACAAAGACGTAAAATTGTTCGCAGGCGCTTTATAAGCATTTCAGGGCAATAACCGAATAGTTATGACACAAATGACGCATTTCGAGGATTTTTTTACATGGTAGAATTATCGGCCGTCTGGAATGTGGGCGTACCCAACTCGAAGTATCAGACGAACTTGGAATTGCCCAGAGTGTCATCTCCAGGCTTTGGCAACGATTCCAAGATGATGGTAATGTGAGTAGACGTTACAGCACAGGTCGCCCCAGAGTTACAACGCCGAATGAGGACCGGTATTTGGCAGTTACTGCCAAAAGAAACAGGCGGAGCACAGCCTCAGACTTGTCTCGTCAGCTCTCTTCAGCCACTGGTACGATAATTTCAAGGCAGACCGTGTACAGACGCTTAGGGCAGATTGATCTGTATGCTCGTAGACCTGTCAGATGCGTTCCACTTGCTGCAACTCACTGTCGTCTGCGGTTAGCCTGGAGTAGAGAGCATGCATTGTGGACACCGCAACAGTGGGCTTGTGTGATGTTTTCCGACGAGTCCAGGTTTAGCTTGCAGTCTGATTCTCGCCGGAGTTTCATATGGAGAGCTCCAGGTATCCGTTGCCACCAAGAAAACATCATTGAACGACACCATTACGATAGTGCAGGAGTGCTCGTTTAGGGTGGAATAATTCTGGGTTCCAGAACTGACCTGCATGTTCAAATTGGAACCATGACAAGCCAAATCTATCGGGACGTCATTCTGGAACAACATGTACGTTTGTTTCGGAGCGCCATGGGCGCACAATTTGTGTTTATGGATGACAACGGCGCGTCCTCACCGTGCAAATATCGTAAACGAATGCCTTCAATCGGAGGATATCACCCGTATGGACTGGCCAGCATTCTCACTGGACTTGAATCCAGTAGAGCACGTGTGGGACATGCTTGGCCGACGAGTTGCAGTACGTCAACCTCCTCCTACATGTCTACCGGAACTTTGGAGAGCATTGCTTTTTGAGTGGTGTAATATCCTTCAAGTAATTTTTGTAATTTTTTTTTGTAATTTGCTCCAGGGAAAACAAATCGCAAATTTTTTTAATAATATCAAACATATAGAATCTTTTTTTGCTCTTTACCTTTTGTTTAATAAATAAGCTTTACAAATAAGTCAAATTTGTTTTGTTTCTAACATTTTCTTTTGCCTGATTTTGCATTATCCTTAATTTATGGACATGAGTGTATTTAGAGCCACTTAGTGACTGAGTGAATAAAACTGGTGAATAGGGATAGTTTGACTCGGACTTAAAAACCTAAGAAATGAGCCGGCTGTATGAAAATTCAGATAGTTTCGCTATATATAAAGTGAGCATATAAGTTAGTGTTCGGTAAACTTCTTCGACGAAGACTCAGCTTTCTTTAAGTTAATATTCTTCAATAGGTCTGCCATACAGAAACGAGCAAAAATAATGTGCAGTCGCGCAATCTACTGATTTCTCAACTACACTGTCTATATTTTACAAACAATTACAGTTTTAAAGAGAAGTAATAGAACAGTTACATTTGTAATAAAATGTTGCAGAAGACAACCATGAGATAAAAATATGCCAGGCATTAAATGGGTAAAATGTTTTCTGCAAGGGAAAAGGAGAATACTTTATTCGATTTCATTTTTAAGAATAGTAATTTTTGAATTTTTGCTTATTGTGTACTTAAAACTTAAACTTTTTCTTCCATATACGAAGCCATGCAAATGCCCATTATGGTTTCAATGCAAATGCCATCGTGAAAAATTTCAGGTATCAAATTTCAACGAAAATATTTTTTATTTGAGAGGATTGATCTGTGTTTTAAACTTCCTGACTCGGAAAAAATGTTTTATTTTTCATTCTTAATTTTTCAGATGAATGTGATCCATGTAAACTTCCCGAATGTTAAGGAGAAAAAGAACCATTAATCAGGGGATGCTTTATTAGCAATTCCGAAAGAGGAGATTTTGGACTCAAGGTTAAATAAATACCGATTGAGAAAATAAGCGAAAGGCAACTATCCCATTTCAAAATTTGCATTTTACTACATTTTATTTTACTTTGTAGAAGAATGATCGGTTTGGGTTCCTAAGATTTGCTTAGAGCTACTTAAAATATCATATATACAAGGTGATCCGAACTTAAAAAAAATTTTAAATAATAATAATTTTATGAGTTTTTAATAGATGGTAACACAATTTCCCCAGAAATGCAAGAAATTACAGAGTTTATTTATTTATTTATTTTTGATAAATTTTTTTAGCAATTTTTAATTGCTGTTATATCTAGCAGACAGCCGCAGCTGCATATGACATTTAAGGAAATAAGCAAAGCTACTTGCGCCATTCATTGATAAAAATGTAAAAGAATGTGAAACAAGTTCTTTAAAAGCTGTTTTTAATAGTAGATTGAAATCTGGATTATTTACTATAAGTGAAAGGCTTGTGAATGAGAAGCAACTCCAGAATATCTAATTCTAATTCTCCAACGAAAGATATTTCTTAAACAATTTTGGCTTCAAAAAACAGAAAACGTCATTTTTTGGCCAACAGTGTTGAGCAATACAGGATCTATGCATTTTTCCTAGCATATATTTCATGTTCCTTAGTGCTAAGTTTTCAGGCTCTCTTAGTTTGACCAATGTAAGTTTAACCATATTGGCAACAAATGCTGTATACATCCCAAATTTCATATCAACAGATTTTACTAGAAACTTTGCTTTACTTCCTCTTGATAGATCTTCCTTGAGAGTTCTAATCTATTGTTATCACTAGCGCAGGCTTTTCCTTTGACATTTTCACTCCTGCAGCTGATGAAAATGTTCTATATACAAGCCTTCGAAATCAGTCCTGCAAATTTATGAAAATTACTCTGCTTTTTATTGCCTTATCATCTCTAACACTAAAAGCATTTGCTTGAGACGCCGTGAGGGTAAGTCGTACTATTTGAGCTCCGTCTTTTTGTTCAATAACTACGGAAGTTTTACTCGCATCGACTTGGTAGTAGTTCCTATCTGTTCCTAAGACCAGCAGGAACAATTCGATACCCCATTTATATATGTAGGTCAATTAGTTCTCTAATTATAATTTTTACGACAAATTAGCATTGAGCTGTGTTATTCCCAGCGGATATACCACATTTGAAGTCCTCTGAGGGAGCTGTTGTTACTCGTCGCGACCTAAAAGTTACATCATCTTGTAGAGATAAATTCCCTCTTCAATTCAAGATATGTGTGAAGACAATTGGACAATTACAAAATTGGACAATACAATTGGACAATTGGACAATACAATTGGACGGTTTAGAGGTGCTGTGTAACTCTAATGATGAGGTCAATGTCCTTGAAAAAGAAATCCCAAACCAGGACATCCCAGCGGTGATTAGCCGTCCACACCGGCGCAGACCTCGATGCGCAGTTCATGACCTGCCCGAATCCATCAAGCCAGAGGATGTCACTGCCGAAATCAGTGCTGCCACTGGCATGCCCAATAACATCTTCCAGCCTCTCCATTGACTCAGAGAGCGCCGGAAAGGGCACGTTAAGTGGATCTATGTGTGCGAGCCACGAGGCTTTTGTGCACTTATGCAACAACACAAGATCTTCCTCGGCTGGCAGGCTCATAGAGTCTCGGAACACACTGTAATTAGCAGATGCTTCCGATGCCAGCAGTTCGGTCATCTACAAGCCAACTGCAAGAGTCGAAAACAATTTTGTTCCTACTGTGCTGAGGAGCACGGCATCCGGGACTGTACAGAGCAAAATCCACTGTGTATCAACTGCAACGATGCCAATGCTCGATTCGGAACTGATTTCGACTACGACCATCCTGCCTACGACTCAGCCTGTATCCAGTACCAACGTCAGAATTAAATGAAATCCATCCGAGTTAAGACAAACTATGAGTACTAATAATCAGTCCTTGCCTTCTATTGGAAATGCATCGGCTGATACTATAAACATGGATTTTATCCGAAGTGGACTTTCAATTAAATGTATGCAGATCAATCTTCAACACGCTAAGGCTGCTGTTGCTCAACTTACGCATTACGCAGTGATCACGTGAGACTGATCTCATCTTTGTTCAGGAGCCTCATATTAAGGACGGATTTGCTGTGGGTTTCCCGCTTCAGTGGTCTATCTTTCAAGCAGGCAATTTGGAGAAACCACCCAGGGCCATCATTATCAATTGCAACAAGGATTGGAAAACGACTGTCGTCGCAGCTAATAGGGACAATGTAGCTATTCTTCTTGATGTACAGGAAACCTCCATACTTTTTATTTCACAATATTCATCTCCATCCGAGTCCATTCTTCCTTTCTTGACTTTTCTATCAACTACTCTACAGCGCATTAAAATCCCTCTTCAGTTTATTGTGGGTGATTATAATGCCCATAATACAACTTGGGCTTATGCTTCAACGGATGGAAAAGGCCATTCTTTGGAGGATTTTTTTATCAGCACATCATTTAATTCTGCATAACTCAATTGACGCCCCTCCAACCTTTGACAGAATTGATTCACGTGGATGGTCGGATCTGACTATTAGTTCCATTTCTGCGGCTTCTCTTCTCCAGAACTGGACAGTTGAAGATGAAATTAGTCTTAGCGACCATCGCTATATTACATTTACAATAGCTCAGCCTACAACCATTCAAATTATTCGACGCTACAATCTGCCAGGCAAACGGATACGTGCCTTTACTGATCGTGTGAAAGCATTAGTAAATGATCTCGATGGTCAACTTTCTTCAGCCAATACTCAAGCTGATTTTAAGAATTTCACGGCTGTTTTATAAAAGTGTCTTCAACAAATCTGTAATGATCTTTTACCACAACGCCATGCCAAAAAGCTAAATAATATACAATGGTGGAACAGTGAACTTCGTTCCCAGCAGAAGAAATGCCGCGCTTTACGACGGCGAATCAAATATGAGCGACGAATGCATCTACCACCAACTTCGCTCCCTCTATATCAACAGGAGAGAGCTAAATATAAACGTTCAATTTTACAAGCGAAATTGAATTTCTGGCATGCCTTCTGTACCGAATCGCATGATACATATGGGATTCATCATAAGATAATGGCAGGCAAATTATTTCAATTATTCCTGCTCAATTATTTCTTCCTCTTGGCTCAACAGCCTCACAAGATTTTGCCAAAGATACTCTGACTCATATCTTGGATACTGTTTTTGGACCGTCTGATCTCTATGAGGGTACTTCCCATCACTCATCGATATCTGAAGAAGAGCTCTCATCCACTGCGTCTCCGGACAAAGAAATTACTTTAAAGGAATTAAAATTCATTGTTGCCCATTTGCCGAAACGGAAAGCTCCAGGCCCGGATGGCATTGACTATGCCATCGTCAAAACTGCCATCTTGGCCTCACCAGTATTTTTTGTTATATTTTTCAACAAGTTATTGGCAAGTGGTACTTTTCCTAGGTCTTTTAAAATAGGCCAGGTTGTCCTGTTTTTAAAGAAGGATAGAAAACCGACTGAGGCTACTTCATTTCGACCCGTTTGCCTATTTCCGACGCTTAGTAAAATGTTTAAGAAGATACTGATGACTCGTCTGCGATTTCATCTACATCAGCACCAAATTATTAGTTCTCGACAATATGGCTTTCGGTACGGTTCATCTACATTACATGCACTGCATGATATCACACAAGACATCCTGAATAATAAATTCTCTGGCTACCACACCGCATTAGTCAGCTTAGATCTTAAAAGCGCATTTGATAGTTTGTGGTGGGTAGCTATTAAACAAGCTCTGGTAAACTCCAATTGTCCGAGTAATATTTATAAAGTTTTAGAACACTATTTGCAAGACAGACGTCTTATTGCAGTACATCCAGCGGGAATTATCGAAAAGATACAGACAAGAGGATGCCCGCAAGGTTCTTGCGCGGGTCCTCAACTCTAGAACCTCACTTTTAATAAGATCCTTCAAGCTCCCTGGCCTGATCATACGCATATATATGCATATGCCGATGATGTGGCTCTTGTTATCCGGGGACATTCTCACGAAGTTTTACAGCAAAATTGCAATGAGTCTCTTCAACTCTTTCAACAGCATTGTGATGATTTGAAATTGATTATTGCTGAAAACAAATCCAAGGTACTTCTTGTACCTAAGAAAGGAGGTTCCTTGGTCAGGCGACCAAGAATTGTCCTTAATGGCCACACGTTGCAAATCCTCAGAGAAATCAAATATTTGGGAGTTATCATTGATGATAAGTTAAAATGGATCCCACATATTCTGTTCATTAAAAAACGAACGCAGATGATTGCCAAACAGCTTCGTTATCTTCAGGGATATCGGTGGGAATTAAACCACCATATCCAAAAAATTCTTTATACTACTGTCGCAGAAAAGATTGTCACTTACGCCGCTGCTGTTTGGGCACTCCCCATGCAGGGGAGAAAAGTCAAACATCTTTCAACCATACAACGCCCTTTTGCCCTGAGTATAACTCGGGTATATAATACAACTTCTTCGGACTCACTAAATGTTCTAGCCGGTCTACTCCCTCTTCATATTAGAACTGATGAAGAGGTCAATTACTTGTGCAACTACGCAGGCCTATGATATTTGATGGATAACATTATTTGCCTGATGACTATGAAGCAAAATTGACACCTTTTAGTATTCATCCAGCAGACTATGGGGTTGGAGTTAGGTTCCATATGTTAGGCTCCATCAGTGTTTCGTAATTCTTCATGCTACGTGATATATACTGATGGCTCAAAGATAGATGATAACGTAGGAAGCGCTTTTGTTGCTTTTCATGATAATCTTCCTCTAGCCCACTGGAAGGGACATTTATCTATGCAGAATAGTGTTTTTCAAGGGGAAGCAGTGGCGATAGCACGCGCTATCTGCTACTTGCTGACTCAGAATATAACACAAGCGACAATCAATTCTGATAGTCTTTCTGTCATCCACGCCATTGACAATCCTGAGCATTCCTCTCCATTCCTCTCCATTTCTGTTGAATGTCTCTATACGAGACATTCAACAGGACTTACGTGCTTCTCCGTCTTTCACTATTCATATTGCTTGGGTTAAAGCGCATGTGGGAGAACATGGTAACGAACTTGCAGATGCCTATGCCAAGGAAGCGGCTTCTGGTGATGCTGATGAGAATATATCCATTCCTTGGCCACATTCTTTTCTCAAGCAAACTTTACGTCTTCGAGCAATTAGTAAGTGGCAAGAGGAATAGGGAAATAGCTTCACCGGTCGACGTTCTTTCTACCATCTTTCATATGTGTCGACAGATCGCTGCTGTGGCAATGCCCATCTTTCCCGTTACATTTCGGGGCATGGACTTTTTCCTGAATTCTTCGCACGCTTTGACGCATTAGTGACATCAATGTCTGCAGTTGTGGTGAACTCGGCTCTCCGAAGTACTATTTGGCCAATTGTCCACTGAAAGAAGGCCTGCACATACGATTTCCTACGCAAAATCGTCAGGCATTTTGCAAACTCTTAGTTAAGCAAACTAAATTGCGTAATGGAGAAAATCTCCAGCATTGGGCTTGACCTATGTCAAGTTTAATCTACACTATATGTCTTATTAGCAATAGGCAGCATATGGACACTCTACAGGATGCTCTTCTTATTATTATACCATTCTAGTGGCAGATAGTGTAAGGACACTCTTTATAGGCTGTTCTTCTTCTGTTTATATACAACTTTTACACAGCCTTATTCTAGACTGACGTTGTATTTGTACTTAAAGCTATATTTCTATAGACAATAATACTTTTCAGGAAATGTATTAACCATGTACTATCTGCTTTTTGTAGCTAGACTGTTAATAACAAATGAAATGTAAGTTTGACTGCATCACGTTAGTTTGAGTGTATCGAACTCCATCTATCACCTTTTCAGGTTTGTTAGAAATTTTTATTTTTATTTTATTTAAAGATATATATATATATTTGTAATTGATTTTGTATTATTATTATTATTATTATTATTATTATTATTATTATTATTATTATTATTATTATTATTATTATTATTATTATTATTATTATTATTATTATTATTATTATTATTATTATTATTATTATTATTTTTAAAGCCATGCCTTTACATAGTTCTCTCGTTGGTTTGATTGTACCGTACTCTTCTATCGATAGTATACTTTTCTTATTAAGTTCGTTGTCTATAAGACAATCATTATATTAATCATAGCTCATGCTTACAAGTATCTTTATTCAGTATAGTATTATCAGTAAATTATGTTGGTATGTTCTATTGTAATCTATAGTGAGCCTTTGTACTATAACAGAAATTGTAAATGTTTATCTGATGGCATCATGTCAATCTAATTGCATTGAAATCTGTCCTCATGTTGTAAGAATCTGTCTACTTTTTATTTAGTACACAATTTCAATATATATTTTCTTGTCTCATGTTAGCTCATTCAGTCAGCAAGTATAGCATTATCCGTATACTACAATATGTTACTAAGTTCTATTGTACTATATGTTAGGTCAGCTCTTTAACATACCAGAAACTGTAAATGTTAGTTTGGCATCATGTTAGTTAATTGCATTGTACTATTTATTGCTGTATGAATCTGTCAACTTTTTAATTAAAAAGTAAATATTATATAAATTATATAGCATATAGCATTTGTATATGTTCTTGTTTACCTATCGAATTTTGAGCCAAACATTTATACAGATATTATGTTGGTTTGTTTGTACTGTACTGTATTTTCTACTGTTCTTAAGCATTTTTCATTTATCTACTTGTTTATAAGAAAATAATTGTTGTATGCTTTTCTTTTTATATTGTATTAGCATGCATTATCATCCAGTCAACAAATCTAGCATTATCAGTAACTATGTTACTATGTTCTATTGTACTGTATGTTCAACTGTATTATTTCTGTCAGCTCTTTACCATACCAGAAATTGTAAATGTTAGTTTGATGGCATCATGTTAGTTATTTATTTTGAACTTATCTAATGTAGTAAGAATTTGTCACGTTAGCCTGCATCAGGTTCCCAACTATTTAGCCAGTTTGTATTGTACAATTTTTTACTGAATGTAAGAACCTTATTCTACTGAGCCGACTGCATCCTACTGACTTGCAAAATCTGCAAATTTGAGCAATATGCATGAATTACATAAACAAAATATTTAACTTGCAGACTTTGATCTATAGATTTTGTACTATATCTATAGAATATGGACTATAGACTTTGAACTGTGAATTCTGAATATAGACTTTGAACTATAGACTTTTGTTTTAACTCCAAACTACTCTTCATCACTACTATTTCTTTTCGTCGCATATTATGTTCAAAATTCCACACATATTCTAAAGAGTCATGTCATATATTATGTTTAAAATTTTTGTATTACATTCAAAATTCTGTACGTTTATAATTATGCTATTTTATACATTATGCTTCAATTTTTTAAATTACATTCCAAACTACGTATCATTCCAAATTATGTATTCATTTCAAATTATGTATCCATTTCAAATTATGTATCTGTTTGCTAATATCAATAAACGGCTGGGATCACGTAGTGGGGGACGGCGCTAAACCAATTAACCAAATGGTAAAGGTGTGGTGCCCGTCTTCCCCGTTCCTAAATCCTAAATCCTAAAGAAATATTTCAGTTAGTTCGCATTGATAACGTTGCTGTGTATTTACTTAAAGACCATCTTATCATTACCCCCTTAAATTAATCTGTTGAGGTGAAAGTTATTCTTGTAAGTGTGTTTCTTATGCATATAATGGTTATATTACTTATAACTTCTTTTGGTGAAAGTTCATCAAACCTAAAATCTCCTCGAATGATTTGGTGGTAGAGCAAGAGAGGTGGAAGAGTGTTGGATCCATTCTCCGGGGTATTCTTCAACAAAAATGGGGTAAAGCTACCCAGTTAGCAAGGTGAGGCTATATCTGTACTACCAAAGATGAAACTTCAGATTATCGTCAAAACAGACATCGCGAAAACATTCCAAAGTGAAACATAAAATTAACAAAATATCAACATCGTGTTTGGTGTAGAACCCAATCAATTTTTAGGGCAAGCATACCAGTCTTGCAGATTTCTATGGTCCTAATGAAGAGAGACCTGTACCTGTTTGCCCTTGAAATCGATTGAATTCTTGACTACGTCAAACACAAGGTTGATGTTTTTCTAATCTTATGATGAATTTCATTCTACGATGATGTGAAAATTAAAAACCTTAACTGATTTCTTAATCAAGTTAAATCGTTCAGCAAATGTCAGTTTTGTGAGTTACTATGAAAATGATCACTTTATGATCATATTCTGTCGGTACTTTACAATTAATGATATTAAGTGATCAAAACGGGTAATATCAGGCTGACCTACCCGTGTTGTTGTGAAAAAGGAAGATGCAGCTGCATTACCATTTTTTATACATTAGGTTCATTGAAGTCTTCTAGTAAGGTTTCTTTTTTATTATTCCTGTTGCACTCGGTACTGCTGGAAAGTCTTCTGCAACGTCCTGGCATCTGAACAAACACTGATTGTCCATTCTCTAATAAAGTTGAAAATATGAACATGAATTATTTTATGAGACACGCGACGTTGCATGGAATTTCTGAGCTGGTATGAGATATCGGAATGCTAGAAGCTTGATGAGATACTCATTTTGTGAGGTTGTAGGGTTCCTCACTCTTTAATAATAATAAATAATCTTTTGTCTAAAATAAATGCCTCGGCAACTGTTCAGCGACTTATTGCTGAGTTCAAGCAACTAAAGACGTAGGCTCAAGAAGGGTTAACCTACCCTTTATTTCACTCAAAATAAGATGAACAGTTGGCCCCTTTCTCGGGCTTACAACAAAACAAGAAATAAGAACTAAATTATAACTAACTAAGAGACTTAGTCGAAGCTAACACAAGTATCTAACGTAATTGGCCTTAAATTGAACTAGCCGGTGAAATCAAAAGGAACGTAATATACGGCTGAACGTAACAGCTTCAAAAGAGACTTAGCCAGAAGACAAACGCGCGCTACTCTGGATTCCTAGCTATCTCTAACGAAGTAAGTTGAACCTTCCTTAAATACCACTTCTAACTCATTTGCATTCAACGCGATTCTAAAATCTCATTCTGGTAGGGAGTTTTAAGTGGAAACAAGAACTGATAGAAAAGCACTTTAAAATTAAAATAACTGTTGTAAAATTAAAATATACCTTACATTCTCCATTATTTTGTTTTACGTGTTCTTAACTCCAAATATATTTGTCTTTATCTCTTGCCACTCAAAATAAATAAAAAAGGCAAATAAAATGGAATTTAAATTTATTTTAAACATTTTTATAAGTATATTTTTGAAAAACGTCATACGTATTTTAAACTATAAATTGGAAAACAAACACGTCACTAATACAATATTTAAACTGCTAAAGCTTGTAAAGATTTCTTATCCAATATACTCTTTATAACTTTAAGAAACATCCTAGGCTCTCGATAAATTCTGTAAAATCATTTTTGAAAATAAAGAATGGCAGGGACATCAATAACTAACACAAAACTGTATTGTGCTAGCTGAAAGAATAAGCTTCTTGTCACTATATTTTTTCTTATATATTCAATAAAACACTTTATTTTCAAGGAAAACGATAAGAGCCTTTCTATTGTCACGAACTCTGAAATGAGACCTTTTTATCTTGTTATTAAACTAAATTTTATTTACGTAGTAGAACCTAAAAGCAATATTTAGTATATTGAATAACTACCAACATCACCTCATTACCTTTTAATAATTATTTCGGAAAGATCAGCTACCTTTTTGCAGCATTTCGAAGGGAGGTTTAGTATACTTGAATACCTGCCAATTGTATTACACCTATGTAAAACAATAACCGTTACACAAACAGTAGTTTATAAAATTGCCGCTGTCATATGTAACATCTTATATTTCTTCAAAAGAGGTTTAATACTTTCCCGGAGCAGATAGCTGAAATTTGTTTCTTTCTTATATAATACTAGACTGTTTGGGACATCAATATTTAACAGATATCAGATTGTAGTATTAAACTTTTGAATTGATATACTGCGGTCCCGATTGAGATTGTCAAGCGATTTATCGCCCCGTTTATAGAAATGGCAACTGAGTAGGAAAAATGTTTAAACACTCCTTTTATGTAAAATTTAAAATAAACAGATTCACATCCTGTGCTTACAATTTAAGTCTCTGTACTTGCGGGATTTTAGAAAACCTAGAGTACGAATCAAAATTCACAGTAACCTTAACGCTTGAGATTCATAGTGCAAAAGCCTTAAAAGTGTTGGCTCAGTTCTAACTAAATACGCCACTGCACGCATAACAAGCTTTCACAAAGCTCAACAAGCGTTGCTTAGTTCGCAAGTGCTGAAGCTTACTAAGCGTTGGGTCAATTCCAATTAAATGTGCTAGGGATGCGGTGGGTAACTTAAATTGCTGAGCTATCACGACAATCAGCGTTGCTGCCAGAGCTTAATTCAGTTCTTATGAACACGTATCTCATTTGCAACCTGGTGAAAGCTAAGGAAAAGTATAATTGATGGTACATTTAAAAGTCATCAGATAATGACCTAGTTAAACCAAATACTTAGGAGATATATGAACGTATAAGGCGTTTTCGCCCTCTTTTACGCATGCCTTCGTGGTGTAATTGGAAGCAAACTGGACGGGACGGTATTCGGGACGTCCAGAGTTCGAACCCCGGCGAGGGGACTCCACTTTTTTACGTTTCCTTCCTTTCAAAAAATCTAAAAGTCTCTACAGTGGCGCGTGAACTAAAAAGGTGATGGACGGTAATTCGTCAATTCCAAGATTTGCCGACAAGGTCTCCTTTGTCGCCCTTTAAAAAGCGGAGTATATAAGGTATTTTCTCCCTCCTTTCCGCATGCCTTCATGGTGTAATTGGAAGCACACTCGACGCGTACTTGGGAGGTTCAGAGTTCGAATCCCGGCGAGCGCACTGCATATTTATCACGTCTCCATCATCAGCAAAACCTAATGTCCCTAAACGTGGCACCCGAACTAAAAGGTGGTGGACGACAATACGTCACCACCAAGATTTGGCCCCCTAATCCCCAGTCGCCCTTTTAAAAGGGATAGTGTACAAGTTATTTTCCCCCTCCTTTGCGTATGCCTTTGTTCCAGGCTTCTGTTTTACGCCAAGTTCCAACCCCTGCAAACACTGCACATTTTTCCCATCTCCTGCTTCAAAAACGCCTAATGGCTATACATTTGCGCCCAAACAGAAAGATGGCGGACAATAAATTGTCACCATCAGGATTTGGCAACTGGGTCACCTAATCCCCAGTCGCATTTTAAAAGGGGGGATATATAAGGTATTTTCTCCCTCCTTTCAGCATGCCTTTGTGATGTAACCATAGCACACCCAGCGCGTATTCGACAATTCCAGGTTCAGATCCCTGGAAGGGCATTGCACATTATTCACGTCTCCTGCTTATTACATTACTTCAGCCTACGTAATAGCAATATTAAATAGAAAAATATTTAAAATATACTGGACATAATTAACTGTTGATTCTACATTTATTTAGCAAATCAGTTGCAGCAGGCAATAAAATATTTATCTGCATTTTCTACATTTATGCATGCAAAACCTATTGCAAGCAATAGTTTGAAGCCAGGCAACAAACTGGTCCCATTCTTTCATGGCAAGGAAGCATTTAATTATTCGTCAGTTTGTAGGATTTTCCTTATTTTGCATAACAAATTTATTTTAAGTTTGATACCTATTCTAGACTTCTCAACTTCCCCTCGCATTCTCTCGCCAGGATGCAAATTTAAAGTCAAGTGAAGTGTTTATTTAAACGTGTGAATATCTCAGTTTATTCAGAGCGTGTTTCGCTAGCCAAGCGCACATTTCGTTGTTATTTCGCGGTCACGCTAGTAACCCTCATGGCCTTATCAGATTAGTATCACGCCGGTTAGATATCTGTGAGTCAACAGCTTAGGCGTAACTTAAATACGCTCTTGCACTGTTTATTTCAGGCTTAACTTTCTGTATTCTACGTTTTAGTTTTCACCGCAAGTTGGCGGTGTCTTTGTGTAATGCACGATGTCCATGCCTTTCTGTTAATTAGTTTGAATTAATAAACGGTTATTTTAACCTTCTTCTGAGTCAGTAGTTTTATTCACGCCTTGCGAGAATTCGCCAGATCATTGTAAGGTCTATTCTAGTTTATGTGGAAAAAGAGAGGCAGACTCTATAAGTTTACCACAGAAAACAAGCAAAAAATAAAATCATATATTTTTTAATCCCCTCATGATCATATTTTGTCATTCATTGCTTAGAAATTTGTAATCTTGGTGAAATATTGAGATATTCCCTAAGATAGCTGGCTGAGAAACTTTGAAACTTTTATAACCTCTCTACTACACAGATAAGTATTTCTGAATTTTACGGCAGTTTTCGATGGATTTTAGGAGCACTCCGATATCTTTTACTTTGTACGGATTTGATGATAGCAGTAAAATCTTGACTTTCTAATGCATATCCGGTTCGGGATTTAAGTTCTTTTGCTTTGTCAAAAATGCTGGTGGTGGTTGTGGGGATAAAATAAGCATTGATTTTATTAAAGATCGGTAAGTCTTGTAATATTCTATATATTTACGCCTTAAAATTAATATTAATAAATATTTTTTGGTTTTATTGCATTCGACCTAATCTCGTTCATACTATTCAATGCTTGCATAAAGCAGTCAAAATAAAGCTCTGAAAATGTTAGTTATTTCGAAATAATTGCTTGCGTAAGTTATTATATAAATGTGCCAAAACTAACTTTTGTTTTTATGCAATAGATCATGATTATCGTCTAAAATTTCCTTCTTAATTGTTTTCTCCAATATTATGTTAGCATTTCAGTTTAAATATATTGCAAGCAAATTTAAATTCAAGTTTGGAAAAGAAATTGTCTTGATATTATAATTATTCTGCTCAGAATACATCCCGAAGCCCTCCTTACCAGATGAAAAAAAAAAGTGAAATCCGTGTTGATATGAAGATCCTTTATTTACTCTCCAATTTATTTATCCCTGCTGTTATTTTTTCTGCGATAGATTCTTTAATCATCGGTTAAAAATTACATAACTTTTTTTACTATGTATGAAGAATGTCTTTTTAGCATTTCTGTTTCATGCACTGTATGTAAACTAGAGTTCGAGTTTGAAACAGTTGCAGCAAGCAATAAAATATTTATCTGCATTTTCTACATTTATGCATGCAAAACCTATTGCAAGCAATAGTTTGAAGCCAGGCAACAAACAGGTTCCATTCTTTCATGGCAAGGAAGCATTTAATTATTCGTCAGTTTGTAGGATTTTCCTTATTTTGCATAACAAATTTATTTTAAGTTTGATACCTATTCTAATTCTGCATAGATTCTTGAAACAAAATCTATGCAGAATGACGCAAAAATATCATATCCAGATATCCAGTAGAAGTATAAAAACACGTAAGGGTTTAAAAACAAGTAGATTTGATAATAGAAGTTGTATCAGAATAAATGTAAGTATATATAGGATGTTAATATATTTTTAAATGACTTCCATAAAGAATTTAAAAAGTTGTTAATGTTGTGGAATAAAAAGTTATGGAAACAGCGTACGTAAAATACATCAGTCTTTTGAAACATCAATTTTTATTTTTATGTGAAAAGAAAATGAAAATGAGAAAAAAAAAAAAAAAAAAGACATGCGCCTTATAATATTTCTAAACTCTTAGTTAAATTTCTATTCTATTACTCTTCAATCTACGCTTCAAATCATGTTATTCGACTAAACAGAAATTAGCATCATTTTATTCCTTTCCGTGCACTTCAAGTTTGCTCCTCCAAACTAGCTCTTGATCAATAACTAACTTACTTAAAAGCAGTTACTATTGGCAGAGACTTTTCACAAATATTATTAACCAAGCAGTTAAAAAATTCTCATCTCAACACATCAAAAGGCAAGCTCTCGTTTCGGGAGGTTATAAGAATTATGTTGTCATTCCTTTCTTTCCATCCTTTAGCTATAAAATTGCACGTATGTAACATAAATTTAACTTTCGGGCCCTTTTTTCTTCTATCAGTAAAATTTCCAATTCCACACTTAAGGACCCCAATCCGGATATGAATTTAACTTTCGGGCCCTTTTTTCTTCTATCAGTAAAATTTCCAATTCCACACTTAAGGACCCCAATCCGGATATGAATTCCTGGGATATTTATAGCATTCCTTGCCAGTGTGGTTTAATTTATATTGGTTAAACTAAGAGAACCAAAATTTCGGGTTAAAGAACATAAGGCGTATGTTAGGACACAGAAATCCCTTGTTACCCAGCACTGTGGATTAGAAAATCACACTTTCCATCTTTCTGCAGCAAATTTATTTTAAAAATATCTTCATTGATGAATTAGATTTTCTAGAGGAGTTTCACATTCAAAAACGTTTTTTGTTTTAGTTAACGACCCTATTTCCAATTAGTCTTTACCATCAGCCTTTAAGAAAATTATGTTTTAATTTTCCTGCTTCATCACCAGATTGCGCCAGTAACTTGACTTCTTTCCAGTCATTCTTATCTTATCACCATATTCTATCTCATTCATTTGCACTTAGGCAGCTGATGAAGATGGTTTTGTATTTGTATGGTGTATGCGCCAAGCACATACACCAACGGCATGAAGGAACGGACCATTTTGATTTGAAAAATACAACCAAAAACTCATGGCAACAATGGTGGGACTCTGTCATACAGGGAGAAAAGTTTACAGTCTCTTTCCCAAAGTTAACTTCTCACCGATTCATGTTCCCTGAAAAATCACGTAGTTTATCATCGGGCACGACCCCTTTCCCACGTATTTCTGTGCAAGGAATCTCTCTTCAACAGATTCCTGTGTATATGTAGAAAAAGATCACTCTGAAAATTATCTTTTTCGCTGCCCGTTAACAGATTCACTGCATCTAAAGAAGTCAAATTCAGAAAGGTATTTGTTCTCAATCCTAAGATATGCACTCAAAGGTATAAAATTGCGAAGATACAAAATTAGCCGCCAAAAAATGAGCTTCATTAACAACGAAGCAAGCAATTAAACATCGATGCAATATTTGAGTGAGCAAACTAGAAACTTAGGAAGACGATGTTGATCTGGGTGGATTGTGTAAGGGGAACATTACCAACTCACTCAGCATAAATGATAGGTGGCGCCTTCGCTTATACCTAATCTAACCTAACTTCTCTCTCGCTTAAATTTTACAGTTTTTCTATATCATTTTTGTTTCGCTTTGTAAATATGAAATAAAGGTTTTCATCAAAAAGAGTAGACAATAGCATTTTCTATCATCAATCAGCAATAAAACAAAATAAAATGAAACTTACCAAAGAAATTAACATAAACAAGTACATTCATTTCAACTGCGTAAGATGCCTGTGTCATATTAGGAAAAGAATTAATTGGTGAAGATCCATCAATGAAAATAAAATAAAAAAGAGTTCGTTAGACTTTTCCATATGGGTTATTACTCATATACATCTAACCAATTAGACAGATGAAAGATAGGTAATAGATAGAAGAAAGGATATTCAGAGAAGAACAAGACACAAAACGGAACTGATCTTTTACTTTCAATGGGATATGCTAAGACGTTAGTTACTCCGCATCAATGTTTAAACTTGAAGACTCATCAAGAATTATATATGCACTAAAAATTTTTTTCATGTCATCTTAATTTCTTAATTAGCTCCGACTTAATAAGAAGTTACATAAATGTAGCTTTTGCACTATGTAGAGAGAGAGTACAACTTCATCTAACTGCTTCAGCTGTTTTCTTAAAAAAGGTATGATACTTTTTAAAAAATTTTAACAATCTCTATTCCAATGCGCTTAGACTGCAATGCTCTCTTTGCTCTGATGTGTGAAGGTAACATATTGTTTAGCACATTTTAATATGAGGACCGCTTGGGATGTAAGGTTTATTTTAATTAGCGTGTTATTTTATGGCGAATCTTTCCTGCATTTTGATGGTTTTGTCTGTTTCTCTATAATATGCAAAAAAATTAATAAAATAATTTAAAAAATTGTAATTATAAGTAGTTGGACGAATCCAAGTTTAGAGAGCTCTCTAGAAATTTAGAGCAGAAGCGTAGTGATTCTGATTCCCCCTGCTCGACAACCACGCCTATTGCTGGTGAATTAGCTTTCATCTGGTGAATTAACGTTAGTACAGGAAGTTCATAAACTTAGCTGATAATCACTTAGCCGCCAAATCTACTCATTCAGGACATTTAGCCCGCATGTTCATTTGACCAACAGAACATTTAGCCAACAGCACGTTTAACAAACAGTGCATTTGTAGAGACATTAGGTATTTTTTGGAAGCAGGCTAGATTAGCAACCCCTTGGCCGGGAATCGAACCGCGGACCTCTGGAACAACGGCCGAGCGTGCAGACCACTACACCCCGAAGGCGAGCTAGGAAGGCGGGAGAAATACCTTATGCCTTTAGCTGAAAATGCGTGTCTATAGAATAAAACATGCTATAAAGTTTTCGTAATATTTTTCTATATTTATCCAAAAAAAGGCTAGGTTTTTAATCTTAGACAGCCTGCATGTTTTGAAATTGGATAGAAAAATACCGGTAAATTGGCGTACATTTTGCAATAAATTTCGAGGGGGATCAGATGTAGGGTTCCTGTATTTCAGGAGGAAAAAAATACAGCAGCAGTAGGAGCAAAACAATTTTAAAGTGGTGGGTGGAACAAATCGAAAACGAACGTAGCGTGATCTGTCCAAAAATAATAACGGAATATAAAAACTCGGAATATTCGGAAGAGCAGATCGGTGACACTTAGCCGACACCTGGTAGTACACAGAATATTAAGCCGCTAAACATATATATATATATGTAGAATCGGTACTTACAGTCTAATAATAGAATTTAAGGTAGTCATCTTAATTCACAGTATCGTAGAATACTATTCTTAGAAGTAACAATGTGGAAATAATCGAAACAAAACTTACTTCTCTTCCTTTGTAATATTCATCACGATTCTTCCTAGGCTCATCGCGGCCTGAGCGCCCAAATCTGTAGAATCGGTACTTTTTGTCTAGGAATATGATGTCTGTAAACTTACTTCTTTTGTGGCTGTCTAGGGGCTAATAAACTAGTCCAATTTACAAATAACTTGAATATTTAATGGAAAAATGAATAGTTGCTACGAACTACAAAATGATTACATGTGTAGAAGGATGAATTTACATAGATGATATTTACAGATGAAGAGAATCGACCGTCTTTTACATGTAAACATCTTTCATTCGCATCATCGTCATAATGGCGGAATCGTCTGACTTCTATCATTGGAAAAGTAAAAGATTTATTCTCACAGCTTGTAGCGTCATCCGATTATAATGAACGATGCCATCCCACATATATAATCCATCATATATGCGGTTTCCAGGGTACACAACGAGAAATACCACTTTTTCCGGACAAATACTACATTTACCACACCTCGTGGACAAGTACCACAATTTTTTACCATATCTAACACTAGATAGTGAAAAAATAAAATTAAGAAAGGAAAAACCTAATGTTGAGTATATTTTTAGTAACACTCTGTTGATTTCAAGGGCGATCAAACATAGGTTTTTTCCTTTTTAGGAGCTAAAAAGGACATTTCTGCAACAGTAGGAGGCGCGAAATTATTTTATGCAGAATGTAATGGGTGGGCCTTTAATTCGCTGTTATATTCATTCATATTTGACGCTGTACACCAAAACAGAAGAATTTCTTTTCAAAATAATGCTTCTATTTTTCAATTATTAGCTTTGTAACACATCGAAAAGATACTAACGAGCTAGCAATAATTATTTTGTGTAAATTTAATGACTTGATTTTATGGTTCTGTTACAATTTATCAAACTTAGTATATATCTTGTAGAGTCATTAGGTTATTTTGAATGTGTAGTGCTCTGGTCGGAACACGAACACTGGACCTCATGAACATGTGTCGAGTGGGCTTCCAATTACACCACGAAGACATGCGTAAAAGGGAAAAATACCTTATATACTCCATTTTTTAAAGGAATACTGGGGATTAAGGAACTCAATCGCTAAATCCTGGAGGTAACAAATTATTGAGCATCGTCTTTTAGTTCGGGAGCCACTCTAGAGTCATTAGGTTATGAACAAATGTAAATACGCCCGTCACTCTAGTAAAATTACTCGGCGTTCAAAACAAGCTTATAAAACAAGTTAAAAAAATGAGTTAACTGGGAAGGCAAGTCTTCACATTTTTCACATCGTTTTCTGTTTCGACTGTGTCAACGGACTTTGGCTGATAAGGCTAAAAATAGAAACTTTTCGATCTCTCTTTCCATTTATTACTGTTACGTTCGCATTCGTGAATGAAGACTGAAAGTCATGTCTGATGACTTTCTTCCAATTTCTACAATTTTCATTAGCAAGTTCTAGTGCTTCTTCATATAATTAATTATTTTCATACCCGTGATTGACTTTATAGCCTTTCATCAAGATTTGTTTTCCTCGTCGCTCAGACCTACAATGAAGAAGATTTCGTAAATTCAGAATTGATTTCAGCGGCAAATTCATTGCAGCACTTTACTTCGAGTCATGAGGTCGAACAAGCAGCGCATTTCAGTAATAAATAGTTGAACGGCGTTCATTCCTGCTATGTCCTATAGTATACTGACAGCGCAAGGTCGAAATTCAAGTGACTTTTGCGATGTTCTCATCCATCGATTCCGATTCTTCTACGACAAATTCGACAACGCCATCATGTTACTGGTGTTACTTATGTTTCTTGAGACCAAATATGTATCTAAATTTCTACTGCAACATCAATGTTCAGAATAAATACATTCTCAAAGGTTATATAGGTATAGGGTATCACACTTGCTTTTTGGTACTATACATTGGTAAGTCAACATTTATCCTTCAATTTTAGGCTATTAAGACACACCAAAATCAAATCTGAGTATTCTCTTTTATGAGAGTTATTGTCGGTCTCAACGTAAACACGGCCATCTTTCGAGTTACTGCGGTATGAATTAAAAATATTAATTAAAATATCTATCTCTGTATAATTTACTAACAGTAACATCACATTATGAAATAGGAATTAAGTTAAAATATTTTCATTTTTATGTTTAAATAGGAAGCATCAGATTATAAGTTCATTTATTAATTCTGTTTATTTTTTGCCTTTTACTGATATGTGAAGAAACTCTGAAAAATCATTAGCATTTTCCCCTTTTCAGATCTTTTACAATCAAACGAAATCCTCACTGTCATGTAAGTAATAAAACGCGGCTGCTTCATTTAATTCATGAAATTGAATTAGGACTGCGAGAAATTTATGGTAAGACGCGTGTTGTTTATTTTAAGAACATAAACCAATATCCATCAATTAAGTCCAAAGAGCAAATTTTTAAATTAGATTTAAAGCGAATAAAATTACTTCTTTTTAGCTGTTCCGCTTCATCTGAAGATCTTGAAGGAAAGAGAAAGAAAACATCAGCAAAACAAATCTTGTGAATAATGACTCTCAAATATAATGCTTCAGTCATTTCCTTAATTACATTTTCCAATCATTCATTTCTAATTCATTATTCTTTCTTATTTACTTCGCTGTATTAAAAGCTTAAGTTATCTCCTTTCTTTTCTTTATTGTTTCAGTAATATGCTCTCTCCATAAATGCATTATGCTTTAATTAATTTTTTCTAGTCAATTAAACTCATTTTAAAGACATTTTTATCATTGCATAAAAGAAATAAAAATCTGAACGTGTGATATGCACACCTAAGGCAATTAGTCCTCAGATCTTCATCGGTTGTTATAAACAAATTTATTTTTATAATGTGTTTATCATGTTAATATTGTAAGTATAGAGACACACAGGATGTGCAACACATGCACAGAAGTGCAAATCAATTCAGCCTAGAAAGGTTCTTAGCAGATGTGGAATAGTAATTCTGATCTATTCACTTGCCTTTAAGTGAACAGTGCTTAGTTGAGCTACTTTAGAATGGGTTGATTGATTTATTTAATTATGGCTATGCGCACAAAGGCTATCTGCTTAAGGGAAGAAACACCTTCGTGAAGAACTTTCTAAGGAACTTTCTAAGGGTGGAGAACTTTCTAACCTTCACTGAACTACCAGTGTTCAGCGACTTTACCGCTCGGAAAGTAATGTGCCACTTTAGAATGCCTTAAATCTTAAAAAAAAAAAAAAAAAAAAAAAATCATTACACATCCATTACATCATTACATCATAGGCACCGCACTCGACTTTAAAAGGAGCAGAGAAAACATAATATATAATCCTTTCCGCGACACTTGATTTATAGCCTCATAAATCTTTATGATATTTGTAAATTTTTGTTATATATCTCTGTACTATTCCTCTAACAGGTTACAAGAAAATATTAAATAATATAAATTATAATCACTGGAACCTTATAAAAACAGATTATTATTTATGAGAAACCTTTAAATATAATGCCGGAAAATGACCACGGTTAGAAAAAGCTTGATTTGGGTACTTATCAGTATTACATCGCTTTTCGTTTGATATAAGTTTCTGGGTATATCTGCTCAAAGAATCATGATTATCCCGACGGATTTGCCAAATTTCAAAATTTAACTTTGTAGAGACATTAGGATTTTTTGGAAGCAGGAGATCTGAAAAATGAGCAATGCCGTCGCGGGAATCGAACCACGGACCTCTGGAATACTCGCCCAGCGTGCTGACCACTACACTACAAAGGCGTGCTAAGAAGGCGGGAGAAATACCTTATATACTCCCTCTTTTAAGGGGCGACTGGGACTTTTATGGGACCCAATCGCTAAATCCTGGGTGTGGAGAATCATCATCCACCACCCTTTTAGTTGGGGCGCCATTGTAGAGAAATTAGGATTTTTTGGAAGCAGCAAGTGTGAAAAATGAGCAACCTCCTCGTCGGGAATCGAACCACGGACTTCTGGAATACGCGTCCAGCGTACTGACAACTGCACTATGAAGGCATGTTAAGAAGGCGGTAGAAATACCTTATAACTTCTTAAGCATGGTCTTCATACATGTAGCTTAAATCTTTAGTACGATATCTGCTTCTATAGCTTCTGCAGCAGATTTAATGAGCTTTTCAGCGAGTTCATTGCCTGTAGTGTCAACGTAGCTTTTATTCTACTACAACCTAACTTCTCGAAATATATTAAAGAATTAAAAATAAATCTTTAATCTCTTTTGAAAATCCATTATCTGAAATATAATCAGTATATAACGGCATTTTGAGAGTCACTCTAGATATCTACCAGAGCTTCAGTAAAATTTGAAATTAACCTTATCAATGTATGTCTTAGAGTGATCAGTTCCACCTGGAATTGTCTGACAAATGAAAGTTTTTCTGAATACTCAGTTTCTCTTTAGAGAAATCACAATATGCAGAATCCATATGATCATCAGTTCTAGAACCATCAGTAAAAGCGATATAGCCGGTCTTATTAGTAAACACCTTGTCCAATATAATTTAACAGCGGGGTATCATTCTAAAATTCTTTCAAGCTCAAAAACCTTTGCAGAAAGAACATCTCCAAAACAATGTATATTTTCATTACATTTTCTTGACTGATGTTTACCAACTTGTGTGCTCTTTTTCGGCGAGAAGATATTAAGAAGTGCATCTTGCTAGTGTTCGCAAAATGATCATAGAAATTGTCTTGAAAGACCTTGCGATTCCCACAAAGGCCATCTTCTACACTTGTTGAATCATTTTTCATTCGAACTTTGCTCGTCCACCCCACCCCACTGACACATAATATCTTATTTTTCAGTTTCTCTTCTACGTAGACATTTCAAAATTTCAACATGCAGGTTCATGCTATTTATTCTATTAACAGAATAAACACACTCTTTTTTTCACTTATCCAAATGGAGAATAAATATGAGCTTTTCGTCAGTAGTCATCCAAGATATTTTTTGTATCTGACACCTTAAAAGATAAACCATATAACTTACATCTTGGATGATACACTATTCTTGGTGCTGCTTTCAGCAGTACCCAAAACAGAACACTTCTTGACGTCAAATGTAAACTTAAGTGACGTATTCATAAGGGTGTTCCATAATAACGGAAACAGGCCTTCGAGGTCATTGTTCTGAATAATTCCTGTAGTACCAATTATTACTATCACATACAAACCTTTTCTTTTGCGTAAAAATCAATTATCGAAGCCACCCAGACGATATAGTGGATAAGGAAGCCTATTACGGTACCGAAGAATCCTGGGTTTGAATCCTGGGGCTCGGGTTTGAATCCTGGAGATCGCATGGATGTTTGTAAATGTATACTGCCTTTGCGGCATGAGGGCACTCTAAATATATGGCGAACCGAAAGTCCTCTCGTGTGGTTTAGTGGAAGAGGGGTGGAAGACTCTCGGACCACCCCACGGGCAAGGAGCACAAGATTACGCCTGTCATTGTCAACAGCCTTGAGCACCTACAGGTGACAGTACGATTTGGCTCAGTTCTGCCCCCAACTTTGATGGAGAGCACACGGGGGGACGGGTTCATTGTTTTTCGCATTTGCAACAGGAACAAGGGCAGTTTCCTAGGGAAAACTTCTGCCGCCCTTTTCTTCGGCAGAGAGTCCTTGAGTGCTTTGCGATCCTCTAAATAATTGGATACTTTAGGAAGTCCTGCACGAAATCTCGTACTTCAAGGCAGACGACTATTCATTAAATGTTTAGTAGGGATTCATCAAAACCATATCAAAAGTAAGTATAACAAGAAGTATCCATCAATTGTCAAGAGTATAGAGCAGCTGAGTGTTATTATTTTGGCTCGGAATCGATTTTGGTGGATGACTGACTGTGCGATTGTTTTCGTGGTTTCCCTGCGTGTTTAATACAATAAGTCCCAATTTTCCTTAGAGATTACTCCACGAAAGCTGCCCTTGCATTTTACAGATAGATCTCGTATTGTATGTGACATAGAAACAGACAAAACTGCAAGTGCACTTAGAGACTTACAATAAATAAAGCAACTTACTGATGAATGTGAAATTCGTGATCGCACTTGCTAGGTGTATAAGTATTACAAATAAATTAAGAGTCTTATCCATTCAGAAAGCTATATTTTAATTTATTTATTCTGTAATTCAAAATTTGAAATCATGTGTATTTAGTTTCGAACATAAATTTAAAAGATAAAGATTTGTAGGAAATTTTTGCTCTCGTGCGCTAAACTTTTCTGTTAAAGAGCTCTTGGTCAGATTTTGTACCCCATTACGGAGTTCGTTAATAAATTTCTTTCCAAAGTCGGTTGCGACCGAGCTTCAATTTATGCGGATAATCTTTGTGTACCTGAAGATTTTAACGAACAGTCTCGTTAATATTCGAAATTCTCGAGAACTTTTTAATCCATTTAAAGACGTTTATGGAAGCATGTTGCGTACCAATTTAGCAGACCTGACGATTTAGGCATTTTTCTGTACTTCTGGAAGATAAAAGTAGTTTGTGAAGTTATTTAACAAATTTCTGCTCTCAGCATTAGATCTAGATTTTGGAACATTAATTTTCAACAGCTTTCGAAAAGATTAAAACCTTTACTAAGTGATCCTAAGTAGAATATAAAACAGAAAACGTAAAATATAAAAGTAATACAATAAATAAATAATACAATATAAAAGTACATAAGTAGTAAATATGTAGTAAAGTAAATAGTACAATGAAAAAGTAGTACAATATAAAAAAATCCGATGTGTACACCACATGACTTCCTTGTACGGAATATTAAATTATACGCATTTTTTCTTGCATTTCATTTAAACATATTGCATTGAATTAAATCTACTTCGTCGATAACTCATAAACCACATTAGAATAAATGAACTCATTAAAATTCACTCTATTTGTTTACCATAGCGACACTCTGGCTCTAGGTTCACTTAACAGCGTTAAATTTCATTCATATTATAACTCAGAATGCACAAAATTTATATCATTTGAAGAATTATCTATTCGTTGCTACATGTTCTATTCAAATACTACAATATATCTAGAATGATGTATAAAAAAACTAAGCATACAAAACACAGACACAGTTTTTCACAGACGATTCAGTATTTCTAATTCAATTAATTCAGATCTCACTTCGCGACAAGGCAAAAGTACATAAAAACTCAAAATATCGATATTAAAAATTACGAAGTAAATCTTAAACACTTATTTCCTCGAAAGAATTCCAGAAAGGATTAAGCGAGATTTAATTCGCAATAATACATGAAGGCGTTATCCTTGTTATTGAGGAGCTTACTTTCTCTAGATTGGCAACAAATCCTCTACTCTGCTGTTTCAAATGCAAAAATAATTAGGTTTGGCGGCACTTAAATAACTTTTAAATTGTTAATAATTCTAAAAGTATTGCATTCAGATTTACTAAAGGTATAAAAACCTTAACCGGAAGATAAGAACAACATAATTCAATCATTTTTAAAGCAAAAATGTGCACAATTTACAAACATATAAGAATAAAGAAACTGAGATTACTGAGCCGAGTGACAGAGTGGGTGTGTATATATATATATATATTGCATTTTATTATATTATATTTGCATTTTATTTTAATTTTGCAGCATATTGCGCAAAAACATTATTTAGACCAAACTGGTCTTACGTTATTGTACTAACTACCTTGCTTGTTAATTTTATATATGTATATTTATATACTTTTGGTGCGGCCGATTTCAACCGAAATACGAGGTGCACATCTACATGTTATAACAATCATGTACCGTATATGCCCGCGTATAAGTCGATACCGCGTATAAGTCGACCCCCTCACTTCGACATAAAAAATTCGTAGAAAATAAGAAACCCGCGTATAAGTCGACCCCCACTTCCGAAATCGATCGAGAAACTTCGAAAAAATTTTTTAAGTACTACATTTATTCAAAATCATCTGAGAAAAAAAAAGTAAATATACGATAAAAAAAATACCTTGGTAAATAAACAAAATCAAAATCCTTCAACGTCCGATTCATGGTCAGATTCGCCAAACATTTCATAGAACTCTTCTGTCGTCATTGGCTCGTCATCATACATATTTTCAGTCTCGAACTCTGTATTGTTACAATCACTACTAGAGACTTCGTCGTCATTTTCACTTTCAAAAACAGCATCAACTTCCGTGCGGTCTAGTTCGTTGCTAATACAACATTTTTTAAATGATTTTATAATCATTTCAGAGGGTATTTCGTTCCAGGCATCTTTAACCCACTGAGCAATTAATGTAATATCGGGCTTTTTTAATGTTGCCTCCCTTCGTAAATGTTGGTCGACCGGAACTAATCCACTCTGCCCAATATTTTCTAACATTTACTTTGAAGGGCTTATTGAGGCAGACATCTAGGAGTTGAATGACGGATGTCAATCCTCCCGGAATTACGGCCACAGTCGTTTTTAGAAATATTCAAAACTGTTCAGTTATTGCGTGGGCTAATTTTTTAAATTTTGACGTGTACGCCTATTAACAAAAGTATTTCATGAATGAACAATAACTATTATAAAGACTTAAACGTACGTAAAAACTATCTGCATTTTTCTTTTCTTGGCGTGTTGGCGAAACTTTTTTATTACTCGATATTGATCGGTTGTTCGGGGGCCGAAAATTCTTTGGTTTAATCGAAACTTACTCTAGTTAAAGTATGAAACTCTGTGATTAGTTCGTTACATAATTTAAGTCATGAAATTATTTCAAGTAAATGACTTTTCAAATAAGTCGTCCAATTTGAGTGCGGGAAGAAAACAACTGCATTATATAAAGAAATTTTTGAACTTCCGATTCTTTTAATTTTTTATGGTCCAGCATATAAGTCGACCCCCCCCCCCACTTTGAAGTCTTTTTTTTGTCCAAAATATCTCGACTTATACGCGGGTATATACGGTATATAAAATTTCAACGTTCTGAGGCTACTCGTTTTTGAGTCATGCGAGATACGTACGTATATTTTACAACTACACGTATGCACGTACGTAAATTTTACAACTACAACATGCAGGTTAACTTAAGGCATAAAACCCTAATCGGAAGATAAGAAGAACATAATTGAATCATTTTAAAAGCAAAAAATACACAATTTACAAACATATAAGAATAAAGAAACTGAGCTTACTGAGCCGGGTAACAGATTGGATATGTATATACATATATTTATATACTTTTGATGCGGCCGATTTCAACCAAAAAGAGACGTGCACATCTATATATTATAACAGTCCCAGATACAAAATTTCAATGTTCTCAGGCTATTCGTTTTTGAGTTATACGAGATACATACGTACGCACAGACGCCACGAAAATTTCCATTCGGAATTCATTTTAAATCAGTTTTATAATTTTTGGGGGAGAAAAGAGTCCTTTATTCTGTCCTTACGTACGGATGTTACGCAAAAATACGTTAAATTGCATTCGATAGCGATCAAAATGGATATTTTCGTTGAAATATGATGCCCGAAGTTTTTCGCGATTACAATACTTCCTTTTTACTTCGTACAAGGAAGTAAAAAGTAAACATTCAGTAGATAGGTGATGAAGTACGAGAATACCTAGAGTCTTGTAGCACAGGTAACCGTCTCGCTATTGTTGCTGTGGTTCTTTCATTTTGGCGAAGAGAATAAAGTCACACTGACTCATAATCAGTGAGAGCGACCAACACTCTCTGATAGGATGTTTGGTATGGCGGGATTTCCAACACCTCCCTCCGTCACCGTCGCAGGAGATCTGTGACAAAGCTCACTTTATGACGGAAGATGAAGTAGTTATTATGAAAGATGAAGGAATGCATCATCTAAGACATCGTCTACCTCCAGCATTCAAGAGAAAGCGACGATTTGTTATGTTCTCAGCTCTAGGAATATAAGCATTCCTAGAGCTGAATCTAATATTTTCAGGATCACCATCGAAAAAACTGCTCCGCTCAAAGAATGATTTTTTCTTTTTAATGTTTTAAAGAACATTCTATACTTTTTCACCCAAAATTCAAATAGTTTCCCACAATCAATATTTTCACGATGTCAGCAACAAATAGGTAATAAAAGTACACTTTTAACCTCTTCGTCGTCCATAACGCGTCAAGCGCGTTAAAGTGAAACTTCCGCAGGGCGGCCGTAACGCACCTCAAGCGTTCTTCTACATTTTAAAACTTTTAAACGTTTAAAACGCTTTCTAAATGTTTATTTGTTTGAGTTTTTATTTTTGTTTGTTCTAATACCTCCTGGAGGGTAGCACTAATCAGGCATTCTATTTCTAATTAAATTTGCCTTGGTTTTATGAATATTCGCGCCATTTTACATAAGATACAAGACAGTGAGAGATGGTTTCAACGTCTACTCAGCAGAAAAGGAGAAAAAATGAGGTTGTGAATTGGAAAGACAAGAAGGATTATACGTTTGATGAGTACAATTCATAAGAACTCGATGATTGATGTTGGAACACGGAAAAGAACTGTAAAAAAAATATCAATAATTGTAAAAGATTACAACAACAAAATAGGAGGAGTGGACCGCCTGGATCAGATGTTATCAAATTATCCTGCTGTTAGAAATAAGCAGAGATATTATTATTTTTCCATTATGCTTTATTTCCTTTTAATTTTAATTAATATTCATTGACGTTTATCCACTACGAAAGTCATGTATGGAAAGTTATGAGGTAAAGAGCAAACAATATTGCACGCCACGAAAAACAGACGGCCACTGGTGGGGGGGGGGTTATTTTCGCGGACAAGAGAGGACGGCGAAAGGGTTAATAGTGAGAAGCTATCAATCACCATGCCGACCAACATGCTGTCTGCATGATCAAACATGCTGTCTGCATGATCAAACATGCTGTATGCTTGATAAAAACGATACTTCATAGAAATATAATTATTTGTTAACTGGTAAAAGCTGACTTCATAGTAATAGAATTTTTGCACCCTCTTGTGCTGAAATTAATTTTTCAAAACCATGTGTTTTGCCTTGAAACCTCTTCGGTCTGCTTGGTTTTCCCTCGAAATTCCACACAAAGAAATCACGAGGATTTTTCACGCACCATAATCAATAATTTTATGCATTCATATATTCATCGAAATGCATCCCTGCCTAGTTATTGAAATACATATCATCAAATAAATGAACACCGGTATGATACGAAAAACGATTAAGACATATGCAGTGCTTTATACCCCACCAGCTTCAAATCTCAAAGCCTAGATTATGTTGTTGTTATAGTTACCAATCTCGCTTGCCTGACAATGGTCAGCACAAGTCCATGACATTTCCATCATTGCAAGGAGTCCAATGCATCTAGAGACAGCCGAACTTTAGCGCAGTTCTGCTCCAGCTTTGAGGGACAGCACCCCGGGGAAACGTGTCTGTGGGTCTCATGTCCCTCTTTCCCTACCATCAACCCCTCGAGTGGACTTTTGGCTCGTTTAAAGTGCTCCCTTACCACACAGACACTATACATTTACAAACATCTCCGGAATTCCAATCCCAGCCCTTCAGTGCGACAGTCAGAGTCACTAACTAACTACTTAGTTTAAAATATAATTTGTACTTATGCAGACCTAGGCATTCATATTCAAACGTGTACAGTTTCTGAATGCAGTATTGTATGTGTAACTGTTAATGGCTTGCTAAGAAACCTAAACTTTTATTGTTAAATATTTTATTATCAGTTTTGTTTACGTGTATTATTGTTCCTCTTTGTTAGTATTAGCAAGTTTACTCTATTAATTTTTCTCTCACATATAGCAGCGTTAAAGCTAATATTCAGAAGCCCCATGTAAGCTTATATGTTTAGAATTATCAACAATTTTAAAGTTGTTTAAGTGCCGCTAAGCCTAATAATTTTTTTGATGGCGGCCATTGCTTGTTTACATTTGAAACAGCAAGATAGTGGATGTGTTGAGAATCTAGAAAAATTTAGCTTCGTAACAACAAAGATAACGCCTTCATTTATTATTGCAAATTAAATCATACTTAATCCTTTCTGGGATTTTTTTGAGGAAATAAGTGTTTAAGAATTACTTCGTAATTTTTAATAGAGATATTTTGAGTTTTTATGTATTTTTGCCTTGTCGCGAAGTGAGAACTGAATTAATTGAATGAGAATCTCAATCTTTTGTGAAAAACGGTTTCTTTTTTTTGTTTTATTTGCTTAATTTCTTTTATACATCATTCTAGCTTTATTATAGTATTTGAATAGAAAATTCGGGAACGATTAGATAATTCTTTAAATGATATAAATTGTGTGCATCTCACTGCGTCTGTCTGCATGCTTCAATTTAATGCCATTGCTTATCACTGCACAATTTTTATGACGAACGCCTACTTTCGTAAGTATTAAGATATGCCTGCTCACGCAGCTGAATTTTCTTCGCCCACGGCTGTTGGTACTTCCCTAGTACCATTTATTTGAAAATATCTTTGCCTAGTGCACTTTAATGGGATCTACTGGCGAAAACTCTTTAGTAGTTAATGATCAGAAAAGAGTAAGTCATAAGTTATAATATGAACGAAATATAGTATTGTTAAGTGAACCTAGAGCCACAGTGTCGCTATGGTAAACAAATAGAGTGAATTTTAAGGAATGCATTTATTCTATTGTGGTTTATGCGCTGTCGTCGAAGTATATTTAATTCAATCCAATAAGTTTAAACGAAATGCAAGAAAAAATGCGTATAATTTAATATTCCGTACAAGAAAGTCATGTGGTATACACATCAGATTTTTTTTAATTTTGGCTACTAGTTTTAGCGAAATTCCTTCTGAATTTAGCGACTTTTTTGCTACTTTTGCAAGTGTATCTAGCGACATTTCAAAGTGAGAATTTTCCACCATGCATATGCTGCTGTTATCAATAATAGCCCGAACTGGGGTTCTCTTCCCTTTTGAACTACAAAGATATGCTATTGTTTTCGTTAATAACACTGTTTTTCTCTGTGCCAATGGGCTTCTTGGTGGATTTTTATGAGAACCATCAGCATTCTCGCTTATAATTGCATCACTGGAAGTTTCCGCTTTTGTTTTGTCTAACTCTTGATCGATGGCGCCATTGCTGAGTAAGTGATGTTTATTATGTTTACAATAATTAGAAATTGGCGGCCTAACATTGTCAGTTTATTGATATTGCTTTGCGTTTGCCAGTTTGTTCTTGCTTTTCGTAAAGTTCGTTTCAGTGATATGGAAATGTGAAGCTTTTTATAGAAGAAGGTAAAATTTTTGAACTTTTTATGTAAATTTTCAGTGTGAACGAAATACGTGTAGTTTGCTGATTATTATTGTATAAATGTATTTACCTTTCTTTTTAATTCATATCAGTGGTCCGCCTAAAATTACATATATTAGAGATATTGTGAATCTTTGATGAAATAAGTACCGCTTCAGCATGTTTCCAGATCAAGCGATTTTTCGAAAATTTGCCACTTTTGATAAAATTGTGCAAAGTTATTTTATTACACACACCCACACACATGTTCATATATGGTTTTATATGCTTCTTTTTTAAAAATCAGATATTGGAAGTTCGCTGTTATTGAGAAATACAACATTTAAAAAAGAAATTACAAGTTTGTTTCATTTAAACTGATACCCTTATTAATTTATGATTAAGTCACAGAATGATCCATCAAAAGAAATGATTTTTCCATATCTGGAAGAAATTAAATTTCTTAATGCAGCATTTCATACATACATTTGATTATTGATTTGATAAACTGTTTAACTGCATTGATTTGTTTATATCTGTATAATTAAATTAATGTTTGTAGTAAAATCAATAAGAACTCTTTAAACTCTTACCTTTTTCGGTTTCTTTTATAGTGAAAAAACAAGAAATTCTTTTGTGTTCTTAACTCTGTTCAAGTTTTGAGATGAATGCTAGAGCTTTTAGGCATTTTTTGATTTGATTCGTTAGTTCACGTTTTTCATTCGATTCGTTAATTCAAATTAGCTAAGATATTTTCGATCTTTTTGTCAACTTACATGTATTTTTACCGTCTCTTTCCAGAAGAATGCAAACCTGCTCAATCGATTTCATAATCGCTGAGTTTTCTCTCAATGTTTTGATGAGCTGCTTGAATACGGAATGATGTTCTTGTATGTTCTGAATGAGGTTTTGTTCACTCCATGTTTCCACCCTTCTGCTACAATACATTATTGATTTTGTGTATCTTTTTATACCGATTCCACGTTTCCACATGAACATTTTCATTAGCCAGGCATTGACTGACAAAATAGTTTAAGAATTCGCTTGACTCAGATTTCCTGCGAGTCTTTATTAATACCCAGCCTTCATCGCCGAAGAGTTGCTGCTGAAGATGTACCAGCACTGCACAGATCCCTGTCTTTAGGATCTGATTTTTAGATTGTTGCAACTCTCAGGGCTACAACGTGCAGGTTACAAATTAAATAATCACAGCAGGGATTATTAATATAAAGATTTAATATGGATATCTCACACAAGCTGAAAAACGTTACATTACTCTAAGAACTGCATACATAACTGAGTGAAAAGGGAATTTCCCCGCTTAGTTCGCAGTTAAAGAAAAAAATAAGAATAATAAAAATAGTCCAATCAGATGCGGCGCTCCTTCTGTTGACCTTCGCCGAACTGTTATGTAATCTTCGTCTGCAGCGGCCGTCTCCAACATTCTCCCCCTCTTTGAGTCGACTTCAGGTTGGCTCAAAGAAAACAGTACCTGGTCGAAGAGATCCAATTTCTGAGGCACCTTGATCGCACGTCCAAATCTTGACACTTTAGCACCTTGCAGGATGTTACTAGAGTCATTAGAATCTAAATGCTCATCACTAGAAATAGAAGAAATTGGATTAGTAAAAGTTTGGATTAGTTTGGAAATTGGATTAGTTTATGGGATCAGTGGGTGTGACCGTTAACTGCACTTCCAATGGGAAGACTCGCTGAATGGGACGAAGCAGCGTACCAGCTTGAGTCTTTAGTTCTACAGTTCTCACCTTGCCATCTTTCTCATGAATTAGTCGAATGACCTTAGCTAAAGGCCAATGCATCCGTTTTTTGATGTCATCTCCTATTAGGACGATTTCACCCAACCCTAGCTCTGACGATGGATTCTTCTTATTTTGGACCAGAAAGCCTAAATATTCTTTCTTAAATCATTAAGCAGTTTTTGGCGATGTCTAGCCCTTTTTCGAAGGCCTTTCGAATCGCAGAAATCAACATCGGGAACACCTAAGCTACGATTCTCGATGAGAAACATGGCTGGGGAAAGTGGGATTGAATCATCCGGATTTTCCGGCAGATAGGTAAGAGGTCTTAGAGTTAATTATTGACTCGCAGTCGCACAATACTGTGTGCAATTCCACGGTTGTAAGAACCGCTTTACCGAGTGTCCTTCTCAGCAGTTCCTTTACTACACGAACTAACCTCTCCCACCAACCTCTTGAAAGCATATCTGCCGAGTTTAAATCACCTGGAAGATGGCGCCAACACTGAGAAGGAATCAAACTGTTTATTTCTTTTACCCTATTCGCAACGAAAACTGACCAATCACCACGGTTCTTAATCCAACAGAGTGCTACCATAGAATCACTCCATGCAATAATTTTCAAATCAGGCAAGTCTAAGGCGGCGTATACTGAGTGAACCAGTCTCGCGCCAATGCAACAGGCCATCAATTCTAACCAGGATATTGTCAGAGATTTTAACGGCGCTACCCTGGATTTGGCTCTAATCAATCGAATTTAGACTCCACTAAGTTCTAATGTAAACACATGCACCATAGGAGCTCTTACATGCATCAACGAATAGATGCAGCTCTGAATTCTCATTTATCTCTACATATCGTGGAATACTAATTTTCTCAAGATATTTAATTTCATCCTGCCACTTCTGAAAAGTTTTCTGAATGTTATCTGGCAAGGGATCATCCCATTTTAATTTCATAGTCCAAGCCTCCTGTAATAGTAACTTAGGTAACAACGTAGTTGGACTCAAAAAACCCTGCGGATCAAAAATTTTATGTACCATAGCCAAAATATTACGTTTACTTATCTCATTATCCATTGAATCATTAAGATTACATTTTAATGTATCGTTATCCAAATCCCATAAGATTCCAAGAAGAGAAGTTATACCTGAACTACGGGAAATACAATGACCTGGAACATTACTTTTCCAACTCCGTACGTTAAAACATCCCCGAGTCATTACTTCTGTAGCCTTAACTATAAAATTTTCTTGCTGTTTGATATTGTGAACCCCAGTGAAACAATTGTCAACATAAAACGAATGTTTTAATTTTTGGGTCACATCGTCAAACTCGGCAGGGGAATTATCCAAGAGATGCTCTATCGATGCAAAGAGTTGGAAAGGAGACGAACAAATGCTGAACACCACTCTGCAGTGTTTGTAAATCATAGGTTCTTCAATAGTTGGAAGAAAAAACCTCAAATAATCTCTGTGTTCTGCGATAATACTCAGCTGAAGAAATGCTTTTTCTATGTCCGATGATAAACCAACGGAATGCAATCTAAACCTGTCAATTATATCAGGTATGAGTTCAATTAAGTTCCGCCCTCTATTTAAACAATCATTTAGGGACGGTTGATTTCTCTCTCGGGCTGAAGAGTCGAACACCGGCCTTACCTTCATTGTCTGGCTAGTATGCTTTATAACAGGTCTATGGGGCAAATAATAACTCAAATTATGAATTTCAGTTTCAGGAACCTTTTCATTATTTTTATGTCTTCCCATTGCTTAAAAACTACCTTATAATCATCTAACTGATTTTCCTCATTAATTCGTTGACACATTCTTTGATGCCTTTTAAAAGTCATAGACTTATTTTTAGGTAACAGAATTTCAGATTTAAAGGGTAGTGGCAATTCATATCGGCCATCAGGAAGAACATTTAAATTCTCTTTAAATTGCTTAACGGTGTCAGAGTGAGCAAGTTTACGTTTAACATCTTCAGTTGGATCTGTTATGCCAATGGCATCTAAATTCCAGAGTTCGGTTAGACTAAGATTAGCACAATGCAACGAAACTACATTATTGCACAAATTATTTTGTAGTAATGCTGGAATAGTAGCTGAAGTAGGTTCTGTAGATAAGCTGTTTACTTTACAAATCACAGTGTATTCGAATTTAGTCCCAACTACAGTTACACCAGAGTTCAGTTTCAGAGAACTACCAGTAATAATGTCTCCAATGGCATCTGCTCCTAAAAGCAATTCAGTGTCATATTCTTTAGCTTGCAAATCAGACAAGGTAACATTTCTTTCTTTTAATTCTTTTAGGGTATTGGGATCAACTACTTTTGGAACACATCCACATATTTTGTTTTGAGAAAGTACTTCAAAGTTATGGTCATACGTGCCCTCAAAATTTCTTAAATTAACATCAAACACTAAATGGGAATGAGGACTTGTCTCTCTCCCCCCAAACAAACCGTGTATAATGGTTTGTTTCGATTTAGAACCCAGCTGCAAAAACGCGATAATCCTTTTTGAAAGATAAGATTTCTGAGAACCACTGTCCAAAATCGCACGAACTGTAAGTTGTCTACCCTCAAAAACTATTTTTAAAACAAGTGTTTGCAAATACACATTTTCATTAACAGTTGACTGATTAGACAATGCATTACTTGAAATAACAGTACTGTCAGTTTCATTTGGCTTTACAGGTTCGCCATTGGAGCACATAATGGTATAGTGAAATTTATCACATGTTAAACATTTTACTTTATTTTTGCATGCCCGTGAACTATGTCCAACTCGTAGGCAGCGAAAACAGGCGCGCTTTTGCACCAAAAGTTTCGTTTGTCTTCTAAAGACATTTTGCGAGCAGAAAAACATTCGGCAGAATTGTGGGATTTCTCACAAAAAATACAACGTAAATTTCGCCTACCTATATTGTCTTGAACATTTACCAAGGCAGCAGCTGTAGAGGAACCCGGATCATCAGAATGTGGACGCGAATGTGAGAACGTGAAGCTCCCAACCCGTTACGAGCGAGCTTAATCATTTCCTCACTTTTGCACTTCATTTCGAAGAAAGCACAAAAAAGTTTATCCAACGAACGCGCACTATCTTGCTGTGACGCAGTATCTTCCATCGAGCGGCTTCTTTCCCACGCACGAAGAACAGTCTCTGGTAAACAGGACTCAACAAGTGGCTCTAAAAATTCTGCGAATTTTTCCTTAGTTCTACCGAGACTTTCAAGAGCTATAAGCTTGCTCTCAAGTAAATCATAAAGTTCAGCTAAATCTACTTTAATCCTACCAGCAGCATTTTTCATTACTACGGAAAACTTGTTACGAGTCTTCACGCTTTAGAATCTGCTACCACACATTGTAAAAGATATTGAAATTTATCTTCATCGACAATGGAGAAGTCGTTGTGAATTTTTTCAAACTGGGACCAAAAAGCAAGGAAGTCTTTCGGTTCCCCACTAAATTTCCTCAATTCAAGTTTCGGAAGCTTGAATTTTCTTTTTTACTCGGTTGTTATTCCATCCGTAACCGAATTTGTCTTCTTTGCACTTTCTAACAGCGAACAGATCAAGCAGAACTTGTCACGGTATTCTTCTGCTTTCAAAAAATCTTCGGAATATTCTTCTTGAAGGGCATCATCACTCAGCAACAAATTCGAAACTTCTTCTTGAGTTGTTTCCAAACGTGTGAATTTGTCTTGAATCTGCCGAAACAACGTACTGACTTCGTCACTTCCTAAACTTTTGTTTTCGAACTTCTGAGCTATATCGTTGCAGCATACCATAAACGCTGTTCTCAGCAACTTTCGTTTTGCTTTCAAAGCTTTTATATCCATATTTTATCAAAAATATAAAGTAGCGGACGCCAAATTTACTATGTTGCAACTCTCAGGGCTACAACGTGCAGGTTACAAATTAAATAATCACAGCAGGGATTATTAATATAAAGATTTAATATGGATATCTCACACAAGCTGAAAAACGTTACATTACTCTAAGAACTGCATACATAACTGAGTGAAAAGGGAATTTCCCCGCTTAGTTCGCAGTTAAAGAAAAAAATAAGAATAATAAAAATAGTCCAATCAGATGCGGCGCTCCTTCTGTTGACCTTCGCCGAACCGTTATGTAATCGTCTGTCTGCAGCGGCCGTCTCCAACACAGACAGTCCGATTTCTTCTTTTTCGCGATACAGATATACCATGCCAATGTCTTGGACGCATCCGCACTAAATTACCCAAGCCTGCTTACAAAGGATACACCCAAAAGAATTGTTTGCAACTGTTTTGAATGTTCCTTTCATGAAAACGTATCTGCTTTACTTCAAAACCTGCCTGTTCTTTTCAGTTTTTGCCATCGCACAAAAGCTCTTAAAACCAAGTAAAAACCTTTAAATCATTAGTACTATGTGTTTTAAGCGTAGAATCTTGAGATATCCTCAATATTCTATAAAGAGGGCACTTGACATTTTGAGGCATTGGTAAATTGACAAAAATGTCATAATAATCTTTTTTCAACAGTTCTACTGATTTCATCATTTAAAATTTTTGCATCAAGCCATCTTGTTTACATTCATTCGATAACTGAGTTTCTGCTTCCAGTACGTAAGATTTACAGATAAATTTTCTAACTTTTAGAACTGCTTCGTTTTTCATCGTTACCACCCTTCGCGTCTTTCAGTTTCGCTTTTAATGCATTTTTATGTTGTCATTTTAGAATTTGCATTAGCAAAAATTTGCTGCTACAGATAGTGGTTGTAAATTACCTGTGTATTCGGTGCTTCAATAATGGTGAAAGTAATTTTACGTAAATCGCATTTTGAAATTGATCAATCATTAAATGCATTCTTAATTTCGTATCGCTATTACTAGAAGGCAGCACAAGTGCTATGTTTTCTTTCCTTGTATTTCCTAATCGCTCTTACGAAAGCAAAACCCAGTAAGCAACATTTCCCAGAAACTTATTCTTCCGAAGAGTAATGAATATCTTCCGTAAGAATACTACAAATCTTCCTCTGACTGGTTGAACTATGCTAAATAATTAATCTCATAAATGAATTACAGTTAATAAACTGGCCAAAGGAACCCATATTTAAGACTAGATAACAACAAAAATGATGTATTACATATCTGCCTTGTTTAGTAACAAAACTCCATTGCCATCCACTCTCAAAAAATTACATGGTTGCGTAGTGAATTTGTTTAATTACGGGATTAAGAAGTTCACTTTTTATCTAAGAGTCGAATAATAACTCTTCTACTTTATCAGAAAAATAAAAAGTAGCTTCCAACTCAAAAAGAAAGCTTACAGCGGTTATCAAAAGGCGCCATCTACTGGAAATTTAGTGTCTTTCTGGAAATCAGTTTAATGCACTTGAATTTCTCTGTTGAATAATTTCGTTCTTATTGCAACAACACGACTAATATAGTTTTTAGAAAGCTTGTAGCAAATCAAGCAATTTATGGATTGAATAAAAAATTTTTAAAAAGAAAGCCTGAAAGTTTTCAGATAAGGCGTTTTATTAACATTTATTTATTTAATATCATATTTTTCGCACTTAAACCACATTAAACTCAATTCAACAGCAATATCGCAAAATATTGAATAACAGATGTTTAGATTTTCCGCTGTACAGTCTCGCACAGGGAATAAAAATGTTTTTTTCCTTACAGTGTTGCCATTGCTCGGTTTGAAATCGTTGAATTTGTTAATCAAATATTCTTTAAAGTTTTACAGAATTTAAATAGGTAACAAAACAAATTTGAAATTCAAAATTCGGGCTTTTAAGAGCCCATGTTCGGTTGAGGACTACGTTGTTCAAAATTTGATTGCTCTAGATACCGTTATTTTCTCACAAAGCGAGAAACATTCATGCAGGTTCTTCATTATTTAGTTTCTTTAAATGTAATACATGGTGATAATATTTGGTGGCAACAGTTTGAAAAGTGAATCAACGCAGAAAGCGAAACAAAGCAAAATGTCGTTTTGAGACTAATAGCCCTTTGGGTCTAACGCCCCTTTGGGTTAAAAATTTACGAGGACTGAAATAGTCAGACCCTTAGAGAATTCCTAGCATGAATCCTAGGAATGCGTGTTTTCTTGAAGTTCTTTCCCGCCTCCAGCGGTAAAATGACTTTCTGAGCTTTTCGTGGTTTTCCCCATGTGTAAAGTGTATACCAGCCAGTTTCCCCCACAGAGTCGTCCTACGAAGACATCTCTCTTCTTAGGCGAGACAGATTTCGAGTGCTTTCCCGTAATTAAACAAATCAAACCCGTCTTTTGCAGTAAGTTTAATATAAGTAATTATAATTGCTGGCATTTATTGTAGTTTTTTGAGCACATATATTTCCTGGTGATTTTTGTTAATGGTAACAAGTGATTTAGCATCTTTTGTGAACCCAAGCTGTGCCGGAGCCCGGCTCCGGTATTTCTCAGTTTCTGAGGGAAATCGTAATTCTAGCAAGAGCGCACCGGAACACTAAATAAAACGGCTGCGGTACTTCTTGTATGTAAGTGAAACACAGTTTCAGAGGACAAATTTCATTTTAAAAATAGATATGCCTTAAAAATCTATTATAACTTCCAAATCCATGCCTGTCTTTCTCTGGGAAACAAAGACTTTGTCGGAGGTTCAGACATTTAAAGAATGATAAGCCCCCATCCACATGCCAAAAGCTTATTCTCCAGGTAGTGCAATGCGTTTATGAGAGCGGATAAAATGTTTTGTTCCCGAGAGTAATAAAACTGATTACATTGGTCGTGCACGTTCAGCGCTATAGTCCTCTCACTGCATAGCTCCTGCAGACTGGAGCTATATAATCAAACACGGGAGACGACCGTTGTCACTTGTGCAGACCTTACCTTTGTTATGTTGTTTCTGGATCGAATTCGGGAAATTTGCTTACCCAGTTGCATTTTGCTTAAGAGCTAGAATTATAGTGGCAGGGCACCGCGATGAGAAGGCGTTGGAATCTTCCCTCTTTTATTTCGACGCTACTCTTCTCCATTAAAATTTCTTTCCATACTCTCACATTGTTTCTAGCAATCTCTCTATTCTCATTACCCAAGTAGCACATGACGTAGCAAAGACGTTGGAAACTGATCCGAGAGGTTGCAAAGTGGCAGTGGTAACTTTTACGAAGTCTTTACAACGTAGCGAAGACGAAAAATATTTGCCGTTGCATCTTGGCAATTTGTGGACAGCTTTTAGTCGTGGTCGTTTCAGCATCTTTTTCATAGTTCATCAGCGTTACTTTTAGAATGAAAAGAGACTAAATCTGCCCTTTCAAGAATCTGAAGTCCGCATAAGATTTATTTTGCAATGTTTCATTTCTTTATTTCATCTAAATATATGAATCTAAGGTAGATTCATCTAATGAAACAGGGTTCGTAGCCACATTTTACTTAAAAAAATAAGCACCTATAAGCACTTTTCAAGCACATTTTAAGGAAAAAATAAGCACCTGTCTAATTACATTATGCATAACCTTAAAAGAAAAATTACACTTTTAATTTAAAATATGAGCAATGCAATATTTATTAAGAGAATAAGCATTACCTCAACCATGGAAAACAATTAACTTTTCTTTTTTTAAAATTTTAAATGACAGTTCAATTTACAGAATTAGTTTACAATGAGAGGGGGGAAAAACTATGCAGAACTAAACTATATTACAAGATTTAATGATGAAATTTCAGTTCAAAATATAGAAAATAAATAATAATAAGCCATATTAATTGTATTCGTTTGGCACCTAATAATAAATACAATTTATTTTTCCACTCATATTAATATTTAAATAATTTAACTTAAATCAAAATTCTGAACATTTTCTACATTTTCAATGCATAACAGTTTTCCCTTAACATATATTCCAAGCAAAATAATTTAAATAAAAAAGTGGTACATTTCTGAAATCAGAAGACGGGAAATTGTTTCATGCAGTCATTCTTTAACAGTAAAAGCGTAACTAACCCGCGTACTCGGAAATTGCCGAATATTCCGGATAGTAACTGGAAAAAGAGGAGTGGGGGGATTGTAGCCGTTCTTTAGATTTTTCGGCTAAATAAATGATTTTGACATTTCGATATGTGCATCATATAAAAATAGACCAACGGAACTCGGAAATATTTTGCTTAGAAAGCACAGTAAAACTCTTTTAAGTGTTCATAATCAAATCTCAGATTGAACATCGAAATTAATTATCTCTGCAAAATACCGCAAACGTTATTGCGCAATACATGCGGCGTAATTCTTCCACATGTGATATTACGCAATCGGAATCAACAGCTGCCGGTATTCGGAGAATAAAGAACTAAATAAAGGAAAAGAAAGAGACTTAACTAATCTGGTGTGTTTCTGATTCTAATTTTCAACAGACTGCGTTAAATTTCCGGAATAGAATCAATCTTTGCTTAGGTTGGCTAGACCGCAAAAACTTTTAGTCCTATTCAATCCAGATTGGACAGTGACAAAAAAAAAGTCTGCTGCTTCAATATTAGAGATTTTGCGGAGAAAGCGGAGAACCTCCCAATCTCCGTACTGTATAATGTATTGCCCCTCCCCAAAAAATTATTTTGACTATTCCATTACTTTCCTTTTATTTAAGCCATTCCGCATATTATTCCTTAGAAAGCTAATCTATGTAAAACCACACCCATTTTTGGAAGTTTATCTATACTTCAGCAGTTACTGCAACTATATTATTATAGATATTCATGCATTTGCTCATAATATAAGCATAATGATCATAATAAACACGAATATGAACTGACCACGTGGAACGAGAATGCAAATTATTAAAATCTTGATGGAAATCCAAACGTGTGTAGTATTTGGGTGGGATGAAAAGAATACCGAATGTACCGGAATTTTCTATCGTTTTCGCAATTCTTTGACCAATAGAACGACGTGCACCTGTCTGTACTCTCGCGCGCACCATAGGTTACGTTAATGCAGAGAAAGGGGTAAAAGCAATTCCCGGGAGTATGATTCACCATCTGACGTTGCATTTATTTATATAAGGAAAAAAGTTGTTTATTTAGTTTCGGCTTTGGTACGGGAAAAAATGCGCGTTCATTAAAAAAAAAAGATTAAAAAAAGCACTAAAAGCAAAAAATAAGCACTAAAAACAACAAAAATAAGGGATTTAAAGAAAAAGTAAGCACCTATAAGGGCCTTTATATTTTATTTTCAAATGAATGTTATAAGCACTTGTAAGGACCGCTACGAACCCTGTGAAATATAAATTTAATATAAATACTTGAATTCACTGCTAATATATGACTTTATTTATTATTTTTGAAGTAAGGACGAATTTATTTAAATTAGAAACATTTTACCGTACACAGTGCAAAAAGTAATTTTCGCGAAGATATGATTGTGCGTGAAGATGTATTAACGGATAAAAATGAGGCCATTTTAAGTTTTCTGAGAAAACGTCTAATGTTAAAAGACGATGCATATCCATGCATATTTAACAGCTGTCCAATATATATGACTGAAAACTCACCGACAGTCAGGAGAAGCAGAAAGGAAAAAATCAATGGAAAAGGAGAAAGAAATATTAACACTTTTAATGGAAAACGACAAAATTAATGGTTTGATAAATTACTAATAAATGTTGACATCAAAATTAGAAAAACTGTGAACAAAAATACGAAATTCATTACCTATAAAAATTCTGATGAACTGTTTGTTATGTTTTTACGTTCTTGTCCATCTCCATGCATTCAAAAATGCTTGGTTTAATCCTAGTATACGGTACACTCGGGATTTGGCGTTGACATTGCAAATGTTTTAGTGACACCGATAAATATTTTTTCGTAATCTTGTGAACATTGTTCGTAATTCTTCTAGGCCATTTAATAAAGATTCTATTAAATTATCAGAAGAACCGTCGAAAGGTTTAATGCAATCATATAAATCGCTGAAATTTACATTGCATTGCTCTTCGACCTTGCAGGCTTTGGCTAGCTGCCAAATTCGAACAAGTGACTAACTGCCCAATTTCGTTGAGACTCCATTTTATTTTCGTGAATTTTATCTTCACGGTTTTCTAATTCACTGTCGGAACAGTTAAAATTATACTGGAGAGCTTCAATACAGAAAGAGGACAATAGCCAGTTTACTTTGAAGGAAAAATCATCGTGGAAATACAGAATACAGAAAAATTACCCACTGCTTGGGGCGTTTTTAAGAATTGTATCATAAACTCGGTATCCATGTACATATCGACTTATTTTCCCTTAAAAACATCCCAGTATTGCACAAAAATGACATTTTGCGCTCCCTTGACTTCATCCATGTACATTTATTATTTATTTTCACTATTTTCACTTAAAAAGTAGAAGAAAATTGACAAAAATCCAATTCTTCTTACTCTTGTAAAAAGTGCTAAACAAATAAGTGGGCGATTTTGCACTTTACCCATAATACAGTCATGAAAAGAAAAATATGTCTTGAAAGCAAATAATCCCATTCCCTGTTCCTCTATCTTCAACTTATATATATGTCAGGAATGTAGATATTCTTTGCAATATATTATCTTCAGAATTCAGCTAAAATTTCACTGCAGGAAGCTTCTCAACAAATCCAATGTTTATTCTTATTTTTTTTTATTTCTTTTTAACATTTATGACCTCTATTAAAAATAATTATTATAATAAAATTGGAAAATTATTATATTGTATTTAAAGAACTGATTAATGTTGATTGCTGTGGGGGTCACCAAAGGCACTCAACATGGCTACAGCGCCTAGGGAACTACCAGTGAGGCAACCAATAGTAAACATACATAATTAGAGTAAATATTGATCCTGATAATTTTTTAAATAATACCATAGTTACTATAATGATTTCAGAAATAATAAATTGCAAAAATTAAAATTTAAATAATAAATTACAATAATGGTCTATATATGGCACCTTCGGGATCCCCGGTGATACTCATCATAAAAAATGCATTAAACATGATTATACAACTCACCTTGTCTTCCGTAGGTAATATTTCAACACAATATACATTGCATAATAAAAAAATCATCTTGATGCCATGACCAAACCACGTAAAGTGCACACAGCAGTCAAAGTATTAAGAATTAGTGATTTAAAATAATATACAGTGATTAGATGTCTTGATATAGACTTTTATTTCTTTTGTAACATTTATTATGAGTTATTAAAAAAATTGGAATTACAAATTATTGCAAGGAATTTTTGGCCATAAATCTATAATGGAAGCTAATGGGTATTCAGACAAAGATTATCTGTAAGCATAAATAATATATTACTAGCCTAGTATGAAGAAGTTCAGTCTTCTAGATTGTGTTGCTGTGATACTGGCCTTGAAACTGTGTTATGATTCTACTGTCCAACATTTAGTAACTGTAAAGCAGTGATTTGGAGTTCTTCCTTTGTGGGTTTACCCAAGTTTTTGTGTGTTTTTTCCCTTTCTAACCTTTTTTATAGAAAATAATTGCCTCTGGGGCACATAAATTTTTTCCTTCTTTGTCACACCTTGGGATATAATGTTTTTGTTAGAAGAACCAGCAGTTTCAAGTTCAGAAAAGCTGCCATTCTGGGCACGGACTGCATTCAGTGTCGGTTGCATTGTATCAACCAATCTTATTATTGTGCGATACTCAGCATCAGTTTTTATCGAATGTGTCATAAATAAAATGTTTTCATTCATATTTTGAACTTTTTATATCAGAATTTTGGAAGTGCTAGATGCATTTTTTTTCCAATTCTGATGAAATTATATCCTGCTCAGTAAGTTTGTCATCATCATGATCAATGCATAGATCACCTACTGAATCATTATGGTCATCACATTTCTTATTTCTTCTGTACTGACATACAGAATGGATATGCTTGCACACATTCCATTTTATACTTGCATCCACGCATGCACAATTATATTTGTGAATACATGCATTGCATTCAGTATAAGTAAGTGGGCAAGTAGAATCATTAACGTTTTGCTCCACCAGACAGATTTCAGAACAATCACTTGATAAAACCTTCAAACCTCTTTCATTCTGAATACCTGAATACGATTTAGCTAGGATTACCTTGTGTCGTTTGTGTAGATTTTGTAACTTTCTGCACAGTTTACCCTTGTTCAAAATAATTAGTCTGCCGATCAATTTATCTTTGATAAAATTCCTTAGTATTCTTATAGACTTGTCGAGTTGTTTAACTATGTTTCCATTAAGGTAGAGATACTTTATAGTCTTGTTCATCCTTTCTAGATGCATGTTTGTATTTATGCCACGCTGTAATCTATGGCAATATGCCCATGCTGGGGCATTTTTTGCATAATGACTCATGAAATACTTCCCAAAGGCATTTGTATAATTGAGTCATATAGTAATGTTTCGGTTGCTTATTGTAACATATTTTCAAATGCAGAAATATCCCTTTCTTCTAATAAAGTTTGCAGTGTTTTATAAACCTCTAGTTGTTTTCCTTTACTAGTTACTTTTTTTAATTGTGTTCGTCACGCTCTATCCACATACCAACTACAGAAAAGCCATTTTTTTTAGCTGGCATGGTTTGGTACCACCCGTTAAAAAATTATTGGCCATGTCTGACATAAATATGTCAGGCTGAATGTTTCCACATGCTTTCTGAATAAGCGGGAAAAAAACAGAGCCATTACTGTTTGCTCGTTTCTGCTACATATGCAGAAAGCACATGGAAACCCCTGACGAAGGTTATTGAGAACCAACAGTGTGATAAGTTCGAAACCATAGTTATTCAAATTATGGGTCCCATCAACACAAATACAGTCCTTGCCAATTTTTTCTAACATGTAACACTGAACTTCATTCATAATTATAAGAATAAAATCTTCAAGGTTAAACTCAGGGTATATGTCACTTAGCTGTCCTTGTGGTTTATAAAAGAGCACACAAGAATTTTATGTGCCCTCCATTTCACGAACCCATGAGTCCACACTTACTGCGTCATCTGTTGTCTTACAGATGACAGATTGAATTGAAATTCAATAAATATTATGTAAATCATGACTAGTGGAGTGACTAGATGCATACGTGCCTGATCTCTTGCAACAGAATCACGAATTTCGTCTAAAATCCTTTCGAAAGAATACCGGCAGCAATCTTGGAAGCCAAATACATTCTACCTTCCTTTGAAAGAAACATATGTCCAATTTCATTTTTATGTCCAACACGAGTCTTTAAGTACTGAGCACAGCATTTTCCATCAGTTCCCTGTAGTTTTAAATGTCCAATACCACTGGTGTATAAACACCATAACTAATACTTCTGGTGTATATACACCAGAACGATGACCCACAAAAAAATAGTGGGTATCTGAATTTCTTTTTTGGGCACCACTTTCGACTATAAAACTGCATTTTGTGTCTGTTTCAATGCTTTTTTTCCATACAGTAAATTCTTGAAATGAAGGGAACTGCAAATCTTCAGTTACAACACATTTATCTTCGACGTTTTCAGAATGCTTCAGCAATTCTGCCTTTGTAGATGTAAAATCACATAACGGGCACTTCTTATAGCTGTAACATTTACCACCTTCTATGAATTTAGGGGTGTAACTTTTACCATGCTCTGTACGTTCATGTGCATGAAGCAGGTTTTGCTTTAAAAAAATTTTCACAACATTACATGTAAATTTGGGAACAGTTATTAATGCAGGAGCTACTAATTGAGATGGATGGCACTTAGTAATATGCGCCCGTAGATTTCGTCGGAATGAGTACGTCTTCGAACACTCCAAACACACAAAATTACTGTCCATACTAATGACGCTAAATATAAGAAATCAGTAACACCTTAACCAAAGAACGTCTATGACGTCTAGAACGTCAATACATATTCTTTGCCTTAACTAACTTCTTACACTTCAAACTTCTTATTCAGGCTTAACTTCTGCAACGTGACAATATTTAGTGGAATAACATGTCTTTAGTTGCGATTCTGATGATATATCGTCAATTCTGTATAACGGACAGCAGCCAATAACGCCAATGAAGGCATGCATAAAGCAACTTTAATGCTAGGGCGAGACCAAGGCCAACTCATACTCAAGGCCTGCCAGACAAATAAGTATTCTGAACATCAAATATGAAATGATTATAAAGTATACATAAAAAAGAATTTAAATAATTTTTGAGCTTATATGTTATCAAATTATATTATATATATGTATGCGTATGTATGCTCACAAACACATACTCATAGGACTTTACAGTGAAGACATTGAAAAAAGCCTTTAGTTACGAGCATTTTTGAATAATTTTTATTTCTCAGCCATTATTAAAATTAGGTATACAAATATATAATTTGTTGGAGCTGTAGTCTTGTAATTGGCATCTCAAATTTTACATCTATCATCTGATAGTCAGTAAGAAATCATATGTTGTTTGGTGAGTATATTTTAGAATTTTAGTCGCAAAAGAACAATCATTAAACTTAAATTATAAAACTATAAGTATTGTAGTTAAATTCTCTTTTGAATAAAAATTACCAGCGGCAAAATTATTTTTCATACTTCTCTTTTATGAAAAGCAGCATAAGCTTGTTTCAATTAAAATTACTGCTGCTCTTAATGAAAACTCCATCTAGTGAATGACCCTGGTGCATATGATAGTGGTGGAACAAAAATGATATATAATATTTAAAGTAGAGTGACAAAACAGTCAAAAGTCTATATTCCGGACGTCCATAATCGGGAATGATCTACAATCCGGACCTCAAAGCTGCAAACTTTCTGCGCATGCGTAAAAGCATAATGCCTTTACGCATGCGCGTAATACGTTTACGCATGCGCGTTTAATGTATAACGGACGGTATAAGCTATGCTAAAATTACCTAATTATCTATTTCAGTTAATGTTGCAGATTACGTTGTTCCTTAATCTTCTAATTGGATCCGGCTTATTATTTTTTGCAGACTGTTAGAGCAATTTTATAAAGTATGCTTGAACTTTCGATGATGTCAAAAAGAATTTCCGATTCTGGAGCTGCCAAAGGATCTACAAAGCGAAAGCATGTTTTGATGTCCATCAAACAAAAAGTAGAATTGCTATGAAATTTATAAAAGTAAGCTTGAACTTTCGATGATGTCAAAAAGAATTTCCGATTCTGGAGCTGCCAAAGGATCTACAAAGCGAAAGCATGTTTTGATGTCCATCAAACAAAAAGTAGAATTGCTGCAAAAAATGGATAAAGGCATATCCTTTGTTTCTCTAACCATTCCGAAATCTGTTTATCAATTTCACGCTGCTCTGCGGGGGGGGGGGGGAACGTCGTGGCGCGCAATGAACTAGAAGTGGATCAACAGCACTATCCTCATCTTCAGGGCAGATGTTTTTATTTTATTCGGCTTATAATTCCTTACTAAATGTAGTATTTCATCTCGATGTACTCCGTCTTTGCTATGATTTAAATCAAATTCCTCGTCATCATAAATATTACGAATACACATCAAATAGTTTTCTGGTTGCAATTTTCTAATTTCGACTATGCGTAATGTATGCTTTACGCATGCGTGTGTTGAAAGAAATGTTTAATAAAGCAAACAAATAAATATTAAGCTTTTTTTTTTGTAAATTTTGATACCCTTTAAATCATAATTACTCTTTATTTCATAAATTGCGGTTTCATATTTTTAATAACTTCTGAATGCCATCTTACCAGATTTAAATTGATGATCTTTAATCCGGAAAATCTGATAATCCGGACTTTTGACTGTATAAAGATGTCAGTTTAATGGTAAAAAGTTTAAGTTATTTTAAATTTTGCTGTTTTGTTTAAATCTTTGATTTAAAAAAATCTTAGATATTTTATTATATGCTTTCGATGATATTGAATTACTTGATATTAAGTATTAACAGTCTCAAAATTTTACATATGATTAGTGTTACGCATGATGTATGATGTGCACATAGATCTGAACTAAATCATGCGTGTTTTTGGGTTGCACTTATTCTGTCAAAGATTTAAAACACATGCCTGTACATAATGAGCAATGCTTAATCTCTTTAAATTAAATTAATTGCATTAATGTACTTATTAAAATGAAAATCTGTGTATTAATGTACTTTAATTAAATGAGATTATTTTAGTAACATTGATTCTAAAATATTTGTGCATCTGACACTGTTATTTTCAAAACTTTGTGTGCAACCCTATTCTGATTAATATAGAATGGGAACGATTCATATGTATTTCTGTCAACTAGCTGCATGTGCTTTAATATATCAATGCTTTAGATGGCACTCATGTATATATGTTTTTAATAGTGATAATATTTGTGATATCTTCCCTTTCTTCATCCATCGCCTCATAGAGAAATAACTCTACCCTTTTGTATTTTAAACATTTATTTCACAAACACAAAACTAATACTAAACTACAATACTAATAACTGAAATATCTATAGTAATACAAGTTAATTTCGTTTTCATTAATGGCTCCCACGAGCCTTCCCTATGACCTCTCTGTCGGTCTCCCTCTTAGAAACTAAACTTTTGGCTCCTCTCCCAGACTGAGAGTTAGCGACCTCTATACATCTTGTTGGTTGGCGTCACCCATACATCACACCCCCCATCCAAGATTGAAATAGGGTGAAAGCCTATTGAAATATGACAAATTATGGTGATGTCAAACAAAAGAATTACTTACCTACTAAAGTCTACAAATCAATCAATACTGAAGTTGAAAGATATATAACACAATACTTATACAGGTTACTTCTACACCTACTACAAGACTTCTTCTAAAACTGTAATATATAAATGACTAAAAATTAGTATTCAAACAATCTAATGCAATAGAATACTTAAAGTTTCTATGATATACTTAAAAGTCTCTAGGAGAGTAGCTGAAAAAGAAAACACAAACAAAAAATAATAATCTTAAGAGTTTATAAATGTCTATAAAAAGTTCTTTCTTTCACAAAAGTCACTCAGTAGTCTCTAGTCTGGACAACGCATCAGCATTGCTTAACTTAGCACCTGGGCAGTGTGGAATTGTAGTATCATACTTTTGTAATTCTAAAGCCCATCTCTGTAACTTAAAAGATTGTGGTGCGTTCTTGCGATGAAAGTTAACGGATTGTGATCAGTTATCAGTTCCACAGGTGATCCAAAAATCCAAGTTTCAAACTTTTTCAAGCTCCAAATAGCTTCCCTCTCGATAGTTGGCCATGCTTGTTGTGTTTTGGTAAGTTTTTGGCTGGCGTAACTAATCGGGTACAACTTTCCTTTTTTCCGTTGAGATAAGCAGGCTCCAACACCTGTTGAAGATGCATCACATTGAATTATGAAAGGTAACCCTGGAACAGGAGTATAAAGACTAGGTGCTTCCATTAGGCATTTCTTTAATTTATCGAATGCTTCGTCGTGATTTTCTGTCCAGCACAGCTCTTCAGGACTTCTTCTTTTGGTGCTCGGTTAATGGATAAGCTGTTTCGGCGTAATGTGGAATGTAATCTCTGTAATAATTACATAGGCCTAGAATGCTTTTCAATTGTTTTTTTGCTTGAGGTCTAGCTAATTTCTGGATAACCTCCACTTTCTCTGGATCTGTACGATGACTGCCGGAACCGATGATATGTCCTAGATACTTAATATGAGTTTTAGCGAAGGAACATTTCTTGAGATTTACGGAAAACTGTAGTTCTAACAGTTTGTAGGGTTTATATTTATTTTAACTAACATTTATTTTAAGTTTAAACTATCTTTCCTGTCAAGCCTTACTTTCCCCTGGAACTGCCAATGCCAGAATATGTAAATTTGAGTAGAACGCGAAAGGATTCAAATTATCAGCGGAAGTAGTATGATTTAAATAGAAGGAAACGAGTTCGGTGAGAGAGTTATTCTTACTTAGCGAGCGCGGAGGTAGAAATCGAGAATTGAAGAACCCCGCGTTGCGGCCTATGTGCTTGGCGGGAAGTAGTTGCAATTGTTCCAGTGAGCTTCAAGTCTGCTGAATTAGCTGCGGCTTTTGTAAAACGCGGTGAGTTAGTTATTTTAGAGAGCCTCGTAGTTAGAATATTGTCTTTACTTTCTTTTCAGGTTCTTATTTTTATTTTGACTGCCGAGTTGGCACCGTTTGTAAGCGTCAAGAGAACGCAATTGTAATTCATTACGTTGAATAAAAAGGGACTTAAACCCTTTACAAGACTCTGTGGTTTATACAAGCGTTCACAGTCACCTCTTGGTTGCGTGCTAGTTAGAGGCGCGCAACGTTATATTGGCACCCGAACACTTATCGAACTGAAATGGCCGAAAACTGGATGGAAGCCGCTGGACAACACCAAGAAATGACAACTCAGTTAGAAGGATTTGGATACCTGGTCCAGACTTTGAGAGCATCAATCAAGCCAAACGTCTATTTCGACGGAAAAAATTCGGTGTCCGTATTTTTAGAAGGTATAGAAAACCACTTTCAGCTCTACCCTGTGCCTGAAAGACAAAAAGTTGCCATCGCCACATCAGCACTAAGAGGACAGGCCGCGCTATGGTGGAAAATATAGGCAAATTTCTTCTAGGTGAATTTGGAAGCCCGACGTATACTTTTGAAAATTTCAAAAAATCGTTAGTAAAGGCCTTCCCCATAGTGAAAGATCGCGCACGGCTGGAAGCCGAGCTATATAGTTTCTATCAACGGGATACAGCAGAATTGACGGACTTTATTTTACGAAAAATCAAGCTAACGGATATGCTGTATGGCAAGAAACCCGATGCGGAGATCATTGAAATAATATTACCAAGATTGTTACCCGCTGTCCAAGACTACTTTGAAATTAGAAACCCAAGAACATTGCAGGAACTCTTCGAATTGGCGGTGAAGTTTCAAAATCGCAGAATCGCGGAAAGAGCGAGAGGGGAAACATATTCTCAAAGTACCCGAAGGAAGGAGGAAACCAGAAATGGAAATCGCTCATATGGGGAAAGAACTATCAAGCTAACGCATCGAAACTCGAAGGTCAAGGCCCAAAAAGAAAATTTGAAAATAAGCATCCGCGTACCCAGAAGACACAGATTGAAAGGAAAGCTTTAAACGACTAGAGGGGCCTGTGAAAGGGAGGGTCCAGACCCCGGAAGTTTTAGAAAAACCCTCAAATAGACATCTAAATACAGTCATCGTAAAAAACTCACAGCTACCAATTATACAAGTCCTGGTTGGCGATGTACCAGTAGAAGCCCTCATCGATACAGGGGCAGAAGGAAATTTCATGAGTGAAAAGTTCTTCAAAAAGAATTTTTATAGGATACGACTATTCAAAACCAGAAATACGGAAATTATAGCGGCGCAAGGAAAAACATGTCACTGCATCGGGAAAGTATCATTAAACTTACAGATAAAAGAGGAAAATCTCAAAGCATTAATTTTTGTGGTGAAACACCTCCAACACTCTCTTATTTTAGGTATGGACTTTTTAAGGGCCGCGAGGGCCAAATTAAATTTTCAAGATAGTTCCGTGGTGCTGGAGATGGACCAGAGGGTGGTGGAACCTGCGGAGACACCTGAATTGGACCTTAGCCATTTGAATGACCAGGAAAGTAAAGCAATACAGCAAGTGGTGAGTAATTTTTCTCATTTGTTTTCAGAAAAACCGGGAAACTGTCAGATCGTGACTCACAAGATTCAATTAAATGCCGAAAAACCTTGTAGGACTAAACCGTACCGCTATGATAAACAAAAAGCTTAATCATCGAAGAACATATTCAGGAGATGTTAAAGAATAAAATAATAACGCCCATAAATAGTGAATACGCGAGTCCAGTCGTACTATGTAGGAAAAAGAACGAGTTTCCTCCTTCGGATAAAAGGGCTTGGAGGTTTGCTATCGATTATAGAAAACTAAATAGCATAACTAAATTTCCAGTCTACCCTTTGCCGGTTATAGACGAGATCATTAGACAGATCAAATCGACAAGATATATGTCTACTTTGGACTTAACGTCTGGCTACTATCAAATAGCTATGAGACCCGAAGATATACATAAAACCGCGTTTATAACAAAATCGGGCACTTATGCATTTTTACGCATGCCTTTTGGGTTGTGTGGGGCCCCATCAACATTCCAGAGAGCTATGGACATTGTTCTAAAGCCTGTCCTAGGAAAATCAACTTTAATTTATCTAGATGATATAATTATAACGAGTAGTACGTTGGAACAACACATTAATGACCTCGAACAAGTTTTTAAATTATTAAAAGAGGCCGGTCTTACAATTACGCCTCAAAATGCAAGTTCGCAACTAAAGAACTTAAATATCTCGGTTATAAAATTTCGCAAAAGGGTATAGAAACGCAAGATTCAAAAATAAAAGCTATTAAGAATTTCCCACCGCCCAACACCGCCAAGAAACTTTCGTCTTTCCTTGGACTATGTTCTTACTATCGATCTTTCATAAAAGATTTCGCTAATATTGTTGAACCACTCTTAGTAATCAAAAGAAAAAAGAGTAAATTTACGTGGACAGCTGAAGCTAACACAGCTTTTGAAAGATTAAAAGAAGCGCTTATTAATGCCCCTGTTTTAAAATTCCCTGAGGGGGACGAAAACCTGGAAATTGCGGCAGATGCATCAGACTATGCGGTGGGTGCGGTTCTTATGCAAAATAACCATCCGCTGGCATTTTTTAGTAAAACATTGAATCAAACACAAAGGAATTATACAGCTACAGAAAGAGAAACATTAGCCGTATTAATGGCTGTACACAAATTTCGAGTTTATTTCGGCAAATCGCCAGTAACAGTCTTTTCGGATCATGCGGCTGTTGGTAGACTTTACTCGGGAAAAAACCTAACGCCCTGGTTAATAAGATGGGCTTTAAAACTCCAAGAATATAATATCACAATAAAATATAAACCGGGTAAGGAAAACAATGTAGCTGACGCACTTTCTCGTATAAAACTGGACGATGAAGGAAATGAACTTAAATGCGCTGTGTTGACTTCAAAAATTTTAGATTCTAGAAATACGGTTATTACTGAACTGAAAGCTGATCCTGAATTTGGAATAATCTATGCTTATTTGAAAGACCCCGAAAGCTTTGAGCACACAAATATCGATGCGATAAGAAATAGAGCAAAAAACTATGAAATAATAGATAATTTATTATTCTATACGAAAACAACAAACGAAAATCTTGAGTATAAGCCAGTCATCCCAGCCTCGCTTCGATTAAGCATTTTGAAGGAGTTGCACGAAGAAAAAACAACGGGCCACCTCGGGGTCAGAAAGACTATAAAAAGGGTACGCGAAGCGGTATATTTCCCGCAATTATACAAAATAGTAACGGCGTATGTCAGGTCCTGCAATCAATGTCAGTTAATAAATGATATTAATTACAGCCCGGCCGGGTACTTAAATAGCATTCGCGCTACATTTCCAAATGAAATTTTAGGCATAGATCTCCTTGGTCCCTTCCCCCAGAGCGAGTTAAATAAAAATCGTTTTCTTTTAGTAATAGTAGATCATTTTTCAAAATGGATAGAAATTGTTCCACTTAAACGCGCGTCAGCCAAAACAGTCGCAGATGCATTCAACACAGATACATTTTAAAATACGGTGCACCGATAAAAGTCATTAGCGATAACGGAAAACAATTCATTAGTCAAATATTTGAAACCACATGCAATGGACTTGATATACGCCATATCAAAATGGTTCCGTATAGACCACAGGCTAACATAGCAGAAAGAGTTAATAAAAACATTGTAAAAATAATTCGCAGTTACGTTAGCACACATCACAAGCGCTGGGATGGCTACATAAATGAATTAGCTTATGCTTTAAGAACGGCACATCATGATACTACGGGAAAAACTCCAGCAGAATTATTTTTAGGCAGAAAGTTAATTACGCCTTTAGATAAATTATTCTTTGTGCAACAAAGAGAGCAGGAATTTAGACAAAAGGATGTGCAAAAGCTAATTGATCAGGCACTTAAAACCTCAGATACGGCAAGAAATAGGCAGAAAATTTATTATGATAGAAAACGCCGTGAAGCAGATTTTAAAGTTGGGGATAAAGTATTGAAACGGAAATTTTCTTTATCAAGTGCCCCAGACAATTTTATGGCAAAGCTAGCTCCAAAGTTTGAAGGCCCCTATGTAATTCAGGAAATCAAAGGAGTAGTCTTATATCTTAAAAACGAGAGAGGGGAAATCTGTAAAGCAAGTCCCGACCAGGTGAAAAAATACTATAATCCAAATGATTTTGAAATCCTTAAAAGTTTCTTGCAGGACTCAAGTCTAAACGAAATAGAAGGGCCAGAGACTGCAACAACTATTCCACCACCCAAGAAACGGAGAACTGAAGAGAGACCTAGCACTTCTACAACCCGGACGTCGGTATCAAAAAGAAAAAATGAGTTTCAAACTCCGGCGTTTAAGAAAAACAAAAATACAGATGAACCGGGTAAAGAAACCGTGGTAAAGACGAAAACACCACCTACAAAAGATGGCAGGAGAAATTACACATCAAGGAGAACGCGCACACGGCCACAGAGTCAGGTGCCAGCAAGGCCGCCGTTCCGGAAACTGAAACGACAACAGGAGGCACAAAAATACGACGAACAGAAGAAATTCAAGAAGGACTCCAGACCGGAGGGCGTCAAGACCAGCCGTCCCAGGCAGAAACGCAAAGGCCAACAACCAGACGATTACTCCGTCAAGAGGCCAGCATGTAGAGGACGGAAAAGAAAGATCAACGGGGACGACACGCGGAGATCAATAAGGAGAAGATTGACATCCATGACACCTCTAACTTGGGATCAATTTTGTCAAAAACGGATGACGGAGTTTAAAGCCTCGAAAACTCAAAGATAAGTTAAAACCTTCTATAATTTTTTTTTTCTCTTTTGTTCCGAAATGTTATGCATAAGTACGAAGTTCTATGTTTTGACGAAAGTCAATATGTCTCGGTTGAGACTTGGTTTTGTTTTACTTTATTTAGCTAAGGCAAAAGTATTATTTTCTTTAAGTGTAAAAGCTAAAAACAAGCATTTTCTGTTGGTCGAAAGACTAATTCTGTTATGTTAAAGCCAAAATTTGGCCGGAGATAAAAATAACTTCGTATTCTTGTACTAATAAGAATTTTAGTTTCAGTACCGCCAGCTTGGCGAAGAATGAGTAAAGTAAAAATTTATTTTCTCTTATTCATTTTTATGGTAAATTGTAAAAAGCATATGTATTAAACTTTTGTAAATGTATGTAAATACTTGCATGTTATGTAAAAGTAGAATTTAGGCTAGAAGCATAAAATTGTAGATGCTAAAAGTGAATGCTTAAAAGCAATGAAGTCAAAATTTAAGTATTAAACTGTAAAGTCATGCTTTAGAGCGAAAGCCTGCATGTTTAAAGATGAATGAGGGGGAAGTTAGAATGAATGTGTTTTGTAGGGTTCTCCACCTACATTTGAATTTTTTTAAGAATATTAAAGTAGCTCATTGAGTTGTAGAATGTCGAGTAAGGTGTGTCTATTTGGTTGTTGAATTCTAACAAATCATGGTGGTTAGGGGAAGTGTTGTAAGACTAAAACACGAATATTCCCGTTTGACACCACACATGGTGGAGAGCCAGGGTAAAGTTAAATTAATGCTTGAAAAATTGAATGAATGTGAAGTAAGCAATAACTAAGAAAACCGAAACGTTAAAAACAAAAATTTATTGTGTCAAGAAAGTGTAAATTATAATGTATGTAGAAAGATACTGATACTTATTCCTTCCAGATGCTGGAAGGAAAGACCAAGATTGATTGATGAAGTCCAGGAAAAGTGGCTGTAAGAAGAAAGTTTTGTAACGAATAACAGAATTTTAATATATAATTGTTACATAAGATTTTTTTGTGTAAACGAGGCTTTCGCCAGTTAGTTCAGAATTAGATAAACTTACAACAGGTCGTTTGTAGGACCTGCTTCCAAGTTTTCCAAATTCTGGCAGCGGCAAATGTAGGGTTTATATTTATTTTAACTAACATTTATTTTAAGTTTAAACTATCTTTCCTGTCAAGCCTTACTTTCCCCTGGAACTGCCAATGCCAGAATATGTAAATTTGAGTAGAACGCGCAAGGATTCAAATTATCAGCGGAAGTAGTATGATTTAAATAGAAGGAAACGAGTTCGGTGAGAGAGTTATTCTTACTTAGCGAGCGCGGAGGTAGAAATCGAGAATTGAAGAACCCCGCGTTGCGGCCTATGTGCTTGGCGGGAAGTAGTTGCAATTGTTCCAGTGAGCTTCAAGTCTGCTGAATTAGCTGCGGCTTTTGTAAAATGCGGTGAGTTAGTTATTTTAGAGAGCCTCGTAGTTAGAATATTGTCTTTACTTTCTTTTCAGGTTCTTATTTTTATTTTGACTGCCGAGTTGGCACCGTTTGTAAGCGTCAAGAGAACGCAATTGTAATTCATTACGTTGAATAAAAAGGGACTTAAACCCTTTACAAGACTCTGTGGTTTATACAAGCGTTCACAGTCACCTCTTGGTTGCGTGCTAGTTAGAGGCGCGCAACGTTATAAGTTTTAAAAAAATGGTGTCAAGATGTACTAAATGTTCATTCCAACTATTTGAATAAAAAGCTATGTCATCGACGTAGGCTCGAGCAAAATCTTTGTATTTAGCAAGGGCCTGGTTCATCACTCTCTGCAATGTTGCAGCGGCGTTGCGTAGCCCGAAAGGCATGACTTTAAATTGATACTGAGCTCGATGTGTCTTGAAACATGCTAATTCTTGACTTTCTTTTTCTAATGGTATGGCCCAATAGCCTTTGAGTAAATCAATGCTGGATATCACTTTGGCTTTTCCAATGTGGAATAAGAGCTCTTTGGGATTTTCCATAGGGAAGTCACCTGGTTTCGTTACTGCATTAAGGGATCTAAAGTCAACGCAAAGGCGAAGATTACCATCTTTCTTCATAACGCATACAATAGGGTACGAAATTTCAGCGTTGGTTTCTTCAATCAATCCCAATGACAACATTTATTCGATTTGTTTATCTACTTGCGCTTCAATGCTTCTGGAATTCGATAAACATATGGCTTAATCTTATTTTATGTTCTCCTACTTTGTACCTTATTTATAAATAAGTACAATTTGGCAATTTACCTTATTTATAAATAAGTACAATTTGGCAATTTACCTTATTTATAAATAAGTACAATGGCAATTTGTACCTTATTTATAAATAAGTTTTCATATTTTCTTAACAAGTTCATCATGTCATTCCTTTTATCATCATCTAAATGGCTTAAGTCCACTTCGTTAAGATGAAAATGATCGGACTTGTCACTCGCACTGAGTGTAGGATGGACTTCTAGTTCTTCTTCGTTCTCAAATATTACACCTACTGCCTGTACCCTTGGATTAAATTTTCTAATTTTATTTACGTGTACTCTTCTTATTGTACTATCTGTCAGTTTGACTCTGTAAGAATCTGGATTACTACGAGATACTATTTCTGCAGGTCCTATCCATCTGCCATATAATTTATTACTGGAATCTGGAATCAGCAGGTACACTTGATCTCCAGGATTGAATTCTTTATATATAGCCCTTAGATTAGCATATCTTGCATATCCCCCCGGCCAGGATAGCTACTGGCCAGGATCTGTACCTAGGCAGTCTCGGCCACGGGGGTATAAAATTTATGAACTTGGTGGTTCTGAAGGCTCTGGGAAAGGTCACTTATTGGCCGGCCTCGGAGTCTGGCATGTCCTAGCGCGGCGTCGTGCTAGTAACCCGGGGGTTATCCCCCGGGGTCGCTGGGTAATGTCCCGCTGCGACGGGCTCGCCCGAGCGACTGGTAGGAGCATTAGACGACCGGTGCTGCCTGGGGTCCGTCCCCAGGTGGTGCGCGGCTCTTCTGGAGGGTAATAGTGGAGGTTGAACCTCCACGACGTGCCCAAAGGGAGAGTCGACCTGCAGTGAGATTAAGTTTCCTCGGAGCAGGGAAGCCCAAACGCCATATCTTGCATATGCACCTTGTTTCAATTCTGCAGTTATAGATGCTTCCTCTGCTGTTATTTCTAAATTCATTTTTAGCTCCTGTAGATAATCAATAGCACTTTTACCCAACTTTATTGGTAATGGAATTTCTCCTGACCATGACGATTTTAATACTGACAACGGACCTCTGGCCTCTCTTCCATACATTAATTTAAATGGGGATGCTCCCGTAGTACAATTTGGAATTTCGCGGTAAGCGAATGACAGGTATGGTATGCGTTTGTTCCAATTTTTAGAGTCGTTTCTAATGATATGATGAAGCATACGTTTTAGAACTTGGTTATACCGCTCAACTAATCCTGAACTTTGTGGATGTCCTGGTGTTGCAAATGTAGGACTTGCTCCTAATCTGGCATGAAATTCTTTTGTTAATTCTGCAACAAAATTGGTATCTTGATCGCTAGCTATTAGTCCGTTCTCATAAAGATTTCTAATAATGCGTCGCATGTTGATTTTGCTATATTTGTTCTCAAAGGGACAGCTTCTGGCCACCTAGAATGTTGGTCGACTAAACATAGTACATATTTGTACTTACGTGCTGATGGAGGTTCAATTGGACCGATTATATCTACATTTACTGCGTCAAATAGAAATTCAGGCCTCTGAACTGGAACTATGGGTATACGATCCTTAGTTCTTTCTCTACTTGGTAATTGACATTCCTTACAAGTTTTACAATATTCTTCAATATCTCGTGACATGTTTGGCCAATAAAATGAATAACGAATCCTTTCTTTTGTTTTTCTCATCCCTAAATGATTTGCAAAAATAGATTCGTGAGCTAATTTTAAAATTTGTTCCCTTCTAACTTTAGGTAATACCAATTGACTAACTTGTTCTCCGGAAATTCTTTAGGTATGATAAATCAAATCATCCATTAAGAAATATTTATTTTTATTTCTTTGCGCGTCTTTATAGATATTGCGCAATGTCTCACATTCCCTTTGCTGTCGTTTAAAAATACTGGCATCCGAACGTTGATTCTCGTTTAATTTATCTTCACTTTCGTTTTCGCCCTGAATGCAACTTATGACTAAATTTTGCTCTCCTCCTGTCATAAATAAATGAGCGCGTCTTTCGCCTTCGAATTGTTTTGACTGATGACTCCTCATTTCCGTGATTCCTCATTCCGTGATTCCTCATTTCCATCGTGATTGCGACGATTCGCGCTAAGCAGATGTGATTCAGAGGTGAATAAATCATAAACATTTGGAGTAATTACGCAGGGAATATGAAGTTTTTCTGTTAAAGCTACTAATATTTCGACAGGTTTCAATAAATTAGGATTATTAGCATTTTTGATGGATATAGGAATTCTAGCCACTTTAGCTGATATGGTTTCTCCGAATGCAGAAATTAGGTCAATATTACAGTTGTTCTCAATAGAGACATTTGATATGTGTTTCGGATTTATAACAGATATCTCGGCATCTGAATCAATTATGGCTTGGATTTCGTTACCTGCAACGCAAATATTTACCTTTTGCAATGGTTGCGTAAAAATTTCATTTGACAAGCATGAAGATCCGATTTTTGCTATTACTTTATCACTAGTATTTTTCTCTGGTGTTTCTTTCTTTAGAGGAGGGTTTTGTGTTACCGATTTGTTTCTTTGTGGACAAGATTTAGCGAGATGCGTTAATTTTCCACATATTTAACAGTCTTTGGGTGGATATTTATTTTTATTTATGTTGCTTCTCATATGAGGCGGAATATATTTCGATTCTCTTGAAGAGTGGGACGATTTAACTATGTTTTCGTTAGTGTTAAAAGTGGTTTCGTTTAACGATTTGCCTTTGTTTACAAAATATATGTCAACTTCTTTAGCTAAATCCTTAGGTTTTAACCAATTTTCTCCTGTTTTAATATTAATGTAAGTTGCCGTTTCTTTATCTAACGTTTGGAAAAGTTTGTCGGAAATCATTAGTTGACAAAGTGTATCAAAATCATTAACTTCACGTAATTGACAGTAATACTGGAAATTTGCAGACAGTCTAGAAGCGAACTGAACATGTGACTCTTTGAGATCGCGTTGTGCTCTTCGGAAATTCATTAAGCATTCATAAGCAGTTGGTTGATATTCTCATAATACTAGTTTTTTAATGTTTTCATAACATTTTAGTTCTTCATCATTAATGTAAAATAATACATTAGTTGCCTTATCCCCTAAAATGTTAATCAAAAATTCGGATTTGAGCTCCTGTGTATATTTTTTAGTTATGAATGCTCTCTCTAATGTTTGAAAAAACAAATTGAAGTTTTCTGATCTTCCTGGAACAACACTCTTTATCAAATTTTCTAAATAATTTCCCCAACCTGTAATCATGGTTTATCTGCGCGAGATCCATCTTTAGATCATCAATTTTTTCCAATTCTAATTCTTTCTCTAGCTCCGCTAATTTTAATTTCTCAACTTTTTGAGCTTTCTAAAGCCAACTGTGTATCCCTAGCTTTTATTTCATTTTCTTCTCTAACTTTTCTTTCCTCAACTATTGAGTTTAATAATCCAATTACAAATTCTGGATCATTTAAATATTTTACTGTCCTCAATTTTACCTTTTAATTGAACCACTGTTAAACCAACAGTCTGTGTATCTTCAATTTCACCAAGAAGGTTTACTAAGTCTTCTTTCTTAGTATTTTATGCATTTTAATTTATATATATCTTACATATATATATATATAGTATATATATATATATATATATCTTCAATACATCTATACTTTGAGTAAATGAAATCAAAGCTTCCTACCTGCTTCTCTTGAAGTTTCTCTACCGTCATCTAAATCTGTGGTTCGAGTGAGAGAGCGTGTGATATCATCCCTTTCTTCATTCACCGCCTCAGAAGAAAATAACTCTACCCTTTTGTATTTTAAACATTTATTTCACAAACACAAAACTAATACTAAACTACAATACTAATAACTGAAATATATATAGTGATACAAGTTAATTTCGTTTTCATTAAGGCTCTCACGAGCCTTCCCTATGACCTCTCTGTCGGTCTCCCTCTTAGAAACTAAACTTTTGCGCCTCTCCAGACTGAGAGTTAGCGACCTCTATACATCTTGTTGGTTGGCGTTACCCATACATCTGAAAATTTTATTTCATGTACACATTATTCTTTATAATGAACTGCAACAGTATCTCCCACGACCAGCCATAAAATTTTGTGCACATAATTCCGATTAATGTGGTATGTGGGTAAAAATGCTTAGCTGCTGTTATATTTAAGTGCTCTACTTAACAAGCGTGCTTTTTTGCCTAACTTTATACGCATATATGTTTAAAATGTGCATATACCTCATTCTGCTTAGTTCTAAAATTCATCATTCTGCTTATTTAATTCTAAAATGTTTGTGCATATGAAACTTTTATTTTCAAAACTTTGTTTACAACTCTATTCTGATTAATGTGCAATAGGAATGGTATACATGGATTTCTGTCAACTAGTTGCATGTTCTTAATGTATCAAGGTTTGTGTATGTGTGTTTAATAGTGATAAGATTGCATTGTGAAATTCAGTAATTTTATTTCATGTATATATTATTCTTGATACTGAGCTACATCAGTATCTGACACGACCAGCCATAAAATTTTGTCACATCCATTCTGATTAATGTGGTATGTGGGTAAAAGTACCTAGTTAGTTCTAAAACTTGTATATTTAAGGGCTATACTTAATAAGCTTGCTTTTTTGTGTAACTTTATATGCATATATGTTTAAAAGTGTATGTATAGCTCATTGTACTTAGTTCTAAAATTCTACATTCTGCTTATTTAATTCTAAAAAGTTTGTGCATCTGAAACTTTTATTTTCAAGCGTTTGTGTGCAACTCTTTTTCTGATTAATTTGGAAAAGGAATGGAAAGAATATATATATATATATTTCTGTCAGCTAGCTCCTACTTAATGCATCAAGGCACTCATGTGTATGTGCGTTTAATATCGATAATGTTGCTGTGTGAAATTCAGTAATTTTATTTCATGTACACATTATTTTTTATAATGAACTATATCAGTATCTCACACTACCAGCCACAAAATTTTGTACACGCCACTCTGATTAATGTGGTATATGGATAAAAATGCCTAGTTCCTGCATATTTAAGGAGTACATTTAATAAACTTGCTTTTTCCTAACTTTATATGCATCTTTATCTAAAATTGTGTATATACCTTATTCTACTTAGTATTGTGGGTATGTGTGATGGATATGTTATTTTATATTCAGCCATTGCAAGTTTTCATGTGATTATGAGAGGTATTATGTTGCTTTGTTGTGCTGTTAAAATATATTTTATGATGTCTGTGTCTCTTTTGCTTATAACAAACTTAGATTGAATTGTTCAACAGCTTTATGAAAAATTTCATTATATTTATTGGATAAATTCAAGCTTCTCTAACACTGAAAATGTAAATTGATGCAATGCACTAAACTAAATTTCTAATTTCTTAATGTTAACATCAATGAAATCTAAAATACAAATGAAACTTGAAGAGAAACACACCTGTGTAATATTAAATTTAGACAAAAAAAGCAACTTTAGGTTTGAGGTTTCATTCAAAATGTATGCCACAGTAAGACTGTTTTTTTCTGCCTAATAATTTTAGTCTTGCTTCTAAATATCTGCAATGTTGCAAATACTACATAGAGATCCAAATCTGCATTATTTAAACTTTTAATATTTTTAAGATTTCCTAAAACGGTTATTTGATAAGAGTTAAAAAAATTCTTCAATATGTAAATTTTAATCAGTTTAAGTAATATTTTTACTCCTATGTTCTGGAAACAGAACAAATTTTAGATCATGGTGTATTAATATATTAATTACATATGTAATAGGGGCTACTAAATTATATATGTTCTGGAAACAGAACAAATTTTAGATCATGGTGTATTAATATATTAATTACATATGTAATAGGGGCTACTAAATTATATTTTGGCCGAGGACAGCTGATAGAAAATTTGAAAATTGTGCACTGAAGTAGTATATGTTCTGAAGCTATCAGATAACTTCTTATTATATAAATAATTAAAAAATAAGCTATATGCTCTAAATTACTTTTAAATGAGAATAAATAAATGTAATGTGTACAATTCAGAGTAGCGCATATCTAGATGCAAGCAGGAATTAAAATCGAGATCAAATAGCTGCTGTTTATATATGGGAAAAAAGAAGGGTTAGCTTAAAATTACATGCTTTCCTTCTAATTAATAATATATTTATTAAAAAAAAATCAACACTTTCTGACTACTACGGGTTACGCGTTTTTAAACTTTGCATATAACAAGACAGAATTCGTTTTTGGTAAATTTCCGCTCTTTGTAAACATCGCAACGTGTAGCAGAATTGTAGCGCCATCTTGCGGTCAGTCGGAGGCCACCGAAAGCACATAAGAATATTTTCACACTGGCAGGCCTTGAGCATAGTGAGAGTGACTATACCTTGAGTATAAGTTGGCCTTGGCGAGACTGGACCTCGGCCTGTGACGTATAAGTCACGTGACAGAACACATTTCTGTATATTTTGAACGTTTGGTATGTATGTTTCAAAAGTTTGACGGATATTATTTACTTTGATTTTTTTCCTGTTAAATGAGTCAGTGCACGCCAAATATGGTAATTTAAAGCAAATCCAGAGCATTTCGAAACAACCGTTGGAAGTTTTAGGATTTCGCTGAAAGCGGAGTAGATCGTTATTTTTGGGAAGCGTTCAGCACAGTACCGTTTGTTTCAGTCCTGAAAGGTTTATTATAATGTGAGCCAGTCATATTAAATTTTTTATAATATACATAATTATTTTTAAGTGAATGAATTAATGTATTCGGTTTTATAATATTCGGTAATATGAAAAGGCCATAACTCTTAATAATAATAATAATAAAAAAAAAGAATGAAAGCCATTCAAAATGGAAATGTTTTTAACATTAAATACTTTATTTTGTTACATAATTTATATAAATACATCTGTAGCCTTCTTATAATGATGACAGTATTGTGATCTATAGTATCACAATTAATTATTAATCAAAATGTAGTTTGTTACATTTTGTGATTTTACCAACTTCTTTAAATAGCATGCTTATAACAAAAGATTCCTTACTGTATTTTTTCTTGCTTGTTAACAAGAAAGTTTTATTGAAGCCTACTGATTTTAATAAAATAATCCTGCAGTTGCTTTTTAAGTGTTTTCAGATTATATATGTCTTCTGTGCGAATAACTAAGCATATTTTAAATTACATTTGATTCTGTTAAATGCATTATTTTTCTAAGAACATATTAACAAAGCATTTGAATATTTCACTTTTTAAATTTAAAAAAAAAATCTGATATTACAAGCTAATATTGTGAGAATTATTATTCAGGAAATGAATAAATTTAAATGTGCCATTCAAGATGGTAAGTTAAACGTTTGACATAAATTTACTACATTTAATTTACCAACCAAATTTATAGGATGAATCTGAATTTTAGCATTTAAGTCATGATGCTTAAAAGATGAGTGACAACTGAAAGTAAAAGATTTTTTTAAATCCTTTTAGGTCAATTTAATGCTTTAGATTTTCTGCTCTGATTTGTTTGGCTAGTTTTCTTTTGAGTATTCATTATTTTAAACGTAATTTATATTGTAGGTACAATTTTCTGTTTTGTAAAAATATCAATTCAGCATGCATACTGATTATGATTATTAGGTAAATTGGTCAATACTGGGTATTTTAATATAAAACCTACTGAATTCTACTGTTCATATTTAAGTATTGCTTTCTGTCCTAATATTACACTTAATATTATTATTCTGTGATAATTAATGTTGTGAAAAATTTATGATTATGGTTGTATATTCAGTATCATTTTCAGTTGTAATGTCACTTTTTTTTTTAAAATTTTCAGTTGGAGAAAACATGGAAATGTCATTAGATAGTAAAGAAGCTGTAAACAGAGTATTGGATGTAGTAAGTATACAGTCTTTCATGAAAAGGAGGAAAAAACTTGATATTCCATGTCCCACCTGTTATACAATTTCAAAATAAGCTTCTGCAAACTGTTACATTTTAAAAAATTTGTTCATGCATTCCTTTAATCAAAAGTACTTTGTGTAAAGTGCAGAATAGCACACTTATGTGTTTGGCGCTTTTTACAAGAGTAAGAAGAATTGGATATTTGCCAATTTTCTTTGACTTTTTAAGTGAAAATAGGTCATGTGTACATAGATAAAGTCAAAGGAGTGCACAGTGCATTTTTGTGCAATTCTGGGATGTTTTTTAAGTGAAAATAGGTCGATGTGTACATGGATACTGAGTATGTGCAATTCTTAAAAACATGCCAAACAGTGGGAGATTCTGCACTTTCCCCAGTACTTTTTGCAATTACATCCGTAATTATATGGCTGCAGTGAGCCAGTACACTTCTTTTCATTGATCTTGAGAGCTTTATCATTCAAGCATCTGTCTCCTCATCCAAAATTCATAGTATAGAAATCATAAACAGAATAATTTCAACTAATGAAATTCCATGTTAAAAGTGTTTCAGAAGTATATGCAATGAAGTATATGAGTATTTCAGAAGTATATAAGTCACTGGTATCCCAGTGACTCGGCATTGCTGCAGGTAATACTGAGTAAATATGCCATCATGTGAACTGCTAAACTCTTTTGTGTAGATTAATAAATTTAATATCTGATATGACATTCATTTGGAGTGATTGTATATCATGTTATCAGACTATTATTATTGTCAAACTGTAAAATGTTCCATCATGTTAACGGTGTTATTAGCAATTTGTGATATTTTAATGTATCTAAATCTACTAGACAATAATCTGTTTTACTACAAGGATTCTATTATAATAGACACTTAGTCAAAAAATATCTGATCTATTGTCTATATCTGTTGAATAGTTCTGTTGTCTGATGAGTTCATGCTAATACTTTTTGATGAATGAAGACAGCTGAAACATATTATGCAAGACCAAGTAATATGTTCAAGATATCCTTTATGCAAGTTCCAATTAATAGCTTAATCTCTTTCCTTTCTTTTCTTGTAAAGTTAATGGACTGTTATAAACCTACCATAAGTAATGAAAACCGTGTTTTATTTGTAGTAAATTATTAAAAACCTTTTAGAAATTATTTAAACCTTTAAGGAAACCTCAAAAGATATCAATAAAAGGAAAATCATCTTTAAGGAAACAAGATATCAATTCATGAGTTTCATATTCTACCTAAATAGGAAGAATTGCCCTTTGAAGTAATTATTTATGGAAAGTGAAATTAATTAGTAGCTACATCTTGAATAACCCAATCTTTTCTTTACTAAACACCTGTAAAAATTTGCATGTAGCATTTATTTATTAAGAAATATAATTAGCAAATTTTTCTCTAGTCGACCATTTTGAACTGCTGATTTTGAATATCAGATACGTTTAATTTCTGGAAAAAATAATTTGTAAATCAATGGCCTATCAATTGCTTAGTTTAAACTTTTGTATTTGTGCAACTGTTTGATACCTTGACAAATTTGGCAAATTTTGCTGAAGAAACAGAATATTGACTTATAAAAAGTCATTTATTACATGCATATAGATTTCACATTTTAATTAAATATTAAATGCTCCCAAAAATGTTTTTTGTTTTTGTTTCTTTTGTTTTGATGGAAGTTATGTGGCAATCTCTTTGAGAAGAGGGTAATTATGTATTGGGTTGAAACATAAGTAATGGTCGTTTTTTTAATTAAAAAATTTTTATTTTAACAAAACAAAAAACAAGAAATTAGTCAATAATATCCGAGTTTTTGGATTTTTCCCGTAGACCCATGATGTCGAACTATACTCATTTGGCTACTACCCATTCATTTGGCTAATTCTCAAGTGGTTTGATGTGCGTCTTCATGCAGAAGCTGATTCGAACACTCTTCATCAGTTTCATTTGGTCATCTGGAATGAGCAGCATCTTTGAGGTCGAAATTTGCATTTTTGAATTTGGCAAACCAATTTCTTGCAGTTCGTTCAGGCAGTGCACCTTCTTCATACACTTCACAAATCTTTCAGGCTGCATTGGCACCTTGATTAAACACAGAAAGAAGAAAGTGTCAAAATGCTTATTTTTGTCGACTTAACACTCAATTTTAATGATCTTAAATATAACAAAAATTAGCTTAGACAAAAAAAAAAAAAAAAAAAAAATATCAAATACCATCTTGTAGAGGGAAAGATTCTGTTTCGAATAACACAAAACGTTATGCCAATACATTTTATTTTTACCCCATAATTTTAAACACAACATAAACAGTCACTTATGTTTCAACCCAGTATTAACATATGCACCTTGGTAAAAATCAACAAGTTTTCAGAATTCATGCCAAACTTTAGCTACCATGCACATAACAATTCTTCAGTTTTAACTAGTAATATTGCCAATCCCAATGCATTTATATTAGTATAATCCAAGTTTCAAAGGTTATGATGGGCAATAAAAGATGTTTTTTTTCCCTGTAACTCAGTTTTAAAATATGTGTTTGTGGGATTTTCACGAATTGAAACAAACAATGATAAGATTTCTGCAGGATTACTGCATGTTGCCTCAAATTTCTAAGGGAAAAATTGCTTTGAACCTGTGCTTAAAGTGATCGCTAAAAATTTCCAAGAGAACAAAAAAAAAAAAAAAAAAAAAAAAACGCCACCTTTTAGTAAGTTTATTGGTTGATTTCTTATAATAATCACCAAATTGTACCAATGTGATTGTGCTAAATACTTCAGCAGACATAAGAGATTCAAAGCATTTATTGTGTTTAGAGGATTTTCCAGAAAAATATTATATTCCTGGAGTTTTATATTGAGTGTAAGACAAAAAATATCATAACTAACCATTGTAACTTGGTTCAACTAAGAAAACACATACAAACTACTGCGTAAGGGGAGGGGTGTCTTTGTGGATGATTGGTGGTTGTCTGGTAAGGCTGGTGTGTAAAGATACAAGGTAAGCCAAAACTGTTCCATGTTCTTCTGTTTTTATGATGAAGTAATAAAATGAATTGTTTATTATTAAAGAAGTAAACAAGGAGGTTCAAAATTTACAAATTTGTTATGTAAGAATTACAACAAATCGCTCCGACTTACTCTGAGATGACTGGTGATAAGATTGCAAAAACGCAAATATTTAGTAATATCATTGATACAAAAAATTTCTTATACTGGTATTGACAGTAATAAATGAATATTATTTAATAAAACTAATGACAGTAAAACTAAAATATTTTTTAAATGAAAAATTTATTAAAATAAAACTAACTTGAGAAATATAAGACAATAATTAAGGTTCTTAGAAAATAACTGTAATCTAAGACTAATTTGTTTACAAATAGCTAAGTGGATAAATACATGGAGCCCGGTAAGTCGATACTCTAGCTGAAATCCTCTTGAATGAGCTGCATAAATGATTTCTTCTTTTTGCTCATGCGTAACCTAAATACGAGCCGATTTAGTGTAAAATATTCACTATGAAGGCCCTCATTTACTTAGCCTTAATCAATTAATCAAATCAAAATGCAAACTTATTAATGATATAAAAATAATTTGATTTTGAAACTATGACAGAAATACCAATATCTCTTGTTTTACAGTTCACTATTATTACTTAGCAGTCATATTATAGTATCAAATTTATATAAGACATAAATGATAAGCCATTTCAATGAACAGAAAACATTTTGAAGTAAATCATTTAAAAATATTTATGTGTGTTATCTGAATCAAATTTAACTCATTGAATGCCACGAGAATTTATAAAAATTTGTTAGGCACAATTTGTTAGAAAATAGTCGGAAAATTTTCGGAACAAGTTGCCACATTTTGTGATACCTGCGAAGAATAATCAATTTTATGTTAACCATGTTTCAGTAAAATCAATTAAAACAATGTAATTTTAGTTTTGTATTGTATTTATAATTGTCAATCACCGGCAACTGACACAGGCTGAACGGAAAGTTCAGTGTTATTAACCGGTGACTGATATGACACTCAACATGTTAACAATGAAAGCAATAGAGAAATTGAATATATTTTGCCTTTAAAAACTAAAACCTGCACACATAATACAGTGATTAAATTGATGCAGATCCTTAGATCCCAAGATCTTTCAAAGATAATTCACAGGTATAATTTTCTTCTTTGATATTGAAATTTGGATGCCAACGTTGAGTGTATGTTTTAGCGTTTCCTGTTTTTATTGTTAGTGGTGATGGAAAAAAATATGTAAGGTCCATACTTGGTCAAGTTAAAAAACAAAACAAAACAAAACAAAAAAAAAAAAAAAAAAAAAATGGATAGTTTTTCAAAATAGGTTATATTTTGAAAAAAATATTAGCAATTTTGCCAAGACAAAAATTGAACTTTGTAATACCATTTACATTGATGACATTACTATTTATATTATTTTAGTGGTACTTACTATTTATCACTGTATCATTCACATTTTTTATTTAAAAAATATAAACCATTATTTGCACAATTTTTTCTGAAACATATAAAGCTATGATTAAGAATATAAACGTTAGAGTATTAACATTTTAATATAATTATTTTAGATGACTATTTCAGTGTATAGATAGAATTAGTTTGACTTATCTAGGGACGCAAATTTATTTCTTTGCCTCATGGGGAAAAGTATCTAGGCATAACTCGGGTAGATACAATTGTTCCACACACAGATCAAAACCCAAGGGCATTGGAATACCAGATAATCATGGTGCTGGTGCCAAAATAGTGTAGATGTGAGAAGAAATATGCTGTATTAATGTCTTGGCATTCTACTTATAACGTGGTTGTGCTTATAACTGACTATATGTGTGTGTGTTATACAGGGTGAGCCAAAGTTTGTTAAAATTTTAAAAATTCATAAGAAAGGAAGAAATTATGATAAAGAAGTGCAGTTTGCAAGAAAGGGCTCACAAGGAAGTTGGCATTTGAAAGAAAGAGACTTACTTCATGACACTGTATTGTGAAATTTGTATTTTAAAAAAAAAAAAAAAAATCTTTATCATTAAGTACAAGGTGTTTGAAATGGAACTATTATGCTACCAGATTAGAACGTAATTTACTTCTAGTTTTGTTGCAAAAAGTCAGCTGCAGAATATCACCAAATCATGTGTATAGCATTAGGTACTAATGTTGTATCATATGACAGTGTGAAGGTTTGGTACCGAAAGTTCAAAAACAAGGACTATGACATTCAAGAAGCAGAGTGCTCTGGCCAGCCTACTGATGCTGTGAGAACTTATGGAAAGAGATCAATATGCAAATACTTGAGAACTTGCTAATGAGTTAGACACTGGTGGCATGACCATTAGTCGTGCTATGCATCGTATAAACTCAACGTACAAGTTCAATCGCTGGATGCTGCATGATCTGACTCAAGCAGATAAGGACAGATGTGTTCGGCCCTGCACTAATCTGCTCAAATATCAGTGCAAAGACAAATTCTGAACTGGATCTTCATTTGTGATGAAAGTGAATTTCTTTTAACAAACCAGGCCGAAAAGGGAGTTGGCCTGCGCCTAGTGAGCCTGTTGGCTGCGTTGCAGAGTGCAATTTGACTAACAAAAAGATCATGCTTTGGTGGGATTGCCATGATATCATCCACAAAGAGTATCTGGAAAAAGGTAAAACCCTCGACAGTAAGGTATATAGCAAGGATGCTAGTCCATGGTGATGTTGCTATCAACGAAAAACATTGGAGTTCCACTGCAAAAAGGTAATGTTCCATCAAGAAAATGCAAGACCATGTGTGTCTGCATTCTCCGGCTGTACTCTGTAGACTCAAATGGGATCTTTTGCCACACCCACCATATAGCCCTGACATTGCTCCTTCAAACTTCTACCTTTCTTCACACCTGCAGCTACATCTTGCTGGTGCTATCTTTCACTCTGCACAGGATGTCCGAAATGAGGTTGATCTAATTTTGGACTCGAGGCCACTAAGTTCATGCTTTGGTGAAGCATGAACGCTTTGGCTGAAGGTTTTGAAAAACTACGAAAACATTGGCAGAAAATCATAGTGGTGATTAATATCCGCACTAGAGGTACTGCTTTCATGTTTTTTTCCTAACTTTAATAAGAGAATTTTTTGGTGGAAAACTTTCGTTACAACCAGATATTTATAAATCTGCATGTAATAAAAATTTAAAAAAAAAGACGGATGTTATTTTAATCTGCATGGAAAAATAGGAAATGCAGATTTACAGTAAATTTAAATATGTATGAAAAATATATTTCCCCCCTTCAAAGCTATCTTGATGATTCTGTTGGTTGTCAATAGCTTATTGATTTCTGCTGTTACCATTTTCCCCCTTTCATTCTCCCACAATGGGAAAAAATATAATGCCAGTTTTAGGCTAAGTATTTTATATTAAGAATATATATCTTTATTTTGATATAATTTTTCTTTTATATTAACTTTTAAAAGCATTTTCTTCAAATTAAAAGTTAACATACTTCTTTTCTTTATAATCTAATTACAATTAAATGTATGTTCTGCATTTTTAATACTCAAACCAAATTTTGTTTCAGCTTTATGAGTTACCACCAGAATTTGCTCTCCAGTACATGTCTAACTGTTTTGATATTTGTGCAACAAGAAAAGCCAAACGCAAGCAAAATAAATTGGTTCGTTTAGTTTGCATGCTTTTGCAGTCTGCGATAAGAAACAAACTTATCAATGTACAGGTATGTAATCTTTAATTAATTTCAAATTTAGAATTTTAAATACATGAAATAAGCATTAAAATTATAAATGTAGTTGTAAGGTTAGTTACTAACCAAGTAGATTACCAAAAAACATGTGAAATATTTTTCTGTATATTGTATGTATTTTTCTCTTAGATTATTTGGTTGATAACCATGCTGATAAATCTCAAATGTGAAAAATTATATTGTGGCACATTCCTATTTTGACAGCCGCTGGATTTTAAATGCTGCCAAGAATAGTGATAAAATGCCAACATCATTCCTGATGTAAATTTGGCAAAATAATGGGAGTAAAACTCTGACTGCATACAAAAAAGAAAACAGTACATATCTTTTGAATTAATTTTAAGATATGTATTGCAGTCCGCAATAAGAAACAAAGATATGTTCTGTAAGATGATTACTACTTTGTGTAATGTTTTTTCTATTTTCCAATTCAATTTGAATAAATCTTGTATTCATTATTATTTATGAGTCATATTTGAAAGTTGGATTGACATTTACACTAATAATGTAATTAATTTATTTATCATGAGAAAAACTGTGAGTAGGCTGCCTATTAAACGTGTTTTCTTTTTTAAAAAATAGTTAGTAGTTTTTTACATCCTGACAACTGAGGAACATGAGAGACATGAATAGACTGTGTTTTAAAATATTTTCTTGATTTTTTAAAAACAAAGTATTAATAGTTTTTACACTGGTTATCATAAATTAAGGAAAAATCACAAAAATAGCAATATCTCCCTCAAAAATAAGCCAAAACGTGTAAAATTTGAATATGTTGCCAAGTAAGAGTAGCTGACTAAAACTGCGATATGCAAATTAGTGGCGCTGCTTTTGGAATACATCATCTGCGAGGAGCATAAAAGTCCATGTTTGAGAACAAGCCCACATATTTCACTGTGACAGTGACATCAGAAATCTGAGATAGCTAATTCGTAACAATGACCTCCAGGCATCATTTGCCTGCAGAACTGCGATGGAGAGCCATTGGGAGACTAGAGGCAGGACAAAGTCAAACAGAAGTGGCCAGATGGCTAAATGTGAGTCCTTCTGTGGTTCATAGACTTTGGAGGCAATTTCAAACCACAGATTCGGCATCTAGGAGGTTCATCCAAGGACGGCCAACTGCTACGACGAGTGCCGATGACCGATATTTGACATTATGTGCATGCAGGAATAGAACCGTTACTCCGACTCTTCTTAGATCCTCCCTTGCTGCAGCCACCAGGAGGTTCGTGTCAATGTCAACTGTGCATAGAAGGCTTTACGACGGTGGTCTGTATGCGAGGAGACCAGCCATTTGTGTGCCTCTCATGTCACGCTGTATGGCGGTTCTCTTTACTGATGAGTCCAGGTTTAGTCTAGAAAGCGATAGTAGGTGTTATTTGATATGGAGAGAACCTAGAACCCGTTATCATCCGTCAAACATTCGTGAAAGAGATGCGTACGGAAGGAGCAGTGTCTGTGATTGGGGTGGCATCTCTTTGGGTGGATGCACAGACCTCCATGTCTTTCCAAGGGGAACCGTGAATGCTCAAATTTATAGAGATGACATTCTTGATGTTTATGTGCGCCCATAAGCCGGGCCGGGGCAATAGGTGATGCTTTCCTGTTACAGGACGACAACGCAAGACCACACAGGGCTTGCATCGTAGATGATTATCTTCAACAGGAAACAATTACGCACACGGAGTGGCCAGCTCCATCCCCGGACTTGAATCCTATTGAGCATGTTTGGGATACTTTAGGGAGACGTCTAGCTGCTCTCAATCTGCCCCCTCAAACCCTTGTCGCGCTTGCAACTGCTTTGCAAGATCAATGGCTCTCGCTTCCTATGGAACTGATAAATCGCATAATTAAAAGCATCACACATCGCTGTATGTGGTGTATTGCTTCTAAAGGCGATCATATTCCATATTGAAGGTACTTTCCTATAGCAAACTGACACTTGCGATTTGTTCATTTTATACATGTGCTAATTTCTATACTATCATATTTGTCTGATAATTTCTTTTTATGTTATGGATACCTTACTATGTGTTGTATATTGTAGGTAAGTTTCATAAAATTCTACATGTAACGTATTCAGTAATCGTGATTTTTCCTAAATTTATGATAACCAGTGTAATTTACTATTGATTGAAGAAGACGTTACATCATTCTTCCAAGAAAGAGGCACTGTACTGCCCATTCAAATATTTGAAAATGGCCATAATATGAAACTGTATATAAACAAAAACATTTAGAGGTGCAATGTAAAAAGATGCAAGCAGAAGAAAAACACATATTCCAATAGCTGGTTAAGTGGCTTAAAATAAGTTTAAGTTATTTTAAGTTAATATAACTTAAAATAAGTTAATGCCACTTTGGTTAAGTGGCATTTGTAATAGCATTGTTTATTTACTATTGGCCAGAGAAATCAATATGGATTAAGTGGTGTGAGAAACAACTGAACTGCTGTCGTCAACAGTTTCATGAGAGGGATATGTTCTCTACATTTAATCTGACAATTAAGAAACTGTGGAAACTGAAAACCCTTTATTCTGGTGAAGATTCTTCCACAAAAATTTCTGGCAGGTTTCTCGGAGAAATTAGCGAGTGTTTTTATGTTCAAGTTTCCAGCCACATTCATGGCAAAAATTGTGGATTGTGTACAATAGTGCGACGATTTATTGAGTCTCTCGTTCAGTAGATGAAATAAACTGAAAAAAGCAGGGTATGCTCACTTCACTATGAATTATAAATTTTATTTTATTGACCTGTTCATAAATTGTTGAAAGACCGGGGCTGCACTGTGTGGCAAATAAAAAGCAACGAGGCATAACTCATCATCATCTTGAATCACATTTTGTAGAATTTGTGTGGCAAAAGTCCTTTAGGCAAGATAATTTTTTTGATGCCATACTAAAAGAATCGCAGAAATGTGGCAGATAGGAAATGTATGTGAAAAGTAAAGAACTAAGTGATTATCTTGGTGGCATTCTGTATTTCTGGTCATATTTCAAGTTATAGATAACTGCTAATCTAATAATTAAAAAGAAATTTAGAAGAGACATTAGTTGATTGATTAATAATCATCTGCTTGGTTTTGTTAATGGCAAAACTGACCAACAGATGGTACCAATGAAGGTTGAAATTCTTTCCTGCTCTCCTAAAATAGGGGCCCAACCTGAGGATTTGTTCTCTTGTACCATGACAATCCAAATGAGTAAGACAGAAATGCACTTTTGACCTCCAGGATTGAATTTGGCTTCTCTGCATGGCAAGTGAAGTCACCAGAGTGGCTACCTAGCATGGCTTCATTTGGTAGGCACAAGATTTGGCTTGTGTATAAGGTGTGGTAGCACATATTTTTAATGCAATTTGCATTACCAGAAAGTGAATGTTTGGAGCTTTAAGTGTTGAAGTGAAAGAGAAGATACAGAATTTTGCTACTTCCTGCGTTTGGAAAGTTGTGAAATATTTTTGTCTTGTAGTACTGAATTTGTTGAAGTTGAAGTTGAATACTGAAGTTTCTTCTGGTTTATATCAGCACTTTTTCAGTGTGTATGTTTCCACTTCTATTAACTTGTCTTAGATTAATGAGCTCTGAAAGACTGTTTTATATTCCTTTATTGTTCTTGAAAACAGAACTCTTTTCCTGAATCAATTTGTGTGAGTTTTCAGTTTCACTGGAGCAGTTCACATTACATTGTTTATTCAAAATCACACTGTTACCTTGAATTTTCATTGAAAACATGGAGGTTAACAATTTTGATTTAGCATGCCTGTGTTAAAATACATCAAAAATTTTTTTGAGAGTTACCACCAAGTATTCTCCTTGCACTTAAATATTAAATCTGATGCAGGCCAATCCAACTTTCAGTGCCCCGAATTCTTCTAAATAATGAAAATAATAATAGACTCCTTTTGTAAAATACAAAAAAGAACAACCAGTCTAATTTTTTGTAAATGTATACTTCTAAAAACCATTTTTCTTGTAAAAATTATTTATCCAGCTTAATAGGCATTTTTTCAAATGCATTGCCTTGATTACTTAATCACTTTACAAGAACAATGTGACATGTGAATTCAATAAGAAATACAGCAATGCGTGATTGTTTTGAGACTTTATCACATTATGACTGATCTAGTGTTGAACTGGATATAAGATTTCAAATTTTGAGGGCAGAGATTATCTATGTCAGCTGGGGGAACCATCTGAAGCTTGGTGGCCTTTCACAGTTTTAGAGATCATAATTGAGGCCTGGGCATAATGAGGAATTTAGTGTCATTCCAGAAAGCAATTTGTATCATTTGGAGTAATATAACAAACATGTAGATTGTAATGTTTCAATTTTTGACATTGTTGGAAAAATCTTGGTAACTTGCTACAGAATCAACTATCCAAAATTGTTTTTGGCATGCTGATCTAGCAGATACTGATGGAAAGGAATATGAAAATGAGAATTTGCTTATCTGTGTGGAATTTCAGTATTTACAAAATGTGGTGTAAAACTTCGCTAGAATGACATTGTTACATGTGAAGATCTGAACAGGGAACATATTGTGACAGAAATTCAAATAAAATGTGCTGATGTTGAAGGACACACAGAAAGCTAATTTCTGCCACTGTACTCTTACATAAAATAAGAGGTTAATTAAGAGATAGTTTTATAATTCATTTTTAGTGTGTTTTAATGTTAAGTTATTAACAATTATGAATGCATATTTTAGAAAGAGGGCTTTGAACCATGATTTTTATGCCAAGTAATTTATTCCTAAAATTATTTACATATAACAAAACTGAAAAAGAATTGAAAGTGTGTTGAATAATTGCAATTAACTATTTATATGACTTTTTGAAAAAAAGATGTGACAATGTGTTTTTTTCTGTATTTACTACTAGTCGTTTTAACCTTATTTTGTGAGATTAATGTGCGGTGGGGGCAAAAAAGACAAACCACAGGTCATTAGGCAATACATTCTACCTTCATGCAGTTGACGCAACAGTTTGGTGGGATATAACACCAAACTGTTGCGTTAGTGATCTACAGTGTCTTGCACATAGTATCAAGAAGCAATATTCTGTCATTGTGGTAATCCTCCAGCATCCAGACCCATACTTTCTTCAGGGTTTTTGATCCATTTGGTAATAATTGCAGAGCCTACTAATGACACTGCGATGCACATTCACCTCTCTTGCGAGAGCAGGTTGTTTTGCACCAGCTTGCAAATCCTGACAGCCTTCCAGCACATTTCATCGTGCAAATGATTCTTTTTATGAGAGCCTGCTTCATGCATCACTATTTTGCAACCATGTTTGAAGTCATCCTATTATATATAGCATTATTGGTTGTCTCTCCAAGAGGACTTTAACACTAACAATGAGAAAAGATACTGTCCACAGTTATCTGTTTTATACGATGCTAGTAGTGCAGTAGAAACATCCTATGACCAAAGTTAATAATCAATGGCTTTGAAAATTTGACAATTGTGTGAAGTTTTCTAACGTGCATAAGTATGTTAGTTTCTTGATAAGCTACCCATGGTAGCATTAATACCGACTGGCAGATAGCTGTATCTGCTTTGTCAATCTAGTCTGGTGCTGTTTAAAGTAGAACTATCTAATCTTGGTTTATGAATTTTGTTGATTAATGTGTGTTTTTAATCTCCTTAGGAAAAGATGTTCCTTTAATTAAAACCTTGTTTTTAGGATCTATTCATAGAAATTCAAGCATTTTCTATAGAATTTAGTCATATACGAGAAGCAGATGCTCTCTTTTGGTTCCTCAAGGAAATTGAAAGTGGAAAATAAACACCTGGACAACCTACACCAGATGTTCAACCACACTTATGGAAACAGTAAAATTTTTACTGTGTGTGTGTGGGGACAAGTCCAAGCGATGTAGCAGAGTATTATGCATGTTCCTTCCCTAATAAATCCATTATTTAAGCTTTCTACACCGGTTTTACTGTATAATATAGATCATACATAAAAGATGTTAAGTAATACTCTTGTAATGTTAAATTGCATTTAATAATAAAAGTTCACAATTTTGTTGATAAAGTGTGGTGTTCAAATAAATGCAAATTTCTACAAGATTTTGCTTTTTTTATGAAAACTGAAATAGTTTTACATTTACATGCTTATTATTTTTTTTTTCATTACTTAAAATCATTGAATCATAGCGATTGGTCGCTAGATCGACTTTTGGCAGCTACATTTATTAAACTTTGGGATTACCCTCAGATCATGCAGTGGAAAATGGCAACCTGTCTTTGAATTGAATGATTAAACAATTCCACACACAGAGAGAAAAAAATCTGGTGACTTTTTTTGGGCAACATAACATGGAATTCGGATTTCAATTTGTATAAAAATCAGACGGTACTTTTTTCTAGAAGTCTGCTAGTTTCAAGCCAATGTTATTCACATTGAAAGTATGTTTATACAGTTTTTGATCGAACATTATAGATCATGTTGGCCCTCTGTTTAGGAAGATGCCATTTAAAGTCATTAGAAATTGCATGCTCAAACGTATCTTAACAAAGGAAAAGGATATATGTTTTACGTCTTCCTAATTTAATTGGTGATTTAACTGGTCATGACATTTCAATGATAGTTAATGAATTGAGAAAATAGCTATTCCTATTACAAACTGGGTTTTTATGCATATTATGCACCTGTTATGGTTAGTCTTGAAAGAAGTGAGGCAACCAGTCTGAATAGCAAAAGGAATGAATCATTATGGGCTGCCCATGTCACTTAATAAATTTAGCAGCAGAAAAAGTACCTGTTATATTACTGGTAAATAAAAATCCCATTCTGAATAAAATGTTTGGACTATTGTTACAAAGTCTTGTCAATATGGTCAAGAAATTGAGGCAATAAGTACATAAACGTGGGTATAAAGTATTAGTGGCGATTAATCTTTGGATTATGGTAACTTGGCGATTTTTTGGCGACCAACCCTGCTACAGCAAACTGCTAGTTTTGTTTTGGATGACATTTTGTTTTCACGAAGTAAAGCCACCTTTTTTTTATACACAAAATTTTTTTCCAACAATCTAACAATCTGCTAGCCGAATTACGCTTATGCTAGAACTTTTATGGAACAAAAGTGCTTAATCATGACGAAGATTAGGTGCGAAATTCGGAGAAAGTGCAGAATCGCCCACTGCTTGCCGAGTTTTTAAGAATTGCACATACACGCTATCATCCATGTACACGTCGACCTATTTTCACTTAAAAAACACCCCAGAATTGCACAAAAATGGCATTGCGCACACTCTTGACTTTATCCATGTACACTGCTAAAGTCCTAGCTGGTAATCTTTATCGCCTTACCAAAATGTCACCAAACTACCTGTTACCATATTCCAAAGATTAGTCTTTTGGGTTTTTTGAGAAAGCCAGTCAGAGAATTAATATACCATTCGATATTTTTTGAATAAATCTCTATCTCTACTCACAACAAAGGATAGAGAGAACAGTCATATGTAGCATGTAAAGAATTGCAAAAACAATTTATAGTAGTTCAGTGTGAGGAATTTAAATTGCTCAAGAAATTGAAGATATTGGTCAAGAAATGGATTGATTGGTTTCGTAGAAAAGATGTATAAAATAGTAGAAATCCTAAATACGACTGGATCACTAAACAGCAGAAAGCTTTACGAGCCTCATACAAATAATGTCACCTTTTAACTTTGTTAAAAAATGAATGTTTTGTTTCTGTACAACAAAACAAACTCTACAGAGTATGTTAAAAGCTATGACTTTGTCAAGCATAAACAAGATGTTACGAAGGTGGATTTTCCGATTACTTTTCTTCTACATAAGTAAAATTGACTACTGTGATAATATTAAAATAAATGTAGCTTTTATGTTTACCTTACATTTCAGGTACAGTAATAACTCCCAGTAAGGGACACCCACTGGACGGGATGTTTAGTCTCTTGATAAGAAGTAAATACATGCCTAATTCAAAGGGACTGGGACCAACAGAATTGTCCCTTACAGGAGGCATTACTGTTATATGCAAATGTTTTTCTATAAATTCTCTTTCATGTTCCAATTGTTTCCACCTCAAACTTTCCAATTTGTACTCTTATGAGATGGGCAGGCATAGTGTCCAGCTTAAATTGCTTATCTAAATTTTCCCATCTTAAAAAGTTATCACACTCTAGTTTAAAAGCCACAACAGTAATAAACAACGTAACATTTCATAAAATTGATTGTATTTTCTAATTACCTTTCTATTTGAATAATTTAACCTCTCGTATATATTTTTAACCTTAATATTACTAATTTTCCAAATAGAAGTAAAATTTCAGTTTGAAAAAATTCAAGTCTTTTATAGTGGATTCTTGTCTCTACAACTATTACTTTTTTGAAAAGTGACAGAAAATTCAGTGTATTTTTAATGTTTTGATTGTGAAATAAATTGCCTAAAAATTCATTCCTATGAATAAATTAAGGATATATTGGTTCAATCATTTATGGTTTATTTTCATAATAGACCTCATAAAATGTTATATTATTTGCTATTATTTAAAAAGGAAATATAGTACAAAGTCTGAGATCCAAACTCATCAAACCTTTAATGATTCTGAATTTTAGATATTTAAATTTAGCAAGATAACCCATTGAAATTATAAAATTACAAATATGAATTTTAAAAAAATGATGCTAAAGGGGACCAAAATAATAAAAAAAACTTTTGTTTTATTCAAATATTATATATTATTTATTTTTTGTTTAAATATTTCTTTCAACTTAAGCAGTTTTGCTTTATTTATGTTAATGCTTTCACTTTAATTTTCTAGCGAGATATAGTTTCTTGTTTACCAAGGTCTGTTGTTCAGGTTATGTAATTGCAGGGGCGTTGCTAGAGGGGGGCATCTGTCCCTGGGTGCAGAATCCAAGGGGCGCCAAACTGATGTTACGACATTTTAGAATTAAATGTTTTCCATCCTTGGCAAGCAGTAGGGGGCGCGAAATCTTCAGTTGTCCCTGGGTGCTGAAAACCCTAGCTACGACTCTATGTAATTGCAGTGTTGGAATTTCCAGTAAATTGACAAATGAATTCTTCCATGTCATCCATGTCCTCATTATCTGAAATCTCATCAACCCGCTCTGGTGGAATTTCAACAATATCTATGGGGCTATTATCATCGTCATCGTCAGATGCAAAAAAATCATCAGAATTTACAGTTTCTTCTATTTCTTTTAAAGAAAGATATCTTTTATGGGACGTTTCTTGAAAAAAAAAAAAAAAAGAAAAAAGAAAAACAGATTTTTTTACAATTTCAAGTCAGTATCAGCCATGATCCCCAAATGGGGATCCATATATATAGGTTCATTGTACCCATCCAAATTACAGTATGAAGATAAATAATATATAAATACATTAATTACTTACCAATGATCAAGGGAAATTCAGTACAACAAAAATAATTGTTCCTAAATAACTTTTTTGTGCTTTGAAAATAACCGTATTATTTTTCTCATGAAAAGTAACGAGAGAGCAAGAAAAATAAACTTGCGAGTTCAACTAACTGAGTTCCCATGTTTGTTTAAGATTTCTACCCTTAGTTGCAATTTTCAGGAAAGCATGACCACCCGTAAGGGACCACCCAGGTGCAGCATGACATCACAATGTATACAAATGTAGGCAATCCCCATATGGGGATCATGGCAGGGAATGGGTTAAGGAAGCACATCTGCTTGGTTTTCATAGTCACTACCATCCATAAGCCTTTGATCAGTCCAACTGTGCTGCTCGATTGTGCAAAGCACGATCATACATAATGGAAATGGGTTTTCTCTAGGCAGAATTGGAATTATTGTCTGCAGGTGTTTCTCTTGGCATGGACTGTCAAGTCTCGTTTCCACTAGTGCATTGTGAATGCATAACATCATTGGGATAAACACATTTACAGAAGGACACGCTCTTTACACTACTGTGTTGTGCTTATGAAAGTTTTGTGATCATTTGCATTTACAGGGTTCGTACACATTTCTGCACATGGAAATAAAGTACTTTTAAGGACCATTAATGAAAAAAAATTAACGACCTATGATCAAATGGGAACTGAATAAATTCAGCTAAAAATATATAAGTAGTATGCATTATTATTACACATAACATAATTATTAATAAGTTTGAGAATAAAATAAGCTTTATGAAATTTATCAAGTAGATTTAATATTTTATACTTATAATAATAGTTAGACATATTTGAAAGATAAATGGCATATTTATGATTTTTTTTAATGTCCCATTTTTGTCTTTCTCAGTCTAGAGCAGTGGTTCTTAACCGGGGATGCCCGCACCCCTGCGGGAGAAGCCCCTACCTAACCATAAAAATTATTAAATATCATTTATTAAATTTCTTATAATAAAATATTTGAAATCTGCGATAGTGTCCCCAAGATTGAAACTCATAAAATTTGGTACCTAGCTCACTTATTGGCAAAAGACACAGGAAAGAGCCGGTGCCAATGGGCGTATACACTACGCTACGAAAAGGCCTAAAACGCTACAAACGAACGCGAACAGGCAGCTAGATGATGAAGAAAAGAAAAAAACTTTGTGGGTATACAACAGGAGAACGTTATCCCAGCTTGCGCATGCACTGACTGCAATGCATCTTGTGTTCCAAAATATTTTCAAACAGCAATCTCAGACCATCAAAGTTATTAGAGCATTTCAACATTCTGCATGGTGGCGAAAAAGTGCATAGCACGAACAGCTTGAAGTCAAAGAAGGCTCGGTTTGATACCAGTGAAACTATTTTAAAATTGTGCTGACCAGCAATTCAAAAACCTTTGTTAGAAGCATCATATCAAGTGGCATATTTATGTGCCAAAAAAAAAGAAAAGAAACCTCACACGATCGCTGAAGAGTTGATTAAACCTTCTGTTTTAATTATTGCTAAAACAGTTTTAGATTCGGAAGCACATAAAAAAATCCAACAGATTCCATTATCGAATGATATACGATCGTGAATACAAGATCTCAGTGAAGATATTTTAATGCAAGTAATTGAAGACATAAAAATCACTCCACTAAAAATAAGCATGCAACTGGATGAGTCAACTGATGTTGATAATTGTAGCCAACTTTTGGTATTTGTCAGGTATGTGAAGGAAAAAGAGGTGATAGAAGAATTTCTATTTTGTGAGCCACTGGAGGTGAATACGAGAGGAATTAATGTTTTCAATTGCATTAAAGATTTTTTACTAAATATCAATTACCAATGAATGTGGTTGGCTCAATATGCACTGAAGAAGCCCCAGCAATGTTAGGCAAAAATTCAGGATTTTTTTCACACATGAAAAGAGAATTTCCGGAAGTTATAATAACGCATTGCATGTTGCATCATCATGCACTTGCGTCAAAAGCATTGCCAGAAAGTTTAAAACAACATCTAACTACAGTAGTTACTACTGTAGTTAGTACTGCTACTACTAGTAGCAGTAAATGTAGTAAAATACATCCGAGGACGAGAGCTTAATCATCGCATTTTTCGTGCATTTTGTGAAGAAATCGGTGCTGATCATACCGTGCTCCTATATCACACCGAAATACGATGGTTATCTAAGGATCGCATGCTGAACAGAGTTTTTGAATTGCATGAGGAAATTATTCAATTACTGACAAGTCAAAAATGTCATTTAGTAAAAGATTTTGAGAATAATGATGCAATGCTGAGGCTTGCCTACTTAGCAGACATATTTAGTCATTTAAATGAATTGAATCTATCAATGCAAGGATTTGGTATAAATATAATAATATCTAGTGAAAAATTATCTTCATTTATCGCAAAATTAGAAATTTAGATACGTCGAGTAGAAAAGGGGAATTTTGCAAACTTTCTCTTGCTTGATTCTGTTATTGCGAAAAATGAAAAGAATACAATTATACCCGACATTGAGACGAATGAGCGAATCATTCAATGGATACTTTTCTACCGGAATTATTACCAAAACTCAGAGATGGATACTGGATCCATTTCTATTTGACTTAAATTTGATGGATGATAGTGATCTGAAAAAAGATCAACTTATAGAAATGCGAGCAAGTGGACATGTTCAAATGGAATTCAAACAGGAACACTGAATAATTGCAACAATTCTGGTGTTCACAGTTACAACGTTATCCAGAGTTAGCGAACGGAGCACTGCAGTTACTCTTACACTTTGCTACCACCTACTTGTGCGAAATAGGATTTTCATCGCTTTTGCATATAAAAACTAAAGCGAGAAATCGCTTAAGTGCAAGTGATGACTTACGCGTATGTCTTTCAAAAAAGGAACTTCGCTTCGCCAGTATAATAATGAACAAACAACAGACTAGTCATTAATAGAAATAATATTGTTTTGTATTTATATAAAATGTACAATGTTTTTCAATAAACAATAAGTTTTGCAAAAAATGTATTTTTCTGGACTAAAAAAATTAAAACACTTTTTTCAATGGGGTGCAGAGATATATTTTCAGATTCAATGGGGTGCGACTCGCTAGAAAGGTTAAGAAACACTGGTCTAGAGGTTTAGTAAATAGCACGTAGATTTTATGTCAAGTGGCATAGATTAAAATGAGAAGTAAAATCGTATTCAGCACGATTCATAACAAAAGACTGTCTGTTGTCACTGCTCACTACAGTTAGCAAGTTTTTAAAATTATTAGGGCTCTGTCTGACCCAGTTAGTGTTGTAACCCAGTTAATGTATGAGGGTTGGAACTTTAATAGTGGCAACACAGCTGAAAAAACGCTACGCAACAAAACCAAAGAATATCACGTATACCACACGTAAACTACATACCTACCTTACCTCTCAGCAAAAAGCCTCGTCCTGCCTACGTCATGCGCATGCGGAGTGACGCGAAGAACGGATCCTTGTATTAGCTCGCGGTCTAAAGTAAGTGTTGTTAGGATGTTTTCAAAACAAGAACAACGATGTTGGATAAAAATTGAATGTGCCAGAGGTCGTACAGCATAACAGTGTCATCAAGGGCTTCAAGAGGCTTGCGGGGAATCTGTATTGCCTTACAGAACCGTAGCAAGAGGGGTGAAAGCATTCAATGAAGGACTGCGGCCAGGTCGTCCGAGTGTCAGCGATGCAGATGTGCAAGCTGTTGCCGCACTAACGGGCAGTGATTGCCGCCAAACGATTCGTCAGCTGGCCGGACAAACAGGATTAGCGCATATGACTGTGCTGCACATTCTGAAGGATCGGCTGTCCATGAGAAAAATTGCTTCACGATGGGTTCCACATCAATTGACGGAAATGCAGAAATGGCTACGATACGATGCTGCCCGAACCCACCTGGAGTGCTATGAGTGCGAAGGAGATACTTTTTTATGCCGTATCATTACGCTACATGAGACTTGGGCCCAATCGTACCAGCCAGAACTGAAATGCCAATCAAACGAATGGCGTCATCACGGGTCACCACGACGTTTGAAATTTCGTCAGAACCCCAGCAATGTGAAAGTTATGGTGATTCTTCTGTACGACTGTGATGGTGTCATCCTAACGCATACCGTTCCCCCACAGCAGACTGTCACTGCACAGTATTACTGCTCATTTTTGGAGCACAATCTCCGACCAGCTTTGAGAAAAAAATGGCAACACTTTCTGCAGAACACTCCTCTTATTTTGCATGACAATGCTCGGCCGCATGCAGCACAAGTTGTGACTGATTTGTTCAAGCGATGGGGCTGGGAAGTGCTTTACCATCCCCCATACTCCCCAGATCTAAGCCCTTGTGACTATGACTTAATTCCTAAGATGAAGGAATCACTTCGTGGCACTCGCTTCCAAACTGTTCCTGAGATTCTTGCGGCAGTAGACCGGTCCATTCAAACTATCAACAAAACAGGCGCTGCTACAGGTATTCTGAGACTTCCACATGGTTGGGAACGGGTTGTACACAATGCTGGCGACTATATTGAAGGACTGTAAAACATGGTGACATGAATCACTTTTGTATTCTTTGTAAATAAATAGTTGCCACTATTTAAGTTCCAACCCTCGTACTTTAAAGGGCCGTTCCCACTGGAGTTTATCTGAGCTAACAGTGTCAGTTCCATGTGTCGACTAGCTCCGCTATGCCTGCAGTTCAGATCTTTCAACTTGCTGCCCTATGAGGAAAAAACTGTTTTTGGAGATGGGTCGGCTACGTTATTTGTCCCCGTTAGCTCAGATAAACCTGGGTGGGAACGGTCCTTAAGGTTCCAATAAGCTACTAAAGCACCAGATGTGAAAAGTTGTTTGGTATTAACTCTCATGAGATACAAAGAATAAGTTTTACGTGAATTTTTACATTTTTGTGTTTTACCTTGTGACCACAGTAAGGATTACTGAAAGGCAATGACTCGCTTTTGACAACATGCAGAGATAATTTTTAAGGGTAAGCAGTTAATTATAGATAATTAAATTCTGTAGTTAGATAACCTTAGTCATTATGGATTTACGTGGCCACTATTAATTTTTAAAATTTTTTTTATATTTGTTAGAAAAGGCCTATTAAAATCACAATCTAATAAAATTTCAGTTTAAAATACATGTTATTTATGACATCGATTTTTGAACAATATTAGGAAAATTACACATTAAAAGCACAACATATTTATGTTAAATATTACAACATATTTATGCATCTTTTTATTTTGAAGCCTTCCCAAACATTTTGGCTATTTTATATTGTTTTCCTTCTCTTTAAGCATCTTTAAAATTGCCTCGATATGCAAACCATTGTTCTCACTAGCTTCTGTGTGCTTTATCTCATAACTTGTCAACCTCTCCAAGATGTACCTATGAGGGTTTACTTGATCTGGTTAAAGTAAAATAATCCCCTCCCCCCGAAAGACGTGAAGCATATTATCACTATGTCTGAAAGTAATTACAAAGGTTCAAATAAGCCTTTTATTTAAAAAGAACTTGGAGCATAAAGGCATGTTCTTATGCTAAGGAAATCAATTATAGCTCGTGGTGATGTAATTAAAAAGTAAGGAAAGTCAAATTCAAACTAAAAATTATACTAGCAGTCAAGACTATTTAATTTTAATTTAGACTGGCTCAGTAACTCATCATAACAAATTCAAATGTCAGCAGGAATAATGCAAAGATGATTTATCAGTGCTGGCAGGAACTATTGTAGCGAGCAAGAGGAAGTCAGAAATACAGTCTTGCACTTCAAAAACATTAGTTTAAAAACTGATTTTCATTCCACTGAGAAAATGGAAAGCAAAATTATAGCAAAAGCTGAAATTATGAACTGCTTAATTTATATAATAACTGTACATATCTTTGAAATTTTTTTTTTCTCTTTATGCAGTTTCTTCAGCAAGTTTTCTTTTAGAATTTTTGGATTTAATTAAAAATTTCTGTTATTCTAAAAAAACTAAATGTTTTAGAATGTATAGAATTCCAGAATATGAACATCCAGAAGAAATATCAAATATATATGGTAAGGAATTTTTAGAATTTAGTGACACACCGAGCAACAAAATCTAGAAATTGTAAAACTTTTAGAATTTAGGATCCACAGAGATTATATCAAGTAGGAAAATGCCTAGAACCAGCCCTGTGTATGATGCATTAACTCTTTCACATCGAGAGAGGGCAAAATCTCTTTTCCCCAAACATCGAAAACGCCAGTGTCTAAGAATTTCTCCTGGAATGCTTTTCCTTCCTCCATGACAAATTAAATACTACAGCACTAACAATAACCTACTTAAGTAAAGTGAAAACTTCTTTCTTGGACACTTTTACCCTGTGTGAAGTACTGACAGTAAGTAAACAAAAGAAAGAGAAGGTGCATTAAAGTAATAGAACTACTTTTAGTAACTTCAAAAGAATGATTGACATTTAACAGCACCTAAAAGCAATGAGTAATGCAGTAACGTAATATGGGAAAGCACTAGGTAGAAAATTATTCAGGTGTTTCGGGCATCCAGCCGACGTCTTAATGCTCGGGCATTTGAGGCGACTTCGATGCGAAAGAGTTAAGACGTATTAGATGAATTTTTTAAATTGTTGGTTTTCAATTCTCTTTACTAATAAAAAAATTCCTTTCTATAATGGCTGTCCATATAAGATTAGAAGCATTTCGGATATTTTCTATGCTGGTACCTAGTGAAAATAAACATGTTAAGAAAAAGTTTCTAGAATCAGAAATAAAACATTCAAATATTATGTTTTCATTTTTCTCCCAAAAGGAAGAAATTCATTGCCAATTTTCTGTAAAATACATCCATTACGTGTTAATACCGTGGAGACATGACATTTTTCATTTTGTCACGTTTTTCTGGAATTCTCCAGAATTGTGAGTCTATAAAATCTAGCCTTCTATACTTTTCAAGCTGCAGTGTCTAAAATACTAAAGAAAAATTACCCCTGCCAATTCCGTAACAGCGAAAAGCCAGAAATATTTTGGGAAAAAAAGAAAAATCAGAGGGAAAACATGTAAAATTAATTTTATACAGAAAACTAATGAATTCTTAGATGGAAAAAACTCTTACCATGAAATAATTATAATTACATAGCTATTTTGCTTTTGCTAAGAACTGTTTCGTAAATTGTGCCTGGTTTACCTTGTTTATTTTTCAGATTCAAAATATTGTACAAGTAGCCAAAATGGAACTTTGTAATATGAAAACGAAAAATAAAATGTTTTATTTTAATGTTTTTTTTTCCAATATATTGCCATTACTATAATATTGCATTGCCATTACTATAATGGCAATGCAATATTTTTAAAAAAATTGAAAAATTCCCAGATCTCGGAATTAAAAATTTCTACAGAAACTGATCATAAAATCGGCAAAATGTTAAGTCGCCAAAGAATTCACGTCCTCAAAAGCAAAAAGTTGCTTAACACTAGAATGGCAGTAGGGGGTCACTTTGACCGTTGATTACTTTTGTTTTATTGGAAGAAATTGTGGCTAATCTTTGGAATATGGTACCAGGTAGTTTGGCGACATTTTGGCAAGGCGATAAAAGTTACTAGCTAGGACTTTAGTAGTGTACATAGATAAAGTCAAGAGTGTGCGCAATGCCATTTTTGTGCAATTCTGGGATGTTTTTTTAAGTGAAAATAGGTTGACGTGTACCTGGATGACACCGTGTATGTGCAATTCTTAAAAACGCAGCAAGCAGTTTGTGATTCTGCACTTCTCCCAATTTTGCACCTAATCTTCATCATGATTAAGCATTTTTGTTGCATAAAAGTTCTAGTATAAGCGTAATTCGGCTAGCAGATTGTTGGAAAAAATGTTGAGTAAAAAAAAAAAAAAGCCTTTACTTCGTGAAAACAAAATGGTGTCCAAAACAAAACTAGCAGGTTGCTGTAGCAGGGTTGGTTGTCAAATTTTCGTCAAGTCAACATTCCTAGTGTGATAGATAATAGCAATTTGTATAATTTAGTGACATTTACACAAAAATCACATCTTGGTTACTTTTTGATAACTAACAACAGCGATTTTGATTATGAATTTGTTTTATAAAATTCTAAGCTGTTGAGCTACAAAAATATAGATTTTAGCAAAAATGTTATGCTTAAAGAATGAAAAATACCTCACTGTACCTTTAAAATTGTATACATCTTTTGATACAGTATTTGCTAATTTTATTTTATCTTCCAAATGCCAAAATGTTTTAAATAAAATAAATTTTTTTCACATCCGCATATTATTGTAACATGTACTTTTTAAAAATTAGCGTGAATTACTTTACTCAAAAAATATAGTGAATGCACAGAAATTAAAAGATTTCCACATGCCGGAAATGAAAAACGATATTTATGCATATGCCTGCAAAAAGCATGTATCTGCATTTAACAAAATATGTAAATATTTATTAAACTATTTATAAATGTATGTGGAATGGATTTATTCATTCATAAACAACTGTGGAAAAACTAATTAAATGTATCTAAATTTATAATGATTATAAATATCTAAATATATAATAACCTTAACATTGAATTGTAAACATACATTGACATACTGTTGACAAATACGTTATACAACTAGTTAAGCAAGAATTAAACATACTGGAAAGCAACCTGTTAAAAGGTATTGTAAAGAAATTTCTATGAGATGCGTAAGAAAGTAATAAAGAAGAGTTTTGGAATATGTATTGCTGAAATTAAGGGTAAAAAAATCTGATAAGTATAATTAAAAGAATTATTCCCCTTACATTTTATAACAACTCAGTTACAAGTTTTAAATCATCATCATTTAATAATCACATACCCCAATATTTAAAATAGTATTAGTTTTAAAACTTTTTTTTTTTTTTTTTTTTTTTGTTCTCGTGTATTATAAATAAGTGAATAATAATTGGGTATCAAAAAATTAATTTTCGAAACAATCTTAAGAGTTAAAATTAAGATAAATGAAAATAATAATAAACGTCATGCCTCTTAAGTTTCATTGCATTTCTAATACACCATGCTTTTTTTATTTCTTCCCACTTTGAACAAAATACATTCATGTGTTCTTGGCACAGAATGTTTTCACATTTTAAACATTGCATTCACGTTCTTCTGTCCTTGGCGCGAGGGTAACAAATTTAACACATCTTTCATACTTAGTTGTTTCTAATTTCATGTATTCGTTTTAATTCTTCATCGAAACTTCTGCTTTTGTTTTGCATGCAGTACATCAATTTCTTGGAAAAGTATTAATCTCTGATCTTTGTTCAATACTTTTTTTTTCATTAATTGTAATGCTAAGTCCTTCAAAAACAGACTTATGTTTCTTGTTGGTGGATTAGCAGTTCAATGTAATATAATTCAAGCATTTATTACAGCAACATTCAGTGCAGGAAAGAAAATTACCATTGGCCACCTTCTCGTTATTCTGGCAATTGAATAATTGACTGACATTTCATCCCCCATATCCACTGCTCCTTTAGTCATATTATTAAAACATATAATTCCTAACGTTTTATTTTCTCCAATAGTATCATCTATAGTATGATCGTTATATAAAGCATAAGAACAGTTTTTCCTTTTTTAGGAACATCAGGAATTAATGTTTTATCTTTTTCGAAACCAAAACATTGTAGAAAACATTCTTAGTTTCATCTTTAGTTTCCGAAATGCAATCTTCATCGCTTTCAAATATTTCTAATAAATCTCGCATGCGTTGCATCTCCAGTTCATAGGGACTACTTCTTTTTACCATAATGCAGTTAGAAATTTTTAAGAATTTAATGTCATGTACTTTAAAATCACTTGCGAGTAGAAATATTTACTGTTATACTCTAGAAATAAATTTCTGAGCTAAATATTCAGTCAGAAAAACACTTACACGAACAGGCGCGTGGGCTGTGTCATACCCCAGTTCCAACAAAATACCTATAAATATTTTTCTGAAACACACAGGCAAAGAAAAAGCAGTTCTGAAAGTCAACCACAACTAGAAACTCAGCTACTGAAAGCAGCACAGAATTTCAGTTTCACAAGTTAGGAATATTCCACTTTTATGTAGGGTTGGGGTATGATACACCCCACGCGCCTTCCCGCAGGTTAATTCCGTTCGGAATGAAATGTTGTTTAAAAATGTATTTTTTTCATATACTTAGGACTCTGAAGTATTGTAGAAAAAGAAAATATATACATTTATATGCATATTAACGCCGTAATTACAAAATATTTACATCCGCTCGTGTCAAAAGCCATTGAAATTAATGGTAAATTTCCTAATGTTTTGGTCACCAATGAAGGGATCGAAAGTGCTTCAAAGCAGGGTATAGGGAAACCGGTTTAGAGCCACTCCATCTAACTTCCTACCTCCATCACTTTTATCCCTCTTTCTGCTCCAGGCATTGTCAAATAAACCATGAAAAACATTCACTGATAAGGATTTTTCGATTGCATTTATACTATCTCCTAGAGGGATAAAAGCCTTTGTGGTCTCACTACTTTGTAATGTCTACATAAGTTGTTATTCCTTTGTTTGCAATTATCTATTCTTTTGAAGAGAATACTGCAAGGAAGGTAGATGCAGGGTTTTTCATGCTTACATTTCTTTTCGGTTCATTATCACCTTTCCTTTATGCTGCGAGAATCATATGCTAAAATTTATTCCCTATTGTTTTTTGATAGTCTGATATTTTTCGACTTTTTCCAACTTTTACAAAATATGTCTAATAAGCGGAAAAGAGGTCTTACGGATGAAGAAATTAAAAAATTGCAGCTGGAGCTGTCTGAAAATGATTCTGACGTATGTGAAATTGATGATTTTTTCTGAAGAAACTGAAGATGAATTCCAGACACAAAGTATTAGTGAATCCGAGGCCACTAAAGTAAACAAGCAAGAATGGATCAGGGTAGTTGCAAAACTGTTTTTACAGCTCCTGATAACACTATATAGAATGAAATAAATTCCAAAAATTCACTCTGTGGCAGTGTTCCTGCTTATAATATTCCAGAAGAAACAAACAGCAGGACCAACATCTTTTGCGAAGAGTCCTGTTTCTGAGGACAAAGTGTCTAGTCCTTTTAAGCTTTTTATTGATGATATCTTGCTGCCTATAAAGAAATGTGCAGAATTCGAAGCTCATCAGCAACTTGGAAATAGACTGGAAATTATCTCTGGCCGAGTTCGATGCTTTTGTCACTATAGTGTATGTTCAAGGAGCAATGGGCTTAGATTCATATTCCTTGTGTTCCGAAGTGTAGGGAATACCATTTTGCAAAGAAATTATATCAAGAGATAGATTCAAAGAAATAAAACGATTTTTAAGGTTTGATGATAAGCCAAGATGCACTCGATTAGACTAATAAATTTGCTCTTGCCTCAGACATGCGGAACAAATTTATTGAAAACTGCAAAACGTGTTACTGGCTAGGACAAAATGTTACAGTTGATGAACAATTATTCCCATCTAAAGTTAGGTGTAGATTTACACAATACCGGTATATGACTAATAAACCTGACAAATTTGGAATAAAATTTAGGTTATCTGTCGACGTTGATACTAAATACCTCTTGAATGGATTTCCTTATATAGGAAAAGATGAAACAGGAAAACTTCAATTAAGTTTGTCTGAAAATGATGTCATGAAATTAACACAGCACATTTAAACCATCTAAGGGAGGAATATTACCACAGATAACTATTTTACTAGCATTAAATTAGCAGAAATGCTAAAATAAAAAATACAACTATAGCACAATGAAAAATAACAGAAGAGAAATTCCTATATCTTTGAAAAATACGTGTAGTAATCTTTATTCATCGACAACAGTGGAACATGATAATATCACACTTATCAAGGCAAAAGAAACATAAGCATTTTTCTACTGAGCTCATTACATTCTGCTGCAAAAACTGAATACAATCTCAAGAAGTTGCCCGATTCAATAGCATTTTACTGCAACAAAGTATGGTGTGGATATTCATGATCAGATGCTTCGAAAATATTCAGTTAAATCAGCTTCTAGACGATGGCCCGTACATATCTTTTTCAATATTTTGGATCACGCAGGTTTGAACACCTGGATAATTTATAAAAGCGTAAAAGGAAACAAGCCAAGATGCACTTTTAGGACAACACCAGCGATCACGTTGCAAGGTCCACCACAGACTGGTATGGTTAACTGAATATACTGGCCTACTCACAGCCCAGACCCAACCATGAGAACCTTTTAAACGAATTGATCGCTGAATGAAGGGTAAAACAACAGTCCAACATCAGTTAAGAAATTTACATATTTCTCCAAGCTGAGTGGAAGAAAATGCCAATTGCTGTCATACAAGGACTTGAGGAAAGCATGCGCTGGAGGGTCAAGGCTATAATTGTCACTCATGGAGGCTTCACCAAATATTGAATATATATATTTTCTTTTCTATCACAGGTTTTCAAATACTTATTAGTAAATAGTGTAGCACTGCTTGGAAAAAACAAAGCAAGTACAGAGTAATTTTTTATTATAATGATGTAGTAATATTGATGAACTGTAATTTTTTTGATGCAATGAAAATGAAACTAAAGTTTTCATTGCCCCAAATTAATAAATTAAATAAAACCACTGATAAGCTACATAATATATGGATTTCTTGACTTAATTCAACAATCAAACTATCTCAATAAAGAGCTGCATAGAAATAATAAATTTACCACTGACATGCACCTTGTAAGGTGCAAAAGGCAGGTGAAATACGATTGTTAGAACAAAAATAAAGATGTACTGACTTCTAGTCCAATTTTACATCATTTTCATTACCATTAAAATAAATAATGGAACTAGAAAATCTACAAATGGATAATAATTGATCTGTGATATAAATCTTAGGGATTTGAAAATTAATTACAATTTACTTTTATTCATTCCTATCAATCGATAAATACCCTGAGTTATTTTTTTGCAATAAACTTTTTGTTTAGGAATAGACTTATACGTAAATAGCATTTTTTTTTTTTTTTTTTTTTTGGCAGATGAAAGTAAGTCTTAGAAGAGCATTTACAATCTCTGATGAAGACAATTCACAGCAATTTTTCTATAAGGATATAAACTGTTGTCAGAACTGAAACACCTTTAAGTATTAAGCTATAATAACAAAGAAGCTTATAATTATTTACATACAAATATATGCATTTTTTGGCATGTGTTGAAGAAAAATTTCAGCAAATGTTTTAAGACTGCTGCATGCTGACAAAGCAAAACTTAAAACCACACAGAACCTGAAATGCAGCACATCACAAATTAATACAGTGGAAGAGTTCTAATACCCCAACTTGTTACACTTAATACAGAAATACTGTTATAAAGTCTGATATGACTTAGAATTAATCTTAACAGATCAGCTAACATATATTTGAAACATTTTTAATATCAAAACAGAAATTATGTATAATTTTAAAGGTTGAAAATGCAAATATTAATTTTTTTCTCAAATACAGCAGGAATATTTTTTTTATAAATTACTTTTGAAAGGTTACAGATGAAAATGAAAATCAGACAGAATTTCTTTCGTGTTAAACTTATCTCAGTTTACCGAATGTACTAAATTGGATATTTTCATAATAAAGTAAAATATGCTAGTAGTGAAAGTAAAAATTATTTTAGTGTAAACTCACATATAAAAACCCGAATGCTCATCTAGATACTGTTCATAGTTTGAGCAATACTTCTAACAAAATTTACTTCATATTACAAATCCTACTACTTAAAGCATTAGCATTTTTCTTTCTCTTTTTATAAGTTCAGGCTTTCGTGTGTACATGATTAAAAAAGTCAAAGAAAACACTCATTGCAGCTACAACACCTTTATTTCACTCAAACTACATGCTCTGGTGAAATCATTCCATGCAGCCGCAAAAACCTAAAAACAAGAAATAGAAAATTAAAATACAATATCCCATGCACAATGTATAACAATATTTCACATACAAGAACATTTTTCAGGATGGATTGAGTATATTTGCAATTGAAAGTTTTGGTCGATCTACTTTAATATCTGATATTCAGTAATTCTATGTTATCCAATCATCAACACTATTTTGTCATTCATATCAGTCTATTACCAGTCGAAGAGAAATTTTTGAACTTATTTATATTACATCCATATTTTATTGATGTGCATTTCAGTATTTTCTTTTGATGTAAAAATTCACCTAGCCTCTTATATGATTTTCATGACCAAAGTAAAATGACTGAAATCACCCATATTTTTTTAATTGAACTTTTTAACACATTCCACTCTCTGAATTTCTGGAAGGTTTGGACATTCTTGTTTGCCAAAATCAGATTCAAGGACTTTAAATGAGCATGCAGTTCACAAGTTTTCCCATTTTACATCTGACTACAGGACTTAGCATTGCTTTAGCCATTTTCTTTGATCTCATGCCAGACCTTTCCTTCCATTTACTTTTTTAAATCAATACACACAACAAACAGCGTTGCCACTCAAACAGGAGAATAAAATTTCCTGACTTTTCCAGGTGTGTCCCAAGAAATTTCCAGTCTATCCACGTAATGAACGTTGGCTGTGCTAAGAGGTAAATTAATTATGGTATTTCAGAAGTCAAACAACAAAAATCGTTATATTTTCAAAGAACTATGAGAATTTGAAAATATAACGCTGATTTTTGTTGTTTGACTTTTGAATTAGTATTTGTTCGGCATGTCTTACTTATGGTATTACTTGAAAACACAAAAATTTGCCAATTACATATAACTTATATCCCCTAAGCATTACTATTACAATTACAATAGGAGTTGTTTTCTCCAATGAAGATTGAGATTAGAATCTGCCCAATCTGGAATAAAAAAAGGTTTTTGCAGACATTTTGCAGCTAAAAGAAAGAAATCTAATGATATTTTTAAAAAATAAATTGAGGTATTTTATACTTATTTTGCAGCAAAAAATATCTGCATTAAATTTCGTGATGGTATGTCATCATTCTGCTAGAATTAATTTTAGGATCATGCCAGAGAAAATTTTCTGAAATTTGGAAGTATTACTACTAGTAAATAAGTTTACAGGGAAGAAGCAACATTAAATGATACGGATAACATAAAAATAAAGATAATTACTTAAAAATTGAATTAGAATAACCAATGATATTTTAGCAAATATATACAGGGTTATCCAAATTAAACTTCCCAACTCAGAGGCCTGTGTGGAGTGTTGTATGGGTCATAACGTGATGAAATTTTAAAAACAGACACTTCAGATCATGCGTTTGAGATTTATTAAACAAAAAAAATTAGTACAAGAAGTTGCCGATAGGTGGCACTGCAGATCAACAAGACATTCTACAGATGTTCTACATGTGTGCCGTGGTTCTCCACAACTCTTTCCATTCACAAAGCAGTGCGTTCCACATTAATTCCATGAACATGTCGAATAATTGCGTCTTTCAGATGTGCCAAGGTTGCTGGGTGTTCTCGGTAGACCCGATCCTTTAAGAATTCCCATAACCAAAAGTCGCATGGCGTGAGATCAGGCGAGCGGGAAGGCCAAGCTGTAGGGAAACAGAGGCTGATCACACTTGCATCGGTAAAAGTTGCCCGTAACACCTGTTGAACGCCACGAAGAATATGGGAACGTGCACCATCCTGCATAAATATCATGTCCTGGAAGCAACCACATTGTTGCAGTTCTGGGATCACAAACGTTGTCAACATGTCCTGATACCGTTTTCCTGTGACAGAGCAGGTTTTTGAACCCTGATGGAGTCACCTCTTCAAAAACATAAGGCCCAGTGATGAATGTTGCAGTGAAACCGCACCATACAGTAACCTTTGGAGGGTTACTGTATGGTGCGTGTAATAAGGGCACTTGATGGATTGCACGTTGGTTTTCACTTGCCCAAATGCGGCAGTTGTACGTATTCACTTGACCATTCAGGTGAAAATAGGCCTCATCCGTCCAAAGGATGTTCCATGGCCAAGCAGCATTGACTTCCATTCTGGCAAGGAACTGCAATGCAAATGTTTCCTGAACTACAGGATCCCCGTCGGACAGCTGATGACGACTATATTTTTGCAAGGAAAATAACCGAGGATTCGGGGCATCACATGCCAGGCGGTTGTATAGGACATATCAACAGCACAAGAAACAGTTGGCACACTGACAACACCATGTGTCGATTGGCTAGTGGGGTCCACGACTGCCAAAGCAATGTCTTCTATGCGTGTAGATTCCACAACCTTCCGTCCTCTACCTGGTAAAATTCCCAGCTGTCCCGTTCTTTCAAACATTTTCATGATGTCTTGTAGAGTGCATGGTGTCATTGGTCCTCGGCGTAAGATCATCAGCCGACGGAATGCTCTTATCGCAGCACAGGAGTTCTCGTCATTCTGGTAGAAAAGTTTCACTAACAGAGCTTTGTCTTTCAAAGTCGCCATTGTGCATCAGCGAGCTGGAAACAACTGCCTGTGCAAGGCTTGTCTTCCACTTTTGGATACGTCGCACAGAAGCTTTATTTCTGCAAATCACGTTGCTGCAATATGCACATTACTAGTGTTATAAGCATTACCTATCGGCAACTTCTCGCACTAATTCTTTTTTTTTTTTTTTGTGTGTAATAAATCTCGAGCGCATGATCTGAAGTGTCTGTTTTTAAAATTTCATCACATTATGACCCATACAACACTCTGCACAGGCCTGAGTTGGGAAAGTTTAATTTGGATAAACCTGTATATTACATGGTTAGCCTAGATGACTGATTACCATTTTTTTTTTAGTTTACTGCAAAATGACAAATAAGGCATTTATTAAAAAGAAAAAAGGTTTAAAAAATGTTGCTGTAAAATCCTAGTATACGGGTAAGGCCTTGGGCATGATTTTGAAAAGTGTCGCCAAGACCAAAATGACCCATTGTTTGCTTATCATAATATCGCCAAATCCTGTGTGTACCATACATGGAGGTTATTCTAACCAAATGTCTATGTAAAGAAGAACAGGTTCCATAAACGTAATGCTATTAATGCTAGAAAGCAGAGGGGAAAATTTGCCAAGGGATTTGGCGATGGAACTTGGTCAAAGAACGTCTATGTAATGAAGGAAAGGCTCCATAGACGTAATGTAAACCAGTTTGTCTTCTACACCGCTAGAAAGACGAGGGAAAATTCGCCAAATCCTTTGGCGATGAAACCTGTTGGCGAGAATTCCCCCATCTGTGATGTACCGAATATATATACACTCACATGATTATTTGAAATTTATTAATTATGAATTTCAATTTCTGGTCTTTGTGAAATATTAGTTCTAAATTTCTTACTTTATGCCTTTAATAATTTTTCTGCAGTTTAATGCACGAAAATACTAGGCATGTTTGTGTTTTGTAATTATATATATATACAAGAGCTTGAATATCCCACTATGTTAGCTAGTTCTGCAGCCAATAAAAAAATTTGTTACAAAAGTGCATGCCACTATGAGTAAACAAAAATAATATAAATGCATTAGTTAAAAATAATAAAAACATACTTTTATGGTTATTTTTGTTAAAGAAACACATTTTTATCTCAGTCTTCTAGCTTCTCTTTCGGATTCCAGAAGTGTCAGAATATCTCCTTCCCTTACGGGTCCTTTCACATTTCTGATAATGGATCTGTTTGATTCGTCCAAGAATTCCACTCGGACTTGAGTACACTGTCCTTGTGAACCAGTTCTACCCAATACCTTTGTTACCTAAATGTAAGAAATTCAACACATTAATATAAATTATTAAATAACAGTACAAAGTCAGAGATCCAGAATTATTGAAACTTTGGTGATTCTGGATTTTAAATCAACTTAAGTCGAATGTGATAAAATAAAATTATAAAATATGAAATAACTATTTGGGAAACAATGAAGCATTTATCACCTGAAGGAAATCAAAACTTACTTGTTTATTAAACATTTCTTTTATTGTACTTGTTTAAGTTGCTTCATTTTTTTGTGTAAATAATTGCAATATCTTGTGAAGTTCCACTGTTCAAGTCCTGAAACTGATGTGTCCAGAGCTCCAAACAAACTGTTAATCTACACATTTTCATCCTTAAAAATCTCTTTGTCATTTTCTTCCCTATCAATAGTGGTATTTTCTGGATTTTAAACCATATGACAGATTTTGGCATCTCTTAAGGGACTGCTGATTGGGTCATTGTCGTCTTAATGGAAAATGTCTGTTATATCATCTTCAATAATTATAGCTTTGCACTTCTCCACAAATTTGATTAATTGGAAAAGTTTGCCTTCGACATTCAAAATTTACATCAAGTTGTTTTGCCTAGTTTTGAAATTGCAATTTTTTAAGCTCTTATTGTATAAACTTTCTAGAGAAGGCAAATACCAAATATGATTTCACTTTGCAGATGTTGCTACAGCTCAGTATTACAAGCACTTTTTGACACATACGAAAACTGAAACTTTCACTTGGGTACTTCCCCTCTCTATTATAAAAATAGTAATAACTTTGTTTGGACTACACAACTTCTAGATTAATTCCATTTTATGACTTTTACATATAATTTGGATCTACACCCAAACCTCTCTCTTAGCCCCTTACTTGTCCTAGAATTTTTGACAAAATTTATTCAGCCATCATAATTTTTTATTGTTTATAAAAATCGAAACTGATTCATATAAAAACACTACATTTTCCCTTAAATTAAAATGGATTTTAAATATATTTTTCCTTCCTTACACACCTAACCTATGCTTAGCAGAAAAGTTTTAATGCAGGCATTTGAGAAATATATGTAGTTTTTGGAGAGAGAAAAATTATGTACGCTTTAAATAACGTAGACTATACTGAATGGAAATTCTACAGTGCAAAACATATAAACTTTAACTTGTCTTATACGCAAACAATAAAAGAAAAAATATACATTAATTGCTATGGCTTTTAAGTAATGTGTTAACCAAAGGAATCTAAAATTTCTCAGCGAGAAAATATTGATGATTATTTTCCAGGTTTATTAGACTTCCAAGAATTCCTGTTTCAGAACACAGAGAAAAACCAACCAAACAAGGTTAAACTATGAATTATATTACTGTGTTTACATCAGGATGGTTATAAAAATTTCCCCAACATATGAGCCCCTAGTAGCCTATAATACACTCAAACCCTACCAAATGAAATAAAATTTCAGATATTGTTATTTGAAGCTATATGCCTGAGATTGTGATGATTTAAAACACTTATAGTTAGGATTACATTGAAAAAACTTTAGCCTAAGATTTGTGAGCACATGCAAAAATAGTTTAAAAGGCAGGAGAAACATTCACCGTGCAAATTAGTAGTCATTTGTTTTTTGCCAATGCAGAAAAATTCCAAATCCACCATCTTGGTAAAGCAAGTATCTACTGGATTTTGACAATGATGAAGCTACATAACTGCGAGATTCTGCCTTTATAATTCAGCATACTGCCTTATGCATCCAATATTTTTGTTGCCAGGAATTTAACTATTTTGTATATTTTAACACCGCAGGGTGCTTTTAGAATGGTCAAAATTGTTTAACATATATAGCCTAGCAGAAATAATCTACTATAGAAACTAAATTTTAATAAGAAAAATAGTTTTTAAACTTCCTGGGACATCTTCAGGGAAATGGTGGGGTTTTTCTGCAAAAAACCTGTTGGCAAATGCCTTTTTGTCACCAAGCTTGCCAACAGTAATGGTTTTAGAGATACAGTACAAAGTCCAAAATCCGGACTTCGGCGATTCCGGATATTAGATCATCAATTTAAATCTGGTAAGATGGCATGCAGAAATTATACAATTAAAAATATGAAACCGTAATTTATGAAATAAAGAACAATTATGATCTAAAAAGTATCAAAATTTACAAAAAAAAAAAGCTTAATATTTGTTTACTTTATTAAACACTTCTTTCAATGCAAGTTGTTTAAGTTGCTATAATAAATTCCAAAAGTTCCTCTTTCTTATGTCATATACAGTCGACTTTCTAATGCCATACTCCTCGCATAATTTTGAGACGGATATGCCTTTATCCATTTTCTGCAGCAAGTTTACTTTTTGTTTAATGGACATCGAAACATGGTTTCGCTTTGTAGATTCATAGGCAGCCCAAAATTAGAAACTTTTTGACATAATCGAAAGTTCAAGCTTAACTTTTATAAAATTGGCGTAATAATAACAGTCTGCTAAAAATAATAAGCTAGATCAAATTAGATTAAGAAGCAGCGCAATCTGCTACATTCCCCGAAAAACATACATTATTGGCCGTGTATTGAAAGATTGGCGACGAAAGCCAAGTTTTGCTAAATTTTGTCTTGCTTCTACTGCATACTAAATTAAGCCTGAATTGTATTAGTTTAGTTATTTACTGTACCCAGATTTATTCCTTGCACATGCTTAAAACTAATCTGAGGCCTGATAAATAAACTCCCACATATACTTAAGGCTTTATCTAGGGCCGGCGCTAGATATCGCTTGATGCAGTCTCTACGGGTCCTAAATTCTGCTTAGAAAGCACCTTTCTAAGCTCTAAATTTTCACTGCGCTTAAACTTTGGATCCCAGGTGTTTTCCTTAAATCATAAAAAACTTCTCAACTCTTAATTTTGCTGGTTGGTGCGTCCCCAAATTAAAAAAAATTTAGTCTTCCCTAAATTCTGCTGTCGGATGCTGACATATTCTGCCCCCACTTCTGGGTTTATGGTGAATAATATATCAGTTATTCTTAATTAAAATAGCACTAAATGTAATCTTGCTTATGATTATGAGAATTGCCTACAAGTTTCAATAACAAAATCCATTTTTAGCATATGAAAAGAAATTTTTGTTGCATTTTTCTTCGTCAACATTTCTTAGAAGCATTTAAAAATCTATAATCATCGGCAAGCCTTAGTTAGCATAAAAGGTGGCCCCACTCTTGTTATTCGATTACTAATATAAAAAAATTGTTTAGACTTCTCTGCATGAGTCATTACTGAAGCTGTCATGTATTGATAAACATGTGGTGAAGAAAGCAAAATATAATAAATAATGACTCACGAGTCAGAGTCAGGGATATAAAATAGGTGAATGTTTGGTTTGAGATATATGCCAAGCAGATATTCAGCTATGAAGTCAAATTATTAATCTCACAAATTTATGATTACATGATTGATTTCCATAAGGAGGTATTTTATTTAGTGCCTAAGTCAACGTAAGAATCGGAATTTTTAAGGGAAAATCACAGTTTAGTATGGTAGGGAAAAAACAAAGCACACATAAAAAGTTTGTGGCTTTGAGGTCCAGATTTTAGATCATTCCGGATAATAGATGTCCAGATTTTGGACTTAGTACTGTATACCATAATATTTAGAGCATTATATAATATTAAGCACATGTAAGTCAATTTTAGCTTGTTGATCATAATAATCATCAATACAATTAAATTAGCAGAAAAGCATATTATGCATTTATAAGTAAAAATTATTGTACTGAAATATATTTCTAATTAATTTTAGGAGATACTCAGATAAACGGCACTTGGTGAGGTTCCTGAAATCATATTCGCCAACTTGGGCGACAGGTGCCAAACAGTGGGAAGAGTGTTTTAGGTTGCTAGCTAAGATGTTATCTAAGATAGGGAAAATCAAAAGGGATACAGTACAAAGTTTTTAATCTGGACTTCAAAGCTACAAACTTTCTGCGCATGCGTAAACGGCTAATTCGCTTACGCATACGGGGTTAATGTATAACGGACGATATAAAGTAGGCTAAAATGATCTATTTCAGTTAATGTTGCAGATTGCGTTGTTCATTAATCTTCTAATTGGATCTGGCTTATTATTTTATGCAGACTGTTAGAGCAATTTTATTCAAAGTAAGCTTGAGCTTTCGATTATGTCAAAAAGAGTTTCCTATTCTGGAGCTGCCAAAGGATCTACAAAGTGAAAGCATGTTTTGATGTCCATCAAACAAAAAGTGGAATTGCTGCAAAAAATAGATAAGGCATATCTTTTGTTTCTCTAACCATTCTGAAATCTGTTTATCAATTTCACGCTGCTCTGGGGGTGGGGGCGGAATGAACTGTATGTTGATCTGTCAGCACTAACCTCATCTTCAGGGAAGATGCTTTTATTTTATTCAGCTTATAATTCCTTACTAAATGTAGTATTTCATCTCGATGTCCTCAGTCTTTGATATGATTTAAATCAAATTCCTTGTCATTATAAATACAGTCAAATACCGAAAATCCATTGACCTGAAATCCACACTGCCTCTAAAATATAAACATTTAGTTTACAGGTTCTCGAAACCGCAACATGGAGTACGAAATATCGAAGAAAAAATACTTACTGGATAATGACGTCATAATTATCGAACAATACCGAGTCATAACAGAAATACCAAATTATTGACATCATGATAAGATTTTTTTCCCCTTCATCTGCATTGAGGTAAAAAAGCAGATGATTAACTCAACTCTTCTTTTCAAGTTCATGCTTCACATTGTTGTACTTTCCGAGCTTTGTTTTTTTACGAGAATGTTTAGTGATGTTGTTCTTTATCAGGATATTTTGTGGATAAATTAAGAATATTTTAAATTTCAGCACCTTTTGATACAATGACATATAACAAACACACTCGTGATTTTACTGCTTACAATGTTGAAAAACGCAAACAAGTTGCATTGACGGTAATGAAAAATGTGGAAATTCTGCTAAAGATGGAGGTAGGTGCTACTGCTCGATTTATAGCAGAATCGTATGGAATTGCCACACGGACTGTGTATGATATACGGAACAATAAAGAAAAGTTGTTGAAATTTTACAGCAACAGTGATTCTAACACCAGAATCCGAAACAGGGAATTACCGTATTTTACGGCATATAAGATCCTTTTTTATAAAACCACACACAAAGAAAAAAGTTTCAACAGTCCGCGCGACAGCGTTGTGCCACAATAACTTAAAATGTGGTTTTAGTTCTGACGTTTCATAAAAGCCAAATAAATAATCATTGAATGCAATTACCAAACATATTTTTATTAAGGAAAATTAACAAATGGCAAGCTATTTTGAACATGATATGTAAATTTCAATAATGAATAAATGAATGAACGGCAAGCAATCAAACATAATACAAAATAAAGCAGAAACAACAAACACAGATTCAAGGAAAATGTTGCCTATCATGAAATGAGACTTTAACCACTTTCAAAACCATAAAAATCCTTTTCACTATCATCATCATCAAAAACGAGAATATCATTATCACTACTGTTTCCGTCACCGCTAGTATCACCTTCTTCGAATAATGTGTCGTTTTCTGTTCCGTCAAGAACTACCGTATATCGGGTTTTTTCATGACCTGTGGTTTCTATGGCTATTGATTTAGACCCTTTAATACTCACAGTCTTGTTGGATGGTACATCAAATACGAGTGGAATTTCATCCATATTTCCTATTTGACCGAGTCAAAAGAAGTTTTCTTGTGTGCATTTATAAAAAAACCATGAAATGCTAGTATTTTTTCTTCATAATTTGCTGGCATTTTCTGTGCAATAGTTGTTTTTGTGCGCATTGATAAGCCTTGCCTTTTCATGAATCTGTAGCACCAGCCCTCAGACCATGAAAAGTTCTGATTCCCATGTTCTTCTGCAAATCCTTTGGCCTCATTGATTATCATTTTGATTGAAACACTTATCCCAGATTTCTTCTTATTTATGACCCACATTTTTACAGCATTTTCAAGTTCAGGCCAAGAAGGAGCTGGGCATCGAAGGTTATGTTTTTGTTTTTAGCTGTCTTCAGTTGATCTTCCTGCAGTTGCCAAGTACATATTCATTTTTTCGGTAGGTGGTGGACCGAAATGCCTTGCTGCTGCTGTTTCCATGCGCTTTGGCATAGTTTAACACTCCTAGTTTATACTGAATTGAATAGCTTAATCTCTTGTTTCCTGTAGTCATATTTTCCAGGGTATTTTTCTTTAAACAAGTAGTTTTAAGCATCGATACCGACACGACACATGCGCAAAATAATTATGGCAGATGTAGAAAAAGCTATGCGTGTCTAGACCTTTATCGAGCTAAAAATAGCATTCAGTATTGAAAGTTAACTTGTGTCCTTCCCGCATAAGACGCAGGTAACTTTTTTGAGACCAAATTTAGGGAAAAAAAGGTGCGTCTTATATGCCGTCAAATACGGTATTACATGAGGCGTAATCGGGAAACCTCGATGGTCTCTTGTACGAGTGGTTCCGGCAGCAGCGGAGTGATGGGGTACCTATTTCAGGACTACTCCTGAGAGAAAAAGGGAAGCAGATTCACGGTGATTTAAAAATAGAGGAGCCTAATGTAAATGAACAATATAATATAATCAGTTTATATATGTAATAATAGTTTAATGCATATAATTAATTATTGTATTAACGTATACAATAATTTAATTAAATGTAGCTAATATGCCTTATTTATTTTGCACTTATAGTCTGAATATTATCTTTTCTGTCCTGAAATCTGCACAACCTCTGGTCCCAAGCGTTGTGGATTTCTGGATTTCTACTGTACCACGAATACACATCAAATGGTTTTCTTTTTGCAATATTCTAATTTTGGCTATGTATAATGTATGCTTTACGCATGCATGCATTGAAGGAAATGTTTAATAAAATAAACAAATAAGTATTAAGTTTTTTTTGTAAATGTTGATACCCTTTAGATCATAATTGCTCTTTATTTCATAAATTATGGTTTCATATTTTTATTTTATAATTTCTGCATGCCATGTTACCAGATTTAAATTGATGATCTATAATATGGAATCACCGAAGTCCCGATGAATCCAGATTAAAGACTTTGTACTGTATTTTCTTTCTATACATAGACACTTTGCATTGGGTGTCATGACTTTGCTGATAAATATTTGTGCTGTAATCACTTTTTTTTTTTTTCAGTAGCCGTTTTGAATTTGCTGTTTAATTATTTTCTAAATAAATTACACATGTAATTAGAAAAGATTATTTTTATACATGGCTCGCATTATTCCATGTGTACTTAGACTTATACACTTCTAATCAGAAGAAAATGATTTTATTTTTATAGAACAAAATATACTCTTTTTCTAACTTATTGCTTGTATTTCCAGATAATTTCTAATTAGAATGAAAAATTTAATTATCTACTCAATATTTAAATATGTGGGAATCTGGCCATAACAAACAGGAAGTAATTTTTAATAAATTAATTGTACTTCTAATATGAATATATAAATATATTTTAATTTATGGAAAGCATTTGTTTAATCTAATCAAATGCCTTTTTGTTAATTAAATTTTTATCTTCAAATGAGATTTATATTTATTGATTTTTCTGACGTTACTTATGTTCATTTTTAATAGTAATGAACGCAATATACACTCAAACTTCAAATAAGTAAAACATAGAAATCTTTGCGTTACTGCATTTGCAACAAATGCATAACTGAAATACATTAGCCGACCCGCCGACTTCGGGGGCTGCCAATTTGAGACCACTGTTATAGACATTGCTCAAATTGCAAAAAAAATATTTTAAGATTTAACTTTTCACGGAATAAACACAAATTCAATTAACCGTACCCCCTATTCTATTTCATTAGATATTTCTGAAATTTAAACAATTGCATAACATCGTGAAAAGATATAGAAAAGCTTGTTACAAATCCCTGCAGCTGTGCAATTCAGAATTACATTTTTTCGTTTACCTATATGAAAACTATTTTCGTACTTAAAAAAGAACCCTCTTAGCTTTATTAAGTGAAACTATGTGCATAAAAGAAACCGGAATATCCAATGTAAACCAGACTGGATGATGATTGAATAGCCTGGAATACACTTCGAAGATCTAATATTGTTGTGGAAATACATCCATACCATATTTTATTTTTTAAAACTTTCATCTTTAACTATGTGATATATATTGCATTTTCACAATGATTACTGCATTTATATATATATAAAAAAAAAAAAAACGTTTTCAAACATACATAACCATTATTACGGATAATTGTTCAAATTAATGGTAAGAACTAAAAAAGAGAAGTATAAAAGTTAATTATGCTGGAGTTGTATATCACAATCTAAAATACTAAGATGAAAAAGGTACATAGATTTACTTAATCACAGTAACTGTGTACAATTTGTTCTATGTGTATGGTTTATCTTCTGGAAGCAAATGCTACACTTATGCGATTTTTGTCCAGCACAGCTTTTCCATCGATACTGGTCTAAAGAGAGAATTTTTGGAAAGCGCCTTTTGATGCCATTTTCCTCTTGGCATCAAAAATTGCGCAAAGTGCTGCTTATCTGCGACTTCCTAAATCTTTTTCCACAATTCAAAATTTATGGCAATCACGCAGCTGATTACGTCATAATAGGGATTCCATAACATTCAACTACTCAGGTTACCATAAATGAAACAACTTGACGCTAATACAAGGAAAAACCTATTCTAACCTTATGCAGTAATGATTTCCAACCACTGAGGATATTTCTGGCAATGCTCGACAGGACCAGCAAAGTTTGCTCACTGAAAGACATGCAAATGCAGAGCTGTTTTTTTTTTCAAACCTTAAACTTGAAAAACATGCTACTTATAAATCTTCACATTCATAATATATAAATGAAGTACCTCTGTTAATTACATTTATTTTTTTCTCCATCAAAAATTCAATCTCCTCTGTAGAAATCAAAATCCGGTTAATCTTTGGATTATGGTAACTTGGCGATACTTTGGCGACCAACCCTCCTACAGCAAGCTGCTAGTTTTTGTTTGGATGCCATTTTGTTTTCATGAAGTAAAAGCATGTTTTTTACTCAACATTTTTTCCAACAACTTGCTAGCCGAATTACGCTTATGCTAGAACTTTTATGGAACAAAAGTGCTTAATCATGACAAAGATTTGGTGCGAAATTGGGAGAAAGTGCAGAATCGCAAACTGCTTGCGCGTTTTTTAGAATTGCTCATACACAGTATCCATGTACACATCGACCTATTTTCACTTAAAAAAACATCCCAGAATTGCACAAAAATGGCATTGCGCACACTCTTGACTTTATCCATGTTCACTGCTAAAGTCCTAGATAGTGACCTTTATCGCCTTACCAAAATGTTGCCAAACTACCTGTTGCCATATTCCAAAGATTAGCCTAAAATCCTCATAACAGTATATGATTTATAGATTCTAATTTCTTGCACAATTGCTATTTAAAATGGCTATTGATACATATAAATTGCATTAAAATGGAAATTTCTATTTAAATATGCTTATACTTTACAAGAAGTATTTTTAATCATTCAGTCTTTACATATGGATTTTAAGTGAAATGAAGTTAATTAGAAAAATATGCCTCACAGAAGCATTCCTAAAGTTGCCATAAATTGGATCTTTTGTATGTTAATACATCTTTCTTTGAATATTCAGAATTATTCAACCTGTTTTCATATAGCATAGTAAGTTACTGACTTGACTAAAGCTGTTTCATATAGTAAGTTGACTGAAGTTTTTTCATATAGCAAGTTACTAACTTGACTAAAGCCACTTGTAAGAAAAGGGAAAAGACAATATTGGCCAGGTAACAACTTACTCTAATTTGGAAATATTTATCTCCCAAGACTACTTTTCCTTAGTGTAATGTGTTACAATTAAGACCAATTTGTATGACAAAGCTTAACACCAATAAACAATTCTCAATTTTATTAATGCATTATCTGTAATCAATGGGATTTTGATATTATGCCAGTAAATTGGCGGTATATATTCGGCTACTGTCCCCTTTATCATAATAGATTGGTTTATAGAGATTACGGCAAAAGCACACTAGGGCTATCTGCCTTTGTGGAGGATTTTCTAAGGGAAACGTTACACATGGGGAAAAACACAAAAATGCCCATGCAGCCAGCCCGTTCGCAGGATTTGAACCTCAGACCGAACTACCAGTGTTCAGCGACTCTACCACTGGTGGGTCTTATCATAATAGAGCCCATTAAAATTTTATCCACCCCCCCAGGGTATCCATACCTACTTTAGTGGGTACCCCTGCTATACGTTAAAATGTCTAAAGCACTTTTCTTAATTATAAGTTATTATTATATTTTTTTAAAATATCAGTAAACAGTGAGAAAGTAATGAAAGCATTTCCACAAACGATCCATTAAATGTAAACATTGCCAAAAATGGCGATAAACGTTCAAAGCTGGTAACTCGGCGAATTGGCAACCTGGTTCGCTTTTAGAAAGAGAATATTTGCCATGTGTTTGGGGCTTCCTTTTGCCGCCGGCTAGCAGTGCGTCAATACCGGGTTAGGTGGTGAAAATCGCCGGAGGTGTGTGTGGGAAATATAATACGGCTTTTTAGAATAGTATGGCTGTGTTCTTACGTAATTTTTAAAACTTTAAACACGCAGAACCACAGGGCTCCTAAAATATTATGATTAACGTGGGTTAAGTTTAAATTAAGTTTTTATTTTCATTACTGTTATTTTTACCCAAAATAATAAGAATTAAATCAGTTTTCATGCTTAAAAATTTGATATATTTTTAATGCATTTTTAAAAATTACTTTTCAGAGGATGCTAGGTGTTTATATACAATAGATGATTAGAATGAAAAAAAAAAATTATTGGTTCTCTGAGATGACAAAATACTTTTATGTATTCCCAGGGTCATCAAAGTTAGTAAACCACTGCTTTGAGTAATTAAAGTTTGAATGAACCTTGAAAGATAACAAGATGTATAATGTTTATTCTAGTTTTATTTACAATGCTACTTTAAAGGATTTGAATATTATTGAAGATACTTGGCGTAGTCAAATTTATTATGAAAAAGACAGTTGTTTCAAAATAAAATATTTTAAGCTATCAGCAAATAAATTCAAAATAAACTTTGAAAAATTGCGGTTGATCTTTACAATATGGTAACTGGTAGTTTGGCGACATTTTGGAGGCGATAAAGGTTACTACCTGGGACTTTGGTAATAATGTGAGCAGTACTCAGTTCCGATTACGCATTATTTTGTGTGAGGGAAATGAGAGATCATGGGATATGTCATGTGATATTAATGGACGAATTACGGTTCTTTAATCGGAAAAGGGGGGAAATCGGGAAAAAATCTGGAAATTTTGTATTTGGCTTTATTCTGTGTTGTGTGAAACAGTGTTCGTGAATTTTTGGATCCCATGGCCGTAACTAAAGTGAATTCGAAATGGGTATTTATGTATGTATTAATTTAATGTATGTGCTCATTTATATTTTAAGTAGTGTTTTTGAATTTAATTATATTTTAATTAAATGATAGTTATTTTGTGAATTTTATGTTTGTAGGAATTTGGTACACGTTTAAGTTGAAGTAAACATGCATGGAAATAATTTAAATATTTGATATTAAGTATTTGTAATGCTTGCGGTATGAATTCGTTGGTGACGTGTATAATGTAATAGATGATTTAGAGGTAAAAGTTTTTGGATATTTTATTTATTTTATATGTGGAAATGTTCATATTTGGAAAGGGTAAATACTTTTTCCCGATCAGGTAATTTCATATATGTTCTTTTTACCGGGTTTAAAGATTGAGAAAATTGTCATGTATTTTCGTGAAATTTTTCTAATTTATGAGAAAAAAGCAGTGTACATGGATATAGTGAAGAGTGTGCGCAATGCCATTTTTGTGCAATTGTGGGATGTTTTTTTAAGTAAAAATAAGTCGACGTGTACATGGTTTATGTGTATGTGTTATTTTGAAAAACGCGTAAGAAGTATGGTATTGTGCACTTTTTCCCAATTTTGCAGTGAATATTTGTCATGATTAAGCAGTTTTGTTAGATAAAATTTCTAGCATAAGTGTAATTCGGCTAGTAGATTGTTGGAAGAAGTGTTCAGTAGATAAAAAGAAAAGAAACATGTCTTTACTTCGTGAAGACAAAATGGCGACGGGAAAAAAAAAATAAAGGGTTGCTGTAGGAGAGTTTGTCACCAAATTTTCGCCAAAAAAACGCCAAGTTACCATAATGTAAAGATCAACCAAAATTGCTTGTGTAAAATGAATGTTTTAAATGTATTATTTAGTAATGAATCCATTAATCTATAAAATATACAGTAGCGCTAATTATTAAACATAATTTTGAGAATATCAACAAGCAAAGCACGTAATGAAAAAGACACTTTTTACTAAAAATATTAGTATTCTGTATGAATGACAGAGAATATATGTAATGAATACTATGGCCAAATACTATACAAAGAAAAAAAAAGTATTCTCTACCTCAACACTTGCAAAAGTAATCCTGCTATGCAACACATAGTTAATTTCTGATTACATGATATTGCAAGCATTTTCTTCAGAATTTTCCTACAACTGATATTTCATATCATGGTTAAAGGGCAGGCTGCATGGTTGATTTTTCTAGTTTACCTCATATGTAATGCAAATACAAGCCAGTTTCCCTTAGAAAGTTGTTCAAAACAGCATCTTTCTTCAGGTCCATATTTGAATAACCTAAACTTTCCTTCAGATTCTACATTGACATGATGTATCTGTTGTAAGCAGGACAATGATCATTCCGCCTCTCAGGAAGTCTCTTCAGTGTAGCAGGAGTGTATTTAAAAAATGTCAGAATCATGGGATTCATAACAAAATCGACCATGTTTTAATCTTGAAAACTTTATAAATTTTCCCGATTTTCTTACGTCATGGGTTTCACTAACAAGATATTCATACTTTTGTTCAGGTTCATAAGCAGTTGAGCAATACAATTCTGAATACTGGTAGTTTGACCCAAGTTTGAATCTTCAGTATTCAGTATCTTGGGCCATCACACTGTCATGCCCCCTTAAGTTATTACTGCTTGGCATAATAACAATCTCACTTGACCATGTTATCCACTTTGTCAAAATTAATATATCAGCTGCAGTCTCTCCAAAGACTCTCACTATAAAAGAGATTTAAAAAGATCTTTCTTAGAATACAAATAGGTTTGTCAACATCTGGCAACAATTCATGAACTTTTCACGCAAAGCATTTACGACTCATTTCAGATACAACATTTTGAGAAGTGTTTCATCTACCTTTTTCAGTATGGCTGCATCATTCAAAAGAAAATGATGTTGTATGTTTAATTTCATTAGGCCTGATGCAGAATAAAATACTGGAACTGCTGGTTTTTAATAAGTCTAAAATACTGGAACTGCTGATTTTTCTTAAATCTGTTAGAAGAAATTATTTCAATGATATCCTAGAACTGCAATTATTGTAGGGTACATATTAATTTGTCAACAGCGTTGGTTATTTCATAAATGGAAATGAGAATATTCTTTTTTCCATTCTCACTTTGGATATTCTAAATTGCACTAATGTATACAGCATTGAATTATGTCCATTTTAAGGTAAATTTGCGGAATATCATTTCTTACAAGTTTCCAAACATCTTTTCAGAAACAGACTTTCTTACAAGATTTAGATGATGAAGATATATTTAGTGATCATCAGTCTGAATTCGAAAAACAGTGCGACTCTTCAGAAGACATTCCTTGTGATCAAAGTGACTATTTTAGAGGAAAAGATAAAACAACAAAATAGAAGAAAACGCTTTTGAACTCAAAGATGCATGGTGTCCCATAATATCATACAAAAATTGCCTGGCAATACACATATATCTAAAGATGTGGCTTCACCCATTGATGCATGGAAGCTAATATTTGATGACACAATAATTGAAATGATTGTGAAATGCTCTAATATTTATGTAAAAAATATTTCAGGAAATTTTAAAGAGATGTGAAACCTATGGAGAAAGAAGTGTTTCTTGCTTTTTTAGGACTTATGTAAATCCCATTCCCATTATCTATCCTCCCATGTAAATGTTAAGAGAATTATGGGTGACTGATGGAACAGGATTGAATATTTTTCGTAAAATGATGAACTATAAACGTTTTCTTTTCATTCGTGCCTTATGATTTGATGATGTCGGAACACGGGATGGCAAAAGAAAGAGTGATAAATTAGCTCCAATAAGAGATTTATTTGAAAATTTTGTCAAGAATTGTCAGAAATTATATCATGTAGGGGAATAAATGACTTTGGACGAAAAGCTAGAACCTTTTCAAGGACGATGCACCTTTCTTAAGTATATGCCTAAGAAACCTGTAAGATATGGTATAAAGATATTTACTGTGGTTGATTTTAGAACCTTCTATACTTTCAACATGGAAATTTACTCAGGTCAGTAGCCAGATGGGCCATACAAGAAAGTCAACAGTTCTTGTGAAAAAGCAAAACGCATCCTAACTCCATTATACAATTCAAGAAGAAACATTACCACAGACAGTTGGTATACCAGTTTATAAATTGGCCAATTTCTTACAGGAAAATAAAATATCTATCATAGGAACATGGAAACTATCATTGGATGCAGGGATGGGAAGATTATCCCACCTGAATTTGTGTCGAATAAGAATAGAGAACAGCATTCAACCCTCTTCGGGTTTCAAAAGGATATGCTACTTTCTTATATGGCTAAAAAGAACAAATGTGTCAACTATGCACAATGATGACCATATTGATGAAAGCACTGGAGATTTGAAAAAATCTGAAATAATTATGCTTTATAACATGACAAAAGGTTTGGTTTATTGAGATTATGGCAAAGTACACTAGGGCTATCTGCCTAAAGGGAGGGATGCCTTCATGGAGGACTTTCTAAGGGAACATTGCGATGAGTATTTAACAGGTCATTCAAAGAAAATATATAGTTAAACGTAGTATATACTATGTATATACAAACATAGTATATAGTGTATAGTATATATATAGACGTTCTTCGGATATATATAGACTTTCTTTGGATATATATAGTGTATAGTATATATATAGACGTTTTTGGTGTTGGCGATAATTTTCAAAGTCGCGCCAAGGCTGCACCGTATACTAGGATTTTACCAAGAAACGGGAATGGATACCGACTATGTGCAATTCTTCATAACTCGCCAAGCAATTGGTGATTCTGCACTTTCCCCAAGAAACAAGTCAGACAAGAAAATTCCCAACAACACCTAACTAATTGAAGTTACATTTTTCCTATGCAGTTACACTACAGAATCTCTTTATACTTTCCCTACATAACTACAATAAAAATTATGAAGTTCATTTGCACTAAGTGACAAGCGAATTACGCCAGCTTCATCGCAGAAAGAACATACAATGAGGAACGATAAACGATTACAAACTCAGGATTTTAGTGACTATAAATTTCTATCACAGAATAAAATTTTATAAGTAAAACATAAAATTCTCATAAATAAATAACTTTAAATGATGCAGACAATTTACAGTATCGAAAGACACGTGGACTCCTCTAACAACATTAGGCTTAAATACTTCTTAAACCAGTTTAGGTACAGAAACACAAAATATCATATTAAATCATATATTAATTTACTTACACGGGCTAATTTCACTTTGTCCATCTTAAATTACTTCAATACGATTAAATTACACAACAGCAAATTAAGCGGCCTAAAACACACTACAATACCCAAGTAAATCAGACTTAAAGCATGTTGCCACAATGACCAAATTAAAAACTGACACTCGTGAAAGCTAGTTTCCTAAAACACACTACAATACCCAAGTAAATCAGACTTAAAGCATGTTGCCACAATGACCAAATTAAAAACTGACACTCGTGAAAGCTAGTTTGTTCACTTTAAAAGTTCAGGTTACTTTAAAATTCGTGTAAAAGTTATTATCTAGAATACGGTATGGTTCATATTATTGAGGTCGTTGAAAATTACGTTACAAGTATAGCAGGGATCCAAATTAACTTTACTTCAAGAAATTCAGTTTTGAATAGGCCTTTACGCCTTTAAGGAAATTAGAAATTTTAAAATAATAAAATGTTATATAAAGCTTAAAAAGCGATGAATCCATTTTTAAATTTTGATTAGACGTAAGAAAAATTATTAAAAAATGTATGGCAATATTTTTTTTTTAATTTGAGAGAAGAGGCATTGTGGCATTTAATATGATTTTTCCTGTAAGTAGCGTATCTTAGGTTTGTTTTCGTTTTTAAAGAATTGCTAATTTTATGAGTGTGTTTGTAGGTTACCAGTAGAATATGGCCGTACCCCCAAGAGATGTGGCTCCTTTTCTAAGATGGTTTAGAAAAGTTTTATTAGGTGTAGGTATTCTATATTCAAACAAATTTTTTTTTTTTTCTAATTTAAAATGTATTTTATCTAGTATGCATTCGTTATTTCAGCGATATATTAATTTTGTGGAATAATTTTTACCGTAATATTTAATAAATTTGTGTATTATTTTGTTATGAGTCTTATTATAATAATTTATTAATTGTTAAAACTATTGTTTCTGTCCTTTGGGAAAAGACCTTCAGTTGACATTAGCTTTTCATCGTTGCGTGTTGACGTTGTTTTTCTCTTTAAAAATTAAATGTGTATTCTTTTTGTGTATTTTTAGAGAGACCTTAAGAATGCATTGAGATTTCAGGATAAATTAGCCACTAGGTAAGTAAAATTAAAAAATTTAACATATCAAACTTCTTAAAATATGTGAATCATCTACTGTATTTTTGTGTGAGAACCTCAAGATTCTTGTAGTGTGTTGCCAAGTTTTACAAATACATACAATAAAAATTATTGGTTAAATCCTAATATATGGTACACATGGGATTTGGTGACTTTATGATGAGCAGTCAATGAGTCATTCTGGTGTTTGGCAACAATTTTTTGAGTCGCCCCCGAGGCCGTACCGTACACTAGGATTTTACCAAATTATTCTGCATGTACTTATATAATGGTGTGACTCTTCTTGTGCAGTGCAACATTTTTATTTTCCTATGCATCATGTGTACAATTGCACCTTAACATGATAAGACATCACTGTCAATACCCATACATAAGTAAATAGTTTAGATACTTATTTTAGTCGAATCTAACTTTCTAGCAGGGAGTGGCTGAACAAATCAAAACTTAGGTTGATCTTTAGATTATGGTAACTTGGCGAAAATTTGGTGACCAACTCTCCTACAGCAACCCTCTATATTTTTTTTCCCGCCGCCTTTTTGTCTTCACGAAGTAAAGACATGTTTATTTTCTTTTTATCTACTGAACACTTCTTCCAACAATCTACTAGCCGAATTACACTTATTCTAGAAATTTTATTTAACAAAACTGCTTAATCATGACAAATATTCACTGCAAAATTGGGAAAAAGTGCACAATACCATACTCCTTACGCGTTTTTCAAAATAACACATACACATAAACCATGTACACGTCGACTTATTTTTACTTAAAAAAACATCCCAGAATTACACAAAAATGGCATTGCGCACACTCTTCTCCATATCCATGTACACTGCTTTTTTCTCATAAATTAGAAAAATTTCACGAAAATGCATGACAATTTTCTGAATCTTTAAACCCGTTAAAAAGAACATATATGAAATTACCTAATAACGAAAAAGTATATACCCTTTCCAAATATGAATATCCACGTATAAAATAAATAAAATATCCAAAAACTTTTACCTCTAAATTATCTATTATATTGTAAACGTCACCAACGAATTCATACCGCAAACATTACAAATACTTAGTGTCAAATATTTAAATTATTTCCATGCACGTTTACTTCAACTAAAACGTATACCAAATTCCTACAAACATAAAATTCACAAAATAACTATCATTTAATTAAAATATAATTAAATTCAAAAACACTACTTAAAATATAAATAAGCACATACATTAAATTAATAAAAATTAGCTTACAATCCTAATTACTTTAAACTAAATCATTGCTAATAACAATTTTCCCAATAATACCAAATTACTTTACTTCCACTTTACATTTAGAACAATGCATAAAAATAATATCCTCAAATAATTAAAAATACTAACTTACCTAATCTTCTTCAGAATCTTGCTTTCATGGTAGATACACTTTTATTATGGACCTACACTCATGCACCATTCAACCAATTCTTTTGAATTATCACACAAACGCATTAAAAATCTAGAATTCACTTTAGACAGTGCCATACAATCCCAAAATTATTCAACCCTACTTCACACAACACACAATGAAGCTTAATACAAAATAATATACAGCCACAGATATTTTTCCAAATTCCCCCCTTTTCCGATTAAAGAACCGTAATTTGTCCATTAATATCACATGACTTATCCCATGATCTCTCATTTCCCTCACACAAAATAATGCGTAATCGGAACTGAGTACTGCTCACATTATTACCAAAGTCCCAGGTAGTAACCTTTATCACCTCCAAAATGTTGCCAAACTACCAGTTACCATATTCTAAAGATCAGCCAAAACTTATTCCATGTTCCTGGTTTTAACCAAAGTGCAGAACTTTTAATCCCAAACCTGTCCGATAGAAACCAAAACAGCAAATTTGAATTGGGTTTCATTATTATAGTCCTGGGTTTAATCCAAACAAAGCTTTGTCGCTCATGTCAGCAGACACTGTACATCAAGGAGAAATTGCAGAATTATAGAAGGGAGAAGGAGATATATCCCTCTTTCATTTATTCTTATTCCCAATGTAACATTCGCTGGTACAACCAGTGTACTAGCATAGTCTACTACAGTCTGTCTACCAGAACTGTTGTCGCCAATATGTCTAGTTGCTTGTTTCCACTATTGCAATGGGGCTGCTATATTTTAAGTAGGGGGTGAGCCAAGTGATTGTTTTATTCTTATTTTGTTTTTGGTGAATGTTTGCTTCAGGAAAAGTAAAGTTTAAACAATGTCGGTTCATCATGAAGTGCACCAAGATGGCAGACAGAAAAGTAATTCTTTAAGGCACCTCCATGAAAAATGGATTAGGGCTTATTTATTGCACAGCAACAGGCAGGCGCAGACTATCAGTCAAGAGCTTTTCATATAACAGACAGGCAATTCCCTATTTCATGTATGCTTAGGTTACAACTGATATATTTGCTTTCAAAGGTACAGTACCTCAGTATTGTCAAACTTAATTAAAACAGATTTAAAGGTAATATACAATATGTTATTTTTTTATTTTAAAAGCACCTATAAGTAAAATGATGATGTTAGCAATCAGACTTATGATCCCAAGCTCAGTAAGGATGTTTCCTTCACTAAAATATGTAATGTTCATCGCAAGTACAATGACAAGTTCTTAAATTAGAATTTACATCTGTGACAGAAAGTGATCAAATGGTTCCCGAGTGTCTGGAGATGGTTATAAATTGTCAAACTATGGTTCTGAGGAAGCTTGAGTGTTGCTTGCAAACTAATCATCCTTAGCTTGCAACAAAAGACAAACTCATTATCTGCAAGATCCAAATAAATAGAGATTTTTTTTTAAGAGCAATTTAGTGTATGTGAAAAAGCACAAATAACTTCTTTTGATATGATTGAATTAATTGCTCTTAAATTAAAAACATAATTTGGTTGACAAAATTATATTACCTGCTGTCATAAAATTATAAAAAGAAACTTTCAGATGATGCGTTTCATCACAAAACTGTAGAATTGCCCCAAAATAGTGAAGAAAATGCTGCTAAAACTCTTACACAGTGTTGCCACGCTACCTGGAAAACCGGGGGGCCAATTTTCGCAGCTCCAATTTGATTGTCCTTTAGAAAGGCAAAGCAACTTTTGGTTTCCAGTATTCTCGAGAATCGCATGTGCAGTGCATGAACTAAAGAAAGTACCTGTTCTCGTATAAAACAAAATGGGTTTAATCCTAGTATACGGTACCATGGAGGTTAGAATCAAAGAAATATGTATTGTAAAGAAGGAAAACCTCTCTGCAACAGACGTGGCTGTGGCTCCGTTCCATCATAGAGGGAAACAGCTGTGCATGTCTGATATATCTGTTGCCAAAGCTCGAAACCGGTGTCGAAGTTCGAAGGTCACGTTATCAAGAGTTCATAAAATGAATATCGTTTAAAATTTCTTTAACCACTTGTGCTAAAAAGACATGCCACGCACGTCAAGATGCTTTTGTCTCAAACCGCGAGCGACGTGAACACCACGTCGATAAGCATTTATCGCAAAAATGAAAATAACGTGGTGCACACGTCGCCTAACAACGAGATTGTTTATTTCTCGAGTTACAGCTCTGGATTGCACTCGCAGATGCGGAGCAGCGTAAATGAGACACTTTACCGCATGTTATATTGTAGCGCACTGCACCGCAACCGTGAAGTTTAGTCTTAGCGGAAGTGGTTAAACTCTAAAGGAAAAGAAAATATTTTTTGGCACAAGTAAATTAATTCATGGATTAATTATTTTCAGGGGAAAAAAAAAAAAAAAAAAAAACTACGAAAATCCGTTTTTAAAATTATTGCGAAAAATCCAAGAAGAAACGTCCTTTGATAAAACGTTTCTTCTTGGATTTTTTGCAATAATTTAGAAACGGATTTTCGTAGTTTTCTTTTTGTCAAAGAGCGTTTCTTCTTAACACGTGTTTCTCAATTTCCTGTACACGTCACGGAGAGGGAAATTCTGGCCGCCAGGTTCCGTCGCCAAATTCCTTGGCAAATTTTCCCTCCGCATTCTAGCGGCGTAATAGCATTTCACTTGTATGATGCGCAATAAACGGGTCATTTTGGTCTTGGCGACAATTTTCAAAATCGTGCCAAAGCCTTACCGTATACTAGAATTTTACCGCAAAATCTTTTTAAACCTTTTTTTTTTTTTTTTCTTTTTAATAAATACCTTGTCATTTTGCAGTAAAATAAAAAAATAGTAATCAGTCATCTAGGCTAGCCATGTAATATAACTATATTCGCTAAAATATTGTTGATTATTCTAATTCAATTTTTAAGTAATTATTTTTATGGTTTTCATATAATTTAATGTTGCTTCTTCCCTCTAAATTTATTTATTATTAGTAAATAATATTTCCAAATTTCAGGAAATTTTCTCTGTCATAATCCTGAAATTAATTATAGCAGTATGATGACATACCATCACGAAATTTAATGCACATATTTTTTCCTTATGTATGCTGCGAAATAAATATAAAATACCTCAATTTATTAAAATAGATTTCTTTCTTTCGTTTAGCTGCAGAATGTCTGCAAAAAAAAGCCTTATTTTATTCCAGATTGGGAAGATTCTAATCTCAATCTTCAATGGAGAAAACAACAACTATTATAATTATATTTGTGTTTTCAAGTGTTAAGGTGCCTTTTAAGAACATACCTCACGCAAATTAAATTTACCTAAAATCTAACCGAACTATTTAGCATTGCGTTGTGATTTATAAGGACCGGATTAGCCTTGTGTTGAACTGGTGATGATCATGAGTAATAATTAAATAAAACATACATTTGTTATCCAATATATATATCTTAAATTTTATAAAATTTCTTAAGTGGAAAACTAAACAAAATTATCAAACAAAGTATACCAAGAATAATTAAGAATAAATGTCCTCTGAGATTTATTGAATAATTAAGTGAATTTGCTACACAATACAAGTAATACCATAATTAATTTACATCTTAGCACAGTCAACGTACATTACGCGGATAGACTGAAATTTTCTTGAAACACACCTGGAAAACCTGGAAAAGTCGAGGAATTTCATTCTCCTGTTTGAGTGGCAACCCTGCTTACAAATTCAAATTTCGCTTTAAAAATCTATAAAACAAGGAATACTACAGGAAAAGCACAATTAATTGCATTAGTTCAATTCATTCTCAAAAGTAATATAATTAATCAATTTTTATGCCATTAATTATCTGATTCAACAACAGGAAAACATATTTTCCATGAAATTAATTCATATTTACAAGAAAATTAAATTTCCTAGAATTTGTTTCATAAATGCTTATTAATTTTTGTTAAACAATTTATCATATAACTGTTATTATTATTATTAGATCACCTCCTCCACCAAAATTACCTGATGGTTCATCTCATAAATTGTTTGGTAATTACTATTTTACTCGAGATGGAAGACGTCAAGCTCGTCCTCCACTGATCCTGATAGAAGGAACAAAAAGGAAAGCTATTACAGCTGGTGTCGAAGAAAAGTAAGTATTTTGTAGCTTTGCATAATAATAATAATAATAAAGATCACACATTTGTAACATCAGTAAATATTTAATATAATTTAATTGACATTATAAATTATTATTTCATTATCTGTAGCATTACTTAAGTTTTAAGCAATTTTTTTTTTCTTTTGTGTAAAATGTGCTCTTTAGAATTAGAAAACAGAATGCATGTGTACAATACAGATGAGTTGTAATGTCGAATCTTTATTATTATATTATCATAAATCTTTAATGCTATAATAATAAATTATCACATTATACATATAGCATTTCTGAGCTTTATTGTTATAGTATATTCAGCAAATAAAGACAAAAAATTTGTTTTTGCTACTGAAAGAAATTAGAGTTGTTTTTGTTGTTCTTGTATACATGGGTTAGCAGTGAGAAGATAATACAATTTAGAATGGGTCTAGGACTTTTGGCCATTTTAAAATTATTGTACTTTTTTGCTATTCTTATTTTTAATATTTAACATTTGATAAATAATCTTTTGCTTACCTTTCTTGATGATTTACAAGACACTTGGAATTCTTTGCCATTTTGTTTTTTACACAGAACTTTATTTTACAACTATTTACAACAAAATGCTTACATAGAATTTTCATCATTTTTCTTTTGTTGCCACTACATTTTTATCAAAATCCGCAATGCAGTAGAAAAACTATAACGATCATAAAAATAAAAAGGCCACGCCTCTCGCGGCCAGTAGCATAGCCAGGATATCGCTCCTTTACCAACCAAAAAAATAACAGAGGCAAATCCCTTCGAAGTGGTAGGAGTTGATTTTGATGGTCCTATGAGTACAAAGGATGAAATTGGGAAGGCTTATATTGCTCTGTATACATGCGCTGTAACAAGAACTGCGCATTTGGAACTAGTGTCTAGCCAGACCACAAAAAATTTTCTTCTGTCCTAGAAGAGTATATCGAATGGTATACTCAGACAATGCAAAAACCTTTAAAAGAGCAGAAAAGGGTTTACAAAAACTATGGAATACCATCAAGGACAGAGAAGTTCAAAATTATTCTGGTAATAAAGGTATTAAGTGGAAATTCGATGTAGAAAAGACGGCCTTGCTGGGCAGTTTCTGGGAAAGGCTTATTAGATCTATAAAGTCATGTTTGAAGAAAATATTCATGAAGGCTTCACTTAAATTTGAAGAGCAGGAAACAATTTTAATTGAAATTGAGGCAATATTGAATTCACGTCCGCTGACTTACGTTCTTAGTGAAGTCAGAAAACGAGAACCGCTAATACCAGCTCATTTAAGTTAAATGAAGACTGACATGTTTACCATAAGGCAAATTTCTTAAACCCGATTCAACAAAAGAAAAATTAACAAGGCAATATAAATACGGGTTAAGGTTATTAGAAGGTTTTGGGAAAAGATGGAAAGGGAAATACTCACTTGAAATTAGAAACGTAAAGCAAATTCAGAGAGGTAATGCTGTAACATATCTTTTGAAGGGATCTGTAAATTTTGGAAAAGGCAGAAAAACTACCAAGATTATTATGGAAGATGGGAGTTGTACAAGAGTGTCATCCAAGACAAGATGGAAAAATAAGGGCTTACATTATCTGTGAAGCTAATGGAAAAAAATTATCCGTTTAGCTTCATTATCCTGTGCAGCTATTGTACCCAATACATATGACTAGAACTCTTTGAACAGAACACAGTGAATTTAAATTTTGAACACTGCATCTATGAATACATTAAAAACGTTAAAGTTTAAGATTACTTCACAATCCAATCCTTTGATGAACTTGAAATTAGAAACGTAAAGCAAATTCAGAGAGGTAATGCTGTAACATATCTTTTGAAGGGATCTGTAAATTTTGGAAAAGGCAGAAAAACTACCAAGATTATTATGGAAGATGGGAGTTGTACAAGAGTGTCATCCAAGACAAGATGGAAAAATAAGGGCTTACATTATCCGTGAAGCTAATGGAAAAAAATTATCCGTTTAGCTTCATTATCCTGTGCAGCTATTGTACCCAATACATATGACTAGAACTCTTTGAACAGAACACAGTGAATTTAAATTTTGAACACTGCATCTATGAATACATTAAAAACGTTAAAGTTTAAGATTACTTCACAATCCAATCCTTTGATGAACCAAGAGTACATCGAAGAAGAGGATGCTACAGTGTTAATGATCGATTGAAATCTAAAACTAATTCGCTAGCAAGTATTCTCAGTAACAGTGGGCATAACAAATAGTTGTAAAGAATTCGAAGTAACGTTAAGGGAATCAAGGCCTCTAATTTCAATTTTTAAACTATCATATAAGTTATAATCATCCATTTTTTTGACTGGCTTTAAATTCAGCTGATGATTCATATGTGTTTATTAAAATTTTCTATCTGCCAAAACTTTCTTTCAGATTATTTATTGCTTTGGCGTAATTTTCGGTAACTAATGGTAAGCCCTTTATTGACATTAAAGACTGTGTCCGTTAGTAAAGATTTAAGGTACTTTATTTTACAACTATTTACAAAAAAATGTTTACATTAGAACGTTCATCAGTTTTCCCTTGTAGCCACTACATTTTCATCAAAATATGCAATGCGGTTAAAAAAAATATATATAATGAGCATAAAAATAAAAAGGCCACGCCCTCTTGTGGCCAGTAGCATTAACTGTAACAGGCCATCACCATTTCACCATGGCCGTTTCACCATCGGGACATTTCGCCGTCAGTATGTTTTGCCGTGGGGACGTCTCGCCGTCAGTATGTTTTGGCGTCGGAATGTTTCGCCACCAAGACATATTTTTCTTTACATGACTGTATTTTATCTTGTCATAATATATTAGTTTTATTTTGTTTAATAATTCTGTTTACTTTTTGTATACTCAATAACGGTTGCTTTAAATATGTATAGTTATTTACAAGTATGAGATGTAAAGAAATTACACATAGTTGGAAAATTATATCAGTATCAAAGAGAATCGGGGCTAAACTTCTGATATAACAGAAGTTATATTATCAATTTTAAAATTATGCTGGTACAATATTTACATGATTCGTCAAAAGTTCTTGAAATTTTAATTGGCTAGTTCAGAGAAATCATTCGTACAAGCCATATTTTGACAGCACCTTACTCTCTTAAAATTAATATGTCATGTGCAACGGTGTGTTTGTATAAAACTGTACACAGAAACATTTTATATATTATTTTATATACAATGTTTATTAAATTATTTTAAAGTAAACAAAGTTATTAATTTAAATCAACTTAATATAATATGGCAAGATATAATACAGTCGTGTAAAGAAAAATATGTCTTGACGCCGAAACATCCCGACTGCGAAGCAGCCCGATATCGAAATGGCCACCCGAACAATCCTATTTCCGTTTAAAACACGATTCCCGAATCAGACTTTCCCAAAGGTCCAAACGACTGCGGCCACTAGCTCTGGTGCCTCAGGTCCATACAGGAATTCCTGCAGTGGATCAATGAGTTGTATCATTCTGAGTTTTAAAATATTTGTGGTGAAAGGCAGGCACTGAAAGATATGTCTTGCTTTCAGCTGTAATTCGGGGCAGTTTCTGCAGTTGATAAATGATCTTAATTTGTTCTGATGAGTTTTCATACCCTTATAATGATTTGTTCTTAATATAACTATTATGGATGTTATGTTTCTAGGGCAATCCGAGTCTTTGACAAGTGGCTTCTTAAAACTACGAGTTGGAAGTTTTTATCTGGCTAGTGCATTTGTATTAATGAATGTGATGGAGATATTGGATTATTCAAGATCTCTGGTTTCTTTAACCAGAGAATCAGCACACTTATTTCCCTGAATGTTTACATGTGCAGGAATCCATTGTAGCACACAAGATTTTTCTCTGCTGTGTAGCTGCTCTATTAGAAAATTAATAGCTGAGGTGATGTGAATATTTCTGTTTCTGATAGCTTTCAAGGCCAATTTAGAATCTGAAAAGACAACAAAACCCTCTGCAGTGTCCACAGGTTGCTAGTCAGCTAGATATAAAGCGAGGGCCTCCCTAATCGCTCTAAGTTCACTAGTGAAGTCCAAGGCAATCATACCTGTACTAATTTTGTTCGTATATATATTACCATCCAGAAAGAGGAAGAGAATGCCAGCATTTCCTATATTGAGGGATTTATCTGAGAAACAGTTGGAATAAATCAGATACGTATCAAATATATATGAATTAATATTAAGTAGAAATAAGATTACATGAGATTAGCTAAACATTGCTTTTTCGACACTACCAGCTACTGCTGTATGCTACAGTTACAGTTAAGTGTTTTATGTTACAATTATAGTTATATATATGGCACCTTCCTTTTTAAGAGAAATGAGGAATTATACATACTGTTTTAAATAATAAAGTTTCCTAGAAGTTTTACCAAATTGAGTAGCATAGTTATGTCAACATGCAGACCTTGGTGACACAACACTTCTGTTACCTGCAGGAAAATGTACAGGTATCTCTAAATTTGTATTGCTACTAATCTCAGAATAATCTCTCTACTTTTCTCCCCCTCCTTTTAGCTTTTCCCTTTCTTATTTATAAACACGTTATCTCCTACCATCTGTGGTTTTAATACTTGCATTCCTATCATAATAACTTTTATGTAAGCTTTGTTTCTTCAGTGTATATTGCTTTGCTTCTCATAATAGGTTAGTTTGGATGAAAATTTAGTCATTCAGCTGGAAAGCTCAAGTAACTGGAATATTTTAGAACTGTAGAAACTTTTTTCCCTGTAAAATTTAGTAAATGAGATATTTGTATTGCCATTACAGAGCTAGTAATACCATTAACATATATACATTATTGGTAAACAGTGTGATTTAACACCAGTAACGAATAGGAATGATGCCACAGCACAGTGCAATTTTAAAAAGTTCATTTTGGTTTAATATAAATTCTTTTAATTGTGAAACGCTAGTTTAATTTTTGTAAACAAGGATACAAGTTCTATTTTTTCCTCAAATTTCAAAAAAAGGATTATTATATGGGACTGCATGAAGTAGAATATTTTCAAAAGTACAGGATCTGAGCATCAAAATAGGCCATTACTTTGAAAGCAGATAAAAAATGATCATGTAATGGAAAAATTAATGCAAGTGATTAAAGTTTTTATATGCTATATCCATAATTTGTATCTTTTTATTATCTAATTAAATAAAACATTATATGTTCTTTTAAACGTCTACTGCTGTGATTGGTGACATGTCCAGCAACTTTCATATTTAGTGGGATTTCATAATTGAATCAGGCTTAAGAAATACTTGTATATTGTCTATTATGCCTGAAATGAGTTTTCCCCGATAAAATCGTAATTTTAAAGGTAGACTAATGTAGACTTAACATTACTGAGCAAAGATTTTGAGCACTATTATAAAAAAAGGAACTATTAATGCAGTTTTTATAAAATTTTGCTATTTTGACATAATTTAAGGCATTTGTAGCTGCCAACTCTAGAGTTTTTCATCACATCTCCCAGTAGATCACAGAAACTCCCTGTTTTTAACTGCTTGCCTGATTATCCAGAGTTATCTCGGGTTCGTACATAATGCAGTTAATTATTATCCCGAGAAAACTCGGGCACAGCAGAATTTGTCAGTACAATTTGTTTTATCACAGTTTTACTCAGCCTGGAGGAAATATTCAGCTATGATTGGTAGTTTGTTGGTTTCGTGGTTCTTTTGGCACCACTGGTCACATGTTTTCCTGTTGTATGGTATACGTCAGCTTGTGGATTAGTAATGTATAAAGAGGGATAGTTGTGTTGAAAAAAAAAATAAAATTGCGGGTATAATGCAAGATAGTGCAAGCAATGATTTTTTTAGATAGTGATTACGAAGAGGTGGACATTTTCTGGATGTTATTCGTGCTACTAAAAGCCTATGATTGCCTTGAAAATCAGTTTCCTGCATTTATTAGTGAACTATTCCCTGAATTACATGGCAGTCGTCGAATGACGTTTTTGACTCCTACTTTGCAAAATTTATGTGGTATTGCTGCTCAGGTAGAATCAGCTAGAAAAGAAACTATTTCAAGATTAAATTCATTGCGTAAAACTTATGTGTCATAGTCGTATAACATTGGCAATGAGACGTAGCCACAAAAAATGAAGGTAAGTACTTCTGTTGTTTTGTAATCTGTTTTCGACATTGTTTTGAATAACAGCTATCTTGGAAATATTACTCCTTAGTTCCATTCATGGCATGAAAAAAATCGCCGAAAATATCAAGGGGTGCCCGATTATAAATTTTTAACATTTGTGGTTTTGATTTTGAATATTTTCTGCAAATGTAGTGCATTTCACAAATATCTTGTCATGAAAAGCATTTACTATATGCAGATCCATGCAGAAATTAGTGCATTCTTAGATGAATAAAGCTACTTAATTATAACAAAAATATTTAGTGCTATATACTGCTGTATTTTAAGTGCACCAAAATTTTTATTGCTGATAAATGCTTTTACTTTGTATTATTTATTTTCAGTGTTGAAGCAAAATCTGTAACTAGTCAGAAAATTGGTGCCATTACTCCTGGTACTCCTTATGTATGGCCAGAACCCTCTTCACAGCCAACCAGATAATTTTTTGTTACTTGAATATGAATTTGTAGTATGCTGTTATATGCAATGTTTATTTGATAGGAATAAATGTTTATCCATAGTATTTTTGTGATTTGTTTTATCTTTACTTTTGGTTTATCTCAGAATATGTTCTTATATACCTGAGATGTCCGACTTCCAAAGAATTTCTCCCCCCTCCCAGAAGTAAACTGGCAGAAAATTAACTATTGCCTATTTAATTGAGGTTATTGCTATCCTGTTATATCTTCTGTTATGTATTACCTCTTTCCAGTTTTGTTTCTTGGTGGACTGCAGTGATGAATCTCGATAGCAATATGCAGAACAGCAGCCAGAACAGAAGCACTTAGTGGCATCACCACATGAGCCAATCTCAAGATGGTGAATCTGCTGTATAATAGAGAAAGCAATAGCTAATGTGTAGAGCTTTGTTGGCATGCACCATTTTTTATCGCTGATTTGGCTTGAGGTCCACATTTCTTGAGCTCCACATTAGTTTCATATTTTCCGATCTTGTATTTTTTCATATTTGAATACGCATTTATTTCCAGAAACAACAACAAAGAAATGTATTAGTAAGACTACATTTAAGATAGATCATTATAGTTTTGTACTATATACATGTAAAATCATTTAAGAAATTTCTTTTTTAATTAGATACTCATGTTTTAAATTTCAAAAATATAAAATTTAATGGATCCCATTTTATTTTTTAAATAATACAATTGCAAATTTTGAATTTCTATTAAAAGTATTGGTTTATTTGTTTTTAAATTGCCCACATCAGCATCACATTGTTATTTATTAAATAGCGCTTATTAAAATTATTTTCTAAATTAAATGTATATTTTATTTCTAAATCCATTGATATGCTGATGATCAATATATAGTAACAAGTATTCAAATGAGGAAAACATATTTTTGATATCTAGAAATATATGGCTTGTGCAGCACAAATCTGCTTTAGTCACATGATATCATACATATGTACATGAATTCAATTTATTTTTAAATTTAAAAGTTTAATTTTAAGGAATATTTTGTTTTCACATGTTTTATAGATAGAATTATAGAGTATGTAAGGATCTTATGTTTTACTAACGTTTATTTTATTTTAAATCTTTACTATCACTTCTTATTTCCTACTTCCGGCCAGAATTAAAAGCGTTAACATATTTATGCAAAATTTGTCTGGCGAACGCCAAGTACTTAAGTTGTGGCTTTTTGCCAAGCGAGAGAGAGGAAGGAGTTAGTCGAAGCAAGCCGCTTACCTTAGAAGTTTTACTCAGTTGCTAGTTGCCTTCCAGGCCAGAGGTTTAATCCTCGTGATAATTTTAAACGTATTGTAGTGTTAACAGTTCTCTGTACTACATACGGCTTCCTGTTAATATTCGGCCAATCTTACACGTAGGCCCTTGTTGATTATTCCAAATTTAAGTTAGAGTTTAGTTGTATTTTTATATTCTTACGTTCAGACCACAAGTAGTTGGTCTCTGTATTCCGAAGTACGGAAATTATTGTAAAGAGTGAAAAATAAAGGGTTTTGTATACCCTTCCTGTGTATCTTGTCTACTTCCCACAGTTATTGAACATAGCTTTAGTAAGCTCCCTGTTCCGAGTCAGGTCTGTGCATGTTCCCAAAGAAAGTAAGACGGAACATTGAACCTGATAGTGGCGCCCAACGAAGAAGAATAACCATGGCCGAGTTTCAAGAAGAACCTGTGCTGCCTGCAGAAGCGGCTCAGAATCCAGAAATGCCAGCTGCCGCCCTGGAAGGATTTGGTTACATCGTCCAGACCATGCGCGCTTCGATGAAACCAGAAGCAGCATTTAATGGAAACTCACCGGTAACCAGTTTTTTGGAAAAATTGGATGACAACTTCATGCTCTACCCCGTGCACGAGTTTCAAAAAGTTACCTTAGCTACCAGCGCTTTGAGGGGCCAAGCGCTTAACTGGTTCAAATGTATAGGCAGAAGTCTCTTGGGTCAAGCAGGAAGTCCCACCTATACTTACGAAAATTTCAAGACTGCCCTAGTAAAAGCCTTCCCTGTCGTAAGGGATCGTGCGAAATTAGAAACGGAGCTTTTCAGCATATATCAGCAAATGATCGAAAATTTCTCAAGCTTTATTTTAAGAAAAATTCACGTCTTCAAATTCTTGTATGGAAACCGTCCGGATCCTGAGATAATTCAAGTGATTTTGCCGAGGTTACTTCCCCAAGTGCAAGACTTTATTGAATTAAGGAATCCGACTACACTGGAAAAATTATTTGAGCTAGCAATCCAGTTTGAAAGTAGAAGAACGGCGGACGTCGAAAGAAGACGCCAATATCAACAGCGAAGCCAATTTGGTACGCCAAGACTACAGCAAACTCAAGCACACGGCTACGGATGCAAAGCGAATCAGTGGGCAAGGAAACACGAGCATTCAAAAACAGCCGGCGAACGCCGACAGTTCAATAGCAATCCAGGAAAAAAGTCTCAAGGCCAGTGGAAAAAGAAGGAAAGCATGGAAATGAAAAATGATTTAAACTAAAACGGATTTCTGCTGACGGGAGGGTGCGGAAATCCGAAGGCCAAGAAAACCCCTCTTCCTTCAAGTTAAATACAGTAATGGTGAAAAATTTGACTCTTCCGAAGATTAAAGTGTTGGTGAATAATATCCCAGCCACCGCACTCCTGGATACAGGCGCGCAGTGTTCCTGTGTGGCAGAAGATTTTTTTAGGAAATATTTTCGTAAATATCGCATATATAATTCGGATAATACGACAGTGTTAGCGGCGCAAGGAGAAAGATGTAAGTGCATAGGTAAATTACCACTGTACATCCGTATCAAGGACGAACAAGTAAAGGTTATGTTTTTCATAGTAAAGAATCTGCAAGCACATATTATCTTAGGAATAGATTTTCTTTCAGAGGCACAAGCAACGCTGGATTTTAATGAAGCGTCCCTTAAGCTGACGATGAAACCAGTTCGAGAAGAAAAGGCTGAACCGCCGATGTTAAACCTTGACCACCTGCCTAATGAAGAGCAACGAAGAATCCGACAAGTGGTAAGTGAGTTTGCTTCGTTATTTAGTGATATTCCAGGATTTACTCAGGTTACTAACCATAGTATTGACACCGGAGATTCAATGCCAGTTCGCCACAAAGCATACCGGTATGATAAGAATAAGGAAAAAATTATAGAATGGCATATCACCGATATGCTACGTAAAAAGATCATAACACCCATCTCAAGTAGTTATGCTAGCCCGGTGGTTTTATGTAAGAAAAATAATGACTATCCATTGACACATCCAAAAAGGTGGAGATTCGCGATTGACTACCGTAAATTAAACTCCATAACTAAATATCCGGTATATCCGTTACCTATTATTGCAGAAATTCTAAGGAACATAACATCGACCAAATATATGACGACTTTAGACTTATCGACTGGTTATTTTCAATTAGGGGTTATGCCTGAGGACGTGCCTATGACTGCTTTTATAACCAAGTCTGGCACTTATGCATTTCTGCGTATGCCGTTTGGCCTTTCAGGGGCACCGGCAACATTTCATCGATGTATGGACATTGTGTTAAGGCCTGTTCTTGGAAAGTCCACATTTATCTATTTAGCCGATATCATTATTACTAGTGATAATCTCGACCAACATGTACAGGATTTAAGACAGGTGTTTTCTTTATTAAATGAGGCCGGTCTAAAAGTTAATGTCGAAAAGTGCAAATTTGCAGCCCCTGAATTAAAATATTTAGGTTACAAAATATCTCAGAAAGGAATCGAGACAGACGAATCAAAAATAATCGCTGTACAAAAGTATCCGACTCCGAACACGGCAAAGAAGCTCTCTTCTTTTCTAGGACTTTGTTCATATTATAGGTCCTTTATAAAAGATTTTGCAGCTATTGCTGAACCATTGTTAAAATTAAAAAGGAAAAAGGCAACATTCTCGTGGACGGCCGAAGCCAATAGTGCTTTCGAAAAATTAAAACAAGCATTAACGCAAGCCCCTGTGTTGAAATTTCCTGAAAAGGATGAGAATTTAGGAATTTCAGCGGATGCTTCGGATTATGCGGTAGGAGCGGTACTTTCACAAAATCAGCAGCCTGTGGCATTTTTTAGCCGAACTTTAAATCAAACACAAAGAAACTATTCCGCGACCGAGAGAGAGGCACTTCCAGTTCTGTTAGCAGTGCAAACGTTCCGAGTCTGTTTTGGAAAGGCGCCAATAACAGTGTACTCTGATCATGCGGCGGTAACTAGATTGTACTCAGGGAAAAACTTATCCTCAAGGTTAATAAGATGGGCACTCAAGCTACAAGAATATAATCTGGTAATCAAGCATACCCCCGGAAAGGAAAATATCGTAGCAGATGCCCTATCCAGAATTAAAATAGATGAAGAAGGTAATACTGTAAAGGTGGCAATGCTCACAGCATGTACAATAAATTCCCGAGAAACTGTAATAACCGAACTGGGTAAGGATCCTGAGTTTGGAAGCATTTATGAGTATTTAAAGGATCCTGAAAATTTTAGCCACCAAGATATTGTGGCGATAAGAAATAGGGCGGCCCATTACGAACTAATAGATGGTCTATTATTTTATACAAAAACTACGAATTCCAACAACGAATTTCGACCTGTTATCCCAGCTAGTCTTAGATTAAATATCCTGCAGGAGTTGCATGACAGCCCTTTAGCTTCTCATGCTGGTATTCGAAAAACTATACAACGCGTACGCGAGGCAACTATTTTCCTGAACTGCAAAAGTTAACAAGGGCGTATGTCCAGTCCTGCCCAACATGTCAAGCAGTTAATTATATTAATTTCCGCCCGGCCGGGTTTCTAAATAGTATTAAATCCGAATTTCCAAATGAAATAATTGGCATCGATTTATTGGTCTCTTTCCCCAAAAGTCAGTTAAATAAAAGTCGCTATCTCCTTGTTATGGTTGATCATTTTAGTAAGTGGACCGAAATTGTTCCCTTAAAACGAGCCTCCGCGAAATTAGTTACTGATTCTATTTTAAATAAATATATTTTAAAATACGGGGTGCCCCTAAAAGTTATGTCGGATAATGGTCCTCAATTTGTAAGTAATGTATTTGAAGACGTGCCAAAAACTGGGCATACGTCATTTAAAAATGGTCCCGTATCGGCCGCAATCAAATATAGCGGAACGGGTCAATAGAAATATAGTGAAAATTATCCGTACTTATGTTAAAAATTTTCATAAAAGCTGGGATAACTATGTCAATGAATTTGCTTTCGCCCTTAGGACCGCAAAACATGATACAACGGGCAAAACTCCTGCTGAGTTATTTTTAGGCAGAAAGATTATAACACCGTTAGATAAATTATTTTATGTGCAACAAAGAGCCCCAGAATTTAAAATGGGTGATATAGAAAAATTAATTAAAGAAGCAAAAAAGAATACTGAAGTAGCACAGAGAAAACAGAAGCTTTATTATGATTTGAAACGACGGGGAGTAACTTATAAAGTAGGGGATGAAGTGTTAAAAATTAAGCATTCACTTTCTTCAGCACCAGAACATAAAACTGCCAAATATTTTCCACGATTTGAAGGACCATATGTCATAGAAAAAATAACTCACGCTGTAGTGGTGTTAAAAGCCAGAAATGGTGAAACGTGCTACGCAAACATTGATCAAATAAAACCCTACTATGATCGTAATAAAATGCAAATTTTCAAAGATCTTTTGCAGGATCCGGCACGGCAGACACGGCAGGCACAAGCTCCGGAGGTGGAACAACGTCAAGCACAAGGACGAGCCATTAGGAGGCAGGAACAATTGAAAAGAAAGTTTCCCCGCTGGAAAATTGAAGGTAACAAGAAAAAGAAGCCGTTCCACCGTCCAGAAAAGAGAGCTCACGAACACCCCCAGAATGAAGAAGGGAGAAGTACGACGAATCCAAAGAAAGCCAGGAGAAATAACGGCAACTATAACCCGGCTCTCAAATGGAAGATCCACTTATCGGACAGGACTCTCCGCAGCAAATGTCGCCGAACTGCGGAAGGGCCACCAGCGGCGGAGGAAAAGTTACAAGGAAAATTTGAACGGCCAGCAACGAGGTCCAAGCAGGAACGCGAAAGAAGTGTCCCGGTTCCGCCAAGACCAGCTGCCATCAAACGGCCAAGACCAGAGGCAGAGGCGAAAAGAAGGTATCAAGGGTGACCGAACTGGAGGGAAAAGAAAGCTTCTAGAGGAAGGCACTGAAGGGCGAGCCCGCACAAGAAGGAGGATAAATCAAACGAGAATATGCGCTACCTTCCAGGACTGGGCTCAGAAAATAGTGTCCGAATATCACAAAGATAAGTAAAATTTTATGTTACTTTGAAAACTTAAGTTAATCTTTCATTCTTACTGCAAGTGGCAGATTTCAAGAAGTTTTACCTCATGTGAGGTCTACCTTTATCGCCAAAAAGACGAGAAATGAGTTGTTACCGATTTTGGTATTATGTTTTTCAATTACTCGCGCGTAAAACTAAATTTGATGTATAATAGGAATGTGTAAATACTTAAATATTGTAAAAGTTATTGTATAAATTTTATTTAAAACATTGTGGCAAGAAAGAAGTTTTAGTCTGAAAGACTTTTTGAAATGTAGTATTTCAATGTAGAAGAATTGGCACTTGCTGGGAAAAGGATAGAAGTTAACAATGTACTACTAATGTATGTTTTAAAATGCGTAAAATTAACGGCATGTTAATATGTTCTTATATACAAGGTGAACTGTTATTTTTAATATTAAGAAATACTGTGATATGGTAAAAGTGAAAGTAATGCCAAAAATTTTTTTTTATTCGTGTGACTGTAAAAAGACCAAATTATGGTGACTATGTGTTAAAGGTTGAATGAATGTAGTTAGGCTCTCTGACGCTACACTTCAGAGTTAGCCACTTTCAGAATAGTACCTCACGGTTTAGAGTTGAAGATAGGGTGTGTTACGAGGTCTGGTTACGTTGAATTTTAACACGTTAGTGTTTTGATTGTAGGAGGCAGTGTTGAACACGTATACATAAACACATTCGTGTTTGGTGTTCTTTTACAACACATGTCAGAGAGCACGGGAAGAGGTAATTAAAATAGTCATGAATGAAATAAGAATGTTAAGAGAAATATAAATATGCATGTTACTTGCCATTTCATTGTGTAACATTTCATTAAACTAGTTTTCCTTCCAGATCTCTGGAAGGAACCAGATTTGAATAAAAGCTCCTGTTTAGATGCAGTACAGATGAAAAATTGGGTGTCCATGGAGCTGCTATTGTAAAAACAATTTTTTTTTTTTTTTAAAATTTCTAGTTTCTAGTGAGAAATGTTTGTAAAAGATTGGCCTCGCGTTAGATTCTAGAGCTAAAAGTTTTCAACAAGGTCGTTTTAGACCTCAGTTTCAAACTAATTAACTCTGGCGGGAAGTATATAAGGATCTTAAGTTTTACTAACGTTTATTTTATTTTAAATCTTTACTATCACTTCTTATTTTCTACTTCCGGCCAGAATTAAAAGCGTTAACTTATTTATGCAAAATTTGTCTGGCGAACGCCAAGTACTTAAGTTGTGGCTTTTTGCCAAGCGAGAGAGAGGAAGGAGTTAGTCGAAGCAGGCCGCTTACCTTAGAAGTTTTACTCAGTTGCTAGTTGCCTTCCAAGCCAGAGGTTTAATCCTCGTGATAATATTTAACGTATTGTAGTGTTAACAGTTCTCTGTACTACATACGGCTTCCTGTTAATATCCGGCCAATCTTACACGTAGGCCCTTGTTGATTATTCCAAATTTAAGTTAGAGTTTAGTTATATTTTTATATTCTTACGTTCATACCACAAGTAGTTGGTCTCTGTATTCCGAAGTACAGAAATAATTGTAAAGAGTGAAAAATAAAGGGTTTTGTATACCCTTCCTGTGTATCTTGTCTACTTTCCACAGTTATTGAACATAGCTTTAGTAAGCTCCCTGTTCCGAGTCAGGTCTGTGCACGTTCCCAAAGAAAGTAAGACGGAACATTGAACCTGGTAAGTATACCAGAATATAGATTCCATAATATCTGGTATAAAAATCTAGTATCTGTTTTTAACAGCATTAACACATAGATCCATGCCATTTTCTCTCGAAATGTATTTTTCTGTAAAATGAACAAAAAAACTATTATTATTCATAAATTTAAGTATTAATTTGTATTTTTTTCCTTTCTGGATAGTTAAAAAAAACACCAATGAAAATTTTTGTACTACTAAAGTATGTGGATTGTGTTACTAAAATTTTCAATCAAATTTCATCTAAATATTTGCTAAGTGGCAATTTGCAGGGGGTTTTAAAAATGTGAAATTGAAGGTTTACAAATTTTATGTCTAACATGTAGCAAATACAGCTCATGTTCCCATAAAAGGTTCTCATTAATAAAATGCCAGAAATTTATTTTCCTGATTGTTGTACATTGGTGTCATTGTAATTGAAGATTACTCTGTAGTACAAAGTCTCAAATCCACATGTCCAAAATCGCTCCTCCTCGGAATGGTGTACACACCAGAGTGCCTAAGTAGCACGACCTTACCCCTAATTGAATAATTAAACTTTTTTAATAAATACAAAGACATAACTCTAATACAAACTAGTAATTTTTTTTATAAGAATATAATTTAAGTATATGAATGCATATAAGAATCAAAGGTACACCTTGCGCAAAAGAAAATGGGACAGTTCTATAGTTTCCGTTCTACTGGATCGATTGTCGAAATTTAACTTGCGTTTTCTATGTCTTGAAAGCGCAACTATTAGATTTGTATCATAGTTCATTCCTTGCAGCAATGGCGCAAAGAATTAATTAAATTTGTATTTAAATTAAATTTAATTAAATTCAATTTATTCTTTTGAAACAATTGTTCTAACATAGGTATTTTTACCCCAAAATCGGACTTTTTCTGAATTAACATATCATTTTTTTTCCATATTTCGATTCTACGACGCAAATTAATTCCAAATTGCCAAGTTTTGAAAAAATCGCACGAGTCGTTTAAAAAAGAATTATCTCTCAAAATTTCCGTCATGTTAATTGAATTTGGTATATGTTTATTAATATCTCTTTTTATTAAACTTATTTGATTCTTCCTTTCACATTTCGAAATTTAGGTTCATTCCAAATAAAATTCTTTCATTTTTTATGATTTATTTTAAAAATTTGTATTTTTAAATACCGTAATTTCCGGAAGAAAGGCCGCATCAGCGTTAAACGCCGCACTCGAGAAAAATGGCGGGAAAAAAATTAAAATTACACAGAAACGCCGCATCAGCGTAAACGCCGCAATAGATTAAATTGCGCGCGACGTCGTCGTGAGCCGTATAGATGCAAAAACTCAACCTAAGTTCTGATATATGACATACCAGTTAAGAAAAATGCATGAAATGAAACTATAACTCAAAAATAAATTGAAGGTAAGAAATGTGGAAAATATATTTACCTTCACGTATGTACTTATATTTACCCACTAAAGAAGTCCATATTTGTAATACTCAGACTATATTATAAAAAATGTTGCAACAACGAAATATTAAATTTGGATGACAAAAGGAAATTTTAAATTTTACTTACGAATTACAGCAAACTATACATCATATGAAGCCATCAAAATCTGATTCTTCACTACCTGAATTAAAAAGATTTAGTAAATCCTGATCCAAATCTTCTAGATCCTCACATTCATCCTCTTGGTTTACAGTCTCTTTATCTAAGGATATAATTTCAACTTCTTTGAACCCTGCTATTATTGACGATGTTTCTACCGATTTCCACGCACTTCCTGCCCACTTTGCAATTTTTTCATAAGATGATCTACGCATTTTACCGCTTTTGGTTTACGTATGCAATCCTTCACTCATCCAGCACTCCCACCGCTTTCGGACTTCAGCTTTGAAGAATTTATTACCTGACAAATCTAACGGTTGTAAGATTTTTGTCAAACCACCAGGAATTATTGCTTCGGTCGTAGACAATTTTTGACATCTGATTTTCACTGACTCAAAAAAATGAGCACGCATGAAATCCATTATCAATAACCCCTTTGGTTGGAAAAAAGATCCCATACGACACTGTCAAACGTTTTGTAGCCACTCATGCATGATTGTTTCGCACATCTAGCCGTTCTCGTTTGCACAAATAATTACGTCATTAGGAAAATCTTCCTTCGGAATAGTCTTTCGTTTAAAAATGATCATCGGCTTTAGCTTGTCACCGTTAGCGGCACAAACTAACACACATGTAAATGACGTTCTTTCATGCCCCGTCATAAACACAGATACAGTTTTTGCACCAGTTTCATCAACAGTTCTGTTTGCAGGAGAGTCGAAAGCTAACGACGTTTCATCCATATTTATTATCTGTGACCAAAGAATTTTTTTTTGTCAATAATAGCTGTCACATATTTTAGAAAAGATGACTTTTTATCCTGCCGGTCCATTGGTAATTGTTACCCGACTGTTGTTCTAGTACGCACAGAAATATTTTTTTCTTTTAATAATCCGCTACACCTCCTTTGAAATCATTTATGTTCATTCGTTTTGCTAAGCGAATTTTTACAGTCGAAATTGCCATTCCCTTTCCTCGTTGCTCCTTTATCCAGTTTGCAAAGTCCTCCTCTAGATTTGGCCACCTGACAGTACCACTTCTTTTGGCTCGTTTCTGTTGTTGCATATTTTTAAGAAGTTCTTTTTCAGTTCTCCAATATCGAATACATCTGTCGTCCACTTCAAACTCTCGAGCTGCTGCTCGATTTCCAATTTGTTCAGCACGTGAAATTACATTAAGCTTAAAACCAGCAGTACAGCTTCTGTGCCGTTTAGGGACATTTTCAAAAATTTTCCGCTCCTTTCTTACTTAAAAACTATTCAACAAGTACTTGTACCCAAACTGATGGGATCTGTATCTGGCAGAATGCCAAGAAAAATCCATTCATGCTGAAAAGAGAAATACGTCAGAGTTCGTTATTGCGAGGCAGGTGGAGTCCAACGACTTCATATAACATAACAGGTAGACGGCTCACCCACAGAGAATTCGTCTGCTAGGATGTCTCCAACATATACCACGTGACTTAAGCTCTTGGCGCTCTTGGGGAGTGATAGCTTAGGCTGTTTATCGCCAGTCTGGCGCGCTTCTGATATGGCTAGTAGTGCTTTTTATTTCCGTTTGCTGGCAGTCGGCAGACAACGGCCTCGAATTAGGTTATTCGAATTTTTTACAATTATTTTTAGATATAACTTAACCCCTTTTTTCCTGAATATTTTATCTATATTTTTTATAATCGCTTTAAATTATTTGCGCCATTATTTAAGATGTTTAGGTTAAATAATTTTAGGAAGAAAATCTAAAATAAATAATAAAAAATTGAGAGGAAACTTTAATTTTGAATAATGTTTAAAAATTAATTGCACTACTGTTATAATATTTGAGAAGGTACAAAAATCTCGTTTATTTTTAATGCATTGCATCCTAAAGAGAAAAGAAAATCACGTATGTATTTGTGCTATTCATGAAATATATACTTACAGACTGTTAACTTTCAGCTGGAAATATAAACTATTACTATCCAAAGTTATAATATAGTTTATGATACAAAAAGATAAATTATACTGAAATCTTATTACAGAAAAATATTTTACTTTCTTATATTTAAGTAAACATAATTTTACTTAATTTAAAGTCAGAAATAGTTTTCGGAACAATTTCATTTACCTTTGACCTTTCAGTGTTACCAATAGTACTTGCATTTTGGAAATTTACGATAGTAAATAAAATGTTTAGTTTTAAAAAAATATTTCACTGATTGTAAATGGCCATTTTTTTTTTTTTTTTTTTTTTTTTTCCAGTTACTTGCATATTGAAGTGCTTATAAACTTAGCAATGTCTAGAAAATAATTTCATGCAAACTTGGAAGCTACTGCCTTAACTATATGCAGCTATACATTAAATTTAGTAAGATTTCATATTTTGCACATCAGCTGTAAAATGTACATTTCCAAAATAAAATTTTATTACAGAATTATAAATTCAAACATGACAATACATATTATATTTTATTCCTCTATCCCAATTAAATAAACAGATTACGAAAATGTGCATTTAAATATAGTATTTACTATAACTATATCGGGAACAAATACCAAAAATCACCTACTCAAACTGGTAGTCAAGTGTATTCCAAATTTCCTATTTTTGATATGTGAATAAGTAATGAGTTTTTTAAAACAAAAACACACAATTTGGCTGAAATATAGAAACTACACATTATTATATACTACATGAAGAACTTTATGAAATACAATACCCTATATAAGGCTCTGATATGAGAAATTTGACTTTTTTTTTTGAGATAATATAAATTTTTAAAAAAAAAGTTGGCTTGTAAAACCATGGAAATCTTTATAGATATATAAAGAATGTGATATTTACTTTTAAAAAATCAATACATAAAACAGTGTAAATAAAATACAAACTACAAATTAAAAATACATGCTTTTATTTTAACAAATACAGGGCTTTAATAAAACTGACTGTTTCACAGAAAAGAAAAAAAAAAAAAAAAGCTTTTATGAATAGAAAGTAAAAACTAGTAAAGATATAATGATGAAAGCCTCATTCAAACCTGCAAAAGTTCACTCAGATATAGTTTTGATGTTTTTTTTTTTTTTTTTTTTTTTTTTTTTGACAAACTATATATATATATACTGTTTGTATGCAACAAAAAGTTAAGGCCTGTTTTCAAGAATTTTTTTTTTTAAATTTAACTCCTACTAAATATCTTAATACACACGTAATCCTCATTATAAATTAAAGAAAATTCTATAGTTATGATATATTTATGTTGCTAAAAAATAGTTTTAAAGGAAAAGGTTTTTAAAAAATCTTAAATTAAACAAATATTACTATGAAAGCAAAAACTCTGCAATCAAATATTGAAGTGATTAATTTATAAATAGGTGGCACTTTTAAGTATACGCAATCTGTTGACATTAACGAGTTAATACCATTTTATTCCTTATAATGTTTGGTAAGTTCGAATTCACTGCCACTTTATTCCTGCTTTACCAGATCATTCTTATGCATTAGCTAAATTAAAAAAAATTAGGATTTATTCATGCATTATTAGCTAAGATATACTAGTATACACATTTTCAGCTCATTTATAGATTTTGAATTTGCTTTTCTTTTTTTTAACAAAGTAAACATATCGCACAATCTTATCTCAATAATTTAATAATAGCATTTTTCTTTCTTTCTTTCTTTTTTTTTTTTTTTTAATTGCAGGCAGTACTTGTTTATGAAACCAAAACGCGTACGATTTGGCGAAAAAAGGTTAGCGCCAATTGGCGCAGCTTTTTATTTCTGGCGATAAAAGGTTAGCGCCAATTGGCGCAGCTTTTTATTTCAACGGAGTACACGGAAAAAGAACATAAAATGCAATTATTTGTAAAAGGTGATTCCAGTAAATAATGTCACAGTATTTATTACATTTTGATGCTATTAATACACGCTGAAAATGTCATATACAGCGGCAATTTTATACAATATGGCTGAAACTTTCCAACCAATTCAACAGAGATAGTAAAATGACAAAAATACTGGAAATAAAATAATAAATCATGCAGTTTTAACTTAGCTATGAAAGGTTACAGGTCCCCCTTTTACAAAACTTTCTTTACATCCATAGGCGCTGCAGCGGATAACCATTTTTTATTAAATTTTATGTGACCAAGCAGAGCAGGCGTCTTTCGTCCCATAGAAATGAATGTAAAGTATTTCCGGACTTTCGGAATTCGACCAGCAGTCACGTGACACTAATGTTGGAACCAGTCGGAGGTTGCTATAAGCTCTCTACCAGTATATATCTCGTTGGTGGAGTCGTGTCTACCTTTGAAAAAAATTGCAGAAAAGGCAGGGGTGGGGAGAGGATGGAAGATTCATCGAATGGCAGAGGAGTGAGACTATTCAAACTGATGAGAATGTTGATTTGAAAGGGGGAAGAATGTTATTGTTCTGAGATCTCGTTTAGGGTGAATAAGGCATGTAGGTCCGTTCAAGGGAAAGAATGTAAACAAAATAACGTTCGTAAAAAGCAACTGAGTGGTCTTTTGTGTGGGAACAGTACCAGTCTATGCACAATGACAAGGCCATCCAAACTATGTACAATGACCATCATAGGAAATATTTTATTTTTAGTGCACCTAAACGCCGCAGCCGCTGAAAATTTAAGTTTTAAACACGTAAACGCCGCGGCATTTCTTCCGGAAATTACGGTAGTTTTTATAATTTTTTCGAAAAATACTTGAATTATAACCTACAAAATGTTTACCATCATCTTCAAGTAGATGTATTTCTAAGCATACTTGCAAAAAAAAAAAAAAAAAAAAAAGTTTTTTTATTCAAAATGTCCTAAAGATATACGTTAATTTTTATTCAAAATGTCCTAAGATTACGTGAATTTACATTTTGGCGCATTCTGAAGTTTGGCATATTTGTTAGAAGCGATAATAACGCCAAATGGGGTTTACGCACCTTGTTAAAATTATTTCAAAGAATGAATGATGTACTTTTTTTCTCTTGCTCGTGCATAGTAAAAGGGAAAAAATAAGGCTCATAAATTAAGAAGTTCGTTAAGTGAAGTATTCTTGGCGCAAATTGAAAAAAATGGCCCAAGAAAAAATTTTAAATTTCTCTCTACAAAATTTAATATTCAAGCATAATTTGAGTCGTAGAATCGAAATATGGAAAAACATTGGTATGTTGTTTCAGAAAAAGTCCAATTTATGTCAAAGTTATTTTATGTCAAAATAACTTGGTTAAAACAATGCTGTATATATAAATCTAATATATATCTTAAGCCGCGCTTTCGAGACACGGAAAACTCAAGTTAAATTTCGATAATCGGTCCAGTAGAACGGGAGATGCAGAATTGTGCCTTTTGGGGGGAGGGGTAGCAAGATGTACAAAGGAAAGCAGTCCAGTTGATGCGATGCTGTAAACAAGTAACAGTTAACAACAGGCAAATGCGAATTCTTTTGTGCTTTTTAGAAGCGTAAATTAGGAAAAATAAATATGTGAAAATAAACATATTCAAAATAACTAAAATAAGCATGAGTAAAGACATTCGTCAGGAACACGGATTGAATATGTAAGAATGAAAAGAAATTAGATTACAGAGAAAAATATAGACTACAGACAGAGATGCATACTAATTAATTATTTATAAACCGAGAGATATTAAGCACTAAACAGTAACATGGGCAGAAATTATTCAGAATTGAAGTTGTTGTCAGTTGAGAGTCACAAACATCGTGACCCTCAGAACAGTAATCATAATTACAAATTCTAACAACATGATTATTGATTAGTTTTTCTTTTATGGTCAAAATTATTTGCGACCCAGTAGTAATATGTTCTCAATAGTTCAGTTTTTCGCTCCTCATGAATCGTGCTATTTCTTACATACCACGGTCAGTTTGTTATCCGGCGCAGAACGCAGTTTAGTGCCGTTTGCAATCTTTTTTCTATTTGAACCACAGGAATACGAATATGGATTTATTAAATGAGTAACTTATTGTCAATAGAAAGAACGCTTTTTCGGACCAATGAGGGGGAGGAGTTGAGCTTTACGTAATCGAAACTTCTGAATGTTTGATGTAAAGTGTGCGCCCCCCCGTAAGAGTATTACTGAGAAACATCCCATTATAAGGAACCTCAGGAAATAGTAGTACCATAAAATTTCAGATTTTTCTTGATCTTTTTGGTGAACAAGATGGCTTGGGTGTTGTCGACGTTTATGAGAATTTTCCATTTATTAAGCCAAGTCTCAAGTGCGTGGATGTGTTTTTAAATCCTCGGATAATTGGACTAATAACTGCACTTTGTGTCAGGATCGCTGTGTCATCAGCATACATTGTGAGTGTATTGTTGGGTATGGTTGGAATATCGTTCATGTAAATATTACAGAGGGTGGGGCCCAAGGAGGAACCATTGCTAATATAGCACAGTTAGTGGAATATGTACCAGACATACGAACGACAAAGTGTCTAACCTGTCAAGTAGGATTAAATTATGTTTGTGATAGCATCCGGGAAACCCAAGTTATGTACTTTTAGATCAGTGCATCTAGCCATACACCATCGAAAGCCTTAGCAATGTCTAAGAAGATTTCTCCAACTTTTTAATTCTGGAGTCCTTCCGTAATCATTTCCACCACTCTGTAAAGTTGACTGGTTATCTTCCAGATATGTGTTAATCCTTTTAAGCCTAGAACTGCCTCTTCGATTTTGCTGATATATGAATGTTAGTTAATAGGTCTGTAGGATTCTGGACCTGTAGCAGGCTTTTTGGGCTTCAGCATTGGAGTAATAGTGGCCATCTTCCAGACATTCGGAAAATATTGCCATTCAAGGACAACATTGATGATTTTCATGAATATGAAGACTGTTTTTCTTGGGAAATTTTTGATCATGATGTTAATGATTTTATCATACCCAGGATTTATCTTCTACTATCTTCGTGATGTAATTAAAGACTTCCTACGATAAGACTGAGATAGTGTCTGTGCGTGTATTTGAAGAGTGATTGGAATGAAAAGTGAAAACAAAGTGTTGTTCTGTTGTAGTGTCATGAATGATGTTTCTGAGAAGCTGAGATTACAGATGCTGAGCTAAGAGTTCTGCTATCTCAGTTTCGGTTTAGTGGATCCTTCAACTAAAATGGTCGTTGTAGCTTTGTTATTGCATCCAATTTCCGAAACTGTATATTCAAAGCAATTTCTTCATTCTGTGGATGACATTAAGTTATTTTTCTTTATTTCATAGTTTTCTTAAAATTTACTGCTTGTGTTTTAATAATGGCTAAAAATTTTATCACTGATGACATGTAATTTAGGTAAAAAGCAGAAAATAAAATAAATGACAAATTATGTTTCTCCTGTTAACACATTAATTATCATTTTGATTTTAAATAAAAGCTTGATGTATAAAACCTTTATTTAAAATTGTGTTTTAGTCTACTGGTATAAATATTTGTATTAAATACACAATCATCGAACTAAATATCCTCATTTTCGTATTCTGAAGGCAGGTTATAAGTACTACACATGTAAACACATTTTATGATTTTACTACCATGTAATTTTTATTTGCCATGTAATTATATAATTTAACTCGTAGAATCGAAATATGGAAAAAAATCCCGGTGTACCTACGCTCGTGGACAGTTGCTAAGGAGGGATCACAAACTGTTATATAGCGCTTAAAAAAGTAAGAAGTGTGGTAGGATACTAAGTGAAATAAAATAACGTCAGAATTCTAGGACATAACAATAAAGACAATTTACTGTGCTCTGAAATCCAGAAGGCTTCGAAAAGTACTCCTCAAGGGACAAAATGGTCATTTTGTGCTGAACACGTAAAAGTGCGCAGGCATTCTGACGTAAAGATGTGAATAACATATATGGCCATTATGGAGGGCGATGCACGATTCTACACGTCATGTCATGCCTAGCACATCATTACTCAGCAGCTGTTGGAGTAATTTATACCATTCCTCTGTGAGTACACGGATGACCGTGTTCTTGTTTATTGAAGGGCATCGTCGACCTGCAAGACTTCTCTCCAAAGCATCTCGAACATTTTCAATGGGATTTAAATCAGGAGAACTTGCTGGGCATACGAGCCATTGAATATCCTCGCACTCTCGACACTTCTGAATGATAGCATGTTACGTTGTCGTCCATGAAAATAAGTGTATCACTGACAGCAGCACGGAACATGCGAATCCGAGGCAGCAGAGCATCATTGATGTATCTTTGGCCAGTCATAGACTCAGTTGGAAGCACATACAGCGACGTACGGCTGTTGATCATGACCCCAGCCCATTCCATGACGCTACTTGTAAGATATCAGTAACTTTCCTGTGTTTTTGCTGGACTATATATGCAGTAACATTCTCACGCCAGATCAACTGGCGTCGACAATTCGATGACTGACTGAACTACTCTCATCTGAGAATAGTAAAGCCCAGTCGTCTTCCCTTCAGTTGCGATGCTGATGACGCCATAGCAAACAAGCGGAACGGTGACGTCCAGACAATGAAATGCACACAGTAGGACGGCGCACGTATAGTCCTTCTTGATGCAAACGTCTGACTACAGTTTTTCGGAAGATTCGCTTGTCAGTAGCAACAAGTAGCTGATTTACTATCTCAGTTAACAGTACTGCGCTGGTTTCTTTTCGTCGATAGCACTATGTGCGTATCTACTGCAAGCGTCATACTGAGAACACGATCTAAATCTTAGTAAGTCGTTATTATTGTAATAGAATGGAACGTTGCAACTTTCTGGGCATTCTAAAGACTAATTGATGAACTGCGAAAATTTGATGTTACTTGTAGCAAAGCCTTATCGAGTATTTAAAAAAATACTTTAATATATTTATTTGAAAACACCGATATGAATTTAAAACAATATGCGATCTAGAAAGTTGCGGAAAATCGAGAAGAAGCAAAAAGCATTCAAATCCTTGGGTCTGTAGTAATACAGTATTAATTAATACGATTATGCAAAACTCTGTACATTAATTCGAATACATAAATAATTTACATAAGAACATTTATCTCGATAATACTTTGATAAACAAATTAGAGTGTTATACCAAACTGTGTACATATTTTTAAGCAAGAAATTTATTTGACGTATATACAAAAGTTTCTAAAAATTAATCAAGGCAATATTATTAATAGACATTGAGATACATTCATCCGATAATGAATTCATTTACATATCACTTTCAGCCTGAAGAGCGATCTGAGCAGTATTACTTTCTTACCCTAGCTTTCTAACTTGTAATTTTCAAATGTGTGCTAAGCTGCATATGTTTCTGACGTTTCGAGAAGCATAAGTCGAATATTTCGTGTTTATTCTTCAGAGAATGGCTTTGTGGAGAATATAAGATTAAATTAAAATAATCATCTTGCAAGTCAAAAGCTCTGTACAAACATTTAGCAAAACATGCACGTAAGAGAGAACAACTTTAACCGATTTAGTTAGGATTTCGAAATACGATTTTAGTTCTTGGATGCTCCAGCGGTACCGAAGATACTGATATTCAAGGAATTGAAGGAAAATGCAAATTTGCCTCCGTTAATTTAATTCTAACGTGACAATCCTTTGACACAACTTACTGCTTCTAAATCAAACATGTCCCCAAACCTGCTAGTATACTAGTTTTAGAACCCCAGCTTAATTAAGTAGTCTTGGAAGAATAAATTTGTTTTGAGAACTACAGAAAACAAGAAAAAGACGCTTTTCTTTGAAACACTAAAACGAGGTATACGAATCACGTTTGCCGATGGAAAGCATAATTTAATCTAAATATTAGGTACTTTCATTTCCTAATTTAGCTCACCAGCGGCAGAGTGGTAAAAACGCTGAGTACTGGTAGTTCGGTCCGAGGTTCGAATCCCGCGAACGGGCTGGCTGCATGGGAGTTTTCGTGGTTTTCCCCATGTGTAACGCGTATACGAGCCAGTTTCACTTAGAAAGTCCTCCACTAAGGCATACCTCCCTTTAGGCAGATATACCTCGTGTGCTTTGCCATAATTGAATAATCCAATCCAATTCAATCCATTTCCTAATTTATTTTGTAAAATTTCATAATGCAAAAATGTGGCGTAGCAGTTTAGTCATTTTACGAAGGCCAGAAATATTCTGATTACTTTATTCAGTTTCGTTACTATTACTTGATTACGAAAATTAATCGTACCTTTGCTATATTTTTCCTATTATTGCATTTTATTCAATTATTGTTCAATTGCATGTTTGATGGCCATCCATGTTCCTACATAGGGGTATGGATGAAGTTCGCACATTTTAATTTGTTTCAGTACCAAAAGTGTGTAACAATTTTAATTTGTTTTATTATTTCATTTTATACGGCTAGATTGAGTTTGCAGTAACTGAGGAGTTAATTTTTTAAAAGTAGTTTATGGTAAGAATATAATGGTAATTTGATAGTTTACATTTAATAGAGGCAATTTTACATTTTTAATTGTGAAACATATTATGATTATACACATCTTCTAAAATCAAATCATCAGTTATTTTTTAATCAGAAAGGATTTGCCCTGTTTTGGGTGTGAGGGGAGAGACGAGAAACGGGGTTACTTTGGCCCCAGTTAATACACTCATGCCCAAAATTACAGTTAATGCATGAAATCACAGCTTTCTGAGAAACTACGAATTATAATTTTATGAATTTGTGTGGTATGATACATTTTTATTATATGCGGCTTAAGTGTCTGTTTGTCGCCGATAGTTTATTGGTTGCTTGCGTAACTGTACTAGCCATTGGGGTGAAATTGCTACGGTCATGCAGTTATCATTGTTTTAATTAAATTATCATGGTATTTGAGAACATTTAAATATTTTTAATTCATGCAATTGTTGCTTATTATGCATTTAACTATATTTACATATAAATTACCTAGAAACTTGCAAACGTTGATAAATTAAAGGAGACGAAACCAACTAACGAGTTGTGCGCAGTACATCTCATCAGGTAGGTTTACCCAAACTTCTATGCTAAATATCCTTTCGTGTAAAGAGTTTGAAATTTTGCCAGATTTCATTCCGACATTGTATTTTAAACTGAATTTTCAGCTGAACGCAAATTGAGCGTGTCAGGGGGAACGTGAACATTTGCTTGCATTAGCAATCATCTGTTTTTGAAATGGTTTACAACTGAACGCAAATTGAGCGTGTCAGGGGGAAAGTGAACATTTGTTTGCATGTTGTGTACAAAGAGATCTTTGACTTGTGAATTAACATTTTATTATTTAAATCACCTTTATTTATTCAGCTAGCGGTGTCTCTTAAGAAATGTACCGCCAGTGGTTTCCTTCATTGCATTCTACTTTAAGCAATTAAGCAAGTAGAAGGGGGAAACCCCGTGGGGCAGTAAGCAAAGGGGCGTCCCCGCCGCAAGCCCTGGGTAATTCAGTTTGAATTAGCAGACACCTTTGCACAAATCATTTTAATTACAATTTGTAATATCTAGAACAGCGGTCATTTCGTATGACCGCCGGGCTATCTAGTAGCATCATAACACATAAAAGCAAAGGAAAAAATTTAAAAGCACTATGATATATTATATAAAATTGTAGCTTGAAATTTAAAAAAAAAATGGTAATATAATATTTTACAAGGACAGTTAAGAAAAGAATAACTCATAAAAAATTAAGGCTTATGAATTTAATACGGAATGGGATCTCCCCTGATACACGTGTATTGCATAGATACCTTCCATAGATACATAGTTACATACTTGCTTTCATGATAGCAATAATGTTGTTAATTACAGTTTTGAGAATTAAGTTCCACTCCTCCACCAATGTTCTCTATGGGGCATAATACACATCTCTAAGGGGAAGGATGTATGCATAAAACTGCTTTTCCAAGGTAGTCCCGCAGGTTCTCTATCGGGTTAAGATCAGGAGATGTAGCTGATCACAGTATTTAATCAATACTTTCTGATCTCTGAAAAATCTTTCCATAAGGTTCTAGGGCCTCATTCCGATGTCTTTGGCCTGTCACGGATTTGCTGTTCAAGCCATATAGGGGTGTATATCAATCGATCATTATTCCTTTCCATAATTCACACCAACATTTTTGAAATATTTTACAAGGACAGTACATGCTGTTGTTCATTCCACTTCTTATGATCTTTGCACCAATTAAAGAGATTCTACTTTTGATAAAGGCAGTGAAACACATACCCTTTGCTTTCTGTCAAGCAGGTATATTTCATAAAGCACCTGTGTTTGCCGTGATGCAAGAGTGCCAGTGGCACCTTTATATTCTGAACTGAGCTGCCGAGCTGTAGACACGACGGGCATTTATCTCCAGATATCGATATTGAAAAACGGTTGCTATTCGTTTAGGACCTTGTTCAAACCTCCTTACAACAGTTACGTTATATTCCCTTTACGCAACATCTTGATTCACGATTTGATTACGTAGCCTCTTGTTTTGCATGTATCAGAAACTGCTTGATAACTTTGGATTGGATAATTCTTCTTAAGCTTGTATTTCAGACATTCCCTACAAAAATGCATTGCATCGAATGGATATTTCATGCAATAGCATTGTTTTGGAGTATTAAAAGATAAATTTGGACATGAGTGCATAATTACGAGAGCAAGGCTCAATATTTCTGCAGGGCCTCCGATTTCCATTTTCTTAGTCTTTGTAGGATATAGAAACTTGTGTTAATGTCTTGCTGATCCTACAAGACTAGAAACTAAGTATGAAGCAAATCACGAAACATAAATAAGGTTAAAATAACATTTTTATTTAAGTCGTAAATAAATAGAAAGGCACCTGCTTGTGCGACAGACGAACCTCCAGTATTTGTGGGAACTTAAATTAACTTAATATAACGTTAAATTCAAAATGCAGGTAACACAGTCTGAAATAGAATACAAAATAGACTACTTAAGCTGGCTTAAAATAATAAATAGGCGTATTTAAACCCCGGGCTAAAGCAAGATGCTGGAGCCGGAAGAAAACCTAGCAAACCCATTCATATCCTCAGTTTGGATACACAAATATCTAATGCTTTCTGGTGAATATGCCTTGCCTTTATTGAAATTACATTTAGCAAGCCACCCAACCCGTATAGTGGTTAGCGTCGCTGACTGCCGTGGCGAAGGGCAGGGGTTCGAACTCCGGAGAAGGCATGAATGTTTGTAAATATATAGAGTCCGTGCGGCTTGGAGGAACTCTAAGCATGCGGCGAGCCGAAAGTCCTTTTGAGAGGTTGGTGGCAGGAGAAGAGGGTGTGTGGGAGACCCTCGGTCCTGTTTCCCCGGGGTGCTGTCCATCAAAATCGGGAACGGAACTGAGCTAAGTCGCACTGTCACCTGTAAGGTGTTCAAGGCTGTTGCCAACGACAAGCGTAATCTTGCGCTCCTTGTTACGTGGAATTTTGTGAGTTTGGGCTGACTAGTAGGTGAGACAAATGAACATCAGTCAACAACAAAACAACAAATACCAAACGATAATGATCTTTAATTTACAGATTGACAAATTAGATATAAACTAAACTACTGAACTGAACTATGGCGTTTTCAAGTAAAAATGGTTTTAATTTATTCAGAACTTTAGGAAGTCACGGTTCGGAGTTTACTGAGTTTGGGTATACTGAGGTTTTGGCAAGACACATTCAATCTAATTTCCTAAGGAGAGGGCTGCCTTCTGAGGAAAACGGGCTCGTATACACGTTACATGTTGGGAAAACCAGAAGCTAGCCTGCCCCGTTTCTATGGAATCGAACCCGTGTCGGAACTACTAGTGTTCAGCAACTTTACCGTTTGACCTCTGGTGGGCTTTGGAATGCCACAAGTAAGCAATTTAAGAAGTCGGAAAATTTTTAAACGAATCAAAACTGAACTTCAAAATGGTTTAAAAAAGATCAGAAAACTTTAACAATTTTTGTTGTTGGAGTAAAACCTTTTGAGGTAGAGCGCATATAAAGATGCATATGAAACATGTGGATGACATTACAGGAAATAACAGTCAAAAGTACTTAATAACTAAAGTAAGTCTTAAGAAGCAGTTGATTTCTTAAAAGATGAAAGCGAACGAAACGATGCAGGATTATTTAATTAATTTCTTTAAAACTGTAGACAAACTTGCGAAAATAGATTCTGAAAGACCGGAAGAATTTTTAATTATTTTGCTACTACGTAGCTTAACCGAAGTCTTTGAAAGTTTTAGAATCACGATAGAATCTCGTGATTAATTGTCTGACTTAAACACGCTAAAAGTTAAGTTAGTAGAAGAGTCAAGAAGTCGATAATTCAAAGCTTAAGAAGATAAGCCAAGTTCAAGGTACTTTAGCAACTAAATTTAAGGGAAAAAGCAAAAGTAATCTCTTTTAAAACTCTTTTCCTCCCCAGTATTACCCCCGTTAATTGGGAGTTGAATGCATCTTTTTACAAGTCATATGACTAGAATTTCGTTTACATTTCATTCTATCTCCGTTTATTACCCAGAACTGCCAACAACTTAAATAATTCGTACTATATAAGTTCCTAAAGTATTCTCAATTAAATATAAAAGAGGAATTTAAAGCAACGTTAGCCTCTCGCAGCAAAGGAAATGCCATAATTTTACACACAATTAACTGTGTAAAATTAGTTACCTTCAGGCATGCCATTACGGGGTGTTAAATTGGCCATTTGTGATGTACCTTTTCTCAAAATCTGCTGTAGATACACGCTTAAAATTTTTTGTGGAATTAAAGTATACCTATCTGATTACACTGAAATGAGCTTTTGAAACGTTTTGAATTTTAGAGGAATTTATAGAATATTTTGTTGGGCATAGGAAAATTTAGCACTTTTCTCATACAAAAAAATATTTTAAATTTTTTTCCCTTAGTTTATCTCAAAAAGCTCATTTAATTAAATATTAGGAAACCTAATAAATAAGCCATCAAAATTTTAGATACCTGTGAGCAGTAATAAAAGTCACATTCGGAGAAAAACGCGTTTATAATGTAAAAATCCTCATTGATCAAAGCATTCGATGACAAATTAAAACTAGATTTTTTTACATTTCTAATTTACATGGATATTAAAGAATGGTATTTTTAGAAAGATAAAAGTGTAGAGAATTTGAAAATGCAAAAATCCGAAATCACCAGTTTTTGAAGATTTTTGGGTTCCAACACCCCTTTACCTTTAAAACTCAGAAAGGTCTAAAATATTAGCCTTGGATTTCTGAATATTTTACTTAAGATTTTAGTGTCTAAAGCTGTTTCTCAAACTATGTTTTTTGAAACCTAAGATTATTCTGGAAAAAAGCTTTTTTTTTATTTATTTTCAATAAGCAGTGTTGCTGTTAAAAAATACAATGTGAGTTTATCCTTTGGTGAGAGCAACATTTTATTTAAATATATTTTTTATAAGTCATTACAACGAATTTTTTTTTTTTTTTCCGCTGCCGTTAATTTCCGGCAAGTAAAAATGAGTTTTAAGTTTTAATGAAGGCGGTCAATAAAGCATAGGGATATATGAATTAAGTATTTGGGAAAGGAAGAATGTTTCAATTTTCAGGCGCCGGATTAGCTCGTTGAACTGCCAAGCGAGTTTGTAAGAAAATCTGCTTTAGGCAATGAGCGCTGCTGTACTTTGCGTCAATTGTTTTCGATCGTAGGATTTTAGAAGATCTTAAACGAAACATTTTAGTACATGCATTCAATTTAAATCTTTTCCCAAGAACGAAGTATCTAAGAAAGGGTATGAAATTCGAAAATTATTTTTCTTTTCTAAATATTTTTTCTTTAGTGACAAATGGTTGAATTTTTTTTGTGTTAAAATTACTGACCCAACTTTTTGTAATGCTTTTGTAATGATAAATGAAAGAGTAATTTTTAAGTGAATCATATAGTAGTAAAAAGAAACATATTGCGAGGCTTACAAAAATTCGAGTAGTAGCGATGAGGAGCAGTCGAGATTTTTCAGAAAGAAAATTGAAAACAAAATTACATCTTCAGATTCTGATTCGAATACTGATAAATGCAGTGATAATAAATGTGTTCACTTTATACGTCTTTAGCTCATATACACTCTTTTAAAAAAAATCGAAGCATCAAGAAGGACTTTTGCGATCGTGACGAAATTTGGTATCAAAATCATCTTGATCGAATATGCAAATAATCAGAGTTTCAAGGCAAATGAACAGAAATTGCGATCATAGCGCGCATTTCTAGTGCGCAATTCGAAAAGTATAAAACCAGTAACAGAAGCGGAAAATTTATCATTTTTTTGGTGCATCCATTGTAATTCCGTAAAGAAGCAACTAAAGATGCCATTACGACGATATCGAAGACCTTACAGACAACTAAACGACTTCGAACGTGGTCGCATTGTAGGGTTGGGTGGTCATACCGAGCAATCGGCCGCCATCTGCAGCGTACAGACACTGCTGTGCAAAGATGTTGGCAGCAATGGCTGCTACAAGGAAATTGCCGACGAAATGAAGGCTCTGGAAGGCCAAGTATCACAAATGCGAGACAAGATAGGATGACCGTTCGCCAGACCCGAGCCGCCCCAATGGTATTATTGTCGACTATTTCAACGCACTACCAGCCACGTCTATATCTCCCGCGGTACCGTCCACCATCTCACGGCGCTTGTCTCAGACGGGGTTACGCTCACAGAGACCTTTAAGACATTTGCTTTTGACCCCACAACATCGGCGGAGTCGTCTGGAGTTGTGTCACAACACTGACCTACTGAGCAACTTCCGACCTAAGTTAGCCTAAAGGCAATAAACGGAATATATTACTCAGAGGTAAAACCATCTACTTTGTACTGGCCACAACCTTAGGTCGAAGCCAAAACAGATCAGTCGGGCATTAATTGTCAAAGTCAAATTTCAAAGTTTACATTTGTACAATATACAGAGTTATTTGGATATATTGCATACGTTGAAGAAATACATCCGAAGTTATTACATTAAGATTTTTCCAGAATAGTTAAGAAAGGAATTGACAGCCGCCTACAGTAACAAACATGGTAACAATAAATGCAAAACTTTTAAAGTAGAAGATCATAGATAAATGTCAGTCATATATAATAGAAAAACACAAGTAAATGAACAATAAGGATCAACACCCCGTTCAGAATCTACACGCTAGTAATGAAGTATATAGTCATGAAAGAATCAAGTCTGATCTCTAGAGTCCAACTTTAAGTGTAAATGAACATACTTTATGTTCCATAATCCAGTACTAAATGTTTTGCCAAAGCAAAGTGTTGTGCAGTTCATGCAAGATTCAAGTCATATAACTCAGAGGTACTGGAGCCGATCATCATGGCTGCCATCAGACTGACATCGTATAGTGTTCAGCAATGAATCCAGCTTCACTCTTGAAGCAGATTACCACCATGTTCGTGTCTGGAGGGAGGACGGTGCCAGCTGTCCCAATGAACCTTTGTTTTATAAAGGCATACATCATAACCCCTGGTGTGATATGTGTGGGGCGCTATTTCTTATGACAGCAGGTCATCTTTACTCATCTTTCGTACATCTTTAACAGCTCAACGATATGTTGATACCATCCTGCGGGCGTTTGCATTACCCTTCATGGCACGTCATCCTGGGGCCATTTTCCAACAAGATAATGTCAGGCCACATACCGCTCGCATATCTGTGGACTGTCTCCGTGCGGTTGGTCTTCCTTGGCCAGCAAGGTCACCAGACACTTCACCAATCGAGCATGCCTGGGACATGGTAGGCCGCCAGATTCGGGCACCAAAAATATCGCAGATCTGGAGCGACAACTGTTGAATGCCTGGCAGAATGCGTCGCAGGAGGACATTAAGAACCTTTACCTTTCCTTGCCTCGACGAATTCAAGCATGCATTGCCACCAGAGGTGGTTCGACCTACTACTAATTTGAACACTCAGTGGGTGATTGTAGGCCATGAACATTTACTATGACCTTGATTTTTTAAGCATTTTATTATTTGTGTATATACACATATTCAGTTTCATCAAAAACAACCACTTCCTTCATGGTGCGTCGATTTTTTTTGCAAAAGAGTGTGTATTAAAGGATGATTTTCTGTTTTTAAGAGAGCTATGCCAGCTTCACGTAGAAAGAATGTCGGCATTAATAAAGAATTAATGAAATTTAGATTTTTCATTTCTTCTTTATTAAGTCAATTAACTCTTATTTTTTATGCTCAAACTTTTAGTTTTCAATATCCGAAAACTTCTAGAATTCTTACTAGCATTCATACACAACTGAGCAGCTGATGAAACTATTCTTTAAAATCGGCTGATTAATTACTTAATGGATAAGTCCGCTAAAGTTTGGTAGTTCAACCCGGGTTCGAATGCCAAAAAACGAACTGTCTGTTTATATTCTTTCGTTGCTTTCGCTATGTGTGTCATTGAGCCAGTTTCTCTTTGGAAACATTTCTCGAAGGCTTTTGTTCTATTAAGCAGATACCTCTGATGTGCTTTGCTGTAAGTAATTAAACAAACAAATATTCTGTGAAGTGATATTGTTTTTGGAAATTTGCACTGAAAGAATGTCTATCTATATTTAAAAATCTCACAGTAATAAACCAGACATATAAATAAGAACTTCTGATCGTAATTTCTGATGGCCAGTGCCCATAAGCCTTTGGGAACTCAGTGGAAGTTTATCTTATGGGGATCGAAAGTTGCAGTTCAAACTAAAACTTCAGCGATATTTTCTTTCATGAGATTTTATTGACGAATTTTCAGTTTCTAAACTTAATGTTCTCTAAACCAGAATAACAGTACAGGCACATAGATTTCTGTTTTCCCAATGGGCGGGGCGGGGGGGGGGCGGGCTGTAGCCGTTTATAGGAGTTGGCCATTACTAAGTTCGGAAACGATAGTCTCTTTATTATGGAGGAACCTAATGTGTGGGCGGCGTTGACTCTTATGAAGGAACGGACAATTTACATCCATGCCTTCCCAAAGATTCAAACCCACACTCTTCAGTACGGCAGTCAGACTGACTAACCACTTTCCCGTTTGGGCGGTTCATAAATTTCTTATGAGATATGACCTATTCTTTCTGGACTGGGAGGAAGTTTCTTTCAGCTACTTCATCTGCACTTTTTGGTATATCTGATTACGTCATTTAGGTGATTTGTGGTTCATGATGTGTGTAAAAACACAATGTGCTGAACAGTGGGTGCATGAGAATTAAATATTGTGTACTTAAGGGAAAGGTCTCGTGGAAACCCAAGAAATGTGAAAGTAGGCTTACAAGGACAGTATTTGAAGTTTCTCTGTAGGCTTTGAAAAAATGAACGTCTGTGATAGTTTCAGAGAAGATGCTGAAGACGGAAACGTATCGACCGAGTAATGCTAGAAGAACTATGAGAAAACAGCGCAGGTTTCTTGATTCTACTTGCGAACAGTATATCACTGCAGAATAAAAAATGATGCTCTCTGTCGATCTTCATAACAAAAAGTTTGAAAATTAGCATATTTTCACCAAACAAAATTTTCGCCAAGACAAGCCATGCTGGAGGCGGTGGCAGACACTTAGCCGACGGGACATTTAACCGACACCATTTAGCCGACAGGAACACTTAGTCGACATGGACACTTAGCCGACAGGACGTTTAGCCGACACGGACACTTAGCCGACAGGACATTTAACGGACACGGACACATAGCCGACACGGACACTTAGCCGACAGGACATTTAACCGGCAGGTTATTTAGCCGACACGGACACTTAATAGACAAGACACTTAGCCGACAGGGACACTTAGCTGACAGGACATTTAGCCGACACAGACAGTTAGCTGACACAGACAGTTAGCCGACAGGACATTTAGCTACGGGACACTTAACTGTCAACATATTTAGTCAACATGACACTAAGCCGACAGTGACGTTTAGCTGACGCGTACCCAATAATTATTCAAACTTACTATCAATTACAAAATTTCTCGACTTCTCCATAAGTTCAATTTTAAGTGTCCCGTAGCTAAATGTCCTGACGGCTAACTCTCTGTGTCGGCCAAATGCCCTGCCAGCTAAGTGTTCTTGTCGACTGAATGTCCTGTTGGCTAACTGTCCGTGTTGACTAAATGTTCTGTCTGCTAACTGTCCGTGTCGGCTTAATGTCCTGTCGGCTAAGTGTCCTTGTCGACTGAATGTCCTGTCGGCTAACTGGTGTCGGTTAAGTGTCCCGTCGGCTAAGTGTCTCGGACCCTGCTGGAGGTGATTCTTCATATTAAAATGTTCTTTATTAAAATCTCAATTTGCGATCGAAAATTTCCATGTTTCTGGCGAAAAAAGGAAATCTCGTTCTTTCACACAACCATCTAAAGCAACGCTAGCGATTTCTTGAGTAAATGAGCGAATTCTCTACAGGGATACTTTGCTAGACCAACTTTGAAGACTATGTATTTCAGATTTGTTATACAAATCTATAGATGAAGCTTCTGAACTCCTTTACAGCTTGATCCTGTTATACGAAGTTGTATGTTTTCACCTTTTTTCTAAATCTTACGTAACCTATTGGATCAGCTAGCAAGATGTTGCCGACCTTGCCAAGTTAAGAGGAACTTACTTGGCAAGGTCAAAAGGTAAGGCAAAATTTCAATGAAGGCCCTTCGGTAGTTCATAAAAGGGAAGCAACAACCCGTGTTAGGCATAGATTTTTAGCATAGAAACTCTGCCGATTTCGAGGGTGAACAAATTCCCTCTTTATCAGGATCAAAGAAATCTGCATTTGGAAACTGCGATATACTCTGATTATTCTGGGGTTCTATCGCCTGAGCGATACTTCGCTGGTAAATTAGAGAGTTCCTTGCGGAGCCTTACATTGAATATTTCCCTGAGTTATTTGCGTGGAAGGATGTAGATGATTCGAGATAAAAGTACTGGCACGATTGCATAGTAATTCTAGCAGTAGGAGTAGCTGCATTCTTGTGATGATTGGTAAAGCTGCAGGAGGCGGAGTCAGGCCAGAGAAAGAGACAATCAGCGTTGTGAGAGATGATGCGAGGCATTTCGTAAAGTAGGACACTGAGAATAACTCATGAACTACTGTGAGGGATGCTAAAAATTAGCACTTAAAATATTGTAAAAATATGGGTAATTCTTTAAAACTTGTTCTATTATGTAACTGAAAAAACAAGTTACCAACATATTTATACCTTAAGGAAGTCGACAGAGAGGAGAGGGTAGCGCCATTTGTTAGTAGAAATAATAACGAAAATTGAAAAATTAGGATAACAGAAATTTAAAAGGTTAGGTAGGATTAAATTAAAATCATTAACTAAGCACAGCAAGCTTTTGTGAAGGCGAAAAGCTTCAAGAAAATATAATTCTCCAGTGGAAGAATCTTTCTGTATAATTTTTGCAGACCCAAAGTCGAAATTATGATTAAATTTCAAACTATGATTAGCAATCGAAGACTTTTAAGTTTCACCTTTTCGGACATAAGATTCATGTTCCTTAATGTGAAACCTTAATGCTCTTTTGGTTTGGCCGATATATCTCGAACCACACTGACAAGATATGCTGTAAAGTCCCCAAGAATTGAAGTTAGAAATAGTATTTTTAAGAACTGAACCATGATTTTTATTGAATGGCGAGAAAGTGACTTGAAAATTGAACTTCTGGAGAATTGTTGCAATTTTGTAACTGACAGAAAGATGAAAGGGAAGCACGACTTGGTTATTAACGTTATTTTTAACAACGGAATGTTTTCTTGGATGGAAAGAGGAAAACTTTTTAAAAGCTTTTTCAGTGACTATGGAAGGAAATCCTCTGTCAATGGCAACCGCTCTCCAATAATTGAGTTCGTGATCAATTAGAGATTCAGAGGAACGAACCTTGAGAACGCGAAAAGCATAATAGTAAAAAGAAGACATTTTTTGTTTAGTCGCGTGATGTTGTGAAACTGATTAGTTGTATCTTACAAACTCTAAAAACAAATCTCTTCATTTGATGTACGAGACACAGATGGCATTTGCTATCATTGAATTAATTGTTTCTAATGTGAAGGCAGATCACAAGGATAAATTACCTCTTGATAAACTGTATGATAAAATTGAAGCTCAGTTGAGAGCCTTAGAGTCTTTAAATCTTAAATCGAGCGAAAACACATCGTGGTTATTTCCGATGGTGGTATCGTGTCTCACAGAGGATGTTTTAAAGGCGTGGCAAAGGAGTTCGCTCTTTAACCAGCCTGAAGGAACTGATCTTTCTCGCCTTACCAACTTGATGAAATTTTTAAAGTCTGAAGTGGAGGGTGAGGAGAGATTAAAATTGGCGCATAATGGATTCGATGGTGTTAGTCGTAAAGAAGGATATCACGATAAAGCAAAGAGGGAAACAAAAGGTAAATTTAAATTTAATAAACAGGCAAATGTTCCCACTGCCACAGGTTTTCTTACAACCAGAGAACATGCTTGTAATTTTTGTGGTAAAATGCATGATAGTAGAAATTGTTACGATGCACGTTCATTATCTCCTACAGAAAAATCAGAAATAGACAACATACATACGGCTGCAGCCAGACAAATTTGTACCGCTGACGTAGTTTTAATGACTTTATGCGTAAGAGTAGCGGGTGTCAAAAAGCATAAAGATGTTATTGTACTCTTAGATTGTGGTTCTCAGAAATCGCATATTTTGAAATCCTTAGCCACTGAATTGGGGTTACCAATTATTTCCAAGGAAAATGTTGCTCTTACTTTATTTGAAGGTGCCATAACAGAGGCAAAGTTGCATAACAAATATCGGGTAAAATTATGTTCAGCCAGTCCGCGTAAGTATTCAGATCTAGAATTTGAATTTTTAGATCAAGACATAATATGTGGGGATATACCTCGGGTACCCAAGGGTCCGATATTAAAGGAATTAAAACGAAACAACATTTGAGTGTCGGATTTGGGAGCAGATTGTCCAAAAATAGAAATGCTCATCGGTAGTGATATTTATGGAAAAAATCTCACGGGATCAGTAAAACAATTAAAAGGAGGGCTAACAGCAGTCTGTACGAAACTTGGTTGGACAGTTTGTGGTGTATCGGAGGAATTTGTTAATCACAAAGATAAAGATGTTTCTATTTTGTGTGCAAGTTTAGTGGGCCACGACTTTAAAATCTCCGATCTTTGGAGCTTAGAAACGATCGGGATATTAGATGCTCATTAGAATTCAACTAACGCTACTGAAGAAGAAATTGCCCACGAACAATTTTTAAACTCTCTTTCCAGAAACGAAGATGGTCGTTATTGTGTCGGATTACCTTGGTTAGTATATAACGCAGAATTGCCATCAAATCGTCATGTAGCAGAAAAAGATTGCTCAGTGTCACTCGAAAAACTCAAGTCTTTACATAAATATGAGGAATATGATAGAATTTTTAATGAATGGATGGAGGAGGGTGTAATTGAAATAGTACCAGACGATGAACTGAATTCTAAAGGGCACTACTTACCGCATCACCCAGTATTTAAACCAGACAGTGTCTCAACTAAGATAAGACCTGTTTTTGACGCATCATGTAAAGTTAATAGATCGCCCTCCCTTAATGATTACTTAGTAAAAGGACCAAATTTAATAGAAGAAATCCCTTCAATTTTGTTAAGATTTAGAGAAAAATGCATTGGCGTAACCTCTGATATCCGGCGTGCATTTTTACAGATTGAATTACGGAAAGAAGATAGGGACTTTTTAAGATTTTTATGGTGGGAGAAAGATAATGTACTGAAGGTTTCCGCCATACAAGGATAGTTTTGGGAGTAAAGTCCAGCCCTTTTCTATTAGGGGCGGTTATTTCATTCATTTGGCACAAGTACCAAAGGAAAAAAATTCTATTGCTCAGAAATTAAATAAATCCTTTTATATTGATAATTGTGTGACTTCTGTTGATAACGAAAAGGAGCTTGTGAATTTTGTGAAATATTCTACTGAAATATTAGGTGAAGCAAATATGGACTTACGTATGTGGACCTATGGCCCAGTAGAAAAAGATGTGGAACTAACCCAAAGTGCTTTGTGCAGAGTCCACAATGGAGAATTCTGTACCAGTTTTAGGGATTATGTGGGGCAGAATAGAAGACAACCTTTATATTGAAATTAAGACTGTTGGTTTCGGACAATTTGTCTAAAAGAGAGGTTTTGTCATCAACGCAGACAATGTTTGATCCTTTGGGTTCCTTGGTACCTGTTTTATTGCCTGCAAAGTTACTGCTACAGGAAATTTGGGCGATAAAAGCAGACTGGGATACTCCATTACCAGATAGTATCAAAAGTAAATTTTCGAGGTGGTATAATAAATTACAAATTTTGAATAAGTTGAGAATACCGCGACGTATAGGTTTTGGAGATAGAAGTTCCTGGACACTTAATGTATTTTGTGAAGCTAGCCAGCATGCTTATGCCACAGTAATATTTTTGAGATGCGAAACTAAAGAAGAAACATTAGTCAGTTCTGTAGTGGCTAAGTTAAGAGTTCCACCCTTAAAAGAACTTACTATTCCCCTTCTAGAACTTATGACATGTCTTTTGGGCGTGCGTCTTTCCAAATATGTGACAGAAGCTCTTACATTAGATGACATCCCGAAATATTTTTGAACCGATTCCACTACGGCCATATCTTGGATTCAAAGAAATGATGCGTGGGGGACTTTTGTGGGCAATCGCGTGAAGGAAATTTGCGCTTTCACTAAAGCAAATCAGTAGTCATATGTAACGGGTCATTCTAACCCAGCTGATTTACCTTCTCGTGGTTGTTCCTCTCTTCAGTTTTCCGAATTAAATTGGTGGAGAGGGCCTCAAAGGCCCTAGAGATAGCTGGCCAAAATTAGAGATTAAGCCAAATGAAACTTTAGTTTTTTCAGAGCGTAGGAAAGGCATAAATTTAAATGCAAATCTTAGTATAATTACAAAAGCGGATAAAGTTAAGTGGTTTGAGAAGTTCTCTAAATTTTCAAAAATGTTAAGAGTTTTAGGTTGTAAAGTTGCGCGCTTCCAACCTGCACGTAACAGAGTGGTGACTGCTGAAAACTGGAAATTAGACAGAGTCTTGAGAAGGGTTTAAGTCCCTTTTTATTCAACTTTAGAAATTACAAATGCGTGCTCACAAACTACGCCGACCCGGCGGTAAAATAAAAATAAGAAACTGAAAAAGAGATAATAACAAGTGACTAACTACGAGGTTCTCTAAACGTAACTGACCTCACCGCGTTCTACAATACCGCTGATAATTCAGCAAACTCTGAATATTACGTTGAAATTAACAATTTACCGGTGCCTGTGTGCTTGCCTCGGCAAAATTAACAATTTGCCGAGGCAAGCACACAGGCCGAAACGCGTGGTTATTCAATTTCTAACTAGCCACCTCTATACTCGTGAAGCAAGAAAGCACCCTTCGAACTCGTTTCCTTTCTATTTAACTCAGAATACTTCCGCTGATAATTTGAATCCTTGCGCGTTCTACTAAAATTTACACACTCTGGCATTGGCAGTTCCAGGGGAAAGTAAGGCTTGACAGGAAAGTTAGTTTAAACTTAAAATAAATGTTAGTTAAAATAAATATAAACCCTACAAGGTTGGATAAAGAGATTTATCAAAAATTGTCAAAAAATTGTATATAAAGAGCCTTTTCTGTCTGCTTCCGAGATACAGGAATCTTAAATTATACTTTTTTCACTTGTTCAGGGGGAGAGTTTTACAGAGATTGGAGACTCCATCAATGGTCTTTTGACCGTACGAGATTAGAGTCGCTTAAGAAGAGTAAAAACGAAAATCACCGAACGAGATGATTCTTATGCATTCCGTTACCCGATTTTATTACCTTCTAAGCATTATATTGTTGACTGTTTAATTAGAGATTACCATTTAAAGCATTCTCATGCCGGCGTACAAACATTAACTGTTATAATTAGAGAAGAATTCTGGATCATTGGTGCAAGACGCCGAATTAGATCGGTGGTGAAACAATGCGTCCGTTGTAAACGATTTTCAGAAAAACCTCCAACTACTGCACCCATTCAATTACCATTAGACAGAGTTCGAGACGCTTTCGCATTTGAAGTTACCGGCACAGATTTATGTGGCCCTCTGATTCTCAAAAATAAAAACAAAGCATGGGTAGTACTGTTTACATGTGCTGTATATCGATGTGTACATTTGGAGCCAGTGACATCCGTAAGTACCGAATGCTTCATTCAAGCGTTTCGTCGGTTCATAGCCAGAAGAGGTCGGCCATCTACAGTTTACTCAGACAACGGCACAAATTTCATCGGTATATCTGCATTGCCGAAAAAGGTCGACTGGCTCAGGAAACTTTGCATGCCATCACTTGGAAGTTCATTCCGCCCACTGCTGCTTAGTGGGGAGGATGGTGGGAGCGTCTAATCCGCACAACCAAGAATTTGATTGTTGAGAGTCTTAGGACAAACTGCAGTCAATTACGAAGAGTTACTCACCGTCATCTGTGATGTGGAAGCCGTAATAAACTGTCGCCCACTTACTTATGTGTCAAATGACTCTGAGGATCTTCTACCATTAACGCCTTCCATTCCTTGCAGGACATTAAGGTTTCAGGTACAGCAGATTTGGATACTTTAGATCGAAATAAACTATTGGCTCGTCAGCGTTTCTGCCAGGAACTTCGAGAACAATTTTGTAGCATTTTCCGTAAGGAGTACCTTGGACAGTTAGTACAAAAGCATGGACAGAAGGGCTGTGAATTAAAAGTTGAAGACATCGTGCTAATAGGTTGTGAGAACCTCAAAAGAGTGAACTGGTCAATCGTTCATGTCCAAGAACTTTGTACAAGCAGAGATGGACGTGTAAGAGTTGTAAAAGTGAAAGCTAGAAATAGCATACTGATTCGTTCTGTACGTAAATTGTACCCTCTAGAAGTGTGTTCCTGTACTAAGGATACCATTATTTGATTTTTGATTTTGCTTCTGAAAATCAAAAAGGTGGGAGTGTTGTGAAACTGATTAGTTGTATCTTACAAACATTAAAAACAAATCTCTTCATTTGATTTACGAGACACAGATGGCGTTGGCTATCATTGAAGTAGGAAGAGAAAGAGGATTTTTCCCTTTCGACCTCGTGACGTGAACCGATTAAGATGTGTAATAACTTTAGGGGCCAGAAAAATTTCCCGAAAATTGTTAAATAATGTGTATATTTTGTAGTGTAGATAGAATATAATTAGATAAATCAACTTCTTACAGTTTTTATTCCGATTCAACATCACACTACCCAGGTAAGTGAGCAAGTTTTATCTTTAGTTTTCCTGGATTGCTCGGTATCTGGGATGAGTGAAGGAAGTATTTTTATTTTAATGATATTTAATGATAAGACTATGTTGTAGTAATAACAGGTGATATTACTTAGAATGGGGAGACAAACAAACAGAAAAGGTTTTACGGTACGCAGAAAAAGGTTTACGGATTTCTTTGCTCCTGATGAAGAGGGATTTTGTTCATCCTCGAAATAGATAGAGTTTCTATGCTAAATATATACGCTTAAATGGGTTGTTTCCTGACTTTTATGATTTCTTTGAGGCGTGTTTCTCTACTTTCTTCCTTTAGTAGAATTTTGTCTCTCTCTCCGCGCCAAAGAGCTATTTTCACAATAAAGAATTTAAACGTTGATTGCTTTGAAATTAAAAGATCGTAGACATTATGCATGAAATAAGCATTTAAATATTTATAAATTCAACACAAAAATTTAACACAAATAACACAAATTTGATTAAAAATACACATTAAAATCATTATATAAAGTGTAACATATGAATAAATAGATGAGAAAAAATCTGAACGGTTTCAGATTTTAAATTACGTCCAAAGGGGCATTGTTTTAACATTTTGTGTGTTACCTTTATTTATTAAATATCAAGGTGCTACTTTGGTAAACGGTTGCACAGACTTTGGCGAATTTTCTTTTGGCGAGTAATGCGACTTATGGTAAACCCGTTGCTGGACAAGTTATTTATGGTAACGTATACTTTGCTGTCATTTTATTTAAAAAATAATGCGTTTTATTATGCATAAATTCCGTGTTTTAAATATTATTTATGGGTTCTATATATTAAAAATCAATTTAATTTAGCATTTTTATTTGAAATAAAAACTTTATTGTTTATGATATTTTATGAAATTTTATGTTGTGGATGATGTAATCAATGACGTCAACTTACTTTAAAAGTAATTAGTTTTAATATCTATAAATTTAATCTAATGTTTTAAACATTATTTATGGCTGTTAAATATTAAAATACAATTTAATTTTGCATTTTTTTTAAAAATGATTTTATTATGTATGATTATTTAAATAATTTTAATTCTAGGCGTGATGTAATCAGTTCTCTGATTGGTTATAGAATATTTCTGCATTAACGAGCTGTAATCAGCTCCCTGATTGGTTACTGAAAATTTGTGCAATACCACGCCATTTTAAAATTTAATTCATATCTTCGAATTCCTTTAAAGCTGAATGTTGTTATTGGTAAGTACCAAGAATTATTGGTATCGGAATAAAAATTGTCCTTTGTACTTCAAGGAGGGGCGGTTAAAGAGATCTTCGAAATATTAAAAACAATACCTATTATTGGAGTTTTTCTTTCAATTTTTTTTGTTATTTTTAATCTTCATTATCCATTAATTTGGCTCTAATTGCTTTATCTATTTATAAAGTTTTTTTATTCCTGCCCTTGATATTACATTTTTCAAATTTTTTTCATTGATATCTAAATTATGATTCCGATTTTTTTTGTGGTACTTATCAATAAACGACAGGTTAAATGACTAAAAAAATGTAAGTACATATTTTTCTCTTATTTTATAATTGTATACTTCAATTTTCGTTAAAAAATTAATACACTATTTTCAAAAATTGCTGAGATAATTATTGTCACATATGTTTTAATGTTAATTATATTCTATATAACGTATTTTAAAGTATTTGAATTTAGTAATATTTTAAATCTTTTAAATGTTGGTGTAATGTTTTTAATTCGATATTCAATTTAAGTAATATTTTTATCTAATTAAACATTGGCAGAATGTTTTTATAGCGGTGTTTATATTCTCCTTCTTTGCTATATGAATGTAATAATAACCTTACTTTAGTATTTTATACTCATAGCAAATGTATTTATTTTCTTATTTATTTATTAAATGTATTTATTTATTTTCCTGCCATCTTAAAAAACGACATTTTCAACAAAAAATTAATCCATTACTTTTAACGATATTTATTTATTTATTTTTTTTAAAGTTTCGAATACTTTGCTATGCGTAAAAACAGCGTTTTTCTAGATGGCTGACGATTGTAAAAACCGCGCCAACAACTGCGCCAACGTAAATCGCCAAAAATCCGTGCAACCGTCTACCAAAGTAGTACCAATATCAATTCTTCGCACTTAAACCATAAAATTCAGTTCAAGAGCAATATCGCAAAATAGTTTAAATGATTGTATCTTTAGAATTTCCGATACAGAGACTCGCGTGCTGGAGATAAAAATATTTTTTCTGTACAACGTTGCCATTGCTCGCTTTGAAATCGTTGAGTCTGTTAATCGATAATTCGTTAAAGTTTTACAAAATATGAAATCGAACATAAAACAAATTCCAAATTTCAAATTTGGTCTTCCAGATGCCTATAATCGCAGTAGGATTACGTCATTCAAAATTCGATGGCTCTATGTCCGTTTTATCACAATGCGAGAAACATACATACATTTATGCAGATTTTTCATTATTTAATTTCTTTAAATATAATGCAGGACTCTAACATTTGGTGGCAACAGTTTGAAAAGTGAAACGGACATTTATAGTGAACCATCGCAAAACGAAAACAATAGTCCTTCAGGGATAAAGCCCCTTTGGACTAATAATGTTAGCATAAATTTAGGTATTTTGCATAATGAAACTCGAAAGGCATACGAAACGAACGTGCGACAAGGTATATATTGGCAAGAGAAAGTAAAGCTCGTGTGCAATGCAGTATATTTGATTTTTCACCCTAGCTACTTGTACCTGGCCAAAGGTCTAATCCAGTAGTACTTTCTTCTCTTTCAGGTACGATGGCAAAGTATGTTCCTGTTTATTTTTCTTATTGCATAATATAGGTAAGCTTGATGATATTTAGGACTGATGATGATTCTCTGTAAGTTATTCTTTTGAATACTTCAATTTTAATGTCTGTGAAGATTGTTACTTTTTTGTTATGCTTAAGTTAAGCAGAATTATCCTATTTTATTAAAGATTTCGTAGTTAATCTTTTGACTTATGATTCTTTAATTCTGTGCTTGAGGAAACGTACTCATTACGCCTTCAGTGCTAATTCACAACCAACAAAAAGGATTATGAGACTGAGAAATTGAAATTTTGTAATGTTGTAAGATTCCAGGGGCATAAAGTGTTAAAACTCTTTGTTGAAAATACTAGTTACAAAGTTTATAAGAATAATTGTAACAAGTAATAATGTCTATTCTAAAAGAATCAATTTGTATAGAAAAATTAACAGATGAAATTTATTCAGTGTGGAAATTTAAAATAAAACAACTTCTAATAAAAGAAGGTTTAGATGATGTTGTATTCGAAGAAAAACCGGAAACTGGTACTGATATTTGGTTAAAGAATGATCGTAGAGCTAAAGCTTTAATATGTCTAAACATTTCGGATTCGCAAATTATCCATGTTTTACATAGTAAATCTGCAAAAGAAGTTTGGCAGAAGTTAAAATGTGTCCATGAACGTGTAAATTTAACAAATAAGTTATTTCTTCTTAGAAAACTATATTCCATTAGATATAATGAAAGTTCTAAAATGCAGGAACATATTAAAGGAGTACTAGAGTTGGCTGAAAAGCTGCGTAGTATAGGTGAAGAAATTAAAGAAAATAACTTAACAGCAATACTACTATGTTCTTTACCAAATTCATACAACTCTTTAATAACTGCAATAGAAAGTAAATCGGAAGCTGAATTGTCGCTAGAATATGTTAAAAACAAACTAATTGATGAGTATTGTAGACGTGTGGAAACTAAGAAAGTTCAAAAGTACGATTCAGTTGCTTTAAAAAGTAAAAGCGAAAATAAACCAAAGTATGTTACACAATTCTGTACTTATTGTAAGAGAAATAACCATACGATAAATGACTGTTTTCATTTAAAACGCAACGCTAGAACTTCCCCGAAAACAGATGTAAATAATAGTAAAGTAAGAAATTATTCTCAAAATTATAAAAGTAATGCATGCCAAATAGCAAATACACAAAGTGTAGAAAAAATAACAAAACTTAAAGAAAATAAGTATTTTAAACGTATTGAAACTGAAAATTCGCAGATTCAGTTTAATCAAGTTCTAAAAGTGGAAAACAAACATGAAAACACGCAAACGCAAGAATGGGTTATCGACTCGGGAGCCTCAACTCATATGACGAGTAATAAGAATTTTTTCTCTCAGTTAAATGACTCTAATAAACAAATAGTAACTGTAGCCAATGGTGCTAAATTAAATTCTTATGGTATTGGTAAAGGCTATTAAAAGTTCAAAACTTAAAAGGTCAGGTTACACAAATAAAATTGGAAAATGTATTGTATGTACCAGATTTAGATAGTAATTTACTTTCTGTTCAATCTGTTACGAATAAAGGTTGCATTGTTACATTTGATAGTAATAAGTGTTAGATAAAGCGTAACAATATACTCGTAGCCGACGGCAACGCTCAGCAAGGTTTATATAAATTGACAGTAAACTCAATTGATGAGAAAGCATACTTAGCTAATAATGTTTCATGTTCAAATACGAACTGTACACTAAAATGGCATCAAAGATTAGACCACAGAAATATAGATGCCATAAAAACACTTGAGAAAAATGATTTGGCAGACGGCATTAAACTTGGCAAATGCACTCATAGTGTGGAATGTTCTACTTATGTAAAAGCGAAACTAACTGAAACACCTTATCCCAAAACTAGTTTTAGATCTAAAAATCCATTGGATTTAGTGCACACAGATGTGTGTGGGCCAATTGAAGTCAACAGCTTAGGACGGAAAAGATATTTCGTAACTTTCATTGATGACTATTCGCGTTATACTCAAATTTATTTTATTACTTCAAAAGATGAAGTATTCGACAAACTTAAACAGTATGTTGCATCGAAAACAAATAAATTTAGAAAGAAAATAAAGGTTCGCAGATCCGACAACGGTACAGAATACTGTAACGAAAGTACTGAAAATTATTTAAAGAAACTCGGCATTTTTCACCAAACTTCGGTTCCTTATTGTCCGGCACAGAACGGCGTCGCAGAAAGGAAAAATCGCTCTTTAATAGAAATGACAAAAGCTATGCTAATAAACTCTAAATTACCGAAAGGATTCTGGGCTGAAGCAGCAGCTACTGCTGCATATCTTCAAAATAGGTTACCAACTAAAGCCACAGATAGAACACCATATGAATTGTGGAATGGTAGAAAACCAAACTTAAGTCACTTACGAGTATTTGGCTGTAAAGCATTTTACTATGTGAACAAACAAAAACGGCGTAAATTCGACAACAGAGCCGAAGAAGGAATATTCGTAGGATACGATTTACGAAGTAAGGGCTACAGGATTTATGTAGGTGGAAGAAAAATAATAGTAAGTAGAACTGTTAAATTTTCAGAAAACGCGTCTTTACCTGACAAACTTGCAGAAAATAATGCTGAAGATTTAGAATTAATTCACTTCAATAACTCGCAAGAAGTTGAAGAAAATAATGAAGAAACATCTCTTGGCGATGATTTTACAGAAGATTCAAAAAGTTCTGAAGAGTTAATTAAATGTGAAGAAAATGTAGAAAGAAGGGTTTCTAGCAGATCAACCAAAGGGTCCCCACCGGAAAGATTCTCTTATAAAGCAGAAGACGAAGAATCAATCTTACTTAAAATTAAAGATCCAGAAAGCTTTGAAGAAATTCTAAACTTACCAAAACGTGAACAAGAAGCTTGGATCAAGGCTATGCAAGAAGAAATACATTCTCTAAAAGAAAATGAAACCTATAAACTTACAGAATTACCACCAGGAAAACATGCAGTAGGCAACAAATGGGTGTTTAAGACAAAATATGATGAAACTGGTAAAAATATAAAATACAAAGCACGCTTAGTAGCCAAAGGATTTACTCAAAAATACGGCAGTGATTATGATGAAACTTTTTCACCTGTAGTGAAACACGCTACGATAAGAGTTTTCTTAGCATGGGCAGTGTATAATAATGCCAAGGTACATCAACTAGATAAAACAGCTTTTTTGCATGGAAACTTAAATGAAGAAATATATATGGAACAACCAGAAGGATTCGTGGTTCCGGAAGAAAGACATAAAGTTTGTAAATTACAGAAGTCGATTTATGGTCTCAAACAAGCGGCTAGGTGCTGGAATGCAGAAATTGAAAATACACTGAAGAATCTGGGGTTCAGTCAAAGCAAAGCAGATCCGTGTCTTTTCACAAAAGTGGTTCGTGATAAAAGAATTAATTTAATAGTGTATGTTGATGACATCCTAATAAGTTCTACAGAAGGACTAATTCTTCAAACAATTAATGATTTAAAGAAACGTTACCAAATAACGCATCTTGGTGAAGCTAAATATTTCTTAGGCATGGAAATAAATCGCAAGGAAGATGGAAGTTATCTCTTATCGCAGAAAAATAAAATAAATCAACTTGTCAAGCAATTTCAACTTGAAGAAGCGAAACACGCTAGAACACCAATGGAAACGAAATATTATAACCTAAACAAGGAAGAAAATCTCCTAACTTCAAATGATAAATTTCGCCAAGCTATTGGAAGTCTTTTGTATATATCGTCTATCACAAGACCAGATATCACAGCTTCAACTCACATACTCAGCAGAAGGTGTAATAATCCACGTCAAAAGAACTGGAATGCTGTTAAAGGAATCATTAGATACTTAAACACGACAAAGAACCTATCCTTACAAATTTCATTGAGTGAAGAACCTAATATTACAGTTTATTCAGATGCTGATTGGGGACAAGATATTGAAGATAGAAAATCTACATCAGGAAGTGTTATTTTATTAGGAAGGAACTGTATTTCATGGTTTTCAAGTAAACAAACTTGTGTTTCTTTATCCTCAGCAGAAGCTGAATATGTTGCACTATCGCAAGCTACGCAAGAACTATTATGGCTATTAAAATTAAGAGAAGATTTCAATCTACCCCAAATTCTACCGATAAAGGTATTTGAAGATAATCAGTCTACTATAAGACTTGTAGAATCTGAAAAATTCAGTTCACGCACTAAACATATTGATACAAAAGTTCATCATATACGCGACTTGAATAACAAAGGAATAGTAAAACTTGCTTATCTTTCAACAGAGCAAATGGTTGCTGATATTATGACTAAACCAATTCCTAAAGCTAAATTTCAGTTTTGCAGGAATGAATTACAATTGGTATGAGTTTCATTAGCAAAACAGGGGTAATGTTAGCATAAATTTAGGTATTTTGCATAATGAAACTCGAAAGACATACGAAACGAACGTGCGCCAAGGTATATATTGGCGAGAGAAAGTAAAGCTCGTGTGCAATGCAGTATATTTGATTTTTCACCCTAGCTACTTGTACCTGGCCAAAGGTCTAATCCAGTAGTACTTTCTTCTCTTTCAGGTACGATGGCAAAGTATGTTCCTGTTTATTTTTCTTATTGCATAATATAGGTAAGCCTGATGATATTTAGGACTGATGATGATTCTCTGTAAGTTATTCTTTTGAATACTTTAATTTTAATGTCTGTGAAGATTATTACTTTTTTGTTATGCTTAAGTTAAGCAGAATTATCCTATTTTATTAAAGATTTCGTAGTTAATCTTTTGACTTATGATTCTTTAATTCTGTGCTTGAGGAAACGTACTCATTACGCCTTCAGTGCTAATGCACAACCAACAAAAAATAAAAACACACATTTCATCATAAAAATACGCATAAACCAAAGTGCAAATAATAAACACAAATGTTTACGTATTTGTATCCCAATAATTTGTACACATTGAAAAAATAAATAGGAGAAAGAAACCGTGTAGAGGAGGCAAATATGACATAAATTCAGAAACCAGGGGTAATAGAAACGAAATTAATGAAGGCATGAAGTTAAGAAAGAATGCAAATTGTAAATGCTGAGGTAAAAAATGAATTTGTTTTACAACAGCACAACATTCCTATTTCGTTGCTTTTGCATCAGTTATTTTATATTAATTTCGCAATGCGCTAAAACAACGTCAGAACAAGAAGGTTAAAACTGCTGACGACTCTGCATTTCTTTCCCTTTTCTGTTGAACATTTTTAAGCTTGCCTTAAAAATTTAAATCTAAAACCAGAGTAAAAATCGATTGCATTAAAGTGAGAAACTTTGAAAATAAATTTTGCCACATTTTTCTCACCTTTCCCATTATTTTGGACAGTGGTAGTAGATCAATTTACTTCACTCCAAAACCACTTTCCTCTTTCTTTTTTACTTTTTTTTTAATCTTGATAAATGCAATTTTCAGAACAAAATTTATTTTTTCGAAAATGCGGGACCCCTGTTTTCCTATTCCTGCGCCGCACTCACTGGCAGTGGCTGAATAGTGATTGTAAAATCCTTGCTCTTCTCCTTTGGATCATTTTTACCACTCTCCTCATCGTCCCTCATTCAAAATTTACGACGTAAACTGCATTTCATCGTCCATCCTTGTGTCTGACAAAGACACATTCTCTTCCTTTCTGTTAATAATTCAAAAGTTGGTACAGCAAAAACGCATAATGGAGAGATGTTTTAAGATCAGACCTCGTTTCGCTATCCTTAGTTCAGAAAATTCTCTGTTCTTTATAGGTTGCAGTTAAAAACTGCTACCTATAACTTTCCTGAGGATAAGTGTTTACGGATAACAATCATTTTACATTACAAAAAATAACTTTCAATAACATTACATGCTTAATATTTATTTCCACTCAACATTCACACATATGCTTAATATTTTACCGTATATTAAACTGAGAATTTCAGCAGGTTTTATTACTGAATATGGGGATCACTGATATGAGAGTTAAAAATTTTGCAAGCATATAGATAAAAACAAATAGGTTAAAAAAATCTGAAAGCTTTCAGATGGGCCTAACACACAAAATATGCTACCTTTACTTATTAAATATCATGTTCTTCCCACATAAACTATAAATTTTAGCAATATATGCTTAATATTCTACCGTATATTAAACTGAGAATTTCAGCAGTTTTTATTACTGAATATTGGGGATCCCTGATATGAGAGTTAAAAATTTTGCAAGCATATAAATAAAAAAACAAATAGGTTAAAAAAAATCTGAAAGCTTTCAGATGGGCCTAACACACAAAATATGCTACCTTTACTTATTAAATATCATGTTCTTCCCACATAAACTATAAAATTCAGCAATATCGCAAAATAGTTTTTAAATAAGCTTATCTTTAGAATTTTCGATACACGGTCTCGCGTGCTTGAGATACAAATGATTTTTTTTCCTTTTCGTAGAGTGTTGTCATTGAAATCGTTGCGTTTGTTAATCAAAATTCGTTAAAGGTTTACAAAATATGTAAAAGATAATAAAACAAACTGCAAATTCGGGTTTCCAGATGTCCATATTCGGGTGGAAACATACGTTATTCAAAACTAGATGGCTCTAGGTACCGTTGTTTTATCACAATGCGAGAAGCATACATGCATTCATGCAGATTCTTGATTATTTAATTTCTTTAAATATAACAGAGGGCTCTTATAGTTTGTGGCAACAATTTGAAAAGTGGAACGACATATATAGTGAACCAACGAAAAATGCCAAAGCGAAATTAATAGTCCTACTGGGCAAATTGCCCTTTTGGACTAACAATTGGAAAAATATTATTTTTATTTAATTTAGTCTATATACATTAATAAAATATTTTAACATCGGTGTCCGTCTTAGGATTTTCTAGCTATTTTCCAGTCTTTGCTTGCCTGTTCGATTATATATCAACCTCCTTCACTTCACTATAGACAGCGTTCTCACCCGTCTTGTAGATATGCCATCTCCAGTTTCTATCATATTATGGCTCAAGAAAAAAGGAAACTTTTAGCATAAAACTAGAATAATACATAAACCATTTTCTTTCCAGGTATCTTTCAGTATATAGTAGAAAATAGGAATCGTATTTTACTTGCAACTGGTAGCCAACTGGTAAGCAACTGGTTGCAACTGGTAAGAGGAACTGGTAGCCGAAGGAGGACAATCTTGTGTTTGCTTTAGAACGATCACTACAACTTAGAATTAAAGTTGGAAGAATTAAGAAAGAGAAAAGTTTCCTGCAGGCTGAATTTTTGCAACAAAATCTTAATCGTTCGCCTTACGTATAAATTGGTTTATCTTCGAAAATATAGGGTAATATATTTAAAAAAAATTATCAATTTTAAATCGAAATAAAAGAACACTTCTGGCTGAAGTGAAAGCCTAGTAACCAGTATAATAACTGCGGTAAATATCATTATTAGTTGCATCCAGCATCTTCGGGGATTATTATTCGTTTAAAGGAGCTTAAACAAAGAGGATAATATAGAAACAAAAGGTTTTTAAACTTCGGAACATGAATATTGTTGATATTTTTAGTACAATGCCGTGCAATAATTCAACAATATATAACGTCCTGTATTCTTTGAGGGAATAAAATATACACTGCGGGGGGAGGGGGGAATGGGACAGTTCTATATCTCCCGTTCTATTGGATCGATTGACGTTTTTCATCTGTCGAAAGCGCGTCTTAAGATATGTATTAGATTTATACATAGAATTCTTCTAATATAGGTATTTTGACACAAAATTGGATTTTTTTCTGAAATAACATACCAATGTTTTTCCATATTTCCATTCTACGACTCAAATTACGCCAAACTACCAAATTTTGTAAAAATCGCGCAAGTAGTTTTTAAAAAATCAGCTCTCAAAATTTTAGCTCCTCAATGTTAATTGACTTTGGTATATATTCATTAATCTCTCTTTTTTTATTAAACTTATTTTATTCTTTTTTTCACATTTCGAAATTCAGGTTCACTCCAAATAAAATTCAATCATTTTTTATGATTTATTTTTAAAATTTGTATTTTAAAATAATTTTATAATTTAAAAAGAAATTTTGAATAATAATCTATAAAAGTTTTACCATCATCTTAAACTAGACGTATTTCTAAGCATACCTACAGAAAATTACAGTTTTTTATTCAAAATGTCCGAAGATATATGTGAATTTATACATTGGCGCGTTTGAAATTTGGCATATTTGTTGAAAGCGATAATCATCAAATGTGGTTTAGACACTTTGAAATCATTTGAAACTAGGAATGATATGACTTTCCGATCATGCACAACTTTATATAAGTCAGGTTAATATGCTGGATGTTTGATAAACTCAAAGACATTAGAGAGCGAATACTACTTTACTTTGTATCTTATGAAGCAATTACGGTAAAATTTCGCCCAAATTTTGAGAAAAATTAAAAAATAAAAAGAATTTTATTTTAGCAATACGTAATTCTGTGCTGAATAAAGCATTATTCATTATGTATCGCATTAGTTGGTCTCAGCAGATGACTCATTAGGTGGGTCGTTTATTACGTCTCGTGTTCTTTAACGTACGAAACGTCTTGAGACTTATATATAAATCTAGTATTTATCCTAAGTCGCCCTTTCGAGACATGAAAAGCGAAATTTGAATTTTGTCAGTCGGCCCAGTAGAACGGGAGATATAAAAGTGTCCGCCCCCTTTTTCTTTTTTTACGCAGTGTAGAAAACGTCTTAAGATTTAAATTGAATTATTACTATGTCTTCTAAAGTATCATACAGACTGAGAAAGGGTGTAAAGGAGCCTTTTATTTAGCTCAAATAAAAGTTAACAAAAGGCAATACTCGTGCATACAGAAGTTATATATACAGAAGTTATACAGAAGCCAGCATTTATGGATTAAATCAAGAGTATTGAATATGACTCTAGTAAGTTAGACTAACGGGTACACAAAGACAGTAACAGTGTCTTTGTGTACCCGTTAATAGTGGATTATCACTGTCTTTAAAGTACCACACAGACTGAGAAAAGGTGTAAAGGATCCTTTTTTTTAACTCAACTGAAAGCTAACGGAAAGTACCACTCGTGCTTACGTTAGCCACTCGTGCTTAAGCCAGCATTTATGATTGAAATCAAAGACATTGAATTTGACGTAACTAAGTAAAGTTAAGTTAAAAGTAAGTAATGTTGACTTAACTAAGTAAAGTTAAAAGTAAGTTAGCCTAACGGTTACATAAATAGAGTAACGCGCAAATTGGCCCTGACCTAAAGTCGACGTCACAAGCCTAATAGCCGGAATAACGCAACATCACAGACCACTGCTGTCAAGAAAATTAAATTGGCAACGTGGCCTTCAGCAGGCAAAACAGGCTCTTTCTACCCTCTAAAACCTTCCTTTAAATTGTTGATTCATTAGGTTATTTCTAAAGCAAGAGAGATGAAACATGTGCAGTACCCTCGCCAGGACTCGAACTCTGGACCTCTCGAATACACGCCGAGTGTGCTACCGTTACACTACGAAGGCATGCAGAAAAGAGGGAGAAAATACCTGATATTCTCCCTTTTTTAAAAGGTGAGTGGGGGGTTAGGGGACACAGTTGCCAAATCCTGATCGTGACGAGTTATCATACACCATCTTACAGTTCGGGCGCCACTGTAAAGTCATTATTATTTTTTTATTTTATGCAGGAGACGTGAAAAATTAGCAGTGATCTTTCCGTGACTCGAACATGGAGCTCTCGAATATACGCCAATTGTGCTACCGCTAAACTACGAAGGCATGCAGAAAGGAGGGAGTTTCATTAGAGAAATAAAATAAATACGACTAATTATAAAATGCGATGTCCTTTCTATCTCATTGACTATCACGCGAGCTAGAAATTTACCTTTTGGCAGGATAATATAAAATTAGAAGGACAGGAAAGAGTTTAACATAAAATAGCTAGTTAATAAACTAAACGAGACATTACAAGTTATAGGACAACACGTATTAAACAATTTTCATTAGAATGATATGCGCCTAAAATTCATATTTTCAGTGTAAAAATATTGTTTTATCGTCAACTGATTTCGAGTGCAATAAAATTTTTTTTAAACGTAACAAATATCTGTATTGGGTAAATTATTTCAGCAATGAAGTAACGAAATAAAATGACACATATTGTAACCTTTTTATTGAAAACGCTGATACACGACGAAGATACTACACGATGTTGCATAACGGTGACCAATAGGCAACCTTGGAGCACATGTCTTTCTGGAAAATATTATTTTGCATTTGGAAAATATTATTTCTCTTATAAAAATGATCTCGACTAATTACTAAAATTTCAGAATTTGGCACATAAAGGTATGGAACTTTCTGTAGCTAAACTGTTAGTTTCTGAAACTCGCCGAACATTTTACCATTTTATATTTCACTCTATTATAATAGTACAAAAGGTTAGATTTCATAGTTAAGAGATCTTTCAACCTTCTGATTTGGATTTATTGAATTATTGCAAAACACACTAGGACTATCTCCCTGATTTCATCCGCAGTGCCGCAACTATTTTCATAAAATTATTTGCCTTTTTTTTACGAAATATTGCTTTGGATGTATGCATAAGATCAATATATAAGAAAATAAAGTTGTAAAGCATCTTTTCCAAGCAGTCTATGAGTTTCATACACTGAAAATATTCTGTAAAAAATAAAATTAAGTTGTTTAAATATCACATCGTGAGTTAAAACTAAGCAAACATTTTTATTTTGTTTTAACTGAAATGGTAAGAAATTGAAGCTAAATGAATTTAATAATTTTTAAATGTTAGGGTGAACATTTTGGATGAACAACAAAGAGAAATTTAAGAAAAAATGTCATCTTATATCGTCTTATCCAATATAACAATATGATTTTAAACCAAATTTAATTGCTTTAATTGAGATCTATAATACTATACAGATAAATACACAGAAGCTATTACAAACCAACATGCTTTAATATGCTTCTAAAATTTTGAATTCAGTAATTGTTAATATTTTGTTATTTATCTAGGGCAGAAGAGAAAAAAAAACATTCTTTTATAATGACAGAAATATGTTTCTCTTGCTGAATGTTATAATATTGTTACGAATTTTGTACTTATATAGGTAATTTTTGTAGAATTATAAGTAAAATTTTTGTATTTCGTTTGTAACATGAAGAATCTAAAGCGAAGCTATGCCGGAAAAATAAGAATACAGGGGCAAGTGCATTTAACATTGAGTTAAATGGGTATCTGGGTAATTTGGCGATATATTGCCAAGCTGACTACGGTTTTGGCGACTTATTTTTGTCACCAAATTTGGCAAGAAATCGCCATTTGGCTACATGTTGGTTTGATCCCTGTATCACCGTAATATGTATTGAAATTGAATAAAGGTAACTATTTTGACCACTATTGACCACTAGTTTAGCTGAAACCGTAGTTTCACCTTCGTATTGCTTTCCAATAATTTCGAGAAGCAGAAAGCACTAGAAATATTTCGGCAGCCGGTTGAAAACTATTTAAGGCCAAAGAGAGCATCTGCTCTCAGTTGCTGTCATCGCATCTTCACCCGCCAGTGAGATTTTTTTTTTTAACTTTGCTTTTTTCTATTAAATATAATTAAAAACAGCAAAAGCAAAAACAACAACCAAAAAACACAAGACATTAAGTATTAATTCACTTAATGTCTTGTGTTTTTTTTGGTTGTTTTTTGTTTTTGCTGTTTTTTACTATATTTAATATTATGATTAATCCAGAACTCAGTTAATGTATTCCACAATTTGTAATGTATTTGATCATCTTTACATCTGTACCTGATTATTATAGCACATCCAACCGTATGCCTAGCATGTACTATAATAGTGAAAAGTGTTCCGCTTAGTCTCAGCAGTCCCCACCATGCAAATTCTTTCCATATTCTGGTCCTTATTTCAATATGCCTCGTTTCGTGGCCAATCACCGGAGGACACAATACTAAGCTCTTTATTTGTATTTATTCATGCATTTATTTTTAATTCCAACAACGGGATCCAACAGGCTGAAAAGCACCTAACCCAGTCGGTCAGCTGTTCCGTCGATGGCGAAAAGAAAGAAAGAGAATGCGTCTCAATGTTTCTCAATGCGTCTCAATGTTTTCTTATTTTTATATTTATTGTAATTTATCTTACTGTACGCACTTTATGATAGAAAATTTTGATGAGCCCTTATGTGTGAGGTCCCTCGGGGGATTCTGTGATAAGCCTAAGAGCGGAATTAATTCCCACTGTAAATCAGAATATTCAACCAAGGCATCAAAGCATGCTCTCAGTTGCTTAGTTATTGTTATTGCGAATTGTTAGCTCCGCGTGAGCTGAGATATCCGAGTTAACTTTCTTTTTAGATGCGCTTTATATTGCGTTGTGTTTAACGTTCTTAGTAGTTTGATGCGTAACTACTGATTGTACTCGCTGATACCGTGAACTCCCGTACGCGTATTTCTGTGGAAAATTTCAGAAATCGGAAGTGCTTATTTTGATAAAATAAATTCTTATTATCCTATCATCGGACCTGTGTGCATTCAATATATTACGAACCCGTACGCAGGCAACAATACAATATTAAAATTTCTGAAATTGTTTCGTACAAATGCATTTTCGTAATTTTAAGCTTTTTGAACTGAGAAAGCATATACCTAATGATAAATCACAAATAATTATCGTTAGTTGTAATTACCTTATATTTACAGTAATTTTACAATTAAGTGTAAACGCTTTAGTATAATCTTCCCAATAATTAAAGAATATTGTTTTTAGTTGTACTATTAAACTTTCAACGGATATTTCTCGCAGTGCTTTTGGCACAGAAAAATTTTATATATTTTGCTTAAGTTTACCGCGCAATTTTACCGTTCGTTTAGACAGTTAGGGAAACTTTCTGGGAAAATTAGAACATGCTTATCAGAGAATTTAAAACACTTAGATGGAAATTATCTCTAATGAATCTAGTGAAAGAACATTTCGAAGTAATTAACCGTGGTAATAAGCACCAGTAAATTAATTCTCTATTTTTGATCATTAATCTTTATATCTATCACTATCTTCTTTAATTACGGTACTTCATGAAGCGATAGTTATGAACAACCTGTTTGGTCTGTTAAATACAAAAAGTAAATTTCGAATTCACATAGTTGTTGTGAGGCCGTTCTTTTTAAATACTTGATTTGCATATAATTTCAGTTCTTTCTCAAAACTAACGAATTCATTCTTAATGCGAGGAAGTAGATGAAGTATTCAACAGTAAATGGAAAGCAAAGAAAGGCTTCAGATTTTAAATTACGTCCAAAGGGGCGTTTTTTTAACGCTTTGTGTGCTACCTTTATTTATTAAATACCATGTTTTACGTACTCAAACTATAAAATTCAGTTCAACAGCAATATCGCAAATTAATTTTAAAATGAGCATATCTTTAGAATTTCCGATACAGAATCTCGCGCGCTGGACATAAAAATGTTTTCTTTTTCGTACAGTGTTGGCATTCATCTCTTTGAAATCGTTTAATTTTTTAATCAAAAATTCGTTGAAGTGTTACGAAATCTGAAATCAATAATAGAACAAATTTCAAATTCAAATTAGGGCTTCCACATGCCCATGTTCTATGAAAGATAACGTTATTCAAGTTTTCATGGCTCTAGGTACCGTTGTTTTATCACAATGCGAGAAACCTACATACATTTATGGAGATTCTTCATTATTTAATTTCTTTAAGACAGGGCGATAATATATGGTGGCAACGATTTGAAAAGTGATACAGTCTTTTAAAGTTTTCGACGCAAAATTCCCAAACGAAATTAATAGTCCTTCAGGGCAAATTGCCCCTTTGGACTAAAAACGCGAGTAGAATGCTCAGTACAAGAAACACGCAGTTTTATTATGGAGTTACTGAAAACTGTATCTGCATCTTATAATTAAATTTATAACAACAGGCATAGAATTATTAAACAGTTCTAGTTTATTAGAATCTTTATTTTCTTATTTTTATCCGAAAGGGTCAATTTGGCCAGAAGGGCTCTTAATTTTCTTTTAGCATTTTGCGTTGGTTCCCTAAAAACGGGATTCGCTTTTCAAATTTTCGCCACCAGATAGTTTTGCATTATATTTAAAGAAATTAAGTAATGAAGAATTCACATGTATGTATGTTTCTCACACTGTGAAAAAAGAACGTAACCTAAAGACATCAAATTTTGAATAACGTAGTCCTCCACTCTAATATAGGTATTTGGAAGCCCAAATTTGGAATTTAGAATGTGTTTTATTATCTATTTCGTATTTTGTAAAACATTAAAGAATTTTTGATTAACAAACTCGAAGATTTCAAAACCAGCAGTGGCAACACTATAGGGAAAAAGAAAACATTTCCATCTCCAGCGAGCGAAACTGTGCATCAGAAATTCTAAAGATATGCTCTTTTTAAATTATTTTGGAATATTGATGTTGAATTGAATTTTATGTGGTTTAAGTGCAAAGAGCATATGTTCTGTTGCAAAAGTTTCTTATCCATATTTATTTATTCTGTGGCTGGGAACTGATTTAGTTTTAGAAATAAAATTTCCTTTTAATAATTTCCTAACAGTCTCACCCAAAAACTAAAAATTCTTTAGATGTATTAAAGAAAGATGATTCATTTAATCTGTAAAGATTATTAAATGGCTAATTTTATTATTGACATTTTAATACAAATTAACTGAAATTAGAAACTGATTTTGTAAAATAATTTAATTATGAACATATTAAAAAATTCAATTTTGCTCCATTGGATGTTTAAAAATGATCGAAAGATTTTTAATACCTTAAAATTAAAGCAAAATTTTCTCTCATAATATTTTGCGTCAATAATTCATTTTAAGTCCCTTGCTCAGTTTTAGATATATTTACGAATTATTTAATAAATTGAAAATCAGAATAAAAAAATGAGTTGTATAAATAGTCGCAACATTTCTTATCTTTTCATGGTAACCATAGGAGAAGCACCTGAGACTATCTGTGTAAAGTAAGTAGATCATCACAACACCTTCGCATACTATCACTGGAATGTAAGGAAGTTTCCTGGGAATATACTGGGATGTGACGTTAAGCAGTCGGCAGTTTCTATTTTGGAGGTTAAAGAGATATTCCGAGACATACTAACTAGTATTTCAAATCCTGACACCATTCTATATGCTGTCGATGGGACCTAGATAGGATGTCCTATGGATATACTGGGATGTGACATTAAGCACTCGAGAGGATTTATGAGGAAACTGGGATATTAGGGGATGTTCTGAGGATGTAGTGACTTTAAATCCTAATATCATCCCATAACGCTGTCGATAAGCTAGGACCTAGCTAGGATGTTCTGAGGATATAGTGGGATATGTTTAGGAGGTTAGCGGGATGTCCTGAGGATGCAGTAAGTAGGAGCTCAGATCCTGATAACATCCCATACACTGTCGATGGGACTTAGTTAGGATGTTCTGAGGATGTGCTCTTATCCCCCGAGAAATATCCTCAAGATATTCTGAGGATGTTTTTGTGCTATGTGGGGATATTTAATAAATAAATAACATTGTGTTAGAAACGTTTCATAAATTCACCAGTGTCATTCAGATCACTTCCGATAGGATTCGTCCACCGATGTCCAAAAGGATAAAGCGGCTGAATACTGATAGTTTGACATTTGCTGTATTCTTGGCCAACAACTGAATGGGTGTTTCGTAACTGTACTTTTATATAATAATAATACTAGCACGTTTATTTCAGAACGTTCTCCACAAAGGCATCCCTGTAATAGGTAGATAATCGTCAAGTCATAAATATATTGAATGTTGCAGCGTATCTGCGTCAATTCTTTCAGCATTAGTATTGACACTTGCTTTTAATTCATCATTGTCTGTTACCCTCTGAAAAATATTTGAAAAATCCCTAATGAAAAACTTTCCAGGAACTGATGTCAAGTGATCTAGCAAGCGAAGTCCAAGATTATAAACAATAAAAAAGAATATGTCCTGGAAGTTTGCTAAAATTAGACTGACCATATATTTATGAGACAAAAATGAAGATATAGGGATAGCAGAAATAAAACAAGGGTTAATTGTGACAAAGAGAGGTAACAGAAAATTTTTATGATACTTGTTGCGCTTGGTTTTGAAAAAAAAAAATAATTTTGCTTGTAATTTAGCTCTCTCTGTGAATGTAACACTATAAAGTAAGAGACGGTTTATTAACAAAGCATACTGTGAATTAAAAGATGAGGAGGTCAGCAAATACAGTGTGAACTAAAGTTCTAAGACAACTGTAGCACAGCCCCAACGACGTGCTATTTGTAATAGATATGGGTCTTTTCCGCAGCATGTAGTTCATTGCGGAGATAGACGAAGTCATCATAAACGCTAGGCGGCACGCAAACAATAATCCACTGTCTTCCATCTTATTTCAAGTCCATAAGTCCTTCTTTCTGTTACAATTAACTTTAATGACATGTGTATCTAACTTGGTTGCAGGAAACTATTAATTTTGCTTTCGGTTGAATATGAATATAAAAACAATTTATCTAAATTGGGAAAGAGAAAAGGAACTACACATACTTTCTTTAAAATGGGATTTTGTGAGAATTGCTCTCTGGCTGTCTTTTATAATCGGGAGAACTGTACATGGTGCTTTCGGACGCACACACCATATTATATCGTTGAATATGTATTTTGCAAAAAAACTCTGTATTATATTTATAATTATGTGTTAAGATTACTTAAAATAGTTTCACGTATCAAAGGAATCCTTAGGGACTTCGTGTAATTTTGGTAAACAAAAATCAAGTGTGAATGGAACTAATAATTTCTGAAATCCAAACCATTGCATACTTTTACTATCTGCGGCTGATAGTAAAGATAGACTAGGGATTCTTTCATTTTGGCTCACGTTAAATCTATTCGATTTGTTTAACGCGTTGGCCGCTTACTGTGAACTTAAAACAAACCTTCTTTGACGACCAACTGTTCTAAATGATTTTGGTCATGCGTGGAAGTGATCGTGTTAAAACTTTTAGTAGCGGTTATTCTCAATTTAAAGAACGGATTTGTTCCAAGAATCCTGTTCCAAGAATTTCTGTCCAAAGAATGGCTTCCAGATTCATCTGTGGTCAAAATCGTGTCAACTCGACCGCAACTCTCTGCTTTTTTCTTCAGTAGCCACTACGGACGAAATCGTTACCGTTTAATCGTCTTCTCAAAACACGACTTCTTGAGACTTGAAACCTTACATGCTTGAAACTGTTGACTGCATTTTTAACAAAGCATGTTTTTAATTATATTTTTTGTTAAATTTTTACTCCGTTTAAAGCAGTCGAACAACAGGACCATTATTTTTAAAGTTCTTTAAAACAGGCATTATATAATAATAAAAAATTAAATTCAGGCACAGGTATTTTGTACATGCCTGAAACTCACTTTTCTGTACAGACTAAATTATAAACCAAAGTAATTAATAAATATTTCGAAGCTAGTCGAAGGCAGTTCGGTCATCCGACACCTAAACTATTTTTACTGATGAAAGCCTATGTTCGATGTCTCAAAAAGTGTTTTCGAGGAGAGGATGAAATGGAAAAAAAAAAAAAAAAAAAAAAAAAAAAAAAACAGGAGAATGGCAGAAGAGAATCGATGCGCTTTGGAGCAAGGGATGAAGCAGAAGAAATAATTACAATAACGATATTTGCAGGTTTGTTCGTAAATCGTGGAAAGCAGGCTAAAGCTTTTATTGATGAATAAACCCTGTTTTCTCTTCAGTTCAGTAACATATATCAATATGTTACACTTCCGATACTGGTACATATAATTTTTTTATCAAACTCATGAGTTGTATCTGGAAAGCTTTTAAACTTCTGGTAAATTTCAACCAACCTGATAATTAGGTGCGATAAAATTCTTTGCAACGAAAGTAAGATCAGTCATGAAAAAGCTGTTAGGTTTTTCGAAGCAAAAAGCAGACAAGTAGCTGGCATGAGCAGGAGACCAAATTATCTCTATTGGTCGTAGTCCCACTGAACTACCTGTGTAGCATCACCCAAGTTTTAATAGAGAAGAGCCCTCCTGGGGGTAAATCAAAGAGTTTCCTACCTCTCCTTCCCTACTACCAAATCACTCGAGGAGGCTTTATAGTACTTTAAAGGCTAACACCGCACAGACACTTATACCTTCTCTGAATACGGACCCGGGTGTACCGATACAGTAGACAGTATCGCTACCCACAAACACTACTACTACCCACTATCAGGCCGGAAAAGCAGGAAACATGAAACGTCAGTGATACCCTGACATAGATAGGAGCTCCAGACTTCCGAATGCCAGCTGGATATTCTGATAGTCTGCAATATAATTTCTATTCTGATCTCAGAAATTAGAACTCCGAATATTACAGGACTTTTATTAAAACCAATAAAAAATTATGAAGAAAAACTTACCATTTGTCATCGTGGAGTAGATTAAACGCATATAAAAGAATCAATGAAATACTACCAGACCTTCACAAATAACACATGAGTTTGAATATAAAAATTATCTAAGCTGCATTGCTTTGATATTAATTGCTGTATTGTTAATGAATCAATGAAAGAAACACTTTCACAAACACAGTTTCTGATAAAGAAAGAAACCAAAACATCCCATAAGTAACAAATTTCATCAAAAATAAAAATAAAAGTTTAAATCAAATCTTTAAAGAAAAAAAAAAAAAAATCTGAAACGTTTTAGATTTTAAATTACGTCCAAAGGGGCGTTTTTTTTAACATTTTGTCGGTTACCTTTATTAATTAAATATCACGTTCATCGCACTTAAACCATAAAATTCAGTTCAAGAGCAATTTTCCCAAAATAGTTTTAAATTGAGCATATCTTTAGAATTTCCAATACACTGTCTGGCACGCTGGAGATCAAAATGTTTTCTCTTTACAACGTTGCCTTGCCTGGCTTTGAAATCCTTGAGTTTGCTAATCAAAAATTCGTTAAAGCTTTACAAAATATGAAATCGATAGTAAAACAAATTCCAAATTTCAAATTTTTGCTTCCACATGCCCATATTCGCTGTAGGATTACGTCATTCAAAATTCGATGGCTCTATGTATCGTTGTTTTATCACAATGCGAGAAATATACATATATTTATGCAGAATTTTCATTATTTAATTTCTCCAAATATAATTCGAGCCCACCAGCGGCCGAGCGGTAAAGTCGCTGAACACTGGTAGTTCGGTCCGAGGTTCGAATCCCGCGAACGGGCTGGCTGCATGGGCGTTTTCGTGGTTTTCCCCATGTGTAACGTGTATACGAGTCAGTTTCCCTTAGAAAGTCCTCCACGAAAGGCATCCCTCCCCTTAGGTAGATAGCCCTAGTGTGCTTTGCTATAATTGAATACACCACACCACCAAATATAATTCAGGACTCTAACATTGAGTTCCAAGAGTTTGGGAAGTGAAACGGAGATTTATAGTGATTCAACGGAAAATCGCAAAACGAAAACAGGAGTCCTTCAGGGACAAAGCCCGTTTGAACTAAAAACGAGTTAGCCTATTTCATGGGGAAAAGATGCAGGGAAATATAACATATTTCTTTATATCTTTTCATAATATCAAACAGCATATGATTTCCTAATGACTATATATCAGCAGGTATGTAACCTAACAGATCTCAGTTTGAAGAACAGAATCGTATCGTGTTTGCGGTGAATGCATGAAGAGCAGAATCGTATCGTTGTTAGCATGTTCCGTGACTATTTACCGCTTTGCATCAATCTAATTAGAGTGGTTTGCCCCTCGGTACAAATCTGTGTCTTCCTTCTCACAGTATCCTGCTCTTTTTGTGATGTACTACAGCAAAGAAGAGTGCACGCGATTTTTTTAAGCATAACCTGGAGCTGAGATGTTAGACTTCGACAAATATTTAAAGATGATTCTTTGAGTAAAACCGAGTAGACGGATGGTTTTCCAGTCGTGAGAAGACACGTGAGATAAGGAGTGCTAGGACTTGGATATCAACTGATGAGCAGAAATCAGAAATTGGGACTCTTGTGTTATCGGGACCGGATTCAGAAATGTGTGTTTGTGTATATGTGTAATATATATATGTTACGGTGAAACACCGAAATCTGGAGAATGTCGACTTTCACCGATGAATGTCAACATTCACATAGTCGCTTGGTGTATGTCCGAAATTTTTTCCAAATACTCTTATTTCAGACTTACACCGGTAAATGTCGGCATTCACCATGTACTAATGGTGAATGTTGAACATATAAGAATATTATATTTTCCTCTCCGTAATCCAGTCGCGAAGAAACGCACTTGAGACTTAAACATAAGAATTTAAAACACAGAGCACATTCAAAATGAGAAAGGAAAATAATAGAAGTTAAAATCTTAATTAATTATAAAGTACATTCTCAATGAGAAAATAAAAAACTTACTAAATTATGTGATTCACATTTTACTTATTTTTTATGGAAAATTCTTATGTATTTTTTTGTTGTGTATAATTATTGCGCGTTATTTTACTGTGCATATTGTATTCTTAGTTATTATATTATTTTACTGTGTTTATTGAATTTGTATTGAGCTTATTCAAAATTAATGTATAATATTTAAAATTGTTAAACTTTACGGCAAAGCTCCTTTAAGTTTGGCAGAATTGTGTTACAATTAAAAGGGCGCGGGTGTATTTCCGTTTCTCACGCGTAGGCTTCTTTGGACGTTAGAGGTCACTGTCAGCTGCATTTTCCCCTTTTTTTCGCGGGGGTTGAAAACACGTGTTTTTCTCGTTCAGAGGCGAATAGTTCTGAGGGGCGGCGATTATTTTGACAGAGTTATAGGTTGGAAACTTTCTTCTTTGCGTGGGAAACGGAAATCGCTTTGTTAAAGTTTGCAGTCTTCTTACTTCAAGACAGTGGAAGGTGTACTAAGTTAGATAATTGGATACTCTTAAAAGCTAGTTTCGCTTGTTAGTTGGGGTGTCTATTTTTTTTTCTCACGTTATATGTGCAGTTGTTTTTCGGATTGCATTGTCATATTTTCTGGTGTTTGATTCGTCATGGGTGTGTCATTTTCTCAATTTAGATAACATAAAATTCCGGGATTGGTAAGATTTAATTTTATGATTTTTTTGAAAGCCTATGAACTCACAGAGGCGGAGAAACCGAGATTTCCTGGGTGCTTGCACCAGGCTAGAGAGGATTCTGATTAAGATTTTTGAGCGAAAAGGAAAAGGAGAAAGCAGAAAGTTTTGCGGGGCCGATTTGTACCAGCGTACTGCGATGATGGCTGTAGCGGAGTCTGATTTGAGTGAGTTTTGAGCAGCCGCGATGTGGAAAAAAAAAAAAAAAAAAAGGCGAACGAGAGGCGTTTTGCCCTGCTGCCGGTTGCCGAGGCAAGAGGACTTGGGTTGCGTTTTTCTTTGCTCTAGAGAATTCTTTTTCTGCGGGATGTTTAAAAGTTTTGTGCGAGATGCAAGGAACATTTTCCTGCGTGATGTATGGAGAAATGTGCGCGAGCTGCAAAGAGCATTTTTACTGAGAGCTGATTGAGATGTATAGAGAAAAATCTACCAAGAAAATTTAGCACAGATTCTCTCTCTCTTCACCTGAATCGCCGGTTAATCTCCAAGAGCCTTTTTCCGAAACATTCAGCATAAATGTTGCCTCGACGCTTCGATGATGGACGTGATTGTGCTAAAAAACTGGTGTTTATTCAGCTACCTGTTATTGAATTGAAAAAAGATCCTTCTGAATTGGACTATTGGTTCCCACCTAATGCAGATAAAAGATCCTTCTAAATTGGACTATTGGTTCCCACCTAATGGACAGTTAAAGCGATTCCTGGGTGTTTGAAGAATTATTAGTCTGTAATTTCCAAGAAAAATGGGCTTGGCACATTTCCATGTGGATTTGACACTAAGGATCTTGCTCATTAGGAAAAACTGTTTTCCATCTGTGAGTGAAATTTTAAGTATATTTTCTCTGTCTCTCTCTCTTAGTTTTCCCGAATGCAGAACAGTTAATAATGATTTATCTACCCGTATATTGTTATTGCTTATATAAATTAAATATTACAGTTAAAAAAATTGAGAAGTTATTTATAATTTCAAGTGAATGCCAGTTTTAGGAGGATTAAAATTTGTTTCACCTACTGAATTTTGTCAGCTAGAAAAACGTTACTTTCTAATTAATAAGAACCTGTTATTTGGAGGATTAAATTTTGTTACACCTACTTAATTTGAAAAAAAATAATGTTAATCTTAATTAATGTAAGCTGTAATTTGGTGTAGTACTATGTGTTATTTTGGCTTAGAAAAGTATGTGGTAGGATTACTGATCAGTTATCTATTATTTAATTATATAAAATAGTAAAGAATTTAATAAATGTGTGTTTAGAATTTAATAGTATTTGTGTATTTATGTTGAGTATATTTTACTGTGGTCTGTCATGTCCCTCCATTTGTTTGAGCCGGGAGGCTTTTAAGAAACATGGAGTTTAATTGAATTTGGAGTTATTGATATTTCCTTTTATATAGGTTACTCACAACGCAAACCTAAAAGTAAATTGTACTATACCACTATACGATTTATTGATTGATAGATATTATATACGATTGATTGATAGATTTACTATACGAATATTTAGAAGAATGTCGAAATGATATATGAATATTATGAATTAGATTTTGAATGTGAATTATTTGATATTTGATATTTTTTTAGTTAGTTTTATCCGGCACAACCATCAGTTTAAGTTAAAGTTTAAAATAGTTATAAAAATAAAATCCATCTATATAACAATTGGTGCCGTGACTAGGATAAATTGTAGGTGCTGTAAAAATTTTCTATATAACAATTGCATTAACTTAAACTATTATGACACTTTGTATTGCACAAGACTTCTCTTTTCGATCTACACCAGAGCAATTCTGTGATTGTCGACATACACCGGTGAGGGTCCGAATGTACAAGAATGTAATGCAATATTCGATCTTTCACCGACGTTTTTGGTGAATGTTGACATTCTTTGGTGAAAATCGACATTCTCCAATTTCGATCTTTCGCGGTAACATATATATATATATCTAATAATAGCACAACATATTTGAATAATCGATAATCACTTTTAAAATGATGAATTTGCAGATACTATTTTACAGAAATCCAACTGAGGAATAAATGTTCCATTGAGATTAGTGGCATAGTCCAATCCTGTATGGCTAGTAAATGTAATATTAAAGAACAAATCTGGGAGCATTGAATGTAAGAGCACTGAAATGCAGATGCTCAGAAATACTGATGGCGTACATACTGAATGCTTATAGCGTCCATCCATTTTAAGGAAGAAGCAGTCGAGCCGAGTGGAATTCCTTATTTATTTAAATTCGCATTTTTGTGGCCACAATTCACTTAGCACGCCAATCGGGCCTATTTCCAAAACAATTTTGATACAATTGTGATACAAGCAATCATTGCAGCGCATGGATGACTGCAGCGAAACGTCTTAACAGAATGAAACCATAAGCTAGAAGAGATTGAATGTCGCAGTAGTAATGCACAGGAAGAAGGGGGGAGGCAAAAGTTTCAGTTTTAAGTTTTGGTTTACAATTTGGTGATTGGTCAAGAGGCATCTGCATTAAGCGTTACATAAAACTGCATGATTAATTTGAATGACGCAACTTAGATTTATTGCGCAATTTTTAGGACAGAGAGATAAAGTTCCCAAATGAAATAAAAATAAAAGAGGTTATAGTGAATTAAATTTAGAAGTTCGCTTTCATATTTTTAATCTTACACATATATGTGTGTGTATGTACATATATGGGTACATACATGAACACATACATCCATACATACATTTCTGAATTCTATCCCGATAACAGAAGAGTACCGATCATCGAAAGATAATTCACCAGATTACAGATCTTTTTCTCCGTTTGAAAACTCTTGGTGCTTGTGTCTCATTGACATTTTTCACCAAATCGTTTCCTTTCTCATTCTGATTTTTTCTTAAAGAAAACACACGAAAAGCACTTCGGTGAATAAAAAAAAAGCAATTCGGAGATGTGGATGAGAAAACAAAAGGTATATTACTTGCTTTGCATAATACTCATTTCAAGTGTTTCAGAGCTGCTCACACTTTTCCAGCTGTGAGCAAAATGGTGGGAAAAGGGCATCGATGCTGGTGAAGAGCGCTTTGAAAATGACGAAAATATACAGTGTAAAGCAAAATATAAAAGTTTTAAAATATTTTGGGTTACTTTTAGGTACTCACTTTTATTTATTTTAATAGAATCATACAAAATTATTTCTGCCTTTAAGTATGAAAAAGGTTTCTCACGAGTTAATCGAAAAAAAAAGTGCAATGCGGAAAAATTCAAAATCTTATTAGTTTGGTTAAATTGACTTACTATATGTTTATATGAAAGTGGTTTAACTGAGCTTTAAATGCTAGGCTTCCAGTCACCAATATCACTAAATTTTGTTATCATATTCTTAACAAAATGCGCAACATGTATGGCGCAAAAAATCGATCACTATGATATTAAAAGGATGTGTCATCTCATTCGCTGTATAGAAAAAATAATCTTCATTTATCAAAGTGGTAAATCAAGTTAGCTGCTGTTGCAGACGGTTCCGTTCAAAGTAATGGACACCGAGACACTCTCTTTTCTCTCTCTGTCTCCAAAATTATGAAAACAACATTATTAATATTGCCTCTTATTAAATGAAAGATTTATAAACCGAAATTTTATTCATCATTGTTATGAAAGGTTATTTAGAACTTATAATAAAAGTTAAAATTTTTAATTATGCATTAAAAATAAATTATTTCCTAAATATTTAGTTTGCTCTTTTAATTTTAATTGCAATGCTGAAATTGATTTAGCATACTGTGGCATATGTTTCATTCAAAAGCATAACTGCTTGGGGAGGCGTTTTCGACGACCCAAATGAAACTTCGTGAAAATATATACTCCTTTTGTCATTAAGTGTGTCTAATAATCACAATAGTAATAGTGTGTCTAATACAATAGATTTTAAAAGTACCAGTGATATAAAATTGATGAAATAATCAGAGTAATAAATTCATTAAGAATTAACCGTATTATTATAATATATTGAGTTATTATATTAAGGTTGTAGAGTCATTAGTGTTTTTGATACTGGAGAGATGTAAAGTGTGCGGTACCCTCGGCGAGATTCGAACACCGGACCTCACGAATACGCATCGAGTGCGCTTCCAGTTACACCACGAAAGCATATGGAAAGGAGGGTGAAAATACCTTATATACTCCTTCCACTTTTTTAACCAGTTAACTGTGGCGCCTTCGTTTAAGAGTGCGCACCATTTTGTATCGCCTGAATCGAGCCATGACGAGAATATTCGTCAGTCACAGAGTACGTCGCGCTGGTAAGATATTGTATGAAAAAGATGGGTTTATTTTATAAAATTGGATATTGTATTACTATTATTTACTTATTTGGTTAACATAAGCATATATTACATACATATTAAACTGAAAATGCAATAAATTAAATTAAATATTATAGATATAAAAGTAAGAATTTAAATTCCTGCTCTGGAGTGATATTCAGCGAAACAGGGTACTATACACAATGGGACTTTGCAAATTGAACACCAGTAACGCGATTCCTTCCTGATCTTACGTTTGTAGCAATGCGAACACCTTCGCGTAGGGTTGTTTTCTTCGATGTTCCGGGTATATAATCCGGAGCATAATTCCCGCCTAGTTGCTCTGAATGGTCTAAATATTAGGTCTAAATGGCCGAATTTGTATCGATTTATTTCTTTCAATTGGATACGTTGCAAAAGTGTCTTCAATAAATTTGAGCAAAAAGTTGATACGCGATAATGTTCCATTATTTTTTTTTATATAATATGAATACATTCAGAAACATAATGTCTAAGCAATTGATAATTCCATCGCTCATATCCACTCCACCCATTTTTTTATTATAATCAATCACTAGCTCCGGTTTCTTTTATTATTTTTTTCCTCTGTTTCTATTACGTTGCTTTATACGCGCGTTGCTTACACTGTTTCTCGTCAATACACAGAATCGTGCCGCTTCTCCATGACGAGTGTACTCAATCACAGTTAACTGGTTAAGGGCGACTGGGGATTTGAGGACATAATTAAAAAATCCTGGTAGTGACAAATTATCGCCCACTACCTCTTAGTTCGGGCGCTACTTGTAGCGTCATTAGATTAATTTGAAGAAATGTGAAAAATGTTCATTGTATTCTCCGGGACTCAAACCCTGGACCTCTCGAAAGGAAATCTGAAATCTGAACGCCTTGTTAAGCTGACATAAATCGTAAAACTTGAGTTATCTGATAGGTGTAAATAGCGGTGCTATTTTTTATATATCCCAGCATCTGGTTAAGTAATCTCTATTACCATCATCCGTCAGTCATCTTTATAACAGTCACTTCCACATTCTAGTATGCTCACTAACTTCCAAATTTCTATAGGTATTTTCTTCTTTGTATACCAGTCCGTCTACGAAGTTTATTACTAATGTTTTAAAAAAATTAACACATATGCCAAACGATAATTGACAACATTTATTACAATGACATCTCAACTTGCTTTTCCCAATGTATTGGCTGCGTACGGAGAGAATCTAAATGCAGTAAATCGTTTTTCTATGGTTAAGTGAACAGCTGCTGTGATGCATTCGAAAGCTCAGCAAAGAATACCAATAGAGCTTTATTAAACAGGAATTAATCCTCATGTTTTCAAACGAATTTTAACTGGAGATGCCACTTGTTGCGTTTTGTATGATCCTGAGATTAATATTCTGGTTTCAAGAAATTTCGCAGTACCACAGAAACTTCGATTTCAGAATTCTCGATTAAAATTTGGTAACCATTTTTTTAACGGAAAAGGGATTATTTACAAAGGATTTGTTCCGGAGGGATAAAAGGTGGACTTCATATTTAAAAAAGATGTAGGTTTCACAAATAATTTCAATTTTGAATAAGGGACGAACTTTTGAACTGAACGAAAAGGGATAGGTACGGAAAACTCAGTCTACTAACTTTTCTTCTGTACAACAATACGCCGTCACAGAACTCTATTCCAGTCAAGCACTTACTAGCAAAGAAAGGATTTACAGTTCTGAGCTATCCTTCTTATTCATCAAATATTTGGAACCTGTAAACTACTTTCTAGGCAGTAAAGTTTAGTTAGTCTCACTTCGAAGGTCATTATTTGAATAACACTAAAGAGATTCAGAAAACCACAAGCAGACATTTAAATAGTATTCCAAAAGATACGTTTTACGAAGAAATCAAGTATGCAAATTGAAAAATTGAAAAAATATTTTCTCTTACATATCATACTTGTTTTTGCGAACTTTTATCCATGCCGTGATTTCTCCTATGTGAAATTATGACTATGGGTTTCGTCGGATGGACTTTATTTGAAATCACCGCTGAAACTGACTACATGTAATAACTATGTTTATTTAGGTTATGACTAGGATTATTTTACACACAATATTTAGCATTGTTAGTCCAGAGGGGCAATTGGTTCAGAAGGACTACTAATTTCGTTTTGCAATTTTGTGTTGATTCACTATAAGCGTCGTTTCACTTTTCAAACTGTTGCCGCCAAATATTATCGCCCTGTATTATATATAAAGAAATTGAATAATGAAGGGTCTGCATAAATGTATGTATGTTTCTCGCATTGGGATAAAACAACGGTACATAGAGCCATCCAATTTTGAATAACGTAATCCTCCTGCGAATATGGGCATCTGGAAAACCAAATGTGAAATTTGGAATTGGTCTTGTTATCGATTTCATATTTTGTAAAACTTTAACAAATTTTTGATTAACAAACTCAGGATTTCAAAGCGAGCTATGGCAATGTTGTACAGAAAAATAATTTTATCTCCAGCTCGCGAGACTGTGTATCGGAAATTCTAAAAATAGGCTCAATTTAAAATTATTTTACGATATTGCTCTTGAACTGAATTTTATGGTTTAAGTGCGATTTTATGGTCATGATATTTAATAAATAAAGGTAATACACAAAATATTAAAAAAACGCCCCTTTGGACGTAATTTAAAATCTGAAACCTTGCAGATTTCTTTTATTATTATTTTACAGGTTGTTTTGCGTTACATGGTTAAATTTGATAGGTTTGATATCTGGGAACTGTCAAAAACTTTACTCATAACAAACTACTGGCAATCGCCTTTTTGCATTTTGCAGTTCTGACTTACGGAATATTTCACATGATCACTCTTGCTTGCATAAAGTAAGGCAAAATGCAAACATTTTTATTGCAAACACATTACCAAAGCAAACATCTGCATCATGTTTGCAAATGCTGATTACCAAATATTTATACCTAAGCCCAACATTTCTTTGCGCGTATAGATATTTTATATTCATTTCAGTATTTATTGCTTATTCGCTTTCCGTCGTTACATTGCCAAAATTACCGTCTGTAATTTTGATCCTTTCAAATGTTCTGAAGCCTTAGCCTGCTCCAAATGCTTCTACAAATTTGAGGGGATTTTTAGTTTTAATTCTTATTAATGTTCTTCTCTGTTTTTGGCTAATGGAAGAATGGAGAAGATTCCCCTTTTTTAAGTAAATACCAGCTTTGATCTCGAAACTGACGTCCATACGCAAACAATGGAGCACGTATGAGATTAAGCAAGCTGAACAAATGAGCCGTAACCTGGTACAAGTCACCCTAATTCGTCTTCTTTCTAATTAGAGTTAATAAGTAAGCAGGGGAAAGCTGTAGAAAATAAGAATTTGTGTGATGCCACTTCGAATGCGATTGCCAAACAGTACTCATAAAAGACTCCTTTAGATTGTTCGTGGTGTATTGGCGCGTACCATATAACGAAGAAATGCTGCTGTATCTTTATGCAACAGAAATTTACTCATCAACTTGTAGGGATTTATTTAATTTACTTAACAATGAATTTTATTTTCAAGCAGCCTTTTCTATCGTTTTTGCATTCAAGCCCCTTTCTTTCCAGCATGTAAATGAATTAGCACGCGTGTATTCAAATGAGGTAGAAAGAAATTAGTATTTAAGGGAAGGTTTTGGAAGGTGAATTTAGAACACCCTGTCCGAAGGCCACGCTGTCTTTGATTATCAATACTATGTGACCTGCTATCTTTGATAAATCAAAGATAGAAGATCAGATCGCTAGTAAAAACTAGCGATTAGATTTCTGTGGCGTTGAGCGCTTCTTGTCGTTAGGACTGTTTATGCCAACTTGTATGAGTCAGAGCTTTCCTACGCGTTAAGAAACCTATGGAAAGTCGTTAGGCTTAACTTAATTCCGTTTAATTTAAAGTTACTCGTTATCTTTTGAGTTAAATAAGTTTGGGTTTTATAAGCACGAGTCGGTGCCATCTGTGAATCATAACTGAGTTAAAAAAAACTTCTTTAGAAGCTTTCTGTGGATTTTGTCGTACAGACTTAGGGATAGTTCCTTGCACGGTCTGTTAACGTCTAGTTAGTTTATGCTACCTATGAATACGAGATAATGTAAACTCATTATGCAAAAAAAATAATAATAAAAAAAATTTGAAACTAACTTAGTTTTGCGTCAATGTATCCTATGTATATGGGTTTTGTGTTTGTAACAGGGTCGTCAACCAAAAACTTTTGCGTAAACAAAACTAACAAATTCGATATAGAAAGCACCTAATTTAATATGACTGAAATTTAATCAAAATAATCTTGTAAGAGAAAGCGTTGTATAAAAGACTTTTGCCGATATTTCTGTGTTATATCATTATAGTAGAAAGGAAACCTAATAACTTTAAAATTAAATTCGGAAACTTGTTAGAAGAAACTTTTTTAATATTGAGCAGATTTTAATCATGTTTTAGGAAACTATATCAAGATGCATGCATACTTTACATACGTGTTGTATATAGAAGACATGTATGCAATGAAAAATTTAAATAAAAGATAATAATTTAAATAAAAGATAATAATGCATTTTTAAAATGTCGAAAAGATATTAAGGTAGAAAAAAATTAAAAATTATTTACATATTATATTTTGATAATGGATTATTTGTTTCTCTTCCGAAAAAGAGAAAAAGAAAATTCAGCTCAGAGTAATATTTTTTCGGTATTTTCAGTAACTCTAATAGATTTAAAGGGCGAGGTGAAATAGGTCTTTATTCTACAGGTGCGAGGGCGCTTTGTAGACTGCCACAAATATTTACTAATAATTATGCCAATTTAAAATTGCTTTTTGATTAGTTTTAACGTTTTCATTCGGGTTTTTCTCGTTTGGTATACAACGTTACCACACTTTATGTAATATCGTTATGATTTTAAGCATGTTAAAATTAAAAAAAAAAAAAAAAAAAAAAAAAAAAAACACTATTGATCAAATAGCAATCTCACTTAAACTTCTGAAGTACCTTTTTTTCGTATAGTTTAATTTTCTAAACATCGTGAACATTCGTTCTAGAGCCCAGAAGTCACGCTGATTCTCAAGTTTGACGAATGTGGTGTTGATAAATATCAATTAACTGTCAATAAAACTTTCTGGTGTCGAAACATTACGTACTGCTGAAGCATATAGCACGGTTTCAAATTAAACACCAAAAAGAAATATCGCCTGAACGCGATTTTGAATAAAGCTATTAAATCTGGGGGCGATTGGGTGCCTTTTTAGAGACGTTCAGTAATTATGCTTTGGCCAGGATTCATTTCAAGGAGTTTCCGCGTGCTAGCTGGACGTGCTATCCCTGAAACCACGACAACATGCACGGGAAGATGCAATAAATACCGAAACTTCCCACCTTAGGGATTTTTCCGTAAGACCATTCATACCATGAATTTGTTCGTAAAATGTTACTAGGTTCTCTGCGCATATCTCCTAACAATGTTTCTGAGATAAGCGCCATAAATACTATCAAATAAGCAAATAAAAATACTAAAACGATTAAATAATAAATTTTTAGTTTTAAATACAGAAAATACATCATAAAATAAAAAAAAATATAAACAAGTAAAAGATTACTTTTTTTGCGCAGTGCGTACCTTAGCGTATGTCTCTCAGGTATAAGTGGATGAGGAGAACATAAGGCTAGTAGTAGATCTTTACATGGGGGAGGGAGGAAGTCAGCTCCTGATTTGCCCTCCGGAGACTTATTGGCAAGTAAAGAGAACATTTGGGATGAGGAGATTGTATGAGTTGTGGAAGTAGTTGGTATATTAGGTGGACTAGCAGCACGTACACTGAAGTGACAAAAGTCATGAGATAGCAATATGCAAATATACAGATGGCAGTAGTATCGCGTAGAAAATGTATAAATGCGAAGTGCTTTGGTAGGGCTTTCATTTGTGTTCAAGTTATTCATGTGAAGAGGCTTTGACTTGATTATGGCCGCACGACGAGAATTAACATACTTTGAACGCGGAATTGTAGTTGGAGCTAGACGCATGGGTCATTCCATTTCGGATATTGTTAGGGAATTCAACATTCCGAGATCCATAGTGTCAAAAGTGTGCCGAGAGTATCTAATTTCAGGCATAACATCCCATCATGGACAGTGCAGTGGCCGACCACCTGCACTTAATGACTGAGACCAGCGACGTCTACGTAGAGTTTTCAATGTTCACAGACAAGCAACACTGCGTCAAATAACCGCAGAAATCAATGTGGGACGTACGAGGGACGTGTCCGATAGGACAGTGCGGCGAAATTTGTCTTCCTTGGGCTATGCCAGCAGAAGACCGACTCGAAGTGCCTTTACTGACAGCACGATATCGCCTGCAGCGACTCTCGTGGGCTCGTGAGCATATCGGTTGGTCCCTAAACGAATGGAAAACCGTGGCTTGGTCAGATGAGTCACGATTTCAGTTGGTAAGAGCTGATGGTAGAGTTCGAGTGTGGCGCAGACCCCATGAAGCCATGGACCCAAGTTGTCAACAAGGCACTGTTCAAGCTGGTGCTGGTTCCATAATGGTCTGGGCTGTTTTTACATGGCATGGAATCGGTCCTCTGGTGCAACTTAATCGATCATTGACTGGAAATGGATACCTTCAGCTACTTGGAGATCACTTACAGCCATTCATGGACTTCACGTACTCAAACAACGATGGGATTTTTATGGATGACAATGCGCCATGTCACCAGGCCACAATTGTTCGCGATTGGTTAGAAGAACATTCTGGACAATTAAAGGGAATGATCTGTCCTCTGTCCACCTAGATCCCCCGACATGAATCCCATCGAACATGTATGGCACATCATCGAGAGGTCAGTTCGTGCCCAAAACCCTGCACCGTCAACACTTTCACAATTATGGAAGTCTATAGAGGCAGCATGGCTCAATATTATTGCAGGGGACTTCCAACGACTTGTTGAGTCCATGCCACGTCAAGTTGCTGCACTTCGCCGGGCAAAAGGAGGACCGACAAAATATTAGGAGGTATCCCGTGACTTTTGTCACTTCAGTGTATTTCTGAAGCATCTTTTTAGGAAAATATGTGTTTGAAAAGATTTCATTCTTCTTTCATCATAAATAATACCATAACAGTGTATTGCATCGTGCAGCAGACTTTGCTGTAATAATCGTCTCATAGTTTTGGTCTTGGTTTTTCAAATAAAGTGATGATCTGAACACGTTTCGGGCTCCAAACAAATTTCACTCTTTGAGAACAGGTTTGTTCGTATCTGAGAAAGTTTGCAAAGTGAAATTTCTTAAGGTGTGGAACGTCTATATTTATGTTCTTTCCCATTGAAAACACAACTAAGGTAAGGAAGAAGGCCTTTCCAATCAAATCCAGGTCCTCTCTTAGTGTCGTATGTCACATTTTAGATCGTATGTAGAGACATTGAATTTTTTTGGAACTAGGGAATTCGATAAATTAGCTTTACCTTCACCGGGACTTGAACAACGTATCTCCAAACGGCTAGCTGAACGTGAAACCACTTACACCCGAAAGTAAAAGTGAAAAATTTGATAATTCTCTATACGTTTATTTCAGAAGTAAAACAAAAATTCTCAAATAACCCTCAAAATCGATAGAGTTTTAATCGCAGTGATTATATCCCAATCTATTGGTGCTTCAGTATATAGTTTTAAATTTTAGATTAGCAAATTTTTCTTTCAGTAACACACTGCTCTGAAGTGTAAGTGTTTCAAGAATATAAAACGCCTCTCTTCACATTAACATAACATAACTTCACATAATGTTATCCCATAGATCAAATCGGAAAAGAAAAGTCAATAGATAGTTAAGTTTCGTCAGAAGGTGAAACACTGCCATTAGAAAATAATCTGGTTAATTGTTTGGCATGTGCTTCTGACATACAATACAGTTGATGTCATCTGGGCCGAAACAAAAGGTCTTAAGATTTATGCTGAATCTTAACATATATGACATATTAACAACTTTCATACTACGCTGAATAAAATATAAAATCCAGAAACCATGTGAGATATTAAGTTTCCTTCTGTGCCTCAAGGCGTATGAACGAGGAATAAATGAGAGCTGTTTGAGACTTGTCTTCAAAAATTCTTTCTATCATGTCTTTTAATGCTTTTATAACATCATTATTAGTTTATGAGCGTGGTAACCAAGATGATGAAGAGGCTATCCGTATTATTGACTGCTCTTAGTTTAATTGATAACGCTCGGCTTGCATAAAGACGTGCCTTAGTATAATATTGTTACGAATTTGGTATTTAAAAAGCTAATGTTAGTTCAATTATAAATTAAATGGTTTTATTTCTCGCGCAGTGCAGCGCGTGACGAATATTAAAAGAAAGCTAAGCCGGAAAAATTAAAAATACAAGAGCGCGTGCGTTAAATAAATAAATATCTCTTTTTGATTTCGAGAAAGTGCTGGAAAATTCTAGCGCGTGATTTTAAAATCTTATAAAAGGAGGAAAACATCTCAGTTTGTAGTAGTTGCTTAGTTTGTTGTTGTTTAGAAAACTGCTCTTGTTGAATGTAGCGAATTCGCGGATTAGCGTTCTTTAGCTGTTTTGAATGACGTTCTATTGGACATTTGAGTAGTTAAAAGATAACTACTGTGAGATATTGTAATACTGCATGATAATTTGAGAAAATTTAAGCATTTTTGTTGTGATAATAATAAATTTTTGTTCATTTTTCATCGGACTTGTGCATTCATTTCATAACGAACCCGTACGCAACAACAATTTTTGGTGTCAGAAGTGGGACTTGAATGCCAATAACAAGAGCGATGGAAGAACAATTCAGGCAAATGATGACTGCATTTGCTGCTTTCCAAGAAAAGATGGAAGGAGCCGTCAACTCCGTTAAAGAAGAAATTAAAGGCGAGATGAAATTGGGCCAAGAATCCGTTAAGGAAGAGATGAAGGCCATTCAAGCTGGTCAATTAACTTTTAAAGATGAAATAAAAGCCGTACAAGTAAAGATTGAAGAAAGTCAATACGAAATAAAAAGAGAAATTGCCTGCATAATAGAAACCAAATTCGATGCTATGGAAGGTAGAATAGATGTGGTTGAAAATAAAGTTGGGCAAATTGAAGAAAAGGTTTCTTCTGTCAAAGATGAAATAGAAGATAGAGTGTCGGCTGTGGAGCGACAAGTCGAAGGAAGAGTTTCGGCCTTCCAACAACAAATTGAAGAAAGAGTTTCTGCCGTCCAAGGACATATTGAACAACAAATCGAAGACAGAATTTCTGCTGTCGTCGCCAAAGAAGTTGACACTTTAAAGAAATTCGTAGGGACGGCAGGGAGCACTTCGGATGGTTTAAAATTTCTACCCATGCCTGCTCGTCCCTCTCTGAAGCTATCGACATATGATGGGAAGACCTCCTGGCAGGTGTATAAGACACAATTTTCTATCGTGGCGGATGCGAATGGATGGGATTCCCAAGCTAAGGCCTGTCATCTCGCCGCTTCTTTAAGAGCCGACGCAGCGGATATTGTAAGGATCTTAAGTTTTACTAACGTTTATTTTATTTTAAATCTTTACTATCACTTCTTATTTTCTACTTCCGGCCAGAATTATAAGCGTGAAGGAGTTTATGCAAAGTTGTCAGGCGAACGCCAAGTATTTAAGTGTGGCCTTTTTGCCAAGCAGAAGAGAGGAAGCAGGCCGCTTACCTTAGAAGTTACGCAGTTGCTACTTTGCCTTCCAGGCCAGAGGTTTTAATCCTCTTGATAAATTAAACGTATTGTAGTGTTCACAGTCTCTGTGCTACATACGCTTTCTGTTATTATAAGGCCAATCTTATTCTAAAGTTAAATTAGAGTTTAGTTTTATTTTGATATCTTTTAAGTTAGACCCCGAGTGGAGGGTCATTGTATTCCGAAGTACGGAAGTCATTGTATATAAAGAAAAAATAAAGGGTTTTGTATACCCTTGGTCTGTATCCTGTCTACTTACTACAATTAGGGAACATAGCTTTAGTAAGCTCTCTGTTCTAGTCAGGTCATTGTATGTTTCCGAAGAAGGTTAGAAGAAACATTGAACCTGATAATATTATTCAGACTCTTCCCGAAAACAAAAGGTTAGATTTCGAAGCTCTGTCCGGCGCCTTGGAGCTGCGCTTCGGGGAGAAATGTTTAAAAGACTACAGCAGGCTCCAATTAAAATCCTGTCAACAGAAGCTCACCGAAACACTTCAGGAACTCGCCACGGATGTTGAAAGGCTGTCACATCACGCCTTTTCGGAGTGCCCGACAGAAACAAGGGAAATCCTGTCTCTGCAATATTTCATCGATGGCATCCGGGACCCTGAAATACAGAAAGCAATGCGAATGGCGGATGTTAAAGATCTGAAAAGCGCTTTAGTGTATGCCATGAAATTTGAGGCAGCCCAGCAAGCCACCCGTCGAGACCGCCATCCAGTCAGAGCTGCTCAAGTCCAGTAGCCAGGGGATCAAGTCACTGCTCGTCTAGACGATTTAACTAGACAACTGAACGCCTTGAGACAGAATATTGGTGACAAGAAACCGACCGTAAAGTGCTGGAACTGCGGTGCTGAAGGACACATCCGACGAAACTGCAGAACACCCCAGGGCACGGATGCTAAGACCGCTCCTAACAAACAGCAGGGAAACTAATTAGTGGCCATCTCGCGGGGCGAATGTTGCCAGATCATGAAAAGCCCCAGTTTAAAGCGCTTCAGATTTCTGCAGTGAGAGGCGGCAGTAATGGACTTTTCATAATAGGACATATTAATGGAGTTCCCTGCAATATGACGATAGATACAGGAGCCAACGTTACCATCATCCGAAAAGATTTGGCTCAACAACTGGGAAGCAAATTTATCTGGACGCCGCCCTGCGTTACCCTACAGACTGTGTCCGGTGAGAAGATCAACATCGATGGAAAAGTAAATGCTAACATCACGTTTGGAAGTGCCGCTTACCATCACACGGTATATGTAGCAGAGATCACTGATTCTTGCATACTCGGATTGGACTTTCTAAGGAAATACAATTTTTCCTTGGACTTTAAAAACAACGAATTGCATTCTACATCTGAGGACATAGCGTTATTTGGAGTCAATGATGAAGTTAAATCTGTCCATAAAATCATAGCACAAGACAATATCACAATACCGGCAAGAACAGAAATTTTACTTCCTGGATTCATAGCCGAAAACAGAAATTTCTACGGCATCATAGAATATCCCAATAACTGTAATAGCCCAAAAGGAGTACTAGTAGCCTCAACACTCGTCGACCTATCGAGAACGGTTATCCCGGTGAGAGTCGCCAATGTAACTGAGAAGGGGAGAATTATTAAGAAAGGTGAAGTGGTTGCAGCATGTACTCCAGTAACCACCGTTGAAAGAAAGAGTAACATCCAAGAATCCGTGTCCTCAGAGAGAATTACATCGGAGTTATTGCAGAATGCGCAATTAAACGATAAAAGAGGAATGCTGCCGATCGCGTCATTAAAGATCTTCAAGTTGTTTTCTCTCGCTCGTCTTCTGACGTGGGTCGAACTAGTTTGACACAACATAGAATAGATACCGGCGATCATCCCCCGATCAAGCAACATCCAAGACGTCTACGGTTTGCTAAACAGGAAGAGGTGCGAACACTGTTAAAAGATATGGAAGAAAGCGATGTCATCGAGCCTTCAGTAAGTCCATGGGCATCTCCCATCGTCCTAGTCAGAAAGAAAGACGGCTCAACAAGATTTTGCGTCGACTATCCCCGGTTGAATGAGGTTACGAAGAAAGACAGTTACCCTCTTCCTAGAATTGACGACATTCTAGACACTCTTTCTGGCAGCAAGTGGTTCTCAACACTTGATTTAAAGAGTGGGTATTGGCAGGTAGAAATACAGCCTGAAGACCGAGAAAAGACGGCATTTACTACGGGACAAGGGCTTTGGCAATTCAAGGTGATGCCGTTTGGACTGTGTAATGCGCCGGCAACATTCGAACGTCTTATGGAAACTGTTTCGAAAGGCCTTTCCTACGAAGCCTGCCGCATATAAATGGACGACATCATCATCGTCGGAAAGAGTTTTGAAGAACATTTAGAAAATCTTAGGAAGGTGCTTCAGAAATTGAAAGAAGCCAATCTGAAGCTGAGTCCCGCTAAATGCAAATTGTTCCGAAAGGAAGTGACTTACCTGGGACATGTCATCTCTGCAGAAGGTGTGCGCACGGATCCTGAAAAGGTATCAGCCGTTAAATCCTGGAAACGTCCCGAAAATGTCCATCAGATGAGAAGCTTCCTAGGGCTTTGCACCTACTATAGGAGATTCGTGAAGGACTTTTCTTCCATCGCAAGACCCCTACACAAGCTGACAGAGAGCAACCAAAAGTTCTTGTGGACAAAAGAATGCGAGGATGCATTTAACAACTTGAAGGAGGCTTTAACATCTGCTCCAATCCTGACGTATCCTCAGCTTGACCGACCATTTATTCTCGACACCGACGCGAGTAATGAAAGTGTTGGTGCTGTTTTGTCCCAAGAAATAGACGGCCAAGAACGTGTAGTGGCATACTGGAGCAAGTGCCTGTCTAAACCGGAGAGGAATTATTGTGTCACCAGGAAAGAGTTGCTCGCCATAGTCAAAGCTGTAGAACAGTTCCATCACTATCTATACGGCAGAAAATTCCTGCTCCGCACCGATCATGCATCATTCACCTGGCTTTTAAATTTCAAGAATCCTGAGGGTCAAATAGCCAGGTGGATACAGAGACTCCAAGAATATGACATCACTATCCGTAATCGTAAGGGATCATCACACGGAAACGCCGACGCCCTGTGTAGAAGACCTTGCCAAGAAAGCTGCCGATATTGTTCCAGGGTGGAAGCGAAATACGAGCTGCTGACTCCGGTCGCAAGGCAAATTACAACATCAACATCGGCTGATCGAGAACCGTGGAGTGATGATGAAGTCAGGAAAGACCAGCTGGAAGACCGCGACATTAAACCCATAATTGATTTAATGGAGTCATCAAACAGAAAACCTACCTGGCAGGACATTTCTATCTGTAGTCCTACAACCAAACAATATTGGGCACTCTGGGATTCACTTCACATTCGAAACGGCGTCTTATACCGGAAATTCGAATCGGATGATGGGAAGACGTTCCGATGGCAACTTATACTTCCAAGATCCCGCATTCCTGATGTCCTTAAAGAGTTACATAGCACCCCTACTGGAGGTCACTTTGGAATAATGAAGACCTTGCAGAGAGTTCGTGAGCGCTTTTACTGGAATAATGCAAAGGATGACGTGCAAAAGTGGTGCCGATCTTGCGATGCCTGTGCAGGTCGGAAAGGACCGAAGAGACGCAGCCGAGGCAAGCTGCAACGTTACAACGTAGGGGCGCCTTTTGAACGTATCGCCTTTGACATCCTGCGACCTCTGCCACGAACTGCTGATGGCAACAAATACATACTCGTTGTCGTTGATTACTTCACCAAGTGGCCTGAAGCGTATCCTATTCCTGATCAAGAGGCTGTTACAGTAGTTGAGGTGATGATACAGCACTGGATTTCCAGGTTCGGAGTGCCTCTTCAGTTACATTCCGATCAGGGAAGGAATTTTACCTCGGTAGTAATCAAAGAACTATGCAAACTACTCGGCATTGACAAGACCCAAACGACGCCATTACATCCCCAGTCGGACGGCATGGTAGAGAGGTTCAATCGAACCATCCTTAATAACCTCTCATTAGTGGTTTCCAGAAACCAGCAGGACTGGGACAAGAAATTATCGCTGTTTTTACTGGCTTACCGCAGTGCTGTCCACGAGAGTACCGGCTATTCTCCATCACAGATGCTCTTCGATCGTGACCTTCGTCTGCCTTGTGATCTATTGTTTGGCCGCCCTCCAGATGCTCCTTCGTCGTCTGAGGAATATATTCAAGATCTCCAGGCCCGGTTTGAAGTGATGCACAACTTTGCACGAGAGCGAGTCAACTTAGCGACGGAGAAGATGAAGACCCGATACGACACAAGAGCTACTGAACATCAATTCCACGAAGGAGACAAGGTGTGGTTGTGGAATCAGACTCGACGGAAAGGACTTTGTTCGAAATTACAGTCACCTTGGGATGGCCCGTACACAGTCCTAAACAGGCTGAATGACGTCGTGGTTCGGATTCATAAGTCTTCGAACTCTAAACCTAAAGTCGTTCATTACGACAGGTTAGCTCATTACTATGGCCATAGTACGTAATGTAAATAATTGTAAATAGTATCAGACCATGGCCCTTTATGTTTTTAAATGTATATTTGATTTGATTTGTATTTAGTATTTGTTTTGTATTTAGTATTTGATAGCATTTGATTTGTTTAAGTTAGTTATTGCATTTATTGTTCATGTTGTTTGATATTGTAATGCAATGTTTATGCCACAGTTGTAAGTTTAGCTTCCTGTCCAGGGATTGTACTGCCCGGGACGTGCAGTCCTTGGGAAGGAGGCAGTGTTACGAATTTGGTATTTAAAAAGCTAATGTTAGTTCAATTATAAATTAAATGGTTTTATTTCTCGCGCAGTGCAGCGCGTGACGAATATTAAAAGAAAGCTAAGCCGGAAAAATTAAAAATACAAGAGCGCGTGCGTTAAATAAATAAATATCTCTTTTTGATTTCGAGAAAGTGCTGGAAAATTCTAGCGCGTGATTTTAAAATCTTATAAAAGGAGGAAAACATCTCAGTTTGTAGTAGTTGCTTAGTTTGTTGTTGTTTAGAAAACTGCTCTTGTTGAATGTAGCGAATTCGCGGAGTAGCGTTCTTTAGCTGTTTTGAATGACGTTCTATTGGACATTTGAGTAGTTAAAAGATAACTACTAATTGTAATACTGCATGATAACTAATTGTAATACTGCATGATAATTTGAGAAAATGTAAGCATTTTTGTTGTGATAATAATAAATTTTTGTTCATTTTTCATCGGACTTGTGCATTCATTTCATAACGAACCCGTACGCACGCAACAATATCTATTGCGCTTTGAAACGTGGCGGTTGCTCCGCATAAGCCAAACGGTATTCTCGGGAAGTCATAAACGCCTGATTTGACAGAAAGCACATCCTATGGTTCTAACGGCATGCAACAAACGCGAGATTTTCATTCAACGCACACATGCTGAGGTGCGTAAATATTGCATTCCAGAGTATGCACACAAAGCATGTATGAGTAATGTCATTTACGTTGTGTAAAAAAGGGAACATTGCACAGCTGGTTTCTATTGCGCAAATTGCACAGTTGACAGACAACAGAGAAAAACATAAACGCAATTAAAAAGCATTGTAAAAATTTTAACCCTCTTTACAACTTTATACTTGCTTGCATAAATGCATATTAACAGATCCTATTAAGTGATATAACTTATCCATTTCTATCTAACGACCACTTGCAAATTAATAATAAATTAATAAATGAAACATAATAGTGTCACCTTCTGCAAGTAGACTTCAGAAGGAGTCCCAGGAATCGTATTTTTATGATTATTTAAAAGCAATAATTTTCATGCTACCTGTTCTCGTTGAATATGAAAAGTTTCGCTGTATCATTTAACATCTGAGGAAGGTTTTGGGTGTTTCAGAGAACAGGTGGTTTCATCAATTGTTATTTTTGGTTTAAAATGTTTTGCATGAGTATATGCAACGCGCAAATAAAGAGTGTCCTTTTAAGATATATTCTCAGGCGACAGAAGCAGAAATTTAAGAACACACTTCTTGTGCCAACTTATTTAGCATCGAAAAAAGAGATGGTATTAGCTGAGCCAAAACTTTTTTACTTTTTCGAAAGATATGACATTTTTTAATCTTTTTAACTCCGTAGAGTTTCTCATTAAAGAATAGACTATTTTTTGTAAAGTAGGAAGGAGAACATTGCTCTTTAAATATTTTAACGGTCATGCAGATTTACAAGATTTTTAAAGCAATTGTTACATAAAAGGAGTAGAGAGGAGAAATAGTTTTTAGTAAATCCCCAAACAGATTTTTTTCTGAATGTCGCTTCTAGTGTTTTTAGGTCTTTGGTTATTCCAGCATCCAAGGTACTAAACATATGAGACATTTAGACATTGAGAGCTCATATGAAATTTAAACCAAACTTCAATGAGATTTTGACACAAAATTGCTATTCTCTGAATATTCACTTAAATTTAGTATTAAGAATCCGGATTTCTGCTCTGCTTTTAGATCTGAGATAATAGATGTTGATGCGGCATTCAATGCTATTAAATGTGTGACATCTGCAAATACTGGACTTTATCAAACAGTCGTAGTGCTATACAGCACATGTGTAACTGGAGTAAGGCTGGCGACAAAAATACTATTTCAATAATCAAAATCGTAAAAACAACCTTGTATTTAGCGTAAGTATTGAAACACTCAATCGATTTCGAGGGCAGCTAAAGATCCCTCCTCATCAGGAGAAAGAAATACCCAGAAAGAAGAAAATAAAGGGGAAGGAGTCTCAGAAACACGTGGTCCTTACCAGCACGTGGCTATAACTGGATTTTTAATCAGAGTTGCACTGGCCGCCTACTTTTACTGAGCCAGGCTATCTGATCAAGCATTAAGGACAAGAAAAATTAGCGAAGTTAAAAATACGGAGCGAGGAGCAAACTCACACACCAGTCGGATAGTCTCACCTATCTAGCTGATCTTCCCATTGTAAACGTTAACCCCATCGTTAATATCTCCAATAAGAATCTTTCGGAGGATCAGTTAAAAGTATTAAAATATAATTTCAACTTTTCAAAGACATCTAAACCTTCAATTCCTCAAATTATCGCCTCTATAGAGAAAGCCTTTAAATTCTCCAAAATTTCAGAAACGCCGAAGGATACAATCCGCCACCTAATTACTCATAACGTTAATTTTAACAACAAATCTTTGGGTTCGAATCTTAGCAAAAAGGAAAATGAGATCTTACGTGAAATTCATTCTGATACTAATATCATTATCTCTAAAGCTGATAAGGGCGGAGGACAGATCGTTGTTATAGACAAACTCACATATATTACTGGAGTCTCTAAACTGATAAATGAAAGCACATCCTGTTCGATCCCTAAAGATCCTTCAACTTCGGATCTCACGAAAGTTAAAAGTGCTATTAACTCTTCCAACATTCTGCCATCTAAGTTGAAGAAATCACTTATTCCACCTATTACTAATTGCGCTAGGCTTTATGCTCTTCCAAAAGTCCACAAAAACGATATTCCTTTTCGACCAATTGTTTCCAACATAAATACTGCTTCATATCCTTTGGCCAAATATTTAGTTTCCAGATTTTCTCCTCTACTTGATAACAATATTCACACTGTAAAAAATTCTATTGAAGTCATTGATAAACTTAAAAATATTTCTCCACTTCGTTCCATTATGGTTTCATTTGATGTCAAATCACTGTTTACTAATGTTCCGGTCGAAGAGCACTAAATTGTCCTGAAACTAGGCTTCGGGAATTTCACTTCACACATACTGAAATTAATGAGTTGGTTTCGCTTACTAAAGTTTCTCTAAGTCAAACACACTTTGTTTTCCAAAATGCATATTTTCGTCAAGTTGAATGATTGGCTATGGGTAATCCTCTCAGTCCGGTACTTGCTGACATTTATATGCACTATTTTGAGATGAAATTATTTGATAAATTATCTTTTCGTCTTTGGATTCGGTATGTTGACGACACTTTCGCACTTTTTGACGATTATGAAGAGGATTTATCCGAGATTCTATCTATTATAAATTCAATTCATTCAGCCATCGAATTCACTCTTGAAATTGAATCCAACAATTCCCTCCCCTTCCTTGGTATTCTTATATTCCGCAATGAAACTGATTTTAAGCACCACTGTGTACCGTAAACCCTTTGCAGTTTGTTTATCAGCCCATGCAGGGTCATGCCACCCTGTTAAGCAAAAAATGGCTTCTTTTTACTATCATGTATTCCGCGCGCTTAAAGTTCGTTCCTCTGAATCTTTGCTTACCAATGAACTTAATTATTTGAGAGCAGTTGCGATTGACCGTGGATTTTCTCCCGTGATTATTGATAAAGCCGTTAAAAAATTTTCAGATTCCCATCAAAGAAGACATTCCACTGTTAGAAATAATATTAATGACCTTGTCGTGCTTCCATTTTATCCTTCTTTTACCTATAAAATTGCACGGATTCTCCAGAAATTCAATTTTCAAGTCGGTTTCTCCCCTATTAATAAAATTCCTCCATCGATTCTAAAAGATTGCGTTTCTGTCTTGAATTCTTGGGGAATTTATAGTATATCGTGTCAGTGTGGTTTAAGATATATTGGACAAACAAAAAGAGCGTTGAAGTTTCGTATCAAGGAACATGAATTTTATGTCAGAAAAGGCGAAATTAACAAGTCTTCAATAGCGTATCATAGTTGGACATTTAGCATAATTTTGACTTTGGGTCTGCAAAAATTATCCAAAAGGCTTCTTCCATAGGTGAATTGGATTTTCTTGAGGCTTTTCACATTTACAAAGATTTAGCAGGTTTTTATTTAATGATTTGAAGTCCAATCCAGTCCTTCCTAATGCCTTTAAAATTCTACTATCTTAAATCAGTTATTTTTGCCGATAGATGGCGTTACCTCCTCGCGTTTGGTACTACCAGACGGTATAAAAATCCGTTCAGTGGTTGCTTTCCATTATTTGAAGTTCAGATTTTGAGCGTGAAGGTGCATTTGCCCCTCGCTCCCTATTTTTAACTTCGCTAATTTTTCTTGTCCTTTATGCTTGATCAGATAGCCTGGCTCAGTAAAAGTAGGCGGCTAGTGCAACTCTGATTAAAAATCCAGTTATAACCACGTGCTGATAAGGACCACGTGTTTCTGAGTCTCCTTCCCCTTTATTTTCTTCTTTCTAGGTAGTTCTTTCTCCTGATGAGGAGGGACCTTTAGCTACCCTCGAAATCGATTGAGTGTTTCAATACTTACGCTAAATACAAGGTTGATTTTACGATTTTGATTATGACATTAGCGTGTTTCTCTTCTAGTCTACTGTTTCAATACATTTAAGAAACTTTCTCAACAGCGCGAAATCTACTTTCAGTGGAACCCTTCTCCCACTGGCCTTTTTGGCAATGAAGTTGCAGACGTTTGGCCAAGGAGGAAGCCTCTGAGGTGCCGATTTTAAATTACTATATGACCTTCTCTGAGATCTGCTCGAAGATAGAAATCTCAAATCAGCAGCTATTGAAAATCTCTCCGATTCACCCTTGGTATTACTGTCAGGTTCCAGGCGGTGCCCTTGTCGTCAAGGCTGATAGATTCATTCAGTTACCATTACCAGGCTCTGAAATGGACATATCAGGTGTTTCTCATTTGAATAGAGGCAAACGATCTATCTGACGTGCACCAACTCTAACTTTGTACAAGCCTCTTCCCGATCACGTATTGAACTGTGCAGGTCTTGATAGCGTTGACCTTTTTATCAGTCCTCTTCTTGTTCATGACATCTTTGAAGATTCTTGGACTTGTGAACTGGGTGTAGCCTGCAATTAGATCGTGTGGAATAAGACAACAACTATATTGGTTCAGGAAGAACAGGAAGTAAAAATGAAATATTTATTCGACACTGGTAGTGAAAGAGTTTTTTATTGATAAACAGGTATCTCATAATTTAAAGTTGGGAGTGACAGGTTAGGAACTATTAAGTGCGTTTGTTTTTGCTTTAAAGATTTGATATATTAACTTAGGTAATGAGTAATAACGTGAAAGTGATATTGAAACGTGTGTATAATTAAAAAGACACATTATTTTTAGAAGATATAGAGATTCCTTATATTTTGCGAAGCGATAATCAAAATCTCAGCAACGTAATTAGAAAATATGTAAGATTCTATTGTTCTCGAAACTAAAGTTCTACTGGACAAGTTAACGAGTTATCGATACGTCTGAATAATATGACAATGTTTAAGTCACTTTTTTGTTTAAATCTTGAATTTAAATGAAAGGGACGATTTATGCTGCAGACAAACTACTTCTCGACAGACTAAAAGCGGCTGAGCGGTAAAGTCACCAAACAGTTGCAGTTTTAGACTAGAAGAGAAACACGCTAATGTGACAATCAAAATCGTAAAAAACAACCTTATATTTAGCGTAGGTATAATGAAACACTCAAACGATTTCGAAGGCAGCTAAAGGTCCCTCCTCATCAGGAGAAAGAAATACATAGAAAGAAGAAAATAGGAATCACAGAAACACGTGGTGCTTATCAGCACTGCACGTGGTTATAACTAGATTTTTAATCAGAGTTGCACTGGCCGCCTACTTTTACTGAGCCAGGCCGTCTGATCAAGCATAAAGAAATATTAGCGAAGTTAAAATAGGGAGCGAGGGGCAAATGCACATTACGCTCAAAATCTGAACTTCAAATAATGGAAAGCAACCACTGAACGGATTTTTATACCCTCTGGTAGTACCAAGTGCGAGGAGGTAACGCCATCTATCGGCAAAAATAACTGATTTAAGATAGTAGAATTTTAAAGGCATTAGGAAGGACTGGATTGGACTTCAAATCATTAAATAAAAACCTGCTAAATCTTTGTAAATGTGAAAAGCCTCAAGAAAATCCAATTCACCTATGGAAGAAGCCTTTTGGATAATTTTTGCAGACCCAAAGTCAAAATTATGCTAAATGTCCAACTATGATACGCTATTGAAGACTTGTTAATTTCGCCTTTTCTGACATAAAATTCATGTTCCTTGATACGAAACTTCAACGCTCTTTTTGTTTGTCCAATATATCTTAAACCACACTGACACGATATACTATAAATTCCCCAAGAATTCAAGACAGAAACGCAATCTTTTAGAATCGAAGGATGAATTTTATTAATAGGGAAGAAACCGACTTGAAAATTGAATTTCTGGAGAATCCGTGCAATTTTATAGCTAACAGAAGGATAAAATGGAAGCACGACAAGGTCATTGATATTATTTCTAACAGTGGAATGTCTTCTTTGATGGGAATCTGAAAATTGTTTGACGGCTTTATCAATAATCACGGGAGAAAATCCACGGTCAATCGCAACTGCTCTCAAATAATTAAGTTCATTGGTAAGCAAAGATTCAGAGGAACAAACGTTTAGCGCGCGGAAAACATAATAGTAAAAAGAAGCCATTTTTTGCTTAACAGGGTGGCTTGACTTGGCATGGGGTGGTAAACAAACTGCAAAGGGTTTACGGTACACAGTGATGCTAAAATCGGTTTCATTGCGGATTATAAGAATATCGAGGAAGGGGAGGGAATTGTTGGATTCAATTTCAAGAGTGAATTGGATGGCTGGATCAATTGAATTCATAATAGATAGAATCTCGGATAAATCCTCTTTATAACCGTCAAAAAGTGCGAAAGTGTCGTCAACACACCGAATCCAAAGACGAAAAGATAATTTATCAAATAATTTCATCTCAAAATAGTGCATATAAATGTCAGCAAGTACCGGACTGAGGGGATTACCCATAGCCAATCCTTTAACTTGACGGAAATATGCATTTTGCAAAACAAAGTGGGTTTGACTTAGAGAAACTTTAGTAAGCGAAACCAACTCATTAATTTCAGTATCTGTGAAGTGAAATTCCCGAAGCCTAGTTTCAAGAAAATTTAGTGCTCCTTCGACCGGAACATTAGTAAACAATGATTTGACATCAAATGAAACCATAATGGAACGAAGTGGGGAAATATTTTTAAGTTTATCAATGACTTCAACAGAATTTTTTACAGTGTGAATATTATCAAGTAGAGGAGAAAATCTGGAAACTAAATATTTGGCCAAAGGATATGAAGCAGTACCTATGTTGGAAACAATTGGTCGAAAAGGAATACCGGTTTTGTGGTCTTTTGGAAGAGCATAAAGTCTAGCGCAATTAGTAATAGGCGGAATAAGTGATTTCTTCAACTGAGTTGGCAGAATGTGGGAAGATTTAATAGCACTTTTTACTTTCATGAGGTCCGAAGTTGAAGGATCTTTAGGGATCGAGCAGTATGGGCCTTCATTTATCAATTTAGAGACTCCAGTAATATATGTGTGTTTGTCCATAACAACGATCTGTCCGCCCTTATCAGCTTTAGAGATAATGATATTAGTATCAGAATGAATTTCACGTAAGATCTCATTTTCCTTTTTGCTAAGATTAGAACCCAAAGATTTATTGTTAAAATTAACGTTATGAGTAATTAGGTGGCGGATTGTATCCTTCTGCGTTTCCGAAATTTTGGAGAATTTAAAGGCTTTTTCTATAGGGGCGATGATTTGAGGAAATGAAGGTTTAGATGCCTTTGAAAAGTTGAAATTATATTTTAATACTTTTAACTGATCCTCCGAAAGATTCCTATTGGAGATATTAACGATGGAGTTAACGTTTACAGTGGGAAGATCAGCTAGATAATTGGGACTATCCGACTGGTGTGTGAGTTTTTGGAATCTGCAAAGTCTGCAAAAATCATCCAAAAGGCTACTTCCATAGGCGAATTGGATTTTCTTGAGGCTTTTCACATTCACAAAGATTTAGAAAGTTTAGTTAATGATTTGAAGTCCAATCCAGTCCTTCCTAATGCCTTTAAAATTCTACTGTCTTAATTCAATTATTTTTGCCGATAGATGGCGTTACCTCCTCGCACTTGGTACTACCAGAGGGTATAAAAATCCGTTCAGTGGTTGCTTTCCATTATTTGAAGTTCAGATTTTGAGCGTAATGTGCATTTGCCCCTCGCTCCCTATTTTAACTTCGCTAATATTTCTTTATGCTTGATCAGACGGCCTGGCTCAGTAAAAGTAGGCGGCCAGTGCAACTCTGATTAAAAATCTAGTTATAACCACGTGCAGTGCTGATAAGCACCACGTGTTTCTGTGATTCCTATTTTCTTCTTTCTATGTATTTCTTTCTCCTGATGAGGAGGGACCTTTAGTTGCCCTCGAAATCGATTGAGTGTTTCATTATACCTACGCTAAATATAAGGTTGTTTTTTACGATTTTGAGTTGCAGTTTTGTCAGGGTTTCGAATCGCGGCGAACAGTCTGACTGCACGGACATTTTCATGGTGTTTCTCCACGTCTAACGTGTATACGAGCTAGTTTTCCTTGGAACGTCCTCCTCGAAGGCGGTCTTTCCCTAAGGCACATAGCCCTCTCTTTCTTTCCCATAACAAAAATAAACCAAACCAAATCACCTTCCGTGGCACCGTAAATTAAGCAATAACAGTTAAAGAATCTTAAACGTTAATAAGGTGTTCTAACACTATGCAGTCAAATAAATAATCTGTTAAGCTGGCTCAAATAAATTCACCTGCGCATAATTATCTGCTACAAGAGACTGCAAAACGGGAATAGTCCTTTTTAGATAGAAGAGCAAAATTCTAATAACGAGCAGAGTGTGCGAGAAACTCTCTGCCTCTCTCTCTTTGTCTAAGATTCAAAACCTCAGCTTACAGTCTCTGAAAGCTAATTTACATTCTGGTGAGGAATAAGGAAACAAGAAGTTACAGTACAGAGAGCTATTGGAAGTCCTTTCATTATAAGAAGCTTTTAGCTAAGTGGAATGTGGAATATATTTCATCTTGTAATGCTGAGGTCATCAAAAAGTTATTTTTTTTTCTATTTACCATAGACTGCATTCCGAGTCTTTCCTCTCTATAAATTTTATCTTTTTTTTTATTTAATCTCAATTTTTATCTGGTCGCGGTAAATTTACAAGTTACATGTTTCGTTTCAATCTAAAATCAAACAATTTATGTGAATGTTTAAAAAGAGTACCTCAGGATGTGGAACATTTGATTTTCTCATGCCCTACATTTGATGGCCTTAGATTATGCTTGCGGAACGATTTGAAAATGTTCGGAGTGACTTGGCCAGTGAACATATCTGTTTTCGTGAAGTCCACACTGCTGTTCTCTGCTTTTGTTCGTTTTATTTATGCATGTAACTTTTAATATTTTACTTAGCTTACTTCTGTAAGCTCCATGTTTTACATATGGGGTGCAGGGGGAGTCTGTATGTTTTTAAGTAAAACAAAATGTTAAAAGATAGAACAATCGCTCGGTACAACAATCGAATACTACTGCTAATTTAAGAACAATTTTTCTTAACCAAAGGCTAAAAGAAAGAATAATATCCTACTTACTCTAAATACTGCATTGTGCCAGGAAAGAAAATAAATGCATTTCCATGTCAAATTTTATTCGCTCAAAGCTACTAGAGCTTGATTAAACATTAAGCAAAATAAGCACGTGCTTAGAGCATCAGAACAAGAGGGCACTACAAAGAGTTACTACATAAACATATACGTCGTTTGATATTTTAATGGACTGTATTCTATTGAAGGCGTTATTGTACGCCTTCAGTAGAACTTAATGAAATCACAGATTCGTAATCTCGACCGAACCTGGCTTATTTCCTCCTTAAAATATCACGCGACTGAAGAACGGCGACTCGCCAAAACGGCGAAACTTCGAATTTTACCTTGCTAACTCAAAGCACATCTCAAGGGATCATCTACGTCGTTTATAACTCCAGTAACGACCTCTTGATACTTTGATACTATTGTTATTATTCTAACATGCGGCGGGGAATTCCTATTCCTGCTCTTTCCAAATTCCTGAGTGAATCCCGATTGGGCCTGAAGTCTGAGAAAGTTCGTAAGTAGTATCCTCCATATGAGGTATAAGCTGAGATGGGAGAAACTTTGCTACCTGCGAGAAAATGCAAAGTCTGAATGGAACTGTAGAAGGGCCTGAGGTCAGGCACCATTGAACCTAAAGCAGTGAATCCAAAGGGGCGTGGCTTGCCAACTACTCCATTAATTGAAGAGATATATACACATAATACAAAATAAATACATGAAATATATAGAAATTGCTATGTGCACTATTAATATGATAAATGGTAAATGATAATGGTAATAAATGATAAATGGTAATAAATGGTAAACAAATGTTCGTTTAAGAACTGCCGTGAAATCGCTGTGACTTTTCAAGCTACTGGGAGCCGCAGATTGCCTTGTTAAACAGTGGCATTGTAAAGTTTAGTATATCAGAAACCACAATAAGGGAATAAACAGTCTTAAAATTGCTAGATTTATTCGAAGTTGAGAGAACGATCCCTTAAATTGCCCGTAAAAATACAACAGTTCATCTGAAACACTTCGAGGTCTGTTGCGGTGTATTAATTAACGAAAAATAGAGTAAACTAAATCCTGAGTCTGTAGAAGACTACCCCTGAAGATCTAAGAGCAGGATTAAAAATCCTAACTAATTTGCATTTGCGCCTCTCTTCAGCTCAGTGATTAAAAATACAATTTGCATAGCATTAAACATACCCACAGTCTTGAAGTCCCAAGGGGGTTCAAACAATAAATTGCAAATTGTTAAAATTAAATAGATCTCAAAATAAAAATATAAGCTCTAATATCATGAATTAAATGACAAAGGACATAACTTCGCTATGGATCGCTTTACTTCACCATTGGAACCGCGTAAAATCACCATTCCACCTCTTTGTCATCCAGACTAGAATACACTTTAACAGTTCTGCTTAATTTCCAATGTACTGGAGGCAGATTCTTGTTCTTAATGAGGACCATATTACCAACTTTCAGGATTACCTTCTTTGCATTAATGTAATAATTCTGGAAATTGTTTACATAGTATTTGAAATTAACATTTTGATTACATTTTATTTGTCACTTATATACAATCCGCATGAAATTAGCTATAAATGCCAAACAAATTATAGAAATCGACGTTACATATAATTACAATTTAAATGTACTTAGCATTTTACTACTCATTAAAAAAATATAACTTCTTTAATGGAATCGTAATTGAACAAAGAAAAGGTTTAAAAATACTGAAGGAAAATTAATTCATTAGCTAAATCGGAAAAAGAAAGATCTAAATTACTTTCATTTCACAGATGTTTGATAAAAACATCTCAAAGCATTTAATTTCAATTTTATAATGTACAGCTAAAAATTAAAAACATGTTACATATTTAATTAGGTCCTGAATGAATATTTTGTAACAATTTAATTCGAGAAATGAAGTCTGAAGAGAAAGAGAAACATTTTAAACGAAAGTATATGTTTGCTCAACTAATTAAACCATTTCCTAGCTGTAAATTCTTAATTATCAACATCCTTAATTAAAAATATTTTAGCATGTTTTGGTATATATGGATACGAGAACTGCAGTCGAAAGTGTGCTTTAATTCTTCTTTAATGGACCTAAAAAATTTACATTATACATTGAAACAGCTTTTAACACCTGATTTAGATCCAAATAATATTTTTTGAAACGAAATTAAAATTAATTAAATTTGTTAAATGTTTTGAATTATTAACAACTGAAACAAAATTATGAATCTTAAAGAATATCATTAGTTCACAAAAGTACATTCTTTAAATATGAAAATAGCTTTATAATAATATTAAAAATTGTAAAGAGCTCTTTAAGTATTATTTTAGGTAATAACTTGTTTTTATACAAATTCTTTGTAAAACATCTATATTATTTTATAACCTGCACCAGAACTTAAGAGGAATTTAAAGGGACAAAGGTTACCTGAATATGGTTCGCGAGGATTGTCTGCCTATGTGAAGCGATGCTTTTGTAGATAACTTTCTATGGGAAATTAGCTGTTATTTACGTTACACATGGGGAAAACTACGAAAATCAGTCACTACGTTCGCTGAATTTGAGATCGGATCCAGCATTTAGCGGTCTTAAACATTCAGCGACTGACGAACTTAAATAAAAAGAGATGTGTAAATTCGAGATATAGTTCTGGCTCCAGACAGCTGTTTAAGTGCGATATTGTGAATTTATTATTGCTAAATGTCTCGGATAACTATCTATTAAACACTAAAGCTATTTTCCTGGTTGAAAATATTTAAAAGTTTATTTTCTTAGACACTGTTAAAAGCTTTGGACCAGTTTGTCACATTTTAAATAATCTCTATTTATATTTTTAATATATATACAAGGAATATCGTTAAATAATCGACTATTAATATTCATAGAAGTAGTTTTAATACATCTTTTGTCTGTATTCTTAGAACTCTAATCAGACTATAATCTGTTACTTTCAAATAAGTACTTAAGGGTTGCAACAACCCTCTACGGTCATAATACCATTTTTTGTAGCAGTCGTTAGATTACGAATCAGATAAGACGTAGAAGGAAGAAATGTTCTTAAAGTACCTGTTCTAAAGAGGAGGTTAATGAGAAATAGGGAATTCGCCCTGAAGCATAGGAAGGTTACGCAGATTGACCTCCAGGAGTCAATACGTGTAACTTTACAAATATACAATTGTGGAATGTTCTTTCTTGTTTCTGATGGTATATTTGTTCCATCTGACTACATTATGATTAACTACAGTATCCGAGTCATTGCCCGTAATGAAGAATTAGAATAAAAATCTACAGTAATTCTCAGAAAAAATATAGAATTGTGAAAAGTTCATGAAGTCACATTCAGTACAGAAAATTTCAATCTATTTTACAAACTCATTAAACTATTAAGCTGCTGCCAAAATTAGAAGTCCTAATCATGTTTATTGTAAGTGGATTTACCAGTAATTTAAGTAGCATTTGCTGATCATTTTCTAGAATAATGGATAAGAAGTTTCTGAATGTTTTTCTGATACATCAAAATATCATTTCAGAAGAAAAAAAAAAAAAAAAAAAAAAAAAAAAAAAAAAAAAAAAAAAAACTAATGCAATTCTATAATACAGTAGACTCTCTCTTAACTTGCTTAGCTGGATCACCGCTTTAAACGGTCGCAATTTATTAAAGCTCGAAAATAAGCAAAAACAAATAAAAAAAAATTGAAAATTTCTTAGTTATGTATTTTAAATTCGAAAAAAATCAAAAATAAACTTTAAAATAGAAACACTATGCGCATTAACGGTATCGTACACACCTCTTAATTCAAAAATAAAAAGGTCCCGGAATATGGTGTTGACTAGAATGACTTACGTGAACTCAGTCACATGGTCATGCGCCTGGGTTGTTGCAACATCCTGTGTAGAACTGCATAAGAAAGTGAACTTAACGTTGCAAACTTTCGCCGCCGAGAAATATCTAGCAAATTCCATTTTTCTAAATTATTGGAAGGCATACATGGTTAAAGTTATATATAATATTCAGTCTATTTACTTAATATAGGGATAAATTACAGTTATTCGGTTACATTATCAATTAGTTTTATAGGAACCGGAGCCCAATGTGGCAAATGGTCGCCGAATTTCGACAAATTAGGCTATTTTTCGCCAAATTTGTTTTCGCCTTGCATTGTTTTCTCCGCGACGTATTCGTCCGCGATGTTTTTGCCGCGATGTTTTCGGATGTAACCCTAAATCTTGATCTGCTGAACAGCGAACACATATTTTGAAATACTTGTTCTTCAACCAAACGTGTTTAATCTTTCGAAAACTTATTTAAGGCGATTTTCATCTTCTTCATTTCAATAATACAGACGACCTTGAAAGAAAACGTTCGCACGTATCGCAGTCGGAAGTATAATGACTGGTCAGATGATCACTATAAAAGTTCGTTACAGGAGGGGTGATGAAGAAGAAATGGTAAAATCCCTCAAACAGTGTTTCCGATTGTATTCGAACGTATTTGAATTTAAAAATTTTTTTGATTGGGAAAATTTGTTTAAAATGCCAAGTTGTGTCGAAAGAAAGCGCGTTGTTTTTTCGTTGGAAAGGCGATGAGATGCCTTAAAAAGGGTAGACAGAGGTGAAACCTTAAATTTACTTAATTTTGATGGAATTTTTAAACGTTTTTATTAATGTTATGTAAAACGTTTTAAATAAATTAATACATTTAATAGATGCTTACTTTAGCTATCAAAAAACTGCATTTCCATAAATTAAATCATTTTTTTTCTTTCTCCGCTTTAACCGGAATATTAAAAACAACAGGCTTAACACCGGTCCCAATGAGAGCGATTTAAGATGGAGTCTACCGCATTACGGAAATTTGATCATTGGCTATCTCCGGCTGCTTAACTGGAATTTTCTTAGGAAGTTAATAAAATGTTCAGCGTAATTCTTAGACAAGAAAAAGCAAAACTTTATTGCTGTCTGCAGTTTCATCGGAGCTCAGTTCAACCTTCTTAAAGCGTTGCTGTTATGGTGAAGAAATCATTAGAAACTATAGAAATTACTCGAAAGGGGGGGGACGAGAACAACAGTTTTCCCATGCCTTCAACAGTAAAGGAATAAAAGACTGTGGTGGTCTTTTATTCCTTCACTGTGACTCACGAGATCACTAATTCTGAAAAAAAAATTTCTCAAGCCTCTGAGAAAATAAAACTGAAGGGCAAATTACAGTAATGTAAAAGTAATATTAACCTATAAAAACAGTTTAATTTTTTTCTGTTTAACATAGCATATGAACTCGCTTATCCTGAAATTTAAAAGTCTGCACATTTGTCCTATATAGCTACACATTCTAAACCCCATTCAAAAGTAATTTTATTAATGTCCCAATAAATGAATATCCTGTATTCAGATTTTATGACTGGGAAATTGATTTTATTGATAGCTGTAAAAGAAGAGAGAAAACCCATATTCTTTGAAAAACTTAGCAGAAATTTCGCGAAATGTTCTACAATTTTCTCTCACGAATGATGCAACTTACACTACATTTGCAGAGACATTAGGTTAATTTGAGTCAGAGAGAGGAAAAATGAGCAACCCCTGCTCCGAGAATCGAACCACGGACCTCTGGAATACGTGCTCAGCGTGTAGACCATCACACTACGAAGGCACGCTAAGAAGGCGGGAGAAATACTTTATACGTTCCTATTAAGATCGTGGCGAAACCTATTCGCAACACTGCTTCTTCTCTTTCCGATAAGTTCTCCAACATTCACCTGGAGCACTAAGAAGTCTACTGTGTCATCATAACAGTAAAGCTTCAATACTGTTAGAATGATCTTTAATAAAGCTAGGACATAAAAGTAAAATCAATAAAGCTAGAAATAAAGCTTCAATAAAGCTAGAAAGGAGGGGGACAGTCAATAAGTCCCCCTCCTTTCTGCAGTATTCTAATTAATCTGTTCAACGTTTTCATTTATCTGAGTTCAAAGTCATTTTCTTCCTATATAATTGTTTTCCTTCATTAATTTTTGTTGGTGGTTTTAACATGTAATCGGAATGTGATCATTCTAGACAAGCGACATAATACAAAAAATAGTAAATAAATTAACGATTTGTTATTTTGAGTAATATTAAAATGTTAAGCATATTGCTTCATTCCGTTTCACTATGAATAATATAGAACAGCTACACTTTGAAAAATAACTGCGAAAAAAAATGTGACAGTTCTAGATCTTCCGTTCTACTGGGCCGATTGAAGAAATTTAACTTACGTTTTTCATGTCTCGAAAGAGCGACTTAGGCTAAATATTAGGCTTATATTTAGCATTGTTTTACTATAGGTATTTCGACACAAAATCGGACTTTTGCTGAAATAACATACCATTTTGTTTTCCATATTTAGATTCTGCGATTCAAAGCATGGCAAAGTACCAAGTTTTGTAAAAATGGCACGAGTAGTTTTAAACAAAATTAGCTCTCAAAATTTTAGCTTCTCTATGTTAATTGAATTTGGTATATATTTATTAATATCTCTTTTTATTAAACTTATTTGATTCTTCATTTCAAATTTTGAAATTTAGATTCATTCAAAATAAAATTCCTCCATTTTTTATGATTTATTTTAAAAATTTGTATTTTTAAATAGTTTTTATAAATTTTTCGAAAAGCATTTTGAATTATAACCTACAAAATGCTTACCATCGTCTTAAAGTACATGTATTTCTAAGCATACCTGCAAAAAATTAGAATTTTTAATTTGAAATTTCCTAAGATATACGTGAATTTACATTTTGGCGCATTTTGAAATTTGGCATATTTAATATAAGCGATAATAATGATTTGAAAGAATGAACGCTGGACCTTTCTTCCCTCTCGTACATCAGTGCATCAACGGAAAAAAAGGAAAGTAAGTACGTTATTATAAATTAAGAATTCCGCCAAGTGAATTATTCTTGGCGTAATCTGAAAAAAATATGCCAAGATAAATTTTTAAATTTCGCCATAAATGTCTCACGAAAAATTACAAAATTTAATATCTGGGCATAATTTGAGTCGTAGAATTGAAATATGGAATACAATTGATATGTTACTTCAGAAAAGGCCGATTTTGTATCAAAATACCTATGTTAGATTAGTGATATATATAAATCTAATATATATCTTAAGTCGTGCTTTCGACACATGAAAAACGCAATCGTCAATCGGCCCAGTAGAACGTGAGATACAAAACTGTGCCCCCTTTTTTTTGAGCAATGTACATTAAAGAAACTGCGTATTTGGCAACGATTAAAAGATAAATGCTAGTGGACCGGTTAAACCGTTTTATTCTTAACCTATGTTTTAGTGAGGGAAAAATGATATTAAATTGAATACGCCAAATGTCGACTAAATTTTCAGGCTAAGTTCGTAAACTTTGGGTGTTCAAGAATACTATATTTTTACGTCTGAGGTTTCAGTATACATTCTTTGTAACTCTACACAGTTCTTGGCTCTTTCATACAGCTGCTTGATTTCTTCTTAGAATTAATCGTTTTGAATACTTTCAAATCTCTGGTGACGATTTTCTGAATCTCTTCAATGCTGATAAAATAACGATCTTTGATCCCGAAGATCAAAGAATCCCAAAGAATCCAAAATACTTCATTATAAAAAAGAGAAAGTTGACTTCAGGGGATAAATCTGATGAATAAGGAGATTCTGAGAACTAAGACAATTTTTTATTCAGAGAATACTGGATGAGAATGGAACTGTGTGACAGCTCATTGTCCTAAACAGAAATCACTTATCACTTAGTCAGATTTTTCTGGTTTATCGTGCTGGAATTTCTTCAGAAAATTGTCCATTGATGTTTTGATAAAATATGGAATATCTAGTTTTTACCTCAGGAAAACTTCATTGCGAACCACCCAAAAAATTGTCACAACATTTTCTTTGCACGCAATCTCAGCATATTTTTATGTAAAAATATATATTAGGTTTTTGTAAAGGAAATGGCCGTTGAATGACGTCAGATTTCTACTGATTGCAGAGGAAAGCAAGTGTCAGATTTCTACTGGTTGCAGAGGTTTATGTAAATTTTTTTGTGTTAGGTATGGACTTCGTACGTAGGTGATGCAAAATGTAATATTCGTTTTGTTCAATAAGCTTTAAACTTTAAATACGTACTTAGAGTCAATCTGAAACACTGTCAGCTAATACTGCTTTACTATTACGAGTGTAAGCTGGGAAATTCGTAGCGAAGTATTCGGTGGAGAGACAACTAATCAGGTTTCCATTAACCTTTGATTTGCAAAATTTCACTCAGGACATCGAGGTTGCAAAATGGACCCCTTGGCCATCGCCCTTTCTCCATTGATTTGAATAAACTAAAACTTTTATTCGTATCAAACCACGTAAGAGAAATCACCCACACATTGAGTGTACACTTGTTTAAAAATACCTAACAATAATAGGAAAAATAAGGAATCTCGACAGATGATTACCTCATAAAATAACAGATGAAAACAAAGCACGGAATGTGGAAGTATACTGTGCTGTTTTATGAAGAAGAATGAGCAATATAACCAATTGCAAAGATAGATAATAAATGAATATTGTAGAGCAATCGTACATGTTAATCACGGTGGCTGAAAGTGACAAACGTTCCAAGGAAAACGAAAACGGCCATCTTACTACTGAAAGAAATATTGCCTTACTGTAGGAAAGCGTTATTTAGTGTTATTTAATGCTCCCACAAAGTAAAATGTTAAATGCATTTCGATATCGTACAATGTGGCAGATTCATGACAAATTGTGCAGGAAGTAACAAGCACTTGTAAACAGATATTCCGTCTATTTGTTGCAGAAAAACACCTAATCACAAATAGCCGCGCCAACTATACGACGAATCACCCAGTTTCATATCAAACTGTTAAAAAAGAAGTAAGAAGCTGGATAAAAACAAACATGATGATATATGGTCTAAGCTACCAGACTGTGTTCATTCTAAATTGGTGCTCAGTACACTTAACTTATCAAGTAAACTCATACACCTCAGTAGAACTAACGTACGCCAGGTAGTTCAAATTGTTACCCGAAATGCTTATCTGGACAATCATCTCCACAAATGTGGTTTTGTCGGATCTTGCCTCTGCCCAGCTTGTGGAGAAGAAGAGGAAAAAACTTTTCACTTCCTGGGACGAATTCCTGAGATTTTCTATCCCTAGAAACAAATTCCTTGAATTTCCCTATATTAGCTTTGATGCTTTGATCAAGCCCTTCTATACAAAAGGCTCTCTGGCATAATAGGGTTTCTGATGTACACTAAACGCCCTCAGGTAAGGTGAATTTGAAACCACAAGAAACAAGTATTGAGACTCCTTGTGAGTTCTTTTTTTTTTTTTTTTTTTTTTTTTTTTTGGTAAAAGAAACTATGCAGGGATTTCTCTTTCATAGCTGTGTTTTGGAGTATAATTTGGAAACACTGTAAGGATCTTAAGTTTTACTAACGTTTATTTTATTTTAAATCTTTACTATCACTTCTTATTTTCTACTTCCGGCCAGAATTATAAGCGTTAAGGTTTTTATGCAAAGTTTGTCTGGCGAACGCCAAGTATTTAAGTTGTGGCCTTTTGCCAAGCGAGAGAGAGGAAGCAGTGAGTTCGAAGCAGCCGCTTACCTTAGAAGTTACGCAGTTGCTTGTTGCCTTCCAGGCCAGAGGTTTTAATCCTCTTGATAACTTTTAAACGTATTGTAGTGTTCTCAGTTATCTGTACTACATACGCCTTCCTGTTAATATAAGGCCAATCTTCCACGTTTATTATTCTTTTATTATTCCAAGTTAAATTAGAGTTTAGTTTTATTTTTATACTTTTACGTTAGACCCCGAGTAGCGGGTCGGTGTATTCCGAAGTACGGAAGTTATTGTATATAGAGAAAAATAAAGGGTTTTGTATACCCTTCGTCTGTATCCTGTCTACTTACCACAATTAGTGAACATAGTTTTAGTAAGCTCTCTGTTCCGAGTCAGGTCCTTGTATGTTCCCGAAGAAGCTAAGAAGGAACATTGAACCTGATAGTGGCGCCCAACGAAGAAGAATAACCATGGCCGAGTTTCAAGAAGAACCTGTGCTGCCTGCAGAAACGGCTCAGAATCCAGAAATGCCAGCTGCCGCCCTGGAAGGATTTGGTTACATCGTCCAGACCATGCGCGCTTCGATGAAACCAGAAGCAACGTTTAATGGAAACTCACCGGTAACCAGTTTTTTGGAAAAATTGGATAACCACTTCATGCTCTACCCCGTGCACGAGTTTCAAAAAGTTACCTTAGCTACCAGCGCTTTGAGGGGCCAAGCGCTTAACTGGTTCAAATGTGTAGGCAGAAGTCTCTTGGGTCAAGCAGGAAGTCCCACCTATACATACGAAAATTTCAAGACTGCCCTACTAAAAGCCTTCCCTGTTGTAAGGGATCGTGCGAAATTAGAAACGGAACTTTTCAGTATATATCAACAAAGAATCGAAAACCTCTCGAGCTTTATTTTAAGAAAAATTCACGTTTTCAAGCTCTTGTATGGAAACCGTCCGGATCCTGAAATAATTCAAGTGATTTTGCCGAGGTTACTGCCCCAAGTGCAAGACTTTATTGAATTAAGAAATCCGACTACACTGGAAAAGTTATTTGAGCTAGCAATCCAGTTTGAAAGTTGAAGAACGGCGGACGTCGAAAGAAGACGCCAATATCAACAGCGAAACCAATTTGGTACGCCAAGACTACAGCAAACTCAAGCACATGGCTACGGAGAAAAAGCGAATCAGTGGGCAAGGAAACCCGAGCATTCAAAAACAGCCGGCGAACGTCGACAGTTCAATAGCAACCCAGGAAAAAAGTCTCAAGGCCAGTGGAAAAAGAAGGAAAGCACGGAAAGGAAAAATAATTTAAACTAAAACGGATTTCTGCTGACGAGAGGGTGCGGAAATCCGAAGGCCACGAAAACCCCTCTTCCTACAAGTTAAATACAGTAATGGTGAAAAATCTGACTCTTCCGAAGATTGAAGTCTTGGTGAATAATATCCCAGCCACCGCACTCCTGGATACCGGCGCGCAGTGTTCCTGTGTGGCAGAAGAGTTTCTTAGGAAGTATTTTCGCAAATACCGCATATATAATGCGGATAATACGACAGTGTTAGCGGCGCAAGGAGAAAAATGTAAGTGCGTAGGTAAAGTACCTTTGTATATCCGTATCAAGGACGAACAAGTAAAGGTGATGTTTTTTATAGTAAAGAGTCTGCAAGCACATTTAATTTTAGGAATAGATTTTCTTTCAGAAGCACAAGCTACGCTGGATTTTAATGAAGCGTCCCTTAAGCTGACAATGAAACCAGTTTGTACAGAAAACGCTGAACCGCCGATGTTAAAACTTGACCACCTCCCTAATGACGAGCAAGGAAGAATCCGACAAGTGGTAAATGAATTTGCTTCGTTATTTAGTGATATTCCAGGATTTACTCAGGTTACTAACATAGTATTGACACCGGAGATGCAATGCCAGTTCGTCAAAAACCATACCGGTATGATAAGAATAAGGAAAAAATTAAAGAATGGCATATTACCGATATGCTACGTAAAAAGATCATAACGCCCATCTCAAGTAGTTATGCTAGCCCGGTGGTTTTATGTAAGAAAAATAATGACTATCCTTTGACGCATCCAAAAAGATGGAGATTCGCTATTGATTACCGTAAATTAAACTCCATAACTAAATATCCGGTATATCCGTTACCGATTATAGAAGAAATTCTAAGAAACATAAAATCAACCAAATTTATGACGACTTTAGACTTAACGACTGGTTATTTACAAATAGGGGTGAGGCCTGAGGACGTGCCTAAGACTGCTTTTATAACCAAGTCTGGCAATTATCCATTTTTGCGTATGCCGTTTGGCCTTTCAGGGGCCCCGGCAACATTTCAGCGATGCATGGACATTGTGTTAAGACCTGTTCTTGGAAAGTCCACATTTATATATTTAGACGATATCATTATTACTAGTGATAATCTCGACCAACATGTACAGGATTTAAGACAGGTGTTTTCTTTATTAAATGAGGCCGGTCTAAAAGTTAATGTCGAAAAGTGCAAATTTGCAGCCCCTGAATTAAAATATTTAGGTTACAAAATATCTCAAAAAGGGATCGAGACAGATGAATCAAAAATAATCGCTGTACAAAAGTATCCGACTCCAAACACGGCAAAGAAGCTCTCTCCTTTTCTAGGACTTTGTTCATATTATAGGTCCTTCATAAAAAATTTTGCAGCTATTGCTGAGCCATTGTTAAAATTAAAAAGGAAAAAGGCAACATTCTCGTGGACGGCCGAAGCCAATAGTGCTTTCCAAAAATTAAAACAAGCATTAACGCAAGCCCCTGTGTTGAAATTTCCTGAAAAGGATGAGAATTTAGGAATTTCAGCGGATGCTTCGGATTATGCGGTAGGAGCGGTACTTTCGCAAAATCAGCAGCCCGTGGCATTTTTTAGCCGAACTTTAAATCAAACACAAAGAAACTATTCCGCGACCGAGAGAGAGGCACTTGCAGTTCTGTTAGCAGTGCAATTGTTCCGAGTCTATTTTGGAAAGGCGCCGATAACAGTGTACTCTGATCATGCGGCGGTAACTAGATTGTACTCAGGGAAAAATTTATCCCCCAGGTTAATAAGATGGGCACTCAAGCTGCAAGAATATAATCTGGTAATTAAGCATACCCCTGGAAAGGAAAATATCGTAGCAGATGCCCTATCAAGAATTAAAATAGGCGAACAAGGAAATACCGTAAAGGTGGAAATGCTTACAGCATGTACAATAAATTCCCTAGAAACTGTAATAACCGAACTGGGTAAGGATCCTGAGTTTGGAAGCATTTATGAGTATTTGAAGGATCCTGAAAATTTTAGCCACCAAGATATTGTGGCGATAAGAAATAGGGCGGCCCATTACGAACTAATAGATGGTCTATTATTCTATACAAAAACTACGAATTCCAACAAAGAATTTCGACCTGTTATCCCAGCTAGTCTTAGATTAAATATCCTGCAGGAGCTCCATGAGAGCCCTTTAGCTTCTCATGCTGGTATTCGAAAAACTATCCAACGCGTACGCGAGGCAGTCTACTTTCCTGAACTGCAAAAGTTAACAAGGGCGTATGTCCAGTCCTGCTCAACATGTCAAGCAGTTAATTATATTAATTTGCGCCCGGCCGGGTTTCTAAATAGTATTAAATCCGAATTTCCAAATGAAATAATTGGCATCGATTTATTGGGCCCTTTCCCAAAAAGTCAGTTAAATAAAAGTCGCTATCTCCTTGTTATGGTTGATCATTTTAGTAAATGGACCGAAATTGTTCCCTTAAAACGAGCCTCCGCGAAATTAGTTACTGATTCTATTTTAAATAAATATATTTTAAAATACGGGGCGCCCCTAAAAGTTATATCGGATAATGGTCCTCAATTTGTAAGTAATATATTTGAAGACATGTGCCAAAAATTGGGCATACGTCATTTAAAAATGGTCCCGTATCGGCCGCAATCAAATATAGCGGAACGGGCCAATAGAAATATAGTGAAAATTATCCGTAGTTATGTTAAAAATTTTCATAAAAGCTGGGATAACTATGTCAATGAATTTGCTTTCGCCCTTAGGACTGGAAAACATGATACAACGGGCAAAACTCCTGCTGAGTTATTTCTAGGCAGAAAGATTATAACACCGTTAGATAAATTATTTTATGTGCAACAAAGAGCCCCAGAATTTAAAATGGGTGATATAGAAAAACTAATAAAAGAAGCAAAAAAAAAATACGGAAGTAGCACAAAGAAAACAGAAGCTCTATTATGATTTGAAACGACGGGGAGTAACTTATAAAGTAGGGGATGAAGTTTTAAAAATTAAGCATTCACTTTCTTCAGCACCAGAAGATAAAACTGCCAAATTTTTTCCACGATTTGAAGGACCATATGTTATAGAAAAAATAACTCACGCTGTAGTAGTGTTAAAAGCCAGAAATTGTGAAATCTGTTCCGCAAACATTGATCAAATCAAGCCCTACTTCGATCGTAATAAAATGCAATATTTTCAGATCTTTTGCAGGATCCGGCACGGCAGACACCGCAGGCAGAAGCTCCAGAGGTGGAAAAACGACAAGTACAAGGGCAAGCCAATAAGAGGCAGGAGCAAGTGAAAAGAAAATTGCCCCGCGGAAAAATTGAAGGTAGCAAGAAAAAGAAGCCGTTCCACCGTCCAGAAAAGAGAGTTCACGAACACCCCCAGAATGAAGAAGGGAGAAGGACGACGTATGTGAAGAGAACTAGGAGAAATGACGGCAACTATAACCCGGCTCTAAAACGGAAGATCGACTCATCCGACAGGACTCTCCGCAGTAAATGTAGCCTAACTGCGGAAGGGCCATCAGCGGCGGAGGAAAAGTTACAAGGAAAATTTGAACGGCCAACAACGAGGTCCAAGCAGGAACACGACAGAAGTTTCCCGGTTCCGCCAAGACCAGCTGCCATCAAACGGCCAAGACCACAAGCAGAGGAGAAAAAGAAGGTATTCAAGGGTGGCCGAACTGGAGGGAAAAGAAAGCTTCTAGAGGAAGGCACTGAAGGGCGAGCCCGCACAAGAAGGAGGATAAATCAAACGAGAATATGCGCTACCTTCCAGGACTGGGCTCAGAAAATAGTGTCCGAATATCACAAAGATAAGTAAAATTTTATGTTACTTTGCAAACTTAAGTTAATCTTTCATTCTTACTGCAAGTGGCAGATTTCAAGAAGTTTTACCTCATGCGAGGTCTACCTTTATCGCCAAAAGGGCGAGAAATGAGTTGTTACCGATTTTCGTATTATGTTTTTAAATTACTCGCGTAAAACTAAAGTTGATGTATAATAGCGTTGTGTAAAGACTTAAATATTAAAAAAAGTTATTGTATAAATTTTATTTAAAACATTCTAGCAAGAGAGAAGTTTTAGTCTGAAAGACTTTTTGAAATGTAGTATTTCAATGTAGAAAGAATTGGCACTTGCTTTGAAAAGAATAGAAGTTAACAATGTACTACTAATGTATGTTTTTAAATGTGTAAAATTAACGGCATGTTGATATGTTCTTATATACAATGTGAACTGTTATTTTAAATGTTAAGAAATACCGTGATATGGTAAAAGTGAATGTTAAAATTTTTTTATTCGTGTGACTGTAAAAAGACTAAAGCATGGCGAATATGTGTTAAAGGTTGAATGATGTAGGAATGATGGTTCCAGATCTCTGGAAGGAACCAGAATTGAAAAAAAGCTCCTGTTTAGATGCAGTACAGATGAAAAAAAATTGTTGTATATCCTAAGAGCTGCTATTGTAAAAAAAAAAAAAAAAAAAAAAAATTTCTTCTTTCTTTTAAATTTCTAGTTTCTAGCGAAGTATGTTTGTAAAAGATTGGCCTCGCGTTAGATTCTAGAGCTAAAAATTTTCAACAAGGTCGTTTTAGACCTCAGTTTCAAACTAATTAACTTTGGCGGGAAGTATGTAAGGATCTTAAGTTTTACTAACGTTTATTTTATTTTAAATCTTTACTATCACTTCTTATTTTCTACTTCCGGCCAGAATTATAAGCGTTAAGGTTTTTATGCAAAGTTTGTCTGGCGAACGCCAAGTATTTAAGTTGTGGCCTTTTGCCAAGCGAGAGAGAGGAAGCAGTGAGTTCGAAGCAGGCCGCTTACCTTAGAAGTTACGCAGTTGCTTGTTGCCTTCCAGGCCAGAGGTTTTAATCCTCTTGATAACTTTTAAACGTATTGTAGTGTTCTCAGTTATCTGTACTAAATACGCCTTCCTGTTAATATAAGGCCAATCTTCCACGTTTATTATTCTAAAGTTAAATTAGAGTTTAGTTTTATTTTTATACTTTTACGTTAGACCCCGAGTAGCGGGTCGGTGTATTCCGAAGTACGGAAGTTATTGTATATAGGGAAAAATAAAGGGTTTTGTATACCCTTCGTCTGTATCCTGTCTACTTACCACAATTAGTGAACATAGCTTTAGTAAGCTCTCTGTTCCGAGTCAGGTCTTTGTATGTTCCCGAAGAAGGTAAGAAGGAACATTGAACCTGATAACAAATATCAAATCTTTATACACCACCTGGGCCATTTGGCTTAAGAAATTACCTCTGCCCTCCTTATTTATTTAATTAATTATTTTTTATTTATTTATTAATTTTTTATTTTTTATAGCCTCATCATCGCACCCTTGTTTGGTCAAGAGTTTGCGTTTGGTGGTTTGGGAGGGACTGAATCGGCTCTTCATCCAATTGGGAAGGTTTAACGATTTAACCGACACCCTGAATATAGAGATGGGATCTTTTGCTGATACTATATATTTAGTGTCAGTTTGGGATCTTATCTATTTATTTATTATTTACCTTTCACGGGAGTTACCATTTAAAACCTTTGACTTTAATGATCAAATGGCGGAAGAGCAATGGGAAACATTGCCTAAGCTCTTTTCCTTCTTTTTATAAGAACGAAGCGCCACTAATATTATGTTATGTTATACGATGAATCAATAATTTGGGATGACAAATTATAATTCATCCTCCATACTCTCCATGCATTTCCCTATTCTTTCCGACACTTGAGATATCTTTCGTGCAATTCATACATTATCATTATCAACCAATTCATATATTATCAAACAAGCATCAATTTTCCAGACAGTGGAAGAGTTTACCGCTTCCATAGACACTGACGTTTACAAATGTGGTAAAAACAACGTTGGCAAATGCTGGTAAAAGTGCATTTTTATTTCTGGACGTTGTTTTGTTTAAACAAGTTATAAGGTATTTTCTCACTCCTTTCTGCATGCTTTTGTGGTGTAACAAGAAGCACACTTGACGCGCACTTGACGCGCATTCCGTAAGTCCGCACTTGACGCGCATTCCGTAAGTCCGGCTATAGAATCCCGGTAGAGGCACTGCCCATTTTTCACGTTCCAGCATGGATATAACCTCATGCAGTGGTGCCCAACCTTTGGCCTCTCGCGAGCACATTTTCGCCTATCGCGAGCACATTTCCGAAACATCAACATTTTTGTTAAACATATTTCCAATCTTACGTGATATATCTGAAATATTAATTTTGGCAAATGGGTTTGATATGAATAATAATATTGGTTGAGCTTTATGGAAATCAGAGAAGCGAACTTTTAAATTCGTTTTTCAGTGCATTTAGGTTTTCCGAGCATTTCTCTGTTTCAATTGCCTTGTGGTTATTAATATGACTTGATAAAGTCTGGAAATGGGTGAAATTGGTTTCTTTCATATGATTTATCCACAAATTTAGCTTTATCTGAAAAGAAATTACAGTCTCAGATGAAAAGGGATTTTTCTTTACTCTGGAGATCTTCGTTCAGTTTGTTCAGTTTAACTGTTATATTCGTGAGAAAATACAGATCGGATAACCAATTATTATCGTTCAATTCTTTATAACTTTCGTTTCCGGATTCCAAAAACTGCTTTATTGGAGAAACGAGCTCTATAAATCGTTGAAGTACTTTTCACCTGCTGAGCCATCTAACATCGGAATGAAGCAATAAGATTCCATGTTCGCTATCACGTTCCTCAGTCAGCAATCAATTATTTTATAACGTCTCTCAAGATATCACTTATGACTATAAATGCTTACCACATTTTAACAATTAAGAAATATGGTTATTTTAAAAATATTTTTGTTCATAGTACCTAATTGGGATGGCGGGCACATACAAAACGTTCGGCGAGCGCAAGGTTGGGCACCGCTGACCGGCGAGCAGAAGGTTGGGCACCGCCAGGATTAGGCGATTGCGTCCCCTCGTCCCCAGTCGCTCTTTAAAAGAGAGAGTATATAAGGTATTTTCTCCCTCCTTTCTGCATACCTTTGTAGTGTAACTGAAAGTACAATAGACGCATGTTGGGGAGATCCGACGTTCCAATTCCAGTGAAGGCACTGCACATTGTCACGGTGCAGCATCGATTAGACTAACGACTCTACAACGTCTTGTCATTACTTTTAGTCTCTTGTTTTTAATCATCCTTAATAATCAACCATTTCATTTGCAACACCCCAACAGTAATTCCCCCATTTCCTGGGAGATAGCTCTTAAGTATCTATACTTCCTGATGGAATATATCATCTAAAATTTATGCCTATACTGATCATATTACAGACTACTACGCTTTCGCAAGAATTTTGTCATGCTATTCATGGTAAATTATATTAGGTCTGATGCACATGAAGATTTGTAATTACATTGAAAAATATAGAAAGCAAAATGAACAGCTATAAATAGATCAAGAAGAAAACAGAGAAAAGAAGAATTCATCTTAACGCTCCAGAAATGTAGATCATCAAAAGTTTTCGTGCTGCAAAGTCTGAAGCAATCATTCTTGAACATCTTTGTGAGCGGTAACTCTAACACGTTTACACCAGTGTAATTCTAATCATGATCTAGGGTCTGTTATGAGTATTTCAGGTATTATCCTCCTAAAGAAGCAAGAATGAGAAATGTTTTTGAAAGAAAGAAATTGAATGTGGCTAGAAAAAGTTGATGAGGTCATCCACTAAAATATTATAACCAGTGGAAACTGCTAAGAAGAAATAAGTCCCGAAAAGTCAAAAGTTGAAGGAGAGTTCTGCAATAAGAGAAAGCAAGTAATATAAAATATTTTTTAAAAGCAATTCCTACTTATACTATTAAATAAATATTACATTTTATATTGAAGAAAAGTGTAATTATTTTAAAGTCTTGTCACACCATATTTATTATTACAAATAGTAGATGTTCTTTTATAAAAGAAAGAAATTCCTTGTTGTGCGCGTTGCATTTGTTAGGATAATATGTATATGTTTTATTATTTATTTTTGCACGTATGATTTTGCGCTTCTTAATGAGTATTAATGATTCATGGAATTATGCTAATAAATTATTTGCTCATTAGTGTCTTTTGTATTCTTATTTCGAAACTTGTAAAGTGTGTTTTTCCTTTAGATTTTGCTTTCGGCAGAAAAACAGATTCACAGGCTAGCATAACAATGCTAGTGGATTAGTCGTGTTGCTACCGCAGCTTCTGATATAAATTCGCACTGCTTGTTATTAGGAATTGATTTTAATATGTGAAAAAATATTTTTTTAGTTGTTATGGATGACACTTTATTAACATCAAGTGTCATCCATAACAACTTAAAAAAATGTACTTGAACTTGAGTGGCTGAATAAAAAGTATTTTATTTACGATTGAAAATTTGAACAAGATATAGGGAGATTGTGAACTAATAATAGGAATTTAAAAAGAGATTAGTCTTTCAACTATGCGATTTTCATGAGGTTTTGATTGCTTTAAAATTAGCGACAGTTTTTTCTGATGGAACTGTTAAATTTTTATCTCAACTGAGACCGAATGTTCTGAAAGATGCTGTTAAGGGGCTCATACACCTTAAACCCCACGAGATCTTCGAATATATGACTCTTGCAAGAATTCGGATAACTTATTTATTTTAAAAGCAATTACTTCCAACTTCCAACTTTTTACAGATGACTACATAATATAGCTGTGTTCTGAAATAGTAATCAGAAAGTTTGTTTGCTACAAATATTTTTATAATTTAATCCGCTTTGTGACAAAATCGTTCGTCATGTTTCCACCTTGCGAGCACAGTTTAAAACATTCTGTTGCATAATTTAATTCCATATTTAATATATAGCTTTTATAAAATTTGAAAACTACTGTGAACTAAAAATTCTAAGAATTTCAAGTTAAATTTTTATTTTATTTGGATTTGAGTTTATAAAATGTATTTTATTAAAAAAAATCTGTAATGTTTTCGTCCATAAAATTTTTTAATATTGAAATATTCATCAGATTTTTGGTTCAGTTAGAAAATAGCGCCCACATAAAGAATTTCATCAAATTTCAAGTATGTACCATTAGCCATTTTTAAAATACCATACGCGCAAGGTGGAAACATAACGAAACATTTTGTCACAAATCGCATTAAATTTCAAAAATATTTGTGGCAGCACAAACTTTCTGGTTACTAGTTTTCAAAGCAGCTATATTATACAGTCAGCTGTAAAAGGTTGGAAGTAATTGCTTTTAAAATAAATAAAATATCCCAATTCTTGCAACAGTCACATATTCGAAGATCATAAGGGGTTCAAGGTGTATGATCCCCCTTAATTTTATTATCGTGAAGTATTTTGGAAGTTCAGCTAATTTATCTTTAAGCCTTTCATTCTAATTTCTGCTTGTCAGTTGGTATTTTGCCTTTTTTCACAAAGGTTAAGAAATCCTCTTTAGTCGGTGCAAAAGAAAGATTGTTTCTTTAGTTCAGCGAATGGAAATCTTGACTCTAGATAATTTTTCTTAATTGCTGCTCGTTCGCGTAAACTATCCATATGGGAGTTTTAACAAAACAGAGAGAGAGAGAGGATTTTTTGTTGAGTGGGAAAATATAATTTTTGACTTTTTTGCATTTGATAGACGTAGTTTAATTTAAACATAAAAGCTGGACATGTACAAATCTGTGACTCTTCAAGCGTTGACTTTCGAACTTTCTTGGCTTAAGTTCATTCGTATGAAGCTTCATGCACACGAGGAAATTTATACGCTGTACCGGTTTTCTAACAGCATTTTCAAAAGAGTGTAAAAAGTCTTTCTAAAAACATGCTTTTAATTCTAAATAATTGTTTTAATTTCATGTACCGAAAATTTATGGAAGTCAAATCATTTTTATTTTTTCTTCAAGAACATTTTCAAACATTTCTTTCAAGTGCCATTAACAATTCTCTTCCTGTCCAACTGTAAGTGCTAAGTGCAAATAATGCGACAGTTCTGTAATCAGTCAAATGTTTAATGTAAATAGAAAGAGTTCTGTTTCTTATTTCTTTGTAATCATTGATGCCTATCTTTCTTAGTTTTATATTCAGTGTAATCCAACTTATGTCAACATTCGTAGTTAGAATATTAGAAGCTCTTCTGCTCCTTTAACGCTTTGAAGAAATTTGTATCGCCAGAGTGGCCACACCACAAAAATATTTCATACTAACATACGCACTAATAATTTAATAAATCTATGAAAGCGTAAAAAATGTATGCTTGCTTTTGTTCCCCTTTTTTAGGGCATTTTACCGCATTTATTTCTTATTATAGCAAATGAACTTAAAACTGCTAAATGAACAAACACACTGCCATCAAATATGGAAAGAAAAAAGTCAAACGTCGCCTCACTATAGTAATCCACCTAATAAACTGACGTGTTTTTAATTATTTAATTTTACACATAAACATTTTGGTTATTTCAAATGCAATATGCTTATAGATAACGATATCTATTTGTTATTTAATTTTACTCTCGTTTTTTGTCACTGCTGAAAATATTCTTTCAGTTGCTGTTAACAAATAAGTAGCAGATATCAGAGTTTTAACTATTGTTGGTTGGAAAGCATTGGGTGTCCTACAGAATTTTCTATTCAGCAATTTAATTGCAAATATCACGAAGTCCTTAATGTTTTCAAGTGTTTAGGAAGCCTGCAAGGATTCTGTTAATTTTATTAACAGTTAAATTTCCCTTCCTGTCAAATTCTTAACATCAACGTACTAACGTACTTCCGGCCAGAACGTAGTTTTAGAATCACGTCTGAATACATAATGAGGAGGAGCGGTATTTAACGGCGTAGTTCTATTTGCTGAATGAGAGAGAATCAGAGTTTCTGATTAGCGCGCGTTCGCCGTTTGGGCTACTCTCTCTCAAGCTGTCATTACGCTCGGCCGTACTCAGGCCTTTGATAGCTTCGCGGTCAATTAGCGTTAAGGGGCCAACTCGGTTAGAATCTTGATAGCTTCGGCTATATCTCTTTAGTTTAAATTAGTTTTAGTTTACTTCTTAGCCTTTTAAGTTCAAGTCCAAGTGTTGGCTTTTATTGTACACTCCAAGACGGAGTTCTGTTAAATCTTATTTGAATAATAAAGGGTTATTTACCCTTCCATCTTGTTATTTCTAGTCACACGAACTCAAGCGATTATTCGCTTAACAGTGCTTAAGATTCTTCATGTTCATCAATAACTTAGCATTTACAAAGTGAGGAACTCTACAAGCCCTTAACATTTTCAGGTGCTTAGGAAGTCCTTAATGTTTTCAGGTGCTTTCGGAGCTTTCATAGCTATTATTTTTATGATATTCGGAGTTCTTTTTTGAATACAGTTTCGAGAAATCAGAGCAAGTGGCTTTATTCATGCAAAAGAAATCGGATTTGCACATTTAAGTGTTCAGCATCAGAAAATTTTACTTCTTTGAACGAAGTAAAAGAAGTGTTACAATTACAAAAACTTTCTTGTATCATATTTCAGCAAAATTATCTATTTTGACCGCTCTTGATTCCATTTGAACAATTTTTTACTTTGCATCTCTATTCACGGATAGAACTCCTTTTACCAAAATTGATTGCAAACTCGATTTGAAAGGGATTCCGAAGGGACATTTTCTGACGTCTGTACATACGTACGTCGTTAGCACGTAAATATGTAAGTATCCCGCGTAACTCAAAAATGGTAAACCGTCGAGTGTTGAAATTTTGTATATGGGACTGCTACTTGTGAACCTTCCTTTTTTGGTTGCAAACGCCGCACCAAACATATGAATACACCCACTCTCTTACTCGGCTTTGAGCTCTGTTTTTTTATTCTTATATGTTGGTTAATTGCGAATTTTTTTACTTTAAAAGTGACTGAATTCTGTTGTTCCTATGTTCCAGTTACGGTGTTTATGTCTTTAGGTAATCTGCATACAATAGTTTTTATATTTTCTCCCTCATTTCAGCATACTTTCGTGCTGTAACGGTAGCACACTCAACGCGTATTAGAGAGGTACCAGGTTCGAGTTCCGACGAGAGCACAGCACATTTTCCACGTCTCCTGCTTCAAAAAAACCTAATGGCTCTACAGTGGCACCCGAACAGAAAGAAGGTGGTGGACAATAGGTTCTCACCATTGGTCATTGGTGACTGGGTCCCGTAAAAGACTGGTCTGGGTCGCCTAAAAGACTAGGTCTTTAAAAGAGAGAGTATATAACGTATTTTCTCCCTAGTTTCAGAATACCTTTATGGTGCAACCGTAGCAGGCTCGGTGCGTATTTGAGAGGCTGCAAATTCGATTCCTGGAGAGAGCATTGCCCATTTTTCACGTCTCCTGCTTCAAGAAACTCAATGGTTCTTAAACTGCAGGAATTATAAAAAATTTAGAAGTGGTATTAGATTTAACGTCGCGGCCATTTGTTTACATACGAAACTTTTAGTTCAGTACAGAATTAGATCAGTTGATGCACCAACTTCAGTGTCATTTTGCCGAGTGGCATCAAAAGTTAACTTTAAATTTTTGAGCACCAAAAAATTTTCTTTCTGCATGTCCCCCAACTCTTTTTTTTTCGTAGAAATTCTATTTATTTAAACTGTTTTTAAATGTATTTGATGTTTCAGATTTTTCTGCATTTTAGAATTTTTAAATGAGGGTGTTTTGAGGTTTTGTGCATTTTTGACAAGTGTGAACTGAATTGATTGAATGAGAAATTTATCTCTAATGAAATTTGAAGAATTTTAAATGAAAGTGCAGAAAAAAATGTGCATAATTTAATAAGCTGTAGAAGGAAGTGGTGTGCTGTGCACATCAGAGTTGTTTAATATAGGAACTCTGATATTCATTCATTTGCCTGAGAATTCAAAGTAGATGGGAAAACTTTTCTCGTTAAAGTCTCTTATGTCTCTTTTGGGAATTTACACTCATCTAAATTCATTTCGGAGAAGCTTCCCTCCTGTCTCTTAGATAACTATTTTATATGTCTAAAACCTGGAAACTGTTTGTTACATGTATCTCTATAACCACTGTTGTTTACAACAAATTAATATTTCATAATCAATTTATTTTCTCTTGATGAAATAAGATGAAAACGATACCTAACCGAGAGGAATAAACTGAATTTACATTCACTATTTCAGGATGTCTCAGAAGTTAGACGGTAAAGCGAGAAGCAATGTTATCAGCACCCTGTTTCTTGAAATAATATGATTTTTCAGTCTTGATGAAAATATGAGATTGCATGGAAAGTAGCCGACTAGAACCACATCCTTTTTACTTCCTTGTATGAAGTAGAGGAAAATATGTAATAGCGAAAAATTTCGAAGTCATATATATACGAAAATATCCATTTCGACCGCTCTCGAATCAATTTAAACGACGATGTTTTAGCGTGGCATCTGTATATACGGACAGAATAAAGGACTCTTGTTTCTTCAAACCGGATTGAAAAATGGATTTAAAATGGATTCAGAAGAGTTTTTTGTGACGCCTGTACGTACCGTATGTATATATCACTTTAAAAATAGTCCTGAGTTCATCAGTACGCAGATTATCGGTTGAGTTACTGGGAGTTTGCAAATGCTGAGGAAGAGGTAAATTTATTTTTTAAAAGCCTGGTCCTTTCCATCAGAGTTCCTTTGCGGCAAGTGCTCTAAATTCCAGTCCTCTGAAGATCATATCTGCAGGGTTGAATTCCAAGGGGATATGTTGGAATTCGAAGTCCTTAGATATCTGCTGGATTTTGATACTCGTTTGCCTACAACTAAAGGTAAATAAAATAAGGTAAATATAATAAGCAAATTTGACGGGATCTTTATCCATTTTAGGCTATCGTAAAATCATAGTGCTATTTCACAGAGTCTATTTGAAGTTTTACAGCTGGTAGGACTTTTCTTTAAGTTTGCCCGAAAGAAGGCATGCAGAAAATTCTAAACGTAGAATTATAATGAATTTTGTAGCGACAGCGCGTCATTTTCTGAAGAAAAATGTACCGTTCTCTTCATCGGTGCTGGACACTGTCTTGATATCGCTGCTCCGTAATACTTTGAAGATGCGTCTGAGAAAGCATGTTTGAAATTGCGTCTGAGAAAGTTTTCCTATCTCGTTGAATTCTAAACAACTAGAAAGGAAATCGTCCTTGTAAAGATCTTGAAGGACTGCTCTTGCAGCTAAAAATCTTTGCCTTCGTCTAGGTTGTTGTAAAGCTGTAAGGGCTAATTATGGGGCATTCTGTACATTACAGTTCGAAACTGGTAAAGTTTAATCGGTGCGATTCATTAAGAAATTTTTCCAAGCCTGTGCACTAGTCTTTTCAATGCTATTTCTTTAGAATTTTCTAACATTGTTCCCGAAAATTCTAGCATGGAGTAGCATTTCAGCCCATGTATCTACCATCCGGTTTCTTTTAATGTGTTTTCGGGAAGTGTTCTTTGCAATAATTTAATTTGTCATTGCAAATTTTGGGTGATCTACTTCTTATATTTACCAGAATCTTGTGAGGGTTTTATTGAAAGTCTCTACACTTTTAGGAAAGAAACAGCGTTTCAGTGTATAGCACAAATTATTGTCTAAATTACTACCCTAAGCAAGGTAGCCAAAACAAACTATTTGCAAGAACAAATTGTCTCCTAGTTTTAGTTCACAGCTCTCACAACTGAGAAGAATAACTGGGCACCCAACACATCATCGACCTTTTGAGGAATAAAAAATAATGAGTCAGCAATTTTGATTTTCCTTAGAATGTTTAAAATTCGGAACAATTGTTATTGAAGGTGTGAAATTAGTTACGTTGTAAGGTATTTCTCCCACTTCCCTAGCGTCCTTCGTGGTGTAACGGTAGCACGCTGGGCCAGAGGTACGTGGTTCGATTCCCGGCGAGAGCGGTTGCATATATTTCATCTTTTCTGCTTCCAATTAACCTAATGACTCTACAATTGGTGCCCGAACTAAAAGGGTTGTGGATGATGATTCTCAGCACCCAGGATTTGGCGACTAGGTCCCCTAAAACCCTAGTCGCCCTTTAAAAGGGGAGTATATAAGGTATTTCTCCCACTTCCCTAGCGTCCTTTGTGGTGTAACGGTAACACGCTGGGCCGGTATTCCAGAGGTCCATGGTTCGATTCCCGGCGAGAACGGTTGCATATTTTTCATCTTTTCTGCTTTCAATTAACCTAATGACTCTTCAATGTTAGGTACAATTGAAAAGTCAAATTCCCAGTGTGAATTGTTAATTTAATTTTATATATGGAACATTTATTTTTTCTTACTTCAAAACCAAAGCATTGGCTTCTAAAGTAGCGACAAACGAGCTCTCAGTAGCCTAATTTAGACTCGCTCCCAAGGGTTTGCTTTCACGAGTTGTATCTTTCACATAAATTATGAGTATGTATCAGAACACGTTTATTATTTCGTTTTGAGAAGCAGAAATTGCGAGTATTTTCTGCCAGGTGTCATTCAATTAGCTATGACGTGTTTATGTTTTGTAGATTGTGTTTCTGTGGGAGAGACTGAAGCTCCATCGCCCCAGTGACGTCTACAACCTTATGAGCGCTGGAGTCTGTAAGCGCGACGAATGTGCATGTAACAATATATGATGTTTAGAATTTTTATTTCAAACATAACAAGCACTTGTCGATTTACACTGATCTAGTAAATGACGTTCGCTAAGACAAGATTAAGTTCGCCGACGACATTTACAGAAGAGCCGATGTTTTTGTAGAGACTCTATTCGGTCAGACAATTTTATTTGTTTAAACATATCGCAGTGATACAGTGCATGCGCAGTGATACAGTGATACATATCGCAGTGATACAGTGCATGCGATTGGGATCTACAAGCGATATATAATTAAGGAGATTTATTAGATTTAACCAAAAGAGATTTTGATCGTTCCGGATTAAACTCAAATATAATGTTATCATTAATACTGTATAAAATTTGACATCGTCACTTTAGGAATTCCACAAATGTATCAAAATCTGCTAATTCACTGTCCTCTAGTGTTAGCTCATATCGCTCTCGTGTTTCGCGGTCTAATTTGTCAAGAACAACATTTAGTAACAAAACATTGGATATATCATCTCTTGGGAAATGCAAAATTTTTAACTATCTGAGAGTTTCTTAATATTCTCCAGTATGATACGACACTTGATAGCAGATTAATGTTTTAATGACTGCATATTTATAATGTTTTAAATATTATTGTCTACAGTTATGCTTCCAATCTCATATCTTTGTCTTCAAAAGTGAAGAAAGTTATCGTCTGATGTTTCTATTGATTTGGCTTTTCCGTTGAAATAGAATTTTTCAGTTTTGGAAATTTCCGGATTTTCTTTGATTAGACAAGGGTTTCTTACACTGTGGGTCGTGACTCCCAAGGAGGGTCATGGGACCCGCAGCAGGTGGTCGACAAAACGGTTAGCAGCTTTGATATTTCTTTAATTTATTATAATAATTTTACAATTACCAAATATTTTTTACAATGTATCTGAAAGTAGATAAAGGTAAGACAATACAGACAAAGAAAAAACGAAAATGTTTCGACGCATTCTTTTTATAATATAAACATTCATTTTCTTTGCTTTGCACGTGACGCTGTCATTTTGTCGGTTACTTATTTAAAATTTTCACAATGTTCCATGTCTTAAAATTAGAAATTAAAGTTAGGGACTTAAAACTGGAATAGTATATTACAGTACAAGTGAAAAAATTGGACAGTTTCACTCATGCATGTGTCGGATTTGCGCAATACTTATGGGGTCCCACAACATTTTTGTAAATGTTATCGGGTCCTGAGGGTCGCGAAAAAATCTCAGTGATAAAAAAGTGGTAGCGACTGAAAACAGTTTAAGAAACCCTGGGTTAGACTATGAAATTGAATCTTAAATAAATTTAATAAAACTTTGGCAGTTTTACTAATACGTTTTAAACTTATCATTACACATAGAATAACTTCGATATGAAGGGCTGTCAATATATTGATTTGTTACAGATACGTTACTTTTGTATTTAAGTAGGTATTTAGGCTTATCTCTAATTTTTGGGTATCCTCATTCTTTTGAGACAACAAGGCTTCTGCTTCTTCAAACTCCTCGTCTTTAAGTATGTTATAATAGTCGCTTTTCAGCGCTTGGGTGTTTTCTTTATGAATATTTGTCACCGTATCCAATTGAACTTGTAGTTGCGAGATATCAAGTTCAAGCTTTTCTGCTTCTGTTAGAGCATTTGAAATCTCCTATCCGAAATTTTAGAGAAAAAAATGATGCGAGGCCACATTTTAGTCCTTTACGATCAGCAGCAGTACTTTTCCCAGATGCTCTGAACTGTAGCTCATTTCTTGTCGAAAAGCTTTCAAATCAGCGAATGCCCTCGTAACTTTAATTCATATTTTATCTGTGTTTACCATCTCCACTATTTACCGACATAGCATACAGAGGATATATTTGCGAAACTGGAGAAATATTCAGCTTGAAGAAACCAATATATATATTTGCTTGTGTACATAGATTTTGGAATGATCTTATGTTCTGTCTTTACTTGCAATATTTTGCTGAAACCTGCATAAATGAATTTAACCGCATTGGAAATTATTGGTTTTCTTCGGTTTGTGAAATAACTACTTTCGGCTTGAAGACAGGAATTCATACTTAATTTTCGGATTAATTCATCGCTGAAGTATCTTTATTTTAAAACTGTATTTTTTTAGTCCTGGGGAAGGCATTTTAATACGAAAAGGCAAATGAGAGGTACTCTTATTACAAATCATTTTACTCACGGCGCCAAATTCACTTCGTAATTTATTCAACGATTTTAAAATTTTTAAAAAATGATTGGCATACACTTTGATAAATGACCAGTATATCACATACTTCAGTAAGCATACAAGCGAATTCTGGCAACAAGGTCTTCAGACGGATCCAGCTGCGTCTCGTAAATGCGATCCGTTATTGTAGTACTGCACATGACTACAATTGCTTGTTGTTCAATTGAACATTTCTTGCAAATATCTGTGGGTTTCGGCTTTTAATTTTCTATGTTCTTCCTGCTTACTGTGTTTCCTTGTTCACATTTTGAAATCCAACAAGCATTGTATTACAAAAATTGTTACTTCTGCTATGTTCTATTACCCCATAAAAAACTGTGAAGAAATCATAGCCACGTGAACTATATAGCATATGAGAATATTGAGCGTTCAAAAACCTCCCATCATCACCGTCACAGGAGATCCGAGACACATCTCGCATTATGACGCCGTATATTTTAGTGAAACAGGATAGGATTCCGTCACCAACAAGTTCCGTCGCCTTATTCTGAGCTCTGGTCCTGGACAGTGTCTCAGATGGTTAATCCTACGCTCTTCCATAACAATGCGAGGAGTCACGAGTTTCTTGCGACATTGACGATGAGAAGTTCTTAAAAATCATAGACCATATATACACAGATTTATACTCACCTGATATGAGTCCTTGTGACTACAAGCTCTTAGTCATAATGAATGAACCATTGAAAGAATTCATTGCAACAGTAACGTGATTTAGGACTTTCTTTGTGGTACTCAACAGTGGCCGCTCTTCCATTAATTTGGTACACTATCATATTGAGGCACTGTTAGTGTTTATACCTAAGGGTTTTTGTTTTCAAGGACAAGCACTAATCATTATAGTCGTTGGCTACTACTAAGGACGGAATCAATGGTCACTTTATTACTGAGGCATCTAACTGGTGGGCCACCCTTGAGTCCTATGAAGAGACAGACAATTTACATTCATGCTTTCTACGAGATTCGAATCTGGGCAGTTTCGTATGGCAGTCAATGTCATTAAACACTTTCCTATCTGGGAGGCTTTGTTAATAGTTATCATGTCTACGAAACAGGTCAAGCAGGAAAGGAAGAAATGTACTTGAAGTGCCTATTCTAATGTAAGAGACTAGAGTGAGTGCAAAGTCCGTAATTCATCTGAAACACAGGAAGATTAAACAGATTCTCTTTGAGAAGTAAATAAACCTTAAAAATACACAGCTATGGAACCTTAAAATTCTACAGCTATGGAATACTTTTTGTTTCTGTTTGTAGAAGTCCCATTCAAAATAGAAATATTCAATTCATATTACAAACACGTTAAATTATTAAGCTTCGCCAAAAATTAAAAGTCCTAACCATGCGTACCATAAGTGGATTTTCCAATAATTTAAGCTAGGAAATACTAGGGAAGTTTAATCACTGGTCATCTGCGACTGTTTAACTATCATTCGAACTGTAATTTTTTATAAGCGAATAACAACTTTCAATGTAATTATTGGTAAAAAAGGAAAACTTTATCGTTTACTGTAGTTTCGTTGGAGCTCAGTTCAACTTTGTCAAGACGTTACTGTATGGTAATGAGAGAAGTAGAAACTATAGAACTTGTGGAGACTCGAACCTGGGAACTCTCAAGCACGAGCCAAGTGTGCTGACCACTACACTACGAAGGCATGCTAAGAAAGCGAGAGAAATACCTTATATACTCCCCCTTTTAAAGGTCGACTGGGGATCAGGGAACCCAATCGAGACATCCTGGTGGCAGAGAGTCATCATCCACACCCTTTTTCAGGTCGGGTACCATTGTAAAGACATTAGGTTATTCTGAAGCAGGTGTACATGAAAAATGAGCAATTCCCTTGCCGGGACTCGAACCTCGGACATCTCGATTACGCGCCGAACGTACTGACCATTATACCACGAAGGCATGCTAAGAAATCAGGATAAATACCTTATAAACCAACTCGAAAGAGAGCGACGGGAGCAGAGTTCACATAAAAAAAAATTTGACTCAATAAATGATAAAATAGAACAGTAAAACTGAGGTAATTAATAATTATTTTTTTACATATGCTGAATAGAAATATAAAATTCAAGTACTGAGCAAATTATGTTCTCTTATTTGTCAAGAGGTATAATCAATATGAGCCAGTTACTGCACAGATTTTATCTTTTCACCCGCTTCACTTTTAGCGTGTTATCTAATATCTTCATTAATGAATTAAAATCATATGATGCAATAGAATACCTCTCTGAAATATTTTCTCGTGCCTTTCACCGAATTATTATATTATTTTATTCAGATTTCCCCCCTTATGGCTGACGCTAACGCCTTTTTTACTCTGTTCTATAATTAGTTCCTAAAATTGAAAATCTTAATATGCAACTTATTCCGCGGGTGCAAGTATAGGATCATTAATCAAGTTGTGCACTTTAAAAGGGAGTTCCAACTTTTGATACAGTTCTTTTTTATTTGCTTCTTGAGACTTAATATAATTTTCTCAAGTGAGTTTGCGCATTTTAGAGTAATCCTTGGCAGTTATCACGATTAGATTTTCTTTGTTATACGAGTGTGTGTTTGCGCTTTTGTATACTTTCACAAAGAAGAAATACTTAATCGAATTTGAAGAGAAAGAACCTTCAGATAGAGTATTAGAAAGAAATATTGTGCATGAAAGGGCCGCCGAGACAAGCCAATACCGGAGTAATCAATAGTTGCAAATGATATACTGTTGCATGCGTAACGGGTTCATAATGGAGAGAATGCATACAGAACCGATGATGGCTTGATAAAATTTATTGTTTGGAAAGAAAAACTATTAACAAAAGTACTCATACAGCCCTTCTCAGTATAACAGAGCACCGTCAGTAGCTATCACTTCAAGCTATTAATAGCGTTAAACACAACGCAATGCAAAGAGCATCTAAAAGCTGAAGCTCTCACAGAGACCTCTCAATACTCCGAAAACAGCTTTGAACTAAAAAACTGAGAAATGATGCCCTTTTTGGGCTCGTACAGTTTTTCCCAGGATGCCGAGGAATTTCTAGTGCCTTCCACTTCTCGAAATTACTGGAAGGCATATATGGTTGAAGTTACAAATTAGGCATGGGCACGATTACAGTTACATATAGGGATGAATTACAGTATCAATTGCAGTTATACAGGCACCAGACTGAAATGTCGCCAATTTTGGCAACTTTTAACGATTTATCGCCAAATTTGGTGACAAAAATTAATCTCTAAAATCATTGCAAACTTTGCGATATATCGCCAATTAAGGAAGATAGCTATTTACCTCAATGTTAAATACACGTGCACCTGTGTTCTTGTTTTTCCGGCAGACCTTCGTATTTTTAAGTATTTGATGTTACATTATACAAAAGACACTTTCACTAAAATTATTCACATATGTATACAAAATTCGCAAAAATACTGTTAGGATATGTTAATTTTATTAACATAATAGCATTATGTTATTATTATTAACATACTAGGATTATGTTAATTTTATTAACAGTTAAATTTTTGAGTTAAACTTTTTCCTGTCAAATTCTTAACTTCAACTTACTACTTCTGGCCAGAAAATGGTATTAGAATCACGTCTGAATACATAATGAGGAAGAGCGGTATTTAACCGCGAAGTTCTACTTGCTGAGTTAGAGAGAATCAGAATTTCTGATTAGCGCGCGTCCGCCTTTTTGTCTACTCTCTCTCAAAGCTGTTATTACGCTCGGCCGTACTCAGGCCCTTGATAGTTTCGCAGTCAATTAGCGTTAAGAGGCCAACTCGGTTAGAATCTTAATAGCTTCGGCTATATCTCTTTTAGTTTAGATTAGTTTTAGTTTACTTCTTAGCCTCTTAAGTTAAAGCCCAAGTGTCGGCTTTCATTGTATACTCCAAGACGGAGTTCTGTTAAATCTTATTTGAATAATAAAGGGTTATTTAACCTTCCATCTTGTTGTTTCTTGTCCCACGAACTCAAGCGATTATTCGCTTAGGAGTTCTTAAGATTCTTCACTTTCAACTGCAAATTAGAATTCACAAAGTGAGGAACTCTACAATAGTTTTTTAAATTAAAAAATGCATTATATGCTCCACTATCACAATAATAAATAGATAAATAGATAAACAGTAAAATGTTTTGTAACTGTTATTGACCCTCATAAGTTTAAGTTTAGCTCCTATCCTTAATCTATCCACCTCCAAAATCGGACAGTTTTATTCAGATTATATGTCTGTCTGAGATAGATATTTTGGCTAATTTTACTTTCTGCACTGGCATATTTTTCCCCAAGAACGAGAAAGTAAGTGATGTTGCAATTTAACATATAGTATGCTATTTTTTCTTTTAAAAAGGCGTATGGAAGCTTTCTGTCCAAAATGCGTTCAGCTCGATAAAATCCCGATGAATGTTGCTAATTTCAACTTGTATAAAAGAAAACTCTCTTCTAGCAAACGCAATTTATGATTACTTTATGGAATTTCTCATGTCTAGAATTAATAAAAATTAAGCTGGCAGAACGCTTTCTCTGCAAGCTAAAAGAAGAAAATGCGGTAGAAGCATCGTTAACACTTTAAATGCGCTCATATGTTAAAATGTCGCGTTTGGCTGGGAGATAAGAAGCATGTTACAAAATAACTTTTTATTCTCACGAAGCTTTCAGAAGGTTGGCTTCATTTAAAAAAAGAGCTGATAAATGCTTTAATGAAACAAAAATTGTAGTTAATATTTGAATTTAAATTTTCTGACGGGTTAGATAAGATAGCTCATAGAATTTATATTGTTGTGAAATTAGATAAGATATTTTCGCGTAGCGAATTGTCATACGTATGTGGTGTGTAGCAAAATATCGTAAAACACGTTTGAGCTACCCTCATTTTATGCATTTTAGCGTAAGGAATTATAAAGTTTAGTCGTATTTATGATAAAAATTACGAAAAATAGTCAAAACAACTCATGTCTTTTCTCTCTCGAACTGAATTTAGGAAAAATAATCTATGTTTAGTTGCTTAACAATCTACTATAGGTGGGCAAAACTAGAATGATTTTTACTTCTTTTTACGAAGTATTGTAATGACGGAAAAACTCGGTTATCATATTTCAATAGAAATATTTATTTGGAATATTTCCGAACCTATTCGGATGATTTTTTTTTCATGTCATCTAAACGTACGGACATAATAAAGGACTCTTTTTACTAAAACGAATTGTAAAATGGATTCGAAAAAGGATTTCTGTGACCCCTATATATACGTATGTATGTATCTCGCATAACCCCTCACTTTTATATTGTAATCGGCAGTACTACACACATATACCCTAAAATACAATATGTAACGTTATATACCCTAATAAACCTACCTCTTATTCTACCTAAAAGTCCTTACCCAGCCTTTATTTTCGCAATCGTTCGCCATAATCACCTACTTCCAATTACAGAAGTTTTTAAAGGACGAAATTGTCCGATTTATTTTATTTCAAAATTTGCAATTTTTGATATCATTTTTAATTGCCTTGAGAAATTAATTAATTAAGCTAGAATAATTCGAGAGATCAAGTTTAAATGAAATACATAAAGAATACAGAAGTGTTTTAAATGGTAAAAATAAGCAGTCATATAAAAAATATTTTGGTCAAATAATGAAATCTAACTTTTAATGCAATCTCCGGTTCTTACATTTAAATTTGGGAAATTTTTATACTCGCTATGAAAAAATAAAATTACAAGAAGTTTGAAACCCGTTCGATAAAAGTTGACAAAATATTTAATTTCAAATTCGCAGTTTTTGATGTCGCAACAAACATTTTTTATAATTTATTAGGCCGTACAAGGAATTCATATTGCATCAGATTTTATGTCTAAGAGTATGGTTGCATGCATTGTTTGAGGTTACGTAAGGGAAAATTAATTATTTGTTCCAAAATTATTGAGATGAGGATATAAGGGAGGAAATGGATTTCTCATAGAACAGCCTTTTTGTTTAAGTGCAGAATTCGAGGTTTTAGTGTTGAGAGTGATATTATCTGACAACATACGAATTGTTTTTTGTCCTGTGTTTGATAATTTGCGAAAGTGTAAAGGTTTTCAGTTAAATTTGAAATTCATCTATTGTAGCCATTAAAGAGATGTCTATGAATCTGTGGCTCACAGCATTATAAATCTTATGAGATTTTTGTTAATTTCACAAATTAAATTTTCATAGTAGGATTATGTAAGAAAAATTATCTCTGTCTCTGTTAACTTTGTTGCATTAACTCTATTATATTGCACGTTTTGGGAGTAGTGCATGGTGTCGCGGCTCTCAAAGTTACCAATTCAGAAGACGGCATAACTCCACTGCGAGGCCCTTTGCGCTCCTAACATCAAAAGTTCACAAGGTCGAGCCCACACTTAGTACGCAAGCTCGTTAGACCTAGTAGGCCAAGCGGAGAGTTTGAGAAGTTTTCACATGTGATTACGGAACGATCTCGTAACGGTGGCTGGCGCTACCTTCGAACCCCAGGACTGTGGGTCCAAAGTTGGCCTCTGATTAGAATATCAAGCCATGAGCTAGACTGACTAGACCTCTGGCACCTCTGGCTAGAATATCAAGAATAGTCAGTTTAAAAAATCCAAAAGAATACGTAATGGAAATCTACGCAGATGGTTCAGGGTTAAAAGGGGGCGTCAGTCTGCGTAGTACTGTAAAATAGTGTGGAGATCCATGAGGGAATACAAATGTTGGGAGACCTTAGCATAGTCTTCCACGCAGAGCTCTTCGCCATAAAATGAGGCTCCCGAGTGGTGCGTGCAGTTTCGAAGGGGAACAAGAACTTCCATTCACAAGAACAGTTTGTCATCACTCTATGCGTTATCAAACCCTAATCACTGGCACTTCTTGGTAAATGAAATAAAAAAAAAAGTATATCGCCATACTTAGAACCTCAGACGGTTGAACGAAAATGAACCACGGCTCAAGTAAGCTATTACACAAAGGAACTGGCTGATGACTGTACGATTAAACAATGTCACTTTCAGCTGCCAAACGTGCTCGAAAACACATTCTGCACTAAGTTGTCTTACTATCGTGTAATACAGAATATCATAGTATTCAGAATGAATGAACGGAAGAAAATTTCGAAATAGCCTGAGAATAAATCCACGAGATCGTATAGTATTTACAAATCTAACGATTAATCAAGCTCAGGCTGCATATTCAATGTAGATTTACAGATGGCATCTTGATTTTTAATGTAATGTAGAAAGACTTCATGTTCCAGGAATAGTTTTAATTAAAGAGCTCAAGCAATCCAGATTTTGTCCCAGTAATATTAGGTATTCCATCGGTCGTAATATTACATGTGTTTGCTAAAGGTACTTTTAAAGTTAAAAGCCATTTCAAAAATTCAGGAAAAATATCGCATCTCGTTGTAGTTCCCTTAAACGACCGCGTGCTTGCTAGTTCTCTGTAATTTCAAAGCTCTAATCAATATCACTCATGAAATACTAGTTGATTGGTATCATTTATATCAGTGCTTTCATTCAAAACTATGAAGCCGAATTTAAACTGGCCAATCTTTTACTTTAACTGGGATTCAAATTTTTATTGATGGCTTCGATTTTAGGAGTCACCGTTTTTCGTGAAACGCTTACAGTCTCAAAATTTTTTTTCTTGTTTGTACACCATAAACTTGGAGCATACATTGGTTAACGAACTCCTCATCACTGAGAAATTTATAACTTTCAGCAGTATTGTAATGTTACAATGTAACTTTGCATGTGTAGCTGCTTACTGGATACTGTTTACTTTCTGAAAACAAATTTGTCGATTTCATAATTCTTTACAAAGACTTTCCGCTTTTTGCTTTATTTCATGTTCGTACATTGCTTCGTAATTGGAATACTTATGCTTTGTTATGAAGCGAAGAGAAATGTTATATCCTTTGAAGTCTACGAAAGCTATACTGCAGATGAAACACACTGGTTTATCTGTTATAACTGTAAAAATATTTTCAGGTTCATTCATCTTTAAAAGTACGATGCTCCGAGCCAACTTTACGTTTCTTAGCAAATAGTTTGGGATTGAAACATTCAATGAATACTCACGGCAACCCACTTTAGAAACTTTTCCCCAATAACTTCAAAACTATTCCAATGACGATATCTATCCGCCATCTTTCCATTCAATGGTGGACGTAATTCGTAATATTAGAACTCGTGCTGGCAGACAAGTATAGAAAGACATTCATCCATTCGCTACATCTGTGATTTATCTTCATCAATATTTTCTATTAGAACCAATTTAAATATTTTTATTGTGAAGTTAAAAATCATTAAAAATAAACAAATTGAATAAATAAATATCACTTCCTTAGATATAAGATCCCATGGAGGGATAAATCTAGTTGCCTTTGTCTGTGCTCATGCCACAACAGAAAGGCACAGAGGAGAACAGTATTAGAACAGTCAATGATATAAGATGGACCTCTTCTACATGAACTCGTTTTCGTCCCCGATCACGTGGCATCCCTTTCGGTTTTGGAAAGAGTTTTATACAATATATATTAAAAACTGCATAGTATAGTAATATTTAATATATATTGTATAGTAATATCGTAAATATGTAACCAAATTATTTTTTTAAATTTGCGGCATTTTTAATGTTTTAATTTGCCGTAGTTCGTTAATCTCTGGGTCTAGCCGAATAAATGGCACATTGGACTTGATTGGCGAGGATGATGTTTGTGAGGATTTAGCAGCTCAAAGAGGAAAGGTACTTTAGATAATAAGCTTCATAATAAGTTTTTATCTTTATGTATAATAAATATATGCACGAGAATGGGCTTTTCATCAAAAAGAAAGAAAAAGGAACCAATTTCCAAAGGCCGAATAAGAGCGACTAAACACTTGCACTGTTATTTTATTAATACTTGTATACTTTTGCATTGAATATTAGTTATAAAAATCTCTAAATACTACTGAGTTCTCAGCTACTCTGCAGCTCTTTTTTCAAGTGTTTTAAAAAACTTTCGTTTGCTTCACGATGAATGCTGCTAACGATTAATAATGTTGAGAGAGACCTTGAGACATGGTCTTTCTGTTTCGTACAACCATACGCAAGAACAAAAATGTAAGCTTTATGAGGGATTTTTTCCTTCTTTTTTTATAACATGCAATTCTTTTGAAATAAATTGGAGTTTTCAGAGCTTATCTTTCCTGTATTGCGTATTTTTGATGTTGCGTTTCGTGGTGATAAAACCTAAAGGAAAAGTGAGCGGGGATAACTGGTAACTATCTGAATTTCCGTTTCAATTCCAAAATAATTTTTACGTTATAATAACAAACATTTTTGATAAACAAAAGCAGTGGTTATTTATTTTTAACGAAGGACTCTGAAACAAATGCCAGTCAGGCAGAAATTTCGAAGGGTAAGAAGGGTAATTGCAGAATGGTAAAGTTTTTTAGTTTAGTTGACTATGGAAAAGCACATTATGCCTATCGGCACTAAGAGAAGGCATGCTTTTGTGGAGGACTTTCTAAGGACACTGTCGAAGGGTAATTTCCGAACGGTGAAGTTGTTTAGTTTGCTTAGTTAGTTTTTCAGTTTAGGCAAAGCACATTAGGGCTATCTGCCTAAGTGGAGGGAGGCATTTATGGAGGACCTTCTAAGGAAAACTAGTGCGTTTACACCTTACAAATGGGAAAAGCCACAAAAGCGCCCATGCAATCAGCACGTTTGCCTGGAATCGAGTCCAACGTTTAACTACCAGTGTTCAGCGATTTTTGCCTCTATCGCAGAATGGTGAAGCGTTTATCACAGTCTATCGCATTTGCATGTTAGTTTATGGATACAATTTGCTTCCGAACTAAATAGAAGAGAAACATTTACTCTTCAGTTTTACAAATTAAATATGCATTATTCTTAAATATTAGAAAATTCTTGAATCTGGTTAAGGTAATACAATTTTTGTTTAAAATGAAATTAACTATTAACTTTGTAGAGACGAATAGACTTTTGAAGCAAGTAACAAGAAAAATCGAAAAGTTGCTTTCAATCGGATTCAAGTCATGGAGTTTCCGTTTATAAGACAGACGTTAAGCACGTTTACTGCAAAAACTTACATGAAAAAATAAGATAATTCCTTATATTATTTCTCCCTTAGAGAAGGACTTTGGAGAAGCATGAAACCCAGTCGATCAAATCTAGATGGTGTTGAACGAATACAGTGGGCTAATTGCTCTCCACAGTATTATTGTTTGGGTGTCTGTTTAAAGACTTTTAAGTTTTTCGGAACAAGTAACAGGAAAATTGCGCCATTTACCCATTTACTTTAAATTGTACTAATGAAATCTTATTTAATTTTCTTCTTTCCTTCCTACCTTTCTTCACGAGGTTCGCTTATTCCAGGATTTATGTAGACTTGAATTGCAAGCAGTTTTATTACAACGTTTAGAGACCGCTAATTGGAATATAACAGTTTGCTCTGCTGTTTACTGTCTTGGCCTATTAAAGCAACGGCTGGTGGGATGCTAATGCTGGTCTTGCTATGAGTTTTGTAAAGTTTACCAAACAGTGTCACGGCCAGTCTAGCCCAATTAGATTTAAATTGTTCATCTTATATCCATTTTTGAATGCTAAATTTGGGTTTAATCTAGGTACTCTTGGTTGGTGAATTTTTGTTTGCATATTTTAATTGAAGTACTCTTAAATGGGAAGGCAGAATAAATTTCGGGTATTTGAATTCTGTGTCTGTTTGATGGTTAGATATCCTGTTGGTGATAATTCACCTCACACAAGTAACACTTGATTTGGTACTTACGTATTAACGCCAATATTTTAATAGAAGTCGCCAAATTTCCACAATGTGCCACACTCTGACAACCATTCTTCCAGCAACCATACACATAACAATTATTCGGTCAAGCAACGCCAGCATTTTCATACGCGTTCTTTTTTGTTGTAGTCCGAGTGAAAACGGTTTTTATAAACAAATCGTGATACGTTTGGTCTTAAACTTAGTTTTAATGTAGGAGATTGAGGAATTAGCTAGCAATGGAAGGAACTGTGGTTTGCAAAAATATAAAATTTTGCTGAAACCTTTCTGTGCGGAACAACGAAGACATAGATTTCATCGATAGCCGTTGTTGTCGATAATTGAAAGAAGTGGAGTCTTCACAATCCCCTAATTATTTTTTAAGCGAAACCACATCGCTGTGCACTTCGGGAGTATAACTGCGAAAACATTACAGAAAGATTTGAAGAAGAATGCTAGTGCTTATTTTTTTTAATGTCTCACGTAATACGTACTTATTTAATAATTCAGATTTGTACTTTAAATTGCTAAAGTATATTCTCTTTTCACAGGTTTATAATATTTACGGACTAAATATCGCTAATTCAGGAATCTTTCTAATAAAAAGGAATGAAAACCGTCAACTTTCACCCTGCGTAACATTTACCTTTTCATTTGTAGACAATCGCTAAATTATGCCAAGGTGGTGGAGTTAATACGTAAGTGCACTTTACTGTTATTGTACTGACCTAACTAAGATATTTCGAATTCACAGAGCTGTAGCCTGGATTCTAAACACGGATGTTTCAGCTGCCAGATAAAATAGTTAACTACTTAACTGTGCTAGAATACGCATGCAAGTATATGATAATTTAAAAGTTGATCCTTTCAAAATTACGAATTTTAATTCTGGGAACCTCAAATGAAATTATTGATAACTTAAATACATGTTGTTGGGCAATTTTATTGAATACCATAACAGATTCAGAATGTTTTAAAAATAAAATGTAGTTTAAAAAGTATTTTGCTTGGAAAGTCCATAAACATATATTGTCCAAAATGGTTGATGCAATCGATACCTTTAACAATTTAGAGGATTATGTTCCAAAATATTTCGGTGTTGTTACTCCAAATTCAAATCATTCCAGATTACAAGAGCAGGAAATGGAAATACATTGAAGTATATAAACTTATGATTAATGTGTCGGTGTAGAATTTGGCTGGGGTTCTGCCATGAATCAAATTAAATTATTGTGTAGTCTTCTGCATCCTAAACCTATCATCAAATAACGGAACATGGCAATTTAAATGTTTCACAAACATTTTAGAACTTTAAATTGAATGGATTAATATTCTACATTCCGTAAGCAAATTAATGAATTATGTATTTCATTTGCTTTGTGTTGGAGTCAATATAATACGCAAAACGCCTGTACATATACATATACATAGATACATATAAGTAAGAATTTATAAATTTCAGAATTAAGATTCAGTCATGCAATATGTTCCAAAATTAATTAAGTAATCAAAAGGTAATAATTAAATCATAATTTGTGTCCAAAAATCTATACTCTTATATATAATAATATATCTAGATAATTTAAATTTTTCTCTTAGATTTGTCTCCACTTCAGTGTGTGTTTTGATTTCCCCCCAAGAAGGAAAAGTCATTAGTGACTCTGACTGGCGTAGCGAAGGGTGAAGATTCGAATCCTGGAGAAGGCACGGGTGTAAATCGTCTGTCTCTTCACAGGAAGCAGCGGTGACCTACCTGTTAGGTGTCTCTCCATGTTATCTGTTAGGTGTTCTGTAGGGATTCCGTTATTCGAAATAAAAATCAGATGCTTTGAATACCATAATGATGAAAAACCGAAATGTGTAAAATATTTGAAGACCCGAGAAGATAACAATTTATATCTACTGACAGGAACTTTCAAAAATATGAATTTCCAGTTTGCGTAATTTCTACGTTAAAGAAAATATTGTTGTAAAATTATACAAAAATTTGTAATAAACTTTGAACCATTATTTAATGAAATTTGTATTGCAAACATATACACACAAACACGCCCCCCACATCCATATATACATATACAATTCTTAATCTTTAAACTAATAATTTATGATGGGCTAGTTTGAAACTTAGTACAGGAGGATTAGACCAGAAGTGTTCTTAATTTTAAGTTGTATTTATTATAACAAAAATGTTCCTGTCAATATCTCTTGCTACTATACTTTTATTAACAAAGCATCTATTTACTTCCATACAGTCCCACACGTCGCTGCTACTTGGTAAAGACTTTCGATTTTTGCTCACTATTTATCTTTTCCCTTGAAATTCAGCCAATGGACATATTATGCTTCCATTGGTTTAACTCCAAAAACAAAACGTAAATTTGATATCCAGTGTTAAGAGATTTATAACAACAAATAGTCAATTTCACACAAAAAAATTACAGCCAAACAGAAGTCAGCACTCTAAACGTTTCTCTCCGACTGACCACGTGTACATTATTACGATCTCCTCCAAAAATTATATTGGTAAACCTATAAGGTATTTCTCCCGCCTTCCTAGCGTGCCTTCGTGGTGTAGTTGTCAGCACCCTGAGCCGATATTTCAGAGGTCCGTGGCTCGATTCCCGGTGAAGGCGATTGCTAATTTTTAATTCTGCTGCTTCCAAAAATATACCTAATGTCTCTACAAGGGCACCCTAACTAAAAAGTGTGATTGGATAATGATTCTCCTCACCCAGGATTTGACGAATGGGTCCTCTAAAAACCTCACTCGCTCTTTAAAAGGGGGAGTATATAAGACTTCCTAGCGTGCCTTTGAGGTGTAGTGGTGAGCACAGTGAGCAGGTATTTCAGAGGTCCGTGGTACGATTCCCAGCAAAGGAAATCGCTCATTTTTCATCTTGCCTGCTTCCGAAAATCCTAGGCCCACCAGCGGCCAAGCGGTAAAGACGCTGAACACAGGTAGTTCGGTCCGAGGTTCGAATCCCACGAACGGGCTGGCTGCATGGGCGTTTTCGTGGTTTTCCACATGTGTAACGTGTCTGAGATCCAGTTTCCCTTAGAAAGTCCTCCATGAAGGCATCCCTTTCTTTAAGCAGATAGTCCTCGTGTGCTTTGTCCTAATTAAATAATCTAATCCAACCTAATCCAATCCAAAAATCCTAATGTCTCTGCAAACCTAGTTGCCAATTTTATCGGTTCCTTTTGAATTTAAAAGTATTCACAAATGGCTCGTTTGGAAACTGAACAGTAAGTTTAAACACATAATATTTTTAGGTCTACAATTCTGCTTAATTGTATATTCTATTTTTTAACTTTTCCTATTAGTTAAATACCTTTTAATTTTAGCTATTACATTTTGTTTCTAGTCGCTCAGACGGGAAAGCGGTTAGTGGCCCTGGCTGGCGTATGGAATTGCACGGTTTCGATTCCTGGAGAAGGCATGGATGCAAAATGTCTGTCCCTTCATAAGAAGCAGCGGTGGCCCACCTATTAAATGCTTCCATAATATGGTGACAACTGCTTCGGGCTTTAGTAGTGGCGAACGTCTATAACGGTTAATGCCTGCCATTGGGGGAAGAAAACACATCTTGTTTCTATTTTAAAAATGTTTTGAATATTTCTATTTCATTATATAATGCCATAATGTTCAGGTAATTTTCGATAGCATTTTTTATTGGTTACTATTTAATTCGTAATCCCAGTTTGACTTTTATATTTCACACTTCAAAATTAGTTGAGTTCACATTAATTTAATTTAATTTAATTTATTTAAGTTACAAAAATATTTCAATACTGTTTCTAGGGGGTAATAATTAAATTCTAATATTATATATAAAATGAATTTTCAGTTTTTTTCACGATGCTTAAAGTTCTTTTTCTTCTGTTAATCTTGGAAACACAAAGCCTCTTCGTTTTCGTAATTGGTTCCATACGCTTATTTTCATAAGCTTGTTACGCTTTGATACACTTCCAGATTTCCATGCGCTTATTATTGGATTATAGCAGCCAAACGTGACTCATTTTTCACGTTTGCTCACTCAGTTGCTTTCTGATGCTCATTCTTTCAACTCCTTTCGACCAATTTACAGTTACTTTTACTGTAAAACTTACAGTTGAAAGGACACAAACTTGTGGTAGATTGGCATATCGTTATGCGCAGATTTCATTGAGCAGAAATGACAGATATTAACTAACAGATATTAACTTTAACCATTACTTTTAAAATTGACGTCGTAACCTTTTTGATTGCGCTTAGCTAATAAAATTGCTTTCTTATCATTAAACAGTCAGGTAACTTTTGGGAGATCTAGAACAGGCTTTCAAACAACTGATCCACACAGCATAAATTGCTTCCAGAGGTGAAAATTTACATCGTGGTTAACATCACAGAAGACAGCTACATCTTTAATATCGTATACTGTTTCAAAACGGTCGACAACAAACTAGCGATGAGAATCAACCAGTAATCGTTTTCAAAGCTACAGTTCATCTTATATAACACAAAATTCACCAGAATTGGTTTTGAAAAATGTTTAGTTAGCAGTTTAATCAAACGCCTACGAAAGGCTTCATCTTAAATCAGTGCTTAAACTTTGTAAATAGTGTACTCTATGTTATCACATCATATAATATTTTTTCCTGTTTATTTCTCATGGTGAATTTCACCCAATGGAACTAAATTAGGCAATTTGAAGCGCAGAATTAGCATCGTGTGATTAATGTTTGGAAAACAGTGTATATTTTGCGACGCGATTTTATGAGAAAATTTCTTCAGTTAAAAAGAATTTAGTTTTATTTTAGACGCATGTAAGGATTATGTTAATTTTATTAACAGCTAAAGTTTGAGTTAAACTTCCTTTCCTATCGTATTTAATTTCCATGGCCAGAACGTAGTTTTAGAACGTTCTAACACGACCAGAACGTAGTTTTAGAATCACGTCTGAATGCTAATGAGGAAGAGCGGTATTTAACCGCGAAGTTTTACTGTCTTAGTGAGAGAGATACCAAATATTATGGCTGCACGCGTCCGACATTTTAGGCTACTCTTTCGTAAGCTATTATTACTCTCGGCCGTACTTTAGGCTCTTGATAGCTTCGCAGTAAAATAGCGTTAAGGGGCCAACTCTGTTAGAATTTTAATAACTTTGGCTTTATCCCTTTAGTTAAGCTTAGTTTATTTTAATTCTTAGTTTCTTAAGTTCAAGCCCGAGTATCGGCTTTATTGTACAATTCCAAGACGGAGTTGTGTTAAATCTTATTTGAATAATAAAGGGTCTTTTAATCCTTTCCAAGTTTATTTATTGTTTCAAGAACTCAAGCGATTATTCGCTTACTAGTTCTGAAGATTCTTCACTTTTAACTGTAACTTAGAATAGCACAGTGGGGAATGCTACAAACAGAACAAAAGTTCGCAAGGGGGTTCTAAAAATTTAACTATTACAAGGCTAATACTATTAGAAGGCTTGTAGGACATATTAATCAAAATATCAAGTTGTATGCAATCTACAGCACAATGTAAGCTCCGTTTTCTCTTCTGCATGATTTTACGATGTATTTTTAGGATTCATTAGTCTTAAGCTTATGTTGTAAAAAAAGCTCTTGGAAAAAGGCGTAAGAAAAATATCTTATGTAAACATTTCAAGATCAAGGTATATCGTGAATACATTTTTCATATGAATGATTTCTGTTGCCCAAAGTAATAAAACACGGTTGAATCAAGTATTGAATTTTACGGTGAATCTAATGTAAAATCAATTCTATCACTTTAAACTAACATCTCCCCGAATTCTTGTGCATTCTTTTTAAAATAGTCTGTTGAATAAGCGCTGCATGAAAAAATCCAGCTCTTCAAGGAGAAAATCAATTGCATTTTATTTAGAATAAACATTTGTCAAAACATGTTATTTCAAAGTTAAATGTGCTATCATTTACTAGCTCAACGATGACTGATGTGAAGCGGGAGTTTCGCTGACGAAGAGAATCTTAAGTCTCAGATCTCATGTGCGCAGATGATGGATGATGTTTTGTCAATATATTGGATAAATATGAATGATTCGGGTATTCGTTCTGAAACATGATAGCTTTTGCTATTTCATTTCTGGTGCTCTCTTAAGGCTTCTGTATGTGAATTTGAGTTCTGTCACTCATCAAAACTGAATTTGTTAGTTGGACCAATATTAAAATTTTGTCTTTTATTATTAAATGTTAATTAAATGTAACCGTTTTCCAAATTATACTTTCCGGCATGCTGGTATATGCATGGCGCTATGTTGTCATATTGGCTTTATACACTTACTTAAACATAGCTGATATCTATATGATATAATAAAAGCAAGGAAAGAAAAATAGTATCATAAATATTTACGTGTATTACATTTAATTATAAATAATGATTAGGTAAAAGTTTGTTTTGTGATATTCCATGATAACAAGAACCTTCCCTGAAGAATTATTATTATGTGAACTCTCAAACAAAGAGACTTTTGGACTGAAATTCTGAAAAATTCAATAGGACTCTAAAAATTAAAATTTATTTTAAAGAATTGATATTTATAAATGATACTTTACAGGATCAAAATTTTATTATTTATGTTTTATTAACATTTGCTAATGCTCTAACGCTTTTTCTTTAAAAAGGCTTCTCTGTCGCTACGCCTTTTTCTTCTTGAAGGGGGGATATGTAAGAAAAATAATATGTAAAAGATTAAATTAACAGCGTAAATTAATTTCCGTTCTCTATTCTAAAAATAGCAACATCTATTTGCACTGCGTCATTTCGAGAAAAATCTATGTCATATGACTCTTACGTAATTCTGGTGATGTAAATTGAATTAAAACCCAAGCAGCCAATAATAATTTTAAAGCAATATTAACTATCCAATCAAAATGCTTTGAGAACCAAAACTAAGTCTGACTTGAGATTTCTTCCTGAACCTTACGCACTTGCTTTCCTGGCTTTGGGTTAGCTAAACTGCTGCCTGTCTGCTCTGCTTTCTTGCTATAAAATTATCAAAAATGTAAGCATTTTGGAACAAGCACATTTAATGTGCCGACTTGTGTGTAGCAGCAACATGCTGCCGAAAATAAAACTGTAGATCTCCAAATTCTGCTCGTCATTACTTCTAAGTTTGTTTCTGCTCCCGAATATATTACAACTGAGTCTCCTCCTCCTGCTCTTCAGTTACTTCTGACTTTGTTTTTATTACATATACAGTGGTGGCCAAATTTGTGGATACTTTTGGAAATTTTTATGTTTTTGAACTTTGTATGCTTATAAAAAATTCTCAAAATGCAAACTTGTATATATCATTTTAAAGAGAATTTATTACTGAATTCAATACGAAACACAAAATTCAATTATTTGCAATACAAAAAAAGTTATATATATTTTAATATAAATAAAAAAAACACAGTTATGAAGTGGTTTGTAATGTCTAGCTTTCCTGGCCAATCACTTTTCTTGTTCTGAACACCAATCAAATGCTAGTAACTGCCAGTAGAAGCTGACATCATGTTTACACTTCAAAAAATTTATTATTTTGCTTTGTTTTGTAGAAGGAGGATCTATTTTTTATACACTGCAATTACAAGTAGGAATTTTTGTAAAAATTTTTAATATTTAGTCAAGAAGCAATGACATCCAATAAAAGAGTAGATTGGACACCTAGAAAGAGATGTAATATTCTCGTGTTACGAGAAAGTGGTCTTTCCTATGCTGAAATTGCAAGACAGGTGGGTGGTTCAGTGACTACATCTGGAGTCCGAAAATTTTGTTTACGATGTCAGGAGACAAATTCAATAAAAAACAAAGAAGGAAAAGGCCGAAAAAGGTGCACTACATCTATTGATGACAGAAGAATAAAATTACTATGTCTCCAAGATAGAAAAATGTCATCAGCGGCTATCAGAATGATGCTGGTGTTTCTGTCAGTTCAAGAACAATCAGGAGAAGATTAACAAATGTTGGACTAAGAGGTAGAATTCCACGAAAAAAGCCTTATCTTAATTTTCAGCAACGAAAAAAAAAAAAAAAAAAAAAAAAAAAAAGACTACAGTGGGCAAAGGAACACATTAATTGGACAGATTATCAGTGGTCACTGGTTATATAGAGTGATGAATCTAAGATATCGTTATTCGGTAGTGATGGGCGAAAATATGTAAGACGTAGAATAGGAGAAGAGCTACATCCTGACTGCATTCAAGCAACTGTGAAGTACCCAGTTAGTGTTATGATTTGGTCATGCATGTCAGCAGATGGTATTGGTCGCCTTCATGTCATCGATGGGACACTGAATGCCAGAAAATACATTGACACTATTCTAGAATCAAACCTTCTACCTTCCATCAGAGATCTTTTTCCCAACAATGCTTCGTTTATTTTTCAGCAGGATTCTGCTCCTTGCCACACGGCCAAAATATCTAAAGTGTGGTTTCGTACAGGGAGTATTAAATTGTTGTCATGACCAGGAAACAGTCCTGACCTCAATCCTATCCAAAATTTGTGGCACCGTTTGAAAACTCTTGTCCTAATGAGGCGACCATCAAATAAAAGGGAACTAAGTGAGGCTATAATAGTTTCCTGGCATCATGTAATAACGAAAGAAGAGCTTAAAAACTCTTTTCAGCTTAATGAAACGTCGATGTGAAGCTGTAATAAAAAATAAAGGGTACCCTACTAAGTACTGATAACTCACTGCAATCATCACTATTTAATGTATATCGATAACTATTATCGTTTAACTTTTTTTGTATTGCAAATAATTGGATTTTGTGTTTTGTATTGAATTCAGTAATAAATTCTCTTTAAAATGATATATACAAGTTTGCATTTTGTGAAACGTAACGTTTTCTATAAGCATACCAAGTTCAAAAACATAAAAATTTCCAAAAGTGTCCACAATTTTGGACACCACTGTGAACAGTTGCAAATGTAACACAGTCCATTAATCTGTACAAGGCCGGATGTGGTGGTCTCTTTATCATGGAGGCACCTAATAGGTGGGCCACCATCGCCTTTCCTATGAAGGCACGGACAGTTACAACCATGTCTTCTTCGGGATTCCAACCCAGTCCTTTCGGCATTGCAATCAGTTTTCCTGATAACTATACCAACTGGACGGCACACTTAGCTTATATAGAAATGACGATATTTTGTACACATGATCTTTACCATATTAGACCTCTTTTGAGAACTCCAGTTAAGATCTAGTTATATAACTAAGTAACTATGAAACAATTTTTAAACATGCAAGTGTAACTTTTTGATATACTTAATAACTAGGATAAAACTTTAATTAATACTTTTAAAGCAGCAGTTAGAAGCAACTGTTTGGATGAACTGAATTTACTGAAAAAAGGCGTGCAATATTTTGATACGTTTATTATAAAGACTTAGCCGCTCCTTAATAACAGAATGTAAAGTGTTATGCATTTAATGAAAATTTAAATTTGTGCAGTTGAACATGGCAAATCATACCAGGACTATGTGACTAAGGGAAGGAAGTTCTGAACGGATTTTTTACTAAAGGAAACTGACATATTCGCTTTCTGAAATTAATGAATTTTGCATAGGAAAAGTTGCAAATAACTATTGAAGATGGTTTATTCGTAGTCTGTCAACGAGGAAGAAAAAACGCTTTCTGTGAGATATATCAGAGTACAACATTATATTAAACAAATCAATAAAATGTTCTACTAGTACTACATCGCACTTAGCTTGTGGAGACATTAGATTATTCGGAAGCAGGAGAGATGCCTCGCCGGGACTCGAACCACAGAATTCTCGAATACGCGCCGAGTGTGCTGACCACTACACCCCGAAGGCATGCTAGAAAGGCTGGAGAAATACTTTATATACTTCTCCTTTTAAAGGACGACTGGGGATTAGGGGAACCAATCGCCAAATTCTGGTGTTGGAGAATCATCATCAATCACCGTTTTTAGTTTATTAGTTCGGGCGCCACTGTAGAGACATTAGGACCTCTAGAATACTCTCCGAGTGTGCTGACTACCACACCACGAAGGCGTGATAAGAAGGCGAGAGAAATACCTTATAAGCTTTATGAAAAACGAAGAAGTATTCGTACTACTTGATATTACCCTCTAAGAGCAACTCTAGTTTCTGGTGAGAAAGCAAGTGCTGCAAATATTGCTCAGAGTTACTTTAACCTACAAAAAGGGATGTTTTAATTTGTGAACAAAAAAAATGCTGCAGCTTATGTTTCCCCAAACTGTTCTGTTAACTGCGGTAGTAGTTAAACTAACAAGATATTTATTAATTAAATTATATATACATTAAATTTATGAATTTTAACCCTTTAAGAGAAAGGAATTTATCATAATCGATAAAGAATAATTTCAAAACCCACCAGCAGAGCGGTAAAGTCAGTGAACACTGATAGTTCAAATCTGGGTTCGTATCCGGACGAACTGCCTGGCTGTATGGGCGTTTTCGTAGCTTACCCAATGTGTAACGTGTATAGGAGCTGGTTTCTCTTAGAAAGTTGTCCAAAGCCATCCCTCTTAGGCAGATAACCTTGCCATAATTAAATATACCAAACCAAGCCAATAATTTTATAATTAATACCTAAATTTCATTGAAGCTCATTGTATTTCACTTCGAAAATTCCTGTACATGAAAAAAATCAAACATTTGAAGCATTAAATTTAGACGTACGTATGCTTTTTCACATGAATCAACTTAATGGAGGCATGAGGATTTTAAATAATATCTACTAACAGGAATGCAGATTAAATTTAAGTTGTCAAGAGAATGGATATTATGAGCTAAGAAATTACAGTTAATAGTTCTATTAGACGCGTAAAACTACTGTCAGTAAATATGACAAAATAGGAGCACTGTGTAATAAAATGTTCCTACGTTTTTGAAGTCATTCATGTAGCCAAAACTATAACAATTTATCAGGCATTCAGAGAGCAGCTGAAGTGAAATGAACTTGCCTAAGTGAACTTGCCTAAGAACAAAAGCTATGTTATTGAATTTATACAATTTGTAAATATTCTACCTAAAAAACCATAAATAATTTGTAATACTTCTGTAGTACTATTGCCTTTAATGAGTTGTATATGTACAACTTTTTAATATTCGGCATTGCTTAATTCTCACTGACAGTAAGTGGCTAACAGGATCTTGAAATCATCCTCGAAGAAATTGTAGCCGGAGTGTGTCGCAGGGAAAGACCATTCGGGTTTCAATGCTGAGAATCCTTTTGTTATTTGTGATATCATAGCCATGGAATTGCGAGTTAACAGTGAATACATGGAGGGCATACTTAAAGACCGCGAAATTAATCTTAGGCCAGAAGCATAAGCAGAACTTCATAAGCAGGAAGAAAGTGACCTCTGCGAAAGATCCTCATGAAAAAGGAAGGAGGGAAAGTTATCTTAAGTTTTTGATAGGGACAAGTTGGAAGGTACAGTAGCAAGCCGTAGCATATGCATTTTTAATGATAATACTATGTCGTATACTTGATGCATTTTAAATGTTGACAAAAAATCACACTGGAGAAAATTTCAATGACAGATACCAATTTCAAGCAGCTCTAAGAGAAAGAAAAATAAAAAAAAAAGAAACCTCGAAATACAAAGTCACGTTTTTAATGAAAGGATAAGTCTCCAGCCCGGCAAAACTATTTGTTCTCTTTCCATTTCTTATCACCTGCCACACATGCAGCCAAGTTTTCTTCGCACATACATAGTAAATTATATTTGCTAAGTTTTAGCTTGTTTTATCTATTTAGTATTGTGTTTATCTCTTTTTATGTTACACTTATAAATTTACATTGGTTTTGCGTTACGAAATTTCACACAAAATTGATGTTGTGAAAATTTAAATCAGCAGTCTTTTGTAGTCCAGAAACGGATTAATCTAAAATTAGTAACACAATAACCTTGCAGTTGGCGTAGATTTATGTTAAGATTTATGTGAGATCTTAGCATAAAATTCAGGGATGACACCGAATTCTGGGTTTCTACGAAAAATTCAGGGTTGTTGTGCTACTAATTTTATGTTTCACTTGGCGTGTTTCTCTTCTGTTTTCGAACTAATCTATTTTAAGCTAATTTTAAATACCTTTGGCTTAAGAATATTTCGAGTGACTACCGGACTTCAAGAACAAATAACATTTCTGGACGAAGTCTCGCTGTACCATAAATGCAATGGCAGGACATGCGACGGAGGACGTGGGCACCACCCCTTTACCATATGGTTAATTGGTGTAGCGCCACGTCCACCAGTGTCAATATAAATATCAAGGACTCGGACGCTAGGTGCATTAGATTTCACTTATTACGTCTGACTGGCGTAAGATAAAATATTCTACTGTGCAAGGTTATATGCATTCAGGGGTAGGATATGGAAACAGTAAGATGATAATGCATAAAACAATTATATGTGGAGATATGCTGAAATATAACATACCAACACAGATATCATAGATACATTAAACATATGTTATATAAAAATCAATAACTAACATACTATTATACCTACATTAATCAAACATTACCTAAATATCAAGGACTGCGGCACTAGTTGCATTAAAATTTCACTTACTACTCCACACAGGGGCGCGTTAAAATATTCTATGGTACATAGTTATTTACATGCAGGGGTAAAACATGGAAAAAGTTACTTAACAATTATTAACACCCAATATCCTAAATACATTAAACTTTTGGTACGTAAACATTAATGACTTGGATACTATGTTTACATTGGACAGACATTGCATGGATATCACAGACTCAGACGCTGTGCATTAAGTTTCACTTATTGCGCTACACAGCCACATATTAAAGTATTCTATGGTACAAGGTTATATATGTGCAGGGGTAAGTAAGGCATAGAAAACAGTTAGATAATAATGCATAAGACAATCATATGTGGAGACATGCTGAGTTATAAGATACAAACACAGATATCTTAGATACATTACACATACATTACACACACGTTACATGAAAATTAATGTCTAAAATACTATATCTACATTAAAATGGCGTAGCCTAAATATAAAAAAATGAAGGCACTGGTTGCATTAAATCTTCACTTAACTGCACCACACAGGGGCACGTTAAAATAATCTACGTACATAGTTATTTACATGCAGGGATGAAACTTGTGGAGAGTTACATAACGATTATGGAAACAATATTATATAAACACTAAACATATGTTACATAAAAATTAGTGACTGAGATACTATGTTTACATTAACCTGACATATATCAAAGACTCAGATGCTATTGCGCTACTCTGGAGCATGTTAAAATATTCCATGGTACATAGCCATGTACATGCAGGGGTAAAGCATGAAAAACAGTTACATATTAATGCATAATACAGTCATATGTAGAGACACGCTTAAATATAAAATACAAACACAGATATCATATATACATTACACACACATTACATGAAAATCAATGACTGAGTTTGTCTACATTAAACAGACATTATACATATATATCAAGGACTGAAACTCTGATTGCGTTAATATTTCACTTACTGCGCCTCACAGGTGAGTGTTAGAATATGCTATGGAACATAGTTATATACATACAGGGGTAAAGCATGGAAGATAGTTACACAAAATTGCATAGGATAAGCATATGTGGGAGCATGCTACAATACAGAATACAGTCCTTGATATCATGGGTACAGTAAGCATATGTTACATAAAATCGGTACAATAAGCCATTGGACAGTTATATGAAGAAACCATGCTAAAATATAAAAAACCTACACAAATATCATAAATATAAAAAACATATACTGAGTACAATCAATAGTTTAGACACTATATTTACATTAAACACACGTTACATATAAATCAATGACTTGAACACTGGTTACATTATAGCTTCGCTTACTATGTTGGAGTTACATCAATACATTTGAACTGTAGTATAGCACATTTTGTCTTAGACACACATACGCACAGTTTGCAATTTGCAGATTACATTTGGAACAAACTTACAGATACTATTGCGTTTTAATATTACATGTGCCTATGTGGTTTGCATATTGGGTGTAAAATCAGACGCAGAGTTTAGGCGTCCATTCATTACAAATTTCACAGTACTTCTAACGTTATGCAGTTCATATTGCATTGAGTATATGCAAGTATGCTTAGGCTGCGCGGACTGCTATATTTGGCATAAGTCTGTGTTTAGGTCTGCCAGCTTATCCATCATACGTCCAATTTTTTGGATTAAGTGGCGCTGCTTAATAAGGAATTTACAAAATGACTGTCTGTTAGTCGTTGGTATAGGAACATGTTGTCCCTCTGTGAGTAGACAAGAAGTTAGGTAGTGCTCCGGGGAGCCTGTGTGTCCACACGTACATTGATCTGAGGAACAGATGCCAAATCGGTAGAAGTATACAGGAAAAGGTCCATGTCCCGAAATGTACCTAACCAGCTGTGAATTGGCAATGTTCCGTTCTGTGTCCACATAGGTGATGTGGTAGTGGACACGTCTTCCAGTGGTACTGTCACCCATTCTTGTTGCCACTTGCCAATGGCTTTAAGTCGTTAGTGACTTCTTTAGAAATGTGACCGGCCATGGGATATTGAACTGCAAATCTGTCGGGCCTAACGCCGCTTCTTTGGCAAGTTGGTTCGCCATCTCGTTTCCGAGATGACCCGCATGTGCTTTGATCCATCAAACTTGATGTGCAGGTTGGATTGGCGCAGATTTGCTTGAATGCCCTGTATTATTTTACTGACATGGTTGGGGTTCATGATTGCATGCAACGACGACAAACTGTCGGTTTTGATGGTGGCATTATGGATGTTAGAGGAGAGCAAATAGTTAACTGCTTGGGCAATTGCTATCGCTTCTCCTTGAAAGACACTGTTATGCTGCCGCAGTTGTGCCTTCCATCTTGCTTGAATTGTATCATGTCGCATGACTATGTATGAGCATCCCGCTTTTTCATCGATTTTGGAGCCGTCGGTGAAGATGTTAAATAGTGTGGGGGAATTAGTCGTAGACGGGTTGATGGTGACTTTGACACCAGTGCCTTTGCTCGCTGGGTGGACATGCAGTGGTCGATCAATGACTTCATATTCTTCCGAATGGAAGTATTCCTCGTCAAACACAGTTGGCTTTTTGAGTTGCAGTATAATCTGTCTGGCCGCCTCTTCTTCAACTCGTATGTGTAGTGGGAGTAGACCAGCTAATCAATTAAGAGCATCCGATGAGGTTGTACGGTAGGCCCTTGTAATGCCCAATGCGAAGGGCCGTTGTATGGTATAAAGATGCTTAATCTTCCTGCCCTGCATTGGGTGGCACCAAACTGCTACTGCGTAGGTAGCTATCTTTTCCACTACTGTAATATATAACACTTTTTGTATGTGTGGATTGAGTCCTCACTTATAACCATAAAACTGGCGCATTTGCTTAACTATAGCGCTGGTTCCTAGCTTGAGATCTTGAATGTGGGGATCCACGTCATTTTAATATCAAAAGTGACACCCAGATATTTCAAGGTATTCACAATTTTAATTCTCTGCCCATTTAGTTTGATCGTAGGGCGTCTTGCAAGTGATCCGCCATTCTTAGGGATCAAGCAATGGCAGGACAGAACAGGACGCTAGAGAAAGATCCCCGTCCTGTTAGTAACCTTATCGGGGTTGAGCTATCCAAATTCCAGAGACCCCTCAATGGCGCACAGACCCCACAGTCCCAGCCCGGCTTTATACACATAGATTCTGCAAGGACGAAAACATTGGAACGTAATACAAAAATGGGTCGCTGTAACATCTTTGCCTTGGGGCACCACTTCCTCAGCATCGAATAAATTCGTTCTCGGTGCCTTGCCTTACTCACTTATTACTTACTTACTTATAAGGTCAAATCTACGTACAATATAGTTGTACCACAGTTAGAGGAATAGACACGACAGTACCAGTACGGTGCCTGCCAAGCCTGAACCAACCTGAGTACTATACTCGGGCTCTAGTCCTGTGAAGACAAATTATATAACCCCTTGGTTGAGACTGCCTAGGTACAGATCCTAACCAGTACTTCCCAGGAATACTCCTGAGTCAACCCCCGGGGGGGAAATGCAAGGGCAATAAATTACTCACGTTAATTCGAACTAAGATTTCGAGGAAGAAAGATGAAAATTGCTCTGCAAGCTGCGTCTCTTTCGAAAGACGCTGGAAGGCTAATTAATACAAAGTTGGGCAAGATATAATATTGCAAATATTTCTACCTTTATGTCACTCTTTTAGATACTATATTAGACAACTAAGGTATGATGCAACTAGCAAAAGATTACAAAAAACGAGGTTTTAATCAGGCAAACGAAAACGATGTTTAGCATAATAAGAAATAATGAATTAATTTGAATATTTGAGGATTATAAGAATTTTTATTCTAAAGAGCGAAGCTCAGCTGAATGTAAAGAGGGAGAAAACTGCAGTAAATTAATACGAATGTAATATCGTTAAGATGCATTTGAAAAAGCGCCATGGTTTGCATGGTTTCAACATTTCTGTTTATTACAGATTACTTTGTAGATATTTATATTTATTTTATCTAGTAATTTAAAATTTTGTTTGAAACTTTCCTATAAGCCTTCATTCCCCTAATTTTCAGTGCCTGAATAGTTAAATGTTGTAGCGTGCGTGAACGTGTGTGTCTGTGTGTGTGTGTGATTATGGCAAAGCCTCGAGGGCCATCTGCCTAAGGGGAGGGATGCCTTCGTGGAGGACTTTCTAAGGGAAACTGGCTCGTATACACGTTACACATGGGGAAAACCACGTGCGTGAACGAATGCAAATTTTCTATTTTGAAGGAAGTAGTTAAAAGCCGAGTTTCGATAGGAGAAAGAGAGAGTTAGGCTCCAGCTGTCGTCTCTGCACGTTAGGTACGTTTGCTTATTGGTGGTTTGAGTGGCTTAATTGCGTTGCTTTGCTGCCATTAGCTTAGAAGGGGTTGAAGTTACGGGATCTCGCTGAGCTTTGTACGTTAGTTTTATCACTTGTTAATATTTCAACTTTTAGTTTCAATTACTTGACTTTCAGTTACCGCCCAAGTAGAGGCGAAGTTTCTTAGCGTCGAGTTGACGCATTATAAATTTTAAAGAGTTAAGAAAGGGTACGTGAACCCTTCTACTGTGTAGTTTCCTGCTACTCCAGTATACAGACAGAAGTTCCTTCACTGGACTCTACAACTTGCTAAAGCTAAATAACATGATACATTAACAAATAAACAACAAACGTTTAAAACAGAAGATAAATGTATTAAAAACTTTCAGGAAAATATGGAAGCCTTTAAAAAGAATATCGATTCTCGCTTTTATAACCTTCAGGTTTTATAGTTATGATTTCACAAGACATTAAATACATATTCAGATTCTGAATATTCAGAAGTAGCTAAAAAGAGTTTCTAAGAGTGAAACCAGATATATCTTGTGGTGAAGCAGAATTTATGGTTAAAAAGTGAAACAAAAGTACAATTCCAAGTCTCTACATAAAGGAATACTACTCTAATTAGAATATTAAATCTTCCAAATAAAGAATACAATAAACTTACAAAATAAAAATTTGTTAAAGATGAAACTGTAACTTCTAATTTTCTTGTCTTAAAATAATAAGGTTTCGAAAGTTTGTTTAGGACTGTGTCTTCTTTATTCAAACAAGATTAGAAGGATACCTCTCGGTTCTGCTAAGCTATATTTAGTTGCTTTTCTACATTTGTAAGCTTTTTCGCCTCTCGGTATTTTTACAAAGCTATTTTTTCATCTAGTCGTATTTAGGAGATACATACGAACCATTAACACGCAGCACAATTGCAACGAAGCATGAATTTAAATGAAAAGAAAGCTTTTTAAAAATTCCTCTTTCATTTGCTAACATTAAATGAATAAATTGATTGTTTTTTTAATTTAAAGCGTATTTTGTTTTATATTATGCGATAAATTCTAGATGAAAAAAATAATTTTTGTGTTAGAAAATAAATAATTATGAAGTCGACTCAATCGAATTAAATTGGACGCATTTGAATTAATGTCACTTCAGTTGCACCAATTTATATTCTTTAAAAGTTTTATAAACTATAGTATCAGGACCAACAATAAATTAAAAGGTTACCGACAAAAACGAAGAATAATAAAAAAGGAATAATAGGGAATGATTATAATATTATGTGGCTTAACATGGAAAAATACCTGAATTTGAAATTAAAAGCGCTTTTTTCTAGGAAATCGAATTTCTTTCTGGCTGCTATTTTGAGAGAAAGTTGGGGAATATTCGATATAAACACTGGATGCAAAACAAACAAAATTGAGAGAAAATAATAACAAATAATGAAATAATATTTTAGAATAAAACATAATACACATAAGAGACATAGATGAAGTACAATGATACCCTCATGTAAAAAATTAAGCTGGAACTAGACTTAAATTCCGTGCCAGGGAAAAATTATATACACGCAGTTCTTCCTTTATTCAGTACCAGAAATATTAAAAAATAATATATACAACTGTTCATAGCACAAAATAATAGCCAATCAGGGCCGGCGCGAGGACATGTGCAAACAGTGCGACCGCACCGGGCGATGGGATTCAGGGGCGGGTAAATATAAATATATATTGCTGCAGGTTATACGGTATCATTTTCAATCGCGTGTAAGTTAACTGAACTTAATTAGGACTAAAATTTGTAGAGTTTTACTTTTTTCGCTAAGATGTTACGAGACTTAGCTATGTAGAAATAACACAGGAATTCGGGAAGGCTGTATAAGATTTACTTAAAACTAAGTAACATGAACAGAAGGCATTCTTGATATTTACGAAATTCCCACGCCCAACCGGTATAGTGCTTAACGTCACTGACTGCCGTGCCCAAGGTCCCGGGTTCGAATCCCAGAGAAGGCATGAATATTTGTAAATGTATAGTGTCCATGCGGCATGGGGATACTCTAAATATGCGGGGAGCCGAAAGTCCTCTCGAGAGGTTAGTAGTAGGGGAAGAAGGGTGGGAGACCGTCTGGGTGCTTTCCATCAAAATTGGGGGCGTACCTGAACTAAATCGTATTGTCACCTGTAAGGCGCTCAATGCTGTTGCCAACGACAGGCGTAAAACTTGTGCTTCTAGCCACGAGGAATTCCGTGGGCTTGGGCTGACTATAGGTCAGAAAAGTGAGCATTAGCAACAACAAGAACAACAAAATCCGCCAGCAATTAGGGCAAGAAACTCAAAGTAAGGTGCAAAACTAAATTTAAATATACTAATAGCCAAATTCTACACATAGAATTTAACGAGAACTTGGATCCGATATTCACCGGTGTCAGTTCAGGTATCAACAATCTAATGCCAGACCGAACATGGAAACTCTTATTTACAATTGCAAATCTAGCAACGTGGCTACGTGTGGCAGAATATGCTCTATCTTAACAATCTCAAAGACTCCCTTTAAAACATGCGAACTCATTTGTATTCTAACGGACAATTACTAAATTAGGGGGTCTAATTCTTTCTATTTTGTCAAACATGAGTTTTGGGGGTGCTGCATTGTAAGAACTCTTAGTTTTGGGAGGTAAAACGAGAATTCCCAAAGCTGAAAACTGTTGACGGGAGTTATCTTTGTTCTCGTTTAATTCAAGGGAGCTTAAAACACGCCTTTTATTCTGTGGCGGGTTACAGCCTTTTATAGGCATTGGCCAATACTAAAGACGGGGAGGGGTGGTCTCTTTATTATGGAGGCACACAATAGGTAAGCCATCGTTGCCTCTTGTAAAAAATTGACAAAAGTGACGGTCAAATTGCATACATGCCTTCACCAGGATTCAAACGCGATCCCTTTGGTATAGCAGTCAAAGTCACTCACAACTTTCCCATCTGGGTGGCTTAAAACTAAAGGATTAGTTAAAGGTAAATTTTAAAATCTAATTAAACCAATGATGAAATTCAGGAGACGTTTCAGTGGAGATAATAAACTTTATTCGGAGGTTGCAAAGCCGGAGAGAGGAGATTTTGTTTTGAGTTTCTGGTGAAAAGACTTAAAAAAGAAGAGTGAATCTGTTTTATCTCGTTAGGGGACTGTGGGTCATACTTCCGGGTTAAAAAAGCTTGTATTAAGAGAAATCTTGATTTATGATGTCGTCTTCGAGTTACGTTCCAATAGGTTAATGAAGGGAGAAGTAGGAGATCTGTTTGCTGGTGCCAGTCATGGAAAACTGCCGGGAGGATGTCGTTTGGATAGAAAATCGGTTTTACAGTCACCTCAAATCAGATAATAAGTGACCGAAAATTCCTATGTTCCTGTACCCCTTAGAAAGCAGGACAACATTGAATGTTGAGGTAGTTGAAGACATTTTCAGCGACCAAACATATTCCTGAAGTCATTGTAGTAAGATGTTTTTCAAAGTTGCATTTAATAAACGTTGAACAAGAACTTAGGCAGCAGTTATTAGACTTATGCTCTAGCATTGTTGAAATGTTCAGATAGTATAGTCGATTTCTAGGGCTGAGTTAATGGAAAATAATCGCGAGCTCTCTGACTGAACTGAAACTCATAGAGGGTAGTTCATAACCAGAATCTTATTGTATGTTGACTTTCATTTACTGTTCGCACATCTGTTTTATTGTTAGTTCATCATAATATAACTTTGAAAATTTAACTTAACGAACGATTAATGGAAACTATTTTCCAAGATTATTTTATGTTTGTCCCTGCGTGACGTGAATATGACCTAGTTTTCCATTAGAAACCCTGCGGGAAGGCATCCATTTCCTCATGCAGTTAGCGTAGAGACAAATCGAGGCTCTGTTTGAAAGCTAAATAAACTGTCATTTGCAGCTGCTTGAGTCGTGTCTATAATCCTTCTCCCCAAAAAATTCCTTTCTGTCAAAATTAACTTTATTTAAGGGGTCATACTTCCCTTAAACCATCAAAAATTTTTGATTTTTTGAAAAAAATATATGTTATAGCCTGATTCTTTCTGCGCAGTTAAAAAAAATACCCCAAGCAAAAATTCGTACAATTTCATGAGTTATGAAGGAAAATGTACCAGCTGAACTAATGTAAACAAGGTTTAAAGGTCCAAGCGAAACGCGTCAGCAGTTTCTACTCGAAGTGTTATGTGGCAAGCCTAATGATTTATTTTTTAATGATCTATTTATGGAGTTGCAATGTTATTTCTCAACTCTTCGGTAGTTTGTTTACATTCTTAACCGTTCTTGCGTTTTATTTTTATTGCTCTTTTTTCCTTTCATTTCATTATATTTTAGTAGTGTTTCATATCACTCCACTTGTTATTTCCGTCACTTATGATCATTCAGTTGTGATTTTAGAACATTTTGTGGGTGAATTTAAATATAATTGTAAGTTTTTAAAACATTTTATTATCTTACTATGCACTGTTCCGTAAAATGGCTGATAATGCTTAAAAATACATAATGCTTATAAAATATATATACTTCTGGAAAGCGTTCAAAAAAGCGCCGATTTCATGGAAACCAGTTCACCAGAACTGGTAAATCGACAGTTTCAAATGAAATAAATAACGGATTTTCTATTTCTTCCCCAAACCAAGCTGTTATTTGTGAAACTATAGCTGCACATAGTTTCCCTGGAAATTCAGATGAACTAAATACAAGTGCTTCTTGTAAAAAGTTAAATGTAACAGACATTGATTTTTCAAGTGAAAGCAATTGATTTGATAGCAACATGATTGTCGATAAAAATATTCTGTATTCTTTTTTGGAAGAAAACACTGTGTGTAAGGTATGCCATGGTAAATTAAAATTTACTGCGAAAAGATCTGCAGGTCTGTGTTCCAGAATGATCTTGACATGTCAAGGATGCAAAAATGTTGTGATGACAAGCAACACTAAACTTGTTGGGGAGAAAAGGAACATTGCAGAAATTAATCGTCGTATTATTTATGCAATGCGTTGTATTGGTCAAAGTCTTGAACCGTTGAAAACATTTTGTGGAATAATGGATTTAGATCCTCCTGTGATGCAAAAAAAAACTTATGACAGAATCTGTAACTTAATGCAATTGAAAGCATAAAAATTGCAGCAGCAGAAGAAATATCACTCAGTAATTCTACAGACATAAGTGTAAGTGGTGATGGCACCTGGAAAACAAGAGGCTATACATCTCAGATTGGTGTATGTACGGTTATTGGTGCTGAGAGTGGAAAAGTTATCGACGTAGAGGTTTTATCCGTAGCGTCATGTAAAGGATGCGAATTGTGGAAGGGTCCTCGATCTGGTGAAGCCTTTGATGAGTGGTAGAAAACCCATTCTCGTACTTGCAGGAGGAATTGTTATGTAAATTCTTATGTATTTTTTTTGTTGTATATAATTATTGCGTGTTATTTTACTGTGCATATTGTATTCTTAGTTATTATATTAGTTTACTGTGTTTCATGAATTTGTATTGAGCTTATTTTAAATTAATGTATAATATTTAATATTGTTAAACTTTACGGCAAAGCTCCCTTTAAGTTTGGCAGAATTGTGTTACAATTAAAAGGGCGCGGGTGTATTTCCGTTTCTCACGATTCGGCTTCCTTGGAGGTTAGAGGTCACTGTCCAGCTGCATTTTGCCCTTTTTTCGCGGGGGTTGAAAACACGTGTTTTTCTCGTTCAGAGGCGAATAGTTCTAAGGGGCAGCGATTTTTTGACAGAGTTATAGGTTGGAAACATTCTTCTGTTGCGTGGGAAAGAAAGGGTCTGTCTTCTTGTAGAAAGTTCTGAATTTCTGAGAATTTCAGTGGCGATTTATGACCTTTCTTCTAGTTGGCGAAAGGGAGTCCATTTTCCTTAAGATTGGCTAAATTTTTTAACTTAATTTTGTTTGAACCAATAGTAATTTGGAGGCGTTTCTTGGAGAGTGTAAACCGAGGTTTCTTAAGCTGTTGCACGGAAAAAGGAGGAGATCTTTTTGGACTTGAAAAAAAAAAGCGATTTTTTAGAGAAGACTTTTAAGAGGTTTTGGAGCCTTAGGGGTTTGCTAGGGGACGGCCGCGGTCAGTGAAGTGCTGAGATGGAGCGGAGGAAAAACGCGGCGGTTCTTCGGTGGTCGACCGCGGTATACAGTTAAGTTTTTATCTCCGAGATTTCTGGGTACGGAGGGTCCGAGACAGTGTGGGTGCTCGACATGTTTGACGGCGGCAATTCTTGCGGCCTATTATTTTCAATTTCGTCGCTGATATTTCTTTTTTCCATTTGTGGAACAGTCTGAACTGCTCGTTCGTGCAGGAGTATCTATTTTGCTTTCGAAAAGATGGAAATATGGAAAGTCGTCATCGCCTGAGGTCTGCTTTGGTCTTTTGTCTCCAGTTTCGACCTCCTTCTCTTATCTTCAGTGGAACTTCGAAAACGGGAAGTTGATTGAGTTAATGTGCTGCTTAACGGAGGAATTTGAAAACTATGATCTATGAAAAGGTTCTGGTTCCGGAAACAACGATGAAAATTTGGCAGTTATTGTTTCGGGATTTGTAATTTGGATCGGGGCAGCTCCCTGAGTCTCTCAAAGGTGGTACGCCGATTTCGTGAGTGACTTTTTAATTTTCATTGGTGTTTTATTTTGATGCATAATCCTTTTAAATTTGGAAATGTTTAATACTAAAGCAAGAGTTGACATGTTAAGTAGATAAAAATTGAATATTTTTACCAAATTTCTAGCTGAGAAAGTAATTTTTTATTTAATGTTTAATAGTCAGAAGTCAATTTGACTAATTGGAGGAAGTGAATCTTTGTTTTAATGTTTAAGTGCTATGTTCAATATGATTTATTCTAAATTAGTCTTTTTAAATAAATTTAATCCTCTTGGTTTCCTGCTTAAAATGATTAAGAACTGTGACGTGTTTCACGATGATTTTTGTATTAATGGAATAATGTTAAATATGAGATTGATATGAAAAAAAAACTATGAGTAACTTTAAAAGATTTTGTAGGGGTAGTCTGGCCAGCTATCTTAAATTATAATGTGTGGGAATTGTCAATAAATGTGTTTATTATCTTTATTATTGTATGTTTTTTTTTGTGTATTAATTGTGGTCTACTGTAGGTCACCCATGGGATCCTAACGGAAAACATGGTTTTTTATTTGAACCTGGGTAATTATATTGCGGTAGTAGAAAAATAAGTTTTAGTGTTGGTGACTATACGATCGGTTTGCTGAATTTATTTTGATTTGAAGAGTAGACTTCTTAATTGGGAGATTGTATCTTTCCCCGGTGTTTTGAAGAGTTCTGTGTGATATTTGAAATGTTCAAGGTTTAAGCTTATCTCTAGATTTAAGATTGAAATTTATGTGTTTTCAGGTTGGAGATATAAATTAGTTTTCATTTAGTGAGAGATAGCTTGTTAAAGATTTTGTTGTGGATGTGCATAATTAATCGTGATTCTACCAAAACACCAGGGAGGATATCTTTCTTTGATGTCTTTTAGTGTTTAAAAGTTTTGATTATGTATGTACAAAGTTAGAGTAGTTAGATTTAGTTCGTTTTTTTTTGGTCGCGGCACCAAGCAGTCAGTTTGTAAAGAGATAAAAGTTAAATGAAAAATATTATTTTTTTTCTACCTAACAAAATCATTTCGGTTCATCTGCCAAAATGGAAGCTGACGGAATGGTTAAAATTTTTCAGAGGTCTCAAAGTGCAAGGGGTGTGAGATACATCAATTATATTGGTGATGGTGATTCAAAAACATTTCTTTCCATAACAGAAAGGAAACCATATGAAGGTGTGACTGTGTCAAAACTAGAGTGTGTAGGGCACATCCAGAAGAGGATAGGCACTCACGTACGTAAACTGAAATCTGATTATAAGGGACGAAAGCTTTCAGATGGCAAAAGTCTATCTGGAAAAGGTCGACTTACAGACAGCAATATGATGACTGTCATTGTATTATGGAAATGCAATTCGCCAACATGCAGATTCACTGAAAGATATGCAAAATGCTATCTCGGCTTTGTATTTTCATACTCGATCTACAGACAGTGACCCATTACATACTTTTGAGTCCTCATGGTGCAAGTACCAAATTGCTTCGGCGAAAGGGGTTGTGAATGATTTTCGCCATAAAGAAACCTTACCACTGGCAGTCATGGATGTGATCAAACCAGTTTTCAACTCACTGTCGCATCCAGACCTCCTAAAACGCTGTCTTGGAGCTCATACTCAAAATCCAAATGAGTCACTGAACTTGATTTGGCAAATATGTCCAAAGACATCTGGTAGTGGGAGAATCATCTCAGAAATAGCAGTTTATGAAGCAGTTACTCTTTTTAATGATGGTAGAAAGGGTAGATTATCTACTCTGAAATACTTGAATATACACCTCGGAATTAATTGCATAACTGCACAATTCAGGAGTGACGATAAACGTGTAACTTCTTCGAAGAAACGAGTAATAGCTCATACGATTGATGCTCGTCACGCCAAGCGTCATGCAAAACTGCATGAAATTAAAACGACTCATAAAGCTGAAGGAGTAACATACCTTTCAGGAGCATTTTAATGCTAATAGTGTGTGTATAATTATTATATGATGAATCTGTATTGATATATTTTGTGCATTTTTGCTATTCGGTGTAATTTCACATCACGACATGAATTGTGAATGTTGTGTAAACAGTTGAAATTTCTATCAAATACAAAATAAGTGAAGAAAACAATATCAGGTGATAAGTGTTTCATTTTATATAAAATTAAGGTGCAATAATAATGGTTATTAGGTAATATGTGGTGAAAAAAACTTTAAAGTCATTTTTCTCAAAACATGATTTTTCATTATTGCGCACATCATAACAATTGAAAGATTCAATATATTCTAATGAAAGTTGTACCACAGATATAATATGTAATTTGCTACAACCTGAACCTAAAATTTGCAATTTCCATTTATATTTTGTTATTTTTCTGGGTTGTCAAAGTAATAAAAAGTATGCTATTTTCAGTAACATAAAACCACTGTTTACATATTTAAAATTTTAAAGGTTCAAAATTATAATAAGACTATAATAAATATATTACAGGTGAAAATATTTTGAAAAAGCATATAATTTAAGAGTAATCTTGCGCGCAAGCTGATATTGCATTTTCAGATTACATAAAGTGCATATAGTTTTCAGCATTATTAAATATTTTTTTTTCTATTTTATAAGCTTAGTCACATTTTCAGATAGAGTAGTATTTTAAGTGTCTTCTGTAAAAAATTTATTTGTTTCCTTTTATATATTATGAGATACAGTAGTTTGAAATAGTGCAATTTACTCGACGTTTTAGCATTTTAAGGGAGGTATGACCCCTTAACATTCACAGCATCTAAGTGTCTGAATGAATGTAGAATTTATAATTTTCTTATAAAATTTCCTTTCTTAAAAATTTTTCTTTTAAAATTAAAAATTTTTCATTAAATTTTCTATATTTCAACTGATATCTCCGTGGGTTAATGCGGCAACTCAGTATTATCATGACTGATCGAATTTTCTGCTTGGTCTTGCTGAAGGAATTGAATCAACGAATAGGCATTTAAATAGAAATACGCAGCTTTTTTTTTATTTAACTTGGAATGCTACATTTCAGTGTGATTATCAGTTCGGGCTCTAGGCTGAAAACACTGTTAAAACTTAAAAATAACATTACGCTTCATTTATGATATTTTTTTCCACTAGAATACTTGTACCGTGTTTTAATTAATCTAAGTAGTTTTAAATAAGAAGTTTCTAACTCATTGTATTACGTACCATTATACAGAATAATTGTTTGCGCGATGCTTAAACAATACATTTTTACTAATACAGTCTATCTGAATTACACTGTAGAAGGAGAGAAAGAGAAATGTAAAAGAAAGGAATTTTTTTGATTTTTAATGATGACTGAATGAAAAATAGGTGATTTTTATATTTTGCTTATTTTGCTCTTGGAGCTAAGATTAGGAGGACAGTGAAGGGACTGGGACACCTCCACAGGTGACAAGGGATAAAACTCGGCAAAATATCATTTGGGACAAAGACCATTTAATCGCTTGAGTTCCTCCTAGTAATTGAGTCACTATTTCAATATTCAAGTTTGCTCATCCATGCCTTAAGCTGAATAAATGACTGAATTCAATGAAAAGCTATTACACTTAATGAAGAAACGTAGTTGCATTTAAGAAAGAAAACGAAAGGAATGCGATTATAATACTATGATCCGCTGAAGTTATAATATGACTAACAAATCTGAAGTGGATACCACATGATTGCCTTATATGGCTTATTAAACTATACATATTTTTGGCTGCGCTCCATTTAAACTTATTCCTCAAATTTCATTAGAGATATATTTCTCATTCAATCAATTCAATTCTCACTTCGAGGCAAGGAAAAAATAAATAAAATCTCAAAATACTTTCATTAAAAATTATTAAATCCAGAAAAGCCTAAAACAACAAATACAGTAAAAAACTGTTAAAAACACTTTTTGCAATTAAAATTAGAGTTTCTACGCGAAAACAAGCAATTCGGCCAGCAGGCCAAAAGGCAATTTTTTTGGTGCACAAAACTGAAAGTCTACGTTTAGTCCCATTCGACAAAAAGGCACTAAAGGTGCAGGAACTGACCTAGTTCACTATTCTGCTAAGTTTCAAAAGTAAACATATATGGCTTCTAAGTCAGGCTAAGTTAGCCGTACGTAACCGAAAGAGAAAATTTTCAGTGCACAAGAATTTGGGTAAAAAGTCGTTGATGTTGGTCAGCCAACTGACTTAATTCACTACACTGCTAAGAGTTGCAAATGCAAAAAACAACTGCCACATTAGGCCTAGCTACCTTCACTTTTCAATTGTTGCTCATTCCACAAATATTGCATTCAAATTAACTAAAAGTACAGAAACCGTAGTCGAGAATATAACAACAATATAATTCAATCCCTTTTAAACCAAAATATACACAATTGATCAATATATAAGAATAAAAAAACGAAGCTGACCTAGCCAGGTAATAGAGTTGGATATGTGATTAGTGCAGCCGATTGCAACGAAAAAAGGATGTGCACAATTTAATGTTATAGCACTTCCATATGCATTAGTTCAACGTTCTACAGCTAATCGTTTTTGAGTTATTGTGAGAGAGTTTCATACGTACGTACTTAGTTACGTGCAGACATCAAGAAAAAAATCCCTCTTGGATCTATTTTAAATTTATTTTACAACCTGTTTTGCTAAAACACTTCCTTTATTCTTTCAATATGTACAGATGTCAAGCAAAAAATCGTTCAAATGGATTCGAGAGCGGTCCAAAAAAGACACTTTCGTTGAAATATGATACTCGAAATTTTTCGCTGTAACAATATTTCCTTTACTTTGTACAAGAAAGTAATAAAGGAGTATAGTCTTAACGAGATTTTCATTTCACTCGCGACTCTTTATTTCGGATGTAGACTAGTAGCCTTGTTTTCTCCAGCTGCCTTTTCCTCGGCCTGATGAGAACCGTTAAACTGATGAGAACCGTTAAACTTACCGTTACTTAGTGATATTTTGGAGCTGAATTTTAACAGAAAATTTGAATGCTTTTTCAATTACGAAATATAAGTTTCTAAGTCTATAAATATTATATCATTTAAGCCGTCATTGTCGACATTTAATGTATTACATTTAATTTAATGTATCACATTTGTCGACATTGGAGTTTCAAGATGTGTAAAATAATAATTAAAAAAGGATAAAACGCTGAAAGGTTTCAGATTTTAAATTACGTCCAAAGGGGCGTTTTTTTAACATTGTGTCTGTTATCTTTATTTATTAAATATCACGATCTTCGCACTTAAACCATCAAATTCAATTCAACAGCAATATCGTAAAATAATTATAAATTGAGACTATCTTTAGAATTTCCCATACACAGTCCCACGCGCTGGAGATAAAAATGTTTTTTTTCCTGCACAACGTTTCCATTGACCGCTTTGAAATCCTTGAGTTTGTTAATCAAAAATTTGTTAAAGTTTTAAAAAATATGAAATCGATAATAAAACAAATGCCAAATTTCAAATTTGGGCTTCCAGATGCCCATATTCGCAGTAGCATTACGTCGTTCAAAATTCGATGGCTCTATGTACCGTTGTTTTATCACAATGCGAGAAATATACATACATTTATGCAAATTTTTCATTATTTAATTTCTTCAAATATAATGCAGGACTCAGCAACAGTTTGAGAACAGCTTTGGGTGGCAACAGTTTGAGAATTGAAACGGACATTTATAGTGAACCAACGCAAAATCGCAAAACGAAAACAATAATCCTTCAGGGGCAGAAGCCTTTTGGACTAATAACAGTAAATCTTTCGTTACTTCATTTATCTTTTCGTCAAATCGCTATTTTCGGGATTCCTTGAGATTAAAACATTTGCCTTCTGCAGTAAATAAGACACTTGTCTTAAGGAAATGAGTTTCCATTCCAAGTTTGTGAATTAAATGTTTTCTATTCATCTGGCTTTTGATTTTTATCTTTTCACCAGTAACTTTGACTGATTGTATGCTATATTAAAGTTTGCAATCGATTTCCGTTTATAGACGTAATTTATTTCTTTTCAATTTCTCAATATTATTTTTTTTGGAAAAAACACTGATTTTAGTTAATTTGTTACATTATTGTTTGTAATTTATTTACATTTTAGTAGTAGACTGTTTCATCTATATCTTAGAACTTAAGTATTTGCTAATTTGTTCTGGATGTTACAAGGAGTTTTGCTTTCTGTAGTTTTAAGCCAGCAGGAACGCAAGTTTTGTTACAAGACTGTGTATAAAAATTCGTTAAGCAGTATCATATTTTATATTTATTAAAAAGCCCCCATTCTCTAACGAATCGAATAAGCAAACACGCCAAACTAGCTGCGGTATGAATTGCATGGGAATGAGAATGGACGAATTAAAGAACAGAGAATCAATCCAGCTTTAATTTGACATTTAATCCAATTTTATATTGTTACGTGCGTACAGGTTCGTAACAGTATGAATGCACAAGTCCGATAAAAAGTAAATAAAATTTATTCTTATCACAAGAAATGTAACAAAACGCTAGGTTTTTCCTCGAAGATAGTCGTACAATATCACACTTTAGTTATATTTTAAACTAGCAGCTTCGCTGCCAGCCTTCGTCTGGCTTTTAAATGTACCGGAAAAATGGCTGAAGGAGACACCAAACGTTAAATTTAAAAACTGCATAGAATTTTACTCTGTAGAAAAACTTCATAAATAAAGTTATTACGTTTAACAAAATTACAATGAAATAAGCAATTTCCCTTAATACAAATATTAATTATCCTAATAAATAAATTAACCAACTTCCCTTTGCAAAATCTTAAAACCTCAAATGGTATAAAGGAAAATAAGAACTTTGTTTCCTAAAAAATCACTCAAAACTTTTCAATATCTTAAAAACAGTGAAATGAGCAATAAATAACATAAAAGAATACAAAAAACAAAAAACAAAAAAATTGGAGAGCAAATTATAATTAATGATATTTTATCTTATATTTTCAAGAGAAAAAAATTACAATGAAATAAGCTATATCCCTTAATACAAATATTAATTATCCTAATAAAACTTCCCTTTGCAAAATCTTAAAAACTCAAATGGTGTAAAGGAAGTTAAGAACTTTGTTTCCTTAAAAAAATCACTCAAAACTTTTCAATATCTTAAAAACAGTAAAATGAGCAATAAATAACATAAAAGAGTACAAAAAACAAAAAATTTTGAAAACCAAAGTATAATTAATGATATTTTATCTTATATTTTCAAGAGAAAAAAATTAGGTGCTTCTTTGATAGACGGTTGCACGGATTTTTGGCGATTTACATTAGAGCAATTGTTGGCGCGGTTTTTACAGTCATCAGCCATCTTGAAAAATGCTGTTTTTACGTATTTTACGCATATAGTAAAGTATTAGAAATTTTAAAAATAAATATCGATAAAAATAATGGATTAATTTTTTTGTTGAAAACTTTGTTTTTTAAGATGGCTGGCAAATGCAAATAAATATATTTACTAAGAGTATAAAATGCTAAAGTAAGGTTAAATTATTACTTTCATATAATAGAATAAAAACACCGCTATAAAAACATTGCGCCAACATTTAATTGGATTAAAATATTACTTAAATACTTTAAAATAAGTTTTATAGGATTTAATTATTTAATATTAAAACATATGTGGCAATAAATATCTCAGGAAATTTTGAAAACATTGTATTAATTGTTTTATAAAAGTTGAAGTATATTATTATAAAGTAAAAGAAAATTATGTACTTACATTTTTTAAGGTATTTTACCTGTCGTATATTGATAAGGAACACACACACACACACACACAAAAAATAAAAAAAATAATAAGGTCTTCTAACGATCTTCATCTGTGATCCACATCTCTCGCACTTCATTGAAGAAGATTTTAGCGATGTTTTCTCCAAAACTTTAAAATAAATTTCCTCTGCCGCTATTAACAATTTATAAATAAATCTTTGATTAGGAAAGCCAGGTTGGCCAGAATAAGGTCTCAAAGGGCAATGTTTTTATTCCGATATCAATAATTCTTGGTAATTACCTAGTAACAACATTCATCTTCGAAACGGACATATCCATTCCATTTGAAATCTGAATAATTCGAAGAGATGACTAATAAAATTTTAAAATGGCGCGGTAATGCACAGATATTCAGTAACCAATTAGGGAGCTGGTTACATCACGCATAGAATTAAAATTATTTAAATAATTATTCATAATAAAATCATTTTTAAAACAAATGCAAAATTAAATTGTATTTTAATATTTAACAGCCGTAAATAATGTTTAAAACATTAGATTAAATTTATAGATATTAATAAAACCAATTACTTTTTAAGTAAGGTGACGTCATTGATTACATCATCCAAAACATAAAATTATATAAAATATTATAAACAACAAAATTTTTATTTCAAATAAAAATTAAAATTAAATTTATTTTTAATATTTAGAAGCCATAAATAATATATAAAACATGAATTTATGCATAATAAAACGCATTATTTTTTAAATAAAATAACAACAAAGTATCGGTTACAATAAATAACTTATCCAGCAATGGGTTTACCATAAGTCGTATTACTCGCCAAAAGAAAAATCGCCAAAATCGGTACAACCGTCTACCAAGGTAGCACCAAAAATTACAATGAAATAAGCTATATCCCTTAATACAAATATTAATTATCCTAATTAAAAAAATTAACCAACTTATATAAGAAGAAAAAAAATCAGAAAAAAAATCATGCAAAACTTTTCAATATCTTACAAACAGTGAAATAAGCAAAAAATAACATGAAAGAAACTCAAAAACAAAAAATTCCGCGCACAATTTTATTCTGCAGAACAACTTTATAAAAAACATCTATAAAAATGTATTATATATATGAAAAAATGACAATGAAATATGCCAATCTCTTAAAAACAGTGACATAAGAAATACGATGAAAAATTGTTGCCAAACCTATTCAAAATGATGCGATTTCATCAACAATCTATCAACAACAATAAGACAGGAAAAGTGTTGCCAAAATCACATTTTTAAAGGTGTGAGATGTGAGAAGTGTACTCGGAAGCTTCATTTAAAACATTTTTTAAAAATACGAAATATTATCATTTTTCCAAAATTCTTTTTGTAAAAGCAGTCGCAAGGATGAAAGTTTAGCGTGTGCAAAAATCAAAGAAAAATAAACTGTACATTTTTAAACATAAACTTTTTTAGAAAAAAATCTCGTTGAAAAGGTGTTAAGCTCACTTTGTTAAATAAATTCGTATTTAATCAATTTATTGAAACACGAAATTTATTTTAAGTTCGAAAAATAGCTAAGTGCCTACATTTGATGACAATGTGAAAATGGAGTGCGTAGAGTAAAATCTCGCTTTCCTATAGCCCATTATATCTCAAAATGACGCGATTTCGTCACAAAACATAAAATAAAAAAATTTCTAATTCGAATTTCGAAAAAATCACTTCGAGGTGCACTGGCTCTTGTCTAGATGCACCTATGTACCAAATTTCGTAGCCGTGGGTCTATTAGCTTACGCGCAGCGCGAACAAAAGACACACAACAGACAGACTTCTTTGTTTAATTATATGTAGAAACTACTAAAACATTAAACAGAACTCAATCCAAAGCGCAGAGAAAGCTAACCCGTTCAACAAAACTTACCGCAGCTAAGTAAACAACAACTAATAAACAACTGAACTGAGATGTTTCTCTCCGGCTTTTTAAAGCTTTTTAATCGGGCACGAGAATGTTCTGGTAATTTCCGTTTTCTCGAGATTTCTTAAAAGCAAAAGACTAGAATTACGGTCGCAGCTAACACAGTAGTCAGTTACATTTATTCAGTTTAAATGTAAAATGCGCGTGCTCCTGTATTTTTAATTTTTCGGAGTAGCTTTCTCTTAAAACTCGTCACGTGCTGCATTGAACGGGGAAAAAACAATTTTAATTAAAATTCCACTAAAAATAGCAGACTACATACAAAATCCGTAACAATATACAGTGCCTTTTAACTCGGCAGTTCCAAGTCCCCAAGCGTATGTTGTATTGTTATTGTTATCAATTTCATTTGCGTAACAATGGTCAGCACAAGTCCTTTAGCTCAGTTTTACTCCAGCTTTGAGGGACAGCACCCCGGGGAAACGTGCATGTGGGTCTCCCGACCTCTTTCCCTACCACCAACCTCTCGGGAAGACTTGAGGCTCGTTTAGAGTGCCCCATTGCTACCCAGACAGTATACATTTACAAACATCCATACTTCTCCGGGATTCAAACCCCAGCTCTTCGGGGCGACAGTTGAAGTCACTAACCACTTAGTGTAAAATACAGTTTTCTACTTATACAGACCTAGGCATTCATACTCAAATGTTGCACAGTTTCTGAATGCAGTATTGTATATGTAACTGTTGATAGCTTGCTAAGGAACCTAAGCTATTATTGCTAAATATTTTATTATCAGTTTTGTTACGTATATTAATGCCCTTCTTTGTTAGCATTCTTCTAAAAATAGCTAACTAAATGAAAAATCCCTAACAATATTAAACAAGATGGTCATATTACAGCTTAAAGCTGGTAATAATAACTTGTAGAGGCATTTATTTTGAAACAGGAGACATCAAAGGCAAGCAGTGCTCTCGCCGGAACTCTCGAATGGACCTCTGGAATAGCCCCAAGTGCGCTAGAGCTACATCGCGAAGGCATACAGAAGGAAGGGAGAAATACCGTATGTAGGCCCATTTTAAAGGACGATTGGGTATTAGGGGACCCAGTCGCCAAATCCTGGTGGTGAAGAATCATCGTCTACCACCTTATAGTTCGGGCATCACTGTAGAATCATTAGAATTTTTTTGAAGCAGGACACGTGAAAAATATCCTCGCCAGGACTCGAACCTGGACCTCTCGCATACGCGCGGAGTGTGCCACCGTTACACCTCGAAGGCATGCGAGAAGGAGGAAGAAAATACCTTAATATACTCCTCCGCTTTTAAAGAGCCACTGGGATTTGGGAGCCCAGTCTACGAAGCCTGGTGGTGACGAATTATTGTCCACCACTTTTTAGTTCGGGCGCCACTGTACAGGCTTTTTGTGTATTTTGGAAGCATTAACCGGTAAATCCTATTCAAAGAAGAAGTAGCGAATTCTCGCTAGGCCTTGGAAGAACAGATGACTGCTTGAAAAGGTATAACAACTTTTTTATTTTAACTAAACGGAACAGAAAATGCCCTCATTCAGTGCTGACAAATCATGTAACATGATTCTGGATAATAGAAAGAATTTTACACGACTGTTACAAATGGTTGTGTAATTAATCTTTCGTCTCACGCATCCTATATTTACTCCATGAAGCCCTGGTATTCCAGGCAACTCATTTAGGGACTCCGAAATTCCAGGTCAGAATTCTCAGATTTTTTAGTACCACGTGTACAGCAAAATTAGACATTTAAAATGATTAACTGAAAAATAGTTTGTTTATATTGTCATTATCTCAAATCATATGAAGTAGATTTACTTTTTTATGAGTAAAACTATAATAATTCGTGGTTCATTATCCACACAATGAACACGAAATTTGACGTATATAATCTAGGCGTTTTTAATATTTACTATAAAGAACTCTGATGTATATATTCAGTGCGTTGCTGTTGTGGATGATAAAAGGTGGTCTGAAAAAAAATATCGAAAAAAAAAAAATTATGCGTCCCTGAATCGACAAACTTAGAAGACCATTGTTCAAAGTTAAAAATAAAAGAAGACATTCCCACTGTTTTGAAGATGAATGTATCGACCGTCTTTACAAAGGGGATTCAACAAAGTGGGTTTAGAGACATTAGGGTTTTTTGAAACAGAAAAAAGTGAAAAATGAGCAACACCTTCGCCGGGAATGGAGCCACAGACCTCTGGAATGAGTGCAAACCACCTCACTACGAAGACATGCTAAGAAGGAGGGAGAAATACCTTATATACTCCTCCTTTTAAAGGGCGACTGGGATTTTAGTGGACCCAATCGCGAGATCCTGGGAGTAGAGAATCATCATGTACTACCCTTTTAGTTCGGGCGCCAATGTAGAGACATTTCGGAATTTTTATTTAGTTCACTACAAATGCATCACATCGAACATTAAAAAAAATTCCAAAAGATAGACAGACTTTAATAATTCGATACGTTTTGGCTATATTTGTAGTTATATTTAAAAAATACCCACAAATTCTTTCTATCAAAGTCATTTTTGACTAGTATATGCATGAAATATATCAACTTCCATCACATCAAAACGATTACAATAAACGCAAAACAAAATAGGTAATGAAGATTTACTTAAAATTAGCAAAAGACGAATTGAAAGGAAATATTTTAAAAATTAATAGCAAAATATTAGGGGTACGGTTATTCAAATAAACCGAGCGAAGCGAAGCCATTCCGGATAACCCGTACACAATGGGAAATAATATTGAAATAAATAACCACGTATAACATTATTAAGCATGTTTTACAATGTGCTTTAAGATTTACATTATTACAAAGTTACATTCCCCATTACAATATATTTCAGTAACTATTCTGGGTGCTTATAAATAATTCTTTATATGATTCAGAGCAAGTTTAAGATATATATTTCAGCTTAATGACAAGATAAATTTCAACTTTCGATTAAAATGTACCTCTTACTAAAAATTCATTGTAGTTTAATTAAAGTGTAAAAGCTGGAATTATATGAGCAATCGAACTGGGAATTTAAAGCTGTTCATCTTTCGTCTTCTATTTAGTTTGAAGCTTTAATGTTTATGTACTAAATCAATCTGATGTGAGCCAGTTATATTTACAATTACAATTTGCCAATCTGCATTGAATAAAATATATCTGGAACAGAAATCCCGTTTTTATAGCTGAATAGAGCAGAAATCCAACTCTATAGCTTAACGAAAATCAAGTAAGGCACGAGACTTCGATAAGGGAAAGAAGTATCAGGAAAGTTTTATATCCTGTTAGACATATGCTTGCGATCCTTGTAAAATTAATTTCAACAATTTTTCATATTTCTTTGACAGATTTATAACAAACATATTAGAATTATTGTTAAGCAAACAAAAGCGAAATAATTGTAAATTTAATATTTATTCAAAGTTAGGCTTCGATAACTAAGACACAATAACACGCCGAACAAATACTAATTCAGAAGTCAAACAACAAAAATCAGCGTTACATTTTCAAAATTTTCACAGGACTAGTTTGGGGGTTTTATCGAACCACCATCCTCAGTTGCAAAACCGCAAATGAACGAAATAGGACATAATGATTTGATACGATAGGAAAGCCTGGATAAGAATAAGCAAGTGGCGCCATCTGTTGAGGAAACCAGAACTAAAATATAATTCCTTTAAAGGTCGAAGGCAAAGCTGGATTGGAATTAGGATCGTTAACTAGAACAGAAATATTTTTTGAATGTGAAATGCCTCTAGAAAATCTAGTTCTCCAATGGAAGATGTTTTTTGAATAATTTTGGCAGCAGAAAAATTGAAAGTGTGACCCTCGGACCAACATCTAACATTACTTTTACTAGGCTTAGATTTTTTTTTGAAACAAATGCTACAAAACATGACGAAACACTTACATTTAAAACTGTAATTAAACGCAAAACGTACACAAATATGGAAATACCTGAAGTGAAAATTAGCAGTCCCTATAAATTAACACATAAAAATAATTATAGAATAATAATTCCGTTTGAGGTGAAAGAAGTTGTACCCTAGAGAGAAAAGTTGCTAGAGAGAGGAAGTTTTTGTCGCTCAAAGTTTTGCTTTATCAAGACAAGTGTTCACGATTCTCCAGATTGATTCTTGTCATGTGTAGAGTATCTTAGAATTTTTAGATGTCAGAAAACTGATGAAATCCGGAATGTTCTCAGAGGGATTCGAACTCCTCACCTCCTGAATACGCGTTGAGCGTACTTCCAGTTACACCACGAAGGCATGCGAAAGGGAGGGAGAAAGCTTATAGCTGCTTTAACAGTGGTAAATCAAAAACGTTTTTTTCAAGCAAACAAAATACAGGCTTCTTACAGAATAGAGGTTTTCTACGAAATGTGTAGCAAACAGAAATAAGGAAAAGCGGAGGGAAAAAAATTGCTGTTAATTTTCACACGGATATAATTAATTTATTTTTTATACGTGGGCAGACACCTGGAGTATCAAAAGACTGACAGGTGGTAAAAGTGATGAGGGTACATATGGATTTAGCTGACAGAGATTGTTGTGATATAGTATATGGAAAACGCAAGTGTTGGAAAGAAAAAGGATAATATTTCTTCTTCCTTTGAATTCATCAAATCAATCAAATCATACAGGACACGAATGTCTACAATTTCTCCATATATATCTCTCTTGATACTAAAGATCGACATTTGGTATTAGATACTTAGTGAAAGATTTTGAAATATAGCAGTGTGCTAGAGTATCTAACTTATAAAACATTTCTACGCACTGGTCTTTTTATCCAGACACTCGCATAAACATTCATTTAAACATAATTGCATGCAGTTTTGCACTTCTTTTACTTAGGCCTTGCATTTTCCACTGAAAAACATGTGTATTTTTTTTTTAAAGGCCTCTTGAGTCAACACTATTTCGTAAGAATAAGTGAGAAATAATGAAGCGAAAAATGCAAATTAGTTAAAAAGAAATTTTTGAATGAATGTTCATTAAAAAAATCAGACTGGAAATAGTTTTGAAAGGAAAACGCAATGAAGAGCCGCTGCTTCCTAAAAAACTTATGCCAGATATTATTCCTGTCGGATTATCAGAAAAAAATGCCCGTTTTAATCACTTACTTTAAACTTTCATGGAATTAATTATAGAGAACGTTTTGCTTAATTGCACCTGAATAAACTGGAAACGACTTCTAAGCCTTTATTAAAAATGTATGATTACACTACCTGCCAAATATGAAAGAAATCTTTCGAAATTGGGGCTAAAATTAGAAATTCTATTTATACGTGTAATAAAAAATATTTCTTTTTAATTCTGCCATTGTTTGGCTCAAATAAATTTCCTTTCTTAATTAGCTACATTTACGTAAAAGAAGGATACCTTACTTTTAGCATCATTAATTCAGTTTCGTTATTTTTTTCCTTAATGCAAAATTTAATAAAATATAAGTGTCTTTTTTTAGTTTTCTTAAGTTATTGTGCATTGTGTATTTAATGAAAACTCTTTCAACATTGGTAATTAATAAAAAAACAGTATTTATAAAACGCTCATATTATCTCCGATCTAGTATATATATATATTATAAGAGAGTTTGTTAAGTGTCTAAAGACATTTACAGTTAGGATTGAAAATGGCTCATCCACTTCAGCTGCAAAGTGGAAAAGAGGAGTCAAATGAACTTGAGGTTCTATAATGCCACTTCGTAAAACTTAAAAATTGGTTTATTTATTTCTAGGAATTAAGTTTTCGTAAAATGTGTTTCAATATTAATTTCTTGAATTGACAATAGGTAAGGGTTTACTATTGCTTGGTTTTAATTAAGCAATTTAATTAATTTTTAAGTTTAATGCAAATAGTTTCCTGTTCGTATCTGGAATTTTGCTCTCGATTTACAAGATGGCGATTGTAAAGCAATATTATTCTTTGGAGTATATATTTTTTTCCATATCTGCAAAATATCTTTTTGTGAGAGCACTGCAGCATATTTTTTGGCATTAAGGCGTATTTTCTTGACGAAAGAGTTATGTGGTATGTGAAGGTTTAACTATCATAAAAGGTTTCCTAGGTTTTAATAGATTCCATTTATTTCATTTATAACAGCTTAGACTTTTTACTTTATTTAGGTATGTAAAGATCATTGACGTTAATTAACGACCGAACTGTTAAATAGCTCGAAAAGCAAAATCAATGTTTTCATTAGTCATGTAATAAATGCCAAAAATTAGGAATAAGATTGTTTCCTTTTCTACAAGTGGAAATAAAAAATCTTCGTTAAAAGTTTCTTGTCTTGCTTAAAGCTGAGGAGGAAATTTATTTGAACTGAAGTGATTAAATGAATTTCCATGGAAAAATGATGAAAAATTTTTAATTGTATTCATACGTACTATGTTGTTGTGACTTATCTTTCTTATCTAACAATAACAGCAGAACAAGGGCGTTTCATCGTTAATCATTAATCGTCATTAAACGTTAGGCGTTTCATCGCGAAACGCCTAACATTTAATTTTTTCCGAGACACGGAAACATAATATTGTAGAATCTATCTTCATCGCAGCTGGAGGTCAACAGAGCTTAAGTTATTCTCGTTGTCACTAGATGGCGTTCGATAAAATAGTTCGGTTACATCCAAATAGTTTTGTTACACAGTTACTTTTTGTAGCATAAAGCAAACTCTCTCTTAACCGGTTTAAATGGGACCGGGATTAAGCGAAATTCCGGTTAAAGCGGATAATAAAAAAATATGGCATAATTGCTGGAAGTGTACTTTTTTATGGTTAAAGTAAGCATTTAATGAAATGTCTCAATTCATTACAAAAGTTTTAAATACACTTAATAGGGATGTTTAACAAATTTAGTCATTTTTTTTTCTGCTGAAAGCTGTAAATTCGGTGACAGGCTGCACAGTTTCGCCAAATTTTTAAAGTCACTCTGACTTTACATTTTGCGTAGGCTGATGAAGCGGCTTCTTTTCTAGACGCTAATATTTTCTCTGAAACGAATCTATAATACAGTTTCAAACATATACTAGTTTCAAACATATATAAACTTGTTCATTTATTATAGCTTTTCGTTAATGAGAGCTTCCCATTTCTTTTAAAATTTTGATTTTGTTGATACATGTTGACCATATTATTGAACTGCATTCTATTGAATATTTTCCTCACCCCTCTTCCCCTCTTCCGGGAACCTTTTATTTTTGAGTTCAAAGGAGTATGAGATACAGTTAATGAAAAAAGTGTTTCTTGTTTTAAAGCTTATTTAATTTTATTTTGTATTTAAGATACACAATTACGGAATTTTCAATTTTGGGCTTAGTTTTTGATTTTTCATACTTATATACTTACGGCCAGTTAAAGGGAAGATCCAGTTAAACGGAAGCCGGTTAACAGAGAGTATTATAGAATTGGATTAGATTTTTTTCTTCCAGCTGTTTAACTGATCGTTAACTTATTATCGTCGACACATTCTTTACTTACTTAATTGTAGCCAGTTTCTAAGCAGTTACAAACAAAATTTATTAAAAGCTCTGAATTTTAGTTGTAAATCAAACATATACTATGGATGTCGGAAAACTGCCTATGCTCATAGGCGCTGGTCTTGCTTCAAAACGTACACTGCTCAAAAAAAAAAAAAAAAAAAAAAAAAAAAAAATGGGACAGTGCTATATCTCCCGTTCTACTGGGGCGATTCACGAAATTCAAATTGCGTTCTTCATGTCTCGAAAGCGCGACTTAGGATATATATTAGATTTATATATAGCACTATTCTAACATAGGTATTTTGACACAAATTCGGACTTTTTCTGAAATAACATACCAATATTTTTACATATTTCGATTCTACGACTCAAATTATGCCAGAATACCAAGTTTTGTAAAAATCGTACGAGTAGTTTTTAAAATATTAGCTTTCAAAATTTTAGCTCCTCAATGTTAATTGAATTTGGTAAATATTTATTAATATCTCTTTTTTTTATTAAACTTTTATTATTTTTCCTTTCACATTTCGAAATTTAGGTTCATTCCAAATAAAATTTACCCATTTTTTGTGTTTTAATTTTTAAATTTCTATTTTTAAATAATTTTTATAAATTTTCGAAAAAAATTTTGAATTATAACCTATAAAATTTTTACCATCATTTTAAAGTAGGTGTATTTTTAAGCATATCTGCAAAAAATGGACTTTTTTATTCACAATTTTCTAAGATATACACGAATTTACATATTTTCGCGTTTTGAAATTTGGCATCTTTTTTTTGAGCGATAATAACGCCAAATGTGGTCAATGGATTTTTGTTACAGTGAATTGCCACAGCTATTTTTAACCTTAAATTTCAAGTAACATTTTGCGGAAAATTAGTTATATAAAATATTTTCCCTCAATGATGCGTAATGAATATTTATTAATACTATATGAAAAGCTATTTTTTGAAAATTATAGATGATATTAAAATTTTTAACTATTTTTTTAATTTCTTTCTTTCTTCTTTTTTTTTTTTTTTAAAGTAAGAGTAAATTTTTGTAAGAGTAAATTTTTACCTTCGGCGTTTTATCGTCTGCTACTTTATTTTAACTTTTTTAAAATCGAATTGTCTAAAACTGAGAATTTTCGTTTTATGTTTTGTTTGAATTTTATGAAAATATTTTATGCCATTAACTGCATAATTTATTTCTAAACAAACTGTTGCTTATGAAGTGGCTGATACTATCATCCATATTTTTAAAGCACAGTATATTTTTATAGAAACATAAGGTTTAGAATAATCATTTTTATATATAAATTCTTTATATATAAAATATATATATTTGATTTTATATATAAAATATATATAAATTTTATATATAAAGTCAAATTATGATATAAACATACAACCCTCTAGAGACTGAATTAATGGAAGTTCAATGATTATGTAGAAATGATCTGCAGTTATTTAATGGCTGGATAAATCAGCAGGTTCTGTGGAAGAGTAAGAATAATTATATAAACGACACACAACATTCTGGATTCAATTAACAACGAGGATACGATAATTATAAAATGAATTTAAGAAGTTTTAAACACAAAAATTCAACTCATTTTGTTATCCTAAAATGTATTTTTATGCGTAGCGTATTTCCATTATATCCTTAAAATTCTAATTTAGAATGTAATTGTCAAGAACTGAATCCTAATCATCAGTAATATAATAAGAAATTATTACGGTTATTAATAAATCTTTCTTATAAAGTAATTGCAAATATTTCAAAAAACTTTCTGTCTGAATGCAAATATTTTTAATTTTATATTAATCAAGACTGCACACGATATTATTCATTTGCATTTCAATTCTTACCGTCAGCTCTAGTAGAAGTTACAAATAAATTATATTTAATTAAGGATTGGATTATTTAATTATGGCAAAGCACACGAAAGCTATCTGCCTAAAGGGAGGGATGCCTTCGTGGAGGACGTTCTAAGGGAAACTGGCTCGTATTCACGTTACATATGGGGAAAACCACGAAAACGCCCATGCAGCCAGCCCGTTTACTGGGATTCGAACCCCGGAGTGAACTACCAGTGTTCAGCGACTTTACCGCTCGGCCGTTTGTGGTCCTTTATGAAATGGAAGGCGATAACTTTATTTAAAATGATTGTCAGAAATACCAAGATATTTCGAAAAGTTGGATACTTTTTAATATACTTGCAGAATGCCTAAAGAAAAAGAGCAAGAATAAAGTAGAACGCCTGAAGAAAAAGGGAAGAAAAAATAACTTTTTGAGTAAAATTTAGTATTTGTATTTTTTTTAAATTTAAAATCCTTTAATCTTATGATATTTGATTCTTGGGATTTCAAAAATAAAATAATTTCCTAAAATATGAATAACATTTTAAGAAACCAAATGTAGGATAAAATTGTGTAAATAAATGGGCACAATGATAAAACTGTTTTAAGCAGTGTATGCAGGTCATCACAAGTTAAAATGTCGGTTATACATCTCTCTTACTTATATATATCTTTTCTGAACGGACCATTGAAAGTCGTGTTAACTGTACTTTACTGTATTTTCTCTTTTAATATATACAGTTTTTAAACGCATCGTAGTCTGGGTTGCAAAGTATTCTTCCGAAAGAAATGCAATTCAAATAAATAAAATCAAATTCTGGAAAATTTATATTAATAAATATATTTAAAATGCTCAGTTCGAAGGAATAAATAGAAAATTTTAAAACAATTATCTGAAGAGAAAGTGCAACACAAGCAATTAAAATAAAAGTATAAAAATTTAAAAATTACCTAAAATAATAACTATGACGAAAAATATATATAAAGAAACTATTTGAAAAAAAAAAGATAAAAATAAACGCTGCACCTTTATTTACGCAGTTCGAATAGGTAAATAGAAATTTTTAAAACAGTTATTCGAAAAAAAAAAAAAAAAAAAAAAAGTGCAACTTTAACATAAAATGCAATTCGAAAAAGAAAAAATTACTGAAAATAATAAGTTATAATTAAAAATATAATATAAAGAATATTATTTGGAAAAAAGGAACGATGGTGACTTTTTTTCCTCTCACGGGAAAGGAAACTAGGTTGCCATATATTAAGAAGTTCGCCAAGTGAAGTATTCTTGGCGCAAACTGACAAAAAATTGCCAACATAAATTTGTGAATTTCTCCGTAAATTTCGCTCCAAATTTTACAAAATTTCATATTTAGGCGTAATTTGAGTCGTAGAATCGAAATATGTAAAAAACATTGGTATGTTATTTCAGAAAAAGTCCGATTTTGTGTCAAAATACCTATGTTAGAATAGTGCTATATATAAATCTAATATATATCCTAAGTTGCGCTTTCGAGACATGAAGAACGCAATTTGAATTTTGTCAATCGGCCCAGTAGATCGGGAGATATAGGACTGTCCCATTTTTTTTTGAGCAGTGTACCTATTAAACGTAGCTACGTTTGAAATATATCTGCCGTTTAAAACAGCATTACCAATTGTCATAATTTTAGTACGTGAAACCATTCAACTACTAGGTCGCACAATCAATATTCAAATAAATTATCGTCGTCAAACTTAAAAAATTTTACACGAGTTTCTAAATAAGACCGGCTTGCTATAATTAGTTTTGGGCCATTTAGGCAATGGCAAGGCATGAGAGGTGGGTGTAAGTGCCAATAAAACTGATTGCGACTTGAATAAAGGATCTTTTTCGCTCTTGTGTCTGTTACAGAAAAAGAAAGAATGCCTTTTCCGTCCCTTAATGAGAAACAATGCTCGAGGGCCCACAAACGGACCGACGTTTGAAAAATACTTTCTTACGTGTGTATGTTGAAAGCCTAGAAGGAGAAAGTTAAAAGTGATTTCCGTTGCGGGAGGTTACCGAGGAGCAACGTTGGAAAACAACAACAGGTGACAAGTGACGGAAGATGGGGACGCCTGGTGTTTAACAATGGTAAACAGGCGTATGTCCCACGCCTTCCCCTGTGTAGAAGCAGCAACTTAATTTAAATTAATAAAAGTATTTACAGTGCAACAAGGGCAGATGACTGATTGTGTTACATTGCAGTTCAGGATACATTAGCATGTCATAAATAGTCAATTGCAAGACATAAAAAAAGGTCTTAAATTAAAAAAAAAAAAAAAAAAAAAAAAAAAAAAAAAAAAAAAAAACCCGAAAACAACACATTAATTATAAGGCGTAATTAGATACCAATAACCTTCACTCAATACATAAACTTAAGCATATTGCAAATGCGTGATAGTGTTGTATATTGGGAATACTGAGGTATCTAGAGATTCTATACTTACTACAGGGTGTACAGACAGTGAGCAAAAGCTTAGTAAAAGCATGATACTTGATAAAATACAGGACAAAATACATGCAAGCACTGATACAATACATGAGACACGGAATACACTGATAAAATACAAGAGACATGAAATACATTGATAAAGTACATGAAACATGATGCAACTTTAGAAATAGTACACAACACTAAAAATGTGATATACAGAGCGAAATACGTATACAAAGGTATTAACAGAATACAAAACAGAATATAGTGCATTAAAGATTTAAGTACAATGGATATATACATAATGCGCAGATGCTATTGCAAAGATAATTTGAGTATTATAGAATCTGCGCTGTTCGTATAAATTACAGGAACAAATGTTATAATGAATGCAGATACATTGTTACATGTGCAAGTGCTAAGACTTGAAGGAAGAATGCGCTGAGACACTGATGGACGCTGATAGAACTGAGACACTGAGGGATCGGTGCACTACTGGGTACTGATGGTAAAATACATTTATTGGTGTATTAATGACGAACAGAGAGGCGATTGGCGGATTCAGTGAGGAGAGCAGATGTCCTGACTCATCGCCCTAGTGATGCTGACAATTTGATTAATTTTGGATATTGCAGGCTTATGTGTAATAATAAATCTATTAAAAGCTTCTTTATTGGAGGTTTGGCTGTGGAGATGATGAGCAGTTGTCAATTCACATTCATAGAGGTAGTGATCCGGAGTGCTGTGACCTCCGCAGACGCATTGGTCACTTCGAGGTATGTTGCGTTGGAAGAAGTAGCTGGGAAATGAACCATGACCTGTTATGAATTGTGTAAGGGGTGCAATGGCGAAGTGCCTTTCTGTGCTGACTTTGGGTATAAAGTCAAAGGTGCGTCTTCCTGTGGGCCGGAGGTTCCACTCTCTCTGCCATAGCTGAAGACACTGTTTTCTTAGAATACTTTTCAGATGTGAGGGTGGTGCTGGAAGGTTTTGAATTCGGCGGCTGAGTCTGTGACCGCTTGCTTGGCTAAACGATCCGCTGCCTCATTGTCCTCGTTGTCCGAGTGGGCCTTTATCCATTTCAGTAGCAAGTTAATGTGTGCATGCCGTTGTAGAAGATGCTGTAAGTGAGATAATTAGAGGTGAAGTGTGCTGATGGTTTAGTAGTGCCTGCAGTGTTGAGAAGCTGTTCGTGTGGAGGGTTGCATGCGTGATGTCTTGATGGATGATGTGTTGAGTTGCTGCCGTGATAGCAAGAACCTCAGCCTGGGAAACGCTGTTCTGTAGTTGTAGGCGACTCTTCCATTCTAGTCGACGTTGTCCGTCTTGGTAGTAGATATAGGCACTGTAAGGATCTTAAGTTTTACTACCGTTTATTTTATTTTAAATCTTTACTATCACTTCTTATTTTCTACTTCCGGCCAGAATTATAATCGTGAAGGTTTTTATGCAAAGTTTGTCTGGCGAACGCCAAGTATTTAAGTTGTGGCCTTTTGCCAAGCGAGAGAGAGGAAGCGAGAGAGAGTCAACGCAGGCCGCTTATCTTAGAAGTTACGCAGTTGCTGTTTGCCTTCCAGGCCAGAGGTTTTAATCCTCTTGATAAATTAAACGTATTGTAGTGTTCACAGTCTCTGTGCTACATACGCTTCCTGTTATTATAAGGCCAATCTTCCACGTGTATTATTCTAAAGTTAAATTAGAGTTTAGTTTTATTTTTATACTTTTACGTTAGACCCCAAGTGGCGGGTCAGTGTATTCCGAAGTACGGAAGTTATTGTATATAGAGAAAAATAAAGGGTTTTGTATACCCTTCGCCTGTATCCTGTCTACTTACCACAATTAGTGAACATAGCTTTAGTAAGCTCTCTGTTCCGAGTCAGATCCTTGTATGTTCCCGAAGAAGGTTAGAAGGAACGTTGACCCTGATAGTGGCGCCCAACGAAGAAGAATAAACATGGCCGAGTTTCAAGAAGAACCTGTGCTGCCTGCAGAAACGGCTCAGAATCCAGAAATGCCAGCTGCCGCCCTGGAAGGATTTGGTTACATCGTCCAGACCATGCGCGCTTCGATGAAACCAGAAGCAACATTTAACAGAAACTCACCGGTAACCAGTTTTTTGGAAAAATTGGATGATCACTTCATGCTCTACCCCGTGCCCGAGTTTCAAAAAGTTACCTTAGCTACCAGCGCTTTGAGGGGTCAAGCGCTTAACTGGTTCAAATGTATAGGCAGAAGTCTCTTGGGTCAAGCAGGAAGTCCCACCTATACTTACGAGAATTTCAAGACTGCCCTACTAAAAGCCTTCCCTGTTGTAAGGGATCGTGCGAAATTAGAAACGGAACTTTTCAGTATATATCAACAAAGAATCGAAAACCTCTCGAGCTTTATTTTAAGAAAAATTCACGTTTTCAAGCTCTTGTATGGAAACCGTCCGGATCCTGAAATAATTCAAGTGATTTTGCCGAGGTTACTGCCCCAAGTGCAAGACTTTATTGAATTAAGAAATCCGACTACACTGGAAAAGTTATTTGAGCTAGCAAACCAGTTTGAAAGTAGAAGAACGGCGGACGTCGAAAGAAGACGCCAATATCATCAGCGAAACCAATTTGGTACGCCAAGACTACAGCAAACTCAAGCATACGGCTACGGAGAAAAAGCGAATCAGTGGGCAAGGAAACCCGAGCATTCAAAAACAGCCGGCGAACGTCGACAGTTCAATAGAAACCCAGGAAAAAAGTCTCAAGGCCAGGGGAAAAAGAAGGAAAGCACGGAAAGGAAAAATAATTTAAACTAAAACGGATTTCTGCTGACGAGAGGGTGCGGAAATCCGAAGGCCACGAAAACCCCTCTTCCTACAAGTTAAATACAGTAATGGTGAAAAATTTGACTCTTCCGAAGATTGAAGTCTTGGTGAATAATATCCCAGCCACCGCACTCCTGGATACCCGCGCGCAGTGTTCCTGTGTGGCGGAAGATTTTTTTAGGAAATATTTTCGCAAATACCGCATATATACTGCGGATAATACGACAGTGTTAGCGGCGCAAGGAGAAAAATGTAAGTGTATAGGTAAAGTACCTTTGTATATCAGTATCAAGGACGAACAAATAAAGGTGATGTTTTTTATAGTAAAGAATCTGCAAGCACATTTAATCTTAGGGATAGATTTTCTTTCAGACGGACAAGCAACACTGGATTTTAATGAAGCGTCCCTTAAGCTGACAATGAGACCAGTTCGTACTGAAAAGGCTGAACCGCCGATGGTAAATCTTGACCACCTGCCTAATGACGAGCAAGAAAAAATCCGACAAGTGGTAAGTGAATTTGCTTCGTTATTTAGTGATATTCCAGGATTTACTCAGGTTACTAACCATAGTATTGACACCGGAGATGCATTGCCAGTTCGTCAAAAACCATACCGGTATGATAAGAATAATGAAAAAATTAAAGAATGGCATATTACCGATATGCTACGTAAAACGATCATAACGCCCATCTCAAGTAGTTATGCTAGCCCGGTGGTTTTATGTAAGAAAAATAATGATTATCCTTTTTAGCATCCAAAAAGGTGGAGATTCGCTATTGATTACCGTAAATTAAATTCCGTAACGAAATATCCGGTATATCTGTTACCGATCATAGAAGAAATTTTAAGGAACATAAAATCAACCAAATTTATGACGACTTTATACTTAACGACTGGTTATTTTCAAATAGGGGTGAGGCCTGAGGACGTGCCTAAGACTGCTTTTATAACCAAGTCTGGCACTTATGCATTTTTGCGTATGCCGTTTGGCCTTTCAGTGGCCCCGGCAACATTTCAGCGATGCATGGACATTGTGTTAAGACCTGTTCTTGGAAAGTCCACATTTATCTATTTAGACAATATCATTATTACTAGTGATAATCTCGACCAACATGTACAGGATTTAAGACAGGTGTTTTCTTTATTAAATGAGGCCGGTCTAAAAGTTAATGTCGAAAAATGCAAATTTGCAGCCCCTGAATTAAAATATTTAGGTTACAAAATATCTCAAAAAGGGATCGAGACAGATGAATCAAAAATAATCGCTGTACAAAAGTATCCGACTCCAAACACGGCAAAGAAGCTCTCTTCTTTTCTAGGACTTTGTTCATATTATAGGTCCTTTATAAAAGATTTTTCGGCTATCGCGGAGCCATTGTTAAAATTAAAAAGGAAAAAGGCAAGATTCTAGTGGACGGCCGAAGCCAATAGTGCTTTCGAAAAATTAAAACAAGCATTAACGCAAGCCCCTGTGTTGAAATTTCCTGAAAAGGATGAGAATTTAGAAATTTCAGCGGATGCTTCGGATTATGCGGTAGGAGCGGTACTTTCGCAAAATCAGCAGCCCGTCGCATTTTTTAGCCGAACTTTAAATCAAACACAAAGAAACTATTCCGCGACCGAGAGAGAGGCACTTGCAGTTCTGTTAGCAGTGCAAAAGTTCCGAGTCTATTTTGGAAAGGCGCCGATAACAGTGTACTCTGATCATGCGGCGGTAACTAGATTGTACTCAGGGAAAAATTTATCCCGCAGGTTAATAAGATGGGCACTCAAGCTGCAAGAATATAATCTGGTAATCAAGCATACGCCCGGTAAGGAAAATATCGTAGCAGATGCCCTATCAAGAATTAAAATAGGTGAACAAGGGAATACCGTAAAGGTGGCAATGCTCACAGCATGTACAATAAATTCCCGAGAAACTGTAATAACTGAACTGGATAAGGATCCTGAGTTTGGAAGCATTTATGAGTATTTGAAGGATCCTGAACATTTTAGCCACCAAGATATTGTGGCGATAAGAAATAGGGCGGCCCATTACGAACTAATAGATGGTCTATTATTCTATACAAAAACTACGAATTCCAACAACGAATTTCGACCTGTTATCCCAGCTAGTCTTAGATTAAATATCCTGCAGGAGCTCCATGACAGCCCTTTAGCTTCTCATGCTGGTATTCGAAAAACTATCCAACGCGTACGCGAGGCAGTCTACTTTCCTGAACTGCAAAAGTTAACAAGGGCGTATGTCCAGTCCTGCCCAACATGTCAAGCAGTTAATTATATTAATTTTCGCCCAACCGGGTTTCTAAATAGTATTAAATCCGAATTTCCAAACGAAATAATTGGCATCGATTTATTGGGCCCTTTCCCAAAAAGTCAGTTAAATAAAAGTCGCCATCTCCTTGTTATGGTTGATCATTTTAGTAAATGGACCGAAATTGTTCCCTTAAAACGAGCCTCCGCGAAATTAGTTACTGATTCTATTTTAAATAAATATATTTTAAAATACGGGGCGCCCCTAAAAGTTATATCGGATAATGGTCCTCAATTTGTAAGTAATATATTTGAAGACGTGCCAAAAACTGGGCATACGTCATTTAAAAATGGTCCCGTATCGGCCGCAATCAAATATAGCGGAACGGGTCAACAGAAATATAGTGAAAATTATCCGTAGTTATGTTAAAAATTTTCATAAAAGCTGGGATAACTATGTCAATGAATTTGCTTTCGCCCTTAGGTCGTAAAACATGATACAACGGGCAAAACTCCTGCTGAGTTATTTCTAGGCAGAAAGAATATAACACCGTTAGATAAATTATTTTATGTGCAACAAAGAGCCCCAGAATTTAAAATGGGTGATATAGAAAAACTAATAAAAGAAGCAAAAAAGAATACGGAAGTAGCACAAAGAAAACAGAAGCTATATTATGATTTGAAACGACGGGGAGTAACTTATTAAGTAGGGAATGAAGTTTTAAAAATTAAGCATTCACTTTCTTCAGCACCAGAAGATAAAACTGCCAAATTTTTTCCACGATTTGAAGGACCATATGTTATAGAAAAAATAACTCACGCTGTTGTAGTGTTAAAAGCCAGAAATGGTGGAACCTGTTCCGCAAACATTGATCAAATCAAGCCCTACTTCGATCGTAATAAAATGCAAATCTTTTCAGATCTTTTGCAGGACACGGCAGACACCGCAGGCACAAGATCCAGAGGTGAAAAAACGACAAGTACAAGGGCAAGCCAATGAGAGACAGAAGCAAGTGAAAAGAAAATTGCCCCGCGGAAAAATTGAAGGTAACAAGAAAAAGAAGCCGTTCCACCGTCCAGAAAAGAGAGTTCACGAACACCCCCAGAATGAAGAAGGGAGAAGGACGACGTATGTGAAGAGAACCAGGAGAAATGACGGCAACTATAACCCGGCTTTAAAACGGAAGATCTACTCATCCGACAGAACTCTCCGCAGCAAAAGTCGCCGAACTGCGGAAGGGCCATCAGCGGCGGAGGAAAAGTTACAAGGAAAATTTGAACGGCCAGCAACGAGGTCCAAGCAGGAAAACGACAGAAGTTTCCCGGTTCCGCCAAGACCAGCTGCCATCAAACGGCCAAGACCACAAGCAGAGGAGAAAAGGAAGGTATTCAAGGGTGGCCGAACTGGGGAAAAAAGGAAGCTTCCAGAGGAAAGCACTGAAGGGCGAGCCCGTACAAGAAGGAGGATAAATCAAACTACTATCTGCAGTACCTTTAAAGACTGGGCCGAGAAAAGGATGTCCGAATATTATAAAGATAAGTAAAATTTTATGTTACTTTGCAAACTTAAGTTAATCTTTCATTCTTACTGCAAGTGGCAGATTTCAAGAAGTTTTACCTCATGCGAGGTCTACCTTTATTGCCAAGAGGGCGAGAAATGAGTTGTGACCGATTTTCTTATTATGTTTTCAATTACTCGCGCGTAAAACTAAAGTTGATGTATAATAGCGTTGTGTAAAGACTTAAATATTGTAAAAAGTTATTGTATAAATTTTATTGAAAACTTTCTAGCAAGAGAGAAGTTTTAGTCTGAAAGACTTTTTTGAAATGTATTATTTCAATGTAGAAAGAATTGGTACTTGCTTTGAAAAGAATAGAAGTTAACAAGGTACTACTAATGTATGTTTTCAAATGTATAAAATTAACAGCATGTTGACATGTTCTTATATACAATGTGAACTGTTATTTTAAATGTTAAGAAATACCGTGATATGGTAAAAGTGAAAGTAATGTTAAAAATTTGTTATTCGTGTGACTGTAAAGACTAAATCATGGCGAATATGTGTTAAAGGTTGAATGATGTAGTTAGGCTCTCTGACGCTACACTTTAGAGTTAGCCACTTTTAGAATAGTACCTCAGGGTTTAGAGTTGAAATTAGGGTGTGTTAAGAGGTCTCGTTATGTTGAATTTTAACACGTTAGTGTTTTGATTGTAGGAGGAAGTGTGGCACACGTAGACAGAAACACATTCGTGTTTGGTGTTCTTTTACAACACATGTCAGAGAGCACGGGGAGAGATAATTAAAATAGTCATGAATGAAATAAGAATGTTAAGAGAAGTATATTGTATATGTTACTTGCCATTTCATTGTGTAACATTTCATTAAACTAGTTTTCCTTCCAGATCTCTGGAAGGAACCAGAATTGAATAAAAGCTCCTGTTTAGATGCAGTACAGATGAAAAAAAGATTGTTGTATATCCTGGGAGCTGCCATTGTAACAAATTTCTTTCTTTTAAATTTCTAGTTTCTAGCGAAGTGTGTTTGTAAAAGATTGGCCTCGCGTTAGATTCTAGAGCTAAAAGTTTTCGACAAGGTCGTTTTAGACCTCAGTTTCAAACTAATTAACTCTGGCGGGAAGTATGTAAGGATCTTAAGTTTTACTAACGTTTATTTTATTTTAAATCTTTACTATCACTTCTTATTTTCTACTTCCGGCCAGAATTATAAGCGTGAAGGTTTTTATGCAAAGTTTGTCTGGCGAACGCCAAGTATTTAAGTTGTGGCCTTTTGCCAAGCGAGAGAGAGGAAGCAGTGAGTCAACGCAGGCCGCTTATCTTAGAAGTTACACAGTTGCTGTTTGCCTTCCAGGCCAGAGGTTTTAATGCTCTTGATAAATTAAACGTATTGTAGTGTTCACAGTCTCTGTGCTACATACGCTTCCTGTTATTATAAGGCCAATCTTCCACGTGTATTATTCTAAAGTTAAATTAGAGTTTAGTTTTATTTTTATACTTTTACGTTAGACCCCAAGTGGCGGGTCAGTGTATTCCGAAGTACGGAAGTTATTGTATATAGAGAAAAATAAAGGGTTTTGTATACCCTTCGTCTGTATCCTGTCTACTTACCACAATTAGTGAACATAGCTTTAGTAAGCTCTCTGTTCCGAGTCAGGTCCTTGTATGTTCCCGAAGAAGGTTAGAAGGAACGTTGACCCTGATAGCACAACCTACGCCATCCTCCTGCTTGGACCCATCCGAGTAGAAGTGGGATCCTTGCGTGGGAACTTGGGTTTCATTGGTATTTGAATGACGTGAAAGGTCTATCTTGACACCTTTACCTTTGACAGCCGGATGAGTGTGTAGGGGATGGCCAGCAAAATAGACTTAAGTGAGGATTGATGCCATATGCTGATCCTCTAAATATGATGCAATGAGAAGTAGACTAACGTATTTTTTTCGCGGAAGATGCTTTGTTATGGTATCTCGAGAAATTTCCCACAGCAAACGAAAGAGGAAATATCTTTATCGTCTTTCTTGGGGAGCGTAGAAAAAAATATGCGGGGCTGAATTTAATTATTTCGTGGATATAACTGTTTCGTAAAAGGATGAGGCAGACAGATTGAGTAAAGATGTTCAAGTGAGGTGTGATTGTGAGAGAATAGTGGTAACTAATAATTAGGTTTGAAGTTTAAAAACAGAGATTTTAGTGAGGGAGGAGGAGAAGTTTTGAGAAGAGTTCTTTTTGTTATGGCTTCGTTCCTTTGCTTGATCGAGATATGTGGAAGAAAAAAAAGAGGTGGAAGAGTCAGCATTTTTTCCAGACAAGTACCCTTATTAGGAGAGACTTTAGTTTTTAGACGAAGGGTGATGTGTTTCAATTTCCAGAATATAAGGAATGATTCCTACAAGTTAAAAGCAGCGTTAAGAAAGGCCGAAATATGTGCACATGGTAGGACGGAGAAAAAGACCTTTTTTTCCGTAATGTTTTCTTAGAAAGACGAAGCTGTAAAGAATCCTGCTGTGTTTGGTTCCTGCTTGCGGCTGTGATGATTAGATAATGCGGGTGCAGATCTTTAATTAAAGCCCCATGGTTAATGGTTCCTGTCCTACAGAGAAAAAGAGGATAAAGATACCGAAAACGATTCCTCTTAACGAAATGTGTGAGAGTCAGTGTTCGTATGAACTATATTGTAATGTATTTTGCAGTAATTTACAAAACAGACAATCTTCTTAGTACAACATAAATTTTATTTCTAGTTTACGGTGATAGACAAATTTTATACAATTCTTAAGTGGCAAAATTTTCATCCTACTCCTAGCTGTAAAATCTTCAGAATACTAATCTTTTTTTAACAATATCTCTCGTTGCTGTGCAACGGTTTGATACAAATATGTCGTTGCCACTTCAACAATAATTATACTTATTTATTAAATAACAAGATATTACAACCTCTCCCCCCTCCAGATAAACTTTAATTTATATTTTTATAAATTAAAGTTTACGTTTTTTTTCCAAAACAACAATATCAGCACAATATAAAATTGAAATACAAGATATAACATAATAAGATACACTGAGGAAGAGAGGAAGGAACAAAATATTTTTTTATCTACATAGAGAAACAAATTATTTAATCAGACCAGGGTGTACGGCTTAATGCGTCTACATTTTTATGGTTTTTACCACTTCGATGAACGATCGTGTAGTTGTAGTACCAGTGCCCATCTCATAAGTCGGGGATTTAGAATCACATTATTTTTGAGCCAAACTAAGGGATTATGATCGGTCATGATGAGGAATTTAGTATGCCCGTCTAAATAACATTGAAGTTTCTTTACAGCAAATATTATGGCGGCGCATTCCTTTTCTGTGGTAGAGTACTTTTTTCAGTTTCTGTAAACTTCTTACTGAGGTATAATACTGGATGTTCATTGTCTCGTTCATCTTTTTGAGCTACAATGACACCCATACCAGAGTTTGAAGCATCAGTTTGCAAAATAAACTCCTTATTGAAATCAGGTGCATGTAGTATAGGCCTTTGAGACAGTTTCTCCTTTAGCACTTCAAATGCTTTTGTGCACTCTTCTGTCCAATTTATCTTCCCTTTCTTTAAGTTTACTTTCAAAGTTTCTGTTAAAGGTGCTGCGATAGATGAGAACATGGGAATGTAATGATTATAATATCCTGCTAATCCTAAACATGCTCTGACTTGACTTTTTGTAGATGGCACTGGAAAATCAAGAATAGCTTTTACTTTCACTTCACTTGGCATTCTTATACCACGACCTACAATATGTCCTAGATATTTTACTCTATCTTGAGCAAATTTACATTTTATTGGTTTAATAGTTAAACCAGCGTCCTTTATTTTGGACAAAACGGCTTTCAGGTGACTTGGATGTTCTTCCCAGTTGTTTGAAAAGATTGCCCCGTCATCTAAATATGGAACAGCAAAGTTTTCACAACCGTGAAGGATTTCGGCCATCATTTTACTAAATGAAAATGGTGCATTTTTAAGTCCGAAAGGCATCCGTAGAGGTCTAAATGTGCCAAAACTTGTAACAAAAGTGGCTAATCTTTGAGCATTAGGTGTTAAAGGTATTTGCCAGTATTCCTTTGTTAAATCCAAAAGAGTTATATATTTTGCGCCTGCTACCGTTTCTACTCGTTGTTCGATGTTAGACAAGGGGAAGAATTGTGTTTTAGTCAATTTATTCAATTTTCTACAGTCGATACAAGGTCTTGGATCCCTCCCTGCTACTTCTACTAAAATCATAGGAGAAGTGTAATCTGAATCTCCTATTTCAATTATTTTATGCTGAAGCATTTTATCAATTTCTGTTTTTAATATATCCGTTTGTCTAGGAGGCATTCTGTATGGTTTACAGTGAATTGGGGTGTTTTCTGTCAACTGAATATCATGCGTTATTAAATGAGTTTTTCCAGGTTTATTAGAAAAGATTTTTGAAAACTTCAGCAGCACATCATGCAATTCTTGAATCTGTTGTTCATTTAGCTTATCACTTAAGGAGCTGTTTTCTTTGATGTCCTCAAAATCGAACAATGTTGGTTCAGAGTCTATTGTTGGGAAATTTTCCTCCATATCATCAATTTCAGATTGATCTTCTGTAATCATAAGGTTAACCGATTCTGCTCGTCTATGATAGGGTTTAGCATGTTAACATGGTAGACTTGGTTAAAGTCATTTTTTTCTTCGAAACTCACAACATACTTAGTTTCGGATAATTTCTTCTCAACCTTCCCAGGACCTTTCCATTCAACTGCTAGTCTGTTTGGTTTATTCGTTGGTACAACTAATACTAAATCCCCTTCAGAGAATTCTCTTTTTATAGCTTTACGATCGTACCACACCTTTGTTTTGGTTTGCATTTCCAGCATTTTATCTGTAGCCCGCTCTTTGCATTTTTTTAACCGATTTATCAATTGAAAAACGTATTCAACAACATTATTTCCTTCGTCTTTAGGATTCATCCATTGTTCATATAATAATGTTACAGGTGTTCTAAGATTTCGACCATATACTAATTCTGCAGGTGTAAATCCCGTACTCTCGTGCGTTATTGTTCTTAAAGCAAATAGAGCTGCGGGAACTTGCTTCTCCCACTCAGGGGCTGCTTCGATACATAAAACTTTTAAAATTCGTTTGATTGTTCGGTGAAATCTTTCAACAGGGTTGCTCTGCGGATGGTGTACTGAGCTTCTAGTTACTTTTATTCCAAATTTTTCTACAAATTCTATGGCTAGATTGCTCATAAAGGAGGTACCTTGATCAGTTTGTATTTCTTTCGGGAAACCCATTCTACTAAATATTTGTAACATGGCTTCAATTACTGACGTTGTGCCAATATTAGGAACAGGTACAGCATCCGGATATTTTGAAGCTAAACAAATAGCTGTAATTAAATATCTATTGCCATTCGGTGTTATTGGTAAAGGACCGCATGCGTCAAAGTTAATTTTTGAAAATACTTCTGCAATAATTGGTACTAAAGTCAAAGGTGCTTTGGCTTTATCATTAGATTTTCCCACTCTTTGACATGGATCGCAAGTTTTAACATACTCTTCTATTTCTTTATAGCAATTAGGCCAGTAAAAGTATCTTGTTAATCTATCTTTAGTTTTGACGACTCTTAAATGTCCAGATGTGCTATCATGACATAATGACTTTATTTGATCCCTATATTTTTCAGGAATAACAATTAATTCCCTTTCATTTCCATTTTTATCTATTTTCCTTTTCACCAACAATCCATTTTCTTTTACTTTGAAATCATTTGTCTTGCTGGAATTTTCATTTTTAGCTTCGTTAAGCAATGACGCTAGATCTCTACTTTGATGCTGAGATTCAATTAATTCCTTTGAATTAACATTAATCACTTTCTTAATTTCCTTGTCTTCCTCATCAGCTTGCGGTAAAATATCTTCGTCAGTGTCAATAAACGTCAATTCTTCTAGTTTCTCCATTTCAATTTCTCTGCTTCGATCATCTTCAGGAGATCCTTTTACTTGAGATCGTGTCAAAACCGCATTCATTTTTTCTAAATTTAAGAATGATTTATTTTTGAACAATTGTGCAGTTTTGTCACCCAATACATATCTTCCGGGATCATTTGTAACAACAGCTGCCTTTGTCTTTATATTACCAAGTTCGCAATTAATTTCAACTTCCGCTAACGGTAGACACACTAAATGGTCATTTAAAAGATATTGTACCCAGACATGTTCTCTAGTCATTTTTGCGTTATCTATATATTTCCGAGAAATAACATCAACAGTGGCTCCTGTGTCTCGAAGAATAGGCATTTCATACCCATTCACTAAACCGTTGATTGTATATGTCTCTAACAAATCATCACTCGAAGATACGCAATTTACCTTTTCATTTGGTTTTAAGCGAGGACACTGAGACTTAAAATGTTCATATGATCCACACTCGAAACAATGTGATCGATATCTTTTGTCATATAAATTTTCTTGGTTTTTGTTTTGGAACTGATTCCTTTGCTGATGATCTTTTTTGTATTTTGAATCATCCCATCTATCAGAATGCTTAAAATGAGGCGGATGCTCTATTTTTTTCACAAAATTATCATAACGCGGTTTAAATGATCCTTTGTTAAATTTCTCAGTTTGATTGGTAGAAAATTTCTGTTTTATTGTTTTTCTCACATCTTCAAAATCTTCAATTTTCTTATCCATTTCAGTAGGTGAAATGATGGTTGTCCATTGATCCATAAAATGGTCTTTGAAATCAGGAGAGGTACGCTTTTTTATTTGATCAACCAGTATGAGATCTTTTAGCTGTTCAAAAGTTTTAATGTTTAATCCGTTAAGCCATCCTTCTAAATAATTTTTTAATTCATAGTAGAAATCATACCAAGTACTTTCAGTAGATTTTTGGTGTTTATTAAATAGTTGTCGAAATTTTTCCGATGTCAATTTAAATCGTTGTAACAGTAAAGTTTTTACATATTCATACTTTTTCGCTTCCTCTTCTGGTTCTCTAGCAATAAGCTGAACAATGTAAGGAGGCAGTAATGAAATAAGTTGAGTCACTTGATTTTCAGCAGGTATATTCATTATTTTAGCTTGACGCTCAAATAACACCAGGAATAAACTTATTTCATCTTCTTTAGGGTTGAAACGTGGCATGACATCGTGAATTCTCATTTTTAAAGGCTGCTCTGGTAACTGCGTAGTTTCTGCCGGCTGTGCTGTGGCAGCCATTGCTTCCAGCTGAAGTTTCTGTAGCTCAAAGGCTCTAATTCGCTCTTCTCTTTCAAGCTCTTCTTTTCTTTCTTCTCTTTCGCGTTCCCTTTCTCTTTCTTCTCTTTCGTGTTCCTTTTCTCTTTCTTCTCTTTCGCGTTCTTCTCTTCTTTCTCTTTCTTCTCTTTCGCGTTCTTTTTCTCTTTCTTCCTTTTCGCGTTCCTTTTCTCTTTCTTCTCTTTCGCGTTCTCCTCTTCTTTCTCTTTCTTCTCTTTCGCGTTCCTTTTCTATTTCTCTTTCTTCTCTTTCGCATTCTTCTTTTCGTTCCCTTTCTTCTCTAATTGCAGCCAGTAGTTCTCGAGTAAACTCCTCATCATAATCGGGACTTTCAGTAATCAGTTTATGCAACTGAGCAATCTTAAATTCAGGTTTTACGGTTAAACCTAACTCTTCTGCTAGTACTTTTAAATCCTGTTTTTTACTCCTAGCTAAGAATGACATGTTGACACAAGTTACTTTTAATAGGCTTCCTTTTGAAATTCAATCTAAAAGCTCGTACTTGTATTAAAAATATATAATTTCTGGCGAGATTTTCTCGAATACGAAATTCACACTAACCAATTGGAGAGAATTATTTAAACAACTTTGCCAGGTTGGCACGAAATAATTTAATACTACTTCGGGTTGACGTTTTAACTCACTATTCACAAGCCTCGTTAGTTACAACTATATAAACACCTTTGCCAGTTAGGCAATACAATGAAATTTTACCAACGTCAGTTTGACGATTTTACTATCTATCTCCACGCCTGGTTGGCGATAACAAAAACAATTTTTGCCAGTTTGGCAATACAACTTTTAGAATATACAATCTGTAATAAGTCGGGATGACGTTACTATATACCACACGCCTGGATGGCGAGAACTTAGACTTTGCCAATTCTGCAGTATAATCAATTCACTCTACGTCAGTTTGACGTTATTACTTATTTTCACGCGCCTGCTTGGCAACAAATTCAAAAACTCAGCTAGAAGTTCTTTTTTTTTTTTTTTTTTTTTTTTTTTTTTTTTTTTTTTTTTTATAAATGCTGGGATGGCTTACACATATCAATTATTAACATAAAATTTCAATACAAATAAAAGTAAAGCATAAATAATAATTTCAAAATACTTCTTTACCACGAATATCAATTATAAATTTTAAGCTGAATAATTTTGGGGTCAGTTATTTTAAACAAAATCTTACACGATATACTATAATTCTGAAATAAAGTATTAAAATTCAATAAAAGCTTTTTTTTTAAGAAACCCAAAAGTTAATCTTATCTTCAGAGATCAGCAGTATCCTATTTTTGACAATTTTTGCTCGGACGCAAGTTACAGAAGCACAGAAGATAAACTTTGAATGATCCGCTTCAAATCTGGCTTTATAACGGCAGACTTCTTACATCCATTTCTCCCAGAAATAAAAAAAAACTTGGTAATTGGTATTAGCAAACTTGTTCTAAAAATTCAGTAAATTTCTGGGATTAGGAGACCAGCACCATCGAAATTGATAATTGCACTCCTAATTTCCAGTATCTCGGTGGAACCTCCAATTTATTAAGACTGTAATGTATTTTGCAGTAATTTACAAAACAGACAATCTTCTTAGTAGAACATAAATTTTATTTCTAGTTCACTGTGATAGACAAATTTTATACAATTCTTAAGTGGCAAAATTTTCATCCTACTCCTAGCTGTAAAATCTTCAGAATACTAATCTTTTTTTAACAATATCTCTCGTTGCTGAGTAATGGTTTGATACAAATATTTCGTTGCGCTATCAACAATAATTATACTTATTTATTAAATAACAAGATATTACAATATCTAATGGAGTGGAAATCAGAGCACCTATGAACTTTATCGTACTGTGTGAAAGTCTTGCATTCGTACAAACAAAATCGGAATATATAAATTTACTTTGTCGTCGAAAAAGTCATAAGTACCTTTCATCCATTTCCTACATGCATGAATGATTATGTAAACTAAATTTTGTTTTAAATCACAAACTGATAGTCAGGAGTTTATTTTAAAATATTTAAGTCTTTATGTGTATACTGATTGTAATTTTTATACGTTACTGAAATTCTTAACGGTTAGTATAAAACAATAAAGTTGTGTAGCTAAGAATAAGCAAATTTTAATAACACGTTTGTGCACTACATTAAAATAAGAAAATTTAAATTAATTTTTATTTATATATTATGTACATTATATATTTATATATTATGTACATTATATATTTATATATTATGTACATTATATATTATTTATATAATATGTATTATTGTATTATGTACAATTTCTGTTGCATTTGTACATTAATATCAAATGTTCATTAAGAAATGAGATTAAAAATGTGTTACTTTATTATCAAAATGTGTGACATTATTATTAATGAATTGCAAAGCTTCTTATTTTGTATTTGCATTCACATAGTTTCCTACATAAGCAACAAAATAATTAGAAAGACAAAAGTGGATTGAAAAATTTTCATTGACACCACTGAACTTACTTTTACTTAAACGGAAATAAAACAGGTATGAATACAAAGAGTCTATCATTTGTGGAATATACGGAGAAAAGTTTCATCTTTCAATAGTTACGCGAAATGGTTGGAAGATTAAGAAGCGGTAAAAGTAACATTAGGAACAAACAGCCTTTTCGGGAAACCGCAGTGAGCTTATACTTGATGAATTGTGATATAGACAGGTTTACACTATAATCAAGGTTAAGTGCCAGTAAAACCCGGAAAGGTTATAACAGCAATGTGTATGATATTTAAATTTTGTTTAGATACTAACAAATTCTTAAAATTTCCGCGAACGTTTTCAAGTACCTGATATAAAAGTTTACGACAGGGGCACAAAAATCTTTCTTATACATTGAATATTGCATTTAAGATACTTCAATGAAAATGTTTATCCTCATTACACTTCTCGAATTACCTAATATGTGACAGGATAATTTAAGTTGAGTAATTATTCTGAGGTTCATAATAATATTTTCACAGAATATAAAATATGCCTGACTAAAAAAATCTGGCACAAAACTTTAATTAGATACTGTTTATATTTTATCGAAGTATTACGAAATATCAAAAAGGGAAGCCTGGCATCTGAAACAATTGGGTCGATATGATAGCAAGATGTGGAAAAAAATTCAAAGCGGTATAAATTAATTACCTTGAGGAAAGAAAAATACCTTATACAAACTAAAAATGAGAGCAATCAATTTTGGAGCTGCAAGAATGAAGAAAAAAATGAGCTGATAACCCAAATCTCACCTGAAAAATGTATGCTGTAAAGAAAAACGTTTTTGGAATAGAAAATTATAAAGTGAATTGAAATAAAATGTAAGCGATTATTCCTAATTAGGAGTTTAGAAATATAAGCAGAAATACTTGATATGTTTAAAAGAGTAAAAATATAATTACATAAAATAAATAGACAAGGAATGAAAATGAACTTAACACGCTGAGTAGAAATGCCATCAGCACTCAAATGCAACTTTATAGGCAAAACTAGAATGTAGTACAGATGTAAACTTTACAGAAACTAGTAGAGATGTAAACTTTATAGAAACTAGTATAGATGTAAACTTTATAGGAAAAAACTAGAAATAATATGCTTTTATATTTTCTCTGTAGAGGTAAATTTATGGTAATATGGAATTATTGATGAATATGCTAAGAGTTTATTATTACTGTTACTATTATTGTTATTATTATTTATCTGTGTTTTTGATTCTTTTTTTATTTCTCTTTCATTTTTTGCGTTTTTTAAAGCTTTACTGAATATAGTTCTGTTGTCTTAAATGTAAATGCTGTATATTGGCATACCTTCTTTGAATTTACTTAAATTATAATAATATTAATAATTATATTATTAATAATAAAATGAGCATGAATTTTTATAATCAAGATAAGTACATATATACTATATATTATTTTCGATTTAAGGAAAGGTTATTTTATATTTTTCTTATAGTACTTCCACACGAATATCTAATCATAAGTGTAAGAGCAGAATAAGTATTAAAACAAATTCACGCGAACCATTGTAATAACTAGAGAAATGTTGTAGAATTGTCTTAATTTTTTCTTATATTATTTCTTAAACGTAAATGAAGAAGTAAACAAGTAATGTATTTCAAATTTAATTTTTTTTTCTAAATTTATACTTGTTTACTTTTTAAAGTGCACACGCATATTATACCTTCTCTATAATAATGCTTAAGAATTTTCTCATTCATATGAAACTATTAAAAAAGAGCATTGAAAAATTTGAAAATAGATTTACAAGTAAGTATGAAAATTAATTTAAATGGGAAAGAAAGTGATATTTTAATACATAAAATAAAAATCGGGAAGAGAAAACAAAATGTGAAAATAAATTTACGTGCTGAAAATTCGAAATATAAATTAACATTTGAAATCAAATTTAGTTGCTTATTTAACATTAAACTGTTTTAGACTAGGAAGGCTTAGGAAAAATTCAGAAAATAATTTAAATAGATCTTTGTGAAAGACATGAGGAATCGAGAATTGTTTAATTAAATAAAATATAAATCTTGCTGAAATCAAAATTGATAAGGGTTAGCGAATGAATTTCTTTCGTCTAGATCAAGGATTACCAAACTTTTCCTAAATCAACAGTTTTTAAAAAAGTGATTTTCTTCATCCATCCCTCCCACCTTTCTCTTTAATGTAAAATACACAGCATAATTTAATACTATACAAAAGCGACTTTTTGTCGCCTTCCTGATAACAGCATTATCACATTTATTTCTGTTAAATGTCGGAGACATTGAAAATTGCCCCTGTCATGATAAATTAAGAAGCGGTTCTTAAGGTAACATAATTAGTATTTTACCTAAACTCAAGTATAAATGAATTTATTCGCGTTTCACAGTAAAAAATATAACCACTAACGTCTATATCTCCAAAATAAGCAAATGAAAGACAGTATAAAGTAGTTAGTAAGTGTGATAAAAAATTTACCTAAATCTAATAACTTCCCATATTAATATCTAAAATGAAATAATAACCTAACAAACAACATACACAGCACTATTTAAGAAACAACATTAACTAGTAGTGTTTGAATCGCAGTATAAATCGCAGAAGGAAGGTAACAGAACTAAAATTTCCAATTAATAAAAAATATCTTTGTTTTTTAAATAGTAAGCAATTAAAAGTGCAATAATTATGGATTGCAGTATTTACTAGTAATGCTGATGATTCTTAACACAATTTCTTTCGATCATATGTTAATGTATTTACTTATTTTTAGTTTCTACATTTTAGAATAGTGGTAGATTACAATGATCATTTCAGGCACTTTTTATAATCAATAACTTTACTTTTTGTTACTGTACAGAAATAATAGAAATAATATAGTATACGATAGTAAGCTAAGTACGTTAAAGTAAGCTATTCGTTAAATAGCACACGATGAAACTTTTTGTTTCTATTTATTATGAGTTTCTTTGTTATCCCAAGCACATAAAAAGTAAGCGAAGAAAATATAATAAATTTAATAAGAAATAAAACCTAATTTCCAACATTCATTTATTGAGATAATCTAATAAACATACATAACGGCAATAGAATGTACTTAAATTTAATAAAAAATAAAACCTGATTTCCAACATTCATTTATTGAGATAGTCTAATAAACATACATAACGGCAATATTTTAAAAAACACGAATTACACAGTGTTTGGAAGAATAGATATCAAACGAAAAGTAATAAAACTGCAATTTGCAATCAATACAAAATATTTAGTGTTTTTTAATATTGCACAATTGAATATCCCATAATTATAGATTACAATATTTCATAGAAATGCTAATGTTTTCTTAACACTAGTTTTCGATCATACATTTCATACACAATTTAAAATCATTAACCTTTTCTGCATACTGTACAAAAGACAATATACTATAGAATGTGCATTATTATTAATTTTAATAATTAATTAATTGCTTATATACATATATCTAATTCATCTTCAGCAGTCATATTAAGTACTGGTACCAGTCTAATAATTTCTTTGCACTTTGAAAATAATGAACACACCATAACAGCTTGAATTGTTGTTGTTTCTGTATTGATTGCATTTTAAGCAAAACCACAGAAAGTGGTTTACCGTTGTATGTTATTTTTGGTTTTACATGAATTAATCCTGAAAGCCAACTTTTTAATATGAACACAATAATCGATTAATATGAATGATATGCGATATAGCACTTATAACGTTATAACTGAAGCACAAAGCTAGTAAGTTTATCCAAATATTGCACTGCTGGAACCACAGCGATTGGAGACAGACACTATTTCACGAATAATATATTCCATAGACCACGATAGACCACGGAGATACTATTTCACGAACACTAGATTCACACACAAAATAAGCACAAATTCAGCATTCTAAAGATAATTTCACTCTCTGAAGGCAGTTGAAGTAAATAGATAGAGAACAATGAGAAGATTCACAATGCGTTTTCTGATTGACAGTGCATTACATTTACTTTTAATATAAGCAAAATTATGTATACCAGCCATTGCTTGATTCAATTTCAAACATGAAGTAAGTCTTTTCAAACGCCTTACAGATGGCATCTTTACCCAATAACTTAAAAGAACTGCTGGAATCTGAATTAATTGCGCAGTTGTTCGAATTTGGCAGTTAGCCAAAACACGCAAATCTCGAGATGTTCTTTTATATAAGCAATTAGTAAAGAATGTACAGGTCTGCTTCTCCTTCCGCCATATATATCGGATAGCCGCGAATTCGTCCTTACTTCAAAAATAAGAAATAAAGTCATATTTCAGTAGTGAAATAGTTGCTAACGCGGGATTTGCATTGATTTCGAAAACATGGTTTTTTTAGTACATAAAATGCATAACTTAATAACTTACTTTATAGATTAGTTTCATTTTTATATATTTTGCTATAATATTTATAAAAATATTTTAAGTACTAATTATTTTAGCAAAATTTTAAACAATAATTTAGCACGTATTTTTAGTACTAATTAAATTTAATAAATCAAAAGTGTTTATGTTAAATTTACATTTCATTAGATGAATCTACCTTAGATTAATATATTTAGATGAAATAAAATAATGAATCATTGCAAAATAAATCTTATGCTGACTTCAGATCAGAAGAAAAAGGGCAGATTTCTGAAAATCTGCCCTCTTTCTTCTCTTTTCATTCTAAAAATAATGCTGATGAACTAAAAAAAAAATGCTAAAACGATCACGCCTAAAAGCGGTCATATCATGATGTTTCAGCGACGTCGACAAATTGCCAAGATTCAACGGCAAATATTTTGTGTGTTCGCAACGTTGTAAAGACGTCGTAAAAGACGCGGACTACTTTGCAACGTTGTTGCAACGTCGTGTGCTACTTGGGGGTAAGGTGCTCAATGTTGTTGCCAACGACAGTCGTATCTTGCGCTCCTTGCCACAAGGAATTTTGTGGGCTTAGGCTGACTCTAGGTCAGACAAGTGACCATTAGTCAGCAACAATAAAACTTATATTGCTATCTAATAATAAATTTTAAAACAGAAAATTTCATCATCGGCTCCCAATAGACACTGGAATACCACAGATTCGTTCTAAACTTCCACTGGCCCCCAAGGAATCCACCTGGACCCAGGTGGAAAACCCTCGGATTTACCTACGATTATTTTGTTATGTTTTGCAAATTTAGTGCGATAATATCGAAGCACAATAAGAAACCTTTTCCTTAAAACACGTTATTTCACTGCAGCGAAACATTGTCTGATATTCTGTAAGTAGATATTTCCCATAATTCTTTTCACCATTTATTGCGTAAGTGGAACACAGAACACGTGTGATTGTTTGAAACTCTGACAGATCCAGCTTTTAAGAAAGCTAAAACTGTCTGAAAAAGTACAGAACTTCCCGCTTGCTTGATAGTGGATACTTTTTTTATTCACCTCCTCTTCCGCTGATTTAACATTTTACAATTTCATGGACATTTAGAAGTATTACATCTAATTTTTCCACATTTTATAAGAAACAACGCATCGGGCTTTTTTAAATTTGAATTAAAATGCTACGAGGAATTATGGTCATGCTTTTAAATTAATTCAAACTTTATTCTTGAATGGAATTGAAGTAAAATACTGTAATATTATAATTTTGCTTCCCATTAACATATGAGGGTCTTTCTTTAGGAAGGAAAATAAAATGTAACTGCTTATCAAGTTAATATCAGAAAAATGAAGTGCTTTTTGCTCCCATGTCGAGAATTTTAAGCAACTCCACATAATGCAGAACTTTACTTTCTTTCAGTGAAATCTAATCAACCCATCTGAAATTTTTCACCAGTATTTTAGGGAGTGTTATGCATTTTACTCAAAGGTAAAATTTGAAATATTTACGTTTGCCCAAACTATGCCAATTTCTGAGCGACTTTTTAAACTATTTGGCTCTCGTTGAAATTGGACTTCTTGCCCAATAATAAAATGCTTATGGATATTTGTTTCTCAGGGCACTTCCTCGTGTTACACTGTAAGGTATTTTCTCCCTCGTTTCTGCATGACTTCGAGTTATAACAGTAACACACTCGGCGCGTATTCGAGAGGTTTAGGTACGAGCCCGGCGAGGGCATTGCTTATTTTTCATGCCTTCTGCTTCAAAAACATTATAATGAAGCCTGAACTAAAAGATGGTAGATGATGATTCTTCACTGCCAGGATTTTGCAATTGGGTCCCCTACTCCTCAGACGCTCCTTAAAAGGGGGAGTACATAAGGTAATTTCTCCCTCCTTTTTGCATTCCCTTGTAGTGTAACGGAGGCACACTCGGGGGGGGCATTCGAGAGGTTCACTTTCGAGCCCCGGAAAGAGCATTGCTCATCTTTCATGCCTCCACTTTCAAAATAACCTAATGAGTCTGCAAATTATTATTACCAGCTTCAGCAGTGACTTCACCATAATGGTTAATATGAATTTGGATTAAATGTTAAATTAAACCTGGATGTTAAATAAAAGCTGGCGATTGGTTCCCATAAACCCAAGTCGCCCTTTAAAAGGGAAAGTATATAAGGTATTTTTTCCTTCCTTTTCTTCATGCCTTCGTGGTGTAACGGTAGTACATTCATCGCGTATTCTTTAGGTCCAAGTTCGAATCTCGGGGATGCGATGGCATTGTTGACGTTCTCCAGCATCTAAAAGACCCCAATGACTACAACATTTTCTAAAGCAGAATATTTCATATACGATAAAATAGATACTTTGATGAAATAGATAAAGGAATATATGATTATTTCCAAAATACTACATTATTATAAGTTTGGATTAATGTATCATTAAGTAAGCTGTAAAGTTGGATACTAAATAAAATTGCGTCTTTAATTTCAAAACCTTCATTAGTTAATTGTAATAATTGAGAGTTAATGGCCTCACTTAATGCTTACTAAGGAGTACAAGATTAAAACTCAATGTGCAAACTAACACTGAACTTCATTTTCTAATGACTGTTGTAATATATTTTAAAATAGTAATCAAGCAAATATTTCGACTTCTTGACTACTTGCTACAGCAATTCGCTGTCTATTTACATAATTTGCCTAGACCTCAATTCCAACAAACCACTATTCGGAGTTACAACAAATTTAGATGGGGTGGAAAAAATCAGTTAGTTTCTTCACTTGCCCTCAAGACAACATTCCAAAAGACATGGTCATCACGATGGCAGGAAGAAGAGACAGGAAGATTTACTTACTACATCTACTCTCAAGAGGCTCAAATGCAACCGACTCTTCCTCCATGCCTGTACCAACCACGGGAAATTCCCAGCGTATTACAGACGATGTCTCAAGACGGGATGTCAACTGTTCTTGCGGTTTTCGTGGGGAAGAAGCAGACGCATTTCATTATCTGCTCTCCTGGCCTCTGACAGAGCACCTTCGACAGCAGTTCTTTCCTTCCGACTACATCACATATCCTTTTAACAGACTGTTCACGGACTATTACTGCAACAAGGGCATGGTAGAGATAATGAAGCAAGTGAATGAAAATAATTATATCCAAGAAACTAAAGATTAATGTAAAATATAGAAAGGCGGCCTAACCTTCAGAATGCTAGCAATGACTACGATGACTTCCTAGCCCTGTAGTGCCATTAACTTAGTTTGGCGGAGCAGGTTAAATAAAGTGACCATATCTCGACAGTGCAAGTGCCTGGATTGCAATTCCTGAATACCTTGGATTTCTCGGATTTCGAGTGTCTGAATTTGCCTGGGTGGCAATTCTATCAAAACTCTATTCGAAATTACAGCAAAGTTCGATTGGATGGAAAAATTCAGTTAGTGTTTTCACTTGCTCGACGTCAGCCGTATTATGCTGTCGAGCATTCAGACCTTCTTCTCTAATGGATGCCTCTTTCCAGCAGGCGGCAATGTATCGGCTAGAGTTCTACTCCGAATTGTCTGTTGAGATTACATCTTAATTTTAATTGCGTCGCTTGCTGTACAATTTTCACAAACCTCTGATTTAGTGGTCTGATTTAGTGCGTAAAGGAAGCAACGCATTAAGGAAAGAAATTGACATAAAGCCTAGATGTGGAAAACGTAAAATCATAAATGTTACACAGCTGTGTAGTAATTGAGCATTTTCCTAATTTTAACATAATTTAAACATTTTTCAGAAGTGTATTAGGTTTCCTATCGGGTTAAAATCTTTTCAATTTCAATATAATTTGTATTTTAGAAAGACAGGTTGCATATTCTACATGTCTTAAGAAAACTTATTATATTTTCGAAAAAGTACAGAGTGCCCGTGTTAAATCTTTTAATGTTTCTTTCACTGCAAAAAGCAAAATCCTGATAAATGAATCCTAAAAGATTTCATTTAATAAAACTGCAATGAATTTTTTCACTTGAAATGAATCAAAGGTCAGTTACATCAATTTATAAAGTAAGTTTACATCTACTAAGATAATTCTAAATAGCAAATATTTCCTCATATTTTAAATGACATTCGTTTCAATTTACAATTCTTCCAACTGGCTGTAAATTACAATAAATATATAATTTAAATTACAATAAATTCAATTTAGAATTTTTCTAACCGGCTTAAACAATTTCATACATCGAATTATTTACGAGTGGTATTAGATCACCATGGAAAGGATTATTTTCTGATTGTATCTCCTTATACAGTTTACGTTTGGTTATTATAATTTTGATTCCTTTTTTTTATGATTATCAGAACTACGTCTTAGGTCATTATCATGGAAAGCATTTAGGCGTAAAAATGTATTTCTATCACATTTTTTCTTAATGAAGCTGCAACATTTGAGAAAATGTGAAATATATGCAACGACTAATTTTTATCAGTATCCTGCCAATACAAATCCATAACCAACCTAGTTCTTAGAAGATTGCTTAAAAATTCCGTATTTTGGAATATGAAGCCGTTTGATGCTAGTTTGCTTTCGAGAAACCTGTTAATATTATAAGCAGCTTTTACTATATACGTAACCTGTTAATATACGTAATTATCTTTCAATGTTTATTTCTTGCTACAGAGCAATTGATTTCTATTGTTACGTGCGTAAGGGTTCGTAACAGATTAAATGTACACAGGTCCGATGCTAGGTTAATAAAATTTATTTTATAAAAATAAATAATTTAGAGATCTGTAATTTTCCGCAGAAATATTCATACAGGTGTTCACAGTACCACACAGTACAATCAGTATTTACACTTCCAACTAATAATAATGTTAAACACAGCGCAATATGAAGCTCATTTAAACAGAGAGCTAATCCGGAATATCTCAATTCATGCTAACAACTCGCAACAACAATACTAATCAACTGTGCGCATATCTTCTCTCTCCGGCCTTATATAGTTTTACCGGCCGCCGAGATATTTCTAGTACTTTCTGTTTCTCGAAATTACTGGAGGGCAATAAGAGAGTCGAATTACGGTTGGAGCTAACATAGCGGTTAATTACATTTATTCAATTACAACATCTATTACGGTGATAACAGGGACGGGACAAAAATATCGCAAATTATCGTCAAGTTTGGCGATTTTTGACGATTTTTCACCAATTTTGGCGACAAAATATATCGCCAAAACAGTTATCAACTAGGCGATATCTCGCCAAATTACAGAGATATCCATTTACTCAATGTTAAATGGACATGCCCCTGTATGCTTATTTTTTCGGCAAAGACCGTCTCTTTAGATTTTTAAATGTTGCATTATACAAAAGAAATACAAAATTTCTACTTATTATTCCACTAAAATTACCTATCTAAATAAATTATCGTATATAGTATCCAATGCAACTAATTGTAAAATTATAACTAATATTTAAGTATCGTATATATAATGAATATCGTACATATTAATGCAACTTATCTAATTATCTTCGAATGTTTATTTCTTTCTACAGCCCAACTGATTTCTAGTTATTTCTTCAAGAATGATAATGTACCGAAAATATCAACCTGAACCTCTATAAATATGACCTATTAATTAATTTTACAGAAGCAAAATAAGGGAATAATAAAAAAAAAATGTGTTAAAATATCAGTAACAATTTGCATAAATAAAATACAAAAACCGTATATATTGTTACGAGTGAGGTAAAGTATTTTTTTAAATTTTGAGTACAACTAATTATACTGTTATCTATTGTCTTATTTTACAGCAGGAAGCTAATTAATTAAGAAAAAACTGGAGTTTAAAACTTAACATATGCTACAATAGAAAATGGAAACTGAAAAATCAACGAAACGTAAACGTGAATCTTTATTTAAATGAAAACAAGAATTTTAAGAGAAACGAAACAACTGAAACAATGGATGTTTTTTCTGTAGTATTGCGTTTCACCGAGAGAAGTAAAAAAATCGCGCGATCTGCAAAAGTAACAATTAACTTAATTGTGTAAAGGATTTTAATAAATTTTAAACAACTGGTTTAGCAGCAGTTTAATTAGCCATTATGTGTGTGTAAGTTTTTCTATGCAATGTAACACTTTTCTGTAAAAAATAAATAAATAAATAAATAAATAAAATAAAAATAAATTTAAAAAAAAAATCTGAAATGTTTCAGATTTTAAATTACGTCCAAAGGGGCGTTTTTTAACATTTTGTGTGTTACCTTTCTTTATTAAATATCATGTTCCTCGCACTTAAACCATAAGATCCAGTGCAACAGCAATATCGCAAAATAGTTTTAAAACGAGCATATCTTTAGAATTTCCGATACAGAGACTCACGCGCTGGAGATAAAAATGTTTTTTCTGCACAACGTTGCCATTGCTCGCTTTGAAATCCTTGAGTTTGTTAATCAAAAATTCGTCAAAGTTTTAAAAAATAGGAAATCGATCATAAAACAAATTTCAAATTTCAAATTTGGTCTTCCACATGCTCATATTCGTTGGAGGATTACGTTATTCAAAATTCGATGACTCTATGTACCGTTGTTTTATCACAATACGAGAAATATGCATACATTTATGCAGATTTTTCATTATTTAATTTCTTCAAATATAATGCAGGACTCTAGCATTTTGTGGCAACAGTTTGAAAAGTGAACCGACATTTATGAGTCCGACGCAAAATGCCAAAACGAAACTAATAGTCCTTCGGGATTCCAATCCCTTTGGACTAAAAAAAAAAAAAAAATATATTTCTCTTTCTTCTACATTCAAAAGAAGAATTAAGTTTAACATTCATTTAAAAATGTGTCCGCACCCATACATTGCTTCAAAAATGATGGGATGTTTTAATTTTCCGAAAACAAAAATACAAAAAATTGAAATTATAAAATATGCTTTATTAATTATTATTTATCTAAATATTATTTACTTTTATTGTTTCCCAAAAATAAACTCTTAAGCTTAAAGATTAATATCTTTTTTTGTTAGCGATAAACCATGAAATAAAGTCCTTTGGATACTGCCAAGATGAAGAAAAGAGGAAAAATAATCTTCTGCAATAAATGCAATATATTAATTTTTGACTCTCCTACCCAGTAATAGCAGCAGGAGCCATCCCGAAATTGCCTTCTTAAATTCTCAAACCAGGTTTTCTTTTAAACTTTGTTGTTTGAAAATTTTGTTATCATTCCTATTTCAATGGCTAGATTTCATCAAGGCATGTTTTATCAGATTCTCGAAAATTGGTTCTTATGACTTGGAAAGATCGTAAAATCATTATTCGAAAAGCTGCATTAATTAATTATAAGGTATTTCTTCCGTCTTCGGAGCATGCCTTCGTCGTGTAGAGGTCAGCACGATCCGCGCATATTCCAGAGCTCCGTGGTTCGAGTCCCGGCGAGGTCATTGCTCATTTCTTCAGTTTTCTGACATCCAAAAAAATCCTCTACAGTGGCACTCGAACTAAAAAAGGTGGTGGATGGTAGTTCTCCATCACCGGGATTTGGAGACTGGGTCCCCTAATTCCCAGTCGTCCTTTAAAAGGAGAGTATATAAGGGAATTCTCCCGCCTTCTTACCATACCTTCGTGGTGTAGTGATCAGCACGCTCTGGGCGTGTTCGAGAGGTCCGTGGTTCGAGTTCCGGCAAAGGCATTGCTCATTTCTTCAGTTTTCTGACATCCCAAAAATCCGAATGTCTCTATAAGTAAAATTTAGAGTAAACAGTTTTTATTGTTATGACATTCTACTCAAAGTACGACAGAATTTTAAAGAAAGGTATATATTTTAAAACTTTTATTTGAAAGCAAGAATGGTTTTATCATAATAACTCATTAAAATCGAAGTTTTTAACTTATTAACTCAAATGTTTATTCTTGAAACAAAAATTTAATATCAAAGGAAGACTGAACCAATGCATTAAATTGCTAAAATGAAATTTAAAGAAACTGTGTTTTATAGACGAAATTTAGAGCACCTACCCTTTTGATGTTATTATAGAATTATTCTTATCAGTTTTGTGGGATTCATACTTAGCTTCCGGAACTTACATGCTAACCTCTTGTTCTGCACTAGCTAAAGTGAAAATTTATATTTCTTTTAATGTGAAGTAAGCTATAGATTTTTAGATATGTTTTAGGTAAAATATATCTACTACCTTTTTAAGTTGTTTTCTTAACAAAATCTAGCTTGTTTAAAGCTTTGAAGTTTATTATACGTCATAAGAAATGCAGAATTCTATCTGATTTATCATAATTTTTAATCTCTGAATAATTCTTATATACTTATTTTAAAAGTTTATTCTTTTAAATGTTAGATACATTTGTAATGATTCCCCCACTAAATAGAGCAATTAAATAGTTTTGCTGCTATTGATATTTAAACAGAAAAAAAAAATAATCTGATGTGTACACCACATGACTTCCTTGTACGGAATTTTAAATTATTCGCATTTTTTCTTGCATTTCATTTAAACTTATTGGATTGAATTAAATCTACTTCGCCGACAGCGCCGACAGCGCATAAACCACAATAGAATAAATGCATTCTTTAAAATTCCCTCTAGTATTTGTTTACCATAGAGACACTCTGGCGCTAGATTCACTTAACAGTATTATATTTCGTTCATATTATAACTCACAATGCACAAATTTGATATCATTTAAAGAAAAGAATTATCTAATCGTTGCCACATGTTCTATTCAAATACTATAATAAAGCTAGAATGATGTATAAAAGAAATCAAGCAAACAAAAAAAAAAAAAAAAAAACTGTTTTTCACAGACGATTGAGTATTTCTCATTAATTCAGGTCTCCCTTCTCGAGAAGGCAAAAATACATAAAAACTCAAAATATCTCTATTAAAAATTACGAAGTAAATCTTAAACACTTATTTCCTCGAAAAAATTCCAGAAAAGATAAGCATGATTTAATTGGCAATAATAAATGAAGGCCTTATCTTTGTTGTTGCGAAGCTAAGTTTCTCTCGATTGGCAACAAATCCACTTGTCTGCTGTTTCAAATGTAAACAATCAATGGCCGCCATAAGAAAAGTCTTAGCGGCACTTAAAGAACTTTAAAATTGTCGATAATTCTAAAAATATTGCATACAGATTTACTAAAGGGATAAAAACCTTAACCCGAAGATGAAAACAACATAATTCAATAATTTTTAAAGCAAAAAATGTACTATTTACAAACATATAAGAGTAAAGAAACTAAGATCACTGAGCCGGGTAACAGAGTGGATATATATATAAATATATTTATATACGTTTGGTGCGGCCGATTGCAACCAAAATATGAGGTGCACATCTACATGTTATACCAGTCCTATATACAAAATTTCAATGTTCTGAGGCTGCTCGTTTTTGAGTTATGCGAGATACGTACGTACGTACATACGTTCGTACATACGCCACGAAAATTCTCTTCAAAATTCATTTTAAAGCAGTTTTATAATTTTTTTGGAGGAAACGAGTCTTTTATTCTGTTCCTACTTACAGATATCACGCAAAAACATTATTAAATTGCATTCGATAGCGGTAAAAATGGATATTTTCGTTGAAATATGCTGCCTGAAACTTTTCGCGATTCCAATACTTCCTTTTGACTTGAATACTTCCAATACTTCCTTTTGACTTTGAAACAAGGAAATAAAAATGTGGTAAATTTCTTTGTTTTCCCTATTAATTTTAATATACAAATCTCTAATCACCTTATAAATATGGCAAAAATTTTAATCACCAGTATAATTTATGTTTAGTACAAATGCTTCAATATCATTTTAGATTAAAACAATTAATTGGGAGTATCATTTTAAAGTAATATTATAGTACAGTCTTAGGTTTCAGTTTAGTTGTTAAAAAATCGTAAATTACGAAATCAAATTTTCTGATAATATTCTAAGCACTGAAATAAAATAACGAAAGCACGTTCTCTGCCTTATTAACATTTTTTAAACTTATTTCCATAGAAGTAACATGCAAACATGTTTCAACATGTAAACATGCTTTTGCTGTATCATTTTGAATCAAAATTAGAAAACTATTTCATGATTAATTCAAACGTTTAACTACATATTCGAAACATGAAAGCTACGCGTTTAGGTAATATGAAAAAACTGGCAATTCAAAAATGTAATTATGAATTTAAAATAATTTGAAAGCGGATAAAAACTGGTAATTCAAAAATGTAATTATGGATTTAACTTTGAAATAATTTGAAAGCGGATAACAGAAATTATTTGTGTAGTCTTAGTTACTTTGTACCTTTCTATCTGTGTAGTCTTACAATTGGTGCCTGAACTTATGTAATTTTTCTATGAAATTTTATTTCTGTCAAAGTGGTCATTGGTTACTTTCAACCTAGCTCTTCGATACTGCCATCTACAATAGGAACTTACCAGTTAAAATTTTGCAGCATACTGTACCGAGGCATAACGGTTGGAAAGCAGTGTTTAATCTACACAGCATGGTGAGGAGATACAAGTTTATGTTTACAATTAAGAGGCAATTCCAATCTGTATTTCAGTTTCGCTTCTCCACTCTATTATACCTCTTTAGTTCTTTCGTTATTTCCAATTTCTGTCCAAATAAATTTCATTAGCTCCTTAATTGTCCGTGCCTGGTCACTGTTTCTACTGCGACTAAATTCCAAAGAATTTAGTCGCAGTAGAAACAGTGAAAAGTTCTTTTAATAATATTTTATAAAGTAAACTAATGTTAATTTCTGAAATCACATTTATACAATTTACGCATCTGATTTAAATTTTACACATATCATATAATTTGCTAAGATTATTTATATCTCTTGCATTTTTATCAGAGGAAAATTTCAAAAGTTTATTCATGGGAATATTTGTTATTAAATCGTTTCCCCAAAACCGTTAATTGAAAATTCTACAACTGAATTATAATTCTCGTGTGTAACAAAAAATACGGAAACGGCATTATACGCTACCTGACTTAAAGCTACGTTAAACAATTAAATTTAATCACTTTAGAGAACGAATTATGATTTTTAATAGCAGTGTTTACGTACCTCGTATTAGAATGGCGCCGACATGGATGACGCAGTTTCGACTTTAAATATCCTTAATAAATTCAGTCACTCTCGGTCTATTTCAACCAAACTGAATACATTTAATAATAAAACATTCACACGTAAACATTTAGTACTAATTCAGGAGTACAGATAAGCATAAAATAAGAATTACAACCGTTACAGGCCAGCTACGCTTTTAGCGACCGAATCCTACGAACGACAAATCTCAAAAGCGTGTTGCCAACGCAGGGCCACGAAAAGGTAGAAATTAATTCGACAGGCGTGGAAGTGAACATACTCCCACCCTATCAGGTTTAGTCCTGATACACAGACAACGGTGAAAGTTATTAATTTCTCTTTTGAAAACACCAGTTTTAGTTTTGACAGTGTCTACGCGAGCTAAGCCGTCCTTGCCCGGATGGACATCGATGATCCGTCCTAAAGGCCAAGCCAGCGGTGGAGATCCATCTTCGATGATAAGAACCACCGTGTCGATTTTTAGATTGGGTCTGTTGTACTGCCACTTGGATCTCTGCTCTGCTGAAGCGAAGTCAAGTATTTTTTTTTCCATCGCTTCCAGAATCCCAGACGTAGATTTTGTACAAGTTCCCGCCTAGAACTCCTTGTGCATAAAGTCTGATGGCTCTCTGGAAAGAAGTTAAAGTATCACCTGTAATGAAATGAGAAGGGGTTAAAACATTAATACAGTCAATATCAGTATCGTTCACGTAAGTGGACGTGAATTCAAAATAGCCTCGATCTGGGTAAGTAGTGTTGACAACTCTTCGTAGATTAAAAGAGTCTCTTTCAATATTCTTCTCAGATGAAATTTCGCTGAGCGAATGCCGGCTTCCCATATTCCTCCGAAGTGGGGCGAAGCAGGCGGTATAAAATGCCATTCAATAGATGACTTAGTTAGTTCTCGGGAAACCGATTCCGTTGCATACAAGGAAGACCAAATCTGATTTAGTTCTTGTAGGTTTTGGCATGCTCCCACAAAATTGGTACCGTTGTCACTGTAAATGTGCCGTGGTGCACCGCGACGTGAAATGAAACGTCTAAGTGCAGCGATAAACGAGTCTGCTGTCAGGTCACTGACTGCTTCTATATGCACAGCTTTAGTCGATAAGCAAACAAACAGAGCTATATAGCCTTTCGTTGTTTTAGAGCCACGAACCATTTAAATTTCATGGTAATAGGACCAGAGTAATCCACACCAGATGCGTAAAAAGGTCGTTCCAAAGTCACACGATGTTCAGGTAAGTCACCCATCAATTGCGGATTTGAAGCAGCTTTAAATCGATGACATATTAAGCAATGGTTGACACAACTGCGTATCAGTTTCTTTCCTCCAATTATCCAGTAAGATTGTCTGATGAGGTGTGATAATAAAGAAGGACCAGAATGAAGGTAAGTAATATGCAGTTCTTTCACTAGTAATTCGCTAAATTTATGTCGAGAAGGAAGTATGACAGGATGTTTGATGTTAAATGCTAAAGATGAATTTCGAAGACGTCCTCCCACCCGTAAGAGACCATCTTTATCTACGAATGGATACAAAGAACGTAGTTGGCTCTTCTTGGGTAAAGGTTTCTCTTCTTTGATACATGGTAAATCATCTTTGAAATGATGATTCTGAATCCAACGAATAATGAAATTTTCAGCTACTCGAATCTCTAGAAATGTTAGCGGCATAAGGCAGCTGCAGTTAATGCCACTACGTGAAATGTTATGAGTAACATGATGCTTCTTGCAATTAGTAATAAATCTTTGGCAGTAAGCCAGAATACGAACAATTTTACAACGCGAAGAATAATGCTCGAACAAATTAGCTAATAAATCATTCGATTCACGTATATGAGAAATAAAAATAGGATCAGATCTTTGTTCGGCCTTTACTTCAGTATCATCTTCAGATATTAATTCATATTTAGGCCATTTTTCCTTTTCCTGACGCAACCATGGTGGACCATTCCACCACAAAGTACAATTTGGTAGGAGTTGTTCAATACCACGAGAAGCAATGTCTGCAGGATTCTGTTTAGAGGGAACATGATTCCAATGTTTAATAGGTATCACTTCTATGATTTGAGATGTTCTGTTTGCCACAAAAGCTTTCCAATTACGTGGATGAGCTGATAGCCAAGACAGAACTACCTTGGAATCCGTCCACGCAAAGATTTCAAAAACAAACTTTTTAAAAATGTTCAATAGAGATCGCATTAATCTGGTCAACAAATACGCAGCACAAAGTTCTAATCGAGGAATGGATACTTGCTTTATAGGCGCGACTTTAGTCTTTGATACCAAAAGATTAACCTAAACCGTACCATTGCACCTTTGGCGACAGTAAATGGCTGCTGCATAAGCCTGCGAAGATGCATCATAAAATCCACGTAGTTGGATAACACTGTCCATTGTAAGTATGACACATCTCGGAATTTCACAATTATTGATTTGACTGAATGTCTCTTGAAATTTAAACCAATCATCTGAGATATGCTGGGGAACAACTGAATCCCAGTCGCCTTTAACTAACCATAGTTTTTGATAGAATATTTTAATCAATATAGTGCAAGGAGATAAGAGACCTAAAGGATCGAAAATGGAGCAGATTCTGCTAATATGCGTCTTTTTGTTATAGGTGCGTTGATGTGCAGTGTAGCTTTAAAACTGAAGGTATCAGTAGTTGAATTCCAAAGAAGTCCTAAGTCTTTCGAACTCGAATTAGGAGATATCTCAAAATCAGAATTCAATGAACAATGTTCCTTAAATTCAGTTAAGAATTCTACAGAATTTGAATTCCACTTCCTCAAATCAAAACCACGTGCGTGTAAAATTGAAGATATTTTCTTGCAGACAAATACTGCATCATCAACTGTATTTGCAACCGACAATAAGTAGTCCATATACATATCCTCTTGCAATATACGAGATAAATCTGATTCCTCTTTAGACTCTAAAGCTACCTGCTTCAGACATTGAGTTGCTAAAAATGAAGCAGAGGAAAGACCATAAGTACCGTATTTGACGGCATATAAGACGCACTGGCATATAAGACGCACCCTTATTTAGAAGGCCACACACATGTAGATGTAGAAAATGTTATGTGTGTCTAAAACCTTTATCCTGGCTAAAAATAGCATTCAGTATTGAAAGTTAACTTGTGTCCTTCACGTATAAGACGCAGGTAACTTTTTGAGGCCAAATTTAGGGAAAAAAAGTGCGTCTTATATGCCGTCAAATACGGTAACTGTTTTCAACTTGTACGTGCGCATTTTATCACTGGAATTGTATCGCCAAAGTATCAATTGATAATTCTGATCTTCAGGGGCTACCATCACCTGACGATACATCTTCTCCACATCGGCCGTGAAAACAATTTTAGGAAATCGAAAATTAATCAAAATCTCAAAAATATCTCTTTGTAATTTCGGACCTACCCCTAAAAGAGAATTCAATGATATACCATTTTCAGATTTGCAGGATGCACCAAAAACTACTCTTAATTTTGTCGTTGTGCTAGAAGGTTTAATTACCGCATGATGAGGAAGATAAAACTTTTCTGTATCCGATCTGTTAGATAAATCATCATTAATCACAGTCATATGTCCTAACTGTTCATATTCACGTATGAAATCTTTATACTGTTTTTCAAATTCCGGATTATCTTTGAATTTTCGTTCCATGGAACGCAACCTAGAAATTGCTGCCGGTTTTGAATCACCCAACTTCAAATGCGATTTATAAAATGGAAGTTTTACAACAAATCGCCCGTCTGAATTAACAGCATGAGTGTTTTGAAAATGTGATTCGCAAAATTGTTCCTCAGGTGTCAGAAATTCCTTCTTCCCAACATCGACAATATCCTCCATTTCCCAGAAACGTTTAAGTTCGTAATCAATATTTATATTATCTTCTAACTTTGTGAAGTGTGCATTTGCTGTTTTTGGGCCTTCCATATTATTTCCGACCTTCCCAGCAATCACCCAACCGAAAATTGTATTTTGAGCTACAGGCTCATTTTTCGAACCATATATTTGGCCACATCGTAAAACGGAGAAAAAATAATCAGCTCCTAAAATCAAATCAATTTCTTTGGGTTGAGCAAAATTCGGATCCGCTAACGGAATAGATTTAATGTATTCTATATGCTCTACATTAATCACTTGTTCCGGCAATGGCAAAGTTAACCTATCCAAAATGTATGCGTTAACATCAATTACTTGATTATTTAATTTTGACCGAACTTTAAAATCAACAAAACCACGAGTTTTGGAAGCTGGCACTCTTCCAATTCCACGCAAAAGTAACCTTTGATTTGTTCTTTTTAATCCTAATCTTCGAACAGCTCGTTCAGAAATAAACGAACTTTCACATCCGGAATCCAATAATAATTTAATTTCGATAGTTTCGCCACTGGATGAAAATGCGAGTGCGAGAACTGTAGGCGAAATCACCGAGTTGCAATTTTGAATCGTATTACTGACAACTACCTGACCTTGACCCTCGCATGATTCATTCGAAATTCTCTCTGGAGTGCTTTCGTTTTCATTTGGCGCTTTTAAAAGCTGTACGTTGTTAGCTTTAATATCCTCATGCAACAAACTATTATGCGATTTTGAATTACACAAATTACACCACATTTAATACATCTAATAAATTTTGATACTGAAGTTTCAAACCAAAATACCTCGATTCAAAATCTTCAATTTCTGATTGTTCTTCTGGTAATTGGGCATCAAATTTATCAAAATATGAATAAATCCTTTCTAAGCGCTCCAGATGCAAAATTACTTCATTTTTAGATAAATCGGAAGAAATAGTATTCTGAAGCCTTGTGCAGGCCGCTTTTGCCCTACCACGCAATCTAATGACAGTAGCTTGATGCATAATAAGTAATCGAAGTATTCAACTGTGAATTACAGTTTTTGATTAGATGTGAATTTAAACATAAAAAACACAATCCTCGTTTCCGTACAAAGTTCTTTCTAGCAGTAACATCGAAATTCTTAAATTTAACACAATTATATAACGACATCAAGTCCGTTACATTTCGAACATTTAGTATTACTAAATTTAGAATTCTGTAATATTTTAGAACTAACATTACTACTTTTATCAACAACTTTAGCTTCCGCTTCTTTATTTATGATAATTTCGAGAGAAGAACACCTTAAATTTAAAAATTCAAGAAATGATTCCAATGTAGGAAAATCATCTTCCGCTGTTTTCTGCGCCCATAACTTTCGAGTTTCTGAATCTACCTTTTGAAGCAACATAAATATTAACCATGGATCCCTAGAAGTTGCTTTGTCACCAAGAGCTTTTAAACCTCTGATAACTTCATCGGAAGTATCAGCTAATTGCCGTAAATTAACATTATCAACCTGTGAAATACATTTTTGATCCATAAATGTTTTAATTAACGATTGTACGATTTGTTTCTTTTTATCGTACCTAGCGAGCAAATTTGCCCATGCTTCTTCATAAGAATTATTTGATAACGGAATATGTTTAATTATAGAAGCTGGTTCATCAGCAAGTGATCCGATTAAATACTGAAATTTCTGTATATTCGATAAAGAAGTATTGTGCACTGTTGCAACAAACAAATCTTTAAAATTCATCCAGTCATTAAAGTTACCCGAAAAAATAGGAATATTCAACTTAGGTAACTTAAAGTTACTAATATCAGAATTTCCTGTAACATTTGGCACATTAGCCACATTTAATACATCTAATAAATTTTGATACTGAAGTTTCAAACCAAAATACCTCGATTCAAAATCTTCAATTTCTGATTGTTCTTCTGGTAATTGGGCATCAAATTTATCAAAATATGAATAAATCCTTTCTAAGCGCTCCAGATGCAAAATTACTTCATTTTTAGATAAATCGGAAGAAATAGTATTCTGAAGCCTTGTGCAGGCCGCTTTTGCCCTACCACGCAATCTAATGACAGTAGCTTGATGCATAATAAGTAATCGAAGTATTCAAGTTCAAAATCAATATAAAATAAATATAAACTTCAAGAATCAAATTTAGATACTTATCTGTACTTGAACTGCTGACGAATTCCACCTGAATCTCGCCGCCGTGCCTCCAGAATGATGTTTACGTACCTCGTATTAGAATGGCGCCGACATGGATGACGCAGTTTCGACTTTAAATATCCTTAATAAATTCAGTCACTCTCGGTCTATTTCAACCAAACTGAATACATTTAATAATAAAACATTCACACGTAAACATTTAGTAATAATTCAGGAGTACAGATAAGCATAAAATAAGAATTACAACTGTTACAGGCCAGCTACGCTTTTAGCGACCGAATCCTACGAACGACAAATCTCAAAAGCGTGTTGCCAACGCAGGGCAACGAAAAGGTAGAAATTAATTCGACAGGCGTGGAAGTGAACAAGCAGCTTCATACCGATTGCAAAATTTTTGCGAATCCCGTAGATCAATAAAACATCATTTTATTGAGAGTTTCGGCAACCTGAAGATGTATGTTACTCGAACAATAAATGATTCATTAACCCTATAAAAAATAGAACTCCAATATAATCTGAACTATTTTTAAATTCCTTTATTTTTTAGAAGTCCAGCAGTGCGAGATTATTACTTCATCCTGATAATGTAAGACGTATAAATTTCTAATTCAAATTTTTCTTCACATGTTTGTTTTTCTATATTAGTACATAACTCACTGAGCACTCGATTCGGTAATGAGAATTCTAAATGAGTTGAAGGTTACATTTTGAATCTCTTCGAAGGTTAGAGGATCACTGATATAAACTTGAAATTTTTAAACGATTTAATTTTTACAGAACGTACAGCGTTTTATTTCTTTCTAAAATAAATTAATTTACTCATTAATATTAACAGACTCAAAAATTTAACTAAACCTGTTCGGATGGAGGCAGAAACAGAAAGGTTAATTATTTATTCAAGTAGTGTTGATCAGAGTTTGTATTCTAAATGCAATAACGTTAAATTTAATTCAAATGTAGCCAATTCAGTTCATCTGCAGCAAATTAACACAAATCGGAAGTCTAAGGAGCGAAGGCAAGCTCCCAATCGAAATTATAATTTCCAAGCCGATGGAGAATGTAGAAAATGGCGCAGTAGTTTCCAAATCTAATAATAAATCTAATGGGATTGATCGCATCTAATTCAACATCGAATGATTCAGTTCATTCTGTTCCAATGGAAATGTAATCTTGTTTTAAAAGAACTTATTAAAATTGTTATTACGGATAAATCTAATTAGCATTTGACATTTAAGCTACATCTAAACAAAAATCAAAGAATATGTTTTCCATATTGCTTCTCTTGCTATTCGTTGTGTTTCGACACAGTGGTAGTAAAAATGTCTATTCAGATCAGGACAAATGTAAAAGCTGAGTTTTTTTCACTCGAAAATTTTAAATCTTGCAATCAAACTATCAAAGTTGTTTCATTTTGTATTTTATATTAATATTTTTATAGATATTATCCATTTAACCGCCTAGCCTCTTAAAATATTACTACAGAAAACTATGTAATGATATATTATATGAGTTCAGTTAGTGTACTGTTACTGGTCCTGCTAATAAGTAGTAATAGTAGAGATAAGAATCTGAGTTTATTGCTCTTAAATAGCTTAGTTTATTAACAAAGAACAAACACAAATTAAATTTGAAAGAAAAATTAAATATTTTATGCGCTACGTAATAGTAACACACAAGCTAGTAGAAAATGAAAATACAGGTTATCATAAAAACTTATATGAATTATTAATCCTAACAGCCTATCCGCTCAGCCAATCAATATGAAATTTCAGATAGTGTTATTTGAAGACATGAGCTCGAATATTGTGAGGATACTGGGAACTGTGAGGATTTAAAACAATAGATCACTCACGGTTACGGTACAGTTGAAACGTGTCGAAATGTTTGAACCCATGTTATACTGTATAAATTTATCAGAGCACTGAAAAACCATAAATGGTGTTGGAACGATACGCGAAAGACGAAAATTGCCGGCGTAAAGCGTTTGTAAAGATGAACTGTAGATAGGAAATCCCAGAAGAAGTATACATCTATGCATATGACTGGAAGCTTGACAACCAGGTGCGGTGCAGCTTCATCGCCAAGATGCAAGGGGATAGCCTCGCAGCATGGAAACGGAACCTGAAAGGAAACAACTCCGTTTTCCAGGCAGAAGCAGCAGCCCTGAAACAAGCTCTGTCTTACGCAGCCGCTAACAGCCAAAATTCGTATCGCATTTACCCCGAGATCCAATTGGCCATCTATGCAATAAGGAATCATTATCATCCCAACCCACTTATTGCAGAAATCTAAGCATTCCTGAGATCCAGATCGTCGGCATCTCCATTCCCTATCTCCTGAATTAAAGCTCATTTTGGACACCATAGAAATGAGAAGGCGGACTTACTTGCAAAGAAAGCGACGACTAGACGTGCATCAAATGAAAGTCCATATTTTCAGAAGCAGCATTAAAAGGTCAACGCGAAAGAATGCTCTAATTCGCTAGCAAGAGGATGGGATTCCATCCTACAGAGCAGATGCACGTAAGAGTTCTTCCACAGGGTTAGTAATGTCTGGTTAACACGTTGAGCGCCACGCGTATGTTTTAGGATATCCCGTTTAGGCCACGCACTTCGCTTAAAAGCGCTGGTATTGTAGGGCCAGTGATTCGTATCGCAGTAAAAGATAGCAACAATTTGTGAAAAAGAAGACATTCCGTCGAACAAAAATGCAAGAATATCTAGAAAACATAAACTCCGAAGAAAACCGGGAAAAGCCTCTGAAGTGCGAAAATATTGTATATTATGTTATGATAAAATGCAACAGAAGCTGATAGAAAGACATAAAAAGAAAAGAGTGTTGTCACATTTTGTAATAGCTGTAATGGAGAACCGTGTTTATGTTTCCCGTGTTTCAATGAAATCCAATGAATCAAAATCAAAATTAAGTAAACTGTAAATAAATTTTGTGTAATTTCATAAAACAGTGTAAATTTTCTAGTTATATATCATGTTACACGCTGTCAGCCAGTGGCGGTCGACGCGGCCTAAACGAAAAGGTCTAGTGTCAGCCACAAATGGCTGACACGACCTAAACGGAAAGTTTAGTGCAGCCACAGATGGCTGACGCGGCCTAAACTGAAATTCTATTGTCAGCCACAGATGGCTCACGCGGCCTAAACGGAAAATCTAGTATCAGCCACAGATGGCTGACTCGGCCTAAACGGAAAATCTAGTATCAGCCACAGATGGCTGACGTGGCGCTCAACGTGTTAATATCAGACCCGCATATAACGCTCTTCGCAACTGGACACGGGCCATTTCCCAGTTACTTTTATGATAGGCACCTAATAACTACGAATATATGTGTATGCAAAGATATGTTAGAAATTGATTATTATCTGGCATTATGCCCACTTACACGAGATTTCCACCACGCTCTGCCAACTACAAATACAACAGCCTACGAAAGAGATTTTTGGTCAAGTAACCCTCTATTCAGAGGAAAATACGTCTAATGATTCTAAAACGCGAAGCGCTAGGCACTGAACTCTGCAGCGAAGAACACTGTCCCATCTAGCCATAAGTGACCTAATTCATATTAATCTCTTTATAATAATTAATGTCATGGTAATGCATAAGTTGAACGCTCAGTGTAATCGAATAGGAGAATGCACTTTTTATATTATTTACGTATTAATGTAATGTATGTATGCATATATTATTAATGGATAATATATAACGAAATATGTAGTTATAAATTGCATAATGTGGACTGGTACTGCTCTGCAATATGTGTAGAGTTTATTAACTTTTATTATTGTATGTATTAATACATCGCGTGCACTATTAATGTATAATGTATAATGGCGCATTACTGCTGTCTTAATTCAACATAGTAATATCACATTTGGATTTAAAGTATCCCTCTATTATCATATATTGTATAATAAACATTTGTGTTGTAAGAATCTGCAATACGTCTCTTTTCCAACTGTGCAGGCAAGCCTCCACCTTATTCAACGTCAGGTGTGCTAACCGCAACCGCTCAAGGACAACACGAAAAAGATTGCAACAACCGGTTTCTCGCTCTTCTAATGCTGGCGTTCGAGGGTGTAGGACGGGCTTCGGTCTGTCCTCTCCCTGGTCGATGCGATGAGCCATTTTCCTGCTTCTCTTTGCTGTTCCTTCGATGCTGTCTGCTATACATGAAAATCTTTTTCAGTGAGATTTTTACGTGAAGATTCAAGAAAATAATTACTCCTGTTTCCTGTACATTGTTGCAGAAAATAATTTTTGTTCAGCTTCTTCCTCCTTTCGAAAACTCTGAGCGCGCACGTATTGAGATCTGAAACTTCCTGATTTAAAGAAGAAAAAGCAGAAATACCACGATTAATCCAGTACGCTTAATGACAGCCATCAAAATTTTATTGTTCCTTTTACACCAAGACTTTGTTTCGAGCAGATGGAGAGAGACTGACTTTATTCTGAGTGCAACGTTAATTCTGGTGATGCGCATCACTCGTGCTTGATGTTTAAATGTATTCGTCTGTCTGGTTGATAATTTTATTTATATTAATGCTTATTTCAATATCAAAGATGAAGAATAAAATATAACTGATTTGGTAACATACAGTTGTCATACTTTGATGTAAGTACTTTGATTTCATATTTCTTTCTAGATCACACATTTTGATCTGCACGTTAGTAAGTATTTATGGGTTATTGCTACACAACGCGGTTTACTAGGTAAGCAATTCATTTGATTTACATTTGCTAATCCTTTAAGTCAAAAAACGTCAAGTGACTATCCTTGGTGATCAAGTAATTCTAATTCACTACACTTAATTCTATTTCATTTTTACATTTAGCACCACAACGCACCATCTATTATAACACCAATATCATCCCTTATTTGTCAATGTTGTTTTTCTGGAATGTTGCGGGATCTGGACGATACCCGTATAGTCAGTAAGAGCCACCCGAGTGTCCGGACCTACCTATCATCTGTCACCTTTTGTTCTTGCCGCAAATTGATTATGTCTCCAGCAAGGTTTTGAACAACAATTTGGCAAGTCAATTGAAATGTTGAACAAGCAAAATAAACTTGAATTCATTGTTGTACGCAGAGCATTTGTGATGGAGCAAGTTTTCATGCCTGTGGAAGTGACCTTTTCGGAGAAGTACAGACACAAAATAAATGTGCTTGCTATGCCGCACCACACAGTCACTTTATAAGGCATTTTTACCGCCTTCTTAGCACGCTCGACGCGTATTCCAGAGGTCCATTGTTCCAGTCGCAGCGACGGCATTGCTCATATTTCCTATATCCTGCTTCGAAATAACCTAATGTTTCTATACTGGCGTCTGAAGTAAAGGGATGATGATTCTCCATCACCAGGATTTGGCGATTGGGTCCCCTAACCCCCCTTAAAAGGGGGAGTATATAAGGTATTTCTTCCGCCTTCTTGGCATGCCTTCGTGGTGCGGTGGGGAACACACTCGACGCGTATTTGAGAGGCCCCCGTGGTTCGAGTCTTGGCGAAGGCGTTGCTCATTTTTCATCTTTCCTGCCGTGAAGTAACCGAATGTCTCTACAACTTTAGCTACGTATAAAGGAGCTGCTGCCACATCGTAAGGATTTTCGTCAGCCCAGTTCATGGAGGTTTTGCTCTCAGTTAGTTAGAAATGCCCCTCATTCGCCCGATCCTAACCGCAGCGGCCACCTGCTATCTTCGGCACATCTGAATGTGAAAAAAATTGCGCAAAGTCGACACGCTGTTGCTCGTCTCTAGATTGCAACATTTGTTGCACAAGATATGAATAAAGAAAAAACACATTCAAAATTCAAAGTTCGGGCTTTGGTAGCTTCGGCTCTAGGTGTCGCCTTTTTTGCACAATGCGAGGTACATATACACATTATGCATTATTTAATAAAAGTACTGTAACAAAGCAGAGCAGTTCTATATTTATCTTAAGAATAAAATTCAGTTTGAGCTTTCACTATGAAGGATTCAAAACGAATACATATTTGTCGACATTATCCCCTTGAACGAAATTTTAAAATTAAATTATAAATTCAACTCAATCGGGGTTTAGCAGGTTAACAGTAATTTAAGGTTAACTAAAGGATTTATTTAAACTTTAACTTAGGGTATTAAAATAATAAACGCCCGCTTACGAGATGGACAGACAAAAATAATTTAAAGCAAAACCTGAAAGGTTTCAGATTTTAAATTACATTCAAATGGGCGTATATTAAATTTTTGTGTGTTACTTTTATTTATTAAATATCATGTTCTTTGCACTTAAACCATAAAATTTAGTTCAATAGCAATGTCGCAAAATAATTTTAAAATGGACATATCTTTAGAATTTCCGATACACAATTCCGCGCTTTGGAGATAAAAAGGTTTCCCCCCCCGTAGGTTTTATCACAATGCGAGAAATATACATACATTTATGCAGATTTTTCATTATTTAGTTTCTTCAAATATAATGCAGGACTCTTAAAATTTGGTGGCAACAGTTTGAAAAGTGAAACTGACATTGATAGTGCAAAATCGCAAAATCATTCAGCGCAAAATCGCAAAACGAAAACAATAGTCCTTCAGGGAAAAAGCCCCTTGAGACTAAAATATTTAGAAGTTAAATATTAAATTTAAAGCCTAACAAGCTGGCTTTACTGTTTCACGGCTATGTACGTAATTTCAGTGAGAGACAGTCATAAAGTCCTGGCAACAGTGCTGAAGGCAGACAATAACAGCGGAAATGTACCAGGGTAGGCCGAGGTTTCCAGTCCTTTCTATTAAATTAGATTATCGTTCCTATTTAAAACTGTCTTCATTTACATATTATGACACTGTAGACAAAAAAAATAAAAATGTATAAAAAATAAAACACATAAAAAACCGGTTAATTAAAATAAGCCTTGAAAATAAGCTGACAGGTGCATTTAAATAGTGGTTTGCGTATTATTTGTCAACTGATTCTTCTATCATATGATCGACACATGTATGGTTTGTTTTACAAGTTTGTAGTTTCTACAAAAACCTTCGAATATTTCTGAGGAAGACATTAGCCACCAGTGGTAACCCAAAAAGTCTGCAGACAGCAGGTTGAGAATCACCGACCTATTCTATTGAGAATCAACTGGAACACTGGAAACAAATTTTTGTCTCAGATTTTATTTCTATTTGTAATGCATCTTAAGTAAATAAACAGTAGACTGTGAAAATATTTTCACGGTTTTAGATACTTAATTTACATATACTCTGTGAATTTGAATTATATTGCAAATTAGTTCGCAGCAATAATTAATCTTTTATTATATACAATTGAATTTTCATAATTTTTTAATTAAATTTAAATTTGCTTTAAATTAGCTTTATACGAATGATGAATATTTGTTAAATTTAAATCTTATTCTTTACAGCAGCGGCACAAGAGAATTATTTAAATTCACTTTACTTTTTATTCTTAAATAAATAAACATGTATTATATCGATGGAGGAGGAGCATATTTTTAAATAAAGTTAATAATTTTGATTGCATTTTATGTGAAATTATGGAGTTAATTTTTGTATTTAATGACATTTAAAAATGTTTTATTACTTTATAAAATTTTGGAGTCTTTGGTAGCTTCAAATGTATGAAACGTTTAAGATCTTAAGTGAATTATCACTATTGCTTGTAAACGCCACGTAGACTTAAAAAAAAGGCTTGTAAAGCACACTTTTGTTTAACTCAAATAAAGTCGGCGTCGCAAGCCTAAATGATGAGAGTAACGCAGCGCCGTAGAATACTGTTTTAAAGAGAATCAAATTAAAAACGTGATCTTCATGCGAAACACGTTCTAATTCCACCCTATAAAAACCTTCCTTTAAATACTGTCTCCTTTCTACCTCATTTGAATAAATGCGAGCTGGGAATTAACAAACTAACATTCTGGCAGGAAAATGAGAAACGAGAAGAACAGAAAAAGAAATTAACATAAAGTGACTGGTTAATGAAAGTAAATTAAACTTTATAACTTGCATAAATAATTTCGTCATATTTCAGAGACGGTTTACATAAAATGTTTAGGGTCTTGAAATGTCATGCATTCTTCGTTTTGCAATATCCTGCATGCATTCTAATTTAGGAAGAAATCTCACATTTTTAAGAACATTTATGTTGCAGCTTGCATTTCTGTTATTTGAGTCATTTTGAATCAGTTTCCTTTTTCATAAAAATCAGTTATTTTTCTCAGATGTTGAAACGTTTAGTAGATTTTCGATATCTAATGCATTTTCCTCGTTGCGTCATATTTTCTGCGCGCAGAGAATTCCATGTAATATACGTAAGTTGGGGCAAAAGTCATGGCAACTATTTTTTTTTCTTGAAGATAACAGACCGGTTGGAAAATGTGACATATACAGACGAAAGTACAAGGTCTTAACTACATGTGTGGACAATGAATAGCACTGAAATATCGTAACACACGAAATTTATTACGGTAGTATACATAGCAATATGGCCTTCACCGTGCAAAAGAATGATAACACAATACACATAGTGTTGACATGACAAACCTGGGATTAAAGACCCTCAATGTAGTCCCCTGCTACTGTCACCACACGCTACCGACGATGTGGGAGGCGCTGAATACCATCAGCCTCAGCATTTGCCGCACCATATGTGAATCGGGTCATCTGATGGCGCACACCATTAGCAATGTCCTCTCGTGTTACAAACCGCCTACCTCGTATTGGTTCCTTAATCTTGGGAATGAGATCAAAGTCACAGAGCGAAAGGTCAGGAGAGTACGGTGGTCAGGAAAATACGGTGGTGGTCCAATTCTTCCATCCCAGCGTGGGAGTAGCTGCCGTACACACTCTGCTTTATGTGGTCTTGCATTGTCGTGCAGAATTATTGCACTGTGCACAAGATCCGGACGTTTATCCCGAACGCCACGTCGTACCTGTCGCACCAGAAAGTCCCTGTAGTACTGTGCGGTCACTGTTCTGCCATGAGGAATAAAGCGGCAAACATTGACACCTCTTACGTCATACGCGACGATCCCCATCAATTTGACTGGGGAAGGATTCTGACGGACCTTCTGCTACCTTGGTGATCCAGGATGTTGCCACTCCGTGGACTGACGTTTCAGTTCTGGTTCGTATGCCCTGGCCCAAAATTCATCGATGGCGATTATTCGTGACAGGAATTGATTGCCGTCCTGTTGCCAGCGTGCAAAGTGGTCGGAGTATATTGCATAGCGCACCCAACTTCGAACTTCCGTCAGTGCATGCGGTACCCACCGCGAAGCGATTTTGTGTAATTGTAGCTCATTACGCAATATCCTGTGGACGGTGCGTTTCTCGATGCCCCTTGGCCTCTCTAACCCCAGTAACGTCCATCGTCTGTCTTCATCCAAGAAGTGCTCGATGACGGCACGTGCCAAGTCGGTCCGCACACTGACCGGTCGTCCCGAACGTTGCTTATCACTGGTTGAGCTGAAACTTTCCTACCCACGTGCTACTGTACGATATGATAGGGCATTATTCCCAAGGGCTTCTATTAATTCACTGTGACATTCCATCGCATTTCTCCCTCGGAGAACGGCTATTTTGATGTAAGCGCGCTGCTCAGACTCATATATGTTTTGTGATCCGTTCACATATCTACAAAAAAAAAAAAAAAAAAAAAAAAAAAAAAAAATAGTTGCCATGACTTTTGCTCCAACCCTCGTATATATATATACACTTTGGATAGAGAGTTTATGCTTCTAAAACCCTTTGTGCTTGCAGACTGATAAAATTTGTAATGCTAAAAATTGAAAGCTAATTGGAAAAAAAAACTGTTTTAGTAATATTTGCAGATATTTCGAAATAGTGGAACAGAAAACATACAGCATTTTATATGAGATTTGTATCTTTTATTTTATAAGGTACTTCTCCCGCTTTTTTGGCATGCTTAAGCGGTGTGGTGGTCTGAACGCTGGACGCGTATTCCAGAGCTCCGCGGTTCGATTCTCGGAGAAGGCTTTGCATATTTTTCATCTTGTTTTATTTAAAACAATACAAATACCTACAGTGAAGTCTCTACAGTGAAGCCCGAATTAAAAGGGTGTTGGATGATGATTCTCCATAACCAGGATTTGGCGATTGTGTCCGCAAAACCCCAGTCGCCCTTTAAAAGAGGGAGTATATAAGGTATTTATCCCGCTTTCTTGGCATGCCTTTGTGGTATGGTGGTCTGCACGCTCGGCGCGTATTCCAGAGATCCGCGATTCGATTCCCGGCAATGGCGCTCTTATTTTTCATTATGCCTCCTTCCAAAAATACCTAATATCTCTACAATTTGACATATCTTGGACGTTGTAAGAAAAATAGTATTTATTTTATATGTTCAGCATCAATTTCAGTTCGTGTACTTGCTATAGTACATGAACTGAAATTGGTATAATAGGTACTTAACTGAATTTTGTATTCTATGAACGTGAAAGAAAAAGAATCATATAGGAATAACTGAATTTTCATATTTATACCTGACTATGATGTTGTAGAGCAGTTATCGCCAAACCGTCGATCGGAATATACTAGTAGCTCGTAGTGACATTTTCGGTAGATCGCGTCAATGCTCCTTTTGGCTAACCTTAATTCCTCCACTGGGCTGACGCTAACAATAACAACTGGCATTGTTAGATTCCTCTTATAGTTGATTGTATGCGCGTGAGGTTGTGCACATTACGTTTTTCGTGTGTATATTAGACATTTGTTAACTTGGATAGTTTGATTTACGCATTGGTACCAAGCTAGGTCTATTCTATGGTGTGTTCAAAGCAAAAAGCAAAAACTTATCACTTTCATTCGGAATGGGAAACCTATTACCTTTTCACCCAGGTAAAGGACAAATGTGTGTGTTTACTGTGCTATGCAAGTGTACCAGTTCGTAAGAAAGTAGTGAATTTTACAAACACTTCCAAGATTTCAAAAGGATTTAAATTTTTTTGTCAAATCGCCTTTTATAGATATTAATGCTGAAGAATTCTCTACTTGTTTTATGAAGCATTTTGACTTTCAAGAAGACAATGAGGCAGTGGAGGTGGAACTAATTGATTTTCGAGAAGACAATGAGGCAGTGGAATTAGAACGGATTGATTTTCAAGAAGACTATGGAGTTGGAACTGATTGATTTTCAAGATGATTTATGTGTAAAATTGCTTTCTTTAAGTATTTGGTCTCTTGTTCCTAAAAAAAAATACCCAATTTATTCCAAGTTTGTCTTGAATTGAGGTCAATATTAAGCTCTACATATATATGTGAGATTTCCTTTTCTCGTATGACATTTATTAAAAATAAGTATAGTAAAGGTTCATTGATGAACACTTGGACAACTGTATTGGACAACTGTATTGGAACTCTCTCAACATAAAAAAAATTTTTGACGACAAAAAAGAGCTCCTTCTCATTTAAGCCTGAAAACAAATTTGTCATTACTTTTATTATTAATTGCTAAATACACAAGGTTTTCTTATTACATTCGAATTTCGATTTCTTTTTGTTATATACAGTTTAATTAAAATTGACTTCATATTTGCTAGAATACTTATCGAAATACTTCGAATTTCGGTTTCTTTTTGTTATATACAGTTTAATTAAAATTAACTTCATATTTGATAGAATACTTATAGCAAATTTGAAGTTCACTTCATATTTAATAGAAATATAAGTTTATAGGCAATAAACAAATCTAAAATTTGTTTATAGTTAATAAAGAAATCTAAGATTTAAAAAAATTGTTATTTCTTTGGTTATTTTTTTTAATCTTAGGTTTCTTTATTAACTATAAACACAGTAGGACTTAGAAACGGTACAGTGCAGCTTCTTAAGTTTGGCGACCACTGTTGTTTAGTCTCACCTTCATGGGAAGTGTGCACTTAATCAAGACAAGAGATGGATCTAAACGACTTATCGTTGTGCCCAGTAAGAAAACAGATAACTTAAGATGTAAAACACCCTTTTATCAAAAACTCAATTAGCGGAAGGAAGCACTTCTTGTGCTTCACAAAACCAACCAGCACTGCTAGAAATATATATTTACTAGAAATATAAGTTTATAGGCAATAAACAAATCTGAAATTTGTTTATAGTTACTAAAGAAATCTAAGATTTAAAAAGAAGTGTCATTTCTTTGGTTAGTAACTTACAGTAGGACTTATAAACGGTGCAGTAGCTCCGAAGCTTTTTAAGTTTGGCGACTATTGTTGTAGAGTCTCACCTTCTTGTGAAGTATATACTTAATCAAGACAAGAGATGAATCTAAACGACTTATCGTTGTATCCAGTAAGAAAACAAATAACTTAAAATGTAAAAAAACTCTTTTATCAAGAAACTTAGTTAACGGCAGCACTTTTGTGCTTTACAAAACCAATCAGCATTTATGCCGAAACGCAAAAGTAATTAATTAAAATTAAAACTAAATCTCAAGTTAACGAAAGTCTGTTCAGAGCTGATCAACGCGCAAGTTGGCTCAAACTTATATCGGCGTGACAAGCAATACTGGAAAGAATAAAGCAACGCCGAAGACAGACTGTTATCGTAGAGTTTCAACTAGCAACAGGTCTTCAGCAGGAGCAGTCTCTGATTAATATCCGTTCCGTTCCGTTTGCCGTTGCCGCCGCGTCTAGCTTGCAAAGCTGCAAGCTGTATACCGGCTATCTTCATTTGGTCGCTTCATGTAGCTATGCAGGACAGAAATGCCTAAGTGAGTCCTGGAGACAAGATATAATATCTGATTAAATAATACAGAACCTTCCTTTAAATACTATCTCTTTCAACCTCATTTGAAGACACGCTAAGAAAAATTAGCATTGTGGCGGGAAAAGGGAAAAGAAGAATGACAGTAAAGATACTAAATATAAATAAGTGGTTAGATAAAATAAATTGAATGCTTTAGAATGTTATTGGATTTCACAAATGTTTGGAAATTTTCACAAGCTCTAGCAATTATTAACTCCTCTACAAATTTGTAGCTAGACAGAGAAATTTTCAGACATTCTTCTGCTAGTTTCGATTTTAAAATTCTTTATGAAAATAAAAAATGTGTTTAAAAATTGGGCATTATATCAGTTATCAAAATTTTCATGCGCTTGAAATTATTAGGAATAAATTCGAATTCTAAGAGCAATGAAGATAATTTACGCAAATTTTGCAAAAATTTAGTGTTTCTAAATTTCTTTCAATATGCAAAAAATAGAAAAACAAGATGAACATAATATGTTCTTACTTACATTCAAAATTCAAGAAAAACATTCAGACCTGAAACAAAAGATGCAGCGAACTCTATTGTATACATTCTGCTTCTAGGTGTATTAGTAACACACACACACATCCTCTTGCAACTTTTATATGAAAAGGCAAAAATTTAGAATTTATGATTTTTGGAGTAGCTACAGTGTACTGAATCTGTTTATCTCTGTATATGTGTTTATTTAAAATATGCTAGATACTATGTATTTATTATAAATTTCGATGTATTTAAATCTATTTTTTATTCTGTGAAATTTCTTCACGTGTTTCTCAGATATTTCCCATCGCTGAATACAAATACAACATTAATTTTTACCATTACTTGCTAGGTATAGTCTGTGAATTTAGGCACTTGAGGGTCCTTTTTCTCTGTGAGTCTTGTAACTTTTGTAACGAGAGCTGCGGTTGGTTGAGTTCCTGATTGGTTTTTCTCACTTTATTCCGTTTAGCATGTTTTGATTTTGGGAAAAACCCATAAATGATGGCTGACTTGAACTAATGAAGTAAGTGGAGAAAATAAGTGTTGTGCGGTGACGATGGCACCCATTATAATAGAGAATAAGGGAAGCTAAAAGAGTTTCGAGTAACTCCTGTAAAGGAAAAGACTATAGATAGGAGCCAAAGAGCTAACAATTATGTGCTAAGAAATCTTTCTTAACATACGAAACCTTTTTGCCGTAATTTAAGAAAAAATCTTTTAATGTTACATAAAATCGAGATAAATTAATTTTTCTTAGGTATTAATGTTTTCTTCCACCAGTTTTTTATGTTGTGTATGTTTTAGACTTTTCTGATTACTCAGGAAAAGGCTAGATCTTCACATAAAATTATATAAAAGAAGAATGGAGAGATTCAAGAATTTTAGCAGCCATATCCTTTCCCATTTGTTTAGTTACTAGGCTATCTACGATGACAAAATCCTGTGATCGAACAATCTACTTTAGACATATTTGACATCCACCTCCAGCGAAAGCTATCCCAGTATAGAACAAAAAGTAGCTGTCCCGACAATTTTTTATTTGAAACGTGTTACTTCAGTTTGCTGTTACATAGTTTTGAAAATTTTTCATGAGCTGAATGATGATGCATTTGTAAAATAATACACATACATGACATTACTACATGCAGATATTAAATATTACAGTTTCTTACAAAGTTACATTTGTGAGGTTATTATTTGAAACTAACCAGTTATTTATAATTTCAGCTTTTACCGTAACTTTTCCTTTCCGTTTCCTCGCCAAAATGCAAATCAGTTAGGTAATAAATCAATTGAGATTTTTAGATTGTAAGATAGAGAGTGTTTCTGCCTTTCGCAGGCACGTGACGTTGGTTTCAGCCAACATTAAAGTTGTAATCAAATTTTAAGCTTAACACAATAGGTCTTGAATGAGGTGTTTGTTGAAGTCTAGTGTATCTAAGTGTAGAATTTCAGTTACGGGGTACTTGGGGAATGTCTCGTATCTATAATTACATTCGTTCTTGAAGGCTCGAGAAAGGGATGATTAGGAATCTGCAAATTGTATGAAAGGTTTTGATGAAGTTGAAATGTATAAAATGCTAAGGATATTTTCGCTAAAATACTTTTATTTCTAGATGCCTTTAGGAAGATATGATAAAAAAGTAGTGATATCATGGAGCTATATCCACCGGAAATGAATCTTCCGTAAAGTTTGGAATTTAGTTTTATACTTTTAAACTCATGTTTGCAAAGGTTGGCTCATGTAGATTTAGAATTTAAAATCGTAGCAGGGTCGTTAAAAACCGTCATTATTTAAATTATGTTAGGTTATCAGGACTACAGTTTTTTTCTAATCTGCGAACATGTGGATGTCCTGAGTAGAACAGTGTGTTTACTTTAAACTATGTCCTTTGAAATTATAGAAGATGTGACAAAGGGGAGAAGCATTTAATTACTGTTTATTTTTCACAGTTCCGCACTTCGGGATATAGAGACTAGTACTTGTGGTTTAAACGTAAAAATAATAACTACAAAACTAACTAAGTTTGGTACTTTTCACCAGCGCAAATCTCGCCAAGCGGACTTTATGGGCGACAACAAACAGTATACACATAAAAAATTTTAATAAATGTTTACTTATAAGATTTTTTTTATTTTGAAGGCATACACATTTTACTATCGTTTAAATTTTGTAAAACGTCAATAAATAAAGACAATAAATTTGTAAAAAAGACATTAATTTAAGAATTTACTGTGCTTTCATGGTTCAACATCTTGATTCGCCGGTTCATATCACGTGCCCCCTTACCTAAATTCCGTTTGGCATCGGTTGTACCATTATTGGCGACTTTATTTGCCTGTGCCGGCAAAACGGAAAAGTACCCTAAATTTAAATAAGAGCTAAACTCAAATACTTTACAAAGACTCGTAACACTAAGGCCTTTTAAATCGTTACGTATGTAGCACGCAGAATGCAGGTAAACTGCAGTTGACAGCAGAGTCTGAACACCCGTGCGGCTTACTTAGACTATTCGATTTAGTCCAGGCTCCGCAACTACTCGGTGCAACACCTCATGGGCCCCATAAGGACATACATTTATCCTGTATCATAATATATGATTACATAGTTCATAATATATGATTACATAGTTCATAATATAGGCTTACGTAGTTCATAATATATGCTTACATAGTTACATAGTTCATAATATATGCTTATAATACAAGTAGTTCATAATACATAGATCCTGTTTTATAATTCACGCTTACATAGTTCATACAAATACATGCTTACATAGTTCATAATATATGCTTACATAGTTACATAACTCATAGTATATGCTTATATACAAGTAGTTCATAATACATAGATCCTGTTTCATAATACACGCTTACATAGTTCATACATACACATGCTTACATAGTTCAAAATAGACATAGTTCATATTTGCTTACATAGTTCATAATAATTCTCATCAGCCATAATATATACGCGTTTCATAATATATACAGTATTTACGCAATGCTGATCTCTACTAAATCTGCAGGGGAAAAAACTACAATACGTCTTCAATATCAATAGGACTAAATTTCTCGCCTTAAAGGCGGAGAGCAACTGACTGAAAAGCGCGCGTGAAATAAGGTGGCGAGAAATCTCTTTTTCGCTTTTTGGCTAAAAGCCACAACTTGAATATTTACAGTTTGCACGCTCAATTTGCATTTTTTAGTTCTTGCCAGCTCTGATACATTTGTAATTAATCAGCTTTCCGTTACCGCAGCCGACATTTGAAATTCATATGCTGCTTAGTGTTCTTGAGCCAGCTTAGACTAAAATTTAATTGTGTAGTCATTGAATACCAGCCTCTGTTTTAAATTGAAATTTACTGTTCCTTTAGTTGCATCACTACGAGTTGTTGATTTTGTTAACAGAGAAGCGCGCTTTATGTTCTAATTTCTGTTTAATTAAAAGTTACTAAAACGTTTCCGTGGTTTATAGTTAGTCAGGGAGAGCGATTAATTCGCTTCATGCCAGACGGAGTTAGTTCTTGGTCAAGTACTACAAACCTATACATTTAAGCAATTTACGAATTCGACTTAAAGTAAAATTCAAGTTACGGAAGGGTTTCCGTCAAGCATTACTTCACTAATTGGTGGGATTAATGTATTCAAAATTTGTTGCTTTGCATTGACACGCGTGAGAAACCTCATTACAGGAACTTCACGAAACAAATATCTGCTTAAGTCCACATAAACCTATTCCATTATTGTGACGTGTCTACAGAAATAGAGGAGAATATTCCGTTATTTGTGCAGCAAGCGTCTTTTAGTTGCTAATTGCAGTTTTCAACGGATATCCTTTCTTTTCCATGCAGAACCAGTCAACTAACTTTATGGCGTTATTATATCATATTTATGATGTTACGTAAGCTTCACGTTTATGAAAGAGGAGAAGTCAGGTGCTTCATTAGAAACTCGAATTAGCTAAATGTACAGCTAGAAAGCAATTAAAGTTTCTCCAACCCCCATCAATTTCGTATTAGCTTCATTCTAGTGCCGCCCAGAAGTGGCAAGTGACTGCTGTACTGAAGGGCACGGGTTCGGATCTCGGAGAAGTCATGAATGTAATTTGTCTCTTCATAGGAGGCAACAGTAGCCAACCTATTAAGAGCCTCTACAATAAAGAGGCCACCGCTTCCGACCTTAGCTGTGGCTAACGCCTCTGAACGGCCACAGTCCGCCGTTGGCGGGGGGGTGGGAGGCTTCATTTGAGGTGAAACTTCGTTTGTTTATAAGAAAGCTTGACAGACGGAGAAAAATATAACCTTAAAACGAAATGAAAAGTTTTTAAAGAAGAAAAATTACACCTTCAGGTGGTATGACATTTATTTTATCATTTATTTTCCGAAAAGAAATACTTTTAAAAGGTAATTTGCAGCGAGAGAAAAAGAGTGTGGAGCGACGAACAGAACGTTTTGCAAATGACATGCACGAGAAAGAAAACGTTAAACTACTTTTTGAAGGAAAATCTAAGCATAGACTTCAAAATCTTACCAGATAATTATGACAGTTATTCAAAAGCGTGGAAGCGAAAGAAAAGTTTTTCAACTTATATTTAAATTTTCTTTGTCTTTGGTCGAATGAAGAACCTTGGAAAACATTTTCAGATAAAACAGGAGAAGTGTTACTGGTTTTCGATAACTACACTTCCTATTCTTATATATAAAATTTACCAGCGATAGAACCATATTTTTTTCATTGCAGTAAAATTTCTTTATCATAGGTTTTAAACTAAAGTATTATCCAAATATTTTTTCGTGTTCGAGACTTTTTAAAGGAGTGAATGTGAAGAAGAATATATATATGGACGTCAAAACACGGTTTGTTTTTTCAAGTAGAGGTTAGGCTATGTTGTCGGTTGGTTTATGATTATTTTGAGATGCAAAATAATTAAACGCATTTTAGTGTAATAATAAATATAATAAACAAAATGAAAAATAATGTTGGCCGAATAAAAATTAAGCTTGAAAATAGAACACGGTCTGATATTCTCAAATAAAATCGTATAAAATAAAAGTAAATAAGTTGTATGAATAAACGTATAAAAAAAATATGCTGTATAAATTTGGTGACTCTGATACAGAACTCAAGAGAGCCAGTGAGCATCTGTTCGATAATTAGCCAATCATAATTAGCATTTTCTTCTCATTTCGAGTTCCAATCGAAATATCTAATTAGTGTTATCATGTTTTTAATCGTTTGTGATTTTAGCGTATCAGTGCACAGTGACGGAAATTTAAGTGAATTCTCAATGAAAGCAAAGTATGTATACTGTGAAGCAATATTTCTCTGTTGAAGATTTTAAATTCTGTTGAACATCTTCGACATAATTCATCTTTTCGGCTGTGCATTACTGAACTCCAAACTTATGTTATTAATTTCTATTTGTGATCTGTGATGTGTGTCATGGTTTAATTTAAAATTTAGTTTTTTAAGTACAGCTTACCAAGGATGCTTTTTGGCTAAACCTTCTTTTTTGTATGCTATGCCTCACTGCATAAATTTGTATGTTGTACTAGTAAAGTATAAGATACAAATCTATGAACACTGCAATACATTTGACAATTTATGATTTCTATATAAAAGAAAAGATTCCCAACTATTCACTAAAATATTTATCATTTTCTCATAAATAGAAGAAAGAAAGAAAAAGAGAAGAGAAAAAGAATTTTTAAGAAAACTTTATTCATAGTTTAAGCTTTGTTTTACTCTTTCGATGTGATTGCTATTTTGGATTTTCGAGATAGGTGAAGAAAAATTAGATTCTAAATTTCCGTACGGAATTAAATTGAGAAGATATCTCACCATATAAAGTATTAAAAAGATCACCACATGGCTCACAGGTTTTTAATTTGGATTATTTTTCCTTCCCTTAATGATGTTTTCACTCAGTTCTAAATTTAATTAATCACTAATTTAAATTTAATTTTCCCTCTCATCCTTTAACGGTCAGAATCTTCAATTTCTAAATAAGTCTGATATTTAATCAATTTGTACTATGATAAAAATTTTAGGTAATTGTTCAAGAATCAGGCTTTTTTGGAAAAAAAGGATTATTCCAGAAAGCTGTGTCTAAACTCTCAAAATGCTAATATTTGAACAATCCCTTCCAAACTATTTCTTTATCTATTTTTCGGGAAAATGACGGTCATTGAACTGTGAGCGCTTCCTCGGTAGAATGGGTGCCTTCCAATTTTGGTGACTTTGCGAGGCTAGAAAAAGAATCTGTACCATCATATAATCGTTGACGAAGGGGCGTTGTGCGAAGTTAGGGAATGGAATGTGCTTACCATCTGAGACCAGTGGGGCTTGCGTGACATATACGCATTTGTCTCTTGTTGACCTTTTTCAAGGATTCTTACAGTATTTGCAAAAAAAGAGCGATGTTCACCAAGCTTGGAACGCTCTTTTTGGACACACTTTCGGATGCTCCACTGTTTTCCATTGGAGAAGACGGCGATACTTAGGCAAGGATATGTATGCAAAGAATGAAAGCTTCTCCAAAGCTGAGCTTGGTTGAGCTGAGCGGTTCGATCAGCCCGCAGAGGGAAACACGGACTATCCATCCAGCCTTAATGCCATTTTGCTCATATGCTAAATAGCTGTCGAGAGGGTGTCGAAGGTCACGTTTATCAAGAGTTCAAAGTTCTGTGACACTATTTGTTTCCCGCCGTATCGAGGTAAATCAAATCAGGGATATGCTCAAGTAGATTAATTAATGGATTAACAATTGATTTTGATCAAATATATGCAAATGTTTCTGAATTCGCAGGAACAATTAACATTAAATTCGAAGTTTATGCAAATATCCTTCCTTAAATACATTTAATGTTTTAAAATTGAAGTTCGTATGAAAGATTTTCAGCTTTAAACAGAATCGATTCTGGTTTATTGCAACAGGCAGAACACTGAGAAAATTATTGTAATAAAATGTTGAAAAAATTATATTCATTATAATGAGCCAATTAGGGTTACCATATAGAAAATCAAAATCATGGAAATGAAAATGAGAATCATGGAACCCTAGTGAAAATCAAAACTCAAGCAAGAAAGGAAACCATTTCACATGCTTGGTGTACTCAGTGAATATGACTGTTTTTGGAAACTGCATTTAACAAAATACGTAAACGGAGAATGAGGACAAGGGAAGAAGAGGAGGGCAGTTCACTCCAGATGGCACATTTTTAGAGGCGGTATTTATTGTGTGAAACTATATTTTATATGGGTTGCTCAGGTGGATTTTCGAGGTAGGTGAAGAAAAATTAGATTCTAAATTTCCGTACGGAAATAAATTGAGAAGATATAAAGTATTAAAAAGATCACCACATGATTTCAATATATTTTTGATACCATTTTCATTCCGTCGAAACGTTTGAATAAAAATTACGCATATCAATTAAATTATGATGACGGCGACATTCATAAGGAAAAATTCTTCATTAAGAAAGAACTATTTCAAAATTTTATTTTTTCCGTTTTTGCTCGTGTAATCGGAAAAGAAACTCGAAAGAATATTTCTTTTAAATTTTTGGAATCTTTTTAAAAATATAATCTCCAGAACAAAGTTCCATATATTGCAATACTAGTGGGAACTTTACTAGTGTGAACGTTTTCCTTTCATTTGCTGTCAGTGTTACTAGTTGCAAGAAGGATTTTCTAAATAATACTTATTTTTGAGGTATTTAAGAAATAAAAAAGTGTACTTTGCATTTAAGAAATCTTTCGCTATTGTCTGTTTAACATCAAATGCAACAGTCTCAATGTCATCGATGGTTTTGCTGAAAAAAAATCCAGCAAAATAACAATATAGTTTTAAAATGTTGGAATTAAAGATTTTCTTCAAAACGAAATTTAGAATTTTGTTTCCATTCATGTAATTGTGACATTTTGTATACCTATTTTTTGTATATAAAGAGGGGCGGTAATTCAAGTGCTGCCCCAGGCATCAAACTCAGGGACCGCCTTGGGCGGCAAAACGACACTGGGGAAAGAAGGTTATTTTTCATATGGTATTTGTGAGGAATTCATCAGCGTCATTAACAAATAATTAATAACACATATAACAGAAGAAATTAAATCGGCAACTTACTAAAGCTGTAGAGACATTAGGATTTTTTTTTGGAAGCAAGAGAGATGAAAAATTAGCAACAGCCTTCTCCGGGAATCAAAACATGGACCTCTGAAATACCGGCTCAACGTGCAGACCACTACAGCACGAAGGTCCGCCAAGAAATCGGAAGAAATACCTTATATACTTACCCTTTTTTAAAGGGCGACTGGGGTTTTTTAGGGGACTGAATCGCCAAATCCTGGTTGTGGAGAGTCATCATCCACAAATCTTTTAGTTCGGGCTCCACTGTAGAGACATTAGGTTAATTGGAAAAGCCGGAGAGATGAAAAGTTAGCAATCGCCTTCACCGGGAATTGAACCACGGACCTCGGGAATACCGGCCCAGCGTGCAGAAACATTTTCCCACAAATGCACATTTCGCCCTGGAAACTTTTCTGACATTATAATATTTGAGGAAGGGGCCGTGTCTTTTTACATAGCAGTAGATATCCGGATTATCGAAATATACTGCTTTCTTAGTCCAACGGGCTTTTTACCTGAGAAAATACTGTTTTCGTTTTGCGATTTTGCGTAGAATCACTCTGTATGTCTGTTTCACTTTTCAAACTGTTGCCACCCAATATTATCGCCCTGCATTATATTTGAAGAAATTAAACAATGGAGAACATGCATAAATGTATGTATGTTTCTCGCATTGTGATATAACAGCGGTACCTAGAGCCATCCAATTTTGAATGACGTAATCCTATTACGAATATGGGCATCTGGAAGCCCAAATTTGAAATTTGAAATTGGGTTTATGATCGATTTAATATTTTGTAAAACTTTAACGAATTTTCGATTAACCAACTCAATGATTTCAAAGTTAGCAATGCCAACGATGCACAGAAAAAATACTTTTATCTCCAGCGCGTCATACTGTGTATCGGAAATTTTAAAGATAGGCTCAATTTAAAATTATTTCGCGATAATTTGCTCTTGAACTGAATTTTATGCTCTTGAACTGAATTTTATGGTTTAAGTGCGAAGACTATGATATTTAATAAATAAAGGTAACACAAAATGTTGAAAAAAAAACGCCCCTTTGTACAGAATTTAAAATCTGAAACCTTTCAGATTTTCTGGTTTTTTTTATTTACTTTTGGAACTAGTTCATGGAGACGTCTACCTTGTGGAGAGTGGTCGCATTCTTCTTGCTATATTTTATCTCAAAGTTCTACAACCTGTTTTCCTTTAAGGAAGATTTTGGCCATGAGATCTTGATAATTCCACTTATTGGGTTATAACTGAATCCTTAGAAAGGGAATCTGCTGTTTTATTTCCTGCTGTGGGTTTTAACCCATTTGATTTTGAGTTTCATTTAAGGACTGGCACTGCTTAGATTAAAAATGCTTTATGCTAAAATTGTATTTTAATAAATAATTTGATGCGCTTCTAATGTTGATTGGTGTGAGAACGGAAGTTACTTACACCACGTGGTTCATCATCATGGACAGTATCGTAACATTAATCGGAATCGCAGAACTCCCACGTAAATACACGCCAAACAGGTTTTTCCTTCTCTTTGCTGACTACGGCTCGAACGAGTATGTGGGGCTGCTGCCCTTGCATTGCTCGCACTCTTGGAGTGCAGTAATCTCATTAATGGTAAAAAAAGGAGAGGAGCAGGCTAAAAATTTCACGAAATATCCATAAGTGATCATGCTGAAAATTAATCTATCTTGAAGTAACTTTGTTACTATGTGTTTTGCTGAAGCAATTGCTGCCATTGTCATCGGGTCGTCAGCTCGGGGTGAAACCGCTCAGGCCGTGTCCATTGAATCCTCTTACGAGTAGCCTAGATACCATTCCTGCTGGAAATAGATGATGTATTTAAAGGAATAGTTCACTAGACCTGTGTAAAGCAACATCTGAAATGTGTGTACGAAACGCTGAGAGATTTCCAACGAGATAAGGGAACGATGACTTCAGATTTAGCGTTTGCTTTCTATCTTCACAAAACTGCGATGTTTTTATATTTTTGCGTGCTATGACATTAATATATGTTTAATCCAGATAAGGCTTTAGTAATTAAATAAAGTGAGATTGAGAAAGGAAATTGTCTCTGAAGCATCATGCTGTATTTTGGGGTAAATGAAGCATTTTATTATTTCTATATTAGGGTTGCAACGCAATGTACCAGACATAGTTTTAAGCCACTAAGTATTAAGCCCATGAACATTGATTTTGTTACTTGAAAGTTTTTAGTTAAATAGTGGTTTACATTCAACACCACAGTTAGCCGTCTGACTTTATTAAAATTGTGTAATGTGAATTGATTTGTAATGTGAATGTGAATTAGTGTAATATGAATTGATTTCTTCATGCCTATAAGTTAAGCCTGGAAGACACTATTGTTTCCTTCCAGTTTTCCTTGCCATGTGTCAGATACATTGCTGTTGAATTTTAAATATAATAAAGCACTCACCTCTTCTTCCATTTCTGAACCATTTTCGTTTCATTTTTGGGGCCGTATTCAATAGGAAGTATTTATTTTCCATTATATTTCACTAAATTAATTACATTGGAATCTAACGCAGGATGTCTTCTACATGGCAGTTCAGGGATTTTGTACTTTTCTAGGTATACTGTGCATTGTGAATGGGTTTCAAAGCTAGAAAACTGTTAATTTTTTTGCTTCTTTTAGAGTTTATATATAAAGTAGAAACGTTCCTGCAAGCTTGCACAAGCTTAGTTGGAAGTCCCTTTATAAGCCTTTGAATGGTAACTAAAATTCTCTTCTTGCTTTCTTTAAACTTTGATGCCATATTGCTCTCTCATAGTTAACAATACTGAAGGTTACTGCTCTATGGAAAAGTTTTATTTGTATAGTCATTTTTCAGTTCCCAGCTTTTGCCTTGCATCCTTCTGAAATATGATGCTATTTTAGAAGTTTTTTATTTTAGTTCTCGAAGATGCGACGCATTTCAAATTTATTGTCTATGGTAAGACTTCGAAAATTGATATCTTTGGCTATTTTTATTCTTTGCGTATAATTTTTATTCTGTGCATTTTTATTTCTATTTTTACAGCAGTTGGCAGCTGAAAGCAGCGCCCGGACAGCCGGGCGTCTTTTACAAACTGTTTGCGTATTGTCCGGAACCCTCAACTGTCTAGACAAACATCCTCTAGACGTCCCACGAAGGCCGCGATGTGGGAGTTTTTAACAGTAAAAGTTAGTTATTACATGGCCAAACATTGGCAACATTCTCGTTATTGAGAATCTGTCCATCATTGCTGCATTATGCCAATCAGAATTTAATATTGGCATAATGATATAAGGATGCGTGGTGAGTAGTCTGCCTTCTCCGCAATTTGAGAGTTATGGCGCTTCTGTTGGTCATAGCCAATATTCACTAACTTAAGATACAATAACACGCCGAACAAGTAATAATTTATAGTCAAACAAGTCAAACAATAAAAATCAGCGTTATATTTTCAAATTTTCACAGGACTAGTTTCGATTACCAAACTATCATCTTCAAGTAGTCAGCAAAGAGAAGGAAAAACCTGTTTGGCGGGTATACATCATCTATTTTTGCACTCTTTCAGCTGCAAAAGAGCAAATGAACGAGATAAGACATACTGATTAGCTAAGACAAGAAAGCTGGATAGGAGTTAAGCTACTGGTGCCATCTCTTGATAAAACCAGAACTAAAACATAATTTCTTTAAAGGATGAAGGCAAAGATGGATTGGAATTAGGATTGTTAACTAGAACAGAAATATTTTTTTTTGAATGTGAAATACGTCTAGAAAATCCAGTTCACTAATGGAAGATGTTTTTTGAATATAGTTTATATGTAGAATAGAATTTATGAATAGTGTGCGTTTTGGTGTGTTGAGATGAGAATGTTTTAACTGCTTTGTTAATAATGTTGGGTGAAAATTCCCTGTCAATAGCTACTGATTTTAAATAGTTTAGTTCTTATTCAAGAGCCAATTTTGAGGAGCAAACTTGAAGTGAACGGGAAAAAACTGGTCAAATTAAGAGAGCTTTAAAATTTCTCCTTAAGGAACATGAAGCATACGTTAGAAAAAAGGGAACGAAGAAGTCGTCTGTTGCCCAGCATTGTTGGTCCAAACATCACACTTTCAATTTTTCTGCAGCCAAAAGTAATAAAAAACATCTTCCATTAGTGAACGGGATTTTCTAGAGGCATTTCTGTTCTAGTTAACGACCCTAATTCCGATACATCTTTGCCTTCAGCTTTTAAAGAAATTATGTTTTAGTTCTGGTTTCATCAACAGATGACACCAGTAGCTTGACTCCTGTCCAGGCTTTCTTATCTTATCACTATATCTTATCTCGTTCATTTGCACTTTTGCAGCTGAGGATGAGGATTCGGTAAAACCATCGAAAATAGTCCTGTGAAAATTTGAAAATATAACGCTGATTTTTGTTGTTAGACTTCTAAATTATTCACTCATTTATTCTCGTTCATTATTAAACTCAATTAATTTTCATTTTTGGTGGTGCTGACGAAACTAGATGCTCGGAAAATATTTAATGTAAAATAACATTAAATTAATTAAAATAAACCTTGCGCTCCTTTTTTTCTCGTCTCTCCAAATTCAAAACAAAATAGAGCTGAGAAGAAATAAATTAGAGTAGTAATCAAATAAAATATGCTCCTTTATTGGTTTGCAGGAGGCACTTTAAGACTCAAATGGCAGATTTTCCAGTCACCTCACAATGCTAATTAACTTTCTAATTTAAAATTCATTGAATGTCACCTTTTGCTTCGGTTGAAAACGTATCCTGGTTCAAAAAAAGTACTGCCTTTTACGTATATACTTTTCAGTTTCTTTCTATCTATTAGTTTGACTGCAAAGTTGTTAGAAAGAAACTCATTCAAGATTTTTAGAGCAGGAGTAAAATTTCCTGCCTTTATCCTTCATGTTTATGATCAACAATTTTCTTTTCATTAGAACATGCTGACCTGAACTCACATTCACTTCTAAATTTCCCATCCGCTGTACTTGCTTTTGTAAATACCAGCCTGAATCGGAAAATAACCTCTCCAGTTTTCTAACACATCGGAACAATAGCAGATATCCAATTATTCTTGCAGCAATTCATGTAATATTTTCCTTCTTCTAACTCACTCTGTTTCTATAAGTATTTTTTTTTCGATTTATTTCCTTTCTTTGTCCTTCGGATTTCTGCAAGTTGGACAAAAGATATTATATTTTCTCTTGCTACTCTGAATCTGTAAATCGAGCACATAAAGGTACTTCACAGCACATTATCTCCTATTCATCACGCATATATTTTGGAATACAAAGTAAATATTTTCTACTTTTCTCAGCAATATTTGCTTTTTGTTATTTTTTATTCGATGTATCCTGTGAAGATTTTACGGAAGCATTGACTGACATTTTTTGCTTTTGCTATGAATATATGAAATATGATATAAAGTAAACGCAATATTGATTTTGACAAGCTGGATTTTGATACACTTGAGCATTTCTACCGTTGAATGAAATCCTTTTTTTGTAGATGTCTTCATTTATGCTCTTATTCATGCACCTTAACAAATTCATTTATAGTGTATAGAGTCATTAGGATATCTTTTGGAAGCGGAACGCGTGAAAAATATGCAATGCCCTCGCCGGGACTTGAATCTGGACCTCTCGAGACTCGCCCAGTGTGCTAATCGTAACACCACGAAGACATACAGTAGAAGAGGAAGAAAATACCTTATATACTCCCCCTTTTAAACGGCGACTGGGGATTAGGGGACCTAATCGGGAAATCGTGGGGGGAAGAATCATCATCCACCACGTTTCTAGTTCGGGCGCCACTGTAGAAACATTAGGTTATTGTGAAGCAGGAGTGTATGAAAAATGAGCAATGCCCTCGCAGGACTCGAACCTGGACCTCTCGAATACGCGCCGAGTGTGTTACTATTACACCACGGAGGCATGCAGAAAGGAGGGAGAAAATACCTTACAGGTGAGGGATTACTGCGTTCCACCGAACTGCCCTCGTGGTATGACTGGTATGTTCTACTTACGATTAGCAAGTAGAAAATTCTTAGTTGGAATGCCCTCTAGGGCAGCAATCAGCCTGTGGTACGCAAGAGAAAAATAGGCGGTACACAAAGAAAGTACTTTTAACTATAAATTCAAAAATCTCGTGAGGAAAAAGAGCACTTAATAGAAATTTCCTGTGATCGAACTCTTGTAGAGTCATTAGGATTTTTTGGAAGTAGGATAGATGTAAAATTAACAACGCCTTCGCCGGGAGTCGAACCACGGACCTCTCGAATACGCGTCGAAAGTGCTGACCACTACACGAAGCCGGGAGAAAAACCTTATATACTCCCCCTTCTAAAGGGCGACTGGAGATTTAAGGGACCGCATCGCCAAATCCTGGTGGTGAAGAATCATCATTCACCACATTTTAGTTCGAGCGCCATTGTAGATTCATTAGGACTTTTTGAAAGAAGGAGAGATAAAAAATTAGCAACACTTTCGCCGGGAATCGAACTACGGACCTCTCGAATACGCGCCAAGCGTGCTGACCACTGTACTACGAAGGTATGCTAAGAAGGCGGGAGAAATACCTTATACTCTAACTAAAGATTTCATAAATAACACACTTGTTAACTTTGGGCTAAACCGAAAAAAAGAAAGGCGTTTCAAATAAAGCTATTAAAGTTTTATTGCCATTTTGCACAACCTATTTATGTGAACGAGGATTATCTTCCCCATTATATTTGAAAATAAATACAGAATAAAATTAAAAGTGGATCCTAATTTACGGTTAAAACTAAGTGAAATAAGACCAGACATAAACGAACTGGTCTCTCTCAAACAGGCCCAGATTTCACAGGAAATTTTAGAATTAAAGTATAGTAACTTGAATTTTTATAATTAAAATGGTAACCAATTTTTACTCTAATATATCTATGTGTGCATATTTAATACAAATAGCCAATAGGTTGCGAAAATGTAAAATATTGTTTTTTAATATTTCTATTCAGAAACTGAAGAATAATCAGTGTAAAATGTAGTGGTGGTATTAAAAGAGTTTTTCATTTTTTCTTTAGGTGATACGCGTTAGTCAAAAGGCTGACAATCGCTTCTCTAGGGCATACATGATCTCTCATGCGCCTTTGTCTGAAAAGTCTACCAGTCCCCGCAGTTTATAGTTTAATTGTTTTCGGGAAAAAGAAATAAAATTTTGCATTTTATTTTAAGGAAATATTTTCTTTTACAATGCAATCTTTTTGGGAATAAAATAGTATGACATAACATTTAATTCCGTCTTTTACCTTAAAAATGGCGCAGTTATTTTGAAAAAAGAGAGCTAATTTATTCCGAATTGTCGAATATCTGGATGGATCTTTGATCTTATGTTAGCTGAAAAAGACTTGGAATTATTTTGCACTCTTATTCCATCTAATAGTTAACTTAAAACAGAAACAGTGAATTACGAGTTCATTACGAGAAATATTCAGTAAATTTGTAAAGGAAGGAATATTTAAGTTTAACTAATCGAACTTTTACTTGTTCTACATCATTAAATTTACGCATAACTCCTAAGCCGCTTAGAAGTTCATAATTAGATACAAAAGCAGAAGTTTAACAAGCTGTATTTGGGAAAAATTTAACAGTATTAGAAAATGTACTAGGCATTCCAGAAGTTTGGGAGAAACAACATTTAATCACATATTTGTTTAACGTAACACAAGTTAAAAATCAAAGCCTATATTCGAAACTACACACTGTAATATCATTAAAAGCTTTTAAACTAGAAATTTTTGAAAAATCAGCTATTCAGCGAGAAGTTGAAATGGTGTCTTCTAGATGTTAACCGGATGAGCAGTCTGCTGCACGGCAGCAGCGAGTTGGAAAAGTGCATTTAATCCTTCACAAGATAAATAGCATTTTTGAAACATTATTATGCAAATACTCCTAGCAAATAACGCTAGCACTGGTATAGTAAGCAAACATTTCTCCATGCAGCTAAAATCTAAAATGAATGAAGAATTTGCGAAGGAGACGTCACATTAAAAATCAAGCGAAAATAACATTTATTTAAATGGTTGTATCCTTAATTAGAGAATCTGGTCATCGCTTCATATTAAAGAATAGCAACTATTTAGTGGATATGGCAAATTTCATCGTTTGACTAAAAGAAATAAAATTGCGATATAAATGAAGGCATTAAGTATAGGCTTTAGAAATTCAATAGTGCAGCCTTTCTCGAACATTGGTGCGCGGACCATACGAGGCTCTTGAAGCTTGTTTTTGTGGTTCTTCTAAATTTTAAAAATATACCTTTATTTCTAAAAGAAATTAATAAGATTTTACGTCATTTTTTGTTGATGATATGTGAAAAAGTACACTGGTATATCTTATTGATGTATTGTTAAAATTGAATGAGCTAAATCATTATTTACAAAGTAATTATTTTATTGTTCTCAGTGTTCCTGAAAAAGTAAAAGGGTTACAGAGGAAACTTTTTTATGAAATAACTATGTAAATTAGCGAATCCTTTTCAGTGGTAAACGATATCGCTATTCGGAAGAAATATGAAATGACACACGCTTTCATATCGGAATTCTGAGGTCAGAGTATGAAATGCATTTTCCAAGAGGTAAATATTGAGATTTTCATGGGTTGGTGATCTTTTTCATCGAGATCTGAAAATAACGGAGTATCATTGAACAAAGGAAAACATGTAACTGAACTCTACTGACATCGGACGTAATATGAAACTCCAAGCAAGTTTTGAATTTTTGGACCACTTCACCAGTGAAAACAGAATCCAGTAAAATCGCAGAAAAATGTTTTAAAAATTATAATTCAAATTGCTTCTACCTATTTAGGTAAGAAAGGGTTTTCACCATTAAACTCAGATAGAAAGAAAGTACTGAAATCCACTTGTACTCGCCGAACTCAGATGTGAGCTTACAAACATACATCTGTGCATCTTGGATGCATAGATGTATGTTAAACAGCTGTGAAAGACTTTACAGAATCAGCCATCACATTAATGTGAGTAAAAACCTTTATTTAATTTTTAGTTAGTATGATAAAAATTACAAAATTCTAATAGCATTCAATTATTAAAACATATATACAACTTTTTTCCTATTAATTTTTAATGCCATTAATACCATTAAACAATTAAAATAATTTTAATTAATTTTATTTTAATAATATAAGATTACTGGTAGTAATCTGTGCTAAAAACTGCTTTTAGAGGACACAAGTAATAAGGTGGCCAGCAAGCACATTTTAACGAATAAATGTGGCCCAGATTTGAAAATAGTTTGAAGAACGCCGCATTTTTTATAAATCAGATAGATTTGCTTCATTTATATATTTATAGTTAAGTGTTAATTTTTATTAGGTACTGAGCGAACGGTTACAAAAAGCTCAATTTGTATTTTTCTACTTTATCTCTGAAATGCCTGTGAATTATATTAGACGTAAGAACTCATGAATGATATTATGACAATTTATATCTGTGAGATTACCACCTTTTCCAGTATTTAAAGACTAAAATGTTAATGCTTACAGAAACTAATAGTCAGTTCACTTACTATTACTACAATTATATTTTGTTCAACTTCCTTAAGAAAATTTATAAAATGTTTCGTAAGTTATGAAGATTAAGCAATGGTTGAAGTTGTAGAAGCTGAAGGTTTATAAGTCATATCATTTTATGAATGTGTTAATGATTCATAAAAAGAAATTTAAACTTACGACAGAAGAGAAATTTGTGAAACAAATGTCATCAAATTTATTCTTATACTTTCTCTTACGATATTTATACTTACAGTGTCTTTTATTAACTTTATAAGATAACCCTGAAATATGAATTTGTGGAGACATTAGGGTTTTTTTTGGAGCATGAGATATGAAAAATGAGCAGTGCCATGCCCTCCCCGGGACTGGAATCTCGAGCTCTCGAATACGCGTCGAGTGTGCTACCGTTACACCAGGATGGCATGCTGGAATGAGGTAGAAAATACCTTATAGTTGTTGAAAGAGAAAAGAATTGATTGAAAAATATTCAGATAAAAGAAATTACATTGAAAATTTCTTGATACTATACGGTATCTCTCCCGCTTTCCTAGCGTGCTTTCGTGGTGTAGTGGTTCTGCAGGCTGGTCCGCTATTCCAGAGGTCCGTGGTTCGATTCCCGGCGAAGGTGATTGCTAATTTTTCATCTCTCCGGCTTTCCATTTAAAATTATAGTGTCTCTACAGTGGCGCCCGAACTTGAGGGGGTCTTGGATGAGGATTCTCCACGCCCAGGGTTTGGCGATTGGGTCCCAAAAAAGCCCCAGTCGCCCTTTAAAAGGGGGAGTATATAAGGTATCTCTACCGATTTCCTAGCGTGCCTTCGTGGTGTAGTGGTTAGCACACTGGGCCGGTATTCCAGAGGTCTGTGGTTTGATTCCCGGAGAAGGCAGTTGCTAATTTTTCATTATTCCTGCTTCCAAAAAATACCTAATGTCTCTACAATACTATTAAGAGAATTAATTTTTCTGTAATCATAGCAAAGTACTTTTGCGACAGAAATATTGGCTATAATTAAAGTATTTAAAAACGTTTAAAACAAAAACATTATAGGAAATATTTATGAAGTATTCTTTTCTTTATCTTAAATGCGGAAAGTTAAAGGCTGTGAATAGAAATCCTCAAAGAAATTTCATAGTAGTCATACGCGTAACAAAATTAGGTTAGCATTTTGCATAATGGGTTACCTTATCATCAACCAGTTAGCAACTTTAACAAAAATTATCATAAAAATCATTGAAAGTTTTTTGCCTGTAATTCTTTGCAAGCTTTCATGTTCGTTAACTGTAGTTACAATTTACCTCAAAAATGACGATAGAAAAGGAGCCATAAGAAAGCTCCAAAATCATTGTATTGCGAAATATTTGAGTACTCGCAAACCTCGATTAAGACAGTAGAGGCCTTAGGCAAGCATTTTTTCAGAGGCCAACTTCCACATCCTTTATTTCTATGAGAGAAGCACGAGATTATTACGAACTGCCGTATGATTTTGTGAAACCGTCACGATCTAAGCTTTGTAAATAGTAACTAGGCTCTTATGAATGCCCCTAAGCACATTTGTAAAGATCTGATATCCCACCTTTTGAGACAAACATCAGGCCCAGAGAGTACGAATGTTTATGAAACCTTAATTACTTTCTTATTTACTTGTAAAGATCTCATATGCCGCCTGCTTATTCATAACCTGTTCTGTGCTTATTCTCAATTTAATATTTAAATTCCTTGTTTTATCACGTAATTGTTTTAATTCTTGATTTACCAGAATCCACTTCTACCAAACACCAATTTTAGGATATGGAAATGTTTGTTATTTAAAGAGGTAAATGTTGTAAGATATTTACTGTGATTTCCTACAACATATTATTTAATCATTTCTCCAAAGGTTATAGTATTTAGGGAGAGAGGTCTGTCATTTAAAGCAGACACGAAAGCAAGCCATTTTCTAAAAAGAATTGGAGTAAAAATTAAAATTTACCTTGTGCGCTATCGGATAATTTTAAGCATGGCTTTAATTAGAATTTCAATTTCGACAATATGGAAAAGTTTTGACAATTTTCATATTTTTCTATCATTTCGAACTTAGTCACGAGGTCATTTCCCACAGACGATTATGCATATTTTGAGAAGAGCGTAGGGATTTAAGCAGTTAACGGGAACCGATAGTCGTTTGATAGCCTGTAGTTGTCTTAAGTCGGATCCAGCCTGAGTCAGGGTCTATCTGAAAAAGGAGCCATAAGAAAGCTGCAGAAGAATTGTATTGTGAAATATTTGAGTAATCGTAGATTCCGATTAAGATAGTAGAGGCCTTAGGAAAGCATTTTTTTTTGCATGGATGGAACCACTAGAAAGTAGCAGCCATTGATTATTCATGATTTATTCATGACTTATTTATTTTATTTTACAAATGCCAAACATTAGAGCTTAAGCCGTTAGTTCACGGGCTCTCCAGTATTCCTCATACCGAGAAAGTTCAATACAATTATTTATAAGTTTAAAAATCATAGGCTGATTGAAGTCACACAAAACAGAGTTTGGGGAATCCCCCACTCCAATTCTGTAGGTGAGGTCTTGCAAACAGTCATGTCCGGTCAGATGTCTAAATTGAGCTACCGCTCTCTTTCTTGGAAAACTGGAAATGAAAGTTGACTGTTTCCCCAGAATTCTCAATAGCACGTTAAATTATATGCTGCTTAAGAATTTTAAGAATTGTGTTAACAAATAATCTAATCGTATGAAAAGAAAGCGGTTGATTAATGCGTTCCATTATCAAAGTTCCTTTCTTAGCCAATGTGTCAACTTTTTCATTTCCCATAATTCCACAATGGGCTGGAATTCATTGGAAATACATTCTGTGTGCCGCTTTAAGAAAGGCCTACAGTCTAAGATTCTTTGGGAACTATTTTGATTATTCAGAAGGGCATAAAGCGCACTTTCGGAATCTAACGATATGACGGACTTTATAATGAGGTGCTTAGGGGCATTCACAAAAGAGTGCCTACAAATTGACCGTTGTTGAATAGCCACAGCAACATCTTCAGTTTCCCCATCTAAATGCAGTAGTAAGAGGGCCCACTGGTAAGTAGAAAATAAAACGCTCGCTATGAATGCCTTCTCCAGCACCATGCGTTCTATCTCACATAGAGCTGTTAGATATGCAACCACACATTTTAAGGATAGTGAACCACAATAATTTCCATTTCAATAGATCTTAATTCTGAATCTCTCATTTCACAATTAAGATCTATTTCATTATTTATGATGGAGCACGTAACGACGAGAATCCTGTCCAAATCGGTAAGCTAAAGATATTATGACTAGTTTGAGAAAAAGTAATGAATTGTTATTCCTCGGAGGATTATCTTTGAAATGGGAATTTTAGTTCATCAAGTAGACTGTTATCTTTATATTTTTGTTTGTTATGTTCAAGAACAGACTCATTAAAATTTCAATATAAAATGCTGTTAAGTATTGGTCTGCCTTCAAGAGTCCTTTCCATCTCAATAAATCGGGAAAGGAAGTCAGTGGTACTCTGCAATTGGATTCCATAGAGCTAACTGTATTGGTGCCAATAAGCCAAAAACCTTAAAGGAAAAGTACCATAACTTTGAAAAAGATAAATTGAAGAAATTATCCAACCGATGGTTCATTAGTTCTCAAATATTTAGCGTTATGCATGAAATGGAAAAAACAAAGATAAATAAATCGTTTCCTTCCATCAGTTCAACCTTTCGTTTAAGCATAATCAGAAAGGAAACAATTTTAATTAATTCTGATCTGCTGTTAAACGTACGTACAATGAAATACTATAAAGATTCTTCATCCGAAACTCGAAGGGCAAACTTAAATAAAGCGAGCTTTGAAAGAATTCCGCTATCGGAAGTTAAGGTAAAATAAATTTAATTAAGGTAGAAAAAAGATAAAGATAAAAGGTAATTAACTGAGTTGTATTTAGATTTCCGGGATCAAACGCGAATAGTTGAAAATGTAATTATTAAGCTGTAATTCTAGGGGATAAATATGCAACATGATGCAAATTATGTTTACAAAGTCGTGTTTTCAGATTTTTATTTCGCAAGCACACAAAATGGGATGGTGTGAAAGTCATATGTGTCCACATGGTAATTATGAAAAGTAATTATTTTCTTGATAAATTAAGCGATCTATTTTTCGGGCTCATCGCATTAATATCAGTTTTAGGAAGTTTTAGTTCCCTTTTCGCAAATATTTGAACTATTTGTAGCTTAGGTTACTTGAAAAATAGTTTAGTGAATAATGTGGCCGCGATACATTGTATAATGACTGCTGGTATCCCTTCATGTCGGAATGTGCTTTAGAGGTCCATTTTAGGGAGTGCGGTATACGATGCATGTGTGATGAGGGGGTAACCGTTCCTTCCCCATTTTTTAACATTGACGCTAACGCTTGATTTCTCCTTCTAGCGCACGTGCACGAAGAATCTCGACTCTTCGAGACTGTTAAAAGGAACTCACCCCTTCTGTGTTTACAAGTTTGTTAACACACTCTTTTTATCGCTCAGATTAACGCTATGCTCATATTTTTATTTATGACAGATTCTAACCAGTACTTATGACAAGAATTTATGCTTTACAAATTGGTGTTTAATAATTATCTAAAAACCCAAAATGTTTCTCCAGCTAGCAAGTAAGTTAACTGACTTTGACTGACATCTGTGATGCAGTCAAGTACAACACATCATATGCAGTTACATCTTTTTCACCTTCTTTTCGTATGCCTGATGAAGCTTTAGGGACCGTGTACCGTGGTGAAACAAGTGCAGTCACACGATGTACACATAAAGTAATGGCCACAGAAGCAGAAAAATTAGCTTCAAGAAAATAATATATTTCTTAAATAAATATATAAGGTATTTCTCCCGTTTTCCTAACGTGCCTTCGTGGTGTAGTGGTTCAGCACGCTGGTTCGGTATTCCAGAGGTCCATGGTTCGATTCCCGACGAAGGCGGTTGCTAATTTTTCATCTCTCTGGCTTTTCCAATTAACTTAATGTCTCTACAGTCACGCCCGAACTAAAAGGGTTGTGGATGATGACTCTTCAAAACAAGGATTTGGCGATTGGGTCCCCTAAAAACCCGAGTTGTCCTTTAAGAACAGGAGTATATAAGATATATCTCCCAATTTCCTAGCATGCCTTCGTTGTGTAGTGGTTCTGCAAGCTGGGCCGGTATACCAGAGGTCCGTGGTTTAATTCCCGGCGAAGGCGGTTGCTAATTTTTTATCTCTCCGGCCTCCAAAAAAATCCTAATATCTTTACAAATATACTTGTTTCTGATTTACAAAAATATGGATTTACAGGGTAATAACTAAGTATTGCAGAAGTCTGTTAGTAGGAGTTATTGTAGAAGTCTGTTAACTATTGGCACAGAGCAGTGGCCAGTATTATGAATAATATAAAATATAGTTATTAATAATTTCACTAAGAATTATTTCTCAGTTCTCCTGCTGTATGCACATTTACCCACCCCGGGGGTTGATTCCGGCGAATGCCTGGAAAGTACTGGTTAGGATCTGTACCTAGGCAGTCTCAACCACGAGGGTATAAAAACAGACTTCACAGAAGGTTTGAGGGCTCTTGGGAGAGAGTAAGGCTCGGCAGGGACTGTACGGGTATTGCCTTGTCTGCCCTTGCTCTGTGGGGTCGCCAAATGGTTGATTGTAAGTTCGGTAGGGAGGCACTTAATTCCGTTTGGCAACAGCCTCAGGTTGGAAGCAGCTCCATCCGCCAGCGTTGTATACACATTTAAGTTTAAAGAGGAGAGTCTCAACCTGCTGTAGCAAACATGACACATCATTAGCAGAAATTTTGACGCGGCTAAAACGTTAATAATGTGTTTTATAAAGTAACTTTTAATTGCTATTTAAAGGTTCTAATTCATTCAATAATTGGATAAATTTATATTGTTCTATTTTTAAGCATTTTATTTTGAACAAGGACCTCCTTCTCTTACACAGACAGCCCCTGTCTGCTTTGCAGTAATGAAAGAAACAAAGCCGCTGGGATTCTATCCCGAATCCAAAGTTACTGAAGCCAACAGCTGTAATACTCTCCGATGATTGCGATGAGGATAGCAAGACCAAAGCATTTTTTTTCCAATGTCAGATTGTGAACAATTACAAATGTAACCCAGTCCATTAATCTATACTAGGCCAGAAGTGATGGTCTCTTTATTATGGAGGCACCTGATAGGTGGGCCCCCATCGCCTTTCCTATGAAGGGACGGACAATTACAACCATGCCTTTTCTGGGATTTGAATCCAGGCCCTTCGGCATCACAGTCAGCTTCCCTGAAAACTATACCGACTGGGCGGCGCAAGACCAAAGCATTATCAACTTTATTTTAATTTTTAATTGTTTTTGTTTTAATTCGATTTTGGTTCGATGATTGATGACAAGATTTGTTTTCCTTCATGTTTGACAGATGCTTAATTTTGAGTATATTAATATTCTACAATTGTTTTTAATCTTGGTTTTCCTAGTATGATTTAGCAGCATTTTGTATGACATTAATAGCTTTTAATTAAACATTTTTCAACTATTAATCTGTGAATATAGTATGCTATGTGGCCATTTCAAAGCATTTAGCAATAGTACAGACATTTATTTTTATAACATGTATAAATGCTGAACTCTCACTCTGCTGAGACTTAAGATTCAGAAAATAAGAAGTTTTCCGTATTTCCTTTGCACAATATTTGGTATGAAACTAAAATACCGAGATATAAGTTAAGCTTTTAGAAATATGAATAATTCAAACAGAACCATTACATTTCCACCAATATCATTTAAATTAATCTTACAATAACTTTCAAATCTCTTCCTCTGCGGAGAAGCAGATGGTCGAAGATTTCGATGAATTTTATTCACGCTTAAATAAGGCAGACACAATTTTCTGGTGCATTTCTGTAACCTATCAAAGGTGTACGAACGGTTGTGAATGGCTTACTTTAGTGAGCTGTATATATTACAAATACAACAATAGATGCACTAGGAATGATTTCAAAGTTCAAGTTAGAATCTATTGTTAAATTGCGGAAAATTAGAAATGAACAAAGTATTTAATTTTTCGCATTCATTAATTTTAGCAAAGTCTTTTGCATAATGCTTGGAAAGCTATGTAAGAATGTGTAAGATTGACTTCCATTATTATGACCAAAACCAAATATTTTGTCAACTATACGGATGGGCTTGGGCATGTATTGCCCACTCAACAGACATTTATTTAACAATATGATCATGCATTATCACATCTTGAATTCCAATACTCATAATCATTATTGTCTTACAAATTTGTGGTTTGTTTCAGTGTGGAATTATAGTAATAATTAACATACTATAAGGTATTGTCCACCTTCTTTCCGCATGGCTTCGTGATGTAAGTGGAAGCAAACCCGACGCGCATTCGAGAATTCCAGCACCCGAACAATACCATTAACAAGTAACAATTTATGGTATTTTATAAGTACTTTATAAGCTCATGTTGCATAAATATTCGCGAATTTAAGCAATGTTTTGAAAAAACATATTTAATAAACATAGATTCAGTGTGCGTTTGAAAGCAAACTTTTCTTAATGTTGTATTTAACAGTTTGATTTTCAGATCATGATTATATATAATACTAGTAATTCTGCTAGTTTCGTACAGTCTAATAGTCACTTAATATAGTTAAAATGCAGCAACTAGTTACCTTGCTTTGGTTGCTGCCGAAAACATCGCGGACGAAAACGTCGCGGAAAAAACAGCGCAAGGGAAAACGTTGTGGCATAAAACATCGTGGGAGAAAATAAGGCAAAAAAGAAAGCATCGCAGTTACAAAAACACAGTGGTACAAAATACCGTCGTCGAAAATAAAGCGATTAAAAATTTCGCAGTTTAAAAATATCGTCGCTGGAAATATCGTGGTAAAAATAAAGTACTTACAAATCTTCGCATGACAATAACATCACACACAAGCGTTTTTCAGGCCTTAGTAACTGTGAAAGGATACTCGCATAATGATTTGTGAGCGCAAGGTAGAAAGAGGGATATTTTTAATTTCATACTTTTTTATTAGCTAATAAATATTTGCTGAAAATGTAAAATCTAAACTTAAGCATAGAAATACTAATACATCTTATAGCACTTAATAGATTTTTAACCTGACATAGTTAACTTCCAAGGTCATTAGTAAATTATTCTTTTTATTAAGTTTTACTGTCAAATGAAAAGTGTACTCTAAAATAGATTATAAGTAACTGAATGCCCTTTTATATAAAAAAATTGCTAATTCTGAGATTATCTTCTTCATTTTGTTAATCTGATAAACTTATAGTGAAAATTATTTCTTTTTTCTTTAAATTTCGTTTTTTAAAATAAATTTAGGAGTTAATAAAAATATGAAAGTAAACATTATTACCCTTCTTTTCATCTTGCGCGTACAAATCATCATTAGTTCGGGCCCACTGTAGAACCATTAGAGTTTTTTATGTGGAAGACGTGAAAAATTAGCAATACCTTCGCCGGAAATCGAACCTGGACCTCTCGAATATGCATCGAGTGTGTTATCGTTATACCACGGAAGGCATGCGGAAAGAAGGGAGAAAATACCTTGTGACTTGTTTTAGTATTTCTTCTGAAACGTTTAGAGATGAATTCTCTTTGAGTTGCTGTAAATATTTTCACTAAAGTAAATTAATGCATTTCCTGCATAAAGCATCATTCAATCTTGTGCATATAAAATTATTCTATTCACATTAGTTAAAGAGTTACATTCCTTTCTTTTCTTTAATCTTGTCTGCATATTTGCAATGCTTCTGCAATCATTCCATTTCCAAGTTCCAACCAAAATATGAATCACACACCATTTTACTAAATGAGCCGAAATACTACTATTTAATGATGTTTAACTGAATGACCCTATCGAAGCATCAAAATACTTATATAAGTCCTGTATTAAGTTTATTAGTTTAGCTATTTGAAGGGGAAAACTAGTGATAGCAGGAACGATTACATGAATTGCGATGCGTTTCACACAAGTTTTCCAAATTTAAGCATTTCATATTTTCAATGGCAAACAAGGCTTAATAAATTTAATCACGTTTGTTCAATGCGTTTGGAAAGATACAGCTAGTAACCCAAGATAATCGAGTTTACGATTTTCGAAGAGAATAATTTCATCATAAATTAAATGCAGTTTAGCTCTGATGTAAGGAACATTTAAGTGGCTGACAAAACTTTCTCATTGTGTCGACCATAATTTGTATTCTTGATGACTTAAACGTGTGCGCAATAAGGGTAAATAAGAATTCCCTGCCAAGGTTGTTCATTACAGCTGCATTCTCAATGTAATCATGTTAAACACTTTCCCTACAGAGGAATAAAAACATACTTAATCGATTATAAACTTTAGCGAGAATAACAGTTCAGAATATTTTTTATACTACAACGAAATGAATTTTAAAAGGATACATTTCTTAGAATTTAACTGATTTTAGACATAAAATGATAACTATGTACAGGATGTTTCCTGGGCGTCAGTGAAGTTTAAAAACGTTTGTCAAGGGCTTTATTTAGGTAGTGTGAGCATAAAAATCTTTCCGGTATTACAAGAGGCTTTTCGCATTCGCATTTTTTAGACGAATTGGCTTTGCTATAAAAAATGCTGCCTTGTGAAAATTATTTTAACTGCAGCTATACTTTTGAAAGTGCAAATTATCATCTGCGTGATAGTTTTGTTTTCCTGAAATATGGAGCTTTTAAAGAATCAATGAACGGAAAGATATGTTTGTGCTCTGTTCGAAGAAAATTATTCGTCTTTACTTATTAAAAAATGCTATGAAAGCCGTGATACTTTGGTGTGTAAAGCAAAGATACATGGTATTGTAAATAAGAAAGGAACAAAAAACATCAAAGTTTGGCTTCAAAGAGAAAAAGTGTTCAAAATGCATATCCAAGAAAAAAAAACGGAATGTTTCGAATGTTGCACATATAAAAACCTTAATGTTAAAAGAAATCCGTGAAATGATAAATTTCATAATTATTAAAATGCTCATTGTCAACTGTAAACAAAGTGATTAATGCTAACTTGAATCTTAAGGGGTATCAGCAACCCCTATACCGACAATATTAAATCGGCCATTTTCGATGTTACTTTTTCTCAAAATCTGCTGTAGCTACACGCTTGAATTTTTTGTGTAGTTAAAGTATACCTATCTGATTATACTGAAATGAGCTTTTGAAGCATTTTGAATTTTAGAGTAATTTACAGAATATTTGTTAGTCATAGTAAGATTTAGCACTTTTCTCACACAAAAAATTAAAAAAAAATTTTCTCAGTGTATCACTAAAAGATCATTTCAGTAAATATAAGGAAACCTAATAAATAAGCCATAAAAAGTTTAGATATCTGTGATCAGTAGTTCCTGAGAAAAGGTACATCGAGTATAAGAAAATGACAAATGGAGAAAAACGTGTTTTTATATAAAAATCCTCATTGATCAAAGCATTCGATGACACATTAAAACCATATTTTTTACAGTTCTAATTTTCATAGAGATTAAAGAATGGTAATATTAGAAAGATAAAATTGTAGAGAATTTGCTTTTCGCGATCGCCAAAAGTAAAGCTCGTTGCATACAAAAACATATTCTGATGAAAATGAAAAAGTTTCATTACAATAGATGAATTTTTGGTATATTTAAATGACAGGATTAAAACAGATCCATTTATTATCATCAGAGCGAAGAAAAAATCTTAGAACATGTTTTAAACAATCTAAAGAAAGTTTTTCAAAGGGATTTATGATAGTTGCTGGTTTTTGATGCATGGACAAATAAAAATTAAAAAGAGTACAGAAAACTGTTAAAGTCAACTCTATGTACTCTCAGGGACATATTTTATAGCCAATTTTCAAATATGAAATTCCTTCTGTATCCCACAATGGCATCAATCAGTCGAACTGCGTCAAGGCAAAACTAACAGCTGAACTTCAAAATCTACTCTTTATTTCCTGGAAAAAAGGAAACATGAAATATGTATCAAGGCAACACCCTTCACTCATAGCTTTACTAAATCTTCCTGATGTACTATTGACGGTACTTTTGCGCTTTTGAACTTTTAGAAAGCGAAATGTTCAAACGTCGACCTACAACCTTCCTCGGACTTTGGAAAGCTGTTCAAGAGGATTGGGATAAAATACCTTTTCCTATACTAAAAAATGGCTTTATTGCCTTTGAAACTATGGTGTAGAAAGATAGTGAAGAATAGAGGTTATCAGAAGGAACATTTGAAATGCAAAGATTTTAGGTAAAATATTTCTGTAAATACAATGAAAGTCATCTAAAAATATGCGAAAAACCTTTGTACAAATATTAATCACACAAAAAATATTAATATTAGACAAGATTTTGAGGTAGCAACTGCAGTAATGAATATTTTTTTGTCACGTTATCAAATTCTAAAATGCTTCCCAATTTGCAGCTTGGACAGTGTGGATTCACTATTCGAGTTCTGACAACGTGATCTTCAACAATTTCTGTGGAGGACTTACACATAATCTTTTAGCTTTCAAAGTATCATTATAACGCATTGGTGTAGAAAATACTCTGTCCTGATATGTGCTCTGCCCGATTCACTAATGCTGTCGATAAAAGCATAACTCATATTTGGTCTGTCACATAGAATGTCGCCAGCGTTACCACATTTTAAAACTTTTAATGCCAGTTTCATGTGCTTCTGTTGCTTGAAGAACAGCGTGCACACAAACTTCTTTCTAGACCGCTGTTTTACTAACCGTGAGTTAATTTCATAATAACGCAAAGTACACATAGGCTTTCCTTTTATTGACTCCATTTTCGTTACTAACTATTCCTCGGTACTGTCTCCTGAATGATAAAAATAAACCATAATAATAAGAACACGCAAGCGAGAAAATTTCCCATTTCAGTGTTTCGCGGTTATTTCGTGTATACATTTTGTAAACAGATAAAAATTTTATATTATGATAACGCAATATATATTCATTTTATTTATACATAATATGTTATCAAATAGGTTTGTGGCTCACCAGCAGCCGAGCGCTAAAATCACAGAACACTGGTAGTTCGTCCGAGGTTCAAATCTCGAAGAACAGCCTGGCTGCATGGGCGTTTACGTGCATGGTTCTACGTGCATGGTTCAACATGCATTACATGCACGGGTGAACAAGCTGGCTGCACGGGCGTGTGTACTATGCATACGAGTCAGTTTGAGGCAGTTTCCCTTAGAAAGTCTTCCACGAAAGCAACTCTCACTTTAGGGAGATAGCTCTCGTGCGCTTTGCCGTAATCTACTAAATGAAACCAAACTAAAATAAGTTTATTGAAATATTTACTGCAATGATTGTTTTCATAAATGCTAGGCATTACAAATATTTCGAGATACTTTAGGGAAAAAAGTAACCGTAGAACAACGTTAAGGTAAACAATTTAGCAATACGTGTCCTTAACAAAATAACGCTGATCTAGCTTAAAACGCTAGTGTCTAGAACTGTGCATTTCGAATACTTAACGTTTTTGCATTGAAATAATTAAAAAAATCAAAATATACCCGCATAAATATTATGACATGCAATTAATAACATCTTACCTTTCTTTTTACATATTTAAAATTCATAAAAAAATGTAACTCAGGTTATTGGAAGTCGCGCAAGTCTCAGTAAGGAAGAAACTTTAGCTAGTTGAATTGACAAGCTACAAGTCATACAATGTTCATTACCTTACATCGTACAAATGCAACAACAAATATGTCGTTCCAACATATGCTAACCCTATTCAGTAATGAAAGCGCATGCCATTTTTACTTACTATTTGAACTCATTGAAGCACATGCAAACCGCCTTCGGAATGCTCTTCTTTAGAACCTTCAGGGTATGCGGTTATTTATATAGATCTTTCCTTTGAAATATGCCTCCAAGGAAATACTTTCGGAAATACAAATGAGTGAGCGCGGAGACCATAACCATTTTGGAATGATACTGTTACGAGTTTTGTACATATGTAAATAGTTTTAGAGAAATTATACGTATAATTGCAGTATTTTATGTATAATGGAACTTGAAGGTGTCAAAAAGTGAAGTTCTGTCGTAAAAATAAGGTTACAGAGGCAAGTCCATTTAACATTGATGTAACTGGCTATCTCGCCAAATTTGCGAGATAGGGTCAGGATGGCTATGGTATTGGCGACTAAATCTGTTGCCAAGTTTGGAGAGAAATCGACAAAGGTCGGCGACACAGGATGGACTTAAATCATGTTCAACTTCTGTCCGTATGTCTGCGGAAGCGTTGGGGTCACGTGGTCAAAGAGCAGTAATCAGACGTTGTGAAAAAAATAATGACGGTAGAAGCAGCCATAAGTATTGTATCAGAGAAAGAATGTTTTGCTAAAAAATACTTGTTTCTGAGTGAAAAAAGTGCAGACATTAATAGCAAAAATTCTGTGTATTGAAAAAGACAGCAATCGACTGAATTTAGTTAAAAAAATAAAGAAAAGGTATCTGCATCTACAATGCTATTTTGCATAAAGAAATGATCCGTATCAAGAAATTTAGGTATAAAATTATAATTGAAGTCCATTAATTAGCAACATCTTCTCTGAAAATTATTTCTGATGCTAGATTTGCATAGATATTTGCTTTTAAAGAAGGTGAACTTCTCAAACTGTTATAGCAAATGAGATATGGCAGACCTCTTTTTCCTTAAACAGGTAATAGTTAATAACATGCTTTAGAAACTAAATTTGATTCATTTCAAATACCCTATTGCATTAAAAAGTATGCTAAATTAGTATTTTTCGATTTATAAATAAAAGTTTTCCTTTATATATATTTGTAATTCAGTAGGTTGTTTCTGTCTGACGATAGGGTTACAGCCGGAAACGTCATGGAGAAAACGTCTTGGTACGAAACAACGTGGGAGAAAACATCGCAATTCTAAAACATGGCAATTCTAAAACATCGTGGTACAAAATATCATGGTCAAAAATAAAGAGGTTAAAAAACTTTGCAGTTTAATAACATCGTCGTCAAAAATATCGTGGTAAAAAATAAAGTACATACAAATCATCGCATGGTGATAACATCGCATACATGGGTTTTTCAAATCGCATAGTGACATATTATGTAACTGAATTTCGTCATAACTAACAAATCGACATCCAAAAAATTGATTGCATGCTGTACATGAAAATGTTAACGATAATTTAAGAATAAACGAAAATAAAACAATACCTAATTTTCATTAAAACAATATCAAATTAACAAATGTGAAAGAAAATAATTTGATCATTAACTAAGCAATTTTTATAGAGGTAACCTTACACAGTTATTTATCTTACTTTTTCTAAGCATTTTTAGACTGTACATTTCATGAAAAATTGTTAGTTAAATTTATAAAGAAAGCTTAATTTATTAATGATCTTTGCTAATTAATTATATAAATTTAAAATTCTGTTAGGCTTTTTAAGTTGCATTAAACTTTTACTCAATAAAATTTCAGCCAAAAATTTATTAGTACGTTCAAATATATGAAATATAAAAGTAAAAGAATCTCTCTTTACTTCTCTTCTCTTTACTCTATGAGCTTTATACGAACATCCATTTACATCTTTCAAAATCTGAAAACGCATGTGTGCGATGTTATCTTCATTCGTTGATTTATAGGTACTTTATTTTTACGACGATATTTTTGACGACGATGTTTTTAAACTGCGAAGTTTCTGAACCGCTTTATTTTCGACCGTGATATTTTGTACCACGACGTTTTCTCCTTGCGTTGTTTTCGTCCGCGATGTTTTCGGCGGACACCGACGAGAGCGTGATAGTAATGGTACGAACGTAGTATGAATTGCGGGGTCATAAATTCGAATCCCGAACTCATTTCCCACCTTCTCTGCAGCTTTCTCAGTGTTTGCGACCTGATCTATATTTCCTTTTTACAATTTATTTATACTGTTATATTCAATGAATCTAACAGTTTATTTATATTTTTATTTATTTATTTAAATTTTTCCTGTAAAAAATTCCTTTTGAGAGTTGTAACAGAACAGGAATATGAAGAAGGTATTTTACATGTTTTCGTTTGGCTTTTATGTGAACGTACACTGTGCACAAGGGAGGAGAGCTCTATATCTTGGGTTCTACTGCGCCAATTAACGAAATTTAACTTGCGTTTTCCATGTCTCGAAAGCATGACTTGGAATATGTGTTCGATTTATACATAGCATTGTAATTCCATATGTATTTTGACATTAAACCGGGCTTTTTCTGAAAAGACATTGGTGGGAAACTTACTAAAAAATTTAAAAATTTATCTTGGCGCCCTTTTTTCAGATTGCGCCAATAATAATTTACTTGGCGTAATTCTTAATTTACAGTAATCTAGTTACCTTTTCCCTTTTTTTGTGTATGTATGAAAAAGGAAAAAGGTGTATCGTTCCATTTTTTAAAGGGGAAGCTTCATTTGCATTGAAGCTTCCCCGCAGTATTAACATCCGTGTTGGAAACGTAGATTTACAGGCTACAACTAGCATTAAACTAGAAGCGAAGTTCAAGTGCCTAGGGTATAGTACCCGCTGCTCCAATTCATAAAATCTAAATAGTGAACAAAATTGGGAAAGGATACATAGCATTCGTAAAGGAAAAGAAAAAGAGGAAATCGATATGACTTCACAAAATTTAGAGAGGAGGCAGAAAAAAAAATTAAGCTATAAAATTAAAAAACTAAATAACCGTGAATTAGCAGGATTCGATTTCAGAACCTTTGATCCCAAGTCTAACACGCTAGCCATTGAACTAGGCATAGAACGGATGTCACTTCTCAGTTTATCATTTATCAGTTTGAATTTATCAGTTTCGTTGCACTTCAGTTTATCTGTTTATCGTCTTATGCATCAAGATTTGGTTGCGCCTGTTAAAAGCATTCCATATTGTTTTTATACATCTGATTCGTTCATTAATATCATACTTATAAAATACTGTTTTTCAGTTGTTTCAAATATAAGTTATTAATTTTATTGAACTTTATAGGGATTCTTTATATTAGGTAAATATCAAAATATTATATATGTTATGAATATAAAATAAGTATATTTCGCCGGCAGAAATTCCCGGCGAAATATGATAAAACTTTTTCTCTACACATAATTAATATATGTTTCGTTTAAGATTTGAATTTATCAGTCTTTTTTACACTCCAGTTTAACAGTGTTGTTCTGTCTTATATATAAAGAGTTAGGTTCACCAGTTATAAGCATTTTATTTTGCTTTTAAAAATCTCGTTCGTTGATTAATATTGTATATATTAAATATTCCTTTCAATTGTTTCTCATCTGTTCTCACCAGTGGCCGTCTAGCCAAACTGCTATTTCTACTCGCATACTAACCCTGCCTATGCAGATAATCTTTGCTTTGCGATATTAAAAAGAAATCCAACAAATTTTGTCAAAAAATACTAAAATGTAAAAGCATATACCGAGGAAAATAATCACAACACGTTTTTACTTATTTTTTAATACAGTACTCCCGAGATTGCATCAGTTCCAAATTTTATTCCATTTTTAAGTATGCATCAATATATTTTTCAATATGTGCGCACATGTGTTTGTTTAATGTATCCATAATTAAATAAATATGATTTGAAAATACATGGCATTCACATGCGTTTCTTTTAACCTGAAAAACATTACTCGTAAAATAATCTCTGTGGAAATACTGTGCAAAGGAAATTGAATTTATGTGTTTACTCGGTGCTGTGCCTTAAATTAAACAATTATTAATTTAGTTTTTCGATTAAAAGTATTCATACAGATTGCTAAGGAGACGAAATGCGATCTTAACCAAATTATTGTGAATTTTTTGGGGGAGTGCTAATTCTTTTTTATAAGTCAGCATTCTTCAAAGGAAATAGGAGGGATTTAGTTAGTTTACGTCCTACGTTAATTTTTATGTATGTACTATTCTTTTTTCTTTTAATTTATTTTAAACTTTAAGTTTTGAAGCATAACACTACACAGTTTAAATTTCTTTTAATTTTCTTACAAGTTTACTAGAAGATTTTAAAATGGTTTTATTATTATTTTTAATTGTTTTTACAATCCTTTTAAATTCTAACATTTCCTTGTTTCAATTAGCAATAGGTTTACACTTCATTTCTTAAAATATAGTCATAAAAAATTTAAATATATATATACAAAATGTCACACACAAACAAAAAAAGAATGGTCCAATAAATCATTGTACTTATAGAATCAGTTCTTCATGAGATTGTCCCCTTCAAAGTAGTTCTCTTCAGCATTCACACACTTCTGCATTTGGTGCTGCCATGGCTGGTAACATTTCTGGAACGAGGTTTCTGAACGGCCTTTCAGAGATTCTCCGTTTTTGCCTGAACCTCTTCAGCTGATGTAAAATGGCTTCCCTTTAAGAAAGATTTAACTTAAATACAAAAAGTCACATAGAGCCTAAGCAGGTGAATAAGGAGGATGCCCCATCACAGTAATGTTTCCGCTGGTCAGAAATTTCTTGACAGATAGGGTTATGTGAGCGGGTGAATATTTTTGTTGCAATAGCCATCCATTACTCCACAACTATGGCCTTTTTTTTCAACCTAATTTTTTCACGAAGTCTTTGCTCCCAGCACGTTCATCATCTTCAACACTGTCCCTTTCCGCTGAAAACTGCTTATGCCATTCAAACACGTGTGCCTGAGAGAAAGTCTAATCTCCATAAGCCTCGTTTAACATTTGAAATTCTTCCTCCATGGCTGATGTCTTAAGTTTCACGAGAAACGTTATGTTGATTCGCTGTTCGGTTTTTACATTAGACATTTTTAGGGCAGAAAGCAGTTGCACGTGTTCATTCAGTGTTCCAGTACTCCTCACTGGCGTGGTCGGTTAAGTCGAAACTGGCCGCATGGATAGAGGAGGTGTGTGGCATGACGTCAGCAAAACAGTTGTTGCCAACGCTACTCTGTTTTCAAGCTAGACACTGTGGTGTTGCTTGTAAATCATTATTTAACTAGATACTTACAAGTATCAAAACAAAGTTACATGTGGCCAATATTTGCCGCCTTGAGAAACGATATTTCGTACATTGTGTTATAACCCATAATACAGAGAATAATAAAATGTTTCACTTACCCAAAAACACAGCATAAAGACTTCAGAGAACAATTTCCTTTCTCAATCTCACTTTATTTAATTACTAAAGCATTATCGGCGTTAAATACATTAATTTATTTAATTACTAAAGCATTATCGGCGTTAAATACATCATATTAATAGCATAGCACACAAAATATAAGAACGGTGGGGTCTTGTGAGGATGGAAATCAAAAGCTAAATCTAAAATCATTGTTCCTTCCTCCTGTTGGAATTTCCTCTGCGATTCATACACACAAGTCAGTTGTTGCTTTACACAAATCTAGATTATTCTTTTACACTCATTATCCTGGTCGCCATAAGGTAACAACCACGAGGTGACGAGCCGATGACAATAGCAGCAATTCCTTGACGCATATTGACAAAGTCACTTCAAGATAGATTAATTTTTAACATAATCACTTCTAGATATTTCGTGCAATTTTCAGGCTGCTTCGCTCCTTCCTTTTCATCAAAAAGACGACAACATTCTAGGAGTGCAAGAAATGCAAGACCCGCCGCTCCGCGTACTCGTTCTAGCCGTAGTCAGCAAAAAGAGAGAAACCCGTTTGGCGTGTATTTATGCACGTGGTAGTTCTGCGATTCGGATTAATGTTACGATAGTGCCCATGATGATGAACTGTGTGGGGTGAGAACCTTTCGCTCTCACGCACAATTAGTCTCGTTTTTTTGTGTCACACCAAGTATATACGATTATATATCCTTACTTTAAGTTTTCCTTAAGTAAGTTTCCTTAACTAAGTAAGAAAATTTCTAGCTACGCCAATGGACACGGAACATCATTTGATCATAAAAAAAAAAGAAAATGCTAACATTCAAGAAATTGAGACAAGCAGGTAAAATCAAATAATCATTTAATGCATAAAAATCTATTTAAAAAGATAGCTGTTAGTACAAACAACTTCAGGCAGTAAACGAAATCTTACAATAGCATTTAGAGGCGAAAAGCTTGAATTTTTGGAAGAAATAAAAATAATTGAGTATACTAGTATCATCAAACGAGAATCCTAGAAGCCGAAACTAAATTTTCAATTACTCCACATGCACATAATATAGAAAGCAAATTAAAGGGATCTGTAAAGCAGCTAAATAAAGTATGGCAAATCCGCAAAACATACTTGAGATCAAAAGTATTCAGGAAACCTAATTTTCCATTGATAGCAAAACCTTCGAGTATCTGCTATAAGAACTAGAAAAACTAACATCCGTTAATAATATTGAAGTTAAGATCAGCAAAATCTTGAAATTATAGGGATGAGGCATATTACAAAGAAGAATGTGACGTTAAAAATATCAAATACCTCTTTAAGATATAGTAGTACCATTATATTTTGCTAAAGCACAATTTATATAATTGCTAACATACCTTATTGGTTAGATTACCAATTTGAAGAATACTGCTGTTTTCTCGAATCCATTCTTTGTTAGATAATTAATATTCACTCAAAACTTGCGCATTGTTAAGTATTTACTCACATAAAACGTGAGAGCTACCTTCAATTATTGAAAATTAGCATATTGGTCATTTGTCTGAGAACGTAGACACAACGAATCGTAATATGAAGCCATCGTCATCAGCGTTCATGTTGCATGGCTATGCCCCAGGACATCGACAGACTAATTACACTATTTATCTCCCTTAAACTCATTTTTCGTTGGTGTAGTTAGCGCTTGCTATCAGTTTAATAGAGGCATTCTTTCTCCCGCCATTATTTTCTCTCTATAGTTTTTCAAGGTTAGTAATAACAGTAGTTTCGCCGCATGTTTAGAATGATTCAGCTTTCATTGCCTTGCTGTTAGATGAATTGCCTTTTTATTAAGACAAGGTAAGAGTCATTCGTCTTATTTCAAAAACTGACATAAATTTCTGACTCTCAAATAAGAGTCTGTTGTTTTGTATTCGGCGACTTTTTTGAAACCGTAACATGATGTGGCTTTCAAATAAGCCCACAAGTTATTTGATTGTACTTCCTTTATTCAAGTTTTGGAACAGTATTTTAAATTTTTTATATATTAACCTTTTCGTATGGACAGCTTTCCTTAATGCGAAGACAACAATTATAAATTGTCTAATAATTCCTATAAATGCATAGTTAATTTGTATTTTTAAAGGTATTTTTTGAAGCAGGTAAGATGAAAAATGAGCAATCGCCTTCGCCGGGAATCGAAACACGAACCTCTGAAATATGAGCTCAGTGTGCTGACCACTACACCGCGAAGGCACGCTAGGAAGGCGGGAGAAATACCTTACGTACTCACACTTTTAAAGGGCGAATGGGTTTTTAGGGGACCCAAACGCCAAATTCTGGGTGGGGAGCATCATGATCCAGCACCCGTTTAGTTCGGGCACCACTGTAGAGACATTACGTATTTGTTTTTGGAAGCAGGCAAGATGAAAAATGAGTAGTCGTCTTCGCCGGGAATCGAAACAATGACCTCTGAAATACGGGATCAGTTTGCTGACTACTACATCACGAAGGCACGCTAGGAACCCGGGAGAAATACCTTATAAATCAACAAAGATATATTGAAAACTGTATTAAACATAGCAATGTGAGCCATATTTATTATTCTAAAGTGTTAGCACTTACATTTAGTATTCTCAAGTATTAGTATTTTAGTATATTCTCAAGTATTTGTATTTTAGTATATTCTCAAGTATTAGTATTTTAGTATATTCTTAGGTATTAGTATTTTAGTATGTTCTCAAGTATTAGTATTTTAGTATATTCTCAAGTATTCCTATTTAGTATTATTTAGTATTCATCTTAGTATGTCAGCCATATTCCCAGTTTAAGATACGTCTTGAAGCTGCAGGCTGCACAGTATAAAATGTTTAGTAAATATTTAGTATATATCCTATTAATAATAGGTATCGCGGTGTCTATTTCAAAAAACCTTTAGGTTTCGCAAACATTTATTGCTTTCTGCTTTCTGTTCTAGGAGACCCCCATATGACACCTGGGAGCTTGCCTTCAAGAGTACAGCACATTTCTAGAGCTTTATACTGCTTTGTTCGTGGACACCAGATTTGTCGGGTTGAAACATTCATACTGCTGCTCTGAATGTAAATACTAATGTATCCAGCAAGTCCAAAGCAGCCACTTACGCACATTCTAATTTGGATTTTCGTAACTAGTTGATAAACATCTGCGTGTAGTTCACGTTTTGAAATTCTGTTTGCTTTCTGAAGGATTAAAACTGATTGCTGAATTTTTCTCCACAGTGGAAATGCTTCATGAAAAGTACAGAGAAATACTCGGAAAACCTAAATGCACTGAAAAATAATTTTGAACTCCGCTTCTCTGGTTTCCATAAAGTTCAACCAATATTATTATTCATCTCGAACCCATTTGCCAGAGTTAATATTTCAGATCTATCGAACAAAATTGGAAATATGGTTAACAAAAATGTTGATGTTTTGGAAATGTGCTCTCAATAGGCCAAAATGTGCTCGCGAGAGGCCAAATGATGGGCATCACTGCCCTATGTTATTACATGTTGGTGAGATATTTTTAATTAGTGCTACCCTCTAGGAGGTATTAGAACAAACAAAAATAAAAACTCAAACAAGTAAATATCGATATTTAGAAAGCGTTTTAAACGTTTAAAAGTTTTAAAATGTAGAAGAACGCTTGAGGCCCGTTATGGCCACTCTGCGGAAGTTTCACTTGAACGCGCTAGACGCGTTATGGACGACGAAGAGGTTAATGATTATTGCTTGGTATTCCGTCGTTTTGCTTGGTATTGCTTGGTATTTCGTCAGGAAATTTAGTATGACGTAATATTCTTATTATCGTTTAACTCGCTACGATAACCGGGATTATCGTATCGATTATCGACCGGAATTTTTTTATTAGTGAAGAATTATTAAATGTTTCACTAATTAAAAAAATCTCGGTTTCTTATAAATACGCTTCAAACAGCTGGCGATAAATTCTAAGCAATAAGCTAAGCTAAGATATAATTTTAGCCGAGATGCAAATACGCAAAGAAAACAATCATCATAAGCTTTAGCGAAATCGGAAATAATGCATTTTGTTTCTTCCTTAGCTGCTCCTTGGCTCTCCAATTTAACGTCAATTTGTTCATCTGCGACAGATTCCAATAATAATTCTATAACCGGGAAATTGCATTAAACTACTGGTTGCTATCATTATCATCTGGGTTATTCTTTCTTCGAACGTGATTCCATTTCACCTCAGGAATGACAGTTTGAATTTTTTACACTGGAATGGCTACGACAGGAAGCCAAATCCGTGAATCAAAAGCAGTCCAGAATAAAATGATAGTAGAATCGAACCATGCTAAACGATTACCAGAAGGAACATTCTAACATTTCTTCACTACCATTGGCAATTTTGCTAACAATAGTGCATAGTGCAGAACATGATTATAGTTTCGGTTAAGATCCCTCTTTGACTGACGCAACTCTTGCTTTTGCATATGTTAATCCCACTATCAGGTATTTCTCTTGCCTTCTTAGCATACCTTCGTTATGTAGTGGTTAGCACACTCGGCGTGTGTTCGAAAGGTCCGTGTTTCGAGTCCCGGTGGGGCATTGTTCATTTTTCATCTCATGCTTCAAAATAATCTAATGTCTGTCATTAATTTCCATTTCAGGAACGAATTTAGCATGTATAGCTGCACAAAACCCACTCCATCTTATGATAATTATCTACTAAAATCGTTTTCTAGAAACGTTTAATTGATTAAGCGAATTTAGAATTTAAATCTCCATGAAAGCGAGTTCAAATCATCGATCATTGTGGGTTAAGAGTTTTACTTTTCAGTCCATAAGCTTTGAAGAAATATTTTGCAGAAATAACAACTGGGGCTAACCAGCACAAGAGATTAAAGAGTCTTGACCCTTATAACAGCGCATTTCGTTTAGTGATAAAGAAATTATAGAAGGTAGTTTATTAAAATCAAATGCGTCGTTGTGGTGATGCCAGTTTATTTCCAGCACCTTTCTTGGCCGTTCCTTGAAAATGTCCGACTGAAGAGCAATTTCTCTGGGTTCTTCTAGCGATTCTTCTAACAGATCAGGTTCATTAGATGACCATTTCCACAATATGAAGCCTTCTCTACGCATAAGATTATATATGTCATGCATTAAATTTTTAGCAGAAGTTCTTAGTGTAGCACCTGTTCAAAGATCATCAACATAAAAGTCCAATTTGACCTGACCCAAAGACCTTGGAAAGCCTTATCTTCATCTAAAGCTAATTCAAGAAGAGAACAAGCTGATAGGAATGGAGAATAAGAAGTTATATATGTCACTGTTAGGAGCCGATAGTCTTGAACTGGTTCATTCACATAATTTCTCCAAAGAAATTTGCATCTTCTTGATATACAGAGAGTTATATGTACATTTTACCTATATCGGTGCAGATAACTACAGGATGTGCCGAGAATGTATGTCAAATAATTCTGGTTAAATTCTAGGGCTTACGTGTAGCAGGTCATTAAGTGAATATCCACTGGATGTTTTTCCTAATGCATCAAATACAGTCCTTAATTTAGTAATATAAAGTACTTCTTCCGCCTTCTTAGCAAGCATTCGTGGTGCAGTGGTCTGCACGCTCAGCGCGTAATTGAGAAGTCCGTGGTTCGATTCCCGGCGAAGGCATTACTATTTTTCATTTTCCTGCTTCCAAAAAATACCCTAATGTCTCTACACTAAAGCTCGATTGATTAATCACAAGGGTCTTAAGTAAGTAATAAACTACTGAAGGGACAGATTCAGAATCAGATGTAACTTATAAATACTCATTAACATATTCCTTATAAATGTTATAAAGTTAAGATTCGTAGCCAACCTACCTTTTGAAAGTAAAATCCTTTTCACATTCCTTAGAATACTTCAATTCTAATAGCGATCTCTTGAATGATAACCTTATTACATATCGATCTGAATTGTTTCTCTCAATAGAGGTTTTAAAATGTTACTTTCATTTCAGCAGAACAGTTTTTCAAGTGTCCAAAATTTCTTAACTAATTCCTCAATATATGACTCTAAATTACTTAACGATATGCAATACACACAGCTCACATAAGAATTAATATTGCTGTTACTAAATGTTATGTCGCGAATTTTAATTATATTAATATTTGTTTTAAATATCTTTCTTCAAGTAATTTTATTTGTACCCATGTATATTTTATTTTGGTTAAAAGAGTATTCTTAAATTGTTAAATCTTTATTTAGTTCATTATTCTTGAAACTGTAGTGTAAAAAAAAGACTAATATTGAAGGAACAGCAGTTGGAGTTTCTAGGTTTCGTTTAATTACTTCACCCAACATAAATGACAAAAAAACATTAACTCTTAGAAGAATATCTATTGGGGCAGTTTAATAAAATGTAGTATCCGCCAAAACTAGGTCATGGAAATAGTTCACAATATTGATGTGATGACAGGGGCGCTACTTTGCCACAAATCTTGTTTATAACCGAATCAGAAGCTGTAAAGCAAGATTCTGAACCAAATTGAGGAGAGAAATTAATTTCCAGTTCTCCATTTTTTGAGATGCCATTGATTCTAAGTAGGATATCTGGAGATTACCCTTTTCTATTCAGAGGTAGCTCTGAAAGAGAAATATCAGTAATAAAGTTCAACAAGAATCGGCATTGTGCAGAATTACCTTTTACATCATGAGTTCTGATTACAGCAGTGAATAACAAAACCTGTTTGTTTATAATTCCATTATTCACAAAATTACAGTTTATCTGATTAAAGTTATAAGGTATTTCTCCCACATTCTTGGCATGCCTTCGTGGTGGGGTGGTCTACACGCTGGGCGCGTATTCCAGAGGTCCGCGGTTCGATTCCCGGTGAAGGCGTTGCTAAGTTTTCCTCTCTTCGTCCTCCAAAATCCTAATGTCTCTACAACGTTATTAGAAACATTATATGGTATAGTATTTTATGCTCCATTTCGAAGAGTAAACACTCTTGCATAAAACTGAAAATAGTATTTTCATTATTATCAATGGAAAGTAAAACAGCGTCTCAGCATTTCGCAAAATGCAAGAATGAATAATGATTTTTATGACACGTTTTTCATATACTAAAGCTTAGGGCAATATAAATTAAACATTTGAAACAAATTTATTAAATTTCGCAAAATCGAATCTCTTGTTAACAAGGAATTTTATGAATTGATTTCATTTACAAGTAATGATTTTTCTTACGATAATGACAATTCGCAATAATACCACCAATGTGACCTTTAGAATTTATCTTTTCCTTAAAATTCGTTTTACTGTTTTTAAGTGTTCTAGCATGTTCTCATTACTGATGTCGACAGGATTCAAACTAGAAGTTCACTGAATCAGCAGTATTTGACTACTCAATAATCTTCTCCATTAACGCTTTCATCTGGAATTAATTTTAGAGCTTCAGCTTTACATGCTCTCTTACGATATTGAAGCTTTTGAGCATCAGATAAATTAATATTATTGTGTAAACTGACTTTGAAAAGGTCGCTAAATGTAAACCATTCATCTAAACGTCCGCTAAAATTTGGAAAAGCTACACTCGGCAGTTTTACTTCGACAGTATCTGGCTTAACACTCATCCAACTAAAGGTAAATTCGGCAGCTTTACTTTGGTAGCATTTGGCTTAACGCTAACCTAGATAAAGTTACATTTGGGAGATTTACTTCACTAGTATAAGGCTTAACACGAACCGAACTAAGACTAAATTCAGAAGTTTTAGTTGGGTAGTATCTGGATTAACAGTAGCAGACGGCTTAAAACTAACCGAAATAAGATTAGGAAAGTGAGAACGTTTTCGTTCTAAATCCAGGTAAGATTATCAGTTGCAGTTTGAACTGTTTGATGTTCTTTAAGATAGATGTCAACTTCCTTTTCCTCATATTTTAGAATAAATATCATCAAACGTTCACGAAACATCTGTTCTTAAATTATTAAGTTTCATTTTGTAAAGTTCAATTTTTTTCCTCATCTGCATTAGCAATGTCAGAATTTATTTTATCTTTCAATTTCGTTAAATTTCCTTTAGCGACTCGGTTCTTTAAAAATAAGGATTTCATATCCATTACGAAAAAGATAAAGATGATTCACTATTATTTGTAAAAACATGACTTATGTGGCATTCGTAGGAATATAGTATACGAAATCAAAAACGAGCAATAATAATTATTTTTCGCAGGAAACCCATAGTGTGTCCTGCTTGACTGACCAAACTGATGGTGTGATGGAAAATAGCAATAACAAGCAATGAACTGTTTAAATTTGAGTTTTTTATTCTCAGGCAAAAACTATTTAACGAAACACAGCGAAAAATAGAACATATACACTCTCGTGCCATTTGCATGAACTTAAACATACATATTTAATTTGGAATGTTCTTTTATAGTATGCCTGAAATATATTTCATGGGAATATTTTCTTCACTGTAAAACATCACTTACATATTGTTAAAAAAACGTTCGAAGCCATAGAAATGAATGAATGATTGGGTACAACCCCAAATTCACTCTTTAAATAGCCACGTATCTGCTTTCTATTTGTAGCCCGAATTTCTAAAATGTTTCTAGAACCTATAAAGACTTTCCTTTGGATATTTTTGGAAATTCTCCAGCGTATATGGAATAAGCAGACGTTGGATATTCCATGTACATTCTAATACATGATTAAAATATTATACGGCTTTTTGTGGAACATTCTTATGTTCCCCTTGGATTTCATCAGACATATTTTTGGGTTGTGCGGAATGATATTCCATCCAAATTTTCTACTTGAAATCAAAGCACACATATGTAAAGGCAGCTACTAAAGAATACAAAAAAAATGTACATAACCTGAACGATATTCGGCTCATAACTACTCTGCATGGTAGCAAGAGAGCCCATTCCAATTTCTAATTTTGAGAAACGATCAACAAATGATCAGAGGGTGAAAAATATTATAAAATTTCCATCCGCCGAATATCTAAGATATTCCAGACGAAGCCGGAGAAACACCAAAATGAAAAATTTCAGCATTCTTGCAGAAGTGCAGACCGAGTCGCACTAAAAATGATGTTTCCAACAAAAGTAAACTTTAGGAGAAAACAATTTTTAAAACTAAAAATTAGGAATGCAGAATATATTGTTACGAAATGTACAGGCGCGGTGAGATGGCTTCCCCTAAATGCAGTTTTAGGGTTGCCATAAAATAGCGAGTAAAACAGGGTTGCTACATTTGGCGAGAAATCGCCCATTTGGTGACATTTGTTGACAAAATTGGCGATATACCATGGACGGTTGGAGAACCTTCTGGAACGAATTCTTACCGGTTTAGCGCAGAATGTTCTCGAACACAGGCCGAAAACTATATAAACCCTGCTGGTCCGCAGTCAGTTAGTGTGTCTCAGAGAGTGTGCCTCGTCTAGCGAGCAGTGCGCAGTCGATCGAGTTGACAGCCGGGCAAAGAGTGCCGAGTGGGTCGTCGAGTGCGCCGAAGGAATCTGTTAGTGTATTGCGGTTAGTGCATCGTCGAGAGAGCGTGTTGAGCTCCGGGAACGACTGAACCGAAACGTCGGAAGCCATGCTCTGTGTGTCATCGAGTGCATCGCGAGTTGTAGCGTGGAGAGTCTCCAGAGTATGTGGAGTTCCGAGAACGACCAAGCAAAGTCGGGAGCTGTACTCCGGAAAGCAGAGTCAGTCGGGTGCTTTGCAGGAAGCTATCTCTACCGTTATTGCCTGGCTGTGCTGTGCCGCTGATTGTTCCAGCGTGTTTATAGTAGATCTTCGACGACTGTAAAAAGTGTTATTGGAGCTTTCCTGATTAATATTGGCTAAATAAAGTGTGTTTCGATACTTCATCAAGTGTCGTCGTTATTCTCTCCAAATGTATAAACCCCGTACGAACGTGAAGGAAGAAAATAACGTAACAACTGGTGTCAGAAGAAAAGAAACACGCAACAATATCTTGTTTTCTGTTTCATAATCTCTTTTCGGAAGAGAAAAACCGGTATAAACTGACATTTTGAAACATTATATCGGGACAGAGAACGCATTCAATTGAAAACAAATATACAGAACTATGCAGAAAAATTGAACGTCTGGAATATGGAACGTAACCGTTTTCTAGTTTAAGCAAAAAGTCCTTAATGCGAAGCTAATATGACTATACGTTCACCTTTGCAAAGCATGAATTTAGCATAATACGAACTTAGGTAACTTTTGAAAATTAATTTATGAATCATAATTTTATACAACCTTTTATGTGGGTAATCTTACATTTAACTCAGTGCTTTGCTATCACTTACGCATATCTAAAAATAATTTGATAAACGCAATTCTCATGTTGAAATAATCACTGTTTTTTTATTAAGTATAGTTAAATTCTGGTAACGTATAGCTAATTATTGACTAAAATGAAATAAAACGTAGTGTGTATGACATAATTATGAATTTTTAGTTGAACCTGTACGTACAAATATTGGTCACTATTAACTTATTATAAACTTACATCTAACTGGTTTCCACATATAATGAACGCATTTGTTGTAAAACATACTAAGGTATTAATTTTTGTACAAATTACTTGATTAACTACAAGGTAGTTGAAAGGTTATGAAACCCACAACTTCTAAGTATAAAATATAAATCTTTGAAAACATTACTTTCGTTTTATGAAAGAAAACATTTTCCACATTTTCGCTTTTATGTACTCTTTGGGTTAACGTATTGTCACGGGATAGAAAGGCAGGGGAAAATTTAAAAAATATGAATGGCAGTATCAAATGCCGTGCACGATATCACTTTATCATCTTTCTTTTTAATTTATATTCCACTCACTAGGAAACGAATGACGACATGATATTGCTCAAAGAAGCTCCTACCCTTTGCTCGTAGTTACATCAAATCCCAAACCTTCAAAGTAAGTTCTCCAATCAAATTCCTATGTCTCGTCACGTAGCATTCACTAAATTGTATCAGAATAAAAATATAGAATTTCAGATTTTCGAAGATTCTAACTAAATGCTTAGCGCATTCCGTGTCCATTTTTTCTCCATATTTTCTTCTCCGGTTTCACAAATCGTGTCACGTATACAATTTAGAGGACAAGTGAAGTATAAACCGGAAGTTCTACAAGGAGAGAATGTTCTTGCGTGTTATCGATTTTTTTAGCACACCGAACGGATTAATTATATATTGTGTCGAATTTTTTGTAATGAATGGAAAGTCTATAACATGCTAGTCGTTATTTATGAGTATCTCTGACTAATAAAAATGCAATCATCAGAGTACATAAAAATCAGATTACATCTTACAACAGTGAGAAAGGATAATAGCAAAGCACCAAGAGATTATCATTTAATAAAAAAATAAGCTATTATTTTAAACACCTGAAATAATTAATGTAGTGAAACTAGAAAAATTATATATCGTATAGTTTAATGGGAACAAGAGATCAAATTTTGTTTTCGTTAAAACATTAATGCACAAATTTATATCTCGAAGATTAAAAGCGGTAGATATTTCTGATAAATTTATGACTGTAATGGCTTATGATTTTGTTAATGAAATTCGATTACGAGATTTTGTTATTTAGGAGCTCATGCTTTAATTATTGGTTATAAAAATTGTAGATGAATTTTATACAGCCAGTTATTTAACCTTTTTTTCCCATCAAATTATGTGTTCAATTACTTTTCTTCTTTTGCTTTGTAAGGATTATGTTAATTTTATTAACAGTTAAATTTTGAGTTAAACTTCCTTTCCTATCGTTTCTTAATTTCAAATTACCACTTCCGGCAGAACGTAGTTTTAGAATCGCGTCTGAATGCTAATGAGGAATAGCGGTATATAACCGCGAGGTTCTACAGTCTTAGGGAGAGAGATACCAGATATTCTGGCTGCACGCGTCCGCCTTTTTAGGTTACTCGCTCGTAAGCTATTGTTATGTTCGGCCGCACTTTACGCCCTTGATGGCTTCGCTGTCAATTAGCGTTAAGGGGCCAACTCTGTTAGAATTTTGATACCTCCGCTTATATCTTAGTTAAGATTAGTTTAGTTTAATTCTTAGTTTCTTAAGTTCAAGCCCAGTTGTCGGCTTTATTGTACAACTCCAAGACGGAGTTGTGCTAAATCTTATTTGAATAATAAAGGACATTTAACCCTTTCCAAGTTTATTTATTGTCTCACGAACTCAAGCGAGTATTTGTTCTTAAGGTTCTTCACTTCCAACAGTAACTTAGAATTACACAGGGGGGAAGCCCACAACTTCATTAATTAGTTTAGGAGTTTTAAATAAAAGTTTTTATTCCAAAACGGTTTTTATTTTTTTATTTATTGGCCTAGAACGGCTATTAGTCTCGAAACGGCATTTTGCGTCGAATCACTAAAAGCGCTGAATCACTTTTTAAATTACTGCCACCAGATATAATCGCCCTGTATTATACCTATAAAAGAAGTAAATAATGAAGAATCTCTCTTAACGTATGTACATTTCTCTCATTGTGGAAACACAACGGTATCTAGAGCCACAAAATTTTAAATAATGTAGTTCTCCACACGAATATGGGCATTAGGAAGACCGAATTTTGAATTTCAAATTTGTTTTATTATCTTTTTCATATTTTGTAAAATTTTAGAGAATTTTTGATTAAAAAACTCAACGATTGCAAAGCGAGCAGTGGCAACACTTTACGGAATAAAACATTTTTATCTCTATAGCGTGAGACTGTCTATTGGAAATTCAAAAATATATTCTTTTTAAATAGCACAAATGCTTTTGAATTGGCTTCCGAATTTGTGCCCCTATTGGCGTAATATAATCCGAAAGCTTGAATATATTTTTATAATTATTTTTTAATTTTCGTTTTAGTTTAAAATACACGTTATCAATGAAATTCTTCAATTGAAAAAATATTTTTGAACAATGAATAACCAGTCTTTTACTTCCATCAATTCTCTTAAATTTAAGGCTTAATCAATTGTTATTCTTTGTTATTTTTGAGATTACTAAAAGGAAATGAATATTAAATTCAGAATCTATATATAAAAAAAGTTGGGATTGCATTTATAAATGGAATGGTGTTTTACAGTAAGCTTGATTTCTTTCTAAATAATTCTTTCTAGTAAATGAAGGGAGATTAATATATATATATAATTTATTTTTTTTAATATCTCTGAAAGGGTTGTGATTTTGACTAATGCCCAAAAGAGCTCTTTTAAAGTTTAATATGGATCTACAGATTATCAACAAAGATGGCCAAAGTAGAATAACAAAGCATTTTATAAGGTACTGTATACGCCCGTATAATGTCCGCAATCATGTAATGTCCCCAACCTAACTTTGCAGATAAAACTTATGTAAAAAAGAAGTGACCTTCACAATGTCATCACACCAAAAACTAAAGAATTACTTACTTTAAAAAATATATTTTTTTAACATCGCCTTTTTCCCTTCAGTGAAGAACATTAGTCAATAAACATCTTTAAATAAAGAATATGCATTTGTTTTGTCTTTGTTTGTCGCCAGGATGCATTTTTGTTATTCAGTCATAACATCGGCGCAAGCAATCCACTTGGCAGAGGCGATAATAAATGAAGGCAGTCGAAGCAGGGTTTCGCCATACTGGTTTCCAGGGAGTACTATTTTTTAATGAAATTACTTTCCCCTCCTTCCTCCTTGGAGCATTCGCATAGCAACAAGTGTATGCACTGACTACCAATAAGTATTTGGACACCTGTGATAGAAAAGAAAAACTAACTTTATTCAAAATCAATAGTTGGTAGGACCTCCGCGAGAGGTAATTACAGCGTAGACCCTCCGGGGCATACTTTCCACAAGTCTTTGTATGACAGCTAGTGGTATTTTCTTCCACTTGGCTTGGAGAAGACATAGACGTTCCTTCACCGATTTTGCACGGGACGTGCACCCCTGAATTCGGCGATGCTACTCGTCCCAAAGGTTCTTGATGGGGTCTGGACTCTGGCCAGGCCAGTCCATTCGATGAACTCCATTGGCACCATGTAAGGATCTTAAGTTTTACTAACGTTTATTTTATTTTAAATCTTTACTATCACTTCTTATTTTCTACTTCCGGCCAGAATTAAAAGCTTTAACTTATTTATGCAAATTTGTCCTGCGAACGCCAAGTACTTAAGTTGTGGCTTTTTGCCAAGCAAGAGAGAGGAAGGAGTGATTAGGAGCGGGTCGCTTGCCATTGCAGTTTTACTCGGTTGCTGCTTGTCTTCAAGGACAGAGGTTTAATCCTCTTGATAATTTTAAACGTATCGTAGTGTTAACAGTTCTCTGTACTACATACGGCCTTTCTGTTAATATACGGCCAATCTTCAAGTAGACACTTGTTTATTAATCCAAAGTTAGTTTAGTTAGAATTTAGTTAATATTTTTGTATTCTTACGTTCAGACCACAAGTGGTTGGTCTCTGTATTCCGAAATCCGGAAATCATTGTAAAGAGAGAAAAATAAAGGGTTTCGTATACCCTTCCTGTGTATCTTGTCTACTTCCCACATTTATTGAACTTAGCTTTAGTAAGCTCCCTGTTCCGAGTCAGGTCATTTAATGTTCCCCAAGCAAGTAAGGAGGAACACTGAACCTGATAGTGGCGCCCGACGAAGAAGAATAACCATGGCCGAGTTTCAAGAAGAACCTGTGCTGCCTGCAGAAGCGGCTCAGAATCCAGAAATGCCTGCTGCCGCCCTGGAAGGATTTGGTTACATCGTCCAGACCATGCGCGCATCGATGAAACCAGAAGCAACATTTAATGGAAACTCACCGGTAACCAGTTTTTTGGAAAAATTGGAGGACCACTTCATGATGTATCCCGTGCATGAGTTCTAGAAAGTCACCTTAGCTACCAGCGTTTTGAGGGGCCAAGCGCTTAATTGGTTCAAATGTATAGACAGAAGTCTCTTGGGTCAAGCGGGAAGTTCCACCTATACTTACGAAAATTTCAAGACTGCCTTAGTAAAAGCCTTCCCTGTCGTAAGGGATCGGGCAGAATTAGAAACGGAACTTTTCAGCATATATCAGCAACGAATCGAAAATCCTTCCACCTTTATTTTAAGAAAAATTCACGTCTTCAAACTCTTGTATGGAAACCGTCCGGATCCTGAGATAATTCAAGTGATTTTGCCGAGGTTACTGCCCCAAGTGCAAGACTTTATTGAATTAAGAAATCCGACTACACTGGAAAAGTTATTTGAGCTAGCAATCCAGTTTGAAAGTTGAAGAACGGCGGACGTCGAAAGAAGACGCCAATATCAACAGCGAAACCAATTTGGTACGCCAAGACTACAACAAACTCAAGCACATGGCTACGGAGAAAAAGCGAATCAGTGGGCAAGGAAACCCGAGCATTCAAAAACAGCCGGCGAACGTCGACAGTTCAATAGCAATCCAGGAAAAAAGTCTGAAGGCCAGTGGAAAAAGAAGGAAAGCATGGGAAGGAAAAAACAAAATTTAAACTAAAACGGATTTCTGCTGACGGGAGGGTGCGGAAATCCGAAGGCCAAGAAAACCCCTCTTCCTTCAAGTTAAATACAGTGATGGTGAAAAATTTGACTCTTCCAAAGATTGGAGTGTTGGTGAATAACATCCCAGCCACCGCACTCCTGGATACAGGCGCGCAGTGTTCCTGTGTGGCAAAAGATTTTCTTAGGAAGTATTTTCGTAAATACCGCATATATAATTCGGATAATACGACAGTGTTAGCTGCGCAGGGAGAAAGATGTAAGTTCATAGCTAAATTACCGCTATACGTTCGTATCAAGGACGAACAAGTAAAGATTATGTTTTTTATAGTAAAGAATCTGCAAGCACATATGATCTTAGGGATAGATTTTCTTTCAGAGGCAGAAGCAGCACTGGATTTTAACGAAGCGTCCCTTAAGCTGACGATGAAACCAGTTCGAGAAGACAAAACAGAATACCAATGTTAAACCTTGACCACCTACCTAAGGAAGAGCAACAAAAAATCCGACAAGTGGTAAGTGAGTTTGCTTCGTTATTTAGTGATATTCCAGGATTTACTCAAGTTACTAACCATAGTATCGACACCGGAGATTCACTGCCAGTTCGCCACAACCCATACCGGTATGATAAGAATAAAGAAAAAATTATAGAGTGGCACATTAGAGATATGTTACGTAAAAAGATCATAACGCCCATCTCAAGTAGTTATGCTGGCCCGGTTGTTTTATGTAAGAAAAACAATGACTATCCAGTAACACATCCAAAAAGGTGGCGTTTTGCGATTGACAATCGTAAATTAAACTCCATGACTAAATATCTGGTATATCCGTTACCTATTATTGAAGAAATTCTAAGGAACGTAACTTCTACCAAATACATGACGACTTTAGACTTAACGACTGGTTATTTTCAAATAGGGGTTAGACCGGAAGACGTGTCTAAGACTGCTTTTATAACCAAGTCTGGCGCTTATGCATTTCTGCGTATGGCGTTTGGCCTTTCAGGGGCACCGGCAACATTTCAGCGATGTATGGACATTGTGCTAAGGCCTGTTCTTGGAAAGTCCACATTTATCTATTTAGACGATATCATTATTACTAGTGATAATATAGACCAACATGTACAGGATTTAAGACAGGGGTTTTCATTATTAAATGAGGCCGGTCTAAAAGATAATGTCGAAAAGTGCAAATTTGCAGCCCCTGAATTAAAATACTTAGGTTACAAAATATCTCAGAAAGGGATCGAGACAGACGAATCAAAAATAATCGCTGTGCAAAAGTATCCGCCGCCAAATACGGCGAAGAAGCTCTATTCTTTTCTAGGACTTGTTTATATTATAGGTCCTTTATAAAAGATTTTGCAGCTATTGCTGAACAATTGTTAAAATTAAAAAGGAAAAAGGCAAGATTCTTGTGGACGGCCGAAGCCAATAGTGCTTTCGAAAAATTAAAGCAAGCATTAACGCAAGCCCCTGTTTTGAAATTTCCTGAAAAGGATGAGAATTTAGAAATTTCAGCGGATGCTTCGGATTATGCGTTAGGAGCGGTACTTTCGCAAAATCAGCAGCCCGTGGCATTTTTTAATCGAACTTTAAATCAAAGACAAAGAAATTATTCCGCGACCGAGATAGAGGCACTTGCAGTTCTGTTAGCAGTGCAAAAGTTCCGAGTCTATTTTGAAAGAGCGCCAATAACAGTGTATTCTAATCATGTGGCGGTAACTAGATTGTACTCAGGGAAAAACTTATCCCCAAGGTTAATAAGATGGGCACTCAAGTTACAAGAGTATAATCTGGTAATCATGCACTCCCCCGGAAAGGAAAATATCGCAGCAGATGCCCTATCCAGAAAAAAAAAATATATGAAGAAGGTAATACTGTAAAGGTGGCAATGCTCACAGCATGTACAATAAATTCCCGAGAAACTGTAATAACCGAACTGGGTAAGGATCCTGAATTTAGAAACATTTATGAGTATTTAAAGGATCCTGAAAATTTTATCCACCAAGATATTGTGGCGATAACAAATAGGGCGGCCGATTACGAACTAATAGATGGTCTATTATTTTATACAAAAACTACAAATTCCAACAACGAATTTCGACCTGTTATCCCAGCTAGTCTTAGATTAAATATCCTGCAGGATTTACACGACAGCCCTTTAGTTTCTCCTGCTGGTTTTCGAAAAACTATCCAACGCGTACGCGAAGCAGTCTATTTTCCTGAACTGCAAAAGTTAACAAGGGCGTATGTCCAGTCCTGCCCAACACGTCAAGCAGTTAATTATATTAATTTCCGCCCGGCCGGGTTTCTAAATAGTAGTAAATCCGAATTTCCAAATGAAATAATTGGCATCGATTTATTGGGCCCTTTCCCAAAAAGTCAAATAAATGTCGGTATCTCCTTGTTATGGTTGATCATTTTAGTAAGTGGACCGAAATTGTTCCCTTAAAACGAGCCTCCGCGAAATTAGTTACTGATTCTGTTTTAAATAAATATATTTTAAAATACGGGGCGCCCCTAAAAGTTATATCGGATAATGGTCCTCAATTTGTAAGTAATATATTTGAAGACATGTGCTAAAAACTGGGCATACGTCATTTAAAAATTGTCCCGTATCGGCCGGAATCATATATAGCGGAACGGGTCAATAGAAATATAGTGAAAATTATCCGCAGTTATGTTAAAAATTTTCATAAAAGCTGGGATAACTATGTCAATGAATTAGCTTTCGCCGTTAGGACCGCAAAACATGATACAACGGGCAAAACTGCTGCTGAGTTATTTTTAGGCAGAAAGATTATAACGCCGTTAGATAAATTATTTTATGTTCAACAAAGAACCCCAAAATTTAAAATGGGCGATATAGAAAAATTAATTAAAGAAGCAAAAGAGAACACTAAAGTAGCACAGAGAAAACAGAAACTTTATTATGATATGAAATGACGGAGAGTAACTTATAAAGTAGGAGATGAAGTGTTAAAAATTAAGCATTCACTTTCTTCAACAACAGAAGATAAAACTGCCAATTTTTTTCCACGAATTGAAGGACCATATGTCATAGAAAAAATAACTCAGGCTGTAGGGGTGTTAAAAGCCAGGAATGGTGAAACATTGAAACATGCTCCGCAAACATTGACCAGATAAAACCATTCTGTAATCGTAATAAAATGCAAATATTTAAAGATCTTTTGCAGGATCCGGCACGGCAGGCAATGCAGGCACAAGCTCCAGAGGTGGAAGAACGACAAACACAAGGGCAAGCCATTAGGAGGCAGGAGCAGTTGAAAAGAAAGTTTCACCGTTGGAAAATTGAAGGGAACAAGAAAAAGAAGCCGTTACACCGACCAGAAAAGAGAGCGCACGACCACCCCCAGAATGAAGAAGGGAGAAGTACGGCGAATGCAAAGAGAGCCAGGAGAAATAACGGCAACTATAACCCGGCTCCCTAACGGAAGATCTACCCATCGGACAGGAGTCTACGCAGCAAATGTCGACGAATTGCGGAAGGAAGACCAGCTGCGGAGGCAAAGAAACAAGGAAAATTTGAACAGCCAGCAACGAGATCCAAGCAGGAACGAGAGAGAAGTGTCCCGGTTCCGCCAAGACCAGCTGCCATCAAACGGCCAAGACCACAGGCAAAGGCGAAAAAGAATGTCTTCAAGGGTGACCGAACTGGAAGGAAAAGAAAGCTCATAGAGGAAGGAACTGAAGGGCGCGCCCGCACAAGAAGGAAGATAAACCAAACGCTAATCTTCTCTACCTTCCAGGACTGGGCAGAATAAAGAATGTCCGAATATCACAAAGATAAGTAAAACTTTATGTTACTTTGCAACCTTAAGTTAATCTTTCATTCTTACTGCAAGTGGCAGATTTCAAGACGTTTTACCTCATGTGAGGTCTACCTTTATCGCCAAAAAGGCGAGAAATGAGTTGTTACCTATTTTGGTATTATGTTTTTCAATTACTCGCGAGTAAAACTAAAATTAATATATAATAGGAATGTGTAAATACTTGAATATTGTAAAAGTTATTGTATAAAATTCTATTTAAAAGATTCTGGCAAAAAAGAAGTTTTAGTCTGAAAGACTTTTTGAAATGTAGTATTTCAGTGTAGAAGAATTGGCACTTGCTTGGAAAAGAATAGAAGTGAACAATGTGCTACTAATGTATGTTTTAAAATGCGTAAAATTAACGGCATGTTAATATGTTCTTATATACAATGTGAACTGTTATTTTAAGCGTTAAGAAATACTGTGATATGTTAAAAGTGAAAGTAATGCCAAAAAATTTTAACTTATTCGTGTGACTGCAAAAAGAGAAAATTATTGTGAATATGTGTTAAAGGTTGAATGAATGTAGTTAGGCTCTCTGACGCTACACTTCAGAGTTAGCTACTTTCAGAATAGTACCTCAGGGTTTAGAGATGAATATAAGGTGTGTTATGAGGTCTTGTTATGTTGAATTTTAACACATTAGTGTTTTGATTGCAGGCGGTAGTGTTGAACACTTGTACATAAACACATTCGTGTTTGGTGTTTTCTTTTACAACACATGTCAGAGAGCACGGGGAGAGAATTAAATAACATCATGAATGAAATAAGAATGTTAAGAGAAATATAAATATTCATGTTACTTGCCATTTAATTGTGTAACATTTCATTAAACTAGTTTTCTTTCCAGATCTCTGGAAGGAACCAGATTTCAACTAAAAGCTCCTGTTTAGATGCAGTACAGATGAAAAGTAATTGTCCATGAAGTTGATAATGTAAAAAACGACGTTTTTTTAAAATTTCTAATTTCTAGTGAGAACTTTTTGTAAAAGATTGGCCTCGCGTTAGATTCTAGAGCTAAAAGGTTTCAACAAGGTCGTTTTGACCTCAGTTTCAAACTAATTAACTCTGGCGGGAAGTATGTAAGGATCTTAAGTTTTACTAACGTTTATTTTATTTTAAATCTTTACTATCACTTCTTATTTTTTACTTCCAGCCAGAATTAAAAGCTTTAATTTATTTATGCAAATTTGTCTTGCGAACGCCAAATACTTAAGTTGTGGCTTTTTGCCAAGCAAGAGAGAGGAAGGAGTGATTAGGAGCGGGCCGCTTGCCATTGCAGTTTTACTCGGTTGCTGGTTGCCTTCAAGGACAGAGGTTTAATCCTCTTGATAATTTTAAACGTATCGTAGTGTTAGCAGTTCTCTGTACTACATACGGCCTTTCTGTTAATGTACGGCCAATCTTCAAGTAGACACTTGTTTATTAATCCAAAGTTAGTTTAGTTAGAATTTAGTTAATATATTTATATTCTTACGTTCAGACCACAAGTGGTTGGTCTCTGTATTCCGAAATCCGGAAATCATTTTAAAGAGAGAAAAATAAAGGGTTTCGTATACCCTTCCTGTGTATCTTGTCTACTTCCCACATTTATTGAACTTAGCTTTAGTAAGCTCCCTGTTCCGAGTCAGGTCATTTAGTGTTCCCCAAGCAAGTGAGGAGGAACACTGAACCTGATAACCATACTAAGCCTTGATTAACGTCGAAACATGACAACTGGCAACCCGTAAAACTGCCACAACGTAGGAAGCACATTGTCATCCAAAATAGTGCAGTATGCATCGGAGTTGAGCTTACCATGAATGGGGACCAAGGGTCCCAGCCCATACTAATAGAAACACCCCCAGACCATAATTCCACCTTCGCCGAATTTGACTGTTGGCACAATGCATTCAGACAGGAGACGTTCTCCAGGTAGATGCCTGAGCCAGACCCTGCCATCCGAACGGTAAAGGGTGAACCTTGATTCGTCACTCCAAAGAACCCGTTTCCACTGATCTACGGTCCAATTTCGATGTGCTTTGCACCACATTAACCGAGCAGCGCGGTTGGACCTTTTGATCAAAGGCTTATGGGCAGCAGCACGACCATGAAAACCAAGCAGATGTGCTTTCTTACGCATGGTATTCATTGAAACAATACTCCCGGATGCCTGTTGAACTTCCTCGCGGATGAGGGCTATCAGCTGGGCGCGGTTCTTCCGAATTTCTCTGAACAGCACTCGTCGGTCTCTATCCCCCAGTTTCGTTAGTCTGCCGACTCGGGGCACATTCCGACAATCACCCTTCACCTTCCACTTCTTAATCACATAGGCCACTGTCGATACTGGGCAATTCAGATCGCTAGATATGTCCCTTAAGGATCGGCCACATTTGTGATACCCGATAATTATACCTTTCTCGAAATCAGAGAGCTCCGAACTGCGAGGCATCTTGCATGCTACTAAAGCCGATGCTGTTTCCTACACGATATATACCGGCTTACCTTGGGACCGCAGATATCGTCATTTTCATAGGTGTCCGAATACTTATTGGTAGTCAGTGTATAAGGTGAACGAAAAGTGTGTGCGCAATTGGGAAAAACAGCGTGATCAACTGGCGGCAACGAATAAAACAAGACGTGCGTTTCGTGGTTCGAAATCTAAGTTTCTGAACTTAGAAAAAAAGTAGTTGCGTATGTTCATGATATGCATGCTCAAGGGTACGCAATAACACGGGAAATGTGCCAAATAAGAGCGCTTGTTGCGACAGGAGATGAAGACATTCCTACATCGCAATTGAAGGCGAATTATAAGGTATAATATTATAAGGTATTTTCTCCTTCCTTTTCACATGTCTTCGGGGCGTAACGGAAATATAAGCGACACGTATCGAGATGACCAAGGTTTGAGTCCTGGCGAGGGCACTGCACATGTTTCATGTCTCGTGGTTCAACATAACCTAAAATTATTAAAGTGACTCCCGAACTAAAAGGTCGTGGAAGATAATTCGTCACCACCAAAATTTGGTGACTGAGACTCCTAATCCCCAGTCGTCCTTTAAAAAGGGGAATATATCAAATATTTTCTTCCTCCTCTCTACATGCCTTCATGCCTTCGTGATATAATGGAAGCATACCGGACGCGTGTTCAATATGTCCAGAGTTAGATTTCCGCGAGGGCATTAAACGTTTTCAAAGTCTTCTGCTTTAAGGGGTCACACGACCCTTGAATGAGTCGAAAGATGAATTTTTTTACCTTTTTTCAATCTTGTGCAACTTTTTTAATTCTTATCAAAAATATTCAATATTTTGTTCATTATTAATTTAATGTCTATTCTTTAATTAGATGTACTTGAAATTTGAAAATTATAATAAAAATCGTAAAAACAAATGTTAAATTATAAGACAATTTTCACATCTAATTAATCTGTACGCACACTGCGCGCACATGTACAAGAAATGTTTTGTACCAAAATGTTTAATTTTTCTTTTTTTATGCAGAAGAATGTTTGAGAATATAACTGAACTAAAAATATTACACAATTCATGCATTTTTAATTTTTTTTATGATATATATATTAAATATAATTTTTTGCTATATTTTGATTTTTACATACCTTATAAAATTGAAACATTTCATTAAAATACCAAAATTTTAGTTTAATTAATTTAGTGTAACATGATAATACTATGGTACAAATTTCAGAAAGATACATTAAAAAGTTTTTGAAATATCATGCGCGACGCATTAAAAAAATACGTTTTGAGATAAAGATCTGTAAAGTTTGCATCGCTATAAAAATGAGTAACATTGTGACTTAATGAGTCTTAACTCGTACTATTTGGTACCTAATTTGTATTTTATGCTTTTTGTTTGTGTTTTGAATAAAGTTAATGACAGAATATATATTTATAATAAGGAAACTGCATCTGAAAAACAATTAACAATGCATTGTTTAATGAAAGTGATGACACAGTCAACCGTTATCAAGGATACATTATTGCAGATAAAGATATATTTTTCATATACATGAAAGAGAATGCAATGTGAAAACTGTGTTATAAACCTATAAATATTTCTGAGAATAAAAATATATTAATAATCAGTTTCTTGAACAAGATGTTTAAATTTTTGTCGACACACATAACTTATCACAAAATACTATTACTATTCATAATATTTATATACACAAATTAAAAACCTCCAGGTTCATACATTATTCCTTCTTGATCAATTTGCTGATGTTCTAAACTTGTTTTGGATCTTTTCCTTGCTTTTCGTGCTTCTATAGTGTTTTGCATTGCTCTCTTCTTAGTAGTATTTACACGTTTCATATCACTGCGAAGTTGAGATTTTATTGCATTTATACCTGGATGGATACCCATTTGCCTCATGACAGATAGCCTACCCTTTTCGCCCATGTTAAATATAATTGCTGCTTCATATACAGCAATTTCTGCAATTCGTTTCCAAGATCCAGAAGTTTTCGGACACATCTGCCATATGAGGGAATTAAAAGATTCATTCGGATTCTGAGTGAAGCTACCAAGGCATCGTTTCAAAAGATCTGGACTTGATAAAGCTTTAAAAACAGGTTTTATAACATCCATGACTGAAGATGGCAAAGTCACGTTATGATGAAATTTACCCACTGAGCCATTTGAAACTGCTTGTTGATATTTACACCATGAGTCTGCACCAGCAGGACAAAATGTATGTAACGGTTCAGCATCAGTTGATCTCGTATGAAAATAAACTGCCCAAATACCCTTACGCATTTCATCAACTGACAAAGCATTTGAGCGAATTGCATATCCATAATACTGAGTCAGCCTATTTATCATGGTGTCTGTCAGTCGTCCTTTGCCTGATAAAGGTTTACCGTCCTCCAGCTTTTTACATCTATAGTCTTGTTTTAGCTTTCTCAGTCGAGTTCCCATTCTTTTTTGTTAGTGACCAACACATTCAAGTTTTGAAACAGTTTCATCATCACATGATTTGCTGTCAGTATAGCAGGGAATGTTCTAGAATCACCATCACCAATATAATTAATATATTTGAGACCTCTTTCAGCTTCTGATCTGTGAAAAATTTTTATCATACCATCGACTTCCATTTTTCCTGAAGAACCGATATGATTTTTCTGACAATTTGGCAAATGTTTCATTTGCCACTCTTCGAAAGCTTTCCCAGATTTTTTTGCTTTCCATAGATCACATCCTTTACAAGTGGACGAGAGAACTTCAACATCTAAAACCTTCACTGTTTCAGCACCTATTACAGAACATACTCCAATATGTGAAGTATGTCCTCTCGTTTTCCATGTTCCATCACCACTTACGGTGACAGAATTTGATGCAGTTTTGCATGCCTCTTCTTCTGCAGCAATTTTCATACTTTGAATGGCGACAGTTTTTGAAGCTGCATTTATATGTTTGCAGATTTTGTCATAAGCATTCTGTGTCACAGGTTTACCCAGATCCATTACACCACAAAATGTTTCCAGAGGTTCCAGACCTTGACCAATGCATCGCATAGCATAAACAATTCGTCTGTTTAATTCAGGAACATTTTTATGTTCACCAATCAACTTTGAATTATTGAATTCTGTTTTAAAACTACACTTTTCACATTTCACAGTAATTGTTGAAAATAATCCAAAGGGTTTTCTCTCAGAAATATTGACAGAATTACAGCACAATTTGCACATTACATTCTCTTTCAAAAATGTAAACAATATGTCTTTATCCATAATTATATAGCCATGAAAACGATTCATAATGTCAGTATCACTTTCATTAAATAATGCATTGTTAAGCTTTTTCTCGGATGCACTTTCTACATGTTCAATTTGAGTATTATGGTCATCACCTGATGAAACCGAGCTTTTATCAGAAAGTTCAGATCTGATATTCGTGTAGCGGTTGCCGTGGAAGCGACGCTTTTTAGCTCGCTTCCCAGAAGCTCTTTTATTATTTACCATCACAAATATAATATATAAATATACTTATTATTGCAGCAAAAAGACTAACGCATAAAAAATTCAATATACACCAAATAAATGCTGCAAACGTCAATACAACTTCGCAGAATCAAACAACGTAGTAATAGCTTACGGAAACACGATGTAAACATTCAGAATAAGTATTAAGTTGAGTAGAATCATTGCTACTGATTGCTGACGAAATAAAAATAAGACTTGTAGGCTAGAATGTAGCAACACTCAGTTATATAACGGCTATGACAGCTGTGAGCAAATGACGTGTCCCTTTAAATGTTTATTTACATACGTGATGAAGGATTCTCGTGTCAGTGACCTTTACGTTTTTAATGATATCTCCTAAACTACACGGAATATTTTAACACTGTTTTTTTTAAAGTGCGCAGAAATGTTCAAACTAAAACATATATGTTTTTCAAAAAATCGATATTTTTGAAGATTTAAAGGTCGTGAGACCCTTTAAAAAAAAGTTAATGACTCTACAAATGGAATATACTTCTATGTATACTTACGAAACTGTCGATCATATTACATTATTTCAGTTTAAAAATCTCAAAGAGACATTTTTAAATTTGGTCTGTGTTTGAATTGACTCATTCCAGGGCTTTTATAGCCCTTAGTAACCGAGATTAAATGTCACGCGAATTATAATAACTGTTCCTTGGACGCATAAATGAGATCATAAGTTTGATAGAACATTACAAAACGAGATTATAATGGATAATCTGAAATATACCTAGAGTTATGACAAGAACATTCTGGGTTAATTTCCATATAGATATAGCTTTCTTCAGAACATTTCCAGAAGCATTTTTGTGGCTCACGAAACACCTGTAATAAGTTCTTTTATTAATAAATATTGAAATTAGAGTTGGAATTTATCGAATAATGCTTTTGAAACATTAGCATTGAAATTAATTTAAAGTTTCGTGAAACATAGCCGTTTCAGCTTGAAATATTAATTTCAATACAAACTTTATCAAAATTATTACCACTAATACTTGATATCAGTGTAACATTCATTCAGTCACAGATTCAAAACCAAATCAGTACAGACTTAAACCATTCACAAACTTAATTTTCTGATGTTAATCGTATTTTTTATCGAAAGTGGTAAATACTGGGCATATGGTTATGTTTTGACCAGAAAGAAAATGGCTACATTCTATCTTCCTCTAATTTTAAGTATGCACTTTTTAAACATTTGTAGTTATTAGTTTGTAGTAATAATCTAAATTTTGAACTTTTTGCTTGTGTTAGTCAATATAATTTCAGTAGATTTTATCCAGCAGCTAATGGTGTATTTATTTTAGCATAGGTAAAATCACATTATGTTAACCCATAGCATTGCTCAGTTTTGCATTAAATGTTCAAATTAGGACAAATTGGTTTAAAATATGTCTTAATATATGTTTACAACCATTGTTTATTATATGCTTAGTTACTCAACTAGTTGACAGACTAGCACATCTCAATATTCAAAATATTCGGATGATCTCTTCCTAAAGATCAACCACATATTACAGGACGGTAGCGGACACTTAACCAACACCAATTAGCCGACAGGACATTTAGCCGACATGGATACTTAGCCGACAGGACATTTAGCCGACAGGAATTTAGCCGACACGAACACTTAGCGGACAGGACATTTAGCTGACAAGGACAGTTAGTTGACAAGACATTTAACCGACAAGGACATTTAGCCAACAGGACATTTAGCCGACAAGGAAACTTAACCGACAGGATATTTTGCCGGCAAAACAGTTAGCCGACACGAATAGTTATACTTTCTTTTTTAGGTTAAACCCATGCGCTAAACAACATGGCTTGGTTTCTGCGCACGTAGTTTGAGTATTATTTACCGAAATTCGATGCTGTTAAAACATATCTATAATAGTTTATTAAAGTAATATTTTGTATTATGTTTTGCAAGTCGTGATGAATATTTTCAATATAATCAGTTATATGAATTTTTTTCGTATAAAATGTAACTTTTGTCAATATGTGTTCAAAATTTATAAACATTCATGCAGTTTAGCGGAAAAATTATGTTCTGAAAGTAAAGACAGTTGAGCATTTACAATAGACAAATTTAAGATTAGTAGTACATGCTTGATTTTGAGCTAATTTGTTTTGTAAAGTTTGATAAATTTGTGACAAACTTTACGGACAATTTTTAAAATTTCAAATTTCAACGCTTTTCAATTTGGCCAATATACACCAAACAGTACGATATATTATATCACACTATGCTAAACTACACACGAAGTAAAAGCACATATGGAATCTTTAAGAATCGAAAAATGAATTTTACTGATAAGTTAAAAAAATGACTTAAATATTGAATTTATGGAGAAGTCGGTAAATTTTGTAATTGATAACAAGTTTAAATAATTATTAGGTACATGTCAGTTAAACATCACTGTCGACTTAATCTACAGTTTACTAAATGTCTTGACAGTTAAATGTCTACCGTAGCTAAATGTCCTTACGGCTAAATCCCTGTTTCGGTTAAATGCCCCGTCGGTTAAATGTCCTTGTCGGCTAAATGTCTTGTCGGCTAACTGTCCGTGTCGACTAAATGACCTGTGATCTAAGTTTCCGTGTTGGCTAAATGTTCTGTCGGCTAACAGGTGTTGGTTAAGTGTCTCGTCGGCTAGGTGTCACGGACCCATTTACAGGAGGGAATCTTTGCAAGTAAAGGAATTCTCTTTTCTTTTACAATATTTTGATTTAGCAAATATTATGCAGTTAAAAAATAAACCAATTCCTTTTTTCTAAAAAGACATCCCCTTTCGCTAAATTAACAAATTATACTTTTCATTTTTTGCTTAAACATCAAGACATTTCGGACACATTTTTTCTTTCATTTTTCTCAGCTAAAATTAAAAAAAGAGATATTACAATTTAAGGAAAGCTGCTTATTGCAAGAAGATAATTTCCTGTACATTTAGAGAACTAACAGTACACCACTACATTAATTTAAACTGATTTTAGGGAACAAGAGAAAAATGTTTAAAATAAAATAAAAAAATTAGAAGAACAAAATTATTTTATAGTTGCACAGCGAATCAATGTTAAATAGAAAACATTTTTAAAATTTATATTAATTAAAGTGTTATTTTTATGTTAATTCTTTCCTGCAACTTTTACTTATCCCGTCAGGTTCACCAGGATGTAGATAAGCAGTGATTAAAATAGGAAGTAAATGTATAATTAATCAAAACGAAGTTTGACAACACATCACTTAAGTACTTTCACTCATGAGCTTGCCACAGCTTGTCCAAGATTGTTTCCGGTAAGTGTGCCTGGAATTTGCTAACAGTTATGGGTAGAGATCGCAGATTAATTGAGCCGCATTTTGAAGATATTAAATATAATTTAAGCATTTTTTATTCTCATGATCTCGTTAGGAGTGCTTGGTACGTATTTACTGAACTATCTAATTGTAGACTTTAAGTCGAAACAAAGTATTAGTTCAGTTTCACATTCCAATTGTTTTCCTTAATATTCTAGATTTCAAGTTAAACAGAAATGACTAAGTTGCCGGTGGCAAAGTAAAGCTAAACACCGTAAGACACAAATAGGTTTACCTTACACAATAAGACTATATAAATCGTATATATATATATATAAATATGTTCTTCCACTGACGCTATATGGTATTTCTCCTGTCTTCCAAGCGTGGTTCTGCACGCTGGGCCGGTATTCCTGAGGTCCGTGGTTCGATTCCTGGCGAAGGCGTTGCTAATTTGTCAATCTCTCTTTCTTCCAAAAAAAAGCTAATGTCTCTGCAGTGGCGCCCGAACTAAAAGGGTGGTGGATGATGATTCTCCTCACACAGGATTAGCGACTGGGTCCCCTAAAAAACCCAGTCGCCCTTTAAAAGGGGGAGTATATAAGGTATTTCTCCCGCCTTCCTAGCGTGCCATCGTGGTGTAGTTGTTCTGCACGCTGGGCCGGTATCCAGAGGTCCATGTTTCGATTTCCGGCGAAGGCGACTGCTCATTTTTTATCTTGCCTGCTTCCAAAAATACCTAATTTCTCTAAAACACTTAAACGCTACATGCAGGCAAAATATCATAAGCTAATTTAAAAGCATCTAAAATAAAGTATACACCAATGTAAATTATTTAATAATTTCTTAGTTATAATAAATTCAGGTTTAAATATGTATTATACTGTGTGAGGTTGCAACCTTTTATGTAACAGCTAAGGGTGTAGGCATCTCGTGAAAAGGTAAGCGATTAATCGTTTTGGTTCAGAAAACAGAAACGTAAAACTCAAGAAGATTTAATTACCTTTTATTTCTCAAAATAAGAACTTACAGTCCGCTCCTTTTCAGAGCGTTAAGCAAAGCCTCCACTTGGGCTTGAACTCAAAGTAATAAGAAGTAAAACTTACCTAACGCTTGACTAAAATGATAAAGCCGAAGCTCTCAAGATTTCTAAGTATCTGGCCTCTAAATATCCTATAAGCTGGCAAAGCTAACAAGGGCCTGAAATATGGCCGAGCGCAGTGATAGCTTAGAGAGAGTGTAGCCAAAAGCCGAACTCGAGCTAGTCAGAATCTCTGGCTCTAACGAAGTTGATGGAATTTCGACATAAATACCGCATTTACTCATTTGTATTAAACGCTATTCTATAAACGCATTCCGGTAGGAAACTGTAAGCTGAAATTAAGAAGGATAGGAAAGTAGCTTTAACGAAAGATATCTGGTAAAAAATTTAGAATAAACCTTACAACTGCATTATCTTCTCATGCATAAAGCGCACAAAAGTTAAAAATCATTTAAATTAAAAGTAAATTTGCCTAGAAAATAAATCGTACTGCTGATCTAGAGTTGTACTGAACTATCAAATGCTCGGTTTCACTAGATTAATTTTTGAAATACGTAATTTCAGTAGAAATTACTATGCTCTTCAGTTCACTCTCAATACAATGAATTCCAGATAAACGAAAGAGCCCACCAGCGGTTGAGCGCTTAAATCGATAAACACTGGCAGTCTGATTCCAGGCGAACGGTGCCCACCAGCGGCCGAGCGGTAAAATTGCTGAACACTGGTAGTTCGGTCCGAGATTCGGATCCCGCGAACGGGCTGGCTGCATGAGCGCTTTCGTGGTTTTTCCCATATGCAACGTGTATATGAGCTAGTTTCCCTTAGAAAGTCCTCCACGAAGGCTTCCCTCCCCTTAGGCAGATAGCCCTCGAGGCTTCGCCATAATCACACACACACGCACACACACAGGTGAGCGGTCTGGCTGCATGGGAGTTGTAATATATTGTGCAGTAATTGACAAAATAAGAGATAATCTTTTTAGTAAAACAAACATTTTATTTTATTTTAAGGAGATAGATAATTTGAATACAGTCTTTTAGTTACAAAATTTCATGCATCTCCTCACTGGTAAAACTCCAGAATTCTAATTTTAAACACTTTCTTAGGTTGCTGAGCAACGGTTACATCATATAAATATGGAGTTGCCACTTCCATAATAAATATAGTTATTTCTTAAATAACAATATATTACAGCGTTTTCGTGATTTTTCCCATGTGTAACATGTATACGAGCCAGTTTCCCTTAAAAAGTCTCCTACGAAGGCATCATCCATTCCCTTAGGCAGATAATCCTAGCGTGCTTGCCAAAACTCGATTAACGGAAGTAAAATTATTCGGAAAATTCGTAGTGTTTCCAAAGTCATTGTAAACCGAGGATGGCTAAAAACCATAGAGATGAGAAATTAATAACTCAAATTAAAATAAAAATACAATTAGCTCTTAATAATTTGCTTGCATTTTTCAAGAAGTCAAATCTGTATAATAGTTCATTGTCTTCCTAAACTAAATTAGTATCTCCATGTCCAACGCATGTACTATACTGTTATCTCTCTCTTCCTTTGTTCCTGCCTATGCTTCTTCACTTCATGGAGCATTTGTATCTTTTCATACTGCTCTTGTATTTCAATAGCAATCATTTTACTACAATTGAACACTTTTTTGTTAACAGATGTGTAAGCAACTCTCAAAACTAAGATAACAACTGCTATTACTAATGACATACTGTGCCCAAAAGAGAGTTAGCTCGAATGGGCTGTTAGCTTCCAAACCGTATTTTGCGTTGCCCACTATGATTTTGCTATTAAATTGAATTTTATGTGGTGATGTTTAATAAATAAAATTAACACACAAAACATTAATCATAAAAAGACAAAAAAGAAAGACTGGACGTTGATATAATAAACTGAGAACTGAACATTGATGTTGTAGGGATTTATATTTTATTTTAACTAACATTTTAAGTTTAAACTTTCCTATAAGCCTTCATTCCCCTAATTGTCAGTGACAGAATATTTAAATGTTGTAGCACGAGTGAACGCATGCAAATTTTCTATCTTGAAGGAAGTAGTTAAAAGCCGAGTTTCGGTAGGAGAAAAGAAGAGTTAGGCTCTACCTGCCGTCTCTGCCGTAGGTACGTTTGCTCATTGCTAGTTCAAGTGGCTTAATTTGCATTGCTTTGCTGCCACTAGTTTAGAAGGAGGTTGAAGTTCGGGATCTCTCTGAGCCCTGTAGATTTGTTTAGCTCTTGTTAAAAATTTCAACTTTTAATTTTCAATTACTTGACTTTCAGTTACCGCTCAAGCAGAGGCGAAATTTGTTAGCGTCGAGTTGACGCATTATCAATTTTAAAGAGTTAATAAAGGGTTTGAACCCTTCTTTCTGTGTAGTTTCCTGCTACTCCTGTATCCAGATAGAAGTTAACCCACTTGGACTCTACAATGTGATAAACTGAGAAAAGAACGAAAGAAAATAAATAATGTTATGCCAAAATTTAACACTGCACTGCGAATTATGCAGCGGAACAGCTTCAGTATATCCTACCTTCAAAGTTTGGCGAATTTGTTTTGGCGTCAAAGCACATGAGATACGCTGTTTTGAAAAATATTTGCCATCCAGATTTTCGACGAAACTCCGTGTTTCAAAAATGACGGCCATCTTGATTTCACCAGCAATCGTGGATAAAAACAAATTTACGATTATTATACACGATTTTAAGAGAAAGAAATATTAAAAAATGATTAATAAAAATGATTAAGGTTAAAAGGATGTAATTTTAAAAACAATACCGGAAATCTTTAGCTATTTCACCCTTAAAAAATAATTTGGTAAAAGCGTAGAATAGGCTGCATCAATCAAGTTGAGAAGGCGGAGCTGTGTGACGTCCATACACGGGCTGGAATAAGCTTGTGACGTCACAATGTTTTCTCGCGTTTATGCTACACGTACTTTCTATTTTCTCTTAAAAAAATAATGAATTGTTTATTATTGTAAATTCGCATCAAATTCTTTACTTTAATTTTACATTTCTGACATTTAAGCTTAGGCGTAACTGAAAATAAGCATAATAAATTGTTTATATTTAAAATTACCATGACGCAATAAGCGAATTCTACCAATTCTTAAAATGATAAAGAATGTCGCAGTCTCTCACACTTGTATTTCATACAACTTCAGTATTTTCAAAGACTTTTAAGCTTCAGCATTGATACAAATAAAAAACGATTTTTTTAAAAATTTAAATGAGTACTCTGGAATATATCAATTTTATCATATTTACAAATTAACATTTTGCTGCGTAACGACATAATCCAACTAGACAATTTTCCTTATTTTATAAAAATTTTAAACTTCACATTAATGAAAAACAGGCTCTCAAATTCCTAAATCGCATCATATTCATCAAAAATTTGCACAAGCTCGGCACCGCGCACTAGATTGACTTTTCCCATGTACACATCCATCTATTCCCACTTAAAAAACATACGAGAATTGCACAAACTCGGCATCGCGCACAACCTCGGCACTGCGCACTATATTTGCTCTGCCCATGTACACATCGATCTATTTTCACTGAAAAAATATCTGAGAATTGCACAAACTCGGCACTGCGCACTACATTTGCTCTGCCCATGTACACAGCGATCTATTTTCACTTAAAAAACATCCGAGGATTGCACAACCTCGGCACAATATCGCACTACATTGGCTTTGCCCTTGTACACATCCATCTATTTTCACTTAAAATGGTCAGAGAATTGCACAAATTCGGCATTGCGCACTACCTTGGTTTTGTCTATGTATATAGCGATCTCTTTTCACTTAAAAATCAGACATTAATTCGCGTTGTAAAAAAAAAAAAAAAAAAAAAAAATCTGAAATGTTTCAGATTTTAAATTACGTCCAAAGGGGCGTTTTTTAACATTTTGTGTGTTACCTTTCTTTCTTAAATATCATGTTCCTCGCACTTAAACTATAAGATCCAGTTGAACAGCAATATCGCAAAATAGTTTTAAAACGAGCATATCTTTAGAATTTCCGATACAGAGACTCACGCGCTGGAGATAAAAATGTTTTTTCTGCACAACGTTGCCATTGCTCGCTTTGAAATCCTTGAGTTTGTTAATCAAAAATTCGTCAAAGTTTTAAAAAATAGGAAATCGATTATAAAACAAATTTCAAATTTCAAATTTGGTCTTCCACATGCTCATATTCGGTGGAGGATTACGTTATTCAAAATTCGATGACTCTATGTACCGTTATTTTATGACAATGTGAGAAATATACATACATTTACGCAGATTTTCATTATTTAATTTCTTCAAATATAATGCAGGACTCTAACATTTTATGGCAACAGTTTGAAAAGTGAACCGACATTTATCCGTCCGACGCAAAATGCCAAAACGAAACTAATAGTCCTTCGGGATTCAAATCCCTTTGGACTAAAAAAAATGTTTTCAGAAAAATTGAGCTTACTACAGGCGAATCAATATCCTAGCCTAATTGATTTCTCAGCCATACAAGTTCTTACATCTCCAAATACTACCATTCGATGATGTTTCTGACTAACTAACCAGCATGGTATCTTAAAGTTTTTCACAACAAACGTTATCCTTCAATAATCCACAATCCATCAGAAATCCTCTAAAACGTTTATACTGCCTTGTTAATCCATACATAAAATATCTGTTCTCAAACTTTTACACTTGTTTGAAAACACCCACCTTAAATTTTCCTTTAAAATCTTTTGATACTTAACTACATCACTAACAGAAGTTTTAAAGCAAGCAATAACTAAACGCAAAAATATAAACTCTAAAGTAGCCAAAAAAATATATACAAAATTGTATTCAAGGTATGTGAGCGTTAAATAATCCCCAATAACAGTGTTGCGAATTGTGTATTTAGATATTAATTTTAATAGAATTCTAATTAAAAATGTTGTAGTTCCCCAGCAATGCAGCGTGAGACAAATTGTAAGAGAAATCTATGCCGGAAAAGTAAGAATACAGGGCACATGCATTAAACTTTGAGTAAACGGATATCTCGGTAATTTGTATTGAAATTGAATAAATGTAACTGACTACTATATTAGCTGTAACCGTAATTCCATCCTCTTGTTTATATTGCGTTTGGCAAATAGCATGGGTTACCACATAATATCATTTATCGCCGCTCTTGGTGATATTTTTTGTTTAAAATTCCGGGTGGTTTATACTGAAGCTGTGCCTTACGCAGCTATGCTGCTTTTAAAATTTTTGTTACTTTGCTGTTAAACTGTATATAGTTTCATGGCATGAAAACGATGTTTAATAATGTTACCGATTTTGTATACATATAAATAATTTTAGTGAAATTATATGTGAAACTGTAGTATTTTTTATATAATATAACGTTAAAGACTTGAAAGAGTATTCAACATTGAGTGAATTTCTATCTCGATAAACTGGTGCGATATCGCTAAGCTGGCGAGGCTTTTGGCGTCTAATGTTTGGGGAGAAATTGTTAAAAGTCGCCAACTTGGGATACCATTTGGCGACATTTGGATAACTGTAACCATATTCGGCCCTCATATAACTTCCACTAATTTAGAGAAGTAGAAGGTACTAGAGATTTCTCCGACGGCCGGTACAAAACTATATAAGACCGAGGAGATTATCAGTTTCTCAGTTTTTGACTCTGAGTTTATTTTAGTGTATTTAAGATTAGTTTGAGCTTTGTCTTTTAGATGTGATTTCCATTGCGCTGTGGGTAACGTTCTTATTAGTTTGAAGTGTAACTATTGATTGTGTCCTGTTATCGGAGAAGAGCTGTATGAGTATTTTTCTGGAAAGTTCTAGAATTGTTAAACGTTTCTTTTAGTAAAAGAAAATGTGATCAAACTATTATCGGTTCGGTGTACATTCAATCCATTTGGAATTCGCAAGCACTCAACAATAATAAAGGTAAAAAGAAAATAACGAAATAGGTCAACATGAGTGAGTGCAACAGCAGCCTGGAAGACTGCGAGTTCAGCGAGGACGTAAAATCCCTTAACAAATTCTTTTGTGTGATTGTTAAAATCTGAACCCTCTCAGAGTTTTTTTCTCTTCTTTTTTCTTTTTTCCTTCTTATATTTTCCATCGAGAGGTTTGTTTTACCTTGATGCTCTGTGATCGTAAACTTTCCATCGCTCCATCATAAACGTAATGTGATTTTTTAAAAAGGGTGCGGTTAATCCTTAACTATGCTAATTCGCCTTTTTTATATTTTTCTCATTTCAGTTAAGACTGCACTTGTGACTTTCTAGATCCAAACACTCTTACCTTAAATGTGTTGAGTCAATAGCTTTTATAATGCAAATCATAAATGAATCGGTAACTATACGCTCACATAATGAAACCACTCAGAATGCAAATGCTAAATATAGACACAAACGCTTGCACTTGGGGGCAGAATACGTTTGATCTTAACCGATAGCCTAGTTAAATATTCTAGACCTTTAGATGACGACTTCGGTCTTCTGCATCTAAGGCAATAATCAATTTGTAACATGTATTTAGATGGCTGTACTATCCTGCGGATTGTAGATGCCATTGTAGCTCCTGTTCAAGTTATATGTGTGATCGTTGTTGATGCACGTATAATTTCCAACGATTTATTGAACTCATATTGTACACAAGGTAAGTGAAAGATCTTTTGGTTTCTAAATATTTTTAACATAATTATTGATATTTTATGGCACCATTTCAAATGTTCTAAGGCTCTATGCATTATTTATTTATATATGTAGTGATGTAACATATACAGAAATGTATGATTAGGGAATAATTTGCAGTTCACTGGTTGAACAGAACTCTATTCATTATAAATATCGTTGAAACCTTTAAAATATTAAAAAACCTGAAGATTTTCGATCTGTTTAAAGACTCTACGAAAATCAGTTTTGTTGATAAATTTGACTTGATTCCTTTATAAGCGTAATTTGGACTATTAAACTAATAATAATATGAATTCAGCGTAAAATGTATCATGTATTATTTTACAGCAGATCTGCATTATTAAAATATTAATAATTATTTTAAATTTTATTTTAAGTTTATAAAGTTTAATAATCATCTTGGTTATCATAAACTGTAAACAAAGTTTAGGTAGACTGGCAGCGAATTATCGCTAAGTCTAAAATAACAACTGAGACTTGAGAAGGATGTAAATGATCCTTTATTTAAAACTAAGAAAGAACCTAGTGCTTACAAACCCATCCAAATCTGTGTAACCGAAAGCTACATAGATCAATGTAACGCAAAGTTGGCTTACAAATCCTACCAAAGTGGGTATTCGGCAATTTAAATGCAAAGTCGAAGACTAAAAATCTTACTTGAGCTAGCAGAAGCTAAGTAAGTAATTTGTCCCCGAGTGACAAGAACATGTTGTTACAATCTTAAAACCTCAGTTTAAATAGTGACAGTCTTACAGTCTGAAAATGTTAGTTTAAATAGTCGTACAATCTGAAAACCTGAGTTTAAATAGTCACCACAACAGCAACAACAAAGTCATAAATAATTCTGCTGTAATTGTGGAACTTGCAGCTATGCGAATTGTGGGTTTTATGAAAATATAATTCAACTGTGAATCTTATACTTAATGAAAAGTACTATAAATGAAATACTACTACTGCATCACTTCGAGACTCTTCCATGTAAAATGTTCCCATGTATGTATACAGGGTGTAAGAGATTTCATGATCATGACCTTAAGGGGTGATATAATATGGCAAAAATAACCATTTTCGTAATAAAGTATGTGGTTGAATGGGAAAGGTGTGGTGTGGTGTGGTGGTGTATTTAATTATGGCAAAGCACACTAGGGCTATCTGCCTAAGAGGAGGGATGCCTTTTGTGGAGGACTTTCTAAGGGAAACTGGCTCGTATACACGTTACACATGGGGAAAACAACGAAAACACCCATGCAGCCAGCCCGTTCGCGGGATTCGAACCTCGGACCGAACTACCAGTGTTCAGCGACTTTACCGCTCGGCCGCTGGTGGGCGTTGAATGGGAAAGACAAAATACATTTACGCAAACAAGATAAATGCGAGGAAGATGGAAAACGAGAATGGTTTTTGTTATAAATGTTTAGAAGAAAATGTAATTCTTGCTGTTTGCAAGAACTGTTCAAATACGCATCAGTATGAACTACAATATATGCATCAAACCGACGGCAGATCTTCTTTACGACATACAGATTGACTTTAATGGAAGATTTATGTCTCCAAAATTACGTTTGAAACAATTCATGTATAATTCAATAATGATGAATAAATTAATCATTATTTCTTGTAAATATCAGAGATTAAAACAGATTTTCATTCTCTATGTTCTTTTTTCGTATTTACTACATTTATGCATTCAGGCTTCATTTTCCACCATCCATTATATTACATTTGTGCCCTTTACCATAGTCTGTAACTCGTTAAATTTGTGACTATAGGTTCCATTACACGCTATATATCCTTTTGAATATAAAAACTGAAATATAATCAAATGTCTCTGTTACATTTTCGCCGAATGATGCATATATTAGCCGATATTCGGATTTAAATATTTAATATTCTCACACGCGAAATGGACGGGTGAATTTTTTAATAGATCCAAGATAAAGAAGTATAAATATCTGAAATTTCATAAAGACTGAAATTTAATTATTAATACGAAATTTTATTTCATCTATCGTAGCTTAGCTGTTACAGCAATTTGAATGACTGTAGAATATATATTACTAAGGTTTCATTTCTTCGTCAAAATGAAACCAGCCAATAAATTTATACTGATGTTTTACGAAACGAGTGTACATAAAAAAAATTAAACCTGGTTGTCTCTTTAATTCTGCTCAAAACATTTAGAGAAACATTTACACGATATCAGGTAAAAATGTCTCTAAATTTAATTAAAAATAAATAATATTTTCCCCGAAGGTTAATTTTTTACTAATAAGAGAATTATATTGGGCATATTCATTAGGTATTTAATCGAATCTTGAAACAACTCTGGAAACTGTAATTTCGAATTTGGGAAACACATAATGTCTATAATTTAGTTTTTTAGAAAATAAATATTTTAGTGTAAAATTTCAAACTCCAATAATAATGATAAAAGATAAAGAAAAAAATTTAAAACTTTCGGATTTTACATCCCGCTCAAAGGAGCGTTTTTTTACCATTTTGTGCATTACATTTATTTATTAAATATCACGTTCTTTGCAAGTAAACAATAAATTTCAATTCAGCAACAATATAAAAATAATTTAAAAAGAGTATATCTTTAGAATTTTCGATACACAGTCCCGCACGCTGGAAATAATAAGGTTTATTTTTCTTTTATTTCCCCCCTCGTTGCTCAGTTTGGAATCGTTGAGTTTGTTAATCAAAAATTCGTTAAAATTTTACAAAATATCAATTAGGCATTAAAACAAGTTACAAATCAGGTCTTCTAGATGCCCATATTCGAGTGAAGGACTACATTGCTCATAATTTGATATCTCTAGGTAGAGGTGGTTTTTCTCACAGTGCGAGAAACATACATATATTCATGCAGATTCCTTTATTAATTTAATGTCCTTAAATATAATGCAAGGCTGTAATATTTGGTGGCATGAATTTGAAAAGTGAATCGCCGTTCACAAAATGCCAAAACGAAATTATTAGTCCTTCTTTAAAAATTGTTCCTTTGGGCAGAAAAGTATGTTTATTTCTATATTGACAATGAATTGCGTAGGTATAAGAAACACACACAGTTATTATAAGCAGTTGATTAATAGCAATCATGCTGTAAGACATTCGAATTAACTTGATTAAAATATCATCAGTAATAAAATTCTTCATAGGTAAAAGTTCATAACGTAATTTATAATCAGCGGCGTTTTATAAAAATTAAAATCTATTGAAACTTGTGCATCATTAAAGAATGGAACATTAATTACGTTGAGCTTAAAATCTCATTAATTACAACATTTTAAAGCGACCGTTGCTCTTAAGATATAACTTCATTCAAGTGCAGTTATAAATTATAGAAGAAAATAATCAAGTTTGCTTTACATATGAGCAATCATTTTAAAAGATGTGTTTATTTTTCTACAATTGTGGCTTAATCAATGCAGCGAAAAGTCTCCGTCGAAAGAGTTTAAGTTTTCTAAAATATTTCTTTCTTTCTACAACCCATTTACTGCAAAGCACAGCTGTATTTGTAGATTCTGGATATCTGGGGGACAATTTTTCAAAACAGGTATTAAACACTCTTGAAAACGAAAGAGTTCATGCAGGGGAATGGAGATACCGTATGAAACATTTGGCTTATGTAGAATCGTTTTATTGATCCAGCAAGTTCTTAAACATAAACGTACGCTAGAGGAAATGTTAGGAAAGACATGAATACCAGAACAGAGGTACGTATTCTCGCAATAGTTTCGAAATTTGATTTTTATTTTTGAAATTCTATCTAAACAAATTATGTTAATCTTAATATCTTTGTGATAAGTGAAATGTTAAAAAACTTTTATTTGTGCAGTTCAATTAACTTGTGCGGATCAACAAAAATACTCGAAATATTATTTATAAAATTGTAGTATATGCTTCAATTTTATTGATATTTCTCTGCCTAGGAATTCCTATTCCTTTTGTTGATATCCCCTCGTCGTTAATTTTTCTATCAGGACTTGTATGTCTTTTAATCTGCTTAGGGAACATGACGTGTCCTGAATGGGAACAGGGAGCTTACTCAAGCCATGTTCAAATATGTGTGGAATGGACGACACAGGAAGGGTTAAATTTACCCTTTATTTTCCACAATATTACAGGTGATCTCGCACTTCGGGATACAAAGACCAACCACTTGTGGTCTGAACGTAAGAACATAGGAACTACTAACTAACTAAAAATAAGAGTAACTTTGAGTGCTTTACACAATTGACTAACGCTAAGACTGGCCGTTTAAATTATTAGGTTTGTAGTAAAACAAGGTTCGGAAAACTACAATAAGTTTAAATAATCGAGAGGACTAACCATCTGGCCTTAAAATCGGACAGCAGCTGATTGAAAACTCGTGCGGAATGCAGTGGCAAGGCGGTTCACTTTGTCTCTATCTAACACTGTTCTTGGCAAAAAGCCACAACTTAAATACTTGGGCATTAGCAAATACAATTTGTATAAACAAGTAAAACGTTTAATTCTGGCCGGAAGTGGAAAATAAGTTTTAAACAAAATAAACTTAGTACAACTTAAGATCTGTGGAGTTTTTGGAAGCAGGAAAGATGAAACATAGCAAACGCCTTCGCCAAGAATCGAACCGCGGACCTCTGAAATACCGGCTCAGTGGGCTGACCACTACACTACGAAGGCACGCTAGGAAGGCGTGGGAATACCTTATAAACTTCCCCTCTTAACTCTTTCGCATCGAGAGAGGGCAAAATCTCAATTGCCCAAATATCGAAAACGCCCGTATCTAAGAATTTCTCCTGGAATGCTTTTCCTTCCCCCATGACAAGTTGAATAATATAGCGCTAACAATAGCCTTACTTAAGTAAAGCGAGAACTTCTTTCTTCGACGCTTTGACACTGTGTGAAGTTCCCCCTTGGGACGGGATTGCAACTTCGGGCATGAAAAGCTAAACACTGGCAGTAAACAAAGGAAAGGAAGGAACAAAGGAAACAAGGAAGCTACTTTTAGTAGCTTCAAAATAATGATTGACATGTGATTTAACAACACCTGAAAGCAATGAGTAATGCAGTAACGTGATGGGGGAAAACACTGGGTAGGAAATTATTCAGGCGTTTCGGGCGTCCAGCCGATGTCTGAATGTTTGGGCGTTTGGGGCGACTTCGATGCGAAAGAGTTAAAGGGCGACTGGATTTTCTAGGGAACCCAATCGTCAAATCCTTGGTGTGGAGAGTCATCATCCACCATCCGTTTAGTTCGGGCGCCACTGTAGTAGACATTAGGTATTTTTTGAACCAGGAAAGATGAAAAATAGCAAACGCCTTCACCTGGAATCGAACCGCGGACTTCTGAAATACCGGCTCAGTTTGCTGACCACTACACCACGAAGGCACGCTAGGAAGGCGGGAGAAATACCTTATAGATCCTTACAGTTCAAACCAAAACTAATGATTTATGTTTTTGAAAATAATAACTAAATAAGTGCTTATGCAGAGCATTGAAAGTTTTCGAATAGAGGAATAAAAATATCGTTAAGAAATGCGCAGTTGCGTTAGGATAGCTCTCTGCAAAGCGGAGACAGGATTGCCAGAAACTGGTAAGGAAAGGCAGGGTAGCCATACCTGGCGTGAAATGGCTCATTTGGAGACATTTGGCAACAAAACTTGCGATATTGGCAACAAAACTAGACGGAGTGAGAACATTCTAGAACGAATCCTTACCGGTTTTCCTGAAAATATTTTAAAGGCAAGTCAAAAGATATAAACACCTTTCCTGTACGCGGAGTAGCAGTTCATCGTGGAGAGTACATTGAGTATGTTGAGATCAGTAGTAGTCTCTTGAGTATGTTGAGTTTAGATGTTAGCTAGAGAGCGATCGACCGAGTCAGGAGTGTGTTCTTTAGTGCTCTGTCGTGAAGCTGTCTTCACCGTTATAGCCTGATAGTGTGAAGTCTGTGTTGCTCATGTTTCAGCGTGTTTATCGTAATTTTTCGACAGCTGTAAATGTCCCTCTAGAACTGTCCTGAGTAATACTGACGAATGAATTCTATTTTAATTTTTCATTAAGTAATGTCATCAAATACTTCACCAGTCCGTAGAACGCAACAATATATTATAATTTTGAAACTTTGTTACTGTGAGAGAGTTTTTTGTTACTTCATCAAATCTTTATTGGCATACATCACCAAACCTCCAACGGGTTCTGATTGTCTTCAAGTGATTCAAACCGGTTCCAAGTAGTTCCGAATTTTTCCAAATGGTTTCAAGTGCTTCCAAATAGATCCAACCGGCTCCAAGTGATTAGAACCAAGTTCAAGTGGTTCCGAGTGGTTTTAACTGGTTCCAAGAGGTTCCCACGGGTTAAAATTCCAACTGGTTACACGTTCCGACCTGTTCAAAGTGGTTCAAAGTGGTTCCAACTGACTCCAACCGGTTCCAAGTGCTTCCAACTTATCCCAAGTGGTTCCAAGTTCCAAACTGGTTCTAAGTTTTTCTGACTGATTCAAACTGGTTCTAACCGCTTCCAACTGGCTCCAAGTAGTTATAACGGGTTTCAAGTGGCCCGAACAGTTTCCAAGTCTTTCTGATTTGTCAAAGTAGTTCCAAGTGTTTCCAACTGGTTGAAAATTTTCCAAGTTGTTCCAAGCTGTTCCGACCGGTTCCAAGTGTTTCCAACAGGTTCTGACCTGTTCCAACTAGTTCCAACCGGTACCAAGTGGCTCCGATTGGCTCCAAAAGGTTCCAACCGGTTCCACGTGGTTCCAACTGGTTCCGACGGGTTCCATGTGTTTCTGAGTGGATCCAATTTGTTCAAACAAACTGGTGTAAAGTGTTTCCGAACGGTTTCAACAGGCTTCAACTGGTTACAACCGGTTTCCAGTGGCTCCAATTGGTTCCAACTGATTCCAAGTGATTCAAACTGTTCCAAGTGGTTCCAACCGTTTAAGTGGCTCTGAGTGGTTCCAACTGTCTCCAAATGTTTCAAACTGTTCCAAGTGGTTCCGATCGGTTCCGAATTTTTCCAAATAGTTTGACGGATCCAACCGGTTCCATCAGTTTCCAATTTATTCAAAGTGGTTCCAACCGGTTCCAAGTGGATCCAAACAGGTCCAAGTGGTTCCAACTGGCTCCAAGTGATTACAACTGGTACCAAGTTCCGACAGGTTAAAAGTGGTTCCAACTGGTTGCGACCGGTTCCTAGTGGCTCTAAGTACTTTTGACTGGTTCCATTTTGTTCCAGATGGTTCCAACAGGCCCCAAGGTGTTCCAGGTGGTTCCGACCGGTTCAAAGTTTTAACTGGTTCCAACTGTATCCAAATCGTTTTGATTGGTTCAAAGTTGTTCCAAGTTGTTCAAAGTGTTTCGAACTTGTAACTTTTCCATGTTATTCCAAGTGGTTCGAACCGTTTCCAAATGGTTAAGCTGGTTCTAAGTGGTTTCGACCGGTTCCAAAATACAACTTGTTCCAATCGTTTCCAAATCTTTCCATGTCGTTCCAACTGCTTCAAACTGGCTCCAAATGGTTCCAACTGGTTTCAAGTGGTTTTAACTGTTTCCAAGTGGTTAAAACGCCTTCAGGTCATTCCAAGTGGTTTCAAGTGGTTTAAACTGGTTCCAAGTAGTATTCCAACTATTTCCAACGCGTTCCAAGTCGTTTCAACAGGTTCAAACTTTTTCCAACCAGTTCCAACCGGTTGGAAATGTTTCCAAGTGGTTTCAACTGGCTACAAGTAGTTCGAATTGGTGCCAAGTGTTCTGAACTGGTTCGAACGGTTTCAAGTGGTTCCAACGTGTTTCAAATGGTTCCATATGTTTTCAAGTCTGTCTGATTGGTTCGAAGTGGTTCCAAGTTTTCCAACTGGTTGCAACATTTTCAAGTTATTCCAAGTGCTTCCAACCGGTTCCATTTGGTTCCAAGTGGCTTAAACTGGTTCCAATTTGTTCCAACCGGTTCCAAGTGTTCCAACTGATTGCAAGTGGTTACGACCGGTTTAAAGTTGTTCCAACAGGTTCCAACCGTTTCCAATTGGTTTCAACAGATTTCAATCAGTTTCATATGGTTCCAAGTGGTTTCAAGTGTTTCCGAGTGGCTCCAAGTGGTTCAAATAAACATGTTCTAAGTGTTTCCGAACGTTTCCAGCAGGTTCCAACTAATTCCAACCGTTTCCAATTTGTTCCAATTGACTCCAAGAGTTTCCAACTCTCTCCAAGTGATTCAAATTGGCTTGAAATGGTTCCGACGGCTTTCAAAATTTTTCCAAATAGTTTCAAGTGCTTACAAACGGAGCGAACCGGTTCCAAGTGGTTCCATCTGTTTCCAAGTTATTCAAAGTTGTTCCAACCAGTTCCAAGTTTTTCCGACCGTTTCCAAGTTGATCCAACCGGTTCCGAGTGGTTCCAACTGGCTGCAGGTGGTAACAACCGGTTAAAATGGTTCAAAGTGGTTCCGACTGTCTTCTACCGGTTCCGAGTGGTTCCAAGTGGCTTCAAGTGTTTCAAACTGGTTCCAAGTGTTACCGACTGGTTCCAACCAGTTCCAACTTGTTTCAGGTATTTCCAACCGGTTCCAATGGGTTTTAAGTGGTTTAAACGGATTGCAAGTGGTTCCGACCGGTTTCAAGTTCCAAAAGGTTCCAACTTTTTCCAAGTTGCTCGAAGTGTTTCGAACTGGTTGCAACTCTTCCAAATTATTCCAAGTGGTTTCAACCGGTTCCAAGTGGTTTAAACTGGTTCCAAGTGGTTTCGACCGGTTCCAAGTTGTTTCAACTGGTTCCAATGGGTTCTAATTGGTTCCAACTAGTTCCATGTGGTTCCAATTTGTTTCAACTGGTTCCAAACGGTTCCAAATGGTTCTAAGTTGTTCAAACTGGTTCCAAGTGGTATCAACTGTTTTTAAGTCTTTCGGATTGGTTTAAAATAGTTCCAATTGTTTTCACTGGTTGCAAATTTTCCAATTTATTTCGTTGCAACTGGTTCCAAGTTGTTCCAACTGCTTCCGACGGGTTTCAAGTGGTTCCAACTATTTCCAAGTCTTTCTGATTGGTTCAAAGTGGTTCCAAGTGTTTCCAACTGGTTGAAATTTTTCCAATTTATTCCAACTGGTTCTAACCGGTTCCAAGTGGTTCCGACTGATTCCAAGTACTTTCAACTGGTTCCAGGTGTTTTCAAATGGTTCTTAGTTGCAAAGAGGAGACGTCACAAGTAAGTATTGATATTTCTTTGATTGTATGTTAAGTCAGAATGAAGAATGGAGTCTCAGTGATAAAACAGTAGTGATATCAATAGTGTTTTCAGAGATGATAATGCATTTCTAAGAGGATTTCGCATCAGTATTTTTGTTTCAGCCGCTGTAATCCAAGAATTTGAGCCCCGCTTTAGCGATAGGTATTTCGATTTCGATTCGATTCGATCTCAGTTTCGATTTCGATTAACTATAGAAAAACGCCTTCATTTAGTGAAATATGACGGTTTTGCATCCTTCGCAATGTTTAACTAAAACGTTTTCCTGAAAAATACAATCTAAAAATGCCTAGAAAAAGGAAGGTAAATAACTGCATGTGGTTAACTCTATAAAGCTGCTTTGTTGACGATCAAATTATTTTCTTTCACATTTGTTAATCTGATATTGTTTTACTGAAAATTACCTATTGTTTTGTTTCCATTCATTCTTAAAGTGTCGTTAACACTTTCATGTATAGCGTGCAAACAATATTTTTGGATGCCGATTTGTTAGATAGGCCGAAAGTCAGTTGCATAATATGTCGGTATGCAATTTGAAAAACGCATTTATACGATGTTATCGTCATGCGATGATTTGTAGGTACTTTAATTTTTACTACGATATTTTCGAGGATGATGTTTTTAAACTGCGAAGTTTTAGAGCCGCTTTATTTTCGACCTCAATACTTTCGAACTGCGATGTTTTCTTCTACGATGTTTTGTACCACGACGTTTTCACCTTGCGTGGTTTTCTACGCAACGTTTTCGTGCGCGATGTTTTCGGCTGTAACCCTGAAGACTCTATGGAATCAAAGAACTTTTAGGATATATTCTATCGTACCTCTCCTCTCCTACACATTATGAAGTTGGAATGTGCTTCTCCCAAGCTCATATTGTTGTATGAACGATTGAAGAGTCCAACGGAAGGTTTAGTACCGGGGATTCCTCAAGTGCTCTGCGAAGAACTAACTTGTATAACACAAAGACTGTATTCAGAACCACTGTGTTGTGCTATGGTATTTTGCTATCATGCCCTCCGATTATAGACCCAGGGTTTGTTGAAGTCATTTTTTTCTCGAAATATAACTGAAATATTTATTAATTTTAGTCACTGAAAAAAAATTCTCTTTTATTTATTTTTCTTAATTTAGTAATATCATTATGAAAGATTGAAACTAATTTACTCAATTTTGTGATTCATTTAGCTTTAAAAACATCTCTGCAGATGCTAAGTTAAGATAAAATTATATTAGGAAATAGAAGTTTCGACAGTAACCGACAAAGATTAATCACAAACATTTGAAAAGGAAGAAAAAGATGAGAATAACGCAATGAGAGATTTAAAGTTACGAAATTAATCGATTAAATATATGCAATTTTATATGTTTATCCCATGAATCTATAATTGATGCAATAAGAGGAAGTTGTTAAATTTGTTTACAATAACTGCTTTTAAATTAGAATGACTGTTTGGCAATCTTGCGGCACTACATAAATCATAATTTACCTTCAAGTAAATGACAAAATATTTTGATTAATTGCAGATACCGTGAATGTGTAGTTTTGAAGTCAAATATTATTCATTCATTTACGAGAAAAGATTATGAATTCTAAAGAAATCGGGTGTTAAATTTTGACTGAGTTTTTACTTTTAATTTTTTATTTATATATGATTTATGATCCCCTAAGGAACAAAAAAATAATTTGGTAATACTTTAAGTCACAATGATTAAATTCACTATATTTGGAATTTTCGGAACTGATAATTGTTTTAAAATACTTTTAACCATAACTGCAAGAATTTCCATACAAACAAAGCAAATAATAAATTAGAAAACACTGCTTTATAGAGGCACTACTGCCTCACTGCTTTATAGAGGCATTAAAGGAAAAATTACAGCAGTATATTTATATGGCTATTTTAATGCTAAAGATGTGAAAAATGAGCAATGCCCTCGCCGGGATTCGAGCCTAGATTTCTCGATTATGCTACCGAGTGTGCTATCGTTACTCCACGAAGACATGCAAAAAGTAGGTAGAAAATGTCTTATATACTCCCTTTCTTTTAAAGGGAGACGGGAGATTAGAGAACCCAGTCGGCAAATCCTCCTGGTGAAGAGTCATCATCGGCCACCTTTTAATTCGCGCGTCGCTATAAAGTCATCAGGTTATTTTCATTTTGGAGATGTGGTTTTGCGTGGTTTTCTACGCAACGTTTTCGTGCGCGATGTTTTCGGCTGTAACCCTGAAGACTCTATGGAATCAAAGAACTTTTAGGATATATTCTATCGTACCTCTCCTCTCCTACACATTATGAAGTTGGAATGTGCTTCTCCCAAGCTCATATTGTTGTATGAACGATTGAAGAGTCCAACGGAAGGTTTAGTACCGGGGATTCCTCAAGTGCTCTGCGAAGAACTAACTTGTATAACACAAAGACTGTATTCAGAACCACTGTGTTGTGCTATGGTATTTTGCTATCATGCCCTCCGATTATAGACCCAGGGTTTGTTGAAGTCATTTTTTTCTCGAAATATAACTGAAATATTTATTAATTTTAGTCACTGAAAAAAAATTCTCTTTTATTTATTTTTCTTAATTTAGTAATATCATTATGAAAGATTGAAACTAATTTACTCAATTTTGTGATTCATTTAGCTTTAAAAACATCTCTGCAGATGCTAAGTTAAGATAAAATTATATTAGGAAATAGAAGTTTCGACAGTAACCGACAAAGATTAATCACAAACATTTGAAAAGGAAGAAAAAGATGAGAATAACGCAATGAGAGATTTAAAGTTACGAAATTAATCGATTAAATATATGCAATTTTATATGTTTATCCCATGAATCTATAATTGATGCAATAAGAGGAAGTTGTTAAATTTGTTTACAATAACTGCTTTTAAATTAGAATGACTGTTTGGCAATCTTGCGGCACTACATAAATCATAATTTACCTTCAAGTAAATGACAAAATATTTTGATTAATTGCAGATACCGTGAATGTGTAGTTTTGAAGTCAAATATTATTCATTCATTTACGAGAAAAGATTATGAATTCTAAAGAAATCGGGTGTTAAATTTTGACTGAGTTTTTACTTTTAATTTTTTATTTATATATGATTTATGATCCCCTAAGGAACAAAAAAATAATTTGGTAATACTTTAAGTCACAATGATTAAATTCACTATATTTGGAATTTTCGGAACTGATAATTGTTTTAAAATACTTTTAACCATAACTGCAAGAATTTCCATACAAACAAAGCAAATAATAAATTAGAAAACACTGCTTTATAGAGGCACTACTGCCTCACTGCTTTATAGAGGCATTAAAGGAAAAATTACAGCAGTATATTTATATGGCTATTTTAATGCTAAAGATGTGAAAAATGAGCAATGCCCTCGCCGGGATTCGAGCCTAGATTTCTCGATTATGCTACCGAGTGTGCTATCGTTACTCCACGAAGACATGCAAAAAGTAGGTAGAAAATGTCTTATATACTCCCTTTCTTTTAAAGGGAGACGGGAGATTAGAGAACCCAGTCGGCAAATCCTCCTGGTGAAGAGTCATCATCGGCCACCTTTTAATTCGCGCGTCGCTATAAAGTCATCAGGTTATTTTCATTTTGGAGATGTGGTTTTGCGTGGTTTTCTACGCAACGTTTTCGTGCGCGATGTTTTCGGCTGTAACCCTGAAGACTCTATGGAATCAAAGAACTTTTAGGATATATTCTATCGTACCTCTCCTCTCCTACACATTATGAAGTTGGAATGTGCTTCTCCCAAGCTCATATTGTTGTATGAACGATTGAAGAGTCCAACGGAAGGTTTAGTACCGGGGATTCCTCAAGTGCTCTGCGAAGAACTAACTTGTATAACACAAAGACTGTATTCAGAACCACTGTGTTGTGCTATGGTATTTTGCTATCATGCCCTCCGATTATAGACCCAGGGTTTGTTGAAGTCATTTTTTTCTCGAAATATAACTGAAATATTTATTAATTTTAGTCACTGAAAAAAAATTCTCTTTTATTTATTTTTCTTAATTTAGTAATATCATTATGAAAGATTGAAACTAATTTACTCAATTTTGTGATTCATTTAGCTTTAAAAACATCTCTGCAGATGCTAAGTTAAGATAAAATTATATTAGGAAATAGAAGTTTCGACAGTAACCGACAAAGATTAATCACAAACATTTGAAAAGGAAGAAAAAGATGGAAAATGAGTAATGCTCTTCCCTGGACGCGTAATGGCTGACCGCACATTGAGTTGAACAGTGTTAAGCGAATTTCGCTTACTGCGCATGCTTGATAGTGTACCTTTGGCGCAGGGAGAAATATTGGTGACTAAGCAACCCTACGTTAGCTTATTCGTGTTCTCCATGGCTGTCGAGTGTGTTCGAGTGATGGTTAAAACTGCAATGTTGTAGAACTTTGCTTATTAGTTATTTTAACGTCCATACCGATTGCACTTGCTTATTTTTCTAATATATGTTTCGTTTTAATTTGTCAATAACAGTGCATTTAATATTTGTTAGCATATGTTCGCAATAATTCGTTATTTAAATGTAATTTGTTTACATGTTATAATTCAGTAATTGTAAACTGGAGTATCTCGCTTAGTTTGTTAGCGTATATTCGCGCTTTTATTTTCTCATTTCAAAGAATTTAATAACTAGCATTAAGCAATTGTAAAATTTCTTCAGTGTTATTTGCAAGCACTTGTTATATTCCTCAGAGTTTCTTTATGTATGTACGAATGGAACGTATGTTAAATCCTGAATTGTTTTTATTACTTAAAAGTATAATGAATAAATTTTCGACTAATATATCCTAAATTTCAGTCTCTTTCTGAACGAAAATTTGTACAGTTCCAAAGGAATGTCCAGAATTTCATAAGTATTATATTTTACATTTTGAATGTAAACACTGCTTCACATTACTTCGCAATAATTTCAACTTTCTAGTTGTTTGAGCAGTACAGCAAAAAATAGTATTTTAACACAGTAATTAATTTACATTATAATCTACGAAGATTTAAACGCCAGATTTGTGTACAATTAGATGGCGACACATCTACCATATACCGTATTTATCTTCTTTTCAAATCGCGCCAACATAGTAGTTACGCCAAATTGTTTTCTGGGCATGCGCAGTATGCGACATTCGTTTAACACTGTTCAACTCAATGTGCGGTCTGCCAATACGCTCCCGGGACTCGAACCTGGACCTCTAGATTAAGCGCCGAGTGCGCTACCGCTGCACCACGAAGGCATGCGTATAGGAGGAAGAAAATGCCTTATATGTTAATACTTCTGTTTTCAGTTTGTCTAAAAGCTGGAAATGGGTTCTACGTTGGTAGAACTAAAATATCCCAACGCACAGATTACTTTTATAAGCTGTTGTACTAATTATTTTAGTATGTAATAAGTCATAGAAAAATATTCCATGCTTAAACATTCAATGTACATAGCAAAAAGATTAAAAAGTCAGTTAATTTTGCATACTACTAATAATTATTCCTCCTCTTCGTAAAAATTTTCTTCGTTTTTTAAAATTATATATGAGAAAAACATGACACAAATTCTCCTTCTCTGTGTGTCGCGAAATGAAGTGAGCTGAAGCTGGCATCATTGACGTCATCTTCTAGAATGTATGAGAATCCGAGTTAGTCTTTAGTTTGAAATGCGAAAGAATATTTTAGTTTTGTGTGGCTGTTCTTGTATGTATTTGATGTGCTTAAAGAAAGTGCTGTCATGTTTTCGAATTGACTTTTGCCTTCATCAGTTTTCCAAAGCACTCTGCATGGGGCTGATGAGGGCAGATAAATTAAATTTCGACTATTTTGTTTTCAAAATAAAAATGTGGTATCCTCAGCTGAACGGATGTTTTTGAATCTAGGACTTTGGAGTTTGAATTATTTCCTGGAAATGAATTTGACTTCGTTAAAGGCATCACGAAAGAATTTGAGATCATTATTATTTCTTAGTCTGAAGTAAACTGAAAATGAGCTGGTTAAAGAAATTATAGATATAAACGAAGTCTTATCAGGACTTGTATTCCTCTTCCCTTGCTTTGGAAACATGAACTGTCCTGACTCGGAACAGGGAGCTTACTCAAGCTATGTTCAATAAATTGTGAAATAGACAATACACACAGGAAGGGTATACGAAACCCTTTATTTTTCTATCTTTACAGAGATTTCCGGAACTTCGGAATACAGACACCAAACACTTGTGGTCTGAACATAAGAATATAAAACTACTAACTAAAACTCTAACTAAGACTAACTTTGGATTAATATACAAGTGCCTAGCTTTATGATTGGCCGTTATTTAACAGAAAGGCCGTATGTAGTACAGAGAACTGTTAACACTACGATACGTTTAAAACTATCAAGAGGACTAAACCTTTGGCCTTGAAGGCAACCAGCAACCGAGAAAAACTACTATGGCAAGCGGCTTGCAATAACTCTTTCCTCTCTCTTGCTTGGCAAAAAGCCACAACTTAAGTACTTGGCGTTAGCAAGACAAATTTGCATAAATAAGTTAAAGCTTTTAATTCTGGAAGTAGAAAATAAGAAGTGATAGTAAAGATTTAAAATAAAATAAACGTCAATAAAACTTAGGATCCTTACATACTTCCCGCCAGAGTTAATTAGTTTGAAACTGAGGTCTAAAACGACCTTTTTGAAAACTTTTAGCTCTAGAATCTAACGGGAGGCCAATCTTTTACAAACATTTCTCTCTAGAAATTATCTAATCTAGAAATTAAAAAAGTCGTTTTTACATTATCAACTCCATGGACAAATGATTTTCAGCTGTACTGCATCTATAAACAGGAGTTTCTTAGTGGAATCTGGTTCCTTCCAGAGATCTGGAAGGAAAACTAGCTTAATGAAATGTTACACAATCAAATGGCAAGTAACATGAATATTTATATTTCTCTTTTAAAATTCTTATTTCATTCATGACGTTATTTAATTAGCTCCCCGTGCTCTCTGACATGTGTTGTAAAGAAAAACACCAAACACGTGCGTGTCTATGTACAAGTGTTCAACACTACCGCCTGCAATCAAAATACTAACGTGTTAAAATTCAACATAAAAACACCTCAGAGCACACCTTATATTCATCTCTAAACCCTGAGGTACTATTCTGAAAAGTGGCTAACTCTGAAGTGTAGCGTCAGAGAGCCTAACTGCATTCATTCAACCTTTAACACATATTCACAATAATTTGCTCTTTTTACAGTCACACCAATAAGTTAAAATTTTTTGGCATTACTCTAATATTTTCACTTTTAACATATCACAGTATTTCTTAACTTTTAAGATAACAGTTCACATTGTATATAAGGACATATTAACATGCCGTTAATTTTACGCATTTTAAAACATACCTTAGTAGTACATCGTTCGTTAACTTCTATTCTTTTCCAAGCAAGTGCCAATTCTTCTACATTGAAATACTACATTTCAAAAAGTCTTTCAGACTAAAACTTTTTTCTTGCCAGAATCTTTTAAATAAAATTTTATACAATAATTTTTACAATTTTCTTAAGGTACCTTTATCAAAGGTTATCAATGCTTTTACAAGATTCAAGTATTTACACATTCCTATTATACATTAATTTTAGTTTTATTCGCGAGCAATTGAAAAACATAATACCAAAATAGGTAACAACTCATTTCTCGCCTTTTTGGCGATAAAGGTAGACCTCACATGAGGTAAAACTTCTTCAGTTCTGCCACTTGCAGTAAGAATGAAAAATGAACTTAAAAGTTTCAAAGTAACATAAAGTTTTACTTATCTTTGTGATATTCAGACATCCTTTTTTCTGCCCAGTCCTGGAAAGTGGCGTAGACTACAATCTGGTTGATCTTCCGTCTTGTGCGAGTTAGTCCTTCGGTTCCTTCCTCCATGAGCTTTCTTTTTCTTCCAGTTAGGTCACCCTTGAAGACCTTCTTTTTAGCATCTGCTTGTGGTCTCGGCCGTTCGATTGCAGCTGGTCTTGGCGGAACCGGGACAACTCTCTCTCGTTGTTGCCTGGATCTCGTTGCTGGCTGCTCAAACTTTTTTTGCTTCTTTGCATCTGCAGCTGGTTTTCCTTCATCAATATGTCGACATTTGCTGCGTAGACTCCTATCCGATGGGTAGATCTTCCGTTTTGGAGCCGTGTTATAGTTGCTGCCATTTCTCCTGGCTCTCTTTGCATTAGTCGAACTTCTCCCTTCTTCATTCTGGGGCTGGTCCTGCCCTGTCTTATCTGGTCGGTGGAACGGCTTCTTTTTCTTGTTACCTTCAGTTTTCCAACGGGGAAACTTACTTTTCAATTGCTCCTTTCTACTCATGGCTTGCCCTTCTGATTGTCGTTGTTCCACCTCTGGAGATTGTGCCTGCCGTGCCGGATCCTGCAAAAGAACTTGAAATATTGGCATTTTATTACGATTAAAAAATGGTTTTATCTGGTCAAAGTTTGCGGTGCAGGTTTCACCATTCCTGGCTTTTAACACCACTACCGCCTGAGTTACTTTTTCTATGACATATGGTCCTTCAAATCGTGGATAAAATTTGGTAGTTTTATCTTCTGGTGCTGAAGAAAGTGAATGCTTAATTTTTAACACTTCATCCCCTACTTTATAAGTTACTCCCCGTCGTTTCATATCATAATACAGCTTTTGTTTTCTTTGTGCTACTTCAGGGTTCTTTTTTGCTTCTTTAATTAATTTTTCTATATCGTCCATTTTAAATTTTGGGGCTCTTTGTTGAACATAAAATAATTTATCTAACGGCGTTATAATCTTTCTGCCTAAAAATAACTCAGCAGGAGTTTTGCCCGTTGTATCATGTTTTGCGGTCCTAAGGGCGAAAGCTAATTCATTGTTATAGTTATCCCAGCTTTTATGAAAATTTTTAACATAACTGCGGATAATTTTCACTATATTTCTATTGGCCCGTTCCGCTATATTTGATTGCGGCCGATACGGGACCATTTTTAAATGACGTATGCCCAGTTTTTAGCACATGTCTTCAAATATATTACTTACAAATTGAGGACCATTATCCGATATAACTTTTAGGGGCGCCCCGTATTTTAAAATATATTTATTTAAAACAGAATCAGTAACTAATTTCGCGGAGGCTCGTTTTAAGGGAACAATTTCGGTCCACTTACTAAAATGATCAACCATAACTAGGAGATACCGACTTTTATTTAACTGACTTTTCGGGAAAGGGCTCAAAAAATCGATGCCAATTATTTCATTTGGAAATTCCGATTTAATGCTATTTAGAAACCCGGCCGGGCGGAAATTAATATAATTAACTGCTTGACATGTTGGGCAGGACTGAACATACGCCCTTGTTAACTTTTGCAGCTCAGGAAAATAAACTGCTTCGCGTACGCGTTGGATAATTTTTCGGATACCAGCATGAGAAGCTAAAGGGGAGTCGTGCAACTCCTGCAGGATATTTAATCTAAGACTAGCTGGGATAACAGGTCGAAATTCGTTGTTGAAATTCGTAGTTTTTGTATAAAATAATAGACCATCTATTAGTTTGTAATGGGCCGCCCTATTTCTTATCGCTACAATATCTTGGTGGCTAAAATTTTCAGGATTTTTTAAATAATTATAAATATTTTTAAATTCCGGATCCTTACCCAGTTCGGTTATTACAGTTTCTCGGGAATGTATCGTACATGCTGTGAGCATTGCCACCTTTATAGTATTACCTTCTTCATCTATTTTTATTCTGGATAGGGCATCTGCTACGATATTTTCCTTTCCGGGGGTGTGCTTAATTACCAAATTATACTCTTGTAACTTAAGTGCCCATCTTATTAACCTTGGGGATAAGTTTTTTTCCTGAGTACAATCTAGTTACCGCCGCATGATCAGAATACACTGTTACTGGTGCCCTTCCAAAATAGACTCGGAACATTTGCTCTGCTAACAGAACTGCAAGTGCCTCTCTCTCAGTCGCGGAATAATTTCTTTGTGTTTGATTTAAAGTTCTACTAAAAATGCCACGGGCTGCTGGTTTTGCGAAAGTACAGCTCCTACCGCATAATCCGAAGTATCCGCTGAAATTTCTAAATTCTCATCGTTCTCAGGAAATTTCAAAACAGGGGCTTGCGTTAATGCTTGCTTTAATTTTTCAAAAGCACTATTGGCTTCGGCCGTCCACGAGAATCTTGCCTTTTTGCTTTTTAATTTTAACAATGGTTCAGCAATAGCTGCAAAATCTTTTATAAAGGGCCTATAATATGAACAAAGTCCTAGAAAGGAAGACAGCTTCTTCGCCGTATTTGGCGGCGGATACTTTTGCACAGCGATTATTTTTGATTCGTTTGTCTCGATTCATTTCTGAGATATTTTGTAACCTATGTATTTTAATTCAGGGGCTGCAAATTTGTGCTTTTCAACATTTACTTTTAGACCGGCCTCATTTAATAATGAAAACACCTGTCTTAAATAATGTACATGTTGGTCCAGATTATCACTAGTAATAATGATATCGTCTAAATAGATAAATGTGGTCTTTCCTAGAACAGGCCTTAGCACATTGTCCATACATCGCTGAAATGTTGCCGGTGCCCGTGAAAGGCCAAACGGCACACGCAAGTATGCATAAGTGCCAGACTTGGTTATAAAAGCAGTCTTATGCATATCTTCTGGCTTAACACCTATTTGAAAATAACCAGTCGTTAAGTCTAACGTAGTCATGTATTTCGTAGAAGTTATGTTCCTTAAAATTTCTTCAATAATAGGTAACGGATATACCGGATATTTAGTCATGGAGTTTAATTTACGATAGTCAATTGCAAAACGCACCTTTTCGGATGTGTTACTGGACAGTCATTATTTTTCTGACATAACACAACCGGGCTAGCATAACTACTTGATATGGGCGTTATGATCTTTTTACGTAACATATCTCGAATGTGCCACTCTATAATTTTTTCTTTACTTTTATCGTACCGATACGGCTTGTGGCAAACTGGCAGTGAATCTCCTGTGTCGATACTATGGTTAGTAACTTGAGTAAATCCGGGAATATCACTAAATAACGAAGAAAATTCACTTACCACTTGGCGAATTTTTTGTTGCTCTCCCGTAGGCAGGTGGTTGAGATTTAATGTGGGTGGTTCTCTTTTTTCTTCCAGAACTGGTTGCATGGTCAGCTTAAGGGACGCTTGGTTGAAATCCAGCGTTGCTTCTGCCTCTGAAAGAAAATCTATCCCTAAAATGACATGTGCTTGTAAATTTTTTACGATAAAAAACATGATCTTTACTTGCTCGTCCTTAATGCAAATATACAATGGTATTATTTCCCTATGCATTTGCATTTTTCTCACTGCGCAGCTAACACTGTCGTATTATCCGAATTATATATTCGGTATCTATGGAAGTACTTCCTAAAAAATCTTCTGCCACACAGGAACACTGCCCGCCTGTATCCAGGAGTGCGGTGGCTGGCATGTTGTTCACCAAAACTTCAATCTTTGGAAGAGTCAAATTTTTCACAATAACTGTATTTAATTTGAAGGAAGAGGGGTTTTCTTGGCCTTCGGATTTCCGCACCCTCCCGTCAGCAGAAATCCGTTTTAGTTTAAATTTTGTTTCTTCCTTTCCATGCCTTCCTTCTTTTTCCGCTGGCCTTCAGACTTTTTTTCTGGCTTACTATTGAACTGTCGACGTTCGCCGGTTGTTTTTGGATACTCAGGTTTCCTTGCCCACTGATTCGATTTGCTTCCGTAGCCATGTTCTTGCCTTTGCTGTCGTCTTGGCGCACCAAATTAGCTTCGTTACTCATACTGGCGTCTTCTTTCAATGTCCGCAGTTCTTCTACTTTCAAACTGGATTGCTAGCTCAAATAACTCTTCCAGTGTAGTCGGATTCCTTAATTCATAATAAAGTCTTGTACATGGGGAAGTAACCTCGGCAAAATCACTTGGATTATCTTAGGATCCGGAAGGCTTCCATACAAGAGTTTAAAGACGTGAATTTTTCTTAAAATAAAGCTTGAGAGATTTTCAATTCGTTACTGGTATATGCTGAAGAGTTCCGCTTCTAATTTTGAACGATTTCTTACGACAGGGAACGCTTTTACTAAGGATGTCTTAAAATTTTCGTAAGTATAGGTGGGACTTCCCGCTTGACCCAAGAGGTTTCTGCCTATATATTTGAACCAATTAAGCGCTTGGCCCCTCAAAGCGCTGGTAGCTAAGGTGAATTTCTGGAATTCGTGGACTGGATACAGCATGAAGTGGTCATCCAGTTTTTCCAAAAACTGGTTACCGGTGAGTTTCCATTGAATGTTGCTTCTGGTTTCATCGATGCGCGCATGGTCTGGACGATGTACCCAGATCCTTCCAGGGCGGCAGCTGGCATTTCTGGATTCTGAGCCGCTTCTGCAGGCAGCACAGGTTCTTCTTGAAACTCGGCCATGGTTATTCTTCTTCGTCGGGCGCCACTATCAGGACTTGTATTCCTCTTCCCTTGCTTTGGAAACATGAACTGTCCTGACTCGGAACAGGGAGCTTACTCAAGCTATGTTCAATAAATTGTGAAGTAGACTTTACACACAGGAAGGGTATAAGAAACCCTTTATTTTTCTATCTTTACAGAGATTTCCGGAACTTCGGAATACAGAGACCAACCACTTGTGGTCTGAACGTAAGAAGATAAAACCACTAACTAAAACTAACTTTGGATTAATATACAAGTGCCTAGCTTTAAGATTGGCCATTATTTAACAAAATCCGTATGTAGAACAGAGAGCTGCTAAAACTATGATACGTTTAAAATTATCAAGAGTACTAAACCTCTGGCCTTGAAGGCAACCAGCAACCGAGTAAAATTAGTATGGCAAGCGGCTTGCAATAACTCTTTCCTCTCTCTTGCTTGGCAAAAAGCCACAACTTAAGTACTTGGCGTTAGCAAGACTAATTTGCATAAATAAGTTAAAGCTTTTAATTCTGGCCGGAAGTAGAAAATAAGAAGTGATAGTAAAGATTTAAAATAAAATAAACGTTAGTAAAACTTAGGATCCTTACAGTCTAATTAATGAAAGTTCAGTATAGACTGAAGATTATGATTTTGAAGAGGCTGAAACCTACAGAGACAGGCATATAGAAATTTACGCTAAACTGAAAAAAAAAAAAAAAAAAAAAAAAAAAAAAAAAAAAAAAAATAGAAGAAGCTTCGTCTAGAAATAAAAAAAAAGCAAATTTACGTTATCAAAAACTGAGCTGAAGAAATTTTTGCCTCACCCAAATGATTATTTGTTCATCTGGAGTCTACTTAAGATTAATGAAGACAAGTCTGTACTTGATAAAGATAAGATGCAATGTTTAATGCAGTGTGGTGAGCAAAAAAGAGCTCTGTTCCTCAGAAAGCAAATGAAGCTGAATTTGCAACTGCCTTTGCATTGAGCTTCATAACAATAGAGATAAGAGACTTAATTTTAATTTTTGTGATAAGTTCCATCTCAACAAAATATGTTTTAAAATATGAGAAATGATTTAAGTGATAAAAACAATTATTGTTAAAGAAAAGACCATGTTTTTCATGGTTTAAAAACAGCTCATTTAAGCAGACTTCAAAATGTTAAAAATCAATTGAACTATTCCTAGTGTAATAACTCCCATTTCGATATTATATGACTTAAACAAGGAAAAAAGAATGCTTATGAAACACAGAATTCCCTTTCAGTGCTTACGTATTATCGCAATCACCATAGCAGAAGTCGCCAAATTTTCAGAATGCGCCAAATTGTGGCAACCATGCGCAGAACGATTCTTTGGGCAACTATGCTCATAAAAATCCTTCAGACAAGCAAAGCCGCCATTTTTGCAAGCTTTCCTTTTGTTGTTGATCCAAAGGCACTTATATACAAATCGTGATATTTATGCCTTATAATTAAATATGCGTTTGTGAATTAGAAGCGGAAGAAGAATTTGTGGGAAATTTCCTTCAGGAACACAGAATTTTGAAGAAACTCTTTACAGGGAATAAAGAGGAGATGCGTTTGGTAGATAGCCGATGTTACCGGATTTTGTATCATGATGTATCTCTGAAATTCTCTGGTATTTTTTTAAGTGTAAACACATCGCTGTGTACTTTGGGAGAAGAATAGTACAAAAAATTATAGAAAAATTTGAAGGAAATGTAAGTGCTTTTCTTACGCTGTAGTGCTTTATTTCAAGCAATATTTACTTAATTAAAATTTATATTTTAAATTACTAAAGTATATTTCTTTTTTATACATTATTAATGCTTCCCAGTTTACAATAATTATCAATAGTTTGGGAAACGTTTTAAAGATTGTCTCGAAAACCACCAACTTGCACCCAAAAAGTAACTTTTACCTTTTCATCTATAAAAAGATTGGAAAATTACGCCAATGATCGCTGCATTAATAAATCTTTCAGTTAAGATGCACTTCTTCTCTTTGTTATTCAGGTTTAGATTTCTATTAAAATTAAAACTGAAAATTCACCCAAACCGCATAAAAACATAAACGTTGAAACAATGTAGTTAAATAGTTAATAATGGTTTACGAGTTTCATCATTGTATGTGATATACTTTTGACAAAACCGTCAACCACTATGCATCAGAAGTGAAAGCTAGCATTTATATAAATATTTTTTAATTAATAAAGTGCCTTTTATCAAATATCAGATCTACATTTTGTACCCAAAGTTAATATTTACATGTATCTCCTTGACGGGAGATATCAGAAAATATTCTTTCATAATGTTTTTAACACGTTTCCAAATATTCTCTTGAGATAACATTTCAACATTTTTCTATTCTCGTTCATGATATTATATCAATAGACAGAAATTTCAGCTAGATGTCTTTCAGAAAACTTAGAGTCGCATGCAATTTTTATCAAATGATGTGTTCTGATCTTTTTTTCAGTTTAATTTATAATTTTGAAAAATTTGCAAAGATAGACCTATATTTACCTTAACACAGAACATATCTCCAATACTGATTTGTTTGTAACGCATTAAAGCTTCGAATCTGAAAGGGCAACCTAACAAAGGTGAAGTGTGTCTTTTATTATTTCTTCCTAATTCTGCGAGAACTGATTTTGATTAGTTAATCAAATGTTTTTAGTATGCTATGAGCGGGTTCGAATCTCACAGTAGTGCCACGCTGTATGGATATTCTCGTAACAGAATATATAAATGAAATGAGTTTTGAATAGGAGTCAGAATATGAATTTAGAAATGAGGATTAGCATCTTTAGCCTTCCGTGGTGGAACTATTTTATATGCTTCTCTGACTGTTGAGTTTAATGAGTTTGAACTTCAGTAAAAATTAACATAGGAGTTGAGAAATTTCAGTGGAAATTCATTGTTGCGCTTTTTACCTTGTTAATATTTTGAATTGTTTTTGTTTGTCAAGTCTGTAAAAAGCAAAATTTAAGTTTGTTAATTTTTACTTCCTTGTACGAAGTAAAAAGGAAGTCTTGTAATCGCGAAAAGTTTCACGCATCATATTTTAACGAAAATATCCAGTTTGACCGCTATCGAATGCAATTAAACGATGTTTTCGCGTGATATTTGTACGTAATTACAGAATAAAAGACTCTTTCCCCACCAAAAAAATTATAAAACTGATTTAAAATGAATTCTGAAGAGAATTTTTTGTGGCGTCTGTGCGCAAGTACGTATGCACGTATCTCGCATAACTCACAAACGAGTGGCCTCAGAACGTTGCAATTTTGTATGTAGGACTGCTATAACATGTAGATGTGCACCTCGTATTTTGGTTGCAATAGGCCGCACCAAAAGTATATAAATATATGTATATATATATTCACTCTGTTACCCGGCTCAGAGATCTTAGTTTCTTTACTCTTACATGTTTGTAAGATGTTAATGTTTTGCTTTGAAATGATTGAATTACGTTGTTCTTATCTTCCGGTTAAGGTTTTTATGTCTTAAAGTTGTAATTTTGAATGCAATATTTGTAGAGTTATCAACAATTTAAAAATTGTTTAAGTTCGACTAAGCCTAATTATTTTTTCCATGGCGGCCATGTTTGTTTACATTTGAAGCCTGTCAGAATAGCGGATTTGTTGCCAATCTAGAGAAACTAAGCTTCGCAACAACAAAGATAACCCGTTCTCTTATTATTGCGAAATAAATCATGCTTAACCCATTCTGGAATTCATTCCAGGAAATAAGTGTTTAAAATTCACTTTGTAATTTTTAATATATATATATATATTGCGTTTTTATGTATTTTTGCCTTGTCGCGAAGTGATAACTGAATTAATTAAATGAGAAATACTGAATCGTCTGTGAAAAATTCTTTCTTTTTTTTTTTTTTTTTAATTTCTTTTATACATTGTTTTAGATTTATTATAGTTTTTGAATAGAGCATGTGGCAACAATTAGATAATTTTGCAAATGATATAAATTGTGTGCATTCTGAGTTACAATATGAACGAAATGCAACACTGTTAAGTGAACCTAGCGCCAGAGTGTCGCTATGGCAAACAAATATTGTGAACTTTAAAGAGTGCATTTATTCTATTGTGATATATGCGCTATCGATGAAGTAGATTTAATTCAATCCAATAAAGTTTAAATGAAATGCAAGAAAAATGCATATAATTTAATATTCCGTACAAGGAAGTCATTGGGTTTACACATCAGATTTTTTAAAATCTGTACTTCCAAGTGGATGATCAAAGTTGGCACTTTTATGTTATTAAATTTATTTTGCTTTGGTAGCGAAAAGTAAAGATGGGAGAAAAATTCTTCCAGTAGTCTAAAATATTAGAGTAACCTAAAGTGAATTTAACTTAAACTAAAATGAGTTTAACTTAATATAAAGTAAGTTTAACTTAATCTAAAGTGAGTTTAACTTAATCTAAAGTGAGTTTAACTTTATCTAAAGTGAGTTTAACTTAATCTCTATAATCTAATTTAAAGAACATACTATGTTTCTTGTGATCAATATTTGAGGATTTGAAAATCAGGAAACAGTAAACATAATTTATCTATTTTATATTTATTATTTGTTCCAAATATTTTAAAGATTTTGAGAAAGTTTTGAGTTTTTCCTGTATCTGTTAAAAGTTGAATAGCCCCAAACCCTAGCAGACGAATAACAGCTATGCCTGAAAGTAACTACAAACGGTTGGAAAGGTTTGAAATAAGCATTTTCATTTAAATAGAAATTAGAACATATGTGCACATTCTTGTGCTAACAAAATCAACTACAACTCGTGGTGCAGCTAATCTAAGAGTATATTATAATTTAAAATGTAGGCTAGTACAAAGACTTATTTGTTTAATTTTAATCTACGCTAGCTCAACAACTCTAACCAGCGTATCGAATTGAAATGTCGGCAGTGATAACGCGAAGCTGAATAATTACAAACTTATCAGAGCTGACAGAAACTAACATAACGTGCACACTTAAAGCAGAAACTCGCTCTGTCTTACAATCTCAAAAGCTCAACTTAAATATTGTCTAATTGGTGAGCCTTCCGATGAGGAAACGGAAAGCTGATGTTATAGTAAAGTCTGAAATTATAAATAACTGATTAGGTTCAAATAATAAACTGACAAATTTTCATCTAGCATGGCGATTTCATAATAAATAAAGGACTTAATATAGGCATCAAAAGGATTTCAAAAGGGCTTAATATAGGCAGTTGTTTTGTGAAAATAGGAGGTGCGATTAATGGATAAAGGATTAAGAGAAAAATGTGTGTGGTATGGATGTGACAGTATTAAAAATAATAATTATAAAACCCCTCGAAAAAACGAACTTTAGCAATATATTTTATTTTCAATGTTTTAGTTTTCTTTATTGCCATTATGAACAGATAAAAATAACTGTAACTGCGACAACGGATGAGGGTACAAAAAATATTACAAGCGTTAAAAAAAGAGTTTATGTTTAATGACATGCATACATGCGTAAGAAAATGAAAATTCCCTGATATTTTGACTTTAAACCACTACAAATACACTCAGCTGATCAATGTTTACGTTTATAAATAGTATTTTGTAGAAATGAGAGTTAACAAAAGTAACCTGAGAAAGATTAAGCAGTCAAAAAATTTTAGTTCTTTCTGTGCGCTCAACAAATTAAAATCCATATTGAGTAGTCAAAAACGTTTAGTTCTCTCCTTGCCCTGAACGAGAGTTTACAATTCTGCCCTCGCTTTTGCTAAGCTGAGTTGCTCTTTTTTGTCCCTTTAATAAGTATACCGGCCTAATTAGCTTTAAACAAATTTGTTGGGCCGGCACTACTAATTACATTTGCATTTATTATTAGGTTGGAAGAGTTATTAATTTCGTTTTGGCATTTTGCGTTGATTCACTATAAATGTCTGTTTTTCTTTCAGATTGCTGTCACCAAATATTACCTGCGTTATATTTAAAGAAATTAAATAATGAAGAATCTGCCTGAATGTATGTATGTTTCTTGAGTTACGAAAGAAAACAACGGTACCTAGAGACATCAAATTTTCAATAAGTTGTCCTCCACTAGAATATGGGCCTCTGGAAACCCGAACTTCGAATTTGTTTTATTATCTATTTCATATTTTGTAAACCTTTGACGAATTTTTGATTAACAAACTCAACGATTTCAAAGCGAGTGATGGCAACACTGTACGAAAAAACATTTTTATCTCCACCGCGCGAGATTGTGTATCGGAAACTCTAAAGATATGCCCTTTTTAAAATTATTTTGCGATATTGCTGCTGAATTAAATTTTATGGTTGCGAAGAAGATGATATTTAATAAATAAAGGTGACACACAAAACGTTAAAAAAACAGTCCCCCTTGGGCTTAATGTAAAATCTGAAAGCTTTCAGATTTTTCTTTCCTTTTTAAAATTTTTGTTAAATTTTTCAAAAGTTACACCGCAAGTCATCGGTATTATGACAAGCACGAAGTACATGCATTTGTATTAAGAGTTCGATGAATAATAAAGGTATATTTTACCCTTTTTGTGTGCTGGTATTATTCACGCCTGTGCGAGAAGTCGCCAGGTTTCCTAGTACGGTCAATTTAACTTTATGATAGCGAAGAGGACTGGGTCTTACATCATTATTAACATACAAAAATATTCGAGACAGGTGATTGGGGACTAAAATAACGTTGATTGGTCACTTTAATCTAAAGCATCATTCGGTTCGTTTAAGAATGATGATTTACAAGTTTTTAATAATTTATGATTTTAAATTCAGGACCCTGTAGTTTTCACTAAAAAATTAAACAAAATTTCGTTAATTATATTTCATTACTTTATCCTTAATTTAAGTTTAAATGAAACAATTTCGAAGGGGCACTCAATGGAAGGTTAAGAGTTGGATATTCCTTTTTAAGATCTCTATAATATTCAGATCGGCAGACATATATGGGAAAGTGTTTTGTTATTAAGTGTGGATATAATTTGTAGAAATTCATGCAACATAATTTATGTTTTTTTTTTTTTTTTTTTGTATCCATCTCGTAATGATCTGTATCAAAATAAGGTTGAATACTAACTTTAAAAAAATTAAAAATGCAACAATGTTTTTGATCCAGTTTGTTGAATCTATTATTAGGAACACACTCTTAGATTAATACAGTTCAACTGTTTCGATGTGATGAGAAGAAAGGGTAAATACCATTTAAATTCTTCTATCGTTTGATACTTCACTTTCACAAGTATATATAAAAAGATATAATTAATAATATGATAAAAATATATTTAATACCTCAAAAATTATCTAAGAATTTTGCATCCCAACAGTTTCATTTCATTACCACTTTCTTATGCTCACCGTTACCCCTTCCGCTTTAAGCTTCACGATATTTAATCTTAAGATTATAAGGTATTTCTCCTGCCTTCTTAGTATTCTTGGCGCGTATTCGACTCCTGGCGTGGTTCGGGTCCTGGTGAGGGCACCTCTCTTTTTCATTTCTCCTGCTTTCAGAAAAATACCTAACGACTCCAAAGTGGCCTCCGAACTAAAACAGGTGGTGGTTGATGATTATCCACTACCAGGATTTGGAGATTGTGTTTTCTAATGCCCAGTCGCCCTTTAAAAGGGGGAGTATGTAAGGTATTTCTCCCACCTTCTTAGCATGCCTTCGTGGTGTAATGGACAGCACACTCGGCGCCTAATGGAGAGGTCTGTGGTTCGAGTCCCTGCGAGGGCCTTACACATTTTTCATCTTTCCTGCTTTCAAAAAGCACCTAATGTTTCTACAAGGTTTTTCGTTTTAAGAAAAGGAAAAGCTTTTATTAAAAAGAGAATGAAAAAACATTAAATGAAAGGATAAGATATAAATATAACAAAAATATTAAATTTTACTTCCTCACTTTGTGTCGCTTTATAGAAAATAAAATATACTCAAGGTACATTATTCAGTAATCGGAACACTGCTATTATTTTAAGAGAATATTAACATTAAATCTGAAAAATCAACTCTCAAATACAAGCAAGGAAAACTTCACATAGCTTTCTCTAGATGCTATTTTATAAAATATATAAATATATTTTTTCAGATTACATCTTGAAATCATTGAATTTTCTCACATGACAAATCAGCTTTTCGGGTATGACAGCATTACAACGTTCCCATATTTTGCATTTTCTAGAGTAAAGAACCAATAGAAATAGTAATAATGGCAGAAGTTGCAATCTGCTTGCAGACGGTGGATTTTTAGAAGAGGGAAAGTGAGAAAGACTTCTGAAAGAGCGAAAAAGAGGTGGATGTGCAATACATCAAGGCACACACAAGAGCATCAATTTTCTTAGAGTGTTTTATTCTACTAAGAATTAGCATATATATGACTCAAAGCTTTTCTAAAGTTATAAAATATTTAATATAAAAGGTCTGCTTTAGAAATATTAAAAATAGAGTAATATTTCTTGTTGTTAAAATTGTATTTTACCAGCGCTGCAATTAATATTGTTACAACTTTTTTCTATAAAAATAATTAAACGCTTTATTTCAATAATCCGGGTTGCAATGCATATTTAGGTATTCGTTTTCTCATGGGATAGATAATAAAGAAATTGAACTCACGATTTTAGGCCTATATTATTTATTTAATGGGCATATGTTGCAAATTGGTTAAATGCTGTTAGAACGTTTCGACAAATAATGACACATTAGAAAAATTGTAACGCATATTCGCAAAGAAATGTGCAAATTTATTCGCGAGCAAAATATCTGATTAAACTTACCCAATAATTTTATTAAATAAATAAGTCTAATTTACAGGACAGTTTATATAGACATATATACGTGAAGGAAGGTGTATAAATAAAGTGCAAGGATAGTAACAATACATACTTTAAATTAAGTATAATTTGTTTGACAAATATTTATGTGAGTGCCGGAAGTAACTAAAATGATAAAGATGTAACGTTGCAGTAATCTGAGATGATTCATTTCTTCCGCGTAGTGTCCGTAAATAACTGAAAGCGAGATAAGCTCACGTGAAGTGCCGCAATAACTCAGATTGATTATTATATATATAAATTTTACTTACCGGTGGAACACTGCCGACAAAACACCAGCGTTCGTACATGTATTTATTTTTATGCATAATTGTATTTGTGGCAATAGATATTCATTCTACGAAGAGTATAATAGATGCCATGGCAATCACACATTACATGAAAGGTCCTTGCGAGATTGTTGCTTCAGGAAATGAAGCAGAAAAGAAATGGTTATCTGAATGCATCGCTGGAAGCCATTTATTTTTTATAGACGTGATACATGAGGATCAACTAGGATTTCATAAGGATGAAATATAGCCAAACATCATTTCCCTAATCACTCTACATCAGCGGTGGCCAACCTTGTGCACGCCGATCGTTTTGTATGAGCTCGCCAGCCCGATTAGGTACTATGAACAAAAAATATTTTAAAATAACCATTCATTTATATTTCTTAATTGTTAAAATATGGTAAGCATTTATAATCATAAGAGATATCTTTATAAAATAATTGATTGCTGACTGATGATAGCGAACGTGGAATCTTATTGCTTTATTTCGATGTTAGACGGCTCAGCAGGGGAAAAGTACTTCAACGATTTGTAGAACTTCTTTCCCCAATTAAACAGTTTTTGGAACCCGGAAACGAAAGTTATATAAAATTGGACGATAATAATTAGTTATCCGATCTGTATTTTCTCACGGATACAACAGCTAAACTGAACAAACTGAAAAAAGATCTCCAGGGAAAAGACAAAAACCCTCTTTCAATTGACTGGGACTGTAACTGCTTTTCAGATAAAGTTAAATTTGTGGATCAATCAGATGGAAGAAAACAATTTCACCCATTTTCAGAATTTATCAAGTCATATTAATAACTACAAGGCAACTGAAACAGCGAAATACTCGGAAAATGCACTTAATTTTGAACTCCGCTTCTCTTATTTCCGTAAAGTTCAACCAATATTATTATTCATCTCAAACCCATTTGCCGAAATGAATATTTCAGATGTATCCCATAAGACTGAATATATATTTAACAAAAATATTGATGTTTTGGAAATGTGCTTGCGATAGGCCAAAATGTGCTCGCGAGAGGCCAAAGGTTGGGCACCACAGCTCTACACAATCAAAGGCATGTTTGTTACTTCCTCTTGCCTCTACGTAAAGATGAACGAAATGGCTCATGAAAATATACTTCTTGGATTCGGCTGTGCAGTAGTAACTCTCAGATGCCCTTGTGCACTGTCCACTTAACGCGACAGTTAGTGAAATTCGACTTCCTGAATTCCCATGGACTCGTAAAAACTATATAAATTATGAAGAGTTCTTCAAAAAGAGAATTGCAGCTTAATAATAGACGAATCTATAAATGATACAAACTTTCATGAAAAAGACACAAAACTATTAATTGAGAAAAATTGCAAAAATGCTACGCAATACCGGCGAGAAAGCCCACCAGCGGCCGAGCGGTAAAGTTCCTGAACACCGGTAGTTCGGTCCGAGGTTCGAATACCGCGAAGGACCTGGCACAGGCGTTTTCGTAGTTTTGCTCATGTGTATCGTGCTAATACGAGCCAGATTTCCTTAGAAAGTCCTCCGCGAAGGTATCTCTCGTTTATGTCGAGTGCCTTAGGGCAGAATACATATATAATAATAATAATAGAGTAAGAAGAAGTGCAGGGATCGAACATGCTTCTCACCTGCCGTTTAAGAGAGCGAAAACTCGGATACTCAGGTACTTGGTTGAAGAGACATTAGGATTTTTTTGGAAGCAGGCAAGATGAAAAATTACGAAGCGCCTTCGCCGGGAATCGAACCACAGACCTCTGGAATACCGGCCTAGCGTGAAGAGCCAGTACACCACGAAGGTACGCTAGGAAAGCGGGAGAAATACCTTATATGGTTATTATATATAGGCGTCAGTTACTTTGGAAGGCCCTTTCTGCAACCTCAGATAGTCTCAGTTATTGTGTCCCAAGGCAATATGAATATACTTTCTCTGTGGTGAAAGTATTCAGATAGGAGGTAAGTAAAACAGCGCTTCCCTGAGTCATTGGTTTACTGCCAGTTGTTTATTTCCGGGTTATCTAAAGTGTTCGAAGAAACTGTTCATAAAACGTAAAACATCAAGAGTTCAGGATCAGCTTTTTCAATTATACTTAATCCATGCATAAGTTTTACAAGTCTTATAACAAATATTAAAACTGGCCATCCATTTTCTTAAACATTTCTAAACTACCAAAAACAACGTAGATTACGTCATAAAACCCTCGAGCGCGCCGTGGAAACTTACATAATCATTTTCTTTCAGTTCACTCTTAAGCGCATGCATGCGAAAAACTGAATTCATAGGTGGAAACATCACGTATCGCAACACCAATGTGAGGCATAAGGAAAGTGATGACTCCTCATTTGCATTATGAAGAAGTGACTCGTGAAATTAAAAAGAAGAATGAGGCGCTTTATTCACTTCCCAATCTCTTTTACAGTGCCCGGGAGGGAAGTTGACAGTAAATCAGCTGCCAATATATACATTCACAGTGCTAGTGCGATAAGCAAAATTGAATAAATAAATCCTACTGATTCAATTAAAAACAAAATATACTACGAACATGAAGAAATATACTAACAAATAATGTCCTAAATTTAGGAACACATATGTAAGTCTACAGCACTTTTTTTGAACTGACAGAGCTGGGGCGACTCCTAGGAAATGAAGCAATAATTACTATGTTTAATTGTCTTACCTTATATTGTGAGCTTCAAAAGGTCTAATATAGAGATCTTCCTCGGACAACTTCATAATTTAGAGTTTAGGCAAATATTTTATTTAATATCATTTTCAAGTTGTATTATTCATGCAAGAGAGGCGTAAGTGAAGATGAGCCTAATGATGTCCACCATTTATATATAAATTCTACTTAATCTGGTCAGATTTAGATAGAAAGTACTTGAGAGGATCTGGTTAGAATTGAAGATAACTTTGAGTGCTATTCCTTTTTTAAGTTTCTCTATTTGTTAATTTGTAGCCCAAAGGCGCCATTTGCCCAGAAGTGCTATTAATTTCGTTTCAGCATTTTCCGTTGGTTCACTATAAACGGAATTTCTTTTTTCAGATTGTTGCCAACCAAATGTTAGAGACATGCATTATGCTTAAAGAAATTAAATGATGAAGAATTTGCATGAATGTATGCATGTTTCTCGCACTGCGACAAACAATGGTACCTAGAGGTATCAAATTTTGAATAACTTAGTCTTCCACTAGGTTATTCAAAATTTCATCTGAAAGCCCAAATTTGGAATTTGTTTTATTACCTATTTGATATTTTGTTAAAATTTACGAAGTTTTGATTAAGAAACTCAATGCTTTCAAATTGAGCAATGCGAAAACTGTATAAAAAAAAAAAGAAAAAAAAAAAAAAACAATTTTATCTCCAACGCCCGAGACAGTGTATCGCAAATTCCAAAGATATGCTCTTTTTAAGTGATTTTCAGATATTGCTGTTGAATAGAATTTTATGGATTAAGTGCGAAGAGCATGATATTTAATAAATAAAGGTGACATACAAAACGTTAAGAAACGCCCTTTTGAGAGTAATATAAATTCTGAAAGCTTTTAGATTTTTTTTTATTTATTTTTTTAAGGACCTAGTTAGGGTGATTCCGAGGTATTCATGATATGTAATTTCGTCTTTCTTGAACTTGTTTTTAACACTTCAGATTTGTGAGAATTGATTTTGGTCTTCCATTTGCCAATTTGATAAACTTTAGATGACAGTTATCTTGTTTTGTAGTCTTTTGATTGCTTGATTAGGTTTTCTGGATTTTCTGTAAATGGTTGCTCTGGTGGTAAAGTAGTTCACTGAGCGTCCAATAACATGTTATTATTTCTCAAAATTCAATTTCAAATTGGTGGTACATGGCAGCATAACTTTCAGAATGCTGCATGTTATGAACACACTATTAACAGGTTTGCGTTTTGGCTATATTCAGTTTACTTTAAAGACAAATCTCAAATGTTACTTGGAGCTGTACACTTATTCTTATGTGCTTTTAAATGTACTAGGCTCTTGTCTTCAGGAATGCTATGCATCATATAATTTTACCGTCTTGATTTTCAAAAAAGAAAATATATTGAAAAATGAATGATAAATATGCCATTAGATTTAAAATTAAACATGAACTTAAAATTTAGGATTAAAATAAGCGTAGTTTTCTAAATTTAAGCCAAACATTTAATTTCTTTTTAAAATTTCATAAATTGACTTTAAAAGCAGCGGATAAAACGTGAAACGTCATAAACATGCTACTTATATTTACATACAGTGTTTCTAGGCAGATTTAACTTTTAATGTCTCAAGATAATTACTGCCTTGTTAAAGTTTGATTATTTTATATGAAAAATCGCTACTAGTTTTGAAATGTGTTTTTCCACTTTGGTGGATATAATTAAGATCGTACGTCCGGAGAAGTATTTTATGAGGAGGCTTAAATGTTTACACACACTGCTTGTCTAACGTTTTAAATTGCATGTAAATTAAATTTCTTCCATATCTGTATTTATTTATCGTGCTATAAGGTATTGTCTTCCTCCTTTCTTCATGTCTTCGTGGTGTAACGGTAACAGACGCAACGTGTATTCGAGAGGTTTAGGTTCTAGTCCCGGCGAGGACGTTGCTCTTTTTTTATGTAGCCCTGCTTCAAAAATACCAAATATCTCTACAGTAGCGTGTGATCTAAACGATAGTGGACGGTAATTCGTCATCAACAGGATTTGGCGATTGGGTTCCTTAATTTACAATCGGCGTTTAAAAGGGGGGAGTATATAAGGTATCTTCTCTCTTCCTTCTGCATGTCTTCCTGGTGTAACGGTAGCACACTTGGCGTGTGTTCGTGAGGTCTAGATTCGAGACCCGGTGAGAGCATAGCTCATTTTGCATGTACTCCTATTTCAAAAATACCTTATGTATCTACAGTGTGTATTCTAGGACTTAAGGAAAATTTTCAATAGCCGAATCTTTGTTAAAAGAGACCTACAAAGAATTCGAAAAGTACCTATGTAAGTAGACTAGAAGAGAAACACGCTAATGTGACAATCAAAATCGTAAAAACAACCTTGTATTTAGCGTAAGTATAATGAAACACTCAACCGATTTCGAGGGCAGCTAAAGGTCCCTCCTCATCAGGAGAAATAAATACCAAGAAAGAAGAAAATAAAGGAGAAGGAGTCTCAGAAACACGTGGTCCTTATCAGCACTGCACTGGGAGCCTACTTTTACTGAGCCAGGCTATCTATGAAGCATAAAGCACAAGAAAATTTAGCGAAGTTAAAATAGGAAGCGAGGGGCAAATGTACCTTCACGCTCAAAATCTGAACTTCAAGTAATGGAAAGCAACCACTGAACGGATTTTATACCCTCTGGTAGTACTAAACGCTAGGAGGTAACGCCATCTATCGGCAAAAATAACTGAATTAAGATAGTACAATTTTAAAGGCATTAGGAAGGACTGGATTGGACTTCAAATCATTAAATAAAAACCTGCTAAATCTTTGTAAATGTGAAAAGCCTCAAGAAAATCCAATTCACCTATGGAAGAAGCCTTTTGGATAATTTTTGCAGACCCAAAGTCAAAATTATGTTAAATGTCCAACTATGATACGCTATTGAAGACTTGTTAATTTCGCCTTTTCTGACATAAAATTCATGTTCCTTGATACGAAACTTCAACGCTCTTTTTGTTTGGCCAATATATATTAAACCACAGTGACACAATATACTATAAATTCCCCAAGAATTCAAGACAGAAACGTAATCTTTTAAAATCGAAGGGTGAATTTTATTAATAAGGGAGAAACCGACTTGAAAATTGAATTTCTGGAGAATCCGTGCTATTTTATAGCTAACAGAAGAATAAAATGGAAGCACGACAAGGTCATTAATATTATTTCTAACAGTGGAATGTCTTCTTTGATGGGAATCTGAAAATTTTTAACGGCTTTATCAATAATCACGGGAGAAAATCCACGGTCAATCGCAACTGCCCTCAAATAATTAAGTTCATTGGTAAGCAAAGATTCAGAGGAACAAACTTTAAGCGCGCGGAATACATAATAGTAAAAGGAAGCCATTTTTTGCTTAACAGGGTGGCATTACTTGGCATGGGGTGGTAAACAAACTGCAAAGATTTTACGGTACACAGTGGTGCTAAAATCAACAAAGTCAACACGGTGGTGCTGAAATTAACAAGTCTTCAATAGCGTATCATAGTTGGACATTTAACCATAAGTTTGACTTTGGATCTGCAAAAATTATCCAAAAGGCTTCTTCCATAGGTGAATTGGATTTTCTTGAGGCTTTTCACATTCACAAAGATTTAGCAGGTTTAGTTAATGATTTTAAGTCCAATCCAGTCCTTTCTAATGCCTTTAAAATTCTACTATCTTAATTCAGTTATTTTTGCCGATAGATGGCGTTACCTCCTCGCGTTTGGTACTACCAGAGGGTATAAAATCCGTTCAGTGGTTGCTTTCAATTACTTGAAGTTCAGATTTTGAGCGTGAAGCTGCATTTGCTCCTCGCTTCCTATTTTAACTTTAATTTTTCTTGTCCTTTAAGCTTGATCAGATAGCCTGGCTCAGTAAAAGTAGGCTCCTAGTGCAGTGCTGATAAGGACCACGTGTTTCTGAGACTCCTTCTCCTTTATTTTCTTCTTTCTTGGTATTTCTTTCTTCTGATGAGGAGGGACCTTTAGCTGCCCTCGAAATCGATTGAGTGTTTCATTATACTTACGCTAAATACAAGGTTGTTTTTACGATTTTGATTACCTATGTAAGATTAATAAACTTTTTATACATGTATACGTTTATGTAATAAGTCCTTATAAATCAAGTTAGAAGAGTCGTTTCTGATGCATTTCGAGCAAGTTAATTCCTATCTTGAATTGATTACTTAACACTAGCTTTCTGAATCTCCACTGAGACAAGCATACTATTTATAGATCAAAGGTAATTTCTTTTATATCCTCGTCCAGTGTCTGCCATAAAACAGAGCACTTTCTTCGTACGGTTACTGCTTCAAAGCAAAACATTGGAGGAAAGCAATTCTGAAGGCAGGAAAAAAAGTCTTCATTAGTGATTGATCTAAAGGCAGCTCAATGAAAACAAAATTTCTTCACACTCGAGAAATACTCACACATTTTATTCCCGTATCTTACAGTACTAAGGAAACTGCTTGGAACAAAACAATTTTTGTTATTTTTTGCGGGTACATAAAGGGCAAGTAGAAAATGTAATTATAATTTAGAAGAATATGTTTAATATTCTCATTTCAAGACCTGTGAATTTATTTATGCTGACGTTTTAGCACAGAATAGGAGGAAAATATTTTGCACGAAATATGTTTTCCTCGCATCATAGATATAAAATTTTTTTGGCCACTGAAGGAACGATTCTATTGAAAATTTCTTTTTCAGAGCTTTCCATTACATGTTGGATTTATTTGCACATTCTGAGGATTGGGTTGAATCACGCGCAGACATACTAGGGTATCTGTCTAAAGGAAAGATTGGCTTCTTGAAAGACTTCGTAAAGGAAAACTGACTCGTAATTCATGTTACAGTTTTGAACAAAATTACTAAAACTCCTTTTTATCCAGACAGTTCGCGGGGATTTGAAACAAAATTGAATTATCAATATTTAGCGATATTATCGCTCATTGTTGAGCTACACGAAATTTTCGACATCTGAGGATCTTTTTAAACCTGTGATTTACAATGCCCTGCAAATGTACAATCGAATAAAGACTTCACTTTTGCTTTAGTTGTAGCAAGATGCATAGTACTTTAGGTTTTTTTCTTTCAGTTTGACTATTTTTGCAGAACATTGGTCAAGTTACTGCTTTGTTTAAAGATGAATTTTTAACACGTAACATAGTCTCTTTGGTACATCATAATAAAGAAAAAATGATCAAAGAGTTTGTAATCTGTTTTTAACACTTTCACATAAGATCTTTAGTCATTCAACGTTAAAGCATCTCTAGGTAAGATACCTGCTTTCTTCAAGTTTCACAACAGAGTCTATACTCTCCATATTCAACTCCAAACGTGTCCATCGTATTGCAGGTTTGATGGGTATTAGAATTTTAACTCATTCGCTATGTATTGTAGAGACATTAGGTTAACTGGAAAAGCCGGAGAGATGAAAAATGAGCAAACGCCTTCGCCGGGAATCGAACCACGGAACTCTGGAATACCGGCTCAGGATACAGAAGTGCTACACCACGAAGGCACGCTAGGAAGGCGGAAGAAATACCTTATATTATTAAAAGCTCTTATTTGAAACAATTTGTTACTTGATCACAACATCTTTATATTGTACAGCAAAATATAACCGATGTTAGTTCGGTTCAAAGCAAAGTTCAGTTATAGATTACACAGTTTTTCAAAGGATGGAACACGAAAAATTAACAGCCGGAATTCAAAATCTGGACCTTCCAACTGCTAGCATGGAGTAGTTCTCAGTTAAACCCAGGAGGCGCATAGTAACGAAGTAGAAAATTCCTTACAGTCTCTTGCCCTTAGACTGCAACTGGGGAGGAGAGGAGTCATCAAATCCTGGTGATGACGATTATTGTCTGGAACATTTAAATTCAAGCTCCCGTTGTACAATCTTCAAGGCCTTTTAACAAATCAGTATAGCCATTGCCCCATATCTGAACTCCGGTCCTCCCGATTGCTAGCTGGGCGTGCACTTAAACTATCCAGATTGGGCAGAAGTATCATCCATCCCCTGTTTAGTTCGGAGTTCACTTGTAGAGCATTTTTAAAATTTTTGAAGTAGAGAACATGAAAAACCCTGATGGCCTTGACAGAATTCTAATTCCATATCTTCCAACTGCAAACCATACGTGCTTCCAGTTAATCACGATGGCAAACGGCATGGAGAGGGAAAATTCTTTACACAGAATATGGCGTAATAATTTCAAAAACTAATCTGCGTTAGCAAAGTCACGTAAGAAACGTCACTTTAGAAATGTTCCTAACTCCATTACCGTTCTTATAGAGTTTATACATTGCTTTTTTTCCCCATTTTGAGAAAAATCATTTTAGTTTCATCCGTTGAAAATACAAATTACAGATTTCAATATCATTTAAAAATGTTTGGGCTTCTAACTAACATCTTCTAAAAGTTTATTATGCTTATCTAAGCACTGAACATATCTCATGCAAATAACATCTTAATTGCCACAAAATCTGTTGCATACTAAATTATCGAAAATAATTTAGATTTCAATATTCTTCTCTAGTGCAAAAGCATTGGGAAAAAGAAAACAAAAATGTTTTCTTTGCGTAAAAAACATTGTATTAAATGTACGTAATCTTATTTAAATATGCGAGCTAAAAATGCAAAGAAAGTTTGGAACTTTCTAACCAAATCAGACCGAAAACATCATGTATGATTCGAAAAGAAGAAAACTTCAGCAAAGTAACATCCGAAGAAAACTAAAGCAAAATATTTATTCTTCACATTTAGACATTTTGATGACCATAAGATCTTTTGTGCAGAAATCAGGCAGATAGCTGTAGAGATCAAGTTAACTGTAGTAAAGAAAATTACAAAACAAACAACGTGCATCATAAACATTATTATAGATATTCATCATATTTTATATGACGACTGCCATTCATTACCCAGTTATGCTTTGGGAAGTATGTATGCTAAATATGTTAGACATATTTTTATGTATGTCAAAAGTAGGAAAACAAAGTGTTGACAAATTGTTGATTAACATATTCATCTACTTTAGCATTATGTCTTTCTCAATAAGCATTGCACCACTCCTGCTACTATTTATCTTAGCTGTATATGTGGCCAATTCTGAATATGGCTACTAATATACGATAATGGTTTGCTTAGTAACGGAGCATTTCAAGCAAAATTTCATGAAAATGGTAAGTAATGTAATTATATAAATAAGACAACTAGAATACACGCAAATGCACGCACATGTTAAATCCTTAAGATTTGAATTTGTTGTTAATTACAGACTGTCTTTGAAAAATTCTATTCCAGTAAGCTATATTTTAATTTATTTCCTAATAAAGCTCACATAAAATTGAACACGAATACATGCTTTATAAGAAATTGGCATACCGCATAATTGCGATTAATTTTAGTATATGGATATTATTGCTATATCCTGAACTACAGCCCACGTGTACAGGGATTGTCCTGAAAATATCAGGACTGAATTAAAAAACAAATATTCACAATTGGGACACATCGACTTAATAGTTTCCACAGTATGTCCCTTCTTCATCAACACAACGTTTCCAGCGACTCTGTCAGTCACTGAACAGTCCCTGTATCGCGGAAACTGGAATGTTCTTCAGCTCTCTCATTACAGCCACTTGAATAGCCTAGAAGGGTTTCTTAAACGTTTTTCAGTCGCGACCCCTTTTTATCACTGAGAATTTTTCGCGACTCCCAGGACCCATAATATTTACAAAAATTTTATGGGACCCCATACGTATTGCGCAAATCCGACACACGCATGAGTGAAACTGTATTTTTTCAGTTGTATTGTAATATACTATTGCAATTTTAGGTCATTCACTTTAATTTCTAATTTTAAGACATAGAACAATGTGAAAATTTTAAATAGGAAACATACAAAATGACAGCGTTACGTGCAAAGCAAGGAAAATGAACGTTTATATTATAAAAAGAATGCGCCGAATCGTTTTCGTTTTTCCCTTTGTCTGTATTGTCTTTATCTATTTTTAGATACATTGTGTAAAAATATTTGGTAATTGTAAAATTATTACAATAAGTTAAAGAAATATCAAAACTGATAAAATTTTTGGCGATTCCCTGCGGCAGGTTTCGCTACCTCCTTAGGGGTCGTGACCCACAGATTAAGAAACCCTGTCCTAGATGGAACCATGGTGCTGTCCTTTCATGATCCTTTTAAGTCGGGAGGAGAGGAAGGAGTCTGAAAGAGCTACATCTGAACTGTGGGGTGACTGGAGAAGCTGTATGATGGCATGTCAAATCAGGAAGTCGGGGACAGCAAAGGCAATGTTGCTTTCCCAATTGTCGTGATGAAGCTTCTACAATCCAGTTATTGCTGGACGGACGCGCGCGACTCGTTTTCGCAGTTTGAGGCTGGAAGCGTTCAAAGATTTCTCATCTTCATTAAGGTTTCGTGACTTTTTGCCGCTGAATGGCGTTCTGACCGCTGCTCATCTTCAAATTGCTCTGTTCCTTACCGAAACAGTTTGTACAACTCAAAAACATTTGATCGACAATGGTATAAGAAAGCTGCCTGTAAGATGGCGAGACATTGTAGATAATGGAGGAAAATATGTAATTGATTAAAATATTTAATTGTGTTTTTTATATTATATAAAAATTTACCAAAAAATGCGCACCAATTTATGGACTGAAGCAATATATCACCTGTGTTCGCCTGTGAAAGTAAAATTTAATGTAATGAAGTTGTGCAGTCCCGAAATGCAGCAATGACAAGACTATACAATTAATTGTACATTTTGAAATTTATCTATGTTGAAATGACTTAATTTTTTTAAGCATTTTTAAAGTTTAATAATTTTAAACACTTTTTTGTTTTTAGTTAAACGTTTAAGTCATTTTCTTTAACACTCTACTGTACCTTAAATGCTAGATTTTTCTGACTAAAATCTTTTAATAAAAATTTTGAAGCTGTTAATTTAATTTGTCATATATTTTCGGTGCTTACTTCTATTTAATGTTCAGTAGTTTAATCTAAGAATTGAGCTTTAGAGATTATAAGACTTTTTTTTCAACTTTCGTGTAATGTTATAGATCAAGATCTAAGTTCTTATTGAGTGCATTTTCCAGTTTGTTTCGACATATTTTAATATCCCTTATTAATGTTACCTACCAATTTAATAGCGTTTCTTGTGAATATTTTAAAATAAGTGGCGTTTCCACTTTTCAAACAATGAGGCAAACAACTTCCTTAAAATGTCATGTATTTCCTATTTTATGCAGAATTATAACAAATTGAATTATCAAATTTCCTTTCAGAATGGAATATTATTATTCTTACATCCAAGAATGTCTCTGAAGGACAGGCAGTATGAAAATAAAGTAATAGAGTTGAAAATGAAACTATATTATATGCTTTCTACAGCAGTCGTTTTGGAATAAACAATTAATATAGATCTCAAAGAATCTTTAATAAATAGGTTATTATAATATGCTATTCTTTTGTAATTTTTTTCCATGCATACCTCCTCAAAGTAAAAAAAAAATTACCTTGCAATATGTACAAAATGTACAAAACCAGTTATATAGTGGAATGTATTTCAGAATTAGGTCTTAATGAATATGTCACCCGTTACCGACGGGAACAAATTACATGTCTAACAATAAATTTCGTTGTATTAACACATAAAGATTATTTGCAAACAGATCCCTTAATGTAATACTTGTTAGAATTTTTTTTTCCATCGTACTTAATTCCGCTATATATATATTTCAGTATTTCCTATCTAATGCCACAGGTGCATTTGAAAGAGATAGAAAGAAATAATTATAATAGATAATAAGATATTGTCCTTACTGGAAACTTTTTAATTTTACGTAAAATAATGCAGGACGTTATCTTTAACGAGCGGTAGATGGCGCTGCACGCCACCTAATGGAACTCTTTTATGAAAAAAATCTGATGTGACTACCACATAACTTACATGCATGGCCTATAAAATTATACACATTTTTGCGCATTGCATTTAAACGTATTTCCTCAACTTTCAATATAGATATATTTCTCATTCGATTAATTGTCCTCACTTCAGGGTTGGGCAAAAATACATAATAAATCAGAACATCTTCATTACAAATTGTAAAATAGAGAAAAAACAAAACACTAAATACAGTAACAGCTGTTAAAAAGAACACATTTTTACAATTAACATTAGATTTTCTGCGTAAAAAGAAGCCATTCGGCCAGTCTACAAGAAGGCTGATTTTTTGGTGAACAAAACTGAAAGTTTGAGTTTCACTCGGCAAAAAGACACTGAAGGGGCAGAAACTGAATTAACTATTCTGCTAATAGTTTTCGAATAAAAACAAATGGAGGTTTCATTATGCTTAGTGGCACAGATACAACTTTTTAAATTATCGACAACTTTAAAACTATTGCATGGAGATTAACTGAAGTCATAAAAACCTTAACCATTGTAGAGACATTTTTTGGAAGCAGGAGACTTGAAAAATGAGCAAACACGTTCATCGGGAATCGCCCCACGGAATTATCAATTACGCGCTGAACGTGCAGACCACCACATCACGAAAGCACGCTAAGAAGGTGGGAGAAATACCTTATACCATAACATACGAACAAGACAATTCAATCACTTTTAAAGAGAAAAATGCACAATTTACTACATATAAGAATAAAGAAAATCTGAGCTTATTGAGGCGAGTAGATGCGGCCGATTGCAGCCAAAAAGTGAAGTGCACAACTGCATATTATAGCAGTTCCATATATAAAATTTCAACGTTCTGAAACTAGTCGTTTTTGAGTTATTCTAGATACATACACATGTACGTACGTGCGAAGGTACGTAGCAGATGTCACGAAAAAGTCATTTCTGAATCCATTTTACTGCAATTTTTCATTCCGTTTTGGGGAAAAATGACCTTTATTCTGTTTGTACGTACTTACAGATATCACACGATGTCACGCGAAAACCTCGTTTGAATGGATTCGAGAGTAGTCAAATGGATATTTTTGTTGAAATATGATACCCGAAATATTTCGCGATTACAATACTTTCTTTAGTTACTACAAGGAACTCAAAACTCAGAAAGCGCTTCATGACAGCAGAAGAGGTTTAAGACGTTAAAAGATGAGTACGACATTATAAAGATGAAAAAACTCTTTTTTAAACTTTCACAAATTTTCTATAATTATTCATGTTCCTGTCGCCCAGTTTCATAATCTCCATTAAATGATTAAGACACAATAATAGGCCGAATAAATACTAATTCAGAAGTGAAACAACAAAACTCAGCGTTATATTTACAAAATTTTACAGGATTAGTTTCGATGGTTTTACCGAACCACCATCCTCAGCTGCAAAACCGCAAATGGAATTTGCCCATTTCACAGATGCCAAGATAAGAGTAGCTCCACAATAATAATTTCAGCAAATTAGAAATAAAAGGAAAATAGTAACTCTGCCTTCCCTAGTGTGAAGTGCAATAATTTCCCGTACGTATCTATAATCAGATAAACGCTTCATTTTCCTATGAACCACCTAAATAAATATTTGTCTTGCTACACAGATTGCGTGAACAGAAGTCTTACTATGTCAATACTATATATAGTATAATATTCAGCTTAAATAAGCAGTCTTAAGAATGTTATATCAGATACTAATCATTGTTTCAACAGCCACTATTTAAATACCGAGTGATCCAAAAGTAAGACTAAATAATTCGAAAAGTAAGATAATACAACGATGCAGTTTCTTTTGGAAGAACAAACGCATGAGATTTTTTTCAATAACGAAAACTTTATTGCCAGAATATTTATATTTCTAACCCACAAATAGCGTTACAGCAGCTCCGTAGAACTGGTATTTTGTGCTCGGCTGTGTTACGATTATTCAGTATCATCCTTAAGATGTATCCTTTCAAAATCATCTACGTAAAGGAATTCGATTTCCAGAAACGTCACCAATTAAATGCGCACAGCTCTTAATTCTAAGTCATAAACAAGTAACTATTCCACTTCTCATCAGTCAAAGAGGATATTGTGGTGAAAGTACACTACGTCATTCAATGTATGTCCCTTTTCATTTAATCCTTTGAGATGCGATGTCTCCGCCTTGAGAAAGACTATTAGATATGTAGTTTCCCCAAAAAGTACAACTTTCTGCAAAGAAATATATATTCCCCCAACCAAAAAAATAAATAAATAAATAAATAAATAAAAAATAAACCCACGTTATAATTACCTTTATATTCAACAGATGGCAGTACCGATGAAAACTATATTTTGGTTCTAAAACAGAGTTCAAATTACCAAGTTTCTAAGGCCTAGTAAATTTTGGGTTTTCAGAATAGAAAAGGATTTCACGAAGAAATATTAGTCATCATTTCTATTTTTATATAAGCTGCGCAAAACAATTAAAAAAGAGAAATTTAAAAATTAGACTAGAATCTTGGCGAATTTTTTTCAGTTAGCGTCAAGAATAATTCACTTGGCGAACTTCTTAATTTATAGCAATTTATTTTCCTTTCCCTTTTTCTTCATTGTCCACTAGCGGAGAAAACGTCATCGTTCGTACTTTCAAATAATTTAAAAAAAGTGCGTAAACCAAATTTTCGTTATTATGGCTTATAATAAATACGTCAAATTTTAAAACGCGCCAGAATGAATTCACGTATATCTTAGGAAATTTTGAATAAAAACCTCTGATTTTTTGCAGGTGTGCCTAGAAATACATCTACTTGAAGATGAGGTCAAAAATTGTATAAATAGGTTATAATTAAAAGGGTTTTTCAAAAAATTTATAAAAAATATTTTAAAATACAAATTTTTAAAATAAATAGTAAAACGGGTGCAATTATATTTGGATTAAGCTTAAATTTCGAATCCTGGAAGAAGGAATCAAATAAGTTTAATAAAAAGAAAGATTTCAATAAATATACAAATTCGACTAACATTGAGAAGCTAAAATTTTGAGAGCTAATTTTTTAAAAACTAATCTTGCGAATTTTACAAAACCTCGCAGTTTGGCATAATTTGAGTCATAGAATCGAAATATGAGAAAAACCCGGCATGTCATTTTAGAAAAAGTCTGATTTTGTGTCAAACTACCTACATTAGAACAATGTTATATGTAAATCTAATACATATCCTAATTCGTTCTTTCGAGACATGAAAAACGTTGTTAAACGTTGCTAAAGTTAAATTTCTCAATCGACTTAGTAGAAAGGGAGATATAGAGCTTTTTTTACGCGCGGTGCACGTCTTAAAAAAATTTTTTAAAAGGGAAAAAAGACTGAGAAGTGTACATTCTTCGCATCCGCCTTTATTATGAAACCGGTGTCCCACTAGAATATTTCTGCATTTTGTCAGTGAAATCTAAAACAATATACCTTTACGCCTCGACCTATTGTTATAAAATATTGGCCCATAAACTTGTTTGTACCGCCAAGGTGTGTGTGTGTGTGATAAGGGCTATCTGCCTAAGAGGAGGGATGCCTTCGTGGAGGACTTTCTAAGGGAAACTGGCTCGTATATACGTTACACATGGGGAAAACCACGAAAACACCCATGCAGCCAGCCCGTTCGCGGGATTCGAACCTCGGACCGAACTACCAGTGTTCAGCGACTTTACCGCTCGGCCGCTGGTGGGCACTGTACCGCCAAGGTAAATATTGACCAATATTAATTTCCTAATTCAGTTGTATTCTATTGAATTAATATGTTTCACAAACTATAATCAATCAACAAATGGACTGTATTCCTACACTTTTATTAAATTACACTTGTCAGCGATGCAAAATAATTGATACAAAATAAGCGAGCCATTCTACATGGCTGTCACAAACACAATTCTATCAATCAATTATCTTGTTGCCACACATAAAGTTCAAAACTAAAGGAAGAAAAGCAAAAGGAATTTACGCTGTTTGCAACAATAAAATGAAGCAAACGATACTCACATAAACATCCTGGCCCTCGTTGAAATCCCAGGGGATTTCAACAGTTGGAGCATTTTGAAACTTCTTAGTCTGTAATAAAGATAAACATAACAAAAATAATACAAAATATTATATGCGAAGCAGTTCATAGTTTTTTAGTCTGAATAGGAAGAGGACACAATTTCACGACTGGTCGTTTTATGACACCATGACCAGTTTTAATACTAGCAACTCTGACTCTTTGATCTGAGCCCGGATGAACAGCAATTATTCTCCCTAACCTCCATTTAAGAGGCGGAAGGTTGTCTTCTTTGATGAGGACTAAGTCATTGACTTCTAAATTGTTTTGACTTTTTTGCCATTTAGGTCTTTGTTGAAGCTGAGACAGGTATTCTCGACTCCATCTTTTCCAGAAGTGCTGAAAAATAAACTGTCTCACATGCCATCTGTCAATGTGATTGAAGGAACTATAATTTAGATCTGGTTCAGGTATGGCAGTTAAAGACGTTCCTATTAGGAAATGACCAGGTGTTAATGCAGTTAAATCATTTGGATCAGCCGATGTTGGACACAATGGCCTAGAGTTGAGACAAGCCTCAACCTGCGCTATCAAGGTCTGAAATTCCGGATAGGTCAGCACAGTATCACCAGCAGTCCTTTTTAGATGTAATTTCATTGACTTTACTGCCGATTCCCATAGTCCACCAAAATGGGGAGATGATGGCGGGTTGAATATCCATTTTATTTCCTCTAAAGACAAAAATTTGTGAATTTCTTGATTTTGCTTACATTGCAAAAAACATTTTCTGATTTCTTTGTCTGCACCTTTAAAGTTAGTACCGCAGTCACTATAAATCTCAAATGGTTTCCCTCTTCTTGCAATAAATCGTTTCAATGCACTTAAAAATGCCTTTGTTGACAAATCTTCTACCACTTCAAGATGTACTGCCTTGATTACAAAACACACAAATAAGCATACGTAATATTTAAATGATTTTTGTCCACGTCCTGCACGATGTTTAATCATGAACGGTCCAGAAAAATCTATTCCAGTTCGATGAAATGGTCGTGATTGTGTTACTCTAGATTCCGGTAGATCAGCCATTATTTGACTTGCAGTTTTAGCTCTAAGTTTACAACACGTAATACAAGATTTTACTACTTTTCGGATAGCAGATCTAGCAGCTATGATCCAAAATTGCTGTCTAATTAAAGATAGAAGAAGTTCCGGTGCTGCATGCAGATATTTGACATGAAAGTGTCTAATTATGATTTCTGTCAGATTGTGTTTTGAAGGTAATAAGATTGGATGTTTTTCATTTTCTGATAGTTGCGCATTTTTCAGTCTTCCTCCTACACGTAACACTTTGTTGTCATCTAAAATTGGACACAAGCTAAGGAGGTTGCTGTTTGTAAGTAAGTCCTTTCCCAACTCCAAACATTGAATTTCTTTAAAAAAGTGAAATCGCTGTATTATTCGGACAATACAGAAAGTTGCAGCTCGAATTTCATTACTAGATAAAAAAGACGTATTTCTTTCTAGATATGCTACTTTAGAATTCGATATGAATCTTAATATCCAAGCAAATATGCGTTGTAACTTTGGAAATGAAGATATATTTGATATAATAGCAAGTTCCTGTACAGGTTCAGAAACTACAAATGAGACTGTTTTACGTGCATCTGGTAATGCCTCTTCATCTATAAGAATATTTTTAGACAAGGCAATCTCACTGCACTTTAACCAAGAAGGACCATTCCACCACAATTGATGAGATAATAGTTCTGCAGGAAATAATCCACGTGAAGCACAATCAGCTGGATTTTCCTTTCCATCAACATGACTCCAGTTCTCAGGTGGTAAGATGGATTGTATTTCAGAAACTCTATTGGATACGAAGACTTGCCATTTTTTAGGATCTGACCTTAGCCATGACAACACGATTTGTGAATCACTCCAAGCTTGCACTAAATCAAAATTTATAACTAATGCAACTTTTACAGACTGAATTAAGCGTGCCAATAACACTGCTGCACATAATTCCAGTCTTGGAATCGTAATAGATTTTAATGGTGCTACACGAGTTTTAGCTGTTACGAGTTTAACATTAATGTCAGAGTTATTGCAAGTTTTGATATAAATAACTGCTGCATAACCTCTTTCAGACGCATCACAAAATCCGTGAAGTTCACATCGAAAATAATCAGGTAGCAGAATTTTCCTAGGTATATTTATAGAATTCAAAAGTTTAATTTCTCTACATAGATTTCTCCAATTTCGATCAATCTCTTCTGTTACAGGATCATCCCATGATAACTGTAATTTCCACAATTGCTGAAGGATCATTTTAGCGAGAATTACAAACGGAGCTATCCACCCCAATGGATCGAATAGTTTTGCTACGAATGACAAAATAATTCTTTTAGTCGGAACACTTTGATACTCTATTACACCGACATTAAATTCTTCATTGTCCGGATGCCATTCCAATCTCAGAACTTTCAATGGTTTGTCTTCTATTACACGATGAATATTGTCACTATCTGTGTTTGTTAAGCCAGAGATTTTTAACAATGACGGTTCACTTGTCGACCATTTGTGAAGCTCAAAGCCACCACTTTTTAGCAGATGTTGCAATTCGTCTATCAATGCAATACCTTCCGAACTATCTTTTACACCAGTTAACATATCATCAACATAAAAATCTCTTAAAACTATATTCTTTGCCTTTGGAAAGTTCAATCCTTCATCAATCACTAACTGACTCAACACTTTGGTTGCAAGATATGGAGCAGCTGCAGTTCCATATGTAACTGTTTTCAAACGACAAACTTGTATTTGCTTATATGGGCTATCTCTCCATAATATTCTCTGAAAATCTCTATCTTTTTCATGAACCTTTATCTGTCTGTACATCATTTTAATATCAGCAGTTATTGCAATGTTATGAAGTCTAAATCTTAGTAAAATACAAATTAAGTCATCTTGTATTTTTGGGCCTATCATTAGTGTATCATTTAAAGAAACACCTGTGGTTGTTTTAGCGCTCGCATCGAAAACAACTCTCAATTTTGTTGTTAAGCTAGAGTCCTTCAACACAAAGTGATGTGGGATATAATAGTGTTTATTCTTTAATTCATAATTTGTGTCTGGCACTAATTCTACGTGTTCTAGTGAAAAGTACTCTTTCATAAACTGAATATACTGGTTGTAAATTTCTTTCATAGATAACAGCCTCTTCTCCAAGTATTGAAACCTTCTGTACGCCATTTCACGGGAGTCACCTAGAATATCTCTATTATGTTTGAATGGTAATGCAACTGAATAACGACCTGATGTGTCTCTAAAATGCGAGTTTTTAAAATGTTCTTCACAAAGTTTTTCTTCATTTGTTAAAGGTTGTACATTTGGAAACTTTTCTAACTCCCAGAAAGAATTTACTAACTCATCTGTGTTTGTATTCAAATGATTTACATATACTGGCTCAAAATTTGTAGATTCAAAATTTGTAGTACCCGAAATTATCCATCCCAACCTCGAATTTAGAGCAAATGGTAGATCAGGACCACGTTTGACAATTTCTCCCGTCATTAAATGCAGAAATACATTTACTCCAAATAAAATGTCAACTGGTTGTGACTTGTAAAATAATGGATCAGCTAATTGTAAATCACTGAAGTTATCGAAGATGATTGATGGCAAAGATACATAGGGAATGTTATCTGTCACCTTGTCCAGTACAAACGCTGATGTTGATACACGAATATCACTTTTAAAATGAGAAGTGAATACTAAATCGACTTCCCCATTACTTATAGTATTAAATTCTCCTAGACATGATACAGAAATGGAATTATCTTTCACTCGTAATCCTAATTTCTTCACACAATCCCTTGAAATAAATGATCTCTGAGATCCAGTGTCACATAAACATCTACACTTCACAAATTGTTGCTTAGAATTTTGAACTTTTATTAAAGCAGTACACAATAAAATGTGACTGGTTTGATTACCTTTTGCATTCGAATCATAATGAGAGGCACAAACTGTGGCTGAAACGTCCTTAGGACTCGTTAATTCATCTCTTTTAATGATAGATTGCGTAGGCGGAGATATACTGTTTAACTGAGTTTTATTCTTTGAATTATTTATAATGTGCAAAATACTGTGATGCTTCTTAAAGCAATGTCGACATGTATTTAAACTGTTGCATTTTTTGAGCAAGTGCATATTAGATAAACAATTAAAACAGTAACGATTAGATTTTACAAAATCTATCCTTTGCTGAACCGATAAATTTAGAAATTTCGAACATTTGGCTAAACTATGATCTTCTTTACAATAACCACAACCCAAAGTAGCAACCAGAACATTATTCTTATTTTGAAACACAGATTTAGGTACCTTATTACTTGTTGATTTGCTATTTTGAAGTGTTCTTGCATAGTTTTTTAGGAATTCAATTAAAGTCGTAAGTTTTGGAATTTCATTAGATTTTAACTGACGTTCCCACCATAATTTTGTAGCAGGGTCTAATTTTTGCAAAGTTAAATAAGTCATTAAAGTGTCACCAAAATTATCAATGGTTTGATTCAATACTTCTAAAGAACGAATTATTTCATTAATATTGTCAACTAAATTTAAAATAGCAAATGCTGATTCATTTTGAATAGTTGGTAAACTTAAAAAACGTTTAATATATGCAAAAATTTGTTCTCTCTTATTTGAATATCTTTCGTCTAACAGATTCCATGCTATTTCAAAATTACAATCCGAAATTTGAATGGTTTGAATAATGCGATATGCTTCACCTTTCAACGAAGCCTTCAAATACTGCAATTTTTGAGCATTAGATAAATTTGTATTATTTCTTACACAAGCACTGAAAAGATCTTTAAAAGCTATCCATTCTGTAATATTACCACCAAAAGTCGGTAATGTTAACTTGGGTAATTTAATATTGTCAAGAACCTGTTCTGAAATTACACTATTAGAATTATTTTTATTATTTTGATTTTTTAATATTTTTTCACCTTTAAATTTCCACAAATAAATTTTATCTGTGTACTCCTGAACATTATCTATTTCGTTTTCTAATTCTTTAATATCTGTAATTAAACTTTCGATTTCAGAATCAAGCTTCCTTAACTCAGTTTCTTTTTGTTTCAATAATTCGACACATTCCTCTAGTTCTATTAAATTAATTTCATCTGCAGTTAAAATAGTTTCAATTTTCTTTACATAATTAGTAACACTCCTGCGTAAGACCGCTCTTTTTGTTTTAAAAGTTATAAGTTCACTCATAATTGATCAATTCAAAAACAGAAATTGTTCTTAAATCACTTAACACTATTATTAAAATGAAATCGAATTCTATGTTGTATTACAACATTGTTCTTAAAATTTAACAACAAATTAAACGAATTTTTGTTCAAAATCCACTTACCTCACAAAGTGGATAATTTTCACAAACCATATGCAAATTGCGTTGTTAGAATACACTTAAAACAGTCACTATCTTCACTAGCTCTCCGGCTAGACTTTTGACCAACAATAAATGTTCTTTACACTTAATATGTTTCACAAACTATAATCAATCAACAAATGGACTGTATTCCTACACTTTTATTAAATTACACTTGTCAGCGATGCAAAATAATTGATACAAAATAAGCGAGCCATTCTACATGGCTGTCACAAACACAATTCTATCAATCTTGTTGCCACACATAAAGTTCAAAACTAAAGGAGGAAAAGCAAAAGGAATTTACGCTGTTTGCAACAATAAAATGAAGCAAACGATACTCACATAAACATCAGTCTTCATGACTTTATGACAAGATCTTCAAATTAAGAATGCCCAAAACTATTTCATGAAAAATATAAAACATGATATAAGTATTTAATTATATTATTATTTATTTTGTTTACATATAAGAATTGTTGGAATTATCATGTGATTTTCTCATATATACTAAAAGCCAATGAAAAACTTTAGCGTCATGTGATATTTACAATAATGATTAAAGTAGCTGGAATTAATGTAATTTAGTGATTAATATAATGCAATGTAGTAGCTGGATTAATTTTTCAGTTTCGTAGAGTTATTATTATTATTATTAAAATATGAAAATAATTAGTGCATAGGAAAAAAATTATGTCTGAACTCCCTTCTTTACTGGAAGAGGGGGGAAAACCGCAAAATGAAAAAAAAAGTACACATATGCATTAAATCATAGATTTTTTTAAGATTTTTCAGAACTCGTATAATATGCGTAAAAGTAAGGAGCGAAAAGTCAGTTTGTTACTGATGCTGGTGGTTTTTATCAGCTCATTTGACTTCATATAATATCCATAAAAGAAACTAGGGTGAACTACGACAAAGCGTCAACAACATCTTCAGGTTCTTTATTCGTAAAACGTTGATAAAAATAACGTGCAAAAAAATACCATATCCTCATTTCACGAACATTATAAGCATATGTTTGGAGGCATGCTGCCTGGAGAGTTATTTAAATAGCCGAGTTGAATAAAAAAGCAGCACGTTAATCTTAACTGGATATAGTACAAGATAATCATAATTGTTACGTATTGGAAAGTTTACATCATACAAGGGAACTTTTATTTTAATATGAAGTTTTATTTTCTCACGTGTAAAACAAAATTATTCCACAGGAAATTATGTAAATGTATAACGATAAACATTGTATCTCAAGAAATTTGAAATATTTGTCTTGCTACAGAAAATATTAATATGTTTAAAGGGACCTATTTTTTGGCGATTATTACAGGTAGCGATAACGTGCAATTTTTGAAGTTCGACAATTTGCTTCGAGTAAAAGATACTTAATATGATTGTCAGGGTAATGATCAGCTGGTTATGCAATGGACAAAATTGCGGATTTCATATTTGAAGGTGCAATTTAATAATATTTATAATGATGATTATTACCACCAGTCCTGATAATTATTAGCAACACAGAGTAATAAGAATAATAATAACAAACGTCCCTCGTGGACTCATTTTTCAGACACATGAATTAAATTAAGGTAGAAAAAAATTAAATATAAGATAATCTAGAGTTTATGTTATTACAACATATTATTTTTAAGACATCGTTTACGAAATGTACAGTTTCTTAAGAAACACCAGTAGTTTTTTAAGTTACCTATGAACAGAAACAAGAATAAACTTTATCTCCTTAAATCAGCCTCAAGTCGAAAGCTATTATTATCTAATGATATAATCTTCTTATCTGCTGGCTCTACCTAAATGTAATGACAGCCCAGAAATTAAGGTACGTAATATGTAAATAGTTTAAAGAATAGGTGCTCATAGAAAATGTAACTCTGCAATTTTTTAACTAGACAGAGACAGTGTCATCTGAAAGAGAATCCAAACAAATGTCAGCTAAGAATATTTCCTTCTTTTGTAAAAAAAAAAAAAAAATTGCTTTAATATATTTTGTAATTTTTTTAATTTTGAAAATATTGCAAAATTTTTAAAGTATATTTTTTATGAGAGATTAAACATTTCATAACGTTCACTTCTGAAATTAGAAATATTTTCAAAAACACACGTAACTATGAACACAGAAAGTTGCTTCTGTAAGGCGACAACAGAAACCCATTAAAACTTTGATGAACAAAATTTTAAAGAAACACAAAACCTTCTATTGGGCTAGATGGCCTTTCTTGGAAAATTCACATCGTTATATTCGTTTCCTCTTTTGGTTTGGTTTGGTTTATTTATATTATGGCAAAGCACTCGAGGGCTATCTGCCTTAAGGGAGGGATGACTTCGTGGAGGACTTAAGAGAAACTGGCTCATATACACGTTACACATGGGGAAAACCACGAAAACACCCATGCAGCCAGCCCGTTCGCGGGATTCGAACCTCGGACCGAAATACTAGTGTTCAGAGATGTTACCGGTCGGCCGCCGTTTCCTCTTTTCAACTATTGACAATTTTATGCTTGACCAAAGGTTTCATCCTAAAATATTACTAATGTATCCATTTCTCCGAAATGCAGAAACATTTATTTAATCAAACGAGCAATTTTATTGTATATTCCTGTGTCTTTCCACCTTCTGCTCTATAAAAAATGTATTTTAACAACATTTGGCCTTCACGTAAAATAGGGCTTCATTCAAAGTCGATTTTCAAGGTAAATGTTGCAAATATTTGTTTTATTGAACAAAAGCAGTTGTTTTGAAATAGAACCTAAATGCCACTATTTTAATTTCAGTTGCGAACGTCAGAAAATCTTAATATTTCCTACTTTAAGATTTAGTAAACATTCAAATATTACTTTTTACGAAAAAGCAGAGAGACGTATTTTTGAGAAAATATCTTTTTTTTTATATATATAAATGCACATTGAAAGAGAAACTGTTTAGTTTAGTTTTAAATGAAATATGAAATACCCATTAGATTTGAAGCGTTTCAGCTTATGTAATTCCGGACTTTGATTATAATTTTATTTTAGCAAGCTCAGATATTTATTTTAGCATTCTTAGCTTATTTAAGTCAGCAGAATCAACATGAAAGTGAGTTATTAATATCCTGCGTAAATGCAATAAACCTTAACTTCGGCAAAGTAAGCTTTTCTTTACACTTACTTAGGTTTAAAAAACGGGAAAAAATTATCTTTTTAATGTTTCTTCTATTCTTTAAAAGTAGAAAAGCATTATGAATGTTGTAGAATTACAATTGTTCTTTTCCATTTCTTTCCCTTTGCTAGTTTGCACTTTCATTACCTTTGGAAATTCATTATTTCAATAAAAATATTCCTTTCAATTTAGATGCAGAAGTCGATTCAACAAAATAGCAGTTTAAAAATGTTACTTTTATTTAAGAAAAAGATCTGGAGTTATCAATATCATAAAATGAAAATATGATATGGTTCTAAGAAATAAAACATGTATTTTTTAAGATAAAGAATTCTGATCAAAAGTCATAATTGTAAATTTTTTTATCATTATTACACTAAGAGTTATTTCCTGTAATAAAATGTTCATCTAATTACAACTGAACTAATCCATTTTATGAAGTTAGCGATTAGTTTATCAAACATTGAACTAATCCACTTTATGAAGACAGCGATTAAATGTTTAGCTTGTTTACGACTTACTATAATTTCATAAGCCTAATATCACATAAATTTTTAACTGATTAGTAACTGAATTTTATATAATTTTATACATAATATTTATTTTTTGGCTCGTTTCTTTTAAAATTTTACTGGGAATCATGAAAATAAAATTCATACGCTAATAAAATAATGTAATTTTTTTAAATTTAATGTTAATTAAATCCTGTAATTTTTTTATGTAAAATTATCATACAAGTTAAAATTTTATGAACAATTACTTTTTTAAACTGAAGCGAAACACGCCAGGAAAAAATACCAGGGGGAAAAATCCTTAAAAAATAAACCTTTAGCGTAAATTCAATTTCGAGGACAATCTTAAACGTTTGCAAGGTAAGATGCATAAACAAGCAAATACACAGGAAAACCAACAGTAGTAGCAAGTAGAAGAAAAACGTATAAGGTATTTCTCCCGCTTCCATAGCGTTCCTTCGCGGTGTAGTGGTTCTGAACGCTGGTCGGGTATTTCCAGAGGTCCGTGGTTCGATTTCCGGAGAAGGCAATTGCTAATTTTTCATCTTGCCTGCTTCCAAAAATTACCTAATGTCTCTACAGTGGCGCCCGAACTAAAAAAGGTGTTTGATGTTGATTCTCCTCACCCAGGATTTGGCAATTGGGTCCACTAAAAACCCTAGTCGCCCTTTAAATGGGGGAGTATATAGGGTATTTCTCCCGACTTCCTAGCGTGCCTTTGTGGTGTAGTGATTTCGCATGCTGGGCCGGTATTCCAAAGGTGCGTAGATCAATTCTCGGCGAAGGTGAATGCTCATTTTTTAATCAATCATCTTGCCTTCCCCCCAAAAAAAATCCTAATGTCTCTGCAAACGTAATCACATTTGTTGGGTAAAAAAAAATATTCTCTGTTATTTAATGATATTAATTCTGATCCAGCATTCATAACCGATTGAAAAATTTGATATATTACATTTTTCCAATTTCCTTACTGCCATCTTGTTTTTGTTGAGAGTAGGCCGATGTTAGTGTTTAAAGATTCCTTGATATTTTATTTTATATATGTGTTTGCGACGAAGACACGTTAAAGCAAACATTGCTTCTATTAGTGAACGTATAACTAGGAGTTAGGTATTAGTCAACCTCAGAAATGTGAAATATAAGCTAAACAGTTTAACTAATGTTAGAAAGAATCTGCCATATAACACAACTGCATGTTTGCTTAAAAAAAAAAAAAAAAAAAAAAAAAAAAAAGAAACGCTTTGTTCTTAAAAATGTATGACTTTTTTTATTTTGCATTTCGATGCTGTACATTAAACTAGAATATGACTGGTGTAACTGAATCATAATGGAATCGTTTTTCTTTATGCATCTGATTTCAACTCAAGCAAAATGTATTCCTACAATGCGCAGTTAAATTATTCATATTCCACTTAATTTTTACCCGATAAATAGAACAAATTTGACATTCATTTTATTTATTCAGAAAAATTTGACAAATCTGGAAGCTTTCAGATTTTATATTAAGTCCAAAGGCGCATTTCTTTCATTTACATACACATACATGTTTCGAGAGCGTTTGGGTTAATGTCCCTTTAGGCTAAAAATATTTAAAAACGACATATGTTTAGATTTTCAGATAGACAGTCTTGCAGGCTGGAGATAAGAATATTTTTTCTTAGCCATTTTTACATTTCTCACTTTGAAATCGTTGAGTTTGTTAATCAAAAATTCGTTAAAGGTTTGCAAAATATGAAATAGATTGTAGAGTTCCTCACTTTGTAGATGCTAAGTGTCAGTTGAACGTGAAGAATCTTAAGAAATGATGAGCGATTAATCGCTTGAGTACGCGTGACAAGAAACAACAAGAGGAAGGGGTAAATTAACCCTTTATTATTCAAATAAGATTTAACAGAACTCCGTCTTGAAGTGTACAATAAAAGCCGAAACTTGGGCTTCAACTTAAGAGGCTAAGAAGTAAACAAAAATAATCTAAACTTAAGAGATATATTAATCTAAACTTAAGAGATATATAGCCGAAGCTAGCAAGATTCTAACCGAGTTGGCTTCTTAACGCTAATAGACTGCGAGCTATCAACAGCCTAAGTACGGCCGAGCGTAATAATAGCTTACGAGAAAGTAGCCTAAAAAGGCAGACGCGTGCTGACAGAATAACTGGTAACTCTCTCGCTAAGACCGAAGAACTTCGCGGTTAAATACCGCTCTTCCTCATTATGTATTCAGACGTGATTCTAAAACTACGTTCTGGCCGGAAATATTAAGTTGAAGTTGAGAATTTGACAGGAAAGAAACTGTTAATGAAATTAACATAATCCTTACAAGATGGATAATAAAACAAATTCGAAATCCAAAACTCGGGTATCCAGGTGCTCATGTTCGGGAGGAGGATTACATTACTCGAAATTTGATGGCTCTAGGTGCAGTCATTTTTTTCCCAATGCGAGTGCATATAAAAGTTTATGCAGATTCTTCATTATTTGATGACCTTAAATATAATACTGGGCGATAATATTCGGTGGTAACAATTTAGGAAGGGGACCGCAATTTAAAAAGTGATTAAAAAGTGAGTTCCACTAGTGGAACGCCTTGAAATATCGTTTTGAGACTAAATGTCCTTTTGGGCTACCGCCTCTTTTGGCTAAAAAGAATAATTAAAAGAATTTCTACTACAACTCTTGTGAAACCTTATCACAAATTTGGAAGCTACTAAAATTTTCAGCTTTATTTACCACACAATATTTTACAAGCTCCATATTTATAATTTTGTTAAACAAATGACTCAGATATATCGAATTACTTTGAGGCAAATATCATCATTATCATCGTAATCGTTATTTCTACTTGGTATGGATAAAATAAAATCTTTGTATAATTATTCAGATTCATTCTTGTGTATCACCTACTTTGCTCATAAGCATACTTGTCGACGAAATCTTGTTATGAAAACCATATTCATTCTAACATATTATGGTGCGCCTATAACAAGGCCGTTAACAACAAGAGAATAACAAGCTACGGAGAGAAAAGGAAAGCTGAATTTGACCTTATAAGTGCTTTCTCATCGCTAAAGTGTTTAGACATCGTAACTATACAAAGGCTGTTATGGAAAAGAGTCGAATAGCCATATAATTCATTGGAGATAGTCCTGACGAAACATTATATGGGATGAAAACCTGCAAACTTGGTAAAACGGTGTAATATTTCTTGGGGGTTGTATACGTATAAAATACTTCTATGCCTACATTTAGATAAAAGTTTGGGATGTAACCGAGGAATATGTTCTGATACTTGCAAACATTAAAGTTCTGGTTCATGTATTAAGATGCAGTTTCAGTTAGTTACGAGACTGAAGGTGCTGTAACGGACATCAGAATATTTATCTGAGACACAGATATTAAAAGCCTCATTGTAAAATTATACTGTAAGTACTTCTGCTGCATAAAAATATGCGATAAATGGAAATAAACTTTAAAATGAACATAAAATAATAAATTAGATGAAAAACACCCTGAAATAGGAAAACAAGTTTCCTATTTTTGGAAATTACTAAATGTAAATGATGCATAAATTTAAGAAAATCATATTTTATGCTGTTTATTATGATGGTTCAGATTAAGAAAGAGCTGAGTATTGATCTAATTTAAGTATATTTTTATGCAAGGTTTTCCAGTTTGGAAATGTGTTATTATCTGCATTATGCTTTCAGTTCGGATTCCTTCGTTCTTAATTATTTAAGCATATAATAATAAAATATGCAGGAAAACATCACTAATAGCATAAAATAATCATCAAGTTACTACTAAACAATGATTTACTTACATACAATTAAAAGTAATAACAAAAGGAAAAGAACCTAATTCGTTACATCATTGCACGTGTGCATTCGTCATCGTCATTTATTCTTTGTAGAACAAAAATAGAGAAAGTAAAAAGATCATCAGTCCTTTGGAAAAAACGGAAGAAAAAAATAATATTTAAACAAAGTAGAAAAGGAGATGGACATATAATATATAAATATACATTTCTTTTAATTTGCCTCGGACCGACAAATTAAAATTATATCCGCGGGCCGGATAGAACCTTTCGAGGGGCCGGAGTTCGCTCGCGGGCCGTAGGTTGCCTCTTCCCGCTTTAAAGTATTTTTTCCCTCCTTTTGGCATACTTTCGCTGTGTAACTGCTGACACACTCCACGTAAAATCAAGATCTTAAGTAGCACACAATGCCCGTTCGGCTTAGCCATTACCAAAGTATATCGCATTACAGCGACTGCTGCTGCCACGGTTCTAGCAGGCCTATTACCTCTCCACATTAGGACAATCATTGAGTGAGCAATAACAACCGTCACAATGCTGAAAAGACAGACAACTTACAGAGATCTTACCTTAATCTTGTCGACTATGAGCGCAAGAGGTCGCTGCTTAATGTACATCCAGCGCAACATGGAGCAGGTATTCATGCCCACCCGACGATGGTTTAAAATTCTTGTTCTTGCCAAAATATTTCGGAAAATGCAATTTGCGTATATATAGACGGTTCCAAATTCCATGGAGGAGTTGGATGCAGTGCTGTAATAAAATGTAACGCTGAAGTTTTACAAACATGGAAAGGGCACTTAGAATCAGGAAATACGATATTTCAAGCTGAAGTGGCCGCAATTAGACAGGCCATCCCAGTGACGGAAAAATTTGATGGGCACGCATTCCGCATCTTCACAGACAGCCATTCTGCTATTTATGCAATCCGCAATCCCTACCATTCCTCTACTCAGATAGCTGATATCCAGACTTTTCTTAGAGAGAGCGAAAGTCGAAGGACTATTAATATCTCCTGGATAATGGCACATGCTGGATACCAGGGGAATGAAGTAGCCGATGAACTCGCCAATGAAGCAGCAAGAAACATCAATGCTCAGCCTGTGCCCCTTCTGCTACCTAGATCTCATCTCAAGAGACAAATCTGGGAAAAGGCATTAAAACAATGCCAAGAGGAATGGGATGCAGCTCTTCATGGTAGAAGAGCTCATGTATTTTATTATAAAGTTTTCACTGATCGACTTATCTCGGCACCCTTTGTAACAAGATTAGTAACCTGCCACGGCCCCTTTCTAGAGTATTTCTGTAAAAGGGGATGTGTCTCATCCAACCTCTGTGTGTGCGGTGAAGCTGGTACTCCAGACCATTACATAACAGTATGCCCACTCACATAGACGTGGTACATGCAGCTACCAGTTGATGATGCACCATTCATGCGCTTCTTCATTAAGCAGCCTGCTCTGCTCAGAAAACTAAAACTTATAATGGAAAAACTGCAGGATTTGGGACAGGACCTTTGTCATGTCACCTAGTGCACTACAGATTCCTACCCAGTCTTCAGTACTAACTGCCTTATTCCTGAGTGCCTCGTTGTAGGTACTAATACTCTTGCGCGGCATGTTAGTGTGCTATTTAGTGCGCATATGATGAAGCCCAGTACATGGGCACTCTAAAGTAACTAACCTATCCAAAGCTACTATATATGTAAAATGCACCAGGGTAACTTATGTGTGTTTATTTCGTTATGCATACATGTATGTTCATTGTAGAACTGGCCTGTAACCAAGAATAAAATGTTTAATTATTTGTGTGGAATATTTATGTACGTGCAATAACGTACGCATGTGCAAAACAAATATTACTGTAACAATTTATTCCCAGTGTTTAAACCTAGGTGCGCATAAAATGCACCACGTTAATGTTTAATTATTCATGTATAATATTTATGCAACAGCTGCAGTGTGTGCATCAGTATACAATTATTGTATTGTAAAGTAAAATTATTGTAAAATGTTTAAATATCAGTTTAAAATGCTCAAATGTTAATATACAGCACCAACAAAGGTTTCTATTAAGCTCCTGACGCCGGGCTTCTGGGGCGCCAAAGAATTATCGCGTTGTACAGTTGCGGATTCCGGGCGATACCCGAATAGTCCTGGTAAGCCGCCCGGGTGTCCGGATCCGCCCTCATCTGTCACCTGTTAGCAAACTCGGCGCGTATTCAAGAGGTCCGGATTCGAGTCCCGGTGAGGCCTTTGTTCATTTTTTATATTTTTCACGTGTATTGCTTCAAAATAACCTAATGACTCTACAATATGTTCTGATGAAGTAATCTACGATTTCATAAAATCTCCACAAGTGCTCATTCTCACAGGTAGGTCCAAGAAACAGAATAAATGTTTTAAACATCATAAATGTTTGGTTGGATTTTCACGATCTTGTATGGTCTAAAACACTTGGGTTTGAGTTTTAAGACCAGGCCTATATAGTGTACGTATGATTGCCAATATATCATGATGCTGGAACTTATGTGGCATGTTTATGTCTTAAATTATAGGTTTTGCGAATTCAGCTTGTACTTTCAAAAATCTGCTTCTAGCTTAAAAGGGCATTACCCGGAGTGGGTTATTAGTCCCAAAAAGGGATTTCGTGGCGTATCACTTTAAATATCTGGATCACTTTTCAAATTTTTGACACGAAATATTATCTCCTTTTGTTACTTTTAAAGAAATTAAATAATGAAGAATCTGCATGAATGTATGTATGTTTCTCGTGTTGTGAAAAACCAATGATACCAGAGGCCATAATATATTGAATAACGTAGTCCTCAAACCAAACATGTGCACCTGGAAACCCGAATTTTGAATTTTAATTTTATATTTCATAGTTTGTAAAACTTTGATGAATTTTTCAAAACTCAAGGATTTGAAACAAAGCAGCGGCAACACTATGCGGATTTTTAAACAATAGTATCTCCAGCTTGTCGGACTGCATATCGTAAATTCTAAAGATATACTGTTTTTAAGCATTTTGCGGTATCGCTATTCAACTGAATTTTATGTGGAGTAACTGCGAAGAACATGAAATCTAATTAATTAATTTCAAACACGAAAAGTTAATAATACGAAGTAAAAAAATTTGCAAGCCATTTTACAATGAAAATTGTACATTGATATAATAAACTGAGATTAGGATGAAAATAGAAAAATGTAGGCCAACGCTTAACACTTCATAGGGAATTCTAAACACATGCTATTTTTAAAATTTTTGTAATTTTTATATTGATCGTACATGGCCTATGTGCGAATAAAAATGACTTTTAATAAAAAATAAGCTAAAAAATAGAAAGAAAATTATTAGCAATATTGGGTACAATAGCAAACTGGTAGACTGCCAGCTCAGCCAGAATGTAAAAAAGTCTTAACGAACTCTTTTGGGGGATCGTTAAAATCTGAGTACTTTCAGATTTTTTTTTAAGCTTTCTTTGTAGATCAACACGAAAGTTGACGAAATCTAACTGTATTTACGCATTTAGCAGCTCTGTAATTCTGTCATGATTAACAGCATTAACCATATACACTATTTATAGGAAAAGAAAAAAAACCTAATATAGTTTCCTTTTGTATGGCCACTGGCGGCTAGAGGAACCAGTAACCAAATTCTGGTGGTAACGAATTATTCTTCATCCCTTTTAGTTCGGATACCTATTCTAGATTCATTTAAAAGTTTTTCGATGTTATTAAAGTGAAGAAATTCGTAATGCCCTCGCCATGATTCGATATCCGGACCTCTCGAATCGGCGTCGAGAGTACTTTTATTTACACTACGAAGGCATGCGGAAATAGACACATTAACAAATAATTCAAAATTAAGAAAATGACCTAGAAATTTCGAAAAATTATCAGTTTGAAGAATATTTTTTTGGATCTAACTAATCATCATAAAAACAGCATTCTATGATGATTAGTTTTACCGTAAAAAAATAAATAAATAAAAAAAAATCGCTTCAAATATAGCGTCATGGTTGTAAATATATATATGTATGAAAGTTCTCAGAGAATATGAATCTGTAGAAATGAATTTGAATATTTGACACAAACAAACCAACAGAAAAACCGATAAAAACAGCCGAAATATACCGTAAATGCCTTCATAATATATCTTTGCATCGTAATTGGCTCCACTGCGATTAGGAAACAATGGCTAATTTGTGTTTTGCACAGAGAACACGTCTGAGGTACAAAAATCCTAGATTTGATAATATTTAAAAATATTTTGGCGATCTCTGAATGAACACTTACATAGTTTTAAAACTGAAATTATTTAAATAATATTATGTATCTATATGTGTATGTAGGTAGAGGTTTGACTAGACTAAATATTACTGCATCAATTTGAAATCTGCCGAATTAAAAAAAATTATTGTCTTTCGAATTTTCCTTAGAACGTTTCATAGGAGAGGAATTCATCATTTCTGTAAAATATGTGGGTTTATACTACAATTAAAATTCGATTTTAGAAAATACGAATGTTAATGTAATCGCAGTCGTCTAATATCGTAACTAGATATGCATTTTTTAAGGGATAGAACGATAAAATAATAAGAGACCTTTCTGTGTCTTATTTTTCAATTGCATTGTTAACAGCAGCAAAGTCCTACATAGTTTATAAGGAGATGCTGCAGTCTTTCATGCATGTTCTAGTGGTTGCAGGTTCTAGTGCGTAGCACAATCATCTAAAACAGAGAAAATTCGCAGTTCGAATCCCTGGGGATCTTAATTTATATATCACGTTTTCTGTCTGGAAATGCAAGTGGCGTAGAAGCCTACATTTTTCACAAGAAATGAAAACTATTAAATATTGAAACTTACTTTCAGAATATTCTCTTTTCACGGAATGTAGCTTTCATTTTATGACTCGTTCGTATTAATTACTTAGCAACCGTTTAATTTTACGTATTAAGGGGATAAATATTTTCATTTCGCCTCAGCGAAACAAGCATTATTCAAAGAGAGCGAAGTATTCTATTTCTTTTATTTATCGTAATTCAGATTTGATTTATCTTTTAATAACACCTCATCGTTGCCCACTTTTACTAAACACGATATATTTTCATCACAAATATCGCTATCTTCTTTCATATCCATTTAGACATTTACATTGCGCTTCTTTTCTTCATTATTCTGCTCTCCTGTGATCTCCTAAAATTAAAATCCAGATTGTAATAACAAAAATATGAATCCTTTCACGGCACTGGTATGCCAAGGCGACTTCTGATATTTTTGCAATAATATCTTGAATTATAATTTTCAGTCGTTGAATTTAATTTTGCATTGTAATGTAAAATGAAAATAAGTTAATGCATTGTTAATGATCCCCAGACATGTTTATTACATTTTCTGAAATACACCGTTGGTGAACTCAGAAAGGAATATTTTCAATTATTAAAAGTGTTAGCAAATGAAGTATCGGCATTAAAAAAGCATATCTGATGTGCACAGTACATGATTACAGTTAAAAATTAGAATTTCTACACAAAAGAAAATTATTCGCCCAGCAGGCAGGAAATCAAAATTTTCGGTTCACAAAACTGAAAGCTAAATTTTGGTCCTGCGGGACAAAATGACACTGCAGTTTGTGCACCAACTGGCTTAATTAACTTAAGGGTTTGAAATTAAGGGGATTAAGGGTTTGAAATGTAAGCAAATTAGGCGTCGCTTTAAATTTAATTCTGGATAATTCTGCAAGTATTGTATGCAGATTAACGAAAGGTATGGAAATCTTTCCCGGAACATAAGGCCAACATAATTCAATCACTTAAAAGCAAAAAATTAAAAATGTTTCAAAATGTAAGACTGAAAAACTAACTTCACCGGGTAACAGAGAGGGAATATACGCTTGCACATTTGATGCCGCCTATTGCAACAAAAAAGGGGGGTACACATATCATACAGTCCCATGTACAAAATTACAAAGCTCTATGGCTACTTGTTTTTGAGTTATGCGAGATACATACATACGTAAGTACTAACAATGTTACGAACGAAATCCCTTATGAATCCATTTTAAATTCATTGGTTTTTCTTTCCTATGGCGGTCCCCCGAGATTGCATCGCCAATTAACCAAGATATCTGGTCAAAATCTGGCTTCTTATATATCGCCGCATAATAGCCTATTAACACAACGGCCATGCCATGCTGAAAGTACCGGTTCTCGTCCGAACACCATGTTAATTTTTGTTGCCGCAGCGTATTGCTTCTTTTATATTATTCATTTTTGATGAGGGTTTTCGAATCCGCATGGTTTTAAAAAAATATATTCATTGCTATTTTTATGTGAATATGACGTTAAAATCCCAATCACATTATGTTTCGGTTACGCGGGACTTGTCGTCGAAAGGTACAATTCTCAAAGCCAGCGCAATTCCAGGAAACTCACGTAGCTAGGTTGCCATTTTCACTTACTACAAAGACTTGAACGCCAAATACTAATCGATTACCACGTGATCTCAAATTGGGATCACATGAGGCTTCAGAAGCAGAATTGTCGTCTGATTGGGTGTCTCTACCCGGGACTGAGGTCCAGCTGAGACATTTTTGGTGAGGTTTGAAAAAATTCCTCGTAGCCGCAAAATGGTTTCCGTAGCTAGGTGGGGATCTTTTTTCTAGGAATCCCCCGTTTAAAGCAGTGCTACTAGAATCTCGTTTCTTAGAAAAGTCCCGTCTAGCAGGGACTGTAGCCATGTGTGTTAACCTCTTAACAGTCTTTAATTTACCAATGGATGCCGTGTCATTTTTTCAACTAAGAAGACTTTTACCTGACGAACAAATATGCGAAAATAGCCACAACATGAAACTTTATGCTAACGACGAAAGCATTTGAAGGAGCAATGTTGAAAACTGCAAAAAGAAAAGGCCTTCTGTGTTGTAAATTGGGTCAGCGGTTCCAGAATATCGTTTATCATGGGTATCATGGTTTATCATGGGTACTATCCTTGTACATACGTACAAGGAAGTAAAAATTAGTAGATTAATTTGTTGTTCTCTCTTTTCCCAATTCAATAATTAAATAAACTTCGAATATATTAAGTGAAGGAAATTATTTCTTAAAACTATTCTTAGGAAATATGTGAGAACTGTTGTTATTGGTATATACTGTGTTGTTTATTTTTACATTTGCGCTCCACGAGCTTGGAGAAATTATAGCTGAGATTTTGGCGCAAATCTAAAATTATCGCCGAATATGGTGGGGGACCGCTATAACGAAGAAGTAACAAAGCATTTTAGGGTACTTTTCCGTGTTGCCGGCGCAGACGATAAAGTCGCCCATAATGGTACAACCGAAGCCAAACGGAATATCCTCGCTGGTATCCTGTTACGCCTCATTTTCAAAACAAGTCGCAGACATTTCTTAGCAGATTGATTGTCCTTTCAGTACAGGCATACAATTACATAGAATTTTTACCAGACAGTTCAGTTTTATGCTCAGGCCATTCGCGGTAATTAAGTCAATTAGGATGCAGTCACACCGCTCACCCGAAGGCGAAAATACAGAAAAAGCAAAGTCCAGGGTTAAATTCATGAATTTTAATGAAAAATGAGTAAAGCACTGCGGTTTTACGTAATTTCTAAGTAAGCTATTTGTACGAATTGAAATCATTCTTGCATTTAAACTTGTGTTCCAAATTAAGATTTAACTTGAAATTAATGTAGATAATTGAGAGGATTATATTTTTGTAACGTAGTTTACATGTGATGAGATAATTTGGGTAACAAGATATGTATCGGCGAATCAGGATGTTGAACCATGAAAGCATAGTTAATTCTTAAATTAATGTATTTTAAAAAAAAATATTGTCTTTATTTATTGGCTTTTTACAAAATTTTAAATGATATTTAAATGTTTCAAAATAAAAAAATTCTTAGAAATAACATTTGTTAACATTTTTTTATGTGTATACTGTATGTTTTCGCCAATAAAGTCTTCTTGGCGAGATTTGCTCCGACGAAACGGAAAAGTACCCATTTTAGAGTCCTTTTTGGGAAAAATTAGTCCTTTATTCCGTCCGTACATACAGATGTCATGCAAAAACTTCATCAAATGAATTCGAGAGCGGTCAAAATGGCTATTTTTGTTGAAATACGATAACCGACATGTTTCGCGATTGCAATACTTCATTTAATTCGTACAAGGAAGTAAAAATTGGTAGATCAATTTGTTGTTCTCTCTTTTCCTAATTAAATAATTAAATAAACTTCGAATATACACATATTTAAGTGAATTAATGCCAAAATGTTTATCATTGTGATCAAATTTATAACTAGAAAAGGCTCGAACAAAGCTTCAAACAAAGCTCGAACAAATTTTTTTCTTTACGTGTCTAGTGCACAAATTGTAGTATGTACGTATCTCTCACAAGTCAAGAACGAGTAGCCGTAGAACTTTGAAATTGTGTATGTGGAACTTCTTTAACTCTTCGGCTGATCACCTCGCGATATCCACGGGCAACTCGAATGTAGCAAAATTTGCTCATCCTGCGATTTCCGCGGGCATATGTTTTTCTTCCTTTATTGAAGAGCGCATCCCGTTTTTTTCCCCGTTTAACCATTGAAATAAATTATATACAGTATTAGGTGTTTACTCTACGTTTTGGCCAACAGATAGCCTTAGTTGTCCACTAAATTGCGGCATTTGAAGGCACATGGTTTTAGTGCTCAAACTTCACTTTTTGCCGCTTTTTTCTTACAGAAATGGCTGCTAGAAAACGTTCAGCGATTACCTTAATTATTTAATTATATTATTGAATTATTAATTAGATTTATTGATTATATTAATAATTAGATTGATTATTAATTAGATTTATTGAATCTGGTGCAAAGACTGTGGTGTTGGACTTTGCTTTGAAACCTGTTTTGAACTGTATCATACTAAACTGCATTTCTAAGGTATTTTTCCCTCAGCGCTTTATATTTTCTTAAATTTTATACATTTTACTTTTTTATATTATGCAATAAATAGAAATTAACTGTAATTCGACTGAAATTTATTTTAAAAAAGATTTTTTTTTGTGATAACATCTGAAATTGTTTTTTCTGGCAACTTAGATTCTCATGATAAAAATCTGTATAAAAAATATTTTCTAGAAAGAAAACGTGCATTTAAAAAAACAAAACAAAAAAAAGAAAAAAAAAAAAAAAACGCAGTTTTGGAAGCGGTTTTGGTCTACAAATTGAGCAGTCAGAGGGTTAATATGCAGTTATGGCCTCCCTTTTTTCATTGCAATGATTGCACCAATCGTATAGGTACGTATAACAGAGTTGGTAATGCATGTATTACCAACTCTGTTACCTGGCTCGGTGGGCTTAGTTTTTTAATTCTTATATATTGGTAAATTTAGCATTTTTTGCTTTAAAAGTGATTGAAGTATGGGGTTTTTATTTAATTATTCTACGCCTTTAGTTAATATGCATGCAATAGTTGTAGAATTATCAACAATTTAAAAGTTTAAGTGGCGAGTTAAGCCTAACGTACCGCTATTTGTTCACATTTGAAACTCGATAGAATAGTGAATTAAGTCAGTTTCTGCATTTTCAATATGTTTTTGCCAAGCGGGCTCAAAGTAAACTTTCATTCTTGTGCACCCAAAAATCTGCTTTCTTTTCCACTGGCCGAAATGCTTGTTTTTGCGTAGAAACTCTAATTTTAATTGTAATTTTTTTAGACTGTTTTAACTGTATTTGGTGTTTTATGTTTTTCCGTATTTTACAATTTTAACGAAGAAATTTTGAGATTACAGATTTTTGCTTTTCCGCGTAGTGAGAAGGGAATTAATTGAAGGAGAAACATATCTGTAACAAAATTTGAGTAAATAAGTTTAAATGAAATGCAGGAAAAAATGTGCATAATTATTAGGCCATAAAGGGAAGTCATGTGGCGTACATAATCGACTTTTTTAATTTTGGCTTTTAGTTCTCTCTTATTCGTCTTTCCTCGTCACGATATTTACTCAAAAAGAAGTTTCTAATCTTGAACTTTCAATTTTTTTCTCAAAAATTATATATGAACCTACTTATCAAGAAATACATAACTTAAAAACATTAGTTGTAGGTATTTTATGGAAAATTTAAAAAATTGCTAGATATGGAATTATTGTTCGCCAATAAAGAAATTTCTCACGAATTTGTCCGCCAAATGATACCCTATATCGAAAAAAGTTTAACATTTCATGAAATCTCCAAAACAGCATTGCATCGCCGAAAATACGTAAAATTGTACATTTTCGCGCTTTCAATCACATTGATTTGGTAGTAAATTTTTTACACATTATTTACTTCGAAATGAGAAAAAGTTGTGTAGCTATTTCCATTAATTATATATTGTGCTATCCTTAATAACACTGCAATCTGCATTTATACAAATCTTAAGATGAGTTTGATCTGATTTGTTTTATTTGATTATAAAAAGCACTTTCTGCTTAAGGACGCGATGCCTTCTGGAGACATTTCTAAGGGAAACTGTCTCATATACACGTTACAACTGAAGAAAATCATGAAAATTCAGATACATCCAGCCCGTTACCCGGGGCTTACCTCTTGACCGTTTAATCAGAAAAGAGGGCAAATCAATATATTTTAGGGGGAAATGCATTCTTTTTTATTCCGAAGTGGTTTTACATAGTTTTTACATTGTATTTCAATACATTTCATATACTGAGATTTATCTACTTTTATAACTCAGTTCCTCTTCAGGATTCCATTTTTACTTCCTTGTACGAAGTAAAGGAAGTGTTGTAATTGCGAAAAATTTCGAGTATGATATTTCAAACAAAATATCCATTTAGACCGCTCTTAAGTCTGTTTGAGCGATGCATTTGTGTGACATCTGTACGTAAGGACATAATAAAAGATTCTTTTTCCCAAAACGGATTGTAAAATGGATTTCAAATGGTTTCAGAAGACATTTTTCGTGACATCTGTTCGTACGTACGTACAATTCTGTAAGTACGTATCTAAGTACGTATGTAAGTATTATGTAAATATGTATGTAAGTACGCACAATTCTGTAAGTACGTATGTAAGTACGTATGTAATTACGCACAATTCTGTAAGTACGTATGTAAGTATTATCTAAGTACGAACATGAAATCAATATGTACACCTATGGTGTGTTTTTACCGAATGCGACCAAAAGTAAACTTTCAATTTTCTGCACCTAAAACTCCGCCTTTCTGCCCGTTGGCCGAATTACTTCTTTTTACGTAGAAACTCCCATTTTAACTGAAGAAATGTTTTTCAACTGTCTTAACTGCATTTCGTGTTTTATGTTTTTCTGTATTTTGCAATTTTTAATGAAGATGTTTTGAGATTTTATGTATTTTTGCCTTGCCGCGAAGTGAGAACTGAATTAATTCAATGAGAAATACATCTCTAATTAAATTCGACGAAGTAAGTTAAAATGAATGTAGCAAAAAATGTGTATAATTTTGTGCAAGGAAGTCATGTGGTGTCCGCATCACATTTCTCATATTATTAACTGGTACGAATCAGTCGTTGATTTTATTTTGTATTAGAAATTTTCTCTGGTTATATTCTTTCTTTTTATATATTTAAAAGATTGCTTATTAAAATACCGTCATTATTATAATTTCATACAACTAAATTGCTATCTTCGCACAAAACAAGGTGGCCTGAACAAAAGGGAATAAACTTGATTGTAAAATAAAAAACAAACAAACAGTGTGTAGATTGGTTAGAGTTTTTAAAAGCCAGACAACTAAAAATGTAAACGATGCCTTCCCCAGGTTTCAGACTCCAGAGCTTCCAGTTCTAGCAAGAAGTACTTCGCCTTGTACCTCATGGAGGACACGTGATAAGAAGGGAGAAAATACCTCACAAGTGTATTGTTTTTGAATTACCTCCGCGTTTGTCTTTTGTGCTGCTGCAAAAGACATGGTCGTAGTATTAATTTGCAGAAATGGAATAATGTACTATTTGTTTACTCTTACGACAGCGCAGAATAAAGTTTTAGGTTAAGTTATAAGGTATATCTCCCACTTCCCTAGATGCCTTCGTAGTGTAGTGGTCAACCCACTGAGTCGGTATTTCAGAGGTACGTGGTTCGATTCCCGGCGAAGACAGTTGCATATTTTTCATCTTTCCTGCTTCCAATTAACCTAATGACTCTACAAATTTGGTTATCTGAATATAATAAAGCAAATGAAGGGTATCTGCATAAGAGGAGAGGTAATGTAATGTATTATACGAGTATGCTGCAGCCCTCCTGGTTAACGCAGCACACCCAATACAGACAAACAAAAATACAACTAAAAGATTAAAATAAAAGATTAAAACACAAATTAAAACAGAAATGCATTCAAAAATTCAAAATTCCCAGTATTGCTTCTATTGCCATATTTTATTTATGGTAACATAAATGAATTCTACTGCGCAGTAAAGAGTTTAGATTTGCAAAGGATTTGATGAACTAGGAGGTGAGGTATCTTCGTGCAGAGATTTCCAAGGGAAACCTTCTCGTATTCCCGTAATACATGGGCACGAAATCATGTCGAACTACCAGTACCCAACGGTCTTAACCATTCAGTCTCTGAGGCAGCTAAGATAATCTAGAACAAATCGCTTTGATGCACATTATGCAAATTTTAAGATTAAACATCTGATTTTTAAAGACGCAGCTTTTTGCACGGTTTATGCTTCAAAATACAATGATGTGTTAAAATTAAACTAGTATCTGATTTTTAAAGACGCAGGTTTTTGCATGGTTTATGCTTCAAAATACAATGATGTGTTAAAATTAAACTAGTTCTTTGTTACAACCGCGTCATATTTAACCAGCCAAATATCCACATGTGATAGCCACATGCAATTTGACCATGCTTGTAACAGTTCATTATTAATACCCTTTGATAAAGTCATTAAACTGTAAGTTTATAGTTCTGATACTCCATTAATAAAATCATTAAAAATTATTTTAATATGTAATTAAAAGTAATTTCAGATATTTATAGTAGGTTTCGAAACTCAACCAAAAAATTGTGTAGCTTTATTAAAAATAAAAATTCTATTAAGCGTAACCATACTTGAACTATGTTCCATCTTAGGTATTCCAGCTTATGATACTGAATGTTTTTTCCTACATTTATAGTCATAATGAGTGATTTATCAGAAATAGTCAAACAAAAATCTAAAACACGATTCCAGTTCTGTTTTTCTTTAGATAAAGTACGTTTAAATTCGAGTTTTCTTAAAAAATGCAACTTCGTATCTGAATTTTATTGATTACACAGGAAATCTAATTTGAATATTTATCAATAAAAATTTATCATTAACTTTCTTAATGCAATCGACTACTACTCTAAAATATGGAAATTTGACCTTATTACTTTACGACACCCGATAGACATGGCATCCTGATTATAAGTATCTTCGAATCAGCTTTATGGTTCGAAAATAACGACGACATATTTCTTTTCCTGAAAGAATCAGAAATTATAGTTCGCTCTAGATAGCCGTTTTATAAGTTCACACTTTAATGAAATAAACAAAAAGCTTTAAAGTAACAATTACTTCTCTGCAGTGATGTTAGATTACGGGCGAAAGAGATTCATGAAAGTTTATGTTATTCAACTAGAGAATATGCAAACTGGAAATAATGTTACTAAGCGGAAGTGATTTTTATTTCTTTCCGGATTTTTGGATAATATTTAATGGTCGATAAACTTCGAAATTTCAGAACGTGGATATGCCAGTTGCATGCATAAAATAATTTGAAGTAAATAAAAGTAAAATTATTTTAAATTAAATCTAGAAAAATCAAACTGAACTTAAGTAATATAATTTTTTAAACATCTGAATGCTCATAACAATTCTTAACATGCTCATACTATTTCTTATATTATGCAACGTCGCCAGTTTGATGTGCGTCCTTTTTTTGTTGTATTTCAAGTTCCAATCTTTATAGATATATATGTATATATATATATATATATTATCAGTAAGAGGAATGTTAAAAAGCTAATGCTAAAAAATACATTTGACACTATAGTTCGCTAGCAAAAATGTAAAATCATGTTACGACTAGAAACAATATTAAATTAGTAAAAGCTATCTCGTAAAAACTAATGTAAAAATTAAAAATCGATATGATTTTAAAATCAAAAAGAGTAAGAAATTCTAACGCACAAACAGTTTTAAAAAGAACTCTTGTAAAAATTAAATACACTTCAAATACACAGTAAATATGTACAAAAAATTGCAATAAATGGTAAATAGCTCAACTCGAGGCTTGAGCCGGATTTATCAAGGGAAAAGAAGCTCAAAACTCGAATTAAGTTAATAGCTGTAGCACGTTTCGTCAAACGATGATAATTGAGACTATAAACGTAATTTAACTAAAATAATAATCCAATTTAATAATCTAAAAAAGTTTATTAGGTTTTAATTATATCGCTTCTTTCCCGATGCGCAATAATTTAAATTGTAAATGTAAAACTTACTAATAAACAAGAAAAAGCTTTACAAGAAAGCCTAGTTAGGTAAATGTACAATTAAAATAAAACAGCTAAAAAGGTATTGGCAAGCTGCAATTTAAATTGTAAATGTAAAACTTGCTACTAAACAAGAAATAAGTATACAAGAAAGCCTAGTTAGGCTAATGTACAATTAAAATAAATAGCTAAAAAACTATTAGTCCAAAAATTATACAATTTTAAGGGATGCCCATCTAGTTGTTACATGCTTTTACATTTTTGCTAAGGAACTGTAGTGTCAAATGTATTTTTTAGCATTAGCTTTTTAACTTTCCTCTTACTTATAAAATTAAGAAAAATTTGCTGCTCAATGCGCAAAATTCTTGACCACTAAGGTCTCTCTAAATTCATGTTGTCTTTCTACTTTCGTATGTATATATAATGCACAGTAACAAACCATTTGTAGACAAACAGAAAACTAAAAACACAGAGGCAAACTGGATGTTAGATGCAAAAAAATACAAAACCAAAAATGAAAAGTAATTTTAAATTATTCCGATATTCTATAGCAATATAAATAAATTCAAAATTAATTGGCCTCGAAATCAGCAAATTACCTAAATGCGATATAAATTTAAATGCATGACACAAATGTAAGAAAAGAGGCCACTTTGATATCTGGCAAATTTGTTGAAGCGTAAGTGTATTTTTTATTTAAAATCAGTTTGTTTTACATTAAAATCTGTAGAGTAATAACAATATTACTTCTTGCCAAAAACATTTTCGCATTAAGAAACTTTTTGTAATCAAAACTAAAATTTTCGAAACGTAAATTAGTTATGTAGTTATTGCGCTCGAACAGATCTGTATAACCCCCATGAGAGAATTCTCGAATTTCAGATAAACCCAGGAAAAGACAACAGTTGCAAAAAAGAAGAAAACTGAATTCTTCTGTACCTGCTTATATTTTAAGTTACCTCAAATACCAGATTACAGCCTACATTGTGTTCTTAGTACATGGATTCTTGTTTTCTTTTCCGTACTTCTAGTTACTTGATTAAAACAACTTAATTTTGTTTAATTAGCTACTTTTATGTAATTGACTCCCTGCTGCATTATATTACACTTAATCCTCTTGCAAAAGGATTTTCTTAAAACTTAAAGAAATAAATTTTACGAAGGATTAAAAACTTTTCAGTTTATTGGTGGTGTGGAATAAATAAATGAAATAAAATTTGCATGGGCTACATAAATTTCTTAACTTTTTTAATTTCATCACGATTTTCCCACAAAGATATTATATATTACGTTTTATCAACGTAAATTTTTCTTCATAATTGTTTTCTTGAAATCCTAATATTTTGCACAGTTTACTTGCAGAGAAATCTATTTTTTATCCGTTCAGTAATTCATTAATACATCGTTATCTATTTCTTAAGATACCAAACTGAATATGCATTTCATATTTCTCTACTTTTTCTTCCAAGGCGTAGACGAAGTAATCGCTGAACTCTGAAATTATGTAATCTTCATCTGGAATAACGAAATCAAGCCACCGAAATCCATCAAAGTATTTAAAGGTATTTTACCCGTTATGTTCTCTCATATTGCACCAAGAAACAAACATGGCGATTCCCTTGAGTGCTTTCTTTTTATTTTAAGCGATGAGAAATTTCAACGCTGAATTCTTCGGTTTATTTCTTGAATTTAAAACTAAATACTTCATTTATATAGAATATATTTTTTCTTATAATCACACGGGGTTGAGTTAATAAATTTAAAACTTCTAAAGAAAATCAATTTTTATTTCTTTTTGCTAACAATTTCATGCCGTAAATGCTGCAGTTAACAGATAACGGTTTTCAGCTATTTGGGTATACTTTCAAATATGTCATTTAATTTCATACAGTGATCATAGAATTAAAATATCCAAAGAAAAATATAAATCGGATGGTTATAATGACAAACCCAATGTATTTCGCGCTTGTACATGTATCTAAATTGGTAACACAGTTTACGAGTTTTACTTTCTTTTTGGGAAGTAAATCTGAAATAAAAACTGCTCTACAATATTTTTATTTTTAAAATTATCTTCTATTACTTTGTTACAAATTCCCAGTTTTGATACACTCCTTTCCAAGGGCGCCCACCAGGAGCCGAGAGGTAAAGTCGCTGAACACTGGTAGTTCGGTCCTAACACTAGTAGCTGAAGGTATTCTGCGAATCCCGTTAACGGGCTGGCTGCATGGGCATTTTCGTGGTTTTCTCCGTGTGTAACTTATATGTATGTGTTTGCCTTAGAAAGTCCTCCAGGAAGACATCCCTCTTAGACAGACAGCTGTTGTTAACCTTTCCGAGGGAATTTTGCTCAGGGAGAACGCCTTTCTGATTAAGCATCTGTGACGAGGTCACATTGTATTCAAGTTTAATTGTTTACTACGTTATGGCAGTATCTGGGTGTTTGCATCAGACAACTTGAACCTGAGAAACGGATTTCAACAGGCAACTGTTGTAAGCGGAGGAAAGGATTGCGTCAGACAACTTTTTTAAACGGAGGTAAGGATTGCATCAGACAACTAACCACTTCACTTCTGTTTGCCTGTGTAGCTGAAGGTATTTTGCGATTGGTTGCCTTCCGACGCTGGAATTTTTTTCATTGGCTGCAAATTTTAACTGTGGAATTTTATAAAAGGCTTGAATTTTTGTCCACCTCGGGGAGATTGTTAAGGTGCAGATGGAGATGGTGCGTGGAGAAAGACGGTGAGTGTGTGGTGAAATGCGAACCATTTTTGGAATTTTCGTGCAAGATTTCTTCCGCCTCCATAATTCCCGCTGTATGTAGTAGTATGATGGGAGCGAGTCTTTTTAATGCTATAGTCTACTAAGTTTCAGCTGAAATCTTTTATTTTTTGTCTGGCAACCGATTCGATGACCGATGAAAAGCTTCTGCATGTGATTGAGCTGTCCTTGATTTACTTATTCTCTGAATAAGGAGGCCTCATATCGCCTTGTAACATGACCGAATTGTAAAAATAATAATCCTTCAAAATTGGAATAAAGCCAGCATCTGATGAACAGGTATCACGAGTTTTCATTCTCTCATCACGCAGGGCTATAAACCTGGATCTTGCCCTGGGGTAAGTTACCACTATACACATCTACATTTATCTCAACACACATTTATCTCAACAAGGGACAAATGCATTTGCAACCACAAACAACGAATCTTACCACAGCATCCACCTTGATGCTCATTTATTATATTTTGTGAAGTCGGGTTTAAGTATTTTTGAAACGGTTCTCAAGGCAAGAAGTTTCTTAACACCCACACTTGTTGTTGCGCCTAGGGTGCTGCTTTTTCAGTCGCAATTTCAGCGGGAATCAGAAATGGAAGAAATCCTCCCTCTTTGTTCTCTTGTAGTTGATCTTCTGTCAAGCTTATTTTTTCTCCAATTTGAAATTTGTGTTTGTTATTTTGTTAAATGTGTATCAACATTAGTTGCAACTTCATTTTGGGATTTATGAAGAAGCACTTTTTTATTTCCAGATGCTTTTTTCATGTTATCTACGTCTCATGTTATCTACCTGAAAGATAAACTCTTGTTTTAAAATAATGCTTCATTTACATGGAGAGAAACTGATTGTAACATTTCTTCACAAATTAATTACGTAAAATTTGATTGCTTTGATTAGTATCAAACTCCTAATAGACTTGGAGCGAATTAACAACAAAATCTTGAAAAGGGTTAAAACAAAATTTTATTAAAATAGAATTGAACATAAACGCACTCCTTGTGCTTGACAGTAGTGGCCACCACTTGTAGCGACGTAATTTAAAGTAACAGTCAGATTCAAATTTAAAACTAAACCTAGCAGTCAAAGACTACACATTTAAATTTAACTCTAAATTGACCCAGAACCTTTCATTGGCGTAGCAATTAAATGCTAACGCAAAACCGAAGAATTACAATCCTATGAGAACTGGCAAAACCTAATAACATAGCCTCGGGAGGCAGAAACATAATCTGGCTTACAATCCGAAACCCTAGACTTAAGCACTAGCTAATTTATTTACATTCTGGCGAGAAAACGGAAAAAGAAAATATGGTAAAGGTCTACATCTGGTTAATTAAAATAATAACAACCCAACAATTAACCGACTTCTCATTTCTTAGCAAGCTGTCATGCAACATCATTATAGGGTCATGTTTGCATTCAAAACCGTTGCAAATCTTTTGACCTAGCTCCTTTGAAATACCTAATTTATTTTATAAGCCATTATCGGCCAGTAATTTTGTTGAACCCGTAATCGTCCCAGCAGGAATTATCGAAATTCTAGATAAATCGTTAAAATTTCTAAATACGAAGAGAAATATAAGCATACTTATAAATTTTATAAATCTCTGTTAAATTCTCTGAAAGCTAAAACCTTGGCAGGGGAAGAAGTTTTTGGTAAAAGAACAAGAGTTTTTTTTAAAGATTGACAATTTTTTACAGTTGAAAAGTATCTTTTCTTTAAAGTTTTCTTTTTCGAAAACTTGAATGGCTATATTTTAATGCTATATAAAAATGGAAGAAAAAGTCGACATTAATAAACTAATTAACAATCCAAACTTTTAAATTTATTTGCCTGGGAACTCGCTTACATTACCTGGCATCCAGCTTTTATGAGGAAAACGAGAAAAAAAAGGTCGAAACCCATAAACATAGAGGCTGAAACAGCATATAAAATTGATATATATGTTATAGGAATTATAGAGCTATTAACGTTAGAAGTAATGCATATCATAAAAGTATCATGGACGATTTAGACACAATTCCAAATTCCGCAGTGCTGGAACAGAAAGAAAGATCTTTAGACCTATTTGTACAAGCAAAAGAGACATTTGTCATGAGTTACTCTTCGAAATTAAAAGAAAATCAAAAACTAAAAATTCACATGAAACCGTTTCTGAAAACAAGAAACTCATATTGAAAAGCATTTGCGATGTTTGCGGCTCTAGAAAGGTGCGTTTTTAGCTCAAACGGCTTCTGATAGAAAAAGAAAAAAGTTTTTGAAATATGCATATTATAATCCTGAAATAGGGTTTTGTGACATGAAAGAACTGCGAAGGAAAACCAAAATACCTCAAAAAGAAATTGAAATATTTTTCCATCAACAAGATGTTGTTTATACAGAATGTAAAGCATGATTCGAAATTTTAGTAGACTATTTTTATGACTGACGAGCAATGACAGGCAGATTTATTATTTTTAAAGCCCTTTAGTAGATATAACGGGGGAACAAATTAGTTATTAATCATTCGTGAATGTTTTAGTAAATATGCATAGACTATACCCATAAGCAGAAAATCAGTTGAAGAGGTCGCAAGCGCATTTAAAAGGAATTTTAAGAAGCGAATTTCCATGAGGTGGTGTGGTGTATTTAATTATGGCAAACCACACTAAGGCTATCTGCCTAACGGGAGGGATGCCTTCGTGGAGGACTTTCTAAGGGAAGCTGGCTCGTATACACGTTACACATGGGGAATACCACGAAAACACCCATGCAGCCAGCCCGTTCGCGGGATTCGAACCTCAGACCGAACTACCAGTGTTCAGCGATTTTACCGCTCGGCCGCTGGTGGGCCGAATTTCCATGAGGACTGAGACCTCTAAGACTACACATTTTATCAATACAAGTAATTAATGAACTAATTGATAATTATGCGAGTAATTACTCAACTAATTACTTAATTAGTAAATTATCCAACTATTATTTATAATAATGTAATAATATTGGTTTACTATTGAAAATGTAGAAATTAAAGTGCTGTAGTAGAAAGATTTAATAAGACTTTGAATGAAAAGATTAGGAAATATTGAGATGCAGACTAAACTAGAAGATACTATATAAACGTGTTAGATAAATTAGTTAAAAACTATAATTATTCATATCATAGCTCGATAAACATAAAAAATGTCGCAGGATCTAATAACGAAACGGAAGGTGTACTTTTTAAAAACTTACAAGAACCCAAAAAATTAAAAAGGCGAAATTTAAAATTTGCGATATCGTTACGATTTCTAAATTTTAAACTGGTTTCGCAAGAGGATACGTTAATTTCTTTACAGAAGAGACTTTTATTATTTCTGAAGTTTTAAACACGAATCCTCCTGTTTACAGACTGAAAAATTTCATTAATGAGGAAATTAAAGGACATTTTTTAATAAAAAGAATTGGTTAAATATGATCAAAAATGCAGTGAACAAAATTGAGAAAATTATAAAAAAAAGGAAACAAAGTTTTTTTGTGGAATGTTCATGATATCCCACAAGTTTTGATCTTGAACTGATGAAAAAATCTTATAAAATAATCTTAAAAGAGGAAATTAATAAAATTGAGAAAATAACAAAGTAAACAAGTAAACAAAGGTTTTATGAAATAGCTGGGATATCCAGCATATTTAACTTTTTAACTGATGAAAACATACTTTTAAAATTCGCATATTCGAAGTTCTAAATTCTCTTAAAATAACTTTTTCAAATATAAATTTATATCTTCTTTTAAAAATATTTTGCATGTTTTAAAATATTTCTGTTATTTTAAGTATTGAAATTTTTTAAAAACATTTATATATATTTTTGATTTTTCTTTTATAATTTATTAATTATATATTTATAATTTTTTAATATATTTGTAATAGTCTAACTTTTATTATGTAATCTTTTTATACGATTTGAGGCCCACCAGCGGCCGAGCGGTAAAGTCGCTGAACACTGGTAGTTCGGTCCGAGGTTCGAATCCCGCGAACGGGCTGGCTGCATGGGCGTTTTCGTGGTTTTCCCCATGTGTAACGTGTATACGAGCCAGTTTCCCTTAGAAAGTCCTCCACGAAAGGCATTCCTCACCTTAGGCAGATAGCCCTAGTGTGCTTTGCCATAATTAAATACACACACACACACAATTTTATACGATTTGTTTTCGTAATGTTTGTTAAATCATCGTGCAGTTAAAAAAATCATTTTATGCGTGTCCTCACTTTTTTTTTAAACTTTTTATTAGTATTTTATTAGAAAATGTTAATCGGACTCGAAGTCTCCTAGCTCGATTAGTAATCATTTTTTAATATAGAATTTTTCTCATCATTTTTTGGATAGTGCGGTTTTATTAGAGACTTCGAATCTTCAGTTTGAAAGCTTGAGCCTTTAAATAAATAAAGATTCTAAAATTTACAAAATTGTTAATTTAGACCAGGATTTCTTAAGCTTTTTCAGTCGCGACCCCTTTTCATCACTGAGATTCTTTCACGACCCCCAGGACCCTATAATATTTAAGAAAATTTTGTGGGACCCCATAAGCATTGCGCAAATCCGACACACGCGTGAATGAAACTGTCAATTTTTTTTACTTGTACTGTAATATTGCAGTTTTAGGTCATTAACTTTAATTTCTAATTTTAAGACATAGAACAATATGAAAATGTTAAATGAATAACAGCGTCATGTGCGAAGCAAATAAAATGAACGTTTCTAATATAAAAAGAATGCGTTGAAACGTTTTCCTGTTTTCTTTGCCTGTATTGTCTTAGCTTTATCTATTTTCAGATACATGGTGTAAAAATATTTGGTAATTATGAAAGCTGCTAAATTTTTGGTCATCCCCATGAGAGTCGCGACCCACAGTTTAAGAAACACTGATTTAGACAGATCTTTTTTTAATTCTTTATTTCGTTCATATGCTTTCATATAAGATAAAATGGATTTCCTTTTTGTTACCTTCAAGTTGTCAACATGCAATCTTTATTAACTATTCTTGTTGCCCTATAACGGAAATGATCCATTGGTTGAGAAATCTTCCATTATATTTCGAAATGTATTGTTTCATAAGTAAGGAGCAAAAATATAAACATATGTGGGTACTTACGTATTATCCTGTCTACAGTGAAACTATCGTCAAGCAGCTTGATTTAGCTCCAATAACAAATAAGTGTGACGTCTTAATGAACTCTTAACATCTGCCTTTGATGTAACTTCAATTGATTCTGGATTTACATTTTCTTTTTATGAACAAGGATATGCATGAACTCCAATTTCTAAATTGTACCTTACATTTCAAAATAATGAGTTCTAGGCTGTGCAATTATATCTATGACTACATTCGATTCATTTACAGATGGTCAAGAGCATTAACTTATCCTGAATAGAGAAAAGAACAGCTGGATATGGTCGACGAAAGAGTAACAGATTGAAGCAATCACCTGCAAAAAGTTGAGCTCATAGCGTTGTAAACAAACTTTCAGTAAAATAGGAAGGCCTAAGAAAATACCAGAAATCGACGAAAGGCGTTTTACGAAGCGCAGAAACGAATCGGATAAAATACTTTGGTATCCTTGGTTATTCGGTGGATTGTCTAGAGAAATTGAAGAATATTTCATTTTAAGAGTTGCAAACTGAAATGCAACTCAAAATTCCGATGGATAGATGGTAGCCAACATTTACAGTTAGAGGAGGGATAATACATAGGTACCATTATGAACAATTTAAAGCAAATCTAGGCCAAACAAACAAACAAAAATACAGTTATTTCTTGTAAACTAAAATCTCTAATATTCATATGTAAAAATCTGAGAATAAGTTCTTCAGTTCTGTTAGCTAGTAAAATTTACTTAGTAAGTATGTATGTTTCTCTTTTTAAAGTTTGTTTAATGCAATCAACCTTTAAAGAATTATCATATTTCCCTTTCCGTGCTCTCGCAGCGTAAAGGGTTAGTACGTTAGCTAGCAATGGAAGATTTGTGGTTCGGTTCCCTGCGTGCGCTCAATAAAAGTTTCAAGTTTTTTGTTTTGGAAGGTTTAAAAACTGCAAATAGCTCTGCACTTTTAAATTTGCGAATTTTTTATAGAAGATACGCCAAGTAATATTAGATGGAAATAAAATTTGTATATCCCATAAAGCATGTAATTATCATGATACAGGAGGGTTTGTTTATTTGTAGGAAAATGTATTTCATTTCTGTTATTTTATTTAACTTTCCTTTATTACGAAAATACATACATTCTTGATCTGACTTTAAAATATGCCTTTCGAATTGCGTACAGTATTAAAAACCCATTTGTCAGTATACAGTTTATTTTCGTGTTTCTTTTGTATATGTTTAATTATTTTTTACTGCTCTTTATTTCTCCTCTGAGTGTTAAATTTTTTCTTGTATCTCCCGCTTCTCAATAAATCCAGCGCCTGTTTCTCGTTACATTGTATTTTTCGGGAGTGCATAATATGGTTACATTCTAGTTCTCTTTGATTTTCTACATTGAAATAAGCCTTTCCAAACTCTTATGATCATAATAACACACGTTAAATTGTCATATGTGAATGTTACTCGAGTGCAAAGAGACTTAAATGTTTTTAAACTACCTCTGTTTTTCTTTCCTATGCCTCTGACATTCTAGCCAAGCATGCAGCTAATTGCACGGAATTACTAGAACGACCAATTAAACTTCTTTGCTCTCATATTAAACGAACACTTTTAATCAGCTTGCAACAAAATTGCAAAGTATATGTTCAGAGGTAGAGGTAGGATGAAGGACATTTCGCTTATTGATAAAAATTAACATGGAAATCAAGGCCCACCGTGATAGCTTAACGCAATTCTTCACAGGTCATGGGTCATTCCCAGTATGAAATATGCGAATGCTCCAAGGGGGAAGGAGAGAAAAGTAATTTCATTACAAAACAGTAGTTCCTTGAAGCCCAAATGTGCTAAAAACCTGTTTGGACTGCCTCCATTTATTATCGCGTCTGCTGAGTGAATTGATGGCGCCGATGGTATGACTGAATTACAGCTGTACCAAAATGAAAGGAAAGTCTCTGCTTTCCACCCTGGCGCTAGCAAATGCATATTCTTGCTTTAAAAATGTTTATTGACTAATGTTATTTATTGACTAAAGGGAAATGGCGACATTAAAAATATATTTTAAATTAAGAATTCTTTAGTTTTTGGGGTGCGAACATTGTGCGGGCCACTTTCTTTTACATAAATTTTATCTGTAAAGTTGGGATGCTGACATTACAGGAGTGTATACGCTATTTCGTTTGGTTCATCGCGGTAGTCGGAAGCCATCACAGCGGTGCTGTGCGGTGCATGCAATCACCCCTGAAGCAAAATGCAGAACTCACAGCAGTGCACGCAGTCCCTCACTCAACCCTGAAGCAAAATTCACAAATGTAGGATATACAACAAGCGACTGAAAAAAAGTAAGACATTTCCATTTTTTTCCAAAATTAAATGTAGCAAACCAACGCTAGGATTTGTGAAGATACATTTTTTACATCTACGATTAGAACTAATGTTCCAAACATCAATGTGCAATATGGTCTAATTCTACAATATGCAACTTTATGTTTTACATCAAAAGGCTCACTCTGTCCTTGTTTAACGTTCCTCGTTTTGAGAATACACAAGTTCAAAATTATTTAAAATTTTTCTCATATGCCATTTTGCATCCACTAGGCATACATAAATGTTAGACTGATATTAGCTTTCCTTTGAAAGTGTAATTAAACATTTGAAATTATAATTAAACCTCTGATACGTTTGAGTTAAAAATCCAGGTGTAGTTACATCCTGTTTACATATAACAAGAAAAGGAAAGAGAAATACCTTCGTCGCCAAATTACAATTATCATAAAAATACTATTTAGTAATATTATTGCATTTTCAATATTTTAACAAAGAAAATAATTTTACTTGCTTATGGAATTTGAAACTTTATTCTACGTAAAAATGAACACACTGTTAATAAGGGAAGAATGAACACCATAAAAATGAAAAAAATATTTTATAAATGATAGGGGCATCGTTTATTAGACATTTTCCACTTCCTTAGCTTTAGCTCTTTTGTCGGTAGTTTAGTTTTAAGTTGAAGGTTTGCGTTAGCAATTTTTCTGTTGCTCTTTATTAAACAATCTATGAATACTCTATTCATTATTCTATATAAATAATCTCCAGTTTATTATAAGAGACATGCTAAAACTGTTAGTTCAAAGGGGCTTTATCCTTGAAGGACTATTGTTTTCGTTTTGTGATTTCGCGTTGGTTCACTATAAATGTCCGTTTCACTTTTAAAATATTGCCACAAAAAATTTAGAGTCCTGCATTATATTTGAAGAAATTAAATAATGAAAAATCTGCATAAATGTATGTATATTTCTCGCATTGTGATAAAACAACGATACATAGAGCCATCGAATTTTGAATGATGTAATCCTTCTACGAATATGGGCATGTGAAAGACCAAATTTGAAATTTGGAATTCGTTTTATTATCGACTTCATATTTTGTATAACTTTTTCAAAACGAATTTAATCGAAACTAATTTTTGATTAACAAGCTCAAGGATTTCAAAGCGAGCCATGGCAAAGTTTTACAGAAAAAAAAAAAAAAAATTATCTCCAGCGTACGAGTCTTTGTATCGGAAATTCTAAAGATATGCTTATTTTAAAACTATTTTGCGAACTATATCGCAAAATGCTGTTGAATTGAATTTTGTGGCTTATGTGCGCAGAACGTGATACTTAATAAATAAATGTAACACACAAAATGTTACAAAAACGTCCCTTTGGACGTAATTTGAAATCTGAAATCTTTCAGATTTTTTTTTACTTATTTATTATACTTTTGTTAACATGGTAGTAAGGGTTTTAAGTAAATGTTAATTTCTTTGTTACCAACATTTTATCATTAAACAATCCATTTCAATCTGCATAGTCGAGCTCCAGTTTTTGAATGAGGATAATCGAGAGAAAAGGGGCTCTTCTATTTCATATTTCAAATTATTTTATTTTGTGATTACTATGATATACGGCTTCATAGCGTGCAGTAAAATGTTGATATGACTTTTAAACATGAAGTCGGAAATTCAGTAAACAGCTACTGTTTTTGCAGCGATATCTCATGGAGAAGAGATGGTGAGGAACATTCATTTCAGTTTATCTTCCCTTTACCAAGGAATTCTTTCCAAGGACGATGGTAGCGCCACCAAGAGCGCACGAGCCATCTCGATAGGATCCGTTTGGTATTCGCGCTCCTCACCAGTTTCTGAGTGGTTAGATGAGCGGCGAAGAAGTTTCTGAACATCTTTCTGAAACTTTCTTGAGGCGTCGGAGCATTTGGCAGAGCCCATTAAAATATCCAATTTTCAATATTTATTTTAAATTTTCAAAAGCAATTTTAATATAATTTTCTTTTTAAGGATCATTGAATCTTTTTTTTTTAAATTTACAAAGCCTGGTACTTATTTTATTCCAGTAATTCATCGGAGGTAAGTGAAATTTCAGAAATGTTTATGTATTTTATTATGCGTTTTGCAATGGCTTACAATGGAGTTTCATTCAATGATATGCAGTGATTGTTATTTTTGATTGGAAATATCTGATGACAACGAATTAGTTAAAATGTATTTCTGTGAACTTTTGATTGAACTACCTTTTTTTGTTTTCTTAAAGAAGCACTTTTGGAAGCCTCTAAATTTGCACTTTACATTATTTCTTATCCAAAAATTAACGAAATGATAAATATGACAATTGAATATGTTATTAAATATTGATAAGGAAGTAACTTTGTGTACTTTAGATACATCCATTAACCGTAATAATCACGAAAGACATTTTATTGCAAATGAGATTTGATGTAAAGCTCGAAATAGGTTTCTCAGTGTCGACTACTGTAAAATAAGCAACATCAAATAATATTTTACACTTTATTTCCTAATAATATTTTACTTTCGTTGGAATTTGGAATTTGAATGCCGTGATTAACAATTGTTGTGAAAAAACGATTATTTAAGTGACTTTTTTAAGTAAAGTAAGTAAGTTTAAAAAAGGTAAGTAAGTTCGTTGTATTAAAATGTATTAGACAATTTTTTCGCTACATTGGAAGCTTAAAATATTTAGCAAATTGTTCCTAAATTTAATCCTTCCATAGTTATAATCTTTCAGTTGTATAGCTTCAAAGTAATTGTTTAATTCTTCAATGATTTTGCTATAGAAACCGAATTACAAGTTTAGCTGCATAGAAAAAAGTTTTTCCTTTTAAAAATTTACCACTGGAGGTAATCTATTTAAATATAATATATTGTAAAACGCATTAATAAATCAGCATGTCTGTTAGCATTTCTAAATTCTAATCTATGTTTCAAAATTCGAATTACTCAGTATTAAGTATTAGAGTAACTCAGTTTATTTTTATATTCGCTGCTATACTCAAAGTATGAATGAGGTGAACTGCATAAAAATTTTAAAAAACTCTATTAATAAAAAAAAGAGCTGATATTTATTTTATGAACATCTTTTTCATTTTAAAAATGATTTATTTAGGAAATTGCGTAACTCTTTTAACCTGCGTGTATTTTGGTGATATTTTAACTCTGTTGTAAGAAACTACTCACTTTCAATAATTGCTTAAAGAAACTTTTGAAGCTCATTAAGAAACAACATGAATCCTCAGTGGTACATATAAATATTTCAATGCTCAGTTTTATGAATTATTTTAATATTGATTTGGTTATTGAATAAAATGTAATGACAGCACACTTAAAATTTCCCTTTTATAAAGAATAATACATGTCACGAAATGTCAAACGGAATAATAAAATAAAATATGTTACATTTTCAGAAAAAAAAAAAAAAAAAAAAACATTACTTCTAATAAACAAAGATTTTGTCTTGGAAAAATTTGTCACTGTTCATTCATTTCCTTTCTGGTTGAACAGAGTGCCGGACATACAAAAAACATTAAATATTAGAACAAGGAAACAGAGTTTTAGTAATAATCAAATTTAGTTGCACTGGTACAAAGTAGTTAATATTAAATGATATTTAAAGTAAAAATTATGACACTATTTCAGGATGGTTTTTGGAATATAATGCCTAAAATTGAGGGAAGAAGCATTTATAAATGATCCGAAGATTTATTTCATTTCAAGCGAATAAAAGATTGTTAGAATAAAGATGTAATTAAGATTTATGTGCCGTCTGAAATATTCTTTCTTAAAACATTAAAAACGTGGTGTAATATTACTTTATTCGTAACACAGAGCAATGTTTCTTTAGTTTATTATGCAAGCCAGTTTTATTGATTATTGCAAACATTTATATTGGATTTCAATACATCAGAGCAGCAAGCGACGTTGTTGTATCTAGAACCAATCTTCTGGTACAGGCTTAGGATACAGAACTGCATAAAATATTTTCTTACAGTAATTTTATGAAATCACTAAAGTTAGGAAAACCAGCTCGTGAAAAAAAAAATCGGAGAACTCAATGTTTTTATTTATTATTGCGTACGATAGTGTTTAAAAGAATCAGCTATTACATTATTCAAAAAGTTTCTCCACTGAAATAATCAATACTTATACGTATTATCAAATGACTGTTAAACTGTAGCCAAGTAGCGAGGTTTAGAAGAGATGAAAGCGTGAAGCAACAATATCTGTGCTCTCGTTTGATGTAACACCGACTGATTCCCAATAAGCCAACTTTTGTTTCCATGAACAAGAATATAAATTAACTGTTATTGCTGTTTTTAGCTTTGAAAAAACAGCGATTAAAATCAGGAACTTGTTGTCTGCAAACCAGTGGAATATTTTCAAAGTTATGGTATCTTACCGTAAAATAGTATGTATTAATGGATATTATATTTTCAGCTGAATATGGTGAAGAAAAAGTAATTGATTGGGATTATTACATATGGAAAAGTAATAGTTATACTGTTCTAAACACAGACGTTATCCTGTGAAATCGTAGGATTTAACAAAATAGTAAAATACGACAGTATCCTTTTATGAAGAGCAAAAATGAAGCGGGTTGAATACTGATTGTTTGCTAAATAAAGCATTTGATCCTCAGAATTTAATAGAAATTATTAACACAGCATTGGTGGATGGATATCCACCAACTGTCAGAGCTCGATGGTAGACAACTTTCATGCTCAATACCTTGTAGAGACATTAGGTAATTTGGCAAAGCTGGAAAGATGAAAAATTTGCAAAGCCTTCGCCGGGAATCGAACCGCGGATCTCTGGAATACGCGCAGCGTGCAGACCACCACATCACGAAGGCATGCCAAGAAGGCGGGAGAAATACCTTAAATGCTCCCCCTTTTAAAGGGCGACTGGGGTTTTCAGGGGACCCAATCGCCAAATACTGGGGGAGGAAAATCATCATCCACCACCCTTTTAGTTCGGGAGCCACTGTAGAGACATTAGGTATTTTTTTTGAAGCAAGCAAGATGAAAAATTAGCAACGCATTCCCTGGGAATCGAAACGCGAACCTCTGTAATACGCCCTCAGCGTGCAGACCACCACACCACGAAGGCATGCCAAGAAGGCAGGAGAAATGTCTTATAACCTAAGTACTGCTAAATACTGAGATCAGAAAAAAATCCATTAAGGTTTAAAAATTATTTTAGTATATAGAAGATAAGAATAGTGACTGGGGATTTTAAATTCTGGGCATTACCTTAACTTACGGTATTTTAGACGGGAAAAAGTGAGAGAAGGCTTTACTTATGTGCAATAACTATGCTTGATGCGATAATTATGAAGTACACTTAGCATATTTTAACCGCAAGCATATCCTCCTTATTTAATTTTTCATGTGGTTTTTACTGATTAAAAGGTTTTTTGAAAAAAAATAATTCTTTTCTAGTAAGATATTTTAATTTTACTATGTTGTTACATGTGAAGTTGCGCTTCGAAAATTATCTCACACGATGAAAGAAGTATAATGACATATAATACCATGCTTATCGCCTCTCATGATAAGCTGATAGTTAGAGGTGTTTTGGCAAAAAATTATGTAAATCTTTCATCCGGTTTTCAGATAAATTTATGAGAGTCTAACAGTCAGCTTCCATGGGGTATAAGTAGAATCAGCGGCTGCTGATTCTACTTATACCCCCATACTACCCTATACTGAAGAGATCATAGATTTGAGTCCGAGTTTGACCTATATCATTACAATGACGTAGCACTTTAGGAAATATTTAAACCGAAAAACAGGAGGAAAAAGTTACCTAAACGGACACGTAAATTATTTTCGATGACGACTATTCGTACAGATATTGGAAGCGAAATTCAAGTTCGTGTCACAGCTATATGCAGAAAATGAGATGGTGTCTTCGAATGCTCAATTTAAAAGAATTCAGCAGAAATTCAGGCTTAGATTGGGATATATTTTAATACCGATTTATCGATCTCTCAGCCAATCACTCATAGATCACATAATTCTTAGAAAACAAATCCATTTTTGCAAAGGTGGGAGGAACAACAACTATTAATTAAAGAAGATGAGAGGATTAATGAGAAATGTGAAAGTGAAAGGTTAAGAAACTCAGCTCACTGATGGAAGAAGTTTAGTGGATAATGTTTGCAGACCCAGAGTGAAAATTATAGGTAAAATAACAATTAGGATTAACTGCAGAGGATATTTAGTTTCCTGTTTCCTGAACAAACGATTTGTGTTCCTTGGTGCAAAATTGAAATCTTTGTTTTAGTTTGATCGATAGACTTATACCGTATAACTAGTTATGATGCAAATTTCCCTAGAATTAAAATCTTAAATAGGATAATTAAAACCTTAATAACAATTGTTAAAATTAAATTGTTTAAGACACAATAACACGCCGAACAAATACTAATTCAGAAGTCAAACAACAAAAATCAGCGTTATATTTTCAAATTTTCACAGGACTAGTTTCGATGGTTTTACCGAACCACCATCCTCAGCTGCAAAAGCGCAAATGAACGAGATAAGATATAATTATTAGATAAGATAAGAAAGAATGGACAGAAAATCAGCTAATGGCGCCATCTATTGATGAAACCAGAACTAAAACATAATTTCTTTAAAGGCCGAGGACAAAGATGGATTAGAATTAGTATCGTTAACTGGAACAGAAAGATTTTTTTGACTGTGAAATGCCTCTAGAAAATCCAGTTCTCCAATGGAAGATAGTTTTTGAATAATTTTGGCAGCAGAAAAATTGAAAGTGTGATTTTCGGACCAACAATGTTAAGCAACAGAAGACTTCTGTGTTTCCTTTTTTCTAACATACGCCTCATGTTCTTTGAAGCGAAATTTTAAGGCTCTCTTAGTTTGGCCAATGTAAATTAAACCACACTGGCAAGGAATCCTATAAATACTCCAAGAATTCATATCCGGAACGGGGTTCCTTGAGAATGGAACTCGGAATTTTATTGATGGGAGAATAAAAGACCCTAAAATTAAATTTTTGCAAAATATGTGACACTTTATAGCTAATTGAAGGAAAGAAAGGAATGACAACAGAATTTTTATAATCTCCTAAAACAAGAGTATGCTTTTTAGTGTGTTGAGATGAGAATCTTTTAACTTCTTGATTAATAATGTTGGGTGAAATGCCCCTGTCAATAGCTATTGCTTTTAAATAATTTAGTTCTTCATCAAGGGATAGTCATCGCTTTGCCTTCTACCACACTTTAAATCCTGTCATCCGACTAAACAAAAGTTAGCTTCATTTTATCCGTGCTCTTCAAGTTTGCTCTTCCAAACTATCCCTTGATGAAGAACTAAATTATTTAAAAGCAATAGCTATTGACAGGGGCATTTCACCCAACATTATTAATCAAGAAGTTAAAAAATTCTCATCTCAACACACTAAAAGGTACACTCTTGTTTTAGGAGATTATAAAAATTCTGTTGTCATTCCCTTCTTTCCATCAATTAGCTATAAAGTTGCACATATTTTGCAGAATTTTAATTTTCGGGTCGTTTATTCTGCCACCAATAAACTCCATTGTTCCATACTCAAGGACCCCATTCCGGATGTCAACTCCTGGGGTATTTATAGGATTCCTTGCCAGTGTGGTTTAATTTACACTGGCCAAACTAAGAGAGCCTGGAAATTTCGCGTCAAAGAACATGAGGCATATGTTAGAAAAAAGGAAGCACAGAAGTCTTCGGTTGTCCAGCATTGTTGGTCCGAAAATTACTTGGAGAACTGGATTTTCTAGAGCCATTTTACATTCAAAAAAATCTTTCTGTTCTAGTTAACGACCCTAATTCCAATCCATCTTTAAAAAATTATGTTTTAGTTCTGGTTTCATCAACAGATGGCGCCACTAGCTCATTTTGTGTCCATTCTTTCTTATCTTATCTAATCATTATATCCTATCTCGTTCATTTGTGCTTTTGCAGCTGAGGATGGTGGTTCGGTAAAACCATCGAAACTAGTCCTGTGAAAATTTGAAATTATAACGCTGTTTGACTTCTGAATTAAATGGTTTGTTTAGAAAATTACCCCACAGTTGAACTTACGAAGGATTCGAGAATTTAAATTTAAAACTCAGAGAAGAATGAAGGGAGATAATGTTAACGCTCGTGACCGGAGGAAAAGATTTTAAATGCTTTATCAATGAGTGTGAGAGATTATCCTTTAACTATTGCATAATGCAAGTAAACATATAAGGAAAGAGTTTATTGTTTAGAATTATGCAATTGTGACATTGTTTCACTCGGAGAGGAAAGCAGATTGAAAGGTCTTTAAGTAATAAATCTGTTTTTCGTTGTTTCCAGTTGCAGGAACTTTTTGCTTTAGAAGAAGAGGGACTTAGAATTGATAGTCTTCAAAGTCAATAGAATGTTGCTCGAATTCTAAGGATTTTCGTTTCGTCTAGTTCCTAAATGTTACGCTGAAAATAACGCGAATGTTTCTCAGTATAATATTCAAATTAAAGCACGTTGTTATAGGGAAAATATAGTTGAAAATTACTTTATAGGCTACTTTAGAATGCTAATTAATTAGTAATTGGTGCTTAACTGGTACTTAAATTTATGTAAGATTATTTTTTTTTATTTTGCAAATATGAATATCGAACATTTTGATGCAACATACAAATAAAAAGTAAATAAAACATATTAGAAGTAGAAATAGAGTGATTTTTTAATGGCAAATGTCTTTCTTTAATAACACCGTATAAGGTATTTCTCCCGCCCTCTTAGCATGACTTCGTAGTGTAGTGATCAGCACGCTGGGCGCGTATTCAAGAGGTCCGTGGTTCGATTTCCGATGAAGGCATTGCTCATTTTTTCAAGTCTTCTGTTTCCAAAAAATCCTAATATCTCTACAGTGGCGCTCGAAATAAAAGAACGGTGGATGATGATTCTCCACACCCAGGATTTGGCGACCGGGTCCCCTAAAAACCCCAGTCGCCTTTTAAATGGGGGGTATATAAGGTATTTCTCCCGACTTCGTAGTGTAGGGGTCAGCACGCTAAGAGCGTATTCCAGATTTCTATTGTTCAGTTCCCGGCGAAAGCGATGCTCATTTTGCATTTCTCCTACTTTAAAAATAGCATAATGTCTCTACAACCCTTAAAATAACTGATATTTGTAAGAACATAAGAAAATATCTTTTTAAACTCTAATTCAAATTCCCATGTTCTACAAAGTTTAGCACGAGGTTATGTAAGTTAAGGCACTAACAAAATATTAAAAAATGTACAAGAGCACTGCAGAGGGGGGGGGATTTTTAGAATCATTAATAAATGAAAGAAAAATTAATAAAACGAAGTAATGATATAAAAAGAACTCAATAATCTCAATTGAGAATAAAATTCCGAAAAGCAGAAATTTTCTCTTTAGGTAGAAAAATTTCAGAAAAACATTGTTGCCCAAAGTACGAACAGGTGCTTCAAAGTGGCCCGAAGTATCTTTCTCTGCTGGGCATGATGAACGAACTCAAGATAAATATGATTAACATCTTTATCGCGGCTACCGAAGCTGCACAAAGCACTTGAAACAGGTCAAAATCGCTTTAAATAGCTCTTAAAATTGTGTTCAGTCAAAAATTAATTTAAAATCTGTTGAGAATTTATCAACTTTTATTCTGTGAAAAAGTTTAGGAAATTATCCTTTGATCCATTGTGCTTCTAGTGAGGACAGCTATTCTCCTCTCCAAATAAAGATAGTATCATTTCTATAAAATATCTTAAATAAGCCTGGAAACGTCCATGATTTAACAGTAAGCCATTTCTTATGCCTAACTTTCTAAATAAAATCTGTTTGTTTCACGATAATCTGTATTTTTTTTTATCTCTCACATTTATTCCGTTTTAGACCATATGAAATCTCCTGTTATCGGACACTCACGGAACCGAGATTTTTGTCTTTTATGTCCATTGCATTAGTCTTTTAATTCGAGGGTTCAAATACTCAGGAACGGACCATTAAACGAGATCGTCTGCTAGCGTATGTTAACGAAAGCTCTACTTTACTTGAGAAAAAATTAAGAATCCTAAAGGACAAGTTTAAGACGAATAATGATTCATTCCAGAAAGGAAATATCGCTTTCAACAACATATGCTGGAGCTAACCTTCATTAATTAATTAGTATAAAATTTGTCACATAACTCTAACCGTCTGCTAAAGCATATAGGAAAAGTAGCTTAAATCTGATCTTACACTGATATGAGGAACCAAAAAATATGATTTGCAGAGAAAGAGCATTTTAAAGTGCTAAATAATGGAGCGCAGATGTTTTAAAAGAAATAGCGAAATATATTCCGTAAAAACCCTTTGAGGCAGTAGATGATTCAAATATTTTATAATAGGTTTGGAAATATAATTAACAGGTGATTATTTGAAGGAGATTATTTAAACATCATTTTATAATAGTCAAAGGTGTCAAGCAGCTCAAAAGGAAAGTTTACTCATAAACACGCTAAATATTAAGATTTTATTACCTATCAAGGTTGGTAAGAAAATACAAATTTACTGTTCATTATCAATATATTAATTTCTTAGATAGGTTTAATATATTGGCAATTATATTGAATTAATAAAAAACTATTTAATTTAATTAATTCAAATTATTAAATGTGCAGTTAAATAATTTAAATAAACTAAATTACAGCAATTGTTCAACAAAAGCTACATGGTAAAACAACGTGAAGAGAAAAATGTTATTTTAAAATTAGTGAAAGTGACGTCATGCACAAAAATGAATAAATCAAATATTAGCTTTATGTAACACGTGTCGGCTACTTGTATGAGAAAATATTCGTGTTGTGTAATAATGTGAAATTAAATGGAAGAGAGCAGTTGTCATCTTGCCTTTAAAATTAAAATTCTTTTTTATGCAATAATTAATGTTTCTGTGTTTAGCCTTGAAATATATGCGAAAAAATATTTTCTTACAATAAAAACCTAAATTATAGCTTTTCAATGTTTGTAAAACAATTTATTTTCCTCTCAATTTCGATTTAGGATAATTTTGAAACACATAAAAACTTCATTTCCGTTTGTATGAAAAATTTCATAATTATATAAGAAGGCAGAAATAAGTCATTTTTTTTCAGTGTCAAGCACTATTCATTATAGACATTGACCATTACTAAAGCCGGTAGTGGTGGTTACTTTACTCTGAAACCACCTAAAAATTAGACCACCGTTGGCTCCGATGAAAGGACAGACATTTACTTCCACGCCTTCTTCAGAATTCGAATCCGGGCCCTTTGGTACGCATTCAGATTTACTAACCACCTCCCCGTTTGAGCGGCATGTAGTTTAAAGTACTCTTTTGTAAAAGCCATTTAAAAATATCTTTATTTGTTTTTTAATTTATATTTTTACCTAAAAGTGTTGAGACGCTTAATAAATAAATAACGAAATAATCTGACATATTGTCCTGATGTTTCTGCATCTTCATATAAAGCTTTAACAAAATCTCTAAATACATTAGTTGTGTTTCTAAACGTTCAATTTTTCTGATAGTTTTAAATTTTGTTATTCATGCATAGAATTGTACATATATATGGGCCTCAATTAAAAATTATTAATTTTTGAAATTCTGAAAGTAGTTACGAAGTAATTAGATAATTTTAATATTTAAAAATGTGCTGACTAGATGATTCAAAAAGTCATTAAAAATATAAGTGTTTGTTTTGACAGTAAAATAAAATTCAGTCATGCAGTGATTAAACTGACTGTTAGCGTAGTTCTAGATATAGATACATTTCCGTTTTTCAAATGTCAAAAATTCCTATTTGGATAGGGATTCCTGAATTAGCTTGTAAACCTAATACATACTCATAAGACTTAATAGTATATACATATTAAATGAGTTAAATTTCGAACGTTTCCGAAAAATGTTTAATTTAAAGCAGATAAAGTACACCAATCATCCATTACACACAATATGTTGAACAAAAAATTATTTTCTCCACAATTCTCTGTTGCCAGAATAATTCAGAAAACTTCTTCAAATCGTTAATTATATTGCTTATATACTTTTGAGATCCATGAAAACCTTCCGGCTTTAATTCATACTATAAATTAAATATTCTCTTTAATTTTAGCTTATTAAAGTTTTAATTCCATAGTTGCAGCTTATTCTATCTTTCAGTAATATCTTTACGTTTCGTTTTAAAATATTTCTCAGCACATTTTGGATGTTTCTTCTAAGTATATATTTAAGTATCTGAGTGCATGCATTTTTTCGTTTTTTGTGCATTTGAAGCTAAAAGGGAAACAACGTTTAATCATTGAAATAAAGTACTAAATGTTTACTTGCATTATGTTAATTCCTGTAACTATTATTGTATTTTTTGGGAAGGGAGGATTTAAGGGAATTACGTGTTTACTGATAGTACTCTTAAATCCTTCTAATAAAAAATTAAAGCTTATTAATTTCTTCTTCTAAAATTCTGAAAGATATCAATATTTATTAAATTGCGGGTCGTGAGACAGTCTCTGTTGTGTCGCGAATAGTTTCAAAACTGTTTTAATCAATAATTTAAAATATTTATTAAATACTTAGAACCATGTACATACATTTAATTAATTATTTGATTACACCTTTTAGTCCAAAGGAGCTTTTTGTCCCTGAGAGACTATTATTTTCGTTTCGCGATTTTGCGTCGAATCACTCTGAATGTCCGTTTCACTTTTCAAACTGTTGCTACCAAATAATATCTCCCTATATAATATTTTAGGAAATTAAATAATGAAGAATCTGCATAAATGTATGTATATTTCTCGCATTGTGATAAAACAACGGTCCCTAGAGCCATCGAATTTTGAATGACGTAATCTTACTACGAATATAGGCATCTGGAAACCCAAATTTGAAATTTTGGAATTTGTTTTATTATCAATTTCATATTTTGTAATACTTTAACGAATTTTTGATTAACAGACGCGATGATTTCAAAGCGAGCAATGGCAACACTGTACGGAAACAAAAAAAAAAAGATTTTTATCTCCAGCGCGTGAGACTATATATTGGAAATTCCAAAGATATGCTCAATTTAAATTATTTTGCGATATTGCTCTTGAACTGCATATTATGGTTTAAGTACGAAGAACATGATATTTAATAAATAAGGGTAACACATAAAGTGTTAAATAACGCCCCTTTCGACGTAATTTAAAATCTAAGACCTTTCAGTTTTTTTATTAATAAATTCTAAGATTTGAAAACGAGGAGTAGCAACACATTTCGCAATAACGTATTTCCTTCTATAATTTCTTCTTTCTTGATTCTCATTAGAAAAGCTATATGTAAATGGGTTAGATAACCGTCATGTATATGTAAGTTGATTCTATTAAAAAGGACAGTACGTTTATCTTGTGTTAGCAAAGGTGAGAATGTAAAACATGGAACACTGGAGTTTCTGATGAATATTTAATAAAAACATTTAAACGTTGCAGCTAGCGTTTTATATAAAACAGTGAGCGTGAGGGATTCCGATTTATGATAAGGATTGAATTCTATTCTAAAATTTGGATATCGTATCAGATAAAATATCTCAATAAACTGTTATTTCCGACGAAGCAGACATATTTCTAATGAAGGAGGCATTAATGAAAAGTGTCTACCAAATTAGTGTCTCTTAACGAAAGCTCGACTTTTCTTGAGGAAAATAAAGAATTTTAAAGAACACGTTAAAGTGGAATAATGAATCATTCCAGAAAGGAAATATCGCATCCAACAAAATATACCGGTGCTGTCCTTCATTAATTAGTTATTATAAAAATACGGAAATAACTCCAACCATTTGATGAAGCATACGGCGCAAAATTACCTCAAAACCCATCTTATATTCATATGAAGAAGTGCAAAGTATGTGAAGCGATTTGCCAAGAAACAGAAGTTTACAATGCTATGAAATGGAGTGTAGATGTTTTAGAAGTCCTTAAATTAATTATTAGATCACACTATGATTTAACCTGGGAGGCCAGGCATTGTATTATGTAACATGAGAACGCGCATGGGGTGTCAACACACCCGAAGCAATTAAATGAAGTACAAGTTAAACATATTATTACAATTCAGTAAAAGAAGGAATTCTATATTAAACGAAGAGTGTAACTTGGTCCTACAGACCTTAGACAAGTTTCAGTTGAAATTTCTGTTGCAGAGTGCAGTGTAAATTTAATATTTTGCAAAAGCATCACCAAATAATATGTGTTGAAACAAATTCTTCAATTAATGTTTTAAAATATCGATATTCTTCAATCTCCGCAATAACTTACTGCTTCATAACATGAATTTCAATTCCCTCTCCCATCATTTCACGAAAGAAGAAATGTCAGTCAGATTTCATCGAGTCAGGCTTTGAAGCAGGTGTTTTAAAAGGGTCCAGTTTCTCACAACGGCTGTAAAAGTAGCCGGTTCAATGATTTTGATCCTTTTTAGAAATGTCCCTAAGGATTTTCTAAAATTAATGAAAATTAGGATAGTGGCTTGAAATGCAGTTATTCGGAAATTATGTAATTGTTAAGCTATTCAAAAGAAAGTGCTTTTTCAAATTAAGGACTCAGCAAGAAATAGAATAAAAAAGGAACCAGGAAAAAAGAATAAAAATTTTGGAACCGGGATCAAAGTTATTAAACTGGCATATGAAGAGTCTAGAAGCACACTGATATTCATCTCCCGGAAAAATGTCGCTGAACTAAATTAAATAGATAGAGTGATGACACATTGTTTTAAAACGTAGTAACGTTTTTCAAGATCTGCAAATGCTGAATATCGTGTTTCAATCCTGGATTGGCAAGGATAACAGATATCGAGAGAGTGATTTGAGCTAATAATAAAGTGAATAAGCTCGCACGCCTATCTCTGTTTACGTTTAAATAGTTTCTTACGAAATGTTATATTAAAATCTTGACGCAATGTGCTTAGAGTGTATATACTGTTCTAGCAATTCAAATTGCATCCAACGCTAGAAAAGATGCTCTGTGTTTGACAATAGAATTTAGTGATGTTACTTGATATACAGAGTGTTTACTGAAAATGGTTCTACGAAATGCCTTCAAAATTTAACTGAATGATTGGATGGTTGCATAGATCTAAGAAAGATATTACAAAAGCTATTTTTTGTGCAGTACCTATATTTCCTGAATGTTTGTATTTTAATTTCAACTTTTAAAGAATACTTATGTTTGAAAGTAGATCCGAACGTTTTCACTATTACGTTTAAAAAATTGTTAAGGAATAAATTCTTCATGTGAGAATTAAATGGTAAGACTAAATGAGTAAATTTCATAATTTCGTGAAAGAAATTATATGTGTTCTTTTCTGACTGCTTACTGAAGGACGGGATTTAAATGATGTGTTACTTGTCATACGCGATTAAAACTTTGACTGTGGAATATATTAATTCCCGGAAAATAAAACAACATTTCGATCACAAGTATACTGATTTATTACCTTCTTTATGCTGTAGGACAGAAAGATCAGTTATAAAACATTTTGAAGACAAATCTTCAGATTACTTAGATTGCGTATTATTGCTTACTTCAAATTAAGGTTTTCGGTTTTATTTAATTTGAGCAAAGCATTCTTGGGCTATCTGCCTAGAAGGAGGGATGCCTTCGGGAAGAATGTTCTAAAGGAACTGGTTAGTATACACGTTACACAAAAGGAAAACCATGAAAACTTCCATGCAGCCAACACATTCGCTGAGATTCGAAACCCGAACCGAAGTACCAGTGTTTAGCGACATTACATCTCCGCCTTTAATGGGCCTTTAGAGTTCGGCGTAGACGGAGCCTGACGTTTGGCTAGTCTGGAAGCTTTAGTAATGATCTGTCACCCAAAAATCCGCTATACTAAAGTAGTTCCTGTGACGTAGGATTTAAGTGGTAAAGAGAAAACGGTAGAAAATAACATAATGCAATTACAGGCTAAGATTAAATATTTTACTTTTCTTAGATTTTCATAATGTATAATTCAGTTACATACTTCAGACTCTGGTGTAACCATTTTTATAATGCGGCAATTGTTGCAATCCTGGCAACCACTATCACATATTTCTGTACTCTTCTGATATCGTGACCAGCTTCAGAAATGTGGATGTATGTGTTCATGTATTCACGTACTTATGTATATAGTATCTGTTCGTATGCATACAGGCACGAACTCAACCGCACTCATACAAACGTTCGTAAATACGTACATTTCTGCATCCGATCTCGATAACAGAAGGGATAACAGAAGGGTCCATATTTCTTCCAATTCATCTGTTAATTATGGATGCATTTCAGGTTTAGATCAAAGAAACAAACTACACATTCTGGCCCTTCAGTTGCAGATAACAGAATGAGCACGCGTGTGCCGCATTTACTCCTTTATATTTCAGATAGAAAGCTGAGCCAGAGTAACGTACCTTTACGACTGTACGAGAGCCATACTGTGTTTAAACTTGTAATTTTTTTTCTATAAAGCCAAAAGAAAGAAGAAAACACATGTTTTAATTTTTGTGTTTACATATAGTGTATTTAATATAATAAATTTTCGTTCCCTTCACTTACTTCTTGAGCATTCATTGGTCCTAGCAGACTCCATAGATCATTCATTCATTTCATCACCGAGCCTGTTGCTTAAAATGCATCACAAAGGACAACAATACTATTCAGCGAAGAGGGATAGCAGGATAACATACATACTTTTCATCCGGGAATGAAATTCAGATCCTTTATTAATAAAATGGAAGTACATGGAATCTAAAATAAATTACTGAAAAAGGCATAAAAGCGTAGTTTTATCCAAAATTACTGAAAAAGACATAAAAGCGTAGTTTTATCCAAAATTAGGGAAAATACAGCCTTAGGTTAGTATAAATTTTGAATGAAACTCTTTCGATTGAGTGATAAAATCGTTGAACATTCTTAGCTCGGTCCAGGGCTAGAATCTCTGCGAAGGGGCTGTCAGCATGGATTCTTTTCTTGTTTTACGCATGTGTATCGTGGAACCGAGCAAGTTTCCGTTCGAAATTCCTCCACGAAGGCATACCTTCTCTTAGGCAGATAGCCCCTGAGTGCTTCGTCATAATCAAATAAACCAAACAAAACTTTCGATTCTGTGGTCGTTCAGACATATATCCCTCTTCTTCGGGTGGAAAACAATGCAAACTCGAGAAAAGACTCAGGTGAACGTTTTCACCAGGACTAGGCGTATGAGAGAGAGCCGCATTCTTGAATGTAACATCGTAGGTTGTACCATATCTTTTCGCCTAGCTATTATAATGAAGGTGGAAGTACCTAATCGGTGAGAACGGCTGAGCTTAATATCGATGCTGCGATCTTAGGAAGGCCTCAGGTCGCTGAACTAGCCCGCGCTAAGTCGTGATGGTGTAAAAGGAGTGGGGAACTATTGTAGCAACCAGCAACTATAAATGAACAATAAGCATTAATAATGTAGAAAGCTAAGAAATTAATGATTCTTAGAAGCATTACTCGATTTAAAGTCATGGCGCTACATCAGAGCAACGTCACAGTCCAATGTGAAGAAATTCAAAGCGAGGGCATGAAATAGTGTTGGCAAGGGTGGAGCTTCTGGTCGGAGTAGCTCGGAGCTAATGGTGTTGCTGAATTCTAGCCATTATATATGAAAACTGATTGACTGAACAATGAAACTGTACAAAGTGCCATCTTTCGATAAAAGCAGAAAGAAAGTATGAACAAAGCTAAGATATTATATTGAGAACATTGAGAAATCACAAAATAAACATGAAGAGACATCAGGTCTTTTTTTTAAACAGGAAAGATGAAAAATGAGCAATCGCATTCGCCAGAAATTGAACCACGGACCTCCGGAATATGCGCCCAGAGTACAAACCACCACACCACGAAGGCTCGCTAAGAAGGCGGAGAAATACCTTATAAACAAAGCTAAATTTGGTGAAGGAAAGAGGCAAAAAACTCTGTGCATTAAAGTAAAGAGAATATAGATTGAATATGAACAAGGGGGCAAAACTTTAGGGGCTGACAGAAGGAAGCTATACAAGCAATATTCGTCATAGATATATGGTTGAAACGCAAAAGGCCAGCCGCTAGATGGCATTGTAAATAAATGGTGTACAAAAGGTCGGTCATCGCACATTAATGGATCTCCAGACATCATGGATATAGTTTTAATCATAAACATACAAGTTCATTTCTTACACGTCAGTAATGCTCTGTCTTCACGTCAGTTATCGGTTCACTTTACATTATATGGTCTCCTACACAGACTTCCTTCTCTAAAAACTCGCAGTAATTGGAATAACTTCAACTACTGCAATAGGTAACATTAAAACTTCAAATAATAAAGAAGACTTTACCCCTTCCTGCTTACATGAGAAGAAAAATTATCTACAAGAACAGACTCAGGAAAATCTATCGGAGGACCCGAGATCCCAGGCACAAATCATTTTATAATCAAGCCTACAGAAAACTTCGGAAAATCATGAAACAATATAGAAACAAAAATTGGCAAAAATTTGTGCTCAGCCTCTCACATATTGATAATTCCATATTCAAAATCGCCTGCGCCCTCCGTAGCAACGATAACCGTAGCAACGGTCTATTGGACCCAACAAAAATAATAATAATATCATCCACAAACTAGAAGGTATTGTTGTAAAGAGAGAAGTAGAGGGCGCTGCTTGGCAGTAACGCAATGCATGTAAGTAGAAACGAAATATCGTTTAATTAGGCAATATGATTTCTGTGAAGGTAGTCTGCCTAACAATAGGATAGTTGTAAATATGTAAATATAACGGATAATAAATAGCATTAGAAAAACTGAACCACCGGATGCTTTGTGTTGGGTCTTCGGGCCGCCATAGGAAAATGCAGGTTCGTTACAGGTATCACAGACCTTTTTGCTGATAATTACGAGAATCAATTTAAAGTCAATTACTTTCCAAATTCTAACGATAATAATATTTCTGATCACGTGAGCTCCTTCATCCAATCAAATCCTTTAGCAATAAATAGCCCTACCTCCCCCAAAGAAATTTTCGAAATTATTAAAATGTCACTCCACGAAAATCATCAGGATATGACGATATTTCAAACAAAGCACTTCAAAATTTACCGAAAAAACGGCATAGTCCTTCTCATTTACATCATCAATGGTTATCTCCGTTTACGTGTGTTTCTGGAGAAGTGGAAACATACTATCACGATAGACCTAAAAAAAAAACAGGTAAAGGTGGTACCGATCCTAACAACTATAGACCTATGATTCTTCTTCCAGCTACTGCAAAAATTTCGAAAAAATAATACTCGAGCGCATTCAAAGTTTCATTTACGATAATAATATCATAAAAGACCACCATATTCCGTTCCGGCTTCTCTACTACTCAACAAATCGCAAGACTAGTCGAATTCATAGGAGATAGTTTGAACAAAAAAGAGACAGTGGCAGGAATTTTCTGGATATTGAAAAAGCTTTTGATAAGGTGTGGCATGATGTCCGTCTTATCAAACTTATTAACCTAAATTTCTCTTCGAAATAAATCTTTATTATTGTATATTTTCTGCAAGAGAGAACATTCCAAGTTCGCATTAAAAGTCATCTTTCCTCCGTAAGAAAAATCAATGCAAACCTCAATGTGCAATAATTTCGCCTACATTATTCAACATATTTATTAATGATCTTCCATCAGCGGATAGCGCGCTTATTGCGTTTTCCGCTGATGATACAGCAATTTTATGCAAGTCTCTGAATACACATCTCCCTATTATTAAGTTAGAAAATTTACCTTTGGTGCGGAGCATGAAAAGTCAAAATAAATTCCGAAAAATACTCAGTTATCATATTTAATAAAAACTTTCTTCACGGAAGCTATGGAGATATCCCCGTAAATGAGAAAATAATTAAAAAGTACATAAAATAACTCGCGTTTATGTCTATAAACGTCTAAATTTCAAACATCACGTGACAAAGCATTTGTATGAATTACTCATTATTAGGAATAAAATTATCTTTAAAACTTAGTACAAAAAGATTAGTATATTTGCAAGCCATAATCGGCCCATAATTTTCTATGCAGCTCCTGTTTGGGCTGGAACCGCCAGAACGAACAGACTTAAATTACAAGAGCTACAAAGTATTCATTTTCGCATCATCTCAAACTCACCATGGCTCGTAAGGAACACTGCTATTCACGTGGGCATTAAAATTAAATCTATAAATAGTCAACTACTAAAGCTCTTCGGGAAAGTTTACAATGAATGTGATCTCCATTCAAATTATGCTGATAAAAACATGGGAAACTATGATCCAGGAATTATACAACCTTACAAAAAATCTCTTACAATTACCCATAACTCAAACTGGAGTTAGATCTCTGCAATCATAAATGTACATAGTTTCTTTTGATTTTTTTTTACTTTACATGGTAAAAGCAGGATATGGATTTTTATGTTTTGCCTGAACAAGCAGGCCAAGGGGGACATGTTTTATTGTATTTTATTTTTATTATTACTACATTTATTTTACAATTATTTCGTACTTTCACATATATGAAACATAACTCACATATATCACACCACATGATGCAGAAATACACTATGATTGGTTCTTCACCGACGAAATTTAGCATACAGTTCGTTCCCTCACGGAATTTATAAATAATGTTGGGACTTGTAAATATTATTTTATTATTATTTCATTTTTACTTTACTTATTGGAAAAATTTTCTACATATGTGTTTTCCCTCCAAGACCTTCATCGAAGAATATGCTAAATATGCCAAACATTGCTATCATAGTTAATTGCTTTAAACTATGCTGTTTCAAGTACAGATAGGAAAGTGTTCCACATTGTGAATTTAAGAGTTTTTAATAATGACTATCCTGTGGTTAATTATAATTTATGGTGGTAAAGTCCGCCAGGCCGTAGACCCTTATATACTTTAGGATTCACAGCCAACGACATTTTCTACCGTGGATTGCTGATTATACGAACCACAAAAATCCAGGCGATGGACTGGTCAAGATGGTCCCATAGCTTGGCTACCAAGATCACCGGATCTCTCGTGTTTGGACGTTTTCCTGTGGGGATAAAAGAAAAGTCTAATTTACGAGTGCCACATTGAAACCGATATGAATCTAGTCGTCAGGATCACCGTTGTTGCCGGAGATATTCGGGAACTGCCTAGTATGCGTCAGTCCCTCCATTGAAACCAATATGGATCTAGTTGCCAAGATCGCCGTTGTTGCCCGAGATATTCGGAAAATGCCCGGTGTCTTCTCAAATGTGCGTCATTCCCTCCATTGAAACCAATATGGATCTAGTCGCCAAGATAGTCGTTGTTGTCTTCTCACAGTTTCAGTTACGACCATATATTACCTTCGTAAGTGAAACTGTGAGAATTCATATTTCAGTTGCGAATACTGCTCACATAGTTGCCTTCTATCAACCTCTAAAATTTTCCCATTTGTTCAGATTCACCCTGTATATACTTTCGCAGACTCAGAAGTAAAATTGTAGTTAATTGAACAACTAAGATTAGCTGCTGAAGAACCGCGACTGATGGCACTACATAGGTTCCATTTTATTTAGTTGGATTAATTTCCATATAAAATGATTCTCACTCATACCACTTTTGAAAGTTATTTTTTTGTACTAAAGAGATGGACCTATTTCATATATCTATCGAATTCGGTAGCTATTTTCAAACTCTCTGTCAATCTAAAATCGCTTTTAGCCTAGTTTGAATTTTACTGAATCCCGCTTATCTCGAAATTAAATACTTTTATCTACCTTAAATGTTTTAGATTATAACAATGATTTTATAATATGTGTTGTAGTCTTTAATTTTGGTCACACTTTGAAACTGGACATATGAAAGATTCGCCTTAAGCTCCATATATATAGGGGATAACAAAATTTAAAAAAATAACAACAACAAAAGACTTTTCTGCAATATACAGAATTCTTTTGAAAACGATCTCTCAAGGGCTTAAGAAAAATATAAGCAGCAGCTGTGTTCAGCGAATTTCATGTTATTAGTTCTCCTTACAACAGCGAATTTAACTCAAAGAATTCATTTTCCTTCTGACAACAGGTATCTCAATCTTTTCATACTATATCATTCTATGTAAATGTTTGATAACCATGCTTTGCGAGCATTTTAATACAACACGGTTTTCATAATGATGCAATATCTCATGTTTATGCAATTTTTACTAATCTAAAGCTGCATCTTCCTTTACCCGAGTTTCAATAGAGTATCGATATCCAATCAACTTCAGTCTTTTGTGCTTCCTTGCTGATGTAGAGAAGAGAAGAAGATACTTGATTTGTATAAACGAATTCAAACATAGCGGCTCGGAGATATGCATTGTGAGTTATTAGAGTGTAACGTACTTAATTGTATTTTGTTACATATAGTTGTTACATATGGTTTGCCAATCACTGTTTTCTAAAATAGGAATTCTATGGTGGTGTGGTGCATTTGATTACGGCATGAAAGGATTACTGCCTGAGGGAAGGGATGCTTTCGTTGAGGACTTTCTAAGAGAAACTGGCTCTAATACGTATGGGTAAAACCACAAAAACGGCAGTGCAGGCAGTCCGTTCACCGGGATTGGAAACGCCGGGCTGAAGTACCAGTAATGAATGACACTACCGCTTGGTCGTTGGTTGGCCATACGTACTCTACGAGGAATGCTATCTCCGTTTTAAAGGAATTTATCTTGACGATATTTTTTTTCATGACGAACACATAACACTGCTCGGCACTTTATGTAGTAATATCAGAAATCTTTTTCTAAACTGTTATTTCATTTTTAGTAACGTACATATGCAAACAATTCGTTCTTCAACTTACTCATACGACACCTGCATTTGACCTTAAGTGTTAAAATTAAGTAAATTGGTCAATGTTTGTTGAACTGGATGCAAAATGGGGCGAGCGATTCGATAATCTTGATCATTTTAAAGACACAGAACAGACTGTGTATTTTACCCACACAGCTGCAACTGAGCACAGTTGTTTCTAAGGGATGCCGGGGCACGACACAATCACACGTTATCGCTCGCGCGACACGTGTTAGTGTATACAAAACTGTCCTCACTTTTAAAACAAGCTACGTGTTATTCCGCTTTGATCTGCACTAAAATTCCTTGCCTTTATTGCAGCTTTTAGTCGTGGAACACTTCGTGGAGGACCTTCCAACGAAAGTGGCTCATATGCACATTATGCAGTTAAGATGGGAGAAAAAGTAAGCTAAAACAAGCTGCATTAGTTTCAAATGTTTTGTGTAACAGGGAATACTCTTAGATTTTTCGACGTTCTGAAAGACATTCTTTCGATAAGAACACTCATCTTTCCAATATTTGATCTTCATATTTCCAGCTGGACATGCCGAACATTTACATGAAGATAGCATGCTAAGATTATAAGGTTTTAAACTGTACTTCACTATTTGAAATTATGACTAACCTTCAGGTAGACGTTAAGCGACTTATCACTGTGTTTGAAATACAACAGAAACTTGAGAAGGGTGTAAAATACCTTTTATTTAAAACTTAATAAGATGAACAGAAGGCACAACTGGTGCTTACAAGTATGCCAGCATTTACGGCGAGAAACTCAAAGTAGCAATTGAAAAGTAAAACTAAATTTAAATAAATAAATTATATTCAGCAATGTGGGAAATTCGAAGGTCCTGGAAATTTCTTGGCAGCAGGGGGGGGACTATATAAGAACGGAGACAGCAATAATCTTCAATTTTTATTTCAAAGTCGGATTTGGAGTTCTGCGAGATCTCCATTCAAGCTTTGCATTTGGCTGTGTTAACGCTCGTAGTAGTTCGGAGCGGCAACTATTGATTGCACACTGTCATACTGAAAAGAGCCGCAAGTGTGCATTCATGGAAAGTTCCAGAAATCTGTCGGTTCTGTGTGCATTCACTCTATTACGAACCCGTATGTACGTAATAATATTTAACCTGAAATATATAAATTTTGTACAGTAAAAAGTACAAATTTCTGACTTATTTAAGTGAGTTTTAAAGTTTAAGATTTCTTATAAATATGGTTTTTCTTTAATCCATTTATGAGTTAGTTTCTTCGTTTATAATATTGGTTATTCTTGAGTTATTTACATGTGTTTCTCTTGTAAACAACAATTAAATTTACATTCCGAAATAAACTTTTCCACATTAACTCTTTCCCATCGAAGTCACCCCAAACGTCCGAGCATTCAGACATCGGCTGGACGCCCTGGAAACGCCTGAATAATTTCCTATCTAGTGCTTTTCCCCATCTCGTTACTGCATTACTCATTGCTTTCAGGTGTTGTTAAATGATATGTCAATCATTCTTTTGAAGCTATTAAAAGTAGTTCTATTATTTTAATGCACCTTCTCTTTCCTTTGTTTACTGTCAGTGTTTAGCTTTTGATGCCCGAAGTTGGAATCCTGTCCCAAGGGGGAACTTCACACAGAGTGAAAGCGTTCAAGTAAGAAGTTCTCGCTTTACTTCAGTAGGTTATTGTTAGGGCTGTAGTATTCAAGTTGTCATGGGGGAAGGAAAAGCATTTCAGGAGAAATTGTTAGACACGGGCGTTTTCCATGTTTGGGGGAAAGAGATTTTGCCCTCTCTCGATGCGAAGGATTTAAACTGTCAAATTATAGGAAAACATTAAATAACGTTTTGCTGTGAATTGTAATGTACATTATTCTTCCTTCTGGCGTTTTCACTGCCTTTTTATCAGCCTTGAGTTTGTAATATCTGTGGAAGTTTCTTTTGGTGTTACCCGGTTAAACGAGGGTCAACTGTAAGTTGAGTCAAAACAATACAGAGCATATTTTCAAATTAGAATTGAAAAGTATTTGTACTTAAGTTAATTCTCTCTTTTTTTGAAACCGCTTACTTTTGATAACTTAAAACTGAGTACTTTAAAATTTTCCTTTGATTAAGTTTCTGAAGACATCTCTTATTTTCAAGACAGTGATAAGAGCAGAAACTGCAATAAAAATATTCTATAAGATAATGATCTTAATGAGAATATTTGAAATTCCTTCGATAAGCTCGAGAAAGTAGTTTGTTTCTACTATGATAAACGTACTGATATTTTTGCCTCAAAAAGAGCATTTCGGACTACTCGACTACAAAAGAAATTTATATGCTGATATCCTTTCACGACTGCATATATGCAAGATGAGCAAGTAAAAAACAGATAGTTGTGTCGTCAGCTTCCTTATCCGATAAAGCTAGCTCACTGTCATCTATTTATTATGTACCTATCTGATTTCTATTTTTTTCTGTTTTATTTCTATAACCCTAGAGACTATGATCTTGTTGATAATGGAGAAAGAATAAGATATTTTCGACATAAACGACCACTGAAGATTACAGCCAAAATTCAATTACAAATGCATTATTAGTGTTATATTAAACGCAGAAAAAATGTAGAAAATTTACATGTTCAAAAGTATGAAGACCAACTTACATCGTCAATTATGATTTTTCATTAGCAGCAAATTATTTAGCAGATATTTAATAGCACTTGTTAGAGAAATTACGTTTATTGCCTTATGAAACCCTATGCAGCAGCGGTCAAATGGGTATAATACTAGGACTCACAGCTGAACCTGAAGCATTTTTTACAACATTCATGGATTCCACCAGCAGCTCTCAGAGCCTACAATGGGCCGAGTGGTAAGGTCTCTGAACGCAGGTATTTCGACCTGCGTTTGAGTCCAGGCGAACGGTTTGGTTGCATGGGGCGTTTTCATGGTTCCGTTTAGGAAACCAGTTCCTTTTAGGAAGACCTCCATGAAGGCATTCTTCTCTTAAGCAGCTAGCCCTCCATTGCTTTTCATGATCAAATAAACCAAACTAACACCATTTCAACGGGATTTTTTCCTAAAAAGGTTTATTTTAAAAATGTACAGTTTACTTTCTTTGATTTTTGGACACGTTAAACTTTCATCCTTGCGACTAATTTTACAAAAAGAATTTTGGAAAATGATAATGTTTTGTATTTTTGAAAATTTTTTTAAATGAAGCTTCCGAGTTCACTTCTCACATCTCACATCTTTAAAAATGTGATTTTGCGATGTCTTATCGTGATGGCTTAATGTGATTTCTTATTGTTGCTGATAGATCTTTGATGAAATCGCATCATTTTGAATAGTTTCATTCTTTTAGAAATATGGGTTTGGCAACTATTTTTCATCGCATTTCTTATGTCACTGTTTTTAAGAGATTGCCATATTTCATTGTCATTTTTTATATATATAATACATTTTTATTGATTTTTTTTTTTGATAAAGTTGTTCTGCAGAGTAAAATTCTGCGCGGAATATTTTGTTTTTTGAGTTTCTTTCATGTTATTTTTTGCTTATTTTATTTGTAAGATTAAGACACAATAACACGCCGAATAAATACTAATTCAGAAGTCAAAAAACAAAAATCAGCGTTATATTTACAAGGTTGCAAAACCACAAATGATTTGCAGTTTTGCAGCTGAGGATGATGGTTCGGTAAAACCATCGAAACTAGTCCTGTGAAAATCTTGTAAATATAACGCTGATTTTTGTTGTTTGACTTCTGAATTAGTATTTGTAAGATATTGAAAAGTTTTGCATGATTTTTTTTCAACGGAAAGTTGGTTAATTTTTTTATTAGGATAATTAATATTTGTATTAAGGGATATAGCTTATTTCATTTAAATTTTTTTCTCTTGAAAATATAAGATAAAATGTCATTAATTATACTTTGCTTTTCAGAATTTTTGATTTTTGTATTTTTTTATGTTATTTATTGCTCATTTCACTGTCTTTAAGATATTGAAGAGTTTTGAGTGATTTTTTTAGGAAACAAAGTTCTTAACCTCCTTTATACCATTTGAATTTATAAGATTTTGCAAAAGAAAGTTGGTTAATTTATTTATTAGGATAATTAATATTTGTATTAAGGGATATTGCTTATTTCATTGTAATTTTGTTATACGTAATAACTTTTTTATGAAGTTGCTCTGCAGAGTAAAATTCTACGCCGTTTTTAAATGTAACGTTTGGTGTTCCCTTCAGCCATTTTCCCGGCGTTTGGTGTTTCCTTCAGCCATTTAAAAGCCAGACGAAGGCTGACAGCGAAGCTTCTAGTTCTAAGATATTTACGTCCTTACTTAAATTATTTAATTTAGTGTATTATTAGAAATTTCAAAATCTAGACAAAATTGAGAAATACTCTTCTTGTAAAAACTTATAACTGGGACCCAAAAGCAATCTTCTTTGTTAAATTTACGTTTATGGGAGACATAAAAGTCTGGAACATTCGGTAGCGGATTTAGATGAAAAGGACTCATTTAATAATACCATACAGAAATATAGCTATTTACAAAAGTTTGAAATTTTTCATATTGTTACGAAATTGTTATACATGTAAACAACTTTAGTTAAATTATATGTAAATTGTAGTATCTTTTGTATAGTGTACCATAAGAGGCCTCAATGTGGAACTGTGTCGAAAACCCAAGTTATAGAAATAAGCCCATTTAACAGCAAGATAAATGTCTGTTTTCCCAATCACCAAACTGTTTAATGGTTTTAATGACTGATTTTTATCGCCAAACTTTTCATAAAGCCAGTGTGCCATTGTGAAAGCGGCCGAGTCGAAAGCAGGATGATGCACTATTACTTTATTACAGTGAACTAAAATTTGCCGGATTTTAAACTGCTTGAGCATTTGTGTTTTAAACTTCAAAACGATATTGGTAGAATGGCAGTCATCATTTAGAGAAACTGGGAGACTTGATGCTAACATTTCAGTGTATTAATCAAGACACACATTCGCTATCATGCAACGAAATTTTAATTTGTATCGAATATTCAGGAGAATACCCCAACGGAAGTTACTATAACACTGTCATGAAAAATTCAAATTCTTTAAATGTTGAAAATAAAAAATAGGCGGTAATAGGAATACTGTTCGAAAAGATCTGTTAAGACGAAGTTCTATTAACACCTTAATTTATTTAATAAATATCATTAGTCCAAAGGGACATTGTCCCTGAAGGACTATTGTTTTCGTTTTGCGATTTTGCGTTGAATCACTATAAATGACCGTTTCATTTTTCAAACTGTTGCCATCTAATGTTAGAGTCCTGCATTATATTTGAAGAAATTAAATAATGAAAAATCTGCATATTTCTCGCATTGTGATAACACAACGATACATAGAGCTAGCGAATTTTGAATGATGTAATCCTACTGCGAATATGGGCATGTGGAACCCCAAATTCGAAATTTGGAATTTGTTTTATGATCGGTTTCATATTTTGTAGAACTTTAACGAATTTTTGAGTAACATACTCAACGATTTGAAAGCGAGCAATGGCAACTATCTACGAGGGAAAAAAAAACTTTTTATCTCCAGCGCGCGAAACTATGTATCGGAAATTCTAAAGATAGCCTTATTTTAAAATTATTTTGCGGCATTGCTATTGAACTAAAATTTATGGTTTAAAAGAGAAGAACATGATATTTAATAAATAAATGTAACACACGAAATGTTAAAAAACGCCTCTTTGGACGTAATATAAAATCTGAAACCTTTCAGATTTTTTTTGAGGTATAATTGCAGCACAGTGTCAACTGTATCCTCGCCGGAAATTAATTCGCCGATCTTACTAGATGTTTGTGCTAACCATCACAAGATCAGAAGAATCAAGAATGTCTTAAACGTCTTATTTTGTTTACTTAAAAGGTTTAAATTTATGGGTAGTATATTGATTTTAAAAACAAGCATCCTGCGTAAATGTTATATCTCGTAAGCTAAAATAAATCTGATTCAAATGAAATATGCTGTCATTTATGGAAACATAAAACTGAATATCATGTCCTAAAGGCAGGAATACAGGAAGAATAACTATGGTATTCATTGGGTCTTCTTATAAAATGTTTTACTGTGTATTAATAAGCGCATGGACGTAATGAGCTAATTTTATGAACTTTAGAACAGCTGGCTGATTAATTAATTTAAAATGATGCACATAATGTATTCATGTATTCAGAACTATTTTGGAAACGCGCTTATATTGTGCATCAATTAATGTAATTGAAAAGGAGAATTTTCGTTCTCAATTTGATATCATAATGTGTTCTTACATTTTTATTAAAACACGGTAGCTAGATACCGAAAGGATATTATTGCCATTAAGTAGGATTCCACGATATTTTCTTACTATTTTAACCCACAAAGAAGGCAGTTAGTGTAAAGCGTATTGTTGAAGAACTCTAATTATTAGGCAAACTATAGAGTTGGAGTTAAATAAACCACAAATGGCTACAGCAATATGAATGTCTGTGAAAACTTCAAGTGGGCAGCAATATATAAGGAAAAAAAAGCATTAATGAATTATTTTAAATTTAATTTATTTGGGGGGAGGGGGGTGAAATAAATGTTTCTTGGAATCAGATAATTACAATAACATTATTAAGAATAACATATTTCATTTCTGAATTTCGCATTTTATTGAACGCAGTGCATTGATTCAAAATATTAAATGAAATTTTACATAGAAGCAAATGGCAACAGTATGAAAATTTATTTATTTGTCAGTATCGTATATGATTAAAAGAGTAGCTCATTATTTTGCAGTATAGAGAAACGTACCAAGACGCCTATATATAGACGCCTTGACCTAGGAATATTTTGTGTCTTTAATTTAAGCAAATAAATGCTACGAGTCGACTGTATGACAGTACGGAAAGCTGCCAATAGTTTCAACAACAGAAAATCAGTGAGAGTTTCTGAATGAGATTTTCTTATCGATGAATTTATATTGGATAATATCTTTAATGACAATCGGTAGGACTACGCTCATCATGTACTCTATTAACATCAGGAAATATTTTGTAAACTGATATTTCATTTTTTGTTATATAAATTTGCGGAAGAACATTTCCCACTTTAACTTGTTTACGAACCTTGGATATCACAAGAAACTAAAATTAAATCACTCGGTAAATTTTGGTCAGATGGTTGTCAAATGTCTTGCGTTTTATTTTTTATGAAAATACGCTTTTACTCAATAGAGATAAGGGGCCGCATAAAAATATGATTTCGTTACTGACTTACTTATTTTTGTTTGACTGATTTTTTAAATTCCTAAGTGTTAAAATATGAGTACAAGATTCATTTAAAACATTTTTGTTGCTATTATATGTCTCTGACCAATGCTTGAGAATGACTGCCTAAGGACTTTTGTTGAACTGGTATAAATCAAAATCATTGCTTTGCAAATTTTCTGAGATTATTTCAAAATTGTTGCTGAGAAGTTGAGTATGAATGGCCCGTCTATATATAAAAGCTGGGTTGCAAACACTATTGTTAAAATTCTGCAAAATATTTTTTAAGTGTGATAGATTTTTAACGAAATTGGCCTATTATGTTTGCATTTTCCCCTTTCACAACTAAGGAAAGGTTCCTTTGAAAGTTTCCTCGGACGTTTATCATATCATCATTGATCCCTGCAATAAATGCTTTATAATCCTATAAAAAGACTACATGGTACTACAGATTTACTTTAGTGAGCCGTAAATTAGTCTGGAACACGTTTATTACAGATATAACTTTGTTATTTTATATTCCTGTTATCCAGGCATCCTGTACAACATAGTTCTATTAAAGCATCCAAAATAGCTTTAGCGCACAAAGTATGTCAGAAATATAAACCAGTATGTCAAAAATAAAACAAAGTGTGTCAGAAATATAAACTTTGATACATCTTTTATATATCTTCTGCAGTTTTTTCAAGCTGTAGAGTATTCCAGTACTACAGTATTCCATGTGTTCATTCTTGCGTAGCGCAATAACTTTTTTAACGTTTCCTTTTTCCTCTTTTCTGTAAACATTTAGTATCTTATTGCTTATCATTTTTGGATACATGTTAATGAGAGAATATTGGTTTAAAGTTTTCTGATATATATTTTAATTTTGATTTTGAATGTTCCGAGATATTATGACCAATTCCTTTCGCATATATCTTACATTTATTTTATCTTTTCAAATGTAATCGAGATATTTTAATTATATTTGAAGATGGTAGATATGGTATATAATTTAAAATTTTTACGATAGAGAGGCAATGATCAGGCATTCCTTAAAACTTTGGAACTGTCCGATAATGAAAGATACTATGTAAGCTTTACTTTAGCTAAAATCTCTTTTCTCTACTATCTATTTATACCCTCAGCCATCACCAGAATGTCTTTGAGTTTAAATAGTGCAAGTGAATTTTGTTTAGAGAGTTTAGAATTTGTTTAGTGAGAGAGAGAGATCACAGTGTTAAGAGCCGCGATATCTATAGCCGGAAGGTGTTAAAAATTAGCTTTGGTATTATATATATTTATATACTTATATTACTATTATTCAAAAAGTAGCTGTACGTAAATTTTTTTAAATTGTAATTACATTACTAGACGTAGATTTTAATAAACCTTTTAGTTATTTTTTGCTTCTTATCCTTGTTCTTGAAGTTTTAGACTTCTAGCTAAGTGCGAAGACGAAAATGTATCAGTCACTGTCTTCGTCAACTAAAAAAATATATTTTGCCAAAATTCATAACGTTTTTTTTATATAGTGGTCTCTCTACTGAGAAGTCATTTCAGATTATTTATTGATTAGCTATATTTTTACGGAAAGCTATTTCGCTCGTATAACGCAGCAGTAAATAATTTACTTTGTTATGAAGGAATTTTACGTTTCTGTTCTTGAAGTTTTGAAATGCCTTTATGTTAATGGAGAAAATATCAAACTTATTACTAAATAGAGTTACAGACCTTTTGATGAAATGTAAAAAGAAACATTTCCCAAGGAAAAATTGTTAATTCATTTCATTTTTCAAAGAGTAAATTTTAAGTGCCGTGCCAATTGATTTTTCAAAGCGTGTACCTAATATTCAATTCCAGGATTTTCTCCAACTGCATTGTCTACGAAGAGAGATTCATCAAAATGAGTAACAGTTATTATTTTAGCCCATTCTTTGATCACTAAAGATCCAACAGAATGCAATGCATATAAAAATATGTGTATTAAGCGTACTTTTACATAAATATATAATTTCACTCTGATACAGCTAATAGTTTAAAAAATGGTAAATTTATGATTTATATTAAATTATTATAAATGCATATATTTTAAACTATAAAAAGTAATAGGATTAGCGCACGATATTTTATTACAGGCAGCACTAAATGAAGAACTATCACATAAAACAACACTGTTTCGTTTGTAGTGGGATCGGGTAACTTTCGTATCATTTATACTGGTCTGGTGTGGCAAAAATGTAGCGGGACATCCAAGTTTACTATAAGTATTGTAGTTATAGTTCCGCCACACTTGGATCTAGAGAAATCCCAAAGGATAACAGGCCTAACCGAGCAGTCGTGGCTCGAAACATTTGTTTCACCTCACACCGACAGCCCCGAGACCTCCCTTTTACCCCAGGAGCCCCCAATCAAGACTCCGGACATGTATTAAAATTTCGAAACTATATATAAAAATGTACATAACATTTAACAGAGGGTGCCATCACACTTATAATGGCTTGGATACATATCCACTTTCGAGTCGTACAATTTGGTCTTGGTGGTAGCAATACATATATATTCAGTATAATACAATTGATACAGTTAATACAATAGAATTTTGACTAATTATCAATAGATGGTATAGTTGTGAGAATTTAAATTAATTAGTTCTTTACTTAAATGAATAGTACAATTTAGTGTTTCACTAATTCAATATATAATGCAATGTATAATTCAATTTAGCTTAGTATAGTAATTCAATATATATGTATTCAAATATTAAAAAAAAATCTGAAAGGTTTCAGATTTTAAATTTCGTCCAAAGGGGCGTTTTTTTAAAGTTTTGTGTGTAACCTTTATTTATTAAGTATTAAGTATTTATAAGTATCTTTGCACTTAAACCATAAAATTCAGTTCAATAGCAATGTCCCAAAATAATTTTAAAATGAGCACATCTTTAGAATTTCCGATACACAGTTTCGCGCGCTGGAGATGAAAAGGTTTCCCCCCTCCCGTGGAGTATTGCTATGGCTCGCTTTGAAATCCTTGAGTTCGTTAGTCAAAAATTCGTTAAAGTTTTCCAAAATATAAAATCAATAATAAAACAAAATCCAAATTTGGTCCTTTACATGCCCATATTAGTATAAGGATTACGTCATTCAAAATCCGATGGCTCTATGTGCATTTGTTTTATCACAATGCGAGAAATAGACATACATTTATGTTGATTTTTCATTATTTAATTTCTTCAATAATGCAGGACTCTAACATTTGGCGGCAACAGTTTGAAAAGTGAAACGGACATTTATAGTGATTCAACGCAAAAATTGCAAAACGAAAACAATAGTCCTTCAGGGACAAAGCCCCTTTGGTCTAATAACATAGTTTACTATATATTCAATGGATCAATGATAAACAGTTCATTGATCATATTAGTTCCAAATAACTTACAATTGCGATAGTTCATAAAAGTTCAAATACATTGGCATACTGTTCATAAATATTTCATTGCTATATAGTTCATAATAGCACATTTTTAGGATGTTGATAAATAATTCTTAGTAACTCATAATAGTTTATGGGCAAATTATTAGCTGCAAAATTATTAATGCAAAATTATTAATGCAAAATTTATAATTTCAAAATTATTAGTGTTATAAACAACAAGAATAATTATAATAAATCATTGACATTAATATTTATAATATTTCTTAATAATAAATAATAATAATAAATAATAATAATTTCTTAATAATAAATATAATTAGGTAAACAGTTCCCAACTTTTGGTATTTGGAATAGTTCATTTTTATTCAGCGGGATTATTAAATCTGTTAGGCTGTAGGAATGGCTCTAGATTAATACTTAGTTTTTGTAATAGTTCATAATAGTTTATTGTCATTATTATTAGTATCATAATTAACAGATTAACAGACAATGACATGAAGATGTATAATTTTTAAAGTTAGTATATATAATAATTTATAATAGTACACTGACATTTTGATTGGTATCATAACCATTAGATATAATTATAACAGTTCTGATAGATATAATAATAAGAAGACCAACAGTCATAATTATAATAATTCATAATAATTTCTTGATATATAGCTTATTATACGATTCCGTTTCTTTTATTTGAGATGTTGTCATTTCGTATCATAAGTTTATGTCGAATTCTTAAAGTTAGTTAAGTTTATAAATCACATTTTGGCTAATGAAAACGTGTCCACTTGATAGCATTAAGTACAATACTTAATAATAAGTTGGCATAATAAGTTTATATGATAAGTTATAATTTAGTTTTAGTTAATGTAATAGATTTCATCAGTTTATTTTGTAACATAAATATGTTTATATCAGTATTGTAGTAATCTAATATTTTTCTGTTGTCTTTCTTGTGAAGCATTTGTCCTTAGTGGATATTTATACATTTTCTTGAGCATAAAAATGAAGTTCAGGAACGTTAACTGTAAAACTATTTTCCTTACAATATTATTATCATTGCAGGAAAGTGATTATGTTCAATAATGATTTTGATATTTTTTTGATATTTTCAAATGTAATTTCATTTCAAATTTAAATAGAATCAATTAAAATATACTATAAATCAATCTAAATAACGTTCATAGTAGTATGTGTAAGTGCACAAAAATATTAGTAATCTTTATGATTTTTACTGTTAGCATTTAATTAGTTCCTTTATTAAAAACACATTCCGTCAAACATTAATTGTTAAATACTTGCTTTATTCAGAAACATTACCGTCAACATTATTGCTCAAAAACTTACAGTTCAAAATATTATCGTTCTGAAAAAATATGTTGTTGCCAATCGGGAAAATACATTTTAAATAAAATTAATACGTTGCGTTTACATTACTGTCCTTAATCGTAGATAGACATTTTGTTCTTTATGAATATTCGACTTAATTAATATAAATAATTCAATATTCGAATATTTAAGATAGGATTTTACAGTTCAGTATGTTTAACTGTTGAATTATTTTCCTTATTGCGCCATTAATATTTCAAAGAAAAATACTTACAAAGTATACTATTGATTTAAGTCACTAGGCTGCAGTACGTATAACGTTTTAATTTTGTTTTTAAGATACTTATGTAATTTTAGAAGAACTGCAACTTCAAAAATGAATTTTGACATTAATTTAGTTCCCATATATTTGTGTTTCCTATTGGAGATAGTTATTTGATTGCTTTTTCTATTTTCCTTTTTAAATGCTTGCTTTTAATTACAAAACGAAGGAAGGCATTGATATTTGAATTAGACAATTTGATATGAGATGACGTAGTTAATGGAGATTGAGTAATATAACTATGTTAACCATTATATATAAATATATAATGGTTTTGGTTACCTTTATTGCCACATACACATCTCTCAGAGTTTAAGATGTTTATTTTGAAGAAGTATGTGGAAAATGGCCGCTGTCTAGTTAAAAAGCAGTTTATACAATGATTGAACCTTATACATGTATCATTTACAGTTATTTATACTTTAGAAATTATTTTTGTAATTTGTGTAATTTGTTAGATACTCATAAGTTTATTTATTTCCATAGATATTGACTTACATAACGTTAATTTTTATGGCACAGGTGATAGGGCGTTTGGTTTGGCGATATGGCGTTTTGTGCACATTGCAATATGATATTTTGGGATTTTTTTTAACTTTACTTTTGAGTTCTTGTGGAAAAGGATCTCAAAACAAATAATCCTATAACGTTATACTTGGTCTAGCACTGCTACTTTAGTCCTAAAACCTGAAACTGATATGTGGCGCTATGTATATCGATTTGTGTGTTATCGCTATGTGTGAGATAGAATGAGAAAGAAAAGTTTTAAAATAGCCTTTTTATTTAAACAGCGGCAACTAACGCATAGCCGAGAATATATTTAACTAGATTTAGCAGAATCTAACCACATGCCAGGAAAACTATCTGAGCTTTCACAAATCCTCAGCTTAAATACACAAAGTAATTTGCATTTTGGTGAGGAATTAAGAAAGAAGAAGTTAAAGTAAGGATCCAAATCATAGTAGATGGTTAGTTAAAAATAAGAACATTAAAATCTAATTTTTTGCATTTCACATAATTTCAAATTCTTATAAATTGACGGATCTTGTTTATATATACTACATAATATGCAATTTGTCTACTCTTTTCACATACGTGTTCGCTTAAAATTACATGTTCACGGTTGGTCCACTACTTTTTGAAATCTAATGTCACGAATTTTGTACATGTGTAAATAATTTAAGTGAAATTTTGTTTAAAATTGTAGCATCCCTTGTAAAATATATCATAAAAGGCTTCAAGAAAGAAACTTCGCTGGAAAAATAAGGTTACAGAGTAAATGCATTTAACATTGCATTATATGTAGCACCAGGCTACACCAAATGTTATATGTCACCAAAGTCACAAAACGTGGCCACGATTTTTTGACATCTTGATCTTATCCGTGTATAGCTGTAATGGGCCTAATTCTTGCGTAACTGTAACTATATATGCCTCCCTATATAACTGTAAATATCTTCCAGCAATTTCGAGAAATACTGGAAATTTCTCGGCGGTCGCTGGAAAACAGTATAAGACTGGTGAGAAGATCAGCTTTCAGTTTTCAGCTTTGATTTCGGTATATTGTGAGACCTCCGTGCAAGCTTCGCTGTTTGGTTGCGCTTCATAGTAGTTCGAAGTGGTAATTACTGATTTTGCTCTGTCATATTAGAAAGACCTGTACAAATGCTTTTGTGGAAACTTACAGAACTGTAAAGTGCTGTTGAGAAAATAAACTGTTTCAAACCAAAATCCGTTCTTTGTGCTATAAGGTATTTCTCCCGCTTTCCTAGCGTGCCTTCGTGGTGTAGTGGTTCTGCACATTGGGTCGGTATTCCAGATGTCAGCGGTTCGATTCCCAGTGAAGGCGTTTGCTCATTTTTCATCTTTCCTGCATCGAAAAAAATCCTAATGTCTCTACAGTGCATTCAACCCATTACGAACCAATACGCATGCGACAGCAATATAAATATTATTTTATCCAAGTTAAGGAGCGCTGTAGACATTTTGCGATTTATGTATCAGCTGTTGTTGACAACAAACAAAATGTCTATAATACGAAATGTCCCAATTTAAATTTTTAATTCTGCTAATATTAACTACTCCCTTCCATAAACTGAATTCGAGGTTAATCTTTGAATTCAGTTTTTGTCCCTGTGTACAGTAGTAGATTAACAAATGAAGTCTAAAAACACTATACATAACTAATTCAATGCAAAGGTACGTAGTGTGCTTATCTTCCAAAATCAGCCATCCGTATATGCGTGACTTAACTAATAAAAGTGGAATTTATCTTTTTATTCTATTCCCTATGACCGATCCTTCCATCTATCACTTATGATATATGAATAATTTATCAAGCATTTTCGTATGATTAGTCCTAACTTAGATCCGTTACTTGACCTCAGACTGATAAAAATAGCTTGGAGATATGCCGACTTTCATCTCACTGCATTTTCACCATCCAGTACTTTTAGTTAAAGCGCTGATGAATTCCCAGAAGTGTTCTAAAATGCGTGTTAGTTATCGCGTTAATATGAAGCTTTACTTAATCTTTTTGAGTGTTAAATATTTGATCGGGGAAATTTTTAATATTTTAATTTAAAAATATTAAAAAATCCTAATACAGAAAAGTATAAATCTGAAGACAAGATGATGGTCTAACGTAACAAGACATAGGAGATAGACTATATTTAACCCTTTCCGGCACTCTACCTTTTAAAGTTGGAGTTTTGATTTAAAAAGAAACGGTAGGAAGTCTAATTAGGCCTAGAGTAGTACACAAGTAAAATTTTGTGAAGATAGCAGTTATCGTTTAATTCTGTCGGTGTGCCCAAAGTGGGCTCACTGATTGAATAGAGCTTCGAAAAGAGTGCTGAAACGAGCATTGATGTCTATAAACTGACCGATGATATGCACAGAAACAAAGAATACACACTCTCAGTGGACCTAGATTATCAGTGAGCCCGGTCTGGGCACACCTAGTGTTCGCCGTTTGATTTTAGGCAAGGTTTCAAGGTAAAAATTTAAAACTAATATAGAATAAGGAGATTAGCATACAGACAAAAAAATAACAGAAATTTCAATCAATTCCCTTTTATACTCTAAAAATATCTGAAAGATTTCTTTGAAAAATGAGCGTCATAAAAAACTAAACATGGCTAAAATATATGGACTGGTTTGTGTTGAGCTGCCATCTATTATAAATAAAGAAAGTTCAGAGTAACCTATATAATTCTTTTTTCATTAAATTTTTCTGTGCGTACAGAAGGAAATTTTTAGGTGTGTCCAGACCGGACACACTGTGCCGCAAAGGGTTACTGCAGTCGTTGTGACAAAGCTTTATGAAACGAAATAGAGATGTCAGCTGTAGTATAAAGGATATAAGATGCTTGCTTTATTTGTTTAGTTTATCAGAATAAAGCATCCGTTCTTTTATTCCCTTTATGACGTGTTCTCTGAATCCTTATTCATCTGTTTAATAACGTAACGTTTCTTCTTTTGAACTCATAACATGTAGAGAAATATTATAAGACTCTCTTCGTGAGATATTTTTGTCATACCTCCCATAAACTTGGTTATCCTCTGACTCACAGACCGAAAGCCGAGGTTGGAATCGTGGAGAAGGCATGGATGTAAATTGCCTCTCCCCTCATAGAAGGCAACAGTGGTTCACCTACTGTGGAAGCATTCGGTTCTTTTTAAGCTGGAGCCATGAATTATGAGCAATGCCCTCAACGAGACTCGAACCTGGACCTCTCGAATACGCGCCGATTGTGCTACCATTAAATACCGAAGGCATGCAGAAAGGGGGAGAATATACTTCATATACTCCCCTTTTAAAGAGTGACTGGGAATTAGGGGACCCAGTCGCCTAATCCTACTAAATGAATGATCATTATCCACCAACTTTTAGTTTGAGCGCCACTGTAGAGTCATTAGTTTTTTTTTTTTTTTTTTTTTTTTTTTTTTTTTTTTTTTTTTTTCAAAGCTGGAGACGTGAAAAATGAGCAATTCCCTCACCGGGACTCAAACCTGGACATATCAAATACTCGTCGAGTGTGCTACCTTTAGATCACGAAGACGCGCTGAAGAAGAAAGAAAATACCTTACATTATTAGTGTCTTCCTAATAAAGAGAACACCGCTTTCGGCCTAAGTAGTGGCCAGCACGCATAATAGCTAATGCCAGCCACTGAGGGAAAAAATATTTTGTTTCTCTTAAAATATAAATACCACGTCATCCACTATTTCGTGTACAAAACGAGAAATAGGGATATAAGGTATTTCTCCCGCCTTCCTAGCGTGCCTTCCTGGTGTAGTGGTTCTATACTCTGGGCCGGTATTCCAGAGATCCGTGGTTCGATTCCCGGCGAAAGCGTTTGCTCATTTTTCATCTCTCCGGCTTTCCAATTAACCTAATGTCTCTAAATTTTTGCACATAAAGCTTTCATTTACTCTATCGTTCCTCTTCATTTACTAATTAAATGAATTTCTCATTAACCCTTACCAATTCTTGATTGTTCTGGCAATACAGATTCTAAATATATTAATTTCAAATGTTACCCGGCAGCAATCATTAATCAAATAATATTAAAATTGAGGGAATATATTTCACTTACTTTAGATTGTAAAATTTCTAAACATTTATAATAAATTCAATATTAAATGTGCACCCAAAAGTCGATAACATACTTAAAAGTATTTCAGATGATGACATAGTCGCGGCTTTCTTTAATATCTTTATTTTAAAGATAAAATCAAGAAGTGGGAGAAATGGAGAAAAATGTATTAAGCATTAATAGGATTATATTACATCATATTTATTTAGTTTTTTTTTTCCGTTTTACTCTGGAAACGATTAAATTTATCCTGATATATATTAATACTCCAAGAAAAATTCTGCAAATACCCCAGCTCAACCCGTTTTTATTCACGCAGACTAAAATGACGATGGCTTGTGAATAATCATATGAAAGCTGCTTATTAATTAATGGCTGGCAATTCGTTTTAAAGTATCGTTGTTTGGATTTCAACGTTTATAATCCTCAAGTTACAATCCTTGAACAAAATACCTTAACGATTTTCTAAAAATGGGTCAGCAAATATATCTGCGGCATGGACGGTGCACTTCAAAAGTTCGTGGTGACATTTAAATGCATTATTTGAAACGCAGAGTTTTATCACTGTTTAATCTGTGATTTTGGTTACAGTAAGCTTATAAAGTATTTATAACACCTTCTTGACAGGCCTTCGTGGTGTGGTGGTCTCCAAGCTGGGCCGTTGTGGCGCCCGAACTAAAAGGGTATTGGACATGAAGATTGCCCACATCAAGGATTTGGCGATTGGGTCCCCCAGAAACCCTAGTCGCCCTTTAAAAGGCATAGTATATAAGGTATTTCTCCGACCCTCCTGGCATGTCTCGTGGTGTGGTGGTCTGCACGCTGGGCCGGTATTTCAGAGGTCCGTAGTTCGATTCCCGACGAAGGCGTTGTTAATTTTTCATCTTGTCTGCTTCCAAATTACCTAACGCCTCTACAAGATAATGTCGCATTTAGTTTTTCATCCAAGATTAGTGATGATCTCCCTGATCTTTGTTCTGAGTTGAATACTTTAACATAATACGTAAACCTATCTGCATCTTGGATAACCCTGTTTGCATCTGAGTATTCGTTACAAAATGTGATGATGGAGTTTACGCGAGAGCTTTCTGAAAGTCATTCCCTGTATTTTTGTCTTCAAACCCTCACTCTTCTCATTCAAATAAACAAAATGTTTCAGCCATTTTATTTTTGTTAATAGTTCAAATCGATATTGCCCTATTTCTGCCACTTTACAAGAAACCTACTATTCCGGATATATTGCTGTTCCTCATACTTTTCCTTCTACCTCAACTGAAACCACTTACTAAAGCCTTTCTAGATGTTCATTTTCTTTAAAGCTTCAAACTAAGGGTACTTCAGATTTTCCCATTTGTATGCCATTCATCTCTGAGTTTAACCTTTTCCTTTGCAAATATTTTACAAAGTATGGTTGTTTAGTTTCTTTTAAAACTATCAACAATATATAATTTTCAGTTGTAAAAGACGAAATATCAAACTGAATATTATTGGGAAATTTATGAAATTTTTGTGAATGTGGCTTTGCATGTAGTGCAAATCAGCAAACCTCTAAAATTTAGATAAAGGGACATATTTCGCGTTTTAACTAGACGAAATCAGAAAAGTCTCCAGCAGCATTCGTTTGCGAGGAGAAAAAAAGCAAATTTCAGTTTTTTAGAGCAAAACGTATGGTTCTTTTTAATTAAAAAAGCAAATTTCAGTTTTTTAGAGCAAAACGTATAGTTCTTTTTAATTAAAAAAGCAAATTTCAGTTTTTTAGAGCAAAACGTATAGTTCTTTTTAATTAAAAAAGCAAATTTCAGTTTTTTAGAGCAAAACGTATAGTTCTTTTTAATTAAAAAAGCAAATTTCAGTTTTTTAGAGCAAAACGTATAGTTCTTTTTAATTAAAAAAGCAAATTTCAGTTTTTTAGAGCAAAACGTATAGTTCTTTTTAATTAAAAAAGCAAATTTCAGTTTTTTAGAGCAAAACGTATAGTTCTTTTTAATTAAAAAAGCAAATTTCAGTTTTTTAGAGCAAAACGTATAGTTCTTTTTAATTAAAAAAGCAAATTTCAGTTTTTTAGAGCAAAACGTATAGTTCTTTTTAATTAAAAAAGCAAATTTCAGTTTTTTAGAGCAAAACGTATAGTTCTTTTTAATTAAAAAAGCAAATTTCAGTTTTTTAGAGCAAAACGTATAGTTCTTTTTAATTAAAAAAGCAAATTTCAGTTTTTTAGAGCAAAACGTATAGTTCTTTTTAATTAAAAAAGCAAATTTCAGTTTTTTAGAGCAAAACGTATAGTTCTTTTTAATTAAAAAAGCAAATTTCAGTTTTTTAGAGCAAAACGTATAGTTCTTTTTAATTAAAAAAGCAAATTTCAGTTTTTTAGAGCAAAACGTATAGTTCTTTTTAATTAAAAAAGCAAATTTCAGTTTTTTAGAGCAAAACGTATAGTTCTTTTTAATTAAAAAAGCAAATTTCAGTTTTTTAGAGCAAAACGTATAGTTCTTTTTAATTAAAAAAGCAAATTTCAGTTTTTTAGAGCAAAACGTATAGTTCTTTTTAATTAAAAAAGCAAATTTCAGTTTTTTAGAGCAAAACGTATAGTTCTTTTTAATTAAAAAAGCAAATTTCAGTTTTTTAGAGCAAAACGTATAGTTCTTTTTAATTAAAAAAGCAAATTTCAGTTTTTTAGAACAAAACGTATAGTTCTTTTTAATTAAAAAAGCAAATTTCAGTTTTTTAGAGCAAAACGTATAGTTCTTTTTAATTAAAAAAGCAAATTTCAGTTTTTTAGAGCAAAACGTATAGTTCTTTTTAATTAAAAAAGCAAATTTCAGTTTTTTAGAGCAAAACGTATAGTTCTTTTTAATTAAAAAAGCAAATTTCAGTTTTTTAGAGCAAAACGTATAGTTCTTTTTAATTAAAAAAGCAAATTTCAGTTTTTTAGAGCAAAACGTATAGTTCTTTTTAATTAAAAAAGCAAATTTCAGTTTTTTAGAGCAAAACGTATAGTTCTTTTTAATTAAAAAAGCAAATTTCAGTTTTTTAGAGCAAAACGTATAGTTCTTTTTAATTAAAAAAGCAAATTTCAGTTTTTTAGAGCAAAACGTATAGTTCTTTTTAATTAAAAAAGCAAATTTCAGTTTTTTAGAGCAAAACGTATAGTTCTTTTTAATTAAAAAAGCAAATTTCAGTTTTTTAGAGCAAAACGTATAGTTCTTTTTAATTAAAAAAGCAAATTTCAGTTTTTTAGAGCAAAACGTATAGTTCTTTTTAATTAAAAAAGCAAATTTCAGTTTTTTAGAGCAAAACGTATAGTTCTTTTTAATTAAAAAAGCAAATTTCAGTTTTTTAGAGCAAAACGTATAGTTCTTTTTAATTAAAAAAGCAAATTTCAGTTTTTTAGAGCAAAACGTATAGTTCTTTTTAATTAAAAAAGCAAATTTCAGTTTTTTAGAGCAAAACGTATAGTTCTTTTTAATTAAAAAAGCAAATTTCAGTTTTTTAGAGCAAAACGTATAGTTCTTTTTAATTAAAAAAGCAAATTTCAGTTTTTTAGAGCAAAACGTATAGTTCTTTTTAATTAAAAAAGCAAATTTCAGTTTTTTAGAGCAAAACGTATAGTTCTTTTTAATTAAAAAAGCAAATTTCAGTTTTTTAGAGCAAAACGTATAGTTCTTTTTAATTAAAAAAGCAAATTTCAGTTTTTTAGAGCAAAACGTATAGTTCTTTTTAATTAAAAAAGCAAATTTCAGTTTTTTAGAGCAAAACGTATAGTTCTTTTTAATTAAAAAAGCAAATTTCAGTTTTTTAGAGCAAAACGTATAGTTCTTTTTAATTAAAAAAGCAAATTTCAGTTTTTTAGAGCAAAACGTATAGTTCTTTTTAATTAAAAAAGCAAATTTCAGTTTTTTAGAGCAAAACGTATAGTTCTTTTTAATTAAAAAAGCAAATTTCAGTTTTTTAGAGCAAAACGTATAGTTCTTTTTAATTAGCTTCTCACTTTGGATTTCTTAGAAACTCTGAAATATTTCTTGCGAAGCTATCCCGTAAATGTTGCTGCTTTTCCGCCTGTTTTCAGGTCGCTGGTTAGACTCTATACTAAAGACAACTTTACAACAACAACAATTTTATTTCGTGGACTGTATCATAACTAAAAATCTAAATCGAAAATGACAAATTCTCGACCATACGGGTCCAAAACATGTATGCTACGCTAGGAGTTCGAATCTTAACTAACTAAAATTGCGCAGAAACAATGCGCTGTACATAACTTTGAAGTTGCGCAGAAACAATGCGCTGTACATAACTTATATTGCCGCGTAGGAGGCAACACCGCCTAAACCTATTTGTGGTTTGAAAAGGTTTCTCCCGAGCATTACCTAAAATTTGTTCAAGCACTCCAACTTCCACGGTATTTTCCATTGTAGCAAAGATATGATAAGATTGAACTGAGCTCTGAGGAAAGTGCAGTCAGTTATATTTTCTCGTATATTTGTTATTTCGGCGTTGAACTTCTGTGTTGTTTGGATTATACTGATACTGTGTGTAACATATAATATGTAACTTTATTTATGCACTCGATAGTCTTAATAAATGTTCATTTCCTAGATGAAATTTATGACGTAATAAATGGATTTATATTTAATGTAGAGTTTGTTTACTGTTATTATGTACATGCGCATTAATTTTGTTACTGTAGATATTTAATATCACATTTGTTAACTATACCTCCGCACAATGTTATTTTCCTCAAGAAATTAATACATATCATTAGACAAAAATCTGGCTTCCCAATCGGTATAGTGGTTACTGTAGCTGACTGCCGTACCGAAGGGCCTGATTTCGATTCTCTAAATGGCGGCATTCTGAATATGCAGCGAACCAAAAGTCCTCTCGAGAGGTTGCTGGTAGGCTGACAGGCGTGGGAGACCCTCGTACCCGTGCCCCCCAGGGTGCTCTTCATCAAAAATGGAGGCGGAACTCGGCTAAATCGCTGCCACCTGTAAAGTGCTGAAGGCTGTTACGAAAGGCAGGCCTATCTTGCACTGCTTGCCGCAAGGAATTTCGTGGGCCTTACGCTGACTATAGGTCAGACAAATGAGCAATTAATTGTAACAACAACAAGACATAACCCTTGGCTACCAGAGAAGGTTCTCGTATATTATTGGCTTCTACACCACCAATTAGAATTTTCATACTGAAAATGTGTACTTTAAAATTTATCAACCTTTTTAAATTACCATTTAAAGAACAAGACTGTATAAAATAAAGCGAAGCCAGATAATCGTGACTATCGAGATAGTGTGTGATATGCATGCATGCGCTTTGGATTAAATTTCCTTCATGCCTCTTTCTAAATGCAAATCTTTTAAATGAAATTCACTGTAGATTAATTGAATTTGTATTTAATGCTAAAGAAAAATATTTATTCTAATAGGAAGTAACTGTCCAGTCTGTCTTCTTTCATTCCTCCAACATACTTACTGCCTTCACGTTTCACAACAGGCAGTATGGAAATGGAGATATTTCAGCTTTTCATAATTTATTATCAAATTATTTACTTACTAAAATTGCTGACATCGGATAACAAACACTACAGGATAGTTCCTTCAGAATGCTGCGGAATTAATATTTATTTCTGAAGTACGCCAAATACTTTAATTCCAAATGGATGCGCTTCACTTGTGTGCTAAGTGGAAGAAGGAACTCTTGTAAAACGACGAATAAAGAGGAAAAATATCTATGTGATACAGAAAGGGGAGAAATTCAATTATGTCTTCTAACGTAGCATTAAAACGCATCATATTCAGCCGACTTAATTTGTTTTTGACTGAATTTTCATTTGACGGTATGGTTCTAAAAGGAAATTTCTGAACTTGAGTAGAAGCATTTTATACACTTAGACTATTTTTAAAGAAAAATATGGTAGAATGTTTGCCGTACATTTTAAAAGCAATCGTTCTGAGATAGTCAATGGAACGAAGATTCTAATTAGATGTTCTCAAACATAAATTATGTTTAGGTATTCAACTAGAGATTGCATTCGAGCAATTAGGAAAGTTGGTAATAGGTGGAAGAAACTGTTTTTGGAGATTAGGAAATTGCTGATTTTAGGAATATGTTGCTGTTGCTGTCTTAAACTATTCGATGTCTCGTATGAATGAAGAAATGAATGTGAAAATTAAATTTATGGAAGTACATAATGAATTAAGCAGAATCATTGTGTAGCTGTTATGTAAAAACGTTTTACGAATTGCGTATACAAAGTTATAAGTTACTATTAGGCCCTGTTGATTAGATTTTTAACAGTGGTTCTGAGAAGGCCAAGCACTCCGAGTTCCAGTTCAATTGTGTGGCGATTTTAAAAAGGCTAAAAATGATCGGGCTTCGAGATTGCTCGCTCTCTTACTTTTCTTATTTCTTTGGGCGAAGCTTTCGTAAATGCAGGTGGGCGAGAGATGTCTGGCCACACTTCTTTTCGCCGATTCTGGATGATTCTTACATTTTTCTTAGCAAATTATTTTATTGCCTCTTCATGAAATTACCATTATTACTTTCATTGTGTACATACAAGAACCTCGCACTTGAAGAAACCAGCGGACTGTGCCTGGGCAATGTGGACGTCTAACACACTCAAAAACGCATAGAGAAAATCTCAAAGCACTGCTTAAGCCCAAACAATCGTAACTAATACTACTATGTTCAAATGTTCAGAATTTAAAGCAGATAACCAGAATAACGCTTAGTGCCTGTAGGTATCAAACTGTTATTAGTATGTAATTTTCAACCTTGTTACTTTGGTGTCTTCCCCGCCTTGATGGTATATAATTCCGTTTGGTTCATGTCCGTGGTCGGAAGCCATCATATCGGTGCACTCACTCACTCATTCACTTTGCTTAACCTGCGAATATCTTTTATATTTGTCCCGTCACGAAGACTGTATTTTTCTTCTAGTAGGTTGCTACGTTGAAAAAAACTCCCGTATATTGAAAACGACGCTAGAGGCAATTTCTTTGGCCATTTGGTTTCTTTGTGACGCGAGATCGATCAAGCAGTGTATTTCGGATAAAAAAATACCTGAATGATTTTCACACTGCAAAAATAGCTAGAAATATTTCAACTGAGACTAAAATTCTACAATTATTTCATCAAAATTTAATTAAGGCTTTTGCAACGGCTTAAGATATTTACTTCCTTCTGTATCCTGTTCTTCTGCCATGAAATTTGCACTGCCATCATGTGATTATTGTTAATTTTATTTTCTATATGACTGAATATTTTATTTTAATTTCTACTGTAATATTCGGTTCTAAATAAAATATCAATTTCGCTGGCGAAGATATTACATTTTCTTGGTGTTATTACATGATTAAGTTAAAGTTTATCTTTCATCTGATTTGGGTTATTCGACACTTTAATAAAAAACTTAACATTCCAATCTTTTTGAGTTACTGTTGTGTAGTAGATTTCCAGAACATGAATCAGATTGTTTTCGGTAATGGCCGCCGGCCATTTGCCCTTAACATAACCAGAGCCTTCCAAACAACTTTCACAGATGCACTCAGCATTTTGCATGCCTGTTTCCCCTCCACATCTGCGTTGAGCAAAAGACAATGCTAGGATATTTACTCCATCTGCAACAAGAAATTACCTACTTTGGCTCCACATTAGCACGCACAGAGTTTACCCTACGACGTAATGCAGCTCTGATCTATCCACAATACAGAAGAAAGAGAGTCAGTCGTAATTGTGCTATAGCACAATTACTCAGATCTTCGCAGAAGGTTCCAATTCTGATAAAGGTGTGGGAAGTTCGCTGGTACAACTCATAGAGTCTATACAGACAAATCACTGGAAGGGGCACCTCACGGAAGATAACAGCGTCTTTCAGGCAGAAGCTTTGGAGCAAGTAATCTTTTTTATGTCTAAATCTTTTTATAAGTAATCTTTTACGAAATATTACACAGAGTCTCTGAAATATACAAATAATCTCAGACAGTCAATCTGCGCTACACGCTATCCGCAATCCTTTTCATTCCTCATAACCAGTGAAGTCCATCCAACAAATACTTTGCCACAACATACTCGTACATATCACGCTCCATTAGACAAGGCACATCCAGGATATGCGGAGAATGAGCTCGATGTTTCTCTAGTCAAAGGAGCAGCTTCTAATATAGGGGAAACCCAGCGTCACCTCCCGGCATCAAGATCCTATCTTAAACGCAGTATTCTGAACATCTATCTGCAGAAATGGCAAACGGAATCGAACATTAGCGAAAAAGGGCGTCGTAGGCAAGTTTTTTTTCCAAAGTATGCATAAATAGACTCTACTCTGCTTCACAGCTTACTAAATACGTCATTGGAATGGCTCATTCTCAGAGTATTTCTTCATTCAAGCCATTACGAACATTTCTTTACATTTGCGTAATACAAGAAAGCCCTGATCACTACGTCACGGAATGTCCACTAACCGAAATATTCCGTATCACGATGCCTTCCACCAATATGCCTTATCGACTCAGCCATTTTATATCGAGAGCTTCGGCCCTAAGGCAGAGAATCTACAACATCGTTAACCTACTAATGTGATCAGGACTGGATATTGTGGCTATGAACTAAATACGATCTATGCCAATCTTGTGCATAAAACGCATCTGTAGTGTTTGTACGGGCAAAAGTGTGATATACTCCACCATCAGAAACAGAGCCAACCAGTGTCACTAGCGCTAGTAAATTGCAGCAGTAATAAAATAAGTAATTATTTAATATATTAAAATATAAAGTACATAAGTATTCATTTTATGTGAATTTATGTATACAAGTATTACATTATAACAGACAAGAAATGAATACATATAGAAACTAAACTACTTACGTATTTCAATGTAAAATATGGTGCATAGAGTATTTGATGTATGACACATGTATTTTATGACACCTGTTAATATTCAAGTTACATGTGGATTTAAATTCCTGGTCGAAATGAAAATGTTCCGGGTTTTTATTGTTTATCCGCTGATGGACTCTTGCATGAGATATATCGCTATATATATTTTTTATTTAGAACTGTACATGCATTAAGATTCAATTTGTTTCGTAGCAATTGTTGCTCCGAAACAACTTGGACATTCCTTAAAATAGTGGATAAAATTTTGATTTTATGATACCATTTTGAAGTGTTTATAACATATCTTCGAAATTCGAAACCTTTCGTAATTAGTTTAACTTATATTGTACGTTTGCCTATGGATATGAAATGTATTGTTCACGACCAAAACCACAATTGTGTAATGAAGAAATACTTCGCTTATAGTAACTACATGGGTAAAGCGTTCTGTACAGATATAAAATAATTTAAACGGGAGTTGATAAAGCATTTTTTCTTGTTTGTTACATTAATAGATTCATATCTTCTCTTACCTTGAGCTAGAAGGCTATCAGTGCAACTATGACAACAAGCATGAGATAGTAAAATACTCGGCCAAAGAATCTGTAATTTTATTTCAAAATACAGCAACGATAGACTATATTCCTTATGACCCAAACAGATTTATAGGTGCACATCGCGTTTTTTCAATTTTCACTACAGTAATGCAATTTTGGCTACAAATACATATATCTCTGCCTGTGAAGAACCAGATCTACCGGTCTAATATGCGTCAGCCTAACTTTTGATTTCATTACAACATATACACTTTCCATCAACGAATATCAGCACTTGTAAGTGGTATATTCTCAAAACCCAAGCCCAACGGCAGCGACTTTGCAAAATTATCGATACCTTATAACGTACGTTACTTTGACAAGATGCAAACTTATCTGAAACAACACAAAATTACGTATTATACTAACTAATAATTTAAAATCTAATATAAATGCAAATTACATCATGTTGTCATCTGATCTAAGTAAAATTAATGCAAAATTAAGTTTTCAGTTTTGTTGATATGCAGTTAACAGGAATTTAAAATAGCAGTTTAATTAAGCAAGAAAATATAATGAGCGCATACATCTGTTAAATATTAATGTATATTAGTATCATTATCATTAACACGAATGTATGTATTGTATACAGGGTGTAACAAAACTAATCGCCACAGCTGTAATGGGTGACAGAACGTTCCAAAACAAACAAATTTGATCATAAAATATGGGGTTGGGAAGCAAACGGCTAGCCGCTTGAGGGCGCTTGCTTGGTTAAAATGAGAAATGCTACGAAGACTAATATTTAAAGGACAAATATTCCTTCTTTATTTCTGAAAATTTTACAGTAAACGCGCAGATGAGTGGCCACTAGCATCGATATACACGTTATATCGGCGACGGAGAAAATCACACAAATGCTGGAAGATTCCCTGCATTTCACTAACGTCTGCAGCTGTGACGTTAATTCGAGTGACAAGGTCCTCTTGCATCTTAAAGGGCGCTTTTCAGCTGTATCCAGATAAAAAACTGGGCTAGACAAATCGCGAGATCTGGGAGGATGAAGGACTGATCTATCGCAGCTAATCTATCTATTCGCAAAGACAATGTCCAGGTAGTTTCGCACAATCCTGAAGAAATGTTATTGTGCTCCATCGTACTAGAACTATATAATTGCTCGAACACATATTGGCAAATTTTGCAGTAAATGAGGCTGCATTTGCTGAAAGATGGTGAGGTATTTCTGTTCGGCTAGACGGTTTGATACGATATGGGCCAATTAAGTGATAGTCCATAACTAAGTGATAGTACATTACCCACACATCCACAGACAACATTTGATGGTGGCATCTCGAAAGCGTGGCATACATATTTACGATGGTCTACACAGGTGAATTTTGGTTATCAAATATACACTCACATGTGAATAAAATATCATTTGTAAACAAGACAGATGCTGCAAACGGGGGATGCAGTATGCTCTGTTGCAGGAATTAACCTACAAATGTTACACATTGTGGAAAATCCGTTTCACTTCATGTCTGGAAACGCTGAAGGTGGTACCATCATGAGGTTGACACCTTGATTATGAGCTGTTGTTCGCGTTCTTCGTTCAAACTGGTCGCCACTGCTTTGAAGATTATCTGTATTCAATTCAGCTTACTATCTCTTCGTGGTCGACCTATGTCGTGTCTTTGGTAGCAGTATGAGCCCATCTCAAAGAGTTCCTGTGCAAGCTTTGGAATGTTCTTTGATTTTGAAACGCCCTGTTCGGAAATCATTCTTGGTAAGGTTTTACAACTACTTGTGGCACTATCGTTTGCAGCTCCATACAGAAGTTGCGTATAAGCCTTCTCTATATTCGAATATTGTTGCATTTCTAGCGACAAACAGCAGCTGAATAAGGCATTCTGTGAAGGTGACGTTTCGTCTACTCCTGTGCAAGCGGCCTCTTCCACCTCGCCGTTTTTCGACCCCACACTTTATAAAACATAACATTTACGCTAAAATACTGATGCCATTCATTTATAAGAAAACCAAATGTATTTGACTAGTGCAAGTAAAATAGAGGTTTTCAAATAGAGGTTTTATTAATGGTAAGTAATAAGTATTTAAATTTATTTGGTTATTCATGAAGATAGCATCTATTGAAGTTATACAGCTTCGTTAGATGAATAAATTGGCCAAGCGGAGATCATGCGTTTCATTTCTGATCAACTAAAATAAATAAGAGAGATTTAAAACACAGCGATGACTTTTTCACAAAATTTATTTAATATTGCTGCAAATGGCGCAGGACTATACCCTGATCTAAAATTAAATTCTGTATTAGTGACCAAATTTTAATTATAGTTATATGGTATAATTTACACCAATAAATGTAAACATTAACATATTCACTTGTTCCACAGCTGTTGCAATATATTATACAGATCGTAGTAAGTAATTAAATTATTCCAATTACTGCGTCGCTTTCATAATTACGTTATTTGACTACTATAATATTTATACTTAAAATTTTATACAATTTTCATGTACAGTTAACTATTTTACCGAAGCATTTCTACATAATGCTTCTGTGAATGTTTATTTAATAACACCGATGCATATAACAATGTTTATTAAGGGTTATAAGTATGTATTTATTGATGGATAATGTGATATAAGATTCCCGTTAAGGAGAATATAACGAGAGAACATTTTCTGTTTACAATAAGGAAGCAAATTTGGTAAATATGAAGTGTAATAAATATCTCTATTTTTCGAGAATAGCTAGTCTGAATGTTATCATGATTATATGACATGAATATTGCAACAAAAAAAAACAATAATGATTATGCACGAAAAATTTTAATTGTATTTTAATAATGAGTAAGGAGAATCTTTTAAAACCCAAAATAATGGTAAGTAATAAGTATTTAAATTAGGGAGGTAGAAATCCCTTGAGGTCATTGTGAAAGTTTACACATATCGAATTGTAAAAACTCGAGCAAAAGCATTAAATTAAAATTTACACCTTGAAGTATAATTTCAAATATTAGATACGTTAAAATAAATTATTTAAAATGTAAACTGTATAATGTATCAAATTAAAATAATTTTATTAATATAATTAGATATTCTAGTTTGCAAATCAGCTTAAGATTAACTCTTTGTTAAGCATGACTTAACAGTTTATTAAAATTTAATTACTGTAGTAAGTATGAATCTTGCATAATATGCAAGATTCCAAACTGATACTACACTTGCACACTTGCATATTTAAAGTAATGTTGTTAAAATTAAATTATTAAAAGCATTTCAAAGTTTACTGATTTTATAAGGATACCAAATTATTTTGAATTAAAAAGCAAAATCTAAAAATATATGAATTTAGCAGCTAAATTTGGACAGCGCTGATTTAAAGAGAGATCTAAGCAGACTAAAATAAAATAATTAAAATGCCTATATTAATCATTTTCAAAGGCTATCAAATTTGATTAAAATTTTAATTAAATTAACTGTAATTAATTAAAAGATGTGAAATTACTCATACATGCCTAAATTAGTAATATAAACTTACTGAAAATTGCTTATTACGTGCTCCGCCCTTAGGCACTACACGGAAAGGGAGGGGGTGCCCCGTGGAGGTCGTTTGAAGGAAAACTGGCTCGTATCCTTTTTGCACATAGGGAAAACCACAAAAACACCCATCCAGCCATCCCATTTGCCGGGACTCGAACCCCGGACAGAACTACCAGTGTTCAGCGGCTTTAACCGCTAGGCCGCTGAAGGGCCAACTTACTGAAAATTGATGTGCAGTTTATCTGTTTGGAATTATTATGCATCACAGTTTATTAGGGAATAAAAGTATTTCAATAAATAAATTTTTGCTAAAACGCCATCATTCCTTCTATAATATTACAAAATTGAAACGTTAAAAAACTCGATAAAATGCGAAAATAATAGGCAAAATTTGTATTACAATAACAAGCTGTAAAATGAATTATACCATGATCCTAATAAAATCCAAATCTTGTTAAAAATCAGTGCTCTTTAAAATCATGCAATTAACATGTATTACACAGTTTGAGTTAAAATAACAATCTCAGTAACAAAAATCCAGAGTGTTATTTAGCAATGAAGAACGAATTATTCCTCCTAATAACGATACAGGGCTGAAATTGCCATATTGGCAGCTAAAGAAGTCGTTCTATATTTAAGTCTTCGAAACTATTACTGAAAATTTATGAATGTTACGCTGATTGTTTTTGTTTAACTCCTTCCGATAAGGTCTTACAAAGAGTAAATAAAAGTAATAGTATTGATATGACACAATTACTAGAGGTGCAAACATTTACAATTCCATAATAAAATTGCTTCCCTATCTACCACCGTCTACGAAAATACTGGAAATAACCCTACATTATTCAGCATATTCATTTCTTTCAATGCCGCTAGCGACCGGGAAGACTATGTGTATTATATGAGTTATTATTTACAGCCTTATTAATGGTATTAATTGCAAGAGTATGATGACGAGATGTCGTTCGGGAAAGAACATTTCAAGGTCATCTTTGAAGAGTGGTATTGAGAGAGTTAATATTAGGAATATTATTTATTGTAAGGGAGGTTTTCATATTTTAGGGTATTCTGATCGATTTTTCATTCGAGATTGAATCCAACTGCAGAATTAGAGGCTTCTTGGCCTGAAGTAAGAATAACTTTCTCACTAGTGTTGTAATGGATTCCTCTCATTTATATCCAATCTTGGTACAAAACATAGCATATAAATGCTAAACATATTTAGAAAGATAAGTTGTAAGGTTTATACTAATTTTCGAACAGTTAATTTTAGTTAAACGTACTTCAAAGTCTATTTTTATTTCAGCCTACCATTTCCTACCAGAATGTGTTTCAGAATCGCGTTTAATGCAAATGCGTAAGAGGGGTATTTAAGTCGAAGTCCCACTGACTTGGTTAGAGAGCCTCGGGGTTTCTGACTAGCCCGCGTTTGCCTTTTGGCAACAACTCTCTCTAAGCTATTACTACGCTAGGCCATATTTCAGGCCCTTGTTATCTTCGTTAGCTTATTCGATATTTAGGAGCCCTACTTAGAATTTTGATAGCTTGTTGATTAGCAGCATTTAATTTTCAGTTCTTTACAATGTATGTTTAACACCATTTGCATAATGCATACATTATTGCCAAATAACTCAACAATGAAACGAAATTAACGCATTACAGTCCAATAAGAGCAAAACAATAGCGAATATGAAGAACAATTAATTAAAAAACAACCGAAGTAATGAAACAAATAAAAAAATTGCAGTAAAAAAAAGAAAAGTAAAAAATGTATATTATTATAATTTATATATATGAGACATCAAATAATGCAACTATGGAATGTTTAATTTCTCCCATTAGGTAGATCCAAAAAATTACAACCCACTTCTACGAAAGAAAGATCAATAAACTAATAACTTGCAGCTACAGTTATTACTAAAACAATCACCAAATTTATCAGACAGCAAGATGTATGTTAACGCCTCTTCTTAGATAACATCCTGCGATTTAGATTCAATTTATTTTGCTTCTGGTAATGAGCAAAAGCTTTTTGGAAAATAAATTTCCCGTTTGCAAAGAGGCGTAACATCACATCAGAGAATAATGGTTTAAGCTTCAAACTTTCCTTTACATAATAATATATATACATAATATATACATTCCTTTACATAATTCCTTTACATATATATATATGTATATATATTCCACGCTTTTAAAGAACCGTATATGAATTCATAAATGAAATCCAAAAATACAGATGCAATAACAATGGTTCTAAATGGCGAAGCCATTATTAAGAGTATAGTTTCGTGTGAAAAAAAACAGAAAGCTTCCTAACGAAAGACCTAAGGCATAATGCATTAAATACTTTTAAAAATTGGGAAAGACACGTCCAGATTAAAACCAAAAGTATAATGTTTCTGGATTTTAACGATACGTTTTTATGCTCTGCAGGTATGTAATTATTTGCTTTGCCGATTCTCTTCGAAGTAAAAGGGGTAAAAATGTTAACAAGAAGGTATTTTTTATAAAATTGTACACATTAGTTGTCTCGTTATACAGAAGTACATTTTTTTCAAGAACATCATTTAAAAGTATTTGCTACAAAATCTGTAGTGATTCTGTTGTCCTACTTACATATTTAAGAAGCTTTAATGGTTTCTTGAATCAGATTCGACAGAAAATGCCTAAAGCATTTATTTAATATAAAAAAGATTAAATATAAAATAAAAGTGATAAACAATGTTAATATAATTGTTTTATTTACCATATTCGAAAATTTCTCCTTTTAAACAGAAAGTAAGTGATTACTGGAGGCTAATGGTCTAGAGTATTGCTTAAAAAAATCAACTAACTTAAGGTGTATAAATAAAAAATACATTTTGCCGTAAATAAATTAATAAGTCATTTTACAGTAAAAGTCAGTTGATAAATAATTCTTTGAAATAAGTAATTTAAAATCACAAATTTGAAAATTTTAAATTAAATCAGATGTAAATATATATATATATATAATTCAGATAGAAATATTACGCTCGAAACGTAAGATTATTTTAAAACTATGAAACTGGACGATTTTGAAAATTGCGAAATTTGATTTACGTAACCTGTTTAAGCCAATGCATATTCAGACTATGTAACACTATTAAATATTGGAAACATTTTTATTTTAATCTAAATATGTTCTAGACTCTAGTATGGTTAGGAAGCATACAACAACGAGTTCTTAAAAGAAAGTAGACGAATTATCTTCAAGTCTTTTGATACAAACAAAAGTCAGAAGAAGGATGTAATGTATAAGCCCCTTTTATTTGAACACAAAGAAGTAACAATGACCCATCTTGGGCTTACACAAGCCAATATTTCTGACTTAACTCAAACAAGTAATTCTGAACTAAAATCAAATGTAGTTAGATTAGCCTAACGGCTCGTAGGGTAAAGTAACGTGCAGGAAGGTTCTGGTTTGTAGAAACCGGCGAAATAAGCCTAATGGCTAAAAGGACACAACTCCACAGAATCATTTCGCTATTTTGTTATGGTAACATCGTGGCCTCAAGTAGGTAGAACACTCTCTAAAATTAACTTGTGAAAACCTACGCATAAATAGACTTCTTTTCTCCCTCAATCTGAATAAACGTTCGCTCTTTCATTTACATTCTGGCATGAAAGGTGTGAGTGAAAAAGAACTAAAACAAAACCATGTTTTAACTCAAAAGTAACTAATAGTCAAAATTAAATAGATAATTCGTTACAATGTATTCGTGAAAATTCATATTGTACAACGTTTGTTTTATTTCGTTGTCGAAGATCTTTAAATCTCAATTCACAGTTTGAAACTAGTGGCAGTAAAATCATTTAAAATGCTGCTGTATTAAAAAAAAAGAGTTAATCGATAGATGTCTACGTATTAAAATCCAGCATAATTCAACTGCAGATATAAAAATGTCACAATTGATTGTAAAATATTTTACGCATTTTAATTTTATAATATAATGTTTCAACGAGTTGAGATTCAGCGAGATGGGAATAAAACAGGAACTTAATTTTGTTAAAAGCAAAATACAGTTACCTTCGTCGATACCTGCGTTTCGAGGTCATAACTTTATTAAATAAAACTCATTGTCACCTTTTTAAAAATAAAAGTTAGGCATTAATTTGTTGAATTTATATTCAGAAGTTGGGGCATATTTGGAAACAGAAAGATTTCTTTTCTCATTAATAACACCAGCACAAAGTAATTTCAGTTATTCTAGCTTGTAAGTTTGACATTTTCGTGTTCTTCCATTTTTTTTCACGGCTTAAGTTTTTATTATTATTCATGTCTAGCATGCTGAAGTAAGTTCTTCATCATACACTTCAAGCTTTAGATTAACTTCTTAATGCGTATAATTCTGCTTTAAAAAGTTATTTCTATCAAATACATGAGGAAAATGAACTAAATCGTCATTTTCATCTGCTTTAAGAATACTGTTTATAACATACACATATACTGCGCGCTAATGTACAGAAATACTTGAGACTCAGAATATTATTATAAATCTCTAAAACTTGTCTTTTTCTTAGAGACAAAACAACATCTATGCCAAAATATAATGACAAGTTTTATGTTTCTGATTCTTTAATGCTATGTTGCACGATATGAGTAATGAGAAAAAAACAAACATTATTAATTTTGAAATCAATAGAATACGTTTTCTAGAATATTATTTAAAAACATTTTTTAATGAACAACTTTAACAATGCTTGAAGTACATGAAGTTTCGAAAGTTACATTTTAGTTTAAACTTACTTATTACTGCTAACATTATTATTTTAAGTGAAAACAAACCAATGCCATTCATCAATGACATCCTCATACAATATGGCATTCAACATACAACATGAAGTTATAACAAAACAAACAAACATGTCATTGCTCTAATTGCCATATGTGTACAAAGATTAAAATGTACTTTTTTATAAACTCTTCCTGCGAAATAATACTAATTAACTATCGCAATTTAGATAAAGACAAATGTAATTGTTATACGGAAGAAATCAACAGCAGGTTACTGATTTTTGTTACCGATTTTGATATAGCAACGATTTTTTGCTTGTAGGCAAACGAAATTGTCAGTTTGAATTCTGGTCAAGGGCAAATCTTTTAAGTGTTTAAAAGAATTCTTAATAATTAGACTATGATTTTAGAAGTTTTAGAACAGATTTTTTTTTATGTATTAACAATGCTTTCCTAAATATGACAAAAATAAAAATATAATTAGAACACATAATTAGAAATGTTTTCATGACATTTTAGGCGTTTGAAGTCATGTTAAACTGAAAACTTTAAGTTCAGTTTTAAATTGTTTTAGATTGCTTGAACTACTGAAGTGCTTAGGCCTCAGAAGGTAATTGAGTAAATATATATGCATTTGTGCTTGATTTGCGTGATTGATAATATATATATATATATATATATCCGACGTATTGCTTTAAAATTATTTAATAAATTACATAATCTTTCTTTTTATTAAATATTGAAATAAAAAAAAATTAAGCAAAGACATTAATGAACTTGCATTCAGTTTTCAGAAAACAAAATTAAACTAAAATATGTTTGAAAAATGTGTAATCAAAAAAGGCTCAGAAAAAGAAAGCGATGAAATTGAAATTAAATATAAAAATACGTAAATTCGAAAAAATAAAATTTTAATAAAACCAAAGCTAATTCGCTTTGAGTTATTCAGCAAGTATGAAAACAAATAACCTAATGAAGCACATCAATTTTAAAACGCATGATTTTACGCCCTCTGTTTAATCCAAAAATTAAAAAATTACGTTTGGGAAGAACATGTCTTTTGTTACAATTATTACTTTTATTTCTTGCATATACGAAAAGCTTCGCATATAATGAAGGTTTCAAAAAAATGAAAGATTTTACAGCCTATATTTTTAAAGTAAATTTTTCTTAGACTAATAATTTGCAATTTCCGCTAGATGACCGTTCTAAAATCACATTTATCGAAGGATTTAACAAAGGATTATCAAAGAATAAAACTAAGAATAATAGAGTTCTCGTAAAAATGTAAATATTCTTTGATAAGGAAGTCGGGTAAAGGTTGTAAGGATGTAACTTTCAACTGTGATAAGCAAAACCAATACTTACTTACAGGAGAACAGAGAAAAGTTCAAAGAAATTCAGATTATTTCTAATATACTTAAAACCCTGTATACCTTTAAATGTTCTCTTCGAGATGAATTCTTCCAAAAAAGTAAACCATAAAAAAGTAAACCAATGTCCACTTTACAAAATCAATAAACGTAAAAAATATATACATACGGCGAATTCAGAGGGAGAAAAAGGCAAAAGGACGGCAAATTTAATATTTAAAATTTAATATTAAAAATTTAATATTTAAAATTAGACAAAAACGCAAACTCAGGTTGGCATAAATTTTTAATCTATCGATTTCAAAGACAATCTACTTCTATCATCTTTCGATTTCAAGGACGATCAGACACAGATATGTCTTAAGGAACAGAAATATTTCACGCTCCTTTAAGAGAGGGAAGTGTGTCTGATCAAGCCCAAAATCGATGAAGTTTTATTTAAAATCTGAATATATATGATTGGTTTACTGCCAAATATGATTGCTTTACTATTTTATCTTAAATGGATAAAATATAGCTAATTTCGCAAAAATGTTTATTTCATAATATAAATCTCTTTTTACTAATCGGAAAGTTAATAAAATCCATCAGTTACTAAATATTTTATTTTCATTTCATTTCCATTAATATAGTCATAGCGGTCTTAACCTCAGTAATCATAGCAATAGAGTGTCATCTTTTTTGTAACGGTAGTAATAAGTATAATAACTATTATTATTCTTTAAAATATAGTTTTCCAAAATAATATTAACTTTCGGAAAACACAAACAAAGTATTTTCGAATGTGTAATCCTCTCATAATTTTAAGGTCCATTAGCGCCGAGTGATAAAGTCGCTGAACACTGGTAATTTGACCCGAGATTCGAATCCAGCATGAGCGTTTCCGTGGCTTTTCCCATGTGTAACGTCGATACGAGACAATTTCCCTTAAAAATTCCTTCTCCTTAGACAGATAACCCTCGAGGCTTTGCCTTAACCACATAAACCAAACCAAACCTTATAATCTTAAAAACACTTTCCTTTATAAAAAAAAACTAATCTAAAATAATCTTGATTACTGTTCTAATATAAATTTTATAGAAAAACAAAATACGCTGAGTGTAAACCTATGACTCAAGTCAAATCTTTACTGAACTGAAATTTAGAAACCTAAATGCTGTGCTATTAAATTAAAGGGCAAATGTTCCAGTATTTGCTTTACTATAGAATCGAGAAATGTTAAGTTCTCATTTTTTGAGAAGATCATATACAATTACGCTGATAAATTTTGTAAACCGATTGTAACTTTTATAACAGTATATTTTTAAAATTTTATAACAGTGTTCATTTCATTTTTAGCAAGAAGCACTCTCAAATAATATTATTTTATTTCATTACAAAAACAAAGCAAATCAATCTAAATCTCTTTCGACATTCTTTAAGCGTTAAATAATTAACAGATTGATATAAAAGTTTTATAAATTTTCCAATTTTAAATGATGGTTTATGTTGGTTTATTTGATCATTGGAAAGCATTCGAGGGCTGCATAAGAAAAAGGATGCCTTCATGGAACACCTTTCTCAGAGAAACAACTTTCTCACACATGGGGGAAACCACAAATGCGGATCGAATGGAATGGAGCTGAGGTCGGAATTACCATCGTTCAGCGATTTTACTGCTCGGTCGTTGGTAGACCATAGTTTTAAATGAACAATGTATTCAAGTATACATTTTGTTAAACCATTATGACACAATCACATGATTTGATATACAAGCGTGAAAGCAAGCCCTCACATTTTCATTCCGATTTGCCGTTCTACTGTGTGTCAAAAATGCCAGCTATAAATGAAATAAAGGTACTATTTCGGTTTTGAGGGCCGTAAAAAAATCGCCAAACTATTGTTGATGCCAGTGCTGCCAAAAATAATTGCGGCAACCCTAACGCAAGAAAGGAAGTATAATAATAAATAACTATCTAAGCTTGATGTTTTAATTTACATGAAAGGTTAATTTCATATAATACTCTTTTATTATTATAATTTATATAAAAAAGGCTAAACATGACTGAATGCAAGCATAAGAGTAAATAACTATTTCAAATCATTATGATAATTTATATAAAAATTTCTAAACATAACTATTAAGTTAAGCTTGCATTGTTATTTCGCTACCGAATTATAGCTAAAGCATTATTTCATCTCGTTGGTTGTTCAAACATAGTATTCTATAATGAATGATGCCCTTTCTTTCAAAACATTCTCGGTTAAGTGCAGAATGGCCCACTTATTTGTTTGCCGGTTTTTACAAGGGAAAAACAGTTGGATTTTTGTCAATTTTCTTTTACTTTTTAAGTGAAAATAGGTCGATGTGTACATAGACAAAATCAAGGGTGTGCGCAGTGCCTTTTTTGTGCCATTCTGGGACTTTTTTTAAATGAAAATACGTCGATATGAACATGGATACCGAGTATGTGCAATTCTTAAAAACGCGTCAAGCAGTGGGTGATTCTGCACCTTACCCAAAATTCTATTGCAGACTTTTCATCATGGGCAATTCCCAAATTGTTCAATCCATAGGATATATAAAAAAAGGATTTAAAATCAAAAAAGGATTTAAAAATTAAACTAGTATTCCAATGGCGTCTTAAAAAGTATAGAAGTAACTGAAATCAGCGCGTACGCTAGATTTGGCGCGCTGTTAAATGGGGGCGTTTGCTAGATTTGGCGCTTTTGCGCATACATTTTCGCTGCAATATTTTTACGATCCTCAAAACGGAATAGTACCGAAATAAATAACCTGTTTGTGATTTGCTCGCTGTGTTATACCTCTTACCTCTTTTTCTTTTGGGCTACGGGTTGTTGGATGAAACCAAGTGACAGAAAGGTGTCATTCTCGGCACTTCTGCCGTCACCGGTTGCATAAAATTTCCGAAGCAAGGTTTTCTAGTGCCTTTTCATGCAATTATGTCCAACATGAAAATTGTATTTCTCGTCGAACACCTTTCTAGGATGAAGAGATATCGGTGAATTCAGAAGGACACTAGAAGCAGGTTCTTTGCGCCATTTTGTGCATGATCATTTAGAGACACGAAGCAAAAGAACAACATGTTGTCAACAAAGCAGTATATCTCGCAAATGATTAAGGATTAATCTCGCAAATGGATAAGGAATGACCTGTTATTATACAGGTCATTCCTTATCCTTATGAAGTTTTTTTTTGAAGTTCCACGAGTCTCGTCGTTAAATAATTAATCACTTTTGCAATGCATTTTGATAGTTACTTTCCTTTGTCTTTTTCAGCGGGAACTATCACGCGAGTGTCATTTATGAAATTTGTGTTTGCCATGGCTATAGTGTTTTTGAATATATAAATAATACCTGTTACTAAAACTACGATCTGAATAGCTGCTAATTCACAAGGGAAGGATGTTACATTATTTGTGCTTTTGCATAGGTTATGTTTAACTATTATGAAAACACACGACACCACGAAGGTATGCAGAAAGGAGAGAGAAAATACCTTATAACCTCTTGACTCCGAACAAAAAACATTACCACATTTTCGATCCAAGTGAACAAAATGTATCATAGATAAGTTAAATTTAGCATTTGGGATTTTTTTCGACTAACGGATTTCAAGCCAAAGGCTGGGACATACATTTCCTAGCCGTAGTTAATGGTGGGATACATATCTCCCACACGTAGCAATCGACTTACTGTATAGGGTAAAGCATTTTTGCGTAAGGCCAACATTACACATTGGACAACTCATATTTGTTCTTTTCTCTATGTTAATTTGTGTACAACACACACAGCAGCGTCTTGATTTTCCAACTATTGGATCTCCAACATTCATGAGATTCTAAGTACTTTTTAAACCAGCAGAAATTTTTTAAACATACGTGTCCTGTTCGTAGTCAGAGGGTTAATATTTTGATAGTTGCTGGCAACTATTTTGTTACATATAGCTGACAAAGTTTTACAGAAATAGGAAAATATCAATAAAATTTATGTAATTGTGAAATGAGCTAAATTTGTGGTATTTATTTAAGTGATGCACTTTATGACAATTAATGTTACAGTCAACTAAAATCATGAAATAAGTGAAAGTCACTAAATTTTTATAAATTCCGTTTTTTGATTGATTCGGATACTTAAATCATGCGATGTTTCAAAAGCGGGATGAAGAAAAATTTTGCTTCAACACTCTTAACAAAATTAAAGGTCTTAACTTCATAAAACGCAATATTTTATCTAATACGCTTTTTCGCAGCCACTTCAGATATACCAGTACAATTTTTAGTAGCACAGTATTAAATTAAAGTAAAAAGAGGAAGTAAAATTTCATCAAGGAAAAACTTTGTCAAACATAAATAAAGGTGAAATGGAATTAACTCATAAAGACAAATAATTATTCAAAGAATGTACTTTAAATTACAGACTTTACAGCCTATCATACGTATTTTTAAACATGGTCTCGTTTTAGCCATCTTACGAATATTAAATTCTTTTATGATATTAAAACGCGGAGAATAACGCAGGTCTTAAGTAGTTTTATATTTTATTGTTTTAAACTCTCCGCTTTCCTGTTACTAAAATTGATACTGTAATTATAGCAGAGAAAGCATAAAGCAATTTTCATCTTTTTAATAAATTTCCTCGCGCAATTTCTTTTCCTATATTTTATTTTTATATAGCATGTTACTCTGGATATTTAAATAATAACCAAGGTCTAACCCTCGCAGATTTTTTAACGTTACCTTTGGAACTTTTAGTTACGTTTTTTATAAATCTAGTTTCAGTTTTGCTCAATAGCCGAATTTTTTTTTTTTTTTTTTTTTTTTTTTTACGAAAATTGCTTTTATTTTGGGAAATTTGCTCAAATATAATATGCATGTAGTACGTTAACACACCAGAAATGAGCAATATTGCATCATTTCAATAAAAACTTCGAACTTTTAAAATAATTTTAAATAAATATAATAAACTATCCGTTCAGGTTAACACTGGGAACGGAGTCGCCGGTTAACCCAAGATCCCGGTAAACACTAGGGTACCTCAAAATATAGTAAAGAGAAGGATGCCATATAATTAATAAATAAAATATCATGCCGATACGATATGACTCTCCTTTATGACGTATTAAATATACACATATTAATTTCTCAAATTTCATTACAGATGCATTTCTAATGCAATCAATTTAAATCACACTCCGTGGCAAGGGAAAAATACATGGAAACTCAGGAAATCCTCATTTGAAATTTAAAAAAAAAAAAAGTTAAAAACAGGTAAATAAAATGTTTTGAAGTTTAAATTATAGTTTATACTCAAGAAAATCAATTACACCAACGGGCAGAAACATTTCGGTGCACCAAATTTTAAATTAACTTTTGGCCCACTGAACAGAGTGGTATTGATGTGGGTGTACAAATTAGCTTAATTCACTATTCTACAAAGTGTTTCAAAAGTAAACAAATATCAGTCTGGTTAGCCTGAGTGCCACTTAAATTTTTTAATTTTTTGATAATCGTACAACTATTGGAATCAGATCTATTAAAAGCATAAACCTTTAACTGGAACATAAGAACAATATAATTCAATCACCTTTGAAAGCCAAAAAAAAAAAACACATTTTATGAATATATAAGAACAAAAAACAGAGCTTCCCGAGTCGGGTAAAAGAGTGGGAATATGAGTGTGCGTGTATATCCATATATACATATATATAAATAACAGTATCACAAATTTTTACAAATGTTTATTTTAAAATAAAATTATCACAACCTTATGTCGGCGTTATCACAACCTTATGTATATATAACCTTATCATATGGCACAATATTAATTTTCTGTAGTTTTTGTATATCACACATCTATAATTTTTCTGACTTTTAGTTGATTATTCACATAGTTATAGGAAATTTTTCAAATTTACTGGTTCTGAATTTCATTTCTTCTAGGTTACTTTGGATTTGGTACCACATTTCTTAATATTGGATATATATAGTAAGAAATTTAGAAATAACGTTTTACAGAAACGAAAAATTTGAAATTCATTATTGATTTGTGAAACGCTATTTCTAAATTTCTTACTTTATGTTTTAACTGATAATTTTCAGCAGCTTAAAGCGCGAAAAACGAGGCAAGTTTATATTTTGGTTTTTAAATAATTTCTTTGTAATTATATATATATATGTTCAGTGTAGCCGATTGCAACCAAAAAGGGAGATACACAACTAGATGATATAGCAGTTCCATATACAAAATTTCAAATTTCTACTGCCAATTGTGTTTGAGTTATGCGATATAAACTGTACATACATATATCGCATAACTCAAACACATTTATATATTTATATATATATATATATATATATATATATATATATTGTTTCCAAAAGAATATAGTTAAGTTAAATTTAATTTAAATACATTTAAAATAAATTTTAAAATTTAATTTAAATTTGCTTTTTATGAGTAGAAAATGTTTGTTAAATTATATATATATATATATATACACCCTTCTGTAAAAAAAGGGGGGGGGACAAGAATTCCCGCCAACCTACAATCTCTGCCCATTGGCCTCTTCAGATTTTATAGCTTCGCACGACAACGTCACTGTACGATAAGGAAGGTTGGCTTAGGCACGAAGGGATTTTGCGCCCTTTTCCAAAAAATTTTTCGAAAGCTGAGGACGGAACCTCTCAGGTCAGTTTTTTCGTTTCTGTTGTCTAGGTTTTGGGTCCTAATAAGACCCTGCGACGTTTATTTATTTACTTACAAAATTGATTACATTTTTATTTGTTTACAGCACCATTCTTCTAATAAAAGTTACATATTCTTTAAGGTTTAAAGGACCAGCCCGTACGTTGTTGTGATTTTTAACTAATAGCAAACCGCTATTTATTTTATTTTATTATTTTTCTACTTTGATTTTGATTTTTATTTTACATTGCTCGGAATTACAGTAGCTTTTGACACCTTAATGTGTATTTCAGCGGACGCGTCGGGAAAAAGGACCAGAGCAGTGGAGCTACAAAAAAGGATTTATTCCAAAAAAATTTTTTCGGAAATACTAATGTTCTCTTATAAAAATTTTTTTTCGCATTAAACAAAAGCTTCAATGTCTGTTTCGGCGAAACGCGTAATGGTATTTAACCTAGTTCGTAGAACAGTTTTTTTCCCTTGAAAAGCCAACTGAGAGTACGAGTGGGTTAATTTACCATTTTTCCGCTATTTAAATATTGTTTATTGTATATTGTTTTGATGCATTTTGTGTCTTCTATTTATTTTTTAATTTTAATTTTAATTTTTTATGTATAGGCATTTTATATATTGGCATTTTATAATCTATGTTTTCTGTACCTTCCTTATATATATATATATATATTTCCGTCGATCTATTTTTCATGTGAGTTAACTTTTCACATTTCACAACGGTCAGATTAATTAGTTTTTTTCGTGCATAAGCAAGTCTTCCAGCACTAAATTTGGCAGTTCTCTCGCGTGTTTACAGATTTTCCAGTTTTTCCAGACAAATTTCTTATTATTTATGTAGTACTGTGTTACAATATTTCGTGGAGCTAAAGCTCCTGGTAACTTTTTAGCAAGTTCGCTGCAATGTTTCTACCTACTACTATTCTTTCAAATCTTTTAGCAGCATTATGCGCAAAAGTTTTTGAGACCAGATAGGTCTTACGTCTAATTACCAGTTAGCTTTACATTTTCTTTTTCAATTAATATATAGTATATATATATATATATATATATATATATACTATACGTATGTTATATAGACGTTACGAAATAATCGCTTCTAGAAAAATTGTTTAAATGAATTCGAGAGTTGTCAAAATGGATGTTTCATTGAAATATGATACCCGAAATTGTTCGCGATAATAATAACTCCTTTATAAAATATTCCTCCCGCCTTCTTAGCATGCCTTCTTCGAGTGGTGATCTGTACGCTAGGTGCGTATTCCATAGGTCCATGGTTCGATTCCCGGGTAAGATGTTGCTCATTTTTCACGTCTCCTGCTTTCAAACAGAAATACCTAATGTCTCTACAGCGGAACCTGAACTAAAAGGGGGATTCTCCACACCAGGATTTGTCGACTGGGTCTCGTAAAACCCCAGACGCCCTTTAAAAGGGGGAGTATATAAGGTATTTCTTTAACTTTGAAATAATATGACATCAACTGCTGTATCTGCTGTCATTCGAGAAAATGTTTCTTTTGATGTTACATTTTCTGTGCACAATTTTGTTTAGCACTAATAATTTCTAATAGTAAACTTTCCATCATTCTAAAATAACTAACCATAAAAATCTTTACTTAAGGTTTCGGTTAATCCGAAGATTTGTTAATTTTTAGAGACATTAGGTATTTTGGAAGCAAGAGTGATAGAAAATGAGCAACGCCTTTGGAATACGCGCCCAGCATGCAGACACTACACCACGAAGGCACGCTAAGAAGGCGGAAGAAATACCTTATAAATTCATCTCGGTAAATCCTGAGCTGAACTTTGTAAATATTAAATATGCAAACTTAATTGCTTTAGGCAATAAGTGGTTACATTTTTATACGGAGAAACGAGAAAATATTTCGGCCTAATGACCAGTATGTCCGTAAATGTTACATGGAAATAACTAATAAAAAAGTTAAATCTTCTATGTATATATTTACTTACTTTTAAATGATTCATTTGAAGGTTCTTCAGAGGTTTTTGAACTGTAGTGTACCTAATTGACAACACGTGTGTGAGGGTAATGCTTGATAACGTAAAACATTTCCACAAAGAGGGTGGGTTGTGTTCAAAGAAGATGTGCACGAGAATGTTATTCTTAGATATTCGAGAAAAGGGAGATATAATTTGGAGTACAAATGCATTTCTGACCCCAGTGAATTCGTGGTATCAGGAGTCAGATGTTTTCTCTTTCTGTAGTCATTTGAAGTCGTTAATCTAAGGTGAGCATCGATCCTTCAGTGAATCGCTTTTACTTTAGTTGAGATACAGTTCATCTAGAGTTCTTTTTAGTGGAGAATATACTTTTACTTTAGTTGAGATACAGTTCATCTAGAGTTCTTTTTAGTGGAGAATATGGTTCCTGCGAAACAATTCAAACCTAGTGCTAGTTTCAAATGCAAAGACATGCAGTTTGGATAGAAAGATAATAGAAATCGTGCTGCAGCAAGTCTTTTGATATTTGTGAGTGGAAGAAAATAAAATCACAATAGTTAATATGGCAAAATATAGGCGGCCTTTTCGTAAAATAGTTACGAAATGGGCAATCCTAGAAGAAAGTGCTGGAACATCGCCCTAGAAAATCACTACAATGGATTAGTTTTGACATGAAACAACTTATATTCATTTGCCGGAAGGCGGGAAAAAAATGAATGCAAATGAAAGTTAAAATTGTAACAGCTTCTAAAGGACTTCTAAAGCTTAGTCTATTGACGGCATGAAATAATTTAGTTCTACGAGAAAAAATAAAACAAGAAGTTTCGCAAAGGCTTCCAAAAGACTTAGACAACATATTGCTAAGTTTCCAGAACCAATTAATTCTTAATTCCAGAACCATGTTATTCATCTACAAGGGCAAAAAACCTCTCAAGTATTGGAACTATGGAAGAATCTCTAGTAATTTTGTAGAGACATTCGATATTTTTGGAAGCAGAACATATGCAAAATAAGCAACGCCTTCGCCGGGAATTGAACCACGGACCTTTGGAATACGCGCCCAACATGCAAACCACTACAGCACGAAGGCACGCTAAGAATTCTCGAGAAATACCTTATATAATCCCCTTTTTAAAGGGCTATTGAGATTTTTAGGGGACCCAATCGCCAAATTCTGGCTGTGGAGAATCATCATCCGCCACCCTTTCAGTTCGAGCGTCATGGTAGAGACATTATGTATTTTTTGGAAGCAGGAAAGATGAAAAATGAGCAACGCCTTCGCCAAGAATCGAAACACGGACCTCTGGAATAAGCACCCAGCATGCAGACCACTACTTCACGAAGGCACGCTAAGAATATTGGAGAAATACCTTATAATGTCTGATATGATAGAAAATAAAACAATAGATGTGAGAGGAGTAATAACGTTTCACGTAAAAAGACAACAGGTCACAAAATAACTCACCTCATCGTTGTACCTTCCTGCTTAACGTACGGTACAAAAGTAAAACCCATGTTTATTTCTTAAAGAAAAACGATACCAAAATGCAATTTCCCAAATGGTGGTTTCATTCATGTTCCCGAAAAGGATGGATCGAGGAAAATGATGTGAAATTGTGTATAAGAAATGTTTGGCAAAAGCTTCCTATTTCCGTAATCTAGAAAATATTTTAATTTTGGACATGCTCAGATCGCACCTAACCGATAACACCAAGAAGTTGTTGAAAAAGGGTCTGCCATTTATTCCAAGAGGGATCAACGCCATTAGTTCAGCCTGGAGTGTGCATCAATAAACCATTGAAAGAAAATTTAATTGACAGTGGAACATATGGAATTTAAAAGCAGAAATAACATTTGCAAAAGAAGGCTAATTGCATCATGCAATCTATAAATAGTCTGTGAGTGGATAATAAAAGCATGGATAGAAATTAAATCCAATAAAATACAAACGTAATTTTAAAAATGTTAAAAATGCCATATGTCTAAGAATCTACATGGAAAGGAATATGCTTAGTTATTTATAGATTAGAGTGATAATAATAGTGAAGATGGAACGGAATTCGATGCTGTGCCTGAAGATATAACAGAAGTGGAGTATGATGAACTTTTCATATTATCCTATTTAAAACGTTTAAGTTCATAAGGTATAACATATTAAGTTCATACGCATTATTTTTTTCAAAATATAAAGAGGTACAAGTAAAAATCTAATTTTTGTATGCTCATCTTTTCCTTATTTCTAAATATATTATTTTTATAGCTAGCGTTAAAAGTACACCCTTAAATTTCTATCTTATTTTCTATATTAAAAGTGTGGGTTATACGTCGGAATATAAAGTACATCTTTCACAGAATTAAATTAAATATTATAGAGTTGCAGTAACATCTGCGCGACATAAGCAGGAGCACAGAACGTCAATTTATTAAGTTCAGAAAACTGAATATCAAATTGATTGGAATTTTCAAGATTTGCAGAAGGCAAATCAAGAAAGTCCTCAGCATATATTATTGACAACTCAATCTAAATTAAGCATTTGCTCGTTTTGTTGCAACATAGTTTAGAGCTCTTAACGTTTACAAAACTCTGTCTGCCGCCCAGTTGGACAAGTGGTTAATGATTCTGACTGCCGTATGGAAGAACTCGGGTTCGAGTCCTCTAGAAGTTAGAGTTGTTTCTAAATGTATAATGTCTGTACGGCATTGGGGCACTCTAAATATACGGTGTGCCGAAACTCGCCTTAGGAGGTTGGTGGTATGGGAAGAGCTGAAGGAGACCTTCAGATCCGTCCTCCTGGGATGCTGGCTGTCAAATTTCGGGTCAAAAATAAACTAAAGTTGGATTGTCACCTATATGGTGTTCAAGGCTCTTGCCAACGACAGGTGCAAATCACTCCTTGCCACGATGAATGTCGTGGGCTTGTGCTGTCCTTTTTCAGACAAGTGACACTCGTTAGAATTACAAGCCTCTGTCTAACTTACACGCATATTAGAGAAGATCTGATTCTTACAGCTAATTTACTTTCTTTCAAAATTATTAAGAATATATAAAGCTTGTTTCTATACTCACTAGATAAAAGAGAACAAACTTTATTTCTTATATTTCCCATGAGGCAAATTTACGTGATTGAAATTTAAAATGTAGAACAGAAGAATGCAGATAAAAACACTTTAAAAAGGAGAAAATAATACGCAGAAATAAATGCAAATAAAACACCGAAACCGTATAGGCATCAGCACACGGGGGTGTTTCCAGCCACAAGAAACGAGTCTAAGGCTTTGAAGGATTCTAATAAAACTACTTTCCCAAACACGCTCCCTTAGGAAATTAAGATCTAGTGTGAATTTAATGGAAACCTCCGAAGTGACAGCTGTTTGCTGCGATGGTATCCGGAAGTAGACACTTTGACGAGTTTGTCTGTATTCAGCTTCCTGTTTAACTCGTTTTTCCAATAAACAGGTTAAGGATTCTGTTCTGTAAAACGCAGTAGAAAAGACAAGGTTATATCAATCAAGATTTTTTGCTTGATGGCATAAGAAATAATAAAATAAGAAAAAATTTGAAAGCATGGTTTTAAGGAAATATTACGTGGATTCGAAGCGCGCATAGAGCTTCGATATATCTGTGTGCATTTCAACCGATCTTCACAGTTGCAGTGTCGGAACATCCTTGAATTTATCTTGGGTAATACACTGGGTAATGAGGGTGCTCAATGAGTCATGGATTCAGCCAGGAATATTTCCAGTATGAATTTAGCCACTGGAGTTAAAATGTGGACATTTTCCGCAATAGTACAACATTAAACAAACGATTATCTATAGCAAAATAACCGCACCCACTTAACACTTCAAGCTAAAAATAGACCTTCATCTCAGTTAATTTTCACTGCGTAAAAATTTCTTAAACATACGAAATATATCTCCTAACGTCATTATTTCAATAAATAAATAGAAAAAATAGTTGAAAATTCTTTTTTTGACAGCAAGAACACTATAAAAAATGGCATATATAACTAACTCGTGTTCAACGGGTTACTTTCGTATAAATATCTTACTAGAGAAATTACTTAGTGTGCGTTATTCTATAACAGACAAGAGCAAAAAATCTCTCACCATACCATTAATCCGTGTTTTAATTTACCCATCTGGCTCTAATCAAAAGAGTATATATTAAAAGCCACAGATTTTATAGCAGTGATCGACATTGTTCTCTCTCATTTTCCTAAAATCCGTAACGGAACCTTATAAAATTTCAGGAAAGTTCGTAGGTTTGGTTTCGTATACTACGGCAAAGCAAATTAGGGCTATTTGCAGGGAAAGGATGACTTCATGGATAATTTTCTAAGATAAATTGTCTCATATCCACATCAGGGGGTTATCACAGCTAGCGACGGTCCCTGCTAGACGGGACGTTTCTGAGAAACGAAATTCTGGTAACACTGGTTTATACGGGAGGATTCCTAGAAAAAAGAGCCCCGCTGGAAGCAAAGTTCCGCCTAGTTATGGAAACGATGTAACTCCTACGCGGCATTTTTTGAAACTTTTCCGAAAATATTTCGGCTGCAGCTTGGTCCCACGAAGACATCAAACAATCAGACGGTAGTTCTGCTTCTGAAAGATCACGTGATCGCAATATGAGCGATAATCGATTACCGTTTGGCGTTCAAGTCTTTGTAGTAAGGGAAAATGGTAACCTAGCTACGTGGGTTTCCTGGAAATGTGTGGGTTCATAGAATAGTCCCTTTCAACGTTAAGTACCTCGTAGCCGAAACATTATGTAATTGGGACCTTACACACAGGGAAAACCACGAAATCTGTGTGCATTTCATATCTGTGTGCATTTCAACCGATCTTCACAGTTGCAGTGTCGGAACATCCTTGAATTTATCTTGGGTAATACACTGGGTAATGAGGGTGCTCAATGAGTCATGGATTCAGCCAGGAATATTTCCAGTATGAATTTAGCCACTGGAGTTAAAATGTGGACATTTTCCGCAATAGTACAACATTAAACAAACGATTATCTATAGCAAAATAACCGCACCCACTTAACACTTCAAGCTATCATGCAGCCAGCCCGTTCATGCAGCCAGCCCGTTCGCCGAGACGTGAACTCCAATATAACTGCCAATGTTCAACGCATTTACCAGTCAACCGCTGTTGGGCAGAACGTATGCAGTCATTAGTTTATATCGGTGCAGGAACGTGAAAAATGTGCAATGCCCTTGCCGGGATTCAAACTCCGGATCTCTCGAATAATTGTAGAGCATGCTTCCAGTCAACGCCACGAAGGTATGAGGAAAGGAAGGGAAAAGTGCCTTATATACTCTCTCTTTGAAAGTGATTGGGAATCAGGGGACCCAGCCGCCAGATCTTCGTGGTGACGGATTATCGCCCACCACCATTTAGTTCCGGCTCTACTTGTAGAGTGATACAGATTTTTTTCGATGCCTGGAAACTGGAGAAATCTTCAGTGCCCTCACCAGGATTCGAATTCCAGATCTCCCGAATATGCGTCGAGAGTGCTTCCAGTTAAACCACGAAGACATGCAGAAACGAAGCAACGTATTTGATTTTAGTTACTCTAAAAATCTCAGGGGTTTAAATAAACAAAACGATATACCTTTTTTCGAAATAGTAACTATTATTTTAATGTAATTCATACAGTATTTATTTTCATATTTGCTTAATCTATGCTTATCAGCGCTAATCTACACTACTTTGCGTAACTATCTGACACATGAAGTTTCGTCCAGGCGTCTAACATAGCCTCAGGAAGCTGATTGGTCACAATAAAATATTAAAATGTTGCAACTGAAATTTATTAAAGACTTCTGTTCAAAACAATTTAACAAACCGTTATTTCCGCATTGAGCGGGAATAATAAAATTATAAATGCTATTTATGTATTATCCTAGTGCACTTGGTTCAGTAATTTCACGAAACATTAGTGGAAACGAAAATGGAATTTCGCTAGCTCAGAATATCACCGCTTGCGTCAGGTACAACTAGAGGATTAACTTTAAGATCACTAGCATTGGACACCTACATGTTAAGGGATTCATTGAAAAAACGATTATTTTGTGGTATTTATAAAGAAAGTTCAAGGTTTGTTTTATTTCTGAAATAATCTGGGAATCTGTAGCAATATTTATTACTACAGCCTGGATAGCTGCTTTGGAATCGACTAGAATAACTGCTTTAGATAGACAATCAGTTATGTGTTTATTATTTATATTAATCTGTTATTTATAATTTTAACCTTTACTATAACTTCTTACAGTTTCTTCACCAGAAATATAAATGTGTTTAGAAAGTATTTAAGCTTACGTTTTGGGATTGTAAGATAGAGCATTCAAGTACAGGATAAGGTATTTAGAAAAAGAGTGTAAGAGACAGAACGCAAGAGAACAGAACAGAGAATGGAATATAGAACAGATGGGAGTGAAACAGAACAGTGATATCATTGCATAGCAGAACAGAACAATACGTAATACAAATCTAATAATTTAATACAATGGTTCACTAACATATTTTTATCAGTAAATAATAAATCGATTTATTCCATAGACTAAAGTTCTCCTATTCCGTTGAATAGTTGTCAGGGAAATGAGTGAGTATGAACATTAAGCTTATAAGGTATTTCTCCCGCTGTCCCTGCGTGCCTGTGGTGTAGTGGTTCGGCACGCTGGGCCGGTATTCCAGAGGCCGGGGCTCGATTCCTGGCGAAGGTGGTTGCTAATTTTTCAATTCTCCTGCTTCCAAAAATATACCTAATGTCTCTACAGTGGCGCCCGAACTAAAAAAGGGTCGTGGATGATGAATCTCCATTCCCAAGATTTGGCGATTGAGCCCTCTAAAAAACCCCAGTCTCCATTTAAAAAGGGGAGTATATAAGGTATTTCTCCCACTTTCCTAGCTTGGCCTCGTGATGTAGTGGTTCTGCACGCTGGGCCGGTATTTTAGAGGTCCTTGGTTCGATTCCCGGCAGTTGCAAACTTTTTCTTTCTCCGGCTTCCAAAAAATCATAATGTCTCTGCAAGCTTAAGAAACTTTTAACTGTTTTAATTGGCCCTGGTGTTAGAGATAATTTACAGTATTTAAAAATACTTCTATATGCATTAGAATCTAGTAACGTTCATGCAAATATTTTAATCTCCTCTGATCTCTCCGAAAATGTTTAAAATATAACTCATAACATCTCTATTCCATTTCGTTTTATTTTGCTAAAAAATGGTATCAAATTCGTTGCCTGCGAGTATAATTTTTTATAGTTTATTTAAGCAATAAAAGGAAATGTTTTACGTTTCTTCGATATGTATATAACATTTCCGTAGCCCTAAATCCTACTTAAGTCGAACTAAACTGAACTTCAAGACGTAGAATTGTAGGAACTTCTACAAATAGCATTACTACAGGATAAATTTGATGCAGTGATTGACTGTTAAAATGCTGAAGATACTTCGCTCGCCTCTTTAGAGAAATCGATCGCACTTCATTCTACAAAATTAATTGAATTTGTTTCACCTGAACTGAAGCAAGCTATCGTTAGATGATTTGTAGATGTTTGTATGTAAGGCTGGATCTGAATTAATTGATATAATGCCTTATACTCCCATATATGCAATTAATTCAGTTCCAGTAATATAAATCATTGCTTAAAAACTTAATTCATTTAAAATTTTTATTTAACTTTTCGAGAGAAGTATCATAAAAGTACTAACACATGAAACACAATTTGTTAACTTCGTTATTTATACGGGAGGCAAATCGAAACTTTTATTGAACTCTATATGACTTGAATCCTTATGGAGCTTGCTTACATAAGTTAGTATCATATATTGGTTTCACAGAAAGAGTTGACACCAGGAGTTTACGTGTTTTCCCTCCTGTGTAACGCATGTATGATCTAGTTTCCCTTGAAGTCCTCTCTCCCCTTAGGCGAGGTAGCCCTCGAGGCTTTGCCATTATCACATAAATCAAACCAAACCTAAATTTTAGAAAGGAAAATTAAACTCTGATCTAGTTTTAATCATAAGAATATATTGAGATATTGTTTACTGCAAATAAATAATTTATCTGCAGATTTGTGGATTTTACAGAATTGAATTGCAAGCTAGATTTTAGATATTGAAATAAATTATGTTTTCTAGGATTTTAAATAAAGTTATAAAAGAAAATATCGCACGCATATAAAAAGAACATACTGTGCTTTCGTTTTATTTTAGTGCTACTTCCGTGGTTTCATAAATAAAATAGCTAATCTGAAAATAAACTTTAACACAATTTTTCAGGAGTTTGGTAATATTACAGATTCATTATGTTATTTTAAAGTTGGAGTCTGAAAAAATGAGCAAAACCCTCGCCGGAACTGGAACCTGGACTTCTCAAAGACGCTCCGAGTGTGATACCGTTACACCACGAAGGCGTGTAGAAATGATGGAGAAAATACCTTATAATAACCCCCCTTTTTAAAAGCGACTGGGGATTAGGGGAGCTAATTACGAAATCCTGGTAGTGAAAAATCATCATCCATCACCTTTTAGTTCGGGCGCCACTGTAGAGTCATTAGGTTATTTTGAAGTAGAGGATAGGAAAAATGTGCAACCCCCTCTCCGGGATTCGAAATGGGCCCTCTCGAGTAATCGCCGAGTGTGCTACCATTGCACTACGAAAGCATGTAGAAACGGAGGGAGAAAATACCTTATAATGTAAGCCCTAGCATAAAATATGTCTTAGTTAAAAGTCCGTCTGCACGTATGCGATAAGACTCGTCAACTCAATCTGGAGACACAGACTAATGCATCTAAAACGAACGAAAATCCATTTTACCAACAAAGAATAATTCAGCAAGTGCTAACAAAAAAAAAAAAAAAATTGATAGAAATAAACTGAATTTTAAAAAAGTTGTTTATATAATAACTAAAAATAAATATGATTCCATAGATGTGTGTATGATAATTTTACATTCCGAAAAATGTGAATTTATGGATTGGCTTTAGACAGATCCGCTGGTTAAATAAATTTGGACTGGAACGTTAAAAAGGGGTTCACATTTTAATTAAAAGCTTATGAGTCATTTAAAATTATTTTTGATTAATTATACCATTAGAACATCTAAGGCTGTTATTTAGTGTTGCAATAAAGCAGAAATTACGCTTACCTTACTTAAATCAAATATCTTAGATTAAAAAACATTGATTTGTTTGGAAAAATCAGATACACGTTATTTAAATTCCTTAAAAATAAATTTCCAGTTCTAATGGAAAAGCAATATATGTTAGCTGTGTATTAATAACAGTACTTCTGGAAATGGAAGTTGAATATTTACAAATAAAATATGTTGTTGCATTTGGATCACATGCAGTTACCTAAACAACGAAACATAACAAAAGGTATACAGTAAGACATTTTTGGTAGGGATAAATGTCCCGTAGCAAACTATGCAATTTGTTTGAAATATGTTCATGTTATATAAATCGCAGCTGCTGTGAACCTTCATTTTACTTACGTTCCTAAATGTTTCTTATGGTATAAAGGATGATTTAACTTTTTTACTGCAATTTTCTTTTTTTATAATATACCTGAAGGTCCAAATAGAAACAGAAAATGAAAACAATTCAGTAATTCGAAAGGCACAGACAGTAACACGATAGAGATTTCGTATTGAATGAAAACAATTCAGTAATTCGAAAGGCACAGACAGTAACACGATAGAGATTTCGTAGAAATACAAGAAAAAAGCAGTTAAGTTTTAATAGTGAAATATTTTACTGCCAGAATAGTTAGATTTCTCACCAACAGGTGATACTGTACTTCTTTCAAAAGTTTGTAGAGGTACAGGTGACAGGTGATGGAGGACGGGGACGCCTGGTGTTAACAGGGGTAAGCAGACATATATCCCACGCCCTCCACTATCCAGATGCAACAACTCCTTGGAGCCGCACAGGGCCGCACCGGGAGTTTATTGATACTTCATTCAGATTAAACATGGCCATACAGGGGCGAAATTGTGCTACACTGAAATTTGATGTAAATATTTGTGCGTGTGGGTAGTCTTGTTTGTACATTAAACAAAGCCTAAACATACATGAAATGTACACATAAAAAGAAGAATACATAAACACTTAAAAACACCTGTAGCACTTAAACATCTAAAACATTAAAACATTTAAAACACCTAAACACTTAAAGACACTTGAGAAGGTGCACTCTAGAGGTAACAGGAACAAGTAGGAAATACACCAGATATTTTTATACAGGTTATTCATGTGTTGTTCTTAATACTAACAACCTTGAAAACCCTGCAGCACTCGATGTTCGGAGGATAACCTAAGGAGCTTATAACAGAAGACGTCCAGCTCACACCATTCCGCATGCACTACTATTTCCAGCAGCACATCTAGGTTTTATCAGCTTGTCCGAGGTGCTTTACGTATCGCTGTGAGTGTTTAACGTTATCATATATGCATGCAGTCTCTTATTCGTCTGAGTGGTACGGCTTTTTTAAATTGCTCATGAATATCTGTATTTCAACCGCTTTCGCTAATTAAATTTGAATAATTACTAATTCTAGTCTCTGTTTCCATAAGCTTACATTCATTAGGATGATATTTACATCAATAAAGAAAGCATGAAAGATGAATACTTTAAACTGTAAGCTAATATATGAAAAGTAACAAAACATCTTATGAAAGGAAGGCAGCCATGTCACTCAAAGGGTTAAAAGCACTGCATTACTCTTGAATTTCATAGAAACAGTTCCGAAATGTAATGCTGCAGATTTCCTCAAACCATACGGCCTCGAAAGAATGAGTGAGGAACTCGCACTACGCTGTCGTCTTTGGCTGATGCACAATCACACGCTGGTTTCCTTTTGCCTAGATTCAGAAGGGATGCATTTATATTAATAACTTAAAAGTGCTTTATTCATTCCATAGAATGTTTTAGAGAGATTCTGCATTGTTTCCCATTTGCCAAAAAATCCAATTTTCAAATTTATGATGTCTCTTAAAATCGGTTTATTTCAGTTTTTCTCCCTGTTGAATTTCGCACGTTTGTACAGGGTGCAGCAGCGTTCATAGCGTAATTTGACTTGCATAGCACAATCACGTACTGCATGAATGCGCGTCAGCTCGTGCCGCATTCGTGTACTAATAAGCTGCCATTTCGAGTGTGATAGTGATATGGATCGGTGGAGTGCACAGAATCGTGCCTTTGCTGTTGAAAGTTATTTCAAGAATAACTACTGTGTTATTGCTACCCAGCGTCTATTTCGGCAATATTTCACCTTGGGACGTCATGGGAAAGTTCCAGATGGACGGACCATCTTCCGGTGGAGACATTTCCAGGTAGAGTAATTTCCCGTTTTGGTGACATTTACTGGCCGCCTCGCTCCCTTGATCTTTCATGTGCAGACGTTTTCCTTTGGGGCCACCGGAAGCAAGAAGTTTTCTGAACACGTTGTGCCACCATTCCTAAGTTGAAGGATCGCATCAGAACTGCCTTCGGCAATGTCCCAGGGAATACGTTACGCCGAGTTATGGCAAGCTTCCAACGCCGCCTAGATGAATGTGTTGTGCATCATTTGACAGGCATCATATTCCAAATGTAATGCACGCAATGGGCAATGACTTACACATCAGTAAATGGCATACATTTAACTATTAATTGGCATAAGCGGTAATAAATAAATTACAGTTACTGCCTTATGGTGTTTTTTTAATATCCTACTATGAACGCTGCCGCACTCTATACTTTCACAATGATATTGAGTTATCTTCATATATTCTAGAACAAAAACGATGCTTCGGGATTGCCACAGCCCTACCTGTTGCAGACAAACGTCGCTATTCTGTCAATAATTTTTTTTTTTTTTTTGTTAAAAATGTTTGTGTCTTTTTGAAAATTGTTTCACGTCTTTCTACTTATTTCTGTGAAAAACGCCTAGTGTTACTGATTAGACTTTTCGAATTATTCAATTTTATCAAAACCTAAGGAGGAGATATTTTGGTTATTATTTTCGAGTAACTCATGGTATGTTTCTTTTTCGTCTGAAATGCAAACTACTTAAAAATTTCACATTGTTTTCTATAATAATATTATATTTGAATACCTTTAAAATAAAATGAATTTCAAATTTTCAGTTTTATAATTTAAAAAATAAAATTGTATAATTTATATAACGTGTATGCCTAATTTTAATATAAAATGTGTTAAGTGATGCATCAGAACACAGGTTGGGCGCACTAAATGACATTTATTGTAGCGTTTTTAGTAGAAAAAGCGCCATTTCTGACAGAATGGTGAAATGTAACTTCAAATGAACTACATGATTCTGAAATATTTGATTCTTTAATTTGTGTTACTTATAAATTTTAAGATGTATTTTTCCTAAAGTTTTTAAATGAAAATATGAATTACTTTTTTTTCAAAATATTTTCTGAAGGTTTTAATTGATAAAATTCATTAATGGACATATGCATGTAAAACAGAATAGATGCTACATTTGTGTGCTCATATATTCACGTACATACTTTATAAAATATAATTTCAAAATATTTCGTTATTTAAACGTAAATGTAAAACAAAATTACACATTATTTTTGTGTAATGAAAGGCTATAGTTAATGTTATATTATTTTAAATTTATGGGGAAAAGGGATGGCAAATAGTAACATATAATTGTTTAAATTTTAAAATGTTGTACTTCTTCTCACAGAAACATTAGTGCTTTGTGAATTCTAAAGGGAGAAAATTTCGAAGATTTCGTGAAAAATGGGAAATATATGCAAAATACGGATTCTATTTTCCTTAAATCCAAGAACTTATATCTTTAATATGACGGCTATCTATGCCGTAAATCTTTGACTTCACTTTGGAAAGAAAAATAAATTGTCTGCAAGAAACTGTAATATGTTTACCTTTTCCATGCTTTGAGGAACAGATTGTTTGGGAAAACGATTACGGAGAAATTTAAAGGAACACATAAAGTTAGAGCATCTTTGATGGATGTGGATTTAATGTTCGGAGTAAAATATTATACACCACCTAAATTCAAATTTTAGTTCTTGTTGTAGACCCGTTTTATAGGAATAGTATGGAAGCAGTGATTGCTCTCAAATATTTTATAGAACAAAGCGATTAACTAACGATAGATAGTTATAGATATAACTACATAAAATGACGCAAGCAGACAGGAAAACCGATGTTCTTTTCATATTGTCCTACAGTACTATGCATGTTGATTTTAACCAAAAATGCTAGAGGTTTAACATAGCATTTTGCAATGAAATTTACATTTACAGCTAACGCTACTAAACATCTTAGCTAAAGTTTTCACATATATATGCATACCCTTGGGAATATTGAATTCTTTAATTAAATCAAAGCATTTTTAATTCATTTCACATGCTACATAATTTACATGTCATAAAATCTGTTCAATAGTTAATTCTCAGAGATCATGCGTAATTGCACAGCTATATTTTAAAACTGAAATTGTTATTAATACCTACAGGTATAGATATAGGTATATACTTGGATTAAAAATTTAGTTACAAGTGCATTAAACCATCCAGAAAGATGCTAAAATTGTTTAAAGAAACCTAACACATTTTAGGATAATGAATCAGGTTAAAATATGATATCTTATTATTTTATAAAATTATTGTATAAAGGGGATATACCTGTCATATTAACATTTATAACACGTTATTTGTTTTTCATATTTTCATGCTCCAAACCAACTTCTCAAGGGGTAATAATCTGAAACATCAAAACCTTAATAATCCTTAAGAGTACTGTATCCCATTCCGTTCTGCAATTTTCTGAGCATTTAAAGAGCATCCGGGAGACTTGAATCTGGAAAACTCGAAAAAGTGCCGAGTGTGCTACCGGTGCACCACAAAGGCAAGCGAAAGAAGAGATAAAATACCTTAATTCCCCTTTTAAAGGGTGATTGGGGATTAGGGGACCTATTCGCTAAATCCTAGTGTTGAAGAACCATCATCCACCACCTTTTAATTCGGGCGCCAATGTAGAGGTTTTAGGTTATTTTGATTCACGAGAAGTGAAAATTGAGCAATGGTCGCACCGGTACTCAAATATGGACTTCTCGAATACGCGCCGAGTGTGTTACCGTTACACCACGAAGGCATGCAGAAAGGAGTAAGAAAAACCTTATATGATGAAGGTAAGTTTTGAAATTTGTATTGTATTTATCAAGAGTAAAGCAAAGAGCAACGAGTTTATCTTAGGAAATCATACACTAAAACATCGCTTTTCAAGTAGTCATGCTTCAATATTTTCCAAATTTAATTAATAAACTAAAAATAGATGTCGTGCCATCTATGCTAACTTTAGAAATCAAATATTTAAAAAGTGGGATACATGAATATATAATACTTGTAATGTTGCGCGCTTCCAACCTGCACGCAACAATAGTTGTGACTGCTATGAACTGGAAAGTATACAAAATCTTGAGAAGGGTTTAAATCCCTTTTTATTCAACTTTAGTAATTACAGATGCGTGCTCTTGACGCTCACAAACTACGCCGACACGGCGGTAAAATAAAAATAAGAAATTGAAAATGAATAATAACAAGTGACTACCTACGAGGCTCTCTAAATGTAACTAACCTCACCGCGTTCTAAGTTACCGCTGATAATTCAGCAAACTTCTGAATATTACGTTGAAAGATTTAACTATCTACCGAGGCAAGCACACAAGCCAAAACGCGTGGTTCTTCAATTTCTACCAAACCACCTCCACGCTCGGGAAGCAAGAAAGCACACTTTCGAACTCGTTTCCCTTCTATTTAACTCAGAATACTTCCGCTGACTATTTTGAATACTTTGCGCGTTCTACTAAAATTTACATACTCTGGCATTGGCAATTCCAGGGGAAAGTAAGACTTGACAGGAAAGATAGTTTAAACTTAAAATAAATGTTAGTTAAAATAAATATAAACCCTACATACTAATAGCAGCAGCGTTTTGCACGTTCCTTAATGAAAGTACTATAATAGATGTTCTGGTGTTATTTGACAGTTTCATGACAAATGGTTCTTTCCTTCTTAAACATGAGAGTAGTTTATCTTGAGCGATATATATATATATCCCCCTCTTTCTCTCTCCATATATATATATGTGTTACTGTGAAAGACCGAAATCTGGAGAATGTCGACTTTCACCGGTGAATGTCAACATTCACATAGTCTTTCGGTGTATGTCCGAAATATTTTCCAAATACTCTTATTTCTGACTTACACCGGTCAATGTCGACATTCACCATGTACTAATGGTGAATGTTGAACATATAGCAATATTATATTTTCTTCTCCGTAATTCAGTCGCGAATAAACGCACTTGAAACTTGAAATAAGAACTTAAGAACATGGGAAACTAAAACACGCAATACATTCAAAATGAGAAAGGAAAATAATAGAAGTTAAAAACTTACTTAATTATACAGTACGTTCTAAATGAGAAAATAAAATAACAGTAATAAAAAACTTACTAAATTATGTGATTCAAATCTTATTTATTGCAACAACTTAAACTATTATGGCACTTTATGACCTCTCTTTTCGACTTACACCAGAGCATATCTGTGATTGTCGACATACACCGGTGAGGTTCCGAATATACAGGAATGTAGTGCAATATTCGATCTTTCACCAACGTATTTGGTGAATGTTAACATTCTCCGGTGAAAGTGGACATTCTCCAATTTCGGTCTATCACGGTAACATATATATATCATATTACATTCTTTCTGGGCTTAGTGTTATCTTTTCCCAACATTTTATAAAAGGAAATCATATTTTTCACATTTATATTATACAAGACATTTTTACTCAAGTTTACAGTATGTGATTGCAACGAATTGCAAAGCCCAGCTATTTTCAAAGTCCGGAGTAACTGTTTACAGTTTATGGTAGTAACCATAAACCAGGGTGATGAATATACCATACCTTGAACTGAAATGAGTAACCTTGCGTAAACTGTTCATTCAACTGTGTAGATATGCATTTTCTTGCAACAGTTTTATAAGATGGACATTTTATGCATTTGTTTTGTTTGCGTGGGATGATATTGCACATTTAGTGAAATAACTTTCAATAACATCAGAAAGATTGGGAGACGTTACTAATATTTCACATTCTAAGTATCCTAGAATAACAAGAAAATGCTATTTTTGGCAGAGTTTATTGTTAAAGAACTTTTTTAAGAGTGGTTAGTTGGTGAAAGGGTGAAATGGTTTCACTGATTTAGAATTATAGTAATTTGAAGTAAGCAAATGTGTACAGAAATATAAATTTCAGAGGAAATAAATTACCATTTACATCAACAACATGAATATTTTGCGGGAAACAACTGCTTCGATTAGGCAATATATAATTTTCTAAATGTGTTCTGGTCTATAATATTTATACTAAAATTATAATTGGAAAATCCAGTAGCATTTTCTTCATATTTTAAATTAAAATCAGGAATTTAATTGTATTAAAGTATTACTCATTTATAATGGATTTTAGTCATCGTAATTATAATAACATTTTAAAAATATATAGACCTTAATTTCCATTTTTGAGAAATACAATAATTTCAAATGCATTCTTCTTTCTAAAATGTTAGTAGAAATTGAATTCTAATGTCCTTTGTATGGTGAATTAAATGTTGTCTAAATCATAGCTTATAAATGATTATGGTACACTGTATTTCTCTGTGAGTCATTAAGGGCCAAGGTATTCCACTAAAGTTTGGAAGCGGGTGACAGAGAAGGATATAAAAGATTGGAAATTAAAAGAAATTAACAGAAGCAATCAAAAGCAACAAAATTGCAGTTTGAAGTAAGGAAACTCATAAGCAATTTTTGACTCAAATGTGATTTAAGAATGACTCTAATGATATACAAAGCTAAATATGCTTCTTACGTTTATCAGATCTTGAAAACTGCATGAATACTTCGATTTATCTTTGATAAGCAGATAAATTCACTGTTATCCAGAATGAATAGCTTAGTTCTTCTCACGTAACATGGTCTACAAACAGTGGAATGATGCTGAATACCTGTAGTTCGGTCCGATGTTCGAATCTCGTTGAACAGGCTGGCTGTATAGGATTTTTTGCCGCTTCTTTTTATGTGCCCTTAGACCGAAGGCATTGATCTCCACGAAAGCACTGATTTACTGAGGCAGATAACTTTCGAGTGCTCTGCCATGATTGAATAAACCAAACCGTTTACAAAAATATCGTCCACTTCCCGATACAAAATAAAAGACAATAACAGAGTTAAAGAAGCAGTAGAAACCTTTCAGTCACTCAGGGCCAGCGATCACATCCAAAAATTCAGTTAGTTAGTAAAAGACCATTAATCAATTTTAAGTTGTTTAGGTCTGTTTACATGCGATGTTTGAGGTATTATTCCTTTTATATTTTATTCTATGCTGTGCTGCATAACTCAGTGCCGCTTGTGGATAGGAATTTCATTATAATTATGATTTTTTTTCCTGAGATGGTTGTTTTTAGTAGCATATCCTATAAAAAGAGTCATTTCACTTTCTTAATTCGGGACTTTTAAATGGTACTCAGCTGTGAGGGAGGATTTAAATAAATATTATTTTGGAATGCATCTTTCTCCACATACACACTGGTCTGATGTAGCTAAGTTCTTTGCATAAATGTACGTGGGAATCACGCTCGAATGTACGTGGAATGTACGTGGGAATGTACGTGGGGGAAGTACTATCACCCCTCAGATCATGAGAACAAACGTATGCAACGAATGATGCATCCAGCGGACTGTGGGGAAGGAGTATGAGAGCACACGATCTTCACTCGAGGCAGAGAGAACGCTTCAAGTGAAGTTTGCGTCTATACGGACGGCTCCTAGCTGGATGGCCAAGTATGATACAACTTTATTGCCAAGAGACAAGGAGAAACTCTCGAGGCTTGGAAGGGACATATGCATAAAAACAACTCAGTGCTCTATGTGGAAGCCTTAGCCTTGAAACAGATCCTTCTATATAAAATCTACAATAAATAAAGACTTCGTATCTTCACAGATAACCTCTCCGTCATATTTGACGTCAGGAACTCGTATCACACAGGTAGCCTAGTAGGTGGAATTCAGGGAATTCTGAGGAAAAGCGCACGAGCGTTCCCACTTTATATCTGCTGGATAAAGGCACCCGTCGGGCATCACGGGAATGAAAAGACTGACGCACTAGCAAAGGAGGCCACACACAGTCCAGAAACCCAAAAGCTAGAGGTTCCACCACCGCACGCAGTGTTAAACGCAAGCATAGACGGATGCCATAGTATATTGACATAGAGTTTATGATACCATCCTGCACGGCAGAAGACTTTCCGATTTCATCTATAAAGTAACAACGAATAGATTGATCTCAGACCCTCTGTTAACGCGTTTCATTACAGAACACGGGCAACATTCCCTAGCTACTTCCATGACTGGAACCTGGGAATAACTTGCAACTGTATTTGTGGAGTGACCTGATTTCTTGATCATTATCTCACTACTTGCCCTCTCATACAGGACTATGCACTATGCACTCCCAGAAAGCAATGTAGCTGAATACAAACGATATATATCTTATAAAATAGCCATTCCTCAAGCGGAAACTTCGATGCCTAATTCAAAAACTCGGAAATCTTGGTTACCGAAATATGCAGCACAGAGCATAGACCGTTTTAATCAGAAGTTCAATAAGACTAAATTGCTTAATAATAAGCACATAATCCTGACCAAATCAATGATTACAAAACGTACTTGCCCTAAGGCAGCGAAATCCTCTGCTAAACTAATACCACAAAATACTATTTTTATAATCAATGCTACATGAGACAAAATGATAACCTGAGTTTCAAATGTATCTGATCTGTATGTAATGTATCACATTTAATTATTTTGATCTGTCTGTAATGTACTATAAGCTAATCTGCGTGTAATATATTTTTATGCAATATATTTGGCCTAATGTGTATCTTATATAATTATGTCGGTACGTAATGTTTGCTAAGTAATGTATCATAGAGCATAGCAAATGCTAATGCAGGCAAATTAATTACGACTGTAATGTTTTTTCAGTAATTGACAAATTACTGAAATTAGTGACAAATTACAGGCAATCTTCTTATTAGAACATAAATTTTATTTCTAGTTCACGGAGATAGATAATTTGAAGAAATTCTTTAGTGGAAAAACTTTCATACTACTCCTAGCTGGTAAAAACTTCAGAATTCTAATTTTAAAACAATTTCTCATGTTGTTGAGCAACGGTAACATAATACAAATATAACGTTGCCACTTCAACAATAAATATAGTTATTTATTGCCTTCTCAAGAGTCTTGGATTTAGACTCACATTATTTTTGAGCCAAACTAAGGGATTATGATCGGTCGTGATAAGGAATTTAGTATGCCCGTCTAAATAACATTGAAGTTTCCTTACAGCAAATAATATGGCGGCGCCTTCCTTTTCTGTGAAAGAGTACTTTTTTCAGTTTCTGTAAACTTCTTACTGAGGTACAATACAAGATGTTTATCTTTTTGAGCTAAAATGACACATATACCAGAGTGCGAAACATCAATTTGCAAAACAAACTTCTTATTGAAATCAGGTGAGTGTAATAGAGGCATTTGCGGCAGTTTTACTACTTCTACAACTCGCTCTTGTCTGTTTGAAAACTTCTCCTTGACTTGTATATCAACTCCGAAACTTGGTAATTCATCTAGAGCTTTTAACTGAGAATCGTTTAATTTTGTCTGTTCTTTCTTTTCAGATAGTTTTTGCTCGTTGCGAGATGAACCTTTGTTCTTATCTGTTACTTGCATTCTCATTGAATATGGCAACTTTGAGTATCCTTTATCATTTTTATGCCTCTTTGCTAAGTTTTCTGACGCGAGCTTAGATTCTGAATGTATTTTGAATTTCTCAGCTTTAGAAGCACCTTCATGAGTTCTTTTATAAGAAGTTCTTTGATCTGCTGCTAACAAACTGTCAAACACATCTTTACTTTTTAGCGAAGAAGGAACTGATGAACTTGTAGAGGAATAATCATACACAATCTCCATACAAAATGAATCACCTGGTAAATAAGTGAATCAATTTCCATATCAATAACTTCAGTTTTCTCATCAAGAGATGAACGCTTAGATTGTTTGTCAGATTTCTGTGAAGCATTGACAGAAGCTTGACTTTTAGGAGGGTGAGTATTGACCAAATTACCCTGAGTTTTAGCACTATTATTTGTTCGGATCTGCATTAAAGATGAATAGTTCTGCATTTGATCCCTATATCTTTCAGGAATAACAATTAATTCCCTTTCATTTCCATTTTTATATAATTTATTTTTCATCAACAGCCCGTTCACCTTTACTTTGAAATCATTTCCGAAATTTTCACTTTTAGCTTCGCTAAGTAATGAAGCTAGATATCTGCTTTGATGCTGAGATTCAATTAATTCCTTTGAATTAAATATTTTCTTAGTTTTTTTGTCTTCCTCATAAGCTTGCTGTAAAATATCTTCATCAATCTGAATAACAGACAGTTCTTCTTGTTTCTATACATCAATTTCTCTGCTTCAATCTTCTTCATGAGATCTTTTTACTTGAGATCGTGTCAAAACTGCATTTATTTTTTTTTAAATTTAAGAATGATTTATTTTTGAACAATTGGGCAGTTTTGTTACCCAATACATATCTGCCTGGATCATTTGTAACAACAGCTGCCTTTGCCTTTATATGACCAAGTTCGCAATTAATTTCAACTTCCGCTAACGGTAGACACGCTAAATAGTCATTTAAAAGATATTGTACCCATACATGTTCTCCAGTCATTTTTGCGTTATCTATGTATTTCCGAGAAATAACATCAACAGTGGTTCCTGTGTCTCGAAGAATAGGCATTTCATACCCATTAACTAAACCGTTAATTGTATATGTCTCTAACAAATCATCATTTGAAAATACGCAATTTAATTTTTCATTTGATTTTAAGCGAGGACACTGAGGCTTAAAATGTTCGTTTGATCCACACTCGAAACAACGTGGTCGATATCTTTTCTCATATAAATTTTTTTGCTTCTTATTTTGAAATTGACATCTTTGTCGGTGATCTTTCTGGTACTTTGAATCATCTCATTTATCAGAATGCTTAAAATGAGGCGGATGCTCTGTTGCTTTCGCAAAATTATCGGAACTACGTTTAAATGATCCTTTGTTAAATCTATCAGTTTGACTGGCAGAAAATTTCGGTTTTTTTGTTTTTCTCACATCTTCAAAATCTTCAATTTTCTTAACCATCTCAGTGGGTAAAATTATGGTAGTCCATTGATCCATAAAACGTTCTTTGAAATCAGGAGAAGTACGCTTTTTAATTTGATCAACCAGCATGAGATCTTTTAGATGTTCAAAAGTTTTAATGTTTAATCCATTATGCCATCCTTCTAAATAATTCTTTAATTCATAGTAGAAATCATACCAAGTTTTTTCAGTAGATTTTGTTGTTTATTAAATAGTTGTCGAAATTTTTCCGCACTCAATTTAAATCGTTGTAACAGTAAAGTTTTACATATTCATACTTTTTCGAGTCCTCTTCTGGTTCTCTAGCAATAAGCTGAACAATGTCAGGAGGCAGTAATGAAATAAGTTGAGTCACTTGATTTTCAGCAGGTATATTCATTATTTTAGCTTGACACTCAAATAACACCAAGAATAAACTTATTTCATCTTCTTTAGGGTTGAAACGTGGCATGACATCGTGAATTCTGATTTTTAAAGGCTGCTCAGGTAACTGCGTAGTTTCTACCGGCTGTGCTGTTGCAGCCATTTCTTCCAGTTGAAGATTTTGTAGCTCAAAGGCTCTAATTCGCACTTCTCTTTCACGCTCTTCTTTTCTTTCTTCTCTTTCGCGTTCCTTTTCTCTTCTCTGGCGCGTTCTTTTTCTCTTTCTTCTCTTCCGCGTTTCCTTTCTCTTACTTCCCTTTCGCGTTCCTTTTCTCTTTCTTCTCTTTCGCGTTCTTCTTTTCTTTCCCTTTCTTCTCTAATTGCAGCCAGTAGTTCTCGAGTAAACTCCTCATCATAACTGTGACTTTCAGTAATCAGTTTATGCAACTGAGCAATTTTAAATTCAGGTTTCACGGTTAAACCTAACTCTTCTGCCAGTACTTTTAAATCCTGTTTTTTACTCCTAGCTAAGAATGACATGTTGACACAAGTTACCTTTATTAGGCTTCCTTTTGAAATTGAATCTAAAAGATCGTACTTGTACTAAAAATGTATAATTTCTGGCGAGACTTAATTTCTCAAATAAGCAATTGGAACCAATTGGAGAATTTAACCAATTGGAGAGAATTATTTAAACAACTTTGCCAGATTGGCACAAAATAATATAATACTACGTCGGGTTGATGTTTTAACTCACTATTCACAAGCCTCGTTAGCTATATATAAACACCTTTGCCAGTTAGGTAATACAATGGAATTTTACCCACGTCAGTTTGACGATTTTACTATCTATCTCCACGTCTGGTTGGCGATAACACAAACAACTTTTGCCAGTTTCACAATACAACTTTTAGAATCTGTAATACGTCGGGATGACGTTACTATCTACCAAACGCCTGGATGGCGGAACTAAGAAAAGACTTTTGCAATTCTGCAATATAATCAAATCACACTACGTCAGTTTGAAGTTACTACTTATTTTCCACGCGCCTGCTTGGCAACAAATTCAAAACCTCAGCTAGCAGTTATTTTTCTGTAAATGCCGGGTTGGCGTACTTATATCAATTATCAGCAAAAATTTCAATTCAAATAACAGCAAAGGCTAAATAATAATTTTAAATACTTTTATACCACAAACATGAATTATAAATTACTCCTAGTATTTTTAGTATTAGTTATTTTACACAGAAACGTTTACTATTTAAATATAATTCTGAAATGAAATACTAAAATTCATTTTTTATGAAAACCAAAAGTTAATCTTATCTTCGGAGATGAGCAGTAGCCTGGTTTTGACAATTTTTTGCTCGGACGCGAGTTATAGAAGCACAGAAGATATCCTTTGAATGATCCGTTTCAAATCTGGCTTTAAAACGGCAGACTTCGTACATCCATTCCTCTTTGAAATAAACAAACTCGGCAATTGGTACTAGCAATCTTGTTCTCAAAATTTCAGCAACTTTCTGGGATTAGGAGACCAGCACCATCGAAATTGATAATTGCACTCCTAATTTCCAGTATTACGGAATATTCCAGTATTTCCAGTATTTACGGTTTGGTGGAACCTCCAATTTAAAAAGACTGTCATGTATTTTGCAGTAATTGACAAAACAGATATCTTCTTAGTAAAACATAAATTTTATTTTTAGTTCATGGAGATAGATAATTTGTATACAATTCTTAAGTGGTAAAATTTTCATTCTACTACTACTATCTGGTAAAAACTTCAGAATTCTAATTTTAAAACAATTTCTCTCGTTGCTGAGCAACGGTTACATAATACAAATATGGCGTTGCCACTTCAACAATAAATATAGTTATTTAATAAATAACAAGGTATCACTGCAGGCACTACGACAATCTGCGCTTAATGTGTATTCAATCTAAACTTTATTAACTAAGTGCCAAACAACTGTGAAATGTACAGATTTCTAATAATGAGAATGTTGTCTATGTATGGCCATGTATATCTAAATTTTACTGCTAAAAAACTCCCGGGGTGGCTATCGTGAGACGTCAGGAGAGTGTTTCTGTAGATATTTGTGGGTTACGGACAATATCCGAACCGTCTGTGAAAGCCGCCCGTATGTCCAGACCGTGCTTTCAACTGCAAACTGTGTTAAGCAGGCACCTTACAAAATAATCTCTTGGTATTCCAAAGGTTTCTGATTAAAGATAAACATTAGCATCCGAAGTTTCAAACAATTATGCAGCGACTTTCTTTATACGACCTAGATCTTTGTCAAGCATACGTTTCTCAGGTTGCATAAGTTTAATGAATTTTTGCATCATGTGAATATATTCAAAAGGTTGCCACTCATGAGCTTTATAAACTGTAATAACATGCTCTAGCACACTATTTTCAGTACCGTTTTTTTAAAATTGTCTTGGTTTCTTGTCAACATTATTTTCTGCATTCTCAAGTCCCTAAACTCTCCGATTCCTACTCAGTGTATTTTTGATGCTATTCACAAACGAATTGATACCGTGGACACCTCTTTAAGAATCATTGTTACAGTTTATTATAATATTGCGTTCCCACTGCTTAGTATATTTTTCTCATTATGTTCATCTACCATTTTTGTTAAATTAAAACATATGTTCTCAGGTTAGTTTGTGATTTTCAAATGGCATTGAAATTTTTAATCTGTTTATGTCCTAAATCATTATTTTTTAATAAATTCTGGATATGGGGTGTACGGTGAGATTGCGCGATGTACCATGATAAGTAAACTCTAGCTACATTGGAAAACTTCAGTTGCTCATTCTCTCAACCACTCTTTGTAAATTGTTATTAAGTTTGCAAATATTTTAGGATAACAAGGCATTAGCAGCCGACCCATGGTATATCGCTTGTTCTCCATACTTTTACCTGTATCTGTGTCAAGCTGGCAATGATATTTACATAAATATTGTGCCACATCCTCCTCTCGCGATGAAAAAGTTCATCAGAAAAAAAGCTAAGTGGTATGAAATTAACCTATACTACCTTTCCCTTGGTCTTTGTTTTCCAGTTGAAATCTTCAAAGCGAAACTGCGTACCATACCATTTCGTCCTACGTGAATTTCTGCAACATTCCCTAGTCTCCAGACATGGAGGAGGAACTTGTGAACTTTTGTATTATCACGATATTACAGTTTTAAATTTATGTCCACGTCGATAGATGTTATATAATGGCCACGTTTTGATTACAATTGTTTACGCCATCTCAACCAAAAATTATTCAATAAACCTTGGTGATTGATATCTCTGCCTCTTCAGAAGAACATTTCTGCTTTAGAAAGTTTCCTCTGTAGATTTAACTGGATCAGATTCAGATATCAATCTTTTCATTACTAAAATAAGTAGTTAGAAATAATGGTTCTGAGGGATCATTACACACATAAGTTATTGACCGAGAATTAACGATGCTTTCAGTTTCCTTTATTACATTCCGTAGTACTTCAAATGACAATTAATCGTTTTCATGAATTTTCCTTAAAACCAATTTTGGTACGCATGTATTGTATCATTTTTCGTCTCATATACTATATATATGATCCATTCAGAAGAAACGTGGTAGATACTCTTAAGAAGTTTTGTTTTCAATAGAAACCTTATTCAGTGATTGGATAAGAGGTGTCTACATTGCAGTATTACGCAAGATTTTTATAATACGCATTAATTTGAAGTGATACTGTTGAAATTGATATGTCATAAATGATTACTATTTTAGAAAGGGGAAGTAACCACATTAAAATGAATAGAAAGGACTATTGCTAGTTAATATTAGAACTTTGCTTAACATATTTTATCTTACACACACACATACGTATATATATATATATATATATATGAGGGTGTGTGTGTGTGTGAGTGTATGTATAGGGTGGTTATGAAACTGAATTATGATTATTATGGTGGTTATGAACACCTAAGTGCCTACGTGCTCAACCAATCGAAATAAAATCCGAGTTAGTCTTATTCAAAGATAAGTATTCGAGATTTTCATGATTTAAAGCAACAGATCTCTTACGATTACAGTTACAGTGATACAAAAGTTTAGATTAGAAACACCCATATTTTCTTTGCGCAGATTAATCAACGCACTGGACAACCATAAATAGGGTTGGAACAGTACATGTATGAGGAAAATCGCCGGCATAAAAAATTTGGAAAGGTCAATGAAAACACGAGATATGAGAGGGAAAACTTTTATTCGTACTAAGCATTTCAGCTTGCTTCCGTCGCAGAAGAAAACGCATTGCATGAGGAAGACTGTTGGCAACAATGACGAGCGTAATATTGCAGGAGGAATCTGTATGTTGGTTTGATTTTGCTGATTATGGTAAAGCGTACTGGGACTACCTAAGGCAAGGGAGACCTTCGTGGAAGATTTTCTAAGAGAAACTGGCTCATATACACCGTTACACATATAGGAAGGCATGAAAATGCTCATGAAGCTAGTACGTTTGTTTGTTCACCTTTTATGGGGGACATTCAATTTTGACAAATCGCTGAAGAAAGGATTTTCCCCTCTCCTCTCTTATGTTGTCATTAATTTTCTACAGTGCTCTTCTTTGGAAGTATTTTATGACGACGACTTTTGTCATACGTGTATTATTCCAACACATTTATTTTTGTCAATGCACATATCAATCTAAGCCGGAAAAACGTTGCGTTGCCATTTGAAAATTGTCACTGTAATTTCACTGTTTATTGAAATATTTTCACTGTAACAGTAACAATGAGAGATCTATTGTTTCAAATTTACACCATATTGAGCACATACCTTTCAGTAAGAATATCTGAAATTTCATTTCGATTAGTTGAGCGGATAACTTCTTAAAGGTTCATATATCAGGAAAGTTTCTTCTATGACCCCCTTGTATTTGCTTTTGCATAACCCACATATCTTTTTATTAATTTACTTATTATTTCGAAATTCACATCTTCAAATAGGAAAATAAGCCAGATTAACCTAGCAATTTATCGTAAATCAGTGATTTTAATAAATTCTATGATTAGGAATGAAATCCTTTCAAATATTCATTCTTAAGGGTATTTTTAATATCTAACTACATTCCCTTAAAATTCAATAATGTGGATTTAGAGTACTTAGCGATTGACTGCAGCGAGTTTGATTAGGAAATCTAATACAATTAAAGGCTCTATTTGACGTTTGGTCTTTTTAAAATCGAAATTTTCAAAGTCTAGAAATCTTTTTTTTACGTTAGTTGGCAGCGAAATTAATTTATTTAAACATAATATTATATACGGAAAGGAACCATAATACACTAAAATAGTTTGTATTTTCGAAAGGAAAATACACCCACATGTTTCCTTTTGCTTTGATCCTGAAGTATGTATTTAATAGGAGGTTTTCTAACTCAAGTAAGAAGAAAAAATCAAAACTTGAATTTATTTTTGATAATCTTTTTAATTCGTTCTGAAATCAGGACAACCAAAATACGTAATCACGAGAAATTTGTGTTTTAACGATAATTGTTATAAGGCAATTGAACATATTCTTCAAATATATATCAAAATATTTACCAAAATATGCCTTTCTATCGACATTTATTTTTCAGTTTTTATTATCTTACTGGTTTAAAGTATAATTTCATTTTGTTATGTTTAGATGACTTAACATTTTGCATACAGGTCAAAACGTTTCTTGTTAAATATAAACGCTAATAAATGAAACTTCGTTTTCATTAGGGAATAAAGTCTCAACATTTGTTTTTTGCGAGTACTTGATATCAACTTTAGGAATGAATTTTGGAATCGAATGAGGATTCATTAGAGTTTTCGAAAAAATATTTGATATACGTGAACTCGAAAAATAAAAATCTCTTTTGCCATCTTTCAGATCTTTCAAATCCTTGTCTAAAAGTCTCTAAACATTTAACTTAAAATTTTGGAAGCTCCGTCTGTAAAACATAGCAGACATTTTTTGGTGTATCGAGGATTCAAATCTAATCAAACTTAGAAGTGGCGTGCACCAGTCATCGCGTAGCGCGCGAAGCGATTGTGAACGTGGGCAGACAAAAAATACCGGTCGTTGGAGTTGCGCGTTTGTATTTGTAAGCTATTATGTACAGTGTGATGATGCGTTTTGTACATAATAAAGTGTTATATGATGAATAATAAATAGTAAAATAATAAAGTGGAACATTCATGCTTACGCAAGTATAAATCCAGTAAATTTGTAGATAAGTTAACTGCAATTATTCACGGATTAATATTTCTTTACTTTCGGTGACAAAGATTTGCATAACCAACATGGGAAACCTGAGGCAGTAAAAGCACATATTATTAAGTATTTATTTTTATATATAATTTTATATAATTTTATACTTTTATAATTTTTTTGAAGAAAGGGCAGCAGCATGTTGGCAGCAAAAAATCGTAAAGCAGAATGCAATGCATATTAGATGAAATCACGAATCACAATGATTTCGTTTTGGTTTAGCTTTATTTTGATTGGCTAATATTAAGTTTTAATTTAAAATTTTGAAGTCGTTATTGCATGATGCATTATAAAAGTCTTTGTCTCATGAATAAGTTTTTGATCTAAATGTTTTAAAATAACAAAATCTTGTAGACATAATTTTTAATAATAAATGCAAACTGAAAATTCTGTTGAAATTTTGAAAGTCTGCAAGTTCATTTTTCAGTGATAATACTGTAAAATGTATCTTAGATTTTCCAAGAAATAACGAGAAACTTTCACAGTTCTGGAAATGTTTCTTGAATATCATAATCGTAATGTTTTTGCAATCCTTAATTTCCAAGTCTGGTGAAAATTTTTGTTGTCATTATAAAACCAACATTTTCTTTTACATATTCATAAAATGTGTGTAAAAGTTAATTATATATATAAGATAAAATATGTAAATCAGCATTCTAATTCAATTTAGCAATAGACTTTTAATTCCACATTTTTAATTTGGACATTTCCTCTCTCTATTCTAGATTTAAAAAAGTAGTAGCATTTCTGGACTGCGCCATTTCTAGATAAATCTATGATAGAACTTGAGTAAAGCTAATGACGTAGTTAATTCGGAACCTAGACTCTGAGAACTAAGACCTTTCTAACCTAAACCAAAACTAAACCAAAACTAAACCAAAACAGACTGCCATATTGGATCAATGCGCTCTTCGCTTGTACCTCTGTTGCTGCTTGGAAACAATTTCGCTCTAGCAGGTTTAGAAAATTTTATCATAATTCTAACTGTAAAAAGATTTTAAAGTGCATTTAACACTTGCTTTCTTAAGACAAGATTTAAGAAATCGGTTTGGAACAAGACTGGTTTTAAGTAAATTTGTAAGAATTAATATTTCCTTTTGAACATCACGTGTATATGAACAAATATTCTCAAAGCGCTGTAATTGATTAATAATAGTATTAGAAATTATAATTTTGGAAATGCTAAATGTTCAATTTATTATTGTATTTACAGTCAAATTCAAGAATCTAATTATGTCAAAAATTTGAATTTTAGTGTAGTTAAAAATTTCAAGATCTAGATAGTCAATAAAATGTTGCGTGCGTACGGGTTCCTTATGAATTGAATGCACAAGTCAGATGAAAAATTAATAAAATTTATTATTATCACAGCAAATAAAACAAAATGGTTGAATTTCCTCAGATATTCGTACAATATCCAATATCTCACAGTAGTTATCTTTTAAACTACTAAAAACGTTCAATAGAACTAATTCAAAATAGAGAAAACTATTCCAATTTCACCGCGAATTCACAATAGCAGTTTTCTAAACAGAACTCATTAAACAACTAACTAACGAACTGAGCTATTTTCATGCCGCTCATATAAGCTTTTTAAATGCACAAGAATGTTCTAGAAATTTCTCGAAACGAAAAAGAGGTATTTATTTATTAAATGTTAAATGCACGCGCTCTTATATTTTTAATTTTCCGGCTTAGCTTTCTCTTCATATTGGTCACGCGCTGCATTGCACAGGGAATAAAACAATTTAATTTATAATTCTACTAACATTAGCTATTTAAATACCAAATCCGTAACAATATTTTATGAATCATTAGTTTTATTCAGTGACAGGCACTTTGGATAAATTTAGGATTTTTCTATTTTTTTGAAAATTATTAATGATAATAAGGTCATCTATATATCTGTAAATGTGAGTGTACTAAACCAGATCCTCTTGTCGCGAACATTTTTGGAATTTAAAATCTTTTAAAATTAGAAGTAGATTACAAATTAACACACATGTATGCGTTTCCTTTGGATCTGTTTGACTTGTTGAAAAAGCTGATTTTCAAACTTAATAAAGTTATTAAAAATAGTGCATTTACGGTAAGTTTTTCATTCATTATTCATTATATGAGAGACAATTCTTAGGAAGCTCGAGCAGCCTAGCATATTTTTTTTTCTAATGGTAGTATGTATATAAATTTTAGAAGTCATAGCAATTAAGGGGCTCAGTACCTTTTGAATGATTTTTTTATTTAAGAACTTTCATCTACTTTTTGTGAATATTATTAAGTGGTTTTATGAGATGAAATGGTTTGAAGCTGAAACATTTTTTTTTTTTTTGCTATTAATTTTTGTTTAATTTTAATTTTTTTTCAAAAAATTCAACAATTAAAAATTCTTTCTTTTTCTACAGTTTTCAATATTTTTGCTTCAAATCTCTTATTGTATTTATAATAGTGTTCTTAATAAATTTACGGATCGATTTTGCAATTAATGAATTAGTTTCTGAGAAAAAATAAATTTCACATTTTTATATAAAAATTAAAGAAAAAATATGATTTCAGTGACATTTTCACTTCCAATAATTTTTCTTTTCACTATTTTTCAAAACCCATCCTTGATTCTATTTAGTATACAATTTTAAATAAGAAATAAAATTATTAAATAATTTGGTCCATATCTGAACAAGTTTTAGGATATTAAGTAAAAGGATATATTGAAAAATTACAAACTGAGAAGACGTAGTTTAAAGAATGTAAATTGTCTGAATGGTCATTAAATCATTTCAATTTCAAATTTCTTAAAAAATTATTACTGAATTTTAATATATATATATATATATAATAAAACCTAGGGTAAAAGAGCAGAATAGGCTGCATCAACAAAGTTCAGTAGGAGGAGCCGTGTGACGTCCATAAATGGGTGGAAATAAGCTTGTGACGTCACGATGTAAGTCTCGCACTTACACTACGCCTACTTTCTATTTTCTCATAAAAACAATAATAATAAATTGTTTATTATTGTAAATTAATATCAAATTCTTTACTTTTAATTTACACTTAGGCGTTACTGATAATAAGTATAATAAATTGTTTATATTTAAAATTACCATGATACAGTGAGCGAATTCTACCAATTATTAAAACAATAAGCAACGTCGCAGTCTCTAATACTTGTATAGTTTCAATATTTTAGAGATTTTTTATTAAAGCATTTATGCAACTAAAAAATAATTTAAATTCATATTGTGGAACATTTCAATTTTATCATTTTTACAAATTACCTTCTTGCTACGTAACGGCATAATTCCTTACATACCAATTATTAGACTATTTTCATTATTTTCTAAAAATCTTTAACTTTGTATTAATAAAAAAAGAAGAATATTTTTTATTGCATATGAACATCATTACACAGCTTTCATATCAGTTTCTAAAATTCTTAAATCACGTCATATTCTGTGTAGGCATACAGAAATTCTACGCATTAATAAATAAAAAAATTTAATTTCTCAGAATGAAAGAAAATAATATAATAAAATAAATACTACAAATTTGGAACACCAAGTAATACTTCACATACGCACACACACACACACACACATATTATCAATGAGCTCATACTCTCAAGTAGAATTACTATACCAACAACTACGTAAAAAAATATGAGGTAAAACGTTACTAAAGGGTTAAAGTTCACAGTTTTGCCACTGTTGAGTAGATCGTCGGGCTATCGATATATATCGTAAGTCGGAAAGCGTTATAAACATATCAAAACCAAAAAATTAAAAATACAATTTAAATGAAAAATAATGTCTTAAATATAATTCACAATTAAAACAACAATATAAATTTAAAATACACAAACAATATGTTAAACATTGCACATAAATAAAGTTACATTACTGCTCGGCATCACACACAACCTCGTTTTCTCTTTTACACAACGACCAGTATTCGCTCGAAAAACATCAAAAAATTCCACAAACTCGGTGTCCATGTGCTCATTTATATATTTTCACTTAAAGAAACATCCCAGAGTTACACAAACTTGGCATTGTGCACCACATTGGCTTGGCCCATGTGCACATCAATATATTTTCACTTAAAAAAACATCCCAGAATTGCAAAACCTCGGCATTGTGCACCACATTGCATTTGCCCATGTGCACATCGATCTATTTTCACTTAAAAAACATCCCAGAATTGCACAACATCGGCATTGCGCACCACATTGGCTTTGTCCATGTGCACATCGATCTATTTTCACTTAAAAAAACATCCCAAAGTTGCACAAACACGGCATCGCGCATAACCTCGGCATTGCGCACCACATTCGCTTAGCCCATGTGCACATCGATTTATTTTTACTATGGGTTACCTCATCATATCATTTATCGCCACTCTTGGCGATATTTTTTCTTTAAAATGTGGGTGGGCTATACTGAAGCTGTGCCTCCATTTGTTCTCGTGTATAAATTGCATTTAAAATTAATTTATGTGCATTTTGATTAATTAAAGTGTTTAATGTTTGTGCCAATACTATTTTAATAATGCTACAGTGAGAACTTGATCACTTTCATTACACCACCTTTTTCTGTTCGTGTCTAATCATAGACAATTTCAATTTTTGGTACTATTCGGTTTCGAGGGAGTAGAAAGTCGCCAAACTATTGTTGATGCAAATGCTGTCAAAATAATTGCGGCAAGAAAGGAAGTATAATAGTAAATAACTATCTAAGATGGATGTTTTAATTTAGATGAAAGATTAATTTCATATAATACTTTTTTATTATTATAATTTATATGAAAAAGGCTAAACATGACTGAATGGAAGCAAAAGAGTAAATAACTATTTCAGATCATTATTATAATTTATATAAAAATTGCTAAACATAACTCAATGGATGCCTGCATCGCTATTTCGCTACCGACTTATCGCTAAAGCATAATTTCATCTCGTTGGTTGTTCAAACGTAATTTTCTATAATGAATTATGCCTTTTCTTTGAAAATATTCTCGGTAAAGTGCAGAATCGCTCACTTATTTGTTCGCCGCATTTTACAAGGGTAAAAACAATTGGATTTTTGCCAATTTTCTTTTAAAGTGAAAATAGTTCGATGTGTACATAGATAAAATCAAGGGTGTGCGCAGTGCCATTTTTGTACAATTCTAGGATTTTTTTTTAAGTGAAAATAGGTAGATGTGCACATGGATACCGAGTATGTGCAGTTCTTAAAAACGCGTCAAGCAGTGGATAATTCTGCACTTTACCCAAAATTCTATTGCCGACTTTTCGTCATGGGCAATTCCCAAATTGTTAAATCCATAGAATATCAAAAATAAATAAATAAATAAAAATTTAAAAAAAAATTAAAAATGTTTAAAAATTACGCTGGATTTGGCGCGCTGTTAATTTGGCGCGTTTGCTATATTTGGCGCTTTTGCGCATACATTTTCGCTTCAATTTTTTTACGGCCCTCAAAACAGAATAGTACCCAATTTTTGAATAAGCATAGCAAAGGTGACTGATAATACACATACAATTATTTAGTGAGCTCAGTATAAATATGCAAACTTGCCAGTTTAAAGGTGAAAAAAAAATTCCAACTTTAATTTATATTTAAATAAATCAATATATACACATAAACAGATTTTTTGATAGCTGGAGTCGTATTTAATTACACTTCTTATACTGATTTATAGTAAGTTACTGAAAAATTTAAGAAGTAACAAAAAATAAACACTGAGGGGATGTGACATTTAAATAGGTGTCAAAATTTTTAAAACCTTTTTGTAGCATTTATTATCGTCAGATCATTTCAAAACTTCTCTTCAGTGTAGTATGGGTATTCTTAATACTTCTTAATATTTTTCCAGCAAAAAACTGGAAAATCCGTAATTTCATTGATTTGGGGTACTTGAGTCCCCTTAATATTTCGCCTTTGAATAGTCTTAACAGTCTCGATGACAGAAAAGTTATTATTGATAATTCCAAGATGAGTTATGCTTTTTGACAATCATTGAAGATTAAATTACAAACTGTTTTAAGCTGAAAAGAAAAAAAAAAAAAAAAAAAAGCCAATATTTTTCTTGTACTTAATGGTACCGTTTGCTACGATTCTGAATTTAACTGGTGTTTTGTGGAATTTAGGAAGAGCTTAAGGGTTAGCAAATCTGCTGAAATTTTGCTGTATAGAAATTTATATATACATTGTTGCTTGTGAATGGGTTCGTAATACATTGAATGCACAAAGAAAGCTAAGCTGGAAAAATTTAAAATACAAGAGCACGTGCATTTAACATTTAATAAATAAATTTAACATCTATATATAATAGAATTCGGAAATATGCAACCGGCAAAACCCGGCAACGATGAAAAAATAAATAAAATGAAATAAATAAATATCTTTATTAAAAGCGGCTTAAGTGTCTGTTTGTAGCCGATATTTTATTGGTTGCTTGTGTAACTGTACTAGCCAATGGGGTGAAGTTGCCACGACACAGGGTTGCCGTTTCAATTGAGACGTAGACAATTTCCTGTAAAACTTGCCTTTGACCATGAATAAGTCTCAGGGCCAAACGCTTAAGCGCGTTGGCATTTTTTACCTGAGCCTGCATTTGAATACGTTCAACTTTATGTGGCCTGTTCAAGAGCTCGTGAAAGAACGGACATAAAATTAAAAAAATGGATGGTCCTCTGGTCTTAAAAATGATGGAGAGATTTACACGATAAATGTTGTGTACAAAGATACCTTTGACATTTGAATTAACATTTTATTATTTAAATCACCTTTATTTACTGAGCTAGCGGTTGCTCTTAAGAAATGTACTGTCAGTACATTTTTTACTGCCAGTACACACTTTCCTTCATTGCACTCTACTTAAGCAACTAAGCAAGTAGAAGGGGAAAACCCAATGGGGCAGTAAGCAAAGGGTCATCCTCGCCGCCTGCCCTGGGTAATTCAGTTTGAATTAGCAGACACCTTTTCACAAATCATTTTAATTACAATTTATAATATCTAGAACAGCGGGCATTTCGTATAACCGTCAGGCTTTCTAGTGATAGTATAATAAAATTCCCTTTACCAAATAAAACATTTTACAGTTCCGTAACTTCAAAAATATTCGTGCAGCTCTTCAGAGTACCGCAGAGTATTTTCGGTAGTTACGCTTGAAACTTCTAAGAACGTGTAACACAATGCAATGCAAAGCAGATCTAAAGAAGAAGCTCACACAAAGATATTTCAACACTCAAATTGCACTGAACTAATAACTCTCGCCCTTCTCAATGAGAAATACTTTAATTTCCGGAAAAAGAGACGCGAAACGTTTTAAAACGTTCCCTCTTGATAACCAACGTGCCTTGTTATGAAGCAGAAGATCAGCGTACTCACTCTCCATTTCAAGTAAAAATTCTTTGAATTGGCGATGATTAAGAGTTTTAGCTGAAATGAAGTTGATAATGGTAATCACTAATTCCATAACTTTACAAATTTCTTCCGGAAATGCTTGCGCACAAAGCGCTTCTTGGTGAATGATACAATGGTAAACAAGTATCTCGTGATTAATTTTTTCTTTCAAAATAACAACAACCCCTTTTCTTAAGCCGGTCATACATACTTTTGGCCCCATCTGTTTAAATAGACAAAATTTTATTGAGGGGAATATCCACACACTCAACTACACCAATGGGAATATCCACACACTCAACTACAGCATTGGCGATATCTTCTAAATGCGTCTGACCTTTGAGTGGCAATAATCCTAAAAGTTCTTCAGGGCCTGAAAGAGACATAAATCTCACAAAATGTTAAACTTGCGCTGTATCATTTGTCACAAGACTCGTCAGCTGCTATTGATAAAGCCAAAAACAATTTCAGATCTTCGATATGCTGAGTGGATATGCTTAGATATTCGAACACATTTTAATTGTTCTATCTTTAATGGTTTTGGCAGACAATGGTAACTCTTTTATTCTTTTCAGAATATCTGCTTTGTTCTTAAAATCCCGAAATAGCCTTCGGATGCATTTATAAAACAATTTTTTATGTATTCGCCGCCTGTGTACGGTTTTCCTCTCTTAGCAATCTCTTGGCTACAAATAAAACTTGCCATATTAATATTGCTGGAAGATTGCATCCAGTTATTAAACACAGAAGTTGACAACTCTTGACTCTTCTGAAGTTCCTCAACTACTTTCTTCCTTGCATCACTGGTAAGATATTTAGTGCTAAATGACGAGTGCTTTCTTGTAAAGTGTCTCTCAAAATCCGACTTCTTGTTATGCGCGAATTTCTACTTACAAATAAGACATTTTGGAAGTCCATTCACGTTTTGAATAAACGCAAAATTCTCGGTCCACTCAACTTTAAATTCGCGGTTTTATTCCATTTTTCTTTGCTTTCTTTTTTTGGTAGCTATGTTAATTGGGGTGCTTATAAAAATATTCCAAATATATTTTTTTCTAAAGCGAACAATACAAAATTATTATCATCATTAAATTGATGAAAATAAAAATTTTAAAAAATACAATTTTATTATTATATGTAACTGCACTAAAAAGAAAAAAAATAATTTTTTCCATCATCAGACTAACAAAACTTTTAATATGACCAAAAATGGAAGAAAACTTCCAACATTTGGACAAATAGAAGTTATCGAAAAATCAATTACAAATTTTGTACCGGAACCACAAACATACATAGCAGGGGCAATAAAATCGTATAAAAATACCTGTAAGATGTGCAGCTAGATTAAAAAATACAACTTTTTAATAAGACAGGACAACGGAATGCACGGTAGATAAGACAAAACTGTTCACACTGCAACTGCTGCTCTGTGATGCCAATTTGTACCTTCACTACTTTATAAAAAGCATGCACGCGCATGCCGGTAGCGTGTACATGGTTTATGTTTACGTTTACGAAAACTAATAAAATTAAACTCGATGTTCGTTACGTATTTTTACAATAATATAAAATTTTAATTACCTATCTATCTTTTTACTGAAACAAAAAATTATACATGTTCTCGATTTATAGAAGAATTTTAATTTTTCAAAATAAGATGTAATCTTTTTCTTACCAAGTTTTTTTTAAATGAAAATATTATTGCGCCTTCCGTGGATATTAGTACCAGAGCCGCACTTAAGGAACCAAAGAGCCACATGCGGCTCTGTAGCCGCACTTTGCCGACCACTGAGCTAGGCGAAAAGCAGGAAAGCAGGAGAGAAGAGCAATGTGTTCAGATTGACCTAGTTTGGTTTCATTGCATTTGATTGGATAATTAATAACGCTCTAAAATTATTATTAGCTGTTTAAATTTACAATTAAGATCAAATTATTTTGTAAATTTTATCCTGAAAGAAAAATGAATAAATGTAGGTTATCGGATTGAAAAATAATATACTAACGTTCGTTTTAAATAACAGGTACAAAACTATAGAATGAATTATATAAAAGAAATTTTCATAAAATCCTTTAATATGCCATCTCAAAAATGCATCACAATCTATTACATAGTTTATTATTATAGTATTACAAGAAATTTTCTACTTCCACAAAGAATTGTACTTTGAAGAAGAAAATTGATATTAAAGAAATTTACAAGCTTAACCCGCGGGAAAGCGCGTGGGGTTTATCATACCCCAACCCTACATAAAAGTGGAATATTCCTAACTTGTGAAACCGAAATTCTGTGCTGTATTCAGTAGCTGAGTTTCTAGTTGTGGTTGACGTTTAGAACCGCTTATTCTTTGCCTGCGTGTTTCAGAAAAAGATTTATCGGTATTTTGTTGGAACCTGGGGTACGACACACCCCACGCGCCTGTCCGCGTAAGTGTTTTTCTGACTGAATATTTAGTTCAGAAATTTATTTCTAGAGTGTAACAGTAAATATTTCTACTCGCAAGTGATTTTAAAGTACTTGACATTAAATTCTTAAAAATTTCTAACTTCATTATGATAAAAAGAATGACTCCCTATGAATTGGAGATGCAACGCCTGTGAGATATACTACAAATATTTGAGAGCGATGAAGATTGCATTTCGGAAACTGAAGATGAAACTAGGAATATTTTCTACACTGTTTTGGTTTCGATAAGATAAAGCATTAATTCCTAATGTTCCTAAAAAAAGGAAAAAATTGTTCTTATGCTTATATAACGATTATATAACATTATATAACGATCATACTATAGATGATACTATTGGAGAAATAAAACGTCAGGAATTATATGTTTTTATAATATGACTAAAGGAGCAGTGGATATGGGGGATGAAATGTCAGCCAATTATTCAATTGCCAGAATAACCAGGAGGTGGCCAATGGAAATTTTCTTTCCTGCACTGAAGGTTGCTGTAATAAATGCTTGAATTATATTACATTCAACCGCTAATCCACCAACCAGAATCAGAAGTCTGTTTTTGAAGGACTTAGCATTACAATTAATGAAAAAAAGTATTGAACAAAGAATCAGAGATTAATACTTTACCAAGAAACTGAGGTACTGCATGCAAAACAAAAGCAGAACTTTCGACGAAGAATTAAAACGAATACATGGAATTCGAAAGAACTAAGTATGAAAGATGTGATAAATTGCCCTCGCGCCAAGAACAGAAGAACGTGAATACAATGTTTAAAATGTGAAAACATTCTGTGCCAAGAACACATGAATGTATTTCGTTCAATGTGTGAAGAAATAAAATAAGCATTGTGTATTAGAGATGCAATGAAACTTAGAGGCATGATGTTTATTTTTTTATTAATCTTAACTCTAAGATTATTTTGGAAATTAGGTTTTTGAAACCCAGTTATTATTCACGTATTTATAATACACGAGAACAAGAAAAACAGCTTTAAAACTAAATAAAACTATTTTTATCGTACTTTAAATATTGGGGTGTGTGATAGATACCGCATGCGCCCACTCTAGTAACTTTTCTTTGTGCGACTTCCGCCGGGTTAAAAATAGCAGATTTTTTATCTTTTGGCATTGTGCCAACTGGCGATCTATCGAATTTCATTCAGTTTTATACTAGATAGTACCACGTCCTTTTCACACTATTTTGTTTGTAAAAGCAATGTTTATGCTTATTGTTTCTTTCACATGCAATTTTTCCATTGAATTTGTGAAAAGATTTTAATATACTGTCTTTGAATCTTTATCAATTTACTCTCAAAAAATTTCACGTTTATATTCCAATAAGTCACCAGCGTTATGTAAAAAACGATATGGATTAATCTATAACTGAAGTAGTCCCCAAAATGTTATTATAAGTAATATTTATTTTTAGAAGAGAGAGGAAAAATACGATTGCAATTATCGTAGCAATTGCGAAGAAGAAGAAGCATTTGCGATTTAAATTATAATTTTCATTTTCATATTTTTATTTTACATATTTGTATTGATAATACTACTAGTAAAGCTATCATAGTATTCCCAAAAAAACCTTTTAAATCTCACAAAGACACTAACACACTAAGAGCTTTTAGATAAAAACAACTCACTGAACTTTGTAAACTAAATATATTTTTACTTTCTTTAATATCGTATAAAAACATGTTTTGCACAATTGCACAATTTTATGCAATTTATTTACTGTGTACAATTTTTATACAATAAACCGACATATATATTTTAAAGTAAAGATTCCAATAAATCAAAATATTCCAATTTACTCATCAGAAAATCGTTTCATTTTCGATAAACATAGCAACTTCTTTCGATCACTATATAATCTCGGAGTATTTTCTCGATAGATACAGCTCATACTCACAAAAACGTAATTTTCAACTCGTATGATTGAAATTTCGTAAGGAAATTTGGAAATTTGTGAAACTTTCTTAGTTTACGAACGTGTTTAGAAAGTTTACGAAACCTAAATCAAACATCTTATAATCTCCCAAACAGAGACTGAACAAATATTCTTTTCAACAGCAGCTTTCTGCAAAAAGGAAAACATTACGATAATGGATAGCGGATTACCTACCATTCAATATCCTATAAGAAAAATAAGCTAGGCGTAAATTTCGTAAGTATAGCGAGAACGAATGAAAACCACACACGTTCGATACAAATGAAAAATCAATACACTAAGAAAAACAGTGTATTCTGAAGACCGTTTGCTTGATTCGAATAAGACAATTGTTATACACGTATTATATTCATTCTAAGCTTAAACAATCTAGGATGTACTTTCATCAAGGCGCAGACGAATACTGCACCGAAAGCGGTTATTAAATAAAGAGATTTGCTAAAATATAAATACTGCATTTTTAGACGATGTTCTTATTTTGACAGTCACGCAAGAACTAAATTTACGATAGATAAACTAAATAAAGTATCTAGTGTTTCATTTTCGCCTTTTTGTATTTATATGATCCAACTGGTAATCAAAACAAATCGAATAATGTATGCCTCTAGCGATGATAGATATGAAAACGTATTTTACTTCACATCAATCATTAACTTTTCTGTAATGTTTGTTCCAGAGGACTTTGTTGTGTATGAATTCTGTCGCCTGTAAATTAATACCTTCATATTATAGAGACGAATGAAGATAAGTTTTGTTGAAGATAAGCCCCTTTCTTCTGCAAAAAAATTCAAAGTTCTGTCCATACCCGATTATAAATGACGTCCTTCAGCAACCCGTAGTCATTATTTGAAAAATGTCTTCGTGTTGGAACTTGGATCTCATGGAGATTTATGTTATATATATCTGTTTACTTAGCTGATGCAAATTTTAAACTCTATTTACCATTATATCTGGAAGAAATTGAGTCCTTATTCATTTCTCGTTCACACTTCGGCAAGTGGATGATTTTAAGACTTTTTTTATCTTCTCACTTGCTACATATTTCTAGAAGCCCTTTTATGTGTTCTTGGGTATCTGTCTTTGTTTTTTGCAGTTTTGCAAACGCAGCTGAAGAGGGTTCTCCCTAAATATCTGAGAAAAATAAAATTTAAAATTAAAGAAAAAGTAGCTGAATTTAAAAATTAGCGCAAATGAATATGATTTGGTTAGATTTAGTTAATGATGGTAAATCCTTAAATTTATTTGCCCAAAAGGGAAAGGAGGCCTTCGTGGAGGACGTTTTAAGGGGTGCTGTATCGTATATACGTTGCTCATGGAGAAAACTATAAAATCGCTCATGCAGCCAACCCGTTCACTTGGTATCGAACACAGGGTAGAAATACCAGTATTCAGCGATTTTACTGATCGGTTAACATTAATCTCGATTAATTAAGATTAATTATTTAAGAGAGGGATTAAATTAATTAACAGATGAAATTAAGATTAATTAAGAGGTAGAATTATCTCTGACTCCAGCTTTGCTAGAACTGCTTCAGAATTGTCAAAGCATTGTTGGCCCGATCACACATTAAAATATTTCACGTGCAATTTTGAGTATATCCTATAGCAGTGATGGGAACCCATGGCACGCGTGCCACAGTCGGCACGCAGAGCATCATCAGCTGGCACGCGAATAAAATATTACTTCCTTAATCAATAATCACAATAAAATGACAGTATATAATTTAAATAACTGTTTTAGTCTGTTCTTGAATGGTTCACTTACTTACTTATCTCATAATTCCACTGGCATAGGGCCTAAGGCTAGATATAAGATTTCCATACATCGGCATAGAAAAGATATACATATGTATTCACTCAATTTATGACGTTTTAATTGTTTGGCCCAATCATATTTCTTGTTACATGACAAAGAATACGCCAAAGGCGAAGCAGTTAATGTTTGCTAAACGAATTCAAATTTATTGTAAACTGCCGGTGAGTTTTACTACTTTCATTCTTTAATAGATTTTCTGTACTCCAGGTTTTGAACCCTCACAAATGAACCAGCAAAATAGGCAAAATTAAACATTGATAGTGGACGTTCATTTCAAGAGACCTGGACAGAATCATTTGAAGTTATTGAATACAATAGGAAAGCATTATGCATTTTGTGCGGGAAAAGTATTGTGTGTCACGCATGTAGTGTCATCCGGCGCTTTAACACCAACTACAAGATTATTGCCGAATTTGACGAAGCTGAGTGGAAGGTTTTCATTGAAGGGAAATTGAGGAATTATAATTGCCATAAAAATGATTTTTGAAATTATCTTTCTAAAAAACCCATCTAGCAACAACTAACTTTGCTATTTCACTGAGCCTGACGAAACGTGGTAAACCACTTTCCAATAGGGATTTAATCAATGAGTTTTTGGGCATGCGGTCCCCCCAAAAAGGTTTTGGTCACGCGGCTCTAAAAATGTTCGCCACCACTGTCCTATAGCTTTTAAGAAGCCCAAATTGCAAGCAATGATTTTAGCTTCCAATAATCGGAAATATTTGTTTTTAGCCCAAAACTGAAGCGCAAATAAATATATTTCTGCTTTCTTTCCTTCCCATTCATAATCTGTTCCTCAATTTTGAAGTTTAGATTTCTGCGGGTTATACGCAAGACCCGTACTTGCAAATAATTTTATAAATGAAGGTCCGCTATTTTCTTCTCTCTGTTTTCCGTTATACGTTTGCTTTTTTACTTGCTCCTCAACTCCCGCACTGGCCACAAAGTTCATACGGTCCTTAATAGTCCTTAAAAGTCCTTAGGTTGTTTGGAATCGATTTTTGGTCCTTAAAGGTCCTTAGGTTCAGCCAAAATCGGCAGAAGGTCCTTAAATTTAATCATCTGAAATTTCTGTCTGTTTATACGACTGCCATTTTGAGTGTGGATTAACATTTTGGAGGAAAATTTTTTCGATTCACTGACATATATGTTTATCTTTTGAATGGGTGAATGGGTTTATGGGTTATAATTTATTCCTATTTCTAATATGAATGGTGGGATACTCAAGTTTGTAAGCAAAATGTGATACATAAGGATTTCAAAATCCCTTTTTTCTAATGAAGAGCTCTTAAACAACTTTTTGCTTTTGATGATGTAATTTTTTTTATTTAATGGTTCCAAATTTGGTGAAATATCAACATTTTGGCGATCAGTTTTTATAGAAAATGTTTAATTCTGAGATCGTGGAATTTTTCGAAGATTTTTTTGAAAACATTGTAACATTGATAAAGTTCATTAAAATAATGGTAATATATTGAAATTATATTTAAAAAAATAACATTAAAATAAAGCATTTTTATTTTTCGCTGTCATATTATAAAGTTCCAATTTGACAACATATTATGCAATATTTTGGATCTAAAAATAAACAAGCTATCTAAAAATAAGCAAGGTATAACGCTATAAAGCACAATTTACAAAACAGTTCTTAGCAAAAGCAGAATTAGATATGTAATTAATAAAAAATGTCTACTTTTTAATTTTTTTCGAAGTAAGGGTCTCAGAATCAATTGTCTCAGAATAGTCAAAGAGTCAGTTGTCTCAGAGTAAGCATCAGTTTTCTCTATAAAATTAATTTTACAATTTCCCCCTACTTTTACTTTTTAACATATATTTCTGGCATTTTTTATTAAAGAATTGGTAAGGATAAATTTTCTTTAGGATTTTCGGCACTGCAGCTTGGAAGGATTTGAAGGCAAGATTTATAGACTCACAATTCTAGAAGATTACAGAAATATGCGACAAAGTGTAAAATGTCTCCATGGTGTTAACAGGTAATGGATGTATTTTACAGAAAGTTTGCGATGAATTTCTTACTTTTTGGAGAACGTCTGGAATAACAGTGAAAACATATTATTTGAATGTTTTACTTCGGATACTAGAATCGTTTTCTTATCATGTTTATCTTTCCTTTATTTTTTCTACTTTTTACTAGACATACAAGCATTGAAAATAACAAAAATACTTCTAATCTTATTACATGAACAGGCGTTATAGAAAGGATTTTTTTTATTGATAAAGAAATTGGAAACTAAAATAATAAAAGCTTCATCTAAGCGCATCAAACACAGAGCTAGAACAAAGCCTTTTCTCACCTGATGCTATCTCTGTGGATTCTAAATTCTGCTTCCAATTCCTGCACTAAATTCTAAAAGTTACGGCATTTCCTGATTTTTTTGCTCGGTGAATTACATTAAAATCAATAACTGTTATGACTGTATAATTATGTTTGTGAACTCTACGAAATATCTTTTTATGGACAACCGTTGATGAAAGTAAAATTTACGTGTGTGTTCAGTAAACTGTCCCCAAATTATATCTTAATTACTCGAAAGAAACTGTTTCACATCATTGCGAAAACGGCTCCAAAAAAGAACTTAAAGTCAGCCTTTCATCTCATTTCCGTCAGACATTATATACTCTGGAAGAAAACGAAGAAATTCCAATTATTTCTTCCATTTTGTCTTCCGTTTTGATTAATGAATTCGTTGAAATGCAAGTAGGAAAAGTTTTTCACTATATTTAAATTAACTCCCGTGCGGGAAAAAAGTTAAATTAACAACAAGAAAAACATTGTTTCAATATAATTCCAACTCCTGGGAAGTTAGTTCAGAAAATTATGTTTTTGAAAGAATAATTATTCATCTTGATTTCGATGATGGCTTAAATATTTCTTATGGTTACTAAAATCTTTCTATATTATAGACTGTATTATCCCACCCTTTTATCATCATTTACAAGAAGAAAAATAGATTTAAAAAAAAAAATTAAGTACCGCTTTTATTCTGATCGAAGAATAACTTCTTGAAAGTAAAGGAGATCTCAAATTGTGTTTAAGGTATATTTGTCTGTGGTTTAAGGAAATAATGATGCTTTTAAATTATTTTCCTCTTCTGTATATATGTGTAAATGTGAACATCAACGTAATGTATTTTCCCAGTATTTTGTTTACTATTGGGACTGTAGATTTAATTTCCTATTTATATCCATATTTACGCGTAGATAACTAAAAATAAGTAAATGTCGTTGCTCATATAAATTTAGTGAATTCTTTCGGTATCGTAAAATGAAGAAAAATCTAAAATATATGTGTTAAGACACAATAGTTAACGATCCTAATTCCAATCCATCTTTGCCTTCGACCTTTAAAGAAATTATGTTTTAGTTCTGGTTTCACCAACAGATGACGCCACTTGCTTACTCTTGTCCAGGTTTTGCAGCTGAGGATGGTGGTTCGGTAAAGCCATCGAAACTAGTCCTGTGAAAATTTTAAAAATATAACGCTGATTTTTGTTGTTTGACTTCTGAATTAACATGTGTTAAGGTTTATTTTCTTAATTCATATAAATACTTAAGCGAAATTTACATTACCTTGATTATATTTAATTTAAATAAGTTAATATTGCATTTTTTGTTACTGCATGTTTATGTTTGCTTTACATTGAATGGAATTTTTAGTCATTTGCTTCTAATAGCTGCAGTTGAAATTATGTTTTATATAGTTTGAAATGAGACGCAGAAAATCGCTCGACATTTGTGAAAACATCTAATAGAAGTAAAAATGTTGGATAGTTCTAAAAGTCTACAAATTTGTTGAAATTAAGAAAAACGAATGTTCCGATAATGTGTGAAGATTCAAAGAAAAGCGTTCCTTACTACATAGTTCCATGTTACGTGTACTTCCTTCAAGTATCGGGAAATTCAGAATTTGCATGCCGGCAAGGACGTTATTCGTTTATAACATTTCCTGCTACAAGTGAATCTCAAAACATGCTGTGAGTGATGTTTCTTCACTGTGATTTGGCAACTGGCTTTCCTACTTCTCAAGCGAAGAATGTAACTAATTTTCTCCTTTTCCACTGGCTGGCTTTGTGGTTAAGTGGACGCATCTCTCATTTTTCACGTTTCTTGCTCCGAAATAAATTTAGGTATTTTGCAAGAATACTAAAACTAATTATGACCAAAATAGTATGTAACTACTTTGGTCTCATAAATATCTACTACATCTCACAAACTATTATGCAAATTTAAAGCAATTTCCTACTTTTTTATGCTTTAAGATGGATTCATTTACATCTGCAGGTTAAACTCATTACAGTTAAAAAATAACGAATACCTCAAATAAAATACAAAAGAGAGGAAATTCACTCTTTAAAAATGCTAAAACTCTAATTATATACTACTTTTAATTTGATCTTCTAAAAGTATATCACAGCTAATGTAAGAGTACTGAAATTATTCTTTAATCTATACACACAGCTGTGGTTTAATATGATTATTTTAAGGTATTTTCTTCCTCCTTCCAGCATGTCTTCGTGGTGTAACGGCAGCACACTCGGCGCGTATTCGAAAGGTCCAGTTTCGAATCCCGACGAAGGCAATGCACATTTTTCATGTCTGCTGCTTCATAAAACTTCTAAATAAATCTACAATTTTAATTCCTTTTTTTTTTCTGTTGTCTGAATTTTGCTCTAGGTCGCGAAGAAGAGTATACTTTTATTATTTACTCCACTATACGAATATAAACATCTTGCCAGAATCTAAAATAAATTTTTCATTATAGACAAAAGATAAAAGAATCGTTTGTTAAGGCAGTTAAATTTTAAAATTTTGACTTATTAGGAATTTTTTTAATGAAAACTATGTAGCAAGCTTAAGCATTTCTTGATATAATTAAAAGGTTGCTCTTGATATACAGAGTGGGAATTATGATATGTACCGATTTTAGTTTGTCAAGACTGTGCGAAAACATTCGCGCATGCGTAGCGGATGTATGTTCATGAATAGCTAGGATTCAGGCAATAATGGTCAGGCAAATATGTCTATGGTGAATGCAGAATCGGATTGGGGCACTAGAATCCTTTATTAACATCATATATCACAGATGCTCAGGATGTATCTTTGTTATGGAATTTCCGCACATTTGACTTGTTTTTCATCCTTTGAGAGGCTTCTGGATTATTTATATTTTATTTTTGCTTTAATTGTATTTAACTCTTTTTAATAATTGAGGCAGATTTGGAAGTATTATATTATGGATGCTGATTTCGAAGTTTCGGTTTATACTATTTATCAGGAATCGCCCAATCAGGATAAAGGTTAGTGACTCTGACTGCCGTACCGAATTTTGGAGAAGGCATGGATGTTTGTGCATGTATACTGTTTATGCGGCATGGGGGCACTGTAAATATATGGCGAACGCAAAGTCCTCTCGAGAGGCTGGTTGTAGGGGAGGAGAAGTGGGAGACTCTCGGATCCATCCATCCCGATTGCTCTGCTTCAAAACTGGGGGCGGAACTGAGCAAAGTCATACTCTCACCTAAATGTTGCTCAAAGATCTTGCCAACCACAGGCGTAATGCTGCCTTCTTGCCAAAATGAATTTCGTGGGCTTGCTCTGATATGATACAGTCGAGATTAGACCGACAACTATTGTTCAATTTTACAGCTATTGTTCAATTATACAGCTATTGTTCAATTATACAGCTATTGTTCAGTTGATGCAAGACAGGAGTTCTGCTTTGCATTCTATGGTGGGATGTTTTGCACCACAAAACGGTACAATAATTATTGCTGTGGCAATAATTGAAAACTGGTGTGAAATTTCTTGGCCGATGAAGCATCTGCGAACACCAGTGAATGTTTTGATTTAAACTGCAATCAACGGTCCGAATACCTAAATCTATCGCAGTTCAGAAAGTAGCTTGAACAGTTTGTTAATTATTCAAATAAAAAAAATGTGAGAACAAAACAATTAGTAGATTACAGTTAGGTACAGCAGGCAAAAATAGCAATCAGTATGTTATTTGACACCAAGCACTGTCCTAAATCCAAGGAAGTCTGAAATGTTTGTTACAAGTAGAAAGGAGGAGTTCTCATGTAAAGGTGTTTTCTCTGCTTGATGACTAACTTGGCAGTGATATCGATTTACAGTTAAGGGATGTTCTACTTTTATTGCGCTAGAGTTGCTCTAGTGAGGTGTGGAAAATCTAAATCCGAAATTCAAGTTAATTATAAAAACAAGAATCAACTGTAAAAATTTCTATTCAAACAAACTGTAAAATTCACTGATTAATCTATAAGCTGGAAAACCAATTAGGGTTAATGTAGAATATTTAGAAAAGAATTTACGTTTGTTTGGTTTATTTAATTAAAGCAAAGTTCTCGAGGGCTATCTGCCTAAGAGAAAAGGGTAAACTCTCTGGGAAGCCCTCCTTCCTAAGGACAAGCCAAATGGAGTAATGTCAACACAAAGGAAAATTCGAGAGAACCTGGCCGACCGGATGTTTGTAGCTTAAATCGAGGTAACTGTTTTCTCTTTATGTACCGTAGACGTCTTGCGTGGTGATGCTACATACAGTTCGCTGATTTACGTTGCATACAATAAAAAATGCATTTCGTAAAGGGCGAAATTTCTAAGGCCGATGCAATGAATGCGCACTGAGTGCTATTGTGCATTTGGCCATTGAAAATATCTAAATGGGAATTCCGAGCAAGGATGATGTTACATGATCCCTACATGGCAGTGTAAAAGGACAATTATAAATAGCTCAATAAATAAATAGAAAAACAAATATATAATAAGTAATTAATATCATAAAATAGCGAAGAAAGAAAGAAGAAGAAGAGAGAGGAGAAAGGGAGGAAATAAACGAGAGAGAGAGAGAGAAAAAATACAGGAAATAAATAACAAAACAATAACGTCTGTACTATTACTCTAAGTATGAGTGCATTCTGGTATTACCAGGCATCGTGAAATAATCTGTGGCTGTGGCTTTAGGCGTCATCGCATGTCACAAAGAAATTAGTTTGATGTAGACAGTTAATTGAGCAGTGCATTCTTGTAAGACCACACCAAGAGCTGTGCACAATATGTTATACAGTTATTATAGATGAGATGCGATGCAGTTTTCAAAATACTAAACAATAAGTGCAAGTTGGTAGATATTATAACGTGGGCATTCGGATGGGGACATCACATTCTGGCGTTATTAAACGCTGCAAAGGTTACATGCAATATATATTATATTAAAATATATTATTAACATATAATAAGTGTATATATAATATAACAAATAATAAGTGTCGATGAGGCTACTTGCATTTAACTTTACCTTGCATTACATTACATAACTCTGACATTACATTTAAATTATACAGATGATAAAACAGTACAGAATGCGATACATTGCATTGAATAGGGAGACAGTGAGGTATACAATACACTGATTAGTGTGCAGTTTACAATTTGACATATGCAGTTTACATTACATTTAAATTATATAAATTAGGGAATAGTAAAGTAAGGAACAAATTACACTGCTTGAGTATACCGTACGGTAACGATACATTAATATCAGTGAGTGCAAATTTAACATGCTCTGTGAGATTACTTAGACTTAGTATAGTTGACGGAATGACATGAATATATACAAGAAAGAACAATATCGAGGTATCTTAGTTTTTAAAACGTTTTATGTATTTTTTTCAAAATATAAATATATGCCTTTTTCCTTTTTTTCCAGTCTCTTATTTTCTGACACATTTTCTTTTTTCCCTCTCATACACTTTTTTTAATGTGTAAAATTTAACCTTTGTTAATTTGACAGCACTTACAAATTCCACAGTAACATACATTTACTACATGGAAGTATATAGAAAGAATACATACTGTTCAAATTAGAAAACATATTAGGATACTGGATACATTTACGGATTAGAATACGAGAATTTTACTCATGCTTTTAAACAGATTAAATGCGAAGTTGATGATATTCCATTTTTTATTTCAGCCCTGATTTGTAGCATCTTGATGAGTTCTGTGTGTTTTGCTGGGTGCCTCACGATATGAAGTCTCCATTCCTTTCAGTATCGCTCTAAGAGTCTTTTTAGGTAATGGGCAGTCGAAGGCATAGTGGTCTGATCCGCCCCACATACATATAAACCGCTGTGCGTAAATCCGAATCCATGTAAGTATGTTTGGAATGGACCATGCTCTGCAAGAAATATCGGAAATACACATGGAAACGAAAAGGATGTATCTGATACCCTAGGAATGAAGCCATGTGTCCGTCGTCCAATGCTGGAAATATCCCATCTCGTTTGCCGTTGTGACATTCATATGCTATCTTTTTGAGGTAGGAGTTTGGGAGCGGTAGTGTATTCCTCCGGTAACTATGCGCCCAATGCTGCCTCTTTAGCAAACTGATCGGCTAGATCGTTACTGGCAATGCCAGTATGCGCTGGTACCAGTCGATGATCAAGTGGTATGGCCAGAAGCAGTTTTTGCACTTTGAAGACAATGGGATTCCTGCCGTTAGCACCAGCAATTGTCTGTAGGCTAGATAACGAGTCACTGCAGATTTGAGTCTGTGTGTTGAAACGGCGAGTTATATTGTGATGCTGAGTTATCTTGATCAGCAATTTGTACTTAAAAACAGGAAACATAGGCTTGTCTGATAAATGTACCTACGTGTACCCTTTGTGTGAGAATGGTCAAACTTCCACGTATATTGCAAAACGAATTGAGGGTGTTTAAGCACGTCCGACAAGAACTATCATTGGCAGACATAAGCAAAGTTATCAATTCAGACATAAACAAAAACTAAATACTGCTTACCTTGTACACAAACAAGAAGTCAGACTCACCGCCGGATTGCGCTTCACTATATCAGAGCGACACATGACGTATCACTAGAGTACCTCAGGCGTAACTGAACTACTCTAGCCCTCCGAGTGTTACCGTTTTAGCTCTGAAATTTCAAAGTTACTCATAATGTCTTAATAAATGGTATTTTCTTGATCATAGTTAAAAAACGACTCTCTCACATTTTGCCTTGTTTCGTTTTCTTAAATATACATCCAACCTGAAATCGGATACTTTAAAATATGACAGAAATTTTTATCTGTAAGGAATACGAAATCCATCCTTCCATATAGAATTTTACATTCCAAACGTCCGAGAGGGCTAGGCTAGTATGTACCTGTCGCTTGTCTCCTACTGTGCCATTCACTCTGTGCCAATGGGAGGGTTTATATCCACCAATAGAAGAGTAAGATTATTTCCTGTGATCCACGCTTGATTCCGCGGACAGTAGTCACATTCACACGAGGTGTACAGAAAACAGCTTGACGTGCTAGAGTAAACCTAACAACAGTTTTGAAATTAGCATGCCTATTGAATGCTAAAACAGCTGAAAAACCGAACTCAATAGAAATTATGTTACACATTGTTCCTCAGAATTATTAGCAAACATAATCTCATAATCTCTTAGTGAAATTCAATACATTATTTAATTTATTTTCAATGGCAAATTGAATTGGAATAATTTAAAAGTGGAATTTTCAAGAGCATCGTATCTTAATAAAATAATACAAGCAATCACTTCCGAAAACGTAGCTTTGGAAGTTCCTTAACTCTCCAGTAGAATGTTGTCTCAAATAAGTTATCCACAACGACACAGGGAATGTTTTTAGAAATTCCATTACGATACGCAGAATGTTTACAAGAGCGAATACAGGAGAGGCAGTCTTCCCATAAAATAATGAACAACATCGATGCATTATTACTAAGCATAAAAGGTGCGCTACGATAAATTCGTGGAGCAGAAGTCATTTTAGCTAGAAATTTGGGAGGATCCAATTTTCAATATCCCTGCCAAAATCATTGCAATTCATTTCACTATTAGTAGTACTTGTAAGATAAATATATTTTCTAAGCCAAATTTTGGGTTTTGAAGCGCTATATTAATAATTACATTTTAGCCATATTATTAACTAGCTGTACCCGCCCGGCGTTGCCCGTGCATTTAGAAAATGCAGATAAGTGAATAGCGCAGGAATAGTAGTGTAGGACATGTAGACTGTCTCTCTCTCTTCCCCCCCCACAAGCTACAAAAAAGAAATGAATTGTAATTAATCGATTTAATGTATCGTCAAAACAGCAAACTAACGCTAGAATAAAGAAATCAATTGTTACAATCGAACGTTATTTGAAAACAAATAATAATATCAGTGAGTCAAAAAAACCGTGATTAATTAACTATAAATAATAAGCTACAAAAAAGAAATGAATTGTAATTAATCGATTTAATGTATCGTCAAAACAGCAAACTAACGCTAGAATAAAGAAATCAATTGTTACAATCGAACGTTATTTGAAAACAAATAATAATATCAGTGAGTCAAAAAAACCGTGATTAATTAATTATAAATAATTTTTTTAAAATTTTTCTAATTCAAAAATCGAAAATCGGGCTTCGAGGTCTGGTGGCCAGCCCCTTTGTGCTTCCGTATAAAAAATTCCAGGTCCCTGCGTGCGATAGATTTGGCTGGAGAGCTCGGTCAGACAGACAGACAGACAGACAGACACATTACACTTGCTTTTATTATTATAGATTATATTTTAGAAAATAAATGTTTAATAAATTAACACTTATTTACTTCAACGTAATATATAATTCGTAATAAATGTAACGGTTTTACACAAAAAACCACATAATCTAGTAACTGATTTAGGGCTTTAAGGTTACACACAAAGTGTCTTAATATAAAGTATTTGCACATTTATCCAAAAGTTTATTAACAGTACGTCCTTAGCTACAACTGGAAGTTAATAAATAAGTTTAATTTCTGCCCCTTTTTGACTGCAACTATTAGCGAGATTTAATCATACGCATTGGCAGTTACAAGAAAACATTCATTAAACCAGCTCGGCCAGCATATGTGCAGTTCTCGAGATGAACTACGTTCACGATGAGTTCACAAAATTCTTTTTCTCTAATTTATACGTTAGTATGATATTTAAACCCATTATTGTGATCCTGAAAGAGGAAAAGGAATTAGGAGAAATATTAAAAAAAATAAATAAAGCGCGAGCTGAAAAAAATTTTACAGTGTCAACTCATTAATCAAAAAGTGAAAACACAGAATAACTTTACTGTCGCCGATTGCTGATAACACCTTTGTTTGAAAACCATTGTCTTAATTTTAGTCACCATTATAGATGTTTTGGGTATTTCATAACATTCAAAGTTGTTGCTTTGCTAGTTTTATGCTTCACTTTTGCTTTTTTGTCTGAATGTTTCTATCTTGATCACCAATTTTCATTTTAAAATAGACAAAATAGGCTTGACTAACAAATGTACTAACGTTTGTCCTTTGATTGGGAATGGTAAAACTGCATCGTATATAACAAAATGAATCGAGAGTGCTTAAGAGCTTACAAGAGTTAACAGAGGCAGACATAAGAAATGTTTTCAGTTCATATATGAATATAAACTAAATTCAGCTAACCTTGTGTAGAATCATTAGGCTTTTCAAAGAACGCAAACTGGAAAAATGAGCAATATCCTCGCCGGAACTCGAACCTAGACCTCTCAAATACCCACCAAGTGTGCTACCGTTACACCAGGAAGGCATTCAGAAAGGAGGAAAAATACTTTATATACTTTCGTCTTTAAACGCCAACTGGAGGTTAGGGGACATAATCGCGAAATCTTGGTGATGAAGAACCGTCACCAAGATTTCGCGATTGGTGATGAATAATCATTATCCATTACTATTTTTATTTCGAGCGCCACTGTAGACTCATTATGGTTTTTTGATGCTCCAGAAATGAAGAATGATCACTGCTCTCGACGGGTTTCGAACCTGGACCTCTTGAAATCGCACCATGTGTGCTACCATTACCCCACGAAAGCATGTTGAAAGGAAGGAGAAAATATTTTATATCCTATAAAATTCTTAGATTTACCACATACGGGGAACCGCAGTTTATCGTCAGATTCATTCAAAATTTATTGCAAGAATATTAGGTGTTTTGGAGAGAGAAACATGAAAAATCAATGTTAAACAATGAATTTTTCGACTGCTAGTTGGATGTGCTAATTATTTACGTCCCGAAAGCACGCATTAAAAATGCGATAGTTTCATATATTTAAATGTATTTAATAAGCGACTGGGGAGAAACGCGAAACGCAGTCGAATAAATCCGAGTTGGTATGAACTTTTGTCTACCGCATTTTTAGCTCAGTTGACACTGTAGAGAGACTTAAATATATTGGAGATGCGAAACGCGAAAAAACATTTTTATCCTCAATTTCTAAACAAGGATTCTTCTTATTATCTAGACGTACTCATATCACAAAAGTACGTGTAGGAAACTGAAGATAATTCCTTAAACGTACATGATACCACTTTATTTGATAAAAAAGAGCAATATATTCAGTCTTCTTGTGAATACAAAATGGAAATATATGTGGTTAAATTTTAGGAATATCTTAGTTTTCTTCATAGAATATGTGGAAAATATATTCTATGATATATAAGATGTTTATATGTAAATCTGACATAAATATATGTAAATAGAGAATTCTCTATTTACCATCCTGTCGGAGCAATCGAAAAATGATAATGCCTGCTAATAAAAATTTAAATTTATAAAATTGTTTCTTGTTTTAATGAATTATGTATGCGAAGTACTGAATAAACGTAAAAAAATTCTGTTTCACAGAAAGTTTATCACTGATAAAGGGAAAAGGATCGTTTTAAATGTATTTACGTGAATATGCTAAAAAAGCTCACTACTGAACATAATTAATAAAGCAAAATTTTTGTCACTAACTAATGTTTTTAAAATTTCAGAATTAATACATGAGCAAATATTTTATAAATAAAACTGTTCTAATCATTTAAACGTAAGTTATCCTGTTCTTTTTAAAATTTCTTTTTGCTGCGTCTGTTTTAAATGAAAAATACAGCATATTAAGTATAAAATTTTGAAAGATATAATCAAGTGTAGGCAATAATGTATTAAAAGCGTTTTCAAAACTACCAACTAAATAGGAAGAAAACTTACTCTCTTATTCCCAAACTAATTTTCTGTTTTTAAGGAATAAGAAAAGTGTGAAAGAAACAGCTTAATCGATGTTTAAAAAAAATCCTTATGGAAATGATGTAATTGCAAAAATTTTGACGCTTTGAAAATCCTTAGAGAAAGTTTCTTTTACCAGCTAATGCAGATAAGGAAAGGAAAAATATGTCTCTCTCTCTCGCTGGGTGTATGAGGATTTATTTCTTTCTAGATAACTTGATATTAGATGACACTTTGATTAGGGAAAGCACCAACACGCTTTACAGTCATCACCGAGAAATCTGCTGCCTGGTTGGCTGGCAGCTGCGGAGTAGTAGATGACCAGATGCATATAAGCGTTTTGTACCGCTCCACGCAAATAATATAAAATTCATCCTCGTGATTGGATACGGCTTTTGATGACATCATTTCCTCTATGCTTAGAATGCCTTAACTTTGCTTGGGCTCGAATGTACACGTCCATACCGTTTGTTTAGCGTTGCATTTTTGTTGCAGATGACACTTATTACGGCAATGTCGTATGGTGAAGTTAATATAAAAAACGTAGTCCTTTTTTTCCGTAGAGGAGGAAGGTCAATATTTCTTCCAGTGCGCCAACTCCTTAAATGTGTATTAATATTAAATGCAGAGGTTTTAAATACAGTATTCTTAATTTAAAATTCTTCATATTAAAGGTGTGTTATTATTAATTCATTGTTTCATATTCATTTAATACAGATTCGTTTTAGATGCAATCTCCGAAAGCATGAGACAAGTCAGTTTTCGCAAACAGCAAAAGCGTTGGGAGATAATATAATACACAGTAAATTCACGATATTTGTAGTCAGTCTGAAAAAGTAAAATTTATTTTAGAAGCTAAACTACTGAGATTTCTAACACAGAAATTGAAGTATGTATGTATAAATTGAATATTTGCCATGAATATATACTTTATCAATATTACCTATTATTAATGTGTAAAGTCTTTTGTACCTGTGTATAAAAATATTGTTTATCAGAAAAGAAAGTTTCTTTTCTTATACACGTGTATACAGCAAATATACTGAATGCACATTTTTCTTCCATTTAAGGCAACAGAATAAAGTGTGAAAGACATGAACATAACCCTGAAAATAACATATACAGTTGCAAAGGAAGTATTTTTTGCAATGCGAAATGAACAGAATGCAACAATGTTTCAATAACAATAATATAGTACTTACTGGCATATATGTCTTTACATTTGAGTCGAGATCATCGTATAATCTAATGTGTTTTGTTTTGTTTTGCACTAAATTTATGAATTCAGTTATTTATGTAATCTAGCGTTTAAGATTGCTTCTGGTATTAATGGCATCTTTGAAGGGTTTTTATAATTTTATTTTCCCATAAATAGGATGCCATTTGCAGAAGGTTGCATGTCCATGTTTTCGTCTGGCATTATTATGCAAAGAATATAAATGATAATTTCACGCTTCCGCATCACTCATGCGCGGCATTCAAAGAAGACAAAACTGTAAAAATCCCGCCTAAACGTCATTACGCCGAAAGAAAATGATGTCATCGGAAAATATGTCCAATCACAAGTACGGATTTTCCCTATGGGCGTGACGCGGTACAGAATGCTTATATGCTGACCGGAGAGAATTCTGGAAGAAGCACAACCGGCTTGGTAAATTAAAGAACATTTATTTTTTGGTTGACAAATTTCTTAGCATGTATCATCTTAACTGTTCGAAAACTAGAGATGCTAAACGTGCTTGACAATTTTAGATACGAAATTACATCTCAAGTAGCAAAGAAAAGCTATCAGAGGCCAAGAGACACGTTGCCATCAGGTAGGCGAAGAGGTGAAAAAGAATGTACAGACAATTGTGGTACTATTTATAAGCTTTGCAAGTTTTTGTTTTAATTCCGAGCAGCGATTGGGCAAAAGATTACATCAAAGCGGAAACTGCAGAGAAATTACACATACCTTGAATGGGTTTCGCTTTAATTGAGCGCGGATTTATTGAAATGATGTGGTAAGAATTTAATATTTAAGGGACAATTTTTGGTAGGTGAAATCAGAGCGTGCTTGGACTGTCTGAAGACAACGTCTCTATCTTGATTATCTAGCGAGTATATTTCTGTGACGTTGAGGTATTCTTGCTATTAGGCTTGTTTACATTAATTTCGAGTTAGACCATTACTTCCTCGTACGAAGTATAAAGGAAGTTTTGTAATCGCGAAAAGTTTCAGGCAGCATATTTCATTGAAAATATCCATTTTAACCGCTATAGAATGCAATTTAACGATGTTTTTGCTTGACATCTGTACGTAAGGACAGAACAAAAAACTCTTTTGCTCCAAAAAATTATGAAACTGCTTTATGATTAACGGCGTTATGATTTTTCTTCCTAAAAGTAACTCCGCGGGGGTTTTCTGCGTAGTATCATGCTTTGCGGTTCTCAAGGCAAAACCTAACTCATTGACACAGCTGTCCCAGCGGTCATGAAAGTTTTTCACATATCCTCTGATAATTTTTACAATAGTCTTATTTACGCGTCCCGCTATATTCGACTGCGGTCTATATGGTACCATTTTTAGATGGCGTATGCCAAGTCCTGTGCACAAATTTTTAAATATACTACTAACAAACTGGTTTCCATTATCTGATATTACTTTTAGTGGGGCCCCGTATTTTAATATATATTTATTTAAGAAAGAATCTGCGACTAGTTTAGCTGAAGCTCGTTTAAGAGGGTCTATTTCTACCCATTTTTAAAAATGGTCAACGATTGTTAAAACATACCTGTTTTTATTTATTTTTGTCCTAGGGTAGGGTCCTAGCAAATCTATTCCAACTATTTCGTTTGGAAAAGTGGTCTTTGTGTTTTTAAATACCCGGCCGGGCTGTAATTAACATCGTTTATTAATTGGCACATATGACACGACTTAACATACGCCGTAACAACTTTCTGTAATTGCGGAAAATAAACCGCTTCGCGTACCCTCTTTAGTGTTTTTCGTATTCCGAAATGTGCTGCAGAAGGTAGATCGTGTAACTCCTCTAAGATACTTAAACGTAGACTCGCTGGGATTACTGGTCGGTATTCCTGATTTTCATTAGTTACTTTTGTGTAAAATAACAATTTGTCGATTATTTCATAATGCTGTGTCCTACTGCGGATAGCTGTTAAATCTATATGTTCAAATTTTTCAGGGTCTTCCAAGTATGCGTAAATGTCTTTAAACTCTGGGTCCTTTTTTAATTCTTCAATTATTATTTCACGGGACTCAATAACTCTTGAGGTGAGCATGGCACACTTGACAGTGTTTCCCTCTTCATCAATTTTTATTCGCGAAAGGGCATCGGCGACCAAGTTTTCCTTTCCCGGAGTATGTTTTATAATTAGGTTGAACTCTTGTAATTTTAAAGTCCAACGTATCAAGCGAGGCGATAAATATTTTCCTGAATACAAGCGACCCACTGCCGCATGATCTGAGTAGATCGTTATCGATGAACTTCCGAAGTAGACCCGAAACTTCTGAACTGCTAATAACACAGCGAGCGTTTCTCGCTCAGTAGCGGAATAGTTCCTTTGCGTAGCATTCAAGGTTTTCGAAAAGAAATCTATAGGTTGCCCATTTTGGGAGAGCACCGCTCCAACTGCATAATCGGATGCATCCGCTGAAATTTCTAGACCTTGCTCGCCTTCTGGGAATTTAAGGACTGCGGCATTGATTAGGGCATTCTTTAATTGTTCAAACGCGGTGTTCGCTTCGGTTGTCCAAGAAAATCTACTTTTCTTTCTTTTTAGCACTAGAAGAGGCTCAACTATTTTCACGAAGTCTTTTATAAACATTCTATAATAGGAACATAAGCCCAAAAATGAAGACAATTTCTTAGCCGTATTTGGGGAAGGATAACTTTTAATTGACTTAATTTTTGAATCATCAGTCTCTGTTCCCTTATTCGAGATTTTGTACCCGATGTATCGTAATTCCTTCGCCGCAAACTTGCATTTTCTTGCATTTATTTTGAAACCGGCCTCGTTAAGTAAGGCAAAAATTTCTTCCAAATGTTTCAAATGTTCTTCTAATGTTTCGCTGGTAACTATGATATCGTCAAGATAAATTATTGTGCTTTTACATAAAACTGGCTTTAAGACTATGTCCATAGCTTTTTGGAACATAGCTGACGCTCCGCTCAAACCAAAGGGCATTCTTAAAAAGGCATAGACGCCTGACTTTGTTATAAACGCGGTCTTCTGGGCATCCTCCGGCTTCACGCCTATTTGAAAGTAACCCGACGTGAGGTCTAGGGTTGTCATAAATTTAGTCGAGCGAATGTTTCTGATGATTTCATCAATTATTGGTAGGGGATATGTGGGATATTTTGTTATATTGTTTAACTTACGATAATCAACTGCAAACCTATACGCGTCCGGGTGTTCAGGCGGTAGCCCGTTCTTTTTTCTACAAAGGACCACCGGACTTGCGTAAGGGCTCGTGCTTGGTACAATTATTTTATTCTTTAACATATTTTATATATGGGTTTCCAAAATTTCTTCTTTTACTTTATCGTAACGGTAAGGTTTTGACCGGACTGGAGGGGCATTCTCAATGTCTATGGAATGACTAACTACCTGACAAAACCCAGGTTTTTCGTTAAACAAAGAATTAAATTTTCTTACCAATTCTTCAATCTTCTTTTTCTCTTCTAACTTCAAATGTTCCAGATTCAATTCCGACATGGAAAATTCACCTTCTTGTACCGGGTCCATGTGCACCTGAAACGTAGAATTCTGAAAATTAAGATTTGCGCCGGATGCGCGTAAAAAATCGATCCCCAATATCACTGATGTGAGTAAATTTTTCACGACTAAAAAATTAATTTTTAGGACCTCGTTTTAATCTGAACATGCAGTGCGGTTTTCCTCAAACATACGCACTGTTTGCCTTGGGCGGCAATTACTTTCTGTCCCGTGGCTTTAAACAGTCTGTAACGACGAAAATGTTTTTTGAAAATATTTTCCGATAGGAATGAACATTGTGCCCCTGTGTCCAGAAGTGCAGTGGTTGGTACATTATTTACCAAAATCTGTATCTCCGGCATAGCAAGATTTTGTACTACGACTGTATTTAAACAAATTTCTGAGGGGTCTTCTGTCCTACTCGGTGACCGTTGCCCCTTCTCGATCACCGGTTTGCGTTTAAAGTCTGGTTACCTGCCGCCTCTTTTCGCTGATTTTTATATCCACCGCCCTTAGATTTATCTGCGCTCTTGCTATTAAACTCTTCACTTCTTCCCGTCTGCCGATATGCCTTGTACTGAACTTGTGGTTTCTTTTGGGGAGTAAATCTTGAGTACTGGCCAAACGGACTTGCACGCGCTTTTTCTGCGTTTCTTCTACTTTGAAATTTCATTGCAAGCTAGAACAGAATTTCCAACGTTTGCGGATTACGCACTTCGAGAAAATCTTGCGCTGACTGTAGAAGACGCGGTAGAATTAATTCAATAATTTCTTTATCAGGCCTTTTCCCGTATAATAAATTAAAAATATATACTTTTCTTAAAATGAACTCTGTCAAATCCTCGAAACCGCCTTGGTATTTACTATACAATTCTGATTCAAGTTTCGCATGATCTTTAACCACTGGAAATGCTTTTATTAATGCAGATTTGAAATTTTCCCAGTTATATGATTCAGATCCTGGGTCCCCCAACAAGAAATTTCCTATACTCTTCTGCCAGCTAAGGGCTTGACCTTTTAAGGCTGCCGTAGTGATGATCACTTTTTGTAGCTGATTCACAGGATGTAAAGTAAAATGTAGGTCTAGTTGCTCCAAAAATGTCAGGACTGAGCCCTTGCCATCGAAAGTGGCTGTCGGTTTCATGGCTGCATGCAGCGTTTCCACGAGGAATCCAATCCCTTCTACTGGATTCGTGGATGTTGTAGGGACCTGAAAGGTCGGAGGGGTCAACTTAAACTTCCCGCTTTCTAACGACATGGTCCGTTTAGAATTCTTTTCGGGCGCCAATTGTAGGGTCCCTCACTTGAAATTCTAAGTTAATGTTGGAAGTGAGGAACCTAGGAACTGATAAGCGAATAATCGCTAGAGGTCGAAGACAGGAAACAACAAGAGAGAAGGGTAAATCTCCCTTTATTATTTCTATAAGATTTAACAAGACTCCGCCTGGGAGTGAACAAATAAAGTCCGAACTTTAGACTTGAACTTAAAAGACTAAGAATTAAACTAAAACTAAGATTAACTAACTAAGTATAGCCAAAGCTATCAAGGTACAATGAGAGTTGGTCCCTTAACCTATTTTACTACGAAGCTTAGCAAGGGCTTGAGTACGGCCGAGCGTATAACAGCTTTGAGAGAGAGAGTGGCCAAAACGGCAGACGCGCGTAGTTCAGAAACTCTGTTTCTCTTTCTGTCTCGGTAAGTAACTTCGTGGTTTAAATACCGCTCCTTCTCATTAAATATTCAGCAAATTCCAAAACTACGTTCTGGCCGGAAGTAGTAAGGTGAAGTTAAGAATTTGACAGGAAAGAAACTTTAACTTAAAATTTAACTGTTAATAAAATTAACAAAAACCTTACAAAATATATTTATATATGTATCCACTCTGGTACTCGGCTCAATGATCTCGGTTTCTTTACTCTTATATGTTTGTAAATTGTATATTTTTCGCTTTAAAAATGATTGAATTATATTTTTCTTATCTTCCGGTTAAGGTTTTTATGACTTTCGTTAATCTGGAAGCACTATTTGTACAATTATCAACAATTTAAAAGCTGTTTAAATGCGGTTAAATTTTAAATAACATGGCGGACATATTTGTTTACATTTCAAACAGCAGAATAGTAGATTTGTTGCTAATCTAGAGAGACTAAGCTTCGCAACAACAAAGATAAAGCCTTTATTTATTATTGCAAATTAAATCATGCTTAATCCTTTCTGGAATTTTTTCGAGGAAATAAGTGTTTAAGATATACTTCAAAAATTTTTATGTAAATATTTTGAGTTTTTATATATTTTTACTTTGTCGCGAAGTGAGAACTGAATTAATTGAATGAGAAATACTGAATCGTCTGTGAAAAACTGTTATTTTTTTGTTTTGTTTGCATAATTTCTTTTATACATCGTTCTAGATTTTTTATAGTATTTTAATAGAACATGAGGCAACTATTAGATAATTGTTCAAATGATATAAATTTTGTGCATTCTGAGTTATAATATGGACGAAATATAACGCTGTTAAGTGAACCTAGCACCAGGGTGTCGCTACGGTAAACAAAATAGTGAATTTCAAAGAGTGCATTTGTTCTTTTGTAGCTTATGCTCTATCGAAGAAGTAGATTTAATTGAATCCAATAATTTTAAATGAAATGCAAGAAAAAATGCTTATAATTAAATATTTCGTACAAAGAACTCATGTTTTGTTCAATGGGACATTTAATTATTGTAAACATGATAATTATCACTTACTCAGCAATGGCGCCATCGATCAACAGTTGGACAAAACAAAAACGGAAACTTCCAGTGATGCAATTGTAAACAAGAATGCAGGTGGTTCTCATAAAAGTCCATCAAGATACCTATTGACACGGAGAAAAACTGTATTATGAACGACGACAACAGCATAGGTTTGTTATTCAAAAGGAAAGAGAATTGCATTTCTTGCTATTTTTGATAATAGCAGCATATCCATGGATGCCAATTCTCACTTTCAAATGTCGCTAGATTCACCTGCAAAAGTCGCTAAATTCAGAGTGAATTTCACTAAAAGTATTAGCTGAAATTAAAAAAAAATTACTTCGTAATTTGTAATATAAATTTTGTGCATTCTGAGTTATAATATGAACGAAATATTATACTGTTAAGTGAACCTAGTTCACTCTATTTGTTTACCATAGTGTCGCTATGGTAAACAAATAGAGTGAATTTTAAAGAATGCATTTATTCTATTGTGGTTTATGCGCTTTCGGCGAAGTAGATTTAATTCAATCCAATAAATGTAAATGAAATGCAAGAAAAAATGCGTATAATTTAATGTTCCGTACAAGGAAGTCATGTGGTGTATACATCAGATTTTTTTCTTTTAAAATTTCAGCCGGAGGTATACAATAGATGAACAAAATTATTAAATAAACTTAATAATATAATATGGCAAGATATAATATAGGCATATAAAGAAACATATCTCTTAAATATACAATAGTTAAATAGAATTATTAAACTTAATCAACTTAATATAATACAACTTAATATAATTGAACATATGGGAACGATAAGATTATTCTTAAAATGATATAAATTTTGTGCATTCTGAGTTATAATATGAACGAAATATTAAGTGAACCTAGCGCCAGAGTGTCGCTATGGTAAACAAACATTGTGAATTTTAAAGAGTGCATTTATTCTATTGTGGTTTATACGCTGTCGACGAAGTAGATTTATTTCAATCCAATAAGTTTAAATGAGATGCAAGGAAAAATGCGTATAATTTAATATTCCGTACAAGGAAGTCAGGTGGTGTACACATCAGATTTTTTTATGTTTACTTTTTGAGTTAAGCCAAAGGTGAGGCTTTTATTAACACGAGTTGATGTTCTCTGTGAAGTCTATTTTTGTTCATAAAGTGTTATTTACACCATTTTTCTGTCTTTGTAATACTTTAAAAACTTGGTGATTGTTCACTAAACACACTTCTAACGTCCAGTTTAATTTATGATAATCAAGCACACAAGACGTTATAACTTTAATGGATTGGTGTTCACCAGCCAGGCAGTAATATTACAGTAAACTGTCCAAGATTACAGTAAACTTGTAATTAGATTCAGGTTGAAAGCTTGGGAAACGGAGTTTCTCCACGGACGTTTTTCTTATTTTTCCAATGATCACGATGAGCCAGTTTTCCTTGGAAAGTCGTCAGTATAGGCATCTCTGGAGTCAGGTAGATAAGTTCCATGTGGGTTGACATAATGCAGTTTAGTTTAACCCTCTGGAGGGTTCTGAGAAAGATAAGGTATTGTTTTCTAAAGCATCACCAGCTTTATCAACAAAAACTTTTGAAAAGCGCGGAACCTTTCTTTCACAGAATGCACGAAAAGCGTTAAGTAGTTTTTTTTATCCCCCCACACCTGCGGAGAATCATCAAGTGGAGTGATTAGAGTCGGCTGTAAAAATATCAATCACTGTCAAAACTTTGCCCTTTGGTAGTTTCCAAGAAGGTATATGTTAGCGTTTGTGATTCGACTTGTAACAGTAAGTCGGGATTTATGTTACAAAATCTAAATTTTGTGAAAAACTGCAAATCAAGACATTAAAAGAAAATGATTATGAATGTTTAATTTTTTTTTGTTCATAAACCTGCATGTATGTGTGTGTACGTGTTTATATATATATTTATATGCATACGGGCATAATATCAAAATATTTTTGTGTTTCTAGTAGTGACCTTCACTTTAATTACTTAATTTACCCATTATATATGATTGCTTGCCTAGGATAGAAGCAATATTTTCTCACTGAAACAATATGATTTTTCATATGTTTTCCTTATTTTTTTAATAAAAATAAATTAAAATATCTTGAAAACTTAGGAAATTTCTTATTTTATTTGCAGCTTTGGGTATTTTTCATCCAGGGTTTATTTAAAACTACGGATATAAATAATATTTCAGAACTTACTTGATATAATGACAGAACTAATTAACTGAACATGTAAAAAACTTATTTATTTTCTAATCATAATCACAAGCGTCTAAATTTTTGCCATGCAATTTTCCGCTTTTGTGTACAGCAATAATTAAGGAAAGCCGCGAGTTTATTAATTGTACCATAATGATATTGTTTTCTTATAAAATCTAAGAAAATATCAGTATATTTTACTATTTCTTTACTTATTTTGAGAGGGGGAGCTAAGAGCAAATAAACAGTTGCCCTTAGAAATCTGCGTGTTAAAAAATTATAAGAAATCGGATTTTGATGACTTATTGAATTGGATTTTGATTGAATCTTATGGTTTTATTAGTCTCCATACCTTTAATTTTTTCTCTCTATATATATAGAAAGAATCAAACAAAGACACTAGTCTAATGCTCTTGTTACTTACTTATTTTTTAAATTTGATTTAATTTGATTATGGCCAAAAACTCAAAAGTTATTTGCATAAGGATAGGGATGTCTTCGTGGAGGAATTTCTGAGGAAAGCTGGCTCGTATACACAATTGCACGTGGGGAAAACAAAGAAAACGCCTACGCAGTCAGCTTGTTCGTGGGACTTGAATCCCGGGCCAAATTACCAGTGTTCACAGAATTTATTTCTAGTTCGCCTGATGGGCCAACGCTCTTGATGCCTTTTATGCAACATAAGTTTTTGTATGTGCAGTCGGAAAATTGAAAATATTTTTTCAAAATGCTATAGTTAGAGGTAATGCATAGTTTTACTAAATATTTTCTATCAGTATTACTTTCAAGGTAACTACCTAATACAGAAACATAAGCTTTTTAATATTTATATTTATAATTTGGTTTTCGATACATTGAATTAAGATCATTTCCCAGAATTCACTACATTCTTAAATTTTATTCTTTCAGTATAATAATATGCAGCTATTTTTAAAGGGTATAATCGGGAAAGTTTCGAAACAAGAAAAGAAAAAAAAATATTTTTGCACTCAAAAAATGCAAATCAAAACGAATTTTAAAATAAAATTCTGTAGAACTGATCATGATTATATTCATCTTCCTTCAGTTAGGTTTTCTCAAGAATATTTGTGTGTTAATATACATGCTTAGAAATGCGGATATTGGAAATTATTCAAACATGCATTGAAGGAGAAGTAAGCGTTTCAATAGAAATTCAACTAATTTCAACGAATACCCGGGATAATATGATCACAATCTACCTAAATATCCAAGAATATCTGGGCAACAGGTTTGTTTCCTGTAGGCTTTATTATTATCCACATGTGAGACTGCTATTTTCTAATATAAAGAACGTTTTCCTCACCTAGGGGGTTTGCTACAAAAAAATTTAAGATTTTAATTTCCGTAAAATAAAATACAAAACAGACGTTCTACAGCAAAACTGAAGTGTAAAACCCTTTTTATTCACCAAAATGCACGACATATTTTTGTTTCAACTAAAGGAAGCAAAATTAAATTTTGTTCATATAACTGGCTGGCTCAGTTAAAAATAAATATATAATCTTTTTTTCTCCTTCTTTCCTCTAAGAAACTAAAATTCAACAAGATACCCTTTTTTTTCAAAACGAAAGGTGTAATTTAGTCATTTTCAACTAAAAATAGTTTAGACTTTTCGGATATTACAGAGCATAAGAGAGCTATTTATTGCAATTATATGAGGGCTGCCATAGTGAAAGGCTTTCTAAGAGAAACTGACTTTGCACTAAACACCAATGATGCAGTCAGCCCATTCACCTATGTTCGAACCTAAATGAAACTATTAGTATTCATCAAATATTTTACTATTCGGCTATTAGCAAGGTTCAACTAGACGAAACCAATTCAAAAATTTTATTCGCATGCAGTACTAAACTCGACACCTGCAATAAGAGAATTCTAGTCTTACTATATTTCTTGTACTCTGTCCTTAGCTAATTTTAATGCAATTAGCAGGTAATATCGATATTGGAAAAAATTTAACGTAAATTGCACTTTCGAATTTTCTTCCGCATTGTTCTAAAGTTTACAATTTTCTTTCGCAAAGTTCTAAAGTTAGCCCAGTAAACGAACAGAAACAGATAACAGTTATGTATGTCCAGGGGGTCATTACTCGTGGACAGCGGAAAAGAAGTCTTTTACATCAAAGGTACCATATATAATACGTGGAATGACCATGCACATTGCCTTTCATTCTTATCGTCCCTTCCCTAACTTTCGATGCATATCCTGTTTCTTTATTCTATTCGTTTTACATTTACCGCATCTTTTCAACGTGCACCCTATTTGAAAATACTTGATCTGTTTTTAGAAATAGAGGCCAAACATTTCTCAGTATCGTAGGAAAAAGACTCAACAGAATGCAGGAATGCATTCCTGTGAGTAAAATTCTGTAGGAAAATCTGCAAAATGCTTCAATTTTACGGTAAATATGTACATAATATATACGAAATTTAAGAACGGATCTTATATATGCATGTATATACAAAGCAGTTTATCAAAATCGTAGTTTTGTTTTAGCCCAAGGGGGCGCTAGAACAAAAGGGCTGCTAGTCTCAAAACGGCATTTTTTATCGTTTCATTATAAACGGAAGTACGCAACGAGTGATGGTGTAACACCGGGGTGCCTGCGTCATGGGCCCTACCCCTAATTGGAAATATGCTAATTCGTATACAATGCAAAGTTTAACTAATAGTAATATATAAATATGCCCAAAATATCCTAAATTTTTTATTTATTTTTAAAAAATTTTTAGAAATATATTTTTTTAATTAATCAATTAATTATGGGCTTAATAAGAGAAGTTAGGATAAATATCAGTAACAGATTAAAGCATACACGGTTCATGATGAAAATGTCGTCCAGAAACGCTGCGAAGCCCTTCGAGCCAATAGGAACAAAAATAGTATAACATAATAATTATCATGCAAGAATTTGGTAAATGCAAGATTCAGTGTACAGTATTAACAGAAAATGTGATTACAATCATAGAATAACATAATTAAGTACTATAATTTAAAACTAACAGTAATATACAATACTATACAATACAAAAGCATGCCATACAGAAGATAGCCAAGGAGCAATTCACCTTAATCCAGAGTGTCATAAGAATGGCCATAGGCCTTTTGATGTTACATTGATCATTTACGTCATAATCATAGATTTTAATTGCAGGGTTATTAATGGACACCAGGTCTTTACGGAATTTCTTAGCAAGGCCATAGTAAAAGGTCTTAATATGGTCAATTTTCAGTTCAGTATGCAGTCTGTGATTTCGAACGTACCATGGGGCATTGGTAATTTTACTACAAACGGTGAATCATCTTTGAAATTGTTGCCACCAAATATTATCGCCCTGTATTATATTTAAAGAAATTAAATAATGAAGAATCTGCATGAATATATGTATATTTACGCATTGTGAAAAAATGACAGTACCTAGAGCCACCAAATTTTAAATAGCGTAATCCTCCACCTGAGCATGCGAACCTAGAGAACCGAATTTCTAATTTCAAATTTAATTTATTATCTCTTTCATATTTTGCAAAACTTTAAGGGATTTTTGATTAGAAAATTCAATAATTTCAAAGCGAGAGTGGCAACACTGTAAGGAATAAAACATTTTTATCTGCAGCGTCTGAGATTGTATAACGGAAATTCTAAAGATGTACTGTTTTTAAATATTTTATGATATTGTTGTGGAATTTATGCGGTTTAAGTTCGAAGAATATGATATTTAATAAATAAAAATAACACACGAAATGTCAAAAAATGTCCCATTGGAAGTAATATAAAATCTGAAATCTTTCGGATTTTATTTCAATGTGTTTAATTTTAAAATTCCTTTTCAAAGCCCAAATGAGAGTTGGCACAAAAGGGCTTTTAGTTTCGAAACGCCATTTTGCATCGAATCACTTTAAATGCCCGAATCATTTTTCCGAACTATTGCCACCGAATATTATCGTCCTGTATTTATTTAAAGAACTTAAATAATGATAATTTACATGAACGTATGTATGTTTTTCGCATTGTGGAAAACGTTACCTAGAGTCATGAAATTTTGGATCATATAGTCTTTCACCGAAACAAGGGCACTTAAAAGCCCGAATTTGGAATCTGGAATTTGTCTTTATTCTCTATTTCATATTCTGTAAAACTTTAACGGATTTTTGATTAAAAAAAAACGCAACAGTTTCAAAGCGAGCAGTGGCAACACTGTAAGGAATAAAACATTTTTGTCTCCAGTGTGCAAGCCTGTGTATCGGAAATTCTAAAGCTATGCTGTTTCGAAATATTTTTAGCCCAAAGTGGCGTTAAGCCAAATGCTCTCGAAACTTGTATGTGACTATAAATTTAAAAAATTGCACATTTGGACGTTTTCCGTTATAACTAATTTATTTTTTGGGGGTAGTGAACCCAGTTTTACATAACTTTTCAACCAAATGGTTTGCGCTAGCATTAATTTCTTATTTCTTTATAATAAAAAGTATTTAAAAAAGAAAAGAAATGGAAAGTATTTAAAATTAAAAAGAAAGTTTTAGAAAAGTATTTAAAATAAATGGATCTTATATCAAGTTAAAGAAAGGGCGTAAATGTCATAAGAAAAACTGAAGCAAGAAGGATAAAAAGTTTTCAGATCGTATTTTTAAACTAATCTAATTAGCTTATTATAAGACAAATGCTATTATTTTTTTGCGATGATAATTATAGAAAAATAAGGGCAATAAAGATAGCTGTAGATTTCTTTATGTAGAGTAATATATTTATATTAAAATAAAATTCATAAACCTTAATTTTAATAAAACATGAACGTATGTATGTTTTTCGTAAAACAGAATTATATTTGCATGAGGTTTGCATATTTTATAAAAAAGCATGTGTATATTTGTATACAATAAAATAATTTGTTAAAATTCTACAGGATATTTGAATGGGCTCCAGACACTCTATTTCATAAAATAACAAGTAAATCTTTATATCATATAGAACAATGCCTTTAATACGTTAATTCACCAAATGTAAATGATATATACTATATTCTGTTTTTCGAGCTTAAAAGTAATAAAGTTAAACTTTTCAGTTATGGTCTATTTCGGCTACGAATATATGACAAACCTATGCGAAATTTACGTGTCTGTAAAGCGATTGGGCAAAAAAAGTACCATTGAATGCGTTGTTCCTTACCTTGTTAAAGAAAATTTAGAGAAGTAAGACGGTTCGTATAACTTATAAAAGATGCTGAAACTATCGAATGCTGCGTTTAAAAACTTAAAAATGCAACTTCTGTGTAGTTACTGCTTGAAAGTAATATTTGAAATTTCTCCTACAAAATTTTGAATAGAAATATATATCAGTTATTTTGCGTCAGACGAGTATGGATTTCTTATTCTAATAGCACATTGAAAAACATATTATTCATTGACATATTTATTTCTTTTGGAGAACGAAAAGAAATTTGCTTCTAACATTTGTAATAAAATGAGTCAAAAACTATCGTTGTGCGGAAACCTATTTTATTTTTATTTATTTATTTATTTGAAATTGAAACCACGGTTCTGCCCAGAACTGTGAAAAAATTGTTTAGTCGTGCAATCGTTTTGAAGCATGTGCACATTACAACTATCATGAATCTACTACCAAAATGCACTTTAACTAACGATAATTGCATATTAATTTATTGACTACTATATCTTTTTGTTATAATATCCAGAATATATTTTTAGAACTGGGAAAGAGAATTATATTTAGAATTGAAAGAGTTTATGAATTTCACTAATTTTTCGCATTTTGCAAAATATTTAAGAATTAATAAAGCAATATTGAAATAAAATATGAAAAGATATTAAAACACAAAGTAAATGGTAACAAATGACCCAAAATATAAAAGAAATCTGCTTTTTTATAATACTTATTTCATCAATTCTTTTTTATTTGTCCCCAAATTGATTTCTTTCTCAATGTATTTTTGCTCCGAAAGTGAATATCAAATCGTACGATTGGTATCATTGACAGTTACAAGAAAAATATTCCCACATTTGTATTAATTACGGTGGTTTCCCATGTATAATGTGGATATGAGCCAGTTCAGCTTATGAAGTCCTCGTTTGAAGCTTCACTGCTCTTACGCACAGAGCCGTCAAAATATACAAGAGTATTAATTACGAGATTAACATCACTGGAAATGTAAATCACAATAGTAAGCATTGATTGTTATTGATGCCCATTAAAAATGTAATATTATGATAATTATCTCAAAAGGTGATGCGCCCACCAACGGCCAAGCAGTAAAATTGCTGAACACGGGTATTTCGGTTCGAATCCCAGCGAACGGGCTGGCTGCACGGACATTTTTGTGATTTTTCCATTGTGTAACATGTATAGAAACCATTTTCTCTTAGACAGTTCTCCACGAAGGCATCTCTCCTTATTCAGATAGCCTTAGAGCGCTTTTTCAAGTAAACCAAACCAAAGAGAAATATTTCAAACGAAGCATAGATATTTAATTTTAAATAGTTCTATTTTGTTCTTAGGCTGTGAAATCATTCGAGTGGCCGGGAAGGAAGGATGCCATAAAAACTGCACATAAAATGTTAATAAAATGTGAAAACTGATTTAAAGAAATACATGCATATATTGGCCTTTTTAGTAAAACCCCAAGCATAAGTACTAACTAATGAATTTAAAAATAAATGGTAAACAGTACCTAATTTAACATAGCTCATTAGTCCTTAGTCATAAATAACGTCCACTAGCGGCCGAGCAGTAACATTACTGAACACTAGTAGTTTGATCTGGAATTGAGTTTTCCCACTTGTAACGTGAATACGAGCCAGTTTTCTTTAAACAGTCTTCCAAGAAGGCATCCCTTCCCATACAGAGAGAGTCCTCCTTTTCTGCATCACACAGATCACCATCATATTTTTTCCACCTTCGTATAATGCTGTGACGATTTTATAAAAAGCTATTTACATTTTTCCCACTAACAACTATTTTTCATAAATATTTACTCTTACCTGCTGAGAATTGTATGTCCCAACCGTTTCGAAATTTGAAAATAAACACATCTTCATAACAGTAAAATATTCATAATCAAATATCGTTCGGACTTTTTTATTCGATAACACTTTCAGTAAAACGGAAGTATTTTGCTTACGGTAAAAATACATTTTCATGCGATTTCATGTACTTTCAGTACTTTATTTTATCAACGCCAAAAAGCGATTTAATCAAATACGATATTATTTGCGAATGATTTTCATATCATGCCAAGGAAGTTTCTCAGTAGTTCGTTTTAGACGAGAAATCAGAAGAGTAAAACGAATTTTTCTTAAAGGAAACGCACCTTTCCCTCATATTGCAATAATAAAATGTCCATACTTCACATTCACACAACTAAATGAATTTAGATACAAACATATAAATGACACCTTAGTTTGAGATGGATTACAAGATTTGACTGAAGTAACTCTTTGTGAACTGTTATAATAATTAAAAAAATACAGTACTTTTAATCAATGCTCACAGCTAAAACAAAAATTATAACAAATTTCTCTGTTTCTACAGTCATTGTAAGATACCTGTTTAAGTATTTATTCCATGCTAAAAGAAATTATTTGTAAATTAGGTGATGCTGAATTCTTTAAAAGTTGTTCATGGGTTCTGTGCAAATTACATTTACTTTTGCAGAAAAAAATTTGCTTCGTAAATTTTTCACATACAGAAAGGTTTGCGCTGAAGGCTTTACAGTATTTTCCAGTTTCGGCACGAAAATAGTCCTCAGGTCGGCAGATGGTACGGCTGGATTTGATGTTTTTATTTATGACCATTCCATTGTAACATCTTTCTCTAACGATCGCTGTTTCCCCACTACCAATTAAGCGCGACAGGAGGTCGGAGGGAATGACAGTACAGAATATTCCGTCCTCAACGATTTCGAGGCGGAAAAAGTAAGACAGAAAAAATCGTTTGAAACGCTTTCGGATTCATCATAAGTTGGCAAAATAATCCGTGCTTGACGATTTGGAAAGCCATCTTTTAATGCGGAAAAATCCGTTCGTAACGCTAAGAGGGTTAATAAATTTGTAACTATTGGCTTATGTCATTTGTTGTTTGCGCACAAAATTTCAAATCAATAATTTTGAGATTATCTTCTAAAACTAAACATAAAAACTAATATTGCAACTGAGGGAAACCTATACAAATATAATATTTAAGTAATGCCATATTTAATAATAGGGTACAGAAAGTCACTGTACTTTTGTCAAGATTAGTCTTTATATGCACAGTCAACGAGTACTGCATTTATGAGTAAGCAATGCAATCGTAACAGTTAAATAAAGCCATATTAATTAAAAAGGAAAAGAAACACATCCATACTCTTATTTACAAGTAATGCTAATGGAGTTTACCATTAATTCAGGTATTTTTTATTGGAATTTACTTATTTTTTTTTAATATGCATTTTATTTCATGAAGCTATAATTATTTTAGCGTCCCAGTGCATTCAATATTTAAGCTTCTGCCAGTTATTAAACTGCACTAAATTCGCTGCGGTAAAAAGCTGATGCGATTATAATAGAATTTTGGATAGTAAAAATAAATACAAGCCAAAACAGTGGAAAATATGTCACTTTTCCCCTGTTTTTCTTGCATATATTAGCCCAAGATAGTAAAAAGGTTATCGATACAGTTTGTAAGGCAGTTAAAAAATAATGAAAGCGCTTGTGAATTAACCGTAATTATGAAAGTCTGAAAGTGAGTTTCTATACTATGTTTGTTAAGAAGTAATTAAGTCCCAAATTTTTTATTAATAAGTTTTGCTTATTCCTTGTCTCATATTTCCAAGTTAATCCAGCTTAATCTTCAATAAAAAATGATGCTTTCATATTGTAAAATAGTATTTTTTATCTACATTGTATGCATCAGGTTCTCATTAGTTTTTTCTCTACGAACCAAATAAATTAAAATTTTTGGGATCTTTATGATCTCTAGTCAGCTTATATTTATATAAACTAGGCTCCTAGGCTCAGTCCTATAGTTTAAATAGCTTTATGGCTCAGGTTTTCTACTAATACCTTTTGTAAAATAAGAAAAAAAAATAGAAAAATTTTATGTTCAATGATATAAGCTTTTTTGTAGTGTTTCGTCTTATAAAGATATTTAATGATCTTGTAACAAAATTTTAAAAGTCTCTAGTTTCAAAAACCTTTAAATCAAACAAAATGGTAGCTAAAGTCAGGTACTTTCTCTGTCACTCAGCTTCCCTTTTTAACACATATAGAAGCAAACGCATATATATTCATAACTCATATAGCACACTGATAATTTAAACTTATCCTCTTCCCACTGCATACAGAAACTAAGCCAGAATTGTCAGTGACTATGATGATACCCTTAGTCTTCGGAACGGAAAAAGATTTTCTGACCTGTACGAGAGAGCCTACCTTTAATACTTTTGTTTAAGTTTTAAGCAGACGTAATTTTGAAGTTTATGTTTTCAGCATCCTGTTCTTGAGACAAATCGTAATGAATGTGTGCTATAACATAAAATTTTTTCCAAACTCCTAATATTCCAAATAAAAAGTCTTGACTCTATTTATGAAGCAAAAATGATGGAATACAGTACGTGGTGATAACACCTATGACCTCATAAACTGCTTTGGGAAGAGCAATGTTGGGGAAGAGCAATATACATTTGATGTAAAAATAATTTTTAAGAATGCTGAACAATTGCAATCAAATTAATATGACGTATACGTATTTTTAGAATTACGTATTCTCTATTTTTGTAGGAAGTTTAGAAATCAAATTCACTTCATGAATGTTGAAACGGAAATTTGTTCTACCGTATTTTGATAACACCAGGGTTAGTTTTTGATTTCTACAGAATAAAATTTTATTTCAATTTCGATTTATACTGAAATTGGATCCTATTTTATAAACATCGGTTTATCCTTTTCGGAGAATGTACTGTTCAAAAACTATCTGCAAAGGCTAAAAAAAAGCATTTGCCAAATTCATTAATGCTTTCACGTTCAAGTTTATCCAACAATACAAACTTCGAGAACTTGCTGCTCATGAAAATGGCATCGACAGCATATACATTAAGGAGCGTGTTTTCAAATATATCGGATTAAACTCAGTTTTTTTTTTTTTTTTTTTTTTTTTTTGCTTAGAATTGGTAAATCAATCTTCAGAATAAATTAAATTATATATTAACATTTTAAGCTCAAACAGCACCATACAATTTAGGAGGAAATTAATCACTCAATTCTTAATAGGTACCGTAAATTAGTAGTAATTTTCTAATTACAGATACACAAACATTTCTTAGAAAGCTTCAGCTACTCTAAACGTAAGTGTACATTAAAGAGTTTCGGCAGAGTTCCGGTTCGTAAATCTTCTGTAATGAAGAACTACTCGAAGGAAACAGCCTCTGCGAAGACAGATAAACGCACTAGACAGGAACACACGACGATAATCGTTGCTTATGTCCGTAATGAGAAACTGAAATTAACGAAGACTATTAGCAAATAGTTAATTCTTAAATCTCAGTGTACTGCAATATTCTTCACTCATCAAATCATCTTCGAAAAATAGAAGCGCAAGCTTTTTCAAGTTGTTATTGGTGAGCTCATAGCTAACTCATCTCTTCCTTCTGTTTTCTGTATTCTCATTCTGTCTTTCTGTATTCTCATTCTGTCTTTCTGTATTTTCTTGCTTTTATTCCGTCATTTCAATTTCATCATCGTACAAAAATGCTTACTCCCTTTCTTTTCCTGTGATTTTTCTTCAGCAATATTTTTATTATATTTACCTTTTCTCAATTATCATTTAAACTGATGATATAACACCTCACGCATCTTCCATCGGTCGAGGGACATGTCACGCCGCTTTTCCCTCCCCGTGCGTGGCGGGAAACCAAATGCATTAGACGAAATGACGCTTAGAAAATAATTTACCCGCAGATGATCTGCCAACGTATTATTTACTTTCAAAGTCCGGGGGGCGATCTTAACAAGAAAACAAAGCAAGAAATAAAAAACGAAAATTCTTTTCAAAGCTTTCGTATTTACAGTGTCACATCTACAACAATGTTTTAAATTTTTTTCTGTTTTAGAGTTACGATAAATATTGCTAAAACTAAGTAAGTCTAACTAAAAAAGTAAGTAAATCTTTCAGCTTTAGCAATACGATAATGACGCACTAAGAGGCATTTTATTATGAAAAATCATCTTCGAAAATTGTTACATCTTTATGTTTCGAAACTCTCTGAAATGATTGGTGTATCAGGACGACAGGGAATTTTCCTTATTTTGAAACGAAAAAAGAATCCAAAAATGGTTTTTCATAAATTATTTCTTTCTGCGTATATTTTCTCTGACGCTTGCAAACCTATTCATCAGCGCGCCAAAATTACCTTTCAATGAATGGAAGACAGAGCAATTCCAATTATTTGATCTTGCATGATGCTAGATTGCTACAAGCTTGCATGGAAAAATGAGGGAAAATGTAACGTTCTAAGTGTCACTCCTGTACGTCTACATTGGCGTTAGTTCATAAAATAAGATCTTTTTCGGAAAAATCCTTAAAGAGCTGTCAGAATGATGCGCTATTAAACGTTTCCTGTTTATAAAATAGAATGATCTTTCAAAACGTTTTGCTTCATTAAATGAGAATTCAGTTGACTTGTCCAATTTTAAATCCCTGAAATTGCTACTGTATCTTAGAATACAAACTAATAACTTAAATTTCCTTGCAAAATGAGAAATAGCTCTAGTAGCAATACATTTTCTTATTTATCACACCTCACTATTTCATTTGTGGTGAGTTCATCAACAGTTGGTTTAAGGCTATTTGATATCAGGAAGCTATAGCCAAAGAGATGTTTGTTGAAGTCTTTATTTAAAGTTGTTCTACACAAAACCTAGGGATGAGAAGTGAAATAGATCTTTGTCCTCAGGAATATGACTCCGGGAGAAAGGATATGTCAAAGATTGATTTTCTTGAAATCTGTTCTACACAAATCCTTCTCCTGCTATTCCTTTCTAGTCAACCTTAAAGCTGTAGTTGAAGCACTCCAAAATAAAGTAAGGATATGAGATAATTTTTAAATAGCTTAATATAATAGCTAAATTATGTCTTACTCAGATGTCCAAACGGGATAGTAGTTAGTGACCCTGACTGCCATACCGAAGCCTTAGTTCTTTCACGTGATGCCAATGCCTTCGATAAAAGTTTCATTAGATAAGTGTTTCTCAGCCTGTTTAGTTTATCACAAAATTAAAAAAAAACATCCTTCTTATATCCTCAATCTGTAATTTTTATAAAGGTATACAAGAAAATAAGCCGTTTAGACGGTATTGAGGTTAGAGTATCCGAATGCGATTCTAAAGGGCCTGGGTTAGAATCCCAAAAGATGCATGGATGTACAAGTCTGTCCCTTCATAGGAGGCAAAGGTGGCCCACCTATTAGGTGCCTCCATAATAAAGTGACCACCGCTTCTGGTCTTAGTTGTGGCCAACGTTTATGATGACTTGTGCCCGTCATTGGAAAACAAATGTAAGAAAATAAAGCAGTAATGATGAGTTTGGATTACGCAGGGATAAATAAACTTAATGAGCAACCAAATAGGTTTAATGAGAAGGACGAGCTTTCAGTAGTTTGTTACTTTTCAGCTCCATGTTCGTAAACAACATTCTTAAATCTATGAGATAAATTATTTGCAGCCGATATCGTTTGTATTAGCTATTAGATTTGTTATTAAGCTGAATGAACATTCCATTGAATAAGACGAATGCAATGCTATGAGAAGTTTCTTCACAATATTTCATAAATTAGAATAAAGTTAATCTATATCTCCTGCAGCTAAAATTGTTAGTATTGAGATATACATTTAAATTTCAGCTCCTCATTTGCTCTTAATTCTTAAGATTCTTCTTTTAAGTTTGGATAGTCTTCCGAAACTGCCAGGAAATTGGGTGTGAAAGGTCAGTTGTGTTCTCACTTAAAAAAAAAAAAAAAAAAAAAAAAAAAAAAAAAAAAAAAAACCATTGAAATCTTTCTCGAATTCCTATTCTAGAGATTCCAAACGTTATCACATAATGCATCTCGATCAGAATCGTTTGGTGTTTTTAGCTTTATTCAATTCAGCGTTGTAAAATTTTAACCAATCACTATTTAATGTTGTCCACTGAGTTTTAGTATCTTCCTTTTTTTTATGTAAAGGAAGAGTGTTTAAAGATTCGTTTTCGAAAGGAGAAAAATTAAATTTTTCACTATTTCACATTATTTTGTAAAATATTCTTTAAATTGCCGCCTAACCGGGACAGTGGTTAGTGACTCTGACTGTCGTAACAAAAGGCCCAGAATCGAAACCCGTAGAAATGTCTTGTGGCATGGAGACATTCTAAATATGCGGCAAGCTGAAAGTCCTCTCGAGAAGTTTCTGACAGGGAAAGATGTGCGGGAGATCCTGGGCCCGTTTCCAGGAGCCCTCTGTTTCAAAATTTGGGAAGGAACGAAACAAAGTCGTACTGTCGTGTATAGTGCCCAAAGCTCTTGTCAACGACAGGCGCAATCTTGGCTTCTAATCACAATAAATTTCCTGGGCTCGTTCTGATATAAGACAAGCGCGATCACTCAAAACTACAACAAATCTGTAAATTTAAATATCTTTTCCTTTACATTCTTTCTTGACCCTAAATTTAATATAAAATTCAATTTTAACTGAGTTTGGCTAAAATCAGTAAAATTACCCATAAATTCATAACAAGCCTTGCATAACTCAATAAATTTCAGTTAAGTAAATAATAAATTTTCATTTAGTTTATGATTTTGGTTTTTTAATCAATTGCTTAAGGGGGCTCATATACCTTAAACCCCTTATAATCTTCGAATATGTGACTATTGCAAGAATTGGGATATCTTATTTATTTCAAAAGCAATTACTTCCAACATTTCACATTTGACTACATAATATAGCTGCTTTGGAAACTAGTAACCAGAAAGTTTGTGTAGCCACAAATATTTTTGTAATTCAGTCCTCTTTGTTACAAAATATTTCGCCATGTTTCCAACTTGCGCGCATGATATTTTAAAAATGGCTAATGGTACATACTTGAAATTGGATGGAATTCTTTATATGGGCACTATTTTCTAACTGAACCAAAATATGTGGAATATTTTAATATTGAAAACTTTTATGGACGGAAACATTGCAAATTTTTTTAATAAAATATACTTTATAAACTCAACTCAAAATAAAATAAAAATTTAGCATGAAATTTTTAGATTTTTAGGTTCACAGTTGTTTCCAAATGTTATAAAAGCTATATGTTAAATATGGTATTAGATTATGCAACATAATGTTGTATACTATGCGCGCAAGGTGGAAACATGACGGAACATTTTGTCACAAAGCGGATTAAATTATAAAAGTATTTGTGGCAACACAAACTTTCTGATTACTATTTGAAAAAGCAGCCATATTATGCAGTCAGCTGTAAAAAGTTGGAAGTAATTGCTTTTAAAATAAATAATATTTTAAAAAATATCGGTAACTATTTCAGAAATTTAATTTAAAAAATGAGTAGTACTGAACTGAAAATTGTAATAAGATAGGAAATTCCGAAACAATGTCTCTTCATTTATATTAATGATGAATTAAATCAGACGAAAGAAAAATGAAAGACTTGTATAAAATTAAATATTTTTTTAAAAAATAAATATAGGAATAAATTAAATAAGTTCACTATTGATCTGATGGGGGATGAATTTGCTATGGATGTTTATTTAAATATCTTGCATCCCTTAAATTAAGGAGGGATGAGATTTTTTTTCTGGAAATAAAATTATCCTTTTTGTTATTAGATTAAAATTAATATGGAATTTAAACAAATTTGGAGCTTAGATTTAAATTTGAGTTTTGAAAAACAGCGCCGAGAAGAGGATACAATAGCATTTGCTAGAAGGAGAGATTTTAATATAAAGTTAATACGGGCTGTATTTACTGCCTTATAAAAGTCAGACACATTCTTATTTTATCATACACGACAATGTTGTTCTAGAAACTGGTATTTTAGGCGCATTTTCAGTAAAACACAAGACAGAATATGTACATAAACGTTTAAACATATATTAAGAATGACAAAAAATGTCACAGTCAATATTCTGTGATATGTGCAGGAATGCTAAGAGAGACATTGCAGAATATAAAATTTAAAATAGAACAGAGCACCAATAAAAAACCTTTAAGGTGTATATATTCTTCACTGGAAAGAAATCGCGACAATCCCCTTAAATAAATCTTTCATCAAAGCGGTTCCACGTGCTTATATCGGATCAGTCGGATACAATAATCGTGACGTTGAAGCAAAATGCTTCAAAATCTGTTTATTCCGAAGAAAGAGAACGCAAAAAATAAATTGATTCTTGATGCAAAATATTTCATATAAGTAGGGTCACGTTATAACTTTTGTCTTCTCTCGTATCTGAATATTATTTCTCCAAACCCAACCGTAAATAAATTTTCATACGGATTTTGTTTATTCTCTGTCTATCTAAGTAACATAAGCCGATTTATTCATTTTACTTAATCAATGTAACAGAAGCTGGTTTCATTCTTTCTTTTACAATCAGAATTCAGGGAATTCTCACACTCACTGGAATTAGATTTGAATCTAAAAATAAAAAATTGAAGATTAAAATGCTACCATTTTAATATATTTTAGAATCTGTTTCTTTATTTCTACGATTGTGATTGTTTGTGTTTCTGAAATGATTATATACAAGGAAGTAATAGGACTGATTTTTTCCCACCAAAATGGCGAAGGAGGGGTATGTTACTGCGCTCGTTGGGTTGTGGGGGATCATAACTACCAGCGCACCAGTCGCCAGTCGTCTCCAAGTTTTCATGGCGTGTAGATTGAGTTTAAGGTTAAACCCTTTCAAGGTGTCTTGTCGGCTCCCCAATAAATCGTTCGTTAGAGCAGCGTTACGCGGATACCTTTTGCGTCAAACTATGTTAAACTGCAAGTGAGACCCATGACATGATCAAGCTTGCTTATGGGAGTGATGACATGGGTCGATCAAGTGTTTTTGAGCGGAAAAATTGGTCAGGAGAGAAGAGAGCAAGTTGAAGATGAGCAACGGTCAGGATAAGTGATAAGTGACGGGAGACGTGGGCACTGTCCCTTTACCATAGTGGTCAATCAGTATAGCACCACACCCACCATTATTTAGAGAACAGTATTAACATATGTAACTAGCATTACAAATAAAAGCATGGTACGAATTATATAGAAGAAGTAATTACACCTACAAGAAAAGGATATAAACTATATAACATATGTAATATGCAACGATCAGGATGCCCTTCAAAGAAAAAAAGTGACGTAAAAGTAGCGAAAGTGCGAGATATTTTCAACTCTGCTCACCTCAGCTCAGAAAACGAGTTGTCCTCGTACGTCTAGCAATCGATGGACCATGGAGGCTCCATCATAACAATGCGCCGAGCCACATCGCTTTTGCTGCCATGGACTTCCTGACCAAAACATGGCATCACACAGCTTCCCAGCCAGCACGTAACTAAGATGTCGCTCCTTCAGACTTCTTCCTCTTCCCCCGATTGAAAAGGGTCATGAAATTAGGGCATCACAGCTCGGTGCAGACTATTCAAAAGACTGTAACGAGGGAGCTGAAGAGCATTCCAGTTTCTTCGATCCAGGGAGACTTCAGTGATTCCCAGAGTCGCTGAAATCGTCTTGTTGTTGCAGAAGGGACATATTTTGAAAACTATTAAATCGATGTGTCAAAAATGGGAATAATAATTTTAAAAAAAATATTAAAAGTATTCAGACCTACTGCTTTCCGAATAAACCCTGTATGCATGCCTGTTCATTGTAATTGTAGAAAAGAATCATGTGCATGTTATCCTTTACTGAAGTACCGTTTATCTGTCTTATACAACTTTCGCTGAAACGAAAAATAAGCAACTTCGCAAAAATTATAAATAGATATCATGATAGTGCATTGCTTAAAGCAGTTTTACAAAGCTTACAAAAACCTAATTTGTGTTGCAAACATTGTTTTTGACACATTATTTGCTCAAAAATCTGCAGCAGGCAAAATCTGCTTTACTGGTGAAGCATCATAAAGTCTACTACATTCTGTATCAGCACCGTAATATCACAATCAGTTCGCGCAAGAATTGTGCTCAGCATTTGTTTTAGTTTGCATTCTAATTTGAAAGAATCAACATCCAACCCAGAAGTGTTTTTTAGAAACTTTTACAAAAGAAATTGGCTCTTGCGAATCTAGCTTAAGAAGGAAATATTGAGATACCGCATACATCAGTTAATTTGAGAGTATCCCAAGAATGAAACAGTAGCCACCAATATCTTTACTTCCATTAATGAAATATTTCGGTAGACAGACGCAACAGGATATCGTAACAGGAGTCAGGAACCTTAGGAAAATGTAGAATATTGTTCTCCTGACAGCAGGGATTGTAAAAAAAAACGAATATTTTAATATATTTCAAATTTTAATGAATACGCTGAATTATCTGTGTCTAATATAATTAGGAATGGTGGCGTCATACTTTTCTTCACAATTGTAGCTTTCACAATTGACTAGTGAATCTGACTGCTGTAGCGATAGGCCCGGATTCGATTCTCGGAGATGTATCGTTTGAAACTGTCCGTCCCTACTTAAGACGCAACGGTGGCCCTCATTAGATGCTTCCATAATAAAATCACACCACTACCGTCCCTTGCAGTGACGCAAGGCTTATGGCTGTTAAATACAACGTCCGGCCATTAACAAAAGAAATTTGATGTGTACATCACATGACTGCCTTGTACGGACAATTAAATTATACACATTTTTTTCCTGCATTTCGTTTAAACTTATTTCCTCGAATTTCATTACAGATACATTTCTCATTCAATTAAGTCAGTTATCAATTCGCGACAAAGTGAAACGGCATATAACCTCAAAATATCTTTGTTAAAAATTGAAAAATATAGAAAAATGTAAATAACCAAATGCAGTTAAAACAATTAAAAAAAACAATTTTAGCAGTTAAAATTAGAGTTTCTACGCAAACACAAGCAATTCGGTTAGCGGGCAAGAAAGCAAATTTTCAGTGCACAAAACTTACGTTTAGTCCCATTCGGCAAAAAGACACGGAAGGTGCAGAAACGAACTTAATTCACTATTCTACTAAGCTTCAAATGTAACCAAATATTGTTACTATGGTAAAAAATTAGGCACAGCCGCTCTTAAACAACTTTTAAATTGTTGATAATTCTACAACTATTGCATGAAGATTAACTAAAGGCACAAAATCCTTAACGTAAAGATAAGAATAACATAATTCATTCATTTTAAAGCAAAAAAAATTTAATAAATTAAAAAAATTATCAAAATATAAGAATAAAAATACAGTTCACCGAGCCGAGTAACAGAGTGGGTATATATATGTATGCACAATTACAAGTCATTATGCGAGATACAAACTTCCATACGTACAGACATCATGAAAAGAATTTCTTCTAAATATGTTTCAAGTCCTTTTGAGAGAAAGGCCTTTATTCTGTTTTACGTACAGATGTCACGCAAAAACATTGTTAAATTGCATTCGATAGCGTTCAAAATGGATATTTTCGTTAGCCACATATGGGAAGAAAGTAAGTGCAGTATTAGGTTTGTTTCCAAAAGTATTACGTTTGACATGCTTATTCCACGCCTAGCGCAAGTTTAAAGGAAAATTTCATGAGTTGTTGCCAGACAGTAACAAAGATTTTCAGATGTGGAAGCCATGGTTCGTAATCTCAGGCTAAGATGAAAAATTCTGAAAAATTGCTTTGGAAATGTCGGTGACTTGTAGTCCAGATATGACAAGGCTATATCTAAAAGAAGACATGGTTAGTTTTAACTCTCTATCATGCCGAACATTTGACGAACATAGGCATATCGTCGGTACCTTTCTGAAAGCAGATGCTGCTTCAATTCAATATGTTCAGGAGATATTGGGGCAGACATTTGTAAAGCACTCTTTCACATTCCTATTTTCGAGTTTCCACTCACATGCCACATCCCTGAAGGAACAGAATGTAATGCTGTTTACTTGTGTGTCTGCATTCGATGGCATAGTGAAATACAGTATTTTTAGTGACAAAGGTATCGTTCAAAGGTAGCATTTTATTATAATCTTGTTACAAAAGCTACAAAAATTAAGGACATTTCTAAAATTTTATAAAATTGGGATTTTTTTTGCTCTTAATGTTGTGATTTATATCACTAGTCTAACATAAGATAAGATCAGATCACGTCCACCAACTTCATGGTGTTGAAGAGCATAGAATTGCATCTGTCGTTTGCATGAGACTTGGGACGCTCTGTAGAGGCAGTGCGACTTTGTACAGTTCCGTTTCAATTTCGAAGGATATTTCTCCAGGAGACGGGCCAATGGTTCCCTTTCGTCTTCCTCTACCATCAAAACACTGCACATGATTTTAGGCTCGCAATCTGTTTAAAGTACGTATAACTTTTGATGTCATCTAGTCAAATGTGAGCTGTATTTCGTATGGAAAAACTGTTTTGCCAAAAAATACAAAATTTTTGCTTTTTCCTTCTGTTTGTTATTTGATTACGTACTTTGGTCTAATGTTTTCATTTCAGCGTGTTTTCTCTGGAGTTTTACATTTCTGAAAAACATCAGTGTTTCGATGATAGGTAATTCTCTACCGTATTTGCTTTTATGTGTTTTGTTTAATAATAGTTATAAGGCATAAAAATTATTGGTGTTTATACAATGCTTAGTTTGAATTAACTTATTCAATTTAGAATTTTTATGAATCAATGACGTAATGACACTATTACCTACACTTCCTCAAATAAAATCTACAATTTTTTAATGTTATTGTTTGGATGTATTTTCCATTTTACCTGTAATTTTCGACATTATATTTTGCGATAGCTGCTTAATACCCATCAAAAACATTTGTATATTACTGCATTTTAAATAAAATCTTCTTCCAACATCTGCATTTATACGAGGTGCCCATAAATTATTGCATGGATAAATATGTGTTTTCAATAGTAATACAGTATAAGAGATAGTGAAAAACGTCTGACTAAATTTTATTAGCACTTCAAAGAATTTTGTATTAATACCCTTCCACATGATTATCATTAATTGTTCCGTGAACATCAAGCCTATTTTCGTTTTCTCTCCAGAAGTTGTTAAGCAATGGTGGATTCACAGTAGCTGTTTCTGTGGTGATACAGCTTTTAAATTCTTCGATGCTGTGATCTCTTCAGCAAAATTTCGGTTCTTCGGGTATCCTCAGAAAAAGAATTCCAATGCGTGAGGTCCACAGATAGAGGTAACGATGAAATGAATCCAACACTACTAATCCAAAGATCTGAGAAAGTTTCATCACGAAATGATGCATACGAGTAGCTCAACGACACAGGGTCCGATCCTACTGGAAAATAAAGTTTAGTTGCCGAAAAGTTCTTATGAACGACTTGATAATAAGGTTTCATTTGCTGACAAATCTCCAACATTTTGCACAGTTAATTTTAACCGTTCATGAACAACTTTATGAACAATTGACCTGGGAATTGCTGTTTTCGGGCTGGCATGGCAAATGGATTTCCCGAGACTGAGCACAAATACATCTCGAAAAGTGAAAACATTTTTACCATTGTGGCTTCGCCAACCTGCACCTTCTTTATCCAAAACATGTCTGGTCTCTCAACAATCTTTAAATCGTCTTTTACTTGGCTGTCCCCTTGGTGGAGAGTTCTTTAATATGTGTTTTAATCACCTTTGAATTGTTTATAACAGCGGTCGTCAAACTTAGAACTTCACGGCCCACTACATATATAATTTTACGTTTGGCGGACCACTGATATGAATTAGACAAAAAGGTAAAAACATTGTTACAATAATAATCAGCAAACTACACATATTTCGTTCACATTGCAAAATTGCATGAAAAGTACAAAAATCTTACCTTCTTGTACAGAAAGCTTCCCATTTCCATATCATTGAAAAGGAACTTCACGAAAAGCAAGAACAAACCGGCAGACGCAACGTCAATAAACTCATGCAGGTGGTTCTCATAAAAGTCCATCAAGGTGCCTATTGGCACGGATAAAACTGTAGTATGAACAACCACAACAGCATATGTTTGTAATTCAAAGGGAAAGAGAATTTCATTTCGCGCTGTTATTGATAATAATAGCAGCATATCCGTGGATGCCAACTCTCTCTTTCAAATCTCGCTAGATACACCTGCAAAAGTAGCTAAAAAGTGGCTAAATTCAGAGGTAATTTCAGTAAAAGTAGTATCTAAAATTTTAAAAAAAGTGTAATCCCTATTATATAACAGGTTTTGTTACTCGTGCTTTTTTAAACTGAATCTTCATAAAAAATAAATGATATCCCAATTTTTCTGCGGACCATCAAAACGTTTTCACGGACAACCGGTTGGCGACCTCTGTCCTACTAATTGTTCAGTGTTGAATCACATGCTTTGGCAAGCTGGTGAACATAATTCTATTTAGCATTTTTATGTAAGAAAAATATTGGAAAGTTATAGGATTTAAAATTACGAATTCCCACAGAAAAAAACGAAATGAAACAAGATTCCCTGTAACTTCATTCAAGATAATATCAAATAGAAGAGACAGAAAAGAAACAAGTATAAAATTTAAAATTTGAGTTTCAATCTCTATTCTATCTTCGGATCTTTCGCTCTTCTAATCTGATATTATTTTTTTTCTCTAGTGTTTACTGTCGTATAAAGACAGCGCAGGGATTGAAATCAAAGTTTGTTTAGGTACAAAACTAGAACAGGAGTGCATACTGTAGAAATCATTTCCGCTTTATTGTGTGAGTGTAATATTTCCAGCGTCCTTGCCAGAAAATTCATTTCTGAACAAAACAAATGTTTTCATTTCCAGAAAGTGCTCATGCAACACTGAGTTCTTTTCCATTTCCAGAAATATATTACGTCTCCTATTTTTTGCCCCTTTTCAAACCAAGAATGTTTGACTACAATGTAAATTTAGTGTTATTTGCATACTGGTAGGGAAACCTAAATGATTTTTCTAGGATTCCTGAAGAAACAGCGTTTGCTGTAAGACAAATAAAAAGATTCAGAATCCATGTGGAGGAAATATCGAAAACATCTACATCCATGTTGAAATACTAAAGTGATTGATTGAGTTATGAAGGAAATTGGATATAAGAATTCAAACACATGGACTCATATTTTCTGAAAGTTAGATTTCAAAGGAAAATGTAGTTTTATGAAGCAGTGTCTCCCAGCTGGAGACAAATCATACAGCAACAATGCTGTATTTTACAGGCTAGACTTTCATTTACTTATTTTGAAGTAGGAAAAAGATTGTTTAGAAACAGAATCACATATTCATGTGCGAAAGTGAAATTTTTTAAATAAACAGCTTGGGAGACTTATCGACTTTTGTTAATTTTATGCGTTTTATGTTTTATAAATCTTTTTTTAAGAAAAATGCCAGAAATAATAATCTTGTTAACAATGGGTGTTCATTGGTGATTTGGAGTGGTTTATCTCAATGGAACTTCCTATATAGACAAATAATTCAGTTCGACTACGAACAAAAGTAATATTGTATGTCATATTATCTTGTAATAAGTGAAAACCGGTCACTGGGACCAAAATAATTTGTGAGGTAGTTCATGAAGTCATTAAAGATATTCACAAGTTAATCAAACTCAAATTTTCACTGTATATGTGTGTATACGAGTATACCTCTCTCTCTCTTTATATATATAGAGAGAGAGGTATAGATAATATTAAAACGTAAAACCATTGAAGAGAAATTAGTTAAAAGGAATCCACAAACTAAACAACTTACGAAAAGCTGCAGTTAATTTAGTAGGAACAATATAAAAATAACGGAGAATTCTTATATAAACTTGTAGAGACATTAGGTTAATTGGAAAACCCAGAGAGATGAAAAATTAGCAAATGTCTTCGCCTGGAATCGAACCACGGGAACCTGGAATACCGGCCCAGGGTGCAGAACCACTACACCACGAAGGCATGCTCGGAAGGCGGGAGAAATACCTTATAAACTTTCTGGATCAAACAGAACTCAATATATTCAAATTCTAAGATAGGAAGAAAATGAACTCTATGTATAAAATTATAGCAGAAAATTATAATCAGCAATCAACAGAATGACAACAAAGTATCACATACAGAGGGTATTTACATATTTGATAGCGACTTTCGGACCGTTTCGTTAAAACTTAAAATGTATAGAATACTTTTTAAATTTTCCGTTTGATAGCCATTTTTTCTGAACTATAATTTGCATTGTGTTTTCCGTGATAGAAGAGTTCTCCGTAAAATTTCAAAGGATATTGATTTCAATTTTGCTTTGACTATTTTCCAAAATCCATCAAATGTTGGGTATGCACTTAGCAAGAGCTTTTTGCAAAAGACCAGACGCACAATGGTCCATAAGTGAAACATCAAGAGATTTTGCAAGAATACTCTGAAACGATATGTATATGCAAAACCTATATCAGTCTTTATTTTTTCCAAGGAATGCTATGGTACGTTTCTAAATATAACGTATTGCATTGTCTCGATGAAGATACACATTCTGAAAATCACTGGGGGGGGCAAGAAATAGAATTTATTCTGTAAAAACGTTCGGTTGATAGTGTGTTAAGTTGATTTTAATATTTTTACTACTTATTTTATTTTCAATTTTCCATTGTAAGGGAATCCTGAAATTTTCATAAACCCCTTACTAAAACCTTTTTGCATTCACAGAACCAAGTTCCTACATTTTTCCTTTTTCGCTTTCGTTAATACATAGACATTTATTTTGTTAAAGTGATTTAAGTAAAACGGCATTTCATCAGGAGACACAGTGTATTTCTATTTATCTCTTGCTAAAAGTGTTTTTATACAGGGTCCTACTAGTTCAGTGTTGAATCACATGCTTTGGCAAGCTGGTGAACATAATTCTATTTAACATTTTTAAGCGGCAAATCTTGACTTTGCAATTGGTTTTCTGCGTTATTGGATTTTCCCTTCTTTCCAAAGTTTTAACTTTAGAAACATTAGAAACTGTACGTACTTTTTTGGGTATTCGTTTAAAGTCTTCTTTTCATATGTAAGTGATGAATGGCTTTTTTTCCCTTTCGATTAATATTATTGCTTACTTTGCTCTTAGGAGGTTTAATACCATGTATTTCACGACGTTTTTGAATTATAAAATAGGAATATATCTCTTCCGAAAGTGCAAAAATTTATCCTTCAATCTACAGCTTGTTTACATGTGACAATTTGGAAGGAGAATCAGTTTAAAAGTAGCAGTTGATATTTCTTATTTCAAATAGTAAGATGTTGCCAGAAATGTGTATTCCAATGTGCAACCAATGTTTGAAAATATAAAGGTCGTGTAAAGTTGGTTTTGCTTTTCTTCATTATGGCAAAGCACTTAAGCATTACCTGCATAAGGTGAGGAATACCTTCCGGGATAAAGTTTGAAGAGAAATTGGCTCTGCGCTGATGACCAAAGTCCAAGCAATATTTTCTGAAATAATGTTTGTTGTAAATGTTTCTTCTCTATATAATTTGAAAATGTTCTTTCTTCCAAGGATGTTCTTCCAAATAAAATGTTCTTTCTTTCCCTTCCGGGAAAAGGTATATTTGCATGTTTGCAACGTTGTTAACTTTACCTTATGAAGGTTACTATAAAAGGAAAGTACTGTAAATGCCCTGCACTAATATGAGGCATTTTTTCCTGCTTTCTGCATGCCTTTGTGTTGCAACGGTAGTACATTCGAGAGGTCCAGGTTCGAGTCCTGCCGACAGCATTGCTCATTTTTCATGCTTTCTGCTTCAAACATGCAGGTGACTCTACAGTAGCGCCCGAACTAAAAGGTAGTGGATGATGCTTTTTTATCACCAGGATCGGGTCTCCTAATCACAAGTCATGCTTAAAACGAAGAGTATTTAAGGTATTTTCTCCCTGCTTTCTTCATGCCTTCGTGGCGTAACGGTAGCACATTCGACGGGTATTCGAGAGGTCCAGGTGCGAGGCGCGAAGAGAGCATTACCTAATTTTCCCGTCTTCAATTTCAAAATAACGTTATGTCTTTACACTACAACTCAGTTATTCATTCCAGAAAAACGCTCGTTATCAGAAACATTAACATTTGAGTTCATAAAGGACATAGTTTACTTTTGTTTTACTGTATTTTCTTTAATTCGTTCTAATTATTCTCCGAAAAACACCCATTAATTTTCTTATATATATGTTTGTATTTATTTAGGTAGCAATCGTGTATTAATTGAAAGTTAAGCTCCCCTTTCGCGTATTTTTATGTAAAGGTAGTCTTAAAAGATGTCATATAATTACTTTCAGACGTAAGGAGATAATCTTTTACATCGCGATACTCTTTCCTTAAGTACTCATACTTACTATTATATTATTAGCGACTTAAACTGTCACCTTGACTTCCAAACCAATTACCTAACTTAACAGCATTAATTAGTTAAGGGTTCTTACGTTGTTTTGGAAGCGTGAGAAGTTTTGAGTTTCTTTCTAATTGATTCCTTCCTGCAAGAAATAAATCTTTTCCGTGAAATAATTTACTTCCGTGTAATCGTACTTCTCATTAGTTTGTAAATCCTTTTTTATTTTCTTAACTTTATTGGAATGCCATTATTAATCTTAAATCAAAATATCAGGTCACAACCAGTTATGCATTATATTCTCAGACAAATAATTCCGAAATACAGTGCGTGCTGCTTGATTTAATAAACTGTAAGGTATAAAACGGATAGCTATCAGTTATGTTTGTAGTAACTGCTAATCATTGTTTGGGATTTTCAACTTTGACATTTCTGGTAACATTCCTAATCGAAATAACTAGTCTAAATTTAACGTATTGTTAATGTCCCTGCTGGGAGTTAAATGTATAGGACGTACTGAATTTTGATATTCATCTGTTAGCTATTTACACTTACTGAAGTGGTCAAATTATCTCACGGATAGAACGTTACAGAAACAAAGATAATACAAAAGAAACGAAGCAGAAAATAATATATTTCTGTACAATAATCTTGACAAAGCATTTGAAAATAACATACAACTTCAAATGGTGTCCGCCGAAAACATCGCGGCAAAAACATCGCGGACGAAAACGTCGCGGAGAAAACATCGCAAGGCTAAAACGTCGTGGTACAAAACATCGTGGGAGAAAATAAAGCAAAGAGAAAACTTCGCAGTTCTAAAACATCGTGGCACAAAACATCGTCGTTGAAAATAAAGCAGTTCAAAAACTTCGCAATTTAAAAACATCGTCGACGAAAATATCGTGGTATAAAATAAAATACCTACAAATCATCGCATGACAATAACATCTCAGACATGCGTTTTTCAGGCTTTAATAACTGCAAGATTCAATAATTGTTTAATATTTGTAAAAACTCGTATAATGGTTTGTGAGCGCAAGATGTAAAGGAGGATAATTTTTACTTTCATATTTTTTATTAACTATTAAATATTTGCTGAAAATGTAAAATGGAAACTTAAGTATAGAAAATTAATGCAATTTATAGCACTTAATAGAATTTCAAACTGACATACTTAACTAACAAAGGTCATTAATAATTTTTTTTAAAGTTTTACTGGTAATGTTTCATGAAAAGTATTATTTGAAAAAGAATAGAAAAAGAAAGGTAAGTAAAAAATTGCCAAAGTTAATTATGAGATAATTTTCTTCACTTTTGTTAATCTGATACTCTTATAATGAAAATTACTTCTTATTTTATTTAAATTTCTTGTTTTGCTTTTTTAAAAATGTATTAATTAATAAAAATATGAATTGAAAATTATCCTTCTTTTCATCTTACGCACACAAATCATTATGCGAATATCCATTTGCACTTATTACAGCCTTAAAAATCATGTCTGCGATGTTATCGCCATGCGATAATTTGTAGGTACTTTATTTTTCACCACGATATTTTCGACGACCCTGTTTTTAAACTGCGAAGTTTTTGAACCGCTTTATTTTCGACGACGATATTTTGTACCACGATGTTTTAGAACTGCGATGTTTTCTCTTTGCTTTATTTTCTCTCACGATGTTTTGTATCACGACGTTTTCGCCATGCGTTGTTTCCTCAGCGACGTTTTCGCCATGCGTTGTTTCCTCAGCGACGTTATCGTCCGCGATGTTTTCGGCTGGAACCCTTCAAATCTACTATGCCTGGTAGTGATCAATGATACTTAAATTCGTAAAACGTATATACTATGTAATTACTTAAGTTGAATTTGACCTAACTTTTAACGTTTCCGTTTCTTCCACCAGAGTATGTATATGGATTGAGTTTTAAATGAGGAATGAGATTTTAAATATAGAAGAGAGAATTGGCAAATTCTGCTTCACTCGTTGAACCTCCTTTGTTGCAGTCTGTCTTCAACCATAACTGGTGAATATATTTGATTGCAATTATGTCATCAAAACTAAATTTTGACTCATGAATACTTGTCGGTTCAGTCCGCAAGAAATGGAAGTTAATATTATTATCTATTTTAGTTTCTTAAACTTGAAACATGAGTTCAAATAAATCTTTTAGTACTGTTACCAGTTTTGGGTTTTGAACTTCAACGTGACATTTTAGAGGCAGCAGGATTTGTGAAGTACGACACACGAAAAATGAGCAATTTTCTCACCAGGCCTCGAACCTGGACCTCTGAAATACGCGTCGAGTGTGCTACCGTCACAACATGAAGGTATGCAGAAAGGAGGGACAAAATACCTTACATCCTCCGCTTTTTAAAGGGCGACTGGGGATTAGGGAACCGAGTTGCCCATTCCTGGTGGTGAAGAATCATAATCCACCACCTTTTTAGTTAGGGCGCCACTGTAGAGTCCATACACTGTAGAGTCCTCAAATATTAATAATATTACTTATCTGGATACTCAAATAACATTACAGCTTTGGCTTCTCCAGGGCGTTTCCTTCTCCAAGGCAAATAAATTTAATAAAAGAATCAAAATATATTTCACGTCTATTAAATTAAACGTGTGAAATTACATTTAGAGGCCTATATCCTCACATTATTTAGAACGACTTGAATATTTTACATTAGAGAAATGAATAAAATTCTCCGTTTTTTTTACTTACATTAAAAAAAATTAACTTTGATGAACAAGGTAAATATTTAAATAACTGAGTTACTCAAGAATCGGTTTGCTTAAGAAATTTGTCAGCAGACACCTTTATTTTTTCTGAAAATATTTCATATGCCGCTTCGAACTCAAACTAAAATTTCGTCTGAAATTTTAAGTTATTTTGTGTCACATAGTGAATGCTATAACACCCATATACATAAAACAAGATAGCAACAATAAAAGTACTAAAAGGACTTTTAGTATGGAGCTTGGAACGTTATCAGTGCTTCTGAAATACGTGACATTTAAGGGCTGCATTTTCGAAAACGAATGCTTAAAGAAACAGAGAGTAATCAAAGTTATGATGTAATTACAGCCGGATTTCATAAAACTGTAATAAAGCTTTCCTTCAGGAATATAAATGCTAATTATTCTGTTTAAAAATTACTCTCGTAAAATATTGTATATGCATTGTTCTGAAAATGAACTAATGTCTAGCAAAACAGTGAAAAGTTTAATAATTTTAAAACTTTGGTATTCAGTCATTTAATTCCTAGGTGATTTGTATTCGATTTCATAAATCATGTAAAAAATTTATTTTATACATAGCATTACGTGATATTATAAAATACTATGGAAAGTTTTCAAATCGTAAGTTAACGCGTCATGTATCATGTAAGAGAGCTTTCGTGTTCATATTTTATTAATTTCTGCGTAATCATTAGCACATTTGTAAAATTATGCATAGATATTTGAAGTGATATCGAATGAGTTTTGTACTTTAGGCATTCTGTTTTGAATGAATTGAAAGAAAAAACATATTCGTGTGGCATATAATTTTAGTTTTTATAATTCATGTTATATAATTTATGATATGTAATTTTAGTTTCATAGTTAATTCATGATCATAGTTAATTCATGATATATAACTTTAGTTTTTATATGCAACATATTGTTGCTTGCCTACGGGTTCGTAAAGACTGAATGCACATAGAACAAATGATAGCTTGATAAATTTTATTTTGTTAAAAGAAGCACCTCACAGTTCTGGAACTTCCCACAGAAGTAATCGTAAAACTCCTCACAGCATCACAAATTACAATCAGTAGTTCCACTTCAAGACTACTAAGAACATTAAACACAACGCAATGCAAAACACGTTTAAAGCGCAAAAGCTATGTCGAATGTCTCATTACTCAGAAATTTGGCGAGAAATAGCCAAACGTCGACAAATCTGGCGACCATTTAGTGGCATTTTGGTCCGGTCCCTGTATAACTGTAATGGATACTGTAATTGATGCTCTGTGTAACTGTAACCGAGTTGCAGCTATTAGTACAACTGAGCAACTGATATTGTCTCCATTCTTATATAATTTTCCACCGACCGCTGAGATATTTCTAGTACTTTCTGCTTCTCAAAATAACTGTAAAGTATATGAGGACCGAATACGGTTACAGTTACACAAAGTATCAATTACAATTATTCAATTACAGTATCCATTACAGTTATACAGTGACCGGACCAAAATGTCGCTTAATGGGCGCTAAGTTTGTCGACTTTTGGCGATTTATTGCCAAATTTGGCTACAAATATTATTCGCCAAACCGTTTGCCAGCTTGGCAGTATGTAGCCACTTTAGCGATATAACCCTTTATCGTAATGTTAAAATACTTGCACATGTAATCGTATTTTTACGGCAAACTTCGTAACTTTCAAATTTCATGTTTCAATTTCACATATAATTTCACTAAATTATTTACATATAAACCAAAATTTACAAAATTATTTACATATATAATAAATTTGCAACAATATTCTGTTGCAATGAATGGAATTTTCATTATGCCAGACAGTTGATCGAGCATATTCAGCTGTTGAGCTCCAGGCCATCCCTTGATCATCATTCATCTCCCTTTAAAATTTCACCAATCTCCATGGGGCCAGTACCGACCTTTTGTGAGTCCCTGATTTAGAAGAACCGGGATTTTATTTTTATAATTTCTACTTTTTTTAACATATCCCTTGATCATCATTCATCTCCTTTAAAATTTCACCAATCTCCATGGGGCCAGTACCGACCCTTTGTGAGTCCCTGATTTAGAAAAACCGAAATTATAGTTTAATAATTTATACACTTTTTTAACATATGAAGAATGCATTCCGAACTACTTCATTTGAATTCCGAGAATTCATTTACTCTAAGCAAATACATTTCGCTTGTGTTGCATAACTATTTAACATAACTACGTTTTCTATTACTTACGGAACTTGCAGTTAAACTACTGAATAGATTATTTTCTTATAGCTCTGTGAAATATGAACGAAGTCTGACTATAAGTTAAAAATATTTGATTCTTAAATGATACATATGAGTACTGAATATAAAAACGAATCTATTCAAACAAATCCCTTTCAATGATTCAATTCCTATCTGAAATCTTAGAGATCCATCTTTATTCAAAATCATTATGTAAGTAAATATATATTCGCGTAGAAACAAAGATACAACCAGTGAAAAGTTATGGAAAATAAAATGACGCTATAGAAAGGTACTTGGAAACAAACTTTACTACTTGAAAATGTATTCTACAGCAGCAAAAACACGGGAAGGGTTGCAGTGAAGAGCAAATGAAAATTTCGAAATAAATTTCAACTTCGGTCATTATTATCACTTTCATAAAGGAAAGGTTTGCATATGAAAAGAGAGAAATATTTTTGTGTTTTATATATCAAAATGCTTATGTCTAATTCTACTGCTTCTAGCCAAAGGAGGGAAATCCCTCTTCACCGTAATAAATCATAATGATGTTAGGCACACATTGCTGTGTTATTCAAAGCAGAATATTAATCCTATATTTAAGCAATATTGTTGCTTTCGGACGGGTTCGTAATAAATTGAATGCCTATAATAGGTTGTAAGCATTACGTTAATTTTATTAACAGTTAAATTTAAATTTTGAGTTAAAGTTCCTTTCCTATCAATCCTTAACTTTGTAGCGTTGCGCGCCTCCAACTTGCACGCAACCAAGAGGTGACTGTGAAAACTGGATAAAAGACAGAGTCTTGTTAAGGGTTTAAGTCTCTTTTTATTCAACGTAATAAATTACAAGTGCGTGCTCTTGACGCTCACAAACTGCGCCAACTCGGCGGTCAAATAAAAATAATAACCTGAAAAGAAACTAAAGACAAGACTCTAACTACGAGGTTCTCTAAAATAACTAACTCACCGCGTTTTACAATACCGCTGCTAATTCAGCAAACTTGAAGATCACTTGAACGATTAACACTACTTCCAGGCAAGCACACAGGCCGAAACGCGGGGTCCTTCAATTTCTGGCCAACTACCTCCGCGCTCGTGAAGTAAGAATATCACACCTCGAACTCGTTTCCTTTCTATTTAAATCAGAATACTTCCGCTGATAATTTGAATCCTTGCGCGTTCTACTAAAATTTACATACTCTGGCATTGACAGTTCCAGGGGAAAGTAAGGCTTGACAGGAAAGATAGTTTAAACTTAAAATAAATGTTAGTTAAAATAAATATAAACCCTACAACTTCAACTTGCACTTCCGGCCAGAAATTAGTTTTAGAATCACGTCTGAATACATAATGAGGAAGAGCGGTATTTAACCTCGAAGTTCTTCGGTCTTAAAGAGATACCAGGTGTTCTGTCTGCACGCGTCCGCCATTTTTAGGCTGCTCTCTCGTAAGCTATTATTACACTCGGCCGTATACTTTAGGCCCTTGATAGCTTCGCAGTCTATTAACGTTAGGTGCCAACTCGGTTAGAATCTTGATAGCTTCGGCTATATCTCTTTAGTTAAGATTAGTTTAGTATTATTCTTAGTCTCTTAAGTTCAAAGCTCGAGTGTCGGCTTTATTGTACACTCCAAGACAGAGTTTTGTTAAATCTTATTTTGAATAATAAAGGGTAATTTTACCCTTCCATCTTGTTGTTTCCTGTCACACGAACTCAAGCGATTATTCGCTTGTCAGTTCTTAAGATTCTTCCCGTTCAACAGTAACTCAACATTACAAAGTGAAGAACTCTACAAGGTTAATAAAACCGATAATAGGTTAATAAAATTTATTTCTATCAAAAGAAGTATTTCACAGCTCTGGAATTTTTCACAGAAATATTCGTAGGAGTGTTCACAGTATCACACAGTATAATCAGTAGTTACACTTGAAAACTACTAAGAATCATTAAACGCAATGCAGTGTAAAGCGCATATAAAGAGAAAGTTAACTCTGATGCAACTCATTTCACGCGACTCGCATACAAATAATTAAGCAACTGAGAGCAGATGCTCTCTCTTTGGCTTTAAATAGTGCTCAACCTGCCGCCAAGATATTTCTAGTAATTTCTTAGTATAAATTGCTTTTCGAAATTACTGGAAATTGCTGCTCGAAATTACTAGAAAGTAATATGAGGGTAGAATTACGGTTACAGCTAACATTGTGGTCAACTACATTTATTCAATTTCTATACATATTACGGGACCGGACCAACATGTCGCCAAATGGTCACCAAATGTTGAGACTTCTAGCCAAATTTTACGACACAATAAGTGGCTAAAACGGTTGTCAGCTTGGCGATATCTCGCCAAATTACCGAGATACCCATTTACTCAATGTCAAATGCCATTGCTCCTGTGCTCTTACTTTTCCGGCATAGCTTTCTCTTAAAATTTGTTATACATATTCACCTCTTTCGCATTACAATACACAGAAAAATACAGCAGTTCCACATATAAATGTGCTAAAATCATCTATCTACGTGCAAAATTCTTAATAATACTTAATTTGTGAAACCTACAACATGGTAATAAACAATTTAAAATGTAAAATTTCATTTCTTATAAAGTCTAGTTGTATATCTGGAAGCTTGCAAAATAAATAAGAAAGGAAGCAAAGAATGTAACAAAACAATAACAGAAACAAAAAAACCAAAACATATCAAAACAGACTAAAATTTATCAATACATAAGTTTATAATTTTTTCTCTTCGAAAACAAATAAAATTTAGATATTGCATATCTAATTAATCACTCAGCATCGCGATCTATTGGATCCAACTTTGTCCATTTTTACTTCCTTGTACGAAGTAAAAAGGAAGTATTGTAATCGCGAAAAATTTCATGAGCATATTTCAACGAAAATATCCATTTTGACCGCTATCGAATGCAATTTAACGATGTATTTGCATGAAATAAATAAAAAAATAAAAGACTAATAATAAATAAATAAATAAAGAATAAAAGTCTCTTTTCCTCCAAAAAAATTATAAAACGGCTTTAAAATGAATTCTGAAGAGAATTTTTCGTGGCGTCTGTACGTACGTATCTCGCATAACTCAAAAAAGAGTAGTCTCAGAACAGTGAAATTTTGTATATAGGACTGCTATCACGTGTTCATATGCACCTCCTATTTTGGTTGCAATCAGCCGACCAAACGTATATAAATATATTTATACATATATATATCTACTCTGTTATCCGGCTCAGTGATCTCACTATCTTTACTCTTATATGTTTATAAATTGTGTATTTTTCGCTTTAAAAATGATTGAATTATGTTGTCCATATCTTCCGGTTAAGGTTTTTATACCTTCAGTAAACCTGCAAGCAATATTTGTACAATTGTCAACAAATTAATACCTGTTTAAGTGCGGTTAAGCCTAATTTTTAAATAACATGGCGGACATATTTGTTTACATTTGAAATAGCAGAATAGTTGCCAATCAAGAGAGACTAAGCTTCTCAACAACAGAGATAAGGCCTTTATTTATTATTCCAATTAAATCATTCTTAATTCTTTCTGGAAATTTTCGAGGAAATAAGTGTTTAGGATTTACTTCGTAATTTTTAATATAGATATTTTGAGTTTTTATGTATTTTTGCCTTCTCGGGAAGTGAGAACTCAATTAATTGAATGAGAAATACTCAATCGTCTGTGAAAAACTGTTTCTTTTTTGTTTTGTTTGCTTAATTTCTTTTATACATCCTTCTAGCTTTATAATAGTATTTGAATAGAACATGTGGCAACTATTCGATAATTCGTCAAATGATATAAATTTTGTGCATTCTGAGTTATAATATGAACGAAATATAACGCTGTTAAGTTAACTTAGCGCCAGAGTGTCGCTATGGTAAACAAATAGAGTGAATTTTAAAGAGTGCATTTATTCCATAGTGGTTTATGCGCTATCGACCAAGTAGACTTAATTCAATCCAATAAGTTTAAATGAAATGCAAGAAAAAATGCGTATAATTTAATATATCGTGCAAGGAAGACATATGGTGTACACATCAGATTTTTAGTATATGGAAGGACCCTACTATTGGCAATAATATATGTATTTATTAAAATTGTATAGAATGTTTCCTCTATGTAATTGGTGTAAGTGGCAATTTTCCCGCTTAGTAATAAGATCCGGAGATCGGATCTTGGGGGACTACATTACTCAACTTCATGTTTTCTGCTGTCTAATGATGCCTAATGATACAATATTCATACCAAGAAAATTAAATTCTAATAATTAATCTAAATTCCAATACTGAAATTAATTATAGCTGAATAATTTCTCGAAAGTTCATCTTTGAGTACAGGAAACACTCTCAACTTTACCAGAGACATAATATATTCGCTAATAGAGTAAATTATATACAAAGACTATGCATAAGAAGAACAAAAAAAAATGTTGAAAACAAATTGAATACATATTTACGGAAAAAGAGTACTTATGGAGAAAGAGTGCTAAGAAAAAAACTAAAAATCTTGAGGCGAGAGGCGATAAGTTTGTTTTACACGTCAGATATTATGACGAATTTATATTAATATCAGGACAAAGCAGGAATAATTCAATAGAAACATTCAGGTGAAAAACCCAAACTGAAAAAAAAATTATTTAGGTTTATAAGGTATTTCTCCTGCCTTCTTAGCATGCCTTCGTGCTGTAATGGTCAGCACGCTTGGCGCGTATTCCAGAGTTTCGAAGTTCGTGCTCCAGCGAGGGCATTCCACATTTTTCATCTTTCCTGCTTCCAAAAAACCTAATAACTCTACAGTAACGCCCGAACGGAAAAGGAAAAGGTGGTGGATAATGATTATTTACCACCAGAATTTGGCGATTGGGTCCCCTAATCCCTAGTCACCATTTCAAAGGGGGATTATATAAGGTATTTCTCCAGCCTTCTTAGCATGCCTTCGTGGCGTAGTGGTCAGCACGCTCGGCGCGTATTCTAGAGATCCGTGGTCCCGAGTCTCGGCGAGGGCGTTGCTCATTTTTCATCTCTCTTGTTTCGAAATAACCTAAGGTCTCAATCACATTATGTTTCGGCTACGCGGGACTTGACGTCGAAAGGGACAATTCTCAGAACCCGCACAATTCCAGGAAACACACGTAGCTAGGTTACCATTCTCACTTACTACAAAGACTTACGTGAAACAGTAATCCATTATCGCTCATCGCTCAAATTGAGATCACGTGATCCTTCAGAAGTAGAACTTTCGTCTGATTGGTTGTCTCTCCTCGGGATCCGAGATATTTGAAAACATCCCGTGTAGCCGAAACATTGCTTCCGTAGCTAGGCAGGACTTCGCTTCATGCGGGGCTTTTTTTCTAGTAATCTTTCCGTTTAAACCAGTGCTACCAGAATCTCATTTCTCAGAAAAGTACCGTCTAGCAGCGACTGTAGCCATGTGTGATAACATCTTAATGTCTCTACAGATTAATTAAACTTATGTTATAACTTATAATTAAGAACTTATACTTAAGAAGCTTATACGATAGGAAATGTAACATTGTGCAGAAAATAGAAAAGTTACTGCTTAGCGTCAGCTTTTACGTCTATGAGTGGACAATGCTGAACAAATATATATGACGATATTTTTACATGCTGCATGCGTGTTTGCTGTCATAGTCCACATATGTTCTGAAAACTCATAAGAGAATTTAATTAAATCTATTTAACTGCATAAATATAAAATACGTACCTAGTTATAAAGACATGTACTTACAATTTTTATCGAATCGAAAGGCTATTAACTTTGGGCTTGAAAAATGCATTTATAAATATGAGAGATTAATTATTATTATGCAAACAAGCAGATTAATTTTGATTTCAGTACATCTAAAATAGATTCTCTTATGAGCGTCCACTAGAAATTGAAATTAAAGGAATGAAACGCTGGCAGAATAATCTGAAAAATACCAAAAAAGGAGGAGATATGTAAACAAAGCATGCAGTATTACATTTTTTAATTATATAAACGCTAGCTTGCTTTTTAAACAACAAAAATATTTTCTGAATTGCCTTTTCATTATTCAAAATTCAGCTCTCGATTCTAATGATGCATTTATGTTTCCAACTTATTTGTACAGGATTGGCTCAATTTGGACAAATGAAGCTGAATCATCCCGTTTCAAGCATAACAAAGCATACATTTAGAAAGCTTTCTTGTTAGTTACAACATCAATTAAAATCCATTCTGGTAGGCGTAGTAAAGAATAAAAGTACGGTTTTTTTCATTTCATGTAATTAGTATTTTGACTGTTACAAATAACGTTTAAAATAATGAAATATTTTCTTAGATTTAATAGAAGCATTTACATTTACAAATGTAAATCGCTGATCATATTTAAACATTGCACTAAAATATTTGCATTACTATACGGTTTGCATTACTACTACTTTGCATTACTGTACGCTTTTAATTAGGTAGCTTTCTTGCTTTTTCGATCGATCATAAAAATCAATATTTGTCTTTTTTCTACTGGCCTGGTTTTCTTGAATAATTTGACACGTATTGATTTGGAATGATAATACAATTTTCCATCGAAATATTTTCAAAATTTAGGGTAGGTATTTTATCATGTGGTGTTGAAGATTTCTCACAAATCCTTGTTAAATTGGAAAACTAGTTCAATGAAGAAAACCTCTATTCCTTCGTATAGATAGAAAACTAGCCTTGTATAAGAATGTCTTCTCAGTAAAACATAATTTGCTGCTTGTAACAGTTTTTCAAAAACCATTCGAAATTTTTATTTATTTTCAGTAGCTGAAATTGATTGGTTTCTAAAACAAAATATTTAAAATTTAATTTTTAGTGGATCAATGATTTAAGTGCTAGTAATTATAGATTTTTAAATCAAACTTAACTTTAAATGAACTAAAAGTAGTGTAACTCAAAATTAGAAAGTCTAATTTTTCTCGTCCAGTGGCTGCGATTTTTTCCCTTTCTTATAATTTTGCATTGTATAATTAAATCGTATAAAAATGTTGTATGTGGGTTCTGGATCTAACTCTTTTTCTGGCGTAAAATCTCAACGGTTTTCTTGTCTAGTGCTTTAATTAAATGGACGAGGCAGTAACAAATACAGATACATAGTTTAAAATAACAAAGATACATAGTTTAAAATAAAGTTTACTAATTAAGGAATATTCAAGATCGGTTTATGACATTTGAAACATCAATCCGGAAGCGTCTACTTCGCATAAAATTCACAGTTCCGTTATGATTAATCAGTGCACATCAGCAGGTTGGCTATGGGAAGATGTGTTTTCTGATCTCAGTAGAGCAGTTTTCTGCCTCGGTTAAGCGGTGGTAAAGAAACGTAGAACATCATGTGCGAAATTGCAACTGCCATACATACCCCTCCCCCGTACAGTGGAGCACTGTTTATATACCTTTTGTCTATACGTGTTTTATTTTACATTTGTTTATCGCTTCACCTTGGTCTCATTAAATCCTACATATTTGAATAGTCAAATATTTCTCTTCTTATACTTCTCATAACTTCGGTTACACATCGCTTTTGTTTGACTTATCAAGCTGTACATTTCGCAGTCCCACAGTTCAAATACTTTTCTCAGAGATGAAGATATAAGAAGGAAACAGAGGCATGAGATTTTACAGTCTGGACAGGATTTGAAAAGCAAGTTCATACCTTAAGGTGATATTTGAAAGGAAAACTGGACACGGATTTTCCTTGTCAACAGGACGCTGTGTTAAATAATCTAGGTGTAACAGAATTTACTGATAAAAAATGTTATGAAAGCGAAAGTAACTCTGATTAAAAGATAAAATTCAAATCTTGAAAGAATTTGATTAAAATACTTGTTTGATAAAAGTTCAGTTTGCAAACAAACTGGATAATCCTGAGATAACACCAATGGTTGTTTATAATGGAAAAAAAACTTTGAAGAAAGAGCAAACATTTGTGGGCAGTCCGCTTCAAAGAAATTGCGCGTTCCAGATGAAAACTTTCCTAAGGTCGAATCCATTTTGGAAACATTTTGCATTCAGTATCGCGCACCCAATATTCAAAGCTTAATTTTGAAGTGGATAGTTGCATAAATTTAAACTTCGTGGAATCTTATGCCATTTAATAAATGGAATATGAAAAAACTTTCCTACTCTTTACTTTTTATGGATCATTGTACCTCCATTCTCAAACGGCAGATTTCTTGCAAAAAGTTCTTTTCTTCTTGGAAAATTGCAACATTTAGATCTGGATCTCATGAAGAATTTGAAAATATTCTACAGGCACAAGTTGATTCCGCAGGAAATACACAAAGTTAAAACTTTGAGGTTATGAATATGATTTCACTTCTCTGGATTCAAGTAAAACTACAATCAATTGTAAATTGCTTTATTAAAGGGGGGAATTTCGACCCCAGATTCCAGTGTAAATTTTGACAATGAAAATGATGATGAAACTGTGATAATGGATGAAGAAGACTGGAAACTGCAAGGATTAGACATGGCAATCGAGGAGCACATAAACTGTGATGCCAATGTAATGACGTCAAACTTATATACAGTTGAACAACGAATTGAAAACCTTTTACCAGATGAACATTTAAGTAACAGAGATGAAGAAGAAAATGAAGAAATAATTCCATCTTTTTTTCATTCAAAATGCTATCGACTGCATTGGCACCCTCAGAAATTTCTTGTGTGTAATAGAGAGAAGGTGTGTACAGGTGAGAAAACATTAAAAGAACTGAATTCGATTCATAGGCTTTGCTTAAGATTCAGAACCAAAAGGAACCTCAGATGAAAATTAAATATGTTTTCTTAAAAAAGTTATAATTTGCTTTGAAATTATTAAAAATGTAATTGATGTACAAAGCTTTAAAATGATCTTTGAAAGAAAATTTTATTTATTCAAAATGGTGATTCAAATAAAGGTATATCCTTTTTTAACACATTTTACGCAATTACGCACAGAAATTCGCATTCTTATGATTTTAAAAATATTAAATTTTATTAACACCCTTTTTTAAAGGTTAATTATGTTAATATTTTAAATAAATTGAAAGGTAGGGTAATAAAATTATGTAATATCAGTAGTAGGTTAGTAGCATTAAAATTATGCAGATAATATATATATGTTTCACATAGTAAAGTTAAGTTTCTACGTCTTTTTTATTTATACGTCGTGTTTGAATAATTCCTTGAAAGAAGTCCAAACGGTGTTCTACTGTATATATACAATATAAAAATGGATTCATTTCTAATCACAAAAAAAGTAAGAAATAATTTTTGGCGATCATAACACTTGACCACTTTCAAATAATTCGTTTAAATCTTCTTAAATACACTTAATTAGTTTAAATCTCTAGGTGATATTTTAAATAAAAACTCCAACATTTCTACTAGCCCTACGATTTTATATTCGTGCATCAATTCGTTTGGTAAACGTATTTTTAAAGCTGCGTAATTTGGAAAGATTATTTATTTTTTTCATTACTTTCACGACTGGCTGCAGAAATTAAAAATGTATTTTGATTTTTTTACATTTATAAGACATTACATTACTTAATACACGAATATGATAATTTTAAAACTTTGTTTACTATATAATTACGTAACTAGTAAATATATTTCTAGACGCATGAATAAAATACGTTATTAAGGCATTTCCTGTTCCTGCAAATTATGCGGTTTATGTTAAGCAATTTTCCGCTTTATACGCGAAATTCTTATATTTAATGATAAGCCATAAAACCTAGCTAGAAATTACAAATTGTAAATTGTGTTTATAATTTTGCTTCAATATTTTTGTTTTAAAAATGAATAAAAAAATTTATTATGAATGGATAAAATTTATAGAATTTTTAAGCATTGTAACCATTTAGATTAACGAAGGTGAAACGTAATTTAGCTAATCTTAGGACGCAATCTTCATAAAATTCTTTATTTATCTTCTTCACGTAAATTTATCATATAAATTTATGTTATTTGAATATGGTAAAGCACACGAGGACTATTTATTTAAAAGAATGCATGTCTTCGTGCAGAACCTTTCCAAGGGCAACTATTGCATATACATGTTATATATAGAAAAACCATGAAAGCCAACCATGCAACCAGCCCGTTCGTCTGAGTTCCATTTCAGGCCAAATTCCCAACATTTAGTTGTCGTAACCACTCAACTGCCGCCTACACGGTATAGTGGTTAGAAGAGCCTACTACTACATAAGCGCCCGGGTTCAAATCCCGGAGAAGGCGTGGATTTTTGTAAATGTATAGTGTCTTTGCGGCATTGGGGCGCTCTAAATATACGGAGAGCCGAAAGTCCTCTCCTGTGGATTGGAGGTAGGAGAGAGGGGTGGGAGACTCTCGGACCACCTCCCCCGGGTGCTCTCCTTCAAAATTGAAATGGAAATAGAAGTCCAACCTCTTTGAAGCTCTGGCAACCATTCTTCCATTAAATTGGTGGTCAAGACAGCAACAACTGCTCAGCTACCGGTGAAGCCTCTACCATATGATTATATAATTATTTAAATAATAAGGAGTTAACTTAAAATACTAAATTACTGCGGAATTCAAATTCCAATTGTTTTAAAAATTATGTTTTTGAAATTAATTATACTCTTAATTATTTTTCATACATATAGGATGAAGAGAAATTTCAAGTCTTCTCTAAATAACTGGTGAGAAACAAGCTATAACTGTAACAATCTGTGATAAAAGGAACATACTTCTACAAAAGAACACACCTTCAGTTCCCTAGTAAATCAAATTCAAAACGTATCATTCGTGTCTCAAACATTAATCGAGATATTAATATTTAAAGTCCAACCTCATCGATTTACTATTAAAATACATATTTTGCTCTTGGATTTCATAAATCCTCGCTTAAAATTTTGTAAATGGTGCTTGACGAAATGTTTACACGAAATGCAATTTTTTCCCGAAATAATAATAATAAAAAAGAAAAAAAAGAAAAAAAAGAAAAAAAAAAACATTTACTGAGAAAATAGCTATATTTTTAGTTGCAGATTTTTCAACAGCCTGCAGATGCAAGGAAAACACCCTTCCTCAAAATGATCTGACTTTTTTATATTACAGCTTAGTATTTCTTGAATAGAGTTTCCTTAAGCGAAATCTGTTTTAAGATACTAAATTTGAGCAACACTAATCCTATCTTTCGAAATGGAAATTTTCGTGTAATCACGCAACGAATTCAAGAGACATATATTAAATAATACCGTTATTATTGCTGAAATGTTATGCTATAGATAAGAGTTCAAAAACTATTCAGTAACTAAATAAATTTCATGTATCAAAATTTTGGTTTTAATTCATTTAAAGCGTCAAAATTATCCGTCCATTTACCTTCAAAGGAGAGTAGATTCTGAATTGATAAAACTAAAAAGTTCAAAAATCAAATCCAACGTGGTCGAATTCCATAGAGAGGTTTTCGAAGCATTTCCTGAAAATCTATTAAAGCAATCCCGTAAACATAAGACAAGGAAAGTTAAAGCTTCAAAGAAACAAAATCCTAACTCAATTTAGATGGATTGAAAGTTTCGTAACCAGCTTTATTTGTTTTCTTCACAAAGAAAATACGATTGTGGCCATCAAACGAAAGCATGGGATGAGCCTTCTGAAAGATATTCGATTCGTTTCAGGGAGTTTCTTTGGTTACGGATTTTAAAAGCACACAGAGCTAAGCAGTTTATTTTGGAACTCATTTCATCAAACATTTAAGTTATAGTAATCCATGAATAAAATACTAAATTCTTAATCCATGAACTTAAAAGGTACATTTTAATGACATATTGTTTCTACGTAAAATCTGCTTGGTACATCTATTTATCCGCTCATCTTCGCCAGAAATGTAAATGAGCTGGTTTTAAATAGCAAGGGAATATGCAAATTACAAGCAGAAAGTTCGGCAACGCTACCAGCATCGCTACGTTTGCATTTTCTTTGTCAGGTACCGTTGGTTTCAAGTCCCTACTGGCTATCTTTATTGGAGTTCATGCTTACATTAGGGGCGACGTTTACAGACACATAATTTATTATTTATTTTATACATAATTTTTAAATGTGGCGTTTCCAAACCAATTAAGAGAAGGGACTTTATGTTCGCTAATAGCGAACATAAAGTCCCTTCTGGCCATTTAAATTTCAACACCACGAAGGAATTATCTGACGATAATCCAAATTACATGAAAGGAAGAAGAGGTTGGGACATGTAAATGATTTCAGCTCATTTAGACGACACAAGGTGAGCAGAAACGACATCTGAATGTCTGCATAAAAGAAAAGTTGTGTAGCGGATTTCTCATACGGAAAGCGCTTTGTAAGGTCGCTTAGAATATCGTGTTATGTCTCGAATAACAAGAACTGCTTACCAGCAAATATCGGAATGCGTTAGAGTCAGGATCGTTGCATATCGAGAGTGTGGATTATCGTTCCGTGATATGGCCAGTCGCAGTTGTCAACATCCATCCCCTGTCAAGCGAATATGCAATCAATGAGATGCTGAGGCTCATATTGAACGGCAGGCAGGATCTTAACGCCCTCCTATGACTAACGTCTGAGAGCGCAGACATATTGTGAGGTCAGCCCTGCAAAATCGTATCACCATATATCACGGGCCATTAGTCAGGAAATGGACATGATTGCAACACGCCTAGTATTCGCTCTTACGGTGCAGCTGCGTGGACTATCAACACGACGACCATTATTTCGGCTTCCCTGTACAATGCAGCATAAAGAGAGACGGCGGCTCTTGTGAGCCGAACGACAAAGCTAGATACAAGAGTAGCACAATGTCGTATTTTTAGACGAGTCCCTGTTCTTCGTGCAATATTCTCATGGCCGCATACATATCTGAAGGCTCAGAAGAGACCGCACGTCGCCTGCTTGCATTCGATATCCCCATAGCAACCGTGCACCTGGAGTAATGGTTTGGGCATCCATTGGGTGCACGACACGCACATCTCTAGTTCAGACCGACGGTAACTTGAACGCAGATCGGTACTTTTCTGAGACGTTACGTCCAGTAGTTGTGCCCTATCTTGAAGGCCTGCCAAACACTATCTTCCAACGAGATAATGCAAGACTACAAGTTGCACGTCGTGTTCTCATCTTCCTAGATACACAGGGTATTACTGCTGCTCTGGTCTCCAGACCTGTCACCCATTGAAAACATCTGATCAACGGTTTTTGACAGACTTTTCCGCCACCCTCCTCCAACTAATATGGTTGATGAAGTGTGGCATAGACTTGACGCATCATGGAATGAGTTAACCGTTTCGGTTAATATTCCATAATCGGGGTGAGCGCCAAACTTGCCGACGTTTTTTTTTTTTTTTTTTTTTTTTTTTTTTTTTTTTTGCGCGATTTTGATTTGGTTGCGCATATTTTATTGAGGCAAACCTAGAGCTTTATTTCGGTAGGAGTGCGAATTTAGTGTAGCCAGAAGACTTTTTTAAAATTTAATTTGGAAATACTGTGTTTGTGTTTAAAAGTTTTACTGTTTAATATTATTATTATATATATGTTTAATATTGTATTTAAATAAATATTTGCAGAAGGTTAAGCTGTTGTTGAAGGGAGAATGTTGGATTTCAGATGATGTGAAGTTTATAATTTATGAATGTTTTCATTTAATTTTATTTAGTTAATTATTTTTTTTTAATCTTGTTTCTTGCATGTGGCAATCGAATGATGTGGAACGAAAGTTGATTAGTGTGTTGAATTCCATGACGTTGTTTTATCATTTAATCAATTTCATTTACTATTCTGTTTGCATATAGTAATCGCTGTTCACCACTGTAAGCAAAAATTTGCTATTCTGTTTATGTTTAAAACTCACTTCGCAATGCTCTGATCTGATAAGTATACATATTTATTTACTCAATAATTCTTTACAAGAATTGTTCAATCTACTATTTTATGATGAATTACATAGATAGGACTGTTTTTACTTGCAAAGCTGTTGGACTTTGTTTTACACATCTCGTAATTTATCATCTCATTTTTACTATTCTGTTTACATAAAATAACGGCGTTTCACTACTGCAAAACTTAAAAGTTACTAATCTGTTTACGTTTAAAAATCATCTTATTGCTTTCATTGCCGTCAAAAAAATTCTCCAAATTTTGAAATCCAAAATAGTTTGGTGCCAACTTACCCCGCTTATGGAATAGTAGCCCCTCGTTTCTGACATCCAAGCCCAGTTCGACTCCATGCCTAACCAGTTAAGAGCCGTTTTAGATGCTTTTTAGATGCCGTTTTAGATGCCAAGTGTGGCAGCTGTATCATTTAATTCCCCCACCCTGTAAACCGCCAAACTGCTTACAAATTTAATCATTTTATTCTTATGGCATACTGTTTATATACAATACATATCTCGTTTGTATTTGCTTTCCTTCATGGTGATGCAAATTTAATGGTAAGGGTCGTTTTAGATGCCAAGGTTTGCAGCTGTTTGTATTAATTTCGCTCCACTGTGAACTCGCAAAGTGCTTACAAATTTAATCATTTTATCCTCATGGCATACTGTTTACGTATAAGTTTTTTTTTTTTTTTTTTTTTTTTTTTTGTATTTGCTTTTCTTTATGGTATTTCAATTTTAATGGCCAGCAATGTAAGATGGAGAGCACTCCGGGGTTGGACAGATCTGAGGGTCTTCAACCACTTCTTCCCCTACCACCAATATCTCGAGAGGACATTCTGCTCGCCATGTATTTAGAGTGCCCCCATGCAACAAAGACACTATGCATTTACAAATACCCATGCCTTTTCCAAGATTCGAACCCGGGGCCTTCGATATCGCAATAGGATCCCCTAACCACTATACCGTCTCAGCGGCACAAATAATATAAAGCTCTAAAAAAAAAAACAATGACTCTACAACCAGAATAGTACGTGTCCTTAAAAAATTAGTTGAACAGTAATCCCGAAATTTTATTCCAAATTTCAAACAATTTAAAATTAAATTAATGTAAAAGTGATAGTTGATAAGGTAATGATAAACATGAATTATAATCCATGCAAATCATAAACAAATATTGCATTTAAAGTGGTCATAAAGAAACATTAAACACAATAACCTCTCCGTTTTCTAACTGAGCAAGACTCATAGCGCACATATCTCCATGCTGGAATATCTCCCTAATACATACTTAGTGGTTAATTTAGCACGCCAATATATCCTATCACATGACATTACATCACATCACACGCATACACATCCTGCCGCATGAGTGTCACATCTCACTATTACTGAATCATTATTAGTATTAATGTTTCTTGTTTATGGGTATTTTAACTTCTATTATTGATATTTGCAGTTAATAAAGGGATTAGAAGAGTTTAGAATGAAGACAGTTTAAAGTATTGGATCGAACATTTGCGTCTCAGAACGCAGTAATCAATTACTAAAAAAATTACTTCTGATAATGTTCCAGTGGGAACTTTTGTAACTACATCACTTGATGTTATCAACTGAGTATGCATTGTTTACATAAAGTGCACTATAATAGTCACTACCAATAACATAGCTCATTAGGATTTGGTGAGATATTTCAAGCAATAGATAGTTTTTGTAACACTAGGAATTGTTAAATTTTATTCATTTCTAATATTAGTAGAATTTCTGTCGCATTATGCAGCTAATGAATAATTGTAATAAATCACAAGAGGACCTGCTATTAGCTTTTTATGAATTATAATAGTCCATATTCTGGAATATTTTTAAACTAGCTCTATTATGTATTATCCTAAATATCTTCACTCAAAAGTCAAACGTATTAGCACACACTGATGTTATAGCAAATTCCGATGCTTAAACTAATAACAAACAGTGCGACCGAATTAAAAGTGGTATAAAAGAATAACAAACTATGTAAACAAGTAACAGTAAATGTACCCTTAACTAACCTTGTTTGCTCATCTATTGAACTTTTTAAAAAAATATAGTCATATTTGCCTTGCCTAGCCAGGTTTCAACATGCAATGAATAACCCGATGGGATGGAACTCAATTCCATTTGGTTCACCTCCGAGGTCTAAAATCATCTAAGAGGCACACGCACTTACTAAATATATACCCAGTATCCTGGGTATCCTTCAGGAAATTCGAAAACTCTAAATCTTCAGAAGAATTGAAAATAAACATCCTCAGAATGCAGAGTGCACTAGGAAGATCAGTATAAATATCCTCAAGATGTTAGGTGATGAAGTCTTTAGGTCTTAGAATGAAGTCCTTAGATCATAGAATGAAGTCCTTAGATCTTAGAATGAGGGGATCTTAGAATGAAGATTTTGAAAACACCTTTGCATAACCCTTAACACAATGAAAACATCAAGGTATCCTCAGGATGTTAAATTAAACACAATGAAAACATTAAGGCATCCTCAGGATGTTAAATTAATGTCCACGGGGCAACTGAGAATTCAGATTATTAGGCTATCCTCAGTATGTCAGGGACTTTGGGATATAAAAAGGGCATTCTGAGAATATTTTGAATGTTGGCATATTATATCTTATTTTAATTTATATTTTAAATTTATACTTATAAATTAGCAGGTCTTCTCGCAAAACACACGAGCCTCACGTTCACCTTTCCTGGAATGCAATAGGCTCCCATCATTTGCATAGACGTAAACACCTGTTATAGGGCAAATCAGGTGCATAATTCCCTGGAAGGTAATGGTATAAACCGAACTGGATTAACCAATCCGATCTCGAGCTAAATCCTACAGAACATACCCTGAAAACTCTTGGATGAGAAACTGCAACTCACCTTTTTCCCTCTCAGAACTCTTCAGAATCTGAAACTAGTGCTACTACAGAAGTGGATTCGACTGCAACAAGGACTCTGCCTCTTTTCGTGTATGAAGCCACTTCGGTGTCACACAATTTGTGACCTTGGAGACATGTAGACGCGCGTTATCGTGGAGCAGAATCACTCCCGCCATGAGCAGCGCAGACTGTTTGCTCTTGATGGACTTGCGTAGGTTACGAGTGGATCAACGGTGCACGTCCTTGTTAATGTACATGGGGAGGTGACTTACATGCTTCCATTGCATGGTGTCCCGCTTTATCCACCAGTGCTCGTCACCGGCGACGATCCGCTCCAGGAAAACGGGGTCTTCATGATATCGGAACATTTGTTGCACTGCTAGCCCCATATGCAGTTCCTTTTGTGTTTCACTGAGCCTCTTCGGAACCCAATGCGCGTGCATCTTTAAGTAACTCAAACAGTCATGCACAGTTGTCCACACTGTCCCAACGCTGGCCTCCACCATCAGTGCCAACATTCGTATTGTGACAGGCCGAACAATTTTCTTCAGGTCGTTTACCTCGTTGAGGAGTTTGACCATGATTACCGTGTCTGCCTGGCCTCGTTTCGGGTTATCCCTTAAACACTCCCGGCCTTCACGAGAACGACCTGTTATGAACGACCCCCCCACTTTCTCACTGACCTGTCAGATACGTAGTCTCCTCCGCACACGGCCACCATCCGTTGATGAGTATCGGCTGGTTTAACCTCTTCCACAGTCAAAAATATGATAATATCTCGCGGCTCGTCAGTCGTCGAATTTTGCAAAATGAACGCCATGATCTCCTCACACGCACTGTCGCATCATTTAGACGGAACACACAATTACCTCTCTCTCTCCTGCGTCATATTCGTACGCCCGCGCGTGTGCATAGCCACGCTGAACACTACATTTGCATCCTTAGATGTCTCAATGCGTTATCCCAAAGCGGTATCTACAAATTTCAACCGGTTTGCTTGTTACGACGTTCCGTACCTTTTCATTTGAACACCCCTTATAATGTGTTTAGCATGTGATATGCGCTATTAACTGTCATAATAAGAAACTGAAATAAGCGGTTACAATTTGAACTAACAATAAAATTTAATTAAAGCAAAATTACTGAAAGGTATTTTAAGTATTTAATAAACATGATTTCCCATTCTTTCTAAAATTATTTTCGTTCGTAAACTAAATCTTGTTTTCATATCACAAAGCTTTCCAAATTTGTGTTCCGTTTTCTAACATGAATGGCAAATTTAAAATTCAGAAACGAATTACAAGAAGAAACATTTCAAATGACCTTTAGAAAATCAAATGCCTTAACTGTATGTCTCAAATGCCTTAACTGAATATGAATAGCAATAAAGCGAAGCACTTGATAGCCTACTCCAATCGTAAAAGGTCCATAAACTTTTATGAACAGACCCACTATAAATTTTAAAGCAAGTCCCTAAAAGAGGAAGAAACCGGGGAATAAAATTTTGCAGCATAGAGATAAACATAAACTAAGATACTTTATTTACGGGGTTTAGAAACCGTGTTTTGAAGATGAAGTAAAATTTACGCATTATTTCTTAAGAGAATGTATCAATATTTTGTTCTGTCTGACGTAAAATAATTATAATATTCATACTCTATCAACAATTATACCGTCCGTGGATCAGTAGTTCTTTTGTTACCCGAAAGATGAATAAAATCTCATATCTGTTCAATAATCATGCAGTTTCGATAAACTGTGCTAGGAAATTTAATCACAGTTCCTATAATAGTAATTAAATACATATTTGTCCGCAGTAATTATTCGTACCTCTATTTTAAATTTTTTTAAATTATAATCTGGTATAAACAGTAATCTTCATTTTTTTTTTAATCGGAAACACATAAAACTGCAACATCCTTTCTATTCACTGGAGAGGAAGGAGCCGCCAATCCACTGAGGCAATCAGCATATTGGCCAGGTAGTCTCGCTATTAGATCTTACTTTGCATCAGGTTTCTTGGATAGCAGGCTTCAGAGAGCTATGTTTGACGAATGGATAAATAAACTGAGTTTTAGTTCATTTCAAAAATCGGTGAGGAGCAAGCAGATTGCTGGATGAGTAAACGGTTGAAGAATGGGAAAATAGTGCAATAGAGTAGAGGTGTTGTGTAGAATTGTTATGTATTATTTGACAGTGCTTGGTTATTTTATTATTTTATAGTGAATAGTGAATTCTTAATATTCATATTTGAGGATTAATTTTTAATATATGGTATTGTTTAAGCTCATATTTCTTTTGAATACAGTAAAGCTCTTATTAAGCTTGTAGGGTTTATATTTATTTTAACTAACATTTATTTTAAGTTTAAACTATCTTTCCTGTCAAGCCTTACTTTCCCCTGGAACTTCCAATGCCAGAATATGTAAATTTTAGTAGAACGCGCAAGGATTCAAATTATCAGCGGAAGTATTCTGATTTAAATAGAAAGGAAACGAGTTCGGGGTGTGATATTCTTACTTCACGAGCGCGGAGGTAGTTAGCGAGAAATTGAAGAACCCCGCGTTTCGGCCTATGTGCTTGGCGGGAAGTAGTGTTAATCGTTCAAGTGAGCTTCAAGTCTGCTGAATTAGCAGCGGTATTGTAAAACGCGGTGAGTTAGTTATTTTAGAGAACCTCGTAGTTAGAGTCTTGTCTTTAGTTTCTTTTCAGGTTATTATTTTTATTTGACCGCCGAGTTGGCGCAGTCTGTGAGCGTCAAGAGCACGCAATTGTAAATTTTTACGTTGAATAAAAAGGGACTTAAACCCTTTACAAGACTCTGTGTTTTATCCAGTTTTCACAGTCGCCTCTTGGTTGCGTGCAAGTTGGAGGCGCGCAACGTTACATTGGCGCCCGAACACTTATCGAACTGAAATGGCCGAAAATTGGATGCAGGCCGCACTATGGTGGAAGAATATAAGCAAATTTTTATTAGGGGAATTCGGAGGCCAGACATATACATTTGAAAATTTGAAAAGGTCGTTATTAAAGGCCTTCCCCATAGTGAAAGATCGAGCAAGGCTAGAAGCCGAGCTATATAGTTTTATCAACGAAATATAGAAGAGTTGACGGACTTTATTCTGCGAAAAATTAAGCTGACGGATATGCTGTATGGGAAGAAACCCGACGCGGAGATTATTGAAATAATCTTACCAAGATTGTTACCTGCTGTTCAAGACTACTTCGAAATTAGAAACCCAAGCACATTGCAGGAGCTCTTCGAATTGGCGGTCAAGTTTCAAAATCGCAGAATAGCGGAAAAAGCGAGAGGGGCATCGTATTCTCAAAGTACCCGAAGGAAATCTTCAAATGAGGAAACCAGAAATGGAAATCGCTCTTATGGGGGAAAGAGCTATCAAGCTAACTCATCGAAACTCGAAGGTCAAGGCCCAAAAAGAAAATTTGAAAATAAACATCCGCGTACCCAGAAGGCACAGATTGAAAGGAAAGCTTTAAACGAGTAGAGGGGCCTGTGAAAGGGAGGGTCCAGACCCCGGAAGTTTTAAAAAAACCCTCAAATTGACATTTAAATACGGTCATCGTAAAAAACTCACAGCTACCAATTATACAAGTCCTGGTTGGCGATGTACCAGTAGAAGCCCTCATCGATACAGGAGCAGAAGGAAATTTTATGAGTGAAAATTTCTTCAAAAAGAATTTTTATAGGGTATGATTATTTAAAACCAAAAATACGGAAATTATAGCGGCGCAAGGAAAAACATGTCACTGCATCGGGAAATTATCATTAAACTTACAGGTAAAAGAGGAAAGTCTCAAAGTATTAATTTTTGTAGTGAAAAATCTGCAAAATTCTCTTATTTTAGGTATGGAGTTTTTAAGGGCCGCGAGGGCCAAATTAAATTTTCAAGATAGTTCCGTAGTGTTGGAGATGGACCAGAGGGTGGTGGAACCTGTGGAGGCACCGCAAGTGGACCTTAGCCATCTGAATGACCATGAAAGGAAAGCAATACAGCAAGTGGTGAGTAATTTTTCTCATTTATTTTCAGAAAAACCAGGAAACTGCCAAATAGTCACGCACAAGATTCAATTAAATGCCGAAAAACCTTGTAGGACTAAACCTTATCGGTATGACAAACAAAAAGACGTAATCATCGAAGAACATATTCAGGAGATGTTAAAGAATAAAATAATAACGCCCATAAATAGTGAGTACGCGAGTCCAGTCGTACTATGTAGGAAAAAGAACGAGTTTCCTCCTTCGGATAAAAGGGCTTGGAGGTTTGCTATTGATTACAGAAAACTAAATAGTATTACCAAATTTCCAGTTTACCCTTTGCCGGTTATAGACGAGATCATTAGACAGATCAAATCGACAAGATATATGTCTACTTTGGACTTAACGTCTGGCTACTATCAAATAGCTATGAGACCCGAAGATATACAGAAAACCGCGTTTATAACAAAATCGGGCACTTATGCATTTTTACGCATGCCCTTTGGGTTGTGTGGGGCCCCATCAACATTCCAGAGAGCTATGGACATTGTTCTAAAGCCTGTCCTAGGAAAATCAACTTTAATTTATCTAGATGATATAATTATAACGAGTAGTACGTTGGAACAACACATTAATGACCTCGAACAAGTTTTTAAATTATTAAAAGAGGCCGGTCTTACAATTAACGCCTCAAAATGCAAGTTCGCAACTAAAGAACTTGAATATCTCGGTTATAAAATTTCGCAAAAGGGTATAGAAACGCAAGATTCAAAAATAAAAGCTATTAAGAATTTCCCACCGCCCAACACCGCCAAGAAACTTTCGTCTTTCCTTGGACTATGTTCTTACTATCGATCTTTCATAAAAGATTTCGCTAATATTGTTGAACCACTCTTAGTGATCAAAAGAAAAAGGGGTAAATTTACGTGGACAGCGGAAGCTAACACAGCATTTGAAAGATTAAAAGAAGCGCTAATTAATGCCCCTGTTTTAAAATTCCCGGAGGGGGACGAAAACCTGGAAATTGCAGCAGATGCGTCAGACTATGCGGTGGGTGCGGTTCTTATGCAAAATAACCATCCTCTGGCATTTTTTAGTAAAACATTGACTCAGACACAAAGGAATTATACAGCTACAGAAAGAAAAACATTAGCCGTATTAATGGCTGTACACAAATTTCGAGTTTATTTCGGCAAATCGCCAGTAACAGTCTTTTCGGATCATGCGGCTGTTGGTAGACTTTACTCGGGGAAAAACCTAACGCCCAGGTTAATAAGATGGGCTTTAAAACTCCAAGAATATAATATCACAATAAAATATAAACCGGGTAAGGAAAACAATGTAGCTGACGCACTTTCTCGTATAAAACTGGACGATGAAGGAAATGAACTTAAATGCGCTGTGTTGACTTCAAAAATTTTAGATTCTAGAGATACGGTTATTACTGAACTGAAAGCTGATCCTGAATTATGAAATATCTATGCTTATTTGAAAGACCCCGAAAGCTTCGAGCACACAGATATCGATGCGATAAGAAATAGAGCAAAAAACTATGAAATAATAGATAATTTATTATTCTATACGAAAACAACAAACGAAAATCTTGAGTATAAACCAGTCATCCCAGCCTCGCTTCGATTAAGCATTTTGAACGAATTACACGAAGCAAAAACAGCGGGCCATTTAGGGGTCAGAAAGACTTTAAAAAGGGTACGCGAGGCGGTATATTTCCCGCAATTATACAAAATAGTAACGGCGTATGTCAGGTCCTGCAATCAATGTCAGTTAATAAATGATATTAATTACAGCCCGGCCGGGTACTTAAATAGCATTCGCGCTACATTTCCGAATGAAATTTTAGGCATAGATCTTCTTGGTCCCTTCCCCCAGAGCGAGTTAAATAAAAATCGTTTTCTTTTAGTAATAGTAGATCATTTTTCAAAATGGACAGAAATTGTTCCACTTAAACGCGCGACAGCCAAAACAGTCGCAGATGCATTCTTACACAGATACATTTTAAAATACGGTGCACCGATAAAAGTCATTAGCGATAACGGAAAACAATTAATTAATCAAATATTTGAAAACATATGCAATGGACTTGGCATACGCCATATCAAAATGGTTCCGTATAGACCACAGGCTAACATAGCAGAAAGAGTTAATAAAAACATAGTAAAAATAATTCGCAGTTACGTGAGCACACATCACAAGCGCTGGGATGGCTACATAAATGAATTAGCTTATGCTTTAAGAACGGCAAATCACGATACTACGGGAAAAACCCCTGCAGAATTATTTTTAGGCCGACAGTTAATTACGCCTTTAGATAAATTATTCTTTGTGCAACAAAGAGAGCAAGAGTTTAAACAAAAAGATGTGCAAAAGCTGATTGATCAGGCGCTTAAAAGCTCGGATACGGCAAGAAATAGGCAGAAAATATATTATGATAGAAAACGCCGTGAAGCAGATTTTAAAGTTGGGGATAAAGTATTGAAGCGGAAATTTTCTTTATCAAGTGCCCCAGACAATTTTACGGCAAAGCTAGCTCCAAAATTTGAAGGCCCCTATGTAATTCAGGAAATCAAAGGAGTAGTATTATATCTTAAGAACGAGAGAGGGAAAATCTGTAAAGCAAGTCCCGACCAGGTGAAAAAATACTATAATCCAAATGATTTTGAAATCCTTAAAACTTTCTTGCAGGACTCAAGTCTAAACGAAGTAGAAGGTCCAGAGATAACAACAACTATTCCACCACCCAAGAAACAGAGAACTGAAGAGAGACCTAGCCCTTCTACAACCCGGACGTCGGTATCAAAAAGAAAAAATAACTTTCAAACTCCAGCGTTTAAGAAAAACAAAAATACAGATGCACCGGGTAAAGAAACCGTGGTAAAGAGAAAAACACCACCTACAAAGGATCGCAGGAGAAATTATATATCAAGGAGAACTCGCACTCGGCCACAGAGTCAGGTGCCAGCAAGGCCGCCGTTCCGGAAACTGAAACGGCAACAGGAGGCACAAAAATACGACGAACAGAAGAAATTCAAGAAAGACTCCAGACCGGAGGACATCAAGACCAGCCGTTCCAGGGAAAAACGGAAATGCCAACCACCAGACGATTACTCCGCCAAGAGGCCAGCATGTAGAGGACGCAAAAGAAAAAGTAATGTGGACGATAATCGGAGGGCAGTAAGGAGAAGATTGACATCCATGAAACCTCTAACTTGGGACCAATATTGCCAAAAACGAATGACGGAGTTTCAAGCATCGAAAACTCAAAGATAAGTTAAAACCTTCTATAAATTTTTTTTCTCTTTTGTTCCGAAATGTTATGCATAAGTACGAAGTTCTATGTTTTGACGAAAGTCAATATGTCTCGGTTGAGACTTAGTTTTGTTTTACTTTATTTAGCTAAGGCAAAAGTATTATTTTCTTTAAGTGTAAAAGCTAAAAACAAGCATTTTCTGTTGGTCGAAAGACTAATTCTGTTATGTTAAAGCCAAAATTTGGCCGAAGATAAAAATAACTTCGTATTCTTGTATTAATAAGAATTTTAGTTTCAGTGCCGCCAGCTTGGCGAAGAATGAGTAAAGTAAAAATTTATTTTCTCTTATTCATTTTATGGTAAATTGTAAAAATCATATGTATTAAAATTTTGTAAATGTACGTAAATACTTGAATGTTATGTAAAAGTAGAATTTAGTCTAGAAACATAAAATTGTAGATGCTAAAAGTGAATGCTTAAAAGCAATGAAGTCAAAATTTAAGTATTAAATTGTAGATAAAGTCATGCTTTAGAGCGAAAGCCTGCATGTTTAAAGATGAATGAGGGGGAAGTTAGAATGAATGTGTTTTGTAGGGTTCTCCACCTACATTTGAATTTTTAAGAATATTAAAGTAGCTCATTGAGTGGTAGAATGTCGAGTAAGGTGTGTCTATTTGGTCGTTGAATTCTAACAAATCATGGTGGTTAGGGGAAGTGTTGTAAGACTAAAACACGAATATTCCCGTTTGACACCACACACGGTGGAGAGCCAGGGTAAAGTTAAATTAATGCTTGAAAAATTGAATGAATGTGAAGTAAGCAATAACTAAGAAAAACGAATCGTTTAAAAACAAAAATTTATTGTGTCAAGAAAGTGTAAATTATAATGTATGTAGAAAGATACTGATACTTATTCCTTCCAGATGCTGGAAGGAAAGACCAAGATAGATTGATGAAGTCCAGGGAAAGTTGCTGTAAGAAGAGAAAGTTATAAGTATACACAGAATTTTAGTATACAATTTGTTACATAAGATTTTTTTTTTGTGTAAACGAGGTTCTCGACAGTTAGTTCAGAATTATAGAAACTTACAACAGGTCGTTTGTAGGACCTGCTTCCAAGTTTTCCAAATTCTGGAAGCGGCAAATGTAGGGTTTATATTTATTTTAACTAACATTTATTTTAAGTTTAAACTATCTTTCCTGTCAAGCCTTACTTTCCCCTGGAACTGCCAATGCCAAAATATGTAAACTTTAGTAGAACGCGCAAGGATTCAAATTATCAGCGGAAGTATTCTGATTTAAATAGAAAGGAAACGAGTTCGGGGTGTGATATTCTTACTTCACGAGCGCGGAGGTAGTTAGCGAGAAATTGAAGAACCCCGCGTTTCGGCCTATGTGCTTGGCGGGAAGTAGTGTTAATCGTTCAAGTGAGCTTCAAGTCTGCTGAATTAGCAGCGGTATTGTAAAACGCGGTGAGTTAGTTATTTTAGAGAGCCTCGTAGTTAGAGTCTTGTCTTTAGTTTCTTTTCAGGTTATTATTTTTATTTGACCGCCGAGTTGGCGCAGTCTGTGAGCGTCAAGAGCACGCAATTGTAAATTTTTACGTTGAATAAAAAGGGACTTAAACCCTTCACAAGACTCTGTGTTTTATCCAGTTTTCACAGTCACCTCTTGGTTGCGTGCAAGTTGGAGGCGCGCAACGTTACAAGCTAGCTGAATAAGGAGGTGAGTTTTTCGTTTCTCACGAAGCGACCATTTTGGGGTCAAATGTCGGCGGCAAGCTGCCTTTTCCTCCCCTTATCGTTCAGGGTTTGAACATGTGGTTTGCTCGTGTCGAGGCGAATAGCTCTTGGTTCGAGGACAATGGCTCTAACGGGCGTCCCAACTTGACAGAATTATGTGTTGAGAACATTCCATGCTGTTTGCATGGGGAAGCGGGTATGTCATTTTAAAAGATGGAACTCATTTTTCTCGAATTTTGGAGGTTAATTATTGCTCTTGTTGTAGTTGATTAAAGAAAGTTCAAGTTTTGTGTTGGATTGGTAACATTCAATTTCATAGATATTTAGAGAAAATTTTGAATATAGAGGGACGTATTTTGAGAGTCACCGAGGTTTTTAAAAGTGGTTGCACGAAAGGTAGGGGAGACGTTTTAGCATTTTTTTCATCTTTGAAAAGTTTACAATTAAAAAACAAGAGTGAGCGGAAACGTTAGACCTTAACTTGGCGGCCTTTAGGGCCGACCGAGGTCTACGAGTCCAGGTTATTACTGCCTCCTAGTGGCTTGTGGGATGGGGGATCGGTCCGGGCACGTTGCGGGCTCCAATCGTGACAGTTGTGGGCGAATGTGGCCAAAGGTCTGGGGCTAGGTCCCGCGTTTTCTCTGACATGCAGTTCTCGGACATTTTTGTTTTGATTTCGTCGCTGGTTTCCCTTTTTCTTGTTGTATAATTCAGGGTGCTAGTGTTGCATATTCAGATTGCTGATTAAAATTTAAAAGTGGGTGAGTCGTCATATTCTGTTGTCATTGGGAGTATCGAATCCCGGATCTGTGGTATAGTGACTGGAATTAGTGTTCATGTTAAGTTGGATCTCCTTGAGTGCAGAAGGGTGTATCCCTGAGTCAATTTTTCACAACAGCTGAATTGATCAGTTAGTGTGGTCTTGATGAAACACAATTTTTGAACTTTCTTTACGTACGTTTCGGCTTATAATAGGGAGATGAAAACTGAATTGGAATCCTCCCTCCGCCGTGAGATGATTTTTTCGTATTTTTTTTCTGTATCGCTATGTGTTCTTAAACGTATTGCACTTAACTGATTTAAATATTCGTTAAAAGGATAATTAGGTTACATGTTTTGCCGTTCACCTAAAATAAGTGATTTGAAATGTTTATATATGCAATATGAGATAGGCTATTATACTGTGTAAGCATCTTAAGTTTGATAAACGTTTATTTTGTTTCAAAACTTTACTGTCCTCTCTTATTTTCACTTCCGGCCAGAATAAACGCGTTAAATTTTTTATGCAAATTGTACTTGCTAACGCTTAACTATTTAAGTTGTGGCTTTTCGCCAAGAACAGAGTTACATGGAGAGAGCGTGAGCTTTTCAATCAGTTACTGTCCGCCTTTAAGAGCAGAGGTTTAGTCCTCTTTATGTCTAAGACGTATTGTAGTTTTCCTCAGTTTGCGTGCTACATGCGTAATAATCTGAAAGGCCAGTCTTAGTGTGAATCATCTGTGTAAAGTACCCGAGTTTAGTTCTTATTTAAATTTAGGTAGTTAGTAGTTCTTATATTTTTACGTTCAGACCACAAGTAGTTCGTCTTTGTATCCCGAAGTGCGGGAGCGCCTGTAATATCGTGGAGAATAAAAGGTAAAGTTAACTCTTCCTGCTTGTGTTTTCCATTCCACACATACTCGAACATAGCTTGAGTAAGCTCCCTGTTCCGATTCAGGACATTAGATGTTCCCTAAACAGATCTGTCGATCAACCAGTCCTGATAACTGAAGTTTCCTTTTAGTACAAAAAAAATAAATTTAGATGTATACTGCAAATCATTAATTAATAATTCACATTTAATCCAAATGTGAATTATTACTTAATGATTTGTATTATTCATACACATAATGAAAGATAAGCGATATTTCTTTACCTTTAGATGATTCCTGAGGTACAAATTTGATGATAATAACGATCTCTAAAATGAAGTGTATCTTTTTCCTATACAGTGCTTGAAGATAATAAAAACAAACTTTTTTGTATTCAGAAAAAAGTCTATGGGCTTGAAAAACTTAAAATCAAGTTGCTGAAAAATCAAACGATCAGAAAGTTTAAATATGTTTTTATCGTGTATTTTTGTAATAGCAGATTAAATTTTGGACCCTCTCATTTTTAAATAAGTATCCAATAATTTTCCAAATGTTGGTGGTAGTGATTATAAAGAAATTATGTTTAATAAAACACATTCTTTAAAGTAAATCAACGAAATTTCATTTTATTGTAATATTGTAAGTCCTTTCTTTGAGGTTCCTTTCAGGCTGAGGAATTTAATATAAGGTACGAACAATAGAATAACGACAATGAATTTTATCGTAGATGAACTTTTGAATATTCGTTTTTTCGTCCTGCAGTCTCTTCATGAAACCAAAGAAAAAAAGGAAAGAAAACTCAAGAGGTGAAGCAGAAATTTATAAGTGCTCTTAAAAGAGAAAAGCCTAAATTTCTTCCCTAAGAAAATGCATTGTAAAATTTTAATTTATAAAGAGGGAAATTAATTTCCATATGTTCTCAAGTAATATATATTTTGAACATAATAGTTTTTAGTTTCCTTTTAATGCGACATAAAAGTGATATATGTGGGATGAGGTTAGGATTCAAATAGAGGAAGGCAGTGGCATTTTAAGGGTATTTAATGATGAAAGAATAAACATGATTATGGTATGTACAGAGTGAAAGGAAGTAAGATAAAAATTTAGCTCCATAGCATAGGGTGGCATCACAATAGTGGTAATCCTCACACCAAATGGGAATGTTTTAAAGTCTCTAGCTACTACGTAATAGTTTTTAGGATCTGTTCACCATGTTGCTGTCGCAGCATCTCTCACGCGCAGAAGTGGAGAAATCAACTTATCACACAGCTTCGAGAATCATCTAGCTGCTTATGCGGTTGCCAGGTGCAGGAAGGAGAAAGATGGATACGTTGTAAGATCGAATGTCCACACGGCCATTCTGTCTTGCCGGGTGTCCTCGCCTGGGGGTTGATCTGAAAAGAAAGGGAAAAAAAAGCAGAGAAAGTGAAAAAAATCAATGTCCAGGTGGCGAATGTTAGCTTTGTGCACCACCAGTTCATCTTATCAGTAGAGGTTGACATCATAATGGTGTCGTCATGGCGTATCTTTCGTACTTCGTAATAATCAGAGGGATGAACTGTCTCATAAAGACCGAAGAATTTCTGACGAAGTTTAAGTCCAAGTTTCAGTTCAAGTCGAAGATTCAGTCCAAGTGGAAGTTTCAGTTCAGGCTGGATTGGCATTTGGTGTCCAAGTTTATATTTGCAGGTAGGTTTGCGATGTTTCTTATACTGTCGTATATGTGCGTGCTGTAAACGGAGGGAGTTCCGTTGGGCTTCAATACATAATGCAGGCTTTTCATCATCTTGCTGTGTCAGCAATTTCATTGTCTTTGAAGTTCGTTTAAATTTCCTTCGTTTATACTTCCAGGCTCTCTTCTTGCGTTTCTTTGGGCGTGAAGCAGATAAAGTGTATGAAACAGTAATTTTTCTTCCAAATATTTCAGCATTCTTTTTTGCCTCAAAAGCTTCAACTGGAATGTCATAGACAAGTAGTTTCCTTGGATTATTTTTCTGTTCTTTGGGAATTTCTGCACTTTTAGCAGGTGTTTTCTCGTTTGCTTGATCAGCACATGCTTGTGCAAATTGATTCAGTTTATTTTTCACAGTTGCTTCCGTATTATGCACGTTTGGATCATTATCGACATCATCATCATCATTAGCTTCATGACTCATCATCATCTTTGTTGTCATCAACATCATCTGCATTGACATGATCTTCATCAACAACAGCAACGTCATCTTGATCAAAATCATTAACATCCTCTTCATTAGCTTCATGAGTGCCATCATCATCAGCAGCACCATTAGCGTTATGATTGTCGTCATCATCAATATCATGATCTTGATCCATGTCGTCGTCTGCGTCATCACCATCTTCATCAACATCATCGTCATGAGCTCCAGGATTGGTATCAGCATCCTCTTTGTCATTGTGATCATCCAAATTAAAATTGTCATCATCGAAATCCAATTCTGAATCGTCATGTGCATCATCATTATCATTTTCCTTAATTGTTTTCTTCAAGTGAATTTCATTTTCTGTTATTTTCTGAAAATCTTCCATAGCAGTGTTAACTTCATGTGGTTTGTGAGGAGTATTGATATGTTGAACTTCTTCGAGAATTTTCGATTTTGAGATGTGTGAAAGATCAGGTGGAAATGTGTGATCATGAGTAACATTAGCAACATTAACAAAAATTTGATCATTATTATTGTTGCTTAAATGAATACCGTCTTTATCAAATGTTAATCGAGTTTTTTGCAAAAAGTCTATTCCAATAATGGCATCAAGAGGAATCATATAGTCTTTTACTACATTGATTTTAGCAGGTAAAATAGTGTTTTGAATTTGAATGTAGTCCTCAAAGAATCCAATACTTTGAGCTGTGTCTCGGCCAATTCCTGAAAACATAGTTCTGGAGGAATGCAATGGTGGAGAACCAATTTTTCGGTATGTTTTTTTCATTAATTAGCGTTGCTTGTCATCCAGTGTCATAGAGAGCAGTTAACTGAGTTCCTTTAAGTTGAATATCAACATGCATCGGGTGCTTAGAAAAGTTTTGGGTGGAAAGTGCATTTACAGTACTATCAGATGTAGAACAATTACCAGATTCCGTGCTAGAAGTACCAGAACGTTTGGGACAATTGGAATGAAAGTGACCATAATTGTGGCAGCCATAACATAATTTGCCATTAGATTTATTTGGACAAGTATTGCTTTTGTGACCTTTTAAACCACAGGAATAACATACTAGTTGAGTATCTGATGTACGTTTAGCATCAATTTTAGCATTGGGAAAGGAATTTGTAAATTTCTTTGGAGTATTTTGCTTCAAATTTTTTGAATTGTTAAAGAGTTTTTCATAAATCTTCAGTTTTTCTTTAAATTCAGGAATGGATTTAAAACCGTACAAAAGTATTTTGTTGTTTGATGAATCAGGAATACCATTGATAGCATAATCAATCAAAGAAGAATCATCCATAGAACCTTTGTGTGCGAGGTCTCTCACAGCTAAAAAATATTCTTGTAAGGTTTCAAATGGTTTCATGTGACGAGATTCCATTATTTTATGTAATTGAAGGCTATTAATTTTTTCCGAAAATTCATCTAATAAATGGTGTTTTAATTGTTCCCAATTACTAATTCCACGAATTGATCTTATTAAAGTTAAAGCTGGACCGGTAAGACATTTTTTAATAAAAAATACTTGGTGTACAGGATTCGTGATTTCATAGATATTAAAAATATCTTCTATGTCAGAAATAAATTTTCAACGTAATTATCCCGAGAAGAAAAGGGTTTGATCAAATCAACAATGTCCTTTAAGCCAAAACATTGAAACGGAACAGTCTGTGTTTGCGGGTTAGTTGATGCCAATAAATTTGCAGGCGCACTTTCAAGAGAGATTTTTGCCTCCATTTGTTTACAGAAAGATTTATCTGGAGTGTGATTAATGGCTGTTTGGGCGACGCAATGCGTCGAGGGTGAAAGTTGCACCCAAGCTTCTTCTTCAAGGTCACTGTAGTCAGCGGAATCTGATTTTAATAATGAGACATCAGCTAGATTCGTAAGAAAATTGTTAGCACAGTTTTCACATCGGTGGAAAATTCTAAATATAGTAAGTTACAAATGGCAATTAATTCCGCAAGAGAAAATTTTTGATATTTTTTTGTTTCGTATCTTCAACATTAAATGGTTTGGGAAAACCAGAAAAATTGCGTAACCTAGCACGATTCTGCCGATCACCATCGGAGCCAAAAACTAAACGATGTAAAAGCTTGATATGCTTTGTACTGGCAGTTTTTAATGACCGTGCAATGTCGGGATAATCGTTAAGTGTAGCCATTAGTTATCAGTTTTGTTTTAACCAAATATGAAATTCCACAAAATATGTATGTTTCGATTTCATCAAATATTATTTATCTGGTTTCAGAGATTATCACAACAAAATATGTTAATTTTTCTTATTATTCACAATAATATTAATTCTTCTTAGTATATTACACAATAACTATGATGTTAAAACACTCAAAAATCATAAATGAAATTGTGAACATATGATTCACACAAATAGTAAAATATATCGTCAAACAAATCTTCATATAAGACTATGTTAAGAATGAAAAATAGAATTTTCACGAAAAATAGAATAGATATGATATCAAAATTAATAACTTCAAATAATATTCTACAGTCGTTGTAAAATATAGGCATCACAAGAAATAAGAAATTTATGTACCAAATTCGAAAACGAAAGTAATTCTTCAAAGTAACTTTTTTAATATATCACAATTCTTTAAATAGTCAGTAATGTATTTCGATCAAAATCAAATACCTTTAGTTTATTCAATTGAACTTCATCAAAACTGTTTAATTAATTATCATCAATATCAAATTCGAAAACGGAAGTGTTAATTCTTCAAATTAATAATCATTCAAAAATAAATGAATTTTCATCAAAATCAAATGCCTTTCGCTTCTTCAAATAAACTTCATAAAAAGGCGTCATCAAATATTCAAAATAACTTGAAAGTATATTACTTCCTCATTAGTATTACTTCATCAAATAAAATTAGCTCTACTTACGTGCTGACGAATCACAACTGGGATCTTGCGATATTAGTCCATAGGTTTTCAAAGTATTCCATCATGAATAGCTACACTCGGTAAAGCTATACTCAGTACGTTATATGGTAGTCTAGGGGGTTTAAAAAGTTGAAGGGAAGAACAGATTTTAGTTCAAGGGGTCGAAAGAGTTCGCGGGCCGAGCCCCCATGTGGGATGAGGTTAGGATTCAAATAGAGGAAGGCAGTGGCATTTTAAGCTTTTTATAAGGAAATTTCGTTTTCGACATGAACATTTAAATTCGTTTAAAAGGCATTTAAAGGGCTGCCGTATTTGTTTTTCAGACTTTGCACTCGCAGACAAGCCACTAACGTATTTTATTTCGAACTGTAGGAATTGCAACATGCATATTATTCTTTCCGTAAATGGCAACAGGAACTACTTCGAGTTTTGTTTACGTTTAGCGGCACGGCGAAGTTCGTTTGCTTATATTTGTGATTTGTTTTTATAAATCGAAAGTATGTATGCTGTGAGTTCCAGATGGCGAAAACCTGTGTCCCGTTCTTCAAAAAGAAAAGGAAACTTGCAAGTGATAAAGCAAATAAAAAATGGAATAAATGCAAAAGTGAAGCTGTTGAATGTTTTGATACTGGTTTGCATAAAGTATGCAATCCAAATGCTGATGTTTCACACCATTCTGATATAGATGTGCTACTACATTCTGATTGTGCTGACACACAGAGTATAATTTTAAACAATAGTAAAATGTCCAGGACTGAACAGAAGTTGTGTTTCTTCAGTAACGCTGGAACAAATGATGATTTAGTGGAAAATAATGCTTCTACTTACACTGTCATGTGCGGATTTATTTACTGAAAAAACTTAGATGTCAGTATTGCAATAAAAATGAACTAAAAGTAAACAAATAATGATAATTTTGGTTATTCTTCAAAGCTACAGATAATGTGTAATTCATGCAATGCACTTTATGGCTCAACATATTCAAGTCCACGACTGGCTGAACAGCTGCGTTTTGAGATAAAAAAAAAACCTTATTGAAGCTTTTCTAAATATTCGTAGAGGGCATTCTGCTATGAACAGTTTTCAATGTCTGTTGGTATGAAAACAATGGGCAGGAAAACTTTCGATAAATGTGTTGTGCCGCTTGTAAAAGAAAGCAAGAGTATAAAAGAGAATGCTTTTGAGCTGTCGAGGAAAGCAGTACGGGAACAACATGAAATTCTATATGAATGATGAAATTATATATGAAAATGAAATTATATATGTTTGAATGAAATTATATATGTTTTTAATTAGTCATGTTTAGCCTGAAATATTAAAGTATTTTCAAAGCAATGTGATTCTGAATATCAAAATGTGCATAGAATTGAATATCAAGTTATTTAACACTGTTTTGACTTATGTTTAAATTTTTATGCTACTTATCTATAATCTCTTCGACTGTAAAATTTTTCTACCATCGAATAATCACATTTTGATATACTTTCCAAAATAATTAAAATATTATGTTTTATGCATTTAGTTTTTTTTTCATAAATATTAAAATATATATAAATTGATGTCATTATCAAGTATAAAAAGTTGCATAAAATTAAGTAAATATATAGTTTATTACTACAAAATCAATTGCTAGGTCAGTCAAAATATGATTAGCACAGCCAATGGAATTCAAGGAATTGTGTCTACATTTATGCCATAAACCATGAAACGACACGTACTCACCTTTCATAGATGGATAAAAGTTTTCATGTTATTCCTTACTATTTTCTGGACAACACAAATACCTTCTCCTTTATACCTTTGATCACATTTACAAGCTGAACAACACATTTATTGCAAGCTTTCCTATCCATTGCTTTGATACCAAGACACTGAAAACTGTTCTGTAACCGAATGTCCTCTACCAATATTTAGAAAGAATTTGACGTTCTTTTGTTTCAAATTGTCCTTGTGCAATCAATCAAAGACTTGAATAGATTAAATCCATTTCATTTATATAATATTGTATTTGCAATGCTATGCAGAATAACTAAAGAAAAACTTTAGACAATAATATTTGAAATATAGGTAAAAGTAGGTTAGCAAGTAAATCTACGTGATGTACCGTGTGTTATGCTTGTCTACAGAGCATAGCACATAAAATTGATTCTGTTTAAACCAAATGAACAACATTGAGCTGAGAAAGAACTAATAAACGAAGTAGTAATATAATAGAATGCAGAAGCATTTATAAGTCATTTTCAGGTATGTAAGTAAAAGTAAATCTTTATATTGTGTTTTCACGGATTTCAGATTTTTGAAAATTTTAAGTACTGAATTTATCTCTTGCGTTTTAATTGTTCTCGAATTATTTTCATACTTTATTTGTATCATTCCAATACTATGCATAAGAGAACTGTGCATCCATTTTACTATTAATGAGCTTTTTTAGGAATTGTTAGGCTTTTCGTAAAATAACGACCCATAAAAATTCAAAAAATTGGGAAAACTTTAATAAATAATTTATTTTTCAATGATGTTTCATCCTAATTTAAAATGCATGCCCAATTTTATTTAACATTTGATATAGATTCATTAGGAAAATTATTGTAGTTGTCTGATTAATTTTTATGCGCAAGGGGCTATATGGATATAAGTATAAAAACGTAAAAATACATAAAATTATTTTACGTTTTTTTGAAAAATTTTACCTCTATCATTATAAAATTGTATATTTAGGTAAATACATGCACAATACACATAACTGAAAAATATTTTAAAGTTTGAGCAAAAAGTAAGAATTTTTCATTTAAACGTCCCGTTTCCCCTTAAAGTCTCTGGCTACTACGTAATAGTTTTTAGGATCCGTTCACCACGTTGCTGTCGCAGGCATATTCACAAAGCCTACAGACAATTTCGCTACGGGCTGCTCTCATTGGAGGAAATATCTGCTTGGCAGTCATATTTGGAATGGCGAGTTATCGCCCTGTAGGAGTGGTAATTAACAGCAAACAAACGGAAACAGCGTTTATTTCATTCAATATTTTTTTTTAGTTTATGAATGAAAGCTTAGAGGAATTGTGGGGAATATATCTTAAATAACCTACTGATCTTATTAATAGTTTATTTGTATTTGAATTTAAACTTTTAAAAGTACGTAATTGTTTTACAAGAAAAGGTGTTTATATCGAGACAGCATATGCACTTTTTCGTTATTTCACTTAGGAAGAGTCTATTGTGTAAATTTTCATAGCGCATTAATTTATACAAATAAAGGAATATTAAAAAATTAACCTAATGAAAACATTTAGTAAACATTTAAGGGTGTCGGATACCTATTCTTTTTACGAGTAAGTATAACTAAAATTATATTTTATTCCATTATGCGCTATATCTATTGAAACGCTTTTCGGGATCTTGGATCGTAATCTTGCTTACTGGTACCTACTACAAAGAGTACAAACCAGTAAATAAAAATAAGAAAAATTAACATTAACAAAAATAGAGAAAATAAAGGCGTTTAATTTTTAACACCGTACCCGAAGGCGAAAAGACAAATAATGGCAAAGTCATTGAATAAAGTTAAAATAAAAATAAATCCGTATAAAGCAGTGTTTATGAAAGTTCCGAGCGGGGATAGAACCGGCAACCTAGAATAATTATTCTCGCGCTCGTTACCACTGGGCTGCGGTTTCTCCGGTCGGTTTATGCTCACTTTTTGGTACAACTCGCTCAGATACAAATTGTAAAGGCGATGAACCAAAAGTCGCCAAGCACTAGATTCTGCAACCCTACCTCTTTTAACCAATCGGAGCAAACAGCAGAAGAAACGGTCTGTAGGCTTTGTGAATAAGCCTGTCGCAGCATCTCACGCGACGTTAAATACAGACTTATTCCGTGCTTTTCCTCATGATAACAGTTCAGTTGCGCATGCGCAGAAATATGGGGTTACTTTAAATGTGTCATATTTGGCGCTTTATCTCGAAGAAAATACGTTTCAATTATTTAGGAAAATGAGCAAAGCATTGCCGAGAGAATGAATAATCCGTTTTTTTTTTAATTTATGTTATTTATTTTCATTTTTAGAGCCTTTAATCCAAAAAATTGTTTGAAAATTTCAGGCTGTTTACGTCATAGGACATAAAATTTCGTTTCGGAAAGAAAAATAGTATAGAAAATTAACAAACTTTTGAAGATGCTTATTATTAATTTATAGTAACCATTAATTAATAATAAGCATCTTCAAAAGTTTGTTAATTTTCTAATTTTAATTAATAAACTCATATGAGAATAAAGTGAATTTTTTTAAAAAAGGAATCGTTCGCCTAAAGAAAAAAATTACTCATGTATTTAGTAGTAAACTTGAGAAACTTTATTTTCAATCAAAATTTTATGTCAGTATGTATGTAACAGTAAACCAAACAGAAAACGTAAAATACATTCAAGAAGTAAATATACATGATTTGTATGTATAAATCAAAATATATTATCTATATTTTGTATATATACATTTCTGAATGTGATCCCAATATCAGAAGAGCACAACTCTGATTTCTATAAACACTGGAAATGTAGAACTCAAATTCAATATTAATTTTCCTCAGTTGAGCTTTACATTACTCTAATTTTTTAAACACTCTGTTTAGTTTCAGTTCATGAAAAACTGTATTTTTCTGTACAATTAAGCTTTTGATTGTAGATAATTTTGTCGTTTACTCTGATTTTCTCCCCCCCCTACAGACAAATAAATATAAGTAGCCACATATATTTCCATAAGATTTCATTCTTTATATTTATATATTGCATAACATCCGAAAGTACCAAGAATAAGCTGTGTAAAGCAGAGTATTTTTTTAAAAATTTATAGTTTAAATTAAGGATTCCCAGGCTTTTTCTTCATTAACCCTTTTATATTTTTCTCTATAATATATAGCATACAACATATCAATACAAATAATTGTGCATACATAGCTTAAGTATTATTGAAGTAGATTAAGAATATGCATAACAGATTTGGGGGAAAAAATGATTTTTTAGATCTATGCTTTATTATTATTTTGAACTTTAGAGATATAAACAAGATGCAAAATAAACTCGCAAAAGATCCAAAATCATAGATTATAATTGCCCCAGAATTTGATTTTAATGAATGTAATGGCTGCACTTGATGTATTGAAATAATTTTTTTAATATTTGGCATAAAATTGCTTAATTCTTAAATCAGCTCGTTTAGAAATATTAAGCTTCTTTCTTGCTTTCCGTAGTAAGTTGTTGACTTAACTAAAGCTTCTTTCCAATAAGTAAGAAAAAGAAATATTCTATAATATTGGTTTGGTAATGTCTTTAATTTTGGGATATTTCTCTCTGATGATTTACCAAACTTAATGCACTCGTATGTTTTGAATATAACTTGATTTATTTGTATAATAAGGTTTTATATCAGTGTACAATTACTTATCTTTTTTATGAATCCTTTTTTGACAGTCAGTGGAATCTTAATTGTGCTGATCAATCGTCATTGCATATTTGGGTATCGAGTTGTTAACCATCATAGAGACCCTTTAAAAATTTATCAAGCCATATGACTTGGTCTAAAGTCTAACTAATAGAAATTATTTTAAAACATTTTTAATATTAGAATTAATTTTAAATTGCTAAAGGTTTGCATAATATCTCTTCATAAATCATTTTTATAAAAACTTTTTAGTAATTATTTTATGTAAGATCAGATTGGATTGGATTATGGTAAAGCACTTAAAATTCCTATTGAGAATAAAAGTATTTGTGGAAGACTTTTTAAGTACAATGTAAAAAGGACAAAATTGAGCCAGTCTATTTATTTTCCAGAAATATAATTAATGCTGAACTACCAATTTTTCAAAACTTTAACCACTCCACCATTTAAATTTACATCAGCAAATATTGTTAAAGATAAAATTTAAAATAATTGCCCAAGCTACTATACTTATCTCAGTATAAAATATGAAGAATGTATAATGAATTAAATTATTTACAGATTTGGATATTGTATTCCTCAAAGAATGAAACCAGTCTATACTGTTTATATGACAATTAATGCTTATATATTTTTTAATTATATCCAAAGAATTCATTTTTTTCTGCAGGATATCCATCAATGTTCTGAGGCAATATCAATATTGCATGGCACACTTAGATAAGAACTGAATTCAGTTTGGGCAATCCCTAGAATTAGAATTTGTGCCATCTGGATTGATTTTTCATTCCTGAAATTATGTCTGATTCTTAATCCTATAATTACTGAATGACCTCTGGCATTAAATTCACAAGCTTGCAGTTTTTCAGTCATTGAATTTTCTTTGAATCTTCAATCTTACCTTCAGTTCTAGTATGGGCAAAGACCTGTTGCAGTTACAGGATTTCTTCAATTAACAAATGATGTCATATATTACTTTACTTCATAGGCTGCTTTAGAAAGCTGAATGTTATTATATATTTCCTTTATTGAAATGTGTTAGATAGAGATTTGAATAAGTTAACAGATGTAGATTGAGGCAATGTACATTGCATCAGTTTTCTTATGTATTATTTTTACTTCTTTGTATGAAGTCAAGAAAGTACTGTAATCACAAAAAATGTCAGGTATTATATTTCAATAGAAATATCACTTTAGATAATTTTTTTTACATATGGACAGAATAAAGGATTTTTCTCCCCCAAAACAGAAGGGAATGTTTCATGACATCTGTATGCACATACATGTCTGGCATAACCAGAGTCTTAGCTAGAGTTTTCAGTGCCTAGGAACAACCGAAGATTTCGCGAGACCTACTGCTTGCCAAGGATGGAAAACATTTAATTCTAAAATGTCGTAACATCAGTTTGGCGCCCCTTGGATTCTGCGCCCGGGGACAGGTGCCCCCCCCTCTAGCTACACCCCTGAGTATAACTAAAAAATTATTGGCCGTAGGACATTAAAATTCTGTATACAGGACTGCTATGACATCTACTTGTGCACATCTTTTTTACTGCAGTCGGTAAAACTGAAATTGCACCTCAGCTTGGGTATATACGCTGAATACACCATAACCGGTGGGTGTATATATTTGAAAGATTTTGCAGAGCAATAATGAAAATTATAAATACGAACAAAGATAGTATTGTAATTCGGCACTGAGACTCATATTTTGGACTTAATTTTTTTTTCTGGCCAGTCTCATTTTTTTATCATACGGCTGGCTTGTGCTGGCTAGGAGGATCCGGGCTGTGCCCTTATAATAATATATATTCTGAAAGCATATACTATACTGAAAGTATATATATCTACCTCTTTCCTGGCTTAAACGTACCTCCCCAGTCTATATTTTCACAGTCATTGGTCATAGTCATAAACTTCCAGTGACAGAAGTGTATATGACAAAAATATTGATGTTTTAGCAATGTTAAACTAAAAAATTAATTTTCAACAAATAACGAAATCTAACTAAATTCATAACAGTTTATGCATGTTGTTAGTTTAACAATAATTAGCATCAGTTTATTGTTCTAAATATCTAACAATATTTAATAGCAATTTATTATTGCAACAAAAAGTGTATATAATTAAATAGGACAAATTAAATAGTGTGTACAAGGGAGTGATGTGCTGTCCAAATCAGATTTTTTTAAATAAGTGACATAAAATGCATCTCATTTCATTAGTGCATGCCATTCTAATAATTATTCACTAAGACATCATTGCATTCACTAATGAGATTCCTATATCGAGTTTCATAATTTTGGTGTTTCAGGAAGAATGAAAATAAAATGTGCAGAAGATACATACTTACTGTACACATACACAAATAAAAATGAGGAAATACCGTCTAGTCTGGATAGCATATATTTTCACAAGAACTGAAGTCATGCTTCGTGTTCTTGTTTAAAATATTATTTAATTTCTAAACGATTTTAGCCAAATAAAATGTAAAAAATATATTGAATTTTTTTATACTGTAAGGCAAAGCTTCCTTGGAGATCCCAATTACTCGAGCAAATGTTTGCACACGTGAGTACAAAGCTATATATAAATTAGGAAAATTAATTAAAACATCTGGGGATGTTAAATCATTAAAAAAATTATTCCATAACACATGCAAATCTAATTTTAAAAGCAAAGTCAAATATTCATATTAATGAGTTAAAATTGATTGAAAATCAATTAAAGAGAAATAGAAACCAATAATATTGACGATTTTGTATAAATTCTTTCTGTTATGGAGAGCACAATGCATACTTATAGTCCAAAGAAAGGCGATCAGGTTGAACATTTCGATAATATATATTTAGATTTAAAATATTACTGAAATAGTCTCAAAATCATCCTAAGATTATGTTAATACCGTCTGTACTTGTATCTGACACTGAATTCAAGAACAATTTTTATGAGATTGTTAATAAATTATACCTGTAAAAAATAAAATAAAAATTATTTTGCATAAAACAGCCTTATTTTAAATTATTTATTTGTTTTCTAAATGGTATATTTCATAAAATGTTTTCCGTGAAATACACGTCTTTCAAATTTCAGTGATAATATTCTGAATGTTCTACATATATTCCTCTTATTGCACGATACATATCCAAGCAGTACTCCAACTCAGCTCATATGTATTGTAATATTTCCTAGCTGAAACTGTAACTACAGCAGTTGTAAGTAACAATACGCATACAGACTATCTCCCTATGTCAATAAAATGCCACCCAGATGGGAAAATGGTTAATGATGCTAACTGCTGTAACAAAGATTCCAGTTTCAAATCCTAGGAAAGACATGAATGTTTGTAATCATTTTGAATGCACCTGCACACAAAGGCACACTCAAAGTACATGGTAAGCTGAAGTTTTATCAAGAGGTTGGTGTTGGAGACCCTTGGATCGCAACCTAGGATGCTGTCCCTCCAAACTCTATCCGGGACAGAAACTTAGCAGTTAGCAACTGCCTAACTGTATGCACAGGTGCCAGCTTTGTTTCAGCCTGTACTTGTGTCAATAAGATGTTGCAGTAAGTAATTCTGAAGAAGGCATGGATTATTCTAAGCATATAGTGATTATGTAGTAAGGGTACACTCAACACACACAGCAAGGATAAATCTCCTTAAGAAGTTGGTGAACAAAAGACCCTCGGAATTCCATTCATGGTGAAGCTCAGCAATTAGCAAGACCCCACAATACTTAATATGCCTACTTGGATGCAAAGTGCCAGTCTTGCTTCAACCTGTGTTAATAAGGTACTGCATTTTCTTACTGGAATATGAATTTTCAATCATCTTTTTTATTTGAGGAAACAGCCACAGTTATGATAAATAATAAAATAAACTTTTTCACCTCAAACTGCTGTGAGAAGCCATCAAAATAAATTACTAGTCTGGGCAGTTGATTTAATATGATTAAAAACTATAGTCTTATGTGATAAAGATACTGTATATATATTTTTATTATGATAAGAGTATATGTACTTATGCACATGTAAGTATTTATTTATAATAAGAGTTATGTATATACTTAGTTATGTATGTATTTATATGATAAGAGTTATGCATTTTGTGTACAAAATAAAATTTTTCATTTCAAGTTGCTGCGAGAAGCCATCAAAATACATTATTAGTGGCGGCAGTTGGTTTATTAAGATTAAAAACTATAGTTTATGTGATAAAAGTACAGTACATATATATATATATATATATATTCATTAATACTACACATTCAGCTTTTGTGATAACAGTTATGTATACATTATTGCAGTAAATGGAGAAATCAATAAAAGTATCTCATTTACATTTCATACATTCAGTTTTTTTTTCTGAAAGTACTATGAACTCAGAAAAAATTTACATTTATATTTTATTAGTATATTTATTGAAGTGCATATATGAAAATAAGCAGTTAAAAGGTTCACTTTTGGAATAATTTATTAATATTTCTTAAATGATTAAAATGTCTTACAGATGATAATATATACAAAGCGTTCTGAAGAAAAACGGTGTAGACTTATTCTTTATCAACCACAGGGCAAACCAACATCAATAAAAAGAAATTGAAAAGAAATCCATAAATTTATCAAAAAGTAGCAGTTAACACTTTTAAAATCTTAAATACAATGAGGAAGTTCATTTATGAAGACTTTATTTATAAATAATGAGGAAGTTTATTTATGGTTCACACGTGAACGCACTGTCATTTTGAATGAAACGTTTTCAGATAATCTTGAAATACAAAGGAAGATTTCCCAGACAGGCTAATTCCAAATTCCATATTCATTTCATTTAGATGAATCATAGCCGATTTATAATTTCTAGCTTTGCAAACGCAAAAATACAGTTTACTTGCACGTAATTTCTCATATCAATCACGCTTCACATCACACCGTAAAACGAAACTGGCGGGAAAATGAGACTCTTTTGGCGCAATCTATGGCGAAATTTCGTACAAGGGGAAAGCAAGGATCAAGTCTGTATTTAATGTGACTGCAGCATCTCTCACGCGCAGAAGTAGAGAAATCAACTTATCACACAGCTTCGAGAATCATCTAGCTGCTGATGCGGTTGCCAGGTGCAGGAAGGAGAAAGGTGGATACGTTGTAAGATCGAATGTCCACATATATTTTCTGCTTCGACAAGAATAAAGCTTCAGGAAAGAATATTAGTGCAAAATCATGCTCCTTTTTACTTCCTTGTACGAAGTAAAAAGGAAGTATTGTTATCGCGAAGAGTTTCAGGCAGCATATTTCAAAGAAATTATCCATTTTGACCGCTATCGAATGCAATTTAACGATATTTTTGCGTGATATCTGTACGTAAGGACAAATTAAAAGACTCGTTTCCTCCAAAAAAATTATAAAACTGCTTTAAAATTAATTCTGAAGAGACGTCTGTACGAACGTATGTACGTACGTACGTATCTCGCATAACTCAAAAACGAGTAACCTCAGAACGTTGAAATTTTGTATATGGGACTGCTATAACACGTAGATGTGCACCTCGTATTTTGGTTGCAATCGGCCGCACCAAACATATATACATATATTTATATATATATCCACTCTGTTACTCGGCTCAGTGATCTCAGTTTCTTTACTCTTATATGTTTGTAAATTGTACATTTTTTGCTTTAAAAATGATTGAATTATGTTGTTTTTATCTTCCGGTTAAGGTTTTTATGTCTTTAGTAAATCTGTATGCAATATGTTTTAGAATTATCAACAATTTTAAAGTTGTTTAAGTGCCGCTAAGCCTTCTTTTTATGGCGGATATATTTGTTTACATTTGAAACAGCAGAGTAGTGGATTTGTTACCAATCTAGAGAAACTTAGCTTCGCAACAACAGAGATAAGGCCTTCATTTATTATTGCCAATTAAATCATTCTTAATCCTTTCTGGAAATTTTTCGAGGAAATAAGTGTTTAGGATTTACTTCGTAATTTTTAATATAGATATTTTGAGTTTTTATGTATTTTTGCCTTTATGGAAAGTGAGAACTGAATTAATTGAATGAGAAATACTCATTCGTCTGTGAAAAACTGTTTCTTTTTTGTTTTGTTTGCTTAATTTCTTTTATACATTATTCTAGCTTTATAATAGTATTTGAATAGAACATGTGGCAGCGATTAGATAATTCTATTCTTTAAATGATATAAATTTTGTGCATTATGATTTATAATATGAACGAAATATAATACTGTTAAGTGAATATAGCGCCAGAGTGTCGCTATGGTAAACAAATATTAGAGTGAATTTTACAGAATTCATTCATTCTATTGGGGTTTATGCGCTGTCGGCGAAGTAGATTTAATTCAATCCAATAAGTTTAAGTGAAATTCAAGAAAAAATGCGTATAATTTAATATTCCGTACAAGGATGTCATGTGGTGTAGACGTCAGATTTTTTATTTTATAAAAACAGATGTTTCGGCTCATCGACTATGTGATACTCACTCACAGCACTGATCTCACTTTACGAGGTTAGCATTATTTAGTGAAGACTAACACAAAACCTACTTTTTTAAAATATACCAATGTTTCCAATGTTCTTCGTTTACCTAAGGCAACGTCAAAAGATGGTTATTTGGCAGCCAGCTCCAAGTTTCGTTTTAGTAATACTGAAGTAAATTAGAGATATGAGTGGAAAAATTATCAAAATTGTTCTGTTATTGAGTGTATTCAGTGACGTCTGAGTATAAGCAGCTCTGTTATCGCGTATATGCAGTAAAGTTCTAGTTTGAGGTATAATACCGGAGAAAACGTTCACGGTTAACTCAATGTCACGATTAATCCGAGAGTAGTAAAAATAGGGGAATAAGGGCTTTATTTAACAGAAATCTATTCTTAACGAATAAATGGTTCTTTTAAGCACTTTCATTTGGAAGATAAGTTCATTTTGTTCTACACATTGAATGAATAATTAAAACTAAACATGTAAATAATGAAAAGAGAACATCTTTGAAAGAAAAGAATTTAAGTTTGAAACTGTACCATCTGCTTTAGTTTGGCTGTTAGCGGTGTCGAATGTATGAAGGCAAGCCCTCACTTTATCACCCAGAAAATCACTTTCTACTGTGGCAACGGAAGTTGGCTAAAAGGACCGTAAAGAGACCGGTTCTGAAGTTCCTTCTCTCTTTAGTGTTAGCATATTAAAGAACCTTAAGTGTTACGCTCGCACGCATGAAAGAGGGATGCAAGCCTTGTCTAGAAACTTTACGTCCCACATTGATTCGGCGATACAATTTCCTTCAACAAGTCTTTGTGCTTCTTCAAATAATATCTTATTTTCATACCTGTGAACGAGATACAACAGTGCAAGTTGTTAAAAATAGCTGGACCCTTTTCATTCTTACCAAAAACGACAGAATTCTGCATTCCTGACGTCCGAATGTAATTAGTGACTTTAACTACGTTTCAAGATTTCACTTCCTTCGATCTCCTGTTCTTTCTAAGATAAACTCGAGAATGTCAATATGCTACTGGTGCTAACTAGGTTTCTTCGATCAAATATATATCTCAATTTCTAATATATAACCTTAATCTTCTGATAAGTGTTCAAAACGTTCTGAAATTATGAATATGTTGGAACACTGCTCAAGACACAATCTTGCAGTTATCGTTGCTCCTGATGAAGACGAACCCTCTACCTGCTTGCTCTCGAAATCGATTGAGATTTTGATTAAATCTACTCCAAACCGAAGGCTGTCGCGTTACTAATTTTTTTTTTTTTCACTTGGCGTGGTTCTCTTCTGTTTTTAGAGGCACTGTTCTTTTGCTTTCTGTGCTTTTCGTACTTTATTTTGTTTGAAATTGATGGTTTGTGGTATCTTCCTATTACACGGCTATGAACATGCAACTATTTTTAGAGAGAGGACGGGAAATGTACTTCTCGCGTTAGCTAAAATTTGATTGCACTTTAAAACCCTCTGAGCGGCCAGGGTTTTCGCTACGAAAGCACTAATTTCTCAAAACTACCATGAAAACAAATTATTTTTTCGATTTTAATGTAAAACCTCTCCAGGTATTACATACCTGGATTTGTGTACTTTTGATATATTGCCTTCATTTCTTTGACATATTTTAATATGCACGTATATATACGTTCTTACAGACATCACAAAAAGTATTCTAGGCCGTATATATACAGCATTGCCGCTTAGAGGATTAATTTTGCAAACATGAGTATGAAGCAATTTTTCTTATAGCTAATCAAAACCTTATGAATATTTCACCAACCGTAATATTTACTCTTTTGGATGGCCATCACTTGCTTAGTAACTAAGCCTGCAAAACAGTGTTAGCTCGACGCGAGTTCGAACACCCAGCGAAAGAGTTGTATACGTGGTTGAACTAAAATGGTGGTGGATGATGATTCTCCACACCGAAGACTTAGCGATTGGGTTCCCTAAACCCCAGTCGCCCTTAAAAAGGGGGAGTATGTAACATATTTCTCCCGTCTTCTTATGCCTTCGTAGTGTGGTGGTCTGCACGTTGGGCGCGTATTCCAGAGGTCCTTTGTTCGATTCTCGGCGAAGGCGTTGACCATTTTTCATGAGTCCTACTTCCAAAAAGTACCTAATGTCTCTACAGTGGCGCCCGAACTAAAAGGGTGGTGGATGATGATTCTCCACACCGAAGACATAGCGATTGGGTTCCCTAAACCCCAGTCGCCCTTTAAAAGGGGGAGTATATAACATATTTCTCCCGCTTTCTTCGCATGCCTTCGTAGTGTGGTGGTCTGCATGCTGGGCGCGTATTCCAGAGGTCCGTAGTTCGATTCCCGGAGAAGGCGTTGCTCATTCTTCACATCTCTTACTTCCAAATAACCTAATGACTCTACAAAATAAGGAAGCAATATTCTTTAAGGGGCTATGAAATGTTATACTTTGTTACAGAACAAATGCATTTAGAAATCTTCTTTTCGAAAACCTTAAGGTACAATTTTGAGTTTAAAGTTTAACATTAATTTATATAATTGGTAGTTTTAGAATTAAATTACGCAGATTGAAAGAATGTTTCTAGGTTTAAAATATAAGAAAAAGTACATATAAATATAAATACAACTATAAATAAATATACATATATGTAAGTATAAGAAGTAATTTTAAATATAAGAATTTAAGCATATTGAAAGCGTGTATTTAGGTTTAATGTTTAAGATGATAAAATCTTTTATCTACTTTTGCTGAGCATGCTGTGAATAGTTATAAAAAAGCTACACTGAGAAATAAGTTCTCTTAATCTTACAGATTTGAGATTTTAAATTTGTAACATCAAAAAAAAAAAAAAATATATATATATATATATATATATATATATATATATACTGAGTTATCCCGAAGATTTTTTTAAACTGAATGAATTACTTATCACCTATTTTTTTTTTGTTTTTTTGTTTTTTGTTTCATTTTTCATTTTAAGAACAAAAGCTTTTTCATTTCCATTTCCACATCATACCCTGGGTAAGCCTAAAATGGAATTTAGCTGCCAACTCAAATTTTCCATTGCTTGTTATGAAAAGTAGTAAAATGGCGAAATGGGAAAAGTTTGAGCCTCCCAGGCGAATATAAAAGAAGAAATATCGGATATGATCCATGAACTTCAAACAAGCAAAAGAAGCTTCGCAGCAAGACGTTTCTCGGAAGGAATATTATAATTTAAGAGAAAGAATTTCGATACGACCTAGAAAGCTGATATGGATAGATGTGTGAGGAATGTTTTATACTATTCCTAGATTTTTGGCTCACTCTTAAGAAAGACACTGAAATCAATTTTCTTTTTTATTTATTACTTTAGGTTCTCCGTAGCTTGCTTGAATGTGCATATTGTAAGGGATTTTCTTCATCCTCTCTGAACGCCTTCGTTGTGTAACTGGAAGCACACTGGCCGCGTATTGGAGAGGTATAGGTTCGGAGGTTATTGTCAATTTATCACGTCTTCTGCATAAAAAACACAATGTCTCTACAGTGGCGCCTGAAATAAAAAGGTTGTGGATGATAATTCTTCACCACCAAGATTTGGCGATTGGGTTCCCTAATCCCCATCGCACTTTAAAAGGGGGGGTGTACGAGGTATTTTCTTTCTTTTTTCTGTATGCCTTCGTGGCATAACTGGAAGTGTACTCTAATCGTATTCGAGAGGTCCAGGTTCGAGTCTCCGTGAGTGCGTTGCGCATTTTTCACGTTTTCTACATCAAAAAACCTATAACATTATGCAACTCTATAACATTATGCATGTTTTATATTATGCGTATACAATTCTAGATAAACTTCCAAAATACGTTATCCTTCTCGCACATTGTAAGATTTATTTTAACTGACATGCTATTTCTAATGTTAAATCTTTAACACATTTATACTGTTTCGCGCACTTCGTCAGAACACATTAATAAAAGAGTTTAAGTAAGTTTAAGAAAGAGATAGATGGTTAATTTTATCATAATGTTGTGAAAATGTTCTGTACTACCTGCCTTTAGTACTGATGTTATAAGTTAGTAAGTGTATTGCATTACGTTAGCTGTTATAGAGTAGTGAAGTTAGGTTGTTAAACTGTAGAGACATTATGTTTCTTAAAGCAGGAGACGTGAAAAATATGCATTGCCCTCGGCGAGACCGGAACTCTGGACCTTTCGAATACGTTGCTCCTTTTAAAGGGAGACTGAGAGTCAAGGGACCCAGTAGCGATATCCTGCTGATGATGAATCATTGTCCACTACACTTTAGTGCGGGCGCCATTTGTACACTAAGTAGGTTATTTTTTTTTTTAATCCGGAGACAAGAAAAAGGTACAACTGCCCTTGCTGGGACTCGAACCTTGGACCTCTTGAATACCGTCGAATATGTTTCCAATTACACCACGAAGTCTTGCGGAAATAAGAGAGAAAATACCTTTTAAGGCTTTAAAACCCTCTAGCGGCAAGGCCGCGTATATACGGCCTAAAATATTTTTGTGATATCTGTAAGAATGTATACATGCGTGTATATTAAAATATGTCAAAGAAAGTAAGACAATATATAAAAAGAAGGCGAATTCAGGTATGAAATAACAGAGAGTTTTTACATTAAAATCTTAACATAATTTGTTCTCATAGTAGTTCGGGAAAATTAGTGCTTTCTTAGCAAAACCCCTGGCCGCTCAGAGGGTTTTAAAAAGATTGGACAATAATTTGTCAAGCAATTTAAGAAGGTTAGACTAATGTTTAAACTATGCCAAAAATATGTTAACTTTACAGCACAAATTGAGGGGAAAAAATGTAATATAAATGTACTTATTTAAAGTACAGGATTTAAACATTTTAACAGATAAACATTTACGCTATGAAATAAATTTGGGAATAAAAGGGTTATGATTACTGAATAATATTTATACTCAAATAGTATTTATTCCTTTTTTTGTCCGGAAGTTCAAGAAAAATGCACTGAGCAGTATTCTTTTCCCATAATTCAGTCCAGAAGACTGTATTTTATATTACTATAAATTTTGCTTTTGGTAATAAAAGAAAGTCCTCATCCGAAGCTAGCATAAAATTGCCTTCGTGGTCCGTCAATTCAGATGAACTGTTTTCATGCTCAATAATCATTTTGTGAAAAATGCTACTTGATGGAGAAAATCTATGCATGAGCAATATAATTATAAACTAATTAAATTATAAATAATTTATTAATTAAATTAAATGACTGTATAAGTTATTTCTCCCGTCTTCCTAGAGTAACTTCGTGGTGTAGTGGTCAGCACAATAAACCAGTATTTCAGAGGTTCGTGGTTCGATTCTCGGCGAAGGCGTTGCTAATTTTTCAGTCTTACTTGCTTCTAAAATTCCTAATGTCCCTACAGTGGCACCCGAACTGAAAGGGTGTTGGATAATGATTCTCCACACCCGGGATTGAGCGATTGGGTCCCCTAAAATATCCCCAGTGGTCCTTTAAAAGGGGGGTATATAAGGTATTTCTTCCGCCTTCCTGGCGGGCCTTCGTTATGTAGTGGTTGGCAAGCTCAGCCGGTATTTCAGAGGTCCATGGTTCGATTTCCGGCGAAGGTGTTGCTAATTTTTCAATCTCTCTTGCTTCCAAAAAATCCTAATGTCCCTACAACTATATTAGTCTAATTAAATGATAATATTCATCTAAAATAATGGTGCTGTTTACGTTTCCGGAATTTGATGACTTATTAAATTATTGAATATATATATTCAATTGAAATGTGCAGTCTTTATTTAATTAAGTATTTGTGTTCTCATTCGATTGTAGGTAATTATCATATCCTTTTCCAAAATATTAATGTAAATTCTCGACATGAACGTTGTACAGTAAATCCGAGACTACAAACTACTTCCCTCGTGAGCTTCGCTTTTTTATCTTCAAGATAAAATTACTGCTTATTTGCGACACATAATTTTTGAAAAATGGTAAATGGCATTCTTATGGTAAATGTCATCATTAAGCTGAAGATGTGAAGATGTGCTGTTAATGAAGTAAACATTTTTATTGTAGGTCAAATTAATTCATATGTTACATAACGAGTTATGTAACTGGTGAGTTCTGTTATGGTAGTGGGTTCTTTGGCCCATAATCCCCTGAAAGGGTTTGGTGCAGCAAAAGTAACGAGATTTGGTATTTAAAAGAAAAATTAACCCTTTGAACACAACAGGTGAATCACAATCCCCATTTGATTTGATGCGATAACTCGAGAGGTGATTCTCGGTCACCACTCGATTTGATGCGATTATTCGGGCGACAATGAGATTTATTTAGGTTTGGTTTGGGAAATATCGCTTCATGACTGCATTCAACAATACATGCGTATAAAATAACCGGCAATCTTTACTCTTAAAGAAGTTTTTTATTTTTATTGTTAAACACGGCGCCTTCGACATCTGTTCGAACTCGACAGTCGTGGCAATAGGAATATTATTTCCAAAGATACGAAGCCGAATAAGTATGGAATATGATGAAGCAATCACTTTAACTGAACATGAATTCAATTTTTCGTTGATGAAGAATGAAATTACGTATATGCATAGACTACTTAACGATAGAAAGAAGGAAAGCAGTCACAGAAGATAACGATGAAGTAAAAAGTGTAAGAAGGCGAAAATTCAGTGCAATAGAACAGTGAAAATGAAAGAGACAGGGTGTAAGGTTTATGTTAATTTTTCTAACAGGTAAAGTTTTAGTTAAAATTTACTCTCCCTGTCTTCTTGAATTTCAGCTTACAATTTCCGGGCAGAGTGTATTTTCGGAATCGCGTTTGAGTGCAAATGAGGAGAAGTATTTAACTGTGAAGTTTTACTGACTTCGCTAAAAAGCCAGAGATTCTGACTAGCGCGCATTCACCTTTTTAGGCTACTTTCTATCTTAAACTATTTCTACGATCGGCCATACTTTAGGCCCTTGATAGCTTCGTCGTTGTTTAGCATTAAGGGGCCAACTCTGTTAGAATCTTGATAGCTTCGGCTATATCTTTTTAGTTAGATTAGTTAAGTTTAATTTCTTATTTTCCTGAGTTCAAGCTCGAGGGAAGACTTTATTGTAAAACTCCAAGAAGGAGTATTCTGGGAACTTTATTTGGAATAAAAAATGGTATTTAACTCTTCTCACGTTTCGTTCTCTGTCAGGTTGGAATCTTACAAGTTATTCAGCAGGAAAGAGAGAGAATCCAGAATTTATAACTTGCATAGAATCCAAAGAAATACTGCAAAGAATACCGTTTGTATCCCGCGAAATAACCACAAGATCTCAAGTATATTCAGACATAAAAGAACCATTATATTTCTTTCAATTGTGTGTGAAATCATTTTAAACTACCAGTAAGAAATTCACTAGATATGCGGAAAATCGTCTCGAGTTGCTGATTCGCCGGAGCGAAAAAGGCCTCGAGTGCAAAGGGTTAACAAGTAAACCTAAGATAAAAGAAATTTCTGTCGGACTATTAACTAGATACCTTAAGCATACTTTCAAGGTTGATTAAATGAGGAAGTGAGAAAAAGGGCAGCTGTTAGTTAAGTTAGTAAAGAAAACAAACCTTATATCTGTCGTAGATTTAGACAAAATATTTTGATTTGTATATATTTTTGAAGAAGCAAGAAATAGGACATTTGCGAGGATTACGCAAACAGATATCTTTGATCTGTAGAGTTTTGTATTGCAGTACCTCATTCAAGATGCATTTCATCAATTATTATTCGGAATTCTTTCAAAAACTTAGAAGTTATTTCATATTAATGTAATGAAAATATGCTCAAAATATTACTCGTATAAAAAGCCCATTAGATAATGAAACGCACTAGCACCCTAAATATGGTGTGCAATTCTTGTTGTTGTGACTAATCTCATTTATCTGGTATCAGAACAAGCCGAAGATATTTATCGAGGCAAGGAGGCAAGATTGCGCCTGCCGTTGCCAGGAGCCATGGACACCATTCAGGTGAGAGCACGATTTGGCTCAGTTCCGCTTCCAATTTTGAAGGACAACACCCCAGAGAGAGAATAGGTTCAAGGGTCTCCCATGCCTCTTTCCCTACCACAAACCTCTCAAGAGCACTATCTGTCTACGAGAAGAACAGACCCGTCACAATGTCTGGCGAGTGGCGGTCACTATAGCAACAGGGCTAGTATATTTAAAATAGGGGCAAACCAAGGGTTGCCAATTCACTTTTAAATTCGCCAAAATGGCAAACTGAAAGGTAAATCTTCAAGACACCCCTACGGAAATGGGTCACGCCTCGTTTCTACGGCAACAGACAGCTGCAGACTAACTGGCGAGAGTTTTTCTTATGATAGAGAGACTGTAGTTAAAACTCGCCATATATTTGGAGTGCGTCCATGCAGCAAAGACACTCTACATGTAAAAAAATCCACGCATTCTCCGGGATTCGAATTTGGGCCCTTCGGCGCGGAAGTGAGAGTTAGTAACCGCTAATCCCGGTTGGACAGTGCAATTATTGTATCTCTCGTATCTCTTTCCCATCGGTTGACTAATACATTTTAATCCTATTCGCAGTTTTACTACTATGGATTATTTCAGCTCTACCGTAATTTACAGAGACTTCACTTGAAGCATTTTTATCTAACTGCTTTTCAAACAGTTTAAGAAGAAAGTGTTAAATGTCTCTTGGCATATAATCTTAGGAATGCATTGAGAGTAAAAAATATTTTGTATAATTCATTTCCTATCGACTGTCCTAATTACATTACATATATTCATATATTAAAAGCATAAAGATATGTGGTGGTTTCAATTTTATTATGAGCTGGCTGTTTTCTGAATGATCTTCATGAAATTATTATTCCTGTTAGTCTCATAAATTTATCTATTTCTATGGCAATAGACTATCAGCGCATAGAAGATTTCATTGATGTAGCATATTTTAACATAAGCAATCTGTCTTTTTATTTCATTAAAAGAATCGAGGAATTTGACAATTCTATTAATCAAACTGATCCGTTGTGTGATTGTATGCAATAGTGCCTAGCTAAATAATAGTGGTAACTCATATGCCTAAAATCTGATGGAATATCTTAGGAATATAAAAGTGTGGAATACACTCCTCCCCTAAAAGTGCTGTGCATAGATCTTTCTTAATAAAACGTACATAGTTTTGTAAATATCAAAGCCTTGAATAATATTTCAACCGAGGATCAAATGCACTGCGGAGTCAAGTGGTTGTTATCCATTTACTCCTGCTTCGAATAATTTCTACTCGAGTTTAATACTAGGATATTTCAACTTTTACGAGATGAGTAATTAATGTTAGTGCTTTAACTATTAAAGACTATTTGATATATCTTTAGGACAAGTAAACAAAGTAAATGTAATAATTTGTAGAAAGTTAATATTGCAGGAGAAAATTTTTATTTTCCACAACTTCATGCGCTATAGAATACCTTAAGTAAAATTTGAATCACGCTTTTGCACTCGCTTACAATGCGAACAAACCTCCAAATTGCATAAGTGCTTATCACTGAAAACGCTCCAGGAGTTTGTTTGTTATATTGTGGAAGTGTTGATGTCACCATTATAACTGAGCATTTATTTATGCAGTCACTGCTCAAGGGCATTCAAATAGTCTAGCCTTTTCCACAGAAAGGATTTCATTCCACTTGTAATAAAATGTAAAACGTTACGACAAAGATTAAGCCAACTGATACTGGGATACAGAGACGAGTTATTGCTTTGATGTTTCGTTTGGCCTCTAGTCCGTATATCAAGTTCTTGTTCTCAGACCTCTCCGACAGAAATAAATATTTAGCCTTATTTGCAAATCATGTAATTATTTCTGCATACAGAGCATTCAGATTGAGGAAACATATAGAGTAAGCAAGGCGAAGCATTGCTGCTTTTAATGTTTTTATTGCTAAGTTAAGTTTTTAAACGTTATAAGGTATTTCTCCCACTTCCCTAGCATGCGTTCGTGGTGTAACCGTAGCACGCTGGGCCGGTATTCCAGAGGTACGTGATTCAATTCAGGGAGAAAGCGGTTGCTAATTTTTCATCTCTTCTGCTTCCAAAAAATTCTAATGACTCTACAGGTATTACTCCCACTTTCCTAGCGTGCCTTCGTGGTGTAGTGTTTCTGCACGCTGGGCCGGTATTCCAGAGTTCCGTGTTTCGATTCCCGGCGAAGGCATTGCTAATTTTTCATCTTGCCCGCCTCAAAAAAAAAAAAAAATCCTAATGTCTCTACAGTGGCGCTCGAACTAAAAGGTTTTTGGATGATGATTCTCCACACCCAGGATTAGGCGATTGGGTCCCCTAAAAACCCCAGTCACCCTTTAAAAAGTGAAGTGTATAAGGTATTTCTCCCACTTTCCTAGGCTGCCTTCGTAGTGTAGTGGTTCTGCACGCTGGGTCGGTATTTCAGATGTCCGTGGTTCGATTCCCGGCGAAGGCGGTTGCTAATATTTCATCTTTCCTGCTTCCAAAAAATACCTAATGTCTCTACAACGTAATATTATTTATATTTTTATACTTCTTGATGTATAAAGTCTTATTATAATTCATAAAAAATTATTTGCCTGATAAAAATTTTTCATAGTGTTATCTTCGTCTTATTTTGTGGAATCCCTGTTCAGTGTTGTAACAACACCAATAACTATAAAAGCATGAAAAAATGGGGGACAAAAGAAATCAACTGCACATAACTGAATGGGCAGATGTTAGAATGTTTTTAAAAGCGAATGGACTTGAATAACTCACTATCAGGCGTAACGGAGAAGTTATTAAGCTTCCCCTGTTTCTCGTTACTCTCACCCGCAAGGAGAAAAACAAGGAGATACACCAGTTAAAATTTGTGCTGGGAATGAAGATTAGTGTTGAGAGATACCGTGGCCGTAAGGGACCCTTGCAGTGTTATCGCTGTCAAGGGTTCCATCACGCCCAATCGCACTGCAAACACGAACCACGTTGTGTTCGTTGCGGTGAACCTCATGAATCATTTAACTGTGACAAGGATAAGGCAACTCCGCCTAAATGTGCCAATTGTCATGAGATAGGTCATACAGCTAACTACAGATTATGTGTGCGTTTTCCAAAACCAAAAACCACCTCGGCTGTGAAAACGTTCTCTGATCGGGTAGTGCATAATAAAACTTATGCACAAGCTTTAAACACCGGCCTCGCTCCTGAATTTCTAACTGAAGCAAAACAAGTTGCAGCTGAGCTACGTATGCTTGTCTCTGCTCTAAAAGAAACTGGATTTACTCTGATGGAAAAATCAAACGTATCTCAAGATCATACTCCTGCAGCCCCTGTTAATGGCTAATTACATGAAAAAGTGTACTCCCGTACAAATAATGATATGGAATGCCTGCGGGCTACCCACCAAAATTACTGAACTGCACCATTTTTTAAGTGAGCATGATATTGACATTGCAATCATATCAGAGACTCATGCAAAACCATGCCAACGCCTGAGAATTGCAAATTATAATTCATACCGCTGTGATAGACTTTCACACAGAGGTGGTGGTGTGGCAATATATGTGAAACGTAATTATGCATCTTGTCTTATATCTGATTCAAGAAATTTTAATTGTGAGCAAACTACTGTGTGTGTCACTCTTTCTGTGTTTAATAACATCAATTTTTGTGCTGTGTATAACCCTCCAACGAATAGACTATGTGATAATTTTCTAAATAGCATTCTACGGGATGACATACCTACCCTTGCTGCCGGGGACTTTAATGCTAAGCATATAGACTGGAACTGTCGTCGAACAAACCTAAATGGTAAAATTCTCCATGAATATATTTTACAGCATCCGGTGGCGCTACATGCCCCACCAGAATACACGCGGCTTCATAATAGAATTGAATTTTCTGATATACTAGACATTGCAGTCACTACAACGACTATCCCCGTTGCAATGGAAGCATTTCATGAATTGTCCTCTGACCACCTCCCCGTAATCGCAACATTAGGAGTGACAAAAACTTCTGAGTTCTCTACTAAGCGAATTACGAATTGGAATCTCTTCAGCAATATCATGAAAAATTCACCTCCTCGACTGCAAAATCTCAAAACCAAACAAGGCATAAACACCGTAATTAATGCCTTAAGTGAAAGCATTCAAGGTGCAATTAAGGAAGCCAGTACTGAAATTACTAATCGTGATAAGGCTTTCAGACTGCCCCTTAATATACGACAGCTTATGAGAGAGCGAAATAGACTCAGGAAATGTTATCATTTAACGTGAGACCCGGCACTTAAACGTGAAATAAATCGTAAAAATAAGCAAATTCAGAAGGCCATTAAAACCTTCAAAGAAGAACTATGGGATGATAAAATGTTAAATCTGGATTCTAGAGAAGGTACATTCTGGTCTTTAATCAAAAATTTTAAAACTTCCTTCACAAGTAATCGACCCCTCTATGACAGAGGTAATATTGCCATCTCCAATCAGGAAAAGGCAGAAATCTTCGCAGCACACCTCCAAGAACAGTTCTCGCCAAATGATTGGCCAAATGACTCTGATTTCGAATTAAAGACCCTCCTACGAGTGAGGGATTGGCTCAACGCCCCTTCAGTCAGACTTCCGATTAAATATGCCACTCCTACTGAAACGACTAATATTATCAAACACCTGAGACAAAAGAAATCTCCAGGAATTGATGAAATCAGCAATACAGCAATTAAAAATTTTCCGCCTAACATCATATGCAGCCTGACAAGTATTTTTAACCCTCCAGGCGGCAAGGCCGTATATATGCGTTCGAAAATAATGGCTCTCATAGCGGCAAGGTAGCATATATACGTCCAAATATTTTGGTCCTCATGGCGGCAAGGCAGCATATATACGTAAACCTATATTGGCACGAAACGGCAAAGCAGCATATATACGGCCTGTCTCAGAATGCCCTCCCCTCACTGCTCTTAATGTAAACTGACAGGTGATAATTTTTCTCTGCGGGAGGTAATTGAGGAGAGGAAACTATCTATTCGCTAGGGGCAAATGGGTTTTATCGTTAGGTTTTGAATAACAGTTCGAAATAAATAGCTCGTTCAAAACTTCCAGCTGTTCTGTGCTTATACCAGCTATAGTAAACTTAAATGTTTATATATAAATGTAAAGAGAATTTTCATTTTCCAGCCTAATTATTCTCCAAATTTTAGATGCAGTTTGGCAAAATGTAATTGGAATTAAAATTAAAATTGCAAGAAACTGCAACAATATTTTGAAATATGTGATTTCCATTATATTGCAATTGTAATTAGCTTCGCAATTACAATTAGAAAGTAAGTACCTTTTAAATGCAACAATAATGTATGTAATTGCATTTTAATTCTTAAGTCTTACAATTACAATGCAATGATAATCACAAACATTATAATTATATAATATAATTACAATTAAAAATTTTATTGCATCTAATCACAACTACGGTAATATTAGCTAATTATAACGTAATTTTAACTGCAATTGCAGTTGGTAATTATAACTACGTAATTAGGAAAGTAATTGTCTCTGATAATTAGAATTACTTAACATAGTGAAATTATGATGATAATTGTAATTCTAAGTGTAGTATGCAATTGTAATAAAATTATGCAATTACTAAGTAGTTATAGTTAAAAAGTAGCTGTTTTTTTAATTACAATTACAATTTACGTAATTTCATTTAAATTACAATTACTCTATATTTGTGAAATCCAATTTCATATTCAATGCAACTGCAATCATATAATCTAATTACAATTAGACTGTCATTGTAACTCCAGTAAGTAATTATAATAATGTAATTAGGATAGCAATTGTTTCTGATAAAAGCAGTTACGTAGCCCAGGAAAATCATGATCTTAATTGCAAATGTAATTGCAGAATGCAATTGAAAACACATAGTAATTGGAATAATTTTATGCAATTATCTTGCAATTACAATGTAACAATTTTTAATTACATATACAATTTACTCATATGCATTTTAATTATAATTGCATTTTAATTGTGAAATCTAATTGAATAAACAGTATAACTGTAATTATATAATCTAATAAAAATTACAATGCAATTGTAATGACCTCTTAATTAAAATTGCGCAGCAGATGATTGTAACTATTTAATCAGAAAAACAACTGCCCCTTATAATTTCAGTGACATAGGCTAAGGAAATCGTGATAATTTTTGAAAATTACAGTCAATAATATTATACTAGCGGGCAAGCCCTCCAGCTGAGCGGGCTGAAGCCCGCTTTTCATTGTTCAATGTTCATGAGTTCCCATTGTAATTTCGCCGGTATTCGAAAGTTGGACCGAACTACCAGTGTTCAGCGGATTTGCGCGGGCTCCGCCCGGTTTATTCAAGTATGCCACCAGAAGATACTATATACACGATACACATGCGTAAAATCACGAAAACACACATGAAGCCAGCCCGTTCGCCGGGATTCGAAAGTTGGACCGAACTACCAGTGTCCAGCGGTTTTGCGAGGGCTGCGCCCGCTTTGTTTACTTATGCATCCAGAAGATACTACTTACACGATACACACGCGGAAAATAACGAAAACAGCCATGCAAACAGCCCTTTCGCAGGTATTCCAAAGTTGGACTGAACTACCAGTGTTCTGCGCCCGCTTTATTCAAATATGAATCCAGAAGATATACATGTGGATATACATGCGCATACACGATATACATGTGGAAAATGACGAAAACATATATAGAGCCAGCCCGTTGGTATGGATACGAAAGTTGGACCGAACTACCAGTGTTCAGGGGTTTGCGCGGGCTGCGCCCGCTTTATTTACTTCTGCATCCAGAAGATACTGCTTACACGATACAATAATATGGAAAATCACGAAAACGCCTATGGAGGCAGCCCGTTCGCCGCGATTCGAAAGTTGGCCCGAACTAACAGTGGGCATCGATTTTACCAGCGCTGGGCCCGCTTTATTAACGTATGCGTGCACAAGATACTGCATACATGTTAAAACACATGCGTAAAAATCACGAAATAACCTATGCAGACAGCCCTTTAGCGGGTATTCGAAAGTTGGACTGAAATACAACTGTACAGCGGTTTTGCGCGGGCTGCGCCGACTTTATTCAAAAATGAATTCAGAAGATACTGTATACACGATACACATGCGTAAAATCACGAAAACACAGAGGGAGCCAGCCCGTTTGCCGGGATTCGAAAGTTGAACCGAACTACCAGTGTTCAGCGGTTTTCCGCTGTCTGCGCCCGCTTTATTCACGTATGCATCCAGTAGATACTCCATACACTATACACAGGCGGAAAATTACGAAAACACCCATGCAGCCAGCCCGCTCGCTGAGAACCGAAAGTTTGTCCGAACTACCAGTGTTCAGTGCCTTTACCGCTCAGCTGCTAATGGGCCCTGTTAGAAAGTGTATTCGCGAAACATTTCGCGTTCATTTTTCAAACAGTAGATTCGTTATTAAAATCCCTCAATTTTTCATAAACTTCAACTTAATCACACACAAAATTGTATCTACATATATATTAATGAAATTAATAATTCATAAGTATTTATTATAAGAAAAGTTTCCATATACCATCTCCAAGGAAAATATATTCATTTTTAAAGCCTGAGCGAAAAAAATATTTTTAATCAATACTTAAATTAGTATTTTAAATAGTAATTTCAATTTCTTTTTTAAAAATCTGCAAAAAAAAAAATCTTTAATCTAAAAAAAAATACAAAAGTAAACTTTAAATATTGAAAAATATTAGCTATTGTCATTGATTGCAGATTAACCCACTTAACAATGCCATAAACCAAACTGCAACAACAGCGCCATTGCTGCAAGGAATGACATTTGTGTTTAAGAAATATTCTCTATTCGTATAAAGCTAATATTCAATTAAATTTTAATTGTAAAAAAAAAAGTTAAAATAATTATTATTGCTGCCAACTAATTCACAATATCAAATATTATATTCGAAATGTTTCTGCATTTTGGATAATGAGTTTTTAAATAATACAACGGGATAATCACCTATAAGAAAAATATTAATATTTTCTGTCATGTCTTCTGAATCATCTTACATATATTGTAGTTTGTGGTACCAGCATAAATAGGAGTTTATTTAAAGGAAATATTTTATATAGACCGGAATGCACATAACGTTAGTAAGTAAATATGTATGTTTATGATCTTCGATATACATGTGAACTTAAATTACAAGATTAAGGGAAAGCAAGCAAAGAGTTTATGCCAGTGCAAATGGATGTTTTCGCAAAGGATTTGTTACGGGACGCTTGTCTTGTTTACATTACACAAGAAATAAATCATAAAAATTACATTTATCCTTTTCTTTTCAGAAAGGTTTGGTTTGGTTTATTTAATTATGGCAAAGCACATTAGGGCTATCTGCCTATGAGGAGGGATGCCTTCGTGGAGGACTTTCTAAGGGAAACTGGCTCGTATACACGTTACACATGGGGAAAAACACGAAAACAGCCAGCCCGTTCGCGAGATTCGAACCTCGGACCGAACTACCAGTGTTCAGCGACTTTACCGCTCAGCCGCTGGTGGATCTCTTTTCAGAAAGGAGATCATCAAAAACTAAACTAAACCTCATAATTTTATCCAACCTATTGCTTTAGCTGGTAAAAAAGGATTCTGATCAGCAATCAGTATGCTTAATTGTTGTGTGTATTAGCCATTTTACTAAATCCATTTATTATGAATTACCGCCCAGACAGTAAAGCGGTTCGTGACTCTGGTTGCCGTACCGAAGAGCCTGGGTTCGAATCCCGGATAGGGCATGAATGTAATTTCTTCGTCCTCTTCATAGGTGGCAACGGTGGTCCACGTATTTGTTCCCTCCTTAATAACATGACCGGCCTTAGTAGTGATCAATGTCTATAAACGGCTACTACCTGCCATTGGAAAAAAAAAAAAAAATTACGAATTGGTCTTTTATTCAACATAACACACATTTTCCATAAATAGTTAAAATGCATTATTCAGTTACAAGTGAAAGTACTTGCATGAACTATTTTCCATCATTGTTTCACGTAAGAACAAATAAAAGTACAATTTTCTTATGCATCTGTGATTGTCATATTATTTGGATTACGGTAAAGACTGCAAAGATGCTTCTGTGGAGGACTTTCTAAGGGAAACTGGCTCATGTTCACATCACCCGTTAATAAAAGCAGAAAAAGATCTTTACTTAATTGAATGCAACGAAGCGTTTAAAAAGAATGATGTACTCATAGAGAACTTTCTAAAATAAAATGATTTGTATTCATGTTACACATAAGGAAATCCACGGAGCTATCTAAGCATTTAGATTGTTTGCCAAAATGGGCATCCGATTTGAACTAGTAGTATTCAAAAGACGACTTATTACTCTGCTGAGCGAAAAATCTAATTGCTTTTGAAGTTGTATTGTAATTCGAACAATCATTGTATTACAATTATTATTATTATTTTTTCCCCAAAGGCAGATTGTGAACAGTTACAGTGCAACACATTCCATTAGTCTATACAAGGCCAGAAGTTGCACTCACTTTATTATGGAGGCATCTAATATGTGGGATCATCGCCTCCTATGAAAGGACGAACAGTTAAAGCCATGCCTTCTCCGGGATTCGAACCCAGGCCCTTCGGTATCGCAGTCAAGCTTCCCTAACCACTATACCATCTGGGCGGCACAATTACAATTATAACTGCATTAGTTGTAGTTTTAACTACAATGAATAACCAGCTTTTCTCAGTCAATAACAGATAGCTTAAACTTTAAAGATAAATGGAAGGTCTTATAATTTGTCGAATGGCAATATTCTAAGAAAGTGTAGTCTCCAGGAATTTCGAAGTTTAATTACAGTCTTACATTTCGCATACTCGCAGCACTTGCCCAAAGGCTGTTCCAAGATTATTTCTGTTCACCTCATCCATTAATTTTGGAGCAGAATCATGTCTAGAGACATTTTTTTCTGAGGACAGTATTTTATATAATAGAAAAAAAATAATAATAATGCGTCTCCCTCAAGGTGCAGGAAACAACAAGTAATGATAAATTTAATTGAAATTACAATTGTAATTTTAGTTAATACAAATACAATGTTACTTTAACGGTTAGAATTACATTATAGTTCTAATGGCAAAAATATCAAATGAGTGTTATAGATTAGTATACTTTTACTTATCATAATATTAAACTTTTAATGCCGTTTTATTTTATTTAGCTTATCAGGATATTGAGCTTTTTAATACCGTCGGTACTGAAAAAATGTTTTACTACTGTCATGAAATGTATATTCGATAATAGCTTCTCATTGATATTTTTCTTATACATTTTTCTGCATAATTCATAAATGTTTGCAATGGAAATAATTCTGAGGCTTTTATAATACTTCTAAATTTTCATGAAATAAAGTTCCATTAAAGTTTATTTGAAGGAGACTCTCAGTGCAAGCACTCGAAAAGAAGTTATGCTACATTTACACATTATGAAACGGTTGAATGTACAGTATTTACTTGTAACAGCGGTGCTCAATATATCGCGTTTTCTGAAAGAATGCATATGTTGCCTAAAATCGAATTTAAATCACTATAATCAGAATAAATGGCTAAAGTATTAAATTGTAATTTTTACAGCATCAATCGAATTAGTGGATTTTATTGAAGATAAAAATGTGTTGATATTGACAAGCTATATTAGTTTTTGTACTATAATGAATGCTAGCTAGTAGATACTCTAGTTAATAGCTAGAGTAAAACTCAGGATATGGTAACATTAAATAAATAAATAAATAAAATTTAAAAAAAAGAAGAAGAAGCAGAAAACGAAAGCGAAAAGGAACTGAATACATTCGGAAAGAGAAGGCTTACTATGGTGAAACATTAGAAACGTGTAGACAAAGTGTTAATACTATATGTGAAAAAATACTAAGGACAAATTGAAATACATCATAGCTACGTTTGGTGCTTTCTATATTATTTGTATCAATATTAATATAAGTACCGAAAAATACTTAAAAAATAGGTATTTTCGAAACTTTAAAGGAACAAAATTGCAGTCTGAAAATTTATAGCAGCGGAACTTTTGAAGTAATTTCATGCCTTCTGAAGGTCGCTACGAACATAACAATTTATAACTGTCAGCTTTTACAACTAGGAATCAGATAAACTCTATTATCTGGTAAACCGGACTGTCTAGTAATGTTTTCGGTACTGTCTAGTTTCCGGGAATGGCGATGTATGCAAGCTTTTTCCTCTTTCTGCCCTAAGAATAAACAGCTCATAGGGGAATTCTGAAAAAATATATAACCCTTTCATATATGTACTCATACCCTGATATTTACAATAGCGTTTCTTTATTTATATAGCTAGCTTTGAGCATGCAAATTCAGTAAAAATCAGAAAACAAGTACCATACTTATAACAAAGCAGGTTATCTTAGTAAATGAAGGGAATTAAGTACCGGCGATGGCAAGATTTTCCCACGGTTTGAAGACAAAGTAATTTATTCTTTTCAGAAAATTTTCTGGGAAAGCAAATCATCACTTACGTATAGAAGAATGTTCTAAGAACTACGGGACAAATTTATAATGGGAATAAAAGAATGAAAGAAATCGGAAACTCTTTTCTAGTAATCATTTTACTTCTCGAAAGTTGGTTTCAGTATCACCTTTTTAAGGAAATGACACATGAAATGGATTTCAGAAATTGAATCCCGAAATCATCAACAACTATCCAATATTCTGCATTTGTAAATATTTATTTAATTTGCATTTCAACCAAATGTTGAAAACAAAGCGGAAAAAAATCTCCTTATAAAAGGAAAAAGAAAAAAAAGATTCCCATTTTTTTACAGTGATATTCCATTAAATTATATCAGAAAATCATATCACTGATGGATGCAATAAATACTAATTTCAGACATGTTGCCTATTTATGTTGTCTCTTTTGCAACTGAACACTGGTAGTTTTGCCTAAGTTTGAATTCCGGCGAATGCGTTCGTTGCTTGGTATTTTGGTGAATTTTAGGTTGAATATATGTAACCAGTTTCTCTGAAAAAGTCATCTACAAACGCATGCTTTTCCTCAAGCAGGTGCCCATCGTATGCTGCCTGACGAATGTGCAAGAATTTTTCTTCTTTTACACAACTTTCATAATCATATATTACCCACCAGCGGCCGAGCGGTAAAGACGCTGAACACTGGTAGTTCGGTCCGAGGTTCGAACCCGCGAACGGGCTGGCTGCATGATCGTTTTCGTGGTTTTCCCCATGTATAACGTGTATACGAGCCAGTTTCCCTTAGAAAGTCCTCCACGAAAGCATCTCTCCATTTAGGCAGATAACCCTCGTGTGCTTTGCCTTGAATAGCACCATACCAATAATACCATAATCACATATTATATTATTGAACATTTTTAATTTGCAAAACTATAAGTTATGGAAAACTCAATGACATGTTTATTTAGATAAATAAAAAGATAAAAATTACATGCGTCATCGACATCACTTTTTTTTTTTTTTTTTTTTTTTTTAGTGTACTGGGGAATTAAATAAAATTTCTCAAAAGTATCATCATGTTTTCGTAAACTGATATATAGAGTTAAATTATTATATTAAATTTCAGTTTATTATAGCAGAAATCGTAAATAGCTGCATTATGTATAGCTCTTGCTTCGCTGAGCTTTCAGAAGTTAATCTGCGTCCATCCGCATAATCGAGGAGCAGGTCGATTTGTTTCTCAGTGCAATCGCTGTGGGATCTTAATTCTACTGACCGATGTTCTATAAATTTAAAATATTTTGCCCTGCCTAAATTCTGTAGCTCTCTACATTCTAAAACTTTTGCCGTTGTCAAGTGCCAAATTCTTAGAATTTCGCCATCCCTAAATTTTCTTGTTCAATACCTCTTTAAATTCTAAGAATTTTTCAGCCATTAATCTGCCTCCTGGCCAGACGTGTTTTTCGATGCCACATATGTCACTGAAAAAGTTGAAAAATCGGAATTTTAAAAGCAAACTTCCTACTTTTCATCAAATAAATTTTATCGATTAGCAGTGCTATGGAAGCATTCAAACATTTATGTAATAAATACACAAATACTTCAGAAACATTTTTTTCTCTCTACTGAAGAAAGGCCTGTCTCTGACTACCTGCGAATTTGATTAAGTTTTATCCAAAATCTACGTCAAAGCGTTTCTTTTTGGCCTAATATTAAATTTTACATTGGCATGTTCCTGTCCCTGCTTGATGTTGACAAGATTTATTCAAAACTTACTGTTCTTATTTTTTATTTTAAAACAAACAATTTAAATGGAAATCCTCAGCTTGCTTTTATTTATTTAAATAATAACATTTGATAATGTGAATTGAGATCAAGAAGTAATTTGCGTATTTGAACCCAAAAAAATTTTAAACACCAATTTTGAAGCTTTTGTTTTGGTTTGCTTTATTTTTCCTTCAAAGCACGCGAGAGCTATCTGCCTAAAGGGAGGAATGCCTCCGTGGAGGACATTCTAAGAAAAACTTACTCGCGCCCACATTATGCACAGAGAAAACCACAAAAATTCCACTTTGAATGGTAAAAGTGTCTAATATTTAGAGCGAGATTTTCCTAACAATTTTCCTAACAATTTTTTAGAGCGAGAATTTTAGCAATTTAATATAAGTGCTATATTTAATTAAGAATTAAAACAATATTCTTTTGTGATTAACGTAAGGTAACTCTTTCTGTCAAAAATAATCATATGAAAATGCACCGAATTTCAGTACCATGTAATTTAGTTTGGAAACTGAGAGGTATCTGTGACTTCTTGTCTATATGTAGAAAATTTTTAATAAGGTTATTATAACTGAAATTTGTTTCAAAATATTCAATATTTCATAACTTCTATCAACCAATAAATGCGATAAAGGTAAACTCATCTTTTATAAATATGAAACAAGATAAACGAAATAAATTTGTGGTAAAATGAATTACAAACATTATGTCGAAATGACTGACACTGAGCATGTGTTTGTTATTTTAATAGTAATTTAATTATCAATTACATGTACTTTTCAATGGGAATTAGGTATTTTAAGCCTCTTATAAATTTTTTCTTAGCGTTAAAGCTCGATAACATGAATCAAAAGCAGAAAATTAGTTAAACTACACTGTCTCACTAGTCGTAAGATTATATTACTGAAATATGCATATAAAAACAAATTAACATTTTATAAACGTACATTAAAATACCGAAACGCAATAAAAATCAATAACATTTATACTTAAAAAGCAACAAAGCCGGGCTCATGTGAATCACTAGAAGAGGCGCCAAATTGGCTATAGGAATTCGAAAATTACCTTAATTATTAGAGGAAATAGGCTTCATCAAACTTAAATCAATAAAACAAACCAAAAAAATTGCAAGAAAACCTGGAAATTAATGCAATATGCTTTTCAGTGTTATTTCTTATTTATCAAAAACGAATTTTTTAACGTTTTCATTTGAAAATTATAAATAATTGGCTACATTATTTCTTTGAATTTATAAAACTACGATTAAAAAATACTTTAAGAATTATGCTATAATTATGCTATAAGACTTATGACATTTTGATTTAATACAATTACTTTTGCTTAATACAAGTGTAGCTATATTTATATTTATATGGACGCGCATTGACCTTTCTGCCTCAGGTGAAAAATTATCTTGGCACGGCTCTGATAAGCAATTAAGATTAGAAATATGCACAAAATTAGTAACAAGGCAATACAAAACTTCCTTTTCTGTTTTGGATTTCCAGAAAAAAATATCTTTTTTCGTCTAACCAAAGCATGGACACAAAACGTGTTCCTTCCTCCGTAAAAGCAGCCCATCTGCTTACTCGCTTCTAGGCGGTAATCAAAGGACAGTAGGAAACCATCACTTAAGTGAAACGACTTGTTGATCGCCCTACAAGAAGGGGGAAGAAAATCTAACAAAGGCCGTTTTCAGGACAATTTTGGTTCACACTAAATGAAAAAAAAATTGTAAACATGGTTAATTTTTACTGCAGTTTTCGAGACGTAAATAGATTTGAATGCGAGCCGCCCGGTGGGTTAATGCTTGTCTTGCTCTTTCTTACTTTCCAACACCTTGGAAAATTGCTAAAATTATTTGACTACCTAAACCGGCTAAAGATCACACCCGACCAGACGGATATCGTCCTATTAGTCTACTGCCGGGCTTAGGCAAAATTTTTGAGAGAATTATCCTGAATAGACTGAAACCATATTTTCAGCATCTTCCGCCGGAACAATTTGGGTTCCGTGCTCACCTCTCAACAACGAAGCAACTTGTCCGAATAACCGAATTCGCTGGTGCAGCTCTGCACTGCAAACTTAATGTTGCTATACTCATGCTAGACGTGGCGAAAGCATTCGACCGCGTCTGGCATGAGGGCTTAATTGCTAAATTAATTGACCTTCAACTGGACAGAGAACTCATTCTGCTAATCCATTCTTTTATCAGGGATCGGACATTCAGAGTCTCGGTAAAAAATGAATTATCCAGCACTAAAATAATGACTAGCAGTGTTTCACAGGGTTCTGTGACTGGCCCTATACTCTATCTATTCTACGTTTCAGACTTTCCGAGATTGCAATTTAAATCATAATTCTATGCTAGCCTGTTATGCAGACGACACTGCCCTGACAGTGAAGTCTGCTAACATCAATCATGCTATTCGGAAACTCCAAGGCACTATTCCCTCCATAGAACAATGGTGTGGATATTGGAAGATACGAATTAACTCTCAAAAATCGCAGCTCCTACTCATAAGGAAAAGGAAGAAAAATGTTCCGATCAGGCAAAGTGTTTATCTTTTTAACGAGGCTGTGCCTATCGTGAAACAAGCCAAATATCTGGGCATCACCATCAACGACAAGCTCACATGGCAGCATCACATCCAACAAATCAGGGATAAAGCGATTAAAGTCATGAAATGTTTATATCCTATGATAGGGAAATATTCAAAACTTTCGTTGGACAAGAAACGACTTATTTATCTAGCCACAATCCGACCCATCATGACGTACGCTTCGCCAGCATGGACTACCGCTACGAAGGGTGAAATCCAAAAATTACAAGTTGTGCAAAACCAATTTTTAAGAATTATCACAAATGCACACCCGTATGTGAAGAACAAACGTCTCCATGAAGATTTAAAAATGGATACAATAGTGGAATATTTAAGAAGAAGAACTAACACGGCATTTTATGACGCCGCTAAGGAGTGCCAACATATGGACATTTTCAACCTATTTCACTATGAAATTTTACACGAGGACAGGCACCTCCGTCCATATGCCGCTTTTCTACTCAGTGGAAACCAGGATTTTCCAACATAATTTGTGTTTTTAAGTATGTAGTACTCTGAAAAACTTATTTGACTTGTAAATAATAATGTTTAGAAATCTTAGCCGGATGATCATGTGACACACACAGCCACGCCCACAAGATATTACTTATATTTTTCCTGTATATTCTATTTTACTTTTTGGAATCGTATTTTATTTTCTGCATTTATGACTGCAACACACACCTTTTATGAACTGATTTAGTACTATTTTATGTATAACTATTATAAAACTTCAGATTTACAGCGCTACGATGCCTGGATACCTCATCGCCAACCAGATGTCTTATCGCTCATCACGTGACATTGGTCACACCCCCTGCATCTGCTATCCTGTCTCCACGAGAACTACGTTCGGCATTTCCTTACCTGCAGCGCTCCTAGAAGCACCAAAGTTCGATAGCCGGAACACAACCTGCGATTTCGCAGGTTAATCGCGGCAAATAAAGCAAGTTGGAGTTGGCATATTATTGAAAAAAACTGGTAGAAACGTATTAGGTTCATCTTTCCCATTTAATTCATTTTCTTGCTTGTTAGCATAAAAGACGGTACCTACAGCGACTAAAAACGACGATACCTAGAGCCGTCAAATTTTGAATAACGTAGTCCTCCAACCGAATATGGGCATCTGGACGCCCGAATTTTTAATTTCAAATTAATTTTTTTATCTATTTTATATTTTCTAAAATCTTAACGAATTTGTTATTAAAAATTTCAGCGATTTCAAAGCGAGCAATGGCAACACTCCGTGGAAAGAACACTTTTATCTCCAGGCCGCAAGACTGTCTATCGGAAATTTTGGAGATTTGCTGGCTCAACTATTGGCCAAATGGTTAAGTCCGCTAAATACTGGTAGTTCGATCCTAAGCGAACGGGCTGGCTGCATATTTCAATCTCGTTGTTTTCCCCAAATGAGTAATGTAAATGCGAGCCAGTTTCTCTTAGAAAGTCTTCCTTTTACGCAGATAGTTCTCATGGCTTTGTGACTTTCAAATAACCTGATGATATGCTGTTTCTAAGTATTTCGTAATATTGCTGATGAATTGAGTTTTATATTATTTACGTGCGACGAGCATGATATTTGATAAATAATGGTAACACACAGAACATTAATAAAACGTTTTCTTAGGTTATAAGGTATTTCTCTCACATCCCTAGCGTGTCTTCGTGGTGTAGTGGTTCTGCATGCTTGACCGGTATTCCAGTGGTCCGTGGTTCGAAGGCGGTTGCATATTTTTCATCTTTCTTGCTTCCAATTAACCTAATGACTCTACAATGTTATTTAATTAAATGTAATTGTGTACTTACTCTTAGTTTCGTTAAAGTTCGTATAAACCAGCCTTATCAATGCTGTATTATTTCTCTTGCAAATGATTGTAAAAAATATAGATAGGGTCTCTAAACAGGCATCAAACATTCAATGTTTTTTAATAGTAGGAGGTAAACTAAAAGAAATTGAGAAACGCTGTTCTATATTCTAAAGCTTACGTAGTATAAAATAATCATTATTTTGTCTGCTTATCTATCAACTGTGGCAAGCATAGCAAATACAGTAAATGAGCGCTTATGACAGCCATAAAAGCTCACTTTCCATGCTTGGAATGGTTTCCAGGTGAAAGTAAGAGATAAATTTTTCCAACAGCATTTCGCTTTCAGCTTTGTGTCAAAATAGTGCACTTATCCCTCTTTCTGTCTGTTGTGAGACTCAGGTGCATATTTAAGGATAGATCAATAAATCAAAGCTCACTGGGGAATTTTATGGTGTCCAATATTTTAAGAACGTTTTGAATTATTAAGTTTAACTAATCTAGTTGAAATTTTCTCAGGAATATCACAACTGTAGTTGCATTATATTTTCTCTTAATTCGCTTTGACTGACATCCAGTCGTCTGGCAGCGTATTAAAAAATGTGTAAGAAGATAACAAAAATATGCAATTTATTTACAGCATATATTGTTAAATTTAAGATAAATGCTTTTTATTCTTCTTTGTATATAACGTTCCATATGTAAACAGTTTCTGGGATTTGTTTTATAATCTCCTCTGACTTATTAAGAAGTTGTTCTTCGCAAGCATTTTTATTCTTAAATATTTAAGCTAATTGATGGACTCTTTCTCCACTTATTATTAATAATCACTTTACAACATTTCCAATTTAACCTCAGTAGCTATTTGAGCTAATACATGCTATTTAGTTTTTTGAGGGGGGGGATTAGCCAATATCTAAGATTGTGCTTGAGCTACATACATGGATTTTAATCCTACAAACCTATTAGGCAAGTAGCGACTTATCGATATGTCTGAAATTGTACGACAAGACTCTCGAATGTTTTAAATAATATTTTTACTGTTTTTAATTAAGAAAACAAATACAAAACTCCTCGTATTCCAAGGGGTTTATAGATAGATCTAAGTATATAACTTATAATGCAAGGAATTTAAAAAGTATAATATCTAGGTTTGGAAAAAGCAAAGAAAAATATAAAATACAAATATTATTATAATAAAAATACTAAAATATACCATGAATAATTAAACTACGTTAATACGACTACAAAATAACATAAACCAACTTAACAAAAATACAATAAAGAAAAGTAAATAACACTTATACAAAGGAAACAATGATACACCAACAATACAATACATCAATACATAACTTAATCATGCATGCACAATACGCAAAACAATACAATGACACATAAACGATTTAAATCCCATCATATAAATGATAATACTAAAAGATCAAATAACAAATAAAGATGAGAAAGACTACAAAGTCTTCGGAGTTCCTAACAACATAATAGGAAACAGGCGGCCAGCAAATAAAGAGCTGCTCTGAACTCACTTTAAATGCACTTCTGGCAATCGCATGCAACCTACAATGTAATAAAACGTGTTCCACATCTTCCACAAGTACAAGTACAAGTGACGGGGGAAGTGGGCACTGTGCCTCTACCATACTGGTTAATCAGTACAGCACCACGCCCAGTATTAACTAGAACAGCCCCAGATGTCAAGGGCACACTGGCGCCTCGCCGATTTAGTATGCATTGATTATATTTATAAATACAGTGTCTTATACGTCGTTCAAGATACATATTACAAGATTTCCTACGGTGACCTTGATAACAATTATAATTACCCTTACAAATTATAGTTAACATATTGTTACATTGAATAATACTTTGAAAATATTTGACGTGCTTAAAATATACCTTGAAGTACGTTTAAAATATGCATAGAAATATGAACACTGATACGCATGATATAACACTGATTATATACATTACATATTGTTGCGCGCGTACGGGTTCGTTATGAAATGAATGCACAAGTCCGATGAAAAATGAACAAAAATTTTTTTATTATCACAACAATAATGCTTACATTTTCTCAAATTATCATGCAGTATTACAATATCTCACAGTAGTAATCTTTTAACTACTCAAATGTCCAATAGAACGTAATTCAAAACAGCTAAAGAACGCTAATCCGCGAATTCGCTACAATCAACAATAGCAGTTTTTTTAAACAACAACAAACTAAGCAACTACTACAAACTGAGATGTTTTCCTCCTTTTATAAGATTTTAAAATCACGCGCTAGAATTTTCTAGTACTTTCTGGAAATCAAAAAGAGATATTTATTTATTTAATGCACGCGCTCTTGTATTTTCAATTTTCCGGCTTAGCTTTCTTTTAATATTCGTCACGCGCTGAACTGCGCGAGAAATAAAACCATTTCATTTATAATTGAACTAGCATTAGCTTTTTAAATACCAAATTCGTAACATTGCCCCCTTCCCAAGGACTGCACGTCTCGGGCAGTACAATCCCTGGACAGGAAGCTAAACTTACAACTATGGCATAAATGCATTAATAAGCATTACATTACAATAATAAACAACATGAACAATAAATGCAATAAATAAAACAAATCAAATGCTATCAAATACAAAATGCAAATCAAATACTAAATACAAATCAAATCAAATACACATTTAAAAACAAAAAGGACCATGGTCTTATACTACTTACAATTATTTACATTACGTGCTATGGGCATAGTAATGAGCTAACCTGTCGTAATGAACGACTTTAGGCTTAGATTTCGAAGACTTACGGATCCGAACCATGACGTCATTCAGTCTGTTGAGCACTGTATATGGACCATCCGAAGGTGACTGTAATTTAGGACTGAGTCCTTTTCGTTGAATCGGGTTCCACAACCACACCTTGTCTCTTTTGTTGGATCTATGTCTAGTAGCTCTCGTGTCGTATCTGGTCTTCACTTTCTCCGTAGCCAAGTTGACTCGCTTTCGTGCAGAACGGTGCATCCCCTCAAACCGGGCCTAGACATCTTGGATGTGTTCCTCAGGCGATGAAGGCGCATCTGTAGGGCGACCAAACAGGCGGTCACAAGGCTGCTGACGAAGGTCTCGACTGAAGAGCATCTGGGATGGAGAATAGCTGGTATTGCGTTTCTTTTTGGCCCTAGCACGATTTCGGCAGCTTCCTGAGCTGGGTCTTTCGGACAAGGCGTTGGCATTTCCAGGTGAGGATCCCTTTTGAGGATGGATAGTCATCCTATCAGATGCTGAAAGCAGTTTGTTGTCTTTCACATGAGACGTCGGCGTTTCCAAGCGATGATCCCTTTTGAAGATGGATCGTCATGTTCTCAGATGCTGAGAACAGCTTATTGTTTTTGAAGTCTAAGGAAAAATTATATTTCCTTAAAAAGTCTAATCCGAGTATACATGGATTTGTAATATCCGTCACATATGCCGCGTGATGGTAGGCGGCACTTCTAAACGTGATGTTCAGGTTTAACTTCCCAACTATGTCGCCAGACTATCACCAGACTGAAGTCTGAAGGGTAACACAAGATGGCGTCCAAATAAGTTTATCTTTAAATTGTTCAGCTAAATCTTTCCTAATGATGGTAACATTAGCTCCTGTGTCAATGATCATATTGCAAGGAACTCCATCGATATTCCCGTTAATGGACATTCCATTACTGTTGCCACTCACTGTATAAATTTTAAGCGCTTTAAAACAAGGTTTTTCATTATCTGGCAACCTCCGTTCCTTGATATGGTCGTTGCTGGTAAATGGTCTTATTTTCCGTACCTCGGGGTGTTCTGCAGTTTCTTCGTATGTGGCCTTCAACTCCGCAGTTCCAGCACTTTAGAATTAGTTTCTTTTCACTTCTGTTACGTCTCAAGCCACTGAGTTGTCTGGTAAAATCATCTGCTTTATATTCCGTACCCTGAGGTGTTCTGCAATTCCGTCTTAGGTGACCTTCACTACCACATCTCCAACACCTTAGAGCCACTTTCTTCTCGCTCCTACTCCGTATCAAAGCGTCGACTTGTCTGGCTAAATCATCTAAACGAGCCATCAGTTGATCCACTGGCTCATGGACTCGCACAGCTCTAACTGGGTAGCGATCTCTACTAGTTGCTTGCTGGGCTGCCTCGAACATCATGCCGTACAACAGAGCGCTTTTTATGTCCTTTATATCTGCCATTCGAAAAGCTTTCTGTATTTCAGGATCCCGGATGCCGTCGATGAAATATTGCAGCGACAGGATTTCTCTTGTTTCTGCCGGGCACTCCGAAAAGGCGTGACGTGACAGCCTTTCAACATCCGTGGCGAGCTCCTGAAGTGTTTTGGTGAGCTTCTGTTGACGGTATTTTAATTAGAGCCTGCTGTAGTCTTTTAAACATTTCTCCCCGAAGAGTATCTCCAAGGCGCTGGACAGAGCTTCGAAGTCTAACCTTTTGTTTTCGGGAAGAGTCTGAAGGATATCCGCTGCGTCGGCTCTTAAAGAAGCGGCGAGATGACAGGCCTTAGCTTGGGAATCCCATCCATTCGCATCCGCCACGATAGAAAATTGTGTCTTATACACCTGCCAGGAGGTCTTCCCATCATATGTCGATAGCTTCAGAGAGGGACGAGCAGGCATGGGTAGAAATTTTAAACCATCCGAAGTGCTCCCTGCTGTCGCTACGAATTTCTTTAAAGTGTCAACTTCTTTGGCGACGACAGCAGAAATTCTGTCTTCGATTTGTTGTTCAATATGTCCTTGGACGGCAGAAACTCTGTCTTCGATTTGTTGTTCAATATGTCCTTGGACGTCAGAAACTCTTTCTTCAATTTGTTGTTGGAAGGCCGAAACTCTTCCTTCGACTCATCGCTCCACAGCCGACACTCTATCTTCTATTTCATCTTTGACACAAGAAACCTTTTCTTCAATTTGCCCGACTTTATTTTCGACAGCTCCTATTCTGTCTTCCATAGCCTCACACTTACTTTCTATTACGCAGGTTATTTCTCTTTTCATTTCGTCTTGACCTGCTTCAATCTTTTCTTGTACAGCTTTTATGTCTTCTTTGAAAGTTGCTTGAACAGCTTCCAACTTTTCGTGAACGGCTTCCATTTTCTTTTTAACGGATTCTTCCATCTTTTCCTGACCAGATTTAATCTTATCTTTCATTTCTTCTTGTCCCACTTTCATTTCTTGCTGGCCAGTTTTCATTTCCTCTTTAAATGCAGCAAAGGATGATATCAGCTTTCTTAACTGCTCTTCCATCGCTCTTGTTATTGGCATTTAAACCCCACTTCTGACACCAAAAATTGTTGCGTGAGTACGGGTTCGTTATGAAATGAATGCACAAGTCCGATGAAAAATGAACAAAAATTTATTATTATCACAACAATAATGCTTAAATTTTCTCAAATTATCATGCAGTATTACAATATCTCACAGTAGTAATCTTTTAACTACTCAAATGTCCAATAGAACGTAATTCAGAACAGCTAAACAACGCTAATCCGCGAATTCGCTACAATCAACAAGAGCAGTTTTTTTAAACAACAACAAATTAAGCAACTACTACAAACTGAGATGTTTTCCTTCTTTTATAAGATTTTAAAATCACGCGCTAGAATTTTCTAGTACTTTCTGGAAATCAAAAAGAGATATATATTTATTTAATGCACGCGCTCTTGTATTTTCAGTTTTCCGGCTTAGCTTTCTTTTAATATTCGTTACGCGCTGCACTGCGCGAGAAATAAAACCATTTAATTTATAATTGAACTAACATTAGCTTTTTAAATAACAAATTCGTAACAATATATATGCAGTAGCTGCTTAATATAATACAGAGTAAATACAGTTTGACTTCGATAAATAAGGTCACCTAAATTAGGTATACATACAGGGGTATGTATTTACATGAATAAGTGCGTACACATTGAATATGCATTGCGCATTGAGTGTATTATATACATCCTAGGTTATTAAGTTATTACACACGTTGCGCACTGATAGATACACGTTACACATATAATTATTATAAAGAGTTGACTTGGATATGCATAGTCATCTATTAGATACACATTACACATACTGGGGTAGATAAATAAATGCATACATATGGATATATAGGTACACACATTGGGTATGCATTGAATAATAATTGCAGATTTGATTTAAATAAATGAGGTCACCTACACTGGAAACGCATTACACATGCAAGGGTAGATAGATAAAAACATATACATGGATGAGTAATTACACATACGTTAGTAAATACACTTAACGCTTTTAGATACACATTGGATATATGTACACATGGTTATTGGATATACATTGAATTTGCATTGCGTATTGAGTATGTTACATACAGCCTGTGTATTGAGTACATTATATACAGCTTATTGAGTATATCATGTACACGAGATACACATTACACATACAGGGGTACATAAGGAAAATATATATAATAAACATATACATAGATGAGTAAATACACATGATGCTTATAATGAATTAACTTGGATAAATAAGTCTCCTGCATTGGATACACGATACACATACAGAGGTAAATAAATAATACATATGGATAAGTAGATACGCATACGTAATGTTTATAACGAAGTGACCTAGGTATTATGAGGTGGCCTCATTAAATGCATATTACAGTTACAGAAATAAATTAAATATGTACATATTCCTGGGTAAGTAGATACATAGGTGCAAATTGCGCATTGACACGCGTTACGCGTATTATAATTATAAAAAGTTCACTTGGATTGGTAGAGTCATTTATTAGATATACGTATCACATACATGGGAATACTAAATATACATATGTATAGATAAGTAGATACCCACATCTTCCACAGCATCGCCGCAATCACAGAGTCCACTATATTGTATTAATACTATACTTTTTTTTATTAAACTCATTTTTTAACATAAAAGACACGGCTCGTCTTACAGATAACCACTGCTTGTTGCGATGTGAAATAAGCAAAACTAGATAATTAAATTTAAACGCTGATAAGGTTAAACGCTGATAAGGTAGTCTGAGAAAGTGCAGTCAAGGTGGCTCAAATAATTTATCAGCGCGTAAATTTAAAGTATCAAGAATTCTGACAACGCTACGTGAGTGCCAAAAACTCTTCTCTGTGACTGTGATCCGAAGCCCTCAGCTTAAAAACATTAAGAACTAATTTGCATTCTGGCGAGGAAAACGAAAAGAAGATTTTAAACTAAAGAGATCAAAATCATGGTAACTGATTAGTTCAACGTACGAGCTTACAGTAATCTTGCTTAGAATTTTTCCCACTGATTCGAATGGGTCTTTTAATTATTTATTCATCGAGATTACATATTTGTTAAACTTTCAGTTTATGCCAAATGTGAGGGCTATCTCTTATAGTAGGAATATCTCTGTGGACAACGCTTTAAATCAACTGGCTCGTATTGCCATTTTTCAAGAATAAAATCAAATAAACCCCAAGAAACCCATCAATTTGCAAAGAAATGAGTCCGGGATGAACTACCAGTATTCAGTAATTGTATCCTTTAGGTCATCATTTGAGCCGAATGGTAAGATTTGCTTATCGTACATGCCGTGTCCTTGGTAATTAACAGTGGCACTTCACAAAGCCAAATCTATCGTTTGTGAATACCTAAAGTGTATTAAGTATAGTAAAATGTATGTATAGTCTCGCTAGTTTAATTAACGGATTTATTCATTAATAGAATAAAGCTTCATGACATGTTTAAACAGAATATTTCATTCATTATAAATTGGGTTAGGAAACATATTTCAGCTCTCAATTTAATTTAATTTAGAGGTTGTGCATAACTAGGAGATGGGTTACTAAGCTTTTTATTCTGATCTGTACATGTTTAAAATTTATTATATTACCAGATATTGCAATTAGCGGTCATTTGTTTGTTACATGTTTGTAACTACAAGCTCAAAAGGAATAATCCTTTGATATTACACTTGTTGTGTGCAATTTGTATTTGAAATGTAAGTTAAAGGCAAGTATGGAAAGTCATATATAACCTGGGAAAATTAAACAATTTTTAGTATAAATGAAATATTAGGTTTATCCTTATACTGACAACGATGTGGGAAATAAATAATTTTTTAATATTGTAATAGTCTGTGAAATAGCAGTGTGAAGTAAGTGCTGTTAGTATCTCTTGTGTGTTTAGATTAACCCTAGCTGAATTTCAACCAGGTAACATAATAATAAATTCGTTGATTGGATCTGGTATTCTTTAGACTGCCTACGCAGGACAATTAATTCAGCGGCCAATGAAATCTTCGTTCGTTGGTACATTGTCTCAATCACATTTCAAATTAGCTTTGCGTCACACCACATGCTCAGTAAGCAATTATAATATTAACTCTCAACATACTCATGTTGTATATTTACTCCCTCAATATAATTTTACACTCATGTAGTTATAGTTTTACTCTCAACATAAATACTGACTAGTGTAGTAAACTCAACGTAAGGCACCTATAAGTTTCCTAACTTTTGGGGTTAGTTATAATTAAAATCAATATAAAGAATTAATAGAATGTCTAAATTTTCCCAGCTGAGCATTTGTTAATACCGTTTCTTGTGGCTAAATCTTAACTTAAAAAGAATTAAATTTTTTTTTAACTTTCGGAAAAGCCCATAAAGTTCAACAATTATTGAGAATTCACAAAATTTACATCCAACCTTCTCTGTTCAATCTTAACGTAAACATTTACTTACCCCTGAGGATAGTTATCAAATGTACAGCCGATAATACTTCACGAAAAACTTCGCGTTAGTAAAGACAAGTTCAGGCAAGAGTCAGCGGTTTCTGATAGTTCACTATCCGAAAGAGCAGAATCAGATCGAGTGGAATAAATTGCAGTTAATAACCTCCAGGACTAGGTCCCAGTTCCTCGAAATTAAGATTTGTATAAATGTCTTAACTTCTCTAGTCGGAAGCCAGAAAGTGTGAAGCTTTAAAATAATTACTAGTGAAAATTTAAAATAATTTTTAAATGCTTACCAAAAAGAGTAGCTTGACAACTTTTTTTAATTACTCGCATAACAAGAATCATCGACAGGAACTTCAGTAGCACATTAGAAACAGCTAAAATAAAAAATAAAATACATAGCCTCCAATTAATAGTCCCATTACACCTATGCTAATAGAAACTGACAGGTACTTTAGCTGCGAGCATATTTGCCTGTTACTCTAAAGAAGGTGCTTCTTGATCTGCACACACCTACGATCGAAGTGTGTATCATCATCAATGCACAGAAAGATTATGGGAAATTAGAGAAATCGACCATTATCCGCAGCAGTGATTTCATGGTTAAGTAGCAAGCCAGAAAGGATAAATGACCTTGTTAGTATGAGTGTGATCTAATAATATGTTCGCGTGTAACTTCGAATTACTATGAGTACGTTTTCAGACTTTATATTTTTTAAGCTGGCGCACTTGAAAATTTATTTTTGAGAAATGAATTTGAATTTTCAGATCGCCACATAAATATGCTAATCACTATAAGAAACAGTCATGGCTGAGAGATGTATTTAATCACACTTTTTCTGACTAAAAGATAGTGCAGGACGGAGGTGAGAGTCAAATGTCGATGTTGTTACGAATTCTGATCCACTCTATTGTTGTAAGCTACCTTCAAAGCAAAAAGTCTGAAAGCTGCATATTCAACAAGAAATGAACCATGAGCACAACAACGTCATAAAAGCATGGAGAAGCTCGATGCGCAATCAAGAATTGCATTTGGAAACGGACCCAAATATTAGCAATAAAAGCCTCAGTGCAAATTTGTCTTAACGGTACGATGTTTAGTTTTCCCACCAGAGACGCCCTAGGCTACTGAGACAACAGCAGGGCAGAAAATAGAGCAGTGGCATCAAACAGATCTAACGCCCCGTCTCACGCGCATGAAAATACTATTTTTAATTCATTGCAACACTAACTGACTCCATATTAACGCTTGCAACGTTCCCGAATTCAGTAGCAGTTTGTCATAACAGATATTTTGGATGCAATCTGAGACAATTCGTAACTTTTGAGTAAAAGTTTTTTTTTTTTTTTTTTTTTTTTTTTTTTTAATGAAATTACTCTGCTATGAAATAACCCTACTTTATATAAAACACAAAGTTATGTTAGCCATTTTTTACAAAAGAAAATTCCAATATATTTCTTTTCGAAAACTTAGGCATATTCCTTATTTAATATGTAAACAATTGTCCCATTCTCCATTGCGCATTTTGTAGTTAATTAGCGAGTTTAGTTATGAACTGGAAGATCCATCCCACATAGCAGTAAGACCTCTTGGAAATATCCCGAATTACTCATGGGGTCAGATGACATCCAGAAATATGCCGCTGATTTATCGCACGAAACCTCTCGAATGTTTAATATGGCATCCTGCATATTCAGGCAAATTCAAAAGCACAAGCTGCTAGAAGCACTGAGAAGATCTTTAGAATGTTTGACGTGAGAGGCTCTCTGGAAAATGCAGCACTAAATAGCTTCATGCTTTGAAATGGTGAAGACCTTTCAGAATTCAAAACTTTAGGACATAAATATCCCGGTGCAGAGCAACTTCGTCGTCCGTAACGCGTCTAGCGCGTTCAAATGAAACTTCCACGGGGCTTCCGTAACGCGCCTGAAGCGTTCTTCTACATTTTAAAACTTTTAAACGTTTAAAACGCTTTCTAAATGTTTACTTGTTTGAATTTTTATTATTTTTTGCTCTAATACCTCCTAGAGGGCAGCGCTAATCTGGCATTCTATTTCTAATTGAATTTGCCTCGGGTTTTATGAATATTCGCGCCATTTCTCATAAGATACAATACAGTGAGAGATAGCTTCAACGTCTACTCAGCAGAAAAAGAGAAAAAATAGGATTGGAAAGACAAGAAGGATATACTTTTGATGAGTACAGTCCATAATAACTCGAAGATTGATGTTGGAACACGGAAAAGAACTGTAAAAAAACCAATAATTGTAAAAGATTATAACAACAAAATGGGAGGAGTGGACCGCCTGGATCAGATGTTGTCAAATTATCCTGCTTTTATAAATAAGCAGAGGTATTATTATTTTTCCATTGTGCTTTATTTCCTTATAATTTTACTTAATATTCATTGGCATTCATCCATTACGAAAGTCATGTATGGAAAGTCATGTACAGAGAAAACAACATTACACGCTACAAAAATCAGACAGCCGCTGGGGGGGGGGAGGGATTTTCGCGGACAGGAGAGGACGGCGAAAAGGTTGAACAAGACATCCTCAGGCTGTTAAATTACAAAGGGGATCGAGTTCCTCAGGTTGTTCTTAACGTCCCCGGAGCTATGTCCTGTTGGTATTTTGTGTTGTAGGCGTTTTTTCTGATCTCGACGTCCAAACTAAAATATCACGATCATTAAATTATCATATTCCATATTAAAATACTTGTCACCTTGGTCTTGCAAGAGAGTCTCATGTGCCTGTGGCTCTTTAAGAAATTATCTCTTGAATTCCTATTGTCTTTTGATGCAAAGGGTTAACTCACCTAACTAGCATTTGCGATTTTTGAATGCAGCAGATATAGCAGTTGATAATTTACGTTTAGTGCACCGTAAAATTTTCAGTCTGTATAGTTACAGGAACGTGTTATAAGATAAAAACTTACAAAAATATTTTAAGTATAACAGATTTCACCATAACTTAAAATTTTCAGTAAGTGTTACTTTGTCATCTAAATCAGCTTTCTTGTAATCAGATAAATCGGTGTATTAAACATCTAACTTTAGTTATCCAATTATTTTATCTATTGAATTAAAATAAGTATAATTTTAAGCATTGTAATTTTAATAGCTTATCTTATTTTTAATTGTTCCTTAAATATACCTCATCTTATTTCTGTATCGTATTACATAATCTCGTTGAACTTTGGAACGTGAATTACACATTGAAGTTATAAGTATTTATAAACGTATATATTTATATGAAAATATGAGTAACATGCATGTTAAAAATGTCTGTTTGTGCGATAATAATAGATTTCCAAGTTTTAATGACTGATTAGTTTAAGAATAGCTTCAGTTAAAAAACAACAATGATATGCGTATTCGTAATGTAAGACTTTAAAGTTTTATCAATGCTAAATGTTCCTAAATAAAAATGCAATGATTGATCTTCAGCAAGTAACGAAATCCATTCTTAATCTTCCAAAATATACTCTAAATTTCACATCTCCTTCTCATGTTTCTTTAAATAGATCTTTTCAGTACTGTCGGAATATTTCTTCACTCGTTTTACAAAAGATTCCTCTTTTCAAACTAACCAAGCAGATCTAGTACAAAAAAGAAACATTACAGCGCTTCTGAATGCTGTCTGCATTCTTTTGTGCTTGGGAACTCGAAGGCGTCGAATTTTCTTAGAATTGAGCCATTCAATACCTCGATTTAATGCCTAATGTATAAATAAATATCAGTGAAAGAAAATGAGACAAATCAATGAAAAGTGTTAAATAATTCATTTGGTTTAATTTGTGAAGATTTATATTAATAATCTATAGTCTTTGACTTTGTGCAGTTTTCAGAAACATTTGTTATAGTAGGCTAAATGAAAACTTTTTCTGCATCTGAGCGCGTAGGATTTTCTGAGCTGGAGCTCAACTTATTGAAAACGGCAAAATACCTGGCGTATCGATAAATTTATACCATAAGCTAAAATCTACATTATAGTTTTACTCTTTGTACGAAGTAAAGGAAGTATTATAAACGCGAAACATTTCAGTTATCAGATTTCAAAGGAAATATCCATTCTGATCCCGTTTGTACAGGCAGAATAAAGGACTCTTTATTCGAAAACGGATTGTAAATTGGATTATAAATTTAACTTTTTTTGGTGACGTACGTACGTACGTTTCACGTTATGTTTCTCGTAACGTACGTATCTTGCATAAATCAAAAAAAGTTGAAGCCAAAGAGAGTTGAAGTTTTGTATAAGGGACTTCTGTACCATCAAGTTGTCCACTTCCCTTTTCTATTGCAAGCCCGGTAGTACCAATTACACACATATACCCACTCCTCTTACCCGACAAAAAAGTCGTTAATTGGCCTCTTCTTTCGCAACAGTTGATGGTAGTCATATATCTCCAGTAACAGAAGTGTTTTAAATTAAGTAAGTACTCGTCTTGGCAATCTCAAAATTAAAAAAAAAAAAAAAAATATTTTAAAGAAATAATGGAATATCGCTTTTAAAACGGTCTTTGTTTCCGCTATGCTTATATTTAGGAAAGTTTTAAAATACCTCACGAGGAAAAAATACTCAGGAGAAATATTATAATTTATTTAACTTCAAATTTATAGTTTTAATTTCATTTTAAACTTGATTTGGGGAATCGGTTAATTCGGTTAGAATAATTCGGGGAAATAAGCTTAAAGGAAGTTCAGCGAAAATGGTGTATGATTTAACACACCATACAATTACAGTGAGTTAATTACTTTTCTTTGAGGCTTGTCAGACCACTAATAATCTCTCTATATTGGTTAGTGACTGATATTCCAAATTCTTTTACTCCACTCATTCTTAAACGAATCATTTGTAATTATATTTTCCATTCAAACTGCCTTTTTGTGTATGGTTGCATTTAATTGCCACTGGCGATGCTGTTGGATACCTGAATGTACTTCAGGTAAAAAGGTCTAAGCGAATCAGCCAGGTGGCTTTCCATTCTGGATTTTATGTTTATTGTTTAAAGAATGTTTCAAAACTTTCTTCGTTTTCAGTTAGATATTCTGAACACGGATGTGGATTATTTATAGCACCAGTCAAAGAAGTAAAATCGCCTACACTACCATAATATTCAGATCGGTTTTTCGTGTGCATCAGATATTACCCCCCAGAGATTAATTTTTAATTATGTTTCTATATCTTCTTCGCTTTGCTCTGTCGTTTAACAGAAGTCTTGTTCAGATACTGACTGATAAACTCAATTCGTCTAAATAAATTTTGCTATAGAGAGTAAAAGATAAAAATTAGTTTTTCGCTTATTGTATGATTTTATTAATAGAAGAATATTAAAAACACTTTTCAGTGTAAATGACATATTGCTTTTATTTATTTTTTTTTTTGGAAGCATATGATGTTAGAGAACGAAAATATTATAAAATTCTTCTTATAGCTTCCTTTTAAATTTGACAAAGTAAAGACAAAACATGGATCTCTTTAGAATGGATTATCGAGCTATAAATTATTATGATTTTCCACAAGATTTGTTATTACTATAATGTGTTGATAGGTTAAAGTTGATGTTTGGTGGTGGATCACGATCCAGTCGGTTTGCTACTGGTTTTAAATATTCCATCATACACGTATGATACAGAACGATGCTATTTAATGGTTGCTCAGCAATTCCGAATTCAAATTAATATTATGCAGCAAATGATCGCTTTAGATTTTGTGCATAGTGAAAATGAAGCATTTTTGAACATTTCAATTAATGGAATACATTCAATTCTATATGATCATTTAAAAATGGAAAATGTACGTACACGTTGCATTCACACAATTTAAATCACGCTGAAAACGCTGCTCAAATCAAATGTTAAGAAAAGAAATTATGTATGACTCTTAAATTAAGTCTAATCGGATTTAAAAAAAACAAGAAGGTACTTATTGGAAAAGTCATACAACAAAAATCAGCGTAATGATTGTAAATTTTGCTGGACTAGTTTCGGTGTTTTGACTATATAACTAACTTCCTCAGCTGCCTAAGTTCAAATGAACGAGATACAATACGGTGATAAGATAAGTATCACTGGACAGAACGACAGTTACTGGCGCCATCTATTGATGAAACAAAAAACATATATATATAATTTCCTTAAAGATTGAAATAAAGATGAATTGGAATAAGGGCCGTTAACTAGAACAGAAAGATTCTTTGAATGTAAAATGCCTCTAGAAAATCTAGCTCACCAATGGAAGATTTTTTTTAATAAATTTGGCTGCAGAAAAATGGAAAGTGTGATTTTAGGTCCAACAGTGCTGGGCAACAGAGGTTTTGTTTTTCCTTTTACCTAACATATGCCTCATGTTTTGTAATTCGAATTAAGGCTATCTTAGTTTTACCGTTGTAAATTAAACCAGATTCGAAAGGATTCTTTAAATTCATTCTAAGAATTAATTGGCATTCATTCTAAAAACTCATATCTAAAATGAGGTCTTTAAGTATGGAACTGGGAATTTTATTCATAGGAGAAAAAATTCTTGTTTGACTTCTCCGGAATTCTTGTTGTTTGACTTCTCCAATAATTATCATTCAACGCGTTAATTTAACCTAAATTAAGGAGTTACTTGTTGTATTGACAATTGCGTTAAAATTAAACAAATCAAATTAATTTTATTACTTATGTTTGAAAATTAAACAAAAAAAATTTACAAATGTTTACAAATGATGAACTAAATCAAACATTTTAAGACACATTGGTGCAGCAGAGTAAAAACAGATATAAAATTAATATTTCAATTACTTCGGTAAAATAATTATGTTAGGCTGTTTCTTCTTAAGTTAAATGCTAGCAAATTCACTCAATTCAAATTCTAAAATCTTACAAGCCTCAAAACTTTACTATCTTCTATAACTAGCTTAACTTGATTATACAATTATCTTCTTAAGAATATAAAATTTAAAAAAAAAAAAAAAAATCTGAAAGGTTTCAGATTTTAAATTACGTCCAAAGGAGCGTTTCTTAACGTTTTATGTGTTACTTTTATTTATTAAATATCACGTTCTTCGCACATAAACCATAAAATTCAGTTCAACAGTAATATCGCAAAATAATTTTAAAATGAGCATATCTTTAGAAGGTCCGATACACTGTCCCGCGCGCCGGAGATAAAAATGTTTTTTCCTCGTACAGTGTTGCCATTACTCGCTTTTAAATCTTTGAGTTTGTTAATAAAAATTCGTTAAAGGTTTACAAAATATGAAATAGATGTTTAAAAAAACTCCAGGTTCCAAATTTGGGCTTCCAGATGCCCATACTGGGGCAAACGTACGTTATTCAAAATTGGATGGCTCTAGGTACCGTTGTTTTATCTGAATGCGATAAACGTATATACATTTATGCAGATTCTTCATTATTTAATTTCTTTAAATATTATACAGGGCGATAATATTTTGTGGCAAAAATTTGAAATGTGAATCGGACATTTATAATGAATCAGCGCAAAATGCCAAAACGAAAATAATAGCCCATCAGTGTAAAATGTCCCTTTGGATTAACAAGAAGAGTTTAAGCTAGGTGTAAAACAAGCCTACACAGAAAACGGGGCAAGAAACTTTCAAACATAGATATTAAATGCACAAATTCCTCACTTATTATTATTATACTTTAATTAATAGAAGTACACAAGTTTTGTCCGAAAATTCTAATAATAAATAATAGTAATAACAAGATCAAAACAAACACACCTGTTGCATATTTTCTGTTGCTATTGCAGTGAGTATCTGTATCGTGATCATAAGTATCATGTATACTGTATTATGATCATAAGTATCATATATACTGTATTATGATCATAAGTGCAACAGTCCTTTATAATGGAAAGAAATCTTTATTTGTGATCCAAATAACTAACTTAAATACGGGATGTTCACTTTTGGCAATCAATTTAAGGCTTCGAAAGGAGACCACCAGTAGATATATTGTAAAGTAAAACACCATACATTTCTTCCCATTATTTCTTCTCTTCCTTAAACTCTTTTTAATCTCACAGAAAGCACACATCTTGCACACATAAGCAAAACTGAAAAAACCATGTTAATCATACAATAATACGAGTCGTAGTTAAGAGTGGGAGATGAAAATTTCCATCAATATTGCCTAAATCGGAAATTTCATTCGGATCTCGGAACTATTACTCAACCGATACACATTTACCAGAATCTGGTTCAGTTCTGATGGTTAATGCGAAGTCTGGTTGAACATAGAATTAACTAAGATCTTAAAAGAGATGTAGGTTTGGGGACGCATTTGCTCATCCAGCCACCGCTCTTTAGTTCCTTCACGTTCTTCATCCCTTCATTCTGACGACTCCTAATTCACGTCGACAGTTTTTCAGTCATAATCTGAAGAATCGCAAACAACTTCCACGGAACACTGTATAGCACTGCTCGTACGTAGCGAAATAAAGAGCCTGCAAAACATTTGAAACCTTTAAAATTTAGCAAAAGAATATCGCAAAGATTTTATATAAACAAAGATAAAAAGAGCCTAAGACGTCAAGAAAGTAGTATAAAAAAAAGCGTTTTTCCGTTTTCTGCACTGACCAAATATTCTTTTACGCAGCAGGAAACTCATTACCCAGAAGAACGAGAGCTGTTTTTCTAAGTATCCAATTAAGGCAATTGTTTCAAACGGAGCATCGCATTATCGTTCCACATAAGGAATTGTACTCTAATTCCTAAAACTCTTGTTTCGTATTTCGGTTAAAGCAAAGAATGTTTTGAGAAAACATGAATTTCCATAAACAGAACTTAGGAAAAACGTCGTTTAGCCTATAAGGTTTCCTTTATATTAATTAACCAGTTATTTTATGCTTTGGCCACTTCTCCCTTCAGTTTTTCCAGCCAAAATGCATATTAGTTTCTAAGTATTTATTGTGCCCTTTCCGCCTCTCGAGTCCCCGTTACTGGGTTGCTAAATAAGATAATATTTGCAGATTTCGGCTTTACATTATAATTGCCATTATAATTGCTGTACCTGCTTCGGTTAAGTTTTGAGCCAACTTCGAGTAAACTAATCTGTGTAGCCTTTAGCTACTAGTTTATTTGAATTCATATTTTACATGTGATCTTATTGTTGCTCGCCTTACTGTTGCTTAATGCTTAACCTACTGTTGCTTACTGTAATTTATCATGCCGCAAGTACTTGACTCAGTTGTAAGCAAAAATTGTGCCTTCTGTTCTTACTTACTAATAAAGGGTCTTGTACAACTTTGTCAAGTGTCAGTTCCTTCTTTACGCACACAATTCGCTGTCAGTCTACTTAAAATTTAATTAGAGTTTATGACCACAGATAAGATTTTAAACTTTATAACATAAAAGGCAGTCGAAACATCTCATTGTGCCTCATCATGGTCATTGAAACAATAACTGAAATGGCCTTTGATTTGAGTCCTTCAATGAATGTAAAACCATCAAGCTTTATTGCGCGCCCATTGCATCTGATAAGAGCACAGATATCAGTGGCATAGTTCAATAAGCCGCATGTCATTGTGTCTGTGATCGGAATTCCCTATAAGCCTTCATATGTGGGAATTGGTTTAGATTCATCATAATGAGTTTTCCCATCTAATTTTCCCTTCTTGCAATCTCTGAAACCAAAAACGTTTTATATTCAAATTTCAAGTAACAAATAAATTAAACAAAATTTTTAAATAGTTTAAAAATTACTTAAAGTAATTAAAAGTAATTAATTTATATATCGTAGAAACTTTTATGAAGGCTTGCCTATTCGCTTAATATTAGTATAATGGGCTACATTTCGTTTGCTTAAAACAGAAATGAGTTTTAAATTGGCTTAAGATCAGAAAAAAAACATTACTGGTTAGTTATGCTTCTAGGTCACACACACACACAAACAAAGAAAGAAATCTGATTATGAAAACGCTTTGAATCTGATTAATTAATTACCTTGGTTTCTATTTTCTAACATAGAGATTTGCGATAATATTTGCATTAGAGTTTTACATTATAGTATAAATATTAGAGTTTCTTACACACATCGTAATTTTAAAGTAGAAGCGAATTAATCCTGGAGAAAGCATATGTTTTTAATTGAAATAGCTACAATTATTCTTAGCAAATCTCAAACAGAACTGGTTTTCTGACTATAAATACATCGAAACAGTTTTCGCTTCTTTGGAATCATTTAATCATTTTAAGCTTAAAAATGGAAAGAAATTAAAATCAAAAATTAAATCGGTTAAAAAATTATTAAGCATGTATATATTGGAAATGTATTTTTATTTTGATAATAAGTACCATTTTTTCAACTCTTTTAAATAATTTATTAACGTACAGATATAAAGAAGTATACTTATAACTATTGCCAAAGAGTTCACTTTGATCACAAGGGTACGGAGGAGCCAGAATTAACTTTCGCAATTACCCCATTACTCATTAGCATTCAAGGGAATTAGCACTACTTCCAGTAAACTGCTAACTCTCTGTTCGTAATTGCTAGAGGGCTAGCACTAGCTTTACAACCAATACATTGCATTAATTGGGCCTATCATATCACATTCTCTCTCTGAACTATTCTGATCAGATGATTTCATATTCTATACAGCATAAAATTGAAAATTGGTAACTATTCAACACTGATTTAGCTTTTGGGGCTAAAGTAATTCACATCCGTATGTTTCTACAGTTTTATGAACTACAAGACTAAATTTCCAATCTTGAGCAACTCACTGCTCTCACTTTCTTTTCATGTCACGAGTGCATTACATTTCATGTCACGTGTAACAAGCCTGCGCTATGACATGAGTATCCACGGATTCTTCAGTTCGCTTGATCTCTTGCATCACGTGTTCTCTAGCTATCTTTTACCGTAGGAATTATTAATGTTCCTATTATCTCAATGAACTTTATTACTGTTTGATGCAGACTGTTCCGAATGAAAAAATTAAATATGCAATTACTTAGTTTTCTAAAGTAAATGACAGAACTACTTAAGTTACTATGCCACACAACAATTCAATAATACAATAAAATACAAATATTTAACAAATATCGGAACGTTCAGATTTGAAAATTCTCTTCCAAAATTCAAAAATTCAGTTTTTATTCCCCAAAAGGAAAAACAATGTAGGTGAAGTACTTAAACGTATTTAAATTGCGATGAATTTTAACTAATTTGTAGATACATTAGGATTTTTAGGATGCAGGCAAGATGAAAAATAAGCAAACGTCTTCGCCGGGAATCGAACCACGGACCTCTGGATACCGGCCCACCGTGCAGAACCACTACACCACTACATTACTATTTAAGGGAAGGCACGCTAGGAAAGCGGGCGAAATACCTTATAATTTTATGAAAAATGTCGCTGTAGACGAGGCCATTTAAATGTTTTTAAAGGGCATTTAAATGGCTGACGCATTTGTTTTGCAGACGACTTTCAAAACATGTCATCCAACGAAATGACTTTATATTTTGCTGCAGGAACGGCAACATGTATATTATTCTTTCCCTGAATGGCAATAGCAGGTGCTTTGAACTTTAACGGATTTATATTAGCGGAAACGGGGTTTGGTATAAGGAAGTTCATTTAAACTGTGGGTCATGACCCCGAAAGGGGTCGCGGGACCTGCAGCAGGTGTCGCCAAATATTTCAGCAATTCTGATATTTCTTTGATATTTCTCATTTAAAATACAAATAAAAACGAAAATATGACGAATCATATTTGGAATTTTGTTTTAGTTCTTGTAATTATGATGGAATTAAGAAGACATTATGCTTAATTTGTAAAGAGCTTTTGGCTGCAGAGAGCATGAAACCGGCAAATTAAAGCGGCATGTCAATACAGAGCATACTGTGAACTGCAAGAAACCGAAAGAATGCTTTGAACGCTTTTTGAAATCATCAAATCAGCAAAAATGTGGCTTTAACAACTTTGCCACTGTGAATGAAAAGTAATAGGGGGACAGGAAAGTAATGTCGTTTCTGCGCATGTCGATAACAACATGCTAAGGTCAGGAGTGGAAGCAAATCCATGTCAAACACTCTTAATCAACTTTAGTCGACCACCCAGGAACATTTAAAGCAGAATGGAATAATAAGCATTTTGATCGTTTGATTAGTGGAGACAAAAAAATATGTCCTATATGATAATCCAAAATTCAAAAGTCAGTTTTAATAGGAGTTACAAAGGGTTTACATCCCGAAAAGGCGTTTCTGGGTGTTTGATGGAGTATTCGCAGATGTGTTCATTTTAAATTGTTGAAACCTGGACAAACTGTTAATGCAGACCTTTATTGTGAACAATTGGATGGTGTGAACCAATCTGTAATCGAAAAAATATCAATTGTCAACAGAAAAGGCGTCATTCTGCAACAGAACAAAGTAAGACCGCACTGTGCAAGACGAACACTAGAAAAAATGAATGAATTAGGGTGGGAGGTACTGCTATACTCCCCACCATACTCGGCCGATATCGCAGCATTGGATTTCCATTTATTCGGATCCCTACAACATTTTCTTAATGGCAAAAGTTTTGAAAATTTGGATGATGTCCAAAATGTCCTCTCGAGATATTTTACTCAAAAACCAATTGACTTTTATCGGTCCGGGATTGAAAAATCTGCACATTAGATGGCAAAAGGTTGTTGATAACGAGGATGATTATATCATTGATTAAAAATAAAAACTTGTTAAAAATGTATTCGTTTGAATTTAATGTAAGAAAGCGACATTACTTTCCGATCCCTCTATTATTTACTTGCGCCTTATGCAACATCCATCGTATTTAGTTGCAAAAAAAAAAATGTCTATTTAATTGAAGAAAATCTAATATTGCCGGCTACTTTCAAGATGTTCGAAATAGTTCCTGGCAAAAGGTACGAGGATGAAATCCGTAAAATTCCATTATCCAGCGATAGTGCTTCAAAGCCAATTTCGAAAATTAATAAAGATCAAAATTAGCAGCTAATAACTAGACTCAAAATAAGTCCTAAGTATACAATCTAGTTGAATGAATCAACTGAAATTTCCAATTTGACTCAATTATTAGTGTATGTTAGATGTAGCTTTGAAGATTATATTCATGAGGATTTTTTGTTTTATTCCTGTTTAGATGGATGCACAAGAGGAGAGGATCATTTTGTAAAAGTTAATGAATTTTTCATTGAAGGAAACATGGAATGGAAATATTGTGTTGGTATTTGCACAAAAGGTGCTAAAGCGATGGTCTGTGAAACAAAATTGAACTTCTAGCGAAAGTTATGGAAAGTGACAACGAGCATATAACATTTACTCATTGCATTATACAACGAAAGGCATTGGTTGCCACAAAATATCAGCTGAGTTAGATGTTGTGCCTCGAGTTAGTGTTAAGGTGGTCATCTTTTTCAAAAGTCATGCTCTGAACAGTCGTTTGTTTTTAAATCTTTGTAAAGACATGTTTTCTGAAGCTTGTTATTGCATGCAAAGCTAAGGAGGCTTTCAAGAAGAATTATTTTAAAAATGTTACCTTTGTAGCCGAATAAAAATCTGATTTTTCGAATTTATTCCATAATGAGATGTGGATACAAAAACTATATTATTTGAGTGAAATATTTGAAAAAATAAATGAACTGAATTTGTCGATTCAAGGAAAACGTTGCAATATATTCATATTCAAATTAAAAATCGATGTTTTTATTAAAGAAATGACCATGGTGGAAAAGGGTTCGCTAGAGAATGATTTCGCAATAAGTGAATTTTGAAGTGAAAATGATGAAATATAGCATTAAAAAGATAAGTCGTTAAAAAGGATAAATGAACATCTTCGATGTCTTGAGAAATATTTGCTTTCAAATTTGAGTACGGATGAACTAATATGAATTATGAAACCATTCTGAATTAATGTGGAAAATACTACACATTTGCCATTAAAATCCTAAGAACTTACCGAGTCATCAAATGATTCCATGTTGTAAACAGTTTTGAATACGAAGTCCATAAAAGATTTTTTGCTAGGAGTCGCAAACGAATTTCCAACGATTTCTGAAACTGCCATACGTTTTCTTTTAACTTTTTCTACCACATATTTGTTTGAGACTACGCTTTCGTCTTTACCACCTTAAAATCAAAGTGTCAATCAAATGTAAAGAATATTAAAGAAGTTCTTCGTCCTGCGGCGTTGACTATTTTGCCCAAATTTCATAATATAATTAAAAATAAACAGGCAGACCCTTCTCACTAATACTCATTCCTCGCGTATGCGCTATTAGAAGTAAGTGGGTTTTCTCAGCAGTGACTTTCCAAGTGGCTACAGTTAATGGACAGACTATAGCTAATATTTGAGTTTACTCAAGTAATTGAGTTTATTTTTATTATTTATATTTTATATTTTTGATACTATTATTACATATTATTTATATTATTATTATATATTATTACATATTATTTATATTATTATTATATATTATTACATATTATTTATATTATTATTATATATTATTACATATTATTTATATTATTATTATTTATATTATTGTTTATTTTCTCGTATAGCATAATTTCTCACCCTTCAATGATTTTTAAAATGTGTTGAACGTCTTTGGAGCCACAGCTCCTGATAACTTTTAGGCGAGATTACTACAATTATTATATATTAGTTATATTTCAAAGTTTTTAAAATTTTAACATTTTTCTATATCTCAAAATTAAAAATTAAATTTAATGACCTAAACTCGCAATAATTTATTACAGTACAAGTGAAGAAACTGACAGTTTCGTTCACACGCGTGTCGGATTTGCGCAATGCTAAAGGTTCCTACAAAATTTTCGTAAATATTACAGGTCTCCATACCAAAGCGTTTAAGAAACCCTGATCTAAAGGAGATGTGAGGACAAAATTTTCGACTTTGATCGTATTTTAGAACATGTGCGTGGTCTGTGCTTTGGGAATGCAGTTACAAGTGTTATATTATGGTGGTGACATATATATTTAACATATATATATATAACATGACATATATATATATATAACATATATATGTAACATGCAAAGCATATATATTTAATTAGTTATATTTTGACTTAATAAAATTTATGCACTTTTTATTTGAAATAAAATACGGAATAATAAAATTCGGATCCTTTTTACTTTTAATTACTATATTTTCCAAAAATATTGGTTCGTATTCAAAATGATGTAATCAAACATTGAAACTGTATAAAATGTAATAAAAAATTTACGATATATATGCTAATTTACTTAATATTTTATTTAGAATGCTATACAGAATTATTAAACCAACAAGTTTTTTTAGGCAATAGCATGTGTAATTTAAGTAAAAATATATTAGCAATGAAATGTTGCATGTAATGCTTGTGTATAGAGGCTATATAAATCTGATATTTTTGCAACCAATTAAACAACAGTTGAACTGAGTAAAAATTGATAACTGCTGTTGTGATATATAGTATAATGCATGATCATGCCTAAATTATTTTCTAGCATGTGAAGTGTTAATGACAATAGATTAGCAATATTTGATACATAATAGTAAGTGATGTGGTGTGTGTTAGGCTTGTGTATGTAGCATAAATTTAGCATATGAAGTAAAAAGATGAATTTTGCTTACCATATGAAGTAAAGCTGGATTAGCGATATACGAAATGTAATGATAAGTGACGTTTCATATATTATATTTGTCTGCAAAATATAACATAGCACATAATACACTCACGTCCAAAAGTTAAGCACGATGATGTAAAATGCAAAAACCATCAACAAATACTGCTTTGATTGACACCAAATTCGGCAGGAAAGTAGCATATATATTTATGCATAAAACAAAATCAATAATTATATACAGAAATGAAAACAATATTAAATTCTTGTAAGTTATCAGATAATGACATACTGGAGACTTAAATATAATTATGTATAAAGTGAAAATAAACAGTATAAAAGGAAAAAAAGGACATTAATATGGTATGTGATCCCCCCTCATCTGTATACAAAGTTTACACCTTGTGACCATGCTTTCAATTAGGTGGTCAATCACCACAGAATAAAGCAATCGCCATTCTTCTTGTAGAGCAATTTACAGCTCAATAAGAGTGGCTGGATGTGGGAAACGTGAAGATACAACACGGCCGAGAGCATCCCAAAGATTTTCAATGGGTTAAGGTCGGGCGAATATGCTGGTCACGCCATACGCGCAATTCCTTCACTCTCCAGGTAGTCATCGACAATTTCAGCTCTATGGGGACATGCGTTATCGTCCATTAAAACAAAAGGAGAGCCAAATGCTGCAAACTAAAATCTCACAATGGGTTCTAGGATTTTATCTCGATACCGGACACCCGTCAAAGAACCCCGTTTAGAGATGTACAGGTCGGTGCGGTATCCTAATGAAATCCCTGCCCACATCATAATGCTTCCGCCACGGAATGCGTGGTGTTTGGTGATGTTTTGGGACTGACTGCGTGTTCGTTGTTCACGCCATATCCTTATACGCTTCTCATCTGGCTCGAAAGCAAATCTTGACTCATCAGTAAACATGGCATTGTCCTAGTCAGACACATTCCAATTGACATGTTCCCGGCACCACTGTAATCGTGCCCCTCTTGATTGGACGGATAGAGGAGCACAAGCTCGAGGTACCCGGGCGTACTCATATGTAATCTTCGGCGTATCAGTAGCTGCAGATATCGCCTTACCAATGGACGTTGTAACCATAGATGTCACACGTGTGGAGGTCGCTCTGCGATTCCGCTTGGCTACAATAGCAATATATTGATCTTCCACGGGGGTTGTAACCCTTGGGTGACCGGCTACGGATCTTCGGACAACTGTCTGTGTGGTTTGGAATTATTTCCATAAACGTGAAATTACCGAATGATGAATGCCGAAGAAAAGAGCAACATCTGTGATCGACTGTCCTGCTTTCAGTGGCGTAGCTGGGGGGGGCAAGGAGGGACATCTGTCCCCAGGCGCAGCATCCAAGGGGCGCCAAATTGATGCTACAAATTTTAGAATGATATGTTTTCGATTCTTGGAACACAGAAGAGGGGGCAAAATCTTTAGTTGTCCCCGTGCGCTGAAAACCTTAGCTACGCCTCTGCCTGCTTCAATGCGCCCCACAGCAAGCCAGAGCCCAGAATCTTCCATTGGTCTTCTGGAAGTCATAGAAACACGTATGTCTTGAAAACAAATTGTACGAAAGTTTTACACTCCTTCTATCAGCACTTACAATCAACTTCTGTAACTCTTCGTAAAGCTGGCTTCTATTAAGACTGCCCTTTTTTGCATATTTCTTGACATGAAAGCGGGATTGGCTGTTACCTAACACATTTGCATACTTCCAACTACCTCTGCTGCGAATTGCATCCTCTTCAATTCTGATTGGCCTCCGGAAATTAGCATTTTCCTCTCCGAGCTTAACTTTTGGAAGTGAGTGCACATAACATTGTTACGAAATGTCCACCACGCGGCAAGATAGCTTCCCAGCAAAGCGGTTTTAGGGTTGGCAGAAATGGCAAGAGAAAGCAGGGTTGCCCGATTTGGCTCGAAATCACTCATTTGGTGACAAAATTGTTGATATGCCGTAGATGGCTCGAGAACATTCTGGAACGAATTCTTACTGGTTTGGCCCAGAGTGTTCTCGAATGTAGCCGAAGCTATATAAATCCTGCTGGTTCACGGAGTAGTGTGTGTCTCGTAGTCTACTGCCGAGTTGGTCGTCGAGTGTATCGCGAGTTGTTGTATCGAGAGTGTGCATCGTTGAGGCTATCGAGTGTATTGTCGATTGCATCGCGAGTTGTGGCGTGGAAAGTCTCGAGAGAAGTTGAGTTCCGAAAACGACCGCAAAGAGTCAGCAGCTGTAATGCTTGGCCGTAAAGCTCTCTTCACCGTTACAGCCTGATATTCTGAAGTGTATGTTGCAGATTGCTTCAGCGTGTTTGTCGTAGATTTTCGACGACTGTAAACGTGTTTTTGGAGATGTCCTGAGTAATTACTAACTAATAAACTGCGCTTTTATTCTCATCAAGTGTTTTCGTTAATCACTCTGAATCCACGAACCCGTACAAATACAACAATACACATAATCATAAAATTGTGCTTATCGTACATGTGCATACAATAATGCTTAATATACATAATTATAAAATATCTTAAAGTTTAAACAAAAATTACGAATTTTTATTTTAACGTTCCTGGTCATCTTAAATCAGAAACCACAAGCTAGAAAAGCTCTGTTTGGTACTGCGCTATTCTACTTGTTAATGCATTTTCAACAGGCGTTTATTTAGAGCAGCTTCGTTTTCAAAATTTTTCAATCTTTAGTAGAGAGATCTTCTGGCTATCGCGTCTCACTATTAGCATATTTTCGCCAGCTATACTTAAAATTGATATACCGGCTTTTGAATTCTCACTAGCTGACGATTTAACTTGCGTGCCGATAAAATTATTTTAGTCTATTCTATTGAATGAGTAGCCCTATACTGCGTTATCAGCGTTTAAATTTAATTGTCTGTTATGGCTTAATAGCCACAAATGGGGTTTTTGTCTTTAGGAGAAGTCGTGCTTTTATGTTCAGTTTAAACAAAAATAAATTTAACCTTCTACAGAATTTAGTAAGTGTTTAAGATGTAACGATAACTCTTCTCTTGTCTAGTAGGGTCTGAAGGACTTTAGCTTCAGTTACAAGAGAAAACCAAGAAGTTAAGCATGCTGCCCAACCGGTAATGAAGCCGAAGCTATATAGGTTGGGTTAACATCGCTGACTGCCATGCCTAAGGTAAAGGTGAAACCATTTTACTGACCATAATTCTGCTTATGAAATCTTAACAAAACAAAAATAAGGTCTGCAATTTCCGAGCACAGACATGTGCAGCTAATTTATTTTCAAAGACACTGAACAACTTTCTTGAACCAGCAGAACATGTCGGAAAGCTGGAACTTTACGAGGCTCAAAAGCGTATTTTACTTGACTCCCCCTCTCTTTCACATTTGAATCACCAAATGAGAATGTTTGAGAGTACGTTTTCTCCATCTAGGTGTATTTCTTGATGTATTAAGTGATTATTGAAATATCTAAATTTAGAAAACAAACCTTCTTTCTTACACCTAAAATTCTTTAGTGATATTTCGCTACAAATTATTGTACATGCAGTTTTGTTTAATTTAGCTTTTTTTAATTAACTGTTGGTAAATACATGCGCCCTATGTTACAAGTAGCTGCTATCAAAATATTTTGTTCTTCCCATTTAATACATTTCAAATTTAATATGAACAAAACTTTGAAATATAATAATCGTTGTGGAGCAATTATGCTTCAAAATCATAATTAAACATTTTATTCCTTATTTCTAGAAGGGCGTCATTTGGGATCCGTAAGGCAATAAAATATTAATGAATTAATTACACGTTTATATAAAAGTACATTTCAATGATATTTTATTTAGTAAATATGCTGACATATTTAATACTTGGAGTACTTACGTAGAACACATATTATGAAGATTTAAAACAGTGCATATACTACTGAATTAGTTTAACAGTAAAATATCCGATTAAAATAGTGTTGCGTGCGTACAGGTTCGTTACGAAATGAATGCATAAGTCCGATGAAAAAGGAACAAAATTTATTATTATCACAACAAAAATGCTTAAATTTCCTCAGATATTCGTGCAGTATTACAAAATCTCACAGTAGTTATCTTTTAACTACATAAACTTTCAAAAGAACTTAATTCAAGACAGCTAAAGAAAGCTAATCCGCGAATTCGCTACAATCAACAAGAGCAATTTTCTAAACACACTCTTAAATAACAACAAACTAACTAACTAATCGAACTGAGAGGTTTCCTTTTTATATGAGCTTTTGAAATGCGCGAGAATTTTCTAGTACTTTCTCGAACGCAAAAAGAGATAAAAGAGATATTTATTTATTAAATGTTAAATGTACGTGCTCTTGTATTTTTAATTTTCCGGCTTAGCTTTCTTTTAATATTCGTCACGCGCTGCACTGCACGGGGAATAAAACAATTTAATTTATAATTCAACTAACATTAACTATTTAAATACCAAATACGTAACAATAGGATGCATATAATAAAATATATAGGAAACAGTTGCAATGTCAGTGAGAGAAATCGAGATGAAGCGATAATAAATGAAAACTAAACAAATCTTTATATTCCCGATGTGATCAAATAGAAGACTTTAAACAGGACTTCCGTTTGTGTAGTGTAAATAGATAGCTTTTACCTTAAGCTACCTAAGTATCTTAAGCTATTTAACTAGTTAATATGTTTTTGATCTTTATTATAACTTCTTCTTTCCGTGCTCTTCACCAAAATACAAATTACAGTGTATTTAAGGTGAAGGTTTTGAATCTTTAGTAGAGAAATCTTCTGGCTCTCGCGTCTCACTATTAACATATTTCCGCCAGGTATACTTAAAATTCATACACCGGCAATAGCATTCTCACTAGCCAACAAATGGTGTTTTTGTTTTTAGAAGCAGTGCCTTTATGTTAAGCTTAGACAAACATAAATTAGGTTACTTTTAACCTTCTACAGAACTTCGAGATGTTTGAGATGTAGCGACAACTCGTTCCCTTGTCTACTAGGGTCTGCAGGACTTTAGCTTCAGTTATAAGATTAAACTGACAAGTTAAACACGCTGCCCAACAGGTATAGTGGTTAGCGTCGCTGACTGCCGTTCCTGAGGCCTAGGGCTCGAATTCTGGATAAATCATGGATTTTTGTAAATTATAGTGACCGTGCGGCATAAGGGCACTCTAAACATGCAGCGAGCTGAAAGTCGTCTCGAGAGATTGCTAGTAGGGTAAGATGGGTGTGAGACGCTCGTACCCGTCACCCCCGGGTTGCTTTGCATCAAAATTGGGGGCGGAACTGAGCTAAATCGCACTGTCAGTCATCTGTAAGGCGCTCGAGGCTGTTGCAGACGACAGGTGTAAACTTGCGCTCCTTGCCACGGGGCATTCCGTGGGCTTGGGTTGACTCTAGGTCAGACAAGTGAACATTAGCAACAATAAAAACAACAAGTTAAACATTTGAGTATTCTTTCGCAATTAGCAATTAAAATTTGTAATAGAAGTGAAAATGATTAGATACTATTTTTTTAATAAGTATTAACTTTCACAGTCACATTAAATCCTTCAATTGTTTCGAAGAAGATTTAAACAAATCACGCGAAATGACAATGCATATAAATAGCAAATCCTCATTAAGAAATGCTGTTACATCTCCAATTAAGCGAGTAATCTAAGACTCCAGAGAAATAGTTTCAGGACGTATTTCTTAGTACTAATTATAACTACTTTTTTTTTTGTCTTTTAAAGATTATTTTATTCCCTATTGAAATACAAAATAATCATGAACATTTTGTTAGAAAAGTGTATTTGAAATCTTATCAAGTGTAATTCGTACTTGAAATAAATGCATTTTTTGATTGTTGTAATGAAAAATTAACTGGATTGTTATAATGTAAACTTAATTGGGTAATGCAGTTTAGACATCGGCCAGAAAAATGTATGAATTCTGCAAAATGTTCTTAAAAATTTCTTTAGTTTATCCGAACTTTTCGGAATTCTGTGAATAGCTAGTAACATTTTCCCATGTCAACAAAACTGAGTATTAATCAGGAGATCTTGAGGGCATTTTTTTTATTTACTTTAGTGTTTGATATTGGAGGCACGGTGGCGCATGGTTAGCGCATCGCGCAGCACCACCACACATAGATCCGGGTTCGATCCCCGGGCTGGACACGGTCGACTCATCCTTTTATTCCTTGATTTCCAACTCTTGGGTCGATAAAATGAGCACCAAGTTCGCTTGGGGACCAAACATTGGGGGGGGGGACCTGCGACCAGCTGACCCTTGTACAGGGCATATGCTTATGCACCCCGGGGCCCACGGTCAAGAAAGCAGATTTCGGGGCACTGCAGGCATTGGCCCAGTAGGGCTGTTACGCCACTGAGTTTTAGTTTAGTGTTTGATATTATGGCACTGTAATAGCATTTTTTCTGCATTCTAAGACATTCAGGCAGATATGTCTATAAAACTAATAATTTTGGTTTTGTTTTGTTTAGCTGATTACGGCAAATCATACGAAAGTTATCTGCCTAAGGGGAATGATGCATTCGTGGATGATTTGTTGAGTTTCCTTTAGTATGAATAACCAATTATTATAATTTTCGTTCTTTTCTGAACGCCTCAAATTTCCCTCAAATTTCCTCGCCAGGATGCAATTTAAGGTAAAGGAAAAACGAGTATTTAAACGGGCGTAAAAGAGAAAGTTAAGTCAGAGAGTGATTTCGCACGCTCCTGTTCTGTCCTGCTGTTAAGTCTGAGTTCTGGACGTTTAGTTAAAGTTTATTCGCCGTTGTAGGTTGCTGAGTCAGCCTGTTATTAGTCTTAAGTAGTCTAGAACTGCTCTTTGGATTTAAATTTATTGTTAAATTATTCTCAATACTTACTGCAAGTAGTCAGTGTTACTCTGAGCACGAAGTACGGGCATCTTCTGTGCTGGTATTACTTAAGCCTGCGCGAGAAGGCGCCAGTTTTCCTAGTAAGACAACACTAATTACATGATAGCAAAGATGGTTCGATCTTATAGACTTTCTAATAGGAAACTGGCTCCTTTACGCGTCGGGAGAACCACGAAATGCCCATGCAGCCAGCCCATTCGCCGAGTTTTGAATCCAGGACCAAATTAGCTGTATTCAGCGAATTTATCGCTCGACCTAATAGTAGTAGTATAATCCTATCTAAACTAAGAGCATGGGCTGTGGAAAATTTGGTTCCTCATATTACTCTGAAATCAATAAATTTTGCTATAACATAGACGTTTTCTATAAAAAATCTATGACTAGGAACTTAGATTACAGTAAAATATTTTTTATGCACCTCTTAAGCTATAAGGCATTTTCTCTCTCCTTTCCGTATGCCTTCGTAAGGTGTAAAGTAGTTCGTATGGTGTAACGGTAGCACACTCGGCGTGTATTCCAGAGGGCCAGGCTCGAGTCCCAGGGAGGGCATTGCTCATTTTTCATGTCTCTCACATATAAAAAAAGAAAAAAAACCTAGTAACTCTACAGTGAAGCAAATATCTGTTACTAGATGTCACTAAAATTATGTATATTTTTTCACATTTACTACCGATCATCTATTTTGAACTCGCTCGTTGTAAAACGATTATTCAAAATGATTTTCGAAAACAAAATAATTTATTCGAAATAATGTTCTAAAACTAAATTCAGGTAAGGAGTAGAACAGTTTTAAATAACCAGTGTTCATTTAATAAAAACATGAAAATAATGGAACATTCAATATTACATTAGATATCTATCCTATAGCTACGCATATGTTTTGTCACGGATTCAATAAATGTTTTCATGTGAGGTTGTTTCATTTTGTTCCATTCAGAAAATATTTTTCCTAGTGCTTCCGAAAAGAAATATCATGTTTCCTTATTTGTTTCTTCAACTCATTCCTCACATGTTCGAGAGGAATTAACTCCGGAAAATATATAGGAGCTTTTATAATGTCAGCTCAGTTGTACAATAACCTCAAGCTGCATGTTTGTATTTAGGGCTGTATGTTTGGTAAAGCTATCCTGATAGGACTTGAACCTGTATTAAGTTCCTAATTTCTTCGCACATGCTTTCGGGTTTCCATTAAGATCATTTATCGGCATTAATATTTATAACATTAAATTTCCCACTCCACAGGTAGAGAAAATTCTACAAATCATTATGTCTCCTTTCCGGTTCTTAATAAGCATTTGTTTCAGCTGAGAAAAGCTGAAACAATTGCCTTTGTGGATTAAATTACTTACTTTTGTGCATTAAAGTTTTTCCTCGAGTTTCTCCACACAAAAATGTGTCCAGGAGATCCAAATATATTAAATTCTAACATATTATTGTTCCATATGATACTGTCAATCAGGAATTTTGTCAAAGTCAGGCGTATTTTCTTTGTCTCCTTGTTGTTCCTTGGCAAAACATTTCTTCTAGCTAATCACTTAATGAGCCCAACTTTTAACAGTTTCAGAGTTAACATTTATTTCAAATTTTTCTTCTTTATTCACTAACTTCTAGAACTTCTTTGATTTTTCATAAGATAAATGTCAAATTCCTAGGTGTTAGCTTAGAATGTAATCTATATTTTAGGGTATTTTCAATAGTTCTACGCAAATTCTTCATACACATGCACAATTCTTTTATTCACGAATTGTTTTTATTATGCTACAGATCAAATTTATAATGCATTCATATTTTCTTTGTATAAAATATTTAACTGAAAATCATTCACACAAAAACATACGGAGTAAAATAATTATACATAAATAAATAATGTAAAAAATTTCTGAAAGAATTAGCATTTTAATGATCGCGCGAAAAGTTTCTTTTAAAGATTAATGTGGTTTAATATTAGAGATTACTGACAGAGTTGACCTAGATGGAATAGCGAAACATTTTACTGTGCCTTTAGACTAACACGGAAACCTTTTGTGTCTTGTACGTATTAAAAAAGTGAAAAAATCATGTAATGCAATTGCACAGATATATTTAATTTTTCTAATTAGATATAACATGAATTAATTGCACTTTTATTTAAATCTATCAAATGCAAAAGTAAAATAATAATATGCTCAAGAAATGTATCTAATACTTTTGGATAATTTAGTTTGTTAATTAATAATAGACAGATTAAATATAAAGGACAAATATCCTATCTCCTTCCGTATAGCAACAGACTCAAATGAAAAGTGAAACAACGCATTAAAGTGAAACAACGTAAAATCGTGTTTCCGGCCCGATAGCGCTTTTAGGCTAACAAATAAATAAATGTAAAGTATCAAAAATTAAATAAAATAAAACCACTGTGTGTTCCAATTGACGAACAGTTATTAACCACAGGATGTTTGTAACATACCGTAAATAGAAACAGCCAGTATATTTCTTAAGAGAACATATTTGTGCACTTATATTTGTTACAGTCAGTGGAATCTTGCAAAAACTTTCATTTTGTAACTTATTCCTTTTCGTCTAGGCATCTGAATAATTTTATGAATACACATTTCATATTTCCTGTCACATCTTTGTGTAACATTTATTTCAAACGTACTAATACTTTTCTCTACTCAACTATAAAATCTTAGCAGCATAACTTTCAAATTTTACATCACAGCTTTGAGCAATATTTATATGAAATTTATAAGTAAACTTCTAAGTATACTTATAAGTATCTATTCATTCTAGAAATAAAATAGAAGTGCTTAGTAAGGAAATATGTTTTTAATAGAGCAAAACAAGATAATTATTTTCTATATGCTGAATGCAAAGCAAAATATTTCCGTTATTATAAAACTATTTTTAGGTAAACTGTAAAATTTGAAACTATAAGTCTTAACATTAGTAGAGTTATATTCAAATCATCTACAGCTTTAATGGTTTATTTCAAAAACGATAAAGTCAGTAAGGAGGAAATGTTTCATGAGAGAACGGTGAATATCCTACCCTTTTGCTTTCTCTTCAGAGAAAATCAATTATAAATGGAAATGCATTAATACAGTTTTCCAATAAACTCCGTTTCTGAAGCTAGGAGTGGTAATATCATATTGGTATTGAATTAGAAAATTAAATTGTTTTCATATTTTTAAGTGCGGGTTGATCCGAGGAAGGAGTTTGTAAAATGCCGCTTAAAAGGGCAGGTGCGCTAAATTTTAAAATGTTGCAAGCTAAATTTATTCAGGGAGTATAAAACGTAATTTTTATTTTGGGCTTGAGAGTTTCAATTAATAATTATCATGTTCCTATCATTTATTCGAATCCCTGAGGTACTGAAAATCTTTTCCATGAGATATTTACTTTGCTTGCATACGATGAAAACAATCTACACAGCTAAAAAACATTTCCTCTGATATTATTCTTTTATTGCCCAAAATATATAGCAATATAGTAAGCAACCCAAAATTACTCTGAATAGTTGCATAGAATATTGCAGTGTACATGTTTTCATATTTATGAACATACAAAACTAGAATGCTTTTGCATGCGTATGAGTTCGTAACATGAGTTCGTTGAATGCATATAGAACAGATGATAGATTGAAACAATTTACTTTTATGAAAATAAACACTTTACAGTTTCGGAACTTTTCATAGAAATACTTTTACAGCTCTTCTCAATACCCCAGTGCACAATCAGTAGTTATACTTCAAACTACGAGGAACATTAAACACAACGCAATGCAGAGTACATCTAAAAGGCGAACTTTGAAATTCTCTCAGTATTCTAAAGACAGCTCTGAACCAAAAACTGGGAAGTGATGCTCTATCCGGGCTTATATAGATTTTCCCCGGCCGTCGAGAGATCTCTGGTATCTTCCATTTCTAGAAATTACGAGATTGCACACACGGTTAAAGTTATATCTAGGACTGGATACGGTCTATCTTAAATATAGGAATCAATTCGTTATTCAATTACAGTTATGCCGACACCGAACCCAAATGTCGCCATATGTGGCGAAATTTGGCGATTTCTCGCCAAACATGATAACAAAATTTTGTCGCCGAAACTATTGGCAGCTTCGCAATATCTCGCCAGTTTAGCGAAGGACTTTCCCCCTGTTTTCTTATTCTTCTGGGAGAACTTCGTCCCTTACTAACTTTCAGCTTACATTTTACACATCGGAAAAAAAAGGGGGCGACTACAATTTTACATATAATTTCTGTAAAATTATATACAAATATACAAAATTCGTAACAAAACTGAGAAGTTTTAATATGATACATTTTGTAATACATTGTTTTAAATTGCTGAATAGCATGAGATTGCTGCAGGAACTGCATTTCTCCTTGCGTTTCAGTCCATGAAACTTAAAAGTAAAATGGTGGAATTCAAATGTTTAGTGTCGCAGGTGAAGTACTAAAGATTCACCTCGGTTTAGAATTTGTTTACGTCCAGATAAACTGTCGTAAAAGGAGAAAATGCCTCTAATATGCCTAAACAACTGATCATTGGTGATTACTCTAGACTGCTACGAATGTTCGTCTTGAAAGATTCATAAGTAGCCTATAATTTGGCATGTACTACACAATCTGTTAAACAATAACAAAACGTTTGGCAATTTCACGCGGTGGTTTTTAATGTTATACTGCAAAGGAAAAGTCGTAAATGTTTTTAATTATTTAAAAACTCGGAAGGATATTGCTCTCTCATATATTCCAAGCAATACATTTTCACTGAAATGAATCAAGTGTTGAATGCTCTTTTTCATTTTGTGTTTTTTTTTTTTTTTATTTATTTTTTTTTTTTATTAATCACAACTGAAAACATCCTAAATCAGTCTGACAGCGGTCTCATTACATGCTTTTCGCATATTAAATTTTTTGCATGCGGCTAAATAAGGAAAATGTTAAAATGCAGCCTTCGTAGCACATATTTTTAATTCAAGCTTATAGCCTCTTCAGTATTTTAAATAAATATATCATAAAAATAATTATCGAAATTAGGAGACTATGTGGGCAGTAGCACAAACGAAGCATTCGGTTTATAGATTGTAAAGTCATTAGGTTTTTTTTAAGCAGGTGTACATGAAAAATGAGCAATGCCATCGTCGGGACTCGAACCTGGTCCTCTCGAATACTCGTCGAGTGTGCTCTTGTTACACCCCTAAGGCATGCAGAAAAGAGGGCGAAAATAACTTATATACTTCCCTTTTAAACTGCGATTGCGATTTGGACCTAGTCGCCAAATCCTGTTGTTGAAGAATCATCACCTACCGCCTTTCAGTTCGGGCGCCACTGTAGGGTCGTTTAGAATTTTTCCGATGTCAAGAAACTGAATAAATGAGAAATCATCTCACCGGGACTCGAACCTTCACATCTCAGTTACGCGTCGAGAACCACGAAGGCATGCAGAATGAAGGAAGAAAATACCTTAGAAGATTATATAGCCTTATTTTAAAATATTTGACAGATTGTGATATTTTCTTTTCTTTTTAACGCATTCATTCTGATAAGAGCCTGAATTCCAAAGCAAACCCTTCACTTAATTAGATAATCTTGTATTTGATAAGTGAATTCATTTTAGCATTAATAAATCACACACATTGTATTATGTAATTTACTATAATGGGAAAAAATTCTTTTTATATGACGAAATTTGGGAATCATTGTGAAACGCATGTTAAAACAGCACGTTTAGTGCCATCTTTTATTCGTAATACAACGTTTTCAAAGAGTAAAATGGTGAACCGCCGGGTGCTGTGCGAAATAACGCAGATATGAAACTAAAAAAATCTGATGTGTACACCACATGACTTCCTTGTACGGAATATTAAATTATACGCATTTTTTTCTTGAATTTCATTTAAATTGATTGGATTGAATAAAATCTACTTCGTCGACAGCGCATAAACCACTTAATAAATGCAATCTTTAAATAAATATGAATAAATGCACTCTTTAAAATTCACTATATTTGTTTACTAGAACGACAATCTGAATGCAAAAAATTTATATCATTTGAAGAATTATCTTATCGTTGTTCCATATGTTCCATTCAAATACTATAATAAAGCTAGAACGATGTATGAAAGAAATTAAGCAAACAAAACAGGAAAGAAACAGTTTTTCACAGACGATTTAGTATTTCTCATTCAATTAATTCAGTTCTCACTTCGCGACAAGACAAAAATACATAAAAACTCAAAATATCTGTATTAAAAATTACGAAGTAAATCTTAAACACTTATCTCCTCGAAAAAACTCCAGAAAGGATTAAGCATGATTTAATTCGCAAAAATAAATCAAGGCCTTATGTTTGTTGTTGCGAAGCTTAGTCTCTCCAGATTGTCAACAAATCTACAATTCTGCTGTTTTAAATGTAAACAAATATGTCCGCCATGTTATTTAAGACTTAACCGCACTTAAACAGCTTTTAAATTGTTGATAATTGTACAAATATTGCTTCCAGATTTACGAAAGGCATAAAAACCTTAACCGGAAGATAAGAACAGCATAATTCAATCATTTTTAAAACAAAAAAATGTGCAATTTACAAACATATAAGAGTAAAGAAACTGAGATTACTGTGCCGAGTAACAGAATGGATATACACTGGTGTGCAAAAATTAAGGACGAGACGGTTTTTTCAATATAACTTTGTACAAAAGCTTTCCAAATCAACACATTTAATACCGTAAGATCCCCAATACGTAAGGACATGAGTAATGTAAGCAACACTTAGTAAAAGAGAAATCAGAGGGATAAAAAGAAGCTTTATTGAAAAAGTAGCATGGAGCGCAATGCGACTGAAGGCCGAAACATCCCTGTGATGGGTGTCCAGCAAGAAACATCCGGTCTTTAATAGGGGATATGATCTCCCCTGACTGCTAGGCAGGTTTCACAGCGTCTGCCCATGCTGAGAATGAGGGTGTCAATGAGTTGTTGAGGCATTGCTGCCTATTCGTCTTGCAGCGCCAATCGAAGCTCCGGAATCGTTACTGGTGGTAAGGTACGAGCTGCCAAGCATCTGCCTAGAAAATCCCATACATGCTCGATGGGACTGAGATCCGGAGATCGTGCCGGCCAATCCATGTGTTCAATATCCTCACTCTCTAAGAGCTGTTCGGCAGCTACTGTGCGATGACATGGTGCATTGTCGTCCATGACAAGGAACTGACATACGCCCATAGCACCCATAGCGCCCATAGCGCCTCTAAAAAGACGCACATATGGAAGAAGAATCTCCTTACAATAACGGGTCCCGTTGACTGAACCTGCGTCGAAGATGTGAAGGTCTGTACGACTACCAAGCATGATGACTCCCCAAACAAGAACACCGCCACCTCCATACCTGTCCCTTTCAATGATGTTCGAGGGATGATTGCGGCTTCCCCGCTCTCTCCAGATGAGTATGCGATGAGAATCGCTACTCAGACTGAATCTGTTCTCATCTGTAAAGAGTACTCGTCCCCATTCATTGTCTCTCCAATTCCGGTGTTCCCGGCACCACAGAGAACGCCTTCTCCGATGGGCAGGCGTTAGAGGTACACACCGTACAGGGCGTCGTGCAAACAGACCACCACCGTGCAGTCTTCTGGCCACGGTAAAACGCGATATCGGTCGTCCAGTCGAATGTGTCGTGCGTCTACCGAATTCTCCCGCTGTCTGCCGCCTGTTTCTTCTGGCCTGTAAAGCAATATACCGGTCATCTGCGGGTGTGGTTCCTCGTGGACGACCACTACTAAACCCCCAGATAGCTGTTCCTGTAGTTTGAAATTGTCTCCAAAGTCGTGAAACGATGCTGTGAGCAATTCCGAACTCTGCAGCCACACTTGTCACACTGCGGCCTTCCTCCAACTTCCCAATGATTCGACCTCGGGTAAAAGCATCCAGATGTCGTCTAACAAATTGATTATTCGCCATTTCTCGCTGAGGCAGCAACTCGGTGTGATTTTAACTGCTATACGGCGTGCAATCTCTTTGCCAGAAATACTGATCTTACATCGACAACATGCTTTATACTACTCAGACACTCCCCCATTACGTCTAGTTGCATATCTGCGCATGTGCTATCGTACATCACCTTACTTAATCTCCTGATTGGTCTTTCTGTCCGCTCTGCCTCTTCGTTCAGCTGATATGCTAATTTTTCGACTTCGTCCTTAATTTTTGCACACCAGTGTATATATAAATATAGTATTTATATACGTTTGGTGCTGCCGATTGCAACCAAAATACGAGATGCACATCTACATGTTATAGCAGTCCTATATACAAAATTTCAACGTTCTGAGGCTACTCGTTTTCGAGTTATGCGAGATACGTACGTACGCATGTACGTACATACGTTCGTACAGACGCCACGAAAAATTCTCTTCAGAATTAATTTTAAAGCAGTTTTATGATTTTTTTGGAGGAAACGAGTCTTTTATTCTGTCCTTACGTACAGATATCACGCAAAAACATCGTTAAATTGCATTCGATAGCGGTCAAAATGAATATTTTCGTTAAAATATGCTGTCTGAAACTTTTCGCGATTGCAATACTTCCTTTTTACGTCGTACAAGGAAGTAAAAACAGGCACGTATTCAGATTTCGATTTTATCGCACACGCTACGTTGTTTCATGACAGTACAATATAAAGATCTCAAAGATCATTGAATGCAAACCAGTAATCGTTTCAAATCAGATAAACGTGTTAGTAACTGCACCGGTATTCCAATTTTTAACGCTAGCAAAGAAATATACAGTTCTGTTCTTTCTCCCTCCGAAAGTATTTGTATCATATTTAGTTTCACGTGTAACTTCATATGTGGTAATTTACTGTCTTTTCAGGTAAATGCTTAAACACGTATTTGTACGTATACCAATGATTATTAGCCCAAGGGCTAATAATCATTGGTTATTGGATCATTGGGCTAATAATCACCCCGAAATGGGATTTTACGTCATCCACTATAAGCAGCAAATCACTTTTCAAATTCTTGCCATAAAATATTATCGCCCTATCCTATTTTTAAAGAAATTAATTAATGAAATATCTTCGTGAATGTATTCATGTTTCTCGCACTATGAAAAAGCGATAGTACGTAAGGCCATATTATTTTGAATAATGTAGTCCTCCACCTGAATATATGGTTCTGGAAAACCGAATTTTGAATTACGTTACAAAACGTTAATAATAAAAACACCCAAATATAGCTTTTGAATTTCGAATTTTCTACTACTTATTTTGCAGAATTTTAATTAATTTTTGATTAAAAAACTCAAAGGTTTGAAAGTGAGCAATGGCAACACTCTACGGAATAATTTATTTTTATCTCCAGAGCGCGAGGCTGCATATCAGACATTGCAAGATATTCTGTTTTTAAATATTTTGCGGTTTTACTGTTGAATGGAATTATATGGGACATAAGTGCGAAAAACAGTATATTTAATAAATAAAATTAACGCACGAAACGTTAATAATAAAAACACCCAAATATAGTTTTGCAAACTATCTTATTAAGAAAACTGAACTTTGATATGGTAAACCGGGAAAAGACTGAAAAAGTATGCCAACACTTATGCATAAAAAAGTATGCCAACACTTACCACTGCATCGGTTATTTTAAACATATGTTTATATTTTGCTTTTAAATTTTTTGTAATTTTGCTGTTGAATTGTATATGGCGTAAAAGCGATGATGCTTAATAATAAATCTAAAGAAACAAAACGAAAAGAGTCCTAGTGGGTACAAATGCAGACCAGTAGACTGCGAACTCAGGGAGGGAATAAAAAAACCTTAACAAATCCTTTTGGGCGACCGTTAAAATCTTAACCCTTACAGATTTTTCTATTTTATTTATTCCGAATAGTACTTTAGTACCAAGACTACATGGATCAGATGGAAACAGAAAAGGCTATTTTTACTTTATATATATAACTAGTTATTATTAACATAATTAATCTTTGTAGAAATATCAAGGATGTTACGAAATACGGCTGAGAAAGCGAATGTACAGTGGGCCCATCGACGAATGGGAAAATACAGACCTAATATTTAGAAAACGCTCATATTTTACTTTCTTTAAAATTCTTGAATCAACATGCGTATTTCAGTGGTGTCCCTCATCGTCTGATGAACGAACTAAAGAGTTAATGCCTAAAACAGATGGTAGAAATAGTAGAAGCATTAATGGCAACATATTTCGAGAGAGTTATGTGAAATCAGAGTAAGTAGACACTACACAACGATAATGCTTATGCATATTATTTCTTGTGCTCAGTGCCTCTTTTACAAAAACGAATGATTAAAACCGCAGCCTGCTCACAGTCTTGAATTCGTTTCACTTAAATTTGGATAAATTCGAAACCTTCGCATGCTGAGACTAATACAGCTGGGTACAGGGTTCACTTATGTAACTCCAACAAAGCATCTTCTCCACATGCTTCGAAAACTTGACTGGACCATGGTACTTTCGTATGTCATTTGAAGAAGGTGATTTTAAAAATTACAATATATATGGCTATCGTTAGTATGGCTATAGATTTATTGTGAATTTATACACAATTTTAACAAAACCGCTTTTAACAAACAATAGCATTTTAAAGTAATCCTTTGTATAAAAAGAAGCCAAAAGCCCTCTCAAAAGTATTTTGCTTTAAAAGACCATTTTAAGAAATCGATTGGAGAACTTTTAGTGTGTCATTTGCTTCTTATATACTGCTTGAATGATGAAAATGTTTCTGTGACCCTAGCGACAATAAACAGTTCCTTATATGTTCAAAATTTTAAACTCATTTTGCTGACACTGTTAAGGAAAAATTTCAGAATGTCTGACTCTTCACTTTCCAAACCTTTCAACTACATATTACTTCCCATTACTGCATGATTATATTCTAAAAAAATAAATAATGTTGTAAGAAGTTCTATATTAAGAATCAGGCCATATATACTACCTTTTTAATAAAAGCTCTACTGCGTGAACATTATGTTTACGGTAACACGGAGATTTTTAAAAACGTGTATTTCATCAAATCCAAATGGCTTTTTAGAAGTGGATGAAAAAAGACTTCAAATAAAACACAAATAAGTTCTTGTATATATATCGTGGTGAAAAAAGAGTTTAAATTTAATTATCACCTTAGATTTAGAGAAAGAAAATGAAAATAAATTAAGGAATAGGTAATAACTATGAAAAATATCGTAAACTATGCGCTATACACTGAAGAGCCAAACATTATGGCCACCTACTCAATAACGATGCGTCGCGCGACCAATGGCCTGCAAAGCAACTGCAAGTCGTCTTGACATAGATGGCAGGTGACAGGTGACGGAGGACGGGGACGCCTGACGTATAACATAGGTAAACAGGCATATGTCCCACGTCCTCCACTATCTCGAAGAAGCAACTCGCTGGAGCCCCGTGAGGCTGCACCAGGAGTTTACATGGCCATACAGGGGCTAGATGTCGGGTAGTTTTTACATAGGACGTTGTTAATAACACAAAGTAACTTAGAAAGAATATAAAGGATAGCATTAAAACACTCATATAAGCTGAAACACATAGATATACAAAATTAAACGTAAAAGCATAAAACCACACTCGTAATTACGTAACATAAAGACATAGAAACACACACGAAAATACATATCATGATACATAGAATACATATGGAAACACGTAGAACACATAAATGCAAATATTACACTCAGAGGAAACATATAAGACATAGTAAGGTGTGCGTAAAGCAGTAGTGCTGTGCGGAAATATGCTCAGTTCCCATAATACATAATGTACATACTTTCATTAGGGGCTTCTGTTGCATGAATTACATATTTCGTTGCATACACTACATTCGTGCATTGTACGGATATTATATATTTCGATTTACGATAACACATCATTCCATTGGGTGCCCAGTGCTTTACACTGATAAACATGTCAGTAACATTATATCTGCAAGTTGGTGGCTATTGAAAGCAGATGTTAACACGAGGCTCGAAATTGAATGTGGAATGTGTATTACAGAATGTGTACATACTGCGAATATCTAATAGTTGAGTACATTGTCTGCAGTACCATGCTACTGTGGCTCGCAAATGTCTTGCCCTAGGGCGTTGATTTGCTGTACAACTGCGCAGATGCTCCTTATAGCTGGCGGGTGTTTGATTATGAAACGATAGTAAAGTGTTCTATCATTCGTTGGATGTGGTAAGTGGTGGTTTGTTGTTAGACTGCAGTCAAATAGATAGTGCTCGGGAGAATCTAGCATGCCACAGACACAATTGTCAGATGCTGAGATGCCATGACGCATAAAATAAGATGGAAATGGGCCATGACCCGTTATGTACTGTGTCAGTGGGGCTATTGTTATAAGACGTTCCGTGTCTACCTTTGGTAGGAAGTTATACGTCCTTCTCCCTGTGTCGCCACTATTCCATTCTTCTTGCCACTTTTCTTTACAGATGTTACGCAGAGTTTTCTTGAGGTGTGAGACGGGGGTAGGGGCACTTAGTTTGAGCGTGGATGTTGTTGGCAGCCTCATTAGCCAGTCGGTCTGCGACGTCATTCCCTTCGTTGTCGGAGTGTCCTTTCACCCATACCATGTTAAAGCGGGCTTGATGATTATTGCGTAAAAGTTGCTGTATATCTATGATGATGGGTGAAGTGTGGTGATGATCCCTGAGTGCGTGTAGCACTGACATGCTATCTATGTAAAAAGTCGCATTGGTAAGGGAAAGGTTGAGGGCATGTCGTAGCGCATTCAATATTGCTAGTGCGTCTGCTTGGAAAATACTATTGCTGTTAGTGAGATTTCCTTTCCATTCCTTTACTAGTGTGCCATGTTCGTAGTGAGCAAACGCGCAGCCCACTCCTTGATCATGTTTTGATCCATCAGTAAACAGTTGTGTAATCGCACAGGAAGTGCGTTGTCTGGAGTGCGATGGCTGATGTTGGATTTTGACATGGATCCCTCTACCTTTGATGGCAGGGTGGATGTGTTGCACACTGCCAGGGAGTTCATAGTCTGTTGTTCTGAACGTAATTCCTGCATATGTGGCTTCTTGTCTGTGATGAGTGATTCGTACATAGGTAGCCTCTGCCTCTGCCTTTATGTGTAATGGCAGCAGGCCTGCAAGTATCGTGGCGGCGCTGGACGCTGTTGTGCGATAACCTCCGCAGATGTTTAATGCAAACGGCCGTTGAATTGTGGTCAGTAGCTTGGTCTTTCGGCTGCTCATTGGTTGTGCCCATATGACTGCTGCGTAGAGAATTATTCTCTCTGCCACTGTCAGATATAATAGTTTCCTGATATGGGGGTTTTGTCCCCAATTTCTCCCTTGAAATTGCCTGGCTTTCCTTGCGATGGTCGATGTTTTTGTACGTATTTCTTGGAGGTGCGGTAACCAGGTGAGTCTTTGATCCCAAGTGACTCCTAGATATTTAATCGTCTTCGTTATTTTTAAGTTCTTGCCCAGTAGCTTTATACATGGACGTCTTGTGGGATTTGTGCCAGGACGTGGAATTACGATGGCTGCGGACTTTTGCCGAGAGATGGTTAACTTAAGTTTATTGCATAGGTCCGTGAATATCGAGCAGGTTTCTGTGGCATTCCGTTCCAGTTCATCTCTTGTGCGGCCAGACACCAGAAGGGCTACATCGTCGGCGTATGCTATAACATCTGTGTGCAAAGGCCATTCATGTTGTAGTATGGAGTTAAAGGTGATTATCCAGAGCAACGGACCGGCGCAAGAGCCTTGTGGACACCCTCTTTCCTGCCGCTTGATAGTGAGGCCATTGTTGTTGGCTACTATGAGGCTACGTGCATGTAGATAGTCCGTGATGATGTTAAAGATGTTTTTGGGACATTGTGCCTCTCTAAGTGCTTGCTTTATAGCAGGCCACCAGAGGGTGTCAAAGGCGCTTTGCAGGTCCAGGGATATGAATGCCGTGTGAAGATTTCTGCCTCTATTTTGTTCTATGCTATCTTTAAGATGACTCAGGGCATGCGTGGTTGACAAGCCAGTTCGGAACCCGTATTGCCGTGGGCTGAGGAAGTTGGTCTGCTCGAGATGGAATTTAAGTCTGTTTACCAGTAATTTTTCATAAATTTTTCCCAGAGACGAAAGTAGGCAAATTGGCCGAAACGAGCTTGGGTCATCTGGGGATCTCTGCTTCTTCAGGAACAGGACCACTTCTCCTTTTTTGAAAGCAGTTGGGAAGATCTGGTATTTTAAGAGCTTGCTGAAATATTTCTCGAAGAAGGTAGGGCGGGATGTGTAAGCCACCTTTATTATAGCATAGTCTAGACCGTCTGGTCCCGGAGCCTTTTATATGGGAAGAAAACGGAAGATTTGCTGTATTTCAGCTGAGTCGAAGGGAATGTCGTCTGGTGTGTTAGGAATGGAATGGTTGTCCCGTATCTTCTGTTGTTCTGTTGAATCATCATCCGGGTTATCTGCTGGGAAAACTGCATTAAGGATAGCAGATGCTGTGGTTTCTGCAAGATTGGTGGTGTCTGAGTTATTGGCTGCTTGGGCATAAAGCTGGTCAGGCTTGTAAACTTTATTTGTAGCTAGTTTATGCAGGATTCCATAGACGTTGGTATTAGCTGTGCAAAATTTCCGCCAGCTATTGACTTTGGCTCGTAGTATGCATTTTTTATAATGCGCCCTTTCCCTGCGGAATGTGGTCAGCAATGCCATTTTGGTGGCTTCGTCCATTACACCTCGGAGACGCCGTCTTAGGGCTCTGCACTTTTGCCGTAATTGGCGTAGTTCTTTAGTCCACCAGCATATGCCTTGTATGCGTTTAGCAGTGCGAGTCTTCAGGAGCTTGTCGCAAATACATCGCAATGTATTGAGGAGATGATCTGTATAAGTGTCTAATCCCTCTGGGCTATTTATTTGGTCTATTACTTCTTCTTCACTCTGTAGGGTATCCGAGAAAGCCTTTGTTAATGCACGCAGTTTATTGCCTGGGATCTTGTAGCGCTTAAGGATAGTGATGCTTGTGTCGGTATTAATTGCAAAGTGGATATATTTATGATCAGAGCAACTCTCGTCGTCTATGACCCTCCAATCTGTTATATTGTTGGCTATGTTACTTGTAGCTATTGTTAAATCAGGCCATCCTTTGTTGTATGAGTTGTCGAACGTCGGTGGGGCATTCTGAGTATTTATTAACTGTAGATTGGCTGTCATTATAAATTCTTCTAACGCTGTTCCTTTCGGTGAGGTATTTGGGTATCCCTAAATGACGTTGTGCGCATTTAGGTCTCCACTTATTACGTGAGGAATGGTAGTATGTTTTCTGTGTATTTCTGCTATACTATCTACTGCATTGCTGATGTCTTCTGGTGGAGAGCTGTAGACGGATGATAGGATAATCTGGGAGTTATTATAATTCAGAAGAATTGCAACATGATCTCGTGCCTGCTTGATAATGAGTGGGGACCATTGTGGATTACAACAAATGATCGCCGCTCTCGGGGGTAGTTCGTTAAGTTGCGCTTTCCGCTGGAAGATCTTCCATGAGAGTGGTAGGCAGGCTATTGCGCCGTTTCTGCAGTAAGGCTCTTGGAGAAGGATGATATCTATCTCATGATCGAGGACATGCTGCACTAGTTGCGTATTAGCTGCTTCTGCCCGTTGGAGGTTAATTTGCGTGCATTTTATGGAGCCTGCTGAGGAATGAGTTAGAATCAGGTTGGCTGGGTTGTCGATATTTGTCGGTAGGATCTCTTGTGAGATAGTGTTGCTATCTTCAGACGCATTAGGTAGTAACATAGCATTGGTAGGCTGCTGAGATGTTATAGCTTCAGTATTGTGTGTTGCAGCGTGTGTTGTAGACGGCTCTCTGGTACATCGGGCATTCCGGGTGGTATGCCGGATGTTCAAAGTAGTAGGAGGTGCTGTTGCGGTAGTTACAGTCCCCGCAATTGATACAGGCTGGTGACTCTGCTTGACAGACTTTGGTGTTGTGCGACCCAGCGCAGAAGGCACAGAACTGTTTCTTGCTGCGGCAGAGATCCTGGGAGTGCCCGAATTGCTGGCATCTATAACATCTACGGATTCCCAAGAACTCCGTGATAGTATGAGCCTGCCATGCTGTGAACAGACGTCTGATGTTGATGGCGATTCCAAAGCTCTCCGTGGTACACTCGAGAACCCATTTGACTCTGTTTGCTCGGCGCTCTTTAAGTCGGAACAGGGGTTTGTATACTCTTGCTGATAGACCTGCTGTTGCGCTGAGCTCTGCGATGAGCTGTTCTGGTTTAACATGTTCTGGAACATTATGGATGGCTATTCTCGGCTGCCTCTTTTGCCTGAGATGAACCTCTGCCTGGACCTCAGCTTTTTTGATGTGCTCCTGTAACTTGAGTACCTCCTCGTTTGTATTACAAAAAACTTCTAGTCCGCCTTTTGGAGCCGGTTTGATAGCGTTGACGACAACTGGGATCTCACTAAGTGAAACTTTTTCCTGTAACTGTGTTCTTAGATCACGTGGATGGATACTCCCTAAAGGGTTGATGATCAGACTGGGTTTACTGAACTGTTTAAGCACTGCCGCAAAGGTTGGTTTCTGGGGCAAAATCGCTGATGGTGTTGTCGCTGACTTCATGGCACAAGCTCTTTGTAGATGATTAAAGACAGGTTGGACCAAATATCTAAGCACTGGGTCACGCGAGGTCGAACCGGTGAGTGAAGTGGCCAGGTCCTAGAATTAATTATTATGCCCCTCGAACCCTATAATACAGTTCGAGCCCTGTGATATGGGGCGATGTCCTGCTGGAAGATTCCATTTCCACTTGGAAAAACAGAGGCCATGTAAAAGTGCAAATGGTCTGGAATTATGTTCAAATACTCTGCAATCCCAGAGCCTTCAATGAAAACGTCTCCCAAAGCAAAGCCACCACCAGCTTTTGTATGACCTGCTGTACAGAGGGAGGAGACTGTTCGTCTGGAAGACGGTGTACCCTGCCACTACCATCGACGTCATGAATAAGAAATTCTGGTTCATCCGACCAGGCAACTGTCTTCCATTTATCTGAGGTCCAGTTTCGATGTTTCCGGGCCCTCTGTGGGCTCTGTTGACAACGACGCTCTGTCAACAGAGGCACACCAGTGGGAAGTTTGCTCCTCAGTCCCATATCCAACAGCGTCCTTTGAAATGTTTGTTCCGAAACGCACTTGAACCTGAATTCTCTTGAGCTGTCAGTTGAGATATTACTTGGCACGGATTTTGCTGTACCAAGCCGAACATTCTCCGACGTCCTTTACTTTGATGGTGCGTGGACGTCCAACACCTTCGCATCTACTGTTGGTTTCACCATCATTTATCCACTTTGCATAAATACCAGCAATGGCAGATCGTGAACAACCTACCCGTGGTGCAGTTTCGGGGATACTCGGTCCGAGTCTTTGGACCATTACAGTATGCCCTCTATCAAATTCGCTTAAATCAGCAGCCTTTCTCATCGCTGACAAAAGTAAACGCAAGAATGATTCCTTACTCTCACCAGCAGCAGTTAAATACCATTCCGACTTAATCACATACCCTCCAGCTGGATTTTTCTGTTGTGCATTAGACTAAGATATCTGCAAGCAATAGTCGCATTTCTTAAGAATTTTCAACTGTTGCTTTTGAATCGAATTGATTTAAATAATAAGAATGCATTTAATTCATAACCTACTTAATTAAAAAAATAATTTCATTTATGGAATGACATTATTTATTTCATATTTTGTAAAATTTTAATGAATTTTTGATTAAAAGTTCAGATCTGAGAGGAAGTTGTTTCAACACCTTATAAGGACTATATGCTTTTCACTAAATGAAATTTGCGACAAATCTTGAACAAAACTGCAATCGACTTACTTGTGTTCTAAGATGAAATCTGAAACATGTAAAGGGTGTAAAAGACCATTTTATTTAAAACTAAGTAAGCTGAGCAGAAGGCAGACCTTGTGCTTACAAATCAACAATTATGGCAAGAAACCAATGCAGAATTTTAAATTTAAAACTAAATCTAAATGTAGCCAAAGGTTACTCAGAGCAATTATAACACGAGGGTTGGCTCTTAACACCGGTGTAAAAGCGCTATCGAGAAGAACAAAGCAAGTCAAAGACAGGACCTCTTATCTTAGAATAGCAAATTAGTAACGTTGCCTACAGCAAGCAGAACATGTTCAGTCTAAACAGTCTCAAGCATTGACTTAAAAAACGCGGGAGTTAATTTGCGTTTTGGCAAAAAAGCGAAAGATAGAACTTATAGTACAAGTTCAGAACATAAAATAAAGCTTCATTAATATAAATAAACATCACAACTGCACGGAATAAGAATTTATATCTTCTGAGTGCGAGACTGTCTGTCGGAAATTTTAAACATATGCTGCTTTAATTTTTTTTAATTTTGCTGTTGAATTGTATATGGTACAAGTGTGAAGAAAACGATGCTTAATCATAAAGTTAAAAAAAGGGTGGTTTGCAGAAGGGGAATACAGCAGCAGACTGTAGACTGTAAGTTCAGTCTTACAGGTTTCTTTTTAGGGAGGTTAGGTTTATTTTTTTTTTGAAATCTAGATTTAATTACGTTACTTAAGAGTAATAATCATAATTACAATAATTAATATCGTAAAGGAAACTTAATAAGCGATTAACAGTGGACACGCCATTGAGAAACAAACATTTGAATGAACGGATAATGGGATAACATAAACATTTCAGTTAGCATTTGTGACACACCAAAAGTATATAAAGAAAATATATTTATTTCACGTTATTTAAATATGTTGTGCAGTATCAGAATACAAGTGTATATTTCTCGCCTTTAGCGATTTCAAATTAACATACACGTTGGCTTTCATAAAATTTGTAATTGCTTTAAGCACGAATTGCTATAATTTCGTTTGCCCGAAAGAGCTTTTTCTCTCAAAGTACAATTTTGCTTTGAATCACTTTAAATGACGTCCACTATAAATGCTTTATTTAACCTTTCAGTCGAGTTTGTTGCCATTTCACAAAGTGTAAGTTATACTTCTTTCAAATTTAATCTGTCTGACACTGACTGAAAACTTAAGCTAATTAAAAGCAACAAGTGCAATTATTAAGATTTTTTTTTTTTAATTTTGAGTCTGATAAGTTAAATAAAATGCATTTATGACATATCTTACGAAAAACATTAAATATTTTTATAGAATTATATTATATATTTTTCACTCTTCAAATATACAAAAAGTATACAACATTCCCATGTTAGACTAAATACACTCATGTCCAAAATTATGTTTACATGCATAAATTCACGGATTTCTCAGAGACTATGACTTATAATTTAATGAATTTTCGTGGAATCATACATAACATGATGACACATAAATGCAAAAGAAAAAATTGAAGATCACCTCATATGATATAAAATTGTAGCATGAAACAATAAAAATGGTAATAAAGTGTGACAAAGAGAGTTAAGAAAAAAAGGAATGATTCAGAAAAAGAATTAAGTCTTACGAATTTAATATGGAATATGATCTCCCCTGACTTGTACACACATATCACAACGTGTTTTAAGGCTGGAAATAACGTTGTTAACCACAGTTTGGGGAATTAACCTCCACTCTTCCAGCAATGCCGTCTTCAGAGCATTTCCATCTCTAGGAGGAGGATGTATACGTGCAATTGCTCTTCCAAGGTAGTCCCATAAGTTCTCTATCGGGTTAAGGTCAGGAGAGTTTGGTGGCCAAGGTATTCGCTTAATGTCTTCACTTTCAAGGAATTCATCAACGAGGTTTGCTCGATGTGGACGGGCATTATCATCCATAAATAAAAAGTCAGGTCCATATGCACCCCTGAAAAGTCTTACATAAGGATCTAAGACCTCATCTCGATATATCTGGCCTGTCACAGATCCGCTGCTGAACACGTGTAGGGGCGTACGTCCATCGATCATTATTCCACCCCATACCATCACACCTCCACTACCGAAACGGCCACGTTCCACAATGTTCGAGGGATCATTTCGTGTTCCTGACTCTCTCCAGATGTAAACACGTTTAGAATCACCAGTTAAACTAAACCGCGACTCATCAGTAAAGAGAACATGGGACCATTGATGTTCAGTCCAGTTTTGATGTTCTTTACACCAATTAAAGCGATCCCTCTTTTCCGGTGAAGACAGTAAAACACATACCCTCGGCTTTCTGGCATAAAGACCTTTTTCATTAAGCCTTCTATATATTGTTTGCCGTGATGCAACAGTTCTAGTGGCGGCTGCAAGCTCTGAACTTAACCGGCGAGAAGTAACATTTCTGTTACGACGGGCAGTTAATGCCAGATACCGATCTTCAGAAGCAGTTGTCATTCGTTTCCGACCTTGTCCAGGCCTCCTTACAACACTTCCATCATTTTGAAACTGTTTCCATATCTTAGAGACTGTCTTGAAATATTCAGACATGTGGCTGTTTCCATGATTGACTGCCCTGCTTCTAAACGGCCGATAATTCGCCACTTTACAGATTCTTCCAAATGATACTTCGAAGCCATAACAAACCGCTTTGAGTCCCTACACACTAAAATCAAACGCTATGTTGCAGAAATTCACTCAAATATTCAGTTTGCGCAAAGCGCTTGATTCACCCTTGGATGACGTAACGCCTAGATTTGCATATCACAGACCGTTTGATTACTTTTGATTGGATAATGCTAATTAGACTTGGTTTTCACACATTCCCTGCAAATACGGATTACATTGATTCGATAATTCATTGAATATAATCATTTTTGGGAATGTAAAGATAATTTTGGACATGAGTGTATATATTCATCCATCATCCTATAAAATGTTTCTATATTCCCCCCCGGGCACCCTCCGTACTGATAAACCAATTAAACTTTAATAGAGCCCTTTTAGCGAACAGTTAAAATCAGTTCAGCTTTCCAGTAGTTTTGTTTTCTTTTTTAAACAAATTAGTTCTAAAAGTCACCGCTAGGGGAATATTTGGCGCTGTGTAATAGAAATTAGAGTGTTAACAAATGCAAATCAATACGGAAATTACCTTTTATTTTGGAATCAAATGAGGTTCAATGTTGCTGTCGTTGTTGTGGACCACATATTGCATTCTTTGCACAGTATGCACAACAGCAGAAAGTAACATGTCTGCAGGAATCTCCCGTACAGTCCATGATATGTTATCATTCAACGTAGGCAGGTCCTGGACCACTGCTTGATAGACCTTAGACTTAAGGTAACCCCATAGCAAGAAGTCGCATGGGGTAAGATCAGGCGACCGAGGTGGCAATGCAGTTGGAAAGTAGCGGAGAATGACTCTTTTTGTTGTGAATTTCTGTCGTAGCATCTGTTGCATCCATACAGCAATGTGTGGAAGGGCTCCATCTTGCATGAAAATGATTTTCCTCAGGCATTGTCTTTGCTGAAGTGCCGGAATGACAAAGCTGTTCAACATTTGGCGATATTTCTCTCCGGTAACAGAACAGGTTTCCGGTCCTGTCGGAGTAATGTTCTCATAGAAGAATGGACCTACGATAAATTCTGCTGTGAACCCATCCAAACAGTTACCTTTGGTGAATGAAAGGGAATTGCTGTGACTGCATGTGGTGATTTGTCATCCCAAATTCGGCAGTTCTGGGTATTCATAGTTCCATTCAGGTAAAAGTGGGCCTCGTCTCCCCATAAGATTTTCCACGGCCAAGCATCATCCACCTCCATTCTGGCAAAAAAGGTGAGAGCAAAAGTCAATCGCTTATCACGGTCGGGGTACAGTAACTCCTAAACACGGCTGATCTTGTACGGATAGAAGTTGATAATCTTTCGTAAGATTTTCCATATCGTGCTGTAAGGAATATCCATATTCCGAGCTACTCCACGAACGCTAGAGCTGGCAGCAATATTGTCTGGTCCTCTGTCGACAATCGCCGTGGCAACTGCTTCGATTGTATCCTGTGGTACAGGATTTTGTCCTCTGCCTAACTGAACCTTTAGAGAACATGTTTTCTCAAACGTCGCAACCATTGCTTTTAGCCTATTAACTGAGACAGGACGTTACCTTTACGCATATTTTTGTGCTTTCTTAAAGCACGAAGAGCGGCTGACGCGTTGCACTGGTTGAGGTAAAAGAATTTGAGCAGTAACGCACGCTCAACTAAAGAATGAGACATTGTGCATAAACTTTCCGACTGATTCGAAACTTATCACATTGACTTTTAAAACCCAAGCAGCTGGCACTGTGCGAATGGATGTAACGTGAAATTTGAATAAAGAACTACGTGATATTGCAGATCACGAGACTTTATCGGTGTTTATGTAGATTTTACGCTTTTTTAAAAGTGTTGCCATATTGCACTTGAACTAAATCAGAAAATGTGCATAATAAAAGTGTACATTTCCCTAGCGGTGACTTTTGTAACTAATTTGTTTTTTCGCGGAATCCTTCGTCCCCCGCCTTGTTTAATCTTCTTACAAAATGTGGCGTCATTCTCGCAAATAGATCGCGCTACAGAACACTATGAGCACTGTCAGTTTAATTATGGCCACCCGGTATGTTAATAGTGAATTTTAAAAATTTGAACAACTGTGACACAGACTATTCTTCTTTTATTAAGGGGTCAGGTACCTTTTGAAGGGTAAAATATGTCAAAAAATTACTCAAATTACAAGTGATGTATCTCCAAAACTAATAGTCCCATAAAAATGAAATTTCTAACACATATAGTAGAACCCTTACTTATTTGCTTAAGATTACTAAATAAGTCACGTGCATTAGTAAAACTTTTAAATAAATATTTTAATGTAGAGCCCTTCTTTTATAGCTAATATTTGGACATTCACTGCGCGCAGCATTGCAACTATATAAATCATAAGAGGAACCCAATTTTTTTTCATATGGTAGAAAAATAATGTATCTTTAAAATGACGAAGATTTATTTTATTCAAATGTTCCTTTCCTGTAAAAATAATTTTTTAAAAACAAAATTCAAATTTTTATCAAATTTTTTAGGCATAAATTAGTTACAATTTTAAAAGTTTTAACATAAGAACCATTTTGGTTCGTCTTATTAAGCATATCTAGCATATAAACATCCATGTAAAATTTGGTGCACTTTGGATTAGCCGTTTCAGAGAAATGCTGCGCGCAGTGAGTAAAATCATAGTTTTGAGAAAATTGACTTCAAAGATAAAAGTATGTTTTTGTCAAACAAATACGCATTATTTAAGAAAACTAAGTGTTCATATTAAATCAAATACATGATATAATTACTTATATCTGGATACTCAAGTATAAAAACATCTAAACACAAAATAAGTTCACACAACTCATGAAAATATGAAACGAAAACTTTAACGCGATGATGAGAAAATTTACAATTTTTACACAAATTCACTTTTTATTCAGGCTAGTCATTTGGAGATTAATTTTTTTCATACTGAGTGGTATTTGAATAAAATTACTTAAAATTCTCTAAAATTATATAATACAGGTTGCAAAAATGGACAATATAAGTTATTGTCCAAAAACAAAAAAATGTAAATCGTATATATTTAAAATGCATCAGGTGAATATGTTTTGCCTTCATGTAACAACACATTCTCTGCAATAGCCTTTTGTTTATTTCTCTTTTTCTTACGCATTTCTTTTGTGCTTTGCAAATGGCGTAATTTACTAGTTTTCACACGTTGCTCGTCTAATTTACATAGACATGCTCGACAACACGAACCAACTGACAGCCCAAGTTCCGCCACAACTTTTAATCTTCCCTGATTACCTTCATTGTAAAGTATTGTGGCCTCACTCGTTGCTATTTCAGCAATTCTTCTTCCTGAATCAAGGGTCTTGGGACACAATTTCCAAATCAAATTATTTAAAGATTCATTGCAGTTTTGTGTCTTTCCGCTAAGACATCTTCGCAATAGTGTCGGTAGTGATAAATCATTAAATATTGGTTTAATAACATCCATAACACAAAAAGGAAGTGTTGGTTTATGTCTGAATTCACTCACAGTTCCATTAGCTACAGCGTTTTTGTATTTACACCAAGTATTGGGACCTATTAGACAAAAAGTATGCAGCGGTTCGACATCAGTTGACCGTGTGTGAAAATAGATTGCCCATATAGCATTACGCATTTCCGCCAAAGAAGTTTTGTGTTCTCGAATTGCATTACCATAGTACGCAGTCAATTTGTCAATTTGTGTATCAGTCAAGCGACCTTTTCCTCCGATAGATTTTCCATCTGCACATTTTATACCTTTCTGTTTCAATTTTCTGAGCCGCGTTCCCATTCTCTTCTGAATATGACCAACACATTCGATTTTAGAAACAGACACATCAGAACCATAGGGCTGGGCCTCCGTTATAGATTGAAACGTCTTGGAATCTCCATCGCCTATGTATCCAATATATTTTACATCATGCTTAGTTTCTGACCGCTGGAAAATCCGAACCATACCGACGACCTCCATTTTACCCGCAGAACCATTGTGATTCATAAGACACTCCGCTTCATGTTTTATTTTCCAGTTATCGTACTCTGGTGTACCTTTCATGGAATTCCATGTATCACATGCCTTACAAAAAGATGAAAGAACCTCTGTGTCGAGAACCTTACCACTTTTGTCTCCAATAATGGTACACACACCTATTCGTGATGTGTGTCCTCTGGTTTTCCATGAACCATCGCCGCTAACCACAACATTTGAAGAACCTGTTAGCTGAACTTCTTCGCAAGCAGCATTTTTCATGGATTGTTGTGCCACATTACTTGAGCACGTCATAAACTTCTTTACTGTAGCACTGTATGTTTTTTTTTTATACTGGGTGTGGAAGATCCGTAATACCACAAAATAGTTTCATTGCTGAGTAGCCCATTCCAATTGTTCGCATGGCATAAGCATAACGTATGTTAATTTAAGCACAGTTGTTCTTCTTACCAATCATTTTTGAACTTTTAAATGTACGCAGTTCTATACAATTTCCACAATTTAAAAGAAAATTTCGAACTTAGTCCACTCACTTCTTCTTTTATAGTGACATCACTGCCACATGTTTTGCAGCACAGTTCTTTTTCGAAAAAAGAAATCATTACATTCAAGTCCAAGATCCTAAAACCTTTAAAATCATTAGTTTCATTTTCCAACTGCTTATTAGAAAGTTTTATTTTCTTTGCAGAAGCACTCACCTTCAGTTCTGCAGTAGAGGACTGGCAATGCTTTCGCGTGTGGATATTACCAGTAAATTTTCTCTTTTTATTTCTACTGCCAGATGATCGTTTAGGTGTCAATCTACATTCTATCGTATTCATATTGATCTTAGGAATGACTTTTCAATATCAATATTTAATTATATTATTAAATCAAGGGAAATATAAGAAGAAATCTATCACAGAATACAGAACACGTTGTAAAATTCGCAAGCAAAACAAACTGAATGAATTAGTAAAAGTTAAAGTTAATATATTGCTTTCTTCTTCTAGAAAAAGCAATGAGAATTAAGTAATTATTAAATATATCTATTTCCAAGCCATCACAAGAAACAAAATGTTAGATTGCTTTTATAAACGGAATTTATCGCCACTTTTCATGAGCGCAGATGTAAATATCCAGCTGTCAAAACAGGTAAACAGACGCCTCGATCCTGACTTTTGAAAATTGGGCTTCGGTTCTTCCTCGATATCTTTCGTTCTAGTGGGAATTTTTTTATGCGGTTTGTTTTAAAATGTTGCTATTAGTTACCTCTTTAATATAAAACAATAAAAAATGATTTTTTTTACCCTAAAAGGGTACCTGACCCCTTAAAATAATAACTTAATTCTTAAACTTTTACTATCTCTAAAACGCATGGAATTTATTTCTTCTTCTTTCCCCAACTTTCCCCAACAGAGATTCTTTCTGAAAATATATAGAACTGTCTTGATAAAGAAAAACGTATCAGTTTTCGTTACTGTGACTAGCTGATTTATTTTTTAAATTTCTTTATCTTTCAAGTTAGGAAAAGAAATCGTTTTAGATCTTTCCAACTTTAAGTGATGGAAAAGGAAAGTTGTTTTGAAAGAAGAACGCAAAACATGTTAGTTCTCATTTTTGGTTCATGAAATCAGAAATAAAATGATTCATCCAAGGTTAAGATAAATTAAAAGCATTCCGTTTTTCCTGGAATGAAATGTGAATTCTGATTTTATTCTTTGCAGTTATCATAACAAAAGAAAATAAATTTAAATAACTTTTAACAGTTGAAAGTACTCACAAATGAAAGCAGATACTTATTTTAAAAGTGGATAATAATCGTTGCAGCTTTGTCTTTGTATATTATTTTATGCATTTATTTTGTGCTTTAATGAACTAATTTATAGCGATGGAATATGTTAACCTTCGAATCTCATGAATATTTTGTCAAATTTCAAAATGTTTACAATTTTGCTATCCCTCGAATCTTTAGATTCCTTTCTTAGAAAACTATCAAACTTCCTAATCCAAAACATTTAATATTTTCCTTTCATTGATGTCCGTTAGAAGAATTCATTAAAACAGGAAATTAGTTATTGCCATTTCAGTGTACTTGGATCACCAGAATTTATCAATAATTATTCTGAAAACGAACTATCATAGTGTTGCGTTCTGCGGGATTGTGGATTTGGAGTTATTGATGAGTACACTTGATGAAGAATCAAAACACAACTTATTCGTTAATATTACACAAGACAGTTAAAAGATACGTCTTCGAAAAACTACTATAAACACGCTGAAGTAATCAGCAACACAGTCTTCAGTCTATCAGGCTATAACAGTGAAGACAGCTTCACGAGAAATCACTAAAGTACAACTTCCGACGCGGTCGATCTCTCTCGAACGAATCTCTGAAGTCAAGCCTCTACTACTCTACATATTCCCCTACTCCGCGTATACAGACAGGGTATATATAGCGTTTGACCTGCCTTCAAGAACATGCATGGAAAAAGCGGTAAAAATTCATTCTAGAATGTTTTCGCTCCGTCTATGGCATATCCCCAATTCAGATATCGCCAAATGGACGATTTCCTGCCAAAGCTGTCACTTTCTAGAAACCCTAACTCCGCTTTGCGGGGTAGGTATCGTATTGCAGCTGGGCATTTCGTAACAATATTAAAGGATATTTATCTTATGTTCCTTCGTATAACACACACTTTTAATGCAAAGAATAAAATTGATATCTACGGTTGCGCGTGATATTCCGGATGTAAAAAATTTGCAATTGTTTATCTGTATTCTAACTTCCATGTATACTACAGTCGCTTTAAATTTTCTTTGAATGGTTTCTTGAAACACATATATCTAAGAAATCAAGTACTGGCGTTATTCCTCCTTTAACAACTGTCATGTCTATATTACATTCTTTCAACAATATTGTCGTATTATTCATTATTATAGATATCTCAACATTTTCCAAACTAAAGAAACTTTCTGGATTCCTTAAGGCAGCAGGCAGAACTCGTTTGGCAAACATATCTGCAAATTTACACCGTTTTCGTCTTCCTTCCTTTCTCGTCAACATGAATGAAAACATCTTTGGGAAAATTATATTTCGGCATCGTCTTTCTTTCGAAAATAATCATGGGCTTTAATTTTGTACCGCTAAGCAGGAAAACACTTCTGTGAAATGAGATTTTTTGTTTGTTTTTTATTTTAGCTTTTTTTGTTCCTTTCACATCAATTGTTTTATTTCCTGGCGTATCAAGCATTACTAGAGCTTCACCCATACTTCTAATGTGACCTTTTCTGCCTTCGTTACGCTAAGCTTCGTTTACGCTAAGCACATTTATTCTTTGGCATATTTATTATTGTGATTTCATTTTCTTTCACCCACGTAAGAAGCTTTCATCAGCATCAAACATCTCTGATGCAGCACGTTTTTAATTTTCTTTCGCAAATTGAATAACTTTGCGTTTGAAACAAGCACTCTGTTTGTCTCGTTTGGCAGGAGCTATATTTATTACTAAAAGGAACACTATATGAACTATATTTGAATTCTATAATATATAACACTCTCCAATGGCACAAATATTGACACTAATTAATTGATTGACTTTCATTCTCCACTTGCACTCTTGTTTGTCATCTATATAAGCAGTTGACAGGTGACGGAGGGCGAGACACCTAGTGGCTTACAGAGATAAGCAGGTATACGTCCAACGTCCTCCCCTGTCTAGAAACAACAGCTTCATAGAAGCAACCTTCGGAAGTTTAGGCGAATACAAATACTATGTGTTTGCTTAAGTTCGCGGGTCGTCGTACATTGTAATTCATATGATCACGCTATATTGCACTAAGTGTTCGGATTTCGCTGCAGTTATGCACTGCAGAATATATGGTGTTTGTTGTTTACTATAGTGGGGATAGCTCTGTGAATGAAAGTCTCATATGACCTGAGAGATGTTTTTCCCCACGGCTGCAATCGTGATGTTTCTCGAACGCATCTTGTCCGCAGTCACACAATTTTTGTAGAATAAAGCACCTGCAAATTTTCACATAATTGAAGCATTGACTTCTGAGATTAACGTTGCTGAGGGAGCAGTCATAGCCGTAGTGGTCTGGGGAGCCTCCTCCGTAGATGCACGTTGTGGTTACTGAATTGCTAAGGCAAAGGAAATAAAGAGGACACTGTTCCTGGCTCGCGACAAAGTAGGTGATTTGAGGGACCGAATCGTGTCTTTGAAGGCTGATTTCGGGAAGGACTTGTATGTACATTTGTATGTCTTATGTACGGTATCACATAAGTTCCATTCCTGTTGCCATTTCAGGATGACTTTTGGAAGAAGTTCCTTTTCAAGTAAGAGGGCGTTGTGGTTACTGAATTGCTAAGGCAAAGGAAATAAAGAGGACACTGTTCCTGGCTCGCGACAAAGTAGGTGATTTGAGGGACCGAATCGTGTCTTTGAAGGCTGATTTCGGGAAGGACTTGTATGTACATTTGTATGTCTTATGTACGGTATCACATAAGTTCCATTCCTGTTGCCATTTCAGGATGACTTTTGGAAGAAGTTCCTTTTCAAGTAAGAGGGCGGTATTTTTTCAGAAGGTGTTGTATGTTGACAATATGTAGGGAGGAGTGGTTATGATTTAAAACTGCTAGAACAATGGATATGCTGTCTGAGTAAATAGTGAAGGAAGGACAGGACAAAGCCAGCGTTTATTCAATAGCCCATCTATATATATAAGCACAAAAACACAGAGTGTTCAAGAAAAATCGCGCATAGAGGTTTGATAATGCCTTTGCCTTGAATTACCAAATTAACGAATGGCAATACAAATTCTTTCTGAGACCTAGTAAGATTGCTTTTGTGGATATCTCTGGTTCTAATGGAACTACAGATAAACGAAAGGAAACTATTTGTATTCACAACGAGTTTGAATAAACAAAAATTCACTGTACGATTATTATATAAAATGCTGTAAATCAATGCACAAATAAGTAAGAACAACACAAAATACTGTAAATCAATGCACAAATAAGTAAGAACAACACAAAGTACTGTAAATCAGTGTACAAATAAGTAAGAACAACACAAAATTCTGTAAGTCAATGCACAAATAAGTAAGAACAACACAAAGCGTCATGAAATATATGAAATTAAAAACAAATAAAAACCAGTATTTCAAAACCTTTACAATATTTATGAGTTATCTAATTCCCTAAACTATTAATTGACCTATAAAGCACGATTTATATTATTCTTCTAAAAGAAATGCAAGATTTAGCTTATATAACAGACCGGACTTCACGAGAAATACTATGCTGAAAATATATTACATACGCATAAATTATGCTGAACGTCATTATTTTCTTCACTTAACACATTAATCTTAACAAAATAATTTTCTCTTCCCACTAAGTGATACAATTAAATGATACGAAAGTTAAATGATCCGTTAGAGTTACTCGCAATAAAAAGGAAATCTTTGCAAAATTAAGTGAGGAATTTTAAACTTAACTCTGAAACCTAATATTTTAAGTTAATGTTGCAAATCTATTTCCTGTTCTGTGGCAATACTACTCCGCGTAATGGCGACTTTATTTCAATCTCCAAACATTATTCATAAGGGCATTTTGAAATAGGGCAATCCGAACTTTCTAAATTATTTCCTAGCATCTTTTTGATAATTAAGACACAATAACACGCCGAATAAATACTAATTCAGAAGTTAAACAATAAAAATGAGCGTTATATTTACAAAAGTTTCACAGGACTAGTTTCGATGGTTTTACCGAACCATCATCTTCAGCTGCAAAACCGCAAATGAATTTTTAATAAAATATTTCGCGAATCATTTTGTATTTCTTAATATATTATGTACTCTTTTGAAAATTCTCACGTGGTTGCAGATCCTGAGAATTGCTGAGGTCTTGAAAATTGCAGAGGATGATTTTTCTCCGGAGGAAAATTATAATAGGACATAAAGAACGGAGTTTCTCCGGAGGAAAATTATAATAGGACATAAAGAACGGAGTTTTGAATTCATCTGAGGATGAAGAACACCGAGAGAACTAGGGCGTAGAAAATTGATTCAGACGATTTTCCCTTTTGCGAATTATAACAGGGTATATTGGGGGGGGGGGGTAAAAAGGGATATTTAGGATTTTCATACATCATCTTTTGAAACTGCCTTTCAAAACTCTGAATTATTATTTGTTACTTTTCCCCATTTTCATTTTTATATATTTTGGTGTTTCGGAGTATTACATATTCTCTAATACAGAGTTATATATTACAATGATTCTTTATGTCTTTTAATTTCATTATTCCCACCTAGAGAATGAACATGCATACAAGATTTCTATTTAATCATAGACAATGTTTTAAGGGAACTAAAGGAAAACACAGGTGGATGTTGTTAATCGTTATGCGATACTCAACAAACATTAGGAATGGTAGAGCGAAGGAGCATATAAAGTTGGCTGGGCTGTGGTCCAGTTACGTACTGTGGGTCTTCCAATTACTAGCTGGATATGTTGATCACTTTTAGATTGCAGATGAGTTATCCTCCTCCACATAACTCAGAATCCGAAATGATAACTATAATAAAATCCAAATGGAAGAAAGGTTTATTTATCTGTAAGCTTTAATAACAAATAAACATGAATAAATCACCACTTTTCAAAAGTCCTCTGAGTACAACAAAGCAGGTATGTACAAAAGTCAGAGGGTAAATTGAATATTTAAGCAATTCTTAACAGCTGTCTTTTAGGTAAGATAACAAGAAGAAACTACTGAATCTATAGCGTATGAGCTTGCCGATTTAGAGAGTTTTTCTTTTAAATACAATGTACCAAATGTTGTTAAAATATGTGCTTGAAGCCAGTATTAAATACACAAATGTTATTTACAAAGCAAGCACAGTATTAGATATGTCATACTATTGGATTCGTGGTTTCAGAAGGAAAGCTATATACCTACATATAGTATAAACTACATTATTAAGGCTCCGTACTGGATTATTTTACTTTTTAAAAATACCAAATGAAAGATTTATGTCACCAAATGAAAGATTACTATTCGTCTATAATAATAAATGTTCACTAAAGTACCATACTCACTACAGGTTGGCCAATTTTACCCCAAATCTAATGCTAAACTAATGCTCTTAATATAAATGCAAAAAAAAAAAAAAAAAAAAAAAAAAAAAAAAAAAAAAAAACTTAATTTAAATGCGAAAATTACTTATAATAAAACACTCAGATAATAGAAATTTTCTATAAGATCTATAAGATAATAAGATATATAAGATTTCTATAAGATAAATTTGCTATAAGAGTTATTGTGGTTCAAAAAAAACTCTGGCACACATGCATATATATTTAAACTCATTGTAAAAGTAGTAAAAATGTGTTGCTTATACAATTACGGAGACTCTCTAACATCTCTCTTATAACTCTTAATTTCTATCTAGCTATCATATAAATATATGAAACTAAAAAGAAGACGTCCTCCCTTCGCTCTCACTATTGATATTTGCAGCTGTCATTATAAATGTATAAAATGACTTATAAGAAGAATGAATTTGGTCAATTTACCTGTGGTTCTGTAGCTCTGTTAATCCACAAGCTTTGATAGTTGTATGGGTTTCGATTATTTTCCCGCGCTTCCTGCTGTTAGATATGCGCAAACGTAGCTACCCATATTTTGGTGAAAAGGAAAGGTGAATGTAAATAGATTACTTACGCATTCAAGTAATGGTCATAATTTTAATATGACCTTTTGCCCTGTGCTTTGCAGTTAATTAAACATTCGTTGATAAAACTGCAGGTCCCAAAGACTGAGGATTTGTTCCCTCGGATCCTCTAATAAATCCTCAAGAGCCTTAACAAATCATCATACTTGGATACCTATCTTGCTGAATTCTGACTGTGTCTTTGCGGACGTGAAAAGTATCGAGATTGTGTATGCAATCCCATGTTCCTATGTCATTATTGCCTGTTATCGCGTCCTTTGGACCTTCAGCCCAATTTTGATTAATAATTCTAAAATACTCTGCATAAAATATAATGATTAATTAAATGAGCAAATAGATTCCATTGATTAATATTTGCCGACATAAATATGTTGTAAAGACATTAAGTTAATTTTTGTAAGCGGGCAAGATAAAAAATTAGCAATCGCCAAGCGGGGGAAGTACCTTATAATGGGCTTAGAAATTTGCAAAGTTTGGGAGAGAAATTTATAGCCGCGGTTAATGCATTACAACCTATATTTGAATTTGACCTATTTAATTTAGGTTGTAGCCATGACACTACAACCTAAATTTTAAGCTTATGTAGTAACTGAATAATGGTTGTGTTAAACGTCAGCGAGACATTATACAATTTTGTGGTCATCTCCAAATTAATTTCGAAAGATAAAATAGCAATGTCGGAAAAGTAAGGCTAACATTGGGAGCAAAAAATCTATGAAATTGATTAATTAGTGTAATTAATTAGATACCAATTAATTTTCTAAAAATGTTTATTCATTATACCCTTACCATATTCATCTCTTTCTCAGTGTAATGAAATTTTTTTAATTAATATCCAAAGAATACGTTCAGTTAATGTTTAAAGTGTTTTGTATATGCTGAATTTAAAATGTATAGAGAAACAATAGAGTGCATATATATAAATTTTTATATAAATTAACAGGGGAGTAAAAAAATACTATTGAAATGTAGAGTTTATAATTATTTGAATTATTTGCGGTAGACGGTGCTGTACTCTGAACTCTAAATCTGTACCTTATAACGTATTTCTCCAGCATGGCTTCGTAGTGTAGTGGCCTTCTTATCATGCCATGGTAGTGTAGTGGTCAGCACACTGGGCGCGTATTCCAGAGGTCCGTGGTTCGATTCCCGGCGAGGGCGTTGCTTATTTTTCACATATCCCGCTTCCAAAAAATACCTTTGTTCCTTTGTTTCTACAACCTTTATTTCTGAAATATCGCAGTTATATGACAATGTTTCGACCTTTTATGAAATTACTTTGTTAATAATCAAAACAAATCGTTGGATTTAGCGACACTCATCTGCATGGAACATTACTCTACAATGCTTCTCTTATCTTTTGGATAAAACAGGAAGTTTAGAATAAATGACGTGCCTCATAGTCAGAACAATCTGAAACATAAGTTTGGAACTATAGCGGTTTCTGAAATCGCTGAAATACAAAGATACTTATTGTTACTTGTGCGTTGAAAGCCGGTATCCATCGACATGTATCATTAATCCCTACCAACAATGCTATTTCTTAATGCCTGTAAAATTCCATGTCTTTTTCATATTGTATTCAGTATTGAGTAATATAATATTAAAGCATGCATAACTCAATTAACGTTCTGCTGCATATGAAACAATGTCTGGAAAACTGAAAATTACTTAATTTAAAACTTCATTGGAAAAAGTTCATAAAAGATTCTTTGGAAACAAATGCTGTAATTTATGTTTTCTGAGTTGAAATGAAAATTCGCACACAAAAAAAAAAATTAAACGTAGTTGCATGCTTTTGTATTATTTTCAGTAATAAAAATTCTAAACGAATATAGGCGTAAAAGTAAACAATATATATGATGTAGATTTCCATTTGTAACAGCAAGATTTACATATAGACCTAAGAATAATTATTACCATGACACTAGAACAAACATGACATTTCAACAGAATAAAACGCAATTAAATTGGGTATAATTCACTTTTCCCCGTTTTTTCTTAAAGACCGATATTTGTTCCTCACAACCAGAGATGAAGTTAAAAAGGCTAGCTTTGATTAACTTCAAGAACATCTGTTAATTCTCACGCATTTGTCCAGCTTAGTTTTACTCTTTTATTTCATGCATGTTCTTCTATTATCACAAAGGTAGAATATCTAAATTTCCAAGACCCATATTAATAACAATAAGTATTTCAAACAGATTACCTACTTAAATTTTATAATTAAAGAGTAAAGGGCGCGCTCCCATGTAATGTCGACAATAATTTCCCTTTTGTTGAGCTAGAAATCTACTATAATATGTATTAGGTGATTATTCTAATTCACGCGAAGATTTTCTTTCAAAATGAAATAAAGGTTTCTCCGACTGGTAATAGGGATATGAAAATTAGAATACTTCAAAATTTCGTTTTAAACATGGTTGCATTTTAACAACCTTTCTTTATGCTCTAGTTGAAAGGATACGTTTAGTGAACGCGATGTTACTAAAACATAATTATATTTATTTAGCATTTAAATCCTTTGAAATGAAGTCAATTTATTTATTTCCATTTGCTACAAAATACATATCTTCGAATACAAGTCGGCCAAGTAAGAACTGAAAGGGCGAAAATTTATGAAAAAAATTATACTAATACTGGATATGTCACGTCTTTTACATAAAACCTATAATATCTTCATTAACATTGTAGATACTCCATGGTAGCCTTGTAATCATGCCTCCCTTCATTTCATTTCCTTATTTATATGCAAAGACTCTTATGAATAGAAATAATTGAAGTGTAAGTGCTTATAAATATCCATTAAAAGATTTTTGAAATTGCAAATATTGTTCAACGGAAGAAATGATATTAAATAAATGAACACTTATCTTCTCACTGAGAACTACCCAAATATTAACGATTGTATAAGTTTTGTCTTTTGCACAATAAATAAAATAACGTTGCTGCAGTTTGTTATGTGCATGCATTATATATTCATGTTTTACGTTTGTAGATGGCAATGATCTATTAACTTTCGGTGCCACCATTCTCTGCATCTTTATTATCACAGTTTGTTGAAGAAACATTTAGACATGAAACGTTTAAGCTGAGTAACATCGTTCCTGATAGAGAAAACACATATAAAAAATTCATAAATTATCAGTTATTTAGCTAAAAGGAAATATTCTGTTAGAAATTTCACGAATTAAAAGTTTTTTGTATTACACGATTAATGCTTTGAAAACGGCAACTTGAAATTTATTCGTAATTTTATACGTTGAAAGTGATAAAAAAGCAAGGAAATTAAAAAAAAATCGTTAAAACTACATGCAAGAAGACGTCTTCTAGAATGATAATTTTCGAGCAGTTTGTCGTAATGAATACATTAGCCCATTATCAATGTAAATTGCATATAATAACTACAAAATGTACTACGTAGACAATATTGTAATATAAACAGCGAAAAGATTGTTATTTCTAATAAAACTCGAAATTTTTGTATTTTTTGTTAGTTTTAGCAATTTTGAAAATGCTTCTGATAAAGATTAATGACCTAAATTTAACTGAGATTAAGAGTCTCCTTAAAACTGAAATTTGAAAAAGGGCTCTTTTAAAAATCTTTTTTTGGATTTTATTTTCTTTTTTTGGAGTTGAAAGGAAATATTCTGTTAGAAATTTCACGAATTACAAGTTTTTTGTATTACACGATAAATGCTTTTAAAACGGCAACTTGAAATTTATTCGTAATTTTAATTGTTGAAAGTGATAAAGAAACCAGGAAATTTTAAAAATTTTTGTTCGTCGTAATGAATTCATTAGTCTATTATCAATGTAAATTGCATATAATAAATATGCACAAAATGTAGTACGTAGGTATATTGTAACGTAAACAGTGAAAAAATTGTCTTTTCTAATAAAACTAAAAATTTTTGCATAAGTAGTTTTAGCAATTTTCAGAATGCTTCTAAAAAAGATTAATGACCTGACCTTAATTGAAATTAAGAATATCTTTGAAATTGAAATTTAAAAAAGGGCTTTTCTGGATTTTATTTTCTTTAGGAAAGAGTAAGCACCTATAGCGCTTGAATGAAGCATAGAATTAGTTTAAATCTAACTATGAGGTCATTTCCTAAAATAAAATATTAAATATATAAAGAAATAAATATTCAAATAAACAAATAATAATATAAAAGTAACTAGAACTCAAATAAAATATTCATGATGAAATAAAATATTTTAATGAATTATTACATTTTATGCTGTAGTGAAACTGGAAATGCATATTTTTCTTTATAAAAAGAGATTATAACAGAAATTAATGAATAATCATATCTTAATAATTAATGATAATCGGCAACTATTGGCAAAGTTCGTCTAAGCATGAAGGAGATTATTTGATTATTTGTGTAAAAACTACTACATATTTCTAAGCAGGAAACCTGAAAAATCAATTGCACCCACAATACATTTCAAAATCCATATCTTTGAGTGCTAGCTGGACGTGCTAACCACTTACAACAAGACAGCTTATTCGACGGAATATGATAGTACTTTACACATTAAATTTCGAATTATGAATTTGCATAAAAATTTCATTTCTTGATTTATTTTGTCAAACTATTAATTATTTTAACACCGTGGGGTTTGCCATATAATTGCCATATAAATAGCAATTTTCAATATTCGAGTGGCAGTTTCATGTCGTCCATCAGCAGTCTAAGATCACTGGTCATTAGAATTTGCCTTGTAACCGCTTTCTAGATTCGGAAAAGACAAAAAGTTTCATGATGTTCTTATCTGAAGTATCGTTAATGGGCCTCATACACCTTCAACCCCTTATGATCTTCGAATATGTGACTGTTGTAAGAATTGGGATATTTTATTTACTTTAAAAGCAAGTACTTCCACCTTTTTACACCTGACTACATAATATACTTGCTTTGGGAACTAGTAACCAGAAAGTTTGTGTTACCACAAATATTTTTGTTATTTAATCCGCTTTGTGACAAAATTTTTCATTATGTTTTCACCTTGTGCATAGGATATTTTTATGGTACATACTTGAAATTTGTTGGAGTTCTTCATATGGGCACTATTTTCTAACCAAAAATCTGATGAATATTTTAATATTACAAAATTTTTATGCACAAAAATATTACAGATTTTTTAATAAAATATATTTTATTAAAAAATCTGTAATCTGTAATTTATTTTATTTGGAGTTGAGTTTATAAAATACATTTTATAAACTCAACTCCAAATAAAATAAAAATTTAACGTGAAATTCTCAGGATTTTTGGTTTACAGTAGTTTCCAAATGTTATAAAAGATATATATCAAATAAATATTATTATTAACAAATTAAAGTATGCAAATTTAATTAACAAATTAAAGTATGCAATAGAACGTTTTAAACTGTGTGCGCAAGGTGGAAGCATGACGAAAACTTTTGTCACAAGCGGATTAAATTAGAAAAATATTTGTGGGAAAACAAACTTTCTGATTACTATTTCAGAAAGCAGCTATATTGTGTAGTCAACTATAAAAAGTTGGAAGTAATTGCTTTTCAAATAAATAAGTTACCCAATTCTTGCAACAGTCACATATTCGCAGATCTTATGGATTTTAAGATGTATGAGTCCCCTTTTAAGAGTGTAGAGTCATTAGGTTATTTTCGACGTGAGGAAGCTGAAATTGTGCAATTCTCTCGCCAAGAATCGAACCTGGACCTTTGGAATACGTGCTGAGTGGGCTACCGTTACACAACGACGGCAAGCAAAAGGGAAGGAGAAAATACCGGACATCAGAAATTAAATCTTTCACGAAAGAATCTTTTTTAATGCAGAGAGTCATGATGTAATAATTTTTTCTCTATAGGTTTATTGCGTAAAGGTCTAATTCTTTTAAGACTAATGTTACCAGCAGCATGAATTCTCCTACAGGGCACTGCTAAAAAGGAGGAAATATTTGTATTAAAATGTATAGAAGCATATTCGCATCTTAAAAACAGCAGTAGAAAGTGAGTTTCAACTACAATTAACGCACTTTTGTATGATGATATCGCATAACATGATGCCACATAGTGAAATGACTGATGCTAACCTTTGCTTTGAAGGCTGTAACTTTTTTGCTATCTCTCTTCGTTAGCTAACACTACAGACACCAATATCAACAAAGGCTCTTTATTTCCCTGCTATTCTGAGGCCCCATCTTATACCTATTAGCGCTACGACATGATACCTCAAATAGCCTCAGGCCAAAGTCTCAAAACCTCAAACTTAAGCGATAATGGGCTCACAGTCTCTGCAATTTGAAGAGGATGATGCTACAATACACGTCATAGAATTAAGCAGAAATATTCTTCAAAGAGAATTTCTCAGCTTTTTGATTTTAATGTTCGGGTCGGTTGACCTAAGAAACCCAAACTTCTTTCTGTAGAACTTATTTAGTCGAGGTCAATTAGTTTCGCAATGCTTCCCTTCTATGACCAGGAACTTAAATGACATGCTTATGCGTAAAATTCGCCAGACTGGTTCATTAGCTAAGCGGCAACTGTAAACGGTAATTGCAATAGTAGAGTTACTCTTACACGTTTTGTGCACTTGCTTGTTAAGTCCGTCAAGAAAGGCCAAACCATCAGTCTTTAATCGTTTCAAGACAGACAGCGTTGCCTTGGTGCAACATAGTAAGCGAATAATATTATACACGGGGAGTGGAAGGAGACAAGCAATTAAACTTGTAAGGATCCTCAGTTTTACTAACGTTTATGTTATTTTAAAACTGTACTGTCACTTATTTTCTACTTCCGGCCAGAATTAAATGCTTTAACTTGTTTATGCAAATTGTCTTGCTAACGCCCAAGTACTTAAGTTTTGGCTTTTTGCCAAGAGTTAGAGAGAGAAGGAGATTTAGGAAGCGAGCCGCTTGCCACTGCAGTTTTACGAGTTTTGACTCGGTTGCTGTTTGTTTGCCTTTAAGGCCAGAGGTTTAGCCCTCTAGATACTTGGAAACGTATTGTAGTTTCAGCAGCTCGGCGTACTACATACGTACCCTTTTTTAAATAAAGGCCAGTCTTAGTGCTAGGCATTTCTATACTCATTCAAAGTTAGCTTTTAGTAAGAGTTTTAGTCAGTAGTTTTAAATTTTTACGTTCAGACCACAAGTGGTTGGTCTCTGTATCCCGAAGTACTGGAGTACCTGTAAAGTAATAGAGAATAAAGGGTTTAATATACCCTTTCTGCTTGTGTCGTCTGTTCCACACAATCTGCAACAGAGCTTTAGTAAGTTCCCTTTTCTTATTCAGGATACAGTATGTTCCCGAAGCAAGTGAAAAGACATACATCTCCTGAGGAACTTAGCATAGTAATCAAACTCTACCTTTGGATTCAGAACAGAATTGTGCCTTCTTTAACCATTATTCACGATTTACTATTACTGTATATAACAACGACAGCAAAGCTGCATTGATTGCAGGAGAACTCACTTTATATTTCAGTTATCTATTAATCTTCGTAAATATATCTCAAGTAAATTGAAGTAAAATCCACTTCCTATTTTCAAAAATGCTTTATATATGTTGGTTCCGTTGCAGTATTTTCCTGGTAAACATCAGATCTTGTCAACCAGTGGCCGAGCGATAAAATCGCTGAACACTGGTAGTTCCAACCTGTGTTAATTTCCAAGCAAACGAGCTGTCTGCACGAGCCTTTTCATGGTTTTCTCCCTGTCAAACTTGTATAAGAGCCAGTTTGCCTTAGAATGTCCTCCATAAAGGCATTCCTCAGGCAGATAGCCCTAGTGCTCTTTGTTATAGTCAATCCAAACCAATCATCAGATTCTCGTATCCCATTTTTAGCAAATCTGTAACCTTGCTTGGTTGTAATTACGGCAAGGTTTCGAGGACTATTTGCCTAAGCGAAGGAATGCATTAGTGGAGGACGTTTTAAATGAATTTGGCTCGTATGCATGTTACATATGGAGTAAACCACGAAAACGTCCATGCAGCCCCCCTTTCGCAAGATTCTAACCTCGCACCAAACTACCAGCGTTCAGCGACTTTACCGATCAGCCGCTGGTGGTCCAACCTGGCTTGTGAGAAAATGCATTAGGTTTCTCAGTTAAGTGTTGAAGCCTCATTGTTCTCAGTTCAGTGTTCCATTACTTAGTCCTGCAAATACTGCTTCCAGCTATGCCTACCAAATCTTATTCATTTTTTCTTATTACTTGCTTTTTTTCACCTGTGAGGCAATATTCATTGTGACTTTGGTATAAGACGAATCCCTGCATTTGATTAGAAGGAAATAAACTGTGTGCACAATAGATATCGTAACCTGAGTTATTACAAGCAATGATATGTAATAAAATGAATATACCTGCGCAGCTTTTGTTAGGAATGTACCATTATGTCTTGGCAAGAGATAATAAATTTTCTGTTTTTTTCAATCTTCATTGCTTCGAGGTTTCCATTCAACATTTACTGATGAATGTGCTTTGTTCGTTAGTCGTGGTAGCATATTATTATCAATACCTTTAAGAAAGAATTCATGGATCCGAGATTATTTTCTTGTGGTATTTTGATATAATATCAACTATTTTCATTGAATAAAAGAGCCTATTAATGCAATGCGTTACCATACAGAACAAACACACAAACATAAAAAGACCAAAATTCTTTCCATAGCAGATGAAGGGAAAGATAAAAAAAACGACACCAAGTTTATATATAAGAGTTTTAAGTTATGCACAAGCTGAACTGAGTTTAAATATAAGTTGAATGTAGAAAACTACAGTTACATGAAATTGTTTCACCTAAAGTCAGTAAATGAAGCCATTTGTATGCCTGTTCTGTATTACAAAGGTCTTACAAAAATTAGAGAAACACTTACATTAGATTGCAGGGACTATGAATTTGTTGATTCTGATTTACTTTTATGAACTGATTATTAAAATGAAATCAACCACCCAACCGGGAGAGTGATTAGTGATTCTGGCTATACCATACCAAAGGGCCAGGGTTCGAATCCCAGACGAGCCATGGGTGTTTGTAAGAATATAGTGTCTGTGCCGCATGGGGGGAATCAAAATATGCGCCGATCCGAAACGCCTCTCGAGCGGTCGGTATTAAGGGAAGAGGGGCGGGTGACTGACCCTCGGATGCGTCTCCCCCTACCAGGTGATTTTTCTGAAAACTGGGGTCGGACAAGTCGGTTGTCCGACAAGAAAGATTTGTAACAACAACAACAAAATGAAAACAAAATTTATTCGCCAACAGCAAAGAAGTAGCAAAGAGTGTAATTCTATGAAGATATAATAAATTCATTAATGACATGAACGCGTAGTACTGTTGGACGTTTTTGTAATTATTTCATTACAATTTTTGCAATATGATGCGTTTCCTTCTATAATGTATGGAATTTTTTTTATAGTATGATATATTGTTTTCATTTATTTATTTGAGCATATTTGGCATTTAAAAAAATTAAGATGCATTTTTGCCTTATTGAATTTACTTAACTTATTGCATTTTTACGTGCTTGATGTTTGCAGTTATAAACCAGTTAGTTACAGTTATAACTTAAATGTTGAGGGTTATATCTCTATATAGCTGAGTTAGACGCCGAAATATAGGCGGAACCTCTACTGACGGATGTTCACGATATCCGTGTTTGTGTTCCCATGCTGGAAAATTTTAGACAACATGTCACTAACGGCCACTTTCTTTAAGCTTTTGAGAAGGGCATTTTTGAAGTTGCAGGAGCAATTTTTTCTCTCGGCTGATCTTTTATAAATAAGGTTCCAGCGGCCAGCGAATCGTTAACCAGTTGCTCAGAGACCTTTGAAGAGTTAAATTGAGGGAATCGTGTCTTTCAGAGTTTATTGTGTGACAAATATTGGTAATCTATAATAGTTTTCAAGTAATAAACTTAATTTGCGTAACGCTATGTCTTTCTGTTTTAAGCTCTTTTACTTAGCTTTGTACTGATATTAATTGCAATAAACTTATGTTATTGTTGTTGCTAATGCTCACTTGTCTCACTTGTCAGCCCAAGTCCACGATATTACTCGTGGCAAGAAACGCAAATTTTCGCCTGCCGTTGGCAACAGCCAAGCAGCTTACAGGTGACAGTGAGATTTAGCTGAATTCCACCCCGCCTTTTGATGGAGAGCAGGTGGGGGGGAAGGTACCGGTCCTAAGGTCTCCCACACATCTTACCCAACAACCAGCCTCTCGAGAGGAGTTTCGGCTCGCCAAATATTTAGAGTGCCCCCATGCTGCACAGACATTATGCATTTACAAACATCTATGCCTTCTGCGGGATTTGCATCCGAGCCCTTCGGCACGGCTGTTAGCGACGCTAACCATTATACCGATTGGGCGGCAATTCTTTCTGTAAGTCGAGATTATTTGCTTGAAGATATCTCCACAAAACTCTAGCCGCAATATTAATTTCATCCCGAAGTAGCTCAGTTTTCATTTTCATTTCGAAACTTCCTTAAAGATACCTTTTATTGTTTTAATTTATAGAGTTGTTTCTTATAGGTACTTTTTATTGATTTCTTATTTTTTATTTTTTTCAAATTAAAGAAAATTAAAATTTAATTAATGCATTTTAAAAGTATGCGTATAAGAAATTCGAAGGCTAAATCTAGTACAGCAGTGATTCTTTTAATGAATGATGTTCAGCTTCTAATATGAATATGATTTTCATTAAGCATCGTAATGTTGCTTGATAATTTATTAGCAAATGGAAATATATGTTTTAATTACCCAAGTTAAGTATTTGATTTATGAATGGAAATGATATGTTTTATTTTGTGAATGAAGGAAAGAAGTTGAGTTTTAGCTTAGATTTTGTTTAAGTATATATTTTAAAAGTGTTGAAATTGTTTTAGTGTTTTTATTAACCTGATGCAAATTTCGCTCATGAATGGGCCTTTAAAATGCAAAATGATGAGATATCGAATGCTGAAGATCTTACCTCAAGGTATCCGTTGATATTTAATCAAATTTGAATTACGTAAAAATTTCTTTTTTTCTCTCATTTTTATTCGATTTATTTATTTTTAATATAGAATAAATAGATCACAATTACGCATTTTACACTTTTCTGTAATTGTCTATCGTGATAATAAAAGCTTCGCATCGTTTGGAAGCAAAGACACAACCTCATAATTATTATTTTTAGTCCAAAGGGGCTTTGTTCCTGAAGGACTATTGTTTTCATTTTGCGATTTTGTGTTGGTTCACTATAAATGTCCGTTTCACTTTGCAAACTGTTGCCACCAAATGTTAGAGTCCTGCATTATATTAGAAGAAATTAAATACTGAAAAATCTGCATAAATGTAGGCATATTTCTCGCACTGTGATAAAACAACGGTACATAGAGCCATCGAAATTTTAAAGACGTAATCCTACTGCGAATATGGGCATGTAGAAGCCCAAATTTGAAATTTGGAATTTGTTTTATTATCGGTTTCATCTTTTGTAAATCTTTAACTAATTTTTGATTTAAAAAAATAAAGGATTTCAAAGCTATCCATGGCAACGTTGTACAGAAAACATATTTTTATCTCCATCGCGTGTGACTGTGTATCGGAAATTCTAAAGTTATGCTCAATTTAAAACTATTTTCCGATATTGCTGTTGAGCTGCATTTTATGGTTTAAGTGCGAAGAGCGTGATATTTAATAAATAAAGGTAGCAGACAAAATGTTAAAAAAACGCCCCTTTGACCGTAATTTAAAATCTGAAACCTGTCAGATTTTTATTTTTATTTATTTATTTTTTTTTTCATGCATTTACTCAGTTATCTTGGATATTAGAAAAACGTTATAAATAAAATTTGAAAGCAAAAGAAACCATAGAATCTACCTTTTGAATTGTGTTTCGAAAATTAAAGATCAGCATTGTTAGATGTTATTAATATATTCATATAAATACAGACTGAAGCAACACGAGCATTAGATTGAACAGGTGTTCCATGATATTAATTTGAAGCGAAATGAATCTGACAGTTCGAATTATAGAAATTTATGTTCAATTTTGGTGCTTAAAGGTAATAGATATTGTTATAATTTTGCAATTTGTTTGTGTTTACAGCTTTTACACATTAAAAATTATTACATTCTACCCTCAAGATTTAGCACAATATAATTATTATGGCTTACTATACAAAATCAAGTGTCTTACAATATTTTTATAGATGCAGATATACGTAAAATATGTGGGACGCCAGGGATGTAGCATAGTCCAATTCCTACCTGCCCGTAATTTTAATCACTAAAAAATTAATTTCTATACATAATAAGTGTTCCTGCGATTTTCACAAAAATCCATTATCCGCGACGAAAACGGATCCTATATTTATTGTTCTTGGAATGCACTGAACTTTATTTAAAACGTACGAGAAACTAAAATTAATATTTTGCCAAGTTTTTAAAATACATTCTGGTGTACCATGAGTAAATCGACGTTTAGAATGCCCAAGAAATTAAGGTTTATCTTTTGGGGTTTTGGTGCTAGAAACAAAAAAACAAAAAAAAAATTAAAATTAATTAAACTAAATATTTGATAAGCACTCGGATACTGTCTTAATGAACTATCAGATGAATTTATTGATGAATGAATATTTACGAATATAAAACACGGATGCTTCGAAGTGGACAGTGTGCATAATGACTATATACTACAGATAAATTATATATTTTATTAACACTATAGTAAGTACGTAGAAAGAAAGGATGAAAAAATTAAATCTTTTGGTTTGCACCGAACATTTTTTTTAACTGTCTGGAATGAATTTCATCATATATTAAAATGTTCGGTTGGAGGGCTAGGTTATTGAAAATTTGATAATGTGTGTGTGCGTGATTATGGCAAAGCCTCGAGGACTATCTGCCTAAGAGGAGGGATGCCTTCGTGGAGGACTTTCTAAGGGAAACTGGCTCGTATACACGTTACAAAAGGGGAAAACCACGAAAACGCCCACGCAGCCAGCCCGTTCGCGAGATTCGAACCTCGGACCGAACTACCAGTGTTCAGCGACTTTACCGCTCGGCCGCTGGTGGGCGAAAAATTGATAATGCTTAAGCATTTTATTTTCTTAATTTTAAGCATTGTATTAAGCAAGCATGTAAACAAACTTTTTATAAGCAAGCTTAAGCATTTTATTATTATCTAAGAAACAAATGCTTAAACATAATAAAATGCAGAATTAAATCTTTCCAGGATACATCTTAAGTCCTTTTTGTCACATTTTCTACAGTTTAGCTTTCTGTAATCTGTCAGATACTTTCTATTAACACAGCAAAAAAGTCATCATTCTTTCCCACGTTTTTTTTCTCCTTATACAAAATTGCGAGGAACGTGATGAAAGGAAAAATATCCTTAACTTCACCGCAGGAAGTAAAACGAAAACGTTACTATTTTTTTTTTTTTTTTTTTTTACTGCCCAACGTGAATGAATAGCAATCATCAAGAGATTTGGTAAAAGTCAATGTTGTTAGTTTTGATAAACCAGAAATCTTCTTTTTAGTTGGATGATATTTTTCCGTGGCAAATACTTCCAAGCCCATCATTCGTCTTAAATGTTCTAGCACAGTAAAGAAGGTCTTCCGATTCTTTCTTTAGATATTCTTCACAGTATCTAGACTAAAGAATAAGTCCGGCTATATTTTGGCTCAATTATATGCAAATGGATGCTATAGTCAAAGAAATTTACTGTTCTTTTGTAAACAAAAATACATACATTTATTTCCGAACTGAAAGAAAAAGAGCTGAAATATTGGTTTAAATTTCACGGATATTTAAATGTAAAATGAAAATTTTAATCTTTAAAACCTCACTTAACGCACATATTAATTATCTGCATGATTGTGAAAAATGGACAGTAATTCCAGTTTGTCCGTCCTTTATTTCTTCCTTTTATGCCCTTTTTTTATTTTTTTACATAATCTAAATGTTCTCCTTTTAAACTTTAGACATAATAAAAAGCAATCTCGCAACAGTATTAAAATATGGGTTTCTTAAAGTACTGCTGTAGTGAATAATCCAGCGAAGAATCCGAGAAAGTTGTTACGCAGGTGGGCATTAAAATTTGCACACTAAGAAAGAAAGTAGCTAGCAGAGTCATATTTATAATGAAAGTTTGGGATGCTTAAATTTCTCGTACATCTGAGGCACAGAAATGCAGAAATAACTATTCCGAGGACATTCCTGGTAACAATAGTACCTGTTATACTTCTGGGCATCGATCACACTTTGGATGGTGTTTACATTTTTGCATTCTTAACGGTTTTAACTGTATGCTAGAGAATTCGTATAGTACTCTATACTGACTATTGTCATCCATATTCTCCCTTTCTTTGCAAATATTGGCTAAAGACATTTTCATAAGATGCATCATCTGGAAAAACACGCCGACAAAGTCAGGAATTCAGTGTTCTATATATTTAGGAGATGAAGGACAGTGTACTAAACATGCAGCCTCGCATTGCCTTACTGAAATGGTAAGAATCCGAGAATATGGCCCAGCTGCTTTTATTAAAATCTCATAATAATAACTCTGGCGATACTAAACTAACTAAATCATCGACTATGTGGGTTTGAGATGAACAGAATATATACTTAATATCATTTCGTGCAAGTCATCTAGGTGCTAGACTGGTATAACGACGAAGAAAGCGAGCTTTTGTTAGGTAGAAAAATGTCTGAATTTATTTACAAGAGAATTAATAAGCGTAATTGTAATTATTTCAGAAAAAGCAGAATTATTTTAGCGTAATATTGTTTCCTTATGCTTTGATTTAACAAGGAATTTTATTTCCCTAAATTATTTATCTGAAAAGCAGTGCTTCAATGCCAATTTTTGTTATTAAATTTAATTCAAAAATTGTAAAAATAAGGAAATAATCCTTATATGTAAAATCTGGAAGGCTGGCGAAACATATTTTTGTTTTGTTGTGCCATTCTATTTCAAAATACGGGAAGCACGTAGAATGATCTCTAAACTTTTTCCCATTCTTTCTTATGTTAAGGGGTTGGATTATATGATATCGTTCAGTAAAGGCCAAGGGCTAATGTTAGGTTACGCGAGGAAGTCAACGTGTTCAGGCGTGGTATTGCCCACCGTTGGTACTAGTTTGACTGGCTGCGCTTGCGTAAAAGGTTGTTTTTGATTAATTTGGCGAAATAGTGGTTATAGTTGTGTTTAGGGGGTGAAAAATTCTGTATTCCTGGTACGCTGGCTGTTTTTGTGATTGCGCGAAGGATTACGTGCATTCGTCACCTTTTTCCTCGACTGCCTTTGGTGTTGGTTGCTTCAAATATGCTCCTTCACCGTTCTTACCATTGGAAGTTCTTGGGAGTTGAACTTTGGTATGCAGTCTTGATGTTGATAAGTAGCATGCGACATGCGACGGAGGACGTGGGCACCATCCCTCTGCCAATTGGTTAATTGGTATAGCGCCACGTCCACCTTTATCTAGAGTTTAGCCAGAATAATTAGTTGCAATACAGGGCCAAAACAAGAGCATAATGATACATTTGGATGCACATTTTACAGAGTTTGTGAACACAGATTACATTGAAAATTTAAGTACATTTGGTTACATTTTACATACATTATATACAAATTTAAGATATTTATATCATATACACTGCTTTCGTATGCATTTACGTATTAGGTTCATTAAATGGTGATATTTACATTTATATTGCATTTACCTTATGATACATTTACATTACATTACCTTCACGTCTAAAAATAAACACTTATAGAGGGCACATGCTATGCACATTGTTTACTGATTGCCTATGTGCACCACCTTTAGAGATTCATTACATGGTGTTGTTTACATTAATATTACATTTGCATGCAATTTTTGTACGAAGTTGATTTTAATTCCCTTGGTCTTTTTTTAACTATGCTTGAGATGAAATTTTACTACTCAAATTCAGTGGCAGTTTGAATGCTTTAAACTTAATGAGGCTTTCGACTGTTCAGTATTCTGTTACGACTTTACAAGAAGGCTCTCGTGAATTCCTAATTCTTCATATGACGTGGATGTCTGGCTAGTATGGGTCACGAAACGGCTTTGGACATGGCGTACGTACACTTCGATTCTGATCATGAACAGGACTCGTAGCAATTATAGCCTCATGAACAATGCACGGCGTTAGTCTCAGATTACATATGGATACATAATGTAGGCAACTATTAAGTTTGATGTCTAGGAAATGAGATATGGCTGTACGATTTCTACGAATGATAACACGAGACGATAAGGTTATGCAAACAAAATGTTATCGTCTTGTACAGCTGTGAATATCAGCCGTTTAGATTTCGCCCGTCGCCCTCAAAGACACATCAGTTGAAAATACCAATACCTATCATTGATTATTGACCATCTTGAGTAGAAAATGCATGAACAGAATAATCCTCATTCACAATAAGTTACTATTCTTCACATTCGAATTCCTAGACGCTCCTATAATGAGTTTGATCGCCTTTCACGAGGCATATCAAGTCTTCCTGCATAAAAACAGTGGGTAAACTGGATTTCTAAAAGCAAAATTGGCATTTGAATCAGCCTTTTCATACAGCTTGATGTGTTTCTATTCTTGTCTGTAATATGAGCCTGCCGTTAAATATTAATCCTTTACATTTCCAGCATGTTCTACTTTCAAGTGAGTTTCGGGTTTGTTGCGCACTTCTATCATTATATAGCGATTTTATGGTCGAAAGTATACTTAGATCAAAATTTAATTTTAACATCATATTAGAAAGTCTGTTATTTATTGATTTATCCCACCCACTAATCTATATGACCTGTCTAACCTTTAAAGTACTAGTTTTGCAACAATCGCCCATTGGGAAGATCGTATTCCACTGCATGAAAGAACCTCATCGACAACTAATTTTCCCCATATCGCGTGAAATGTACTTTATTCTGATGATTACCCACATCGGGTTGAAGTTGCATAATATCATTACAGGAGAGTGCAAAATAGTCCCTATTTCCTGCATCTATGATGTTCAAGCACGAAGTCTACTGCAGTGTCCGCCGAAAACACCGTGGCAAAAACATCGTGGAGAAAACAACACAAGGTGAAAACGTCGTTGTGTAAAATATCGTGGGAGAAAAAAGCAAAGAGAAAACATCGCAGTTTCAAAACATTGTGGTACAAAATATTGTGGCCAAAAATAAAGTGGTTCGAAAACTTCGCAGTTTAAAAACATCGTCGTCAAAAATATCGTGGTAAAAAATAAAGTACTTACAAATCATCGCATGATAATAACATCGCACATATGCATTTTTCATGTTTTAAAAGTTGTAAGTGCGTTTTCGGATGATGATCTGGGAGCGCAGGAAGGAAAGAAGGATAATTTTACATCTATATTTCGTACTTTTGAATAAAGTAATAATGTTTTTTATGAAAAAATAAGCAGGAAACTTAAGCATTTAAAAATTGAAAATGATTAGACAATTAATGCAACTCTAAAGCAATTAATAGAATTTTAAATTTTCATAGTCAATTAACAAAGATTATTAATAAATTTATCTTTTTTTATAAATTTTTACTGATAATTTTTCAGGAAAAATACAGTCTAAAAATGTTTAGAAAAAAGTAGATAAATAACTGCATGGGGTTGCCTCTCTACAAATTGATTAGTTAATTATCAAATTATTTTCTTTCACGTTAATTAATCTGTTATCATTTATGGTTGTAGTGAAAATTATATCATTTTTGTTTCCGTTTACTCTTAAAGTGTCAGTAGCATTTTAGCCCTCTTTCCTTCTTGCGCTCTAAAATTATTGTGTGAAAATGCATTTAGTACTTTTAAAACCTGAAAAACGCATGTGTGGGATATTATTGTCCTGATTATGCTGATATATATTATATATGCCTTTATATTATTATGCCTTTATATGAATTATGCTGATATTTTATATGAATTATGCTTCAAGCGACGGTTTTCGTTAGAACTAAAACATGAAATTTGGATAACGGTGGTTCGTTCACCTATCCTATACATATTTTGTTTAATTTTAATTTCTGGGCCAACGAACAGATCTAGTACACTACATCCCTATAGGCAGTATTTAGGATGTTGTCACGCATCACTGCAACATCCTCGGCAGCCAGATATAATGACGAAATCTTTCCAACTTTTGGCGATTCTATGCGCCGGCCATAGCTAACATGTGTTATAGTTGTCGCTACTTCCGTCGAAGCCTTTTGTTATGTTATTGATAAAATACGGTTTCCAAGAAACATCAGGTACTTTCATTTATCGCGTTCTCTGCACTTTAGCATATGATAACAGATTTTCAGACACTGCATAGCACAGTCTGCATATTTCACAAGTGCACATCTGTGTAGCCACCGAGGAAGTGGCTCTTCTAGGATGGATCAATGAGCATCCAGTAATATTTCTGTCAGGCCACATGACCTTTCGCGTGCTTTAAGATTTAAGCAAGATGGTTGAAAACATTCTGCCACGCAATTTTCTGTACAAAATAATTAAAGCATCGTCGATTGCTTCTGAAAATTTTCATTTTAAAGTTAGATCAAATATTGAAAATTATGAAGATTTCACTACCTGGTTGAAATAAATACAAACACATGTTGTATACTTCGCAAAAATATCGATGTGAAATATTGCTTAGTAAGTGGTAAATAAGATGAAGAAAGAAATATGTGATACACATCTGAGTCCCAATGCAATCTTTACATAAAACTATGCATGTGAGAAAAATATTTGCACCAAATGAAGAACATCACATGCAGAATATCGTGGTAATTTGTGATCAGTGCTGATATTTTGAAATAGATATTATTCACAAAATATGCGAGAAATCTAGAAACCATTGGCAATTTTCAGGTATTGTTACATAGACAACTCAAATATTAGTTACATAAATTATGAGTGCAAACTCTGTACTATAGCTGCCTAAATTATGAGTGGAAACTCTCTCCAAAGCAATGAAGTTTCCGGACGACAGTTAGATTATGAGCCTAAAGTTGTAAAATATTAGATGAATATTAAGATATATAAGGGGTATCATCCCTATACCGACAATGTTAAATTGGCCATTTTCGATGTACCTTTTCTCAAAATCTGTTGTAGATACACTCTTGAAATTTTTTGTGTAATTAAACTACATCCATCTGATTATATGGAAATAAGCTTTTGATACATTTTGAATTTTAGAGTAATTTACAAAACGTTTTGTTAGACATCGTAAAATTTAAATTGGAAAGAGTCCAGTACAGTGCTTCTCGCATTATAACTGGCTTGCGCAACAGTTGCCCGAATAAAATTGCGTTGTATGAAACAGACCTTCAACCCCTCAGTCTAAGAAGAAATGCGGGCCTCGTAAAATATTATAATAAACTTCTCAGTTACGGCTCCCAGAATAGAAATTCAGAATTTCTGCAGCATTGGAGTAATAACCAAAGACTTAAAAAAAAGTAGTCCACTTTGTCAAATTGAGTATGCTGGTATAATTGACCGTAATGTTGAGCAGCATTCCTTGAAACAATGTTTAGATCCGTCTGAGGGACTCCCTGGAGTCGGATTCCATGCGGAACTTTCGTCTCGAGTTTCGAAGAAAAATGATATTCCGGCCCTGTTACGACAATCTGCCTTGGAAACTATACATGCAATTCCCGCTGAAGCTACCCTCATCTATACTGATGGGAGTAAAAGCGAGGACTTTCGCTCCGGTAGTGGTGTTATCATTAAATGCACAGATGGAAATATTGTCAAAATAAAGAAAAGAAATTCTAACTTCAGTTCGGTTTTTAAGAGTGAGCTTATAGCCATCGAAGAGGGACTAAATGCTGTTTTGTACTTTACAGATCTTAAGGCAGTATGGATTTTGTCTGACAGTCGTAGCGCTATCAAATATCTTTCAAACTGGCAAAGAGTTGGTGATAGGGCCGAAGCCGCAATTCTTAGCAAACTTAGGCAGGTCTCGTCACTCTGTGAAGTGCATCTTCAGTGGATTCCTTCCCATGTTGATATATGGGGGAATGAAATGGCAGACATTCTGGTGAGGGAGGCTTCTGAAGAATATTTGCCAAGTATCAATTCACTGACATATCCTGAACTGCATTCCATTAGAAGACATACTGAGAGGCAAATTTGGCTCGTTTCCCCGAGTCATCCCTGGTATCAAACTGATTGTCCTGGAAGATCCCTTGCTATGGATTGCGAAAGATGTGCTCAGACAACACTTTTCCGATTCTTCAGTGGGCACTTGAGGTTACTTACTTTTGAGAGTGGTATCAAGAGGCACCCAATTTGTTCTAAGTGTCACAATGCACCCGCATCACCGGCACATATCCTTGAGCGCCTGGAGTCGTCTCTTGTGGACCTTTACGGGTCTCCTAGGCTTGTTTTCAATTTTCTAAATGTGAATGGACTCGTGGACCTCGTCTAGTATATTCCTAGGCATAGAGATTAGTAACAACAACAACAACAAAAAATTAGCACTTTTTCTCACAAAATTTTTTAAAAATTATTTTGTTCTTAGTATATCAGAATAAGCTCATTTCAATAAATATTATGAAACCTAATAAAAATGGCATAAAAACTTTACATACCTGCGAGTAGTAGTTTCTGAGAAAAGGTACATCGAGTATAAAAAAGTCACGTTTGGAGAAAAAAGCGTTTTATGTAAAAAATCCTCATTGATCAAAGCATTCGATGACAAATTAAAACTAGATTTTTACAGTTCTATTTTTCATAGAGATTAACCCTTTCGCCGTCCTCTCCTATCTGCGAAAATTTCTACTCAGCGGCCCTTTGTTTTTCGCAGCGTGTAATGTTGTTTTCTTTGTACATACATAACATTTGTAGCGGATGAGTGTAAATGAATATTAAGTAAAATTATAAGGAAATAGAGCATAATGAAAAAGTGATGATATCTCTGCTTATTTCTAACAGCAAGATTAATTTGATAACATTTGATCCAGGCGATCCACTCCTTACATTTTATTGTTGTAATCTTTTACAATTATTGGCTTTTCTACAGTTCTTTTCCGTGTTTCAACATCAATCATACAGTTTTTATAGACTGTACTCATCAAACGTATATCCTTCTTGTCTTTCCAATTCACAACCTCATTTTTTCTCTTTTTCTGCTGAGTAGATGTTGAAGAACTCTCACTGTCTTATATCTTATGTAAAATGGCGCGAATATTCATAAAAAGCGGAAGGGGAAAATTCAATTAGAAATAGAATGCCTGATTAGTACTGCCCTCTAGGAGGTATTAAAACAAACAAAAATAAAAACTCAAACAAGTAAATATTTAGAAAGCGTTTTAAAAGTTTAAAATTTTTTTAATGTAGAAGAACGCTTCAAGCGCGTTACGGCCGCCCTGCAGAAGTTTCACTTGAATGCGCTAGACGCGTTATGGATAAAGATGGTATTTTTAGAGAGATAAAAGTGCAGAGAATTTGAAAATGCAAAAATCCGAAATCATCATTTTTTGAAGATTTTGGGGTTCTAACACCATTAAGCATCTGAACACTTACGACTTATTTGTATAAAGCATATTATAAATTAATTAAAACAAACATATTAAAAATTATAAATTATATAATATTACTCATTAATAGATCAATGCGATATATAACTTAACGAAGTGAATAAAAGTGTTTTAAGGACATTTAATCTTCCCTCAAATTCTGTATTTATTATCCAAGAAGGAAGATTACTCATAAATAATTCGCAGAAATGTCTACTTAGAGTGTACTATCATTCAACCGTTTCTTCTGTTACGAGTCTCTTTACGGTGCAAGCCTATTTCGTACCTTTCCTCAGAGGAAATGAATTTCCTGTTTCAGATTGGACAAAAGAGCTCCGAAATAAATCCCACGTCAGCCATCCCTGACAAGCAGACTCAAGTCGGAACTCACATTGTGGCGAATGTCATCAGGAGTTTTCTACGATTGGTTTGATGAATTCATGATGATATCGCGCACATTCACACTAGCTTATGAGACGATGGAACAACGTATAGCAAACAAAAAACAAGCTATGGTGTTTTATTTATAAATTGTTTCTGTTTGTTGTAAGTTTTTAGTCCAAAGGAGCTTTATGCCTGAAGGACTATTGTTTTCGTTTTGCGATTTTGCGTTGAATCACTATAAATGTTCGTTTCACTTTTCAAACTGTTGCCACCCAATGTTAGAGTCCTGCATTATATTTGAAGAAATTAAATAATGCAAAATCTGCATAAATGTATGTATATTTCTCTCCTTGTAATAAAACAATGCTACCTAGAGCCATCGAACTTTGAATCACATAATCCTCCATGGGCACGTGGATGACCAAATTTGAAATTTGTTTTATTACCGATTTCATATTTTGTAAATCTTTAACTAATTCTTGATTAACAAACTCTAGGATTTCAAAGCAAGCAATGGCAACGTTGTACAGAAAAAACATTTTTGTCTCCAGCGCGTGAGACTGCGTATCGGAAATTCTAGAGATACGCTCAATTTAAAACTATTTTGCGATATTGTTGCTGAACTGAATTTTAGGGTTTAAGTGCAAAGAACATAATATTTAATAAATAAAGGTAACACACAAAACGTTAAAAAAACGGCCCTTTGGACGTAGTTTTAAATCTGAAACTTTCCAGAATTTTTTTTTTTATTATTATTTATTATTATTTTATTTTAGTTATTTCAAACACTTTATTCTGCTTTAAGGTTTCGAGCTTGAAAGTTAAGAATCATCCAGAAAATAGTAGTCACTGTGTTTAGTAATCTTACATAATGTATTTTGCTCAACGTTTTATATTTATTAAAAATAAATCAATGAAAGAATAATGTATTGCTTTGTTATTAACAGTCTCCTGTAAATTTTATTTTATTTTATGCTAAAAATTACTTTCTCCCCCCCCTTCGGTTAGCATAATCGGTGCGTATTCGAGAAGTCTAGGTTTGAGTCCCGGCGAGGGCATCAATCATCTTTCATGTTCTGGTTTTAAAATAACTTAATGACTTTGCAGTGGCACCCGAACTAAAGGTGGTGGAAGATAATTCGTCACCACCAGGATTTGGAGATTGGATCCCCTAAGCCTTTAAAAGGGGGATAGGTTTCTCCCTCCATTCAGCATGCGTTCGTAGTATAACGGTTAGCACAATCGGTGTATATTCGAGAGTTCCAGGTTCGACTCCTGGCGAGGGCATTGATCATCTGTCATGTCTCCGGTTTTAAAATAACCTTATGATTTTACAGTGGCGCCCGAACTAAAAAGAGGTTGTGGAAATAATTCGTCACCATTATGGTTTAGCAACCGCGTCCCTTAATACTCAGTCGCCCTTTAAAAGGAGGAGTATATAAAGCATTTTCTCCCTACTTCCAGCCTGTCTTCATGGTGTAACGGTTAGCACACTCGGCGCGTATTCGAGAGGTCCAGATTCGAGTCCCGGCGAGGGCATTGCAAATTTTTCTCATATTACGCTACTTCGTTTCTACAACAAACGAGTTTATATAAATGGAGCTGGGCATGTATTTATTAACTGCGTATTTTAACCTTATATGGCATTACGTCTCGAATGAGGAATCACAGCATCGCAGTCATTATTATATAAATTTAGAACTTATATATTTTATTCCCGTTTTATATTTTACTTTGCTTGAAAGAAGTGTAATGGGTGATTTTAAAATCATATACTGAAAAGTTCCTGTAAGATTAGCTCAAGCAAAGAAATAGTTAACCTTTGCTGTATTACTCATAGAATATATATTGTTCGTAAAGCTCTATCTATGGATAAAAACTTAGAAGAAAATGTTCTTTAGATACCTAATTATAAATATCCATTCCTCAGCCAATTCCTTTTTCTGCTCCTTCTAATCTTCCCTTTCGCTTCCAGCTTCGCTTTTAAATCGGATTACAAAAGTTTTCTCTAAATCGCTATTGTGTTCTATTGGAAGACACAGAATCTGAAGCTACGTTCTATAGTATATTTTCCATTCTTAACTTCGCCATCATCCGGAGAAAAGTTTATTATATTGCATTCAAGCGTATCTAAGGATTAAGCTACTTTTGAAAATATACGTACATCATAAAATATATGTTAGAAAATCAATAGCTCTCATCTATCCAAATATGCGTGCACATACTATATCTATATGTGAGTTGTGAAAGCTACTTAAATATTTTGAATCTTACGTGATATTTTGACTAATGAGTTTTATATTTTTATTTAATTTACTAACATTTATATTTAAAGTGAAGCTTATCTTACACTCCTTTGTTTATGTCGAAATATCCCTAACACCAGAAAATATGCAAATTTAATGTCGCGCCAAACTGTTTAAAAATATGAATTAATTTTAACCACGAGGCTGTTATTGTGTTCGGGGCGTAACCGCTGTGTCTTACTGAGCGTTAATTGCGGCTCTGCTTATGAACATGCTGCTCACCGATAGTAAAGCTGTAGTAACTATGTCTTAATTAGTCGCTGTGCGGTTGGTAAATTATCTACAAGTTCAGATATAGTGTAACTGACTAAGTGTTTAGTTAATAACCCAATGGGGCAACTTGCCTAAAAAGGCTTGTTAATTTCGTTTTGGCATTTTGCGTTGGTTCACTATAAACGGTCTTTCACTTTTCAAATTGTTGCTACCAAATATTAGAACCCTGCATTATACTTAACTAAATTAAATTATGAAGAATCTGCATGAATGTATGAATGTTTCTCCTACTGTGAAAATACAAAGGTACCCAAAGACATCACATTTTGAACAACATAGTCCTCCACTTAAATATGGGCATCTGGAAGTCCAAATTTAGAATTTGGAATTTGTTTTATTATCTATTTCATGCTTTGTAAAATTTTAACGAATTTTTCATTAACAAACTCAACGATTTTAAAGTGAGCTATGCCAACACTGTACGAGAAAAAAGAAAAAAAAAAATTCTCCAGCGCGCGAGACTGTGTATCGAAAATTCTAAATATATGCTCTTTTTAAATCATTTTGTGATATTGCTGCTGAACTAAACTTTATTTTTTAAGTGCGAAGAACATGAAATTTGATAAATAAAGGTAGAACACAAAACGTTAAATAACGTCCCTTTGGACGTAATATAAAGTCTGGAAGCTTCATATTTCATTTATTTATTTAATTATTTATTAGTTTTAAATTTGAAATTTCCAAATAATAGAATCGTAGCGACTAAGGCGTCTTGAAACGCTTTTTGTACGACACATTTTCGGTTTAGGTTGCTTGAAATTTTGCTTTATATTCCACGAGGAGTGGGCTAACGAATTTTATTTAAATTTGACTTGCGTTATGCGTTGACAGTTTATAGGTAACTATAGATCTGAAAAATTAAGAACCTATCTAGACAAGTTAGTGCTACGTTTCTAATATTATTACCAAATGTACAGACGCGGTAAGATGGGTTCCCAGTAAAGCAGTTTTAGGGTTGCCATAAAATGACAAGATAAGGCAAGGTTACCCCATTTGGCGAGAAATCGCCCATTTGGCGACAAAATTGGCGACATGGAGAACCTTCTGGAATGAATTCTTACCGGTTTAGCCCAGAATGTTCTCGAACACCAGCCAAAAGCTGTATAAACCCTGCTGGTACGCGGAAAGTCAGTTACGAATCAGGGAGTGTCTCCTCGAGAGGGCGAGTGAGTGTGTGCCTCGAGAGTGCGAGATAGTTATAGACTCGAGAGTGCGAGATAGCTCGAGATAGTCTCGAGTTAGTGCGCGCGGAGTCGATCGAGTTGACACCCGTAAAGCGAGTGCCAAGTGGGTCGTCGAGTGCATCGAAGGTGTCTTTTAGCGTATCGCGGTTAGTGCATGGTCGAGAGAGCGTGTTGAGCTCCGGGAACGACTGAACCGAAGAGTCGGGATCCGTGCTCTTTGTGTCGTCGAGTGCATCGCGAGTTGTAGCGTGGAGAGTCTCGAGAGTACGTAGAGTTCCGAGAACGACCAAGCAGTGTTGGGAGCTGTACTCTGGTGCTTTGCAGTGAAGCTGTCTCCACCGTGATAGCTTGATAACCTGAAAGCTGTGCCGCTGATCGTGTCAGTGTGTATATAACAGTTCGACGACTGTAAACGAGATATTGGAGCTGTCCTGATTAATATCGGCTAAATAAAGTGTGTTTCGATACTTCATTAAGTGTCGTCGTTATTCACTCCAAATCTTCGAACCCCGTACGAACGTGAAGGAAGAGAAAAACGCAACAACTGGTGTCGGAAAAAAAAACGTTACAATATTAATAAATACATCAGAAGGTTTTTTTTAAATAACCTGTATATTTAATTTGAACTTCGAACAGACAAAGGCAAGACTTGTGCTACAAGCAACCGCTTGTGGTGATGTAAATTGAGCAATAACACCCACTTAAATTCAAAGACGGGTAACATGGTCTAATATTACATGTTAAAAAATGCTTTAACCTGCCTCAACACTTTACCTGCGGGTATGTTTTTAAAGTATCGGCTAGAAGCAATTATGATTGATAAGCAACAAAGATAATTAAAATTAAGCGTTTTCGGCCTAAATTTTAGTTTTACTATGTTTCCCTATCGACTTGATTGGAAATTGATTTTAGTTGTGTTGCTTTTATAATGTTTAAGACAATAATTCAAATAATTTAAATGCTAATTTAAGCATATGAAGTAATTTGACCTCCAAGTAAGATTATGCTGAATTAACGTCATTAGTGTTGCCGTTTTTTTAGCTTCCATTCGCTAGAGTAAGCGGATTAACTAACTCTTGAATCCAACATTGATCAATTATCGACTGTATTTTGAGACACTGCAATCCGAATAAACGTAGAACCAATAAACATCACATCCCAGTCAACAGTGATAGATTAGTATGTCCTACACTCTGAAGTTTATGATCTTCTTGAAAGGAAAGAAATATTATTGAAGACCTTGACAAGTCTATGTTATTCTTTCCTCTGAGTAGCTAGAAAGAGTAGTCAGACTTCCTGAAGTTGTGTTCAGTGTTCCCAGAACTTTTGAGAGGCTGTAACGTGATTATTTTCGCTATCAGGTTTGTTTCTTGCTATTACTAGTTACTAACACTAAATCCTTCATCCGTTCCTTGATGTTTACATTATATGTCAGATGTATATCCATGATATGAAATGAAAATACACCTTATTTCGGACTTATGATAGTTTTCTAATGATACAAACGGATCCTTTTATTATTCTTATACAATTAAGATTAAATAGAACAAGGAGACATAGGTACTTTAAATATTCACCAAATAATGTATCGGGTCAGTCCATAAAATCGTGCGCGTTAAGAGTATGCGTGGAATTCACTAAGACGCATTTACTAAAACAATTTCAATTTGTAACTTGTTGAAACTTGTTATCCTTTGACTAACATATTATTCAGTTCATCACCAACTTTCGTAAATATGGAACGCATTTTAGTACCCACAGAAGATGAATATAGATAACAGTACAAACGTGCTGTGCTACATTTTTTATTTTCGTGTGGTGAATCTGTCAGGTTTGCAGAGATAAAAATTAATACTGTACATAGTGAACACACTATTAGTGTAAGGACTACCCAGAAATGGTTTAATAAATTTAAAGTTGGAAAAAAGCAGCACGGATGATGAACCCCGTTCAGGACGTTTTGAACTGTTAGAACCAAATTAAACGATTCATTCAGAAGTTTATAGTGAACAACTTTGCCGTCTAAACTCATAATTGATCAAAAAAAGCCCACGATTGGTGAATATATCAAGAAAGTGTTGTTTCATCATGACAACGCTAGACAACATACGGCTCGAACAACGCTGTAAAAAATGAGTGAATTTAATTGGGAACTTTTGCCACATCCTGCTTACTCCCCAGATATTGCCCCAAGTCATTTCTTTCATAAGGGCAAATGAAAATCCATTACCTATGCGAAATGGACATTAGGTCTTGGTTTTCGATGTAACATCAGTGTCCTAAGGACTCTAGTTCAAGGACTCTTTAGGTTTACGTATTTCTCGAGATACCTCGCGCTTAAACAACTGTATGGTTATTGATCTGGTCTCTGAATTCCTATCAAACTTCCACACTATGCCGTCAGCAAATAAAGCACTCTTGACTCATCTTGTAGATGAAAAAGTTGTTCAAAACATTAAATGGGTTCTTGGAGAAAATTTATTGAATTATGAGTGCAGTGAAGGAATATCAAGATTTTTTTAGAAGACGAAAATATAGATAATACTAATATTAGGCACTCTGAAATTCTAAATACAATAAAAAGTATTCTTTGAAACAATCCGCTGCTAAAGTTTCGGAAGGTAATAATAGTCACAAGAAAATTTGATAATCATTGCATCGATTGAGAAATAATGAATATCAAGCTTAAAACATTTATCGTGCTAAGTTTTCAATTAAACAAATTTGTGTGATTAAATCCCTTATAACTTTATTATTTTTAATGTATTAAATAACATCTATAAAAGGTTTATTACCGTAATCAAAATTCCGATAATTTATTATATTTGACATTTCAAAAAGCAAATTTTCGAGCATATGAGATTGTTTGACTTCGTATCAGTGCTACGAATTATGACAGTTAATATTCCCCCTTCTGCTCGAGCCGGGATAAAAGACAAAAAAGCCTACTGATTTCTGCAGAGACCTTCATATAAATTTTGTTTAAGTTGGGAGCCATTTTTAAATTTATTTTATAGGTGGAATTTGAAATCGCAACCTTTTTTTCCATGTGACCAGAATAATGATGCAGAGAGAATTGTTCTTTGAGAGCACTTATCAAATCAAAGAATCTTGCTGAAGACATTGGACATTCCCTATTTACTAATTTTGTTCAATCATTCGGTATGACTACTGATATTAATACTAATGTATCATGAATTATCACATTCTTACGAGCATTCACATACGTATATATTGCTTATATCACGTTTCATCATTTTGCGTTTCAGCTGAAATATTAGTTGTCTTTAAGGCAGATGTGAACAGCATATTTAGAGTTCAAGAGAATCCAGTTAAATATTCTTGGAATTAAAAACTTTAATTAATTCGCAAAGCGAATTACGTGCTTCCATACCTCAAACGTATGGAATAGCTAGCAACAACAAATTAACTGAGCGAGTTATGAGTTGTTCTTATACCTATTTTCACTTAAAATATCTGATCCGGACACCACATGACTCTCTTCCCAATAAATTATACACATGTTTGATTGCATTTAATTTAAACTTATTTCCTCGATTTTCATAAGTTTGAAATGTAAACAGATGGCGACATTGTTAGGCTTAGTAGAACTTAAACGAACTTTTAAATAGCTGATAATTCTATAACTATTGCATGCAGATTAACTAAAGGCATAAAAACAGTAACAAGAATATAAGAACAATGTAATTCAATCACTTTCAAAGCGAAAAATGAACAATTTACACACTTATATAACTGAAACAATTATAGCTCACCAATCCGGATACCAGAGTGGATATATATATACATATATTTGTTGGGGACGATTGCAACCAAACAGGGATGTGCACATCAACACGTTATAGCAATGTTCCACATAGAAAATTTTGTTCTGAGGATACATTTTTTTTAGTTATGCGAGGTACATACGTACATACGTACGTACGCACGTACGTACAAACGTCACGAAAATAAATCTTCTGAATCCATTTTATATCCATTTCACCATCCATTTGGGGAAAAAAGAGTCCTTTATTCTGTCCGCACGTACAGATGAAAAGCAAAAACATCGTTCAAATGAAATGGAGAACGGTCAAAATAGATATCATAGTTGAAAAATGATACCCAAAATGTTTTGGGATTACAATACTTCCTTTACTTTGTACAAGAAAGCAAATAAAAAACAAAATTTACATTCGAATTTATGCAATAAAATTAATTTCACGAGTTAATAATTGAGAAGGTAAATAAAAAACATTTCATAAATTTAAAATTAATTTTAGTCAGTATTCCTTTCATTTAAAAAACAAGATAAATAATTTATAATAAAATAATATTTGGTAATTTTTTATCTAAATTTAAACGTTTTTCAAATATACTTATAAAAGTTATACCATATCCGCTTTAAACATTAACTGAAATAGAATATTGTGGAATGCTGACTACATTTTGATATATAAAATAAATACATATATGAAATAAGTATATCAAATAAATTTGATATATAAAATAAATATATATAAATATATAAAATAAGTATATCAAATAAATTTGATATATAAAATAAATATATATAAATATATAAAATAAGTATATCAAATAAATTTGATATATAAAATATATATAAATATATAAAATAAGTATATCAAATAAATTTGATATATAAAATAAATATACATATTTGATATATAAATTTTTTTCATAGAAGATAAGTCGTTCAGAAGCACTGTAAATTTAAGTATTTGCTCATAAAATGCCATATGTGTTGAGTTTTATATTTTTCCACCATTGCAATAAAGCCGTTCTTGAATGTTTGTTGGCAATTTTCCGTTTCATAACCATTGGCGTAATGTAAGCAATACATGCATTCCTTACAGATTTATTTCTTCTTTTAATTCACAAAACTTTTCCGCGCCTGATTTGGGTAAAACCACATTATTCTGCAGCGTGCATTCGTTTTATTTCTAAAACAGAGAGTATTACTATGTATTTCAGAAGCTATGTTCGGTTATTTCTGTATTTGTGTAAACGACGCAAGAAAACACGTTGTCGTTTTTATTAAGGATCTACGCTTTTGTGTTCAGTGCCAAAATTTCCAAGTTGTTACTAATGCAGAAATTCACAGTTTATCGATGCTTTTTATTGGCATTTGGGTGAGATTCAGGCCAAACGGTTTACTTATATCGATTAAGGCATGTATCAAAAATACAGTCTGAGATGATTTGATCGATTAGCGATAACTTTTTGTCGGACATGTCTTTTTGTTGAAAGGCTCCTGAGAGAATCTTAGTGTTGAAAACATCTCAAATTATTGATTTTTCATTCTGGGAAGAGTAAAGCTTGTTTCTACGAAGAAAACGACGATTGAATGACTAAGAAATATCTTTATTTCATAATCTGGCTTAACTTTAATTGCTTACGAATAGTAGTGTTTCAACATAGAAATAAAATTTTGGAAACAAAGGATACAATTCGGAATAATGAACTGACAAGTGTAAATTAAGAGACAAAGAAATGCAAATAAATTCCATAGTTATATAACAAGAGATTAATATAGTTCAAGTCCTTATTAATGAGTTGATATCGAACAAAAGCGTTTACGAACCGCTGGTGTTGTTCTTTAGCAATAGCCGCCCACAGTTTTATGATGCTGATCTTAATTACATTCCTTTGATGTTTCGTTAAATTTTTAAATAGCTGTTAAATAGCTGATGTCTTTTCAGTGTCTCTCCGAATTACCAAACTTAGCTGCTATCAAATGCTCATATCCCGGGGGACGGGCAGGCTGCCTTGCCAATAGCTTAGATAGCCCTTCATGAAAGCATCCTTTCCCTTAGGCAGAGAGCTTTCGAGTGCTTTGTCAAAGTCAAATATACAAAACAAAACCAATCAGTCACTGATGGTGGAAAATAGGTGTATTAAATAAACTGAAATTTTTTTGATTCACCCTAGGACAACAAAAGCCTATAATACATGTTCTTGCCTAGTTACAACGCTCCTTCGCCTTGGCAAGCCAGCGTTACATTTGTATGTTTCTTAGCATTTATTCAGATTCCAGGGGATCTGAGAAAAAGGAGTCACAAACAGATAGTCTATTTGAAATTACCTTTGATAATTGATTCAAACAAAGAGAAAGTCGAATGTAAACTTACCCAATGGGCATATTATATGGCCTTGGTTTTCAGCGAAATCAGTGAAAACTAAACCCTGACATCGTTCTATGCAAAACACTTATAAAACAGCATAAGCATTTAATCGGGAATGACCAATGATTTCAAAATCAAAGATCCATTGAAACAAGAGGACATTGCTTCAATAGCAGTAACACTTACAGCGGATGCAGGTTTAGCAGTCATTGTGCCAAAGTATTTTATTTATAAAGAATAAAGCATCGATATTACTTGAGACAAATCGATATTAGTTGATGCATGGTTCTTGCAAAGTGGTAAGGCTAATCCAAATGAAGAGGCAACTTGATTTAGCTTTTAATGGTACATCTTTATTCCATAGCTTTAATTCAATTTTTACAGTAGATCATGCTTTGCATCATATGAAATTCTCTAAATCACATATCCAATAGTAGTTTAAACCAAGTACGACTAAAGTTAAACTTTATGCGTCATTATCTTTTCTGACAAAGAGAAGATAGATCAAGTAGTAGCGAGATGTATAGCAGAGGAGGAGAGGCGAGCTTCAGGCGCGCATTCAGTATTTATAGTAGCGGTTACGTAATAGGCTAGCAAATTCTAGAAGGTACTGGTCTAGGGGGAAGATCCTGAATTGCAGAAAGTTTATTAAAGTTTGCGTGTTCGCGAAAAGCAAAGCCATCGTATTTTTTTATATTTTACATATATATATATTTGTATATATATAGTATATATATATATACTATATATATACAAGTATAAATATATACAGAGCCTGGGAACTCTAATTCCACAATAAAAGATCACAAGAACTTTAATATCTTGGAAATATATCTTTGAAACTTGTATGAGTGATAAACACTACTTATAAGGTCACGTTCAGTAATTTTTTATTAATATTTTATTTAATTTTTTTTACAGAATTTTGGTGAGACATCTTGAACAGCACAGGGAACGAATAGCAAGTAGACGATTTCTTCTTACCTTGACAACGTTGAAACAGGATTTGTAGGTAAGTCTAGTAATTTTGTTTCGACTATTTCTGGACTAAAACATTTTTCAATACTAATTTATAAGTCATTTATTAGAATTTAATTTTAGTCTTCTTAATTTAGAGCACTAAAATACTTTTATTATAGTAAGTTGTTTTTGTTATATTGCATATAGAAGAAATCTTAGTGAATAAACTACTTGAAGTGAACTCAAGGAAACTTTCATATGCGGTAAGAAAGAAACTGGAGATATTCCAGTGTTTCCTGCTACAGGAAAATATTTTACCAACAGAGAAAGGGAGCTTTTTTCCATTGCATTGTATATAGTTTATGCCTTTAGTACAACCATGGATAAAGTAATCACTTTGCCAATTTACAATAGTTCCGCTAGACTTCCTTCAAGAAAGTACCCATAAAGATGGCACCGGGGTCGTAAATAAGATTGCGTTGTACCAAGTCATCCTTTCAGCTTTATTCAGTGCATAGTTAGATGTTGTTCCACCGACTTCTCTTACATACCCTATACGTGACGAGAATATAAATACGAATGTGCTGAAATGAGTAAATGCTGTATGGAGACCCAATCAGTGTATTCAGTCAGTGCGGTTTTGTCAAAAATGTTCTGCCTTTAATGAACCACACGATGTCTCATTGATTAATTTGATAATACATGGGGTAACAAATATTACACACTAAGCAATGCAAAAGCAATTACTAAGCTGCATTTTTAACATTCACGTTCTTAAATTTTTGATATTATTATTATTTTTTTTTTTTTAAATATTTTCTCTCGATATTTTTCTTTCATTACGATGCAAATCATAAATTCCTAACCTCTGTCAGTGCTGAATTAAATAATTTTGTGCGGAATTTCTTTAAGCGTTTTGTTTCAATAAATTTAGGGAAAGAGCAAAATAAAATTATGGATTTTACTCTTTTAACATTGTTTCGAATTCCGTTCAGTCAAAACGGAATAATAAAATATAATCTAAGAAAATTTCTTTTCAAATTTGAATTTTGTTATTCTTGTTTCAACACAATATTCAGTTAGAACTAAGGATTAAATCAAGCATACAATACTAAATACACATTAGTATAAGAAATTTAAAGAAAAATAAACAAATGCAAATGTATCCTGAACAAAACTTCTGAAGAATATTTAATAAAGATGAATATTTTGTTTGCTTTTTAATGTTAAACAAACTTTTCTTCTTTAAAGCAAGTCATCTTTTAAATTACAATGTGCAATCATGTATATAACCAGTATTTCCTACGTCCTTTGTTCCGCTAAAATAATCTAAACCCGCATTTCATAGTAATTTTGAAATAAAATATCTCGCAGCCCGAAGTACCTAAGAATCAGCAAAACTTTATCAGGACTTGTGTTCCTCTTTACTTGCTTTGGAAACATGAACTGTCCTGACTCGGAACAGGAAGCTTACTCAAGCTATGTTCAATAAATTGTAAAGTAGACAATACACACAGGAAGAATATACTAAAACCTTTATTTTTCTATCTTTACAGAGATTTCCGGAACTTCGGAATACAGAGACCAACCACTTGTGGTCTGAACGTAAGAATATAAAACTATTAACTAAAACTCTAACTAAAACTAACTTTGGATTAATATACAAGTGCCTAACTTTAAGATTGGCCGTTATTTAACAAAATCCGTATGTAGTACAGAGAGCTGCTAAAACTACGATACGTTTGAAATTATCAAGAGGACTAAACCTCTGGCCTTGAAGGCAACCAGCAACCGAGTAAAACTACTATGGCAAGCGGCCTGCTTCTAATAACTCCTTCCTCTCTCTTGCTTGGCAAAAAGGCCACAACTTAAGTACTTGGCGTTAGCAAGACAAATTTGCATAAATAAGTTAAAGCTTTTAATTCTGGCCGGAAATAGAAAATAAGAAGTGATAGTAAAGATTTAAAATAAAATAAACTTTAGTAAAACTTAGGATCCTTACAACTTAACAAATGAAATATGATCCCCAAGGTTAAATCATACTTTATCATAAAAACGTATATTCCACGAATGTTTAAAAGTCACAAATTTTTCAACCCGGGTAGAGAGATTGGTCCAGGGTTCTCTCAACGCTCTGCCATGACCATCAACCTCTCGAGAGGACTTTCAACTCACCGCATATTTGAGTGACCTATGCCCCACAGACTCTATACTTTTTTAAACATACATGCATTTTCGGGATACGAACCCGGGCCCTTCGGTACAACAGCCAGAGTCACTAACCACTGTTCCGATTGAGCGGCAAATAAGTTAACAGGAATTGTAATGTAAAATTATAATAAGAGAAGTTTTGCCTATTTTTATAATATTTTTGTTAATAATTTGGAAATGTTTGTTAAATATTTGACTAACCATTGTGTTGGTTAGGCATTCTAAAAATCGTATAAGCTGAAAGTGCAGTACGGCATGGCATGCTTCTTGGTATTTAGAAATACGTAATCATAGTTTAAAGCTCAATTTAGCCAGTATTATGATTCTATATTTTCACTTAACAGAAAATGTAACACAGTTAATTAGAGATAATTAAGAAATAGCAATATACTATTTTAAAAAAAAATTCTTGTATTTGAATTAAATTTTTGCTCTCCTAACATTTCGTTTTGCCCCCCCCCGCCATATTTGGATTCGCGACCCGCAGTACAAAAATTTCTGACTTACTATTAGCCCCAAATGGATGTTAGCCGAAAAGGGTTATAAGTTTCAAAACGGCATTTTGCGTTGAATCACTATAAACCTCTGAATCACTTTGCAAATTGCTGCCACAAACTTTCTTGCTTTGTGGAAAAACAACGATACCTATAGTCATTAAATTTTGAATAACATAGTCCTCCATCCGAAAAAGGACATCTAGGAGACCGAATTTGAAATTTTGAAATTTTTTATTGCATATTTCATATTTTGTAAAATTTGATGAATTTTTTATTTAAAAACTCAACATCTTAAAGGCGAGCAGTAGCAGGAGTGTAGAGTAAATGTATACCACGTAAATATAATGAGAGAGATGCTCTGAAAAATCAGTATTAAAGATAAAAAAGGCAGTAATCTGATTATATTTAATATTTCCTGAAGTTTGGGTGCAAAATATTTTTATCGAATGCAAATTTGGATCAGATTTACAATACTATCTGCAATTAAATTATCACTTTTCTCAAATTCAGAAAACAAGATATTTGTATGAAATAATCATTTGAGTTAAATTTACAGTATAATAGTAAATGACTGAAATAATCTAAAACGTAATAAACTGTATTTGCACACTGTGGAATACCAAAAGTAGAGCTGAATTAAAATATTGTTCTTCCACAAAAGCAAGTAAATAGCTGAAAGTCCCGAAAAACGCAATGCTCAATAGATCTTCAACTGCAAATTTCAAGGGAAGGTAATTAATATTAAGTATGCAAAGTGAAATATTTTTATCAAATGCAAATTTGAATCCGAACACTATCTGCAATTAAATTATACTTCTTCTTAAGCTTAGGAGACAAGTTACTTATATCAAATATTAATTTTTGTTAAATTTACAAGATAAGAGTGAATAACTGGAATAAAATGAAACAAAATAAATTTTGCACGAAAAGGCAAGCCAAAATCGGAATTTACTGTTAAGTTGAAATATTATCCTTCTAGAAAATCAAGTATATAGTTGAAAGGCCCTAAGAGCTCAAAGCTCTTTACATCTTCAACTTCAGATCTCGAGAAAATGTTTTTAAAAAATATATTTCACTATTCCCAAACTTTAATGTACCTTCTGTTAAGATTGATGCTTTGAGATAACCCAAGTTAATTTTCCACTCGAATCAAAAAGGAAATAAAAGAGAAATAGACTCATTAACAAACATTTTTGCAAGAAAGGAACCCAAATGGAAATGTTGAGAAATATGCTTCTCTTCATCAAGGAGAAGAAATATAAAAAGAATAAAAGAATTCACCTAAAGATCCAGCTACAATCCATTTATCTGTCTTTTCAATCACGCATATTCATTCCTGCTTTTGTTTCTGTTTCTCTTTCGTTAATGAACACGCTTCTCTTTCAGCTGCTCTTTAAGCTTCTGCTTGAACTCTTCGCGGCTGAATATCAGCATCATTTAACACGCGTCTCTTGCAGCTTAAACAGAGGTTTTGCTCAGTTAGCGTTCACAAGAATAAGTAAAATTTAATGCTTTTTTAATGTAAACATTTTTCTAATGCTTGTAAGGATCTAAGGAAAATTCTTTAAAGAAAACAAGGAATATAAATGTAATTTAAGAGAAAATAACAAACTAATAATTTTGAACCCAAAGTTAAAACTGGCTTTAGCAATTACAAGCAGAAGTACATAGAATTTGTTTTTATAGCGACCTAAATGTATCAGCTGCCAAATTTCAAAAGAATATATACATATATATAAAGTTGACAGAAGAATAACAAAGCGAACATAGCTCTATAATTTGTGCAAACCGAAATTATTTTCTTGCCAGCCCAAACAACTATTAGGAACATTAATGCATTTTATTTTAATGAATAAAGATAGTTAGACGGAAATTACAATAAGGATTTCATTGCGTTTTGTTGGTGTACTAATCGAATGTTGAAATGCAGAACATTAATCACTCTACTACAAAGGTCCAAAACATCAAACTGCATTTCACAAGTGAATTAAATTTTTACTTCTTTGTACGAAGTAAAGAAAGTAATGTAATCACGAAAAATTCCGGTTACCTTGTTTCAACGAAAATATCCATTTTGACCGCTATCGAATGCAATTTAACAATCTTTTTGCGTGGCATCTCTACGTAAGGATAGAATAAAGGACTCTTTTTCCCCCAAACGAAATATAAAACTGAATTAAAATGGTTTCAGAGGATATTTTTTCGTGATGTCTGTACGTACGCATGCAGGTACGTAGGTGTGTAACTATGCATGAATGTATCTCGCATAATTCAAAAACGAATAGCTTCAGAACGTTGAAATTTCCTATGTGGGAATGCTATAACATGTAGATGTGCACCTCCCTTTTTTGTTGCAATCGGTGGCACCAAACGTATATAAATATATATATATATATATATAATATTAACAGAATAGTACATTTGTTGCCAATATAGAGAAGCTAAGTCTCGCAGCAACAAAGTGACGTCTTCTTTTATTTTGCTTTGTCCATTCTGGAATTATCATTTAACTTTTTAACTATCCCATATATTGACTCAACATAGCGCCCATAACAAATTAACTCAGTTTCTGCGCCTTCGGTGTCTTTATGCCGAGTGAGACCAAAAGTAAATATTCAGTTCTGTGCACTGAAAATTCTGCCATTTTGCCCGCTGGTCGAACTGCTTGCTTTTGCATAGAAAATGCAATTTTAATTGAAAAAAAAAATTAATTGTTTCAGCTGTATTTGGTGTTTTATGTTTTTCTATATCTTTCAATTTTTAATATAGATATTTTGAGTTTTTTTGCATTTTTGCCTTGTCGCAATTAATTGAATGAAAAATATATCTCTAATGAAATTCGAGGAAATAAGTTTAAAATAAATGCCGGAAAGAAAGCGTATAATTTAATATTCCGTACAAGGAAATCATGTTATGTACACATCAGATTTTTTGTTTCTTTTAGCTACGTGTAATAATAATTACGGCCATGATAGAGCTATCTTTCAATCACAATAATATTACAACATTAAGAGAGTACTTAGAATTCTGTAAAGCAGATTCGTTGTACGCAAGAATTAGAGGAAAAATAACCAGCTCTTAACACAGAAAGTAAAATTCTTCGGCGAAAGAAAGAAATAGCCTTCAGGCCTCGTTGCTTGGCCAAAGAAAGAACAGGGCTTCCTCGTATTCGCTCAGTTACTTTTAGTTTCGTGGGTAAAGTACCTTACTGTTAACTTCGCTCTCCAGAAAACTAAATGGCAGTTATCGACATTCTTTGCAGATTTCCTACAGTCTTCTCACAATGGAGGAAAAGTATGAAACACTGAAGCATACTTCACCATCGTCGCACACTACAAGTGAAAAAAATGGGGAGCGTCACTTTCGCCTGGCTTATTCTCTGTTATAGAGAGGGGAAAATTAGTCAGTCGAGATCTTATACAAAACGACGCTCCGTCAATAACAATTAAATAATCGAAGTTTAGAAGTGAGGCTTGTTCTTACACTTTTAGAATTCAATGCTGACTTTCTATATTTGCTCTCGCTTGAAGACAGATTAGGACATACTGTTTGGGAGACATGATGTTTGCGTACAGATAGGCTGTTTGGGAGATTTCATTATTCGCTGTAACCTGCGTCGATCAAGTTTCAGGACATCAGTCAAAGGAGGCGCTCTGAGAATTTACGTTTTCAATGTGTCAGCTCTAAGGTACAGCGCAAAATTCGTCAATAAATTTCCTAATTTCCCAAATAGAGGATTAAATCATAAACAAGCAGCAAAACGTTCTGGTAAATTTAGTAACCATCTTGTTGGAAATCGCCTAAAATTAGCGAAGAATCTTTTGATTTGCTTCAAATTATAACAAACCTCTAGCTGATTATATCATAAATTAAATATAAAAGCCAATTAACTCTCAAAAGACGCCCTTGGTTATTTTATTTATACAGATGTTTGCTACGCGCAAAATCTTTATTATTAATGTCATTTCTTGTATAATATTTCGCTTAACTCTTTGAGGGGCAGGAAAAGGCAATTAACGTTTTCAGAAAAACTCTTGTTTTATTCACTATACCAGGTGTCAAGATGAAATTATTTGCGACAATTACACATATTTGTCCAAGACGTGTGAAAAAAATGACTACTGTTGGTGGTTAGTGTCAGTGACCACCGTCCATAGAATACATCCCTACAAATCAGTCACTATAGTACAAACAGTCACTATAGTACAATTAGTTACTATAGGAAACAGTTTTTCTTTTTGAAGCAGAGTGCAGCTTTGCATGTGATGCATTCCCACACTGTTCTTACAGGCTTTTTCTTGGTGCTGCAAAGTGCACATCGTCGCGATGTTGTCTTCTATGGTTGATGCTTATTTTCTTTAAGACAAGTTCCTGCATCAACCACTGACTTATGTTTCTTGATTGCCATCTAGTGAGCTACAGGGGAACTTTAGAAATGTTCACCCTTGAAAACCACTCACATGAGCGAGTAAGACGTTCAATAGTAAAGGTGGTTACTGTAGGTAACCACCGCCCCTCAAAGAGTTAAATAGTACACCTTGCATAAAAATGGGGTAGTTCTATATTTCCAGTTGCACTGGAACGATTGTCGAAATTGAACTTGCGTTTTTCATATCTCGAAAGCGCGACTTAGGATATATATTAGATCTGTATCGTTATAATATATGTATTTTGATAGAATCGGACTTTTTCTAAAATAACATATCGATTTCTTTTAAAATTTCGATTTTACTACTCAAATTATGCCAAACTGCATAATTTGTATGCGCGAATAGTGTTTGAAAAATTAGCTGTCAAAATTTGAGCTCCTCCATGTTAGTTGAATTTGTTATATATTTATTAACATCTCTTCTTTTATTAAAATTATTTGATTCTTCGTTTGACATTTCGAAGTTTAGGTTCATTCCAAATAAAATTCGCTCATTTTTTATGAGTTATTTTTAAAATTTGTATTTTTAAATAATGTTTATATATTTATCGAAAAAATGTTTAAATTATAATCTATGAAATTTTAACTATCACCTAAAAGTAAATGTATTTTTAAGCATACCTGCATAAAGATTAGTCTTTTTATTCAAAATTTTCTAAGATAAATGTGAATTTATATTTTGGCGCATTTTTAAGTTTCGCGTTTTCATTATAAGCGATAACAATGCCAAATGTTGTTTACGTACTTCGTAAAAAATTGCTTGAAAGTATGAACGATGCACTTTTTTTTTTCCGTTCGTTCACAATGTAAAAAGCTAAAGGAAAATAGGTTACTAAAGAATTTCACAAAGTGAGCTACTAGAAAAAATGCCCCAAAATAAATTTCTTCCGCAATTTAGCAGCAAAAATTACAAAATATAATATCTAGGCATAATTTGAGTCGTAAAATCGAAGTATGGAAAACAATCGGTAAGCTATTTGAGAAAAAGTCTGATTTTGAAGGAAAATACCTAGGTTAGAATAAAGTTGTATATAAATATAATATATGCCCTAAGTTGCCCCTTCGGGATTTGGAAAACGCAAGTTAAATTTCGACAGTCAGTCCAGTTGAAGAGGTGATATCGAACTGTCAATTTTTTTCTGAAGGTGTGCAGAAAGTTTGGTTGCTGGTAATGTTTCTTATGATGTAATTCAAAGCGCATTAACTATATTAAATGGATGCCAGTTTTAACTGGGAACATCGGATATCTGATCTAAATTTTTCCATGTTTAATATGCTTTTTGTTGGTGAGGTTTGATTCCACATTGGCGTTAAAAGGCAACCGCTAAATTCCTATAAAATATTTTAATTTTTGTGCAAATAAATGTGCAGTTACTTTTACGATCCTTATAATCTTTTTCTGTTATCAAACTCTAAGTATAATGCAGAACAATAATCGATCTATTAGTTTAGCAAGGTTACCGAATGTTTGGGAAAAACTATTTCTTTACCAAAAGTGTTAACCATGTCTTAGGAAATACCAATCGATTGATTCAGTTAATTCCTGTTTCCGAAATAAACGTCTGACTGCAACGGCCTTTAGAAGGAAATCAAAGAAATCTTTTTAAGATCAAATTCCGAAATCAAACTCGGTTTGTGTGAAAAAGAGGAACTCACCAAAGCCTGATTCAAGTCATCAGCTTTTCGGTCGCTTTCAGAACCGCAGCAAAATAAATATTGGTGAGAGAAAAAGAGTCTCCCAGACATCGAAAGAAGAAAGAAAAAGTAATGTAACGAGACAAGTGTTCACGGAACGTTAAAGATCGGAACATCAGAAAAAAGGCATAGAATGATAAAATTCGAAGCACTTTCCGCATCGCAAACGCAGTCGGTAAACTGCTTTTCCGGGAATTATCGACCTTTGTTGAAAATGGTTGTGCGTATAAAAATAATACGCAATAAAAAATGAACATTTAAAAAGATTATTTTACGAAGCTTTTCTTCCGTTGCAGGTTTTGGAGGAATTTATTCTGTTGCATCTTTGTTGAAAGCCACGTTATAAAGTAATACAAGGGAAAGTAATGAGGCTTTTACTGGTGTAGTTTTAAAGGTCTGATTGGCGGTTCTGTTCTTAAAAGTTTATCGACAATATCCACACTGTCTTACAGTATTTTATAGAAGAAACAGGCTTTATTTTAGTAATTTTGCTTACCATACACATTTTAGCCAATGTAGTTTTTTATAACACCAATTTTACCCAATGTTGTTTTTTATAACACCAATTTTACCCAATGTTGTTTTTTACATTTAAATAAAATAAAGGAAATTTGGAAAAGGAAATAAAACAAATTTGTCCTACACAGAAAAAAAATGAAAAATAAATGTTAGCTTCCGCTACGTATTGAGAAACCCAAATTAAACCACATTATTAGTCCAAAGGGGCAATTTATCAAGAAGGAATATTAATTTCGTCCTTCTGGGCATTCTGCGTTGATTCACTTACTACCAGCGTCGTTTCACTTTTCAAATTGTTGCCACCGAAAGTTATCGCCCTGTGAATTAAATTATAAGGTATGTCACCCGCCTTCTTAACATGCCTTCGTAGTGTAGTGGTCAGCTAGCTGGGTGCGTATTCCAGAAGTCCGTGGTTCGATTCCCGGCGAAAACGTTGCAATTTTTCATGACTCCTGCTTTAAAAATAACCTAATGACTCTACAGTAGCGCCCAAATAAACAGGGTGGTGGATTATGATTCCCCATATCAGGATTTGGCGGCTGGGTCCCTTAAAACCCCAGTCGCCTTTTGAAAGGGGGAGCATATAAGGTATTTCTCCGGCCTTCTTAGCATGCCTTCGTAGTGTAGTGGTCACCGAGATGGGCGCGTATTCCATAGGTCCGTGGTTCGATTTATGGGGAAGGCGTTGGTCATTTTTCATCTCTCCTGCTTCCAAAAAATCCTTATGTCTATACAAAATAATAAAGAATCTACATAAATGTATATTTTCTCGCATTGTGATAAAGCAACGGTACCTAAAGGCATCCAATTTTGAATAATGCAATCCTTCTACGAATATGGACATGTGGAAGACAAAATTTGAATTTGGAATTTATTTTATTATCGATTTCATATTTTATAAAATTTCAACGATTTTTTGATTAAAAAATTCAAGGATTTCAAAGCGAGCAATTGCAACGGTGTACAGAAAAAAATATTTTTATCTCCAGCGCGCGAGACTGTGTATCGGAAATTCTAAATATAGGCTCATTTTTTTATTATTTAACGATATTACTCTTGAACTGAATTTTATGGTTTAAATGCAATGAATCTGATATTTAATAAATAAAGTTTGCACACAAAATGTAAAAAAAAAAAAAAAAAAAAAAAAAAAAAAAACGCCCCTTTGGATGTAATTTAAAATCCGAAATCTTTCAGATTTTTAAAAATTTTTATTTACAGTTTATTCATTATGTGAATTATTAACGGCGCGCAGAGGAATAACTAAAAAATACCCTCTCGTTGCTTTTGAAAGGAATTAGAAATAAAACCTAAGCATTAACACTTTTAATTTTAATAATGAACCAAATAATACCGAAGAGTAATAAGTGTAAATTTAAAATCAAATTGACAAGACTATAATTAAAGACTGGTAAAACTGAATGGCCCGCTTCATCTGCGAAGATAAAAACATGGAAAAGAAACATATACTAAGCGAGAACAACAGAAAAAATTCAAAAAGATTTTAGCTAAGTGATAGTAAATTAAAGCACTGGCACCATTTGTCAACCGAAACATTATTATTATTATTATTATTATTATCCCAAATGGACAATTTGCCCACAAGGGCTATTAATTTCGTTTTGGCATTTTGTGTTGGCTCATTATAAACGGCGTTTCTCTTTTCAGATTGATGCCACCAAATTTTAGAGCCCTGAATTATATTCAAAGAAATTAAATAATGAATAATGTTCATGAATGCATGTATGTTTCTTGTACTGTAAAAAACAAGGGGGCAAATAAAATAAAAAATAAAAATCTCAAAGGTTTCAGATTTTAAATTACGTCTAAAGAGGCTTTTTTTAACATTTTTCTGTTACTTTTATTTATCAAATATCACGTTCTTCGCACTTAAACCATAAAATTATTTTCATCGGCAATGTCGGAAAATAGTTTTAAATTGCTAGTATCTTTAGAATTTCCGATACAGAGTCTCCCGCGTTGGAGATAAAAATGCTTTTTCTGTACAACGTTGCCATTGCTCGCTTTGAAATCCTTGAGTTCGTTAACCAAAAATTCGTAAATTCGTTAAAGTTTCACAAAATATAAAACCGATAATAAAACAAATTCCAAATTCCCATATTCGCGGTAGGATAATGTCATTCAAAATTCGATGGCTCTAGGTACCGTTGTTTTATCACAATGCGAGAAATATACATACATTTATGCAGATTTTATCTTATTTAATTTCTTTAATTATAATGCAAGACTCCAACATTGGGTGGCAACAGTTTGAAAAGAGGAACAGACATTTATAATAAACCAACGCAAAATCGCGAAAAGGAAACAACAGTCCTTATGGACAAAACTCCTTTGGACTAAAAATATCTCAAGCGCGCGAGTTCGTATATCCGAAATTCCAAAGATATGCACTAAATCAATGATTTTGTGATATTGCTATTGAACTGAATTTTGTGCTTTAAATGCGATGAATATGGTGTTTAATAAGTAAAGTTAACACCCGAAACGTTAAAGAATATCCTTTGGGAATAATATCATTTTATTAATATTTTTTTGAGGAATCTAGAAAGGAGAAATTATGCTAAAGACTAAACTTATAATAGCTGGTTAGTTAACATAAGATACCCTCACAGTCATAACATCATTTCGTTACATTAAAAACTTTTTATTTATTAAATATACTAGCTTAGATCTTATGAAGTTTTTAATAATTATTTCCTAAGATATTGTGAAATAGATAAAAATTTGCGAAATAAATATATTATAAAGATTTAAATTATTTTAAATATTACGTAGCAAAATAATTAATTAAAAACCTAGGGCAGAGTAAAGAATGCTTTAATGTATTTTACATATATATATATACATTAAAGATTTCTTCTCTGACGAAAAGCGTTGTCTAGTTTTACGTTGTTCAAATTTGAGTCAAATGATAATTTTCCCATAAAACAAGCAAATACAATGGCGAAAGAAAAAAGTTTCGTTATGCAGTAAATCAACAAAATGCATGGTGTAAACATACTTTAAAAAACAATATGAGAATCGCTTTTCTATTGTTAACAATGAGATATTGTCCTATGAGATTGAAAAATTTGAACGAAATTCTCAAATTAATGCAGAAAAGAGAATTTTTTTTTTTGCGCATTCGCTTTTCTTTGAGAAAACTAGAGACAGAGGAATTATAACTCGTATATGTTGCTTGTACAATATTCAGTGCATATATGCAATAATTGTAGAAGTCATATTATACCGAATCTCAATAAATTTCAACTATATTGAATTTCTCGAAGACAGGGAATATTTCTAGATTGGACGACCTCATTAGTTTAATTCAAATATAACAATACCGCATTAAAGAAGTTTCAAATGTGCATTCTTATGTAAAATTCCCTGTTCTATACACTAATTAACTTCAAGAATAGAAATATTTAGACATGAAAGTATTAGTGTTAGGACTAGTCGTATTTCCTCAATTTTAGTGACTTATTTTCGTTGTACACTTTTTTAACAATTTGTATGTATTTACTTGTTAATAATTCGTTTTTTTTTTTGTGTGCTTTTGTATGGTCTTATAAAACTTTCCGATTGCTAATTTTTGTATTTCTAAAAGAGATTTTTCTCAACGTAGGCATGTTTACCCTTCGTCATTGAAAACACCTTTAAAGAAAAGCTGTTAACAACTGAGAATTGTTGTGTAGTCTAGTTTCTAACTGGTGTAAAACAAGCCAAGAGTAACACTGATTGCTAAAGTAGAGTGAGCCCTTTAGATCCTCTATCGAAATTCAACATTATGATAATCAGTACAGCTACAAATATTTACAACCCAAAAGAACACTTTGACAATAATAGTCAAGCATATCTGCAAAAAATTAACCCACAGATCGATTTTCATATACAATGTACAATTCTTCAATTGTACCTGTCGTGGACAGAAACTATTATCCTAAGTAAACTCAAAATCTTAGCTACTAAATTATTGATTTCCGTTATCAAAACCGACATATAAGTACAACATATCCTAATCTCGGCGCTAAATTCTATAATAAATATTCACATTTAAAAAGAAAAGATCCTAAATAACATATTAAATATGAAATTCGCAGACAGAAAACAAAGCACTTAATTTTATGCAATCATCGCTGCATGCATGAAGGCGGTGAAGACTTACATTGAGAAGACTACGGTATACGCTATGCTGAAGATTTAGATTCTAACAATTGGACTACACATGTAATGAAACTTGTCCTTAGTTTAGTCACTTACAAAACGCAGTTCAATAAATTCGTAACGCTCAGCCGCTTACTTCATCGCTAAATAATAGTTCCGCACAGTTTCTTTTTAATAGTTCGGAAGACAGGATAATAGTGTCTCGGTAGCTGCAAATCACCAGTCGGAGCCAAAAGCCGATATTCTACGCGTCAAGGAAAGTCTCTATATGCTTCGGTAACAGGAACACTTCCTGTGACCATCGCACAAAGATTGTTGCATTTTCTCCTTAGAGGATTAGTGGCTTCACGAATTTTTCTTCTATCATACTCTCAAATTATTTACTACAGTTGATCAGCTCTCACGAGACCGAGCTTGTTTCTTAAGTTTTCTTCTATCTCATAAGAGAGTCGTCATCGCCATACTCTGCTTTCTCTTGTCCATTGTCACTTCGTATTACTAGTCATCACACACAGACATTCTCTCTCCTTTTTTTTTTTTTCTTTTCTACTACAATTTCGCTTCTTCGCATCCAACTGAAAACAAGTAACTGAAGAAAACGCTGAACCGCCTCATTTAACCGAAATCTTTCTCTTTCCACCCCTCGCCTAATTATCAATTATACACCAACTTCCGATGCAACCAAACCTCATCTCAAATTAATTTTTCAATCAGACTATGCCACGACCTTTTCCCAGCCATTTATAACTGGGTAAAAATTGGAGTAGACGCCACACTATTTTCTTTATCAACAACCTGAGAAAATCTCAGGGTAATTTCATCTTCCTGGTAAAAAAAAAAAAACTGATATTACGCCCCGACAAAATATACCTACGATGAACAAAACACTTGTCTACATGCTCTATTTGCTTCACATATTAAGTAAATATAACAATATATCACGCCGCTTACAAGATGAACAGTCTTTCCTTTCAAGGCATGCATATCACCGACGTATGAAGTCTTTAGCAGAACACAGTTTCCTGCAGAGCGCCCAGTGGCCAAGTTCTCATTAAGGAAAGAGAAAACAATTTCACTGTTACTACCACACACACAGAAAGCGAAAAGGGACCTTTATTCTTTTTTCTTTATCTAGAATTTCCGGCACTTGCCTCGCAGCTCAACCTCTATTTTGTAGAATCCAGAGCTAGGAAAAAACCTCTGAAAAGGTTTTCATAACAGAACACTAGATAGTAACTTTTGATTGTTTATAATGCTGAACTTTCTGTTCAGTGGTTAGCGTTTTAGGTTTTGCTCTGCGAGCAGATTTAATGAGCTGTGACAGTCGTCGCGTATTATCAAGATCATATCATATCTGATTTTTTTTGGGGGGAAGGCTGTTCGTTTATAGCTGTTTATAGCTGCTTTTCTTGCCAAGAAAGGCTTTAAGCTGTTAATCAAAACTAATAAAGGTTGCTCAACAGGTCTAAAGTTTTTAAGAAGCCAAAGCAATCCCATAGCTTAGAACATTATTTATATTAATGTAAAAAGTGTAAAAATATTCCTCTAATTTTGAATTTAACTATTTAATAATCTGACTTTAGTGTAATCGATTTTAGGAAGGAAAGAATTCGAACATCTGTTTAAGTATGTAAGTCCAGAGTTGTAGGCGATCAACTTAATGGTTATTATTTGTTAGTACATCATAGGCATATTGTAGTTTGGTACATGTAAGTAAATGTATGCTCACATTAACATGTTGTTGCAAATCAAAAAAAAAATATATATATATAGCGGGCTCTGCAAAGGTGTCGTTGACCGTGCGGATAATGTCGGTGAAGTCTAAAGATTCGATATGGGTTAAAATATTAAGGCTACAAAGCAGCTGTTTGGTGTCCCCATGTGCAACCTGAATATGAGAAAATTTCCTCAGGTTCCTCCATGAAGGTTTCAATTCCATATCCATAAATTCCTAAAATGCTTTGTGATAATTTAAACAATCAACTCTAATGAAATACCCATAAATAATAATAATAAGCATGTACGCGTCCAGCACCGCCCAAGTCTAGGCTATTTATTGCGCGCCCCGTGAGAGCTGTTTTGAACTGATCAGTGAAGCATCGGGCTGGAGATCAAATAATCCCAGATTCTAAAATCACTTATTGCAGACGTGAAAGGAAAAGATCGGATTATTGATTATACCAATCATCAAAATCAGCCAACGACTATGAGATCTAAACGACCTCAGACACAATAGTATTAATAATAGCTATTTCGAACTGTTGACGTCTTACAACAACAAAACATATATAACTTTAGATTCGCCTGAAATAGAAATATCAAGCTGAATTAGTTTCGACATGATGTATCACACACCTTATGATTGGCATACTGCTCAAAAATACCATACTTATCAAGATTTCAATTGTAATAATATACAGAAAGTCTATCATCTCATCTCTACCAAGAGCAAGACAAAATTTCATTTCCTTATTCTCATTTAAAATTTTATTTCCTTTCTTAAAATTTCTCTAAGCCTTCTTTGAAGATCTAAATTATTAACTCAATGCAGAAAATTGCACAGAATTTAATAAAAATTATAAAAATATAGCATCAAACGCATCAGCAGACAGAATCAGATCTGCAGGTATTCTAAATGTCTACTTCCTAAAATTCAAAATTCTACATTTTGTTCGAATAACCCAAGTAAAATATTTTCTAGTAGTTACCAGAAATAGTTTTGCTCAAATTAGCCGAAATGAATAAGGAATAATGTCTTCAAAGGTGAAGCGATATTTCTTGATTAGCTTCGGTTCATAAGTGCTTTAACAACACTTGCGATGACTTGCGAATTCTGTAGTAGTAGTACTTTGTGCTTTAGTACGCGATATTTTAAAATGTTTGCTAAACTCAATATATCGGGAATAAATTAGCATAAAAAAGGTCCCAGATTCAAATACAAATGAAGCTAGGTAAGTTCCAATCTACAACTATCATTGTTGCTTGTCGTCTTTTTATTACAATTTAGAAGTTAAAAATCTCATAAAAACAAGTTACAAGAAAGATGTTAGTGACAAAAATGGTTCCCTTAGATGAATTAATCAATGGAACAAACACGATTTATTATACAATCAAAAATTATCTAAGATGCCCATCTATAAAGTGCCTGGAATTCATGTGCAAAAATAAATAAATGCAAGTATGTCTGTAAAGATTCCAATGAAAATATCTAAAAGATAATTTTAACACTGTAATGAAATGATAGTTTTACAATGTTCTTCAAAATTTTTTAATTTTATCTTTTGTTTTCTTCGAGTGAAAATAGGCTAAATATTTAATTTTCACATTAAAACAATCACATGATTAAAGAAAAGAAAATCCGAAAGGTTTCAGGTTTTAAATTGCGTCCAAAGGGACGTTCTTTTAACATTTTGTGTTACCATTATTTATTAAATACCATGTTCTTCGCACTTACACCATAAATTTCAGTTCAAGAACAATATCGTAAAATAATTTTAATTATATATATCAGCATATCTTTAGAATTTCCAATACACAATCTCACGAGATGGAAATAAAACTGTTTTTTTCTGTACAATGTTGAAATTGTTCGCTTTGAAATCCTTCAGTTTGTTAATCAAAAATTCATTAAAGTTTTACAAAATAGGAAATCAGTAATAAAACAGATTCCAAATTTCAAATTTGGTCTTTCAGATGCCCATATTCTTCAGCCCAATTTTGAATGACGTAATCCTCCTGGATTACATCATTCAAAATTGGATAGCTCTAGGTACCGTTGTTTTATTACAATGCGAGAAACATACATACATTTATGCAGCTTCTTGATTATTTAACTTCTTCAACCATTATACAGGGCGATAATATTGGTCGGCAGCAGTTTGAAGAGTGAAATAAACTGAAAGTGAAGGAAAACAATTGTCTCTCAGGGACAAAGCCCCTTTGGACTAAAAATTCCGCTCCTTTTCCTGAGGTACCTTGAAAGCAGGAGGAAAAAAGTCACGATAGAGTAACTTAATCCTCCTTAATCGTCAAACAAATCATTGCAAAGTTCGATCTTTAAGCCATCCAACAGTTATTTAAAAATGCTATTTCATATAAACGATGATGAGAATCGATTTCTGACAGTAACAAAAATATAAATGAAAGGGAATGTAAATGTTATCAATAGCTTTACTACTTTTAGATGTAGTTATTCTCTTTCTTTATTGTTACCTAAATTCGATGAAGCAAAACGCAAAAAATAAAATGGTGGTTTGCTAGGTTTTTTCATATCGTACAATATGAAATAATATTCGTTTTAATTGAAGAATATTCGTTTTCAATTTTTATAAAAAAAAGTATATCTTTAATTTTCAAAACTATATTTTGGCAGCCGTAAATCACGCAAAATTAAACCATTGAATCAGGCCATAATGGGGAACGATTGTACCGATATATATGAATTGTGCATTTTTTCAAAAGGTGAACATCATAGTTTTCATAAGCAACACGCATTCAATATGTATTAAATTCCTTTTAGCTTTAACATTGGAAAGCATCAGATAGACAAGACGAATTTCGATGCGGACTCAGAAGAATTTTCGAAGGATTTGTTCAAGTGACTTTAACAAAAGTATTTATATTGGTTAAAACAGAATTTGCATTTTGCTGCACTTTCCTTTAGTTTGTATTTAATTAATTCTTGTATCAAATGTAAGCTAAAGTAAACACACTTAGAAGCTCCAGGAAGACTTCTGTGTATTTACATCGAGTTTAGTAAGCGTATCATCCATTTCTGCTTTGAAATCCTGCAAGGAAACATAGAAACCTCTAGAGCTTTCTGGTCTATCATAATAACGTTCTTTTGTAAATGCTAGATTTTCGGGATAGCTTTGTGTTAATTCTGAACGATTCCTTACTGTGATAAGTTCCACAAATGTAATTATGAAATCTGGAAGGAAACATAAGAGCAATAATATTTCTTGTAAGATTATTTGTACTGAAAATCTACGAGAGATTCGACCAAGATCAAATTTGTAGATTATGTAAAAATGGTGCGGTTTTAAGTACTCATAATGCTATAAGTTTAGATTTGCTGTTTTTAGTTCAGCTTAGCAATTTAGTTGTGTGCATTTCATAATATCTTTAAACGTTTTGTTCAAGTAGAAGAAAACATTCCCTTTAACGAGGCTCTAAACAAGTCTTCTCTATAGATTTAGTACATTTACACTCCTCTTATAAGGTATTTCTCACACTTCCCTAGCGTGCCTTCGTGGTGTAACGGTAGCACGCGTGGCCTGTATTCCAGAGGTCCGTGGTTCGATTCCCGGCGAAGGCGGTTGCATATTTTTCATCTTTTCTGCTTCCAGTTAACCTAATGACTCTACAAGTGGCGCCCGAACTAAAAGGGTTGTGGATGATGATTCTCCGCACCCAGGATTTGGCGACTAGGTTCTCTAAAACCCTAGCCGCTCTTTAAAAAGGGGAGTATATAAGGTATTTCTCCCACTTCCCTAGCGTGCCTTCGTGGTGTAACGGTAGCACGCTGGGCCGGTATTCCAGAGGTCCGTGGTTCGATTCCCGACGAAGCGGTTGCATATTTTTCATCTCTTTTCTGCTTCCAATTAACCTAATGACTCTTACCGTATACTTAAACAATTTAACATATTGCGTATATTTAAACACTTAAGTCGAAAATCTAGGAGTCACGAAAAAAATTAAGGATTGGAACTTTCAATTAAATTAATGAATATACTTTTACGAAGCTCTTTGTGTATGCCCATGTATGTATTTTCTTTTACGCGTTCAGGTTTAAATAAATTACGATTTTGACAACGATGGCTGCAACACATTCTTTAAATACTGATGCTAAGTATCTGAACGTCTTAGCACAGAAGTTTTGCCCTTTTTTGCTTCACGCCCCCTTTACCATTACTCCTCAGACGAACATTCCATCCGCGTTTGTATATGCATTTATTTAAATTTAGATATTTGTTGTCACGCATTTTATAAATTAAACTACAGAAAGGATGGGAAAGGTGTATAAATATCAAAATGTTAAAAAAGTAGTTTTACATTGCGGTAAACTAAATCTAAGTTACCTAAATAAAAAACTGATCGTTATCCCCCTGAAGTTATGAAATCCCCCTAGGAGGAATTCCTACCCCCGGGTTGAGAATCCCTCGTTTTCAATAATAAAAACATTTGGGATAATGTGAATGGGTCCAAAATGAAAATTTAAAAGTCAGATTTTATTTTCAGTCCCTTCATATCGTATTTAAAATTGATTCTTCGGAAACCTGTGTCATGATACTGCTCCAAATCATAAATAATTAAAATGTTATGCTACAGAAAGTCTCTATTAAATTCAAAAAAGAGGTAGCAAATATAGTGATGTAAAAACTAAGGGAAAAAAACTAGCCGCAGCCTAATTTAGAACTGCAAGATAAAATGAACTGCACAGCATAATGCATAATGTAGGCGGCAACGTTATGCAGGCAATGAACACCATACATCCTCCAGAGAAGGAACACTGAAATCCAGATATTTTCGGTAGCATAGCAATTACATAACTACGTGGCCGTATCAGGACTCGAAACTCAGATCAGTTTTCAAGTGGCATCTCTAGACCTTCACTTTGCATTCTAGGGCTGTGTATTTTCCTACTGAACGAAAAAACTCATCAGAATGAATACACGATATGAACAGTTGTAACACACGAGAAATGCTACTCACACACCAGTCAAAAAACATAACAGACTGTAGGGATTATTTTAATTTTAACAGTTATTTTTAATAATGAAACCCCTTCCTCTAAATTTTTGTTTTACACCTACAAGTCCCTGCCAGAATGAGATTTCAGTATCACATTTTGTGTAAACGAAGTATAACCAGTATTTAATCGGAAGTTTAGTCACTTCAATAGAAGAGCTCAAGTACTCAGTAGAGCGTGTTCTGCCTTCGGACCACTTCGTTGCTTTAAGCCTATCTTAGTACGTTCTGCCGTAGTTTTACGTATCTGTTAGTATTCTCCGGTGAGGTTTAATTACGGGCCAACTCGGTTAGTTATTTTTGTAGAGCTTCCGCTAAAGATTAGCTAGTTAGAATTAGTTCCTTATTTTCTGATTAAGTTAAAGCCCAATTGGAGGTGTTCCTGTAAGCCCAAGAGGGGCCGTCCGTAATATTTCATTTGAGTGAATAAAAATGTAATTTGACCTTTCCCTGAACGTTTACTTTATAGCTGTAAGAAGACCAGCGAATAGTCACTAGACACTTCCATAAGGTCATAGTAGCCAAGGACACGTAAATTTATTTGCTCTTTATAAGCTAACAGTTGTCCAGTTGAAAGGTCTTTAATTTAAACACATACCACCGCAGAGCCACTATAGCCTTCACCTTGTCCGTTGACGTATATCGTTTAAGTGTTTATTGGATTTTCTCCAGATAATTTTATATTTGCCAGAATCTCCTGAATATGCAAATAATAGGACCAGGCTGCTAATGTCATCAAGTATTCAGAGTCGGAATTGCTGTGTCAGGGCGAACTGCATACTTTTGTATCAGGATTTCATCAGAGGTGCACATTGAAGAGTAGATCCCAAAAATTCTTAACCGAGAGGAATTGTCCACAGTTCACATATTAATATTTGCTGATGCCCTAGCACGGATTTCTGATCTGATTTACATGAGGCAGTAATGCAGTGGTCTCAAACTGGAGATGCCACATCCTTCCCCCGAAACAATTTAACATGACCCGTGAATTTATTTCAGTTAGGCATTGGTTGTAAATATGATGCTTGTAGTTTTAGAGACATAGAGATCTAGACTGAACTTAAGTGTACGACGGGTGACAAAGGATAAGGTTGGACACGTCAGTTCAGTCGGCAAATTTAGTTCACCTGTCGACTGTTGGCTCTTCAGTATTTCAGTGTTTTGAGTTTTTGGTACATCTCATATATCAAATATTTTTTTCAGAACGTACATATCATTTTTTCAAAAGTGAATGTCATAATTTTCTGAAGCAAGATGCATTCAATATCTATTAAATTTCGTTTAGCTCTAACACTAGAGTGAATTAGATAGACAAGACGAATTACGATATGGACGTAAAAAAATTTCCCAGAGATTTATTCATGTAACTTTAACTGAAGTGCTTGAATTACTTAAAATAGATTTTGCATTTAGCTGCACTTTCCCTTTAGTCTGCATTTAATTCTTGATATAAGCTAAAGTAAACACACTGAAGATTAGAACTCAAAAATTCTTAAATGAGATGAATGGTCCATAATCCTCATGTTAATATTTGCTGATGTCCTAGCACAAATTTCTGATACTACATGAGGCAGTAGTGCAGTGGTCTCAAACTGGAGAGACCACATCCTTCGCCCGAAACAATTTCACGTGACCTGCAAATTCACGTGACCTGCAAATTCATTTCAACTAGGCAACTAGAGACGTAGAGATATAGATTGAGCTTACGTGTACGATTGGTAACGAGGATACGGTTAGACACATTGTAAGGTATTTCTCCCTCCTTCCTAGCGTGCCTTCCTGATGTAGTGGTTTTGCACGCTGGGCCGGTATTCCAGAGGTCCGTGGTTTGATTCCCGGCGAAGGTGTTTGCTAATTTTTCATCTTGCCTGCTTCCAATTAACGTAATGTCTCTACATCATGAATTCAGTCAGCAAATTTGGTTTGTCTCTCGACAGCTGGCGCTTCAGTGTCCTGGTGTTTCGAATTTTCAATTGAGTTCGTACATCTCATATATGTGTAATTCCCTTGTGCTGGTCTTCAATTGGTTGACTAGATTCACAGCTGCGTAGTTCATATTGTTATATAGATGCGTAAAACCAATGTATGGCTTATAAAACATGTTTTTTGTCATTGTTGTTAGATTTATATTATATCAATATCTATCGCTTAGAATTGTGCATAGCTTCTGAGTGTAACTTTCATACGAAATTTCAAAATGTTTAATTGATAATGTAAATAAAATTTCAATCGTGATTTTAACTAAGATATTAAATTGCAAACCAAGTTTGTAGCCAAAGGCAAAATAAATGTAAAAAAACCTGATGTTAACACCACATGACTTCCTTGTACGGAATATTAAATTATACGCATTTCTATTGCATTTCATTTAAACTTATTGGATTGAGTTAAATGTACTTCGCCGACAGCGTAGAATAAATACATTCTTTAAATTTCACTCCATTTGTTTACCACAGCGACACTCTGGCGCTAAATTCACTTAAAAGTATTATATTTCGTTCATATTATAACTCACAAAATTTATATCATTTAAAGAATTATCTAATCGTTGCCGCATGTTCTATTCAAATACTATAATAAAGCTAGAACGATGTATTAAAGAAATTAAGCAAACAAAACAAAAAAGAAACAGTTTTTCACAGACGATTGAGTATTTCACATTCAATTAATTCAGTTATCACTTCACGACAAGGCAAAAATACATAAAAACTCAAAATATCTGTCTTAAAAATTACAAAATAAATCTTAACACTTATTTCCTCGAAAGTTAAGCATGATTTAATTCGCAATAATAAATGAAGGTTCTATCTTTGTTGTTGCGAAACTACGTTTCCCTAGATTGGCAACAAGCCCACTACTCTGTTGTTTCAAATGTAAACAAGCAATGGCCGCCATCCAAAAAATTATTAAGCTTAGCGGCACTTAAACAACTTTAAAATTGTTGATAATTCTAAAAATATTGCATACAAATTTACTAAAGACATTAAAAACTTTAACCGGAAGATAAGAACAATATAATTGAATCATTTTTAAAGCAAAAAATATACAATTTACAAACATATAAGAGTAAAGAAACTGAGATCACTGAGCCGGGTAGCAGAGCGAATATATGTATATAAATATATTTATATGCGTTTGTGCGGCCGATTGCAACCAAAATACGAGGTGCACATCTACATGTTATAGCAGTCCAATATGCAAAATTTCAACGTTCTGAGGCTACTCGTTTTTGACTTATGCGAGATACGTACGTGCGCGCGTACGTACGTACATACGTTCGTAGAGACGCCACGAAAAATTCTTCTCAGAATTCATTTTAAAGCAGCTTTAAAATTTTTTGGAGGAAAAGAGTGCTTTATTCTGTCCTTGCGTACAGATATCACGCAAAAACATCGTTAAATTGCATTCGATAGCGGTCAAAATGGATATTTTCGTTGAAATATGCTGCCTGAAACTTTTCGCGATTTTCCTTTTTACTTCGTAAAAGGAAGTAAAATTGAGCAAAGTTGGATTCAATAGATCGCGATGCTGACTGATTAATTAGATATGCAGTATCTAAATTTTATTTGTTTTCTAAACAAAAAAATTATAAACTTAGGTATTGATAAATCAATAATAATGTACAAGGAAGTAAAAAGCAGGATGGGTGCTTCAAGACGATTATGGACTTAACGCATTTTTATGGTTAATTATTTTTATGGTGTTTTGAGCAATCAGATTTCAAGATTTATTAATGATAAAGAAGAACAAGGTCCAAAAGTATACAGTTTGCGTCGCCATTACGAAATGAATCATAAAAAATTTAGAAACGTCGGAACTAAAACTGAGAGAAGATATATTACAGTTATAAAATTTGGTTTACGACAATATACCTCTCGCAATTTAAATACATAGGTGATAATTACACAGGTATACTAAGGTAATGTTTAAATCCAAAAAATTTCGATAGTATGTTTTCAGTGAAAAGGCATAAAGAAAGATCATCACAATATGTAATATTTTTGCAGTAATATCTTTTTGTGTTTCTTTGTATATGTATTTGATGGTTTTTCTGTCCACGATAATTCTTATAACAAACTTCAAAATTTTTAAATTTTTTAACGATTATTTGGAAGTAGTACGTTTCTTGAAGCCGATAACAGTTTTAAAACAAAAATGCATACATAAACAGTAACGTATTGCTGCAACTGAAGGAGTGTTGTCTACTGATACCCAAATATTGTAAGAATAAGCATGCCAATCAAAATGAATTTACATTTATTGATACTATAAAAATAACACAGAAGAAATTTAAATGATGACAACTGTTTCAAATATTTATTTTTTAGGTATTATAAACACTTAATTCTCTTTAGTTGAAAATTCATTAAATTGTATGTTATTCAACTATTTAACAAATTTATTTTTTAATAAAAAGCATAAAGGGGACAAACATGATTTGATTAGGTTACTATAAATTTAGGAAATGTCAATCTTTTACACATATTCTCTTAATAAGTAGTGAAAAGTAGTATATTACTATAACGTCGTGTACTTGTCATGTGTAATATTGTAAGTGCAAGTTTTTTGAGTATCTTAAATAATTTACTAATTATTCAAATTTTACAATTATGTCCTTAGCCACAACAGAAATAATACCTTACAATGTTATTTGGTGCATTTCCTAACGCTAGATATGCAGAGCCCCGAAACAATACCACCTAACCTCTTGGTAGAATGTTGGTATCTCCATCTCCCGTCAACTGTCAACTGCCAGCTGCTGTGGTTGGTAAAAAATGGACCAGCGGCAAAGTTAAGAGATAAAGAGAAAGAAGAAAATTTTCAGAATAATATTTGCACTATACATTGTATTATTCAGGATATACTATGTGCCAAAATACCGCATATGGATAACATTAGCAAAATCAGTAAAACTGTAAATTTTTTCCATTGACTCGAATTATTCTGATTTTCCTCTTACTCTGCTTTATTCTCTTTTCTTTTCAGAGTCATTATCTGCGTCATTTCAAAATTAATCCTTGTTGTATGAATCCGATGTAATTCTCAAGACGCATTTACAAAAGGCCGATAATTTTATTAATATTTTAAAATTATAAGATTAATTAGCCAACAGGAATGTAGTAAAACCATAACTATAATATTTTTAATCGTGGTTATATGATACGCGGTTTTCTGTCATCTTCCTGCTTTGCTAACATGTAGACGCTTCTTATCTTGCATTATCTCAGATATATTGCGATATGATATGAAAAAGCACAAACAGAGTTACTCAATCAGAAGCGCACGGATTGCGCAATTCAAGCTGTACATTTTATGATTAAAATCTTTTGTTATGAATAAAAGAAAATGTTCTACAGTACACAATATCCGCTGCTGCTTTATGCACCAAGCTCCGTTGCTTGTATATCTAAGCCATCCACCATGGCTCCATTCCATGGCTCTCAAGAGTGCCAGCCAGCGGCCGCCGGATGTAATACAGCGTTCTGTAAATAATAGGGAAACAGTAAGTGAAAATTAGTTTGTAACATTTATAGTTTCGGAGATGTAATCGATCTAAATCACCATTAGACAAATAAAAGAGCACATTAACAAACATATATATATATATATATATTTTAATTGAAAAAAGTGTATACGTATAGTAACGCGTAAAAATATAGCGAAATCTTGGTGAAGTCAAAGCTCCATCGTCTACGACCACGTGTGAATGGCAAGGTCGTTTGGAAGACAGTCATGCTTGTACACTTGAGGGCCGTTCACACTTGATGCTCAATGACGCTATCGGAGCTAACCAGCTAATGGAACACGGCTCTACCTAACCTAGCTCGTTCACACTTACTGGAAGCGTCCACTAGTGATAGCCAATAAGCGAGTGAAGATCGCGCATGCTTTCATGTTTTATATTTCGTAGCAGACAGTCTTTCGCCGTGAATCTTTGCGCGATAGAGCGAAAACTGAGCGACTTTTCTTTCTTCTTTGAGCCGACTGAGCGGCAAAAAGCAACGAAAATATATTTTGTTGCAGGGTTTTCTTCTTACAACATATATATTATATAAGACTTTACTAAAAAAAGTCACGAATTGAGTGGGTGCAGAGATTAATTCATGGCCATTATTCTGCTTTGCTACCTCATCTGCGAGAGAATTATCAGGACTTATTCTTCAATCAGTGTGTTCGGGTGTTTGCTGTATAGAGGGTGTTTACTTATTTTATTTCGCTAAGTCGACTGGCAGACAGTCACGCGTAGAAAATCAGTGTATTCGGGTTGTTTGTTGTATTTTATGTATGCTTGATGTATTTTATACAAGCTTGTTGTATGCTTGTTTTATTTTATACAAGCTTGTTGTATGCTTGTCGTATTTTATACAAGCTTGTTGTATGCTTGTTGTATTTTATACAAGCTTGTTGTATGTTTGTTGTATTTTATACGAAATGAAAAGGCATCTGATTTTATGAAACATCATTTAAATCTCGACATGGGACCAAGTATCTATCCAAGTACCAAGTACAATAGTCAATTCATTTATAGATTTAACATTTACTAAAAATATAATTGTAGACATCCTCAATTATGTATCTTATTTCCCATATCAGCAACCAATTTTACGTAGGGCTATTTTGAATGAGTAAATGTAATAAATAAAAAATAAAAAGCTAAAATATATTACGTGCGTAAAATCTTTTGTTTGTTTTATTTGTTCTACAAAATCCTCGCACTTCCGTTAGTAATCCTACGCATTAAAAATACCAGAGAATCTTTTTTTTTTTTTTTTTTAAAACTAAAAGAAATATTTTTTTTTCTTTTTGTTAAGTCTAGCGATTCTTTCTTTTTTATGACGTGAATATTAAAATGTGAACGCATTTTAGCAATAAACTTTTTTATCATAATACCAATATATATATCTTCAACATCTTTAACATTACATCAATGTAATGCTAGTTTTAAAGGAAAGAAATAAAATATTTCAGAAGCTAACAGCTAAGTTTAGAATTCTGGCTCCTTAGCTTTACATCAAAATTACATTTCATTGCATATATACCTGTTATTTCTAACATAATTAATAAACTTTTTTATCATAATACCAATATATATATCTTCAACATCTTTAACATTACATCAATGTAATGCTAGTTTTAAAGGAAAGAAATAAAATATTTCAGAAGCTAACAGCTAAGTTTAGAATTCTGGCTCCTTAGCTTTACATCAAAATTACATTTCATTGCATATATACCTGTTATTTCTAATATAATTAATAACTTTTTTATCATAATACCAATATATATATATCTTCAACATCTTTAACATTACATCAATGTAATGCTAGTTTTAAAGGAAAGAAATAAAATATTTCAGAAGCTAACAGCTAAGTTTAGAATTCTGGCTCCTTAGCTTTACATCAAAATTACATTTCATTGCATATATACCTGTTATTTCTAATATAATTAATAAACTTTTTTATCATAATACCAATATATATATCTTCAACATCTTTAACATTACATCAATGTAATGCTAGTTTTAAAGGAAAGAAATAAAATATTTCAGAAGCTAACAGCTAAGTTTAGAATTCTGGCTCCTTAGCTTTACATCAAAATTACATTTCATTGCATATATACCTGTTATTTCTAACATAATTAATAAACTTTTTTATCATAATACCAATATATATATCTTCAACATCTTTAACATTACATCAATGTAATGCTAGTTTTAAAGGAAAGAAATAAAATATTTCAGAAGCTAACAGCTAAGTTTAGAATTCTGGCTCCTTAGCTTTACATCAAAATTACATTTCATTGCACATATACCTGTTATTTCTAATATAATTAATGACACCAGTGGCATGTTGTTATATAGCTCTTTTACGTCTAACTGAACACTGACAACTAATTCTGAAATGCCAGCATGAGCAGGCCGGATTTTATAAATGATTAGATGCAACGGCATTCACTAGTTGATGCAGCTAATCATACTAATTGGGAAAAATTAATGATAACCTTATCGGAGATGTGGACAGCGCTATATCATTAATTAAGAGAGAGAAGCTGTTAATTTAACGAATCAAAGTAAAATCTATGGTGGCCCGTTAATGCAAGTCCCATAATGAATCAAAGTTCTTAATTAGTTTCGGCTGTAAATATAACAAGTCTTTAGACAACATTTAACGGAAACTTTATTCCTAATATTTCACTCTCTATAACAAGAAACCTGCTGCGTCATTTTCTTATTATTTCAGTATAACTATGTAATAATATATAAGTTTAAATAATCAAAATATGTATTTTATTTATCAGTTAGAGAAATGCAATAAAAGTTATTAGATATATTAAATTAATATTGTAACATCTATTTTTTACATTATATGAGTAATTTCTCTGTGGATGCTGGGATTTAATATTTATAAAAATGCCTCTTTTTACCGTACTTGCAATAAGTGTATAGAGTCTCGAATCGTTTGGCAACTTCAAATGCACGAGAACGTTTAAGACTAAAAGTGAATGGCAGCTATGTCTTGTAAGTATACAGAGACAGGGATTGGGTTAAATGACCCTTATCAGACGCAGCACTCGTGCTTACAGAAGCCAACAATTATGGCTAAAATCAAATATAATGGATGAATTAAAACTAAGAGAAGTACGTTAGTTTAACGGCTGCACAATTAGAATAACGCGGAGGCTGTCTCTGATCTAAGGTTGGCGTAACAATGACGAGAATAACGCAACACCGCAGAATACTACTCGCAAGGAAACCCGAATGAGCAACGCGGCCTTCACAAGGCAGATGACGCTCTAAACCTACCCTCTGAAACCTTCCTTTAAATACTCTCTTCTTTCTGCTTCATTGGAATATAATGCGAGCTAGAAATTTATTACATTTTGGCAGAAAAATGGAAGTGAGAGAGAGAGGAAAGTGGTTTCATGTAAAATAACTAGTTACAGACCTTAGATCAACCTTGTATATAAATTAAACAAATCTGTATTTAGCAAGGAAAGGTCAATATAATCAGCAAGGAGAGGTAAAGTCATAAAATAAAGAATCGCTAAACCTCCTATCAAATAATAAAACTCAGATCTAAATGCAAACGAACCTGTGCACAAAGATGCCTTAATAAGGATTGCAGTAGATTTCAAGTGTATCCTTCTAAATTTTTAGCTTTGGAAATGTTTCATAACTAACCAATCATGCAGTTTGTGTAATACGTTTTATTTATGTAAATATTAATATTTCTCTCTGGCCTTTGTGCTGAATAACCGAGTTTGATTATTCGCCCGAAAACCAAGGCTGTGGAATAAACTCCTCTACAAAGAGTAGTCACACCTGCATTGCGTCCGAATACTTGTGGGTGTAATATCGCCCGCCCTGTGGTTTTTCTTGGATAGCATAATGAAACGATTAAATGACTACTGAATTTGAGAGTAATACCTGATGAATGACAAATTAACAAGTATTCAGGTGTTAACGGCAAAAATTATTTTTCGTAATTACATCTCAGATTCGATTTCGCAAATTCCTTGGATCTTATTCAATTTATTTATTGCAGTTTCTTTTAGATACTTTAGGAAAATCCTGGATTCCAAATTTTACTTGCTTAAAACCAATTCACTTGTATGTCACACGTGTACTATTCAGCTCGATGTCTTCTTGAAAGAAAGTAGTTCCAGTTAAAGGAGGAGCATGTAGCTATGGCAGAAAAGCCCTTAATTAGTAATTAATGGGTTAAGCCGAATGTCTTGTGGACGAAAATTTTGATTGTGTCTCCAGTAAACTGCCACATATGGTGAAGACAAGTGAAGCTCTTCATTATTACTGCTGATGGCCTAAATACATTATCCTCTGAAAAGCAGAAAAGAAAGAAAATGTGTTTTCAGATCGTAGCTTTAATATCAAAATTGTTAAAACATAAAAGTATCCAACTGCAAAAGCGAAACTACAGTTCAAATCTGAGCCGTCAATGTAATCTTCTGCATGCTTTTCCAAGGTGCATACTTTTGCATAACTTATGCATACTTTTACTGCATACTAAAATATTTCTTGTTAACAGAATGTGGTGTTATATACCGCGCGTTGTTGGCTTGGTTTACTTCATATTATCGAGTAAGATCAACGCAGTAATCTTTGAATTTCTGTTTATATCCGTTTGATTTTAGAATTATAATGTGCATGCATCCTAAATACATATACGGGTGACATATCTGAGTAAACGTATATGGAAGTATAGCTAGTGATTCTGATGACCTTCGTATTTCTAGATCCAAAGTTATCATGTTTCATTCTTTGGCGAAATAAAACTACTGCAATAACGGCTTTACTGACGAAAACTTCGAAACGAAAATTACGGAAAGAGTTGCACAGGATAATACATGATAACATTTTTCCAAATCAGAACTGTTGCTAATTAAGTTTGAGTTATGTTTATAATGCTTTATGTAATTTACATAAGTGATATCTCAAATATAATTAGTGGAATAGTATCTCAGAACTCTAAGCTTTGAATGCTTATGTTTTGATAGTATTTTCAGAGTCGAAATATATGATTAATTTTCAGTCATTTCTTTATTGTCATAATCACAGCTGATTATTTTTATCTTCTCTATCGAAATTTTCTACTCAAAATGCATTTTTGATTTTATTTTATTGATAAAAATTTCCTTTGCCGCAGTAAACCTTTTTTATAAAGTACTGTGAATTTTAGAAACACTTGACAAAACTGTAAAATATATTTCTCTCCATTTTTGTGCAAGATATTTTATAAGACATTAAATAATATCAAAGAAAGTTTTCAAACAAGAAAAAAAGCCAAGAGGAATAAGTGCCTTAACAAAGATAAAAATATTCAATATTATTTTGTCTCGCAGAAATTTCTCTCTTTTTCATTTGATGTTTTTCTTTCACCATTGAAGAGTTTGAAAATGTTCAGGCTTACACTGAAAGCACTCCATCTCAAAACTTTGATGTTGCTTTGCTTCTCAAACACATTAAAATGTATAAAGAGACCTGAAACATTCAAACTGTCATTTGTGAAAACTGCACACTGGAATCGTAATGTAAAGCTTTTTTCGCTCTCCTTCCCTTTTGAGTCGCCTAGGTAGAGAAACTATAATAGTGTAAATCTTTTCGCTGTGAGAACAAAGGCAATTGCTGCATTGCAAATACTCGTTATCATTAAAATCAAGTGTAGTAGTACAGCATAAAAGTTACCAAATAAGGATTTTTCTTGGAAAGCAGCCTGTATAATTTCAGTTTAGTAGGGAAGGTACACAGCATAAAAAAGCAAATGGGACAGTTCTATATCTCCCATTCAACTGGGCAAATTGACGAAAGTCGAATTTCGTTTTTCATGTCTCTAAATCGCGACTTAGGATATATATTATATGTATATATATAGTTCTAATATAGGTATTTTGACACAAAATCGGACTTTTTCTGAAATGGCATGCCAATTGTATTCCGCATTTCGGTTCTACGACTCAAATTATGTCAAAATATTACATTTTGTAAAATGTCGTGCGAAATTTACGGAGAAATTCAAAAATTTATTTTGATAATTTTTTTCAGTTTGCGCCAGGAATAATTCACTTAACGAACTTCTTAATATATAGCAACGTATTCTTCTTTCCTTTTTTACATTGTAAACGAGAGAAAAAAGGTTATCGTTCATTATTTCTAATAATTTTAACAAAGTGCGGAAGTCACATTTGGCTTTATTATCGCTTATAACAAATATGCCAAATTTCAAAACAGGCTAAATTCCCGTATATCCTATTAAATTTTGAATAAAAACTCTAATTTTTTGCAGGTATGATAAAAGATACATCTACTTTAAGATGATTGTAAATATTTTATAGGTTATAATTCAGTTTTTTTTTCTAAGTTTATAAAAATTAACTTAAATATACAATTTTTTAAAATAAACCATAAAAATGGGCGAATGCTACTTGGAATGAACATACATTTCGCATTCTGGAAGAAGGAATCAAGTAAGTTTAATAAAAAAGAGGTATTAATAAATATATATCATATTCAATTAACACTGAGGAGCTAAAATTGTGAAAGCTGATGTTTTTAGAACTACTCGTGCGATTTTTACAAAACTTGGCTGTTTGGCATAATTTGAATTATAAATCCTATGAAAACAATTGGCACGGCATTTCAGAAAAAATCTGATTTTGTGTCAAAATTAGAACAATGATTAAATACCTATTTTAACATTGTTTAAATTAGAACTGTCCCACTTTTTTTTTTTTTTTTTTTTTTTTTTTTTTTTTTTTTTTTGCGCAGTGTACATTGTGAACTTACATACACTTCTGGCCACCCAGACTGCAACATCAAGAAAGACAAGAGATATCACAACAAAATGTATTTAGTAGAAAACATGTTAGCCAAGTATTAAATGATTAAATTTACAGACTTCTCTGAAGTGTGGTTTCTTCCAGAATCTGTAGCCAGAGTAGCCGTCCCCATTGTTGGAGATCACCGCTGCCATACGCCTCGGCACTGAGTCACAGATACTTTAGATATGTTCTTGGGGTACAGTAGACCAAGCAGCTTCCACACGTTACCAAAGTTGATCTGGTGTGGCAGTTTGAGATGTAATCTGGGGCAATCGTTCAGCAACCATGGACCACATGTTTTCTATTGGCGAAAGATCCGGAAAGCGAGCCGGCCAGGGAGGCAAATCAATCTGGCGATTGACGAAGAACCCTTGGACAATGCGTGCCACGTGTGGCCGCGCATTATCCTGTTGAAACATGGCTGTGGGCAAGCCCTAAAGGTAAGGAAGGACAACTGTCTCCAACACCTCGGAGATGTAGCGCTGGCTGTTTAAAGTACCGGCAATGCGTATTAGAGGAGTGCGAGAGTGATATCCCATACCGCCCCATACCATAATACCCGGTGCAGAAGAAGCGTGGCAGTGAATTATGCAGTTGTTCAGCATCCTCTCTCCACGTTGTTGCCAGACTTGAATCCGACCATCGTAGTGTTGCAGACAGACTCGTCAGTAAAGATAATTTCATTCCATTCTACCGGCCACATCCTTCTTTCATCGCGGCATTGGCGGCGGAGACATCTGTGGTTCTGCGTCAAAGGTAGACGAAGCAATGGATATCTTGCGAACAGACCACTCTGCTGTAAACGGCGTCGAATGGTACGCGCAGACACTGGATGATGCGTTACTGACTGAATGTGCTGTGCTATGGTTCGTGATGTGACTGAGCGATCCGCCACTGCCATGCGCACAATGTTCCTGTCATCACGTGAAGTGGTGCACTGAGGTGGATGCGATCGAACACGTCGTTCCGTCGTACCCTCCTGCATCCAACGGTCATATATCCGCATTACAGTTGTTTGGTTTCGTCCAACACGACTACCGATTTCCCTGAAAGATAATCCACACTCTCGCTAGGCCACTATCCTTCCTCTGTCGAACTCGGATACTTGATCAAACGATGATCGCTGTTTACTGCGAGGCATAATTGATAGTTTTTTTTTTTGAAAAAAACCACAAAAAAAAAACGCAATTGCCGAATTTGAAATCGTCAAAGACTCCAAGCCTTAAATAGCGCCTTGAAGTGGCGCAACAGGCGCGCATGATGTGAGTCTGCGCTGAAATTCTAATCATTTGCTATCAACCCTCCGCTAATGCATGTTGAAAATTTCATGTTATTTGCAAGCTTCCTTCAGGGTGTTGCATTTACGGTGGCCAGTAGTGTATATATTTAGTGCTTGATATATGGACGGTATTGCCAGTCTTATGTAAATATCAAGTACATATTGAAGTTTTTTCTGAACGGGCCATTATCTCAGCCCTTGACCAGAGAGATGTAGTTAGGTTTACAGAAACATAAAACTATATCCTTCATCTTGGTTAAGATTTCCATCTTGGTTAAGATGGAATGACTTTGGTTCCGTCTTTATGATACAGTATAAATTTTTCGGCTTCTATGTTGATTAAGATGGTGCGAAAACAAATTTACTGTAGAATCACGATTTTCTAGAAAAATTTACATTTCTCGTCTACCAACTGTTTGATTCTATGTGCACTCAAATCTGATAGTTATAAAACACAGAAAGCTTAGTTTTGATAGTAAATAACATCTTTCACTTGATCATATTTTTTGCAATGTTACTGCTTTCATATTTCAGATAGAAAATTTAAATTCTTCCGGTGCATCTTCCGGTGCTATTGCTACAGCGATTTTCGAAGACTGCTAAGCATAACATTTAAAATTTACAGGGCCAAAGTTATATGAAAAGGTTTATTATTATTATTAATTATTAAATATTAATTATTTTTAATATTAATGTAATAATAATATATATATATATATATATATATATATATATATATATATATATAAATTTTTATATTTTATAATAGAATAAGGAAGTTTAGAAAGCTTACAAAATAAACTTAAGATTTCAAATTTTAGGTTTATTATTTTAACTGCCAATTAAAGCCACACATATATGATGGTGACTTTAATTAAATCAAAATATAAAACTAAACGAACGGGAATTTAAAAGAACATCTTCTGCAACGTCTTTCTGCTTACAAATCAAAATCAGTTCTAAATCAAAATTCAACATCGATTTTCCATATTCACCTCAGTTGACTCTCGAAAAGTGAATGATTTCAAAATAATATCCTTACATTCAGCAGCTAGTTTTACATTCCTTTATCCTTATTTAAAATAATTATTTAACCCCAAAAATATTGTACGAGTATATTTGAATAACATTTTTAGCTTTCCAAACGTCTAATATCATTGGATGCATCTTAAGACTTATTTAAATTTTTCCTCCAAGATTATATAATAATTTAAACAATAAGGCATTTAGGTAATTTAGAGATTATCAATAGTTCTTTCATTAAGTTTTAAATAATAATCTGAATTTTAGATTAATATTTACATCTGTAATTGTGCTCTCAAGGAGGCATGTAGGAACTAATGCTGAGTTCATCTATCTCCCGGCGAAAATATTATTTTAATTTTGCACTGAAGCGATTTGGCATAATCTTTATAATTGGTTCTCGTATCACCTCTCAGTATCTCTTTTATATTTCTTTTGGTGCTTTTAATGCTTATACGCTTGAAAGATCACGGGGTATCGAGGACGTTATAATGAATTCAAATATAATTTTATAGCTTTTCTAGGGTTTACCTTTCGGACAGGTTTAATTATTTGGTCTGTTTAGTCAAACGTTTACCTTACACGAAGGTAATAGTTTTGATGATCTATATAAATATTTATTTTCTAGAGAGTTTTTAAATGGTCTTTTTCATCCCTGGATTCAATTATTGTAACATATAGCTGTCTGCTTATGCCAACATTAAATATTCATTATTATAAAACTTGTAGCCTATGATATTTTGGTTACTTCAAACTTATTTATTTCTGGCACTTAACTCATATTATGTTCAGAAGTCAAACAACAAAAATCAGCGTTATATTTTCAAATTTTCACAGGACTATTTTCGATGGTTTTACAGAACCACCATCGTCAGCTGCAAAAGCGCAAATGAACGAGATAGGATATAATGATCAGATAAGATAAAAAAGGCCTGGACAGAAAAAAAGCTAGTGCCGCCAGAACTAAAACATAATTTCTTTAAAGGCCGAAGGCAAAGATGGATTGGAATTAGGATCGTTAACTAGAACAGAAAGATGAGGAGATACATATTATGTTCTTACAACTTTTTTATTGCAACTTTTTTATTGTTGGAAATCCAAACCAGTTTTTGTATAATATATAAGCACTTTTCATCATATGTGCGAAGAACACAATCATAACTTTTTATCACGAATGTTCACTACGTAGGGTTGCGTTTAGTTCTAAGCATAAGATGCTTGCATAAGATGCTTGCATAAGATTTAAAGGTGTTTTCTCTCTCCTTTCTGCATGCCTTCATGGTGCAACGGTAGCACACTCGGTGCGTATTCGAGAGGTCCAAGTTCGAGTTCCACTGAGGGCATTGCATGTTCTTCACGTCTCTTGTGCTACAAAAATTCTATTGACTCCTATTGACTATGCTAAAAATCCTACTGAATACTATTGATACTTCCTGTATCAAAATAACCTAATGACTTTACAAGATTTTACAAGATTTTGAAGATAAATGTTTAAAATTACGTTCTTTGATTTCTACATAGCTCCCTATGATTTCAGATCATTCAATACAACACTCCATAAAGTGTCCTAAACCAACGAGAAAAACTGTTTTGTTACAGCTTTCAAGTAATTTCTGACTTATAGTCTTCAGATCACCATCGTACTCTTAACATGAACTAAGAAAATTTTGTTACAGTTTTTGAAACAAAAACAAGTTACTAGGAGCAAGTTATGGAGAATACTATGGATAAAGAAGAAGCTGAAGTTTTCTTCTCGTTTTCTTCCGTTTCTGGAAACAGTTAATAGTTGACGGGAGACGGAGACACCATCATTCTACCAAGAGGTTAGGTGGTAATGCCTCGTGTCCCCCATACATGTCCATGAGGAGATACATCAAATAACATATATAGATATTTTTTTAGTTGTAGTTCAGGACATAATTACAAAACTTATATAATTATTACATTATTTCAGAAGCTTAAATTACTTTACAGCACAACATATATATTTACATCAAGACACATTACAAATATGCTTTACAAAGACAACATTTTACAAACGTACATTGCGGGACATCCAAATACAGTAGTAGAAAAAGACTTCTAAGTGTTTTCTGATTAATCTTCACGACTTCATATTGTTACGACATATATATATGTGAAATATATATGTTATTAATTCTTATAAGCTTTTTTTTGATCAATTTAAAAATTTTTTAGAATAAATGACAGAAGTTTTGGTTTAAAATTATTTTTGAGCCTTTTTTCTGCCTTTAATAAAAATTCAAATTATTAATTTCTCTAAATGATTGCAAGAGTTTTTAAGACTCAAGTTCTCTTATGATAGAAAAATTATAAAAGGAATTTGAGTTTAGTGCAAAAATAAGACGGAAGATTTAAAAATATCGAATTTTATTTTAAGGAAGTGAAGAATAACCAAGTAAAATATTCGAGATATTCAGACATCTAATAAACAATTTAGAATCCTCAAATTTACATAATTTCAACAGTAGTTACATAGCAGAATAAATGTATAAAATAAATATGCTATAAAGTTTGCGATCCTCTTCTAGATTAAACGGTAAGTTTACACATTGCATTTACTACCCGTATATAACGAGAAATACAGAAATGATTCTTTTAAAATTCTACCTACCTAATATTTGAAATTTTAAATTAAACTTAGGAATAGTGGGGAATGCAGCATATGTCTCTATATATTATGCGTGATGTCAGTTTTTCTGGGCAATAGTTATTCAGACACTCATTCGGAGAAGACAAATATAACGTAAATGAAGTTTATGCGTTAAAATGTTCTGCTGCACACCAGATGCTTTAGATATTTAAATTAGGTTATAAAATTCAATCATTTTCCTGTTTGAACTAAGTTGCAGAAGAATGAGATATTATTTTGCTTTTTATCTTATTTTACTTCTACTACAAAGAGAAAGTTCCAAAGTAATTTAATTCAAATTGAATTATATATCCGAGGCAAAGCAATAAAATGATAAAATTTTCAATTGAATTTTATATTCTGAGCCTAAAATATCATTCATTAAAATGTATGTTATTCATGGAGCTATTTTTCCTTTCGGTGTGCTTAACTGCATAACCGGAAGACCAGAGGAAAGTATAATATTTGGCATACAAAAATATTGGCTACGTTTTTCATTCTGTTTATTATTTCGTTCACTTAACCCTATAAAATGTCACATGTTTCGCGCATAATTTTAGTAATTCAATTAAAAAATTGTTATCTCAGAGACAATTACTTCATTAAATTTTATTCCCATTTCAAAATTTAAACTCAGTACTTGTAACTGCAAGCAATAATGTATTAAGTGAATTATTATAAGCTTTTGTTTAGTTCACGTTTGGTGTTTCACTACTTGGATTCTGTCATTAAACTGATACTTTCTTATTGATAAGCTACTACTTTAAACTTTTGTACACACACTGTTTGTCGATGTTATGCAATTCCAAAGAATCCATTATTTCGAAATTCAATTTAGAGTTTTTTATTAGAACTGTGAATTCATACTGTCGTAAATTTCAGCAAATGTTTAAATTCATTTCTTTGGCATCTTATTTTTATCCATTGTTGTAATATTTTACATTATTTTACGAATTTATTGACTTACTTGCTGCTTTTGTGGTGTGTTTATGTGTTGTAGCTTCATTAGGTTATGTTGAAGTAGGAGACATGAAAAATGTGCAATGTCGCGGCTGGGACTCGAACCTAAACCTCTGGGCTATAAAGGCCTGTAACCTTCCTCTTGTTTGAGAATATTTCATCAAGATCGTGTAGATTACTATGAATTACACAAACACATACACAAAACAAACGGACACTTTTCTTTACATACGTAAATAATTTTCGAAGGGTCTAGTTAGTAATTAATAATAATTGAAATGATTTTGTGCTGATTAATTTTAAATTGCTTTGTAAGTTAATTAATAAGATCATAAATTCGGGAGAAAACTAAATAGTTTAACCTTTGCTCAATAACAAAACACTGTTAGGTTAAAGATTAAAATATTTTAATTCGATCATTGACAGCATATTTCTTTTAGAGTTTGTTTAATAAATCAGAAAAACAAACATATTTAAAATGACAACGCGCTTATTTTATATCGTCTAGATTTGCGACTAAATATGAAACTTAAATTTCTTACGCTTTGAAGAGTGGCAACACAAACCTTAAGTGATGACCGATGACTCATACCTTCGCCCCGTTTTATGATAGATAACACTTTGCCGACTGTAATAATTCATTTATTTAGCTTTAACTAGTATACAATTCTTGCTATGAAAATGCATAGCAAGAATACATCTTCTGTTTAACCATACTCTTATTTCTAACCCTCTAAAGTGCTCTACGAGACAGCAGAAAAATGAATTTTTACTTTTTTTGAAGAGAAGGGAAACAAAAGAACGCACTGCAGCGCTTTAGAGCCAAACACCTTTTCATATTATAAGAACATGAAATCATAGCTTCCACCACTAAAAGTAATGAATTGAAAGCTTTGAAGCTCAGCATATATAAAATCATATTAAATTAGAGGTTGGCATTAAAAGAGGATGACAAATAAATACTGTTGCGTTTTACAGGTTTGTGGATTTCGAGTGATACATGGAAACACTTGATAATGAATCAAAACACAATTTATTCGCCAGTATTACACAGTAGAGTTTGAAAGTCACGTTTATAATCGTCGACAAATAACGATAAGCGCGCTGAAACAATCCACAACACAGCCTTCAAGTTACAACTGTGAAGACAGCTTCACGGTAAAGTACCCTCTCGGTTTGGTCGCTCTCAAGCTAATCTCCGAACTCTACATACTTTTGGTACTCAAGATGCTCCTCTCTCCGCGTACAGGCAGGTTATATATAGCTTTTGACCAGCCTTCGAGAACATTCTCTGAAAAACCGGTAAGAATTCGTTCTAGAAGTTCTTACACCGTTTATGGCATATAGACAATTCTGTCACCAAATGGGCCACTTCGTGCCAAATCTGACAACTCTGCCTTTCTCTGTCAATTTCTGACAATTCTAACCCCGCTTTGCGAGGAAGCTGTCGTTTCGCAGCTGAGTATTTCGTCAAAATATCATAGTACTGAATGCGATGAACTGCATAAGATCAACGTCGTGTGATTAATTATTGGTTATAGTGGAGACTGTTTAGTTAAGCGTTATTTCATAAAAATTTTCTTTAGAAGAGTATGAAATAAATAAACAATTTCTCATTTGCAAACAAGCAAGAAAACATACGAAATGGAAATAAATTTTAAGAACAAAAAGAATCATATTTTTTTAAAGTTATGTCTTATATCACAAAAGAAATTAACAGATACTACTGGCTGCTATTTCATTTACTCGAATATTCGAGTATATACAGCACACAAATTACCATGCAATACTTAAATATCTTGACACCAACTAACGCAGATTTAACCAAAATTTAATTATGAACTTTACTATTCAAATGATGTTTGAAAATACGATTTCGTCTCTTATTTGAGTTCTATAAAGCTTACATTGCCAAGATGGTAAGCAATATACTTAGATGAATTTTCTCTGGATGTATTATCTTCTTATTGTGTTCACCATTCCTTTTTATCTAGCTCAGGCTCAAGAGTAGGCATTCACTACCGGATTTTGCATCACCTCCCTTTTATGCCTATTGTGGCCATCCTTTGTTAGCATTCACTGCAATAAGTATTCATTATCTTATTGAGTTCTATCGAACAGTATGCCGCTTTCGCCGATAGCAGGAAATTCAATCAAAGGAAAAAAGAAATAAATAGGCATGAGCCTCAGGAACTCTGATTTTCGGCATAAAACTAACAAAGATTTCCTCTCCAGAAATACATTCGAAGAGTCTAAGTAAGAATTTGCTTTAGCGATCCAATTCAGATTTAATAGCTAAAATTTTGTTGTAAGAAAAGGCATAAGAGAAAATGTTTATCTAAGCCAGATAACCATTTAGTAGACAATAAATTAAAATGTTGCATAGGAACTTCTTTGTGAAAATAAGGAAACGGACTATGCATGATAGGATTTTAGCATATGGTGGAACGGCTATCTCCTTTCCAAAATTTTAACTTATAGCTATTAAAACACGCTCGAAGGCAAAGACTTATTTCACGAAAGTTATCGCTCATACGTATTATTCCTTATTTTGGAACAATCGTATTATTATCTATGAGGGTTTACAACCTTTCGGATAATAATACTATTGTTCCAAAAAAAGGAAATACACATATAGTGAAACAGCAACATGGCTTCTGTTACGGAACAACTAAATGCAGCAGCACAATCTTCCAGAGGGAAAAAACTGAAAGGCTGTATGCAGGTACGTGAAACATTGTTCTTTTTAATTCATTGCAGGCGTAGGGTATAAATATATGATGCACCTATTAAAATAAGGGTAATAAATTAAAATGAGGTTTTCCTTGTAAGTCTTAGTATCATCAATGTATGAGTATACTGTCAATACAAGAAATTCATATTAACCTGCCTTGCTTTAAAAACGCGCTAGAAAACTGCTATTCCTTAACAAAGCATAGTTAATCTTAGGCTTTGTGGCTTAGAAGCATGGCTTACGTGTGTTAGGAATATCAAGTATCACAATAATAGGATTCTTAAGGGTAGTTATACCGTATTTACTCGCACATTCCCTTATTAGTTTTGCTAATTTTATCGCTTAAATTTTATCACTAATTTTATCACTTTATCACTTAGCAAACTTTATTAGTTTGTTAATTTTATCACTTTTAACTTACTTGGAGAAGAGAAAACCATTCAGTTTCTAACATTTGTGAAGGAGTTAGGAAGTGCACCGGTATGATGGTTTCCGACCACAGAGGTGAACCAAACGGAATTATATGCCATCACAGCAGTGAAATCTCCAATATGGATAACTCATGATATTGAATATTACGTACTAATAGCATTTTCTATATTTTACAAATTCTTTCTTGTCTAAAATGAGTTCATATCAATAATACTACTGATTAACAGAATCACTCAGATTTATACTTTTTGCTGAATGAAAAAAAGTCTTAATATTCTATGATAAAATTACCAGTAGTTCGAGACGAATTAGACAGCTTGATAACTGCAGATTTCAAGAGTTATCCTGTTTAACTACTTTAAATTCTGATCATTTCAAACATAATATTATTCACGGTGGTATATGCTTACACATTTATAAAGGAAATAATAAAAAAAAGAAGTTAGCAGATCAAAATAGCGACTGAGAGCAAATGTACTATACATTACTTTAGTCTATATTTTAAAGTTATTGCTTCCATTATCATTTATATTCACATATTAGTTGTATGTAGTTCTAGACTTTTTACAGTTAAACAGAAATTTCTAAATTATATACTAAAAATGGCAGGAAGAATACGAGAAGCTTTGAAATATTCAGGTACGTTTGGTAACACGACTGCAAGTCAAAACAATGGCTTTTATTGATGTCCACCGAAAACATCGCCGAGGAAAATGTCGCGAAAGAAACAACAGAAAACGAAAACACTGTCGTACAAATATCATGGGAGAAAAGAAACGTTAGGAGAACACATTGCCTGTCTTAAACACTTTAGTAGGAAACATCATCATCGAAAATAAAGCTGTTCAAAATCTACACTTTAACCGAAAATATCATGCAAAAAAAAAAAAAAAGAATTAACAAAGCATCGTATGACGGTAACATTGTAAGCGTAGTGTTGCACAAGCGGGAATTAATTAAAGGAGCTTTTATGAAAAGGTATTTTATGATTGTGTACTTCAATGAAAGTTGGTTGGTAGGTCAAAGTATATGTTACAATGTAGTCCAGTGGGATTCACCCTCAATATACAGAAATGCACGAATTTTGCACTCTTTTTTGGCACTTGTATAAATGCAGCAAGGTGATGCTTCATATTCTGATTTCGAAGAATGTGACAGTACCTGGGTAATATTTTTGCGTTTGAAAGATGTAGTTATTGAGAAGGCATTTGATGGATTATGATAAATGACTTGCGACTGGGACTAGAAGCAGGATAACCATTGAAAGAGAACCAAAACATAGCTAAAACATCAAGCCAGGAATCTACAAACGAATTAAAGATACTGGTGATGTATTCTATATAACCACGTACTTATTGAAAACCTGTCAAAATAGATCGCTATATATTGCTAAGGAGAGCTAAAAGTAATAGATAACAGTTATTAGCCCAGATTTCATGGAAATTAGCGGCATTAACAAGAATTCTACTATTGTAACCAATCCTTTAATACAAACTCTGTTGTTAATATAAACTATTGTGAATTAACTCTAGCAACAAGAATGCCCTCTGGTGAGTAGCCAGCGAAAGATTTCAGTAAAAACCAGGTGATAAACCTGTTATGTAGTATCAGAACTCTTACTCCGTAATATACTTAAAATTATATGAGGTGTCCGTGTGTAACTTAAACTTTTTAATAAAATATTGTTACACTATAAAGAACTCATTTCTGAACCTACCCTACACAACCTACCTTGTACTATCCAGGTATACCGTGACTCACAGATTATATCCATAAAGAGGGATATATGCAAGAAAATCTGTGGCTTGCGTCCCATTAGATTGGTTGTGAAATAAACGCGTTCTAATGTTACAATGGTTCAGCATGATAGGAGTACCACGGAATGGAGATGAGTTATTTTAACTGATGACCCTAGTTTATATTTGGAAATTATTTTCAGAAGTGTGCAGTTTCCTAGCAGCAAAACGCACGCAATAAGTCAAAAAATATCCATAGAAGGCATCTTTTAAAGGTGGTGGAATAATATGGACAGGGTTCATTTTGAATGGCCGTATTGACCTATATATTTATATCAGTGGAACTTTAGATGCTGAAATGTACGAAGATGAAGTTCTTCATCATGGTTTCAACTTGTCTAATTTACAAACGATAATAGAATCCTACTATTGGACAGTAATACCCTCCACAGCACTCCATTAGTGACTGATAATCCTGAAATCAAAAGAATCCAGCGCATGGAGTTTTCTACGTAATCTTCGATTTAAATCAGATAAAACATCTGTGAAACGCACTGGAACGTTTGACTCGTATCAGTGTAGCCCCGGTCAACACTTTCAGGGAGCTCAGAGGTGATGTTCATCGTGAATACATTTTTCACTACAAGAAATCCTGGACAATTTAATACGCAGCATGAAAAACTGCTGTAAAGCTTGCATTTTGATCACGAATAATTTTACACTTTTTTAAAATTTTTTCTATGTATCTCTAAAATGTTGAAACACCAAATGTTTCTTCCTCCACTTTGCATCATATTGTTATGTTCTTATTTAAATTTACTTTTTGCAAAAATAGACAGATTTGAATTTTAACGCTATGTAATGCATTAAATATCAAAATCTCGTGGAAGTCCCATGCTGTTAAGTGTTTACGTTTCGTGAGTTTTCGTACACGTTTCTTCGATTTCTCCCACCAATACAGTTCTCGAGCGGACGTTTTATAGTGGGAAAGTAAGGCGATAGCACGCATTTTCAAACATTCTAACTATTACGCACTAGACAAAATCCTATTCTTCCAAAGTTATTGTGTGTTCGGCGAAACTTTGTTTTTTCTCACCTTAAATACCTGTACCATCATTGCTCCATAATGAACAAAAAGTTTTCTTAATCTTCATGATCGTCAGAAACAGCCATCCATACAGCATATGTTATTTAGATTTAGGTCTCGAAGTAACTTCCATCGACATACAACACCTTTTGCAAGCGTTTCTGCAACTGTGTAAAACCCTGATTATAACACTCTGGGGTCTACGGCAGATGTACGATATCTGCATTATTGTCAAAGGTTTTCTCACAAAGGTATTTCTCCTGGGAATAGAATGGAAGATAGTTTGTGGAAGTTAGATTAAACAGGCACAGTATTTTCGAGCCAAATCTTTGTATGGTATCTTCGGTTGCATTTTTCGTACTCCATCTGCATCAGTGCATGTTGCGCCTATTGCAAATGCTCCCTGGACAAGTGCTCAGGGATGGTGTGATCTGGTAGTTGTAGTTGGAAATGCATCTAGCGACTAGTCCACAAGGGTACATTTTCGAGTGTCATACTTGACCCTAGTTTTCCTATTCGTTAAAAATCAACCAAATATAGGTGTATACATTTAGGAGGTAGCAAAGACATACAGGTCTTTTTTGTTGTTCCTTGTTGATGGCCACAATGTGAGTAGTATTCATTTACTCAACCTATAATACATTCCCAATATGGTGAAGGTGAAATCAGATTTTTTCTCGGAAACTTGGAACCTCTTGATACGTTCAAAGGACATTTCAAAGCTGTCTTGCTCCGTAGCTGCCTTCAGGCCCTCGTGATCCATCAGCTGTGGTCGGCCATTGCGGGGTCGTCAGAAAGGCTCATATTTCCAACCTGAACTTCTGGAACGAACACTTGCTGGCTGTTCATTCACGGAATCTTCTTCAAAAGCCTATTTCATTTGGCGACCTGATTTATCTGCTGACAGTCGCACAACAAACGCAAACCATTTCATTTTGGACATTGAGCGAGATGATATTTCTGTGTGTGGGCACCTTTAGTGAAGGCCACTGGTTATACTAATGCACCATTACGTTTCTGACGCTTGAGGCATCTTCTTTCCTTTCTGTGCCCGCTTCATCAAATAGGTTGTAAGAAACGGCAAGAATGCTTTTGGTTACCTAATATTACAAAAACATATCTTTAATACATTGTGAAACTACAGTCTAAAATCACAAGCATGAGAAAAAAGAGAAAAGCTTAATGATCATAAATATTTATTTTAAAATGTTCAAAAGAGTTTAAGTATACACATAACAGTCTGGAGTAAGTAATGTTTTAGTGATAGATGAATTCGAAATTTTTCACCTGTGATGAATTACTCTACAACATATTTATGCACTGCCGTTTCATTCTCAGTTTACTGCTTACATAAACGCGATATTATGTTTTATAGCTGTCGAAACATTAGGTGTTTTGAAGCAGGTGACACTATAAGGTATTTCTCTAGCCTTCTTGGCATGCCTTCATGGTGTGGTGGTCTGCAAGCTGGGCGCGTATTCCAGAGGTCCGCGGTTCAATTCCCGGCGAAGGCGTTGCTAATTTTTCATCTTGCCTGCTTCCAAAAATTCCTAATGTCTCTACAACATGAACACAGTGCTACGTCCTCGTTAGGATTCGAACACCGGATACATCCGATTACTGCAGGATCATGTTTCTTTGTCCCTTTAGCGGAACGTTTTCCTATTCTTGAGTTGCGAATATTGACTGCAGTGGTTGATAGCAGTGCATCTTCAAATCAACAGCCTGCGTGTCGCATATTAAAACAGTCTGAGTTTTATTTCGGTATTGTTGGCAGAAAAGTAAATGACATTCGCGTTAAAAATGCATAATTTTTCAAATGCAGATTTTATTAAATGCACTTCATTAATTGCAGCCGCTGATAGGATATTATTACTGTATTTTAGTTTAAATAATATGTAATAAATAAGTTTAAATAATACCTAGAAATCTCCGAAGAACTAATTCTAATATTGCCAGCACTCAAATATTTATCACAGCGAGTGACATTATAAGTTCTTTCGAAAGCAAATAATTAATCGAAAATTCCTAAAGGTTGTCGTAAAATTTTTGAAGAAGGAATGAGTGAGTTTCGTACTTTATAACTATCTAATCTCGCGTGTTCCAAATACCCCGAAGCATTGATAAGGAAATGACATTCGCTCGAATTAATAAAACTTTCTACTAAAACAGAAATTTTTATTTCACAAATTCAAATACGGAATTCTAGTTAGTAGGATTAATATAGACTTATCAATACTAGTAGAAACTTTCATAGACACGTTCGCTTGAGGTTTGGTTTCTGCTATATTTAATATAACGCGTGAAGAAATGTTTAGTGTCTGTCTATAAATGTTTTTTTTTTTTTTTTGTTTATAATTTAAAACTGGTCAGTTTTGCATGCACGCGTACATTTTATAAATTATGTTATTACACTGACAAATGATTACAAAGATAAAACAGACAAATAGACAACCTTGTATTCGGTGTAGATTTTGTAAAATTCCAATCGATTTCGAGGGCAAAACGGGTCCCCCTTCATCAGGAGAAAAAAAAAAAAAAAAAAAAAAAAAAAAAAAAAAAAAAACTGCTGCTTTGAATTTTTTGCTCCTGATGAAGGGGAACCCGTTTTGCTCTCGAAATCGATTGGGATTTTACAAAATTTGCGCTAAATACAAGGTTGTCGATTTTCCTGTTTTATTTTCCACGTTGGCGTGTTTCTCTTGCGTCTTGATTACAAAGATACCCAAGACTCAGAGCAAAGAGGGAGCATCATACCAATAACTTAAATTTTAGTAGCTACTAGATTATAAATTTTAGTAAGAAGAACCTTTAATAAATGGCAAAAGTAAACTTTTGTTTACTTTTTAAACACAATAAAAGACTATATGAAACTTGGAGATAAAAACGAACGGTTTCTCATCTTCAGAGTTTTATTCTCCTGTGACATCAAAAGAGGAATACTTTCTTTGTTTCTCGAACGAAAATGAACAACCATTTTGAAGGATTGTCACTTTGAGTGAAAGTACATTTTTCAAACCATTTCTGTAAAAGTTATTTTCAAGCGTGAAGTACAGGATATAAATTTCAGTCAATATTTGAAATTTCTAAATGGATTTACTGTAGTAACTCCTAAACTCTTTTTTACACCGCTTTTGTTTGCCTTAGTATTTATTATACTGAAATGTTAATATCTATATTTTAAAATACTTATTCAGTACCTATATTTTAATTTTACGCCTTTGGATTTAATAACGTCATTGTAAGAGGAAAATAGGTCACCTTAGGTAAAAGTAATTTTCATTTACTGTAAATGCCATTACGGAAATTCTAAAGATATGCTGTTTTTAAATATTTTAGCCCAAACTGGTGTTAGCCCACATGCTCTCGAAACGTGTGTGTGTGTCTGTAAATAAAAAAACCCCGCCCATTTGGGTTTAATATAAAACCTGAAAGCTTTCAGATATTTTTATTAATTTATGTTTGTATATAGAGATATTTCATCTTTTATTAATTTATGTTTGTGTATATCTACCTTACTTATTTTTTTATTTCTGCGAAACAACGTTTTAAGCTAATAGGCTTAACATAAAATTGTTGCAGATTTTAAAGAAAAACATGTATAGCAAAATAACGTAGCAAACAACGTCTCTTCAATGTTACATGAAAATGGTTTAGTTGAGAACCTGAAACTCCACTTCAGTTTTCGATTAGTTTGGTTTCGTTGGTTGATTACTGCTAAGCTTTTGAGGGCTATCTGTCTAAGAGGCACGGTTATCTTCATGGAACACATCCTAAGGGGAACTGGATCGTAACATATACAGTGTTGTATTAGAATTAAAATGTTTTCAGCTTGTACTATTTTTTATTGTATTTACTGTATCAAGGGAACATTTTGGTTTCCAATCTCTGACCCTAGACTTACCGACCCATAATCCTCCACAATAGAAGCAGGTAAATATAAGACAGTCTTCTTCGTACAAGCAAAAGGATAGCATAGTGTATCTGAAAAAGGAAAACGTCTAATATTCAAAAATTAGGATTACAGTCCAAGTGAGCATACTAGATTCAACATCTTCAACAAATGTTTCCTACTCTAGAAGACATTCAGCTCATTTCCGACAAATGTCCTTAAGTGCATAAGGTATGTCTGTAATAAGTACTTCTTTATTCTTCCTTAAAAAGTGAGAATATCGCAGGAATTTAATTTGAGATTCAAATTTGCGAAACAAAATTCTGAACAAGGTTTTTAAGTTAACTATATTAAGGCATACTATATAACTCCGGGATACTAAGGGTTGCGATTGTAAAAGGTCTCCTTTTGAGACATTAAAGAGGGTTGCGTTCTATGTAAAAAAACATTTGTAAACTTTAGTTGGTGTGATAAAAGAAGTGCAAGTAATGCAAAATTGAATATTCCACAAACCACGTAAGATATTACAGTTTAAATAGATGTAATCTAAATTGGTAATCCAATCAATAACTGTAATATTTTTTAAACAGACTAATGCATTACAGAATCTAATCTTTAACTCATAGAAAATTTGCTTCGTTGAAGATAACTTGACTACGAAGAGTTCTTACCTCATGAACCAACTGACACTCCGGGAAGTATCACCTCAAGTAATCATTAACGAAGTAGATGTTTTGTAACAAATTGTAATATTTTTATCATCTCTTTAAAACAATGCAACTAAATGTACCCGTCAGTCTTTATTGTTTAATAAATAATATGTATCTTGCAAAAAAATTCATTTTTTTAGGTTAATGCGTATTAATCAAGCATGAATCAAAATTATTAACTATTTTGTTAACGAGAGATTATTTGGGACCTTTGGAATGGTTTATTAAGTTGGTACTTACTGAAACCAAAATTAACACTACAAAATACAAACGGCTGTAGAAATTATTTTTTAATTTATACTTTAATTGCCTTTTAATATAATTATAGTTTATGGGACATTTATAAATTGAGATCATTTACAACAACGGTCTAAAACTTACATTGCATTCCGGTGAATGCACAGACTGAGACAGCTGACGAGCTTTTACTTCTTTATACGAAGTAAAGGACATTTTGTAAATGAGAAAATTTTCCGTTACCTGATTTCAACAGAAATATCCATTTTGGTTATTTGTACAGACAGAATGCAAGACAGAATAAAGGGCTCTGTTCCAAAACGGATTGTAAAATAGTTTTTTTTTTTTTTTTTTTGTGACGTCTGTACGTACACTGCCCCTCAAAAGAGGGGGAGTTCTATATTTCCTATTCTATTGAGCCGATTGCCGAAATTCAACTTGCTTTTTTCATGTCCCGAAAGCGCGACTTAGGATATATATTAGATTTATATATAGTATCATTCTAACATAGGTATTTTGACACAAAATCGGACTTTTTCTGAAATAACATGCCAATATTTCTCCATATTTCGATTCTACGATTTAAATAATGCCAAACTGCCATGTCTTGTAAAACTCGCACATGCAGTTTTTACAAAATTAGCTCTCAAAATTTTAGCTTCTCAAAGTTAATTGAATTGCATATATTTATTAATATCTCTTTTTTTATTAAACTTACTTGATTCCTTCTTCCAGAATTTAAAATTTAGGCTATATGCAAATATAATTCGCATATGTTTCAACATTTGTTTTCAAAATTCATATTTTAAAATAATTTTTATAAATTTTTTGTAAAACATTTTGTATTATAACCTATAAAATTTTTAACATCGACTTAAAGAAGATGCATTTCTAGGTACACCTACATAAAATTAAAGTTTTTTTTTTTTTTTTTTTATTCAAAATTTTCTAAGATATACAAGAAATTATATACTGGCACGTTTTGAAATTTGGCATCTTATTTTTTTTTTTTTTTTTTTGAGCGATAATAACACAAAATGTGGTTTACGCACTTAGTTAAAATGATTTGAAAGTATAAAAGATGATTTTTTACCATTCATCTGCAATGCAAAACAGGAAAGGAAAATATGTTGCTATAAATTAAGAAGTTCGCAAAGTAAATTATTCTTCGCTGGAACTGAAAAAATGCGCCAAGATAAATTTTGGATTTCTCCATAAATTCCGCACCAAATTTTACAAAATTTAATATTTACGCATAATTTCAATTGTAGAATGGAAATATGAAAAAAAAACTGGCATGTCATTTCAGAAAAAGTCCGATTTTCTGTCAAAATACCTATGTTAAAATAATTACATATATAAATCTAATATATATCCTAATTCGCGCTTTCGAGACATGAAAAACACAATTTGAATTTCGTCAGTCGGCCCAGTAGAAGGAGAGATATAGAATAACAACCCACCTTTTTTTTTTTTTTTTTTTTTTCCCTGTGTATGTATGTATTCCGCATAATAAAAAGCGTTTGTTCTCAGCACATTGAAATTTCATACATGGGATTGTAATAACATCTAGTTGCGTATCTCTATTTTCTATTATAATCGGCTGGACCAAAGGTGGGTGCCAATATGGGAATACCGGCTTAAAAGTCCTTACTTGGCCTTTATATTCGCAATCGTTGATCATAGTCATACACTTCCACATACAGAAGTGTTTTAAATCATGGAAATATTCCTCCTTTGTCAATGGCAAATTTAAAAAAAATAATTTTGGACAAATAACGAAATCTAACGTTTAATGTGGTCACGAGGTTCCTATACTTGTGTTTAAGAATGTTTTAAAGGCGTTATGAAAAATTAAAAATGCACTAAATTTGTATCAAATTTACCGAGACAAAATTTACCGAGATATTTAATTTCAAACTTTTCAATTTTTAATGTCATTTTCAACTTGCTTTGAGGGATCGGTTAATTGAATTAGGATAATTCGAGAAAAGATGCCGAAATTTTAGCGTCTAAAATCATTAAAGTAATTTTTTTATTATGTTCTTGAATATATGTGACATGCCTGAGAATTTAGTAATTTTATCCAATGTATGTCTAAATACTATGATAAATAACATCGTTTTATCCAAGAAATATATCTCATAGTATTTCAACCCTTTAATCATGGATTTAATGTATCAATTTCGTGCAGCAGACATTTTTCCAGATCTCTTCATTGAAAGTTGATGGAAACGAAACATATGTTCACTCTGTTTCGCAAAAGGATGATTCTATGAAAATCCATTTCTAAAATACTATTTCCTTAGAATTAATGGATTAAGTTTTCTTGTCTTTTGATACAGGAATAATTTACGTTTTGGGACATCACCCAACTTTAATAAAGCACATGCGGCAAGCAGAATGTGTTTCAATGCTTTATTTTTCAAATAGCACATGGTTTCAGCAATGGATAGCAGGTTGCTACTCTGTCAGTTTGCAAATTCATGTAAACTCTCAGCATTAGAAGAATGAACATATTTCTGTATGCTCTAAACCATAAGATAATAATTTTAAAACTTTAGCATTCTTCTTGAAATTTTAATACAAGTATAGCAATTTGATGCTTGATAGAACCTGTAATATTAAATTGAAAAGCTTCACCTCTTGGATATTTCCTGCGTAGAAACGTGTGTGATTTACTCTTATGTAAACGAAATAAACCTGCAGCAACTTAAATGTAAAAATGCTGCTAAACTGTTCTCACTCCTTGTTGAGGATTATGATTAAAAAATGGTACCAGCTGCATAACTATTCTTTGGAAAATCTGCAGAAATAAAGAATTGCCATTGCATGAGGCATCTTTTTAAGTATATTTATTTTACAAACGCGTAACAAAAGATAAAATAAGAAATATTGCAAACCTTAACAAAAAGACAGGGTGAGCACAAAAATAATCCCTAATTTCAAAAGGATATAACTAATAATCTGTCGAGCATTTTTCTATAGTTACATAAGCTCAGGAAGTGCCTGGTGATACTGATTAGGATCACAAGCACTCAAAATCAAACAAATACATCACCTGTTACGCGACAAGTAGCGACACCGTGATCTAGTTTCAGTTAAACGCCTTGCAGATGATGACGTAATGCTGTAGATCAGCAGTTCTCAAACTGTGGTACATGTACCACTGGTGGTACATTACAATATTTTTAGTGGTACAATTTTTAAAGAAAAGAATTTAATGAATATTCTAAATGAAGGTAAAATAGACCCCCTTTTAACATTTTGTTTTTAATCTTTATTATTCAGAAACACATATAATTTTTAAGTTTTTGACTTTTACGGCTCTAACTTTAATGTCAAAATGATGACGTTTCCAAAAAAAAAAAAAAAAAAAAAAAAAAACAGGCTAAATTTCACAAAATTCACCATTTTTCTAAATCTTGTAATACCTAAAATGTTAAAAATATAGAATGTATATAATTTTAAACGTATCTTGTCGATGCAGGCCGTGTGTCTCAGGTATCTTCTTTGCTTTGTGCACTATATTATTTGCTTAATATATGTATTATTACTCACTATTTATCACAATTGTTATATATATATACTCGTGGTATACTTATTTATATTTTATTGTAATGTAAAAGTTTAATTTACGAATAAAATTAAATAATAAAAATTTAAAGGGTTTTTGATCTTTGATTATATATACTCCATTAAGGATGCACTGATTTTTAATTGCGAAATGTTTTTACGGTGGTGCATATATTTTTGTTTCATATTTATTTGGTACAAACTTGTAAAGTTTGAGAACCTCTTCTGTAGATCATTCAGGGTTGTGGGCTACGTAGACTTTGTCCTTCACGAGACCTCAAGGGAAAAAGTCACTCGTGGTTAATTTCGGTATATTGATCGGTATATATAATTTGCTGTATACAGATCGCAAACTGTTTGTTTCGAAAAGTTCTAGCTCGCATCAGCTTGTAAGGTATTTCTCCCGTCTTCCTAGCGTGCCTTCGTGGTGTAGTGGTTCTGCACGCTGAGCCGGTATTCCAGAGGTCCGTGGTTCGATTCTCGGCGAAGGTGGTTGCTCATTTTTTCATCTTGCCTGCTTCTCATAAATACCTTATGTCTCTACAGTGGCGCCCGAACTAAAAGGATTGTGGGTGATGACTCTCCACACCCAGAATTTGGCGATTGGGTCCCCTAAAATCCCCAGTCGCTCTTTAAAAAGAGGGAGTATATAAGGTATTTCTTCCGCGTTCCTAGGGTGCCTTCGTGGTGTAGTGGTTCTGCACGTTGGGCCGGTATTCCAGAGGTCCGTGGTTCGATTCCAGGCGAAGGCAGTTGCTATTTTTTATCTTTCCTGCTTCCAAAAATATACCTAATGTCTCTTCAAGCTTCTTTGCTGCAAAGTAAACGCCATTTTGATTGTCAGTGCCTTCTGTCTAAGTCAGAACTAGCGATTCTTTAAAGTAAAATTTTAAAATATATTTAGTTAACTCAGCTTTGAACAAATTTTCATCAAAATATCCTTATAACTATTAATTATATAGCATTTTGAAATTAAGAACTCTTTTCGTGCTCACCTTGTATTCTGTTTATCCAACTGAAATGAATTTGTCGACATCTTAAATATATTATTTTGATTTCGTTTAGTATCACATCTGTATTAATGTTACGAAAGTAAATGCTGATTATCAGGTGTAAATAAAAACTTTTAAGCAATGTTTAAAGTAATTAGGATAACTTGGGTTATTACATTTACTTTTTTAATCTAAGAAATTATCAGAGCAATTTTCAGAAGCATTTCAATAACTATAATGAATCCTTAATTCCGTAATTGTAATAAATCATGAACTATTTTGCTCAGAAAGCCCCAAATGATATAATGTATGCATGAAAAATAAATAAACCATATTAATAAGATGAACTCTACTGAAATTTCCTGAAAACCTAAAGCAGCGATTCTCATTAGGTGATACACAAAGAAACGAAGTATTTTTAACTATTAAATTAAAAAATCTCGTGACGAAAACGTACAATTGATAGAAATTTCCTGTGATTGATCTCGAACTGAAGATTTCAAAAATAACACACTTGTTAACTTTTGGCTGAGCGAAAAAAAAATGTAAAGGCATTTCAAATAAAGCTAGTAAAATTTTATTAACTTTTTGCAGAACCTATTTGTGTGAAGAAGGATTTTCTTCCTTGTTATATTTGAAAAATAAATACGGAACAAAATTAATAGTGGATCCTAATTTATGGTTAAAACTAAATAAAATAAGATTAGGCATAAAGAAATTGAGCTCTGTTAAACAGACTCAAATTTCACACAAATTAAAACAGAAACCAATTTTTAGTCTAATATTTTTTATGGGGGTATATTTAATACACATAGCTAATAGGCTGGGCAAATGGCAATTTTATTTTCAATATTTCTATTGAGAAACGGAAAAATAGTCTTTGTAAAATGTTGCGGTGGTAGTTAACAAAAACAAGTTTTTCAATTTTTGTTTAGATGGTATGCGTTACTCAAAAGGTTGAGAACCGCTGGACTATGTTAAGGATCTTGAACTTTAAATTAAATTAAATTGAATTTATAACAATACATAATTTTCTGTCTCATAACGTTTTCAGAATTATAGTATGCATTTTCATTTCTATCACAAAGGAAATAATGAAATAAATTATATCCATATTACCCTTAAAATTCTATGACATAACTTAAAATATTCTGCTTATTGATATGAAAACAAGTTTCTTATTTTTTTCTTAATGTATGTCATGATTTTTATCACGTTTTGGATAATATATGTGTGGATTGGGATGTAAGTACTTAAAAACAGAGAAATTCTGTAGGTATGACTGTCTTCATGGAATTTTAATTTTTAAACTTCTAATAAAACTAATTTTTGCTTTAAAAAAATAAAATAATTATAGAAATTGTATTATTTTATGCAGGGTTCAATCTTTTATTTTCTACAATTTTTGTGTCATGTTATTTACTACTTGTAGGATTGCTAGAAAACATTTATTGCAGTTATACTGTTATTATACTAAAAAACAATCCTAAAAATATTTTTATACTTATAGTGTTGCTTATTAATATTATAATTGACATAAAAGATAATAGTATATCATTCTTCTTCATTATTTTAGCTATATAAAATATTTTATGCAGATTGTTACATTTACATACAAGTATCAGTATTTAACTGTTGTTGTTGAGTGCCCATATTCAATATTTAGGTGACAAAGAAGGCCTTACGTCTTTGAAATTACATCCCCATGTCTATCAAGAATTTTTAGAGGCCTTCACCAATAGCTTATTTTATGCTTATTATTTAATGCTGTTAATGCTTTTAAATTTTACATTCATACATTTTGAAAATATTTTAATAACCGGACAAAATTCTTTTAGTTTATTTACAAATCGGTTGTTTCATTAACATTCTTAAAACAGTGAAAAATGCAATTAGCAGTCTGATCAGGCCAGTAAAGACGAATGAACCTGGGAAGTTTCCCAGCCAAAAGCCTTCAACTGGCAAACTCAAAAACTGCTATTTTTCATAAAATACTCTCCTGTGGCTACTGAAGCTAATTATGCAAATTTGATAAATTTCCGTTGTTATAAAGACTCGGTAGAGCCATATTCGTTTAGGGAGCATGAAATGTAGACAGTACTGAAGACGAGATAGCGAATTCTCTCTATGTCTTGAAAACCGGACAACTGCCGACTAAAGCTATAACAAAATTTTTATTTTAAATCACTGAACAGATAACTTAAACTTCTAACTCTTCAATTCTGCTACTTAAATACTATTTGTGAACTCATTGATAGCTTGCATATATACGTCATTTCCCTTTGCATTCTAGCAGGAAACTGAAATCAGAAGGGAAAGAAAAGTTTATCAAGATAAAAATATTTTATTAGAACAAAATAAGTTCTTTACAGCTCTTTTCTTTGAAAAAATATAAACTTATAAACTTTAGCTAAAACATGGAACAGTTAATTTATGTTTCCTCTTTCAAAGCATGTTATGAAGAATAAAATATCACTTTTGTGTCAAAAGAAGAAAACTGCTTTTTGTAAAGGCTACAAAATAGACGTTAGATTGAAAAGCGATAACAGTCAACACTGTGTAAATGTGCTCAAAATAGCAGTAGGTAGGTTGTAAGGATTATGTTAATTTTATTAACAGTTAAATTTTAAGTTCTTTTCCTGTCGATTCTTAACTTCAACTTACTACTTCGGTAGTTCTAGATTCATGTCTGAATATGTAATAAGGAAAAGCGGTATTTAGCCGCGAAGTTCTTCGGTCTTAGCGAGAGAGTTACCAGGTATCCTGTCTGGTCGTGTCTGCCTTTTTAGGCTACTCTCTCGTAAGTTATTAATTATTAAGCTAGGCCCTTGATAACTTCGCAGTCTATTAACGTAAAAGGGTCAACTCGGTTAGAATCTTGATAGCTTTGGCTATATCTCTTTAGTTTAGATTAGCTTTAGTTTAATTCCTAGTCTCTTACGTTCAAGCCCAAGTGTCGGCTTTAATTGTACACTCCAAGGTTCGGGTGGAAGACAGTTCTGTTTAATATTATTTGATTAATAAAGGGTTATTTACTCTTCCATCTTGTTGTTTCTTGTCACACGAACTCAAGCGATTATTCCTTTATCAGTTCTCAAGATTCTTCACTTTCAACTGTAAATTAGCATTTACAAAGTGAGGAACTCTACAAGGTCATGAAAATGTTTAAACAGAAGCTCTTAAAGAAACTGTACATGTCAAGTTTCTCAAAAACTGAAGTTATTATAGTAGACAGTTGGTCCCATTTACGATAATATAGATTTTAAAATTTCATACTAAAATAATGGCTCTAATATTTAAACAACTGCCACGAAAATTGAGAATAAATGATAATGATTGCTTCATGATAGGCTTTCTTCACTCTAATTTTCTTAATAACACTGAACCTCTTCCCATGAAAAATACAAGAGGCTCTTGAAATTGTTTCTAATAAATTCTGGGTGAAATATCACATTGAAATGCTTTTATATTACGTTCATTTTATGATTCACAGAAGCTGAAATAAATAACTGGTAATAATTTAAACAGTCTGTGATATTTTTTGCTTAGAGAGATTATTACCAGTTTCGAAGAAAGGTAAAATTCCTTTTAGAAAATTAATAATAATATAATTAAGGCGAATTCTTGGAAATAATTTTGTCAGATTAAGCAATTAAAGGGTACGGAATTTTTCCAATTTATTATCAAGAGCCTAGTTAACTAAAGTCATTGAGAATTCAATATTAATTTTTAAAATTCCCTAGTATTATAATAGCAGAAAAAAATCATGTTGAATATCACTATTCATCTAATTAAAGGGCGTGTTTATGTCACTTTACCATTTCGCCAGTTATATTCTGTGTTGTTCACTTTATGTAACAGTTGGCTAACGTCATTAGCTTTCCCTAGAGAAACATTCAACGAAGCGTCCTTTTTCAAAACTTCGTGATCGAAAATTATATTAAGACAGGTAATTAATTTAAAATCACGCGCGTTTATTAATTAGATGCAAAGGGAAAAAATACCCGACTAAAATCCAAAAAGCACCGTAATTGCTTTGCAGAATATTTTTTCTTTCGGTTTTAATCAATGTGTTTTGATTATTGTGCGAGAATTTGAAGACAACATATCTGAATTAATAAGACAGTTATCTAATTTTATATAAAAATAAATTTTCGGATCAAGTAGTTTTGAGAAGTATGTTTTGTGTAAGTTTTAATGATTTATAAAGGCTTTTTTGTCTTATTTTTAAATGTATTCATTCCAGGTTAATGAAGAATTTTTGATAAGCGTTAGAACGTAAGTCAAACTGCGTAAAGAACAAATACTTTACCTCTCGGTATGTCTTTTCCGTTGCTTGTTTATTTTTGGTTTAGACTGATTTAATAAAAAATTAGACTAAGATCCTTAATTAAGCTCATAATTGATAAATTGTACTTCGCTTTCCAAACGGCATTATCGTAAACACTGAGTTCATGTTTACTCTTTAATAACTTCCAAACTTTAATTTTTTGCGAAATATTTATATTTAATTTAAGTCTAGAATGTATCAAGTGCTTTTCTTAATATAAAGGGAGGTAGGAGAAAGGAAAGAATATGTGAAAAGTTTCAGATTTAACGGGAAAGAATTTGTTAAGGTTTTTTTTTGCTCTCGTTGAGCTGGCAATTTACCAGTTTTCTATTTGCGCTTGTCCATTTCTTGCTAACCCGTTTCTTTTTGTCTTTATAGCTTTATAATAAAGCAAAACTCTTTTCGGTAATTGCGCTATATACAATTCAGTAACAAAACTGAAAAAAAAATCAAAAGCAGAATATATTAAGAATTCCTTATGCGCCGTTAAATGTTCGGATACATTTTTCCGTTTTTACCATCTTTACTGAGTTCATCTTACCAATGTTGAGTTTTCTTACTAAAATGGATTTACAAACTGTTTTTGGTATTTTTATTTATAACATTTGGTATGTTTACTATATTTATTAAATATCATCTTATTGGCGCTTACGCCACAGATAATTCGATTCAACAGCAAAATGACAAAATATTTAAAAACAGCATATATTTATAACTTTCGACAGACAATCTCGCGCTTTGCAGAATAAAATGCTTTCTTTTCATGCATTATTGTCACTGCTTGCATTGAAATCGTTGAGTTTGTTAATCAGATTTCGTTAAAGTTTACAAAATATGAAATAAATAATAAAACAAATTCAAAATTTAAAATTCGACGTTCCATACGCGCATGTTCGGGTGGAAGACATCGTTATTCAAAATTTTATGGCTTTAGGGACCGTCGTTTTTTCTCAAAACGAGAAACATATATACATAAATACATTCAGATTTTTCATTATTTAATTTCTTTAACTATAATGCAAGGTGATAATATTTTTTGATAGCAATTTGAAAAGTGATTCAGATTTTTATACAGATTTAATGCAACATCCACTTTTAAGAAAAATAGCTAGTTTGGATAAACGCTCGGCTTTGGACTAAAAAATAAAAAAATAAATGGTTTTAGTTTACGAGCTGTTTCACTGTTCCCATGTTCTTTTGTCCTGTGAAATTTTATTCTAAATTACATTCAAAATAGTCTTTTTTGATTAATGATAGTGTGTTACGAAGTGAACATTTATTTTGAAATTGAAAGTCTGTTTTTATAATTTTTTTTTTCTTTTCTTATACGAATTTCTGTAATCCTGAAATTGATTGACATCGCATATGCGTTGGTATTAAATTTTTTACTTGCTGTTCTATCATTTTGCATATATGAGGGTAATTCAAAACAAAACCTTAAATACATTTTTACATTGACTTAATGAATAAAAGTAGAATATAAATATATCATATTTTAACATAGTCTCGCTGACATTCAACACATTTCCTCCAGCGCAAAAGAAGAGCAAGTATTCCTCTGGAAAACATTCTTGGGGTCATGTGCGCAGCCTCTTGTGCACCGCCTGGTAAACCTCTTCATCCGAACGAAATTTCTTTCCTCCCATTGCGTCTTTGAAGAGATCCAAACACGTGGTAATCAATTGGGTCGTGGTCTGGGGAGTATGGCGAATGAAGAAAAGTGTCAAAGTGAAGGTCAGTGATAGTTGTAATTGTTGCACAAGAATGAGGTCGAAAACTGTCGTGTTAGAAAATGATACCTGTAGGCATACTTCCACTTAGCTTTGATTTGATTGCAGGCATTTAGATTTGATTGCAGGCAAGATGATTTTTCAACATATCGGAATATGACGCACTGGTTATGGTGTTTCCCTTACGCATGTAGTGTTAAAAATAATTCCTTGTTCATGCCAAAAGAGAGCCAGCATGGTTGCGCCGGAAACTTGGGTCTGGATGATGAGAAATTGCTCCATTTCTTGCTTGCTCCCTTTGCTTAAGGTTGGTTGGTGCTGGTGGACCCACGTTTCATCAACTGTAAAGATTCTTGCAAGATATTAACTTTTTCTTCAAAGCGCCCAAAATTTCTTCGCAAACGTCAACGCGTCGCTCTTTCAGTTCTAGAGTGAGATGCCGTAACGCCCACCTTGTACGCGTTTCGCAAAACTTAAGCACGTCATAAATAATATGATGTGCTAAACCATGACTAATGTTCAGATCTGCGGCTATTTCGTCCTTCGTCACACGGCAATTGCCCATCGCCATTGTGTGCCTGATCTTGGTGGGGAGCAACTACCACAGAAGTCAAGCCGTTTCTGGACTTCCTACTCCACTATGATATTGTTGCAGTAATAAACATGCCTCACCATCCTGGACATTTATTAGCCGATAGATTTCAATAGATTTCGTCCTTCACAGCTCAGAAAACGTGTGACAGAGCGTTGTTTTCATTGATGCATGTCCCAAGCCGGGCAGTTATTTTAAACTTCTATTCTGGCCGCGTTTCCCTTGTCTTCAATATGCTGCCACCTGCTGAACTTTCATTGCCAAGTTACAGAAAAACGGCCCTGAAAATGGAATGTTTATTACGTTTTTATGGTTTGCATTTGACTCCTCTACGTATTTTGAGCTCATTACAAACTTTTACTTGAATGTGTGCAATTATTTGTTCCTAAAATTGAGGAAATAATATTCATACACTAATGTCTTGTGATCAATAACTTTTCAAAACGATTTATTTTACGTTTATTTTTATTCTTATGAAGTTAAAGACTTCTCAGATTTTTGAAAAGTTTCAAAACATTTATATTGTTTGAAATTACATGCATTTTTTTGCTAACATATTTCATGTATGAAATTGTAACTTTACAACTATACCCCTGCTAACAGCTAATATTCGTATTTCAAGTTATGTTACGTTTTTACTGTCATGGCTATAATAAATTCCAGCCCGTTTTTTTCTTCTTTCTAATCTGCCTGATAATCGAGAATTTTGATTTACCATTTCACCTGATATCAACTTTGAATTCCACCAACGGTGTGACCTTTTTACATATTTTGAGCGTTATAAATGACTGCATGTTTGAAAATGTAACAAAGGATTTTGATTCAAACTGAATGCCAGTTTATGATCAGGTAAGGATTTACGTTCGAGTTTGATAGACTTAAACAAAATTATTTAAATGTTTATTCAATTGTCAGTTCATTTTTCTTTGTACAAAATTAGTACAACTGTTTGGAAAGTTTTTGTTATATAAGCGAATTTTGTGCAATCAAATTTCCAGGGGTGTTTCATTTCATACTAAACCATATGCAAAACTACATAAGTTTGCCATGTACAAAACTTAAAGTTTTGTGCACATGTTTGCACAAATGTCTTTGCACATGTCTACTCAAATGTTAAATTTTGACTCCGTAAAGACAGGTCGGAGGCTTATCGCCCAATCTTAGTCCTTCAGTAAAGTAACAATAAAAGATTGTTTTGAACAAACTACTTTATAAATTCTTCAGTCTTATAAACTTAACGTGTTTCGTGTAATAAAAGAAGATATTGACTACTTGTGAAATTAGAGAACAAAAGAGTTAACGTCAAACTGAATATAGAACAATTTAAATTTCAAGATGCAAGGAAACATGTATTGATCAACGAATCCTGGACCCCTCTCAAAGGTTTCAAACTCGAACTTGATCTTTTTCTGTGTAGCTAGATAAGAACGCCTTGTCTCATCCCGTGGTTAAATTCAGTACCTCAGTAAAGGAAGGCAAGATTAAGATTTATGAAGGCAGCGTGAGAAATTTTAAATTTGAACGCAGATTTGCAGACTTCAATGCAATTCAAATGGAACTGTATATTTTCTCCACCCCTTTCAAAGTAAATTGTGAAGCAGTGAGGCCGGATTTGAAGGTTAAATTAATTGAGCTACAATCTAACAATCATCTCAAATTGTTTCGTAGTGTTTCAAAATTAGAGTTTTATGAATCGTTATTCAATTTTCCGAAATTTATTATCTCATGCCCGAAAAATAACTGCTGTTTTCTTCATCTTATATATGTGAGCAAATGATTTTTACCATGAACCTCAAAAAGAATTTTATTAGAAATAGATTGGCTATAAGCATTTGGCATCACTACTCAGGATTAGTCGAACCTGAGTTTAAGGAACCTTTAAAAATGCAGTTGCAGTTTTATTCATCGTATTAATACTTGTATAACCTTTTTAATTTTAGAATAAATTACATTAGCTCTCCAATTTTTTATCTTTTGTTCTTTGGTTCGCTCCTAAGGAAGTTTGCTCATCACTACTATACTTACACTAAGCTGAATCTTATACCACATAGCAGGTACTCAAAATGCTACACCTGGAATTAACTGACACGTTCGAACTTACGTCATAATTACAATTAGACAGTATGTAGTAAAACAACTATATTACGACTTTTAATAATTTCAGATTCTGGAAAATACACATATTTTGCCCCATAAGACCCATTTTTTTTTAAATTTCAAATATATGTAGTACTAGTTAAAGGTGAAAAGAAAGATTTGCAAACAAACTTGAGGGACAGTGAAAATACGCTAAAACTAGAAGAAATGAAAACCTTCAGATATTCATTAAGGCTCCTATCCATCCAAGTAACGGGAATAAAAGGTAGTGTGAGACAAGGCAATGCAGGCTGCAATAGAAAGCTCGTTTTTCTACAGAGGGGTAAGAAGCAGTTATTTCCGGTGGTTCCGGCAGCAGTTGCCTTATTTCTTAGGGTGGTCTAGTAAGTTGTTAAATTGAGTAGCTTACCTCTTTCTCTAAATCCCCCTTGTAAGGACTAACTTACAATTATGAATCTGTCGCAATTTAACCGTAACTGGACTTTCGAACTCTTATTTGTCTAACTGTTTATTGAAATGCATTATTTCATGTACCTATACATCTAACTGTGAAGAAATTAAGAACACAACAGTAACTGTATCTCTGTGAGCAGTGTAGTTCGACGTTACGTGAGGCACATGCTTCTTGTTACTATTTTTTTTTAATTACTGAAGCTGTTAATGTTGCAAAGCTGATTATCCATTTGATTTAATTAAGCTAATTAGTCTATAATCAATTAGTTCTTTTTGAGTACTCAATGGATGTAATGACCTAATATACTAAAAATCCTTTAGCGTACTATATTGGAGAATGCTTATCGGTAGGAGACACTGACAGATGCTGTTGTTTCTATATGTGTGCCTTCCTTTGCAACAGTGCCAAATATTTCACACTGAGAAGGAATGAAAAGAAGAAGATGAATATGCGATGAAAAGAAGTCTCCCATTCATCCTCGTCCTCTTTCGGGTTAAGCCCCTTGAATGGCTGGGCAGATGTCCAACTGACAGTCACTATCGACAGTCTCTTGAGCAATGACCCCCGAAATTAAAAACACTGATGCTTGCAGTTGCTACAACAATTCATTTCAGAGAGATAAGATCCTAAAAACTCCTAGTACAGCAAAATAAAAGTTTGAAGAAATGATGAAGCAATTTCTTTCAGTTTATGTTCCGATGAAATAAGCAGCAATAAATATTGTTGAAGTTTTCAAAAGGTATAATAAATGCTATATTGTGATGAAAGATGATCATGAGGACTAGAAACTTCTCCGTTCAACATTTTATGAAACAAAACATTCCATTGCAGAACAATACGGATAAATGAATATTCAAAACCAAATATTTTGGTATGTTCTAAATATGCTACAACAATAAATGTGTTACAAACTTAACAATTTACATGCTATTCAAGAAATAATATTCCATGTGTTGCCAAATGTGTAATCTGTAAATTAACAGTCATGAATTAAAATGAATAAAGATAAAAGTCACAATTTCTATACACAAAAATATGGTGAAATCCAAATTTTAAGAATAATACATACAGGAACATAACTTACGTATTCACTTTCAGGTAAGAAAAGCAGGCTATACCATTTAGACATTCATCAAGTTTATCCAAATTCCACCGATACGAAATGTTTAATCTAGTTGATATATTGAGGACATTTATGCTATATCTTCTAAACTTCGGTGTGAAAATATCATCAAAAATGAATATATTTCCTAAAACCTTTCAAAGAGATGCAAACAAAATAAAATTAGCTTCCAATTTTCCAGATTTCCAAAATTTAAGTAAACTTTGCATAGTAAACAAACTTATTTTAAATAAACTTGTACTCCGCTAACAAAAACTGCATTTTATATCTTTTTATGTCTTTCTTTATTTCATTTTTCATTTTTTACGTTGCTAAAAAGATAAACTGTTCTTTCGCGCTACTGTTTCATGCTTCAATGATTCTATACTATATTTTAGCATCTGCCTAGACAGAAACGATTCAAAGCAGCTGTCTAGACAAAAACTTTGGGTAGATGCAACTTTATAAAAAAATGTTTCATATTAGTTTTGAACAAATGATTGTAATTTTTATCAGCTATCTATATTAATATAATATTTATACTTTGATTGTTTTCATGAGCCGAGTTTTTAACTCGTTCCATTTCAAAACTTTAATCAAGTTATGCATGTGTACATATATATATATATATATTCATACAGTACAAAGTAAATAAATAATTGCCGCTTAAATGTATTACTAAGCTTTATTCGATAGCAAATAAATATCATTAAATACGTCATAATGTGTAATGCATTTTTCTGTTCTAGGAAACTTGAAACCATGGAAAATCGAACCTGCGAGCAGGATGCTGATATTGTTTGCGAAGAATCTACCAAGATATTCTTCGAGACTCCGGAAGACATGCTGAATCCATCGTCCATCAATCCATCTTTTTTACCGATCGTACTAACGCATGCCATTATTTTTCTTCTTGGATTTATTGGAAATACTGTAGTTATTGTAACATGGGCGGGATCCAAGCCTACAAGGTGAGTGTTATAACAAAGACCTTTTCTGATTAATAGATTAACCAACGGTTGAAGTTTCGCTGAATCCCACTCAGAAGACATATTTCAGAGCACAGGGATATACTGAAGATTTCGTGTACTTAATAAAAAGATACAAATATAATATAGCGCCATATAGAAGTAACAGAATAAATAACACTGCCATAACTTCATTCTGTAACGAATATCATTTATTCTCACACATCTTTAGAAGCTGTTCCACAAACTCTGAATAAAGTTTTTTAAATCAACAGTGATTAAACAGTTTGTGTAATCATAAACATATGAATAATTAATATTCATCTTGGTCATAGGTTTTTCATTATTTATGGATAACAACTGCAGAGGTAAGAAACCGAAGCTGCCTAAGACCATCTTTTGATTTCTATTGTTGCGTTTTTTCTTCTGACACCAGCTGTTACGTTATTTTCTTCCTTCACGTTCGTACGGGGTTTGTGTGGATTTGGAGTGAATAACGACGACACTACTTCATGAAATATCCAAACGCACTTTATTTAGCCAATATTAATCAGAACAGCTCCAAAGTCACTTTTTACAGTCGTCGAAGATCTACTATAAACATGCTGACACAATCAGCGACACAGCTTTCAGACTATCAAGCTATCACAGTGGAGACAGCTTCATTGCAAAGCACCAGAGTACAGCTCCCGACTCTGCTTGGTCGTTTACGGAACTCCACGTACTCTCGAGACTCTCCAGGCTACAACTCGCTATGCACTAGACGACACACAGAACACAGCTCCCGACTCTTCGGTTCAGTCGTTCCAGGAGCTGAACACGCTCTCTCGACAATGCACTAACCGCGATACGCTAAGAGACTCCTTCGGTGCACTCGACGACCCACTCGGCACTCGCTGCCCGGCTGTCAACTCAATTGACTCCGCACGGACTAACTGGAGACACACTATCTCGCACTCTAGACGAGGCACACCCACTTACTGGCTGCGGACCAGCAGGGTTTATACAGCTTTCGGCTTGTGTTCGAGAACAATCTGGGCTAAACCGGTAAGAATTCGTTCCAGAAGGTTCTCCATACGTCCATGGCATATCGCCAATTTTGTTGCCAAATTTCGCCAAATTTGCGATTTCTCGCCAAATGTGCAACCCTGCCTTCTCTTGCCATTTTATGGCAACCCTAAACCTGCTTTGCGGGAAAGCTATCTTACCGGGCCTGTACATTTCATAACACTATGTACTATTTCATCAGGTAATAAATTTTAAACAACCGATCCAAATAATTCAAATTGTCCTCATGGCTTACAATAGGTATCCTAATAATCGCTTGTTGAAGCATATGCAAATCGTACCTCGAAGAGGGTCTGAAATGTCAATAAAACATATTTTTGCTTATCTAAACGCTTTCTTAGCGTGATCATTATTTTTACTAACATTCGTAATTTTTTTATTAATTGATGCGGTATGCTTTAGGTTAAATCCACCCTCAGCTTCTTCTTCACCCTGAAATGCAAATTAGGTGCTTTAAATGCAGTAGTGAAAATGTAAGTTAGAGAGAGAGGGTTTTGCACTTCAACCAGTGACGCTTTCATAAATAACTTGCCTGTGTAGCTGTGTTAGTTTGAGTGAGATCTAATTTTTTGATATTACTTGCTAATTTACTTTTCGACTCTTGTGCATATTTGCATTCTTTTTCTCTTTATATTTCTTTTACTTACTCTTTTTTACTTTAGTTACATGCTATTAGTACAAATAATATTTCAATTTTTTTTAAATATCAAAAATAAAATACGTAACGTATTAGGCAAGCTTACCTTTGACGTCGCGAAATTAATTCCAAGGGAATCGGAAAACAAATCTCAGAATTACCGACACATTAAAGATATATTTCTGAAAAGGTTTAAACGTAGGACTGACAAATATATATAATTGTTTTATCAACATAAGAAGAACCCTGATAGCACTTGGCGATACTTCTACTTTGAAATCATAATCTTCTTAGGGACGGCTTTCAAAATTATTAGTGAACACTTTCGCTAAGACCTTATTATAGTTAAGCAATTAAAACGCGAGCTCGCTAGGATACAAAGACCAATTTATTGATGATTTGCCTGCTGCTATTCATTTAGTGAACTACGAATAAACTTGATGCGTAGCTCTCAACCGGGGTTAAAATAAATTTCCTGAGAAAGAGAAAAAGTATACAATTCTGGTGTAGGTTTTATATTTATTTTAACTAACATTTATTTTACGTTTAAACTATTTTTCATGTCAAGCCTTACTTTCCCCTGGAATTGCCAATGCCAGAGTATGTAAATTTTAGTACAACGCGCAAGGATTCAAACTGTCAGCAGCAGTAATTCTGAGTTAAATAGAAGGGAAACGAGTTCGAAGGTGTGCTTTCTTGCTTCACGAGCGTTGAGGTGGCTAGTTAGAAATTGAAGAACCACGCGTTTCGGCCTGTGTGCTTGCCTCGGCAGATTGGTAAGCTTTCAACGTAATATTCAGAAGTTTGCTGAACTATCAGCGGTATTTTAGAACGCGGTAAGGTTAGTTACGTTTAGAGAGCCTCGTAGTTAGTCACTTGTTATTATCTCTTTTAAGTTTCTTATTTTTATTTTACGCCGGGTCGGCGTAGTTTGTGAGCGTCAAGAGCACGCATTTGTAATTTCGAAAGTTGAATAAAGAGGGATTTAAACCCTTCTCAAGACTTTGTCTACTTTTCAGTTGTTAGCAGTCACCACTATTGTTGCGTGCAGGTTGGAAGCGCGCAACATTACATTGGCGCCCGAACACTTGTCGAACTGAAATGGCCGAAAATTGGATGGAAGCTGCGGGACAACAACAAGAAATGGCAAGCCAATTGGAAGGATTTGGATACCTGGTCCAGACGATGAGAGCGTCAATTAAGCCAAACGTCAATTTCGACGGAAACAATTCGGTGGCGATATTTCTAGAAGACCTAGAAAATCATTACCAGCTCTACCCTGCGCCTGAAAGACAAAAAGTTGCCATCGCCACATCTCCTCTAAGAGGACAGGCCGCACTATGGTGGAAGAATATAAGCAAATTTTTATTAGGGGAATTCGGAGGCCAGACATATACATTTGAAAATTTGAAAAGGTCGTTATTAAAGGCCTTCTCCATAGTGAAAGATCGAGCAAGGCTAGAAGCCGAACTATATAGTTTTATCAACGAAATATAGAAGAGTTGACGGACTTTATTCTGCGAAAAATTAAGCTGACGGATATGCTGTATGGGAAGAAACCCGACGCGGAGATTATTGAAATAATCTTACCAAGATTGTTACCTGCTGTTCAAGACTACTTCGAAATTAGAAACCCAAGCACATTGCAGGAGCTCTTCGAATTGGCGGTCAAGTTTCAAAATCGCAGAATAGCGGAAAAAGCGAGAGGGGCATCGTATTCTCAAAGTATCCGAAGGCAATCTTCAAATGAGGAGACCAGAAATGCAAACCGCTCTTATGGGGGAAAGAGCTATCAAGCTAACTCATCGAAACTCGAAGGTCAAGGCCCAGAAAGAAAATTCGAAAAGAAACATCCGCGTACCCAGAAGGCACAGATTGAAAGGAAAGCTTTAAACGAGTAGAGGGGCCTGTGAAAGGGAGGGTCCAGACCCCGGAAGTTTTAAAAAACCCTCAAAAAGACATTTAAATACGGTCATCGTAAAAAACTCACATCTACCAATTATACAAGTCCTGGTTGGCAATGTACCAGTAGAAGCCCTCATCGATACCGGAGCAGAAGGGAATTTTATGAGCGAAAATATCTTCAAAAAGAGTATAGTTCTTATAGGGTATGATTATTTAAAACCAAAAATACGGAAATTATAGCGGCGCAAGGAAAAACATGTCACTGCATCGGGAAATTATCATTAAACATACAGGTAAAAGAGGAAAGCCTCAAAGTATTAATTTTTATAGTGAAAAATCTGCGAAACCCTCTTATTTTAGGTATGGAGTTTTTAAGGGCCGCGAGGGCCAAATTGAATTTTCAAGACAGTTCCGTGGTACTGGAGATGGACCAAAGGGTGGTGGAACCTGTGGAGACACCGCAAGTGGACCTTAGCCATCTGAATGACCATGAAAGGCAAGCCATCCAGCAAGTGGTGAGTAATTTTGCTAACTTGTTTTCAGAAAAACCGGGAAATTGTCAGATAGTTACGCATAAGATACAAGTAACTGCCGAAAAACCTTGTAGGACTAAACCTTATCGGTACGACAAACAAAAGGACGTAATCATCGAAGAACATATTCAGAAGATGTTAAAGAATAAAATAATAACGCCCATAAATAGTGAGTACGCGAGTCCAGTCGTACTATGTAGGAAAAAGAAGGAGTTTCCTCCTTCGGATAAAAGGGCTTAGTTTGCTATCGATTACAGAAAACTAAATAGTATTACTAAATTTCCAGTTTACCCTTTGCCGGTTATAGAGGAAATCATTAGACAGATCAAATCGACAAGATACATGTCTACTTTGGACTTAACGTCTGGCTACTATCAAATAGCTATGAGACCCGAAGACGTACATAAAACCGCGTTTATAACAAAATCGGGCACTTATGCATTTTTACGCATGCCCTTTGGGTTGTGTGGGGCCCCATCAACATTCCAGAGAGCTATGGACATTGTTCTAAAGCCTGTCCTAGGAAAATCAACTTTAATTTATCTAGATGATATAATTATAAAGAGTAGTACGTTGGAACAACACATTAATGATCTAGAACAAGTTTTTAAATTATTAAAAGAGGCCGGTCTTACAATTAACGCCTCAAAATGCAAGTTCGCAACTAAAGAATTTAAATATCTGGGGTATAAAATTTCGCAAAAGGGTATAGAAACTCAAAGATTCAAAAATAAAAGCAATCAAGAATTTCCCACCTCCCAACACCGCCAAGAAACTTTCTTCTTTCCTTGGGTTATGTTCTTATTATCGGTCATTCATAAAAGATTTTGCTAATATTGTTGAACCCTTGTTAGTAATTAAAAGAAAGAAAAGTAAATTCACGTGGACAGCGGAAGCAAATACCGCATTCGAAAGGTTAAAAGAAGCGCTTATCAATGCCCCTGTTTTGAAATTCCCGGAGGAGGACGAAAACCTTGAAAGAAAACGTTGAATCATACACAAAGGAATTATACAGCTATAGATAAGTGATAAGTGACGGAGGACGTGGGCACTGTCCCTTTACCTTAATGGTTAATCAGTAAAGCACCACGTCCGCCATTATCCAGAGCCGCCAATGGGGTTCGCTGCCGTCCAACTGCCCGGGTCCCAGTGTTTGTTGATATGTGAGAAAAATATAAGTACATGGCCATACAGGGGCTTTTTTAACATGCTACTTTTACAATACGTTACGATACTAATGATTCAATTATAATACATTTAAAAACTAATTTTGCAGCATGCACTATATATTACGATACTGATTTATACAATTCATACATTACCAATTATACATTAGAGTACTAATTATGCAATTTCAATACATTATAATAGTAATTATGCAGTACACACATAAACTTTACAGTGTATGTTACGATGAATAATAGAAAAATTACCAATTATACAATTATTATACATTACAATACTAATTACATTACCAATTATACAATTATTATACATTACAATATTAATTACATTACCAATTATACAATTATTATACATTACAATACTAATTCAGTGCTACTGCTAGTAATTCTGATAAATATTACACATAGTTATGCAGTAATTCTCAAATGTATTCTCAAGCATGTAAGTACATATTCAGCAATTTTGAACAGTTTGGCACTGATCAAGCCTAAGGCAGAAGGTATGTGCATGACTTTTATTATTATATTCACGCAAATAGACAATTGATTGATAGTGTATTCACTTGCAGGTGTTTTTTTTCAAGCACATAATTACATGAACATAGTCAGTGTTACTAAGCTATTTGGCAAAGATCGGTGCCTAACGCAGATAGTTTGTCCATGATTTTTGTTATTTTTTCCACAAGATATTTTTGTTTAATTATAAATTTACAATAGGCTTGTCTATTAAGCTCTGGTAAATGAACGTGATGCTGCTCTGTGAGTGGGCAGTCTGTGAGATAATGATCCGGGCTGCCTATATTACCACAAACACAATTATCTGTTTCTGTAATTCTGAATCTTTCAAAGTACTGTGGAAAGGGGCCATGCCCTGAGACAAATCGGACTAACAGTGAATTCCCTATATTGCGTTCAAGATGCACCTTTGGAATAAAATAAGCTGTCCTTCGTCCTGTATTGCTGATATTCCATTCATTTTGCCATGTGTCAGTTGCTTTCTGCCTGAGTGTTTTTTTGAAGTGTGACATTGGCCAGAGTATATGATACTGCCTTATATTGTGTTCTGTAGGATTTTCAGCCGCTTGCTTTGCTAAAGTATCAGCAAATTCGTTCCATGCATGACCTGCATGCGCTTTGACCTATTTGAGGAAATATTGGCTATTGTAGTTTTCCCTTAGTATCTTTTGTATTGCAGTTACAATGGGAGAAGAGTGATCGGGATTATTGATCGCATGTATCGAGGATAAACTGTCAGTAAATATGATAGCTCTATTATGACGCTGTTCTACTAGGTAAGTTAATGCTTCTTTTATAGCCAACATTTCGCTCTGGAAGACAGTATTATTTTCATGCAAGTGCCCTTGCCAAGTATGTAGAATGTTTTGGTTAGCGACTGCAACAAATGCAATTCCTACGCCATTATCAATTTTCGATCCATCTGTATATAGGCATACTTTAACTTCTGGATCTGTTGCGTTTTGGTGCAGTATGCGGACTCCAATTCCTTTCTTGGCTGGATGTATTTGAACATTAATTAGAGATCCTTCATAATCCGAGGGGTTATAAATCTCATCTTTGTATTGAGTAATTTCACTTAATTGCTTCAATGTTTGCCTAGCTGCCTCTTCTTCAATTCTAATGTGTAAAGGAAGTAGTCCGGCAAGCACATTTAAGGCATCCGTAGAAGTTGTATGATAGGCCCTAGTAATCAGTAGTGCAAATGGTCTTTGAATCATGTTTAAGTACTTGATTTTCCGACCTTGCATTGGTGACGCCCATACAGCGCATCCATAGGTAATGATTTTTTCAATTACTGTTTGGAAGAGGATTTTCTGAAAATGGTGACTGATGCCCCATTTATTGCCTTGAAATTGTTTTAGATAATTGGCTATGGTCACTGCTCTTTGTTTCAGATTGAGGAGGTGCGGAATCCAGGTGAGTTTGGTGTCAAAAATGACTCCCAGATAGCGCAAGGTTTTTCACTATTTATATGCGTTGATTGTTAATGCAAATTCTGGGCTGTCTGGTAAGTGAGCCACCTTTTTTCGGGAAAAGTATAATTTTTGACTTGTTATCAGCTATCTTTAATTTCCGCTCTAGAGAAAGTTGATGAAATTTTTCACAGACTTCATTACAATTCCTTTGTATTTCATCGCGACTCTTAATCTTTACTATGAATGCTACGTCATCCGCATACGAATGTATGCTTGCATATTCAGGCCAGGATGTCGCTATGATATCATTGAAGGTAACATTCCACAGATGTGGCCCCGCACAGGATCCCTGAGGACAGCCCATAGTTTTTGGTTTTCCAATATTCCACTATTATGAACAATGATGAGACGTCTGTCAGAGAGACAGTGTGAAAGCACCTTAAAGATGTTGCTGGGGCAGTTAACTGATCTTAATGCTTCCTTTATTGCTGGCCACCATAGCATATCAAACGCGCTTTTTAAGTCAATGCTGACTAGATCCGTGTGGTAGCCATGGTTACGGTTGTCATAAATGGCCTTTTGTATATCATTTAATGCATGTAACGTAGAGCATCCTGTGAGAAATCCATATTGGCGTGGATGCAGATAATTTCCAGAGTGTATATGATGGCGAAGACGATTCATGATCAATTTTTCAAAAATTTTCCCCAGGGATGGTAGCAAGCATATAGGGCGATAGGCCGAAGGGTCTTGACGGTTGCGGTTCTTTTTAAGGAATAACACAACTTGTCCAACTTTGAAGGCCTGTGGAAATGTGCCTGTGTGTAACAGTTTATTAAATAATTTAACAAAGAATGGCAGGCAAGCGCCCACTGCTATTTTCATTATTGCATAATTAATTCCATCAGGGCCTGGGGCCTTCTTTTTTTGGTAATTGTCTTAGGACTTGTTTTACTTCCATATTGGTAAAGTGGACGTCGGATGGTGTTGGAGGTGTACTGTTGTTAATTCTCATTTGTGTGTGACTAGCTGTATCATCTTCCAGAGAGTCTTGGTATATAACCGAGTTTAAAATACTCTGAAAAGTTGCAGCTGTATGTTGGTTGGAAAGATCAGGAGATGTAATTAGCTCAAATTGAGTAGGTTTAAAGAGTTTTTCTGTAGCTATCTTATGTGGTATGCCATAGACATCACTAGACTCCGTACAGAATGTTCTCCAAGACTGCAGTCTCGATTGCACAATTAGCTTTTTATAGGCCGCTCTTTCTCTCTGAAAATCACAAGTGTATTTGTTTGTTCCTTCTTTCTTGCTTGAGGCGACGACGAAGAGCTCTGCATTTCTTTTTTTGAATTTGCAAATCCTGCGTCCACCAACTGATGTTTTGTATTTTCTTAGCGGTGCGTGTCGGCAACTGTTCATCACAGACATTCTTTAAAATTCTCATTAAGTCATTTGTTAAGTCTTCCATTTCTGCCGAATCATGTGCTTGATCCAGTGATGATATACAGCTATAGAGAGAGAAACATTAGCCGTATTAATGGCTGTACACAAATTTCGAGTTTATTTCGGCAAAGCGCCAGTAACAGTCTTTTCGGATCATGCAGCTGTTGGTAGACTTTACTCAGGGAAAAACCTAACGCCCAGGTTAATAAGATTGGCTTTAAAACTCCAAGAACATAATCTAATAATCAAATATAAACCGGGGAAGGAAAACAATGTAGCTGACGCACTTTCTCGTATAAAACTGGACGATGAAGGCAATGAACTTAAATGCGCTGTGTTGACTTCAAAATTCTAGATTCTAGAGATACGATTATCACTGAACTGAAAGCTGATCCTGAATTTGAAAGTATCTATGCATATTTGAAAGACCCCGAAAGCTTTGAGCACACAGATATCGATGCGATAAGAAATAGAGCAGAAAACTATGAAATAATAGATAATTTATTATTTTATACGAAAACAACAAACGAAAATCTCGAGTACAAACCAGTCATCCTAGCCTCGCTTCGATTAAGCATTTTGAACGAATTACACGACGCGAAAACAGCGGGTCATTTAGGGGTCAGAAAGACTTTAAAAAGGTATGCGAGGCGGTATATTTCCCGCAATTATACAAAATAGTAACTGAGTATGCCAGGTCCTGCAATCAATGTCAGTTAATAAATGATATTAATTAGAGCCCGGCCGGGTACTTAATTAGCATTCGCGCTACATTTCCCAATGAAATTTTAGGCATAGATTTTCTTGGTCCTTTCCCCCAGAGTGAGTTAAATAAAAATCGTTTTCTTTTAGTAATTGTAGATCATTTTTCAAAATGGACAGAAATTGTTCCACTTAAACGCGCGTCAGCCAAAACAGTCGCAGACGCATTCTTACACAGATACATTTTAAAATACGGTGCACCGATAAAAGTCATTAGCGATAACGGTAAACAATTCATTAGTCAAATATTTGAAAACATATGCACTGGACTAGGCATACGCCATATCAAAATGGTTCCGTATAGACCACAGGCTAACATAGCAGAAAGAGTTAATAAAAACATAGTAAAAATAATTCGCAGTTACGTGAGCACACATCACAAGCGCTGGGATGGCTACATAAATGAATTAGCTTATGCTTTAAGAACGGCAAATCACGATACTACGGGAAAAACCCCTGCAGAATTATTTTTAGGCCGACAGTTAATTACGCCTTTAGATAAATTATTCTTTGTGCAACAAAGAGAGCAAGAGTTTAAACAAAAAGATGTGCAAAAGCTGATTGATCAGGCGCTTAAAAGCTCGGATACGGCAAGAAATAGGCAGAAAATATATTATGATAGAAAACGCCGTGAAGCAGATTTTAAAGTTGGGGATAAAGTATTGAAGAGGAAATTTTCTTTATCAAGTGCCCCAGACAATTTTACGGCAAAGCTAGCTCCAAAATTTGAAGGCCCCTATGTAATTCAGGAAATCAAAGGAGTAGTATTATATCTTAAGAACGAGAGAGGGAAAATCTGTAAAGCAAGTCCCGACCAGGTGAAAAAATACTATAATCCAAATGATTTTGAAATCCTTAAAAGTTTCTTGCAGGACTCAAGTCTAAACGAAGTAGAAGGTCCAGAGATAACAACAACTATTCCACCACCCAAGAAACAGAGAACTGAAGAGAGACCTAGCCCTTCTACAACCCGGACGTCGGTATCAAAAAGAAAAAATAACTTTCAAACTCCAGCGTTTAAGAAAAACAAAAATACAGATGCACCGGGTAAAGAAACCGTGGTAAAGAGAAAAACACCACCTACAAAGGATCGCAGGAGAAATTATATATCAAGGAGAACTCGCACTCGGCCACAGAGTCAGGTGCCAGCAAGGCCGCCGTTCCGGAAACTGAAACGGCAACAGGAGGCACAAAAATACGACGAACAGAAGAAATTCAAGAAAGACTCCAGACCGGAGGACGTCAAGACCAGCCGTTCCAGGGAAAAACGGAAATGCCAACCACCAGACGATTACTCCGCCAAGAGGCCAGCATGTAGAGGACGCAAAAGAAACAGTAATGTGGACGATACTCGGAGGGCAGTAAGGAGAAGATTGACATCCATGAAACCTCTAACTTGGGACCAATATTGCCAAAAACGAATGACGGAGTTTCAAGCATCGAAAACTCAAAGATAAGTTAAAACCTTCTATAAATTTTTTTTCTCTTTTGTTCCGAAATGTTATGCATAAGTACGAAGTTCTATGTTTTGACGAAAGTCAATATGTCTCGGTTGAGACTTAGTTTTGTTTTACTTTATTTAGCTAAGGCAAAAGTATTATTTTCTTTAAGTGTAAAAGCTAAAAACAAGCATTTTCTGTTGGTCGAAAGACTAATTCTGTTATGTTAAAGCCAAAATTTGGCCGAAGATAAAAATAACTTCGTATTCTTGTATTAATAAGAATTTTAGTTTCAGTGCCGCCAGCTTGGCGAAGAATGAGTAAAGTAAAAATTTATTTTCTCTTATTCATTTTATGGTAAATTTTAAAAATCATATGTATTAAAATTTTGTAAATATACGTAAATACTTGAAAGTTATGTAAAAGTAGAATTTAGTCTAGAAGCATAAAATTTTAGATGCTAAAAGTAAATGCTCAAAAGCAATGAATTCAAATTTAAGTATTGAACTGTAGATAAAATCATGCTTTAGAGCGAAAGCCTGCATGTCTAAAGATGAATGAGGGGGAATTTAGAATGAATGTGTTTTGTAGGGTTCTCCACCTACACTTGAATTTTAAGAATGTAAAGTAGCTCATCGAGTTGTAGAATGTCGAGTAAGGTGTGTCAATTTGGTCGTTGAATTCTAACAAATCATTGTGGTTAGGGGAAGTGTTGCAATACTAAAACACGAATATTCCCGTTTGACACCACACATGGTGGAGAGCCAGGGTAAAGTTAAATTCATGGTTGAATACTTGAATGAATGTGAATTAAGCAGTAACTAAGGAAAATAAATCGTTCAAAAACAAAAACTTATTCAGTGGCAAGAAAATGTAAATTATAATGTATTTAGAAAGATACTGTTACTTATTCCTTCCAGATGCTGGAAGGAAGAGAACAGATTGATTGCTGAAGTCCAGGAAACGTTGCTGTAAGAAGAGAGAATTAAATAAGTATTTACAGAAATTTATTCTACCTTTTGTGAGATAACAGATTTTTTTTGTAAACGAGGCTCTTAAAATTTAGTTCAGAATTGTGGAAACTTTTCAACAGGTCCTTTCTAGGACCTGCTTCCAAGTTTACCAAATTCTGGCAGCGGCAAATGTAGGGCTTATATTTATTTTAACGAACATTTATTTTAAGTTTAAACTATCTTTCCTGTCAAGCCTTACTTTCCCCTGGAACTGCCAATGCCAGAGTATGTAAATTTTAGTAGAACGCGCAAGGATTCCAATTGTCAGCGGAAGTAATTCTGAGTTAAATAGAAGGGAAACGAGTTCGAAGGTGTGCTTTCTTGCTTCACGAGCGTTGAGATGGCTAGTTAGAAATTGAAGAACCACGCGTTTCGGCCTGTGTGCTTGCCTCGGCAGATTGGTGAGCTTTCAACGTAATATTCAGAAGTTTGCTGAACTATCAGCGGTATTTTAGAATGCGGTAAGGTTAGTTACGTTTAGAGAGCCTTGTAGATAGTCACTTGTTATTATCTCTTTTTAGTTTCTTATTTTTATTTTACCGCCGGGTCGGCGTAGTTTGTGAGCGTCAAGAGCACGCATTTGTAATTTCGAAAGTTGAATAAAAAGGGATTTAAACCCTTCTCAAGACTTTGTCTACTTTCCAGTTCTTAGCAGTCACCACTATTGTTGCGTGCAGGTTGGAAGCGCGCAACATTACACTGGTAGCAAAAGAAATGGTTGATTTCTAACTAGAAATCATTAAATGGGAAAGGAGATAAAACAGATCATCCGACCTTAACACGTTGTGGATGCGGTAATATTGCGTTTATCAAAGCAAAATGGCCTAAATGTAACAATCTGGCTGAAAGTATGGAATCAACGTGTTTTGAAATATTCAGTTGAATTCCTATTCATTGACTTCAACCTAAGTTGCCGTCTTGAAATTAAAGATAAATGGAATTTGAGGAACGTCATGTACTGACAGTGGAACAATCCATTCCATTGCAGTAAATCATTAAACAAACATAATTTAGAATAAGGAGTAAGTTGTCATGAGATGAACATGACGACAGCGTTTACCAATGGGCATCGATCTAAAATATTAGTTTGTATCACAATTGCAAATAATGAGCAAGATAGAAGAGTTTGAAAACTAAGCTCATTTTTTCGTCAAAGGCCAAAATTAGCGATCATAGGAACATAATTTTTTCAAAACGTGGGAATCGTTAGAAATTTTAGAACTGGCAACTAGTTCTGCCATAGCAATCTTAAATATCTTGGAGGTGCATATACTAGTGTTGAAATTAATTCTTTCTCTTCCTTAAATAAGAAGTAAAGCATTTAACTGAGATTAGGAGAAAAATTTCGACATCATGTTGATGAAATACGATGTTATTTTCTAACCAAATTAAGAAGGGGTTCCCTAATTGAACACTGCATAAAACACTGTGATGAGTGCAACCGTTATGAATCAAGGACGCTGGTTGAAAAGAAGCAAGATCTTAGAAAGTAGTATGCTGATAAAATTTGCATACCTATATACCAATTTAAACTAAGATATAAAGTTTGTTTTTCCAAGCGCTCTGCGAGTAAATCTGATAAACAGAAAAATGTGTAAGATAATATCTCGTCGAGAGAGCTCCTATGCTCAGAACTCATTGCTCAGCGAATATCTCTGAAGCTTCTAATCTCAGTGATCCAGGTACTAGTTTATGTGTATATCATTCCACGGTTTTAAAACCTTGCGTTAAATCAAATTCATCAGCCTTCAGCCTGCGCAGAAGTGGAAATCCCCCAAAAGTAAGTGCTGTTTTCTCGTCGGATGACGTTGAACCCATACTTGGTGGCTATAGCAAACCAAAACACTCACCGGAGGTAAACTTTGCTCTCCTCCTCCTAAGGTTTAAACTTGAATTCTGCCACAGCTGGCGAAAACCAAAAAGAGACGATCGCGCAGTTGACTTCCGAAAGTGCCATGCATAACGTTATGTATACCATCCCAAGCTGTAACCTATATGTAACTCCTTTTGTGTTATTTTTAAAAATAAATATTTAGAAAATTGCTTTCCGAGTGGTCATTACAAAGGAAGGAAACTTATGTTCTTGTTACAGCAGAAAAAGTATTCCATTGAATTTTTTAGCGAGCGAGTTTAAGATTTAGCAGTTTATATTATGAACATAAAAGGTATTTTTTCCCTCTTTTCGGCATGCCCTTCTTGGTGTAACTGAAGCACACTCAACGCATATTTAGGCTATCCGGAATTCCAATCCTGCACATATTTGCGTGCTTCCATGGATGCAATATAATGACGCAACTCATTAAATAATTCGAATATTTTTATTTAAAGGATTTAATCATCATTACGAAGAATGGTTGCTATTATGTTTATTGTAGCCACATAGTATTTATTAACTTTTGAGAATTTTGAAGTTTATGGGAATATGAAATTTTCATATGAAATTTTCATATTTTCATATGGGAATAGCATAATTTTCATATGAAAATGTCTATGTTTAAATTTAAATGCTCAAATATAAATGAATGACAAACAAATTTCTACATTATTAAACCTTCACCTCTAAGGAGAATATCCTCAAGTTCATTCATAGAACATACAGTACTGCAGTAAGATTGTTAGTCAAAGAATGTTGAAGTTACTTTATTAGGTTAATTATGACCTTAAATATTACCTTGTTTCACAAAAGGATTTATTTAAATGCTTCTATCATTATACACCTTAGTTCACTATATAAGAATTTTTTTCCTAAATTTAACATTAATTAAATAACTGGAATTTACAGAACGAGTGAAATTATTTCAAACTGCAATACATCATATTTCGTAATTTAATTTCTTCTCTAATGATCTGCGAAAAGATAATAATTAAATTTCATACCCGGAACTTTTACCATCGAGTAGCTACGAGTAGCAATCTCAATGCCATGATATTGGAATTCCTAACTGGATGCATTGCTGGGTTACAAGCTTAAACCGATCGAAACGTATTTATGATCATTTTGTATAAATGAAATGCCGTACTAGCTTCATCAAACTCCACAACTCCACGCCTTTTCTCTTTCAACGTAAGCAGTTATTAAAAAATCTCACTTTACCTACATATTCCATAACTCAAATTAGGTTTTAATAAGTTCCATAGCATGGGGAGACAAAACTTCTGTTTCTATACATGTGAACTGAATTTTTCAGCTAAGTAATTTCTTCATTAACTTAAAAAATTAGAAAGCATTAAAGTCTCTCTTTTCGTGCATTAAAATTAGCTACACTCTAAATTGAATCATCAAAATATTTAAAACATATTGCAGTTAAGGATATTTTCTTATTATTTAAGTACAATACTGCATACGCTCATGCGAATTTTAAGCAGAAATGCTTTCAAGTTTGAAAAAAAGCCATATCGGTAAAAAATACGTTTTCAACCATCTGCAATTGATCAAGTTTTGTTAGAAACGAACAGTATCTATATTGATTTGTGAGCAATATGTTATTACTTTTTATATGAGTCTGAAAGGTCCTTAATTATTTTCAAATTTTATATATTAATTTTGACATAACTTGTTTTATTAAATGCATTAATTCAGTTTGTAGGGATTTATATTTACTTTAAATAACCAATTTAATTTAATTTTACTTTTTTTCTTATGCCCCTTTCATTCCCCTAATTGTCAATGAAGATAATTAAAATTTGGTATCGGACGTGTAATATTAGAAATTCTACCTTGAAGAGAAAAAGTTTAAATACCGAGTTCCTAGATGGAAAGTGAGAGAGTTTTGCGGCATTTGCCGTCAGCTCTGTAGCGTGGGTTTCTATTTCTGCAGTTTATTGATGGTTTATGTGGCATAACAGCTTTTATTTTGCTGCCACTAGTTTTCGACGCGGTTTAGGTAACAGGAGATTTCTGAGCCCTGTAGAGAATGTCTACTACTTGTTAATATCTTCGAATTTTTAGTTTAGTTCTTGTTATTTCAGTTATCGCCCGAGTGCGGCGTAGTATGTTAGTCACTTCGACGCATTGTGAATTTTGAAGAGTTTAATAAAGAGTACTTTTAACCCTTCTCCTGTGCACTTACTTCACATACAGTTCCCACTTGGAAGATAAGCAAGTGGATCTCACAAGTTAATCTTTTCTTTAAATAGGATATTATATGTTTCTGCGGTTAAAATAAAGCATGTAGGCAAAAAGTAAAATTAATTGGAACATTTATTTCGCAAAAAAAGGAGCATCTTAAACGTATTATTGATTAATTAATACTGTAACCATTCTATTAAAAGAATAATCTACTTTTAGTCAGCATATTTTTGCGTTAAAACAAATTTAGATGCTCAGAATTCGTATTCTGTTGCTTTAAGCCTTCTGTAATATTTTTTTAAATACTAGCACTAAAATACTAACACACAGTCCTCTTAAAAGCAAAATTAATAATATTTTTGCCATTATTTTAAATATATAAGAACGTATATCCAGGCGTAAAACATGAGTGTATATTAGGATGGGCCAAATAAACGCTTAAAGTTGCCCATAACCTGGCAATGCAAAGTAAAGGAAAACTGATGTGTACACCACATGACTTCCTTGTACGAAATACTAAATTATACGCATTTTTTCTTGCATTTCATTTAAACTTATTGGATTGAATTAAATCTACTTCGCCGACAGAGCATAAACCACAATAGAATAAATGCATTCTTTAAAATTCACTCTAGTATTTGTTTACCATAGCGACACTCTGGCGCTAGTTTCACTTAACGGTATTATATTTCGTATATATTATAACTCAGAATGCACAAAATTTATATCATTTAAATAATTATCTAATCGTTGCCACATGTTCTATTCAAATACTATAATAAAGCTAGAAAGATGTATTAAAGAAATTAAGCAAACAAAACAAAAAAGAAACAGTTTTGCACAGACGATTGAGTATTTCTCATTCAATTAATTCAGTTCTCACTTCCCGAGAAGGCAAAAATACATAAAAACTCAAAATATCTGTATTACAAATTACGAAGTAAATCTTAAACACTTATTTCCTCAAAAAAATTCCAGAAAGGATTAAGAATGATTTAATTCGCAATAATAAATGAAGGCGTTACCTTTGTTGTTGCGAAGGTAAGTTTCTATAGATTGGCACAAATCCACTACCCTACTGTTTCAAATGTAAACAAGCAATGGTAGCTGTCAAAAAAATTAGTAGGCTTAGCGGCACTTGAACAAATTTAAAAATGTTGATAATTCTAAACATATTGCATACAGATTTACTAAAGGCATAAAAACCTTAACCGGAAGATAAGAACAACATAATTCAATCATTTTTAAAGCAAAAAATGTACAATTTACAAACATATAAGAGTAAAGATTCTGAGATCACTGAGCCGGGTAACAGAGTGGATATATATATATAAATATATTTATATAAGTTTGGGAGGCCGATTGCAACGAAAATACGAGATGCACAACTACATGTTATAGCAGTCCTATATACAAAATTTCAACGTTCTGACGCTATTCGTTTTTGAGTTATGCGAGATACGTACATACGTACGTTCGTATAGGCGCCACGAAAAATTCTCTTCAGAATTCATTTTAAAGCAATTTTATAATTTTTTGGAGGAAAAGAGTATTTTATTCTGTCCTTACGTAGAGATATCACGCAAAAACATCGTTAAATTGCATTCGATAGCGGTCAAAAGGAATATTTTCGTTGAAATATGCTGCCTGAAACTTTTCGCGATTACAATACTTCCTTTTTACTTCGTACAAGGAAGTAAAACATTTCATATAAAAATTTTTCATATTAAATATAGTTTTTTACGTTAGCGCATCGCAGTCAACATTTTGAAAAATACAGAAACTTTTCTTTTTTTCGCCAATTTTTTTTTTATAATTACTAAACTTACTGCTATACAATTTGAGGCATATGAAACACAAAAAAGATTTAACACATATAATTTCAAATTATTTATTGTTAGCACAAAACGCTCAAGCAAAATTGTGTACAAAAATTGCAACAGTTCTTAACTTTTATTTTTTGTAAGCAAACGGTTAATATATTTACCATTTATAATTTTGTTATTTAAGAGACTGTCCCTCTTGATAAGAAGTTCGTCCTAATCAAGCCGTCTCCTGCGGCAGCACTATCATAAGTTTAACACACCATTTTACAGCTTGGATGTGATAAAAGAATCTTTGGATATTCAGTCCTAGCAACGTTCCAGTATTTAAGAGATTTTTGATGTTCTCATCCGTAACGTTCCTTTATAAGGAATGATGAAATACATTGAAACTATTTCCCCAAATCCTGCTGATGAGGTAGTTAATTCGAAGTTGAGTTTTAGCGTGGTAAAATTTCATATAGTCTTTCCCTTGAAAGGTGGTCGAGTTTTCAAAATTTAATGCAGAGTAGTTCCCTGATATGTCTGCTTCCATCCACAATCACTGCAAGGATCAAATTTTCGGGATAAGCAAAGAAAGTAGTTCGCTGAATTAGTGGGTTGATAATTTGAAATTAATTTTCAGTTAGGTGTCCTGATTTACTGATGGCTTCTAAAATTATCTTTATACGGTCTCTGTAAAATTTTTACTGTTTTCCATTTTGAACCAGAGAGATATGTAACTATTCAAAATAAAATGTATCAACTGCCTAATTTCATCAATATTTTTTCTAAGCTTAAGTAAAGTCTGAGAACTCGATTTGCTGTCGTCTTGAGTGTTAAAGCGGACAAGGAACATGAACTGCTAAATCTTTTAAAATTGTACTTGACTTAATGGTTGCAGAAATATCAAGTAAATAAAACTGAATCTTCTTCAACACTTTTTAGTCGACTTGAAGAATGAAGAATTCAACAGTTCAAAGTGAACCATTGGAAGGTTTTCACAACCAGCGAGTTTTTCCCGATCGGGTTCACTGAAGGAATTGGGCTCTGTAGTAACACAATCCAGGTGATGAAATAGGTGATGGAAACCCAATCCATTGAAGTATAGGAGACATGTAGCTTACTGTGATGGTTTTCTCCAACGTGGAATTCGATGTGGTAGGTAACACCATTTTCCAAACCAAGTATTAGTTACAGTTCTATCTCTCCTTATGACATCAAGTACCCAAGCGTTGTCGAGTAGAAAATCATGGTAGAAGCTATGACTTTAGCAAGGCATGTAGAAGAAGAAACATGTCGGTATATTCTGATCCCGATACTTATAGTAGAGAATAATGATCCTCTTCTTCATTTATTCGATATCACTCTTAATTCATTTTATAACCCATCATCGTTCTAAAAAAAGACAGCACACAAAATTGGTTTTTGTATGAAATCTTTGAAATAATTTAATTCAAATTAAAAGCGATTTATTATTTAAAAGTCATTTAACTATTTATATGTTTTCATAGCAAGTTATAATTAATTTAGATATTTTTATTAACTTTTTTAAATGGGGATTTTCGCAGATTTTTTTGCTTGTGTTTTCAATGTACAAATTTTTAAAGTTTTGAGCTCCAAGAAAAATATACATATAAATTTATTGAGGTAATATTCTATACTTTTATACCACTAAGAAACATTATCAAAACATTTTACCTAAAAGATAAATTTTCCTTGCAACTTTAACTGTCCTAAAAATAGGACGACGGTAAAATGCACTACTACATAATCCCCATTAGTTTATAATGGAGAAAATCCTGCCATTCTCTGTTATATTCCAAACATTGGTATTCTACAACTAAACCAGGCACTTTAATCTAGCTAGTAGATGCATGTCAATTGGCAGACAAGTATATGAAGTGTGGGGTAGGAGGGAGTTGAATAAATGTTTCACACACTGAGACTCATGAAGTCAATTTGTATTCCTTGAAGTAGACTAAATATCTCTCGTTTTTACATGCTTCAATTTTGCGTTTTCTTCTTGAAAATTATTTTGATGTTAGTACTATGTCGCGCAGACTTTTAAGTGAGCAAGAAGCCTTGGATATTTTGTGAGCTTCAGATTACAATTATGAATAACACATTATATAATAATAATAATACACAATGAAATAGTGATTTTACCCTCAGGATCCCGATGCATTGAGTAACGCGAAGGAGACTGATGATTTATCTGCAAGAGATATGGAAGAAATAATGTGTTATGAAGTAAGTCCTAAAGAGGTTGCGGGCACTATTGAAATTTCAGTTTCAACAGCAATGAAGAACATGATGTAAATCCCCCCAAATGGGTAAAATGTGAACCCTAGTTTAAACGCATTGACAGCATTTGTTGCTTCATGGAAGCTAAAACACTTATGTAGTGTGGATAATATGAGCCTGCTTGATTTTTAAAGAGACATAACAGTTGTCTACTTGGGAGTTTCTATTTCAACATACCCATCTTGCAGAAAACTGGGTATTCAACAAATTAATGAAAATTTTCTAAAGCTTCGAAATTAACATGTTATTGTAAAAATACTGGAAATAGACAAAAAAGATACCAGCTAATGATCTGCGCCGCAAAACCAGAAATTATTTGTAAAAAATGTAACGTTGGATGTTTAAGATGGTTTCTTCCATTCAACCTACGTAAGAACGATTAGCAGTGGGTTATAACATTGACCTATTTCTAGGACAGGCTCTATTGATCAAACTAATAAAAATTTGGTATTTGTTTTCGTTTTATATGTATATATAAATTTATATAAACAAATATTTGAGCATTTATAAAAAAATATTAATTTCTTCAATGTTTGGTGTGATACGGGTTAATTACTATCGCGTCGTTGTTTCCATCTGGGTACAGACTACATAGCGTTTGCTTAACAGACTGGTTTTGCAAATCGTTTCTGTTACAAGGTTTTCTTTTATTTTACTTTTTTTTTTAATGATAAGAGAATAGAATTAAGAACACCATAATCATGAAGGACAGATGACACGATTGCTGCAGTTTCTTGCTCGGAGACTTCAAGGTGGGTTCAAGATCAAACCACTTATGAAGGCAGTTTTCTATAAAATATTGCATAATTATAGTCATCGTTTAAACACGTTTCTAATACAAATTTGGACATACAGCCATTTGAAAAAAAATTGTTCCCATTCAGTTTTTTGACTGAACAATAAATAATTTGAAATTACAAAATTTACTTCATTTCGAGTGCGCGTGTATCTCTCATGTCCCAAATTTTACATGAGCAGCTACAGCATTTCGATAGTACTGAGCTTAGAAACTATAAAAAACATCAAACTTTCCCATTTTTTAAAACTTGGAAACCTAAAAAAAGGTATAATTTCATTTGAAAATTTTTTTTCCATTTTGCTTAGCTAGGCAAGAGGCAGTTTTTCCGGCGTACAAATAGAAGAATAAAAAAGGTGTTTTTTGGCCCTCACTAAAGTATATCCAGACGTAAACTGATAACCCTTTTGGGAACAAAAATGTAAAATACCTCTCTATATATTAAAAAATAAATAGATTTAGAAATGTTCTTTGTAATATTTTTCAATACAAACGGAATACTAAAAAATACTTTAAAATACTACAATCTTTAACATTTCTGCTTTTCTATTCAAAACTGTAAGGGCCCAGCAGCGGCCGAGCGGTAAAATCGCTGAACACTGGTAGTTCGATCCGAGGTTCGAATCCTGCGAACTGTTTTCGTGGTTTTCCCCATGTGTAAACGTGTATACGACCCAGGTTCCCTTAGAAAGTCCTCCACGAAGGCATCTCTTCCATGAGGCAGATAGCCCTAGAGGCTTTACCATAATCTCACACACACACACAAACTTGTAAGAAAATTTCTTTGCAGTTATATTATCCTTATGTAAGCAAACCTGATTGGAAGTACACCAGTTCATGCGTATAATATACAAGGATTTTAAAAACAATTAAGTTAGTTCATTTATTAGTACTTTTTGTGGACTTTACATTTTCTGTAGCACTTCGAGCTTTGACGTAATACGAATTCATATATATCTTAAACTTCTGATCCAATGCTCCTCTCTGAATACATGAAGCCTCAGTGGGATAAATTTTATACTTTATTCTATTTGAAAGAACTCTATACGTCAAAATGCAGCTGGAACCAAAATAAGTTAAATTCTACTTTAATCTGAAAATGTATTCTAAAAATAGTTTTAACTTACGTCAAAACTGTTTTGCATGTGCTTTATACTACAGCTACATATGCTGAGGAGTTTCTTTTCCTCCGATTCCCAAAAAATATTCTTTGGATTTTTTCTCAAGAAGATTAATCATTCCAAGATCTTTCGAACTTACTCAAAGGTGTCGGTTGCAACGGATATCTAAAAAGTCTGTTTTAAATTGAAAAATAAGGTCTTTCGAAATTTTAGAAATTCGGCAATGCGTGATACTATTGTGACTCCCGCTATTTCTATAGTAAGTCCATTACAATATTTTTATGCGAAGTCTAGTATGAAAGGATGAAAATAATTTCAGCTGTTCCGGTGAGAAATCCGTAAATGTTGTCGAGTAGTTCTTATATTTCTATTTCTTACACATAGTTTTCAATGCTTTCTATTCTCAGAATGCTCACTGCAAAAGATGGTTTTATTTCTTCGCGGTTTGATGGATTTAAGACAGATCTACCTTTATATTCTGTGAAGCATTTTCAAAATTCTCCTCTTGCATAAAAAAATCTTATTTTTATGATTTCTAAGCTCAAAACATTATTTATACATATGTTTCTCAATAAACACTTTTTTATGTATATATATAGGAAGGAACAAATGAAGTTTTATTAAATATTATTCAGTTCATTTTTATTCTCTCTCTTTGTTTCTCTCTTTACGTATGCATATATATGTAAGATAAAAAATATGAAAGCAAACTTCTAAATTTAATTCACCTCTTTTTCTTTGTATTTCATTCGGAAACTTCATCTATCCGTCCTAAAAATAGCGCTGTAAATCTAAACACTGCGTCATTCAAATTAATCATGCGATATTACGTAACCCTTAATGCAGATGCCTGTTGACCAATCACCAAATTGTAAACCAAAACAAAAAACTGGAACTTTTGACTCCCTCCCTTCTTTCTATGAACCGTCACACTGTCACTTTTGCTTGTGCTTTCCTCTTCGCCAGATGCTGTATTATAATCATGTATGATCTGCTATATTCGCTTCTATAGCAATAATATCAAAAATTGTAAGTGTTCTTTAACAGGCACGTGTCTCTACACGTACCAAGCGAATTGTGGCCACAAAATGAAAATTTAAATAAAAGGAAATTTAATCCGGCTCGACTGCTTTTTCTTCAAAAAAGGATGAACGCTGTAAGCATCCAGTATCTTACGCCATCAGTCCATCAGTATTTTACGTATTTCAGTATTCAGTATTCATCAGTATTTACGTATGTAGTATGCCTCAGCGTTCGTAATTCAATGCCTCCAAAATTGTTCTGCCATTACATTCTTCGACCAGTTCTAATTATGAAGAAATCTACACCAGTTTGTTAAGCTATGTTCACAGTGAAGTATGAGAAAAGTCCTGTTTCACCGAAAATTTTAATGCAAGTTTGTACCGCATTCACGATCAAATCATTCACGTCGTGTCATCCAACCACAGTTTTATTATATATATATATATATGTATATATATATATATATATATATATATATATGATGTGTGTATATATATATATATTGGAAAGAGTTGGACATATTGTAAAAATTGGATATATTTCAAATAATTGGACATTTTGGAAATAATTTTATGTATCACAGATATTGTATTTGTTCAAAATTAGTAGCAGTTTGCATGAGTATTTATTATAGGGATAGGTACTTTAGTTATTTATGTAAAGTATAATACTTTTGAAGAATTCTCCAAACTTTTCACATTATTTTAAGATGTTTGAGAATGAAATTTTCAGTTTCATAGTAGTATTTCAGTTCACTTGCAATGTATAAAAACTAGATCCGGGTTTTTAAGTAATTAATTGAATTCACCTGTCTATTTTTACTGTATTATCTAATTCACAATGTACTTTTTCTTATTCTCCACATTAATAGCTATGTTATTACGTCTCGTGTTCTTTGGAAGTATAAAATGTACGAAACGTTATTTAGACAGGAAAGCAAATTGACGTGAAATAACTGATTAAAGAACTAAACGAGACCTTAAAGTATGTAGCTCATAAGAAATGCACAAACAGGCAGTGTTAGATACACGGACTTTATTTCAGCCAAAAAATTACGTTTTCAGGTTTTTTTCATATCTTATTAATTGTTTATTTTATTCTATTAAGTAAAATAACATACCAAAGAACAAGTGTATCAGCAAGATACTGTGTCACCAAGAATCAGCGTAAGTTGCATACATTTTTGTAGAAATAGTTTTGAACATTACGCAGTAACTTCTACCGTTGCAGGTTCAAAAAAAAATAATAAAAGAAATGTGCTTATGCAATAACAGAGGAATAGTAAATTCGAAACAGTTCTAGCTAAGGAAAAAAAAATAAAGATTAAGAAATTTAGAAGGAATTATTTCATAGTTGTTTTCATTTTCATCAATATATGACGCCAGTAACATCTTCCATTTCTTTAGCAAGAGCATTATCAAAATTTTCTGGCTTTTTTTCTTTTATCGCGTGAGTTCCCATTAATACTTACGTAATAACCGTATCCACGAAGAGCTTAATGTCACACTGCTTAGGACGCACTATTACAGTAATACCAAGAGAATACTTGCAATAGCAGTGTTCCGGTTTGACTAGAAACTTTCACTCTGTCGATGTTCCGGTTTGATTAGAAACTGCCTCAGAATGGCAACAGTGAGAACTTGACTTCCGATTTGTTATGACGCAGCTAGAACGTTGCTCCTGAGATGTAACATTAGATTCGATTCTAGATTCTAGATTAGATTAATTTTAGTATTTTAATAAATCCTTTTAAAACTAGATTGAGTATTTGATCATAGAATTATAGCTGAACCACCGCTTTCAGAAATTTAGATGTGGCATTTAGATACGTCGTTAGATAGTTAGATGCGTAGGCAGCGACATTCGTGATTCGAATAGTGTACATTAGTGCGTACAAGCAGTACTGCAAATAGCAACGCAGCAATTAAAATCTGTGATTACGATTATAATGAATTTTCCAATTTAAATAGACCTATGGCTATTTTAAATATTTACAACATGTAATTTGTATTCGAATTGTACTTTTGTATTGAATTTGTGTGTTTTTTTCTATTGTAATTGTATGTATATTTCGCATTTTACTGACGTACACTGTGAATTTCTCCATGAGTCATGCTCCTTACGTTAACCATATTTCTAAATTCTTTATTAGCAGCACGGGAGATTTGATACTTGCATCTGTTAACCACATTTTATTTCAGGTTCTTGCGCCAGCTCGAACGGTACAGCGTAAGATTTTATATATATTAAAAAATTTAGAAAAATATTTAAAACAAATTTTAGTATCAAAAATAACTACCATCGTCTTTAAATATCTAAAATCATAGTTCCATCGTTACTATGTTCTAAAATTTATTACATCTTTATGACTTGTTAATTGAAGTATAATTAGGAAACTTTTATTATTCGATCAGGGGTAGGGCCTTGTAGCCCAGGTACTCGGGTGGTACACCGTTCTGCAAGAGGCACATACTTTTTTTTTGTCAGTTTCCTTTCTGTAGCTGAAGAGAATTCTGTTTAATCTTCGAATTTAGTCGAACAAATTTGCGCAACTTACACTGTTTCATATGGCTTTAGAATCTTCAACATTAGTTATTATTTGAGTAAGTATAAAATATGAGGCCCGGTGGTGCAGTGGCTAGCGTATCGCGCAGCAGCACCACAGGTCAAGGGTTCGATTCTCGGGATGGGCAAGGTCGACTCAGCCTTTCATTCCTTTGGGTCGATAAAATGAGTACCAAGTTAGCTTAAGAACTAAATACTGGGGCTCCTGCGACAAGCTGACCACTTGTTCAGGGCATATGCTTACGCACCCCGGGGCCCACGGTCAAGAAAGCAGGTTTCGGTCATTGCATGCTTTGGCCCATTAGGGCTGTTACGCCACTGAGTTTAGTTTTTAGTTTAAATATAAAATATGCATAAGACGAATGTGTATATGTATACTTGTTACTGCATGCGCTGTGTGCCCGGGAAGTTCCGTACCCCTAAGCTTGATCAGCACGGTGGAGCAGTGTTAATGCAATCTGTTTATTTATTTAGTACATGTTGCAGTTACATGCTGTAGTTAAGTACTTAAATGTAAAAACTTTGTATCCAGTGGAATAGTGCTGTACGCACAAATACATGCGTATCCGCGTTCTCCTCAACACGTTGTGAAGCATCTGAGGACTTGTTCAGAAGTCAAACAACAAAAATCAGCGTTAATTCACAAAATTTTCACAGGACTAGTTTCGATGGTTTTACCGAACCATCATCTTCAGCTGCAAAACCGCAAATGAACAAGATAGGAAATAATGTTTAGATAAGATAAGAAAGCCTGGACAAGAATAAGCAAGTGGCGCCATCTGTTGGCGAAACCAGAACTAAAATATAATTTCTTTAAAAGCCGAAGGCAAATTTGGATTGGAATTAGGATCGTTAACTAGAAAAGAAAGATTTTTATGAATGTGAAATGCCTCTAGAAAATCCAGTTCTCCAATGGAAGATGTTTTTTGAATAGTTTTGGCAGCAGAAAAATTGAAAGTGTGATTTTCGGACCAACAATGTTGAGCAACAGAAGACTTCTGTGTTTCCTTTTTTCTAACATATGCCTCATGTTCTTTGACGCGAAATTTTAAGGCTCTCTTAGTTTGGCCAATGTAAATTAAACCGCACTGGCAAGGAATCCTATAAATACCCCAGGAATTCATATCCGGAATGGGGTCCTTGAGTATAGAAGTTGGAATTTTATTGATGGGAGAGTAAACAACCCGAAAGTTAAATTTCTGCAAAATATGTGCAACTTTATAGCTAATTGATGGAAAGAAGGGAATGACAACAGAATTTTTATAATCTCCTAAAATAAGAGTGTGGCTTTTAGTGTGTTGAGATGAGAATTTTTTAACTGCTTGATTAATAATGTTGGGTGAAAAGCCCCTGTCAATAGCTATTGCTTTTAAATAATTTAGTTCTTCGTCAAGGCCTAGTTTGGAGGAGCAAACTTGAAGAGCACGGAAAACATAGGAACAAAATGAAGCTAACTTTTGTTTAGTCGGATGACATGATTTAAAGTGTGGTGGAAGACAAACCGATGAAGGTTTACGGTAAACTGTAGTATTGAAGTTGGATGTGTTACGTGTGACCAGAATGTCGAGAAACGGAAGAGAATTGCAAGTCTCAAGTTCAAAAGTGAACTGAATAGCAGGATCAATAGAATTCATTGTTGAAAGAACTCTATTTAAATCATCTTTATTACCTTCAAACAGGGTAAAAGTATCGTCTACGTAGCGGAACCATGCCGGGAAGTTTAAAGTTTCAAACAATTTTGATTCATAATAATGCATGTAGATATCAGCCAGGATGGGACTGAGGGGGCTTCCCATGGCTAATCCCTCAGTTTGCTTGTAATATTTATTTTGGAAAACAAAATGTGTTTGTTTCAAACAGAGTTGAGTGAGAGAAATTAGCTCATCAATTTCGATGCAAGAGAAATGAAATTCGCGAAGTCTGGTTTCTAGACATCTTAATGCACCCTCCACTGGGACATTGGTGAATAATGATTTTACATCAAAAGAAACCATGAGTAAATTACGAGGAGAAATGTTTTTAACCTTTTTTACAAACTCTATTGAACTTTTATGGTGTAAATGTTATTGTCTAATAGAGTGGAAAATCTAGAAACTAAATATTTAGCTAATGGATACGAGGCAGTACCTAAATTTGATACAATAGGGCGGAAAGGAATACCACTTTTATGAATTTTGGGAAGAGCATATAATCTGGCACAATTCGCAACAGATGGGATAAGCGAATGTTTTAAGTTGCTTGAAATGATTTGCGAAGATTTGATCGCAGTTTTTATTTTGGATAAGTCCGAAGGTGAAGGAACTTTAGGGATCGGATTATATGGTCCTTCGTATAAGAGTTTAGTGACACCATCGATGTAAGTGTTCTTATCCATGACGACTATCTGGCCACCTTTGTCGGCCTTTGAAATGACAATATCCGGATAAAATGAATCTCGCGCATTGTAGCTCTTTCTCTCGCAGTTAGATTTGGTTTCAAAGGTTTATTATTGAATTTCACATTATGAGCGATAAGATGCCTAATCATTTCTTTCTGTGAATCTGAAACTTTACTGAACTTGAAAGCTTTTTCGATAGGAGCCAAAATCTTTGGAATCGAGGGTTTACAGGTTTGTGAGAAGTTGAAATTATATTTTAGAATTCTCTCTTGTTCTTCTGAAAGACTAACATTAGAAATATTAACTATTGGCTTGATGTTTACAATGGGAAGATTTTTTGAACTACTTGAACTGGAAGACTGTAAAAGAAGTTTTTCGAATTTAACTGCAAGGGTGTTTTTATGACGGTTAACTGCATTCTCCGTTCTAGACCAAGACTTTTGTTCAAGGGCAGTGAATTTTGGATATGTTTTAGCGAGTTCCAGATGAAGCTTATAGAGTTCATGTTCAATTTTGGACAATTGTTGACGTGTATCCCTTATCACGGACCGAAGTAAGGCAAGTTTGCAGTTTAAGAGAATTCTTGAAACGCGACTCGAAGGTTTCTGATTAGATTTGATTTGAATAAAATTGGGGATCAATTTTTTACATTTACATTTAAGTAAAAAGTCAAGATGATTCAGGAATTTTTGTCGTTTCAGGCGTAATTTAGTGAAACGATTAACGGATGAAGGCATGATAAACAATGCAGAAAATCAAACTAAATTAACTGAGCAATAATAAAGTACACACAAAATAGCAGAAAACTCCCTCACTGAAATGAATAGAAAACAAAATGTTTGTAAGCAAAATGCATGAAATCAGACAAGCAAAGCACAATATCCAAATGTACAAAATATAAACATAACTTGAAAATTTCAAAAATGTACTCACCGAAACTCCTACAATGGCAAAATGGCGGCCACACCACGTGCAAAAAAGAAAGCAAAATGTAAGCCTGTTTGGGGCTTCTATAATTAAGACACAATAACACGCCGAATAAATACTGATTCAGAAGTCAAACAACAAAAATCAGCGTTAATTCACAAAATTTTCACAGGACTAGTTTCGATGGTTTTACCGAACCATCATCTTCAGCTGCAAAACCGTAAATGAACAAGATAGGAAATAATGTTTAGATAAGATAAGAAAGCCTGGACAAGAATAAGCAAGTGGCGCCATCTGTTGGCGAAACCAGAACTAAAATATAATTTCTTTAAAAGCCGAAGGCAAATTTAGATTGGAATTAGGATCGTTAACTAGAACAGAAAGATTTTTATGAATGTGAAATGCCTCTAGAAAATCCAGTTCTCCAATGGAAGATGTTTTTTGAATAATTTTGGCAGCAGAAAAATTGAAAGTGTGATTTTCGGACCAACAATGTTGAGCAACAGAAGACTTCTGTGTTTATTTTTTTCTAACATATGCCTCATGTTCTTTGACGCGAAATTTTAAGGCTCTCTTAGTTTGGCCAATGTAAATTAAACCGCACTGGCAAGGAATCCTATAAATACCCCAGGAATTCATATCCGGAATGGGGTCCTTGAGTATAGAAGTTGGAATTTTATTGATGGGAGAGTAAACAACCCGAAAGTTAAATTTCTGAAAAATATGTGCAACTTTATAGCTAATTGATGGAAAGAAGGGAATGACAACAGAATTTTTATAATCTCCTAAAATAAGAGTGTGGCTTTTAGTGTGTTGAGATGAGAATTTTTTAACTGCTTGATTAATAATGTTGGGTGAAAAGCCCCTGTCAATAGCTATTGCTTTTAAATAATTTAGTTCTTCGTCAAGGGCTAGTTTGGAGGAGCAAACTTGAAGAGCACGGAAAAGATAGGAATAAAATGAAGCTAACTTTTGTTTAGTCGGATGACATGATTTAAAGTGTGGTGGAAGGCAAACCGATGAAGGTTTACGGTAAACTGTAGTATTGAAGTTGGATGTGTTACGTGTGACCAGAATGTCGAGAAACGGAAGAGAATTGCAAGTCTCAAGTTCAAAAGTGAACTGAATAGCAGGATCAATAGAATTCATTGTTGAAAGAACTCTATTTAAATCATCTTTATTACCTTCAAACAGGGTAAAAGTATCGTCTACGTAGCGGAACCATGCCGGGAAGTTTAAAGTTTCAAACAATTTTGATTCATAATAATGCATGTAGATATCAGCCAGGATTGGACTGAGGGGGCTTCCCATGGCTAATCCCTCAGTTTGCTTGTAATATTTATTTTGGAAAACAAAATGTGTTTGTTTCAAACAGAGTTGAGTGAGAGAAATTAGCTCATCAATTTCGATGCAAGAGAAATGAAATTCGCGAAGTCTGGTTTCTAGACATCTTAATGCACCCTCCACTGGGACATTGGTGAATAATGATTTTACATCAAAAGAAACCATGAGTAAATTACGAGGAGAAATGTTTTTAACCTTTTTTACAAACTCTATTGAACTTTTATGGTGTAAATGTTATTGTCTAATAGAGTGGAAAATCTAGAAACTAAATATTTAGCTAATGGATACGAGGCAGTACCTAAATTTGATACAATAGGGCGGAAAGGAATACCACTTTTATGAATTTTGGGAAGAGCATATAATCTGGCACAATTCGCAACAGATGGGATAAGCGAATGTTTTAAGTTGCTTGAAATGATTTGCGAAGATTTGATCGCAGTTTTTATTTTGGATAAGTCCGAAGGTGAAGGATCTTTAGGGATCGGATTATATGGTCCTTCGTTTAAGAGTTTAGTGACACCATCGATGTAAGTGTTCTTATCCATCACGACTATCTGACCACCTTTGTCGGCCTTTGAAATGACAATATCCGGGTTAGAATGAATCTCGCGCATTGTAGCTCTTTCTCTCGCAGTTAGATTTGGTTTCAAAGTTTTATTATTGAATTTCACATTATGAGCGATAAGATGCCTAATCATTTCTTTCTGTGAATCTGAAACTTTACTGAACTTGAAAGCTTTTTCGATAGGAGCCAAAATCTTTGGAATCGAGGGTTTACAGGTTTGTGAGAAGTTCAAATTATATTTTAGAATTCTCTCTTGTTCTTCTGAAAGACTAACATTAGAAATATTAACTATTGGCTTGATATTTACAATGGGAAGACTTTTTGAACTACTTGAACTGGAAGACTGTAAAAGAAGTTTTTCGAATTTAACTGCAAGGGTGTTTTTATGACGGTTAACTGCATTCTCCGTTCTAGACCAAGACTTTTGTTCAAGGGCAGTGAATTTTGGATATGTTTTAGCGAGTTCCAGATGAAGCTTATAGAGTTCATGTTCAATTTTGGACAATTGTTGACGTGTATCCCTTATCACGGACCGAAGTAAGGCAAGTTTGCAGTTTAAGAGAATTCTTGAAACGTGACTCGAACGTTTTTGATTAGATTTGATTTGAATAAAATTGGGGATCAATTTTTTACATTTACATTTAAGTAAAAAGTCAAGATGATTCAGGAATTTTTGTCGTTTCAGGCGTAATTTAGTGAAACGATTAACGGATGAAGGCATGATAAACAATGCAGAAAATCAAACTAAATTAACTGAGCAATAATAAAGTACACACAAAATAGCAGAAAACTCCCTCACTGAAATGAATAGAAAACAAAATGTTTGTAAGCAAAATGCATGAAATCAGACAAGCAAAGCACAATATCCAAATGTACAAAATATAAACATAACTTGAAAATTTCAAAAATGTACTCACCGAAACTCCTACAATGGCAAAATGGCGGCCACACCACGTGCAAAAAAGAAAGCAAAATGTAAGCCTGTTTGGGGCTTCTATAATTAAGACACAATAACACGCCGAATAAATACTGATTCAGAAGTCAAACAACAAAAATCAGCGTTAATTCACAAAATTTTCACAGGACTAGTTTCGATGGTTTTACCGAACCATCATCTTCAGCTGCAAAACCGTAAATGAACAAGATAGGAAATAATGTTTAGATAAGATAAGAAAGCCTGGACAAGAATAAGCAAGTGGCGCCATCTGTTGGCGAAACCAGAACTAAAATATAATTTCTTTAAAAGCCGAAGGCAAATTTAGATTGGAATTAGGATCGTTAACTAGAACAGAAAGATTTTTATGAATGTGAAATGCCTCTAGAAAATCCAGTTCTCCAATGGAAGATGTTTTTTGAATAATTTTGGCAGCAGAAAAATTGAAAGTGTGATTTTCGGACCAACAATGTTGAGCAACAGAAGACTTCTGTGTTTATTTTTTTCTAACATATGCCTCATGTTCTTTGACGCGAAATTTTAAGGCTCTCTCAGTTTGCCCAATGTAAATTAAACCGCACTGGCAAGGAATCCTATAAATACCCCAGGAATTCATATCCGGAATGGGGTCCTTGAGTATAAAAGTTGGAATTTTATTGATGGGAGAGTAAACAACCCGAAAGTTAAATTTCTGCAAAATATGTGCAACTTTATAGCTAATTGATGGAAAGAAGGGAATGACAACAGAATTTTTATAATCTCCTAAAATAAGAGTGTGGCTTTTAGTGTGTTGAGATGAGAATTTTTTAACTGCTTGATTAATAATGTTGGGTGAAACGCCCCTGTCAATAGCTATTGCTTTTAAATAATTTAGTTCTTCATCAAGGGCTAGTTTGGAGGAGAAAACTTGAAGAGCACGGAAAACATAGGAATAAAATGAAGCTAACTTTTGTTTAGTCGGATGACATGATTTAAAGTGTGGTGGAAGGCGAACCGATGAAGGTTTACGGTAAACTGTAGTATTGAAGTTGGATGTGTTACGTGTGACCAGAATGTCGAGAAACGGAAGAGAATTGCAAGTCTCAAGTTCAAAAGTGAACTGAATAGCAGGATCAATAGAATTCATTGTTGAAAGAACTCTATTTAAATCATCTTTATTACCTACAAACAGGGTAAAATATCGTCTACGTAGCGGAACCATGCCGGGAAGTTTAAAGTTTCAAACAATTTTGATTCATAATAATGCATGTAGATATCAGCCAGGATGGGACTGAGGGGGCTTCCCATGGCTAATCCCTCAGTTTGCTTGTAATATTTATTTTGGAAAACAAAATGTGTTTGTTTCAAACAGAGTTGAGTGAGAGAAATTAGCTCATCAATTTCGATGCAAGAGAAATGAAATTCGCGAAGTCTGGTTTCTAGACATCTTAATGCACCCTCCACTGGGACATTGGTGAATAATGATTTTACATCAAAAGAAACCATGAGTAAATTACGAGGAGAAATGTTTTTAACCTTTTTTACAAACTCTATTGAATTTTTTATGGTGTAAATGTTATTGTCTAATAGAGTGGAAAATCTAGAAACTAAATATTTAGCTAATGGATACGAGGCAGTACCTAAATTTGATACAATAGGGCGGAAAGGAATACCACTTTTATGAATTTTGGGAAGAGCATATAATCTGGCACAATTCGCAACAGATGGGATAAGCGAATGTTTTAAGTTGCTTGAAATGATTTGCGAAGATTTGATCGCAGTTTTTATTTTCGATAAGTCCGAAGGTGAAGGATCTTTAGGGACGGATTATATGGTCCTTCGTTTAAGACTTTAGTGACACCATCGATGTAAGTGTTCTTACCCATGACGACTATCTGGTCACCTTTGTCGGCCTTTGAAATGACAATATCCGGGTTAGAATGAATCTCGCGCATTGTAGCTCTTTCTCTCGCAGTTAGATTTGGTTTCAAAGGTTTATTATTGAATTTCACATTATGAGCGATAAGATGCCTAATCATTTCTTTCTGTGAATCTGAACCTTTACTGAACTTGAAAGCTTTTTCGATAGGAGCCAAAATCTTTGGAATCGAGGGTTTACAGGTTTGTGAGAAGTTAAAATTATATTTTAGAATTCTCTCTTGTTCTTCTGAAAGACTAACATTAGAAATATTAACTACTGGCTTGATGTTTACAATGGCAAGATTTTTTGAACTACTTGAACTGGAAGACTGTAAAAGAAGTTTTTCGAATTTAACTGCAAGGGTGTTTCTATGACGGTTAACTGCATTCTCCGTTCTAGACCAAGACTTTTGTTCAAGGGCAGTGAATTTTGGATATGTTTTAGCGAGTTCCAGATGAAGCTTATAGAGTTCATGTTCAATTTTGGACAATTGTTGACGTGTATCCCTTATCACGGAACAAAGTAAGGCAAGTTTGCAATTTAACAGAATTCTTGAAACGCGACTCGAAGGTTTTTGATTAGATTTGATTTGAATAAAATTGGGGATCAATTTTTTACATTTACATTTAAGTAAAAAGTCAAGATGATTCAGGAATTTTTGTCGTTTCAGGCGTAATTTAGTGAAACGATTAACGGATGAAGGCATGATAAACAATGCAGAAAATCAAACTAAATTAACTGAGCAATAATAAAGTACACACAAAATAGCAGAAACCTCCCTCACTGAAATGAATAGAAAAAAAAATGTTTGTAAGCAAAATGTATGAAACCATCCTGGCTGATATCTACATGCATTATTATGAATCAAAATTGTTTGAAACTTTAAACTTCCCGGCATGGTTCCGCTACGTAGACGATACTTTTACCCTGTTTGAAGGTAATAAAGATGATTTAAATAGAGTTCTTTCAACAATGAATTCTATTGATCCTGCTATTCAGTTCACTTTTGAACTTGAGACTTGCAATTCTCTTCCGTTTCTCGACATTCTGGTCACACGTAACACATCCAACTTCAATACTACAGTTTACCGTAAACCTTCATCGGTTTGCCTTCCACCACACTTTAAATCATGTCATCCGACTAAACAAAAGTTAGCTTCATTTTATTCCTATGTTTTCCGTGCTCTTCAAGTTTGCTCCTCCAAACTAGCCCTTGATGAAGAACTAAATTATTTAAAAGCAATAGCTATTGACAGGGGCTTTTCACCCAACATTATTAATCAAGCAGTTAAAAAATTCTCATCTCAACACACTAAAAGCCACACTCTTATTTTAGGAGATTATAAAAATTCTGTTGTCATTCCCTTCTTTCCATCAATTAGCTATAAAGTTGCACATATTTTGCAGAAATTGACCTTCGGGTTGTTTACTCTCCCATCAATAAAATTCCAACTTCTATACTCAAGGACCCCATTCCGGATATGAATTCCTGGGGTATTTATAGGATTCCTTGCCAGTGCGGTTTAATTTACATTGGCTAAACTAAGAGAGCCTTAAAATTTCGCGTCAAAGAACATGAGGCATATGTTAGAAAAAAGAAAAACACAGAAGTCTTTTGTTGCTCAACATTGTTGGTCTGAAAATCACACTTTCAATTTTTCTGCTGCCAAAATTATTCAAATAACATCTTCCATTGGAGAACTGGATTTTCTAGAGGCATTTCACATTCATAAAAATCTTTCTGTTCTAGTTAACGATCCTAATTCCAATCCAAATTTGCCTTCGGCTTTTAAAGAAATTATATTTTAGTTCTGGTTTCGCCAACAGATGGCGCCACTTGCTTATTCTTGTCCAGGCTTTCTTATCTTATCTAAACATTATTTCCTATCTTGTTCATTTGCGGTTTTGCAGCTGAAGATGATGGTTCGGTAAAACCATCGAAATTAGTCCTGTGAAAATTTTGTGAATTAACGCTGATTTTTGTTGTTTGACTTCTGAATCAGTATTTATTCGGCGTGTTATTGTGTCTTAATTATAGAAGCCCCAAACAGGCTTACATTTTGCTTTCTTTTTTGCACGTGGTGTGGCCGCCATTTTGTGATTGTAGGAGTTTCGGTGAGTACATTTTTGCAATTTTCAAGTTATGTTTATGTTTTGTACATTTGGATATTGTTCTTTGCTTGTCTGATTTCATGCATTTTGCTTACAAACATTTTGTTTTCTATTCATTTCAGTGAGGGAGTTTTCTGCTATTTTGTGTGTACTTTATTATTGCTCAGTTAATTTAGTTTGATTTTCTGCATTGTTTATCATGCCTTCATCCGTTAATCGTTTCACTAAATTACGCCTGAAACGACAAAAATTCCTGAATCATCTTGACTTTTTACTTAAATGTAAATGTCAAAAATTTATCCCCAATTTTATTCAAATCAAATCTAATCAGAAACCTTCGAGTCGCGTTTCAAGAATTCTGTTAAATTGCAAACTTGCCTTACTTCGGTCCGTGATAAGGGATACACGTCAACAATTGTCCAAAATTGAACATGAACTCTATAAGCTTCATCTGGAACTCGCTAAAACATATCCAAAAGTTCACTGCCCTTGAACAAAAGTCTTGGTCTAGAACGGAGAATGCAGTTAACCGTCATAAAAACACCCTTGCATTTAAATTCGAAAAACTTCTTTTACAGTCTTCCAGTTCAAGTACTTCAAAAAATCTTCCCATTGTAAACATCAAGCCAATAGTTAATATTTCTACTGTTAGTCTTTCAGAAGAACAAGAGAGAATTCTAAAATATAATTTTAACTTCTCACAAACCTGTAAACCCTCGATTCCAAAGATTTTGGCTCCTATCGAAAAAGCTTTCAAGTTCAGTAAAGTTCCAGATTCACAGAAAGAAATGATTAGGCATCTTATCGCTCATAATGTGAAATTCAATAATAAACCTTTGAAACCAAATCTAACTGCGAGAGAAAGACCTACAATGCGCGAGATTCATTCTAACCCGGATATTGTCATTTCAAAGGCCGACAAAGGTGGTCAGATAGTCGTGATGGATAAGAACACTTACATCGATGGTGTGACTAAACTCTTTAACGAAGGACCATATAATCCGATCCCTAAAGATCCTTCACCTTCGGACTTATCCAAAATAAAAACTGCGATCAAATCTTCGCAAATCATTTCAAGCAACTTAAAACATTCGCTTATCCCATCTGTTACGAATTGTGCCAGATTATATGCTCTTCCCAAAATTCATAAAAGTGGTATTCCTTTCCGCCCTATTGTATCAAATTTAGGTACTGCCTCGTATCCATTAGCTAAATATTTAGTTTCTAGATTTTCCACTCTATTAGACAATAACATTTACACCATAAAAAATTCAATAGAGTTTGTAAAAAAGGTTAAAAACATTTCTCTTCGTAATTTACTCATGGTTTCTTTTGATGTAAAATCATTATTCACCAATGTCCCAGTGGAGGGTGCATTAAGATGTCTAGAAACCAGACTTCGCGAATTTCATTTCTCTTGCATCGAAATTGATGAGCTAATTTCTCTCACTCAACTCTGTTTGAAACAAACACATTTTGTTTTCCAAAATAAATATTACAAGCAAAGTGAGGGATTAGCCATGGGAAGCCCCCTCAGTCCCATCCTGGCTGATATCTACATGCATTATTATGAATCAAAATTGTTTGAAACTTTAAACTTCCCGGCATGGTTCCGCTACGTAGACGATACTTTTACCCTGTTTCAAGGTAATAAAGATGATTTAAATAGAGTTCTTTCAACAATGAATTCTATTGATCCTGCTATTCAGTTCACTTTTGAACTTGAGACTTGCAATTCTCTTCCGTTTCTCGACATTCTGGTCACACGTAACACATCCAACTTCAATACTACAGTTTACCGTAAACCTTCATCGGTTTGCCTTCCACCACACTTTAAATCATGTCATCCGACTAAACAAAAGTTAGCTTCATTTTATTCCTATCTTTTCCGTGCTCTTCAAGTTTGCTCCCTCCAAACTAGCCCTTGACGAAGAACTAAATTATTTAAAAGCAATAGCTATTGACAGGGGCTTTTCACCCAACATTATTAATCAAGCAGTTAAAAAATTCTCATCTCAACACACTAAAAGCCACACTCTTATTTTAGGAGATTATAAAAATTCTGTTGTCATTCCCTTCTTTCCATCAATTAGCTATAAAGTTGCACATATTTTTCAGAAATTTAACTTTCGGGTTGTTTACTCTCCCATCAATAAAATTCCAACTTCTATACTCAAGGACCCCATTCCGGATATGAATTCCTGGGGTATTTATAGTATTCCTTGCCAGTGCGGTTTAATTTACATTGGCCAAACTAAGAGAGCCTTAAAATTTCGCGTCAAAGAACATGAGGCATATGTTAGAAAAAAATAAACACAGAAGTCTTCTGTTGCTCAACATTGTTGGTCCGAAAATCACACTTTCAATTTTTCTGCTGCCAAAATTATTCAAAAAACATCTTCCATTGGAGAACTGGATTTTCTAGAGGCATTTCACATTCATAAAAATCTTTCTGTTCTAGTTAACGATCCTAATTCCAATCTAAATTTGCCTTCGGCTTTTAAAGAAATTATATTTTAGTTCTGGTTTCGCCAACAGATGGCGCCACTTGCTTATTCTTGTCCAGGCTTTCTTATCTTATCTAAACATTATTTCCTATCTTGTTCATTTACGGTTTTGCAGCTGAAGATGATGGTTCGGTAAAACCATCGAAACTAGTCCTGTGAAAATTTTGTGAATTAACGCTGATTTTTGTTGTTTGACTTCTGAATCAGTATTTATTCGGCGTGTTATTGTGTCTTAATTATAGAAGCCCCAAACAGGCTTACATTTTGCTTTCTTTTTTGCACGTGGTGTGGCCGCCATTTTGTGATTGTAGGAGTTTCGGTGAGTACATTTTTGCAATTTTCAAGTTATGTTTATGTTTTGTACATTTGGATATTGTGCTTTGCTTGTCTGATTTCATGCATTTTGCTTACAAACATTTTGTTTTCTATTCATTTCAGTGAGGGAGTTTTCTGCTATTTTGTGTGTACTTTATTATTGCTCAGTTAATTTAGTTTGATTTTCTGCATTGTTTATCATGCCTTCATCCGTTAATCGTTTCACTAAATTACGCCTGAAACGACAAAAATTCCTGAATCATCTTGACTTTTTACTTAAATGTAAATGTAAAAAATTGATCCCCAATTTTATTCAAATCAAATCTAATCAAAAACCTTCGAGTCGCGTTTCAAGAATTCTCTTAAACTGCAAACTTGCCTTACTTCGGTCCGTGATAAGGGATACACGTCAACAATTGTCCAAAATTGAACATGAACTCTATAAGCTTCATCTGGAACTCGCTGAAACATATCCAAAATTCACTGCCCTTGAACAAAAGTCTTGGTCTAGAACGGAGAATGCAGTTAACCGTCATAAAAACACCCTTGCAGTTAAATTCGAAAAACTTCTTTTACAGTCTTCCAGTTCAAGTAGTTCAAAAAATCTTCCCATTGTATACATCAAGCCAATAGTTAATATTTCTAATGTTAGTCTTTCAGAAGAACAAGAGAGAATTCTAAAATATAATTTCAATTTCTCACAAACCTGTAAACCCTCGATTCCAAAGATTTTGGCTCCTATCGAAAAAGCTTTCAAGTTCAGTAAAGTTTCAGATTCACAGAAAGAAATGATTAGGCATCTTATCGCTCATAATGTGAAATTCAATAATAAACCTTTGAAACCAAATCTAACTGCGAGAGAAAGAGCTACAATGCGCGAGATTCATTCTAACCCGGATATTGTCATTTCAAAGGCCGACAAAGGTGGCCAGATAGTCGTCATGGATAAAAACACTTACATCGATGGTGTCACTAAACTCTTAAACGAAGGACCATATAATCCGATCCCTAAAGATCCTTCACCTTCGGACTTATCCAAAATGAAAACTGCGATCAAATCTTCGCAAATCATTTCAAGCAACTTAAAACATTCGCTTATCCCATCTGTTGCGAATTGTGCCAGATTATATGCTCTTCCCAAAATTCATAAAAGTGGTATTCCTTTCCGCCCTATTGTATCAAATTTAGGTACTGCCTCGTATCCATTAGCTAAATATTTAGTTTCTAGATTTTCCACTCTATTAGACAATAACATTTACACCATAAAAGTTCAATAGAGTTTGTAAAAAAGGTTAAAAACATTTCTCCTCGTAATTTACTCATGGTTTCTTTTGATGTAAAATCATTATTCACCAATGTCCCAGTGGAGGGTGCATTAAGATGTCTAGAAACCAGACTTCGCGAATTTCATTTCTCTTGCATCGAAATTGATGAGCTAATTTCTCTCACTCAACTCTGTTTGAAACAAACACATTTTGTTTTCCAAAATAAATATTACAAGCAAACTGAGGGATTAGCCATGGGAAGCCCCCTCAGTCCCATCCTGGCTGATATCTACATGCATTATTATGAATCAAAATTGTTTGAAACTTTAAACTTCCCGCCATGGTTCCGCTACGTAGACGATACTTTTACCCTGTTTGAAGGTAATAAAGATGATTTAAATAGAGTTCTTTCAACAATGAATTCTATTGATCCTGCTATTCAGCTCACTTTTGAACTTGAGACTTGCAATTCTCTTCCGTTTCTCGACATTCTGGTCACACGTAACACATCCAACTTCAATACTACAGTTTACTGTAAACCTTCATCGGTTTGCCTTCCACCACACTTTAAATCATGTCATCCGACTAAACAAAAGTTAGCTTCATTTTATTCCTATGTTTTCCGTGCTCTTCAAGTTTGCTCCTCCAAACTAGCCCTTGATGAAGAACTAAATTATTTAAAAGCAATAGCTATTGACAGGGGCTTTTCACCCAACATTATTAATCAAGCAGTTAAAAAATTCTCATCTCAACACACTAAAAGCCACACTCTTATTTTAGGAGATTATAAAAATTCTGTTGTCATTCCCTTCTTTCCATCAATTAGCTATAAAGTTGCACATATTTTGCAGAAATTTAACTTTCGGGTTGTTTACTCTCCCATCAATAAAATTCCAATTTCTATACTCAAGGACCCCATTCCGGATATGAATTCCTGGGGTATTTATAGGATTCCTTTGCCAGTGCGGTTTAATTTACATTGGCCAAACTAAGAGAGCCTTAAAATTTCGCGTCAAAGAACATGAGGCATATGTTAGAAAAAAGGAAACACAGAAGTCTTCTGTTGCTCAACATTGTTGGTCCGAAAATCACACTTTCAATTTTTCTGCTGCCAAAACTATTCAAAAAACATCTTCCATTGGAGAACTGGATTTTCTAGAGGCATTTCACATTCATAAAAATCTTTCTGTTCTAGTTAACGATCCTAATTCCAATCCAAATTTGCTTCGGCTTTTAAAGAAATTATATTTTAGTTCTGGTTTCGCCAACAGATGGCGCCACTTGCTTATTCTTGTCCAGGCTTTCTTATCTTATCTAAACATTATTTCCTATCTTGTTCATTTGCGGTTTTGCAGCTGAAGATGATGGTTCGGTAAAACCATCGAAACTAGTCCTGTGAAAATTTTGTGAATTAACGCTGATTGTTGTTGTTTGACTTCTGAATCAGTATTTATTCGGCGTGTTATTGTGTCTTAATTATAGAAGCCCCAAACAGGCTTACATTTTGCTTTCTTTTTTGCACGTGGTGTGGCCGCCATTTTGTGATTGTAGGAGTTTCGGTGAGTACATTTTTGCAATTTTCAAGTTATGTTTATGTTTTGTACATTTGGATATTGTGCTTTGCTTGTCTGATTTCATGCATTTTGCTTACAAACATTTTGTTTTCTATTCATTTCAGTGAGGGAGTTTTCTGCTATTTTGTGTGTACTTTATTATTGCTCAGTTAATTTAGTTTGATTTTCTGCATTGTTTATTATGCCTTCATCCGTTAATCGTTTCACTAAATTACGCCTGAAACGACAAAAAAGAAAGCAAAGTTCTGGTTTCGCCAACAGATGGCGCCACTTGCTTATTCTTGTCCAGGCTTTCTTATCTTATCTAAACATTATTTCCTATCTTGTTCATTTTCGGTTTTGCAGCTGAAGATGATGGTTCGGTAAAACCATCGAAACTAGTCCTGTGAAAATTTTGTGAATTAACGCTGATTGTTGTTGTTTGACTTCTGAATCAGTATTTATTCGGCGTGTTATTGTGTCTTAATTATAGAAGCCCCAAACAGGCTTACATTTTGCTTTCTTTTTTGCACGTGGTGTGGCCGCCATTTTGTGATTGTAGGAGTTTCGGTGAGTACATTTTTGCAATTTTCAAGTTATGTTTATGTTTTGTACATTTGGATATTGTGCTTTGCTTGTCTGATTTCATGCATTTTGCTTACAAACATTTTGTTTTCTATTCATTTCAGTGAGGGAGTTTTCTGCTATTTTGTGTGTACTTTATTATTGCTCAGTTAATTTAGTTTGATTTTCTGCATTGTTTATCATGCCTTCATCCGTTAATCGTTTCACTAAATTACGCCTGAAACGACAAAAATTCCTGAATCATCTTGACTTTTTACTTAAATGTAAATGTCAAAAATTTATCCCCAATTTTATTCAAATCAAATCTAATCAGAAACCTTCGAGTCGCGTTTCAAGAATTCTGTTAAATTGCAAACTTGCCTTACTTCGGTCCGTGATAAGGGATACACGTCAACAATTGTCCAAAATTGAACATGAACTCTATAAGCTTCATCTGGAACTCGCTAAAACATATCCAAAATTCACTGCCCTTGAACAAAAGTCTTGGTCTAGAACGGAGAATGCAGTTAACCGTCATAAAAACACCCTTGCATTTAAATTCGAAAAACTTCTTTTACAGTCTTCCAGTTCAAGTAGTTCAAAAAATCTTCCCATTGTAAACATCAAGCCAATAGTTAATATTTCTAATGTTAGTCTTTCAGAAGAACAAGAGAGAATTCTAAAATATAATTTTAACTTCTCACAAACCTGTAAACCCTCGATTCCAAAGATTTTGGCTCCTATCGAAAAAGGTTTCAAGTTCAGTAAAGTTTCAGATTCACAGAAAGAAATGATAAGGCATCTTATCGCTCATAATGTGAAATTCAATAATAAACCTTTGAAACCAAATCTAACTGCGAGAGAAAGAGCTACAATGCGCGAGATTCATTCTAACCCGGATATTGTCATTTCAAAGGCCGACAAAGGTGGCCAGATAGTCGTCATGGATAAGAACACTTACATCGATGGTGTCACTAAACTCTTAAACGAAGGACCATATAATCCGATCCCTAAAGATCCTTCACCTTCGGACTTATCCAAAATGAAAACTGCGATCAAATCTTCGCAAATCATTTCAAGCAACTTAAAACATTCGCTTATCTGTTGCGAATTGTGCCAGATTATATGCTCTTCCCAAAATTCATAAAAGTGGTATTCCTTTCCGCCCTATTGTATCAAATTTAGGTACTGCCTCGTATCCATTAGCTAAATATTTAGTTTCTAGATTTTCCACTCTATTAGACAATAACATTTACACCATAAAAGTTCAATAGAGTTTGTAAAAAAGGTTAAAAACATTTCTCCTCGTAATTTACTGATGGTTTCTTTTGATGTAAAATCATTATTCACCAATGTCCCAGTGGAGGGTGCATTAAGATGTCTAGAAACCAGACTTCGCGAATTTCATTTCTCTTGCATCGAAATTGATGAGCTAATTTCTCTCACTCAACTCTGTTTGAAACAAACACATTTTGTTTTCCAAAATAAATATTACAAGCAAACTGAGGGATTAGCCATGGGAAGCCCCCTCAGTCCCATCCTGGCTGATATCTACATGCATTATTATGAATCAAAATTGTTTGAAACTTTAAACTTCCCGGCATGGTTCCGCTACGTAGACGATACTTTTACCCTGTTTGAAGGTAATAAAGATGATTTAAATAGAGTTCTTTCAACAATGAATTCTATTGATCCTGCTATTCAGCTCACTTTTGAACTTGAGACTTGCAATTCTCTTCCGTTTCTCGACATTCTGGTCACACGTAACACATCCAACTTCAATACTACAGTTTACCGTAAACCTTCATCGGTTTGCCTTCCACCACACTTTAAATCATGTCATCCGACTAAACAAAAGTTAGCTTCATTTTATTCCTATGTTTTCCGTGCTCTTCAAGTTTGCTCCTCCAAACTAGCCCTTGATGAAGAACTAAATTATTTAAAAGCAATAGCTATTGACAGGGGCTTTTCACCCAACATTATTAATCAAGCAGTTAAAAAATTCTCATCTCAACACACTAAAAGCCACACTCTTATTTTAGGAGATTATAAAAATTCTGTTGTCATTCCCTTCTTTCCATCAATTAGCTATAAAGTTGCACATATTTTGCAGAAATTTAACTTTCGGGTTGTTTACTCTCCCATCAATAAAATTCCAATTTCTATACTCAAGGACCCCATTCCGGATATGAATTCCTGGGGTATTTATAGGATTCCTTGCCAGTGCGGTTTAATTTACATTGGCCAAACTAAGAGAGCCTTAAAATTTCGCGTCAAAGAACATGAGGCATATGTTAGAAAAAAGGAAACACAGAAGTCTTCTGTTGCTCAACATTGTTGGTCCGAAAATCACACTTTCAATTTTTCTGCTGCCAAAACTATTCAAAAAACATCTTCCATTGGAGAACTGGATTTTCTAGAGGCATTTCACATTCATAAAAATCTTTCTGTTCTAGTTAACAATCCTAATTCCAATCCAAATTTGCCTTCGGCTTTTAAAGAAATTATATTTTAGTTCTGGTTTCGCCAACAGATGGCGCCACTTGCTTATTCTTGTCCAGGCTTTCTTATCTTATCTAAACATTATTTCCTATCTTGTTCATTTGCGGTTTTGCAGCTGAAGATGATGGTTCGGTAAAACCATCGAAACTAGTCCTGTGAAAATTTTGTGAATTAACGCTGATTGTTGTTGTTTGACTTCTGAATCAGTATTTATTCGGCGTGTTATTGTGTCTTAATTATAGAAGCCCCAAAGAGGCTTACATTTTGCTTTTTTTTTTGCACGTGGTGTGGCCGCCATTTTGTGATTGTAGGAGTTTCGGTGAGTACATTTTTGCAATTTTCAAGTTATGTTTATGTTTTGTACATTTGGATATTGTGCTTTGCTTGTCTGATTTCATGCATTTTGCTTACAAACATTTTGTTTTCTATTCATTTCAGTGAGGGAGTTTTCTGCTATTTTGTGTGTACTTTATTATTGCTCAGTTAATTTAGTTTGATTTTCTGCATTGTTTATCATGCCTTCATCCGTTAATCGTTTCACTAAATTACGCCTGAAACGACAAAAAAGAAAGCAAAGTTCTGGTTTCGCCAACAGATGGCGCCACTTGCTTATTCTTGTCCAGGCTTTCTTATCTTATCTAAACATTATTTCCTATCTTGTACATTTGCGGTTTTGCAGCTGAAGATGATGGTTCGGTAAAACCATCGAAACTAGTCCTGTGAAAATTTTGTGAATTAACGCTGATTGTTGTTGTTTGACTTCTGAATCAGTATTTATTCGGCGTGTTATTGTGTCTTAATTATAGAAGCCCCAAACAGGCTTACATTTTTCTTTCTTTTTTGCACGTGGTGTGGCCGCCATTTTGTGATTGTAGGAGTTTCGGTGAGTACATTTTTGCAATTTTCAAGTTATGTTTATGTTTTGTACATTTGGATATTGTGCTTTGCTTGTCTGATTTCATGCATTTTGCTTACAAACATTTTGTTTTCTATTCATTTCAGTGAGGGAGTTTTCTGCTATTTTGTGTGTACTTTATTATTGCTCAGTTAATTTAGTTTGATTTTCTGCATTGTTTATCATGCCTTCATCCGTTAATCGTTTCACTAAATTACGCCTGAAACGACAAAAATTCCTGAATCATCTTGACTTTTTACTTAAATGTAAATGTCAAAAATTTATCCCCAATTTTATTCAAATCAAATCTAATCAGAAACCTTCGAGTCGCGTTTCAAGAATTCTGTTAAATTGCAAACTTGCCTTACTTCGGTCCGTGATAAGGGATACACGTCAACAATTGTCCAAAATTGAACATGAACTCTATAAGCTTCATCTGGAACTCGCTAAAACATATCCAAAATTCACTGCCCTTGAACAAAAGTCTTGGTCTAGAACGGAGAATGCAGTTAACCGTCATAAAAACACCCTTGCATTTAAATTCGAAAAACTTCTTTTACAGTCTTCCAGTTCAAGTAGTTCAAAAAATCTTCCCATTGTAAACATCAAGCCAATAGTTAATATTTCTAATGTTAGTCTTTCAGAAGAACAAGAGAGAATTCTAAAATATAATTTTAACTTCTCACAAACCTGTAAACCCTCGATTCCAAAGATTTTGGCTCCTATCGAAAAAGTTTTCAAGTTCAGTAAAGTTTCAGATTCACAGAAAGAAATGATAAGGCATCTTATCGCTCATAATGTGAAATTCAATAATAAACCTTTGAAACCAAATCTAACTGCGAGAGAAAGAGCTACAGTGCGCGAGATTCATTCTAACCCGGATATTGTCATTTCAAAGGCCGACAAAGGTGGCCAGATAGTCGTCATGGATAAGAACACTTACATCGATGGTGTCACTAAACTCTTAAACGAAGGACCATATAATCCGATCCCTAAAGATCCTTCACCTTCGGACTTATCGAAAATAAAAACTGCGATCAAATCTTCGCAAATCATTTCAAGCAACTTAAAACATTCGCTTATCCCATCTGTTGCGAATTGTGCCAGATTATATGCTCTTCCCAAAATTCATAAAAGTGGTATTCCTTTCCGCCCTATTGTATCAAATTTAGGTACTGCCTCGTATCCATTAGCTAAATATTTAGTTTCTAGATTTTCCACTCTATTAGACAATAACATTTACACCATAAAAGTTCAATAGAGTTTGTAAAAAAGGTTAAAAACATTTCTCCTCGTAATTTACTCATGGTTTCTTTTGATGTAAAATCATTATTCACCAATGTCCCAGTGGAGGGTGCATTAAGATGTCTAGAAACCAGACTTCGCGAATTTCATTTCTCTTGCATCGAAATTGATGAGCTAATTTCTCTCACTCAACTCTGTTTGAAACAAACACATTTTGTTTTCCAAAATAAATATTACAAGCAAACTGAGGGATTAGCCATGGGAAGCCCCCTCAGTCCCATCCTGGCTGATATCTACATGCATTATTATGAATCAAAATTGTTTGAAACTTTAAACTTCCCGGCATGGTTCCGCTACGTAGACGATACTTTTACCCTGTTTGAAGGTAATAAAGATGATTTAAATAGAGTTCTTTCAACAATGAATTCTATTGATCCTGCTATTCAGCTCACTTTTGAACTTGAGACTTGCAATTCTCTTCCGTTTCTCGACATTCTGGTCACACGTAACACATCCAACTTCAATACTACAGTTTACCGTAAACCTTCATCGGTTTGCCTTCCACCACACTTTAAATCGTGTCATCCGACTAAACAAAAGTTAGCTTCATTTTATTCCTATGTTTTCCGTGCTCTTCAAGTTTGCTCCTCCAAACTAGCCCTTGATGAGGAACTAAATTATTTAAAAGCAATAGCTATTGACAGGGGCTTTTCACCCAACATTATTAATCAAGCAGTTAAAAAATTCTCATCTCAACACACTAAAAGCCACACTCTTATTTTAGGAGATTATAAAAATTCTGTTGTCATTCCCTTCTTTCCATCAATTAGCTATAAAGTTGCACATATTTTGCAGAAATTTAACTTTCGGGTTGTTTACTCTCCCATCAATAAAATTCCAATTTCTATACTCAAGGACCCCATTCCGGATATGAATTCCTGGGGTATTTATAGGATTCCTTGCCAGTGCGGTTTAATTTACATTGGCCAAACTAAGAGAGCCTTAAAATTTCGCGTCAAAGAACATGAGGCATATGTTAGAAAAAAGGAAACACAGAAGTCTTCTGTTGCTCAACATTGTTGGTCCGAAAATCACACTTTCAATTTTTCTGCTGCCAAAACTATTCAAAAAACATCTTCCATTGGAGAACTGGATTTTCTAGAGGCATTTCACATTCATAAAAATCTTTCTGTTCTAGTTAACGATCCTAATTCCAATCCAAATTTGCCTTCGGCTTTTAAAGAAATTATATTTTAGTTCTGGTTTTGCCAACAGATGGCGCCACTTGCTTATTCTTGTCCAGGCTTTCTTATCTTATCTAAACATTATTTCCTATCTTGTTCATTTGCGGTTTTGCAGCTGAAGATGATGGTTCGGTAAAACCATCGAAACTAGTCCTGTGAAAATTTTGTGAATTAACGCTGATTGTTGTTGTTTGACTTCTGAATCAGTATTTATTCGGCGTGTTATTGTGTCTTAATTATAGAAGCCCCAAACAGGCTTACATTTTGCTTTCTTTTTTGCACGTGGTGTGGCCGCCATTTTGTGATTGTAGGAGTTTCGGTGAGTACATTTTTGCAATTTTCAAGTTATGTTTATGTTTTGTACATTTGGATATTGTGCTTTGCTTGTCTGATTTCATGCATTTTGCTTACAAACATTTTGTTTTCTATTCATTTCAGTGAGGGAGTTTTCTGCTATTTTGTGTGTACTTTATTATTGCTCAGTTAATTTAGTTTGATTTTCTGCATTGTTTATCCTGCCTTCATCCGTTAATCGTTTCACTAAATTACGCCTGAAACGACAAAAATTCCTGAATCATCTTGACTTTTTACTTAAATGTAAATGTCGAAAATTTATCCCCAATTTTATTCAAATCAAATCTAATCAGAAACCTTCGAGTCGCGTTTCAAGAATTCTGTTAAATTGCAAACTTGCCTTACTTCGGTCCGTGATAAGGGATACACGTCAACAATTGTCCAAAATTGAACATGAACTCTATAAGCTTCATCTGGAACTCGCTAAAACATATCCAAAATTCACTGCCCTTGAACAAACGTCTTGGTCTAGAACGGAGAATGCAGTTAACCGTCATAAAAACACCCTTGCATTTAAATTCGAAAAACTTCTTTTACAGTCTTCCAGTTCAAGTAGTTCAAAAAATCTTCCCATTGTAAACATCAAGCCAATAGTTAATATTTCTAATGTTAGTCTTTCAGAAGAACAAGAGAGAATTCTAAAATATAATTTTAACTTCTCACAAACCTGTAAACCCTCGATTCCAAAGATTTTGGCTCCTATCGAAAAAGTTTTCAAGTTCAGTAAAGTTTCAGATTCACAGAAAGAAATGATAAGGCATCTTATCGCTCATAATGTGAAATTCAATAATAAACCTTTGAAACCAAATCTAACTGCGAGAGAAAGAGCTACAGTGCGCGAGATTCATTCTAACCCGGATATTGTCATTTCAAAGGCCGACAAAGGTGGCCAGATAGTCGTCATGGATAAGAACACTTACATCGATGGTGTCACTAAACTCTTAAACGAAGGACCATATAATCCGATCCCTAAAGATCCTTCACCTTCGGACTTATCCAAAATGAAAACTGCGATCAAATCTTCGCAAATCATTTCAAGCAACTTAAAACATTCGCTTATCCCATCTGTTGCGAATTGTGCCAGATTATATGCTCTTCCCAAAATTCATAAAAGTGGTATTCCTTTCCGCCCTATTGTATCAAATTTAGGTACTGCCTCGTATCCATTAGCTAAATATTTAGTTTCTAGATTTTCCACTCTATTAGACAATAACATTTACACCATAAAAGTTCAATAGAGTTTGTAAAAAAGGTTAAAAACATTTCTCCTCGTAATTTACTCATGGTTTCTTTTGATGTAAAATCATTATTCACCAATGTCCCAGTGGAGGGTGCATTAAGATGTCTAGAAACCAGACTTCGCGAATTTCATTTCTCTTGCATCGAAATTGATGAGCTAATTTCTCTCACTCAACTCTGTTTGAAACAAACACATTTTGTTTTCCAAAATAAATATTACAAGCAAACTGAGGGATTAGCCATGGGAAGCCCCCTCAGTCCCATCCTGGCTGATATCTACATGCATTATTATGAATCAAAATTGTTTGAAACTTTAAACTTCCCGGCATGGTTCCGCTACGTAGACGATACTTTTACCCTGTTTGAAGGTAATAAAGATGATTTAAATAGAGTTCTTTCAACAATGAATTCTATTGATCCTGCTATTCAGCTCACTTTTGAACTTGAGACTTGCAATTCTCTTCCGTTTCTCGACATTCTGGTCACACGTAACACATCCAACTTCAATACTACAGTTTACCGTAAACCTTCATCGGTTTGCCTTCCACCACACTTTAAATCATGTTATCCGACTAAACAAAAGTTAGCTTCATTTTATTCCTATGTTTTCCGTGCTCTTCAAGTTTGCTCCTCCAAACTAGCCCTTGATGAGGAACTAAATTATTTAAAAGCAATAGCTATTGACAGGGGCTTTTCACCCAACATTATTAATCAAGCAGTTAAAAAATTCTCATCTCAACACACTAAAAGCCACACTCTTATTTTAGGAGATTATAAAAATTCTGTTGTCATTCCCTTCTTTCCATCAATTAGCTATAAAGTTGCACATATTTTGCAGAAATTTAACTTTCGGGTTGTTTACTCTCCCATCAATAAAATTCCAATTTCTATACTCAAGGACCCCATTCCGGATATGAATTTCTGGGGTATTTATAGGATTCCTTGCCAGTGCGGTTTAATTTACATTGGCCAAACTAAGAGAGCCTTAAAATTTCGCGTCAAAGAACATGAGGCATATGTTAGAAAAAAGGAAACACAGAAGTCTTCTGTTGCTCAACATTGTTGGTCCGAAAATCACACTTTCAATTTTTCTGCTGCCAAAACTATTCAAAAAACATCTTCCATTGGAGAACTGGATTTTCTAGAGGCATTTCACATTCATAAAAATCTTTCTGTTCTAGTTAACGATCCTAATTCCAATCCAAATTTGCCTTCGGCTTTTAAAGAAATTATATTTTAGTTCTGGTTTTGCCAACAGATGGCGCCACTTGCTTATTCTTGTCCAGGCTTTCTTATCTTATCTAAACATTATTTCCTATCTTGTTCATTTGCGGTTTTGCAGCTGAAGATGATGGTTCGGTAAAACCATCGAAACTAGTCCTGTGAAAATTTTGTGAATTAACGCTGATTGTTGTTGTTTGACTTCTGAATCAGTATTTATTCGGCGTGTTATTGTGTCTTAATTATAGAAGCCCCAAACAGGCTTACATTTTGCTTTCTTTTTTGCACGTGGTGTGGCCGCCATTTTGTGATTGTAGGAGTTTCGGTGAGTACATTTTTGCAATTTTCAAGTTATGTTTATGTTTTGTACATTTGGATATTGTGCTTTGCTTGTCTGATTTCATGCATTTTGCTTACAAACATTTTGTTTTCTATTCATTTCAGTGAGGGAGTTTTCTGCTATTTTGTGTTTACTTTATTATTGCTCAGTTAATTTAGTTTGATTTTCTGCATTGTTTATCATGCCTTCATCCGTTAATCGTTTCACTAAATTACGCATGAAACGACAAAAATTCCTGAATCATCTTTACTTTTTACTTAAATGTAAATGTCAAAAATTTATCCCCAATTTTATTCAAATCAAATCTAATCAGAAACCTTCGAGTCGCGTTTCAAGAATTCTGTTAAATTGCAAACTTGCCTTACTTCGGTCCGTGATAAGGGATACACGTCAACAATTGTCCAAAATTGAACATGAACTCTATAAGCTTCATCTGGAACTCGCTAAAACATATCCAAAATTCACTGCCCTTGAACAAAAGTCTTGGTCTAGAACGGAGAATGCAGTTAACCGTCATAAAAACACCCTTGCATTTAAATTCGAAAAACTTCTTTTACAGTCTTCCAGTTCAAGTAGTTCAAAAAATCTTCCCATTGTAAACATCAAGCCAATAGTTAATATTTCTAATGTTAGTCTTTCAGAAGAACAAGAGAGAATTCTAAAATATAATTTTAACTTCTCACAAACCTGTAAACCCTCGATTCCAAAGATTTTGGCTCCTATCGAAAAAGTTTTCAAGTTCAGTAAAGTTTCAGATTCACAGAAAGAAATGATAAGGCATCTTATCGCTCATAATGTGAAATTCAATAATAAACCTTTGAAACCAAATCTAACTGCGAGAGAAAGAGCTACAATGCGCGAGATTCATTCTAACCCGGATATTGTCATTTCAAAGGCCGACAAAGGTGGCCAGAGAGTCGTCATGGATAAGAACACTTACATCGATGGTGTCACTAAACTCTTAAACGAAGGACCATATAATCCGATCCCTAAAGATCCTTCACCTTCGGACTTATCCAAAATGAAAACTGCGATCAAATCTTCGCAAATCATTTCAAGCAACTTAAAACATTCGCTTATCCCATCTGTTGCGAATTGTGCCAGATTATATGCTCTTCCCAAAATTCATAAAAGTGGTATTCCTTTCCGCCCTATTGTATCAAATTTAGGTACTGCCTCGTATCCATTAGCTAAATATTTAGTTTCTAGATTTTCCACTCTATTAGACAATAACATTTACACCATAAAAGTTCAATAGAGTTTGTAAAAAAGGTTAAAAACATTTCTCCTCGTAATTTACTCATGGTTTCTTTTGATGTAAAATCATTATTCACCAATGTCCCAGTGGAGGGTGCATTAAGATGTCTAGAAACCAGACTTCGCGAATTTCATTTCTCTTGCATCGAAATTGATGAGCTAATTTCTCTCACTCAACTCTGTTTGAAACAAACACATTTTGTTTTCCAAAATAAATATTACAAGCAAACTGAGGGATTAGCCATGGGAAGCCCCCTCAGTCCCATCCTGGCTGATATCTACATGCATTATTATGAATCAAAATTGTTTGAAACTTTAAACTTCCCGGCATGGTTCCGCTACGTAGACGATACTTTTACCCTGTTTGAAGGTAATAAAGATGATTTAAATAGAGTTCTTTCAACAATGAATTCTATTGATCCTGCTATTCAGTTCACTTTTGAACTTGAGACTTGCAATTCTCTTCCGTTTCTCGACATTCTGGTCACACGTAACACATCCAACTTCAATACTACAGTTTACCGTAAACCTTCATCGGTTTGCCTTCCACCACACTTTAAATCATGTCATCCGACTAAACAAAAGTTAGCTTCATTTTATTCCTATGTTTTCCGTGCTCTTCAAGTTTGCTCCTCCAAACTAGCCCTTGATGAAGAACTAAATTATTTAAAAGCAATAGCTATTGACAGGGGCTTTTCACCCAACATTATTAATCAAGCAGTTAAAAAATTCTCATCTCAACACACTAAAAGCCACACTCTTATTTTAGGAGATTATAAAAATTCTGTTGTCATTCCCTTCTTTCCATCAATTAGCTATAAAGTTGCACATATTTTGCAGAAATTTAACTTTCGGGTTGTTTACTCTCCCATCAATAAAATTCCAATTTCTATACTCAAGGACCCCATTCCGGATATGAATTCCTGGGGTATTTATAGGATTCCTTGCCAGTGCGGTTTAATTTACATTGGCCAAACTAAGAGAGCCTTAAAATTTCGCGTCAAAGAACATGAGGCATATGTTAGAAAAAAGGAAACACAGAAGTCTTCTGTTGCTCAACATTGTTGGTCCGAAAATCACACTTTCAATTTTTCTGCTGCCAAAACTATTCAAAAAACATCTTCCATTGGAGAACTGGATTTTCTAGAGGCATTTCACATTCATAAAAATCTTTCTGTTCTAGTTAACGATCCTAATTTGCCAAATTTGCCTTCGGCTTTTAAAGAAATTATATTTTAGTTCTGGTTTCGCCAACAGATGGCGCCACTTGCTTATTCTTGTCCAGGCTTTCTTATCTTATCTAAACATTATTTCCTATCTTGTTCATTTGCGGTTTTGCAGCTGAAGATGATGGTTCGGTAAAACCATCGAAACTAGTCCTGTGAAAATTTTGTGAATTAACGCTGATTGTTGTTGTTTGACTTCTGAATCAGTATTTATTCGGCGTGTTATTGTGTCTTAATTATAGAAGCTCCAAAGAGGCTTACATTTTGCTTTCTTTTTTGCACGTGGTGTGGCCGCCATTTTGTGATTGTAGGAGTTTCGGTGAGTACATTTTTGCAATTTTCAAGTTATGTTTATGTTTTGTACATTTGGATATTGTGCTTTGCTTGTCTGATTTCATGCATTTTGCTTACAAACATTTTGTTTTCTATTCATTTCAGTGAGGGAGTTTTCTGCTATTTTGTGTGTACTTTATTATTGCTCAGTTAATTTAGTTTGATTTTCTGCATTGTTTATCATGCCTTCATCCGTTAATCGTTTCACTAAATTACGCCTGAAACGACAAAAATTCCTGAATCATCTTTACTTTTTACTTAAATGTAAATGTCAAAAATTTATCCCCAATTTTATTCAAATCAAATCTAATCAAAAACCTTCGAGTCGCGTTTCAAGAATTCTGTTAAATTGCAAACTTGCCTTACTTCGGTCTGTGATAAGGGATACACGTCAACAATTGTCCAAAATTGAACATGAACTCTATAAGCTTCATCTGGAACTCGCTAAAACATATCCAAAATTCACTGCCCTTGAACAAAAGTCTTGGTCTAGATCGGAGAATGCAGTTAACCGTCATAAAAACACCCTTGCAGTTAAATTCGAAAAACTTCTTTTACAGTCTTCTAGTTCAAGTAGTTCAAAAAATCTTCCCATTGTAAACATCAAGCCAATAGTTAATATTTCTAATGTTAGTCTTTCAGAAGAACAAGAGAGAATTCTAAAATATAATTTCAACTTCTCACAAACCTGTAATCCCTCGATTCCAAAGATTTTCGCTCCTATCGAAAAAGTTTTCAAGTTCAGTAAAGTTTCAGATTCACAGAAAGAAATGATAAGGCATCTTATCGCTCATAATGTGAAATTCAATAATAAACCTTTGAAACCAAATCTAACTGCGAGAGAAAGAGCTACAATGCGCGAGATTCATTCTAACCCGGATATTGTCATTTCAAAGGCCGACAAAGGTGGCCAGATAGTCGTCATGGATAAGAACACTTACATCGATGGTGTCACTAAACTCTTAAACGAAGGACCATATAATCCGATCCCTAAAGATCCTTCACCTTCGGACTTATCCAAAATGAAAACTGCGATCAAATCTTCGCAAATCATTTCAAGCAACTTAAAACATTCGCTTATCCCATCTGTTGCGAATTGTGCCAGATTATATGCTCTTCCCAAAATTCATAAAAGTGGTATTCCTTTCCGCCCTATTGTATCAAATTTAGGTACTGCCTCGTATCCATTAGCTAAATATTTAGTTTCTAGATTTTCCACTCTATTAGACAATAACATTTACACCATAAAAGTTCAATAGAGTTTGTAAAAAAGGTTAAAAACATTTCTCCTCGTAATTTACTCATGGTTTCTTTTGATGTAAAATCATTATTCACCAATGTCCCAGTGGAGGGCGCATTAAGATGTCTAGAAACCAGACTTCGCGAATTTCATTTCTCTTGCATCGAAATTGATGAGCTAATTTCTCTCACTCAACTCTGTTTGAAACAAACACATTTTGTTTTCCAAAATAAATATTACAAGCAAACTGAGGGATTAGCCATGGGAAGCCCCCTCAGTCCCATCCTGGCTGATATCTACATGCATTATTATGAATCAAAATTGTTTGAAACTTTAAACTTCCCGGCATGGTTCCGCTACGTAGACGATACTTTTACCCTGTTTGAAGGTAATAAAGATGATTTAAATAGAGTTCTTTCAACAATGAATTCTATTGATCCTGCTATTCAGCTCACTTTTGAACTTGAGACTTGCAATTCTCTTCCGTTTCTCGACATTGTGGTCACACGTAACACATCCAACTTCAATACTACAGTTTACCGTAAACCTTCATCGGTTTGCCTTCCACCACACTTTAAATCATGTCATCCGACTAAACAAAAGTTAGCTTCATTTTATTCCTATGTTTTCCGTGCTCTTCAAGTTTGCTCCTCCAAACTAGCCCTTGATGAAGAACTAAATTATTTAAAAGCAATAGCTATTGACAGGGGCTTTTCACCCAACATTATTAATCAAGCAGTTAAAAAATTCTCATCTCAACACACTAAAAGCCACACTCTTATTTTAGGAGATTATAAAAATTCTGTTGTCATTCCCTTCTTTCCATCAATTAGCTATAAAGTTGCACATATTTTGCAGAAATTTAACTTTCGGGTTGTTTACTCTCCCATCAATAAAATTCCAACTTCTATACTCAAGGACCCCATTCCGGATATGAATTCCTGGGGTATTTATAGGATTCCTTGCCAGTGCGGTTTAATTTACATTGGCCAAACTAAGAGAGCCTTAAAATTTCGCGTCAAAGAACATGAGGCATATGTTAGAAAAAAGGAAACACAGAAGTCTTCTGTTGCTCAACATTGTTGGTCCGAAAATCACACTTTCAATTTTTCTGCTGCCAAAACTATTCAAAAAACATCTTCCATTGGAGAACTGGATTTTCTAGAGGCATTTCACATTCATAAAAATCTTTCTGTTCTAGTTAACGATCCTAATTCCAATCCAAATTTGCCTTCGGCTTTTAAAGAAATTATATTTTAGTTCTGGTTTCGCCAACAGATGGCGCCACTTGCTTATTCTTGTCCAGGCTTTCTTATCTTATCTAAACATTATTTCCTATCTTGTTCATTTGCGGTTTTGCAGCTGAAGATGATGGTTCGGTAAAACCATCGAAACTAGTCCTGTGAAAATTTTGTGAATTAACGCTGATTTTTGTTGTTTGACTTCTGAATCAGTATTTATTCGGCGTGTTATTGTGTCTTAATTATAAAAGCCCCAAACAGGCTTACATTTTGCTTTCTTTTTTGCACGTGGTGTGGCCGCCATTTTGTGATTGTAGGAGTTTCGGTGAGTACATTTTTGCAATTTTCAAGTTATGTTTATGTTTTGTACATTTGGATATTGTGCTTTGCTTGTCTGATTTCATGCATTTTGCTTACAAACATTTTGTTTTCTATTCATTTCAGTGAGGGAGTTTTCTGCTATTTTGTGTGTACTTTATTATTGCTCAGTTAATTTAGTTTGATTTTCTGCATTGTTTATCATGCCTTCATCCGTTAATCGTTTCACTAAATTACGCCTGAAACGACAAAAATTCCTGAATCATCTTGACTTTTTACTTAAATGTAAATGTAAAAAATTGATCCCCAATTTTATTCAAATCAAATCTAATCAAAAACCTTCGAGTCGCGTTTCAAGAATTCTGTTAAATTTCAAACTTGCCTTACTTCGGTCTGTGATAAGGGATACACGTCAACAATTGTCCAAAATTGAACATGAACTCTATAAGCTTCATCTGGAACTCGCTAAAACATATCCAAAATTCACTGCCCTTGAACAAAAGTCTTGGTCTAGATCGGAGAATGCAGTTAACCGTCATAAAAACACCCTTGCAGTTAAATTCGAAAAACTTCTTTTACAGTCTTCTAGTTCAAGTAGTTCAAAAAATCTTCCCATTGTAAACATCAAGCCAATAGTTAATATTTCTAATGTTAGTCTTTCAGAAGAACAAGAGAGAATTCTAAAATATAATTTCAACTTCTCACAAACCTGTAAACCCTCGATTCCAAAGATTTTGGCTCCTATCGAAAAAGCTTTCAAGTTCAGTAAAGTTTCAGATTCACAGAAAGAAATGATTAGGCATCTTATCGCTCATAATGTGAAATTCAATAATAAACCTTTGAAACCAAATCTAACTGCGAGAGAAAGAGCTACAATGCGCGAGATTCATTCTAACCCGGATATTGTCATTTCAAAGGCCGACAAAGGTGGCCAGATAGTCGTCATGGATAAGAACACTTTCATCGATGGTGTCACTAAACTCTTAAACGAAGGACCATATAATCCGATCCCTAAAGATCCTTCAACTTCGGACTTATCCAAAATAAAAACTGCGATCAAATCTTCGCAAATCATTTCAAGCAACTTAAAACATTCGCTTATCCCATCTGTTGCGAATTGTGCCAGATTATATGCTCTTCCCAAAATTCATAAAAGTGGTATTCCTTTCCGCCCTATTGTATCAAATTTAGGTACTGCCTCGTATCCATTAGCTAAATATTTAGTTTCTAGATTTTCCACTCTATTAGACAATAACATTTACACCATAAAAGTTCAATAGAGTTTGTAAAAAAGGTTAAAAACATTTCTCCTCGTAATTTACTCATGGTTATTTTGATGTAAAATCATTATTCACCAATGTCCCAGTGGAGGGTGCATTAAGATGTCTAGAAACCAGACTTCGCGAATTTCATTTCTCTTGCATCGAAATTGATGAGCTAATTTCTCTCACTCAACTCTGTTTGAAACAAACACATTTTGTTTTCCAAAATAAATATTACAAGCAAACTGAGGGATTAGCCATGGGAAGCCCCCTCAGTCCCATCCTGGCTGATATCTACATGCATTATTATGAATCAAAATTGTTTGAAACTTTAAACTTCCCGGCATGGTTCCGCTACGTAGACGATACTTTTACCCTGTTTGAAGATAATAAAGATGATTTAAATAGAGTTCTTTCAACAATGAATTCTATTGATCCTGCTATTCAGTTCACTTTTGAACTTGAGACTTGCAATTCTCTTCCGTTTCTCGACATTCTGGTCACACGTAACACATCCAACTTCAATACTACAGTTTACCGTAAACCTTCATCGGTTTGCCTTCCACCACACTTTAAATCATGTCATCCGACTAAACAAAAGTTAGCTTCATTTTATTCCTATGTTTTCCGTGCTCTTCAAGTTTGCTCCTCCAAACTAGCCCTTGATGAAGAACTAAATTATTTAAAAGCAATAGCTATTGACAGGGGCTTTTCACCCAACATTATTAATCAAGCAGTTAAAAAATTCTCATCTCAATACACTAAAAGCCACACTCTTATTTTAGGAGATTATAAAAATTCTGTTGTCATTCCCTTCTTTCCATCAATTAGCTATAAAGTTGCACATATTTTGCAGAAATTTAACTTTCGGGTTGTTTACTCTCCCATCAATAAAATTCCAACTTCTATACTCAAGGACCCCATTCCGGATATGAATTCCTGGGGTATTTATAGGATTCCTTGCCAGTGCGGTTTAATTTACATTGGCCAAACTAAGAGAGCCTTAAAATTTCGCGTCAAAGAACATGAGGCATATGTTAGAAAAAAGGAAACACAGAAGTCTTCTGTTGCTCAACATTGTTGGTCCGAAAATCACACTTTCAATTTTTCTGCTGCCAAAACTATTCAAAAAACATCTTCCATTGGAGAACTGGATTTTCTAGAGGCATTTCACATTCATAAAAATCTTTCTGTTCTAGTTAACGATCCTAATTCCAATCCAAATTTGCCTTCGGCTTTTAAAGAAATTATATTTTAGTTCTGGTTTCGCCAACAGATGGCGCCACTTGCTTATTCTTGTCCAGGCTTTCTTATCTTATCTAAACATTATTTCCTATCTTGTTCATTTGCGGTTTTGCAGCTGAAGATGATGGTTCGGTAAAACCATCGAAACTAGTCCTGTGAAAATTTTGTGAATTAACGCTGATTTTTGTTGTTTGACTTCTGAATCAGTATTTATTCGGCGTGTTATTGTGTCTTAATTATAAAAGCCCCAAACAGGCTTACATTTTGCTTTCTTTTTTGCACGTGGTGTGGCCGCCATTTTGTGATTGTAGGAGTTTCGGTGAGTACATTTTTGCAATTTTCAAGTTATGTTTATGTTTTGTACATTTGGATATTGTGCTTTGCTTGTCTGATTTCATGCATTTTGCTTACAAACATTTTGTTTTCTATTCATTTCAGTGAGGGAGTTTTCTGCTATTTTGTGTGTACTTTATTATTGCTCAGTTAATTTAGTTTGATTTTCTGCATTGTTTATCATGCCTTCATCCGTTAAACGTTTCACTAAATTACGCCTGAAACGACAAAAATTCCTGAATCATCTTGACTTTTTACTTAAATGTAAATGTAAAAAATTGATCCCCAATTTTATTCAAATCAAATCTAATCAAAAACCTTCGAGTCGCGTTTCAAGAATTCTGTTAAATTGCAAACTTGCCTTACTTCGGTCTGTGATAAGGGATACACGTCAACAATTGTCCAAAATTGAACCTGAACTCTATAAGCTTCATCTGGAACTCGCTAAAACATATCCAAAATTCACTGCCCTTGAACAAAAGTCTTGGTCTAGATCGGAGAATGCAGTTAACCGTCATAAAAACACCCTTGCAGTTAAATTCGAAAAACTTCTTTTACAGTCTTCTAGTTCAAGTAGTTCAAAAAATCTTCCCATTGTAAACATCAAGCCAATAGTTAATATTTCTAATGTTAGTCTTTCAGAAGAACAAGAGAGAATTCTAAAATATAATTTCAACTTCTCACAAACCTGTAAAACCTCGATTCCAAAGATTTTGGCTCCTATCGAAAAAGCTTTCAAGTTCAGTAAAGTTTCAGATTCACAGAAAGAAATGATTAGGCATCTTATCGCTCATAATGTGAAATTCAATAATAAACCTTTGAAACCAAATCTAACTGCGAGAGAAAGAGCTACAATGCGCGAGATTCATTCTAACCCGGATATTGTCATTTCAAAGGCCGACAAAGGTGGCCAGATAGTCGTCATGGATAAGAACACTTTCATCGATGGTGTCACTAAACTCTTAAACGAAGGACCATATAATCCGATCCCTAAAGATCCTTCAACTTCGGACTTATCCAAAATAAAAACTGCGATCAAATCTTCGCAAATCATTTCAAGCAACTTAAAACATTCGCTTATCCCATCTGTTGCGAATTGTGCCAGATTATATGCTCTTCCCAAAATTCATAAAAGTGGTATTCCTTTCCGCCCTATTGTATCAAATTTAGGTACTGCCTCGTATCCATTAGCTAAATATTTAGTTTCTAGATTTTCCACTCTATTAGACAATAACATTTACACCATAAAAGTTCAATAGAGTTTGTAAAAAAGGTTAAAAACATTTCTCCTCGTAATTTACTCATGGTTTCTTTTGATGTAAAATCATTATTCACCAATGTCCCAGTGGAGGGTGCATTAAGATGTCTAGAAACCAGACTTCGCGAATTTCATTTCTCTTGCATCGAAATTGATGAGCTAATTTCTCTCACTCAACTCTGTTTGAAACAAACACATTTTGTTTTCCAAAATAAATATTACAAGCAAACTGAGGGATTAGCCATGGGAAGCCCCCTCAGTCCCATCCTGGCTGATATCTACATGCATTATTATGAATCAAAATTGTTTGAAACTTTAAACTTCCCGGCATGGTTCCGCTACGTAGACGATACTTTTACCCTGTTTGAAGATAATAAAGATGATTTAAATAGAGTTCTTTCAACAATGAATTCTATTGATCCTGCTATTCAGTTCACTTTTGAACTTGAGACTTGCAATTCTCTTCCGTTTCTCGACATTCTGGTCACACGTAACACATCCAACTTCAATACTACAGTTTACCGTAAACCTTCATCGGTTTGCCTTCCACCACACTTTAAATCATGTCATCCGACTAAACAAAAGTTAGCTTCATTTTATTCCTATGTTTTCCGTGCTCTTCAAGTTTGCTCCTCCAAACTAGCCCTTGATGAAGAACTAAATTATTTAAAAGCAATAGCTATTGACAGGGGCTTTTCACCCAACATTATTAATCAAGCAGTTAAAAAATTCTCATCTCAATACACTAAAAGCCACACTCTTATTTTAGGAGATTATAAAAATTCTGTTGTCATTCCCTTCTTTCCATCAATTAGCTATAAAGTTGCACATATTTTGCAGAAATTTAACTTTCGGGTTGTTTACTCTCCCATCAATAAAATTCCAACTTCTATACTCAAGGACCCCATTCCGGATATGAATTCCTGGGGTATTTATAGGATTCCTTGCCAGTGCGGTTTAATTTACATTGGCCAAACTAAGAGAGCCTTAAAATTTCGCGTCAAAGAACATGAGGCATATGTTAGAAAAAAGGAAACACAGAAGTCTTCTGTTGCTCAACATTGTTGGTCCGAAAATCACACTTTCAATTTTTCTGCTGCCAAAACTATTCAAAAAACATCTTCCATTGGAGAACTGGATTTTCTAGAGGCATTTCACATTCATAAAAATCTTTCTGTTCTAGTTAACGATCCTAATTCCAATCCAAATTTGCCTTCGGCTTTTAAAGAAATTATATTTTAGTTCTGGTTTCGCCAACAGATGGCGCCACTTGCTTATTCTTGTCCAGGCTTTCTTATCTTATCTAAACATTATTTCCTATCTTGTTCATTTGCGGTTTTGCAGCTGAAGATGATGGTTCGGTAAAACCATCGAAACTAGTCCTGTGAAAATTTTGTGAATTAACGCTGATTTTTGTTGTTTGACTTCTGAATCAGTATTTATTCGGCGTGTTATTGTGTCTTAATTATAAAAGCCCCAAACAGGCTTACATTTTGCTTTCTTTTTTGCACGTGGTGTGGCCGCCATTTTGTGATTGTAGGAGTTTCGGTGAGTACATTTTTGCAATTTTCAAGTTATGTTTATGTTTTGTACATTTGGATATTGTGCTTTGCTTGTCTGATTTCATGCATTTTGCTTACAAACATTTTGTTTTCTATTCATTTCAGTGAGGGAGTTTTCTGCTATTTTGTGTGTACTTTATTATTGCTCAGTTAATTTAGTTTGATTTTCTGCATTGTTTATCATGCCTTCATCCGTTAAACGTTTCACTAAATTACGCCTGAAACGACAAAAATTCCTGAATCATCTTGACTTTTTACTTAAATGTAAATGTAAAAAATTGATCCCCAATTTTATTCAAATCAAATCTAATCAAAAACCTTCGAGTCGCGTTTCAAGAATTCTGTTAAATTGCAAACTTGCCTTACTTCGGTCTGTGATAAGGGATACACGTCAACAATTGTCCAAAATTGAACCTGAACTCTATAAGCTTCATCTGGAACTCGCTAAAACATATCCAAAATTCACTGCCCTTGAACAAAAGTCTTGGTCTAGATCGGAGAATGCAGTTAACCGTCATAAAAACACCCTTGCAGTTAAATTCGAAAAACTTCTTTTACAGTCTTCTAGTTCAAGTAGTTCAAAAAATCTTCCCATTGTAAACATCAAGCCAATAGTTAATATTTCTAATGTTAGTCTTTCAGAAGAACAAGAGAGAATTCTAAAATATAATTTCAACTTCTCACAAACCTGTAAACCCTCGATTCCAAAGATTTTGGCTCCTATCGAAAAAGCTTTCAAGTTCAGTAAAGTTTCAGATTCACAGAAAGAAATGATTAGGCATCTTATCGCTCATAATGTGAAATTCAATAATAAACCTTTGAAACCAAATCTAACTGCGAGAGAAAGAGCTACAATGCGCGAGATTCATTCTAACCCGGATATTGTCATTTCAAAGGCCGACAAAGTTGGCCAGATAGTCGTCATGGATAAGAACACTTACATCGATGGTGTCACTAAACTCTTAAACGAAGGACCATATAATCCGATCCCTAAAGATCCTTCAACTTCGGACTTATCCAAAATAAAAACTGCGATCAAATCTTCGCAAATCATTTCAAGCAACTTAAAACATTCGCTTATCCCATCTGTTGCGAATTGTGCCAGATTATATGCTCTTCCCAAAATTCATAAAAGTGGTATTCCTTTCCGCCCTATTGTATCAAATTTAGGTACTGCCTCGTATCCATTAGCTAAATATTTAGTTTCTAGATTTTCCACTCTATTAGACAATAACATTTACACCATAAAAGTTCAATAGAGTTTGTAAAAAAGGTTAAAAACATTTCTCCTCGTAATTTACTCATGGTTTCTTTTGATGTAAAATCATTATTCACCAATGTCCCAGTGGAGGGTGCGTTAAGATGTCTAGAAACCAGACTTCGCGAATTTCATTTCTCTTGCATCGAAATTGATGAGCTAATTTCTCTCACTCAACTCTGTTTGAAACAAACACATTTTGTTTTCCAAAATAAATATTACAAGCAAACTGAGGGATTAGCCATGGGAAGCCCCCTCAGTCCCATCCTGGCTGATATCTACATGCATTATTATGAATCAAAATTGTTTGAAACTTTAAACTTCCCGGCATGGTTCCGCTACGTAGACGATACTTTTACCCTGTTTGAAGGTAATAAAGATGATTTAAATAGAGTTCTTTCAACAATGAATTCTATTGATCCTGCTATTCAGTTCACTTTTGAACTTGAGACTTGCAATTCTCTTCCGTTTCTCGACATTCTGGTCACACGTAACACATCCAACTTCAATACTACAGTTTACCGTAAACCTTCATCGGTTTGCCTTCCACCACACTTTAAATCATGTCATCCGACTAAACAAAAGTTAGCTTCATTTTATTCCTATCTTTTCCGTGCTCTTCAAGTTTGCTCCTCCAAACTAGGCCTTGACGAAGAACTAAATTATTTAAAAGCAATAGCTATTGACAGGGGCTTTTCACCCAACATTATTAATCAAGCAGTTAAAAAATTCTCATCTCAACACACTAAAAGCCACACTCTTATTTTAGGAGATTATAAAAATTCTGTTGTCATTCCCTTCTTTCCATCAATTAGCTATAAAGTTGCACATATTTTGCAGAAATTTAACTTTCGGGTTGTTTACTCTCCCATCAATAAAATTCCAACTTCTATACTCAAGGACCCCATTCCGGATATGAATTCCTGGGGTATTTATAGGATTCCTTGCCAGTGCGGTTTAATTTACATTGGCCAAACTAAGAGAGCCTTAAAATTTCGCGTCAAAGAACATGAGGCATATGTTAGAAAAAAGGAAACACAGAAGTCTTCTGTTGCTCAACATTGTTGGTCCGAAAATCACACTTTCAATTTTTCTGCTGCCAAAACTATTCAAAAAACATCTTCCATTGGAGAACTGGATTTTCTAGAGGCATTTCACATTCATAAAAATCTTTCTTTTCTAGTTAACGATCCTAATTCCAATCCAAATTTGCCTTCGGCTTTTAAAGAAATTATATTTTAGTTCTGGTTTCGCCAACAGATGGCGCCACTTGCTTATTCTTGTCCAGGCTTTCTTATCTTATCTAAACATTATTTCCTATCTCGTTCATTTGCGGTTTTGCAGCTGAAGATGATGGTTCGGTAAAACCATCGAAACTAGTCCTGTGAAAATTTTGTGAATTAACGCTGATTTTTGTTGTTTGACTTCTGAATCAGTATTTATTCGGCGTGTTATTGTGTCTTAATTATAAAAGCCCCAAACAGGCTTACATTTTGCTTTCTTTTTTGCACGTGGTGTGGCCGCCATTTTGTGATTGTAGGAGTTTCGGTGAGTATATTTTTGCAATTTTCAAGTTATGTTTATGTTTTGTACATTTGGATATTGTGCTTTGCTTGTCTGATTTCATGCATTTTGCTTACAAACATTTTGTTTTCTATTCATTTCAGTGAGGGAGTTTTCTGCTATTTTGTGTGTACTTTATTATTGCTCAGTTAATTTAGTTTGATTTTCTGCATTGTTTATCATGCCTTCATCCGTTAAACGTTTCACTAAATTACGCCTGAAACGACAAAAATTCCTGAATCATCTTGACTTTTTACTTAAATGTAAATGTAAAAAATTGATCCCCAATTTTATTCAAATCAAATCTAATCAAAAACCTTCGAGTCGCGTTTCAAGAATTCTGTTAAATTGCAAACTTGCCTTACTTCGGTCTGTGATAAGGGATACACGTCAACAATTGTCCAAAATTGAACATGAACTCTATAAGCTTCATCTGGAACTCGCTAAAACATATCCAAAATTCACTGCCCTTGAACAAAAGTCTTGGTCTAGATCGGAGAATGCAGTTAACCGTCATAAAAACACCCTTGCAGTTAAATTCGAAAAACTTCTTTTACAGTCTTCTAGTTCAAGTAGTTCAAAAAATCTTCCCATTGTAAACATCAAGCCAATAGTTAATATTTCTAATGTTAGTCTTTCAGAAGAACAAGAGAGAATTCTAAAATATAATTTCAACTTCTCACAAACCTGTAAAACCTCGATTCCAAAGATTTTGGCTCCTATCGAAAAAGCTTTCAAGTTCAGTAAAGTTTCAGATTCACAGAAAGAAATGATTAGGCATCTTATCGCTCATAATGTGAAATTCAATAATAAACCTTTGAAACCAAATCTAACTGCGAGAGAAAGAGCTACAATGCGCGAGATTCATTCTAACCCGGATATTGTCATTTCAAAGGCCGACAAAGTTGGCCAGATAGTCGTCATGGATAAGAACACTTACATCGATGGTGTCACTAAACTCTTAAACGAAGGACCATATAATCCGATCCCTAAAGATCCTTCAACTTCGGACTTATCCAAAATAAAAACTGCGATCAAATCTTCGCAAATCATTTCAAGCAACTTAAAACATTCGCTTATCCCATCTGTTGCGAATTGTGCCAGATTATATGCTCTTCCCAAAATTCATAAAAGTGGTATTCCTTTCCGCCCTATTGTATCAAATTTAGGTACTGCCTCGTATCCATTAGCTAAATATTTAGTTTCTAGATTTTCCACTCTATTAGACAATAACATTTACACCATAAAAGTTCAATAGAGTTTGTAAAAAAGGTTAAAAACATTTCTCCTCGTAATTTACTCATGGTTTCTTTTGATGTAAAATCATTATTCACCAATGTCCCAGTGGAGGGTGCATTAAGATGTCTAGAAACCAGACTTCGCGAATTTCATTTCTCTTGCATCGAAATTGATGAGCTAATTTCTCTCACTCAACTCTGTTTGAAACAAACACATTTTGTTTTCCAAAATAAATATTACAAGCAAACTGAGGGATTAGCCATGGGAAGCCCCCTCAGTCCCATCCTGGCTGATATCTACATGCATTATTATGAATCAAAATTGTTTGAAACTTTAAACTTCCCGGCATGGTTCCGCTACGTAGACGATACTTTTACCCTGTTTGAAGGTAATAAAGATGATTTAAATAGAGTTCTTTCAACAATGAATTCTATTGATCCTGCTATTCAGTTCACTTTTGAACTTGAGACTTGCAATTCTCTTCCGTTTCTCGACATTCTGGTCACACGTAACACATCCAACTTCAATACTACAGTTTACCGTAAACCTTCATCAGTTTGCCTTCCACCACACTTTAAATCATGTCATCCGACTAAACAAAAGTTAGCTTCATTTTATTCCTATGCTTTCCGTGCTCTTCAAGTTTGCTCCTCCAAACTAGCCCTTGATGAAGAACTAAATTATTTAAAAGCAATAGCTATTGACAGGGGCTTTTCACCCAACATTATTAATCAAGCAGTTAAAAAATTCTCATCTCAACACACTAAAAGCCACACTCTTATTTTAGGAGATTATAAAAATTCTGTTGTCATTCCCTTCTTTCCATCAATTAGCTATAAAGTTGCACATATTTTGCAGAAATTTAACTTTCGGGTTGTTTACTCTCCCATCAATAAAATTCCAACTTCTATACTCAAGGACCCCATTCCGGATATGAATTCCTGGGGTATTTATAGGATTCCTTGCCAGTGCGGTTTAATTTACATTGGCCAAACTAAGAGAGCCTTAAAATTTCGCGTCAAAGAACATGAGGCATATGTTAGAAAAAAGGAAACACAGAAGTCTTCTGTTGCTCAACATTGTTGGTCCGAAAATCACACTTTCAATTTTTCTGCTGCCAAAACTATTCAAAAAACATCTTCCATTGGAGAACTGGATTTTCTAGAGGCATTTCACATTCATAAAAATCTTTCTGTTCTAGTTAACGATCCTAATTCCAATCCAAATTTGCCTTCGGCTTTTAAAGAAATTATATTTTAGTTCTGGTTTCGCCAACAGATGGCGCCACTTGCTTATTCTTGTCCAGGCTTTCTTATCTTATCTAAACATTATTTCCTATCTTGTTCATTTGCGGTTTTGCAGCTGAAGATGATGGTTCGGTAAAACCATCGAAACTAGTCCTGTGAAAATTTTGTGAATTAACGCTGATTTTTGTTGTTTGACTTCTGAATCAGTATTTATTCGGCGTGTTATTGTGTCTTAATTATAAAAGCCCCAAACAGGCTTACATTTTGCTTTCTTTTTTGCACGTGGTGTGGCCGCCATTTTGTGATTGTAGGAGTTTCGGTGAGTACATTTTTGCAATTTTCAAGTTATGTTTATGTTTTGTACATTTGGATATTGTGCTTTGCTTGTCTGATTTCATGCATTTTGCTTACAAACATTTTGTTTTCTATTCATTTCAGTGAGGGAGTTTTCTGCTATTTTGTGTGTACTTTATTATTGCTCAGTTAATTTAGTTTGATTTTCTGCATTGTTTATCATGCCTTCATCCGTTAATCGTTTCACTAAATTACGCCTGAAACGACAAAAATTCCTGAATCATCTTGACTTTTTACTTAAATGTAAATGTAAAAAATTGATCCCCAATTTTATTCAAATCAAATCTAATCAAAAACCTTCGAGTCGCGTTTCAAGAATTCTGTTAAATTGCAAACTTGCCTTACTTCGGTCTGTGATAAGGGATACACGTCAACAATTGTCCAAAATTGAACATGAACTCTATAAGCTTCATCTGGAACTCGCTAAAACATATCCAAAATTCACTGCCCTTGAACAAAAGTCTTGGTCTAGATCGGAGAATGCAGTTAACCGTCATAAAAACACCCTTGCAGTTAAATTCGAAAAACTTCTTTTACAGTCTTCTAATTCAAGTAGTTCAAAAAATCTTCCCATTGTAAACATCAAGCCAATAGTTAATATTTCTAATGTTAGTCTTTCAGAAGAACAAGAGAGAATTCTAAAATATAATTTCAACTTCTCACAAACCTGTAAACCCTCGATTCCAAAGATTTTGGCTCCTATCGAAAAAGCTTTCAAGTTCAGTAAAGTTTCAGATTCACAGAAAGAAATGATTAGGCATCTTATCGCTCATAATGTGAAATTCAATAATAAACCTTTGAAACCAAATCTAACTGCGAGAGAAAGAGCTACAATGCGCGAGATTCATTCTAACCCGGATATTGTCATTTCAAAGGCCGACAAAGTTGGCCAGATAGTCGTCATGGATAAGAACACTTACATCGATGGTGTCACTAAACTCTTAAACGAAGGACCATATAATCCGATCCCTAAAGATCCTTCAACTTCGGACTTATCCAAAATAAAAACTGCGATCAAATCTTCGCAAATCATTTCAAGCAACTTAAAACATTCGCTTATCCCATCTGTTGCGAATTGTGCCAGATTATATGCTCTTCCCAAAATTCATAAAAGTGGTATTCCTTTCCGCCCTATTGTATCAAATTTAGGTACTGCCTCGTATCCATTAGCTAAATATTTAGTTTCTAGATTTTCCACTCTATTAGACAATAACATTTACACCATAAAAGTTCAATAGAGTTTGTAAAAAAGGTTAAAAACATTTCTCCTCGTAATTTACTCATGGTTTCTTTTGATGTAAAATCATTATTCACCAATGTCCCAGTGGAGGGTGCGTTAAGATGTCTAGAAACCAGACTTCGCGAATTTCATTTCTCTTGCATCGAAATTGATGAGCTAATTTCTCTCACTCAACTCTGTTTGAAACAAACACATTTTGTTTTCCAAAATAAATATTACAAGCAAACTGAGGGATTAGCCATGGGAAGCCCCCTCAGTCCCATCCTGGCTGATATCTACATGCATTATTATGAATCAAAATTGTTTGAAACTTTAAACTTCCCGGCATGGTTCCGCTACGTAGACGATACTTTTACCCTGTTTGAAGGTAATAAAGATGATTTAAATAGAGTTCTTTCAACAATGAATTCTATTGATCCTGCTATTCAGTTCACTTTTGAACTTGAGACTTGCAATTCTCTTCCGTTTCTCGACATTCTGGTCACACGTAACACATCCAACTTCAATACTACAGTTTACCGTAAACCTTCATCGGTTTGCCTTCCACCACACTTTAAATCATGTCATCCGACTAAACAAAAGTTAGCTTCATTTTATTCCTATGCTTTCCGTGCTCTTCAAGTTTGCTCCTCCAAACTAGCCCTTGATGAAGAACTAAATTATTTAAAAGCAATAGCTATTGACAGGGGCTTTTCACCCAACATTATTAATCAAGCAGTTAAAAAATTCTCATCTCAACACACTAAAAGCCACACTCTTATTTTAGGAGATTATAAAAATTCTGTTGTCATTCCCTTCTTTCCATCAATTAGCTATAAAGTTGCACATATTTTGCAGAAATTTAACTTTCGGGTTGTTTACTCTCCCATCAATAAAATTCCAACTTCTATACTCAAGGACCCCATTCCGGATATGAATTCCTGGGGTATTTATAGGATTCCTTGCCAGTGCGGTTTAATTTACATTGGCCAAACTAAGAGAGCCTTAAAATTTCGCGTCAAAGAACATGAGGCATATGTTAGAAAAAAGGAAACACAGAAGTCTTCTGTTGCTCAACATTGTTGGTCCGAAAATCACACTTTCAATTTTTCTGCTGCCAAAACTATTCAAAAAACATCTTCCATTGGAGAACTGGATTTTCTAGAGGCATTTCACATTCATAAAAATCTTTCTGTTCTAGTTAACGATCCTAATTCCAATCCAAATTTGCCTTCGGCTTTTAAAGAAATTATATTTTAGTTCTGGTTTCGCCAACAGATGGCGCCACTTGCTTATTCTTGTCCAGGCTTTCTTATCTTATCTAAACATTATTTCCTATCTTGTTCATTTGCGGTTTTGCAGCTGAAGATGATGGTTCGGTAAAACCATCGAAACTAGTCCTGTGAAAATTTTGTGAATTAACGCTGATTTTTGTTGTTTGACTTCTGAATCAGTATTTATTCGGCGTGTTATTGTGTCTTAATTATAAAAGCCCCAAACAGGCTTACATTTTGCTTTCTTTTTTGCACGTGGTGTGGCCGCCATTTTGTGATTGTAGGAGTTTCGGTGAGTACATTTTTGCAATTTTCAAGTTATGTTTATGTTTTGTACATTTGGATATTGTGCTTTGCTTGTCTGATTTCATGCATTTTGCTTACAAACATTTTGTTTTCTATTCATTTCAGTGAGGGAGTTTTCTGCTATTTTGTGTGTACTTTATTATTGCTCAGTTAATTTAGTTTGATTTTCTGCATTGTTTATCATGCCTTCATCCGTTAATCGTTTCACTAAATTACGCCTGAAACGACAAAAATTCCTGAATCATCTTGACTTTTTACTTAAATGTAAATGTAAAAAATTGATCCCCAATTTTATTCAAATCAAATCTAATCAAAAACCTTCGAGTCGCGTTTCAAGAATTCTGTTAAATTGCAAACTTGCCTTACTTCGGTCTGTGATAAGGGATACACGTCAACAATTGTCCAAAATTGAACATGAACTCTATAAGCTTCATCTGGAACTCGCTAAAACATATCCAAAATTCACTGCCCTTGAACAAAAGTCTTGGTCTAGATCGGAGAATGCAGTTAACCGTCATAAAAACACCCTTGCAGTTAAATTCGAAAAACTTCTTTTACAGTCTTCTAATTCAAGTAGTTCAAAAAATCTTCCCATTGTAAACATCAAGCCAATAGTTAATATTTCTAATGTTAGTCTTTCAGAAGAACAAGAGAGAATTCTAAAATATAATTTCAACTTCTCACAAACCTGTAAACCCTCGATTCCAAAGATTTTGGCTCCTATCGAAAAAGCTTTCAAGTTCAGTAAAGTTTCAGATTCACAGAAAGAAATGATTAGGCATCTTATCGCTCATAATGTGAAATTCAATAATAAACCTTTGAAACCAAATCTAACTGCGAGAGAAAGAGCTACAATGCGCGAGATTCATTCTAACCCGGATATTGTCATTTCAAAGGCCGACAAAGTTGGCCAGATAGTCGTCATGGATAAGAACACTTACATCGATGGTGTCACTAAACTCTTAAACGAAGGACCATATAATCCGATCCCTAAAGATCCTTCAACTTCGGACTTATCCAAAATAAAAACTGCGATCAAATCTTCGCAAATCATTTCAAGCAACTTAAAACATTCGCTTATCCCATCTGTTGCGAATTGTGCCAGATTATATGCTCTTCCCAAAATTCATAAAAGTGGTATTCCTTTCCGCCCTATTGTATCAAATTTAGGTACTGCCTCGTATCCATTAGCTAAATATTTAGTTTCTAGATTTTCCACTCTATTAGACAATAACATTTACACCATAAAAGTTCAATAGAGTTTGTAAAAAAGGTTAAAAACATTTCTCCTCGTAATTTACTCATGGTTTCTTTTGATGTAAAATCATTATTCACCAATGTCCCAGTGGAGGGTGCGTTAAGATGTCTAGAAACCAGACTTCGCGAATTTCATTTCTCTTGCATCGAAATTGATGAGCTAATTTCTCTCACTCAACTCTGTTTGAAACAAACACATTTTGTTTTCCAAAATAAATATTACAAGCAAACTGAGGGATTAGCCATGGGAAGCCCCCTCAGTCCCATCCTGGCTGATATCTACATGCATTATTATGAATCAAAATTGTTTGAAACTTTAAACTTCCCGGCATGGTTCCGCTACGTAGACGATACTTTTACCCTGTTTGAAGGTAATAAAGATGATTTAAATAGAGTTCTTTCAACAATGAATTCTATTGATCCTGCTATTCAGTTCACTTTTGAACTTGAGACTTGCAATTCTCTTCCGTTTCTCGACATTCTGGTCACACGTAACACATCCAACTTCAATACTACAGTTTACCGTAAACCTTCATCGGTTTGCCTTCCACCACACTTTAAATCATGTCATCCGACTAAACAAAAGTTAGCTTCATTTTATTCCTATGCTTTCCGTGCTCTTCAAGTTTGCTCCTCCAAACTAGCCCTTGATGAAGAACTAAATTATTTAAAAGCAATAGCTATTGACAGGGGCTTTTCACCCAACATTATTAATCAAGCAGTTAAAAAATTCTCATCTCAACACACTAAAAGCCACACTCTTATTTTAGGAGATTATAAAAATTCTGTTGTCATTCCCTTCTTTCCATCAATTAGCTATAAAGTTGCACATATTTTGCAGAAATTTAACTTTCGGGTTGTTTACTCTCCCATCAATAAAATTCCAACTTCTATACTCAAGGACCCCATTCCGGATATGAATTCCTGGGGTATTTATAGGATTCCTTGCCAGTGCGGTTTAATTTACATTGGCCAAACTAAGAGAGCCTTAAAATTTCGCGTCAAAGAACATGAGGCATATGTTAGAAAAAAGGAAACACAGAAGTCTTCTGTTGCTCAACATTGTTGGTCCGAAAATCACACTTTCAATTTTTCTGCTGCCAAAACTATTCAAAAAACATCTTCCATTGGAGAACTGGATTTTCTAGAGGCATTTCACATTCATAAAAATCTTTCTGTTCTAGTTAACGATCCTAATTCCAATCCAAATTTGCCTTCGGCTTTTAAAGAAATTATATTTTAGTTCTGGTTTCGCCAACAGATGGCGCCACTTGCTTATTCTTGTCCAGGCTTTCTTATCTTATCTAAACATTATTTCCTATCTTGTTCATTTGCGGTTTTGCAGCTGAAGATGATGGTTCGGTAAAACCATCGAAACTAGTCCTGTGAAAATTTTGTGAATTAACGCTGATTTTTGTTGTTTGACTTCTGAATCAGTATTTATTCGGCGTGTTATTGTGTCTTAATTATAAAAGCCCCAAACAGGCTTACATTTTGCTTTCTTTTTTGCACGTGGTGTGGCCGCCATTTTGTGATTGTAGGAGTTTCGGTGAGTACATTTTTGCAATTTTCAAGTTATGTTTATGTTTTGTACATTTGGATATTGTGCTTTGCTTGTCTGATTTCATGCATTTTGCTTACAAACATTTTGTTTTCTATTCATTTCAGTGAGGGAGTTTTCTGCTATTTTGTGTGTACTTTATTATTGCTCAGTTAATTTAGTTTGATTTTCTGCATTGTTTATCATGCCTTCATCCGTTAATCGTTTCACTAAATTACGCCTGAAACGACAAAAATTCCTGAATCATCTTGACTTTTTACTTAAATGTAAATGTAAAAAATTGATCCCCAATTTTATTCAAATCAAATCTAATCAAAAACCTTCGAGTCGCGTTTCAAGAATTCTGTTAAATTGCAAACTTGCCTTACTTCGGTCTGTGATAAGGGATACACGTCAACAATTGTCCAAAATTGAACATGAACTCTATAAGCTTCATCTGGAACTCGCTAAAACATATCCAAAATTCACTGCCCTTGAACAAAAGTCTTGGTCTAGATCGGAGAATGCAGTTAACCGTCATAAAAACACCCTTGCAGTTAAATTCGAAAAACTTCTTTTACAGTCTTCTAGTTCAAGTAGTTCAAAAAATCTTCCCATTGTAAACATCAAGCCAATAGTTAATATTTCTAATGTTAGTCTTTCAGAAGAACAAGAGAGAATTCTAAAATATAATTTCAACTTCTCACAAACCTGTAAACCCTCGATTCCAAAGATTTTGGCTCCTATCGAAAAAGCTTTCAAGTTCAGTAAAGTTTCAGATTCACAGAAAGAAATGATTAGGCATCTTATCGCTCATAATGTGAAATTCAATAATAAACCTTTGAAACCAAATCTAACTGCGAGAGAAAGAGCTACAATGCGCGAGATTCATTCTAACCCGGATATTGTCATTTCAAAGGCCGACAAAGTTGGCCAGATAGTCGTCATGGATAAGAACACTTACATCGATGGTGTCACTAAACTCTTAAACGAAGGACCATATAATCCGATCCCTAAAGATCCTTCAACTTCGGACTTATCCAAAATAAAAACTGCGATCAAATCTTCGCAAATCATTTCAAGCAACTTAAAACATTCGCTTATCCCATCTGTTGCGAATTGTGCCAGATTATATGCTCTTCCCAAAATTCATAAAAGTGGTATTCCTTTCCGCCCTATTGTATCAAATTTAGGTACTGCCTCGTATCCATTAGCTAAATATTTAGTTTCTAGATTTTCCACTCTATTAGACAATAACATTTACACCATAAAAGTTCAATAGAGTTTGTAAAAAAGGTTAAAAACATTTCTCCTCGTAATTTACTCATGGTTTCTTTTGATGTAAAATCATTATTCACCAATGTCCCAGTGGAGGGTGCGTTAAGATGTCTAGAAACCAGACTTCGCGAATTTCATTTCTCTTGCATCGAAATTGATGAGCTAATTTCTCTCACTCAACTCTGTTTGAAACAAACACATTTTGTTTTCCAAAATAAATATTACAAGCAAACTGAGGGATTAGCCATGGGAAGCCCCCTCAGTCCCATCCTGGCTGATATCTACATGCATTATTATGAATCAAAATTGTTTGAAACTTTAAACTTCCCGGCATGGTTCCGCTACGTAGACGATACTTTTACCCTGTTTGAAGGTAATAAAGATGATTTAAATAGAGTTCTTTCAACAATGAATTCTATTGATCCTGCTATTCAGTTCACTTTTGAACTTGAGACTTGCAATTCTCTTCCGTTTCTCGACATTCTGGTCACACGTAACACATCCAACTTCAATACTACAGTTTACCGTAAACCTTCATCGGTTTGCCTTCCACCACACTTTAAATCATGTCATCCGACTAAACAAAAGTTAGCTTCATTTTATTCCTATCTTTTCCGTGCTCTTCAAGTTTGCTCCTCCAAACTAGGCCTTGACGAAGAATTAAATTATTTAAAAGCAATAGCTATTGACAGGGGCTTTTCACCCAACATTATTAATCAAGCAGTTAAAAAATTCTCATCTCAACACACTAAAAGCCACACTCTTATTTTAGGAGATTATAAAAATTCTGTTGTCATTCCCTTCTTTCCATCAATTAGCTATAAAGTTGCACATATTTTGCAGAAATTTAACTTTCGGGTTGTTTACTCTCCCATCAATAAAATTCCAACTTCTATACTCAAGGACCCCATTCCGGATATGAATTCCTGGGGTATTTATAGGATTCCTTGCCAGTGCGGTTTAATTTACATTGGCCAAACTAAGAGAGCCTTAAAATTTCGCGTCAAAGAACATGAGGCATATGTTAGAAAAAAGGAAACACAGAAGTCTTCTGTTGCTCAACATTGTTGGTCCGAAAATCACACTTTCAATTTTTCTGCTGCCAAAACTATTCAAAAAACATCTTCCATTGGAGAACTGGATTTTCTAGAGGCATTTCACATTCATAAAAATCTTTCTGTTCTAGTTAACGATCCTAATTCCAATCCAAATTTGCCTTCGGCTTTTAAAGAAATTATATTTTAGTTCTCGTTTCGCCAACAGATGGCGCCACTTGCTTATTCTTGTCCAGGCTTTCTTATCTTATCTAAACATTATTTCCTATCTTGTTCATTTGCGGTTTTGCAGCTGAAGATGATGGTTCGGTAAAACCATCGAAACTAGTCCTGTGAAAATTTTGTGAATTAACGCTGATTTTTGTTGTTTGACTTCTGAATCAGTATTTATTCGGCGTGTTATTGTGTCTTAATTATAGAAGCCCCAAACAGGCTTACATTTTGCTTTCTTTTTTGCACGTGGTGTGGCCGCCATTTTGTGATTGTAGGAGTTTCGGTGAGTACATTTTTGCAATTTTCAAGTTATGTTTATGTTTTGTACATTTGGATATTGTGCTTTGCTTGTCTGATTTCATGCATTTTGCTTACAAACATTTTGTTTTCTATTCATTTCAGTGAGGGAGTTTTCTGCTATTTTGTGTGTACTTTATTATTGCTCAGTTAATTTAGTTTGATTTTCTGCATTGTTTATCATGCCTTCATCCGTTAATCGTTTCACTAAATTACGCCTGAAACGACAAAAATTCCTGAATCATCTTGACTTTTTACTTAAATGTAAATGTAAAAAATTGATCCCCAATTTTATTCAAATCAAATCTAATCAAAAACCTTCGAGTCGCGTTTCAAGAATTCTGTTAAATTGCAAACTTGCCTTACTTCGGTCTGTGATAAGGGATACACGTCAACAATTGTCGAAAATTGAACATGAACTCTATAAGCTTCATCTGGAACTCGCTAAAACATATCCAAAATTCACTGCCCTTGAACAAAAGTCTTGGTCTAGATCGGAGAATGCAGTTAACCGTCATAAAAACACCCTTGCAGTTAAATTCGAAAAACTTCTTTTACAGTCTTCTAGTTCAAGTAGTTCAAAAAATCTTCCCATTGTAAACATCAAGCCAATAGTTAATATTTCTAATGTTAGTCTTTCAGAAGAACAAGAGAGAATTCTAAAATATAATTTCAACTTCTCACAAACCTGTAAACCCTCGATTCCAAAGATTTTGGCTCCTATCGAAAAAGCTTTCAAGTTCAGTAAAGTTTCAGATTCACAGAAAGAAATGATTAGGCATCTTATCGCTCATAATGTGAAATTCAATAATAAACCTTTGAAACCAAATCTAACTGCGAGAGAAAGAGCTACAATGCGCGAGATTCATTCTAACCCGGATATTGTCATTTCAAAGGCCGACAAAGTTGGCCAGATAGTCGTCATGGATAAGAACACTTACATCGATGGTGTCACTAAACTCTTAAACGAAGGACCATATAATCCGATCCCTAAAGATCCTTCAAATTCGGACTTATCCAAAATAAAAACTGCGATCAAATCTTCGCAAATCATTTCAAGCAACTTAAAACATTCGCTTATCCCATCTGTTGCGAATAGTGCCAGATTATATGCTCTTCCCAAAATTCATAAAAGTGGTATTCCTTTCCGCCCTATTGTATCAAATTTAGGCACTGCCTCGTATCCATTAGATAAATATTTAGTTTCTAGATTTTCCACTCTATTAGACAATAACATTTACACCATAAAAAATTCAATAGGGTTTGTAAAAAAGGTTAAAAACATTTCTCCTCGTAATTTACTCATGGTTTCTTTTGATGTAAAATCATTATTCACCAATGTCCCAGTGGAGGGTGCATTAAGATGTCTAGAAACCAGACTTCGCGAATTTCATTTCTCTTGCATCGAAATTGATGAGCTAATTTCTCTCACTCAACTCTGTTTGAAACAAACACATTTTGTTTTCCAAAATAAATATTACAAGCAAACTGAGGGATTAGCCATGGGAAGCCCCCTCAGTCCCATCCTGGCTGATATCTACATGCATTATTATGAATCAAAATTGTTTGAAACTTTAAACTTCCCGGCATGGTTCCGCTACGTAGACGATACTTTTACCCTGTTTGAAGGTAATAAAGATGATTTAAATAGAGTTCTATCAACAATGAATTCTATTGATCCTGCTATTCAGTTCACTTTTGAACTTGAGACTTGCAATTCTCTTCCGTTTCTCGACATTCTGGTCACACGTAACACATCCAACTTCAATACTACAGTTTACCGTAAACCTTCATCGGTTTGCCTTCCACCACACTTTAAATCATGTCATCCGACTAAACAAAAGTTAGCTTCATTTTATTCCTATGTTTTCCGTGCTCTTCAAGTTTGCTCCTCCAAACTAGGCCTTGACGAAGAACTAAATTATTTAAAAGCAATAGCTATTGACAGGGGCTTTTCACCCAACATTATTAATCAAGCAGTTAAAAAATTCTCATCTCAACACACTAAAAGCCACACTCTTATTTTAGGAGATTATAAAAATTCTGTTGTCATTCCCTTCTTTCCATCAATTAGCTATAAAGTTGCACATATTTTGCAGAAATTTAACTTTCGGGTTGTTTACTCTCCCATCAATAAAATTCCAACTTCTATACTCAAGGACCCCATTCCGGATATGAATTCCTGGGGTATTTATAGGATTCCTTGCCAGTGCGGTTTAATTTACATTGGCCAAACTAAGAGAGCCTTAAAATTTCGCGTCAAAGAACATGAGGCATATGTTAGAAAAAAGGAAACACAGAAGTCTTCTGTTGCTCAACATTGTTGGTCCGAAAATCACACTTTCAATTTTTCTGCTGCCAAAACTATTCAAAAAACATCTTCCATTGGACAACTGGATTTTCTAGAGGTATTTCACATTCATAAAAATCTTTCTGTTCTAGTTAACGATCCTAATTCCAAACCAAATTTGCCTTCGGCTTTTAAAGAAATTATATTTTAGTTCTCGTTTCGCCAACAGATGGCGCCACTTGCTTATTCTTGTCCAGGCTTTCTTATCTTATCTAAACATTATTTCCTATCTTGTTCATTTGCGGTTTTGCAGCTGAAGATGATGGTTCGGTAAAACCATCGAAACTAGTCCTGTGAAAATTTTGTGAATTAACGCTGATTTTTGTTGTTTGACTTCTGAATCAGTATTTATTCGGCGTGTTATTGTGTCTTAATTATAGAAGCCCCAAACAGGCTTACATTTTGCTTTCTTTTTTGCACGTGGTGTGGCCGCCATTTTGTGATTGTAGGAGTTTCGGTGAGTACATTTTTGGAATTTTCAAGTTATGTTTATGTTTTGTACATTTGGATATTGTGCTTTGCTTGTCTGATTTCATGCATTTTGCTTACAAACATTTTGTTTTCTATTCATTTCAGTGAGGGAGTTTTCTGCTATTTTGTGTGTACTTTATTATTGCTCAGTTAATTTAGTTTGATTTTCTGCATTGTTTATCATGCCTTCATCCGTTAATCGTTTCACTAAATTACGCCTGAAACGACAAAAATTCCTGAATCATCTTGACTTTTTACTTAAATGTAAATGTAAAAAATTGATCCCCAATTTTATTCAAATCAAATCTAATCAAAAACCTTCGAGTCGCGTTTCAAGAATTCTGTTAAATTGCAAACTTGCCTTACTTCGGTCTGTGATAAGGGATACACGTCAACAATTGTCCAAAATTGAACATGAACTCTATAAGCTTCATCTGGAACTCGCTAAAACATATCCAAAATTCACTGCCCTTGAACAAAAGTCTTGGTCTAGATCGGAGAATGCAGTTAACCGTCATAAAAACACCCTTGCAGTTAAATTCGAAAAACTTCTTTTACAGTCTTCTAGTTCAAGTAGTTCAAAAAATCTTCCCATTGTAAACATCAAGCCAATAGTTAATATTTCTAATGTTAGTCTTTCAGAAGAACAAGAGAGAATTCTAAAATATAATTTCAACTTCTCACAAACCTGTAAACCCTCGATTCCAAAGATTTTGGCTCCTATCGAAAAAGCTTTCAAGTTCAGTAAAGTTTCAGATTCACAGAAAGAAATGATTAGGCATCTTATCGCTCATAATGTGAAATTCAATAATAAACCTTTGAAACCAAATCTAACTGCGAGAGAAAGAGCTACAATGCGCGAGATTCATTCTAACCCGGATATTGTCATTTCAAAGGCCGACAAAGTTGGCCAGATAGTCGTCATGGATAAGAACACTTACATCGATGGTGTCACTAAACTCTTAAACGAAGGACCATATAATCCGATCCCTAAAGATCCTTCAACTTCGGACTTATCCAAAATAAAAACTGCGATCAAATCTTCGCAAATCATTTCAAGCAACTTAAAACATTCGCTTATCCCATCTGTTGCGAATAGTGCCAGATTATATGCTCTTCCCAAAATTCATAAAAGTGGTATTCCTTTCCGCCCTATTGTATCAAATTTAGGCACTGCCTCGTATCCATTAGCTAAATATTTAGTTTCTAGATTTTCCACTCTATTAGACAATAACATTTACACCATAAAAAATTCAATAGGGTTTGTAAAAAAGGTTAAAAACATTTCTCCTCGTAATTTACTCATGGTTTCTTTTGATGTAAAATCATTATTCACCAATGTCCCAGTGGAGGGTGCATTAAGATGTCTAGAAACCAGACTTCGCGAATTTCATTTCTCTTGCATCGAAATTGATGAGCTAATTTCTCTCACTCAACTCTGTTTGAAACAAACACATTTTGTTTTCCAAAATAAATATTACAAGCAAACTGAGGGATTAGCCATGGGAAGCCCCCTCAGTCCCATCCTGGCTGATATCTACATGCATTATTATGAATCAAAATTGTTTGAAACTTTAAACTTCCCGGCATGGTTCCGCTACGTAGACGATACTTTTACCCTGTTTGAAGATAATAAAGATGATTTAAATAGAGTTCTTTCAACAATGAATTCTATTGATCCTGCTATTCAGTTCACTTTTGAACTTGAGACTTGCAATTCTCTTCCGTTTCTCGACATTCTGGTCACACGTAACACATCCAACTTCAATACTACAGTTTACCGTAAACCTTCATCGGTTTGCCTTCCACCACACTTTAAATCATGTCATCCGACTAAACAAAAGTTAGCTTCATTTTATTCCTATGTTTTCCGTGCTCTTCAAGTTTGCTCCTCCAAACTAGCCCTTGATGAAGAACTAAATTATTTAAAAGCAATAGCTATTGACAGGGGCTTTTCACCCAACATTATTAATCAAGCAGTTAAAAAATTCTCATCTCAACACACTAAAAGCCACACTCTTATTTTAGGAGATTATAAAAATTCTGTTGTCATTCCCTTCTTTCCATCAATTAGCTATAAAGTTGCACATATTTTGCAGAAATTTAACTTTCGGGTTGTTTACTCTCCCATCAATAAAATTCCAACTTCTATACTCAAGGACCCCATTCCGGATATGAATTCCTGGGGTATTTATAGGATTCCTTGCCAGTGCGGTTTAATTTACATTGGCCAAACTAAGAGAGCCTTAAAATTTCGCGTCAAAGAACATGAGGCATATGTTAGAAAAAAGGAAACACAGAAGTCTTCTGTTGCTCAACATTGTTGGTCCGAAAATCACACTTTCAATTTTTCTGCTGCCAAAACTATTCAAAAAACATCTTCCATTGGAGAACTGGATTTTCTAGAGGCATTTCACATTCATAAAAATCTTTCTGTTCTAGTTAACGATCCTAATTCCAATCCAAATTTGCCTTCGGCTTTTAAAGAAATTATATTTTAGTTCTGGTTTCGCCAACAGATGGCGCCACTTGCTTATTCTTGTCCAGGCTTTCTTATCTTATCTAAACATTATTTCCTATCTTGTTCATTTGCGGTTTTGCAGCTGAAGATGATGGTTCGGTAAAACCATCGAAACTAGTCCTGTGAAAATTTTGTGAATTAACGCTGATTTTTGTTGTTTGACTTCTGAATCAGTATTTATTCGGCGTGTTATTGTGTCTTAATTATAAAAGCCCCAAACAGGCTTACATTTTGCTTTCTTTTTTGCACGTGGTGTGGCCGCCATTTTGTGATTGTAGGAGTTTCGGTGAGTACATTTTTGCAATTTTCAAGTTATGTTTATGTTTTGTACATTTGGATATTGTGCTTTGCTTGTCTGATTTCATGCATTTTGCTTACAAACATTTTGTTTTCTATTCATTTCAGTGAGGGAGTTTTCTGCTATTTTGTGTGTACTTTATTATTGCTCAGTTAATTTAGTTTGATTTTCTGCATTGTTTATCATGCCTTCATCCGTTAATCGTTTCACTAAATTACGCCTGAAACGACAAAAATTCCTGAATCATTTTGACTTTTTACTTAAATGTAAATGTAAAAAATTGATCCCCAATTTTATTCAAATCAAATCTAATCAAAAACCTTCGAGTCGCGTTTCAAGAATTCTGTTAAATTGCAAACTTGCCTTACTTCGGTCTGTGATAAGGGATACACGTCAACAATTGTCCAAAATTGAACATGAACTCTATAAGCTTCATCTGGAACTCGCTAAAACATATCCAAAATTCACTGCCCTTGAACAAAAGTCTTGGTCTAGATCGGAGAATGCAGTTAACCGTCATAAAAACACCCTTGCAGTTAAATTCGAAAAACTTCTTTTACAGTCTTCTAGTTCAAGTAGTTCAAAAAATCTTCCCATTGTAAACATCAAGCCAATAGTTAATATTTCTAATGTTAGTCTTTCAGAAGAACAAGAGAGAATTCTAAAATATAATTTCAACTTCTCACAAACCTGTAAACCCTCGATTCCAAAGATTTTGGCTCCTATCGAAAAAGCTTTCAAGTTCAGTAAAGTTTCAGATTCACAGAAAGAAATGATTAGGCATCTTATCGCTCATAATGTGAAATTCAATAATAAACCTTTGAAACCAAATCTAACTGCGAGAGAAAGAGCTACAATGCGCGAGATTCATTCTAACCCGGATATTGTCATTTCAAAGGCCGACAAAGTTGGCCAGATAGTCGTCATGGATAAGAACACTTACATCGATGGTGTCACTAAACTCTTAAACGAAGGACCATATAATCCGATCCCTAAAGATCCTTCAACTTCGGACTTATCCAAAATAAAAACTGCGATCAAATCTTCGCAAATCATTTCAAGCAACTTAAAACATTCGCTTATCCCATCTGTTGCGAATTGTGCCAGATTATATGCTCTTCCCAAAATTCATAAAAGTGGTATTCCTTTCCGCCCTATTGTATCAAATTTAGGTACTGCCTCGTATCCATTAGCTAAATATTTAGTTTCTAGATTTTCCACTCTATTAGACAATAACATTTACACCATAAAAGTTCAATAGAGTTTGTAAAAAAGGTTAAAAACATTTCTCCTCGTAATTTACTCATGGTTTCTTTTGATGTAAAATCATTATTCACCAATGTCCCAGTGGAGGGTGCATTAAGATGTCTAGAAACCAGACTTCGCGAATTTCATTTCTCTTGCATCGAAATTGATGAGCTAATTTCTCTCACTCAACTCTGTTTGAAACAAACACATTTTGTTTTCCAAAATAAATATTACAAGCAAACTGAGGGATTAGCCATGGGAAGCCCCCTCAGTCCCATCCTGGCTGATATCTACATGCATTATTATGAATCAAAATTGTTTGAAACTTTAAACTTCCCGGCATGGTTCCGCTACGTAGACGATACTTTTACCCTGTTTGAAGATAATAAAGATGATTTAAATAGAGTTCTTTCAACAATGAATTCTAATGATCCTGCTATTCAGTTCACTTTTGAACTTGAGACTTGCAATTCTCTTCCGTTTCTCGACATTCTGGTCACACGTAACACATCCAACTTCAATACTACAGTTTACCGTAAACCTTCATCGGTTTGCCTTCCACCACACTTTAAATCATGTCATCCGACTAAACAAAAGTTAGCTTCATTTTATTCCTATGTTTTCCGTGCTCTTCAAGTTTGCTCCTCCAAACTAGCCCTTGATGAAGAACTAAATTATTTAAAACCAATAGCTATTGACAGGGGCTTTTCACCCAACATTATTAATCAAGCAGTTAAAAAATTCTCATCTCAACACACTAAAAGCCACACTCTTATTTTAGGAGATTATAAAAATTCTGTTGTCATTCCCTTCTTTCCATCAATTAGCTATAAAGTTGCACATATTTTGCAGAAATTTAACTTTCGGGTTGTTTACTCTCCCATCAATAAAATTCCAACTTCTATACTCAAGGACCCCATTCCGGATATGAATTCCTGGGGTATTTATAGGATTCCTTGCCAGTGCGGTTTAATTTACATTGGCCAAACTAAGAGAGCCTTAAAATTTCGCGTCAAAGAACATGAGGCATATGTTAGAAAAAAGGAAACACAGAAGTCTTCTGTTGCTCAACATTGTTGGTCCGAAAATCACACTTTCAATTTTTCTGCTGCCAAAACTATTCAAAAAACATCTTCCATTGGAGAACTGGATTTTCTAGAGGCATTTCACATTCATAAAAATCTTTCTGTTCTAGTTAACGATCCTAATTCCAATCCAAATTTGCCTTCGGCTTTTAAAGAAATTATATTTTAGTTCTGGTTTCGCCAACAGATGGCGCCACTTGCTTATTCTTGTCCAGGCTTTCTTATCTTATCTAAACATTATTTCCTATCTTGTTCATTTGCGGTTTTGCAGCTGAAGATGATGGTTCGGTAAAACCATCGAAACTAGTCCTGTGAAAATTTTGTGAATTAACGCTGATTTTTGTTGTTTGACTTCTGAATCAGTATTTATTCGGCGTGTTATTGTGTCTTAATTATAAAAGCCCCAAACAGGCTTACATTTTGCTTTCTTTTTTGCACGTGGTGTGGCCGCCATTTTGTGATTGTAGGAGTTTCGGTGAGTACATTTTTGCAATTTTCAAGTTATGTTTATGTTTTGTACATTTGGATATTGTGCTTTGCTTGTCTGATTTCATGCATTTTGCTTACAAACATTTTGTTTTCTATTCATTTCAGTGAGGGAGTTTTCTGCTATTTTGTGTGTACTTTATTATTGCTCAGTTAATTTAGTTTTATTTTCTGCATTGTTTATCATGCCTTCATCCGTTAATCGTTTCACTAAATTACGCCTGAAACGACAAAAATTCCTGAATCACCTTGACTTTTTACTTAAATGTAAATGTAAAAAATTGATCCCCAATTTTATTCAAATCAAATCTAATCAAAAACCTTCGAGTCGCGTTTCAAGAATTCTGTTAAATTGCAAACTTGCCTTACTTCGGTCTGTGATAAGGGATACACGTCAACAATTGTCCAAAATTGAACATGAACTCTATAAGCTTCATCTGGAACTCGCTAAAACATATCCAAAATTCACTGCCCTTGAACAAAAGTCTTGGTCTAGATCGGAGAATGCAGTTAACCGTCATAAAAACACCCTTGCAGTTAAATTCGAAAAACTTCTTTTACAGTCTTCTAGTTCAAGTAGTTCAAAAAATCTTCCCATTGTAAACATCAAGCCAATAGTTAATATTTCTAATGTTAGTCTTTCAGAAGAACAAGAGAGAATTCTAAAATATAATTTCAACTTCTCACAAACCTGTAAACCCTCGATTCCAAAGATTTTGGCTCCTATCGAAAAAGCTTTCAAGTTCAGTAAAGTTTCAGATTCACAGAAAGAAATGATTAGGCATCTTATCGCTCATAATGTGAAATTCAATAATAAACCTTTGAAACCAAATCTAACTGCGAGAGAAAGAGCTACAATGCGCGAGATTCATTCTAACCCGGATATTGTCATTTCAAAGGCCGACAAAGTTGGCCAGATAGTCGTCATGGATAAGAACACTTACATCGATGGTGTCACTAAACTCTTAAACGAAGGACCATATAATCCGATCCCTAAAGATCCTTCAACTTCGGACTTATCCAAAATAAAAACTGCGATCAAATCTTCGCAAATCATTTCAAGCAACTTAAAACATTCGCTTATCCCATCTGTTGCGAATTGTGCCAGATTATATGCTCTTCCCAAAATTCATAAAAGTGGTATTCCTTTCCGCCCTATTGTATCAAATTTAGGTACTGCCTCGTATCCATTAGCTAAATATTTAGTTTCTAGATTTTCCACTCTATTAGACAATAACATTTACACCATAAAAGTTCAATAGAGTTTGTAAAAAAGGTTAAAAACATTTCTCCTCGTAATTTACTCATGGTTTCTTTTGATGTAAAATCATTATTCACCAATGTCCCAGTGGAGGGTGCATTAAGATGTCTAGAAACCAGACTTCGCGAATTTCATTTCTCTTGCATCGAAATTGATGAGCTAATTTCTCTCACTCAACTCTGTTTGAAACAAACACATTTTGTTTTCCAAAATAAATATTACAAGCAAACTGAGGGATTAGCCATGGGAAGCCCCCTCAGTCCCATCCTGGCTGATATCTACATGCATTATTATGAATCAAAATTGTTTGAAACTTTAAACTTCCCGGCATGGTTCCGCTACGTAGACGATACTTTTACCCTGTTTGAAGATAATAAAGATGATTTAAATAGAGTTCTTTCAACAATGAATTCTATTGATCCTGCTATTCAGTTCACTTTTGAACTTGAGACTTGCAATTCTCTTCCGTTTCTCGACATTCTGGTCACACGTAACACATCCAACTTCAATACTACAGTTTACCGTAAACCTTCATCGGTTTGCCTTCCACCACACTTTAAATCATGTCATCCGACTAAACAAAAGTTAGCTTCATTTTATTCCTATGTTTTCCGTGCTCTTCAAGTTTGCTCCTCCAAACTAGCCCTTGATGAAGAACTAAATTATTTAAAACCAATAGCTATTGACAGGGGCTTTTCACCCAACATTATTAATCAAGCAGTTAAAAAATTCTCATCTCAACACACTAAAAGCCACACTCTTATTTTAGGAGATTATAAAAATTCTGTTGTCATTCCCTTCTTTCCATCAATTAGCTATAAAGTTGCACATATTTTGCAGAAATTTAACTTTCGGGTTGTTTACTCTCCCATCAATAAAATTCCAACTTCTATACTCAAGGACCCCATTCCGGATATGAATTCCTGGGGTATTTATAGGATTCCTTGCCAGTGCGGTTTAATTTACATTGGCCAAACTAAGAGAGCCTTAAAATTTCGCGTCAAAGAACATGAGGCATATGTTAGAAAAAAGGAAACACAGAAGTCTTCTGTTGCTCAACATTGTTGGTCCGAAAATCACACTTTCAATTTTTCTGCTGCCAAAACTATTCAAAAAACATCTTCCATTGGAGAACTGGATTTTCTAGAGGCATTTCACATTCATAAAAATCTTTCTGTTCTAGTTAACGATCCTAATTCCAATCCAAATTTGCCTTCGGCTTTTAAAGAAATTATATTTTAGTTCTGGTTTCGCCAACAGATGGCGCCACTTGCTTATTCTTGTCCAGGCTTTCTTATCTTATCTAAACATTATTTCCTATCTTGTTCATTTGCGGTTTTGCAGCTGAAGATGATGGTTCGGTAAAACCATCGAAACTAGTCCTGTGAAAATTTTGTGAATTAACGCTGATTTTTGTTGTTTGACTTCTGAATCAGTATTTATTCGGCGTGTTATTGTGTCTTAATTATAAAAGCCCCAAACAGGCTTACATTTTGCTTTCTTTTTTGCACGTGGTGTGGCCGCCATTTTGTGATTGTAGGAGTTTCGGTGAGTACATTTTTGCAATTTTCAAGTTATGTTTATGTTTTGTACATTTGGATATTGTGCTTTGCTTGTCTGATTTCATGCATTTTGCTTACAAACATTTTGTTTTCTATTCATTTCAGTGAGGGAGTTTTCTGCTATTTTGTGTGTACTTTATTATTGCTCAGTTAATTTAGTTTTATTTTCTGCATTGTTTATCATGCCTTCATCCGTTAATCGTTTCACTAAATTACGCCTGAAACGACAAAAATTCCTGAATCACCTTGACTTTTTACTTAAATGTAAATGTAAAAAATTGATCCCCAATTTTATTCAAATCAAATCTAATCAAAAACCTTCGAGTCGCGTTTCAAGAATTCTGTTAAATTGCAAACTTGCCTTACTTCGGTCTGTGATAAGGGATACACGTCAACAATTGTCCAAAATTGAACATGAACTCTATAAGCTTCATCTGGAACTCGCTAAAACATATCCAAAATTCACTGCCCTTGAACAAAAGTCTTGGTCTAGATCGGAGAATGCAGTTAACCGTCATAAAAACACCCTTGCAGTTAAATTCGAAAAACTTCTTTTACAGTCTTCTAGTTCAAGTAGTTCAAAAAATCTTCCCATTGTAAACATCAAGCCAATAGTTAATATTTCTAATGTTAGTCTTTCAGAAGAACAAGAGAGAATTCTAAAATATAATTTCAACTTCTCACAAACCTGTAAACCCTCGATTCCAAAGATTTTGGCTCCTATCGAAAAAGCTTTCAAGTTCAGTAAAGTTTCAGATTCACAGAAAGAAATGATTAGGCATCTTATCGCTCATAATGTGAAATTCAATAATAAACCTTTGAAACCAAATCTAACTGCGAGAGAAAGAGCTACAATGCGCGAGATTCATTCTAACCCGGATATTGTCATTTCAAAGGCCGACAAAGTTGGCCAGATAGTCGTCATGGATAAGAACACTTACATCGATGGTGTCACTAAACTCTTAAACGAAGGACCATATAATCCGATCCCTAAAGATCCTTCAACTTCGGACTTATCCAAAATAAAAACTGCGATCAAATCTTCGCAAATCATTTCAAGCAACTTAAAACATTCGCTTATCCCATCTGTTGCGAATTGTGCCAGATTATATGCTCTTCCCAAAATTCATAAAAGTGGTATTCCTTTCCGCCCTATTGTATCAAATTTAGGTACTGCCTCGTATCCATTAGCTAAATATTTAGTTTCTAGATTTTCCACTCTATTAGACAATAACATTTACACCATAAAAGTTCAATAGAGTTTGTAAAAAAGGTTAAAAACATTTCTCCTCGTAATTTACTCATGGTTTCTTTTGATGTAAAATCATTATTCACCAATGTCCCAGTGGAGGGTGCATTAAGATGTCTAGAAACCAGACTTCGCGAATTTCATTTCTCTTGCATCGAAATTGATGAGCTAATTTCTCTCACTCAACTCTGTTTGAAACAAACACATTTTGTTTTCCAAAATAAATATTACAAGCAAACTGAGGGATTAGCCATGGGAAGCCCCCTCAGTCCCATCCTGGCTGATATCTACATGCATTATTATGAATCAAAATTGTTTGAAACTTTAAACTTCCCGGCATGGTTCCGCTACGTAGACGATACTTTTACCCTGTTTGAAGGTAATAAAGATGATTTAAATAGAGTTCTTTCAACAATGAATTCTATTGATCCTGCTATTCAGTTCACTTTTGAACTTGAGACTTGCAATTCTCTTCCGTTTCTCGACATTCTGGTCACACGTAACACATCCAACTTCAATACTACAGTTTACCGTAAACCTTCATCGGTTTGCCTTCCACCACACTTTAAATCATGTCATCCGACTAAACAAAAGTTAGCTTCATTTTATTCCTATGTTTTCCGTGCTCTTCAAGTTTGCTCCTCCAAACTAGCCCTTGATGAAGAACTAAATTATTTAAAACCAATAGCTATTGACAGGGGCTTTTCACCCAACATTATTAATCAAGCAGTTAAAAAATTCTCATCTCAACACACTAAAAGCCACACTCTTATTTTAGGAGATTATAAAAATTCTGTTGTCATTCCCTTCTTTCCATCAGTTAGCTATAAAGTTGCACATATTTTGCAGAAATTTAACTTTCGGGTTGTTTACTCTCCCATCAATAAAATTCCAACTTCTATACTCAAGGACCCCATTCCGGATATGAATTCCTGGGGTATTTATAGGATTCCTTGCCAGTGCGGTTTAATTTACATTGGCCAAACTAAGAGAGCCTTAAAATTTCGCGTCAAAGAACATGAGGCATATGTTAGAAAAAAGGAAACACAGAAGTCTTCTGTTGCTCAACATTGTTGGTCCGAAAATCACACTTTCAATTTTTCTGCTGCCAAAACTATTCAAAAAACATCTTCCATTGGAGAACTGGATTTTCTAGAGGCATTTCACATTCATAAAAATCTTTCTGTTCTAGTTAACGATCCTAATTCCAATCCAAATTTGCCTTCGGCTTTTAAAGAAATTATATTTTAGTTCTGGTTTCGCCAACAGATGGCGCCACTTGCTTATTCTTGTCCAGGCTTTCTTATCTTATCTAAACATTATTTCCTATCTTGTTCATTTGCGGTTTTGCAGCTGAAGATGATGGTTCGGTAAAACCATCGAAACTAGTCCTGTGAAAATTTTGTGAATTAACGCTGATTTTTGTTGTTTGACTTCTGAATCAGTATTTATTCGGCGTGTTATTGTGTCTTAATTATAAAAGCCCCAAACAGGCTTACATTTTGCTTTCTTTTTTGCACGTGGTGTGGCCGCCATTTTGTGATTGTAGGAGTTTCGGTGAGTACATTTTTGCAATTTTCAAGTTATGTTTATGTTTTGTACATTTGGATATTGTGCTTTGCTTGTCTGATTTCATGCATTTTGCTTACAAACATTTTGTTTTCTATTCATTTCAGTGAGGGAGTTTTCTGCTATTTTGTGTGTACTTTATTATTGCTCAGTTAATTTAGTTTGATTTTCTGCATTGTTTATCATGCCTTCATCCGTTAATCGTTTCACTAAATTACGCCTGAAACGACAAAAATTCCTGAATCATCTTGACTTTTTACTTAAATGTAAATGTAAAAAATTGATCCCCAATTTTATTCAAATCAAATCTAATCAAAAACCTTCGAGTCGCGTTTCAAGAATTCTGTTAAATTGCAAACTTGCCTTACTTCGGTCTGTGATAAGGGATACACGTCAACAATTGTCCAAAATTGAACATGAACTCTATAAGCTTCATCTGGAACTCGCTAAAACATATCCAAAATTCACTGCCCTTGAACAAAAGTCTTGGTCTAGATCGGAGAATGCAGTTAACCGTCATAAAAACACCCTTGCAGTTAAATTCGAAAAACTTCTTTTACAGTCTTCTAGTTCAAGTAGTTCAAAAAATCTTCCCATTGTAAACATCAAGCCAATAGTTAATATTTCTAATGTTAGTCTTTCAGAAGAACAAGAGAGAATTCTAAAATATAATTTCAACTTCTCACAAACCTGTAAACCCTCGATTCCAAAGATTTTGGCTCCTATCGAAAAAGCTTTCAAGTTCAGTAAAGTTTCAGATTCACAGAAAGAAATGATTAGGCATCTTATCGCTCATAATGTGAAATTCAATAATAAACCTTTGAAACCAAATCTAACTGCGAGAGAAAGAGCTACAATGCGCGAGATTCATTCTAACCCGGATATTGTCATTTCAAAGGCCGACAAAGTTGGCCAGATAGTCGTCATGGATAAGAACACTTACATCGATGGTGTCACTAAACTCTTAAACGAAGGACCATATAATCCGATCCCTAAAGATCCTTCAAATTCGGACTTATCCAAAATAAAAACTGCGATCAAATCTTCGCAAATCATTTCAAGCAACTTAAAACATTCGCTTATCCCATCTGTTGCGAATTGTGCCAGATTATATGCTCTTCCCAAAATTCATAAAAGTGGTATTCCTTTCCGCCCTATTGTATCAAATTTAGGTACTGCCTCGTATCCATTAGCTAAATATTTAGTTTCTAGATTTTCCACTCTATTAGACAATAACATTTACACCATAAAAGTTCAATAGAGTTTGTAAAAAAGGTTAAAAACATTTCTCCTCGTAATTTACTCATGGTTTCTTTTGATGTAAAATCATTATTCACCAATGTCCCAGTGGAGGGTGCATTAAGATGTCTAGAAACCAGACTTCGCGAATTTCATTTCTCTTGCATCGAAATTGATGAGCTAATTTCTCTCACTCAACTCTGTTTGAAACAAACACATTTTGTTTTCCAAAATAAATATTACAAGCAAACTGAGGGATTAGCCATGGGAAGCCCCCTCAGTCCCATCCTGGCTGATATCTACATGCATTATTATGAATCAAAATTGTTTGAAACTTTAAACTTCCCGGCATGGTTCCGCTACGTAGACGATACTTTTACCCTGTTTGAAGATAATAAAGATGATTTAAATAGAGTTCTTTCAACAATGAATTCTATTGATCCTGCTATTCAGTTCACTTTTGAACTTGAGACTTGCAATTCTCTTCCGTTTCTCGACATTCTGGTCACACGTAACACATCCAACTTCAATACTACAGTTTACCGTAAACCTTCATCGGTTTGCCTTCCACCACACTTTAAATCATGTCATCCGACTAAACAAAAGTTAGCTTCATTTTATTCCTATGTTTTCCGTGCTCTTCAAGTTTGCTCCTCCAAACTAGCCCTTGATGAAGAACTAAATTATTTAAAAGCAATAGCTATTGACAGGGGCTTTTCACCCAACATTATTAATCAAGCAGTTAAAAAATTCTCATCTCAACACACTAAAAGCCACACTCTTATTTTAGGAGATTATAAAAATTCTGTTGTCATTCCCTTCTTTCCATCAATTAGCTATAAAGTTGCACATATTTTGCAGAAATTTAACTTTCGGGTTGTTTACTCTCCCATCAATAAAATTCCAACTTCTATACTCAAGGACCCCATTCCGGATATGAATTCCTGGGGTATTTATAGGATTCCTTGCCAGTGCGGTTTAATTTACATTGGCCAAACTAAGAGAGCCTTAAAATTTCGCGTCAAAGAACATGAGGCATATGTTAGAAAAAAGGAAACACAGAAGTCTTCTGTTGCTCAACATTGTTGGTCCGAAAATCACACTTTCAATTTTTCTGCTGCCAAAACTATTCAAAAAACATCTTCCATTGGAGAACTGGATTTTCTAGAGGCATTTCACATTCATAAAAATCTTTCTGTTCTAGTTAACGATCCTAATTCCAATCCAAATTTGCCTTCGGCTTTTAAAGAAATTATATTTTAGTTCTGGTTTCGCCAACAGATGGCGCCACTTGCTTATTCTTGTCCAGGCTTTCTTATCTTATCTAAACATTATTTCCTATCTTGTTCATTTGCGGTTTTGCAGCTGAAGATGATGGTTCGGTAAAACCATCGAAACTAGTCCTGTGAAAATTTTGTGAATTAACGCTGATTTTTGTTGTTTGACTTCTGAATCAGTATTTATTCGGCGTGTTATTGTGTCTTAATTATAAAAGCCCCAAACAGGCTTACATTTTGCTTTCTTTTTTGCACGTGGTGTGGCCGCCATTTTGTGATTGTAGGAGTTTCGGTGAGTACATTTTTGCAATTTTCAAGTTATGTTTATGTTTTGTACATTTGGATATTGTGCTTTGCTTGTCTGATTTCATGCATTTTGCTTACAAACATTTTGTTTTCTATTCATTTCAGTGAGGGAGTTTTCTGCTATTTTGTGTGTACTTTATTATTGCTCAGTTAATTTAGTTTGATTTTCTGCATTGTTTATCATGCCTTCATCCGTTAATCGTTTCACTAAATTACGCCTGAAACGACAAAAATTCCTGAATCATCTTGACTTTTTACTTAAATGTAAATGTAAAAAATTGATCCCCAATTTTATTCAAATCAAATCTAATCAAAAACCTTCGAGTCGCGTTTCAAGAATTCTGTTAAATTGCAAACTTGCCTTACTTCGGTCTGTGATAAGGGATACACGTCAACAATTGTCCAAAATTGAACATGAACTCTATAAGCTTCATCTGGAACTCGCTAAAACATATCCAAAATTCACTGCCCTTGAACAAAAGTCTTGGTCTAGATCGGAGAATGCAGTTAACCGTCATAAAAACACCCTTGCAGTTAAATTCGAAAAACTTCTTTTACAGTCTTCTAGTTCAAGTAGTTCAAAAAATCTTCCCATTGTAAACATCAAGCCAATAGTTAATATTTCTAATGTTAGTCTTTCAGAAGAACAAGAGAGAATTCTAAAATATAATTTCAACTTCTCACAAACCTGTAAACCCTCGATTCCAAAGATTTTGGCTCCTATCGAAAAAGCTTTCAAGTTCAGTAAAGTTTCAGATTCACAGAAAGAAATGATTAGGCATCTTATCGCTCATAATGTGAAATTCAATAATAAACCTTTGAAACCAAATCTAACTGCGAGAGAAAGAGCTACAATGCGCGAGATTCATTCTAACCCGGATATTGTCATTTCAAAGGCCGACAAAGTTGGCCAGATAGTCGTCATGGATAAGAACACTTACATCGATGGTGTCACTAAACTCTTAAACGAAGGACCATATAATCCGATCCCTAAAGATCCTTCAACTTCGGACTTATCCAAAATAAAAACTGCGATCAAATCTTCGCAAATCATTTCAAGCAACTTAAAACATTCGCTTATCCCATCTGTTGCGAATTGTGCCAGATTATATGCTCTTCCCAAAATTCATAAAAGTGGTATTCCTTTCCGCCCTATTGTATCAAATTTAGGTACTGCCTCGTATCCATTAGCTAAATATTTAGTTTCTAGATTTTCCACTCTATTAGACAATAACATTTACACCATAAAAGTTCAATAGAGTTTGTAAAAAAGGTTAAAAACATTTCTCCTCGTAATTTACTCATGGTTTCTTTTGATGTAAAATCATTATTCACCAATGTCCCAGTGGAGGGTGCATTAAGATGTCTAGAAACCAGACTTCGCGAATTTCATTTCTCTTGCATCGAAATTGATGAGCTAATTTCTCTCACTCAACTCTGTTTGAAACAAACACATTTTGTTTTCCAAAATAAATATTACAAGCAAACTGAGGGATTAGCCATGGGAAGCCCCCTCAGTCCCATCCTGGCTGATATCTACATGCATTATTATGAATCAAAATTGTTTGAAACTTTAAACTTCCCGGCATGGTTCCGCTACGTAGACGATACTTTTACCCTGTTTGAAGGTAATAAAGATGATTTAAATAGAGTTCTTTCAACAATGAATTCTATTGATCCTGCTATTCAGTTCACTTTTGAACTTGAGACTTGCAATTCTCTTCCGTTTCTCGACATTCTGGTCACACGTAACACATCCAACTTCAATACTACAGTTTACCGTAAACCTTCATCGGTTTGCCTTCCACCACACTTTAAATCATGTCATCCGACTAAACAAAAGTTAGCTTCATTTTATTCCTATGTTTTCCGTGCTCTTCAAGTTTGCTCCTCCAAACTAGCCCTTGATGAAGAACTAAATTATTTAAAAGCAATAGCTATTGACAGGGGCTTTTCACCCAACATTATTAATCAAGCAGTTAAAAAATTCTCATCTCAACACACTAAAAGCCACACTCTTATTTTAGGAGATTATAAAAATTCTGTTGTCATTCCCTTCTTTCCATCAATTAGCTATAAAGTTGCACATATTTTGCAGAAATTTAACTTTCGGGTTGTTTACTCTCCCATCAATAAAATTCCAACTTCTATACTCAAGGACCCCATTCCGGATATGAATTCCTGGGGTATTTATAGGATTCCTTGCCAGTGCGGTTTAATTTACATTGGCCAAACTAAGAGAGCCTTAAAATTTCGCGTCAAAGAACATGAGGCATATGTTAGAAAAAAGGAAACACAGAAGTCTTCTGTTGCTCAACATTGTTGGTCCGAAAATCACACTTTCAATTTTTCTGCTGCCAAAACTATTCAAAAAACATCTTCCATTGGAGAACTGGATTTTCTAGAGGCATTTCACATTCATAAAAATCTTTCTGTTCTAGTTAACGATCCTAATTCCAATCCAAATTTGCCTTCGGCTTTTAAAGAAATTATATTTTAGTTCTGGTTTCGCCAACAGATGGCGCCACTTGCTTATTCTTGTCCAGGCTTTCTTATCTTATCTAAACATTATTTCCTATCTTGTTCATTTGCGGTTTTGCAGCTGAAGATGATGGTTCGGTAAAACCATCGAAACTAGTCCTGTGAAAATTTTGTGAATTAACGCTGATTTTTGTTGTTTGACTTCTGAATCAGTATTTATTCGGCGTGTTATTGTGTCTTAATTATAAAAGCCCCAAACAGGCTTACATTTTGCTTTCTTTTTTGCACGTGGTGTGGCCGCCATTTTGTGATTGTAGGAGTTTCGGTGAGTACATTTTTGCAATTTTCAAGTTATGTTTATGTTTTGTACATTTGGATATTGTGCTTTGCTTGTCTGATTTCATGCATTTTGCTTACAAACATTTTGTTTTCTATTCATTTCAGTGAGGGAGTTTTCTGCTATTTTGTGTGTACTTTATTATTGCTCAGTTAATTTAGTTTGATTTTCTGCATTGTTTATCATGCCTTCATCCGTTAATCGTTTCACTAAATTACGCCTGAAACGACAAAAATTCCTGAATCATCTTGACTTTTTACTTAAATGTAAATGTAAAAAATTGATCCCCAATTTTATTCAAATCAAATCTAATCAAAAACCTTCGAGTCGCGTTTCAAGAATTCTGTTAAATTGCAAACTTGCCTTACTTCGGTCTGTGATAAGGGATACACGTCAACAATTGTCCAAAATTGAACATGAACTCTATAAGCTTCATCTGGAACTCGCTAAAACATATCCAAAATTCACTGCCCTTGAACAAAAGTCTTGGTCTAGATCGGAGAATGCAGTTAACCGTCATAAAAACACCCTTGCAGTTAAATTCGAAAAACTTCTTTTACAGTCTTCTAGTTCAAGTAGTTCAAAAAATCTTCCCATTGTAAACATCAAGCCAATAGTTAATATTTCTAATGTTAGTCTTTCAGAAGAACAAGAGAGAATTCTAAAATATAATTTCAACTTCTCACAAACCTGTAAACCCTCGATTCCAAAGATTTTGGCTCCTATCGAAAAAGCTTTCAAGTTCAGTAAAGTTTCAGATTCACAGAAAGAAATGATTAGGCATCTTATCGCTCATAATGTGAAATTCAATAATAAACCTTTGAAACCAAATCTAACTGCGAGAGAAAGAGCTACAATGCGCGAGATTCATTCTAACCCGGATATTGTCATTTCAAAGGCCGACAAAGTTGGCCAGATAGTCGTCATGGATAAGAACACTTACATCGATGGTGTCACTAAACTCTTAAACGAAGGACCATATAATCCGATCCCTAAAGATCCTTCAACTTCGGACTTATCCAAAATAAAAACTGCGATCAAATCTTCGCAAATCATTTCAAGCAACTTAAAACATTCGCTTATCCCATCTGTTGCGAATTGTGCCAGATTATATGCTCTTCCCAAAATTCATAAAAGTGGTATTCCTTTCCGCCCTATTGTATCAAATTTAGGTACTGCCTCGTATCCATTAGCTAAATATTTAGTTTCTAGATTTTCCACTCTATTAGACAATAACATTTACACCATAAAAGTTCAATAGAGTTTGTAAAAAAGGTTAAAAACATTTCTCCTCGTAATTTACTCATGGTTTCTTTTGATGTAAAATCATTATTCACCAATGTCCCAGTGGAGGGTGCATTAAGATGTCTAGAAACCAGACTTCGCGAATTTCATTTCTCTTGCATCGAAATTGATGAGCTAATTTCTCTCACTCAACTCTGTTTGAAACAAACACATTTTGTTTTCCAAAATAAATATTACAAGCAAACTGAGGGATTAGCCATGGGAAGCCCCCTCAGTCCCATCCTGGCTGATATCTACATGCATTATTATGAATCAAAATTGTTTGAAACTTTAAACTTCCCGGCATGGTTCCGCTACGTAGACGATACTTTTACCCTGTTTGAAGATAATAAAGATGATTTAAATAGAGTTCTTTCAACAATGAATTCTATTGATCCTGCTATTCAGTTCACTTTTGAACTTGAGACTTGCAATTCTCTTCCGTTTCTCGACATTCTGGTCACACGTAACACATCCAACTTCAATACTACAGTTTACCGTAAACCTTCATCGGTTTGCCTTCCACCACACTTTAAATCATGTCATCCGACTAAACAAAAGTTAGCTTCATTTTATTCCTATGTTTTCCGTGCTCTTCAAGTTTGCTCCTCCAAACTAGCCCTTGATGAAGAACTAAATTATTTAAAACCAATAGCTATTGACAGGGGCTTTTCACCCAACATTATTAATCAAGCAGTTAAAAAATTCTCATCTCAACACACTAAAAGCCACACTCTTATTTTAGGAGATTATAAAAATTCTGTTGTCATTCCCTTCTTTCCATCAATTAGCTATAAAGTTGCACATATTTTGCAGAAATTTAACTTTCGGGTTGTTTACTCTCCCATCAATAAAATTCCAACTTCTATACTCAAGGACCCCATTCCGGATATGAATTCCTGGGGTATTTATAGGATTCCTTGCCAGTGCGGTTTAATTTACATTGGCCAAACTAAGAGAGCCTTAAAATTTCGCGTCAAAGAACATGAGGCATATGTTAGAAAAAAGGAAACACAGAAGTCTTCTGTTGCTCAACATTGTTGGTCCGAAAATCACACTTTCAATTTTTCTGCTGCCAAAACTATTCAAAAAACATCTTCCATTGGAGAACTGGATTTTCTAGAGGCATTTCACATTCATAAAAATCTTTCTGTTCTAGTTAACGATCCTAATTCCAATCCAAATTTGCCTTCGGCTTTTAAAGAAATTATATTTTAGTTCTGGTTTCGCCAACAGATGGCGCCACTTGCTTATTCTTGTCCAGGCTTTCTTATCTTATCTAAACATTATTTCCTATCTTGTTCATTTGCGGTTTTGCAGCTGAAGATGATGGTTCGGTAAAACCATCGAAACTAGTCCTGTGAAAATTTTGTGAATTAACGCTGATTTTTGTTGTTTGACTTCTGAATCAGTATTTATTCGGCGTGTTATTGTGTCTTAATTATAAAAGCCCCAAACAGGCTTACATTTTGCTTTCTTTTTTGCACGAGGTGTGGCCGCCATTTTGTGATTGTAGGAGTTTCGGTGAGTACATTTTTGCAATTTTCAAGTTATGTTTATGTTTTGTACATTTGGATATTGTGCTTTGCTTGTCTGATTTCATGCATTTTGCTTACAAACATTTTGTTTTCTATTCATTTCAGTGAGGGAGTTTTCTGCTATTTTGTGTGTACTTTATTATTGCTCAGTTAATTTAGTTTGATTTTCTGCATTGTTTATCATGCCTTCATCCGTTAATCGTTTCACTAAATTACGCCTGAAACGACAAAAATTCCTGAATCATCTTGACTTTTTACTTAAATGTAAATGTAAAAAAATTGATCCCCAATTTTATTCAAATCAAATCTAATCAAAAACCTTCGAGTCGCGTTTCAAGAATTCTGTTAAATTGCAAACTTGCCTTACTTCGGTCTGTGATAAGGGATACACGTCAACAATTGTCCAAAATTTAACATGAACTCTATAAGCTTCATCTGGAACTCGCTAAAACATATCCAAAATTCACTGCCCTTGAACAAAAGTCTTGGTCTAGATCGGAGAATGCAGTTAACCGTCATAAAAACACCCTTGCAGTTAAATTCGAAAAACTTCTTTTACAGTCTTCTAGTTCAAGTAGTTCAAAAAATCTTCCCATTGTAAACATCAAGCCAATAGTTAATATTTCTAATGTTAGTCTTTCAGAAGAACAAGAGAGAATTCTAAAATATAATTTCAACTTCTCACAAACCTGTAAACCCTCGATTCCAAAGATTTTGGCTCCTATCGAAAAAGCTTTCAAGTTCAGTAAAGTTTCAGATTCACAGAAAGAAATGATTAGGCATCTTATCGCTCATAATGTGAAATTCAATAATAAACCTTTGAAACCAAATCTAACTGCGAGAGAAAGAGCTACAATGCGCGAGATTCATTCTAACCCGGATATTGTCATTTCAAAGGCCGACAAAGTTGGCCAGATAGTCGTCATGGATAAGAACACTTACATCGATGGTGTCACTAAACTCTTAAACGAAGGACCATATAATCCGATCCCTAAAGATCCTTCAACTTCGGACTTATCCAAAATAAAAACTGCGATCAAATCTTCGCAAATCATTTCAAGCAACTTAAAACATTCGCTTATCCCATCTGTTGCGAATTGTGCCAGATTATATGCTCTTCCCAAAATTCATAAAAGTGGTATTCCTTTCCGCCCTATTGTATCAAATTTAGGTACTGCCTCGTATCCATTAGCTAAATATTTAGTTTCTAGATTTTCCACTCTATTAGACAATAACATTTACACCATAAAAGTTCAATAGAGTTTGTAAAAAAGGTTAAAAACATTTCTCCTCGTAATTTACTCATGGTTTCTTTTGATGTAAAATCATTATTCACCAAGGTCCCAGTGGAGGGTGCATTAAGATGTCTAGAAACCAGACTTCGCGAATTTCATTTCTCTTGCATCGAAATTGATGAGCTAATTTCTCTCACTCAACTCTGTTTGAAACAAACACATTTTGTTTTCCAAAATAAATATTACAAGCAAACTGAGGGATTAGCCATGGGAAGCCCCCTCAGTCCCATCCTGGCTGATATCTACATGCATTATTATGAATCAAAATTGTTTGAAACTTTAAACTTCCCGGCATGGTTCCGCTACGTAGACGATACTTTTACCCTGTTTGAAGGTAATAAAGATGATTTAAATAGAGTTCTTTCAACAATGAATTCTATTGATCCTGCTATTCAGTTCACTTTTGAACTTGAGACTTGCAATTCTCTTCCGTTTCTCGACATTCTGGTCACACGTAACACATCCAACTTCAATACTACAGTTTACCGTAAACCTTCATCGGTTTGCCTTCCACCACACTTTAAATCATGTCATCCGACTAAACAAAAGTTAGCTTCATTTTATTCCTATGTTTTCCGTGCTCTTCAAGTTTGCTCCTCCAAACTAGCCCTTGATGAAGAACTAAATTATTTAAAACCAATAGCTATTGACAGGGGCTTTTCACCCAACATTATTAATCAAGCAGTTAAAAAATTCTCATCTCAACACACTAAAAGCCACACTCTTATTTTAGGAGATTATAAAAATTCTGTTGTCATTCCCTTCTTTCCATCAATTAGCTATAAAGTTGCACATATTTTGCAGAAATTTAACTTTCGGGTTGTTTACTCTCCCATCAATAAAATTCCAACTTCTATACTCAAGGACCCCATTCCGGATATGAATTCCTGGGGTATTTATAGGATTCCTTGCCAGTGCGGTTTAATTTACATTGGCCAAACTAAGAGAGCCTTAAAATTTCGCGTCAAAGAACATGAGGCATATGTTAGAAAAAAGGAAACACAGAAGTCTTCTGTTGCTCAACATTGTTGGTCCGAAAATCACACTTTCAATTTTTCTGCTGCCAAAACTATTCAAAAAACATCTTCCATTGGAGAACTGGATTTTCTAGAGGCATTTCACATTCATAAAAATCTTTCTGTTCTAGTTAACGATCCTAATTCCAATCCAAATTTGCCTTCGGCTTTTAAAGAAATTATATTTTAGTTCTGGTTTCGCCAACAGATGGCGCCACTTGCTTATTCTTGTCCAGGCTTTCTTATCTTATCTAAACATTATTTCCTATCTTGTTCATTTGCGGTTTTGCAGCTGAAGATGATGGTTCGGTAAAACCATCGAAACTAGTCCTGTGAAAATTTTGTGAATTAACGCTGATTTTTGTTGTTTGACTTCTGAATCAGTATTTATTCGGCGTGTTATTGTGTCTTAATTATAGAAGCCCCAAACAGGCTTACATTTTGCTTTCTTTTTTGCACGTGGTGTGGCCGCCATTTTGTGATTGTAGGAGTTTCGGTGAGTACATTTTTGCAATTTTCAAGTTATGTTTATGTTTTGTACATTTGGATATTGTGCTTTGCTTGTCTGATTTCATGCATTTTGCTTACAAACATTTTGTTTTCTATTCATTTCAGTGAGGGAGTTTTCTGCTATTTTGTGTGTACTTTATTATTGCTCAGTTAATTTAGTTTGATTTTCTGCATTGTTTATCATGCCTTCATCCGTTAATCGTTTCACTAAATTACGCCTGAAACGACAAAAATTCCTGAATCATCTTGACTTTTTACTTAAATGTAAATGTAAAAAATTGATCCCCAATTTTATTCAAATCAAATCTAATCAAAAACCTTCGAGTCGCGTTTCAAGAATTCTGTTAAATTGCAAACTTGCCTTACTTCGGTCTGTGATAAGGGATACACGTCAACAATTGTCCAAAATTGAACATGAACTCTATAAGCTTCATCTGGAACTCGCTAAAACATATCCAAAATTCACTGCCCTTGAACAAAAGTCTTGGTCTAGATCGGAGAATGCAGTTAACCGTCATAAAAACACCCTTGCAGTTAAATTCGAAAAACTTCTTTTACAGTCTTCTAGTTCAAGTAGTTCAAAAAATCTTCCCATTGTAAACATCAAGGCAATAGTTAATATTTCTAATGTTAGTCTTTCAGAAGAACAAGAGAGAATTCTAAAATATAATTTCAACTTCTCACAAACCTGTAAACCCTCGATTCCAAAGATTTTGGCTCCTATCGAAAAAGCTTTCAAGTTCAGTAAAGTTTCAGATTCACAGAAAGAAATGATTAGGCATCTTATCGCTCATAATGTGAAATTCAATAATAAACCTTTGAAACCAAATCTAACTGCGAGAGAAAGAGCTACAATGCGCGAGATTCATTCTAACCCGGATATTGTCATTTCAAAGGCCGACAAAGTTGGCCAGATAGTCGTCATGGATAAGAACACTTACATCGATGGTGTCACTAAACTCTTAAACGAAGGACCATATAATTCGATCCCTAAAGATCCTTCAACTTCGGACTTATCCAAAATAAAAACTGCGATCAAATCTTCGCAAATCATTTCAAGCAACTTAAAACATTCGCTTATCCCATCTGTTGCGAATTGTGCCAGATTATATGCTCTTCCCAAAATTCATAAAAGTGGTATTCCTTTCCGCCCTATTGTATCAAATTTAGGTACTGCCTCGTATCCATTAGCTAAATATTTAGTTTCTAGATTTTCCACTCTATTAGACAATAACATTTACACCATAAAAAATTCAATAGAGTTTGTAAAAAAGGTTAAAAACATTTCTCCTCGTAATTTACTCATGGTTTCTTTTGATGTAAAATCATTATTCACCAATGTCCCAGTGGAGGGTGCATTAAGATGTCTAGAAACCAGACTTCGCGAATTTCATTTCTCTTGCATCGAAATTGATGAGCTAATTTCTCTCACTCAACTCTGTTTGAAACAAACACATTTTGTTTTCCAAAATAAATATTACAAGCAAACTGAGGGATTAGCCATGGGAAGCCCCCTCAGTCCCATCCTGGCTGATATCTACATGCATTATTATGAATCAAAATTGTTTGAAACTTTAAACTTCCCGGCATGGTTCCGCTACGTAGACGATACTTTTACCCTGTTTGAAGGTAATAAAGATGATTTAAATAGAGTTCTTTCAACAATGAATTCTATTGATCCTGCTATTCAGTCCACTTTTGAACTTGAGACTTGCAATTCTCTTCCGTTTCTCGACATTCTGCTCACACGTAACACATCCAACTTCAATACTACAGTTTACCGTAAACCTTCATCGGTTTGCCTTCCACCACACTTTAAATCATGTCATCCGACTAAACAAAAGTTAGCTTCATTTTATTCCTATGTTTTCCGTGCTCTTCAAGTTTGCTCCTCCAAACTAGGCCTTGATGAAGAACTAAATTATTTAAAAGCAATAGCTATTGACAGGGGCTTTTCACCCAACATTATTAATCAAGCAGTTAAAAAATTCTCATCTCAACACACTAAAAGCCACACTCTTATTTTAGGAGATTATAAAAATTCTGTTGTCATTCCCTTCTTTCCATCAATTAGCTATAAAGTTGCACATATTTTGCAGAAATTTAACTTTCGGGTTGTTTACTCTCCCATCAATAAAATTCCAACTTCTATACTCAAGGACCCCATTCCGGATATGAATTCCTGGGGTATTTATAGGATTCCTTGCCAGTGCGGTTTAATTTACATTGGCCAAACTAAGAGAGCCTTAAAATTTCGCGTCAAAGAACATGAGGCATATGTTAGAAAAAAGGAAACACAGAAGTCTTCTGTTGCTCAACATTGTTGGTCCGAAAATCACACTTTCAATTTTTCTGCTGCCAAAACTATTCAAAAAACATCTTCCATTGGAGAACTGGATTTTCTAGAGGCATTTCACATTCATAAAAATCTTTCTGTTCTAGTTAACGATCCTAATTCCAATCCAAATTTGCCTTCGGCTTTTAAAGAAATTATATTTTAGTTCTGGTTTCGCCAACAGATGGCGCCACTTGCTTATTCTTGTCCAGGCTTTCTTATCTTATCTAAACATTATTTCCTATCTTGTTCATTTGCGGTTTTGCAGCTGAAGATGATGGTTCGGTAAAACCATCGAAACTAGTCCTGTGAAAATTTTGTGAATTAACGCTGATTTTTGTTGTTTGACTTCTGAATCAGTATTTATTCGGCGTGTTATTGTGTCTTAATTATAGAAGCCCCAAACAGGCTTACATTTTGCTTTCTTTTTTGCACGTGGTGTGGCCGCCATTTTGTGATTGTAGGAGTTTCGGTGAGTATATTTTTGCAATTTTCAAGTTATGTTTATGTTTTGTACATTTGGATATTGTGCTTTGCTTGTCTGATTTCATGCATTTTGCTTACAAACATTTTGTTTTCTATTCATTTCAGTGAGGGAGTTTTCTGCTATTTTGTGTGTACTTTATTATTGCTCAGTTAATTTAGTTTGATTTTCTGCATTGTTTATCATGCCTTCATCCGTTAATCGTTTCACTAAATTACGCCTGAAACGACAAAAATTCCTGAATCATCTTGACTTTTTACTTAAATGTAAATGTAAAAAATTGATCCCCAATTTTATTCAAATCAAATCTAATCAAAAACCTTCGAGTCGCGTTTCAAGAATTCTGTTAAATTGCAAACTTGCCTTACTTCGGTCTGTGATAAGGGATACACGTCAACAATTGTCCAAAATTGAACATGAACTCTATAAGCTTCATCTGGAACTCGCTAAAACATATCCAAAATTCACTGCCCTTGAACAAAAGTCTTGGTCTAGATCGGAGAATGCAGTTAACCGTCATAAAAACACCCTTGCAGTTAAATTCGAAAAACTTCTTTTACAGTCTTCTAGTTCAAGTAGTTCAAAAAATCTTCCCATTGTAAACATCAAGCCAATAGTTAATATTTCTAATGTTAGTCTTTCAGAAGAACAAGAGAGAATTCTAAAATATAATTTCAACTTCTCACAAACCTGTAAACCCTCGATTCCAAAGATTTTGGCTCCTATCGAAAAAGCTTTCAAGTTCAGTAAAGTTTCAGATTCACAGAAAGAAATGATTAGGCATCTTATCGCTCATAATGTGAAATTCAATAATAAACCTTTGAAACCAAATCTAACTGCGAGAGAAAGAGCTACAATGCGCGAGATTCATTCTAACCCGGATATTGTCATTTCAAAGGCCGACAAAGTTGGCCAGATAGTCGTCATGGATAAGAACACTTACATCGATGGTGTCACTAAACTCTTAAACGAAGGACCATATAATCCGATCCCTAAAGATCCTTCACCTTCGGACTTATCCAAAATAAAAACTGCGATCAAATCTTCGCAAATCATTTCAAGCAACTTAAAACATTCGCTTATCCCATCTGTTGCGAATTGTGCCAGATTATATGCTCTTCCCAAAATTCATAAAAGTGGTATTCCTTTCCGCCCTATTGTATCAAATTTAGGCACTGCCTCGTATCCATTAGCTAAATATTTAGTTTCTAGATTTTCCACTCTATTAGACAATAACATTTACACCATAAAAAATTCAATAGGGTTTGTAAAAAAGGTTAAAAACATTTCTCCTCGTAATTTACTCATGGTTTCTTTTGATGTAAAATCATTATTCACCATTGTCCCAGTGGAGGGTGCATTAAGATGTCTAGAAACCAGACTTCGCGAATTTCATTTCTCTTGCATCGAAATTGATGAGCTAATTTCTCTCACTCAACTCTGTTTGAAACAAACACATTTTGTTTTCCAAAATAAATATTACAAGCAAACTGAGGGATTAGCCATGGGAAGCCCCCTCAGTCCCATCCTGGCTGATATCTACATGCATTATTATGAATCAAAATTGTTTGAAACTTTAAACTTCCCGGCATGGTTCCGCTACGTAGACGATACTTTTACCCTGTTTGAAGGTAATAAAGATGATTTAAATAGAGTTCTTTCAACAATGAACTCTATTGATCCTGCTATTCAGTTCACTTTTGAACTTGAGACTTGCAATTCTCTTCCGTTTCTCGACATTCTGGTCACACGTAACACATCCAACTTCAATACTACAGTTTACCGTAAACCTTCATCGGTTTGCCTTCCACCACACTTTAAATCATGTCATCCGACTAAACAAAAGTTAGCTTCATTTTATTCCTATGTTTTCCGTGCTCTTCAAGTTTGCTCCTCCAAACTAGCCCTTGATGAAGAACTAAATTATTTAAAAGCAATAGCTATTGACAGGGGCTTTTCACCCAACATTATTAATCAAGCAGTTAAAAAATTCTCATCTCAACACACTAAAAGCCACACTCTTATTTTAGGAGATTATAAAAATTCTGTTGTCATTCCCTTCTTTCCATCAATTAGCTATAAAGTTGCACATATTTTGCAGAAATTTAACTTTCGGGTTGTTTACTCTCCCATCAATAAAATTCCAACTTCTATACTCAAGGACCCCATTCCGGATATGAATTCCTGGGGTATTTATAGGATTCCTTGCCAGTGCGGTTTAATTTACATTGGCCAAACTAAGAGAGCCTTAAAATTTCGCGTCAAAGAACATGAGGCATATGTTAGAAAAAAGGAAACACAGAAGTCTTCTGTTGCTCAACATTGTTGGTCCGAAAATCACACTTTCAATTTTTCTGCTGCCAAAACTATTCAAAAAACATCTTCCATTGGAGAACTGGATTTTCTAGAGGCATTTCACATTCATAAAAATCTTTCTGTTCTAGTTAACGATCCTAATTCCAATCCAAATTTGCCTTCGGCTTTTAAAGAAATTATATTTTAGTTCTGGTTTCGCCAACAGATGGCGCCACTTGCTTATTCTTGTCCAGGCTTTCTTATCTTATCTAAACATTATTTCCTATCTTGTTCATTTGCGGTTTTGCAGCTGAAGATGATGGTTCGGTAAAACCATCGAAACTAGTCCTGTGAAAATTTTGTGAATTAACACTGATTTTTGTTGTTTGACTTCTGAATCAGTATTTATTCGGCGTGTTATTGTGTCTTAATTATAGAAGCCCCAAACAGGCTTACATTTTGCTTTCTTTTTTGCACGTGGTGTGGCCGCCATTTTGTGATTGTAGGAGTTTCGGTGAGTACATTTTTGCAATTTTCAAGTTATGTTTATGTTTTGTACATTTGGATATTGTGCTTTGCTTGTCTGATTTCATGCATTTTGCTTACAAACATTTTGTTTTCTATTCATTTCAGTGAGGGAGTTTTCTGCTATTTTGTGTGTACTTTATTATTGCTCAGTTAATTTAGTTTGATTTTCTGCATTGTTTATCATGCCTTCATCCGTTAATCGTTTCACTAAATTACGCCTGAAACGACAAAAATTCCTGAATCATCTTGACTTTTTACTTAAATGTAAATGTCAAAAATTTATCCCCAATTTTATTCAAATCAAATCTAATCAGAAACCTTCGAGTCGCGTTTCAAGAATTCTGTTAAATTGCAAACTTGCCTTACTTCGGTCCGTGATAAGGGATACACGTCAACAATTGTCCAAAATTGAACATGAACTCTATAAGCTTCATCTGGAACTCGCTAAAACATATCCAAAATTCACTGCCCTTGAACAAAAGTCTTGGTCTAGAACGGAGAATGCAGTTAACCGTCATAAAAACACCCTTGCATTTAAATTCGAAAAACTTCTTTTACAGTCTTCCAGTTCAAGTAGTTCAAAAAATCTTCCCATTGTAAACATCAAGCCAATAGTTAATATTTCTAATGTTAGTCTTTCAGAAGAACAAGAGAGAATTCTAAAATATAATTTTAACTTCTCACAAACCTGTAAACCCTCGATTCCAAAGATTTTGGCTCCTATCGAAAAAGTTTTCAAGTTCAGTAAAGTTTCAGATTCACAGAAAGAAATGATAAGGCATCTTATCGCTCATAATGTGAAATTCAATAATAAACCTTTGAAACCAAATCTAACTGCGAGAGAAAGAGCTACAATGCGCGAGATTCATTCTAACCCGGATATTGTCATTTCAAAGGCCGACAAAGGTGGCCAGATAGTCGTCATGGATAAGAACACTTACATCGATGGTGTCACTAAACTCTTAAACGAAGGACCATATAATCCGATCCCTAAAGATCCTTCACCTTCGGACTTATCCAAAATAAAAACTGCGATCAAATCTTCGCAAATCATTTCAAGCAACTTAAAACATTCGCTTATCCCATCTGTTGCGAATTGTGCCAGATTATATGCTCTTCCCAAAATTCATAAATGTGGTATTCCTTTCCGCCCTATTGTATCAAATTTAGGCACTGCCTCGTATCCATTAGCTAAATATTTAGTTTCTAGATTTTCCACTCTATTAGACAATAACATTTACACCATAAAAAATTCAAAAGGGTTTGTAAAAAAGGTTAAAAACATTTCTCCTCGTAATTTACTCATGGTTTCTTTTGATGTAAAATCATTATTCACCAATGTCCCAGTGGAGGGTGCATTAAGATGTCTAGAAACCAGACTTCGCGAATTTCATTTCTCTTGCATCGAAATTGATGAGCTAATTTCTCTCACTCAACTCTGTTTGAAACAAACACATTTTGTTTTCCAAAATAAATATTACAAGCAAACTGAGGGATTAGCCATGGGAAGCCCCCTCAGTCCCATCCTGGCTGATATCTACATGCATTATTATGAATCAAAATTGTTTGAAACTTTAAACTTCCCGGCATGGTTCCGCTACGTAGACGATACTTTTACCCTGTTTGAAGGTAATAAAGATGATTTAAATAGAGTTCTTTCAACAATGAATTCTATTGATCCTGCTATTCAGTTCACTTTTGAACTTGAGACTTGCAATTCTCTTCCGTTTCTCGACATTCTGGTCACACGTAACACATCCAACTTCAATACTACAGTTTACCGTAAACCTTCATCGGTTTGCCTTCCACCACACTTTAAATCATGTCATCCGACTAAACAAAAGTTAGCTTCATTTTATTCCTATGTTTTCCGTGCTCTTCAAGTTTGCTCCTCCAAACTAGCCCTTGATGAAGAACTAAATTATTTAAAAGCAATAGCTATTGACAGGGGCTTTTCACCCAACATTATTAATCAAGCAGTTAAAAAATTCTCATCTCAACACACTAAAAGCCACACTCTTATTTTAGGAGATTATAAAAATTCTGTTGTCATTCCCTTCTTTCCATCAATTAGCTATAAAGTTGCACATATTTTGCAGAAATTTAACTTTCGGGTTGTTTACTCTCCCATCAATAAAATTCCAACTTCTAAACTCAAGGACCCCATTCCGGATATGAATTCCTGGGGTATTTATAGTATTCCTTGCCAGTGCGGTTTAATTTACATTGGCCAAACTAAGAGAGCCTTAAAATTTCGCGTCAAAGAACATGAGGCATATGTTAGAAAAAAGGAAACACAGAAGTCTTCTGTTGCTCAACATTGTTGGTCCGAAAATCACACTTTCAATTTTTCTGCTGCCAAAACTATTCAAAAAACATCTTCCATTGGAGAACTGGATTTTCTAGAGGCATTTCACATTCATAAAAATCTTTCTGTTCTAGTTAACGATCCTAATTCCAATCCAAATTTGCCTTCGGCTTTTAAAGAAATTATATTTTAGTTCTGGTTTCGCCAACAGATGGCGCCACTTGCTTATTCTTGTCCAGGCTTTCTTATCTTATCTAAACATTATTTCCTATCTTGTTCATTTGCGGTTTTGCAGCTGAAGATGATGGTTCGGTAAAACCATCGAAACTAGTCCTGTGAAAATTTTGTGAATTAACACTGATTTTTGTTGTTTGACTTCTGAATCAGTATTTATTCGGCGTGTTATTGTGTCTTAATTATAGAAGCCCCAAACAGGCTTACATTTTGCTTTCTTTTTTGCACGTGGTGTGGCCGCCATTTTGTGATTGTAGGAGTTTCGGTGAGTACATTTTTGCAATTTTCAAGTTATGTTTATGTTTTGTACATTTGGATATTGTGCTTTGCTTGTCTGATTTCATGCATTTTGCTTACAAACATTTTGTTTTCTATTCATTTCAGTGAGGGAGTTTTCTGCTATTTTGTGTGTACTTTATTATTGCTCAGTTAATTTAGTTTGATTTTCTGCATTGTTTATCATGCCTTCATCCGTTAATCGTTTCACTAAATTACGCCTGAAACGACAAAAATTCCTGAATCATCTTGACTTTTTACTTAAATGTAAATGTCAAAAATTTATCCCCAATTTTATTCAAATCAAATCTAATCAGAAACCTTCGAGTCGCGTTTCAAGAATTCTGTTAAATTGCAAACTTGCCTTACTTCGGTCCGTGATAAGGGATACACGTCAACAATTGTCCAAAATTGAACATGAACTCTATAAGCTTCATCTGGAACTCGCTAAAACATATCCAAAATTCACTGCCCTTGAACAAAAGTCTTGGTCTAGAACGGAGAATGCAGTTAACCGTCATAAAAACACCCTTGCATTTAAATTCGAAAAACTTCTTTTACAGTCTTCCAGTTCAAGTAGTTCAAAAAATCTTCCCATTGTAAACATCAAGCCAATAGTTAATATTTCTAATGTTAGTCTTTCAGAAGAACAAGAGAGAATTCTAAAATATAATTTTAACTTCTCACAAACCTGTAAACCCTCGATTCCAAAGATTTTTGCTCCTATCGAAAAAGTTTTCAAGTTCAGTAAAGTTTCAGATTCACAGAAAGAAATGATAAGGCATCTTATCCCTCATAATGTGAAATTCAATAATAAACCTTTGAAACCAAATCTAACTGCGAGAGAAAGAGCTACAATGCGCGAGATTCATTCTAACCCGGATATTGTCATTTCAAAGGCCGACAAAGGTGGCCAGATAGTGGTCATGGATAAGAACACTTACATCGATGGTGTCACTAAACTCTTAAACGAAGGACCATATAATCCGATCCCTAAAGATCCTTCACCTTCGGACTTATCCAAAATAAAAACTGCGATCAAATCTTCGCAAATCATTTCAAGCAACTTAAAACATTCGCTTATCCCATCTGTTGCGAATTGTGCCAGATTATATGCTCTTCCCAAAATTCATAAATGTGGTATTCCTTTCCGCCCTATTGTATCAAATTTAGGCACTGCCTCGTATCCATTAGCTAAATATTTAGTTTCTAGATTTTCCACTCTATTAGACAATAACATTTACACCATAAAAAATTCAAAAGGGTTTGTAAAAAAGGTTAAAAACATTTCTCCTCGTAATTTACTCATGGTTTCTTTTGATGTAAAATCATTATTCACCAATGTCCCAGTGGAGGGTGCATTAAGATGTCTAGAAACCAGACTTCGCGAATTTCATTTCTCTTGCATCGAAATTGATGAGCTAATTTCTCTCACTCAACTCTGTTTGAAACAAACACATTTTGTTTTCCAAAATAAATATTACAAGCAAACTGAGGGATTAGCCATGGGAAGCCCCCTCAGTCCCATCCTGGCTGATATCTACATGCATTATTATGAATCAAAATTGTTTGAAACTTTAAACTTCCCGGCATGGTTCCGCTACGTAGACGATACTTTTACCCTGTTTGAAGGTAATAAAGATGATTTAAATAGAGTTCTTTCAACAATGAATTCTATTGATCCTGCTATTCAGTTCACTTTTGAACTTGAGACTTGCAATTCTCTTCCGTTTCTCGACATTCTGGTCACACGTAACACATCCAACTTCAATACTACAGTTTACCGTAAACCTTCATCGGTTTGCCTTCCACCACACTTTAAATCATGTCATCCGACTAAACAAAAGTTAGCTTCATTTTATTCCTATGTTTTCCGTGCTCTTCAAGTTTGCTCCTCCAAACTAGCCCTTGATGAAGAACTAAATTATTTAAAAGCAATAGCTATTGACAGGGGCTTTTCACCCAACATTATTAATCAAGCAGTTAAAAAATTCTCATCTCAACACACTAAAAGCCACACTCTTATTTTAGGAGATTATAAAAATTCTGTTGTCATTCCCTTCTTTCCATCAATTAGCTATAAAGTTGCACATATTTTGCAGAAATTTAACTTTCGGGTTGTTTACTCTCCCATCAATAAAATTCCAACTTCTAAACTCAAGGACCCCATTCCGGATATGAATTCCTGGGGTATTTATAGTATTCCTTGCCAGTGCGGTTTAATTTACATTGGCCAAACTAAGAGAGCCTTAAAATTTCGCGTCAAAGAACATGAGGCATATGTTAGAAAAAAGGAAACACAGAAGTCTTCTGTTGCTCAACATTGTTGGTCCGAAAATCACACTTTCAATGTTTCTGCTGCCAAAATTATTCAAAAAACATCTTCCATTGGAGAACTGGATTTTCTAGAGGCATTTCACATTCATAAAAATCTTTCTGTTCTAGTTAACGATCCTAATTCCAATCCAAATTTGCCTTCGGCTTTTAAAGAAATTATATTTTAGTTCTGGTTTCGCCAACAGATGGCGCCACTTGCTTATTCTTGTCCAGGCTTTCTTATCTTATCTAAACATTATTTCCTATCTTGTTCATTTGCGGTTTTGCAGCTGAAGATGATGGTTCGGTAAAACCATCGAAACTAGTCCTGTGAAAATTTTGTGAATTAACGCTGATTTTTGTTGTTTGACTTCTGAATCAGTATTTATTCGGCGTGTTATTGTGTCTTAATCTGAGGACTTATCTTTCTATGGAAAATCGTCCTCCACATTTTCGAGCAATTTTTATTCTGCCTTGAAAAGAAGGTGAGAGACGTATCCCTTGAGTATTCCCTACAATATGCTGCTTGGTGTCCATGCTTCGTAAGGACCATTTCAGTCGGGGTAGTAATGTCGGAGAACCAGGCCTGTGAAACTAGTCCTGTGAAACTTCTATACTCAAGGAACTAGGACCCAAGGAACTCAAGGTCTAGAACGGAGGAGGAAGTCCAACTTCTATACTCAAGGACCCCATTCCGGATATGAATTCCTGGGGTATTTATAGGATTCCTTGCCAGTGCGGTTTAATTTACATTGGCCAAACTAAGAGAGCTTTAAAATTTCGCGTCAAAGAACATGAGGCATATGTTAGAAAAAAGGAAACACAGAAGTCTTCTGTTGCTCAACATTGTTGGTCCGAAAATCACACTTTCAATTTTTCTGCTGCCAAAATTATTCAAAAAACATCTTCCATTGGAGAACTGGATTTTCTAGAGGCATTTCACATTCATAAAAATCTTTCTGTTCTAGTTAACGATCCTAATTCCAATCCAAATTTGCCTTCGGCTTTTAAAGAAATTATATTTTAGTTCTGGTTTCGCCAACAGATGGCGCCACTTGCTTATTCTTGTCCAGGCTTTCTTATCTTATCTAAACATTATTTCCTATCTTGTTCATTTGCGGTTTTGCAGCTGAAGATGATGGTTCGGTAAAACCATCGAAACTAGTCCTGTGAAAATTTTGTGAATTAACGCTGATTTTTGTTGTTTGACTTCTGAATCAGTATTTATTCGGCGTGTTATTGTGTCTTAATCTGAGGACTTATCTTTCTATGGAAAATCGTCCTCCACATTTTCGAGCAATTTTTATTCTGCCCTGAAAAGAAGGTGAGAGACGTATCCCTTGAGTATTCCCTACAATATGCTGCTTGGTGTCCATGCTTCGTAAGGACCATTTCAGTCGGGGTAGTAATGTCGGAGAACCAGGCCCAATCCGGAAGCCTGAAAAATTTTCAATAAGGAAATCGTGCATTTAGGCTGAAGTCTCGCCCTGCTGTACCCACGGTCGATCCATAACTACCTTCGTTTGCAGCCAGCGTATTGACCCCGTTCGCAATAATGTGAAATATTTGAACGTCCATTCAAATATTCGTGAAAAATTTGGTCCGAGAATGAAAGCAGTGTTTCCAATTCTGAAATATATATTACCACAACAAGACGTACACCGACATTTTTCTCTGTGATGCTTACTGCTACGGGTATGGTGACATCCACAAAGCCATGTGCTCGTATAATTCGATTCATTATAAACAGTTAAAATGTGTTGACATATAATTTTATCTACCGACTTAACTGCTTCTATATATGCTTCTTCTTTTATTTATGTAGTTATCTGTGTATTTAATATATAATTTTATTTGGCGTTTTGTAACTTCTTTTCTCAGTTTTTTTTTGGGGGGGGATCAGATCCCTATCTTAATTTTAACATTATTTCCTTCTTTATTTTCATGAAATATTTCAGATGTATGTATTTTTGATGGTAATGCCCTATTCAGAAGAAAACTTGCTGTATTTAATGTGGAATATCGTATTTCTGTATAGTTAATTTAGAATATATATAATTCATTATTACTACTAAAGTAATAGTTTCGTTAGTTTACATAATTAGTATTTCGGAAAAAGCAAGCAAAAATGTGTAATGAGAATGAGTGGCTGAAATAGTTGTCGCAGTTTTGGTTAAGTTTTCTGTTTTGTCAAACATTTGTTGTAATGACTCTAATCGCAAACTCCTTATTAAATTGTATAAATTTCTTTCAATATTTGGAAAACATGTGTAGCTCTTTTCTGGATTAAAATATTATCCGGCCTGTGACTGGTTAATTCGTTGAGCTACGCAAAAGTATAAATAAGGTCGTAGTTAACTGAATTCAGTTAACTACTGCAATTTAACGAGGATTTTTCGTGACATCTGTACGTAAGGGCAGAATAAAAGACTCTTCTCCCCCAAACAAATTACAAAACTGATTTAAAATGAATTCTGAAGAGAATTTTTCGTGGCTTCTGTGCATACGTACGTATCTCGCATAACTCAAAAAACGAGTAGCCTCAGAACGTTGAAATTTTGTACATACGACTGTTATAACATGCAGATGTGCACTTCGTATTTTTGTTGCAATCGGGCACACCAAAAGTACATAAATATATGCATATATATTTATCCACTCTGTTATCCGGCTCAGTGGTCTCAGATTCTTTATTCTTATATATTTGTAAATGGTTAACGTTGGGCTTTAAAAATGTTTGAATTATGTTGTTCTTATCTTCCGGTTAAGGTTTTTTTTATGCATTTAGTAAATCTGCATGACATATTTGTAGAGTTATCAACAATTTAAAAGTTGTTTAAGTGCGGCTAAGCCTAATTATTTTTGCCATGTTTACATTTTGCCATGTTCGCAGAATAGCGGATTTGTTGCAAATCTAGAGAAACTATGCTTCGCAACAACAAAGTTAACGCCTTCATTTATTATTGCGAATTAAATCATGCTTAATCCTTTCTGGAATGTTTTGAGGAAATAAGTGTTTAGGATTTACTTCGTAATTTTTAACATAGATGTTTTGAGTTTTTATATATTTTTGCCTTGTCGCAAAGTGAGAACTGAATTAATTGAATGAGAAATACTGATTTGTATGAAAAACGTTTTCTTTTTTTTTTTCGTTTTGTTTGTTTAATTTATTTTAAACATCGTTTAAGATTTATTATAGTATTTTAGTAGAACATGTGGCAGCGATTAGATGATTCTTCAGATGATATAAAATTTGTGCATTATGAGTTAAGAAAATGTCTGAATTCGCCGGTGCGGCGTTCCACAACGATCCGAGTGTTGGACGTGGCTCCTTATGCTGGACGTGGCGAAGGCCTTCGACCGCGGCTGGCATGAGGAGCTCATTTACAAATTAATTCAACTTGGGCTGAATCTCATTACTTCCTTTCTTAAGCAGCGCACATTCGTTTTTGCTTATGGAATCTCAAGACAGTCTGTAAGTCATCTCAAGACAAGGGCACATAAAATCTGGCTTGTCCCAAGGAAGTATCGTCGGTCCTCTTCTCCACCTGTATTGTATCTGTGATTTTCCTCAGGTCTTGTAAACTCCTCATTATTAGCCTGTTACGCCAATGATACGGCTATCGCTATCAAGTCTTTTAACGCTAAACATACCATCTTTGAACTTCATAATTTTGCAAGCTCTATTAAAAAATGCTGTAAGACCTGACGGGTTAAAATGAACGCCAGTAAATCTCAGTTACTTATTCTCTCCAAGACAATTAAGAGAAACAATAATTAGACAAACCTAATTTTGTCGGTGAAATTGTTCCCATTGTTACTAAAGACAAATACCTGGGAATCATCCTCAATCAAAATCTTACTTGCCTTGATCACATTAATAGTATTCTCAGCAACGCTATTGATATTATAAATAGTTTCTCCCGGTGAACGGCAGATTTTTCTAATTTAAGTCTCAAAACTAAGAAGGATATTTACACTACTTGTATTATTAAACCAATTTCCTGCTATGCAGCTCCAGAATAGAATACAACCATTGACCGACAAATTTGCCAATTGCAAATCATACAAAATAAATCCCTACAATTATTACAGATGCACATTATCTCATTAGAAATGCTGTCCTCCACAAGGACCTCAAAATTGAAGAACTTAAAAAACCTATCTACGAAGAACAAATGATTGTTTTTACAACAAAGCTTTTCACTAGTGACTATGTAAACTACTCACAAATTTTCAACTACGAAATCCTGTATGAAGACAGGCTTATTAATTCTCTGGCGGCTCACCTTTTCACTGACAGTGATCACAATTTGACTACTTAAATTTTGCTTCGTGGACTGAATTTTGTATATATAGTATATAGCAAACATATTTTGACATTGTTTCTGTATTATTTGTGTTTTAATTTTAACTTGCATTATTAATTGTAACATCAGCCGTGCTGCAATAATTTGATTCTTCTTGTCTTCTTCAACATTCCAATCAGATCCTAGCTTATTCATCTGTCAGACCGCTTCTGTGATTTTAGGATTCAAGACCCCCCTTCCTTCTTCTCGTTGCCTCCGTTTCTCCCAAGAGAGATTACCATGAAAGGAAGCACTTATCGTCATGCGATTTTTAGGCTTCATTCTCACTGAGCCGGCAAAATAACGTTTTGGTGTAATAGTTCCGGGGATATTTTTATAAGTTAAAATATAAACGAAATGTAACGCTGTTAAGTGAACCTAGCGCCCAAATGTCGCTATGGTAAACAAATATAGTAAATTTTAAAAAGTTGTAGGGTTTATATTTATTTTAACTAACATTTATTTTAAGTTTAAACTATCTTTCCTGTCAAGCCTTACTTTCCCCAGGAACTGCCAATGCCAGAGTATGTAAATTTTTAGTAGAACGCGCAAGGATTCAAATTATCAGCGGAAGTATTCTGAGTTAAATAGAAAGGAAACGAGTTCGAAGTGTGCTTTCGTGCTTAACGAGTGTGGAGGTGGCTAGCTAGAAATTCAATAACCACGCGTTTCGGCCTGTGTGTTTGCCTCGGCAAATTGTTAATCTTTCAAGGTGGTATTCAGAGTTTTCTGAATTATCAGCGGTATTTTAGAACGCGGTGAGGTTAGTTACGTTTAGAGAGCCTCGTAGTTAGTCACTCGTTATTATCTTTTTAGTTTCTTATTTTTATTTTACCGCCGGGTCGGCGTAGTTTGTGAGCGCCAAGAGCACGCAGTTGTAATTTCTAAAGTTGAATAAAAAGGGACTTAAACCCTTCTCAAGACTGTCTAATTTTCCAGTTTTCTGCAGTCACCACTTTGTTGCGTGCAGGTTGGAAGCGCGCAACTTTACAAAGTGCATTTATTCTATTGTGGTTTATGCGCTATCGACGAAGTAGATTTAAATCAATCCAAAACGTTTAAATGAAATGCAAAAAAAAATGCGTATTATTTAATATTCCGTACAAGGAAGTCATGTCGTGTACACATCAGATTTTTTTGTGCAGTTCTTTTGTATTTAGTTTTTAGGTTATCTTACGTTATTTCCTTGCGTTACCTAGTTCCCTGTTTGTATCTTCTCTTATGTATTTAAATAAATGTCTCTCCATATACGGGAAAGGTTTAATTGATTTTCCAACATTTGAAATACCTATCAATATGTATATGAAATTCAGAGTTATCTTAACGTAATTTGCCCATAGCGGATCGACGAAAGTTAATATTCGATAAAATACTCTTTTTGCAAATGGTCGGTTACCTATTGGCCAGGAGCAGACAACCCCACTAGCCATTTGGGCATCTCAAAACCAAAAACTTTTTCCAAGTTTCACAGCAAAAGATGACTGCTACTACACCCTCTAAAACCAGGCAGAGCACTTTTGAAAACATCCATCTCGTCTTCGGTATTTAAACCTTGAAACAACAAGCATAACGTATCAGCATTAAACTAAACGATGCTATATAAAATTAAAATAAATGATGCACCGAACTAATTAAGAATACACTTTTTAAAAAACATTCTAAAATTTTCTAGTAATAAATACTTTGGCTCAATCAAAGTATTTTTATTTGGACAAAACACTCATACAGATGGAAAGCATCAGATAATGTAAATGCTTTTGGTTCCTCCTGTATAGTGTAAGCGCTATTTGATTGACCTATAATTTTAATTTTGATGACTGCTTATCATTTGATTTGGCTTTTAAAACAAGACCTTGCTGGTAAAATTTTAACAGCTTTATATTCCTTTAATTTGATAAATAAGAACACTTTCCGTAGTGTTATGAAATTAAAAATTTTTAAAACTGTTTTCTTAGCAGTTTCTCATCTCTGCATCACTTTGTTAGTTTAGAGAAAAATACGTTTGTCTAGACGAAACTATTTGAAGAACTCCATTCCTGATTTATTATACTAAGGCACCAGAATTTGATTTATTTTCCACCTGCAAAAATATGCGTTTAAATACAAATACTGGTTTAAAAATATTGAAGTATTTTATGAGTTCTTGATAAAAGTCTGATTATTTCGCGGAATACTCTCTTCAACATAAGATCAGCAATACGCTAATTTGGCGTTCGCGATAGTTTTAATGATGCCCAAGAGCAAGATAACCACAGCAAGTGTAATTGCCTCGATATTTCCTTTTGTTAAGAAAATGAAAGGAATGTAACTCATCTCCCTCCAGGAATTCTAAGTATGGTAAGCTTGGTATAAGAAAAAAACCTGGATTATCAAAGAAACCGATGGGGAAAAGAAACAGTCTTGGAATTAAGAAATGCATTGAAGTGATTAAGCAATCTGGAATTTCTTCTCAATCTCCAGCTATTCCATTATGATTCTAATTCTAAATCATTAGTAATGTACACAATATTTTATTTTCTTCCTCGTGTTAAATGACGTTACAGAGAAGTCGTAATTGAAGTTTTATTTTTGTTAACACGATGAAATCTCTGAATTTACTGACAAAAAAGAAAATTTGGTGTTGCATGCTTTTATATTTATTTCAGTATTTGTTTTATCGATATTAAGTAAGCTGTTCTTAAGAAGTTCCATAATGAACGTTTGCAAAACTTAGGAGGTTCGAAATAAAAATATAGCATTTAACTCACTTTTGCTTATTCCAAATAATCGCGTAAATTTCTCGACTATCAGAACAATGTTTCTTCAGTCATTAATTATGCAACAAAAAAAGCAACTAAAGGTTTAATTTGATTTCATTCTGAAGTAATGAACTAATTTAACTTAACACAGTTTTCTTTCGTTTCTCAAAGAAATTATCCATAACAACGAATTAAGTTATTTATATTTCAAAAATTTGAACTAATCTCCTAGTTCCTAGATAGGTTATTTGCATGACTATTGCTTATTGATTAACTGGTAAAGGTGATAACTGGTAAAGTGGGGATAACTGCTTAACTGGTGAACTAACTGGTAAAGGTGATGGTCACGCCGGCCTACAATAGAGGCGTTTCGCTGCGGTTCCAGATCTTGTGCACTTCCGGTATGCTTTTCGAGGACAAGGTGCCAGATAAAGTATCGTAACTCCGGTTTAAATGAACGTAGGTACAAAATTCAAACAGTTTTGGAAACATAAGAAACAAAAATGTCATCGACCGTAAGAAAACAAAAGGAGATTTGTAACCAAAATTTCGGTTTCTAAGGTATACAGCCCCTTCCCCTTTAAGACGCTGAAGAGCAATCTAAAATTTTCAAATTACTATCCCTTCTCTCGTAATTGTAACTAACAGTTATATCACATCAATGTTTTATTTATAAGACTGTGCAGTTGAACATCATGTTCAGCGAAATGTATTGAAAGAACTCAAACGATATAATTATTCATTTTCCAGTTAGAGTTATAGAGCTATCTTTTCTCTATTAAATTTCACATCATTTACATAAATACTATTAAGTACTTGATCAATATAAATATGAAAAATGTTATTACGCGCACTAATGGTATAAACCCATCGGCTGAGATTGAAAGAAAATTCTCTGATCTCCAATTCCTGTATTTTCATTTCATTTAATTGACTTCCATTTTTTTCTGAAAATAACCGCAAATTTCCAGTTTTAAAAAAATCGTCTAGAAGATCGTATGTGTTTTGTTACTCATAATTACGCTCATGCAAGTGTAAAGATTCTCCTGAGATGAATTCCAAAATATCTTATGACATATATTGTTATCTATAATATTCCAGTTACTGGTATACACAAATTTTATTTGGTGTGATGATTACTGAAGTAGGTGCTAAATTTCCTCTTCTTAATGTAAATTTATTTCAGATTTCAAGATTTAGATTTCTTGTTTCCACTATGAAACATAATTTGCCTCTGAAGTTACATTTATAACTTGAACGTTATAAAAGTAATTTTGATTTGCAAAATGGGCATATTCTCGGATTAAACCATTTGAATGTTTATCTTCACATTTCGGTTACCATTTTTCCTATTTAATCTCTATTACTTATTATTTAATATACTTTCTGCAGTATTTAGACACCATTAATAAACAACTATGAATCAAATTCTCAGTTTTAATCACTGTACTTCTGTTTAGTCCCCATTAATCATTATTTATTTTATTTTACCCACTTAGTCTAGGTTTCGTGGTTTAGGTAGAGAATAAATGCTCAGTGTGCAAGAATTTTTCTAAAATAGCATCAGAATTAATTGTGGAAACGGAATTGAATTTAATCTTGTTCTTAACTGAATAGAATAGGAAATCAAATAATAAAAACTAACTTTGAGTAACTAATGTAAAATTTTCTTTTAAGACAATTACACAAATATTTACAGAGATAGTAGCAATTTAAGCATAAAGAACCTAAATATCAACAGTGCGGTAGTCAGGATTTGAACAGCGGAATATTTATTAGCAGCTAACAGCATTAGAGCAAACTCGAAGAAATGCGAAATTTCCTGATATTCACCCCGATATAAAGGTTGATTGAGCATAGGCATTTGACTTAGTAAATCAAATCCAGGTAGCGATACATTTAAGGCCACTATATTTCATTCGGCTGGCTCTGGAAGACGACTTGCTATTTAGGTCATAGAAACGGGGAATATCCACATTGACACTACATGGATTCGAATCACGGATCTCTCATTTATTATGTACCCACGATTTTACACCACGAAAGCAGAATACGATATAAGCGATAACAATTTTGTATTTGCTATTTCCCCGACTTTTATCAAAATATAAACTTGCCGCCCAGAAGAGAGAGTGGTTAATGACACTGACTGCCCTGGGTTCAGATCCTGGGGAAGACATGGATATTTGTAAATATAAAATATTTTTGCGGCATGGGTCACTCAAAATACATGGCTAGCCGAAAGTTCTTTTGAGTGGCTTTGATTTAAGGCAAGGCTTCTAAAACGTTTTCCAGTCGCGACTTCTTTTTTTATCACTGAGTTTTTTTCGCGACCCCCAGGACCACATAATATTTACAAAACATTTGTGGAACCCCATAAGTATTGCTCAAATCCGATACACGCGGGAATGAAATTGTCAATTTTTTCACTTGTACTGTAATATACTATTGCAGTTTTAGGTCATTAACTTTAATTTCTATTTTTAAGACGTAGAACAATGTGAAAATTTTAAGTAAGTAACAGACAAAATGACAATGTCACTTGCAAAGCAAGGAAAATGAATGTTTATATTATAAAAAGAATGCGTCGAAACGTTTTGGTTTTTTCCTTGTGTGTCTTGTCTTATATTTATCTATTTTCAGATACGTTGTGTAAAAATATTTGGTAATTGTAAAATTATTATAATAAGTTAGAGAAATATCGAAGTTGCTAAAATTTTTGACGACCTCTTTATGCAGGTCCCGCGGCCCACAGTTTAGAAGCCCTGATTTAGGTCATGAGGCGTGGGGACCCTCTTACGCTTTAAAGATCTGTTCCTCAAAACTGGGATGGAACTGGGCAAAGTGGTACTATCTCCTATATTGTACCCAAAGCGCTTGCCAACGGCACACGCAATCTTATACTCCTTGCCAGGATAACATTTGTGCACTTGTTCTTGTTCAGAAAAATAAGATTAGCAACATCAACAACATAAAAACACTGATATCTACGAAATTGTGTACATGATTTGTTACTTTGTCAAATTCTCGTATTTTACTTCTTTGTTGTGCTGTAGAAATATATGAAATTGATGCGCTTAACTTCTCTCTTTTCAGATCACCTACCTGCACTTTCCTAGTCAGCCTAGCAGTTGCGGATCTCTTGCTTCTGCTGCTATACGTGCCGCTGGAAACGTTAGGATACTTTGTGATTACTTGGGATGCTGGTGGTGCTGTTTGTAAACTCAGCACGTACGTAGAAATGCTGTCTGGCATGGCATCAGTATTGAATCTTACAGCCGTCAGTATTGAAAGGTACAAAATATCTGTCATACTTTGCGAAATATAAAGGCAGTATTTTATCAAGTATCAAACCTGTTTATAATACCATATTTAAATTTTAGTGGCATGCGCAGCTATTTTTATATCACTTACACTATCATTCGAAAACAGTTCGTCTTCCTTTCTGTATCTTACACAGGTAAGAGTTTTAACCAAACAGCGGCACTGTTTAAAACAGGGTAAAGTTCAGTAAAGGAGATGCGTATATGATCGCATGGGAAGTTGTAGTGATCAAAATTGTACTCCCCATGTCTAACAATGAAACTAATTTACCCAGAGAGCCCCTATATAAAATATTTTGGAGTTGCATAGGAAACTGAAATCCCTTTTAAAGATGTTAATGGGTATCCTTGTAAAGCAGATCTATGATGAATTTCTTGAAACTGAAAGCATTAAGTAAGTTAACTCTTTTGAATTAAATTCCGTAGAAGGTAAATGAGACAACTTCGGAAGAGCTATCCCTCTCCTAGCTATATCAGTAGTCTCAAGGTCATGTTGGTGGAAGATCGTAATTAACTAAATTGTAACAAACCACCTTGGTTAGTGGTATAAAAGCGTGTTGTGATGTTTATATGTGTTTAGGAATCCCGTTTTGTATTAGCGTTAAAGTATGCACTTATTTCCGACATTCTTATGTTTCTAAAAATCAATTAAACTTGTAGAGTCATTAGGTTAATTGGAAGCAGAAAAGATGAAAACTATGCAACCGCCTTCGCCGGGAATCGAACCACGGGCCTCTGGAATACCGGCCCAGCGCACTGAACCACTACACCACGAAGGCTCCCTAGGGAAGTAGGAGAAATACCTTATAAACTAACCTAAGTGAAATTCTGAGACACGCATACTAGCCTGCAATTGATATGAACCAATTAGTACGAAGGTACAAACATCTATTATTTTTGTACCTTCGTACTAATTGGTTTATTATCTGATACCCAGAGAGCCCCTATATAAAATATTTTGGAGTTGCATATGAAACTGAAATCCCTTTTAAAGATGTTAATGGGTATCCTTGAGATGATGAATTTCTTGAAACTGATCTTCGTTCAATACTTTTTTTCATTAATTGCAATGCTAAGTCCTTCAAAAACAGACTTCTGTTTCTGGTTGATGGATTAGCAGTTGAATGTAATATAATTCAAGTATTTATTATAGCAACATTCAGTGCAGGAAAGAAAATTACCACTGACCACCTCCTTGTTATTCTTGCAAATGAATAACTGGCTGACATTTCATTCCCCATATTCACTACTCCTTTAGTCATATTATAAAAGCATATAATTCCTGACGTTTTATTTTTTCCAATAGTCTCGTTTATAGTATGATCGTTATATAATGTTTAAAGCATAAGAACAGTTTTTCCTTTTTTAGGAACATCAGGAATGAATGTTTTATCTTTTTCGAAACCAAAACAAAACAAAAAAAATATTCCTAATTTCATCTTTAGTTTCCGAAATGCAATCTTCATCGCTTTCAAATATTTCTAATAAATATCACAGGCGTTGCATCTCCAATTCATAGGGAGTCATTCTTTCTACCATAATGCAGTTAGAAAATTTTAAGAATTTAATGTCAAGTACTTTAAAATCACTTGCGAGTAGAAATATTTACTGTTACACTCTAGAAATAAATTTCTGAACTAAATACTCAGTCAGAAAAACACTTATGCGGACAGGCACGTGGGGTGTGTCATATCCCAATTCCAACACAATACCGATAAATCGTTTTCTGAAACACACAGGCAAAGAAAAAGCGGTTCTGAACGTCAACCACAACTAGAAACTCAGCTACTGAAAGCAGCACAGAATTTCAGTTTCACAAGTTAGGAATATTCCACTTTTATGTAGGGTTGGGGTATAATACACCCCACGCGCTTTCCCGCGGGTTAAGACAGGCTTTTGGATATGCTTAACGCTTTTAGCAAAATGAGCAGCAGGCATCTGAATGTCGCAAACTCGAAGTGGCAAAATCTGGATACTTGTTTCTGTCTTAACTATTTTCAAGAGTAAAATACTAATACCTTCTAACTGCCAGCATCATCAATAATCCACAAAATTTAGATTCGTTAAAAGTAACAATGATCCTTGCTAACGAGACTTTCAATGTATTAAAAACTGAATACTTGCTTGGAAATCATAGCTTTTGAGTTCTACAGTAATTCGAGATGTATATTCATCAAAGTCCTGTTAATTTGCAGATGAAACATAAGGTCGGTAACAAAGTGTTCCGATTTTTCAAATAATATTTGTGCTTTATTGCAATGCTTAGTTTCTTCTACTTTGGTAGTTGCGTCATATGAAAATTGTGTTAAGAATATAAATGATATGGCAAGGACGGTATAAATACCTTAGTTAAAAATTACTTGGGATTTCCGGACATTAAATTTAATTTTGCGAAAAGCAACCTGAGAAAGCATTCAGCCTGTTATTTTAAACAATAGTATCCGTAGAAATATTTGAATCCTAGAATTCTCAATCCATTTCCGTTTACCACGAAATAATCCTGCACACCTGGTAAAATAGCTCCTATAAACATTATGGAGCAAAAGCTTATTAGAATTTGTAATTCACTTATAAACAGCAGATTCCTCAAAACGACAATTCTTTGAGGGAACATAATATCAGCGAAAGGCTCATAATGCCTAGGATGGTTTATTGTTACACTGATAATCCTTCCACAATATTTAGTACATACGGAGTTTGTTGTTCTTGTGTTTTCATGAACAGTTAAATCTGGTTGCAAAATTAAGCTCTCCTTTGTATATCAAAGCACTTAATATCTGGTTTCTTTCTATATTAGTGCATATAGTGTGCGCTTCAATGGGAATGCCAAACTTTCATCTGAGGATGCATAAATTTCGCGTAAGTTGCTAATGAAATATATAAATATAATTTACGAAATACAGATATTGGGCGAAAGTTTCAAAATTCCTTAAGAATAGCTCGTATGAATTAATTTATGCAAAAGAATTTTTAAATAATTTGTTCAAATATTGTTATCTGCTTATAAAATTTCATACAGAAATTTCATGCAAGATTTCAAAATTTAAATTTAACGTTTTAAGAGCTGAAATAATAGTTAAACAGGTCTAATAAAAGAAATGTTTGCTTCAGTTTTATCACTTTATGCATTAAGAGCGATTTAAAAATTTAAAGTAATGTAAATTATATCAAGAAATATGAAATTTAATCAGTGAGATGATGTTTTCGGAGATAAAATTCAAATCTGAAACTGTCGTAATTTCGTAGTTATGAATTTATATTAACTTTAAAATTCATTTTGACTAAAACTTACTTTACTCCATTTTTTCTACATTATACAGTTTCAGACAGAATTCGCAGAAAACATTTTTCGTCAGGTCTCAAATTTATTACTTTTGCCAGTTACATAATATTTCGCAAGTAACGTCTGTGATTAATATATGTGTTATAATCACCAAAAACGTGTCTTTGAATATTGTTTATGTCAGAGTCTAAACTGGGAAATTAGTTACTTTGCTCCTAGAAAACCAAAACTGAGAGCTATATTGGTGTTCGCAAAATACTGAATCCGTTTTTCGCTTTTTTAAAGAAAAGGATCTGAAAGAATGTTCTCTCTGTTGTGTGAATTTGATTGTTTCAAAGAAGTACAAAGTTCTTCAGCGTTTCTTGCCTCAAGTCAGAACTTAATTATATTCCTTTTTCATTATCAGTTTATAACCCAATACCAAAGAGATGCGAAAAAATCGATGTATGTGCGATGCACTTTAAAGTATGCGCTGCTCGTTTTCTTTAAAACTTATGGCACAACTATCTTTCAGAATATAACTGCATCCTTATCTGCCTGCTTTTCCTCTCTTAATATAGGAGTTTTAATTCATGTTTGCTGAATAATCACAGTAAATTAACTGAGTTGCGATTACGCGAGCTGTATATAAAAATAAAAGTAAAATTGGTTTATTGAAAAACGACAGAAAAATTACTGTCACAAAACTTTAACACTCTGGGTACTGAGTTCGGATTGAAAACGTTTCTTTGCACTAAGCCCCATTTGTAAACATCCTCAACAAAATATGCTATCATGAATACCAGCTATACATCGTTAAAAGCCGCAGTTCAACGTCTTTCAAGATATCGAATTAATTAAACAACGTGCACCCACGAGCTCGTTGGAGAAAACCCGCGACAGCCGCTCTGTTTTCGATTCCTTAGTATCTCCTGGATTTACACCCCAGTATTACTATAATGCCACGGTAAGGGCCACAAAAATCTTAAGTTTAGATATATGTGTATTTTGCATGTATGTGAAACTTTGAGCTTATTGTATTACTTGTTAAAATTTCCCCGTTCTTCCCTTGCAAATCCAGTTACATCGGCCGGACACTAGGACATATATTGATACCTATGTTTCCAAATAGTTTCGTTTTGATAGAAAATTGGGTTGCCATTACCTTCATTCCCAAATTCTCCTTTAACCACACGCAAAAATGAGATTGTAATCGACTCGTTTTTCATTCCGATTTCTGTTATCGGTTCAGTAACTTAGGCAAACATCTTATGTGACCCGTATGTCACTGGTATCATTACCCATATATATCACTGCTTACAGGTACCAAAACGCGCATGCGCTAGAACTTTATTTTTTTTTATCACATATTATATAACTTCTTTTGCTTATTTGAATTAATGTGTATTCAATTTGTATGTTTTCGGGTCCATCATTTTATATTTTCATTCTTTCGGTTATTTACTATTATAATGAAGTTATCTGCATTCATTAGTTCAGCTCAAGCAATGTTCTTTCCAGTTGGAATACGTCATCTTACAATAAACAGGTTTGAAAATGAAGGTTAAACAATACAGACTAGATATTTTAGGCTAAATATGAATTTAGAATAGTTTGTGTCTTTTTTGAATCCATAGTTAACATATGCAATCTTATTCAGACTTTCTAGAAACGATTCAATGCGAAACATACGAAGCGTATCTCAAAAAGCAAGAAGTAGTAGTTAATACCTGCATCCTTGAAAGTCTACTAGAAGCTTCAAATAATTCTTCAGGTACATAAGTCTCTGTCTGGTGGGGTGTGGTTCAAGCCACATCCCACCAGACAAAGCCCCTTCTATGAGGTGATAGTTAGCACTGAACTATCATTATTAATAGACAAACAACAACGGAATAAACGCACGTTTCCCAGGTAACAAGCGAAATGCCAAAGCCAAATCTTTTATTTCTTCTGTATCGAAAAACAGAAGCAACAAGATCAAGGCTTTAAACACGATTCGGTCTTTGAGTAGACCACAAGTCCAATGCATACTTCAAAAGTCTCATATAGTATGCTCCAATAAACTTCGCTCACAACGCAGAAAGTGTCGGGGATCCTTATTACCAAACAACTAAACCACGTCGGGGATCTTTATTACATCAACGCTGACACTTCCTAAATAGCCATCCATAATATCCCATCTGAGGTGCAGACAGCAAGAGATTGAAACAACGTTCGCTTCGAAGCTTAGCCTAAATAAGATAGATCACAGATTCAAACAATGGCAAAATCTTAAATGGATCATGAAATGCAAGCCAACTCCCTTCGACAAGCTCACAAAATATCCTCACTTCTACATCAAATGGTATGTGCAAATAATCACAGAGCACTTATCAGCAAAGAGTTGCTATCCATTACAATATATTAGACATACGTAACAAAACTTGTAACAATATATACTATTGCACATACTGTTCCGCACTGCTTTACATCAGGAGTACTACGCCAGACTGCCAAAGTGTATCAGTTACTCAGACTTCACTTATCGTACCCATAGCAACGTTAAGCCCCCTATTCCACTTACTCCATATTATAGCAAGCTACAAAAATACTATTGAATAAACTCGACAAAGGATGCAATAATAAGACAAGATTAATGAGATCTCTAGTGTGGACCCTGAACACATCAGTTGTCCACAAATTAATCCAAAAAAAAAGCGATTGCAGTCACTACATAGCTACACAATATGTTGTTGAAAATAAGACAGACTTCCTGCTCATACAAAAGCTGAATTATGAAGAAATGATTTATCACTAGATTTCTTCTGTCCAATAATTTACACTGCCAGAATCACCAACCAGGGCAGTCTTGGAATCTCCGGTAATGATCTGTAATTGATCATCAAATAAAAATATATCACATTTTTATCATTTTTCCTCGAATTTATAAACGTCTAAACTGTTCTTTCTTCAATTTATTCTCTTGCAACAGATGACATCGCAAATGAAATAGACTCCATACATCAGAATACATATCCTGCCAATCATTTAATTAACTGCGGAGATTTCAGTACGCACAATGCCGCCTAGGATAATAGCCTTAGCAATCAGGGCCATATAAATATTTCCCTTATTTTTCTTTGAAGGTTTTTATGTTTAACATTACGCAAATTTTACCATGCAGCTGATTTAACGATAATATGTGCTAAGTTGCAGCTGTAACTGCATTCTGAGTAACGACTGGGAATTTATGCGCATTCTCAAGAATCTAATACTCATACTTGTTGTTTTGTTGTTTAACTTTTAATGTTAATCTAATACTCATTCAAAATTTTGACTTATTCTATTATTATTCTCATTTGCTGTAATAACTTATTTAATAAAGGCGCATGATTTTAATAAAATAGGAACCAAATTTACAGATTTTATGCACAGATTACTACAATTTACTGTTTCGTAATCCTGCGCGAAAAAAATCATCGTTTTTGTTCACAGTACCTTATCATACATTAACCTCTCAGAAAATTCTTTAGAATGCTAAAGGGAAGGGCGCACTTTCAATCTCATTTTCCAGATCCCATCTTACCGTCCTCAAGTTAACAAAAATGAGTATTCTTTCTAGGGAAATAATAAAAAGTTGCGAAATAATAATCCTAATTTACTGTTTCGCACATTTAAATCGCTACTTCTGTTTTAATATTACATTCTAATTACAGTTAATATAAACACCGAATTATCTTAATCGATTGACAGAAAACATTTCTTTACACCTTAGGTTCTCAACCTTTTGACTACCGCGTACCATCTAAACAAAAATTGAAAAACCAGGACTACATGTTACAGGCCCAGGACTACATTTTACAATGATTAATTTTCAGTTACTCACTTAAAATATTTAAAAAAATATATCTTGCCCTTTGCACAACCGATTGGCTATTCGTATTAAATACACACACATAAAGAAACATTAAATTAAATATTGGTTACCATTTTAATTATGAAAATTTAAGTTATAATATTTGAATTCCAAAATTTTGTATGAAATTTATTTCTGTAATTTTCCCTGGGAAATTCATTTAAGGGCCTCTCACTTTCGTCATGCCCTTCGGGGACTCTCGAAGGAGCTGGAAAGAACAATGGCACTACTCTTATATGCGCCCTCAGGTCGCCAAATGAGGCGACAAATTTCTCGCCTAACATTTTTGGCGAGAAACTTCACGGTGCCATGTTACTATCTAAGTTTTTGTCTGTGTTTCGAACTTTAAGCCTAAAATGTCTCCAAAAACGCGGTTTTCGCACATGCAAAAACCACGTTTTGAATACACAATTTAAACTAAAAATCCGAAACAAAAACAAAAAATTTAGATAGCAAAAACGTAAAGCTTCTAAGCAAAAATATTTGACAAGAATGCATGTACACAGCGATATGTTTCAACTTAAAAAAAAAAAAAAAAATCTACTAATTGCACAACCTAGCCAGCGAAGGAATCTACAAACTACGCCCACCTCGCTTTAATAAATTAACGTAACAACAATAAATTTCAAAGAATACCATGTGCACAGCATCCTGTTTAAACTTTAAAAAAAATCTACGAATTGCACAATCTAGGCATTGCGCCCAAATCAACTAAATAAACTAAAATAACTAAAATAAGTTACAAATAATTCAAAAAAACAACATTAACAACAGAAATTCATTGGAACAAAGCAATGAACAAAACATTCTACAAAATAAAAACAATAAAATAAAATGCACTTACCATAATCAATGCTTCTTCGGATAGCAGAACGTAGCTTTAACATGCCGCCACGTACTCTCTATGGTATTTGTATGACAGCCAGACTCGCTATCCACAAATTCACACTATGGTTCACAAATAAATGTTCAAAACCTTCTTTTCCTAAATCCTTGTAAGATTTCCAGCCACCCGAAAAAATAGTTGTTCAAGGCTCAATCCACTCTTTAATACACTGCATCAGCGTTTCCTTACTTCTATCATGCACAGCCACTAAAAATAATCTCCCAGACCCTCTTACAACCACGTCTCTCATTGCAATATAGGCCCTTTCAAGACACTCACGACACGAACCAATGAGAAATTAAACCACTGCAGCAAAAGAGTTTTCAACATCAAAAGGGTTGCCATACAACACGCAATCGCGCCAAAAGTAAGCGCAGAACACATATCGCCACATTTGGTGAACTTAGGGTGCATATAAGAGTAAAGCCAGAACAATTGTATAATAATAATGCTAGTTGATTGTCTTCTATCCACCACCCGTGAATCATCACTTTTCCTCTTAGTCAATCTTTGTCATCTTTCCGTTTTTAAAATCTAGTTTTGTTTTATTATTTTTCACAAATATTTAAATGCACAATATATTACGAGGTCTTCAAAAACAAATGACGATATTCTCAAATCGCGTAGAAAAATAAGGAAATCAAAGCAACAGGAAGACAAAATAACTGGCAGATGAGTTGCAGCTGTGTCTGCATACAAAGTAGAAATACTTTTTTAGGGACAGCAAACCGACGTAAAAATTGATTTCTAATTGAAACTAGAGCAATATGAGCTCGGATTGGTGGCGATATGAAGTATGCAAATAAATCAATCAAAATTATAGAAAAAGAATTAAGGAGATACTATTATCTTTTTATAGGAACTCATTTTTATTTCCTATTAAGTACAACATTCATTCCTATTATTCCTGACATCATTTATAATACATTTTTATGTCGCTTTCTAAAAGAATACTTGCAGAAATAGAAGCGGCGATTGATTTTGAAGAACACTCAGATTGCATACATTTACGAGTGTTAAAGAAAACTTAAACGGGTTGTTGGGGTATTTAATTTTTGAATTTAAAAGTTAAAAATACTTTTCTTTAGTGGTACGCATAGCGCCGGTTTAGAATCTCTGCTTTAGATATAATTTAAAACTCTACGCTATAAGTTAATAACACAAAATGTATAAATACTAATAAAATAGTTTTAATACTTCAGATTGAAATTATAACAGAAGACAATAACAAAGTTAACTTACGCTGCCTGCAAGTTGATAAGGTTGTAATAGCTTAAGAGGACTCATACACTTTAAAACCCATAAGATCTTCGAATATGTGACTGTTGCAAGAATTGGGATAACTTCCTTATTTTAAAAAGCAATTACTTCCAATTCTTTACAGCTGACAACATAATATAGCTGCTTTTTGAAATAGCAATCTGTTTGTGTTGCCACAAACATTTTTATAATTTAATCCGCTTTGTGACAAAATTTCTCGTCATGTTTCCACCTTGCGCGCACAGTTTAAGACATTCTGTTGCATAATTTAATTTCATATTTAATATGTAGCCTTTATAACATTTGTAAACTACTGTCAACCAAAAATTCTAAGAATTTCACGTTAAATTTTTATTTTATTTAGAATCGAGTTTATAAAATGTATTTTATTAAAAAAATATGTAATGTTTTCGTGCATAAAATGTTTTAATATTAAAATAGATTCAGGTTTGTGGTTCAGTTAGAAAATAGTTCCCAAATAAAGAATTCATCAAATTTCAAGTATGTACCATTAGCTACTTTTAAAATATCATGCGCGCAAGGTGGAAAACTTTTTGTCACAAAGCGGATTAAATTACAAAAATATTTGTGGCAACACAAAAGTTCTGGTTACTAGTTCTCAAAGCAGCTATGTTATGTAGTCAGCTGTAAAATGTTGAAAGTAATTGCTTTTAAAATAAATAAAATATCCCAATTCGTTCAACAGTCACATATTCGAAGATCATAAGGGGTTGAAGGTGTATGGTTTATAGTCTAAGGATCGATTTCCTGTGCTCAGATGCCTTCTCACGAGCACGTTAAGCAAGCTAGTGTTAAAGGCAAATTGAGTGAGATTAAGCTCTCTTAATTTACATTTTCTGGTAGAATACACGAAACAGTAGGAGAATAAGAACAATAAACATAGCAGCTTATGTGTTAATTTAAAACAAATGTTACAAGAAGAAGCTTTGACCTATTTATTCTCTTACAATAATGCATTTAACGTAATTGAGTATTCAAATAGTTTTGCTACATATAAAACTAATCAAGCGTTTTCTTAGAACAGCAAGCAGATTTATAGCAAGTATCTAACCACAAAATATCAACCAAAAATTATCAAACATAAGTTTTAATATATTTCCAGCAAAAACCTAAAATGTTTGGCATGTGTAAATTATTTCCTATAATATATAGTTTTCTGTTTTATTACTGGAGTGTACTTCTCAAAAAGCAGTTAGTGAACAACATATATTAAAATCAATGGCTTTTGGATGACCGGGCAGGGTTCAGATCCCAGAAAATAAGCTGGATGTATGGGATTTTCTTGTTTCTCTCATTCGCAACGCAAAAGAAAGGTATTTTTCTTTAGAAACTCCTCCACGAAATCATTACGTTTAAGCATAGCATAGAATCCTCGACTGCTTTACATTCTCAATTAATCAACCGACTAATTTCTAAAGTCAGGCATCATTTTTTCACTATACGAAGAAACTTACATCCTGTCGAAATAGAAGTATTGTCATACCATGCATTTTAATATGTATAAATATAAGTAACTTTTAAATTAAACAAATATATTAAAAAACACAAGCAACCAAATAGTGCATGTGCTATCAGTATATATGAATAAGAATTATTGTTTATCTAAGCAGAGTAAACTTTGACTTCAGCAGTTTACCTATTGTATGTAGGCACGAGGTTATATTTAAATTTTTTAAATCCCTTATTACAAACAGAAAGAATACTTATTTTTATTAACTTGAGGACGGTAAGATGGGATCTGGAAAATGAGATTAAAAGTGCCCCCCACCCTTTACCAATCTAAAGAATTTTCTGAGAGGTTGATATATGATAAGGTACTGTAAACAAAAATTACGTGACATGTTATGTTATAAATAGCTGAATCTTCCGTTTTATTTAGTGTTATTGCTTTAACCATATCATGTTAAAGTTGATAAGCTAAATATCACAAAAGCTATGCAGCGAAGCGTACTGACAGTATAATCGAAAGATGAACAGGAAAAAAAAATAGCTGTCAGTCTTCTGCGCATACCGGAATAATCGCTGATAGAAAGTCCTAAAAATAAAACAAATTGACACACAACTTTCATGTGAAGGTAAACAAGAGTGTAAAAAAAGCTTATAATAATGTCATAAACAATGATTAAATTGTAATCCATTTCCTACAAATGCTCATTTCTCATTATAATAGTAGTATTGAATCAAAAACAACTTTCATGGAAAATCCTACGTATGTAATAAAATAACCCAGAAATGTGACACTTTTATTTCTGGAATAAATTTGATAAATACATATGGAAAAGTAATTTTAATTCTACTACGAATTCGACTTTAAGTAATCATATTTTTAAGCGAAGATTAAAATCAAAATCTTATTTTTAGGAATTTTTGCGACAATCTCTAAATACAAAAAATATACTTTAACCAGATATAGCAGGTCAAATGTTATTTTTCAAACTGTTGAATTAAAATTTTCTTTTCGAAACATTTTAATCTTAAAATCTCTAGTCAGTAAGATTCATATTACAAATGACTTTAAATCGTTAAATTATGTATTGAAGTAAGCCAAAGTATATTAGAAAATAAAACAGACGATTCATAAAATTAGTGTTACATGGCTAACTACATATGAATTAAATTTTTAAAAACGTTTGGATTTCGTTTTGAATATGCTAGATGTAAGTATAGTAATTTCAGAGTTACTTCCTTACACATATGGGAGCCAGATAATCAGTTAAAGGATCTTTAATGAAGGAATGAAAGCAAGGATATATTTAAAATTCTCAATGGGATATCAATATCAGTCTTTAAATCTTCAGTTCTTTAAATTCTTTGGTGGGGGTGTATTGAGAATACGGCAAAGCACATTAGGGCTATCTGCCTAAGGGGAGGGATGCCTTCGTGGAGAACTTTCTAAGGAAAACTGGCTCGTATACACGTTACACATGGGAAAACCAGGAAAACGCCCATGCAGACAACCCGTTTGTGGGATTCGAACCTCGGACCGAACTACCAGTGTTCAGCGATTTTACCGCTCGGCCGCTTGTGGGCCTTAACTCATTCTTTGAAATTCACGCTTATATTATTTTTGTGTAAGAAATAATCAATGTAGAGTGTTACTTAAATGTTTGACATACTACAATATTATCTTTTCTGTTAAATCCTTACTAAAATCTTTTCCTTAACTTAATTTATAATATTAATTTAGATACAGTATTATAGTAGACCTGCATTTATTTGAATCAGCATTTGAATTAAAATAGACAAAAACTAGTTCAGTCTAAAAGTTAACACAAAACAAATAAAGATGAAAGTATAGTAGACTGCAACTGAGATGAAATTATCTTTACATATTTTCACAGTTTTGTAATTACAATGAACATAGTAAAATGTGCTCTCCATATGCAATTAAACATAAAAAAAATATCGCTAACTGTACTTTAATTTTGTTGTGTAGCGAATTTAATTTAATTAAGTGATTCATAAAAATCAAAATTTTAAGTTGTAATTATTCAAAATTTGAGCTACACAAGTTTGGTTATATTCTTTTTGGGCCTATTAATTCTAGTGTAAAATATTTTGGCTTTCCGAGTTTACGCGAACTGCGTCTTCAATCTTGTACACGCGAACAATGGATAAGTATTTTTGTTTCTGCGTAATAAACTCAGTTTTTCATGTCAAAAATTAATTTGATTTCTTAGTATTTAATATCATTAGTTGCAGAAAAATTAGCTCTTTAATTTGGCATAACTTTCATTTTTCTAACTTTAATTGCATTTCAGTTATGAGCTTTAATTAGTAGATTTTCTTCGTTTCGCTTGTGATTTAGTTAAAGGGGGATGAAATGCCTTCTTTCCGGTTGAAAAGTCACTTTTTGCGAGTTTTCAGCGTTCTTTCGTTGGGACCCTTGCAGGGTTGTTGAAATTCCTAATCTCCCCCGGTCGCAGGTGGCAGTTATTTGGCGAGGGTTTGGCGACTTGGATTTTCCGTTGAGGTTTCAAAATAGTGGTTTTGGCGAGTTTGATAACATGAGGGTATGCTGTGGTTGCAACTATTTCAACTTTCGGCGAAAAAATGGGTTGCGCCAACTTGGCAGTCCGGCGCTCTCCCTTTTAACGGGTTGTTTTAGGGGACGAGCTCACTTTTGACACTTTTTGCACTTTACTTCTGTTGCCCTTTGAATTGGCCGGAGGCGACAGCTGACTCCGACGAAGAAAATGGAGTTTCTCCCCAATAGGCCTACGGGCCTCTTGGCTAAGCGCTGTGAGCGCGGGACGTAGGTATGGGCATCTATGTCTTCAAAAAAAAAAAAAAAAAAAAAAAAAATCGAAATTCTTTCATCAGTTTTTGTTGTGGGTGTTTGTGTATCTCAAGGAAAATATACAGAAGTAAATTTCTAGAAAAATGATGCGCACCATTGATTCTTCGCTTCACTCGAGACCAGAGCGTTAATTAAAAACCATTGCTTTTGGAACCTCATTTGCTCATCCTAAATTCTACTAGAACTTCAAGGCTACCATAATGAATAAATTAAACACGTTGCTTTTGGAACCTCATTTGCTCATCCTAAATTCTACTAGAACTTCAAGGCTACCGTAAGGAATCAAACTGTTCTACGAACATCTTTTTCCATTCAACAGGCCGCCAGCACTGTATTTCACTTATCTTGCCGTAATGGAACCTCAATTGTTCATCCTAAAATCTACTAGAACTTCTAAGCTACAGTAATTGAATCCAAACTGTTCGACGAACATTTTTTTTTTTTTTTTTTTCCATTCAACAGGCTGCCAGCATTCCTCATGAGCTTCGATGGATTTCTTTTGTTTGATGATCCTTTACAGATAAGTTCCTTTTTCTTTTTGGTTAATTCTTGGTTAGTTAAATATTATAGATTTCTGCAGTTAAAATGATTGAATTAACTTAATTTGTTAATTTGTTGAACCCTAAAATTTTTTATTGTAGTTGATAACTTTATCCTAACTCTATAGAAATCATTTTTCCTTGGTGTATCAATCAAGTAAAAGCTTTAAATGGAATAAAGATTTATAACCTTATTAAAATTATTGTAACTTAACTTAATGGTTAAGAAAATTAAGTTCTTCAGGAAATTATTTACCTTAATATTTTTTTTTTTTTGAATTACTCATTGGTGAGGATGATTTGAAATAGTGCTTGTATTAGAGCTTTCTTGTTTCTCAGGACGAACTTGTTTGTAGAATAGTAAATGTGTCAATACTTATCTTATCCGGTTAAAACCATATTTAATTAATCTAAGAAAAAAAAATTAAATAAATAAAATTGTTATGTGCAATAATAGTATTTAAATGATTATATTGAGTGCAATATTAAGCAATATTTTTGTTGTATTGATGAATTCTGTGTGAAGTAGAAAGTGTAGCTTGTTAAATTTTTTTTTTATTATTTTTTCCCCGGGGAGGGTAGTGTTTCTTAAATTTATAGTTTATTTTGGTATGTTTTACCAGATTTGCAATATTAAATTTAATAGTAATTACAAGGATGTAAAATGTGTAAAACAATAGTTCAAATTTTGTTGAATATACTTTGATATTTTCTTTTTAACTAATGGATATATATATATATTTATAATTGGCATTAATAGTTAAATAAATAAGTTTTTCTAGATCATTCAAAGGTTAAATTTTTGTGTGTGTGCTCATGATTTTCACCCTTCTCATTCTCAAGTTGATTTCAGGGTTAATCCGAAAACACAACGCAAAATGTACAGGGCTTATTGATATTAGTATATTACTGTTAAAAAAAAAAAAATTAAGTGTTATGTCAACAGAGTAGGAAACCATATTGATTTTTTTTATAACATATTGGTGCCATGATTTTTCACCATAACAATTTGAACTAGAGTAACATTTCCAAAGCGCTGCTGTTACTATAAGAATGTTGTTACTATATGCACGGGAAGCCGTACAACTTCTATTCTGTTTATCGTAAAAGCAAAACTTTCAGAAATGTCGAACAGCTTCCAGAAAACGTGCAATCCAGACATTTTATCTTTAATGGATTGATGTTTGCACTGAACTGTTTCTTTTTATCTAAATTAAACCTTGAATATATTAGAAAATTTACATTTTCCCTCGCGTATCTGCATAACCCCGCATTAGAAGCCATGAAATGTGTAAAGAATGTATGTCCTTCCTGATATGCCTAGCCGGGTTGTGCGCTTTCCTAGTTATCGACATGGCCAGCAGCCGTGATTCTTTCCTGCATGGTGGGGCGATATGTTGCACAGGATCCTAACATGGAGTATAGATGTCGAAGAACTGAATGAGACTAGAAATCTAGCAGAATAAAACACGGACAGCATTGACTGCGAAGCCAACATATCTGCCGCGAAATACTTGACTAAATTAATCTGAATATGTTGCCAAACTGACTCTACTACTACGCAGCAGTTTATACCCTTCAAGTTACTGTTATCTATGTTATGTCTTTTTCTCCAAAATAGTTTCACATATCCTCTCATCTGTTTTGTAAAGTTCAAAGAAAGCTCTCCCTAAAACTTATCTTTCACTTATATCAAGTATGACCCTGTAGTAGTAGTAGTAGTAGTAGTAGTAGTAACGGATTATGTGGGCACCATCCCCCTACCATTACGGTTAATCGGTTCTGCCCACGCCCGCCCTTATCTAGTATTTATTAATAAATCAAAGGTTTTTACATTGCCATATAGTGTGTCATATAGTGCCATATAAAAAAATTAATAAAAATAAAAATCTTAAAGTAGTACTTTAGAGTCCTTCATGAAGTGTATCTTTGTAAGTAATTCTTTAATCCTGTAAGGCTAATCTTAATTTGTCTATCAGTTAATTTTTAGTTGAAAGTTACTTTCCTGTCTTTCTTTAATTTTGGCTTACAACTTCCAGCCAGAACGTATTTTCAGAATAGGGGTTGAATGCAAATGAGGAGAAGAAGTATTTAACTGCGAAGTTCTACTGACTTCGTGAAAGAGCCAAAGATTCTGATCAGCACGCGTTAGCCTTTTGGTGATTCTCTCTCACAAGCTATTATTAAGCTCTAAGCCTAATTTTTTACCCTAGCAGCCACATTTGTTTACATTTGAAACTTAGCAGATTAGTGGATTTGCTGCCAATATAGAGAAACTAAGCTTCGCAACAACAAAGTAACATCTTCTTTTATTATTGCGATTTAAGTTATGCTTAATCCATTCTTTAATTAGCATTTAAGTTATTAAATTATCTGATATATTGACTCAGCATAGCGTCTGCAACAAATTAAATCAGTTTCTACGCCTTTAGTGTCTTTTGCCGAGTGAGACTAAAAGTAAACTTTCAGTTTTGTGCACCGAAACCTCTGCCTTCTTGCCCGCTGGCCAAATTGCTTGTTTTGGGGTAGAAACTGTTTTAACTGTATTTGGTGTCGTATGTGTATCTATATCTTTAAATTCTTAATACAGATATTTTGAGTTTTTATATACTTTTGCCTTGTCGCGAAGTGAGAACTGAGTTAATTGAGTGATAAATAGTATATCTCTAATGAAATTCAAGGAAATAAGTTTAAAAGAAAGGCAGGAAGCATGCGTATAATTTAGTAATCCGTACAAGAAAATCATGCCGTGTACACATCAGATTTTTTATCTTTAGAATAACACTTTTGATGAAAGAAAGGTTAGTGTCTTCTATAGCAGCAAGTAAGACAAAAATGTACAGATGATTAAATGCTTCTTTGAAAATAATACAATTTGGTTTTAGCCTATTTCTATAAGCTAATTAAAGGTTTAACTTGCGAAGTTTAATAGCATTATCATTGGATGAAGCCTGCGTCATAAGAATCATATGACAAAGATTAACTTTTAGATGCCACAACTTAAAGAGATGTTTTATAAACATGCTACTATTTCTAAGATAAAAAATTGAGACTACTAAGCCAAACAGCAGATTTAAATACAGCATTTAATTTTAAGATTTTCTTTTAAATATATTCTTTTAGACAGTCATGTTGAGTGTCTTACGTTGCCAAGCCAAAAAGCGACTTTTGAAACTTTACATTCTCTTTCCAAGTGCTAAACGTACGTGAGTCTTCTGTATATGAAGAGACGAAGAATATTAAACCGGATGTCCATCCAAGGTAATCATATGTTTCTAATCTTGTGTATAATCAGTCAAAATAATTCCACTGTTTAGGAATATTGTTTACAAAGAATTCTCGCTTCCCTTTTTAGCATGTGGCTAAATTTTCCTTCCGTGGATCCACGTATCATCTTTTCGTGGATCTACGTATCGTCTTTTCGAGGATCGACGTATCATCTGCCATTCGCTACGCTCTTTTCTTTTTTCACTTTCAGAACTGAAATTTTTCCGTTTTCTGCAGGCTCAGATCTGCGCAGCATTTACTAGTAAAGGGCGTTAAGCATCCTTAATCTCAATTATCTGCTAATTTTACAGATGTCCGGTTCCGTAGTAAATAGTGCCTTCATCTAGCTCTTTCCGAATTATATAATTCCTCTTTGTCATTCGTCCAAATCCTCCTTTCTCTTTTACAGGAGCTAAAATTAAACAGTGGTTCATCAAAGTCCTGTTTCACACGAACAGTTTCTCCCATGAGTTTCGAGCGAGTTTAGTTGTAGTTGTACGTGTCGCTGAAAAATATTCTTCATTTTCCTACATTCTGTTAACAATAACTGGGATTGTGAATCTTTCTGTAACTTCCGGCATTGCGGCCTTAAGTGGTCTGCTGAGATGAGAGAACAACAGTTATGAGGTTTGAATTTCTGAAAATGGTATTAATTCTGATTGTTGAAGGATTCCACCTTTTCCGAAGATTATTTAAATTTTCTTCCTGATTGATTATATTTTTGCGGACCATTGTAACTTTCCTTAGTTTTATTTCTCTTTTCGAATCTAAGCTATGAAGTAGAATGACTTTTCTTCGGTAATATATTCCATTTTCTTATAATTCTCTAATAGCTCTGCTGCCTTAGAGCAAAATGTTCAATTCTGACCATTTGCTCGTGTATTTACCTATTGACGCGACGCTTCATTTTGTCATTTAAAGATATTTGTAGTTTTGTGTGGGCTGAAAACCTTCCTCATGTTCATAAACTCCATTAACAGTAGCCGGTATTAAATATTTCTGTAACTTCAGATATTGTTGCTTTAATTGGTCTGTTGAGACGTAAGAATAACAGTTAAGAGGTTTACATTTCTCAAAATGGCATTAAATCTGATTGCTGAAGGACTTCATCTTCTGGATCTCGAATTTTTACAATAATGAGAATTCGAGATATCTAATTCCCAATCCCGTGATTCAGTTTTCGAAATAGTTAAATAATTCAACGACAAATCCCTTAGAATACGTAGTTTTAGCTTTTTTTTAATTACACAAATTTCATGTCAGAATTTAATACTCCTTGTTTGGCAGGCGTAGTCATAAATCTGAGATTCTGCCTTCCGCATGTAGAGAGAAAGTATTAATAATATGGAAACCTATTCTGATTGATTTATATTAGCATGCTTACTTTAACCCTCAAACATTGCAAAATACAGACTAATATCACTCTCTTGGTGGTCAAATTTTTGTATCATCTTTTGGAAGTCGAAGCGATTTTAAAGCACAAGTTTTTCATTCTCAGCGATACACAGATCATTTCTTTTAGTTGTCACCAACTCCAGTTTGGGTATTTCAAATTCTCTTTTTTCTTAGTTATTCTATCGTACCTCTCTTCTTCTTTCTTAATCCTATTTCCTTCTTTTTCTCCTTCTTACGTAGCGTGAAAGTTGTATTTTTCATGAGGTTTATTATAGATATCTCTTCGCAGTTTTTGCTAGTCATAACAGGTTTTAGATCCATTATCATAAGGTCAGGTCCGACCTTTAAGCCAAGTTTTAAGGATCCCTTTTTTCTGGCTTTCACTGAAAACTCCAATTCCATAATGTTCCCACTATTATTAATTTAAATCTAACAACTCCCACTCCTAAAACTTAACGAATTTCAAATACCAAGAATAAATTTTAACTCTTAAAATTTGTCAATCAAATTGGAAATAATTTCAATCACAATATCAAAGACAATTTTTGTAATGATATAAGTATTTAGTGTTCAATTATAAATGATGAAACCTTGAAGATTTATGGTTATGCAATCACATATATTATTAAGGCTACATAAATCTCTACATTTATATGAGTGTATGCATTGCAAATTATTTTTTAGTTCTCATAAGTAAATATTAAGACATAGTCTGTTTAAAAATAAAATATTGGAGTTATATACCTTATAATATACCTTTCTCTTGACACATTCGCTATAAATTATCTACTTCTCATAATTTCATTTCAAAATAAATCATTTAAACTCCACAGCAGAAACTTCTAATAACTCTAATGCTCAATGCTTTCATAGGCAAGTTATTAATGACATGTGAAAATAAAACTTAAAATACAGAAATAAAAACGTTTGTAGGAACGTTTTTCTTACACAATCAATCTATATGGCTTCATGAGCAGTTAACATCATAAAAATAAGGTTAACACAACATATATCAAATGATCGTTTCTTAATATCTCAGATTAATCACAGATCTTAAATACAGATTCCTTAAATGCGTCCTTATATTATTCGAAACAAAAAGTTAAGTGCAGCTGTTGTTGCTTGGAACACAAATATGTTGTTAATCAGCATGCACAGACAAAAGATTCTATGCAACACTGCTAAAAACCTAGAACAAAACCTAGATCCTTAAGGACTCATGGTCACAGTCATAACACAGCAAAGAGGTACAAACTTCGAGTCGCAGATAGACAATGTAACATAACTGATCTTTGTACCTGATGGCCCCGACGAAACGTTACGTCTCTATTCTAAAGTAATTACAGACACAGATGGTTCAACAAAATTTTAATCCTACTGATCTTAACTCTGATATTTGATGGTCTAAGTGTGGCTAGAAAAAAAATTTTCTTCACAAATCTAAGATATTTATAGACACGGCAGTTCAACAAAATTTAAAATGCTACTGATCTTCGGACACTGATGATCTATTTCAATCCAAAGATTGATACTCAATTTTCCTAAGATAACCATAGAGTAAGTAGAAGATCCTTCATCTAAGGTTACAGTTTACGGAGGACAGGGATGCCTGGTGTCTAACATAGGTAAACAGGCGTATGTCCCTCGCCCTCCCCTATCTAGCAGTAACAACTCCCTGGAGCCCCAAGAGGCTGCATCAGGAGTTTATTGAAACATGAAAATGGTTGTGCATGGCCAAACAAGGGCGCTCGTGTTTTGTTTTACAGATTTGGAGAGACTTTGACTGAACAGAAATGGCAAGGAAACAACAATGTTGCAAAATTAAAAGAATTAAAAAAAGCAAAAGAAAAATTAGCAAGAATTAAAACATGCAAAGAAATATAATTAAGGCATGTGTTGAGTTAAAGCTGCTAGAATAATGACCTCAAATGGCATGTAGTGCACGATAAGTTGAGTTCTGTACTAAGTTGCATAGAGCACAGATTACACAAGCGTTTGCACATAAGGTTTCCCTCGGTTACGTAGGTAAACAGTTTGCACCATGTGTATAGTCGCAAATAATTCGTTTGCGCTTGTTGTTCATAATTTGTACATATTTTTCAGTTGCTTCACATGTCTGCTTGCGAATGTGCACTTATAAGCTCGCAGTGCACAGATCGTTGCGAGACTTTTGACGGAGGAAACAGGAGTTGGCAGCTGGCTACAGTTGTAGTGATGGTAGTGCAAATAGCGGCAATTGTAGTACAGGGGGATGCATATTTACACACTCTGCAGTTTCGCAGTTTGCGCATTTGCACAGTTCGTGGTTTCGTTAAACATAGATCGTAGTTTGCACAATAGCGCAGCTCCCATAGTTGTAGTTTACATAAATTGTAGTAGTTGTGACAATGGAGTGAAGGCATTGCATCCTGTGGCAACTGGATGGAGTTTCATGGAACCTAAAATGTTGGAAATCGATGCTCTTAGGTTGCTCATGTAGATCGTGGGATGGGCTGTTACTGGAAAGCTGGCGAGGGTTTAGTATGGCTGGGACATGGAGGTTAATGCGTCGATGGTTCTGTAGATTTGTGTTATTGTTAGCTTAGTGCTGATAATGTAGCTCTGGAAGGCCTCAGTTATTGTTGTAGGATGCTTAGTATGAGTTAAAGTTGTCAGTGGGCAGTGGAAGATTGGGTGTTTCTTCTCGGCCGCAGATGTAGGTATCCGTGTTGGAGATATAACGCTGCAAATATAACGCTGGTTTTTGTTGTTTGACTTCAAAGTTAATACGTTTTGACAGTATTTAGTGTTTTAATTTTTTTTTTTTTTTTTTTTTTTTTTTTTTTTTGTATTTTACAATTTTTAATGAAGATGTTTTGAGTTTTAATGCATTTTTGCTTTGCCGCGAAGTGATAACTAAATTAATTGAATAAGAACTATATCTCTAATGAAATTCTAGGAAATACGTTTCAATGAAATGCAGCAAAAATGCGTATAAGTTTCATACAGGAAAGTCACGTGAGGTCCACGGGAAATAGAAGGGTCATACAAGGAAGTCACGTGGTGTCCACATAAGTTTTTGTTTTTATATTTATTTTTGACCATCTTCTAACTATGGCATCTGACAATTTCTTCTCTTATGTAGCGATCTGGCTTCAGAGATAATTACAACTACTCTTTAACAATTTTGAGTATGATAACAGTTACGTTGTAGGGGCCGGCGAGTTGATGAACAAATGTATCTGGATAAAAGACGGTTGATTTAACCAGGAGAATGTCCGTAGTTTTAAACGCGAAACTTTTTCAAAGCCAAATATATATGCTAGGCTTTTCGACAATTCATAGAACTTTTCTTTCAAATTAACATCTGTTCCTCTGACCCACAGCACGGCTTGACTCCGAGTTGGAACATTAAAGCAACAAAGAAAGTGTTTTCTCTACTAGGGACGCAGAAAGCGAAAGCGTCTTTTATTCTGATAACTTTTCATCAATTCGATTGCACCCGCAATTTAAGGCCTTTCCTGTAATAGAATTGAATGGTGTCTAACATTGTATTGGGTTAGATCTGTATTCTGAGTCTCGGCTACAAGGATGTAAATACAGAAGGCTGTTTCCTATATAACACCTACCCGAACGGGTAGAGTAATGGCCAATCTTTTCAGACGTTGGTTCTCTAGAGCTCCACATCGTTATGCAGTGTTATTATGAAATTACGTCTTCGTAACATGGATACTTCAACACTTGAATTTGGCCAAGTTCTCTTTGGAAACATTTTAATCTAACTTGCTCTTCCCGCCCTATATGGAGTTTCTGTTATTTCCAGGACTACGTATAAAACTTGATTGATTATCTCTATAGTTTTGCTCTACAGATAGGATTATCTACGGTATCTATCTTTTCTGCCTCCGATCTTTAATCCTACGTTGTGTAACGGTAGCACATTCCTCGTATTCGAGAGGTCCAGGATCCAGTTCAGGCGGGAGTACTGCTCGTTTTTCATGTACTCCTGCTTCAAAATAGCCTAATGAGTGTACAGCCTGACGGTTTCTAAAATAAAATAAGCAATTTTCGTATCCTCACGTGCATGCTATGCTAATATAAATGATTATAACGTCAAATTAGCCATTCAAAGATCCATGGTTTGGTTACCGGAGGAGATATAAAGGATTTCTTTCATTTCTGCGCTGAAAATCATAATAACTCTGCACACGTTTTCAGTAAAGATATTAAACAGCAATATGAAAGAAAAAAGGTATGCTGTCCCAATTGCATTTTTCTGAAAATACAATTACTTATTTCTGCTTCTATTTCTTTAGTGCAATCGGCTTTAGAATCTAAGATTCGTACTAAAATCGTTGTCATTCAGATTCTGTCTATTACACAAAGCAATAAACTGGTATCAAGTTCGTATTAACTTTATTTTTACTATGCTTCGTCTCCCAAGTCTCGTTTCGTTAGCAGCTGTATAGGAAACAAAGAAAACTGTCTGCATCGAAACAAGTTATTGAAAACTGTTGAGCGCTTGTTGCGTAATTAAGTAAAGGTTAATGACTTTTTTAATAAAACGGGAAAATTTCTGTTAGTTTCGCTCTTTGCTTCACGTAATTAAGTTTTCTCCAGACACTGCATATCCATCCCTGACATTTCAAAGACAGGTTGCAATAGATCTAAGGGAGTAATTATTTCTATCTGCAACTTATAAGAACTTATGCAAATAAATGTATAATCTAATGCAAGTATGTAACTGAAATGAGTAATTTAAAGTTCATTAAAACCCTTTGCGCCACGGTGCGCCCGGAATGGGCACACCTAAAACTTTCCTTCTGTACACACAGCAAAATTGAATGAAAAGGGATTTATAAGTTACTATAGGTTAAGACACAGTAACACGCCGAACAAATACTAATTCAGAAGTCAAGCAACAAAAATCAGTTTTATATTTACAAAATTTTTATAGGTTACTCTGAACTTATTTACTATAGGTTACTCTGAACCTTCTTGACACAAACCAGTCCATATATTTTAGCCCTCTCTAGTTTTTTAAAAACCTCATTTTTCAAAAAAATCTTTTAGACCTTTTCAGAGTATAAAAGGAATTGTTTGAAAATAAATTTCTGTGTTATTTTTTTTTTTTTTTGGTTATATGCTAATCTCCTTATTCTATATTAATTTTACATTTTTACTTTGAAATCTTGCCTAAAATCGAATGGCGAACCCCAGGTGTGCCCCGAGTGGGCTCACCGAGAATCTAGAACAACTGAGAGACTGTATTTATTGTTTCTCCGCATCTCATCGGTCAGTTCATTGACAACAGAAAGGTGGGTCCAGATCTGTGTCTCATTTCATGCTTTTCTCTTTCTTCTTTTCGCTCTCTCTCTCTTTTTTTTTTCGGGGGGGGGAGGTAACGTTGGATTATCAATTAACAAATTGTTGCGGTGATTTTCTGAAGGTCAAGGCTAATTTCATCAGTTAGCTGTTTGGTTTTTCGCTACAGCAGCTTTCTTTTTTTCCTTTCGCTTTCTTTCAAAATTTCGCTAGCGCTAGGTTTAATAGTTTTGAGTCGTAGACGTAAATAAACATCTACAACTGAAAATTAGAAATTGTAGTCTATAATTTCTAATTGTACATATAATATTAGTTTATTTTTTTCGGATTTTTAATTATTTTCCAAATGGATCGGTGAGGGCTGCCCATTTCTGAAGCACTGAAAGTGCTGCACGAATTGCTTTCAGTTAGTGAATCTGATACGGATCCCGATACATATGCGAAACATGCAATATTGTGTTGTGCTTTTTCAAAGATAGTGCGACTTTCTTCGAAAAGTACCACCATGAAAAACATAGACGAAAATGTAAATAATGTAAATATCATATAACCAAGTTGCGTTTTTCTCCATTCATACGCATATAATCATCATATAATGAAAAAAGAGCTTTTTTGGGGGGTTTGTAGAGTAGCAGGTCTACTCGTGGTACGCTCTGGGTAATGCTGAATCTGCTACGATATTCAGAATCTAGTGTTTTTTAATTGTAGGTAAAATATCTTACTCTTTTACTCGCTTCCTATCAATGCTCGTTTCAGCACTCTTTTCGAAGCTATATTCAATCAGTGTGCCCGCTTCGAGCACACTGATTGAATGTGCACACTGCACATACACTGTGGTTGTGCCCGCTTCGGACATACCCACAGAATTAAAACTATAAGTACTATCTTCACAAAATTTTACTTGTGTACTTCCCTAGGCTAATTAGACTGCCTACCGTTTTCTATCGAAATTTAAACTTTAAATGGTAGCGCGCCGGAAAGGGTTAACAGATACATTGCAGGGATTTTTTCTATGTCCTTTATTTTAAATAATAATTTTTACTCATGTCATGATTAATAAGGAATAACAATCCTAAAAATATAAAATAAAGATATGTTTTAATGTATAATATAATCTCTTCGAATCGCTTCTCTTATTATTTATTGGTGAATGGACATTAAATGAAACCTCCATAAAAGTTTTCTTAAAAACCATTATACAGCAAATAGACATTCTATAAGATCTCTAGCATCTATATTATATAATCGCTGTACGTGTTTTTTAAGTGGCTGCATTCCGATGGAAACCCTTTTTGTAATAAAAAACGAGCCGCCAATAATTGACCTTAGGAACTTATTCTTCAGTACTTGCAGGTGGTAAAACGCTTTCTCGGTAACTGAAGCCCAAGCGAGGGATTATGTATGTCATGATTGGTTCAATTTGTGAAGATGTGGACTTTGCTTTCTAGATCTAATGAGCAAGCATCCAGCAATGGTTTCATCGTTATTATAACCTCACAGGCGTCACCCGTCACTCTGTTGATATGGTTCTTCCCAAACTGAAGTTTTATTTATGACTACACTCACGGAGTCAGGCTTATCAACTTAAGGAAATAGGGCAAGAAGAGGAACAGGGTAGTTTAAATTGCCAATACGTGCTTATGTCTACTTTTATCTATTAGTAGATTAATTAACAATTATTATTAGATTTTACTGCATTAATGGACACATTCAAGATTTGGAACATTTCTCAGTGGTGGATTGTGAGTATCTTGGAAAAGAAAGTAAATCGGGAATCATAAAGGCTTTACCGTTAACGCAGTTCCAAATATCAGTTCAATAAGTGAAACTTCAAGACATTACATAACTATTTACAGATTTATTTACATAACCTAACATATTAGCTATTTAAAATAACTCTGAAAGCGAGTTTTCAACACTAATTACCGACTAAGTTGGTTTAAGGAACAATTCTATGTAAAGTGTCTGTGCGACTTGGGAACATTTTAAGAACTGGAAACCGAATATCCTCTCGAGAGGTTTGGTGACAGGAAACGAGGAGTGACACACCCTCTGATCTCCCCTCTGGGGGATTTTATATCAAAACAAGGATGGAAGTTTTACGTTCTTGTGGATATAAATTCAATTCTCCGAAATGGGATGATAAGATGGTTAAATGAGAGGTAGGTTTTGCTTGTTTCCGACAAATGTATTAGGGTGCAAGGGTCCAGCTAATCCCCCAAGTTAACAACAACAACAAAAATCTGAAAACTTTCAGATTTTATATTATTTCTAAACGGGGCGTTTTTTATGGGGGGGGGATTCAAAACGGGATATGAAAAGTAATACAGACATTCTTTGCAATGATTAGTCATTCGACGCAAAATGCCGTTAAACATTGTAATTTCTTTGCGTTGCTACGCTACCAACATCATACCACTAAAAAATGTAGAAGCACCTCACGCATTAAATATTCATGGTTAAAGTCGCGCGGGATGTTAATGTTAATGAAATGATTTGCAATAGTTGAGTTTGTTAAACAAAAATTCATTAAAGTTTTACAAATTATGAAATAGATAATAAAACATATTGCAAATTTCACATTTGTGCTTCTAGGTGCCCATATTCGAGTGGAAGATTACGTTATTCAAAATTCGATGTATCTAGGTGCCGTTGTTTCTTCACAATCCGAGAAACATACATAGTGTTAAGAAATGTACAGGCGCGGTAAGATGGCTTCCGCGCAAAACAGTTTTAGTGTTGCCATAAAATAGCAAGGAAAGGCAGGGTTGCCTCATTTGGCGAGGAATCGCCCGTTTGGCGACATTTGGCGAAAAAATTGGCGATATACTATTGATGGTTGGAGAACCTTCTGGAACAAATTCTTACCGGTTTAGCCCAGAATGTTCTCGAACACCAGCCGAAAACTATATAAGCCTTGCTGGTCTTCGAGTGTCAGTGAGTGTCTTCGAGAGTGCCTCGTCGAGAGAGTGTGTGTGCCTCGTCTAGCGGCTGATAGTCAGTCATTGAGCGAGTGTCTCGAAGTCTAGCGCCGAGTTGGTCGTCGAGTGCATCGAGAAAGTCTTTTAGTGTATCGTCGAGTTTTGTCTTAGACTGTATTGAGTCGAGAGCTGTACTCTTGTGCATCGCGAGTTGTAGTGTAGAGAGTCTCTAGAGTACATGGAGTTCCGAGAACGACCAAGCAGAGTCGGGAGCTGTACTCTAGTGCTTTGCCGTGAAGCTGTCTCCACCGTGATAGCCTGATAACCTAGAGGCTGTGTCGCTGATCGTGTCAGTGTGTTTATAGTAGATCTTCGACGTAAACGTGTTTTGGAGCTGTTCTGATTAATATTGGTAAATAAAGTGTGTTTCGATACTTCATCAAGTGTCGTCGTTATTCACTCCAAATCTACAAACCCCGTACGAACGTGAAGGAAGAAAATAACGTAACAACTGGTGTCGGAAAAGAGAAAAACGTAACAATACATTCATGTAGATTGTTAATTATTTATTTTTTTTAAATATAATGCAAGGCTCTAAAATTTTGGTGGCAAAAATTTGAAAAGTGATTCAGATTTTTATAATCAATCAACGCAAAATGCCGAAACAAAATTAATAGCCCTTCTGGGCTTACGCGCCTCTGGTCTAATAACAACCATTTTTTGCAGTTTAGTTATTAGTTCTTACCTTAATGTCAGAAAAGAATACATATAGGAAATTGTTTGATTAATTGGGTGACTTATTCCATAAAGCAATGTAATGAAATAACATTAATCTTTACATTTAAATATTTACAGTTTAAGGTTTTCTTGTTTTACAGGTTTCTGCGAAATAACGTTTTAGTTCTATCTTATTATGTAATTCGTTTCTATGAATATTTTAAAACTAAGTAGAAAATATTGCATAATCAGAATAAACGTTGATTCCTTCCATTGATTCTCTTCGAGTATTTACTATACAGCGAAAGAGCCTGTTTAGAGCTGTTACACTTTCTTTTACGGGAAAGAGTTTTGAGCATAAACCGATGTATTAGTATATTAATATAATGATACTGATTATTTCACTAAACAAATGTTAAAAGTTTCCGACACTTGACATATTATAGAATCTAGTACGTGTTTAAAACTGTTGATAGAAAAATGATGACATGTTTGAATAAAACGATGGGCTATATCAGATGAGCATATGTAGTATTAATTAAATCAACTTCCAACAGTAATTAAGTTCAACCATGTATTTATAAGAGAAGTTTCTCATGAATGACTGCTTAATAAAGAAAAAGGAAAATTCATTAAAACGCTTCCCTTATTCTTTCTATTTAAAAGAAAATTTATTTTTATTTCCCTCACATACCTTTCTATTGGAGTTTTCCTAATATTTGAAAAGAAATAAACGTGTTTTGTTTCCCTAGGTTACTAGCTGTTGACATACCTAAGCCATACACTATACAGAATTTCTTCTATTAACCGGAGTTTATTTTGAATTTATCTGGGTTTTCTCGGTAAGTGGTACTTGGGATAAGGAGTTTAAGTACTTTACGATGTAAGTATTTGAAAATCTGAAGCCAAAGCTGAGAATATAAAACAGTTTCATATGTGACCGCTTGGCATAGGAAGGTTCACTATCAGAGAAGTTTATTGTTTTCAGTTGCTATTTCTTAAACATCCGGCTTTTGGTCATATATTAGCAAATATGGAAATGTTGCTATAAACGTCTGCCGTGTAAAAACGCCCAAATATTTATTCTGAATCTGAAAACACTGCATTTGCGGAGGATGCATATTTTCCTTTTTCTGAAGATATAAAATGTAGCAGCTTTTGAAACGTCCGGAACTTTGAATTTTCTCAAACATCTTTTCTGTCATTTTCAAATAACCTTTGTGATGCTTTTGCATGCCTTTTCTATATTTACATATTTTATATGATAATAATTCAAAGCCTCTAGTGTTACAACTTTTGATACAGTGGACAAAAATAAAGTAACCTTTGATTAGCTAACAAGCTTTGATATCAGTTAACATAAATGTCGTTGCGATCTATGGGTTTGTGAGTTTGAAGTAAATGATGGCAACACTTCATAAAGAATCAAAACAATTTATTCATCAGTATTACACAGGAGAGTTCCAAAGACATGTCACAGTCGTAGAGAAACTCTATGAAACAATCAGCAACGCAACCTTTAGAATCTCAGGTTAGACAGCTTCACGGCAAAGCACTAACGTACAGCTCCCGACTCGATTCGGTCGCTCTCAAGCTAATCTATGAACTCAAGCACTACTACTAAACACATGATTCTCTTTTTCTCCGCGTGCAGACAATGTATATATATATAGCTTTTGTCATGCCTTCGAGAATATTCTCTCGAAAACCTATAGGAATTCGTTCTAGAATGTTCTCGCGCAGTCTATGGTATATCGCCAAATTTGTCGCCAAATGGGCGATTTCTCGCACATCTGAGGAATACGATGAAGAATTATTTATACCTTGTCCAAAAAGTACAGGGATAGTTCAGTATCTTTAATTCTATTCAGCCAATCCACGAAATTTATATTGCGTTTTCCCATTCTCGAAAGCGCGACTGAAGATATATGTTAGATTTATATATAGCAGTGTTCTGACACATTTATTCCGACAAAAAATCGAACTTTTTCTGAATTAATATACTTACTTGTTCCCAAATTTCAATTCTAATACTCAAATTATGCCAAAGTGTCAAGTTTTGTAACACTCACAAGCATTGTTTTCTAAAATATTAGCTCGAGAAACTTTAGCTCCTCAATGTTAACTGAATTTGGTATATATTCATTAATATTTATTTTTTTTTAATGTTACTTGATTCGTTCTTTCACAGTTTAAATTTGCGTTCAATTCAACTAAAATTCCCAACTATCTTCTGATTTTTATTTAATTTGTATATTTTAGTAATTTTTATAAATTTTTCGAAAAATATTTTTATCATAACCAATAAAATCGTCTTAAAGCAGATTTAATTTTAAGCATACTTGCAAAAAATTAGAGATTTGTACTCAAAATATCCTAAGATATATATGAATTTACTTCCCCGAGAGAATTATTCTTAACTCAAACTAAAAAAAAAAAAAGTGCCCCAAGGTAAATCAAATTGTACAAAACTTGATGTTTGGGCATAATTTGAGTCGTAGGAAAATGGAAAAAAAATTGGTATATCATTTCAGAAAAATTGCGATTTCAGAAGTCCGATTTTATATCAAATAGTATTATATCGCGAATTTTAATTATTAATATGTGTTTTAAGTTATTATTATTATAATATTTTTATCTGTATTCTTGCATATTTTAATCTGGAAAAAAGTATTCTTAAACTCTTAAGGTTTTATTTAACTCGTTATTCTTGAGTAGGAATTGTAACAAAGGCGAGAGACGCTTGCGAGGAAACACATCTCGTTTATTGGTTTATGGCTATTTTACTAACAGTGGAGGCAGTAGGGTGTTGTGTTGTCGCCTTTTACTCATGACGTGGGAAACGAAAATCGTCTTGCCTTCGCTTTGTTATAGTTTCAATTTTTCTTACTTCAAGACAGTGGGTGTGTACAAAGTTATACAAAGTTTATAGGGAATTGGATTCTCGTAAAGCTTAGTTCCGCTTGTTAGTTGGGGGGTCCATTTCTTTTTTTCTCTCGTTGTGTGTACAGATGTGTTTCGGACTGCATTGTCAAATTTTCTGGTGTGTGATTCGTCATGGGTGTGTCATTTTCTCAGTTTAGATAACGTAAAATTCCGGCATTGGTGTGATTTTAATTTTATGATTTTTGAGAGCCCTTGAACTCACAGAGGCCGAGATTTCCTGGGAAACCGAGATTTCCTGGGTGCTTTCACCAGGCTAGAGTTTATTATTCTGATTCTGATTTTCAAGCTAAGAGTAAGAAGAGAAAGAGTGGCGGGTCTTGCTCTCGCGAACGGCATGTACCAGCGGGCTGCGGCTACGGATTTCCGGCTTTGATCAAATGAGAAATTACATTTAAAAAAGGGCGCTAGAACTCATCGCAAAAATTTATAGCATCGTCGTTTCTCCATTGTGAATTGTAAATAGGTATTCTCAGGGTGATGCAGATACCAGTGGGTTTCTTGTTTATCCTGCCTAGTGCATTTCCAGTTTGGGTCTTTCAAGGCGTTTTTTTTTTCTGGTTTATTGAAGCGTTCCTGATAAAGACTGTTCCGGATTTAACAGAAGCACTCCGATACCTGTGTCTTCCTTGTGTCTTGATTCTGTTGAAGCGTTAGCGTTCCTGATTAAGAGTGTTCCTGTTAAAAAAAGGCTACCTGATACCAGTATTTTCCTGAGGTTTTGACTTGATTGACGTGTTCCTGAATGCAGTGTGTATCACTGACCTGCATCCCGCAAGCAGCACGATTTGGGTTTTGTGGATTTCCTCGAATGGTCAACGAAATGATATGGACGAGCTGTTGAACTATTAACACTCCGTATTAATCAGTCAACGAAATTAAGCAGGACTATCTGTTGAACTCATTAAAACTCCGTATTTATCCGTCGATGATGATAAACACGAGAAAATAGGAGTTTGATGATGTGTGATTTTTTTTTGGTCTTTTCTATTTAAACTGTAACCGAGTAATGATACTTATATTACTATACGTGTAAATGAAGTAAATAGAAGAATTAAATAATGAGTAGTTATATTAATATACTTGTAAACGAAATGATTTGAAGATTTAAGTAATGACAAGTTATCTAGATATACCTGTTGACATTTTGACACAGTCAAAATTTAAGACGTATGATGATACTAAGACGTATTCAAAGAATTTGCACATAAGACTGAAAAAAATCATTTCAAGTAGTAAAGACAAATTTAACTACTGCAGCTGAGAAACAAGAAAATACGAGAGAGTCTAAAGCTTATCACAAGAACGAAGAGTTAGGTGATACAGTGTACTTATATACTCCTGTGGTACAGCCAGGAACGGCTAAGAAGTTTTGTAAATTTAACAAGGGACCTTATCGAGTAGTAAAGAAGTTATCAAAAGTTAACTTCAGGATAGAGTTGGTTTCTAAACCACATACGCGTGAGGTAGTACATGTTGATCGTTTAACCAAGGTGCCAGATAGAATTATATTTCCTACTTTAGAGATCTCTGATCAAGATCGTTGTTCTGCTGGTCAACTTAGTGACACTACTACACAAGTGCCTTACAATTTAAGGTCTAGAGACACTCGTGGTTTTGTAAAGAAGTAATTGAACTTTGCACTTTTGTACATATTGGTAGGGTTAGGAAGATATTTACTCTTCACCACAAGTTTTGTTTGTGTACGATTTACTGGATCCAGTGTATTTGTTATTGTGCTTCGCGATTGGTTAGTTGCTTTGGGGTTGTTTTGGCCTTATCCAGCTCACGTTTTGTCAGGATTGTAAACCTTCATTGTCTAAATATTTTTTTTGAAATCATGTTGGTACTGGTATCAGGTAGCTTATTTTTAAAACAGGAACACTCTTAATCAGGAACGCTAACGCTTCAACAGAATCAAGACCCAAGGAAGACACAGGTATCGGGATGCTTCTTTTAAATCCGGAACAGTCTTTATCAGGAACGCTTCAATAAGCCAGGAAAAAAAACGCCTTGAATGGACCCAAACTTGAAATGCACAGGCAGGATAAACAAGAAACCCACTGGTATCTGCATCACCCTGAGAATACCTATTTACAATTCACAATGGAGAAACAACGATGCTATAAATTTTTGCGATGAGTTCTAGCGCCTTTTTTTTAATGTAATTTCTGATCTGATCAAAGCCGGAAATCCGTAGCCGCAGCCCGCTGGTACACGCCGATCGCGAGAGCAAGATCCGCAAGGGGTCAAGCTTGAAACTCTTAGCTTGAAAATAAGAATCAGAATAATAAACTCTAGCCTGGTGCAAGAACCCAGAAAATCTCGGTTTCTCCGAATCTGTGAGTTCATAGGCTTTCAAAAATCATAAAATTAAAATCACCCCAATGCCGGAATTTTATGTTATCTAAACTGAGAAAATGACACACCCATGACGAATCAAACACCAGAAAATTTGACAGTGCAGTCCGAAAAACATCTGTACACACAAAGCGAGAGAAAAAATGGACCCCCCAACTAACAAGCGGAACTAAGCTTTACGAGAATCCAATTCCCTATAAACTTTGTATAACTTGGTACACACCCACTGTCTTGAAGTAAGAAAAATTGAAACTATAACAAAGCGAAGGCAAGACGATTTTCGTTTCCCACGTCATGAGTAAAAGGCGACAACACAACACCCTACTGCCTCCGCTGTTAGTAAAAAGGCCAGAAACCAATAAACCAGAGTTGTTTCCTCGCAACCGTCTCTCGCCTTTGTTACAATTACTACTCAAGAATAACGAGTTAAATAAAACCTTAAGAGCTTAAGAATACTTTTTCCAGATTAAAATATACAAGAATACAAATAAAAATATTATAATAATAATAACTTAAAACACATATTAATAGTTAAAATTCGCGACGTAACAATACATATGTTAGAACAACGCTATGTATAAATCTATTACATAGCCTAAATAGCGCTTTCAAAGAGTTAAAAAGGCAAGTTAAATTTCGTCAATTGGCCCAGTAGAACGGAAGATATAGAACTGTCCTTGTTTGTGTGTGTGTATGTGCAGAGTACATATAGTATGGAAGAACGATGAAAGTTATCAGTTTCAGAAAAGAATTATTTTGTAATACAAACTGACCCACTGAAATTTAAAAATAGTAAACTTAGCTACACAAAATAAATATCCGTGCTCTTTCTCTAGTTAAAAAAGCTTAAAAAATTAAATCTTTGTTTGAGTTATTTTCGAATGGAAAGCCTGATTCATTTTGAGAGTGAATAAAATTGTCTTACTTTTTCAGAAGTAATTTATTCTGCACCTGTTTATTGCGCTCAAACTGGTTAGTTTTCTTGAACATGCTTTTCTCATGTTGAACAAGAGTTTCGTGAGAATTCATGTGTCTATTAATGAGTCATTTAATATTAAATTTAGACTTCGATTCTTGGGTCATACAGCAGTCAGCTTCTCTGCAAGTTACGAATTTCACGAAAGTCCATATATTTGCTATTTTATATGTTAGAAGAAATTTGTAAAAATTTGAAACATTTTTCTTTGCAAAATAGTTAATTTTGAAGATGTATGAATTTCATTATTGTGTGCAAAAAGTTTTTTGACCTGATACTAAAAAATAATCGATACAGATATTATAATTGTTTATTTCAAGATTTGAAAATGGGTATTTTTGGCTAACAGGTAACGTTTTAGTTAATATTGTCTTTCTTATTTTTCCTAATGTCCTGTAATCGCCGAAAAATTGCTAATATAGTTAATTACTCTCAGGTTCGGATCTCAACGAAAGGTTCGGTTTCAAAACATTTGTTTTCTTTCCGTCAAGTGCAAATGAATACGAAACTGTTTCCTTTAAATGATTTTTCATAAAATTAGGTTCCCTAAGATGAACGAGGATCTAATCCGCCAGCAAGGATAGGAGACTTGTGTCTATCCTCGGTTATTCATTAAGTGAGGCAGAATATAAGGAATTGTAGCATTTTCCCTTGTGTCTTTTTGTGGTGTAAGTGGTCAATATACCTAGGCAGCACAGAAAGATCATAGTTCGAATCTTTGGGAATACACACTTGAAATAAATAGGCTAATGTAGTTCTCAGTTTTTAAATTTTGTATCACATAAATTAGAATAAAATAATTAATGAAATAAAAAAAATATAAAATAATATTACTCTGATTTATTGTCACGTAGATTGATCTAGAAATGACGCAGTTCAGAAAGTTATTGCTATGTTTAGAATGCAGAGACTAAATAATATAATTGTAGTACAACATTCTTATATTCAACTCTTCTTTTTAACCAAAGACAGTATCTGAAACGGAAACCGAATTCCTATCAAAATTTTATTTTCTAAATTTTAAGGAAAGTACGAAAGAAAACTGTTAGCAAATGACATCTTGTAGAGACATTAGGTATTTTTTTAAAGCAGGAGAGACGAAAAATGAGCAATGCTTTCCCTGGGAATCGAGCCAAGGACCTCTCGAATACGCGCCGAGCGTGCAGACCACTACACCACGAGGGCACGCTAAGAAGGCGGGAGCAATACTTTATATACTCCCCTTTTTAAAGGGTGACTGGGTTTTTAGGGGACCCAATCGCCAAATCCTGGGTGTGAAGAATCATCATCCACTACACTTTTAGTTCGGCCGCCACTGAAGCTACATTAGGTATTTTTTTGAAAGCAGGAGAAATGAAAAATGAGCAATGCCCTTGCTGGGAATCGAACCACGGACCTCTCGAATGCGTGTCGAGCGTGCAGACCACTACACCACGAAGGCACGCTAAGAAGGCGGGAGAAATACCTTATAACCTTACGCTTTTCTACATCTTCCGTTTGTTGCTCAATAAATGATAGATAATTTTTCTTGAGAAACTCTTCTGAAGATGGTAATGAAACAACTTTATTGGTTTTCACCTCCTTAATTACATAACATTATGTTTTTCAGGTTAAAGGGATGTCACTTTACATTTATTTGAACTTTTTATATAAACCAAAAGTAACACAGGTATAACAGTATTGATAAGTGGTTTACATAACATTAGTCGTACCATATTTGGAGAAACACTGGCTTTTTTTATATCTAAAAACATAGAAATTTAATCTCCCAAGTCACGAAAATGTTTCCAGTTATTAAGTTTTTTTTCCTCCCCTTCCAGCATGCCTTCGTCGTACAACGGTAGCAAGCTCCGCGCATATTCGAGAGGTCCAGGTTTGAGTCCCGGTGAGGGCATTGCTCATTTTTCACGTCTCCAGCATCAAAATTCCTACAGTATCTGCAAGCTTACTGAAACTGATCTCTAGTTCTACAAAATAAGCTTTAAATTTCCGCGTAAGTTCACTAGACTGATTAACTATAATCTTAAACTAAATTTAAGTTTTTTGAGGTAAAAAGCATAAAAGTTAATTTAAATATCAAAATACGGCTTACATTTTTAAATGTATCTCTTATCTAACGTGCTATCTTTGAGATTTTGCATAAAATTTTGTTTACAATAAGTGTAACATTTATTCCAAGTTCCCAACTAGTTATTTTAAGTTATATTCTGTTCTATTTCCATGGTTCTGTATGGACAGCAACTCTCTTTGGAAGAACATTCAAAAAAGCAAATGCGAAGGAGAAATAAAGGACGAATACTCACGTTGCCCGTTGAGTATAACTAGCAATTGGCTGACATAATGCGCACTGAAGTGAATTATTGCTAATTGTTATGCGAGATTTAAATTTCGGTAAACTGAGAACTTGGGTAAGATAAGATAAATTTGGGCATTCATCTTTCCGCCAACTTAATGGCACTAAGAGTCTCCTCAGAACCAGGAACAAGGGTTCATGCCCTGCCCTCGCACCTTGCATCTCTTTTGCGACACCCGTCGTTGACTATGATTTTCCACCTGCCAGTCGCTCGGCCTGCACATCGCAGAGGGACCCACAGTCCCCGGGATGTCACCGCGGATTACTAGAACTATCTGCTCTAGGACTTGCCAGACCCCGGGTCGGCTAATGAGTTAGCTTTCAGGAGCCTCCAGAACCACTAGATTCATAATTAGTATACGCCCGTAAGCGAGACCGCCTAGGTACAGATCCTAGCCAGTATCTTCGCAGAATTTTCTACGTCGACCACGGGGGGCGGAAGAGAACTTTGGTAAAGGCTTGATGTTTCAAATACTAATCCCAACATTTTTTTGTTGTTGTTAGCTAATTGTAAAGTGTTAAAATGTTTCAGAAGACTGTTGCAAACATATTTTATTTAATTAATTAGAATTTTCTTCGTTACAGATTTAACCTACCAGAAATTATTTAAGTTACCTTTCCGCAAGCCACAAAATCACTAACATATTTTAGTGTTTCAATTAACTAGTTGTGAGATTAAACGTAATTGATTTTTAACTTATGCTATTATTTAATCATCTGATAATAAAGATAACTTATTGTTTCCGCACCCTACCTGAAGTTTAGAACTGTGTTGAATACAGACAAGCATAAAATAAATAAAGGTTTTTCTTAACTACTATTTGCAAATAGAACAGAAGAAATAACATAGTCATTGCTCCCAGATCTTGTAATACGAGACACTTAAATAAAAGAATTATATTTTATAACTCTCAACCATGATACACACTCTCTAAGAACTCAATGAAAAGGCCAGAAAAAACTCACAGAAACCAAAGGAGACTGCAGTTTGGCGGTGGACGAGAGAACAGTTTTGTTAGCGGGATGTTAAACAATCACCCTCAATTTACACTTTTCCTGGCTATTTGAATCTTATCTAATTTCCATTCTAGCGACGCGGGAGGAAGAAAGAGAAATTATAGGAAAGTATTAATAGGAATTGACTGGTTAATTAAGTTTCTATGTCGTCTTTACATATAGCCTCATAAACTAGTCTGTTAAGTAAATAAACTCAGGAAAGCAATTTAAGCTCTCAGGTTATAGCATACTTTGCTATTTTATTCAATATGAAGGAAATAATTCGGTTCTTTTCATTTTCAGTACTTTAATGCGGATTTAAATATAAATTTATATATCATTACATTCATTGTTTTAAGAAAAGGGAGAAATGATGGAGGAAAAAGGAAAAGAATAAAGAAACTAAAGATATTGAAAATAAGTTATTTTTCCTTCTATTTTATAAAGAGAATAAAAAATGTCTAAATGATACAATATCTGTGATGTAGTTTTCAAGCATTGTACTGCGTAAACATATTCAAGAAGGAAATAGAAAAAGAAAGGAATAAAGCAATTTTAGTGCTCGTCTATATAAATGAAAATTAAATTTTTATGGCCTGAAGCTCTAAAATAGTGAACTAAACTATGTTTTATAGTTCTAAAATGCTAAAATAAATAACAAATTACATAGATAAACCTTTGGTATTCTTTCAGTCAAAACACAGTTTCTGTAATCAGATCATATACTCCTTAAAATGAACGAAAATGTCAAACTCATACAGTATTTATTGTGTTCGATATAAGAAATTCAAGTCGTCTTAACAAAACAAATACTGTCTTCGATAGATATAATTAAAGAAAGAGTCTTAGAAGTGTTATTAGGCAAATTTATCATGACTTTAAGAAAGCATGATAAATTTTCCTTCAGAATTTTGCTTTTTTATCTTAAGAATTTTATTTATCTTAAGTCTGCCTGACGCGTCATCATAAACAAAGATGATATTTATCATAATATATATTTTTATTTGTGTCAGTGTACTGATAAAACCTCCCAGCAGTCATTTATTGCGAGCATATAATTCTATAATTATGTATGAGGAAACTTCATACTCAATTAAAAAGTTTAATTTTTTCCTGCCCTGAAGGCTACAACTGATAACAACTAGTTTTTCGTTTTGCTAGACACATTGCGATATTTTACACAAAGTATCAGTTTATGTTTGTTTTGTTTAATAATCAGCTATGTTGAGCACGTGTTTAGTTTCATAACCTTTATAGAATGATATATTTGTATTTTACAGGGACATTAGGCACAGCTGCTGAATTTTTAATAAAAACAAATATAAAGCAAAACTTTTGTTGTTTTTTGTCTGCAAAGTTTGAGAAATTAATAATTCAATTTCTATTTCCCTATTCTTTCAACTGCTGCACTATTCTATTTTAGTAACATGTCATCCTAGTTCACAAGAAGTAAAAGTTTTATTACAAGTGGTATTGAATTTATGTAAATAGTAAAATAAGTTTAAAACAGTTTTAAGGATATTTTAAGTACAGATCGTGGTTGTTTTCAGAAATGTGATTAAATATTACAAATACAATATTAATCGCAATTATATAAAACTCAACCACCCAGACGGTATAGTAGTTAGGAAAGTCCTCTGCGGTACAGAAAGGCCTGAAGGTGTGGATGTTTATAGTTGTATAGTGACTTTGCGGCATGGGACACTCGAAATATAAAGCGAACCGTTGGTACTCTCTTATGGTTTATTCGGTGGTAGATTCAAGCTCAGCAAGGACCATATGGTACTGTCTTCTCTGCAAGTTAGAAGGTGAGACTTCGAATGTTGTCTTTGGGGTTTGGCTGTCCTTAGTCAACACTGGGGGACGGTTGATGTCGAATTATGTTCTAAGCTTTTCATTGGATGCGCAGCCCTCCACCATTGTCATAGTATTATATACATCCAGACTTTGTGAAACAAAAATCGTCCCTCTGGGTTGACTGGAGGGTTATGTCTCCTTGGATGACCTGTAGGTGTCGAGGCGTTTAAGCGAACTTCAAGCCAGCAACATCTGGATGCCCTTCCCTCCTAGTGCACCATTTTTGAGTGTTAGGCGGAGAGGGTGTCTCTCAAAACTGGGGTTATAGGAGTCCAGCCTCTCTGGCAACTATTCTTCTATGAAATTACATGGACAAGACAACTACAACAACAATATGTAAAATCCAAGTTTTTATGATATAATTTGCAAGATTACTCGGAATATACATAGCATCTCACTAAAAATTAGTTTGATTCAAACAAAATATGCTCCTTTATGTTTCGTTTGGCAAAGAATGCGTTTTCTTGCAGATTAAGCAGACCAGTTTGACGTAGAACATCCGGTACTTCCAAAGAGACAACTTCCTGTAAAAGCGATAACAATGTTTTCACTATTTGAAAGGTTTCAGGATTACGAAAACTATGTATATCAACGTATTTATCCCATAATATTTTAAGGTAGCTAATTTAAAATTGGTGTGTCTTCTTTACAGACTCTTTCTAATCTAATAATTATTGATATGATTTTCAACGTTTTAAGGGAATAATTATCCTAAATAAACTTTGACATGTCCTTTTGTTACATGCACTTGTAGTGGATTCGTTGTGTTACGAATTTTGTACATAGATAGATATTTTTAGTAAAAGTGTATGTATTTTTTTTAATGTAACATGAAAGAGTGGGAGAACCATGCTCTACCGGAAAAATAAGAATACAGGGGTAGGTCTATTTAAGATTCAGTAATAGCTATCTCACTAATTCGGCGAGATATCGCCAAGGTGCCGATAGCTTCGGCAAATAATTTTTGTCACCAAATTTGGCGAGAAATTTCCACAATTCACCAAAATTGACGACCATTTAGCTAAATTTGTGTCCGGTCTCTGTATCATCATAATAAATATTGTAAATGAATAACTGTAATTGATTTCATATGCAACTGTAACCGTGTCAGGGCCTCATATGCCTTGCAATATTTTCGAGATACAGAAAGTACTAGAAATATCCCGGCGGCCACGTGAAAACTATATAAGAACTGAGAGATCATCAATTTCTCAGTTATTGTTAGTTCCACGTGGTTCGAGTTATTGAGATATCTACGTGTTAGCTTCGCCCTTCATATGCGCTTTTGTGTTTAATGTCCTTGATAATTTGAAGCATCACTACTGATTGCACTCTGCAATATTTTGAAGAACTCTACGAATATTTTTGGGAGAAGTTCCAGAACTGTGCAGTGTTTCTTTCAATAAAATAAATTTTATTAATTTATCGTCTATTACAAGCCTGTGCACATGCAACAGTTGTTTAATTTGTACTAAGCTATACACATGGTCATAAAGAAAGCTATAACTATGCCAGAATCATGTCTTTGTTTTACATTTGAGAGTTATAAACAACGTAAAGAGGTTATTAGACATTTCAACCAAGAAGCATGACTATCATGCTAAAACATAACGTAGTTTCTAAATCAGGATTCACGCACATCACATGAGACTTGCCACTCTTAAATGCGAAATTAATCTGAATAGAAACAAAGAAATAGATTTTTGGTGTTTCGTCCTACCGGTTTAAGTAGTTTCACCCGTCTGGGCTTTCCGAGGCATCACCACCAGCGGCCGAACGATAAAACTGTTGAATGCTGGTATTTCGTTTTCCCTATGTATAAACTAAGTACGAGCCAGTATTCCCCTAAAAAAATTCCATAAGGACAAGCTCTCCCTAAGTAGGTACTCCTTTCATTCTTGCCATGTAAAGTATTTATTTATTTTATATAAGTAGTTATTTTATGTTAAATGTCTTTACCGTCATTTTCTTTTTCCGTTTTCCTGCCAGAATGCTAAATTTAATTCACGAGTATTCAAAAGAGGTAAAAAGGGATGGTATTTAAAGGGGTGGTTAGATTGCTTATGCAATAATGTTCCTCCTGCTGAACGCCACGTAGCTAGTTGATATTCTATGATAGCGGTATGCCTTCGACGTTGTTTATTTCTTGTCCATAGTGCTTGTCACGGCGGTAGAGGTTTGAGCCAACTTTCGTGCTATTCATTTCTGAGTAACCTGCGAGGTATCTTACGATAGCTTAGTTTTAATCTGAAATTATATTTTTTGTGTTACACCATAAATGCTGGCTGCTTTTTGTAAGCACAAGAAGTGTTTTCTGTTCAACAACTGAGTTCTTGATAAAAGGATCGTTTACACATTTGCCACGTTTATGTTTGATTAGCAAGACATAGCGATAATTCGCTTAGTTCTTCAAGAGTATTAACTCTGTGCATGCTTCCTTAAAGAGAGAGCCTCTACATCCATAATCTAAATAATCCATTTAAGATTATGATAATTCCGTTAGTTTTACACACTCGGACTTTCGTACAGCTGCATTCGAGGGAGAAGTGACTAGTTTACACTTCATAAGTCGCGGAATACAAATATCAGTCAAGAATAACATTTTTGCTAAATTAGTGAGCTTTCTAGTTCTAAAAAACTTTTATCCCATTTTGTTAAACTTTTTATAGTTGTTAGATATATGTATCATAATAAATTTAGAAGATTTTAAAGAACTTCGATTGAAATATGAAAAGAAAAACTTTTGTTTTGGTTGAAAAAAAAGACCGAAAGTATGTTTTAAGGCTAAGAATCGCCATTAGAGCTAACTCCTATTGTTACGAATACGGATTGAAATATGTTTCTGATACTGTTCTTAAGCAGTTAAAGCATTTTACGTATTCTTAATTTTTATTTGTTTCAGATTAGATATTCGCATTTGAAAGGCGATTCTTTTCTGTATTCTGGCAAAAAATACAATCATTTAAGATAACGGAGGCTAATTCTAATAAAAAAAATAGTCGCGATTTTAATAACCAGAATTTTTTCTTTGATAATGAATGTGAAAAAAATATCACTTGACTTGAAAAAAAATATTGATGCAATCAGAATATACAGCTTTATTTTTTAATTCATGTGGGTTTTCTATTGAAATACTCTTGCATCGCGAAGAGAATTCTTTGTGTCATGCTTATTGCTTCTTTTGCGATATATTTACTGCGCTATTCTCAGCTAATACCTCGTACCAGCATATTTTTTAAGAACACACAGCCTTAAGCATCGTTATATCTTTCCTCTCTTAATCAAATAGCTCAGAACAATACCGCCAGTTCCAAATTCGTTTATTTGACTTTTAGCCACTTTACATAGCCAATGCACAATGTAACTAATTCCCATTGATGTCATATCACTTTCATTTCATGTTTTGCAAGAACTCTTCTTTCACTGGTGTAAACCAAGACTTTTTTTCTTTTTTACTTCCTTGTACAAAGTAAAAAGGAAGTATTGTAATCGCGAAAAGTTTCAGGCAGCATATTTCAACGAAAATATCCATTTTGACTGCTATCGAATGCAATTTAACGATGTTTTTGCGTGATATCTGTACGCAAGGATAGAATAAAATACTCTTTTCCTCCAAAAAAATTATAAAACAGCTTTAAATTGAATTCTGAAGAGAATTTTTCGTGGCGTCTGTACGCACGTATGTACGTATCTCGTATAACGCAAAAAAGAGTAGCTTCAGAACGTTGAAATTTTGTATATAGGACTGCTATAACATGTAGATGTGCATCTCGTATTTTGGTTGCAGTCGTCTGCTCCAAATGTATATAAATATATTTATATGTATATCCACTCTGTTACCCGGCTCAGTGATTACAGTTTCTTTACTCTTATATGTTTGTGGTACAATTTTTGCTTTAAAAATGATTGAATTATGTTGTCCTTATCTTCCGGTTAAGGTTTATATGCCTTTAGTAAATCTGTATGCAATATTTTTAGAATTATCACTAATTTTATAGTTGTTTAAGTGACGCTAATCCTAATAATGTTTTTGATGGCGGCCATGGCTTGTTTACATTTGAAACAACAGGATAGTAGATTTGTGGCCAATCTAGAGAAACTTAGCTTCGCAACAACACAGATAACGCCTTCATTTATTATTGCGAATTAAATCATCCTTAATCCTTTCTGGAATTTTTTCGAGGAAATAAGTATTTAAGATTTACTAGTAATTTTTAATACAGATATTTTGAGTTTTTATGTATTTATGCCTTGTCTCGAAGTGAGAATTGAATTAATTGAATGAGAAATACTCAATCGTCCGTGAAAAACTGTTTCTTTTTTGTTTTGTTTTCTTAATTTCCTTTTATACATCGTTCTAGATTTATTATAGTATTTGAAATGAACCTGCGGCAACGATTAGGTACTTCTTTAAATGATATAAATTTTGTGCATTCTGAGTTATAATAGGAACGAAATATAATATTTTTAAGTGAACCTAGCGCTAGAGTGTCGCTATGGTAAATAGTGTGCAGTAGAGTGAATTTTAAAGAATGCATTTATTCTATTGTGGCTTATGCGCTGTCGACGAAGTAGATTTAACTCAATCCAATAAGTTTAAATGAAATGCAAGAAAAAATGCGTATAATTTTATATTCCGCACAAGGAAGTCATGTGGTGTACACGTCAGATTTTTATTGTTTCACTCTCTCTCTCGTATTTTGCTCTATTTCTAATCTTACCTTTTTGCACCAGATATTATCAAGAAAATACTATCTGATTCTTGTTATGTGAATGCATGTAATAACATTTTCTCACATGCAATGAAATTTTCATATACATATATATTTGCTTTTTATTGCAATTTTTCTTACTTTCATTCCATTTATCTTACTTTTAGTTTTAAGTATCTTTCTGAATGACTGCTTTGTTGATTTTTGAAAGTTACTTTTGAATTTTGTTGTAACTAATAATCTGTCTGCGCGTCGGAGGATTTCTCACATATTCGAATTAATAAGATGTAATTCGGTAGGTTCCAAATTTGGGCAGAAATATAAAACTGAAAAGGGGTTTGTTCAGATATGCGAGATAACGAAACGAGGGTTTCATCAATTCTTAATAGCTCTAAGAAAACATTGCAATTCTCATTGATAAGTCGGGATATTTCTAGGTAAATTAGCTATACTTCTTGTTCTATTCTTCTCTTTTACATTTTAAATGATATTCAAAAGTATTTATTTATTTATTCCAACTAGTCATTACCAGAATATTGCACATTTCCATTCTAAATAATTTTCTTAGGCAAGTAATTCCTTTGGAGATAATTTCATTTAATTCTTTCTGTATTTTCGCTATCACTTTGGTAAATTAAATGTTTTTTGTAGCATCTGCAAGGGATTTTACGTTTTGGTTCTTCTTTCTTTTTTGGTTAAAATTCACTAGCTTTACAGTTTCTTTCCTTCTTGTGTTTCTATATGTATGGGATCTAATATTACAGTATCACAATTTAAAAAAAAAAATTCCGAATATTATTTCCACGCAATCTGCTGCTGCAAATTTAATCGATTATGAACAAAATAGTAAGAAATTTAGAACCAAAATCACGAAGACATGAAAGAAATGAGATTTAAAACTAGTCAAATCCCAAAATATCCCAATAAAAATATAAAAGAAAACAACTAAGTGTTTTCAAACCAGAAAAACATCCATAAATAGCAACAATGTATAAAAATATATAAATAGCAAGAGAAATACAATTAAAATCTGATTCAACATTATCAAGAGGAGATAGGTCAAACTGAATTGAATCCCTCATCTTAAGTTATTTAATTCAGCAGAAAATTCTCAATCGGCGCAATAACCCTGCCTCATATGATGTAAAAATATACCAACAAAATCCAAAAGAAATAAATTCGTTCAATGCAAATCAATTAAAAGTGCTATTTATTAATATTAAAATTCAAATTAAAGCATATTAAAAGACAAAATGTATTAAAAAATAGGAAATATAGTAAAAATTAACAGAGAAAATTAATTTTTGAACTTATCCCTGGTAGAACAAATAAACAAATGACCGCAATTCAAAAGGAAAGTGTAGTCGCAAATGAGGATGCAAATTGACAATGGAGAGTTTCAAATCTTCCAAAAGGGCAATTTATAGAATGTAATTTTCTACTCTTAGATTTGGAAAGCATTGTAAGAAAACGGAAGAAAGAAAGCAAATGTTCGAAATGCATAAAATTTTCACATCATTGGCTTATAATGACGGCTTAAATTAGAGTAGGCCCTCTTTTAATAAACGTATAGTCAAGAAAAATGTACTTAAACACATGTATAGAAATTACATTATAAAAGTCTCTAAAACTTTATCCTTTTCTTATTAGAGCTTTCAGATTTAAAAAAACCATAATCTTTAAAAAATTATATAGGGTACAGATCACTCTACCTTTATTAAGTAGACTCTAAAGGAAGTTAATTGAAATTTTAATTTATCGTCAAATTTTAGTAAGAATTCCTTGCCAGTTTATAAGTTTAACTGTTGAAAAATTGAATTATTTTCATTTATCAAAAAAATCTTACTTCTTTAAGAGTCGAAATGCTAAGATCCAGATAATCTACAATTAAGTTATTCTTACTGGTCTTGTTAAGTTTTAAACATTTGGGGTACATGTTGCTTATTTCAATAAGATTATTGTTGTTGAATGTAATAATATCATCAGTATATCTGATTGTAGGTTCAAGTTTAGCAAAATCATTTTCTGAAAGGTTTTATTTAAGAAACTTACACTCTTTAGACTAACTAGAGGTTGCATAATAACTAGTGGGTACATAAGTCCAATACGAACTTCTTATTGGAATACCAATTTATTTTTAGGGGAAAAATATTTGCATGCTTGATTAAGTTCCTAAAAAGCGGGAAATAGAGATAATCTTTTCATATTTTTTGTAAATCTAGAATAGCAAGCAAACATTTCGGGAAAAAATTTGGCAGATCGAGAAGATTTTCATAGATTTCTTTAAGTGGAAGAAATGTTTAAATTCTTAATTTTTTCATTTATATGCAAGTTGTTGTTAATAGTCCAAACGTAGTGCTTATTAGTATTACCATTATCAAAAATTAAATTTCATATTGATTTAAGCAGATTTATAAATATATTATAAGCATTTTTTTATTATTTCTAGCACTATTTATTATAAATCTAAATTTGACAGGATTTTTATGAAATTCAGGAACTGCATATTAATTGGCAAATTTATTGTTGGCAGTATTAAGAGAGATTTCCCATTTTTTTTAAAGCAAAAATTTTTCTGTTTATTCTTCTTTCCTTATTTTTCGAAATACAGTAGCAGCTTCGTTTCAACAAGAAAATTAGAGAGCTGTTTTTATAAAATACTGAAATTATTATTTTCTTTATCAAATCTTGTAACAGTAATTTTTTCAACTGTGCAAACTTCTGAAACAAAACTTTATAGTTTTAAATTCCTTTAGATCATTTTAACATTATCAGTATTCTTTTTACTTTGTTCTAATATTACCTTTTTCAATTCCTTAAAATGATGAGTTGGTTAACTTAGAAGGAAACCTGCTTTTAATATAAAATTATTAATATTTGCAGAAATAAGTTTCGAAACAATTGAATTTAGGAATGTATTTCACTGTTCTAAATTTTGTATCTTTTTTAATTAGCTGCTTTAAAAAGGGACTCATAACCTTAAAACCCTTAGGATCTTCGAATATGTTACTCTTGCAAGAATTGGGATAACTTATTTATTTTGCAAGCAACTACTTCCAACGTTTTACAGCTGACTACATAATACGGATGCTTTCCGAACTAGTAACCAAAACATTTTTCTATAAGTTAATCTGCTTTGTGACAAAAATTTTTATGCTTTTACGTAATGATCCTACCTTGCGCACACAGTTTAAAACATTCTGTTGCATATTTAATTCCATGTTTAATATATGCATTTTATAACATTTTAAAACTACTGTGAACCAAAAATCCTAAGAATTTCATGCTAAAGTTTGATTTTATTTTAAGTTGAGTTTATAAAATGTATTTTACTAAAAAGTCTGCAATGTTTTCGTTCATATTTTTTAATATTAAAATATTCATCAGATTTTTGGTTCAGTTAGATGATAATGCCCACATAAAGAATTCCATCAAATTTCAAGTATGTATCATTAGCCATTTTTGAAATATCATGCGCTCAAGATGGAAGCATGACGTGAACGCATAGAAACTTTTGTCACAAAGCAGATTAAATTTACGATTTACGACAACACAAACTTTCTGGTTACTAGTTTCCAAAGCAGCTGTATTATGTAGTCAGTAGTAAGTTGGAATTGTTTTAAAATAAAAAAAAATATTCCTGTTCTTGCAACAGTCACATATTTGAAGATCTTAAGGGTTTTAAGTCCCCTTAATTCTTAATCTTGTACAATATATGGATTTACTAAAATTATATGTTTATGTTGTTCATCCACATATGTTAAAAATATTTCTTTATTACAATATCAAGTTGCAGAAAGAAGTTATGGTATGTAATAATGAAAATAAATAGCATTTCATACATTTTTATAAGCATTAAATTTTAAAGCATTGCAGTATAGGCTTGTTTTTACACGACTCGTTTAATATGGACTAATTACCGTAGCAGTTGGTATTTAAACTCTTGCGATGCGTTTCCCAGTATTTGGAGTGCAATTGTTTCAACGATTTCCGCAATTCGTTGATTAAATTCAGCACTGCCCCATAATTTCTGCTTAAACACGATTATTTTGAAATTCTCTGTTTAAAGGAACTGAATTTTATTATGTGGATGGATTTTTTGGTCAGTTCAATCTCCTGCAACAACAGTTTCAGACTTCTTTATACGAAGGATGGTAAAGACCCTACTTTAACAAATAAATTACGAATACTTAAATATCGAATATATTTGCTCCGTTAGAACACTAATGTTTAAAATGGGGGAGAATCGTTGCGAGAGTTTAAAATTTATAATTTTCTCATTACGCAAGATGCACATATTGCAGCATTTTAAAACTTAACACGTTTACAAAAATTGGTTAAAATGCTATATATTTTTCTATATAATTTGACATCTAATACAAATAAATATTATTTGCAAATCCCTTACTTTATCAATGAAATGCGCTCAGTAATTTTTGACCGTATTATATTGTTTAATCAATAAGAACTGAAACAAATGCTTTTTCAACTCTTGCAATTTCAACCAATAACATTTAACACAAATAAAAGAATACCAAAAGATAACTTAATAAGAATAAAACAATTTTTTATGTTTGTTATTTTAATAGATACTGGAGAGACTGAATATCAACATCGTCATTTGCAACTCATGACAGACACACGTCATAAACAGAGTGAGTTGTTCAGTCTTCTCATTCCAGTTCTCGTGAAATTTACATGCACTATTTTGGAAAAAAAGAATTAAAAGACCAATAAATTTCACCTTTTCGATTATATCGATGAATTATTTGGTCTCTCTGATGGAAACAAATATGATTTATCCCAAGTTATGTCAGTTACGAATAACATTTGAATCACATTCAAGAGTTATACTTTTGAGACCCCAATTAAAAGGACGCCTGCGTCAGTTTTTCTCTCCCCACTTGTCAGATACTATCATACTGTAAAAAATTGATCTTCCATCTGTACCCCTCTCTTCTTCCTCATTTAAGTCAAACCTTGATCAAGAACACATTTACTTTGCATTCGATAAAAGCTTATCGTTTAAGAAGATGTAAAATGTGGTTAAACGTTTTTACAAATTTGATAAGAAAACTATTTTTCTACACCAGTCTCTCATAAAAATGTAGTCGCTATTCATTTCTTTTCCTACATCATTTATAAAATCTAGGCATTTTAAATAAATTTGAATTATTTCTGAATAAATCTGAAATGTGAGCTAAGGATGTTGTGCTTGCCGAATGGTAACATTATGAGATTTGACTATTTTCGCTGCTTCTAGACTTTTCTATTCTTTTTCCTCTATTTCCAGATATTTCCCAATTTTCACTGATTCTAGATTTTTTCTATTCTTTTTTATCTGTTTCTAAGGCGTGATTGTGTTCAGTGATTTGATTTAGCTTGAACAAGAAATGCGCGCTGCATGAAAAGAATATACTGAAATGCGATTAAATACAATGCAGAGAAGAATTATTTAAACGGTAATGCTAATAAATAATAAAGAATAAATAATACACGTTGATCCAAAGTAAATAAAAATCAATGTACAAAAATTGTAATAAATTTTGCTTCACTGTATAGTATCATGTATTTTGAAAGATCTTCGCATATATCCAAAATGCTTTTCCCTGAAGCAGTTACTTTTCTTTATTTATAACAGAAACTCGAAACATCGTAAAATTTTAATAGCCAATAAAAATATCTTGAGAGGAACAGCAAACTTACCAGTTTACATATGTATAAGAAATATAAATCATGAAAACGAAACTATGGCTATGTAATATTAATGGCGTAAATACAAAACATTTGCTCCCACATCAAAATTATCATAAATTTTAGGAACAAATAGATTTAACTGAAATAAATTCTTGTTTTCTATGCATCTAATGAAGGATTTTGTTTGAATATTCAGCATTTAAATACATTATCGGTACAAAACTAGGCAAAGGTGCAACTTTCTTTTGGGCGTATATTTTAATCAAGACTCTATCGATTTCCATGGCAGCAAGAGCAAGTCCCTCGTCATCAGGAGAAATGAAATTCTGTGGATCGAAGATCATCAGTTTATCACGAAGTTTGCGACCTTTCAGCCTTTATTCCCATGTATCGCTTGCATAGGTCGTTTATAAATTGTAACTTTATTAGATTCAGCTAAGTGGGACTTGTGCAAGAAGTGCTGAAAAATGAAAACAAAAATTCTAATTGTCGCCCGCTTATGCTGTTTTTATGGCCATCAAATGCAATAAACGTAACAACGTAAAAGCAATCATAGCATTCTTCCTATTTTTTTTACAATACAGCATATTTCTTAAGCAAGTACATTTTTAACTCTAAACATTTCACTGAAAATTCTACATGTTTGCTTTCCTTTCTTTAAAGATCAGGCAATTTTAATTTGAATATTTGTTTACAAGTGATCACGTGATCATCCAAATTTAGGATTCGTGGAAAGTAATTATAAAAGCAATCGTAGCATTCTTCCTTACAATACAGCATGTTTCCTAAACAGTGCATTTTTTATTCTATTTTTAACTGACAGTTCTACATGTCTTCTCTTAAAAGCTCTGGCAATTTAGTGCGATAACTTTTGCTTACATGTGATCACGTTATCATCCAAATTGAGAATTAGGGACTAGATGAAGTTAAATAATCAAGCAACTAATTTACAAATAAGAACAATAAGATATATACAGTAATTTGTGAACGTCTAAAGTAACTGCTAATAGAACAACAAAGTCTTTGTAAGAATGAAAACCATACCTGCTTCACCTGTTGTAAGATGAAAGAATAAAAACCTTGACTAAATTCTTGGGTACACACTTGATTAAATACTTGGTTACATATGGAAAAAAGAACTATGTACACTTTACATAACTACCAGTTGCTGTTGTGATGAATGGTTAGAAGCCTCTGATGTTTTTTATCAATAATTCTAACTGTAGTTCCCGAAATTCTGAATAATTTTCTGATCTTGCATATCACACTTGTAGAAGAAAATGAGTCCACCTGTTGGTGGATTTCTTTGAAGCTTTTCTTCTTTGAACGCTTTGAAGCTTTTCTTTCTTTAAAGCTTTTACCTTTGAACTTTTTGGATAATTTTTGCTGGCCTAAAGACAAAACTGTGATTATATTCCCAACAAAGATAAGTCATTGAATATTTGTTTGTTTTTTCATTTCGTACATGAAAATTGATATGAAACTCTAACGCTTTTTTTAGTTTTGTCGATATACTTCAAAATACATTGGAAAGATATACTATCAATTCCTCAAGAATTAAAGTCAGAAATGGGATCTAAGAGTCGAATAATGGATTTTATTGTTAGGTGGCGAAGAAACTTCAAAATTGAACTTGAGAATCCGTAAAATTTTATGAATTTCACAAGATTTAAAGTCAGAAATCTAATCTTTAAGAATCGAATAATGGATTTTATTGATAATTGAGCGAAAAAGTGAAATAATTAAAAAACTTAGCAAACCTATAAAAACTAAATTTGATATATTATACATTCACCTAACTGGATATTTTATATTGATATTTATATTCATGTAAATATTTAAATAATGGTTTTTGAAATACACTACTTAAATTCATTTAAAGAAATGTAATTGAATTTACTATCTAATGTATACTAAATATATTTAAAATGTTACATTGTTTTAAATAAAAATAAATAATTTATTTAAAGAACAACCATGTTATCAGGATTGGTATTCCTCTTTACTTGCTTTGGAAACATTAACTGTCCTGACTCGGAACACGGAGCTTACTAAAGCTATGTTCAATAAATTGTGAAGTAGACAATACACACAAGAAGGGTATACGAAACCCTTTATTTTTCTATCTTTACAGAGCTTTCCGGACTTCGGAATACAGAGAACAACCACTTGTGGTCTGAACGTAAGAATATAAAAATACAAACTAAAAGCTATAACTAAAACTAACTTTGGATTACTATACAAGTGCCTACTCTAAGATTGGCCGTCAATTAACAAAAAGCCGTATGTAGTACAGACAGCTGCTAAAACTACGATAAGCTTAAAATTATCACGAGGATTAAACCACTGGCCTTGAAGGCAACCAGCAACCGAGTAAAACTACTATGGCAAGCGGCCTGCTTCTAATAACTCCTTCCTCTCTCTTGCTTGGCAAAAAGCCACAACTTAAGTACTTGGCGTTAGCAAGACAAATTTGCATAAATAAGTAAAAGCTTTTAATTCTGGCCGGAAGTAGAAAATAAGAAGTGATAGTAAAGATTGAAAATAAAATAAACGTTAGTAAAACTTAGGATCCTTACTTACATCCCGCCAGAGTTAATTAGTTTGAAACTGAGGTCTAAAACGACCTTGTTGAAAACTTTATGGTCTAGAATCTAATTCGAGGCCAATCTTTTACAAACATTTCTCACTAGAAACTAGAAATTAAAAAAAAAATCGTTTTTACATTATAAATTCCATGGACAAGATTTTTCATCTGTACTGCATCTAAACAGGAGTTCTTAGTTGAAATCTGGTTCCTTCCAGAGATCTGGAAAGAAAACTAGTTTAATGAAATGTTACACAATTAAATGGCAAGTAACATGAATACTTATATATCTCTTTTAACATTCTTATTTCATTCATGACGTTATTTAATTATCTCCCCGTGCTCTCTGACATGTGTTGTAAAGGAAAACACCAAACACGAAAGTGTCTATGTACAAGTGTTCAACACTACCGCCTGCAATCAAAACACTAAAGTGTTAAAATTCAACATAACAAGACCTCAGAACACACCTTATATTCATCTCTAAACACTGAGGTACTATTCTGAAAAGTGGCTAACTCTGAAGTGTAGCGTCAGAGAGCCTAACTACATTCATTCAACATTTAACACATATTCACAATAATTTGCTCTTTTTACACTCACACGAAGTTAAAATTTTTGGCATTACTTTCACTTTTAACATATTACAGTATTTCTTAACGTTTAAAATAACAGTTCACATTGTATATAAGGACATATTAACATGCCGTTAATTTTACGCATTTTAAAACATACATTAGTAGCACATTGTTAACTTCTATTCTTTTCCAAGCAAGTGCCAATTCTTCTACATTGAAATACTACATTTCAAAAGTCTTTCAGACTAAAACTTTATTCTTGCCAGAATCTTTTAAATAAAATTTTATACAATAACTTTTACAATTTTCTTAAGGTACCTTTCTCAAAGATTATCAATGCTTTTACAATATTCAAGTATTTACACATTCCTATTATACATTAATTTTAGATTTACTCGCGAAAAACATAATACCAAAATAGGTAACAACTCATTTCTCGCCTTTTTGGCGATAAACATAGGCCTCACATAAGGTAAAACTTCTTGAATTCTGCCACTTGCAGTAAGAAAGAAAAATTAACTTAAGGTTTCAAAGTAACGTAAAGTTTTACTCATCTTTGTGATATTCAGACATCCTTTTTTCTGCCCAGTCTTGGAAAGTGGTGAAGACCACAGTCTGGTTGATCTTCCGTCTTGTACGGGTTCGCCCTTCTGTTCCTTCCTCCATGAACTTTCTTTTCCTTCCAGTTCGGTCACCCTTGACGACCTTCTTTTTAGCCTCTGCCTGTCGTCTCGGACGTTTGATGGCAGCTGGTCTTGGCGGAACCGGGAAAACTGTCTCTCGTTCTTGCCTGGATCTCGTTGCTGTCTGTTCAAATTTTCCTTGTTTCTTTGCCTCCGCAGCTGGTGTTCCTTCATCAATTCGTCGACATTTGCTGCGTAGACTCCTATCCGATGGGTGGATCTTCCGTTTTGGAGCCGGGTTATAGTTGCCGTCATTTCTCCTGGCTCTCTTTGCATTCGTCGTACTTCTCCCTTCTTCATTCTGGGGGTGGTCGTGCCCTCTTTTTTCTGGTCGGTGGAACGGCTTCTTTTTCTTGTTACCTTCAATTTTCCAACGGGGGAACTTTCTTTTCAACTGCTCCTGTCGAGTAATGGCTTGCCCTTGTGATTGTCGTTGTTCCACCTCTGGAGCTTGTGCCTGCCCTGCCGGATCCTGCAAAAGATCTTTAAATATTGGTATTTTATTACGATTATAGAATGGTTTTATCTGGTCAATGTTTGCGGTGCAGGTTTCACCATTCCAGGCTTTTAACACCACTACAGCCTGTTTTTTTTTTTTTCTATGACATATGGCCCTTCAAATCGTGGATAAAATTTGGCAGTTTTATCTTCTGGTGCTGAAGAAAGTGAATGCTTAATTTCTAACACTTCATCTCCTACTTTATAAGTTACTCCCCGTCGTTTCATATCATAATAAAGCTTCTGTTTTCTCTGTGCTACTTCAGTGTTCTTTTTTGCTTCTTTAATTAATTTTTCTATATTGCCCATTTTAAATTCTGGGGCTCTTTGTTGAACATAAAATAATTTATCTAACGGCGTTATAATCTTTCTGCCTAAAAATAACTCAGCAGGAGTTTTGCCCGTCGTATCATGTTTTGCGGTCCTAAGGGCGAAAGCTAATACATTGACATAGTTGTCCCAGCTTTTATGAAAATTTTTAACATAACTACGGATAATTTTCACTATATTTCTATTAACCCGTTCCGCTATATTTGATTGCGGCCGATACGGGACCATTTTTAAATGACGTATGCCCAGTTTTTTGCACATGTCTTCAAATATATTACTTACAAATTGAGGACCATTATCCGATATAACTTTTAGGGGCGCCCCGTATTTTAAAATATATTTAATTAAAATAGAATCAGTAACTAATTTCGCGGAGGCTCGTTTTAAGGGAACAATTTCGGTCCACTTACTAAAATTATCAACCATAACAAGGAGATACCGACTTTTATTTAACTGACTTTTTGGGAAAGGGCCCAGTAAATCGATGCCAATTATTTCATTTGGAAATTCGGATTTAATGCTATTTAGAAACTCGGCCGGGCGGGAATTAATATAATTAACTGCTTGACATGTTGGGCAGGACTGGACATACGCCCTTGTTAACTTTTGCAGCTCAGGAAAATAAACTGCTTCGCGTACGCGTTGGATGGTTTTTCGAATACCAGCATAAGGAGCTAAAGGGCAGACGTGTAACTCCTGCAGGATATTTAATCTAAGACTTGCTGGGATAACAGGTCGAAATTCGTTGTTGGAATTCGTAGTTTTTGTATAAAATAATAGACTATCTATTAGTTCGAAATGGGCCGCCCTATTTCTTATCGCCACAATATCTTGGTGGCTAAAATTTTCAGGATCCTTTAAATACTCATAAATGTTTTTAAATTCAGGATCCTTACCCAGTTCGGTTATTACAGTTTCTCGGGAATTTATTGTACATGCTGTGAGCATTGCCACCTTTACAGTATTACCTTCTTCATCTATTTTTATTCTGGATAGGGCATCTGCTACAATATTTTCCTTTCCGGGGATATGCTTGATTACCAGATTATATTCTTGAAGCTTGAGTGCCCATCTTATTAACCTTGGGGATAAGTTTTTCCCTGAGTACAATCTAGTTACCGCCGCATGTTCAGAATACACTGTTATTGGCGCCCTTGCAAAATAGACTCGGAACTTTTGCACTGCTAACAGAACTGCAAAGTGCCTCTCTCTCAGTCGCGGAATAATTTCTTTGTGTTTGATTTAAAGTTCTACTAAAAAATGCCACGGGCTGCTGTTTTTGCGAAAGTACCGCCCCCACCGCATAATCCGAAGCATCCGCTGAAATTTCTAAATTCTCATCATTTTCAGGAAATTTCAAAACAGGGGCTTGCGTTAATGCTTGCTTTACTTTTTCGAAAGCCCTATTGGCTTCGGCCGTCCACGAGAATCTTGCCTTTTTCCTTTTTAATTTCCCAGCGGCCGAGCGGTAAAGACGCTGAACACTGGTAGTTCGGTCCGAGATTCGAATCCCGCGAACGGGCTGGCTGCATGGGCGTTTTCGTGGTTTTCCCCATGTGTAACGTGTATACGAGCCAGTTTCCCTTAGAAAGTCCTCCACGAAAGGCATCCCTCCCCTTAGGCAGATAGCCCTAGTGTGCTTTGCCATAATTAAATACACCACACCACACCACACCTTTTTAATTTCAACAATGGTTCAGCAATAGCTGCAAAATCTTTTATAAAGGACCTATAATATGAACAAAGTCCTAGAAAAGTAGAGAGATTCTTCGCCGTATTTGGCGGCGGATACTTTTGCACAGCGATTATTTTTGATTCGTCTGTCTCGATTAATTTCTGAGATACTTTGTAACCTAAGTATTTTAATTCAGGGGCTGCAAATTTGCACTTTTCGACATTAACTTTTAGACCGGCCTCATTTAATAATGAAAACACCTGTCTTAAATCCTGTACATGTTGGTCCAGATTATCACTAGTAATAATGATATCGTCTAAATAGATAAATGTGGTCTTTCCAAAAACAGGCCTTAGCACAATGTGCATACATCGCTGAAATGTTGCCGGTGCCCCTGAAAGGCCAAACGGCATACGCAAGAATGCATAAGTGCCAGACTTGGTTATAAAAGCAGTCTTAGGCACATCTCCCGGTTTAACCCGTATTTGAAAATAACCAGTCGTTAAGTCTAACGTAGTCATATATTTGGTAGAAGTTATGTTCCTTAGAATTTCTTCAATAATAGGTAACGGATATACCGGATATTTAGCCATGGAGTTTAATTTACGATAGTCTATTGCAAAACGCCACCTTTTGGGATGTGTTACCGGATAGTCATTATTTTTCTTACATAACACAACCGGGCTAGCATAACTACTTGAGATGGGCGTTATGATCTTTTTACGTAACATATCTCGAATGTGCCACTCTATAATTTTTTCCTTATTCTTATCATATCGATATGTTTTGTGGCGAACTCGCAGTGAATCCCCGGTGGCGATACTATGGTTAGTAACTTGAGTAAATCCTGGAATATCACTAAATAACGAAGCAAATTCACTTACCACTTGTCGAATTTTTTGTTGCTCTTCTTTAGGCAGGTGGTCGAGTTTTAACATCGGTGGTTCTGTTTTTTCTTCTCGAACTGGTTTCATCGTCAGCTTAAGGGACGCTTCGTTAAAATCCAGCGTTGCTTCCGCCTCTGAAAGAAAATCTATCCCTAAAATGACATGTGCTTGTAAATTTTTTACGATAAAAAACATAATTTTTACTTGCTCTTCCTTGATACGAATGTATAAAGGTATTTTACCTATGCATTTACATCTTTCTCCCTGCGCAGCTAACACTGTCGTATTATCCGAATTATATATGCGGTGTCACGGAAATACTTCCTAAAAAAATCTTCTGCCACACAGGAACACTGCGCGCCTGTATCCAGGAGTGCGGTGGCTGGGATGTTATTCACCAAAACTTCAATCTTTGGAAGAGTCAAGTTTTTCACCATAACTATATTTAACTTGAAGGAAGAGGGGTTTGGTTGGCCTTCGGATTTCCGAACCCTCCCGTCAGCAGAAATCCGTCTTAGTTTAAATTTTGTTTCTTCCTTTCCATGCCTTCCTTCTTTTTCCGCTGGCCTTCAGACGTTTTCTGGCTTACTACTGAAATGTCGACGTTCGCCGGTTGTTTTTGGATACTCAGGTTTCCTTGCCCACTGATTCGCTTTGCTTCCGTAGCCGTGTTCTTGACTTTCCTGTGGTCTTGGCGCACCAAATTGGCTTTGTTGCTCATACTGGCGTCTTCTTTCAATGTCCGCCGTTCTTCTACTTTCAAACTGGCTTGCTAGCTCAAATAACTTTTCCAGTGTAGTCGGATTCCTTAATTCAATAAAGTCTTCTACTTGGGGAAGTAACCTCGGCAAAATCACTTGGATTATCTCAGGATCCGGACGGTTTCCATACAAGAGTTTAAAGACGTGAATTTTTCTTAAAATAAAGGTGGAAAGATTTTCGATTCGTTGCTGATATATGCTGAAGAGTTCCGTTTCTAATCTTGCACGATCTCTTACGACAGGGAAGGCTTTTACTAAGGCAGTCTTAAAATTTTCGTAAGTATAGGTGGGACTTCCCGCTTGACCCAAGAGGCTTCTGCCTATACATTTGAACCAATTAAGCGCTTGGCCCCTCAAAGCGCTGGTAGCTAAGGTGACTTTCTGGAACTCATGTACTGGATACAGCATAAAGTGGTCATCAAATTTTTCCAAAAAAACTGTTTGCCGGTGAGTTTCCATTAAATGTTGCTTCTGCTTTCATCGATGCGCGCATGGTCTGTACGATGTAACCAAATCCTTCTAGGGCGGCAGCTGGCATTTCTGGATTCTGAGCCGCTTCTGCAGGCACCACAGGTTCTTCTCGAAACTCGGCCATGGTTATTCTTCTTCGTCGGGCGCCACTATCAGGATTGGTATTCCTCTTTACTTGCTTTGGAAACATTAACTGTCCTGACTCGGAACAGGGAGTTTACTAAAGCTATGTTCAATAAATTGTGAAGTAGACAATACACACAGGAAGGGTATACGAAACCCTTTATTTTTCTATCTTTACAGAGCTTTCCGGACTTCGGAATACAGAGAACAACCACTTGTGGTCTGAAGGTAAGAATATAAAAATACTAACTAAAAGCTCTAACTAGAACTAACTTTGGATTACTATACAAGTGCCTACTCTAAGATTGGCCGTCAATTAACAAAAAGCCGTATGTAGTACAGAGAGCTGCTAAAACTACGATACGTTTAAAATTATCACGAGGATTAAACCTCTGGCCTTGAAGGCAATCAGCAACCGAGTAAAACTACTATCTCTTGCTTGGCAAAAAGCCACAACTTAAGTACTTGGCGTTAGCAAGACAAATTTGCATAAATAAGTAAAAGCTTTTAATTCTGGCCGGAAGTAGAAAATAAGAAGTGATAGTAAAGATTTAAAATAAAATAAACGTTAGTAAAACTTAGGATCCTTACAATGTTATTTTCGCAATTTTTTTTTTCACAGATTTATGGATATTCTCTTTAGTAGTTTAAAACTCATTTACAAAAATTATTTTCTAGATATGTATTACCTATTATTTTAAGGAAATTTAATTTGTTTTTAAAAGGAATTTTAATTTGTTTAGCTCACGTGTAAACAGGAATCAAGAATTAATTCTCCAAAACTGTATTCATTCCCTTAATTTTTAAAACTTATACATAATGTATATTAACACAAAAAATTCTGTTTGTCTTTTAAGCATTAAAAGTTTGATACTTATGAGTGTACGCAAACGATTTCCCCTCACTTTGCTCAAAAAAGAAGAAAACTCCCAGAATGGAATAAACATCCCAGGTTTTACATATTGGCGACAGTATTGCAAGATCATAATATTGTTTATCGTAAGGTTTCCTTTTATCTTTCGATTAATATAATTGAGTTTCATTAATCATATTTTTAATTAACAATAAAGAGATTGCATTTTTTGGAGGACACCACAAGCATTCTTCCTTGAAATAATAATATTCGAATGGTTACACTTAATTCTTTTAGGCGTAGGAATTGGATTGGACCAATCATTTTATTTCTATCGCTTCAGAAGTTCAGCCAATAATTATATTTTAAAGCTATGAAATATACAAAAGTGTCTAACATGTTTTTGAATTCAATTTGTCGCTGAACGTATCAATAATAGTTGTCTAACAATAATACAGTTGTCTTTTCTACACTGAGTTAAAAATTAAGATTTTCTTTATGTTATTGCATTTAAAAAAAACAAATGTCTTTTATTTTTATTTCAGATTCCTTGTTATAGCGTATCCTATTCTAGCGAGACGATATTGCACAGTTAGTACGTGTCGTAGAGGTCTCTGCATAGTCTGGGGCCTGGCTATTTTGCTTGCTACTCCTGTATGTTTGACAAAAGTGAGTATTTCTTTACTCATTCCTTTAAAAGCTTGCTTTAGTTTTCATATTGATGTGCGTCATTTCACTCAAAAAATTGTAAATCTGCATAGAATGTATTGAGTGTAATTTCTCTATAGGTAGCTAGCGATCCTTTCTTTAATATGGTGAATATTAAAACTGTACAGAAACACGGAAAAGTGAAACAAAAAATCAGCAAATCATCAGGCGTAGATTGGCGTACATTTAGTGAAGAGCTTGTGTTTATCGTAGATTTAGTCAAGAGCTCAACTGATTTCGAGTGCAAAGAGGTACAGGTCAAGACTTGCAGATTTCTTTACTTCTTCTTAGTCTTGCAGAGGTTTTACTCCTGGTGAAGAGGGAGCCTGCATATATTTGCCCTCGCATCGCGCACGGTTGCTCCTCACATCACACACAGTTATTCCTATTGCAAAAATTCGTAACCAAGGATGTTTATATTTTGAGCAGGACGAATAAAATTTGATTAGATTTATATCTTAAAATCTTTGAATCAGATTTATATCAGCTGTAAATTAATTAACTCCATTTATAGATTTTTAGGTGCGTTATTCCCATTCCAGCTTAATTTTAATGAAAATAATGCAAAATAAAATTCCAAATTTTTAAAATTTTCAAGTCTTTCTAAAGGATCTTGCCATAATAATGTTATTATTCCTGCATTTTCATGTTAAATAGCAACTCTGTATTTAAGAAGCGGGAAATTTCTGAAACTGTATTTATTCCAGCTGTTTACCCATGATTCTAATTTAATTTTAAATTATTTAATTCAAGCCTATATGTCAGTGGTAAGTTTATTTCTTCCTTGCCGCTCTTTATTTAGAACATTTAAATGGCAAGTTAAGTCAAGAAGAAATGTTCAGTTTTTATCTAAGTATCCTTAGGATTTTATCTAAGTGTCATTAAAGTCAATGGTTATATGTTTCGTTTCACGAAAATTTTAATTTCATTTATTAAATTGAAAATATTTGTAATTCAGCTGTTCGAATAAAACACTTAACCTCAGTTTATGAAAACAAACGATTTCTCCACACTAACTTCCAGTTCCTTCAAGCTCTGTAACCAGTTCTTGATTATACAGTGAATGTTCCACGGATAAAGTTTATTGTTCTACTCATGCTTTTCATATTATTCATCTGCACATTTTTGGCCTAAACGGCATCCTGATTAATAATGCAAAGCATAATGCAAATATTATTCTAAAAATCTTCTTCTTAAACGATACTTCTTAATTTTATCGATGCTCCATATTTTATTACTTATATCAGATTTACCATCAGTTACAAATCCAATCCTTTTATATTAAGTTAATTTCTACCTATCTGCTACATTTTTTTTAATTTTAAAAATACCATGAACCGCTCTTTCCTTCATAAGAATTATTTCCGATAATTCCTCAAGTGCTCCATATTCATCCCTAACACTTCGTAAGAACGGTACTTCTTGAGCTTAAATACAGCCAGCATTTGCTGCTTAATTTAGAAGGTAAGGAAATCTAATTTAAAACTAAGTAAAATCTTTAGTCCAAAGGCTACACAGGAATAAATATTGCTCAAGTTGGCTCAAGCTTATGTTGGTGTGACAAGCACTGTTGGGAACAATAATGCAACTCCAAAGATGGACAACTATCGAAAAACTCCAACTAGTAACCTAGCCTTCAGCAGACGGAACACGCTCTGATTAAACTATCTAAAACTTCCTTTTAATTTACTTTTCCATCTCTTCCTACTTCACTTGAATACGCGCGAGACAAATTATTACGTACATGTATGTGTAAGATGGTGCATGACAATTGAAAAAACGTTATATATTGCATGGAAATTAAAGAAAAATCTGGTAGTTGTTTAACAACGAAATTATTTGTAAATTGGGAAAGATGGCTTCTCATTCAAATTGCTAGGGGTCAAGGATATGATAATGGGGCCAATATGGCTAGATTGTACAGAGATGTGTAAGATGTACTCTAAAAGAAATAATCAAACTAGTGTTATATTCAAAAAATATAACTAAATCAAATTTTAACTTAACTATTTTCCCAACCTCTAGTGCCCGAAAATATTAAAAAGCTTTTTTAAAAATTTTGAAACTCTTCTCTTATTGTGCTGTGAGGAGGAATTAAGAGATTGGTATGAATCTATATTAAATCAATAATTACGTAACTTTAGAAATTATTCAGTTCAAATCCCAAAATTGAAACTTAATAAATATACAACCTGGAGGTAAGAGGAGTAAATCTCATTTGATGCCTTGGTATTAAATATCAAAACGTAAGCTTACCACAAATAATGCAATACCAAATCATTGCTCAAATTTCATGAGGATGTTATTTCCCTTAAGAATACTATAAATAACCAGAACTAAATACACAGTAATTTCTAACTCCTTAAAGATAGTCATAAATTCAATGCATTAATACAAAACGACACAAAACACTAGGGAAGAAACTCTTTATACCCAAGATCGATCAACCCAGTTCAAGAAAATAATAATAATAGTATTTCAATACATTCGATAATAGTTCATTAATTTCGAGGGAATTTGTATTCATCAAAATTTCTCAATAATCAACTGAATGAATTTTTTCCTGTGTTATTTTATTTTCAAATAAACAAAAATAAAATAAAACATCTCCAATTTTCTAAAACTCTTACGGTTCAAATAATTGGAGTGCCCATCATAGATCACCATATAATAATAATATAAACATATACGTTTTAACAATAAACTCATTTACTCATTCAGAAGTTAAACAACAAAAATCAGCGTTATATTTACAAAATATTCACAGGACTAGTTTCGATGGTTTTACCGAACCACCATCCTCAGCTGCAAAACCGCAAACGAACAAGATAGCAAATAATGATTAAATAAGATAAGAAAGCCTGGCCAAGAATAAGCAATTGGCGCCATCTGTTGGTTAAACTAGAACTAAATCATAATTTCTTTAAAGGCCGAAGACAAAGATGGATTGAAATTAGGATCGTTAACTAGAACAGAAAGATATTTTTTTTTTGAATTTGAAATGCCTCTAGAAAATCCATTTCTCCAATGGAAGATGTTTGTTTAATAATTTTGGCAGCAGAAAAATTGAAAGTGTGATTTTCGGACCAACAATGTTGAGCAACAGAAGACTTCTGTGTTTCCTTCTTTCTAACATATGCCTCATGTTCCCTGACGCGAAATTTTAAGGCTCTCCTAGTTTTGCCAATGTAAATCAAACCACACTGGCAAGGAATCCTATAAATACCACAAAAATTCATATCCGGAATGGGGTTCTTGAGTATGGAACTCGGAATTTTATTGATGGGAGAGTAAATAACCCGAAAGTTAAATTTCTGCAAAATATGTGCAACTTTATAGCTAATTGATGGAAAGAAGGGAATGACAACAGAATTTTTATAATCTCCTAAAACAAGAGTGTGCCATTTAGTGTGTTGAGATGAGAAATTTTAAACTGCTTGATCAATAATGTTGAGTGAAAAGCCCCTGTCAGTAGCTATTGCTTTTAAATAATTTAGTTCTTCATCAAGGGCTAGTTTGGAGGAGCAAACTTGAAGAGCATGGAAAACATAGGAATAAAATAAAGCTAACTTTTGTTTAGTCGGATAACATGATTTAAAGTGTGGTAGAAGGCAAACCGATGAAGGTTTACGGAAAACCGCATTACTGAAGTTGGATGTGTTACGTGTGACCAGAATGTCGAGAAACGGAAGAGAATTGCAAGTCTCAAGTTCAAAAGTGAACTCAAAAGCAGGATCAATAGAATTCATTGTTGAAAGAACTTTATTTAAATCATCTTTATTACCTTCAAACAGGGTAAAAGTAACGTCTACGTAGCAGACCCATTGTGGGAAGTTTAAAGTTTCAAACAATTTTGATTCATAATAATGCATGTAGATATCAGCCAGGATGGGACTGAGTGGGCTTCCCATGGCTAATCCCTCAGTTTGCTTGTAATATTTATTTTGCAAAACAAAATGTGTTTGTTTCAAACAGAGTTGAGTGAGAGAAATTAGCTCATCAATTTCGATGCAAGAGAAATGAAATTGGCGAAGTCTGGTTTCTAGACATTTTAATGCACCCTCCACTGGGACATGGGTGAATAATGATTTTACATCAAAAGAAACCATGAATAAATTACTAGGAGAAATGTTTTTAACCTTTTTTACAAACTCTATTGAATTTTTTATGGTGTAAATGTTATTGTCTAATAGAGTGGAAAATCTAGAAACTAAATATTTAGCTAATGGATACGAGGCAGTACATAAATTTGATACAATAGGGCGGAAAGGAATACCACTTTTATGAATTTTGGAAAGAGCATATAATCTAGCACAATTCGCAACAGATGGGATAAGCGAATGTTTTAAGTAGCTTCAAATGATTTGCGAAGATTTGATCGCAGTTTTTATTTTTGACAAATCCGAAGGTGAGGGATCTTTAGGGATCGGATTATATGGTCCTTCGTTTAAGAGTTTAGTGACACCATCGATGTAAGTGTTCTTATCCATGACAAGTATCTGGCACCTTTGTCGGACTTTGAAATGATAATATCCGGGTTAGAATGAATTTCGCGCATTGTAGCTCTTTCTCTCGCAGTTAGATTTGGTTTCAAAAATTTATTATCATCATCCTTCATCGGTTTGCCTTCCACCGCACTTTAAATCATGTCATCCGACTAAACAAAAGTTAGCTTCATTTTATTCCTATGTTTTCCGTGCTCTTCAAGTTTGCTCCTCCAAACTAGCCTTTGATGAAGAACTAAATTATTTAAAAGCAATTAACAGGGGCTATTAACAGGGGCTTTTCACCCACCATTATTGATCAAGCAGTTAAAAAATTCTCATCTCAACACACTAAAAGGCACACTCTTGTTCTAGGAGATTATAAAAATTCTGTTGTCATTCCCTTCTTTAGATCAATTAGCTATAAATTTGCTCATATTTTGCAGAAATTTAACTTTCGGCTTGTTATTCTCCCATCAATAAAATTCCGAGTTCCATACTCAAGGACCCCATTCCGGTCCTTGAGTGAATTCCTGGGGTATTTATAGGATTCCTTGCTAGTGTGGTTTAATTTACATTGGCCAAACTAAGAGAGCCTTAAAATTTCGCGTCAAGGAACATGAGGCATATGTTAGAAAAAAGGAAACACAGAAGTCTTCTGTTGCTCAACATTGTTGGTCCGAAAATCACACTTTCAATTTTTCTGCTGCTAAAATTATTCAAAAAACACATTCCATTGGAGAACTGGATTTTCTAGAGGCATTTCACATTCAAAAAAATCTTTCTGTTCTAGTTAACGATCCTAATTTCAATCCATCTTTGCCTTCGGCCTTCATAAAAAAATTATGATTTAGTTCTGGTTCCACCAACAGATGGCGCCAATTGCTTATTCTTGTCCAAGCTTTCTTATCTTATCTAATCATTATTTTCTATCTTGTTCGTTTGCGGTTTTGCAGCTGAGGATTGTGGTTCGGTAAAACCATCGAAAAAAATCCCGTATAAATTTTGAAAATATTACGCTGATTTGTGTTGTTTGACTTCTGAATTAAGATATCGTTATTTGGTAGTGATGGGGGAAAATATGTAAGACGTAGAATAGGAGAAGAGCTACATCCTGAGTGCATTCAGGCACTTGTGAAGAACCCAGTTAGTGTTATGATTTGGTCATGCATGTCAGCAGATGGTATTGGTCGCTTTCATGTCATCGATGGGACACTGAATGCCAGGAAATACATTGACACTATTCTTGAACGAAAACTTCTACCTTCCATCAGAGATTTCTTTCCCAACAATGCTTCGTTTATTTTTTAGCAGGATTCTGCTCTTTGCCACATGGCCAAAATATCGAAAGAGTGGTTTCGTACAAAGAGCGTTAAACTGTTGTCATGGCCAGGAAACAGTCCTGACCTCAATACTATCGAAAATTTGTGGCACCGTTTGAAAACTCTTGTCCGAATGAGGCGCCCATCAAATAAAAGGGAACTAATTGAGGCTTTAATTGTTTCCTGGCATCATGTAATAACGAAAGAAGAGCTTGAAACTCTTGTCAGCTCAATGAAACGTGGATGTGAAGCTGTAATGAAAAATGAAGGGTACCCTACTAAGTACTGATAACTATTATCGTTTAACTTGTTTTGTATTGCAAATAATTGAATTTTGTGTTTTGTATTGAATTTAATAAATTCTCTTTAAAATGATATATACAAGTTTGCATTTTGTGAAACGTAACGTTTTCTATAAACATACAAATTTCAAAAACATAAAAATTTCCAAAAGTGTCCACAATTTTGGCCACCACTGTAAATATTTATCTGCCATTTTGTTTATTTTATTTACTTTATGTCTTATCATTTGCCCATGTTTATATATGTCACTGCTTTAGATAGCTCACATTACACTTACAGATTATCAGAAACAGTTTTCTGATACAGGCTTTTCTTTTTGCTTCCTTATAACTGCTATATAATTCCGCACTGTTTATATGTTGCAGTTAGGTGTAGTGACTCATGTTCTATGTTGGACTCATAATGAGTTCTCGCCGTGTTGTTCTACATTTATCCTGTGATATATTTCTTATCCGTGCTTCACATGCTATTTCGACATGAACTACGCTTAAGAACACAAAAACGTTCGAAAATCGTCCACCTGTAATTCCGCGAAAGCGATAAAACGCGGGATCCCATTCCAGCGAACTGCAAATTTGCCTGAGCCGAAAGCTACCAATTCCGCCGTTCGGCTATAGCTGAATTTCACCTCTTAACAAAACATGACTATCATAGTGTCTGTTTCTCTGATATCATTCGAATGGGAAACTCTTCTGCTTGTCCTTTTTATTAACATTTTTTTTTTTTTTTTTTTTGTTTACTATACAACCAATTAACAATATTCAGGGTTCATTTTGAATAAAAATAACAGGGTTCATTTTGAATTCGTTCTCTGCACAATATTGTTTAATTGTATCTATAAAACGTATTGGGAAACCAAAAGGAAAATGGCGCACATACTAATCTCCTGTCATTCGGAAAGAATACTAATATAAATGTTTATTTTCCTCACATAATAAATTCTATTGAGAAACAATAAATTCGTACGCTGTCAACTGGAACATATAAACAGCTGTTGGGCTATCTGAGCAGACTTAATAAGTTTCTTCATATCATCTTGGAATGAAAAATATTCTTTCGTATTAAATGAAACTTTCCAGCACTTATAAATTTTTATTCCTTCAGTAATTTTAAGTACATCTCAGTAACATTTGGTAGACACATGAATTTTCTTTTTTTCCCCAATACATGTTAATCGTTAAAAATATTATGCATACTAGGTGGGATGATTTTCGCAGCTGTTTCCACAAAACTTTTCATTGATTTTAAAGTAAAGCTTATTTCTTTTTATTCATATCAATGTTCCGCATACTTTTAGGAATTTTCTGCATTACTGGAAGTTTTTTTCTTTTAACGTTTTGCACTGAAATTTAAAGAAAAATTATAGAAAACATATTTAACAAGGTTTCAAAAATTTTAAAATGATCTGAACTCTTTTTTAAAATTTAAAAAAATCCCCCTTTTGAACTTCTTTTTCATGTCAGCCTATTTATTGTCTTTAACAGCTTTTAAAAGTACTGACAGTACTCTTCATTTGTCTGAATGTCACATTTAACATAACTAGTAGTTCTATAGGGAAAACACAAGATATCAGAAATTTAAATATCCTAAAAGTTTTCGGAAATTTTACACACGTGTATCTGGACACACACACACACACGGAAAAATTTGCAGTTAATCTGTGCTCTTTTTTAAGCTCATTTAGCATCTAAATAATAAGCATCAGTAATTCATTGATAGCAAAATTTCAGTTCATATTCTACTTGAATTAAAATAGTTTCGTTTTTGTATACGAGTAAATACACACGCGCTCAAAAAATAAGCAACAAACGAAAAAAAAAAAAATTTACGTATGAGGTAGATCAGAGGTCTGCAGTCTCTTAACTGTGGCGTGCCAATTTACAAATGTGATTCAATATGTCGAACAGTAGGAAATATTTGAAATGATTCCATTCCCGCGATTATGCGTGCAGAGGTAGGTAACAGAAGTGAAAAATACATATTTAGAGATTTATTATATTATAGAAGCAATAGTTTTTTTTTCTTTTGCTGGAGAAGTGAAACATGAGCAATGCCCTTACCGGGTACCTCTCTAATACGCGACTAGTGTACTAACCGTTACACCACGAAGGCATACAGAGAGAAGGAAGAAAATACCTTATATATTCCTCCCTTTTAAAGGATGACTGGGGATTAGGGAACCCAGTCACCAAATCCTGGTGATAAAGAATCACCATCCACCACCTTTTTTTAGTTCGGGCGCCACTGCAGATTTATTAGGTTATTTTAAAGTAGGAATACATGAGAAATGAGCACTGCCCTCACGCGGACTAGAACCTGGACCTCTCGAATACGCGCCGAGTGTCCTACGATTACACCGCGAATGCACGCAGAGAGAAAGAAGAAAATGCCTCAGTATATTAACTATGCATCATTTAAAGGTATTCAAACATAAAAATAAACAACATAAAATATATCTATTTATTCATTATAAATAAAAAATTTAAATTGTGCATATATTATGCATTATATACCTTTTAAACATATTTATTAAAATAAAAAATAAACAGCGAAAAATGTAAGTATTCCAGCAATATAATTAAATAAAAAAATTAAATTTTAATGCAAACCTTGTTTTTGCACTACTATACTTAATATCGCAATATCAGGGCTATAATTTGTGACTTTCGATTTGATAGAATATTCTGAATGTTCAGTTTTTAAACAAAGTTTCTGTGGACTCATTTTGTTTTTATTATGAGGAAAAAGATGTAAAATGTTCTCATAGATACGTAAAATGTTCTCATAGATATGTAAAACCAAAGCCGAAAGTCAGAGCACATGCAATTTTCCTCAAACAACTAAATTTCCTCTAACAGTTTAAAAGAGCTATTGATTTGTTGTTAGATTATTTTTATCTGAAAGTATGCAATCTTCCCGTGCACCACAGATGTACAACACAGGACTTATAAAAGATTTTTTCGTAATTTGATACATTTTGTTTCCTTAATTCTGAGGATGCTAGTTCAATAAGTTCCATTTCTAGTTATGAACTATAATCCCCTCAAATATTTTTTAAAAATCGTATGGGATTATTAATGGGTCTATTAAATCTGATTTGATTAGGAAGGCAAATACAGTCATACAAGCTTCAAAGTCTTTTTCATCTTCTGGAATCTTCCTAAGGTACTTCAACGTAGGTTTGAAGTTCATCTTTATCTATGGTCGATGTATTTGAGAGCGCTTTAACATTTGGGAAGTATTTATAGGAATATTACGAGAAAATATATTAAATGTTTTAGCAAATCCTTTCCAATATTCAAAACGTTCAAGCACTGTTTCTCCTTTTCCTTGAAATCTCAAGTTTAATTCACTGAAATGTTTATTCAGAAATCAGTCAGAAACGTCAATTTGCACAACCGCTTCTTATTGTTCAGCGGACCAGCAGGCGAGCAGTAAAGTCGCTGAACACTGTTAATTCGGTTGGTTTCGAGTCTCAACGAACGGGTTGGCTAAATGAGTGTTTCGTGGTGGTTTTCTCCCCGTGTAACCTGTATACCTGCCAGTTTCCCTTAGAATGTCCTCCACAAAAGTATACCTCTCCTTTAGGAGACAGCACTCGAGTGCTTTGCTGTAATTAATATAACATACCATACCATACGTTATCGTTCAGTTCGGTGAAATGTGTCTTCTTCTCATTAAGAAAAAGTTTAATACATTCCTTGCGTGACATAAACTTATTCAAAAACATTAAACTCTTCTTAGGTCACTGAAAGCGGAAGCAAAAGCTAGAGAAACCTAAAATTATTGTTACAATTCCCTAATCAAGGTATGAAAACAAAAAAATTATTATTGTCTGTCGCATTAAAACACTCCTAGTTTTTAACCTATCAGACATGAGTCAGCCAAAGAGCTTCGCGTATAGATGCGAAAAATAGAAAGCTTAAATCACTAAAATTTTGGATTTTGAAAGAAACAAATTTTCTAATGTTCTGCTATTAGATGAATGCAGTTCTTGAAATATTTGACCGAGAAACAAAGAAACAATTTAAATAACTTTGAAGGGCAATGAAATACTGGATTGTGATATCTTTTTAAACAATTTTTAGAAAGAAAGTATCAAATTCTAAGTAGCATTACTACTAGCATTTCATCTAAGATAATTTACGAACGGTCGAAATACCTTTTCATCAATTCTAATGATTGCCTTAAACTATGTTTAGCTTGTAAAATCCTAACTAATCATCCATTATGTCACTGTGATAAATTCAAAGAAATGAAGTTAACAGACAGATTAAATTTGGTTAAAACTTATAGAATCTGCAATAATTGCTTTAGTAATCGCCATTCTATCCTTAGCCTCAATTCTAATACAGTCAATAAAAAATTTATAATCACCATACGCTCCTTCGTAAGTATTCGGCCCCGTCAAAAAGTAACACCTGGATACGTTATTCAAATTAAAGGTGTAAAAAACATTTCGAATTCCGACAATCAGTTCCCGCTCAAAATGATGAGCCAGCATTACAATATGCTCAGGCCAGTCAATCAAAATAAAAATATTACAGGCATCTCATTAACAGCGGGTGTTGAGAAGTGGGACATCTAACAATCGTTACACAAATAATACTAAATTGCAGCTTAAATAGTCCATCCAATCAGTCTAATGTCAACAGACCCAGTGATTTTACTGCAGTAACTCCTGTTTAATTTTTAATTGGTCATCGAATAAATTTTGTTGCAGAACAAACGGTAATTCATAAATCGGACCAATATTTAACAAGATGGCGAAGAACCTCAAAATTTTTTCAATGTATCTGGGAACGATGGTCTGTTTGTAAAATCGTCTTCTCTTTACTATCACAAAATGAAATGACTTATAATAATACCAGCACAGAAAGAAGGGTAAAATGTGTGTGTGTGATTATGGCAAAGCACACTAGGGCTATCTTCTTAAGGAGTGTATGTTATCCTTTGTGGAGGGCTTTTTAAGGGAAACTGGCTCGTATACAACTTACACATGGGGTAAACCACGAAAACGCCTATGCAGCCAGCCCGTTCGCGGGATTCGAACCTCGAACCAAACTACCAGTGTTCAGCGACTTTACCACTCGGCCGCTGGTGGGTCTAGAAGGGTAAAATAAACTCTTTATTATTCATCAAACTCTTTACACAAATACACGTCTTTCATGCCTACAATAACACTAACGAGATAATTAAGAGTAAGATTAAAATTAAATTCAAAGATAAAGAGTAGTGTTAAGACTAACAATTTAGTTTAAGGCTAATTAGGTTGACTCTACAACCTACCCTGTGATATGCAAACTAATTACCATAAAGGCGTATCAGCAACTCAGTGTAACAACAGCAAGGACAAACTAGTAACATGCGCTGGCAGAGCGAAATCACGTTCTACATAAACTTCTAGATTCGTTTAAATTTATACTCTCTTCAATTGCCTTTAAATTTGCATCCTGGCGAGGAAATTCGAGGGAAAAATGAGACGTTCAGGAAAGATACCAAACTTAAAACAATTTGTTATGCAAGCTTAGAGATACCATAGGGAAATCCTACAAGGTGATTACCTCAATCATTTAACTCTGCGAAACAAATGGATGTTTCTAAAAATAATGAAAACGATCTGCACTTATACAAATGCAAGCTTGGCCGCATAGAAAGGTTAGTTAAAGGTGCGAGCAATGCTGTTAGAGTTGTGTACATCAAATCAGCTATTGGAAAAGTGAAACCAGCTATCACTCATATTTTTATTATCTGTAAATGATAGTTAGTCTCTTCATGATAATTGTAAATCTAGTATATACGAGGGTAAGTTGAAAAATAAGTTTCCCCTGTCGACTGTGGTCAGAGTTGTGTATGAAAGCCAAAAAATAGAATGAGACATTAAAGATATGACATACCTTTATTTTTCCACATAGGTACCAAGTACATAGAGACATTTGTCATAATGCTTGATAAGCTTCAAAAAGCCCTCCAGGAAAAAATCAGGGCTTCGCATATGGAAGAAGCGTTGAACGGCTTGTTTCACTTCAGTATTGCTTCCAAAGCGCCTTTCCCCGAGATTTTTCTTCAAAGCCGGAAACAGATGGAAGTCGCTTGGTGCGAGATCAGGACTGTATGGCGGATGGTGTAGGCGCTCCCAACCAAGAGTTGCAATATGGTTTTGCGTTGCCGTCGCCGAATGTGGTCTGGCATTGTCATCCAACAGCAGAACGCCAGATTTGAGAAGGCCAGGTCGCTTTTTCCGAATCGCTTATTTCAATTTCGACAGGGTGTCACACTAGCGCGTAGCATTGATGGTTCCAACCTCCAAAAAGTCCAGCAACAAAACTCCTTGGGGGTCCCAGAAAACTGTGAGGAGCACTTTACCTGCAGAGGGAGTTGTCTTGAACTTCTTTCGGACAGGTGATGACGGTTGTTTCCACTCCATAGATGCGGCCTTCGATTCTGACGTGAAATGGTGGACCCACGTTTCATCCCCCGTCACAATCCGAAACAGAAAGTCATTGCCATCTTCATGGTAAGATGTTCCAGGCTGACCCCCATGCGTTGTTCCTTGTGTGTCGAGGTCAATTGTCGGGGCACCCATCGTGCTGACACTTCGAAGAATGTCGTGGATGATGTTTTGAGCTCGCTCATGTGAGATTCCAAGTTCTTCCGCTACTTCATCGATGGTGATACGCCGGTTCGCTCTAATCATGTCATCCACCTTCCTGACATTTGCATCTGTAGTGGCCGTGAGCGTCCGTCCAGCTCTCGGTATGTCCTCCACTTGCTGACGTCCATCACTGAATGTGCGACCGACACCATCTCCGCACCATTTGCTTCGACATCACACCTGGCCGATAGACTTCCCCGAGGCGGTTATGAATTTCTCTTCCTGATACACCACGTGCCCATTCATAGCGGATAACCGCTCTCACTTCCTCCTTCACGAATTCAAAACGCACCTTCTCTCCATGCCTACCGGGGCTCAAATGAGAGGCTGGTTACCGCTTTGCTCAGGCACAGCAACAGCGCCATCGGCTTGATTTGCAGCAACCTCTACCCAATGGTGTATCGGTGACATGCGCGTTTTCCAGCTGTGTCGCCTTTCGCCCATAGCCGTTCAACGCTTCTTCCATATGCAAAGCGTGAATTTTTCTTGGAGGAGTTTTTGAAGCTCATCAAGCGATATGACAAATGTCTCAACGTACTCGTACGAGAATAATAAAATAAAGGTATGTCATATCTTTAATGTCTCATTCTATTTTTTTACTTTCATACACAACTCTGACCACAGTCGACATGGGAAACTTATTTTTCAATTTACCCTCGTATCTAAATAGTGTTTTTTAGACTTGTGTAATATTTCTTTAATTATTATTTATATTTATAATATGCTTTGTATTAATCTTTTTCCGCATACATATTTCTTAATTGTTTAATATTTTTATGTGTCACTGTATGCATTTTTGAAATTTTCAAACTTAACACGGGTGTATACGATACACATACGACATATACACCTATGTACGCCCTCTAGCAAGAATGAGTCAGTACGATATCTGTATCTGCTCTAAGCAGGAAGCTGAGAGCGAAGATATTAATATAAATTGAACAATTTTTGCCGCTTCTTTGGTGGTAAACTGTTTTATCATAAAACTTTCAACTGCTCGTTATACAGTCTTACTATGGAAAAGAAAAATAAGCAATGTAAGAAAGTTATATACTGTTCAAGTCAAAACACTAATTATCCTTCGCCTTATAATTAGCAACACAAAATTTAGAATTACTTGGGATTTATTTTTTGAGTTTCTTGTTTCAGAAGATGAATATTTTGAATCCTTCCAATGATTATACAAGATACTTAAAATTTCCTCAGTAATTTTAATCTTAGAAAAGGATCTTCCTTAAATGCTGAAAGAATGCTTCATAAAAATAAAGAAATAATTTTAATAGTAGTCTCAAATTTCTGATACATTAATTTTCTGAAATCTCGAAATGTCCTCAAAACTAAATATGTTTTCATAAAACATTAACCTCACTGTGCTGCTTTATGCATAGTTCAAATTCTCAAAAGTCATTCGATTGAAATTTACGGGATTTCATGCTTAGCTTAGTGGTTTAGAGCGCTTCATTGAATCTTAAATCTCTTGACGGATAAATAAAAAATGGTAAATGTTTTAAATAAACGCAAAGTTAGCAAGTAACCTCGGCATAAAATTTAAATGAAACTTGTAATTTTTTACTGATTTGTTCGTACAAAGAAAAAGCATAAAGTAAACCAATCATATTCCTAGTTTAGTTTCAGATTCATATTTGATTTTTAAAAGATTTATTTCAGATAAGCGTATTTATCATAATTATATTCAAAATAAGTTTGAAAGTATATCGAGAAATATACGGAAATTCTCCAAAACTGTTCCTTAATATTGAACTTGGTTTTTCAAGGTTTTTTTTTTTTTTTTTTTTTTTTTTTCTTGTTGTTTGTTTTTGTTTTTTAGTCTGCCATTATTTGAGTAAGGATAAACTGGTAGTTCGCACGGGTTTGAATTCTGGCGATCGTAATAGCTGAGTGGGTAATTTTATAGTTTTTATAGATAAAGCTGTTTAAAAAGCAGATGGGAATTCGAAATAATACACTTGACAATTCTTCAAGCACAGGCGATAATGAAGATTTAACACTAAATTCTTATACAGTATGAGTACATTTTTCTCATTACATATGTCTCCAAAGTTACTCCATATGATTTCTTCCTTTTCCTGATACATTGTAACATTTTGTAGCATTTGTAACATTTAAAATCGTATCGGTTGCACTGTCCGTCAACACATCAATATCGGGAACTGGTGTGGCAAAGATTATGTGCTTTATGCTTCCCTCCTGATTACGAATGCTGTCAGTAAACTCATTATTTACAGCAAGATTTAACACTTCTTGGATGACTTCTAACAGAACCAGTTTCTTTGAAACTTTTAATAATATTCCTGAATGTTGTTAACGTCTACAGTAGAGTTATCCAGCGGGATTGATATTGACCCCCTAGGGAGCCAATGACTTTTTAAAAGATTCAATGATGATCAAGAAATCGATTGGGCGTCAATATTCGAATAGTGGACAATACGTGAAATATAAAAACGTAAACCAGAGGAATATAAGAAATCATAATAAAAAATAGGAAGACCAGAAAAATGGAAAACAAGAAAGAGATGATTTGAAAGTTAAATATTTTATGCTAAATACTAAGAAAATTGTGCCAATTCATCAACGAAGCCATCACTTTAATCAAAATCGAACTTCTGCAAAATTAGAATATAATTTTGTTTCTTAAAATTTTTTTATATTTATAAAATTAAAAATAATTAAAGTGAAAAATGAAATTAATATAAATCTAATAAACGATATAGTAATTATCTTTAATGTATTTGTGTATTTTATTTCTAGTATTATTACGTTGTATACTGTGTATTATAGAGAAAAATGTAAGGGGACACTATTTTTTTTTAAACGCGTCGATGCAAGAAAAACGTTTGGAAATCCCTACTCTAGAGGACTGCATTTATATGAACTTCTATGTTACAGCTAATGCATGATTTAATTTTATGATACTGTTACGTTATTTTCTTCCTTCACATTCGTAGATTTGGAGTGAATAACGACGACACTTGATGAAGTATCGAAACACACTTTATTTAGCCAATATTAATCAGGACAGCTCCAATAACACTTTTTACAGTCGTCGAAGATCTACTGTAAACACGCTGGAACAATCAGCGACACAGCCTTCACACTGTCAGGCAATAACGGTAGAGACAGCTTCCTGCAAAGCACCCGACTCTGCTTTCCGGAGTATAGCTCCCGACTCTGCTTGGTCGTTCTTGGAACCCAACGTACTCTCGAGACTCTCCACGCTACAACTGGCGATGCACTCGACGACACACGAGCACAGCTCCCGAATCTTCGGTTCAGTCGTTCTCGGAGCTCAACGCGCTCTTTCCATGATGTATTAACCGCGATACACTAACAGACTCCTTCGCTGCACTCGACGACCCACTCGGCACTCGCTGCCCGGCTGTCAACTCAATCGAATCCGCAGAGATTGACTCGCCAGACGAGACACCAACTCGATACTAACTAACTCGCACTCTAGACGAGGCACACACACTAACTGACTGCGGACCAGCAGGGTTTATATAGCTTTCGGCTTGTGTTCGAGAACATTCTGGACTAAACCGGTAAGAATTCGTTCCAGAAAATTCTCAATCCGTCCATAGTATATCGCTAATTTTGTCGCCAAATGGGCGATTTCTCGCCAAATGTGGCAACTTTGCCTTCCCTTGTCATTTTATGGCAACCCTAAAACTGCTTTGCGGGGAAGCCATCTCACCGCGCCTTGACATTTTGTAACAATACCAACAAAATCCACTTGGGATCTCATACACCTTAAACTCCTTATGATCTTCGAATTATGTGACTGTTGCAAGAACTGGAATATTTTATTTATTTTAAAAGCAATTATTTCCAACTTTTTACAGCTGACTACATAATATAGCTGCTTTCTGAAATAGTAACCAGAAAGTTTGTGTTGCTACAAATATTTTTGTAATTTAATCCGCTTTGTGACAAACTTTTTCGTCATGTTTCCACTTTGGGCGCATGATAGTTAAAAAATGGCTGGTGGTACATACTTGAAATTTAATGGAATTTTTTATATGGGACCTATTTTCTATTGGAACCAAAAATATGATGAATATTTTAATATTAAAAAAATTTATGCATAAAAGCATTACAGTTTTTTAATGAAATACATGTCATAAAATCAACTCCAAATGAAATAAAAATTTAACATGAAATTCTTAGAATGTTTGGTTCACAGTAGTTTCCAAATGTTATAAAGGCTATATATTAAATATGGAATTAAATTATGCGATAGAATGTTTTAAACTGCGCGCGCCAGGTGAAATCATGACGAAACATTTTGTCACAAAGCGGATTAAATTATAAAAATAACTGTGGCAGCACAAATTTCTCATTACTATTTCAGAAAGCAGCTATATTATGTAGTCACCTGTAAAAAGTTGGAAGTAATGGCTTTTAAAATAAGGAAGTTATACCAGTTCTGGCAACAGTCACATATTCGAAGATCTTATGGGTTTTAAGGTGCATGAGTCCCCTTAACGTTTCCTTTGGTCGAATCCATTTTGTTATTAAAAAAAATTTATTACATTGTTAAAAAATAATGGGATTACATAATAGGAAAATTTCGTATTTCTAGCTTATTTCGTGAAAATTCTCATTTATAGAAAAATCTTTGTACTCACCAAGTACATTGTTTTTGTCTACGTAAGGAAACATATATATATTACAAATACGAATTCATTGTATTCATATTTTATTATGAATAGCTTTACCCAAGCAAATGCTGGAAACGAGAAAACCTCAGCTTGCTGAGATTTGCAGATACTAGGAATAGTCATGTGAGAAAATGCCTTTCAGCACTGACTGAGGATTTTCCAAAACGAATCTTGTATTTAAAGAATCCAGTAGCATTTGCAGTGCATTCATCCGCCAATTTCAGAACAGGGCAACGTAATCCCTCTTTGAAGCAACATTAATCTCTGTAATGCATAGCACTGCGCCTGCCAATATATGGCAGCGTTTCCTATCTTCCGTTTTCCACCTCGCCGATTAACTCCGTCTTATAAATAGAACTAAAATTTCGAGGCTTTCAGTTCTCTCTTATGGCATACAATAATATAAATCTGTATTCAGAAATAATGTCACTAAGCTTCAAACTCTATCTGCTACTTGTGATTTGCACTTTATGATACTGTCGTTGTTTTATAAACATAAAATCATTTGAAAACGAAGTTTCATCCGAAAATCGTTAAGATTTTATAATTTCCCGTGTATTACACAGTAATCCGTATATATTAAAACTCCAGTATTTGAGTTCTTGGAAAGGACGTAGATGGAAATCACTTTCGCGGTATAATTCACACAGTTTCACAGTATAATTGCTCAATTTATTTAACTTATCTTCGAATTTTTTGTTTGCTGTTGATGAAGATTGATTGGTAGTTTGGATCAAATTTGGAATTCGATTTTTAACCCTTCCTTCTGATCCGATAGTCCTGAAAATTTTCACATATGTGTATATGCGACGACAATGCTGATGATAATATTTCATCTCCTAGGCTTGCTTTATGATCAAAGCAATAAACACAAAATTTTAGGCTTTTTATTCTCGGGATAAATCGAAAAATAACTGTCCAAATAAAATTTTTGAAGTTTTTTTTTAGACCAAAGGAGCAATTTGTCCGCAAGGACTTAATTTCGTTTCAGCATTTTGCGTCGAATCACTACAAGCTTTGTTTCACTTTTCAAATGATTGCCATCCAATGTTTTAGCCCTTTAATATATTTAAAGAAATTAAAGAATGAAGAATCTGCATAAATGTATATATGTTTCTCGCACTGTGATAAAACAACGGTACTTAGAGCCATCCAATTTTGAATAACGTAATCCTCCCGCAAATATGGGCAACTGGAAGCCCAAATTTGAAATTTGGAATTTGTTTTATTATCGATTTCATATTTTGTAAAACTTTAACGAATTTTTGGTAAACAAACTCAAGGATTTCAAAGCGAGCAATGGCAGCTTTGTACAGAAAATACATTTTATCTCCAGCGCGCGAGACTGCGTTTCGGAAATTCTAAAGATAGGCTCATTTAAAAATTATTTTCAATATTTGCTGTTGAACTCAATTTTATGGTTTAAGTGCGAGGAACATGATATTTAATAAATAAGGGTAACAGATAAAATGTTAAAAAAACGCCCCTTTGGACGTAATTTAAAATCTGAAACTTTTCAGATTTTTATTTTTTCCTTTAATTTCAAAGCTAATAATTGAATGCTGAGTTTAAAATGAAAGAGAGAGGTTATTGTATACTCACAGTGATGGATAAAAATAAAATGATTTATTTTTGTGTTATTAAGGACTTCTTGAGTCATGATGAGATCGGATTCCTAAATGAAGATAATATTTAAGTTGGCTGTACATTTGCTCCATCTAATAGCAGTACTTATACTAAAATTCGAATGATACGGATTGGAAACATTATGAAAAAAAATGACGCCACGCCTATTTTTTTGTCACGCTGAATGGGGGGGGGAAGTGATCTCTCCGATATTCAGAATTGGTAATTTTTCGTTCTTCGTTTCCTTTCCAGCATACTACAGAAAGAAAACTATGAAATACAAAACGTTTCAAATTACTGAAACTACGTAATTCCTCTATTAGTGAATACTTAAGAATCTGTAAGCATGTATGTATGTATTTATGTATATATGGATGCATGTATGTATGTATGTACATATGTATGTATTTATGTTTGCTTAGCCCATTTTGAAACCTCCAGCAACTACAGTTAACAAATTTCGAATATCTACAGCCTTACACACGAAAATAAGGAATTTTTAATTGCGAGTTTAATTTTTAGCTATTTTATATTATCTGGAAATTTAGTAAACTTTTGCCTAATAAATTCCGCTATTTCAAACCAATGTATTGTCCTTGTGAAAATGTTAAGTTTTTTATGCTTTAAATATAATAAGAAAACAGCGATTTAAAAAAGAAATTCTTCTAGGCAAATCGCAATATATTTATATATCTTTCAAATTTTAATCGACAATCATGGCGATCTGAAAGAAGAGTATTACCACTGTCGGAAGAAAAGTAATTTTATCTTCATGTGTCAGTGGGCTACCGTTTGGTAAAGCGTAAGATACGTAATTTTTCTTCTAATTTGTGTGATATGGATTAACAAACTAATAAAATTATACTACACTCATAAAATTATAATAAATGCACTCAAATTTTAAGGTACACAGTGATACAGTGATTTTCCTCTTTTGGTTTAATATGTATTGTGAAATTTTAACAACTCGATTAAAATTATTTTGGCCACTTTTTTCATCGTTTTCGAAATATTCGTGAAACATTGTCAGAGAGCGCGCTTTAAATTCTGCTTCAAGGGCTCTACGCTGTTCTTGAAAGTTCTACACTGCGCTAAGGAACACACGAAGATGGGGCTATTTAACGTCTTTAGAAAGAAATATTTACGAACACGCAACAGCGACGATATGAACCTATTAAGGGGAGCGTTATTTCAAAATTGAAACTCTATTAATATCTATCTTTTCTAAGAAAAACAATTATACATTCCTTAGCATGTGTGATTTCCATTGATAGCAAGAACGCAACAACATCGACGTGACCGGGACGGGGAACGTGAGCGCAACTTTCTTATATATAAGCCCTGAGTATAGACCACGTGGTGTGGTTTGTTGTAATCATGTGCAGACTGTGAACATAATCTTGGTCTGAAGGTAAAATGTGCAAACTTTCATCAAGATCAGAATAAAACTGTAGATTTGTATGAATTACAAGCATGCAAATAAATAAAATAACAAATTATATATATATGTGTGTGTGTGTGTGTGTGATATTTTAAATGCTTGGACGACACTGATACTTTTAGCAGCTTGCAGTCGTCATGTCTGAGGATGAATGTTTTGATGCGCTGCAGCTTAAAGTCTGCGTAGTTAGATAGATGAAAGCATAATCCAAAACTTTCCAGGCTTGGCCATTTCAAAACACAATTTTATTCCATTATAATTCAAATCAGATCATTTTTATAGGCAATGAATCAGATAAGAGTATTTATACTAAGCAGGCGCATGAGTGAAGCTAAACTGCTATTGTTTAATTTTAGGTTGTTATGCAACGTGGAAAGTTCTCCAATTTGGGAGAACAGATGAACTTAGGGGGGAGAACAACAAATTTAGAATAGTTAATTTTGAGGTTCCCAATCATTTCTTAGCGCAGCCATCGTATTTTGTTATATCCTATATTTATATACGTGAGTGTTCATATATATGTGCGTGGGGGAATACAGCGTGATATTCTTGCGAGTGGCAACACACTTCTTTCATATCACCAAGTTTTTATGATTAAATGTAAAACATGACTTTCTCATTTCTTTCCCTTTGCAGGATGTTCCTAAATCCGTGTCCGATGACAGATGACCCTCATTGTGACCACCTTTTTTTACATGCTTTTTAATAATAACTTCTTAAATACCTAGCCGCTAAAGTTGCTTATGCACTAAAAAATAATAAATAATATTTTAGCATCATAAAACGTTTGGTCTGATCGTTTTCTGCAAGTTATACAGATCGTGGAAGATTTGAATTTACACTTTTTTTAACAAACTTACTTGAAGTTTCAATCTGTTCTACTATTGGTGCCACTATTGGTGGTAACAGAGGTAATCTATGAAATGTTTTTTTAATTTGAGTTATGAAAATTTATTTGGGGCCAAATAATTTCAAAATTCAGCTCTAACTAAAATAAAAAGAAAAATTATTATTATTGTTCATTTATCTTTCAATCATTTCAATCATTTCATTAACAAACATGAGTTTATATTTTTTTTTCGAAAGAAGTAATTAAAAATCAAACTTAAAATTACTTTTAATCATCCAAAGACATTTTATCGCATACTTTCTTATAAAAACGTTATATCTTTTTTTTAACCGTCAATATTCTTTTAAGTATTAAGAAAATCGCGTAATTTTTTTAGCCATAGAAGAAGAAAACGATTACGTCAAATAGTATCTGAAAAGGTCAGACGTTAAGCATTCCAGTGAGCATTCCTTTGCTTTCCGTCCCCTTTTTATGAAAAAATTTTGCTTTTCCAGCTGAAAAACATGATTTTTTTTAAATGCGCAAATGCAAGTAATTACAGTGAATCTGATATATTGATTATTTTCTATGCCATGCTTTCCATACTTGTTCTTATGTTAATCTGTTGCGAATAAATTACATGATGAGACTTTCTTTGCGTATGTGTAATAACTTAAGTTCCATTTCTTAAGTAGGATCTCATCTCTGAGATTTTGCTTTCTATTAACAATATTTTAATTTCATTATTATATCGCAAATTATTTTGGGATTAATTTATGAATTATTTGACTTCAGATTTTGTTTTTGCTACTTCTTAAAAATAACTCTCTGCTCCAAAAGTTTGCAAACAAGTCACGTAGGCGAATGAAACATGCATTAACTGAATTTGGGATGTTACAGGAAGTTATATTACTCTTAGGTGCAACATAGTTTGTATTGTATGGAAATGAAATTATGGTATTCTTTAGCCTGAGGAGGTGACGCATTTTAAGAAAGAGAATTTCACGAAAAACATTTCAGCTACTTTAATCCGAAACAGATCCATATATTACTACAAAAACCTTATTTGTTACATGTCTCACTTTTAGAACCCGTTGTTATCTCTTATGTAGGTGATAACGTGGGAATTTCCTACAATTCAGATTAGTAAATGACTCGACAGCCATTCCATGACAGATGTCAAGGGATGTGTTCTCTTACGGCTGGCCAGAAATATCACGAGGGTTGAACAAATTTGTTCCTTCCCCGTCCCGATTGATATAAAAATTAGCTAGGTGATATTATTATTATATTTCAAACTGAACTTTTGCGCAAGTACTTTGCATGAACTTTTTTCAAATAGATGTGAAAGTGAATGTTATGCTCAATTAACCAACGCTTCTGAAAACAATTTAATCCATCATCATTGCCAAAGGTATCCAGTATCATTGCCAACAACTACCTGTTCTCAGTATTTAAATCCCCAATTACTACATAACCTCCAGAATAGCACCAGCATACCAAGAAAGTTTTCACGAATCTATAGCCAACGGCAACCTCTCCCTTCTACTTACAACAGTTAATATCATGGAACTTATGAAGTGAAGCTGAAATAACATCTAATTTTTAAAAGTGCCTTTACTACATGCAACCACAACAATCGAGCAATATAGCGAGATATGAGACTCTTAACAATGGAAACCTAATTAGAACATACTTATTTATCAAATTGTAACTTTATTACAAGAACAGTTGTGTATAAAAACCTAACAATACCGCTCAAAATTGTAGCATTTAATTTCAAACTTCGAACCTAAATGCAAAAAAGTAAAAATGCTAACAGAACTAGAGATGTGCTACCATAGCGAGAGGCAACAACTGTGGAAATATCAACGTAAAAATTTTTTTTCCAGATCTGACAAATACCTGGTCAAGCGGTAGAGGGATAGAATACCCCCCGGAAGGGTCAGAGCTGGAGATGTGGAGCACAATACATTGGAAGCAATGGCTATCGAGGCCACTTGCGGGCATTGTGGAGTGCAATTGTCTGGTAAATTAGTGCAGCTAGAGAATACCCATATTACCAATCGTTGACCAATGTGTGATTCACCATATTTCACCATATCCATATCCATTGCTTGGTGATAATTTACTTAGTACCTAGTACTTAAAAATGAGATTTGGGATAAAGTATGATTTCGGGCAACAGATGTATCGTATTAAGAAATGGGATTTCTGCATGAAAAATTATAAAACAGGCTTGGGTCAAAGAATTGTTTACAAAGCTGAAAGATTCTTTATTCCTTAAATTCATTTAAACTGGGTTCCTCAGGAAATAGTTTCCGATAATTCTTTCCATAACATTTCTTATTTTTGAGTTGAATCAATTCATCCATTACAAATTACTTACTTAAATGCCTTTTCTTTTCTTACCTTTGCAAAATGCTTCTTTAATCCTATTTCCAGTGATTCGATTCCGAATGATTTTTCACTTTCATACTTACTTAACAAGATTATCTAACTGAAATGAAATGCTGTTACTGCTTTAGTTTACATCGAATAGTAATTAATAATTAATCTTCATCTTAAGGACAAGGAAGGGGTTCTCTTAGGAAAAATACTTTAAACCAGACACATACTCATCATCTCCGTTACATGTACGTATTTCCTCAATTTCTTTAATTTGATATATCAGCTGAATAAGGACGTATGTCAGAGGAAATTTCAGTGCTATTCAAACACAAATAACATTTTCATGTTTTATTGATATATCATCATACCAGATATTACAAACTAAAAATTCTTGAAAAAAATTCTGCAACGCCTTTTACCAAATCAATCCCCCAATAAATATAGATCATTTTATTTCCAACTTTTCTAACAAGGATGCTCCAGGATGTCATCACCTGCTGTAACTTGTGATGTTCAAAATCGGTAACGGAATGAGTTTTCGAGCTGCATTCATCTATCTTTTTTTCTTTTCCCCAAAAGGTGATATTAGTCTTGAAATTGGATTTCCGTTAATTCACTATAAATGGCGTATCACTTTCCAAATCGTTGCTACCAAATATTATTGCCCTGTATTATTTTTAAAGAAATTAAATAATGAAGAATCTGCATGTATGTATGTACGTTTCTCGCGCTATGAATAAACGACGGCACCTATAGCCATCAAAATTTGAATAACGTAGTCCTCCACCCGAACATGTGCACCTGAAAGCCTGGATTTTGAATTTCGAATTTGTTTTATTATTTATTTCCTATTTTGTAAAGCTTTAATGAATTTTTTATTAACAGACTCAACAATTTGAAATCGAGCAGTGGAAACATTGTTTGAAATAAAACATTTTTAACTCCAGGGCGTGAGCCTTACTACTTTATCTTTCAAATTTAGTTAACAGACTCGGCTGTACGAAAGTAGTATGCTTCCGCGGCCAGAAATAAAATATTTTATCTTCCACTCGCCAGTGTTTTTCCATTCAGTAAAGCCTAAGAGACTTTCAAATTTATTCTTGAAGTTTATTTAGTAATAAACAAAGCGATCTGAAAGCAATAAACACAGTTCTGAAATATACTTTTTTCTAAATTTTAATGTGATTGATTTAAGCAAACAAGCATTAAAATGAGACTTCTAATGATATACATTCAATATTTTTATTACATGCCATTAGCTGGATAATTGAAATCATTATACGCTTTCCTATTTTATGATAACTATTTTAGATGGCTGGTCGGGTCAGCGGATATACTTAAAGAAAAAGTAGAGCTAATGTAAAAATATGTATGACAATCTCTAACACTCTGTCGAGAATTCTAAATATATGTTTTGATATGGTGAACTGAGAAAAGACTGAAAAAATATTGAAATGGCCATGCCTACACTTAAAACTGCATCGAGAATTCTAAATATATGCATTCTAAACTATGCAACTATTACATATTTTGTGATTTTTTTGTCGAACTGTCTGCAGTGTAAGTGTAAAGAAAACGATACTTAATAATAAAGCTGAAAAGACAAAAAAAGGAACTTGTTAGCAGGAATGTAAGAGCTGAGTGGTAGGCGGCGAGCCAACGAGAGCCTGATAAACCTTACCAAACGTTTTGAGCGAAAGTTAAAAATTTGAAACGTTTCAGATTTTATTTTCTTGTAGAAACATGTGTTTGTGTATGCATATATATATATATATATATATACAGTGTGAGAGAGTGCATAAAGAGGATAAAACCGAAAACTTGGCGTTCGAGTGTTAATTAAAGCTGAGAATTTCATGGCTAACATTCAAATGCACATCTTTGGTTGGAAAGGTCTCAACCTCGCAAATGATTGCAACTAGTTAATTATCTAAATTATTAGGGGGAAATTATCTATTAGAGGAAACCACTAACTTGATATCAAGTATCAAGGTAGCAGTTGTTTTGCTCTTAGCCATCTTCCATCCTGTCTTCCTGGACTTACTATTGATGTCTACTTACTACTTGCTGCCCTCATTCTACTTGAAGCGCCCTTCTATGGGATATGAAGTTCTGACAGCCGGAACGCAGCATGAGCTTTTCATGCTAATCTCGACATGCAGCGGAGGTTGGAGTTAGTTGATAATACTCAACCCTTGATTACATACTTAACTTATTTCAATCGTTTGCGAGGTTGAGACCTTGCAAACCAAAGATGTGCATTTGAGTGTTTGCCATCAAATTCTGAGCTCGAATGAACACTCGAACGCCAAGTTTTCAGTTTTAGCCGCTTTGTGCACTCTGTTTGAGTTTGTCACTAAACTGATTGTCCAACATTTGGTCTCGTTCATTCGCTTCCCCAACACTGTTGTAAGTTCAGATTGGAATTCTAATATTCTTCTTTTGCGCCTCTCAGAGTGGAATGCAACCCTATGTTCTATGGTAATTATTGCTCATTTGGATGAGTACTATCACCCCTCTTAATTTGTAAAAGTAATTTAGAATCACCCTGTATATATATATGTGTGTGTGTGTGGGATCTTAGCAAACAGTTTTTCTTTCTCATAAAAGCAGCTACTTATATCATATAACTTGAAAGGGTTTCAAATGATGAATACCTTAAAATGCTTCAAATTAGTTCTCAGGGAAAAGTTAGATGACAAAGAATTTTTTATTGTTGTGTTATTTTGTTTTATCTTGCAGTTCAAGCTTCTCGAAAAGGATTAGATTACAGATGCAGAAATTTATGAATGAATAGTGAACATGCACATCGTTTTCAAAATGTATTTAACATCCAATATCAGCAATAACTTCTAGTACACCTTTGTTCGTCAACGGAATCTTCAGTTACCCATGATTTGGAATGTACTGATAAATTATTTTCTTGAGTAACAATAAAGTTTGTTTTGCGATCATGTTTTCCATTCTTTTTATCACTGACTTTAAGTAGAAACGAATGTTCAGGTTTTGTTTCTTGCCCACCTCGCGATTTTACAGCTTTTATATGCTTCTACACTTACTGCAGTCAGAAGGTTCTGATATAGTAGCTTTTTATTTTTACAGAGTTTTACATTTTCCTTAGATTTAAAGCACACGTAGTTTTTCACATTAAGTATTTCATATAATAAATAAATTTTTCTCACTCTTTCATATGAAACTGCATTGCCATTTGGTTCTTTAACGAAAAAAAGTAAAAGCAAATGACAGAATTCTCTTATATAAGCCAACTTAAGCAAACAGTATCCGGAACATTCTAGTAGTGCTTAAGACGTAAACGCAACTAATTACTCTTAGTTGCCAAATTACGTTTATGCATTCAAAAAAGATAACATTTAATCATATTTATGAATATTAATATACTGTTAAGAATTTTGTATTTAGATAGCTAATTTTAGTAGAATCATAGTTAAAATTGTTGTATTTCCCCGTGCAATGCAGCACGAGACAAATTTTAAAAGGAAGCTATGCCGGAAAAGTAAAACTACAGGTGCACGTGTTAATTTGCATTGATATAGAATAAATGTAATTGGCCACTACGTTAGCTGTAACCGTTATTCCATCCTCTTTTCCAGAAATCTCGAAAAGCAGAAATTAATAGGAATATATCGTGACCTGTTGAAATCTTTAAAATCCCAGAAAGAGATAATTTCAGTTCAGTTGTTTAGTTACTGTTATTACGAGTTGTGTTAACTGATGTTGTTATTGTTGCGAATTCAGCGTGAAATCGAATTAGCTTTCTCTTTAAATGCGCTGTGCATTGCTTATATTTAACGATTTTAGCAGTTTGAAGTATAAACACTGATTATCACTGCGTGATATTGCGAACGCTTGCACGAATATCTCTGAGAATATTTCCAGAGTTCTGATATATTTTGTTTGATAAGAATCAATTTTATTGACTTTATATCGGACTTGTGCATGCAATCTATTACGAACCCGTACGCATGCAACAATACATTTGTTACTACTCTCTCTGAACTATTTCAGTCTCTATGAAAGTTGTTCTCTAATTTTTGTGGAATTATAGAATGTCAGTTATCATTTGATTACAATGCCATCATCGCTCTAATGATGTACTCTTGAAAGAGAAGGTAAATCTCATAATATAAGCAAAGAGACAATAAAACTTTCAAGCAAGTTTCGAAAGCTTAAGTTAGCAAACATATAGAGTTTGAGACAAACCATGTAATTTCTTAAATAAATACTATACAAATATTTTGCTGTAATGTATTCTAATTCTTTGTTAACTGAGATACAAATTGGTATATTTTAGTAACTTTTGATTTCTCCTGATAATTGTTGGAAATTGTCTCATTTTGATGGAAATTTTTAAATGCCTGTCTTTAAGGTTGAGCATTTCCATATAAAATAGGAACTGAAGTATTATTTTATTACAAGAATGCAAGCCAGAATAATATAATATGAATTTATGATAATAAGCATTTATTTAAATTTTAAACCGTTACCGTTAAATGAAATTTATGAATACTTAAATGAAGTGAAACTTGAGCATCTAGATAATGTTCTTCTCTGTCAATGGCTTCCATGATTAAAACATGTTACATTCTGTAACATATTTCGCCGACTGGCAAAATTTTAATCTAGTACTTATTTAGTGCCCGAACAGAATTACATATCCCAGAAAATTATGTTTGAGCTCTTGATAAACTCTTAACATAGATAAACATCTCCATGGAGACGTTTGCAATCAGGAATGCTGTGCAAGCTTGCCTTACCTGTTCGCAGTAATGAAGATTCCGCACCAAATGAATCAGTGTGGAAGGGGTTTGAATACCATTCTTAGTTTTGAATAATTCGGAGAACGAAAGCTTTGATCATTCAGATTTAAATAAAAGCCCAGTTTGACTTCAGAAATTAACTATGAAAATAATGCGATTTTTTGGTGTTCCATTGTTTTAACCGAGTACTCGAAAAGTCCTTTGTTATTCTTAGTATTGTTCAAGGCTCATCTCATTTTCAATATACAGTATGCATTAATAATACATTAAAAGTATTAAAGGCCACTGCAAATGTTTTCTATTATTTCCTTTATGAATAAAGTTTGACTTCAACCAGGAAATTAAAAATATCTCACTGCAGATTAAAATCCAAACAAATATTTCAACACTTTTATGAAAAAGAAACATTCCAAAATCAAGCATTAAAATAGACAAAATCCATCGCCAATATTAGATTGAATTTTGCTTCACTTAATTGATTTCATCTTATCTTTTCTGTAATGGCTAATCTTTAAGAGATTTAAGCTCATTTTCTATGTAGATGAGATAAAGAAACCGCATGGAAAGATAAATGCATTTAGTTTTAATACGAACAGCCTACAGATATTCACTCAGTATGAACAATGGATAAAATAAGTACGATAGTGGTGTAGCAATGGGAAGATATGAGGTTTTTAAGGATCCCCGTCATAAGGAGTGCTGTATAATGAAATTTTAACCAGATCAATTTTAATAAAAAATGTTATATTATTGTATAAAAATATTATTTGATTTAAATAAAAAATATTTTTATTTGTAGAGATATTTGGTTATTTCGATGCTGGAGAAGTGAAAAACAAGCAACGCCTTCGCCGGAAATCGAACCACGGACCTCTGAAATACTAGCTCAGTGTACTGACCACTACACCATGAAGGCACGCTAGGAAGGCGGGAGAAATACCTTATATACTCCCCCTTTAAAAGGGCGACTGTGGTTTTTAGGGGACCCGTTCGCCACATCCTGGATGAGGAGAATCATCATCCAACACCCTTTTAGTTCGGGCGCCACTGTAGAGATATTAGTTTATTTTGATGCTGAGGAAGTGAAAAATGAGCAACGCCTAAGCCGGAAATCGAACCACGCACCTCTGAAATATCGGCTCAGTGTGCTGACCACTACACCACGAAGGTACGCTAGGAAGGCGGGACAAATAAATTATATATTTATATCAAATATGTTTTCATTTTGGTAATGCATTCATAAAAATATCTAAGTTTTGAATTGCGGAATTGAAAAAAAACATAATACTAGAGCACTAAAATTTCTGCTTCAAACCAGGTTTTGTTCCAGGTGACGTAGGTAGCACATAGTTTTCCTGTAGGCTGTTCATTGATTTCAATTTATTAATTATCTGAGAGACATCCGTATGTGTTTTTGAAGGATAATACGCAATAAAAAAATCTGATGTGTACACCACATGACATCTTTGAACGGAATATTAAATTATACGCATTTTTTCTTGCGTTTCATTTAAACTTATTGGATTGAATTAAATCTACTTCACCGACAGCGCATAAACCACAATAGAATAAATGTATTCTTTAAAATTCACTCTAGTATTTGTTTATCATAGCGACACTCTGGCGCTAGATTCACTTAACAGTATTATATTTCGTTCATACGAGTATTATAACTCATAATGCACAAAATTTGGTACTACTTTGGTAGACGGTTGCATGGATTTTTGGCGATTTACGTTGGCGCAATCGTTGGCGCGATTTTTACAAACGTCAGCTATCTTGAAAACCGCTGTTTTTACGCATAGTAAAGTATTCGAAACTTAAAAAAAAATAAATATCGTTAAAAGTTATGGATTCATTTTTTGTTGAAAATGTCGTTTTTTAAGATGGCAGGAAAGTGTAAATAAATACATTTACTATGAGTATAAAATACTAAAGTAAGATTATTATTACTTTCATATAGCAAAGAAGAGAATAAAAACATCGCTATAAAAACATTGTGCCAACGTTCAATTAGATTAAAATATTACTGAAATTGAATATCGAATTAAAAACCATCATACCAACATTTATAAGAATTAGAATATTATTAAATTCAAATACTTTAAAATACGTTATATAGAATATAATAATCATTAAAACATATGGACAATAATTATCTCAGCGATTTTTGAAAATAGTGTATTAATTTTTTTAACAAAAATTGAAGTATAAAATTATAAAATAAAAGAAAAATATGTACTTACATTTTTTTAAGAGTCATTTAACCTGTTGTTTATTGATAAGTACCACAAAAAAATCGGAATCATAATTTAGATAACATCTTTGAGGACATCTTTGAAGGAATTCGAAGATATAAAATAAATTTCAAAATGGCGCGGAAATGCACAAATTGTCAGTAACCAGTCAGTAACCAGTCAGGGTGCTGATTACAGCTCGTTAATGCACAAATACTGTATAACCAATCAGACAGCTTATTACATCACGCCTAGAATTAAAATTATTTAAAAATTCATACATAATAAAATCATTTTTAAATGCAAAATTAAATTGTATTTTAGTATTTAATAGCCAAAAATAATGTTTAAAACATTAGATTAAATTTATACATATTAAAACCAATTACTTTTAAAGTAAGGTGACGTCATTGATTACATCATCCACAAGATAAAATTTTATAAAACATGTTAAACAATAAAATTTTTATTTCAAATAAAAATGCACAATTAAATTGATTTTTAATATTTAGTAGCCATAAATAATATTTAAAACACGAAATTTATGCACAATAAAACACATTTTTTTCAAATAAAATATCGGTTTTTAAATAAGTTATCGGTTACCATAAATAACTAATCCAGCAATGGGTTTACTATTAATTGTATTACTCCCCAAAAGAAAATCGCCAAAGAATCGCCAAAATTCGTGCTACCGTTTACAAAAGTAGCACCCAAAATTTATATCATTTAAAGAATAGAATTTTCTAATCGTTGCCACATGTTCTATTCAAATACTATAATAAAGATAGAATGATGTATAAAAGAAATTAAGCAAACAAAACAAAAAAGAAACAGTTTTTCATAGACGATTGAGTATTTCTCATTCAATTAACTCAGTTCTCACTTCGCGAGAAGGCAAAAATACATAAAAACTCAAAATATCTATATTAAAAATTACGAAGTAAATCTTAAACACTTATTTCCTCGAAAAAATTCGAGAAAAGATTAAGCATGATTTAATTGGCAATAATAAATGAAGACGTTATTTTTGTTGTTGCGAAGCTAAGTTTCTCTAGATTGGCAACAAATCCACTAGTCTGCTCTTTCAAATGTAAACAATCAATGGCCGCCATAAAAATAAAGGCTTAGCGGCACTTAAACAACTTTAAAATTGTTGATAATTCTAAAAATATTGCATACAGATTTACTAAAGGCATAAAAACCTTAACCGGAAGATAAAAACAACATAATTCAATCATTTTAAAGCAAAAAAATGTACAACTTACAAACATATAAGAGTAAAGAAACTGAGATCACTGAGCCGGGTAACAGAGTGGATATATATATAAATATATTTATATGCGTTTGGTGCAGCCGATTGCAACCAAAATACGAGGTGCACATCTACATGTTATAGCAGTCTTATATACAAAATTTCGACGTTCTGAGGCTACTCGTTTTTGAGTTATGCGATATACGTACGTACGTACGCACGCACGTACGTATATACGTTCGTACAAACGCCACGAAAAATTCTCTTCAGAATTAATTTCAAAGCAGTTTTATAATTTTTTTGTGAGGAAACGAGTCTTTTTATCTGTCCTTACGTACCGATATCACGCAAAAACATCGTTAAATTGCATTCGATAGAGGTCAAAATGGATATTTTCGTTGAAATATGCTGCCTAAAACTTTTCGCCATTACAATACTTCCTTTGTACTTCGTACAAGGAAGTAAAAAGGCAAAAGGACTACTTTTTTTACAAAACTTCTAAGCTGAAATGAATTTCAAAATGAAATTTACAGGAAGCGTACCGAAAGCGGTTTATTACGTATTATAGAAGATCCGAGCTTATTATAGTGTTAGATACTCTGGTCAGGGCATTTTCAATCAGCCTTCCTTTGAGCAACTTTTTGTAGAAAGAATAGAGGAGGATCCTCTTTTTGTAGAGGATTTAGCCCTGTGACTGTTCTGAGTGAGATCAGACGTAATGATGTGAAGATTTTCCGATATGTGTTAATAGCAGCGTAGGAGCTCTGTCGTGATCTGGATGTTGAAATCGCCATTCCATGCATCCAATATACAGAGCGAGCGATGCAACATAAAGCCCGCCAATACAGAAGAATACACTAATATTTTTCCATTCTTTGACTATTTAATAAATGAAATTTCTATAAACAGCTCTTGAAACATAAAACGCTTCTGGAAAGTTTCATGTGTCTTCTTCCAGATGGTACCTACTCTCAACTTAACTCTGAGAACGACCAACAGATGTAAGATTTAATCCAAAAATACCAGGAAGATGTCCGCTGCAGTGAATAGCACTCGGGGGGGGGGGTTCATGTGGTATACAGACGGGTAACCAGTTTGAAAAAAATCACTGAAATATCCTGTGAATACTCTATATGTGTGTAATACTGAACGATTTCCAACTATGAGAAAACTTCTAAAAATCCTGGTAACCCTTCCTATATCTGTTGCTTTAAATGAAAGAACATTTTTCTTCTCTTTGATTGCTAAAGTTATTCTTGAGAAATGAGCCAAGATAGAGCAAATGCACTTTCGATTTATGTTACACGTATATATCATGATATTCTGTCGATGCCGAACATATTTTGACTCTTCTTAGCAAAAAGAAAAGACGCTTGGTATGCAGATTGTAGGTGTATTACTAAGGACTAAGGTGTATTACTCTTGGACTAAGAAGTCATTTTTCTTTTACATTAATTTCTGTAAAATTGCTTTTAACTTTTATACACTCTTTTAAGAACAAATTAATATCTGAAAACCCATACTCCATATAAACATTCGTTTCAATTTGAAAAACAGCAGCGAGATTTGAAATTAATTTTGAGGTATGAGTTGAAGCGGGAGACCAGCCTCCTATGAAAATTGTTTCACAACACTCCTGAAGTACCAAGATAACAATACAGCAATCATTTCATTTTCAACTGAAAAGTGCTTTCTGTGGTTTAAAGAGTGCTGCTGTCCAAAATAAATATTCTTCTTCTAAATTAGGAACAGAGCGAAAATTACAGACGAAACTTTCTAACAGCCGAGATAGCTTCTGTAACTCAAACAAGAATTATGGTATTCTCCATAAAATGTCCCTGTTATTAAACCTCTATAAATGTTGAAAGGTTTTGAAAAAAAAATTTCCAAACCCTTTCAACTTTACATTCAACCAGTCTGTTACGAACACTACATGAGCCAGACATCCACGCAGCTAACGTTGTCTAAACAAAATCTTTTCAACAGATGATGCAACCAGCGACACATGCCTGCATGTAAGTCTTTTAAAACCACACAAGTTGTTTTCTTAAAGAAACATAATGGCTCACATGATCCAAGCTTTCTTCGAACCCGTCTTCTCTCAGCCGTGGTGAAAAATCTAGGAAAATCTCTTTGCCAATGATTAAACCGCCGTTTGCGACATTGAAACATACTAAGCCGCAAACTATATTGCTTCAGCACCAGGCTTTCAACTCTGCATGCTTTAGAAAGCGAACGCCGTCATATTCACAAAAAAAAGAGAACACTTACACACTGCCTTTATGTCAATAGATTTTAAATGTTCATTTGCCGCAATGTGGTAGCCTCGTATAAAGTAAGCCTTCAGAGCATCTCGTTGGCATAACACCTGCACAACACATTTGACAGTTACATCTCACACAGAATGCTGAGCGTAGCACATAACAGTGGCATCCCTACCATAGCACAAGAGAGAGGTTGTCTTCAAGGTCATGTGCAGGCCCATCCTATAAAGCCGATCAATAACTCAGTCCTGAATGCCCATTCGCCTGATCACAAAAACTTAGTTGCGTAGGCAGACAACATTGCATTCTTAATAAAAGGCAACGGAAGACGGCAACTAGAAAAACATGGTACTTCAATATTAAGATACTTTTGCTGCTCTCTGCAGCAAAATTAAAATGCAAATATCAGCAAAGAAGTCAGAGGCTCTCATCATTCCAAAGCCAGGCACAAAACATTGCAGAAGATGTTTTATCAAGTACAAGCGAAAAACGTCAGAGCATTTGAAGACTTAAAATACTTGGGCATTACGTGGATCAGATATCTAATCTGGATGCCACACATCCAAACTTTGCGTTTGAAGACAAATGCAACAGCCTGGAGGGTACGCCAAAGTCTTGGTCCGGCTTCAGGATTCACCTGAAGACTTTAACGCGCCGAACTGGAGCGAAAGCCCCATATACCATGATATTCTCTACACAGCTATAAAGGAGAAAATTCCTTTATATGCTGCAGCCATCTGTTTGTTTTTTTACAACGTGTAGTAGGATGCCAAAATATGTATTTATGAATGATTCAACTCTCTTTTGCACTTAGTCTGTTTAAATGGTATTGTACATGATCCACCAAAGCTGCATCTTTCTTCGAAGATATGATTTGCATCTAAGAGTGAAGCAGGAAGCAATCTACATGCACATCATACCACTTCGAAAGGATGTCACATTTCTCAATATCCTGCACAATCCTACTTAATACGAACAACAAACGAACGCCGCCTAGACGAACCCAGGGCGTAAAGGCAATGGAGTGGGCATGGGAAACCATTCACTCACTCTCCACACATCTGAAGCGTTTCCTCCAGTATCCAGCCAAAAACAATTGTAATAAGAGTTTTACTACAATGACAAAAGGAAACTCGCATACTCCTTCGTCTCAAACGTTTTAACTAAGTAGACCACCGTTATTGCCCAGCTTATATGCTTCATTGCAGGTCATGATTGTTTGTCTCGTACATCTCGTACTATTAATATTTCAAATACAGACGACCTCGGTCAGGACCTTTAAATGCAGAATATATCTGGCCAAAAAGAGAGTCCCGAGCACTCTGCCTACAACTGCACCGTAACGTAATCAACGTATTTGTTACTTTCATCAAATAATATACATGCATTTCAACGTAAAATGTAAATAATAGAGCTACAATCAACAAAATTTAAAAAGTCTTAAGCATCATTGCAGCAATAGGCCAAGATATTTGCCAGCCTCATTAACGAACACTTGGAGCTAGCTGGACTAGCGACTAAGCATAACAAATATAACCTGCAGAAAATGTGCTGAAACTTACATATTCGTATGTCTTTATCAAAAATATATAATGAGCCATATTTGTGTTTTATGTGTATGTACGTTTAATGTATGTTATTATGCTATGTTTGTTAATGAATGATATATATGTTATCTTATGACTGTATAGTTTTACTTCGTAACCAGCAGAACTTGTGTATCAGCTGCATATTATGTGTTTACCAACAGTATCTCTCCAGTCCTTGTTTAGCAGCAAAAATGTTATTGCAATTTCTCTATTAAATCCACGAGAAGCATCTTTAGGGGCCCTACGGGGAGCCGTTGTCTCTAGAGAGTAGAGAATGAGGGATATATATACCTGCTTATCACTGATAGCCAACGGGTGTCTTCTCCTTTATACCCAGCCCTATTTAAAATGCGTCTAATATCATTTCATATTATAAAACTTCCACTCACACACCTTTGAAAAACGCCTGTAATATCCAGTACAAGTTTTGGTTCGTTTTTGATTTAATTGATTATGGCAAACTGCATTAGGGCTATCTGCCCAAGGCAAGGTATGACTTCGAGAAAAACGTTCTAACAGAAATTTTCTCGTATACACGTTACACATGGAGAAAACCACAGAAACGCCCATGTGGCCAGCCCGTTAACCCGCAAAAGTCGGAACTATTTCTCCAAATTTCCCTACACCAACCATATGAATGGAATAACAAATCAGTTCTATCAGAGAAAATAAGGTATTAATATTGAAATATTAAAGCCTTTTCTAAAACGTGTTGTCTACGACTTAGATATATCACTATCATCTTGTTATTAGTCGAATCTGAAGCTGTTTCTTCTGTTATTAAGCTAGTAAGGACTATTTGCTTAAGGATAGGAACTACTTCGAAAAGGATTCTCTGAGGAGAAAAGTGTCACGCATGCGAAAATCAAGAAAAACCCCAATGAAGCCAATCCGTACGCCAGAATTCAAAAAACAAGGAACACTACCACTGCTAGCTCACGCAGGCGAGCGGTAAAAGCCACTGAACACTGGTATTTCGGTTCGGAGTTCGCGTTCCAGTGAAAGGGCTGGTTGCATAGACGTTTCTCCGTGTATATTGTGGTTAAAAGCAAGTTTCCCATAAATCATCATTCACAGGGCACCTATCCCTTTAAGGATAGCGCCGAATAGCTGATTGCGTAATAAATACTAAATAAAAAAAGCTACCTCTATAAAAAAATAGGGGTAGCTAGAAGAGGGGTGCAAGAAATAAGGGTGAAATAAAATAAATAGGGGTGAAAGAAATTACTTTGCACTGGTAGCGGGTAAAGCTATAGAAATTTTGTTTTTCGGCGCGACATACGCGTCTGTGGAGACAGATTTAACTTTTATTATTTAGAAAGCAGAAAACCCTGAATTACATTTTTTAAAGCTTGTGATTTTTTTAAACATAATAAAAAAAGGATAAAAAATACAAAAATGTTATTTCACGTTTTGAAGAAACTTTATAAATTAAGTTTCAGGTTTTATTGTATGTTTTTAGTTCGTATTTTAAGTAATTTCATGCAATTCAGCATACAAATATAAGTATAATCATTTGATTAAAAGTATTCAATAAATAAATAAACAATATTTTTAATCATTTAACTAATTAAAACAATTCTTCTATTGTTCTTCTTTGTAAACGATCAGCTTTACTCGATCCTATTCTGACCAAAGACACTTTTTATTTTCAAATATTTATAAAACACGGATTTTTCTTACAATCTCTTCTTTTTCGTAACTCTACTATATTCTGAACCATATTAATAGAATTTGAATGCGGAATAACAAAATCCATGTGCATGAATTTTATAAAGTTTGTCAAAGGCAGTACAGTATTTTTCTGGTTTCGCTGTTATAATTTACACCCTTCGTATTGATATCTCTTGTCATTACTAGGCAAGTAATTGATGGCTTTCCATGCTTGTGTGCCTTTATAAACCGCTTAACAGTCACGGTGCGTTTGCAGGTCTAATTAAAATGGAATTCCATTCTGATCCGAAGCAAACCAGGATTAATGTCCGGTAGACTGCAGTCAAGTTTAATGAATTGATGAGAAGGTATTTAAATTATGATTATAGGAAACTAGAGTGGCAACTTTCTGAAAGCCAAAATTACAGTTAATCCAACTTTATGTAGATTCATTAATTTTTATTTTATATAAATATTGCAATATTTACTCCTTTAACCTAGCAACCTAAGGTACAGTTGCGGGTTTACTCTTTCGTTTGTCATGTTGTCATCTATTGCTGCGAAGTTTTGGCTACCTCTTACTACTTAGAGGGAGAAACACTGACGCTGTCTGTTATATGTTAATACACCCGTATTCTTACATTTCAATCATTTATTTGTAGGAATACGTTCGTGTAAAAAAGTACACTTTTGCAATTCCTGAACGATTCGTTTTTTGGCTTATTTTATTTGTTTATTGATTAAAAAGTCGCATAGTCACAAGCATTCACTGGGATAACTTTACGTAAATCATATTATACACAGAGCTGAATGTAAAATAAATTTTTGAAATTTTCAAACAAATAATATTACGTAATTCTGAATTACACGAAGAAGGAATCTCTGTTTATTAAATAAATACTTTAGATAATGTGTTCGTGAAAGAAGCCATAATTTTACCTTTACAACCATCAATAGAAAAGGCGTATTCTTCTTAAATCGAACTACGGAAGCGTATAAATGTCCAGGTAATTTACTTACTTATTATTAAAAAAACACGAAAAATAATTTCATTTCGTTAAATAATAAATTCGCATAAGTACATGGATAAGGTATTGCGGAGATAGTGTTATGAAATTATTCTTTACATATTGTTTTACATCATATGTATGTAGTATAGCGGAGTCATTTTCATTGTGTACTGAAATTTAAAGCTAAAACTATATTTCAGCTGGAATTACGTATTGTTTTTTTTAAATGACTTTATTTTTATTAAAAATATAAATACAGCAAAACAAAAGGCAATTCTAATATATTTTGCATTTAAAAATATTTATGGACATTCAGTATTCCAATCAGAATATAATTGTTCTTGGCAAGTCTTCATAAGGATCTCATCCAACATCCATTAACTTATCCATATTAGACTACGCCTACAATGAAAATTTCAAACAAAACTAGTTTCTCGAGCTACATAAAGGTAATAATTTAATATTAATTATGCATACAGAATTTTATAGACTCATAGAACAGGTTGTACGCTCTAATAGGTACCGAGAGTTTGAAAATGTATTGCTGGAAAGAGGTATATATTACATACCAGTTGCACCGATGTATAGTTTCACTTGTTTATCTTCTCGTTGGGCACTATCCAGATTCTCCGGAGCTGCAGTGGAATGAGTCTGCGTGGAGTTTTGTGACATTCTTGAGCGGGGTTATTTGCGGGACATTATTTTGTTATAAATCTGATTTTGGTAATAATATCATAGCTATGATATATTGAATAGATAATGCAGTTATGATCCTTCAAGGTGGTATCCTGTTCTACTATCCAATCAAGGACTGCATTAGTTTGTTCTTGAGATGTTAGTGTGACATCAGGCCATTCTCTAGCTCAGTGGTGCGAGCACACTTGTGTTCGCCAGCCCAATTAAAATGGAATGCCATTCTGATCCGAAGCAAACCAGGATTAATGTCCGGTAGACTGCAGTCAAGTTTAATGAATTGATGAGAAGGTATTTAAATTATGATTATAGGAAACTAGAGTGGCAATTTTCTGAAAGCCAAAATTAAAGTTAAATGTGTTACCAAAACATATTTTTAAAATAACCATTCATTTAAATTTTTAATTGTTAAAATATGGTAAGCATTTAAAATCATAAGAGATATCTTGCAAGACGTTATTAAATAATTGATTGTTGTCTGATGAACTTGATAGCGAACATGGAATCTTATTGCTTCATTCCGATGTGAGATGGCTCAGCTGGGAAAAAGTACTTCAACGATTTGTTGAACTTCTTTCTCCAATAAAGCAGTTTTGGGAATCTGGAAACGAAAGTTATAAAGAATTGGACGATAATAATTATGGTTATCCGATCTGTATTTTCTCACGGATATAACAGCGAAACTGAACAAACTGAATGAAGATTCCAGGGAAAAGAAAAAAAATCCTTTTCAATTGACTGGGACTGTAACTGCTTTTCAGATAAAGTAAAATTTGTGGATGAATCAAATGAAAGAAAAACAAATTCACCCCTTATCAGAATTTATCATGCCATATTAATAACCACAAGGCAATTGAAACAGAGAAATACTCGGAAAACCTAAATGCACTGAAAAATAATTTTGAGCTCCGCTTCTCTCATTTCCATAAAGTTCAACCAATATTATTATTCATTTCAAAACCATTTTCTGAAATTAATATTTCAGATGTATCACATAAGATTGGAAATATGTTTAACAAAAATGTGGATGTTTTGGAAATGTGCTCGCGATAGGCCAAAGGTTGGGCACCACTGCTTTAGATCGTACAGTCGTAAAATTCGCAAGGGAATCTTGGGAGTTCAGAGTGCTGAGTTTTCTTGCGTATGTGAACTGAAGATATTCCGACCTTCTTAATTCAAAACTCCAAGAATTCCTCTATGGGGCTTCCCTGTTGAGTCTTTTTGGCATTTGCATCTCCTCCCAAGGTAATGTTTTGTGCACTAAGCTCTGGGAGAGCTTCCGTAAAGTTTTCCGTTGGAAGACGTAACTCTTAGTAAGTACATTTTGAGTGCTTCATTTTGGTCCTCAAATTAAATTGTAAATTGCAAAGTGTGCGCTTGATTGGCCAAGATGAATTACTGTCTTGTTATTTATGGATTGATGCGAACGAAAGAAATTTTGTACGTCAGTAATTTTAGCATTATTGTAATGCGTCTCTTACAGATGCTAAAAGATAATGCTACAGATGCTAAAAGATAATGATACAGATGCTAAAAGATAAAGACGTTCTTTTCAGATGAGAAAGGAAAAAAAGCCAACAGCCTCATTGGTAAAACAGGTCACGAAACAAATCTATTTCTTACTATGGATAATGAAACAATGTAGAAAAGGTAACTGAGTATAAAGGACACTACTTTGCAAAGAAACAAACAAACAAGCATAGGACTAGATAAACTCACTTGATGTTAAGTTAACGAGTCAGTCTTATAACATTTCAGTTAGCCTTAGTAATAATCAAAATAAACAAATTTTTACTTAAAATTGGAGAAAAATGGAAAGGGATCACTTTAAATCATTTTAACGAATATGCTCAACTGGCAAGAGTAGTCGTTGAAGAGACATTTAAGAAACATCTTAACATTTTACGATATGCTTATACGAACATTACAAATCTGCTGACTTATTATTACTCGAAAGCTTGACATTTGGAAATAGCATAAACAAAAATATTTTCTTTTCTTTTTACGTCGTTTATACAAACTCTTTTGGTAAATTTTGATAAGCTATTTATAAATTTGTTTAACTGGCTCTTGAATTGCAATACATTAAAGCGTAACCTTTAAAAGACATACTAGGATTAGTTCTTGCTCCTTAATATTATTTTTATAAACGCAGCGCAATTTTAAATCTGTGGCTATATGTGAAGACATAAATCAGAAATTTCTAAATCATGCGCTAAAAACGTTAGTTTGGGAATTACATGAAAGGAATAAATATATGAGTAAATAAAAGGAATTTTATTCTTTGCCGAGAACCTTTAAGATATATATATTTGATGTTGTATGTTTCAAATGTAAACGAACAGCCGTTTTTCCTTGTTTATTCGTCATCAAAACATTTCCCGAAACGCAGATTTGTTTTATTTGTAAGATTGTCTCTGCGTTTGTAATGTCATTTTATTATTTGAATGATCAGAGTTATTTCATTACTTGTTACAGCTATTTGTTATTATTTTTCTATTAATTGTTAATAGTGCAGCTATATGTCGGTAATTTTCAAGTGCTTTATCTATTTGAGGCCTCATATGCTCGAACTAACTCCAAAGGTTTTTGCTGTATAAGGTATTTTCTCCCTCCTTTCTGCATGCCTTCGTAGTGTAACGTTAGCATACTCGGAACGTATTCGAAAGGTCCATGTGCGAGTCCTTGTGAGGGAATGGCTAATTTTCACGTCTCTGTATCCAAAAAATTCCTAATTACTCTACAGTGGCGCCCGAACTAAAATATGGCGGATGATGATTCTTAAGCACCAGGATTTGTCGACTGTGTCCCCTAATCCCCAGTCGCCCTTTAAAAGGGGGGAGTATTTAAGGTATTTTCTCCCTCCTTTCTGCATGCCTTCGTGGTGTAACGTTAGCACACTCGGAGCGTATTCGAGAGGTCCAGGTTCGAGACCCGGTTAGGGCATTACACATTTTTCACGTCTTCTGTATATTGGACATTTTTCAGAGACTAAATATCATTATATTTTCTTGAACGGTATTTTAACTCTTAAATGCCTATAAGTGTAGAAATAAGAACAATGAAATATGTCTTCGGTTTCCTGTTCTAAGAATCTTAGCATGCTGAATATCAATTGGTAATGCATAAATTACAACTTTTCCTATTAGCATTATCTTATGTTTCATCACACAGCAGCGTAGGCACCTATACATATAAAATATTGTTTCATAAAAGAAATGAATATGGCATTGAAAATAGTTCAGCTGTTAGATAGCTATGTGATACTAAAGTTATTTTAAAGTAAACACTTCCTAGATTTCATGTCATTACGTTAACAGGAGAGAGAAAGAAAGACCTTTGTAAACATTCATTAAAGAAGAACTAAGCTACTTTCTTTCATGCTATAATAAGAAATATGATAGGGTACAAAGAACAGCGTCAGATTTCTAACCCACAAAAGAACTATTTTAATGAGGGTCTTGATGATGAATTTCTCGTGACTTAGAGTTTTCGTAGTAATTAAAACTTAAAGTTCACTTACATTTGCATGTTTACTGCGACAATTTTATTGTATTATTTAAAATAAAATGAAGTTCCTTCCAGCTTTTTGTGTAACTTTATGCGTTTTACGAAAATGACTTCATTTAAATTTCCAAACACTTTTCGCGCAAGAACTTCAAGGAAAAGCTTTTCGCTTTTTACTTCCTTGCATGGAGTAAAAAGGAAGTATTGAAATCGCGAAAGTTTTCAGACAGCATATTTCAAGGAAAATATCCATTTTCCATATATTCAACGAAAATATCCATTTTTGACCGCTATCGAATGCAATTTAACGATGTTTTTGCATGACATCTGTATACAAGGACAGAATAAAATACTATTTTCCTCAAAAAGTTATAAAACTGCTATAAAATGAATTAATTCTGAAGATAATTTTTTGTAGTGTATGTACGTACGTACGTATTAATCTCGCATAAATCAAAAACGAGTAGCGTTACGTTGAAATTTTGTATGTGGGACTGCTATATCATGAAGTTGTACATCGCGTATTTTGGTTACAATCGGCCGCACCAAACGCGTAAATATATATATATCCACTCTGTTACCCGGCTCTGTGATCGCAGTTTCTATACTCTTATATTTTTGTAACGTGTGCATTTTTTGCTTTAAAAATGATTGAATTATGTTGTTCTGATCTTTCGGTTATGGTTTTTATGCCTTTAGTAAATCTGTATGTAATATTTTTAGAATTATTAACAATTTAAAAGCTGTTTAAGGGAGGTTAAGCCTAATTTTTAAATAACATGGCAAATATGTTTGTTTACATTTGAAACAGCAGAATAGTAGATTTTTTGCCAATCTAGAGAGACCAAGCTTTACAAAAACACAGATGATGCCTTCATTTATTATTGCGAATTTAATCATGCTTAATCCTTTCTGGAATTTTTTCGAGGAAATAAGTGTTTAAGATTTACTTCGTAATTTCTAATATAGATATTTTGAGTTTTTATGTATTTTTGCCTTGTCGCGAAGTGAGAACTGAATTCATTGAATGAGAAATACTGAATCGTCTGTGAAAAACTGTTTCTTTTTTTTTTTTTTTTTTTTTTTTTTTTTTTTTTTTTTTGTTGTTGTTGTTGTTGTTGTTGTTGTTGTTGTTGTTGCTGTTTGTTTAATTTCTTGTATGCATAGTTTTAGATTTATTATAGTATTTGAATAGAACATGTGGCAACGATTAGATAATTATTCAGATGACATAACTTTGGTGCATTCTGAGTTATAAAAATGAGCGAAATTTAACGTTGTTAAATGAGCCTAGCGCCAGAGTGTCGCTACGAAAAACAAATAGAGTGAATTTTAAAGAGTGAATTAATTTTATTATGGTTTATGCGCTATCGACAAAGTAGATGTAATTCAACCCAATAAGTTTAAATGAAATGCAAGAAAAAATGTGTATAGTAATATTCCGTATATAAACGTCATGTGGAGTACACATCGGATTTTTTTTTTTATTATTTTTGAGATTAATTTATTAATTTATATTCAGTGCAGTGTAGCTATTAAACTGCGGACGAATTAAAATCTTAACTGCCAGCGACATTTTTAAACATTAATGAATGTGATATTAAAACATCTGCAACATTTACTGAATGCCATAATTTGCGGAATAATTAGAAAAAGAAATTAATCTAAGTAAAGAAGCGAAGCGCAAGAAAGCTTTTGATGAGATTTAGGAAAAAAAGGGGATTACATTTTTAATTTGAAAATACACTTGAAATATTTTACTAGTGAAATACGATTATAAAAATTAACTTATAGCTTCCACATAAGAGAAGGACAATGCAATGAAACCTAGTATTCAGTACGAAGTATGGTTACAACTTAGAGCTTTCTCAAACTGTTTAAACTCTCTACTCCCATGCCGTTGCAGTTCATCGCGACCGCGACGCATTTACATAAAACTCTTCTGAGGAAAGAAGTGAAAAAGAGAGTTTTCTTGAGAAAAATTATACAAAAATAAAGTAATAATAAATAAACCGGTGTAAATGTTAATAACTAATTATGGAAACTTCACAATTAGAGGTAAATGCATATTATGCTTTATAATAAGGAAAACAGCTAAAACCTTTTCGTAACACATCAAAACTTGTCTCCCTATCCACATTTTGGGCACTACTTAGTGCATCGCAGCAGAAACAGAAAAGCTTTCCACATTGTTTATGATGATATAAACTAGTTCAGAAGTGTTATACCGAGCATTAAATGTATTAAATAGCTGTATGGTACTTTCTGTGTCTTTACTGCTGCCCTTCACTGTGTCATTGAGAACACGTTTGGCAAGCATTGATCATAGACTGAGTTTGAATAACGGAGAGAACGTTTCTGACTCTTCATGTCTCTCAGCTTCAAAAACGAAGTCTACTAACTCTGCAAGGAGCGCTCGAAGTGATTTGTGGTCGAAGATAATCTGCCAACACAGAGATTTAGCGAATGGTTCTCATTCTCATCAACTGCCCTCTTCAAGCCGGGAAGAATGTAAGGAATTTTCTCCTTCCTTATCGCGTACCTCCGTGGTGTGGTTGGAGGCACGTCCCACTGGCCAGCAGGAGATCCGGAGTTCAAGTCCCGGTCAGTTATATTGTTAAATATTTCGCATTTCCTGTTCCAAAAATCTCAAAATAGACTCTGAACTTATATGTAGTGTATGATACTTTTTCACCACTAGTTGGAGTTTGCGACTGCGTGTTATGATTCCCATTCGCTCGTAGAAAACGTAAGAAATTTTCTTCAATACTGCGTGCCTTCGTAGTTACTGTGATGGTTTCTTGTTAAAGTTATTATCGGTATTCTTTATATTTTCATTCTCAAATCCCTGAGCTCTGAGATTATAAATCACACTGTTTTCTCATGTTAATCTCAAACAATCTGACCCCGTTGATACTTCCTTATTACTAGTAGTACAGCTCATAATAACATGGTATTCCCAGTACTTAATTCATTTTGTTTACCTGTTACTTATTACGTTTATTTGTTATTTTTGTTAAATCAAAACAGAGATTCTCAATTTAATTTATGAATTTGAAATTGTATTGACACTGTTTGTAATCTCGTCATGCCTTAAATCATTATTTTTAATAAAAACAGGATGCGGGGTGTACGACGGGATTGCACGATGTACCCTAAGAGGTATTTCTAGATCCTTTTCAAAGCTCCAGCTGCTCATCTCCTCAACCTTTGTTTGTAAACTCTTATAAAGCTTTCATTTTTTTTTCGTTTTTAGGGTTAGTTATTGTGGGAAAATATTACTAGTTGACCCATGGTACACTGCTCAAAAAAAGGGGGGGAACAGCTCTATATCTCCTATTCTACTGGGCCGATTGACAAAATTCAAATTGCGTTTTTCATGTCTCGAAAACGCAACTTAGTATATATATTAGATTTATATATAGCATTGTTCTAACATAGGTAATTTGACACAAAATCAGACTTTTTCTGAAATAACATAAAATTTTTTTCCATATTTCGACTCTAATTATACCTAGATGTAAAGTTTTGTCACATTTTGTGCGAAATTTACGTAGAAATTCAAAAATTTATCTTGGCGAATTTTTTTCATTTGAGCCAAAAATAATTCCCTTGGCATATATAATATATGGCAACCAATTTTACTTTCCCTTCCACGAAGCTGGAGCGGAGAAAAAGGTACCTCGTTCCTACCTTTTTACATTGTGCACGAGCAGAAAAAAGTTACTTCATTTCTACTTCCAAATAATTTTAGCAAAGTCTTTGAACCACATCTCATGTTTTATCGCTTTCAACAAATATGCCAAATATCATAACGTGCCAATATATAAATTCACGTATATCTTCGGAAATTTTGAATAAAAAACTCTAATTTTTTGCAGGTATGCTTAGAAATACGTCCACTTTAAGATGAAGGTAAAACTTTTATAGATTGTAATTCAAGTGATTTTTAGAAAAATTTATAAAAATTATTTAAAATTACAAATTTTAAAAATAAATCATAAAAAATGGGCATATTTTATTTGGAATGAACCTGAATTTTGAAATGGGAAAGGAAGAATCAAATAAGCTTAATAAAAAAACCAAGATTTCTAAACATATACCAAACTCAGTTAACACTGAGGAGCTAAAATTTTGAGAGCTAAATTTTTAAAAACTACTCGTGCGATTTTTACAAAACTTGGTAGTTTGGCTAATTTGAGTCGTAGAACGGAAATATCGAAAACGATTGGTATGTCATTTCAGAAAAAGTCCGATTTTGTGACAAAATACCTATATTAGACCAATACTATACATAAATCCAATATATATACTAAGTCGCGCTGTCGAGATATGAAAAACGCAAGTTGAATTTCGTCAATCAGCCCAGAAGAACGGGAGATATAGAACTGTCCCATTTTTTTTTCGCACATTACTGGTGCCTACCTATAACTATTTTATTTGGAATGAACCTGAATTTTGCGGAATTTTGCTATAACTGCCTTTACTTGTACGTGCGCTCTCTCTTGGAGTCATTCTTCTAAGCGTCGCAGGTGCAATTTCTTTTTTTTTTTTTTTTTTTTTTTTTAAATTAGAATTTGAAAGGAAAGAATCTGTAGAAAAGGCCACTTTAGTCATCGTGTTGCTCCATCAAATATTTTTAGTAACGCTATTGTAAAGTCTGCAAGATTTATCCTAAGTTTATAGCAGTTAATTTAGAAGTCAAACAACAAAAATCAGCGTTAAATTTTCAAATTTTCACAGGACTAGTTTCGATGGTTTTACCAAGCTATCATCCTTAGCTGCAAAAGCGCAAACGAACAATGGCGCCATTAACTTATCTCCTGTCCAGGCTTTTATATCTTATCTTACTTAATCATTATATCTTATCTTACTTAATCACTATATCTGATTTTTGTTGCTTGACTTCTAAATTAATATTTGTTCGGCGTGTTATTGCATCTTAATTTATAGCAGTTATTTTTGAAATCTCCTTACCTATCTCTCCTAATTTCAGTTTTCAAATTCCTTACCAGAATGTATTTTTAGAATCGCGTTAAATGCAAATGAAAAGGAGTAGTATTTAAAGAAGTTCCATTGACTTCGAAAGAGAGAATCAGAGCTTCTGACTAGCACGCGTTTACCTATTGGCCACGTCTCTCTAAGCTGTTACTACGTTCGATCGTATTACGAGTCCTTAATAGCTTCGCTAGCTAATTCGATATTTAGAGGCCAAGTAGTTAGATATTTGTTAGCTTCGGCTAAATCTCTTTAGTTAGTATTTAGTTAAGGTCTTATTTCTTACACTTTTGAGTTTAAGCCCAAGTGGAGGCTCTTCTGTACGCCCTGAGATAAGGGCTGTCTGTATATTTTTATTTCGAGCGAGCAATAAAAGGTAATCAATCCTTCTTGAGTTTTACGTTTCTGTTTTTGGGCAAAGCGATTATTCCGTTCACTAGGTTCCTCCACATTTAGTTAATAGATAATAGGAAGGAACACTACAAATCCATGTTACAAAATGCCTATTTTGAATTATTTGTCTGTTTATACATAGACTAGAAAGCCCGGCGAATGCGGTGTGCACGTCAGATTTTGTATTAAAATTGCCCTAATCTTAATATTATATTACTTACTAGTAATCATAATATTGCATTAATAATTACTAGAAAGCCTGGTTGTCATACAAAATGACCGCTGTTCTATATTTTATAAATTTTAATTAAAATGATTTGTGCAAAGGTGTCTGCTAATTCAAACTGAATTACCCAGGGCAGGCGGCGAGGACGCCCCTTTGCTTACTGCCCCACGGGGTTTCTCCTTTCTACTTCTTAATTGCTTAAAGTAGAGTGCAATGAAGGAAACCACTGGCGGTACATTTCTTAAGAGCCACCGCTATCTCAATAAATAAAGGTGATTTAAATAGTAAAATGTTAATTCACATGTCAAAGATCTCTTTGTACACAACATTTCTTGTGCACGTCTTTCCATCATTTTTAAGCTCGCCTTGCAGAGGACCACCTATTATTTTTAATTTTACGTCCGTTCTTTCATGAACTCTTGAACAGGAGCCATAAAGTTGACCGTGTCTAAATGCAGGCTCAGGTCAAAAAATGCCAACACGATTGAGTGTTTGTCCCGGAGACTTATGGATAGTGATATTAAAGGCAAGTTTTACAGGAAATTGTCTACGTCTCAATTAAAACGGCAACCCAATGCTGTGGCAACTTCAGCCTATTGGCTAGTACAGTTACGCAAGTAACCAATAAACTATCGGCTACAAACAAACACTTAAGCCGCATATAATAAAGATATTTATTTATTTCATTTTATTTGGTTTTTCATCGTTGCCGGTTTTTGCCGGTTGCATATTTCCGAATTCTATTTTATACATATGTTAAATTTATTTATTAAATGTTAAATGCACGTGCTCTTGTATTTTCAATTTTTCCGTCTTAGCTTTCTCATAATATTCGTCACGCGCTGCACTGCACGGAGAATAAAACAATTTACAGTTATGCAAGCAACTAATAAACTATCGGCGACAAACTATTAAGACGCATATATATAAGAAGTTCAAGAGTTACGTATTTCCTAATATATGTCTTATATGCTACTCATGGATTACGAAAGTTAATGTGATCTATAATAACTTCCTGCCAATCTAAAATATATATGCGACACTCATTCATTAAACCACGATCAAATTCTGTGACTATAGATAGCCCTCTGCTTAGAAGTCCTTCATTGTTTTTAATTAATTGTAATCAGTATCTTCCCCTAATACAATAGCCCTTTAAAAAAATTAAAAAATGTACTGAATTTTATTTTATTTCCCTGTTTAATGAATTTTAGGAAAATAAGAACACAAACTTTTAAAGAATTTTCGAAAATCTGTGAAACATTTTTACGTTTCAAAATTGGAATTTCTTTTCTTATTGAAACTACAGAAATTTATTTTCACAGGACTTGTATTTTTGTTTTATTAAGATGTTAATATAAAACTTTTATTAGTTTCATTGAAATTTCATAATAGTATTTTTTAAATTAAAATTAACATTTTTAAAATGGGAACATCGAAATCTGCGATAAAAACGGATCTTAAAATTCTTAAACACAGCAAAATACTTTGCTCTGTTTAGTGTTCCCTTTTTAAAAATGTTAATTTTAATTTAAAAAATTAACATTTTTAAAATTCTCTGCATGTTTGCAGAGAACAGCGCATCTTATTGCCCACTAAACGTTTCAGCTATGCTCTAACTTTACATTTTTCCTTGTAATTTAAAATGACACAACATAATTTGTATTTAAGGATATAAAAGTGACCAATACGTGGCAATTGCTGAAAAAGAAAGGACGGGTGTACCTGTGTGAAACAATTTACAAAAACAGTTGAAATTTTAATTTTCAAACATCGTTTTTTTTGCCATATAATATTAAGTTTTTTCTCAAATTACTCTTTTCGACTATAATATTATTTTATTTTCGGTTGGAATTTTTTCGAGGAAATAAATTAAGACATATCTTAAAAATTGTGTAATATATCTGAAATAAATTAAAATTTTCTTAACCAAAATTTTTAATTTATTTATTAAAAAAAGTGATATTTTAAAAGTGAATAAAATAAAAGTGAATATTATAAAAGTGAATATTTTTATTATTTGAAATACGAGTTTGCATTATTTTCATTTCCATTAAAGCACCATGAAATCTATGAAGAGAGTTAATTAATTTACAGCCTGATATAAATCTTATTCAAAGAGTTCAAGATACTGTTTTTATTAAGAAAATTCGCTTATGTGTGAGCAGCCCCGTTTTATAGGTAAAAATTAAGAAGAAACGTAACCGATTGGCGGATGAGTATCTGCAATCGTGGAGAAGATAATTTTTAGTGATTTTCTCCAAAGTCTACAAACTTAAGCAGAATCGAAACGCCATCAAGCTATCTGTGGTGAGAAATAAATTAAAAACTAGTAAAAAAAGTAAATATTTTAAAATATATAATAAAAAAATAAGTAAAAAATTCCTAATTACCTAGATAGAAGCATATGTATCTTTATTTATACGTCGAAGAAAAATCAAATAAATAAGCAAAAGAGACTAAGTTGCTAAAATTTATTCCCAAGTTTTGTCCTACTTGGAAACTTTCCTCTGAAAACTCAAAGATTTTCATATTTTTTAATGTTTAGCTTAAATTAAGGTAAATTATTTTATGAGTATTTAAGCACGTTAGAATTATTTGAAAGAAATGTCAATCTAAAATTTAATATTTACCTCGCAATATATTTGAATTATTAAATGCAACCAATAACATTTTCTTGCAAGTACTGAAATTTATATTTTAGGTAGAAAATGCATCAAAATTTGATTTTTTTTCTTTAAGATATTATTATTATTTATGCACGTTTTGATAAATACTTAGTAAGTGAAATTTGAATTTATTTTAAATAATTTTATTTTGTTAAAATTTTTCATTTTGTTTAAGAAAAGAAAAAAAATTCTCTTCCGTCAGCTGTTTCCAAACTTTATATTGGGCCTGCATGCAATTTTAGTTTGAGTCCTCTACCACAAAGTTCATTCATCTCATGATATCTTAAAACTAACATCAGAACATTTCGCACAATGCAAATCGTAAAATTAGACCATATTAGCAATTTATTTATTTATCTTATTAAATTTTGTTTATGACAGAATCCTGCCGAGTTCTTTATAACATCCTATTGACTGTATTACCTGATTTTGAAGTTCATAATTTTCAATATACAAGAATAACACAATACTTGTTTTCCAAAATAAAGTCTTAAAACTTGGGATTCTATTTTAATTTGCTTTACAAATAGTTGCTTTTCTCAGCTTCAAAAGAGAAAGTATTAATTAAATAAATTGTTTTGATATTTTTTAGCAGCTTCAAATACTGAATTAGTATGATTGTTGATTTCTAGCTGATATAAAACTTTGTGAATAACCATGCCAGAAAATAACCAAAAATGTAGAATCCTTTTTACAACTTCAAGCTGTAACTGTTTTTACGGCAAATCTAGATAAGCAAATCTGGATCTCTTTATAATTACATCCCAGATATAAATATTATAGCAAATATATAAAACATTATGGCAACCCTTAAGGCGCTGTAAGCATAAAATTGATCGGCTGAGCGAATCTACGTCACACGCATTTTTTTTTTTTCTTTTCGATTTTATAATTATAGGATCGTTGGCAGTATCTGCCTACGGAGGAGCTACGGGTTTCAAAATAAATCTAACGACGGAAACGTGCGCCTTTATGTTATTTTTAATGTCAAGTACTCATGCTTTCTCAAGATTATAAATACATTTTAACTGTGAAGTTAAACCCTAAATGTTCTTAATCTAAACACTGAGATAACCTTCCTATATCGCCAGACGACCCCGTCTTTAACTTAGAAACCAACTTAGCAACCAGTTTATCCTTAGCTTCAAATTAAATTACAAATATAAGAATCTAAATAACTGTCTCTTGCTGAAGAAGAATATAAGAATATTTAAATTATTTGCAAAAATACCACGTTATAAACTGAAAGTTATGTTCCTATGCTAGCGCGGCTAACTCCGAGCTAAAACTAACTGACAAACAGTTCGCTCTATGGTAAGTAGAATCTAAGAGTTGTATACTTTTGACTGAAATTGCCAATATTCTTCACTGAACTGTATTCTTACTCGTTGCTTAAAAAATCGCTTAATTTGCATTTTTGGAGAAGCTAATGGAAAGAATGCCAAGGACGATTTAACATAAAATATTAACTTGTTAAGAAAACGAAGCTTTACAAGTTTATGGCTTCCTTTTGCTAACACGTTATTTTCTTATGTCGTAGTTTCTGCTGTAACAAACGCACAATGCAGATATCACTGATATATCTCTTGAATAATCTAAGCTTAGCTTTAGAAGTAACACTGAAGTTATAATTTTGCGTGCAGTCTAAATATGAAGCTTTGCCAATATTAAGCACAGAGTATTCTGCGAGTTCCACTTAACGAAATCCTTGAATGAAAATTTTGCTTGGCAAATTAAAATTATCCGAAAATCTCTTCACATAGAGCGGTTCTATTGTACCCTGACACAAAACATACATTTGAATTTCATTTGAAATACGTGACAAGCTTCATTTCTGCCCCGAAGACAGCGCTATACTTTTAATTACAAGTTTTGCGAAGAGAAAACCTCCTTCAATTAATTGCTCGGAACTCAGAAATTAGCGGCAATTATTCTTCTGTCGGAGGCGAAGTTCACCTTCAGGGAGTGGCGAGAAATAAGGAAAAGATTTCGGAAGTAGGGCGGAAGAGCATTTGTCTCTGACGTCTTATGCATGAACTGAGTAAAATTTCTCCAGTACAAAGCGCTTGTCTTGTGTTGTACGTGTATAAAGAAATGCGATGGAGTTCAAAACCGGAATACTCAAGACCTAATTCCAAGCATATGAAATGCTAATTCTGATTTTAATTATACTACAATTTAGCAATAAAACCTTAAACTACAGGAACAATTAGATAAATTTAAGATTATTAATAACCACAAAGCAAATGTAAGTAGTATCTTATTTGGTGTACTTTATAAAATTAAAAGAAACTATACGAAAATATATATGTGTTCGTAAAGATAAACATTTATTAACTGTATTTTATTTTAGGTAAATCTTCTTATTCTGTATTAAATATTTCGTGTACTCAAGAATAAGTTTGAATACGTTTCAATTTTAAAACAACGGTGTCCTTGTGTCAGTGATCGCCAATTAGAACCGCGGTAGCCACATGAAGCCCCTGCAGTAATTTTAAATTTCAATTATGTATTTGTTGCAAATACTGTACTGTAGGAATTTCAAGACTTTAGTTACAGTTAGAACACATTTCATTCCCTAAAAGAAAATTTAATATAATCAAGGATTATTTAGTTATGTAAATTATGTGTAACAATATCGTCTTTATTTTCCATTTCTAGCATTTACACTTACTCTGAGTAATTTGCTCTCCCAATCTAAAATTGATTGATTATTTTCATACTAGGAAGCTCTTGATAACGAATAGAATAAGTGAACGCGAACTCCCTAACGAATCGAATAAGGCTTTCAAATAAGGTGGATTGGATTATTCAGTTATGGCAAAGCACACGAGGACTATCTGCCTAAAGGGAGGGATGCCTTCGTGGAGGACTTTCTAAGGGAAACTGGCTCGTATACACGTTACACATGGGGAAAACAACGAAAACGCCCATGCAGCCAGCCCGTCCGCGGGATTCGAACCTCGGACTGAACTACCAGTGTTCAACGTCTTTACCGCTCGGCCGCTGGTGGGCTTCAAATAAGGTGAAACAAAAGCTTTCAGATTTTACATTACGCCTAAAGGGACATTTTTTTTAACTTTGTATGTTACCTTTATTTATTAAATATCATGTTCATCGCACTTAAACCATTAAATTAAGTTCAAGAGCAATACCGCAAATAATTTTAAAATGAGCATATCTTTAGAATTTCCGATACACAGTCTCGCGCGCTGGAGATAAAAATGTTTTTGTTTCCGTACAGTGCCATTGCTCGTTTTGAAATCATCGATTTGTTAATAAGACAAATCGCTAAAGTTTTACAAACTCGGAAATAGATAATAAAACAAATTCCATATTTAGAATTTAGGACTATTCGAGTGGAGGACTACATTATTCAAAATTTGACGTCTCTAGGTACCGTTGTTGTTTCACAGTGCGAGGATCATGCATACATTCATGCAGATTCTTCATTATATAATTTCTTTAAATGTAATACAGGGCTCTAATATTTTGTGGCAACAATTTGAAAAGTGAAACGACGTTTATACCACGCAATATACCAACCAACGACGAACCAACGCAATATACCAGAACGAAATTAATAGCCCTTCTGGACAAGTTGCCTCTTTGGCCTAATAAATAAATAGTTCATAATTATATAGATACAAGCATATTTATTTTTACTAATGGCGTCGAAGAAAATTTGATAAATAAGAGAAAGAGACAAGGTTGTTATGATTCATTCTTAAGTTTGTCCCGCTTGAAAAGTTTTGATAATTGCTTTATTTTTAGTTTAAATAAAAGTAAGTTATTTCATGATTAATTAAATACGTTAATATCATTCGAAAGAACTACCATGCTAAGAATTTAATACTTAACTTTATCTTAAATTTGAATTATACAATAGAAGCAACAAAATTTTCTTGCACGTACTAAACTTTAGATTTCAGGTAGGAAAAAAGTCTAAATTTAATTTTTTCGAGGTATTATTATTGTTTATGTATGTTTCGATAAATATATAGCAAACGAATTTTTTTTTATAGTTTTAACTATATTTTTAGTCGAAAGGGATTTTGCCTATGAAGGACTATTGTTTTCGTTTTGTGATTTTGCTTTAAATCACTATAAATGTCTGTTTCACTTTTCAAACTGTTGCCACCCAATTTTAGAGTCCTGCATTATATTTGAAGAAATTAAATAATGAAAAATCTGCATAAATGTATATACATTTCTCGCATTGTGATAAAACAACGGTACATAGAACCATCGAATTTTGAATGATGTAATCCTCCTACGAATATGGGCATATGGAAGACCAACTTTGAAATTTGGAATTTGTTTTATGATCGTTTCATATTTTGTAAACCTTTAACGAATTTTTGATTCACAAACTGAAGGATTTCAAAGCGAGCCATAGCAACGTTGTACAGAAAAAACATTTTTGTCTCCAGCGCGTGAGTCTGTCTATCGGAAATTCTCAAGATAGGCTCATTCTAAAACTATTTTGCAATATTCGTGTTGAACTGAAATTTATGGTTTAAGTGCGAAGAACGCGGTATTTAATAAATAAATGTGACACACAAAATGTTCAAAAAACGCCCCTTTGGACGTAATTTAAAATCAGAAACAGTTCAGATTTTTTTTCTAGTTTTGCGTTTACTTTTTTCTGTATTTTACAATTTTTAATGAAGATGTTTTGTAATTTTATGTATTTTTGCTTTGCTGCGAAGTAGGAACTGAATTAATTGAATGAGAAATATATCCCTAATAAGATTCGAGGAAATATGTTTAAACGGAATACAGTAAAAAATGTGCATAATTTAATAGGCCATACAAGGATGTCATATGGTGTCCACATCTGATTTTTAATGCTAAATTACCCAACGGCGAATTCCACTAAATTCCAGTAATGAGTTACACTTTTTATTTCAAATTAATGTTAAAGGAGGGACTAGAACCTGGAAAATTAGCAAATGTCCTGGGCTTATTTTGGAGTAATGATACTGGTATCTAGGTGTAAGTTTTATGTTATTAAATATCATTTTACTTATTAGCATATAATACCACTAGCAATTAATTGCACTTCCTGTTATTATCATAATTTTTATAAACTGTCATTATCACGTTTATTATATAAACTAACATGAATTTGCATATTCTAATGACATTTTCAATACTTGGGAAGGGAGTTACGCATTTTATCATTTTGCGAAACCTGTATAAACTTATACGGTGAACTGTCGAAGGAAATTATGAACTTCAGCTTCGAATCAATAAAGGAATATACTGATATTAATTTAGAAGTCAAACAACAGAAATCTGCGTAATATTTTTCAAATTTTCTCAGGACGAGTTTCGATGGTTTTACCGAACCACCGTCCTCAGCTGCAAAAGCGCAAATGAACCAGATAAGATAAGAATCTTATCTAATCATGATATCTTATCTGGTTCATTTGCGCTTTTGCGGCTGAGGATGATGGTTCGGTAAACACATGGAAACTAGTCCAATGAAATTTTGAAAAATATTACGCTGATTTTGGTTCTTTGACTTCAAAATTAATATTTGTTCGGCGTGTTATTGTATCTTAATATACTGATGTCTCACTATTTTGAATCTAAACTGTATATTATTTGATGATAGTCTCGTTAAAAGAGACGTGTTTCGTAACGTGTATAATATGTTAGAATCGCAGAATTTTACGAATTAGTTAATATTTCAAAATGAAAAGGAATCCACATTACTAAGATTTGAAAAATACTATTATTATTAGCAAAGTAATGTCTACTATTAAATTGCATTTGCTACAGTAGCTTAGAGCTAGACTGCGTTAATTTTATTCTCTTAAAACTAAAGTACTTTTCGTTTTTTGCGGGTCGGATTTCGAGATTTTCATTTTAGAATAGATGGAATATTACAGTAATATCCACATTTAGCAATAATATTCACAATTTAAAAAATGGTTCAAAAAGTGTTTTCAGGTGATCTAATGAGAAGCGAACGGTAAATATTAATTAAAATTATTCAAAATTTAAACTGTAATGGAAAATCGAAACTATGTAGTTTAATAATTGAGCTTGTTAGAAATGTCGAAAGTATCCAAACATGAATGATAATTTCAAAAGTTACAGTGGAAAGATAAGAGGTTTCAAATGAGATATTATTTCTCCACATCTAGGTTAACTAATTTAGAAAGCGTCGTTTAGAGAGCGCTGAGTGATTAAGTTTATTAATGAATTATTAATCAGAATCCAGACGGGAGAACTCTTATCAGCATTTAACAGCCGTGCTGATTTTGTTGCACTCAATTTTGATGCATGCCTAATTACTTTATTAGATTGTTAAGTAAACTTATATTGATGATACAGTTTCAAGTCCTAAATTAAGTACAGATTTAAAATAGTAAAACATTTACAGACATACAATGCAATTTCGTACTTCTTTTTTTTTATCTAACTTAGTTCTCCTCCGTTTTTGTTTGGGTCAAATCTTGAAACTAATTTTTAAATTTCTCCTACTAATCCAATTTTCTTGAAATAATTCAGCCAGATACATTTATGATGAGGATATAACTTTTCACAAGAAAACGTTTTTTAAATTCGATGCGTCTTCTCCGAACTCATTTCTAATGATTAAACGAATCATGGCAAAACTGCTATCTCTATTCCATCTGCTAGACTACAAGGTATTCGGGTTTTCAGATTCTATAATATAATTCTCCAAATTTTGGCACTTCTTAAAGCACCGCTCAATTTTATTTGCTGTCATATAGTTGCTAGTAATTACGGATTTTTAATAAAAAATAACCAAAAGTTCTAACTCTTCATTTTCTAGCATGATTTACAACAAAAGATTTTGGCCTCCTCAAATGATAATTTGAGAAGATTTTTAAATATAATAAACATAAATTTATGTAAAGACAGATTATATAGAAAAATGGGTTTTCGTTCAGAAAGAAAACATTTCTTTTTCTAATACTATTCTGCATTACACAGATTAAAAAGTATAAATTAAATTACATAAAACATTTTCAAATAGCTTCGTTTTAAGCAAATGCACAAACATATTTAAAATAATTTAAATAATTTAAAATAATAAGTGCTCTTGATCGTTTGGCACTGAAAATAAGATCATGTGGCTCCTAACAAAGGTTGATTTTAAATTGCAAAAGTCAAATAAAAATTTAAACGATAGGTGAATAAGCTTTTTTAAAACATGTGTTGATTCTTTGTATATCATGACTCTTTCGTTCTTTTGAATATTATTAATGTTCTTATAAGATCCATGCATGGCAACTCTACGTTTTCCTTTTCAGTCAGAAATCATGTAGAATATTATGATAGCTGGGAATTTTTTTTTTTTTTTTTTTTTTTTTTTTTTTTTTTTTTTTTGCTTTGTAATATACCTGACTGAAATTGCGTAGCTTAAAATATTATTTTCACTTACTGCAGACTGCAGGTTAACTAGGTTGATTATCTGCAGTCCACTTAAAAATGTTAAATATGTTTATTGTAGAATGATGAAAGCATTGTTACCCGAAACTACTAAAATAAACTAAAACAGCTTATGAAAACTAGAGAACAGAAAAAAAGAAGATGGGAGAATAAATACAGTGATATAATATTTCTGACCGCTGGGACAAAACCGTAAGACGAAAGAGAGTCTCAATTTTTCTAGTTCAGAGTTGACTTCGAAATATTGAGAGTATCCCGAGCTACGACTTTTGTATGCGCTCTGTGTTTAACGGTCTTAGTAGTCGGAAGTGGTAGCTACTCATTGTACTCCCTGATGCTGAGAAAAGCTGTACTAGTATTTTTGTGAAGATTTTCAGAGCTGGATAGTGTTTCATCGAGTAACATAAATTTTGTAAAGCTATCATCCGTTCTGTGTGCATTCAATCCGTTATGAACTCATACGCACGCAGCAATACAAATACAGTGTGTGAAATGTATACTACGCATAAACGAAGCATCGCTCATGATACTGTACATAAAGTTTTTCTTCTATCCCAATCAAAAGCAATTTTTTAAACATATTCTAATGTTAAAAATATGCGTTTTTTTTTTAAAGTTATAAAACAAATTTTATTAAAGTCTTAGAAAAAAATAAAAGAAATTTATAAAAGTCTTAGACCCGTACGGAAAACGTTTAATGTTTGTATCTTCAAATCTTTGCCTACGACTTATATCACAGTGTGTAACTCCATTTAAAGACTTCTGGGGCATTACTCTCATTAAATTTTAATGGTAATGAAAATAATGTAAACTTGGGATGAAACATCATTAAAATCCTATATTTTTTTTTCAAATTCATGCCATAATAATGTCATAAAAATGGGAATTAATTTAAGGGAAATATAGTCACAGGCCGCACAAAATTTCTTCGTAGGTCACATGCGAACTGCTTGTTTGAGACCATTGGCCTAATTCATAAGGTTTCGAAACTGTGTTCCATAAACTTTTAAGGTTTATCTTATTTTTTCCAACAGTTAAATTTTAGTTAAAAGTTACTTTCCTGGCCGTCCTCTCTGACTTTCAGCTTCCAAGTTCCGGCCAGAACGTATTTTCAGAAACGCAGTCAAATACAAATGATGAGAAGAAGCATTTAACTGTGAAGTTCTACTGACTTCGTGAGAGAGCCAAAGATTCTGAGCAGCGCGCGTTCGCCTTTTAGGCTATTCTCTCTCTCTCTCTCTTAAGCTATTAGTAAGCTCGGCCGTACTTTAGGCCCTTGATAGCTTCACCGTTAGTTAGCGTTAAGGGGCCAACTCTGTTAGAATCTTGATAGTTTCGGCTATATCGTTTTAGGTAATTTTAATTAAGTTTTATTGCTTATTACTCCTGAGTTCAAGCCCAAGTGTAGGCTTCATTGTAACTCCAAGAAGAAGTCGTCTAGAGTCGTCTCCAAGAAGAACTCTGAACAAGTCAATTTATTTTAAATAATAAAGGGTATTCAACCCTTCGTAAGTTTACGCTTCTATGATTTTGAACTAAGCGATTATTCGATAACTAGTTCTGAACGTTCCAGACACATTGCAGTAACTTCTAGGTTTGGAATCTTACAAACTATCTGTAAGTGCCCTCTTGAAAACGTTTTAAACGGATTGATTTTATGCATTTAATGTAATTTAAAGCAACTCAAAAAGAAATTTAAAAAGAAAACAATTTTTTTAAATAACGTGTACAGTAAATTTAGTAATGTAGCATGATAACAGGTGACTTATATTGCAAGGAAATATATGCAGAATGAATTGATGTTTTGCGCTTAAAAAATAATATAAAAAGTGTTTCAGTGTCACTTAAATAAGAATTGTTTTCCTGTGGATTTTTTTACTTACTTTCGTTTACTTTCGTTTTTTTACTAACGTTTTCGTTTTTTCGTTACTTACTTTCGTTTTTTTGACGCTAACTAGTAAATATATATAAGTTTCACTAATGCTAACTAATAAGTGCATTCGTTAAAAGACCGATATTGTAGTTTTCCGCTAGGGTGGAGTTATGCCAGAATATTCTGGATTTCTTCATTACCAGAGGATGAATTTGACTATTTTCCTACCATAAACAGCTTTTTAAATGAAAAGGGTTTAACAATAAACAAAATTTACAGCAGAATGTTGCATGACTTTGAAATATATGTAATATATATATAATAAATTTTCCTTCATACCTTTGCAGAACGTTTTTGCGTCCTTTTACTAATGAGCCAAAATATTTATCCCTCAGATTCTTACACAGAAATAAAAGTATTTCTTATTTTCATTTAATTTCTCCGCTAGCATTTTATTTGAGCGGAAATCTTTTTCTTCAATTTCATAAACATTTTTCTTTATGTCCTTAGTGAAAATAAAAATCTATATTTAAACTGCATCTCTTATTACTAGTGAGGTTGAAAGGAAAGTTTTTATCTTTTATTGTTTTTATCTTTTATTGTTATCCGATGCTTTGGAAAGGTATGTTAGGTGTTGCCAATGTTCGCAAAAATGCTCTTGCTTTCTGAGACATTTTCAAGCAATTTTAAAGTAATTCTCTTCTTTTATTTTTTTTTAAGGAAATTTATATTATTTAGCCAATGTAATGTGCATATTTAATACATTTTAATTTCATAAAAAAGTTTAACAGATGTTAATCTTATAAATATTGTAAACATTATAAATAAGCTTATTAAACTATAAAATTAAACTTAAATAAGGGAACTTGATTAGTCACTTAAACTCATTTTTTATTTTTATTTTACCTGCTTAAAATACCTGAACTATTTTAATTGCGTACCTTCAGGTTTTCATACATTAATTAACTTTCAATTGTTCATAGAATTATCTCGAGTATTGCACATTACAACTTTGGGAACTGAAATAAATATTGAAAGACATATAAATAGACAGCAAGTCTCACAAATCATGTATAATTGCTCTGTGTATTTGTCTATATATAGCAAGCATTTTACCTTTTTTTTAATTAATGGTATGCATTTTACCTTTTTTTAATTAATGGTATGCATTTTCCCCGACGAAACTGATTGTGAAATATTCACTTTTCAAACTGTTGCCAGCAAATATTATCATCATGTATTATACTTTAAAACAAACTAAATAATGAGGAATCTGCATCAATGCATAAATGCTTCTTGCATTGTGAAAAAACAAAGGTACTACCTAGAGCCATCGAATGTTTCATAAGGCAGTCCTCCAACTGAACATGGGCACTTGGAAGCCCGAAATTTCAACTCCAAATTTGTTTCATTATCTTTTTCAAATTTTGTAAAACTTTAACAAATTTTTGATTAATCAATTTCAATGATTTCAAAGCGAGCAAAGCACTGAAGGTGAAAAAACATATTTATCTCCAGCGCCTCGAGACTGTGTATCGGAAATTTTAAAGATATGCTGTTTTGCTGTTTTTAAATATTTTTTTATATTGCTGTTCAATTGGATTTTATGTGGTTTAAGATATTTAATCAATAAAGGTAACACACAAAACGTTTAGAAAAATGTCCTTTTGGACGTAATATAAAATCTAAAAGCTTTCGGATTTTTTTTTTTTTTTTTTCCCGTTTGTTTTCAGACGCATCTCAAATACTATCACATATATCATCGTAAGAACTATCTTAGCAGGATTGCTTAGTGTATGCCATTCTATTACAAAACTGCAAGTGTGATTTACGTAGCGTGTACTATCTACCTTATAGGATAATAATTTTTCGTGTAAGCGTGCATACTGGCTCGTTAGGATCTGTGTTTCCCAAACTTTATAGTTTTCCTATGTAGAGTAAATTTTAGAACAGTGTATGCAGAGTCCAACATTTCAGTTCGGTAAAAGAAAGGTGCATTACCCAAATTGGTTAGCGTTAAAATCATCTTCAATAAAGCTATAAAACATTTTTACGAATTAATTACGACGAAATTACCTATAGTTGGTCCTTAATTAAATTAGCCGGCACGTAGAATATGGCCAAGCGTAGTGAACTTAACAACGAAGTAGCCTGACGACAAACACGCGCCACTGAGGATTCCTAAGCTCTTCTGCCTGAAGTAAACGAAACTTCCTTTAAATACTCTTTCTACCTCATTTGCCTGCAACGCGATCCTAAAAAGCTCATTTTGGTAAGGGAGTTAGAAGTCGGAAACAAGAATATAAAATGTTTCAAAATTAAAAATAACTGTTAAAAAATTGAAATAACCCTTACAAGGATATAAATAGTATACAGAAAAAATTCTATTGTATACTAAAAAACTTGGATAATATTTACTAAAAGGATATAAATAATAAATATAGAAATAATATAAAATAGGATGGAAATGACTGTTTATTTCTTTTGCGAGGAGCAGAAGCAACAAGGCACATGGGACGACAGAATCAGTTCTGAATGACAATCCATACGTGAGTCGGGAGCGACTATTAAGGAATTAATATACGGCTAGTAAATGACTTATTATATAATAAGTCATTTACTAGCTTTTAATAGACACAGGATTTTACAAACTAAACCAGAAAACCTTCAATACGCAAAAATTAAAGCAGCATCAGATACGGAGAAAATGTGCACAAATTTTTCCATAATAAAAATATAAATACGAACAACTTATCGCGCTGATTTCCAACAACACTCTGGTCAACTATTTGAAGTCAAAATATTTACTAAATTAAATGAACTCACTTTGGAAATGTAAATGGTGTAACTAGCACCACATATATGAAATGTTCAGTGAGATTAAAATAAATTAATTATTTAAAAGCTGTAATTAAAAATGTTATGTTGTTCCTTTGATACACGTATATCAATACTTCCACTGCATGTCTTCGAAACATAACTGTTTCCGATATCAGGAAAATAAATGGCAAACAAAATTAATTGCTAGTGCTCATCAGGATACTTATCAGTCGTTACATGTAGTATATAAAAGGTTATGTAAATAGAACTGTCATTACAATTTGTTAATGTCTGCTTGATGTGATATTGCGTTATGTCCGGTTCAACTTCATTTGAAATTGTGTAAAGGCGAATTTTTATTTGGGGAATTTGGAAGAATATAACGTTCTAATCAGTAGCATATTTCTAGTTTATTTCCATCCTATAATTAATCACTTGTCATTATAGCAGAAGCGTCCGATTTACAGGAGGTGGGTTTAGCTATTTCTGCCTTCCAAAGCGACTTCATCATATCAGACACTTTCAAAATGAGAATTTTGTTCATTTCAGCAAAATCAATAGTGGTATAATTAATACGTTGAGACTTTTTATTTCCTTATTCCTTCGTCTACACAAAATAAAATGTTTGTTTATTTTATACTTAGCGTTCGGGTACTTCCGCAAGAATGCTTTAATATACATAATTGGTATTTTCTTTATTCTGCAAAATAGCAAAAACACATTTCTCAATTTTTAACTTTGCATGAAGTGCTTTAGGTCTTACTGATGATCTTACTTACTGTCTTATATTAAAAGCTAAGCTCTATTAATTCAGTATTTAAGGTTTTCTCTTCAACTGTTAAAGAAATTCAGGATATAATATCCATTTTAAGCATTCGATGATTTAAATTCTATTGATGCTATGAATAAAATGCTATAAGTCATATTCATTCATTACCTGATGTTTTCTAATAATGACCGAAATGCAGTGTAGAGATATTAGGTTATTTCGAAGCAGGAGAGATGAAATACGAGCAATGCCCTCGCCGGGACTCCAGTCATGGACCTCTCGAATTTGTGCCGAGTGTGCTGACCTCTACACCACGAAGGCATGCTAGATAGGCGGAAGAAATACCTTATATACTTCCCCTTTCAAAGGGCAACTGTTGATTAGGGGACCCAGTCGCGAAATCCTGGTGCTGGAGAATCATCATTCACTAACTTTTGTAGTTCCGGCACCACTGTAGAGGTATTAGGTTATTTCGAAGCACGAGAAATGAAATATGAGCAATGCCTTCGCCGGGATTACTCTCAGTTTTGCGCCCCTCTTTGGGCCACATTAACTAATTACATGCGCCCTTTAGAGACATGCACTTCTACAATTCTTAAAGCCTTAAATGGATAGTATACTAGGTCAATTAATGTACTTTCATTAGTGCGAAACTTGAGGTCTAGTGTTATGACCTGGCCTGTCCTACTAAGAAGGCGGGAGAAATACTTTATAACAGAATATGCTGCACATTTTAATGTTCACTGATTTTGCACTAATTTTTTTTAAAATTTATTTCCTTAGATTTTGAACTTCCGATCGTCTGTTTTTGTCTTTCATCACAGCTATTAGGATGTTGATTTCCAGATAATACGCTCTGCTGCGATTCAATGAGCCGCCCAGACGGTGTAGTGGTTGGGAGAGCCCACTGAGGTACTGAAAGGCCCGGGTTCTAATCCCAGAAAAGGAATGGATATTTGTGAATGTAATGGTGTCTTTGTGGCATAAAGGCACTCTAAATATAAGGCTAGCCGAAATTCCTCTTGAGAGGTTGCTGGTAGGTTAAGGGGAACGGGAGACACTCGCCCCTTTGCCCCGGGGTGCTCTCCATCAAAATTGGAGGTGAATTTTGGTTGCAATTGGGCGTACCAAAAGTATATAAATATACAGGGTGATTCGTTACCAGACCGACAAACTTGCAGTAAGAGGTACATAGAAGACTCGGAATCGCATAGGAATACAGCGTCGAAAAAGCCGTAGTTGCGAGCTATGATGCGAAGAAAGCAGAGGAGCAGAACAGAAAAGCAACACATTTAATAGGACAGAAAGCTTTTTATTCAAAGGTTGTACTACAACAGGTGTTCGAGCAGAAGTCGTTAGAAAGGCCTGACAGCGGTGCTGCATGGAATTCCTTACGTTCTGTAAGATTCCTTCCGGCAGTCTTGTGGAAGATGGCACTGAATGGAAGGTTGCGTGAACAGCGATCCTGCTGGGAATCGTCCTTTGCGAGCCGTTTCCCGAGGTAGTATGATGAACGCGTATTCAACCGATGAACTGGTCGACATGTTGATCGTGTATGGAGCTGCGGATTGTAACGGGCTCACCACTTGTCGGTTGTATCAGGAACGTTATGCGAAGAGGCCTGCTCCACATCACAGGACATTCGTAAGTAAACCACGAATTATTAGACATGGGGACCAAACTATTCGTAATTATTAGACATGAGAACCAAACTCAGGCTGTAATAACCAATTATTAGAGCCTGAGGATTATCCACACCGGAGGACATTTTCTACAACAGTGTGCTACAGACAGCGCATTTAATGCGTCCATAATGTTCACGGATGAAGCATCATACTTCATACGTGAGAAAGTTTCCAATCATCATAACACCCATGTGTGGGCTTTGGAAAACCTTCATCGTACCCAACCATGTATCGCTCAAGAGCGTTTCTCGGCCAATATTTGGACCGGCATTCTTGGAAATTACCTCGTTTTACTGTACGTTCTGCCCAGTCTTTTGAATTGTAGGGCATACCTGATCTTCTAGCAACTTCTCTGCTTCTTTGCATCATAGCTCGCAACTACGGCATTTGCGACCTGCATTCCTATGTGTTTCTGCGTCGTCTCTGCACCCCTACATACCCTGCAAGTTTGTCGGTCTGGTAGCGAATTACCCTGTTATATATATATATATATATTAGTTTTCATAATGAAGCTAAAATGGTAAATCTATACGTCACAACTGTAACGATCTTATTCCTAGTTTCGATTGTGTTCTTAATGAAAGTGCTCGAAGTTTCTAATTACTTCATCTGAGTTTTAATTGAGTCTATTCACTAACGTTTTATAATTCCACTTACATTTTAAATTCTTTGGATTATGTGCTATTTGTGTAAAGGTAAAATTTTGATTTCAATTCATCACTGAAGTATTTTATTATTTCACTTACGTTTTCAATTCTTTAAATAGAATTATCTTTATTTAAAGTACAGGATTCTAATTAGAATTTACTTCGTGTTTTCCTTGCTTCGGGGAAGAGCCAGTATTTTCGGGTGAACTATTTTAGTTAAAATTTGAAATGGTTCATCGACTAATTTTGGATACAGTAAAGGAAGGATTTTGTGGAAGATAGATTTCAATTGATTTCAGTGTTCCTGATGAAGTGAAGTTGATTTAATTCTTCTTTTAGTATGTTCATTTATTTTAAAATTTCATTGATTTTTAATTGGGGTATTCCTTTTTTGAAGGGTTTTGGTTTTAACATTTTTAAATACTAATTTTTAAATAACATTTTTAAATTTAATTATTTGAAATTAACTAATAACATTTTTTAATTTAATTATTTGAAATTATTACTTATGAATTTTAATTTTTGGTCTTTGTGAAAAGTTAGTTCTAAATTTCTTATTTTATGCCTTCACTGATACTGTTTCAGCAGGTCAATGCGCGAAAATACTAGGCATGTTTATATTTTGTTTTTAAAAATGTGTCGTTTTTCTTGCGTTCCTGCCTTAACCCGTCACTTTACACCTTACATTCCTATAAAAATATGCATGTTTTAGTACGCTCCACCACCCCTCCAAGTTTATCTCATGATCTATGAAACGCCTTGTATGTAGGGTAAGAATGACAAAGCTTCTGAGCAATTATGAATAACTTATATCCTAATGCTGGTAGGCTATCAGTTCTCAGATACGACAGATCACAAAATGCCTATGAGTTCGTGTATTAATATATCGCTTTACATCTAAATCAGGCAGTTATTTCTTGCGTCGATTTTCAAACCTTTTCTTGTATCGACCTCTTTTAAGCTAATAGTTTTCTTCATCGATCCCCTCACATTTTTTTCTGTAATATTTATTTTTGGTATTTTATATATATAATATATTTTTTGATATGTATGTATATATATATATAATATATTTTTGGTAGGCGGATATTTGGGCATATATATAACATATTTTTGGTATTTTATATATATAATATATTTTTAGTATTTATAAATATAGTATAATATATTTTTGGTATGCGAATAATTGGGTATAAATAACTAAGTATTTATTTTTATAAAATATAAAATGCTATAAATAACTTAACAAGGTATTAATTTCGTGGTATAGTGGTCTGCACGCTCAGCGCGTAATTGAGAGGTCCGCGGATCGATTCCCGGCGAAGGGATTGCTAATTTTCCATCTTTCCTGCTTCCAAAAAAATACCTAATCTCTCTACAGTGACTCCCGAAATAAAAGGGTGTTGGATGACGATTCTCCTCACCCAGGTTTTGGCGATCGGGTCGCATAAAAGCTCCGGTCGCCCTTTAAAAGGGGGAGTATATAAGGTATTTCTCCCGCCTTCCTAGCGTGCCTTCGTGGTTTAGTGGTCAACACACTGAGCCGGTATTTCAGTGTTCTATGGTTAGATTCCCGGCGAAGGCGATTGCTAATTTTTCAATCTCTCTTGGTTCCAAAAATCCTAATGACTCTACACTGGCACTAGAACTAAAAAAGGTTGTGGATGATGAATCTCCACACCCAGTATTTGGCGATTGGGTCCTCCAGTCGCCCTTTAAAAGGGGGAGTGTATAAGGTATTTCTCCAGCCATTGTGGTATAGTGGTCTACACGCTCAGCGCGTAATTGAGAGGTCCGCGGTTCGATTTCCGGCGGAGGCGTTGCTAATTTTTCATCTTTCCTGCTTCCAAAATATACTTAATGTCTCCACAAGATTAAGAATATGAACAAAAGTTTCTGAAAAAATGGTTTTTTAGAGTTGCATTTTATTATTTTTGTATAATTATTATTTTTAATTTTACAAATATAAACAAATTTTCACGAAAAAAAAATTCGAACTGCCCCAAAGTTCTTTTAATGTGATGGCTGCGCTTGATGCACCAATGCAGGTTGTCTTTTTTTTTTTTTTAGTCCAAAGGGGCAATTTGCCCAGGAGGACTATTAATTTCGTTTTGGCATTTTGCGTTCACTACAAGCGTTGTTTCACTTTTTAAATTGTTGCCACCAAATAAAATCGTCCTTTATTATATTTAAAGAAATTAAATAATCAAGAATCTGCATAAATGTATGTATGTTTCTCGCGTTGTGATAAAACAACGGTAAGTAGAGCCATTAAATTTTGAATAACGTAATCCTCCTGCGAATACGGGCACCTGAAAGCCAAAATTTGGAGTTTTATTTTAATCGATTTTAGATTTTGTAAAACTTTAACGAATTTTTGATAAACAAACTCAAGGATTTCAAAGTGAGCAACAGCAACGTTGTATAGAAGAAACATTTTTATCTCCAGCGTGGAAACCGCGTATCGGAAATTCTAAAGATATGTTCACTTTAAATTTCTCTTGCGATATTGCTCTTGAACTTAATTTTATGGTTTAATTAAGAAGAACATGATATTTAAGAAATAAAGGTAACACAAAACCTTTTTTTAAAAAACGCTATTTTAGACGTAATTTAAAATCTGAATTCTTTCAGATTATTTTTAATATTTACCACAAAATTACTGAACTAAATCACCTTGTTCAGAAGTATTCAACTTGTTTCTTCTCTTCCGTTCTACCTTAGTGGCTTTCCTGAGAACTGCCTTCAACGGGTAAAAGAGGGAAAAGTCAATAATGTTATAATCAGCTTTAATATAATGTGGTCCGAAAGCAGCTTTAATTTTTGGATATTTCTCTTTGATAGTTTTAAATTCCAAAACTTATGGTACCTATGTGTTTTGAATAACACTTGATCTATTTATATGATAATGTATCGATATTAATCAAAATTTAATTATCAATTTTAATACTTTTTTGTAATCAATGTGATCTTTATTATGCCTCTCATTTGCCAGTGCCTATTTAACTATCGATCTCAATCGACCCCTTGATCATCATAGGATCCTTTAAAATTTCATCGGCCATCGGGGTGTCCATAACGACCCTATTGGAAACCTCTGATCTAGACCCAGAAAGACTCAATTTCCCATTGGTCATGAGTAGTTTATGATGTGTTCGGAGCTTTAAACCATTGGTTATCTACTTTATAACGTCATATATCAAGACATCATAAGTCTAGACTAAAAATGACTGTTTTTTTATCATGAGTAGTTTTTATATCGTACTGCCATTTCTTCACACCCAAAGATCCTATCTATGTCGCAGTTGTAGGGTTAAAAGCACACATTTAAGGAGCTTCTTCTTCAGAAGCAGAAGCGTCTGAGCCAAGATTACTCAGTAAGCAATAAAGCTCAGTTTTGCTATGAATACATAGTGGTTGTTTAGCATTACTGAGAAGTAGCTCCAGACGTGCAGGTAAATAAACATCCATAATTTACCGTAGGTGAGTATGTATTATCCCCATGCGCTAGTTATTGTTTTACTGAAGAGACAAATATATTACAGCACATGTTACTACAGAGTTATTCTTGTCTTACATTTGGTACTGGATTCTAATGCATGACAGTTATAAATTGATTGAGCTTTTTACATTCTCTTGTTTTAAATATACAAGTCCATTACAATAAACATAAAATTGAAATTTTTCTACTGCCTAGATACATTGATATATTGTTTCTGGAAATGTACTTTTCATGGATGTATAGTAACTACAATTATGTATTTTTAAAATTTTGAGACAATATTGGTACATTATTGAGATACATGATCAATTTATGCAAATTTTTAACACATCTTGAATACTACTCTGTGAGGAATTTGACGCTGCATGTGAGAAAGAAATGTATTTCGGCGCTAATTCATAGTGTTCTTGAAATGGTATTACAGATCCTTAAATTTGGCATTCAGAGTTTTACCATTTTTGGTCTACTTAATTATTGTGTACGTTAATAAGCCCATTTCCACACCTCTTAAGAATTTCCTCCATAATTCTCAGTCCTTTATTCCTTAATAGTTTCATTTTTATAACATATTTTAAGTATCGTCAAATATTTTGCTTTGTTACCGTATAATAGGGGGATTAGAGATAAATTCACAGCTTCACAAGTAATGTTTTAGATCACTCCTTTCCTCACATTATAAGGTATTTCTCCTGCTTTCCTAGCGTGCCTTCGTGGTGTAGTGGTCAGCACACTGAGCCGGTATTTCAGAGGTCCGTAGTTCGATTCCGCGCGAAGGCCATTGCTCATTTTTCATCTTGCCTGCTTCCAAAAAATTCTAATGTCTGTACAGTGGCGCCCGAACTAAAAGGGTGTTGGATGATGATTCTCCTCACCCAGGATTTGGTGATTGGGTCCCTTAAAAACCCCAGTCGCTCTTTAAAAGGGGGTTGTATATAAGGTATTTCCACCGCCTTCGTAGCGTGCATTCGTGGTGTAGTGGTCAGTACACTGAGCCTGTATTTCAGAGGTCCGTGGTTCGATTTCCGGCGAAGGCGATTGCTAATTGCTCATCTCGCTTACTTCCAAAAAACTCCTAATGCCTCTACAACGTATTTCTAAAACTTTGAGACAATATTGGTACATTATTGAGATACATGATCACTTTATGTAACTTTTTGACACATCTTGAATACTACTCTGTAAGGAATTTGACGTTGTATATCGGAAAGAAATGTATTTCGGCGCTAATTCATAATGTTCTCGGAATAGCATTATAGATCCTTAAATTTGGCATTCAGTGCTTTACCATTTTGGGTCTACTTAATTATACTTAATTGTGTGCGTTAATAGCACATTTTCACACCTCTTAAAAATATATATTCCATGATTCTCATTCTTTTATTCCTTAATTGTTTCATTCTATAACATATTTTAGGTATGGTTAGATATTTTGCTTTGTTACCGTATAATATGGAGATTAAAGACAAATTCACAGCTTCACAAGTAATGTTTTAGATCACTCCTTTCCTCACATATCCAAAGGCAGGTGTTTGAAGTACTATTTCTACCGTAAAATTGTGTTAGAAATAGAACAATGATTCATTAGAAATCATTTGACCAATCGGCTGCATCTAGATTCGGAATTATACATTACGTGTTCATCTCGCCTTGGATATATTACAAATTTTCTAATAGCGCCTTGGAGTCTCGCTATTACAAAATTCTTGCAATAGTAATTTTTCAATATTTATGGTGTGACATTTAATGTGGAACTAATACCATTTAATTTCTCTTCTATTTTCTTGAATATTGTTTGTTGCATCTTTTACATGTTGGTCTGCAATTTTATTACCTATGTTTATTACAATGCGTTTACACAATTCAGTTGGATTATTTATATACAATAAATTACAACTTATTTTTAAGTTTTACGTTACCATATGTCGTTGGGTATCCAGCAAATACATCCTAACTTACTTACTTACTTACTTAGAGCCTCAATTGTTTTGGTAACACACAGCATGCCAAACCCTTATAGAGCTAAGCGACTTACGGCTATATCTTGAAAGGAAAAAGAAAGTATGAAGGATGTAAAATACCTTTTTATTAAGAAATTAAGAATTATTTTATCAAATAAATTGAACAGAAAGCGCTGCTGGCGCTTACAAATGTTGAGTTTCTACTTCCTCTTAGGGAGGAAACTAATGAACAGACAGGTGAAACCGTAACTAAATAAATATCAACAGAGAACTCAACTCTTAAGAGTTAGCTAATTTCCACACTTTTAGCGATCGTATAAGTGAAAATATAGTGCATTGCGTTGTATATTAAGCATCCGGGACGCATATTTCACAAGTGTACATCTGTGTAGCCACCGAGGGAGTGGCTTTTAGGATGGACGAATGGGCATCCAGTAATATTTCTATCATGTTACATGATCTTTCGTGTGCTTTAAGATTTAAAAAAGATGGTTGAAAATATTCTGCCACGCAATTTTCTGTAATAAAATAATTAAAGCATCGTCGATTTCTTTTGAAAATTTTCATTGCGAAGTTAGATCAAATACCTATAGGCAATTGCGAAGATTTCACTACCTGGCTGAAAGAATTTTAAATAAACAAAACACACGTTGGAGTCTCAGCAAAACTATCAGTCTGAAATATTACTTAATAAGTGGTAAATAAGATGACGAAAGAAATATGTGATAAACATCTGAACCCAAATGCTATCTTTACATAAAACTAAGCATATGAGAAAAATATTTACACCAATAATATATGTAAATAGAAGTCAGCACTTTTATTGCAGTCTATATGAAAAAGATTTTCTATAATAATAGCCAATGCAGAATCTTATTCAAAGTGAACTTTCCCAATTTTTCATTTGTATAAATTTAGTGTGTTAAATTTCACGTTTAATAACTGCTCACTCTTATGTTTTGTCTGCACAAGAAATACTCATCATACAGAATAAATTTATTTTATTCACAACGAATATATTCAATTTATTCACAACGAATATATTCAATTTATTCACATATAACTTTTAATGTTAACAATGGATATACTCAGGTCATATGCAATTTGTATTCTGAATCTTACACTTTAAAAATCAAAAGAATGCAAGCATTCAAATAAGAAAACACTAGATTCATTGTAATACTTCCCGCCTTTCTCAGCTCAATTAAAATAAAACTTTACACTTGAATTCTTTTAATCCACAGGTGTTAGTAAATGCATAATATTCGAGGCTAATTGTCATTTCCTCAAAAGCGATAATATGCAGTGAACATCAATCCAAATGTTAATGCGTGATAAAAATCGTGAAAGTGAAATGTCAGCGATTAATTAAACTCATAAAACGAAAGCACTACGGGATTTTGTACTATTACGCCATACATTTATAACTGCGAAACAAATACAAATTAAAACGTAAACAACATACGCTCACATGCACGAAGATTTAGCGTCACAAGAGCAATAGAAGCTCATTGGTCCATTTTCGAAACTCCTCCCTCAGTGGCTACGCTGATGTGCACTTGTGAAATATGCATCCGGGACCGTGCCGTGAGAGGATCGTGTAAACAAGATGTAAAATCAATATACATATAAGAAAACACATAAAAGATATAAAGAAAACATAAGAAATAGGTTTCCAGATTAAAATACAAGTTTATTCAAATTCCTCAACAATTATAATTAAATTTCACATCCTAGGTAATCGAAACTAAATTTTCTTAATTTTTTACACATGTGAATTTTTTAATTTCTATCATTTTACACATTTTAATCAAGGATTTGCAAATCTGCTTTATGACCCATTTAATTTAACTTGAACTACTGCTGTAATTTCTAGAATGTTAAAAAAAACACATTATCTGAATTCAACATCTATACTAAGGATGATTTCACAAAATAAACTATATTTTTGTACCAAAATTAACTCGTTAAACTTTGTCATTTTTAGTTTCAGAAAAGAAAGAAGGGGAAGTGGAAACAATTTTCAGCCATTTAGAATTAATTTAAAGATTCAATGTTGGTTTTAAAATTCCAAGGAAGTGCCTGGAACTTTACTTAAAATTCATAGGAATACATCAAACACAGAAAAAGGACTTATCTTAGGTAGACATCTTGAAGTGGAGAACTCGTATCCTAATTCTAGGCTTTCGATGAACGGCACTCCCCTCGGTTACAAGTCGAAGTTCAGAGCACATCATCCTGTCTTGGCACTTTTAGCGAAACACGCTGCCGCGTAACTGGTTTCCATAGACGAAATTCACTCTGGAAGGCAAGAGAACCGCTGGTCCCGCACGGCTGCCCGCATAGACTCTCAGCTCCACCAGGAAAATCGTAGACAAGTCTGCGGCCGGCTAGTATAACTGCCGTTCCCTGCCGTAGGCACAACTGGAAGACGATCTACCCTGGCTTATTCATCACCAGAACTCCAAGTGCAGTTCCTCACCGTCGAAAAGTCTGTCCAAAAGTCTCTTTAGATACTTCAGTCTTCAATCTCGCCTCTTAGCCAAAACGCAGCCGGGGAGCATATTTGCCGCTCCCCGCCGGAAAACACATCTCACGACGAATTACATCTCCTCCTTTCTACCGCTCAACCCAGAGCAAGTTCGAAGTTCCCGTCTTAGTCAAAAGGTCAGTCCCAAAAGTGATTCAAACTCGAATTCTTCTCGTCTCCTTCACAAACACGGGCTCCCACAATGGCTTCATTTATCGCCCCCTTAATCTGGACAAAATTTGCGTTTCTTTCCCCGAATGACAGAACTAGTGTGATCACACATGCGCGCCCCTCTTCACTTAGCCAACAACCGGATCCCCGATCGCCAAAACCAGAATGACTTACATCGAAAGTTAAGTGGCAACCTCTGACCCTTCTGTCACGTACTTCCTGTCCTAAAGGTCAATTGCACAAAATGAAATTTCTTCTAGAACATTCTAAAGGACAAAACAACGCGCGAAATCATGACTTAGCAAAATCGCCTCCCTTCCTAGCTTCTTTTCACAATGAATCAAAGCTTGGACAAAAATTGCAAATAAAAGGAAAGTAAATAATATTCTTTGAAACTAAATAATATTCTTAGAAGCATCTGTTTTTCCCCAAAATTAAAGCATTAAAATAAATAATTCAGAATCAAATAAAATTAAGATTTTCTTAAATCAGAAAATCATTCACCTAGTTTTTTATAACGCGATCAGACAATTATCTACACAACACAAATCAGCCACATTTTTGGAGCAAATTAAAAATTAAATTAAAACTAAATATGTTTCATTTGGCCAAACACTACGCAGAGGATATTTAAACGCAAAAGTTTGCTTTAACGTACATAGGAGAGTGACAGCACTATTTGCAAGATTAAAGCAACTTCGTAGACAGGAAAGCTATCATAGAATATTAACTAGTCACGTGATCTTCAACAGGCGGAACACGCTCTGAGTAAAGCACTCTCAAACTCTCACTTCAATACACACGAGCTAAAATTTGTATTCTGGTGGCAAAACGAAAAGGGAGAAGTTACAGTAAAGTTTCCGAATATAAAATAATTGGTTTATTAAAATAAGTACCTTACACAAAGCTCACATTTTCATTTTTTTCAAATATCAACCAGAGTGTGATTTGTCAAACTGCATATGTTGTTTTGTTGCTTTAAGTACCTAAGGTAAAATTCTGGCGTCCAGCCTAATTCTATTTCTTACTTGTCGCTTTAATTTGTTAAGTAAACTGTCGTGATTTTTCTTTCTGTTCCAATAACTTTTCCTTCATTTTATTTACAGCGAATTTATCCAATAACGTACTACAACAACCATACGAGTATAACAGCTTTTTATTGCTGGGATTCGAATGACGAAGTTGCTTTTACTGTCGCTGTTTACCAGCTCGTTGCTATGTTCATAGTTCCAGCATTTTTTATGACCATCTGCTACATTTGTGTCATTCGAGAGCTGTGGAGTAGTACCAGAACTGTTGCTGCTATGACAAGACCGAACGAGTAAGTGCTGATTGATTGTATGCATTGATTTTTGTAACATTCCAAATTTATACCAATCGTAGCAAAAATGTAAATTTAATGTATTCATATATCTTTTTAAAGTAAATAATGTATATATTCATATACATTTATAAAATTTATTAAAGTATTCATATATATTTTTCAAGTAAGAAATATAGTTTTATTAAGACACAATAACACGCCGAATAAATACTAATTCAGAAGTCAAACAACAAAAATCAGCATCATATTTACAAAATTTTCACAGGACTAGTTTCGATGGTTTTACCGAACCACCATCCTCAGCTGCAAAACGCAATTGAACAAGATAGGAAATAATGATTAGATAAGATAAGAAAGCCTAGACAAGAATAAGCAAGTGGCGCCATCTGTTGGCTAATTTGATGAGCTAATTTCTCTCACTCAACTCTGTTTAAACCAAAGCCATTTTCTTTTACAAAATAAATATTACAAGCAAACTGACGGATTAGTCATGGGAAGCCCCCTCAGTGCCATCCTGGCTGATAACTACATGCATTATTATGAATCAAAATAGTTTGAAACTTTAAACTTCCCGGCATGGTTACTACGTACGTAGACGACACTTTTACTCTGTTTGAAGGTAATAAAGATGATTTAAATAAAGTTCTTTCAACAATGAATTCTATTGATCCTGCTATTCAGTTCACTTTTGAACTTGAGACTTGCAATTCTCTTCCGTTTCTCGACATTCTGGTCACACGTAACACATCAAAGTTCAGTACTAAGGTTTACCGTAAGCCTTCATCGGTTTGCCTTCCACCAGACTTTAAATCATGTCATCCGACTAAACAAAAGTTAGCTTCATTTTATTCCTATTTTTCCGTGCTCTTCAAGTTTGCTCCTCCAAACTAGCCCTTGATGAAGAACTAAATTATTTAAAAGCAATAGCTATTGACAGGGGCTTTTCACCCAACATTATTAATCAAGCAGTTAAAAGATTCTCATCTCAACACACTAAAAGGCACACTCTTGTTTTAGGAGATTATACAAATTCTGTTGTCATTCCCTTCTTTCCATCAATTAGCTATAAAGTTGCACATATTTTGCAGAAATTTAACTTTCGGGTTATTTACTCTCCCATCAATAAAATTCCGAGTTCCATACTGAAGGACCCCATTCCGGATATGAATTCCTGGGGTATTTATAGGATTTCTTGCCAGTGTGGTTTAATTTATATTGGTCAAACTAAGAGAGCCTTAAAATTTTGCGTCAAGGAACATGAGGCATATGTTAGAAAAAAGGAAACACAGAAGTCTTCTGTTGCTCAACATTGTTCGTCCGAAAACCACAGTTTCAATTTTTCTGCTGCCAAAATTATGCAAAAAACATCTTCCATTGTAGAACTGGATTTTCTAGAGGAATTTCACATTCATAAAAATCTTTCTGTTCTAGTTAACGATCCTAATTCCAATCCAAATTTGCCTACGGTCTTTAAAGAAATTATGTTTTAGTTCTGGTTTAGCCAACAGATAGGCCACTTGCTTATTCTTGTCCAGGCTTTCTTATCTTATCTAATCATTATTTTCTATCTTGTTCATTTGCGGTTTTGCAGCTGAGGATGCTGGTTCGGTAAAACCATCGAAACTAGTCCTGTGAAAATTTTGTAAATATAACGTTGATTTTTGTTGTTTGACTTCTGAATTAATATAGTTTTATATTTGTATTTTTAAGAAAGGTATTTAATTAAAAAATATATTTGCATTCGTTGAAATTTTTTTCTTTATTTTATAAATGCTTAAAAATATCATTTGTACATTTAATCAATAGTTTTTAAAAATATTTCTGATTTAAACTTATTTTAATATTTGTAATAAGCGGTCTTATATCAATGTAATGTTAAGAGCATCTTTTATAAATAAGTCACAAACCATTTCCCATCCGGCTTAAAAGATGTAAATTTGAATACGTTTTGTTGCTGTAATCACAAATATTTAGCTTAGCCATACTTATTGACTGTAGACAAGAGTTCTGTAATTAATTTCTCACTATATTAGTCGTATTATCACAAAACTTTGTGTTAGCTATTGTCTGAGTCTTAACATGTGAACAAATAGTGAAGCATTATTAGAACTCGCCAATCAATAGATGGTATTTCTAAGGGTCACTCGTTAGATTAGAACACAATTAATTTAATACCTTACAAGTTATAAGCTTTATAATTTAGGAATTTCAGTTAGTCATGAAGCTATTTTTATCTTACTGGACGTGCTTTTACAAACTTCAGTAACAAAATTATTAACGTATATATGAAAAATTTATATGCTTACGGATTTGGTATTTAAATAGCTAATGTTAGTTGAATTATAAATTAAATTGTTTTATTCCCCGTGCAATGCAGCGCGTGACGAATATTAAAGGAAAGCTAAGCCGGGAAATTAAAAATACAAGAGCACGTATATTTAACATTTAATAAATAAATATCTCTTTTTGATTTCAAGAAAGTACTAGAAAGTTCTCCAGTGCGATTTAAAATCTTATAAAAGGAGGAAAACCTCTCAATCCGTAGTTGTTACTGGATTTTAGTTAGTTTGTTGTTGTTTTAAGAGTTTGTTTAGAAAACTGCTCTTGTTGACTGTAGCGAATTCGTGGATTAGCTTTCTTTAGCTGTTTTGAATTAAGTTCTCTTGAACGTTTGAGTAGTTAAAAGATAGCTACTGTGAGATATTGTAATACTGCACGAATATCTGAGGAAATTTAAGCATTTTTGTTGTGATAATAATAAATTTTGTTCATTTTTCATCGGGCTTGTGCATTCATTTCATAACGAACCCGTACGCACGCAACAATATTTTTGGAAATATGAGATATAATTCAAATAGTACATGTATGTTATTGTGGAAATCAATACTTGAAATTTGTAATTAATTGAACTGGAATTGGTAATCAAAATGCTTAAATAACAGAAGGCAAATTTAAGCAATTAAAACAAAAACAAACAAAAAAAAAAAAAACAAGAGAATTATTATTGATTCAACAGAAAGATTTCGACTTTTCAAGGGAAATTGGAATCCCTCTATACAATTACCAAGAATTCTTGGGAATCGTGTTTCGTCCTTTCGCATTTCTAAACAAAATCTCCATTACAGTTTTAAATTTTCTAATCAGTTTTACAAAATCTGAATTTAAATCTTGAAAAAGGTAAGAAATGGGTAAAAATTTCCCGACGCGATGATAGACAATTAATTTTAAAAATAAGTATGGTATTCATACAGAACAATACTTACGCTTAAAAATAATAATAAATGAAATTGTATATGAAAAATAAAATAAAAATTAACAAGCGAATGAAATGAAAGAAATATACAAATAAAAGTCTATTAAACAGTGGGATTTTACATATTAATATGCCAAAATTATGCGTAAATATTTTCTTACATTTTACCCTAACCAAAGGTGATTTCAAAATGGCGTGTTCTCATTCATTGATATATTCTCTATTAAATTATATATATGTGTGTGTGTGTGTGTGTGTATTTGTACTATATATATATATAGCATTTCAATAAACTCTCAATTAATCAGGGACCAATTAATCGGGTTCAGGATTAACAAGTCCGATTTAAAACCGAGTTTCGCAATAAGTAAATTCTAAAAAGAAGCTAACGCATAGCACAATCATAATAAAACAACGTTATCTCAAACTATCAAAGTAAAACAAAAGTGTCTATACAAAATAAAAAGTAAACACATAAAAAAATTAAATCTTTCATATTTCAAATTACGCCCAAAGGAACGTTTTATTCATTTACATATATGTTTCGAGAGCATTTGGTCTAATGTTCCTTTGGGCTAAAGTAGTTAAAAACAGCCTATTTTTTAGAATTCCCAATAGATAGTCTCGTGCGCTAGAGATAAAAATGTTTTTCTCCGTACAGTGTTGCCACTGTACGCTTTTAAATCGTTGCGTCTGTTAATCATATTTCGTTAAAGGTTCACAAAATTTGTAGTACACAATACAATATTTAAAAACAGCCTACCTTCAGAATTTCGGATAGACAATCTTGCGCCCTAGAGATAAACGTGTTTTTTCCCGTACACTGTTGCCATTGCTGGAACTGAAGTCATTGGGTGTTTTAAACAAAAATTCGTTAAAGTATTACAAAATATGAAATATGCAATAAAACAAATTCGAAATTCAAACTTCCATTGTTTTTTCACAGTGCAAGAAACATACATAGATTCAAGCTGATTCTTCATTATTTAATTTCTTTAAATATAATATAATACAGGGCGATAATATTTGGTGGCAACAGTTTGCAAAGTGATTCAGCCTTTTATAGTGATTCAGTGCAATATCTCGTTTTTAGACTAATAGCCCTTCTGGGCTAACACTCCTTTGGGTAAAAAAAAAAAAAAAGAAAAACGCGATACCTAAACTGATAGCAACCGATGCCTTAATATTTTGAAATTGTTCCATCTGAATTAATGTGAAATTTAATTCTATGGAATTTGCAATAACCTTTGTACAGTAACAAGCAATGCGTTATAGCAAACTTTCTGATCAGAGATTTTAAATTGTGAATACTCTTCTTTAACATCATTTCACTTAAATGTTCCGTTTCCAATAATGCTTATTCTCTCTTTTAGCACGCGTTTCTTTTGTTTTCAGTATCAGTTCTGTTAAAATAACGATATGAATTTATTTTCTAATTTAAACGGCTTCATAATATACTTAAATCGTTAATATTTCTTTGCTGTTAATTGCACATTTTTCTGTTTTCCTGTATTTTTTGAATTGCCCTCGGTTTAATCACTGTGGCCGTTCCTGGTATTACCTGTATCGAGCAGAAGTCAACTGTAATAATGTATGAAGTAGAATGAAGAAACCATAAAGAAAATCTAGGGTGATAATTAATTTTAATTAACAATGTTAATTAACTGCATTTATGTCTTTTTTCTGTAACTATATAATGTGGCCGTTCCTTATAGTAATCAACCATTGTATAGTATACACTATGCTTGTATAAATCAAACATAAAAGAGTAGTACAAGTTTTGACAGTTAAAACATAAAATTCATTACTTGATTTCTAATGGCGATTATTTATTTCATAACATATATAATACGTGGAGTTTGATCGTGGGGAATATTTGGCAGTTATACGATCTGGGTCTGAACTGATGGATGTCAAAATTAATCTCATCATGAATTTCGTAACCAAACTCTGTCAAACTATTGTCTCCAAATCCTAACAGCTATATAATTAAGGTCGTCAGACCAATTGCCATTATGTCTAGAATATGTGCTTCTATCTTCCAGATAAGCTCTTCATTGTTTTGTTATTGATCTGCATGTCTAATTACAGATTAACTAGTTATCAAGAAACATGACACAATATGCAAATGCTCCATGAAAAAGGAAATATTACATTTGTTGAACGGAGCGTGCTGTTGAACAAGACTTTAAAGTCTCGTTGAACGGAGCGTGCTGTTGAACAAGACTTTAAAGTCTCGTTGAACGGAGCGTGCTGTTAAACAAGACTTTAAAGTGAGCAATATGAGAATTCGTCCATTATCTTTTTTAAAACTATAAAGTATTTCTCCCGCGTTTCTAGCGTGCCTTCGTGGTGTAGTGGTTCTGCACGCTGGGCCGGTATTCTAGAGGTCCGTGGTTCGATTCCCGGCGGGGGCGGTTGCTAATTTTTCATCTCTCCGGTTTTCCAATTTACGTAATGTCTCTATAAGTGGCACTCGAACTAAAAGGGTTGTGGATGATGATTCTCCGCACCCAAGATTTGGCGACTAAATCCCCTAAAACCCTAGTCTCCCTTTCAAAGGAGAAGTATATAAGGTATTTCTCCCGCCTTTCTAGCGAGCCTTCGTGGCGTAGTGGTTCTGCACGCTGGGCCGGTATTTCAGAGGTCCGTGGTTCGATTCCCAGGTGAAAGCGGTTGCATATTTTTCCTCTTGCCTGCTTCCAAAGAAATCCTAATGTCTCTACAAAACATGCAGCGTATTTAGCTGAAAAAAAATTAAAATTTTTGTGCAGCATATGGGTTTAAACCATTAAAAAAATTTTGAATATGTTAGACTCTGTCTAACTCTTTAAACGTAGCCTGCCAATAAAAAATTCAAAACACGATTTATAGCTAAAAAGTCGTTATAATTTTTAAATTGCAGCCAGAATTATATACTCAGATCTCTATCTGAAGCTTGAAACTATATTAAATAGTTTCAAAAGACCTAATAGTTTAATAATTAATCTCCAAAAAATCACCCGTTTTAAATCAACTATGCAAAAATATCACACCAAATGGCAGGAAAAAAGACTCCCTACTACATTATTCCTCTGCCAAAAAAAAAAAAAAAAAAAAATCTTTCGAGTTGAGATTTTTGCACTTGTTGAATAGAGAAAAGACTTGATTTTTCAAGTCATTTCTTAGCGCATTCTTTACACTTTTTAGCATTTTCATCTTTTACTGTGTTTGCGCATTTTAAGTGATTTTGTATACGTAAGCTGCTGACTCAAGAATGAAACAATGGCGGTGGAATATGCTCGAGAACTGTTCTTTGAAAAGTTGAAAATAAATATCATTCACAACAAAGAATCCAAAATAATGCGAAAAAAAAAAAAAGGACACAAAAAGTACGGTGGATCTAACTCCGCAGTTTTAGGACAAAGAAGGCCATCGGGAAGATTTGGACTATAATTTATGCGGTAAAGAACAATCGTTGTTTATTCATTATTTAGCGTATAAAATCGAGATAACTTTCTTCCATAGTTCAGACAAGCTATAAATGGAAAAGGCCATGACAAAAGCAGCGGGAAAGACTTGCTTCTGGGTACGATAACAAGTTTCTTCTGTCTATGTCAGGAGTTCTCAACCGGTGTTAAGCAAAATATTTTTAACTATTAAACTCAAAAATTAAAACCCCAACATCCTAATTGAGGTTTTTTCTCTAACACTCTTAAATTTATGCAATCTTAACTTTGTTCAAGAGTGATGGTGGCAGTAGTACTTTATAGTGGTGGTACTACAAGTTTTTAATTTTTGTTTAGATGTTACGCGTTAGTCAAAAGGTTGAGAATCACTGGTCTAAGTGACCCTAACCTTTTTGTGTTTCAGACTCTGCAGCAAGGATCAAGTTACACGACTGGATTAAACCATTTTCGGATTATGAATACAATTCTAAAATTATAAAGACTTTTTAGCGATATAACATGTTTTGAAATTTTCATTGACAGGCTACGTTTGAAAAGTTAGACAGAGTCTAAAATATTCAGTGTTCTTTTTAAAGGTTTTAAAAATAAAATAAAATTTTTATTTTTTTCAGCTAAATATGCTGAATTTTTTAAAAACGATAATGGAAGAATTCTTATATTGCTCACTTTAAGTCTTGTTCAACGGCACGCTCCGTTCAACAAATGTAATATTTCCCTTTTGATAGAGCATTTGCATATTGTGTCATGTTTCTTGATTACTAGTTAATCTGTAATTAAAAATGCAGATTTATAGCAAAATAATGAAGATAGAATCTATCTGGAAGATAGAAGCATATATTCTAGACATAATGGCAATAGGTCGGACGACCTTAATTATTTGCCTGTTAAGATTTGGAAACAACAGTTTGACAGAGTTTGGTTACGAAATTCATGAGAAGATTAATTTTCACATCCTTCAGTTCAGACCCAGATGGTATTCATATGTCTACAAATATCATCGTAAGATTGCTCTCGTAAATATTGAGACTTCTAGTTTCTATAAAGTTGGATGCCAAGAAATATCGCGGTGTTTATATTGACAATAATTACAGTGGTGTTACATGATCACGTGTGTAGGGAAAAGTCTGAGTAACTGCATGAACATAACTACCGCTTAGCCACATCCACAAGAGTCGACAGGATCTAAATCTGGCGAGCAGAATAATTGCTGAAGTGATAACATGTTGTATTTAACGAAAAACTCAGTAATAGTGTATGCTGGATGGCACGAAGCATTGCTGTTGTTCAGAATCCAGTACACCTGTTGTATTTTGAACAGAATTAATGCATACGGCACAATAACAATGATCACTGATGCTGCTCTGACACAAAATCATTCCATATTTTCTAGGGTTGATGCTCATGGAAAATCTTAGAGATCACCCTTCAAGGGACGTTCTTTCCGCATTTAATGTCCTGGCGCCGTTGTAGGCGATTCATTGCTGAAGTAGTGAAAATCGCAGACATAACACACATGATTACACAAAAAGTACTATAGTTCCCGTAGTGTGCCTAGGAGGTAATTTGAGACTTATTTTGTGCATGATATTGGATGATTTATTTATACAGAAAGAAACGGCATTATTTAGCTTAATAGTTTTCCTAAATAATAAGAAAAATGCGATTTATCGAAAATTTAAAGTGTACGATTGGAAAACAATAGAAGCGAAGCATGAAAGAAAAAAAAAAGCAAAAAGGAAATATTTTTTTTTTTTTTTTTTTTTTTTTTTTTTTTTTAAATTTCTTTCGGAAAACTTCGATTAAATAAGAATTACAAAATAACCAAAAACGAAATCGAGTCTTTTCCAAGAGAGGTAAAGAATATGAGGAGCTCGTAAGCTAATGAGGACAAACGAAATGTATGTGGAAGGCTGTAAAGCAGCAAATGAAATTAATGAATGTGAAAAATCTATCAAAAAATTTCGATAGCAAACCATTACTCTTGAAGATATTTTAGGGTAAAATAATCATCTTGATGGTCAACTGAAATGAGTTTTCGAGTCTATCGAAGAGACATGAAATGACTAGCATCTATTAAAATCGTAACCAAGCCTGAAAAAAATTTAGTCTACCTTCAAATGGCAGTAGAATTATTTATTAAAATGAAATCCTTTGCATAAGCATTTATTTCCAACTTACTTTTATAGAAAATAAATAATTACAAAAATTAGTTAAACTTCATTTATTTTCAAATATAGCTCTACTTAATTAATCCACAAGCTATGATAAAGTGGCACTGATAGCACTAAATGTTACATCAATTGCAATCTTAGCACCTGGACTTTTCTAACTCCTTGTTAGTTAATTCAAAACATCCGTAATCGTCACTTAAATTCCTTTTCGTCATTCTAAAGCTTTTGAGAAGTTCTGACTGTACTTTCTTCAGCTACTTCTTAGCTTTTTTTTTTACGTGTGTTTCTTATTGAATTCTCTTCTCTTTTGAGCTATAGTGGTCAGAGGGGGAAGATTATTAAAAATTAAGGATATGAGAACATCCAATTCTAGCAATTTCTCGTCCTCTGTTCTGTGTCGTAACTTATATATTTAGAACGATTTCCACAGATAAACTCTGAAGAGTTTTATTATTGTCTAACTACAACCTCACGCCTACCAGATACAGCAGCTGGTGGTAGCGATTGTGCCCATTTCCGTTTTGGGGAATCGCAAGGACTTTTTCTCCTGCCTTGTGAATTATTATTATAGACATGCCTAAGAAGGGGCAAACTTACCAATCAAGATGCATTGCGTTTTGTGCACCAGTGACAGAATAGCAGAAAATGCTCCAAAACACTCTAAATTTATAGAATAAAGTCCGAAACGCAGCTCCGGGAAGAATAGAAAGATTTTTCTTACTGCCTTGTAGCTGCTCTGGCGAAAGTTGAATCCAGGTGTGCTGCGCTAAGATAACGGTAGCTAGAGAAGCGGATATCTGCATATGAATGTGATTTCATTTTCTTTTCTCCGCTTGGGAGAAAAAGGTAAATTAACCTAGTGTAAGGATTGTGCATCTTTTTGTTTTGAGAAGCCTCAACTCTTTGCCGCCCTCAAAATATTTTTCGAGAAAAACCCCACAGCCGGCTAAGGGACTGACAACTTAAGGACTCTGGTTGAATTATCTTAATGTGAACCAACGATTTATGCAGAAAATATTTGTGTACACAGTCTAGAAGCGCTTCACTACTTCAGATATTTCATTTAATACTAGCTTAAATTTTAATTCAAAATAGCAAATGGGTGCAGAAAATTTAAAACATAAAATTTCGAATTTCTTGAGCCACATGAATATTACAACTAAAAATATAAATTCAAAAAGTTACAGACTATTCTGTAACTTGAAGGGCAAAGTCTTGTCTTCCGCAGAGATGTAATTATTAATTTAGTGGATATTATTTTTGTAATATCTGCCTATCTGTCAAGGAATGTGTTAATTCTCTTTTCGAAGCATTTTTAGGATTTCTAGAAAAATATACATTTATTAGATTTTGTTTTCTTGTGCCTCAATTTTGCTAGAACGAAAATATTGCAGTGACCTTGTAAGGTACCCGAAGTGGGCGCAGCCCAACCCACCTAACCAAACTTATGGTCATAACACGCCACATGACCTTATAAGGTATTTTCTTCCTCCTTTCTGCATATATTTATGCTGTAATGGTAGCATTCGAGAAGTCAATGTCTGAGTCCCAACGAGGGCATTGCACATTTTTATGTCTTCTGCCTCAAAAAGAAAAAAAAAACTGATTGTACAGTGGCGCCCGAAAAAAAAAAAAAAAAAGATGGTGGATGGTAATTCTTCACCACTAGGATTTTGCGATTGCGTCCCCTAATCTTCAGTTGCCCTTTTTTTTTCTCCCTCCTTTCTCCCTCCTTTCTGCATGCTTTCGTGGTGTAACAGTAGCACACTCGGCGCGTATTCGAGAGGTACAGGTTCGAGTCCCGGCGAGGGCATTGCGCATTTTTCACGTCTCCCGCATCAAACGAGCCTAATGACCCTACAGTCTTAATAGCTAATAATTGAAAAGATATTAATATGTACTGTTGACAAATGGGAGAAAGTTTCCAGTTTATTATCTTTTATTGAACCACTCTTGTATGGCTAAAAATCATTTAAAATTACATAATTGTTAATTTGATGCTTCTATTAACAGTTTGGTTAGTTCCAATAATTCACCCTTAAATCCCACCACATGCAGAGCAAAACCTTTTTTAGAGGGAATACGAGTTCTATTACGAAACTTATTTTCCTTTTAGACTCAACCATCATGTTTTTTAAGTAACATGAAAATAAAGAATCCTTTCTTCCCTTTTCACTGTCGCAATGAACTCTACTTCATGTCTTGTGAACAGATAAATGCAAACTTATAACTTGCTATTGATAGGTTTTAGTTATGAATTCGTGTAGGCTCGAATACCAGTACAAAAAAATTTTTGGATTGCTTTCAAGTGATCAGTTATTGTTGCCAAATTATAACACGTTTGTTATTTCTTTGCTGAAGAGACGTGTATTTGACTTAATCTTCGATCTGCAATTCATAGTTTTCTTCTTAATCACCCACTTTTAGTCTCGGCTTCAAGGTTACGCTACAAACCATCCCTGATATTAATATTCAGCAAAAGCAATTTGAAATACTGAAACTAAATTGTGGCTTTTATGTGTAGTTGACCGTATTTGTGGAATTTTATAAATTTTTGCACTGTATTTTTGTTTGTCCTATTTACAAGTAGTGTTGACTCGGCTGATGTCCTTAAGGCAACTTCTTCGGGAATTATGACCTCAGGCATTTCGTGTCTTTGTCCTTTATTTTGTGAATAAATTTATTTGTTTTATTTTGAATGAATCTAGTAACGTATTTGCGCTAATGCACTTATTTAGGAAATTTAAGGTAACTCTTTTTATGTAAGCTGTGTAGAATGTGTATAATATTGTTGTCAGTGCCATTAGATCTTAAAGCTTCCTCTTTTGGAAAATACCTGATTACATTCGAGATCTCCTGCATGTCCAATTGAGGATCTTTGTTGAATATGAGAGGATGTTATTGTTATTAATAATGTTTTGTTCTTCATTATCATTTAACAAGTCCTTATTTAAGAATACTGCATTCAATATTCTTAACACATGCACAGGAATTTTCATTCTTTCAAACAACGGATAAAAAGCTGAGAAGCTTATAGCCTATTAGCATTAGAAATGTAAGCATTAAGACCTCCTCGTAATTGCAGTTAAAATAACCTCTGCTCTAATTACGAGTCTTAGTTTATCATTTTTAAAGCCTCTTACACGAGTATTCAACCCATCGATCATATGTCCTTTTTAAGCAAAACGTATCGAACTAAATGTATTTATTTCATTCACTCTGTTGTTCAAAAATACCGTTCAATATTCGTTACATTGAGTCCACTTTAAAACAACAGTCAATCACACTATAATATTAGTTAATATTTTCTATTGAACCCTTTCTTCAGCAAATGTGTACGATCAAGCTCCCACCGTAGCACACATCAACTCCATTTGAAGGATAGTGATGGATTTTAAGAAAGCCGCTCTAGCTTTAGTCGCTAGAAAATGATATTGAATATTTTCGGACGTTTCCATATAAATGAAAAGCGCTACTACAAAACGCTGCATGCAGAGAAACGTTTTCTGCTTGGATCAATCGAAAACAATCATGATACAATCACTTCCTTCATTAAACAAGTTCTAAAAACGAGCTCATAAATTCCATTTTTTTTATTACCGTCGACTTTAGAATAACGAAGTATTTCTTTTTCCCCAAATCCTTTGCTGTAACAACTTTAGTATTAGCAAAACAACTCTTAATAAACGAGCAGAACCGAACGAATACTTTATGACTGACTGAAAGAATTATTCTCTTGGACAAATCCTTAAATTTATAGCTGTTTAACGAGCCCAAATGTATCGTCGAGACATCACTTTTTTCAGGCCCATTAACGTAGACGTAAAAGACTGAAGATCTTGTCATTGGTGTACTGTTCTGCCAACCTCTGAAAGTGAATTTCCTTTCACTTGGTATGATTTGCGACATCTCAATGAAGGGTTATTATTTATTTTCCTTTTATTTGCAATTTTTGTCCAAGCTTTGATTCATTGTGAAAAGAAGCAGGGAAAGGAGGCGATTTTGCTAAGTCATGATATCGCGCGCTTTGTCCTTTAGAATGTTCTAGAAGGAATTTCATTGTGCAATTGACCTTAGGACAGGAAGTACGTTACAGAAGGGTAAGAGGTTGTCACTTAACCTTCGATGTAAGTCATTCAGGTTTGGCGATCGGGGGGTCCGGTTGTTGGCTAACTGAAGAAGGGCGTGCATGCGCGAACCTTTTTTCCTCATTCAGGGATTGAAACGCAAACTTTGTCCAAATTAAGGGGGCGATAATTGAAGCCATTGTGGGAGCCCGCGTTTGTGAAGGAGACTAAGAAAATTCGAGTTTGAATCACTTACTTACCTTTGACTAAGACTGTAACTTCGAGCTTGCTCTTGGGTTGAGCGATAAAAAAAAAAGAGATGTAATTTCTCGTGAGATGTGTTTTCCGGCGGGGAGCGGCAAATATGCTCCCCGGCCGCATTTTGGCTAAGAGGCGAGATTGAAGATGGGCGAGTTTTACTGAAATATTTAAAGAGACACTTTTGGCCCGACTTTCGAAGGTGAGAGGTGTGAGCTAAGTTCTGGTGATGAAAAAAGGAGGATAGTTATCCATCCAGTTGTGCTTCCGACAGTGAACGTCAGTTATGCTATCCGGCAGCTAATTTTCCTTTATGCCATTACCTAAAAAGCCGAGGACAAGGTCCTTCGGTCTGATATGAAAAATACCTCACTTCATAGTCTATGATGTCCTGTTGTAGCAGGAAGACCAGGCAGACAGCCGTGATGGGCAGCAGTGCTCTTGTTTTCCAGAGTGAAAATGCTTTGTCGTTAGAAAAAACCAGTTACAGGCCGTGTGTGTTTCGCCAATAGTGCCAGGACAGGAGGATGTCCTCTGAATCTTCGATTTGTAACCGAGGGTCAGTGCCGTCGACGTCAGCTTGGTATTAGGATACGAGTTCTCCACTTCAAGATGTCCACCCAAGATAAGTCTTTTTCTGTGTTTCTGTAACGAGAGATTTTTCACCTGAAATTGTCCCAAAAAATGAGAAATGCATAATGTAAAACTAGATTCACCTGCAATTATGAAATTAAGAAAAACTGTGAGGAGACAAATGCCTCATTAACCGTTGGTACCTTTATTGTATACTTTAATTTAAGTCTGCTGTGGCTTTCCAGCGCATTGCAGCTGCATTGAAGTTAATAAAATAAAATTAAAATTGTAATCAATTATAAAAATTTCAAATTGCATTGGAAGGAATTTTGTACAAGGCCAAGTTTGGACAGTATCATGTATATTAGTTGTATCTGAAAACAATTGAAATAATATAATAAATTTCAAAGATTTAAAGTACAAGTTCTTCGTATGAAACACTGCATAACTGCTTAGACATATCTTTACATTATGTTCCCATGTTATCTATTCTCTCTTTCTCCTCTTCTTAATATTATTTTGAGGTAATAATGACTTTTAAGACGTAGGGTAGACATAGACCCAAGGGTCTCTTCTTGTGTATTGAGGAATAAGAGTACAATTAGGTCGGGAAATAAAAACAGCTTGAAAAGAAGGAAGTGCAACTCAATTTAATATGGATATTTAAAAAGCTTTATGACCTACTTTTGGTACTTTTTTTTTCGTTTTCTAAATTTATTAAAACTGCTCGATCACCACATAATCAATCACTTGCTTTTAATATGTTCAGCTTTTTAACTACGTCTTCCTTTCCTTCAAGGCTCTTCTTAAATCTTTCAAAAATCCTTTCCAAAATATATTTAAAAAATATACTATATCAAATTTTATTATCAGTGCAATAAGAAGCACAACGATAATTTTAAATGCACAGTCATTTTTATGTCCGTCATTCTTACCAGGATTAATGTTTGTCCTCCGATTGCTGAAAAACAAAATTTTCGCTATATGTCAAGCATTTTATGGCCTCTGTAAATAAAAGTGAGTTACGTCTCCTAAATGATATTTAACGATATTATATCTAAGACCATTATATGACGCATTTTAATATTCTTGTAAAATAAAACTGGAAGACAATATTTGAACATTGTCATTAAACGGATTCTAATACTTGTAGAGTCTCACGATCTTGGGAGGTATACACTAAATCGAGATTCCTGATGAATCTAAGCAATTTATTGCTATGTCCAGTAAGAAATAAAAGACCCTAAGGCACTCCCTGTGCTTACAAACCTGGCGAGCATTTATGGCATAACACAAAATTAATAAATTCAAATTAAAACTAAGCTCTTGTAAAATAGCCAAAGGCTACTCAGGAGTAGTTAACGTGCAAGTTGGGTCCAATCTATATCGGCGTGACAAGCACTATTGGCAAGAATAAAGCAACGCCGAAGAGTGATTGCTATTAAAGGATCTCAACTGATAACGTGGCCTTCAGTAGGCGGAACGAGCTCTGATTAAACAATCTAAAATTTTCCTTTAAATGCTATATCTTTCTACGTCACTGGAATACGCGACAACTGTAAATTAACACTCTGGCAGGAAAATGAAAAGGGAGAGTGACAGTAAAGATACTGAAGATAAAATAAATCTAGAATATAAATAAAACGTACACTTTACACTTTTCTTAAACTGGATTATTTAGAGCACGACTTCAGGAATATTTCAAGTAATGTACGATTTTGAGAAATAATTTAAGTTACACTTTGCGAAACAGTGCTCTTTGTTCAAGACAAATTAACTTATATTAACACTGTGCACGGGAAAAACAACGGAACAACTATAAAAGCTGCCTGTTTACTGGTATTTCAACGAGGTTCGCTCTATCAGCATTCCGTTCTTAGATTGCAGTATGCCAAAACACAATAGGGCTATTTACCTAAAGGAGGCACACTGATGTGGGGAATATTCTAAACAAAAGGCTCGCATTCACGTTACACACGGGGAAAGCTACGAAATCAGTCCTATAGCCAGCTCAACTCCCAGGATTTGAGCCACGATCAAACTGCCAGTATTCGGCTATTTTATCTTTCAGTCACTAAAGTGCTTACCTTTTCTTTCTTTATATTCTTAAATAATGTTCCAAACTGGAAGAATACTTTTATTTTGTGTCACCATGGCGCTTGACTTCATATCCCTTACTCGAAATTATGATTTATACTAAGCATTTACTAGTTTTCATGCTACGACAATACCTCTGCTTGAAAAATTCTGAAAAATTCTACGTTGAATTAGGGTAAAAGGAAACTTCATGTAGTGGGAGCAGTTGATGAGAGCTTTATCAGAGCTTTCAGAGTACTGTTTCTAAAGAAGCAGATTCGTTTAAGATGGGGGATGATTACCATGAATTCCTTGTTCTAGTTGGATGTTAATTACTTTTGTGGAGTCACATCATTAGATGACTTGGAGTTCTTTCCACCACTGTAAGTAGGTAAGACGACTAAACACTGATAGTTCTTCTACGGTTCAGTTGCAGTCGCTTGGTACGGCTGCTCTAGGTTCGTAGCCTGATTAGGAGACATTTTCGTTTAGCTTATTTTCCTTAAAATGACCGAAATAAAATCCTCGCTAAGGCAAATAGCAGCGCATATTTTACCCAAATCAATTAACCAATGAAGCAAGTAAATAATTATCTCTATACATAAATAGAGATAATTATCTACTTTTTTTAACTAAATAATTATTTATCTATATACAGACAGAGATACAGAGAGAGAGTTTTTAAATTAAAACTAAACAAGCTAAAAACATAATAAATAGTTGAAATACACTCAAATTAAAAAAATCAATGAAAGTTAGTGAAATATGTTACATTAACTAGTACTGAATTTGAAAAGTAATTTGTAAAAAAAATAAAAATACGCAATAATAAGTAAAAAAGCAGTATTAGCATTGTCGTACCCAAAATGTTGTGAAATGTTATGTTATGTTCCAAAATGTTATGTTCCTGTTTGTTTCAAATTAGATGAGGCTCTGAAGTTAATTATTTAAAATTATTTGTATTTCTGAAAATTAAAAACGCCTCCCCTATGTAAAAAATTTTCCAAAACAGAGTAAAACAATTGTAATTTCTCAAAAAGAAGAAAAAAAATAATTCGTAAGTCATGCAAATAAATTCAAAAAGTGGCTAAACAACCCACAGAAATATTATGCATGAAATCTTGTAAACAAGTACACAAAAATGTTTTGATATTGTAAGGAGCTGAACGAACTTCTCCGACCTGATAAGGAGAGATTGATAAATTATCTTTCATTTAGATATCCCAACTCCATCCTGTGGAAGTGCATGTAGCTTATTTTTAAATATTATTTCTCGCTTATAAACTCTTTCTGACTGCACAGGAAAAGAACGATCTTATGCATTCTTTTCTCATATCTTTCCCATACGATTCTAGCGTCTTCTCTACGCTTTAAGTGATATCTAAACATTCTATAATTAATGTATGGAGTAATAATTACAATAGCTAGAAGGATGAAAACTTTCCACTTTCTAAAATGATTATTTAGGGTTTCTTACTTTTTTTATTTCGCCTTATGTTTTGCATTTAACTTCCATTCCAAGCTATGAGAATTTGAGCCCACTCTTTACACTGTAGTCTTGGTGATAAATGCATTAATATATTTTCTTAATTCTGTGTATTGTATTCAAGCTGAATGCAGCAGCAGTAACAAAACCAAAATTAAAGCATTTTAATCTAATACTCTTATCAGTCTTTTTCCTTGGGCGTTAAATTTAAGAAATCTATTATTATTATTTTTTTTTAATTTATGTCTCTCTATGTATCGCAGAACCGCGCAGGAATTTAATTAAGTGAAATAAAATGTATTAAAAAATTAAAAGTAGAAATGCTAGCTAGCTTTAAATAGCTTTTTCTCAGAAAATCAATTCGATTGCACGATTTAATTTATTTTCTGATTCGTTTCTAACTTAAGTTAAATGACCATCGATTTAGAATTTCTGTATTTAATGATACGGATGCACGAAACTGCCTTCGCTTTGAGCTCTGTTGCGCGTGCTAAGTGGAAAACATTTGAAATGTGAATTAAATTATTAATGTAATTGGAGAGCAATCACAAGGAAATATCGCAAATAGCAAACTGAAAAATCTAAACAGTCTAAAGAAAAAGTCTGATCTCTCAATTTTAGGTTCCGCTTTGAAAATGTTTCATAATAGCACTATGCGCAGTTACAAATAATCTTAATTTTCTCTCCCTGTGTACGAAAATTTAACGTTTTTGTGACCTTCTTTGGGCCGAAGAAGCCGTTACCATAAATGTGCATGAAAGATCTTTCGAACTTTTTCAGATTCATGAAGTAAATCAGTGAAATCATACGAAATGAAACATACATTTAGAGAAAGGATCAGCATACTCTAAAAGCATAAATTACACACATAAACACATATATTACGCATGAATATCCTTACATTATGTAGATTAAGCTGCATACATAAGTATACAAATTACGCACATGGAACTTCATATATAGCATTATATATCTCGTTGTAACGAAAGTTTTCCGCCATAAAACGTTCTTTAAAAACCCTGAAAACCATACCCTTAGTGCGGGTAGTAATCACAACCCAAATTTATAATTTTCTGACAACGTTTTGATAGTTTTTCAAAGCCTTCGGGCCAGTTGGCAAAATGTTAGCATCTGTCCGTTAAAATGAAAAAGTGCTAGGCAGATGATCTCTTCAGAACTAAAGTCAGTATGGAAAAGAAAAAGAAAATGCTTATCTTTAATTCGAATAATGTCAGAGAGAAAATATTTGTAAAATTTCCAGCGGACTTGTTAATGAATATTTGACTTCTGTAAATTAATTATAGATTCATTTTGTAAGATGTTGAGTGATTATGATTTAATTTTGTGATTGTAGATGGAATTATTCCACGGTTGGTGTTTAATTTTTTTTTCCATAATTCCACTAATAAAAATATTTCTTGAAATACCTGTAGATATGAAATTTGTTGAATGTCTTGAAGATAATTTATTGCTGAGATTTTTACTTATAAAGCTGTATTATGAAGAATATTTTTATGTATTTTCTGTAGATATGAAAACTAACTAAATATTTTATGCTGATATTTAGGAATGAATACGGAAGAGATGAATGCCGAGGGTCGAATAATTACTTAATGAAATTTACGTGTGGTCGACAACAGAGGGCGCCACGAACTAGAGTTTTGAGCATTCACAGGCAAGGGCTGGAAATTCAACACGCAAGAAAACAGGTAAGGTGCAAAATGAAAATAATTTTGTAAGATCTGAATTTAAAAAGAAAGAAAGAATTTATCTCATCTTAAATACTTTAAATACAAATTAAAGATGTGCAACCAGAAGTTAGCTGATATTTCTAGTGATAACCACAACCTCTACTCGATCGTAGTTTACCGATAAATTATAAACTGAACTAAATTATAAAAAATTTTTATCTGGTAGTTGAAAAGATGACTGAATAAATATAAACTCTGTGTGTTTGATTTTCAGTTAAGTATCACAAATGGGAAAAAGTTAAGAGCATTAAATAATCACGAAGATGAACTTGTTAAGTAATAATTTTTATCTTACAATGACATTAAAAGCTGTACTTCATTAAGGGTGAATATATTAGGTGTGATAAGGCGTTGTATTGTTTAATTGTTTTCAAGTTTTTCGCTGTTAAATAGAGAAGAATCGAAACCGGTCGATGTAGAACCAGACTTCCACCTAAATGAATCCGTAACTGTTGCGCATCTAATTACGAAACACAACGTCATTATTCCAATAACTATGTTTTCATTTTAAGTTAATTTAAAACTGAAGAATTAAGTTATTAGCTCAACAGCGGCCGACTAGTAAATTCCCTGAAATGGTGGTTCGGTCCGAGGTTCGAAGACCGAGAACGGGCTGGCTGAATGAGCGTTTTCGTAGCTTTACCCATGTGTAAAGAGTTAATACGACCCAGTTTCCCTTAGGTAGCCCTCCACGAAGGCATCTCTCCCTTCCGTATAGTGCTTTAAGGCTAGAACGCGTTCATAATCATAATGATTAAGTTACTTTGTAAATGTACTTCTTTTTCATTCCCCTTTATTCAGAAAGTTAAATTATTATCTTAAATTTGACACTGATTTGAAAATGTATGGTTATATAGCTTAAATTATGTTTTTTGCCTAAAGAAAATGACAAAATGAATATTTAGATGTCTCACCCGCGTATTGTGAAAGGGAACTTCGAACTACCTGAGGCGTCCCACATTTGAGTACACACCCACATACACAAATATACCATCACAATAATAGATAAATCGAATTCAGAAACATTTATATTAAATTTTCAAGACCTTTCGACACTCTTTCAAGTACGCTTTCATAGTTTCGTAGTTGTAAGATTTGTACATATGTAAATAATTTTAGTGAAGCTATATGTGAAATTGCAGATTTTTTTTAGTCTGAAGGGGCTTTGTGCCTGAAGGACTATTGTTTTCGTTTTGCGATTTTACGTTGAATCACTATAAATGTCCTTTTCACTTTTCAGACTGTTGCCACCAAATATTATTGCTCTGTATTAAAGAAATTAAATGATGAAGAATTTGCATAAATTTATGTATGTTTCTCGCCCTTTGATAAAACAACGCTACCTAGAGCCATCCAATTTTGAATAACTTAATCCTCCTACGAATATGGGCATCTGGGAGCCCAAAAATTTGAAATTTCGAATTTATTTTATTATCGATTTCATATTTTGTAAAACTTTAAAGAATTTTTTATTGACAAACTCAAGGATTTCAAAGCGAACAATGGCAACGTTGTAGAGAAAAAACATTTTTATCTCCAGCGCGTGAGACTGTGTATCGGAAATTTTAAAGATATGCTCCATTTAAAATTATTTTGCAATATGGCTGTTGAATTGAATTTTATGGTCTAAGTGCGAAGAAAGTGATATTTAATAAATAAAGTTAACACACAAAATGTTAAAAAATGCCCTTTTAGACGTAATTTAAAAAATGAATCCTTTCTTTTTTTTTTTCTTCATAATTTAACAGGAAATGTTTGAAAGATGTGCTGGAAAAATGCGATTACAGGTGCAAGCGTATTTAACATTGAGGTAAAGGGCTATCTCACTAATTTGGCGAGATATCGCCAAGCTGGTAAAGCGACTAACTTTTGTCGTCAAAAATTCGGAGGTTCGTCAAACTTAGCTACATTTTTTGGATCCCAGTATAACTGCCATTGGTACTGTAATTGGATAACGTAATTGATGTCTATATGTAAATGTAACCGTCTTTGGACTTTCTGTGCCTTCCAGGAATTTTGAGAAGTGGAAGGTACTAGAGATTTTTCGGCGGCCGGGAGGAAAACTGCATGAGAGTGTCTCAGTCGTTAGTTCAGATCTGAAATCTGAGTTTTGAGACATTCTTGAGAGCTTCCCTTTTTTAGATATCCTTCGGAATGCGTTGTGTTTAACGCTTTTAGTAGTTTGAAGTGTAATTGTTCATTGTGCTCTGTGGTACTGAGAAGAGCTGTATGAGTATTTTGGTGGAAAATTCTATAACTGTAGAGTGTTTCTTTTGGTAAAATAAATTGTATCAAACTCTCATCGGTTTTGTGTGCATTCAACCCATTACGAATCCGTACGTAAGCAACAATATAAATCAGACTCAGAATCTTGCACGCTAAGTATTTAAGACCTTTTTGAAAGCCTTCTATATCTTCTTTCTAACTTAGTTTCATGAATTTGGGCATATACAGGTACACACAAAAGTATCATCACATAAATAAATAAACTGGGCTCAAAATCTTGAAAATTAAAATTTCAATGTCATTTTGAAACTCATTCATGCACTGTTTCTTACTTTACGCATTTGCGTACACGCACACATTATTGCAGAAGTGTCATTATAGAAATAAATAAATCGGATTCAGAAACACGTACGTTTGCTAATTACATTTTGATGGATTTTAACGATATCTTTACCATAATAAATTTCAGCCCCAGTCAGAAGGTATTATAGGATTTATTAGATTATGGCAAAACACATTGGGGCTATTTGCCTAAAGGGAATCAGTTAAATGTCTTTACTTTACTCACTAGTGTTAATTATTAAGTAACTATGAGACAACTATGTGCTCCAACTCTGTACTAGGCGTAAAGATTAAACTCGTCAAAAGTATTCATGAAAGGAACATGGCAAAGCATTCAAGGATTACCTGCCTAAGGAAAAGGATGCCTTCGTGCAGGGCATAGTAACAGAAGCTAGCATGTAATTATGCCAGCAAGTGAAAAATCTCAGAAACTCTCTTATATAATCAGCCCGTTCACCGCTACTCAAGCTGGGTTGTGTGATTCATTTATGTGAATCATTCACATGAAACTCCTTCACATGAGACCTGTCGAACTATCAGCCGCCAAGGCGGTACAGTGGTAAATTGCACTGCCTGACTAACAGGTGACAGGTGACAGTAGGGCCGGACACCCGGACGGCTTTCAAAGACTAATTAGGTATAGCACGGGACCCGCTCCATCTAGAGCATAACATGTTTACAACATAAAATACCTAGCGTTGCATTACCTACATGACAGGAGGGCATTGCATGGCGACATAACATAGCTCAGCATAGACATGACATGGCATAGTATTCGACGTGATATAGTATAGAATATAGTCATTGCATAGCGACATAACATATTTATAACATTAAATACACAACGTAATGTAACTTACACGACAGGTGGACATAGTATAGCGACATAACATAGTTAAGCATATATAAGGCATAGCGACATAACATATTGAGGTTACATATTTAAAACATACAATTCGCAGTGTGGTATGGCCTATGCGACAGGTGGACATTGCATGATGACATATCATAGCGTAGAGTAGACATAACATGACACAGCATTGCAACATGATATGACATAGCATAGCATAAGGATTACATATTTACAGCATTAAATACACAACGTAACTTAACTACATAAAAGGTGGATATAGCGTAGCGACATACCATAGACATAACATACATAGTATTGCGACAAAACATATTGACGTCACAGATTTACAACATATGCCTGATTAACAATGGGTCTGAAGTTGAATCCCAAAGAAGGTACGATGTTTGAAAATGTATAATGTATGCTCGGCAAGGGGCATTCCAAACTCATGGCGAGACAAATGTACGCTCGAGAGGTTAGTGGTAGGAGAAGAGGGGTGGGAGACACTGGCACCGCCTCCCTTCTCCGGCGAAATTGAAGCGGAAGCGGAAGATTAATAATTATCAAGCCCCGGCAATGCTTAATATATACTTACGGAAATGCGCAGGCACCGGGCTTGCTTCAACCTATACGTCGAACTACCAGTGTTCAGAGCTGTTATCTGTTTATCCGTCCGAAAGCTAATTTAAACAGCCAGAGGGAAGCATTAAAAAAACAATCATCTAAACCCTTCTGAAAAGGTGCATCTTTTGAAAAAGGAATCTGAATTTTAGATTTCTTTCAAATTCTTGTGAGGAAAAATATCAACTTATCTCGCTTTTATGGTCAACTGAAATTACGCAACTATTTTAAATTAAAGTAATTCATTTATTTGCAACTTAAATCTAATAAACATATTGACGTAATCTTTTTAGCAATCTTTTAAACCTTAGATTTATTGCAAGAAATCTATTTTATATTACCATACTTTTAATGCATACTATTCTAAATTTTTCTTTTATATTTCGTTTAACTAAAAATTGATTTGAAGTTTAACTTCTTACTGATACGGCCATAAAGCATTATGTTAGAGTCAGGTCACAAATCAGACTTTTTACATTTCATTCAATCCACCTTTATACCATAATTATATTTGTAATTATGTTAATTAATATTATTATTGAAGATGAACATTGATACAAGCTATTTTATCTTCCAGGTCATTAAGATGCTCATCCTCGTTATTGCTCTTTTCATGATATGTTGGGGTCCCCGGCTCATCATGCATGTTGCTATAAAGCATGGTCTTAGCAACTTTACATATCACGTCTATAATTTAAGAGTATCAGCTTATCTACTTTCTTTCGCTCACTCAGCTATTAACCCTATAATATATGGTTTCATGTCCACTAATTTCCGAAGGATGATGCTCCAATGCTGCAAAGATGGTCTGTGTGGAAGGATATCTTGTTCAACCTGTGCAGAAAGGAGAGTGGCTAGAGGGCAACCGCAGAGACGCACGCTTTCGGATTCGTATGAGTTCAGTACGCTTACTAGCAGTACAAGACGCACTCGTTTGGCAAGCTCAGTCAATGTGGATGATTCTAAACTTAAACGTACTGAAGAACAGTGGACAGCTGTGTGAGAAGATGGTTGGAATTGCTAAATTCAACGGAGATAGCTATGGAATCAATACCAGTGTATCTTGTAAAGCTTCCCTTGAATTTATGTTCAGACTGATTGCGCAGAGAATAGCAGAAAAGGTCTAACACGTTTACTATGTTATCTACTTGATTTCGTGGTGCTAAAATGCCATTTCTGTACTGTTTTAAACATTGTCGTTAAAACGTATATTTTGTGTTGAATTCTAAGTGTTTGTAGCATGTTTAAATATTATTGAACTTGGGGCCCAATATGCCCCTAAATAATGAATTCATCTTACAAAATGCCATTTCTAAGTACGAGCCCAGTTATAATATGGCTTATGTAATTCTAGCTTTAGTAAGTATTTTGTGAATGAAGTAAAGGTGTATAGTGACAGGAAAGTTTTGCTGTTGTTCCACTGTTCGTTAAAAGCTCGAGTAAATGCCAGTTTTAATAACCTTAGTGCATGCTTTAAGCAGTCTGAAATAAAAAAGAGACTTTCTGTTATTTACAAGTAACAAAGGCAGCGTAATCTTGCAATAGTTTTAGTTGTGAATTATGAATTGCGATGTGATGAAGTACTAACTCATTTAAGAACAAAATGAGATTTAATTTCATATATACCGCACGATTTCCCGTTGTCTTTTTTATATCTGTTTTGCTCTAAAACCCATCTACAATGGATGAATATAAAAGGAAGAATTTTAAAAATATATCCGTAGTCGCGTGTAATAGAAAACAAGAGCTTAACGCTATGGTTTACTGCCTTTAATACAGATGTCCGAATTTAAATAATATAATTTTATATTTAAGAGGGTTTTTTTTTTTTTTTCTTCAATGGCGGGTGCTTGTCTTTTACGGCACTGGCCACTACTAAGCCAGAAGTGGTGGTCATTTTATTACGGAGGCACCTAATAGGCGGCCACCGCTGAAGGAAGAGACTGACAGTATTTCGTCCATCACTGCTCCGGGATTCGAACCCGTGCCCTTCAGTATCGCAGTCAGGTTTCCTTAACCACTATACCGTCTGGGCGGCTGCTTGAGATTCATTGGCATATTTACTCTTCCGCATTTTATCAAAAGTAAGAATTGAAGAAACATGAGTTTTGCGAGACTTGGCATATTGACTAATTATATCTCTAAAATTCAACTGCCAATTTCAGAGGGGAAAAAAGCTATTATCATTTTGAAGAATTCTGGAAAGGATTCCGGAAATTTGGAGCCAAATTATTAGTTATCTGCACATACATCCTGGAAGTTTTACATGTCCTGTTAAAAATAGCAAAATAACAACTGCTTCTGAACTCGTGTGCTTCTTGATGTAGAAACATAGCGAGAAGTTCAGCATCGTAAAGATAAAACACCACCCTCCACAACTCTGAATGAACGCTAAGAAAATTACTTTACCATGTAATATATATAACACACTTAATACACTGCCTAATTACATTTAAAAAGTCATGGTCAGCACATAGAAGACTACTGGTCTGCTTTAAAAATGCGTCGGCCTTATCGTTACACAGGTTACTGCTAGAAGACTTCTAGTTGTGGCTAGAGGATTGCAAGAATTGGAGGCTCCCTTCAGCCCACCTGGACACAAGTGTCTCCATAGCTCTAAAGAAGGGGCCCCGTGGCTAGAGGATGTCACCATACCAGTTGTGGCTATAGGAAATAGTGGATTACAGATTGCTGGTTTTCAGCTATCAAAGAAAGGATCCGTAACATTTATCCCCATATTGGTCGTAGCTGGAAACATTCTGGGGGTAATTAGCGACTGTCGCCATACTGATTGTACCTAGAGATTGTCATCATTTGGTCTCATCTTGAGAAACCTGGTTTAGAGCATATCAACGTAAGGATCTGTCACGTTTATCGTCTGCCTGGTCATGGCTAGAGGCCTTCAAGCAATGGCTACATTTTGTCGCCATTCTAGTCGTGGTAAGATTAATATATAGAGATAAGTAAGATTACTACATAGAGCATATCATTAACAAGGATCCATCACTTTTTGTCGCCATATTAATCCTACTATTCAAATACTCCTAATTTCAGTGGAAACTCCAATTCCGTGGATGCTTATTGTACAGACGGGGATCATTTCAGGTAGCTGCGCATGATTTCCTGCGATGCTTGACGTCTACAGCATTCCTGCGTCATGGAAGCTTAGATTTTCATAAATGAATTCGTTTAGCTAACCATGTTAATGCCCTCTTCAACACGTTCCTTACCAGTTATAAATGTGTACAGATTATTGTGTTTGTGAATATTCAGTGACCTCCATTTATTATTATTCAGAACGCTGAAGTGCGTATAGTGTAACACTTTAACGCGTGGATGTTTCTTTTAAAATGAAAGTATTCGTAATATTTTGGAGTTGTAGAAATGTAAGATAACCTAGGCATATTGTGTGTTAATTCATAAATATCTATCTAAACGCAGAGAACGCTAAACAGGAATTTTTAAATTTCACATCGCATTAACTCACTTTTGCATATAATTTCATTTTTTATTACATACTGAATTTTATTTTACAAGAATAATTATATTTGTTCTTACTACATTTAGTCCATTACATGCTTGTTATATAAGAACAATTATATTTTAAAAGAATGTGTATAAAAATATACCTTTGTAGAAAACTAAATTATTATTGCTTAGTAATGTTATACTGATCATAAATGTTTTATACTGTTAAAGTAAGTACCGAATGCTTAAATGCATTTAAACGATACTATGATTTATGATAATGTTGTAAAATAGCATAAATCACGATATTTATATAAAAAGAAGAAGCATTAGATGTGTTAAACAATTTTAATTTGCGGAAGAATAAGCATTTTTTACATTGCGGGTTAATGATCTGAGAATCAAATCTTAATTGCTTTTATTTCTTAAGACTGCATCGGTGTTTGAAACTATGAAGGAAGAAACATACTTTAAAAAACGTCTTCATAAACTAGATTCGGTATAACACAATGCATCATATAGATGTTTAAAAAATGGTAAATAATTGTTTTAGGTTTTCAAATGATATCTGAAATTAATCGATACTTCTGACGCTTAAATTTATTTGCCAGGCTACTTGCTGACCTGTATTAAAATGTCCTGAAAATGTAAATGGTTTTGAATTATTAAGAAAAATAAAATCACTGTGTATCTCTAGATCTTTATTTACTTTCCAATTTTTCAAACATTCTTAAATCATAAAAAATATGCAATTCATAGGTTCAACTGAAATAATTTTAAGTGTAAAATATATTTTTAACTTATATGTATATGAAATATTTATAGAATTACAGAAATAATTTTCAATGATACACTGTTGTTCTTTCAGATTTATTTTAATAACTGCGTCAGACGACCGGGAGTAAACTGACATTTTATTGGTAAGATCACAGCGCGCACAGCAATGTAAACAGTTACAATTAAGGAGAATAAAAGAGATAAGCTAATTTCTCTTTAAGAAGCAATGAAAAATCGCGTATAGGTAAATTCATCCACAGAGCACACTGTGGGTTACGAATGGGTAAGAGAGTAAGACTGAAGTATTGGAATAATATTAAAGATATAAATATATTATATTCGAGTTGATAAATACACTCTAAGACAAAAAACAATTGACGCACCAAGATGGAGTAACGCAAATTGGACGCAAATTGATATGCGTGCAGATTTCGATGGAAATGTGAAATTTTAAAGTTTGGCGGCCAGTGATTGAATATGTTACGAATATATCACATTCCAGTTGAAAATACACTCTAAGACAAAAAACAAATGACGCACCAAGAAGTAATGCAAATTGGACACAAATTGATGTGCATACGGATTTCGTTGAAAAACGCAAAATTTTTAAGTTTGGCAGCCAATGAATGAACAGGTGACGCTGCAGCGCATCTTAACGCACAAGTAGTAGGATTAAAGAGGAAAAATTTTGATTCCAGGTCAAATTCTTTGCGAATTTCATTCCGTGTGCTCAAGTAAACAGTAACTCTGCCTCGCATACTGCTGCACAAACAATATGCGCAGATATCATCATTTGAGAGAGGACGTGTATTTTAGCTCAAAGATGTCGGTTGATCTAATCGGCGAATCTCTTGAGTTTGGATAGGAATGATGCCTCTGTTAGACGATATTGGCAGGAATGGGTGAACCATGGTTGAATACAGCATCAAGAAAGAAGCGTCAGAAACCCCAGATTCATCATTAGCCATTAAATCTCCTTCTTGGAGTGTCATCATTTTTGTTTTAGAGTTTTATATTAGTCTTAGTTTTAGATTTTTAGTTATCTAAATTCTTTTAACATAACCAAATACAACCGTAATCACTTGAACTCAGGTTCAGTTTAATAAAAACAATTTTAAATTCTTAAAGCTATGTTATAACAAACAGATAAACAGCATAAGTATATGTATCTCAAATGTTCACTTGGACATTTCTTTACGTTCTTTATGTTTACACGAACATTCATAGATCAAAATCTAATACGATGTGAAGTCATTTGAAGGCCATTAAGTATAAAATGAAATATAAAAAATGGTGAGTGAATTTACTGCTCAAATCTTTACTAGAATTATAAAAAAAGCTTTACCTTAAGATTAAACGTAAATTCATCTTAAAAATGTATAAAATTATTTCTACACGCTATTGCTCTGAAGCTGTTATTCTAGTCGATTCCAAAGCAGCCATCCAGGTTTTAGTTATAAATCATGACACAGATACCCAGATTATCTCAGAAATAAGACAAACCTTGAACTTTCTTTATCGAAACAACCATTTTTCAATGGCTCCCTTCACATGTAGGTATCGACGGTAAAGAAAAGGCAGACTCACTAGCCAAGAGAGGAACACTTGTGCCACAAGACAGCAAACTACCTCCTCCAGAGTCACTTAAAAAGCACATTTTTGATAAATTAATGAATACTCTTAAATCTGACCATGCAGCAAAATCAACAGGTAAATCCTGGGCTAACATTCAAGACACATGCAAAACGTTTTGTCAAATACCCCGTAGAGAGGCTGTGGCAAACTTCAGACTGCAAACAGGTCACGATTGCATAGAACATCATCTTAATAAAATTGTCATCCTTCCATGTAGTATATGCCAAATTTGCAATTCAGGCATCATGAAAGGAGAGCATCTTCTTGTTTGCTCAGAACTAAATAGTGAGTCTCAGAAACCTGGTTACATAAGTAAACTATATTGGAATGCCAGAGCTTTCAGGAACTCCTTGTAAAAGACTACATCTCTTAGGTTCCTTTCCCTTTAGCTTAAATTTTTAACTTTTTACTTTTGCTCCCATGTTCATTTATTTTTATTTTATAAATGTTTGTTCTTTTTTATTATATTTCATTGTTCTAATGTGATACGTGAGCTGCTTTATATGTTTGGACTGATCTTTTCAATAAACCCATATGTAACAACACTTCTACACGCTACGAAGTAGTGAGAAGTAATTACAGGGCTTTCATTAATAGTTTCTATAGAATTACCTATAGTCTTCTTGTTAACAAGTTCCATTTCTTTCCGAAATATTGCCCTGAAGAGTAGCAAGCGAGTTCATTGCACTATCCGGCAGGTTTTCTAATTTAAGCGCATTAAGATCGTCCGTTCGCGGCATCCAAAGGCACGGAAGAATCTCAGGCAACAATTCGAGTAAGAGGCCGAAGACGAAACACTACACACAAGTCGACGCTCATCTCGACAAAATTATAAACTGAATCCCTTATCACCGTCAAAAAAGAAATTCTATAAATCAGGCTCTTCTTAAATACCCAAATTTAGTCGATTTTTTTTTCAGGTCGCAATAAGTCCCCACATATCTATATTCTGTGTGCTCCATATTTGCCATCATTTATATTTCGTTCGTCGCTTTCTGGGCCCCTCAAAACATCTACTACCCTTATCAGCCTTTTCCTTCCTTTCATTTCCATTTTATAGCATTTTTCTATTTAACTTTTTAATTAATCATGAATTAAAGCTGACTTCTGATGCACTTCCACTTCTTGACATGATCTTGCATTGGTCGAAGAGCATCTCGCACCACTTTTCCAGACCATTTACCATCATGCAGCAATTTATTATTATATAAGCCACAACGTAGTGAATACTGTAGCTCATTATACAATTTCTTCAGCTGAGCAACTGTGCTTAAATATCCTTGGAAAAGGCCTAAAATGAAAAAGGTGTTTTAAAACATTTTACGTTTCAGTGCAGAATAGCGTCTTACAATTTAACACATTCATACCTTCTCAACTATTGCATTTACATTATTTTTATTATGCTATTCCCTTCTTCCGTGTGTATTAGCAGGATTAATGTTGGAATTGGTATGAATAGTTGGTTCGTTATGCATTTGATTATATCTATACTATTGTTTTTATTGAGGAATTTGATGTAGGGGATACTATGGATGATCTCCAGAACAGCGATTCTCAACTGGTGTTACGCAAAAAAACAAACTATTTTTAACTATTAAATTCAAAAATCTCATGAAGAAAAAGAAACATTGATAGAAATTTCCTGTGATCGAACCCTAATTGAAGATTTCGAAAATAATACACTTATTAACTTTTGGATGAAAAAAAGAATTAAAGGTGTTTCGAATAAAGCTGTTAAATTTTTTATTGCCTTTTTCCACAACCAATTGTGTGAATAAGTATTTTCTTCCCCGTTTTATTTGAAAAATAAATACAGAATACAATTTAAATTGGATCTTAATTAAAGTTAAGTGAAATAAGACTAGACATAAAGAAATTGATCTCTCTTAAACAGACCCAAATTTCACACTAAATTTTAGAATTAAAGTATTATAACTTAAATTTTGGTAATTAAAATTATTTGTTTTTTTTATGTGTGCACATTTAATATAGCCAATAGGTGGTGTAAATGGGAAAATATATTTTGTTTTAATAGTTATATTTAGAAACTGAAAAATAATCATTGTAAGATGTAGTGGTGGTACTACAGTTTTTCAATTTTTGTTTAGATAGTACACATTAGTCAAAAGGTTGAGAACGGCTGCTCTAGAAATCATCTGATATATTATTTCGGCAATAAAATTTGCTTTTCTCTGTCTACGTATGCAACAATAAAGGCCTGGCAAATCACTGTAAAACACCAAGGCGAAAAACAGTAATAAGGGAGCTTAAAAGCCATATTATCAATATAATCACAAGATATAAGATTTATTGGAAGGAATAAATAGTGTGAATGCTGAAGAATTTCAATACGAATTATTTGCACCAGTCCAACTTCGTATGATATTTTCATTTAAATTTTTAAAATTGCACTTACTCGAAGAAGGATTTCTTTTAAAAATTTGTAAAAGGCTATGAAATTAAAATACGAAATTCTGTCTCAATTAATTATCAAAGAATCAATTAATTATCCGCATCAATTACATATAAAAGAGTTTTCTAACACCATACTGTGTTAGAAAATTCCTTGATAATTTTTTTAAAAAAATGCCAAATCCCGTGTGTACCGCATACTAGGATTAAACCTATATTTTGTCTTTCGTGAATGGCAAAACGCTAGCGAGAGCAAAATAAGTGTTTTATTTCCGACAGCAGAAACATAGTGGTTTCAAGTAATTGAGCTGTTGATTAATTTTAAAAGCCAAATACCTTACGCTTTGCGAATCTCAACATTCTTACTCACAGAAGATATTTTATTTCGAACAATGGCAATATATTATTTTTAAATTGATGAGTCAATTAATAAAAAGTTATTAAATTCGTAAAACATTATTAAATAAATAAAAAAATTCAAAATTAGGTCTTCGAGGAGCGCATATTCAGGTGCAGGACTGTGTGTTCAAATGTTGGTGGCTGTTTGGTTCTGCCTTTATTCTACAATGCGATAAACATGCACTGCTGCCCATTAAAATTTCTACACTACCAAGCTAAGCAAATATCGGAATCATTTTCATTGTATATATAGAATATAACAGGAAGAACACATGCAGGTTTAAACTTGCAGGTGGTTTGGAATAATTGTACCATACAGAATTAGTACACAGAACTGCGACATCCGGCAGCAACAAGGGCTGTAATCCGACTTGGCGCTGAGTCGAACTGAGTTTGGATGACACATACGGGTACTTTTTTGTATGTGGTTTCAACTCTTTGCCAGAGTTTATCAATCATAGAGGCTGGAGAGTGGTCACGTGCCCTTCTCTCTGCAACTTATGACTAAATATTGTTTCAAAGAATGAGAAATCTGGAGATCGGACGAGGCCAGGTTGAAAGTTGAACACCACGGACCTGGAGATCTGGAGATCGGACGGACCTGGACCTGGACGTATCTGGAGGATCCACGGACCTGGACGGATCTGGAGATCGGAATTGGCCAGGTCGACAGCATTCCTTTACATCGAGAAATATCAGGATAGCACGGACAACATGTGATCGTGCATTATCTTGTTGAAAGATAAAGTCATGCAGGGCTGGAAGATAAGGCAGAACATTACCCGCGTATGAGAACAGAAGGTGCCGGGATGTGCAGCAATTGCAGCCCATACTGGCCCATCTGATAACTAATATAAGCTGATAACTTTGTTCTCTTCAGTTCCTCCCCTCACGGGTACGTCTATAATGATGTACACGGAACAGATATTAGTTTCAAGAGACCACATGGTGCTATTTCTGTGTCCAGTTTAATCTTTGGTATGCGCCCCGGGGGTGGCAGAGCTTGCAGTGTTAGCTGGAGCCACAATTTCATCCGTACTTGAGGACGCCGGAAGGGCGCTGGTCTTCAAGATTGGTAGTATAAAGGGGTAATACCTACTTATTAAGAGTAAATAATAGGCGGCTCCTAAACGTATACATGTCACATGTTGTGAATGAAAACAAGACTATCATAGGAATAGGACATTAAATATTTTAGTTTTTCTTTTGTTTACGAGTTTATATGTTGGGTGAGTGAGTTATGTGCCGTCTTACTATTTTTTGTATTTTAGCCAATTATGCTTATGATTTTCCTTATTTTGTAGTGTGTGAGTGTATTTTTAAAGATACACAATTTGTGTTTTAATCTTTTGTTTTTATCTTTTAACTGGTTTTTTGTTTGTCTGCGTCGGGTGTGCTGCGTAAACCATGAGGCCGATTATTATTAGCCAGGAGGGTTGCAGCATACTCAGGAACTAAACTAAACTAAACATGTCACATGTTCGTGTGGACACTATTCGTTCTGCACACAAGCTCCGTTCCTGATTCGGGAACGTGAAGTGACTATCCGGCAATGCTGAGAAGACAGCATGTCTTTTCGAGTGTTATTGGGCAGAGGCCCGCATTAAAATCCTGCACTGCGTTTAATAGGCACTTCCATGACCCATCAAATCCGTATTCGCCTGATAGTCATAGTATTGCGACCAATAAGAGCAACAATGATGCGGAACGAATAAGTCGCAGTTCCGATAGACATTGATCCTGCCTCGTTGAATTCCAAATAGGAGCTTTTCTTTCTTATACGAGGCATAGCACGATCTTTACACGCAAAAAAAAAATATTTTAGATTTATCGAATTTTGAACTCTCACTGCACAATATTGTTACGAAATGTACAGGCGTGGTAAGATGGTTAACCGCAAAGCAGTTTTAGGGTTGCCATAAAATAGAGGGCAGTGTTGCCACATTTGGCGATAAATCGTCCATTTGGCGACAAAATTGGCGATATACCATGGACGGTTGGAGAAACTTCTCGAACGAATTCTTACCGGTTTAGCCCAGATTGTTCTCGAACACAGGCCGAAAGTTATATAAACCCTGCTGGTCCGCAGTCAGTGTGTGCTTCACCGAGAGGGCGAGAGAGTGTGCCTCGTCTAGTCAGTATCGAGTTGGTGTCTCGTCTAGCGAGTCAATCCGTGTGGAGTATATCAAGTTGACAGCCGGGCAACGAGTGCCGAGTAGGTTGTCGAATGCACCGAAGGTGTACCTTAGTTTATCGCGGTTAGTGCATCGTCGAAAGAGCGTGTTGAGCTCCGGAAACGACTGAACCGAATAGCCGGAAGTCGTGTTCTGTGTGTCGTCGAGTGCATCGCGAGTTGTAGCGCGGAGAGTCTCGAGAGTACGTGGAGTTCCGAGAACGACCAAGAAGAGTCGAAAGCTGTACTCTGGTGCTTTGCGGTGAAGCTGTCTCCACCGTTATAGCCTAATAACCTGAAAGCTGTGTCGATGATTGTGTCAGCGTGTTTATAGTAGTTCATCGACGACTGTAAAACGTGTTTTGGAACTGTCCTGACAATACTGGCAAATAAAGTGTGTTTCGATACTTCAAGAAGTGTCGTCGTTATTCACTGCAAATCCACAAACCCCGTACGAACGTGAAGGAAGAAAATAACGTAACAACTGGCGTCAGAAGAAAAGAAAATAACGCAACAATATTATAATGAAATGCAAGGCTATATTTATTGTAGACAGGAAACAACAACTTTGAAAATCGCTTCTCTCCGTCACCACCCCTATGTTTATCTTCTGCGAAACTACTTTCCGTTTCTCTGAGGACTAAATAAACGTTTTGGATAGCACACAGGTGCTCCACATCGAAAGCTAAGAAAATATTTTATTATCGCCGATAAAAATTCTTATCTCTCTATACAAAATTCTGCTATGTCTACCTAGTAGAGGGCATCATACGAAATCAGAACTCAGTTGTCTTAGAGCCAATTAACTAATGATTAATCGTATGTTACAGTTTAATTCTTAAAATTATGTTTTTATCAAAACTAGAGAATCATTTTAGAAATGAAAATACGTTACTGTATTTTGATAAAATGAAATATTAATGACGGCGTTTAAGCATTTGAAAGTTTAAAAATTCTAATATTCCCTCAGCGAAATATGAAACTATAATTTTAGGGATTTTTGACTCTTACAAACGGAGGTTTAGTGTAAAATCCCTTAAAAATTACACTTTTTTGGAATTTTTAACAACTTTATTCACATTACAGGAAATATATTTAAAAAGAAATGCTTATAGTTATTAAAAAATATATATTAAACTTTAAAGTAAAAATATGTCTCGTGAACGATTTCGCATGTAACCTATAAGCTTATGTTAAATAAGTAAATAAAAAGCATTTATAAATCGCTGTCAATTTTGTAAATTTATTAGAAACTATTGTGAATATTGGAAACTTTTGGGAATGCATGCGTACTAATGCAGGGTTTCAGACTTTCTTCCGTACAATATCACGGCCCGTTTTCTATTCCTCTAAAATACGAAATGTATTTTCTTTTATGCTTTACTTCTAAATTTAAGTGTGTATTTTATGGTATTTACCAATTCTTGTTTTAAATGTCTTTATCCTTATATTATTTAATTTTTAATGCAAGCGATTTAAGTAAATTTTAGTGCTCAACGATTTCTCAACGTTACCAAGCACTAATCTTGAAAGAAAATAAAGCTTTACAGAAAAAGAAGATTATATTCTCCTTTCTAATAAATGTCACACAAGAAGTTGGTTTCTTCGCATCTATTATGCATAACGGACAAACTAAGGGAAAATTATTTGGTCCATGGATCTAACGAAAAAGCAAAGAATAAAAATTTGCATTGCGTAATCAGTAAACAAAACCTACTGCCTACCATGCACAAAACCTTCTACCTTCGCTTAAATATTTATCAGTTCCATGTGCGTATTTAAGAGCCAATGGAGGACCTAACCGAGCACTGTGGAAAGAGAGTATTAATAATTGAGTTGCGCTGCGGAATAAAGTTATTATTTCTTCTGTGAAAGAGAGACACAAAATAGAGAGTGAATAACACAAATAGTATAAGCGATATCAGTTTAATTTTTCTCCAAGTTATAGAGAGGCACTTAAAGTTCTTTTTTTATTATGGTTTAAAAATAATATTAAGGTGGCCTCCGTTCTGGACAATGCATTGAGATAGCCGAGTTTTGAAGTTTTTTTTTCCACTTTTAACAGCATATCAACAGGTATCGATAGCAACTTTCATTTGAGCCAGGGTCTTTGGACGTTAAAGATTTCAGATAGCCCCCACAAAAAGAAATCACACGAGACTAAATCATGCGAGCACGCTGGCCACTGAAGATCGCCCCGTAAGGATATAAGTGAAATGTTCTCCAAAAAGCCGTGGTTCAATGATGCCTATTCTGGGCAATGCACGTCACAGTTCTGTAGGGAGGAGCTGCTCATGAAGTTCTTGGGGATTCATGCCACTCCCTGTATCGCATGTTTTGCTTATTCACGCAATCGGAAAGATAAAAATGAGCCTCATCGCTAAAGAACACAAGGACATCATGAGGCATATTGTCAAGAATGGCTTCGCACGCATTTTTTGCATGTCGGTACTAAAACGACATGATATAAAACGTTAGACAACGCCCTTTTCAATGAGCGACACCTCACCCTTTTCGGAAAAGATTTCGCTAGATGGCGCGCGTTTCAAATAAGGAAGTTTCCCTGCCGCACCCTGTATAATCTTAAATTAATAATCACTTTCTGTACACCAAGTTTGTGTTCCAAAATAATGTTCCAAACATAGGGAGTTTATGAACAGAAAATGTTCCAAACATAGGGAATTTATGAACAGAAAATGTTACAGAAAATGATAGGGAGTTTATGAACAGAAAATATTACAGAAAATAAATTTTCTGTAACATTTTCTGTTCATAAATTCCCTATGTTTGGAACTATTAGAAAATATTAAAATAAGAGTCTAAATATTGTCTAAATCCTATGTGATGAATAAAAAATTTCAGCGAATGTGATAAGAAATTTATTGTGCGATGAATGTAATTTGAAGCTACGGCAAAACTTCATAAAGCGAAAGCAAAGGCAACAAAAATAAGCTGTTGCCAATAAATGAAAACTAAATTAAGTGTTCAAATCTAAATTTTCTTTACATACTCCCGCACTGCAATAGTGGTAAGGAAAATTCTAAATAGCAACTCTGTTCTTAGAATGGTTTTACAACTGTAATCTGTCTGGGACTTTTATGTTTCTTCCTGATCTGGTAAAAATGAAAAATATTTTGTCTTATTAATGCTTTTAACTTTTCTTTATAATGGCCTACTTTAGAGAAAACTTTAATGCCTTTTTAAGTTTTTGAGGGGTTCTGCTGGTATATTTGCAATCGTCCTTTTTTTCTTATTAGCTATATATCATACTTAAAATACCTTCTTTTCTGTGACATTCCTGTGAGTAGAGGTGAAATAACATTATGAATGAGTTTACCAACTTCTTTAGCACGTTGTTGACGTCTCTGCAATGGCAAACTATGATGTTTTCCTAACATGCAGGCCTCACAAAAATCACTATCCAGTTTTATTTCAATGCTATGGGACTGTAAAACGTGTTAAATGTATTCTCTCCCACCTTTCAGCATGCCTTCCTGGTGTAATAGGTAGCAGAGTCGGCGCGTATTCGAGAAGTCCAGGTTCAAGTCCCGGCGATGGAATTGCTCATTTTTCATTAAGTCCTGCTTGAAAGTAACCTACTAGACTCTATAGTGGCGCCCGAACTAAAAGGTGGGGGATGATGATTCTTCATCAGCAGGATTTGGCGATTGGGCCCCTGATCCCCAGCCGCCCTTATAAGGTTACAAATGAGAGGAATACGACTCGATACACCTGGTCTAATAATAGACCTTGGAAAAAATAGACCTTCGTATTTCTTAGAAGGGCGAGTGGCTGCACAAATAAGATCATATTTCTTGTTCGGGTAGCCACTCGCCCTTTTAAGGTGATATAAGAGGCCCAGCCCGACCCTCCTGGCAGACCTTTACGTCGCTACGTCGCCCCATGGCCTTTTCGCGGGCTGCTAGGTTTCCCCTCCTTCCTGCGCGCGTTCGTGGTGTAATGGATAGCACACTCGGCGCATATTTGAGAAGTCCAGGTTCGAGTCCCGGCGAAGGCATTACTTATTTTTCATGTCTCCAGCATTTAAATTAACCTAATGACTATACGGCATATCTTTGGACAAATTTTTGAACCTTCATCAAATTCAGCTGAGACATCTTTGGTGTCTGCATTTTCAATATTATGTGAAGTAATTTAAATGTATGCAGTCTTTCAGCTGAAAAACAGTCGCTCTTCACGATGTTATTTCTTGTGTCTGCTTCGCTGGTACAGGCTCATTCGCTGGAATATTTGATGCACTGCATGGAATGTAAAACCTCAGCAAAATACAGTTTTAACTTGCAGATATTTCGCTTTGAATATGCGATTCCTTTGAGGCGGTTTCTGTAGTTTCTTATAATTTCGTTCTTTAGAAGCATTTATTTTATTACTGACACATGAATGCTCAGTTTTTTTCGACAGTTATATATCCATACATTTTGTACAATTCTCAAATTCCCTATAAATTTTGTATACAATTGTCAAATTCCTTTAAAACTTCATTTCTATCTTTCAGGCAGATTGCTTTTCATTTCCTAGACATTAACTGCAAATTAAATCTAAAGGAAAACTCGGGGGATACGTAGTTCAATTAAAACATGCTTGGAAAATGATAGAAGAATAAAGTACGTCGCAAATATTTTTGATTAACAGTACCCATCGTTTATTCTATCCTTCCTAGTAATTAAATATTAATATCCGTGCAAATATCATAAATAATATAATTTTCACCAATTTTAAGCCCATTAAATGACATATTAAACAGCATATTTTTTAATACTTATTTGTAATAATATGAGAAAAACGTGGATATTTGAAACGCTCTTTGTAAACTACGAGATGAAATACGATCGAAACTATCATTAAACTAGCTATTAAACTTAATTTAGAGTGTTAAATACTTAGTTTGAAACTACAAGGTACGATAGAGGTATAGCGTGCATGTGATATCCGCTTTGATAGAAAAAGGCGAAAAATCAATTCAAATATAATCAAGTTTCAATAAGACAAAACTGAAAGAACACAGCCTTCAAGAAAGAAGTATTAAAAGTTTGAATCAGTATTAGTTTCGAATACAATATTTTCATATTCACTTTTATTTTTGTACGAATTTCTAGTTCGGGCAACCAATCTGTCAAAAATTTCGACTAGCTGAAGTACAAAAGAATCGAAGTTTTGATGTATTTACAGTATGGCAATTAAGTAATTGAAACATTGCAGTGTTTATATTGATGCTAATTCCTATCTTATACGAATTCGGCATGTAATTAAAGAGAAGGCTTGTAAAGATATTTAATTGGCACGGCTACTATCTTTATTTGGCAAGTCCAATGTCGCATTTATTTTTATCTTTTCTATATCAGAAAGAAATGGTCAGAAAGAGGTATGAAAATTGTTTAAGGGAAGCGAAAATAATCGCAAGCAAACAAATCTGGGGAACACGCGGGATGAATAAGTACACATACTTATTTTCACTGCAGAACAGCTATATGAAGCGATTAACTACTGGTGGGAAGATGCATAACAGTTCAACACCATGGTTTCCATTTTCATAAAGTAAGATTAAAAATCGCCAGCTAAATTCTCATCTATTTGAGTCAGTTATTCAACCAAATATTTAAATATGCAGCACTGTTTTGACAGCTCAGCTTATAATATAAATCTAACGTCACTTAATCTAAACACTTGTTTATTCTTCCTAGGGTGAATAGTGAAGGGAGATGATCATCCGATCTTTAGCTTAGATTGCAAGAATACAAAATGATTACAATAATAGCAAATGAAAGTTAATTTGGTGTTGTGTACAGCTGGACTTGAATATGCGCTGCGGCTTGATAGTTCATAAACTAACGCTCTAGCAAAACTCTGTTAGTTGTACCTGAGATAATAACAATAGCTTAATTTTTTCGCTTCGGATCAAGCAGTTTAAAAGATCAAACATCTAAAAAGAATTTGTATTGGAAAGAATTTCTTTTCTCCATGCCAAGTAAAATGACAGCAATTTACTCAGGTCAAACAATTATTTATTCTCTGAAGATCTTTGTGCGGTTTCATCAACAGTGTGCTGTTTTCCCTTAAGACAGAATTGCATCAATGGCTAAACGATGACGCTAAACAAAAAAACAGGGAAGCTGCATTCAAATAAGAGAGCTACTTTGAGTCGCTCCAAAAGAATTTGGAATTTAATATAACAACACCTAAAACCAACGAGCCATGCACTAACTAACGGGATTGTGGGAAAGCCTTAGTTAGAAAAAGGATTCAGGTTTTCGAGCGGCCTACTAATATCTGAATGGATGGGCGTTTGGGGCAATTTCGCTGTGAAAGAGTTAAATATTTTCAAAGGAAATAGTAAATTAGATTCTAATGATCTGGCACATAATTTAAGCGGTCCCCTACTGGCCGAGCTGTTAAAGACTATGAATACTGGTAGTTTGTTCCTGAGTCCATCCAAGGCAAACGGTCTGTTAACATAATTTTCGTGATTTTTCCCATGTGCAGCGTCAATACGAACCATATTTATCGAACCATGTCAATACGAACCAAGTCTTCCATGAACGAAATCCTCCGCTTAGATAGAGTCCATATGCTTTGCCATTTTCATATACGCAACCAACCTAATTTATGCATGATTTCTAAACTGGGAAAACCCGAAACTCACCCAAAACCAGTGTAGTTACCCAATCGAGAGGGGTATGATAGATAACAGCACTAATGGTTTAATTGCCAATACAATCTTTCTGAACTTCGATTACCATTCGTTAGTTAACTGTATTAATTTATACTTTTTGTCAGAGCTGATGGAAAATTTGCCGTCTTGTTCGATGTAGTCAGAAGTATCGAATACATATATGATGCACAGATTTGAAATCTGTAAGCAAATTTCTTTGCATATAACGTCAAGCAATACAGCAAAAGATAAAATGGCGAGGCTAAAATCTTCTTTAAATTTTTATTAATATTTCTTATAAATTTAAAAACCGATAAGGCGGTGCATCCTCTAAGGTATGTTGTTCCGAGAGAGTGGTTCGGTGACAAAAACCATCGCGAAAAGATTAAATACAGCAGTTCAGCAGATATATTTATGTGAAATAGCTTGTGCAACTTAACATTTATATTTTATAAATCCAAATATTATCCAACGCTGGAAAACGCTGAATATGCTTTACATCCAGCAGTGTCAGATACTGGACCTAGATTTAATTTTTATGCAACAGAAAGCAAGCACATCTCTCTCATTAAGACGTGATTCTTCTTTTATTAATTTTTGTATATTTTGTATTTCTATTTGTAATTTTTGTATTTGTAGTTTATACATTTCGCTTATTTCATATCTATATTTATTATCAAATAAATAAATTATTTATAAGGCAATATTAATTTTTATATTATTATTTGATATTTAATATTTGGACTCGTGATAAAATCTCAATGATAAAAAGCGTCATGAAAAAAAAAAAAAAAACGTTTAAAAAGAGCGTTAATAAGGCTATTGAATTACCGTCTACAATAAGCAAGGTAATGTAATTCTTTATAGAATTCCAGTGTTAATTCTTAAGGTGGCTAGTGTACAAAAATCATCAAGTGAACCATTAAAATATATGATAATTTCCACATTTGGAAGAATCTGAATATTTTAATTCTGCATCTCAATCATGTACTTAATTACTGAATTGATAAACAGTTCAGTTGCATAAATTTAGACGTATCTCTTTAATTTAGTTATGATATGCAATAAAATATGTAAGAATTCTTAAGGTTCTTCCCTTTTTTTTCAGGAAATAATAGCTTCCTGGCTAATATGTGTGAATTAATGTTTTATACAACACATACAAACCCCAAAAACGAAACGCGCGAAAATGTGAAATGGAATGCCCATTTCATTTGATAACGTATCTTCGCCTCTTTTTATTTTTTGATATGAGAATATGTAATCTACAATAAAAAATATGTAATCTTTTTTATTAAAAATTTGACATCAGGTAATGCATTTATTTTTCTGAAATAAAATTTGTTTTCCATTTATTGCATGTATATTATCTCAGTACATAATATTCTATAAAAACTGTGTTATTTTAAAGTACATTTAAATTTTCTTTATATTTAGAGAAAGAAATTTTGAATTTTAAAATGGGGCCATTACTGCCCATAGTTGCTGCATCAAAAATTGTTTTAAGTTTGAACTGCACCGACAGATGGCGCCAGAGTGCAGCTATACTTCAAGTTCATAGCGAATGATAAACCTGACTATGTTATTTATTTTTCTACATCTAATAACCCATGTTTTAAAATAATTTCTACCTAATTTTTTATGCTATTTACTATTAATTGACAAAACAGTATGTACGATTTTTCGCCTTCGTATTGTCTGAATACGTGAATGCATTGAAAACTCGTATTAAATTAAATATTCAATGCACAACTCTCTCGCATAGCAAGATCTGTCGTCACATCACAATCCATGCAAAAATCACGAAACATCTTTTAAAGTCGCTGTTATCAAACAGGTAATCGTATTATCTTCCCGATAATTATTAATTAATTAATCGTATTATCTTCCCGATAATTATTAATGGTAAATTATTACACCAAAGGAGCATTTTTCACAGAAGGGCTATTCATTTTGTTTTGGCATGTTGCGTCGTCCACTATAAAACGGCTTTTTATTTTTCAAATTGTTGTCACCAGATATTACTGAACTGCATTATATTAAATAATGAAGAATCTGCATGAAGGTATGTGTGTTTCTTGCATTGTGAGAAAACAGCTGTATCTAGAGACATCAAATTTTAAATAACCTAGTCCTTCACTCGAATATGGGCACCTGGAAGCCCTTATTTGGAATTTGGAATTTGTTTTCTTAGCTATTTCATATTATGTAAAACTTTAACGAATTTTTGATTAACAAACTCAACGATTTCAAAGTGAGCAATGGCAATACTGCACGGAAATAAAAAAACATTTTATCCCCAGCGTGCGAGACTGTGTATCGGAATTTCTAAAGATATGCCCTTTTTAAATATTTTGTGATATTGCTGGTGAATTGAATTTCGTGTGGTTTTAGTGCAAAGAACAAGATATTTAATAAATAAAGGGAACACACAAAACGTTAAAAAAACGCCACTTATGGTATAATATTTTTTTATTATTTTCTAAAATCGATATTTGTCCTTTCTCATAAAATAATAATTAATATAAATTTCAGCTTACATTGGTATAATACACGTAATAGTATCGCAATAACTTTTAAAGGTAATGAATGAATGGTGAAACGCGAAATGTAGTATTGTAGTTTGAAATAAAAGCGAATGATTTTCCTCTTTTTTAAACCCCCTCTTGTAGCTTAGAGATTGTCTCTCTTTCCGTTCCCTCTTTTATTCCACACCTACCATGTATTTCTTGTCCTATGGATAGAAAGTTTTAGCGGCTCTATGATGAGGTATGTATTTTCTCTGTCTGCGATTTTTTTTTTTTTTTAATCCTAACTCTTTCTTTGTAAAGTTTCTGAAATATTTTGGGAATTGTTTATTACAACAGATTGCCTTTTTTATTATTTTTTCCTGTTAATGCCAAAGCGGATTAATATGTATATATGTATTTTTTAATTGCTGTAAGTGTTTCCATATAGTAAGGTGTTGCATAACATGCCTTGAGTTTTATTACTCCTTACATCTTATAATGCATATGCAGTTCTACCAGTATTCAAAATTGTTTTATAACGTGACAATGTGATTTCTTTATTGATAGTATTTGCGTTGTGGCATTAGATTTTGTGTGGCATATCCTTTTTATTTTCATTTTAGCCTTTTCGAATTCAAAATAAAGCCCACTCACGAGAAAGTACAGCTGTATCTAAGAAACTGTTTTCATCGTCCTTACTTTTTTTTAATAAAGATTAATATAAAATATGTGGCCGTTTATGAGTGATTTGTGCAAATAAATAATCATTGTCGTCATCATCATCGTACTTCTGCATGAAAGTTTAAGAAGCAAAATCGACTTCTATTTAATGGCAGGTTGCTAAATTACTGTTACATGTATTTTAAGATTGAATAGTGAAACGAAACGTTATTCTCCAAAGTAAGTGAGTGAGTGCGCCGCTCAGATGGTGTAACGTCGCAAAGCATCCGAGTTGGAAAAACAAAGACGGATAGTATTTTTAAAATTTATTTAAAACCTTAATATAGGGTTTCTTGGTTAGTTTAAAATAACATTAGAGTATTATTACAGAAGGGATAACGCTTTTCTCGAAGTCTCACTCGCTGGGAATTTCTCAGACAAAAGCCCCGTTTTCTTTTCTGTTTACCAGATCAGTAACTGATATACCGCCAAGGGGATGTCCTTAACGAATCTTCCTTGATCGTTTTCACCATCTAAAGACCGACACGGTTTTTTGTTCCCAAGAGAAACAGGAGGTTCTCTAATAAAAACCTGTTGTTGGTTACAGTGGCTTCCCACCTTGGAGATGAACCAAACGGAGCTGTATGTCATCTCAATCACGAATCCATATCACGAATCTTCCTTGATCGCTTCTACCGACCAAACACGAATACCGTTTTTCATTTCCAAGAGAAACAGGAAGTTCTCTAATATAAACCTGTTGTTGGTTAAAATGGCTTCCGACATTGGAGGTGAACCAAAAGGAATAGCATGTTAGCTCATGAATCAGGAATCTATATCACTAATCTTCCTAGATCGCTTTCACCGACCAAACCAGAACACTGTTTTCCTTCCCCAATTTTGATGAAGAGCACTCCTGTGGGACGGGTCCGAGTGTCGCCCACCCCTCGCAACGAGCCACACGAGAAGACATTCGGCTCGTCGCATATTTTGAGTGCCGCCATGCCTCACCGACACTTACAACATACTTCTCCGAGACTCGAACTCGGGCCCTTCTGCACGGCAGTCAGCGACGCTAACCAATATACCGGTTGGGCGGCCGGAAAAAAGTGGCGGTGAAGATAAAAGAAAAAAAGACAGGCGTTTTCCTTTAGGTGTATTCACATTTAAAGTGTTAGGGTATACGAAATGTATATCCTAACATCTTAAATGTGAATAGCCCGATTCCAGACGGCAAGACGGGACTCCGAATTACGGATCTTTCAGTTGCTAATCGTACGTGTTACTCGCTGCACACCAGAAAAGCATGTTTAAGAAGAGAAGGAGATAATAGGGGGACCGAAAGTAAGGTCGCTTTCTTACATTAAATTCAAACGAATGCATTTTTAACAAGTTTTCATTTTTAATCAATAATATAATCACCCTCGTTATCAACAACCTTTTGCTATCTAATGTGCAAATTTCAATCCCGGACCGATAAAAATCAATTGGATTTGAGTAAAATATCTCGAGAGGTTATTTTGGACATCATCCAAATTTTCAAATTTTTTGCCACTAAGAAAATGTTGTAGGGATCGGAATAAATGGAAATCCAATACTGCGATATCGGGCCGAGTATGGTGGGTGAGTATGGCAGTACCTCCCACCCCAATTCATTCATTTTTTCCAGTGTTCGTCTTGCGCAGTGCGGTCTTGCGTTGTCGTGTTGCACAATGACGCCTTTTCTGTTGACAATTGATATTTTTCGATTAAATATTGGTTCACTCCATCCAATTGTTCACAATAAAGGTTTGCATTAACAGTTTGTCCAGGTTTCAGCAATGCAAAATGAACAATTCCGCGAATACTCCATCAAACACCCAAAAGCGCCTTTTCGGGCTGTAAACCCTTTGTAACCCCTATTAGAACTGCCTTTTGAGTTTTGGATTATCATATAGGACTTATTTTTTTTGTCTCCACTAATGAAATGATCAAAAAACGGTTCTGTATGGTGCTGTTGAAGCAATACCTTGCATGTGATGGATAGGTTGGCTTTGTTCTTTTCTGACAGATTATGGGGGACTCAAACACTTGCTTTGCTTATTTTTCCATTCTGCTTTAAATGTTCTTGGATGGCCGACCAAGGCTGGTTAAGAGTGTTTGACATGGATTTGCTTCCACTTCTGCCCTTAGCATGTTGTTGTCGACATGCGTAGAAACGGCATTACTTTCCGATCCCCCTATTAATTCTTTAAAAACTAAATATAGGTGCGTTTTGTTGGAAATAATGAAAAAATTCGTTTAATAAGGACTTTAACTACGTCGCCAAAAAATCTGGGGCCCATCTTGTTCCAACTTTCTAACTTCACACTTTCCCGTTCCAACCTCCAGTACTATCGTTACTGCATGGTAGTTACGTAGCCAAAAGCCAACCTTAACTACAATCTGGCAACATGGAACCTTTCGTTCATCTGCGAAAGAAATAGCGTTGATATAGCAACTTTCTCCTTCCCCGCTGATCTCCTTCTCGCATATCGAATCCGATTCAAGAGACGTTTTCCCGTATAAGTAATTTTATTAAAGACTGCTTCTGATTGGCAGTATCTTAATTGTTACCTGAATTAAAATATCCTGTAAACACACTGAAAATTGTTTTTGCTGATATCATGATACATCATGTGTAGTACACGGATATAATTCTTACTTCTTTGTACGAATAAAACAAGTATTGTTAGCGCCAAAATTTTTGGGTATCATATTTCAAAGAAAATACCATTTTGACCGCTGTCTAATCCATCTGAACGATATTTTTGCGTGACAGCTTTACATGCGGATAGAATAGAGGCCGCTTTTTTCCAAAGAGAATTGTAAAATGGATTTAAAATGAATTCAGAAGAGATTTCTCTTCGTTATGTCTGTGCGTACGTACGTATGCAGTTCTCATAATTACAAAAACGAGCAGCCTTATAACGTTAATTTTGTATTCTTATCTGCTGGTAAATTTGGCATTTTTTGCTTTAGAAATGATTGAATTTTGCTATTCATATGTTCCTGTTAAGGGTTGTATGCCTTTAGTGCCTTTAGTTAATTTGCCTGCAATAGTGGTAGAGTTATCAACAATATAAAGGTTTAAACGGCGCTAGGTCTAACAAGGTCGTCGCTTGTTTACAATTGAAATTCCTACTAGAATAGTAAATTAAGTCAGTTTGTGCACGAACTTTAGTGCCTTTTTGTAGAGTGTGACCGAAATTAAACTTTCAGTTTTGTGCATCCGAAAATCAGTCTTCCAACCAGCTGGCCGATTTTTTTTTTTTTTTTTGAGCAAAAACTAAGTTTAATCGTAAAACTTGTTTTTTACTGTTTTTGACTGTATTTGGCATTCACTATTACAACAGCAATGGTTGGTTAGATATTACGCTATCGGCCTTGCACGCCAACAATATCACACATACTTGGAGATAATGAAACACATACGGAAGACAGCGCCCCATTAGACAACAAATACATTTGAATAAGTGCAAATGTTAAAGCATTATATATTTTTCTTACTTGAAATGCAATGCGTAACCATTTTTACTCATTCACTTTTACATCTGCACTTGTAACCGAGCTCTGATCTTATTTGTAAGTTCAACTTATAATACGGTGATAGCAGTGCCTCCATCATGTGCTTTCCATCCTTGTTCCGGTCCTTCTAATATTACTCACTTAATATAGTCAAATCCCAGAGGACATTGCACTAAGCGTTTTATTAATTCCATTGACAGGATCCAGCAGACTAATGATCACCTAACCCAATGGATCTAGCTTTTCTGTCGATGACAAAAAGAAAGATCACTACTTGTGATCTTTCTTTTCTCACTACTTGGGATTTTTCTTGCTGTAGGTGATGTACTTCATCACCTACAGCAGATCAAGCGAAACTATCACGAGAATAGGTAAATGTTTTCAACTTTCAAAACATAAAGTAAGAAAATGTAAAATAAATTTCGGTTAATTTGATATATACTTTGTATTAATAATTCAATCTGATTAAATCCTGAATTAACTGTGGATAATCGTTAGGGGTTAACCGCAAGATTAATTTACTTCGAAGTAGAAAAGTTACAATATTTAAGTTTCTTTGCTGAAATATTCTTAGCAAAATAATGTTGACAACTTTTGGATACTAATATGCATTTAAAAAATGTAAACATTATTTTAAGACATTCTTCATTAAATAAAGATTTCTACAGGGAAATCTATTTCGAAAATTCTTTTTATGTAAATAAAGATAGGCTGTAATTTGTAATCGTATGATCGCTTTCGCACACGACTGACAAATTACCTTTTTTTATGATAATGCTTAATTAACAGTTTGCGGCACAGTGTGACCGGTCTGGACGCACCTAAACATTTCCTTCTGTACGCACAGAAAAATTGATTGAAAAAGGATTTATAGGTTACTCTGGATCTTCTTTATTTATAGTAACTGGCAGCTCAACACAAACCAGTCCATATATTTGAACTATATGTTTAGGTTTCTAAGACTCTCATTTTTCAAAGAAATCTTCCAGATTTTTTAGGGTATAAAAGGAATTGTTTGAAAGGAAATTTCTATGTTATTTTTTGGCTGTATGCTAATCTCTTTATTCTATATTAGTTTTAAATATTTACCTTGAAATCTTGCGTAAAATCGAACGGCGAACCGAGGTGTTCCCAGAATGGGATCGCAGAGAGTCTAGGTCACTGAGAGGCAGCTTTATCTTTGTTTCTCTGCAGCTCATCGGTCAGCTCATTAACAGAGAAAGGTGGGTCGACATCTGTATTTCATTTTCTGTTTTTTTTTTTTTTTTTTTTGAAGGGGAGGTTTGGTTATTAACTAAGAAATTGTTGGAGTGATTTTCTGAAGCTCAGGGATAATTTTATCACTTAGCTGTTTGGTTTTTCACTAGAGCAGTTCTCTTTTTCTTTTTCGCTTTGGATCAAAGAAGTTTTCTTACTGCTACGTTTATTAGGTTTAAGTTGTAGACATTTGTATTTTTATTTTATAGTTTACAATTTCGAATTGTAGATATAATATTAGTTTATTTTTTCCGGTGCTGAAAGTGCTACAAGAATTGCTTTCAGATAGTGAATCTGATACGGATATCAGCACATGTGCAAAATATGCAATATTTGGTTGTGCTTTTTCAAAGGTGTTGTCACTTTCTTCGAAAAGTGCCTCGATGAAAAAAATAGACTAAAGTGTAAATATGAAATGTAAATAATGTAAATTTCATATACCTAAGTCACTTTTTTTTCTATTCATATGCATGTAATCATCATATAACGAAAAATGAGCTTTTTAGGGGGGGTGTAGAGTAGCAGATCTTCCCTTGGCATACCCTGTCTAATGCTAAATCTGCTATGGAATTCAGAATCTAGTGTTTTTTAAACGTAGGCAAAATCTCTTACTGCTTTACGCGCTTCCCAGCAATGCTGGTTTCAGTACTCTTTTCCAAGCTCTATTCAATCAGTGCCCGCTTCGATCACACCCACAGAATTAAAACGATAAGTGCTATCTTTACAAAATTTGACTCCTCTAGGCCTCTTTAAACTGTCTACCTTTTTTCTTTATCGAAATTCTAACTTTAAAAGGTAGCGTGCCGGAAAGGATTAAAAGTTTTTCGAATCTCTCGAATTATTCATACAAGAATAATAGTTTGACGAAAAAACAAAATTATTGACTAGTATAAAAAAGTTTCAACGAAAGCAAATTTGAAAACCTGAGATTAAAAAAAAATAGACAGTAGCTTATAAAAATATGCAGTTATATACTATATTAAAAAGCTATGGCAATCTAATAAGTATAAATTAAAATTCTTGGAGATTTATTTTGTTAATTTAGCTTGAAAATATTATTTTAGTAAAAGTTGGATTTTTTAAAGTTTTCTTAGAATCTTTTAAACTAAAGCAATTGTAGAACGGATAGGATTATTTCAAGAGTTAATTCATACTATGCGAAGCGAGTATGAATTAAGTAGTTAATTTGCCAAAATAATTTAAGATCGTGTCGCTGAAAATAACTTAACAACTTAGAGGTGATATTGGTGATTCAAATACACTTATAACGAAGGGCCATGAAACAAACTTTCACAATATTTCGAAATGAAATGCTTAAAGGTTTTTAAGATTCTATTGGCCATTAGGATCTTTGAAGTAAGAAATAGGAATTTTCAGATGTGCTCTCACCGGTATTTGAATCATAAATCTGCTAATTTGCTGGCTGGATATCCTAAATATTTTTACCCCAGTAATACCCACGGGAGGATGCAAATATTCCTTACATTCTTCCTCACTTAAAGGAAGAATAAAGTGAGTTCTGAGATCCAGTCGTCGAAATGTAGGCGAATACAATTTCTCGAGCACAACACTATAACTTCAGGCTATTATATTAGGCAGAGAAAAAAGTTTCGTAGAGAAAATTCAAAACTTCCAATTTGTTAGCTGGATGTGCTTGCCGCTTACACCACGAAAGCTCATTCTAACGAATGCGAAAATTGTTTCCTAAATTTCGAATTTGAGACATTAAGAAACAAAATCGCGAAAATTCGAGTTTTAGAACGACGCATTGTTTTAAAAATTAGCAGAATGAACTGAATCCTACTTCTAGAAAAATATCTCTTTTTTCGGTCAATTCATAAACTTCTCACTATTTTCATAACTGTCTATAAATATTAGTTGCTAACTTTTTTAACCTTCTTTTGTTTCCTATACTCAGGATCCACACGAAAATTTAATATGTGCGTGTGTTTGCTTTATTTAGAAAACACTACAGTACAAAGTCCGTAATCCGGACTCGTCGGGACTTCGGCGATTCCAGATTAGGGGTTTTTCCGGATTATAGATCATCAATTTAAATCTGGTAAAATGGCATGCAGAAACAATACAATTAAAAATATGAAATCATAATTTAGGAAATAAAGAGCAATATGATCTAAAGGGTATCAAAATTTACTAAAAAACGAAGCTTAATATTTATTTGTTTACTTGAGTAAACATTTGTATCAATGTAAATTGTTTAAGTTGCTTCGTTTTTTGTGCTAATACTTTCTCTTTAATTCTATAAACAGACATAATTTCTTGTTCAGTTACAAAGTTCCACTGTTCAAGTCCTGTAATTGCTGGGTCGAGAATACCGACTAACTTGTCAATCGAAATTTTTTCAGTTTCAATAACGTTCTCTGTTACTTTCTTCACTATCGAAAGCGCGAATGGGTAAACGCTTTACTGGCTTTTCGCGCATGCGTAGAGGACGCGCGTATCAAACGCGCATGCGTAAGTTTGAGGCTTTGAGGTGCGGATTATAGATCATACAGGATAATGGCCGTCCGGATTCGAGACTTTGTACTGTATAAGGAAAATTAATGGCAGTTTTAATTCATTCGAGAAATGAGAAATCTGGGAAGAGTAAAGTAAGTTTCGCAAATATTCTACGCTGAATGATCTGATGTTTTGATTCTGTGAATTAACGTTTTGCTGAAATATTTAGAAAGTAAAAGGTGCGAGGAATTTATCCTGACCATTTATAATTTCTTATAGGTAAGGGACATTCGTTGCCAATTTAATTTATAATGCTTATTGGATTTCATGATATCATTTGCTGTACGAAATTGGCATATTCCGGAATAAAACTACTACCTATTTAACATTAAGCATAACAGCAAGATTATTTTGGCGTAAGTTTTATAAAACTATACTAATTTTGAAGGACATCAGATACAGATCCGTCATCTTCTGGAGCAAAACCTTTTGCTTTCTAATAAGAATGGGTAATTATTCTATCGGTTACCTTTTTTTGTGACTTAATCCTACGTATTTATTAGTTAGATCGATATAGTTGTTCAGATTTTCCTATAAAAGTATTTTTTTGAGAATTGTGTGGATGTGATATATGTATTGCTATCTGTGGATGTATATATGTACGAACAGATTCTAATTGGATTGAATGCACAAGAAAACGATGTAACGTGGATGAAATTTATTTTCTAAAAACGAAAAAAAGTGAAAAGAAAAAAATACAAAAAAAAAATCAAATCTGAAAGCTTTCAGATTTTACATTACCCCCAAACGAACATTTTTCATTTACAGGCACATAGACATTTCGAGAGCATTTTACTTCGGACTAAAAATATTTAAAGCAGCATATCTGTAGGATTACTGATAGACAGTCTCGGGCGCTGGGGATAAAAATATTTCATTATTCTCAACAGCGTTGCAACTGCTCGCTTTGAATTTGTTGAGGTTTTAATCAAACGTTCGTTAAAATTTTACAAAATATAAAATAGACAATAAAACAAATTCCAAATTCGGGCTTCTAAATGCCCATGCTCGATTGGAGGACAATGTTATTCAAAATATCATGATTCTAGGTTCCGTTATCTTTTCACAATGCGAGAAACATACATACATTCATGCAGAGTTTTCATTATTTAGTTTCTCTCTATATAATATAGGACGATATCATTTGGTGCAACAATTTGAAAAGTGATATATTTCATTTAAGTGATTCGACCCAAAATGTCACTTCGAGACCAATAGTCCTTCTGAGCTAACGCCTCTTTGGGATCAAAATATAAAATCTGAAAGCTTTTGAGATTTAGAACTACGCCCAAACGGAAGTTTTTTTTTATTATTATTATTATTTACAGATGCATACAAGTTTCGAGAACATTTTGGCTAACGCCACTTCGGGCGAAAAATATTTAAAATCAGCATACTTTTAGAATTCAGATCATGGAGGTTTGAACAAATGGAGTAACCCTTCTCCGTATGCACCTTGCAATGAAAATGAAGCCATGAAACGTCACGGTATGATGTTACCACTTATTAAGTCCGCTGGCATAAGCGGACTGTGAAATGTTAACTATAATACAAATGTATACATGGTAAAAAATGGAAGTTTCAAAGGTATTTTATGCAAATTATGCCTAAAAACACTTTCCTGATCATGCAGACGCTGATATTTGCTTTCAAATTCAGCGAGTAATTTTATTTAGCAATATGTTTCGTAGTCTTACCCGTAGGTCGTATGGCGGCCATGATAAGACTGACTTCACGTTGCTAACATTTTCTCGGATTCAATTTTGTGACGTCTTGCTTACTCTATCTACTCTAACCTCCATGTTTTCGATAGACAGTCTCGCGCGCTGGATATAAAATTGTTCTGTTCCCTACGGTGTTGCCACTGCTCGCTTTGAAATTATTGATTTTTTTAATCAAAACTTCTTTAAAGATTTACAAAATATGAAACAGACATTAAAACAAATTCGAAATCCCAAAATTCTGTCTTCAAGTTGCCCATGTTCGTGAGGAGAACTACCTCAAAATTTGATGAAGGTAGATACCGTTCTTTTGTCACAATGCGAGAAACATAGATACATTCGCGAGATTCTTCATTATTCAGTTTCTTTACTATAATACAAAGTGATAATATTCAGTGGCATTTGAAAAGTGATATATCGCATTTAAGTGATTCAACTCAAAATGCCGTTTCGAGATTCCAATAGCACTTCTGGGTTAATGACCCTTTGGGCTAATAAGAAAAACAACTGTAACGCAAAAGAACTCATACAGCTCTTCTTTATACGACAGTGCATAATCAGTTAATTACTTTTTCAACCGACTAATAAACTTGAACACAACGCAATGCAAAGTACATCAAAAAGCGGAAATTCGTTTGGTGGATTTCCAATACTCTGAGCTACATTCCCGAGTTTTTTTTTCCTCCTCGAGTAGAAATGTTTCGTCTAGACTTTAAATCACTATTTTCTCTATATATTTCTGCTTGACTTCGCCATCTTAAATGAGCAAGTCATTTAAGAATTTCTCTTCTTTTTAATTTCCTTCACTGTCGCGGTGATGAATAGCAGAAAGAAAAGTTAGTTCAAACTAAAGTTTGAAACTCTCAGCAGATTAAATGAAAACACTGAAAATGTTTTTACAAAAATTTTAGAATTTTCCGTGCTCTTTTGCTTCCTTTCCCAGTTTAGTTTGAACTGAAAGACTTCCTATATTCCTTGACGTTCATTGATTACATAAGATGACAGCTAATACCATGAGGTTCGGAGACATAACAGATCAAAGACCATTTTACCACAGTAAATTTCCATACGCAACCGTATTACATCCGCTATCAACTTATAAGACTAAACCTGAATTTTTTTAAATTTTAACCCTACTGTGGATACAATTTCACATTTATTAGTATCCTGAAGTAGAATTCAATCTATGGCTAACATAACAAAGAAATCTATGGCTAACATTATAGATAGGCGATTAATCATTGAATTAAAACAAGAACTAATTAATTCAAATTGAAATACATCATTTTATGAACATAATTTAGTACGCAATTATTTAAGCCACGAATGCTATAATTCCAAAAGTGTAACGTACTGTAGTTATTTACGTTCCTAAAATGCCTTTAAAAGTTCAAAGGTAGCTTTAAAAATAAAGGAAAGGGCCAAAATCGGAGTTAAGATAGCATCCCTCAGGTCTAATTCAATTAACAAATAACTTCTGACTGTCTTAATGTTTTTTAATTAGTCTATTAATATTGTTACAAAATGTCCAGCTTCCCCGCAAAAGCAGATTTAGGGTTGCCAGAAAACGGCAAGGGGAAGCGTAATTGCCATATTTGGCGAGAAATCGCCCATTTGGCGATAAAATTGGCGACATTCCATGAACGGATGGAGATTTTCTGGAACGAGTTCTTACTGTTTTAGCCCGGAATGTTCTTGAACACAAGCCAAAAGCTATATAAACGCTGCTGCTACGCAGAGAGTTAGTTGGTGTTTCGTCTATCGAGCTCATAGTCAGTCTGTGAGTGCCTAGTCGAGTCAGTGAGAGAGTGTCTCGTAGTATATTGCCGAGTTGATCGTCGATTGCATCGAGAGAGTCTCTTAGTATATCGCGAGTTGTTGCATCGTCGTGTTTCGTCTTAGAGTGAGTTGAGCTCCGAGAACGACTGAACCGAGTCGACAGTTATACTCTAGTGTATCAACTTACCAGAAAAAGCTCATTTCAGTAAATATTAGAAAACCTAATAAATAAGCCATAAAAATTTTTGATACCTGTGAGCAGTAGTTCCTGAGAAAATATACATCGAGTATAAAAAAAAAAAATCATGTTTGGAGGAAAACGCGTTTTTATGTAAAAATCCTCATTTATCAAAACATTCGATGACAAATTAAAACTAGATTTTTTATAGTTCTAATTTTCATAGAGAATAAAGAACGGTAATTTAAGAAAGATAAAAGTGTAGAGAATTTGAAAATCTACCAGTATTCTGGCATCTTCTCAGCAATGCATAAATGTTGGTGTGTAAATTAATGTTGCTGTGATGACTAATGGCACCATAACGCTACAAATGTTATGAACCGATCTCGACAACTGCTAGTCCTTTACATTTAATTTGAAAGTATAAAGGCATATGCGATCTAAATGGAATTTTAGTCAATTGTTTGGTCGTATATGTGATAAAAATTGTTTATTTCGCGAATGGGAAACTATTAATTCATTTTAATATAATTATAAAATTAGGCAAATTATTTTTACAACATCAAGTAATTTCTTAAGTTCTGAAACTTGTTAACAACATGTGAGCTCATATCAAGAAATGTCGAAGATTTTCAGTTTCACCGAAATAAGTATTTCATCGAAATAATTAAATCTTATCAGGCGTTTCTAAATTTCATAATTTCTGACGTCAACAAATATCTTATAGAATATTTCTGATTCTTGCAAAAACATATAACATGTCTATATATTTGTTAAAACGGTTATCAGCGCATGTGAAGCAAGATGTGTAATTTGTAAATCTACCTTGTAAATTTAAATATAATTAGTTACCTATCTACATTCGTTTAACCTTCCCTTCCTTTAACGGATTTCCGTCTTTGTCACAACTAAAAGGTTTATTTCAAACTATGTCTTATAATGGTACTAAAAATTAACATTACATTATACCATACTATTTGCGGGATTTTCGTAATTGGGATCTTCGAATGAATACAAGCTAACTTTTAGATTAATTAATTCAACTTCAGCTAACGTGACTCCAGTACTATTTGCTTACAAAATACAAAATTCACTCAGAAATATGCAAAGGGATATTGAGAGTTTCAGGAAAAGTAACTTTAGTAGCGGGCTGCATACCTCTCTTCCTGAAACGCAAAATAGCTTGCTATTTAATTTCAGCCTAGTTTGCCCTTTTGCAAGGCTGAATGAAGAAATTAACAATATCATATTAGCTAAAATAACGAAAGGAATTAAATTAACAATATCATATTAGCTAAAATAAGTATTTAAAACTTGTCTTTCAAATTATAGCACCACAATCCTTATCACTACAAAAAATCTACATATTTCAAAATTATGTATTTATTAAAAGTACTTTACTGTTCCCGTAGAGACTAATACATATTGTTGCGTTTTGTTTTCTTCTGACACCAGTTGTTACGTTATTTTCTTCCTTCACGTTCGTACGGGGTTCGTAGATTTGGAGTGAATAACGATGACACTTGATGAAGTATCGAAACACACTTTATTTATCAGTATTGTCAGAACAGCTCCAAAACACGTTTTACAGTCCTCGATGAACTACTATAAACACGCTGACACGATCAACGACACAGCCTTCAGGTTATCACGCTATAACGGTGGAGACAGCTTCACGGCAAAGCACTAGAATACAGCTCTCGACTCTGCTTGGTCGTTGTCGGAACTCCACGTTGTCGAGACTCTATACGCGATGCACTCGACGATACACAAGAGTATAGCTCTCGACGCAGCACAATCAAAGATAAAACTCGACGATGCACTAATTCGCGATGCACTAAAAGACTCTCTCGATGCACTCGACGACCAACTCGGCGATAGACTTCGAGACACTCGCTCAATGACTGACTATCAGCTCGCTAGACGAGGCACACACACTAACTGACTGCGGACCAGCAGGGTTTATATAGTTTTGGGTTTGTGTTCAAGAACATTCTGGGCTAAACCGGTAAGAATTCGTTCCAGATGTTATGTAGCGAATTTAAATTAATAATATGTGTTTTAAATTATTATTATTCTAATATTTTTATTTGTATTCATGTGTATTTGAATCTGGGAAAAAAAGTATTCTTAAGCTCTTAAGGTTTTATTTAACTCATTATTCTTGAGTAGGAATTGTAACAAAGGCGAGAGACGGTTGCGAGGACACACATCTGGTTTATGGCCTTTCCAACAATGAAGGTAGTAGGGTCTTTTCAGCTAATGCAGGGTTGTTGAAATTCCTAATCTCCCCCCGGTCGCAGGTGGCAGTTAATTGGCGAGGGTTTGGCGACTTGGATTTTCCGTTGAGGTTTCAAAATAGTGGTTTTGGCGAGTTTGATAACATGAGGGTATGCTGTGGTTGCAACTATTTCAACTTTCGGCGAAAAAATGGGTTGTGCCAACTTGGCAGTCCGGCGCTCTCCCTTTTAACGGGTTGTTTTAGGGGACGAGCACACTTTTGACACTTTTTGCACTTTACTTCTGTTGCCCTTTGAATTGGCCGGAGGCGACAGCTGACTCCGACGAAGAAAATGGAGTTTCTCCCCGATAGACCTACGGGCCTCTTGGCTAAGCGCTGTGAGCGCGGGCCGTAGGTATGGGCATCTATGTCTAAAAAAAAAAAAAAACAAATCGAAATTCTTTATCAGTTTTTGTTGCGGGTGTTTGTGTATCTCAAGGAAAATATACAGAAGTAAATTTCTAGAAAAATGATGCGCACCATTGATTTTTCGTTTCACACGAGACCAGAGCGTTAATTAAAAACCGTTGTTTTTGGAAACCTCATTTGCTCATCCTAAATTCTACTAGAACTTCAAGGCTACCATAATGAATAAATTAAACACGTTGCTTTTGGACCTCATTTGCTCATCCTAAATTCTACTAGAACTTCAAGGCTACCGTAAGGAATCAAACTGTTCTACGAACATCTTTTTCCATTCAACAGGCCGCCAGCACTGTATTTCACCTATCTTGCCGTAATGGAACCTCAATTGTTCATCCTAAAATCTACTAGAACTTCTAGGCTACAGTAATTGAATCCAAACTGTTCGACGAACATTTTTATTTTTTTACCATTCAACAGGCTGCCAGCATTCCTCATGAGCTTCGATGGATTTCTTTTGTTTGATGATCCTTAACAGATAAGTCCCTTTTTCTTTTTGGTTAATTCTTGGTTAGTTAAATATTATAGATTTCTGCAGTTAAAATGATTGAATTAACTTAATTTGTTAATTTGTTGAACCCTAAATTTTTTTTGTAGTTGATAACTTTATCCTAACTCTATAGAAATCATTTTCTTTGGTGTATCAATCAAGTAAAAGCATTAAATGGAATAAAGATTTATAACCTTATTAAAATTATTGTAACTTAACTTAATGGTTAAGAAAATTAAGTTCTTCAGGAAATTATTTACCTTAATATTTTTTTTTTGAATTACTCATTGGTGAGGATGATTTGAAATAGTGCTTGTATTAGAGCTTTCTTGTTTCTCAGGACAAACTTGTTTGTAGAATAGTAAATGTGTCAATACTTATCTTATCCGGTTAATACCATATTTAATTAATCTAAGAAAAAAAAAATTAAATAAATAAAATTGTTATGTGCAATAATAGTATTTAAATGATTATATTGAGTGCAATATTAAGCAATATTTTTGTTGTATTGATGAATTCTGTGTGAAGTAGAAAGTGTAGCTTGTTAAATTTTTTTTTATTATTTTCTCCCCGGGGAGGGTAGTGTTCTTAAATTTATAGTTTATTTTGGTATGTTTTACCAGATTTGCAATATTAAATGTCATAGTAATTACAAGGATGTAAAATGTGTAAAACAATATTTCAAATTTTGTTGAATATATTTTGATATTTTTTTTTCAACTAATGGATAGATATATATATTTATAATTGGCATTAATAGTTAAATAAATAAGTTTTTCTAGATCATTCAAAGGTTAAATTTTTGTGTGTGTGCTCATGATTTTCACCCGTCTCATTCTCAAGTGATATCAGGGTTAATCCGAAAACACAACGCAAATGTACAGGGCTTATTGATATTAATATATTTATGTTAAAAAATTTTAAGTGTTATGTCAACAGAGTAGGAAACCATATTGATTTTTCTATAACAATTATTGGTATCATGATTTTTTTTCTATAACATTATTGCCATTGTTATATTAAAAAAAAATTATTATGTTGTTGTTTTAATACCATTTAACTTTGGACTTTGACTGATGGTGCCGGACAAAAATATCATAATAAAAATCAGATAATTCACATTCAAAAACTATTTCATAATATTCATATATCATTTCGACATTCTTATAAATATTCGTATAGTAAATCTATCAATCAATCAAATCAATCAATCGTATAGTGGTATAGTACAATTTAACTTTTAGGTTTGCGTTGTGAGTAACCTATGTAAAGGGAAAATCAATAACTCCATGTTTCTTAAAAGCCTCCCGGCTCAAACAAATGGAGGGACATGACAGACCACAGAAACTACACTAAATTAAACAAATGAAACATGAAATACATATCAAACACATTTGTTAATTTCTAGAATATTCAAACATATGATAACTAGGTAAACTGATCAGTCCCCTACAAATTAACCTTAAGATGTAAATTAACATATATATTATTTTAAATCTTATACTCATGTTAGGTGTACTAATTTTTTTTAACATTACATAACTCACAATTTAGGCGGTTGTACCGTATATTAATATAGTATCATTACTCGGTTGCAATTTAAATACAAAAGACAGAAAAAGAATTCACTCACAGGGTGAAGTTCATACATTCAACTCCTATGCCATCATCGACTGATTAATATGGAGTGCTGATAGTTCAACAGAACGTCCTACTCATTGCGTTGACCATTCGAAGAGATCGAGAATGCCATCATCGACGGATTAATACGGAGTTTTAGAGAGTTCAACAGATCGTCCCGCGTCCAAAGTTTACTCGAGCACCACATTATTCCTGCTGTCCTTTATTCACAAAATCATCGTTAATGGAGGCAGACAGTTCTTGCGAATTTTAAAGATGACTTGGTTGCAACACCATTGAAGCTGTCCTTACAATAAATAAATTCCAGAGCATGGAATGATGAAAAAAAATCGGCGCAGCTGGCACGGGCAGAATAAACAGCAACGCACACCTTAGAAGGGTCCTACCCGAGTCTCTTTCATTATAGAAACCCCGAAACTCACCATAAGCGTAGAGCACCTTTGGAACAAACTCTAAGTAGGAAGTCAAAGCCGGTAAAAAAAACAGGAATACCGCATCAGGATGTCAGGATCACCAAGAGAATCTGCCGACGAACAATTCTTGGGATAAGAGAAATCGAAATTCTTCTGCTGAGCTCTATGCCTTAAACCAACGCAAATTCTCGCCAGCTAAAAGTCGAGAGAAAAATCATACCCTCTGCCGGCTGTTCACGCGGCTCGCGAGAAGCAAGACCCGAAGGGTCAAGCCCCCGCTATTTCTCCTCTTACTCTTCTTGAAAATCAGAATCAGAATGAACTCTAGCCTGGTGCAAGCACCTAGGAAATCTCGGTTTCTCCGCCTCTGTCAGTTCATAGGCTTTCAAAAAAATCATAAAATTAAATCTTACCAATCCCGGAATTTTAAGTTACCTAAATTGAGAAAATGACACACCCATGACGAATCAAACACCAGAAAATCTGACAATGCAATCCGAAAAACATCTGCACTTATAACGTGAGAAAAAAAATAGACCCCCCAACTAACAAGTGAAAATAAGCTTTTACGAAAATCCAATTACCAGCCACCCCCACTGTCTTGAAGTAATAAAACTGCAAACTTACAAAGCGACAGGAAAGCAACTTCCGTTTCACACGCATGAGCTAAAAGGGCGACATTGTTAGTGAAACGGCCATAAACCAGATGTGTGTCCTCGCAACCATCTCTCGCCTTTGTTACAATTCCTACTCAAGAATAATGAGTTAAATAAAACCTTAAGAGCTTAAGAATACTTTTTTTCCCAGATTCAAATACACATGAATACAAATAAAAATATTAGAATAATAATAATTTAAAACACATATTAATAATTTAAATTCGCTACATAACATATTCCCTCCTGTTCCAGCTGCGTCGATTTTTTTTTCATCATTCCATGCTCTGGAATTTATCTATTGTAAGGACAGCTTCAATGGTGTTGCAACCAAGTCATCTTTAAAATTCGCAAGAACTGTCTGCCTCCATTAACGATGATTTTGTGAATAAAGGACAGCAGGAATAATGTGGTGCTCGAGTAAACTTCGGACGCTGGAAGATCTGTTGAACTATCTAAAACTCCGTATTAATCCGTCGATGATGGCATTCTCGATCTCTTCGAATGGTCAACGCAATGAGTAGGACGATCTGTTGAACTATCAGCACTCCATATTAATCAGTCGATGATGGCATAGGAGTTGAATGTATGAACGAGCTTAAGAATACTTTTTTTCCCAGATTCAAATACACATGAATACAAATAAAAATATTAGAATAATAATAATTTAAAACACATATTAATAATTTAAATTCGCTACATAACACAGAAGGTTCTCCATCCGTCCATTTCATATTGCCCATTTTGTCGCCAAAAATTGGCAACTCTGCCTTCCCTTGCCATTTTATGACAACCCTAAAATTTCTTTGCGGGGAAGCTATCTTACCGTACCTGTACATTTCTTAACAATATATGTATATATATATTCCTTAATAAGACATAAGTATAATTTTTTTCCAATCTAAACAGTATGCCTCAGGTACCTAATTTATATTTCTTTTACTTGTACCTGTAACCAGCTGTTCATCATCAGTTAATTAATTAAGTAACTGTTAATTATTAAATTAACTGATAATTAATAATAATTATTTATGTCAGTTATTGTTTTTTAGCCCAAATGGCGTTAGCCCAGTGGGTTATTAATTTCGTTTTGGGATTTTGCGTCGGTTCTCTATAAATATCAGTTCACTTTTCAAATTGTTGCTACCAAATATTACAGCCCCGCATTATATTTTAAGACATTAAGTAATGAAGAATTTGCATGAATGTATGTATGTTTCTCTCTCTGCGAAAAACAACGGTAAAGAGACATCAAATTTTCAATAAACATCACTAGAATATGGGGATCTGGAAGTCCGAGCTTAGAATTTGGAATTTGTTTTATTATCTATTTCGTATTTTTTAAAACTTTAACGAACTATTGATTAACAAACTCAACGATTTCAAAGCGAGCAATGGCAACACTGTACAGAAAAGAAAAACATTTTTATCTCCAGCGCGAGACTGTATCGGGAATTCTAAAGATATGCTCATTTTAAAATTCTTTTGCGATATTGCTCTTGAATTGAATTTTATGGTTTAAGTGCGAAGAACATAATATTTAATCAATAAAGGTAACATACAAAACGTTAAAAAATGCCCCTTTAGGCATAATATAAAATCTGAAAAGCTTTCAATTTTTTTTATTATTAATAATTTATCTCTTTTAAATAATTCCTCATCTTATTAATTAATTAACGTTAAAACTTTTTTTTTAATTTTTGGGAATTAGTTTTTATTTAAAAGCAAACGTTTTGTTCGTCTTTTCTTCCACCAAACTTCTACCTTCTACCCTGCTAAAAAGTAATAAAATATTAACAGATAATTTCTGCTTTTATATTATTACTTTTATAAATTTTAGTGCAGCCATAAAACGCGTAGAAATGATTCTTTGAGCTGGGACCTTTTTTAATACTTTTCTTCCAAAAATTCCTTCATGCTTACGAATGACCCTTTATTTTTTTCATTTATATTTTCTTCGTTCGTACTACTGAATATATCGACTTCGCAGTTTTGTTTTTATCCAGAATTGCATTTGATAATATTTTCTTTCGAATACCTAAGTTTAACGTTTCTATGATTTGAAAAATGGCAAAACTACGAAAGGGCGGCATTGGCTAAAGCAAAGAAATGTAATGATTTGACAAAGAGGCTTAGCTTTAGTCATGACTATTTTTATCGGATTTTTTACTATATTTTTATACATTATTTTAAACATTGTTTACAAATTCTGAAATAGATTTTATATCTTTCTCTACTTTGTTAGATTATCTGCATTCTTTCTTATTTTGTTTTTCTACGTTAAGTTTGTTTTTTAAACCTTTTCTGCAAGGTTCTGAATTCCTTTTAAATTCATTCTCGTTCCGCAACCTGCATTCTTTTTCTCAATCCTCAGTATTTTGTATTCGATGGAATTCCTCATTTTCTTTATTTCTTTATTGAATGCTTGTTTCATTTTTGTTATATATTGATCATTATTCGCATGGTTGAGCCTATCCAGGATATTTTATATGTACTTATGGCATCGGCATTTGAAGTATGTTACATTTCTTAAAGTATTTCATGAATGCTTGTTAGCGTTTCTTTCCTGGGTAGAACAATAAATGAAACTGCTCTCTCCCCGAAGTTCCGCGCCTTATTTCTATTGTGTGCTTAGTATTTGTTTCTCAGAAAACATATCATTTATCAGTACTTTGTGAATGATTGAAAAACTATTTATTGAAGCCCCAAAACTAAAAAAAAGGCATGATGTTTTTAACTTGTAAGTACCCTCCGATCTGAATAAAATCACTTGACTTCCCTATATGAAAATGTTTTTCTATAGTCTTAAATGAATTTATTATGAAAATGTTTTTCTATACTCTTAGAAACAAATATTGAAAAATAATTTTGTATACTCACAAAAGCCCTTTTATTGAAAATAATTATAATTTATGAGCATATTTAAGACTTGCACAGAGATATAAATTATTTATCACACGTTGTCAAGAAAATATTTGCAATTCTTAAATTAAAAGCAATATTTTAATACCGCTTTACGTTTCCAAATCTGAAATAGTTAATTACACAGATTTCTCTACGCTTGCTGGTGTAATATCAATTAGATACTAAAGGTTAGACACTACATTACGTATACCCGGAACGTCTGCAATAATCTTGCAAAATTTAAGGGACAACATTGTTTAATATTGCAACCGAAAACCGAAACAGAAAGGTATGCGGTGATTTGCGCATTTGTAGATCTTCAGAAGAAGTTCTACTTATTTTAGAACCGTGGTGTCAGAAATTACACCCTAACATATAAATCATAAAATCAGCTAACTTACCCTATTTGTTAGTAGTGAGTAGTATCAATGCGGACGTTCAGTGAGTTTCGTCTCACAGTTTAGATATTGAAATTTAAAATAATAATTAAATAATTTAGGAATAATAATTAAATAATTTAGTAATAATAATTAAATAATTTAGGAATAATAATTAAATAATTTAGCAATAATTTAGATAACTTAAAATAGTAAATAAGTGCGTAGCAAGAAAAAAGTAGCCTACAAGTTCGATTTTATTTTGCAGCATCTTATCGCTTCAACGAATGGTTTTCAAAACGTTCAGAAAGGTGTACTCGAACGAAAAGTTAGCAGTTGTAGCCTTAAAAATACAAAAATAAAACCCCCTTTTTTTTCAGCTGAAGCCGGATGTGTATTTAAATGAGTTATTTGGGTAGATTCTATTTAAGCCCTCATGTTTAGGAGCATTATTTCACTTATTACATTACGTTCTGCATTAGATTTTGTTTTAAAATCCTTATGAGCCTCGAAGCAAGACTGGTCTTTGAATAACACAAAATATGTACATTTTTCTACCATTACTTCGATTCTTAACGATTACTGCTCCGCAGGAAATTATATTAAAAATGACTACTTTTAATAATATTTTTATGATGGGCGTATTAAGATCCCAATCAAAATATATCGTTCGATAATGCAATAGATAACTGAATCAGTACGACATTTTAGTTCTTGATGAAGCATGAGCCATGTTGGATTATTCTCGATTGCAATTCCGAGATATTTGATTGATTTCATTGTCTTAATTTTATGACTTCCTATTCTGAAGGTCCAATATTTTATGATACATTTACCATTTTTTATGAATAACTGAATCCTGGGATTTTCGTATATAAATCTTAGCTTTTGTTCTCTCTAAATAGAAGATCAACACGCCAATGTAAAGTAAACGAAAAAAATATAATTTTATCTGAATAAATCTCATGGAACAAAAATGTTTTCGTTCTTGAAGAAAAGCGGTCTGTCTCTTATAGGCCTCGAAGTCGATAGAATTTGATCTAAAAGTTGCTTTCCTGGTTCTTTCCTTCCAAAATAAGGTTGCTTTCTTGAATTATTTTTAAAAGTGAAACTACATTGTCTGAATAAAAGGAAATTCTGGAATGCTCAGCCTTGGAGTTTTGATGACTGAAAGTCATATTCTAAGGATCTGCACTTTAAAATTTCTGGAGATATCCTGCAGACCAGTTAGAAGCTAGCCCTTCACCCTTTCGGATGTTTCTCGGTCTGTGGCTAACATTCGCCACTCTCACAGGGATGAAATCTTTCGAAAAGTCTACTAATGAGGAGACCACTACTACCTCTCTTAAGCTGTTTTCAGGGTATTCAATTAGTCCAAATATGAAGCTATTCTTTTCTATGGATCAGGCTATTAATAATTCTGTCATCGGAGGGATAGTGACATCTGTTTTTGTTGTTACTTGGTGAGCTGAGAGAATGCCGCTCTAATACATGTACTGTAAAGAATTCACTCTGATCGCCTTAAGAACTACAGACCCATGGAGTGAATCAAATATATATATATATATTTTTTCTTTTTCAAATCTAGGCAGACGATTGCTGAATATTTTTCAATAATTTGCTTTATTTGAACAAATTCGTCACGTGTACAGAAGAAATGTTATGATATTCTAAATCGCTGGAAATTTATGACGTTGTTAAAATGAAAGATAAATTTGAGATTGCCTGTTGTACAACATTCCAACATTTAAAAAAAATGCTAAGAAAACATTAATTATTTATAAGGTGTTTGATTATTTTGACGTTTATTCTTTTTTCAAAATAAAACTATTTGCCCTAATTAGAAACATTTCGGAAAAGTAGGAAGCAGAAGAAATTGATAAGGTTATTATTCGCTTCCTGAATTAACTTCATAACATAGTTATTGAGGTTATCAAACTCTGACATGTTTTTCTTGCTAAATGTTTGACAATTTGGTTAATTTCTAATTTCAGTAAAAGAAGATTCATCTTGAGTTAAAAGAAAATGTGCACAGATTCGAACTTTTGCTGTCATTATAATCTTCATCTGAATTACGTTGAATGAATAACGTATCCAAAATTATATTCATTGTTCAAGTTGTTAATCGGAAGAATTAAAGATAGGAGAAAAAAATGTTGACGAAAATTTAATTTGGAATGGTTTGCAAACTTACTTCGCTGCTGTTATTATGCAGGGGAAGACATGAAATGCCTTGGAACATGAAATGGAAAAGGAAAACATGAAATGCCTTGGAGAAACAGTAACATCATTGATTATGACCAGAACGGTGCACTAATTATTCAGATTGAAGAGGCATAGCGTGACTTCGGAGATCGATATATGCGGCAATGCAGTCTGCCATGAATTTATGCAAAATATCTCATGCTAGCTTGAGTGATATTCCACCAGACTCCAGATACTACCAATTGCACAGGCAAGATACTCACTTTTTCCTGCAATGGCTGAATGGGTGATATATCGTGTCTTCAAAATGTTTAGTGGGGGATGCCTTGTGTTCGAAGTGCCCATGTATTGGTTGCAATATTAAGAGAATACCTAACCACATGGGCTGCGTACAGTATCATGCTAAAAATAGCCTCTCGCAGGTCCGAAGTCCGTAATACATCGTTGACTTAACGCTGGCCTTTCTGGGTTCTGCGCAGGATGAATAAAGATAAATGCGTGTTACGCACAAAAGCACTTACTGTAACGCCAGGTCATGAACGTATGTTGAGCTTCAATGACATGGAGTGATCAGAGTTGTGCAATCACCTCCAAGTATGAATACGGTGGTCATTCTTCCAAAAATAAAACTGGATTGATCACTGTAAAGGATATGATTCCAGTTCGTGTTACATCTGAAGCTGTGGCAGCAGCATAGCAAATGTTATTTCCAATGAGTCAGCATCAAAGACAGATGTTTTAAAGGTGTGAACAATGTAGTCCACGTTTTCCCTGTCACCATCAACTCGCTCATCACGACACTACGCGCCCTAGGCATGTGTTAGGTTTTCTTAATTAACGAAAAAAGTTTATATCTTTGTGATTTTGGCAGAGCATAGGATTAGTGTGCCTATGCGCCGAGTTATCCGTCGCAATATGCTATTGTACTTCTGTGGAAACATGTTGAAATCACTATGGTCGACATTTAGTTTCATTGCTTGAAACTTTCGTTGCTAATGTATGGCAATCCTATGGTATAACCATCTTGTTCCCTGGGAAACGATGATGCGTCCTCTCTGAAACTTGGAATGACATCGTCTGATGGGTTTCCGAGGCATATCTTTGGTTACGTACTATTACACGGTGAAGTCAGTTTGAAGTACAGTGGGCATCCAGTGTTTATCCATAGGTGTTGTGGTACATTCCAACTGCATGAACTATGCGCAACAGTACAATATACCATAACTGCGCAATATACCACAGGGGCCCACAAAGACCAGCCAAGTACCTTGAAAAATATTTTTCAGATGGTGCTTTTCCCTGAGAAAAACGTTGAACAGTTGGTGCTTTTCGCACTTACAAAGATTTAGAACAGTAAGAGCCTTATACACTTACATCAATTTAGAATAGTTGGTGCCATTTACATTTACAAAAATTTAGAACAGTTGGTGACTTCCGCTCTTGTAAAATTTAGAGTTACAAATCTCCAATAATTAATGTATATTTTGAATAAAATATTTATTTGTTACAAAATATTTTTACATAGTAACCATTATTTGCTAGCCATTAAATAAGCATCATGGATTATCTTGATTTGGCTTTTGTAGTCCATTTTGTGTGTACTTCCAAAATACGTTACCTACATTTTAATTTATCTTATGCTAACATCGACTAGTGTTATGTTGTTACGTTAATTAACTTCATTTTATGTTATTCTTAACACTCGCAAATAATGGAATTTCGTTTACAGCAATAGTGGCTGCTGATAATTTAGAGTCAAATGGTTATTTTAACTTCTTGCGACTTTGTAATATGCTTCCGACTAAAGCGATTACTCGATTTTCTTTCTAATAGGGTCTGCAAGAAAATGAAATAAACTTCTAGACGTAGGAGGACCTTGAAGTAAATTTTTGTTTGCAATTATAAACGTCTTTCGTATTTCTAACGTCAGAATTTTAATAGATGAGGATGAATTCTGATATACCTTCCTTAACTACAGCATTAAATTTTATTGCTCAAATTAACCTTCCAGCACGCGCATATGCGCAAAATTTACGACAAATTCTGTTTTTAATGCACATTTTTCGCATATCGAAACTGAGACGTCTGCAGATCATTTCTATTCCTCCTTTCTACCCTTCCCCACATCATGGAATCTGCCAACAGGAAGTCATTTTTTTAACTGGGCTTTTGTGCTACGTGGCAGCTTTTTCATAAATATTACGACACGCGCATGGTCGTGTTTTAAAATTCGGAAAATATTTTTTTCTCAAATATTCGGTAATTTTTTGTATATTTTCATTTGAATATATTTGGCTCTGTAAATTTTATATCTGTTTTCATAGCAGGAAAAAAATATGTGCAACCAGCTGATTTTGCTCGGATTCTTCAAGAAATATCTGATGAAGAAAAGGAAGACAAACAGAGAATTTAAATTAGCTAAATGTTAATTGCGACTATAATTTTAAATTTCTTATTTCTGAGAAGACGTTTGCAGGTAGTTTCACTTTAAAGGCTTATATTCGTACGAATTTCAGACACAATTGTTCCAAGATCTTGTACTTGTTGGAAATTTCATATTTGTTACTTGTTTATTTTCCCTGATATAAAACGTTAGTTAAATCTTATCATTTTTTCAAGTAAAAAATACACCAATAATAAAAATATAACAATAACAGCAGCAGCAATCATAATAAGAAGACCTTTAACTCTTACAGTGCTATTTAAGAAAGCGTTAACATTAACGGAACTATTCTTATATACGCCTTCGCTTGGCGAAAAATTTCTCGCCAAATATTTTTGGCGAGAAACTCTACGGTGCCATATTATTATCTAAATTTTTTGTCTACATTTCGAACTGTAAGCCTAAAATGTCTCCAAAAAAAACACGTTTTAAACACACAATTTAAGCTAAAATCCGAAATAAAAACAAAAAATTTAGATAGCAAAAATGTAAAGTGTCTAACCAAAAATATTTGACAAGAATTGATGTACACAGCGATATGTTTTAACTTAAAATAAATCACAGAATTGCACAATTTATGCAGTGAAGGAATCTACGAACTACGCACACCTAGCTTAAATAAATTAACATAACAGCAATAAATTTCAAAGAATACCATTCAAAGAATTCTGTTTAAACTTTAAAAAAATCTACGAATTGCACAATCTAGGCATTGCGTACTAATCAAGAAAATTAACTAAAATAAATTTCAAACAATTAAAAAAAAACAACAGTAACGACAGAAATTCATACTAAAATAAACATAACATTCTACGAAATAATAGAAGAATAAAATAAAATGCACTTACTATGAATGAATGCTTATTTGAACAGCAGAACAATTTCAAACATCACTAAAATAATTTCAAACATCACCAAAAGAATTTCACCACAAATTTGTTAGCATTTTCTCCCATTTCAGAACAACGAAAGCATTTTCTCCCATTTCAGAAAAACGATGAAAAAAAATCTCATTTCCGAGTATAAGTAGGCACAGTATCTTTAACATGCCGCCACGTAATCTCTATTGTATTTATATGACAGCTAGACTCGCTATCCACAAAATTGATACTATCTTTCAAAAATAAATGTTCAAAACCTTCTTCTCCTAAATACTTGCAGCATTTCCAGTCACCCGAAAAAATAGTTGTACCAGGCACGTGACAAAAATTTTGCCAACACATCATAAATCACTTAATTGCCACACACCACACGAACCAACTAGCAAATTCAAGTTTCCACATAAAACGGGTTGCGATAGAAACCGACTTCGCTCCCGAAACCATCGCAGAACACGCAACTGCGCCAAAAACTAGCGCACAACACATATTGCCGCATTTGGCGACCTGAGGGCGCATATAAGAGTAGTACCACATTAACATTAAATGCAATAAGTATCAAATGTATTCATTAATAGATTCAGTATATATAGTAACTGGTGTCACAGAGATTAGCCCTTTCAATGGGACAAATGTCTCTAATTATCTCCCTTAACATGATTTGTTGTAAGTTCATTACTTTTGAAAATTACCATATTTACTAGAAATAAAAGAGCCCCTCGAATATAAGACCCTTCTTATATTTTAAGATAAATTTTAGAAATAAAAATATAGGTGAATATTTGTTGAGAGCACCGTTCTTATTAAAACTGATTTGATTTTAAATGCAAAGCAGACTAAACTCTCTAATTAAACATAGTGTTTTAGTATGGCACAGCAAGTTTTAGTATGATATACAATATTTTAGCGTTGTATTGATGAAACATTATTACCTATTTGGTTTGCGTAGCCGCAATCAGTATAGTCAATGCAGATATAACCTGAGTTCTTTTAGTTAAACGCGGCTATTATAATTAATGGTAGTTATGAAGTTCATACTTATGGTAATTAGCTGCGTAATTATTTAGAATTTTAAAAAATGTAATTTTTCCATATAGCATAAAAATTAAGCTCTCATTTGATTTTGCACTTTTGTTCATCAACACTTTCTACCAAGTTTTAAAGCAAAATTCTAGCATAAAAATGGGAACCAACTTTAACAATATGGTAACTTTTGTGCATGAGCGTAGTAGATATCAGAAATTAATTAAATACATAACTTCTTTATTAATTCTCATTGTGTTCGAATTTTGCCTCATAAACATAACAATAGTAAAAATGAAGTACTGTATAAAAGGAATTACATCGAACGACCATCCTTTCTGCTTGCTGTAGCAGAATTAATCAATGCAATAAAACTCCAAACTTATTTGATGTCTTTAAAAAAATGTAATCCTCGTTAATTTATATATTTTTTTCCTAAGTTAGGAATCTCAATTAGCGTTAGTAAGAGCTTTAAGTATCAAAGCCTTGGAATCGTCCCAAAGATTCCTTGTACGGAATTCGAAACGAGATTTTTTTTTCTCTGTTTTTCTCCTCGCCAAAGAAACAGTGTGACGACTTACTACAAGTCAGAAAAATGACTCTAAGAAAGCCAGCATTCACGGATGACTGTGTCTTTCAAGCCTGAGAAAACAGAAGAGCAAAAAAGACTCTCAAAGAAATGAATAACGCTTTTTCATTTTATTTTGTTGACAGTAATCCACAAGCTCTTAATTAAAAACATGAAACAAAGACAATAATAAAAACTAATTATTAAAGGCTACCAGTTTAGCAGGTTAATATGTATTCTAATGTTGGAAACTGTAAGGAAAGATCTCACAAAAGAACTTGTTTGAAGCATTCGGATTTGTGTTCATTAGACTTACATAAGGAATATTATGTAAACAGGATTTAATTTCCTTGAACATAATTAAAAAACAAAGCAAGCTAAAATAGCTTTAAATCTCAGATTTACTGATATATGCCATTGAATAACGAATCGAAAAAATTATTTAGTTCACGTTCATTGAATTTAATTTATTTTGTTATCTAAATAGACCGGTGGACCTTCGAAATGTGTAAAATTAAATAAACTCATTAACTAAAATTTAATTATGGGTTATCTTCAAAAGAAGGGTTATGAATTTGAAGCGCCAAGAACTATTTCTCAGTAAAGTTCGTTTTGCAATAAAAACAAAACAATTAAATGTTTATGAAAGCCTTAATATGGAATATATGTTTATGATATGTTTATGAAAAATTTATTTTCTGAATTTACATATAATTTGCTATTTTTCTACGTAATTTTCTAGACTCTAAACATATATTTTAACCAACAGAGTTTCTGAATATTATGTTTATATAATTCTGCCACCAGGGAGGGTATCAATTTCTGGTTACTTTCCCTGCTGGCAGAATTATCACTGTTTTCTCTAGCATCACTTATGTACGAACTGTAACTTAAACTGAACAAGATTATATTAAAGCCCCAACTTAATGAGCACGCGATAAGACAAGAGCTGAGGGCAGAAGTGTGCAAAACGTTCTGACGATTATTTTTTATATTTTTCTTTTCATTCTAATGTAAATAAATAAATCTTAATTTAGCAATAACTTGATGAGTTGTAGTGCTTATTCATCATCAGTTCTTCTCTCTACTTGATGGTGAGTTATCACCGCCGATTGCACTTCTCCGTTAGTAGTCTTCAATTCTCCATGTCATTTGCTCAAATCATTTGTGTAAGTTTAGGTCTCAACTGCCTGCAAAAAGGTCGTGAGTTGAAACAACAACTGTAAAATAAACAGCTTCTGGGGTAATCATATGCACAATGTAATAAATTTGAAGTAGTTCTTTTTGTCTGATCCAACCTGTGATTGAATGGTAAGTCTGCTTATCTTTGGTAATTGGATCATATTCCTGCGAGCAAACTGGCTGCACTGAAGTTTTTCGGGTCTTCCATGTATAACATAAATACTAGTCAATTCTTCTTAAAGCCCCTTTATAAAGATATCGCTTCCTTCTAGCAACAATCTATGCTAACCCCATTAATTCTTTTTTTAGGGAAAAGTAACGATCAGAGTGTTCCCATTAGAATGCTTGCAGTTATTTGGATTAACATTTTTAGAAATAAAGATATGTTTTCCCTGTAAAAAGATTTTCTTACGTATCTCATACTGTACACTGTGCAAGAAAATGGGACAGTTCTATATCTCTTCTACTGGGCCGATTGGCGAAATTCAGCTTGCGTTTTTCATGTCTTGAAAGCGCGACTTAGGATATATATTAGATTTATATATAGTATTGTTCTAATATAGGTATTTTGGCACAAAATCAGGCTTTTCTGAAAATGAAATGCTAATGTTTTTCCGTATTTCGATTCTAAGATTCAAATTATGCCAAACTACCAACTTTTAAAAAAATCGCACGAGTAGTTTCTAAAAATTTAGCTCTCCAAATTTTAGTTTCTCAAAGTTAATTGAATTTTATACATATTTATTAATATATATTATTTTATTAAACTTACTTAATTCTTCATTTCCTATTTCGAAATTCAGGTTCATTCCAAATAAAATTGTTTAAATTTCCATTTTTAAATAATTTTTATTAATTTTTCTAAACCACTTTTGAATTATAACCTATAAAATTTTTACAATCATCTTAAAGTAGAGGTATTTATACTTGCAAAAAATAGAGTTTTTTATTCAAAATTTCCGAAGATATACGTGAATTTATATACTGGCGCGTTTTGAAATTTGGCATATTTGTTAGAAGCGGTAATATCGCTAAATGTGGTTTATGCACCTTGTTAAAATTATTTCAAAGAATGAATCATGTACTTTTTTCCTCTTGCTCTTGCACAGTAAAAGAAAAAAGAAAATAGGGTACCATAAATCAAGAAGTTCGCCAAGTGAATTATTCTTAGCATAATCTAAAAAAATGCGCCAAGTTAAATTTAAAAATTTCTCCATAAGTTTCTCGCCAAAAATTGCAAAATTTAACACCTGGGCATAATTTAAATAGTAGAATCGAAATATGGAAAAAAAATGGTATCTTATTTCAGAAAACGTCCAATTTTTTGTCAAATGCTTATGTTAAAACAATGCCATATATAAATCTAATATACATCCCAAGTCGCTCTTTCGAGACGTGAAAACGCAATTAGAATTTCGTCTATGGACCCAGTAGAACGGAAGCTATAGAACTGTCCCATCTTTTTTTTTTTTTTTTTTTTTTTTTTCCGCGTGGTGTAGTTCAAGATTTTTGTATACTAGAGCTTTATTAAGGTCTGTTTACTAAGGACGTACTGACAATGCAAAATTGATGTTATTGCAAATTTTGTAGAGTGAAGTTATATGTAAATTGTATTATTTCTTGTAAGATAACTTCTCTGTGAAACAGTTAAGGAAAAAAATAATATATATCAGGGAACGGTTGAAGTTTAAACAAGATAGCTTTTAACAAGGCAAAATGTTACATCCCTAGGTGAATAAATGGAAAAGATTTAATTTGAGAATAGCAAACTTCAGAGTAAAATAGCCAGAATCATTGGAAAGGGAAAAAATAAAGCACTTCATCAGACAATTCGCACTTAAAAGTCATTACAAAGAATTTTGTCATACAGCTTAGCATCAAGATTTTATTAACAATTTTTTTTCTCAGTTACTTCAGAAAGTGTAAGTTAACGGAAGTTCTGAGTAATTTTATGCTGCTGAAGTTTTGATGCTTCTTCATGCAGACGATGACGGACAGTAATCCTCTCATAAGACTACATAAGAAACTGTTTTGACATAAATATATTTCATTACTTTGGATGCTTTAACTGGGCTTTGAGATTAGGTAATAAGTTGTACTTCCCGTTTCCCGAGGATTAGCTTTAATTTATTTAGTTATTCTAAGAGCACTCAATGAATTATTTTTTAAGCTTCATTAACGATATTAGAGGCTACTATTCGCATAGCCATATTTAGAGAAGAAAATGGTGAACAAACTTTCGTTTTTACTTTCTTGTACGAAGTAAAAAGGAAGTATTGTAATCGCGAAAAGTTTCAGGCAGCATATTTCAACGAAAAATATCCATTTTGATCTCTTTCGAATGCAATTTAACGATGTTTTTGCGTGATATCTGTACTTAAGGAGGGAATAAAAGACTCTTTTACTCCAAAAAAAAAAATTTTAAAACTGCTCTAAAATGAATTCGGAAGAGAATTTTTCGTGACGTCTGTACGAACGTATGTACGTACGTACGTATCTCGCATAACTCAAAATCGAGTAGCCTCAGAACGTTGGATTTTGTATATAGGACTACTATAACATGTAGATGTGCACCTCGTATTTTGGTTGCAATCGGCCGCGCCAAACTTATATAAATATATTTATATATATATATCCACTCTGTTACCCGGCTCAGTGATCTCAGTTTCTTTACTCTTAAATGTTTGTAAATTGTACATTTTTTGCTTTAAAAATGATTGAATTATGTTGTTCTTATCTTCAGGTTAAGGTTTTTATGCCTTTAGTAAAGCTGTATGCAATAGTTTTAGAATTATCAACAATTTTAAAGTTGTTTAAGTGCCGCTAAGCCTAATAAATTTTTTAAGGCGGCCATTGCTTGTTTACATTTGAAACAGCAGAGTAGTGGATTTGTTGCCAATCTAGAGAAACGTAGCTTCGCAGCAACAAAGATAACGCCTTAATTTATGCGAATTAAATCATGCTTAATCATTTCTGGAATTATGTTGAATTATGTTCGCACATTTTTTAGGCGATTTTGCTTTGCTATTCAAAATAAAATCTTCTGCTAGGAAATTTTTCTTGAATCGCAGTTACGTGTTTGAAAGTATAAACTATCTTCAGCTACTTGACCATTTTGTTTTCAAGGAGAATGACGCTATCAAATAAGCAGTGGATGAAAGGCTATGCTTGTGTTCTTTCCGATGAAAATTATTCATATATGATTATTAAGAAATGCTGTGAAAGCCATAGTTTTTCGATATCTATAGCTACGATAGGTAATGTTGTCAACAAGAAAAGCAGAAAACTTCACAATTTGGCTTGAAGGGGAAAAATTGTTCGAAATGCATAACCAAGGAAAACACAGAATGTTTCGAATGTTGCAAAGGTAAAATCTTTAATGTAAAAAAAAAAAAAAAAAAAAAAAAGTAAAAAAACAGTTGAGAAACTATAAAAATGCTCCGTTTCAACTGCGAACAAAGTCATAACGCTCATTTGAATCGAATCTTAAAAAAGCGAAAAAAATAAAATGCATAGGCTTTCTCCACGACATATAGGCCAACGCAGAAAGCGTTGCAGAATTCTTATATAAGAAACATTTATCTGTACAAAAATGGAAATATATTATCAGAATAGAATAATCTTGGGTATATTTAAATGACTGCAATAAAGAAAGATCCATTTATTAGCATGAAAGGAGAGCAACAAATTCTTAAAACAGTTCAAAGAATCTAAAGGAATGTTTTCAAAGAGTGTAAGGATCTCAAGTTTGACTAACGTTTATTTTCTTTAAAATCTTTACAGTCTTCTCTTACTTTCCACTTCTGGCTAGAAAAAACGCGTTAATTTGTTTATGCAAATTGTACTTGCTAACACTTAGGTATTTAAGTTGTGGCTTTTCGCCAAGAAGAGAGTTAAATGGGGAGAAAGTGAGCATTCTTGCCACTGTGTTCCACGAGAGCTTTCAATCAGTTTCTGTCCGTCTTTAGGTCAGAGGTTTAGTCCTCTCGATATTTAAAACGTATTGCAGTTTTCCGCAGTTTGCGCTCTGCATCCGTAATAAACTAAAAGGCCAACTTTAGTGTTAGTCATCTGTAAAGTATTCAAAGTTAACTCTTATTTAAACTTAATGAGTTGGTAGTTCTTATATTTTTACGTTCAGACCACAAGTGGTTAGCCTTTGTATGCCGAAGTGCGGAAGCAACTGTAATATCGTGGAGAATAACGGGTAGTTAAACCCATCGCATCTTTTTTTACAATCTATTTTGCAATTCCACAGAGCATAGCTTCCAGTAATCTCTGTTCCCATTCAGGACACATCATGTTCTCAAAGTAGATAAGGAGGAATAGGGATAAGGGATCTGATAAGAGATCTGTTATTGTTGTGGATTTTTCATTTAACGGCAAATTAAAAATAAGCAGAGTGGAGAAAACTGCTAAGATCAATTCCACATATTATCAAGAAAATATCTGATATCCAGTTTTTAAATATGAAGTAACTTCTCTTTAGCCATAGTATCATTAATCAGGCGATCTGCATCAAGACAAAGCGAGCAGTCACACGTCAAAATCCACTATTAATTTCCTAAAAAAATCGGATGTGTAAACTACATGACTTCCTTGTACGGAATATTAAATTATATGCACTTTTTCCTATCTGCATTTCATTTAAACTTATTGAATTAAATCTACTTCGTCGATAGCGCAAAAACCACAATAGAATAAATGCACTCTTTAAAATTCACTATATTTGTTTAACATAGCTACACACTCTGGCGCTAGGTTCAATTAACAGCGTTATATTTCGTTCATATTATAACTCAGAATGCACAAAATTTATATCATTTGAATAACTATCTAATTGTTGCTACATGTTCTATTCAAATACTATAATAAATCTAGAACGATATATAAAAGAAATTAAGCAAACAAAACAAAAAAGAAACAGTTATTCACAGATAATTCAGTATTTCTCATTCAATAAATTCAGTTCTCCCTTCGCGACAAGGCAAAAATACATAAAAACTCAAAATATCTATAATAAAAATTACGAAGTAAATCTTAAACACTTATTTCCTCAAAACATTCCAGAAAGGATTAAGCATGATTTAATTCGCAATATTAAATGAAGGCGTTATCTTTGTTTTTGCGAAGCTTAGTCTCTCTACATTGGCAAAAAATCTACTATTCTGCTGTTTCAAATGTAAACAAACATGTGCGCCATGTTGTTTAAAAATTAGGCTTAACCGCACTTAAGCAGCTTTTAAATTATTCATAATTCTACAAATATTGCTTGCAGATTTCCTAAAGACATAAAAATCCTAACCGTAAGATAAGAACAACATAATTCAATCAATTTAATGCAAAAAATGCACAATTTACAAACATGTAAGTGTAAACAGACTGAGATTACTGAGCTGAGTAACAGTATGGATATATATATATATATATGTTTTAAAGTTAAGTTGTAAGAACAAACGAAAAAAGACCAATTGTGGACAAAATTTTGCCCATTGTGCTGCAAAATTAAGGAAATTAGAAGATAAATTTTAGTACGCACGCCAAAAAGTTACCAAAAACTGTGGCTCCGTGAAAACTTCAACATAAGCATATTTAGTTGCTATGAAATGTGTGAAAGAAGAGAAAAATACAATATTTGAATATTTACAAGTAAAATTAATAAAAAGTAAGCTATATACTAAACTAATTAAGTAATTTTTAACACAGTAAAAAAAAACAAATCAATTGAACGAGGTAAAATAAAAATAGTAAGCTATATGCTAAACGAATAAAGTAGATTTTAAAACACAGTAAAATACTAATCAATTGATCAAGATAAAATATAAAAATATTAAAACTAAGAAGCGGTAAATGGTTAATTAGCCCAATTCGAAGTACATTTTGGCTTGTCAAGGGAAATTTTTTTAAATGAATTTCGAGCCAAGCTAACTCCATTACTCGTTTCACCAAAACAGACAACTGAAACTTTGCGGGACAAATTTTTAATGAATTAAATAAACTATGTAAAAATCCTTAGTCTCAATTCGCAATTTCCCGGCGCGTCCGCATATATTGACACATTAAGGCAATTTCTATATACGTTTGGTGAGGCTGATTGCAACCAAAATACGAGGTACACATCTACATGTATAGCAGTCCTATATACAAAATTTCAACGTTCTGAATCTACTCGTTTTTGAGTTATGCAAGATACATTCGTGCACACGTACATACAGACAACACGAAAAATTCTCTTCAGAATTAATTTTAAAGCAGTTTTATAATTGTTTTGGAGGGAATGAGTCTTTTATTCTGTCGTTGCGTACAGATATCACGCAAAAACATCGTTAAATTGCATTCGATAGCGGTCAAAATGGATACAAGTCTCCTGGGATTTTGGAAAGTTGTCCAAGAAGAATGGAAAAAAAGTACCATTTCCGATACTATAAAGGCTATCGTCTTGGAAATAACGGTGTAGAAAGGTAGTGAAGAATAAGGGTTTTCCAATGGAACATTTGAAACGCAAAAAATTAGGCAAAATAATTTTGTAAGTACAATGAAAATCGTCTAAAAAATGTCCGAACAGCCGCTGTAGCATTACAAAATAAATACCATATATCGCACGGTTTTTAATTGACAAAACTAAGGATTGAAATCAAATATCTTAGCAACTATAAATTGCACCTCTCATGGATGAATTTCGGAAAAAAAATGTCCCTTCATTTATCTTACTTCCCATCGTTTCCTTTTTAATAGAAAGTAAAACATTGTATTTTCTGAAATTAAACAAATTTTGGTACTTTTCCATTTTGCCGGGGCAAGCGATAAAGTCGCCAAAAATGCTACAACCGATCCCAAAAGGAATATCCTCGCTGTAACCTTTTACGCCTCATTTTCAAAACAAGTCGCAGCTATTTCTTGTAAGATTGATTCTTTCTTTCAATACTGGCCTACAATTACATAGAAGTTTTACCAAATAGTTCAGTTTTATCCTGCCATTTGCGGTAATTAAGTCAATTAGGATGCAATCACACCGATCACCCGAAGCCGAAAATATAGAAAAGGCAAAGTCAAGGGTTAAATTCATCAATTCTAATGAGAATGCTCTAGCGAAGTAAAGCAATGCGGTTTTACATAATTTCTCAGTAAGCTACTCGTACGAATTGAAATAATTCTTGCACTTAAACGTGTATTCCAAATTAAGATTTAACTTGAAATTAATGTAGATAATTGAATTTTTGTAGCGTAGTTTACGTGAGATGAGATCTCTTGGGCTCACGTGATATGAAACGGCGAATCGGGATGTTGTACCATGAAAGCATAGTAAATTCTTAAATTAATGTCTTTTTACAAATTTATCGTCTTTATTTATTGTCTTTTTACAAAATTTTAAACGACATTATTTAAATGGTTATGCCTTCAAAATAAAAATTTCTTAGCACTAAATATTTGTTAACATTTTTTATGTTTATACTGTGTGTTGTCACCAATAAAGTCTGCTTGGCGAGATTTGCGCTGGGGAAACGGAAAAGTACCCAAATTTTATTTACAAATTTATTCTATTCAAATATTCAAACGGTAGCTTACCTTCTTAGGCTATAGACTGCCTAGTATCATCGCCTTCAATTTAAAGTATAAATTACAACAAGAGTAAATAGAACTAAAAATTACTTGTCTATGGCTGTCAAATACAAAGTGAAATTTGATTAGCAATTTGATCACCTCATCCTGAAGTGTTCGGAAGTAAGGCAAAGCTTTACTATGTTCAAAATAAACAGTAACTTTGTAATTCGGCTGTAGTGTATACATGACTTTTAAATGTAAATGCTCTCAAACACTAAAATAAAAAAAAATAAAAAAAAAATCTGAAATGTTTCAGATTTTAAATTACGTCCAAAGGGGCGTTTTTTTAACGTTTTGAGTGTTACCTTTATTTATTAAATATCATGTTCTTTGCACTTAAACCATAAAATTCAGTTCAAGAGCAATATCGCAAAATAATGTTAAATTAAGCATATCTTTAAAATTTCCGATATACACAGTCTCGCGAGCTGGAGATAAAAGTATTTTTTTTTCTATATAACGTTGCCATTTCTCGCTTTTAAAGCATTGAGTTTGTAAATCAAAAATTCGTTAAAGTTTTACAAAATATAAAATCTATAATAAAACAAATTCCAAATTTGGGATTTCAGATGCCCATATTCGCAGTAGGATTTCGTCATTCAAAATTCGATGGCTCTATGTACCATTTTTTTATCACAATGCGAGAAATAGACAATCATTTATGCAGATTTTTCATTATTTAATTTCTTCAAATATAATGCAGGACTCTAACATTTTGTGGCAACAGTTTGAAAAGTGAACCGACGTTTATGAGTCCGACGCAAAATCGCAAAACGAAAACAATAGTCCTTCAGGGACAAAGTCCCTTTGGACTAAAAAGGTTTCAGATTTTAAATTACCTCCAAAGGAGTGTTTTTTAACGTTTTGTGCGTTACATTTATTCATTAAATACCATGTTCTACGTACTCAAACCATAAAATTCAGTTCAACAGCAATATCGCAAAATAATGTTAAAATGAGCATATCTTCAGAATTTCCGAAATTAATGTCTTTTTACAAATTTATCGTCTTTATTTATTGTCTTTTTACAAAATTTTAAACGACATTATTAAAATGGTTATGCTTTCAAAATAAAAATTTCTTAGCACTAAATATTTGTTAACATTTTTTATGTGTATACTGTGCGTTGTCACCAATAAAGTCTGCTTCGCGAGATTTGCACGGGGAAAACGGAAAAATACCCAAATTTTATCTACAAATTTATTCTATTCAAACGGTAGCTTACCTTCTTAGGCTATAGACTGCCTAGTATCATCGCCTTCAATTTAAAGTATAAATTACTACAAGACTAAATAGAACTAAAAATTACTTGTCTATGGCTGTCAAATACAAAGTGAAATTTGATTAGCAATTTGATCACCTCATCCTGAAGTGTTTGAAAGTAAGGCAAAGCTTTACGATGTTCAAAATAAACAGTAACTTTGTAATTCGGCTGTAGTGTATACATGACTTTTAAATGTAAATGCTTTCAAATACTAAAAAAAAAAAAAAAAAACCGAAAGGTTTCAGATTTTAAATTACCTCCAAAGGAGTGTTTTTTTAACGTTTTGTGCGTTACATTTATTCATTAAATACCATGTTCTACGTACTCAAACCATAAAATTCAGTTCAACAGCAATATCGCAAAATAATTTTAAAAAGAGCATATCTTCAGAATTTCCGATACAGAGGCTTGCACTCTCGAGATATTTTTTTCCGTACAGTGTCGTCATTGCTCGCTTTGAAATCGTTTAGATTTTTAATCAAAAATTCTTTGAAGTGTTACAAAATATGAAATCGATAATGAAACAAATTTCAAATCCAAATGAGGGCTTCCAGATGCCCATATTCTATGAAAGATTGCGTTATTCACATATGGATGGCTCTAGGTACCGTTGTTTTATCCCGATGCGAGAAACATACATACATTTATACAGATTCTTCATTATTTAATTTTGTTAAATATAATACATGGCGATAATATTTGGTGACAACAATTTAAAAATGGAAGCAACGCTTATCGTGAATCGTCGCAAAATGCTAAAACGAAATTAATAGTCCTTCTGAGCAAATTACCCCTCTGGACTAAAAACTTATCGAAAGCAGCACAACAAACCCGGAGAGTACTTAATAAGTTATACAGCATTCCCTAGCTAGGTTGCCTAGCTTTCTCCTCATATATTTTCCATCGGTACTTAAAACCCATTTTATTTACATATGCGATCGAAAAGTAGAACTACAGAACAAATTGAACATAAAAATAACGTATTAGCATAGCCGTAGCTGATGTAGGCGATGCTATAGAATTTAGCTAAGACAAAAGTTTTGGAATTTATAGAAACACCAAGCCGCAAAATTTACGGAGGGCAAAATTTTTAGAATTTTAGAGGAGGAACTGTACAATGAAATTTAGAAGCAGCAAAATTTTAGAGCGTAAAGAGGTGCTGAACAGCAGAATTTAGGATGTCCAATGATTGCACCGGGCGGCAATATATCTAGTGGCAGCCTTGGGTATTAATTAAAATAAACTTTACAGTTTAACCAGCCAGACCAATCATCTATTTTTGACATATTTTAAAGACCCTATTTTTTATTTATAATGCAGAAAAAGAGTGCTAGAAATCTGTCCTTAGATGACAGACTTCAAATGAAATACTGTGTCTGAACATACAGATTCAATTAGATAGCGAAACCAGAATTTGAACAAAAGTTTAAAATAAAAAGACTAAAAATTTAAAATAGTGAGAAGTAAATCTCATCCGATTACGAGCTTCCAAATACAGTTTAATCACATAAGTCTTTATTAGAGGACAGGGAAGGATGTGATCACTATTTATGGAAAAAAGGAACTGCAAAGGAGGTCCCAGAACTGTTGAAAATTTTAATCTTGTTCAAATGCGCAGGCAAGCAGTCATGTCCAACTGTTTGTCGGAAAGCAGTGTCTCAAGACCTGTTATAATAAATGGCCAATAAATGACTATATTATATAAATTTGAACAATACTGTTAGATTAATAATTTCAGCGTAGGATTACGTTATTCCATAATAGTCGTATGGGAAAGCAAAAATTGTGATGCGCCCGAATGTTTATATATTTGAAACTACAACGTTATACTCAATCTAGGTACATTCTTAAATAGATGAAAGAGCCCATTAAGAAACATCACGAAGAATTTAATATTGGACAAAGAGTTTATGCACAATTACCCATTAAAAATAGCGAAATTCTGGAGAAGTCAAAATTCCGTGTGTATGAGGAATCGTGTGTGAGTGGCAGCGTCATGTGGTAGACAATCAGTGTGTGGTTATTTGCTGTATTTTTATTTTATTATTATTTACTAGGAATACAAAAGCAGACATCTTGAATTATGTATCTTATTTCTCATATCATCGACTAATAGGCTAATTTTGAATGAATATATATAATAAATAAAAAATAAAATAAAATATACGTGTGTGTGTGTGTAAAATCGTTTGTTTGTTTTATTTTATTGTTTCAAGGAAAAAAACTTCAAATCAAACATCGCATGAACTTTAGGAGACACTCTCAGAAAAAGTTCGTTTGTTAATATTTGCAAAACAGAAAATGTATTCCTAATTATTTATTGATATAGCATGTTAATTCTTCTCAACGTCCAGGTAATATGCAAAAACTAAAATTGAATTATACATGTTATCAATTCTTAAGGAAACTATCGGAGAAAAGCTTTTATTAACATCTGCGAAATACATCAATATTCTTTATCAACACGTTTTGGAAAATTTTAAAAGACATTTTTGCTTCAAAGAAATATCCGTTTAGCTTCAAAGAAATAATTATTTTTGCGTGAAATTTAAGCTTGAACACTGCTTATTTTTCCCTCGTAGGACAAGATGGAAAAAATCATCTTTGATGTTTTGAATAAAAGAACTCTGGAAAAAAAATTACATTCGCAATAATCCAATACAAAATTTGAAAAATGAAAAAAAAAAAGTATTAAAAAATTGTCTGTAATCATATAAACTTGAGTTCTTTTCTGTTTTAAAACCTTCAGGGCATACAGTTATGTGCATAGGAGAAATATACCGTCATCAAATTATTTCATCGTTACTAGTATTCAAAACAAATTTAATCAATATAAAAAAATAACATTAGTAGAAACGAATTTAAGGATAGAACAATTCAAAGAAAAAAATCTTTTTCGACAATTTTCCAATACAAATAAAAAATGTTTGATATTTTCATCCAAATATTTCTTTTTATTGTTATGATGAAACTTCAGGTGCAGGTGGCACAACTGTGTCTGACGAACTCATAAATAAAACGATAATTTTTTAAATACCTTCCTAATTCTTAATCACAAGTAGAGAAAAGCTAAATGAATTTTATTTTCTAATATAATATGCTTAACATTTTCACTAAATATAAGGAAAACTGCAAGACAACTATGATATCCCTTTTCCAAGAAATATAAATTGCTTAAAACCGAAATGCCGAGTTTCCTGCATACATACCATGCCAATTAAAAGGTACGTATTTACTGCTTTTTTATCACATGAAATAATTATGAAAAGAAAGAACTCTAAAAACTAAAGAACTGCGGACATTTTTCTGGTGGGGTATTTAATTATGGCAAAGCACACTAGGGCTATCTGCCTAAGGGAAGGGATGTCTTCGTGGAGGACTTTCTCAGGGAAACTGGCTTGTATACACGTTACACATGGGAAAACCACGAAAACACCCATGGAGCCAGCCCGTTCGCGGGATTCGAGACTCGGACCGAACTACCAATGTTCAGCGACTTTACCGCTCGGCCGCTGGTGGGCAGAAATTTTTCTTTTAGTACCATGTTTATACAATATTTTCACCCTATGATAAACGATATATCAGATAATTCTCATCTTTTGTGTTGGTAGTTGGAAAATAGCTTTTTCGATGGTATTAAATGCATCTATCAGCTCCTAGCAGAAGTGTTATTACGTTCATTTAACGGCAATATACTGTCAATTAAAAATACAAACCAGAAACCCGACACCACAGCGTTCAATCGATGCAACGAAATTCCTTCAAAAAAAAGCATCAAAACAAAACTGCTGCTTTTGATGCTTATTTCTGCCAGACCATCAAAATGAAATTTTACAATTGTCTAAATTTATTTTTAAAATATAAGAAAGACCTTATATTTGAAGGGATCTTATTTTCTAGCAAATATAATAATTTGCAAAAGAAATGAACTTACCACAAAATTTGCTAAAGAAGGTAATTAAAAACACCAAGTTTGATTCATCTCGAAAATATCTATGCTTTATCAGCTATTCTGATTCGTTACAGGCTGTTAAGCTAAATGGTTGACTTTAATGTGTTCAAACTGCTTATACATGGCGCAAATAAATAAATAAATAAAACATAAAATAAAAAATAAATATTTGACAATTTTATATCTTCTGTTCAACTGGGTCGAATAACGAAATTCAACTTTTGTTTTTCATGTCGACTTAGGATATGTATTAAGCGCGCGATTTAGTGCACCTTAGGATATGTATTAGATTTATATATAGCATTGCTCTAATATAAGTATTTTGACAAAAAATTGGACTTTCTCTGAAACGACATACTATTGTTTTTCCATACTTCGATTCCACGACTCAAATTATACCAAACTGCTAAGATTTGTAAAAATCGCGCAGATACTTTTTAAAAAATTAAGCTGCTCAATGTTAATTGAATTTGGTGTCTATTTATTAAACTAATTTTATTCTTCCTTTCACATTTCGAAATTTAGATTCATTCCAAATAAAATTCTCTCATTTTTTATGATTTATTTTTAAAATTTATATTTTTAAATAATTTTTATAAACGTTTAGAAAATCATTTTGAATTATAATCTGTAAAATTTTTACCATCATCTTAAAATAGATGCATTTCTTAACATACCTGCAAAAAATTACAGTTAAAGTTTTATTCAAAACTTCCGAACATATACGTGAATTTATATATTGGCGCTTTCTAAAATTTGGCATATTTCTTGAAAGCTCTAATAATATCAAATCCGGCTTGGGCACTTTGTTAAAATTATTTGAAAGTAGGAACGAAGTTGCTTTTTTCCGGTCATGCTTAATGTAAAAAGGGAAAGAAAAATAGGTTGCCATATATTAAGAAGTTCGCCAAGTGAATTATTCTTGGCGCAAACGGAAAAAAATGCGCCAAGATAAGTTTTTAAATTTCTCCGTCAATTACGCACCAGATTTTACAAAATTTAATATTTAAGTCTAATTTGAGTCTTAAAATCAAAATATGGAAAAAGATTGGCATTTTATTTCAGAAAAAGTCCGATATTGTGTCAGAATATCTCTATTAGAACAATGCTATATATAAATGTAATGTATATCCTAAGTCAAGCTTTTAAGACATGAAAAAAGCAATTAGAATTTTGTCAATCGGCTCAATAGAACCAAAGATATAGAGCTGCCACAATTTTTAGTGCAAATTGGCAATTTGTTCAGAAGGACTATTAATTTCGTTTTGGTATTTTGCGTTCATTACGAGCATGGTTTCATTTTTCAAATTGTTGCCACCAAATATTATTGCTTTGTATTATATTAAAGAAATTAAATAATGAAGAATCTGCATAAATGTATGTATGTTTCTCGAATTATGATAAAGCAACGGTACCTAGAGCCAACAAATTTTGAATAACGTAATCTCTTACCGAATATGGGCATCTGGAAGCCCAAATTTAAATTTGGAATTTGTTTTATTATATATTTAATACTTTGCAAAACTTGAACAAATCTTTGATTAACTAACTCAAGAATTTCAAAGCGAGCCATGGCAACGTTGTACAGAAAAAACATTTTTATCTCCAGAGCGCGACACTGTATCGGATATTATAGAAATGCTCATTTATTACTAATACTTGTTTTAATTTGTTAGCTATTTCTGTTATTTCTTGTTTCCTTCACGTTTCCTCGCCATGATGTAAATGAGTTACTGACAACGAGAGAGTATTTAAACTGAAGTAGCGATAAGGTTAGTCAGACCGTTTTTCGCTATTGAGTGTGCACGTTGTTTCTACCAGCTGTTAAAATTTTAAATCTCAGCTTCGCATTCTTTTTGCCGAAGTTAGCATCCCATCAGTATAGGTTTCGTGGTCAACCTGCTATGTTAAATTTATTTATATACTACTTGTTTATCTTAGATATTACTAGCTTAGATAAATTTAAACTAATAGAATAACATTAAATTTAGTTTAGTTTACTGTTATCTTTAGTTTTATCACCAAAAGTGGATTGTGGATTTGTAAGCACATGAACTGTGCCATGTGTAGAAAATTAAGTTCAGTAAAAGGGTCTTTTACACCGTAACCTTGTTGTAATCCTTCTCTAACTTTTTACCAAAGTCGCTAACATACTTTCAAATAGGTCTAGTAGTAGTGTATGCTGCCGCCCAACAGGTATAGTGGCTAGCGTCGCTGACTACCGTGACAAAGAGTCCGGGTTCGAATCCCAGAGACGGCATGGATGTTTGTAAATGTATAGTGTCGGTGCGGCATGGGGGCACTTTAAATATGCAGCGAGCCGAAAGCTCTCTCGTGTGGTTTGGTTGACGGGGAGAGAGGTGAGAGAACCTCGCACCCGTTTCCCCCTCATTAAAATTGGTGGCGGAACTGAGCTAAATCCCACTGTCACCTGAAGGCTCAAGGCTCTTTCCAACGGCAGGCGTAATCTAGCACTGCTTGCCACGAGGAATTTCGTGGGCTTGGGCTGACTGCGTCAGACAAGTGAGCATGAACAACGGTAGTGTATGCTAGCCAAGAACATTACACGCTTAAGAATAAATCTTGAAGTAATTGCAGATTACCTATATTTCAGCAACGAAATTCCATGGGTAGGAGAAAGCTAAATTGTGTTGCAAATGCAGGGCAATGAATAAATAAATTAATTGCGAGGCGGCCATCTAACGTGAAAAAAATCTAAAAATCTTTTGAGAAAGCATTGTTTCAATTTACTCTCTTACATATTCTCGAAACTATCATTCTTTCTCATTTCTAAAAGTTTTAGAAAAATTTAATAAACGCAGGTTAATTTCAGTAAAATCGACCTTAAGTAGTTGTAATTTAATTTGATCCTAGGTAATTATCTAAATTTTCTAGCTAATAATCTAGCTAATAATTCTCATTGTCTTTATAGATGATAACTAGTAATAAAATGTTACAAGAATTATTATAGATTTACAGCTGACAAGTCCCGCATGATATTCAGAATATAGTATGACTTGCACTTCTCTCCGGTACAGCAGAATATCTTTGTTATAAATTAGCTAAGTCTGCGCAGTTCAAAGTACTAGCTATACTTGTACTATCTATACAGTAGTATCTATACTTGTAGTTCTTACCGTATTATTAAATGCAATCTGTACATAACTTCAAAAGCAAAAAATCAAACAAAGTTTTGAATTTTAAAATTTAAAAATATCTGAGAGGTTTCAAATTTTAAATTACGTCTAATGGGACGTTTTCTTAACGTTTTGTGCGTTACCTTTATTTATTAAATATCATGTTCTTTGCACTTAAACCATAAAATTCAGTTCAACAGAAATTTCACAAAATAATTTTTAAATGAGCATATCTTTAGAATTCCTGATACACAGTTCAACGTGCTGTAGATAAAAAGGTTTTTTTCCCCGCAGAGTGTTGCCATTGCTCGCTTTTAAATCGTTAAGTTTGCTAACGAAAATTCGTTAAAGTTTTACAAAATATGAAATTGATAATAAACCAAATTTCAAATTTGGGCTTTCAGATGCCCATATTCGCAGTCGGATTACGTCATTCAAAACTGGATGGCTCCAAGTACCGTTGTTTTATCACAATGTGAGAAACATACATACATTTGTGCAGATTCTTCATTATTTAATTTCTTCAAATATATTATAGGGCGATAGTATTTGGTGGCAACGATTTGAAAAGTGATACGCCGTTTATAGGGTTTCGACGCAAAATCACGAAACGAAAACAATATTCTTTCAGGGACAAAGCCCCTTTGGACTAATAAATCCCTTAATAAATGTACAAAAAAATTAGAATCAACTTGCCGTAGAAAGTTATGAAATATTCAAAGTTTGAAATACGCATTCTTAAGAAACAAAATAAACATAAAAACTTTTAATTGAAGAAAAGCATCTTCCAAAGTTCAGTGCATATTTTGCATAACTCTTTTGAATTATAAGCACATCACCTTTAATTTGATTTATGTAATAGAGAATGTATAAATAAAAATTATCTCCTAAAAGTAAAGTGAAATTTAGATAGCAAATGTGTACTATTGTGGAATTTGTAAATATTTAAACTAGAATTATTAATATTGTTTAAGATTTGGTTGAGATTTAAATTCGGATATTGTAAAACTGAATAGAAATTTAAAATTGGAATAGGAATTTTGTTCAGATATGCGAAATAATTTAACGCGCTTCTCATGAATTGTTGATGGTTTTAGGAAGAGGTCCCAATTCCCGTTGATATGTCGGGATCTTTCTATGGAATTAGCAATAATTTTCTTGCTTTATTCTTTAGTTTTGCATTTTAATTAGCAGCTCTAATTCCATTATTTATAAATTTCAATTAATAATTTCCACAACAGTACATATTCGCTATCTAAATTTCACTTCAAGTTTCGTAGGAGATAATTTTCATTTATATATTGTCTGTTAAATTAAATTATATCGTTGCTGCAATAGCGCAGAATTTTACTTAAGAATATAAGACTTTTTTAAACTAATTTTAAAATTTATGCATTTTAAAATTTTCTTCTCATTTTTCAATAATTTGACGTATGACTATAGGATCTTTGGAAACAATATTAAGTCTTTTTTTAATTCTCCAGAGCTGAGTTTACCTAAGAATAACGTAAATACTCTATATTTTCAATCTTGTTATCTTATCGAAGAAATTTATTGAGACACATTATAAAAACCATTTATGAAAAAAAAGAGATGCAGTGCTTTTTGAATAAAACTCATTCATTACAACATAGAGCGTCATGGTTTTATATTGACAACGATTAAAAGCCTGTCTCAATACTCAATGTCCCATTGATTTTTTACCTTATCTGATTCTGGCACATTATGTTCTAAATTGAGTTTGTTAACAGCAGCACAACGTCTCCCGAAACTATGCATTGATTGTCTCACAATGCACAGTGTTTGGAGGATCGTATCAAAATTGAAGGGATTTTATTTACTGAGAGTTATTGTTGGTTTTAATATTAGGAAAAAAACAGACATTTTATATCAGGCACAGTATATTAGGTGTATTGCAAAATGTATAGCAGCAACTAAGGCAATTATCATAAAATGCTGAGCAAATTGCTCTAAAGTGTGGTAATGTAATTTAATACAAGTTGTTAGATTTTCGGTTGAACTTATGAATATTTTTAAAACTCATAAACATTTTTCGCAAATATATTTAAAATTAAACAAAAATATTACTTTAAATTCACGTAGATTTTTAATAGAGCGCTATTGATTTTAAATGTGACCGAAGTCACTCTTCATCAGCATAAAAAATAAGTACAAATGTAATTGCAAATATAAGAAAAACACTAACTAATTTTTAGGAATATTGTTGCGTTTTTCTTTCTGACACCTGCTGTTAAGTTATTATCTTCCTTTACGTTCGGCCCACCAGCGGCCGAGCGGTAAAGTCGCTGAACACTGGTAGTTCGGTCCGAGGTTCAAATCCCGCGAACGGGCTGGCTGCATGGGTGTTTTCGTGGTTTTCCCCATGTGTAACGTGTATACGAGCCAGTTTCCCTTAGAAAGTCCTCCACGAAGGCATCCCTCCCCTTAGGCAGATAGCCCTCGAGGCTTTGCCATAATCACACACACACACCTTTACGTTCGTACGGGGTTCGGGAGGATTTGGAGTGAATAATGACGACAGCACTTGATGAAGTATCGAAACACACTTTATTGAGCCAGTACTAATCAGGACAGCTCCAAAATCACGTTACAGTCGTCGAAGAACTACTATAAACACGCTGACACAATCAGCGACACAGCCTTTCGGTTATCAGGCTATCACGATGGAGACAGCTTCACTGCAAAGCACCAGAGTACAGCTCCCGACTCTACTCGGTCGTTCTCGGAACTCCACGTACTCTCGAGACTCTCCACGCTACAACTCGCGATGCACTCGACGACACACAGAGGAGAGCTCTCGACTGTTCAGTTCAGTCGTTCCCGGAGCTCAATATGCTCTCTCGACGATGCACTAACCGCGATACACTACGAGACTCTTTCGGTGCACTCGACATACCACTCGGCACTCGATCATCTCCGCACGGACTAACTAGATGAGGCACACTAACAGGATACTAACTGACTCTCCGCGTACCAGCAGGGTTTATATAGCTTTTGACTGGTGTTCAAGAACATAACGGGCTAAACCGGTAAGAATTCATTCCAGAAGGTTTTCCATCCGTCCATGGCATATCGCCAATTCTATAGCCAAATGTCGCCAAATGGGCAATTTTTCGCCAACTGTGGCAACCCTGTCTTCCCTTGCCATTTTATGGCAACCTTACAACTGCTTTGCGGGGAAGCCATCTTACCGCGCCTGTACATTTCGTAACAATATTAATAGACTGTACAAAGAAAAATTTAATAAATGTCATACCTCGAGGAATATAGTACTGAAAGGTGAAAGGGAGTGACGGGGGTTACATTCGCTTTTTCATTAGTCTGTTCTTGATTTTCTTATGCATTTAATTTTATTATATCCTACTTTGGAAATTTGATTTTTTCTTCTGATGAAAAGCGCCCCCTAAATAAATAGACATTTATTGAAAATCTGGCTAGTCTAAGTCCACTTTTTTGTGTCATTCTAATTGCTAAAGTGTTTTTTCTCCCATTTCTTCTTCAACTATCATTACTTTGTTATTTATTATTATTTGATTATAGATCAAAATACTACGAGTTTCTTCATCCTAAAATTTACAATTAGTAAATAAGAATTCAATTCAGCCAACATAATGCTGGTTATTGTGCAATGTTTACATAGGGTTTTAAGACATTTATAAGAATTAACAATTAATCTACAGTGGTAGCCAAAATTGTGTACAATTTTGGAAATTTTTGTTTTTGAACTTTGTATGCTTATAGAAAACTTTACGTTTCACAAAATGCAAACTTGTATATATTATTTTAAAGAGAATTTATTACTGAATTCAATACAAAACACAGAATTCAATTATTTGCAATACAAAAAAGGTTAAACGATAATGGTTATCGATATACATTAGATAGTGATGATTGCAGTGAGTTATCAGTATTTAGTAGAGTTTATTTTTGATTACAGCTTCACATCGACGTTTCATTGAGCTGACAAGAGTTTCAAGCTCTTCTTTCGTTATTACATGACGCCAGGAAATAATTATAGCCTCAATTAGTTACCTTTTATTTGATGGGCGCCTCATTCGGACATGAATTTTCAAACGGTGCCACAAATTTTCGATAGGATTGAGGTCAGGACTGTTTCCTGGCCATGACAACAATTTAATGCTCTTTGAACGAAAACACTCTTTCGATATTTTGGCCGTGTGGCAAGGAGCAGAATCTTGCTGAAAAATAAACGAAGCATTGTTGGGAAACATATCTCTGATGGAAGGTAGAAGTTTTGGTTCTAGAATAGTGTCAATGTATTTTCTAGCATTCAGTGACCCATCGATGACATGAAGGCGACCAATACCATCTGCTGACATGCATGACCAAATCATAACACTAACTGGGTTCTTCACAGTTGCTTGAATGCAGTCAGGATGTAGCTCTTCTCCTATTCTACGTCTTACATATTTTCGCCCATCACTACCGAATAACCATATCTTAGTTTCATCACTCCATATAACTTGTGAGCACTGATCATTTGTCAAATTAATGTGTTCCTTTGCCCACTGTAGTTTTTTTTTTTTTTTTTTTTTTTTTTTTTCGTTGCTAAAAATTAAGATAAGGCTTTTTTCGTGGAATTCTACCTCTCAGTCCAGCATCTGTTAATCTTCTCCTGATTGTTCTTGAACTGACAGAAACACCAGCATCATTCAGACATTTTTCTATCTTGGAGATATAGTCTTTTTATTCTTCTGTCATCAATAAATGTGGTGCACCTTTTTCGGCCTTTTCCTTCTTTGTTTTTTATTGAATGTGTCTCCTGATATCGTAAACAAAACTTTCGGACTCCAGATGTAGTCACTAAACCACCCACCTGTCTTGCAATTTCAGCATAGTAAAGACCACTTTCTCTTAACACAATAATATTACATCTCTTTCTAGGTGTCCAATTCACTCTTTTATTTGATGTCATTGCTTCTTGACTAAATATTAAAAATTTTTACAGAAATTCCTACTTGTAATTGCAGTGTATAAGAAACAGGTCCTCCTTCTACAGAACAAAGCAAAATAATGAATTGTTTCAAGTGTAAACATGATGTCAGCTTCTACTGGCAGTTACTAACATTTGATTGGTTCTCAGAACAAGAACAGTGATTGGCCAGGAAAGCTAGACCTTGCAAACCACTTCATAACTGTGTTTTTTATTTATATTAAAGTACGTATAACTTTTTTTGTATTTCAAATAATTGAATTTTGTGTTTTGTATTGAATTCAGTGATAAATTCTCTTTAAAATGATATCTACAAGTTTACATTTTGCGAAACGTAACATTTTCGATAAGTTCAAAAACATAAAAATTTCCAAAAGTGTCCACAATTTTGGCCACCACTGTATTTATTTTTATAAGGAAAATGGGTAAATATCTGGCTGACTGTAATACAATGCATAAAAACATTAATTAATGAACGCTTGGAATTGTATCATTTACAATTATATATGTATGTAATGCAGCAGTCGAAAACTTGTATTTTATCTGATAGTGTTATAATAAGAAATTACTGCTCAAAGTTACGGGTTAATTAGTATCACTGTGTGAATCCTTCAGTCGCTTTCGAATAACCTTCGTGCATTGTTATACATTGATTTGAAAGTTTGCTAAGAGAAAATTATATTATCAGCGTTTTTAACATTGTTAGCAACCCATTTTGAGATTTTCGTGGAGCTCAAATGAATAGTTTTTAAGAAAAAAATAAAAGATTATTTAAATCTTATAAAGTTTGGAAGATATATTAACAGTAATGAAAAATTCTGTTGTTACGAGGACTTTCAATATATTCTAAGCGTCAGCATGACGTAATACTTCTGCATCGGCGAAGCGCAGTGATAATAAATAATCCTTCCCAATAATAAAATGACCCATTCCAATTTTTTTTAGCGAACATTTTTTAAAACATTTTTTTAAAATTAAATAGAAGCAGACGTAGTTATTTAATTTTTGAGATCTTGTTAAATGCTTCTTAATGAGCAATATCTCTTTATACTAAAAGTATCAAATACCATTCGGTGATTGAATTCTTGCCAAAAAACAGTTATCATATCTCCAGCTTCGAAATATCCTAATGACTGTTAACAAAACTTAAACTGTTTGCATACAGTCTTCTATAATTACAGAGTAATCTTCTAAAGAATAAAGCCACGTACTGCGCATGCAATTCATGAGTTTCACAAAAGACATATTTCACATTTTCGTTCAGAACGCAACTAAACGGAACCAGAAATACAAAACTTAAATGACTATTTTGAAGCCTACTTCACAAAATTGCATAAATTGCACTAAATGGAAATACTTTCCGACCATAAAAGCTTAAATCTTTCATAAGAACTGCGAAGATTTTTCTAGGTTGAGGGAAACCCTTCCGCCCCAAAACCGATACCTGAAAATGCAAAAACTGACAAGAATAACTAATATTGTTTTGAAACGAATAATATATGACATCTAGAATGCAAGTATAAAGAAGGTGCTTTAAATCTTATCTTTTATAGTTGCGTCCTCTAATGTTAAATATTTCTCGATTACACGCGTTTCACAGGATACGAACGCTCGAGTTTTTCTCTGCTTAAAAATATTCTGTTTTGCAGTCTGTGGCTATCAAGGGAAATCAATATGCACGAGCAAAACTATACTTTACTCGAAACTCTCTTCAGATATAATCCCAAGAGATGCATCCGGAGCAACATATTAGAGACTCAGCTTTAGGCCATCATCTGAGAAGAAATTTTCTCGGGTGCTTTAACAATATTTATCTCAGACAGCTTACGTGAAAAGTGTAGAATATTTTTTAGGTTTTTAAATTAAACATTTCAACCTCCAGTTCAAAAACCGTTAGCAAATTAGACTTTCGCATATAATTATATAAAAGGTGTCTTAAAAAATTTTAAAAAGGTCTATTTTAACACAAATCGGAACTTGTCTCGTGAACAAAAGAGAGCCTAATTTTAAAAGGCTGCCGGCTTACTTTAACCCCTCACCCCTAAGACAACTTTGCGTTAAAAATGTCTTTGAGTTATTAAAGTGTTACGGATTGGATAGAAAAAGATCTTTGATTTATCTTCATAATTAGAACTTCTTAAAATGTTAAATGATTTAAAAGCAATAAGCGTACACCTTTAATAAGCAAATAAGTAAAAATCAGTTATACCTCTATAAATGCATTGTTTACGTACCTCGTATTAGAATGGCGCCTACATGGATGACGCAGTTTCGACTTTGATTATACTTAATAAATTCAGCCACTCTCGGTCTATTTCAACCAAACTGAATACATTTAATAATATAACATTCACACGTAAACATTTAGTAATAATTCAGAAGTACAGATAAGCATAAAATAAGAATTACAACCGTTACAGACCAGCTACGCTTTTAGCGACCGAATCCTACGAACGACAAATCTCAAAAGCATGTTCCCAACGCAGGGCAACGAAAAGGTAGAAATTAATTAGATAGGCGTGGCAGTGAACATACTCCCACCCTATCAGGTTTAGTCCTGATACACAGGCAAAGGTGAAAGCTTATTAATTTCTCTCTTGAAAACACCAGTTTTAGTTTTGACAGTGGCTACGCGAGCTAAGCCGTCCTTGCCCGGATGGACATCGATGATCCGTCCAATAGGCCAAGCTAGCGGTGGAGATCCATCTTCGATGATAAGAACCACGGTGTCGATTTTTAAATTGGGTCTGTTGTACTGCCACTTGGATCTCTGCTGAAGCGAAGTCAAGTATTCCTTTTTCCATCGCTTCCAGAATCCCAGACGTAGATTCTGTACAAGTTCCCACCTAGAACTCCTTGTGCGTAAAGTCTGATGGCTTTCTGGAAAGGAAGTTAAAGTATCACCTGTAATGAAATGAGAAGGGGATAAAACATTAATACAGTCAATATCAGTATCGTTCACGTAAGTAAGTGGACGTAAATTCAAAATAGCCTCGATCTGGGTAAGTAGTGTTGACAACTCTTCGTAGGTTAAAAGAGTCTCTTTCAATACTTTTCTCAGATGAAATTTCGCTGAGCGAATGCCGGCTTCCCATATTCCTCCGAAGTGGGGCGAAGCAGGCTGTATAAAATGCCATTCAATAGATGACTTAGTTAGTTCTCGGGAAACCGATTCCGTTGCATACAAGGAAGACCAAATCTGATTTAGTTCATGTAGTTTTCGGCTTGCTCCCACAAAATTGGTACCGTTGTCACTGTAAATGTGTCGTGGTGCACCGCGACGTGAAATGAAACGTCTAAGTGCAGCGATAAACGAGTCTGCCGTCAGGTCACTGACTGCTTCTATATGCACAGCTTTAGTCGACAAGCAAACAAACAGACCTATATAGCCTTTCGTTGTTTTAGAGCCACGACCCTTATTAAATTTCATGGTAATAGGACCAACGTAATCCACACCAGATGCGTAAAAAGGTCGTTCCAAAGTCACACGATGTTCAGGTAAGTCACCCATCAATTGCGGATTTGAAGCAGCTTTAAATCGATGACATATTAAGCAATGGTTGACACAACTGCGTATCAGTTTCTTTCCTCCAATTATCCAGTAAGATTGTCTGATGAGGTGTGATAATAAAGAAGGACCAGCATGAAGGTAAGTAATATGAAGTTCTTTCACTAGTAATTCGCTAAATTTATGTCGAGAAGGAAGTATGACAGGATGTTTGATGTTAAATGCTAAAGATGAATTTCGAATACGTCCTCCCACCCGTAAGAGACCATCTTTATCTACGAATGGATACAAAGAACGTAGTTGGCTCTTCTTGGGTAAAGGTTTCTCTTCTTTAATACATTGTAAATCATCTTTCAAATGATGATTCTGAATCCAACGAATAATAAAATTTTCTGCTACTCGAATCTCTAGAAATGTTAGCGGCATAAGGCAGCTGGAGTTAATGCCACTACGTGAAATGTTCTGAGTAACATGATGCTTCTTGCAATTAGTAATAAATCTTTGGCAGTAAGCCAGAATACGAACAATTTTACAACGTGAAGAATAATGCTCGAACAAATTAGCTAATAAATCATTCGATTCACGTATATGAGAAATAAAAATAGGATCAGATCTTTGTTCGGCCTTTACTTCAGTATCATCTTCAGATTTTAATTCATATTCAGGCCATTTTTCCTCTTCCTGACGCAACCATGGTGGACCATTCCACCACAAAGTACAATTTGGTAGGAGTTGAGGTTCAATACCACGAGAAGCAATGTCTGCAGGATTCTGTTTAGAGGGAACATGATTCCAATGTTTAATAGGTATCACTTCTGTGATTTGAGATGTTCTGTTTGCCACAAAAGTTTTCCACTTACGTGGGTGAGCTGATAGCCAAGACAGAACTACCTTGGAATCCGTCCACGCAAAAATTTCAAAATTAAACTTCTTTAAAATGTTCAATAGAGATCGCATTAATTTGGTCAACAAATACGTAGCACAGAGTTCTAATCGAGGAATGGATACTTGCTTTATAGGCGCGACTTTAGTCTTTGATACCAAAAGATTAACCTTAACCGTACCATTGCACCTTTGGCGACAGTAAATGGCTGCTGCATAAGCCTGCGAAGATGCATCAGAAAATCCATGTAGTTGGATAACACTGTCCGTTGTAAGTATGACACATCTCGGAATTTCACAATTATTGATTTGACTGAATGTGTCTTGAAATTTAAACCAATCATCTGAGATATGCTGGGGAACAACTGAATCCCAGTCGCCTTTAACTAACCATAGTTTTTGATAGAATATTTTAATCAATATAGTGCAAGGAGATAAGAGACCTAAAGGATCGAAAATGCGAGCAGATTCTGCTAATATGCGTCTTTTTGTTATAGGTGCGTTGATGTGCAGTGTAGCTTTAAAACTGAAGGTATCAGTAGTTGAATTCCAAAAAAGTCCTAAGACTTTCGAACTCGAATTAGGAGATATCTCAAAATCAGAATTCAATGAACAATGTTCCTTAAATTCAGTTAAGAATTCTACAGAATTTGAATTCCACTTCCTCAAATCGAAACCACGTGCATGTAAAATTGAAGATATTTTCTTGCAGACAAATACTGCATCATCAACTGTATTTGCACCCGACAATAAGTCGTCCATATACATATCCTCATGCAATATACGAGATACATCTGATTCCTCTTTAGACTCTAAAGCTATCTGCTTCAGACATCGAGTTGCTAAAAATGAAGCAGAGTAAAGACCATAAGTAACTGTTTTCAACTTGTACGTGCGCATTTTATCACTGGAATTGTATCGCCAAAGTATTAATTGATAATTCTGATCTTCAGGGGCTACCATCACCTGACGATACATCTTCTCCACATCGGCTGGGAAAACAATTTTAGGAAATCGAAAATTAATCAAAATCTCAAAAATATCTCTTTGTAATTTCGGACCTAGCCCTAAAAGAGAATTCAATGACATACCATTTTCAGATTTGCAGGATGCATCAAAAACTACTCTTAATTTTGTCGTTGTGCTAGAAGGTTTAATTACCGCATGATGAGGAAGATAAAACTTTTCTGTATCCGATCTGTTAGATAAATCATCATTAATCACAGTCATATGTCCTAACTGTTCATATTCACGTATGAAATCTTTATACTGTTTTTCAAATTCCGGATTATCTTTGAATTTTCGTTCCATGGAACGCAACCTAGAATTTGCTGCCGGCTTTGAATCACCCAACTTCAAATGCGATTTATAAAATGGAAGTTTTACAACAAATCGCCCATCTGAATTAACAGCATGAGTGTTTTGAAAATGTGATTCACAGAATTGTTCCTCAGGTGTCAGAAATTCCTTCTTCCCAACATCGACAATATCCTCCATTTCCCAGAAACGTTTAAGTTCGTAATCAATATTTATATTATCTTCTAATTTTATGAAGTGTGCATTTCCTGTTTTTGGGCCTTCCATATTATTTCCGACCTTCCCAGCAATCACCGAACCGAAAATTGTATTTTGAGCTACAGGCTCATTTTTCGAACCATATATTTGGCCGCATCTTAAAACTGAGAAAAAATAATCTGCTCCTAAAATCAAATCAATTTCTTTGGGTTGAGCAAAATTCGGATCCGCTAACGGAATAGATTTAATGTATTCTATATGCTTTACATTAATCACTTGTTCCGGCAATGGCAAAGTTAACCTATCCAAAATGTATGCGTTAACATCAATTACTTGATTATTTATCTTTGACCGAACTTTAAAATCAACAAAACCACGAGTTTTGGAAGCTGGCACTCCGCTAATTCCACGCAAAAGTAACCTTTTATTTGTTCTTTTTAATCCTAATCTTCGAACAGCTCGTTCAGAAATAAACGAACTTTCACTTCCGGAATCCAGCAATAATTTAATTTCGATAGCTTCGCCACTGGATGAAAATGCGAGTGCGAGAACTGTAGGCAAAATCGCCGAGTTGCAATTTTGAATCGTATTACTTACTGACAACTACCTGACCTTGACCCTCGCATGATTCATTCGAAACTCGCTCTGGAGTGCTTTCGTTTTCATTTGGCGCTTTTAAAAGCTGTACGTTGTTAGCTTTAATATCTTCATGCAACAAACTATTATGCGTTTTTGAATTACACAAATTACACTTTAACTGTGAATTACAGTTTTTGATTAGATGTGAATTTAAACATAAAAAACACAATCCTCGTTTTTTCACAAAGTTCTTTCTAGCAGTAACATGCATGTTATATATATACATATTTTTATATATCCCGATAAACACTTTTAATCATATTATTATGTAATTAATATATATATTAATAATATAAATATATAACGCAATATACATTTATATTAGTAATTTAACTATAGTACTAATTTATATATATAAATTATATTAAGTTATATGTATCAATTAGCATTATATATATATATATATATATATATATATATATATATATTTAATTTATGTATACTAATATAAATTAAATATATATATAACTAATATATATTATTTACTAAAGAAATATAGTTTATATTATCTCCTAATATAAATTTAGTAGAATGTATCAATACATATATATATTACAAATTTAAATTAAAGTTATACTCAATTTTTAATTATACATATAGTTAATGTATAAGGTATGTTTCCCTCCTTCTTAACGTTCCTTCGTGGTGTATTGGTCTGCACGCTGGGCGCGTATTCCAGAGGTCCTGGGTTCGATTCCCGGCGAAGCCGTTGTTCATTTTTCATCTTTCTTGTTTCCAAAAAATACCTAATGTATCTGCAAATGTAAACTAAAATGCATTTAATTTCTACTATATGAAGCTGATAATTCTGACGTTAATTTTGCGTGGAGTATTTCTAAATTTTTCTAAATTTATGCTTTGTTACTATCCATTTGCCATGCAAACGATGTGGAATGTATTGTTATCGAGAGAGACCTAAGATCAATTTTGATTTCAAATTACAATTATTGACTACATTTAACAATTCGTACGAAATAGTTCAAATCTTATTTAGTTTTTAACAAATTTAATTAATAAACATATATTTACCTTTAACATATCTGCTCAATCAATATTTTTTAGGAAATTTTTCATCTGTGATTAAAACATACGTTTGATGACACATATTACGTAATAAGAAAAAAATCAATTTTACACTTTTTTTTGGGGGGGGGGCACATGATCACAAGTTACAAATGACAAAAAAAGAGTCGGTGAGTTCTAAAAGAATGGTTGGTTTGGTATGGTTTGGTTTTATTAGATTACGGCAAAGCATTCGAGTCTAAAATAATGGTAGCACAGAATTAAAATTCATTAATTCCTCTCGCGTGGCGAAGTTTGAAATTGAATAAGATATTATTGAAGGTTTGAAAATACAGTTTAAATGTAGTTACGCAGTTCAATAGAAAGCTTTAAACAAATTTAGCTACAGAACTGTGAATCGTTCTTAATAAGAGATATTCTTTGGGACAAATGCTCCTATTCAGAATGTCCACAAAAATAAAATGCGCACCGCGAGTAACAACGAGAAATGCTTACTGAAGCCTTTCTTACAAACCAAGCAAATCTGATGGAAACTTATCTCAACTGAAACAAAAAATGTCAAGCAATCGAATTATGAGGCAGGAATTCCAAAATCACGTGAGATCTTTATTTTGAGCACTGTTAATACACGGGTTACATTCCAAGAACACTCCATGCTGTTTGTGAAGATTGTCAGAATTGAAGTGGCAAGCTTTTCGAGTTGTACTTGGCAAGATGTTGTTAGGTTCAAAATTTAATATAAGGATTAAACTTGCAAATTCAAAGCTTTGCCAGTTAGTGCTGAATTTGTTTAATTCTAAAAATTATAATTTGGTGAATGATCTCAAGACTAATTAATTAATATTATTTTGTAAAGTTCTAAGATATTACCAAGGTCAGATTAACCTATCTTAGAGTATCTTGGAGGAGTATTTCCTAGATAATTTTTCCTGCCGGACCCCTCACAAGGAAAAGGCCCCCAAAAAATCAGAAAATGAAAAAAATAAATAAGTAAAAGAACGCTGAGTAACAGAAACTATGTTTTATAGTTTCAGTTTGATTATCCGACTTTAAAATATCCGACTGGCCCCAAAGTGATTTCGTTCTTTGAGTGGTGAAAGAAACTCAATTTTTTCTACATAAAAAATGAATTTTAGTCAGTCAAACCTTCCATTCTGTTCGATGACATGTCATCTTTCTGATAAATTCATGATTCAACCAGTAAGACTTAAGGTCATTGTTGTTACTGAAATTTTTACCATTTAAGACATTTTGCGAACTTCGAAATAAATAATAACCCGATGGCGCAAGGTCTGGCTAGATAGAGGATGAGACATTACTTTCCCCTCCCCCCCTAAAAAGGATCCATTAATTTTGTACGTGTTGCTAAATTTGAATGCTTCGCACTGTCGAGAAGGCCGACGTTATATGAGTGATGAGATATCGAAGTGATGAGATATCACTTCCGAACCAAGTTCCAGGAATTTCGTACGTGTTGCTACAGCTGTGTAAGACCTCACATGCTCGTGGTGGAAAACGATTTCTTTAAGTTTGCCAATTCTAGCATTTTCTTTGATTCTTTCCTCTAATTTCATAAATTATTGTCAGTAAATATTTAAACTGATCGTTTGCTTGCTTGGAAGGAGCTCAAAATACACACCTTTGTAATCCCATCAAATATACAGCATGACCATTTTCTGATGCAGTTTTGCTTTCGATACGATTTCTGCTGAGTCATCATGCTTCCATCATGACCTTTTCTATTAATTTTATTGTAGACGATTACGGTTCATCACGGGTGATAATTCGTTTCAAAACCAGTAAAAGATTCAATTGCATTGTGCTTGAAATGCGTATGGCAAATGTTGCTTCGTTGCGTTGAGTGAATTTCTTTTCAGCTGATGCGATACCAGAATATCGAACTTCTTAACGAGTCCAAGCCGTTATATGTGATTTTAAATTGCTGTGTGCTATACAATTAATCTTTTTGCATAATTATATATGACGATTCGATTCAATTATGGCATCACCAGCTTCAAAAAGTCGACCAGAACGTTAATCAAAACTTTCATTCTGGAAATGTTTCACTTTCAAGTGAAACATTTCCAGAATGATATTTTTTAACCTCTTCGTCGTCCGTAACGCATCTAGCGCGTTCAAGTGAAACTTCCGCAGGGCGGCCGTAACGCGCTGTTGGTTTGTGCATTAGCACTGAAGGCGTAATGAGTAAGTTTCCTCAGGCGCAGTTTTCATTAAAGAATCATAAGTCAAAAATTAACTACGAAATCTTTCTTTAATAAAATAGGAGAATTTTGCTTAACTTAAGCATAACAAAAAGTAATAATCTTCACAGACATTAAAACGCTGAATTATCGAAAAGGAGATAACTTACATACAAATATAAGTCATACATCTTCAAGCATATCTATTTAGGCAATAAGAAAAAACATACTTTGACACGGTACCTAAGGTGAAAGTCAATTATACTGCATTGCACTCGAACTTTACTTTCTCTCGCCAATATATATCTTGGCGCACGTTCGTTTCGTATGCCTTTCGAGTTTCATTATGCAAAATACCTAAATTTATGCTAACATTGGTTTTGTTTTGCTAATGAAACTCATACCAATTGCAATTCATTCCTGAAAAACTGAAATTTAGCTTTAGGAATTGGTTTAGTTATAATATCAGCAACCATTTGCTCTGTTGAAAGATAAGCAAGTTTTACTATTCCTTTGTTATTCATGTCGAGTATATGATGAACTTTTGTATCAATATGTTTTGTGCGCGAACTGAATTTTTCAGATTCTACAAATCTTATAGTAGACTGATTATCTTCAAATACCTTTATCGGTAGAATTTGGGGGTAGATTGAAATCTTCTGTTAATTTTAATAGCCATAATAATTCTTGCGTAGCTTGCGATAGTGCAACAAATTCAGCTTCTGCTGAGGATAAAGAAACACAAGTTTGTTTTCTTGAAAACCACGAAATACAGTTTTTTTCTAATAAAATAACACTTCCTGATGTAGATTTTCTATCTTCAATATCTTGTTCCTAATCAGCATCTGAATAAACTGTAATATTAGGTTCTTCACTCGACGAAATTTGTAAGGATAGATTCTTTGTCGTGTTTAAGTATCTAATGATGCTTTTAACAGCATTCCAGTCCTTTTGACGTAGATTATTACACCTTCTGCTGAGTGAGTATGTGAGTTAAAGCTGTGATATCTGGTCTTGTGATAGCCGATATATACAAAAGACTTCCAATAGCTTGGCGAAATTTATCATTTGAAGTTAGGAGATTTTCTTCCTTGTTTAGGTTATAATAGTTTGTTTCCATTGGTGTGCTAGCGGGTTTCGCTTCTTCAAGTTGAAATTGCTTGACAAGTTGATTTATTTTATTTTTCTGTGATAAGAGATAACTTCCATCTTCCTTGCGATTTATTTCCATGCCTAAGAAATATTTAGCTTCACCAAGATGCGTTATTTGGTAACGTTTCTTTAAATCATTAATTGTTTGAAGAATTAGTCCTTTTTCTGTAGAACTTATTAAGATGTCATCAACATGCACTATTAAATTAATTCTTTTATCACGAACCACTTTTGTGAAAAGACACGGATGTGCTTTGCTTTTACTGAACCCAAGATTCTTCAATGTATTTTCAATTTCTGCATTCCAGCACCTAGCTGCTTGTTTGAGACCATAAATCGACTTCTGTAATTTACAAACTTTATGTCTTTCTTCCGGAACCACGAATCCTTCTGGTTGTTCCATATATATTTCTTCATTTAAGATGCCATACAAAAAAGCTGTTTTAACATCTAGTTGATGTACCTTAGCATTATTATACGCTGCCCATGCTAAGAAAACTCTTATCGTAATGTGTTTCACTACTGGTGAAAACGTTTCATCATAATCACTGCTGTATTTTTGAGTAAATCCTTTGGCTACTAAGCGTGCTTTGTATTTTATATTTTTACCAGTTTCATCATATTTTGTCTTAAACAATCATTTGCTGCCTACTGCATGTTTTCCTGGTGGTTATTCTGTAAGTGTATAGGTTTCATTTTCTTTTAGAGAATGTATTTCTTCTTGCATAGCCTTGATCCAAGCTTCTTGTTCACGTTTTGGTAAGTTTAGAATTTCTTCAAAGCTTTCTGGATCTTTATTTATTAGGTAAGATGGATTCTTCGTCTTCTTTATAAGAGAATATTTCCGGTGGGACCCCTTTGGTTGATCTGCTAGAAACCCTTCTTTCTACATTTTCTTCACATTTAATTTCACTTTTCAGAGCTTTCTGAATCTTCTGTAAAATCATCGCCAAGAGATGTTTCTTCATTATTTTCTTCATCTTCTTGCGAGTTATTGAAGTGAATTAATTCTAAATCTTCAGCATTATTTTCTGCATGTTTCTCAGATAACGACGCGTTTTCTGAAAATTTAACAGTTCTACTTACTATTATTTTCCACCTACATAAATCCTGTATCCCTTACTTCGTAAATCGTATCCTACGAATATTCCTTCTTCAGCTTTGTTGTCGAATTTACGCCGTTTTTGTTTGTCACATAATAAAATGCTTTTACAGCCAAATACTCGTGAGTTAAGTTTGATTTTCTACCATTCCACAATTTATATGGTGTTCTATCTGTGGCTTTAGTTGGTAACCTATTTCGAAGATATGCGGCAGTAGCTGCTGCTTCAGCCAGGATCCTTTCGGAAATTTAGAGTTTATTAACATAGCTTTTGTCATTTCTATTAAAGAGCGATTTTTCCTTTCTGCGCCGCCGTTCTGTGCCGGACAATAAGAAACCGAACTTTGATGAAAAATACCAAGTTTCTTTAAATAATTTTCAGTAGTTTCGTTACAGTATTCTGTACCGTTGTCGGATCTGAGAACCTTTATTTTCTTTCTAAATTTATTTGTTGTCGATGCAACATACTGTTTAAGTTTGTCGAATACTTCATCTTTTGAAGCAATAAAATAAATTTAAGTATAACGCGAATAGTCATCAATGAAAGTTACGAAATATCTTTTCCCTCCTAAGCTGTTGACTTCAATTGGCCCACACACATCTGTGTCACTAAATCCAGTGGATTTTTAGATCTAAAACCAGTTTTGGGATAAGATGTTTCAGTTAGTTTCGCTTTTACACAAGTAGAACATTCCACACTATGAGTGCATTTGCCAACTTTAATGCCGTCTGCCAAATCATTTTTCTCAAGTGTTTTTATGGCATCTATATTTCTGTCGCCTAACCTTTGATGCCATTTTAGTATACAGTTCGTATTAGAACATGAAACATCATTAGCTAAGTATGCTTTCTCGTCAATTGAGTTTACGGTCAATTTATATAAACCTTGCTGAGCGTTGCCGTCGGCTACGAGTATATTGTTACGCTTTATGTAACACTTATTACTACCAAATGTAACAATGCAACCTTTATTCGTAACAGATTGAACAGAAAGTAAATTACTATCTAAACCTGGTACATACAATACATTTTCCAATATTTTATTTGTGTAACCTGACCCTTTAAGTTTTGAACTTTAAAACAGCCTTCACCAATACCATAAGAATTTAATTTAGCACCATTGGCTACAGTTACTATTTGTTTATTAGAGTCATTTAACTGAGAGGAAAAATTCTTAACACTCGTCATATGAGTTGAGGCTCCTGAGTCTATAACCCATTCTTGCGTTTGCGTGTTTTCATGTTTATTTTCCACTTTTAGAACTTGATTAAACTGAATCTGCGAATTTTCAGTTTCAATACTTTTAAGATACTTATTTTCTTTAAGTTTTGTTATGTTTTCTACACTTTGCGTATTTGCTATTTGGCATGCATTACTTTTATAATTTTGAGAATAATTTCTTTACTGTTATTTACATCTGTTTTTCGGACCCCCAGCGGCCGAGCGGTAAAGTCGCTGAACACTGGTAGTTCGGTCCCGAGGTTCGAATCCCGCGAACGGGCTGGCTGCATGGGAGTTTCCATGGTTTTCCCCATGTGTAACGTGTATACGAGTCAGTTTCCCTTAGAAAGTCCTCCACGAAAGCATTCCTCCCCTTAGGCAGATAGCCCTCGAGGCTTTGCCATAATCTCACACACACACATCTGTTTTCGGGGAAGTTCTAGCGTTGCGTTTTAAATGAAAACAGTCATTTATCGTATGGTTATTTCTCTTACAATAAGTACAATATCGTGTAATATACTTTGATTTATTTTCTCTCTTACTTTTTAAAGCAACTGAATCGTATTTTTGAACTTTCGTAGTTTCCACACGTCTACAATACTCATCTATTAGTTTGTTTTTAACATATTCTAGCGACAATTCAGCTTCCGATTTACTTTCTATTGCAGTTATTAAGGGGTTGTATGAATTTGGTGAAGAACATAGTAATATTGCTATTAAATTATTTTCTTTAATTTCTTCACCTATACTATGCAGCTTTTCAGCTAATTCTAGTACTCCTTTTAATGTTCCTTCATTTTAGAACTTTCATTATCTAATGGAATATAGTTTTCTAAGAAGAAATAACTTGTTTGTTAAATTTACACGTTCATGGACACATTTTAACTTCTGACAAACTTCTTTTGCAGATTTACTATGCAAAACATGGATAATTTGCGAATCCGAAATGTTTAAGAATATTAAAGGTTTAGCTTTACGATCATTCCTTAACCAAATATCAGTAACAGTTTCCGGTTTTTCTTCGAATGCAACATCATCTAAACCGTCTTTTATTAGAAGTTGTTCTATTTTTAATTTCCACATTGAGTAATTTTCATCTGTTAACTTTTCTATACAAATTGATTCTTTTAGAATAGACATTATTATTTGTTACAATTATTCTTATAAACTTTGTAACTAGTATTTTTCAACAAAAGAGTTTTAACACTTTATGCCCCTGGAATCTTACAACATTACAAAATTTCAATTTTAGAATTTCGTTTTTTTTTTAGAAGCATTTCCACAAGGCAATTACCCTACTCCGTCTCATAATCTATTGTTGGTTTGTGCATTAGCACTGAAGGCATAATGAGTAAGTTTCCTCAGACGTAGTTTTCATTAAAGTCAAAAATTAACTACGAAATCTTTATTTAACAAAATATTACAGTTTTGCTTAACTTAAGCATAACAAAAAGTAATAATCTTCACAGACATTAAAACACTGAATTATCGAAAAGGAGATAACTTACATACAAATATAAGACATACATCTTCAAGCATACCTATTTAGGCAATAAGAAAAAACATACTTTGACACGGTACCTAAGGTGAAAGTCAATTATACTGCATTGCACTCGAACTTTACTTTCTCTCGCCAATATATATCTTGGCGCACGTTCGTTTCGTATGCCTTTCGAGTTTCATTATGCAAAATACCTAAATTTATGCTAACACGCGCGCCAAGCGCTCTTCTACATTTTAAAACTTTTAAACTTTTAAAACGCTTTCTAAATGTTTACTCGTTTGAGTTTTTATTTTTGGTTATTCTAATACCTCCTAGAGGGTAGCACTAATCAGGCATTCTATTTCTAATTAAATTTGCTGCAGCGCGCCATTTTACATAAGATACAAGACAGTGAGAGATGGCTTCAACGTCAGCAAAAAAAAAATGAGGTTGTGAATTGGAAAGACAAGAATGATATACGTTTGATGAGTACAATCCATAATAACTCGATGATTGATGTTGGAACACGGAAAAGAACTGTAAAAGAACTAATAATTGTAAAAGATTACAACAAGATGGAAGGAGTGGACCGCCTGAATCAGATCTTATAAAATTATCCTGCTGTCAGAAATAAGCAGAGATATTATTATTTTTCCATTATGCTTTATTTTCTTATAAATTTACTTAATATTCATTGACATTCATCCATTACGAAAGTCATGTATGGAAAGTTATGATGTACAGAGAAAACAACATTACACGCTACGAAAAACAGATGGCCGCTGCGGGGAAAGTTTCGCGGACAGGAGAGGACGGCGAAAGGGTTAAAGAAATTCCAACACCATAGACATCAAATAATTCAGTTCCCACTTCGCGACTAAACAAAAATACAAAAATACAAAAAAAAAAAAAAAAACCCTCAAAATATCTATACCAAAAATTGAAAGATATAGAAAAACATGAAATACTAAATACAATTAAAACAATTTAAATAATTTTTACAATAAAAATTACAGTTTCTATGCAAAAACAAGCAATTTGGCCTGCGAGCAAGAAAGCAGATTTTTCAGCGCACAAAACTGAAAGTTTACATTTCGTCTCACTCGGCAAAAAGGCACTGAATGCCTAGAAACTGATTTAATTTGTTGTGGACGCTATGCTGAGTCAAAATATGAGATAATTTAATTAACTTAAACAATAACTCAAGGATGGGTTTAAAATAAATTAATACGCAATAATAAAAGAAGACTTTACTTTGTTGTTGGGAAGCTTAGTTTCTCTAGGTTGGCAACAAATCAAATATTCTGCTAAGTTTCAAATATAAACAAATATGGCTGCTGTGGCAAAAATATTAGTCTTAGCTGCATTTAAACAACTTTTAAATTGTTGATAATTTTACAACTATAACATGCAGGTTAACTAAAGGCAAAAAAAAAACTTAACTGGAAGATAAGAACAACATAATTCAATCATTTTAAAGCAATACACAATTTACAAACATATAAGAATAAAGAAACTGAGCTCACAGAGCCGAGTAACAGAGTGGATTATATACATATATTTATATACTTTTAGGTGGCCGATTGCAACCAAAAAGGGAGGTGCACATCTACATGTTATAGCAATCCCATACAAAATATTATCGTTCTTAGTCTATTCGTTTTTGAGTTATACGAGATAAATACATACATACGTACGTACAGGCTCCACGAAAAAAAAAAAAAAAAAAAAAAAATCTGTTCTGAATCCATCTTAAATCAGTTTTTTAATACGTTTGGGAAAAAAAGAGTCCTTTATTTTATCTTTACGTACAGATGTCCCGAAAAACCATCGTTAAATTGCATTCAATAGCGGTTAAAATGGATATTTTCGTTGAAATATGATACCCGGAATTTTTCGCGATTACAATACTTCCTTTACTTCGTACAAGGAAGTAAAAAAGTAAAATATGTCAGAAATGTTTATTTTTGAAACTCATGTTAAAACTAACCGTACACTAAAAATTGTAAACAACGGAATTAGCTTCTATATCAAGCTAAAAGTGTCAGTTGCCAAATCTCAATAGAAAAAATAACGACGAATAACAAAACGAACATAACGCTATCTATTTGTGCAAACCAAAATTAATCTCTTGCCAACCATATAGTTAGCATTATTTTCAGAAATCAAGTTTCCGATCGCTTTTGTAAGACACTGCATACTATCTGTATGCTGCTTTGCAAAATGCTTTAGTAGTAGTTAAAAAGTAGGAAACATAAAACATCAGCCGTACCCATACCGGGATTGATTATAGAGATTTCAGATATTAGTCGTGTGTTCTAACCACTTACATACTAAGAACGTGCACGGGGTGATGCAAAATTCTTCCTCCGCCTTTAAGACCGACTGGGAAGAAGCCCGAGTTCCAGTCGCTAAAATTCAGACGGGAATGAATCGCATTTTATTGCAGGAACCACTCTACAGAATTATTAGGCTTTAGATAAAGAAAATGTATAAAACCAGTGCTGCCCTAGCCATGATTCGAACCACGGATCTTCCGGTACTGAATGGATGTGCTGACCAACTGGCGAGAATGCGATAATCACTTATAACTTCAAGTACTAATTCCGAAGCTATGAATTTTTAGAACTAAGAAATTATTTTTGAAACTAATTTAATTTTAAAAATGGTTTAAATATTTATTCAAAGATTTACTGTTAATTAATATTTAAAAAAAAATAAGACTTTATTTTAAAAGCAACTGGTGTGTAAAATTTTGGAGAAAAATATATAATTTACTTTTTTAAAGACACTGGAAGCATCTGACTGAAGCAATTATTACTGTAGCATATGAAGCAATTTTTGTGTTGCCAAACATTTTTATGGATTGCGCAGTAATTAAGTTTTAAAATGGTAACTTTTGCTATTCAGAGAAACGATGTATATTACTTGTGTTACTTTTTGTATTTCATGACTTCCTGCATCATGAGGCTTTTAAAACAAAACGTTCTTTTGAAAATACTTAAAAAATATTAAAAAATATAACATGTGCCTAGTAATTATTTCTTTCATTATTATTTAATATTCCTCTGTTTGGATTCGAAACGTATCGTCTGCGAGTACTAAATAAAATAGTTCTTTCTTTCAATGTCAAATGGATTATTAATTTTTTTAACAGAATTATTTTCATAATAGAAAGAAGATTTACATAATAAAAAGAAAGTTTTAATTGTTGGTTTTTTTAATTAATTGCCAAGTTTTTCAATAATGTACAAAATGCAGAAGACAACGATAACAAAAACATATTTATGCCAGATTTGTAAAAGGTGCTTTAACTCTTTACTAGAAAACGTTTGTATTAACTTAATATATTCTTTAGTGATAAATAAACTTAATGCGAATTCTTTTCTTTATGCCATTATAAATCCTATTTAAATTTTATATTTTTCTTTGACAGTTTCATCAAGTTTGATACATTCTATATCTGTATTTAAAATTCCGAGCTTTTATCTTTAGTGACGAATATATGGCAACGTTTCATAAATTTTATATACGAAAGATTGAAGAATTATTAACGAAGGTTATATCCGAAGTAAAGTATGTAGCTTTTGCAATTTTATATTCTTTTCAATTTATGTTTCAACTTAATAGAACCTTGTAATTTTAAAAATAATTTTTATGCCATCCTTATACATTAAACAAAGGATTTCTCTGCTGTTATGTGACTTCAGATTTTAAAATATGTTGTTATGAATTCTAGTATAAAAATGTTATAATATTATCGCATTCTTCAGAAAAAGTTTTAGAAAATAACGATAGGTATATTAAAGAACAGAATAAGGGTTTTCAGGGCATTCTGAAAGGATTAGAGAAAACACTTTTTGGATTAGGCTCTAAATGAAATAGTTACGAGTTTGTCTTTTCTAAAACAGATGTTTAATATGAATAGTGAATGAGCAAAAAAACGTCCATTTGAAGAAACAAACTTCATGTGCATTTGCAATTCGATGTAATATGTCATTGAATATGACGAAAGTTTGGATTCAAGATATGTTGGCAGCTTAGACTGGAACTTGGGAACTCAGACTAGGATTCACCGCAAAGAAGCTGAAGATAATCTACGCCATGTTGACAGAAACGTCGAAATTGATTCGTATTATCCATCAGATAACGAATGGGCTTATTTCAGCTTCCAAATTTTTTCACCAATTAAGTAATAGAACAAAGGCCAAAAATGGCCTTTTTGATTATGATAAAGAGAATAAGTTAGCTACGGAACCTACTTTTAGTGGCATTCCTCAAGAAAAAAATAAATTGTCGAATCCAAAGTTAAAGACTCGAAGAAAAGCATGCTTAACGAAACTTTCGAGCAATACGTGCGTGAATACCTGTCATTTCCCTTTAAGGGACTGTAGAAAGGAAGATAGTAGTCTTGCGTCGACTTCTGATTCCCAAATTGCTTTTGATGAAATTTATAACGGAGCAGTTAAAAATGAGAAAACATCAGAATCTTATGACCACAACAGTTTTACCTGCAATCTTACAGCACAGTCTTCTTCAATCCCAGATGAATCAACGCATTTTCGCAGTAATGATTGTCAAGACAAGAATGACGATGAAATTTCACTGAACGAAAAATTTGCGAAAGAGAAGTCTTTAAATCCAAGTTATGTTCATGCCAATAAACATTCAAAATTTATTGGAAAAAAGAAGCCAGATACTGAGTCTGAACTTTTTCTGAAGTCTAAATCTAATTCGAAGAAGAAATATGAGGACTCACATGTTGGTATATTGTCAAATACTGGTACTAAATCGAACGAAAAAGATAGACGTATATCGTGCGAATTCAGTACACCCAATGAAGCTTTATTACAGTTCTTAGCTTCAAAAAAATTGAGAAACCGAAAGATTAGAACCTCGTGCAAATTAAATACATCAGGCTGTGTGCGACAGCATTTGTCAGAATCAAAAAGAAACAAGTTACAAGAAATGATAAAAGAAAACAAGAAAAAGAGGAAAGCCATTTCAAAAAAAGGAAAAGCACTAAAGAGGGAAGATAGAACAAAAGAGGGAAAAAAACTAAGGAAAGCAGAAGAAAGGAAGCGCGAAAGAAGGAACAGAACTATGGAAAGAAGAACATACGTGGAGAAACAAATAGAACAAAAACTTCAACAAAGTGAAAAAAAGCGAAGATTTAAAAAGCATGAAAAAGTGTTGAAACAGAAAAGGGAAATTTTGAGAAAGAAATCACAGAATAGAAAGTACAATAAAGAAAATGAATCGGATATCTACATTTTAAATGATAATGCATTTTATGATCCTAAACTATTCTTGAAGCAAAGTGTAATTCTTGCCGATGTTTTTCAAACTTCATCAAAGTGACATTCTTTCAAATGATGATTAACGAAAACCGAGGCAAAATGAAATTTCTCCAGAGGAGAACAAGAAACCGAATATTAAATTTTAAAATAATTTAGGTAGTTTTAATAAAGGTTGATCTAACCTTGTTTGCATTTTAATTTTGAAGCCATTGGAAAACCACGATATGAAAATTTCTAAATATGATAAGCAACTAGTACGCTTGAAAGAAAAACAAAAATAGAAAAATAGCTATTTTACGAACTTAAAATAAATTTCGTGTTTCAATAAATCGATTAAATACGAATTTATTTAACAAAATGAGCTTAACACCTTTTCAACGAGATTTTTTTCTAAAAAAGTTTATTTTTAAATATGTATAGTTTATTTTTCTTTGATTTTTGGACACGTTAAACTTTCATCCTTGCGACTGCTTTTACAAAACGAATTTTGTAAAAATGATAATATTTTGTATTTTAAAAAGTATTTTAATTGAAGCTTCCGAGTACACTTCTCACATCTTTAAAAATGTGATTTTGGCAACAATTTTCCTTTCTTATTGCTGTTGATAGATTTTTGATGAAATCGTATCATTTTGAATACTTACATTCTTATAGAAATATGGGTTTGGTAAAAATTTTTCATCGTATTTTTTATGTCACTGTTTTTAAGAGATTGGTATATTTCATTGTCATTTTTTTATATATATAATACATTTTTATTGATTTTTTTGATAAAGTTGTATTTAATAAATAAAGGCAAAAGACAAAATGTTAAAAAACGCTAGTTACTCTTTCTTTCTTTCTTTCTTTTTTTTTTTTTTTTTAATGAAGTTGTTCCGCAGAGTAAAATTCTGCTCAGTTTTTAAATTTAACGTTTGTTGTTCGCTTCAGCCATTTTTCCGGTGCATTTAAAAGCCAGTTCGTGTATTTAATTATGGCAAAGCACACGAGGGCTATCTGCCTAAAGGGAGGGATGCCTTTCGTGGAGGACTTTCTAAGGGAAACTGGCTCGTATACACGTTACACATGGGGAAAACCACGAAAACGCCCATGCAGCCAGCCCGTTCGCGGGATTCGAACCTCAGGCCGAACTACCAGTGTTCAGCGTCTTTACCGCTCGGCCGCTGGTGGGCCTCATGTAAAAGCCAGACGAAAGTATTCAAATAAAACTGCATATGCTTATTTAGTTAAAACTTACTGTTATGCTTATTATGTTATGTTACTGTTATGCTTATTTAGTTAAAAACGCTTTATTTGTGTTATTTCTTTTCCCTTTGGCATGCCTGATCACATAACAATAAATTCATGACCACGAAATTTTTAATCAAGTTTTCAGTATAAATCAAAGATTACGAATTAAAAGTTTCTCGAAAAGTCCTGACTTCGAACAGCAAAACTATTACCCGTCTTACAACGAAACATTCTGATGTTGCGTTGAGACTGAAACAATTATTGGTGCTAGAATGAAGTATTATTTTAACTTCTCCGAAGATGTTTTTTCTAACTTCACTCTCCTTTGAAACAAGAATATGTTGTATGCAACGTATGGATTTTCATTCAAAATTTTAACATAACATTAGCATGGCATGGTGAAATATTTAAAAATAGCATGTATGCTTTAATAATAGTTTCATATTTTTATTGGCAGCATGTTTTGCTTAAATTAAAGCCCTTAATAACTACTAAAAGGTACTTCTAAATTTATGAATTATACTGCGAAAAGAATTTTCCCCCCACCCCGACTAGTCACTGAACCTGACTAAAAAAAAAAAAAAACATTTTAAAAAACTGAAAAGTTTTAGATTTTAACAATCACCCAGAAGGGTTTGCTAAGGTTTTTTTTTTACACTCTCGTTGAACTCGCAGTCTACCAGTTCACTCCTGCTACCCACTCTTTGTGTCCTTTTAGCTTTATTAATAATCATTGTTTTTTCGCAATTACGCCACATACAGTTCAATAATAAAATCACCAAACTTTTAAATGTTGCATTGCAGCATATGCTTAGAACTCGAGATGCGTTATTAAGTGTTGGTTTATGTTTTTGTACTTTTTGTTAGTCTTTTCTCAGTTAATCATATCATTGTTCAACTAACAAAAAATTTCTTTTGTTTTTTATTATTAACTTTTTATGTGTTAATTTTATTTATTAAATATTACGTTCTTCGGATTTATGCCCCATAAAATTCAATTTGACAACAAAATTCTAAAATATTTAAAAACAACAGATCTTTAGAATTCCCTATAGACAGTATAGCACGCTTGAGAGAAGAATGCTTTATTTCGTACAGCGTTGCCACTGTTCGCTTCGTTTGTAGCTTGTTAATCAAAAATCCATTAAAGTTTTAGAAGATATGAAATAAGTAATAAAAAATACAACTTCAATCTCTTAAAATAAAAAGTATTTTTAATTAGATAGATCATAAGTTAAATGCATTTTTAATTTTTTAAATCATTCCGATGCAAAAATAAAACTGAATATTCTTATCAACTGCTTCTAAATAGCTCAGTTTGTTAATCTGAAACAGATGGATTTAGTTTAAAAATTAAATATCTTACATTTTCCCGAATGGCAACAGACTCGAATGAAAAGTGAAATCACGCATTCATAGGGATTGCATGCGAAACCGCGCTTCGAGACTAGACCCCTTTTTGGGCTATTTAATAATGATGATGGTAATAAAGTGTCACCTATTTTTTTTTAAAACTTCGCGTATTCATTTAAAAAATTATAGCTGGAGAATAAAATATTATTCTAAAGCCGAAGTCTTTAGGAAAGTCTAGTTACTTTTATTGATGACGCCCATCGTTTAAAAAAGGGATCATTTATAAATTCGTTTAAATATAAAAATTAAGATAAAAATTATTTACTTACCTTGCTCTTAATTCACCCATTTTGTTGCGCTGACGAACAATGCACTGTTGTAATTTTAAAGATGACGCAAATATCTTCGCCACGAGAACTGACAAGATTGTTTTATTAATGTAGTACATAATAGCAGACTTCCAGCTTTGATGCATTGCTATTTGCAAACAGATGCTGATTTTTTTGGGGGGGGGAGTTTAAGATTATTTATTTTGTAACACTTTTTGCCATTAGTATAATTAGTAAAAGGGTCTTTCTAAAGCCAAGTACTAATATGCGCTGTGTGTAATTTATCTGTAATTCTCCTACTTGTAATTAATATTTTTCAAAGCATATTCGATGTATAGTAAAGCTAAAGGAGTTAATTTTGATTAGCTCAATGCGTTTCATGAATAATTACTAACAGGTTTTAATACTGAAAATCCCAATGCCCTCCTCTGTGTCACGCCTCATCCTGAAATTATTCAGTACAATTATTTTTACGTCCAATGGACCATTTATAACAGTACATGTAAATAAAAAATCTGATGTGTACACCACATGACTTCCTTGTACGAAATATTAAATTCTACGCATTTTTCTTGCATTTCATTTAAAGTTATTGGATTGAATTAAATGTACTTCGTCGATAGCGCATATTCTATTGTGGTTTACCACAATAGAATAAATGCACTCTTTAAAATTCACTATATTTGTTTACCGTAGCGACACTCTGGAGCTAGGTTCCCTTAACAGCGTTATATTTAATTCAAATTATAACTCAGAATGCAAAAAATTTATATCATTTAAAGAATTATCTAATCGTTGCCACATGTTCTATTCAAATACTATAATAAATCGTCGGTAAATAATTAAATAGATTGATTAAATAAATAAAATATAGAAATCACTCAATGTCCATATCCTGCTTTGCCAAGAAAACAAAGTCCAAATCATTTTTCAGGTAATTATAAAAATACAAAAGAAAACTTGAATATTATATATTTACAATCTCCACCAGGAAGCATTGGGATGTATTGTGCGAGGTCTTTCTATTGTGGGGTCGCAATTAATTCTTGAACAACTCCTGATGCTTTCGAAAAAATTATGAGCTTTGATTAATAACTGATCATGTATTGTCTTAATATGTAAACTATTATTGAATTTAGAAATTTCTAACATACCATGCAGCATTTACTATGGAATGGACGATTTTATTTTACAGTACATTTATTTTAACTCTTCCTGTTTTGTTAGCTGTAGCTCATGCAGGAACAGTAGGATCGGACAAATTAACGTTATGTACAGTGTCCTCTTGACTTTAATACTAAGTCTTTATTTTCTCCCTAGAAGACTATAAAATGACATAAAGGCTGCATTTCCTTTTTCGTTATGCGAATGATATGGTTCTAGAAAGATAAGTTTTCTCTCCTCAGTCACTCGTAAGCATTCGTATGAATCCGCAATGCAAGGGTGTCATTTTCAATTGTAACGTCCATTTGCATATTCACATATCTTTTGTAGCATCTAAAAAGCACAAAACAGCATTTATTTGAATTTAAATTTATCTTCCAGTCTTCGCACCATTTGGCAACGATATTGAGTTTTAATTGAAGATTTTCAATTGCAGTTTGAGGGTTAATAGAACTTGTCAAAATCACAGTATCATCTGCTTATTTTAGTATTCTAGAATCCAGAGGTTTTGGAAGATCATTTATATATATATATACTGAAGAGTTTCGGACCTAAATCCGATCCTCGTGAGACCACACTAAATATAAATTCTTATTTGAAAGAGAATCTTTGGACTGCACATGGAATGTCCGTCTTTTTAGATAAGAAATCACAATGAGGATAAACCTGGATGGAAAGAGAAAATTATTGACGTTGGGTTTAGTCCTTTGAAGACTGATTTTATACACCCGTGGTCGATACTCCCTGAGTACAGATCCTAGCCAGTAACTTTACCAGTTACACAGGTGTCGATCCCCCGGGGAGGGGACTAGAGATGACAGTAATTTTTTAAAGTTTGAAGTTTTCATGTTATTAAAATCTGAAAAATACACTTATACATTTTCTTATCCCTTTCTGTCTGCTTTTTAATTCTGTTCATCGTTTTGATGTGATAATCGATACTTACGTATTAGCGCAATCATCTTGGCTCAGTTTGGCGAATTTTTACAGAAGAAAAAGTTGATTCTGTGTTCTTTCGAATTGCAACATATAATGGATAGAACCTAAAGAACTGTTATGCATATGGTTGTCAGAGTTTATGACTTCTGAAAATTTGGTGAATTTTACTAAGGTGATTGAGATAAATCGGCTATTAAATTCCAATTAACTTAAGCTTTCTGATACAATGGTCTTTGAAATAATATGCTTTAAGAATATGTTCATCAGTAAACGTAGTAGGCCGAATGACCTACAGATTAAAGGTTTTTCATTCACGATGGCAAAACAGAGAAACCACAAAAAAAAAAGAAACTGCAAAATAATATTTTGGAAAAGAATTAATCATAATAAAATACTAAAAAAGAAACTGGGAAACAACATTTGTACCAAAAAAAAAGAGATTCAGTCCGTCAGTGCATGTGGAACTGAGCAGTGACGTGAAAAGAAATGACGTCAAAAGAAAGGCTTTCTGTTATCCCCGAGGCGAGAGAAATGTATTGGATAGAAACGAGTTTCATTTTTCTTGAGTTTTGAGTTCTTTCGTAAGAATAAAAACTGCAGGTATTCACAACAATTCCAATATGAGGATTTTCTCTATCATATTTCAATATCAAACAAAGAGCATGGCAGTAACAATAAAATGTATAGGCTTAAAGCCTTGAACAATAATTAAACTTTTAATAATATCAGCAATAAATGTCTTTTAGAAGTTTAGAAATAAATATCCTTTTTATTTAATTTTCTTTTCACATTTGAAAAGTAGGACAGTTTTCACTCAGAGTTCTGAAATTGAATCCATGGTCCCCAATGATCTATCAAATAAATTTCAATTTATTTTCTCAGGCTGGATGGCAATGAGAAACTTTTATTTATCTTATAGTAACAAGAGTAATGTGCTTGAGTAAGATATAGCTACAGAAAGATTAAGCTAAAGATATTTATATCTATTTACCATGTGGCTGTATAAAAAAAGAAGAACATTTGTACGTTTGTCTTTTATACAATTTTATTCCATGTCTTTTATACAATTTATACAGTTTTATCTTAATAAAATTTGGCACACTTGGCCTTGAAAGCAAGGGGAAGGAGCTTCTATCTACATAAAATTTCTCAAAAGGCAATTCACGGGTTTCGCACTCTTTATATATATATATTTTATGCTAATTTAACGAAGTTTTGAATAAACCATTTTTTTTATTTTGAGCCATTTTAAAGGTTTGTGTTGCCATTCGGAAAACTTTAATTTGTTTAACCAATTATTTTGTGTTTTGAATCTTTACTGTTACTTCTCTTTCCATTTTCCCGTCCAAAGGCATATTAGCGAGTGTATATTTAAGTGAAGGATTGAGATTGTTAAATCAGAGCGTGTTCTGCCTATTGAAACCCATGTTATTAGGGTTACTGTTGCAAGATAAAAGTTCCTATCTTCGGTCGTGCATTATACTTGCCGATAGCAATTTTATTAGGGTTACTATTGCAAGATAAAAGTTCGTATCTTCGGCCGTGCATTATAGTTGCCGATAGTAATTTTACGCCGGTGAAACTTTTAGAGCCAACTTCGCGATTAATTTACTTTACGTAGCCTTTGGCTATTAGATACCTAGATGTTTCACATTTGAATTTCTACTTTGGTTTTTAGCGATATTTGTAAACACCAGATGCGCCTTCTGGTAGCCTGTTTTAAATTGAAATACAGGGTCATTTACAACCTTCTTAAGACTCTACAGCATTTTTAAAACATACCAATAAATCACTTAAAGTCTTATAAGTTTGGTCACATCAGAGAAACAGCAAAGATCTTACGAATTTAATAAACAAACTCATGTATTTATGAGAAATGTGTTAGCACTACTCAAATCAAAATATTTTTCAAATGTATAAACGTTCGGCCAGGCGTAATACATAGAACATTTCTTTCAAATGTATTCAGTAATTAACTAACAAACCAAGCGAATTTAAAGCAATAAACTCAGATTCATTTCAGTTATTATTAATCACTAGCTAAAGTCGTGACATTGAATTAGCTGCAATCATTATAATCGTCTATGTAATGAAAAATGTCGTTTTGTTTGTGAGTGCGAAGGTCTTTCGTATAGATCATACAGAATCATAAAAATGAGCTCAACAAGTAAAAACTATACTTTAAATGCAACAGCAGAAGGTGATTGTAGAATAAATGTTTTCAAAAGAAGGGAAAAAAGAAAAATGATCCTAGTTTTATGATCTGTCAATTTTTTGCCAAATAGAGTATTGCATAAAGTTTTCACGTAACGTATCACCCTGTATACAGCAGTTACAAGCATAAGCGTTTTAGATAATATGTCATGTCTCACTTTATAAATATTTTATAACGTAGGAAAACAATAAACTGTTGTTCACACTGTTAGTGAACAGAAACTCAGTAATCTCATTCTCAAACAGAAGCTGGCGGTGTTTAGAGGTAAAAGAAATATAAAAGAATGTATCTTAAAGACAGTAGATATTAGGACAACTGGGGTGAAGATATCCAATTGCCAAATCTTGACGGTGACGAAACATCTTCAACCGCACCTTAGACCGAGTGCCAGTGCAGAGATATTATGAATTTTATCGAATCAGAAAACGTGAGGGTTCTCTAATGGCGAAGGGGTCCTTTGATTTGATGCGAAACTTAAAAGGTGGTATTTTCTAATAACGCAGAACCGTCTCTGTTTCCCCAATGTTATAGCAGCCAATTTTTTATTACTTCCTGAGTTAATCTGATAGGAACTTCTTAGTTTAGTGATCGAGGACAATTTTTTAATCCAATGGCGGGCACTTGCCTTTTTGCAGCATTGGCAACTCTAAGTTGCCAGAAGTGATGGTCATTTTATTGTTAAGGCACCTTAAAGGCGACCACCGTTACCTCCCATGAGGAAACAGACAATTTACATCCGGGCCTTCTCCGGGATTCGAACCCGGGTCCTTCAGTATCGCAGTCGGGTCCCCTAATCACTGTACCGTCTGGGCGGCTAGTGATCGAGGACTGTGGGAATTGCAATTCCTATTTTGAATTTTGGCCATATTTGGTTGGCATTTGAATTGCCGTTAATTGACTTTTGGATTTCTTTAGCTGAGTGGTTCTAATTGATCGTTGTCCCTTCAGTTTTACAAAGAAGTATATCTGGTAAGATAACTACTCTTTTTTTATGATTTAAAGCGAAACTGTAAGAAAGATGTAACTGATTGTTATACGAATGAAGATTTAATAAGTTATTTCCATGAATGTCACATTTGTACAAAAGCTATGCGTCTGGTCGAGTTTAAGGATCAATCGTATGGCTATGAGAGGATTTATCACGAGAACGGTGCCCGAAACTGGTGCTTATACCAGCAAATGTGGCATGTGGAGCTACCTTAAGTGTGAGGTTTCGTAAGCGGGATCTTCAGCAGTCGTCGGACGACATTTTGCAGAGTTTGTGTGGCGTCGCCAGTACCGGGATCAGTAGAAGGAGGATCAATTACGGGGACTACACGAATTGCATTATGTATGTGCAGCAGCCATCCGACGCTGACAATAATATGTAGCCAAGGAGACTCCAGGTGAGTATTTCTGCTGTTTCAGTAACATACGGTTTTGGCGTTGTTTTGAACGAAAGTCTTTTTGGGGTTCTTGGGGCCATTTTGGTGACATAAATCGCCAAACATATCAAGGGACACTCGAGTGTAAGCTTTTACCAAAGTGAGAAATGTGTTGTGCCCTCCACAGGATTCCAGATTTGGTGGTGTTGTGTATTTAATTATGGCAAAGCACACTAGGGCTATCTGCCTAATTGGAGGGATACCTTCGTGGAGTACTTTCTAAGGGAAACTGGCTCGTATACACGTTACACATGGGGAAAACCACGAAAACACCCATGCAGCCAGCCCGTTCGCGGGATTCGAACCTCGGACCGAACTACCAGTGTTCAGCGACTTTACTGCTCGGCCGCTGGTGGGCGATTCCAGATTTGGAACTTCCGATTGCGAGCAGGACACGCTTTCCAATTAAACAACGAAAGCATACGTTAACCCTTTGTTGCATACAAATAATCCAGAGGTTCACTACAGTGGACAGCATGCATATACGTACATGCATACAAATCTCTTCCACAACGATTGACGGTCATTGCATTGGAAATCATTTCCTGCTTTGTTGGCAGTGATCATTGCCATCTTCTAAATGATAAATCTACAACTGACATGCACATACAGATGCCCCAAAATACCTTCATTTCGTCGATTGTGATTGAATTCATTTTACTACGATTTTGTATCCTGTGCCTATTGGATTAAAATGTCAAATGTTCCAGAAATTCCCTGCCAAACATAAACATTTCCAGTGGTGTTTTGGCTTGATAAGCAGTGCATTTGGATTTCAATTCACTCTTTTCGGTAGATCTTTATCTACCCACTCCACAATTTTCTCAAACTGACATTTAAAATAAAATGTCTAAAATGACTAATTATGAATAAAAAATGGCAGTATAAGAAAATGTAAGCAATATTATATGATGTTTACAATGAGAAATTGTACTAACTTAGAAATAGAAGTAGCAGTCATTTTCCAGATAGCAATGCTTTACTTAGTGATGCTATACAGCCATCTATGATCGACAGTTGAAAGTTCTAATAATATATAATGAATAAACATAGGAATGGAATCTGTTAAGGCATTTACAAAAGAATAAAGAAATTTAAAATCTTTTGTCTACTAGAGTGGACATGATTCAACAAAGGGTTAAGTAGGTAGAAAAACGTTACAAGTTTATCCGATGTTAATACAAAAAGAGAAATCCGCATCAAAATAGTAACATCTTCTTCATCATTTTCCACATATGCTGCTCACAATTAATTTTTGTTCGGTTTTTATCTGCTTAATAATGTGATAAGCAATCGTCTGTGGCGAGCGAACGAATTATTATCCATTTTACATTAATTCCTAGAGAAAAAATAATTTTAGTTCTTAAACTGTTTCAAGAAGAAATTAAATTCTTGATCAGAGGTTTCAGTGTATTTTGCTTTTCTTGAGTTAATACTTCATTAACAAGATATTATATTTTATTTTCTCAGTTCTAACCTAAGTTCTCCATATTTCAGTCTCTAGTTTTTATTTTATTTTTCATTAAAAATTAAGAGAGCTACTGGCAGTAGATTTAACTTTAGAGGATTAGAATTGTTTTAGAGGATTAAAATTATTATTGAACTATGTAAGTACTTAAAAGGCTATTAGAATGCAATAACGTCATTAGGAATCAATTTCACAATCGTTTGCCATTATTAATAAAAAATTACAATCTTTGATTCGTGATGCGTGTTAACGATGATTGATGTACGCTGAATTGATTAATTTACGACGCTGAATGATTGATTCATTCTCATCAATGTTTATGCTGTTGATAACAACAGTTATTTATTGTACATTGCTCGTGCATGAAAAAGATCGAAAATATACTTTGTTGCTTTCCTAATCTTAATCGTTTTTTGAGTGAAGACTATATAATACAAGAATCAGCAACTAGAAGAAAACGAGCACCATTATCTTTCCTAGCATTAAGCGAGGAACATAACAAAAATATTATATGCTAAATGACTTTATACGTTGCAATGAAGGAGATTTTTTAAAAGTAAGGAAACAAGAGTAAGGAAGTGTTACATTCATTTCGAAGCTTTTAAGAGGTTTGTATAACATAACTAGATCTTTTTAAACCAAAACGTAATTAAATCAGATAAATATGAAAAGCATAAACGCGAATTGAATTTATCACAAATTGATGCAAATATTTAAGAAAATTCATATCTTATACTTTACCTCAATTTCAAAGTATTCGATTCTAGAATACTCTTATATACACGCTTTGTATCCAATTCTCATTTTCAAAACAAATAAAAATAATTGCCGTCTTTAGCAGCGTGTTTTCTGATGCTTTGCAGAAGGAAAGAGAAATCGAATAAATCCACTTTTCTTTTAGAGAAAATGTTTACATTCCGAGAAAAGTAATTTATTCTTAGAAAAGCAATTTATTTAAGGGAAGAAAAATACTGATTCATTTTAAGCTTTCCTTAAAAATCCCTTAACATGATTAACTAAAAGAGTTTTCATGACAGTGCATCTGCTTGAATAATAAATTGCTTTCAACATTCGCCAGATTTCATATGCACCGTGCATTTCGATAACGTCATTCAGAACTTCAAAATTAGACAACGGGAGGTAGCTTAGTTCTTCAAAGCAGCACTTCAAAGAGCTGATGAAATTCTTTCGGGAAAATGGAGTTAAGATGATAGCAGATAGGCTTATAAATATTTGATTTACTAACAAACTTATTCCTTGTTGTATATAATTCCGTTGCATTATATATATAATATTGACTGTTAAAGAGGGATTTATTATGTCTTAAACTTTCTTGACAGATACGAAATGAATGAATAACACGCTTGACTTATTTCTGTTGGTGTCAAAATGGCTCCGTGCATTTTCATATATATTTCAGATATTAATAAGTTGAAAAATAGTACTCCTATTTTTTCAAATTAATATAAAATCTGAGTAACTGTAAAGGTAGTTCATCAGTAGTGATTATATTTGAAAATTATGAAAAAAAGGTTCAGAATGTTGTAGAGACATTAGGTATTTTTTTGGAAGCAGGGGAGATAAAATATGTGCAACGCCTTCGCCAGGAATCGAACCACGACCTCTGGAATACGCGGCCAGCTTGCAGACCACACCACGAAGGCATACCGAGAAAGCTGAAGAAATACCTTATAGCTTGACCAACATAATAATGCAACAAAAAGTCTTTTAAAACTCATTACAGTAATTAACCCTTTAAAAATCTTCTTATGTGATACCACAAAACCTTTCTTTAAAAATTGCCTAATATAAACAATTTTTTGCTGAAATATTTTTAAAAGGAATTTTAATATAAAAGTAACTATATCTCAGTCAGAGATATAGGCCTAAAATCTGATTTTATAATGTAATGTAATGTAACCTTTGCATTTTGAGCTTAACTCAAGTAGCACGGCAACGTCGTAACGACGTTGCAAACTCGTCGCGGATGTCGTTGCAATATGTCGTCTTTAAGACGCTCAGATGTCCGCGAAACTCCACTGTTTTTCAACCTTTGTAAAGACGTCTTTATTACGTCTATGCAGATGAGAATTTTGTCGCACAGACGTCGTTACTGCGTCTTTATTAGGTTATATTTCGGTTGTAAAAGCATCGTATCACGACGTCTTAACGACGCCTAAATGTTCGCAGAATTCGACCTTTTTACAACAATTGTGAAAACGTCGTTATTATGTCCTCGTGTTACATATTGATTTATGCAGAAAAATAAGCTTAATAATTCATGTATTTTTCTTCTTTTTACAATTTTTTATTCCTTGTATTTTTCTAAAGTTCAAATATTTTATCATTTCCTGAAAAACCGAAGATAATACAATTTTTTCTCTTTAGAATAAATATGCATAATTAATAATAGCCTTAATTATTTTCAGTACTTTAAACTATATTTTTTAAATAACTTAAATTCCAAGTCACAATTATTTAAGATTTCATAATTTTTTCCCTTAATCCTTTAGTATGTAAGTGAGAATAATTATAAAAATGGTTATTATAAATATATAACATTAATAGTAGGATTTAAGTAAATAAAACTCAATCAGACATACATAAAAGTAAAGATATATATGTAGAATCGATACTTACTGTCTAGGAATGTGATGTTTGCAAACTTACTTCCGATGTGGCTGTCTAGGGGCTAATAAACTAGTCCGATTTATGTAAAACTTGAATATTTAATGAAACATGAATAGTTGCAACAAACTACAAAGTAATTACATACGTAGAAGGAAATAGATGAGATTATTTACAGATGAAGAGAATTAATCGTTTTTTAAATGTAAACATCTTTTAATCGCGTCAACGTCTTAATGGCGGAATTGTCTTACTTCATCATCGAAAAAGGTAAAAGATTTATTCTCACAGCTTGTCGCGTCATCCGATTATAATGAACGATGCCATCCCACAACTGCTCGTCCATTCTGATGGAATGCGGCCTCGCATTCTCGTAGCACCACCATCTACATCTAGGGATCTGAAAAATAAAATTTAAAAAAAAAAAAAAAAAAAAAAAGATTTTTAGTTACTATTGAGGGAAAAGTCGTCTTAAATGGTTTATTTCAGCCATCTTTTCTCATCATCTTAACATCTTCAGAAATAACGGCTTTATCTCTTCTTCAATGCTCTTTCAGTGTTCGTTCATCTTTAACAGTCTATCTGAATACATACATTTCACAAACACGTCTTCTTTGATGTTGTCTGGTACAATTCGTCTGGATTCGTCTGGATTCGTCTTTACATACGTCTTAATATCGTCTGAATGCGTCTTCTTAGATACCGTCTGGATACGTCTTCTGAATGCGTGTTAGATATCTTCAAGATCCGTCATTCGAATGCGTCTTCTTAAAATCGTCTTCTTTAAGCCGTCTTCCTTCATACATTTCATCCTTAGACATCGTCTTCAGTCTTCTTAAATTAGTTCACGTCTTTAAAATAATAGTCCATTAGTCAAATCGGGAGATATTTGTCAACTTAAAAAAAACGTCTAAATCAGGAATAATCAAAATCGGTATTTCATTATCAAAGATTTTCAATTTTTTTCCTGGATCTTCTTAATCTGCTTTTTCGCTTCTTTTTTCTCACTTTCTTTAATTTCTTTTGTTCCGTTTTTGTTTTCCCTATCAGCGTCGTTGTGATCAGGTTTTCTGACTGACTTCTGCTTTTCAATCTTCTCTTCTTCTTTGGTGGTCTTTGTAGTTTCTTCGTCTCCAGTGGCTTCTTTTGCTTCTCTATTGCAAGGTATTTTACTGAAATTGTTCTAGTAGAATTTACTTTTGATTCATCATCTTTACCAACTGACTCTTCTTCGGAAAAACGATTCTCTTCAGAATCTCCTTCTGCAGTGTCGTTTCTCCTCGTTGGCTTCGAAGCTAATTGTATTGTGCTTTAGTTTCCTTTTTGCACTAATTCAAATTCATCTTTAATAGCATCATTTTCACTTATATCAGAATCTGCATCACTCGGGATGTCATCAGAATTCACAATCAGGAAATCATTGCCACTTGCTTTGATTGAGGATGAGGTATCCAGTTTGATCACATTCTGTACTGTAACAGGAACTATACTAACAGGATCAGTTTCTAGTTTTGGAAGTAAAAAACCCTAATTAACAACTTTTTCAAATCCTTCTTCAGAACCATTTCCATTGCAATAAGAATTTTGCTCTTCAGAATCATTCTCAGATTTCTTGTTTTCTGCAATAACCAAATATTTGATCTAAATGAAGAACCGTCGATTTCGAATTCACCTTCAAGTCTCTCTATAGGTTTGTTGCCAAATTCCGTTAACTGTAGCTCTGCCGACTTAAGTTCAGGAGAACCTATCTTCTCGGATTAGCCTTACTTGACTACCAGTATCTATTAAAGCATCAATTTGCAAATTACCCAAATTAACAGTTTTATGCATTTCTTTCTGACAAGTCTGAGTTATTGGAGTAACAGCTTTAGCATCTTTGATATTTTTAGATGATGTTTTCGAACAATCTACGGCTTTGTGTCCAAACAAATCGCATTTAAAACACTTAAATCCTTTACTCTTATTGTTACAAAAATTCGACTTATGGCCTAAACTTCCACAATTATAACACCTTGGCTCTTTAATCTTACTAGGTACAGCGCGTGTTTTATTTTGTGTGTTAGTACTTGAATAACCCTTATTTTTCGTATCTGAATCGCGAATTTTCTTATAAATTTTTAATTTCTCTTTGAATTCAGAAATAGTTTTACACCCATGCAAAACAATTTTGTTACTACTCTGATCTGGTATCCCATTGATTACATAATCAAGAATTGATGAATCATCAACAGAACCACGACTGGCTATTTCACGCATGACAATTAAATATTCGGAAAGTGATTCAGCAGGTTTTAAGTGTCGTTTCTGTAACAATTATGAAGTTGCGCACTGTTTATTTTAGAACCAAATTCAGATAAAAGATTTTCTTTTAATTTGTCCCATGATATTATACCCTTCAAAGACCTAATAAATACTTTAGCAGAACCAGTAAGCAATTTTTTAGCAAACACAATTTTCTGTAATTCTGATAACTTAAATAATTTAAAAGATTCTTCTAAATCACCAATGAAGGATTCAACTGGATATGTATCAGTGCCATTAAATTCAGAAACAGTTTGTAAAATATCACGAAAATGTAGGGAAATATTGCTAGGCATTATAATGTTTTCATCCACTGAGTTATTTATGGGAGGTGATTCTGACCGAACAGAATTAATATCATCATTTTTATCAGAATCATAAACACTTTCGTTTTCAGATAACTCATCATCGTCATCACTTTCGGATTTTAAAAGCTTAAAATCACAAAGACTATTCAATATTAAATCACAGTTTTTATCAGGATTTTAATCATAATTAAGATGTAACAAATTACACACAGAAATAAAATCATTTGCAGTAAGAGTTTTAAGCAATTTTTGTTTTGTTTCTTCAATATTAAAATCAGATGGGAAACCACAAAAGTTACGCAATCTAGCTCTATTTTTTCGATCACCCAAAATTCCAAACACAATTTGATGTAAATGTTTAGTTGACTTAGTAGGCCCAGTCTTTAAAGAATTTGAAATTCTAGGAATAGAATTTAAAGTAGTCATCTTAATTCACAGTATCATAGAACACTGTTCTTAGAAGTAACAATGTGGAAATAATCGAAACAAAACTTACTTCTCTTCTTTTGTAATATTCATCATGCTTCTTCCTAGGCTCATCGCGGCCTGAGCGCCCAAATCTGTAGAATCGATACTTACTGTCTAGGAATATGATGTTTGCAAACTTACTTCCGATGTGGCTGTCTAGGGGCTAATAAACTAGTCCGATTTATGTAAAACTTGAATATTTAATGAAACATGAATAGTTGCAACAAACTACAAAGTAATTACATACGTAGAAGGAAATAGATGAGATTATTTACAGATGAAGAGAATTAATCGTCTTTTAAATGTAAACATCTTTTAATCGCGTCAACGTCTTAATGGCGGAATTGTCTGACTTCATCATCGAAAAAGGTAAAAGATTTATTCTCACAGCTTGTTGCGTCATCCGATTATAATGAACGATGCCATCCCACATATATGTGGGTAAAAAAAAAAGAGCGTTTCAGATTATAACAGCATTATCACATTTTATTTCTGTTAAATCTCAGAGACATTGAAAATTGCCGCCGTCATGATAAATAAGGAAGCGATTCTTAAGGTAGTATAATTAGTATTTTACCTGTACTCAAGTATAAATTTATTCGCGTTTTATAGTAAAAAATATAACCATTAACTTCTATATCTCTAAGATATGCAAATGAAATACTGTATAAAGTAGTTAATAAATGTGCTCAAAAGTATTTCATACAAAAATATATCTAAATCTAATAACAAAAAAAAAACTTTCCACATTCATATCTAAAATGAAATAATAACCTAATAAACAACATACATGACAGCACTATTTAAGAAAAAAACATGAACTAGCTGTGTTTGAAAGAATAAATAAGCAGAAGGAAGGTAACAGAACTAAAATTTCCAATTAATTAAAAATTATTCGTGTTTTTACGCTATAAACGTTTATATAGGACGTTATAACCGAATCGATAATCCATGTATCCAAATATTGCACCGCTGGGGTCACTGAAGTTTGGAGACAACCACCATATAATTTTAATCGCTAGGAACACATAAAACACCACAACAGAACGCTATTTCACTGTATTTGGACGATTTTAGTAAGCTGCCTAAGATATTTTCTTTAAAACGATGCATCCAAAATTCAAAATTTTGGTGTGGTCTTATAGAGCAGATATTCACAAACAAAATAAGCAGAAATTCGGCATTACCATGATGATTTCTCCTCAATTCTAAATAAACTGCCATCACTATATTCTTGCCCATCGTTCTCTTTCTGTATGGAAAATCTCCAGTATTTAATTCCGACGGTGAATTGCAAAACCGTGAAGAAAACATTCCTGAAAATAAGATGGAGTCTGAAATATATTGCGCAGTTAACTAACGTGTTCGAATTTGGCAGCTAGCCAAAACGCGCAAGGCTCAAGCTCAGATGTTCGTTTATATAATCACCCAGTAAATTATATACATGGAATGTCAATCGGTTGAACAGCGTTTCAATGTAACTTTTCAGCGAGTTATACGATTGCATTAAACCTTTCGACGCTTCTTCTGATAATTTAATAGAATCCTTTTTAAATGGCTTAGAAGAATTATTTCAACTGAATAGAATTACGAACAATGTTCACAAGGTTATATTTACAAAAGGTATTTATCGGGCTCGCTAAAGCATTTGTAATGTCAATGTCGCCAAATCCCGAGTGTACCGTATACTAGGATTAAACCAAACATTTTTAATGCATTTAGATGGACTAAAACGTAAAAACATAACAAACAGTTCATCAGAATTTTTATAAGTAAGGAACTTCGTATTTTTGTTTACAGTTTCTTTGATTTTGATGTCAACATAATTTATCAAATCCATTAATTTTGTCGTTTTCCATCAAAAGTGTTAATATTTCTTTCTCATTTCCATTAACTTTTTCGTTCCGACCAAAATATCGCCAAAGGATCGCCAAATTTGGCGACAAATATTAGTCGCCAAAAACCATCTTCATCTCTGCGATATCTCGCCAGTTTAGCGAGATAGCCATTTACTCAATGTTAAATAGACGTGCCCCTGCAATCTTATTTTTCCGGCAGAGTTTCGTCTGCTCAGAATTTTTGTTATGTTATACAAAGGGTACTACAATTTCACATATAATTAAATTATTTACATACATACAAAATTCGTATCAATATGTTCAGCATGTTTTTGACATGTAGTTAGTTGCCATTATGATTTTAATATTTGTGGAACTATTGAATTAATAAAGGTTTCAATTTAAAGGTATTGTTCGGGGTTGATTTTTAAATATATTGAATACATATAAGGAAGTTAAATCAGAGACATAAAATCCAAGATAATTTACGTTTATCGAAACGAACGGAAATAAAAATACTTCTTGTTGAGTGTTTTGAAAAATGATATTTTCATGTTATTGTTTGTTTAAAAATCCTCGCGAATTCTCATCTTTAAACATTGCGTGATATGCTTGGAAAACTTGTCTGCTACAAATTAACATCTTTTTCTTTTTTGCTTCCTTTTCTGAATAATAATATCTCTCACTGTCAGATATATCTTTTTTTTGGAAATCCCTGTTTGCCTTCGCCGTACGACAAATGCGGGTTAAAAGCGAAGATTATGCAAATCAATCTAACGATTCTTTATCAGAATTTCATTATAGAACAAAAAATGTGAACGGATGCTTTTTTTTCTTTCTCTCGCATTAGCTTTTTGAAAAGAGGAACATGTTATATGTCGTTACATTTCAATAATTCTGACCCTTTTTTGAAAAGCAGGATCGCGATCTGTCAGTTCCTCAGCTTAAAACTCAATGTTTTTTGCTGCGGCCTCTTCTTATTGTTTCTATCTTTAATTCCCTTTCATGTAAATGTTTTAAGAAAGAGAGAAAATGCTTTGACAGTACGTTTCTAATTCGATTTATTGGCATAATGTCAGTGTACGATCATTACTCAAAAATTGCCTTCTGTTTTTTGGAAACAATATCTAACAAAACAGCGACAAATGAAGCGTAAAAGTATTTTTTTAGAATTTTACAGTGTTTACAGTATATTTAACGTTAATTTTACAGTATATTTAACGTTTTCATGTTCCTCTAAATGCATATACATCTAGAATCCTTTACTTTTTAAATATGGAGAAGGTATAAGGTAGTGTTGATTTAAATATATATTCTGTGTATTCTGTGTAAATGTGTATTCAAAATGTTTCGTTGCTTCTCGTAGATCATATCTATTGATAATTTATGCTGATAAACTATATTAGACTAGAGCCCTTTCGGGCGATCGTTAAAATTTTAACCGTTTTAGAATTTTTTTTTTTCAGTTGTTTAACTTTTACTTTGGTTTCTCTACATCTAGCTAAGCAGATATACGGGACAAAAATGCCTATGACAATCTTTCACGGTTACAGCATACTTAGTTGCTAACGTAGCCACGTAAAAGATCCGACGAAACAAATTGCAGCCATGACAAAACATTTCAGAACCTTATTGCCAGTAGGTTATAAAGTCTGGTACGGTTAGAAATCATCAGTTAGTGTCTAAACTCTTAGCACAAATCAAGCGAATTATCTCTAAGTCTGAAATTGCAAATGAACCTTAAGAAGGGTGTAAAAGGCACTTTATTACAACTAAACTTCTTTAATTGTAATAAAATTCTTTTCCCGTTCACATTTCCGCACCAGAAGGCACACCCGGTACTTACAACTTAGCCAGAACTAGGGCGAGATAACTAAAAGTAATAGTCAAATGCAAAACTTTCAATACCTGCTTCGCCCAACAAAAATTTACCGATTCCTGCACCAGATCAATGCCAGTCCTCACCGTGCGGCGATCATTGCAGTGCGGCCAACAGCAGGCTCATTTTACTCCATGTGACGAATGCCGTGAGCTTATGCTGAACTTATATAAGACAAGTGAGATTGGTAACAATAACAGCATTGCATTATCAGGAAGAAATTGTAACTTTATTCGGAGTAATAAAGGCTAGCAGCTATACATAAAGCACTTAGGGACAAAGCATGCTCTCCTATGCTAAGGAGTGCTTGAGGAATTCACTGAAATCATTCGCAGAATAAGTAATACAGCTATAGTGACTGACACTGATTCAATTGAAACCAACCGATTTCTAGAGACATCACGAATGTGCAGATTGGACGTTTAGTAGATGAGAAACAATAGAGACCGCTTGTCAACTATCGCACCGACCGAGACTCATATTTCGCTTAATGGAAATATACATACCTGCTGAATTTCGACGATCAAGATTTTGCATGCGATTATGGCACTTATTTCCATCAGCCAAAACGCTTGTTGCATGTTCATCATATCATTCATTACAGACCCCCTTTTCTGAGAAAATTTGCGTTAGCCCATTTCGAACTTTATCTATTATAGTACAGTGTTATTCAGTACTATTAAAGAAGTAAAACCAGCCGTCCAGACGGTATAGTGGTTAGAGGAGACTGATTGCGATACCAAAGGGTTCGGGTTCGAATCCCGGAGAAAGAATGGATGTAAACGTGTCTGTCCCTTCATAAGAGGTAGCGGTGATCGCCTACTAGGTGCTTCCACAATAAAATGGCCACCATTTCTGGCCTTAGTAGTGGCCAGTGCCGTTATAGGCAAGTGTCCGCCACTGGTTGAAAAAAAGAAGCAGAACCGTTGCAGCAAAAGAAAGAACTCCATAATGTAACATTCCCGCAGGACATAGCACCTCCATACAGGTCATACCCAGCACTTGCTGCGGTCGGTATTTGAAAGGATGACCGTATCTCAGTCGTTCTTTCTCGCATGAATGTCTAACAAGGTCTCCAGCGCTTACACAATTTAACTTTTGTTATGGAGCTACATGAAGCCTTATAAGGACAGAGTTCGGCTGCCGTTATTGGTCATATTGGAAGAATTTATTTGCCGTCATGTGACAGAAATTTTAGCTGATTTGTCTTCGATGTTGTGTCGTGGCACGTCTGACAGCCAGTCTTATGAATGACGGCCGTAACATTGAATATTCATAATCCAAGATATTTTGTGCCCTGTATTTAGCCAAAGTACAGATTTCTATAGCCGTTAGCGATCCTATCTGCCGTATCTTGGACCGGGTTGTTTGCGAACCGGAGAAGGCAGAGTTGTTTGTGAGTGTACATTGTCTAGAAGGTATGGAGGCAATTGAAACGCTTCTGCCTCGAAAGTCGTCTTAAGAGATTTGGTGGTAGCGAAAGAGGGGTGGGATACCTCCAGTCACATCAAACCCGATGTTCTCCATCAAAATTATAAGGAGCAGCTCAGCTAATGCAATAAAACTACACCTGTACACCTTGGAATTTTGTTATCTCTTCTTTTTCTACGTTAAACCTGTATAAATTTCTGATGCAACTAAAGTCCACCGTTATGAATTAATTGTTATTAATTTCAAGCTTTAAGTTAAGTGCTTCTTATTTCAGTTTTAATCAGTATTTGAAGTTACTATTTTACTTTGGTTAAAGTTTTAACCTGTAACTTTAAAATTAAAGTTGGAAGCTTTAAAAGGTTTTTTTTTTTTTTTTTTTTTTTTTTTTTTAAGTGACGTTGGTTAACTTTAATTTAGGGACTTAAAATTTTACTTGGTTTTCGTATTTGTTTGTTTCTGACCCTTAAGGTTGTTTAACTTTTAATTTTATTATTTTTTTAAGTTTTGTTACAGCATTTTTGGTGCGTTATTTTTAAGTCGTTTAACTTTTACCCCCTCTTTCTATTAAGCCCACCAGCGTCCGAGCGGTAAAGTCGCTAAACACAGGTAGTTCGGTCCGAGGTTCGAATCCCGCGAACGGGCTGGCTGCATGGCTGTTTTCGTGGTTTTCCCCATGTGTAACGTGTATACGAGCCAGTTTTCCTTTGAACGTCCTCCACGAAGGCATCCCTCCTCTTAGGAAGATAGCCCTTGAGGCTTTGCCGTAATTGAATAACCTAACCTTTCTATTAAAGTTTTCTTGAATTTATATTTTCTGACTGGTGGTAAGGTCAATCAATTGTAAAAGAAACGCAATCTTGAAAATGTTCACGCATCCTTATTTTTTCTGAAGAAACAATTTTATTATGTGTGTATTTAATTGAACTTAATTGTCAAATAATAGTTAATTTTTCTGTACGAAATTTGTTAGTAGTGATGAAAATTTATTTTTCGAGTTCTGATCTTTTCAACCGAAAACAACAACAAAAAGATTAGTTGACTGCAATTCTTGTTCTTAGAATTTCCTTATCTTGGGGATTGCTGTACCCCGAATTCCTTTGCCAAATACTCCACCATATGTAATGATTACCATATTCTGCCTCCCTTTGCTCAGGAGTCTCCAGCAGAGAAATGTTCTGCTGAGGGATTACTTACTGGGGTGAAAGCTTTTCCGTTAGGTTTCTCGCTGTATTAGAATTGGACCCTGGTGGAGGCTAGAGTGATTACGTCATCCTTATTTGGCCTCATGCAGTGGCCTTGGAGGCTGCACTGCAGGATAGCGATGTCTATGGCCAGCGATGATAAACAGTTCGTAATTCATGCTAAATGAAATCCACTTTAAACCATAAAAATTCAAGATCATATAGTGCATTGCTGCCGGGACCGAAATTTTGTTCATGTCAACTAAGTGTTCGCCTTAAGCATGTTCGTGTTAAGGACAGTTTACTGAATATTAATTGAGTATTTAATTAAAATCATTTGTACTTTTGATTATTGGAAAATAAAAATATTCTCAAATGCATTCCTAAGCAGTGATCATCTTCTAACTGAGTGGTGGCCATTCAAGTCCACTAAAGTTTAATGAGGAAAGTACTTCTTATTACAACGGAAAGTATTTCGCTCTCGATTCTTTATATTTCTTGTCTGAGGATGCAAATCCGCTATATTGGTCAAGACAGAAATTGAGACGCACTGAGAAGAAATTCCTATCGTAGGATTAATGCTCACCTCATTTGTGGATATCGTACCAGCTGACGGTTAATTCCTAACATAGGATTGATTAATGGTAGCCTCATTAGTCGGATACCGTATGCTGCCAGCGTAGGGTTCACTTCATTAGTGGGGATATTATATGTTCTCCGCATAAAGTTACTTACTAAAATAGAGTTAATGTTCACTTCCTTTGTATGTGATATATTTATATATATCATATATTTGAAATCCTTCATCAGGAAATATTTTCCGCAAGAAATGATATTCAATTAAGTATAAAATACAAATTAATACTCAACTACGTACTATCATAAGTTTATGCTTAAGTAACTTTCCTGTTCTAAGATATACAATTTTAAGAGTTGATTTATGACAACCACTTAGCACAATTCACATTTTCACGGGTGATTTATGGTGGTTATAAAACGCTTCTCGTTACGAGATTTATTGTAGTTATGTGATATTTCTTACTCCAGTTTGAAACTTGTGTTTTTGATGCCTCTATTTTATCCCATCTCTTCCTAGAAAGAAGCAGTTTAAACTTCAATGCAAATCAGCAGTTGGAATAATGATATCGATGACTCTCCCGGAACTTAGCTTTTCTTCATTTGGTGGATTTTATTTTATTAGTACATTTACCAACGGAAAAATTACAGATTTTCCGAGAACATAATTTTACAACTTGTAAATGATATCTTAGAAAATGATTTGCCTTAAAATTGTCTTTATAGGCAAAAAAAACCTATTTTTGTGTTAATCAAATTACGCAAATTTACAAGACCGCCAAAACAGAAAAATAAATTTTAAAAAAATCGTGCAACAATGCTCTCAATATTTAATGTGCATTGAATCCAGTATCATGTATTTGTGAACGTAGAGCACATTGAAAGTCCTTCCTTCTCTCCATTATTCAGTTAAAATATTGTCTAAACGGGAGAATCGTCTCATTTATGTTAAATTTAAGCGAAATCCGAATTTAGATTTATTTTAATTTTTGAAAAACTTCCTACCCATTTAAGGAGAATGTAGCAGAAGGTTTTCCCTTAGCTGCAAAAACAGCTATAAAATTTTAAACAATTACAGCTAAGGAAGAAGGGTTGCAACAATGCAATTAACTAACATTGATCACAGTTGACTGCAGTGTTAATCAAATTTTAGGAAACGGAATGGATGAAACTTAATTTTTGAACCAGGGGGATTTAATGCGTGAATATTCTGTATCAGGTATAGAATATAGGGCATTAAAAATAAATATTATACCGCATATGTTAATAAATTATGTTTAACGATTTATATATTATAATCACTTTATGTCATTTGAAATTATATGACTTAATTATACTATTAAAATAAAATTAAACTGAAGGTAGCCGCTAGTAATAAATTAATAGTTTGACGTTACGTATACGTTGACTATCACTTGTGATCAAGATATAGGTCACCAGTGTGGGACTTAGTTATCATTTCAGATTAAACTTAAAGATGTTCATGTCTTACAAAGTTGCCGATTCTCGGCGAGCTACAGATTGGCCGCAAGTGACCTCGCTTTAATCTGCGGTGACTTACGAATGTTGAAGTAAAATTCGTGAGACCGTTTGCGTCTTTTTTTACACTGTAAAAGTAAGTGCAATTAAGTATGAATGCAAATATTGGTAAATTTTCCAGCATTTTCTACTTAGCTATTTCTCAGAATTGGCATTGGATTTAATGGGGTTAAATGCCTACCAGCGATTCGAGCGGTAAAAGCCGCTGAATACTGGTAGTTCGGTCCTGAGTTTGAGTTCTGGCAAACGGGCTTCCTACACGGGTGTTTTCGTGGTTTTCCGCATGTATAACGTCGATACGAGTTAATTTCCTTTAAAACGACCTCCAGGGGTTTATCCTTCCTTTCCGTGTAGTGCCTAAGCGCGGAGTATGTTATAAGTAAAAAATGGGGTTAGATAAGAGCGTTCAATACTAGAAACTCCAAATGAGATCAAATTCCAGCGAATGAGTTGGCTGGATGGGATTTTGATAGTTTTCTCGCTTTGTAATATAATTTCAAGTCGGTTTCTTGAAGAAATCTTTCACCGCGTCTCGTATGTATTGTCTTTATGAATTAACGTAATCACATATAAATTACAGAAATTGATCTATGCTATGAGATGAAGTTCAGAAATTTCAAATTTGATCCATTCCGCTTCCGCATTATCCGTGATAACGGTCCGGCAGATAGTTCTCGCATACTTTGATATGCATTTAAACCAATGAAACAACAGTCACAATTTCATAAATACCGTAGCAGTCTGTTTTTTTTTTTTCAGTGTCAGGAATGATAGTCCTAAACCTTGCTTCATCGGCCTTCTCTTTTCCCTAGTTTTTTCTTCAGATTATAATCATTTATAGCTATTTCAGCTGAGAGAGATTCTAATCATTTTGTTCGTTCTCTCTTGCTCTTTCTCACAGGAGATGCATTGTAATGAGTGCCTCTGGTAGGGCGGTAATATTATATCTAATGCTGAGTAAGGTACGTGATAGGGGCATTACACGTAAAAGGAACTGCTCCATTCCAGTAGTTCATTTCCTTGAAGAAATAATTGCAAAATAAACGGGAAATGGTTTCTATTTAGAAGAATGCTACAAAGAAAGAAATGTGATGCTACGGAAACACTTTATATTTCGAAAAATAAGTTTGACGGGTTCAACGTGTTTTCAATCTGACTGAAAACGGATTGTTGCATTTTCATCTGCCTAAATTCTTGTGCATTCCTTCTAGATTAAGAAAATTAACATAATCCCACATGCTTCTTTCCATTTTAAAAAGTATATTTGCATATTATATTATGAAATTTAAAACCTCAGTTTAAGGTTTGATACTATATTTCTTACTAAAACAAGTGAATATAGGATAATATCATATTCTTCAAACGAACTTACCGTAGAATTTACTGAAAATTACCAAAACTGGAAAGAAATGTGACCGAATTAATTCGAATACCCGTAATTAAAGTTTAAGGTTTTGCAAATTCCAAATCAGAAAAGATGTAAAACTGTATTTTATTAATCACTTTTCTTTTCATTTTGATTCTTCCGCATATCTACTTTTTGCAGCTTCCATCAGAATGTTAATTAGTTTAAATTATAACCAAAGTGCCAAGTTCCAAAATTTACCAGTGAACATTCGGTAGTTTATGCTGGCTGTTATTTTAATTTGAATTAAGTTCGTAATTAGCAAAATTTTTCAAAATTTGACTACTGGACGATTAGACTTCTAGACAGAACGTCAAAAGAGAAGAAAAATCGTCCAGTAGTCATTTACGGTTATTAAATTATTTGATAATTTAAAATAATTAGCGTAATCTCAATAAAGATAGCTCAACTATCTACCTTATTTTCATTGAATGCACCCTAGTAAAAGCTGATTACTAAACAGATAATTAATTAATTGCGTCGAAAATGTCAACATTACAGTATGAGTTTTTATTTCTAAAATACGTTTTGAACTAAAAATAATTTGGCTTACAATCATATGATCAGAACTACACAACTACATTACGTAGTCCCAGCACGGAGTAGAAGTCCTACAACAATATCACGGACAACAGTTACAGAAATCTGATCGACACGATAAAAATAAATTTTGAAAATAATGTGATAACAAACAAAAGGATTAATGCACATTTGTTCATTTCATTGAAACATTCATCACATTGAAACATTCGATCAAATATTACACAAAAATGATGTCGACTTGGATTCCGTTTGTTAGATGACTGCAAAGCACACAATGGCTATCTGCCTAAGAGGAGGGATGTCTTCGTGGAGGACTTTCTACGGGGAACTACCTCGTATACATGTTACACACGGTGAAACCACGAAAACACCCATGCAGCCAGCCCATTCGCGGGATCCGAACCTCGGATCGAATTACCAGAGTTCAGTGATTTTACCGCTCGGCTGTTAGTCGGCCTGCCGATACGGGACCCACAGTCGATACGATATATCCCGTCGTAGAAATGAAATGGTTCAGCAGAGGATAGGCACCGGCATCTAATCAAAGTTGGCATATCACAGACAAGGTTTATAATTAGCAAAGGCACATAATTAAGCGAGAAGCATTTATTAAATAATTAGTTTTAGAGTTTCTGCTTGGCATCATCATAACATTTAAACAGGTTTCTGAGTAACCGTGTTCCATTGTACGTCAGCAAAGATAAGGTGTTGATCTTCACTGTCGATTCTGTTGCATTCCAAATTCCTTTTAATGTGCTATATATGATTTCTTACTTCTAAAATTTTCTTCCAGACTGGTGTTTCTTTCTTTCTTTTTTTTTTTTTTTTTTTTTTTTTTACAAACTTATCCCGATTTCCTTTATATTTATTGCACTTTAAAATACCTGAGTACAGTTGTTCTAATTTCTAGGTCTCCAATTTTTTTATCACTTTACTTTAAATCTTACAAATTCAGCTTCTCAAAACTACTCTGTTTCATCTCTCCGGTCATTAAAAAGAGAGTTGTGACTAATTTTATTCTACGCCGTGAAATGGAAGTTTTTGTTTATGAACCTTAAGTTGATGAGTAAGAGGACACATATTACTGGAAGTAACTTTAAATTGACAATTTTTCATTTTTTAACACTTTTGGATATGTTCAAAAGATGATTTTGAATTTTTCTATTTGCGAGGAAAAAGATTAGTTACGGAATTTAATTTTCATATTTTGCAATATTTTTCTTTCTGTTTTACGTTCACATTACATTAACATATTCTTTGAAAAACGTGATTTTTTTCAACTTTTTGGTGATGAAAAAAAGTTAAAATATTACTGTAGTAATTTTATGAAACTTTTCATAAATATTCTACGCAATATTGTGAATTAAATGTGGTAAAAGCTTGAGTTTATGTAAATATTTAAAATTTTTGCATACAATTTTGGAAATAAAAAGAGAACAATTTCTTGAAAAATAGGTAGTGCATGAACTCACACAGGTATACTTAGTTGACATTTTACTTTGCCACTTATATTTTAGTCCATTTAGCTCATTATACCGTGTAAGGATTATATAAATTTATCTAATAGCTAAATTTTGAGTTAAACTTCCTTTCCTGTCATTTTTGAATTTCAAGTTACAACTTCCGCTCAGAACGTAGTTTTAGAATCACGTTTGAATACAAATGAGAATGAGCGGTACTTAACCGTGAAGTTCTACTAAAGAACGTCTATGTAAAGAAGGCAAGGCTGTAACGAAAGTTCTATATCAAAGTCGAATCACTCATAATCCAAAGGACGAGATGCATGGTCTGGAGGGTTTTCCATAAATTTTAATTAAACTTAATATTTACATATATACAATGTAGGCTAAAATGCCTGAATCGAATATTTAATGCTCAAGAGGCAAGAACTGAATAGTTCCAGCTTAAATCTAAATCGATTTCTATTGCGTAGTGCATCGAAATTCTACCTTCAAGAAGAAGAATATTTTTTCAAGTCACGTGTTCAGAAGGGAAAAGGTCAAGTAAGCCAATAGATGGACTCCTAACGCCATCTCTTGGCGATATCAAAGAATATTCCTTAACACACTCCCCACCTGAACTCTGACAAGAGTTCATCTAACTCAGTTATACATACAATCAAGTACATAAATCACTATTCTATAAAAATATTAAAAATACTAATTAGTCAAACACTCCAATTCCAATACAGGTATGACTTCATGTATCAAATAATAAATGTTATAACTAATAAATGAACTAAATTTTAAAATATTTTCCACTTAACTGAACAAACTTAACTAAGGATATTCAATTTAATCATTAATAGACAAAAAAAAAGAAAAAAGCATAACTAAATCGTTAAAGTTCAAAATATCTAAAGTTCAAGAGGATATAGATGTTGAACAGTACGTTTTAAAGTCCTATTACCAGTTTTTAATTCGAATGATCGGACTTTACCATCACGTCCAGGAATAATTTTTATGATTCTACCAAGTTTCCATAAGAGTTTGTTTTTATTATCTCCTTCGACTAAAACAACATCTCCTACTTTTAGTTCTGGTTGAAGTTGCGGATTCTTCAAGAAATGGGCAGTTCTAAGATCTAATAAATATTGTTGCTTCCATTTCCACCACAACTGTTTTAACAGCAATTCTTGATAACGCTTTCTTTTTAACAGCGTTTCTCTTGTCGTTTCGCTACCGATGATTCTAGCAAAAGTCAAAGGATACTTCAAATCAGTTTGTCCAATGTTTAAGAAGTGCATTGGAGTCAACGGTTGTGGCTCGTCATTGTCGTTGTAAACGTAACTTAGAGGTCGTGAATTAAGAACTGACTCCACTTCGACAAGTAGTGTAGACATTTCTTCGAAAGTCAACAATGCTTTTCCTACGATTTTTCTTAAACATTCTTTAACAGATCTAACAAGTCTCTCAGAAAACCCTCCCCACCATGGGGCTCGTTCGATTATAAATTTCCAATGGATTCTTTCTTTGGCAATGAAATTCTTGAATTTGTCATCTTTTAAAACTTTCGAAAAATTCTCAAGTTCTTTCTTTGCCCTCTTAAAGGTCTTGGCGTTGTCAGAGTAGATGATTACGCAGTTTCCTCTTCTGCTCAAAAATCTGCGAAATGCAAGTAAAAAGGATTCTGTTGACATATCTGATACAAGTTCTAAGTGTACTGCTCGGGTTACTGCACAAACGAACAAAACAATATAGGATTTTCGAGTGTCTTTAGAATTCTTTACATAAACTGGTCCGGCGAAATCAATTCCACAGACTGCAAATGGAGGCTATTCTTGGATTCTATCCTTTGGTAAGGGTGCTGTCATCTGGTCTGCTGGTTTAGCTAAATATTTTTGGCAAATTATACAACCTTTTAATGCTTTTTTGACTAACTGTCGTCCTTTAGGAATCCAGAAGCGTGATCTGACTTTAGCTAAAGTCGCAGCAATTCCTCCATGCATTATCCTCTCATGTTCTTTGCATACAATCAGAATCGTTAGTCGAGAATTTTTAGGTAAGATTATTGGATGTTTCTTATCTAGTGAGAAGTCAGAAAATTCCAGTCTTCCTCTCAACCTCATGATTTCCTTTTCATCAATGTAAGGAAGAAAATTATACAAAGGAGAATTTTTTCCAACCGAATTACCTTCTTTGAGGGATTCATATTCTTCGGCAAAAAACTTCTTTTGCTCTGATCTTATCCAGAAATTTTCTGCTTCTTGTAACTCTTCAGCTGTGAGAGTTCCTTGAATGTCGCTAGTTCTTCTTAATTTTCTAATGAAACGTGTTGTCCAAGCAGTGACTCTCAACGCCTTCTCTAATTTGCTATATTTTGATATGTCGAAAAGATCATCTGCACTTTTTTCGATTGTACATTCAAGTTGATGTATATCACCGGATCTCTTTCGGTATTCCAGCTTGTTTTCATCTATTGTTTCTTTAATATCTAATCTTGGCCAAAGTTCGTGAGGGAGTTGAAGCCATTGGGGACCTTGCGTCCAAATGGTCTCATTTATTAACTTGGAAATATTTGTTCCCCGAGATACGAGATCTGCAGGGTTGTCGACACCTGGGCAATAATGCCAATCTTGAGGTGAACTCAATTTTTGTATTTCTTCGACACGATTCCTGACAAAGGGTTTGAAGGCTTCAGGTTGTTTCTGGATCCAAAAATAAGTAATTGTTGAGTCTGTCCAAAAATAGCACGGAATTCTCAATTTCAGTGCTTTCAGAACATTGCTGACTAACTTAACTGATAACAATGCCCCCATTAATTCTAACCTCCATAAAGTAAGGGATTTTAGTGGGGCTACTCTATTTTTAGAAGAGACAAAGGCCGTTTTGATTTCTTTATTTTCTGTCGTGAAACGTAAATATGCGACTGTACCATAGGCTTTGACACTTGCATCTGAAAAGCAATGTAGTTCGAGATTTTCGACATTAATGTTCGAGTGCATGAAAAGGTAACGAGAGATGGAGAATTCAGCCATTTGAGGTAGCTCTTCACACCACCTTCTCCATTCAGAGGACAAATCTTCAGGTAACGGTTCATCCCAATCTATTTGTGACAACCAAATCTTCTGTATTAAGCACTTTATTCTAACAGTGAAAGGTCCTAAAATTCCAATCGGATCGAATATCCAACCCAACACTCGTAGAAGAAATCGTTTTGTTTCTATTGGTTTAGATGTGAAAGACAATAAGTTCCGAACATCAAAATATAGTAAGTCCTTTGAATTATCCCATGCCATACCTAAGACTTTAAATGGGAAATTTTCTTTATTAAAATCTTCAGGATTTTCATCTAGAACGATACCCTTTTTTACCCACAATTCATGTAATTGTCTCGAGTTACTATGCCATTTGTGAAGCTGCATGCTTGCTTCCTTAAATATTTGGACCGATTCTAGACTCGTAGTTAATGCTTCATTGATCGTTGGTTGGCTTCCAATCACATCATCTACATATACGTTCTCATTCAAAAAGTTAACCGTTGTAGGATAAAGTTTATTATATTTTTTCAGATGATGTTTAATGGTAGCGGCTAGTAGAAATGGACTACTATTTATTCCGAATAAAACTCTAGTGAACCTATATATGTCAGGAGAAATGGTTTCATCATTAGGGAAATCGGAAAACAGAAACCTGGTTGCGTCTCGATCCTTTTCATGTATGAGAATCTGTAAAAAGGCTTATTTTATATCTGCGGTGAAGGCTATTAGATTATACCGAAATCTTAACAATATTTCGAATATTTCAAGGTATAAATTTGGCCCAACATGTAGACAGTCATTTAAAGAAATGGATCCTGGGGCATGCGATGATGCATCATAAACAATACGTAATTTACTTGTAGCTCGATACTCGCGTATAACTTCCCTATGTGGCAAGTAAAACACGACATCCTCTTCATTTGAAATTTCTGAAACTGGTTCGATAATATTTTGTTTTAACTGATCTCTTAATACGTTCCTGTATTCGGAAAATAGATTAGGATCTTTTTTAAATCGTTTTCTAAGTCGATGAAATCTTTGTTCTGCGATTTTCCTATTATTATTTAGATTTGATGTGTCATGTTTCCAAGGCAATCTAACTTTATAGCGAGAATCTTCATATGTTATATTTGATTCGAAATATTCGACTACTTCATTTTCAGTTGAATCGAAGTTTTCCCTCTTATCAATACGTCCTGAGTTTTCCAAGTCCCAAAATTTTGTTATTTGTTTGGAAATCAAATCTTCCTCTACAACTACATTGAAAGCTAAAGAGACATCATCATCACCTTTTCGTCCATGTAGGCACCAGCCGAAAATAGTTTCCACTGCAACAAGATTTTTGCTTAAGCATTTAACGTGTCCCATTACTATGTTGTAATAATAATCTGCACCAATTAGAATGGCAATGGGTTTTTTACAATCGGGAAAATCTGCGAGCATCAAATTTTTTAATTGTCTGTTTTGCTTAATTTCTTCTGATTTAGGAGGTGGAATATCTGCACCTGATATATGATCAGTTACTAATAATTCAACTTCTATTCTAGAATCGGGAGAACTTCTATGTTCTAAAGTTAATTTAACTACGTCATAATTTTTTTGGATGGGAGAAGTATTCCCAAAAGTGTAGACAGTCAATTTTTCTTTTCTTATGACTTCGAGGTTTAATCTGTCCGCTAACTCGCGAGCACAAAAACTTTTCATACTTCCACTATCCAAGAGAAGTCTGGCAAACACCTTTTCCTTAGCTGTTTTAACTTTTATCGTGCAAGTCTGTAAAAGAATTGTATTATTTGCATTATGTGAAACGGCCGAAACAATTTCTTCTTTCTGTTCCTTAGTTTGTGTATCATTTTTCGAAATTAATATACTATCCTTTTTATCTCTTGGTGTATTTTTAACTATCGAACTGGATTTAAAACATATGGCTTCTGAATGTTTACCTTTGCAAATTTTACAAACTTTAGTTTGGCGTTGCCGGCACTGTGAGATTTTGTGTTTAGGGGCCAGGCAAAGAAGACAACGCGCTTGTTTTTTTTAAAATATCTCTCTTCTTATTAACTGTAAGGCATAAACAGGACTCTGAGTCATGGTTTTGAAAACAAAAAATGCAGTTTCGATTTGATGACGCGGCTGCCATAAATTCATGTGTGGTGACAGTTTGTTTATGTTTCAGCGTCGGTGGATATCTGTTAATACCTTTCATTTCCGGGTTTGACTTGCGTGGGAAGGATAACGAATTAATCTTTTCTCGCGATTCTATTTCTAATCGGAGAAAGTCTAGAAATTTGCTTAAATCATAGGTTGAAGGATTTTCAGTATTTGTACGATGAAATTCTAAAGTTATATCGTTCGGGACAATTTTCATCAAAATTGGAATAAACATGTTGGAATATGTTTCTGGTTTCACACCGAATGCTAAAAGGCTTCTGACTTGAACATTAATTGTATCATAAAGTTTTCGCAATTTTGCCACTTCACTTGAACTTTGAACGGGATTTAAATTTAAGAGATTAGAAATGTGTGTATTGATAATAAGGTCACTTTGGCCGAATCTATTTTTAAGAATGTCTATAGCAGAGTCATAATTAGCCTCTGAGATTGAGAGACCTTCTATGGCTGATGCTGCGTTTCCACATAAATAAGTTCTCAAATAATTAAATTTTTCTATCTTCGAAAGTGTAACATTGTCATGAATAGTGACCTTGAATGAATTCCAAAAATTCATCCAATCGTTATAATCTCCGGAAAATTTGTGAATTAACAGTTTGGGTAATTTTACATTGCCTTCAATCTGTCTTTTGGTTTCAACTTGTAAGGATCTTAAGTTTTACTAACGTTTATTTTATTTTAAATCTTTACTATCACTTCTTATTTTCTACTTCCGGCCAGAATTATAAGCGTGAAGGAGTTTATGCAAAGTTGTATGGCGAACGCCAAGTATTTAAGTGTGGCCTTTTTGCCAAGCAGAAGAGAGGAAGCCGTGAGTTCGAAGCAGGCCGCTTACCTTAGAAGTTACGCAGTTGCTACTTTGCCTTCCAGGCCAGAGGTTTTAATCCTCTTGATAAATTAAACGTATTGTAGTGTTCACAGTCTCTGTGCTACATACGCTTCCTGTTATTATAAGGCCAATCTTATTCTAAAGTTAAATTAGAGTTTAGTTTTATTTTGATATCTTTTAAGTTAGACCCCGAGTGGAGGGTCATTGTATTCCGAAGTACGGAAGTCATTGTACATAAAGAAAAAATAAAGGGTTTTGTATACCCTTCGTCTGTATCCTGTCTACTTACTACAATTAGTGAACATAGCTTTAGTAAGCTCTCTGTTCTAGTCAGGTCATTGTATGTTTCCGAAGAAGGTTAGAAGAAACATTGAACCTGATAGTGGCGCCCGACGAAGAATAACCATGGCCGAGTTTCAAGAAGAACCTGTGCTGCCTGCAGAAACAGCTCAGAATCCAGAAATGCCAGCTGCCGCCCTGGAAGGATTTGGGTACATTGTCCAGACCATGCGCGCTTCGATGAAACCAGAAGCAACGTTTAATGGAAACTCACAGGTAACCAGTTTTTTGGAAAAATTGGATGACCACTTCATGCTCTACCCCGTGCACGAGTTTCAAAAAGTTACCTTAGCTACCAGCGCTTTGAGGGGCCAAGCGCTTAACTGGTTCAAATGTATCGGCAGAAGTCTCTTGGGTCAAGCAGGAAGTCCCACCTATACCTACGAAAATTTCAAGACTGCCCTACTAAAAGCCTTCCCTGTTGTAAGGGATCGTGCGAAATTAGAAACAGAACTTTTCAGTATATATCAACAAAGAATGGAAAACCTCTCGAGTTTTATTTTAAGAAAAATTCACGTTTTCAAGCTCTTGTATGGAAACCGTCCGGATCCTGAAATAATTCAAGTGATTTTGCCGAGGTTACTACCCCAAGTGCAAGACTTTATTGAATTGAGAAATCCGACTACACTGGAAAAATTATTTGAGCTAGCAATCCAGTTTGAAAGTAGAAGAACGGCGGACGTCGAAAGAAGACGCCAATATCAACAGCGAAACCAATTTGGTACGCCAAGACTACAGCAAACTCAAGCACATGGCTACGGAGAAAAAGCGAATCAGTGGGCAAGGAAACCCGAGCATTCAAAAACAGCCGGCGAACGTCGACAGTTCAATAGCAACCCAGGAAAAAAGTCTCAAGGCCAGTGGAGAAAGAAGGAAAGCACCGAAAGGAAAAATAATTTAAACTAAAACGGATTTCTGCTGACGAGAGGGTGCGGAAATCCGAAGGCCACGAAAACCCCTCTTCCTACAAGTTAAATACAGTAATGGTGAAAAATTTAACTCTTCCGAAGATTGAAGTCTTGGTAAATAATATCCCGGCCACCGCACTCCTGGATACCGGCGCGCAGTGTTCCTGTGTGGCAGAAGTCTTTTTTAGAAAGTATTTTCGCAAATACCGCATATATAATGCGGATAATACAACAGTATTAGCGGCGCAAGGAGAACAATGTAAGTGCGTAGGTAAAGTACCTTTGTACATCCGTATCAAGGACGAACAAGTAAAGGTGATGTTTTTTATAGTAAAGAATTTGCAAGCACACTTAATACTAGGAATAGACTTTCTTTCAGACGCACAAGCTACACTGGATTTTAATGAAACGTCTCTTAAGCTGACGATGAAACCAGTGCGTGTAGAAAAGGTTGAACCGCCAAGGTTGAATCTTGACCACCTGCCTAATGATGAGCAAGATAGAATCCAACAAGTGGTAAGTGAATTTGCTTCCTTATTTAGTGATATTCCAGGATTTACCCAGGTTACTAACCATAGTATTGACACCGGAGATGCATTGCCGGTTCGTCAAAAACCATACCGGTATGATAAGAATAAGGAAAAAATTATAGAATGGCATATTACCGATATGCTACGTAAAAAGATCGTAACGCCTATCTCAAGTAGTTATGCTAGTCCGGTGGTTTTATGTAAGAAAAATAATGATTATCCTTTGGAGCATCCAAAAAGGTGGAGATTCGCTATTGATTACCGTAAATTAAATTCCATAACGAAATATCCGGTATATCCGTTACCGATTATAGAAGAAATTTTAAGGAACATAAAATCAACCAAATTTATGACGACTTTAGACTTAACGAATGGTTATTTTCAAATAGGGATCAGGCCTGAGGACGTGCCTGACTGCTTTTATAACCAAGTCTGGCACTTATGCATTTTTGCGAATGCCGTTTGGCCTTTCAGGCGCCCCAGCAAGATTTCAGCGATGCATGGACATTGTGTTAAGACCTGTTCTCGGAAAGTCCACATTTATCTATTTAGACGATATCATTATTACTAGTGATAATCTAGACCAACATGTACAGGATTTAAGACAGGTATTTTCTTTATTAAATGAGGCCGGTCTAAAAGTTAATGTCGAAAAATGCAAATTTGCAGCCCCTGAATTAAAATATTTAGGTTACAAAATATCGCAAAAAGGGATCGAGACAGATGAATCAAAAATAATCGCTGTACAAAAGTATCCGACTCCAAACACGGCAAAGAAGCTCTCTTCTTTTCTAGGACTTTGTTCATATTATAGGTCCTTTATAAAAGATTTTGCGGCTATCGCTGAGCCATTGTTAAAATTAAAAAGGAAAAAGGCAAGATTCTCGTGGACGGCCGAAGCCAATAGTGCTTTCGAAAAATTAAAACAAGCATTAACGCAAGCCCCTGTGTTGAAATTTCCTGAAAAGGATGAAAATTTAGAAATTTCAGCGGATGCTTCGGATTATGCGGTAGGAGCGGTACTTTCGCAAAATCAGCAGCCAGTGGCATTTTTTAGCCGAACTTTAAATCAAACACAAAGAAACTATTCCGCGACCGAGAGAGAGGCACTTGCAGTTCTGTTAGCAGTGCAAAAGTTCCGAGTCTATTTTGGAAAGGCGCCGATAACAGTATATTCTGATCATGCGGCGGTAACTAGATTGTACTCTGGGAAAAATTTATCCCCAAGGTTAATAAGATGGGCACTCAAGCTGCAAGAATATAATCTGGTAATCAAGCATACCCCCGGAAAGGAATATCGTAGCTTATGCCCTGTCACGAATTAAATTAGACGAACAGGATAATACCGTAAAAGTTGCAAAGCTGACAGCGTGTACAATAAATTCCCGAGAAACTGTAATAACCGAACTGGGTAAGGATCCTGAGTTTGGAAGTATTTATGAGTATTTGAAGGATCCTGAAAATTTTAGCCACCAAGATATTGTGGCGATAAGAAATAGGGCGGCCCATTACGAACTAATAAATGGTCTATTATTTTATACAAAAACTACGAATTCCAACAACGAATTTCGACCTGTTATCCCAGCTAGTCTTAGATTAAATATCCTGCAAGAGCTCCATGACAGCCCTTTAGCTTCTCATGCTGGTATTCGAAAAACTACTCAACGCGTACGCGAGGCAGTCTACTTTCCTGAACTGCAAAAGTTAACAAGGGCGTATGTCCAATCCTGCCCAACATGTCAAGCCGTTAATTATATTAATTTCCGCCCGGCCGGGTTTCTAAATAGTATTAAATCCGAATTTCCAAATGAAATAATCGGCATCGATTTATTGGGCCCTTTCCCAAAAAGTCAGTTAAACAAAAGTCGCTATCTCCTTGTTATAGTTGATCATTTTAGTAAATGGACCGAAATTGTTCCCTTAAAACGAGCCTCCGCGAAATTAGTTACCGATTCTATTTTAAATAAATATATTTTAAAATACGGGGCGCCCCTAAAAGTTATATCGGATAATGGTCCTCAATTTGTAAGTAATATATTTGAAGACATGTGCCAAAAACTGGGCATACGTCATTTAAAAATGGTCCCGTATCGGCCGCAATCAAATATAGCGGAACGGGTCAACAGAAATATAGTGAAAATTATCCGTAGTTATGTTAAAAATTTTCATAAAAGCTGGGATAACTATGTCAATGAATTTGCTTTCGCCCTTAGGACCGCAAAACATGATACAACGGGCAAAACTCCTGCTGAGTTATTTCTAGGCAGAAAGGTTATAACACCGTTAGATAAACTATTTTATGTGCAACAAAGAGCCCCAGAATTTAAAATGGGTGATATAGAAAAACTAATAAAAGAAGCAAAAAAGAATACGGAAGTAGCACAAAGAAAACAAAAATTGTATTATGACTTGAAACGACGGGGAGTAACTTATAAAGTAGGGGATGAAGTACTAAAAATTAAGCATTCACTTTCTTCAGCACCAGAAGATAAAACTGCCAAATTTTTTCCACGCTTTGAAGGACCATATGTTATAGAAAAAATAACTCACGCTGTTGTAGTGTTAAAGGCAAGAAATGGTGAAACCTGTTCCGCAAACATTGATCAAATCAAGCCCTACTTCGATCGTAATAAAATGCAAATCTTTTCAGATCTTTTGCAGGATCCGGTACGGCAGACACCGCAGGTACAAGTTCCAGAGGTGGGAAAACGACAGGTACAAGGGCAAGCCAATGAGAGACAGAAAGAAGTGAAAAGAAAATTGCCCCGCGGAAAAACTGAAGGTAAAAAGAAAAAGAAGCCGTTCCACCGTCCAAAAAACAGAGTTCACGAACACCCCCAGAATGAAGAAGGGAGAAGGACGACGTATGTGGAAAAGACCGGGAGAAAGGACGGCAACTATAACCCGGCTGTGAAACGGAAGATTGACTCATCCGACAGAACTCTCCGCAGCAAAAGTCGCCGAACTGCGGAAGGGCCATCAGCGGCGGAGGAAAAAGTACAAGAAAAATTTGAACGGCCAACAACGAGGTCCAAGCAGGATCACGACAGAAGTTTCCCGGTTCCACCAAGACCAGCTGCCTTCAAACGGCCAAGACCACAAGCAGAGCACAAAAGGAAGATGTTCAAGGGTGGCCGTAGTGGTGAAAAACGGAAGCTTCCAGAGGAAAGCACTGAAGGGCGAGCCCGTACAAGAAGGAGGATCAACCAAGCTACGGTCTGCAGCACCTTTAAAGACTGGGCCCAGAAAAGGATGTCTGAATATTACAAAGATAAGTAAAATTTTATGTTACTTTACAAACTTAAGTTAATCTTTCATTCTTACTGCAAGTGGCAGATTTCAAGAAGTTTTACCTTATGCGAGGTCTACCTTTATCGCCAAAAGGGCGAGAAATGAGTTGTGACCGATTTTCTTATTATGTTTTTCAATTACTCGCGCGTAAAACTAAAGTTGATGTATAATAGCGTTGTATAAAGACTTAAATATTGTAAAAAGTTATTGTATAAATTTTATTTAAAACATTCTAACAAGAAAGAAGTTTTAGTCTGAAAGACTTTTTGAAATGTAGTATTATTTCAATGTAGAAAGAATTGGCACTTGCTTTGAAAAGAATAGAAGTTAACAATGTACTACTAATGTATGTTTTCAAATGTGTAAAATTAACGGCATCTTGATATGTTCTTGTATACATGTGAACTGTTATTTTGAATGTTTAGAAATACCGTGATATGGTAAAAGTGAAAGTAATGTTAAAAATTTGTTATTCGTGTGACTGTAAAGATTAAATCATGGTGAATATGTGTTAAAGGTTGAATGATGTAGTTAGGCTCTCTGACGCTACACTTTAGAGTTAGCCACTTTCAGAATAGTACCTCAGGGTCTAGAGTTGAAATTAGGGTGTGTTAAGAGGTCTCGTATGTTGAATTTTAACACGTAAGTGTTTTGATTGTAGGAGGAAGTGTTGAACACATAGACAGAAACACATTCGTGTTTGGTGTTTTTACAACACATGTCAGAGAGCACGGGGAGAGATAATTAAAATAGTCATGAATGAAATAAGAATGTTAAGAAAAAGTATATTCTATATGTTATTTGCAATGTCATTCTGTAACATTTCATTAAACTAGTTTTCCTTCCAGATCTCTGGAAGGAACCAGAATTGAATAAAGCTCCTGTTTAGATGCAGTACAGATGAAAAAGAAAAAAGATTGTTGTATATTCCGGGAGCTGCTATTGTAACAAATTTCTTTCTTTTAAAATTTTTTAGTTTCTAGCTAAGTTATGATTGTAAAAGGTTGGCCTCGCGTTAGTTTCTAGAGCTAAAAGTTTTCAACAAGGTCGTTTTAGACCTCAGTTTCAAACTAATTAACTCTGGCGGGAAGTATGTAAGGATCTTAAGTTTTACTAACGTTTATTTTATTTTAAATCTTTACTATCACTTCTTATTTTCTACTTCCGGCCAGAATTATAAGCGTGAAGGAGTTTATGCAAAGTTGTATGGCGAACGCCAAGTATTTAAGTGTGGCCTTTTTGCCAAGCAGAAGAGAGGAAGCCGTGAGTTCGAAGCAGGCCGCTTACCTTAGAAGTTACGCAGTTGCTACTTTGCCTTCCAGGCCAGAGGTTTTAATCCTCTTGATAAATTAAACGTATTGTAGTGTTCACAGTCTCTGTGCTACATACGCTTCCTGTTATTATAAGGCCAATCTTATTCTAAAGTTAAATTAGAGTTTAGTTTTATTTTGATATCTTTTAAGTTAGACCCCGAGTGGAGGGTCATTGTATTCCGAAGTACGGAAGTCATTGTACATAAAGAAAAAATAAAGGGTTTTGTATACCCTTCGTCTGTATCCTGTCTACTTACTACAATTAGTGAACATAGCTTTAGTAAGCTCTCTGTTCTAGTCAGGTCATTGTATGTTTCCGAAGAAGGTTAGAAGAAACATTGAACCTGATAAACTTCTGTAGATGAATTATTTAAATTCGTGTTGATATTTTGAGTATTGTATTTCCTTAAATAACGGTTGATTTTAGACTTCGCTATTATTATTTTATCGTTATATTCCATAGAAGTGTTAATATCTGAATCTAATTTTGATTCATCTTCAATCAAATTTTGTATTTTTTCATTTAAATCATGTAGTTCCGTTTCTTTACTATTTAACAATTCCAAACAATTTTCTAACTCTTCTTGTTTTTCTTCTTTTAAATACTCATCTACATTTTTAATAATTTGAGTTACAGAAGCACGTATATGTGCTCGATTCTTAATTAGTGTCTTCTGTTCCATTTTAATAAATTATCAAAGGAGACTTACCGTGAGAAGTCTTCGCTTACAAAGCTAATCCAAAAGGCGAAAAACACAAATTTTCAAATTAATCAGATTCTTTTCTGGGGCCGATGCACCATTATATAACGAAAGTTCTATATCAAAGTCGAATCACTCATAATCCAAAGGATGAGATGCATGGTCTGGAGGGTTTTCCATAAATTTTAATTAAACTTAATATTTACATATATACAATGTAGGCTAAAATGCCTGAATCGAATATTTAATGCTCAAGAGGCAAGAACTGAATAGTTCCATCTTAAATCTAAATCGATTTCTATTGCGTAGTGCATCGAAATTCTACCTTCAAGAAGAAGAATATTTTTTCAAGTCACGTGTTCAGAAGGGGAAAGGTCAAGTAAGCCAATAGATGGACTCCTAACGCCATCTCTTGGCGATATCAAAGAATATTCCTTAACAAAGGCTTCATAGACCAGTTTGTCTTCTACGCCTCTAGAAAGAAGCGGGAAAATTCGCCAAGGGATTTGGCGAGGGAACCTGTTGGCGGGAATTTTCCCATCTGTGATATAGCGGATATGGATGAGATTTTCCTCCTCCGCGACGCGTTCGGAAAATTGAACGGAAAATTAACCTTACGGGTTAAGATGACTAAGAAAATTAGGTGAAGTTTCACATTTACTGGCTGTTGAACTTGCATTATCCATATCGCAGTTTGATGTCTGATTTTATATCCGTCAATATGGAGGAGGAAAAAATGGAGTCACACAGCTTGAAACTCTTGATAAACGTGACCGTCGAACCTGTTCGAACTTCGACATCAGATTCAAGCTTTAGCGCTTTTTGGCGACAGATATTTCACGCATGCGCAGCTGTTTCCCTTTTCGTTCGAAGGGAGTCACTCCTGCTGCTTCGAAGTTTTCCTTTTTAACAATACATATTCTTTGGTTCTACTGTCTTAGAGAAAACAGAAAATTCTGGCCAGCACATATCAGGATTTTTAGGCTACGCTCTCTTAAGCTGTTATTACGCTTACTTTACAGTACTTTAGGTCCTTGATAGTTTCTTAGTTTATTAGCGTTAAGGAGCCAACTCCGTTAGAAGTTTAATAGCTTTGGCTATATCTTTTTAGTTAAGATTAGTTTAGTTTAGTTAGCTCGAGTGTCGGCTTTATTGTACAACTCCAAGATAGAGTTCTGTTACACCTTATTGGAATAATAAAGGGTTATTTCAACCTTCTTACTTGTTGTTTCCTATCCCACGAACTCAAGCGATTATTCGCTTACTAGTTCTTAAGATTCTTCACATTCAACTGTAACTGAAAAGTATATAGTACAAAATCTTACAATTGTAATAAATGTAAATGAAAAAAATAAAAGCAAAACATTGATAGATACATGTATGTGGAAACATAACTAGTAATTCTGAAATTTTAAAGAAATTCTTAACCCAAAATGTGAAAAAAAAGGTAAAGATTATACTTAATAATCTATTTATCGCCTATTTTGTGTTAAGTAGCATTCTGTCAAAAAACACCAATAACAGATTTATTCGTGCTATTTTCCCAAAACCGGCGCCCAAATCAAAAACGCTTAAAACATGCTTGTGCTCCAAAGAAAACATGAAATTTTTTTAATGAAGAAAGTATAAAAAATGGCCGATCCGCATGAGATTTTTCTAAATATTTGTGTAGGAATTACCATCTTTCTTGTGACGCACACAATCTTATCTGTAAAGGGAAATTAATTAAATAAAATCAGAATACGCAACTATGTTTTTTCATCTATCCCTCATGGCTAAAATGTAATGTACACATTTAATAAAGAGAATTCTCTTTCTCCTGCTTTACGTCGTTTTCTCCTTTTTCATTAAGCAATAAATTCCACACCAGATTAAATCTAGAAATGAAGCTTTAATTAAATATAAATAACGGTTTAACTCTGGCAACTGCTTTTTCTCATTCACCTGTTTTGTACTTTGCATCATCAATTTGAATTTAAATAAAGTTAAATTTTCATTTGCGATTGCGTACGTAAGAATGCCAAACAATAATATGAATCGTTACAATAAAGGCTCAATGAATTCCCGTGAATACTTTAAATGACTGTAAATGTATCAAATGCAGAAAAGTTAAATAGGATTTCATCACTTCGGTTTAATGCATAGTGTTAAATCATTCTTTATTAACTAAAACCTCTTCACCCAAATTATCCGTTGCATGTATTTTAACTTGAAAATTTTATTTATAACATCTAAATATATATTTGAAAGAATGAACTGAAGAATTAACCCATTTAGTAGTATGTTATTCGTTTAAATCGTTCAGTGTGTTTAGAAGTTAAAATTTAAAGGTTTTCTCCAATGTCATATATAAAATATAAACATTAAACGTTCTTGAGTTACTTATGAAATTGTAGAGGGCCATAAATCAAGTGTAAATCCAATTCAAGAACGTAGCTATAGCGTATCATGTAAGAACAAATATGCACTGAACAACGTGAGGTGTAAGCAAATATATCAATATAAATAAAGTAACTCAATTTAACAGAACAAAAATTATGCTTTTTGAAGTAACAAAAAACCAGTATATTAGTTAAAGTTGCTGCAATGTTAAAAAGTAATTAAAATTAAAACAAACAAGTATGTAAAAGAATAACATCTAAAGTTTATTGTTAGAGACAAATTTGAGCTACATAGTTACATTTTTGAGGTACAAACAGGTGGTGGCGTGTCACTACAGAGACCTGAAGAAAACATAGCTTTGAAATTAATTAACAAGTAGGGGAACAACCACAACCACAATTAACAAGTAGGAGCCCACCGGAGCCCGGTTACGATACTTCTCAGTGTTCGAGATAAATTATAATTTCAGTTAGAGCGCACCGAAGCCTTAAATAAAAGGTCTCAGGCACTTTTTTGTGCAAGTGAACCACAATTTTAGCACAAAAATTTTGTTTTAATAGTAAACATGTTTTAAAAATCCGATTCTAACTTCTGAATGCAAGTCTATCTTTCCATCGCACTCAAACTTTTCACAGAGGTTGAGACTTTTAAGGAAAGAAAAGCCCCCAATTATATGTCAAAGGCTTATTCTTCCAGGCTATAAATTTATGAGATTTAAGCTATGCAATAAATTTATGAGAGCGAATAAATTTTGTATTCCTCAAAGAACTAAAAGTGACACCCTTCCATGCTAGTGACTTCCTTCTGCAGAACTGTAGACTTTCTGATGTAACCAAACGGAGGGACCACTGCTGCCACTTATACCAAGAAGTCTTATATTTATTCTCACGTTGTATTCAGGAAAAGTAAACAGGGAAAATTTCTGATTGATGGCTATAATTATATAGACAGGGCATTGCGATTAGATAGTCTTAAACTCTTCCCTCTTTATCTTCAAAGCTACACTTTTCAGTTAAATTTCTTTCCATACCCTCATACTATTTCTAGAATTCTCACTATTCTCCTTAGTGGCGCTTTAATAGTTTTATCTTTTTTCCTTGGTGTGCTGCAAAAAAAGACTGTCCGAGTTTAAGCCCTGATTATACATTTTATGTATAATCAGGGCTTAAGCCCGGACGGAGATCGGCTGAGCTGCTTCTTAGCATCTAGTAAGTGGAATTGTAATTCCAGACGATGCCTCAAATTCACGAGGTCCGATACTTTTTTTTTCTATTTAACTTTTTTTTCTATTTACTGTCCGATACTTTTTTTTTTCTGTTTTCTTTAAAAAAATTTTCTAAATTAATTTAATAATTTATTAGATTTCTCTTTATCTTTACATTTTTCTTAATTAAAATTTATTATTTATATAATTAATTTAATTACTTAATTTAATCAAATTAATATTAATCTTAATTTAAATTTATTATTCAATTATTAGCTATTTTAATTTTTTTTCCTTTTCTTCCTCACAGTCTTCCGTAGGGCTCCGGCACTTTTAATTTTAGGAATTAAGCCCTGGGAACAACATTACTGGAACAATATGACATTCATTCTAAAAGCTCGGTTTGATGGTTTTACAATTCTTCTGCGGGGAAGACAAGTCTTCCCTCCCGCTTGGTAACCTCAGTGAACAGCATATTGATAAAAATAAAAGAAAGAGGTGAGCGAAGATTAATTCAACTACGGATAGGAATCAAAGTACGAGATCAGGCTCTGATTTTCAGCCTTGGACGGCACTTCCATCCGGTGAGTTCCGAACTTCGATCTTTCGATAGGTCATTTTCTCTTTTAGGATATACGACGCAGTTAGAAATCAGGACTCCCACCTTCCTTTTCAACTTGTGGTCTCAAAGGTTGATGTTAGTCTACCTCTGCCAAACTCTAGAACCAAAGAATCAGTAGGGATCCCTTACAAATTCTTTGCTAGAACGACGCTGCAGTCAAAGAACGTCCATGTAAAGAAGGAAGACTCCATATACGTAATGTAAACCAGTTTGTCTTCTACGCCGCTAGAAAGAAGAGGGAAAATTCGCGAAGATATTTGGCGACGGAACCTATTGGCGAGAATTTTCCCCTTTGTGATGTAGTGGACCTGGCCGAGATTTTCCTCCTCCGTCACGTGTATAGGAAACTGAGGAACACGGGTTAAGATGAATAAGAAAATTAGGTGAAGTTTAATTGTCACTGGCTGTTGAACTTGCATTATCCATATCGCAGTTTAATGTCTGATTTTACATCCGTCAATATGGAGGGGAAAAATGGAATCACACAGCTTTAAACTCTTGATAAGCGTGACCGTCGAACCTGTTCGAACTTCCGCATCAGCTTCGAGCTTTGGCGCTTTTTGACGACAGATATTTCCCTTTTCGTTCGAAGGGAGCCACTCCTACTGCTGCGAAGTTTTTCTTCTTAACAATACATATTCTTCGCTGCAGTTGCTTTTTCTTGAACCTTGAACATGGCAGTGAGTGATGATGGAATGGTCGCCCATTTTCGGCAGCCCAAATAGAGCTAACCAAACATTCGCCTAGGGAACGATCTTCGCCGGCTTCCAGAAGTAGGCGGATAATCACTTGATCTGTAATGCTGCTAAGCCAGACGTCAAAGACCTCTCCACTGGAATGCGATGTAAAAAACTAGCCTCGCATCGGGGTATGATTGTAACATGGGTCGAAACCTAATGGCCACAAATTCCTCAGAAGTACTCCCTCGTAGAACAACTACATACTAGAGATCTCTGCGATATCGGGTGCAGAATATTCGAAACAGCACATATTGTGCATCGCTTGACAAACGAATTCAGGGACGCTGACTGCCCGACATAAGGAAATTCTGAGAAAAGCGAATTCCTTGCCAATCACTTTTTCGAAAATAAAACTATGATGTAATTTTCATCACAATTAAACATTTTATTGGTACTGTTTTTTAAACACTAATATTTGACAAATTCAGTTCAATCAAATACACACACACAAAATTTTGTACGGTTGAAATAAGGATGAGTAATCATTTCTAAAATCATGTTTCTTCAACCCTGAATCGACCTTACCACCAGAGTCAGAAAATATGTATTCGTGAACACTTTGCCAAAAAGAGGGGTAAACGTTAAACCAAGCTTATTAAAATAACACACCAACTTGTGTAACCAACAAACACTTTAAATTTTTAAAAGTTAAATAACCTTAAGGGTCAAAACTATCAGTACAAAAAATAAAGCCAAAGTAAATTTAAGTTCTCAAACAAAATTAAAATTTAAACAACTTCACTTTAAAGAATAAAAAAAAAGTTTTAAAGCTTCCAAACTTAAATTTAAAGTTAAAAAATTTACAGCTTAAAAAACTAACTTTCAATCATTACTTTAACCAAAACTAATAAAAGCAAATTAATAAAATTCAATTACTGACAAAACTGAATTAAGAAGTAAATAAAACTTAAAAATTGAAATTAAAAAACAATTAATACAGAACGCCAGTCCTGATATCACATCGATTAACAGCACTGTGGCAATTGGGAAATACCTAAGCTGAGTGGAAGATTAATTGAAGATCTGATATTTCAACTAATCGTAACCTATCATAGGAATGATACATATATGATAATGTGAGGTAACTCCTCCAAAAGACATTTTAATGCCAAAAACTTTTAGTAGCATTTTAATAACCTTATAAGGTATTTTTCGCGCCTTCCTAGCGTGCTTCGTAGTGTAGTAGTTAGCACACTGAACCTTTATTTCAGAGGTCCGTGGTTTGATTCCCGGCGAAGGCGGTTGCTAATTTTTCATCTCTCCGGCCTCGAATTAACCTAATGTCGCTACAGTTGAGCCCGAACTAAAAGGGTTGTGGATGATGACTCTCCACACCCAGGATTTGGCGATTGAGTCTCCTAAAAAAAAGCCCAGTCGCCCTTTAAGAAAAGGGGGAGTATATAAGGTATTTCTCCCACTTTTCTAGCGTGCCTTCGTGGTGTAGTAGTTCTGCACGCTCTGCCGGTATCCAGAGGTCCATGGTTCGATTCCTGGCGAAGGTGTTTGCTAATTCTTAATATCGCCTGTTCTAAAAAATACCTAGTGACTCTACAGTTGCGCCGGAACTAAAAGGGTTGTGGATGATGACTCTCCACACCCAGGATTTGGCGATTGGTTCCCCTAAAAACCCCAGTTGTCCTTTAAAAGGGGGAGTATATAAGGTATTTCACCCACTTTCCTATCGTGCCTTCGTGGTGTAGTGGTTAGCACACTGAGCCGGTATTTCAGAGGTCCGTGGTTCGATTCTCGGCAAAGGGGTTGCTTATTTTTCATCTCTCCGGCCTCGAATTAACCTAATGTCTCTACGACCTTTTCAGGAAAATCATGTGAAGCTGAAGCAACTCCAAATAAAAAAATTTTTAAGCTCTGTTTTATAAAATCTCAGGTAATGATTATTAGATATTCCCGGTATTATCTTTTACCAATTCATTTTCTTCATATATATTTGCATAGAGCATGTCCTCTTTTCATTCGTTCTCTCTGTATCAGAATCTAATCAAACAAACTGCAGGTTACATTTATGAATTCTGATTGAATTACAGTACATTATGCATTACTCCTTCCATTTGCATGAACATCTTACGCTCTAGGTCTCACGTATTTGGATTTTTGCCATTATCTTTTGATATTTATAGAAAACAAACGCTTACTTACTATGTAAGCAGCAGAGATTAAACGATGTTCCGTAATAAAATATGTCTGAAAAGAACATAAACGAACTCTTTCATATAAAATAATAATTAATATTAGATAAGAAATTTTAAGTACAATGGTAATAAAAACAGAAGCTAAAAATATTTCTCGTTCCGCGATTCTGCTGAATAGTAAACGTCGTTACGGTAAAAGGAGATACAATTAAGAACTGAATTAACTCCTGCCTGGAGAGACTGCGTTAATCGCAAGGCATAATTAACGCATTTAAGAAAACATGAGTGAATATTTCGCTCGGATATTTGCACGAATTAGTTTCCCATTTACCCTTCCTTTTTCTATTGATAGTTGTAATAATAATAATAATAAACACACAATAAAGCAATACCAGAAGAATAAAATTTTGCTTAATATAATTAATTCCACACGCGATTCCGTGATCTGTTATTTCCTTTTTCATGGGAAGAAGATAGATTAAAAGTATGAAAGAAAAGAACTTCTGAAGAAAGGTACAAAGATCACAATTTTTCCTTAGCATCTGCAAATATGTTTCTTCTAATTAAGTTATAGAAAAGTACGCCATAATCGGTAACTAAATAATGAGAACTTCTTTAAAAGAAAATATTCTCTTCTCGCATAAATGGACTTGAATATTTTGTCCATTACATAGAGCGTAAGATTAGAATTCAAATACTCACCTCAACTGTACATATTGGAGAGCGTACATTGAACTTCGAGGACAGTTAATTAGTTTTTTATCTGTCTGGAAACGTTCAGTTTAATTTCGATTTAAAATAAAATACTTTTCACTCGGGATAACAGCTAAACCGTTTTCAACAAGCCTTCAGATTCAAAGAAGATTTATATTTCATCTTTGTCAAAATATTTCATGTCATTGTTTAACCCTTTCCGGCACGCTACATTTTAAAGTCGCAGTTTTGATTTAAAAAAAATGTGGGCAGTCTAATTAGGCCTTAAGGAGTACACAAGTAAAATTTTGTGAAGATAGCACTTATCGTTTTAATTCTGTGGGTGTGCCCAAAATGGCACGCTAATTGAATAGAGCTTCGAAAAGAATGCTGAAACGAGCATTGTTGTCTATGAATTGACCGATGAGATGCGAAGAAACAAAGAATACAGACTCTCAGTTGTCCTAGATTATCGGTGAGCCCTGTCTGGGCACACCTAGGGTTCGCCATTTGATTTTAGGCAAGATTTCAAGGTAAAAACTTAAAACTAAAATAGAATAAGGAGATTAGCATACATCCAAAGAAATAACATAGAAATTTCTTTTGAAACAATTCCTTTTATACTCTAAAAAGAATCTGGAAGACATCTTTGAAAAACGAGGGTCTTAAAAAATTCTACATGGCTAAAATATATGGACTGGTTTGTGTTGAGCTGCCATCTACTATAAATAAAAAAGGTTCAGAGTAACCTATAAATAATTTTTCATTCAATTTTTCTGTGCAGACAGAAGGAAATTTTTAGGTGTGTCCAGACCGGACACACTGTGCCGCAAAAAGTTAATTAAGCAATATCATAAAAAAAGGTAATTTATCAGTCGTGTGCGAAAGCGATCATACGATTACAAATTACAGCCTATCTTTATTTACATAAAAGAATTTTCTAAATAGATTTTCCTGTAGAAATCTTTATTTAGTGAAGAATGTGTCAAAATAATGTTTACATTTTTCGAATGCACATTAGTATTCAAAGGATGTAAACATTATTTTGCTAAGAATATTTCGACAAATAAACTTAAATATTGTAACTTTTCTAGTCGGAAATAAATTAATCTTGCGATTAACCCCTAGCGATTATCCATAGTTAATAAAATTGAAATATTAATACAAAGTACATATCAAATTAGCAGAAATTTATTTTACATTTTCTTACTTTATGTTTTGAAGGTTGAAAACATTTACCGATTGTTGTGATAGTTTTGTTTGTTCTGTTGTAAGTGATGTACTTGTGATCTTTCTTTTTGCCATCGACAGAAAGGCTAGATCCATTGGGTTAGGTGATCATCAGTCTGCTGGATCCTGTCAATGGAATTAATAAAACGCTTAGTGCAATGTCCTCTGGGATTTGACTATATTAAGTGAGTAATATTAGAAGGACCTGAACAAGTATGGAAAGTACATGATGGAGGCACTGCTATCACCGTATTATAGTATAAGTTGGTCTTACAAATAAGATCAGAGCTCGGTTACAAGTATAGATGTAAAGGTGAATGAGTAAAAACGGTCACGCAATGCATTTCAAGTAAGAAAAGTATGTAATACTTAAACATTTGCACTTATTTAAATGTACTTGTTGTCTAATGGGGTGCTGTCTTCCGTGTGTTTCATTACCTCCAAGTTTGTGTGATATTGTTGGCGTGCAAGGCCGATAGCATAATATCTAACCAACCCTTGCCATTGTAATTGTTTCGATTGATGGAGGTGCATATGACACGTTTTGTATGATCTAATATTTGGATTAAATGCAATATTTATATTCATGGTTCTTTGGAGGTGTGTAGGCGTATCCATACATGGTGCATTATAATCGCTCTCAAACAACTCGAATTGACGTGATGTTATTGATTGTTTATCTTTTATTTGTGACACGAAGTTCGGTATGTGTCTAGTGGGAAATAAGTATGTATAGGTAATAATCAACCGTTTTGTAATTCCAATAGATAGGCGAAACAATATCTTGTGATCTTAATAAGTATAGGAGTCCATAGTGGATTGCAGGAGTTGATGCCTGTTCCTGATGTTTTGTGTTTAGAATCAGTTGCAACATGAAAGGAGGTTCATTGCACTGGTAAATCTGATACTTTGAAAGCTTTTGCGTGTGGTTCCTGAATCATAATAAGATCTGTGCCGTAATTCTGTGCAAATGTGAGTTGTAGCTACTCGCACCCTTTGAAGGTTGATCTGAATGCATATAATATTGTCTTTATTGTTTGTGTCTATAGCTGGTAAATTATTGAACACTGTGATACACTGAAGAAATATACCTGTGATAGTAGGAGCATTCTCTTGCGTACGCTCGATATTTTGTTCCATAGTTGGTAGGTTAGTTGATATCGAAGCAGTTTATGCATCACATTCATTGTGCCTATCATTGGTGTATCTTGTAAGGTCCTGAGAAATTGACAGTACATTCTGTTCTTGGATTCCCGTCCTTTATGAGGCCCAAGTCTTGGCACCTGAAGCAATATTTGATACTAAAACATTCCGTGACTTCTCATGTGTTCCGTCCAGTGAGAGCTTCTTGCTTAGCATTCTTAAATGTTCGAGGAGAACATTAAGTAACACAAACAACATAGTGGTTATAGATCACAAGACGGTGGAGAATGTTTACTGTGTAATGCGTGACATCGTATTTTGTGTTTAGTCTAGATCTTGCTGTATGTCAGTCGGTGAATTATATCTTGCGCAACTCGTCTTTCATTGGAATGGCCTTTCTGTTTTCACCATTTTTGCAACTAGATCCCATTTTAGGTAATGCTTTACTTTTATGAGATCATCTTTACATGACACTCAACTGTAAGCTCTTCACTGTGAATTGCGCAAACAGTTGATAGTTTGACTCCGAGATCCGTAGCAGTGCAATTGGCGACAGTTCTTCTCAGAATTAATCTTTCATTTGGTCTTTTCTGACCTACAATAACAAGGCTGACATGGATTTTTTCATTACTTTGGAATGTGCTTTGTTGAACTCTTGGTTTTTGTTTGCTGTAGACTCTTTGGCTGTTGTATACGTATTTGTGTTTTGCGTGTTTAGGTTAAGGGGAGCAAGTGTCTTGAACTCGTTCATTACTTGCAGAAGTTCTTGCTTCGTTTATGGGACGAGAAATTGTCCTCTGGTTCACCACTCGGATATTTCTATACTTTTGTAACACAATTTCACTATTTTGTCTGCGTAAGTATTCAGAAACAGTTGTTAAAACTCTCCTCAAAATGCATCCAGTGCGTCCGTTGTTACTTATTCTTGTGATGACATTTAGTTACTATTGCTATTCCTTTGCGCGCAGTTAAATAATAGAGAGTATATATTTCAAAACGTTTTAAGTTTTTGCATTGATTCAGTTTGTTTATATTCAGTTCAGTTCCTTATAAATAGGTCAGTATTGCAAATGCAATCATAAATGATGATGCATTTTAATTATGACAGTAATAAAATTGATAAACTTAATATTAAAAAGAGATGTAACAAATAATTTAAGTAGAGACATTTAAAAATACATTTTCAAATTCAATATATGAATTTCATAAATAAAATGCAAGGAATTCATTAAAATACTTGCAAGTAGTTTTCTTCATATGCAAATTCTTAAGGCAGTAAATTAATTTTACAGGTAAAGAACGGTTTCCTTGCATGTAAAGAACACTAATGTCTGTAAATATAGAAAATATAAGAAGATCCAGAAAGCATAACGCGAGAGATTAAAATTTGCATCTTAAGTATGGTATCAAGTAATTTGAAAATAAATAATGTTATAAAAAAGAAAAACCAAATCAAATCTGAATATTAATTTAAACAGTATTTTAAGAACAAAGTGCAAATTTGTTAATGACGACTAATACAAGAAGAGTCCAATTATTCGTTTGATTAATTTAATGAATAATTTTCAAAATAATGAATCATTATAAAATCTTAATTTATATTCATTAATATAAAGGATGTATACACTCTAGCGTTCTTTGAGTCTTCAGAAGATGGTGCTGGCAATTGCGCATGCGCTGAAAGTCTAAGTACTTATATTGATATTTGTCTCACATGCTGAAGAGAGCATAAAATGTTAATGTAAATGGATGGCAAATGCTATCAATTCATATTTTGAAAAAACGCGATTAAAATTTTTAGGGTGTCATACGCGTATTCACTTGACGCACTGTGCGTGCGTGTCCTTATCAATTTAGTGAGTTCGTATATCATTTTAAAAATCGAAATTTCCCATCATGGAAGAAATTGAAATACGACACGACCGAGCTGAAGACTGTAGTAGAGTATAGGTTAATCGGTTTCAGTCGGGCTTTAAAATATGTATAAGGGCTAATAAAAATATTCTTACTTTTTTGCATTTATTTATTTAATATAATTTGGTACTACTGCATTTGGTATTGTATTGTGTTTATGTAGTATAATTTGGTACTGTAATTTTACTATAATTTGTAACTAAAATTGTTTTATATTCCCGCGCAATGGAGCACGAGACATATTTGAAGAGAAAGCCCTATGCCGGGAAATTAAAATACAGGAGTTTTATAAAATTACGCCAGTTTTATAAAATTGAAAAAAGAAAGGAAGGAAAAAAACATGTCTGAAAATTCCGATAGAGAATATCTCAAAGTTATACTAATAATTTAGCAAAGGAAGGAAACAAGTGCATGTATGGTACAAACAAATAGATAAAGTAAAAATCAGTATGTAATACATTTTTAATCAGTAAAAAGGATATTCAGTTTTTGTTTGATTGCTTAAATACATGATACAAGTTCTTCGTAACGTTATTTTCCATGATACTCTATAAATGTTTTATGAAGCTAAAGCTCTTTTCGAAAAGGGCGTACTCTAAAGAAGAATTGTTTGCAAGTTAACCTAAAAATAGCTCGCTGTTATTCTTTAATTTTTCGTGATATCCTCAGTCTTTATTACTTGCTGATCCTTGTCAAGCTCGCTGCTTCGAGAAATTTTATGAATAAACCATGAAAAATAAAGCATTCTTATGTGCTCGTGTTCTGTGAGTAATAAAGCTAATATACCTCTTAAGAATTAAATATGAATGAGCCAAGCACATTTTTATATCAATTGTTCAGTAATTACATTCACATGATACCAGAACCAAAAAAATTGCAAGACAATATGTGTTTTTAGTAGCTAGAATTCATGCGTTAGTATATTCAGTAAACGAAAATAAGAATTTCTGGCTAGCAAAATAAAAATTAATGAATTCTTTGGATACGAATGAGGCTTTTACAGTATTTAAAAGTTTGAGTAATTAAACAGAAATAGACAAATTTTTCAATACGTGATGGCAACGGCGATTTATTTACTTCAATAAGTAGCAGATTAATTCAATTCTAAAACCGTTTGTGAAAGAGAAGGAAATGGTTTAACGAAAGCTATTGAGAATGAAACAGTAAATTTTCATATTATGGAAGATTTAGGAAACAATACCTGCTCTATTCCTGATCTTTCAATGTTTTTAAAGTGGTTAAATATAAAAAGAAATGCTTTTTACTATTCTTTAAAAGTAAAAGGAAGAAATTGGAGTTATCTGTATCAAACAAAGACTGGAAAAAGAAATAAACAGGTATGAAAAATGGAAGTTTGGTCGAGAGACCGGACAGTTCTATTTGTAAATTTTCTCGCAAATTCAAAATATCACCAGTAACTATTTACGAATTGAGAAAGAGCTGGTCTTAAAATTTTATCTTAATTACTCAAACTACAAAAAATTCACCAGCAAATTCAAAATATCACCAGTAACTATTTACGAATTGAGAAAGAGCTGGTCTTAAAATTTTATCTTAATTACTCAAACTACAAAAAAAGTTTTCAGGTTTTTCTCCCTCGCTCCTTCGTGGTGCAATGGAGAAGCACGTGCAATTAACATCGAGGTGTCCGAGTTGTATTCCAGGCAAAGGCATTAAACATTTCTAATGTTTCCTGCTTCGACAAAACTAATGAGTTACATAGCACCCTAACTATTAAAAAAGGCTAGGCAATTGGATCCTTTCCTCTCTAGTCATCCTTTAAGTGGGAAGGATGCAATGTTTTTCTTTCTCCCTACTGCGTGCTTTCGTGCTGTAATTGGAAAGCCCATCTGACTAGCATCATGCAGTTCTTAGTTCGAATCTCATCGAGGCGACTAAATATTTTTCATGTTTCCTGCTTCGACAAAACTAATGATTCTAGAATGTTAACAAATTTGAGCCACAGTAGCCTTAAAATTTCTAAGAAATTAATTACATGCGGGAGCAGGAAGAAACTTAACTAAGGTGGTAACTTGTATTTTATAGTTAATCATAATCTCATTGTTGCCCTAAATATTGCCATTCAACCTACAGTAATTACTTCAGTAAAATTCCTTAAGAAGCATTTACAAGCACGGCGTACGGCTTATGCTCACTAAGATGGCGATCATCCGAGTGAAGGAAATGAGAGAAGTTTCATTATAGAAAGATTTTTTCGTTTGTTTATCCACTGTCTTATTATTTTTATATTAATTGTCCCTTCTCCTTTCGTCGTTAACTAACATCATGAAAATTAGTTAAGGAGTATATAAGAACAGCGTTCTCATCCCGCACTTCGAATTACCTAAATCAGCTTTAGGCTCATGCTAAACGTGCTTGTACATATATATATATAATGTTGTATGATTTTAAAGGAGGGAATCCATACTGGTAAGTTATATTTTGAAAGATGTTTTGAAGTGAATTTTGAATTTTATTCTTCATGATGATTTAACTCCAGTCACCGTTAAAACATTATTAACATTTTGCTTTCAAATTACTTCAAAACATCTTTCAAAATATAACTTACCAGTATGGATTCCCTCCTTTAAAATAATTCTACTTTATTTCAACTTAGGAGATAATATAATCAATTAATCAATATTGTTTAGGAAATAAATTATATATATATTATATAAAGAGTGTTATAATGTCCCGGACCCATTTTGATGTTTAATAACTCATACAATAATAAAGATAGATTAAAATTAATAACATAAATGGTTAGATAGACTCAAAAAGTTTCATGACCTTGTCAATGAACTTCCACATGTGGCTCCTTCGTCGCACGTAGAATATCAAGTCGATATTCAATTTCACGCCAGGTACCGGCAAGCATGTCGGCATCCACAGAGGCTATTGCGGTTGTAATTCTGGCTTTTAGGTCATCCATGCTCGACACTCTCCTCCTGTAAATGTCATCCTTTACAAATCCCCAAAGGAAAAATTCCATAACATTGCAATAGTTGCCAAAAACAAAAGTGAGAAAATGCAATTAATAAGCAGACGATATTTAGAAAAGTACATATATTTAGACTGGAAAATGAAATTATCTGAAATTAACCACAGGCGCAGACAATATTTATAAAAGTAAAGATATTCAAACCTGAAAAGGAAAATATATAAGTTATTCCATCAATAAATGCCATAAGTTTATTTATATCTTCATTATTTTATGAGTTATTAAACATCAAACTGGGTCCGGGACTTTATAAACACCCTGTATATAATGTTCAAGTTAGATATAATGTTTTTTACAATTAGTTTTTTAAGCAAGTCTACTTCTTTGCTAATTCAAGTTACTATTTTTATCTGTTAGTACTTAAGCATTTCGTGCGCTTAATTATTTAAAAGATGTTTATTCTTTATTTCTTAAAAATATTTTTATTACTTATTGTATAAGGTATTTCTCTCGTCTTCTTAGCATGCCTTCGTAGTGTAGTGGTCAGTACGCTGGGCTCGTATTTCCAGAGGTCCGTGGTTCGATTCCCGGCGAGGGCATTGCTCATTTTTCATCTCTCCTGCTTCGAAATAGCCTAATGACTCTACAATTGTTTTCTTATTAGTTAATAAACTTTTATTTTTTTTCTTTAAAAATCTTCTGTTTGTTCAACGATTAATCTGCATCTATCGTTCTCCAAATTCATTTTACTTATATCTAATTTTAATTCATTTTAATTCTAATTCATTCTAATTTTAATTGTAATTCATTTTACTTATTATCTAATTCATTTTACTTAATATCTAAATTACTATTAAATTTATAAAATATAAAATGCATGTTTTCTCGAGTCTTGTTTGATAAATAAAATGCATGCTATTTTAAAGTGTTCCTTTAATTTTTTTCATAATTATAATGTTTGAATAAATGTTTAATTTAATTAAATTTAATTGATTGCTTCTGTGATTCAGAAAAGTGATTCTTGTTGATAATTTTTCCGGTTGTTATTTGAGAAAGACCAAGGAATCGTCAACTTTTCTTAATTAATTTTGTGATAATTACCTCTGTTTCAGAACTTATTTCCACTGATTTGATTTTTTGTTTCGTGTTGTGTTTTGATTTGTGTCACCGTAATATTAGGGCGCATGTCATGGTTGCAGTAATAAGATATAATATATGTTAAGCATATTTGCTAATATGCTTAATGCATATTCTATCTTATTGTGTACATTGTAGTATGTCGAATAAAGAAAAATGTAAAGGAACGTGTTTCATTTCTTTTTTCCAGCTTTATATTTATTACATTGGATGGCGCATAGTTAATATTACAGTTGAAATAATGAATAACATATTTGCTTTCAGCATCACTAATTTTGTGTTATTCACGTTAAATGCATTATATGGACATATATTTAAATTAGGCTCTAAAAGTAACTCTTGGCAAATGGGTGAAACTGAAAACTTCTACTTGACAAGATCCATTGAGAGAATTCTTTGTTTATAACTCCGTTAGAATTTCGAGTCCTAATTCTTGATTTATTCGTGGAATATTGGCCTTGTTCTTGCAATCGTTAAATGTTTGCCTACTTTTACGTGGTGGATAGAAAAAATATTACAGGTTTTTTAATCTCGTGATTGCCAAAACTTTCCTCAAGAGAGCGATTGTATTTCGCTGAAAATGCTTAACCGTTTGTTAGACGCGTTATGAAAGTTAAAGGTTTGTTCATTTCTCCAAAAGAATACTGTGTTGGTTTTTAAAGCAAATTCGAACAACTTTCTTTCTTTGGTCGATGGAGAAGTTCTCCATCCTAATAACTTCAGCCGATTATACTGTCCTAAAAATGAGAAGAAATAATAGCAGTACAAGAAAACGTTATTCAGCATTTAAATTACTATAATGCTAATTACGCGCTGTAATATAATTGAAATAAAGTAGTATATCTTTTATCATTCCCGATCTTATAACAGACTTATTCTGCGAAGAGTGTTCTACCTTTGACAGAAAAAGTAGATTGTAGCTGCCCCCTCAAACTCCTGAACCACTTACCCATGATGCAAAGCGAAGCAAGGTCTGTTTCTGACAGGGAGATGTCAAGTAAACTCGGCTAGGGCGACGGTGTTGACGAAGATCCTTTTCCACATGGCCCTTCTTTAACGAAACTGAGTAGAAACAAATCATAGTTCAAGAAAGGAACATTCTCTGGTAAGTTTTCTCTATCCTGATTCCGTGCAGTTTCCTAAAATTTTTAAGCGATGACCAGTTTCTTAGTTTAATCTCCAGATTGGCCGTTGAACTGAATTGCATTCGTTAATGAAAACATGTTTCATGATTTTTTTATCTTGCCAACAGCTGTAATTGGCCGTTGAACTGAATTGCATTCGTTAATGAAAACATGTTTCATGATTTTTTTATCTTGCCAACAGCTGTAATTAATCTAATCACTTCACATTGATTACTAAGCATTTAACAAGCTTTCCTGTAAAATTTAAGAAAATATGCTTTTTTTGTCAAACCAAGTTAATAATATTTGTACGTAAGGTTTTTCTCAATTGAATTTAAATATTTTAATTTACAAAAATGATTTAAGTTTTAAAAGATAAAACAATGCCATATAATATAAAAATTAGGTGAAATTAGATTTGAAAGTTTTGAATTGGCATACAAAGTCCTTTTTTTCTATTAAGTCTCTGCAATATCAACTGAAATTTTCAGTATGAAAAAGGACTTGGTTAACTCCAAAATACTACAAAAATGAGAATGCTAAAAAATTACAAACATTGATAAGATTGGATAAATTTAAATTATAGCAGGCATGCTAAAAGCTATTGCCTAAATAATTAAGGATAAGGAACAAAGAATCCGATTAAAGTATTTGCAGTAACAAAATATTGTTTTGTGCTTTAAGGAATTTTTTTTATAAAAAATGATAACTCTATAATGAGGTAAAAAGCTTAATAATCAAACAATAAAATATTCTTAAGTTCTTGATTGTTAAACTGATTTATTTTTTAAATTTTGCCTTTTTTTATTCTGAAGGAAAAGTTAGCTGATAAAAAATAAAATCCAACATTTTTCCCTCGTCATCTTGTCCTGCTTTATCTTTGTGCATGTATTTGGAAAGCATATGATGATAAAAATTATTCATATATCCAGAAGATATATCAAGTTATGTAATCTTTTAAGATCAATATGAATTCTTTTTCTGATGAATGTAACATAAGAAAATTTATTACATAAAAAGAAGAAACTTCTGCATGTATAAAAAAAAGAATATTAGCTTAATTCTTTTAGCCCACATGGGCTATTTGGCCAGAAAGGCTATTAATTTTGTTGTGTCATTTTGCGTCGTCCACTATAAAACAGCGTTCACTTTTCAATTGTTGACACCAAATATTAGAGCCGTGCATTATTTGGTAGCCCTTCTACTGTGTTTAAAATTGCTTTTATGTAGGTTATATACGGCAAGTAGTGTGCTCTAATCTCTGTATATTCCTATGACGCGGTTTGCCGAAATTTCACCCCTATCCAAGCATTGCACTCTTCCTCCTTATAATTATATTCATGAAAATTGCTTCTTCTTTCTCTGAATCAAATCTTTATTATTGACATCTTTCATAAGTTAGAGCTGACGTAAGTGCTTACAGTGCTTCGATTTCAGTACAAGAGAAAATTGGTATTCTTGTTTAATAAACTTTAAATATTGATTTATTTCCTGTGTAGGAACTTGGCAGTATGTTCCTCTTCATGCAAAGCCGCTCACAGAGACATACGAAAGGTTGGTGATTTTAAGAACTTTTATATAAAAAAAGGAAATTAAATATTTTTAATGGCCGGAATTATTTAAGAGCCATTAGCCTTGCGCCACTCCAAGGGCAGGAAGTGGTAACCATTTTTTTATGGAAGCACCTAACTGGCGGCCACTGTTGCCTCCTGTGAATAGATTAACTGTTGCAACCATGCCTTCTCGGGGATCGAACACTGGCCCATCGCTGCAACAGTCACGGTCAATAAAATATTCACTAAAAATAGATGATTCTTTTCCGTCGCATGGACATTAACTCTGATGTAGAACCTTAGGTCGGAGGTTCATACGACGGCGTTTCGGTCACTAAAATATAATAGTCTACACAACATCATAAACTTTGGGCTATGGAACTATCAACTGCCTGAACTAATGTGACTGGCCTACTCTCAAATCTTCAATCTCCAGCTATGAGTACCAAGTACTCCGTAATGCGTCCAGTAATGTGTACCAAGGAATGAACTATGCTTACATAAACATCGACCAAACAGGTTCACAAATGTGTTTAAATATGTGTAAATATTGAGGTGTTCAAATGTGTAAATGTTCAGCCTCCAGCAATGAGCACCAAGTACTCAAAAATATGTTCTGCAATACTGCAAGAATACCAAGCAACTAATACCAGGTATTCAATATATACTCTAATGTATACCAACAGATGCAAAAATGCGAATAATACACTAATATAATGTACCAACAGGTGCAGCAATGTGTATATAGCATTAATACTATACAGCGAGTGTTTATGTTTTTAATCTCTTGTTATATGTACTAAATATTCAATTATGTGCTCAACAATGTGTACCAAAGAATGTACAACATTTACATAAGAATCCAAATAATAGGTGCACAACAATGTGCATACAGTATTAGCTTAAATTACCAAGCGCACATTTTCAAATCTCTAGCGATGTGTACCAAGTATTCAATCCAGTGACGTGTACTAAGGAATGTACTATGCTTCCGTAGGCATCCAATAACCAGGTGCAAAACAAAGTATATAGAGGACTATAACTAAAATCTCGCAAGTGCTTAAATTTAAATCCACAGATAGGTGTATGAATAAAATAAGTCTCCAAACGAATATGTGCATATATCTGTGTAAATAGCATAATTATAATTAAGCCAGTGTTCAATTTCATATCCTCAGCAATGTGTTAGTTATATATAAAAATTATAATTAAGCAAGTATTTACTTTCAGTACCAAGTAATGTGCACTAAACATTCAACAATATTTTCAGTAATGTATAGTAATTATAATTAAGCAAGTGTTTATTTTCAAATCCTCAATAATGTGTACTAAGCATTTAGCAATGTCTTCAGTAATGTGTGCCAAATTATGGAAATCATGATAATGTGTATCTTAAATTATGAGCAACTAAATGTAAATGTGTACCAATGTTCTGTAAATGAAAATGTGTACCTGTGTTTCAATCCCAAGTAATGTGTACTAAACATTCAGCAATGTGTTCAGTAATGTATAGTAATAATTAAGAAAGTTTTTACTTTCAAATCCTCAGTAATGTGTACTAAGCATTCAACCTAAATGTACCAAGGTTGCTTTAGATAAGGATGGACGTGGGAGCTATATCAATTAACCAATATGGTAGAGAGGTGATTGCCACGTCCTCCGTCACTCACGCACTCTGTGGATAACTGCAACAATAGTACGGACACACATCATTAGGTGTGTAACTGATTAGAATACGAAGTTATGACGTATTGAAGTAGACATAGGTTTAGAGACTGGTTAATATATAATATAAGTTCCACTGTCCGTAGCATGGATCCTATCCATGACAATGTAATGATTAATTGTTTGTATATATTTTTTTTCAAACGGATTATGATGTAACAATTATTGTAAAGATGGCATTGTCAATGTAGCTTTGTAATATTTCTCTCATTGATTCAATGAATGCCGCCGGCAGTGGATGGTAGATTCTTTTCCGTCGCATGGACATAACTCTGATTAGTATAGAACCTTAGGTTGGAGGTTCATGCGATGGCGCTTCGGTCATTAAAATATATAATCTAATTGTTTTCCTGAAGAGTATTATGTGTGTTTAAAATATCATCAATGTAATGGTTCTCACAAACGTAACTTCTTAAAATCTCATTAATAATTTGACTACAGAAAATAATAAAATACGTGTGTCATAATATTTTCTGACCCCTGTTCTTCTCATCGGAGAGGAAGGGATGGATGGTTTTGTTGGACTATCAAGCAAAGCAGGCAACTGCTAATTGTGGATCGATGCCTGAAATAAACTTCAGGTACCCTGTGTCCGAGCACATTTTGCTATTTTAAGACATGTGCATGAACTCTTTCTTATCAGTGGCGTCGAATTATATTATTAATGAAATAATTGGTTTAGTTAACTATTTTCAGATATTAGGTAATAGGGTTTTTCAGTAATATATTTCAGCAAAACGTAATACAGCGTTGCTTTTCATTTATTGTACATTAATGTCTGACCTATCCCATCTTCTTTTAATATTTTGAACATGTAGAACACCCGAAAATTCAAAATAGTCCAACCTGGTTAATATACGTATAATACGTTAAACTACACTGCTGGCCATTAAAATTGCAACACCATGAAGGAAAGCAAATACAAAAATATTTATAGAAAGTAAACGGTATAGCAAGACGACAAAATTAATAAATTTGTCAGCACTCTGAGGGTTTTACAGGGCTGCGATATTAGTAGAAACAGCTGCCACTCCTGACAGCTAAAACGGTCCTTACCCGATTAAGCATGAAATCGAACTGCCCTAGGAGAACAGAAACGGACAACTCACTCCATGCTGCTTCAGGTCTATGCCACACACTTCATCAACCGTATTAGCTGGAGACGAGTGGCAGGGCAGTCTCTCAGAAACACATGACCAGATGTTTTCAGTGGGTGACAAATCTGGAGACCGTGTAGGCCAGGGTAGCAATTGAGTACCCTGTGTATCGAGAAAGGTCAGAACATGACGTGCGACATGTGATCTGGCATTACCGTTTTGGAAGATGGTGTTGGGCAGGCCTCGAAGATAGGACACAACCACTGGACGTAAGATGTCAGAAATGTTTCGGTTTTCGTTCAAATTACCATCGATCCGAACTAGAGATATGAGTGTCGTGTACCCAATGACTATCTGTGCCATCACACCAGTTACAGGGCCCTTATGCCGATATGGAATGCAAGCAGACGACGTGCGGTCTTCTCAGAGCCTCCGGACACGTATACGGCCATCAGAATACGGCACGCCGAACCGGGACTCGTCTGAAAATGCGACATTGTGCCACTTCTGTATCCAGCTTTGTCGTCTGGAGCACCGTTCCGTCTATGAAAGTATATTTTAGCGAAAAATTTAAAAATTGGCAATATCATAACTTTTGTCGCCCAGACGGTATAGTGGTTAAGAGGGTCTACTGCGCACCGAAGGGTCCGGGTTCTAATCCCCGAGAAGACATGAATGTTTGAAAACGTACGCTGTTCATGCGGCATGGGAGCAAAATATGTGTCGAGCCGAATGTCCTCTCGTGCGATTTGGTGGAATGGGACAGGGGTGGGAGACCCCGGACGCATATAAGCTATCTGTACCGCATAGGGAAAAGTCCACACTAGTGATTGGACATACTTTCCTCCGATCACATCATTTTCTCTTAGCGTAATGACGTTTATAGGCAGGATGGTCTCTACGTTTTTTTTTTTTTTTTTTTTTTTTCCGTTGAATGGCACCTGGAAGCGTGAAAATTATCATTTCTTTTCTTTGAAACGAAAAAATTTAGCTGCAACGTTTTGCATTGCCTTCTTGTTTCATAATAAAATTATAACATCCTTCAAAGAGGCTGTTAATATCAGAAGCAATGTTTAGGCGCTTAGATTATATTAAAAGCCGAGTTTTTAATTTAGTGAAAAAACCAAAACACGATGATCTTGATCCAACTGTAAATATATTATTATTGCAGTGTTGCTGCGGTCTGTTCGTTTCACATTGCAGAAAATATTTCCTTTGTAAATGTATGTTATTTCTATGTTAATGCCCCCATGTCTTTCACATTTCTAATATTCTGTTGCCTTAAGTGAAAGAAAAACCCGCATTTAGCATTATCGCTGAATTTAATACAAGTGTATGAGGAAAAGAACGTCCTTGTCTGACAAACATTATTTTTATGCAAAGGTGCACATTAAAAAATTGGCAATATTCATAAAGTAATATTATTCAATTTGAAATACGTATTTATATTTCTCTGTTCCAAATCTATGTTAGTCTAACTTCAAGACTAAATCAAACTTATAAAATAAATCAAATAACTTTTTCAGGACTGATTGATTATATATATATATTATGAATTTACTGTGTACTACGTTAGCTCCCAACATCGTTTTTGCTTTTTCCGAAAACTGACGTGTCTCATGCTTTCGGGGATTGCACCTGCAAAGAATGTTGTATAATGAACATGAAATAATGAATTAATAACAACGACACCTTTAATATGAAGATTTTTAAATTAAGAATATATTTATTAAAATCTCTTCAATTAATACACATTTAAGGAGCTAGCACATGAGGAAATAATACTTTTTCTCTTTAGGAAAAAAATCGCTACATTTGTACGAAGTAACAAGGAAGTATTGTAATCGCGAAAAGTTTCAGGCAGCATATTTCAACGAAAATATCCATTTTGACCGCTTTCAAATGCAATTTAACGATGTTTTTGCGTGATATCTGTACGTAAGGACAGAGTAAAAGACTCGTTTCCTTCCAAAAAATTATAAAACTGCTTTAAAATGAATTCTGAAGAGAATTTTTCGTGGCGTCTGTACGTACGTACGTATCTCGCATAACTCAAAAACGAGTAGCCTTCGAACGTTGAAATTTTGTGTATAGGACTACTATAGCATGTAGATGTGCACCTCGTATTTTGGTTGCAATCGGCAGCCCCAAACGTATATAAATATATAAATAAATATATATATATGAGCCGGGTAACAGAGTGGATATATATATATATCCACTCTGTTACCCGGCTCAGTGATCTCAGTTTCTTTACTCTTATATGTTTGTAAATTGTACACTTTTTTGCTTTAAAAATGATTGAATTATATTGTTTTTATCTTCCGGTTAAGGTTTTTATGCATTTAGTAAATCTGTATGAATTATTTTTAGAATTATCAACAATTTAAAAGTTGTTTAAGTGCCGCTAAGCCTAATAATTTTTTTCATGGCGGCCATTGCTTGTTTACATTTGAAACAGTAGAATAGTGGATTTGTTGCCAATCTAGAGAAACGTAGCTTCGCATCAACAAAAATAACGCCTTCATTTATTATTCCGAATTAAATCATGCTTAATCCTTTCTGGAATTTTTTCGAGGAAATAAGTGTTTAAGATTTACTTCGTAATTTTTAATACAGATATTTTGAGTTTTTATGTATTTTTGCCTTGTTGCGAAGTGAGAACTGAATTAATTGAATGAGAAATGCTCAGTCGTCTGTGAAAAAGTGTTTCTTTTTTGTTTTGTTTGCTTATTTTCTTTTATACATCGTTCTAGGTTTATTATAGTGAATTTTAAAGAATGCATTTATTGTATTGTGGTTTATGCGTTCTCGACGAAATAGATTTGATTCAATCCAGTAAGTTTAAACGAAATGCAAGAAAAAATGCGTATAATTTAATATTCCGTACAAGGAAGTCATGTGGTGTACACATCAGATTTTTTATATTAAATTCACCATACTACAGTGTTGTAAGTAGTGTAATCTCATAGCAAGAAAAATACAGTGCACGTAATAATCTTTACGGTACTGCTATCAAAACGTAAACAAACGGTATGGAGGTGTAACCTTGAGCCCAAGCAAAGTGAAGGCTCTCCTAAGTGTAGAACATGGACCTTATAAGAAATAGACCAGCCCAAATGGGTATTGTCCCTTGTCCTGGCGCATTCTTCCCGGCTGTCACCGTGACCACATGCGGAGGATAACGCCTCATTTCACAAATTAGAATCTTTGAAACTGAGATTGATTTTTAAAAATTTAGCAAGTTTATCAAGCATAATTAATTTTCTAAATAATTATAAAGCTGTTGCATGCTTTCAGGTCTGGATATATTTTTAGCTTTTTCTCTGCCAGTAAAGAAATGTGTATCTACTTCTTTTAAAAAAAAATATTTTAAATCTGAACTAATAGAAAAATTCAAACAAGCAATTTTCTCTTACAATTTTTATGCTTTTTATTGGTGTAAATAAGTAAAAAATACTAAAATCGAAAAAATGGAATTTTGAAAGTTTTTGTTTTTAAGTCTTAATTTAACTGCTTTTTTAAAATGATAGGTGAATATTATAGCACGATATTCTACAAATGAGTTTTATTTCAATAATATTTCATAATACATCATAGTGATAAACGCTTTTAACACTTTAGTAATTTTAATGCATTTATTCTAATGTTATAAATTTGTATTTAATTGTAATCATGAATTTTGCTAGCATTTTATAGTGATTACTTTTTAAATTTATTTCTAGTTCTGCATAAGATTTTTTTATTTACTGTGAATTTAATTTATTAGCCCAAAAAGGGCGGTAGCCCAGGAAGGCTATTAGTTTCGAAACGTCATTTTGCTTTGTTTCACTATAAATGTCCGTTTCACTTTGCAGACTGTTGCCACCCAATATTATCGCCCTATATTATATTTAAAGAAATTAAATAATGAAGAATCTGCATGAATGTTTGTATGTTTCTCGCATTGCGAAAAAACGACGGAATTTTGTGCCATCAAATTTTTAATAACGTAATCCTCCACCCGAACATGGGCACCTGGACGATTAATTTCGAATTTATTTTAATCAATTTCATATTTTGTAACTTTAACGAAGTTTTGATTAACAAACTTAGGGAGTTCAAAACGAGCAATGGCAACCCTGTTCAGAAAACAACATTTTCATCTCCAGCGCGGAAATTCTAAAGATATGCCATTTTCAAATATTTTGTGATATTGCTCTTGAATTGAATTTTATGTGTTTTATTTTCCAAGAACATAATATTTAATAAATAAAGTTAACACACAAAACGCTACAAAAAACGCTCCTTTGGGCGTAATATAAAATCAAATCTGAGTGCTTCCAGAGTTTATCTTTTTTCTCGTCATTACACTCAGAAAAGTTTATGCTCCGAATTTTATGAACTACTAAAATAAATAATCATCTTGTAATAGTAAAAATTAATGATCATATAATCAAATAAATGATCGTCTTGTTATTCTATAATAATTTTAAAAACTACTGCTTGAAAATGCTCATAAAATCGAAGAAAATTATCAGATCTTGTTTAATTTTACCTTATTTGTTTCAAAGCATCAGGTGCTAATTTTACTTTATTTATACACAAAAATAAGTTCATAATTTTTGCGTTTAGAATTTTTACTGTTTAACTAAAGTAAAGAAATTTATACAAGAATTACGCTTGAAAAAAATGCGCAAAATGCAGTAAAAAGTGCTTTAATGAGATATATTAAATCTCATTTGAAAAAACAATGACTTTTCGTAATCTCATCACTTATACAACGTATCACATTTAATAATTAAAAACAGGTACGTGATACAAACGCCATAGGTTTCCATGTTAAAGTAAGCCAGATTGTCCCTACTCCTTCTTGCGGACATGTGGATGACGCAGGCTCCGGCCACTGGGTTCTCTTATAAGGGCCATGGTGTAGAATGAAATGATGTCATCAGAATCCAAATCCAATCACGAGGAGGAACATTTCCCCATGTGTGCAGAATGCTTATATGCACCCCGTACCATTCCCCCTGTCTGCTGTCCCTCAAAATTGGGGTGGCAAGTCCAACTTCTCTTTGGAGTAGGCCCTGACAACCATTGTTCCATGTAATTTTGGTCACGATAAAACCAACAACAGTACTATAATTTTTGAGTACCTGGTAGCATTAACAAGTAACAAGTTATGTAATATTTTGAAAATATATAACTTTTATCATCTCTTTGGAATATAAAACGTTGAATTGTGATTAATTTTGAACATTTTAAAATCACTTATATTGACTTTTTATAAATTATTGGAAGTTAGTTGTAATATGAGCGTTTTACTTCGTTTGTTAACAAACGTAACAAAACAAATCGTTTTAAATAACTGTGTCCCTGTCATAGATCACTCTTAATTTTTCATGATTTCTGTAAATATTATCAAAGCTGAATATCTGGAAATAAAAAATGGAGATTTTTATCTTTTGGACAGGTATTTTAGAAGCCAAGTGAGATAACTCCTAACAACAAGTATGATCTATTGTTTTAATTCATTTTAGTTTTCAATTTCGCTTAGTCTGTTTATAATTAACTGATTCATTATCGAATAATATTTTAATCGTACCGGCGTTCAAAGATATACCTTATGAAAATATATCTAAAATATTATATGATTTAGCATTGGAAATAATATAAAATTATCCCTATTACATTCACATAACTGCTATTTATAAATCACAGTGAGGCAATATTAAGAATTAGTGCCTTCTATCTCATCTGATTTATAATTGTTTATTCTATGAAATTCTGTGATGTAAATCAAAAGAAATTTTTACAAATATAAATAATAATACAATAATAATATTTTTAAAAATAAATAAAAATAACCTCATCTGATTTATAATCGTTTATTCTATGAATTTTGTGATGTAAATGAAAGAAATTTTATAAAGATAAAATAATTTACATAAATAAAAAATTAAATTAAAAAAAAACAAAATCTGAAATGTTTCAGATTTTAAATTACGTCCAAAGGGGCGTTTTTTAACATTTTGTGTGTTACCTTTCTTTATTAAATATCATGTTCCTCGCACTTAAACCATAAGATCCAGTGCAACAGCAATATCGCAAAATAGTTTTAAAACGAGCATATCTTTAGAATTTCCGATACAGAGACTCACGCGCTGGAGATAAAAATGTTTTTTCTGCACAACGTTGCCATTGCTCGCTTTGAAATCCTTGAGTTTGTTAATCAAAAATTCGTCAAAGTTTTAAAAAATAGGAAATCGATCATAAAACAAATTTCAAATTTCAAATTTGGTCTTCCACATGCTCATATTCGTTGGAGGATTACGTTATTCAAAATTCGATGACTCTATGTACCGTTGTTTTATCACAATACGAGAAATATACATACATTTATGCAGATTTTTCATTATTTAATTTCTTCAAATATAATGCAGGACTCTTAACATTTTGTGGCAACAGTTTGAAAAGTGAACCGACATTTATGAGTCCGACGCAAAATGCCAAAACGAAACTAATAGTCCTTCGGGATTCAAATCCCTTTGGACTAATAAATTTTATAAAAAATTAAATAAAAAAACTATGCAAGCCGTAATTTATTGTTTATTAAGATTCGTAAAGATGAAGGTATTCTTCAGTTTGTCTTTTTGTATTTCGTAAAATTTTCATTTCGAGTTGTAATTACTTTATCTGAATTGAAATTGCTTTATGTTATGCTAACAATAGTTCACATCTATTTACACTGAGTTTTGCTATTAAAATCATTTTAGTAAATTTACAGTACTAATCTTTAAATAAGTATAAACTTGAGAGGGGCTAGTTAAAATTTGTTAAATATTCTTCTACATTCAAGAATTTTATTTTTGTAATGATATTCAGAAAAACATTTGGAGCTAGAGTAACGACGTTCTGAAGGCAAAAAGTGACCGAAGGACAAAATTTCATACCGAAATATTAACATATCTTTAGCAAAAGAATGCAGAGAATTAGACGATTTGTTTTTCTTTCTAATTACGAAACTGATAATGTCCCCTTTTATTTTTCATTAATTTTGCAAATATTGTATTGTTTATTAGTGCCTTTATTATGTTTTAACATGTTTATAACGGTTACTTAGAATATATTTCACAAAAAGTGAGGATGAAAGCGAGGGTGTCGGGGGGACACTTGACTTAAGTCGAAGAGGAAAAGAAATTGGTACTATTCGGTTTCCAGGGCCGTAAAAAATCGCTCAACTATTGTTGATGCCCATGCTGCCAAAAATAATTGCGGCAAGAAAGGAAGTATAATAGTAAATAACTTTCTAAGATTGATGTTTTAATTTAGATGAAAGGTTAATTTTATATAATATTTTTATTATTATAATTTATATGAAAAAGGCTAAACATGACTGAATGGAAGCATAAGAGTAAAAAACTATTTCAGATCATTATTATAATTGATATAAAAATTGCTAAACATAACTGAATGGATGCCTGCATCGCTATTTCGCTGCCGACTTATCGCTAAGCATAATTTCATCTCGTTGGTTGTTCAAACGTAATTTTCTATTATAATGTATGATGCCTTTTCTTTGAAAATATTCAGAATCGGAATTCGGAAGTGCAGAATCGCTCCCTTATTTGTTTGCTGCTTTTTACAAGGGTAAAAATAATTGGATTTTTGTCAATTTTATTTTACTTTTTACATAGATAATGTCAAGGGAATGCGCAGTGCCATTTTTGTGCAATTCTGGGATTTTTTTTTTTAAGTGAAAATAGGTCGATGTGCACATGGATACCGAGTATGTGCAATTCTTAAAATCGCGTCAAGCAGTGGGTGATTCTGCACTTTACTCGAAATTCTATTGCCGACTTTTCATCATGTGCAATTCCAAAATTGTTAAATCCATAGGATATTACGAGGATCGTAAAAAAGGATTTAAAAATTAAACTAGTATGTCAATGGCGTCTTAAGAAATATAGAACTATATAAACTTACGCAATCTGAAACCAACGCGTACGCTAGATTTGGCGCTTTTGCGCATACATTTTCGCTGCAATTTTTTACGGCCCTCAAAACAAAAACAGTACCAAGAAATTTTATTACTACTAATCGAAAAAAAAAAAGTTTACTACTAGTCAATTTGGCATTAATATATCAAGATCTATAAAAAAGTTCCTAACCTCAACGAAACTACTACATTCATATTGAATTCTATAGTCCTTCACTTTAATCTCACTAATTAGATAAAACTCAACTTACAAATTTGGTTTAAACTTCAAATTACCAGTTTGGCTTTTTGCTTCTTACTTGAGCAAAAGACGAAAAAAAACCTTCGCATTTATTAATTACTCTTAATTGAACGGGAGTTGGTTTGCTCCCCTTGAAAAGTCAACCAATTTCCGATCAATAACGATAATTACTTAATTTATAGATTAATTTTCAATTTAAGTTTCCATTTCTATTTTTCATGATTAAAATTGAAATTTCCTTTTAAAAATTTTTTTCGGGAATCAATTTTAAATGCTTCTGACTTAATTCAAATACAATTCTCCTAAGGAGATAATATATTCAATATTACATTAGACATATATATATATCCACTCTGTTACCTGACTGTGTGAGCTCAAATTTTTGTTCTTATATATTGGAAATTGTGCATTTTGCTGTAAAAAAAGGATTGAATTATGTTGTTCTTATTTTGTGGTTAAGTATTTTATGCCTTTAATTAATCTGCTGATAATAGTTGCAAAATTATCAAAAATTTAAAAGTGTTAGCGGTACTAAGCCCGACGAGGCCGCCATTTGTTGGCATTTAAAACTTTTAGCAGAATAGTGACTGAAGTCAGTTTGCGCCTCCATCTTCAGTGTCTTTTTGCCGAGTGGGGCCAAAAGTTTAAATTATGTGCTTCAAAAATTTTGTCTTTATGCCCGCTAGCCGAATTGCTTGTTTTTTCGAACTCTAATTTTAACTGCAAAAGTTTTAATTGTATTTCATGTTTTATTTTATCCGTATTTTACAATTTTTAACGGAGATGTTTTGAGATTTTATGGCTTTGAGGTGAAGTGAGAACTGAATTAATTGAGTGGGAAATATATTTCTAATGAAATTCGAGGAAATAAGTTTTAATAAAATGAAGCAAAAATGTGTATAAATTATTAGACTGTGCAATGTTTTTTTTAATTGAAACTCCGAGCTTTTCCAGGCTTTGCGGATTAGAAAGTTTGAATATTCTATCTCTCATATTAAAATTAGCCGTAGACCGAATTAAAATATGGGGGATAATCAGATGTTACGGTTCCGTTAACTAAATAACATACTAAGGGTAGTCGAATTATTTTCTTACAACTGGAACCTTGCTATTCTACTACAACAGAATTACTAAACCATTGATAGCAGTAACCGTTTACCCCTCTTACCTCTTAACAGTAAGCACTGCAATCGAGTAATTAGCAAGATGTTTTGTGACCAACAACAGGAATTGGGAAGAGTCGTATAATACTGATCGTAGTGCGGATAAATATTAAGAGTTAATAATAAATACGTCTACATTATTAAATACAATCATCTTATTACAATACCGACTTTGGCTCAGCATCATCTGAGCGGTAAATTTATTGGACACTGGTAGTTCAATTCGAGGTTCAAATCCCAGCTAACGGCTGGCTGCATGGGCGTTTTTACGGTTTCTCCATGTGTAACGTGTGTTCGAGCTAGTTTCCCTCAGAAATTCTTCCACGAAGGCCTCTCTACCCTTAGGCTGATATCCCTCGTGTGCTTTGCCATAATTAAGCAAAGCTAATCACATTTGCTGCTTCATACATGAGTGTAAAGTCCCAATCACATTATGTTTCGGCTACGCGGGACTTGATGTCGAAAGGGACAATTCTAAGAATCCGCATAATTTCAGGAAATCCACGTAGCTAGGTTACCATTCTCACTTACTACAAAGACTTGAACGCCAAACACTAAACGATTATCGCTCAACTTGGGATAACGTGAGGCTTCAGAAGCAGAACTTTCGTCTGATTGGTTGTCTGAGACCGGGACTGAGTTCTAGCTGAGACATTTTCGGTCAGGTTTGAAAAATTCTCACGTAGCCGCAACATTGTTTCCCTAGCTAGGCGGGACTTCGCTTCAGGGGGGGCTCTTTTTTTTTTCTAGGAATCCTCCCATTTAAACCAGTGCTACCAGAATCTCGTTTCTCAGAAAAGTCCCGACTAGCAGGGACTGTAGCCATGTGTGATAACCTCTTTAGAATCGAGTACCTTTTCATGCAGTCTCTAATACCGTAAAACATAGATCGAGATCGATTTAATATACTGGTGGGAGTCGGATGGTTATATTTCATTTTTTGAAGCTACGAATATTAGTTTCTACATTTAATTAAGAAATGCATTTTTTATTGCTCTTCATCTGAAATATTTTTTCCAGTTTAATCATTTCAAATTTATGAAAAAAGGATCACGTAGTTTGAATCTAAGGATAGGATAATATTTTTAACAGGACACGGAAATATCTAACTTTGTTGATTCCCTAAGGACACCGTACAATTTTAAAGAAAAGATTAAATGCTGATGGTTTAATAAATCTTTTTCTTGACAGGATATTTTGTTACTCCTCAGCCTGTCTAGCTCTCAGGAAGAAATTCGAACCAAAAGACGTCTAGGCAGCTAATTTCCGTCGGAGGTACAACCGTCAGTTCTTGTCAAGAGTACTTATTACAGGCTAATTACAGCAAGCTCAGGATCTGCTAATAATGCATCAAAAAGAGCGTGTGTGTAAATTTAGAATTCACGAGACTGGATATAGCGAACTCATTACAAGAATAAGTGATTAAAGGGTAAAATAAATTAGTCATCGCTTAGGTTTTGAGTAACGCTTTATGACTAGGATTTGACAGATTTTTAAAAATTCTCTTTTCAGATGTTTTCATTAATATTTTCGAGTATTAAGACACAATAACACGCCGAATAAATACTAATTCAGAAGTCAAACAACAAAAATCAGCGTTAATTTACAAAATTTTCACAGGACTAGTTTCGATGGTTTTACCGAACCATCATCTTCAGCTGCAAAACCGCAAATGAACAAGATAGGAAATAATGTTTAGATAAGATAAGAAAGCCTGGACAAGAATAAGCAAGTGGCGCCATCTGTTGGTGAAACCAGAACTTAAACATAATTTCTCTAAAAGCCGAAGGCAAATTTGGATTGGAATTAGGATCGTTAACTAGAAAAGAAAGATTTTTATGAATGTGAAATGCCTCTAGGAAATCCAGTTCTCCAATGGAAGATGTTTCTTGAATAATTTTGGCAGCAGAAAAATTGAAAGTGTGATTTTCGGACCAACAATGTTGAGCAACGGAAGACTTCTGTGTTTCCTTTTTTCTAACATATGCCTCATGTTCTTTGACGCAAAATTTTAAGGCTCTCTTAGTTTGGCCAATATAAATTAAACCGCACTGGCAAGGAATCCTATAAATACCCCAGGAATTCATATCCGGAATGGGGTCCTTGAGTTTAGAAGTTGGAATTTTATTGATGGGAGAGTAAACAACCCGAAAGTTAAATTTCTGCAAAATATGTGCAACTTTATAGCTAATTGATGGAAAGAAGGGAATGACAACAGAATTTTTATAATCTCCTAAAATAAGAGTGTGGCTTTTAGTGTGTTGAGATGAGAATTTTTTAACTGCTTGATTAATAATGTTGGGTGAAAAGCCCCTGTCAATAGCTATTGCTTTTAAATAATTTAGTTCTTCATCAAGGGCTAGTTTGGAGGAGCAAACTTGAAGAGCACGGAAAACATAGGAATAAAATGAAGCTAACTTTTGTTTAGTCGGATGACATGATTTAAAGTGTGGTGGAAGGCAAACCGATGAAGGTTTACGGTAAACCGTAGTACTGAAGTTGGATGTGTTACGTGTGGCCAGAATGTCGAGAAACGGAAGAGAATTGCAAGTCTCAAGTTCAAAAGTGAACTGAATAGCAGGATCAATAGAATTCATTGTTGAAAGAACTCTATTTAAATAATCTTTATTACCTTCAAACAGGGTAAAAGTATCGTCTACGTAGCGGAACCATGCCGGGAAGTTTAAAGTTTCAAACAATTTTGATTCATAATAATGCATGTAGATATCAGCCAGGATGGGACTGAGGGGGCTTCCCATGGCTAATCCCTCAGTTTGCTTGTAATATTTATTTTGGAAAACAAAATGTGTTTGTTTCAAACAGAGTTGAGTGAGAGAAATTAGCTCATCAATTTCGATGCAAGAGAAATGAAATTCGTGAAGTCCGGTTTCTAGACATCTTAATGCACCCTCCAGTGGGACATTGGTGAATAATGATTTTACATCAAAAGAAACCATGAGTAAATTACGAGGAGAAATGTTTTTAACCTTTTTTACAAACTCTATTGAATTTTTTATGGTGTAAATGTTATTGTCTAATAGAGTGGAAAATCTAGAAACTAAATATTTAGCTAATGGATACGAGGCAGTACCTAAATTTGATACAATAGGGCGGAAAGGAATACCACTTTTATGAATTTTGGGAAGAGCATATAATCTGGCACAATTCGCAACAGATGGGATAAGCGAATGTTTTAAGTTGCTTGAAATGATTTGCGAAGATTTATCGCAGTTTTTATTTTGGATAAGTCCGAAGGTGAAGGATCTTTAGGGATAGGATTATATGGTCAATTCATTTATTTCAATTTTATTCAAATCAAATCTAATCAAAAACCTTCGAGTCGCGTTTCAAGAATTCTGTTAAATTGCAAACTTGCCTTACTTCGGTCCGTGATAAGGGATACACGTCAACAATTGTCCAAAATTGAACATGAACTCTATAAGCTTCATCTGGAACTCGCTAAAACATATCCAAAATTCACTGCCCTTGAACAAAAGTCTTGGTCTAGAACGGAGAATGCAGTTAACCGTCATAAAAACACCCTTGCAGTTAAATTCGAAAAACTTCTTTTACAGTATTCCAGTTTAAGTAGTTCAAAAAATCTTCCCATTTTAAACATCAAGCCAATAGTTAATATTTCTAATGTTAGTCTTTCAGAAGAACAAGAGAGAATTCTAAAGTATAATTTTAACTTCTCACAAAACTGTAAACCCCCGATTCCAAAGATTTTGGCTCCTATCGAAAAAGCTTTCAAGTTCAGTAAAGTTTCAGATTCACAGAAAGAAATGATTAGGCATCTTATTGCTCATAATGTGAAATTCAATAATAAACCTTTGAAACCAAGACTAACTGCGAGAGAAAGAGCTACAATGCGCGAAATTCATTCTAACCCGGATATTATCATTTTAAAGGCTGACAAAGGTGGCCAGATAGTCGTCATGGATAAGAACACTTACATCGATAGTGTCACTAAACTCCTAAACGAAGGACCATATAATCCGATCCCTAAAGATCCTTCACCTTCGGACTTGTCAAAAATAAAAACTGCGATCAACTCTTCGCAAATCATTTCAGGCAACTTAAAACATTCGCTTATCCTATCTGTTTCAAATTGTGCCAGATTATATGCTCTTCCCAAAAGTCGTAAAAGTGGTATTCCTTTCCGCCCTATTGTATCAAATTTAGGTACTGCCTGGTATCTATTAGCTAAATATTTAGTTTCTAGATTTTCAACTCTATTAGACAATAACATTTACACCATAAAAAATTCAAAAGAGTTTGTAAAAAAGGTTAAAAATATTTCTCCTAGTAATTTACTCATGGTTTCTTTTGATGTAAAATCAATATTCCCCAATGTCCCACTGGAGGGTGCATTAAGATGTCTAGAAACCGGACTTCGCGAATTTCATTTCTCTTGCATCGAAATTGATGAGCTAATTTCTCTCACTCAACTCTGTTTGAAACAAACACATTTTGTTTTCCAAAATAAATATTACAAGCAAACTGAGGGATTAGCCATGGGAAGCCCCCTCAGTCCCATCCTGGCTAATATCTACATGCATTATTATGAATCAAAATTGTTTGAAACTTTAAACTTCCCGGCATGGTTCTGCTACGTAGACGATACTTTTACTCTGTTTGAAGGTAATAAAGATGATTTAAATAAAGTTCTTTCAACAATGAATTCTATTGATCCTGCTATTCAGTTCACTTTTGAACTTGAGACTTGCAATTCTCTTCCGTTTCTCGACATTCTGGTCATACGTAACACATCCAAATTCAGTACTACCATTTACCGTAAACCTTCATCGGTTTGCCTTCCACCACACTTTAAATCATGTCATCCGACTAAACAAAAGTTAGCTTCATTTTATTCCTATGTTTTCCGTGCTCTTCAAGTTTGCTCCTCCAAACTAGCCCTTGATGAAGAACTAAATTATTTAAAAGCAATAGCTATTGACAGGAACTTTTCACCCAACATTATTAATCAAGCAGTTAAAAAATTCTCGTCTCAACACACTAAAAGGCACACTCTTGTTTTAGGAGATTATTCAAATTCTGTTGTCATTCCCTTCTTTCCATCAATTAGCTATAAAGTTGCACATATTTTGCAGAAATTTAACTTTCGGGTCGTTTATTCTCCCATCAATAAAATTCCGAGTTCCATACTCAAAGATCCCATTCCGGGTATGAATTCCTGGGGTATTTATAGGATTCCTTGCCAGTGCGGTTTAATTTATATTGGCCAAACTAAGAGAGCCTTAAAATTTCGCTTCAAGGAACATGACGCATATGTTAGAAAAAAGGAAATACAGAAGTCTTCTGTTGCTCAATATTGTTGGTCCGAAAACCACACTTTCAATTTTTCTGCTGCTAAAATTATTCAAAAACATCTTCCGTTGGAGAACTGGATTTTCTAGAGGCATTTGACATTCATAAAAATCTTTTTTTTCTAGTTAACGATCCTAATTCCAATCCAAATTTGCCTTCGGCCTTTAAAGAAATTATGTTTAATTCTGGTTTCACCAACAGATGGCGCCACTTGCTTATTCTTGTCCAGGCTTTCTTATCTTATCTAATCATTATTTCCTATCTTGTGCATTTGCGGTTCTTCAGCTGAGGATGGTGGTTCGGTAAAACCATCGAAACTAGTCCTGTGAAAATTTTGTAAATTAACGCTGATTTTTGTTGTTTGACTTCTGAATTAGTATTTTCGAGTATATTTATAATTTTAATTTTGATGCTTGTTGTAAATTACAGTGTAATTACTTTTATCGTTTACATTTTAAAATATTGAATCTTATTTTAGACCCATATATCAGTTTCAAAAATCAGTGTTAGTTCAATTTGTGTTATCTTCGTTTTCAAATTAAAGTAAAGCATTACATTTTTAACATTTGCTTTAAATCTCATTTAACACTTTTTTCGACACATTATTTTAAATCGTGTTACATACACATATTGTTTAAACATGTTATTTAAATCTATATCGATACATATTATTTTAAATCATTTAGCTATAAATATTATCTTTCAATGAAAGGTTTATGCCGTAGAGACATTAGGATATTTAGAAGCAGGCAAGATGAAAAATGAGCAATCGCCTTCGCCGGAAATCGAATCACTGATCTCTGGAATACTGGCCCAGCGTGCAGAACAACTACACCACGAAGGCACGCTAGGAAAGTGGGAGAAATACCTTATAATGCATAATATGAAATAATATGATACCTTATAATGTATAATATGGTAGGTTGACAGGTAGATAGATACAACAAAATGGATGGGATTGGATTATTTAATTACGGCAAAGCACACGAGGGCTATCTGCCTAAAGGGAGGGTTGCTTTCGTGGAGGACTTTCTAAGGAAAACTGGCTCGTATACACGTTACACATGGGGAAAACCACGAAAACGCCCGTGCAGCGAACCCCATTGCGGGATTTGAACCTCGGGCCGAACTACCAGTGTTCAGCGTCTTTACCACTCGGCCGCTGGTGGGCCAATACAACAAAAGGACTATAAATTTAAATTAAATGAAGTGTGAAGGCCTAGTTTTTTTTAGAATCACACCGAGCAGTTTATATATTAAAGAATGCATTTAATTCAAAAGTAATGGAAATAATTTTTAAGGATTATTATTTAAATTTCTATTTTGAACATTGTTAAAAAAATCTAAAAATGTTTAATTGTCAAAATTAAATATTTTTTTATAGTTTCAGTTTTACAGTTCATCCAAATATAGTTCAGAAACGAGTCTCCCTTGAAACATTCTCTCAGCTGCTCCCCAGAAAAAAAAAAAAAAAAAAAAAGGACTTTCAACTTGATTAATTTTTTTGTTCATGGTTTAATTTGCTTTTCATTTCAAAAGTAATTTTCTATCTTTGCTTTTCGTTTACTTTCTTCATATTAGGTAGCTTGCCATCTCTGAGTACTTTAAAATTTAGGGAAAAAAAGGAATTTTCGACGTACACACATACAAATATATGTGATATAACTACTCCATTATTGTAATAAGACTGCGGCATTATTTTGGTAGAAGAAAGTTGCAACGGATTGGCTGTTATTCTCGACATCATAACTACGTAGTTAGCAAGAGGACACTCGAAGAACACACATAACGATAAATTCTACACATATTTTTATTCCATGGTAATGCACATCATCACTGTGGCTGCGCTATGAACTCCCCCAGTTTTGTACAGCTTAACGTTTCTTCAACAATGGAAGAAATTTACAATGGAAGAAAATGGATGAAATTTAGAAAAGTAAACAATAGAAACAATGGAAGAAATTTAGAAAAGTAAACGCTGCGTGGCTAGCGGCAAGGCGACACAAGGGTCTAGAAGCTGAAGTGAAGCGCGAAGAAGGGGGAGTTGCGACGTCAGTACCCTTTTATATCGAATTCCAATTCAGATCCTATAACAGATTAAAGCCCCGATTTTATGGATAAGTGCGCAATACAGATTAGATTACGGATCTTTTTCATCTAGTTAGAAACATTATTGCTCTGTTATACTTAGAACCAAGACAGGAGTTAAAGAGCTATTAATAATTCGTTTCTCTACGTCTAAGTGTCACATACTGCAGTCTTATTCCTGTTTCTAGCTCTACTGAAGTGTTGTTGGATAATTTTCAACACGGACCTGACTCACACAAGATCAAATACGTCGTGTGTCCCATGCATCTAGTAGTTTCAGGAAGCCTCCAAATCATTCTGTGGCATTTAAAATATGCAGAATTTTAAACTTTTTTTTTCCAATTCCATGTTTTAAAAAAGTGAAACTAGAAGAAGGATAGAAGTTAATTTCATATTTTAGTTTTTGCGTCTTTCTTGAAGAAAAAAAAAAAAAAAGACCGTGAACCATTGTCTTGAGCTGTTAATGGCGACTATTATCACTTAACGAAATCCCGATTCTTTGTGTTTATAAAGTTTATATACATTTTTGCTTAAATAGAATTTATTCTGAATTATAAGTTATTTACATGCAAATGCAACATAATACATAATAGAACACTAAATTAGTACAGTTCAATGAGGGCCCCCTTGATTGTCTAGACAAATTTGCCACACGTCCATTTCAGCTGCTGCAGCCGTAATTCGCTGTTTTAACCCTTTGCGGCACCGTGTGTCCGGTCTGGACACACCTAAAACTTTTCTTCTGTACGCACAGAAAAATTGAACGAAAAAGGATTTATATGTTACTCTGAATCTTCTTTATTTGTAGTAGATGGCAGCTCAACACAAACCAATCCATATATTTTAGCCATGTTTAGTTTTTTAAGACCCGCATTTTTCAAAGAAATCTTCCAGATTTTTTAAGGGTATAAAAAGAATTGTTTGAAAAGAAATTTCTATGTTATTTTTGGTTGTATGCTAATCTCCTTATTCTATATTAGTTTTAAATTTTTACCTTGAAATCTTGCCTAAAATCAAACGGCGAACCCTAGGTGTGTCCAGACCGGGGTCACCGATAATCTAGGAAAACTGAGAGTCTGTATTCTTTGTTTCTCAGCATCTCATCGGTCAGCTCATTGACAACAATGCTCGTTTCAGCATTCTTTTCGAAGCTCTATTCAATCAGTGTGCCACTTTGGTTACACCCATAGAATTAAAACGATAAGTGCTATCTTCACAAAATTTTACTTGTATACTCCTCTAGGCCTAATTAGACTGCCTACCTTTTTTTTTTTTTTTTTTTTTTAAATCAAACCTCCGACTTTAAAAGGTAGCGTGCCGGAAAGGGGTAATTGTTCAGTGCTGCCAGTCTTCACTTAAGGCTTGACAAAAACCCGTACGAAAAGGTCTAGGAGAGTTAAGTCTGGTGATTATGGAGCCTAAAGCCGTTGAGAGCCACGACCAATCCACCTATCAGGAAAAGTTTCATTACAATAATTTTGCACAATAATGGCAAAATGGAGAGGTGCCACCTCCTGTTGGTAGACCAACAGTGTCAATAATGCCATCTGATACTAGCTATGGCTCAAGATATTGTTGCAATATATCGAGCAAAATTTCTCCAGTGATGGTCCTTTCTGCAATCATGAAAGGTCCACACAGCTTAGACTTTACTAATTCAGAAGTCAAACAACATATATCAGCGTTATATTTTCAAATTTTCACAGGACCAGTTTCGATGGTTTTACCGAACCACCATCCTCAGCTAAGCGCAAATGAACGAAATAAATCGCCGCTTTTGCAGCTGACGATGGTGGTTCGGTAAAACCATCGAAATTTTTTCTGTGAAAATTTGAAAATTTAACGCTGACTTTTGTTGTTTGACTTCAGAATTAGTATTTGTACGGCGTGTTATTGTGTCTTAAGCTTAGACTTTGTTATTCCAATCCATATATTAACTTTAGGTGTGGCTCCCTGAGATTCGTATAACACGTTTGGTTATTCATCAGCCCTCATTCGCCTATTAACATGGTCGCTGAGATGAAATGTGGCTTTGTCGCTAAAGAGAACATTCTCCACTAAGCTCTCATTCTCCACATCTTCCAACAAATCATAACACAGGGCTTGCTGAGCTGCGTAGTCCTCAGCTTCAAGCTTATGCACAGTTTGAATGTGGTAGGCATCTTTGTTTAAACGACAGCGTAAATTTTTCCAAACAGTAGTATGCGAAATATCGATTTCCCACCTGAGTCTTCGTGTAGATGCGCGGGGGCTACGCGTAATCGCTTTTTGTACGCTTTGTTAGATTTGTGGCCTTGTGGTTCTGTCTTCATCTTCAACACTACCAGTTCGCTTGAATGTGTTTACCTATGTTTTCATCATGGGGGTAGGAAGTAAGATGGAGTAGCCCTAAAGAGGTTTCTCCCGTACCCTGCTCTGAAGCACCGGCGATCCCTACGTGGTGACCAAAACATTGGGTCATTTACCATTAAGTTCAATGGGTTTTGACGCGATCGGATGTAAATATTTTGTAATTACGTCGTAAATACGCATATAAACGTATATATTTTCTTTTTCTACAACACTTCAGAGTCCTAAGTATATGAAAACAACATATTTTTAAACAACATTTCATTCTGAACGGAATTAAATGCTATACTTTTCACAGAATTCAAAATTCAATTTTTCAGAATGGTTTAATTTGAATAAAATATTTTCACAAGATTTTGTTAATTACATTAGAAAAAAAAATTTAAGGTAATTCGATTTTATTCGGTTAAGGTACAAAAATTAAGATCAAAGTTTATTGTATTATTAATATTAAAATTATGCATTATTTCTTTTCTATTTATAGAGCTTCTTCCTAAAATACTTTCTTAAATATGACATGATTTTTTGGCTTCTGAGGCATCTTTTAAATCGAAAAATATAAGTCAATTTATAATTAATGCTCTATTCGGTTCATTTTAAATTAGAGAATTATTAGAAATTAGCGAAATAATTTAAATAGTACTTAACTTTCTCTGAACGTTTCTGAAAGGGAATAAAATAAGGATTTTATTTTTAATTAACCCAAATAAGTAAAACGTGTAAGCCAAAAGTGATTATTTTTCAGATATATAAAATAAAACGATGAGTTTAAAATGAGCACCAGTAAAGCCTTTCCTCTAAAAAATTTTAAAAGATACATGTTACAATAATATATGGATGTGAAAAAAATTTATTTTATTTAAAACATTTTGGTATTTGGAACATAAAATAAAAGTAGCGAATACTCTATCATGGCTACGAAAAGACGTATACAATTTTAAAGGTACCATAAGGTATTTTTCATTCTTTAAGCATAACATTTTTGTTAAAATCTATATTTTTGTAGTTCAACAGCTTAGAATTTAATAAAACAAATTCATAATCAAAATCGCTGTTGAAATAACCAAGATGTGATTTTTGCATAAATGTCACTAAACTACACAAATCCATCACACTATGAATGTTTCAAGCGATAGTGTCCCTTTTTCGATTTGTATGGAACTGACGTGTGTCGAAATACTATCAGAACACTGTCAAGCGAGCTTCTGAATGTAAACAAAGAACACCCCTAATTCAGAAATCAAACAACAAAAATGAGTGTTATATTTACAAAATTTTCACAGGACTAGTTTCGATGGTTTTACAGAACCACCATCCTCAGCTGCAAAACCTCAAATGAACAAGATAGGAAATAATGATTAGATAAGATAAGAAAGCCTGGACAAGAATCAGCAAGTGGCGCCATCTGTTGGTGAAACCAGAACTAATCCATAATTTCTTAAAAGGCCGAAGGCAAGTTTGGATTGGAATTAGGATCGTTAACTAGAAAAGAAAGATTTTTATGCATGTGAAATGCCTCTAGAAAATCCAGTTCTCCAATGGAAGATGTTTTTGAATAATTTTAGCAGCAGAAAAATTGAAAGTGTGGTTTTCGGACCAACAATATTGAGCAACAGAAGACTTCTGTATTTCCTTTTTTCTAACATATGCGTCATGTTCCTTGAAGCGAAATTTTAAGGCTCTCTTAGTTTGGCCAATATAAATTAAACCGCACTGGCAAGGAATCCTATAAATACCCCAGGAATTCATACCCGGAATGGGATCTTTGAGTATGGAACTCGGAATTTTATTGATGGGAGAATAAACGACCCGAAAGTTAAATTTCTGCAAAATATGTGCAACTTTATAGCTAATTGATGGAAAGAAGGGAATGACAACAGAATTTGAATAATCTCCTAAAACAAGAGTGTGCCTTTTAGTGTGTTGAGATGAGAATTTTTTAACTGCTTGATTAATAATGTTGGGTGAAAAGTTCCTGTCAATAGCTATTGCTTTTAAATAATTTAGTTCTTCATCAAGGGCTAGTTTGGAGGAGCAAACTTGAAGAGCACGGAAAACATAGGAATAAAATGAAGCTAACTTTTATTTAGTCGGATGACATGATTTAAAGTGTGGTGGAAGGCAAACCGATGAAGGTTTACGGTAATCCGTAGTACTGAAGTTGGATGTGTTACGTGTGACCAGAATGTCGAGAAACGGAAGAAAATTGCAAGTCTCAAGTTCAAAAGTGAACTGAATAGCAGGATCAATAGAATTCATTGTTGAAAGAACTTTATTTAAATTATCTTTATTACCTTCAAACAGAGTAAAAGTATCGTCTACGTAGCGGAACCATGCCGGGAAGTTTAAAGTTTCAAACAATTTTGATTCATAATAATGCATGTAGATATCAGCCAGGATGGAGCTGAGGGGGCTACCCATGGCTAATCCCTCAGTTTGCTTGTAATATTTATTTTGGAAAACAAAATGTGTTTGTTTCAAACAGAGTTGAGTGAGAGAAATTAGCTCATCAATTTCGATGCAAGAGAAATGAAATTCGTGAAGTCCGGTTTCTAGACATCTTAATGCACCCTCCACTGGGACATTGGTGAATAATGATTTTACATCAAAAGAAACCATGAGTAAATTACGAGGAGAAATGTTTTTAACCTTTTTTACAAACTCTATTGAATTTTTATGGTGTAAATGTTATTGTCTAATAGAGTTGAAAATCTAGAAACTAAATATTTAGCTAATGGATACGAGGCAGTACCTAAATTTGATACAATAGGGCGGGAAGGAATACCACTTTTATGAATTTTGGGAAGAGCACATAATCTGGCACAATTCGCAACAGATGGGATAAACGAATGTTTTAAGTTGCCTGAAATGACTTGCGAAGATTTGATCGCAGTTTTTATTTTTGACAAGTCCGAAGGTGAAGGATCTTTAGGGATCGAATTATATGGTCCTTCGTTTAAGGTAATGTAAAAGAACAATTTTACAATTTTCCAGATCAAGTAGTTCAAAAAATCTTCCCATTGTAAACATCAAGCCAATAGTTAAAATTTCTAATGTTAGTCTTTCAGAAGAACAAGAGAGAATTCTAAAATATAATTTTAACTTCTCACAAAACTGTAAACCCCCGATTCCAAAGATTTTGGCTCCTATCGAAAAAGCTTTCAAGTTCAGTAAAGTTTCAGATTCACAGAAAGAAATGATTAGGCATCGTATTGCTCATAATGTGAAATTCAATAATAAACCTTTGAAACCAAGACTAACTGCGAGAGAAAGAGCTACAATGCGCGAAATTCATTCTAACCCGGATATTATCATTTTAAAGGCTGACAAAGGTGGCCAGATAGTCGTCATGGATAAGAACACTTACATCGATAGTGTCACTAAACTCCTAAACGAAGGACCATATAATCCGATCCCTAAAGATCCTTCACCTTCGGACTTGTCAAAAATAAAAACTGCGATCAACTCTTCGCAAATCATTTCAGGCAACTTAAAACATTCGCTTATCCTATCTGTTTCGAATTGTGCCAGATTATATGCTCTTCCCAAAAGTCGTAAAAGTGGTATTCCTTTCCGCCCTATTGTATCAAATTTAGGTACTGCCTGGTATCTATTAGCTAAATATTTAGTTTCTAGATTTTCAACTCTATTAGACAATAACATTTACACCATAAAAAATTCAAAAGAGTTTGTAAAAAAGGTTAAAAATATTTCTCCTAGTAATTTACTCATGGTTTCTTTTGATGTAAAATCATTATTCCCCAATGTCCCACTGGAGGGTGCATTAAGATGTCTAGAAACCGGACTTCGCGAATTTCATTTCTCTTGCATCGAAATTGATGAGCTAATTTCTCTCACTCAACTCTGTTTGAAACAAACACATTTTGTTTTCCAAAATAAATATTACAAGCAAACTGAGGGATTAGCCATGGGAAGCCCCCTCAGTCCCATCCTGGCTAATATCTACATGCATTATTATGAATCAAAATTGTTTGAAACTTTAAACTTCCCGGCATGGTTCTGCTACGTAGACGATACTTTTACTCTGTTTGAAGGTAATAAAGATGATTTAAATAAAGTTCTTTCAACAACGAATTCTATTGATCCTGCTATTCAGTTCACTTTTGAACTTGAGACTTGCAATTCTCTTCCGTTTCTCGACATTCTGGTCATACGTAACACATCCAAATTCAGTACTACCGTTTACCGTAAACCTTCATCGGTTTGCCTTCCACCACACTTTAAATCATGTCATCCGACTAAACAAAAGTTAGCTTCATTTTATTCCTATGTTTTCCGTGCTCTTCAAGTTTGCTCCTCCAAACTAGCCCTTGATGAAGAACTAAATTATTTAAAAGCAATAGCTATTGACAGGAGCTTTTCACCCAACATTATTAATCAAGCAGTTAAAAAATTCTCGTCTCAACACACTAAAAGGCACACTCTTGTTTTAGGAGATTATTCAAATTCTGTTGTCATTCCCTTCTTTCCATCAATTAGCTATAAAGTTGCACATATTTTGCAGAAATTTAACTTTCGGGTCGTTTATTCTCCCATCAATAAAATTCCGAGTTCCATACTCAAAGATCCCATTCCGGGTATGAATTCCTGGGGTATTTATAGGATTCCTTGCCAGTGCGGTTTAATTTATATTGGCCAAACTAAGAGAGCCTTAAAATTTCGCTTCAAGGAACATGACGCATATGTTAGAAAAAAGGAAATACAGAAGTCTTCTGTTGCTCAATATTGTTGGTCCGAAAACCACACTTTCAATTTTTCTGCTGCTAAAATTATTCAAAAACATCTTCCGTTGGAGAACTGGATTTTCTAGAGGCATTTGACATTCATAAAAATCTTTTTTTTCTAGTTAACGATCCTAATTCCAATCCAAATTTGCCTTCGGCCTTTAAAGAAATTATGTTTAATTCTGGTTTCACCAACAGATGGCGCCACTTGCTTATTCTTGTCCAGGCTTTCTTATCTTATCTAATCATTATTTCCTATCTTGTGCATTTGCGGTTCTTCAGCTGAGGATGGTGGTTCGGTAAAACCATCGAAACTAGTCCTGTGAAAATTTTGTAAATTAACGCTGATTTTTGTTGTTTGACTTCTGAATTAGTATTTTCGAGTATATTTATAATTTTAATTTTGATGCTTGTTGTAAATTACAGTGTAATTACTTTTATCGTTTACATTTTAAAATATTGAATCTTATTTTAGACCCATATATCAGTTTCAAAAATCAGTGTTAGTTCAATTTGTGTTATCTTCGTTTTCAAATTAAAGTAAAGCATTACATTTTTAACATTTGCTTTAAATCTCATTTAACACTTTTTTCGACACATTATTTTAAATCGTGTTACATACACATATTGTTTAAACATGTTATTTAAATCTATATCGATACATATTATTTTAAATCATTTAGCTATAAATATTATCTTTCAATGAAAGGTTTATGCCGTAGAGACATTAGGATATTTAGAAGCAGGCAAGATGAAAAATGAGCAATCGCCTTCGCCGGAAATCGAATCACTGATCTCTGGAATACTGGCCCAGCGTGCAGAACCACTACACCACGAAGGCACGCTAGGAAAGTGGGAGAAATACCTTATAATGCATAATATGAAATAATATGATACCTTATAATGTATAATATGGTAGGTTGACAGGTAGATAGATACAACAAAATGGATGGGATTGGATTATTTAATTACGGCAAAGCACACGAGGGCTATCTGCCTAAAGGGAGGGTTGCTTTCGTGGAGGACTTTCTAAGGAAAACTGGCTCGTATACACGTTACACATGGGGAAAACCACGAAAACGCCCGTGCAGCGAACCCCATTGCGGGATTTGAACCTCGGGCCGAACTACCAGTGTTCAGCGTCTTTACCACTCGGCCGCTGGTGGGCCAATACAACAAAAGGACTATAAATTTAAATTAAATGAAGTGTGAAGGCCTAGTTTTTTTTAGAATCACACCGAACAGTTTATATATTAAAGAATGCATTTAATTCAAAAGTAATGGAAATAATTTTTAAGGATTATTATTTAAATTTCTATTTTGAACATTGTTAAAAAAATCTAAAAATGTTTAATTGTCAAAATTAAATATTTTTTTATAGTTTCAGTTTTACAGTTCATCCAAATATAGTTCAGAAACGAGTCTCCCTTGAAACATTCTCTCAGCTGCTCCCCAGAAAAAAAAAAAAAAAAAAAAAAAAGGACTTTCAACTTGATTAATTTTTTTGTTCATGGTTTAATTTGCTTTTCATTTCAAAAGTAATTTTCTATCTTTGCTTTTCGTTTACTTTCTTCATATTAGGTAGCTTGCCATCTCTGAGTACTTTAAAATTTAGGGAAAAAAGGAATTTTCGACGTACACACATACAAATATATGTGATATAATTACTCCATTATTGTAATAACACTGCGGCATTATTTTGGTAGAAGAAAGTTGCAACGGATTGGCTGTTATTCTCGACATCATAACTACGTAGTTAGCAAGAGGACACTCGAAGAACACACATAACGATAAATTCTACACATATTTTTATTCCATGGTAATGCACATCATCACTGTGGCTGCGCTATGAACTCCCCCAGTTTTGTACAGCTTAACGTTTCTTCAACAATGGAAGAAATTTACAATGGAAGAAAACGGATGAAATTTAGAAAAGTAAACAATAGAAACAATGGAAGAAATTTAGAAAAGTAAACGCTGCGTGGCTAGCGGCAAGGCGACACAAGGGTCTAGAAGCTGAAGTGAAGCGCGAAGAAGGGGGAGTTGCGACGTCAGTACCCTTTTATATCGAATTCCAATTCAGATCCTATAACAGATTAAAGCCCCGATTTTATGGATAAGTGCGCAATACAGATTAGATTACGGATCTTTTTTATCTAGTTAGAAACATTATTGCTCTGTTATACTTAGAACCAAGACAGGAGTTAAAGAGCTATTAATAATTCGTTTCTCTACGTCTAAGTGTCACATACTGCAGTCTTATTCCTGTATCTAGCTCTACTGAAGTGTTGTTGGATAATTTTCAACACGGACCTGACTCACACAAGATCAAATACGTCGTGTGTCCCATGCATCTAGTAGTTTCAGGAAGCCTCCAAATCATTCTGTGGCATTTAAAATATGCAGAATTTTAAACTTTTTTTTTCCAATTCCATGTTTTAAAAAAGTGAAACTAGAAGAAGGATAGAAGTTAATTTCATATTTTAGTTTTTGCGTCTTTCTTGAAGAAAAAAAAAAAAAAAGACCGTGAACCATTGTCTTGAGCTGTTAATGGCGACTATTATCACTTAACGAAATCCCGATTCTTTGTGTTTATAAAGTTTATATACATTTTTGCTTAAATAGAATTTATTCTGAATTATAAGTTATTTACATGCAAATGCAACATAATACATAATAGAACACTAAATTAGTACAGTTCAATGAGGGCCCCCTTGATTGTCTAGACACATTTGCCACACGTCCATTTCAGCTGCTGCAGCCGTAATTCGCTGTTTTAACCCTTTGCGGCACCGTGTGTCCGGTCTGGACACACCTAAAACTTTTCTTCTGTACGCACAGAAAAATTGAACGAAAAAGGATTTATATGTTACTCTGAATCTTCTTTATTTGTAGTAGATGGCAGCTCAACACAAACCAATCCATATATTTTAGCCATGTTTAGTTTTTTAAGACCCGCATTTTTCAAAGAAATCTTCCAGATTTTTTAAGGGTATAAAAAGAATTGTTTGAAAAGAAATTTCTATGTTATTTTTGGTTGTATGCTAATCTCCTTATTCTATATTAGTTTTAAATTTTTACCTTGAAATCTTGCCTAAAATCAAACGGCGAACCCTAGGTGTGTCCAGACCGGGGTCACCGATAATCTAGGAAAACTGAGAGTCTGTATTCTTTGTTTCTCAGCATCTCATCGGTCAGCTCATTGACAACAATGCTCGTTTCAGCATTCTTTTCGAAGCTCTATTCAATCAGTGTGCCACTTTGGTTACACCCATAGAATTAAAACGATAAGTGCTATCTTCACAAAATTTTACTTGTATACTCCTCTAGGCCTAATTAGACTGCTTACCTTTTTTTTTTTTTTTTTTTTTAAATCAAACCTCCGACTTTAAAAGGTAGCGTGCCGGAAAGGGGTAATTGTTCAGTGCTGCCAGTCTTCACTTAAGGCTTGACAAAAACCCGTACGAAAAGGTCTAGGAGAGTTAAGTCTGGTGATTATGGAGCCTAAAGCCGTTGAGAGCCACGACCAATCCACCTATCAGGAAAAGTTTCATTACAATAATTTTGCACAATAATGGCAAAATGGAGAGGTGCCACCTCCTGTTGGTAGACCAACAGTGTCAATAATGCCATCTGATACTAGCTATGGCTCAAGATATTGTTGCAATATATCGAGCAAAATTTCTCCAGTGATGGTCCTTTCTGCAATCATGAAAGGTCCACACAGCTTAGACTTTACTAATTCAGAAGTCAAACAACATATATCAGCGTTATATTTTCAAATTTTCACAGGACCAGTTTCGATGGTTTTACCGAACCACCATCCTCAGCTAAGCGCAAATGAACGAAATAAATCGCCGCTTTTGCAGCTGACGATGGTGGTTCGGTAAAACCATCGAAATTTTTTCTGTGAAAATTTGAAAATTTAACGCTGACTTTTGTTGTTTGACTTCAGAATTAGTATTTGTACGGCGTGTTATTGTGTCTTAAGCTTAGACTTTGTTATTCCAATCCATATATTAACTTTAGGTGTGGCTCCCTGAGATTCGTATAACACGTTTGGTTATTCATCAGCCCTCATTCGCCTATTAACATGGTCGCTGAGATGAAATGTGGCTTTGTCGCTAAAGAGAACATTCTCCACTAAGCTCTCATTCTCCACATCTTCCAACAAATCATAACACAGGGCTTGCTGAGCTGCGTAGTCCTCAGCTTCAAGCTTATGCACAGTTTGAATGTGGTAGGCATCTTTGTTTAAACGACAGCGTAAATTTTTCCAAACAGTAGTATGCGAAATATCGATTTCCCACCTGAGTCTTCGTGTAGATGCGCGGGGGCTACGCGTAATCGCTTTTTGTACGCTTTGTTAAACTTGTGGCCTTGTGGTTCTGTCTTCATCTTCAACACTACCAGTTCGCTTGAATGTGTTTACCTATGTTTTCATCATGGGGGTAGGAAGTAAGATGGAGTAGCCCTAAAGAGGTTTCTCCCGTACCCTGCTCTGAAGCACCGGCGATCCCTACGTGGTGACCAAAACATTGGGTCATTTACCATTAAGTTCAATGGGTTTTGACGCGATCGGATGTAAATATTTTGTAATTACGTCGTAAATACGCATATAAACGTATATATTTTCTTTTTCTACAACACTTCAGAGTCCTAAGTATATGAAAACAACATATTTTTAAACAACATTTCATTCTGAACGGAATTAAATGCTATACTTTTCACAGAATTCAAAATTCAATTTTTCAGAATGGTTTAATTTGAATAAAATATTTTCACAAGATTTTGTTAATTACATTAGAAAAAAAAATTTAAGGTAATTCGATTTTATTCGGTTAAGGTACAAAAATTAAGATCAAAGTTTATTGTATTATTAATATTAAAATTATGCATTATTTCTTTTCTATTTATAGAGCTTCTTCCTAAAATACTTTCTTAAATATGACATGATTTTTTGGCTTCTGAGGCATCTTTTAAATCGAAAAGTATAAGTCAATTTATAATTAATGCTCTATTCGGTTCATTTTAAATTAGAGAATTATTAGAAATTAGCGAAATAATTTAAATAGTACTTAACTTTCTCTGAACGTTTCTGAAAGGGAATAAAATAAGGATTTTATTTTTAATTAACCCAAATAAGTAAAACGTGTAAGCCAAAAGTGATTATTTTTCAGATATATAAAATAAAACGATGAGTTTAAAATGAGCACCAGTAAAGCCTTTCCTCTAAAAAATTTTAAAAGATACATGTTACAATAATATATGGATGTGAAAAAAATTTATTTTATTTAAAACATTTTGGCATTTGGAACATAAAATAAAAGTAGCGAATACTCTATCATGGCTACGAAAAGACGTATACAATTTTAAAGGTACCATAAGGTATTTTTCATTCTTTAAGCATAACATTTTTGTTAAAATCTATATTTTTGTAGTTCAACAGCTTAGAATTTAATAAAACAAATTCATAATCAAAATCGCTGTTGAAATAACCAAGATGTGATTTTTGCATAAATGTCACTAAACTACACAAATCCATCACACTATGAATGTTTCAAGCGATAGTGTCCCTTTTTCGATTTGTATGGAACTGACGTGTGTCGAAATACTATCAGAACACTGTCAAGCGAGCTTCTGAATGTAAACAAAGAACACCCCTAATTCAGAAATCAAACAACAAAAATGAGTGTTATATTTACAAAATTTTCACAGGACTAGTTTCGATGGTTTTACAGAACCACCATCCTCAGCTGCAAAACCTCAAATGAACAAGATAGGAAATAATGATTAGATAAGATAAGAAAGCCTGGACAAGAATCAGCAAGTGGCGCCATCTGTTGGTGAAACCAGAACTAAACCATAATTTCTTAAAAGGCCGAAGGCAAGTTTGGATTGGAATTAGGATCGTTAACTAGAAAAGAAAGATTTTTATGCATGTGAAATGCCTCTAGAAAATCCAGTTCTTCAATGGAAGATGTTTTTTGAATAATTTTGGCAGCAGAAAAATTGAAAGTGTGGTTTTCGGACCAACAATGTTGAGCAACAGAAGACTTCTGTGTTTCCTTTTTTCTAACATATGCCTCATGTGCCTTGACGCGAAATTTTAAGGCTCTCTTAGTTTGGCCAATATAAATTAAACCACAATGGCAAGAAATACTATAAATACCCCAGGAATTCATATCCGGAATGGGGTTCTTGAGTATGGAACTCGGAATTTTATTGACGGGAGAATACACAACCCGAAAGTTAAATTTCTGCAAAATATGTGCAACTTTATAGCTAATTGATGGAAAGAAGGGAATGAAAACAGAATTTTTATAATCTCCTAAAACAAGAGTGTGCCTTTTAGTGTGTAGAGATGAGAATTTTTTAACTGCTTGATTAATAATGTTGGGTGAAAAGCCTCTGTCAATAGCTATTGCTTTTAAATAATTTAGTTCTTCATCAAGGGCTAGTTTGGAGGAGCAAACTTGAAGAGCACGGAAAAGATAGGAATAAAATGAAGCTAACTTTTGTTTAGTCGGATGACATGATTTAAAGTGTGGTGGAAGGCAAACCGATGAAGGTTTACGGTAATCCGTAGTACTGAAGTTGGATGTGTTACGTGTGACCAGAATGTCGAGAAACGGAAGAAAATTGCAAGTCTCAAGTTCAAAAGTGAACTGAATAGCAGGATCAATAGAATTCATTGTTGAAAGAACTTTATTTAAATTATCTTTATTACCTTCAAACAGAGTAAAAGTATCGTCTACGTAGCGGAACCATGCCGGGAAGTTTAAAGTTTCAAACAATTTTGATTCATAATAATGCATGTAGATATCAGCCAGGATGGGGCTGAGGGGGCTTCCCATGGCTAATCCCTCAGTTTGCTTGTAATATTTATTTTGGAAAACAAAATGTGTTTGTTTCAAACAGAGTTGAGTGAGAGAAATTAGCTCATCAATTTCGATGCAAGAGAAATGAAATTCGTGAAGTCCGGTTTCTAGACATCTTAATGCACCCTCCACTGGGACATTGGTGAATAATGATTTTACATCAAAAGAAACCATGAGTAAATTACGAGGAGAAATGTTTTTAACCTTTTTTACAAACTCTATTGAATTTTTATGGTGTAAATGTTATTGTCTAATAGAGTTGAAAATCTAGAAACTAAATATTTAGCTAATGGATACGAGGTAGTACCTAAATTTGATACAATAGGGCGGGAAGGAATACCACTTTTATGAATTTTGGGAAGAGCACATAATCTGGCACAATTCGCAACAGATGGGATAAACGAATGTTTTAAGTTGCCTGAAATGACTTGCGAAGATTTGATCGCAGTTTTTATTTTTGACAAGTCCGAAGGTGAAGGATCTTTAGGGATCGAATTATATGGTCCTTCGTTTAAGGTAATGTAAAAGAACAATTTTACAATTTTCCAGATCAAGTAGTTCAAAAAATCTTCCCATTGTAAACATCAAGCCAATAGTTAAAATTTCTAATGTTAGTCTTTCAGAAGAACAAGAGAGAATTCTAAAATATAATTTTAACTTCTCACAAAACTGTAAACCCCCGATTCCAAAGATTTTGGCTCCTATCGAAAAAGCTTTCAAGTTCAGTAAAGTTTCAGATTCACAGAAAGAAATGATTAGGCATCTTATTGCTCATAATGTGAAATTCAATAATAAACCTTTGAAACCAAGACTAACTGCGAGAGAAAGAGCTACAATGCGCGAAATTCATTCTAACCCGGATATTATCATTTTAAAGGCTGACAAAGGTGGCCAGATAGTCGTCATGGATAAGAACACTTACATCGATAGTGTCACTAAACTCCTAAACGAAGGACCATATAATCCGATCCCTAAAGATCCTTCACCTTCGGACTTGTCAAAAATAAAAACTGCGATCAATTCTTCGCAAATCATTTCAGGCAACTTAAAACATTCGCTTATCCTATCTGTTTCGAATTGTGCCAGATTATATGCTCTTCCCAAAAGTCGTAAAAGTGGTATTCCTTTCCGCCCTATTGTATCAAATTTAGGTACTGCCTGGTATCTATTAGCTAAATATTTAGTTTCTAGATTTTCAACTCTATTAGACAATAACATTTACACCATAAAAAATTCAAAAGAGTTTGTAAAAAAGGTTAAAAATATTTCTCCTAGTAATTTACTCATGGTTTCTTTTGATGTAAAATCATTATTCCCCAATGTCCCACTGGAGGGTGCATTAAGATGTCTAGAAACCGGACTTCGCGAATTTCATTTCTCTTGCATCGAAATTGATGAGCTAATTTCTCTCACTCAACTCTGTTTGAAACAAACACATTTTGTTTTCCAAAATAAATATTACAAGCAAACTGAGGGATTAGCCATGGGAAGCCCCCTCAGTCCCATCCTGGCTAATATCTACATGCATTATTATGAATCAAAATTGTTTGAAACTTTAAACTTCCCGGCATGGTTCTGCTACGTAGACGATACTTTTACTCTGTTTGAAGGTAATAAAGATGATTTAAATAAAGTTCTTTCAACAATGAATTCTATTGATCCTGCTATTCAGTTCACTTTTGAACTTGAGACTTGCAATTCTCTTCCGTTTCTCGACATTCTGGTCATACGTAACACATCCAAATTCAGTACTACCGTTTACCGTAAACCTTCATCGGTTTGCCTTCCACCACACTTTAAATCATGTCATCCGACTAAACAAAAGTTAGCTTCATTTTATTCCTATGTTTTCCGTGCTCTTCAAGTTTGCTCCTCCAAACTAGCCCTTGATGAAGAACTAAATTATTTAAAAGCAATAGCTATTGACAGGAGCTTTTCACCCAACATTATAAATCAAGCAGTTAAAAAATTCTCATCTCAACACACTAAAAGGCACACTCTTGTTTTAGGAGATTATTCAAATTCTGTTGTCATTCCCTTCTTTCCATCAATTAGCTATAAAGTTGCACATATTTTGCAGAAATTTAACTTTCGGGTCGTTTATTCTCCCATCAATAAAATTCCGAGTTCCATACTCAAAGATCCCATTCCGGGTATGAATTCCTGGGGTATTTATAGGATTCCTTGCCAGTGCGGTTTAATTTATATTGGCCAAACTAAGAGAGCCTTAAAATTTCGCTTCAAGGAACATGACGCATATGTTAGAAAAAAGGAAATACAGAAGTCTTCTGTTGCTCAATATTGTTGGTCCGAAAACCACACTTTCAATTTTTCTGCTGCTAAAATTATTCAAAAACATCTTCCGTTGAAGAACTGGATTTTCTAGAGGCATTTGACATTCATAAAAATCTTTTTTTTCTAGTTAACGATCCTAATTCCAATCCAAATTTGCCTTCGGCCTTTAAAGAAATTATGTTTAATTCTGGTTTCACCAACAGATGGCGCCACTTGCTTATTCTTGTCCAGGCTTTCTTATCTTATCTAATCATTATTTCCTATCTTGTGCATTTGCGGTTCTTCAGCTGAGGATGGTGGTTCGGTAAAACCATCGAAACTAGTCCTGTGAAAATTTTGTAAATTAACGCTGATTTTTGTTGTTTGACTTCTGAATTAGTATTTTCGAGTATATTTATAATTTTAATTTTGATGCTTGTTGTAAATTACAGTGTAATTACTTTTATCGTTTACATTTTAAAATATTGAATCTTATTTTAGACCCATATATCAGTTTCAAAAATCAGTGTTAGTTCAATTTGTGTTATCTTCGTTTTCAAATTAAAGTAAAGCATTACATTTTTAACATTTGCTTTAAATCTCATTTAACACTTTTTTCGACACATTATTTTAAATCGTGTTACATACACATATTGTTTAAACATGTTATTTAAATCTATATCGATACATATTATTTTAAATCATTTAGCTATAAATATTATCTTTCAATGAAAGGTTTATGCCGTAGAGACATTAGGATATTTAGAAGCAGGCAAGATGAAAAATGAGCAATCGCCTTCGCCGGAAATCGAATCACTGATCTCTGGAATACTGGCCCAGCGTGCAGAACCACTACACCACGAAGGCACGCTAGGAAAGTGGGAGAAATACCTTATAATGCATAATATGAAATAATATGATACCTTATAATGTATAATATGGTAGGTTGACAGGTAGATAGATACAACAAAATGGATGGGATTGGATTATTTAATTACGGCAAAGCACACGAGGGCTATCTGCCTAAAGGGAGGGTTGCTTTCGTGAAGGACTTTCTAAGGAAAACTGGCTCGTATACACGTTACACATGGGGAAAACCACGAAAACGCCCGTGCAGCGAACCCCATTGCGGGATTTGAACCTCGGGCCGAACTACCAGTGTTCAGCGTCTTTACCACTCGGCCGCTGGTGGGCCAATACAACAAAAGGACTATAAATTTAAATTAAATGAAGTGTGAAGGCCTAGTTTTTTTTAGAATCACACCGAGCAGTTTATATATTAAAGAATGCATTTAATTCAAAAGTAATGGAAATAATTTTTAAGGATTATTATTTAAATTTCTATTTTGAACATTGTTAAAAAAATCTAAAAATGTTTAATTGTCAAAATTAAATATTTTTTTATAGTTTCAGTTTTACAGTTCATCCAAATATAGTTCAGAAACGAGTCTCCCTTGAAACATTCTCTCAGCTGCTCCCCAGAAAAAAAAAAAAAAAAAAAAAAGGACTTTCAACTTGATTAATTTTTTTGTTCATGGTTTAATTTGCTTTTCATTTCAAAAGTAATTTTCTATCTTTGCTTTTCGTTTACTTTCTTCATATTAGGTAGCTTGCCATCTCTGAGTACTTTAAAATTTAGGGAAAAAAAGGAATTTTCGACGTACACACATACAAATATATGTGATATAACTACTCCATTATTGTAATAAGACTGCGGCATTATTTTGGTAGAAGAAAGTTGCAACGGATTGGCTGTTATTCTCGACATCATAACTACGTAGTTAGCAAGAGGACACTCGAAGAACACACATAACGATAAATTCTACACATATTTTTATTCCATGGTAATGCACATCATCACTGTGGCTGCGCTATGAACTCCCCCAGTTTTGTACAGCTTAACGTTTCTTCAACAATGGAAGAAATTTACAATGGAAGAAAATGGATGAAATTTAGAAAAGTAAACAATAGAAACAATGGAAGAAATTTAGAAAAGTAAACGCTGCGTGGCTAGCGGCAAGGCGACACAAGGGTCTAGAAGCTGAAGTGAAGCGCGAAGAAGGGGGAGTTGCGACGTCAGTACCCTTTTATATCGAATTCCAATTCAGATCCTATAACAGATTAAAGCCCCGATTTTATGGATAAGTGCGCAATACAGATTAGATTACGGATCTTTTTCATCTAGTTAGAAACATTATTGCTCTGTTATACTTAGAACCAAGACAGGAGTTAAAGAGCTATTAATAATTCGTTTCTCTACGTCTAAGTGTCACATACTGCAGTCTTATTCCTGTTTCTAGCTCTACTGAAGTGTTGTTGGATAATTTTCAACACGGACCTGACTCACACAAGATCAAATACGTCGTGTGTCCCATGCATCTAGTAGTTTCAGGAAGCCTCCAAATCATTCTGTGGCATTTAAAATATGCAGAATTTTAAACTTTTTTTTTCCAATTCCATGTTTTAAAAAAGTGAAACTAGAAGAAGGATAGAAGTTAATTTCATATTTTAGTTTTTGCGTCTTTCTTGAAGAAAAAAAAAAAAAAAAAAAAAAAGACCGTGAACCATTGTCTTGAGCTGTTAATGGCGACTATTATCACTTAACGAAATCCCGATTCTTTGTGTTTATAAAGTTTATATACATTTTTGCTTAAATAGAATTTATTCTGAATTATAAGTTATTTACATGCAAATGCAACATAATACATAATAGAACACTAAATTAGTACAGTTCAATGAGGGCCCCCTTGATTGTCTAGACACATTTGCCACACGTCCATTTCAGCTGCTGCAGCCGTAATTCGCTGTTTTAACCCTTTGCGGCACCGTGTGTCCGGTCTGGACACACCTAAAACTTTTCTTCTGTACGCACAGAAAAATTGAACGAAAAAGGATTTATATGTTACTCTGAATCTTCTTTATTTGTAGTAGATGGCAGCTCAACACAAACCAATCCATATATTTTAGCCATGTTTAGTTTTTTAAGACCCGCATTTTTCAAAGAAATCTTCCAGATTTTTTAAGGGTATAAAAAGAATTGTTTGAAAAGAAATTTCTATGTTATTTTTGGTTGTATGCTAATCTCCTTATTCTATATTAGTTTTAAATTTTTACCTTGAAATCTTGCCTAAAATCAAACGGCGAACCCTAGGTGTGTCCAGACCGGGGTCACCGATAATCTAGGAAAACTGAGAGTCTGTATTCTTTGTTTCTCAGCATCTCATCGGTCAGCTCATTGACAACAATGCTCGTTTCAGCATTCTTTTCGAAGCTCTATTCAATCAGTGTGCCACTTTGGTTACACCCATAGAATTAAAACGATAAGTGCTATCTTCACAAAATTTTACTTGTATACTCCTCTAGGCCTAATTAGACTGCCTACCTTTTTTTTTTTTTTTTTTTTAAATCAAACCTCCGACTTTAAAAGGTAGCGTGCCGGAAAGGGGTAATTGTTCAGTGCTGCCAGTCTTCACTTAAGGCTTGACAAAAACCCGTACGAAAAGGTCTAGGAGAGTTAAGTCTGGTGATTATGGAGCCTAAAGCCGTTGAGAGCCACGACCAATCCACCTATCAGGAAAAGTTTCATTACAATAATTTTGCACAATAATGGCAAAATGGAGAGGTGCCACCTCCTGTTGGTAGACCAACAGTGTCAATAATGCCATCTGATACTAGCTATGGCTCAAGATATTGTTGCAATATATCGAGCAAAATTTCTCCAGTGATGGTCCTTTCTGCAATCATGAAAGGTCCACACAGCTTAGACTTTACTAATTCAGAAGTCAAACAACATATATCAGCGTTATATTTTCAAATTTTCACAGGACCAGTTTCGATAGTTTTACCGAACCACCATCCTCAGCTAAGCGCAAATGAACGAAATAAATCGCCGCTTTTGCAGCTGACGATGGTGGTTCGGTAAAACCATCGAAATTTTTTCTGTGAAAATTTGAAAATTTAACGCTGACTTTTGTTGTTTGACTTCAGAATTAGTATTTGTACGGCGTGTTATTGTGTCTTAAGCTTAGACTTTGTTATTCCAATCCATATATTAACTTTAGGTGTGGCTCCCTGAGATTCGTATAACACGTTTGGTTATTCATCAGCCCTCATTCGCCTATTAACATGGTCGCTGAGATGAAATGTGGCTTTGTCGCTAAAGAGAACATTTTCCACTAAGCTCTCATTCTCCACATCTTCCAACAAATCATAACACAGGGCTTGCTGAGCTGCGTAGTCCTCAGCTTCAAGCTTATGCACAGTTTGAATGTGGTAGGCATCTTTGTTTAAACGACAGCGTAAATTTTTCCAAACAGTAGTATGCGAAATATCGATTTCCCACCTGAGTCTTCGTGTAGATGCGCGGGGGCTACGCGTAATCGCTTTTTGTACGCTTTGTTAAACTTGTGGCCTTGTGGTTCTGTCTTCATCTTCAACACTGCCAGTTCGCTTGAATGTGTTTACCTATGTTTTAATCATGGGGGTAGGAAGTAAGATGGAGTAGCCCTAAAGAGGTTTCTCCCGTACCCTGCTCTGAAGCACCGGCGATCCCTACGTGGTGACCAAAACATTGGGTCATTTACCATTAAGTTCAATGGGTTTTGACGCGATCGGATGTAAATATTTTGTAATTACGTCGTAAATACGCATATAAACGTATATATTTTCTTTTTCTACAACACTTCAGAGTCCTAAGTATATGAAAACAACATATTTTTAAACAACATTTCATTCTGAACGGAATTAAATGCTATACTTTTCACAGAATTCAAAATTCAATTTTTCAGAATGGTTTAATTTGAATGAAATATTTTCACAAGATTTTGTTAATTACATTAGAAAAAAAGATTTAAGGTAATTCGATTTTATTCGGTTAAGGTACAAAAATTAAGATCAAAGTTTATTGTATTATTAATATTAAAATTATGCATTATTTCTTTTCTATTTATAGAGCTTCTTCCTAAAATACTTTCTTAAATATGACATGATTTTTTGGCTTCTGAGGCATCTTTTAAATCGAAAAGTATAAGTCAATTTATAATTAATGCTCTATTCGGTTCATTTTAAATTAGAGAATTATTAGAAATTAGCGAAATAATTTAAATAGTACTTAACTTTCTCTGAACGTTTCTGAAAGGGAATAAAATAAGGATTTTATTTTTAATTAACCCAAATAAGTAAAACGTGTAAGCCAAAAGTGATTATTTTTCAGATATATAAAATAAAACGATGAGTTTAAAATGAGCACCAGTAAAGCCTTTCCTCTAAAAAATTTTAAAAGATACATGTTACAATAATATATGGATGTGAAAAAATTTATTTTATTTAAAACATTTTGGCATTTGGAACATAAAATAAAAGTAGCGAATACTCTATCATGGCTACGAAAAGACGTATACAATTTTAAAGGTACCATAAGGTATTTTTCATTCTTTAAGCATAACATTTTTGTTAAAATCTATATTTTTGTAGTTCAACAGCTTAGAATTTAATAAAACAAATTCATAATCAAAATCGCTGTTGAAATAACCAAGATGTGATTTTTGCATAAATGTCACTAAACTACACAAATCCATCACACTATGAATGTTTCAAGCGACAGTGCCCCTTTTTCGATTTGTATGGAACTGACGTGTGTCGAAATACTATCAGAACACTGTCAAGCGAGCTTCTGAATGTGAACAAAGAACACCCCTAATTCAGAAATCAAACAACAAAAATGAGTGTTATATTTACAAAATTTTCATAGGACTAGTTTCGATGGTTTTACAGAACCACCATCCTCAGCTGCAAAACCTCAAATGAACAAGATAGGAAATAATGATTAGATAAGATAAGAAAGCCTGGACAAGAATCAGCAAGTGGCGCCATCTGTTGGTGAAACCAGAACTAAACCATAATTTCTTAAAAGGCCGAAGGCAAGTTTGGATTGGAATTAGGATCGTTAACTAGAAAAGAAAGATTTTTATGCATGTGAAATGCCTCTAGAAAATCCAGTTCTTCAATGGAAGATGTTTTTTGAATAATTTTGGCAGCAGAAAAATTGAAAGTGTGGTTTTCGGACCAACAATGTTGAGCAACAGAAGACTTCTGTGTTTCCTTTTTTCTAACATATGCCTCATGTGCCTTGACGCGAAATTTTAAGGCTCTCTTAGTTTGGCCAATATAAATTAAACCACAATGGCAAGAAATACTATAAATACCCCAGGAATTCATATCCGGAATGGGGTTCTTGAGTATGGAACTCGGAATTTTATTGACGGGAGAATACACAACCCGAAAGTTAAATTTCTGCAAAATATGTGCAACTTTATAGCTAATTGATGGAAAGAAGGGAATGAAAACAGAATTTTTATAATCTCCTAAAACAAGAGTGTGCCTTTTAGTGTGTAGAGATGAGAATTTTTTAACTGCTTGATTAATAATGTTGGGTGAAAAGCCTCTGTCAATAGCTATTGCTTTTAAATAATTTAGTTCTTCATCAAGGGCTAGTTTGGAGGAGCAAACTTGAAGAGCACGGAAAAGATAGGAATAAAATGAAGCTAACTTTTGTTTAGTCGGATGACATGATTTAAAGTGTGGTGGAAGGCAAACCGATGAAGGTTTACGGTAATCCGTAGTACTGAAGTTGGATGTGTTACGTGTGACCAGAATGTCGAGAAACGGAAGAAAATTGCAAGTCTCAAGTTCAAAAGTGAACTGAATAGCAGGATCAATAGAATTCATTGTTGAAAGAACTTTATTTAAATTATCTTTATTACCTTCAAACAGAGTAAAAGTATCGTCTACGTAGCGGAACCATGCCGGGAAGTTTAAAGTTTCAAACAATTTTGATTCATAATAATGCATGTAGATATCAGCCAGGATGGGGCTGAGGGGGCTTCCCATGGCTAATCCCTCAGTTTGCTTGTAATATTTATTTTGGAAAACAAAATGTGTTTGTTTCAAACAGAGTTGAGTGAGAGAAATTAGCTCATCAATTTCGATGCAAGAGAAATGAAATTCGTGAAGTCCGGTTTCTAGACATCTTAATGCACCCTCCACTGGGACATTGGTGAATAATGATTTTACATCAAAAGAAACCATGAGTAAATTACGAGGAGAAATGTTTTTAACCTTTTTTACAAACTCTATTGAATTTTTATGGTGTAAATGTTATTGTCTAATAGAGTGGAAAATCTAGAAACTAAATATTTAGCTAATGGATACGAGGTAGTACCTAAATTTGATACAATAGGGCGGGAAGGAATACCACTTTTATGAATTTTGGGAAGAGCACATAATCTGGCACAATTCGCAACAGATGGGATAAACGAATGTTTTAAGTTGCCTGAAATGACTTGCGAAGATTTGATCGCAGTTTTTATTTTTGACAAGTCCGAAGGTGAAGGATCTTTAGGGATCGAATTATATGGTCCTTCGTTTAAGGTAATGTAAAAGAACAATTTTACAATTTTCCAGATCAAGTAGTTCAAAAAATCTTCCCATTGTAAACATCAAGCCAATAGTTAAAATTTCTAATGTTAGTCTTTCAGAAGAACAAGAGAGAATTCTAAAATATAATTTTAACTTCTCACAAAACTGTAAACCCCCGATTCCAAAGATTTTGGCTCCTATCGAAAAAGCTTTCAAGTTCAGTAAAGTTTCAGATTCACAGAAAGAAATGATTAGGCATCTTATTGCTCATAATGTGAAATTCAATAATAAACCTTTGAAACCAAGACTAACTGCGAGAGAAAGAGCTACAATGCGCGAAATTCATTCTAACCCGGATATTATCATTTTAAAGGCTGACAAAGGTGGCCAGATAGTCGTCATGGATAAGAACACTTACATCGATAGTGTCACTAAACTCCTAAACGAAGGACCATATAATCCGATCCCTAAAGATCCTTCACCTTCGGACTTGTCAAAAATAAAAACTGCGATCAACTCTTCGCAAATCATTTCAGGCAACTTAAAACATTCGCTTATCCTATCTGTTTCGAATTGTGCCAGATTATATGCTCTTCCCAAAAGTCGTAAAAGTGGTATTCCTTTCCGCCCTATTGTATCAAATTTAGGTACTGCCTGGTATCTATTAGCTAAATATTTAGTTTCTAGATTTTCAACTCTATTAGACAATAACATTTACACCATAAAAAATTCAAAAGAGTTTGTAAAAAAGGTTAAAAATATTTCTCCTAGTAATTTACTCATGGTTTCTTTTGATGTAAAATCATTATTCCCCAATGTCCCACTGGAGGGTGCATTAAGATGTCTAGAAACCGGACTTCGCGAATTTCATTTCTCTTGCATCGAAATTGATGAGCTAATTTCTCTCACTCAACACTGTTTGAAACAAACACATTTTGTTTTCCAAAATAAATATTACAAGCAAACTGAGGGATTAGCCATGGGAAGCCCCCTCAGTCCCATCCTGGCTAATATCTACATGCATTATTATGAATCAAAATTGTTTGAAACTTTAAACTTCCCGGCATGGTTCTGCTACGTAGACGATACTTTTACTCTGTTTGAAGGTAATAAAGATGATTTAAATAAAGTTCTTTCAACAATGAATTCTATTGATCCTGCTATTCAGTTCACTTTTGAACTTGAGACTTGCAATTCTCTTCCGTTTCTCGACATTCTGGTCACACGTAACACATCCAACTTCAGTACTACGGTTTACCGTAAACCTTCATCGGTTTGCCTTCCACCACACTTTAAATCATGTCACCCGACTAAACAAAAGTTAGCTTCATTTTATTCCTATGTTTTCTGTGCTCTTCAAGTTTGCTCCTCCAAACTAGCCCTTGATGAAGAACTAAATTATTTAAAAGCATTAGCTATTGACAGGAGCTTTTCACCCAACATTATTAATCAAGCAGTTAAAAAATTCTCATCTCAACACACTAAAAGGCACACTCTTGTTTTAGGAGATTATTAAAATTCTGTTGTCATTCCCTTCTTTCCATCAATTAGCTATAAAGTTGCACATATTTTGCAGAAATTTAACTTTCGGGTCGTTTATACTCCCATCAATAAAATTCCGAGTTCCATACTCAAAGATCCCATTCCGGGTATGAATTCCTGGGGTATTTATAGGATTCCTTGCCAGTGTGGTTTAATTTATATTGGCCAAACTAAGAGAGCCTTAAAATTTCGCTTCAAGGAACATGACGCATATGTTAGAAAAAAGGAAATACAGAAGTCTTCTGTTGCTCAACATTGTTGGTCCGAAAACCACACTTTCAATTTTTCTGCTGCCAAAATTATTCAAAAAACATCTTCCATTGGAGAATTGGATTTTCTAGAGGCATTTGACATTCATAAAAATCTTTTTTTTCTAGTTAACGATCCTAATTCCAATCCAAATTTGCCTTCGGCCTTTAAAGAAATTATGTTTAATTCTGGTTTCACCAACAGATGGCGCCACTTGCTTATTCTTGTCCAGGCTTTCTTATCTTATCTAATCATTATTTCCTATCTTGTGCATTTGCGGTTTTGCAGCTGAGGATGGTGTTCGGTAAAACCATCGAAACTAGTCCTGTGAAAATTGTGTAAATATAATGCTGATTTTTGTTGTTTGATATCTGAATTAGTAATTATTCGGCGTGTTATTGTGTCTTAATTAAAGGACACCCCATCTGGTGACCGAAGATTCGAAGCAGTGCTTCACTTCTAGTGCCGGTTGTCCACTTCTTCCTTTCTTACCTCCATGGTTTTAATAGCTGATATGGTAGAGGCTTATTTTCTGAATTTGCGAGCAACGTACTCCCACGTGTTACCATGTTGTATTACCCACGTGTTACCATGTTGTTACCCACGTGTTACCACGTTACCTAGCACGTGTTCCCCACGTTGATACGTCAACCCACGTGTACGTGCGCAAACAGTGGCTATTCTTTCCTCTGTTGACAGCTTTCTTTCAGATCGCCTCCAATGAAATCGGAATTAGAACGTATTTCTCAAAAATGCACAGAGACTTTATAAACACCCTGTATTAATACTAACTTGCACACCCAAACTCTGCAAGTATGTGACTACCACGCTTGAACTTCATGTTAACATAGAATTATGAGAATCATTGGATTATAGGTGTGATAGTACTTAATTATTAAATTTATAAATAATTAAATTGCGTTATTTTTATACCCGTAATTTAATTAAGTTCGCTAATAATATGAGTTAGAATTTCTGAAGTTCTTTCTGTACTCCATTTGCTTCTGGGAAAAGAAATCCTTGGTTTAAAATACGTTAAAGTTTATATTTTACGCTACGCATAATAAACTGAAATTAAAACACTAAAACATGTAGGAAAAAGAACTCTTAAATTTTTCAGATTATATAGTACGCCCAAAGAGGCTTTTATTTAACGTTTAGTTTGTTACTTTTATATATTAAATATTATATTCTTCGCACTTAAACCACATAAAATTCAATTCAACAGCACTATCACAAAATATTTAAAAACAGCATTTCTTTGGAATTCCGATAAACAGTCTCACACACATTTTACAAAATATGAAATAGATAATAAAACAAATTAGATCAGGCTTTTAGGTGCCCATGTTCGGGGTGCCATGGTTACGTTATTTAAAATTTGATGGCTTTAGGTTCCGTCGTGTTTTTACAAGGCGACAAATAGACCTACATTCATGCATGTTCTCCTTTATTTAATTTCTTTTACAGTAGTGCAGGGCGATAATGTTTGGTGGAACAACTTTAAAAGTAATTCTACTTTTTAAAGTGATTCAGCCAAACATCCCGTTTCGAGATTAGTAGCTCTGTTGAGCTAACGCTTCTTTGGGCTAAAAATAAACTATGTTTTTTTTTATGTACTTTATATGAAAAGTAATAACTACTTAGATTATTTTATTAAATATTTTACAAAATTCGCATTAGTGATGTCTGCTTTATTGAACATAATTAGAAGAGGTAGTGCTTCTATAAAAGCCCTTACCACAGCATCTCTATTTCGTAAACCAGGTGCTCACTGGTTCCCTAATCAGTGTTTGTCCTTATCCGTGATTTTTGTGCCCATATATCCCCCCTCTTTCTAACCTTATTTGCTGTCTTTCGTGCTTATCTTTATCTTATTTTATCCTCCTATATTCTTGGAATACTGCAGAACAGCTAGAGAAAGACATACAGATAAATCATATCAAAATTGCTTCTGCTTGCGTCCTTCAACTCGAAATATAGTATGTCTAAGAACACAAGGATATGCTCAGCATGAAATGTGTGTTTATTGGGCAAGCTTCTAACGTATATTTCTTTTTCCGATTTAGTATGTAATGAAATATCAAACCCATAATATGGACAGTCAGATTCCTTAGTGGTTTTTCTGTTTGACGAACCCATTTCCTAGACGCAAATGGTGAGAAAATCGATAATATCCATTAGCGTTTCATGAGACTCAGACATTGTATAAATTCTTCGCAATGCATACTTTTTCTTTGCATAAGTGAGAAATGACTACATAGAGACCACACGCTTAAACAACAAAGTATTCTTTAATTATTAGTCTTCATCGATTTATATTTTGGAATCTACTGTATTGCTGTTGTAGGGAGGTTTTTTTCAGAATTCTAATGTCCACAATCTTGTCAAACTACATCTAGAAGAATATGAAAATTCATTATTTCTCGGCTCCACTGCTTCTTGATTATTATTCTGTGTAAATTTTGCGAAAATGTATTACTTTTCCATAAAATATTCAGCAAATTTTACTATCACTAAATTACCGAGTGAATAGAGAACCATCACAGGACTACGTTGGATTTAGTTGAACAATTCAAAGTGATTCATCAATCATATCAGTATTTTTTGCTTCCTTCAACATATTTTGTGTTACATAGTGAGTACCATAACCATTACCCTGTGAAAGTACCATAACCATTAACATAATGATGATGTTCCCGAACTCAATTCCGAAAGCTCTCGACTTCTCCCGAATGACATGCTCATATCCTCGTGAGATGTCGTGAGACTCTTATCGGATATTGCGTGTTGGATTACTGGAGGGACCCAATCATTGTGTGCTCCATTGTTTGACTATTTTAGCTGCTGACAACTTATTTATAATAAACTTAGATACATTTTAGCGCCAGAGGGGCTTTTGGTATTGAAATGCATTTTTTTTGACCGAATCACTGTTCAAACTGTATTCTCGAATACAATTTACAATGTAAATGTTCTGGAGTACTTTGGAGAACCAGTTAAGTTCTTGCCTTCTGTTAATTTTTGTTTCAAAGAATTCTTTAATAAATTCATCATAATCTTTAGCAGAATATGAGGCTGGGTAGTTTTCGTGTATTTTGAATCAATATCTGCACTGGAAAAGTTTGTATTTCAGAATCCCATTACTTTATGTTATGTATTTCAGAATCCCATTACTTTATGTTATGCAAGAATTGTTAGAATTTCTGGATTACATTACAAGAGGTACCAGTGTGCGCGAGGGCACTTTAATAAGGTAACATTAAACACTGATATTAAAACTTTCTAAAGAAAACGGTAAGAACCAACAAAAGTAAAGAAACGTAGGCCTTATGGCCAAAATTTTATAAGTCAGATTGAAGTATTGTTGCTCTCGTAAGGGGGATGGACGAAAATAATTCAGTTTCTTGTTCTAATTAATTTGTAAGACAGATCAAAGTTTCTGATACTGTTACATTTTCAAACTTAAAAATAAAGTGATTATTACAAACCAATTGCACAGCACCATGCCGTACGTCGAACTGAACAGCCAAAATCTCTAAAAAAATATTTTCTTCAAAATGTATCAGTAAATTCCGAATTTTCATCTATGTATAGCACTAAAATTAAGTTGAACGAGATAAAAGCAGCAAGCTCAAATATCTTCAAATTGAAATTATTATTGAATGGCATAAATTTTATTTTACATATATGTATGCATGTGTAAAGTATATTAACTTCAATTTATTATAGACTCAGATGTGTCCTTTTAAATTTGGTAATTTTCCCTTTCTGTTCTTAAAATATTGAAATTGATATTCATAAATCTTACTGAAGTGCATCATTGTAAAATACTTCCCTGTCGTATGACCCTTATACAACAAGGGGAATATATGTAGTTATATAAAGGCAAAAGAGAAAATGATGTTTTATCTTTGCCGGTATGGCACCACGTGTGCATATGTTGTGCACAACTTAAAGGACTTTATAATTATTTAATATTCTTGTACTTGCTATCTGTCTGCTGAAGGAGCAATTAAAGGTGATGGCTGTCTACTGAGTAATTGAAAGGGTTTTTAATCATGTTTATTTCCATCGCCAAGGGAAGCAGCGCTAATGTAAAAGACAGGCTATTCATCCTGAATTAAAAAAATTATTTCCTTACTAAAGTCGCTTCATTTGGAGTCAATACTTGAAACGAATATTATAGAAGTCTTACCTAATAGTATTCAAACCAAAATTTATATGACGATATGTGTTACAATGCTATGTCCCTCTATTGAAAAATAAAGCAATTTTACTGTTCTTAATCTCACATCAGTTCTTAATCTCACATCATCACATCATCATTAATATAGTCTTCATCTTTTAACATCTGTTATTGCTTAGCAAACGTGTGGTCTGCTACCATTTTATTGCTGTAAATACATGAATAATGAGCGCACTGATTTTGGTGCATCTTTATGCTTATGATTCAGCGAATTTATGAATAAAGAAAGAAGACCTGTGAAAGTACAATAACTATTTTCATTAAAAAATTTTTACACCTTATGTACTAACTACAGCGTATTCATTTTCATGTAATCAAAGATGTTTAGAACGGGCACAGATAGTACTTGCTTGCAAAAGATATATTTATTGCGGGCATTTGTTAAATACACAATATTTAGCTATAAATACTGTTGTTGTGACTTATCTCGTTCGTCATGCGACTTTTGGCTGTGGGGATACCTCAAGGCTATGGTCTACCCTCACCCCATCACATCTCTATCCGAGCTTAAAGAAAGCATAGAATGCCATGTGGTAAAATTCCCCTGTTTATACTGCTTTCAACAGTTCAACATGCGATTTTAAGCAGCAGAGCGGTGGCGGACATCATATCGACCACGTTTTGTAAACTATTTATATGTTCTTCAATAAAGCTATGATATGCCACTTAGGGGTGGTTTTTGAAACTCATTGTTTCCCCCCCCTCAATAAAATTCTCATCATTTCATTGTGCCTTTACGCAATTTCATGCAATTCCGCTGTATAGTTTTTGCTACGGACTGCTCGAAGATTTCAAGTTTAATTAAGGACACCCTAATTCAGAAGTCAAACAACAAAAATCAGCGTTATATTTACAAAATTTTCACAGCTTTGCGGTTTTGCAGCTGAGGATGGTGGTTCGGTAAAACCATCGAAACTAGTCCTGTGAAAATTTTGTAAATATAACGCTGATTTTTGTTGTTTGACTTCTGAATTAGTATTTATTCGGCGTGTTATTGTGTCTTAATTATTAAGGACACCCTGTATGATTCTCATTAAAGTATAGGACAGTTATTTTACTCCTTTTAGTGCATTAATATTTTAGTCTCAATTATATGTTGTCAATGATGAAAATTTTAGTCATTATTAAAACACAGCAATAATTTACGTGGAAATTATGAAATAAAGGAAAGTAACTGAACGTCATTCAAAGAATGATGGAAATCGCTTTGACTGTTAATTTTCGGAAAATGTATATAATAGCAATGTTACAACAAGGATTATATTTTATAAAAAAACTTTTATACAGCCGCCCTGACGGTGTAGTGGTTAGGGAAGCCTGACTGCGATACCGAAGGGTTCTAATAGGCCTGGGTTCGAATCCCGGAAAAGGCATGGTTGTAACTGTCCATTCCTTCAAAGGAGGGGATGGTGGCCCACTTGTTAGGTGCCTCCATACTAAAGAGACTACCACATCTGGCCTTGTATAGATTAATGGACTGAGTTATACTGTAACTGTTCACAATCTGCAATTAGAAGAAAAAATAATTTTTATATATTTCATTATAAATATAATTATATTTTATTTAAAATTTAAAGGAAAAACGATTATCGCCAATTCGTTATTAAATGTGCTAAAATGGGAAAATTAAATTCAGTAGCTACCATTGCTTTTCGGACACTCAGTTGCATACATTTATCATCATTCAAATGGTACTAGGTATGGGAAACTCATAACGTTAAAATGGCTACTCAATGAAAACAACATTATCTTATTTCACCTTTATATATACTATAAGGTATTTCTCTCGCCTTCCTAGCGTGCCTTCGTGGTGTAGTGGTCTGCAGCTCAGCGCGTATTTGAGAGGTAAGCGGTTCGATTCCCATTGAAGGCGTTGCATATTTTTCATCTTGCCTGCTTCCAATTAACCTAATGTCTCTACAATATAATTAAAAGTCTGCCATGTTTAAAAATAAATTAAGGACAATGTGCAAATAACTATAAATTTTATCATTTGTACTTTAAATCTTCAGTTCTTTAATATCACTTTCTTCTTTTGCAAAAGCCTCATATCAATTGCTGACAATGAGAAAAGTCTAGGTAAATATGTATATGTTCAGTAAGGATAATATTTTATTCGCATTTTTTAATCATTCGACCAAGTAATATGTATACTTAAGGTATTTGTGAGTTTTTCTTTTCCAAATGCAAATCTCTGTGCTTTTCTAGCATTCCATTCGATTGATTTACCTTTCAGACGATTTTTTAACAGCACCATCATTTCTCATGCCGCATTTTGACAGAATTTATTTTTCACTCTTCCTTCTTATAGTTATTTTCTCGACCATTTTCAGCAGATATATGAGATATTTTCAGAAAGGGCAAAGGAGAAGTAGCTGTGAAGTTTCCCATCTTGCCACCCAAAGATTTTCCGCAGTTTCCTGGCTTTGACATATCGCTTCATCTTCTTTCCTCTCTTCCTGTTTTTCCGTATAACACGTGCCTATCTTTATGAGCGAATGCATAGTAGTTATAGATCCCAGAAGGAACTTTTATTCATCTTGAAATTGTATGTGTATCTTCAGATGTGAAATCATGCGCATAATACAGTAATCATCATTATAATACAGTGAGTTATTTCAGAATTAAATTCAGTGTCAGCATAAATATAATTGTTAAAATCTTATTTACCCATTTCTTCGGCACATTCTAAGGTTTGATTGCTACTTAATAAATAACTTTCAACTCTTACTTTCGGACAGGAAAATTTTCCGCATTTTTTAAAATAAAAATACATTATTGTCTGCTAGTTTTTGGTTTCTCGATAGGGGCAGATTTTCCTGTATTCCCAAAAAGAATGAGAATGTGTTTATTTATCAGGCACTAACGACATCTTCGAAATAGGTTTCAGTCAAGGACTAAGTAAATTGGATTTTAACTATTATATTTATGTTCAAACTCGATTATTGTATCTCCAATAATTTAAAATACTATAACAAGTGTAATTTGAATATACACGCACAATAAATTCCTGCGTACATTTAAAGATGAATAAAAGTGCATACTGTTTTACAAAACCAGGCAGTCAAATTTTGTTATTTGAAACCAAGAGTTTCATTTTCTCTTTATAGAGTTAAAATTTGACAAAAGTGTAGGAGCTTCGAAGATCGTGAACATGTGGCGTGATGTTTTATTTTCATAAAGGAAGTTTGTTTAATTTACACATTTCCTATACTATTTTGGAACGAGGATCGCTCATTCCACAATTTATGGAGATTTAAGAAGCAGGCAGTTTTAGAGAAAAATTACATAAATAGCTTATAACTGTATTTAAGAGTTTTTATTTTAACTCTGATTGCCTACCATTTAACTTGTCGCTTGGCGATCAACGGCTTTCTCGTGTCAAATTTAAAAGCTCAAGGGAACTACTCTTATATGCGCCCTTAAGTCGCCAAATTTCTCGCCAAACATTTTTGGCGTGAAACTCCACGGTCATATTACTATCTAAATTTTTTGTCTACAGTGCGAACTTTAATCCTAAAATATCTCCAAAAACGCGGTTTTCGCACATGCAAAAAACCCGTTTCGAACACACAATTTAAGCTAAAAATCCGAAACAAAAACAAAAAATTTAGATAGCAAAAACGTAGTTTCTAACCAAAAATATTTGACAACAATCCATGTGCACAGCGATAGTTTTAACTAAAAAAAAGCGTTCTGTTTCAACTTTAAAAAACATGTACGAATTGCACAATCTAGGCAGCGAAAGAATCTACGAACTACGCACACCTCCCTTTAATAAATTAACATAACAACAAAAAATTTCAAAGAATACCATGAACACAGCGTTCTGTTTCAAGTTTAAAAAACATCTACAAATTACACAATCCAGGCACTAATCAACAAAATAAACTAAAATAACTAAACTAAATTTCAAACACTTCAAAAAAACAACAATAACCACAGAAATTCATACTAAAAAAACAATGAACATAACATTCTACAAAATAAGAACAAGAATAAAATAAAATGCACTTACCATGAATGAATTTTTCGAACAGCAAAAATACCAATTTTATGCCGCCACGTAATCACTATCGTATGTATTTGACAGCCAGACACACTATCCAGAAAATTCATACTATGGTTCCCAAATAAATGTTCAAAACCTTCTTTTCCTAAGTCCTTGTAAAATTTCCAGCCATCCGAAAAAATAGTTGTACAAGGCTCAATCCACTCTTTAATACACTGAATCAGCGTTACCTTACTTCTATCATGCACAGCCACTAAAAATAATCTCCCGGACCTTCTTGCAACCACGTCTCTCGTTACAACATAGGCCATTTCAAAACACGCACGACACGAACCAACGAGCAATTAAAAAACTCCAGCAAAAGAGTATTCAACATCAAAAGGGTTGCCATACAACACACAATCGCGCCAAAAACCAGCGCAGAACACATATTGCCACATTTGGTGATCTTAGGGCGTATTTAAGAGTAGAGCCAGCTCAAGATAGACTTCATTGGTAGGTTTAAAATTCTGAGTCGTTGTGAAGCAGTCATAGATAGACAGATACTATTAGCTACAAACTTATTAGTTACTTTATAGAGTTTGGCTTGGTTTGGGACTATAAACTAGTCTCAAACTTCTGATATACATGTTGTCATTGTGACTTATGTCACTTCTTTTACAGTAACATCAGAACAAGCTCAAGAAACTCATCATGGCAAGGAGTGCAAGATTGTAACTGTCGTTTGCAAGAGCCTTGAGCACCATACAGATGACAGTTTGCTCAATTTCTTCCCCCTCCCCCAATGTTGATGGAGAGCACCCGGGGAGACGTCCGAGGGTTTCCCACCCATCTTCCTCCACCAGCAACCTCCCGAGAGGACTCGCTGCATATTTAGAGCACTGCACGCGCACAGATACTATACATTCTCAAACATCCATACCTTCTCTGGGATTCCAACCCAGGCCCATTGTATGGAACATTGTATAGAACTTCGAAAATAATTGCATTTCTCATGCTAACAAAGATTAACCACCGCTTCCGATAGTGCAACTAAAGTAACAGTTAAATTTAAATTTAAAAACATAGACTAGTATTGAGACTACACAATTAAATTTAAACCGAAATTGGCTCAAAACTCTAACCGGCGTATGTGTTTAAATGTCGGCAGCAAATACCGCAAAGCCGAATAATTACGAACTTATCAGAGACGGCAGAATTTAAGTAACATTACCACGATGGCAGAAACGCGCTCTTTCGTACAGTCCACAAACCTCAGCTTAAATAGTGTTAAACTCGTTTATATTCCTAGTGAGTAAACGGATGTCGAGTGTAATTTATAGTAAAGGCTGAAATTATAAATAACTGGTGAGTTTCAAATAATAACCTTATAACTTAAATCACTACATTGTGCTTTATTGTAAATCAGTCATGTGTTTTATATGGAAATAACTGGAAGTTACCCAAGATTTGACTAAATGCAATTTTGACATGTCTAGAAATTACGCTTTATAATAATTACTTCGGAAGATTGGTAACGCTGGTCTTTTTCCTCGTCCTCCTAGGAGTCTTAATCTTAGGCTGATCACCATTTTTATGTGAAATATGAAACAATGGGGAGACATAGAACATTTCAAATTCCGAATAAATTCATAACAATATTAGAAAGGATCCTCCGAACGTGTATGGATGTACACTGCGGGGGAAATTGAGACACATCTATATCTCTCGTACTTCTGGGCCGATTGACGAAATTCAAATTGCGTTCTTCACGTCTCAAGAGCGCGACTTAGGATGTATTAGATTTATATATAGCATTGTTGTAGTATAGGTATTTTGACACAAAATCAGACTTTTTCTAAAATAACACACCGATATTTCCCCCATGTTTGGATTCTACGACTCAAATTATGCCTAGCTATTAAATTTTGTAATTTGTGGTGAGAAATTTATACAGAAATCTAAAATTTTATCTTGGCGCATTTTTTTTTCAGTATGCACCAACAATAATTCACTTGGCAAACTTCATAAGCCAAATTTCAAATTCTGAAAGAAGAAATCAAGTAAGTTTAATAAAAAAAAGTCTGATGTGTAGACCACATGACTTCCTTGTACGGAATATTAAATTATACCCAATTTTTTTTTCATTTCATTTAAACTTATTAGATTGAATTTAATGTACTTTGTCGACAACGCATAAACCACAATAGAATAAATGCACTCTTTAAAATTCACTATGTTTGTTTATCATAGCGACAATCCGGCGCTAGGTTCAATTAACAGCGTTACATCTCCTTCATTTTATAACTCAGAATGCACAAAAATTATATCATCTGAAGAATTATCTAATCGTCGCCACATGTTCTATTCAAATACTATAATAAATTTAAAACGATGTATAAAACAAACAAACAAAAAGAAACAGTTTTTCACAGACGATTTAGTATTTCTCATTCAATTAATTCTGTTCTCACTTCTCGACAAGGCAAAAATACATAAAAACTCAAAATACGTATATTAAAATTACGAAAGAAATCGTCAAAACTTATTTCATCCAATAAATTCCAGAATTTAAGGCATGATTTAAATCGCAATAATAAAAGAAGGGGTTATCTGTGTTGTTGCGAAGCTTAGTTTCTCTAGATTGGTAACAAATCCTAAATAATTCTAAAGTTACAAATGTAAACAAATATGGCTGTTTAGTAAAAATAATTAGGCTTAGCCGCACTTAAACAACTTTTAAATTGTTGAAATTTTATGAATATTGCTTGCAGATTTACTAAAGGCATAAAAACCAGAAGACAACATACTTTTAAAGCAAAAAATGCGCAATTTACCAACATATAACGATACAAAAATGAGCCCACTGAGCCTTGTAACAGAGTGGGAATATATATATATATATATATGTGGGAGTCATCAACGTCCAATCCTGAATTAGAATACCAGGATTATGACGTCATCAGTATAGCATCACCCAGCGCAGTTAAGAATCATCCCAGACAGCGCTGAGAGCTGGTGGAGAGTGGAGGATAGACGTGAGCAGACGGCTCACACGTCTTCAAGAGTTTATGAACTTAGATTGTGCTTTTGATGGTATGCCTTTAGGTGTAAAAATACTTCATCTTATGTTAATCCTGCATACCATTAACTTCATCTTTATTTACTTTTCTTATTTACTTTTATTTCTTTCTATTAAATAAACCATTTAAATATTACTTCGTGCTCTCATGCTGTGAATTAAGTCAAATTCTACAAAAAAACATGGCGACCAATCGTGCGGCCTCGAATTCCAAAATGTGCGAGTAGTAGAACTGTCCTTTGAACTACTGAGTGAAAGTTATTCGATTTATTGGATTACTCGTATAAAGTGTGGATTACCCAATTGACGACGATCATCTGTCGGGTGAGTACAAAACTTTCTTTCCAATATGAAGTTAGTAGAAATTCCAGAATTGGAAGCAGCTTTAAAGAACAGTAAAAGTTCTGAAATCAAAAGTTTGCATAAGCTTATTTTTAATACTGATGGAGATCGAAATAACCGGAAAAGATTACGTGAATTTTCTGGCTTTATATTTAAACCAGATTCTGAAGAATTTAATAAGAAAATAGATACAGTGCAGAATAGTTTTACTTTGAATGAGTTAATTAAAGTTTGCAATGTACTGTGCATAAATTCAGAAGGTTTAAAAACGGAAGTCGTAACCCGAATTGTCTCTTTACTATGTGATTTATCTGTATTGTTTGAAAATATTTTGCATGAAGAAAATAGTGATATTGAAGATGAAACTATTAATAAAATTTCTGAAGTAATGCTTGATGATAATCAAAGAGACAATCCTGGTTTTAACGAGTCTCAAGTAAATAACAGTATGCAGCTTCCAATTCAAGAACATTTTAAACCTCTTCTTAGTTTTTCTGATATTGAAAGTATTGTTAATCCTTTTTCTGGTAATGCATATGAAAATGTTGATAAATGGATTGATGAATTTGAAGATGTTATAAATTCTTTAAAATTGAGTGATTTGCGTAAATTAGTTTTTGCTAAAAGATCATTAAAAGGTAAAGCGAAACTATTTATTCAGAGTGAACCTAAAGTTAATGACTGGTGTAAGTTAAAAAAGCTTTTGAAATCTGAATATGGTAAAGCTTTTAATTCTGCTGAATTGCATGAAATGTTATGTAAACGTAAATTAATGCCTAATGAATCCTTAGATGAGTATTTTTTGAAAATGAAAGAAATGTGTTCGCGAGGTAACATTGAAGATGCTTCATTAATTAAATATGTTATTGATGGTATTCCCGATTCTGTCGAGAGGAAAACTATACTCTATGGTTGCGAAACAATAACTAAATTTAACAAAGGCTTAAAATTTATGATAAAATGAGATCGGACAATGATAAGTTTAAAAATCCGAAACCGAAAGTAGACACTCAAGTTAAAGATAGAAGTAAACTTGTGTCATCAAACCGAAATCAATCTAACGTTAATAAGGTCAAATGTTTTAATTGCTAGGAATTTGGGCATTATTCAAAACATTGTGTAAACAAATCAAAGGGTGTAAAATGTATAAAATGTAAAAAGTATGGGCATTATTCAACTGACTGTCCAGAGCAGACCCCCGAGACACAACAAGCAGCTTTATTACAACGAATTTCCGACAAGCATAGAATTATGAAGACTGTAGAAATAAATAATCATTTAGTTGATAGTTTAGTTGACACTGGTTCAGATGTAACGATATGCAGCGTAGAGTTACACAAGCAGATTGGTTCTCCTAATTTAAATTGTAGCGATATCACATTAAACGGAATTGAATCAAAGCAAACGTACCCCATCGGCTTTTTCATTTCTGATATTTCAATTGATAGTTTTTCACTTCGTACGAAAATTTATGTTGTTAAGTCATTATGTAATCAAATTGTATTAGGTTTGGACGTATTGAGTCAGTTTAACTTCTCTTTTACTGAGAATGGCCTTCAAATAATTTCTCATCGGAATAAAAGTAACGTAAACTTGATAACTGCTGAGTCATCTCGAAATTCTAACGTTCGTTGCGTTATGGGAAATTTGAATATTGCTGTAGCATTGAAGAATGTTTATGATCCTTCGCAATCGTCTGGCGTCTCTGTTAATGTAAACAAAAGTCCCGAAAGCGGAAGTAGCTCGACGTTTAATTACCTTTCACATCTGGTGAATGTTATTTCTGTCAACGAGATTGATTTATCGCATATTTCGAATGTAGAACATAGAGAAAGACTGTGTAATTTAATTAATTCGTACCAGCCTCGGAAAAATAGACAATCTGACTTCAAGATGCAAATAAATTTATGTGATGATATTCCTGTCTGTCAAAATAGAAGATACATGTCTTTCGCGGAACAAAAAGTTGTTGACGATCAAATTAAGGAATGGTTGAAAGAGGGCATAATAAGCCTAGCAATTCTAATTATTCGGCGCCTATTGTCTTGTGTAACAAGCGTAATAATTCGAAATGTTTATGTATAGATTATCGGAAATTAAATAAGAAGATTATTAAAGACAAATTTACACTGCCTTTAATTCCGGAAGTACTTGATCGCTTAGAACAGTCAAAAGTCTTCACGACACTAGATTTGAAAACTGGCTTTTTCCATGTAGACATAGACGAAAATTGCACCAAATATACCGCATTTGTAACACATAATGGTATCTACGAATTTCTTAAAGCTCCTTTTGGTTTATGTATTAGTCCAAATGTTTTTCAAAGGTATATTTATTCAGTATTTCGTGACTTGTTAAATGAAGGTGTACTAATTATTTGTATGGATGATATAGTCATACCGGCTAACGATGAAGCTGAATGTTTAGACAAATTAGAAAGAGTATTCAAAACTGCTTCGGAATACGGATTACAAATAAATTTCAAAAAGTGTCAATTCTTAAAACGTAAAATTGAATTTTTGGGACATGTAATTGAAAACGGAACTATTCGACCACCACCTTCCAAAACTGTTGCTGTTCGAAACTTTCCACAACCGCGTAACTGTAAACAACTACAAAGCTTTTTAGGAGTAACGGGATATTTTCGTAAATTCATTCCTCAGTACGCTAAAATAGCTAAACCTCTTAGCGACTTGCTTAGAAAAGGTATTGGTTTTAAGTTCGATTCCGAACAACAGGAAGCTTTTTGCAGATTGAAAGAAATTCTCTCTCAGGCACCTGTTCTACACATATTTAGGCAAGGATATCCATTAGAACTTCATACTGATGCTAGTAGTCAAGGCTTTGGTGCGGTATTACTCCAATTGTCTGATGATGGTAATTATCACCCAATCCAGTATATGAGTAAGAAGACTTCACCGCAGCAAGAGAAACTCTGTAGTTACGAATTAGAAGCCCTTGCAGTAATAGAAGCTCTGAAGAAATTTCGAAACTATTTGTTAGGGACTAAATTCAAAATTGTAACTGATTGTAGTGCTTTTCAGAAAACTTTAGATAAGAAAGATTTAACTCCTAAAATTGCGAGATGGGCAATGTTTATTGAAGAATTCGATTACGAAATTGTACATCGTTCAGGAAGCCAAATGAAACATGCTGATGCTTTAAGTAGAAATGCTCTAATTTTAACATCATACACATCCGATGTAACTGAGAAGATTCGGTTAGCACAACAACAGAATGAAGATGAACATGTGAAATTAATCAAGAATTTAGTTGAGAAGGGAGAAGAAAATGGATTCTTCGTGAGAAATGATATTTTGTACAAATTTGAAAATGGTAAAGATCTTCTAGTAGTGCCAGAATCCCTACAGAATGAAATCATACAGAAGGTACATAAAAAAGGTCACTTTGCTGTAGATAAAACTGTGAAAGCTGTAGAGCAAGAATTCTCTATTCCCAGACTGAAATTCAAAGTTGAAAAAGTAATTGCTAACTGTATAGAATGTATACTGTACAACAAGAAGCAAGGAAAAGCAGAAGGATTTCTTCATCCTGTACCGAAAGAAAACGTTCCCTTGAGTACGTATCATATCGACTTTATTGGACTACTTCCATCAACGAACAAGAGATACCAACACATTCTAACTGTTGTCGACGCTTTTACGAAATTTACTTGGTTCTATCCAGTGAAATCACCAACTACACAAGAAGTTATTTCAAAATTGAAGCAACAACAGACTGTATTTGGAAATCCAGCCAGAATCATTTCAGATCGAGGTAGTGCCTTTACATCGAAAGAATTTTCAGCTTATTGTAATGAAGAAGGAATAGACCATGTCAAAATTACTACCAGTATTCCAAGAGGTAACGGACAAATTGAGCGAATTCATAGAATTTTGATTCCTGTTTTGTCAAAATTATCACATGAAGATTCAATGAAATGGTTTAAGTATGTTCCAGATGTTCAGAGAATAATCAACAGTACAACTACGAGAAGTACGAAATATTCACCGTTTGAGCTTCTCATAGGCACGAAAATGAAGAATAAAGAAGATTTGAGAATTAGTGAAATATTGAATGAAGAATATCTAAAACAATTGATGCAAGAACGTGATGAAATGAGAGAAGATGCGAAAAACAACATTTTGAGGATTCAAGAAGAGAATCGAAAACAATTCAACAAGAAACGTAAGAAACCGAAACTATACAAGATTGGCGACTTGGTAGCCATTCAGAGAACTCAATATGGGACTGGTTTGGAACTACGACCTAAGTTTCATGAACCGTATAAAATCATAGCTGTTCGATCAAATGACAGATATGAATTCGAAAATGTAGGATGCCATGAAGGACCAAATTTGACATCTACTGCGGCTGACCATATGAAGCCACGGTCAAATTGATTTGATGTTTGTATCAGCTCAAAGCCTAAGGACCTGATACTCTTTTTTTTTTTCTTTTTTTTCTTTTTTTTTTTTTTTTTATTATCTTTGCAGGTACATGATAGTGATGTCCATTCAACAGACATCGAGGACGATGCCTCTTCAGGCTGGCCGAAGCTGTGGGAGTCATCAACGTCCAATGCTGAATTAGAATACCAAGATTATGACGTCATCAGTATAGCATCACCCAGCGCAGTTAAGAATCATCCCAGACAGCGCTGAGAGCTGGTGGAGAGTGGAGGATAGACGTGAGCAGACGGCTCACACGTCTTCAAGAGTTTATGAACTTAGATTGTGCTTTTGATGGTATGCCTTTAGGTGTAAAAAGACTTCATCTTATGTTAATCCTGCATACCGTTAACTTCATCTTTATTTACTTTTCTTATTTACTTTTATTTCTTTCTATTAAATAAACCATTTAAATATTACTTCGTGCTCTCATGCTGTGAATTAAGTCAAATTCTACATATATATTCTTTTGGTGCGGCCGATTGCAACTGAAAGGGAGGTTCACGTTATAGCAGTCCGGTGTATACAAAATTTCAACGTTCTGAGGTTACTTTTTTTTTTTTTTTTTTTGAGTTGTGCGAGATATATACATATATACGTACATAAATACAGACACCAAGAAAAAGTCTTTTTCTGAACCCATTTTAAATCAGTTTTATAGTTCGTTTTGTGAAATAGAGTCCTTTATTCTGTCGTTACATAGAGATGTCGCGCAAAAACATTGTGAAATTGCATTCTATAGCTGTCGAAATGGATATTCTCGTTGAAATATGGTACCCGGAACTTTTTTCGATTACATTACTTCCTTTACTATTTACAAGGAAGTATATAAATATATATATCAAATGCAATTTACATTGAGGAGCTGAAATTTTTAGAGCTATTATTTTAAAAAACTACTCGTGCGATTTTTACAAAACTTGTCAGTTTGGCATAATTTCAGCTTCAGAATAGAGATATGGAAAGAGACTGGCACATCATTTCAGAAAATGTTCGATTTTGCGTCAAAATACTTATGTTAATACAATGCTATATATAATTTAATACATATCCTAAGTGGTGCTTGAATTTTGTCAACCGGCCCAGTAGAATGATAGATATAAAACTGTGACATTTTTTCCCAGTGTACGTGAAGCATCTGTATATCCATAAATTTAAAGATATTTTATTTAACTTTTTGATTGCAAGTTAAAAGCTATTAATAGAAAAATATTTTTCCTTTAAAAATATTTACATGACTTGCGTTAAAAACACAGTCTCAATCAATTTTTATAATAAATGTAAAAAAGCGTTTTGTCCCGATTAGTCCAGATAGGTGGAATTCTATTACATGTATATTATTTCATCTCATTAAATATTAAATTAAAATAAGATAATTTATTTTTCCGCATATTTAAAATGAAAGTGCAGCTTATATATGTTTTCAATTACGTAGTACTACTAGAAAGCCTGGCGGTCATACGAAATGACCGCTGTTATAGATATTATAAATTGTAATTAAAATGATTTGTGCAAAGGTGTCTGCTAATTCAAACTGAATTACCCAGAGCAGGCGGCGAGGACGACCCTTTGCTTACTGCCCCACGGGATTTCCCCCTTCTACTTGCTTAGTTGCTTAAAGTAGAGTACAATGAAGGAAACCACTGGCGATACATTTCTAAAGAATCCTTCGCTAGCTCAATCAATAAAAGTGATTTAAATAATGAAATGTTAATTCACATGTCAAAGATCTCTTTGTACACAACATTTCTTGTGCAGATCTTTCCATCATTTTTAAGCTCGCCTTGCAGAGGACCATCCAATATTTTTAATTTTATGTCCGTTCTTTCACGAACTCTTAAGCAGGCAACATAAAGTTGACCGTGTCCAAATGCAGGCTCAGGTAAAAAAATGCCAACACGCTTAAGCGTTTGGCCTCGAGACTAATGGATGGTCATAGCAAAGGCAAGTTTTATAGGAAATTGTCTACGTCTCAATTGAAACGGCAACCCTGTGCCGTGGCAACTTCACCCCATTAGCTAGTACAGTTACGCAAGCAACCTATAAACTATTGGCGACAAACAGACACTTAAGCCGCATATAATAAACATATTTATTTATTTCGTTTTATTTGTTTTTTCATCGTTGCCGGTTTTTGCCGGTTGCATATTTCCGAATTCCATTATATATAGATGTTAAATTTATTTATTAAATGTTAAATGCACATGCTCTTGCATTAAAAAATTTTCCGGCTTAGCTTTCTCATAATATTCGTCACGCGCTGCACTGCACGGGGAATAAAACAATTTACAGTTACGCAAGCAACCAATAAACTATCGACGACAAACACTTAAGCCGCATATATATAAGCATATATATATAGATATTTATATTAAATTATAATTACCTTGAATTTTTTTATCCCGAACCAGCAAAAAATGAAATGTACAAGAAGCAAATTAATTTCATTGAAATGGGCAACTAATACGTTTAAAGCATCAAATTATCTTATTATAAAGTTATTAGGTATTTTGAAGCAGGGAACGTGAAACAATGTGCAATGCCCTCTCCAGTACTCGAACCCTAGGCATCTTAAATACGCGTCGAGTATGCTACCAATTACACCACGAAGTTAGGCGGAATGGAAGGAGAAAATATCGCATTCTATAATATATGTTGAAAGAATTCATGGCCAGTTGCAGGAACCTCTTTTCCCATTGTTATTGTTCTTTTTCTCTCTGCAATTTTTATACCCCATATTCAGGAAAACAAAATGCAGTGTGCATGAAGAACTAGATAGCTATCATTTTAAATCCAATACACACTCTCTGAAAATGTGTTTTAGAAATGTCTTCGTCCTTCACTGGTATTGGAAACGAATTTTGGACTGCAGTCGTATGATTTTGTTTGCAGAATATTTTATTTCTAGACGCTATTTCAACTGCTTTTCTTGGATGTTTGCATTTCCGATCTGTCTGAAACGATAACACCATAAAAATATATCTTAACCTTAATATCCACACAAATTCTTTAGGCTTAGAAAGATAGCATTCACTATGATATCTCCAATATTTGATCGTCTGTGAGTAAATAGCTATTATTTTTATGAATTATATCATACAAAAATATTTCATGAAATTTTCAGTACGTATTACTAATGATTTGTACTTCAAAATACACTAAAATATTTAAAATCATTCCGCTTGAAATGAAGTCACTGATTTGAACCTGAAATAATGCGTAACAAAATAATAAATAGAATATTTTTTGGCTTATTTGGAAATAGAAAATCGTTTTTCTACCTTCGATAAATGAAACACCCAAAAGTTATGGAAACTCAGTTGTACGTAATTATTACAATATTACGTATTTATCTGAATCATGTATCAATAATGAAAAATTTGAAAACTGATTTCTTTTATTCAAAATCAGATTGCTGTACAACGCCTAAGTTCAGTTTCTCGGCGACAAACACTTAAGCCGCATATATGTAAGATTATCTATGTTATTCGTTTCCCTTTTATTATAGGAAGAAAAGGAAAAGGTTTGTAAATGCGCTTTTGAAAAATTTCACGCACCATAAGTTCAAATTCATTGCTGATATTTTCCAGGAAAACATCATTTGTCAGAAGTGGGAGACTACTCCATAGCGACTAAAAACGTTACTCAGATCTTAAACTGCTCATTAATAAATTTTGCCAGACTCCATCTTTATGAAACTCAATGATTGCCGTTTTCCGGGTCAAAATGCTGCTAACAAAAGATTTAAAACATCAACAACGAACTCCTTTACAGCCCTTCAACCGTACAGTTCTTAAGAAACTACATTTATAAGAGGTGTGCATGTACCTGAAAGAAGCAACAGGAAACCTTATGTTTTAATTAAATTAGCTATTTCTTTTTAAATGTAAATTTTGGATAGATCTGAATGAAAATTAGTAATTTTTATGTTATTGCTTGGGGCTAGCTGCATGGGGTTTTCGTGGTTTTCCCCATGTGTAACGTGTATACAAGCCAGTTTTCCTTAGAAAGTGCTCGGAAAGATTCTTCTTAGGTTCCTTGAAGGTTTATTTAATCTTTCATTACAAAAAAAAAAAAAAAAAAAAAAAAAAAAAAAGATATTTAAATAAATTTAGAATTTTTATGTTTAAATAGTATATAATATCATTAATAATATTCATAATTCACAAGCGCATTGAAAACAAATTCTCCATGAATGTTTCTAGATTCTACTACAGCTGGTTCATGAAGTTGAAAAAGATTTACATTTCTGCTACAAGTTTTCAAAATAAAGCGTGACTGGTGATGCTATTTGTAGCTAATTGTTTTTTCTCTGTTAGGCTTTCTCATCCCTTCATCAAACCTGTCCCAAATCTTCACGATTTTCTGATCACTGGTTTTGCTTGTCACCAGTTTTGAAATAGGGATCTTAAATTATAGACAATCTGCCTATATATATGTATATAAAACTTAAATAATTAAAATAAAAAGGGAAAATTTCTAATCCCAAAATTCAAATTATGCCCTGTGGAATCAAACCTGATGTAAACTACATTAATTTAGTAGTAATACTTATTAAAAATTATATAATTTATACACACACACACATTATATATATAGACTTATTCTAAAGTTAAAAGTCAAAGCAAGGTTATTCCTCAACAATATTGTTGCGGACGTACGGGTTCGTAATAAATATAATGCACATGTCCGATGAAAAGTGATAAAATTTATTCTTATCAAAACAAATAAAAACGAAATGCTGAAATTTCCTCAGAGATATTAGTACAATATCGCAATATCTCACAGTAGTTTATAATTTAAACTATTAAAACGTTGAATAAAACTCAATTCAAAACACAGAGAAACGTAAAGAAAACTAATCTGACCTCGCTACGAAATCGCTACAGTAAACAACTACAGTTTTCTAAACAACTGAATTGAGATTTTTCCCTCCAGCTTTTATAAGCTTTTTAAAAGCACGAGAACATTCTCGTATTTTCTCAGTTTTTCTGGATACCAAGAGTACAATTACGATATATCTATCTATTAAAATGTTAAGTGCGCGTGCTGCTGTATTTTAATTTTTCCGGTGTAGCTTTCTCTTCAAATAAGCCTCCAGCTGCATTGGACGGTAATGTAAAACAATTTTAATTAAAAATTCTACTAAAAATAGTTAAAAAATACAATAAAACCGTAACAATATTAGTATATGTAAATATGTACAAACACTTTGTTTTTTCCCTTTCAATTATTGTTTATATTTTCGTTCTACTATTTTGTAAATTTAATAACTAACAAATCTTCTAGCTGTTACTAAAAAAATGGGGTTTTTTAGTTTCAAAGACGTGTTGTACCCCAATTACGTGAAGACTTTTATCTTTTATAACATATGTTTTTCTTTTTCCTCAACTTTGAACTAGTACTTCTTTCGCGTTTTAAAATTTTAAGACAGCATTTTTTAGAAACTTCTTACGTCGCCATTTTGGAGTCGATGATCACCCTACTCGAAGAAAATAATTTTCACTGCCCGCACCCAACATTTGGCACCCCCGCACAGAAACTTTGACAAGATAAAACATTTTGAACATTTTGAATGTTTAAATAATTAGTTCTGCTATTGGTCACTTTGAACCTTATCGCACTCTTTGTCCAATAACTGCAATTTTTTGCATCTACAGAACGGCTTTGAATTTTACAAAGAACACAGTTTGGTCGTCTAAAGAATTAAGTATATTGGTTGGTTTTCAGTTTTTAGCTGATTTGGTTTTATTATTTAAAGAATCTTTATGAAAGGTTGTTTTTTTTTCTTGGCATTAAAAGCTTACATTAACATAATCGGGGACCTACCGACTTTTTGTTGTTTAAATGACAAATTGGTTTAAAGTATATTTGTTTTACTCTTTGTATTTATTTGCTTTTGAATTTCGGAATTGCATATCATGATTTTAGACGATTTTGATTTTGCTGATGGTCTTTTTACTTAATGTAAAGTAGGGATTCTCAATCCTATGCCCGCGGGTACCATGGCGCCCGCCGATCGTTTAACGTGTGCCCCCCGCTGTGCGATCACAGTAAAAATATTTTAGGTTTCAATAAACTTCCATGCGAAAATTTTCTCATTTTTGTTGAAATAGAAATTGCTTTCAACACAGATACCAGCACAAAGCGAAATGCGACCGATCTCTTTTTTTATGTTCATGTATTAGTAATTCTATCCAACCATTAATTCATCCTGAAAACGTAAATGGTGCCCGCCGTCCAACACATATTCTAGAATGTGTTCTTAGGGGGTCAATTTCCCACAATGTTATATTTTTATTCGTTTTACCAAGTGTTTCGAAGGTGCGTAGGGAAAATCCTGGAACATCTGAGATTCGTATTTTCGGTTTTTTATGAATTTTAGTGTCTTTAATAAAAATTTAATAGATTCTTTTTTCGGTTTTTGATCTCAAATGAACGAAGAGAACGAAACACGTTTTCGAAACATATTAATCGACTTCGGTGAAGCTTTAATTCCTTTTCAACTGATGAGTTCTGAATTGGAGTTTCAGTAAAAGGAGATTAATTATTATTTTTATATTTTTATTATCTTGTTTTTTTCTTTTGCATTATCGTTTTTATATTTAGAGTTGTACTACTATGAATTCTTATTTTAATTTTGATATGTTTTATTTTGTGTTAAAAACGATTGCTAATATTAATACTGTTGAGGAACCTTACTTCGACTCCAATTTAATTTTAACTTTAGAATCTATTTTACTTCAATCCTGCAGTTATAACGCAGGACGGATATAAAAATTTGCTTTTAATTTTATCCTCTTATTATGTTTTTTTTTTTTTTTTTTTTTTTTTAGCTAAACTCGAGATTTATTTTTCATATTATCATGAACTTTTTAATTGCATTTTTTTAGTTATCAGTAATTTTGTGTATTATAAACGCCAAAAGCAACAAAAAAATCCTTGCATCATTTCAATTTTATCTTTCAGTTTTTCTGAATGCTAAAAATATCTGAAATTTCTCTGGTTGCATCACCTTGTCTGAAATAGCCCTCGCGCACTTTATTTACTCTTTCGAAAAATTTAACAGAACTCAGTGATTTACAATATTTATTTGTTCACTCGAATATTTCTAAGCCCTTAAGACTGATGAGCAAGATTTCTAAACTGTTTTTATTATTTTTTATTTTCTAAAGCGTAAAATTGATTAGAATCGTTGAAGTAACACCATTTAAAGCTTAACTTATATAAAGAAGAGAGATACATTCCGTTTCAAACGAATTTACATAATTAACTTAAATATATAGCGGATCGAGAATCAACACTCTGCCTAACACGATTTGCATTTAGATGCCTTTCAGTTCGCCTATCAGCTCCAGTTCTTTAGAAAGCTAACGATGCATCAAACGCCTGTTTTGGAATTAGATGCATCGGAAAGCAAAGCAAGCATGAAATTAATTTTCGCTTGCCAAATAAATTCGTTTATAAAATAGAGTATTTCATTTTGAATTTTGACTGAGATTTTATCTTAAATGCTACTGAAGTTTTTTTTCAGTCTATGTCGCAACGTATTTTTAAGAACATTAAAGAAAACCCATTTCCTTAAGTATGCTAAAATGTCAATATAAGGTCAGACTGCAATACGCAAATACACGAAGAATGCTTACATAGTTTTAGAACAATTTTTTCGGAGCCGTTTAATTAATATTTAAAATGGTTAATCAAATTAAATTAAGTTTATTATTAACAGTTAAATTTTTGAGTTAAACTTCTTTCTTGTCAGATTCTTCACTTCAACTTACTTCTTCCGGCCAGAATGTAGTTTTAGAATCACGTCTGAATACATAATGAATAAGAGCGGTATTAACCGCGTAGTTCTACTTACTGAGTTAGAGAGAATCAGAGATTCTCATTAGCGCGCGTCCGCCTTTTCGGCTACTCTCTCTCAAAGCTGTTATTACGCTCGTCCGTACTCAGGCCTTTGATAGCTTCGCAGTCAATTAACGTTAAGGGGCCAACTCGGTTAGAATCTTGATAGTTTCGGCTATATCTCTTTTTTTTTAGTTTAGATTAGTTTTAGTTTACTTCTTAGTCTCTAAGTTCAAGCCCAAGTGTCGACTTTTATTGTACACTCTAAGACAGAGTTCTGTTAAATCTTATTTGAATAATAAAGGGTTATTTACCCTTCCATATTGTTGTTTCTTGTCGCACGAACTCAAGCGATTAGTCGCTTATCAGTTCTTAAGATTCTCTACGTTCAACTGTAACGTAGCATTTACAAAGATGGAACCCTATAATGTAAAAGGTATTTTTTAAATGTTCCATCTGATAGCCTCTTTTCTGGACTATGAGTCAGTATTGTGCTCTTTATGGTAGAAGGGCTTTCGGTAAAATTTCCAACGGTATTGATTTCTGTTCCTCTCCCCTAGTTTCCAAAGCGTGATGGGTTTGTGCTTAAAAAGGGCAATTCCCGGGAGCTTGGCATTTCGCATGGGCATTTACGATATCGCCCAAGGGTCCGTAGGGTACAGGAAGTTTTCATGTCCGTAAATGTCTAAGTAGTTGGAGGACATGATGGAAGCCAAACGAATAATTGCTTCACTGAAATCATTTGCAAATGCATGCCGAGGAAGGTGAAAGTCTAATGGAACACACTGTTACTGGCAATGAAACGTGCATACTGTATTTCACGCTGGAATCAGAGCAGCAGAGCATGGTGTGGAAACATCCAAGTTGACCTGTGAAAAAAAAAATCCATTCAGTGCCATCTGTTGGGAAAGTACTGTTAATGGTCATCTGGGATCGTCGTGGACAGCCCCTGCTGGATTTCATACAGCAAAGTGCAACCATCGATGTCAACCGCTGTTGTTCTACACTGCCTTCTTTGCGGGCTGCCATCGGGTGGAAGCGCCTAGGGATTCTGGATGTGGACTACATGTTTATTCTTCAGGACAATGCGAAGTCACATTGTAAGGATCCTAAGTTTTACTAACGTTTATTTTATTTTAAAACTCTACTATCACTTCTTATTTTCTACTTCCGGCCAGAATTAAATGCTTTAACTTGTTTATGCAAATTGTCTTGCTAACGCCCAAGTACTTAAGTTGTGGCTTTTTGCCAAGCGGGAGAGAGAAGGAGTTTTAGGAAGCAAGCCGCTTGCCACTGTAGTTTTACGAGTTTTCACGCTGTTGCTGGTTGCCTTTAAGGCCAAAGGTTTAGCCCTCTTTATATTTGTAGACACATTCCAGATATGTTACGTAAAAAGATCATAACGCCCATCTCAAGTAGTTATGCCAGCCCGGTTGAGTTATGTAAGAAAAATAACGATTATCCAGTAACACATCCAAAACGGTGGCGTTTTGCAATTGAATATCGTAAATTAAACTCCATAACTAAATATCCGGTATATCCGTTACCTATTATTGAGAAATTTTAAGGAACATAACTTCTACGAAATACATGACTACGTTAGACCTAACGACGGGTTATTTTCAAATAGGAGTGAAACCAGAAGATGTGCCTAAGACTGCTTTTATAACTAAGTCTGGCACTTGTGCATTCTTGCGTATGCCGTTTGGCCTTTCAGGGGCACCGGCAACATTTCAGCGATGTATGGACATTGTGCTAAGGCCTATTCTAGCAAAGAACACGTTTATATATTTAGACGATATCATTATTACTAGTTATAATTTGGATCAACATATAAAAGATTTGAGTGAGGTGTTTTCATTATTAAATGAGGCCGGTCTGAAAGTTTATGTTGAAAAGTGTAAATTTGTAGCCCCTGAATTAAAATACTTAGGATACAAAATATCTCAGAAAGGAATCGAGACGAGGATACAAAATATCTCAGAAAGGAATCGAGACGGACAAATCAAAAATAATCGCTATTCAAAAGTATCCGCCGCCAAATACGGCGAAGAAGCTGTCTTCTTTTCTAGGACTTTGCACATATTATAGTTCCTTTATAAAAGACTTTGACACTATTGCTGAATCATTGTTAAAATTAAAAAGGAAAAAGGAAAGATTTTCTTGGACGGCCTAAGCCAATAGCGCGTTTGAAAAATTAAAACAAGCGTTAACGCAAGCCCCTGTTTTGAAATTTCCTGAGATCGATGAGAATTTAGAAATTTCAGCGGATGCTTCGGATTATGCGGTAGGTGCAGTACTTTCCTAAAATCACCAGCCCGTGGCATTTTTAGTAGAACTTTAAATGGAACTCAAAGAAATTATTCCGCGACTGAGAGAGAGGCACTTTCAGTTCTGTTAGCAGTGCAAAAGTTCCGAGTCTATTTTGGTAGTGCGCCAGTGCGCGTAACAGTGTATTCTAGATCATACGGCGGTAACTAGATTATACTCAGGAAAAAATTTACCCCCAAGGTTAATAAGATGGGCACTCAATTTACAGGAGTATAATTTGGTAATCAAACACACCCCCGGAAGGGGAAATATCGTAGCAGATGCCCTATCGAGAATAAAATTAGATGAACATGGTAATACTGTAAAGGTGGCAATGCTCACAGCATATACGATACATTCCCGAGAAACTGTAATAACCGAACTGGGTAAGGATCCGGAATTTAAAAATATTTATGATTATTTAAAAGATCCTGAAAATTTTAGCCACAAAGATATTGTGGTGAAAAGAAATAGGGTGGCCCATTGCGAACTAAAAGATGATCTATTATTTTATACAAAAACTACGAATTCCAACAACAACTTTCGACCTGTTATCCCAGCTAGTCTTAGATTAAATATACTTCAGGAGTTGCACGACTCGCCTTTGGCATCTCATGGTGGTATTCGAAAAACCATCCAACGCGCACGCGAAGCAGTTTTTTTTCCTGAGCTACAAAAGTTAACAAGAGCGTATGTCCAGTCCTGCCCAACATGTCAAGCAGTTAATTATGTTAATTTCCGCCCGGCCGGGTTTCTAAATAGCATTAAATCAGAATTTTCAAATGAAATAATTCGCATCGATTTATTGGGCCCTTTCCCGAAAAGTCAGTTAAATAAAAGTCGGTATCTCCTTGTTATGGTTGACCATTTCAGTATGTGGACCGAAATTGTTCCCTTAAAACGAGCCTCCGCGAAGTTAGTTACTGATTCTATTTTAAATAAATATATTTTAAAATATGGGGCGCCCCTAAAAGTTATATCGGATAATGGTCCTCAATTTGTAAGTAATATATTTGAAGACATGTGCCAAAAACTGGGGATACGTCATTTAAAAATGGTCCCGTATCGGCCGCAATCAAATATAGCGGAACGGGTCAACAGAAATATAGTGAAAATTATTCGTAGTTATGTTAAAAATTTTCATAAAAGCTGGGATAACTATGTCAATGAATTAGCTTTCGCCCTTAGGACCGCCAAACATGACACGACGAGCAAAACTCCTGTCGAGTTATTTTTAGGCAGAAAGATTATAACGCCGTTAGATAAATTATTTTATGTTCAACAAATAGCTCCTGAATTTCAAATGGGCGATATAGAAAAATTAATTAAAGAAGCAAAGAAGAACACTAAAGTAGCACAAAGAAACCAGAAGCTGTATTATGACATGAAACTACGGGGAGTAAGTTATAAAGTAGAGGATGAAGTGTTAAAAATTAAGCATTCACTTTCTTCAGCACCAGAAGATAAAATTGCAAAGTTCTATCCACGATTTGAAGGACCGTATGTAATAGAGAAAATAACTTAGGCTGTAGTGGTGTTAAAAGCCAAGAATGGTGAAACCCTTCTATAATCGTAATAAAATGCAAATATTTCAAGATCTTTTGCAGGATCCGGCACAGCAGGCACAATCTCCAGAGGTGGCACAACGACAATCACAAAGTCAAGAAATGAGTAGACAGGTGCATATGAAAAGAAAGTTTCCCCGTAGGAAAACTGAAGGTAACAAGAAAAAGAAGCCGTTCCACCGACCAGAAAAGAGAGAGCACGACCACCCCCAGAATGAAGAAGGGAAAAGTTCTACTAAAGCAAAGAGAGTCAGGAGAAATGGCAGCAACCGTAATACGGCTCCAAAACGAAAGATGTACCCATCGGATAGGAGTCTACGAAGCAAATGTCGACGAATTGACGAAGGAAAATCAGCTGCAGATGCAAGGAAGCAACAAACGGTTGAACAGCCAGCAACGAGATACAGGCAACAACGGGAGAGAATTGTCCCGATTCCGCCAAGAACAGCTGCCATCAAACGGCCGGGAGTACAATCAGATGTTAAAAAGAAGTTTTTCAAGGGTCATCAAACTGGGAAAAAAAGAAAGTTCACGGAGGAAGGAACTGAAGGGCGAACCCGCACAAGACGGAGGATAAACCAGACGGTAGTCTTCGACACTTTCCAGGATTGGGCGGCGAAACGGAATATCATAAAGATGAGTAAAACTTTATGTTACTTTGAAACTTTAAGTTAATTTTTCGTTCTTACTGCAAGTGGCAGAATTTAAGTGGTTTTACCTCATGTGAGGCCTACCTTTATCGCCAAAAAGCGAGAAATGAGTTTTACCTATTTTGTTACTATGTTTTTCAATTACTTGCGAGTAAAACTAAAATTATTGTATAATAGGAATGTGTAAATACTTGAATATTGTAAAAGCATTGATAATCTTTCAGAAAGGTACCTTAAGAAAATTGTAAAATTATTGTATAAAATTTTATTTAAAAGATTCTGTCAAGGAAAGAAGTTTTAGTCTGAAGGACTTTTGAAATGTAGTATTTCAATGTAGAAGAATTAGCACTTGCTTGGAAAGAAATAGAAGTTAACAAACATTGTACTACTAAATGTATGTTTTAAAATGCGTAAAATTAACGGCATGTTAATATGTCCTTATGTACAAAGTGAACTGTTATCTTAAAAGTTAAGAAATACTGTAATATGTTAAAAGTGAAGAAATACTGTAATATGTTAAAAGTGAAAATGTTATAGTAATGCAAAAATTTTTAACTTATTGGTATGACTGTAAAAAGAGCAAAGTAGTGTGAATATGTGCTAAAGGTTGAATGAATGTAGTTAGGCTCTCTGACGCTACACTTCAGAGTTAGCCACTTTTAAGAATAGTACCTCAGGGTTCAGAGATGAATATAAGGTGTATTCTGAGGTCTTGTTATGTTGAATTTTAACACGTTAGTGTTTTGATTGCAGGTGGTAGTGTTGAACACTTGCACATAGAAACGCACGTGTTTGGTGTTTCTCTTTACAACACATGTCAGAGAGCACAGGGAGATAATTAAATGAATGAAATAAGAATAGTTTTAAAAGAAAAATGTACGTATTCATGTCACTTGCCATTTGATTGTTAATTATTTCATTAAACTAGTTTTCCTTCCAGATCTCTGGAAGGAACCAGATTCAATTAAGAAAAACTCCTGTTTATAGATGCAGTACAGCTGAAAAGTAATTGTCCATGGAATTGATCATCTAAAAAGGACTTTTTAATTTCTAGATTAGATAGTTTCTAGTGAGGAATGTTTGTAAAAGATTGGCCTCGCGTTAGATTTAGAATCTAGAGCTAAAAGTTTTCAACAAGGTCGTTTTAGGCCTTCAAACTAATTACCTCTGGCGGGAAGTATGTAAGGATCCTAAGTTTTACCAACGTTTATTTTATTTTAAAACTCTACTATCACTTCTTATTTTCTACTTCCGGCCAGAATTAAATGCTTTAACTTGTTTATGCAAATTGTCTTAAGTTGTTTATGCAAATTGTCTAACGCTCAAGTACTTAAGTTGTGGCTTTTTGCCAAGTGGGAGAGAGAAGGAGTTTTAGGAAGCAAGCCGCTTGCCACTGTAGTTTTACGAGTTTTCACTCTGTTGCTGGTTGCCTTTAAGGCCAGAGGTTTAGCCCTCTTTATATTTGTAGACATATCGTAGTTTTAGCAGCTCGGCGTACTACATACGTATCTTATTTAAATAAAGGCCAGTCTTAGTGCTAGGCATTTGTATACTAATTCAAAGTTAACTTTTAGTTAGAGTTTTAGTTAGTAGTTTTTATATTCTTACGTTCAGACCACACGTGGTTGGTCTCTGTATTCCGAAGTTTTGAAAATACCTGTAAAGTATTGAAAATAAAGGGTTTCGTATACCCTTCCTGCATGTGTTGTCTACTTCACATCTTCCTGAACATAGCTTGAGTAAGCTCCCTGCTCCTATTCAGGACCGTTCATGTTTCGAAAGCAAATCAAAAGAAACACAAGTCCTGACAACATGTTGTAATCAGACCGCGGACAAGCTCTGGTCATTTCACTGGAAATGTCGGAACCACCGACCATACACTATTCTGGACCTCGCCACGAGTGATGTCCACGTGTTCAGTTACCTGAAGAAGTTCCTGGCAGGATAGTGATTCACGTTCGATGATGAAGCCAAGACAGCACTCCAACGGTGGTTTCACAGTCAGCCGGACGAATTCTACCTCAGGGATATCTCAAATTTAGTGCTGCGATGGTACAATTGTCTGACCGATATGGAGACTATGTAGAATTATAGTGTAAGTTACGTAGAATAGTACGTATATTTGTAGTATGTAATTTATTTTCTTAACCCTTCTTGAGTTTTACATATCTGTTTCTGAACAAAAGCGATTATTCACGAGGTTCCTACGCACTTAGTTGTTAGATAAATGGTTAGAACCCCACAAGCACAAAATTCCATAGGTCAAGAGGAAGAGAACTGCCTTCATGCCTGTTTCTTGTTCCATTTTTTCCAGGAATGTAACAGTCGATTTTGGCCTGTTTTATCTTGATGCAGATCTACTGATTGATGATAATGTCCTTCAAAATTGGGTATAAAATATGTTACTGATAATCTGTTGATCTTAACAATCGAGTTGATCTTACTATTTTTCTCCACTTTCTTTATTTTTAATTTTATGTTATGTGAAAGACTAGCAACAATCGTAAATCTCTGTGAAAAACTTTCTTTACATCCTTTGAACCATGTATTAAGATTTTTCCTCCTCTTTTATGAAAATAAATGCATCTCTTTTTATTGTACTCATTTAAATACACGCAAGATTCATGTATTGTGGCAACATTTTTATCCGAATAAATATTTTTCATAAAGAATTCTGCGTTCGGCGACATGTCATGGAGAAAGACGATGCGCAATGTATTTTTTCGCCTTGATAAGATTCCAATCAGCATTAATTTCTTTGTTTACGTTTGATATTGAGCATTTTACTGGTTTTGCAACTGTCATTCGACATGGTGGAGTTTTTTTTTTTTTTTTTTAACATTAACTAACTTACTATTTAGAGATTTTAGGTAATTTTGATGCTGGATACAGGAAATATGAGCAATGCTTCCGCCGAGACTCGAACTTAGTAATGCAAAATTTCCGCCCAACCGGGATAGTGGTTAGTGACTGATACGCAGTCGCATGGACCTCCGACCTAAGGTTCTACACCAATCAGAGTTATATGTCCATGCGACGGAAAAGAATCTACCATCCACCGCCGGCGGCATTCACTGAATCAATGATAGTAATATTACAATGCTAAATTCACAATGTCATCTATACAATAATTGTTACATAATAATCCGTATGAAAATAAATATACGATCAATTAATAATTACATTGTCATGGATAGGATCTATGTTGTGGAAAGTGGAACTTATATATTAACCAGTTTTTAAACCTATATCTTCTTCAATACGTCATAACTTCATATTCTTATCAGTTACACACCTAATGATGTGTGTCCGTATTATTTTTGCAGTTATCCACAGAGTAAGCCAGTCACATCAGTTCAGGCAGTTGATAGTTCCATAGCCCAAAGTATATGATGTAGTGTAGGCTATTCTATGTTCACTTTTGTTAAGTTCATCGTTCAAGTAAATACTACTTGTCCACTTCAATATATCATAACTTCGTGTCCTTAACAGTTTGCACACCTCATTATGTGCGTCCATAGCAATTTGCATACTGTGTCGTAATTATCCGCAAGGCAATCACGAAATTGCAATTGGGAATTTCATTGTAATATGTACACTATTTTACTATTATCCACAGAAGCAAATGCTTTGTAAATAATGACTTGGCTCCCAGATAATAAAAAAAGAAGGAAACTAATTCTTAAATTTTTCAATACCATTCTAAATTGTGCAAAACTACAGATTTGTTAAACAGTTCCAGTCAATACAAATTGACTGGTATTTTAACAATATAAAGCACATATTCTAAAATAAAACGTCTAATGGAAAACAGGAACTAATTCCCAATTAAAATAGACATAAAATACATAATTATTCAGCACATATTATATACCAATCATCATACCATAAAAATACACATGTTTCAAATGCTGCAACTAATATTTTATTACAGTTAGAATATTTACCAATAAAACATACTACAAATGTACATGTTTAAAAAAAACTGCAACTAATTTTTTTCATGGCAGTTAAAATAATAAATTTCTATTATACAATTATAAATAGCACAAATAAAAAATTTCAATCTATACAAATTGACAGGTAATTCCTACAACGTAAGAACACATATTCAAATATACAGAGTGATCAGCCCTGATTTCAAAATTAAATATCTCTACAATAAAGATCGATAGAATTATGCGGTAAACTGTACGTTTATTAGCAAAACTGTAAAAATGGTGTACAAAAGTTTAGAAAATTTGGTTACGAAAATCGTCAGCAGAGGGCGCTGTAATAGCAATGACCTATCAATAGCCTTTAAAATGTGCATCGAAGTCGAAAGTGGTACTGTTGGCTAGTGAAAAGAGGCTAGCGTAGAAAGTGAAATAATGTATTCCATTGAACAACGTGTTTTTTTTCTTTTGTTCTGGAATTTCAGCAATTAGAACACAGTCCTACGGCAACAAGTCGCAGTCTTCAAAACCGATTCAATGTTCCAGTTGGACCCGATGCGAAATCCATTCGCATGCTCTTCGCGAAAATCGAACGGACTGGCAGCGTGGCTGATGATCCAAAGGGAAATGTTCGACCTAGGCAAACTGTAGTCACTCCTGAAAATGCAGCCAAAGTTTCTGGAATTGTTCAGCAAAATCCTAGGAAAAGCATCCGACGGATTGCATCAGAGACAGGTTTAAAGTACACGAGCACGCAAAAAAATATTAAAAAATAGCCTACGGATGTTTCCATACAAAGTCCAAAGTCACCATGAAAGGTGTGCAACAAAGGGTTGACTTTGCGAATCAGATTCTATTAATGATCGACAACGACAAATTTGATGTGAGCTGCATCTGGTTCACAGACGAGGCACATTTTCATCTGAATGGAATTGTTAATAAACAAATCTGGAGATTTTGGGGTTTCGAAAATCCTCATTTTTGTGAAGAGAAAGCACAACATTCGCCTAAAGTTACTGCATGGGCTGCGGTATGGGCCAGAGGCATTATCGGACTCTTTTCGCACGAGAAACGATAACCACTGAACGTTACGTTACGATTTTGGAACAGTTTGTCAGCACTCAACTAGCGTTGGAGGATCGACCAGGTATCGATTGGTTTATGCAAGATGAGCTCGACCACATCGAACAGATAAAGTTTTTCGCTTTCTTCATGAATACTTTGAGAACAGAGTAATTGCGTTAGATTATCCGCAATTTACTGACACAGGGATTGCTTGGCCTCCATATTCTCCCGATCTGAGTCCTTGTGACTTCTTTCTGTGGGACGCATTGAAAGACACTGCCTATCGAAACAATCCCGCTACTCCTGCTTCACTTTATTGTTTTTTTAGACTCCTTTGAAAGAAAGAGTTTTCAGCGCAGAGCGCCATCTGTTAACGATTTTCGTAAGTAAATTTTCTAAACTTTTGTACACCATTTTTACAGTTTTGCTAATAAACGTACAGTTTACCGCATAATTCTATCGATCTCTGTTGTAGAGGTATTTAATTTTGAAATCAGGGCGTATTATTGATCACCCTGTAGCTAATCATTCTTGTAAAATGGCTATAATAGTGCCCAATTTCTTCAAATAATTAAAAACATCTACAGAAAAACAGGAACCAATTCCCAATTGTAACAAACATGAAATACCAAAAATTATTCAGTACATATTATATACCAATCAATTATACCATATAAATGCACATGTTTCAAATGCTGCAACTAATTTTTCATTACAGTTAGTATATTCCAATTCGCCAGCTAATAAAATAAATCCGCTCTAAGTTGAATTGGCTGTAATAGTTCACAATGCTTAAAATAGTTAATCTACTGGAAAACAGAAACTTATACCCAATTGTGATGGACATGATATACAGAAGTTATTCTGTACAAGGCTGTTATAATTCCAGATCCTATAAAAAGCTACAAAACATCCTCAGATGTTTATTCTTATATACAAATACAAAACACTGAATTCTCTATCAAATATAGAAGAGACATTTACCAATTCTATCAAAACTCAAAAGACCTAAATATTTCATACATTTAATTGTAACTCTAATAACAAGGAAGCATTATAACCCACAAAATAATTAGATACAGTTCTAAATTCCTGTTCTTACTGAAAATGCAGATATTCTAAGAACTGTAATGAACTTTTTTTTACACAGTCAGAATATTCCAGTTTACCAGCTAACAATAATTGTAATTAACTTACAAAAATGCAAAAATAATACAATAATGACAGAATGGCAAAAAAATAATAAAAAGAACAAAACAACTATAAAATAACAAAAAAAATCATAATTAAAGGCTATAATATTAACATACAAACAGACAATTCCCAATTGCAGAACTTATTCCCATGTGGAAGTTCAGAGCACATCCAGTACTTAATAGTCCTACATATTCTATGCATTGAAGTTAAACACACAATTATCATTACAACATGTCAAATGGGAAAAAAAATTAAAAGGCTACCCATAGTGCAAATATTATGCGAAGGTTGTTGGAAACGTATACATCTCATTGCAAATATTAAAAATTTGAGTTAATATGTGCTGAAGAATTTGTCATTTTAATAGTGTTTTAGTCGAAGACGCAAAACTCGAGCCAGCACCGCTTCCCTTTCTGCTGTTAAGTCCAACGGAGGAATGCCGGACAAGACCTGCAAAGCATCATTGGAAGTTGTTCTGTAACTTCGACTGATCATTAGAAAAAAAGATCTTTGAATAGAAATTAAGAGTCGGTTTTCATATGTCGTAAGAGAGTAAGCCCATATTGCTGAACAATATAAGATTATTCTTTCTATTACAGTCAAGTACCATATTTTTAAAATCCGCGATGAGATTCCCAAATTCTTACTAGTTGTTCGTTTCATGTGAATTGTCAGTGACATTACTTTTGTTCTGATTGCCTTCAAGTGAGACGTCCAAGAAAGACTGGAGTCAATAATAAGACCTAGGTATCTCAAGCTTCCTACAAATTTAATAGATTTGCCTTGCAATTTTAAAGGTGGTTTGCGGTTGAGGGGTTTAGATGCCCCTATCAACATTGCTTGAGTTTTACTGGTAGAAATAATCACTTTGTGCCTTCGTGCCGAGTTTGCTATAATATCCAGATAAGCTGGAGCCGCAGAAGAAATACCCGATTTACCTTTAACAATTACCATAAAATGATCTTCAAAAGCTATGAGTTTACAGTCTGACTTTCCATCAAATTGTCGCAAAAGAGAGTGAGCTACTATCGTCCACAAAATGGGACCGAGACAAGATCCCTGAGGACACCCTTTTTGTAATTCTTGATCATATTGTCCTGAATCTAAAGTCACTTGGATATGACGATCTTGCAAATAACTTCGAATGAGGTCAATGATATCTACTGGACACCCCATCGTGACCAGAGCGTCTATTATGTCCGGCCACTACAGGGAGTCAAAAGCTCCTTGTATATCGATGCTGATCAAATTCGAGTGCAAAATTCGAGTTCCTATTCGAAATCAGGTCGTAGATTGCATGCTCTGTAGAGCGCCCTTTTTGAAATCCATATTGTGATGAATGTAGTATAGACGCCCTAAAATTACCCTCTCCAAGAGCTTACCTAAAGCTGGTATTAAACAAATTGGCCGGTAGGATTGCGATCTAAGTGGATCTTTGTTCTGTTTTAAGAAAAGTACGATTTCTGCTCTTTTCGATTCTTTCGGAATGTATCTTAGTTGCCAGCAGGTTTGGACATATGCGATGATCAAGTCCGGTGCAAAATTGAACAACAGTCGAACAACAACATTATCTAGGCCATCTGGTCCGGGAGCCTTCGTTAAATTTAGGTGATTAATAATGCTTGACTGTCTTACCGAAAGGCCCGAATTCGACTCCCAGAGAAGGCAAGCACGTTTGTAAATATATAGTGGCATGTGTGGCATGGAGTCATTCTAAATATGAGGGGATTCAAAAGTCCTTTGTAGAGGTTAATGGTAGGAGAAGAGGGTGGGAAATCCTCGGACTCGTCCATCCGACTTGCTCTCTGTCAAACTTAGGAGCAAAATTGAGCTAAAGTTGGGTGGTCACTATTATGGTGCTCAAGGCTCTTGCCAATAACAATCCCATTTGATCCTTGCCACGATGAATGTGGTGGGCTTGTGTTGACCATTGTAGTGTGTTGACCATTGAAACTGGCGTAGATGAAATCTGCGCCAGTTTCAAGTTTTTAATTATTTTGTTTCCTTGCTTAATGTTGCATAGAAGAATCCAAGTTTTGAAATAATTTCCAGACTTACCCTAGACTGAATTTGAATATCATATTCAAATTCAGTCTAGTCAGTCTATATAATAATTTGACTTACCCTAGACTGCTACCCTAGACTGAATTTGAATTCATTTAATAAACTTTATATATTTCTGATATTTCTGTAAATGTAAATACCATCGAGACATATCTTCTGGTATTTTCAAGAACCACACTCTCTGGATGATGTCGTTTTAAAAATTAAAAAGAAACTACATTTTAAAAAAATGAAAAAAATCTGGAAGCTTCCAGATTTTACATTACGCCCAAAGGGTTGTTTCTTTAACGTTTTGTGTGCTCCCTTTATTTATTAAATATCATGTTCTTCGCACCTAAACAATAAAATTCAATTGAACAGCAATATCGCAAAATAATTTTAAAATGAGCACATCATTAGAATTTCCGATACACAGTCAAAAATAATCTGAAAGGTTTCAGATTTTAAATTACGTCCAAAGAAAAATTTTTTTAACGGTTTGTGTGTTACCTTTATTTATTAAATATCACGTTCTTTGCACTTAAACCATAAAATTCAGTTCAATAGCAATGTAACAAAATAATTTTAAAATGAGCCTATTTTTAGAATTTCTGATACACAGTTCCTCACGCTGGAGATAAAATGTTCCCCCCGCCCGTAGAGTGTTGCCATTTCTCGCTTTGAAATACTTGAGTTTGTTAATCAAAAATTCGTTAAAGTTTTACAAAATATGGAATCGATCATGAAACAAATTCCAAATTTTAAATTTGGTCTTCCACATGTCCGTATTCGTAGGAGGATTACGTCAATCAAAATTCGATGGATCTATGTACCCTTGTTTTATCACAAAGCGAGAAATAGGCATACATTTATGCAGATTTGTTACTTAATTTCTTCAAATATAATGCTGGACTCTAATATTGGGTCGCAACAGTTTGAAAAGTGAAATGGATATTTATAGTGAATCAAAGCAAAATCGCAAAACGAAAACAATAGTCCCTCGGTGACAAAGCCCCCTTTGAACTAATAATAAAACAAATTCCAAATTCGGGCTTACAAATGCCCATTTTCAGTGGAAGATTACGTTATTCAAAATTGGATGGCTCTAGGTACCGGCGTTTTATCACAATGCGAGAAACATGCAGGAACCTGTATATACATTTATGCAGATTCTTCATTATTTAAGTTCTTCAAATATTACACAGGGCTGTAATATTTGGTGGCAACAATTTGAAAAAAGAACCGACATTTATAGTGAACCAACGCAAAATACCAAAACGAAATTAATGTCCCTTCTGGGCTAACGCCGTTTGGGCTAAACATTATTAAAACATCAACAATGAGATTTCGCGAATATGTAATTCATCGATGAAGAAGCGTCTTTCTCAGATGGTGAATCAGATGTTCTTGAAGCAGACCCCCATTTGCTAAAATCTGTGAAATTAATTAAGCTAATGGTTTCAATCTCAAATTAGTTTCTTTTCAAAGTTTCTGTCAAAGACCAATTCATGATTTTGATTGCTTTTACTTCTATCCTGCTTGTTAGATGGCGCTATGATTTTTGCTTTCTTTATTCTGAATATTAACTTAGCTGCATTTTGCTCATTTAAATGGCATATTTTCGTCCTCATGCGCTGAGTTTTCCTCAAAAACACATTTTAGACTAATGTTTAATTCTACCTTATTTTAAATTTCAAACTAATGTGCTCTTGTTCTCAATAACAAGGTGTGTTTTAATGTCGCTTAAGTCTCGCATCTCGAACGAATAATGTAACTATAATCTACTTCCTTGCGGGGATTTAAATTAAAAAAAAAAAAAAAAAAAAAAACTGTTTCTTCCTTATTTTCCTCACCAGATGTCACCGTGTCGTGGTTTCTAATGAAGTTAACGTGCCATGTTATTTAAGTTAAGCCTTTCTTTAAAAAAAGTACGTAGTAGCAAGATTTGTAGGCAATAAACTAGATTAAGCTCAAATAACGTGGCTCTCAAAGATTTATTATAAGTAAGCTGTATTGTGTGGCTTAAAGTTTAAAAGATTAAAATAACGCATGAGATTTAAATAAGTAGAAAGATTGAACGACATTGTGTTTCAGAAATAAGATTTTTAATCTTAAATTCATTAAAAGGCAAAATGCCGTATTCCCCAGGATAAAGTCTATCTGTTGAAAATGCTGATGTTCCAACTAATGATATTGTACTGTTAGTTTTACCTTTGCTCAGATATGCAGAAGTATACTGAAATGTAAAAGTATCATATTTGCATCTAATTTAAATATTTTGATGTAAATAAAGTAGATAGGTTTAAGATAGGAGGTTAAAAATATACTCTTTTAAAGACATAATTATTTTTTTTTTTTTATTAAACGGATGTGCCATAGATCCAAGAAACGAAAATTTATGTGTTAATTCAGTGATGCGTTTAGACTTGAAAATTTAATTATTAAGTGAGCTTCAAATAATTAGCAGAATTTAATAATTATTTTGCTTAATTTAGATAGAAGTGGTTCATACCATTTCCAGAGGTAACGTCATGAGTGCACAACGAAATGTAGCTTACTCAAACGCACTAATTCAATTTCCATAAATGTAGCCTCTAATCGAAAGCCTGTAATAGCTATAATTAAACTATATAAATACAGATTAAAGCTTTTGGCAGTGAACTTTCAAGCAAATTTAATTTGCTAACTGTAGAATTACACTCATGTCCAAAAATTAAGGATAATGCAAAATCAGGCAAAGGAAGAGTTAGAAGCAAAACAAATTTCACTTATTTGTAAAGCTTATTTATTAAACAAAAGGTAAAGAACAAAAAAATATGCTATATATTTGATATTATTAAAACAATATCTGATGTGTACACCACATGACTTCCTTGTATTGAAATATTAAATTGGAATATTAAATTATACGCATTTTTTCTTGCATTTCATTTAAACTTATTGGATTGAATTAAATCTACTTCGCCGACAGCGCATAAACCACAATAGAATAAATGCATTCTTTAAAATTCACTCTAGTATTTGTTTACCATAGCGACACTCTGGCGCTAGATTCACTTAACAGTATTAAAAATTATACAACAGTTAACTTATATAATAATTATATAACGGAAACTAAGTTAACTGTTATATAATCCAATAATTATATAACAGTTAACGTATATATTTCGTTCATATTATAACTCATAATGCACAAAATTTATATCATTTAAAGAATAGAATTATCTAATCGTTGACACATGTTCTATTCAAATACTATAATAAAGCTAGAATGATGTATAAAAGAAATTAAGCAAACAAAACAAAAAAGAACAGTTTTTCACAGACGATTGAGTATTTCTCATTTAATTAATTCAGTTCACACTTGGCGAGAAGGCAAAAATACATAAAAACTCAAAATATCTATATTAAAAATTACGAAGTAAATCTCAAACACTTAGTTCCTCGAAAAAATTCCAGAAAGAATTAAGCATGATTTAATTGGCAAAAATAAATGAATGCGTTATCTTTCTTGTTGCGAAGCTAAGTTTCTCTAGATTGGCAACAAATCCACTAGTCTCCTGTTTCAAATGTAAAAATCAATGGTCGCCATTAAAAAAAGACTTAGCAGCAATTAAACAACTTTGCTGATAATTCTAAAAATTGATTTCTGATAATTCTAAAAATATTCCACACATATTTATTAGAGGCATAAAATCCTTAATCGGAAGATAAAAACAACATAATTCAATCATTTTTAAAGCAAAAAATGTACAAATTACAAACATATAAGAGTAAAGAAACTGAGATCACTGAGCCGGGTAACAGAGTGTATATATATATATATAAATATATTTATATACGTTTGGTGCGACCGATTACAACCAAAATACGAGGTTCACATCTACATCTTATAGCAGTCCTATATACAAAATTTCCGCGTTCTGACGCTACTCGTTTTTGAGTTATGCGAGATACGTACGTACGCACGAACGTAGTACGTACATACGCACGTACAGACGCCACGAAAAATTCTCTTCAGATATCATTTACAGCAGTTTTATAATTTTTTTGAAGGAAAAGAGTATTTTATTCTGTTCTTAAGTACAGATATCACGCAGAAACATCGTTAAATTGCATTCGATAGCGGTCAAAATGGATATTTTCGTTGAAATATGCTGCCTGAATCTTTTCGCGATTACAATACTTCTTTTTTACTTCGTACAAGGATGTAATTAGCGATTTTTTCTACCTGGAGCAAATTACAAAAAAAAAAAAACCTATTTACAAAAAACCAGTAATACATGGTTGGTATTATTGTTAATACATTGTATGTCTCCCAGACGATGCAATACAGTCCGTACAACGCCTGGGCATGCTGAATGAATTATCGATCTGATCTTGGGGGATATTACACCACTCAAAAAGTAATGCTCTCCGAAGTTCCGGTAGACATGTAGGAGGAGGTTGACGGTCTGCAACTCGTCGGCCAAGCATGTCCCACACCTGCTCTACTGCATTCAAGTCCGGTGAGAATGCTGGCCAGTCCATACGGGTGATATCCTCCGATTGAAGGCATTCGCTTACGATCTTTGCACGGTGAGGACGGGCATTGTCATCCATTAACACAAATTGTGCGCCCATGGCGCCCCGAAACAAAACATGTTGTTCCAGAATGACGTCCCGATAGATTTGGCTTGTCATGGTTCCAATTTGAACATGCAGGTCAGTTCTGGAACCCAGAGTAATTCCACTCCAAACGAGCACTCCTGCACCACCGTAACGGTGTCGCTCAATGATGTTTTCTTGGTCGTAACGGGTACCTGGAGCTCTCCATATGAAAGTCCGGCGAGAATCAGACTGCAAGCTAAACCTGGACTCGTCGGAAAACATCACACAAGCCCACTGTTGCGGTGTCCACAATGCATGCTCTCTACTCCAGGCTAACCGCTGGCGACAGTGAGTTGCAGTTAGTGGAACGCATCTGACAGGTCTACGAGAATATAGACCAGTCTGCCCTAAGCGTCTCTACACGGTCTGCCTTGAAATTGTCATACCAGTGGCTGAAGAGAGATGACAAGACACGTCTGAGGCTGTGCTCCGCCTGTTTCTTTTGGCAGTAACTGCCAAATACCGGTCCTCATTCGGCGTTGTAACTCTGGGCGACCTGTGCTGTAATGTCTACTCATATTACAATCATCTTGGAATCGTTGCCAAAGCCTGGAGATGACACTCTGGGCAATTCCAAGTTTGTCTGATACTTCCAGTTGGGTACGCCCACATTCCAGACGGGCGATAATTCTACCACGTAAAAAAATCATCTAAATGCGTCCTTTGTGTCATAACTATTTGGTTATTGCACTGAAATGCTTATAAAGCGCCAGCGAACAATTTTACTTCTTTGCCTGTATTCCTTATATATCACTCTCTTACACTCTCGTCATTGTGACGTACCATCAGTGTCATCTGGTTACTTCCTGAAATTTGCATATGATTCTTGAAGATTCTTGAAGACTTGTGTAGTGATTTTACAGTTGATATATATATTTCAGAGTTTGATTTCCGCGTGACTCCGAATTATCCTTAATTTATGGACATGAGTGTATTTAGTTTGTTAAAATTAGGTAAAAAGAACCTTAGACTAAAACAGATTTTCTATAAAACTATTAATGAAACTATTAATTTCGATGGCAATTAAAGACAGTTTTCTCTTCTTCAGGAGAATTTAATTTTTCAAGAAAAAGAGGTGGTACATTTTCTTGCAACATCTTTCTCTAAAGAAGACTTTTTTTCAGAAGTCGCCAATCTAAGGTTGCTTCCTTTCTTAATTTTAAATGCTAGTTTTCATGTCTCTTCCAATTAAATATTTAGATAGTTTTTATAAAAGGAAACATTAATGCAATTAAAGTACTGCTTTTTAAAACACTGGTAATGTTTGGCAAGGAATACTTTACAAGGTATTTCTCCCGCCTTCTTAGCATGCCTTCGTGGTGTAGTGGTCAGCACACTCGGGGCGTATTCGAGAGGTCGGTGGTTCGAGTCCCGGGGAGAGCTTTGCTCACTTTTCATCTCTCCCGCTTCGAAACAACCTAATGTCTCTACAAAGAAAGTTCTTGTATTGTAAAAGTAAAGAAGTAAAAGAAGTATTGTAATCGCGAAAAACTTTTAGCATCATATTTCAACGAAAATATCCATTTCAACCGCTCTCGAAACTCTTTGAACGAAGTTTTTGAGTGACATCTATACGTACGGTCAGAATAAAGGACTGTTTTTGCCAAAAATGATTGTAAAAATTATTTGAAACTGGAAGAAGAAGTTTTTTTGACGTCTGTATGTACGTATGTATGTATCTCGTATAACTCAAGTTCGAATAGACGTAGGAAGTTGAAATTTTGTATATGGGACAGCTATAACATGTAATTGTGCATCTTTCTTTTTCTTTGCAATCGGCTGCATCAATCGTATATAAATACACACACACACATATATATATATATATATTTCCACTCTGTTCTACTGAGTTTAGTTGTTTTATTCTTGCATGATATTTCCACTCTGTTCTACTGAGTTTAGTTGTTTTATTCTTACATGATGCTAAATTGTGCATTTTGGGCTTTAAAAGTGATTGAATTTTGTAGTTTTATATTTCGATTAAGGTTTTTAAGCCTTTAGTCAATCTGCATGCAATAACAGTAGAATTATCAACAATTTAAAATTGTATGTGGTGAATTACGCATAACGAACCGTCATTTGTTTACATTTGAACGTCTTATTAAGTAAATTCAGGTGGTGCACCAAATTCACTGCCCTTTTTCCCAGTGAGACCAAACTTAAACTTTCAATTTTGTGCACCGAAAATTTTCTTTTCCTGCCCGCTGACCAAATTTCTTGTTCTTGCGTAGAAACTCTAATTTTAATTGTAAAACTATTTTTTAACTGTTTCAGCTGTATTTCGTGTTTTATGTTTTTCTGTATTTTACAATTTGTAATGAAGATGTTTTGAGTTTTTATGCATTTTTGCTTTGCTGTGAAGTGAGAACTGAATTTATTGAATGAGAAATATGTCTCTTATGAATTTCGAGGAAATAAGTTTAAATAAAACGCAGCAAAAGTGTGTATAAATTAATAGGTCATACAAGGAAGTCGTGTTATATCCACACCAGATTTTTAACTGGTCCTTGTGTTCAGGTATTAAGAAAACCCACGTGATTTAATTGTAGACAACGGATGTATATCTCCATTTATTAAACATAATATATATATATATATATAATCCTCTTGTTGTACATACGTGTTATGCATCTCAGTTGCATTTTATATTGTTATGAGGCTACGGCACCAATGTTCTGTTTCTGAGAGAGAAACCTATGTTTTGTTTCTATACTTTGCCGAAAAATCATGGGCACCAATGCTGTGTTACAACTTCCTCTTAGGGAGGAAACTAATGCAGAAACAGGTGAAACCACAACTAACTAAATATCAACTGAGAAACTAAACTCTTAAGAGTTTGCTAATTACCAAACTTTTAGTGATCGTATAAGTGAATTTTTAATGCATTGCGTTGTGAAAATGCATCCGGGACCGCGCCGTGAGAGGATCGAATAAACAACATGTAAAATCAATATATATATAAGAAAAACACATAACATCTATAAAGAAAACATAAGTAATAGGTTTCCAGATTAAATACCAGTTTATTCAAATTCCTCACAATTAAAATTAAATCTTATCCTAATCAGAGAGTCAAATTTCTTATTCAGGTTACCGTTTCAATTTACTTATTTTAGACACAGGTGAATTCTTCAATTTATCATTTTCTTTTGTTACATTTAAATTCATGATTTGCAAATCTATTACATGACTCTTTTAATTTAACGGGTACCCGTTCTGTAATTTCTAAGAGGTTAAAGAAAACATATCATCTGAAATTTCACATCTGCTCTAAGGAAGATTACACAAACAAATTACACTATTACATACTAATTCATATGAGGACCTTAAAGTTTGTCTCGGTCAATTAAGAAGGGGAAAAAGGAAGCAACTCAGTTTCAGTAGACTGAATTTAAGATTCAATTTAAGGTAAAGTTCCAATTTCCAAAAGTTCTAAGGAAAATTGATAAAGCACTTATCTGTGATATTGACGACTTGAAACGCACCCGGAAAGGTATTGGGCTGGCTTTGCATTCTGGGAGAAAATCAAGGGATTATAATTCCACCATAATTCCTGGAAACATTCATTCCGTAAGGGGAACACAGGCGTCTAAGGAGTCTCAAGCTTTTCAGTGCCACTGGACGCAATTCCGGATAACCCCGACTCCATTCTTTTTCGGCAACACAATCCGCTCGCACAGCCCTGCAGAAAACAAGCCCTCAAACCAGCACCCGAGCAGAATCTTCAAGCTCGCAGTCAGGATGTCGAGTATAAAATCTCACGTTGGCCGGGGTGGAACTTGGCGAATAATCATGGAAATTAATACTCACTGGATCATTTTTTTTTCTTTTCGACAGCAAGGCGACGGCCGGATAGTGTCCGCCACGATCCGCCTTAATCACCACCTATTCATCCACAGAAACTTAACAAATCCTTCAACCTTGGAAGTCCGGCAAAAAATCTTAATCCTGAAAGTCTTAAATCCTTCAACAAAACTAGTCCAAAGTCGGGCAAAAAGTAACGTCCAAAAGTCTTTAAATCTCTCAGCAGAACTCGTACACTTATCAATTTCGCCTCTTAGCCAAAACGCGGCCGGGGAGCATTTTTGCCGCTCTCCGCCGGGAAACATCTCTCTTCGTAAATTACATCTTTTCTATCGCTTTCAAGCAAGTTTCAAGAGTAACGTCCAAAAGTAAGTTCAGCAAGCAAGTAAGTGATTCAAACTCGAATTTTCTTCGTCTCCTTCACAAACGCGGGCTCCCACTATGGCTTCAATTATCGCCCCCTTAATTTTGGCAAAATTTGCGTTTTCAACCCCTGAATGCGGAAATAAGGGTGATCGCGCATGCGCGCCCTTCTTCACTTAGCCAACAACCGGACCCTCAATCGCCAAAACCTGAATGACTTACATCGAAAATTAAGTGGCAACCTCTGACCCTTCTGTCACGTACTTCCTGTCCTAAGGTCAACTGCACAATGAAATTTCTTCTAAAACATTCTAAAGGACAAAAGCGCGCGAAATCATGACTTGGCAGAATTGCCTCCCTTTCCCTGCTTCTTTTCACAATTAATCAAAGCTTGTACAAAAATTGCAAATAAAAGAAAAATAAATAATATTCTTTTAAACTAAATAATATTCCCAGAAGCATCTGTTTTTCCCCAAAATTAAAGCATTAAAATAAATAATTCAGAATCAAATAAAATTAAGATTTCCTTAAATCAGAAAATCATTCACCTAGTTTTTATAACGCGATCAGAGAAATTCTCTACACAACAATATTAACATTGCAATATACATATATATGGTTGTCTATAGCCGATCTAATTATGTAGATGGTCGGGTAAGCCAAGCAACTACATAAACGATGACTTGTTTATTTCTATTCTTTCTCAGTGAGGATTGGTCTGCTTACAGTAAGAAAGACAAAACAAAGCAAAAATTATATTCTTTCTTTAATTTCTGTATACTGTTTATTATAATTACATAATATTCTAAACTGCTGCTTGTTAACTTCTCACAAACAATTCCTGAAACAGTATTGTTTTAAATTTTCATTAATTTTAATCAGCGTTAAATGCAATCGAATAAATATCATTTCTCCCGTTCTATCTACTAAAAGTGTGTTTATTTACGGCAACTTATTCAAATCCGAAATTTCCAAATTCGTCTTTTAAGAGTTATCATAAGCGTGTTTATATTTGAAATCATTTTTATCAAATTTATTTCATGAATTTCAAAATATGTCACGCTTAATTCAATAATCTCCTTTTCTAAACGAATTTCCTGCAGCTCGAACTCTTGACAGTATCGATTTTATTCACATAATGGCAAGTCTATAATTTTAAAGAAAAAATTTTTTAAATCATCAGATATTACCTGAGACATACGCTGCTTGGATGATTAGCTGTAGTGTCTCACAAAAGTTGTGCAGCAGTGATTCACTTGATGAAGATAACCTAAATAAATAATTTAAATTAAATAAACTTAGTGATTTGGCATACGTTATATTCTTTTGCAGTTATCTAAGACATTTACATACATTTCACAAAACTAAAATGGTTAAAATTACAAAAGAAAAAATCTGAAAGGTTTCAAATTTTAAATTACGTCCAAAAGGGCATTTATTTAACATTTTGTGTGCTACTTTTACTTATTAAATATCATGTTTTACGTAATCAAACCAAAAAAATTCAGTTCAACAGCAATATCGCATAAATAATTTTAAAATGAGCAATCTTTAGAATTTCCGATAAAATCTCACGCGCTGGAGATAAAAATGTTGTTTTCACGTACAGAGTTGCCATTACTCGCTTTGAAATCGTTTAGATTGTTAATCGAAAATTCGTTGAAGTATTACAAAATATGAAATCGATAATAAAACAAATTTCAAATTGAAATTAAGGCTTCCATATGCCCATATTCTATGGAAGATTACGTTGTTCAAAATTTGAGGGCTCTGGGTCCCTTTGTTTTATCACACTGCCAGAAACATTCATACATTCATGCAGATTCTTCATTATTTAATTTCTTTAAATGTAATACAGGGGGATAATATTGAGTGGCAACAATTTAAAACGGGATTCGCCGTTTATAGTTTTTAACGCAAAATGTCAAAACGAAATTAATAGTAATTCAGGGCAAATTTCCCACTTGGGCTAATAATATAACACACATTAAAAATAATATGACACATAGAATAAAAAAAAATGCTTACGAAAGTGATCAGCTATTATTATTTCACAGCATAGGTTTCCCGTCATTTTACTTCCTTATAGGAAGGAAGTATCATAATGCCGAAACATTTCGGGTTCCATATTTCAAAGAAAATCGCTCTGGAATCCATTTGAAAGATGTTTTTGCGTGACATGCGTAGGTATGGACTGAATAAAAGACTATTGTTGCCAAAACGTATTGTAAAATAGATTTAAGATGGATTCAGAAGAGCGTTTTTGTGACATCTGTACGTACGTATGTTTGTATCTCTCATAACTCAAAAACGAGTAGCCTTAGAACGTTGAAATTTTATATGTGGGACTGCTATAACATGTAGTTATGCAGCTCTTAATTTTATATTATATTAAACATCGTTTTGTTACCATGATGACAGAGACAACTGCCATAGTTAGGGCCATGAGTTCAAATCTCCGAAGAGGAGTGTACATTTGCTGCCTCTTTTCTCAGAAGTTTAATATTATTTTACAGCTAGCAGTTCACCTTGGAATACATTTTCATTGATGCGAAGGTTAATACTAATGGATTCAGCCCTTCTGAGCCAATGTTTGATGGTAAAAATATTTGGGAGAAATTTTGGGGGAAATACATTATTAACCAGAACTCGAATCTACAAGATGTATAATAATGGTTAACTCGAATTTGTTCTATCCGTTCTTCATTTACATGCACAAGTATTTGCAGCACAAGATTATGCAAAAGAGTAAAAGAGAAGGCAGGTAATTACAGAACGGAAGACTTACCTGAAAATGATGTGATAATTTGGATTACATGAAGATACATCTAGTTCCCGCGTTCCGTTACCTACTTTCCCTAATCTGGGAGTTAGTATGATTTGAAGAAGATAAAATATCGGGATACAAAGCAGCTGTTGTTGTTGTTGTTACTTATGCTCACTTGTCTGACGTAGTCAGCCGAAGTCCACGAAATTCCTCGTGGCAAGGAGCGCTACAATACGCCTGTCGTTAGCAACAGTCTTGAGCACCATTCAGGTGACAGTGCAATTTAGCAAAATTCCGTCGCCAATTTTGATGGAGAGCACCCCACCCCTCTCCCCTTTCATCAAACCACACGAGAAGACTTTCGGCTTGCCGCATATTTAGAGTGCCGCCATGCTGCACCGACACTATACATTTACAAACATCCATGCCTTTTCCAGGATTCGAACCCGGGCCTTTCGACGAGGCAGTCAGCAACGCTAACCACTGATACTGGTTGGACAGCCGAAGCAGCTGTAAAACAGTATAATGTGGCATAAAAGACTGTTGCATAGAACAGTGTGATTTAAATTTGCTATAAGATAGTACAGCGTGATTTGGAGAAACTCTTAAGATAAAAGGGAATGATTTGAAAAACCATTAAAATACTTAAAAAGATTTGCAGCAACTGGAAGATAGTATAAAGGATTTGAAGAATCTGCAAGATTGTATAATATGGTTTGAAGAAGCTGTAAGAATATATAGCGTGATTTTAAGAAGCTGTAACGTAGAATAATCATTTAAAGATAAAAATACTATAACTTGATTTGAAGAATCTTTCATTGTTACTTTAGATGACCAAAAAAAAAAAAAAACTCTTCGTTTTCCTGTCCAAGTAACATAGTTAAAGACTATCGCATACTGTAACTTCAAGAAGCTGTGAAATAAAATAGTGGCACATGAAAAAGCTGTAAGATAATGTAGTGCAGGTATCGGCGTGGGACAAAAACAATCAAAATGTGTGTACTAAGGAAGACGCTTCGAGCCAGTGGTATTTTCATTTTAAAACAGTCTCTCCTGGTAAATAATAAGATACATTTGTTGAGAAAATAGTTGCAATGCGTTTTAAATTAAAACATAAAAATTAAAATTCTAATTATTATTAAAATAAACATAATTGAATTAACTTTATTTTTCTCTTCGATATTATTGGTTCCCTGACGCCGACTTGTGACGTCAATTTAGTCAAGACTGGTTTATGGATAATAGTCTTAACACGAACTCAAGCATCTGAATTTTCGATAGTTAAGCTGCTTCTGTTCTTACTTAAAATAAATTTCACGTGTGAAAATATTTGCTCGCATTTATAAGTTGAACCGAATGCGGAACAAATTGCAAAGTCATTTTTTTAGAATCGTGGATTACGGATTGGTGTTGCCAAACTTAAAATCTCTTTAAAATATGTTACAATTTTTATTTTCTAAAAATAAGAACGCATGTTCGTTACTGCAACTTTGCAACAAAACAAAAATGTTATTTTTGTTATTTTTTTCGGTTTATCTTTCATGCATTTTTAAGTGCTAATTTCATATTTATGTTTTATAATTTATTTTTATATGTTATACTTTATTTCCGGAACTCTTATGGGTCACTTAAAAGTATGAAGTGGTTCATTCGGCGATCCTTGGGCCATAGCTTGCCGAGGCATAATGTGTCTACCAGCGGTCGAGCGGTAAAATTGCTGAACACTGGTAGTTCGGGGCCGAGATTCGAATCCTGCAAACGGGCTGACTATATGGGCTTTTTCGTGGTTTACCCCAAGTGTAAACGTGTATACGAGCCAGTTTCCTTCGAACGTCCTCCACAAAGGCATCCCTACCCTTAGGCAGATAGCCCTCGAGACTTTGCCCTAATCACATACTAAACCAAACCGAGGCGTGACTATACTATAGAGTAGTGGGATTTGATGAATCGATAAATAATGTAGTGTGATTTAAAAAAGCTATAAGATAGTGTATTGTGATTTGGGAAAAATGTAAGAAATTATAATGCGATTAGCAAAAACCGTAAGATAATACATGGTTAGTTACATAAAAATGGCTTAGGCTGAAAAGAGAAATTAATTGTAGCCTTTTAGGAGCTAGCAGACCCTGAAGAATTAGAATTAGTTATGTTACCTTTCTGAATAGTTTTGATTCGGTTAAAAATTGTTATTTTATACCCAATGTGTATTTTATTTTTATTGCAATTAGAATCAATGTTCGATACAGCAGAATTATCAAATACGCCGGATCATCGGGCTTTTCAAGATTATGCACCTGGATTAGTTTAGTAAGCGTTATATAACCTATTTTAAGACTGCTAATTTTAAAAATAGTTTTAATCAACTGCTTTCCTATTGCATGAAGATTTTTTCAGAGTTCAAAAATTCACCTTCTTGTTTATTGAAGAAAATATGAAGATTCGTTATTTCTGTGTTCGTTGGTTGGTTTGATTACGGCAAAGCCTCGAGGGCTATCCGCCTAAAGGGAGGAATGCCTTCGTGGACAACTTCCTAAAGAAAATTGGCTCGTATACACGTTACATCGGAAAAACCACGAAGAGGCCGATGCAGCCAGCCCGTTTACGGTGTTTGAGCCTCGGACCGAACTACTTGAGTTCAGAGTCTTTACCGCTCGGCCGCTTGTGGTCCCTTATTTCTATATTGCTTTGTATTTATTATGGATGAAATTCTTCAACGATGCTTAGTGCCTCGGTACGGTTTAACTCGGTGTAACGCCCTGTGTTGTAAGATGAACTTCCAATCCTACTGCTTTCTAACTCTTGAATGCCCACAAGCTTCCCACCCTACTGCTTTCTAGTTCTTTGAATGCCCACAAAATTCTCTACAATTGGCATATTTTTAATTTCCTCAACCCCTTCACCAAATTTCATCTTCAAAAATTTGATCTAAGAATCATTCAAAGGAACATTTTTGGATTGTGTCCAGAGTTGTAAGACAATCCTAATTTTTGCTTTCTTAGCGGAATTCATATAATGTAATATTCAGCTGTCAGGACTTTGTTCCAAAGAAAATGCCGAATACTTTCCAAGTGATACGCTCGGAGAAGTAGTAAGCTGGTTGATTTCAATAACAAGTGATAATAATCAATTGCAATAAAAAGCAATAATAAAAAATTGTTAAGTTCATGTTCCAACTGATACTCTCAGATAGCACGCAGAAGTGATAATAATCCCATTGATTGCAATAATAAGCAGTTGTAATAAAAAGCGATAATAAGCAATTGGTATTCCAATTGATACACTCAAAAACAACGCATATATTGAATATATGCGAGTCGGATTTATCAGACCTTTACTAAAATTTGTAGTTTTATTAAAGGGATATTTGCTTTCATCCAGTCCGTGAGAAAGGTTAACCTACCGACATACTACTTTTTAAGCCGTTGCGGTATTAGACAGTTAGGAATAAATGTGACGTTTTCAGCCAACGTAGAACAATGTACTGCGATCAGCTTTGTTATGGCACTCTTGAAGATGGATAACAATAACTAAAACCCTTTATCACAACTTTAATTTTTATTCGAACGTATAAGTACGAGAAAACCGAAATTCATTTCCTAGAAAGAGAACGTGTGGTTTGTGATAGGGAAGGGTTAAGAAACCCTCGGAACCCCGCCTCGGGCTGCTCATCCTCAAAATTGAGGTGGATGTAGAAATCCAGCCTTCTTGAGGCTTTGGCAACCATTCATTCTTCCATGAATTACATGGATAAGACAACAATAACGACAATGAATCTGTTGGTAAAGGTTAGATTAATTTTATTAACAGTTAAATTTTGAGTTAAAATTCTTTCCAGTCAAATTCTTAACTTCAACTTACTACTAGTTTTAGAATCACATCTGAATACGTAATGAGGAGGAGCGGTATTTAACCGCGTAGTTCTACTTGCTGAGTTAGAGAGAATCAGAGTTTATGATTAGCGCGCGTCCGCCTTTTTGGCTACTCTCTCTCAAAGCTGTTATTACGCTCGCCCGTACTCAGGCCTTTGATAGCTTCGCAGTCATCTCGTGTTTAAGGGGCCAACTCCATTAAAACTTTGATAGCTTCGGCTGTATCCTTTTAGTTTAAGTTAGTTTTAGTTTACTTATTAGCCTCTTAAGTTCAAGCCGAAGTGTCATCTTTTATTGTACACTCCAAGACAGAGTTCTGTTAAATCTTATTTGAATAATAAAGGGTTATTTACCCTTCCATCTTCTTGTTTCTTGCCACACGAACTCAAGCGACTATTCGCTTATCAGTTCTTAAGATTCTTCACGCTCAACTGTAACGTAGCATTTACAAGTGGGGAACTCTGTAATGTGTACTTAATAATCTCAGATTTAAACCATTTTAGTTATTTGCCGAATAAATAAGACTGGAAATTATTACATGCGGTTTCTGTGTCATATAAGAATATTTATATTAAATCTATAATTACCTTGAAATTTTTTATCCCGGACAAGCAAAAACGAAATGTACTACAAGCAAATTAATTTCATTGAAATGGGCAATTAATAAGTTTAAAGCGTCAAATTATCTTAATGTAATGTCATTACGTTTTTTCGAAGCAGGAAACGTGAAACAATGTGCAGTGCCCTTGCCAAGACTCGAACCCTGGGCCTCTTGATTACGCGTCGTGTATGCTACCAATTACAGCACAAAGTTAGACGGAAAGGAAGGAGAACATATCGTATTCTGTAATATGTATTGAAAGAATTGATGACCAGTTCCGGGAACCTCTTTTTCCGTTGCTCTTTTCTCTTCTGCAATTTTTATACTCCATATTCAGGAGAACAAAATGCAGTGTGCATGAAGAACCAGATAGCTGTAGTTTTAAATCCAATACACACTCTCTGAAAATGTGTTTTAGAAATGTCTTCGTCCTTCACTGGTATTGGAAACGAATTTTGGACTGCAGTCGTATGATTTTGTTTGCAGAACATTTTATTTCTAGACGCTATTTCAACTGCTTTTCTTGGATGTTTGCATTTCCGATTTGTCTGAAACGATAACACCATAAAAATATATCTTAAACTTAATATCCACACAAATTCTTTAGAAAGATAGCATTCACTATGATATCTCCAATATTTGATCGCCTGGAATAAATAACTATTATTTTTATGAATTATATCATAAAAAATATTTCAGGAAATTTTCAGTACGTATTACTAATGATTTGTACTTCGAAATACACTAAAATATTTGAAATCATTCCGCTTGAAATGAAATCACAGATCTCTCTTAGAACCTGAAATAATATAATATGTAACAAAATACTAAATAGAATATTTTTCGGCTTTTTAGAATAGAAATTTTTTGGAAACAGAAAATTGTTTTTCTACCTTCGATATATGAAACACCCAGCAGTTAGGGAAACTCAGTTGTACCTAATTATTACAATATTACGTATTTATCTGAATCATGTATCAAGAATGAAAAATTTGAAAACTGATTTCTTTTATTTAAAATCAGATTGCTGTGCAACGCCTAAATTCAGTTTCTCTTTTTCAAAATATAGTCAATAAAAGAGAGCCAATTACAGCACAAAGCTATTTTACAGACTATTTTTACAGCATTTTTCAAATGATTCGAAAATGTTAAATAAACTGTTTTGTGAGTATATATAAAACGAGTTAAATATATATAACTTATGCGGTATAATTCTTAAATGGAAAGTTTTAAAGATGTTATGAATCTGAAGTTACTAAATCCTGACATTTGCAAAATTTACTTACTCCATCTTGGATTCAAGGATTAGGCTAATAAGTGCGAGGAATTACAAATAAGTAAATTCAATTCCATTAATTAATTAAATCTGATATCTAAGAAACTGCTAATGAATGATACCGCATAGTAAGGTGTTTATGTTAATTACCTGGTTATTATGTAGTTTCGCGCTGTCAGTTTTTTTGCTAGGTCTAGTTAAAATGAATACTTTGGCATTTCGCGATAACCGATGTTTTGAACTTACGCGTAGGTTAAATATTGAGCTTAGTTCAGTAATATTTGACTACTTTATCAACTTTTAAATTTAACTGACTGTTACTATTAATTTTAAAAGCGAGTGGTGGTACTTCTGTAGTGCAAATTGTGCCTTTTCAAGTTCAAGATTCAATAAAAAGGTAATTTAAACCGTCTCAGAACTTTCTGATAATATACAGACATAGCTATAGCTCGCTAACTTGTCTAGCAGGGTCTGTAAGAGTTTCCAGATCAATAACAATTTTACAGTGTTACTGAGAAATGTAAGTGGAAGGATGTTCAAATAATAAGACATTTGCAATATCTCGAATATTACCTGATTTTAAATAGTTAAGGCATAGTTAGGCCGCCTCGTCCGCGACCAAGAGCGCAAACACGCATGCGCTTCGGACCGAATTATTCTCAAAATAGGGTGGGACGATGCGGACTTTCCTTCGAGCATATAAATTCTCTCTTTATGGAGAAGAGATTACTTGTATGTATGTATTATATGCATCTCTGGACTCAGGTTAAAGACAGTTTGTTTTCCCTTTCTCAGCTCTCCCAGATCTCATTTCCAGGTCTTTCTTGGAACTCGGCGCAGACTGATTTCTGCTAGAATTATCAGTTATCTCACTTTCCTTTTACTCAAAAATTATAACATAATAATTTTTTTAAAAAAATTATATTTTATGTTAGTTACTCGTGACAGCATTCGAAACAACCTACATGTTCGACACGGGGTGGGGTACTTGACCCAGGCACCCTGGTGCTACACCGCTTCCACATGAGTGAGAAGAGAGGACTTTCACGTGATCTTTCATGTCGCAGCAACTAATAACACCCTTTTAGACGAGTCTATGCGTTTTGGTTTAAGCGTTTGGTCTATGCGTTTTTGCCAACCAAGGTTGCGTTTGCGACGGTTGAACTATAATTATTTACTGTAGTGCTTCCAATTATTAGTTTCAGTTTCGTTCGAGTACATTTTAAGATATCGCAAGGATATCTGTCGAAGAAAAATTAAGTTTAATGATTTTATGAGGCAAATAACGTCTTTGATATAATTATGTAATTTGTAACATCAACTATACCTTCATCATTACCAGGAATACAACGATGGTTCCTTACATTTCTTAATGCAAAAGTAATAAAAGCAAAATATGCATGTTAAGTGGAATTTCATTTGCATTATTTTGAGGAAAACAATCCGAATTCATTTTGTTCTGTTTGGCACTGATTTGTAATTTCATATTCTGTTTTCAAACATTTCTTATTAAATATTTTCATGTAAACGACTTCCTATCAATTTTTCAACTAAAAATAAATAGCCGCTGGATATTATTTAAGTATATAGTGATTAAGTTTTAGATTGGAAAAAAATTACTATTCTGTCACTTCTGCTTTAAATGGAGATTTGAGTTTAGAATGAATACATTTTTGCGGAAAAAGAATTTCGATACATTAGTAGAAAGTAATACTTCAAATTCAGTTTAAGTACATTTTGCATGTGTATAAATGAGTAGTTTTTGGTACAATGTAATTTTAAAAGAGTAAGTTTGATTGCTTTTCCTGCTTAGCTGAACCAGTGTTCATCACTGTAATCTGTAATGATGATCAGATCCTGTTTTCTCAACCTGGGTCCGAATCCTAAAGGTTTCTGAAATCTCTTCAAACTTTCTAACGTCGAATCTCTCAAATCTTTTATATGATAAAGAGAAGAAGAAAAAAGAAAAAAAAAACATTATTTATTCGATATTAAAACTTTTGAATTAATTTAAAATTCGAAATTTGCTTTTCATCAAAAACAAATTAAAAGAACAATTTTGAAAAATATTCCTCTTATTTATTATACGAAAATAGAAGTAAAATGTAGTAAATGAAGTACGTAATTAAAACGTTTGGATTGCAAATTTTATTTGTTGAATGTATTGACAAAATATATTTGATTTAAAAGTCAAATTTACTTACGTTTTTTCGACAATCGTTTCGAATCTAAGCAAATGCAGAAGAAAAAGGATTATTTCAAATGTTAATGTAGGTAAACATTAATATGGACCGTTCACTCCACTCCAGCAAATTAATAATTTGGCGTTCAAGGCAACTAAATAGTGGTATTAATGACCCAGATCAACGAAAATAGCAACAATTGTGCTTTTTATTCTTCTAGTTTTCAGTTAAAACATTTCATTGTTTAAAGGTTAAGATGAAAGGGATATGACAAATAAATTTCAAGGGTTCAAGTTTCCGAATCTCGAGATTCAAGAATTGTTTCTCGGGAATTACGAGTTTCGTATTGCCTTCATTGTTGAAACCATTTTTGGAATCGTAAAGTGATTTAAGTCTTTGAACTTTAAACAATTTCTTAGTAACTTTCTGAAGTGCTTATTGTTCATAGTTCACGAATTTGGAATTCCAGAAAAATATAAATTATTGTGAGGAATATTTATTGCAAACATCGCGCTCAAACATCCAGTGGGAAAAGGTAAAAAGCTTGAATTAAACATAAACTGTATTAAAATCACGAAAACGTCAGCTTTGGGAAAATTAAATGCTTAAAAACCTCACGTCGAATTAATTTGTAATAGAACCATGCGATATTTTTCCCCTACCATTTAGCATTTAATTTCAACTTCTCATTTTAAATACATGGTTTTGTGCTTTCCATCATGGGTTTTTCGAAGATTAATTGTTAGATTATCAGGCCTATAATCATTATTTAACTTGAACTTTTTCCGGTATTAAACTTGAAAATGCTATCGGAGATCAGAATATATTGCTTTAAATTTTAAAGTTTTTATAGTATTTAATTAATTACTATTTTTTAAAGTTTTGAAACATAAATGGTAAAATCTGCTAGATAATCATTAAAGGTAAATTACTCAGCTGAAATTTGCAATTTATAGGTTGCATATTTCTTAATTTCAAATTCTGTATGTTTTCCAAAGCTATTTTATTTATGAAACGTGATCTGTGGCAGGAATAAGACAGAGATTGGCTTTGTTAGTCCTCTAGGCAATACCTAAAATGGTGAGAAGAATAAAAAAATCATTTGACTGGTACTGAAGTTTTTAGATGCTTTGGTGTCTTCAGGGTGTTACAAAAGGCCGTTGCTAAACTTAACATGATAGTCTGTCATACCATAACAAATAAGAATTACATAGAACTTGTGTCCGAAGATGCGAATGGCGACCGCTATAGGACAATGCTTGCAAGCGTAGAGGAGAAAAAAGAAAGAATGTGGAAAGAGGTGTTACAATGAGTTTATTCCATCCATTCGCCACAATGCATGCTTCGCAACGTCGACGCATGGATTCACGGACCCATTCAAAATGGGCAGGTGTATCACGGACACGTGCTTCCACGATCCTGGTGACGAGATTCATATCCGATGTTCCTGTCATCCCGAACACCATAGACTTCATGTATTCCCACAGGTAGAAATCCAGGGAAGTCAGGTGGTCCACCTTTGCTAATCCAGCGATCAGGCTATGTCCTATCGAGGTATTCCCGCACAGTGGTGCTAAAATATGCAGACGCTCCAACATGCTGAAACCAGATGTTTCGGCGTAGAGCTGCTGGTACGTCAACCATCAGATTCAGCAATACTCTTTCCAGAAAGTGTCACACAAGATGTCTGCAAAGAACTGAGTTAGTAAACCGATTCGTCTTTCTCCTGCAACGTCCTCACCTGAAATGATCACACTTCCTACTCTCCCATAAGCCTGCGAGCACTGCCCTCTAACGGTCGCCGTTCGCAGTTTCGCTTCCGCTTCACAGTTTCGCTCACAATTTCCTATGTAAATCTTTTTTGTCATGGTATGACAGACCAACATGCTAAGTTTGACAATGATGTTTTGAGACACCCTGTATAGTAGTTAACCGTGCTCGCTACCTGCTGTATCCTTGGATCTGGGTTCAAATCCCGAAGATTTTAATTATCATGGTTCAAATTAGTTGGTAGATCTCACATTTAGGGTACAAATTTTACTCGTTTTGCAAAAGCAAAACATTTTATGAAACACTTTATAAGACGAATTAACCTATAAGCTATAATTTAAGGCAACAGTTACCATCAGTTACACGAAAGGATTTTCAGTATTTCCAGCAAATTTTTATTAGACCAGCCGATAATAAATAAAAGATAAAATAGTGTTGAAATATAGCGATGACAGGAATGGTATGATAAATGCATCATCGAAGCAAAGTAGAAATAAAACGCTTACAGTGTTCAGTTTCACTTCGCCGAACCCGAAGGATAATTAGTACGTGCTAAAATACGATCGTATGAAGTTAGAGAAGTGGATGATACAGAACACTGAGATGAAGGGATTGGATAAGAGGATCAATTAATTAACAATTCATCGTGGCATCTTTTGAAACTATCACCTTTTGATCGTAGATGCTTCTGAAGGAATAATCTTATCTCAGTAAATTTAGCATACTTTATTGAAAGCTATTTGAGCTTAAAAGCTAAGCAGCTAAGTATTAATTAAGATAATACAAATAGAATTCTTAGCAAAGAATAATCGGTGCCAAAATAATAATAAGTTTGATTCGCTTGACTGTATCAAGTGCAATAAAGCACAGTTTATACATCATTCTAGCACCACTTTAGAAAGACATATAAATGAGAAAGACGTACAATAGAAATATTAGTTTTTAGAAAATAATATATATTTTAGGTGTAGAATTTTAATGCTATTTTTTATTACTGATGTTATAAAGTTTAACATTATTACATATTATGTAGTTTGTTAATTACACTATCAAATTAGAAATAATGATATTAAATTAAAAGTAAACCATAAATTTAGATATATTAGCAAATAAAATCGTTAATAAAATTGTATAGTAATTAACAGAAAAATGAGAACAGCTATAATTTTATGATGCTCGTCTACAATAAATAACACATTACATGAAGCAGATATTTTTTACAGCTGATGACATGGATTATAAGTTTTCCTAGAGTAAAGCATCTTCAACTGTTGTCTTATTGGGCGTTAAACGCTAGGAGCACAAAGATCTAGTAGCAGCTCAATTGAAGTATTACTGCCAAAACAGCACAATTTTACCTAATGGCACAGAAATGAAAAATCTTCTAACAGCAAACTTGTCTAGTCAGCATATTTCATTATATATCTTACACATCTGAACGACCCGCTCTATATCGGTCAGTCGGCTTCAGCCCCTTCACGTCTGAAATATTCCACCTTTCCATTTCTCCTCCTCGTATCCCAATGAACAGCTATTTTTTTTTTTTTTACACTCATGTCCATAAATTAAGGATAATGCAAAATCAGGCAAAGGAAGAGTTAGAAGCAAAACAAATTTAACTTATTTCTAAAGCTTATTTATTAAACAAACGGTAAAGAGGAAAAAAAGATGCTATATGTTTGATATTATTAAAACAAATTAGCGATTTTTTCTCCCTGGAGCAAATTACAAAAACACCTATTTGAAAAAAACTAATACTACATGGTTGGTATAGTTGTTAATACATTGTATGTCTTCCAGACGATGCAATACAGTCCGTACAACGCCTAGGCATACTGAGTATCAAATTATCGATCTGATCTTGGGGGATATTACACCACTGAAAAAGCAATGCTCTCCGAAGTCCCGGTAGACATGTAGGAGGAGGTTCACATGCTACAACTCGTCGGCCAAGTATGTCCCACACCTGCTCTACTGCATTCAAGTCCGGTGAGAATGTTGGCCAGTCCATACGGGTGATATCCTCCGATTGAAGGCATTCGCTTACGATCTTTGCACGGTGAGGACGGGCGTTATCATCCATAAACACAAATTGTGTGCCCATGGCGCCCCGAAACAAACGTACATGTTGTTCCAGAATGACGTCCCGATAGATTTGGCTTGTCATGGTTCCAATTTGAACATGCAGGTCAGTTCTGGAACCCAGAGTAATTCCACTCCAAACGAGCACTCCTGCACTACTGTAACGGTGTCGTTCAATGATGTTTTCTTGGTGGTAACGGGTATCTGGAGCTCTCCATATGAAGGTCCGGCGAGAATCAGACTGCAAGCTAAAACTCGACTCGTCGGAAAACATCACACAAGCCCACTGTTGCGGTGTCCACAATGCATGCTCTCTACTCCAGGCTAACCGCAGGCGACAGTGAGTTGCAGTAAGTGGAACGCATCTGACAGATTTACGATATGATAGACCAATCTACCCTAAGCGTCTGTACACGGTCTGCCTTGACATTGTCGTACCAGTGGCTGAAGAGAGCTGACGAGACAAGTCTGAGGCTGTGCTCCGCCTGTTTCTTTTGGCAGTAACTGCCAAATACCGGTCCTCATTCGGCGTTGTAACTCTTGGACGACCTGTGCTGTAACGTCTACTCATATTACAATCATCTTGGAATCGTTGCCAAAGCCTGGAGATGACACTCTGGGCAATTCCAAGTTCGTCTGATACTTCCAGTTGGGTACGCCTACATTTCAGACGGCCGATAATTCTACCTCGTAAAAATCATCCAAATGCGTCCTTTGTGTCATAACTATTCGGTTATTGCACTGAAATGCTTATAAAGCGCCAACGAACAATTTTACTTCTTTGCCTGTATTCCTTATATATCACTGTCTTACACTCTCGTCATTGTGGCGTACCACTGTGTCATCCGGTTACTTTCTGAAATTTGAATATGATTCTTGAAGATGTGTGTAGTGATTTTACAGGTGTGATATATTTATTTTAAGAGTTCGATTTCCGCGTGACTCCGAATTATCATTAATTTATGGACATGAGTGTATTTGAACACACACAATCTTCCCGTGCACCACAGATGTTGAACACGGGGCTTACAGAAGTAAATTAACTAAAACATTAAACGTTGCATAAATAAAACGAACAAAAGCAGAGAACATCAGTCTGGACTTCACGAAAACAGATAAGTTCACTGGCCAAGTCACTCCAAACGTTTCTAAATCGTTCTGCTAGCATAATCTAGGGCCATCAAATGTAGCGCATGAGAAAACCAAATGTTCCATATCTTGACTTACTCGTTTTGAACATTCATATAAATCGTGCGATCTTAGATTGTAACGAAACAGATAACTTCCAAATTTACCGTGATCATATAAAAACTGATAAACTTTATAATTAATAGAGAGGAAAGACTCGGAATGCAGACCATGGTAAACAGAAGGAAAGAACTTTTTGGTGATATCAGCATTGCAAGACGAAATATGTTCCTCATTCCACTTAGTTAAAAGCTTCTTATAATGAAAGGACTTCCAATAGGTCTTTGGAATGCTAATATTGATATTAATGTGTAAATTTAAGGCATCTTTAGCTAAGAAATCAGCTCTCTAATTTCCATAGAATACGTAATGAGCACGCACATACTATTGAAAGAAAGAACTGATGGAAAGAATAAAGACAAAGATGAAATAAAAAGTGAAATAATATATAAACAGAAAAATAGTGCAGAATACTCTTTTGTAATGAAAAAATCAAAATTAATGTGAAATTAAATTAGTGAACTTTAAAAGAAAATTTAATTAAAATCAAACGATTAAAATTAACTTCCAAAAACCAGATACTTAAATTAGAAATAAATGGATTAAATCATTTGAAGCTCTCCCAAACTGCCATTCCATCTCTAATCTTAAAATGTAATTAAAATTCAATTAGTTATCAGATTTAACTTAATTAAATGTATAATTAACAGCAGTAAGATAGTATATTCACAAGTATTTAATTCGATGGGGGGGGGAATACGTACGCATCATTATATTAGCGACTTTATCTTCAAACGTAATTTTTGCAACCGATGCACTATTTCAACCGGTGATAAAAATCACATTGTTTATCAGTTTTCATTTTAACTTCATTCACATACGTTAGAGTTTTTTTTTACGTTAAAAGTATTTAGTAAAATAATTATCAGATGCGCATCACAGAAAATAGGTTGGATTTAGAGGATTTTTATTAGGATACTAATGCGGAAAATTTTCTCAAAATTGAAATTGTCCGGTTTTTTTCATATGTAGGCAATTCAAATAAAAATCATTATTTTAAACATTATTTTTGAATTAAATTACAGTAATAGTATACAGCTAGATTACCTATGTAAGATTCCATCTAAATTAAAGTCTGAATAAAAGGGGGAAAAAACCCTTTTATTCAACTCAAGTAAAGTACGTACAGATGGTACTCCTAGTAATTATAAGTCCATGTCAATACTTTTGGCGGTAACTCAAAATAGAAACGTAAAATTAAAACTAAACCTATATTAAATAATCCATTGAAGCTGCAAAGAGATATTTAGACGCGCAGTTGGCTCTTGGCCCTAACCGACGTAGACCAACGGGCAATTAATCTGCACGCCCCTAAAATAGCAAGCTTAAGTAGCAGAGAAACAATGTGGTCGAAAGGCAGAACACGCTTTGTCTGAAGTCACCCAGACATCAGCTTAAATAGTAACTGTCTACCCTACTTTGTATAATGCGCGAAACTAAGATCTCAAACAAGAGCTAAAGCGAAAGGTTGTGGTCCCCAGAGTGCCAGATCGTTGCTATACAATAAAATTCATCGAACTCTCAGATATTTGGAAGCAATGTGATGCCACTGCTGGAAATAAAATACTTTTATTTTTCGTGCCCCAGGGTATTGCCATTCAGTAAAGGGGATATTTAACTTTCAGATGTAATCTGGAAGGTTACTGAGTAATACAACGAAGCAATTTACAAGCAATAAACACAGTTCTTAATATGTTTTCTACTTTTTAATACGATATATTTAAATAAAAATTACTAAAATAAAATGTGTAATAAAAATGATTAAATGTTTCTATGAAAGTATACTAGCTTGACTCATTAAAATCAATATGCACTTTTCTCTTTTTTATGATAGTTCTTTCAGGTGGGTTGGCCGAGCGAGCGGCTACTTAAAAAAGAACCAATACTGAAATAATATTTGAAAAAAGTATATCAGACCATAATACTCTTATCGGAAATTCTAATTCAATTTTCTAAATATTTTGTGATTTTATTGAATTTTATGTGGCGTAAGTTCGAAGATCGTGATATTTAATAAATAATAAAGTTAAACACAAAAAGGTGTTAGCTTTAGTCTCCGTTATCAATCTCAGGACGGCTAGGGGTAAGACGGGCTTTGACTTTTCATTCAATCGGGATAACTCTTGCATTTTATAAATGCTTTATTATTACAATAATTATATACATATATACATATCATTACGGAACATTCTTAACATTAATCCTATTCTCTCACTTGCCGATTCTCGATTGATATCGTGCGCCCCCTATCGGCGGCTTTTCTACAATGCCATCTATCCGCTGATAACATTCGGTCATTCTGACCTGACAATCGTCCCGATTGTTCAGAGTACAAATCAATTTTATAATTAATACAGTTTTCTACTTCGACTCTTATACACAATACTAAACATACATATTACTAATACACTAAGAAGAATACACATTATACTAAAATTTGATATGATAATAAACTTACTAAAATATTTTCACATACATAAATTCACATATTTTTATAAATTAGCATAATAATAGAAAATTGTCTGTAAATCATTACTAAATACGTGATATATATGAAATAACTCAATTTTTTTTGTCCTAAAATGATTCAAAACAAATGCACTAAAGTCTTTCAGCTAATGTTCAAAAGTTTAAAGTCAATTAAAGTTCAAAAGTTCAAAGTCAATTAATGTTCAAAAGTTCAAAATTTCTAAAGTTTTCTATCAGCAAACATACGTAGATAAGAACACACACAGAAAAAAGGAAAGATCTAACCTTAATCACAGGGGAGAGCACTTCCATCAGTCCTTACGAACAGACCTGATTGGATTCCGTCGAAGAATTAAGCTTGATAACTGATCAGTATCTTTATCGTCACCGTCGTCATCATCATCGTCAGAGCTGGGATCGCACCTCCATGGCTTCAGCTGGCTCACATGAGCAGTGGTAGTGAAGTAGCGACCTCGATTCTTCGCTTCTAGTGGAGTTATTCTGTAGGTATCGCTAGGTAATATTTCCGTTATTATAAATGACCCTCGATATTTAGGCTGTGTTTTGGTACGTTTCTTTTATTTTTGAATCCCAATCTCTGTGTTGTTTATCCATTAAACTTGTCATTATAGTTCCTAAAATTGTTCTATTGACGCGCTCTACCATACCATTGGCTTGGGGGTGTTTGGCAGAATTCAAAATATGATGTATTCCGTTATCTTCTGATCAATATAATCTGGTCAATGGTTCGCTCTTTAACGCATATTTCGGCACAAATCGTCTGAAAAATCCAGTCAGGCCCAAAAATCTTCGCACTTCGTGCACATTCTTTGGTTCTGGAAATTCTGTTACGGCTTTTATTTTTCTAGATCCCTGTCTAATACCATCCTCGTTTATAATAAAAACCCAAGAAATCTACTTCTCTTTTCCCAAATTTACATTTAGATAATTTCAGGGTTAAATTTGCTTTTCGTAGGCGTTCTAATACCTCCTTTAATTTTAAAATAATATCTTCCCAAGATTTTTCAGCAATAAGTATATCATCCATATAACACAACACCTTAGTATTCAACAAGGGGCCTAGGACATATGACATTAGGCGCTGAAATTCAGCAGGAGCATTTACTAACCCAAATGTTATTCTTTCGAACTGTCCTGTTTCATCTGGAGTAATGAACGCCGTTTTCAATTTAGCTTCTTCACTTAAGGGTATTTGCAAATAGCCATGGGCTAAATCCAGAGTAGTGAAAATTCTGCATCCTCCTAAACATTCTAAAAGATCATCTATTCGAGGCAAAGGGAACTTATCCTTTATCGTCTGACTATTAAGTCTGCGGTAATCAATTACCAGTCTGTATTCCCCTGTTTTTCTCTTTACTGGTAACACTGGACTAGTGTAAGGCGATCTAGTTTCGGAAACTATCCCATTATCTTTCCATTCCTTAACAATTTCTTTTATTACATTACGTTCAGCTGCATTCGTTTTGTATGGGCGAGAAGACACAGGCTTACTCCCGTCAATTTCTTTGATGTCCATTTTTATTACGTTTGTGCAACCTAATTCACTTAAATTAAGAGCAAAGCAATCTCTAAATTCATTTACTAATTTTAAAATATCAGTTCTTTCACTATCTGTAGTTGCCTCATCAAATTTTATATCATCTATCTTTATTTGGTGAATATTTTGAGAAATGGAAAATACATGGTTTTGTTCTTCATCTATAACGATAAACAAATTCGCGGTTGTTTGGATTTCGCCGATTCGAAGTGAAACGTGAACTTTTCCCAAGGTCGTTGTAGATGCGTGATTTACGCTCCCGATTCCAAACAATTGTTTTTGTTTCCGGTTGCACTGGTAATCGTAATTTCGAAAAGACCGGAAACCTTAATAGACTGACAGCGCTTCCAGTATCAATCAAGCATTCGATCGGTTCACTGTCGTTAATTATTGCTTTCTTCAAATACTTTGAAACGTCAGATAATCCATCATGATTCATCGCGACACTATTTTGAACTTTCATTTTGTCATTCTTTATTTCTTCGCGACTCTCTGTCTGACGCGGGAGGCATTTGGCGTCACAAATCAAGCTAGAATGTTTCCGCTTACATTTTAAGCGCTCTTATGAAGCGCTCTTATGATTTACATAAACGGGCCACGTGAAATTTTTGGAAGCATAGGAAACATTTCCCGTTCCGTTTTAAACTTTCTAATTTCTGTTCGCGTTCCTTATCACAATTTTCGGAACTGTGCTCAGAATTATTGCAAAAAATGCAAATTTTCTGAAATGTGCTCAGTGCCGTTGCGTTAAGAATCGAATCTTCTGCTTCCCTTTAAACTTCTGAAATCTATTCCCCTTTTCCGAAAATTTATTAACTGACAGTTTATAGTTTACGCTTTAAACTGATTCAATATTTTCCCTTGTTTGTCGGAACAGAAATGGTCGTTCTCGCGTTTCCATTTCTCTTCTAAGAAATTTTAATAATTCTGTTACATTCCAAGAATCGTCTTTTTCATGCTATATATAAAAATCTAGCACACTGGAATCTGGAATAAGTTTGGTTAGTAGTGGAAACAAAAAACTTCCAGATGAATTCATTTCGACACCAAGACTTTGTAAACCCCGTACTTGGATTTTTATCGTATAACTCCCTTAACTGTTTCAAATACGAAGCTGATTTTACTGCATTTAAATTTAACAAATGGTTAATATGAAGTCTGACAATAATTTCTTTTTTTCCGTATCTTTCTTTAAGCAATTCAATTGCTAAATCATAATTATTTTCCGATACCAATAGTCCTTGAATACTAATTAAGGCTGGTCCTTTCAAGAAAGCTTTAAGATAATTATATTTATCTACTTTAGATAAGCGTTCGTTACTGTAAATCGCATTATCAGACTGTGACCAAAATTCCTGAAACTTCTCTAAATTACCCTCAAACGGTTCTACATGAAGTTTCAGCAAATTTATTCTTGGTTTGCTTGGTTCACTATTCGAAATATGTGAAGAATTAGTCTTCAATTTAATCCGATTTCGTTTATCTCTTTTGAAAAGAGCACTCGTTAATTACAGCTTGCTAACATATGTATACATGAAACATTTTTATCTAGAGAAATTCCTAGCTACTCGAATTGAAATTAATTCCATTGCAAGAGGATTAAAATAATTTTGATTTTTAGCTCTTAACGTTGAATGGAAAACTGTCGAGTAAGGTGTTCGAAAAAAGTGAGTCCAAATTTCTATTTCTTTAAATATTTATCCAGGTTTAATCTTCTAATATGAAAGTTTCTTCAAAATAAGTTGAAGAACTTTCAGCAATTTCAGTTGTTTGGATGGATAAAACTCTTTAAAAGGATTCTAACCATCTGTGACCGTAACCATTGTTGTCGTAGATTAACGTTTCCTCATAATTAAGCAATCCGAGAGTAGTTAAACCGTTACAGGAAAAAAAAAATAAAAAATCTGATATATACACCACATGACTTCCTCGTACGGAATATTAAATCATACGCATTTTTTCTTGCATTGCCTTTAAACTTATTGGATTGAATTAAATCTACTTCATCGATAGCGCATAAGCCACAATAGAATAAATGCACTCTTTAAAATTCACTATATTTGTTTACCATAACTACACTCTTGAGCTAGGTTCACTTAACAGCATTACATCTCATTGATTTTATAATTTAGGTCTTAGGTCGTCGCTTTGTTGGTGGTGTACGACCCGAAGGTCTTTACCACTCTATATTAGATTCCTAGAGTCCAAAAACATAAGAAAAGTGAATTAAACTGGTGAAAAAAGCCAGTACATCGTAGGGTCCATTTTCGGCGGATTCCAAAAATGGCGGAGAGTGAACCGGGATAGCTCGCACCTACAAGAGTCAGATCCGCTAATCTCGATTAAGTCCGCCCGGCTAAATTGGCTCGTAAGAATTCGGGAAATTAATCTTCTGCAAATTTCAGGAGGAGTTAGACTGCTTGAAAGGCTAGTATCATCTTACTTGCGATAGTCTTGGCTTTTTGATCTTCGGCGCTATTGAAGTAATGTCCTTAAGGAGATTAAAAACTGTAGGATCTTAAAATGTCTGTGATTTCCTCAGCTTACGGCAAGTTAAAATTTAAGTTTTCGCTGTAAGTCTGCTTTCTGCAAATTTCTTTGCTATGTGAGACTTTATCAGAGCTTGGAATTATCTTTAATCTTAACTGATAAACCGTACATCCTCGGCATAAGCTTACATGCTTCTTAGAGCAGAAAATGCATTTCAGTTTCTTGTCTGGTTTGAGTTGACAAGTATTTGAAAGGTAATTTTTCTGGTTCAGTGTCATTATTTTGAATCGATGATAAAATAATCTATTTCGTCACAAATGATGCTTCATTTATACACTACGAAATATTATATATTAAGTTATCATCGTGACCATGAGCAAATAGTTTTTTTACTTGTCTTCTGCAATAAATGTAGATCCATAGTCGAAACGTTGGAGGAGGAAATAGAACGTCTAATTTATGAACTAAAGGAAGGATCGGTAATTCAAATTCTTTCCTCGTTTCCTTTCATGTGGCATTTGTCATATTTTCTAATGTAGAAAAAATAAATGCTATAAACACGCGTTCGGTGACTAGAATCGTTCTCAATGAATTGTAAACTCATAATTTAAGTCTCCATCTAGTTGAAAGGGCTTTCGTAATAAATGGACTGTGAAGGGTTTCAGAACTATATGCCTTTATGAATATCGCTGCTTCGCTAATTCTATAGAATTTCTCACGCAGAAAGCAGCTTCTGAAGAAGATCGAATGGGTTTGGGGCGTCAGATGTTATGAATCAGTTTGTCATATTATTAATGGAAATTATAAGTGCTTCAAGTCTTAGGTGAACAAGAGTTACATTAAGAAAATGTACTTGTTAAATTTCAGCCTTGTCAATGCTATAAATTTTTGCATGATATGTGGATTTTGAATTTTTATTTGTACTTTTTCTCGTTTTATCCGTTATGTTAAAAGGATTCTCTCTTGATTGCTCTATTGAAGTATTCGTTTCGTTTTCTTAGCAGTAATGTTACCAGTAAATAGTTGTAAATAATTTACAAGAGTGCAAGCTTTAAAAAAAAGACACATTATTCGGCACCGTGACTGCATTTAAATCACCAAAAATTTATAATAATATAAAATAGAAATACTTGATGTATTACAATAAACGAGAGCTCTGACCATTCAGTAAAATTATGAAAAGTTCAGCATTTAATATCTTTATAGATTTATAAAGAAATGCGAAATAAAGTAGTGGAATGAAATTTTGCATTTTTAATCAAATAAATCAAGCTGTGACACTTTAATCAAATAAATCAAGTTATAATTTTAAGTTTCAATTATAGTTAACCTTAATTCAAACATTGTCCTAACCTTATGATTCACATTGCAAATATTTGCTCAAACCAGGTTTCCTAAACTGATGTTCGCACAAGTATGCTTAAGTGTTATCGAATGTTAACCAGTTAACACTGGCGCTCTCGTTTAAAAGTGCGCACCGTTTTGTGTCGCCAGGATTGGATTGGATTAGACTGGAATATTTAATTATGGCAAAGCACACAAGGGCTATCTGCCCAAAGGGAGGGATGCCTTCGTGGAGGACTTTCTAATAGAAACTGGCTCGTATACACGTTACACATGGGGAAAACCACTAAAACGCCCAAGCAGCCAGCCCGTTCGCGGGATTCGAACCTCGGACCGAACTACCAGTGTTCAGCGTCTTTACCGCTCGGCCGCTGGTGGGTTTTTGTGTCGCTAGAATCGCGCCATAACGAGTATATTCGTCAATCACAGAGTAAGTTGCGCTGGAAAGATATTGGATGAAAAAGATGGGTTTATTTTATAAAATTGAAAATTTTATTACTAATATTTACTTATTTGGTTAACATAAGCAAATGTTACATACATATTAAACTAAAAACGCAATAAATTAAATTAGTTAAATTAATTATTAACGCGATAACATATAAAAGTTAGAATTTAAATTGCTGCTGTGGAGTGATATTCAGCGAAACGGGGTAACACAATGGGACGTCGCAAATCGAACACCAGTAACGCGATTCCTTCCTGATCTAACTTTTGTAGCAATGAGAACACCTTCGCGTGGGCTTGTTTTTTTTTTTTTTTTTTCGATGTTCCGAGTATATAATCCGTAACATGATTTTCGCCTGATTAGGTCTAAATGGCCGAGTTTGTATCGATTTATTTCTTTCAATTGGATACGTCGCAAAAATGTCTTCAATAAATTTGAGCAAAAAGTTGATACGCGATCATGTTCCATTATTTTTTTTATATAATATGAATGCATTCAGACACATAATATCTAAGAAATGGAGAATTATCTTTTTATAGTACTTTTTGAGTCGTTTTCTTGCTGTGGAGTACGCTATGATAATTCCATCGCTCCTATCCCCTCCACCCATTTTTTATTATAATCAATCACTAGCTCCGGTTTCTTTGTTATTAGTTTTCTTTTCTCTGTTTCTATTACGTTGTCATTATGTACAGAACTTACTAAATAAACCTCCCTCTTATCTTTCCATTTCATTAACATAATAATAATATCGTTAGTTTAGTTTGTAAACTCCTGCTTTAGTCGTAAACCACGTGAAGAAATAAAGTAAACTTTACTGAAGTTTTAAGTAATGTAATTAGATTGCAGTTAAGTAGCTATTTTGCTTACACTTTAGGAAATAACTCTGTGTGAAATACCGTTAAGAGAATTTATTTTTAAAACTAGATTAAGTAGTGTACAAAGCAATAATTATTTATATTTTAATATCCAAACCAAAAATAATTTGTAGGCAGAAGTAAAAACACATTATCCTTAAAAGTAAGTTTTTAATGCTCATGTTTTCACTGTCAGAAAAGTGCGATCATTCACTTTCATTTAATAAAACTCCAATACTCTTCCTAAGAGTAATAAAAAACAGAAAATTATTTACAGAAGCTTGCAGGTTCGTTTTACGTTGCGATTTCACATACCGCTAGCTTACGAGAGAAGAGCAGAAGACCACTGTAGTCAATCCGCTGCAGCTAAGTATTGGCATTAAAAAGCGCGGCTCGTCAACATCTAACATTCTCCCACCTTCAATTAATTTAATTAAAGAAGTTAAATTAACATAAATTTTATCATCAAAGTCTCTATTTCCTCAAAACGGAGTACTGCATAAACAAAGTATGAATCTTTCTATTAGAATTACATTACTACAGATCTTTAGAAATAAATATTTTATATGTCCAATCTCTTAGGAATTTTAATCTCACGACCACGTGCAGATCGTTTTGGTATAGTCTCACTAAGTTCTTTTACCTTTCTGCACTTATCACACTTTTGGACTTAACCAAGTCTTCTGTTCCTTCACAGCATTTTTATGACATAAATGGCATCAAGATTCAATGGATAGATTCTTTGAAGATCAAGATTCCCAAAAGATAACAAATTTCAATATGTAGATTCTTTGAATTGTGATAAAAATATACCGGATGCTGCCTTGACACGTACAATTCTCACTTTACCGTCGGGGCCTTGGGATAAGCTCTTTTAATTTTGCAACTAGGCGATTTAAACGCTTTTTATTATCAGTTCCAATTAATATGATGTCATCAAAACTTATCTTCTTCGACTATTACATAAAACAGCTGGATTCCGATAAGCCTTCGTATCTTCTCGATGAGAAGTCTCCGTTCTTAATCGTAAAATACAATTATCGTCAATATGAGGGTGTAAACTATCGAGAATCGTTAAAACCAGAGAATTTTTCTCTTTGAATTAGTTCCGATAAATTGGGTTTTGCTATTATGATCAAACCATCATCATATAACATATATTTATCATATTTATATGATGCTATAACCACATCATCATAAGTCAAATCACCATGGATACTTTGATCTTTTGGAATTAAACTATTCTTCTTGAAACGCAATATCCAACACAACATAATCATTATGCGAATTTACTTCGAGAAATAGACTTATTATTCATTTGATCGACTGCTAGATTTTTTTCGATTGTTGGCCAAGATTCCATATATTATTTTCGTTACTGTAGGTCTTCCCACCATTTAGCGTGTAGATCCAAATAACACAGCATTTTAGCGTGTAGATCCTAATAACAGCCTTGGTTGAGTCTGTCCAAAAGGAAGATTCTGTATCTTCCAATTTAAGAGCTTCCTTCACTGACTTATACGGCCTGTGTCAAATTGTAACTAGAAGTTCCAATCTTGGTACGACAATCTTCTTCACAGGAATAATTCTTGATCGAACTTGTAGTAATTATAATACATAAACAATCACATATAAAAAATACTTCTTCAGCATATACCAGTTGAAGGGCAACACAGAAAGTATGCAGGCTCAATTTAACCGCTCTACTCTCACCAAACCATCTTCTGGGTACTATTATATTGGTTAAATAGGGTAAGTCTTTAGTCTACTTCAAATATTCTTCCTTGACATCATTATTCAGCATCCCATGTTTTATGAACTTCCGGTAGACTGCAATAAAAGTTTATAACATTACGTTATAGGCAACGTAAATATATAAGATCAAAATCTCGGTTAAGAATCAACAGAATTCTTCTCAGAATTTTTCATTTTCTCTTCGCAGAGTTTTTCATTTTCTTTCATAATTTCATCATTTTTTGGCTGTGCTCCCAACCTCTCAAATCAAATAGTGCTTCTTTCATAACTTCTGTTGAAAGTATTCAAGTTACAGTCATATTTACATTTCTTCTGCTCTGACTTCGAGGAATATTTTCCATTATTGTACAGCCTAATTTACTTTTCATGACAATTAAATCTCATTTAAGTTTTTATCTTTCTCCTCTTCAGAGTTTTCCTTCGACATTTGATCCAATTAATATTTCAGTAGGACTTGGGTCCTTTCGCTTGTCACATATACTAGAAGTTTCAAATTCTTGAATTCAGGGTCCATAGCTAATTCGAAACATGTCACCATAAATCATTTTTCGATCTAACGCCTAAAGACTGTAAAAATACTTACCATCAACACTACCTAAATAAATCTTCAGAAAATTATGTTTTGATTCATTTGTTGCTGTCTTTTAAAAAACAAAATGTTGGACAATTTCTTCTTAAATTGGCTCGTTAATCATATTAAAAGCTAAAGTTTATAAAATATATAATTTATGTGATCCTGCATCAATTAACGCAAGAGCATGATACTCAGTATTATGACCTATTAACTTTACAACAAGTGGCTGAAGAAAAACATCAGGACTGGTAAACGAATTTCAATATTATGTGTCAATGCATTGTACATTCTTCTTTTTGACTCCATAAATTTCTTTCCACAGACTGAATTATTGGTGTTTATATTGTTATCAATTTTTGTTTTATATTACTCTAGACACAGTATCGAAAAATGTCCCTTTGAACAGAACACGCTTCACTGAAACTTGTTCTTCTGATTTCAGAGAATAAAAGCAACATGGTTTATCAAATAGAATTCTTTTATTTTGTGTTAGTGACATATTTCTAGCTTCGTTAGCAATCATTTCTGCTATGTTTAACTATACGCAATAAACATGCATTACTTAACTTCTTTAAAGACGACTAAATCAGTAGCATTTGCAATTTCTTTATTTTCTTTCGAATTTGCCGCTTAGTTTCCCTTAAAGGAACCTTAAAATTAAAACCTGAAACTGCATTTTAAGCGCTTTGTTCTGTTTGAATTTCGTTTCGAATAAATTTCATTAAATCATCAATGCGATCTTTTGGTGCATGCTCCTCTAATTGACTGTCTTTTCCAGACTATGCTTCTGGAACACATAATTCTACCAACGGAAATAGAATTGCATTATGTTTCAGTTACTACACGTAGACATTGTGACGACCGCCAATCAAAACGCACTTATAGGAGTATCAGGAAATAAAGTTAGGAGCAACAAAATTGACAATAACTTGTGATGAAGCAAATTTTACTTCTGCTTTAGCCGAAATCTCATCTAACTTCGTAACATAAATATCTGCAAAAGGAAATATGGGAAGAAGAACGGTAAAACGAAGAAGTGAAAGACGTCTTTTTTATTTCTTCCCTCAAGTTAAGATAGAAAATTATGTTATCTGCTGTATAAACTGGAATCAAAAGGGCATGGTGTTTTGCCCCATATACTTCCAAGAAAGAAGTATTATATCCTCAGATTCATGCGGATGTGGGAAAAAGGGTGATCTAAATAACGTTCCATTAATTGCTTGCAAACAAGCAAATATCATTAAAGTTCCTAGAAACCAATATTATTGAATATATAAACTCTGCAATGGGAACAAAACAAATAAGGGAAAAATAGAGGTGATTGTCAATTACCTCTCAACTAGAGGTGAAAAAATATTTGCTCCAAACTAAATAAGCAGCTATATCATATATTCGTAAGAAAAAACAGTAGTTTATTGATTCTGTACTGGCAAACAACATGACGTGATATGATAAGAAATTCACATCTTGCACAAAAGAACATTATATAAAGCAGGGTTTCTTAAACATTTTTCAGTCGCGACCTCTTTTTATTACTGAAATTTTTTCACGACCCCTGGGACCACATAATATTTATAAAAAATTGTGGGACCCATAAGTATTGCGCAAATCTGATACTCGCGTGAATGAAACAGTCAATCTTTTTACTTGTACTGTACTACAGTACTGTATTTACTTGTACTGTATACCGTATTGCAGTTTTAGGTCGTTAACTTTAATTTCTAATTTTAAGGCATAGAACAATGTGAAAATTTTAAATAAGTAAAAGACGAAATGACAGCGTCACGTGCAAAGCAAGGAAAATTAATGTTTATATTATAAAAAGAATGCGTCGAAACGTTTTCGTTTTTTTTCTTTGTCAAGTTTTTTTCTTGTCTTATCTTTATCTATTTTCAGATACATTGTGTAAACATATTTGGTAATTGTAAAATTATTATAATATGTTAAAGAAATATTAAAACTGCTAAAATTTTTGGAGACCCCCTGCTGCAAGTCGGGAATCGCGACCCACAGTTTAAAAAACCCTGATATAGAGAAATGTTTCATGGGGTAACTTTACATTACAATAACGAGCTTTGCATAAATGAAATTTTAACAAAGGAATTTCTGCAGAAATAAAATTTCATAGAAGGAACAAAACTGTACATAGTAAAGAATTTTAAATAGCACAAAATAACTTTGCATTTAGAACTTTACATAAAAAACGGTATGCGTTAATAATTTCTGCATAGACGAACTAATAAAGAATGAATATTATGTGCAAACATTTTGCAACAAATAAATATTTTATTTTTATTATACGTAAATTATCGGAGATTTGTAAGTGTAGTTTTTTATCACTGCGAATATTACATGTTCTAAATTTACGCAAACCCGAAAAGGAACCAAGCGTTTTAAATCGTTGTAAGTTCGAAAGACGCCGGCTTTTCCAAATGTTTGTAAATGCAAAAGGCACCAATCGTTCCAAATTTTTACAACTGTGAAAAGCACCAATTGCAAAATATTTTAGGGCGCTCAGAAGGTTTTGTTGGGGTCTAATTAGTTGGTACTTCTGTATTCCACTCACATTGTAAACTTTCCATGGTTAAACTTTGGCTGTTCATTGTACTTACCAGAATACTTACCAGAATACTTACCAGAATTGTCTTTACCACTGCCAACCTGAGCGGTATAGTGGCTAGCGACACTGGGCTGCAGTACTGAGGGACTCCGATTCGAATCTTGGAGAAGTCATTGATCTTTGCAAGTGTTGAGTATCTTTCACAGAGCGAATGCACTTGAAATAGTGGTAAGCCGAATGATTGGGGGTGGAAGAAGAGGAGTGGGAAATCCTATGACCGTGCCCCATGGTTTCCTTCATCGAAATCAAAGAGGAACCGCACAGATACAGTGGAGGGACTATACCACAGATGAAGAAAGTCCTGTATCCCGCTCATTAAGACGTACCTGTACCCTGTCGTTACCATTCGGTGGATGGTTGACTGAAGATCGTTTTTAAAAGCTACACAGGTTGAACAGAAAGACTAGAAAATTTCATGAGCTTTAATAACAACTCTTACAGACAAACAGTTCGAAATAGCTCTAAACGAAACAGATAAGGTGAAATTTTTAGCATGTTAAAAAGATCACATTCCATCAAAATCTTTCCTAAGTTCAAAGCAATAATTACCGAGCAGTATGCGCAAAACTATTTACTAGATTCACAGCTGCTAGAATCTCATCAGTTAATAGCAGGTTTTGAATACAGATTTATGTGCTTAAAGTAAGCAATTCTAAAAACTGTTCTAGGGCTTTGAAAACGCATCTCCTGAAAACTTCCAAAATATTAACAGTTTGGCTAGAAATAATTGCATGTCGTCAAATTGGCTATAAAGAACATCATAAAATGTTTCGCAGTTACACACTAAGAAAAAAATTAAACGGGTTTTAAAAGCGAGCTTAGTGTTGGTTAATTACATCAAAAATTTCTTAGAGCGCTAATTCGGAAAAGTAGTTTTTGGTCCATCTGATAGAAAAAAAGAGGCAAATCATGCCATAATCAGTTTGATACCTAAAACAAGGATTTATGAAAATAAATTGTGCTAAATAAAAAAAAAATCTGTTTTAAGTTTTGAAAATGTTTTGGTGAAATACTTGTATACAAATACTTGTATCTGAAAAATTTCCAGAAAATCCGTTAGATATAATTGGGTTTAAAATTAATTTCAAGATTTTGTACAAACATAAAAAATTATTTTAAATAAAATCTTGTACAAATTCATAAATACTCTGTAAAAAGAAATAGAGAAACGCAGCTTACAGTTTTTAATTTCATAAATATTGCAATCTTGCAGGGACGTCCTGACTTTAAGTATTCTTCAAAATTCAAAATCTCTTACTCTAATATTCGTTTAAAAATATGCTGTTGAGCCATTATCTTACGGCTTCAAAGTCAGAAAAAATGGAAGAAAAAATAACTCGTATCTGTGGTAAAAACCACTCTCTTCCCGTAAGTAATCTGTTCCTATGATTGATCGACCATGAAATAAAAGGCAAAAATGTTTAAGGGAGGGGTAGGGCATCATCACCATTATGGATCTGGACGTCAGTAGAGTAATGGTAGGCATGAATAATGTGGCTCGAGGACGGAAATGGCTCTCAGCATTAAGTATATTGTCAAACATAATGTATTTTTTAGCTTCGGAAATGATGTAGATACGTTATGGTCGTTTCACGATTTCTGCAGGATGTCTAGTCGAATTCGTCGCATGTGTATACTATCGAAGCTGTCTCCTCTCTGTTAAAGTCGCATTACTTTCAATTGAATTTATTGAACACCTGTTTAAGGGTATTGTCTGCGTCCTCTTACGTTAAATTTTGTTAATTAATTATTTTTAAGCATTTTTAACACATAGTTTTTAATTATAATTTATCATCGAAGTAAAATTATTATACAGTTAAATTTCACTATAATGAACTTCAAGAGACCGGAAGTTTGGTTCGCTGTATCCGGTGATTTGTTGTATCGCATCCGGTAAGAAAAATGGATTATCTCCCCTTAAACTTCGGCTGATTAATAATGAAAGGTGTGATAATCACACTTATCACATGAAAAAAACAACAATTTCATTTTTAAAGAAAAGCTCTTGTTAAAATGTTAATTTCAATTATTATTATGGACACTTATTGATATTTTTTCAGTTTTTACCATAAATTAAAATTTCATATAATAAATTACTTAGTGTAAAAGTCATGTTTCAGATTTTTCCTATGAAATGTATCATTTCGTGACACGATCTCCTAAGATTCATATTTCCAGGTTTACCAGAAACTGGATGTCTTTTATAGAAGCATGTTGTGGTGAATATATTAAAAGACGGAAAGCTATGTTTCACTATCCTTATAGCCTAAATAAAGATGATTTTAAGAGTAGTAATTTTTCACTTAAAATTGCCAGAAATTCTAAAAGAAATTGTGGAAAATGAAAAAAAAAAAAAAAAACCGTTTTTGCCAAAATATACATAAAATTCATTGTATACGATTTTTATATGTTTGGAGGCTCTCTATAACCGTGTAAAGTAACATATTACTTCTATAAGAAACTAGACGGGACCAAAACATTTGTTCCATACAAAACATGTTACCTATAGTGGGTTTCATTAAATTATAATAACAGCATCATTTACTTAAAAGGGCCCCAAATAAGAAAGCGTGAGTTTTCCTTTTGCAACAATTTTAAATATGCTTTTGATTTTTTTTCCCGAGATACGCTTGGTTTACGGAGAACAAGGGGACCGAATTTTGAGAACGACAGTCTAGAGCACAAATTCTATAAGATTTTGTAAATAAAATCTCTTTTTTGATCCAATTTGCAATGATCAAAACTTTTTACGACAATCTGCATATCATTGCTCCTCAATTATTCAATTAATATTAGACACCCTTTTCTAAACAGATATAAGATTTTAATAAACTGGTAATTCATTTTTAATTATATGGATTTTATAGAAATGATCCATATAATTAAAATGATACAACAAAATTATTACGCTATGCGAAGGAAAACCAAGCGAAATAGACACAAGAGGGCCGGAGCTACTCAAAATTCATAGATGGAGCTGGTCGCAAGCCGGACGGTATAAGTCAGCCCTTTCGCCTTCGTCATTGAGGGCGTAGACAGCAATGATGGAAGGTGATTATCACGGTCAGCGTTGGACAGCGTGTTTCCTATGGAAGGAAGGGATACAGGGTAGTGAGATTCATCGTCGATGGTGTCGGTGTGCGGGAACAAAGCACCCTCAATGTATACCCTATCCCGTTGGTTGACCAAGTTCAGCAGTGGAGTACAGACCGCAGCCAAATGTGTCAGCGCGGGACGACCAGCAACATCGCAAATATGCAGCCGTGTTGGATTTGATCAAGTTAAATAGGCCCATAACGTTCAACAAGATGCAGGAAGAGACAGGGCTTGCGCAAGAAATATTGCAAGCGATAGCGCATGAAGATTTTTAGGTGACAAATGTGTGTGCAAAGTGGGTGGACCTCGGACATCGAACCAAGACCTCGGACTACACCTTACTTGACAAGATAAAGGACGTAGTCAGAGGTCAAGATGTTGAATCTTCTGCCGAACTGCATGCAATTGTCCATAGGTGGTGCACCAACACCCCCCAGACTGGTTTACCAAAGCCATTCGGGACCTCCCAGCCAGATGGCAGAAGTGTATTGACATGGGCGAGGATTATTTCTAACTGATGTGCTATCAGTTTTTGTTAATAAATTGCATTCCATTCTATGACAGCATTGGTGTCGTTTATTTCTGTATGACCTAACTACATATAAATTTAGATATTTCGAACTTCAATTTGTATACGACCCCGAAATTTCAGATATCATGATAGCCAACTTTGAAGTTAACTATATCGGCTATGTTCTATCGTACGGGAATCAAACATTTTGCATTTTACTTTTAAGATTGAGCATAAGTTTACTAAGTAAAATTATACGAATTGATAGACTATATAAGAAATTAAATTTTGCAAAATTTATGAACATGATTATTTTAATCTACAAATTCAATTAGAGACGATATTAACTATTTTATATTGAGCTGCATTTACACATACATTATCTAAAAATTTCAGATCGTATCAGACTGCATATCGCTAGACATCACATAAACTTATTACTGTATCCTTATCAAATAAATCAAAAGATGTAAAATCAAGTTTTAATAATTATAATTAGCCTCCTTTTGCATTTTTCCTTTTTTTTTTACTTACCTTCTAATTCTAGAGGGATAGATACATGATGTAGAATGACTCGGAATTTTAAAGGGCTCCGTCTTCTAGGAAGCTACCAGGTTTAAGCTACGTATATATTTATATATATACTTGTATATATAAAACTACTTGTACTATACACTCTACTTGTAATACTTGTATACTTGTACTCTATACACTTGATATGTCTTAAGAGCAAAGCTTCAAAAGTTGAAGTGAGACCCCCTTTTTTACACAACTAGTATTGCTGTTCAACCCTATCCACGCGTATCCTGATTTAACAAATGCTCAAGATACGACAATTACCTGGAAACATTTAGAGATGTGTTAAAAACAGCGTGCAGTAATTTTCGCTGCGTGCCTCTGCGATCATTTCTCAACTAATTTTGTAAACTAGCCAAAAGGTTGAATTAACACAATGCTTAATTTAAGTATCTTAATTTTTCTTGCAATCAGTTGTTTAAAATATAAGGTCATAAGTTAAATTAATCAGTTATTTTCCGCCTTACTCTAATTTCTTCTTTCCGAACATGAATGTGACAGATAGTATTTAAACTGAGGATTTGGATTGCAAGAGAGATTGTGTTTCTGGTCTGGTGTGCATGCTACGTTTAGTTCCTTTATTCGCAGCTCATGAATTAATTTTAACTTTCCGGTTAGAATTACTGAGCCAGCTTAGAGTAAGATTTAAACAGTGTAGTCTTTGACTACTAGTCTAATTTTAACATAAAACTGACTGCTAACTTACTTGCATCGCAAAGAGCTGTGGTTGATTTTGTTACGACAAGAACGTGCATTTATGTTCCAAGTTCTATTTAAATAAAAATTATTATTTAAATAAAAAATTAAAATACCTTATTTAAATAAAAAAGAGGTTTTATTTAAATCTTTCGCTAACTTTGTAGTTACTTTCAGTAAATTAATAAGTAAAGTAAAAATAAATTGCTTATATTTCGAGCAAAACACTGCACTACGCACCAGCTGCTGAGGACAGTGGAGTTCATTCACGAAGGGTTTCGTAACAAAATGCTTACTGGCGCTTTATTTCTTGACATAGCCAAAGCATTTGATAGGACTTGGCATATAGGAATTATTATCAAGCTCATACGACTTGACGTTTCGGCCCATTTAATTCATATAATTAATTCGTACCTCACTAATAGATCTTTTTATGCACGAGTTAATTCTTCCATTTCGACACCCCGTCCTATACTAAGCGGCGTTCCCCAAGGGTCACTTTTAGGCCCAATTTTGTTCAACATTTTCATAAATGACATACCAAAATTACCTAGTATCACTCTTGCACTTTATGCAGATGATACGGCCATCCTAGCCCAACACAAACGCCTTGAAAACTTGGTCCAAAACATTCAGAGATATCTCTCTAGCCTTGAGCACTGGCTCATCACTTGGAAAATAACAATTAATGTTGCTTAATGTGCTGCTATGATCTTCAAACGTAGCCCCCTCCCGTACCCTTCCATTAATATTAAATTCTTTGATGACTATGTTCCCTGGTCAAACTCTTAAAGTACCTAGGAGTTGTACTTGATTCAAAATTACTCTGGCGCCTTCACATTGAAAATGTTCTCAACAAAGCGAAAGGTGCTAGAGCCCAACTTTACCCCTTTTTAGCTCGAAAGAGCCATCTGTCAATTAAAAACAAAATTCTTCTCTATACATCAATTATAAGACCTGTCTTTATGTATGCATGTACAATATGGGGTACTGCTGCAAAAACTCATGTGAAAAAACTTCAATCTTTTCAAAGTAAAACCTTACGTGTGGCCCTAAACGCAGCCTGGTACGTCCGTACAGATGTGATTCATTCGGACCTTAACATTAAACCTGTTGATTATCTTATCAAAAAACATAGTCAAAATTTATTCCTTAAAATTGAACAGATTGATAACCGATCACTTCAACAGATGCCAGCATACGATCCTGCTATTCGCAGCTCACAGAAGAGACCGAGAGCCGTGATTGGCCGAGAGTTCGGCATCTATCCACCATCTAAAAGGGCAAGACACGCCCTCTCAACTTCAGTTCCAGCCCCCGCGCCAAGAAGGAAGGACGTCTCTTCAGCGAGCTGCCATATAATTGCTTATTTCATCTTTTACAGCTGCAATCCAAGATCTTCAAGCAAAGTTATCAATCTGTTTACTTAAGAATCACATCTCCCGCAGATTTTAAATCTGCCTAAGAATATTTTCATCGCGATCCCATTAATTATTTGCACTCTCCTACACAAGCCACATGCCAATGAGCCTATTAATCGTAAACTCTTTCCTATCCGCTTTTTGCTTTAGTGTTTGTACTGTGTATAAAAAATTATAAAAACCAAAAAAAGTATAAAATATAAAATATAAAAAAAATTTTAAAAACCTAAAAACTTATAAAAAAATTATGATACTTAAGTTTTTATTTTCTCATCTCTATCCCTAAACTTTCTCGAGCCTGTGGCTCCCTCTATTGAGCATCAAGTAAATCACTTATGCCAAATTTTTCCTGTTTCTGCTCACTTTTAGTAATTCTGATGTGGAGGTAAATGGTTTTGAACCATAGGCACTCCGGAAATTTCAAATCATTGGCATTGGCAAATTGCTTATAAAGAAAAGCAGCCGTCTCTTTGAGAAATTTAGGAATGCATTGAATGTAAAATACTGAATTCCGTTTTGTGGTATTGTAGCTTTACTTTTAATCACTGTGCTTTGGAAATATCTTAATTTAATTTTCTAGTGCTGCAGAATTTACAGAATGCAGATATCTGCTGGTAAATTTGATATTTCCCATTATCAGTGCCACCTCCTCTCAGTAAATGTAATTCTTTGCCCGTTTGTAGGGCAATATTTATTTATTTAATTTTAATAACCAGTTAAATTTAAGTTTACTTTCTTTCCTATAAGTCTTGATTCCCCTAATGTCAATGCCAGAATATTTAAATTTGGTAGCGCGCGTGAAGTAATGCAAATTCTACCTTGAGGAGAAAAAGTTTAATTACTGAGCTTCAGAAGGGAAAGTTGGAGAGTGTAGGCAAGCGTTGTATCTCTGTAGCGTGAGCTTCTGTTTCTGCAGTTATTTCTGGTTAACGTAGCGTAACAGTCATTACTATGCTGGCACTAGATTTCGAAGCGGTTTTAGATAGCAGGATTATCTGAGCCCTGTAGAGCAATTCTACTACTTGTTAATATCCTCGAATTTTAGTTTAGTTCTTGTTATTTGAGTTATCACCCAAGTGAGGCGTAGTGTGTTAGAGTCATGTCGACGCATTGTGAATTTTAAAGAGTTTAATAAAGAGTACTTTTAACCCTTCTCCTGTGTAGTTCCTACACGTACTTCGGTTGTCACATTAGAAGATAAACAATTAGATCTTACACGTTAACCACTGAAACCCCTCATTTCAACATTCGACAGTTTTCTTCCTTTTGATTTATTTACATATTTAGCGATCTTTTGTAGTTTTATGCTAAAACTTATGTTTTCTAAAATTTTGGAGTACTGATACTAAGACTAAAGTATTGTTTAGAACTCTGCAAGAGAACAAAAAATAAAAATAAAAAAAAAAAAAAAAAATAATAACGTTTAGGAAGTAAAACTAGTTCAAGAGAAGAAAAATCTGAAACAAATTGGGCTATCGTCCAGATACCAGCAAGAGGTGTTCTCAGTATCGTTCCTGTATGCGTGTGACATCACAAGTACATATGAGATGAATGTCTTTAATTCCACACATTTTTCTCCAAGAACAAACGGAGAGTGGGATGATTTCCATCTAGTTCTAAATCACGATTTAACCAGTCTACCAGTCATTTCGATAACAAATTATCAACTGCCACTTTAGGTGGGGTGTCAGAGGTAGAGACAAAGATGTTTAGGAGGAGGAAATGCTCCTAAAGTCATCTTTGTTTAGATTTCAGATGTTTTTGTCTAGATTCTTAGATGTCAATTTTCTCCATCTAAGAACAAATGGAGAGTGGAATGATTCCCATCAAGTTCTAAATTACGATTTATCCAGTCTACTAGTCAGTTCGATAACAAATTATCAACTGCCATTTTAGGTGAGGTGTCAAAATTACAGACAAAGATGAGTTTAGAAGCAGGAAATCTTTCACAAGTAAACTGAGATGGCGAATTTGAATTTTGAAACCTCCAGCGTGCTGGATCTGTATGTTAACCTCTGCGCAAAGGCAAGTATATGGTAACATTGTCTGTAATTCCATGTCTGTATATAACATTTCGGATAATACTCATCCTGCAAAAATTACTCCGAATTCAAATGCTAACTATGCAGCATAATTACTTCGGCTAAGTAGCACAAAATCGTCTTTCGAGAGATGTGAACAAGCTAATTAAATAGATAATTAAATTAGTTAAGGTAAGTGCTACTTAATTGGTTTCAGAAGGACTAGTTTCACGGAATGTTTCCTGTGCGAAAGAGTACATTTACTATGGTACAATATTATTTGGGCTAATCTAAAAGCTCTCGTTTATGAAAGGTAATGGAATTCGAAATGATTCTTTTGCGTTTGCAATTATTTCTTAAAATAGTTTACAATCAGCATATGCTTTAAAATGTGCATTTCGTATTATAATTAATAATTACGTTCTCAAATAATTTAGTTAATATTTGGCTATAAACGTTTGGAAATATCATTCCAAAATGTTTTTGAAAACAGAATTTTCTGCGTTTTGTTTTCATGGTTGGTCCCATTAAAACATTCATTAAATTAGTCGTTCTAGCTCATACAATATAAATCGTCAAGTTGAATGGTCATTCATGTTTTTCAAGTATAACGACAATTCTAATGAAATTTCTGTTTTAAGAATACATTATTTGTCGACGGGGTATATGATCTTTTTCTTTTGAACGTTTGAGACTTTCAGATATACTTTACTTTTATTATAGCTCTGTTTAACTACTCTGACAATTCAGCTTGCCTAACATAAAGTTAATATTAAGTTGCTTGCAAGTTCATGTTTTGAACTATGGACCAACTTCTGACACAGGTAAATTAAGAATTAAATAACATTTCATTTAATCACTCCCGTGATAATTAATTACTAAAACTACTAGGAATTAAATAAATTGAAATATACTACACGAAATATAGTCGATAGCCTATCAGCGATGAGTTAACAACGTGTAAGGCAACTTGCTTTGAGGAAGATTACAATATACTGAAAATATATTTTCATTCAGACACTGCACCTGAATATTCTGCTACTAATTAAGCACTAAATAACTTACCAACTCACATAGCACGTCAGATGATACACCTTCCGACAAACTCAAAAGATGCTGAGCTTTTCCGAGGCAGCACGGCGGCATTCACCTGGATAGGCACAAATTATAATTAACTTACCTAGGATTTAAATCCTTTTTAGTGCTTTTCATTTGCAAAGTCATCTGGTCCGAGTTAATAGGCTCAAACCAAAAGAAAATAAAATAACGTTGAGCTCTCAGTAAAACTTCAAAATAACTGTAACGTGATAGCAAAACTGTCAACTGATATTTGTCGTTTTCAAGTTTTACAAGTCACAGCAAATTATGATAAGAATCCATACGTAAAACATTTAAAAATTTGAATTCTTCCTGAAATACTCTTTTATCATATTGGAGCGTTGTTGGATAGAAGGAAAATGTTAACCCTCTGTGTACAAAAAATGGCAGATGAAAAACTTTATGTTGCTAACTCTCATTTCACGTTACATTTTGGTCACCCAGTAGTTCAGTCAGCAGAATGCATTCACGTAAATGGCTTTCTAATATTTTAACAGACAAGACGTCAGCAACACCGATCTCTGTGTCTCTTAGAAAAATAATACACCAGACCATTATCTTACCATCTTTTCAGTCACCATAGAAGGCCACCTTAAATTCCCCAGTAGCATTATACAAGCCTTTTGGAAGTTTAAGATAAAGCAACGTCATCTGGTGGCAAGGATCGTCCAGATTATCGAGAAGCTTGCAAAACTCGGAGCTGACCTATGTTTCTCGGTAAATATTTATTTTAATTCCATTTAACCTTTTTTGGTGGGAAGATATGTAAAGTCTGTAAAATATTGTCTTTGTAAAGTGTACTATTGTAATCTTTGTAAAGTGTACTATTTGCAATGTGTACTATTGTAAGAACATGTTCTGCTGTAAAATCATTTCAGCAGCTGAAATAATGCAATAATTGTGTAACTTAATGTAATTATGCCCTGAGCCACAACGATTAAAGTATCTTACAATGTTGTTTGATGTATCTCCTAATGCTAGATACAGAACAGGAAACCACGAAATAAGCGGCTGCACCATCGTGTCGACTTATCAGCTTAATTGCTCATTACGCAGAGATATTCACTATCTGCTATGTATTACAGTTTTTTTATATTTACGTAATAAGGAATATATTACATGATTTGAATACATAATAATATCAGTAATCTATCAATAACATGCCACTTGCATAGATCCTAATGCTAGATGCATTGGGGTGTTAGGCAATATCACCTAACCTCTTGGTAGAATGATGGTGTCTCCGTCTCGCTTCAGCTGTCACAGTCACACGAATAGATGTACTATAATTACAATGTAGACATTAAATATGTGAAGTACGAGTAGTATATGAGTGAGCCGCAACCCTATTGGCCAATAATAATCGGGTCTGGTCGGCCTCATGGTTAACTTAGCACACGCAACGCGCAAAAATAAAAAAAAAAAAGGTTACCTGTATTTATTAAATAACATGTTCTTTGGACTTAAACCATAAAATTCAGTTCAATAGCAATGTCGCAATATAATTTTAAAATGAGCCTATCTTTAGAATTTCCGATACACAGTTCCGCGCGCTGGAGATAAAAAGTTGTTTTTTTTTTCTCTCTCTCTTTTTTTTCCCCGTAGAGTGTTGCCATTGCTCGCTTTGAAATCCTTGAGTTTGTTAATCAAATATTCATTAAAGGTTTACAAAATAGGAAATCGATCATAAAACAAATTACAAATTTCAAATTTGGTTTTCCACATGCCCACATTCGTAGGAGGATTACGTCATTCAACATTCGATGACTCTATGTACCGTTGTTTTATCACAAGGCGAGAAATACACATACATTTATGCACATTTTTCATTATTTAATTTCTTGAAATATAATGCAAGTCTCTAACACTGGGTGGCAACAGTTTGCAAAGTAAAACGGACATTTATAGTCATTCAACGCAAAATCGCAAAACGAAAACAATAGTCCTTCAGGGGCAAAGCCCCTTCGGACTTATTTTAATAACAAAAATTAAAACAAAAATACTGTTAAAAGTTCATCAAATCCTAATTCAGAAGACAAACAACAAAAATCAGCGTTATAATTATAAAATTTTCACAGGACTAGTTTCGATGGTTTTACCGAACCACCATCCTCAGCTGCAAAACCGCAAATGAACAAGATAGGAAATAATGATTAGATAAGATAAGAAAGCCTGGACAAGAATCAGCAAGTGGCGCCATCTGTTGGTGAAACCAGAACTAAACCATAATTTCTTAAAAGGCCGAAGGCAAGTTTGGATTGGAATTAGGATCGTTAACTAGAAAAAAAAGATTTTTATGCATGTGAAATGCCTCTAGAAAATCCAGTTCTCCAATGGAAGATGTTTTTTGAATAATTTTGGCAGCAGAAAAATTGAAAGTGTGGTTTTCGGACCAACAATGTTGAGCAAAAGAAGACTTCTGTGTTTCCTTTTTTCTAACATATGCCTCATGTTCCTTGACGCGAAATTTTAAGGCTGTCTTAGTTTGGCCAATGTAAATTAAACCACACTGGCAAGGAATCCTATAAATACCCCAGGAATTCATATCCGGAATGGCGTCCTTGAGTATGGAACTCGGAATTTTATTGATGGGAGAATAAACAACCCGAAAGTTAAATTTCTGCAAAATATGTGCAACTTTATAGCTAATTGATGGAAAGAAGGGAATGACAACAGAATTTTTATAATCTCCTAAAACAAGAGTGTGCCTTTTAGTGTGTTGAGATGAGAATTTTTTAACTGCTTGATTAATAATGTTGGGTGGAAAGCCCCTGTCAATAGCTATTGCTTTTAAATAATTTAGTTCTTCATCAAGGGCTAGTTTGGAGGAGCAAACCTGAAGAGCACGGAAAACATAGGAATAAAATGAAGCTAACTTTTGTTTGGTCGGATGACATGATTTAAAGTGTGGTGGAAGGCAAACCGATGAGGGTTTACGGTAAACCGTAGTACTGAAGTTGGATGTGTTATGTGTGACCAGAATGTCGAGAAACGGAAGAGAATTGCAAGTCTCAAGTTGAAAAGTGAACTGAATAGCAGGATCAATAGAATTCATTGTTGAAAGAACTTTATTTAAATTATCTTTATTACCTTCAAACAGAGTAAAAGTATTGTCTACGTAGCGGAACCATGCCGGGAAGTTTAAAGTTTCAAACAATTTTGATTCATAATAATGCATGTAGATATCAGCCAGGATGGGGCTGAGGGGGCTCCCCATGGCTAATCCCTCAGTTTGCTTGTAATATTTATTTTGGAAAACAAAATGTGTTTGTTTCAAACAGAGTTCAGTGAGAGAAATTAGCTCATCAATTTCGATGCAAGAGAAATGAAATTCGCGAAGTCTGGTTTCTAGACATCTTAATGCACCCTCCACTGGGACATTGGTGAATAATGATTTTACATCAAAAGAAACCATGAGTAAATTACTAGGAGAAATGTTTTTAACTTTTTTTACAAACTCTATTGAATTTTTTATGGTGTAAATGTTATTGTCTAATAGAGTTGAAAATCTAGAAACTAAATATTTAGCTAATGGATACGAGGCGGTACCTAAATTTGATACAATAGGGCGGAAAGGAATACCACTTTTATGAATTTTGGGAAGAGCATATAATCTGGCACAATTCGCAACAGATGGGATAAGTGAATGTTTTAAGTTGCCTGAAATGATTTGCGAAGATTTGATCGCAGTTTTTATTTTTGACAAGTCCGAAGGTGAAGGATCTTTAGGGATCGGATTATACGGTCCTTCGTTTAAGAGTTTAGTGACACCATCGATGTAAGTGTTCCTATCCATGACGACTATCTGGCCACCTTTGTCGGCCTTTGAAATAATAATATCCGGGTTAGAATGAATTTCACGCAATGTAGCTCTTTCTCTCGCAGTTAGATTTGGTTTCAAAGGTTTATTATTGAATTTCACATTATGAGCGATAAGATGCCTAATCATTTCTTTCTGTGAATCGGAAACTTTACTGAACTTGAAAGCTTTTTCGATAGGAGCCAAAATCTTTGGAATCGAGGGTTTGTGAGAAGTTAAAATTATATTTTAGAATTCTCTCTTGTTCTTCTGAAAGACTAACATTAGAAATATTAACTATTGGCTTGATGTTTACAATAGGAAGATTTTTTGAACTACTTGAACTGGAAGATTGTAAAAGAAGTTTTTTGAATTTAACTGGAAAAGTGTTTTTATGACGGTTAACTGCATTCTTCGTTCTAGACCAAGACTTTTGTTCAAGGGCAGTGAATTTTGGATATGATTTAGCGAGTTCCAGATGAAGCATATAGAGTTCACGTTCAATTTTGGACAATTGTTGACGTGTATCCCTTATGACGGACCGAAGTAAGGCAAACTTGCAATTTAACAGAATTCTTGAAACGCGATTCGAAGGTTTTTGATTAGATTTGATTTGAATAAAATTGGGGATCAATTTTTTACATTTACATTTAAGTAAAAAGTCAAGATGATACAGGAATTTTTGCCGTTTCAGGCGTAATTTAGTGAAACGATTAACGGATGAAGGCATGATAAACAATACAGAAAATCAAACTAAATTAACTAAACAATAATAAAGCACACACAAAACAGCAGAAAAATCCCTCACCGAAATTAATAGAAAACAAAACGTTTGTAAGCAAAATGCAAGAAATCAGACAAGCAAAGCACAATATCCAAATATAAAAAATATAAACATAACTTTTCTATTAATTTCAGTGAGGGATTTTTCTGCTGTTTTGTGTGTGCTTTATTATTGTTTAGTTAATTTAGTTTGATTTTCTGTATTGTTTATCATGCCTTCATCCGTTAATCGTTTCACTAAACTACGCCTGAAACGGCAAAAATTCCTGAATCATCTTGACTTTTTACTTAAATGTAAATGTAAAAAATTGATCCCCAATTTTATTCAAATCAAATCTAATCAAAAACCTTCGAGTCGCGTTTCAAGAATTCTGTTAAATTGTAAGCTTGCCTTACTTCGGTCCATCATAAGGGATACACGTCAACAATTGCCCAAAATTGAACGTGAACTACTCTATATGCTTCATCTGGAACTCGCTAAATCATATCCAAAATTCACTGCCCTTGAACAAAAGTCTTGGTCTAGAACGGAGAATGCAGTTAACCGTCATAAAAACACCCTTGCAGTTAAATTCGAAAAACTTCTTTTACAATCTTCCAGTTCAAGTAGTTCAAAAAATCTTCCCATTGTAAACATCAAGCCAATAGTTAATATTTCTAATGTTAGTCTTTCAGAAGAACAAGAGAGAATTCTAAAATATAATTTTAACTTCTCACAAACCTGTAAACCCTCGATTCCAAAGATTTTGACTCCTATCGAAAAAGCTTTCAAGTTCAGTAAAGTTTCCGATTCACAGAAAGAAATGATTAGGCATCTTATCGCTCATAATGTGAAATTCAATAATAAACCTCTGAAACCAAATCTAACTGCGAGAGAAAGAGCTACATTGCGTGAAATTCATTCTAACCCGGATATTATTATTTCAAAGGCCGACAAAGGTGGCCAGATAGTCGTCATGGATAGGAACACTTACATCGATGGTGTCACTAAACTCTTAAACGAAGGACCATATAATTCGATCCCTAAAGATCCTTCACCTTCGGACTTGTCAAAAATAAAAACTGCGATCAAATCTTCGCAAGTCATTTCAGGCAACTTAAAACATTCGTTTATCCCATCTGTTGCGAATTGTGCCAGATTATGTGCTCTTCCCAAAATTCATAAAAGTGGTATTCCTTCCCGCCCTATTGTATCAAATTTAGGTACTACCTCGTATCCATTAGCTAAATATTTAGTTTCTAGATTTTCAACTCTATTAGACAATAACATTTACACCATAAAAATTCAATAGAGTTTGTAAAAAAGGTTAAAAACATTTCTCCTAGTAATTTACTCATGGTTTCTTTTGATGTAAAATCATTATTCACCAATGTCCCAGTGGAGGGTGCATTAAGATGTCTAGAAACCGGACTTCGCGAATTTCATTTCTCTTGCATCGAAATTGATGAGCTAATTTCTCTCACTCAACTCTGTTTGAAACAAACACATTTTGTTTTGCAAAATAAATATTACAAGCAAACTGAGGGATTAGCCATGGGAAGCCCCCTCAGCCCCATCCTGGATGCATTATTATGAATCAAAATTGTTTGAAACTTTAAACTTCCCGGCATGGTTCCGCTACGTAGACGATACTTTTACTCTGTTTGAAGGTAATAAAGATAATTTAAATAAAGTTCTTTCAACAATGAATTCTATTGATCCTGCTATTCAGTTCACTTTTGAACTTGAGACTTGCAATTCTCTTCCGTTTCTCGACATTCTGGTCACACGTAACACATCCAACTTCAGTACTACGGTTTACCGTAAACCTTCATCGGTTTGCCTTCCACCACACTTTAAATCATGTCATCCGACCAAACAAAAGTTAGCTTCATTTTATTCCTATGTTTTCCGTGCTCTTCAAGTTTGCTCCTCCAAACTAGCCCTTGATGAAGAACTAAATTATTTAAAAGCAATAGCTATTGACAGGGGCTTTCCACCCAACATTATTAATCAAGCAGTTAAAAAATTCTCATCTCAACCCACTAAAAGGCACACTCTTGTTTTAGGAGATTATAAAAATTCTGTTGTCATTCCCTTCTTTCCATCAATTAGCTATAAAGTTGCACATATTTTGCAGAAATTTAACTTTCGGGTTGTGTATTCTCCCGTCAATAAAATTCCGAGTTCCATACTCAAGAACCCCATTCCGGATATGAATTCCTGGGGTATTTATAGTATTTCTTGCCATTGTGGTTTAATTTATATTGGCCAAACTAAGAGAGCCTTAAAATTTCGCGTCAAGGCACATGAGGCATATGTTAGAAAAAAGGAAATACAGAAGTCTTCTGTTGCTCAACATTGTTGGTCCGAAAACCACACTTTCAATTTTTCTGCTGCCAAAATTATTCAAAAAACATCTTCCATTGGAGAACTGGATTTTCTAGAGGCATTTCACATTCAAAAAAATATTTCTGTTATAGTTAACGATCCTAATTCCAATCCAAATTTGCCTTCGGCCTTTAAAGAAATTATGTTTTAGTTCTGGTTTCACCAACAGATGGCGCCACTTGCTTATTCTTGTCCAGGCTTTCTTATCTTATCTAATCATTATTTCCTATCTTGTTCATTTGCGGTTTTGCAGCTGAGGATGGTGGTTCGGTAAAACCATCGAAACTAGTCCTGTGAAAATTTTGTAAATATAACGCTGATTTTTGTTGTTTGACTTCTGAATTAGTATTTATTCGGCGTGTTATTGTGTCTTCATCAAATCCTTTGCAAATCTGAACTTTCTCCTGTGGCAATAAAATTGCTTTATGTTGTCGTGATTTTCCTTAATATGTTGCACAAATACTCAGTCTTCGACGAAATGGCGTGCATTGCTTTAAGCACTAAAACATTAAAAAGACTACTTTGCAAATTAAATTTTTTGATGTAAGCCGGGAAGTGCCCGTGCCTAGTAATTATTTGATTGTAATCAAAATCGTATATAGGTCTAATATTTTTAGACACTTCAAAATTAAGCAAATAATCTTTCTTTTTTTTCCCTAAATTTGCCATTTCTTTTTCAAGGAATCATAATAGAAGTCCTTGACAATACCAATAACAATTCTTTTTGATACCTAAATACCGGACAAATCCCCGACAATACCCATAGCAGCCTCTTTGGCAAGTATGTCGGCCGTCTCCTTGCGTATGTCACCAATATGTTGTTTCACCCTGTTCATTTTAAATTATGTATTATATCAATTTTCACAAGGAGATCTTTTACACATGAGATCAAAATATTACTATTAGCAGCATCTCCTAGTGCTTCCAAACTAGACAACGAGTCTTTATTCTATAAACATTTTAATATATTAATATATATTTTACAATCATGTTTTTAGCAATTCATTTAAGAGAATATAGGATAGAGCCAATTCGGCTTGAAAAACCGAATTTTAAGATTCAAGTCTAACTTTGCCATAGTGTATTTCTATAGTAAACAAATAAACCTTATGTGATGCACCAATTCCATTGTCATAAACCGAACCGTCAGTAAATATATACAATTCTCTTACGCAGACATTGGGTCTCTGATATTCCACTGCTTTTTTAATGCAGGATATATACAAAAAGACAGAAAAACAAGTATAATATGCAGTAAAACTTCCGTAAGTAATAAAATGAATATTTTATGAATGTAATTTAAATTTGTTATAAACAAAACATTAATATATCGAGAGGGGCAGCATACCGGCTAAGATGAAACAATTTCCACCGAGACTGTTTTAAAACAGCTGCTCAGCAGTAACACTCAGGTCGTTTTATTGTATCTAATTTATTTCAGATTCCCTGCAGGTCCGTGGCTTTGGAACCCCAGGCCCCAGTATCATATAATGTAATGAGAGTAATAACTGTTTTGTAAATATATATAATGATGTTACTTTTCAGTGCTAATCACTCGGCTGAGAAATTTGTTTTACAGTACATCAAAATAGAGCTTGTTCCTTATTAAAATACTGTTCAAAATTCAGCTTAAAGTCAGAAAAAACACCAAGATATTTAAGGCTTTCAACACATTTAATCCTAACACCTTCATGCTTTAGTTGGGATAATTTAGTTTATCTCACCTTTTGGTTTAATGCAAGAAATTAGTTTTCTGTAAATTTAATGTCAGTTTTTCTTTTTCAGTTCACATTCTTATATCTTCTACATCAAATGAAATCGGTTTCTCTCATTCTCCCAAAGCGTTTTTACGAATAACGTATGATATGATATGATGTGAGAAACCCAGCTCGGCCCTCCTGGCAGACTTTACGTCGCCCTATGGCTTTTTTGTGGGCTGCGCCAGAGCAAGCTAAAAACAGCCACACCTCAAACAAAACAAAGACATGAAGAACATAACTGTAGAATTCTCTTTAAATCAGAGCATGAGAGCACGGATCTTGGTATTGTACATACCTTTATTTTAATAATAAGAAATAAAAATAAGAAAAAGTAAATTAAGTAAAGATGAAGTTAATGGTATGCAGGATTAATATAATGATGCACAATCACAGACAGTCCTTTTACACAGAGTTCCTCCGACATTGATAGAATAAGCGTTCCCAGCTAGTTTTAAATAGTATGATCATCTAGAGTCATCACAGCTAAAGGCATAAAATTAAAAGAAAAGACCGTCTGTCTTCTCAAAGTCTTGGAGACGAGTGAGCCGTCTGCTCATGTCTGCCCTCCGCTCTCGACCACGTCTGCCGGCTGTCTCTCGCTGCCTGGCATGATTCTCACTGCGCTGGGCGATGCTGATGACGTCATAATCCTGGTATTCTAATTCAGCATCGGGCATTGGTGATTTCCCACAGCTTCGGCCAGCCTGAAGAGAGATCGTCCTCGATGTCTGTTGAATGGACATCACTATCATGTACCTGCAAAGATAATAAAAAAAACAAAAGAAAAAAAAAGAGTATCAGGTCCTTAGGTGTTGAGCTGATACAAACATCAAATCAATTTGACCATGGCTTCATATGGTCAGCCGCAGTAGATGTCAAATTCGGTCCTTCATGGCATCCTACTTTTTCGAAATCATATCTGTCATTTGATCGAACAGCTATGATTTTATACGGTCCGTGAAATTTTGATCGTAGTTTCAAGCCAGTCCCATATTGAGTTCTCTGAATGGCTACCAAGTCGCCAATCTTGTACAGTTTCGGTTTCTTACGTTTTTTGTTGAATTGTTTACGGTTCTCTTCTTGAATCTTCAAAATGTTATCATCACGTTCTTGCATCAGTTGTTTTAGATATTCTTCATTCAATATTTCACTAATTCTCAAATCTTCTTTGTTCTTCATTTTCGTGCCTATGAGAAGGTCAAACGGTGAATATTTCGTACTTCTCGTAGTTGTACTGTTGATTATCCTCTGGACATCTGGAACATACCTAAACCATTTCGTTGAATCTTCATGTGATAATTTTGACAAAACAGGAATCAAAATTCTATGAATTCGCTCAATTTGTCCATTACCTCGTGGAATACCGGTAGTAATTTTGAAATGTTCTATACCTTCTTCAGTACAATACGCTGAAAATTCTTTCGATGTAAAGGCACTACCTTGATCTGAAATCATTCTGGCTGGATTTCCAAATACAGTCTGTTGTTGCTTCAATTTTGAAATAACTTCTTGCGTAGTTGGTGATTTCACTGGACAGAACCAAGTAAATTTCGTAAAAGCGTCGACAACAGTCAGAATGTGTTGGTATCTCTTGTTCGTCGATGGAAAAGGTCCAATAAAGTCGATATGGTACGTACTCAAAGGAACGTTTTCTTTCGGTACAGGATGAAGAAATCCTTCTGCTTTTCCTTGCTTCTTGTTGTACAGTATACATTCTATACAGTTAGCAATTACTTTTTCAACTTTATATTTCAATCTGGGAATATAGAATTCTTGCTCTACAGCATTCACAGTTTTATCTAGAGCAAAGTGACCTTTTTTATGTACCTTCTGTATGATTTCATTCTGTAGGGATTCTGGCACTACTAGAAGATCTTTACCATTTTCAAAATTGTACAAAATATCATTTCTTACGAAGAATCCATTTTCTTCTCCCTTCTCAACTAAATTCTTGATTAATTTCACATGTTCATCTTCATTCTGTTGTTGTGCTAACCGAATCTTCTCAGTTACATCGGATGTGTATGATGTTAAAATTAGAGCATTTCTACTAAGCATCAGCATGTTTCATTTGGCTTCCTGAACGATGTACAATTTCGTAATCGAATTCTTCAATAAACATTGCCCATCTTGCAATTTTAGGAGTTAAATCTTTCTTATCTAAAGTTTTCTGAAAAGCACTACAATCAGTTACAATTTTGAATTTAGTCCCTAACAAATAGTTTCGAAATTTCTTCAGAGCTTCTATTACTGCAAGGGCTTCTAATTCGTAACTACAGAGTTTCTCTTGCTGCGGTGAAGTCTTCTTACTCATATACTGGATTGAGTGATAATTACCATCATCAGACAATTGGAGTAATACCGCACCAAAGCCTTGACTACTAGCATCGGTATGAAGTTCTAATGGATATCCTTGCCTAAATATGTGTAGAACAGGTGCCTGAGAGAGAATTTCTTTTAATCTGCAAAAAGCTTCCTGTTGTTCGGAATCGAACTTAAAACCAATACCTTTTCTAAGTAAGTCACTAAGAGGTTTAGCTATTTTAGCATACTGATGAATGAATTTACGAAAATATCCCGTTAGTCCTAAAAAGCTTTGTAGTTGTTTACAGTTACGCGGTTGTGGAAAGTTTCGAACAGCAACAGTTTTGGAAGGTGATGGTTGAATAGTTCCGTTTTCAATTACATGTCCCAAAAATTCAATTTTACGTTTTAAGAATTGGCACCTTTTGAAATTTATTTGTAATCCATACTCCGAAGCAGTTTTGAATACTCTTTCTAATTTGTCTAAACATTCAGCTTCATCATTAGCCGGTATGACTATATCATCCGTATAAATAATTAGTACACCTTCATTTAACAAGTCACGAAATACTGAATAAATATATCTTCGAAAAACATTTGTACTAATACATAAACCAAAAGGAGCTTTAAGAAATTTATAAATACCATTATGCGTTACAAATGCGGTATATTTGGTGCAATTTTCATCTATGTCTACATGGAAAAAAGCCATTTTTCTAATCTAGTGTCGTGAAGACCTTTGACTGTTCTAAGCGATCAAATACTTCCGGAATTAAAGGCAGTGGAAATTTGTCTTTAATAATCTTCTTATTTCATTTCCGATAGTCTACACATAAACGTTTCGAATTATCACGCTTGTTACACAAAACAATAGGAGCTGCGTAGTCAGAGCTGCTAGGTTTTATTATTTTTTCTTTCAGCCATTCCTTAATTTGATCGTCAACAATTTTTTGTTCCGCGAAAGACATGTATCTTCTATTTTGACAGACAGGAATTTCATCGCATAAATTTATTTGCATCTTAAAGTCAGATTGTCTATTTTTCCGAGGCTGGTACGAATTAATTAAATTACACAGTCTTTCTTTATGTTCTGCATTCCAAATGTGCGATAAATCAATCTCGTTGACAGAAATAGCATTCACTAGATGTGAAAGGTAATTAAACGTCGAGCTACTTCCGCTTTCGGGACTTTTGTTTACATTAACAGAGACGTCAGACGACTGAGAAAGATCATAAACATTCTTCAATGACACAGCAATATTCAAATTTCCCATAACGCAACGAACGTTAGAATTTCGAGATGACGCAGCAGTTATCAAGTTTACATTACTTTTATTCCGATGAGAAATTATTTGAAGGCCATTCTCGGTAAAAGAGAAGTTAAACTGATTCAATACATCCAAACCTAATACAATTTGATTACGTAACGACTTAACAACATAAATTTTCGTACGAAGTGAAAACTATCAATTGAAATATCAGAAATGAAAAAGCCGATGGGTTACGTTTACTTTGATTCAATTCCGTTTAATGTGATATCGCTACAATTTAAATTAGGAGAACCAATCTGCTTGTGTAACTCTACGCTGCATATCGTTACATCTGAACCAGTGTCAACTAAACTATCAACTAAATGATTATTTATTTCTACAGTCTTCGTAATTCTATCCTTGTCAAAAATTCGTTGAATTAAAGCTTGTTTCTCGGGGGTCTGATCTGGACAGTTCGTTGAATAATGCGCGAACTTCTTACATTTAATACATTTTATACCCTTCGATTTGTTTACACAATGCTTTGATAGGTGCCCAAATTCCTGGCAATTAAAACATTTGACCTTATTAACGTTAGGTTGATTTCGGTTTGATGACCCAAGTTTACTTCTATCTTTAACTTGAGTGTCTACTTTCGGTTTCGGATTTTTAAACTTATCATTGTCCGATCTCATTTTATCATAAATTTTAAGCCTTTGTTAAATTTAGTTATTGTTTCGCAACCATAGAGTATAGTTTTCCTCTCGACAGAATCGGGAATATCATCAATAACATATTTAATTAATGAAGCATCTTCAATGTTACCTCGCGAACACATTTCTTTCATTTTCAAAAAATACTCATCTAAGGATTCATTAGGCATTAATTTACGTTTACATAACATTTCATGCAATTCAGCAGAATTAAAAGCTTTACCATATTCAGATTTCAAAAGCTTTTTTAATTTACACCAGTCATTAACTTTAGGTTCACTCTGAATAAATAGTTTCGCTTTACCTTTTAATGATCTTTTAGCAAAAACTAATTTACGCAAATCACTCAATTTTAAAGAATTTATAACATCTTCAAATTCATCAATCCATTTATCAACATTTTCATATGCATTACCAGAAAAAGGATTAACAATACTTTCAATATCAGAAAAACTAAGAAGAGGTTTAAAATGTTCTTGAATTGGAAGCTGCATACTGTTATTTACTTGAGACTCGTTAAAACCAGGATTGTCTCTTTGATTATCATCAAGCATTACTTCAGAAATTTTATTAATAGTTTCATCTTCAATATCACTATTTTCTTCATGCAAAATATTTTCAAACAATACAGATAAATCACATAAGAAAGAGACAATTCGGGTTACGACTTCCGTTTTTAAACCCTCTGAATTTATGCACAATACATTGCAAACTTTAATTAACTCATTCAAAGTAAAACTATTCTGCACTGTATCTATTTTCTTATTAAATTCTTCAGAACCTGGTTTAAATGTAAAGCCAGAAAATTCACGTAATCTTTTCCGGTTATTTCGATCTCCATCAGTATTAAAAATAAGCTTATGCAAACTTTTGATTTCAGAACTTTTACTGTTCTTTAAAGCTGATTCCAATTCTGGAATTTCTACTAACTTCATATTGGAAACAAAGTTTTGTACTCACCCGACAGATGATCATCGTCAATAGGGCAATCCACACTTTATACGAGTAATCCAATAAATCGAATAACTTGTGAGAACAGTTCACTCAGTCAGTTCAAAGCACAGTTCTATTACTCGCACACGTTCGAGGCCGCACGATTGGTCGCCAAAGTTTTTGTAGAATTCTGTTTAAATCAGAGCATGAGAGCACGGATCTTGGTATTGTATATACCTTTATTTTAATAATAAGAAATAAAAATAAGAAAAAGTAAATTAAGTAAAGATGAAGTTAATGGTATGCAGGATTAATATAATGATGCACAATCACAGACAGTCCTTTTACACAGAGTTCCTCCGGCGTTGATAGAATAAGCGTTCCCAGCTAGTTTTAAATAGTATGATCATCTAGAGTCATCACAGCTAAAGGCATAAAATTAAAAGAAAAGACCGTCTGTCTTCTCAGTCTTGGAGACGAGTGAGCCGTCTGCTCACGTCTGCCCTCCGCTCTCAACTACGTCTGCCGGCTGTCTCTCGCTGCCTGGGATGATTCTCACTGCGCTGGGCGATGCTGATGACGTCATAATCCTGTTATTCTAATTCAGCATCGGGAATTGGTGATTTCCCACATAACTAAAATACAAAATTAAAATCCCTACTGCAAGCTTATCTATCACGATTAAACTTCTCCATCATTTTCCTGGCAAATGTTTTCAGTCTTTTAAAATCATTTAAATATCATATATGTTAAAAACATTTTTTTTAAAGTCATTCCTGATAGCAGTAATATATTTACATGTTTCCACATAATGCTCCGCAGTTCCCGATTCTTTACAGATATCACAGAGGTCAGACTCTTGTAATTTAACCCTTTTAAAATAGAAAGGAAACCTGCAATGATTTGGTTAACGTCACCTGACCTGCAATGATTTGGTTAACGTCAATGTCTGAATAACATAAACCTTTTTTTAAGTTTAACAAATTTCATATAACCTTTATTCCGATCAGACCTGCCCACTCCTCCCTCCATTCATCAAAAATATCATTTTTCATAATAGTCACAGCTTTCCTTGTTGATCCCTGTACATCAATATCACTAGCATTAACATCGGTAATTGCCTCCTTGGCCTGTGCGTCCGCTTTCTCATTTCCAAAATGTCCAACGTGTGCCTTCAGCCAATTAAACACAATATTTTGATCTTCTCTCGAATTTTTTATATAATTCCCTAATATCTACTTTTAAAAGATTGTCTTGATCAAGTCGTGATAGAGCTTGAAGAACTGACAGAATGAATATTATATCATATTTCCCTTTAAGATTCTTCTTTATCCATTTCAATGAATAAAAAATAGCCATAGCTTTCGCTTGATAAATTGAGTTATAAATATTGAATTAATGTTTTTTTCTTAATCTCTGTTTCATAATAATATGCAACATATACGAAAGCAATGGGCGAATAATGGATAAAATATCGTCAGCGTAACATAACATTCTTACATCCTTTGAATACTCTTTCTTTAGCAGTCCATAGATTACGCGCAGAGTAGTACATGGATTAGAGCATAGATCCATAGATTCCATAGATTAGAGCATAGATTAGAGCCATAGATTAGAGCCTTAGAATAGAGCAGCGTAGTACTGCAGGAAGCCTGTGGACATCCTTTGTAAACCATTCTTTCAATACAAATATCCATATTAAATCTGTAAATAACTTTCATTTTGTTAAAATAACTATTAAAGGTTCTATGAATATTTGTGGGGATCCCAAAATCTCTAAGAGTGGAGAACAAATATGTCCATCTAATAGAATCCAGGGTTTCCGAGACACCGAAGGAGGCCACAGCCACATGAAGTTCAGATTTTACCAAAATTGGTTTGATGCATCAAAACTGCTAAATAGCTTTGCGTTTCCTCATATATGCATTCCCAAGCTTTCAGTCATATAAATTCCAACTAATGGCAATTCATATTATTTTCAGCAACTCTTCTCAATTCCTTTCCAAAGTTTTCGTAATGGAATGTTCTCCGAATGATGACGAGTACTCTATCAAATACCGAATTCGGCTATTTATCTGTCGCTATTAACAATTTTCCTGACGAGGACCTCTTTAGCGTGGATGTGAAGAGGAATGCATTTAGAGATTTCAGCCAGGAAGTTATAACTCAACGCAATGGAAGTAATTGAGTTTCATTAACTAACTATGCTTAAAGCAAGTATGGTTCAATTGATTTCTTTCACGCAATAGCAATCCAAAACTACAACTCCATCAATTATTTGGAATTGCATTGATTAAAATGAACGACGGAATTTTCTCTGAATTATCCTTACCCACTGACTATTATTTGTGCGCTTCTATTTATACAAACATTATTGGGATCCAATTTTCATATTTTTTCATATATATCTAGTACTTCGTAATGTAAACATGATACTATGTTATATAATAAGATTAAAATTAGGAGAGAGTACATTTTTAATTGCTGTAATTAAACATTTTAAACTCTAACAAGCAGAAAGTTTTGCATATCAAAGAAAGAAGCATTTATCCTATCAACGAAACTTTTATATATAAAAGCAAGAATTAAAGAACCTTTTGCATATAAATGCAAGAAACACTTCAGTAGTGAAATTTTCTTGCAAACTGCATTTCAAATTTAACTCCATTGTAACTTTTAGGTGAATGCATAAGAATTTTGTTACGTTTTTCATGGCATATATAATCCATACAAATTAAAACGTATATTTGTAATAAGTAAGACTAATCCTTTTTATAAGAATTTGCAGGAACGTTGTAACAAATAAAAGGCGTTTCTAACACCATATGTTTGGTATCTAATAAAAATCATTTACTTCTATTTATTTAAACGATGTTTTATGTTTTTTATATTTAAAAAATTTTTGAAATTTTAAATAATTCTCTTCGAGGTGTTCATATTGCAATTTTATTGCATTTTTTAGGAAAATTAAATTTTGTTGCATTCGTTGCAAGCGTAAAATGGCACGACTTCCATCCACATTTTCGGCTTCAGTCTTCTGCAGGTCTGACAAACTCAGTACCTTGTCCAAACTGATGTCAGTTACGGCTCACAATTAAAAAAGGGTCATTTTGGTCTTTAAAATATTATCTAATACTGAAGTTCTTTAAGCGCCATGACCAGATAAAACCTGCCATGAAATTTTTTATCACTTGTTATATATTAGCTTATAATTTAAGATATTTTACTTTTTTACTTTCATTAATAATATAAATGTCATCTCTGCAGTAGCTAATGGATGTCTGGATTTTCTTTTCCGACTTCTGATGTCTTTCTCCAAGCTGCTTGCACTAACACTGTTCGGAAAAGAACAGGGTTCAAATGAATGTCTGTTAACCTGGATCTCTCTTGGGAGTTCTTATTTTTCATAAGTGAGATAGGTTGTTCACATTGGCACACACTACCTAATATGAAATTCAAGCCCGATGCAAATGTGCGACTTTCTGAGAACGGCTCTGGTAAATGTGTTTTAAATTGTGAGGATATATACTTCACTGAAGTTTTCCTTCGAACAACGTCGCACTGAATTTTTGTTAATGACATTTTGAAAAATCTGTTTCTTTTTTCATGCTGGTTGAGAAATTAATTTTGTAAAGAGACCGTCTCAAGGATCCATTTTAGTACCAAATATTAATTATAGGTCTCAATATTCCCTGGCATGCCCTTTTTATTAAAACATTATAATTAGGCACTTTTGTCATTTTCTCCTAATGGGCCAAGTGCCGCAGAAAATGAGTTTAAAGACCATATGCAATGAGTGGGACGCGAGTCTGATGTAATAGTACTTAAAGATTCTAAAAGAAAAGCACTCCAAAAAATGAATAAATGTTACTCTTACTAAAGAAAAGTACAGTTAAGAAAAGTACTCAAAGATTCCAACGTCCTCTTTTTATTTGAATGTGCTACAAATTAGGCGTTGCCTCGTTCTCTCTTTTCATACTTGTTCCCAATTTTAGTTTGAATTTTTTTCACAACAGCAAAATGTGATTTATTTCTTGGCATTATACCCCTGGATACTGCTGTTTACATATGATTCCCATGATCGTGCGCGTTTCATCAGGAATTGCAGTATATCAATATGTGTTAAAATAATGTTACTTGCGTACTGTTTCATAATTGACTGAATACATCCAGAACCGATGATAGCCTGGTAAGATTTATTTTCCCAAAAGGAACACTTTACAATTCTTTACAATTCGGGAACTTTTGACAAAAGTACTTGAACAGCTCTTCTCATTATGGCAGAGCACAATGATTAGTTACCACTTCAGATTAATAAGAATGTTAAACAAACAATATATACTTCAGATTACTAAGAACGTTAAAGACAATACACGAAGCCTCAGTGCGTAAGATCACAGAGTGATCTTTCAGTTACAGTTATACAGGAATCTGACCCAGGAAACCCCATGGAAGGCTTCTAGAACATGAATTACGCACCCACGCCGTTTGCTCCGACATACGAAGAAGGTGTTTTTAAACCACGATATTGGTCTCCCCTCGAGAAGAACGAATGGAGCCAAACCCCCGAAGTCCACTTTTATATCTATCATGTTGGTAACACCCAGCCCCGGGGCAGACAGGTCAGTATCAGTACGGTCCCTGCCGAGCCTGAGCGGACCACCAAATTGTCGATATTTCTAGTCGTATGCAGAGGAATTATGTTCGCCCGTTTCCGAGGCTGCCGAGGTATAGATCCTAGCCAGCACGCAAGAGGATTACGCCCATCGACTCTGCGGGGTAAGAAATAGGACAAAAATGTCGCCAAGTTTGGCGACAAAATTTAGTTGTCAAAACCATCGTCAGCTCGTTGCTATTTCACCAAATAGTCATTTATCTCAATGTCAAATGGACTTGCCACTGTTGACATTAATTTTCCGGGGATGCTTCTCTTTTTTGAGGCATTTCATGCTATATTTTACATGAAATACTGCAGTTTTACATGTAATTTCGCTAAAATTGTTTGCATGTACACAAAATTCATAATAATAGTGTAATACCATATCTTCTAGTATATATATTTCACTATTAAAACATATTTCCTTTTAAATACTGAAGGAATAACATAGTGCCATATCCTTTGATCTGACTTTCAAGAAAAGCATCTGTTAAGAGAAAAGGAGAAATTAATCATGTTAGTCTTCTATAAAAAACTGTCAGTGAAATCAAAATCTCTAATTAAGTTAATAAGCTGAAATTATTTTGCTAACTTCCCCTAACGTTTACCTACTTCACGAGAAAACGTTTTCTTTTACTCTCAAAAACGGCTCTAGCACTTCGATTTAAATTTTTTATTGGCCATAAAAACATCAAATCAAATCGCAGTTTATTCGGTTTGTCTTTGGAGTGCAGACTTTTTTTCTTTTTTCAGCTTATCTGATACTAAAAAATCTGTAATAAAACTTGACTTTTTTATCTTCTTGCGTTAAATAATGAATTCGCATGTAAGGATGGTTTTTGGCGTGTTAATTACGCATGCTATAGAGTTTTTGCTTTTTTTCCGATTCCTATTTTCGTTATTTGAAACTATGTATGCATATCATTTTAGGAGTTAAAGGAATTGCATACAGTTATGAATTCTTACAAGCAGCACTTTTATTAGTTTTAAAAGGTACTGCTTAAATTATTATCTTGTAATTAGATGATTAAATTGGAATTTTAATATCTTCAGGTAAAATCGAAAATATGAATAATAAGAATTATAAATTAATATTCTAAATTCCAACTAAAAATATACGTATTTCTATTTTCCAGTTCTATTGTATATAATTAATCAAACATTAATTATTTAAGTACTTAAGAGTAAATAATTAATCGAATTTTCTGAGGTGTATTTAGTGTTTCATTAATATAGAGAATATATAAAGAATTAGAGAATTTAAAGACTATCCTGACAAAATATTTTACATGCTGACTGGTACTCAGCGACACTTTATCTAAATAGGTTCTATGGCCGAAAAGACTGGACTCATAGGCGTCTTTTTCAGCGAGTGAACTCTAATGTGCTTTATTTAATAGTTAACCAAATGTATGGTAATAGGGAAAAATGCAGAAATGAAAATTAGACAATTTGTTGTAGGAAGTAGATTTATTTTACAGGGCTATTTAAGAACTTTGTAGAGACATTAGGTAATTTTCGAAAAGCTGGAGAGATGAAAAATGAGCAATCGCTTCGCCGGGACTCGAACTACGGACCTCTGGAATACCAACCCAACGTGCAGAACCACTACACCACGAAGGCATTCTAAAAAAAGCGGGAGAAATACCTTATAACTTGAATTATCACTTACTTACATTTAATTATCGCTTACGTATAAAATTCTTATAATTTTAAACTCTACCTATAATACTGAATATTGTTTTAATTCAGTTGATTTAAACAAAATATTTAAAGTCTTATTACAGCTTAATATTTTTGAGAGCATAATTGTAGCGTGTTATTTAGTTGCAGGATATATATATGAATCACACATCCGGGACTTATATGGTGTACGTATACATCAAAAACTTAAATTAATAATTTATTAAAAGTATATTAAACCGTAATAGGAAAATTCTAAAATTGTATTAAATGAAACGTATTAAATTTTAAACACATGAAGAAAAGTTAGGACGACTCTTTATTATTTTTGAAAACTTTTATTTCATTAAAGGAAACTTACCGTTGATATTAAAATTTTATGATACATTTTAGATTACTCCAGATTACATGCTCCATATCATCTTCTCAAGGGATAATAATCTGAAACATTAAAACTTGAGTAATCCTAGAGTTCTGCATGACCTTTTGAGCAATTAAAGAAAAAACAAAATAAGCCTTAAAACAAAAAGGAAAACTGAAAATACAAAACCGAAAAATTATGTACAAGATTACACCCCATGCTCGAAAAGTATGCGATGAGCCCGACGTGATACAGTATGGCACAAATAAACAAATAATTTTTAAAAATAAATTAATATTAAAACTATAAATTGCAATGTCATGGAAAATACAGTTAAACAAAAAGTCAGTTTACATAAAAAATACATCCGCTAATTTAAAAGCAGAATTTAAACTTACTTAAAACTTTAAACATAACAAATTTGCCAATTCTAATGCTTCGTAAAGCATTGTTGTAGAAAAATACTAAACAGTTGTAAATTCACCTCAGAATATTTGATAGGTAATTAAAAAACGTGAAACTTTCATGTAGCTTAAAGAAAATAAAAGAATATAAGAAATTAGCAATAACTCTGTATGAAGTATTCAAATGTAAAAATCAAAATGGCGCTATTCTTCATTCTTTCTGTGAACGCGTGGTATCTAAGTAACAAGTTGCCATCATATATTTAAGATAAAAGTATGGAAATCTAAATAGTATGATTTGCAATAGCTCCTTATTTCTGTATTTTAATTTTTATGTTTTCTATTTTCATCCTAAAATTATAACTACTTCTAATAATCCTCCGTAAAACTGTGTTATTTCCAAATTAATCCATTGCGGACAAAAACGTTGCGGAGAAAAGAACGCAAGTCGAAAACCTCGAGAGAAAAGAAAGCAAAGAGAAAGCATTTCAGTTCTAAAACATCGTGGGGCAAAATACCGTCATCAAAACTAAAGCGGTTCAGAAACTTCGCAGTTTAAAAACATCACCGTAGAAAATATCCTGGTAAAAAATAAAGTACCTACAAATTCATCGCATGACGATAACATCGCACACATTTATTTTTCAGGTTTTTAAAAATTGTAAAGGGATTTTCGCATAATGGTTTGGGAGCGCGAGAAGAGAAGATGGATATTTTTACTTTTATATTTCATATTTTTGAATGAAGTAATAAATTTTTACTGTAAAAACATGAAGGAAACTTAAGCATTTAAAAATTGAAATTGAGTAGAAAATTAATGCAACTTACAGCACTTAATACAGCACATAAATTTAAATTTACATAATTAATTTACAAAGGTCATTAATAAATTAATCTTTTTTAATAAAGTTTTATTCAAAATTTTTCATGGAAAATACAGCCTAAAAATGTGTAGAAAGAGGAAGATAAACAATTCCATGAGGTTACCTCTATAAAAATTGCTTAGTTAATTATCAAATTACTCTCTTTCACGTTTGTTAATCTGATATCCCCCATCCTGGTCAAAATTATTTCTTGTTTTTCCCTTTATTCTTAAAGTTTTAACCTTTTTTGCACTTCCAAATCTTTAAGCATTTACAACTCTTAAAACCTGAAAACGCATTGTAGAGACATCAGGTATTTTTTGGCAGAAAGGCAAGATGCAAATTTAGAAAACGCCTTCGCCGGGAATCAAATCACGGACCTCTGAAATACCAGCCCAGCTTGGAGAACCACTACACAACGAAGGCACACTATTAAAGCGGAAGAAATACCTTTTAGCATGTGTGCGATGTTATCGTCATGCGATTATTTATAGATGCTTTATGTTTTACCACGATATTTTGTACGACGATGCTTTTAAACTGCGAAGTTTTTCGGCGACGATGTTGTGTATCACGATGTTTTAGAACTGTGATATTATTTATCTCTTTGCCTTCTTTTCTCCCACAATGTTTGCCTTGTTTTTTTTTTTTTTTTTTTTTTTTTTTTTTTTTGTTTTGTTTTTCCGCGACGTTTTCGTCCGCGATGTTTTCGGCTGCAACCATCCATGCCATGTGATTTTTACATAATGTTAGTGATGCAGATAATTTTACAAATTGAAAATGAAAACGACCGATCAGCAGGAAGGAAAATCAGTCTTTGCCAAATTTCCATTTCAGATCCGTCACATGTTGTTTCCTGCTTACCGTGTTATTTAGTTTGCTGCTCACCTGTTTTAAAAATATTATTTCAACGTTAAACAGTATTGATGTATTACCAAGAACAGACGCATTTAGTTCGCCGCTTTATATATGTTGGTTTATAATATTTTTTGTAAAAGGAAACAAAATGAATTTTGAAAATCTCACATAATTTCAAGCTTCTTTATATTTGTGAGGTCGCCCTCACACGATAGAACACAGCAATAAAATGGATCTGTTAACATTTCTTCAGCGTAGACTTTTCGAAAGGCTATTTCACAGCGATTTTCTGCTACGGATCTTAGTACCTTAAAGACTCGGATGAGGAGATGAATATTAGAAGAGGAGTGGAATAATTTTCCTCTCAGGAATTAGTCTGAGCATGAACCTGATCATGAAACTTTGCTGTGAAAATGTGGTTACAAATCAAAAGTGGTGGCATTCCCTAATTCGCAAACGCATGTGACAGCGCGACTGTCTGCATTTATTTCCAAAACATCCCCATTTTTTTATATTTCGATAACATGCATTATTTTATTGCGTAATTTTGTATTCATTTATAATCCAATTTTCACCTTGTAATTACGCACTAAATATCTTTCTAATACATTTTATCAATGTTTTTATGCACGTAAAGGCAAGTTTAAAGATCGGTGTATATTTTTCATTAGTGCGCAGAAATGTGTTATGAAAGACGAATTTTAAGAAAGGATAAAGTTATGAAAAAAAATTTATATTACGCCGAAAGGGGCGTTCTTTTAACGTTTGTGTCATGCCTTTATTTATTGAATATCATGTTCTTCGCACTTAAATCACATAAAATTCAATTCAACAGCTTGTCACAAAATATTTAAAAACAGCAAAACAGCACATCTAGAATTTCCAATACACAGTGTCGCGCGCTGGAGATAAAAATGTTTTTTCCCGTACAGTGTTGCTGTTACTGACTTTGAAATCGTGGAGTCTGTTAATAAAAAATTTCATAAAGTTTTACAACATTTGAAAGAGGTAATAAAACAAATTCGAAATTCAAAATTCGGACTTCCAAGTGCCCATGTTCGGTTGGAGAACTACGTTATTCAAAATTTGATGTCTCTAGGTAGCGTTGATTTTTCACAATGCGAGAAACATTCCTGCAGATTCTTCATTATTTTGTTTCTTTAAATATAATAAATTTCGATAATATTTGGTGGTAACAGTTTAAAAGGTGATTCAACGCAGAAAGTGAAACGACTCAAAATACCGTTTTGAGACTAATAGCCCTTTGGGTCTAATACCTCTTTCGGCTAATTAAGAAATTCTTTGCATTAAAATATAACTTAAACTGAAATTCTAAAAAATCATAACTACATTTATTTCTCATTTTTATTATTAAAGATAATAATCATGATCGTGTTAAACTTGTATTTATTAAAATTACCGTTCTAAAAATGGTTCCTATTAAAAAATCATGCATAAAGAATAGTAAGATAAACTTAACTTAATTTTAAAATAATTCCTCTACAGGTAAGTTTGAAAGTTTAATCTGGAGCTAGTTTATGTATCGCTAAATTCAAACTTTAATCATGTTTGTAAATATTTTTCTTTCCTTTTACAGAATTTTGGAAAATATCGATTGAGTTTGATTACTCATGATTCAAGAAGTGCAAATATTTATTTTCATATCCTCGCCAAATGTTAAACGGTAGTGATGGGGAGAATGGACTGGTCGGTCTTAGCAGTATTCATTGTCCTAATATCACTCGTCTGCTCAGCAACTACCTGTCATCCCTATCAACAGATGAAAATGCGACGATGCCTATCAATGATGTCGCGTAAGTATATAACTTTATTTGCTTATTAAATTTTCTAGAGATAAATCATTTAGCTTGAATAATTATAAACTAAATTAGCTTTCTCATCATTATCAAACAGTGTCATTCAAAACAACCGTAGCATTTAGTTTTAACTCCGAGGACACGTATCACATTAGCTCAGATGTTCCAAAGAAAATGCCATTTTTTAATGAAAGTGTATTTTTAATCATCATGTGAATAAGATCACTGAGCAATAGTAGTTGAACCAGGATTATAATCTTGAAACATGAACCGTTTCCTTTGGTTTTTCCTAACTAATGCAGTGTCAATACTACACTGGTTATCATAAATTAAGGAAAAATAACAAAAATAGCGATAACTCCCCTCAAGCCAAACCGTGTAAAATTTGAATGTTGCCAAGTAAGAGTTGCTGAGTAAAACTACAGTATACAAATTAGTAGCGCTGCACTCGGAATACGTCATCTGCGAAGAGCATTAAAGTCCATGTTTGAGAGCAAGCCCACATATTTCACTGTTATAGTGACATCAGAAATCTGAGATAGCCAATTCGTAACAATGACCTCCAGGTATCATTTGCCTGCAGAACTACGATGGAGAGCCATTGGGAGATTAGAGGCAGGACAAAGTCAAACAGAATTGGCCAGATGGCTAAATGTGAGTCCTTCTGTGGTTCATAGACTTTGGAGGTAATTTCAAACCACAGATTCGGCATCTAGGAGGTTCGGTCAAGGACGGCCAACTGCTACGACGAGCGCCGATGACCGATATTTGACATTATGGGCACGCAGGAATAGAATCGCTACTCCGACTCTCCTTAGACCCTCCCTTGCTGCAGCCACCGGAAGGTTGGTGTCAACGTTAACTGTGCGTAGAAGGCTTCACGAAGGTGGTCTGTATGGCGAGTCGACCAGCCATTTGCGTGCCTCTCCCGTCACGTTATAGGAGGGACCGTTTGTAGTGGGCACAACAACATGTCCACTGGACGCCTGGTCAATGGAGGGCTGTTTGCTTTACGAATGAGTCCAGGTTTAGTCTAGAAAGCAATAGTAGGCGTTATTTGATATGGAGAAAACCCGAAACCCGTTATTATCCGTCGAACATCTGTAAAAGAGATGCATACGGAAGAGGCAGTGTCTGTGTTTGGGGTGGCATCTTTAGGTTGACGCACAGACTTCTATGTCTTTCCAAGGGAAACCGTGAATGTTCAGGTTTATAGAGATGACATCCTTGATGCTTATGCGCGCCGATATACCGGGGCAATAGGTGATACTTTCCTGTTACAGGACGACAACGCAAGACCACACAGGGTTCGCATCGTAGATACTTATCTTCAACAGGAAACAATTATGCGTATGGACTGGCCAGCTCGATCCCCGGACTTGAATCCTATCGAGCACGTTCGGAATGCTTTAGGGAGACGTCTAGCTGCTCTCAATCCGCCCCCTCAGACCCTTGCTGCGCTTGTAACTGCTTTTCAAGAGCAATGGCTCTCGCTTCCTAAGGAACTAATAGACCACGTAATTGAAGCATCACACATCGCTATATGTGCTGTATTGCTTCTAGAGGCGATCATATTCTATATTGAAGGTACTTTCCCTATAGCAAACTGGCACCTTCGATTTGTTCATTTTATACATGTGTTAATTTCTATACTACCATAATTGTCTGGTAATTTCTTATGTTATTTGATACCTTGCTATGTGTTGTATATTGCGTGTACGTTTCATAAAATTCTACAACTAACTTTTTCAGTAATCGTGATTTCTGTGTTTTTCCTTAATTTATGATAACTAGTGTAGTTTAAAAATTTTTCCAATAAAACAGTTCTTCCATTCTTACTTTTTTTAAATATTCAGTTCAAATTTCTTTACAAATTCTTCCATTCTTCCTTTCACTCAGATAATTCTTGCTTACTTTGCTTTAGTTAAATTAACCCTTCGCTTACAGTTGCTATGTAACATGCGACGAAGCAGGCTTATTCAGGAAAACAAGTGTCATGTGCTTGTGTTTCCATGCTAAACGTTTGTGTCAATAGCATTTCTCATCGAAACTGATATAAAATATTTTTTTATATCATCTTGATATTCAGAATATATTATACATATTTTATGTTTTTCTTATTATTTTACTTCTTTTTCTTCTTTTCTTTGCAAATAAAAGAAAAAATATATTTTCTGAAATACAAGCAAAACTCACTTTTCTCTTCCAAATCACTATCGTATAAGCACCATTTTAATTCTTCAGAGCACTATCGTAAGCATTCTTCAAGTGCTCTGAAAATGGTACCGTAGTTTAGAGCACTGTTGTAATAACTATAGTATTGTTGCGAAATTCCCAGTTGCGGTGAGATATTTAAGGAATAAAATGGGTTAGGCTTGCCATAAACTGGCAGGGAAAGGCAGGGTTTCCAGATTTGGTGCGAAATTGCTCATTAGGCGACAAAATTCCCGATATGTCATAAATGGACTGAGAACATTCTAAAGCGCATTTTTAGCAATTTTCTTTTGGAATGTTCTCGAATATAAGTTAAGGCTATATATATCCTAGAAGAGTATCTCGAGTTCAGTAGGAGTGTCTTGTGTTCAGTGATTAGCTTGAGAGCGACCGAACTGAGTCTGTTAGCTGCACTTAGAACTGTGACGTGTCTTCACCGTTGTAGCCCAAAAGCTGTGTTGCTGATTGCTTCAGCGTATTTATAGTAGTTTTTCAAAGACTGTAAACATGTCTTTGGAACTCTCTTGTGTAATACTAACGAAAAAACTGTGTTTTGATTCTTCATCGAATGTTGTCATCGGTTACTCAATCGATCCAGTATAAACGAATGAAGCTGGAGTTAGTTTTCCGAGGTTGTTATTATTGTTTTTCTTTTATATGTTTTGCTTACGTTTGAGGAAGTATATTTTCTCAGTGTGTTTAGTATACAGTGTTAGATATGAGACATTGTGTGTTGCATAAAGTTATTTTAATACTGCTGCAAAAATTTGGCAATAACAAAAGCACAGTAATGAATTTTATGTATGAATCAAATGGAGAAATCAGCTTCACATTTCAGAAAATACTTTATAAGGCAGGGCAAAGTGTTTATTTACAAAATATAGAGGCTTGAATAAAGTTCTTGATGCACGCTCATGAAGCTCAAGATCCGAAAATTTCCAAAATCAAATAGATGAAAATCTCTTAAGTAATTACAAAAGATTTCTTCTGCTAAAATAAAATTAATAAATTTAGAAATCACACTAAGATTATTTAATCTAGACTATTACAAAGACATGCCTAAATATAAAACAAAATGTGACAATAAAACGCTTTGTAATTTCACAATATTTATATACAGAATGAAGTTTCAAAGAGAAAGCTGTAATTATTTTAATTTACTAGATTTTGATTGCTCATTTATTTACGTATTTCAGATCTAATACCCCAGATCCAGCGACACGTCTAGCTGAAGAGATATCTCAACGGAATGCCGTCATCTACATCGTGGTTGTCTTGTTCTTCTACTCTTTCGGTATTGGGATCATGATGATTAAGTATATGCGGAAGGAGGCAAAAGAACAAGAGGAATTTAAGATGTATCGACGCTATATGAACGATGCACATGAGAATTATGTCAAATCTACTAACCGAGCACGTCTGGCCAATCGCCTGGCATTACAGGCTCTTAACATGGTCAATGCCATTCCTCAGACCAGTCAGGTTGGAAGCAAAGTCACCTTTGTGTGACCTTATAGGGATGGCTCATTCGATGCACCTCTTTCTAGGCAGAAGTACGGTAGCTATTCGTCAACTTCTACCCTCAATAACTAGAATAATGCCCGTACGATTGTTTTCAGTTGAAGACAATGGTGAATTCTTCTAGAATTTGCATTTGAATAAAATTTTAACTAAGCATCTGCAGTATTGTTGGTGAAGACAAAGTATTTTGATGTCTGTGGTATTTAGCATTATGATGTCTTTACAATCAAATCAAGCTATCAATTAAATATTCTAGTTAACTAATAGAAGATCTGAAGGTTTGATGTCATTAGATTGATTATCATCAAGCACAAGGTTTATGAAGACCATCAAATTTTTTACTTCCTTCTTATCACAATCGCTGCTGGTTATGTTAATTACAGTAATTTGCATTTGTAATTCTTGAGTTAGGACATATCTTGCAGCTTTAGAGTTTTAATAAATTGTAATAGGTAGTACAATGTAGATTCAGCACTAATTACGGTCGAGAAACATAGTTCAAATTATGTTTGCAACGCAACTGTTCATAAGTTGTTAGGTCACAGATTAGATTGTGAATTAGACTGTGTTACAAACAGCATCTAAGCGACATTTTTAAATCAGAAGGATTTTAATTACATAACTTTTAAATTGAATTTCACATGACAAATTATTTACCTGTAAATAGAGAGTATAAACTCAAACACTTATCTTCCCCAGTGGAAGTAAATAGTCTGAATTGTTCAGGATCTCTTCCATTCTGCAGTACATTGTAAATATCATTATCTATACAACGGCTGCGCTTAAAGTTTAAAAATTTTTAAAACTATATTTTAAGTGTAATTTTATATAATGATAAAATAATAATTATGAGAAAATTTTGCATTAGAACTACAGATACATATCAGTCCTTTATTTCAGATCTAGGTTTTGAATTTTGTATAAAAATAATGTCTTAATATTTGTATTCATTTCTGCTATGAGAATTTTTCTAAATTACAAAATTTTAATTAGAAATTTTTAAAAAGTAGATGTAATCAATTGATATCGCTTTGTTCTAATGAGTTATTTCTTATCTGTTTATACGTCATTACGTTTGGACAGGAATTCTCTTTCCAGCACTCTTTATTTTCAATTCCTTAGTGGCATCTTCGAATTTTAGTATATATCTAATTATATCGCTCACTGATTTTAATCGAATTTAGCTTTTAAGTTCAATTTCACAAATTATGCATCCTGGAAACTTGATAAACTAATAGGATAGTACTTGACCATATTTTAGAAAGTATTTTTTATATGTATTTTAAGTATTTTGTATTTTGTAAAAGTATTTTGTTATATTTTGTTTGTTTCATGTGTTTTAAAACATGGTTTTTTTAATTGAACATTACTATTTAAATAATCTGCTAAATTATTTCTTAAACATATCTGTTACTATACAAAATTGTTTCGAAATTTATCTTCGAGAAAAATTTATACTCTTCTATATAACATTTTATAAGGCTGTTTTTATATATGGTAATACCTGTATATATATATATATATATATATATATTACTATTTATATCATCAAACTTATTTATCTACTTTTGTTGAAATCTTTTAATGAGTATTATTTTCAATTCATATAGCATGAATTTTAAACATTTATTTCAAACTGTATATCACAAAACTTGTGTAAGAAATCGATAGATAATGAAGAAACAGTTTTTATAAAGTTTTAAATCTCTTATAGTTCAAATGATGTATTTGAATTATCAGAAATAAAATACTGAACTGTACATTTTACCTATATCTTAGATTGCTTCATTAAATATATTTAGGCAAAATGAAATAATTGAAAACACTCTTAACTATAAAATGCAGAATAAAATTTACGAGGTTTAAAATTATAACGAATACGCGCTACAAATATTTGTGATACATGAAATTTTGAATTAAATTTGAAAGCAATTATTTGAGTTTTAAACTGTGCATTTAGATTTAGATTTTAATCACATTTAAATATTATGGAATAATTTAGGTTTCTTGGTTACGGTTTATGCCTAAATTCACTAACAAATATATGCATTCTTGATTTAAAATTAAGGATATTTTTGCATTCTTGCATCTAATGTCCTTACTGTCTGAATATTTAATATCACAACATTTACTTTAGGAATCTTACTTAAAGATAAAAACAAAAAGGAATTTTAGTTTACTTTTTCTATGAGTGTTATTTTAAGGTTTTGAGATTTCCTGTACCAGAATAAGAATTAAGAGAATAATTTAAAAAAAAAAGAGATGAAGTATTGATATAGTTCCTTTTCCACTTGAACCTGAAACATAAACTAATCAGGATTTTCTGCTTTTTCATTGTCAATTTAAACGTCAGTACTTAATATAGGTACTTTATTTTACTCATTTTTCTACTTACGATGTCACTACAGTTAACACATACTGAAAGAAATATGTATGTATATAATTGCAGATTGCAATTATAGACATACAAAATGCATCAAAACTATGGTTACACGTGTGTTACAAGACGTGAGATAGCGCCACATTAGTTTTCCGGTTAGTAGAAAGTCCTTTTTTTACAAACTGACGATTAATACAGAACAATAGGAACTAAACTTACTTTATTACTTTTCCGCAGTCTGTTAAAGAAAGTTTCCACATTCATGTTTGCTGTTGCTTACACCAGTACTACAGAAACATTTTTCAGGAGGTATTTTTCGTCTAAATGGCTCCTATTTCAAAGAATCGTTTTCTTCATTTTCCCATAATCATGGGCTGCTATGCTGCATTCAAAACTGTTACGCTCTGTTCAATAGTCCTACTATTATCCTGCGCAACAATCAATTCTAGCCGGATTATATTGGCTACTAGCAGCTTCGCTGCCAGCCTTCGTCTGGCTTTTAAATGGCTGAAGGAAACAACAAACGCCGGAAAAATTGGCTGAAGGGAACACCAAACGTTACATTTAAAAACGGCGTAGAATTTTACTCTGCAGAACTACTTCACAGAAAAAGTTATTACGTATAACAAAATTACAATGAAATAAGCAATATCCCTTAATACAAATATTAATTATCCTAATATATAAATTAACCAACTTCCTTTTGCAAAATCTTAAGAATTCAAATGGTATAAAGGAGGTTAAGAACTTTGTTTCCTAAAAAAATCACTCAAAACTCTTCAATATCTTAAAGACAGTGAAATGAGCAATAAATAACATAAAAAAATACAAAAAACAAAAATTCTGAAAAGCAAAGTATAATTAATGATATTTTATCTTATATTTTCAAGAGAAAAAAATTACAATGAAATAAGCTATATCCCTTAATACTAATATTAATTATCCTAATAAAAAAATTAACCAACTTTCTGTTGAAGAAAAAAAAAAATCATGCAAAACTTTTCAATATCTTACAAATAGTGAAATAAGGAAAAAATAACATGATAGAAACTCAAAAAACAAAAAATTCCGCGCAGAATTTTACTCTGCAGAACACCTTTATCAAAAAAAAAAATCAATAAAAATGTATTATATATATAAAAAAATGACAATGAAATATGCAAATCTCTTAAAAACAGTGACATCAGAAATACGATGAAAACTTGTTTCCAAACCCATATTTCTAAAAGAATGGAACTATTCAAAATGATGCGATTTCATCAAAAATCTATCAACAACAATAAGAAATGAAAATTGTTGCCAAAATCACATTTTTAAAGATGTGAGACGTGTACTCGGAAGCTTCAATTAAATTTTTTTTCAAAATACAAAATATTATCATTTTTCCAACTCGGAAGCTTCAATTAAAAATTTTTTTTTAAATACAAAATATTATCATTTTTCCAAAATCTTTTTGTAAAAGCATTCGCAAGGATGAAGGTTTAACGTGTCCAAAAATCAAAGAAAAATAAACTGTACATTTTTAAAAATAAACTTTTTTAGAAAAAATCCCGTTGAAAAGGTGTTAAGCTCACTTTGTTAAATAAATTCGTATTCAATCGATTTATTGAAACACGAAATTTATTTTAAGTTCGTAAAACAGCTAAGTGGCTCCTTTTCATGACGATGTGAAAATGAAGTGTGTAGAGTAAAATCTCGCTTTCCTATAGCCCCTTATGTCTCAAAATGACGCGATTGCGTCACAAAACATAAAATAAAAAAATTCGAATTCGCATTTCGAAAAATTCGCTTCGAAGTGCACTGGCTCTTGTGTAGATGCACCAGTGTACCAAATTTCGTAGCCGTGGGTCTATTAGCTTACGCGCAGCGCGAACGAAAGACACACACACTGACACACAGACAGACTCTTTCTTTTATTATATGTAGAGATTAATTGGTAAATGGTCAGCTATTAGCCCGATCGTTCTGGTGTACGTTAAATTGCAGCAGTGGCAATTTTAAACCCAAATGCCGGTGCTGTAGATGTAACCTTCTCTTGGATTTTCAAGGCCGCTTTGTCTAATAATATAAGTTCTGCTTAATTTTTTAAGTAAGAGTGCTTAAAGTGAAAACAAAATAAAGTTTTAAATTTAATATACCGCCCTATATAATATATCGTAATACATTACATTTAGTTCGAACCTGTATCCATATTTCTGACTTACCTTGTATAGGTGTTCAACATGGAAGAGTGTGATATGTCATTGTGGGTGGAAAGGATGAAGAACAGACATAAATATGTACATATCTTTAAAGTATCGTATATGACTCTACCTATTTCTTTATTGAATTTTAATTATAATAAAGATTTGTATCATGTATTTAATTTTATTGTCAAATGAAACAACCATCAGTCATTTGCTGTTAAGACGCCAGCCGTAGCGTATAAAATATTGGAAAAATGTTTCATATTTGCTTGTTGATTATATTTAAAATGTTAATTCACGTTTTGAAAAGGAATTTTGCTTACAGAAAACATATCAAAGACATAATAGCACTTAATGCTATTCTATTGACCAAGATTACATATCTCATGCAATATTCTACTTGAAATCAGCATTGTTGTAAAAGTTCTTGCATATTTATTTTAAGAGAGCTGCCATCATTAGTGCAATTTCTAACTGAATGTGCCATAATATTTTACTTTCGAAATTTTCCATGTTTGCGGACTATATTTTCATTATAGCAGAAGGAAGATTTCAATAATTCTCGTATTTCTTCTTATAAAAGATATAGTAAAGTGTATTTAATTTATGTTCGGAAAATAAATTTAGTAAAAAAAATTTGGCAACCGAATGAAAAATAGAACTAAATTTTAATGCTGTTGTTTGCCTAATGCAACAACAAACACGTCTTAGGAATTTTGTTATAATTAATTCCGCAACTCAGGACATTAGAGCATTTAGTTTGTAAGAAACATTGAAAAAAGAATTGCGTATTTGTATTGCTACATTAATTCTAATGAACGTCGTATTGAGATGATTTCGGGAGAATTACAAAAACGTTTTCGTAAAATTGTATCTAGTGTTTGACGCTAGAATACAATTTTGCAAAAGTATACGGACAGATACGTAGTAACAATAACACTACATTTTAGAATTTTTCCTTATATTTTTAAAGCAGAATAGATGCTAATAATCTCTTTCCTTTTCTAAAAAACCTGGTTGTAAAATGTTTTTGAAAAGAGATGAACAAATAGGGGCAACAAAATTCGTGCTAAATAGTACAAAAATATTCATGTGACAGTTTTTTAGCAATTCATTAAAATAAAAAGTAAACATTTCAAATCGCTACAATTAAATTATATAGCTTATAATGTTCCTCACTTCTTGGTCTATGAATGTAGAGGAACCTAATGAACTGTAGAGCGACTTATCGCTGAGTTCATGTGCATAATAACAAACTTCATAGAAGGGATAAAATACCCTTTTATTCATTCAAACAATTATTCACAGACGGCCCCTTCTCGGGCGTACAGGGAATCCTCTACTTGGGCTTCAAATCAAGATACGAAAAATCAGAAACTAATCTAATACTAAACTAAACTGACTAAACTGAGCTCAAGCTATACACAAATGCCTAACGTAGTTGGCCCTTAATTTAACCTAGCTGGCAATCAATAGGCACGTACAATACGGCCGAGCGCAGTAGATTTAAGAACGATGTAGCCTGACAGCAAACTGAGGACTTCTAAGCTGTCCCTTTCGAAGTAAGCTAAACCTTCCTTAAATACCCTTTCTAACTCATTCGCATACAACGCGATACGTAAAACTCATTGTAGTAGGGAATAGTATATCTGAAACGATAATAGACAGTAAACTTAAAATAACTGTTAGAAACTTAAAGTAACCTCTACGAGCTGTAAAAATGGTGCACAGCAAATCCAATAAAACTATTAACGCGTATCGTTCAACTCATCATTTTCGAATTTTTAAGCAAACTTTCTGCATGCATTAGTCATTAAAATATTGTTTGTATAAAAAGAGTTTAAGGTCATATTCAAAGTTGTTAGCTAATCCCTTGATTTATAAATTTACTAGTATGATATTATTCTCAATTTTGTGGAATCTATAACGCAGTTCTATCTAAAAATATTTCATATAAGGGTTTACTTTCTATTTAATTGTCTTGACGTACTAAATATTGACTTTGTTATAAAATTTTTTGTTCCAATAAATATAAAAATTTTTGATTTGTATGTAAAATGAGAATTTCTTATATTTTTGGTTTCTATTATCGTAGTATTAGCATTCAAGCCATGAGAATCGAAGATCTACCTACAGATTTATATATATATGACGACAGTTACATTTTTTATGTACGCGTAGCTGTGACTTTCTGAATTTATTTGAGCAACGCTGTGCTTAGTATTTTGTTCAAATTACAATGCAATCATTTTATGACAATTCTTTCATTAAATGACAAGGATTCACTTAAATAATTAGATATTCAAACTGAAACAGTACGGCGCATGCTATTTTCAGAAACTAAGCTTCTCCTCCTCCTCTTATCCAATAACCTCTTACCGAAACAACTGGATAGGATGTAACTGGCGTGTTTGCTAATTAGAGTAAACCTCTTATCTCAGGGTTATGTACACTTGCAAAATACAGTATTCTCTCTTTAGCCCTTATGACTCTCTATTAAGTTGTAGTGAAGCGTTTTTGAATTGCAGAAGCAGAGTGATTATGTATTGCTGATTTGAGACGCTTACAGCACCTCTGGCGGTGAATTGAATTTTTGTCTTGAAAGCGAAGCGTGTGTACTGAAAATGTTCGGCTTTATAAGAGAACAACTTAATTTTAAATGAGATGAGATTTTCACACAATACAGACACCGATGATAAAAAATGCATTAAATGAAGAGCGATAATTACGAAAATGTCTTGTTGAATAGAGAGTTAATAGAGAAATTAGGTTATTTCGAAGCAGCAGACATGAAAAATGAGCCATGCCCTCGCCGTCACTCGAACCACAGACTCTACGAATACGCTCCGAGTGTGCTGATCATTGCACCACGAAGGCATGCTAAAAAGGCGGGAGAAATACCGCTCCGCTAAGGACTCCTAAGCACACCCTTTCGAAGTAAATTGAACTTTAAATAATACTTCTAATTTGTTTGCATTCAACGCGATTCTAAAAACTCATTCTGGTAGGGATTTGTAAGTGGGAAACCAAAATTGAAAGGAAGTGGTTTCAAAATTTAAATAACTGTTAAAATACACCTTGCATGTTTTTCAAATCTTGCGAGCTTTTTAGCTACATTCCTTAATTACTTTTCTTGAGCAGCTCAAAAAGACTAGATTTACATGAGTCAAATCGAAAAAAACGCGTCTCTTCCACAAATCCTTCGTATCACAAAACACTGTTTCTAACTGTGTTCGTATAGAAATTATGCAAGCAAGCTTTTTAATATAAGGAAGAGTTTTTATATTAGCAAATATGTGGATGCAATACACCAGAAAAAGGCCGTTCGGTCACATCACATATTAGGCAATCAGAATATATGTCAGCGTAAATAAAAAGTTGCGTAAAAGATTCAAGATATATTTTAACTGTGCAAGTAAGCAATCATAATAGATCCTCCGTACTGCAGATATTCATCCGCCGGGCCAGACATTTAACAACCAATCAAAATGATATTTGCTGCATTGTTTTAGAAAGGCCTCTGTAAGTCCTTATAATAGTCAAATTCTATATTAATAATCAACGACAAGCACTATTTTAATTAATGCATCTTTGAATTGCAATTTTGGACTGTAACTCGATAATACACTCATGTCCATAAATTAAGGATAATGCAAAATCAGGCAAAGGAAGAGTTAGAAGCAAAACAAATTTGACTTATTTGTAAAGCTTATTTATTAAACAAAAGGTAAAGAGCAAAAAAAGATGCTATATGTTTGATATTATTAATAAAATAGCGATTTTTCCTCCCTGGAGCAAATTACAAAAAATACTATTTGCAAAACCAATATTACATGGTTGGTATGATTGTTAATACATTGTATATCTCCCAGACGATGCAATACAGTCCGTACAACGCCTAGGCATGCTGAGTATCAAATTATCGATCTGATCTTGGAGGATATTACACCACTCAAAAAGCAATGCTCTCCGAAGTTCCGGTAGACATGTAGGAGGATGTTGACGGGCTGCAACTCGTCGGCCAAGCAAGTCCCACACGTGCTCTACTGGATTCAAGTCCGGTGAGAATGCTGGCCAGTCCATACGGATGATATCCTCCGACTGAAGGCATTCGCTTACGATGTTTGCACGGTGAGGACGGTCGTTGTTATCCATAAACACAAATTGTGCGCCAATGGCACCCCGAAACAAACGTACATGTTGTTCCAGAATGACGTCCCGATAGATTTGGCTTGTCATGATTCCAATTTGAACATGCAGGTGAGTTCTGGAACACAGAATAATTCCGCCCCAAACGAGCACTCCTGCACCACCGTAACGGTGTCGTTCAATCATGTTTTCTTGGTGGTAACGGGTACCTGGAGCTCTCCATATGAAAGTCCGGCGAGAATCAGACTGCAAGCTAAACCTGGACTCGTCGGAAAACATCACACAAGCCCACTGATGCGGTGTTCACAATGCATGCTCTTTACTCCAGGCTAACCGCAGGCGACAGTGAGTTGCAGTATGTGGACTGACAGGTCTACGAGCATATAGACCAATCTACCCTAAACGTCTGTACACGGTCTGCCTTGAAATTGTCTTACCAGTGGCTGAAGAGAGCTGACGACATGACAGACAGGTCTGAGGCTGTGCTCCGCCTATTTCTTTTGGCAGTAACTGCCAAATACCGGTCCTTATTCGGCATTGTAACTCTGGGGTGACCTGTGCTGTAACGTCTGCTCACATTACCATCATCTCGGAATCGTTGCCAAAGCCCGGAGATGACACTCTGGGCAATTCCAAGTTCGTCTGATACTTCCAGTTAGGTACGCCCACATTCCGTGGTTGTTCCGTGGCCGATAATTCTACCATGTAAAAAATCATCCAAATGCGTCCTTTGTGTCATAACTATTCGGTTATTGCACTGAAATGGTTATAAAGCGCCAGTGAACAAATTTACTTTTTTGCCTGTATTCCTTATATATCACTCTCTTACACTCTCGTCATTGTGACGTACCATCGGTGTCATTTGGTTACTTCCTGAAATTTGCATATGATTCTTGAAGATGTGTGTAGTGATTTTACAGGTGATATATTTATTTGAAAGTTCGATTTCAGCGTGACTTCGATTTATCCTTAATTTATGGACATGAGTGTATTATATTGCCAGAATGCTATTAAATATTTCCCATATTCCTGGCATGCCGAAATTATAGGCATTTCAAAGCTTTAACAGGTGTTCTACAAAATTTAAGATTCTTTGTGTTATAATCTTCAATTTTCATTTTCAATATTTAGCTTCTTAATTTCATTTCATATTAATAGAAAAATTTTTGCGTGCATGTGGAAATATTTCTTTAATTTTTTATGTTTTCTTTGCTTTTGATTTAATAAAATCCTTCATTTATGGATAAAACTATTCATCTAGATTCAAAAATCTTTTTCTAATCAATGAAAAGAATTAAATACCATATTTTACACTTTTGTATCGTTACAAATTATTTAATTATATAAATATATGTATTTGCTACTTGTTATTATTTGATATATCTTGAAATGTTGTGACTAATTTACCTTGTCTGAAATCAGACTAAGCTCACGAAATTCATCGTAGTAAGGAGACAATTTTATGCTTGTCGTTGGAAAGAGCCTTGTACATCATACAGGTGACAATACTACTTTGCTCTGTTCTACTCACAATTTTGAAGCAGAGCACCCCAAGGTGCGGGTTCGAAGGTCTCCCACCCCTCTTCCATTACCCACAACCTCTTGAGAGGAGTTTCGGCTCCTCTCATATTTTGAGTGCGCCTATGCCACATAGACACTATACATTTATACATATCTATGCCTTCGGGATTCAAACCCAGGCCTTTTTGAACGGCAGTCACAGTCACGAACCTCTATCTCGGTTGGGCCACAAACTTTCGTATATCCTCTAACTTTGTAATAAAGTGTAATTAAATATTATTAAGCTATTCCTGTTGAACATTTCTGTGTTTGTGTCACATTCTCGTCTCCACATGTAAATGGAAGCATGAACACAAAGATAGGAGATAATACTTAATTAAAATATTTATTAAAACTATAACATGTAGACATTATAATTTTTTTTAATTTAACCGCCCATATTTTTGCATAATAAAAATACAAGTATTTAAAAAATGTACAGTATCGATAATAAAGCTAAGCCAATCCGACACAAACTTTTTGGCGGTCTAACTCCGAAAGCTACAAAAACGCTCAATAAAAAAAGGTCGGCACAAGAAACAGCTTACTAACAAGCTGTCAAATCTCTCTTTGTCCCTCTTCAATTGCTTCATATATGAATTCAACCTAACTTGTATTTTGGTGAAGGACGGCAGAAAACGTTGAAGTTATGATAAAGAATTATCATAAAAACTGCGTGTTAGTTAAAATAATACTGATCAACTTCATCTAATTCCTTCAGGGCTAATTCATTATTTTTGTTTAGGCTAAATGCTTTCTTTCCTCAGAAAGCTAAAAATATAAAAAACTGCATTGACTTTTTCAATTGCTAAAAATATATAAAAGCTGCATTTCTTTCCTTCTATTAACGTTTTCAATTGCTAAAAATATAAAAAAGCTGCACTGACTTTTTCAATATTCACAAATATGTATTTGCTGATTGTTACAAAATGCACTAATAGTGGTAGTTACATATAAAATATGTAAGCTTAGTATGTAGTTGATTTATTTATTAATAAAGCGTTTCACTGGTATATGAGTATTTACTGTGTCTCTATTATTTATATTAAAGTAATGTATCACACATCTACATGCTGAATATATAATTTTCCTTTAACTATTTTAGGATTGGAGTTAGCAAATATTAGTTTTTTATTATGGAATCTTTGCAATCAACACACCAACACATTTTTATTTTCTTCTCCCAAACATAACTCTTCCAGTTGTTAGAAAGTTAGTAAAGGAAAACCGTTGGCAGCAATGTGACGTCACAACTTATCATCCGTACAGCGTACGGATAAAACTACAAAACATATTGTTAATTAAAATTACACTGACTTTGAAAGCAAGTGTCATAGACCGCAGGTTCTTTAGGTGTAATTTGCATATGATATTATTGAAACTTCCACTGATCATCCAGATTTTACCATACATACATCTGTGTTATAGTTACCATTTACATATTTTCATTCATTTAGATTTTATTAAATTTGAAACAGATATTTGCAATCCTTGTGATTTTTGTATATACTAAGTAGAAAATCTTTTACGTTAAACATCAAACTTAGAACAGGAGAATTATAAACGTTCAATAATAATAGCTAACACACAAAACCAACCAGAATCCGCTTATGGCAGCGGCCATGATAAGTCATGACGTCACAGCATTACGTAGCATAGCTTCATTTTCATTGCACGATACATACGCGAACGCTTACTTCATTTATTCTCACCTCCTTGGGTTTTTATATATATCATATATTTCATATATAAAAAAATATCAAGTTAATTATAAATATATCAAAACTCTATTAAAATACAGTACTAATTATTGATTTATGAAATCAAATATATTGATTTTTTTCTTTCCTTTTATTGATAAAATAATAAGTACCACAAGTAGAATAAGCACATTAACACATTTTTTAAAAAAATATATAAAAGATTAAAAAGGTTTACAATTTAAAACTTCGGATTACAGTCTATGACCTCGCAGAGCTTACCGTTAGACTTCTAAATCTTAAACAAAGAAAATACATAATTTTTTTATATTAAAATTCTAAGATTAAGAAGAATTTGCAATCTAGTCTCATAATGAAATTTTCCTATGGCTTTATAAGAATAATATTTTCGAGTCATTGGCAACTGATACTTTGGAAGACTGCATCTTCGTCATCCCGCTACTTTAGAGCCCATAAATTTATGCGATTATAAAGAGACTACTGAAATGAGTTTTCATATGGTTTTCTCTACAGATGGCATCAAGATGAACAAAAGGTTGGCCTTGCATTGTTCTTTTTAAGGCCATTCCGACGTTTGTTATTTTAGACACTATACGGAATGAATGCACAGTTTTTCAAGCAGAACTTTTGTGTATTTATCTTGCCGTCAAATGGATCAAGAATAATGGGACAACATCCTCAAGGTACCTTATTTGTTCTGGTTCTCTTTCTGCTCTCCAACTTTTGAACAGTATTACCAGCTGTGACAAATTAGTTATCAAAACTTTATTAACTGTCAGTTTGCTTAGAAATAGGGAAATTGATATCCGGTTTGTTTATGTGCGTGGTCATCACGGTTCCTCTGGAAATGAAAGAGCTGATTTCTTAGCTAAAGATGCCTTAAATTTACCCATTGATATCAACATTAGCATTCCAAAGAGCTATTGGAAGTCCTTTCATTATAAGAAGCTTTTATCTAAGTGGAATTATTTCATCTCGTAATGCTGAAATCACCAAAAAGTTCTTTCCTTCTATTTGCCATAGACTACATTCCGAGCCTTTCCTCTCTATAAATTTTAAAGTTTTTAAGTTCTCATCTGGTCACGGTAAATTTGCAAGTTACCTGTTTCGTTTTAATCCAAGATCAAACAATTTATGTGAATGTTCCTCAGGATGAGAAACATTTGATTTTCTCATGCACTACATTTGATAGCCCTAGATTGTGCTGGCAGAACGATTTGAAAATGTTCGTAGTGACTTGGCCAGTGAACGTATCTGGTTTCGTGAAGTCCAGGCTGCTGTTCTCTGCTTTTGTTCGTTTTATTTATGCATGTAACTTTTAATGTTTTAGTTAACAACACGAGATTTACAGAAGTAATCTGTAAGCTTCGTGTTTTACATATGTGGGGCACGGGGAGTTTGCATGTTTTCAAATAAAATTAAAAAAATACCTGAAATAATTTTAAGCCAAATTTCGATGAGCTAAGTCCTTGAGAAATAAAAGCTAGCGAAACATAAAATCTTATACATAAAATGAACTATTCAAAATCGCCAGAGCCAAATGGTAAAAATACAACTTTTCTGTGATAGATTTATATCATAAATGAACTCCTATTTGATAACTGAATGTACGTATTTAAAAAATAAAAGACTTCATTACTCAAGATGTAGTTCTGTATTTATTTCACGGAATGTGTACGCACAAAGCTTGCAATAAATTTTTCTTTCAAATCGGAATTGTGAGATATTTACGTTAATAAATCCATTTCCTTATTTTTCACTATACTATCACTTGGTTCTTTTTGTTAGCTTATAACAAGATATAAATGAGATGCATGTATTTAAGATAGAGTTCTTGAACATTCAGACAGAGATCTTTTGGAAACGACGCTTTGGAGGCTTTTGCAATGTAGTCTGCAGTGTATAATTACTATGAATTTTAAGTTTGCATTTATGTTATTGTACATGCCGCAAGCTGCGGAGATGTAAAATAACATAAGGCAAGAGCAAGCCGTGTTCAATTTAAAATTTTAAACAAGAAATCTGTATACTCGCCCAATAGTCTCTGTAAGGTTCAAGAATTTCAAGTTCTACAATACATTTTCTATTTTGCCTGGACACAACCTCCGCGAACGAAAACCGATAAACATTTCAAAGAGATTTCCTTCGAGGTTTTTTACGAAATAAAAATAAATAAAAACAGCCATGAAATTATTTTTTAGAGTTTAAATCCACCTTTATCTTACAGGGAAAATGTTAACTAGAATTTCATAAATTAAAAATATGATTTAAATACTGAGCAATATATTTGTATCATGAAACTTGAACACTTGTTTAACCATTTTCTTGATTCACACATTATTATAAATCTAAACTTAGTATATTCCTATTTAGTTATCAATATGCCAACAAAATTTTTCATTTGTCAAAAGAAATATTACTACAGAAATTAAGCAAATTTCAAACAGAAACGAAATCAAGTTAAGCGGAGACAATAATTTAGGGAAGGTCACATTTAGAGAAGCTGTCAAAAGGTACACAAACAGATATGAAAATTTATTTGAAGGGTTTATAAAAGTGGTGAACTATATTGAAAAATGAAGTACTGTGTCACTCAAATGTGTCATCATTAAAAGGTATTGATGAAATATCATGTGCGACACTAATGCCAAATTAATCTGTGAAAGTACTTGATTACGTATTTTACGTCTAATACCAAATTTTACCGTTGTGTAAAATCTTAGATTAATAATTTTACAAATTTTCGTATTCTTCGGGAACCCACAATGTACAAAATGCTTTAAAAGACTGAAAAGTGAATTATACTATGTCTTGTAAGTATCACAGAGACAGGAAAAGGATGCGAAAGATCCTTTATTTAACTGAAATAAAAGTTAACAGAAGGTAATATTTATGGCTTACAGAAGCCAGCATTTATGGCTTAAATCAAAGATTCTAAATTTGACTTAACTAAGTGAAAGTTAAGTTAGCCTAATGGCTACACAAATAGAGTAACGCGCAAGTTAGCCCTGACCTAAAGTCGACGTGATAAGCCTAATGGCGAGAATAACGAAACGTCGCAGAAAACAACTCTGAAACGAACATCAAATTAGCAAACTTCATCAGGCAGAACACGCTCTCGCTTCAAAATCTTCCTTTAAATACTTTCTTCTTTCTACCTCATTTGAATATCGCGCGAGCTAGAAATTTAGATCCTGGCGAGAGAAAGCAAATTAGGAGGATAGGAAAGTTCATTAACATAAAATAACTAATTAAAAACTAAACAAGAACTAAACAAATTTCTTTTAACGATTTCAGGTTGGAACTATAAACTGTATCCAATAGAAGAAGGAACTACAGAAATGGTTCAAACTCTTCAACTGCTCTCTGCAAGTGAAAGATAAATCGCTCAGATGTTGGAATTCTGGAAAACTGAACTTTTGGATTGTTTTCTTTTGGCAGATAATCCGTATTTGCTTTTCCATAATTCAATTAAATCATTTTGTTTCTAATAAAAAAATGCTGTGATGTAAAAAATTTTTTTAACTGATGTCACTCATATATTACCGCACTATCCAAAAGTATTTTCTGTACATTTTATATTCGTCACTCAACCGATAATGACATTTAGCGCAATATTTTTCAACCCTTATATAACAGGCTAAAAGACATTGGTTAGAAACTTGCATTTCTTATTTATCCACCACCTTGAAAAATGGCATCATGAAGGGGATTCAAATGGATTAGAATAGTTTAGATCCAATGCATGCTAAATCTCTTTTGCTATAATTCAATCCATTGCGCTATCTGATCGGAAAGATACCTTGGTTGTATTAAGGGAAGCGTTAGGCTTTTTTCCGCCCGTGCAATCTTCCAATGGCTCCTAAATTCTGCTTCCCAGTGCTCCCTAAATTCTGAAAATTTTGCCACCTGTAAATTATGCCTGGAGCACCGGCCTTGGCGAAGAACTTTCTATGGCAAGCAGGTTTGTATTCATGTTGCGCATATAGAAAAACCACGAACACTGCTACGCAATCAACACATGCACTGGCATCTGGAACCAACTCTGATTACCAGTAGTGAGGTGGTAAGGTTTATGTTAATTTTTATATTTATGGCTTAAATCAAAGATTCTAAATTTGACTTAATTCTAAATTTGAGTTAATCTTTAATTAAAAGTTACTTTCCTATCTACCTGAATTTCAGCTTACTACTTCCGGCCGGAACGTTGTTTCAGAATCGCCTTTAAATACAAATGCTATAAATGACTTCGTTAGTCAGCTAGAGATTCTGACTAGCGCGCGTTCGCCTTTTTTGACTATACTCTCTCTACAGCTATTTCTACGATCGGCCGTACTTTAGGCTCTTGATAGCTTCGCTCCTAACTAGCGTTAAGAGGCCAACTCTGTTAGAATATTGACAGCGTACGGCTATATCTTTTTAGCTAGATTAGTTTAGTTTTAGTTCTTAATTTCCTGAGTTCAAGCTCGAGTGGAGGCTTTATTGTAACTCCAAGAAAGGAGCCATCTGTTAAACTTTATTTGGAATAATAAAGGGTATTTAACTCTTCTCACGTTTTGTTCTCTGTCTCACGAACTCAAGCGATTATTCGCTTATCAGTTCTTAAGGTTCCTCAGTTTTAACTGCAACTTAAAAGTACACAGTTTGGAATCGTACAAGGTCTTATCCGTTCGTATACTGATTTTCACATTCGGAGGAAAGAATCAACAAATCAAAAAATTTCTGTCCATCTACGAAAGATCCCAAGCAGCAAGATAGCCGAGATTTGTGTCTGTGCCGAACTACCCAGAAGAAAGCTAGAATATCCTTGACTATTCATATGTTCGACACCAGTACGAATTTTATCCTTTTAAATGCGATATGAAGAAAACGAGTACACTCCTGCTGTGTTAAACATTAAGATCAATGAATGTTCTTTTTTTTTTTTTTTTTTTTAATTTCTGCTTTCCTTACAACCGTCATAAAGAGCAAGCAAGATTCAATGTGGCTGAGGCATGATTTGCAGTTTAACTACTTATTGGATGTCATTTTCCTACTAACTGGAGTAAGAAACTAAACCTAAACTCAACATATAAAGCGCACCGCCAATACTGGAAAACCGAAAACTAAGAAACAATCAAAGAACCGAATAAACTAATTAACCAAATTTAAAAAACTGGGCAGCTCGCCATAATTGCGTCCTCCGAGGTACATTCTTTGGCCTCGCCAGCAGGGTCATCTCGACGTTTATTTTGAGTTGATTCAACATAATATCTAGAATAAAATACGATACAATTAAGAATATTATTTTAACAATTTTGTGAATCGAGATTTTTCATCTTTCTAAAACATTGAATCACTTATTCATTTAATATAATCAATTTTACATAATTTTTAATATAAATTCACAGTTGTGAAACCTATTATTGCTAATTGCAAAATCTTTCTAACTAAATTACATAAGTAATCACAAATATATAATTCAACTTAGTTACAATTTTGGAAATTTACTACAAAATCAATCTACTTCAAAATATTCATAAACAATTAGATTATTTACAATTTTTATATTTCCTAACCGTGACTTTTCTTTCATAAATAAATACATCATATTTTCTTTTGAGATATTTTTAAAATATTCTTCTCTAATAGAGACTGTCTGAACGCACTCACACAAATAGTATATAAAGTCTGCATTTTGTGCTTCACAACCACACTTACATTTTATTTTCTTTTTTTGAAATCTCTTTAAAAATTCTGGACTTTGTCCATGACTGTTGCGTAAGAAAGAAAACGGTGAAGTTCATGCCAATATTTTATGTTATGTCAAATAATTGCAGCGTAACGCGTGATGCAAATGCAGCTTAAAGTTTTACCACATGGGGATATCTATGCCATTTGTCGTTAATAAAGATGCTTCAAAAGAACTCTGTTCAATGAGATCTATTATTAGTTTTAGCAAAAAAGGCCCTGTTCCTTAGCATTTATCAGCAAGTGTATTTTTAGCACTAGTAGTAATCGACAGTGACCTCTCGAGTGCGAAGGGTCAATTTATTTAAAAAAATTAACATATAACTTAATAACTTTTTAAAAGGGTCACTCGGTTATTATAGATATGTTCACAGCACATGCTCATAATACTGCTATATTTTGTTGGAAAATATATGTGGTACTACATACCAACCACTGTACACACGTTATTTGTAAAAGGATCTAATTTGTAAAAGGATCTGATAAAGATTTTTTACTGATTTTACAACTAACATAGCAAGCTCAGCAATCGCGAAATGATGATTTAAAAGTTATCGCCAATACAGTTTAAGAAAGTGTGGTCCAGAATAATGGAAAAGAAGATGTTTTTGACTTGCTTTTATCAAGGTCTAACCCCATTATAACTCGCAAAAGAAAACGACCTAGAATGAAATTCAAAACTTTGCTGAAAGGAATTTTAGATTCGTATCTTCAGAACATAATAAAAAAATAATTCCAAAAATATAGTGACAGTAATGACGAAGATTATAATGGAGAGGTTTTATTTTTCCCTTTGAATAAACTTCAGTTTTGTATTAAGCATATGCGCCGTAAGAATTTAGTTTATTTGTTTATATTTATTGTATTTGTTAAGTAAAAATTTGGTTTATTTTGTTGTGCAATATTGAAGAAATTGAAAATGCAGTTTTTTCCTCCCCCCATAACTTATATTTTTACTCACTCTTCATTTTGTAAACAAATCAGTATTTTAAAAAATTAAGTAAAATTAAGTATTTTAAAATGTGTTATTTGCTTTATTTTTCGATATCATTTTTCTGATTGATGCCATCAGATATTATCGCCCTGTATTATATTTCAAGACTTTAAATAATGAAGAATCTGCATAAATGTATGCATGTTTCTCGCAATGGGAAAAGCAGCTGTACCTAAAAAATACCAAAGTTTCGATAATGATGTCCTCCATTCGAACAAGGGCCCCTGGAAGCCCGAATTTTGAATTTTGAATTTGTTTTATTACCTTTTACATATTTCGTAAAACTTTAACGAATTTTTGACTAACAAACGCAGCGATTTCAAAACGAGCAATAGCAGCACTGAACGGAAAAAAGATTTTGTCTCCAGTGCATGACATTGTCCATCGGAAACTGTAAATATATGTTTTTAAATATTATGTGGTTTTACTGTTGAGTCAAATTCTATATGGCGTAAGCTCCAAGAACGAGATATTAAGTAAATAAAGTAAACATACAAAACGTTAATAATGTAAAGAAAAAAGAATTTTCGTAAAGCCACCTTAATAAGAACTTATTTAATAACAAAGCTGAACATTGATATGATAAACTAAGGAAAATCTGAGAAAAACAGAAAAGTGTATGCCAACAATTAATGCCGCATCGAGATTTCTAAGCGTATACTGCTATGCTACTTTTTAAATTTTTGTTATTTAGTTGTATAGGACAATAAGGTATTTCTCCCGCCTTCTTGGCATGACTTCGTAGTGTGGTGGTCTGCACGCTGGGCGCATACTCCAGAGGTCCGTGGTTCGATTAACTGCGAAGGCGTTGCTCATTTTCAAAGTCTCTTGCTTCCAATTAACTTAATGTCTCTACAGGGCGTAAGGGCGAAGAAAATTATGCTTAATAATAAAGCTAAAAAAATGGGTGCATCAGACTAATGGAATGAGTTCAGCAGACGTGAAAAAGATATACTATACATATTAAGCTCTAGTTGATTTACCCAAAAAAGTATCTCACTATTCCAGTTAATATTAAAAGCTCAATATTCAAACTAATGCAAAAACTTTCTCTATTCCTTCTTGATATAATTTCACGAGATTTCTTGATCTTCCAATATACTAGTTCTTTAATGATTCTGATTTTTTCCCAAAATAAGCCTCGATCGTGAAAACAACAGAAATATTTATTTCAAATGATTTTCTCATTGAAAATAATCGCTATTATTTCCAGAGATGAGGAATTGCATTTTGGTTTCCAATGTACAGTATTTTCATTAAGTTTCTAATTCCCTTCTAATTAATCTAAATCAAACTTTATAGCTGTTACAAAACTCAAAGTTACTACATATTCTATTTCAAAAGTAATAGAATAAAAATATTTATTTTCTTCTCGGCTGAAATTGAAAGGGCCCTGGGGAAATTGTTTCGTCTGCCGGAGATTAACACTTTTGCTTGCCTGCGCTGGCAACAAAAGATTTTATTTTCTTTTCAGAGAATGATGGTTTTTTAACATTCTTATTTTGAACGCAAAGAATGGACTTTTGTAAGCAAAGTTAGCTCTTATTCTCTACGTCGCTTTCGTTTTCTACAACAGGAAAGAGACACATGATGATAAAAAGAACTTTCAGAAAATGAAAATATTAAATCTTAATGCGCTGAGTAAACGCAAATGAAAATTTCTAAGGCATCAGAATTTCTCTTTGTGTTCTCCAATAGTAAGAGACATTGCATTTAATAACCTCTTACAAATGTTACCATCTTTTATTTCATCAAGAAAAAATTCAACGATTGTTTCTTCGGCATATAATATTCTCGAGCTAACTTCTTTATCTGCAAAAGAAGAAACCTAAAAATGCGGTTAACGCTTTATAAATACATATTAAACTTAAGTTTATAATTAGGTAAGAAATCAACCATATCTTCGGGTAGATATTGAATAAAACTCCAGTCTTTTATCAATTTCGAGACAATCAGACATAACGTTTGAGCCCAAAGGGGCAATTCAAGCAAAAGGTCTATTACTTTAGTTTTGGCATGTTGCATTGAGTTACTATAAACGGCAAATCACTTTTTAAATTGTTGCCACCAAATATTAGAGACCTGTATTATATTTAAAGAAATTAAACAACGAAGAATTTGCATAAATGTATGCATATTTCTCGCATTGTGATAAAACAACGGTACCTAAAGCCATCAAGTTTTGAATAACGTATGTCTCCACCCGAATATGGGCATCTGAAAGCCCAAATTCGGAATTTATTTTATTGTATACTAGATGGCGCCACCGCCTAATAGGGTGATATATGCTATGCTGCCCTCTACTAGCGTCTACATCCCAAAACGGCAGCCTATGAGAGAGGCGATTCTATTATTTTCATCGGAGAGTAGGGAAGTTAGAATGGAACGCCAACGGCAGTGCACGATGTTTGCTTACGTTAGGAAGTCCAGAAAATTGCAAAAGTGGATTGCTTTAGTTTCTGCGGTTACTTTAAGGGAAATATTAGGCAATTTTTTTTTTTTTTTTTTTTTTTTTTTTTTTTTTTTTTTTTTTTTTTTTTGGTTTGCTGATAGAGGGCAAATAAATAATTCACCTTTATAAATCCGCGTTTATCTATTTAAACTTCAGTAGATTTAACATGAATTGAATATATTTAATACAACAGAACGCAAGCTTAAGACTTGTAAATCTTTTAAAAAACAATACATCGATAGTTCATTATTAAAAACGTTTTATAAATGCATAGTTATCATATAATTAACAATTCATTCATGCATTACCTCATTATTTATTATACACTCATGTCCATAAATTAAGGATAATTCGGAGTCACGCGGAAATCGAACTCTTAAATAAATATATCACCTGTAAAATCACTACACACATCTTCAAGAATCATATGCAAATTTCAGGAGATAACCAGATGACACCGATGGTACGTCACAATGACGAGAGTGTAAGAGAGTGATATATAAGGAATACAGGCAAAGAAGTAAAATTTTTCGCAGGCGCTTTATAAGCATTTCAGTGCAATAACCGAATAGTTATGACACAAAGGACGCATTTGGATGATTTTCAACATGGTAGCAGCATAAAATTGAGTTTATCGTGAAGAGTTGTTGAGTCAGCAGTAGTGCTTTGAGTTCAGAGATTAGCTCGAGAGCGACTGACCGAGTCGGAAGCTGTACTTTAGTGCTTTATCGTGAAGTTGTTTTCACCATTATAGCTGATAATCTGAAGGCTGTGTTGCTGATTGTTTTAGCGTGTTTATCGTAGTTTTTTTTATGGCTGTAAACGTGTCTTGGAACTATCTTGTGTAATATTGAGGAATAAATTGTGTTATGATTCTTCATCACTTGTTGCCATCAATCACTCCAAATCCACGAACCCATAGAAAGCAACAATATTTATAAAAATTAGATACTTAATGGATCTGGATAAATTTCCTTACGCCCGTAGTTAAATTCCAAATAATCACCCATTTCAAAATCATTAACGAAATCAAAGCTCCTAACCACTAAAAAAAGAATGTCAGTAACTGAGTTAAATTCATTAAAGCACGGAGAATTTATTCTGAGCTGTTCAAGCAGTAACAAGTGGTGGTAATAATAACAAACAAAATAAAGTAAAAAATAAATTTTAAATTCATTCCATATTCAATCGGAATAAACCACATACAAAAACCGAAAAACAAGATTACAGTTGCGAACTGCAAGAAACGGGGGAGGGCAAAATGTGCTAAAGTCAAAAATAAAAATGAAATTTACGTCTTTCGCTGCATCGTCCACAGGAAGTTTAGGCAACGGAAGAAGTCAATCAATAAAACATCCTGTTTTTTAACCGACAAACACAAATTAAAACTCAAAATTTTAAAATAATCTTACAAAAACAATGTCATCTATGTCTTTATCAGTCCAGCCCCTAGAGGCCGAAACAGGACATCAAAAACATAAACAAATTGAAAATATTTTATGAAATAATAAGCAGATTTAAAAAAATGATTCGAGTAGATCGAGTCCAAATATATACTTGCGACAATAATAATTCAACACTTGAAAAAACAAAATCATATGCAGTTTGTAATCCCAAATTTGAAGCAGAAAAACTGTATGTAATAAATTTTTAAACATACAAGCCGTTTTAAAAAATAATAGTATAAATCAAAACCAAGCAAAAAATTTAAAACCTAATCAAAATTTTTCAATATGAGTGCATTGAGTCTAGAATCATGTAAAACACATGTAATGGAATATATGCAAAAATATAAAGTTAATTGAAAATTTGGTCTAAAAGATGTGAAATTTAAAAATAGATGAGTAAGCTATTAAAATCTATAACATAAGAACAACAAAAGTTTTGAAATGAAAAAATAATATATATATATATAATACTTGTATATACAGGGTGTCTCAAAAGCTCGTTGCCAAACTTAAACTCAGAATTGGTCGATATGCATTACTTGAATACTGCCGTGGACCAGTCACATGGCCACCGCAAACCCCCGACCTGACTATCCTGGATTTCTAGCTGAGGGGATACATGAAGTCCACAGTGACGCGACGACCGTAAATCGGACATAGATCTCATAACCAAGATCGTGGTAGCGGCATTAAGTGTCCATGCTGCATCTGCCCATTTTGAACAGGTCCGTGAATGTATGCGTCGACACTGTGAAGCATGCATTATGGCAAATGGAAGGATATTCGAACATGATCTGTGATTTAACCATGTTCTTTAATAAAAATCATATTAACACCTCTTCCTTTCTTTCTCCCCCTCTACGACCTCTCATCGTTTGCATTTTGGACACAAGTTCCTATGTAAAGCTTGATCATCATGGTATGACAGACCAGCATGTTAAGTTTGGTAACGACCTTTTGAGACACCCTGTTTATGTATACGGATGCCTATCTAGGAGCAAAGCCTAAAATACACTTCTTTGAAAAAAAAATCGAAGCACCAAGAAGGACTTTTGCGATCGTGACGAACAAAAACATCTTGATCGAACATGCAAATGATCAAAGTTTCAAGGCAAGTGAATAGGAATTGCTATTATAGCGCGCATTTCTAGTGCGCAATTCGCAAAGTATAAAACCAGTAACAGAGGCGGAAAATTTATCCTTTTTTGTTGCTGCCATTGTAATTCCGTAAAGAAGCAACTAAAGATGCCATTACGATGATATCGAAGACAATCGCAGACAACTAAACGACTTCGAACGTGGTAGCATTGCAGGGTTGCGTGAAGTTGGGTGGTCACACCGAGCAATAGACCGCCACCTGCAGCATACAGACACTGCTGTGCAACGATGTTGGCAGCAATGGTTGCTACAAGGAAATTGCCGACGAAATGAAGGCTCTGGAAGGCTAAGAATCACAAATGCGAGGCAAGATAGAATGATTGTTCGCCAGGCCCGAGGTACCGTCCACCATCTCACGGCGCTAGTCTGAGGCGGGGTTACGCTCACAGAGGCCTTTAAGACGTTTACCTTTGACCCCACAACACCGGCGGAATCGTTTGGAGTGGTTTAGCAGCCGATCATTCGTATAGTGTTCAGCGATTAATTCCACTTCACTTTTAAAGCTGATGACCCATTGTGTTCGTGTCTGGAGAGGAAGAGGCCAGCGGTCCCAGTCAGCCTTTGTTTTACAAAAGCATACAGCCATAACACCTGGTGTGATGCTGTGGGGCGCTATTTCTTATGACAGCAGATCATCTTCAGTCTTCCTCCGTACATCTTTAACAGCTCAACGATTTCTTGATACCATCCTGCTGCCGGTTGTATTACTCTTCATGGCACGTCATCCTGGGGCCATTTGCCAACAAGATAATACCAGGCCACTGTATGTGATAAATTTTATATATCTCTGGACTCGCATATCTCTGGACTGTCTCCGTGCGGTTGATACTCTTCCTTGACCAGCAAGGTCACCAGACCAGAGCCGTGTGGACTACCAACGACGTCGGACGTGTGTCAGTTCTGCTCCTGGTTTTTGTGCTTTTTCGCGTGTTCAAAGTGCCGCCGGAAATGCGCCGTTAGTGTTAAAGTGTGCGTGAATGTGCAGTGCATCGATTGATATATCGTTTATGTGTGTGAGCTAAGTATTTCTCTGTGAAATTGTGTTTTTGTGTTATTCACAAAGGATTTCTGGCTGCTGCAATTTTAGCGGACTTTTGTGCACATCCCCTGCCGCCTCCCTACGGAAATTTCCCGCCGGCCAAACACGTGGCACCGAGGTAGGCCTAACTTTTTCGATGGAATTTTTCTAAGTCCAGAAATTGGTCAATTGTTTTTAAAAAATTAATTTCTCAGCACCTAATTATGTTATTTTTACATGGTTTTCATCAAAATGATCAATATTAAAAGTTCTTTCTTTGTATAATATTTATATTACTGTATCATTGATATTTAACGAGTTAGGTTATAAATTTTATATTTATGTCTACTTCTGATTTACCTTGCACCCTGTATACTAGGCTTAACTCTACTTTTAATTTATGTTAGCTCGAAAAGGTTTGTCCTTTTGGCACTTCATTTTCGTCAATATTTGAACATTGTCGAGACGCAGAACTTTTCGTCGAAATCTTGTTTTCTATCATTTATATTGATAAAAATAGTGTTTTCAGCATTTTTATTGACTTTTTGACTGTTTTATATTATTCCTTATGAACTGTATTTCTTATGTCATTTAATTGTTTTTATTAGACTTTATTGTTTTATATCGTTGTAACGGTGCTTAACATCATAGTTTTCTTTTACTTTTGCTTGGGTTCTTATATACTTTGTATTATAAGTGATATATATAGATTTTTATTTATATGCGATATATATAGATTTTGATTTATATGTGTAACAATGTCACGATTATCTGTTGCACATGTAGACACAGTACCTATTGAGGACTTTGACCCATTTGAACTGATTACTACCGAACAATTGTATAGTGATAAAGTTAATCTATTGTACACTTGTATACACTCTATTGCTACTACATTCCGAGGTGGTAAGCATATTCTACGATCTGAATTACGAGATAAATTGACTCGGTCTTTAGACGCTCTCAAAGAGCTTGCCTTACGGATTATATACCTCCGCCGACTACAGCTGACGCGGAAGTAAATACTTCTACTATGGTGTGTTGTGAACTTCTGCATCAACAACCTCTGCCAATTGCAACTACACACGATTCCACTGTTCTCACGCCTGTTAAATCTTTGGCTTCTGCCTCGACTGTGGCACCTGCATCATCTGATGTCTCTTCAGCCCAACCACCTTTTACTTTTGCAGAAGTGCTTCGACAGCCAGTACAACCTAGCATTATAATAAAATCCAAATCAAAGAAAACAGCTGCTCAACTGCGTCAGGACCTACAGGTTCACGCACCGCTTAATAAGCTTCAAGTTGCTGTCCAACGTATTTCTTCTCTTCCTCAAGGTGGTTTAGAAGTCTTTTGTCGATCTCCATCTGACATTTCTCGCCTTGAACATAAACTTCAAGATACAAATCTGGACATTGCTGTAACACGTCGCCAGCGTCGTAAGCCCAGGTGTGTGATTCGAAACGCTCCTGAAGATCTTTCATCTGACGATTTGATAGCTGAATTAAGTGCAGCTGCTCATATACAAAACAATGGAATCCGACCTTTGTTTAAACTTAAAGAACGTACCCCTAAAAGAGTACGCTGGATTGTCGAAGACTCCACCACTTTCCAGGCAGTCATCGCAGTTCGAAAGCTCTTCTTCGGTTGGAATGCACTTCCCATCTCGGAATTTCTGGGCATCCTCAGATGTTAGAAGTGCGAGCAATATGGGCACACGCAGGATCGCTGTACATCACCAACCGTGATGTATTCTGTGCCTATTGCGCTGGCCCCCACAGTCTCAAAGACTGTCACGCCGAACTACCGGAGTGTATCAACTGTCGAGACAGCAACCACCATCATGGCACCTTGTATGACTACCGACACCCTACCTATGCTTCAGAATGTCCATCATATCAACGCACAGCAGAATACATTCGAAGTATCACCCATTACTAGAAGTACTTCTACCAGCTCTTCTACAATTTCTAATACACTGCCTTCACGCAGTAATGCTAATTCCTCTACTCCTTCTGGTGTCAAAAGTTCTGCCATGAATCTAGATTTTACTCCAGCTCTTGAACGTATTAATTTTATCCAGATCAATTTACAAAAATCTCCTGCTGCTACTGCACATGCTGTTGATTACGCAGTTAATGCTAAAGCCGATATATTAATTGTTCTAGAACCCTACACGAGGGATGGTAAGATTGTGGGCTTTCCACTACGCTGGTCGATATATCAACATGTAAATAAGGCAGAGCCTCCTAGAGCAGCAATCGTAATTCTTAATCCCTTATGGTCTCCACTTGTTCTCAAGACTGATCGTGACCATGTGGCTATATTACTGGAATTAATTGATATTAAAATTATCCTTTATTCCATTTATTCTCCACCAACAGCGTCATTGGAATCAGCACTTCTATTTCTAGAATATATCCGGCAACATTACCCAGTGCCACATAATATTATAGCGGGCGATTTTAATGCCCATAGTACAATATGGGGTTATTCTCAAACAGATGTTAGAGGTCGTCTTCTAGAGGATTTTCTTAACTAAGTCAAGCACACGGCTACGGAAGCAAAGCGAATCAGTGGGCAAGGAAACCCGAGTATCCAAAAACACCCGGCGAACGTCGACAGTTCAATAGTAATCCAGGAAAAAAGTCTGAAGGTCAGTGGAAAAAGAAGGAAAGCATGGAAAGGAAAAAAACAAGATTTAAACTAAAACGGATTTCTGCTGACGGGAGGGTGCGGAAATCCGAAGGCCAAGAAAACCCCTCTTCCTTCAAGTTAAATACAGTGATGGTGAAAAATTTCACTCTTCCAAAGATTGAAGTGTTGGTGAATAACATCCCAACCACCGCACTCCTGGATACAGGCGCGCAGTGTTCCTGTGTGGCAGAAGATTTTTTAAGAAGTATTTTCGTAAATACCGCATATATAATTCGGATAATACGACAGTGTTAGCTGCGCAGTGAGAAAGATGCAAGTGTATAGGTAAATTACCGCTATACGTTCGTATCAAGGACGAACAAGTAAAGATTATGTTTTTTATAGTAAAGAATCTGCAAGCACATATCATCTTAGGAATAGATTTTCTTTCAGAGGCAGAAGCAACACTGGATTTTAACGAAGCGTCCCTTAAGCTGACGATGAAACCAGTTCGAGAAGAGAAAACAGAACCACCAATGTTAAACCTTGACCACCTGCCAAAGGAAGAGCAAGATAGAATCCGACAAGTGGTAAGTGAATTTGCTTCGTTATTTAGTGATATTGCAGGATTTACTCAAGTTACTAACCATAGTATCGACACCGGAGATTCACTGCCAGTTCGCCACAAACCATACCGGTATGATAAGAATAAAGAAAAAATTATAGAGTGGCACATTAGAGATATGTTACGTAAAAAGATCATAACGCCCATCTCAAGTAGTTATGCTAGCCCGGTGGTTTTATGTAAGAAAAGCAATGCCTATCCAGTAACACATCCAAAAAGGTGGCGTTTTGTGATCAACTGTCGTAAATTAAACTCCATGACTAAATATCCGGTATATCCGTTACCTATTATTGAAGAAATTCTAAGGAACATAACTTCTACCAAATACATGACGACTTTAGACTTAACGACTGGTTATTTTCAAATAGGGGTTAGACCGGAAGACGTGCCTAAGACTGCTTTTATAACCAAGTCTGGCACATTATGCATTCCTGCGTATGCCGTTTGGCCTTTCAGGGGCACCGGCAACATTTCAGCGATGTATGGACATTGTGCTAAGGCCTGTTCTTGGAAAGTCCACATTTAGCTATTTAGACGATATCATTATTACTAGTGATAATCTGGACCAACATGTACAGGATTTAAGACAGGTGTTTTCATTATTAAATGAGGCCGGTCTAAAAGTTAATGTCGAAAAGGGCAAATTTGCAGCCCCTGAATTAAAATACTTAGGTTACAAAATATCTCAGAAAGGAATCGAGACAGACGAATAAAAAATAATCGCTGTACAAAAGTATCCGCCGCCAAATACGGCGAACAAGCTCTCTTCTTTTCTAGGACTTTGTTCATATTATAGGTCCTTTATAAAAGATTTTGCAGCTATTGCTGAACCATTGTTAAAATTAAAAAGGAAAAAGGCAAGATTCTCGTGGACGGCCGAAGCCAATAGTGCTTTCGAAAAATTAAAGCAAGCATTAACGCAAGCCCCGGTTTTGAAATTTCCTGAAAAGGATGAAAATTTAGAAATTTCAGCGGATGCTTCGGATTATGCGGTAGGAGCGGTACTTTCGCAAAATCAGCAGCCCGTGGCATTTTTTAGTCGAACTTTAAATCAAACACAAAGAAATTATTCCGCGACCGAGAGAGAGGCACTTGCAGTTCTGTTAGAAGTGCAAAAGTTCCGAGTCTATTTTGGAAGGGCGCCAATAACAGTGTATTCTGATCATTCGGCGGTAACTAGATTGTACTCAGGGAAAAACTTATCCCCAAGGTTAATAAGATGGGCACTCAAGCTACAAGAGTTTAATCTGGTATTCAAGCACACCCCCGGAAAGGAAAATATCGTAGCAGATGCCCTATCCAGAATAAAAATAGATGAAGAAGGTAATACTGTAAAAGTTGCAATGCTCACAGCATGTACAATAAATTCCCGAGAAACTGTAATAACCGAACTGGGTAAGGATCCTGAATTTAGAAACATTTATGAGTATTTAAAGGATCCTGAAAATTTTAGCCACCAAGATATTGTGGCGATAAGAAATAGGGCGGCCCATTACGAACTAATAGATGGTCTATTATTTTATACAAAAACTACAAATTCCAACAACGAATTTCGACCTGTTATCCCAGCTAGTCTTAGATTAAATACCCTGCAGGAGTTACACGACAGCCCTTTAGCTTCTCATGCTGGTATTCGAAAAACTATCCAAATTGTTCCCTTAAAACGAGCCTAAATTAGTTACTGATTCTATTTTAAATAAATATATTTTAAAATACGGGGCGCCCCTAGAAGTTATATCGGATAATGGTCCTCAATTTGTAAGTAATATATTTGAAGACATGTGCCAAAACCTGGGCATACGTCATTTAAAAATGGTCCCGTATCGGCCGCAATCAAATATAGCGGAACGGGTCAATAGAAATATAGTGAAAATTATCCGTAGTTATGTCAAAAATTTTCATAAAAGCTGGGATAACTATGTCAATGAATTAGCTTTCGCCCTTAGGACCGCAAAACATGATACAACGGGCAAAACTCCTGCTGAGTTATTTTTAGGCAGAAAGATTATAACGCCGTTAGATAAATTATTTTATGTTCAACAAAGAGCCCCGGAATTTAAAATGGGTGATATAGAAAAATTAATTAAAGAAGCAAAAAAGAACATTAAAGTAGCACAGAGAAAACAAAAACTTTATTACGATTTGAAACGACGGGGACTAACTTATAAAGTAGGAGATGAAGTATTAAAAATTAAGCATTCACTTTCTTCAGCACCAGAAGATAAAACCGCCAAATTTTTTCCACGATTTGAAGAACAATATGTCATAGAAAAAATAACTCAGGCTGTAGTGGTGTTAAAAGCAAGAAATGGTGAAACATGCTCCGCAAACATTGACCAGATAAAACAATTCTATGACCGTAATAAAATGCAAATATTTAAAGATCTTTTGCAGGATCCGGCACGGCAGGCACTGCAGGTACAAGCTCCAGAGGTGGAACAACGACAATCACAAAGGCAAGCCATTAGGAGGCAGGAGCAATTGAAAAGAAAGTTTCCCCGTTGGAAAATTGAAGGTAACAAGAAAAAGAAGCCGTTCCACCGACCAGAAAAGAGAGCGCACGACCACCCCCAGAATGAAGAAGGGAGAAGTACGACGAATGCAAAGAGAGCCAGGAGAAATAACGGCAACTATAACCCGGCTCCCAAACGTAAGATCTACCCACCGGACAGGAGTCTACGCAGCAAATGTCGACGAATTGAGGAAGGAACACCAGCTGCGGAGGCAAAGAAACAAGGAAAATTTGAACAGCCAGCAACGAGATCCAAGCAGGAACGAGAGAGAAGTGTCCCGGTTCCGTCAAGACCAGCTGCCATCAAACGGCCAAGACCACAGGCAGAGGCAAAAAAGAAGGTCTTCAAGGGTGACCGAACTGGAAGAAAAAGAAAGCTCATAGAGAAAGGAACTGAAGGGCGAACCCGCACAAGAAGGAAGATAAACCAAACGCTAATCTTCGCTACCTTCCAGGATTGGGCAGAAAAAAGAATGTCCGAATATCACAAAGATAAGTAAAATTTTATGTTACTTTGCAACTATAAGTTAATCTTTCATTCTTACTGCAAGTGGCAGAATTCAAGACGTTTTACCTCATGTGAGGTCTACCTTTATGGCCAAAAAGGCGAGAAAATAGTTGTTACCTATTTTGTTTTTATGTTTTTCAATTACTCGCGAGTAAAACTAAAATTAATGTCTAATAGGAATGTGTAAATACTTGAATATCGTAAAACTTATTGTATAAAATTTTATTTAAAAGATTCTGGCAAGAAAGAAGTTTTAGTCTGAAAGACTTTTGAAATGTAGTATTTCAATGTAGAAGAATTGGCACTTGCTTGGAAAAGAATAGAAGTTAACAATGTACTACTAATGTATGTTTTAAAATGCGTAAAATTAACGGCATGTTAATATGTTCTTATATACAATGTGAACAGTTATTTTAAACGTTAAGAAATACTGTGATATGTTAAAAGTGAAAGTAATGCAAAAAAAAAAAAAAATGTTAACTTATTCGTGTGACTGTAAAAAAGAGAAAATTATTGTGAATATGTGTTAAAGGTTGAATGAATGTAGTTAGGCTCTCTGACGCTACACTTTAGAGTTAGCCACTTTCAGAATAGTACCTCAGGGTTTAAAGATGAATATAAGGTGTGTTATGAGGTCTTGTTATGTTGAATTTTAACACGTTAGTGTTTTGATTGCAGGCGGTAGTGTTGAACACTTGTACATAAACACATTCGTGTTTGGTGTTTTCTTTTACAACACATGTCAGAGAGCACGGGGAGAGATAATTAAAATAAAGTTATGAATGAAATAAGAATGTTAAGAGAAATATAAATATTCATGTTACTTGCCATTTCATTGTGTAACATTTCATTAAACTAGTTTTCCTTCCAGATCTCTGGAAGGAACCAGATTTCAACTAGGAACTCCTGTTTAGATGCAGTACGGATGAAAAGTAATTGTCCATGGAATTGATAATGTAAAAACGAATTTTTTTTTTAAATTTCTAGTTTCTAGTGAGAAATGTTTGTAAAAGATTGGCCTCGCGTTAGATTCTAGAGCTAAATTTTTCAACAAGGTCGTTTTAGACCTCAGTTTCAAACTAATTAACTCTGGCGGGAAGTATGTAAGGATCTTAAGTTTTACTAACGTTTATTTTATTTTAAATCTTTACTATCACTTCTTATTTCCTACTTCCGGCCAGAATTAAAAGCTTTAACTTATTTATACAAATTTGTCTTGCGAACGCCAAGTACTTAAGTTGTGTCTTTTTGCCAAGCAAGAGAAAGGAAGGAGTGATTAGGAGCAGGCCGCTTGCCATTGCAGTTTTACTCGGTTGCTGGTTGCCTTCAAGGCCAGAGGTTTAATCCTCGTGATAATTTTAAACGTATCGTAGTGTTAACAGTTCTCTGTACTACATACGGCCTTTCTGTTAATATACAGCCAATCTTCAAGTAGACACTTGTTTATTAATCCAAAGTTAGTTTAGTTAGAATTTAGTTAATATTTTTATATTCTTACGTTCATACCACAAGTGGTTGGTCTCTGTATCCCGAAGTCCGGAAATCATTGTAAAGAGAGAAAAGTAAAGGCTTTCGTATACCCTTCCTGTGTATCTTGTCTACTTCCCACATTTATTGAACATAGCTTTAGTGAGCTCCCTGTTTCGAGTCAGGTCATTTAAGGTTCCCCAAGCAAGTAAGGAGGAACACTGAACCTGATAAAGTTATTCTCTTTTTGAAGAAGAACAGGGATGCCCGTCTCTCAACATCATACCGTCCTATTTGCCTTTTGTCTGCTATGGGCAAGGTGTTTGAACGGCTAATAGTACAACGCCTTAAACATCATCTTCATAACACCAAGTTTCTTTCCGATTGACAGTACGGTTTTCGTGCTGGTAAGACCACATTGCATGCTCTGAAGGATGTTACCTATGCCATATATACGAATAAACTGGCTGGCTACCACACGGCCTTTATCAGTGTCGACTTGAAGTGCGCCTTCGATACCTTGTGGTGGCCGGCCATTATTCAAGCCTTGCAACAAGCCAAGTGCCCTGTTAATCTCTTCCAGACCTTCAGCAATTATTTTTCGGAACGCTCTCTTATTTTTGTCCATAATAATGGTCAAGTCCATCGTTTGCAGAATCGAGGTTGTCCACAGGGCTCCTGTGCGGGCCCTGACTTATGGACCCTCACTTTCAATCAAATTCTAGCTGCACAATGGCCTGCACATACATCTACTTATGCCTATGCCGACGATTTCGCTTTTATTCTCCGTGGCAAAACAAGAGAAGAGCTTCAACGCCATGCTCAAGAAACGTGCAACCTTTTTTCTACACTATGTCTAAATATAAATCTACAGATTTCTGAAGATAAGTCTTTTATACTCCTGATCCCGAAAAAGGGTGGATCTCTGGCACGTCGACCTCGCATCGAAATTAATAATAAAAGAAAAGATTGTTCGTCAGTTAAAATACCTTGGCATCGTCTTTGACGATAAATTGAACTGAGCTCAACATCTTTTGCACATTAAAAAGAAAACTTATAACATAGCATATAGGATCCGACAGATGAGTGGTTTTCAGGGGCTTAACCCCTATATACAGAAACTTCTGTGCCAAACGGTTATTGTCCCCATTGTGACCTATGGGGCAGCTGTTTGGAGTCAACCAATGCAGGGCCGTAAAGTAAGGTCTCTCCAATCAATCCAACGTTCTTTCCTTCTCAATATATCTAAAGCCTTTCGAACCTTTACAATGACTTCAACTAGTGCCCTACAAGTAATAACCGGTCTTCTGCCTCTCCATCTCCGAACGAAACAGGAGGGAGCACGACAACTACTTAAATTGCTAAATCAACAGGTCACCTTCTATGGCGAACATTATTCTCCTGAAGATTATGAACGACCCTACAATCGACTACGTCTCCATCCAGCTACTTATGGACTTGGTGTTCACGTAACATTACGTGTATCTACTCAACTGCCTGATGGTGATTATTACATTTATACTGATGGGTCAAAAATAGAAGATAATACTGGTTGTGCTTATGCAGTTTTTCACCATGGCACTTTATTGCATCAATGGAAAGCACATCTCCATGGACATAACAGCGTGTTCCAGGGAGAGGCCTTTGCCATCGTCAATGCCACTAAATATATTCTGGAACATCAAATATTGAATTGTAACGGACAGCAGTCGTTACAGTTCAATGCATTGAATTGTAACGACTACTACATTGTAACGCAGATTGTAACGGACTGCATTGTAACGGACAGTCAGTCGGTCTTGGCTGCTGCAATGAATCCTGTGCATCCATCAATAATAATTTCGCAACTTCAAGAACTACTTCGATTAGGTGCTCACTTTAATATTCAAATGTTTTGGACACGTGCTCATATGGGCACAATTGAAAATGAACTTGCTGATGAATTAGCTAAGCAAGCAGCCATGAACGATGATGCTATTAATTCTCCTTTAGCTTGGCCCATATCACATTTTCTTCGGAAACTGCACCTACAGTCAGTTACGCAATGGCAGGTGCTCTGGGATGCAGAGGATGCTGGCCGCAGAGCGCATTATCACCTGGGCTATGTTGATGAGACTCGTCTTCTTGCCAATTCACAATTGGTAAGAAGATTCACAATTGGTAAGATATGTCACAGGTCACGGGCCTTTTCCCGTATATTTTGCCCGCTTTAACATCACATCAACTGATCAATGTGTTTGTGGCCAGGCGGGCCTGAGCATTATGTATCCTCTTGTGAATTTACACGAGAACTGCATATCCCTTTTCCTGCTCAACATCAGCAGGCTTTTAGTAAGTTTTTAATCAAACAACGACATCTTGTTCGGAAACTGACTGCCATCATGTCAAAACTTATGCATCTTGGTACCGACTTATGTCAACCTGTCTAATTACTTGCTGTTCCTACACCTTCTATATTATATGTCAAATCGTTTCATTTACTGCATTTATCAATTAATTTAGCTGTATTGTTACCATATCCTTTGCATTTTGAATTAGTATGTTGTCATTTATTGTCTAGTGTTGTTTTAATACTGTTAGTAATACGAATTATGCTGCACTATGTAACACAATTTATCTGTGATTTCTATTACTTGCACATATTATTTACTGCAAACTGAATTTGCAGTTTATCCTGTAGTGCATTTGTACTCATATTTATATCATTTGTATTAGTTAAGTACTGGTTCATCATAAATGCATCTGTTCTGTACTGAATTTGTGTTGCATTCATATTTAACAGCATATTATAATTTTTGTGTTGCATTCATATTTGTGTTGCATTTATCTTCAATAATTTGTGTTGCATTTATCTTCAATAATTAGTGTTGCATTTATATTTAATAGCATATTATAATAGCATATTTAATAGCATATAGAATTATATTGCACTCATATTCAAATATTGCATTTGTACTCATATTTATATCATCTGTATTAGTTAAGTAATGGTTCATAATATATGCATCTGTTCTGTACTGAATTTGTGTTGCATTCATATTTAATAGTATTTGTATTTCTTATGTGCTGATTTATATAGATTGCATTGTTACATACTGAATTAGTAATGCATTTGTCGTGTCCTGCCATTATCCTCATATTATATTCTTCATTTTTATAATGTGCTGATTCATCCTGATTGCATATATTATGCACTGACTTTGTATTGTCTATTATATACTGAATCTGTATATATTTCTATTCACAGTATTTGTTATGTGCTGAATTCTATTGATCACATTGTTATATACTGTATTTGTACTGCATTTGTAGTGTACTACCCTTATCTTTCTATTTATATTATTGATACTAGATATGTGCTGATTCATCTTGGTTGCATTTATTACATACTGAATTATATTACCTCTCATATACTAAATTTGTATCGCATCTGCGCTGAATTTACATTACCTGTTATATATTGCATTTATATGAGTTCATCTTGATTAGATTAATTATTCACTGAATTTGTATCACTTATTATATTTGTATTACTTGTTCTATACTGAATTTATAATGCATTTGTATTTATTTTATTCGTATTTGTTCTGTGCTGTTTTATCTTGATTGCATTTCTACAGCATTGAATTTGATTTACCTGTTATCTATTGAATATTGTCATTTGTAGTGTACTATTTATATTTATATTATTCGTATTGGTTAAGTGCTGATCCATTCTGATTCTATTTATTACGCATTGACTTTGTATTACCTGATTTATACTGACTTTTTATATTATTATTATTTATTTATTTTTTGTATTGTATCGGTTATGTGCTGATTAATATTAACTGCATTGTCATATACTGAATTGTTCTATACTGAATTTATAGTGTACTGCCCTTATACTTACTCATATTTCTATTACTCACATGCACTCATATCTTTGATTTGTATTTGTTATGTACCCATGCCATTACTTTATCCTCCCTAATGTACTCTGGCCTATTTAATATATTTAATTTTGATTCAAATTTAGTATTATTGTGATGTCATTAACCAGTAATAGGCCTATTCTGTCTTATCGTGATGCCCTTAACTTATAACACGCCTTCTGTGTTCTGTACTCATCTTCCTGTAACTTGCTTTATCTTGTAATCTTGTAATCTTTACCTCTTATTGTTAAATTTGTACAATCCTTGATATATTATTAATGTACTTAATTGTATCTCTCTATGCCCTTGTTTGGCCATGTAAATATTTCTTTTATAAATCTGACGCCTGGGCGACGGGGTGTGGGTCCTGCCCTGGGTGGATCCAGCGTTGAGCTTGGTCTCTCTGTGCGCGGCTCTCGTGTGGCCTCTTTGGCTGCTCTAGATCTTGGGGGGCGCGGTGCTGAACTGATTCACCCTATGGTAAAGGTACAGTGCTCGCATCTTCCGTCAATGGAATGGAATGGAAGGTCACCAGACCTTTCCCCAATCGAGCATGTCTGGGGCATGGTAGGCCGCCAGATTCGGGCACCACAAAATATCGCAGATCTTGAGTGACAACTGATGAATGCCTGGAGGAATGTGTTGCACGATGACATTAGGAACCTCTGCCACTGCTTGCCTCGCCGAATTCAAGCATGCATTGCCACCAGGAGCGGTTCGACCAACTACTAATTTGAACACTCAGTGAGTGATTGTGAGCCGTGAACAGGTACTGTGAGCTTGAATTTTTTAATCGTTTTATTATCTGTGTATGAGCTATACACATATTCATATCATCAAAAACAACCACTTCTTGCATGGTGCTTCGATTTTTTTGCAAAAGAGTGTATGTTAAAGAATGAATTTAGATAAACTTCGAATTTTAAACTGATTAAATTAAAAAAAATAGTTATAAAAATATTGTATTATTATAATGTAGAAATAAAATTACCGCCAATTTGAGTTCAAGTGAAATATTAATTCACTTCAGTTCAACGAACGCAAAAAATTAAAGCGTTTAATTTAATGAATGGAATAGGTAGAAGGTAAAATACGAATTTGAAACTGGTGTGTGTATGTAATGTATGTGTAATACAGATTTGCAATATATATATATGCAATTATTTATGCTCTGACTTTTCCTTTCTTTTAATAATTTTATTTTTTCGATCATGCTGTATTTGCGCAAATTCGTCTCTTCACTTTTTGATAAACTTTATTTATGTCAAGAATTCCTTTTAAACTCTCTTTTAAGTTATTTATATATAGATATATATATATATAATTTATTTACTAAAGAAATATTGATTATATTATCTCCTAATATAAATTTAGTAGGATGCATCTAAATGAAGTGTTCCAGATGTATGAACATTTAATCCCGAATATATTTTTTAAAGTAACTTGAATTTAAATCGTGAAAAATATAAATTGAAACTTTTAATATGAAAATTAATAAACCAAGTAATTATCGTCATTGATCGGAAACTGGTTGACTTTTCAAGTAGAAGAAACCAACTCCCATTCAATTAACAATAATTAATTAATGCGAAGGCATTTCGTCTTTTACTGAAGTGATAATGATGATGCCGAAGTGGCAATTTTAGCTAATGCAAACATTTTAGTTGAGTTTTAGTCAAATAATCAATAATAATTTAATTCATATAATCAGTATTTCTTTAGTAAAAAAAAATATTATTATCTTACATTGCAGCTATTGCGCTAGTATTAGGAAATTTTGTTTCGATTTCAATGAAATTCACTTCCTTATATATATATATGGGAGGTCAATGAAAATCCAAACACCTTTCCTATTCTATCTCAAAAATTAAATTCGAAAATAAAATGAATTAACTTGTAGTGGCGTGGGTTAAGAATGTTAGAATAACTGTTTAAAGAATATTCAAGTTTCGAAATTAAATTTTATTCTTACATATTGAGAAAGGTATTTAAAATAAGAACATTTAATGTCAAACAGAAGCTACAGTTGTAATCATGATTAACTTATTTTGATAGTAGCTAAAATATTCATTGCATACTAGTTAAATATGTTTCAAAGAACTTTATTATTACCTTCGCTAGATTTGAAATTTATTAAAAATACAGAGAATTACTCAACATTAATCAAAATTTAGAGCTAAAATTGTTTTATTTTTTATGTCCTAATGATAATCACTACCTTGCAATTTCAATTTCTCATCTAGAAAGTTCGCTAACAATGCAGTGTGTAATTAAAATTTATGAGATTGAATTGTTTTTTCTACAAGTTATTTTAAAGAGTAAACAAAGTTTTGTATTATGAACAAAGGATTCCACAGCAGATCCATTTTGTGTAAATTAAAGACAAATATGTATACCTGACATTACACAATTCTCTGGAGATGGAAAGTTACTTTTCTGAAATTTTTTTTGCAACTACTGGTCCCTATGATAAAAATTATACGATAATACAGTTGTTTATGACGATTTAAAAATGATGAAGATAGATGTGAAAGTTTAAAGAAGCATTTGAGTACATGGCGGAAATTAATTTGTCATTTTTATTTCTTGCTGATAAGCATTTTAAATAACACAAATAACTTGGCTCAATAAGGGCGCTTGTTCTAGAACCTTCTACATAAGTGAATGCTATACATAAGAGAATTGTAAGCAAACCGTCAATAATACAGACATACATAAGTGAGATTATACATAAGTGACTATACATAAGTGAGACTATACATAAGTGACTATGCATAAGTGAGACTACACATAAGTGACTATACATAAGTGAGACTACATAAATGACTATACATAAGTGAACTATGAATGACTATACATAAGTGAACTATGAATGACTAGACGTAAGTGAACTACGAATGACTATACATAAGTGAATTATAAGCGAACAGTAAATAAGTGAACAAGTGACTACTATGAATGTGACAAGCAAATATTGTACACGAAATCTGAAAATATGTGAATACCCAGTTGATATCGTTCAAGATAATGCATTAGAATAACGTCTTATATCCAAGTTACCACTGACTTCTAGACTAAACATTCTCTGTAAATTCAGAATCACAATGCATAAAAACATTGCTAAAATCCTCATTCAGCACAGCAAAAGTTTTGATAGGGTCTCTTTAATAATCGCAGGGCACAAATACCCAGCTTCCGAAGTAGCTTTATCAATTCCGCTACAAAATTTAATATTCTTTGAAGATTTTTGGCTAGGCCCAGCGACAATAGAATGCTCCACCAGTTGAGTACAAATGCTTACATATGTATAACAGACGGTACAACAACTCAGCTCGTGATAGGTATAAATTTCTACATTTTTGAAGACAGGAGGCAGCAGCGATTTGTGAGAATAGTGGAAAAACAAATGCGATATATTGCAAGATGAAGCATAATTCAAAGTGGTAAAAAATTATGGTTTACGATTTTCAATACTGGTCATTTGAGTTTCAGTTCGCAAATTATCCGCATCACCAATTCTACATAAGGATGGCAAGGGAAAACATCCGAATTATAATAGAGAATTAAGGGACTGTTGCAAAGATATTATTTTATCTTACATATTGCTACCTTATCTTTTATATATATAAGAAGCTAAAGTGTGTGTCGCCGATAGTTTATTGTCTCGGAAAAATGAGCACGGAAATTAACGTTTCCGCAGTTTTTAATTAATATCTCAACCGATTAAAGTCGTACGAAGATAAGAACGGTATCGATGTATTCGGAGAAATTTTCGGAATCCGTGGATACGCGTCTCGAATTTCAACTCGGCGCCGTTCCGTAGATATTCGAGAAAAAAGAGTTTGGCATGTAGCCAAATCCTTTTAATAGGGAAAAACCCAAGAAAGAAAGTAAAAAAATGAAGGGAAAACGTAGAGAAAAATTAGTTTTTAATTAATATCTCGGCTAATTAAAGTCCCAAGAAGACGCGAATGGTCAAAATGGCGTGCCACGGACCTGCGGAATCCAACGGTGTGCTTCGCTAAGACCAGGAGCCAGCCGTTTCGGAGGAGTTGATGTTAATTCACCCTATATATATGCGGCTTAAGTGTATGTTTGTCGCTGATAGTTTATGGGTTGCTTGCGTAACTGTACTAGCCAATGGGGTGAAGTTGCCACGGCACAGGGTTGCCGTTTCAATTGAGACGTAGACAATTTCCTGTAAAACTTGCCTTTGCTATAACCATCAATATGTCTCAGGGCCAAACGCTTAAGCGCGTTGGCATTTTTTTACCTGAGCCTGCATTTGGACACGGTCAACTTTATGTTGCCTGTTCAAGAGTTCGTGAAAGAACTCTTGAACCCAGTGTTCAAGGACATAAAATTAAAAATATTGGATGGTCCTTTGCAAGGCGGGCTTAAAAATGATGGAAAGATCTGCACAAGAAATGTTGTGTACAAAGAGATCTTTGACATGTGAATTAACATTTCATTATTTAAATCATTTTTATTGATTGAGCTAGCGGAGGATTCTTTACAAATGTACCGCCAGTGGTTTCCTTCATTGTACTCTAAGCAACTAAGCAAGGAGAAGGGACCCCGTGGGGCAGTAAGCAAAAAGGGGCGTCCTTGCCGCCTGCCCTGGGTAATTCAGTTTAAATTAGCAGACACCTTTGCACAAATCATTTTAATTACACTTTATAATATCTACAACAGCGGTCATTTCGTATGACCGCCCGGCTTTCTAGTATTTATATATGCAGACTCCTAGTTCTAAATTAAATATAAATTTTGATTATTCTGCCGCAGTTTACCAAGGCACTTGTCTAAAGAAAAGCTTGCTCAATATGGAACAATGGAAGAATTACACTCAAAGGCCATTCACACTGGGGTTTATCTGAGCTAACGGAGTCATTTCCATGTGTCGACTAGCTCTGCTATGCTGCAGTTCAGATTTTTCAACTTGCTTCCTTATGGGGAAAAACTGGTTTTCGACATGGGTCAGCTACGTCAGGTGTGTCCGTTAGCTCAGATAAGCCTCAGTGCGAAAGGCCCTTAAAAGTATGTTCCCACTGGGGTTTACCTGAGCTAACGGGGTCAGTTCCATGTGTCGACTAGCTGAGCTGTGCCTGCAGTTCAGATTTTTCAACTTGCTGCCCTATGGGGAAAAACTAATTTGGGAAATGGCTCGGCTAAGTCGGCTGTGTCCGTTAACTGAGATAAACGTCAGTGTGAAAGGCGCTCAGATAAACCCCAGTGGAAACTGCTCTTAAAAGTCGCTTCACCTCTTAGAACCAGGCACAGAGGTTCAACCCTTGCCCTCGCACCTTGGAGAGAAAAGCGCATTGCTTTTGCGATACCGATCGTTGACTATGATTTGCTAGTTGCCAGTCGCTCGGGCTGTTTGTCGCAAAGGGACATTACCGAGCGTCCCTGGGACGCCGTCCCAGATTACTAGAACTATCTGCTCTAAGATTTGCCAGACCCGGGTCGGCAATAAGTAACTTTTCCGGAGCCTCCAAAACCATTAGGTTCATAAGTTCTATACCCCCGTGGCTGAGACTGCCTAGGTACAGATCCTAGCCAATAGCTTCGCAGAGTTCTATACGTCGATCCCCAGGGGAGAAAAAGAAAGAGATACCAGATAACAATAGCTATAGCAGATATTATTTCCAGATAACAGTGGCCGAAAAAGAAAAATTATTAACCGCTTCTTCTTCACGTAAGTTTAAATTCAACCACATTGTTCACATTCTCATGTAAGTTTTCATATTTTTTGCCATTTTTAACAGAGAATCTTCTTTTTTAATAATATTCCTCTATTCACGGCTGTTCCTTTTGTTTCGAATACTGTTATGAATTGATAGCTCTTGTCGTTAGGTGACGCTCCGATCGTCCTGTCTCAGATGTTATTCTATAACTTAACTTTAGTTTGATGGAAGATCGAAGATGTTACGCCTAATAATAATACAGGCGTGTGCCTAATAATAAAGCTTGTAACCTTTGTATTATATGTAAATAAATTTGTGTGTATTAATAACGAAGCGGAATCATCACTTATATCTGGATTTAATGCTCGAACAATGGTAATGTAGTGACACCATGAATGGTAATGAAATTAGTTACTACAAATACTGATTTAATTGACATAAGAAAAATTAGTATTTTTATAGTAATTGCAGATTAACTGTTGATTGTACCGGGTGATTCTTTTTCTTATGATTTTAAACTGGTCTCTGGCTAAACGTTATTTTAAAATAACGGATCTATTCTCGGTACAACCTCAGAAAATCGGGAGTTAGTAGTATTTTAAATAATAATTAATAAATTAGATAACTAGTAGACGAAAGAAAGGAATTTGTAACTATATTTCCGAATTTTTAATTATATTTTGCTAGAGATATTATTTTTTAAATATATTAATATAGCAACAAAAGCTATCTCTTTCATTCCATTAGGTTTTAAAAAGTTAAATATGAAAATCACAGCCTGAATATCACAATCTATGATAATAGCTTTGTAGAGTAATCAACGCATGCGAGTAAAAACAAAAAAAAATGTCAAAAGTAATGAAAAAAATTTTCTTCTAACGAGATCTTATTGAAATTCTTTATCGTTTTCATGTAAAAAATAGTTGCATCGTTAAACAGAAATCCTCCATAGAGGTCCTTCTTGGTAAAACTTGCTATACTTGTACAGAAAACATCAAACCAGTAAACGAGCGTAATTTCCAATTTGCATCAACGGCAAGCACCAAACAAAACTCTAAAATCTGGCTTATACCCTAGAGCCCCTTCTTTACAAAATGCTCATGAAAGAAACCTCTGAGCAAGCTTTCAGAACTTCTTATCTCCTTCGACTTAGATGTTTTCCTAGGACTGAAAGTCTGCAACCCTGGAGGAGGAAGTCAATTGATTGAATGAGGAGATTCACGCAACGATGTGCTCAGGCTATAAAGGAAAAATCGCATTTCCTCAAAAGCTATTCTTGGGTAAAAAAAGAAAGGAAAAAAAAGAACTAAATTAATCTGTATGTAAGGTATATCCTCTCAGCAACCGAAGCCTGTGCACTGATGCATTTGAGTTGAAAAGAACTAAAAAAATGTCGCAGGAGGGATCATTGTTATATTACACTTTAAACTGAATCCAAGAGAAAGACGTTATATATCAAAACTGCATGACCGTTACCATATATATTTTTGACATTCGTTACAATACTTTTTATTGCGTTGAAAGAGACAAACTGGACGATTAATTTTTATTCTTTCGTTAATACACTCACTTCCAAAAGTTAAGCACGAAGATGTAAAATGAAAAAAAAAAAAAAAATCAACAAATACTGCTTTGATTGACACAAAATTCGGCAGGAAAGTAGCATATATATTTATGCATAAACCCAAATCAATAATTATATACAGAAATGAAAACAATATTAAATTTTTGTAAGTTATCAGATAATGACTTAACAGAATTATATATAAAGTAAAAACAAACAGCATAAAATAAAAAAGGACATTAATAGAGTATGTGATCCCCCCTCATCTGTATACAAAGTTCACACTTTGTGACCATTCTTCCAATTAGGTGGTCAACCACCGCAAAATTAAGCAATCGCCATTCTTCTTGTAGAGCAGTTTCCTGCTCAATAAGAGTGGCTGGAGGTGGGAAACGTGAATATACAACACGGCTGAGAGCATCCCAAAGATTTTCAATGGGATTAAGGTCGGACGAATATGCTGGCCACGCCATACGCGCAATCCCTTTACTCTCCAGGTAGTCATCCACGATGCCAGTTCTATAGGGACGTGCGTTATCGTCCATTAAAACAAAAGTAGGGCCAACTGCTACAACGTACAATCTCACAATGGGTTCTAGGACCTCATCTCGATACTGGACAGCGGTCAAAGAACCCCGTTTAAAGATGTGCAGGTCGGTGCGGTAACCTAATGAAATCCATGCCCACACCATAATGCTTCCGCCTCGGAATGCGTGTTCGGTGATGTTTTCGGACTGATTGCGTGTTCGTTGTTCACGCCATATCCTTGTACGCTTGTCATCTGGCTCCAGAGCACATCTTGATTCATTAGTAAACGTGACATTGCCCCAGTCAGACACATTCCAATTGACATGTTCCCCGCACCACTGTAATCGTGCTCTCTTGATTGGGCGAATAGAGGAACACAAACTCGAGGTACCCGGGCGTACAGTCCACTCATATGTAATCTTCGGCGTACAGAAGCTGCAGATATCGCCTTACCAATGGACGCTGTAACCATAGATGTCACACGTGTGGAGGTCACTCTATGATTCCGCTTGGCTACAATAGCAATATATCGATCTTCCGCGGGAGTTGTAATTCTTGGGCGACCGGCTACGGGCCTTCGGGCAACTATCTGTGTGGTTTTGAATTGTAACCCTTCATAAAGCTGGCTTCTTATAAGACTGCCATTTTTGCATATTTCTTGACATGAAAGCACTATTGGCTGTTACCTAACATATTTGCATACTTCGATCTACCTCTACAGCGAATTGCATTCTCTTCAATTCTGATTGGCTTCCAGATATCAGCATTTTCCTCTCCGTGCTTAACTTTTGGGAGTGAGTGTAGTTAAAGTTAATTTAAAAGTTGTCCTAATTTTTCTTTGTGACATACATCCGCTCAGGCAAGAAAATTACCCAAAATGAGAGGCTGCAAAAGAGGATTTGCTGTTGTTGTTGTTGACTAATGCTCACTTGTCTCACCTATAATCAGCCCAAGCCCACGAAACTCCTCGAGGCAAGAAGCGCAAGACTACGTCTGTCATTGGCAACAGCGCTGAGCACCTTTCAAGTGAGAGTGCGATTTAGCTCAGTTCCGCCTTAGTTCTGATGAAGAGCACTTCGGAGGACGGGTCTGAGAGTCTCCCACTCTTTTCCCCTACCATCAACCTCTCTAGATGACTTTCGGCTCGCCGCATATTTAGAATGCCCCCATGCCGCACAGACATAATACATTCACAAACATTTATACCTCCTCCGAGATTCGTACCCGGGCCCTTTGCCACAGCAGTAAGCGGCGCTGACCACTATACCAGTTGGGAGGCAAAAGAAAATTTTAATCTAATGAGATTATCCGCAACTCGTGCTTAGCGGAATGAACCCGTCGTTTTACTTGAGAGAAATTAGCACCACACTCTAGTTGCCTTACCATTACTGGAAAGTGACTGGCAATAGCTATCACGAACAGATATTTTGTTTGAGAAACATTTCAAAAGTATTTGTCCAAAGCTAATTAGCTACGAATTTTGCTACTGCCGAGACGTAAAAGTGACCTTCTGACTTCTTTACACTATATATATACACTTTAACCTAAAACTAATATACTTATATAACTTATACTACATATACACTTATATAACTTACATTATATACATATATAACTTACACTCCTTATATATATTTACTTATATAACTTTAATTGTAACCCACTAGGACAGTGCTCCGCAACCTTTTCTCACCTGCGACGCACAAAAAAATCTTTCTGAAATTTCGTGGCACACCAAAGAGTTCCGAGTTATCAAGGAAGTGCCGAAAAAATTCAAATGCTGACACACTTACAATCACACACACAACCACACAACAGTGAAATATATAAAAACATTTAAAATAGACATTATTTAGGGAAAAAAATGTCATTGTGTATTAAATACATGATAAAAAATTGCAAAATTATTATGTATTTGACATTATTATTATTATTAATGTATTGGCAAATACATGTATTTGATTGCGGCACACCTATATCCTACTCATGGCACACCGGTTGCGGAGCACTGCACTAGGAACTCATAAATAAAGTTTCACTGGATTTTAAAGCTCTTCCTATGTGAAAATTTATTTTAGTAAAACCAATAACTCGCCTACGTGACAGTAAAGTAAATAACAGAACATCAAGTGCCGTTACGGAAGCATATTTTGTAAGAATAATTTGCTAGTATAATTAAAATTCCATCAACTGTATTTTGTAAATAAATTACGCAGCCATACCAGGAATGATGGACGTATTTCACAAATGCTCAATATCTCCTTTTTTAACTCTTCGTAAGAAGTAAAGGATGTATTGAAATCACGAAAAATTTCGGATATCCTGTTTCAAAGAAAATATCCATTTTGACCGGTCTCAAATTTATCTGAACGATGTTTTTGCGTGACATCTGTTCGTACGGAGAGAATAAATGACTCTCTTTTTTTTCCAAAACGGTTTGATATTGGATTTGAAGTAGATTCAGAAGAGATTTTATCACAAATTTTTACTTAAAAACAAAATTATCCCTAGTAATTTTCGCGGAATATGAAGCTGAAAATTAATCAGTATAGATAAAAAGTAAGAAATCTAGAATCAATTCCATAAAAATTTACTTCCTATTCTGTTATTTGGTTCGGTACTTTTATACATAAATGCTGATAATTTGTGCTTTTTTTGCTTGCAAAGGTGATTGAATTATGTTATTCTTATGTTCTGGTTAAGATTTTTATAAAGTTAAACTGCGTGCAATTTTTGTAGAATTCTCGATAAACACACATATGACATTATCGACAAAAAGACACTGAAGTTGGTGCCCTAACTTCAATGTTGTTTTGCTTAGTGGAGCCAAAAGTTAACTTTCATTTTTGTGCACCGAAAGTTTTATCTTCCTCCTCGCTGGCCGAGTTGCTTGTTTTTTTTTAAAAAATAGTAAATAAGTAGAAAGCTGTATTTGAGTAAAAAGCTGTATTTGGTGTTTCAGGTTTTTCTATATTTCCCAATTTTTATGAATATGTTTTGAGTTTTTATTTATTTTTGGCTAGCCACAAAGTGAGAGCCGAAATAATTGAATAAGAAATATATCTCTAATGAAAATTCGAAGAAATAAGTTTAGATGAAGTGCAGCAAAACAAATCTGTATTATTTAATAGGCTTTACAATAAATATTTTAAAAATTAAAAGTTTTTAAAATAAATATTTTAAAAGACAACCTGTCTTTTCTTGCACCCGACACGGGTGTTCTAACGTTATACAGCATTCTTAAATTAAAACCATACTTTACTTTGTTACATATATATATATACTAATTAATAATTTAAAATAAAATTAAAGTATAAAATCCCGAAGACACTACAACTATCAGTATTTGTACAAATGTGTCAATTTTGAATTATTTACTTTAGCAAATAACCATCTGATTGTTTAATTGGCATAATAAAAAATGTCATAACCGAAATAAATGTTGTGAAATATATATTTTCCTTAAGAAATACATGCATAATGTTGAATCATAATTCGTGAATGAAGAAATTTAATAAATAATACACAAAGTGTGTGAAGCATCGATAAAATATAGTGTAATTACAAAAGTTAAGATGAATTATGAAAGCTAATAAAATAATACTTTGCCCATAAATTATTAACAGAATAAAATGCACTTTTTTCATATATTTTCAACAGCATAAAACGCACTTTTGAAATACAGCAAAGACTTGGCAATAGTTATTATTTTTACTAACCAAGATTCCAATTGTAAGTAACTTCGCCTAATCAAAATAAAATTCTCTGTTTATATTTTACGCGAACGTAACTCAAATATGCATGGTGGATTCCAAAAGGAAAAAAAAGCAATACTCTGCTAAATATAATTTCTTCCTGCTTGCATTTCATTACTCTAATCGCATGCTAATTCTAGAAATGTGCTCTTACTTACACAGTTTTGTTTAATTTATAAATGTAGAATAATTTCATCAAATAAAAGAATTTTAAACGTAGAGTATTTATTAATGGAACATTTCAAAGCAGCCGTGGGTACAACGCTAGATGAAAACTTGCTACGAAAACTGAACATTACTAATGGATAAAACAAAGAAATTTCCATGGACATAACCTGTAAAATCTATACAGATTACAAATAATCACCAGTTTTAACAACTTAGCTTCTTTTGTGCTAGCCTTAAACATAAAATCTCAGTTGCGTTGTACGAATTAGTTTCTTTAAAATCTAGTTAAAAAGCTTCAAGAACATTATCATATTAATGTAAATCAATCTGTTGGGTTTTCACATTATCTCAAATTAAAATAATTAAAATAGTCGAAATATAAAGTGTGTTATAAAATTTAAGTTTATTTTGTTCACGTGAAAATAATATGTAAATTATACAATGAAATATAAGCTTATTTACGCAAAGCGTTCTTCCTAATAAGATGGGCAAGTAAGTAAGTGCTCTGTGATAAAAGTATCCTAATGCATTATATAAACAAAATGTGTCCAGATTAAATATTTGATCGCATCATAGCTAATCAGGATAAATAGTAGTCTCATGAACTTACTGTTTCTTCTAATACAACTTGATTGTTGTGCGAACGCAAAAATTATGAAATGCAACGCTTTTTTTGCTTCTGCTTTGTTCATTTCAATCATATCATAATCTCGCAGAGCTTCAAATCTCAGAATAATTCATTCCCGATTTAAAAGAAGATCCCTCACTACTAACATACCTAGTTTTAACGCATTCTTCTTGTGAACTATAGAAAATCTTCTAGAAAGCATAGAAGGAATATGGGAAGCACGCAAACCTTATCCAATATTTCTTTCAATTCTTACTTGTAATAATTGAACTTTTAATGTATTTCTCTGCAAGGAAGACAAGGCTATCTGTAACTATTAGAAAGTTCAAATATCGGCTTAAAATCGGTAAAAGAGCTCTAAGCGATGTTTAAACATTAGATATTGTTACTGTGATTTTATTCCTCCAAGAATTAAAGAAATAGCAAAAGCTTACAATCTTAAACGATTCTTCGTGCTTTATGAAATTAAACTGAATATCAGTTACGGTTATTCCCAGTTCATCATGATTCTTTAAACAGATACTTCTGGCTTCGTTTTCAATATGAAAGAAGTTTGCAGAATAAAGCCAGAAATGTGCAATAAACTGTTAAATGGATGTAAGCACTAATTTGTCTTAAAGATATAATTTCGATTTATCTGGAAAACGATTTATCTTATAAGTTCGATATATCTTATAAATTATTTTCACTTTATCATGAAAAATAATAAACTGCAATAGAGTTTAAATTTCGATAGCTTCAAACTTAGACAATTCTGACTAAAATTTAAGCAAAAACGTGGAAATAGAGATAAAAAGAAAATTCAAATTGTAATAAAAACAATGTAAAACATAAAATTCTGAAAAACAGCAACATCATGTTTAGCTTAGATTGTGAATAAAACTCTATTTATTTCGATGGTGCTCAACCTAATTCCATTTTCTTTAGCTGAACAATAAAATTTTGCAAAATGGGAGGCGTGACGATATAACATTTATATTGAAAGCAAGGAGGCGGAGCGAAACCAGCACGAGCTCAATGCTACGCTGACTACCAATAAGTATTTGGACACCTGTGATAGAAAAGAAGAACTAACTTTATTCAAAATCAATAGTTGGTAGAGCCTCCACGAGAGGTAATTACAGCGTGGACCCTCCGGGGCATACTTTCCACAAGTCTTTGTATGACAACTAGTGGTATTTTCTTCCACTCGGCTTGGAGAAGATATAGAAGTTCCTTCATCGATTTTGCACGGGTAGTGCACCCCTGAATTCGGCGATGCAACTCGTCCCAGAGGTCCTCGATAGGGTTCAGATCTGAACTCTGGGCAGGCCAGTCCATTCGATGAACTCCATTGGCACCATACCAAGCCTTGGTTAACGTCGAAACATGACAACTGGCATTGTCGTCCTGAAAGTAACAGGGGTCCAACCCGTAAAACTGCCACAACGTAGGAAGCACATTGTCATCCAAAATAATGCAGTAGGCATCGGAGTTGAGCTTACCATGAATGGGGACCAAGGGTCCCAGGCCATACCAGGAGAAACACCCCCAGACCATAATTCCACCTCCGCCGAACTTGACTGTTGGCACAATGCATTCTGGCAGGAGACGTTCTCCAGGTAGACGCCAGACCCAGACCCTGTAATCCGAACGGTAAAGGGTGAACCTTGATTCGTCACTCCAAAGAACCCGTTTCCACTGATCTACGGTCCAATTTCGATGTGCTTTGCACCACATTAACCGAGCAGCGCGCTTGGACTTTGTGATCAAAGGCTTATGGGCAGCAGCACGATCATGAAAACCAAGCAGATGTGCTTCCTTTACGGATGGTATTCATTGAAACAATACTCCCGGATGCCTGTTGAAACTCCTCGCGGATGAGGGCCATCGGTTGGGTGCGGTTCTTCCGAATTTCTCTGGACAGCACTCGTCGATCTCTATCTCCCAGTTTCGTTGGTCTGCCTACTCGGGGCACATTCCGACAATCACCGCTCACCTTCCACTTCTTAATCACATAGGCCACTGTCGATTTTGGGTACTTCAGATCGCTAGATATGTCCCTTAAGGATCAGCCACATTTGTGATACCCGATAATTATACCTTTCTCGAAATCAGAGAGCTCCGAACTCCGAGGCATCTTGCATGCGACTAAAGCCGATGCTGTTTCCTACACGATATTATACCGGCGGAGTCCGTGACGTACCTTAGGACCGCAGATATCGTCATTTGCATAAGTGTCCAAATACTTATTGGTAGTCAGTGTATATGCCTAGGAATATAACAATAAAGTGTAAAAAAGTTAGGATTTTAAATTTTCCGCCAATTGCTTTTGTTATGAGTATGATCTTCGGTGTCCCCATTTTGAAGAATCGATTTCGATGCCTGTTCCATACAAAATAGTATTTCCGATTCAAAATACTGGCGGATGGTGCGAGATCTGTGAACTGCGCCTTAATGTCATTAAAAATGGTATCAAGTCTCCTGGCTGGAGGAAAAGAGTAAATACACTAAGCAAGGATTGTAATACTCCACATGCAGTCCCAATACCGGTGAGAGAAACTGTTCAGAAACGCGAAGCTGCCGATATCAATTACTGCCCCGAAACCTTAAAAATATCGCATTCTGCAGGTGCTCCTGCTGTGACAGCGAATTCTGCAGTGACAGCGAATGCGAAGCATTCTTCATACCAACAATCATCATGAATCATTCTGCAGACCAAACCATGTAGAGAGCCCAGAACCCCACTGCTGTGTAAACCAGTTGAGGCGACATATAAGTAAGCAACTTTGTGCAAGGGTGTTGAATGGAAATCGCTGGTCATTTTGCATATGGCTGGTCACCATGAAACTGCTTGTAAACAGCTTACGAAGATACACGTCTCCCATTAAAGTTGCAAGCCAGTAAGTGAACTAATTAGGATTTACTGAAGTGTGTTGTGCATTCAGACACAATAAGCATAATTCTGAGTGATTGTGACACCAGAACATTCACATACATGCTTCGTGCCAGAGTCGCTTCTCTAAGATATCGTTTACTTTTGATTACCCCAAAAGCATAAAAATATCGCATTTTGCAGATGCTACTGAAGTGACAGCTAATTTCAAGCATTCTTCATACCAACAATCATCATGAATCATTCTGCAGACCAAACCATGTAGAGAGCCCAGAACCCCACTGCTGTGTAAACCAGTTGAGGAGACATATAAGTAAGCAACTTTGTTCAAGGGTGTTAAATGGAAATCGCTGGTCATTTTGCATAGCTGGTCACCATGAAACTGCTTGTAAACAGCTTACAAAGATACACTTCTTTCATTAAAGTTGCAAGCCAGTAAGTGAACTAATAAGCATTTACTGACGTGTGTTGTTGTGCATTCAGACACAATAAGCATAATTCTGAGTGATTGTGACACCAGAACATTCACATACATGCTTCGTGCCAGAGTCGCTTCTCTAAGATATCGTCTACTTTTGATTACCCCAAAAGCATAAAAATATCGCATTTTGCAGGTGCTACTGAAGTGACAGCGAATTTCAAGCACTCTTCATACCAACAATCATCATGAATCATTCTGCAGACCAAACCATGTAGGGAGCCCAGAACCCCACTGCTGTGTAAACCAGTTGAGGCGACATATAAGTAAACAACTTTGTGCAAGGATGTTGAACTTTGAGCAAGGGGGCCTTTTGATTATCCGACCTTCGGCATTCATTTCAATTTGAGCTATTTCCAAATGCTATTAGCCTCTTTCGAGATGGTATCTAACACGCCTGTTACCTGTTATATCTGAGATGATGTCGCAAACACATTTTCAAAATTTGGTTATTTCGATTTTTCACCTGAAGTCCATAATGTATATATAAAAGCTCTAAACAAAAAAATATGCTTTAATGCCAAGCATGTTACCCTGTTGAAAATTATTGGTATCAGAATTTCTATTTCGAATAAGATTCCGCGAGTATATACTTGTTGTGCATACAATGTTTGTGCTTACATGTCCTTTTTTTTGCCAAATATGCTCCTGATTTTGTATGCTACTGAACTTTTGAAAACCAGGATTTGAAAACTATCAACCTTAAATTTGTTCTCACATTGGGGTTCTCATTTTATAATGTTTCTAAATACTTCGTTTCTAAGCTTGAAGTATGTTTGATAATCATTATCAAAATACTTCTAAGAGTTAAGCAAATCCTGTTTAACAACACAATAAAGAAAAGGGTTTTGCATTCTTTATTGTATTGCTACTTTTAATACTTTTAATACCAAGAAGAATTATGAATTTAAATATTCACTGAGATTCTGCATATTATCCGAGAAAAGCATTAAAATAATACGTTTTGAGGAACAGAAAATTAAAGCGACAAATTCTGTTACGTTGATAAGAGATTTCTTCTTCATATAGGACCCTTAAATCTCAAAAGTAGGAAGGATTTTATTATATAATATTTCAAGCTATTCAAGGCATATTAGCAAAACAAATAGCTAAAACGTTCAGTTTTCAACTTCTTTAATATAAAACAGTAAACAAACAATAACTGAAGTTTAAAAATATTTATTGACATGTAATGAAATATGTAAATCTTTGAGAAGAAATATTTGTATGTGAAAATATTTTGCACCTCACAAAGCGTTTCTTAGCGTGCGTTTGACATCCTTTTAGATGAAGATAATTAATTTACATTATCTGATAAATCACAGATTTCAAAATGCTTCTGAGATGCTACTTTCATATGTAGTACAGACACTATCTACCAATACGTATTTTGATACCTATGCAAATCATATCTGCGGTTCCGAGGTTCCGATATACATCACGCCCTTTGCCGTTAAATATCATACAGGAAACACCATTGACATTAGCCGCATGTAAGATGTCACGAAGTGCAGTTATCTGATTTCAAGAAAGGTAAAGGTATAATCGCCGCGTATCACAGGAATGGTTGATCTTTAAGGGGCATGTCTAACGAGGTGAATTACTCGAAATCGACAGTGGCCTACGTGATTAAGAGGGGGAAGGTGAGCGGTGATTGTCGGAAAGTCCCAAGTAGGCAGACCCAAGAAACTGAGAGATAAGACCGATGGATACTGTCCAGAAAAATCGAAAATATTCGCACCCAATTGATAACCCACATGCTCCATAATCTTTAGTAAGCATCCGGAAGTGTTGTTCCTATGAATACCATCCGTAAGGAAGCATATCGGTTTGGTTTTTTATAGTCCTGCTTCCTTCCATGAGAATTTGATCACAAAGTCCAACCGCGCTGCTCAGTTAATGTGGTGCAAAGGAAGTTGACAGAGGACCGTAGATCAGTGGAAACAGATTATCTGAAGCGACTAAGCAAGGCTCACCATCTACCCTTCGGATGGCATGGTCTGGGTCTACCGTCTGCCTGGATAATGCTTCCTACCAGACTACATTATGCCTATAGCAAATTTCGGCGGATGTGGAATTATGGTCCGGTTGGTATGGACTGGGACCCTTGGTCTAAATTCATAGAAAGCTCAACGCCAGTGCCTACTTTACTAATTTGGATTACAGTACGCTTCTTATGTTGCGGCAGTTTTACCGGTCGGACCCATGTTACTGTCAGCTGTAACATTGCGAGGTCCTCCATGTACTGATATGGCGACAATGGGGTTAAACTAATGGACTGGACTTCTCACAGCTTAGACCTGAGCCCTATAGAGAACTTCTGGGACAGGTTGGATCTCCGGATTAAGGTGTACAACATCCGTCCAACATCGGTGAAGGAGCGCATATGGTCTGCTACAAGGCAAGTAGAAGAAAATACCAATAGCCATCACATAAGCACTTGTGGAAAGTATGGCCAAGTACCGAGGTTGTAACTGCGGCTCCTAGAGGCTTTACCAACTACTGAATATGATTTTATTTTTTTTTCTGTCACAGATGTCCAAATACTTATTGAAAAATAGAGAATTTCAACAGAAACAAAAAAAAAAAAAAAAAAAAAAAAACCACACATTTTTATTATTTTCTAGGGGGTAATTGTTCATTTTATATTACTTAATTTAGTAGTAGTAGCGACTGAAATTCCAAACTGCTTTCTGAAAATGTTCCTGTTCGTAAACTAATTAGCTAAATTTTAAATACATTTCTGTGTGATACAAGCATTTCCTAAAAGGAAATCGTAAAATGTTTAGAAGGTATATAGCAGTTTACTCTGTTCTTAGTACTTCACATTCAGCATTGTGGGTAACCGGATTGTTTTGCATATGTTAGACTATTTAATTGGAACAAAGTCCTCAGCATTTATGCCTTGGGAGAGGAAGCTTTCGTAAATGACTTTTTAAAGGATATCGGCTTTCATTGGCAATGTACGTGGAAAAAAGCCACCAAAGGTCTTATGAAGTGATTGTCTTCCAACACCTGGACATTTTCCAACATCGAATTTGGAACTCTGTGCACTCTGAGAGTTTAGACTCAGATTCGGGGCTGAGCTCCAACTGGAAGATGTAGCTTTTATTTCCTTATTCCGCTTGTAGTATTCTTGATAAAATATTAAAGCATGATTTTTATCTTGCAAACATTGCAATGAAATTTAAAACCAAATCTTTAGAATGTTTCCATACTTGTAAAATTTCAGTTTAATATTTCTAAGATACATAGAATGAAGATACCAGCATTATGTTTCTTAAATGATACCACAGTTAGTTTGATATTTAGCTATTTCCCATATTCCTAACCTAAATTTCTGTTCATTTGCAGTCCAATAACTTTTCTGTAAACATCATTTTTTCAAACTGTTCCATCTCTAGTTGAATCAATAAAGAGCTGAGTTCTAATATCTTGGCCATTTAAAAGGTAAAAGCCATTACGTTTTTCAAAACAAAAAATATAAACAATCAGATTTTCTCCTGCCAGAATTCGAGCCATGAATTTTCGATTGTTAAATGGACGAGCTAAACATACCACATAAAAGAACGAACAATAGGAATTTAATTAATTTTGAAAACGAATACTTTTCAGTATTCCTATAAAAAGTACACGTGCATAATAGTAGAATAAAATTATAGCTACTAACACCACGTGCACAAATTTTAATCATTGTATGTTAATGTAATGAATGATGGCATTTCTGGTGTATCTGTTCTCTCATCTATCTAGCATCTGAAAAATCGATAGCGCATAAACCACAATAGAATAAATGCACTCTTTAAAATTCACTGTATTTCTTTACCATAGCGACACTCTGGACCTAGGCTTGCTTAACGCATTACATCTCATTCATTTTATAACTCAAGAGAGCACAAAAATTATATCATCCGAAGAATTACAACATATTCTCTTCAAGTACTATAGTAAATTTAAAACGATATTTAAAAGAAATTGAACTAATAAAAGAGAAACAGTTTTTCGCGATTCAGCGCCGCTTACCTAATGCGCATGCGCTACTAATTAATTCAGTTCTCACTTCGCGACAAGGCAAAAGTACATAAAAATTCAAAATATTTTCATTAAAATTTCAAAGATAAAGGAAAACATAAAGCACCAAGTACTGTTAAAACAATTTAAAAAACAATTTTTAAATTGATCAAAATGTCTGTATTGAAAATTATGAAGTAAATCTTTAATACTTATTTCCTCTAATAAATTCCAGAATGGATTAAGCATGATTTAATTCGCAATAATAAAAGAAAGCGTTATTGGTAAGCTTTTGAATAAAAAACTGTAATTTTTTGCAGATATGCTTAGAAATATATCTACTTTTTAAAAACCTTTAGTTCAAACCTTTATAAAGAAATATAAAGGTTTAAACTTTTATAGGTTATATTTTTATAGGTAATATTTTTCTAAATATTTATTTAAAAATACAAATTTTTAAAATAAATCATAAAAAATGTGAGACTTATAAATGAATTAAGCCTAAATTTCGAATTCTGGAAGAAGGAATCAAATATGTTAAATAAAAAAGGAAATATTAATAAATGTATATCAAATTCAATTAACACTGAAAAGCTAAAATTTTGACAGCTAAGTTTTAAAAACTACTCGTGCGATTTTTACAAAACTTAGCAGTTTGGCATAATTTGAGTCGTAGAATCGAAATATAGAGAAAAAATTGGTATGTCATTTCAGAAAAAATTCGAATTTTGTGTCAGATTACCTATATTAAAACAATGCTATATATAAATCTAATAGATATCCTAAGTCTCGCTTTCGAGGCATGAAAAACGCAAGTTGAATTCCTCAATCGGCCCAATAGAACGGGAGATATAGAACTGTCTTTTTTTTTTTTTTTTTTTTCCTTTAGTGTAGATGGTTCAATGTGAGGGCTTTTTGGGGGAAGAAGGACTTATTCACCGGCACATATTCACCGGTGACTAGTGACTGTATATAATGAACAAGCTTCTGAACGGTGGGCATTTAGCTGAATTAGAAGGAGTTTCTACTGTCAAACAGCAAATTGATGGATTGATGGCAGAGTTTCTGTTCTCAATAGTGAAGTTCACTGCATAAGAAATTCATATAATGACAGCAAGAAACATATCTGAAGGCTTTTAATTCCTACCTATATCTTCTTAACCCTCTCTAAAACTATTCGCGTATTATGCAAAGACCTCCTGGCAAGCGTACAAGACTCAATTCTCTATCGTAGTCAATGCAAATCGATGGGCTTCCAAAACTAAGGCCTATCATCCGACAGCCACAGCGGATATTCTACATTTTACCAGGAAACTAGAGGCTAGACTTCGAAACTGTATCCAGCACGTTAAAACTCCGCTTTGGTGAGATGTGTTTAGCGGACTTTAGCAGGCTTCATTTAGAATCTCTCGAACACAGCCCACATAAACACTCCAGAAGGAGAAAGGTGAGAACGCTGCACACTCTGTGGTGGATTCCTCCTTGAGCTGATTCCTGAAGCGGGACGCAGTATGCCTCGTGATAGATGTTGTTCTCGAACAACAAAACGTCTGAGCAAAACTTGTAGATCCATATTCGAAGGCCTGGTACTCCGTCCACTTTCCTCTGACCCTGTCATTCAAGAATTTCAAGATGTTTTCTCGCGCACATTTTCTGACGTAGGTCGAAGCAGTTGGTCATACCATAGAATTGATACAGGCATCATCCACAAATCAAACAACATTCCAGACATCTACTGATTGCCAAACAGGAAGAAGTGGGAAACTTTCGAGACAACACACAAGAAAATGATGCTATCGAGACTTCCTCAAGTCTTTTTGCCTCTTCCATCGTCTTTTCCAAAACGAAAGAGAGAATAACTACATTTTGCGTTGACTATCGCCGGTTAAACGATGCCACGGAGAAAGCTATGCGCTTCCTAAAATTGACTACATTCTGAGCACTCTTCCTGGAAGCAAGCCTTTTCCAAGCTTAATTTAAAGTGTGGATGTTGAGAAGTAGAAATACAACCTGATGACTGACAAAAAACAGCATTTACTACCGGACAAGAAATTTGGCAGTTCAAGGGGATGCTTTTTGAATTGTCGGCAACATTCCAACTCTAACAAAAACCGTCCTAAGCGGTCACTCCTATTAAAAGCCTATCTGTTATACCTGGATCGTATCATCATCGTCGGGAAGAGTTATGAAGAGAATTTAAAAAATATTGGGAAGGTGCTTCAGAAGTTGAAAGAAGTAAATCTAAAGTCAAGTCCTGACACTTGTAACTTTTTCAGTTACAGAGTGAGTTACTTAATACATACCCTCTCTGGCGAAGTTATGTACACAGATTCAGAAAGTATTTCAGCATATAGAGATTGGAGATGGCCCGGAAATGTCCATCAGCTGAGAAGTTTCCCTTGGTTTTTGTTCGAACTTTTCATAAAATAAAGGGCGCTGTTGCGCTAAAAGAATTCTGTGTTTTTACATTATGTAGCTGTAGTTCGTCGTTGCGATGTGTGTGTATTACTGTGATAGATTTGGTGTTTTCATTAAATATAAATGAAAGATATCGTGATGTATTTTTGTATACCAAATCAAGATCAAATTTACCACTGATGCAAACTCGTCGAAACAAAAATAGCGTTCGAACAAGAATCTTCAATGGTTATTACTTGCCTTTCGAACTTCGCATTCGTATTGTTAATCGCTTCGTAATATGTGGTGCTGTCGCCGGGAATTATCGTAATGGTGGGGTGAGCAAATAGTTTTGTTGAAAATTTGTTTGAATAGAATATTTTTTAATTGTTGAAGTAGTAAAATTGTTTCATGTCGTTGATCTTGTTTGGTAAAAATTACAACTTTAGGTTTCGCATTTACTGAATGTTTGCAGTGATATTTGGAAGTTCGGATGTATCTGCAAGTAAGAAAATGTTGTGTTTTCTTAGAATTAGAATTTGTTGTTAATGCTTTGAAGTGTGATTTGTTGTTGAATATTACAGTTTGTTTTCTTAGAATTCTAGAATTAGAATTTATTGTTAAAGTATTTGAGGGGTAAAATTTGTTGCTAGAAATTGAGAAAATGGCTAAATTGTTAAAACTTCGAACTAAGCGTGACACACATCGTGAACAAACTTTAAAGTTAGTAGAAAAGATAAACAGATATTTTAATGAATCAGATATTGGCATAGATGTATGTGATTCATATTTAGAACAGTTGAATAGTAAAATTAAAATTATTAACATACTAAATAGTGACATTGATGAATTGTTGAAAGAAGAACAAAAAATTAAGGATGAAATTAACACAGTAGAGGAATATAACGAAAAAATAATACCAGTTAAAGTAAAGTTGCAAAAAATTAAATCAATTGGAAAAGTTCAATATCAGTCAGGTGAAAAAGCAGGAAATCCAGAAAATTTTCACATAGAAAATAGAACTTTGCATTTAGAAAACATAACTAAACTTCCTAAACTTTCGCTTTCTCGATTCTATGGTGAGTTTTCAGAATATTTAGATTTTTGGAATCAGTTTTAGAACTCTGTGCATAATAATTCTAATTTAACTGAGGTTGACAAATTTTGCTATTTAAAGTCGTTATTAGGTGGTAAAGACTTTGCTAGCATTAAAGGATTCTCAGTTACTCCAGAGAATTATAAACAGGCTGTTAAAATAATTTCTGAAACATTTGGCCAAAGAGACATTTTAATAAATACTCACTTGTCAAATTTATTAAATCTGGCACCTGTAAAAAATGCTTCCAACATTCAGGCTCTTCGTAACCTTTATTTTGAAGCCCAAACTTAAATTAGATGTTTAGAGGAATTAAATGTCAAATCGGAAACATACACAACAATACTGACTAACATAATACTAAAAAATCTGCCAGGAGAATTGGCTGAATTTTTTAAGCAAAATATAAATAATTGTCATGATTTACAGGAATTGATGAAGTTTTACATAATGCTATTAGTGCAAGAGAAAAAGCATTCCGTATTAATTCTAATAATGTATCATCATATAATAATTTTCATTCTAACCAACACAAACAAAACAATTTTCGAAATCAGAAACGAAACTTCCCTCCGAGTCGCGTGTCAGTAACAGAATTTAGGGCGAAAACTTCCGAAGTTTGTTTATTCTGCGGTCAAGGTCACTGTAAGACTGAATGTGAAAACATGGCTGTACAACTAAAAAGGGATAAATTAATTAAGGAAAGGAGATGTCTGTTATGTTGTAACACAAACTCTTTTGTGAAAAAGTGTAATGCTAAACAGTGTTCATTCTGCTTTGGTAGACACGCCAAAGCTATTTGTTTTAAATTTGAAAATTCTAGCAAGTGTAAATCTAATTCAAAACCGAAAGAAGAAAAACCAAAGGAATTGGAAATTCAGCCTACTATTTCGAATTCAGTTGTAAATGGTAGGAATGTGATTTTATTGCAGTGTGTTAGGACAGAAATTGTTGGTCGTAAATCGTCAGATATAGTTATTGCAATGTTTGATAACGGTAGTGAAAAGAGTTTTATTAAAAGAAATGTTTCTATGAAGTTGGGATTAAAATGTCTAGGGTCAGAAACATTAAAGATTTATTCATTTGGAGCAAAGGATCCTAGGTTGCAAACATGTCGCAAAGTTGAAGTAAGATTGCGAAATATTTTAGATGGAAAAGAAGTCGTAGGTTCATCTTTACAATATGGTAACTGGTAGTTTGGCGACATTTTGGAGGCGATAAAGGTTACTACCTGGCACTTTGGTAATAATGTGAGCAGTACTCAGTTCCGATTACGCATTATTTTGTGTGAGGGAAATGAGAGATCATGGGATATGTCATGGGATATTAATGGACGAATTACGGTTCTTTAATCGGAAAAGGGGAGAAATCGGGAAAAAATTTGGACATTTTGTATTTGGCTTTATTCTGTGTTGTGTGAAACAGTGTTCGTGAATTTTTGGATCCCATGGCCGTAACTAAAGTGAATTCGAAATGGGTATTTATGTATGTATTAATTTAATGTATGTGCTCATTTATATTTTAAGTAGTGTTTTTGAATTTAATTATATTTTAATTAAATGATAGTTATTTTGTGAATTTTATGTTTGTAGGAATTTGGTATACGTTTTAGTTGAAGTAAACGTGCATGGAAATAATTTAAATATCTGACAATAAGTATTTGTAATGGTTGCGGTATGAATTCGTTGGTGACGTGTATAATGTAATAGATGATTTAGAGGTAAATGTTTTTGGATATTTTATTTATTTTATATGTGGAAATGTTCATTACTTTTTCGCAATCAGGTAATTTCATATATGTTCTTTTTACCGGGTTTAAAGATTGAGAAAATTGTCATGTATTTTCGTGAAATTTTTCTAATTTATGAGAAAAAAGCAGTGTACATGGATATAGTGAAGAGTGTGCGCAATGCCATTTTTGTGCAATTCTGGGATGTTTTTTTAAGTAAAAATAAGTCGGCGTGTACATGGTTTAGTGATATTTTAATTAAATGATAGTTATTTTGTGAATTTTATGTTTGTAGGAATTTGGTATACGTTTAAGTTGAAGTAAACGTGCATGGAAATAATTTAAATATTTGATACTAAGTATTTGTAATGCTTGCTGTATGAATTCGTTGGTGACGTGTATAATGTAATAGATGATTTAGAGGTAAAAGGTTTTGGATATTTTATTTATTTTATAAGTGGAAATGTTCCTATTTGGAAAGGGTAAATACTTTTTCGCGATCAGGTAATTTCATATATGTTCTTTTTACCGGGTTTAAAGATTGAGAAAATTGTCATGTATTTTCGTGAAATTTTTCTAATTTATGAGAAAAAAGCAGTGTACATGGATATAGTGAAGAGTGTGCGCAATGCCATTTTTGTGCAATTCTGGGATGTTTTTTTAAGTAAAAATAAGTCGGCGTGTACATGGTTTAGTGATATTTTAATTAAATGATAGTTATTTTGTGAATTTTATGTTTGTAGGAATTTGGTACACGTTTAAGTTGAAGTAAACGTGCATGGAAATAATTTAAATATTTGATACTAAGTATTTGTAATGCTTGCGGTATGAATTCGTTGGTGACGTGTGTAATGTAATAGATGATTTAGAGGTAAAAGTTTTTGGATATTTTATTTATTTTATATGTGGAAATGTTCATTACTTTTTCGCGATCAGGTAATTTCATATATGTTCTTTTTACCGGGTTTAAAGATTGAGAAAATTGTCATGTATTTTCGTGAAATTTTTCTAATTTATGAGAAAAAAGCAGTGTACATGGATATAGTGAAGAGTGTGCGCAATGCCATTTTTGTGCAATTCTGGGATGTTTTTTTAAGTAAAAATAAGTCGGCGTGTACATGGTTTATGTGTATGTGTTATTTTGAAAAACGCGTAAGGAGTATGGTATTGTGCACTTTTTCCCAATTTTGCAGTGAATATTTGTCATGATTAAGCAGTTTTGTTAGATAAAATTTCTAGCATAAGTGTAATTCGGCTAGTAGATTGTTGGAAGAAGCGTTGAGTAGATAAAAAGAAAAGAAACATGTCTTTACTTCGTGAAGACAAAATGGCGGCGGGAAAAAAAAAATAGAGGGTTGCTGTAGGAGAGTTGGTCGCCAAATTTTCGCCAAAAAAAACGCCAAGTTACCATAATGTAAAGATCAACCAAGTCGTAATACAGGCGTTGGAAACACATGAAATTTCGAGGGCTGCGATTAATTTGCCGAATGAGAGTACAAGAGCTGAAATGGAAGCCAAGGGATTAACGTGGGGATATAATCAAGCGTCAGATGATAATGAAATTTCCTTGTTTATAGGTATAGATTTTTATTGGAATTTGACAAAAGGTTTTGAAAGGTTAAGTACGTCATTGGTAGCTGTAAATACTGAACTTGGATGGTCCTTGCAGGGAAATTGTGGTGATATGAGTAAAACGGCTGCTGTAAACTTGGTTTGGGGTGATCAAAGCACTGTGTCAGCTGAACTCAGGCGTTTCTGGGAACTAGAAAGTTTAGGTATTGAAAACAAGGAAGCGGAATGTTTGACTTTAGTGGAACAGGAGATACTTGATGAATTTAATAATTCTGTTGGGTTCGTAGATGGAAGGTATTGTGCAAAGTTGCCTTGGAAACCAGGTATGCAGGAGAAATTAGAAAATAATAGAGAAGTGGCTCGGAAACGTTTCGATGGTCTGGTTAGGAGATTTAGAAAGTAAGTACAGCTTTTTATGAGGTTTATGAGCTTTTTTTTACATCAAGTAAGTACAGCTTTTTATGAGGATTATAAAAGGGTAATTGATGATTATCGTAGGGAAGGTATCATTGAGAATTCGTCTTCAGGTATTGAAGTGTCAAATTCTGAGCAGTCATTCTACTTACCCCACCATGCGGTCATTCGTGAGAACAAATCTACTAGTCGACTTCGAATCGTGTTTGATGGTTCTTCTCATGAAGGAAGACAACTTTCAGTTAATGACTGTTTATTTAAAGGACTAAACTTGTATCCAAATCTATTTGAAATGATTTTAAAGTTTCGACAAAATACAATTGCCTTCACAGCAGATATAAAGCAAGCGTATCTACAAATTTTGATCGATCCTAGTGATAGAAAATTTACTAGATTCTTCTGGTCTGATGATATCGGTTCTAATTCATATCAAGAAATGAACTTTAGTAGAGTTTTATTTGGACTAAACCCAAGCCCATATTTATTAGCTGCAACTCTGAAATATCAATTTGATAAATGTGAACAAGAATTTCCTGATACTTGCGAATTACTATCAGAATGGTTTTATGTCGACGATTTGATTGGAGGCGAAGAAGACTTGCAAGCGGCATTGAAAATTACGACTGAAAGTGTAGAAATTCTCAAAAGATGTGGCATGATATTACGAAAATGGAAAACCAATTCCATGGAACTGCGTAAGCTGTGGAAAGAAGCTGAGTTCGACATCGATGAGGAAAAGAGCTCAAGTACGGTACTTGACTCACCATCCAAGGTGTTGGGTCTAGTTTGGATACGGACAGTATATCGTTCAACGTGAAAGAACTATCAAAGTTTTTCAAGAATGGAACTGCTTCGAAAAGGTTTATTCTTCGAGTAGTGGGTCGTATTTATGATCCTATCGGATTTCTTGGACCTTTCATCATAAAGCTGAAGTGCATTCTACAAGAACTGTGGACTCATGACATGGACTGGGATGACAAACTTCCATCGTCACTGGATCACAAGTGGCAGTTGTGGTGCAGTGAAGTCGAACACTTAGAAGATCTCCAAATTCCTAGATGTTATTTTTCAAATTTGAACTGTAAATTTATTTCATTTGAAATTCATTCTTTTTCAGATTCCTCTCTTTTAGCCTATGGAACTGTGTTGTATTTAAGAGCTATATCTGAAGATGGGAGGATAAGTATCAGTTTTATTTGTTCTAAAAGTCGTGTAGCTCCTCTGAAAGGTCTTACATTACCAAGACTGGAATTAATGGGAGCTTTATTGTCCGCAAGATTAGTCCATCAAGTAAGTAAATGTCTTAAATTTAATACTTCTAGTTATTTTTGGACAGACTCGATGATTACGTTATGTTGGATTAAGGGACAATCTAGTAAATGCAAAACTTTCGTAAAAAATAGACTAGAAGAAATTCAATTTTTATCAGATACCAATAATTGGGCTCATTGCCCTGGTAAGGATAACCCTGCAGATATCTTGTCCAGAGGAATTTCTGTAGAAAATTTAGCTACAAACCATCTTTGGTGGCACGGTCCACCATGGCTAAGCCAATCACCTGAATACTGGCCTAATGAAAGAGAGAACTTAAAATCTACAAACGTAGACTTAGAGCTAAAAAAGAATTTGAAAGTACAGTGAAAAATAACTGTTTGGTAGAAAATTCGAAATTTATTTTAGATTTAAGGAAATATAGTTGTATGTTAAAAGTACTAAGTAACTGCACTTGTTAAACGGTTTGTTAATAAACTTCAAAAACGACAAAGCATTGCAGGTCCCCTCACAGCAGAAGAACTTCAAAATGCTGAAATAGACTGGATAAAACATGAGCAAAACATAGAGTTCAACTTAGAATTACAGAACCTTAAAAATGGTAAGTCGATTCCTAAAAACTCTCCACTTTCAAATTTAGCCCCATTTCTCGACAGTTGTGGTGTATTGCGCATAAAAGGAAGATTAGAAGAAGGAGCGTTTGCAAAGGATGAAGCTCACCCTATGCTTCTTCCTAAGCAGTCTAAATTTACAGAGTTAATTATTATTCGAGAACATAATAAAATTTTTCATGGTGGAGTTACATTTACGCTAGCCAAAATTAGGTCTAAATTTTGGATTCCACGAGGTAGACAAATTGTAAAACGAGTATTAGGTAACTGCCTAATTTGTCGAAAGTATAAGTTGAAACCAGCTAGACAAATAACTAGTCAACTACCTAAAAGTAGAGTTACTGAAAACCCTCCTTTTACTGTAACTGGTATAGATTTCACTGGCCCAGTTTTAATAAAATCAGGAAAGGATACGCCTCAAAAGGCTTATATAACATTATTCACATGCAGTGTTACTAGAGCTGTGCACATAGAATTAATCACAAATATGTCAACAAAAAATTTTATTTTGTCATTAAGGAGATTTTTAGCTAAGAGAAGAAATTGTAAAGTTATCATTTCCGACAATGCTAAGAGCTTTACAGCCACTAATGAAATTCTTAATGAATTTGCAAAAATTATAATAGATTCAAAATTGAAAGATTTCATATCAATAAACGGCATAACTTGGCAATATATTTCGCCTCACGCGCCTTGATGGGGTGGTTTTTATGAAAGGCTTATGAAAAGTATCAAAGATCCTTTGAGAAAGGTTCTCGGAAGGGCTCTTCTTAACTTTGAGGAAATGATGGCTATTCTATCAGAAATTGAGTTAGTGCTAAATCATGGACCTCTTACTTATGTCCACAATGAAATAAAAGAGCCAGAAGCTCTTACACCTGCCCATTTCTTGTTTCCAGGGCAAGAAAATATTTCTTATCCTGTACATTTCGCCGACCTTTTCAGGAATGAACCATTGAACAGGCAGACTTTGACTAGGAGAAAACTGTATCAAACTATCTTATGAAACAAATTTGGAAAAGGTGGAAGGAGAATTATCTCCTCAAATTACGGTCTGCGCATACTTTTCTCAATCCATCTCCTGAAAGGAATCTTAAAAAGGGTGAGGTTGTATTGCTGGAGGGGTCGACGAAATCAAAATTTTTATGGCCTATTGGAATTATAGAAGAAGTTTATAAAGGTAGGGATGGGTATGTGCGTTCCTGTTTGATTCGTACTTCTCAAGGACTTTATCGAAGACCCGTCCAATTGATCTATCCTTTTGAAATTTAAAGTTATATATAATATAAGTTTGTGTCATGTATTGCATTAATTTGCAATGTAGTTTCAGAATTGATTTGTGATTCAGCATATTGATTTGTGATTATATTTACATATATTATTGATGTGTAAATTTAGTGTGCTCTTAACAGAGCACAGGTGGGGTGTGTTCGAACTTTTCATAGTATAGAGAGCGCTGTTGCGCTAAAAGAATTCTTCTGTGTTTTTACATTATGTAATTGTAGTTCGCCGTTGCGATATGTGTGTATTACTGGGATAGATTTGGTATTTTCATTAAATATAAATGAAAGATATCGTCATGTATTTTTGTATACCAAATCAAGATCAAATTTACCACTGATGCAAACTCGTTGAAACAAAAATAGCGTTCGAACAAGAATCATCAAGGGTTATTACTCGCCTTTCGAACTTCGCATTCGTATCGTTAATCGCTTCGTAATAGTTTTGTACCTACTGTAGAAGATTTATGAAGGACTTTTTCTATCGCTTGACCCCGTCATAAGCTGACACAGAGCATGCAAAAGGTTTCGTCGATTAAGGAATACAAGGTTGTATTCTACAAACTCGGTGAGCCTCTAATATCAGCGACAACCTCATGTATCCTCAGCTCGACAAAATATTTGTTTGTGACACGGATGTGAGCAATGTGCTCTTTTGTCCCAAGAAACAAACTATTAAAAACGTGCCATAGCATGCTAGAGCAAGTGACTATCTAAACCGGAAAAGAATTATTGTGTCACTAAGAAACAGTTGCTCGCCATAGTTAAAGCCGTAGAATGCTCCCACTTCTGTGACAGAAACATTATGCTCCGGTCAGATCATGCATCGTAGTTCTGGTTCTTAAATTTCAAGAATCTCGTAGGTCAAATAGTCAAATGGATATAGAAACTCCAGGAATATGATATTATGATATCACTATCCGTCATCGGAAAGTATCATCACACGGAAACACCGACGCTTTCTGTAAGATCCTGCCCGGAAAGCTGCCGAAATTTTTGCAAGATCGAAATGAAATACAAGCTGGCTCATTCAGTCTCACGTCAAATTAAAAATTCAAAATTACCTGACCCAGATCCGTGGAGTGACGAAGAAGTCAGGAAAGACTAATTGCAAGAAGAAAACATTACATCCATAATTGATTTAATCCATAGGCGAGTCTTCAAATAACAAAACTATCTGGCAGAAATTTCGATCCGACTGAACTATCTGGCAGAAATTTCGAAAGTGAGGTCACTCTTTGGTCAGCCCTCATGCTGTTCTAAACAGGCTGAACGACGTCATAGTTCAGATCCTAAGTCACCAAATTCTAAGCTTAAATTCATTCGTTACAACAGGCTAGCCCCTAACTATGGTCATAGTGCGTAATCCCCATAGTGTATGGAATGTAAATAGTCCTTGGTTTTACGTGTATATAAATTTATATATTCCTGATTTTATATTTAATTTGCTATATGTTATTCATGGAAATTATTTTCTTATTATAGCACTGACTTTCCTTAGTTGTTTGTATAGCTGTTTGGCCAGGGATTGTGTATGCCCGGGTGTGGCGGCCTTGGGAGGGGGGTTATGTAATGAATATTGTACATATATATCTATATATAAATCATTTTAGTTAAATTATGTGGAAATTGTAGAATTCCTTGCATAACATAACATTAAAGGCATTAGAATGAGAAATATTGCTGGAAAAATAGGATTACAGTGTAAGTCCATTTAACACTGAGGTAAATGGCTATCATACCAAGCTGGTGATAATTTTGGCGACTAAATTCTGGCTCCAAAATTGGGGAAAAATCTCGAGAAGTTGCCAAGTTTCGTGAAATAAACGATATTTTTGTCGGTTTCCTGTGTAACTGGTCCAATCCCTGTGTAAGCGTAACTGTACGCAGCTCTTTATAACTGTAACGTTGTATGTTTTCCAGAAGCTTCGAGCAATCAAAGGTAATGGACGCTTATCGGCAGACAGGAAAAAACGATATTAGACAGGAGAGAGCATTCAGTTTTCAGTTCAGTTCAGAGTACTTAGAAATGACATTGCGACCTTTTACAGGCGCTTCGCATTGTCTTGAGTTCAAAGTTCTTTGTAGTTTCAAGTGGTAACTACTGACTGCTATCGGTCATACTGAGAAGAGCGTACAAGTATTTTTGTGTAAAAATTTCCAAAAACCACAGGCTTTTTTTTTTTTTCAATAAATTTCATTAAGATGTGTTGTGCATTCAAATCAAACTTCGATTGCAAAATTTAGCATAAATTTCCCCTGGTTTATATATTCAGAATTCATTTTTAATACACTTTTACAGAATTCATTTCAAATGCAACATAATTAAAAGTTCTTAAATGTTAAAAGGCTAATTAACTACTAACTCTCAAACTGACCCATTTATCCATAGAGTACAAGGTTGTCTATTCTTACACAAAAATAATGCCATTGCTTTTTAATCTAATGATTTTAATATATTTTTAATTCTTTAAATTTTTCAAACGTTCTGAAACTCTAATAGTAAATTCTTTGAAGTACTGGAAAGTAATTTTAAGCTTTGAGTTTGCAGGTTTTTTAATATCCATTTGGAATTTTTTCTTAATTCTTTCGAAATTTAACGAAACTGTTCTGGAAAATTTGCGTCCATTACCTTAGATTACTCTATGAAGTGAAAAGAAATTCTAGCTAGAATTATTTCACTTTTTATCAGTGCAGTTTCTTGTTTCTCTAATCGCTGTTTCTTAATCACAGTTCCCACAGTATGGAAACGACATAGAATTACACCCTGGGTAGACGTTCACTTGGACGTAGGTCAGATTACACTTTAGTAGCGCAGAAATAAATTATCAGGTCACACACTACTTCCGATGAAGTTAGAAAGTGTTCTTGATCTGAGTTACCCCTGGAGCGGAAATTAAGGAAAAGTTCTTGCGTTAGGTAAATAGAATTAGAGGAGTGACAGAGCACTTTTACATTCACTGTCTTTCTTGAGAGAAAATTAATAGAATTCGTTAGGATACTTACGTTAAAAATAACTTTTCATTTTAGTTTGAAGGATATGAAATTTTTTAATTTTTGCATTGTAAGGATCTTAAGTTTTACTAACGTTTATTTTATTTTAAATCTTTACTATCACTTCTTATTTTCTACTTCCGGCCAGAATTATAAGCGTTAAGGTTTTTATGCAAAGTTTGTCTGGCGAACGCCAAGTATTTAAGTTGTGGCGTTTTGCCAAGCGAGAGAGAGGAAGCAGTTGAGTCAAAGCAGGCCGCTTACCTTAGACGTTACGCAGTTGCTGTTTGCCTTCCAGGCCAGAGGTTTTAATCCTCTTGATAAATTTTAAAACGTATTGTAGTGTTCACAGTTCTCTGTACTACATACGCTTCCTGTTAATATAAGGCCAATCTTCCACGTTTATTATTCTAAAGTTAAATTAGAGTTTAGTTTTATTTTTATACTTTTACGTTAGACCCCAAGTAGCGGGTCAGTGTATTCCGAAGTACGGAAGTTATTGTATATAGAGAAAAATAAAGGGTTTTGTATACCCTTCGTGTGTATCCTGTCTACTTACCACAATTAGTGAACATAGCTTTAGTAAGCTCTCTTTTCCGAGTCAGGTCCTTGTATGTTCCCGAAGAAAGTAAGAAGGAACATTGAACCTGATAGTGGCGCCCAACGAAGAAGAATAACCATGGTCGAGTTTCAAGAAGAACCTGTGCTGCCTGCAGAAACGGCTCAGAATCCAGAAATGCCAGCTGCCGCCCTGGAAGGATTTGGTTACATCGTCCAGACCATGCGCGCTTCGATGAAACCAGAAGCAACATTTAATGGAAACTCACCGGTAACCAGTTTTTTGGAAAAATTGGATGACCACTTCATGCTCTATCCCGTGCACGAGTTTCAAAAAGTTACCTTAGCTACCAGCGCTTTGAGGGGCCAAGCGCTTAACTGGTTCAAATGTATACGCAGAAGTCTCTTGGGTCAAGCAGGAAGTCCCACCTATACTTACGAAAATTTCAAGACTGCCCTACTAAAAGCCTTCCCTGTTGTAAGGGATCGTGCGAAATTAGAAACGGAACTTTTTAGTATATATCAACAAAGAATCGAAAACCTCTCAAGCTTTATTTTAAGAAAAATTCACGTCTTCAAACTCTTGTATGGAAACCGTCCGGATCCTGAAATAATTCAAGTGATTTTGCCGAGGTTACTGCCCCAAGTGCAAGACTTTATTGAATTAAGAAATCCGACTACACTGGAAAAGTTATTTGAGCTAGCAATCGAGTTTGAAAGTAGAAGAACGGCGGACGTCGAAAGAAGACGCCAGTATCAACAGCGAAACCAAATTGGTACGCCAAGACTACAGCAAACTCAAGCACACGGCTACGGAGAAAAAGCGAATCAGTGGGCAAGGAAACCCGAGCATTCAAAAACAGCCGGCGAACGTCAACAGTTCAATAGCAACCCATGAAAAAAGTCTCAAGGCCAGTGGAAAAAGAAGGAAAGCACGGAAAGGAAAAATAATTTAAACTAAAACGGATTTCTGCTGACGGGAGGGTGCGGAAATCCGAAGGCCAAGAAAACCCCTCTTCCTACAAGTTAAATACAGTAATGGTGAAAAATCTGACTCTTCCGAAGATTGAAGTCTTGGTGAATAATATCCCAGCCACCGCACTCCTGGATACAGGCGCGCAGTGTTCCTGTGTGGCAGAAGATTTTTTTAGGAAGTATTTTCGCAAATACCGCATATATAATTCGGATAATACGACAGTGTTAGCGGTGCAAGGAGAAAAATGTAAGTGCGTAGGTAAAGTACCGTTGTATATCCGTATCAAGGACGAACAAGTAAAGGTGATGTTTTTTATAGTAAAGAATCTGCAAACACAAATAATTTTAGGAATAGATTTTCTTTCAGAAGCACAAGCTACGCTGGATTTTAATGAAGCGTCCCTTAAGCTGACAATGAAACCAGTTCGTACAGAAAACGCTGAACCGCCGATGTTAAAACTTGACCACCTCTCTAATGACGAGCAAGGAAGAATCCGACAAGTGATCTTTTGCAGGATCCGGCACGGCAGACACCGCAGGCACAAGCTCCAGAGGTGGAAAAACGACAAGTACAAGGGCAAGCCAATAAGAGGCAGGAGTAGGTGAAAAGAAAATTGCCCCGCGGAAAAATTGAAGGTAGCAAGAAAAAGAAGCCGTTCCACCGTCCAGAAAAGAGAGTTCACGAACACCCCCAGAATGAAGAAGGGAGAAGGACGACGTATGTGAAGAGAACCAGGAGAAATGACGGCAACTATAACCCGGCTCTAAAACGGAAGATCTACTCATCCGACAGGACTCTCCGCAGTAAATGTAGCCGAACTGCGGAAGGGCCATCAGCGGCGGAGGAAAAGTTACAAGGAAAATTTGAACGGCCAGCAACGAGGTCCAAGCAGGAACACGACAGAAGTTTCCCGGTTCCGCCAAGACCAGCTGCCATCAAACGGCCAAGACCACAAGCAGAGGAGAAAAAGAAGGTATTCAAGGGTGACCGAACTGGTGAAAAAAGGAAGCTTCCAGAGGAAAGCACTGAAGGGCGAGCCCGTACAAGAAGGAGGATAAATCAAACTACTATCTGCATGTAAAATTAACGGCATGTTGATATGTTCTTATATACAATGTGAACTGTTATTTTAAATGTTAAGAAATACCGTGATATGGTAAAAGTGAATGTTAAATTTTTTTTTATTCGTGTGACTGTAAAAAGACTAAAGCATGGCGAATATGTGTTAAAGGTTGAATGATGTAGTTAGGCTCTCTGACGCTACACTTTAGAGTTAGCCACTTTTAGAATAGTACCTCAGTGTTTAGAGTTGAAATTAGGGTGTGTTAAGAGGTCTGGTTATGTTGAATTTTAACACGTTAGTGTTTTGATTGTAGGAGGAAGTGTGGAACACGTAGACAGAAACACATTCGTGTTGGGTGTTCTTTTACAACACATGTCAGAGAGCACGGGGAGAGATAATTAAAATAGTCATGAATGAAATAAGAATGTTAAGTGAAATATAATTATACATGTTACTTGCCATTTCATTGTGTAACATTTCATTAAACTAGTTTTCCTTCCAAATCTCTGGAAGGAACCAGAATTGAATAAAAGCTCCTGTTTAGATGCAGTAGAGATGAAAAAAAAGTGTGTATCCTGGGAGCTGCTATTGTAAAAAAAAATTTCTTTCTTTTAAATTTCTAGTTTCTAGCGAAAAAATATTTGTAAAAGATTGGCCTCGCGTTAGATTCTAGAGCTAAAAGTTTTCAACAAGGTCGTTTTAGACCTCAGTTTCAAACTAATTAACTCTGGCGGGAAGTATGTAAGGATCTTAAGCTTTACTAACGTTTATTTTATTTTAAATCTTTACTATCACTTCTTATTTTCTACTTCCGGCCAGAATTATAAGCGTTAAGGTTTTTATGCAAAGTTTGTCTGGCGAACGCCAAGTATTTAAGTTGTGGCTTTTTGCCAAGCGAGAGAGAGGAAGCAGTTGAGTCAAAGCAGGCCGCTTACCTTAGACGTTACGCAGTTGCTGTTTGCCTTCCAGGCCAGAGGTTTTAATCCTCTTGATAAATTTTAAAACGTATTGTAGTGTTCACAATTCTCTGTACTACATACGCTTCCTGTTAATATAAGGCCAATCTTCCACGTTTATTATTCTAAAGTTAAATTAGAGTTTAGTTTTATTTTTATACTTTTACGTTAGACCCCAAGTAGCGGGTCGGTGTATTCCGAAGTACGGAAGTTATTGTATATAGAGAATAATAAAGGGTTTTGTATACCCTTCGTGTGTATCCTGTCTACTTACCACAATTAGTGAACATAGCTTTAGTAAGCTCTCTGTTCCGAGTCAGGTCCTTGTATGTTCCCGAAGAAGGTAAGAAGGAACATTGAACCTGATAGCATAATTTTTTTCTTAAAGAGAGTTAAATAAATTTCGGGAAGATTTAATATGATAGCAAGGAAAAAAACACCTGTTAGTAAATGAAAATAACATTTCATGGGTACTACAAATAATTATTACTGAACTTCTAAATCTGCCTGAACCTCAATATACTTAATTTTTTTCGATGTTCTTTTAGGCTAATACATGTGTTGTTATTATTGGGGCTAATCTCGTTTGTCTGATATCAAAGCAAGCCAAAGAAATTCATCGTTTCAAAGAAGTAAGATCGTTTGCAATTGTGCTGCAGCTGTTGTCACCGCACAAGTGACAGTACGCCTTTACTCATTTCTGTCCCCAATTTTGTAGAAAGGCACACCTAGGAGAAGAGTCTGAGGTGTCCCAACCTTCTTCTCCTACCGCAAACCTCTCAAGCGGACTTCTAGTTGACCGCATATTTAGAGTACCCCCATGCCGCACAGACATTATACATTTACAATCATTCATGCCATCTCCGGTATTCGTACTCAGGGCCTTCGGTACGGTAGTCAGAGAAACTAACCAGTATCGTGATCGGGCAGCAGGCTAATAACTGAATTATACAATTGTAGTTATTCTTTAAAATTTAATTGCAACAAATTTAGATTGTAGGTTGACCCGCTTGTGAGCCGAACGATTTCTTTTCTCAGCTTCAACTTGAAATCCGAAAACCATTGTGATAACAGTGCACCAAAAGCTACAACATTTCTTAGTATTTGAAGTTCAAAACTAAAACGTTAATGGAAACTAAACAACTGCTTCTTGCGGCCTGAGTAGATAACAATACTTGAATTATTTTCAAAGCAAATATTAAGAACCCGGCTTCTGGGCTAGTCCGCTAAACTCATAAACAACTAGCTAAGGCCAAACTCACTGATAATTAGCGCAACGCTACGACGGGTAGAAGTTGGGAATAATAGTGCTCGTGACTGAAGTTCACTTCCACTAATTCGACTCTTCCACTAAACATAGGTTCTCGATCGCTATTTTAACACACTTATTTCATATTTCGGGTGGAGTTGGCAGAAATGCGTAAGCACAAGAAAGATTTAATATAAAAAATATGATATGTACACCACATGATTTCTTTATACGGAATATTATATTGTACCCAACTTTCCTGCATTTCATTTAAACATATTGAATTAATAGTTAACGAATTTTGAATTAAATCTACTTTGTGGATAGCGCATAAACCACAATAAAATCAATACACTCGTTTAAAGTTCACTATATTTATTTACCATAGCGACACTTCGGCGGTAGGCTCACTTAACAGCATTACATCTCATTCATTTTATAACTCAAGAGTTCACAAAAATTATATCATCCGAAGAATTACAACATATTCTCTTCAAATACTATAGTAAATTTAAAACAATATTTAAACGAAATTGAACTAATAAAAAAGAAACAGTTTTTCGCGATTCAGCGCCGCTTACCTAATGCGCATGCGCTAATAATTAATTCAGTTCTCACTTCGCGACAAGGCAAAAGTACATAACAGTTCAAAATATTTTTATTAAAATTTCAAAGATATAGGAAAACATAAAGCACCAAGTACTCTTGAAACAATTTAAAAAACAATTTTTACAATTAAAATTACAGTTTCAATGCAAAAACAAGCTAATAACTTAAATGTTAATTCCAGAATGAATTAAGCATTACTTAATTTGAAATAATAAAAGAAGACGTTACTTTGTTGTTGCGAAGCATAGTTTCTCTAGATTGGCAACAAATTGACTATTCTGCTAAGTTTCCAATGTAAACAAACATGGTGGCCATGGTAACCAAAAATTAGGCTTAGCCGCAATATGAAAACTTTTAAATTGTTGATAATTCCACAATTCTGGCATGTAGGTTAACTAAAGGCATTAAAATATTAACCAGAACAACAGAATTCAATCATTTTTAAACCGAAAAAATGCACAATTTACAAATATATAAGAATAAAGAAACAGAGATCACTGAGCCCAGTAATAATGTGGATATGTATGTAACATATATTGATATACTTTTGGGGTGGCCCCTTGCAACCAAAATACGAGGTGCACATCTACGTGTTATAACAGTCCTACATACAAAATTTCAACGTTCGGATGTTAGTATTTTTGAGTTTTTCGAGATACGTACGTACGTACGTATGCACAGACGTCACGAAAAATTCTCTTCAGAATTCATTTTTAATTAGTTTTATAATTTTTTTTGGGGGGGGGAAAGAGTCCTTTATTCTGTCCTTACGAACGGATGTCGCGCAAACATATCGTTAAATTGCATTCGATAGCGGTCAAAATGGATATTTTCGTTGGAATATGATGCCTGAAGTTTTTCGCGATTACAATACTTCCTTTTTACTTCGTACAAGAAATTAAAAAATATTTCTTTGATTAAAATAAACCTCGCAAGAGACTAATCATAATCTGCTAATCGGTATGTTGCGGTTCATTAGTTTTAGATTAAACTCCATTTGATGAAATTTTGAAGCATTATTTTTGTGTTTAAAGTATATATTTGCTTTGGTAATTTATTAACATTTTATATATTTTGTAACCTCTTGAAAGCCTTATTAGAATGGGAAGGAGTATAATTTATTTCGCTACAGATGTTAAGCAGTATGGTATTGATTATTAAACACAATTAAATATAGTAAATATTAAAAATAACTTCTTCACAAAATTTATTTTTATTCATCTGAAAATGCACAATTTATGAATCAAAATTAGTTTTATTTAAGCTTGATTACTAGGGTGAGGTTTTACATTAAGATGCAACAGATGAAATTCTCAAAACATTGGTAAATGTATTGTAGCGAAATCTTTAACAACTAGTCTAATATTTTTAGTCTAGTCTAATTTTAAATTTGAATTTGACAGTTAGTTTAGTTACAGCGTCACAAGCGGTAATTGACTCTGTTAGCACAAGAACGGCATTTATATTCTAAGCTCTGTTAAATGAAAGGATTGTTTCAAACTTTCCAAGTCTCTGTATATTCAGATAAGATAATTCTACGCCTCTTAGGCGTTTGAAACTGGTTTATCCTCCTAAAGTAAAGTAAATTCTACACAATGAATTTCTTTGTTTCTTACACTTGCAAACGAATTTATTTTTGTTGTAGCGGCATATCTCAGATTTTGACAATAGCACCGGATTAAGTCTGTTAATTTGATGCAGGCCAAGAGGCAAGGCTTGCGCCTATCTTTAGTTTTGGGAGCTTTATAGGTGATAGTACGAATTTTCCCTTATTTGTCTTCAGCTTTGAAAACAATCCTCCTGGGGACGGATTCCAGGAGCTCCAGACCATCTTCCCCTTCCATCAATCCAAACTCTCGACAAGACATTTGCCTCGACATTATTTTAAGGGCTCCATGTAGCAAAGGCAATATGGAACTTTTATGTGCCTTCCTAGTATTTGCCATTGGGATAGAGAAGCCAACTGCTCACTTCAGATCCTATAGATGGAAAAAATTTTTGTTCATTTTTTGCATAGAGGTATTTAAAATACTGTCAAGCTGAACGTGCTCTCGAGGGATGAGAATAACGGGCCTGAGAGTCCCTTCGGTACCTTTTAAAATTGGAATATAGCTGAATAATTTTATAATGTCACCTCTAAGACACCCAGAGCCTAAGGCAAGAAGCTCAATCAGCCACGATAAAATTCGTGAACTTGATTATATGTTACTGTCAAACAAGTGAGATAAGTCATAATAGTAGTCACAACAGAACGTGAGACTACGTTTATGCGTTTATTTTATGATATTATTTTATAGGAAAAAGTTTTAGTCTGAATATGAAGCATAAAAACGCTTGCAAAAAAAAAAAAAAAAAACTGTCAAGCAAGCATTAGTTTTGGACCTCTAGCCCTCAATGGTCTTTAGAATAATCTATCAGAAAGAAGTTCAGCTCCAGCATTCTCAAACTCACTGCCATTCTAAAACGTCTGAATTGTGTCCATGAAAATAATCTGCCGCAGGGAAATTACGAACTTCGAGATTTTGAGAAGCACGCTGCCTCAGTTTTAAATTGGCTGCTTCGATATTTCTTTTATCGTCTATCCTACCCTGTTGTCATTCAAATTTATTTGTCACAGCAAAATTAAAACACAAATGAAACCGACTGTCACACAAACTTGGACTTCTCAGTTCAATTTGTGTTCTGCTTTTCACGCAAGGAGGTTAGAATAGAACCTCCTTGTTTGCACGTTATTTTCCCTTAGAGAACCTGAAATTAAATTTCTCGCGTAGATACTTTCCCTGAACAAAAAACGTTTTTAAGATACCTTCATATTACAACTTGAAGTTCGTTTTTTATATGCAAACGTCTTGCTGTTCTTGACACCAAATTAAGTTTAGAAGAAAGGATTACAGAATTGCAAACAAAATATTTCTTATTGCTGCATTTTGAGTATAATTTTTATCACGTTCTACGAAATCCTATATAAAAAAGTGTATTATCTATTGAAATGTCAATTTGTGATTCCGATCTTATTTCAGCTCATTCAGAAACTTAGGGATAATTATGAATTTTATATCTCCTATACGTGACTTGAATTTTATGAGTTGAATTAAATAATTCTTGCAATTTCAGTTAGATTAAACAAGGTATAATGCTCATATTTCCTGAACTTTAGTGTTGTTTAATATTCGACTAAACCAATTTATGGTAGAAGTTATTATTTTAACAAAAAACAACTTTAGGGAGAATTATTTTTATACTAGTTAACGACAAACCGGAGTAGTTTAAATCAGTTAACCATAGGCAAATCATAAGAAATCACATCGCATGTGCAACTATTACTTAGATGCCCTAAATCATTGATGCTTTACCATTATCTTTCAACAAAGGAAAGAAACTTGCTAAGTAAAATCGCAGCTCAGTCAGTCAATACCTTTACCTTTTTCTAATTCTTTCTATCTTGTTCTTCATTTCCAGAGTTAAAAAGCAAACCCAGGAGGAAAAATAAGACTAACAACAAAATTATAATGAGCTAACTCGTTTAGAAATATAAAAAATGGCTACAAAAGTTACCAAAAAATATTATAATTAGATATTCATTGATTTCTTTATTCATCAATCTATTTGATGAAACATTTATTTCGAACAAATAACAGGTTGTAAAGAGTATAAATAACAGCTTTGGTTTTACAAGTTTATGATTTACTGAATACCTTTGGAAGGCAATAAATTTTATTAAAGTTTTATTTCTTGGATAAAACACAATACGAAAAATTTAATAGATTTTAGTTTACCTATCTTTTGTTTAAACTATTTTTAAAGAACTAATAACTTTTAAAGAACTTTTGTAATAGACCATCATTTGTTTAAATTATTTTAGAGAACTAATAACTTTTGACGGAACTATTTTTAAAGAACTTTTGGAATTTGGAACTTTTGGAACTATCTTTTGTTTAAATTATTTTTAAGAACGTCTACAATACAAGAAATACCTGAGTTATCTATTGTTTTACCTCTATTCTTATTAGCGTTTACGTTAGTTTTTGAAAAGTTAATATGTATATTTGACCATGAACTTTTTTATTAACATTTGTTCAGCTAGCTTAAGGAATAAAAGACTCTAAACTGTTATTAAGAATTGAAGCAGAATTTTAAAATCCACTACGGACTCCCATGCCAATCTAATAATTCATCAGAGTAGATTACTCTATTTATCCTTTCCAAACATCTAGAAAATACAGAAAATATTTTAGATTCCTTTTTTATCTTTGATTACCTATCATTCCTCATAATTTTACTCTCCTTTATCAGATGCTTATTAATATTTATTTCCTCATCAAGCATCTAATTAATAATTCCTACTATTACCTCTATCCTTATTATACTTATCCTAACATTTTTATCCTCAAATATATATTACAACTTGAAGCAGTGTTAATTCCAAACTTTTACCATATCACAATAAGTGTATAAGGTATTTCTCCCACTTTCCTAGCGAGCCTTCTTGGTGTAGTGGTTCTGCACACTGGGCCGGTATTTCAAATGTCCGTGGTTCGATTCCCGGCGAAGGCTGCTGCATATTTTTCATCTATCCTGCTTCCAATTAACCTAATGTGTTTACAAGTGGAAAAAATTCAGAACGGCTACAAGCAGGAATTTTACTTAATACATCTTCTCTGCCATAAAAATAACTCCGGAATCTTTTTCTGCTTTAAATTCAGTTACATTTAATTTACCAATAATCTTCATTTTAACTTTCTTAGTCAAACTTCCTATATTTTTACTTCACCTTTCACTCTCAAAAGCTCATGTAGAAGCACCTCTAGAAGATTTCTTAACTTTAGCCGCTGTATTGTTAAAGCTTACGGACTAATCCGCTTTATCCTGTTCATCTTACAAAGCTTAAATGCATTTGGAATTTGATTCATTAGAATTAGATTAAGTGTTGCAACAACAATAAGAATAAATTGTAGAGGACTAAAAGATATAAAATTCCCCATTTCCTGCTCTCCATAGTCCATATAGGACTAGTTGTAGAGGCATAATATTCTGGTATTAATGTGAAGCATGAAACGTCGCATCATCATTGTTTTAATAAACTTAGCAAGTTCGACGCGAGCAAATAAACATCGAAGATATCAAAGCGAAAATGTTTGCCTTGCATTAGTGAAACAAGTCGAATGAACACCAGAAACCATCGAATATGCGTTTGAGATTCTGGTAGCAGATTTAGATATCTCACATAGATAAATATTGAGCCAAACGAAATGAAAATGCCTGAAATATTTTAAGCAACCACATATGAAACTCAATTGTTACTTCAATAGATGCAACTTCGAACTCTGATACTATCCGAATTTATTATTTCATTTCCATGCCAGATAACTGACTGTGTTTCTAAGTAAATCAAACTTAATTGCCGAATAAACAGTATATTCGGTGACAGGCAAACATAGGAGAATAATTAGTATTTAAAGCACAATATAGACTTATTAAAATACTATTACAGCCACTTATTATTTTGCAACACCTATACTGATATTAGACGTAAATTCGAATTTCCAGCATATATATATTTGATAGATCAAAAGATTTTATTATACGCAAGTAAATAAATTTTGTCTTCCATTGCATGCCTTCTGGAGGATTCGCTTCGATCGTAAATAATTCAAGACTGAGAAATACAATTTTGAATGAAAATAAGCAAGCAACTCAAAAGTTTGATATCGTATATAATGGTTATCATTTAAAATAATCTTGGCTCATCTTTCAGGTAGTGTTTCAAGCCTCCCTTTCGAAGAAATCTTTTGGTTTTGCCGCAAAATACGCACATCCTATCGAAAAAAAAAAAAAAAAAAAAAAAAAAAAAAAAATTGAAGCACCAAGAAGAACTTTTGCGATCGTGATGAAATTTGGTATGCAAAGACATCATGATCGAGCATGCAAATAATCAAAGTTTCAAGGCAAATGAACAGGAATTGCGATCATAGCGCGCATTTCTAGTGCGCAATTAGCAAAGTATAAAACCAGTAACAGAGGTGGAAATTTTATCTGGTTTTTGTCATCATTTGGCATTAGCTTCTCCTCGCGTACATCAGTCGCACGTGAAGGTTTTCTTAGCACGGCTCTCGGTTTTACCAAGTCAATTTGATTTTTCTTCTACGATCAGTTGTTAGCACATAAAAGGTTGCTCACCGGTCTTAAGTGACCAAAGAGTAGTAAAAAGGCCTTAGTGCGATTTTACTGATTCTTTGCATCTATTTTTCCCTGATCACTGAACTGGTTTAAGGACTTGATCAACATGTCACTGGTCAAACTAATTTTCGCTCGATATGCGGAATTAACTTCCAAAGAGAAGGATTTACCTTTGACTGAGGATGAAAGAATTTATCTGGATTTTCTATTAAATCTTCTCCCTAACCTATCGGATAAAGTACGAGCAAGTCTGAACTCTGCACGTGGCTCTGAACTACGCTTAGCGCAAGTCGGTTCTAACCGGTTAGCGTCTAATGAAATTGATTCCCATCATGCTGATGTCTCCCAACACGATATGCATTGGACTGCTGTTACCAAAAGTACGAAACGTACTCTGAGCGATACTGAATCGGACCCTCCTGAGGTGCAAAACAAATTTGATGTTCTTGCGAACATAGCTGATGATGACTCCGCACTTACTGTCGAACAGTACAAGCACAGTACCAGACATGAAGGTGATGTTAGCTTGAAACGAAATCCCAAACCGAAGGCTCCCAAAAGTTTAAAAATCTCGCCTAGTCAGGACATAGGTAGTAAAATTACACAAACATTGAGTTCTGAGTTTGCGGTCAGCAGCCACAATAATGTGGCGCCATCTTGTGAAGGAACTGAGAAACAGGCTGCAGCGAGTAGGTCTGGAACCGAAAACGCAGCGCGACCACTCAGTTATCCAGATGAGGTCACGTGCCCGACTGGGCGAACTGACGCTCATATTCCCCAGGCTGGCGCAACTCAAATGAACACTATAGAGGAGAGACTTAGTGAAAATGCCACTAATGGTGAGGATAACAATAGTATGGACACGGACGCTAGTACGTCTAAACAAAATACAAGCTCAGATGAAAACATATTGGCCCACCAGCGGCCGAGCGGTAAAGTCGCTGAACACTGGTAGTTCGGTCCGAGGTTCGAATCCCGCGAACGGGCATGGGTGTTTTCGTGGTTTTCCCCATGTGTAACGTGTATACGAGCCAGTTTCCCTTAGAAAGTCCTCCACGAAGGCATCCCTCCCCGTAGGCAGATAGCCCTCGAGGCTTTGCCATAATCACACACACACACAGAGATGAAAACATAGAAGCGGAATTTGTGAAAAAGTCACGGATACCACCCATAACTGTTAAAGTAGATTACCCTACTTGGAAAAACATAGCTAGGGCACTTAAACAGAGAAACATTGAGTTTAACTCTAATAAGAATAATAAAGGGATTAAAATTTTCATCAGAAACCCTGAACATTACAGGCAGACTGTTACTTATTTAAAAGACACGAAAGTGGAACATCACTCTTTCACGCATCCTGAGGATAAAGACATAAAAGTTGTGATAAGAGGTCTTTTAAGAGATACAGATACGGTAGAAATACAAGAGAGGAGTTAGAGGATTTAGGATACAAAGTTGAATCAGTTAAGCAACTTACGCGCAGAAGAAAAGGGGAGGTTATTAAACTCCCGCTATTTTTAGTTACTCTGCCTAAGAAACCCAAATCCAAAGATATACACAACGAAACTCACTTATGTGACCTAGGAATTAAAGTCGAAAATTATAAAGGTAGATCGGGCACGCTACAATGCTATAGGTGCCAAGGATTTCATCATACGCAAACTGGCTGTAACTATGCACCCAAGTGCGTGAGATGCGGAGAGGGACATTTGTCCTTTGAATGCCCTAATAAAAACTCTGACTTGCCACCATGTTGTGCGAACTGTAAACAATCTCACACCTCGAACTTTAGGGGTTGTGAGATGTTCCCTAAAAAGAAACAGGATAAGCCAAAAGTCTATACTAGTAGGGTTATAGAAAATAAACCATTTGCACAAGCCCTGTCTACTGGTTTGTATGCAGACACGATCAAGGAAGCAAAAACTGTTTTTGCACACCTGCCCGAGCTTGTATCGGTCATTAAGAGCTCCGGCTTTCTTTTAACACAGCAAATAGGACAAAATGCACCTACTCATAAGGACAAAACTACCATAAATAAAGATCTTAATGGATAGGTACACCACACAAGGAGATCCCATAAAATTAGCATTCTGGAATGCTCATACCATTCAGAACAAGTTGACGGAATTTTTAAACTCCTTAACAATCACAATATTGATATTGCCCTTGTAACAGAGACTTTTTCCACGCCATGCGTGCGTATAAATTTGCCTAATTACCGCACATATAGGTGCGATCGTTTGAGTCACAGTGGTGGTGGGGCCGCAATTTATGTGCGAAACTCGCTACAGTCCTGTTTGATTAGCCAAGATAGAAACTACGGACATGAGATGGTCGCAGTCTCAGTGTACTTACCGGAATATGGTAAATTTCATTTCATGTTATAATCCGCCCAGGAAACTACTGACGGAAAGTGTTCTTTCCAAACTTCTCTCTGACAATAATAAGTATATCCTAACGGGTGATCTCAACGCAAAGCACTCCGAGTGGGGGTGCCGTAAAACTAACCAAAATGGTAAGGTCCTCTATGAATTTATAAATAATCACCCAGTTGCCTTGCATGTTACTGAGGAGTATACGTACAGACCACAGAACCCAAGAAATGCAGACCTTCTTGATATTCTTCTGACAAATACTTCAATCCCTATTTATACTGAAGTAGAGCACGAATTGAGCTCTGACCATATACCGGTCATTGCTTACCTAGGCACTACTAAAGAGGCAGAAAAAGAAATGATCCGCACGACTGACTGGAATAAGTTCCGGAAGTTTCTCAGTCAGAATCCGCCCATCTTTGATACTCTGAACTCGCGGAAAGATATAGATGATGCAGTTGATACCCTTACTGATTCAATCAATAATGCTATTGAAAATGCATCTAGACACGTGAGAAGAAATAATAACGCTGACATTCTGCCACAGGAAATTAGAGAGATGATTAAGGACCGGAATAGGATGAGGAAAGCGTGGCACCTTACATGGAGCACTCACGTTAAAAGAGATATGAACAAATTAAATAAATTAATTAAAAAGAAAATAGATGAGCATAAGAGAGATGTATGGGAGGAAAAAATTCAGAATCTTAGTCCGAATGATGGCACCCTCTGGACGTTCATGCGTAACTTGAAAAGGCAGCGTACATGCAATAAGCCGATTTATACTGAAAACTCTGTTGCTCTCAATAATAAAGACAAATCGACGGTCCTTGCGAGCTATTTAGAAAAGCAGTTCAGACCTAACATGACGCCCATGGACATTAATTTTGTCAATGAGGCATGCTACTTTGTTAGGGATTTGCTTAATGCCCACACTGCTAAGAGGTACATGGCCACTGCTACCCCCAGTGAGATTAAAGAAATCACAAAGAAGCTTAAAGTCAAAAAGGCCCCTGGCATAGACGGAATTAATAATCACGCACTTATAAATCTGCCCTGCAATGTTGTGACAAAATTCACGAGTATTATCAATGCGTGTCTTGGTCAATGCTATTTTCCCACAAAATGGAAAATCGAAAAAGTTATTTTATTGCCTAAGCCCGGCAAGGATAACACTAAGCCAGATGGGTACAGGCCCATTAGCTTGCTTTCGGGACTAGGAAAGGTCTTTGAGAGATTAATCTACAGCAGATTGAAAAAATATATTGAATTACTGCCTCCGGAACAATTTGGTTTCCGGAGAAAGCTTTCAACAACGAAGCAGCTGTTTCGGCTCGTCGAGTTTTGGGGGGATGCGCTTCACAAGAAACAAAATGTCGCCTTACTCATGCTAGACGTGGCGAAGGCATTCGACCGCGTCTGGCATGAGGGGCTTATTTATAAACTTATAACTTTCCCTATGGATAGAGATCTGATTCAGCTAATTATGTCTTTCATCACTAATAGGAAATTCACTGAGGCTATTGGAAAGGACATCTCCAGTTTACGCACCATGAATGCAGGCGTCCCACAGGGGTCCATTTTAGGGCCCGTCCTGTATTTATTTTATGTTCATGACTTCCCTAGGGCTCACATTGGCAGAAATTACTTTCTTGGGTGCTATGCGGACGATACGGCATTAGCCGTAAAGTACGCAAACGCACACCATGCAATCAAGAAATTACAGGAGCTTCTACCAGTGGTAGAAAAGTGGTGTACGACTTGGAGAATTGCTATTAATGCCAGCAAGTCGCAATTATTATTGATAAAGAGGAAAAATACACAGTTGACTATTAATAGCAAGCTCTTCTTATTCTCTGAAGAGATTCCTAGAGTTAGTAAGGCGAAATATTTAGGAGTAATGCTAAATGAAAGATTAAAATGGGGAGATCATATAACAGAGGTCAGAAGAAAAATTTTCACTGTTGTAAATAGTCTCATCCCTATATTGGGTAATTATTCTAGCTTAGACCTCAGGAAAAAGAGGCTAGTTTATATCACGGCAATTAGGCCATTGATGACTTCGTGCCGTGCACCAGGCGTCGCCGGCCTGGTGCACGGCTACCAAGGAGGATATAAAAAGACTTCAAATCATGCAAAACAAAGTCTTAAGGCTTATCACCCATGCTCACTTTTTTGTGAGCAATGCTACACTGCACTGTGACTTAAAACTGGACACTCTAGAAGAGCACCTGAATAAGATCAACAGGAAATTCTTCACGAAAGCTCTGAACTGTGACCATATGAGAAATTTTGATATCTTTACCTACGAAATATTGAATGAGGACGCCAAACTGCGGCCACTTGCGGCCCACCTTATCAGGGACCCGAACTTTCCCACCTAGTGCCCACCTGTAAATAATGTACACAATGTGTTTATTAGCATTCTTAATTTTGTATCTTACTCATTTATTGTACTGTGTATTTCTTAAATTCACTAGTTTTATTCACATTCTACACTCATTTTATGACTCCCACTTAGTCACGCCTTTACCGGGCCGGTTACTTGCTAGTGAGCTCTTGCGTTGCTGGTCTTCCTATTCTTTATCCGTCTTTCTCCTCCTTACTGCGGACATTATGTGAAGATAGTTCTATGTTTATTGTGCCCATCCGGCATAAATTTGATTGAGCCAGATAAACTACTGATCTCAGTGGTATTCTGGTTATAAGTTATCAGTCAGTCAGTCAGAAATTTTATCTTTTTTGTTTGTTTGTTTGTTGCTCCGTAAAGAAGCAACTAAAGATGCCATTACGACGATATCGAACACCTTACAGACAACTAAACGACTTCGAACGTGGTAGCATTGTAGGGTTGCGTGAAGCTGGGTGGTCATGCCGAGAAATAGGCCGCCACCTGCAGCGTACAGACACTGCTGTGCAAAGATGTTGGCAGGAATGGTTGCTACAGGGAAGTTGCCAAAGAAATGAAGGCTCTGGAAAGCCAAGGTTTTGGTTTATTAGATTACGGCAAAGCACTCGAGGGCTATCTGTCTTAAGGGAGGGATGCCTTCGTGGAGGAATTTTTAAGGGAAACTGTCTCGTATACACGTTACACATGGGGAAAACCACGAAAACACCCATGCAGCCAGCCCGTTCGCGGGATTCGAACCTCGGACCGAACTACCAGTGTTCAGCGACGTTACCGTTCAGCCGTTGGTGAGCCTCTGGAAAGCCAAGGAGCACAAATGCGAGGCTAATAGGATGATTGTCCGCGATGCCCGAACTGCCCCAACGGTGTCGACTATTCAACGCATTACAGCCACGTCTATACCTCCCGTGGTACCGTCCACCATCTCACGGCGCATGCCTGCGGCGGGGCAGTGAGATGCGCTCACATAGGCCTTTAAGACGTTTGTCTTTGACCCCACAACATCGGCGGAGTCGTCTGGAGTGGTGTCGCAACCGATCATCATGGCTGCCAGACTGGCATCGTTCAGCGATGAATCCTGCTTCACTTTTGAAGCAGATGACCACTGTGTCTAGAGAGGACGGGGCCTGCGGTCCAAATCAGCCTTTGTTTTACAAAAGCATACAGCCATAACACCTGGTGTGATGGTGTCGGGCGCTGTTTCTTATGACAGCAGATCATCTTTAGTCTTCCTCCGTACATCTTTAACAGCTCAACGATATGCTGATACCATCCTGCGGCCGGTTGCATTACCCTTCATGGCACGTCATTCTGGGGCCATTTTTCAACAAGATAATGCCAGGCCACATGCCGCTCGCATATCTCTGGACTGTCTTCGTGCGGTTGATACTCTTCCTTGGCTAGCAAGGTCACCAGACCTTTCACCCATCGAGCATGTTTGGGGCATGGTAGGCCGCCAGATTTGGGCACCACAAAATGTCGCAGATCTGGAGTGACAACTGATGAATACTTGGCGGAATGTGTCGCAGGATGGTATTAGGAAACTCTAAAACTTCTTGCCTAAGCATGCATTTCCGAGAGGAGTGTTTCAACCAACTACTAATTTGAACAATGGGGGATTGTGAGCCGATGTTTTAATCATTTCATTATCTGTGTATGAGCTACACACATATTGAATTTCATCAAAAACAACCACTTCCTTCATGGTGCTTCGACCCCTCAGGGGGCTCACTTCTGTGAGTACGGGTGTGGCAATCCCGAGGTACCCTAGCCCTTCAGGGGATCATCTTCTTGATGAGACGGGTGTCACGATCCTGGAGCCCCAGTGATCTATCCTCTTTTCCGTCTCCTCTCCTCTTTGCTGGAACTTTTCCCTTCTCTTCTCCCTCGTGGTTTCTCTCTACGGAGTTTGGGGCTCGTCACGAGAGACTGGAACAGCCCTTGTCTCTAGTCTTCGAGTGGCGAGAAAACTGCCCACGTGTTTGCCGTGCGTGGAGACCCGTGTCGCTGGAAAGGAGGGTCCTGGTAGTTGAGGGGCGAGGTACTGTCCCCAACACACTACTTTGGCCTCTGCTTCAGCTAAACGGGAGGCACCTTAGTCGTCCTCACGGGTGTCAATCGGCTGGTCACTAGTCCTTGTGTCAGTGGCTTGGGGTCAAGCTCTCGGGAGTACCTGCTTTCGGGAAAGCCGACTGTGGGGCTTCAGTTTGCGTATAGGTCCGGCTAGCCCTAACACAGGAATCTGTGTTCCCTTGTTGGGCTCCGTGGTGGGCGGGGCCGTCGGACCCGAATCTTTATTCTTTCACTATGGCTTCTTCTCATATCTACTTAATTAAAGATTTCGAGGTAACTCCAGTCATTCAAACTAGTTCTGAAACGTCTACAGCTAAACCAGTCACTCAACCTAGTTCTGAAACGTATACTGCTAAACCAGTCACTCAACCTAGCTCTGAACCATCTACTAATAAACCAATCATTCAACCTAGCTCTGAAACGTCTACTACTAAACCAGTCACTCAACCTAGTTCTGAAAATTCTGCAAAAAAATTACGGACAGATGCAAATAAAAAAAATCATCACAATAGTCCCCGTTTCCTAGTCATCTCTAGTCCTTCTGGCGAAATGCATAAGATGTCTCCTTTCGTAATAAATAAATACATCCAGTCTTGTATTGGTGAGCCGAGAAACATAAAGCGTCTCCGCTCCGGAGACTTGCTTATTGATACAAACTCAGCCACCCAGTCTGCTTCTTTACTTCAGATTACTAAACTTGGGCAAGCGAATGTCACTGTAACAGCACATAAGACACTGAATTATTGTCGTGGCGTAATATCGGAATTCGACCTTCTGTACGTTCCTGAAGAAGAGATCGCTTCCGAGCTATCCGACCAAAATGTCTGCGGTGCTAGGCGGATCAAGATGCGTAAGGAAGGTAAGTTGATCGATACGAAACACGTGATCCTTACCTTCAACACGCCTGATCTGCCTAGGAATATTAAGGCCGGATATTTAAATTGTCCTGTAAGACCTTATATTCCCAACCCTATGCGATGCTTCCAATGCCAGCGTTTCGGCCATTCTAAGACGTCTTGTCGTGGCAGCCTCACATGCGCCCGATGCTCACAGATTGGCCACGATTCGGAAAATTGTACCGCTGCGCCTTCGTGTATAAATTGCAAGGGTCAGCACCCAGCATTTTCACGCCTCTGCCCAAAATGGAAATCCGAAAAAGAAGTACAGACTCTTAAAGTTACCAGGAACATCTCGTATGCTGAAGCCAGAAAACTAGTTCAAAGCACACAGCTCCAATCAAACAAATCTTATGCCAGTGCAGTTAAAACAACACGTAGCATTGCCACCCAAACATCAATAGGCACGCAGACTAAACCAAATAAAACCCAACCAACCACATCCACCAAGAAAACGGAAAATGCAACTCATTTAATACAAAAAAAAGAAACAGTCATTCAAAGTAAACCTAAAATCGAAAGTCACAAAATAATTAATAAAAATAAAAGTCCCAGCAATAGCTCTTTTGACGAAATGATTTCTGAATCTGCGGATTCAGACACTATGGAAGTAGAGGAGGGTCTAGAATTTCCCAGGCATCTACTTCCACGAAAAACCAAACAAGAGCACAGAAAGAACAAAAACCAGACATAATGGCCACCCTCGTCTCATGGAACTGTCGCGGTTTCCACCGAAATCTGCTCGACATCAAAGCTATAATCAATGTTCATCAACCTGTATGCTTCGCAATACAGGAAACAAATCTAAAACCGGAACAACAAGCAAAACTTCGGAGGTTTTCTTTCGTCAGGAAGGATAACCTTGCAGGTGAGCGTGCCAGTGGAGGAACAGGTCTCCTCACCTCACTGGACCACCCCTCAAGTTAATTTCCGTTGACGACTCCCCTCCAAGTTCTCGCTACTGAAACAAATCTTGATATTGTTGTAACAGTCATTTCCCTGTATTTGCCTCCAAATGAGCATATTGATCAGCAAGATTTAAATAATCTAATAGAGCAGCTGCCTGAGCCTTTTATCATAATAGGAGATTTTAACGGCCATAATCCACTCTGGGGTAGTAAGGATACTAATTGCCGAGGAAGACAAATTGAGCAGATGATCGAAGATCATAGCCTTTGTCTCCTCAATAATGGGCAAGATACTTACTTCCATGAGCCTTCAAAAACATTCCATGCTGTCGACCTTGCCATCTGTTCACCATCTCTGTTGCCTTTTTGCACTTTTAATGTGGGTAAAGATCTTTACAACAGTGATCATTATCCCATTCTTGTGTCTCTTGCACGAAGAGGAGCAAACCCCATGTCGAGATCCCCTCGATTCATACTGGACAGGGCAGACTGGGAACTCTTCTCTTCCATTGCAGAGCTCACAGATGAAATGGTAGAAGATGCGCATATCGATGACGCTGTTGAAGCTGTTACTAATACTATTATTCAGGCAGCTATGCTTTCGATTCCTAGAACATCAGGAAAACTACTAAAATATTCAAAACCATGGTGGAATCGCGACTGTCATGAAGCACTGAAAAAACAGAAAAAAGCATGGGGTATTTTTCGTAGATATCCTACTCTGCGAAACCTCATAGCCTTTAAAAGAGCCAAAGCAAATGCACGAAAAGTAAGAAGGCAGAGCCAGAGGGATTCCTGGATTTCATATGTGTCGTCAATAACATCCTCCACGCCTAGCAAGCGGGTTTGGGAAAGAGTTCAAAAAGCATGCGGCATATATAAAGACCACTCACTTTCCTTTTTGGAAAAAGATGGCCGAGTGATTAGCTCCATAGAAGAAATTGCGAATACTATTGGTGAGACATTTGCTTCCGTTTCTTCCAGCAGAAACTATACACCTGCATTTCTTTCTATGAAGCAGCACTCTGAAATAAATCCCATCGCATTCAACTCTTCCAAATCTGAGCCTTACAATAGAGACTTTACTATGCTTGAATTAAGGAGTGCTTTATTGCAGACACATAGGTCTTCTCCGGGTCTTGATGGAGTGAATTATGAAATGCTAAAGCATCTGTCCTGTAAGTCACTGAATGCCCTTCTCACTCTTTACAATAGGGTGTGGAAGGAGCATGCCTTTCCCAGTGCATGGAGGAGAGCTGTTGTCATTCCTATTCCTAAGCCAGGGAAAGATCCAAGGAATCCCTCCAACTATCGGCCAATTGCCCTTACGAGTTGCCTCTGCAAACTGTTTGAAAAGATGGTAAACAGCCGCCTAGTCTACTTCTTGGAAAAGAATGATATTATATCGCCTTATCAGAGTGGTTTTCGAAAGGGAAGAACAACTGTAGATAACATGCTCCTCTTAGAGACATCTATTCGAAAAGCATTTGTAAGAAGAAGCCACCTTGTCTCGATATTCTTCGACATTGAAAAAGCTTATGATAAGGCATGGAGATACGGTATACTCCGGGATCTTCACGAGAGTGGCTTGCGCGGCAACCTACCAATTTTCATTCAAAATTTCTTGAACACTAGAACTTTTCAAGTAAGAATTGGCTCTGTTTTTTCGGATGTTTTTGAACAGGAAGAGGGTGTGCCTCAAGGCTGTGTGCTCAGTGTAACCCTGTTTAGTTTAAAAATAAATTCAGTACTAAAAGAACTTCCTCCCACCATCTTGGGATCTCTATATGTTGATGATCTGCAGATTAGCTGTCGAGGAGCAGACATGAGATATGTAGAGAGGCAACTGCAGATGGCTCTGATTAAGATCCAAGAATGGTCAGACAAACAGGGATTTACATTTTCGAAACAGAAAACTGTCTGCGTGCACTTTTGTAGGAAGCGAGGTCTCCATCCTGAACCTGAGTTATACTTGAATGGTACAATTATTCCAGTTGCGCCTGAAGTAAAATTTTTAGGAGTGACGTTCGACCGAAAATTGACTTTCCTTTCTCATGTTTTAAACCTGAGAAAGAAGTGTCTAAAAACACTAAATATTTTAAAAGTGTTGGCGAACACCTCCTGGGGTGCAGAGCGTTGCTCCATGCTTCGCATTTACAGAGCGCTTATCCGCTCTAAACTGGACTATGGCTCAGTTGTTTATGGATCCGCTCGGTCATCTGTTTTGTTAAAACTGGATCCTGTTCACCATCAAGGTCTGCGGATTTGTTCAGGGGCTTTCAGGACTTCTCCTGTGCAGAGCCTATATGTTGACTGTAACGAGCCATCACTTTATCTGAGGCGTGAGCAATTGTCCCTTTTGCAATATTTTAATACTCTATCACAACCTGAACATCCCAATAAGCTGTGCTTACTTGATAATGAGTGTAACACATTATTTGAAACACGTCCATCCTGTGTTCCTACTTTCCCTTTAAGAGTTCGCCCTGTCATTGAGGAACTCTCCCTCTCTGATATGCACCCCCAAGCAGTACAGAACTTTGAAATCCCACCTTGGGAAAATTCACGGATTCAGCTTCTTGATGTTTTCAAACATCACGTGAAGGCAAGCACTAACGAGATCGTTTATAGACAACTCTTTGCTGAGCACAGGCACAAATATAGCAGTTATTATCCGATATATACAGATGGATCAAAGACAAATGATCATGTTGGGATGGCTTTTGTATTTGAAAATTACACAGAGGGCAGATGCCTGCACCATGCTTTCTCAGTCCTAACATCTGAACTGACTGCTATATATTATGGTCTTTTGTATATCTCAAAGGTCTGCCACAAAATGTTCATAGTTTACACAGACTCGTATAGTGCTCTTAAATCCTTGGAAGCTTTTCCCAACACGCAGAATCCTGTGGTAGTGGATGTTCTCAAAATTCATATAAATTTAACGATTCGAGGTTATGAAGTCCTGTACTGCTGGGTTCCTGGACATGTTGGAATAAAAGGAAATGAGCTTGCAGATATCGCAGCCAAATCTGCTGTTGAACTGTCCAGTCGCCTTATCCCTTTTAGAGATATCTGCAATGTCATCAAGGGAAAGGTCCGAAAAAAATGGCAGCAATTTTGGGATGTTCAGCATCACAACAAGTTGAGAAACGTCAAGCCTAGAATTGAGCATTGGGATATTGTTGGAAATCGTAAGGAGGACGTTCTTTTGACTCGCCTCAGAATTGGTCACACTCGAGTCACACATAACTATCTTCTCAAAGCTGAAAATGAGCCTGTTTGTTTTAATTGTAATGTTTGTTTATCTGTTCGTCATATTTTAATTGAGTGTCCATGTTTTAATAGTCTTCGCCAGAAATATTTTAATAGCTGTGACTTACCTCTCGACCGTTTAATCGGAAGAGAGGTGAATTGTAATTTATTTTATTATTTAAAAGAGATTGGCTTTTATTACCAAATGTAATTTGTTTTGAAGACTGTGTCTTGAATTTTAATATGTGCTTTTTAACTTGTGTTTATATGACTTCATCCTCTGGATTTGGTACATTTATCTACTTGTTTTTATTGATTGAATTTTAATGTCATCAATTGTAATCATCCCATCTTGTGTTTGGCGCGTCATAACCATCTCTGGTTTTTGCGCCATAATCACTCACTCACTCACTCACTCACTCATGGTGCTTCGATTTTTTTGCAAAAGAGTGTATTTATCACATTTTCGACCTGTTGTTAAACTTTTCTTATCAACAGGAAAATGTTCTAAACAGAAAAAAATTAAGGAAATAAATTTTTGCTTCTTACGTTGATTAAATGTTTTCTTTTAAAAGATAATTACTTGAATGATTACATTTAACTGTATATGAAAATGCGATAATTCGAAGCTGATCGGTAATATCGCAGTTATTTTCGTCAGACTGAAGACAAGATTTTTAGAAGCAGATGAAGCTTCTGTCAATGAGGTTTTATGAGGTTCAGTTCTGATCATTTTCTTTCTTACGAATAGGCCGCATTGTGTTCACACTTATTCCTTCTAACTTCAAGCAGACGAATCATAGTCCATATGCAGTATGGCGAAAAGGAATCAGCTGTTTCTTCAAAGATTTCATGGCAAAAAAAATTCTTTAAATCTCGTGCTTAGATCAGGGGTAGGTAAATGTTGAACTATCGAAACAATTAAATATCGTGTTCATTTGGAAAGTAATTCAGGAATGAAACCAACAATCTGAAAAAAGAAAAAATTCAGGGACATTAATAATTAATATCGCAACCATCATTTCCTACGACTTCTAGCCATCTTTCATGCAACTTTTCATCCCCTTCTGAAGAATTCTTTTGGTTTTATTACAAAATGCATAATTGTTACGTTTTAATTCCCTATATCACCATTCCGGTTTTAGAAATTTTGCGTGTAAGAGAACACTGTACTGATTTAAACGAATGATAATTAAAGGGAGCAATATATGGATTCTACGAAGGGTGAATAGGAATTTCCCGTTGTTCATATTCTATCGTCTGTCTCTTAGAATATAAGATTTAGCTTTCCTCTGCAATCACATAAGATATGTTAATGAATTGCAAAGGCCCACCACCGACAGAGCAGTAAAATCGCTGAACACTGGTAGTTGAGTCTGGAGTTCAAATCCCCGCAAACGGGCTGGCTAAATGGAAGTTTTTTTGGTTTTCCCCCATGTGTAATATGTATGCGAGCTAGTTCCCGTAGAAAGTCCTCCACAAAGGCATCCTTCTCCTTAGGCAGATAGCCTTCGAGTGATTTGCCATAACTAAATAAATGTAAAAAATAAACCTGTGTTCGATTCCAGGCGAACGGGCTGGCTGCAGGGGCGCTTTCATGATTTTCCCCCTCATGTGTAACGTGTATACGAGACAGTTTCCTTTGGAAAGCCCTCCACGAAGGTATCCCTTCCCTTAGGCAGATAACCCTAGTGTGCTTTACCATAACCAAGTAAACCAAACCAAACCAAACCTTATAGTTAAAGCTCATTTCAGATTATCTAGCTGCTAACGTGAAGCTTGCATTAATGATGCGTTTATTCTTATTTTGCAATAATTCAAAATAAATCACCCCTTCCCAATTCCAATTACGCAAAGGCTTGGCTACCTTTTTTGGGCTTAACTACTCTCGTTTCGGACTAAAATTGGTATAAAGAATCCATGTCTAATATTTAATTGTAATACGCATAAGTAAAACTTCATTCATATCTTGTGAACAATGAATTTAAAATTAATATTCGTTCCTGAAGTTAAATAGTGTAGTGACATATAACTTCAAGTTGATCGGAAAACAAAAACCTGCAAAATAAATATTCCTATTCATGTTAAATTATCAGTTAAGGTTCTTAGCTATTTCTTTACTGCTTATACATGGGTCTGGAAGCATCTTCAGTTCATCATCTTTCGTCTCCCTTGGCATGGATATTAACATACACCGATGACATCTAGGTATACTGGAAAATACCTTCAGCTGCAGCATTTTCATGCAGTCGAAATTCAAAAGTAGGATATGGTAATCATGAAACTCATACTGAAATATTATTTTCTCCGAATAAAATTACAGAAATGCTTGTACATTGGAGTCTGGAAAAGAAATATATGTTATTAAAATTAGAATAATATATAAAATATTCGACTGCAAACTTTTTATTTTATTTTATTATGCATTTAAGTTTTGCGATGCTAAAATCTTCCGCTGCTTTCTACTCATCCTTATTTAACGCCTTGGAGAATCTATTTGGTTCTTCAAACAGCTTACATAAAAATTCAGCTACACACTGTATGGGGTTCGAAATCTTGGATTTTCCGATATCAGCTGGCATACTAGTAATAATATCACGATAGCACTCAGAGGGAAACGCTGTTCCCTGAGCCAATCAATCTTGGGGTGATCCTCAATAAGTCACTTACATGGTCCCCGCACATTACATCTATTATCCAGAAATTTCGCGTTCGTAAATCCAAACTATACACTTTAATTACTCGAAACAGTATATTATCTATTGACAACAAGTTACTCATTTACAAATCTATTCTACCTCCACTTTTGTGTTATGCAAGTCCGGTTTTGGCATATACCAAGAAAACTAATAGGAAAATATTCTGCCAAAATACTGTTCTACGACAAATTGTAAATTGAATAGTATGTAAGGAATAATAGAACACATTAAGAGTTAGGCATTGAGTTAATGCGCACTCATTATTATAACTTAGCCGAAAAATTTCATGAAAGGCAGCAAAATATTGATAATCCCAATATTAAAATCTGTGGTTACGACTATAACTGTTTGGAAAATATGGATAGGCCTATGGCCCAACTAAATGTATGGATCATGTAATATGCAACTCTAATAATTGTGACATATGTGTTTATTTATGGATTTATTTTCATTCCTCTTATCTGCTACGCTTCAAATTTTCTGTCTGCATTCTCACTTTTGTGTATGTTATAGATATATGAATATAATTATTCCAAGTTCATGTCTTAATATTTGATGTTGTGTATTTGATAATTCTTAATGGATTCAATTTGCCTAAGTTTGCACTATCTCATTCTTGTCACAGTCACCAGTTTCTCGACTTTTCTGCTCGCACTAATTTAGACAACAACTCTATTGTTATTAATACTTTAACAATATTCTTATCTGACCTTAACAAATTACTTTAAAAAAAAAAAACCTATTCGATTTATCTTTAGGTTATTCTATACCACCTATCACAATGATCAAACTGTTCTACAAGGGGTAGAGCCTTGGCTTAGGCACTCTGATGTCTCAAACACCGTTCTACAGAGAGAAGAGAGAGGGAAACGCGAAAACCTCTCATATTCTCCTTCACTTATTCCTCTGAGCTGTCAGGGTTTTCGTAAGTAAGCACAAATTTCCCAAAACTGCTATGAGAACAAATTATTATTTTTATTTTAATGCAAAACCTTTCATACCTGGATTTGTGTTCTTTTGATATATTGCCTTAATTTCTTTGACATATTTTAATATGCACGCATATATACGTTCTTGCAGATATCACAAAAAATATTCTCGTATACGGCCTTGCCGCTTAGAGGGTTTTGAAGGGAGACACCTGATCTCCAAATTCACATGATGACGAATTACTTTCTATCATATTTTATTTCCTTCGTCGCTGGGAAAGATATTAAAATTTTGATAGTGTGAAACAGCTATTTCCTCGTCGGCATTCGAAAGCCTGATCTTGTGACAGGCAGGGGGACGTGCTACCATACACACCCTGACAGCACCGAATACAAAAAGGCGAAACTTCGTTACACTTAAGGACTGGGACTCAGAGAATATTTGTTAGCAGTGTTGGTGCATTCGTGTCTCCTTTGACTTACTTCTTTCTTATGAAGACCACGATATGCAATGGATTCTTATTTTCTCTGAGATAAGCTGTAGAGGATTACACATATTTATTTGTTAATCGTCCGTCTAGTCAGGCATCAGTCTAGAAACTCCTCAAATACAAACTTCTGGATACGTCTTTCAGTATTTTTTTCAAAAATAAAATACCATTAGCTAAAAAGTATTATCATTTGTGATAATATCATTTCTTCAGAAATTCATTGCTCAGATTTCCAAGGCAATTCCATCTCTTCTTTTTATAATTTTGCTGCTCAAATTTTCAACGCTCACTTTAAACAATCGCACTTTACATGAGATCATTGGCTCTTTACTTGGGAAGTATTTCTGGAAATATGTGACTTGCACTACAAAAGAAAATATTGCATGTTGTAAATCCTTTTTTTCCCTCTCATCAGGACTATGGGCATTACGATATCTTATACAAATTATTTACGTGTTGCAAGACCAATCTATGTGAACATAATACTAGCTAAATATCAAAATTTTATCAGTCATTTCCTTCCATTGGAGATTTATAAAGGATTTCAGTCACACTGCGATTTTTTCATCAAAACTTGTACTTAACCATAGGAAATGAAACAAATATTAAACACTCAATATTCGTATCTGCTAGATAACTATTCCTGCGAGATAATAAATCCTACTTTGAAGTAAAAGTGCTTATGAACGTGTACAGTAAAACATTCAACTACACATGGCAGTGTTCCTATATATAAAGCGCAACTACTAGCTTAGAAGAAAGAAGAATAACCAACGTATGAGCCATTTTAAATTTTCCTATTTCGGCAACATTTCATAGAAATCATACCTCGTTATTTTAGTTACCATATTGTTCTGAATACAACAATATTTAAAGAGGTCGTACATAAAAATATTATCTCAAAGATTCATAAAACTGAAATTCGTTTAAACTTATTTCTTCGAATTGCATTAGAATTGCAATTACATTTCTTATTCAATTTGTTCAGTTCTCACTTCGTGGCAAGGCAAAAATACAAGAAAACTTAAAATATCTTCATTAAAAACTGAAAAATATAGAAAAACATAAAACACCAAATACGGATAAAACAATTAAAAAACAATTTTTACAATTAAAATGAAAATTTTTTATGATAAAAATTTGAGTTTCTACTCAAAAACAAGAAATTCGGCCAGCAAACAAGAAGGTAAATTTTTCGGAGTTCAAAATTGAAAATTTACTTCTGGCCCGCTCGGCAAAAAGACATTGAAGGTGCAAAAACTGATTAATTCCATATTCTGCTAAGTTTCAAATGTAAACAGATATGGCTGCTTTGTTAGGCAAAAAAACTTTTAAATTGTTGATAATTCTACAACTATTACATGCAGATTAACTAAAGACATAAAAACCTTAACCGGAACATAAGAAGAACGTAATACAATAATTTTGAGAGCAAAAAATGCGCACCTTAAGATCATATAAGAATAAAAAAAAAAAACTCAGCTAACCGAGCCGAGTAACAGAGCGGGTATATATACATATGCAGATATAATTATACTTTTGATGAGATCGATTATAACCCAAACGGGAGATGCACAAATATATGTTATAGCAGTTCAAATTTCAACGTTCTACTCGTTTTTGCGTCATGCAAGATATATACAGTCGTACAGACGTTACGAAAAAAATCTCTTTTGAATCCATTTTACCATTCGTTTGGGAAAAGGAGTCCTTTATTCGGTCCTTACGTACAGATGTCACTCAAAAACATCATTAAATTGCATTCGATAGAGGCCAAAGTGGATATTTTCATTGAAATATGGTACCCGAAATTTTTCGCGATTACAATACTTCCTTTACTTCGTACAAGAAAATAAAAAGGAAGAACCTAACTTTGGTTAATTTGCGCTGAACTTTATAGGTTCAATGATAAAAGCGCATTTGAGTAATTATTCAGTTAAAATATTTTCGACTAAAATTTTCAATGCTATCAATCATTGTTGAAAAAATAACCCGCTGTCCACTCCCAAAAAATGATAAGCTAAAAGCTTTCGATTCCAGTCCAATAGCTTGAAAGTCTTTACTATTAAAGTCTGAAAACCTAAAACATGTAAAACTCATAAAATTATAAACGCAATGCAAAATGATGGTATGACGTAGATATTATTTTAACGAATGAAATAAAATTCAACGACTTAGATTTAAGAGTTTAGAAATTGTGCTTCAAAAATTAAAGACATAGAACATAAAAACGTACATTTAAAACGAGCTGTTTAAAAATTTTAAAGCCAAACGAAAGAAATTTGCTGCGACATTATTTCATTATTTATTAATTCACGCAAAGACTCCTACGCTTTTTTTAAAAAACAAAAGACTTTAAGCAACGCTGTAGTTATTTTTCATGTTTGCTTGAGCCGAGAGTTGCAACAAACATTTTCCCCAAAAGTTTAAAATTTTGAAATGTTTTTGAATGCTTAAATGAATATTTGAATATTCAAATGGCTGGAATAAGGTACAAATAACATAGATTTCTAATGATCTTTCTTCATCTTTAGAAATATTTTTAGTATTGTAAGTTCATTAACCTACGTATCAATGAACTACGAGAAAATGAAATTTTTTGCTTATACGATGATAGATGGCAGCACAATTATTTCAAACCATGAATGAGTGAATATTTACACGGTGAGAAAAAGGAAAATTGTGCTTAAACGCAATAGAACTACCTTTCCCAATTTTTAACATTAAATTTTTAGTTTAATTTTTGCATAATATGATAAATTGTTCATTAAAATTTCTTACGTCGGATAATATTAGGGCGCAAACAAGAAACTTTATTTGAGTTTTCCTGTACTAAATTTGACGGTTGTTTATATTCGAAGCTATTGGTTTCAGACTTCCATTTTCATTCGTATCAATTTCCAAATGTTACCTCCATGGCTTATTTTTAAAGAAATTATATAGCGAATGAAAAAAAAATTGTTCATGGGAAAAATTTAACACTTTATCGAACCAAATTAAATATTTTTAACTTCTTTTAATATCTTATTAACTTTTAATATCTAACTTTCAGTGGCGTAGCTAGGACAATGGGGGCATCTGTCACCGGGCGCCCCCTCAGGGGGCTCACTCTTGTGAGTACGGGTGTGGCAATCCCGAGGTACCCTAGCCCTTCAGGGGATCATCTTCTTGATGAGACGGGTGTCATGATCTGGAGCCCCAGTGATCTATCCTCTTTCCCATCTCCTCTCCTCTTGGCTGATACTTTTTTCCTTCCCTTCTCCCTTGTGGTTTCTCTCTACGGAGATTGGGGCTCATCACGAGAGACTGGAACAGACCTTGTTTCTAGTTTTCGAGTGGCGAGAAAACTGCCCACGTGTTTGCCGTGCGTGGAGACCCGTGTCGCTGGAAAGGAGGGTCCTGGTAGTTGAGGGGTGGGGTACTGTCCCCAACACACTGCTTTGGCCTCTGCTTCAGCTAAACGGGAGGCACCTTAGTCGTCCTCACGGATGTCAATCGGCTGGTCACTAGTCCTTGTGTCAGTGGCTTGGGGTCAAGCTCTCGGTAGTACCTGCTTTCGGGAAAGCCGACTGTGGGGCTTCAGTTTGCGTATAGGTCCGGCTAGCCCTAACACAGGAATCTGTGTTCCCTTGTTGGGCTCCGTGGCGGGCGGCGCCGTCGGACCCGAATTTTTTTCTCTTTCAAATATGGCTTCTTTATTTATTCTTAAAAAACCCGAATCGAATGAAACCAACCAAGATATCGAAATTGTCGACAAATCTCTTAACAAGAAAATCCGAACTGAAACAAATGACAAAGATATTGAAATTGTAGACAAAACGATTAGCAAGAAGATCCGTACCAATGCAAATGCCAACGAAACTACTGAAAATCCTCGCTTCCTTGTTTTCTCTAGTCCTTCTGGTGAACTGCAAAAGATGTCTCCTTTTCACGTAAGCAAATACATTCAATCATGCATAGGTGAGCCAAAGAACATAAAGCGTCTCCGTTCTGGAGACCTGCTTATTGACACCAAATCGGCCACCCAGTCTGCTTTTCTTTCTCGACAAACCAAACTTGGAGAAATATCTATAACTGTGTCAGCACACAAAACACTTAATTCTTGTAGAGGTGTGATTTCGGAGATCGACCTTCTGTGTGTTTCAGAAGAAGAGTTCGTCTCCGAATTAGCTGAACAAAATGTCTGTGGTGCTAGGCGGATCAAGATGCAAAAGAAAGGTAAGTTGATTGACACGAAACACGTAATCCTTACCTTCAACTCGCCTGTTCTGCCTAAGAATATTAAGGCCGGATACTAAAACTGTCCTGTAAGACCTTATATTCCTAACCCTATGCGATGTTTCCAATGCCAGCGTTTCGGCCATTCTAAGATGTCTTGTCGTGGCAGCCTCACATGCGCCCGATGCTCACAGATTGGCCACGATTCTGAAAATTGTACCGCTGCGCCTTCGTGTATAAATTGCAAGGGTCAGCACCCAGCATTTTCACGCCTGTGCCCAAAATGGAAATCCGAAAAAGAAGTGCAGACTGCGAAAGTTAACAGGAACATCTCGTATGCTGAAGCCAGAAAACTAGTTCAAAGCACACAGTTCCAACAAAACAAATCATATGCCAGTGCCGTTAAAACAACACGTAGCATTGCCACCCAAACATCAATAGGCCTGCAGACTGTACCAAATAAAGCCCAACCGACTACATCCACCAAGAAAACGGAAAATGCAACTCATTTAATACAAAAAAAGAAACAGTCATTCAAAGTAAACCTAAAACTGAAAGTCACAAAATAATTAATAAAAATAGAAGTCCTAGCAATAGCTCTTCTGATGAAATGATTTCTGAATCTGCGGATTCAGACACTATGGAAGTAGAGGAGGGTCTAGAATTTACCAGGCATCTACTTCCACCAAACAAGAGCACAGAAAGAACAAAAACCAGTCATAATGGCCACCCTCGTCTCATGGAACTGTCGCGGTTTCCACCGAAATTTGCTCGACATCAAAGCCATAATTAATGTTTATCATCCTGTATGCTTCGCAATACAGGAAACAAATCTAAAACCAGAACAACAGGCAAAACTTCGGAGGTTTTCTTTCGTCAGGAAAGATAACCTTGCAGGTGAACGTGCCAGTGGAGGTGTAGGTCTCCTCACCTCACTGGAGTATCCCTCAAATGTGCTTTCTTTGACGACATCCCTCCAAGTTGTCGCTACTCAAACAAATTTTGGTATTGTTGTTACAGTCGTTTCTCTGTATTTGCCTCCAAATCAGCATATTGATCAGCAAGATTTAAATGGTCTTTTAGAGCAGCTGCCTGAGCCTTTCATCATAATAGGAGATTTAAACGGCCATAGTCCGCTCTGGGGTAGTAAAGATACAAATTGCCGAGGAAGACAAATTGAGCAGATGATCGAAGATCATAGCCTTTGTCTCCTAAATAATGGGCAGGATACGTACTTCCATGAGCCTTCAAGGACATTCCACGCTCTCGACCTTGCCATCTGTTCACCGTCTCTGTTCCCATTTTGCACTTTTAGTGTCGGAAATGACCTGTACAACAGCGATCATTATCCCATTTTTGTATCTCTTGCACGAAGAGGAGCAAACCCCATGTCGAGACTCCCTCGGTTTATACTGGACAGGGCAGATTGGGAACTCTTCTCTTCCTCCGCAGAGCTCACAGAGGAAATGGTAGAAGATGTGCATATCGATGACGCTGTGGAAGCTGTTACTAATACTATTATTCAGGCAGCTATGCTTTCGATTCCTAGAACATCAGGAAAAATACTAAAATATTCGAAACCGTGGTGGAATTGCGACTGTCATGAAGCACTGAAGAAACAGAAAAAAGCATGGGGTAATTTTCGTAGATATCCGACTCTGCGAAACGTCATAGCTTTTAAAAGAGCCAAAGCAAATGCACGAAAAGTAAGAAGGCAGAGCCAAAGGAATTCCTGGATTTCATATGTGTCATTCATAACATCCTCCACGCCTAGTAAGCGGGTTTGGGAAAGAGTTCGAAAAGCATGCGGAATATATAAAGACCACTCACTTTCCTTTTTGGAAAAAGATGGCCGAGTGATTAGCTCCATAGACGAAATTGCAAATACTATTGGTGAGACATTTGTTGCCGTTTCTTCCAGCAGAAACTATTCACCTGCATTTCTCTCTATGAAGCAGCACTCTGAAATAAATCCCATCGCATTCAACTCTACCAAATCTGAGTCTTACAATAGAGCAGTTACAATGCTGGAATTAAAGAGAGCTTTATTGCAGACGCATAAGTCTTCCCCGGGTTTTGATGGCATAAATTACGAAATGCTAAAGCATCTGTCCTGTAAGTCACAGACTGCCCTTCTCACTCTCTACAATAGAGTGTGGAAGGAGCGTAATTTTCCCAGTGCATGAAGGAGAGCTGTTGTCATTCCTATTGCTAAGCCAGGGAAGGATCCAAGGAATCCTGCCAACTATCGGCCAATTGCACTTACCAGTTGCGTATGCAAACTGTTTGAAAAGATGGTAAACAGCCGCCTAGTCTACTTCTTGGAAAAGAATAATGTTATATCGCCTTATCAAAGTGGTTTTCGAAAAGGGAGAACAACCGTAGATAACATGCTCCTCTTAGAGACATCCATTCGAAAAGCTTTTGTAAGAAGAAATCACCTTGTCTCAATTTTCTTCGATATAGACAAAGCTTATGATAAGGCATGGAGATACGGTATACTTCGCGATCTTCACGAGAGTGGCTTGCGCGGCAACCTACCAATTTTCATTCAGAATTTCCTGAACGCTAGAAGTTTTCAAGTAAGGATTGGCTCTGTTTTTTCGGATGTTTTTCAACAGGAAGAGGGTGTGCCTCAAGGCTGTGTTCTTAGTGTTACGCTTTTCAGTTTAAAAATAAATTCTGTATTAAAAGAACTTCCTCCCACCATCTTGGGATCACTATATGTAGATGATTTACATATTAGCTGTCGAGGAGCAGACATGAGATACATAGAGAGGCAATTGCACATGGCTCTGAATAAGATCCAAGTATGGTCAGACAAACAGGGATTTACCTTTTCGAAACAGAAAACTGTGTGCGTGCACTTTTGCAGGAAGTGAGGTCTCCATCCTGAACCTGAGTTATATCTGAATGGTACAATTATTCCAGTTGCGCCCGAAGTAAAATTTTTAGGAGTGACGTTCGACCAGAAATTGACTTTCCTTTCTCATGTTTTAAACCTGAGAAAGAAGTGTTTAAATACATTAAATATTTTAAAAGTGTTGGCAAACACCGCTTGGGGTGCAGAACGTTCCACTATGCTTCGCATTTACAGAGCGCTTATCCGCTCTAGACTGGACTATGGCTCAGTTGTTTATGGTTCCGCTTGGTCATCAGTTTTGTTAAAACTCGATCCTGTTCACCATCAAGCTCTGCGGATTTGTTCAGGAGCTTTCAGGACTTCTCCTGTGCAGAGCCTGTATGTTGACTCTAACGAACCATCACTTTATCTGAGGCGTGAGCAATTGTCCCTTTTGCAATATTTTAGTATTCTTTCACAACCTGAACATCCCAATAAGCTGTGCTTACTTGATAATGTATGTAACGCTTTATTTGAAACACGTCCATCCTGTGTTCCTACCTTTCCTTTAAGACTTTGCCCTATCATTGAGGAACATTCCCTCTCTGATATGCGCCCCCAAGCAGTACAGAACTTTCAAATCCCACCTTGGGAAAATTCACGGATTCAGCTTCTTGATGTTTTCAAACATCACGTGAAGGCAAGCACTAATGAGATCGTTTACAGACAACTCTTTGCTGAGCACAGGCAGAAATATAGCAGTTATTATCCGATATACACAGATGGATCAAAGTCAAATGATCATGTCGGGATGGCTTTTGTATTTGAAAATTACATAGAGGGCAGATGCCTGCACCATGCTTTCTCAGTCCTAACATCTGAACTAACTGCAATATATTATGGTCTTTTGTACATCTCAAAGCTCTGCCACAAAAAGTTCATAGTTTACACAGACTCGTATAGTGCTCTTAAATCCTTGGAAGCTTTCCCCAACACGCAGAATCCTGTGGTAGTGGATGTTCTCAAAATTCATATAAATTTAACGATTCGAGGTTATGAAGTCCTGTACTGCTCGGTTCCTGGACATGCTGGAATAAAGGGAAATAAACTTGCAGATATCGCAGCCAAATCTGCTGTTCAACTGTCCAGTCGCCTTATCCCTTTTAGAGATATCTGCAGTGTCATCAAGGAAAAGGTCCGAAAAAAATGGCAGCAAATTTGGGATGTTCAGCATCACAACAAGTTGAGAAACGTCAAGCCTAGAATTGAGCATTGGGATTTTGCTGGAAATCGTAAGGAGGACGTTCTTTTGACTCGCCTCAGAATTGGTCACACAAGAGTCACACATAACTATCTTCTCAAAGCTGAAAATGAGCCTGTGTGTTTTAATTGTAATGTTTGTTTATCTGTTCGTCATATTTTAATTGAGTGTCCATGTTTTAATAGTCTTCGCCAGAAATATTTTAATATCTGTGACTTACCTCTCGACCGTTTAATCGGAAGAGAGGTCAACTGTAATTTATTTTATTATTTAAAAGAGACTGGCTTTTATCACCTAATGTAATTTGTTTTAAAGATTGTATCTTGAATTTTAAATGTGTGGTTTTAACTTATTCTTATATGACTTCATCCTCTGTATTTGATACATTTGTCTACTTGTTTTATTTATTGTATTTTAATTTCATCAATTGTACCCACCCCATCTCGTGTTTGGCGCACTATAATCATCTTTGGTTTTGCGCCATAATCTCTCACTCACTCACTGTCCCCGGGCGCAGCATCCAGGGGCGCCAAATTAATGCTACGAAATCTTTTAAGGAAATGTTTTCCATTCTTGGCACACAGAAAGGAGCGCAAATTCTTCAGTTGACCCCCGGCGCTGGAAACTCTAGCTACGCCCCTGCTAACTTTCAATATCTTATTAATTTAATTCCCAGTTTTTTGCCATTTGGCGAAGCGTAAGATATTTAATTTTTCTTTTAAGTTTAATCTACCTCTTACTAATATGCAAGCTAAGCGATTTAGAAGCAATAAACTCAGTGTTATCATCTGCTTGTTAAGCATTTATTTATTTTAATATAAGCATGTTAATTCTGATTTGTGAATGGCAACAATATTTAATTTTAGGTTGTTATTGTTCTAAATTGAATATTCTTAAAATTTATGTATTAGATTGTGATATTCTCGACTTGCTTGGTAGAATAATATGCTGTAAATAAAAACATTTTTATTTGAGAATGTTGGATGTGTAATATTTCTTTATTAAAGAAACTTTTATCAAAGCCTCTGTGGATCCTGAAAGCTTAATTTTTAGTAGATAATTGGACAGAAAATTCGATGCGGATTTCATCTTACTCTTGACATCCGCTAATAGAACTTTGTCAAGTTAACCAGCATTTATTAACCGATCTTTAAATGGTGCTTTTATCAGTGAAAACCGTCAAGAAAGAAGATTTTTCTAGTTCGTGAAGTAGTGCCACTATCAGCAAAAATTTCTGATTTAAAGAATATTATTGTAAAATGCAATGAGTATAAAAGTGACCCAGATTATGTTAAAGGAATTTGGAGAATATTGCTGATAACAGAATCAAGAATTTGAATTGAAAAAAAGAAGATAAGATCAAAAATTAGAGTTAGATAAAGTTAAGAGACTGAAGAAACAACTCAAATTCTTGATCTTGTTACAATTTTAGAAACTAGTAGTTCAGAGAAAAAGATTACTTCGCCTAAATTACAGTTTAGACATTTCGGCGATGATTTAAAAGAATGGTTATCATTTTGGAGCAAGTTTGAATATATTGATGAAAATGAAGATATTGCTCCTGAAAACAAATTCGAATATTTAGTGCAAGCAAACTGTCGTTGGTTTCAAAGTATCAGAGGTAGCAGAACGTTTCTACTCAACCGGAGCGAATAATGCAAAGTCTGTAGATAGTTTAAAGGCTTGTCTCGGTAAAGAAGACATTTTAATGGAAATATATGTCAGGGATTTGTTGAAATTAATAATTTCTCTACGATCCAACCAAAAATTGCTATTGACAACACTACAACAAACTTGAAACTTATTTGAGAGCTCTTGAAATATTAGGACTTATAAAGGATTTTCTAAATGCTGAAATGCTTATAATGAGGACATTCTAAAACCTTACAATAGAAGCCCTTCTCCCATTTCTGCAAAGCCCTCAGGGGACTCACTTTTGTGAGTACGGGTGTGGCACTCCCGAGGTGCCCTAGCCCTTCAGGGGATCATCTTCTTGGTGAGGCGGGTGTCACGATCCTGGAGCCCCAGTGATCTATCCTCTTTTCCGGCTCCTCTCCTCTTGGCTGGAACTTTTTCCCTTCCCTTCTCCCTTGTGGTTTCTCTCTACGGAGTTTGGGGCTCGTCACGAGAGACTGGAACAGACCTTGCCTCTAGTTCTCGAGTGGCGAGAAAACTGCCCACGTGTTTGCCGTGCGTGGAGACCCGTGTCGCTGGAAAGGAGGGTCCTGGTAGTTGAGGGGCGAGGTACTGTCCCCAACACACTGCTTTGGCCTCTGCTTCAGCTAAACGGGAGGCACCTTAGTCGTCCTCACGGGTGTCAATCGGCTGGTCACTAGTCCTTGTGTCAGTGGCTTGGGGTCAAGCTCTCGGGAGTACCTGCTTTCGGGAAAGCCGACTGTGGGGCTTCAGTTTGCGTATAGGTCCGGCTAGCGCTAACACAGGAATCTGTGTTCCCTTGTTGGGCTCCGTGGTGGGCGGGGCCGTCGGACCCGAATCTTTTTTCTCTTCAATTTGGCTTCTCTCTTTATCCTTAAAAAACCCGAGTCGAATGAAACCAATAAAGATATCGAAATAGTAGACAAATCCATCAACAAGAAGATCCGTACAGATGTAAATGACAAAGTTACTGAAATTATTGATAAATCCAATACAAAGAAGATCCGCACCGATGCAAATGCCAAAGAATCTACTGATTGTCCACGCCTCCTTGTTATCTCTAGTCCTTCTGGTGAACTGCAAAAGATGTCTCCTTTTCTCGTAAACAAATATATACATTCATGTATAGGTGAGCCAAGGAACATAAAGCGTCTCCGATCAGGAGACCTGCTTATTGATACCATGTCGGCCACCCAGTCTGCTTCTCTTTCTCGACAAACCAAACTTGGAGAAATATCTATAACTGTGTCAGCACACAAAACACTTAATTCTTGTAGAGGTGTGATTTCGGAGATCGACCTTCTGTGTGTTTCAGAAGAAGAGTTCGTCTCCGAATTAGCTGACCAAAATGTCTGTGGTGCAAAAATTGGTGTCTGTGGTGCGGATCAAGATGCAAAAGACAGGTAAGTTGATTGACACGAAACACGTAATCCTTACCTTCAACACGCCTGTTCTGCCTAAGAATATTAAGGCCGGATACTAAAACTGTCCTGTAAGACCTTATATTCCTAACCCTGTGCGATGTTTCCAATGCCAGCGTTTCGGCCATTCTAAGATGTCTTGTCGTGGCAGCCTCACATGCGCCCGATGCTCACAGATTGGCCACGATTCTGAAAATTGTACCGCTGCGCCTTCGTGTATAAATTGCAAGGGTCAGCACCCAGCATTTTCACGCCTGTGCCCAAAATGGAAATCCGAAAAAGAAGTGCAGACTGCGAAAGTTAACAGGAACATCTCGTATGCTGAAGCCAGAAAACTAGTTCAAAGCACACAGTTCCAACAAAATAAATCATATGCCAGTGCCGTTAAAACAACACGTAGCATTGCCACCCAAACATCAATAGGCACGCAGACTAAACCAAATAAAACCCAACCGACTACATCCACCAAGAAAACGGAAAATGCAACTCATTTAATACAAAAAAAGAAACAGTCATTCAAAGTAAACCTAAAACTGAAAGTCACAAAATAATTAATAAAAATAGAAGTCCTAGCAGCGTATTTCCAAACCCTACCCCACTTTTCGAATATTTGACGTCACGGAAATATCGACTAGTTTCACCTGGCAAGACGGCGTACTCCACTTTTGAATACTACGGCGCGCTTTCGAAAGAATTGTGGTTCTGAATAGTGTGTTTATGTGCTAATTGTGAGATTTTCGCAATTTAAATTATTATGAGTGGAAATTTACGCAATATTTTTAGTGAATGGTTATTGTTTATCGCCGTAGGGTATTTGAGGAAAGAGGAGAATAATTCACTGCTGATGTATACATTAACAGTATGAAAAATTTGGAAGGTGATACTCGGCAATAAATGTGATTGATGCATTCATCGCAAAATTCAGCGACGCCAGTAAAACAAACAATAGTGTTCGAGAAAATTATCCACATCTGAAGTCACTATACATAAATTGTATGTGTGCCAACACAGATATTTTAATTAAAAAAAAAAAAAAAAAAAAAAACACTTGCAGAAAACTTCAGATCTCAAGAAATAAGAAACAATTGCAGTGCCTCTGTGTGCTTAAAAACTACGAAGCATTCTTCAGACTTTTATGCCAAAATCAAGGTTGACAAATAAATTAATAAATGTTTCTTACAGTGTATATATTTCAAAAGTATTAAAATAACTTGGACAGTTCTTTAATTGCTTAAAACAGCAATACAGTTCATTTATAAAGATATATAAGGAACTTCATAATTATCACAATGTTTCATCGCTTTGGTGAAAAACTGAAATTTACTAAATTACCTAACTTTTATAACATTAATTATCTTTGTAACTGTAGTATTATGCTCTGTTTTATAAAATCTTAACTACTTTATTCATTTGTTATACATTATTTTCTGATTTATTTACTAAATGTGTAATCAATTATCAGGATTACTAAATGTGTTAAGAATTTCCATACATGCTTGTGCAGTGTGATTGCATGTTTGTGTAATGAACTTTGATTTTCATGAACGAAAAAGAAGTACAATCTCTGAATAAGTACTTTTTCGTTTTCCAGTTCCTGTGATTAGCTGTAAAAATAAATTCACTTCAAGTATGTGTCTGTGCAATTTTGACGATGTAAATACTGAAATGATTGTACAGTAAAAACTCAACTAAAAAAATATCCGGAAAGCTCCTGAAATTTTGGATAGTCGAGCATATAAAAAATGAAATACTGTAATAAGTGAATGGAAAAATAAACTACTAGTCTAAAATTATAAAAACAGTTCATGTTATTTGCATCAACTTGACAATCAAAAGCCAATATTTAATATTATACACGATTTTGAAAAAAAAAATGTATGCTGCTGATCTTTGGATTATGATAACGGGTGATTTTTACAATGGTTGTTATGTGGATTAAGACTGCAAGTTAAGACTTTAAATATGAACAACAGTAATCTGAAAATTTTAAGTAGTAATTTATATTCAACAATCTCTGCCAAATAACTTCCATGTTTTAAGTAATTAAAATATATATTTTAACCACTTTTTATTAATTTTATAAAGTACATTCTATAATTTAAATTTTACTTTCATCTATTTTAATGTTTGCCATTATAAATTTTATACTACTTTTTTAAGATTTCATAATTGCTAATTAAACTTCCTTTACAATTTATTTAGTTATTTTATGTAAGAAAGGGATTTATGTGCAATAGATATACAGTGAGAATCATTTAACACAAAACTGAGGGGACTGAAATATTTTTTTGTGTTAAAGAATATTAATATATATATTTAGCAAAATTAAGCTTACTAGAGTATATTTTATTTACATAGATATGTATATATGCATGCATTTAATAAAAATCGATGAAACAAAAACATCCATAAGAACTTAATGAAATTTAATACAAAATTTTCAAGTTTTTTGAAAAACATTTATTGAGTTTTGGGAAAATAATCTGATATTTTTCTTTGCATTGTCTTTTTTAGCATCAAATTGTTCAATGTCGAACATTTGGTTATTCATTTCACCATTGGAATGTGTGTCTAAATAACTGTCCATACTTTTTATGATGTTCCTCATTTCGGATGATGTGGGAACAGGAATTGCATTATTCATTTTATTTTCGTCATCAGAATCTGCACCAATGATATTTTTTTAGCTTTGAACAAATTCCAAAATAACTTTGTCCGCCATAATTGGGGCTGTACACACAGTATGATAAACTACTGCAACGAATTCTTCCGATAGTACAGTAGGACAGTTCATTAATACAGAAACTTTCTCAAACATTTTATTAAGTGTCGGCTCAGTTTCAATATCCTACTTCTCTATTTCTTTTGGCGCCAAAGAATCTGATACTTTTGAGAATTGTGTGTAATGAAAATAATTTTCATTCATCCTTTGAGTTGCTGAATTCCATGCAGTGCAACATATGAGCCAAACTCACTAATTCTTACTCGCACTGCCATGAACTCGTCCCCGAATTCCAAAGCTAACTGATGAGAGATGAAATGTTTGTAGAGGTGAAAAGCGAAAGTAGCATAGATAAACAAAACTGGCTCGTGTCACAATGTATTTCAAAGCCACATTAGCCTCTTTTCTACAAAATATGTGAAACCACCTCTCTTTCATTTCACATCCCGCTTAAATCTCGTCTGCGATGCCAGTGTTTTCTATATTTTGTTCATTTCCAGAAAGGATATCTTTTCATGTTAAGTGATTTATATTTCGTGTTAAAAGAAACAAAATGCATGAAAATACATAGTAGTTTGTGCGGACTGTTGCTTTATTTCGTGTTAACCGATATTTCGTCTTAAGCGTTTTCGCGTTAAACATATTCCACTGTATACAGATGCGTTTGAACTATGTATATACAAATAATTTTTTTAAAGGAAAATTCATAAACCTTCCAAAAATTTTTGTGCATTATGCTGCTAAAAATTGATCAGTAAATATATAAAGAAAGAAATTTAGAACCAATTTTTCAGAAAGAATAAGAATTCAAATTCAAATTAACTTGATAAAATTCTGTAAATGTAGAATATCAAATATTCTTTTTAGACTAGTAAAATCTTTTTAAATTGGAAGATATTTTTAATGATTTTACTCCCCCCCCCCATTTTCCTTTGCTACTGCTGTTTGATAAGAGGTTCTAGTAAAGATAAGACAATACAGACAAAGATGTATTGTCTTATCTTTACTAGAACGTTTTTTACTTTACTTTTTTGTGTTAAGATTATTTTGAACTTTTCAAAGATTTTCCACTGCAGGATTTTAATTTTTTCTACATTTTTAAGGGCGTTTTCATTTTTTTTTTTTTTTTTAGATACTTTTTATATTAGAAAAATATTTTTAAATCGGAAGATATTTTTAATGATTTTCCTTCGCTTTGAGGAGGACTAGAATTTTCGGGTGAACTATTAGATAAAAAATATATTGAAATGGTTCATCAACTGATTCTGGATACAGAAAAGCAAGGATTTTGTTTTAGAAGGGGGAAATGTAATTAAATTTGACATACCTCCTCTTGACGATATTATGTTGAAGTTGGTTGAATTGCTCGCCTTTCTTGTTCTTTTATACTATTTTTTGGTTTTTCTTGTGGTGGTTTATTTTAACATGTTGACTGCCGTGGGGGCCACCGGTGACCGACACGACTTGGCTACAGCACTGTGGGTGCCACCGGCAATGCGATCAATAGTAAAATACATAATTAGAATAAATATCGATACTGATAAATTTTTAAATAGTACCATTGTTACTATAACGATTTGAAGAATAATAAATCGTAAAAATTTAAATTATAAATCGCAAAAATGGTATACATATGTTTGGGGGTCGCCGGTGACCCCAAGCATGAAAAATGCATTAAGCGCGATTATATATAACATTATGTTCTGCAGATAATATTTCAACATAATATATATCGCATAATAAAAATTTCAAGTTGACGTCATGGGCAAATCACATAAAATGCGCGCGGCAGGCAATGTGTTAGTTTTTACATTTCAAAGTATTCGTATTCTACATTTATAGGATTTAATGAAGATCATTTGAACTTCAATTTTCTAGTCTTTGTGAAAAGTTGGTTCTAAATTTCTTTATATATATATAAGAACTCCTACACTCCTAGAGAAAAGTAATTTATATATTTATTTATCCCACATTTTCATTTTGAAATATTTTAGTACATGCTTTTCAATATTTTAAAAGTTGATTTTTTTGTTGAACTGAAATATGTAATATGGAAAAGTTCTGTCAAAAAACATAATTCAACTCAGAATTGAAACAGGAGATGAATAGAGATAATAATAATGTGGGGTATTTGATCCTCTTCCCCTAACAGGCATTTGAAACATTTTAGCATGTTTTTACATTCAGCTGAAATGGGGCCCACCATCGGCCGAGCGGTAAAGTCGTTGAACACTGGTAGTTCAGTCGGAGGTTCGAATCCCGTGAACGGGTTGGCTGCATGGGTGTTTTCCCCATGTGTAACGTGTATATGAGCCAGTTCTCTTAGAAAGTCCTCCATGAAGACATCCCTCCCCCTAGGCAGATCGCCCTCGTGTGCTTTGCCATAATTAAATACACGCCATTCAGCTGAAACAGTAAAAATATAGAAAAATTCCCACAGAAACATAATTCGGCTGAGAAACAAAACAGGCAAAAAAATGGGTTGGCGTCAGGAAACTGATTGGTCTAAAACAGGGCTTCTTAAACTTTTTTTAGTTGTGATCCTTTTTTATCATAGATTTTTCCACGACCCCAAAATATTTATGAAAATTTTGTGGGTCCCCATAAAAGCATTCACGCGTGAGTGAAACTATCAATTTTTTCACTTGTACTGTAAGATAATATTGCAGTTTTAGGTCATTATCTTTAATTTCTCATTTTAAGACATAGAACAATGTGAAAATTTTAATTAAGTAACAGATAAAATGACAGCATCACGTGCAAAGCAAGTAAAATGAACATTTATATTATAAAAAGAATGCATTGAAACATTTTTGTTTTTCTCTTTGTCTGTATGGTCTTATCTTTATCTATTTTCAGATACATTGTGTAAAAATATTAGGTAATTGTAAAATTATTATATTAAGTTTAAGAAATACCAAAACTACTGAAATTTTTTGCGACCCCCTGCTGTAGATGGGGGTTGCGATCTACAGTTTAAGAAAGTCTGGTCTAAAATAACGTTACAATATTTGATTTTGTTGGAACATTGGATAACTGAGGCCACACCCAGTGCAGTTATGGCAGGTGTGCAAATTTTGGAATTTACAGAAATATCAAGTAGCAAAATTTTTGGAATTTAGGAGTGAAAACGTTTTTAGAATTTAGGACCCACAGAGATTGCATAGCACAGCAAAATGTACCTGCTATAGCTAGGACTCCAGTGCATGGTTATATTCTTGTAAGGAGTGTATGCCTGAATGCAGAGATGCATTTTGAGTCATCATCGCTAGGTCACCAACCTACACAGCATTGTGGTATACGTCATTCATGTAAATAAGGAATAAAATTGATTGCACTTTAGTTAAATAACCTAACTTATTTTTTGTAAGTATTGTGCGAGAGTACTGTAATTGTTGAATAAGAATTAAACACTTGCTTTCTGTTCATCTGAAATGGCATAGATTTTCTAGCAGTTATTCCAGCAGAAGTTTGAAGGAATGGATCATTCTGTATTTAGTTAGATAATCAAAATACACAAGCTATGAACATAACATATTAAACCATAATTCGCTTTTCACATTGGACAGCCAATGTTTATCAATTTTCACATAAGTCGTACTTTCCCGTAATTTTGAAAATACTCCATTGCATGCTGTTCTGTTGAAGACAAGCCTGAATTTTTTTTTTCAAAATGTAATTGATAACTTGTATTGTTTTTTTTTACAAAATTTAAACTTGGGTGTCATGAACAAACTTGTGTGGGTCACCAAATTCAAAGAAATTTATTTGACAATAAAAGGTACATGTAATTTGAAGAGAATTTTGGATGTTTTTTAACATTTCCATATTTTAATTTTGATTTGATTGCTTTCCACTTGATTTGTGTGTTATGCTTGATGATTTCCAAACAGCTCGTATCGAATTTCAAAGCAATTGCATACGCGCAGCTAAGATGTAGTTTTTTCGACTATCTTAGTAGTGTCTTGCATGTAATTGTAATACACATCATTTATAAATCATGTTTCTTATTTCTAATCAAATCTGTTGTCAAGTAAGCACATAACATTTAATAAGTATTGGAAAATTCAGTAGTGTTTCGAAGGATAATAAAAACAATTTTGTTTTAGTTGCAGTTTTGTTCATGATGGTTAAATGGCCCAAAATAGATACCCAACGTTCACAAGAGAAACGGGATGGATGGATCAATATCAAATAAACTTGGAGAAAAACTAATGAAAATGCAAACAATAATGAATCCATTGGCTCTCTTTCTACTTCTAAAAAAAAATGAGTACATATCAAGAAGAGTTTATTTTATACTGTTTTACATGTTGTATTATTAATGGAAAATAAATATCCATTGTGTGTTAAATGCAGTGAAAACTTGGCACATGGAAAGCATGAAAACTGAAATTAAAAACATTTAGAAATGGTACTTTTCTGTTTTACCGGCGCAAACGATAAAGTCGCCAACAATGGTACAACTGATGCCAAACGGAATATCTTCGCTGGCAACCTTTTACGCCTCATTTACAAAACAAGTCGCAGCCATTTCTTATCAGATTTATTGTAATTACATAGAATAATAATTAAATTACATAGAATTTTACAAGATAGTTAAATTTTATGCTCTAAGACCATTCACGGTAATTCAGTCAATTAGAATGCAATCACACCACTCACCCGAAGGCGAAAATATAGAAAAGGCAAAAATCAAGGGTTAAATTCATCAATTCTAATGAAAATGCAATAGCGTAGTAAAGCACTGCGGTTTTACATAATTTCTGAGTAAACTATTCATACAAATTGAAATAATTCTTGCATTTAAACTTGTATTCCAAATTAAGATTTAAGTTGTCATTAATGTAGATAATTACCGAGAGAATTAGATTTTTGTAACGTTGTTTACATGAGATGGGATCAGGTGGGGTCACGTGATACGAACCAACAAATCAGGATGTTGAACCATGAAAACAGTAAATTCTTAATGTCTTTTTACAAATTTACTGCCTTTATTTATTGGCTTTTTACAAAATTTTAAAAGATATTAAAATGTTTATACCTTCAAAATAAAAAATTCTTAGAAATAATGTTTGTTAACATTTTTTATGTTTATATTGTATGTTGTTGGCAACAAAGTCTGCTTGGCGAGATTTGCGCCAGTGAAACAGAAAAGTACCTCAGAAACTAAACATAAAGATTAAGTAAATAAATCTGAAGAATTTTTTTAAGGAATGAGCTAAAAGCATGAAAAATTAAAATGTATTTTGAAAAAATATACAACAGTTCCTGAGAAGGATTTACAGGCATCTTAAAAGCTTCATATTTAATAGCAAAAAATTTAAGAACCTCATACAATTGGAGAAATATTGAAGCTTTTAAAACAAAGATACTTTGGCAAGGAGAATTTAACAAAAACAACAGAAACATGTTTTTCAGAATTTACTACAGAAAATAATACAGATTTCTTGTTTAACACAACATATGATAAAACTGACTGAAAAATTTCCAAATAAGGAATTAGGTTGGATCTGTGACCCATTTTGCCTTTGGTATTTTCAATTCCAATGTATCTCTAAATGAAAAAGCACAATTAATTGATATTTTAAGTGACAGAATACTGTGTGTTCAAGTTAAGTCTCTAACTTGCCAAAAATTTTAGTTATCTATTGGAAAGGAATATGCCAATTTAAAATGAATTAAAGTAAATTATTACGTTTCTTACATAAAATTGTACAGTAAACTTTTAGCTTATATTTAAAACTTCTAAAATGCTTATGTTACATTTTTCTGTTATATAAGCATTGAAAGTGTATTTCTCACTGAAATAGAAATAAGTTTGCTGTTGAATTAACACGGAGAACTTTTTTATTGAAATATTTTTCTCTGTGACATTAGTTTCATCTACCAGAAACTAAAGATTAAAGAAATGTTTTCAAAACATTTTGAATTCGTTGTTATATTGATCTATGAAGCAGTAGATTAGTGAGTTTTGGATTTTCATCCGCAGAGAAGTGAGTTTTTATTACATTACTGACAAATATAGTTTTTTAACAATGAAAAAATTTTCAGCGGAGATAATTATTTGTCAAATATGAATGTGTTTTCAAAGCGGAAATAAATAATAAGTGATAAAAAAGAAAAATCAGTTAGAACATTCCCATTTCTAACAAAGTAATTTGCTTTGCTTTAATCTTTATAATACAATACATTTTACAATGATAAAGCAAAAATACAATGTGGAATGGATATGCGAAGATTACGATAGTATCTAGAGTATTCAGCATTTCGTATAATCCTATAACCAGATAATAATAATATTAAAATAAATTTTATCTGAATGAAGTTTTCTTATTACAGAAACAGTAAAATTATGCAATTGCATAAACGAATGCACTTTCAGACAATATACTTAATATTGTTTACAAGTTGAGCCAAAGTTCTGTTTATATTACTTCTCGCCCTTCAGCGCATGCTCAAGAATTACCATCCAGGCGAAACTAGTCGATTTGTCCATGACGTCAAAAATTCGAAAAGTGGGGTAGGGTTTGGAAATACGCGTCCTAGCAATAGCTCTCTTGACGATATGATTTCTGAATCTGCGGATTCAGACGGTATGGAAGTAGAAGAGGGTCTAGAAGTTCCCAGGCATCTACTTCCACGAAAAACCAAACAAGAGCACAGAAAGAACAAAAACCAGTCATAATGGCCACCCTCGTCTCATGGAACTGTCGCGGTTCCCACCGAAATTTGCTCGACATCAAAGCCATAATTAATGCTTACCATCCTGTATGCTTCGCAATACAGGAAACAAATCTAAAACCAAAACAACAGGCAAATCTTCGGAGGTTTTCCTTCGTCAGGAAAGATAACCTTGCAGGTGAGCGTGCCAGTGGAGGTGTAGGTCTCCTCACCTCACTGGATTATCCTTCAAATGTGCTTTCTTTGACGACATCCCTCCAAGTTGTCGCTATTCAAACAAATTTTGATATTGTTGTTACAGTCGTTTCTCTGTATTTGCATCCAAATGAGCATATTGATCAGCAAGATTTAAATGGTCTTTTAGAGCAGCTGCCTTTCATCATATTAGGAGATTTTAACGGCCATAGTCCACTCTGGGGTAGTAAAGATACAAATTGCCGAGGAAGACAAATTGAGCAGATGATCGAAGATCATAGCCTTTGTCTCCTAAATTATGGGCAGGATACGTACTTCCATGAGCCTTCAAGGACATTCCACGCTCTCGACCTTGCCATCTGTTCACCATCTCTGTTGCCATTTTGCACTTTTAGTGTCGGAAATGACCTGTACAACAGCGATCATTATCCCATTTTTGTATCTCTTGCACGAAGAGGAGCAAACCCCATGTCGAGACTCCCTCGGTTTATACTGGACAGGGCAGACTGGAAAATCTTCTCTTCCTCCGCAGAGCTCACAGAGGAAATGGTAAAAGATGTGCATATCGATGACGCTGTGGAAGCTGTTACTAATACTATTATTCAGGCAGCTATGCTTTCGATTCCTAGAACATCAGGAAAGATGTTTAAATATACGAAACCATGGTGGAATCGCGATTGTCATGAAGCGCTGAAAAACAGAAAAAAGCATGGGGTATTTTTCGTAGATATCCTACCCTGCGAAACCTCATAGCCTTTAAAAGAGCCAAAGCAAATGCACGAAAAGTAAGAAGGCAGAGCCAGAGGGATTCCTGGATTTCATATGTGTCATCAATAACATCCTCCACGCCTAGTAAGCGGGTTTGGGAAAGAGTTCGAAAAGCATGCGGCATATATAAAGACCACTCACTTTTCTTCTTGGAAAAAGATGGCCGAGTGATTAGCTCCATAGAAGAAATTGCGAATACTATTGGTGAGGCATTTGCTGCCGTTTCTTCCAGCAGAAACTATTCACCTGCATTTCTCTCTATGAAGCAGCACTCTGAAATAAATCCCATCGCATTCAACTCTTCCAAATCTGAACCTTACAATAGAGACTTTACTATGCTTGAATTAAGGAGTGCTTTATTGCAGACACATAGGTCTTCTCCGGGTCTTGATGGCGTGAATTACGAAATGCTCAAGCATCTGTCCTATAAGTCACTGAATGCCCTTCTCACTCTTTACAATAGAGTGTGGAAGGAGCGTACCTTTCCCAGTGCATGGAGGAGAGCTGTTGTCATTCCTATTGCTAAGCCAGGGAAAGTTCCAAGGAATCCCTCCAACTATCGGCCAATTGCCCTTACAGTTGCCTATGCAAACTGTTTCAAAAGATGGTAAACAGCCGCCTAGTCTACTTCTTGGAAAAGAATAATATTATATCGCCTTATCAAAGCGGTTTTCGAAAGGGAACAACGACCGTAGATAATATGCTTCTTTTAGAGACATCTATTCGAAAAGCTTTTGTCAAAAGAAGTCACCTTGTCTCAATATTCTTTGGCATTGAGAAAGCTTATTATAAGGCATGGAGATACGGTATACTTCGCGATCTCCACGAGAGTGGCTTGCGCGACAACCTACCAATTTTTATTCAGATTTCTTGTACAATAGAACTTTTCAAGTAAGAATTGGCTCTGCTTTATCGAATGTTTTTGTACAGGAAGAGGGTGTGCCTCAAGGCTGTGTGCTTAGTGAACGCTGTTCAGCCTAAAAATAAACTCTGTATTAAAAGAACTTCCTCACACCATCTTGGGATCTCTTTATGTAGATGATTTACAGATTAGCTGTCGAGGGGCAGACATGAGATACATAGAGAGGCAATTGCAGATGGCTCTGAATAAGATCCAGGATTGGTCAACCAAACAGGTATTTACTTTTTCAAAACAGAAAACTGTGTGCGTGCACTTTTGTAGGAAGCGTGGTCTCCATCCTGAACCTGAGTTATATCTGAATGGTACAATTATTCCAGTTGCGCCTGAAGTAAAATTTTTAGGAGTGACGTTCGACCGAAAATTGACTTGCCTTTCTCATATTTTAAACCTGAGAAAGAAGTGTCTAAAAACACTAAATATTTTAAAAGTGTTGGCGAACACCTCCTGGGGTGCAGAGCGTTGTTCCATGCTTCGCATTTATAGAGCGCTTATCCGCTCTAGACTGGATTATGGCTCAGTTGTTTATGGATTCGCTCGGTCATCTGTTTTGTTAAAACTGGATCCTGTTCACCATCAAGGTCTGCGTATTTATTCAGGAGCTTTCAGGACTTCTACTGTCCAGAGCCTATATGTTGACTCTAACGAACCATCACTTTATCTGACGCGTGAGCAGTTGTCCGTTTTGCAATATTTTAATATTCTATCTCAACCTGAACATCCTAATAAGCTATGCTTACTTGATAATGAGTGTAATACATTATTTGAAACACTTCCCTCCTGTATTCCTACCTTTTCTTTAAGAGTTTGCCCTATCATTGAGGAACATTCCCTCTTTGATATGCGCCTCCAAGCAGTACAGAATTTTGAATTCCCACCATGGGAAAATGCACGGATTCAGCTTCTTGATGTTTTCAAGCATCACGTCAAGGCAAGCACCAATGACATCATTTATAGACAACTCTTCGCTGAGCAGCGGCACAAATATAGCAGTTATCTTCCAGTTTATACAGATGGATCCAAGTCAAAAGATCATGTCCGGATGGCATTTGTAATTGAAGACCACATGGTGGGCAGACGCTTGCACCATGCCTTCTCTGTCTTAACATCTGAATTAACTGCAATATATTATTGTCTTCTGTACATCTCAAGGCTCTGCCACAAAAAGTTTATAGTTTATACAGACTCCTATAGTGCACTGAAATCATTAGAAGCTTTTTCTAACACTCAAAACCCAGTCATAGTTGATGTTCTCAAGATACATATAAACCTAACGAGTCTTGGATATGAAATCCTGTACTGCTGGGTTCCCGGTCATGTGGGAATTAAAGGGAATGAGCTGGCAGATATCACAGCGAAATGTGCTGTTGAACTGTCCAGTCGCCTCATCCCTTATGGAGACATCTGTTGTGTTGTGAAAGAGAAGATACGATAAAAATGGCAGCAATTTTGGGATGTTCAGCGTCAAAACAAGTTAAGACATGTAAAGCCTAGAATTGAGCATTGGGATTTTGCTGGAAATCGTAAGGAAGAAGTTCTTTTGACTCGCCTCAGAATTGGTCACACAAGAGTCACACATAACTATCTTCTCAAAGCTGAAAATGAGTCTGTTTGTTTTAATTGTAATGTTTGTTTATCTGTTCGTCATATTTTGAGTGTCCATGTTTTAATAGTCTTCGCCAAAAATATTTTAATAGCTGTGACTTACCTCTCGACCGTTTAATCGGAAGAGAGGTCAATTGTAATTTATTTTATTATTTAAAAGAGATTGGCTTTTATTATCAAATGTAATTTGTTTTTAAGACTGTTTCTTGAATTTTAATATGTTCTTTTAACTTGTTTTATATGACTTCATCCTCTGGATTTGGTACATTTATCTACTTGTTTTTATTTATTGAATTTTAATGTCATCAATTGTAATCATCTCATCTTTTGTTTGGCGCGTCATAATCATCTCTGGTTTTTGCGCCATAATCACTCACTCACTCACTCACCCCATTTCTGCAAAGGATGCGAAGGAGCATCTGAACAACGGGATGTCATTCGTGAAGTACGAAGTAGAGGAGGAGGAAAGGATATTTAATTGATCCCACTCAGCAAAAAGACACTGAAGGGGCAGAAACTAACCTAATTTACTCTTTTGCTAAATTCCAAAAGTAAATGAATATGGCTTCCATGGTAAAAAAACATTTGGTTTACCTGCACTTAAACAACTTTTAAATTGTTGATAATTCTGCAACTACTGCATGCAAATTAACTAAAGGAATAAAAACCTTAACCGGAAGGTAAGAACAATATAATTCAATCATTTTTACACCACAAATTACACAATTTACAAATATATAAGAATAAAAATAAACTGAGCTCACGGAGCCAAGTAACGAAATGTATATATATGTAATAATAAAATTCCATAGTCAAGAATACACTTAAAATTCTAACTGTATATTCTTTTCATTTTTAATGGCGATGTTCTCTTATTTGAAAGTACGTGGAATTAAATCCACAGCCCCGTAGTCAACTTATTTTTCCCGCCTTTTCTACACGTACAGTTATAAAATGTTCTCGAGATATTTCAAGCGAACTGGATTGGCTGACGAGGCTGACATCATTTCTTGGAAGCTCCGCCTTTCCAGAGGCTATAAAAAGACTCGCAAAAGGAATATCGGGGCTTTTTCTTTAATGTCACGATGCAGTAAACTTCATACCAAAAGTGATTAGTAATTCTTTTTATTTACTCCGGATATCTGATTTTGTAACTGCTATTTTCTTCTGAAATATAATAAATGGATCCTGTTTTTTTAAACTTATCGTCTGATTATTTAAGCTACGACTACATTTACGATTCTTCAGCATTCTATTTATTCCGGACAAAAGCTGGTACATCACAAGGGGTCGGCAGGGTGGGTGTACCCAAAAGGAAAATAATTCCAATGGAAGAGAAAGAACTTTTTAAGTGCAAGTTGTGTCTGTTTTTTACCACTGAAGAATTGCAATCGTAATACAGCTTTGTCTTCGAATTTTGAGCGCGTCTCATAGTTAGAAACGCATGATTTGGATATCGTCTGCTGGGAAGAAGTGAAGAATTTCAATCATTTATGTTGTGTTTTCTTTTTGCAATTGAAGAATTATGAATTGTGATACAGCTTCGTTATCGCATTTTGAGCGCGTCTCATAGTTAGAACCGCATGATTTGGATATCGTCTGCTGGAAAAAAGCTGAAGAATTTCAATTTTTTATGCTTGTTTTTTTTAACAGCACACAAACGAGCAGGATTAAATAATGTACTCAACAGCCAAGTAAGAACATATTTTAAGAAATAATTTTTTCTTAGTGTGTGAACTAAGATGCTACGACAAAATATATTATGTTAAAGTAATTACGAGTTTATTTAAATTTCAAGTCTTATTCTAATTAATAGTATTCTAAGTAAGATTTGATATTATCTTGAAATGTGTAGTGATAATCATAAAATTTGAGAATACAAAATTTTTATTTAAGTCTATTATTCTATGAAATGTTGATAATAATCTGAAGAGTTTTTGGTTTAAAAAAAAATATTTTTAACTATTGTAAAAATATTTTGAGAAACGTGCACATTTTTATTCTCAAGAAAGTTTTAAGTTTCAGTTACAATGTCGACAAATCAGGAACCCGTTAATCTTGACGATTCACTTAACGTGAATCAAGATACAATAGATTTAAATATTATTCCATTTGAAGATTCTAAGGACAGTGACATAATTTCTTGGTTAGGTTATTTTAACAAAGTCTGCCAAAATAAGGACGAAAATTGGAAACTTCAAAATATTTCTCGTTACATTAAGGGAAAAGCCCTCTGGCTGTATATTAAAAATTGCCATGAGCTAAAAACTTACTCAGAATTTGAACAAATATTAAAAGAAAACTTTATAGATCCCACCTTAACTACTTTCGGCGACTTCGCTAATTTAAAATATAACGCCAGAGAAGACATCACAAATTACTTTCGAAAGAAAATGGAAGTGGGTAAGCGGCTTAATTTGGATAAATCAATGATTTTAGAAGGTTTGACAGATGGTTTGCCAACGAACTTAAAGTCTTTGATGATTGTTCAAAGTCCCTCTGATCCGATAACTTGGCTAGAACAAGCCCACAAACTTCGACAAATTCATGAATTTAAAGATGAAAATTCGCAAAATTATAACAGAGACAGGAATAGTCAACAATTCAGACAAGCTAATTTCCGAAATAATAATCGTCAGTTTGTTGATAATCGACCCAATCCATCTAAATACAAACCTCATAGTTTTCAACAAATTGGAAATAAATCTAACAACAATATCAACCACGGAAAGAAAGTTGTAAGTCACCATACTAATAGTAAATTTGACGGTATATCCCCATCACCTTGTAGAATATGTACCAAAAAAGGGATACCAAATTGTTATCACTGGGCTCAAATCTGCCCGTTCCGAAATGAGAACAACGAAACTGAAACTAATTCTAATGTGGAAAACAAAAATTCGGGGTCTGATTCTTCGGGAATTTGACAACTAAGAATTAAGGAATTTTTACCCCATGGCAGATCAGTCGACTGTGTCGTGGACACTGGCGTGACATTGTCTATCATCTCAGAAAATCTGCAAACAATTTACAGTTAAAAGTTCAAAAGGTAAAAGGTATTAAAATTAGACAAACTAAAGGAAATTTTTCTGTTGATAAAATGTGTAGATTACAAATGAAAATTGGAAATATTATTAAACTAATTAACTTGTTAGTGTTAGATACTAATTTAGATTATGTTCTTTTGGGTTTAAATGAATGTAAATTATTTGAATTAAAAATTGATTGTAGTAATTTAGTGGTAAATCAAAGAAATGAAAACATTTCAAGTTCTGTGTATGTAAATAACAGAGTTTCTTTGCATGTACAACTTGATCAAGTACTTGAAGAAAACAGTAATGTAATGCCTTCAGTTAAGACAAAACCTAGAAGTAATATCTCTGAGGTAATAAGTGTTGATGAAAATAATATATCTAATGAAAATAATGTGTCTAAAGGTATAATAGTTAATGAAGGTAATAAGTCTAATATTATGAAGTTTAATGATGATAAGATGTCTAAGGTAACAAGAGTTAATGTGAATAATGAAAGTAATGTAAAACTAAAAAGTCAAAAAAGTGATGTGAAAAAACAAAGTAGTGAAATAACAACAGATTCAGAGAGTATGGAGAAAGAAAACCCTGAATTAATTAAATTGTTAAATAAATATAAGAATGTGTTTTCCAAAAATAAATATGATGTAGGTAAAATTAACATTGAACCACAACGAATTAACTTGAGTTCTGATTTGCTTGTCACATTAAGACCTTATAGAACTTCCCCCAAGGAGGAAGAAGAAATTAGACGACAAATTGATCAATTATTAAAAAATGGAATTATTAAAGAAAGTAGTAGTCCTTATGCATCCCCAGTAACTTTAGTATTAAAACGCGATGAGGGCAAAAAAAAATAGAATGTGTATTGATTATCGTAAGTTGAATGCTTTAGCAAAGACTGATGCTCATCCCCTACCCCGGATAGTCTTTTTATTAGACTTTGTCTTTTTATTAGACAAATTAAGTAATGCAAATGTTTTTTCTACAATAGATCTAAGATCAGGGTTTTGGCACATTCCTATTCACCCTGATGACACCGAAAAATTGGCTTTTATTACACATTTTGGACTGTATGAATGGCTAAGACTCCCTTTTGGCTTCAAAAAATGCACCGGCTATCTTTGACAGAGTTATTAAACGCATCCTCACTAAAAATAAAATCCAATTTGCTTGTAGTTATTTTGATGACATAATTGTTTACTCTTCTTCCAAAGAACAACATCTAAAGCATTTGAGTGAATTATTTGAAATAATTCAAGAAGGTATTAAATTGAACCAGAGTAAATGTGTCTTTGCCAAAGATAAAATCAATTTTCTAGGTTATGAAATTAGAAAGGGTAAAGTTACCCCAGATAACCAAAATATTGAAAGTATTAAAAATTTGAAATATCCAAGTAATGTAAAAGAACTACAAAGAGTGTTAGGCAGTGTAAATGTTTATCATAGATTCATACCTAATTATGCTAAATTAAGATCTCCTCTAAATAAATTGTTGAAAAAAGATGTACCATGGCATTGGGATGATCAATGTCAAACTGCTTTTGACGAACTGAAAAATATACTTATTTCAAACCCAGTCTTACATTTGTATGATCCAAATAAACCTTGTCATGTTTTTGTTGATGCATCACAGATTGCTGTGGGAGCTGTTTTGAAGCAGCCAGATGAAAGTAATGTATTACACCCAGTTTCCTACCATTCTAGAGCTTTAAAAGATTACGAAAAAAATTATGCAATTACAGAACTTGAATGTTTAGCTATTGTTGATGCATTAGATAAATTTTATTACTATCTTCAGGTCAAAAATTTACAATCCATACCGATCATGCAGCCCTTGTTTGGCTTAAAAATGTTAAGAATTTAAGAGGCAGATTATTCCGTTGGTCACTCCGACTCAGTATGTTTGATTACGAAGTTAAATATCAAAAAGGCTCTACAAACGTTGAAGCTGATATGCTTTCTAGACAACTTGTTTCTCACCAACTCCAACATTCTGTGTATTTACTTAATCGTGATGAAATTATACAACAGCAAAAAAGTGACAATGTGTGTGATAAAAAATATGTAGAAATAAATGATTTGATGGTAATTAAGAAGAAAAAAGGTTATAAAATTGTGGTACCAAAATCCTTAAGATTAAAATTATTAACTGAAACTCATGAAAAATTCGGACACCCAGATATTCATCCTATGTTAAATTTAATCACTCCACAATATTATTGGCCCTACATTAGTAAAGATATTGGAAATTTCGTGAAACATTGCCATGTTTGTCAAATTAATAAAAAGAAAAAAACCAAAAAATTTGGACTTAGCAAGAAGTACCCCCAACTGATAAACCTTTTGAATGTCTTTCTATTGATACAGTCGGCGGTTTTAATTATTATAATTCTACAAAAAAAAATATTTACATCTTGTGATCGATCATGCCACAAGATATGTCTGGGCTTTTCCATCTAAAAGTGCAACTACAGAAACTTATGCTAATATTTTGAAACAAATTTTTCAAATTCAAGTCCCTGAAAAAATCCTTAGTGACCGCAATGCCGCATTCACCTGCAATAGATTCAAGAAATTTCTTAGAAATTATAATGTAAAACAACTTCTAACTACTGCCCATCATCCCCAGACAAATGGTAAAGTAGAGCGTATGAACCAAACCCTAGTAACTCGTTTAAGATGTAAAGTAAATTCTACATCATCGAAAATTCCATGGACGAAAATTTTGGATCAAGTTATTAGTGAATATAATAATTCTCCTCATTCGGTAACTAAATTCACCCCTGCATATCCTTTACTCGGAAAACTTCCTTTCGATTCTCCCCTGGATCAAAATACTTTCCCTCCGGTTGACATAGCGAGAAAATTAGCTAAAGAGAGAACTATTGAATATCATAAAAGGAATAAAAGTCGTTATGACACAAAATTTGCAGATGTAGATTTCCAACCTGGTGATCTAGTTTTATTTGATGAATTTGAATTTCCGAATACACGTAAATTGAGACCTCCCTATTCTGGACCATACCAAATTGTCAAAAAATTATCTGAGGTTTATTATGAAATTGATAAAAAGAATTACCATATAAAGAAACCTACTGATATTGTCCATGTTTCCAGACTACGACACTACCAAGACCCAGAAAATTTTAAACTACATCACCAATAGGTAGACACACCTTTTGGTAAACGCTCAACTGAGGTTGCTACTAAAGGTAATTAGAGCACCTCTAATTATTTAATGACTAATTTTCTGTGTGTTGTTTTGTAACTTTGTATTTATTTTGTATGTATGTGTTAATTTTTTGGCAACGACATTAATGGTAATTATAAAATACTATTGAAGTTGAAAGTTGTGTTGAACGACAATGCAATATATGACATAATTGTCATTGTCGATAGTAAAAGGTAAAATACGAGTAAAATTATTGTGATTGAAATAAACAAAAAGTCAAAAGGAAATGTTAAGGAATTAGTCAAGTATTGCAATTGTCAATGATATGAAGAAAAAAATAGAGGATTACCTCACCTCAAACAGAAATTTTTAGTATTAAAGCCACGGTGAACTGGAAATGAAAGATTAGTAAAATAAGAACTGCTCTAATGTTTTGCAGCAATCTCTAATGACCTGGATCCAGAACTGAAACTGTTATCGAAAAATGTTTTCCCAATACTGCATGCAGAATGTTATTTTTATTTATTTTCTATAAATGTCAATATATTAAAGTATATTATTTACAATTTTATATATTGATATTATTATTGACTGTGTTATAGTGAGAGTATCTATTTAAGATTAATATTATTGTAACTCGAATTCTGGATGCGAGTTCTTCAAACAAATTAAGCAATTATTTTAAAATATGTTTTTTGTCTGGAATGTCTTGTGGTCGAGGCGCCCGGCTTCAAGCCTTTTCAGATGGGGGGAATATTTGTAATAATAAAATTCCATAGTCAAGAATACACTTAAAATTCTAACTGTATATTCTTTTCATTTTTAATGGCGATGTTCTCTTATTTGAAAGTACGTGGAATTAAATCCACAGCCCCGTAGTCAACTTATTTTTCCCGCCTTTTCTACACGTACAGTTATAGAATGTTCTCGAGATATTTCAAGCGAACTGGATTGGCTGACGAGGCTGACATCATTTCTTGGAAGCTCCGCCTTTCCAGAGGCTATAAAAAGACTCGCAAAAGGAATATCGGGGCTTTTTCTTTAATGTCACGATGCAGTAAACTTCATACCAAAAGTGATTAGTAATTCTTTTTATTTACTCCGGATATCTGATTTTGTAACTGCTATTTTCTCCTGAAATATAATAAATGGATCCTGTTTTTTTAAACTTATCGTCTGATTATTTAAGCTACGACTACATTTACGATTCTTCAGCATTCTATTTATTCCGGACAAAAGCTGGTACATCACATATATATAACTGCATAATTAATATATATATAATTATAAAATTTTGGTGCGGTCAATTGCAACCAAAATGGGAGCTGCGCAACTACATGTTATAGCAGGTCTGCATACAAAATTTCAAACTAAAGCAAAATATCTCTGGAATAAACGAAGCTGATGAAGAATTTGAGGTATTAATTGATCTCTAACTTGGTTATCATAAATTATTCAGTTACTTGAAAACGAAAAGAAAGCTGTCATGAATAAATCCTCAAAAATAATTAGCCACAGTAAAGTTAAGATACGTAATAGACTCTGAGAAATTTGTCGTCCTGGCGTAGACTTACATATTCATGTCTACAGTGATATGTATTCAAATGCCATACGTATTTTAATCGTGTATCATTATTTCAATTACTCAGTAACTAAAACAACAAACAATAATCTTATTATTTATGACTATGTACTGCATATTTATGTATAACTTTTGTCTATCTTCATTCGTAAAAATATAGTTTATATTTCTTTAAGATGAAGATTAAAGCACAGCAAAATTTAAGATATGTTATAGCTGCAATATTTCGGATTTATTTCAAATATTATTAAACAAGTTTATCTAAAGCTACGGACCTAATCTTAAATAATTTTATTCGAAAACAGTATGTGCATTTGAATTTCATTCACCATTCGCTGGCACATCATAATCTTCAAGGTTTTGTGTCAATAAAAGTTAACCAGCTAACCAACCAATCGGAAAAAGTACTTGAAGTAACTTGAAATTTTTATTGCAAAACAAGCACAAGTGTTCAAATATTTTTATCATATTATAAGGTATTTTCTACTTTCTTACCGCATGCCTTTTCGGTGTAACGGTAGCACACTCGGCAGCCTTCGAGAGGTCCGAGGTTCGAGGTCCGGCGACGGCATTGCTCATTTTTCACGTCTTCAGCATCAAAATAACCTAATTTCTCTACAATACAATCAGTGAGTTTCAACGTGAGCTTCTTTGGTTGCATTCCAAATTAATTTGGTACTCTAATGATTCCATCCTGTTACACTGGATTGAGTCTGGTTATAGCAATGTCAGCATCTGATCATTTTGTAACTGGTCTGTGTTCCATAACTTCATTAAACTTAAATAACTATAATGCATTTAAATTTTGAGTAACCCAACAAACATCGCACTTTTGTTCAATAAAATTTGCCATCTTTATGTGATCTGCTTGGTTAAAAGGCCAGGGAATCATTACAAATGAGTGCAGCTTCTACATCTTTTGAGGTTACCTCTGTCTCTTCCATATATTGAACTACGTACGGTTAAAAAATTTTGGACAAACCCTTATTGTTATGGTGTAAAAATTAAAATGATTTTGAACCATAAATCATAATATAGGGTTTAAAATCAATTCCATTCTCTTGAATAATGCTATATGTTTACTGTGCATAATAATAGGTTAGCAAGTTGAGCTATTATGTGGCAAGATTTCAATTCAAATTTCGATTTGTACTTCTACTTTATAGCATAATAGGCTGAAAGATGAGTCTTCCTTATCCTCTTCTCTTGTCCGTCCCTTCATAGAACAGGAAGCTAAAGATGGATTCCAGTCCTGGTATGAGCCTTATCGGGGTTGAGATTTCCAAACTCCAGAGACCCATCAACGGCGGCGCAGACCCCACAATCCCTGCCCATCTTTATACATAGCCTCAGCAAGGATGAAAACGTTGGAACGTAATACAAAAATAGGGCTCTGTGACATCTCTGCCTTGGGGCACCACTCCCTCAGCATCGAATCGATTCGTTCTCGGTGCCTCGCCTTACTCTGTCAGTCCCCGTCACTGGGACTAGGAGGGCCAAACCCCCGTCGAAAAGGTCAAATCTGTGTACAATATAGCTCCACCACAGCCAGAGGAACAGAACAGACACGACAGTACCAGTACGGTCCCTGCCAAGCCTGAATCAACCTGAGAATAAACTCGGGTTCTAGTCCTGGGAAGACAAATTATATACCGCTCGTGGTTGAGACTGCCTAGGTACAGGTCCTAACCAGTACTTCCCAGGAGTTCTCCTCAGTCAAACCCCGGAGAGATCCGCCCCTTCATAAAAGGAGGTGGTGGCCCACCTATTAGGTGCTTCCATAATAACGTGATCATCACTTCTGACCTTAGTAGTAGACAAGCCGAAGCCGACTGAGGGGCCCGCCTTGTTTAAAAAAAAATATTTACTAGAAATTGTAAAGAGTTTCTGTTATTCATCTGTTCTGTTAACCGTCACAACGATGGTCTCGAGACTAACAGCTAATCAAAATTCCGATGTAGATGTTAACTAGAAAGGGTAAATTAATTAGAAATAGTAAATTAATGCAGTTAAAAGAAACTGATGAATTACTAAAGTACTAAGTTACTGCGATCACAAATTGCTAAATCAAAACCCTAATTAAGAAAAATAATAATGAATCTTGTTGGTTTAATGCTTCCAACTTTCAGATCCTTTAAGAAAGGAATCAAAGTATTTAATTTGATCTAATTTTGATAAAATAAATTGAGAAAAGCGTCCTTCTCTTAATTATACTTAAATTTTCTTTATTTTAGCTCTCAATGGAATTAAACGTATGCCTCCTATGATCCTGCTCCACATAATAAGTCGATAAATCATAATTATGTAAAATGTTTGCTGCAACCAGAAATAACCTTTATTTCATTGAATATTTTTTAATGAGTCTATTAATAATTTTAGCTGAAATATCTTACAAATGTAAGATTTAAAATTATTCACATAATTAGTCGAAATTTAGATTTTCTTAATTAACAATTATTTCTTTTCAAGATTATTTATTCTCTTACGTTAAAGAGTAGTATTCCTACTCCAGCAGCTTTTTTCTATTTAAAATTCAAAAGATTACGTATCTACAGTAACAGTGAATTTTTTATGAATGTATTTTTTCCAAAAGAACTGAAACCAATTTTTAATATTCAAGAAAACTACCCCGAACTAAAGTCATGCATCTAAATAAAATTTCACTTTGGAGAAATCGATAATTCGATACATTACCAAGCCAATAAATATGCTTTCAAAATGTCGAAGTTGGTCGATTCTGCGGCATCAGAGATGAATTAAAAAACATTTTTTTTTTGATAATATAAGCATGTTTATAGCAGTCTCTTGTCATCTCTCAAGCTGCATTTGAATTAGGTTCCGGATGCAGTCATTCCGAAATGAATAAGCATGTATGCAAAAGAAGCAAGCCAGAAAATTGAGCTTATTTTCTTTCCATAGGCCTGTCTGTGGGCCTTTAATAATTATTATGCATAAAGCATGGTTAGGTAGAAATAGTTTTTAATAAAATTTACTTAAATAATCGCATTTATTAAACATAACAATATGACTAAGAAAGATACTAATTCTATTAAAATATATTTAATTTCAACAATAAAATGCTTCTTGTAAAAAGCGTATGTCGAGGCTTGGAATAAATTTAGTATGGCCTTTTTATTTTGATAGATATATTGATTTCTTTAATTTTGATTTTTGACATCTATACGTTGTAAGGATTATGTTAATCTTATTAACAGTTAAATTTTGAGTTAAACTTCCCTTCCTATCGATTCTTAATTTCAACTTAACCACTTCCGGCCAGAACGTAGTTTTAGAATCACATCTAAATGCTAATGAGGAAGAGCGGTATTTAACCGCGAAGTGTGTCTTAGTGAGAGAGATACCAGGTATTCTGGCTGCACGCATCCGCCTTTTTAGGCTACTCTCTCATAAGCTATTATCACGCTCGACTGTACTTTAGGCCTTTGATAGCTTCGCAATCAATTAGCGTTAAGGGGCCAACTCTGTCAGAGTTTTCATAGCTTCGGCTATATCTGTTTAGTTAAGATTAGTTTAGTTTGATTCTTAGTCTCTTAAGTTCAAGCCCAAGTGTTAGCTTAATTGTATAACTCCAAGACGGAGTTCTTTTAGAGCTTAGTTGAATAATAAAGGGTCTTTTAACCCTTTCCAAGTTTATTAATTGTCTCACGAACTCAAGTGATTATTCGCTTACTAGTTCTTAAAATTCTTCACTTTTAGCCTCGTGCCTGTTTAGAATTACACAATGGAGAATCCTACAACGTCAAAATATTTAAGTTCATTTTTGTATTGGTTAATATTAAAAGACGCTCTTGTAGCATGACAGATTGGTCATTTAAAATAAACTGTTTATACGGCATTTATCTTTTTAGATAAAAGTAGGATAAGGATGATTATTCACAAATGTTTTATGAATTTCGCATTTTTTATTAGCCCACAGGGGTTTCAAACCCAAAGGGCTATTAGTCTCAAAACGGTATTTTGCGTCGTTTCACTTTCTGCATTGATTCACTTTTCAAACTGTTGCCACCAAATATTATTGCCATGTATTATATTTAAAGAACTAAATAATGAAGAATCTGTACATGTATGTTTCTCACATTGTGAAAAAATAGCGGTACCTAGGTCCATCAAATTCTAAATAACGTAGTCCTCAAACAGAACATGAGCACTTGGACGCCCGAATTTTGAATTACAAGTTTTTTTATTATCTTTTTCAAATTTTGTAAATTTTTACCGGGTTTTTGATTAACAAATTCAGTTATTTCAAAGCAAGCAATGGTAATACTATACGTAAAAAATCATTTTTATCTCCAGTGCGTGAGACTGTGTATCGGAAATTCTAAAGATACGCTCTTTATAAATTATTTTGTGATATTGTTGTTGAATTGAATTTTATGGTTTAAGTGCGAAAGGCACGATATTTAATAAATAAAGGTAGCACACAAAACATTAAAACAATTATTTCTTTTCGAATTTTTGAGATCAAATGCTCTTATTTTTAGGTCCTGACATATGATTGATATTTGTTATCGACAATTTTCCTCGCATATAAAGAGAATCTGCCTCGTGCATGTTTTTAGTTATTCATAGCTGATTGTTTTGCTATTAAAGCAACTATATATCTCAGTTTAGCGTCAGCTTGTTTCTGTTCACCTCAGTTAGTTATTCAGAAGATGTCTACTCGTATGCAGCACAGCAACAATATATAATAATAGTCTGATTTCCACAATTTTATATCTAGTTTCAGTGTATCTAATGAATAATTTTGAAAATCATGAATAATTTTCTGTACGTTAAATCAACTACAGATTAAAATTAACTTCCTGGTGTAACGAACGGCATCTCTTAATGAAACAGCCCATGAGACATTTTCTGATTGAGCGTCTAGAGAATTATCTCCTTACTAAGACCCCTAACTGTAAGCAAATATTTCCTCGTTCAATATACGTAATTTAATATGAGTTCCTACTTGTATAATAATCATATTAGTTTTCTTTCTTGCATACATAAGCAGTTCAAAATGTTTTCTGTAACATTTCCTCTTTTTCAATATACACAAAGGATTAGTTGTAGTTAGTCCAAGTAATTTAGTTGAATGTTGCATTTGCAAATAAATTTTTCAAAATTCTCTTTACTTTTAACTGAATAAAATATTTTTTATAATGATTGAAATAAGTTATTGAACATAATTTCATATACTAATCATGACTTTTTTGTATTTTTAGTACGTCCGCGCTTTGCTAACATAACATAAAAGTAAGTATGTGTGATTATGGCAAAGCCTCGAGGGCTATCTGCCTAAGGGGAGGGATGCCTTCGTGGAGGACTTTCTAAGGGAAACTGGCTCGTATACACGTTACACATGGGGAAAACCACGGAAACGCCCATGCAGTCAGCCCGTTCGCGGGATTCGAACCTCGGACCGAACTACCAGTGTTCAGCGACTTTACCGCTCAGCCGCTGGTGAGCCAACATAAAGGTAAGAGAATTTAGAATTTTTTTTTCATTATTTTTTTTTCTGTTAATATACCTCCAAATGCCGTTCAGTCAAGGTATGAGAACTAATGTGCGTGTGTGTAATTATGGCAAAGCCTCGAGGGCTATCTGCCTAAGGGGGATGTCGTCGTGGAGGACTTTCTAAGGGAAACTGGTTCGTATACACATTACACATGGGGAAATCAACGAAAACGCTCATGCAGCCAACCCGTTCGCGGGATTCGAACCTCGGACCGAACTACCAGTGTACAGCGACTTTACCGCTCGGCCGCTGATGGGCTAAGAACTAATGTAATGAATATATTAAGGTTTCTGTGGAATTTACTTGAATAAATTCTCATGTCTAAGTTATCCGACATATAAATACTAACTGCTATATTCTATAAATTGCATTTTCCTAGTTTTCAGTGAAAAATTAATTGCAGTTAACAAAAGGTATGGAATCTTTCGTTTAGCTTTAGGGTGAACTTCAATATTCCTATTTCCTTTCACGAAACAGCTAAATGTATTCTAGACCTGGTGCAACAAGCTTTCAATGCGTATTTTGAACCAAAGATTACCATGAAAGCGGATCTGGAATTATGTCAGTTACAGTCACTATCTATATCATTTCGTACTCCGTGTTCCGTCCATTAGTAGAATTTAGGTATAATTTCGTCTATGCTTGACGATTTAGGGGAATAGAACGCTGTACGCATCTAGGGGAAAATCAACTTGCTTAAGCAAATAACAAAGAAAATAAAAACTTTTCTGCGCCTTTCTGTTATAAAACAAATCTTATTTTAATGAAACAATTCGTTTTAAGGTTTTACCAGTACGTTTTCTAAAAACTCGCATTTCGGTGTTCGCAAATTATAAGCCACTGTTATAATTGTTACCTGAACACTAAGGATATTATATCATCTCCGTCATAAACTCACACATGTGCTGCGTTTGCCTGGTCATTGTTATGGCAGCGTATATACTTACTAAGGCTGAGTTAATAAGCAGTCATACTCAGATTAGCAGACATCAATAAGTTAGTCTTAGTCCTACCAAAACAAGTTGATTTCGAATGAGCATACCTGATAACATTATGTTTAGGGATTTGCATTGTAATTTAATAACACTTTTGAGTGCACACCGGTTCGTAATAGATTGAATGCACAGAAAACCGATGCCAGCTTGATAAAATTTATTTTACCAAGCGGAACACTTTACAGTTCTGGAACTTTCCCCAAAAATACTCTTACAGCTGTTCTGAATATCACAGAACACATTCAGTAGTTACATTTTAGATTACTAAAAACTTTAAACACAACGCAATGCAGAGCGCATCTAAAGAGCGAAGCTCACACAGAGATATCTCAATATTCCGTAGTCGACTCTGAACTGAGAAACTGACGCTCTTTTTCATCTTATGTGCTTTTTCCACCAGTCATCCAGAAATGTCTATTACCTTTCATTTCTCGAAATTACTAAAAGGCATATACGGTTAAAGTTACACATAAAATCCGAATGCCCACCAGCGGCCGAGCGGTAAAGACGCTGAACACTGGCAGTTCGGTCCGAGGTTTGAATCCCGCGAACGGGCTGGCTGCATGGGCGTTTTGGGGGGTTTTCCCATTTGTAGAATATACTATGCGAAAAGTTTTGGGGGTGTTTTTTTGTATACGGGCCATTTTCCTTAAAAAGTCCTCCACGAAGGCATCTCTCCCTTCAGGCAGATAGCCCTCGTGTGCTTTGCCATAATTGAATAATCCAATCCAATTAAAAACCGAATATGGTTAGAGTTACGTATAGGGATCATTTACAGTTATATAGGTATTGGACCAAAATGTCGCCAAATTATTGCCAGGTTTGACGACTTTTCGCTATTTCTTGCCAATGTTGGTGACAAAAATTAGTCACCAAAGCAATCGCGAGTTGGTGATATCCCCCCGTTTGAACGAGATAGCCATTTACCTCAATGTTGTAATCTTATTTTTCTGGCAAAGCTTCGCGTTCTTAAGGCATTTCATGTTACAGTATACAAGAGATAACCCAATTTTGCATATAATTTCACTAAAGTTATTTACATATGTACAAAATTCGTAACAATACTAATTTCAATGGAAAACGGTTGAGAAATAGTGATCGCTTAAAGTGAATCTGCTCTTGACAAGGAACAAAAAGCAATTAAACCAAATATCGTTATAAATACAGTTTTGTGTAAAATTATTTTTAAAATCAACATAAATCTGCATTATAGCCTTGCAGGTTTATTTTATTTAACGTGTAATTTCCTGGATTCAAATTTGTCCTGCACTTCCATCGTTTCATCAGCAACCTAAGCAACTGTAGATTCGAAGAAAGTACAAAATCAATTTCAGTAAAGTCTAGCTTATTCCCGTTAAGTCCTCATTGATTCAAGATGTCTCAACAGTTTTATATGACGTTTTATACAAAATCATTCAATTTCTCTAAGTTTGACTAGCATTTAATACTTCATTTCTACCATTCAAAATTTACAAAACTATTACTTTTTCTCTACTTTTGGAAAGTAAAAGTCGGTATCCAACTACGCTTATTTTTTGAAGCAGAAGATGTGAAAAATGTGCAGTGCCGTCAGCAGGATTCGAACACAAAACAGCCCCGATTCCCATCCGAGCCTACTTTCAAGCTACACCACAAAGCCACGCTGAAAAGAGAAAGAAAACACTTTATAAATAATGCTTTTTTACACCCGGGACTTTCCGCTATAGAAACTACAATTATTCATCAACATACGAGAGGTTTGCCAGTTGCTTTAAGTGTTTCTGCTCTTTTCAGTTAGCCCTTTGCTTAAAACTTCCAGTTTGTAAAACGCTTGCTTTCTTTATCTTAAAGAAGCTTTTCTTTCTTTATCTTATTTATTATAAATGTTTTCAAAATTCGATAAAAGTTTTGATAATGTTGTCGAGTCTCACTCGTTCTGATAACATACATTAAGTCAAGACTCCTATGAAGACTTAAACGACTTACTGATAGGTTTTTGATAAACAAATAGAAACGTGCTAAAAGTGTAAAAGAACCTCTTATTAAGAACTAAGTTGGACTTTTATTAAGTTAGGCAAAAGACACTCTTGGTGCTTACAAACCAGCCAGCATTTATGGCGGGAACTCAAAAGTAGAATTGTAAACTAAAAATAAATCTTACTTAGCCAAAGACTGGCTTTTAACCTACACCGGCATGATAGCATTATCGGCGCTAATAAAGCAATGACATAGACAGGACTATTACTGTACACTAGAAACTAGTAACGTGGCCTTCAGCAGGCAGAGCACGCTCTCAATAATAAGCTCTGGTTAATAATATAACCTTACAATTTCATAAAACGGAAACACGTAATTTCGCAATCCAGAAAAACCTGGATTGTATTAATCTGCTAATAAAAGTTAAAATAGAAATATGACAATAGAAGAATTTGGTACTGTATCTTTTATTCATTTGAAATCGAACACAGGAGATGAAAACCACAAAATTACTATTCTGAATCTTCCAGTTTTGAAAGTTTTGGTACCCGGCATACATTAAAAAATCCTATGGTCGACCAACTGAGTAGTACAAATTCTAAATGTTTCATTTAAAAGGCATTTCAGAGTAATCTTACAACAGGATCTGTGTTAATTGGAAAATCTAAGCAGTTTTGCTAACTGAATTTTTGAAGAGATTGCTATTATCAGATGGTAAACAGGAAAGGAATCTTTCGAAGGAATTTATCGGTCGAATTTATTTAAAAGAATGGTTTTTGATGATTTCTAAGCAAAGAAAAGTTCATTTTTTATAATTTATCTAAGAATACTATTATTTACTAGTAAGCTTATCTCATTAAATTTGTTTTAAAATTAATATACAGCAGTTACTGTAACTGTTGACACGTTCTAAATCTACCGCCTAGAAAACGGCTTAGGTGAATAGCACTACCCATGTTTTCTGATTCCCTCTGAGATAATGGTCCAGTTTCACCCACCTCTGTGATTTCGAAAACAGCAGCGTCTCGAACACGATTTTCTGATAATAGTACAGGATCAGCTCCTAGCTTCTTTGAGGTGAACTGCTTACAAATGGTGCACTTTGATACGATTCTGCGTACTACTTTCCTTCCTTTTAAAATCCAAAACTTTTCGCATAGTATATTCTACAAAATTTAAAACAAAATGCGAATTATTCTTGTGGTATTATTCAATAAGCTTCAGCACAACTTCATGATTTCAGAGCAGAATCATTGGCTTTCGAAAATCGTCTTTGTCTTTTCTATTCACAATTCGTGTCTTGAAACGTAGGATTTTATCTTCCTCATCTGTGTAATAAAAGCTATGTTGAAGTTTAACCCCTAGATGGAAGGTACCTAGATGGCACCTAGGGGCAGTATAGCCCCTAGATGGCAAGTCGGCGGGTTTCAGTTCATCTGATTCCGTGCTGAATGAGAAGTTAGTTTTCTCATCTCTTGTCTTTCGAACGAGAAGTTGCTTTTCTCATCTGTTGCCTCGACTCTCTTGTCTTGTTTCAAATCGAGACAAGAGAGTTTTCTCATCTCTTGTCTCATTTTGAAACAGTTAGGATATGTCGCCTCTTGTCTCGATTTCTTGTTGTCGGATTTCGGACAAACAATGAGCATATTTCTTCTCTAACAAACACTCTGACAAACACAGAACATGTTTCTTCTCTTCTCTATCTATGCGAGTAACAGTAGTTGAATCACTGCAGTATTAATATTTTACCGTTCCTTTCTACTTCCTCTACCGAATTGGTCAATCTCGCACCCACCAAAGTAGCTGAAATTTCTATGTGTTGTATTGTTTCGCCTCTAAAAGGAGCTAATATGTATTTAGCAGCAAGCAGTAAGAGATTCATTGGTTAGCCCAACAACTTTCCTCTGTTAATCTTAAAAATGCCACCGCAGCGCAGCACCACAGGCATCTTTCCAAGCATCAAGGAAAGTTTGAATTGGGCAATGCTTCAGATTTTTTTGCTGTAACATGAATCCATCTGGAAATACGAATTTCTTTTAGAATCTTTAATTCTTGAAGCCTCTGCAAGAAATTCGTTCCTCTAATTACCAGTGACATCTCGCTCCCATTTCACATCCATGTTTCAGTAATTTTGTAGCATTATCTTGGGGAAAAGCATGTAGAGTCATTAGGTATTTTTTGTAAGCTGGAGTATTGAAAAATTAGCAAAGCCTTCGCCTGGAATCGAACCGTGGATCTCTGGAATATGCGCCCAGTGTGCAGACCACCACACCACGAAGGCTTTCGAAGAAGGCGGGAGAAATACCTTATAAGCATAACTGGAACATTATACCTAATTGTATAAAAGCTTTTATGAGAATCTGATAGAATATCTCAGTTATCTTCTCAAATTTTAATTCTTTCATCCACCTCATATTAACCTTTAAGAAATCCACTTGACAATTGCACATCATGCCAGAAACAGGTGTTTTCCAACCATGTTCAGTTTCGCCTCTTGCTGTATATTCATATTGTCTGTGATTATTGTTCTTTTGCCATCAGCACTCTGGATTTGGTAATAAAATCTTTCAAATCAGTCATTGCTAGTTACTATATTGTCAAAATAGAAACTTTGTTGGTTTTGCAATTCTGCTGGCACATCAAATAGTGGTCGAATGGGAATTCAATTGCTGGTTTCTTTTATGATAGGTCGATGAGGTAAGTAGCTCTCGCAAAAAAAATCATTTCATTTGGAAGGGCCTTCTCAATGACTCCTTCAACAAACCTTTAAAAACGTATATTGAAAAAAATGTGTATTGATATTTGTCATATAGGTATATTGATATACAACTTGTTAGGCAAGAGCTTTGTAGTTGTCACTTCAATTTTTTTCTAGTCAAGGCCAAAGTTATCGGGCAGAGAAGAATTATCGTCAGCACATGGTAAACAAATTTCGTAACAATTATCTCTATTAAATTTCCCTTTTTCTAATTCTTTAGTTTTTCAGGTCAGTCTCCAGGTTTGACTCCTTCTACATGGGATCCTTGATTCCAATTATATCTGTTCTCTAGAGCAGAGACTGTGGGTCGACTCTTAAACTGTGGGTCGCTACTCCCATGGATGTCGAGGGACATGCTGCAGGGGGTCGCCAAAAATTTTATCAGTTTTGATATTTCTTATAATAATTTTACGACTACGAAATAAATAGTTTTACGCAATGTATCTGAAAATAGATAAAGATAAGACAATACAGACAAAAAAAAACGAAAACGTTACGACGCATTCTTTTAAAAATATAAACGTTCATTTTACTTGCTTTGCCCGTCACGCTGTCAATTTGCCTGTTACTTATTTAAAATTTTCACATTGTTCTATGTCTTAATATTAGAAATTAAAGACCTAAAACTCCAATAGTATATTACAATACAAGTGGGAAAATTGATAGTTTCACTCACGCATGTGTCGCATTTGCGCAATGCTTATGAGGTCCCACAAAATATTCGTAAATATTAAGGGGTCCTGAGGTCGCGAAAAAATCTGTGATAAAAAGGGGTCGCGACTGAAAAAAGTTTTAGAAGCCCTGCTCTGGAGATCAGAAGTTTAATTTTCTTTACAAACAAAAATGTGCAAAGTTTGCTTTTGAGTATCCACTTGTGGCACTTCACCCATTAATGGCCATCGAAGATGGGTTTTGACTGCAACTGAACCCGATGCCAATACTTTCCTTCCACCGGTCAGAAGCTTACCAATAACATATGCTCCAATGAGGATTTGAATATGTTTGTAAAGAGGGGTTAGTATCAGTTAGAACAACACCCATGTCTTGTAATTCCTCCAACCATTTTGACATTACACACAACCAAGGCACTATATTGGCATTACACTTTCGCATATACTATCTTAATCCAGGACTTCAAAATTTCAAGCGAAATTCCAATTTAATTGCTTTAACTTTCTATTGTATTAGTTATGCTTATCCTCTTAAGAGAAATAGTACCAAAGAATGTTTAATTATCTCTTGTCGACACATAGGTATTTTAGGTATAAATCATTTCTGCAATATCCCTTAAAAATGTCTTCTTCTGCCTTTTTATGCCTTCGATGCTTGCATTGCAAAAGATATTCATTCCTGTCCTTCTACTTGCTCCTTGAGGAATGACATTGAGCTGTTCAGATGTTCCTTTGCATCCTTTATAGGTTTGAAGAAGGGCTTCCGTTTCAAGCTTTTAGAAATTCCTCATCAAAGCATGATTCCACCAATGGATAAAGAATAGATGCGCATTTGTCCGTTGTAACTCCCAGCGTTTCAAGATCTCGCAAAAAAGTTCCAAGTTTCAAATAAGTTCAATTACGTTTCAAGCCATAAATAAGTTTGACGCAGAGGGATATCATTATCAAGGTGTTTTTTTTTTTTTATTGTATAGACATCATTCATCTCAACAACTCTCTGACACATACTTCCAGCAAAATATCTTCTGTAAGGAAATGAGTCTTTAAACTGTCTACAACCTTTGCTAATTCGCTGAATATTGGTGGGAAACTTTCTACTACCTCTCTTGCTCTGGAACTAAATTATAGCTGTTTGCGCTAAGTATTAGAATTTTTTTTCAGGAGCAATAGTACCATTTTTATCAAGTATATTCAAACTGGCTTCAAAAGGGTAGTCTTTCTTTTAAATCACCGCTAAACTGTCTAAACAGCAGTTTGGTAATGTGAACCTTTTCTTTTAACTACCAGTTTCTAACATTTGTTCAGAAATCATACCTTGGTTTTGAGCTTGAACTCGAATTCTTGCCAATTCAAAGAATCGAAACTTGAAAAAGATATATATTCAAATCGATTTATTCAGTACGAAAACTGGCAAACATAAGCGGAAATCTAAGCATTTAAATATCTTGGTATATTTTCAGAAAGATTATTAATCGCTACTTTGTAGGGTTTATATTTATTTTAACTAACATTTATTTTAAGTTTAAACTATCTTTCCTGTCAAGCCTTACTTTCCCCTGGAACTGCCAATGCCAGAATATGTAAATTTGAGTAGAACGCGCAAGCATTCAAATTATCAGCGGAAGTAGTATGATTTAAATAGAAGGAAACGAGTTCGGTGAGAGAGTTATTCTTACTTCGCGAACGCGGAGGTAGAAATCGAGAATTAAAGAACCCCGCGTTGCGGCCTATGTGCTTGGCGGGAAGTAGTTGCAATTGTTCCAGTGAGCTTCAAGTCTGCTGAATTAGCTGCGGTATTTGTAAAACGCGGTGAGTTAGTTATTTTAGAGAGCCTCGTAGTTAGAATCTTGTCTTTATTTTCTTTTCAGGTTATTATTTTATTTTGACTGCCTAGTTGGCAAAGTTTGTAAGCGTCAAGAGGACGCAATTGTAAATTAGTACGTTGAATAAAAAGGGACTTAAACCCTTTATAAGACTCTGTGGTTTATACAAGCTTTCACAGTCACCTCTTGGTTGCGTGCTAGTTAGAGGCGCGCAACGTTATATTGGCGCCCGAACACTTATCGAACTGAAATGGCCGAAAATTGGATGGAAGCCGCTGGACAACACCAAGAAATGACAACGCAGTTAGAAGGATTTGGATACCTGGTCCAGACTTTGAGAGCATCAATCAAGCCAAACGTCTATTTCGACGGAAAAAATTCGGTGGCGGTATTTCTCGAAGGTATAGAAAACCACTTTCAGCTCTACCCTGTGCTTGAAAGACAAAAAGTTGCCATCGCCACATCAGCACTAAGAGGACAGGCCGCGCTATGGTGGAAAAATATAGGCAAATTTCTTCTAGGTGAATTTGGAAGCCCGACGTATACATTTGAAAATTTCAAAAAATCGTTAGTAAAGGCCTTCCCCACAGTAAAAGATCGCGCACGGCTGAAAGCCAAACTATATAGTTTCTATCAACGGGATACAGCACAATTGACGGACTTTATTTTACGAAAAATCAAGCTAACGGATATGCTGTATGGCAAGAAACCCGATGCGGAGATTATTGAAATAATATTACCAAGATTGTTACCCGCTGTCCAAGACTACTTTGAAATTAGAAACCCAACCACATTGCAGGAACTTTTCGAATTGGCGGTGAAGTTTCAAAATCGCAGAATAGCGGAAAAAGCGAGAGGGGAAACATATTCTCAAAGTACCAGAAGGAAGGAGGAAACAAGAAATGGAAATCGCTCATATGGGGGAAAGAACTATCAAGCTAACGCATCGAAACTTGAAGGGCAAGGCCCAAAAAGAAAATTTGAAAATAAGCATCCGCGTACCCAGAAGACACAGATTGAAAGGAAAGCTTTAAACGACTAGAGGGGCCTGTGCAAGGGAGGGTCCAGACCCCGGAAGTTTTAGAAAACCCCTCAAATAGACATCTAAATACAGTCATCGTAAAAAACTCACAGCTACCAATTATACAAGTCCTGGTTGGCGATGTACCAGTAGAAGCCCTCATCGATACAGGAACAGAAGGAAATTTCATGAGTGAAAAGTTCTTCAAAAAGAATTTTTATAGGATACGACTCTTTAAAACCAGAAATACGGAAATTATAGCGGCGCAAGGAAAAACATGCCACTGCATCGGGAAAGTATCATTAAACATACAGGTAAAAGAGGAAAATCTCAAAGTATTAATTTTTGTGGTGAAACACCTCCAACACTCTCTTATTTTAGGTATGGACTTTTTAAGGGCCGCGAGGGCCAAATTAAATTTTCAAGATAGTTCCGTGGTGCTGGAGATGAACCAGAGGGTGGTGGAACCGGTGGAGACACCTGAATTGGACCTTAGCCATTTGAATGACCAGGAAAGTAAAGCAATACAGCAAGTGGTGAGTAATTTTTCTCTTTTGTTTTCAGAAAAACCGGGAAACTGTCAGATCGTGACTCACAAAATTAAACTAAATGCCGAAAAACCTTGTAGGACTAAACCTTACCGCTATGACAAACAAAAAGACGTAATCATCGAAGAACATATTCAGGAGATGTTAAAGAATAAAATAATAACGCCCATAAATAGTGAATACGCGAGTCCAGTCGTACTATGTAGGAAAAAGAACGAGTTTCCTCCTTCGGATAAAAGGGCTTGGAGGTTTGCTATCGATTATAGAAAACTAAATAGCATAACTAAATTCCCAGTTTACCCTTTGCCGGTTATAGACGAGATCATTAGACAGATCAAATCGACAAGATATATGTCTACTTTGGACTTAACGTCTGGCTACTATCAAATAGCTATGAGACCCGAAGATATACATAAAACCGCGTTTATAACAAAATCGGGCACTTATGCATTTTTACGCATGCCTTTTGGGTTGTGTGGGGCCCCATCAACATACCAGAGAGCTATGGACATTGTTCTAAAGCCTGTCCTAGGAAAATCAACTTTAATTTATCTAAATGATATAATTATAACGAGTAGTACGTTGGAACAACACGTTAATGACCTCGAACAAGTTTTTAAATTATTAAAAGAGGCCGGTCTTACAATTAACGCCTCAAAATGCAAGTTCGCAACTAAAGAACTTAAATATCTCGGTTATAAAATTTCGCAAAAGGGTATAGAAACGCAAGATTCAAAAATAAAAGCTATTAAGAATTTCCCACCGCCCAACACCGCCAAGAAACTTTCGTCTTTCCTTGGACTATGTTCTTACTATCGATCTTTCATAAAAGATTTCGCTAATATTGTTGAACCACTCTTAGTAATCAAAAGAAAAAAGAGTAAATTTACGTGGACAGCGGAAGCTAACACGGCTTTTGAAAGATTAAAAGAAGCGCTTATTAATGCCCCTGTTTTAAAATTCCCTGAGGGGGACGAAAACCTGGAAATTGCGGCAGATGCATCAGACTATGCGGTGGGTGCGGTTCTTACGCAAAATAACCATCCGCTGGCATTTTTTAGTAAAACATTGAATCAAACACAAAGGAATTATACAGCTACAGAAAGAGAAACATTAGACGTATTAATGGCTGTACACAAATTTCGAGTTTATTTCGGCAAATCGCCAGTAACAGTCTTTTCGGATCATGCGGCGGTTGGTAGACTTTACTCGGGAAAAAACCTAACGCCCAGGTTCATAAGATGGGCTTTAAAACTCCAAGAATATAATATCACAATAAAATATAAACCGGGTAAGGAAAACAATGTAGCTGACGCACTTTCTCGTATAAAACTGGACGATGAAGGTAATGAACTTAAATGCGCTGTGTTGACTTCAAACATTTTAGATTCTAGAGATACGGTTATTACTGAACTGAAAGCTGATCCTGAATTTGGAAATATCTATGCTTATTTGAAAGACCCCGAAAGCTTTGAGCATACAGATATCGATGCGATAAGAAATAGAGCAAAAAACTATGAAATAATAGATAATTTATTATTCTATACGAAAACAACGAACGAAAATCTTGAGTATAAGCCAGTCATCCCAGCCTCCCTTCGACTAAGCATTTTGAAGGAGTTGCACGAAAAAAAAAAACAGCGGGCCACCTCGGGGTCAGAAAGACTATAAAAAGGGTACGCGAGGCGGTATATTTCCCGCAATTATACAAAATAGTAACGGCGTATGTCAGGTCCTGCAATCAATGTCAGTTAATAAATGATATTAATTACAGCCCGGCCGGGTACTTAAATAGCATTCGCGCTACATTTCCGAATGAAATTTTAGGCATAGATCTCCTTGGTCCCTTCCCCCAGAGCGAGTTAAATAAAAATCGTTTTCTTTTAGTAATAGTAGATCATTTTTCAAGATGGATAGAAATTGTTCCACTTAAACGCGCGTCAGCCAAAACAGTCGCAGATGCATTCTTACACAGATACATTTTAAAATACGGTGCACCGATAAAAGTCATTAGCGATAACGGAAAACAATTCATTAGTCAAATATTTGAAAACATATGCAATGGACTTGGTATACGCCATATCAAAATGGTTCCGTATAGACCACAGGCTAACATAGCAGAAAGAGTTAATAAAAACATTGTAAAAATAATTAGCAGTTACGTTAGCACACATCACAAGCGCTGGGATGGCTACATAAATGAATTAGCTTATGCTTTAAGAACGGCACATCATGATACTACGGGAAAAACTCCAGCAGAATTATTTTTAGGCAGAAAGTTAATTACGCCTTTAGATAAATTATTCTTTGTGCAACAAAGAGAGCAGGAATTTAGACAAAAGGACGTGCAAAAACTAATTGATCAGGCGCTTAAAACTTCGGATACGGCAAGAAATAGACAAAAGTTATATTACGATAGAAAACGCCGTGAAGCAGATTTTAAAGTTGGGGATAAAGTATTGAAACGGAAATTTTCTTTATCAAGTGCCCCAGACAATTTTATGGCAAAGCTAGCTCCAAAGTTTGAAGGCCCCTATGTAATTCAGGAAATCAAAGGAGTAGTCTTATATCTTAAAAACGAGAGAGGGGAAATCTGTAAAGCAAGTCCCGACCAGGTGAAAAAATATTATAATCCAAATGATTTTGAAATCCTTAAAAGTTTCTTGCAGGACTCAAGTCTAAACGAAATAGAAGGGCCAGAGACTGCAACAACTATTCCACCACCCAAGAAACGGAGAACTGAAGAGAGACCTAGCACTTCTACAACCCGGACGTCGGTATCAAAAAGAAAAAATGAGTTTCAAACTCCGGCGTTTAAGAAAAACAAAAATACAGATGAACCGGGTAAAGAAACCGTGGCAAAGACGAAAACACCACCTACAAAAGATGGCAGGAGAAATTACACATCAAGGAGAACGCGCACACGGCCACAGAGTCAGGTGCCAGCAAGGCCGCCGTTCCGGAAACTGAAACGCCAACAGGAGGCACAGAAGTACGAGGAACAGAAGAAATTCAAGGACTCCAGACCGGAGGACGTCAAGACCAGCCGTCCCAGGCAGAAACGCAAAGGACAACAACCAGACGATTACTCCGGCAAGAGGCCAGCATGTAGAGGACGCAAAAGAAAGAACAACGGGGACGTCAATTGGAGATCAACAAGGAGAAGATTGACGTCCATGACATCTCTAACTTGGGATCAATTTTGTCAAAAACGGATGACGGAGTTTCAAGCATCGAAAACTCAAAGATAAGTTAAAACCTTCTATAATTTTTTTTTTTCTCTTTTGTTCCGAAATGTTATGCATAAGTACGAAGTTCTATGTTTTGACGAAAGTCAATATGTCTCGGTTGAGACTTAGTTTTGTTTTACTTTATTTAGCTAAGGCAAAAGTATTATTTTCTTTAAGTGTAAAAGCTAAAAACAAGCATTTTCTGTTGGTCGAAAGACTAATTCTGTTATGTTAAAGCCAAAATTTGGCCGGAGATAAAAATAACTTCGTATTCTTGTACTAATAAGAATTTTAGTTCCAGTACCGCCAGCTTGGCGAAGAATGAGAAAGTAAAAATTTATTTTCTCTTATTCATTTTATGGTAAATTGTAAAAAGCATATGTATTAAACTTTTGTAAATGTATGTAAATACTTGCATGTTATGTAAAAGTAGAATTTAGTCTAGAAGCATAAAATTGTAGATGCTAAAAGTGAATGCTTAAAAGCAATGAAGTCAAAATTTAAGTATTAAACTGTAAAGTCATGCTTTAGAGCGAAAGCCTGCATGTTTAAATATGAATGAGGGGGAAGCTAGAATGAATGTGTTTTGTAGGGTTCTCCACCTACATTTGAATTTTTAAGACTGTTAAAGTAGCTCATTGAGTTGTAGAATGTCGAGTAAGGTGTGTCTATTTGGTTGTTGAATTCTAACAAATCATGGTGGTTAGGGGAAGTGTTGTAAGACTAAAACACGAATATTCCCGTTTGACACCACACACGGTGGAGAGCCAGGGTAAAGTTAAATTAATGCTTGAAAAATTGAATGAATGTGAAGTAAGCAATAACTAAGAAAAACGAAACGTTAAAAACAAAAATTTATTGTGTCAAGAAATGGTAAATTATAATGTATGTAGAAAGATACTGATACTTATTCCTTCCAGATGCTGGAAGGAAAGACCAAGATTGATTGATGAAGTCCAGGAAAAGTTGCTGTAAGAAGAAAGCTTTGTAACGACTAACAGAATTTTAATTGTTACATAAGATTTTTTTTTTCTGTAAACGAGGCTTTCGCCAGTAGTTCAGAATTAGATAAACTTACAACAGGTCGTTTTGTAGGACCTGCTTCCAAGTTTTCCAAATTCTGGCAGCGGCAAATGTAGGGTTTATATTTATTTTAACTAACATTTATTTTAAGTTTAAACTATCTTTCCTGTCAAGCCTTACTTTCCCCTGGAACTGCCAATGTCAGAATATGTAAATTTGAGTAGAACGCGCAAGCATTCAAATTATCAGCGGAAGTAGTATGATTTAAATAGAAGGAAACGAGTTCGGTGAGAGAGTTATTCTTACTTCGCGAACGCGGAGGTAGAAATCGAGAATTAAAGAACCCCGCGTTGCGGCCTATGTGCTTGGCGGGAAGTAGTTGCAATTGTTCCAGTGAGCTTCATCCCTCAGGGGGCTCACTTTTGTGAGTACGGGTGTGGCAATCCCGAGGTACCCTAGCCCTTCAGGGGATCATCTTCTTGGTGAGACGGGTGTCACGATCCTGGAGCCCCAGTGATCTATCCTCTTTTCCGTCTCCTCTCCTCTTGGCTGGATCTTTTTCCCTTCCCTTCTCCCTTGTGGTTTCTCTCTACGGAGTTTGGGGCTCGTCACGAGAGGCTGGAACAGACCTTGTTTCTAGTTTTCAAGTGGGGAGAAAACTGCCCACGTGTTTGCCGTGCGTGGAGACCCGTGTCGCTGGAAAGGAGGGTCCTGGTAGTTGAGGGGCGAGGTACTGTCCCCAACACACTGCTTTGGCCTCTGCTTCAGCTAAACGGGAGGCACCTTAGTCGTCCTCACGGGTGTCAATCGGCTGGTCACTAGTCCTTGTGTCAGTGGCTTGGGGTCAAGCTCTCGGGAGTACCTGCTTTCGGGAAAGCCGACTGTGGGGCTTCAGTTTGCGTATAGGTCCGGCTAGCCCTAACACAGGAATCTGTGTTCCCTTGTTGGGCTCCGTGGTGGGCGGGGCCGTCGGACCCGAATCTTTATTCTTTCACTATGGCTTCTCATATTTACTTAATAAAAGATTTCGAGGTAACTCCAGTCACTCAAGTCAATCCTGTCACTCAAGTCACTCAAATCACTCCTGTCACTCAACCTAGTTCTGAAACTTCTACTCCTAAACCAGTCACTCAACCTAGTTCTGAAACATCTACTGTTAAACCAGTCATTCAACCTATTTCTGAAACGTCTACTGCTAAACCACTCACTCAACCACTCACTCAACCTCTCACTCAACCTACTTCTGAAAAGTCTACTGCAAAAAAATTACGTACAGATACAAATGAAAAAAATCATAACAATATTCCCCGTTTCCTAGTCATCTCTAGTCCTTCTGGCGAAATGCATAAGATGTCTCCTTTCGTAATAAACAAATACATCCAGTCCTGTATTGGTGAGCCGAGAAATATAAAGCGTCTCCGCTCCGGAGACCTGCTTATTGATACAACCTCAGCCACCCAGTCTGCTTCTTTACTTCAGATAACTAAACTTGGGCAAGCGAATGTGACTGTAACACCACATAAGTCACTCAACTATTGTCGGGGTGTAATCTCAGAATTCGACCTTCTGTATGTTTCTGAAGAAGAGATCGCTTCTGAGCTCTCCGAACAAAATGTCTGCGGTGTAAGGCGGATCAAGATGCGTAAAGAAGGTAAGTTGATAGACACGAAACACGTGATCCTTACCTTCAACACGCCTGATCTGCCTAAGAATATTAAGGCCGGATATCTAAATATTCCTGTAAGACCTTATATTCCAAACCCTATGCGATGTTTCCAATGCCAGCGTTTCGGCCATTCTAAGACGTCTTGTCGTGGCAGCCTTACATGCGCCCGATGCTCACAGATTGGCCACGATTCTGAAAATTGTACGGCTGCGCCTCTTTGTATAAATTGCAAGGGTGAGCACCCAGCATTTTCACGCCTCTGCCCAAAATGGAAATTGGAAAAAGAAGTGCAGACTGCAAAGTTTACGAGGAACATCTCATATGCCGAAGCCAGAAGATTAGTCCAGAGCACACAGCTTCGACCAAATACATCATACGCCAGTGCTGTAAAATCATCTCGTACAGTCGCCACCCAAACATCAATAGGCACACAGACCCTAGCAAATAAAACCCATCCGTCTACATCCAACAAGCAAAAAGAAAATGCAACCCATATAGTACAAAAGAAAGAAACAGTTATTCAAAGTAAGCCCAAAACTTCTACACATAAAATATCCAATAAAAATAGAAGTCACAGCAATAGCTCTTTTGATGAGATGATTTCTGAATCTGCGGATTCAGACTTTATGGAAGTAGAAGAGGGTTTAGAAGTTCCCAGGCATCTACTTCCACGAAAAACAAAAGAACAGCACAGAAAAAACAAAAACCATTCATAATGGCCACCCTCATGTCATGGAACTGTCGCGGTTTCCACCGAAATTTCCTTGACATCAAATCTATAATAAATGTGTATCATCCTGTGTGCTTAGCAATACAGGAAACAAATTTGAAACCTGAACACCATGCAAAACTTCGGAGGTTTTCTTTCGTCAGGAAGGATAACATTGCAGGTGAGCGTGCCAGTGGAGGTGTAGGTCTCCTCTCCTCACTGGATTATCCCTCAAATGTACTTCCTTTGACGACATCCCTCCAAGTTGTCGCTACTCAAATAAATTTTGATATTATTGTTTCATTTGTTTCTTTGTATTTGCCTCCAAATGAGCACATTTATCAGCAAGATTTAAATAATCTAATAGAGCAGCTGCCTGAGCCTTTTATCATAATAGGAGATTTTAACGGCCATAGTCCACTCTGGGGAAGTAAAGATACAAATTGCCGAGGAAGACAAATAGAGCAGATGATCGAAGATCATAGCCTTTGTCTCCTAAATAATGGGCAAGATACGTACTTCCATGAGCCTTCAAGGACATTCCACGCTCTCGATCTTGCCATCTGTTCACCATCTCTGTTGCCATTTTGCACTTTTAGTGTCGGAAATGACCTGTACAACAGCGATCATTATCCTATTTTTGTGTCTCTTGCACGAAGAGGAGCAAACCCCGTGTCGAGAGTCCCTCGTTTTATCCTGGACAGGGCAGACTGGGAACTCTTCTCTTCCGTTGCAGAGCTGACAGAGGAAATGGTAGAAGGTGTGCATATTGATGACGCTGTTGAAGCTGTTACTAATGCTATTATTCAGGCAGCTATGCTTTCGATTCCTAGAACATCAGGAAAAACACTAAAATATTCGAAACCATGGTGGAGTCGCGACTGTCATGAAGCACTGAAAAAACAGAAAAAAGCATGGGGTATTTTTCGTAGATATCCTACTCTGCGAAACCTCATAGCTTTTAAAAGAGCCAAAGCAAATGCACGGAAAGTAAGAAGGCAGAGCCACAGGGATTCCTGGATTTCATATGTGTCCTCAATAACATCCTATACGCCTAGTAAGCGGGTTTGGGAAAGAGTTCGAAAAGCATGCGGAATGTACAAAGACCACTCACTTTCCTTTCTGGAAAAAGATGGCCGAGTGATTAGCTCCATAGAAGAAATTGCAAATACAATTGGTGAGACATTTGCTGCCGTTTCTTCCAGCCGAAATTACTCACCTGCATTTCTTTCTATCAAGCAACGCTCTGAGAAAAATCCCATCGCTTTCAACTCTTCCAACTTTGAGTCGTACAATAGAGACTTTACTATGGTTGAACTAAAGAGAGCTTTGTTGCAAACACATAGGTCTTCTCCGGGTCTGGATGGCGTGTATTATGAAATGCTAAAGCATCTGTCCTGTAAGTCACTGAGTGCCCTTCTGACACTTTACAATAGAGTGTGGAAGGAGCGTACATTTCCCAGTGCATGGAGGAGAGCTATTGTCATTCCTATTGCGAAGCCAGGGAAAGACCCGAGGAATCCCTCGAACTATCGGCCAATTGCCCTTACCAGCTGTGTTTGCAAACTGTTTGAAAAGATGGTAAACAGCCGCCTAGTCTACTTCTTGGAAAAGAATGATATTATATCGCCTTATCAGAGTGGTTTTCGAAAGGGAAGAACAACTGTAGATAACATGCTCCTCTTAGAGACATCTATTCGAAAAGCATTTTTAAGAAGAAGCCACCTTGTCTCGATATTCTTCGACATTGAAAAAGCTTATGATAAGGCATGGAGATACGGTATACTCCGGGATCTTCACGAGAGTGGCTTGCGCGGCAACCTACCAATTTTCATTCAAAATTTCTTGAACACTAGAACTTTTCAAGTAAGAATTGGCTCTGTTTTTTCGGATGTTTTTGAACAGGAAGAGGGTGTGCCTCAAGGCTGTGTGCTCAGTGTAACCCTGTTTAGTTTAAAAATAAATTCTGTACTAAAAGAACTTCCTCCCACCATCTTGGGATCTCTATATGTTGATGATCTGCAGATTAGCTGTCGAGGAGCAGACATGAGATATGTAGAGAGGCAACTGCAGATGGCTCTGATTAAGATCCAAGAATGGTCAGACAAACAGGGATTTACATTTTCGAAACAGAAAACTGTCTGCATGCACTTTTGTAGGAAGCGAGGTCTCCATCCTGAACCTGAGTTATACTTGAATGGTACAATTATTCCAGTTGCGCCTGAAGTAAAATTTTTAGGAGTGACGTTCGACCGAAAATTGACTTTCCTTTCTCATGTTTACAACCTGAGAAAGAAGTGTCTAAAAACACTAAATATTTTAAAAGTGTTGGCGAACACCTCCTGGGGTGCAGAGCGTTGCTCCATGCTTCGCATATACAGAGCGCTTATCCGCTCTAAACTGGACTATGGCTCAGTTGTTTATGGATCCGCTCGCTCATCTGTTTTGTTAAAACTGGATCCTGTTCACCATCAAGGTCTGCGGATTTGTTCAGGAGCTTTCTGGACTTCTCCTGTGCAGAGCCTATATGTTGACTGTAACGAACCATCACTTCATCTGAGGCGTGAGCAATTGTCCCTTTTGCAATATTTTAATACTCTATCTCAACCTGAACATCCCAATAAGCTGTGCTTACTTGATAATGAGTGTAACACATTATTCGAAACACGTCCATCCTGTGTTCCTACTTTCCCTTTAAGAGTTCGCCCTGTCATTGAGGAACTCTCCCTCTCTGATATGCACCCCCAAGCAGTACAGAATTTTGAAATTCCACCTTGGGAAAATTCACGGATCCAGCTTCTTGATGTTTTTAAACATCACGTAAAGGCGAGCACTAACGAGATCGTTTACAGACAACTTTTCGCTGAGCACAGGCACAAATATAGCAGTTATTATCCGATATACACAGATGGATCAAAGTCAAATGATCATGTCGGGATGGCTTTTGTATTTGAAAATTACATAGAGGGCAGATGCCTGCACCATGCTTTCTCTGTCCTAACATCTGAACTAACTGCAATATATTATGCTCTTTTGTACATCCCAAAGCTCTGCCACAAAAAGTTCATAGTTTACACAGACTCGTATAGTGCTCTTAAATCCTTGGAAGCTTTTCCCAACGCTCAGAATCCTGTGGTAGTGGATGTTCTCAAAATTCATAGAAATTTAATGATACGAGGATATGAAATCCTGTACTGCTGGGTTCCCGGGCATACGGGAATAAAGGGAAACGAGCTTGCAGACATCGCGGCAAAATCTGCTGTCGAACTGTCCAGTCGCCTTATTCCTTTTAGAGACATCTGCTGTGTCATCAAGGGAAAGATACGAAAAAAATGGCAGCAAATTTGGGATCTTCAGCATCACAACAAGTTGAGAAACATCAAACCTAGAATTGAGCATTGGGATTTTGCTGGAAATCGTAAAGAGGACGTTCTTTTGACTCGACTCAGAATTGGTCATACCAGAGTCACACATAGCTATCTTCTTAAAGCTGAAAATGAGCCTGTTTGTTTTAATTGTAATGTTTGTTTATCTGTTCGTCATATTTTAATTGAGTGTCAATGTTTTAATAGTCTTCGCCAGAAATATTTTAATAGCTGTGACTTACCTCTCGACCGTTTAATCGGAAGAGAGGTCAATTCTAATTTATTTTATTATTTAAAAGAGATTGGCTTTTATTACCAAATGTAATTTGTTTTGAAGACTGTGTCTTGAATGTTAATATGTGCTTTTAACTTGTTTTTATATGACTTCATCCTCTGGATTTGGTACATTTATCTACTTGTTTTTATTTATTGAATTTTAATGTCATCAATTGTAATCATCTCATCTTTTGTTTGGCGCGTCATAATCATCTCTGGTTTTTGCGCCATAATCACTCACTCACTCACTCACTCACTGTTCCAGTGAGCTTCAAGTCTGCTGAATTAGCTGCGGTATTTGTAAAACGCGGTGAGTTAGTTATTTTAGAGAGCCTCGTAGTTAGAATCTTGTCTTTATTTTCTTTTCAGGTTATTATTTTATTTTGACTGCCTAGTTGGCAAAGTTTGTAAGCGTCAAGAGGACGCAATTGTAAATTAGTACGTTGAATAAAAAGGGACTTAAACCCTTTATAAGACTCTGTGGTTTATACAAGCTTTCACAGTCACCTCTTGGTTGCGTGCTAGTTAGAGGCGCGCAACGTTATAACTTGAAAAATATTTTGCTAAGCAGGAAGCACTTGGTGTACATATTGCAGCAAATATCTCTTTCTTTTCGTAATAGCCAAGTAATGATGCCTTAAATGTACTTTTTTCCCTCAGGGGGCTCACTTTTGTGAGTACGGGTGTGGCAATCCCGAGGTGCCCTAGCCCTTCAGGGGATCACCTTCTTGGTGAGACGGGTGTCACGATCCTGGAGCCCCAGTGATCTATCCTCTTTTCCGTCTCCTCTCCTCTTGGCTGGAACTTTTTCCCTTCCCTTCTCCCTCGTGGTTTCTCTCTACAGAGTTTGGGGCTCGTCACGAGAGACTAGAGCAGTCCTTGCATCTAGTTTTCGAGTGGCGAGAAAACTGCCCACGTGTTTGCCGTGCGTGGAGACCCGTGTCTCTGGAAAGGAGGGTCCTGGTAGTTGAGGGGCGAGGCACTGTCCCCAACACACTACTTTGGCCTCTGCTTCAGCTAAACGGGAGGCACCTTAGTCGTCCTCACGGGTGTCAATCGGCTGGTCACTAGTCCTTGTGTCAGTGGCTTGGGGTCAAGCTCTCGGGAGTACCTGCTTTCGGGAAAGCCGACTGTGGGGCTTCAGTTTGCGTATAGGTCCGGCTAGCACTAACACAGGAATCTGTGTTCCCTTGTAGGGCTCCGTGGTGGGCGGGGCCGTCGGACCCGGATCTTTTCTTTCCTCATGATGGCTAACCCTCAAATTTTTCTTATAAAGGATTTTGAAGTCACTCCAGTCACTCAACCGAATTCTGAAAAGCTTACTGCTAAACCAGTCACTCAACCTAGTCCTGAAAAGTCTACTGCTAAACCAGTCACTGAACCTACTTCTCAAAAGTCTACTGCAAAAAAATTACGCACAGTTGCAAATGAAAAAAATCATAACAATAGTCCCCGTTTCCTAGTCATTTCTAGTCCTTCTGGCGAGCTGCAGAAGATGTCTCCTTTCATAATAAATAAATATATTCATTCTTGTATTGGTGAGCCGAGAAATATAAAGCGTCTCCCCTCCGGAGACTTGCTTATTGATACAATCTCAGCCACCCAGTCTGCTTCTTTACTTCAAATAACTAAACTTGGGCAAGCGAATGTCACTGTAACAGCACATAAGACACTGAATTATTGTCGTGGCGTAATATCGGAATTCGACCTTCTGTATGTTCCTGAAGAAGAGATCGCTTCCGAGCTATCCGACCAAAATGTGTGCGGTGCTAGGCGGATCAAGATGCGTAAGGAAGGTAAGTTGATCGATACGAAACACGTGATCCTTACCTTCAACACGCCTGATCTGCCTAAGAATATTAAGGCCGGATATTTAAATTGTCCCGTAAGACCTTATATTCCCAACCCTATGCGATGCTTCCAATGCCAGCGTTTCGGCCATTCTAAGACGTCTTGCCGTGGCAGCCTCACATGCGCCCTATGCTCACAGATTGGCCATGATTCTGAAAATTGTACCGCTGCGCCTCTTTGTATAAATTGCAAGGGTGACCACCCAGCATTTTCACGCCTCTGCCCAAAATGGAAATTGGAAAAAGAAGTGCAGACTGCAAAGGTTACGAGGAACATCTCATATGCCGAAGCCAGAAGATTAGTCCAAAGCACACAGCTACGACCAAATACATCTTACGCCAATGCTCTTAAAAGATCTCGCACAGTTGCCACCCAAACATCAGTTAGTATGCAGACTCCACCAAACAAAACTCAACAGACTACAAACAAGAAGAAAGAAAACCCAACCCATACAGTACAAAATAAAGAAATAGTAATTCAAAGCAAACCCAAAACTACCACACGAAAAGAAACAAATAAAAATAGAAGTTCCAGCAATAGCTCTCTTGATGGAATGGTTTCTGAATCTGCGGATTCAGACGGTATGGAAGTAGAAGAGGGTCTGGATGTTCCCAAGCATCTACTTCCACGAAAAACCAAACAAGAGCAGAGAAAGAACAAAAACTATTCATAATGGCCACCCTCGTATCATGGAACTGTCGCGGATTCCACCGAAATCTGCTCGACATCAAAGCTATAATCAATGTTCATCAACCTGTATGCTTCGCAATACAGGAAACAAATCTAAAACCGGAACAACAAGCAAAACTTCGGAGGTTTTCTTTCGTCAGGAAGGATAACCTTGCAGGTGAGCGTGCCAGTGGAGGAACAGGTCTCCTCACCTCACTGGACCACCCCTCAAGTTAATTTCCGTTGACGACTCCCCTCCAAGTTCTCGCTACTGAAACAAATCTTGATATTGTTGTAACAGTCATTTCCCTGTATTTGCCTCCAAATGAGCATATTGATCAGCAAGATTTAAATAATCTAATAGAGCAGCTGCCTGAGCCTTTTATCATAATAGGAGATTTTAACGGCCATAATCCACTCTGGGGTAGTAGAGACACAAATTGCTGAGGAAGACAAATTGAGCAGATGATCGAAGATCATAACCTTTGTCTCCTGAATAATGGGCAGAATACTTACTTCCATGAGCCTTCAAGGACATTCCACGCTCTCGACCTTGCCATCTGTTCACCATCTCTGTTGCAATTTTGCACTTTTAGTGTCGGAAATGACCTGTACAACAGCGATCATTATCCCATTTTTGTATCTCTTGCACGAAGAGGAGCAAACCCCATGTCGAGACTCCCTCGGTTTATACTGGACAGGGCAGACTGGGAACTCTTCTCTTCCTCCGCAGAGCTCACAGAGGAAATGGTAGAAGATGTGCATATCGATGACGCTGTGGAAGATGTTACTAATATTATTATTCAGGCAGCTATGCTTTCGATTCCTAGAACATCAGGAAAAATGCTTAAATATACGAAACCATGGTGGAATCGCGACTGTCATGAAGCACTGAAAAAACAGAAAAAAGCATGGGGTATTTTCTGTAGATATCCTACTCTGCGAAACCTCATAGCCTTTAAAAGATCCAAAGCAAATGCACGAAAAGTAAGAAGGCAGAGCCAGAGGAATTCCTGGATTTCATATGTGTGTGTCCTCAATAACATCCTCTACGCCTAGTAAGCGGGTTTGGGAAAGAGTTCGAAAAGCATGCGGAATGTATAAAGACCACTCACTTACCTTTCTGGAAAAAGATGGCCGAGTGATTAGCTCCATAGAAGAAATTGCAAATACTATTGGTGAGACATTTGCTGCCGTTTCTTCCAGCAGAAACTATTCACCTGCATTTCTCTCTATCAAGCAACACTCTGAAATAAATCCCATCGCATTCAACTCTTCCAAAACTGAGCCTTACAATAGAGACTTTACTATGGTTGAATTAAGGAGAGATTTGTTGCAGACACATAGGTCTTGTCCTGGTCTAGATGGCGCGTATTATGAAATGCTAAAGCATCTGTCCTATAAGTCACTGAGTGCCCTTCTCACACTTTACAATAGAGTTTGGAAGGAGCGTACATTTCCCAGTGCATGGAGGAGAGCTGTTGTCATTCGTATTGCGAAGCCAGGGAAAGACCGAGGAATCCCTCGAACTATCGGCCAATTGCCCTTTCCAGTTGTGTTTGCAAACTGTTTGAAAAGATGGTAAACAGCCGCCTAGTCTACTTCTTGGAAAAGAATAATATCATATCGCCTTATCAAAGTGGTTTTCGAAAGGGGAGAACAACTGTAGATAACATGCTCCTCTTAGAGACATCCATTCGAAAAGCTTTTGTAAGAAAAAATCACCTTGTCTCAATTTTCTTCGATATAGAGAAAGCTTATGATAAGGCATGGAGATACGGTATACTTCGCGATCTTCACGAGAGTGGCTTGCGCGGCAACCTATCAATTTTCATTCAGAATTTCCTGAAGGCTAGAACTTTTCAAGTAAGGATTGGCTCTGTTTTTTCGGATGTTTTTCAACAGGAAGAGGGTGTGCCTCAAGGCTGTGTTCTTAGTGTTACGCTTTTCAGTTTAAAAATAAATTCTGTATTAAAAGAACTTCCTCCCACCATCTTGGGATCACTATATGTAGATGATTTACAGATTAGCTGTCGAGGAGCAGACATGAGATACATTGAGAGGCAATTGCAGATGGCTCTGAATAAGATCCAAGAATGGTCAGACAAACAGGGATTAACTTTTTCAAAACAGAAAACTGTGTGCGTACACTTTTGTAGGAAGCGAGGTCTCCATCCTGAACCTGAGTTATATCTAAATGGTACAATTATTCCAGTTGCGCCCGAAGTAAAATTTTTAGGAGTGACGTTCGACCGAAAATTGACCTTCCTTTCTCATGTTTTAAACCTGAGAAAGAATTGTCTAAAAACACTAAATATTTTAAAAGTGTTGGCGAACAACTCCTGGGGTGCAGAGCGTTGCTCTATGCTTCGCATTTACAGAGCGCTTATCCGCTCTAGACTGGACTATGGCTCAGTTGTTTATGGATCCGCTCGGTCATCTGTTTTGTTAAAACTGGATCCTGTTCACCATCAAGGTCTGCGGATTTGTTCAGGAGCTTTCAGGACTTCTCCTGTACAGAGCCTATATGTTGACTCTAACGAACCATCACTTTATCTGAGGCGTGAGCAATTGTCCCTTTTGCAATATTTTAATATTCTATCCCAACCTGAACATCCGAATAAGCTGTGCTTACTCGATAATGAGTGTAACACATTATATGAAACACGTCCATCCTGTGTTCCTACTTTTCCTTTAAGAGTTCGCCCTGTCATTGAGGAACTTTCCCTCTCTGATATGTGGCCTCAAGCAGTACAGAATTTTGAAATTCCACCTAGGGAAAATGCACGGATCCAGCTTCTCGATATTTTCAAACATCACGTAAAGGCGAGCACTAACGAGATCGTTTACAGACAACTCTTCGCTGAGCACAGGCACAAATATAGCAGTTATCATCCGATATACACAGATGGATCAAAGTCAAATGATCATGTCGGGATGGCTTTTGTATTTCAAGATTACATTGAGGGCCGATGCCTGCACCATGCTTTCTCAGTCCTAACATCTGAACTAACTGCAATATATTACGGTCTTTTGTACATCTCAAAGCTCTGCCACAAAAAGTTCATAGTTTATACAGACTCGTATAGTGCTCTTAAATCCTTGGAAGCTTTCCCCAACACGCAGAATCCTGTGGTAGTGGATGTTCTCAAAATTCATAGAAATTTAACAATTCGAGGATATGAAGTCCTGTACTGCTGGGTCCCTGGACATGCAGGAATAAAAGGAAATGAGCTTTTTGTTCATGATATCGCAGCCAAATATGCCGTTGAACCGTCCACTCGCCTTATTCCTTTTAGAGACATCTGCTGTGTAATCAAGGGGAAGATGCGGAAAAAATGGCAGCAAATTTGGGATGTTCAGCATCACAACAAGTTGAGGAACGTGAAGCCTAGAATTGAACATTGGGATTTTGGTGGAAATCGTAAGGAGGACGTTCTTTTGACTCGCCTCAGAATAGGTCACACTAGAGTCACACATAACTATCTTCTCAAAGCTGAAAATGAGCCTGTCTGTTTTAATTGTAATGTTTGTTTATGTGTTCTTCATATTTTAATTGAGTGTCCATGTTTTAATAGTCTTCGCCAGAAATATTTTAATAGCTGTGACTTACCTCTCGACCGTTTAATCGGAAGAGAGGTCAATTGTAATTTATTTTATTATTTAAAAGAGATTGGCTTTTATTACCTAATGTAATTTATTTCGAAGACTGTGTCTTGAATTTTAATATGTGCTTTTTAACTTGTGTTTATATGACTTCATCCTCTGGATTTGATACATTTATCTACTTGTTTTTATTTATTGAATTTTAATGACATCAATTGTAATCATCCCACCTTGTGTTTGGCGCGTCATAGTCATCTCTGGTTTTTGCGCCATAATCACTCACTCACTCACTCACTCACTAAATGTACTTTTTGAAAGGTAAATCTGCAAACCTGTCAGGATACAGTAGCATGTCAGTTCCACATAGACTGTAACGATGTTGGCGGTGGATAACGAGAACGCACTTTCCGTTCCAATGTAGCCCACAAAGGTTCGATAATATTCAGGTCTGGTGACTGTGGTGGCCAGGGAAGATGGGACATCTCATCCTCGTGCTCAGAAAACCAGTCCTGGACAATGTGAGCTGTGTGAATAGGGGCTTTGTCGTCTTGGAAGACACCATCACCATCGGGGAACAAAGTTTGTACCACGGGATGAACTTGATCGGCCAAAATGTTCACATAAGTCTTGGCAGTCATGTGCCCTGACACAGTTATCATGGGGCTAGCAGAGAACCACGATATGGCTTCCCAAACCATAACAGACCCCCCGCCATGTTTCACTCTTGGCAACAAGCAGTCTGTATTACAGGCTTGAGATGGCGTTCTCCAGACGTAAACTCGGCCAGAAGTGGGAAATAATGTGAAAGAAGACTCGTCAGACCATATTACTCGCTTCCACTGCTCTATAGTCCAGGCTTTATGACTTAAACACCATCTTTTCCTGTTACGGGCATTAGCATCACTGATGAGTGGTAACACGAATAACATGAATAACATGCAGCCTAACCTTGCCGTATTGAAAAAGGTTTCTGGAACATTTTGCAAGAACGGCATAACACTGGCGTCACGAATACACCAACAAAATATTGAGTTGTCAGTAGACTAGAAGAATACGTATACCACATTCTATGCCGTTCCATATCATTACTCCAGGAACAAGGTCAGCATGATATTCGTTTTTGTAGACTTGTTAATAGAGTTGATATGTGGTCTCCAGACTAATCTAAGATCACCTGAGACAGGAGTAAGACTCTCGTTGCAACGGTTAGTTCTCTAGTTTAGCCTTCTTTACTGTTAGAATGTAAATTATGGTAGTCTTTGAAGGCGGTCTACTAAACATCTGTCGCTCGCGATCTGGTTTCCGTAGCTAGGTGCCATGCGAGCGTCTTCTGATAGTTTATGTAGAATACTAGGCATCTTGACTTAGAATGACGTCCGCATTCACTACTCAAGAGCAAGAATCACTACGCGAATTTCATTCAGTCCAATGATTCGTTGAAGCAGGATTTCGCTTTTTGTCACAGCTTGTTGTCACTCGAATTCTTCGTTGTTCTAGCAACCACTAAGATGCACAATGTTGAACAAACTTTGATATCATTTATCCTCCTTCTAAATGTCGCAAATCGAAATAGGTACTTAAGCATTCAATCATTAACCTATATTAAACACATCATAAGTCCTTCCAATTTATTTTTGCGGTTTGTTTTTCACTGTTGAGTAGTGTATATTCTTATCTTGATTTTGCTATCAATATTTTTAGGAAATCAAAAAGTTTTTGCATGCTGTTGTTGCAATTTGGGATTTAAAGATACTCATCACCTAGCCGCAATATCTTTACGTTCAAAATGACGCTTGAAGGGAACTGCCCTCTAATATTAAGTCGTATGCAGAAACAGCAGCTTCAATCAAACGTAGTTTTACTTCCTGGATGACAAACAGAATCCTAAAAATACAATATAACTTTACATGAGGAACTTTACAATTTACACTTATTTGTCTGTTTCATATTCTGTCTGTTCATATTCAACTCCATATTAGCCAATATTTGATGCTGTGTAGTTGGAAATAATTGCGAATGTATTCTTTGAAGAAGAAATCATATCTTCCACATAAAAGGTAGTTTTGAAGAAACAAATTGCACCTGATTATCTATTAAAATATTTCAATAGTTAGAAATACCTTTAGAAAAATCAAATGAATTTTCAATGCCAACAACGCTGGAAAATAATGCCTTTTATGCGAATTTGGCTTCAAAAAAAGCAAAAGACAGCCAGGGTCTGAATGAATAAGCCAGTTGAACATTGATAGTTTGACCTGAATGCCAAGACCAGCGAACAAGTTGGCTAAATAAGATTAATGCGATTTCCCTCATATACACTCATTGCCATAAAAATTTGCGCACAAAGAAATAATTGCGGGATAGTGACAAAACTTGGCATGAAGGTATATGGCATGAAGATATGCAAGTGACTAGAAATGCGGTATGATTGCGCACTGAGTAATGCCACTAGAAGCCGTTGAACTTCGTTCTTCTTTTAAGTACAAAACACGTAAGCAGGCCTTGTTTGAGTGTACTTAATCTTTTCCTAAGGAAACACTGAGGTAGACATGCCGTTACGCCACCATCGAAGCCAATATCAGCAGCTGTCAGAGTTCGAGAAGAGAAAAATCATCGGGATGACGGAAGCTGGGTGGTCAGAGCTCGGCGAGTAGCTCGTCAGGTAGGCCGTTCTGATTTTACTATGAGGAGGTGTTGGAACCAGTGGACAGAAGGGACGTCATTTACAGGGCGAACAGGCTCAGGACGCCCTCGACAGACTAGTCGTAGAGAAGACCGTCACGTCATACGACACGTACGCGTAGAGCCAAGTGCCTCATTAGCGCTATCCAGACACAGGCAGCAGCTTTATTACGGACCCCTGTGTCTTTCCGAACCATCGCAAGGCGCCTGGTTGAAGGACATCTAGTATCGCGGCGCCCATTGCGTGTGCTACTAATGACACTCACCCACCGACGCCTCCGCCGACGACAGGATTGCACTTTAACGAAATGGAACCAAATCGTCTTCAGCGACGAATCTAGATTCGATTTAACAAGTGATGACAACCGTGTACGTGTGTGGAGGCCCCGTGGTGAATGCCTCAATTCTGCCTTCGCTTTACAGCGACACACCGTTCCCACAGTTGGTATGGAGTGCCGTTGCGTTGGTATGGGGTGCCGGTGTCATGGTATGGGGTGCCATTGCTTACGATACACGGTCACCCCTAATATTCATCCATGGCACAATGGCAGGCCACCGGTACTTCTACGATATCCTTCAGCCACATGTGTTACCACTCATGGCAGGGCTCCCAGGAGCCTGTTTCCAACAAGATAATGCTCGGCCATACACAGCAGGGATCTCACAAGACTGCTTCCGCCACATTAACACTCTTACCTGGCCTGCTTGATCCCCACATTTTTCAACAATCGAGCATATCTGGGATCATTTGGGACGGCAAGTTGGACAGATTGCCCGAAATAGAGGCGAATTTACAGCAACTGTGGAATGAGATGTCTCAAGACACCATACGGAACTTGTATGCCTCAATGGCCGCTCGTATTGCTTCGTGCATTCGCGCTAGAGGTGGTCCAACAGAGTACTAAAACTTCCGTTCATGTGTACTTTTTTCTGCGATAAATATTCCTTTTTTTTCTTTTTAATTTTCTGATCACTTACTTATATCAAAGTGGTATTTACAGATATAATATTTTGTTTCATTCTGACAACTCTTTCTTAGTGCGCAAATTATAATGGTTATGAGTGTATAACACAAGTACGAGCCATTTCGCCTTAAAATGTCCTCCACGAAACATCCTTCTCATTTGTAGATAGCCGTAAATTTCGAACTTTCAAGTGCTTTGTCTCAATCAATTAACGAAAACAAAGCAAACCTGGCAAGCATATTACTGTAAAGTCTTACTTCTGTAAGTTTCCAAAGTACTACTTTATCACTAATATCATAAGATTAGCATAAAAAGGAAATTTTTCTTTTCAGTTATGAATAACATAGAAACCCTTTCACTTTCGGTTATTCAGGCTTGCGGACGAATATTTCCTCTGCTGTAAAAATTTCATAATCAAGAATGCTGTAAAAATTCATAATCAAGGAATTTCATTACTTTCTTCAATTAATTTTTGTGTATTTCTAGGTGAGGAGTAATTATTTAAAATAATTAAATTTGCTCAAAGATTATTTTATTATGTTGGTAAAAGAAAGCTTATATTATGTTGAATGAAAAGAGTACTTTTTCTTATTCATTTATCCTGCATTTCACTCTGAAATGAAACACTAATTATTTTACTAAATAACTTTATGTTTGACTTAATACTTACAAAAATCTAAATTAATTACTCTCAAAATATTTTATCCTGAAAAGAATAGTTCTAAAGGAAAGTTTACCTTTGTTGAATTTTTAATTATGTTTACCTCTTTTCAAATACTTATCGTTAGCTTTTCGTTTTTCTTTCTGTAAATATTCAAATACATCATGAAAATTCATAGCATAAAAAAAAAGACATTGGAAATTCACATAAAACCACTTTTCCAAATGTTTGCAATGCTCTAGATATTTAAAAAAGAATTGTGTTTAATACTTTTTAAAAATGCTCTTCATATATACATATATATATATATACTATTTTAGAAGACACGTATGCATATATATATGCATACGTGTCTTCTAAAATAGTCACTTCATTTCCGTTACTGTTTATTATTTCAATTATAAACTAATTTCGAAATTAAAAATGAATTATTTTCTTCTAATCCCAAAGTCCTCTAAATCAATTAAAATTAAAGAAATTGACTTGACTGGAAAAACTAAAATGATAATTATCATTTAATGCAATTTTAAATCTTCTGTTTATCTTTTACTATTTAATAATGCAATACTGTCATATTAAAAAAAAGGAAATCGTCTTATGTAGTTTTAAAACAAAAGACATACTTTTCGTTAAAAGAAATAAAGGTTAATTTTTCTTTTCAATCAACCCTTCGTTATATTCTAAAGTATTCTTAACAGAAATGTTTACACAAATTAAAAAGTGCTTGCAATCATGTAAAATTCTTCAAAGTTAAACTAAAGAATTCATCATTTATCATTCATAAAACACGACAAATGGTTAGATGATTTTTTAGTTGAAGCAATTGCATTTTGAAATTAAGTATTTTCTAATTGTATTCATTTAAAAGTGGGATATTAGTTTGAAACTATATATTTAGTTTGAATGTTTTGTGGATTTAGAATAGTTGTGAGTAACTTGATCCTATCAAAATCTTTGGGAGTTCAGAAAAACACAGAAAACACTGTTATTAAAAAAAATTACACCTCTGCAATGTTTTAATTTATTATTCAATATCAAGTATCTGTATGTGATAAAAATTTTGATTCTGTCTTAGATAACGGTGGTGCTGATGAAAGTTAGATGCTTACAAGAAAGATGCAGTTATGGCTAATTGACTCATTTTATATTCTTGGACAGTCTAATAGCTAAATGAGACAAATCGCGTGCTTAGTACTCCTTTAAGTGGCAGGTAAATATTCGACTCGGACACATACATGCTATTTATGTCATATCATATTATTTATGCCTATATTACAGTCATATCTGTTCACAGTAATAACTCTTATAACAGAATAACAGTAACTTTCACAAAACGGTAAATAATAATAACTTTCACAAGGGAAAGAACAGGTCACGGATCGTGATATGTTCTTCCTATTGTCAAAACAAAAGGCAAAATTAGGCATCAAATGCCGGCCGGAAGGCAAATCGCTGTCTTAGCACCAATGAGAAGTGCAGCAGCGCACGACTTGTGCATGCCCTTGAAGATGATATTAACCGTGAGATTTGATCCTGAGTTTGTTTCATGCGAATCGAAATCTCTACCACTAGCGCCAAAAAGTTCTTCTGCATATTCCAAAAAGTTCAAGAATTCTGATTCTTTCAAACTTGCGAGCGTTGAGTGGCTCTCGAGATCCCTACAAATAAATAAAAATATAATAAATTAAATGGGACTGTGTAAGTTATATGAATGGATTTTACAGGTAACAGCTTTGATGTCTGCGTCAAGCACTAAACTCTATCATACCTGAAAGTCCTCTCTATTTAAAATTTCGATTTAAATTAATCATCAAGATCAGTATAAATTTTAAACAAATTAACGGAAATCCCAGTGCATCTTAGAAATTTATTGCGCTAATTTCTACAAAGTGGACATTAAAGAATTCCCTATTGAAAACTGCTTATAAGATTTTAAATTCCTAATCATTATTAATGAAACAAAATCCACATAAACACCATTGTTATCTGCTATTTATCGTAAACAGTTAAAGATGTTTGTAATAAACTTCTGAAATACTCCAACCAGTGCAAGCATTTGGATTATTGGACTACTGGTTTTACCGTTTCACAATGTGGAACAGTTTCATCTGCCCAGAGTAAACTTCCAAAAAAGACGGTACTAGATTTCATATCAAGTAATCATCATTTTTTCATACTCCCCAAACCGATAATTGTTAATGTCGGTAAATCCTGAATCTAATATAGATTCGATGGGCGGAACTTCAGATTTTCTTTCTGAATAGTTCTGAAAAAGTACAAGGTAAAACCAACTTCGAGAGTTGTCTGCCTTTCTTATTTCTGAGGACTTCGAATTAACATTTCCTGAACCACTTTCACATATCCACTTTCACATCACATATCACATACATTTCACATATCTTAGATTCCGAGGGAACGACCACATCATGTAATTAATTCTACAATTAAGAAATAAGTTTCGTTTCCTTACAATAGTAAAATTTATAACATGACGTGGTACTCATTCGCGAATTTTTTTCTTACTCCGTGCTTCGCGTTTAGGCACTACATGGAAAGGGAGGGATGCCCCGTGGAGGTCTTTTTAAGAAAAACTGGCTGATATCCACGTTACACCATGGCGAAAACAACGAAACCGTCATGCAGCTAGCGCGTTCGCCAAGACTCGAGCCCCTGAACGAACTACCAGTGTTCAGCGACTTTTACCACTTAGTCGCAGCTGGGCGGGAGAGAAGTAAAGAGGGTAAATTTCCTTTGATCAGGTTTACATCAGATGTGCCCTTTAAATGAAAAGAAATAAAGCAGAAGGTTTCTGCAATTGCATTACTTGGTTAGAAAGCAGTGGCGTAATTATAGACAAGATTAGACAATGTCTAAACGTCCACTTGCCCATTACCTTTTGATTTTTGAATATTTGAAAAGGAATAATAAATAATAATAAATTAATCAATTTGTTTCGGAATCCATATTTGATATTTTGTATGTAAAGGGTTTAATTTTAAATTTTGTGAATAAATTATGTTATTAATCACAAATTTTTGTATGTTATTTCCGATTATTATAAAAATTATTAATTAAATTGAATGCCACAGTAACCTGTCACGTTTTTGTTAATCCCAGTCATACCATGTTTGTTGTTAATAAATTCTTTTGTTTACGCGTACTACTCCGTCTGCAGAATAGTAGCTTCGTCGCCAAATGCGCATGCGCAATTTAACCAAAACTAGCCTGTTTGCTTGTGATAATCGTTTTACATTTGTTATTTTTGTGTTTTTTCTATTTGGTCAAAAAGAAGTATATTAAAGCTTACAAAAAAGTTGCTATCACAAAAGAAACAAGCAAGTTAGTTTTGGTTAGACTCAACATGCGCATTTGATGAAAGAGGCAACTAGGACAGCTAAGAGGCCGCGTCCTGTCGTAATTTGCGTACTATATGCTTAGTTCTGAAAATTGCAAATTTAGAACTACTTTATTAGTGCTTGGTTAGAGAATGACATTTGAATGTAATAAATATTAAAGTAATTAAATCAATTTACAAAATACTATACATGTTATTTGTTAAAATGGATATGAAAAAAATGGAGCCCAGAAAAGATAAGAAAAGAAAGAGTAGGCAGAAGAAAGAAAAAGTTCTCGAAATGAGATAACTTTGAGTGATTTATTAACTTATGGGTTATTACGATTTTACTTCACCCGCTAGTGCTGATAAACTTATTGAGTTTTTCTGTGTTATTTAAGATTTAAATTTTGAACGCTCAGTTAGATTAATATATTGTATTTGAATTTGCATTTGATATATCTGACAACTGATGGTTGATTTACTATGATTTAATAATTCGTCTTTGTAGCAGAAGATGACAATTCTTTATGATTCTTTATGGTTATAATTATTCAAAAACAATTCTTTATTTTTTCAATTAATTTCTTTATGATTATATTATTTAAAAACGCAGAGGCTGAGCTCAAAATAGAAGCCAAAATTTACGGGAAAATTAGATTTGCATCCGTAAAGAATTATGCTCTACTTTTGGAGAGGAGGGGAAAGTGCAGCTTATATTAATAATTAAATCTTGAAAAAAAAAAGTCTGGAGATTTGGTTCTATTTGAGATGAATTACAAACTATAGTGTTCTGATTAATCGAATCTGCTTCTTTGAATTCTCCGAAATAGTTCTTAAAGAATTTAAGTAACTTTCTTTTGAGAAAGTTATCTAAGGAAAACTTTGTTAGAGAGCTTTGTAATGAAGCTAACTCGTGATTACTTTAAAGGGAATTCAAATTACTTTCGTGAACCATTGAATTTCAAATCTTCATATAAAAAAACAAGTTTAGTAATTAAACAGTTCGTTTGGCAAAAAGACTTTAATGCTTCCAATTAATCGTATTGTTAACATGCTATAAATACAGTGCTTTTATAATGCACTATGAGAAAATACTGAAAGAACATCATGAATACATAGAACTACTAACTTTAAATTAATATAAGAGAATCGCAAGAATTATTCCAAGTTCAAGATGTATCCCTAAGGTCGTTCTTGTTCAATATTTACAAGGTAGCGCATTAACTTAGAACACTATAGTAATGTTTGCAAGTGTCCTGTACTTAGACATCTGCAAATATTTACTTTCGTTGACATATTTTCGATTATTGTCTTGCAAATATTACCCCAAGGCCCATGATTTTTTAATTTGATCCAAATCTCATATTTCGGAATTTTAAAACGTGTTTCAGCTAAGAGCCAAGCTGCGTATAGAATTTTGTTATCAGTCTATTTTAGAAAATATCCAGACAGATTTAGATCTAATCAGCGTATGAGCTAGAAACGACGCAGGCTGAAGATCATCACCTTGCTTAGAGAACATATTTTGTACTTGTTGCAAAAAATTATTTTAATAACAGTAATAATGTCCATGCTACTTATCTGTAATAGCCATATAATTTGTCTTAACAAACACAGTTAGACACAAATCATAATCCAGACATCTCATACAAGAAAACCTGTTAGTCTTGTGAGACTGTATTGTATACATGAGGAAAACTGACTTTTACCTTGTTTTGCCGCTCACATGAATGAACGTCAAGTAAGAATAGATTATACACCGCGAAGATGACATCCGTCCTAGTTCGTTCCGTACGGAATTGAACGTCATTTCTGCGGAAATCAGTTACATTGGCATACAAGGCCTGTTGTTCAGGACATATTATTTTCTTTTGTTACAAGATATTTTGAATAGCACAGTATTACATATAAACACTCTTATAACATAAATCAATACTATATAAAAATGAAATTATTTTGTATGTATACACATATATGCATTTGGAAGTGCATTAAATGAGTACTACAATTGGTGTATAAATAAGTCAAATGTGCTACATTTAAGTGACGACAATCAATGTGGAAGAAAGATTTTTACACTACAGAAATATATAAATGACATTATGCAACATTGTTATTGGTATTTCATGTGTTAGATTGGCATATTCACTATATTCGAATGAACACTTATATTACGAAAGTTAGATAACTGTATGAACAATGTGTTACACCGGATGAGTACAAATATTTGTATACGTTGTAGGGTTTATATTTATTTTAACTAACATTTATTTTAAGTTTAAATTATCTTTCCTGTCAAGCCTTACTTTCCCCTGGAACTGCCAATGCCAGAATATGTAAATTTGAGTAGAACGCGCAAGGATTCAAATTATCAGCGGAAGTATTCTGATTTAAATAGGAAGGAAACGAGTTCGGTGTGTGATATTCTTACTGCACGAGCGCGGAGGTAGTTAGCGAGAATTTGAAGGACTCCGCGTTTCGGCCTATGTGCTTGGCGGGAAGTAGTGTTAATCGTTCCAGTGAGCTTCAAGTCTGCTGAATTAGCAGCGGTATTGTAAAACGCGGTGAGTTAGTTATTTTAGAGAGCCTCGTAGTTAGAATCTTGTCTTTAGTTTCTTTTCAGGTTATTATTTTTATTTGACTGCCGAGTTGGCACCGTCTGTAAGCGTCAAGAGCACGCAATTGTAATTTATTACGTTGAATAAAAAGGGACTTAAACCCTTCACAAGGTTCTATCTTTTATACAAGTTTTCACAGTCACCACTTGGTTGCGTGCAAGTTGGAGGCGCGCGACGTTATATTGGCGCCCGAACACTTATCGAACTGAAATGGCCGAAAACTGGATGGAAGCCGCTGGACAACACCAAGAAATGACAACTCAGTTAGAAGGATTTGGATACCTGGTCCAGACTTTAAGAGCATCAATCAAGCCAAACGTCTATTTCGACGGAAAAAATTCGGTGGCGATATTTCTCGAAGGTCTAGAAAACCACTTTCAGCTCTACCCTGTGCCTGAAAGACAAAAAGTTGCCATCGCCACATCAGCACTAAGAGGACAGGCCGCGCTATGGTGGAAAAATATAGGCAAATTTCTTCTAGGTGAATTTGGAAGCCCGACGTATACATTTGAAAATTTCAAAAAATCGTTAGTAAAGGCCTTCCCCACAGTAAAAGATCGCGCACGGCTGGAAGCCGAGCTATATAGTTTCTATCAACGGGATACAGCACAATTGACGGACTTTATTTTACGAAAAATCAAGCTAACGGATATGCTGTATGGAAAAAAAACCCGATGAATTAATAATATAATGAAATAATATTACCAAGATTGTTACCCGCTGTCCAAGACTACTTTGAAATTAGAAACCCAAGCACATTGCAGGAACTTTTCGAATTGGCGGTGAAGTTTCAAAATCGCAGAATAGCGGAAAAAGCGAGAGGGGAAACATATTCTCAAAGTACCCGAAGGAAGGAGGAAACCAGAAATGGAAATCGCTCTTATGGGGGAAAGAACTATCAAGCTAACGCATCGAAACTCGAAGGTCAAGGCCCAAAAAAGAAAATTTGAAAATAAACATCCGCGTACCCAGAAGACACAGATTGAAAGGAAAGCTTTAAACGACTAGAGGGGCCTGTGAAAGGGAGGGTCCAGACCCCGGAAGTTTTAAAAAAACCCTCAAATAGACATTTAAACACGGTCATCGTAAAAAACTCACAGCTACCAATTATACAAGTCCTGGTTGGCGATGTACCAGTAGAAGCCCTCATCGATACAGGAGCAGAAGGAAATTTTATGAGTGAAAATTTCTTCAAAAAGAATTTTTATAGGATACGACTCTTTAAAACCAGAAATACGGAAATTATAGCGGCGCAAGGAAAAACATGTCACTGCATCGGGAAAGTATCATTAAACGTACAGGTAAAAGAGGAAAATCTCAAAGTATTAATTTTTGTGGTGAAACACCTGCAACACTCTCTTATTTTAGGTATGGACTTTTTAAGGGCCGCGAGGGCCAAATTAAATTTTCAAGATAGTTCCGTGGTGTTGGAGATGGACCAGAGGGTGGTGGAACCTGTGGAGACACCTGAATTGGACCTTAGCCATCTGAATGACCATGAAAGTAAAGCAATACAGCAAGTGGTGTGTAATTTTTCTCATTTGTTTTCAGAAAAACCAGGAAACTGCCAGATAGTAACTCACAAGATTCAATTAAATGCCGAAAAACCTTGTAGGACTAAACCGTATCGTTATGATAAACAAAAAGACCTAATCATCGAAGAACATATTCAGGAGATGTTAAAGAATAAAATAATAACGCCCATAAATAGTGAATACGCGAGTCCAGTCGTACTATGTAGGAAAAAGAACGAGTTTCCTCCTTCGGATAAAAGGGCTTGGAGGTTTGCTATCGATTATAGAAAACTAAATAGCATAACTAAATTCCCAGTTTACCCTTTGCCGGTTATAGACGAGATCATTAGACAGATTAAATCGACAAGATATATGTCTACTTTGGACTTAACGTCTGGCTACTATCAAATAGCTATGAGACCCGAAGATATACATAAAACCGCGTTTATAACAAAATCGGGCACTTATGCATTTTTACGCATGCCTTTTGGGTTGTGTGGAGCCCCATCAACATTCCAGAGAGCTATGGACATTGTTCTAAAGCCTGTCCTAGGAAAATCAACTTTAATTTATCTAGATGATATAATTATAACGAGTAGTACGTTGGAACAACACGTTAATGACCTCGAACAAGTTTTTAAATTATTAAAAGAGGCCGGTCTTACAATTAACGCCTCAAAATGCAAGTTCGCAACTAAAGAACTTAAATATCTCGGTTATAAAATTTCGCAAAAGGGTATAGAAACGCAAGATTCAAAAATAAAAGCTATTAAGAATTTCCCACCGCCCAACACCGCCAAGAAACTTTCGTCTTTCCTTGGGTTATGTTCTTACTATCGATCTTTCATAAAAGATTTCGCTAATATTGTTGAACCACTCTTAGTAATCAAAAGAAAAAAGAGTAAATTTACGTGGACAGCGGAAGCTAACACAGCTTTGGAAAGATTAAAAGAAGCGCTTATTAATGCCCCTGTTTTAAAATTCCCTGAGGGGGACGAAAACCTGGAAATTGCAGCAGATGCGTCAGACTATGCGGTGGGTGCGGTTCTTATGCAAAATAACCATCCGCTGGCATTTTTTAGTAAAACGTTGAATCAGACACAAAGGAATTATACAGCTACAGAAAGAGAAACATTAGCCGTATTAATGGCTGTACACAAATTTCGAGTTTATTTCGGCAAATCGCCAGTAACAGTCTTTTCGGATCATGCGGCTGTTGGTAGACTTTACTCGGGGAAAAACCTAACTCCCAGGTTAATAAGATGGGCTTTAAAACTCCAAGAATATAATATCACAATAAAATATAAACCGGGTAAGGAAAACAATGTAGCTGACGCACTTTTTCGTATAAAACTGGACGATGAAGGAAATGAACTTAAATGCGCTGTGTTGACTTCAAAAATTTTAGATTCTAGAGATACGGTTATTACTGAACTGAAAGCTGATCCTGAATTTGGAAATATCTATGCTTATTTGAAAGACCCCGAAAGCTTTGAGCATACAGATATCGATGCGATAAGAAATAGAGCAAAAAACTATGAAATAATACATAATTTATTATTCTATACGAAAACAACAAACGAAAATCTTGAGTATAAGCCAGTCATCCCAGCCTCGCTTCGATTAAGCATTTTGAAGGAGTTGCACGAAGAAAAAACAACGGGCCACCTCGGGGTCAGAAAGACTATAAAAAGGGTACGCGAGGCGGTATATTTCCCGCAATTATACAAAATAGTAACGGCGTATGTCAGGTCCTGCAATCAATGTCAGTTAATAAATGATAATAATTACAGCCCGGCCGGGTACTTAAATAGCATTCGCGCTACATTTCCGAATGAAATTTTAGGCATAGATCTCCTTGGTCCCTTCCTCCAGAGCGAGTTAAATAAAAATCGTTTTCTTTTAGTAATAGTAGATCATTTTTCAAAATGGATAGAAATTGTTCCACTTAAACGCGCGTCAGCCAAAACAGTCGCAGATGCATTCTTACACAGATACATTTTAAAATACGGTGCACCGATAAAAGTCATTAGCGATAACGGAAAACAATTCATTACTCAAATATTTGAAAACATATGCAATGGACTTGGCATACGCCATATCAAAATGGTTCCGTATAGACCACAGGCTAACATAGCAGAAAGAGTTAATAAAAACATTGTAAAAATAATTCGCAGTTACGTGAGCACACATCACAAGCGCTGGGATGGCTACATAAATGAATTAGCTTATGCTTTAAGAACGGCACATCATGATACTACGGGAAAAACTCCAGCAGAATTATTTTTAGGCAAAAAGTTAATTACGCCTTTAGATAAATTATTCTTTGTGCAAAACAGAGAGCAGGAGTTTAAACAAAAAGATGTGCAAAAGCTCATTGATCAGGCGCTTAAAACCTCGGATACGGCAAGAAATAGGCAGAAACTATATTACGATAGAAAACGCCGTGAAGCAGATTTTAAAGTTGGGGATAAAGTATTGAAGCGGAAATTTTCTTTATCAAGTGCCCCAGACAATTTTATGGCAAAGCTAGCTCCAAAGTTTGAAGGCCCCTATGTAATTCAGGAAATCAAAGGAGTAGTCATATATCTTAAGAACGAGAGAGGGGAAATCTGTAAAGCAAGTCCCGACCAGGTGAAAAAATACTATAATCCAAATGATTTTGAAATCCTTAAAAGTTTCTTGCAGGACTCAAGTCTAAACGAAGTAGAAGGACCAGAGACTACAACAACTATTCCACCACCCATGAAACAGAGAATTGAAGAGAGACCTAGCACTTCTACAACCCGGACGTCGGTATCAAAAAGAAAAAATAATTTTCAAACTCCAGCGTTTAAGAAAAACAAAAATACAGATGAACCGGGTAAAGAAACGGTGGTAAAGAGAAAAACACCACCTACAAAGGATGGCAGGAGAAATTACACATCAAGGAGAACGCGCACACGGCCACAGAGTCAGGTGCCAGCAAGGCCGCCGTTCCGGAAACTGAATGCCAACAGGAGGCACAAAAATACGAGGAACAGAAGAAATTCAAGAAGGACTCCAGACCGGAGGACGTCAAGACCAGCCGTCCCAGGGAGAAACGGAAAGGCCAACAACCAGACGATTACTCCGCCAAGAGGCCAGCATGTAGAGGACGCAAAAGAAAAAGCAACGTGGACGACACTCGGAGATCAATAAGGAGAAGATTGACATCCATGAAACCTCTAACTTGGGACCAATTCTGCCAAAAACGAATGACGGAGTTTCAAGCATCGAAAACTCAAAGATAAGTTAAAACCTTCTATAATTTTTTTTTCTCTTTTGTTCCGAAATGTTATGCATAAGTACGAAGTTCTATGTTTTGACGAAAGTCAATATGTCTCGGTTGAGACTTAGTTTTGTTTTACTTTATTTAGCTAAGGCAAAAGTATTATTTTCTTTAAGTGTAAAAGCTAAAACCAAGCATTTTCTGTTGGTCGAAAGACTAATTCTGTTATGTTAAAGCCAAAATTTGGCCGAAGATAAAAATAACTTCGTATTCTTGTATTAATAAGAATTTTACTTTCAGTGCCGCCAGCTTGGCGAAGAATGAGTAAAGTAAAAATTTATTTTCTCTTATTCATTTTATGGTAAATTGTAAAAAGCATATGTATTAAACTTTTGTAAATGTATGTAAATACTTGAAGGTTATGTAAAAGTAGAATTTAGTCTAGAAGCATAAAATTGTAGATGCTAAAATTGAATGCTTAAAAGCAATGAAGTCAAAATTTAAGTATTAAACTGTAAAGTCATGCTTTAGAGCGAAAGCCTGCATGTTTAAAGATGAATGAGGGAAAAGCTAGAATGAATGTGTTTTGTAGGGTTCTCCACCTACATTTGAATTTTTAAGAATATTAAAGTAGCTCATTGAGTTGTAGAATGTCGAGTAAGGTGTGTCTATTTGGTCGTTGAATTCTAACAAATCATGGTGGTTAGGGGAAGTGTTGTAAGACTAAAACACGAATATTCCCGTTTGACACCACACACGGTGGAGAGCCAGGGTAAAGTTAAATTAATGCTTGAAAAATTGAATGAATGTGAAGTAAGCAATAACTAAGAAAAACGAAACGTTAAAAACAAAAATTTATTGTGTCAAGAAATGGTAAATTATAATGTATGTAGAAAGATACTGATACTTATTCCTTCCAGATGCTGGAAGGAAAGACCAAGATTGATTGATGAAGTCCAGAAAAAGTTGCTGTAAGAAGAAAGCTTTGTAACGATCAACAGAATTTTAGTATACAAATGGTTACATAAGATATTTTTTTGTGTAAACGAGGTTCTCGCCAATTAGTTCAGAATTAGAGAAACTTACAACAGGTCGTTTGTAGGACCTGCTTCCAAGTTTTCCAAATTCTGGCAGCGGCAAATGTAGGGTTTATATTTATTTTAACTAACATTTATTTTAAGTTTAAATTATCTTTCCTGTCAAGCCTTACTTTCCCCTGGAACTGCCAATGCCAGAATATGTAAATTTTAGTAGAACGCGCAAGGATTCAAATTTTCAGCGGAAGTATTCTGATTTAAATAGGAAGGAAACAAGTTCGGTGTGTGATATTCTTACTGCACGAGCGCGGAGGTAGTTAGCGAGAATTTGAAGGACCCCGCGTTTCGGCCTATGTGCTTGGCGGGAAGTAGTGTTAATCGTTCCAGTGAGCTTCAAGTCTGCTGAATTAGCAGCGGTATTGTAAAACGCGGTGAGTTAGTTATTTTAGAGAGCCTCGTAGTTAGAATCTTGTCTTTAGTTTCTTTTCAGGTTATTATTTTTATTTGACTGCCGAGTTGGAACCGTCTGTAAGCGTCAAGAGCACGCAATTGTAATTTATTACGTTGAATAAAAAGGGACTTAAACCCTTGACAAGGCTCTATCTTTTATACAAGTTTTCACAGTCACCTCTTGGTTGCGTGCAAGTTGGAGGCGCGCAACGTTATAACGTCAAGAAGTTGATTCGATGGAACAAAGATTTTTATAACAAAATAGTTAAATAACTATATATATATATATATATATATATAATGTTGTATGAACTTAAATCCATTTAGTGCGATACCAGTATGGATGCACACTTTTAAAATAATTCTACTTTAGTTAAACTTAGGAGATAATATAATCAATTAATCAATACGGTTTAGGAAATAAATTATATATATATATATATATATATATATATATATATAAAGATAAATAAAGCATATATATATATGTAATAATAAAATTCCATAGTCAAAAATACACTTAAAATTCTAACTGTATGTTCTAAACTATGAGACGCGCTCAAAATGCGAAGACAAAGCTGTATCACAATTCACAATTCTTCAGTTGTAAGAAACAGACACAAACTTGCACTTAAAATGTTCTTTCACTTCTATTGGAATTACTTTCCTCTTTGGGTACACCTATTCTGCCGACTCCTTGTGATGTACTAGCTTTTGTCCGGAATACATAGATTGGTGAAGAATCATGGACGTAGTCGAAGCTCAAATATCAGACGATAAGTTTGAAAAACAGGATCCATTTATTATCATTCAGGAGAAATAGCAATTACAAAAATCAGATCTCCGGAGTAAATAAAAATGAATGGTTCCTGTTTTTTAAATTTATCGTCTGATATTTTGAGCTTCGACTACGTCCATGATTCTTCACTAATCTATTTGTTCCGGACAAGAGCTGGTACATCACATATATGTATATAAGAAAATTGAATATTTATATTACAGGAGCTGAAACAGTAATTTAGCTATTTTGGGAATGACTGCGATGAGAGCTGTTCCAGGTTACTGCGTTTTTGCAGCGCAGTTGGTAGTGATAGCATGTATTTTCGATAGAGCAACATTGTTATTTTGAATATTATTCCACCACGCTGCGCGAAACATGGGTGATGGTTTTTTTAGATGGAAGACTGTCGCGGAACATTTGAGAGCACTATTCAGGCTTTCACTGAACACTTTCGAGCATTATTCGTTCTTCTTCTAAATATATAACGATGCATCTGCAGACCAGCCTGATGTCAGTGATTATATGATAGTAATAACCTTATTCATTCAACACATGACCTTCCTATTCCTTGTAGGTGCTAGACCAATTTGACACTCATTCTTACATCTATCGTTGCCCTAAACTGCATTATCGTGATAATCTTGTTGACTAAGCGATGCTGCTAAGTATACACTAATTCGCATGATCTTCCAATAATCTTTTGAAGTTTATTTAATTTACCTAACAGTTATTTTATGTCTGGAACCTTTACTGCCACTTCTCTCTCTTTCTGATTTCCCGCCAAAGTGCTAATTTGCTGGTGTGCATTTAAGAGAGGGTTCGAGATTGTTAAGTCAGAGCGTATTCTGCTGTTTTAAGACCGCGATATTTGATCTGCTATTCTAGAGAAGAGTTCCTGTCTTCGGCGCTGCTACTCGCCGACAGTTTAAAGTTATGTCAGTAAATTCCCTGTGAACTTCGCGATTAAATTCTCTGTGTAGCCTTTGGGTATTAAATATTTAAATTCAGTTCTACATCTGAGATTTTACTTTGAGTTTTTGCCATAAGTACTGGCGGATTTGTAAGCACCAGGTGTGACTTCTGTTCATCTATGTAAGTTAAAAATAAAAGGGTCTTTTATACCCTTTTCAAGTTTCCGGACTTTAATTTTAGACATAGCAATTCTTCGCATTAAGTCTATTACAAGATTAAGTCACATTTTGTAGTGACTTCACATTATACTTCATGAGCTCACGTCTGGTCCCAAATCATTCCCATAATCTTTGTTGCATCATCCTTCTGTTTTCTCAGAGCCATGAGCGTTTATTCCCTCATCCATCTGATAGTCAAAAGGAAGGACTGCTTAGCTCCTATGTGAGTCATAATGCGCTATGTCATAAATCCAGTAGTTGACAGTAAAATGAACAGCATTCTAGACGTAAATTTCGATCCAATAGACATTTAAATCCAAAACAAATGCATGAAATTATCAATTTTTCCCATCTTCTGTCTTTATACAGGGTGACTCAGAATTCATCATCAATATTTGGTGAGGAGGTAAGGAATGGGAAAAGAAGAAGATTTAACATAGGAATGTATGGGCGCAGACGAACGCATGGTGGTGTAGAGGGCGCTGTGTGTACACAACTTCCATACATAAGCACAGCTGTTTGACGTGTGCAACCAGTAGTGCTGTAGAAGTAACGAGAAATTGTGTACCCGTATGTATTCGTTACTCGGTGAACCAGTACCCGTTACTATCGTATCGTTACTCGTTACTTTCGGTAAAATCGATGGGTTATCCGTATCCTGAGCCTATTTTATCGGTCTACGGCCCTAAAAAGGACCTTGAAAAGTCGCATCGCATTGAATCACGTGAGCTATTCTACCCCGCGAGAAGTGAGTAGTGCTGCGATAGGGAGTTTTGCGTCGTATTTTTGGGTAGAAACAATTCACTTTATTTTGGCTATTATTTTTTGGTGCACTGGATATGATTCATTATTAAATTTTCTATTTCTATTTCTAAATCCAGAAGCGCCTACGGAAGGCAGTCAGGAAAATAGGAAAAAATAAAATAAAAAAGAAAGAAAGAAAGGAAATAAATATTACAATAATAACATTAATTAGTAATTAAAATAATAAAAAATTACTTATTAAAATACTTAATTAGAATAATAAAAAATAGTGATTAAAATAATGAATAATTAAAGTAACATAATAATTAGCAACTGAAATATAGAATACTTATGAGTAAAATTTAATAAAAATGTAAAAACAAATAAAAATTAAAATAATTTTTAAATTTATAATGACTAATTAAGTAATAAAGTAAAATACCAGATCTTGTCTTATTGGCTTAGTATCGTTTCGTCCTTTCTCATTTCATCCCCAGCTCGAAAAAGTGTTAATCCGTTTGCTGCCTTCCCCCACCAATTCCCTCTTTCCCGTTTCATCCGCTGTTAGAAAAATGTGTGTTTACTTTACGATAAGGCGAACGTCTGTTTACTTCAATTAAAATGGTTTAGAAGAGATGACTGTTTCTACTTCGACTTTTGATTTTTTAATACTAGTTAATATTTTATGCAGACAAATTATGTTGAGCAGAATAATGAATTTCAGACGTGTTCAAAAGGTGTGTATCTGAATATAATAACATTTTTGTTATACAGTATCCATTTTTTTTTATTTCACACATTTCTAAAGCAACAGAAGTACGGTATCACTATTTTGGCACACACATCAAAAACATGTATAAATAAGATTAATGTTACATTCCTTATTAAAAGTAATGGGTCCTCTTTAAATGCAACCATTCATGCTTTTAGAGGATTTTACATGTGGTGGTCTTAAAAAAGTGATGTTCACTACCAATGTTTGTTTATGTTCCCAAAAATAAAGATCTCTTAAGAAGTGACCTCTTAGAGATGTCGTAAATAGATGATTAGCTATAATTATTTTCCAATAGATAATGGAATTAATGTAATTTAATGTCAATAACTCGAGAAAGCAAGTTTAAATACGGTGCAACAAAACTACAGAAGTATTTTAAATGACGAAAATATTCATATTTTGTCAATGTCAGATTTTAAAAAGAATTAATTTTGGACAAATTATAAAATCTAACTTTTAATGTCGTTTTCTGGTTTCTATATTTATATCTGGCAAAGTTTAATACTCGTTATGAAAAAATAAAAATACAAGAAGTTTGAGTCCCGTAGGACAAAGATTGACCGGGAAATTTAGTTCCAAATTTGCAATGTTTGATGCCATTTGTAACTTGCCTTCGGGTATCGCTTAATTAAGTTAGAATAATTCGAGGAAATAAGTTTAAATGAAGTGCAGCAAAAATAAGCATAATTTAAATAGTCATAGAAGAAAGTCACGCGGAATCCATATCAAATTTTTACTTTTTCATAATGAGCATAAAACTTTCCCAAATACAAATACAGAAACTGGGAGACCGCATTAAAGATTAACTTTCGTTATTTGTCCGTTATTCGTTATTTCGTTCGCTGCTTCCCCCATTCCTTTCATCAGAACCGCTAATAACGAAAGGGTGAATTTTCCCCGATTCATCCCCTTTCTAAAAACTCCTTGTTGAGACTTTTATTTTTTGAGACAAGGAATGCTATATTATAAACGTCAACTTGCTTTTTACACTTAACAATATGATCGATAAAAACATTCGCACATGTACAGGTTAAGTACGAATTAAGAAAGAACTTAAAAGAAATTTAGAAATTTATAAAAGGTAAGGAAATTTTTATGTTACTTTATTAGAGATAATAGTGAAGCACTAAATATTTCAATCAGTGTTATTTCATAATGCTAAGAGTATACCTTTATTCATTTAAGAAATGGCCCACCAGCGGTCGAGCGGTAACATCGCTGAACACTGGTAGTTCCGACTTGAGTTCGATCTCAGGCGAACGGGCTGGCTTCATAGGCATTTTCGTGGTTTTTTTTTCCCGTACGAGCTTACAAGCCAGCTTACAACCAACCATACGAGCCAGCTTTCCTAAGAAAGTGCTCTACGAAGGCGTTCTTCCTCTTAGGCACATAGCCCCAATGTGTTTTGTCATAATCAACTAAACTAAATCATTTAGGAAATACATCAGTTGATCACTGCTCAGTGTACATCTGCTGTTTGCTTACAAAAACACTTTGTAAAGACATTTCGATTATTTTGCTAATATTTCTGGAAGGCTCATAAAATACGAAATTATATTACACTAGCTAACAGAGAACTTAAGTCTGCTTAATACAACAAAAATCTGCTTAACTTGCTTTCGTGTCTTTGGGAAACGTAAGTATATGCAGAAATAAATATTAAAATCTATCACGTATATTTGTAATGATGTAAAACATACTGTTTTGGTTCACGATAATGATAAATATGCATCATGTTATGACAGTTTTAAAAAATCACAAATAACTATACATATGCTAGACTTCTAACAAAATTTCTTTTGCAATATGAATATGCATTTATTATTATATGAGTCGTAAAGTTCAGTATTCGTCATTTTTAGATTCTAGGTATATGACAAATTTTTTTCTTTTTAATTTTCGTTTTGTTTTTAAAAATTAATTCACTTTATAGCTTTTCTTCAATTTATTATAAAGGAATAGGAGTTTAAATTTTGATTATATATAATATGATATAAATTCATCATTCATTAATAATATTTTATGTATAGCAGAAAAATTATTATTAATGTTTAAAATTTTAATTTTTTTAATAATTTGTCTTACATTTGTTGTATATTTGTCGAATGTATAGCTAAATATTTCAATTATACACAATGAAGATTATGCAGAAAACAATTCAGCTGGCATGACAGCTAATTGCGAAAGAAAAATTAAGAGTCTTATTGCTGTTAACTCTTAGTAGAAGCAGCCATTTTTAAACTGACGTTAAAATAAATTTATATTATATGTTAATTTATATTATATGTTATTTATATTATACGTTAAAATAAATTTATATTATATGACGTTAAAATAAATATATATTTTTAATATGGTCTATTAGAAAATAACTATACTGAATCATTTATTGACGACTTCTAAGAGGTCGCTTTCTGAAAGAGACCTGCATTTTTGAGAACACAAACATACGTTGATATTGAACATCATTCTTTTAAGATGCCAGAGCAAATGCACAGAGCTCCAAAAATATTCTAAAAGCATAAACGGTCACGTTTAAAATGGCTAACTTCTTTTAATAAAGCCTGGATATTAATGTTCATTATACATTTGTCACATTTTTACTTTCTTTCAAAACAGCGATACTGTGGTTCAATTGCTTTAGAAATATGTGAAACTAATAAAATGGGCCCTATGTTATAAAAAACTGATTATATTCAGCTACACACCTTTTGAACATGTTTTAAATCCATTATTCTAATCAGAATACTTTGTGTACAGAAAATATTGAATCAATATTAGAAATCAAAAGCTAATTGAGATTAAAGTAGTAAGAGTCATATCGTCTAACCCATTTTAATTGAAGTAAACAGGTGCTTACTTCATCGTAAAGTGAACACCTGTTTTTCCAACAGCGAATGAAACGAAAAAGGAGCCCACCAGAGCTCGAGCGGTAAAGTCGCTGAACACTAATAGTTCGGTCCGGGGTTCAATTCCCGGCTAACGGCTAGCTGCACAGGCATTTCGTGATTTTCTTCGTCTGTAACTTGCATATGAGTCAGTTCCCTTTAAAAAATACTCCACTAAGGCCTCCCTCCCCGTAGGCAATAGCCCTAGTGTGCTTTGCCGTAACCGAATAAACCGAAACCGAAAAAAAAAGGGAATTGGTGGTGGAAGGCAGCGACGAAACGTCGTTTTAGAAGAATGGGCTACATAACCAAATTTCTATCTATATTCTGGTAAACACTACATTATTTTCTCATCAAAAGCCTAAGTTTAGTTAATGCTCGGCTTAGTTCTTAAATTGCAATTTCAAGCACAGCCCCCAAACAAGACGATGTCTGGTATTTTATTTCATTACTTAGTTATTCATCATTAATTTAAAAATTAATTACATTTTCATTTGTCTTTAATTTTTTTTGAATTATAGTAATAATCATTTAATATTCTAGTTGCTAATTATTTTATTATTGTAATAGTTATTTTATTTATTTTTTACTTTTATTTATTTATTTAATCATCTTTCCTGATGGCCTTCCATAGAGCTCCAGCACCTCTAATTTTAAAAATTAAGTCCTGACTACAACCGATGATTGCAAAAATAAAAGTCAAGTAACTTATTTAGTGATAATTAAATAAAATAAAAGCCAAACCTTTTCGCCTTACTTGGCTTTTATTTTATATATATATATCAAAACATCTTTCAAAATATAACTTACCAGTATGGATGCACACTTTTAAAATAATTCTACTTTAATTAAACTTAGGAGATAATATAATCAATTAATCAATACGGTTTAGGAAATAAATTATTATATATATATATATATATGTGTGTGTGTGTGTACTTTACATTTAATTATAAGGACATATATATATGTACCTTACGTTTAATTATAATTTATTTGATATATATATACATATTTACGCTTGGTAGTATTACCGATTGCAATAAAAAGGGAGGTGCACATCTAGATGTTATAACGGACCCATATACAAAATTTCAACGTTCTACAACTAATCGTTTTTGAGTTATGCGAATTGCATACATACGTACTTACACATCACGAAAAAAATCCCTTTCAAGTATCAACTTAGAGTCATAATCATTAGTCATAAGTATCAGCTTAGAGTAAAGGGGATTAAATTTAACAATCAGTTAAAAAAAAAAAAAAAAGAGAGAGTCCTTCATTGTGTTCGTACGTACAGACTTCACCCCAAAAAATAATTCACATGGATTCCGTAATCGCCAAAAATGGATATTTCCGTTAAAATATGATACCCAAAAGTTTTCTCGATTACAATACTTACTACCATTTTATTTGGTACAAAGAAGTAAAGAACCTATATTAACCTACATATTCTTATATAAACAATACCTAAGTGTAGTATGTAAATATTTCAAGTCAATAAAATCTCACTATGGCACGCTCAAGGGGGGAAAAAATCATCTAAATTTTCAAATTACAAACATAAATCTTAATGTAAAAAGCAAATACAAAATAACGCTTCACGCTATCAAAATTGCTCATCTTCTTAAATATCAACAACTAAATAGTATTTCAACTAAAACACATAATGTAAACAAGAGTTTGCCCGATTCCCCAAACAATTCAAAATTATCTATGAAAAATATGAGCGCATTGTGACTCAACCGTATCATTCGTATTCGAACAGCAACCGCATCTTTCGTATTCGCATAGAAACCGCATCATTCGTATTCGTATAGCAACCGCATCATTCGGACTCGAATAAACCGCATCGTACGACAGATGCCAGTAACCCGAACAGATGCGAGTAACGAAATGAATTTGTGAGTACCGAATCGGTACTTCAAGTCAACCGATGTACCCGTTACTCAGTAACGAATACATGCGGTTTGCTCCAGCTCTAGCAACCAGACGTCTCGGGCTCGCGCTTTGCTCGCACTCGTCGACTGTTGCTCTCGCTCATCGGCATACTCTCAGTTCGGAGGCTGCTCTCTCGAGTACTTGTTAACTGCGCATTCGAGACTTGGTGAATTGAAAGGAGGCCTGGCGGTTTTGGATCGCTTTGGTAAGAATTCTGTCTTTTGTTTCTTGATGCATTACCGTGCTAACGCAGCCCGTTAGCAGCTTAGGTTATTGAGAAGGATGTAACGCAATTAAAGCGGCTACGTGAGTATACCCAGGAGTAGACGATTACACAATTAGAGACAAACTAATGCAGGAGTTAGACGCTCTTAAACAAAACAATTGCCCTGAAAATGATGCTAGGCTAAAAGATTTAAGCGAGCATATTGCTAGCATTGCTATCAGTATGGAAAAGGATAATAAAGAAAAAACGGAAGGAGATTCACAAACCCCAAACTCATCCCAAAAAATGGAAAATGGAAATATTTTAACTAGAAACGCAAGCGGCAAAAAACGTAAGAAGCAATCCACCGATAAGGAAGGATTTGTTACCCCGCGCGTTACGCACAAGCGTACACTATCAAATGAGGAACCGGAATATCCATCGCAAAAAAATTAATTCGATCAGTTAAATGCTGATGACAAAATGGATGATGATAATGACGAACCATTCATTATACCAAAAAAGACCGCAGGTCACATCTCCCCCCCCCCATCGTCCTCGCAGATTTTGCAGGAAGTTGGAACAAATTAAAAGTTGAACTTGAAAATGATTTAAACATCAAAAAAAATACACCGGTAATCTGTCAGGCGACAGACTGACAATCAGGGTATTTGAATCAGATCACTATAGAACCATTACTTCATTGCTAAAAAAGCGAGAAATTCCATTTCACACCTTTAAGCTGAAATCAGAAAAGCCAATAAAAGCTATCATTAAGAAACTCCCAAAAACATCTGACACTGAGATTCTAAAACAAGAAATCTTGGATTTAGGAATTCCCGTTGAAAAGATAAGACATATAACTGCCAAAAAAGATGAAGGAATAATTAAATTACCCGTTTTCTTAGCGGAGGTGAAAAGAAACGCCGATGGGAAAAAAATCTTCGACATAAAGGAAGTTCGAAGGTTAGACGTTCTCGTAGTAAACTACAAATCAAAGCCAGGCCCTGTGCAATGTCATAAGTGCCAGAGGTACGGACATACACGGGACCTGTGCAACTACACTCCTAGGTGCCTAAAATGGGCAGAAAACCACGAGACGCACTTATGCAAAACGCAAAAAGGTGTCCATGTTCCCATCTGTGTTCTTTGTGGAGAAAATCACGTTTCTTCCTACCGTGGTTGTAAAAAATATCCAATTAATATCCAAAATCGTATTGAGGAAGAAAAAACTGCAAATGAAGGGCAGGAAAAAGCTGACAAAGATCAATTTAAACTTAATCCTGAAGAATTCCCCAAATTACCCAGCCGCAGTCCACAGGAAATCCGTGCTACCTCCCAAAATAACAATAACGCAGAAACAACCAATCAAAAAAAACATTCTTTCTTTGAAATGGTGAAAATCCAAATTATGCAAGTTAAGAAATTCTTTACTAAATTCAAGACTGCCAAGTCTATATTCGAAAAGTTAGAAGTCGGCATTGCCGCGTTTGATTACTTTTCAAGCCTGAATTATGAATTTTAGGCCCTCAACACATAACCCAAATCTGATTTCAGTTACTACAAGATTTTTAAGAAACTCATATTTTAACGCAAACGGCGTTTACAGTCAACTTCAAGAAATAATTCATTACTTGAGAAAATATAATGTTGATGTTATGATGATCAACGAGACGCATTTGAAACCAAGCAATAGAACAAATATTCCCGGATACAGCGTTCTTCGCGACGACTGAAGTCATAATAGAGGTGGAGGCACTGCCTTAATCATTAAAAATCATTTCAAGCACACCAGATTCAAAACCCCCAATACTGGAAATTTAGAAAAAACGGCGCAGTAATTTACACAGGATTCAACGAGCCTTACGCCCACCAGCGGCCGAGCGGTAAAGTCGCTGAACACTGGTAGTTCGGTCCGAGGTTCGAATCCCGCGAACGGGCTGGCTGCATGGGTGTTTTCGTGGTTTTCCCCATGTGTGACGTGTATACGAGCCAGTTTCCCTTAGAAAGTCCTCCACGAAAGGCATCCCTCCTCTTAGGTAGATAGCCCTAGTGTGTTTTGCCATAAATAAGTACACCATCAACGAGCCTTACCTCATCATTGCTGCTTACAACCCTCCAAATAATGCACTCAGAGCACAGGACTTAAATAAAATTACAAACTTTAATTTTCCCACCTTAGTAACGGGCGACTTAAATGCGAAACACTACATTTGGAACAGCAGAAACATTAACAGAAATGGCCAAATTCTTAGCGATTACGCCCAAAGGAACAATATTAGAATACTTGCTCCAGATATTCCTACGAGATATCACCACAACGGCAGCGGAGTTCATGATATCACTATCATGAAAAACATTTCAGCAACACCTTATCTGGAAGTCAAAGATGATTTAGCTTCTGATCATAGACCCGTTCTTTTTTGACTTTTATGGATTCTATCCACCACTGCAAAAACCCCAACAAAAAGTTAATTGGGAAATTTTCAAAAATCACATGACTAGCATTTCCTGCAAGATCTCAATAAATAATTGCGCTGAATTAGAAAACGCAGTTCATAATCTTAATACCAAGATTCAAGGCGCCATTAAAAACGCTACCTTCACCAGTAAAAGAAATGATAGCAAAAACCTTCCGGAGCACATTTTAAATCTAATAAAGCAGCGAAATAACAGAAGAAAAATTTGGCAAATGACAAGAAACCCAAGAGATAAAACACAATTTATTATCTTTCAAGAAATATTAAACAAGAAATTATTAACCATAGATCCAGAAGTTGGGATAACCTCCTTGAAAACATGGATTTAGAACCAAATGTAGTTTGGAAAATCGCAAGATCCCTCCGAAATACCCGAGCGCAACATCTGCATCCAATCGACTACATGGGTCACACATTCTACTCAGAATCCGACATAGCAGAAGTTCTAGCAAGCAACTTAAGTAAAGTTTTCAATAAACACGAAGAAGAAAATTCCGAATACGAGGAAGAAGTTAGCAAGAAATAGTTAATATAAAATCCCGACATAATTCTAACTTCATTAAATTCACTTCTCCAAACGAAGTTCAAAGCATTATTAACAAACTCAAAAAAACGGAAGGCAAGAGGATACGACAACATAAACAATGAGGCTCTGCAAGCACTTCCAAGAAACTGTATTGTGTTACTTTGTAATATACAGGGTTATCCAAATTAAACTTCCCCGACTCAGAGGCCTGTGCAGAGTGTTGTATGGGTCATAATGTGATGAAATTTTAAAAACAGACACTTCAGATCATGCGCTCGAGATTTATTAAAAAAAAAGTTAGTACAAGAAGTTGTCGATAGGTGGCGCTGCAGATCAACAAGACATTCTACAGATGTTCTATATGTGTGCCGTGGTTCTCCGCAACTCTTTCCATTCGCAAAGCAGTGTGTTCCACAGCGGAACGCAGTAAGTCTACGTTAATTCCACGAACATGTCGAATAATTGCGTCTTTCAGATGTGCCAAGGTTGCTAGGTGTTCTCGGTAGACCCGATCCTTTAAGAATCCGCATAACCAAAAGTCGCATGGCGTGAGACCGGGCGAGCGGGAAGGCCAAGCTGTAGGGAAACAGAGGCTGATCACACTTGCATCGGTAAAAGTTGCCCGTAACACCTGTTGAACGCCACGAAGAATATGGGGAGGTGCACCATCCTGCATAAATATCGTGTCCTGGAGGCGGCCACGTTGTTGCAGTTCAGGGATGACAAACGTTGTTAACATGTCCTGATACCGTTTATCTGTGACAGAACAGGTTTTGAACCCTGTTGGAGTCACCTCTTCAAAAAAATAAGGCCCAATGACGAATGTTGCAGTGAAACCGCACCATACGGTAACCTTTGGAGGGTTCAAGGGCACTTGATGGATTGCGCGCGTGTTTTCACTTCCCAAATGCGGCAGTTGTGCGTACTCACTTGACCATTCAGGTGAAAATGGGCCTCATTCGTCCAAAGGATGTTCCACGGCCAAGCAGCATCGACTTCCATTCTGGCAAGGAATTGCAACGCAAATGTTTCCCGAACTACAGGATCCCCGTCGGACAGCTGATGACGACTATGGATTTTGTAAGGAAAATAACCGGGGATTCGACGCATCACACGCCGTGCGGTCGAATAGGGCATATCAACAGCACGAGAAACAGTTGCTACACTGACAACACCATATGGCGATTGGCTAGTGGACCGCCACGACCGCCAAAGCAACGTCTTCTACGCGTGCAGATTCCACAACCTGTCGTCCTCTACCTGGTAAAATTCCCAGCTGTCCCGTTCTTTCGAACTTCTTCATCATGTCTCGTAGAGCACATGGTGTCATTGGTCCTCGGCGTAAGATATTCAGCCGACGGAATGCTCTTATCGCAGCACAGGAATTCTCGTCATTCTAGTAGAAAAGTTTCACTAACAGAGCTTTGTCTTTCAAAGTCACCACTGTGCATCAAAGAGCTGGAAACAACTGCCTGTGCAAGGCCTGTCTTCCACTTTTGTAGGGCTCGTCTTTTGGATATGTTGCGCAGAAGCTTTATTTCTGCAAATAACGTTGCTGCAATATGCACATTACTAGTGTTACAGCGCCACCTATCGGCAACTTCTTGTACTAACTGTTTTTGTGTTATAAATCTCGAGCGCATGATCTGAAGTGTCTGTTTTTAAAATTTCATCACATTATGACCCATACAACACTCTGCACAGGCCTCAGAGTTGGGGAAGTTTAATTTGGATAACCCTGTATTTAACGCATGCATTCGACTCACACATTTCCCTCAGCAATGGAAGCATTCAATTATAATTACGATACTAAAACCAGGAAAAAAAACCCATGAAGTCACAAGCTACAGACCGATTAGTTTACTCCCGGCAATAGGAAAAGTTTTCGAGAGAATTTTAAATGACCGTTTGATTACTCACCTTGAAAGATTGAAAATTATTGACGAAAACCAATTTGGATTTAGGAGAGGCCATTCTACCACACACCAAATCCTAAACTTAATAGAATATATTGCTCTAAATTTCCAGAAAAAGACCGCAGTCGCTGCATGTTACCTCGATTTCGAAGAAGCTTTCGATCGAGTGTGGCATGCAGGACTTGTGTACATGTTTTCAAACTGCATACTTCCTAATAGCTTTCTAAAACTGATTATTTCATTTCTCAAAAGAAGAACGTTTCAAGTTAGATGCGGTGATTCTCTCTGCAGCAAGAAAGTAATGTACAAAAAATAAAGTAATAAATAAAAAGTAATGTAAAAAATAAAAAGTAATGTAAAGTATGCTAATGACAGCGTGGTTTTAACTAACTCCCTGAACCCCCAAAATGCCGTAGACAAGCTGAAGTACCAAATTAATGAAATAGATGCATAGTGCAAGCTATGGAAGATTAAAGTGAACCCTTCTAAATGTAACATAGTGATTTACAGACGGTATAAAAAAAATTGTTCCCGCTTAATAGTGACGTAAAAATTGACAATATCCAAATTCCTGTTGTAAATTCTTACAAATATCTTGGAGTGCATATTTATAGAACTCTCTCTTTTCATGACCATGTGACTTACGCTACCAATAAAGCTAACGCAGCATTCATGGCCATCTACCCGTTATTAGGACGAAATTCTAAATTGGATTTAAAGATTAAAAAAACACTTTATATCACCTTAATTCGCCCAGTTTTATTGTATGCCGTACCGGCCTGGGCTACAGCAACGAAAACAGACAGACAGAAGATGAATGTGTTACAAAACAAGATACTTCGATCTATTACAAACGCTCCCTGGTTCATAAGAAACTTGCAGCTCTATGAAGAGTTAGAAATTCTACCAATTCAGGAACAGATTCTGATCACAGCACACAATTTTTTACAAGTATGCAAAATTCTCCATACTCTGCCATAAGAAATCTTACTACCTACGATCCCACTCAGGAGAGTGTTGTAAAACGCCCACGTTCAATCCACCACAACCCACGGTGGTAGTGATGTACATAATGTAAATATTTCATATTTTTTTTTGCATCTTATTTACTCACTTTTTTGTCTAGTTTGTGTTTAGTGTTTTCACCAAGGACTTTGTGATTTTTATAAATCATCTTGACAAAGCGAACTGTGCACCGCTTTTGTGTATAGCCAAGTTTGGTGTTATTTTAAAATGTGCTTTTCGTGTTTCTTCAACGGACTTTGATTTTGCAAAGCCATTGAACTGTGTAATTTAAATATTTACGAACGTGGAAATTACTTACTCTCTGAAGTTCAGTTAGAATAATCCCAGCTAAATGTTTTTTTTTAATTACATGTGTTTTAGATATCAGCTTTTTAAGTCTCATCATCATAACCGCTCTGCTTAAAGCAAGGATCAATCTGAATTTGACTTTATGTTATGTGACTTTACAATGTACTTTTTTCTCCTGCTCTATGCACGCTCAAGTAGCTGCTAGCTATGTGTAAGACTTCAGCCGCACCTACTCATGTATTTACGAAGGCATTATTGCTTAAATGGACTAATTTCAGCATCTTTGTTTAAATGCTTGAACTTTCACGAAGGAAGGATTTTCCTGACTTGCCACAAGTGTTTCTTAGTTTTTTCGTCCCCAGGACGCAGCACACAAGACAGTGTGCCTTTGATTCAAAAAAAAAAAAAAAAAAAAAAAGTAAGAGCCCAAGAGCCAAGATATCTACTGGTGATTACTCTTTGTAGTAGAGGCCAGACTTTAAATTTACGATCCAGATCCAGCTTATCCTTGCTTGTATTACTCTGCTTGCTTGTATTTCTTTGTAATTGTAACTCTGCGTGTATCTCTGCGTATCTCAGTAATAAATATTTGTTTTGCAAACCACGGCATTTGCTATGTTAAACACCTGCTGAAATTCTTATAGTAATGATAGTATATTTTTATAACGATGAAATGTGAAGTTTTCAATTAGTATAAAACAGGTAAGGTCAAATTTAAAAATTTAGCCAAGAATGAAACAGATCAAACAATGAATTAAATTTTGGCTTACATTTAATGAATGTCTTTGAGTGAAAACATGGATCAGACTATTAATAATAAAATATACCAGAAATGCGTGGAAGCATTAACATTGCAAATAAAATTTCTTCAAGTTAATATTTTGAATATTTAAACCTTTAGTCTCCCTTGCTGGGGGTGAAAGTTAGCTTGCTTATTTACTATAAATCTTATTTCTAGTGCTGACATATAATAGCGCTCACGAAAAGCAGCTGGATGGTCCTATTGCATTCACAACATGGAATTAGATGTGCCTTACACCTGAATTAATCATATGAGAACTACAAATATTAATGGCAGTGTTATAATCAACCTGTTACCCTATTTAATGAGTTTTAAATTTAAAAAATGAGATTTAAATAAGATAAAAACTTAAAGAAGATTAAAATTTTCTATGTGATGAAAAATGCAGAATAAAAATGTGGATTTGCTTTCTTTTTATAAATGTTATTGAAATTTCATAATGCGTAATAATTACATTTACTAGTAGTTATTAATTCTTTCAATTTTTTTTTCATTTCTTTCATTACTGACATTGTTGTTTGTAATAAAATTCGGAGATGGAAACTTTCAAAATACAGTTTTTCCCCTCAAATCGAATGTAAATGCAGAGACAAGAGTTTTGAATAATTCATTCAACCGAACATCATAATTATTCAAACGACTAAAGTTCCTCATTTTCCCTATTTGAAGTTTAATCAACTCAAATTTGTTTCGGCGTGTTGAAGATTTAATTCAACGCAGGTTACCTAGGAGCTACGATTTATTGAGTAATTCAGTTTGGACTTACTTAGCAGTGATCAGTTTCTCACTGCTGAGTTTGATATTCTTACTAACAATGCACATTAATGAATCGAATTATTTGTTTTACAGATGCTTTTACCATTTCAATTGAGAATTTGAGTACGCTGTATTTAACGATCATTAAAGGCTTATTGTTATTTTAATATGATCGTTTAAAATAATCCTCTGAGAGGGAAATAATTTGGGAATATTGAAAAATATTTGCATTCAATTTGGAAGGTAGATGGAGAACTTCAGACAGTTTTCAATATTTTAGTTAATTTTAATCCTTCAATTATTTTCATAATTTCGCCATCAGTTGAGAATTTGTAGTTTGAGTGGGAAATGACCATTATGGCTACTTATCTTCCTAAATCTGAATCTTAATCTAAATCAGACCAATGAATTCATCAGTGCCAAGAGAAAGAAAGCGTCTGTCATTGACTAAGATCTTGAGCACCTTAAGCCCTGTCCATCTCGAACCCAATTTTGACCAAGAAGGTAATCAAAAGTCCCGTATCATCTCTTCTGTTATTACAAAATTATCAAGATAACTTTCGCCTAGACGGTATTTAAAGTGACCCCATACCACCATGCATTTGCAAGTATACATCACTTCTCCGGGATTCGTAGCATACAGAAACCGATAACAATAGTGACAGAAAACTGGCAGTAATCAACCAATGCTTGGACAGGACGCTTGAGGAATCTAATGATCTGCTTACATCGATCCACATGCAAAAGACTATTTTATATTCGCACCCTACACCTGGAAGGATTGAGTCTTCATGGAAGGCATCTCCGTCAGCATAGGCTGTATTTTTTTGTACGAAGAAGTATCAAAATAAAAGGCAATTAACGTAAATGGATATTATGTAATTGATAAATTTACCTAGCGAAAGAACAGAACTGTTTCCAAATAGTTAACATCATTCTTGCCTGCGATAGTAAGTTGCCATTTTTTTACGGTTTTCCTAAGATGTGCTATAGAAGAAAGGTTACCATTGACGAAGTGAGATGAATGAAGGGCTGGCAGACTTTTAGAACAGCCTCGGTGTAGAGAAACGGAATCAGAAATCTTTCCGACTGTTATCAGAAGATTATCAATTCGGATGGGGATTCGTTTTCACAATTTCAATTTTTCATTTTCTGAAAAACAAACTTCCAAAGTACGCTCCTAATGCAGCCAGAACATTCACAACAACCTAATATTTTGCATCATTAGTTACAGTCATCGTGAAATGCTTTCATTACTGCAAACAAAATTGAAACTTTATGAAGTTGGGAAAAAAATTAGAATGCATTTTATTTGAAGTGCCTGTTTTATTTGAAAGCATAAAGAATACTTCTTTGCAACTTTCCTGATGCTAAATAAATAACTCTATAAAATAGTTAAATATTTACGTTGATAAAACTGGAAGATCTGCTAGCATGTGTTAAATTGAAACTTGTAAAGTATCCCAAAACACGACAAGCTTAAATTCACTTTGAAACAAAAGTAATCCGGAATTCAAACCTTGAAAACAAGGTTTTATTTTGGCTTTTGCTACAGCTCGTTAGACTAAATGATTACGACAGAAATAATATTATTTATAATTTACTGTGCCTTCAACTTGATGTACAAAACTAAAACCTTAGTTTTAGCTTTGTACATTAAGTACAAATTGACTTTCGTTTCTTGCGGCAAATGACAGAGAGCACCCAAATTCAGTTATTTACAATTCACAAGCTAAATGCTTGTGGCTAGGTAGGAATTTACAAACTGATTACTTGATATTCAACATCAAACTAAGAATTTGCTTTCAATATTAATCCCTTCTCTTAGATGGAGAAATTTCTCCATCTAGGAGAAAGCGGATGGATGCAACCAGCGGTATCTTCTAAAACCCGCTCAAGTTGCCAAACTTTCTCCCACTTAAAATTAGACTCTTACCCCTATTAAAAACTGCTCTCATTTGCGAATTCTGAAAAAGTAGATAAAATAATAAGATTATATCGAAGATTTTAACGAAAAAAAAACTTTTTAATTAAAATGAATTTCACAACGCATAATATATCCCTTCCTTATAACATTCAAGAAAGAAAAAGTTGAAATGCTTTCAATTTCTTTGTAGAATACTTATCCCAAACTAATAATGACTTTGCTATCTCAGCGACAAGAACGTGTACCAAAGAAGATATTCTTGGTTGAAGTCGCATTCGAGTGCAAGATCTTTACAACTGCAGGTATAGTTTATGCAAATCATGAATCTCTAATTCTAGAACAGAGTGTTTTTCTTCCATTTGTAGAAATAAGCAATCATATAGATATCTTCAGGAACAATATATGGGAAAGTGTGTAATACCAATATCATTTTTGCGGTTAAACTTATAAGGTATTTCTCCCACCTTCGTGGTGTGGTAGTCTGCACGCTGGGGGCGTATACCAGAGGTCCGTGGTTCGGTTCCCGGCGATGTCGTTGTTCATTTTTCAAAACCTCTTGCTTTTAAAAAATCCTAATGTCTCTACGAACTGTTCAGCTTTCTCGTCTTCTGCTTATTTTTTTCTGGACCTGATGCTCTCTGAATCAATCCAGTTGAGCTCTTGGTTAGAAACTGTAACATTAAGCATTGCGCTATATCCATACTAAATTTTAACTAATAATTAGTTTACAGTAAATGTGAACTGTGTTTAACTTGTTTTCAGAAATTAAACAATATTTAAACTAAAATAATATTGGCATATTTTTCTAGTGATGAATTCTTAAGATACTGCTAAAGTGTATGAAGAATTCTATTAACAAGGCGCCAAGGTTACAGGCGAAAACATAGCGGACGAAACCGTCATGGACCAAACAAGGCAAACCCGTCTGCGTACAAATCATAGTTGGGAGAAAAGAAAGCAAGGAGAAAACATGTCAGTTCTAAAAAAGTCGGGGATAAAGCATAGCCGTCGAAAATAAAGCGATTCAAAACCTTCGCAATTTAGAAGCATCGTGGTCGAAAAAATCGTGGTAAAAATGAAGCATCTACAAATCATCGCATGACGATAACATCGCATGTTTTCCAGGCTTTAAAAGTTGCAATTGTATATTTCTGTAATGATTTGTGAGCCCAAGAAAAAATGAGGAATATTTTTACTTTTATATTTTGCATTAACTAATAAATTTTTGACGAAACATTAAGAAGTTAATTAAGCATTCAAAAACTGAAAATGAGTGGAAAACTAATGCTACTTACATCATTCAATAGAATTTGACAATTTGATAATTAATTAAAGACTTTTATTAGAGGTAACAGCATACAGCTGTTCATCTTCCTTTTCTAATTTTTCTTAACTATATTTTTCATGAAAAATTATCAATAAAACTTTATAAAATATATTAATTAATTTATGACTTTTATTAGTTAATTATATAAGCTTAAAACTGTATTAACTACTAAACCTAGCATGATATTTCTACTTCGGAATGTTTATATTTCCTTCTTATTTTTTCGGCAAAAATTTATCAATGAATTCAAAAATATGAATTATAAAAGTAAAAATCTGATGCGGACACCACATGACTTCTTTGAACGGAATATTAAAATCTACGCAATTTTTTGCTACATTTCATTTAAACTTGTTTCCTCGAATTTCATTAGAGATAGATTTCTCATTAATTCAGTTCTCACTTCGCGGCAAAGCAAAATTACATAAAACCTCAAAAATCTGCATTAAAAATTTGAAATTATAGAAAACTATTGACTTAATTCACTAGTCTGCTAAGTTTTAAATGTAAACAAATATGGCTGCTAATGTAAAAAAAAATAAAGCTTAGCCGCGCTTAAACAACTTTTAAATTATTGATAATTATACAACTATTGCACGCAGATTAACTGAAGGCATAAAAATCTTAACCGGAAGATAAGAAAGACATTCTTCTTATCTTCTGGTTAAGATTTCTTCTCTCCTTATGTGCAGATCTCACGCAAAAACATCGTTAAATTGCATTCGATAGCGGTCAAAATGGATATTTTCATTGAAGTATGATACCCGCAATTTTTTGTGATTCCAATACTTCTTTTACTTCGTATAAAAATTACTTTACTTCCTATAAGGAAGTAAAGTAAATAAAGTGTACAAAACAACAATGGAAATGTCATTCATTAGCATGAGTTATGGCCAAGAGTCCAGTGTGGTTCAAACCTGAAGCTCAAAGGGGCCAGTGAAAATGTGGCTAGCGTGGTGTGTGGTTTCGTCTAACAGACAGACAGCATGCATAATGAGTAGCCATGCTGTTAACAACAGAGTTCAGGAGTGCCTGTGGAAGTCACACCCAGTCCTTCAACAGAATAGTTTTTAATTTTGAATGGTTCTGGGTGGGGGTTGCTGTATTGCAATAGCTCTCCCAATAGCATCCCAAGAATGGTTAATAGAATTAAGGTCAGAAGATTTGTCTGGCCAAACCATTCCGTGAATATCCTCGCTTTCCAGATAAACATCAACCAGGTGGACGCTATGTGATGTTGCATTTTCGTCCATAAAAGTGAACTCAGAGCCAGCAGCACCCCGGAAAAGTCGCATATAGGCTTTAGGATCTCCGCCTCACCTCTGGGCATTCACGGAACCAGTGTGATTCCATGCGTAGTATGGATAATAGATGTGCGGATATCTTACCTGATTTCCGTCCGGACCATCACTCCTCCACAACCATGTTGGTACCTTTCCATGATGTTGTTGGAACGGTATTAAGTCTCAGGTTCCCTCCATATCAATAATCGCCGAGAATCAGGCTGTAGACTGAATCTGTCCTCATCTGTGAAAAGAACATTAGCCCATTAAAGCTGAATCCACTGATTGTGTTGCATGCACCATTGTAAATGCTCTCTTTTGTGAGAGAGTGAGTGGGGTGCAAATAGTGGGCTTTCTGGCATACCATCCTGGTCACATGAAGACTTCTGCAATTTTCTTCCTTGAAACCGATGTTCCTGTGACAGTAGCGAGGTAATGAGACAGTTGTGTGATTATAGGCATCCTTGGCGTTGGCTGAAAATGTCTAATACCGGTAATCATTGGTCGTTTGGCTCTTGGGCGACCTTCTCCTGGACTTCTGAACACTGTCTCGCTTTTTTTAATCCGTTTCCACAAATTCGAGATGACGCTTGGTGCAACGTAAGCTTGGTATTGCCCTACCTTAAGCCTACCCACGATTCTCCATCTCATACCTTCGTCTAAGCGATGATGTGTACTCATTTCATGCAAAATAACAGAGAAAAATGCTAATTATTCAAGAAAGATAATAAAAATCTCTTCTGAATCAATTTTAAATCAATTTGATAATCGTTTGGGGAAAACGAGACATTCCTTCTCTCCTTATGTGCAGATCTCACTCAAAAATATCGTTAAATTGCATTCGATAGCGGTCAAAATGGATATTTTCGTTGAAATATGATACCCGTAATTTTTTGAGATTCCAATATTTCCTTTACTTCGTACAAAAATTACTTTACTTCCTATAAGGAAGTAAAGGTATTGTAAATAAAGTGTACAAAACAACAATGAAAATGTCATTCATTAGCATGAGTTATGGCCAAGAATCCAGTGTGGTTCAAACCTGAAAGTCAAAGGGGCCAGTGAAAATTTGGCTAGCATGGTGTGTGGTTGCGTCTGACAGACAGACAGCGTGCACAATGAGTAGCCATGCTGTTAACAACAGAGTTCAGGAGTGCCTGTGGAAGTCACACCCAGTCCTTCAACAGAATAGTTTTTAATTTTGAATGGTTCTGGGTGGGGGTTGCTGTATTGCAATAGCTCTCACAATAGCATTCCAAGAATGGTTAATAGAATTAAGGTCAGAAGATTTGTCTGGCCAAACCATCCCGTGAATATCCTCGCTTTCCAGATAAACATCAACCAGGTGGACGCTATGTGATGTTGCATTTTCGTCCATAAAAGTGAACTCAGAGCCAGCAGCACCCCGGAAAAGTCGCATATAAGCTTTAGGATCTCTGCCTCACCTCTGTTGCAAAGTGGAATGAGCTGAGCAGCTTGATGTGGACTTTTAGACCTCCTGCTGGCGAAGCGACGCCCACAGTAATACGTAAAATCAGCCAGCAACACCAATGCCACAATGGCATTATATTGCAGCCAAAGGCTTTGTGTGGTATTTTAGGATAAAGGGGGGAAAATGTTTTCCGTCTCTTAATTTTGTTCATCAGTGTACTTATGATTTACAAAACCTCTAAGATCATGACTTACACAAATCCTGAGCGGCAGTCATCTATTCAGTAAAACTAGAATATGTTCACACTCCATATTAAAGTTTTGTTTTATCAGTAAAAGAGGATATTCCTCATTGGTACAAAACAGTGAAACCAAAATGTAAGAACCGGTCAGATTTAAGAGTTAAATTCAAATTTATCAATTTAATGCAACTTAGTTTATGTTAAAAAATAAACTGAACCTTCTGAATTGATCAATTCGATTTTTTCTCAAATCATTTTCTCTGGATTTTCACTTTCCATAATTAAATGTAGCAGTCAACAATGAAATTCAGTTTAATAATAACAAAGTCTAGACTAGAAAAGCTCCAAGAATAACACTCAGTTGAATTCTTATTTGAAATACCAAGTAAAATAATTTCCTCTCGAAATCAAGTAGATTCACAGTCAATTATATTTCTAGAGTTTCTTTTAAATTACTTTTTGTCGTTTTCGTAACTGCAGAACTTTGCATATTGTTGGCAGCTAATGTAATAAAAGAAACTGAGTCTCTTAGAAATGTGAAGAGTGAAACGGGGTGTCAGGAAACGATATTGCCATGGTAACGTGAAGAAATGTAAGAGAGTGGCGCGCAAGTAGTCAAGCGAATGCTGCTCGCGATATCCTCTACAATAAATGTAAAACGAGCCAAACATCGTGAAAGATCTCGTTCTCCAACTCGCTGTGATGTAACTTCTTGATGATGAGGTAAATTGCATCGTTTCCAGGTAAGCTCCTTTGTCTTATGCAAGTTGAAGTTTTATAAGGAAGTGTTATCATTTTCAACTATTTAGTTATCTTTAAGCATTAAACCATTTCTTCATGTAGCTTTCACTTGCTATTTCCTGAGCCTATAATGTTTTATCTTAAATATGAGTACACTTTATTTATAGAAGTATATAACATAATTAAGCATTCCTTCCTTAGATTTATTTTATTTTCGTGAAGAAAATTCTGTCTATAATATACTATACACTGGTTTTTTAGGCTTTACATTTTTATGTTATATTTAACGAACGACTTTTAAATGCATTTGAATAGAAACTATAAAAATAAATAAATCTCAGAATTAAGATATTTTATCTAAAATGGTGTCTTAAGATTTCATATAACGATCCTCATTTTATCAACATTTTTATATAATTTACTTATTTTTTTCCTAATATTGTATTTTAATCGTTCTAAAGAGTTATGCCAATTTAAAAAAACACAGACATTTCTTAAAAACATTATTAGAAAACTTTTTTAAATATTGATAATCAGTTATATCAAAGCTTTAAGATTTTACAAAAGGAAAAATTACGTGTATTGTTTTTTATCAGCTTGAGAATGTCTCAAAAAGGCTTTCAGATCTTATTATTAAAATACTTATTACTAAATTATAAACATCTGAATAATGAACATGAAGAAGACCAGTACGTCTGTGGCTAACAAATGTAAAAACGGAAATTTTCAGAAACATACCGATTTAAAAAGCGGAAGATTTTCTTCCACCATATATCAAACACATTTAGTAAAGTACGATTTTAACTCAAAAATCTCCTGGTAAATGTAATATTTAATTAAGTTTGTAATAATATCGGTAACCTTGCGTATATTAAATGATGAGTGAAATAAAATAGTGCGTTATTTGTACTTCGTTTTTTACAGCATTTTCATAAACGTAGTAACAACGAATTTTCGAAGCAGTTTTGCTCCAAAATTTGTAGCTTAACAATTTCTCACGCTTTGTTTCTTTAATATCTTGCCTTATTACTTTCTTTGCTGATGTGAAATTGCATTTATTACTGCTGCGTGTATTCTGTCCTACGATGCACCGTTATTAGTTTTCTCGCTTTGGCAGATAACGGTTTACAAAACCAGAAGCTTAAGAAAAACATTGCATGGAGACCTTTCCTCAAACATTTTTTAAAGTAAAACGCATCACAGATTCGAAATTATGAATATTATTTCTTAATTCAACCCAATAGTTCGAAGTTTTTTCTCATTTACGGCTGTTTCTGTAAAAATAAATTCCACTAATTTTGCATATTTTGCTTTTAAAGATTAAATTTTTCAGGAATAATTTGCTTTATTTTTTGTTACTCAGGATTAATAGCCAGTTGTTAATTTTCGTTTAACGGAATGAAATATCCAAACGTCTTCTACCTGCTAGTTTCCAGAATAAAGATAAATTTACATTTTGCAAACATCATAATAGGCGTCTTTCATACCCACCAATGGTCAGATGCCTGAAGCCATGGGAAACTACTTAGTTGGGCAGTTTATGGTTTTAGTGGCTGAGAGAGCTACTGTGTTGATGTTGTTTCTCAAGCGTAGTAAACAGTTTTGCAGAGAAAGCCCTCCATGAAACTTCCCTCCGTTAGACTTTTTTTTGCTTTGCTATAAATTTGCCTTCTTTTTTTATGGCCGTAATTAATCAAGCAATTAATCAACTATGGTGCTGCTTTTGGGGTAAATCTTTTTTGTAATAAAAATCGACGTTTATGTATAACAAATAGGATAATTCAATGTTTTAAAAAAATGCTCAATCGCTAATTAATTTTAACTTTTTATCTTTGATTTTGTCGCCCAGATGATATAGTGGTTAGGGGAGGCTACTACGGTATCGAATGGCCTGAGTTCGAATCCCGGAGAAGACATGGATATTTGTAAATATATAGTTTCGGTGGGACATGGCGACACTCTAAATATACGCCGAGCCGAAAGTCCTCTCGTGCGGATTGGTGGGAGTGAAGAGGGGTGGGAAACCTCCGGATTTCCCCCGGGGTGCTCTTCCATAAAATTGGGGGTGGAAAATAGAATTCCAACCTCTCTTCGGAGTAGAATCTGGCAACCATTGTTCCATGTAATATAGACAAGACAACAACAACAACATCTTTCATTTTAGCAGTCCTTAGAATGGTTAAGCTCAACTTTTGGGTTTTCTATTGTCAGCTTTGTAATAAGGGCTCATTAAAATATATTCATCTAAATTGAATTTTATATTCTCATTTTATGATCATGCAAAGGGATTTTTATTTTGCTAGACAGGAGAAGGTAATGAAGAGAAAAAGATTTAGCGCTGCCCGACTGGGATAGTCGTTAGCGACGCTGACTAACCCGGGCCCTTCGGTACGGGTTCGAATCTCATAAAAGAAATTGATGTTTGTAAATGAGTAGTGTCTGTGCGGCATGAGGGCACTCTAAATATGCGGCGAGGAGAAAGCCCTCTAGATAGATTGGTGATATGGGAAGAGGAGTAAGAGACCCTTGAACCCGTTCCTTCCCCCCCCCCAGATGCTCTCGTTCAGTACTCGGGGAAGAACTGAACAAAGTCGTGCTGTCACCTGTATGGTGTCCAAAGCTTTTGTCTCCTTGCCACAATGAATTTCGTGGGCTTGCTGTGATATCAGACACGCGAGATTGTTCACAACAACAATAAAAGTAAAATAATTTTCCTGCAAAGGATATTTATTCTTCTTGTTAAAGCCAGGAGCAAGTAATAATGGAAAAAGGAATTAGCTTTGAAATGAATAATTTTCTCGAAACCTGAGCACTGTTTGGCATAAGTAAATCAAATATACTTTTAAATGCGAGCTTAAGACTTGTACAATCATAATTTTAAAATTTAAAGCATATACTTTCAAAAATATGCAGCGAAATGTTCAGAGAAGTTACAATATGAAGCCTTTATGCCTTCGCAATGCAGATACTGTGAAATGGAAATTTGTAAGGAGAAAATCCGCTTTGTGAGTTAGTAAATGAATAATGAATACCATTTTAATGAGAAAACTGCTTCAAGTAGACTTTTAGTGTGGTATTTGTTTCTGAAAGAGTTATCAGTATTCTACATATCTTTTGCATAATTATTCCTCGTAACGCAACTGCCTGGACTTTCTTTTCGGAACTTTACGTAAGCGTTTCTGAATATATTCGCCTGCTATTCATGGGGAGGATTGGAATGGATTGTGGTAAAGCACAAAGGTTTTCTGGCGAAGTATCGAAACTTTTCTGATGCAGGGAACATGAAAATGTAACTGTATTGGATCCAGGGTTTGAACTATGAATCTTCCAACTGCCAGCACAACGTGATAAATATCGAGAACATATTCGAGGGATGCGATTTTTCCTCACATTCTTCCCTATAAAAAAGCGACTGAAAAGAAGCAGGAGACGCAGTCTACCAAATCGAAATGATGATTAGATATCGTCCACCAGATTTTATTTCAGGCCCAACTAATGTAATGTTCTGGCCCATGTTGGCCAACGTAAAAACCATTAGGTTTATTTCTTCTGTTCAAAAATGAGTTTCATTTTAAGAAATCCAAATCGATGAAAGATATTTTTTGGATGTCAAAAATATTCGACATTCCTTCTATTCAGTCGTGATGCCAGGTTGTTAAGGGCATTGCTACAAGACAAACAAAGCATGCATAGTAACTCTGAGGTATGGGTTTAATGTCAAAGATCCCATTGATGTGATTTGTGCGTTACTTATTTTAGTTTTATTTGCCACTGTGATATTCATAATTTTTACTACTGTTATTAATATTGTTTCTATCTCTACTACTATTATTAATTTTGTATGCACTATGTGCTCGTTCCCCAGACATATACCTTTTCCTCCTCTTCTTAACTTAATTAAACCTCTTCCTAACCTAATTTACCTAACCTAATTTCTCCCAACCTAATTTACATTCTGACAAAAATCTACGAAGGACTGGAAAGAGCAGAAAAGTATTAAAATAAAATTATTGTTTATTTAAAATAACCTTACATTGTTCAAATGACTGTAAATTTAAATTAACCCTCCACTGAGTCAATTTTAAACTTTCTGTTCACAAAATTGTTTCTTGTCTGATAGTCACGCATACGTTAAGAATCTTCTTATCTTAGCCAACTTAAAAAAGTAGCCTTTTGAATGCTTTGAAGACAAAATTTATAGTATTATAATTACACTTTTGAGATAGATTCTATTACTATTTAACAAGATTATATTATTTTAAAAGACATTCCTTCACTCTCAGCATTTAAATTAAAATATTAAACAATTATTAATCTAAGGCATATGCCATCGAATGTTGAGAAGTATGTTGTAACTTGGTACATCAACAAACACTTACTTGCAGCTAAAATTAATTAAAGGGGCTAAATTTGCTGTCTTTCAGGATTAAAAAAGAAAACTCGTTTATTAGTTCTTCTTTGCTTAACCATGAGAATTAAAATCACTAAAAAACTGTCAAGAAAGTAAGCTTATTGTCATAAGACTTAATCAAAATGTTCTTGTTTAATTTTCGAAATTTAAGATAGAGTAATTTTCCCTTCTGTAACAATATTCTCTGACACTTGATAAAGAGTTCAAAGTACGCTAATGTACCCACGATATTTTGTTATAAATGATAGTTCTGATATGAATAAAAATTAATTTCTGTACTTTTTCTACTATTCAGAAGTGCACTAATATTTATTCTAATTCTGCATATCCTTTACCTTAAATTCAGAAAAGCCGAAAGTGCGATACAATTACAGCAGCACAGAAATTTTAGTTAAATAATGGGATAATTCATTTTTGTTTTTATTTATAGGTCAATATTAAGAATATTACATGTTTTAGTTAGAGATCGACTAATTATTATTTTCATTCATAGGTTTTTCCTTTATTTCTAGATTATTTTTTCATCAGACAAGCGTCTACTTTGTATGTGACATTTAACTTACGTTGGTAAATTAAGTGCAATGGTTCACGAATCACCAATAAACAAAAAGCAAGATCAACGAAGTCCGTTACATTTCTAACGTCCCAAAACGGTGTGAGTATTAAAGTCTGTTGACATTATTTTTGGATCTTTTGTCTCACTCTCTCTAGCAAAGTAAATACCCCTACGGCGTTTAAAAAATACACTCAGATAAACGTCTTCTATTATTTCATCAAGAAAATTTAATACATTTGCAGTATTCCCGTTTGACATTATGAAGTTTCGATTTCTCATGGTGGAAGGACCGACATACATATGTGTACGATGTACGAATGTACATATGTGTACGAAAACTATAAAGAAACACAAATCGAAGAAAAGAGATTATATTTTTGTGCGTGGGAAAAAAAGTATAAAAAAATACTTATACACAATGCCTAATATCTATCTTTTTACTTCAGTACACTACTTTTCTAAATAAAACTGCAGCGTGGTTAAAGGCATTCTGCGGCTCAGAGCCTTCAGTCCAGAGCAATCACGCTGCAGTTTCATTTAGAAAAACGTGTGAAAGAGCTAAGAAATATTCATGTGTAAGAATAAAAACTACTGCAGTTGTTAAAGAAATATGTACAAAAAATAAATCTTCATTTGTTGGCACCATTAACATAGCTCTATACTGTCTTTCTATGAAAAGTGCTAATAATACAAATGCAACGCTCTATCGTTTTGCTATTTTTTACTTTCTTTTACGAAGTAAAAAGGAAGTATTGTAATCGCGAAAAGTTTCAGGCATCATATTTCAACGAAAATATCCATTCTGACCGTTTAACGATGTTTTGCTTGACATCTGTATGTAAGGGCAGAATAAAAGTTTCCCCCCAAAAAAATTATAAAACTGATTTTAAATGAATTCTGAAAAGAATTTTTCGTGGCGTTTGTGAGTGCGTACGTATGTATCTCGCATAAGTCAAAAACGTGTAGCCTCAGTACCTTGAAAATTTGTATATAGGACTGCTATAACATGTAGATGTGACCTCGTATTTTGGTTGCAATCGGCTGCACCAAAAGTATATAAATATACGTATATAATTTAAAGTAAAGTAGAAAGAACAAACGATAAAAGACCTACGTGTCTTATCGTTTGCAAAAAATTTTGCGCATTGTGCTGCAAAATTAAGGAAATTAGAAGATAAATTTTAGTACGCACTCTAAAAAGTTGCTAAAATATTGTGGTTCCGTGAAAACTTTAACATAAGCAAATTTAGTTGCAATAAATTGTGTTAAAAGAGAAAAATACAATATTTGATTATTTACAAGTAAAAATCAACAATAATAGTAAGCTATATGCTAAACTAATTAAGTATATTTAAAACATAGTAAAAGTACTAACTAATTAATCGAGTTAAAAATAAAATTAAGAAGGGGTAAATGGTTGATTAGCCCAATTCGAAGTTCATTATGGCACGTCAGAGGAAATATTTTTTTAATGAATTTCGGACTGAGCTAACTCCATCACGCGTTTCGCCGAAACAGATAATTGCAACTGTACGCGACATATTTTTCAATGAATTAAATAAACTATGTCAAAAACTTTAGTCTCAATTCTCTCCTCCAATTTCCAACACGTCCACTTAAATTAACACTTTAAGGTGTAAAAAAGATAATAAATAAGTAATGGAAAGGAAATGCCGATGTGCACAAAAAAATAAATAGCGATATGCTATTAGTCAAAATATACAAGAACTTATGGGTGGACCTGCAAGCTTAAAGAGTTACTACTTTGTAAAAGTACCGAAAATTATATTTAATTAAAACGGAAAAGATAATATAATAGACGAATTGAAGCAAGGGTCTTGCCAAGACCTAGAAAAAAATTTTTAGGGAAAAAATATTATTAAAAACAGACCTGTATCATTGCCGTCTTCTTTGGTCAACGAGGAAATTCGAAAAGGGTGGGCAAACCCCGAGCGTGCTTATTGCTTTCCAACTCGCTGGATGACATAGAAAGGGGGGGAAATAACGTCACTGGGAAATAGCCAATGTAAAGTAACTGACAGTTGGCAAAAAACCTGACTCATTGCAAAGGGGGGTAAAATGTGTTAAAAAAAGCGGAAAAGGTTCAAAACGGCGTCTTGAAGAAAATTGGACTGGGTGAAAGAGAAAATGGCTAATTCAACAAAATATTACCTAAAATGGCCACTAAAGTCAGCAGAAATGATGAAAAATAGTAATTTGTTAATTAAAGTCGTAATTCTTCAAGCTAGAGGGTGTTCAAGCTGCCAGAAACGAAATAGCCCATAAGTTAATAACAGAATAGAGTTGGCCAGCACATGTTTAAAATCTATTTAAAAATAGAATTAAAAGTATTGTGCCAAATTTTAAGAGGGAAAATAGACGTTGTGACAGGAATTATTTGTACATTTACACATTAGACCTTCAGAATCCGCAATCCACTTTATACCGTTGTTACTCGGCTCACTGATCTCAGTTTCTTTATTCTTATATGTTTGTAAATTGTTAATTTTTTGCTTTAAAAATGATTGAATTACGTTGTTCTTATCTTCCGGTTAACGTTTTTATGCCTTTAGTAAATCTGCAGGAAATATTCATAGAATTATCAACAATTTGAAAGTTGTTTAAGTGCAGCTACGCCTAATTCATTTTGTGATGGCAAAACAAGAGGAAGTTTAGAAACGTCTGTAGGAAAAGCCTGAGAAATGACATTATCGAGTAATTGTTTAGTTCTTGAGCGTCGCCTGTCATCCTTGTTCGGAATAAAGACTGGTCCAACCGATTTTGCATCGACTGCAGACGTCTAAATTGCACTACAAAGAAAGTGCCTCAAATCGACCGGTTTTCCATGTCGAATTTGAAGGATGGTTATTGTCAACTATAAGAAGAAGACTGCATTTGTTATAAGTCTCAGACAGTCAACATAAATTGGTGGATCCCTGTTTTTTAAGGACTCCTGCAGTTCAAAGTAATGCATTTTGGAATGTATAGTGCTCCAGCGACTTTTGAATCTCTGATGATGACAGTTTTGAAAGGACTGTCAAATGAAGCCTGTCTTGTAAGTCTCGAAGACATTGCTACAGCCAGACGCCGTTTTGAGAAACATCTGGAAAATATTAGAAAAGTGCTACAGAAGTTCAGCGAAGCTAACACAAAGTTCCGTCCTTCGAAATATAAACTATTTCGTCAATAAGTTAACCACTTTTATCATATAATCTCTCCTAAAGATGTACGCACAGATCCTGAGATGACCAAATCTGTTCGTGTCTGGTGTCGTCCTGAAGACATTTTTCTTCATCATTCATCAGTAAAGATTCATTCATCATTCATCAGTAAAGATTCATTCATCATTCATCAGTAAAGATTCATTCATCATTCATCAGTAAAGATGTTTTTCTCGGCCTTTGCACTTACTATAGAAGATTTTTCAAATTTAAAGTCCGATGCATCGACTTACAATAGCAAACCAAAGGTTTTCATTTATTTATGAATGTGAAGGAACATTAAAATCCCTGAAGGATGTTTTGACTTATTCTCCTATGCTGGCTTTTTCCAAATGGAGTACGACTTTATTCTAGAAACAGATGACAGGAAGAGAGTGATTGGAGCTGTTCTTTCATAAGCTGACGGCCAGAAGTACGTTACTTTCTATTTTAGCAAAAGTCTTCCAAAACAAAAAGAATTACTGTGTCACCAGAAAAGAGGTGCTAGCCATCGTAAAGGCAGTAGAACATTTCCACCACTAGTTTTACGGGCGAAAATTCCTGTGGTGCACTTACCGTGAGTCATTAAGTTGACTGCTTAGTTTCAGAAATCCGGAAGGTCAAGAGGCTAGCTCGATACAGCGACTACAGGAATATGACACAGAAATTCGATATCACAGAGAACTTCGCATGGGGATGCAGATGCACTTGCCAAACTCTATTCACAAAAGCGCAAACGCTCTTCGAAAACTTAATTAAAATATGACTTTGAAGTTCCAGTTGTCAGACAAAATAACACAGATTCCTTAACATCAGCGTCCGATCCTTAGAGCAGCTAAGATCTGAGAAGGCCCAAATGGAAGACTCTGAATTCAGTCCATTAGTGTAATTAATGAAATCAACGAATGGTAAATCCAGAAACCCAGATGGCAAAAAATGGCAGCCATTAGTCCGACGTCAAAAAGATATTCGGCTTCGTGGAATTCCCTTCACCTGCAATATGGAAATCTCTATCGCAACTGAGAAGTATCTAATGGAAATGGCAGCTTATCTTACCGGAGATCTCGAATGCCTAATATTCTGTCAGAGTTTGACGCCAGTCCTACTGGAAGGCAGTTTGATGTAACTCTAAAATGTTCGTGAATTGGTGTAAGTTAAAACTCTAAAATGTAGCTGAAATAGCATGTTTTAAATCATGAAAAGCAGTATAATAAACATCCATTTAGGAAAGATAGATTTATTTCAGAGAAAAAACATCTCTTAGACATGCGAGTTAAAAACTTACATAAATTATCGTTAATTTTAATAGAGAGTATAAATGAGAAAAGTAAGGATCGCTTTGAAAAACGGAAGAGTTATGGTAAGATTTTGAAATCCATGACCAAGAAGAAATTCTAAAAGAGATTAAGAAAAGAATATCCCCAGTATAAACCCATAATATAAAGCAAAACTGTAAATTACCCTCCTCTTGTACGTCTTTTTTTCCTAGTTTTAGATTGTACGTCATAAATGGTTCGCATCTTATTCTGCTTCGTATTTGTTTACGTAACCTTCAGAAATCCTGGTTGCAATTTAGCTCACGATTGTTCTTAGGGATTAGATAATTCTGGTTAACTATAGCTAACTGAAAATACGAATACAAAATTATATCATTTGTTTAAACATTGTTTACAATAAAATGTATAAATTCTTATCTTTATGCTCATAAAATAAATTTTAATAAATAAAATATTCATAATATTTATTTATTAAAATTTATAATACGCGTTAAATGTATGAGCTTTGATTATAAAAGAAATAATCTGAAAGAAAAGAACAGAGCAGAATATTGAAAAAAGAATTAAGTCTGATTCGTGGTTCGAATGTCTAAGGAACACGATTGTTTTTTCCCGTTTCTCACTCAGTTGTTTTCCACTTGGCCCGTTAGCGTTAAGTGGAGATAAACGGTATCGATACATGCAATTTGAATTTATGACTCTCAGGCTACGGAATATAAGTATCTATTAGCTTTCTTCTCTTATATACAGTCAGCCACTTGAAAATATTTTTCTACTAGACGATATTATGTATCCTCATTGTGTGTATATCTAAATTTTCATCTTTTAGCAATACATAAGCGTCGTAAAGTTAATCTTTAACGACGATCGATTAAAACGAATGAACAGAATGAGAATTTTCTAATTCCTTATTTTTTATTATAATGCCAAAATATTTACCGGATGAATTTCATTGTTAATTCAGGTATATAGAGTATCTTCGTTTTTACTGAGTGAATCTATATCTAGTCAGTATTTAATTTAACCTTTCTCAGAGCTGAAAGGCTACTTCAGAGATATTCTTTTCTCCTAATAAATAAATATTTACTACGTTCTCTATCATTCTGATAGTTCCACTATATCTTTTCCTTTTATTCCCGTACTTCTATTCATCTGGGATAAAAGGCAGCAGAGTGATATATTGCTGCATGCGTGATACTTAGAAACACTAATTATTAATGCACACATTTTGAAGCTAATTTAAAATTCATTAAAGCTTTATCATTCGAGATAAATGCTCGTTATTTATTACATTTACTGAACAGATCATCAAATAACCCTTCTTCCAAGTGCTACATTCGTTAAAATTAAAACTAGCATGTATAGGGAAAATAAAAAGTGTTTATGTAAAAGCCAGTAAATAAAGGACACGTACGTTCGTAATAGATTATTAATCCATAAAGATTTGAAAATAATGTCTAGCAAAAAAAAAAAAAAAGAACTGATTTCACTGAAACTGGCGATAGATGACAAGTGCACCATAACCAGAACCCTCGACCTGGAAATTTCCTTAGCGAGGTTAGAGGCGACAGGTGACAGGTGGCGGAGGACGGGACGCCTGGCATATAACATAGGTAAACAGGCATAAGTCCACGTCCTCCACTATCTCGAAGAAACAACTCGCTGGAGCCCCCATGAGGCTGCATCGGGAGTTTACATCGCCATACAGGGGCTAAATGTCAAGTTGATTTTACATAGGACGTTGTTTACAAAACAAAGTAACTTAAAAAGAATATAAAGGATAGCATTAAAACACTAAAACACACATATAAGCTTAACATAAGAAACATATGAGACATAGTAAGGTGTGCGTAAAGCAGAAGCGCTATGCGGAAATATGCTCAATACCCATAATACATAATGTACATACTTTCATTAGAGGCGTCTGTTTCATGATTTACATATGTTTCGTTGCATACACAACATTGGTGCATTGTACGGATATTATGCATTTCGATCTGGGATAATTACAGTTATACAATTCTGGAAGGATTCACGGTTACATTAGAGACATACAATACATTGGATAAATACACTACATTAGGAACATACATTACTTCATTAGAGCCTTGCATTGTATTATTTACATATGTTACGGTGCATAATCTACATTTGGTACATTGTACGAATAACTTAGATAATTACAGTTATACAATTCTGAAAGGATTCATGTTTACATTAGAGACATACAATACATTGGATAAATACATTAGGAACATACATTACTTGATTAGAGACTTGCATTACATTATTTACATATGTTACGGTGCATACACTAATTTTACGAATATTATGCATTTTGATCTTGGACAATTACAGTTATACAGTTCTGGAAAGTGAACCTGGCGACAGTCATTTAACTTTAGCGTTCGTAATAGAATAATTATTACAAAACTATTTGAAAAAAAAAAAGTTCACTCTAGAATTACCAATATTTATCGCCGAAAGTTTGCAAACAATCAATAAATAGTTAAAGCATTACGCGCATTTCAAATATTAATGAACTTGTGATTTTTTGTTGTGTCGAAATGGTAGAGTCCTAATCTTGGGAATAAAATTAAATAATTTTCGTGCTTTGCTTTGTGGTGAATTTTTCAGCCATTAAATCTCCAGGTATTTGCTATACAGTCCTAACACAAAAAGGAAAAATCACAGTATGAGAAAAAAGTTATTAGTTAATTTAATCATAATGCTTATCATAGGCTATCCCTTAAAAACGCAAAAACTGTAATTGGCATTTCTGCGACAACAATGGAGTGCGTTTCTGAAGAAAATAACGAAAATAACTCAAGCATAACCCGAAACCTTTGTTTTACTTAACTCGGGTTTGCGCAAGCTTTTTAGAGTAGTTAAATAGTTCACTATAAAAATTGCCTTTCAGAGATTTTAGAATCTCAAATTTGTTATTTAAAAGAATTTGTTTCAGTTTCACTTCGACTTAAAACTAGTTAACTTTTAATTTTAACAGAATACAACCAGAGCAATTTATAGACTAATATTAGTAAACATTCATTTTACGTTGAAGTTGGTTTTACAGAAAAACTGAGCTTTTCTAGAGACTGTCACCTAACTTTTGTCAAAGAACTGGCTCGTATTTATGTCGCACATGGGGGAAAACCAAGAAAACGTTTAATGCCGCCAGCCTGTTTACCGCTCGACCGCTTCTGGCCCCAGGACTTTAAAATGAATATATTTATATCGATCATATGGGCAAATACTTAATTGATCTTAAGTGTCGAACTTCAATAAGCGAAACTGAAAGCCTAAGAACGATTTCATCATACTAGCTATAGCTATATACGTGCCTTTCATGCGCTTTAAGGTTGCACATAATCATACATATTTTACCGACGAACTATGAAATCCGGCTTTCTATAGAATACCTAGACATTTTATAAATGCCGAAAATTGGCTGGCCCAGTGTATGAAACGATTAAACATTTCATATATTGCCTAGGCATTCTATAGAATGCCAGATGGCAAACCGGCGAAGTATATAAAATACATCTCCGTTTTCGTTTCGAAGAACCGAAACTACTTATCAAAAGGAAATCATCCCTATAAGCCGCGCAGACGGCATAGTGATTAGGGAAGCCGACTGCAATACGAAAGGGCCGAGGTTCGAATTCTGCAGAAGGCATAGTTACAGCTGTCCGTCCTTTCATAGGTGTCAAAAGTGGCCCACGTATTAGATGCCTGTATAATGAAGTGACCACCACTTCTGATCTTAGAAGCGGCTAATCCGAAGTCGGCTGAGGTCCCGACATTGGTAAATTATAATAATAATCATCTCTGTGATTTTATGTTTGTCGAAAACAAAAATAAACTCATTTATCCCGTTAAAGAAAGCGCCAGTATTATACAGGCCCACCAGCGGCCGAGTGGTAAAATTGCTGAACAGTGCTACATCGGTCCAAGGTTCGAATCCCGCGAACCAGCTGGCTGCATGGGTGTTTTCATGTTTTTCCCCGTGTGTAAGGTGTATATGAGCCAAGTTCTCTTAGAAAGCCCTCCACAAAGGCATCCTTCTTCTAGGCAGATAACCCTCGGAGCTTTTCCATAATAAAATAAACCAAACCAGTATTATGTCATGGATTGAACTATTTCATGTACTTCATGAATGCAACTTGACTACTGGACACCGAGGACGTGATAGAATATTGACAGAAGTTTCAACCAAATATAAAAACGTTACACGTAATCATATTGAACTGTATATCCAATCTGGTTGAACCCTGTAGGGAAAAAAGAAAGTTATAAAAAAAGGCGTTGTTGCGAAACCTACAATTTTTTCTCAATTGAATTCCCGTTATAAGGAACATCTTATTATTTTTCAGGCTTAGCCAGATAAAGATTATAAATTTATTATGGTATATTAAGATCCTTTCGCTATTTCCTTTCCACGCATTTTGAATAAAAACATTTTAAATGGCAGTCTTTTATTGCGCTTTTAAATACCACTTGTATTTTTTGAGGAATGAATGTCTATTAAATAATATCCTTATCAAAACCTTTTTCTCATATTTTGCCTAAAAGAGCATTTTTCAGTCTGTAGAATACTTAAGTATTTCATACAATGCTATGTAAAGTATATGATAATTTTCATATTTCATATTTTTCCTAAAAACACCTTGTATTCTATAAAATACCGGTATTTCATACATTTCCAGTAACATATACATCATCTATATGTATGCATGTATACATGCGTCGAAATGTAGCAGAATTTGAAAGCATATAATTTGATGAGTCTTTCTCCTTCAGGGAAAAATAAACAAAATGTTCAAATTGGGTAAATAAACGATAAACTAAAAGACATAAAATTTTTTTTTTAAAATATTAAAAGGAAAATTAAAGAAATATCGAAAGAATCATGCATCTTTAATGATTAGACCCACAGTAAAATGACTAAGTAATACCTAGTGAATAATTTTTATGCTACAGCAAAATCTAGAAAAAGCATTAGTTTATCCAAATGTCAACAATCGAAAGGCAAAATGAATCCCTGAGAAATTAAATTGAACGTAAGACGTCATCTGACTTTTATACAAGACATTACCATATCTATTCGAAAATTCGACGTCTTCGAATATAAGCCCTTATTTCAGTTTAGGACAAATTTGAAAAAAAAAAATAAAAATGTAGATGATTATTTAATGATAGCATAGTTCTAATTAAAATTAATTTGTTTCTGATTAAAATGAACGGCAAGAAGCCTCTCTAAATGCGATACTTCGCTATAGCATAGAAAAACATCTGATATGGACACCACGTGACTTCCTTGAATTAAACACATTTTATTAAACCATACACATATTTTGTTGCACTTCATTTAAACTTATTTCCTCGCATTTCGTTACAGATACATTGCGACCTTCGCGGCAAGGCAAAAATGTATAAATCAAGATGTCATAAAAAACTGTAAAATACAGATGTAAAATACAGATAAATCTAAAACACCAAATACAGTTTAAAAAAATATTTTTACAGTTAAAATTAAAGTTTTTACGCAAAAACAAGTAATTCAGTCAATGGAGAGAAAGACAGTTTTCGGTGCACAAATCTGAAAATTACCTTATGAACCCACGGGGCAAAAAACACTGAAGTTGGTGCACCAACTCACGTAATTCACTGTTTTACTAAGTTTCAAATGTAAATAAATGGTGGCCTACTTAGGCCTAACACTTCTTAAGATTTTGAATTGTCCATAATTCTAGAACTACTACATGCAGTTTAACTAAACGCATACAAACTTTAATCGGGACATAAAAACAATATAATTCACTCCCTTTTAAAAGAAAAAATGCACAATTTACGAATATATAAGCAAACACAGAGCTCACTGAGCCGGTTAAGAGAGTTTTAAATCCATTTTATAAACCGTTTTGGAAAAAAAAAGTCCTTTATTCTGTCCATACGAACAGATGTCACGCGGAAAAAAACGTTCAAATGGATTCGAAAACGGTCAAAATGGATATTTTCGTTGAAACACAATACCTGACACTTTTCGGGATTATAACACTTCCTTTACTTAGTACGTGGAAATAAAAATGAGGAGAATTAATGATAAATTACAACATTGTGGTTTTCAGGCATATTTATAACCAGTGTAGTGGATTCAGGTCTTTACTGAAATCACTTAACTCTATGTGGATGTTAATTATTCTATACAATATGATAATGAAACTCCTTCCTCTAATGCTGAAATAGCATTTCTTAAAATATCCAATTACAGTACAAATTTTTAAACCAAAATTTTGCAAAAAATCATATTTTCTAAGGATGTTATTTCGCTTTAAGACCTCATTTTCGCGTAATTACGGTAAATATGTATAGGATTGGTATTTCTAAAAACGTACTTAAATTCATTTTGTTCGAATTTCGTGTACACAGTAAATAATTTTAGGGAAATTATATGCGAACTTTTAGTTTCCCCCTTTTAATGTAACATTAAATGCTTGAAAGAAACACTACTTTGACGGAAAAATAAGAACATAGGGGCAAATGAATTTAACATTGAGTAAATGGCTATCTCCATAAATTGGCCAGATATCGCCAAGCTGGCGATGATTTTGGGAACAAACATTTTTTGTCAAATTTGGCAAGAAATTGCCAAACTTGGCGAACATTTGGCGACAGTTTGGTCCGGTCGCTGTATAACTGCAATTGGTTTTGTAATTGATCCCTATATGTAACTGTAACCATACACGGCCGTACCAGTAATTTCGAGAAGTAGAAGGTACTAGAAATTTCTCAGCAGTCTGGGAAAAACTATATTAGACCAGAGAGAGCATCAGTTCTCAACTGTTTAGTTCATCATGAATTCTGAGTAATGAGACATCTTCTGAGTTAGTTTCGCTCTTTAGATAAGCTTTGCATTGCGTTGTGTTTAACGCTCTTCGTAGTTTGAAGTGTAACTACTGATTGTATTGTGTGATACTGAGAACAGCTGTATGAATATTTTTGTAAAACGTTCCAGAACTATAAAGTGTTTCTTTTGTGAAAATAAATTTTATGAATTTATCATCGGTTCTGTGTGCACTCAATCCCTTACGAACCCATAAGCACTCAGCAATTCTTTTAGAATAAATTAGCTTAAAAAAGTGTTAAATTTAATTCTTTTCTAAAGAGGGAGCTCTTATTAAAAAAAGCGGTCTTAATTTTGCCTGAGTATGGAAATATGTATAAGTAATTTTATAATCACATTTAAATTTAATTCTTTTACAAAACTATTAAATTTAATTATCTTATAAAATATTTTATAAAAATGTTAAATTTAATACTTTTATAGAATATCTTACAAATGTATTGAATTTAATTCTTTTATAAAATATTAAATTTAAGTCTTTTAAAAATATTTTTATAAAAGCATTCTGTACAGAATTTATACTATTATTCGTTTCCTAAAACACTTTTCTTTAAGTGCCTCTTTCTTTTTTTCCTCTTTCTCGCTTTCTCATATGCAATATTTTTCTTTTTATAAAAACTTACATAAATTTATATTTAATATAAATTTTTGAAAATGTAAGTATAGGAATCGTGTTGAAATTCAGATTTTGTATTGTATACAAAACTAATTTTTTTTTTTTTTTTTTTTTTTTTTAGAAAAACAAAATCATAAATGCGTCTTGTTGCGTCTTGTTAAACATCTCTGTAATTGGAAAGGTGTCTACGGCCAAAGGTTATGAAAATAATGGCTGGGAAGGGTTTTTATAGATAAAATAAAACATAATTTTTGAAAAATCTCGAAAATCCACACTACTTTTGTGAAGTGCTTTTTTTTTTTTACAAAAGTAAATTTTTATCAAGTTATCATCAGTTCTGTGTACATTCATTCCATTACGAACGCAAGCAACAACACATTAATATCACTAAATTTCCCAAATATATTCTACTATTTTCCAACTAGTTAGTATAAGCATATATTTAAAGAAAGGGATCTACTCTTATATACGCCCTCGCTCGACAAATTTCTCGCCAAATATTTTTGGCGAGAAACTCCACGGTGCCATATTACTATATAAATTTTTGTCTACGTTTCGAACTTTAAGCCTAAAATGTATCCAAAAACGCGTTTGCAAAAACCACGTTTTGAACACACAATTTAAACTAAAAATCCGAAACGAAAACAAAAAATTTAAATAGCAAAAACGTAAAGTTTCTAGCCAAAAACATTTGACAAGAATCTATGTACACAGCGATATGTTTGAACTTTAAGAGAAACCTGCGAATTGCACAATCTAGACAGCGAAGGAATCCGCGAACTACACATACCTCGCTTTAATAAATTAGCATAACAACAATAAATTTCAAAGAATACCATGTACACAGCATTCTGTTTAAGCTTAAAAAAAAACATCTACGAATTGCACAATCTAGGCATTGCGCACAAATCAACAAAATAAACTAAAATAAATTATAAAAAATTCAAGAAACAACAATAGCAACAGAAATTCATAGTAAAAAACAATGAACTTAACATTCTACAAAATAAAAACAATAAAATAAAATGCACTTACCATAATGGATGCTTCTTCGGACAGCAGAACGTAGCTTTAACATGCCGCCACGTATTCTCTATGATATTTCTATGACAGCCAGACTCGCTATACAGAAAATTCATACTGTTGCTCACAAATAAATGTTCAAAACCTTCTTTTTTAAATCCTTGTAGGATTTAGGATTTTACTTTGCACATAATCTAAAATAAGCGACTGAAATCTTGCCCCCACGTCTCTCATTGCAACATAGACTATATCAAAACACGCACGACACGAACCAACGAGCAATTAAACCATTGCATCAAAAATGTTAACTTTCGACGTCAAAAAGGTTGCCATACAAACAATATCGTCCCCAAAACCAGCGCGCCAAAAACCAGCGCAGAACACATATCGCCATATTTGGTGATCTTAGTGCGTATATAAGAGTAGAGCCAAAGAAAGATATTTCTATTTAACTACTATGCGCTTTTAATTTTAAGTGGAGCAACTTAAAAAAATCAAGCAAATGTTAATTATTTAGCTTGGAGCCTTTAAAAGCAAGTAGCATACTCTGGGAATATAGCAGTACGATGCAAATTTGGCGTAAATATAGAAAACAATGGGCTACATTCTTTGTTCTGAAACAAATACGTTTTTTACACATGCCATTTTCTATTTTCACTGGAATCTTAATTTTTTCTTTTTCTGTAGCCTATTTAAATTTATTGAAAACTAATATTTTTGTTTTCAGCAGAAAACGTTTATGGCAAAATCGTTTTTGTTTACTTCCTTTTCAGCAACCATTAATACATGAAAGCCGCCTGGTTTCCGCACCCTGCTTTCAATTGTTAACTGTCAACTATTAATAAAATTTTCGAATAATGTCGTAGGGTTGCTGTTGATAACTGTAACTCATGTAAAGTCCTGCAGAAATTATTAGACGAATAGCAAGTTATCGCTAAGTTTTTACAACTCACAAACAGTGAGGAAGATTTAAAAAAGCCTTCTATATTTTAGTTCCAACTCAAAATAAAGGCACGACTTGTGCTAGCTACACACAAACCACCACTTGTAGCTGTTTAAATCAAAGTTTCTTAAACTGTGGGTCGCGACTCCCATGGTGTTGCGGGACCTGCAGCAGGGATCGCCAAAAATTTTAGCAGTTCTGATATTTTTTTAACTTATAATAATAATTTTACAATTACTAAATATTTTTATACAATGTATCTGAAAATAGATAAGACAAGACAGACAAAGGAAAAACAAAAACGTTTCGACGCATTCTTTTTATAATATAAATGTTTATTTTACTTGCTTTGCGCGTGACACTGTCATTTCGTCTGTTACTTATTTAAAATTTTCACATTGTCCTGTGTCTTAAAATTAGAAATTAAAGTTAATGACCTAAAATTGCAATAGTATATTACAATACAAGTGAAAAAATTGACAATTACGTATAAAAAGGGGACGCGACTGAAAAAACAGTTTAAGAATCCCTAGTATAAATTAGGCAATACAGATAATTAAATCAAACACCGTAACGTAGTTTAAGACTACATGTTTCAATAGAATAAGAAATGAGATGGTTCAGTTATTTTACCGGTGCGTAAATTTGAAGCATCGGCTAGCGAAAATACTGTTACCTGACACCAGTTGTTACGTTATTTTCTTCCTTCACGTTCGTACGGGGTTCGTAGATTTGGAGTGAATAACGACGACACTTGATGAAGTATCGAAACACACTTTATTTAGCCAATGCTGATCAGGACAGCTCCAAAGTCACGTTTTACAGTCATCGAAGATCTACTATAAACACGCTGGAACAATCAGCGTCACAGCCTTCACACTGTCAGGCAATAACAGTGGAGACAGCTTCACGGCAAAGCACTAGAGTACAGCACCCGACTCTGCTTGATCGTTCTCGGAACTCCACGTACTCTCGAGACTCTCTACGCTACAACTCGCGATGCACTCGACGACACAAAGAGCGCGGCTCCCTTCTCTTCGGTTCAGTCGTTCCCGGAGCTCAACACGCTCTCTCGACGATGCACTAACCGCGAGGTACTAAGAGTCTCCTTCGGTGCACTCTACGACCTACTCGGCACTCGCTGACCGGCTGCCAACTCGATCGTCTCCGCACGGACTAACTAGATGAGACACTACCACTCTAGACGAGACACACTCACTCGCCCTCTCGACGAGGCACTCTTACTTGCCCTCTCGATGAAGCAAACTCTCGGTACTAACTGACTGACTGCGGACCAGCAGGGTTTATATAGCTTTCGGCTTTTGTTCGAGAACATTCTGGGCTAAACCGGTAAGAATTCGTTCCAGAAGGTTCTCCATCCGTCCATGGCATATCGCCAATTTTGTCGTCAAATGGGCAATTTCTCGCCAATTGTGGCAACTTTGCCTTTGCCTTACCATTTTATGGCAATCCTAAAACTGCTTTGCGGGGGAAGCTATCTTGTCGCGCCTTGACATTTCGTAACAATACCAAAGCCGGAGTATCACCTTTAAAAGAGCTAGCGAAAATTTAACAGCAGAGGCGAGTGCCAGAGGCTTTCCCATTTTAAGATTCAAAACCTCAACTTAAATATAGTCAAAGCCACTTTGCATTATCTGGTCAGGAATATGGAAGGAAGAAGTTGTAGAAAAGATCAAAAACATAATAACTAGTTAGCTGACACATACGTTACAATGCTTTTACCTGAAACATTGTACGGTTTTGCATTCAAAGCTTTCATAAAACATTTTATAATGCATTAAAAATCGTTGAAACCAAAAAGTGAAAAATGTCTGTCACCATTCTGTTACTCTTGTCGGCAGCTTTGCAAGCTTTTCAAATCCTTCAAGCTTTTAAACCTTTATTAAATTTTATTTTATGCTTGCATTTTTATTTCATGCTTGCGTTGCTAAGCTCTTCATTAGTGCACAAATAATTTCAGAGTTATCCAAAAATGTCAGAGACTCTGAAGTTACTTTTTAATCTAACTTCTGCTCAGCACTAGCACTTCAGATTGCAACTTTATGCAAATTAATATTTAAAGGTTTCAATAGAAGCTAGAGTCTATAAAATCAAATGCATAAATCCATTATTTTTCTTATAAGGTGAAGTGAAAATAAATTCAGTAAGATATTAAAACAGAGTAAAATAGGATTAAATCATAAGAAATATTTTATTCTGCAAAATAAAATGTTCCCTAAATTTGTATGCTGTTTCTGCAATACTATGAAAGTGTAATCAACATATTTCAGAACGAAAGTTACGTATAATATTATTTTGTAATGCAAACGCTGTGAGAATTCAAATTTTTATTTCCACGCTCTGTATGTTTAAGGTAATTTAATATATATATTCAGAAGTGTCCCCCTGAAAATCATGCTAATATTACTTTTGCAGATAAATTCGGTAAGACAGGTTGCTAAGCTTCAAGAAGAAATTCGTTTTAACATCTATATTTTTTCCCAAAAAGAATTCTCCTAATTAGGCATTTACGTTTAATGTTTTTGTAAAACGAATGAATGCTTTTGTGCTCTTTATTCGTGCTTCTTGGGAACTGGATGGAAAAAAAAAAAAAAAAAAAAGAGTATATTATTTTCGATAAAATGAAACTTTCACCTCTGATATTTCAAGCCATATTTTTGTAAGACTAGAAAAAAAAAATCTGCTGGAAACATAACTAGACTTTTTGGGTAAGATCTAAGTATACCAGGTTTTTTTGGGGGGAGGGAGGGATATGGTTTGAAAATGCTTTTAGGATAATTCTGCTTAAAATGTGAAACATTTTTATTTAGTCACCAACAAAGTGACGTCTACCTAAATGTATACACTCCTAATATTCCTGAAAACTTTAGTAGAATGCGAGGTTTTTTTTAATTTGTCATAGATACTCTTCGCTTATTAAACATAACTAGACTTTTTGGGTAAGATCTAAGTATACCAGGTTTTTTTGGGAGGAGGGAGGGATATGGTTTGAAAATGCTTTTAGGATAATTCTGCTTAAAATGTGAAACATTTTTATTTAGTCACCAACAAAGTGACGTCTACCTAAATGTATACACTCCTAATATTCCTGAAAACTTTAGTAGAATGCGAGGTTTTTTTTTAATTTGTCATAGATACTCTTCGCTTCGTATGAGATAGCTTGAATTGTCTGAAAATGTTCATTCCTTCTTCATAAGACAGAAGCATCTTCATAAGACAAGACACCGGAGTGTGTAAATTCTAGAAAAATAACAGGATTTTGGATAGGAAGATTTTTGTTCCCATATTCTGATGAAAGGAAATTCAGCTTTTGTGTTCAGATGCGTTTTGCCCAAAAGTCGACACCGTACCGAATGGTAGAAAACTGATTTAGTGGTTTAAAAAAAAAAAAAAAAAGGCTAGGCGCTTTATTTAATAGCGAATAGACTTGATCGTATGCAACGGCCGGAAGTGGTAGCCATTTCATTATGGAAGCAGTTAATAAGTAGCTACCATTACCTTTTGTGAAGGAGCGGATAATTACAACATGCCTTCTCAGAGATTCAATCCATTCTGGAAGCTCGCAGCTGTGTAGGCTGCAGTTTCACGTGCTCCCGCTTGTTTTGTTGTAAGTGTAGTTTAAAAAAACACAAGTCGATTTCAATTGTATAGTACAAGTTTCAGCAACATACCGCGAACACAGTGATGCAAAGCTTTAGTTTCTACGACCATTATTTCAGCAAATACTTAGTTTTTATTGTTCTCGTGAAACGCGGCAGATATTCCTTTGTTTGTGAAACTGGTTAAGTGAAGTGCCAAGTATCACAAGTTATTTATAAAACTCTTCCTGTGTAATAGTGCTGCCGTCTATAAAATTAATTGAACTTCTTGATTAATTCACATTCCCAGGATACTTGTGGATGCCATTTGACGTTATTATTTCAAGCAATTAAAGAAGTACAGCTCATTAAAATTGTGCCATATTCAGCTCATTTAATGCACGTTTTTCCTGGATCATAACTTATTTACAAGACTATCAACGCTAAAATCGTACTCAAGAGGTAGGCTCTTAAACACTTTATCTTCGTTGAAAATTTCTTCCCCGTTCCTTCTTCTGAGGCGTTTATTTTAATTATTTTACATCATTTAACGTGCAAGTGTGTTCCATTTCCCCCGTCACTTTCTACAGAGAGACTTTTTTTTCCCACATACTTGCCCCCGAAACCAGTTGGAAGGCGACCTTGAACTGTATCTGTATGGCCACGACCGTGCTTTATTGTTACAGCTCTAATAAGAACAGCGCCCTTTCATTGCACACGGCTTTCTCAGTTTCATCGGCGGAGCATTTTTGCCCAATTTCAACAATTGTGTTTTAAATCTTTAACCAAAGTTCTAAAAGTATAAAAGCACTGAATGAAACGGGGTCAAATACTGCATCTTCACAAATCATCACATTATCAGTTTGATACCATGAGCTTATCTTTCAATTAATTAATTCTTGAATTACTATTTTTATTCACTTGTAAGCAGAACTCTGCACAGTTTACCAGTTTTCACGGTTTATTTATTAATTCCTGCAGTGTAGTACTTTAAGAAAGAATATACTTTTTTTTAAATTCTTTTTTAATATTATTTTATTTTCACTACGATTATTGTTATTATTATTATCTGGTATTTAGAATCGCATGTACATGTGTTAATGTAAGTAGTGTGTCTTTTCCTACTTATTTATACTCCCCTAACCTATCACATTGTGTTTTGTGTGTTTTGCATAACTCTGAAAAGTTTTTACATACTGTTGTACCTGTTTTCTAAGTATAATACTGATTACTTAACACTCACTTGCAGAAATACCTGTCTGAATAAGGTTTAGAACTCCTCTTAACGACTTAATATAATGTACGTCTGACAACTCACATTTATTTAATTAATTAACCTTTGGTAAGACTTGACATAATATAGTATTGTCAACAGGTAATTCTGTATTTTTATTTATTTTGAGTTTCTTTCTTTATATATATATTCTTTTTCCTAAGAAACATTGGAACTGCATAACACCTGAATTTAGAATTACTTTTGTCAGACTTTATGTGAGTAATAACATTTACTCTAATAAGGAATTATTCACTACTATTTACTTATTTATTTATTTTTGTTAACTTCATGTACTAGTAATTTTCTGCTCTGCTTATGAATAGTTTCTGATTTTTGTCATTTTTGTTTTATGTGAGCTATGAAATTGTAAACTCTTATCGATGGCTTCTAAAGATAGGTCTTCCTCACCATCATTATTAAACATCTCCCATTCTTTAACTAGCAATCCTGAAAATGCTGACTCCTCCAGATTGAATGATATTCTACGAATTACTGATAAAATTAAAGATCTTCGAAACATAGTCAAAAATAGAAAACTTAATACCCAAGAACATAAAGATATTTCTGGCCATTTAACAGCTCTTCGTCAAATAGTGGCAGACCAAGAACTTACTCTAGCGAAGCACGAAGGTACAATTTCGGAACTGAGAGAGCAACTGTGTCTTCAGCGTTCAAATGCTATAGTTATTTCTGAAGTGAAGGAACATTTGCAGCAACAACAACACGAAGTTGAAAAATTATTCGAAACAAAGTTTCTAGAACAAACCCCAAATTCCTACGCCGTTGCTGCCGCCAAAAACGTTTCTTTGGAACAGACTCCAAAAAGTCAATTCAGAGATCATATTCTACTCCTGAAACCTAAAGATTCAAGAGAACACCTGAAGATATCAGACACCAACTAAGTTCGACACTTAATCCACAAAAACTGGGTATTCATATCAATAATATTCGTACTACTAAGTCTAATGAGCTTTTAATGAGCTTTTTAATTTTCGCTAGAGTAAGTTAATCGGTGTCGAAAAGAAAGCAGACTTAGAACACTTACACCGCTCAATCGTTGAAAATTCTCAACTACAAGCCTCCGTAACTGTTCGTACTTCAAAACCCAAAAGTACCAAACTCATAGTGTTTAATGTACCATCTTCAGCGGCTGCTGAAGATATCAAATCGGCTTTTTTGAAAATTACATCAAATAATAATCTTGTTATTTCGTGTTCTCCAGTTCACCGATCTGAAAATACAAATAATTGGATTGTAGAAATTTCTTCAGATTCTAGTGACTGTTTTACTTCATCAAGAATCTTCATTGGATTCAACTCGTGTTCCTTCCGTCCCTACATTTCACTTCCCCATTGCCTTCATTGCCAGGTCTTGAACATAATAGTCGAAGCTGTCAAAATCCTCCCTGCTGTTCCATCTGCGCAAAACAACTTTCCCATAGAGAGTGTACCTCAACCGTAAAACTCTGTGTAAATTGTGTGTGAAGTAACCAAGAAACTGGTTCTTCGTTGCCAACTGATCACGGTGCTCATGAAAGAACATGCCAGACTTACAGGAGTCAGCTCAACAAATTACTGTACCCGGATAAAGCCACAACCTCACATGTTGCCATCATCCATAACTAAAAATTCTTCAGTTGCAATTAACATGCAAGAGCGCAATTTAAAGAACAACGCTTCAACTCAAGATTATAACGTGGACAGTGATGTACAAAATAATCTACCCCCAACCTTGCTAAAAAAAACTCGATACCATTTTCTTCAATTCGTTTTTTCCAAATCAACTTATAAAGAGCAAAAACGGCTTCTTGATCAGCTAGCAGAATTCTTAACTCATAACCATAAAGATTTTGTTTTAATCCAAGAACCCTATTGTATCGAAGGGAAAGTAAGTAGCATCCCAACATCTTGGAATGTCTTTCAATATTCTCCTCAGTCCCCTAATCAACATCCCAGAGCAGCTATCATCAGTTTTAATCATAGATGGCACCCAATTCTAATTACAGCCAAAAGAGATCTAGTTACAATCAGACTTAATAGTTCCAACTCTCAACTTCTTATTTCAAGTATTTATGCATCTCCCTCTGAGGATATTTCTCCTTTGCTGCAAGATTTAGAATCCATCTTGTTTTCCTTCCGAAGTCCACACATAATTTGGGGAGACTTCAATTCACAGCTTTGGGGCTACAACTCTACAAGTCCAAGAGGAAGGTCCCTTGAGGAATTCTTCAATTCACATAATCTTGTCATTCATAACTATGCCTCGGATTTACCTTCTTTCGAAACAATGTATGGGAGAGGGTGGCCAGATCTCGTAGTTCCTTCCCATCACCTAATTAATTCGATTTCAAATCGCAAAATTGAAGAAGACAACTCCCACTCAGATCATAAATATATTACTTTTCAAATCAAAGAGAACTCAGAATCAGTTTTAATGAAACGTTTTAAAATTACTAAAAAGAAAGAAAAGAACTTTATTAAGCAAATTCAACAATCCGCACTTCCAGTGACTTCTTTCTTCCAACTAAGTACAACAAAAGAAGATCTAAATAAAGCTACAGAAGATTTTATAAAAAAAATCCAAGAAATATGTGAAAATACCTTTCCAACACGATCTGCAAAACCTTACTTTCATATAAATTGGTGGACTAAAGAGTTACGCGCTCAAAAGCATAAGGCGAGAGCATTCAAACGGAAAAGGAAATCGATTACTGACGATGAATTAAGACACCAAGCCTGGCTCAAATTCAAAAAAGAAAATGCAAACTACAAAAAGATGTTTCTCGAATCTAAATTAAAAAGTTGGCACAAATATTGTTCAAACAATAAAGAAATTTATGACACCTTATACAAGATAGCCAGTAGTAAAATATTTAAACCGTCGCAAATCCAACTTCCCTCAAATTTGCTTTCAAGTGCTGCTGAAATTCAGGATGCCACTCTCTCAACCCTAAATGAGATTCTTCACTCTGTCTTTCTAAAAGATGATCCAGCTGAAGATTCGCCTACTCAAACCAGAATCCGTAACTGCGATGACATTCCACAAACAGACAACAATATTCCGTTCTGAAAACAAGAAATAAGGCAAATAATTAAAAACCAAGCTTTAAAAAAGGCACCAGGCCCAGATGGCATCGATAACCACATTATAAAATTAATCAATCAAGCCCTTCCTGACATAATCTGTAGTTTTTGCAATCGATGTATAGAGCTCTCTAACTTTCCTGATTGCCTGAAAATTGGTAATATAATACTCTTCAATAAGAAGAATAAAAGCTCCGATGAACCTAAATCTTATCATCCGATAAATCTTCTCCCAGCCCTGGGAAAAGTTTTGGAAAGATGTCTTATTGGTCGTCTAAAATTTCATGTTTACAGCAAAAACTTAATAAGCAATAACCAGTTTGGATTTCGAAGCCTACTTTCAACAAGTCATGCAATTAATTCAGCTCTTGAACAAGTCAGAAACAATAAAATCAACCAACTTCATTCTCAAATAATATGTCTCGACTTAAAATCAGCTTTTGATTCTTTATGGTGGCCAGCAGTTTTACAAGCGCTGCGTTCCTTTAAGTGCCCTCAAAATTTATTTCTAATTATTCAAGATTACTTCAGAAACAGGAAAAGTATGATTCTTTACAACAACACTGGAATTGTGCGTAATCAAGTCCGAGGATGTCCTCAGGGGTCTTGCATGAGTGCAGATTCTCTGGAATATCAGCTTCAACAACATCATTGCCTATCCATGGCCAGATCACTCAAAAATTGTAGCTTTTGCAGATGATGTAGCTTTTATTACAAGTGGCCGTACCAGAGACATTTTACAGAATAATTGCAACGAAACACTCCAGTTATTTAACCAACTTTGCAAAATTCAAAAACTAAAAATTTCACATAGTAAGTCCCAAGTCTTAGTGATCCATAAACCAGGACAAAATATAACTAAAGCTCTAGCTCTAAAAATTGACAATCAAAAGATCAAATCTGTTAAAACAATCAAGTACCGCGGTTTAACAATCGACAAGAAATTCTCCTGGATTCCTCATCTACAAAATATTAAACAACATCAATAGACGTATGCATGGATATAAGTGGGGCTTAAATCCCCATATAATACGTATTCTTCTAAAAACAGTCATCTCAAAAATGGTAAATTACGGAGCCGGAATTTGGGCACAACCAATGACAGTGAGAAAGTGAAATGTTTAAATTCAATTCAAAGGCCTTTTACTCTTTGCATTACTCGGGCGTATCGCACAACTTCAAATATAGCACTTGATACTCTAGCTGGTACTCTTCCGTTATCAATCAGTGCAGAAATGGAATGCACCTATATGAAAGTCCTTCAACTTAACCAATCTGCAGAATTCAACAACCAAACCATTTGGCCATCCAACTATGAAAAGAAAATTAACCCCAATCTTATCCATCCAGCGCTTAGCTTCAGCAAAATAATATTCCCCACGTCTGAGCAAAATTCAAGTTCATCTCCAATTGCTTATACTGATGGATCAAAAATTGAAGGAAAAGTTGGTTCTGCAGTCTTTTTTCACCCCCTCAAATATCATCAAATGGAAAGGCCATCTCCAAAATAATAATAGTGTTTTCCAAGCGGAATTGTCAGCTATAAAAGCAGCAATTGAAATAGCCATTCTCAAAAATCTCAACGAATTTAGCATAAAATCTGACTCCCAAGCAGCTATTCTAGCTATTAAAAATCCCTTACCTTCCTCTCCATTGATATCCGATATAAATTCTCTTATTGGCAAAATCCCAAACTACAAAATTCAAATTTCATGGATCAAAGGATATAGTGGCCATTTTGGTAATGATCAGGCAGATGAACTAGCCAAAGAAGCAGCTATTAATCAAGATGGTACTGAAATCATCATTCCGTGGCCTCGCTCAAATTTCAAGTACCAACTAAAACAACTTGCTTCAAAATCTTGGCAAGATTTGTGGAACAATGCTCCTCAGGGAAGACTCACATATAACTTGATGCCCAATGTAATCTTAGCATCTCTGAACTCAAATCCTTCCCTAAATTACTTTATAGCAGGACATTGACCCTTCCCCACATATTTCTACGCAAGAAATTTGGCAAATTCTGATATCTGTATATGTGGGGAACAGGGAACTCCTGATCACTACGTTTTCTCATGCCCCTTAACTGAGGATATTCACATAAAATCCTCAAGAACTGACCTCCTGGCATTCCAAAGGTTTTTAATTAAAGATAAACATCAATATCCGAAGTTTCAGAAAATTATGCAACGACTCTCTTCCTACGGCCTAGATCTCTGTCAAATCCACATACAGTTTAAACTTAGTGGACTTTTACATGCTGTGATTATGGACAAAATGGATCCGCTCGGGAACTTTATAAACTGCAATAAACCAATATATCTGAAATAACCCATGGACACCTACCTCTCTAGCATTATTATAACAATTCATTTAACATTGTTTTGCCAGTACTAATTGTAATTATCTCATTATGTTTATTTGTTTATTAATTATGTTTATCTCCTATTTTTGTTGCACCAAATCAGATGTTCAATTTATCTTGTGAATCTCAAATTGTATTCCTACTATTTTGTAATCTACTTATGCCCTACACCATTATTTTTAATAAATACTGGATGCGGGGCGTATTGTGGAATTGCTCGATGTACCATAATAGGCAAACTTTAGACCTTTTGAAAAGCTTCAGTCTATGCAAATTCTTATAAAACTTGCAATTACCCCCTTTTTTTTTCTCTCAAAGAGTTAGTATGGAAAGGCATTACCAGTTGACCTATGGTACATCGCTGGTGTCCCCCTTTACCTTTACCTTCTCTGAGATTCGAACTCGAGTCACTGCTACGACAATCAGGATCAATAATCATTATACCGGATGGGTCCTGCTTTAAGTTTTCTTTTACATTAGTAGTAAGTATGTAGTACTCATTAAATATTTAAGTAGTAGAATTTAGTAGTAAATGCAATACTCAATAAGTATTTAAGTAAGTAGTAGTATATAGTACTCAATAAGAATTTTTCATATATCATGTAAGTATTTACCATGTATTTGTATTAATCATGTCTCAGTCCTCTCATTCTGAATTTCATTTTCATATTCATTCTGCAGGTAATATTATGTAATGTCTAAATGTATGAATCAGTGTGCCATTATGTATCGTATTGGAATTGGAATTGCCCGTCCGCATATTTCACAAGTGCACATCTGTGTAGCCACCGAAGGAGTGGCTTCTAGGATGGACCAATGGGCATCCAGTAATATTTCTGTCATGTCAACATTACCTATCACGCGATTAAGATTTAAGCAAGATGGTTTAAAATATTTTGACACGCAATTTTCTGTACAAAATAATTAAAGCATCATAGCTTTCGTATAAAAATTTTCATTGTGAAATTAGATCCAATATAAGCAATTGTGACAGTTGTGCAATAAATATAAGCAATTGTGATGATTTCATTACTTGGTTGGAAGAATTTGAGATAAATACAAACACATACTGGATACTCCACAAAAATATCCACGTGAAATATTACTTAATAAGTGGTAAATAAGATGAAGAAAGAAATATATGATAAACATCTTACATAAAACTATGGATATGAGAAAAATATTTAAAACTATTATATATGTAAACAGAAGTCAACACTTTTATTGCAGTCTATATGAAAAAGCTGTTCTATAATAATAGCCAACGCAGAATTTTATTCAAAGTGAACTTTACTAATTTGCATTCGTATACATTTAGTGTGTTAAATTTCACATTTAATAACTGCTCACTCTTAAATGTGCTATCTACACAAGAAATACTCATCAAACAGAATGACTTTATCTTATTCACAACGAATATACTGAATTTATTCACATACAACGTTTAATGTTAACAATGGATATAATCAGGTCATACGCAATATGTATTCTGAATTTCAAAATTAAAATTTTCATTGTATTCACTTTCAAAATCAAAAGAATGCAAGCACTGAAGTACGAAAACACTAGAATCATTGTAACACTTCCAGTCCTTCTCAGCTGAATAAAAAGAAAAACTGTACACTTGAATCCTCTTAATCCGCAGGTGTTAGTAAATGCATAATATTCGAGGCTAATAGTAGCTTGAGTAATTTTCTGGATGTAGAGAGCGATAATAATATGCCGTGAATATCAATCCAAATATCCATGCGTGATAAAAATCGCGAAAGATAAATGTCAGCGATTAATTAAACTCATAAAACGAAATCACCGCGAGATTTTCTACTATTACGCCATACATTTATAACTGCGAAACAAATACAAATTAAAACGTAAACAACATACGCTTACATGCACGATGATTTAGCGTCACAAGAGCAAAGAAGCTCATTGTTCGATTTTCGAAACTCCTCCCTCAGTGGCTCCGCTGATGTGCACATGTGAAATATGCTGCCCCTCCAGGTATGTCCAGCAGCGCTGCAATGCTCTGTCTAAATATTTTAATGTGTTACTGTTAGTCGCAATTTTGTCACAAGAATGTTACTAATTAGCCCCTGTTTGACCATGTAATTAAGTTAAAATTTTCAATAATTTTAATAAGCTCCATATGCGCATCTCGTGGGACGTCAGGGGGTATTGCTCGAGATAGTTTCGGGTCCCGGACATTAACCGAGTAGTCAAAAAAGCCGTCCGGGTGTCCGGCCCTGCTTTCCCCTATCACCTGCCATAAATGATATCATATGCTTCTACTGCGGAGAGTTATCTAACGCGTTCTGACAACCAGATTTAAATACAGGGTGTCCGAATCAAATGTACCTGTTTTGAACAGTCGATTTAAAACAAACTTTTGGCGCTACGAGGGTGATATCAGCTACATGTGGGAGCGGAATTCGTAGAGTTTCGTAATAATATTTTTTTCGCGCGTTTGATGCACCTGCGCTTTTGCTGAACCGAGAAACGGAAAAATGGCGTCACCGCAAGAGAAGGCACAAGAGAGGTTCCCTGGTTATGCAGAAACACAAATTTGTAGGGCGAGGATTGTTTCAAACAATTTATAAAAGAAATCCCTCCCAGACTAAGATGTTTCTCGAAACGGAAAGTGTACGGAAAAGATCCAGAGTTGATCGGGATTCACATTTTGATTTCATGTGTGGAAGATGTTCCACAAACTTTCGTTCGAAGCCCTCATCAGTCGATCAGACAGGCAGCATCTGAATTATCTATGCCACGATCAACTATTCATGATGTGCTACATCAAAAACTGAGGATATAAAATGCAGATTTTCCAGAAACTGCAACCAAATAATAGACCGCAGCGTGCAGCATTTGCTGTAGAGATGTTATCTCGCATCGAAAATGAACACGATTTCTCTAAATCGCATCTTTTTTTCAGATGAAGTTATATTTCATGTTAGCAACAACGTTAATAAGCATAACTGCTAAATTTGGCGCTCGAAAAATACCCATTCACTACACGAATTGGACCGGAGTAGCCCAAAAATCTGCTGCTGGGCTCTGTCACATGATACGGTGATAAGACCATTTTTCTTTTCTGAGTGACGTAAGCATTTACCTGGGCATGTTACAAATTTACGCAATACCCCAAATGCGGCATTTACAACCCACTGTTATCTTCCAACAAGATGGGGCCCCTCTTCAGTGGGGTAAGCATGTTCGTACATTTTTAGATACAACTTTCCCTAACCGATAGATAGGACGCGGTGGCCCATTTGCCTGGCCACCAGGATCTCCCGACGTGACTCCTATCGATTTTTTCTTTTGGGGCTACGGGAAAGACAAAGTGTACTCTGGGAACATCGGTGATATTGAAGACCTTCGTGCCTCCCTAACGGTGGCTGTTGCTACTGTGACTCAGGAAATTCTGCACCGGACATTAACAACAACAACATTTAATGGCGCTTCCTTCTTATGAAAAGAAGGAAAAGAGTTTAGGCAATATTGCCCATTACTCTTCCGCCAATTTATCATTTAAATCAAGGGATTTAAATGGTAACTCCCGTAAAAGGTAAGTAATAAATAAATAGATAAGATATCAAACTGACACCAAATCTATAGTATCAGCAAAAGATCCCATCTCTAAGTTCAAGGTGTCGGTTGGATCGTGAAAACTTCCCTATTGGATGAAGAGCCAATTCAATCCCTCCCAAACCACCAAACGCAAATTCTTGACCAAACAAGAGTGTGATGGCGAGTCACCAAAAAAAAAAATAAAAAATAAAAAAATATATAAATTAAATAAGGAGGGCAGAGGTGCTTTCTCAAGCCAAATGGCCAGGTAGTGTATAAAGATTTGATATCTATTTTCAAATTATATTCCAAAACACAGCTATGAGAGGGAAATCCCTGCACAGTTTCTTTTCAAAAAAAAAAAAAAAAACTCACAGGGTGTCTCAATGCTTGTTTCTTGTGGTTTCAAATTCACCTTACCTGTAGGTGTTTAGTATACATCAGAAACCCTATTATGCCAGAGAGCCCTTTGTATAAAAGGGCTTGATCAAAGGTAATATAGGGAAACCCAAGGAATTTATTTCTAGGGACAGAAAACACCGGACATCGTCCCAGAAAGTGAAAAGGTGTTTCCTCTTCTTCTCCACAAGCTGGGCAGAGAGGAGATTCGACAAGACCTCATTTGTGGAGATGCTTAGCCAGATAAGCATGTCCGGTAACAATTTGAATTACCTGCGTAAGTTAGTTCTACTGAGGTGTATGAGTTTATCTGATAAGTTAAGTGTACTGAGCACCAATTTAGAGTGAGCACAGTCTGGTAGTTTAGACCATATATCATCATGTTTGTTCTTTATCCAGCTTCTTACTTCTTTTTTAACAGTTTGATATGAAACTGGGTAAAATGGTTCTGGGCCAGACATGGGTAGTTTCGAAGCATCTTTAGCTACTTTATCAGCTAGTTCATTTCCAGCAAAATCACAATGACTTGGGACCCAGACTAAACTAATGGTATTATGGGCCTGAGCCAGAGAATTGAGATCTTGAGTACAGTTCAAAACACAGTTCTGTAACTTGACATGATTAGCCAGATCAAGGATGGCTGATTGGCTATCAGAGAGAATATATATATACTTATCAACTGTATTTTTAGCTAAGAGCTCCCTGACGACCATATTGATCGCCAGAACCTCGGCTTGGAAAACAGTTATTAATTTACCAAGGTATAGATGAAGTCTAATTAAATCTTCTTCAGATCCCTTGGTTCTTATAATAACTCCAGCTCCAGTGAAGTTGGATTTTGATCCATCTGTCTAACATTCAATTGATCCTGTTGGAATTAGGTCAATTAGAGATTCTATCTCATTCCTTTTTGGTATATGAGTTGAGAATAGTTTATCTGGAACTATTGTTTTAGTAATTGCATCTTTGGGCATATAGATTATAGGGATCTCATTGCCCAAGTCCAGACATATGTCAATGTGGCTTTTCAGGTGGCTTTTATAACCAAAACCTGTCCTTTGGGACCATGTGCCATTTTTATTCAATCTATACATGGCTTTAATTGCTTCTCCGCTGAAGAATAATTTCAAGGGTGGAATTTGCAATAAAAATTCTAATGCAGCAGTAGGGGTACTATTTAAAGCCCCACTAATGCTTAGGCAAGCAAGTCTTTGCACCTTTTGTAAAATGTTTAAATATGTGCTTTTGTTAATAACATTGATCCAGACCACGCATCCGTAAGAAAGCATTGGCCGGACTATGGCAGTATAAACTGCACCGGACATGGCTGAAACTGGACTATCGACTGGACATTCTCAGGGCTGCTGAGGGAGTTCACGTAGAATTGTACTGATTGTTTAATAAAAACTTTGTGAGTATTGGTACTTAAGTTCACAGTTTTCTAATGCTTTTAAACTCTCTGATAAGTAGAGCGACCTCTCCAAATTAGGTAGTTTTGATTCGGAGATCCTGTATTGTAAGCTACATATACGTCATAGAATTTTTCGCAAATATTTCGAGCAGAAAAGCGTTCTTATGAAACGATATACTTTTACCATATGCATATTAAAATGTAAGTGGGCCATCACTTATTGGCTTACATCCTGATAGACTTATTCTGAGACGAAAATATATGAATACACCAAATCTGTCGACTTAATGTATCCTAAATTTCCTCACATATGTTAGAAAATTCAGTAACCCATAACAGGGCAATGTCATTTAACGTAAAGCCTTTTTCATAATAAAAAGAATGAGTAATTTAATTTATTTAATATTGCACTGAAAGGAAAAAGCTGTAAGAAGTTGTCCAGATTGAGTCCAGAAGTGAGTCCAAGAGGAGATTGGTAACCTGCGATGCTCAATGAAAACATAAAAAACCTTAACAAATTCTCTGGTGTGCCGTTAAAATCTCAATTCTTACAGACTTTTCCTTTGTTTTTATTAATAATATTAGAATTACAACTTAAAGTACTTGCGTATTAACTCGTACCGTTGGCGGAAATTTCGGCAACAATCGCCAGTCGGCAATCGTTGAAGCGGAATTTTAAAGGACACGGTCATCCATAATTGGCGCTAAATTATGCTACACGGCCGGTCAACGAGGTAATACGTAAATATCCAACTTATCTTTTAAATTATGGTCTAAAAAATAAAGGCATTGAAAACTATTATGTTTGTTGTAATATTGATGGAAATCTTCTCCTAGTTTTAAAACACGATCTTCTTTCCTTTTCTGATTGGCTTAGTACTTTAGAACAAATTAGGAACAAAAGCGAAGAAGAAACGCTATCAGGCGGTATGGTTGTGAGGTAGATTTCGTTGTGTTATATTGAAAATATTTATTAAATAAAATTATTGCATTACTTTACACTAACTTTCTCTGCCACTGGTGAAGGACAAAAATAAAAATCTGATGCGGACACTACCATGACTTGCATGGTAAATATTACATACTTGACATAAAAAATTTTAGATCTTGAAATAAAATTGGCCGGTCCATTTTTGTCGTACAGGAGTCAAACTTATTGTACTTTTATTTTTTCATAACGAGAAAACAGCTTTCCCAATTATAAATATAGGAAATGAGAGAGCTCTTTAAAAATTAAGTTTAATTATTTGTGCAATTTTTTTAATCTGATATTGCCCAAACATGAGTATTTTTGTCATTTAAAACACTTCTGTAATTGCAAATATATGACTACGACCAACGATTGTGAAAATAAAGGCCGGGTAAGGACATTTTCTTTACCCGAGGTTACCGACTTAGGGTTTCAGCCGAAAACATCGCGGCAAAAACATCTCAGACGAAAACATCGCGGAGAAAACAACGCAAGGCAAAAACGTCGTGCTACAAAACATCGTGGGAGAAAATATCGCAAAGAGAAAACATCGCAGTTCTAAAACATTGTTGTAAAAACATCGTCGTCGAAATTAGAGCGGTTCAAAAACTTCGCAGTTTAAAAACATCGTCGGCGAAAATATCGTGGTAAAAAATAAAGTATCTACAAATCATCGCGTGACGATAACATCGCAGACATGCTTTTTTCAGGCTTTAATAATTGTAAATGGATATTCCCATAATGATTTGTTAGCGCAAGATGTAAAGAAGGATAATTTTTACTTTCACATTTTTTATTAACTAATAAATTTTTGCTGAAAAAGTAAGAAGGAAACTTAAGCATAGAAAATTAAATGCAACTTAATAGATTATACATTTTATGAAAAATTACCAGTAAAAAATTTATAAAAAATGATTTATTAATGGTCTTTGTTAGTTAACTATGTCGGTTTAAAATTCTATTAAGTGCTATAAGTTGCATTAATTTTCTATGCTTAAGTTTCCTTCTTATTTTCTCTGCAAAAATTTAATAGTTAATAAAAAATGTGAAAGTAAAAATTATCCTCCCTTACACCTTGCGCTCACAAATCATTATGGGAATATCCATTTACAGTTATTAAAGCCTGAAAAAAGCATGTCTGCGATGTTATCGTCATGCGATGATTTGTAGATACTTTATTTTTTACCACGATATTTTTGACGACGATGTTTTTAAACTGCGAAGTTTTTGAACTGCTTTATTTTTGACGACGATGTTTTATACCACGATGTTTTAGAACTGCGATGTTTTCTCTTTGCGATATTTTCTCCCACGATGTTTTGTAGCACGACGTTTTCTCCGCGACGTTTTCGTCCGCGATGTTATCGGAGGACATCCCGACTTAGAGGGTGGGGATATTCATATACAGGGTGATTCAAAACTATATGTCAACAATGTAAAGGCAGGTAGGGGGTAGCTTAATAAGCATATTTCGCGTAGAAATGTGTATGTGGTAATGCTGCATTAAAGCGCTAGGACGTAAATCAGTATGAATCGCGAGAAACTGAAAAGACAAGTAAAGAAAATATTAACAGTTTGCAATAGGTGCTCGAAAGAGCGGCCATTAACAGCGATACAAGATTCACAGCTACAGCGCATGGATCGGCATACGTTAGAAAAGACGTCAGGCATGTCGAGCACATGTCTAGCAGCAACACATAAGCGAACAACAAGATCTTCTGTAGATGTGACGGGACTCCGGCACATGAGGCCTTTAATATGACCGCAAAAGAAGAAATCCAAGCAGGTTAAATCAGGAGAACCCGGTGGCCGGGGAACTCGCGCTAACCATGCTATTTAATGCTGGCCGTAGACAACGTTCTGGTGATTCCTGACGTTCCAGCTGAAGTGAGATGGGGCTGCATCGTGCTGGAAGCACATTCGTCTGCAAATAGCTGAAGAAACATCGACCAGAAGTTCATGCCCTCCCTGTAGAATCGCTCCTTATACATTCTTTGAGCAGCTGATCCATTTCCTTGTGCAGCCCCTTGCATGAAATGCATGGCGGCAAGCTCTGCATTGGTGTAACGATGCATGCTGCTTGAGATCTGTGCAGAAAACGAAGAACCCAGCTAGCGCAGCGCTTTTATACGCCGTACTCATCAGCGTTCTCTACCGGTTCAAAGCGGCATTACCGCACACATATTCCTATATGAAATCTGCTTATTTAAGTCCCTTCTACCTGCCTTTACGTTTTTGACATATAGTTTTGAACCACCCGGTATATTTTTCGAACTTACGATTGCAATAAAAAAGAGAGTTACACAGCTAGATGTTATAGCAGACCCAAATATAAAATTTCAACGTTCTACGGCTCATCTTTTTGAGTTATCCAAAATACCTGCATACGTATGTACACTGCTCAAAAAAAAAAAGGGACAGTTCCATATCTCCCGTTCTACTGGGCCGATTGACAAAATTCAAATTGCGTTCTTCATGTCTCGAAAGCGCGACTTAGGATATTTATTAGATTTATATGTAGCACTATTCTAACATAGGTATTTTGACACAAAATCGGACTTTTTCTGAAATAACATACCAATTTTTTTACATATTTCGATTCTACAACTCAAATTACCCCTAAATATGAACTTTTGTAAAATTTGGAGCGAAATTTACGGAGAAATTCATAAATTTATGTTGGCACTTTTTTTTCAGTTTGCGCCAAGAATAGTTCACTTGGCGAACTTCTTAATATATGGCAACTTAGTTTGCTTTCCCGTAAGAGGGAAAAAAAGTCACCATCGTTCCTTTTTTCCAAATAATATTCTTTATATTATATTTTTAATTATAACTTAGTATTTTAAGTAATTTTTCTTTTTCGAATTTCATTTTAATTGTTTAAGTTGCATGGTTTTTTTTCGAACAACTGTTTTAAAAATTTCTATTTACCTATTCGAACTGCGTAAATAAAGGTGCAGCGTTTATTTTTTTTTTTTTTTATTTTTTTTTTTCAAATAGTTTTCTTTATATACATTTTTTGTCATAGTTATTATTTTAGGTAATTTTTAAATTTTTATACTTTTATTTTAATTGTTTGTGTTGCATTGTCTCTTCAGATAATTGTTTTAAAATTTTCTATTTATTCCTTCGAACTGAGCATTTTAAATATATTTATTAATATAAATTTTCCAGAATTTGATTTTATTTATTTGAATTGCGTTTCTTTCGGAAGAATACGTTGTAACCCAGACTATGATGCGTTTGAAAACTGCATATATTAAAAGAGAAAATACAGTAAAGCACAATTAACGCGCCTTTCAATGTTCCGTTCAGAAAGATATATATACTATATAAATAAGAGAGGTGTATAACCGACATTTTAACTTAGGATGACGTGCATATACTGCTTTAAACAGTTTTATCATTGTGCCCATTGCTTTACACAATTTTATCCTACATTTTGTTTCTTAAAATGTTATTCATATTTTAATCAAATATTTTATTTTTGGAATCGCAAGAATCAAATATCATAAGATTTAAAGGTTTTAAATTTAAAAAACAATACTAATACTAAGTTTTAGGCAAAAATTTATTTTTTCTTCTCTTTTTCTTCAGGCATTCTACTTTATTCTTGCTCTTTTTCTTTAGGCATTCTGCAAGTATATTAAAAAGCCTCCAACTTTTCGAAATATCTTGATATTTCTGACAATCATTTTAAATAACGTTATCGCCTTCCATTTCATAAAGGCCCACAAACGGCCGAGCGGTAAAGTCGCTGAACACTGGTAGTTCACTCCGAGGTTCGAATCCCGGTAAACGGGCTGGTTGCATGGGCGTTTACGTGGATTTTCTCGTGTGTACCGTATATGACAGCTGGTTTCCCTTAGAAAGTTCTTCACGAAGTATTTCGTCAGAGCCTTTATCAGTCTTTAGAGGCTAAACATTTTGAAGGTATGAGATGAAAGGAAAGACTGGTTTCATCAAGAGGTTTTGGTTTATTTAATTATGACAAAGCACACTAGGGCTATCTGCCTAAGGGGAGGCATGCCTTCGTGGAGGACTTTCTAAGATAAACTGGCTCGCATACACGTTACACATGGGGAAAACCACGAAAACGCCCGTGCAGCCAGCCCGTTTGCGGGATTCGAACTTCGGACCGAACTACCAGTGTTCAGCGACTTAAACGCTCGACCGCTGTTTCATCAGGAGGGAAAAAAACGCCTTTAGGTCACATCCACATACAGTACTGGATAAACTCCTGAATCTTCAAATAATTCGACTGAGAAAATCATGGGATTCTCCATTTAAGATACGATATGATGTTGTATAACGTAATTTAAATTTATACAACCATATAGTCTAAAACCAGTCGCTCTTCACTTTAATCTGCAATGATATCGTTTTTGTCTTTTCTGCTAACACAAGCTCAATTGATGGTATTTGCTGGTGTACACGTCGTGTTTTCTCTTTGAACGCCTAAATTCTTTAAAGTATCCTGAAAGTATATTCAAAAGCGTCCAACTTTTTAAAACATCTTGGTATATCTGACAGCCAAATTTCCCTGCAAATGTTTGCTTACTTTTCTCCCTAATTTTCTTCTTTCCTTCTACAGTTATTTTCAGTGCTCACACAAGAAAATTAAGATTTTTCGATTGCTAGACTTCCATAAATTTTTGCATTCTTGTCAATTTTTTAAAATATCAATTACATAAATTGCGTTTGAGCTGAAGACAGCTTTTCATTTTCTAGTCATTTTAACTATAAATAAAGTTTAAAGCGAAGTCCAAAGGATAAATATTTTAATTAAAAGATTTTTGCTAAATGACAAAGAAATAAAACAGTCCAGCAGGGTTTATTCCGTACCACCGAGTAACTCGATTCTTATATCGGCTGAAACAATCTAAATCATATTAAAGATCATGTTTTTTTTATACAATCAATAACGCGAGAGAAAAATTAGCTTCTTAAAACATTCTTTCTAAGAGAATTAATATAAAAGATGATATTTATATATATATTTTTAAAGCTGGGACTTGAACCAAACTGTCAAACCTTTAAAGTTTAATTTACATGGTGGTTATAATTAAAGTTTCAATTTGAAATGGTCATAAAAGGAAAACTACCGAACCAAATGTTATCAAACTTGGGAATCGTGTAAAGGAGGTTATCGGAATTTATTTTCCGCAGAAAAAAAAAATTCAAAAACTCACTAACAGGGGAAAAATGGCGCTGTATACAATATTGTTAAATGTAATAAGACATAAAAAAAATCTGTTTAAAATTTGTTTAATATTTTCCGAAACGTGTTACAAAGCATGTTCAATGTAGCGTCCAGCATTTTCCGAAAGAGAGTTCAATCCTGTTACTGCATTCTCAACAGCAGCTCTTAGCATATCAGGAGGAATGTTAGGGACATGTCAGTGTATCACATTTTTCATTTCTGCCAAATTGTTTAGATTATCACCATAAACAGTGCTTTTGAGATAACCCCATAGCCAAAAGTCACAGAGGTTGAGGTCTGGTGGGGGCCCAGCCCTGCATAAAAATCGTAGTATCTAAAATGCCACGTTACTGCAGTTCATGTATCACGAAACATTTTGACATTGACTCTAAGTGAGCTGCAATCACAGTGGTTCAGCTGTCGACTGCTCTTCAGAAAAAAGGTTTAGTTATAAAATTAGCTGTCATTCAACACTAAACGGTGTGGAATGACTGCTATGCAATCGAATGCAATGGAACTAGATAGATAATATGAGGGATTACTTTGGCCCAAATCGATTGAAAGCGCGTTTTGAATCAGTATCTTCATGTTTTAGTGCCGAATTCAGGCTTCAAAAATTACAAATTAGCGATCTGTAAGAACACGATTTCCAGATTGTCCACTTGTGCGAGTGATTTGCGATCTCACATTTTCTAATCGCTAATTCGTGGTTTTCACGGACTAATTTCTCACTTACACGTATGGCGCACTCGACTTTTATCGAATTCAACGCTTTTAAATGGTAATTTGCCTACTTCAAAGTTTCTTAAGGATATACAACATATTAAACCCGTGTAACAAAAGGTTAAGTTAAATTCCGACCCATATTTCGTTTAACAATATTTCATACAGCGCCATTTCCCCCCTGGTGGTGAGGTTTCGAAATAATATAAATTCCCATGACCTCCATTACACGATTACCAAGTTTGAAAGCATTTGATCCAGTAGGTTTCCTTTTATGACCGTTTCAATGTGGAACTTTAATTATAACCACTCTGCATATTATTAAATTTTAATTTGAAGCTATGCGTTATATGTATACCATGCGTAAAGTTTTCGCTTTTATGGAAAAATAAAGAATCGAAGCAAATATACTTAGGATAATGGACCAAAACTGAAAAAATTTCCCCTCCCTCCGAAAATAAAATATTGAAACTTCGACCTTGAATTTATTGGGTTATAGAAATATTTAATTTGTAGTTCCGACAACAATTCCGTCAAAAATTTCGAATTACATAAGCTGAAGTAAAAGATTTAGTATATATTCACTGTATGTTAATAAAGTAATCAGAGTGTAATAAAAATACATTATAGAATTTACGCTGATGCAACCTTTTGTCTGACTGCACAACATGTAATGGAAAAGAAAGCTTATAGAGATCTGTTTTTGACATGCCTCTAAAAGCAGATGTCATACTCCTTTTGTCTCTTCAGTGTCACAAAACTTTCCTTTGAGAGGCAACTTTAGTTTTTGGGATAGAAAAAAAATCACAAGAAGACAAATTTGAAGAACATGGAGGACGATTGAGTATACATACTTATTTTCGGAACACAAGCGGTTCTCCGACTGGTTATTGAATAATGAAAAGATGCATTGTCATGCAATACAAAACATTTGGAATACGTTTTCTGACTGAAAACGTAAGATTAAAATTCATCTGCTTAATTCACAGCCATTTACAAGTCAACTGCTCGGACAATTGCAGAATCGTTTTGATCCTGAGCTTGTAAGACAAACCTAATATCACTGGATTTAAACACTTCTTTAATCTTCCGAGAACGTTCCTTCTTTAGCTCATATTCCAAGAATATTAAGTGAATACAATTATTGCAAACGAAATTGAATATTCATTTGCACTACGGCTTGGTAGTTTACTAACGAGTTAAAAAAACTTAAATTCTGATTTTTGTGTCTAAGAATACAACAATATTTTAAATATTTACAAATAAAATATTAAATTCGAGATTTAATTGGAGCCTCACCAGTTGCCTGCATGGTTGGTTTTCGTAGTTTTCTAGGTTCTCTATGAGAGCATCTTAATCAAATAGCTCCCATGTTCTTTCTATGTTCAAATAACCAACTAACCTAGTTTAAGCGCGATTTCCAAGTGAAGTTACTAGCAAAACCCGAATACTCATTAAAAATCATGTAGCTTGCTAATCGGGAGTAACATAAAAGATACGGCGCCAATAATTGTATTGTTGTTACGGTACGCTGTTTCTAAACTTAGATGGTCATTCCTTAATTAAATAGCCCACCAGCGGTCGAGCGGTAAAGACGCTGAACACTGGTAGCTCGTTCCGAGGTTCGAATCCCGCGAACGGGCTGGCCTAATGAGTGTTTTCGTGGTTTTCCCCATGTGTAACGTGTATACGAGCCAGTTTCCCTTAGAAAGTCCTCCACGAAGGCATCCCTCCCTTTAGGCAGATAGCCCTCGTGTGCTTTGCCATAATTAAATAATCCAATCCAACCCAATCCTTAATTAAATATAATTGATTTGTAACTTCTACTAGAACTGACGGTAAGAATCGAAGTGCAAATAAATAACATCGTGTGCAATCTTGATTAACATAAAATTAAAAATATTTGCACAGAAAAATATTTGCATTCAGACAGAAAGTTTTCTGAAATATTGGCAATTACTTTATAAGAAGGATTTATTAATAACCGCAATAGTTACTTAGTATTATATTACTGATGATTAGGATTCAGTTTTTGACAATTACATTCTAAATTAGAATTTTAATGATATAATGAAAATACGCTACGCACAAAAATGCATTTTAGGATAAAAAATGAGTTGATTTTTTATGTTTTAAAACTTCTTAAATTCATTTAATAAGCATCGTATCCTCGTTGTTAATTGAATCCAGAATGATGGGTGTCGTTTATATAATTATTCTTACTTGTCCACAGAATCTGCTGGCTTATCCAGCCATTAAGTAGCTGCAGATCATTTCTACATAACCATTGAACTTCCATTACTTCAGTCTCTAGAGGGTTGTATGTTTATATCATAATTTGACTTTTATAAAAATGATTATTCTAAATCTTATGTTTCTATAAAAATATACTGTGCTTTAAAAATATGGATGATAGTATCAGCCGCTCTTTCAGCCACTTCAAAAGCAACAGTTTGTTTAGAAATAAATTATGCAGTTAATGTCATAAAATTCAAATAAACATCAAACGAAAATTCTCAGTTTTAGACAATTCGATTTAAACAAAGTAAAGTAGCAGACGATAAAACGCCGAAGGTAAAAATTTACTCTTATTTTTTTTTTTAAAAAAGGATAGAGAGAAATTAAAAAAATAGTTAAAAATTTGAATAATATCATCTATAATTTTAAAAAAATAGCTTTTCATATAGTATTAATAAATATTTATTACGCATCATTGAGGGGAAAAATGTCACATAATTAATTCTCCATAAAATTTTACTTGAAATTTAAGGTTAAAAATTGCTGTGGCAATTCATTGTAACAAAAATCCATAGACCACATTTGGCGTTATTATAGCTCAAAAAAAAGATGCCAAATTTCAAAACGCGAAAATATGTAAATTCGTGTATATCTTAGAAAATTTTGAATAAAAAAGTCTAATTTTTTGAAGATATGCTTAAAAATACACTTATTTTAAGATGATGGTAAAAATTTTATAGGTTATAATTCAAAATTTTTTCGAAAAATTTATAAAAATTATTTAAAAATAAAAATTTTAAAAATAAAACACAAAAAATGAGTAAATTTTATTTGGAATGAACCTAAATTTCGAAATATGAGAGAAAAAATCAAAAAAGTTTAATAAAAAAGAGATATTAATAAATATTTTCCAAATTCAATTAACACTGAGGAGCGAAAATTTGAGAGCTAATATTTTAAAAACCACTCGTACGATTTTTACAAAACTTGGTATTCTGGCATAATTTGAGTCGTAGAATCGAAATAAGGAAAAAAATGGGTATGTTATTTCAGAAAAAGTTCGATTTTGTGTCAAAATACCTATGTTAGATTAGTGTTATATATAAATCTAATATATATCCTAAGTCGCGCTTTCGAGACATGAAAAACGCAGTTTGAATTTTGTCAATCGGCCCAGTAGAACGGGAGATATAGCACTGTCTTTTTTTTTTTTTTTTTTTTGAGCAGTTACGTATGGGGGTACGTACAGATGTGAAGAAAAATTCTTTTTGATTCCATTTTAAATCAATTTTCCCATTTGGAAAAAAAAATCTTTTACACTGCCCGTAGGTACAGACGTCATTCAAAAAAGTAGTCAAAATGGATTCAAAAGAGATCAAAATGATATTTCCGTCAAAATATCATACCGAAAATTTTCGTGATTACAATACTTCCTTTATTTGGTACAGGGAAGAAATAAATAGAATAAAACTTGAGCTCTAATATTGGGAGGAAATTATGTCGAACTAGTGATTGTTCTTAATCCAATTAAACATAAATACACAGTTTTAAAATAATTCTATTCGGTTCATTCGGAATTAAAATTCAAACGTACCAAATTTATAACCTGAAAATCAACAGGAATATACTCTTCTCCGATGCCTTGGAAAACAAATATATTCTCAATGCTAATTGATTCTAAAATTCATTTCATTTGCTCTTCCTTAAAATTGGCCATCTGTTTCTCTGAAATCAACCCTAATCACGCAAAACACCAGAGAGGATATGTCCTACATAAAGACTGATTAATCCAGTTCGAGAAAGTAATGATAAATCAATAAATTCATTTAGGTTCGCTAATTCTTCGGCATCCTTTAATTATTAAACTTTCTGATTGTTTTTAAATTTTAATCATAATTCAAACATATCTCCCTGTTTCTAAAACTTTCAGCTCAAATAAATGGATTGATTATATTAGACCACCAATATAATTTAATCATAGTTTAATGTTATTTTTATATAAATAACATTAAACTAAATCACATTGTAAACACATGTATTAATTCTAAATAATCATAATCAATAAGAAGCTGGGATAACTGCATCCAGTTTTCTACAACATTTTCTCTTAAATGCATAAACAGCACACATTTTAGTTTACAAAACAATTTCATTCATATTCTCAATAATCAGAAATTTATCCATGTACTCGATCATATCTATTTATCATTATACTCGTTACTTAGTCATTGAATTTTCCTTAGTTTAATATTTTCCCAAACCTAGCAAACCTATAACAGTTAACCTACTATTTCTTTTCCTTACTATTTACACTCCTTTATGGATCCGCTATTCCATAGGTTCAAAAATTAAATAGCATAAAACAAATCGTTAATTTATAACCAGATTATTAATTATAAGTTATTAACCGGAGTTGTACAGCAAACAAAGAAACTCATGGAAACTGCACGTTCCGTGAGTAAAGACAAATTTCACTCAACTTCGGAAAAAAAAATATGCCGGTTAAGATTTCTAGTATAAGTAATTGGCTTCTTCCTTTAAGGAAAGTGAGAAAATTTCTTTGACAAGTATCGTGCGAAGTTCAGTCGATCAGAAGCAGAGTTCGCCTGAATTAAAAGATTTAATTGAAAATATAGAATTAAATGCTAAACAAGCTCAAACTGCAAGTCGTGTAATAAAGAAGGATTTAAAGTCGTCATCTCAATCTCGCTTGATGAGATTGGTCGCACGAATGGGACGCAAATCGGATCGACACAGAAAGCCATTCATCTAGCAAGCAAAACATCCTTGACGTCTACCATTCGCAAACCAGGAAGAAGTTGGAAAACTTCCGAAGGAGATGCAAGAGAATGGCATTATTGAACCATCATCTAGTCCTTGGATATCACCTATGGTCTTAATTTGGAAGAAGAACGGGTCGACGCGATTTTGTATCGACTACAGACATCATTACTAAGAAATGCATTTACCTTTCGCCTCGAATCGACCACATCTTAGACATACTAAAAAGAAACAAATAGTTTCTCACTTTAGATTTGAAAATTATCTACTTACAAGAAGGAGATAATAGATCATCAAGATCGGTACAAGACTGCATTTATTACCTGTCAAGGACTCTGGTAATTTAAAGTAATGCCTTTTGGACTGTGCATGTTCCAGTGATATTTGAAAGCCGAATGGAGACAGTTCTAAAAAGGATTCCACACAAAGCATGCCATTTCGATGACATTATTATTGTCGGAAGGTCTTTTAAAGGACATTCGGAAAATATCCAAAAAATATTACAGGAGATCAAAGAAGCTAACTTAAAGCATAATCCTTCGAAACGAAAATTATTTCGAAATGGAAATCCTTCTAAATCCTTGGACTAATTCTTCGAAATGGAAATTATTTCGTCGAGATGTTAGCTATTATACTGTGGTCATGTTATCTCTGCCGAAGGTGTACGCACAGATCCTGAGAAAATCGAAGCTGTTCGTGATTGCTGTTGCCCTCAAGACTTTGATAATTCTCGACCTCTGCACTTACTACAGAAGATTTTTGAAAGGTTTCTCTCAAATCACAAGATATTAACATCGCCTAACAAAAACAATGCACTCGTTAATTGTGTATTGATTACTGTGAAAATTATTTTAAACCCTGAAGGAGGTTTCGATGCCTCTTCTTTGTTAGCTTATCTTTAACCAGAATAATATTTTATTCTCGAAGCAGCCGCCATGAATCAAGGAATTGAAGCTATCCTTTCGCAAGAAATTGATGTCCAGGACTGCGTTTTGCCTAAATTAGTAAACGTCTCTCGAAACTGAAAAGAACTTTCTGTGCTACCATGTAAGTGCTGTTAGCCATCGTGACGGCAGTAGAATATTTCGGTCAGTATTCCTAAGGCTGGAAGTTCTCATTGCGCAATAACCGCGCGTCACTAAGTTCTGTGCTTAATTTTAAAAATCGGGAAAGTCAAATGGTTAGCTGAATACAGCGGTTACAAGAAAATACCATGAAAATTCGACATCACAGAGGAGCTTTACATGGAAATGCAGATGCACTTCCAAAAAGACCTTGTTTAAAAAAGGGGCAAATATTAATAAAGCGCTGAGTTAAAATATGACTCTGAAGTTCCAATCGCTAGACAAACTGACAAAGAATCTGAACAACTGAGAAAGGCGCGAATGGAAGATCCTAATTGAAGCTGTTAACTAAATTAAAGGAAAGTATGAATGAGAAACCCAACTGCAAGGAAAGAACATCCATTAATCCAACAACGAAATGATACTGGGTTTCGTGGAATTTCCTTCACCTGCAAGATGGAGCTCTCTATCGCATGTATGAAGCTGACAACGGAAAGAGTCTTAAATGGCAGTTCATCATTTTAAGGGCCTAGTATTCTGTCAGATGTTCACAGCAGCCCTAATGAAGGTCCTTTTTATGTAACCTACACGAGGAAGAAAACAGTGCATAAGCACCATATGAGAGGAATCTCTTTCGATATTCGGACCTTAACCGTGTACAGCTAAGGATAATAAGCACATGCTAATTGTTATAGACTATTTTAGTAAATAGCTTGAACTTGTGCTATCCCTATTCAAAAAGCTTCAACCATTGCAGAACTTTTAGTGGAGAACAGGATTTTACGATTTGCAGTGCCTCTCCTTATTTATTCTGAGCAAGGAACGAACTTCTCACCTTCCATTTTAAAAGGGACTTTCGATGTAAAGAACTTTATAGAATTTTCGGAATGGAGAAGACTCAAACTACTCCTTTACTTCCACAGACCGTGAGATTCAATTAACCAATCTTTGACTATCTCTCTCTCTCTCTCTCTCTCTCTATTTTATCTCACAGCCATTAGGACTGGGACCAAAAACTACTGTTAGTGTACAGGAGTGCCGTTCATGAAAGCAGTGGATTTGCTCCATCGAAAATTATTTTTGGTCATTTTCGTCTGCCACGTGACTTACTCTTCTCCAGACTCGACCACCGGACAGGCCTGCTTCTCCTAAACTGTACCTTAGAAATGTGCAGGCAGTTTTAGAGGCTAATCATCGGTTTTTCTATGATAAGGATCGAATAAAAGGGAATGAGCTGGCAGATATCACAGCAAAATGTGCTGTTGAACTGTCCAGTCGTCTCATCCCTTTTGCAGACATCTGTTGTGTTGTGAAACAGAAGATCCGAAAAAAATGGCAGCAACTTTGGGATGCTCAGCTTCAAAATAAATTAAGACATGTAAAACCTAGAATTGAGCACTGAGAATTAACCAAAAATCGTAAGGAGGAAGTTCTTTTGACTCGCCTCAGAATTGGTCACACTAGAGTGACACATAGCTACCTTTTAAAAGCTGAAATTGAGCCTGTTTGTTTTAACTGTAATGTTTGTTTATCTGCTCGTCATATTTTAATTGAGTGTCCATGTTTTAATAGGCTTCGCCAGAAATATTTTAATAGCTGTGACTTGCCTCTCGACCGTTTAATCGGAAGAGAGGTCAATTGTGGTTTGTTTTATTATTTGAAAGAGACTGGCTTTTATTACCAAATGTAATTTGTTTTGAAGACTGTGTCTTGAATTTTAATATGTGCTTTTAATTTGTTTTTATATGACTTCATCCTCTGGATTTGGTACATTTGTCTACTTGTTTATTTATTGAATTTTAAGTCATCAATTGTAATCATCCCATCTCGTGTTTGGCGCGCTATAATCATCTTTGGTTTTTGCGCCATAATCTCTCACTCACTCACTCACTCTATGATAAGGATCAGCACAGCTACCGTGAGGAAGTAGAAGATATACGATAGCAAGTCGCCGGAGAAGAAATTCAAGGTAAGTGGTCAAGTCTGACTTTAAAACCAAAGGCGTCGTGGAGTGGTTTCTAACAGATCGCAGACATCCTGGGTAGGGCTCTACGACGTGATCAAACAACTGAACAACGCAATGGTGCGTGTATATATAGAATTCCTTATTCTAAACCTTAGGTAGTGCAATTCGATTGGCTTGCATCATATTACGGTAATGAAACTTAGTTAACTCTTGCGGTACAATGCTTGGTACGTACAGTACTGAAGGAAGGGCCAATGTTGTAAATATTTTTTAATATTTTAATCCTTTTTATTGCATTTTTATATTTTGTATTTCTGTAATACTTTGTATCGTTTTACTTATTTATTTCATTTATTTAATGTTTCTAGAATGATAGTTTATGTGTCATATTTTGCATTTAATCTAATTTGTGGACATGTGTCTTGTATTTAATCTTTGTTTGTTATATAGAATTGTAGATATTTTAATCCTAATTGAAGTGGCTTTGAAATTTAAAAAATAGCTCAATTAAAAGTCGAGAAACAATTTCTTTCTTAACAGGGTTTGGTGAAACTTTTTGTCGGCATTTTGGCGACATTTAGTGATTTCTCACCAGCTTGGCGACTTTCTGAAATATTTCCGGAAACGCATTTTGCAATTTAAATCAACTGCCGGTAGAATAATTTAAATTCATTTTTATCCCGTTTCCAAATATTACACTTGTACCAATTCAACTTTGTTATTAAGATTAATTTGTTATTATTATTGATGAACCTGAAGTTATACTTCTTGATCGAAAGAGAGGTGGAAGTCAGACCAAGTGTTTTCTACACCTCCGGATAATAAAGAAGTGGAGAACGTGACTCACGAGGCTACTATGTAAACATATGCATTCTGTGAAGCTAAGGAAACCAAACTGCAGGGCGAGTACACATAGTCGGTTAAAAACTCCCGATATTTATTTAGAAATAAAACGTAAAATAACAGAGTTTTATTGGGCCCAATTCTAAATACCTCCTAGAGAACTATTGGGATCAAAATCTAGAACCATTGCTGTAGAATAATAGGAAAAAGAAAGTTATAAACTCTAGTATGATATATGTCTAGTATGATAAATGTACTTGGAATTTAAACTCAAAGTAAAAAAAAGAGGATTGCTTTTTGAAAAAATCATTTTATGGAATTCAAGTAAGCGAAAATAAAAAATAAAAATTAAAAAAGAGAGATTTTATCCGCAACAAGCACTAATGTTTTCGAAGATGGGAGAAAACTTTTTTTCGAACAAATATTGCACTTGCAATACATAAAGGAAAGTTCACGAGGTATATATAACAGGTTAGTAGGCGTAAAAGAAAAAGTAGAGGAAAGCAACGAAACAAAACATGGAGAAAAGACACTTTTCAAAAGAATGTAAACAAAGTACGTACAAAAAGTATTTGCTTCTTTTTAAAGAAAGCCGTTTTCTACTTAAAAATTTAATAAAGAGAGTTAAAATATGACATAAATTCAAAGATTTTTTTATTATTGGAAGTTGAAAAAAAAAAAGAGTTCCTGCTTTCAAAACATCTCTGGTTTTGGCATTTTATCCCGAATAATATGTATAAAATAGTAGCAGTCTCAAGCTTTTTTCTGCATTTGAAATACTTGCAGATATTGGAGAAAGTGTATAATAGGTCTGTCTTACTTTAAGAAAAAATATGATGTGTACACCACATGACTTCCTTGTACGGAATATTAAATTATACGCCTTTTTTCTTGCATTTCATTTAAACTTATTGAATTGAATTAAATCTACTTCGTCGAACCACAATAGAATAAATGCACTCTTTAAAATTCACTATATTAGTTTACCATAGCGACACTCTGGCGCTAGGTTCACTTAAACGTATTATATTTCGTTCATATTGTAACTCAGAATGCACAAAATTTATATCATTTAAAGAATTATCTAATCGTTGCCACATGTTCTATTCAAATACTATAATAAGCTAGAACGATGTATAAAAGAAATTAAGCAAACAAAACAAAAAAGAAACAGTTTTTCACAGACAATTTAGTATTTCTCATTCAATTAATTCAGTTCTCACTTCACGACAAGGCAAAAATACATAAAAACTCAAACTATCTGTATTAAAAATTACGAAGTAAATCTTCTAATTATTAAAAATTAAATTACTAATTATTAAAAATTAAATTACTAATTATTAAATATTAAGTAAACCTTAAACACTTATTTCCTGAAAAAAATTCCAGAAAGGATTAAGCATGATTTAATTCGCAATAATAAATGAAGACGTTATCTTTGTTTTTGCGAAGCTAAGTTTCTCTAGATTGGCAACAAATCCACTATTTTACTAAGTTTCAAATGTAAACAAATATGGCCGCCATCAAAAACATTATTAGGCACTTAAACAACTTTAAAATTGTTGATAATTCTAAAAATATTGCATACAGATTTACTAAAGGCATAAAAACCTTAACCGGAAGATAAAAACAACATAATTCAATCATTTTTAAAGCAAAAAATGCACAAAAACAGCAAGCAAAAACAAATAAGAATAAAGAAACTGAGATCACTGAGCCGGGTAACAGAGTGGATTTATATATATATATACGTTTGGTGCTGCCGATTGCAATCAAAATACGACGTGCACATCTACATGTTATAGCAGTCTTATATACAAAATTTCAACATTCTGAGGCTACTCATTTTTGAGTTATGTGAGATACGTACGTACATACGCTAGTACAGACGGCACGAAAAATTCTCTTCAGAATTCATTTTAAAGCAGTTTTATCATTTTTTGGAGGAAAAGAGTTTTTATTCAGTCCTTACGTACAGATGTCACGCAAAAACATCGTTAAGTTGCATTCTATAGCGGTCAAAATGGATATTTTCGTTGAAATATGCTGCCTGAAACTTTTCGCGATTACAATACTTCCTTTTTACTTCGTACAACGAAGTAAAAAGGAATTATATAGTTTTCAAAACTAAAAATAAATAAATTTCAATTAATTTACACATTTCTAAAGCTCTCAGGAAACTTTAACTGATTCTACATTGTGTGCTTCAGTATCGTTATTAAGTAAAAAAAAAAAAAAAAAAAAATTTCAGTTCATGCCCTAACTCATGATGAAATTTACAATTACTCATTTACCTAGTGAAAACTATTATTGAAATTTCATTGCATAGTGTGTAAGACAACTTCCGTATTTCTGAATAGCAATACTTTTTTTGGCAAATTTTACTTCCTTGTAAGAAGTAAAAAGGAAGTATTGTAATCGCGAAAAGTTTCAGGTATCATATGTCAATGAAAATATCCAATTTGACCGCTATCGAATGCAATTTAACGATGTTTTTGTGTGACATCTGTACGTAAGAGCAGAATAAAAGACTCCTTTCTCCAAAAAATTTATAAAAGGGATTTAAAATGAATTCTTAAGAGAATTTTTCGGGGCGTCTGTAGGTACATACGTATCTCGCATAACTCAAAAACGAGTAGCCTCAGAACATTGAAATTTTGTATATAAGACTGCTATAACATGTATATGTGCACCTTGTATTTTGGTTGCAATCTGTAGAGTAACTTCCGTAACATGAAAAAGAGAGCCTAGTCTGCTCCTTTCAAACTTTTTAATGCACGTAACGGTGGAGGAACTGATAACAAAGAACAGAATGCATCCTGCTTTTTCGATTTCATGAAATATACAGAGAATGGGACTAAAAGAGAAATGTAAAAGCTGACGTATCTGACACATGGATGATTGCAAATAATGTACACTGTGTTATAATAATAATTGCTGTAATCTATGTACTTAAAACTTCAATAGGGTTCTTGGTAAAATACAAATGCAACAGCAATATACACATGCTTCAGTGACGCAATAAACGTGATAACATTAAATCCATATATTTTCAATGAGATTCTTGGTTAAATTTGAATGCAGCTATAAAATATAAATACAGGTGTCCCATCCACTGGAAAAAGGTATTTCCTTCCCCGTACTTTGTATAGCTCTAACACACCTTTCAATTTAAAGCAAACCCGTTATTATTATCGGATTCATTTTACCTCGTCAGGTATATGTAACGTGAAGGCAAATGGAAAGTCCTCTGTAAACGTATCCCTTCATTTAAGTAGACAGCTTTTGTGGACTTTGCTGCATCTCATTAACATAACTTAAACCTTATGAAAACATTTTTGCTACTTGTATTCCATGAAATTTTGTGGAAAACTAAACCCTGTTGTTAACTATCTAATATGAAATTGTATTCCAGAGTCATCGGGTTTATTTAGAGTCATCGGGCATGGAGACTGTACGAACTCACCGGAATTCGAACTCTGGACCTCCCGATTGCTAGCCTAACGTACTTCCAATTACTGCATGCGTACATTATATCAAAGTATACGGTAAGGAGAGAGAACTACAATATTTCATAAAAATATACTTTTATAAGGATTTTCAATTTTTACCTATTGTTAGAAACGTTTTTATTCAAGAGTAGTGTCACCAATGGCTCTTATGCAAGTAAATTAATTTCTCCCATAAATGTTTTCATAAAAAAAGGCCTTTCTCTTTCTTATTTCCTTGCTAATTTAATTTGCACTATTCAACCGTAATCTGCACAGAGACTAAATTTCTTATTCGTAAAGACTCGCACTGTTAACGAAAGCTGCAGATTTGATGAATGAATGTCGATAGTAGATTTAAAAACAAAACACAAAAAAAAAAGCTTAGAGAAGAGAAAAGCAATTACTCCAGGATGTACATCGTGCTGAAACTGACAGCAAAGGGATTAAGAAATAAGAATTATTAACATCTGCTTAAGATGAAATTATCCATTAAGATTTCGCGGTAAAATTATTTCCGTTGATGAAGTATTAACAAGGCAAAGAAATCTGATGTTTAATATTTAAAAAAATACAAAATCTGTCTAAGATCTTATTATTAACTAAAAACAGTTCCGCATTTCAATATCAAACTAAAATTTAAAGCTTTGAAAACTTCGAAACTTTGAAGAAGTTAAATTCCTTAAGGGATTTATACAGCTTAAAAAAAGTAATTTTTCAAACTCTTCCTGTTTTATGATTACTATTTTCATTATCGTACTGCTGTATGTTTTTGTAAATATGTTGTGATTGCAACATCAGATTAAATCCAAGAATTTTTCTTAGAGGGTTATGCATTTTAGGCCTCTAGAACCTTAGCAGTGGTAGTCCTAATTTGCCTATTTTCGTCCCAGTGCTGAAGGAAAATCTAGCATGGTATGGACTCCAGGGTCTTCAATTCCTTTTCCACTTTTCAGTAATCTACTCACCAATTTTTTGCCACCACAGTATTTTAAGTACACCCATCCCGCAAAGACACTCTACAGTAAATCCACACTTTTCTTGAGATTCGAAGCTGGGTCTCAGGCTATAGTTAAGACCGGAACAGCAGTTTTGGGGTGTGGCTTTGAGCATGTTTTAATCAGATCGTGTTCTGATCGTGCCTGCTAAAGGCCACGTTACTAGTTGTGTTCTACGATATATATTCCTGTTTATATAGCTTTGCTTGACTCTTGCAGATGGTGTTGTCCTGCCGCTGTATGTTAAGAGCCAATTTGCGACTTTAATTATCTCTGCCCAGTTTTTGGTTAATAAAGACTCAGGTTTACTTTTAAATTGAAATTCTACTTTTCCCGCCATAAATGCTGGCTGTTCTGTAAGCAGCAGGACTGCCTTCATTTTTGCCAATGGCGGGCACTTCCCTATGTCGGCATTGGCCACTCCAAAGGCCAGATGTGGTGGTCTCTTTATTATGGAGCCACATATGGGCCACTTTTGCCTCCTATGAAGAACAGAGAATTTTACATCGATGCCTTTTCCTGGATTCGAACCCGTGCCCTTTGGCATCACAGTCAGGCTCCCCTAACCACTATACCGTCTGGGCGACCCGGGACTGCCTTCTGCTCAGCATATTCTTAATATAATGGTCTTTTACACTCTTAGCATGTATCTGTTACACCCGTAGTTTCCAAGACTTAACAATAAGTATTTGACAGGGTGAATCTTCGGATTATGGTAACTCGGCGATTTTTTTGGCGTAAATTTGGCAACCAACCCTGCTACAGCAACCTGCTATTTTTTTTTTTTTTTTTGATGCCATTTTGTTTTCACGAAGTAAAGGCATGTTTTTGTTTTTACTCAACATTTTTTCCAACAATCTGCTAACCGAATTACGCTTATGCTAGAACTTTTATGGAACAAAAGTGCTTAATCATGACGAAAATTAGGTGCGAAATTGTTTCTAAGTGCTTATTAGTTAAAATCACGATCGGAAGTTTCCGGAAAGTAGTGGAACTAACGTACACAGAAATTTGTTTTTACAAGGCAAATTTATATATGAAACATGTAAACAATTTTTCTCATAAAATAGAAAAATTTGCACGAAAATGCAGGAAAATTTTGTGAATCTTTGAAGTCGGTAAAAAGGACAAGTATGAAATTACCTGATCGCTAAAAAGTATTTATACTATGCAAGCTTTTATATCTTCAGCTTGCATATACCCTTTCCAAGGATGAACATTTGCACGTATGAAATAAATAAAATATGCAAGAAATTACATTAATTTTCTTTTCCCTCTAAATTATCCATTATAAAAGTCACCACAAAATAATGTGTGACTGGAACTATGTACTTCTCAGATTATTGCTAAAGTCCTAGCTAGTAACCTTTATCGCCTTACCAAAATGTCGCCAAACTACCTGTTACCATATTCCAAAGATTAGCCGCTGACAGTCTCAGTCAGGAGTCTTGATTTAGCGTATATCACCAAACCAAGTGAGACTCTACTATTCAACTGATTTACATTTTAAGTATTTTCGTAGTTTTAGTTATTATCTATATGTAAAGCGCATTTTATTTAACGACTTTATTGCATAGTCCTTTAATCAAATTTATAGCAAATTCTAATATTTATACGTGTTTACTTCTACACGAATCGTGGTAATAATGAGCTTGCTTCTCGATGATTAATACTTTGACCTTTGTTTTGCGATGGATTTCATGACTCACGTCTTAAGAAGAATTTCGGAAAACATTTTCTCAAAAGCGCTAATATGTCTTACCATTCCAGCATCTCGAAGCATCCTCATTTCAGCTTCCTCTGCTTTTTAACGAGTAACGTAAAAACCACAAGGAAGAAGTCCAATGTCTTGTCTGTACTTTCACTTGCGACACATGATGACTGCCTTCCGGTAGTTAAACAGATTGATTTCTTTCCCTTGTGTGGAAACAAAACCCCGTTAAACGCAAACACATACTGTAATGTCACAGCTTATTCTTTGGGGGGGGCTCTCCAAGAAGTCCAGATTTGCGCTTAAAATTAAATCATCCAGAGTCACATAATGCCAATTAATTGGAGAACAGATAAGCATAAATAGTCGCAAATAATTCTGGGTTGAGATCAGTGTAAAACCATAATACAAAACTCGAATCCAAACCAGTTAGCAAACTGGAAATTAAAAACATTTTCGCTACATTTAAAAAACTGGTTATTGCTACCAGGTAATAAACCATACAGCTATTAAATGACTTACCTAAATTACACTTAGACAACATACAGTTTTAGAGATTCTTGAAATAAATACCTTGTAGCATACATTCATAGAACATTATATTGGTTTTAAACATTTACTCTGGCACAAAAGAAAAATTTGGGGATATTTATTTATTAATTTCTGGAACGGATTTCTTTGCGGTGATCCTAATATTGTTTCTGAGTCACCGCATTCAATGACATCAGAATAATTATAAGCACTTGAATTGGCAGTATAAGAAAGTATCATTATCAATCTGATTGAAAGCATTTATGATACTAGATACATAATTATCTCCCATAGACCTTTTGAAATAAGGTTTTACCATAATGAGATTGCAAATTTGGAATCTTTCATTCTTTCCTGGTAGAATTGCAATGCAATTTAATTCTGATTTCCTCAGACCCTGGTGAATGGACCGAAAGAGTGTTTGGTTTGGTAGTGACCAAAACTGGCCCAAGCGCAACTTTCTTAATTTTTCTGTTTTGACATTTTTATTATACCATTTTCTTCTTTCGTGCTTGTTGACCTTTCACTTCCTTAGTTGCCATTCCTTGCATTTTTAGGCAATTTATGAGTCTAAAAACGTACTCGGTTACCGGATGTTCCTCCTGCTCTGTATTGACCCAACATTCGTATATCAACATCTCTGGAGAACGTAAATTTTTCCCGTGGACCTTTTTCCGTGAGCTTGAAACTTTTGCTTTCGCAGGTAAAGGTGCTTAGGACTAAAAGGTTCAAAGAGTGTTCCTTATCGAAACCAATTTTCTAACACAAACTAGCATTCTTTAAAGGGTGGGGTAAAATTTCTTCACTGAATTGAACTCTTGGAAGATGAATAGAACTACAGCTAACTTTATTATGGAAACGTTCAAAAATTTCGGTTGCCTAAACTCTCATAATTAAAGTGCCTTCGTCGTACTAAATTCTTTAGGAACTGCCATTCTCATGAAAAGTGTTAGTAATACATCTACAATAACAGAAGTGATGTTACTACCGGAACAGCATTTTGATACTAAGATGGCAAACAAATTGCTATTTTTATAATTTTTTCCGTTAGGCATGAGTGGTAAAAGTCCGCATATATCTATGTGTATTTTCTAAAAACGCTTCGAAAATGACTAGTAATTTCCGAGCATTCCATAGTAGTCTTGGCCTTTAAATAGTAATCCACTTTTCTGTATGTAACTGTCTTCTAAAAAGCGACTTTAAGAGTCTTAAGCTGCTAGATCAAAACGTTGTTTTAAATCATTATTTTCTCTTTGTAGGGGAAAAACTGAGGCTTGTATATTTAAATTAGTTAACCTCTGTGTCCGCAGGAGCAATTATTTGTTCCCAGAATCTCTTTCAAAATCTTAAATAACTTTACTTGTTTAGATCATTATTCGTTATGAATGGGCAATTGCCTTGGTAGCGTGGCGCGAAATTTTCTCTGCGGTTATCAACAACGTCGTCTTTTTCCCCTTCATTGTACTATTTGATTCTATCTTCACTTTCGGCGCTGAAAGTTTCTCAATTTTTTTGGCATCGGCCCTCAATCCCCTGCACTTTAGAAAGGGCTCATTCATTTTGATTTTCTGCTAATTTTGTAGCCGTGAAGTTCCCTAGTAAATAGCCTCCCCGATCGTGCTTATTTCAAATGATTGCCGCTTTTGCTATGATTCGTCCAAAATCTCCTTTCAGTTCTACTTGTGCCAAAGAGCTTCATTAAGGATTCCTTTACCCAAAACGTTTTTCTCGTTAGCTTTGTGGAAGTAATACTTTTTGCTGACTACTTCGAAAGAACCAGAATCTCGTAATACAGATAGATCGATACCATCCACTCCAGCCATTGCTCTGTATGGAGCTAAATATTCTTCCTCCATCTCCTCCACTTTATTAACAATAACGGGTGATATCAAATTTTTTGGGAACTTCGGGCATTGTGACCTTAAATAATCTGTTGACCCACGTGAATAACACTCAAGAGATTATTTTCCTCAAAGTGGTGTTCATTCTGATTTCGGAAGACTTCAACTTCTCTGAAAGCATCCCTAGCTTTTTCTCCTGATTGAATATATTTTTAGGAGTCTCTAGAACTTGCTTCATTTCTATTGCTCTTTTGTGGCCCTTAACTACGAATTGAAATGACCTTTGTCCAGTATTCAAATACGTTTCCGTATTCTGATAGTTCTTCTAATTTAGCTGGAGAAGTTATCTTCGACCATTCATCGTTAAAATGTTGACGTTCTTTGAAATTTACTCGACGTTTTATTTGATAAGTTATTATAAGATATTTTAAAACACATTGTCGAAATAGTTCTTTATTTCAATGGCAAAATTCCTGAAATCGGATCGAGCGTTTTTTATTTTCGGCAGGGGCGGAGATTACACAACTTTAAGACGAAAATTTTTCCGCACTAAGTTCAAACCTTTTAAGTAATAACTCTTTTATGTAGGCGTAGTCATAAGCCTGTTTTTCTAGCTCTCCCGTTGGTAAAAGTATTATTAAAACAGAAATCCATTTTGACCGGTTTATATTCGCACGCTTAGCTTGGTGCTGAAATACAAACTAATATTTCTGTCTTCGGGATTAAATTTTTGGATGATTTTTTGAAGATCAAAATGATTTATATAGACATGCTTTCTTCACTTCAACAAATTAAAATATCATTTCCGTTAGTGGCTTGCAATTTCAATTTGCTTACTTCGAATTATCTTTCTATTTTCCTAATTCTATCCTGCCTTTCTCCTTCTTCATTCCTAATTCTATCCTGCTACTCTTATGAATTTCTCTTACATCTGGTGTGCGACATCTAAGAGTCTTAACCAGTATTTCAATTTTCTGCACTAGGCCTTTTGCGGTTATATAAAAAGAAATGGCGTAATGCTTACTAACATTAAACTGGATTATCCGGTCTTCACCTCAGAGTAGAGATAAATACTTACCGCCACCCGTAGGCGGCATTCAAATCTTGACAAAGTCAGGCAATTAAAATATAGCAATTTTACGTATGTCCGTAAAGCAATTATGACACAGCAATTCATGAAGAATTGTTGAGCTGAAGAAAATACGTAAAGTCCGTAACGCGATTTAGATAAGTATGGCAAATGATGAGTTTGACACAGCAATTAAAGAGGTCCGTAAAGAAATTATTTTAGGCATTTTCAGAAAAGCAGTCTTGTCAGTCTCAAGTCATAATCTTTGAGTGAAATCGAATGAATAAGCAATAAGTAGAAGGTCGATGGCATTTTTCGTAGGATAAGCAAAGTGAATGCTGCATTTCATGTACGACGACCTTCCTCAACGACGTCCTGCTTCTGAATGAGTGACGGAGTGAAATTAGCTTAACGTCACGTGATTTCTGACATCCAATCAGAGGATGCTGTAGATAGAACTTTGCGATTGGCTGAGCGATGTCATGTGATAAGTTTTAGCGACTTGGAATTTTTTGCAGATACTTGATTAAATACAATTCTAAATAAAATAACATAGAAAATAAAATAATAAATGAAATAATAGTATGAAAAACGAAAACGTCCAACTCTCTTTCCAGGTAATGCACAAAGTCAATGAGCCTGCTTTGTCAGGCGAAAAATAAGTAAGAAATATAAAAACTATATATGTATATACAATTACCACCGCGATGAGTTGTGATGGATAGATTTAGATCGCTTAAACGTACTCTATATTGTAGGATCGTATTCAATTAATTGTTTAATGGTGTTGTAATGGATTGAAAGAAATTATGAACAGTTATTAGAATTTGCTTAGGAATTGTTGGAATTTCTAGAACAGAATAAATTTGCATATTTCTAATATACCAGGGCGCGTTTACAATACAGCGTAATTTTTTTTTTTTTTTTTTTTTTAAGACATTGATCTTGAGTCTTTCAGTTTTGTTGATAAATGCCCAGGCCATAACAGCATACAGGGTGATCGATCTGATGAGAGAAATATAAAGCATTTTCTTGATTTTAATATTTAGCTTGGATTTTCTGTCAATAATTGGATACAAAGCCATAAATGCTGCATTATTAGCTTTATTCATTGTATATGAAATGTTCTCTTTAAAGGAGAGTGATCTATCAACATACACGCCAAGGTATTTGGCTCTGCGACCTTACTCTGCGACAGATATTAATGTATTTTCAGTATAGGTGTCATGTATCTGGCTGCGGTGAGCCAATCAGCTGCCTTGCAGTGTCCAGTAAGTGGGAGAGACGACAGTTGCATGTTAGCCTCAGAGGAGGCAGGTGGTAGATTAACGATGTTGTATGAGCGAGGTAGTGTTCCGAGTTTACCATTATTCTTTGAACGTTAATTTTTTTTACCATTATTCTTTGAATTTTAATTTTTAATAAATGTTTGTTTCGTTTTCCTTATGGTGCCTTATTCATCCGTAAGGTCATCACAGCACGCTCTCTTACGAGAACCAGAGCGAACGAAGCCGACTGGATTTTGAGAAAAGGTGAGAAATTTTTGTTGTAACTTTAAGGAAAATTTCTTCTAAATATGTTTAAAGGAGTAGTTAAAAGTGATTTGATTTCGGTGTTGAAGGAACTAGGTGAAGAAGTCGATTCTAGTTTAAAAGTTGTAGAATTAAAAGATAAGCTTTTAAGTTCTAAAGAATATTTGAAAGATAAAGATTTTGTTATTGAATTCCTTAATACTACGGTTGAAGAAAGGAAAAAGTCAGAAGAAATTCTGAAATTGCGTTTAATGCAAATCGAAAGTAAAAACGTAGAAAATACACTTTCATTAGATAAGCTTTTGAAAGCTGTACAGGCATTATCGATTTCTGTACCTAAAAAGGGTGAAGCATGGAACTTATTTTTTGATTCTATAGAAAGGGCTTTTAAGCATAAGAACATACCAAATGAGTTTAAGTCTGAAATTTTACTTAAACTGATAGGTGATAGATCTTCTAATATTCTAGTATATATTAAAGATGATGATTTGAAAGATTATGAAAAATTAAATCTTTAATTCTTAAGGAATATGAACCATCGCCAATTATATGTTTAGAAAATTTTCGCCAAGCTCAAAGGTTGACGGGGGAAACTCATTTGCAGTTCGCCTCTCGTTTAAGATCATGTTGGATTCATTATTGTAAAAGTAGAAGGGTCAATGATTTTGAATCTTTAATTAATAATTTTCGACAAACTTTTTCAAACATTGGATAGTGGTTTGGCGTGCCATGTTGCAGTTCGACAAGGTGAAAGTTGGCTACGTCCAGAAGAACTAGCGAAGGAATGCGACACTTATTTCATCGCAAAAGGTAAATCTTTTGATGACATAAGAGGTGAAAAACGCGCTAATTTTCGTGATTCATGCAACAAAAACTCTAAATATATTCCACCAGCGCTAAGAAAAGATTTAGTGGTAAATGAACAGAAACATTCGTTTAAACCGCGAGAATGTTACGTGTGTAGTAGCAGTTTACATTTGGCTAAGAATTGCCCGAACAGACGAAATAAATTTGAGAGGTCCAATAAACAGAACGATAATTTCCCGGTCAAACCGAAAGTTAACACTTCAAGTAAACCGAAGGACAATGCGGTTGTTACAAATGTAAATTCTAAACATTTACAAAAACGCGAGTGTTCCGACGGAAAACTTAATTTTTATTCCTTCGAAAAGATTACTATTTACATTGCAGGGAAGCAAGTAGAAGCTATAAAAGATTCAGGTACGGAAATACCAATTTTGAACACTACATTAATTCCTGATTTAAAAATAGAAAGTAAGGGTAAAATCATTTTAAGTTCCGCATTTGGCGACGTCATAGAGGCAACGTTAGCAACTATTCCCATTTATTACAAAAAACCAAACAGTTGTCTATATTCGCGCGTAGAAGCTCTTTTCGCGTTAACAGATAAGCTCAATGTTCAATGTTTAATTACACCAGATGTATGGGATCGCATATTTGAAGACGAGAATGAATCAACAGTCTTCCCTGAAACGAAATCGGAAACTCATGAACAAAAACAACTTGAGGTTGGCGCCGTTGAATTGTCAAATGTAAATCTTTTTTATAGCTCAGTTGCGAATCAGAATGATGAAAGACTAAACAGTTATTCGGAATCGAATAAATTTAAGGTCGATCAGAAAAACTGCCAAACATTAATAAATTCTTTTAAGGACGCAGAATTAGGGAAGAATAATTTCTTTTTACAGGACGAATTATTGTTTCATAAAGAAAAAATATGTGGGGAAAACATACAACAGTTAATTTTGCCCGAGAATTATCGAAATAAAGTCCTTCAATTAGCTCATGATTCCATATTCGGAAATCATTTAGGTATGAAGAAAACTAAGGAAAGAATTAATCTTTCAATTTATTGGCCGAACATATTCAAAGATGTAGAAAATTATTGTAAAACATGCGGAAGATGTCAATTAAAAAGTCCGGAAAGACAATCGGATAAAATTCCGATTACTCCTATTGTTCGCGCGCCATATCCCTTTCATACAGTAAATATAGATATTATTGGTGAAATTTCACCGCCTTCAGGAAGGAAACATAAATATTGTTTATGTTTGATAGATAATCATTCAAAATGGTCAGAAGTCATACCTTTAAAAAGTCTTTCTGCTAAAGCTACTTGTGAGGCTCTTTTAGATATTTTTATGAGAACTGGCATTCCAGAAATAATATGTAGTGATCAAGGCACTAATTTTACCTCACAGTTAACTCTAGAATTCGAAAAAAGGTTAGGAACTCATCCTCGTTTTTCGACACCTGGTTATCCAGCATCAAACGGCTCAGTGGAAAAATGGAATCGGGTATTTAAACAAATGTTACATCATGTAATTCGCACATATCCTGTTAATTGGGACAAGCAACATACCTTATTTACTTTTTGCGTATCGTGAAGTTCCAAATTGCACTACAGGTGTATCTCCATTTATGCTTATGTACGGTCGTGAAGCTAGAGGTCCCTTAGCTGTGTTAAAATCATCATGGTCCGGTGAAATACCATTACCTCTTAATCTGAGTAATTCAGCAGTTGATTATCTACAAGAATTAAAGATAAATTTAGAGAAAGCATCTGAGCTCGCTTCTTTATCTGCCGCGGAAAAACAAGAAGCTTATGCATATTATTTTAACCGTCGCAAAAGTTTGAAAGAATTTAAAAATGGTGATCTAGTATATTTACTTATACCAGACTCTAGCAACAAGCTATATGCTAGGTGGACAGGTCCAGGTGAAATTGTTGAAAGAGTAAATCCTCATTCTTACAAAGTTAAATTACCCGATGGGAGTGTGAGGCATGTTCATGTGAACAAAATAAGAAAATTTTATGTTCGAGCACAAACTGTGGGAGTGATATTTGAAGATGATTCGGAGTTTGGGGAAATTCATACCACTCCAAATAAAGGAGATTGCGCAGCAACTAGAAGGAACATCGAGCTGGATATTAGCCATTTAGAGGATAGCAAAAATGTAGCTCGTGTAAAAGGAATTACACGAGCTCTTACTCAAGCACATCGCGTTATTTTCTGGTGAGATCCAAATAGCCAGAGTTGGTGAACATAGAATTCGGTTGTTACCTGGAGCTGAAAGAAAAAAGCCATATATCTATAAGATCCCAGAATCTTTGAAACCTGAAGTAGATAAACAGATCGAGGAATTAGAGAGCTTGGGTCTTATTGAGCCAAGTGAAGCTGAAATAGCATACCCAGTCGTATGTGTTGCCAAGAAAGACGGAAGTATGCGTTTATGTATTGATTTCAGGTTGTTGAATCAAGTAACCAAGCCTGTTGATTTTCCAATGGAGAATGTGACTGATCTAATCAATAAAATTGGACACGCGAATATTATTACTTGTTTAGATGTTTTGAAAGGTTACTGGGAAATACCTTTAGAAGAAGAAAGTCGTGATTTAACATCATTCAAGACACATCGTTCCCAATATCGTTGGAAAGTGATGCCTTTTGGATTAAAAAATTCAGCTTCTACTTTTCAGCGAGTGATGAATGATGCCTTAAGAAAACATAGTGATTTTTGCAAAGCATATATTGATGATATTGCTATCTTTTCACCAGATTGGAATTCTCATCTCAAACATTTAGATGATGTGCTAACTACATTAAGTGATCTCAGGTTTACGGTGAACGTAAAGAAATGTGTTTTTGCACGTTCGGAGATAAAGTATTTAGGACATATAATAGGAGCTGGAAGACATCAACCTGATCCTGAAAAATTACAAGCCATTGAAATTATAAAAAGTCCTAAAACAAAGACTGCTCTAAAGAGTGCATTAGGCTTATTCAACTATTATCGTGACTACATCAAGAATTATGCAGAAATAACTCGCCCATTGACGGAGCTTACGAAAAAGAAAATTCCTGAGATAATTCCATGGACTGACATTGAGGAATCAGCATTTCAAGAACTGAAACGTCGACTGTGTGAAGCGCCAAAACTGTACACTCCAAAACCAGGAAAACCTTACACCATACAGTGTGATGCTAGTTCATATAGTGTTGGTGCTTGCTTGTCACAACGAGACAGCAAAGGCAGTTTGCATCCTATCAGCTTTGCCAGTCAAAAACTTTCGAAGACTCAGCAGAACTGGTCAACTATTGAACGCGAGGCTTATGCCGTTGTGTGGTCATTAAAAAAGTTCGAGTGTTGGGTGTTTGGATCGAATATCGAGCTGATTACAGACCATAATCCATTATTATATTTGTATAAGTCGGCAGCGCATTCTGCCAAATTACAGAGATGGGCAATGGCACTTCAGCGTTATAATATTCATATTTCTCATTGCCCTGGTGCACAATTAAAAAATGCAGATAGTCTTTCAAGACTAGTTGGTGAATGAAATAGGTGTGAGCTAAATATAAACTAATATGTTTTAAAACTTTGCATTAGTTACTTTCTTTTGTTCCGGAATTGTACGAGAGCTACTTTCCATCTGTTTTGAAAAAAATTAGTGGTTTTCACTTAATGCTGCATTATAATATTGTGTTTTGAAATAGTATTGCATATATGTTTTATTACAGAACTCCGGTATTGTATCAAGTCGTCTGTTCATCTGTTGTGAGATGAATGTTTATTGCACTTATTTTAAAGTATGTTATTACGTCATATATACATGTTCATATATTTTGTATTAATTATTAAACATATATATGTGGAGTACACAATTTAAGTTTGTATTTACTGGTTCAGTTTTCAGATTCTGCTTCGCTTTGGCGTAGCACAATCTTACCGGGGGGATGTTATGTATCTGATTGCGGTGAGCCAATCAGCTGCCTTGCAGTGTCCAGTAAGTGGGAGAGACGACAGTTGCATGTTAGCCTCAGAGGAGGCAGGTGGTAGATTAACGATGTTGTAGGAGCGAGGTAGTGCTCCGAGTTTACCATTATTCTTTGAACGTTAATTTTTTTTACCATTATTCTTTGAACGTTAATTTTTTTTACCGTTATTCTTTGAACGTTAATTTTTAATAAATGTTTGTTTCGTTTTCCTTATGGTGCCTTATTCATCCGTAAGGTCATCACAATATGTATCTATGTTTACTCTCATGTGAGTTTTGTATCTGCGAGAATGTACTATGCAAACCTTCGAAGCGTTTAATTTAATCTTCCAAATTTTGCAAAATCTATTAACTATATTCAAGTGAAATTGCAGGTGTTGTAGTACTGATTGAGGGTTTCTTGATTCTGTCAGTATAGCTGTGTCGTCGGCATATACTTCAGGACTGAAGGTGTGAGGTATACTGAGTACTGAAGTAGTGAAGGTACTGAAGGTATAGTACTGAAGGTATGAGGTAAATAATTTATATACATGTTAAATTATTTTGGCGCTAAAACCGAGTCCTTAGGGACGCCGCAATAAATAATCTTCTTAGCAGAGAGTGAATCTCCGCAGCGAACCTGAGAAGTCCTTCTTTTGAAGTAAGGACCAATTAATTTGATGAAACTGCCGGGTAAGAGGAAATTTGTTAGTTTATGCAGGAAGCCTGCATGCCACACTCAACCAAACGTGTTCTGAAAATAAAGATAGCATGCAGAAACTCAATTTTTCTTGATGAAAACCTGAGAGATGAATTCAATCAAGTTTAAAATCGGGTGCGTGGTACTATGTCCACTGCGGAAACCAAACTGTTGTTCACCTATCATATTAAGATGTTCTAGGTGGTCAGTCAGTCTTGAGCAGAGTATTTTTTCAAAAACTTTTCCCATTGTTGGCAAAAGGCTAATCGGTCTATAAAAAGACGCTAACGTTATTTATTTGATCGAAACCTTTTGCTTTCCTGGGTTGGAGTTTATTTATTTATATTCCGAACTTCTCTTTGTGAGATTGTAGGGTTTATATTTATTTTAACTAACATTTATTTTAAGTTTAAACTATCTTTCCTGTCAAGCCTTACTTTCCCCTTGAATTGCCAATGCCAGAGTATGTAAATTTTAGTAGAATGCGCAAGGATTCAAATTGTCAGCGGAAGTAATCTGAGTTAAATAGAAGGGAAACGAGTTCGAAAGTGTGCTTTCTTGCTTCACGAGTGTGGAGGTGGCTAGTTAGAAATTGAAGAACCACTCGTTTCGGCCTATGTGCTTGCCTCGGCAGATTGTTAATCTTTCAACGTAATATTCAGAAGTTTGCTGAATTATCAGCGGTATCTTAGAACGCGGTGAGGTTAGTTACGTTTAGAGAGCCTCGTAGTTAGTCACTTGTTATTATCTCTTTTCAGTTTCTTATTTTTATTTTACCGCCGGGTCGGCGTAGTTTGTGAGCCTCAAGAGCACGCATTTGTAATTTCTAAAGTTGAATAAAAAGGGATTTAAACCCTTCTCAAGACTTTGTCTACTTTCCAGTTCTCAGCAGTCACCACTATTGTTGCGTGCAGGTTGGAAGCGCGCAACATTACATTGGCGCCCAAACACTTGTCGAACTGAAATGACCGAAAATTGGATGGAAGTTGCTGGACAACAACAAGAAATGGCAAGCCAATTGGAAGGATTTGGATACCTGGTCCAGACGATGAGAGCGTCAATTAAGCCAAACGTCAATTTCGACGGAAAAAATTCGGTGGCGATATTTCTAGAAGGCCTAGAAAATCACTTCCAGCTCTACCCTGTGCCTGAAAGACAAAACGTTGCCATAGCCACATCTGCACTAAGAGGACAGGCCGCGCTATGGCGGAAGAATATATGCAAATTTTTATTAGGGGAATTCGGAGGCCAGACATATACATTTGAAAATTTCAAAAAATCGTTATTAAAGGCCTTCCCCATAGTGAAAGATCGAGCAAGGCTAGAAGCCGAACTATATAGTTTTTATCAACGGAATATAGAAGAGTTGACGGACTTTATTCTGCAAAAAATTAAGCTGACGGATATGCTGTATGGGAAGAAACCCGACGCGGAGATTATTGAAATAATCTTACCAAGATTGTTACCTGCTGTTCAAGACTACTTCGAAATTAGAAACCCAAGCACATTGCAGGAGCTCTTCGAATTGGCGGTCAAGTTTCAAAATCGCAGAATAGCGGAAAAAGCTAGAGGGGCATAAGAAATAGAGCAGAAAACTATGAAATAATAGATAATTTATTATTTTATACGAAAACAAAAACGAAAATCTCGAGTACAAACCAGTCATCCCAGCCTCGCTTCGATTAAGCATTTTGAAGGAATTACACGACGCGAAAACAGCGGGTCATTTAGGGGTCAGAAAGACTTTAAAAAGGGTACGCGAGGCGGTATATTTCCCGCAATTATACAAAATAGTAACTGCGTATGTCAGGTCCTGCAATCAATGTCAGTTAATAAATGATATTAATTACAGCCCGGCCGGGTACTTAAATAGCATTCGCGCTACATTTCGGAATGAAATTTTAGGCATAGATCTTCTTGGTCCTTTCCCCCAGAGTGAGTTAAATAAAAATCGTTTTCTTTTAGTAATTGTAGATCATTTTTCAAAATAGACAGAAATTGTTCCACTTAAACGCGCGTCAGCCAAAACAGTCGCAGATGCATTCTTACACAGATACATTTTAAAATACGGTGCACCGATAAAAGTCATTAGCGATAACGGTAAACAATTCGTTAGCCAAATATTTGAAAACATTTGCACTGGACTTGGCATACGCCATATCAAAATGGTTCCGTATAGACCACAGGCAAACATAGCAAAAAGAGTTAATAAAAACATTGTAAAAATAATTCGAAGTTATGTTAGCACACATCACAAGCGCTGGGATGGCTACATAAAAGAGTTAGCTTATGCTTTAAGAACGGCAAATCACGATACTACGGGAAAAACCCCAGCAGAATTACTTTTAGGACGAAAGTTAATTACGCCATTAGATAAATTATTCTTTGTGCAACAAAGAGAACAAAAATTTAAACATAAAGATGTGCAAAAACTTATTGACCAGGCGGTTAAAAGCTCGGATACGGCAAGAAATAGACAAAAGTTATATTATGATAGAAAACGACGTGAAGCAGATTTTAAAGTTGGGGATAAAGTGTTAAAGCGGAAATTTTCTTTATCAAGTGCCCCAGACAATTTTACTGCAAAGTTAGCTCCAAAATTTGAAGGCCCCTATGTAATTCAGGAAATCAAGGGAGTCGTATTGTACCTTAAGAACGAGAGAGGGGAGGTCTGTAAAGCAAGTCCCGACCAGGTGAAAAATATTATAATCAAAATGATTTTGAAATCCTTAAAGTTTCTTGCAGGACTCAAGCGTAAAAGAAGTAGTAGGTCCAGAAGTAAGGTCACCCGTTCCCCCACCCAAGAAGTAGAGAACTGAAGAGAAACCTAGCCCTTCTACAACCCATGCGACGGTACCGAAAAGAAGAAATGAAAACTTTCAGACTCCAGCATTTAAGAAATACAAGAAAGCAAAGCCGCCGCGTAAAGAAACCTTGGTAAAGAGGAAAACACCACTTACAACGTATCGCAGTAGAAATTCTACATCAAGGAGAACGCTTCCAGGGCCAGAGAGTCAGGTGCAAACAAGGCCGCCGTTCCCGAGAACGAAAAGACAGCAGGAGAAACGAAAAGACCACCACCAACAGAAAAAATTCAAGCATGACTCCAGACCGGAGGACGCCAAGACCAGCCGTCCAGGGAAAAAACGGAGAAGACAGCAACCCGACGACTACCACTCTAAGAGGCCAGCATGCAGAGGGCGAAAAAGAAAAAGCAACGTGGACGACACTCGGAGGACACTGTTTGGGTCTCGTCCCAAATAACACACACTAAATAAATTCGCTGGTTCGATTCTTTATTAATTCTCATAATTAATTACAATCACTCATTAACTCATAGCTGTGACCAGCCCTCTTACACCGTCGATGGCGATTCTCAAACTCGTTTGATCATCACATTACAGATGCGCATGCGTGGATTACATTACAGATGCGCAGGCGCGAACATGCCGCCCCGTGTTGCAATGCTTAGCATTCAACTATTGTAATTAAAATATAGCATAAAAAAATTAAACAAGTATATCATAAACAATTTTGAATAAGTACTATTACATAAAAATCATTATTATAATTATACATTTACCATATATATTAGCGTACAACTCAAAGCAATACAATATAACATTTCAGTTACATAATGACATTTTATGTGAAGCACATTCAATACTGTACAATAACTATAAAGACAATACTCATTTTTGTATTGGTAAGACACATAATTTGGTAATTGGTCGTTTGAAAGTTCCAGTTTGAGTTTTTACATTACACACGCGAACCTTTCCATCTTTACCATAAAATACTTCTATTATACGACCAACCGCCCAATTACAACAAGGCAAATTATCTTTAATTAAGACCATGTCTCCAACTTGTATATTGTTTTTAGAACTTTGCCATTTAGATCGATTTTGTAAATGACTTAAATAATTGGAGTTCCATTTTTTCCAGATAATTTGTATTAATCTTGTGATCTGTTGCCACAATTTTAACCTGTTAATGTTAACTTCCGTGATATCTGGCTCAGGGATCGAATTAATTGCTCTACCAATTAAAAAATGCCCAGGTGTTAGAACCTCTAAATCATCAATGTCCGAAGACAAGGGTGTCAATGGTCGGGAATTTAAAATTCCTTCAATCTGAATCATAATTGTTAAAAATTGTTCAAATGTCAATTTTGCATTACCTACGACACGTTTGAAGTGGTACTTAAAAGATTTAACTCCAGCCTCCCAAAGGCCTCCAAAATTAGGTGCTCTGGGAGGGAGAAATTTCCATTCGATATTCTCAGAACTCAAATAACCAGCTAAAATCTCAACTTGTTCGTTCACTAGTTTGTTTAACCTTTTTAATTCTGCTTTTGCACCTACAAAATTCGTAGCGTTATCACTAAATAGTGTTAAACTTTTACCTCTTCGTGCAAAAAAAACGTTTCAAGGTAGCTATTAATGCTTCAGATGTTAGATCTGTTATCAGCTCTAAATGAACGGCCTTAGTAGCCATACAAATGAATATACACACATAAACTTTTTGATACATACCTTTTCTCTGGTTTTTGTATTTAATTAAGAATGGGCCACAGAGGTCAACTCCAGTACAATTGAATGTAAGATTAGCTGTGATTCTTTCCTTGGGTAAATCACCCATGATTTGCTGAGCTACAATGGGATTAGCTTTAAAACATATTATACAATTTTTTACAATTTTTCTACAAACATTTCTACCACTTACAATCCAAAATTTTTGTCTTATATGATATAACAAAGATTGAGGACCCACATGCAAATATTTTAAATGATAGTAATTAACTATTAACTCTGTTAATTTATGTTTAGAAGGCAGAATAATAGGAAATTTTTTCTCATAAGTTAAATTGCTATTTTTTAATCTACCTCCAACTCTCAACAGTCCATTACTGTCAATGAAAGTGTTAAGACTTTTAATAGAACTATTTCTTGGAACAATACCTGATTTTTTAAGATCATTTATCTCATTTATAAAATACTCACCCTGTACTAATTTTATTAAAGTTTTTTCAGCTGCTCTCAATTCTCCCACTTGTAAATTACCTACCTGCTTTTGTTCTTGCTTACAATTCTTGTAAAACCTAAAACAAAAACTTATAATACGAATTAATTTTAAATACTTATTACTGCAATTCAATAAATCATTAACAAAATTATTCACATTCAGATTTAAACATGTAGTTAGTTCAGAATCAGCAAAGTTTTTAAGTTCATTACTGTCCTTTTCAGCAATTGCTTCAGGTATAACTCTTATAGGGTACTCATCCTTCATTAAGAAGTCAGGCCCGTTCCACCACAGTTGACTTAGTTGCAGTTTTTTGGCAGACATACCTCTAGATATGAGATCTGATGGGTTTTCTTCCGAAGCGATATGATGCCACTGTGCTATTTCAGTCAGATCCTGTATCTTTGAAATCCGGTTTGCAACAAATGTCTTGAGCAGGTGTGGCTCTTTGTTGATCCATGACAGCACAATCATAGAATCGGTCCAAAGGTGAATAGCAGTAAGCTCCAATTTTAACGATGATTTCACTCGATGCATTAGTTTAGCTAATAGCACTGCTGCGCAAAGCTCAAGTCTTGGGATTGTAGTCTTCTTTAGGGGTGAGACACGCAATTTACTGCATACCAAATTCACTGATGTATGGTTTGTTGCTGATGTTGCTTTACAGTAGATAACTGCTCCATAGGCGGCCTCTGAGGCATCACAGAAAATATGTAATTCAATCTTGATTCTATCTGGTAATAAAATAATCTATGGACTTCAATGTTGTTAATTAGCTGCAAGGTAATGGAGAATTCTTTCCATTCTTTAGCTTCCTTTTCTGGCAAAACATCATTCCAGCTCAATTTTAACAGCCATAATTTCTGCATAAATATTTTTGCTACAATTATAACTGGAGAAATTATACCCAATGGGTCAAAGATGCGAGATATGACGGATAACACTTGCCGTTTCGTAACCTTTACGTTGTCTTCGATTTTAACGTTGAAGCTCAAACAATCTCCTTTTGACTTCCATAAAATACCTAATGCTTTAGATTCTTCTGATTTACCAAAGGGATATGTTTTGTCGTTTGTTTGACACAGTTCAGTAGCATTACTACACCACTTATGGAGTAACATGCCTCCACTCTTCAAAATGCCTATTAATTGATTTTGAACTTCTAACGCAGAACTTAGCGACTCAGCTTCAGATAGAATATCGTCCATGTACATGTCTTCTCTCAGTACAGGTGCTGCCAAAGGAAATTTATCTCCATCGTCCTTTGACAGCTGTATAAGTGTTCTCATTGCTAAAAATGGTGCACTCACAGTTCCATAGGTAACGGTGGTTAGCTCAAAGTTTTTAACTGGCTTATCAATGCCTTCTTTCCATAAAATCCTTTGCAACTTCCACTGATCTGAATGGATAGAAATAGCTCGATACATCTTTTGTATATCAGCAGTGAAAGCAAAAATATATTTCCTGAATCTCACCATAATTGAGAATAAATCATCTTTTATCGCACCTCCGTTATACTGTATAGAATTTAGAGAGTTTCCTTTAGTTGTCAAAGAAGAAGCGTTAAATGCTACCCTCAAGGGAGTCGACTTACTTTTCTCTTCTCCCTTATATACTCCAATATGAGGAATGTAGTATGAACCTCGTTCCTCCTCGCTTTCACTCACCTCAACCATATGTCCTAACTGTTGATATTCTTTTAAAAAATCTGAATATAATTTTAAATATTCGGGATTCTTTACTAAGCGTTTCCGTAAGAAATTTAATTTACTCGTTGCAATTTGTTTAGAACTTCCTAAAATGTCCGGATCCTCCTTTAATGGCATTTTAACAACGTACCTACCGGTTTTATCTCGTGTATAATTTTCTACGAAATGTTTCTCACAAATTAAAAATTCTTTGTTTTTGGGTTTATCAGTTTCAATATTTTCTAATTCCCAAAATTTTCTAAGAGCTTTATCTAAGTTATCTTCTTCCTTTATCAACCCACAATGAACCCTGTTTTCAGTCTCTGTTGGAATACTTCCAGACACGATAAAACCAAAAACTGTATCTTGAAAAATAAGATCAGGATTATTCATTCGAATTTGACTCGGTTTCAAAAGTTCATAAAAAAACTCCCGCTCCCAACAACATATTTACCCTTTCTGGAACATTAAATCCTTCATCTGCTAATTTTAAATTAGGAAGATCTTGCACTGAAATTTTAATTTTGCGCGAAGGTGTTAAATCAGCAGTTATTTTTGGAATTACTAAAAAGTCCAAATTCTTTATAAAAGTTCCTTCTTTATTGCATATCGAAGCATTAATTTTATGCTTTATTGTTAAAGTAGCATCATTTATTCCCGAAACGGAAATGTTTGTTTTTTCTTTCTCTAACTGCAAATGCTCAATAAAATTCCGTGTCAAAAAGTTCGACATACTGCCCCCGTCCAGCAGACACTTCACTCTGTGTTTTTTTCCCTCGTTATCAATTAGAAAACATACGACTGTTGAAAGCAGAACTGTACTCTGTTTATTCGAATAATTGCTAATAAATGCCTTTTGAACGAACTCTTGCGCATTAACATTCAAGGTCGATGAGTCATCTCGTTTGGGAACGTTGCAGTCAGATACATTTATTTTGTTTTTATTTTGTTCCGATGAACATTCTTTCTCCTTTACGATATTATTTGCTTTCGGAAAGTGAATAGTTTTGTGGTGCCGTTTTTGACAAAAACAAGAATATTTCGATGGGCAATTTGATACTGAATGCATGTGTAGACAGTTAAAACATAATTTATTAGATTTCACAACCTGTACTCTTTCTTGTACCGGTAATTTTAAATACGATGGGCATTTTGCCAATCCGTGATTCTCGTGGCATAAAATACAGTTCTCTGTTTTAACATCTGATAAAAACACTTTAGCTACACTTTTTGAGCTATTATACTTACGATTAACATGAGAATTCTCAGTAAGAGGTTTTCCTCGTGACGTGAAATATAAATCTATTCCTTTACCTAACTCACTAGGTGAAAACCATGAATCACCTTGCCTCACAGCAATGTGAGAAGCTGTTCCCGTATCTAAAGATTGGTATAACCTATCTGAAACTATTAGTTGTTTGAGGGTCTCGAAGTCAGTTACCTTCCTTAATTTTAAATAATAATCCCATGCAGTTACTAAGCGTGAAGCAAACTGCACATGAGTTTCATGTGGTTGTTTAACAGTTTTTCTAAAGTTTTCTAAACACGAATATGGTGTTGGCTGAAACTCCTTCAGAACTACTTCTTTTACTTTTTCATAATTCGCGATATCCTTATCATGTAAATAGGTTATTATATTCGAAGCTTTATCTCCTAACAGATTTAACAGAATTTCTGCTTCATAGTCCTCCGAAACATTTTTTGTTATAAACGCTTGTTCTAATGACGAAAAGAAAAATCCCCAACTCTCAGGCCGTATAGGAATTTTTACAGTTAAGGTTCTGATACTTTTTATTAATTGATCTAGTGACTCTGATTTTGTTTCGGTTTCGCTTACACCATCAAGTTTAGTTTCTGCTTTAAGCTTAGCCAACTCTAACTCATTCTTTGATCTCTCAAGTTTTATTTTTTCTAACTCGACAAGTTTTTGCTCTTCCTGTTTTCTATTTTCGATAATAGAGTTTGCTATCTCTTTCACTAAATCTTGTTTAGTTTTAAAAATTTCACTATTCTCAATAATATCAGTCAAATCTGCTATAGTCATTTTTTCGTCAACATTTAGATTTATTTCTAAGGCAATAAGCCTTAAATCTTCTTTTTTAGCACCCTTAAATAACATTGTTATTTATAACAGAACAAGCACAGAAAGTACAGAATTAACAAGAGAGGAATCACTTACCTATGCAGTGATTCACTTTTGATGAATATCCGTATCCCAAATCAGCGATATTCGTTGAAAAGAACAAGCTGCGAATACTGGCAAACATAAACACTCCTGTGTTCTCAAAAACGAAACGCTATTTACTCACGCTCCGGCTCGACGGACCAGATATGTTTGGGTCTCGTCCCAAATAACACACACTAAATAAATTCGCTGGTTCGATTCTTTATTAATTCTCATAATTAATTACAATCACTCATTAACTCATAGCTGTGACCAGCCCTCTTACACCGTCGATGGCGATTCTCAAACTCGTTTGATCATCACATTACAGATGCGCATGCGTGGATTACATTACAGATGCACAGGCGCGAACAGACACTAAGGAGAAGACTGACTTCGATGAAACGTATAACGTGGGAGCAGTTCTGCCAGAAGAGAATGTCGGAGTTCCAATCATCGAAAACTCAAAGATAAGTTAAAATCTTCTATAAAATTTTTTTCTTTTGTTCCGAAATGTTATGTGTAAATACGAAGTTCTATGTTTTGACGGAAGTCAATGTGTCTCGGTTGAGACTTAGTTTTGTTTTACTTTATTTAGCTAAGGCAAAAGTATTTTTTTCTTTAAGTATAAAATCTAAGAACAAGCAGTTTCTGTTGGTCGAAAGACTAATTCTGTTATGTTAAAGCCAAAATTTGGCAGAAGATAAAAATAACTTCGTATTCTTGTATTAATAAGAACTTTAGTTTCAGTGCCGCCAGCTTGGCGAAGAATGAGTAAAGTAAAAATTTATTTTTCTCTTATTCATTTTATGGTAAATTGTAAAAATCATATGTATTAGAATTTTGTAAATATACGTAAATACTTGAAAGTTATGTAAAAGTAGAATTTAGTATAGAAGCATAAAATTGTAGATGCTAAAAGTAAATGCTCAAAAGCAATGAATTCAAATTTAAGTATTAAACTGTAGATAAAATCATGCTTTAGAGCGAAAGCCTGCATGTCTAAAGATGAATGAGGGGGAAGTTAGAATGAATGTGTTTTGTAGGGTTCTCCACCTACACTTGAATTTTAAGAATGTTAAAGTAGCTCATCGAGTTGTAGAATGTCGAGTAAGGTGTGTCTATTTGGTTGTTGAATTCTAACAAATCATGGTGGTTAGGGGAAGTGTTGTAAGACTAAAACACGAATATTCCCGTTTGACACCACACATGGTCGAGAGCCAGGGTAAAGTTAAATTCATGGCTGAATACTTGAATGAATGTGAATTAAGCAGTAACTAAGGAAAATAAATCGTTCAAAAACTAAAACTTATTCAGTGTCAAGAAAGTGTAAATTATAATGTATTTAGAAAGATACTGATACTTATTCCTTCCAGATGCTGGAAGGAAGAGAACAGATTGATTGCTGAAGTCCAGGAAAGGTTGCTGTAAGAAGAGAGAATTAAATAAGTATCTACAGAAATTTATTCTACCTTTTGTGAGATAACAGATTTTTTTATGTAAACGAGGCTCTTAAAATTTAGTTCAGAATTGTGGAAACTTTTCAACAGGTCGTTTCTAGGACCTGCTTCCAAGTTTACCAAATTCTGGCAGCGGCAAATGTAGGGTTTATATTTATTTTAACTAACATTTATTTTAAGTTTAAACTATCTTTCCTGTCAAGCCTTACTTTCCCCTGGAATTGCCAATGCCAGAGTATGTAAATTTTAGTAGAACGCGCAAGGGTTCAAATTGTCAGCGGAAGTAATCTGAGTTAAATAGAAGGGAAACGAGTTCGAAAGTGTGCTTTCTTGCTTCACGAGTGTGGAGGTGGCTAGTTAGAAATTGAAGAACCACTCGTTTCGGCCTATGTGCTTGCCTCGGCAGATTGTTAATCTTTCAACGTAATATTCAGAAGTTTGCTGAATTATCAGCGGTATCTTAGAACGCGGTGAGGTTAGTTACGTTTAGAGAGCCTCGTAGTTAGTCACTTGTTATTATCTCTTTTCAGTTTCTTATTTTTATTTTACCGCCGGGTCGGCGTAGTTTGTGAGCCTCAAGAGTACGCATTTGTAATTTCTAAAGTTGAATAAAAAGGGATTTATACCCTTCTCAAGACTTTGTCTACTTTCCAGTTCTCAGCAGTCACCACTATTGTTGCGTGCAGGTTGGAAGCGCGCAACATTACAAGGTAGAAGAACTAAAATTCGTATTAATCTATTATAAATCTATTATATCCATCTATTATAAATGCTCTCTATGGAGTATTGAATTTCTGTTTCATGCTCATTATTTTCTGGTGGGTGGGGTTTAAAACCTTTTGCGAGTTTATCAGCGATTAAATTTGCCATTTCGTTTTCTGACTGGTAATTTTTGCCTATGTGATTTATTGATTGAGTTTCATTTGTCTTCTCGTTTTTTAGTGAACTTGCAATTTTCCAGACGGTTTGATTTTGAATTTCCATATTTTCTAATGAAAATTCCCAGCGACTTGACCTGCATTTTTCAATTTCTTACTTAATTTTATGTTTAAATAATTCACATGACTTTTCACTTTCTCTTGGGTTTCTAGATCTTTGCTAGTTTTCCGTATCATGTTTCTCTGGGTGATTAGTTCTTTAATATAGGTGGGAAGAGTCAGAAAATTTGATGTTTTACAAGGGAAAGAAGTGTTGAAGGTATTCGTGGTTCATTTTTGTTTACAATTACAACTTCGCTAAATCGAGACGAGCAGATGAATACAACAGAATTAAAGTTCTTACCTTAATAAAGTGTAATCGAAGCTGCGGAGGTAAGGAACACGATCATTATATTAGCAAACACAAAATAACATATTTATTAGGCATTAGAAGAAAAAAATATCTAGCGATGATTACAAGCATTGTTTACTGTCCATTGCATAACGCGAGAAGTGAGTCATACAAGGAGAGAATGTTTCTCCTTCTTTTTGGATCAAGTCCAATTACAGTTAGCGGGGGTGAGGGGAAATTAACGTCGGAGTGTACAGCTTCATCGCTGTCATTATTAATTGCTCCACAATCTCCCACTCGATGAGCTGTTCTGTACGAAGTAAGGCCGATTCCTTTTAATAAAAATTCCAGCTGCTGTCTGGGCAAAGGTTTCGTGAACATGTCTGCATACATCATTTTACTGTTGCAGTGTATTAATTTAACAATTCCTTGATGTGAGAACATTGTGGTTACATCGATTCTTGTATCGTTATCACGCGCGAGCACGTGCGTCGAAAGGTATAAATACTGGAAGGACTGGTTTGTCTCTCTTTTTTTTCGTTTTTCCCTCTTGCTGCCTGACGTCGAGCTTAGCGAGTGTGTGGGCCTTCGGGCCACACACACTCAGCAGTCGCCATTTGTTCCTGTCTAATTTTGCCGAGAAAGAGGCAGAATGAAGAAATCCAGTACTTAAAGTAGATGTTTGATTTGTGAATAACATAAAATCAACGCGCAAGCAGAATATAAGTAACTGTTCGACTTCAAGATGTGCTTGACCAGCAATGTGTCACCACGTGCGACGTGTGTAAAAATCATATGAATGTAAAAGGAGAAAAGAAGAGCTTATAAGTGTGTAACCAGACAGCGCGATAATACGAAGATAAAATTGACCACGTTTCAACCGCAAAATTATTCGATGGAACAGGATTGCGCGAATAGTCACGCGTCGGCACTCCACGGACATTCCATTTGAGTTATCGCATTGCGAGTATCTAAGTTATGATATTTTAGTATGTATATGTGTGTGATAAATGTGTCTTATTTAATCCAGAAAGTATGTGTATTAAAATAAATATGAGATTGGAAAAAGAAAATATTCGGCTCATGCATGCATCAGTGGGTAAGTCTTGTTAATCTATTTAGTAATGATTATGCAATGTACTAAACACCAAATTTTAGTTTAAGTATTTACGCAAAATTAATTTGTACTTGATATTCTTAGTATCGACACTTTTGGCGATCACGCCCGTAACACCACACTTGATTTTGTAGATCACATATGTAGTGATATTTCACATCGATGTATTGGTGTAACTGCTTCCTTTTCCTTTTCTGGAAAGATTTATGCATGATATATTGTCCTCGAATACGATGTTCGCTTCCTGTTGAGCGAAACCTAAATCTCCCATCAGTTGTCTAATCCATTGTAGCTCCTGCAATGTTAAGGCTAGAGCGATGTATTCGGCTTCTGTCGAAGATAGGGCGACACAATTTTGTTTCTTGCTTCCCCATGATACCGTACTGTTTCCTACTTGAAATATATATCCGGATGTGGATTTTCTGTCAAAGGTATCTCCTGCCCAATCAGCGTCACTGTAAGCTTTGATGACTGGTGCACCATTGGATTTTAGATGTAATTTGTAATTAATTGTAGCTCTCAGATATCGTATGATTTTAATGATACCGTTCCAGTCCGATGTTGATGGATTTTCTACTTTTCTGCTAAGTATTCCAACAGAATTTGCTATGTCAGGTCTTGATACTGTTGCTAAATATAAAAGTGCTCCCACTGCTTCCCTATACTTCCGATTATCGGGAAAAACGTTATCCTGGTTGTTTTGGTTCTTCGTAAAATTCGTAGTCATGGGTGTAAAGCTTAGTTTCTTTGGTGACTCTCCGTCGAATTTTTCGATCATACTCTTAATCTTGTTAGCTTGATGAAGTTTAAAGCTTCCGTCTTTTTCTCTTTCGATTTCAATTCCTAGATATGTAGACACTTCTCCAAGATTTCGAATGTCGAAATATTCTTTGAGAATTCGTTCAACTTTTTGAATTGGTTCACACTTGTCGCTCGCGACTAATATGTCATCAACGTAAACGATTATGTAAGTTCTTGCGTTTTTCTCGATTAGTGTGAAGGAACATGGATCAGCCTTTCCTTGAACGTTTCCTTGTTTGCGCAGGATTTCAGCTACCTTGTGATTCCAGTTTCTGGCTGCCTGTTTTAGTCCGTAGATACTTTTATTCAGTTTACAGACTTTATTTGCTTCTGAAGCAGAGATGTAGCCTTCTGGTTGCTTCATATATATATCTTCTTTCAGATCTCCATATAGAAAAGCTGTTTTTACATCGAAGTGATTTACGTGCATTTTCTTTTGAGCTGCCACCTATTGCCAAAATAGTCCTTATTGTGGTATACTTTACGACTGGTGCGAATGTTTCGTCGTAGTAGTGCCCAAATTTTTGGTAATATCCTTTAGCTACTAAACGAGCTTTATATCTGATAACATTTCTTGGAGCGTCGGATTTTGTTTTAAATGTCCATTTGTTTCCAATTGCTTTCTTTCCTTTTGGAAGATCGACTAGTTCCTATGTTTTGTTCCTCTTCAGTGCTTCTATTTCTTCTTTCGTAGCTTTTAACCACAGTTCCTTTTCTTTGGTAGGAAAAGTTTGCAGTTCTTCCCAGTCTTTAGGAACTTTGATTTCTTCCTTCTTAGCCATGTATGAGAATCTGTTTGGTGGGATTCCTTTAGTCGTTCTGTGGGATCTTCTCGGTAATAGGGGAATTTCTTCTGTTTCAATTACTTCCTCTGTAATAGCATTTGGACGTGGTTCTGTCAATTTATTTTCTTCAAAAGGCCATTCTATTTCCTCTTGCTGATCATTTAATTGACGAGGCATTTCTTCTTTTTTGTTTTCATCGAATATTACGCTTCTTCTAATCACGACGTTGTTTGCATGTGGCATGTAAATTCTATATCCTTTAGTACAGTCACTATATCCAACAAGAATTCCTTTTTCTGCTCTTTCGTCTAGTTTGCTTCTTTTCTGCTTTGGAACTCGACAATAAGCTGTGCTGCCGAAAACTCTGATATGGCTTAGATTCGGCTTCTTATTATTCCATAGTTCGTACGGTGTTTTTTCAACTGATCTTGATGGTAGCCTGTTTTGTAGATAGGTGGCTGTCATTACGGCTTCACCCCAAAATTCTCTTTTGAGTCCTGAATCGAGTAGCAGGCATCTTGTCATTTCCATTAAGTATCGATTTTTTCTTTCTGCTCTACCGTTCTGTTGCGGTGAATATGCTACGGAGGTTTGATGTTCGATTCCCTCTTCCTTTAGATAGTCTTCAAAATCTTTGCTTGTATATTCTCCTCCATTGTCTGTTCTTAAGACTTTTGGCTTCTTTCCAAATTTGTTCTTCGTCATGGTTACAAATTGTTTTAATTTGGAGATAGCTTCATCTTTTGTAGCTAGAAGATAGATCGTTGTGTATCTCGAATGATCGTCGATGAATGTTATGAAGTATTTCTTTCCTCCTAGTGATGTTGTACCGATTGGTCCACAAATATCTGAATGTATCAAGTCTAGAACTCATTTTGTTCTATAATTGTTTAGCTTGGAATACGGCAATTCAGTCATTTTGCCTCTGATACAGCATTCGCATTCTTTTTCCTTTTTGGCTTCTCCGTCAATCCTCATTCCGGTTGCCAGGTCATCATTCCTTTAGCCTCTTGATTGCTTCATAATTTCTGTGTCCTAGCCTTCTATGCCGAAGATCTATACTATTTTCTCTTCTTTCTGCAGTTGCAATTTTGGCTGTTTTTCTTTGCGATTGAACTACGGTATATAAATTTCCTCCTGCTTTAGCAATTCCTATGGTTTTATTTTTCTTCTTTATTCTGCAAATATCTTCTTCAAATTCAACTGTAAATCCTTTCTTTGTAATTTTTCTTACGGATATCAATCCTCCTTCTAGGTCAGGAACGTACAGAACATCTACGAGTCTCACTTCCATTTCGTTACCTTCGTCGTCTGTACAGTATAAGTATCCTTCTTTTATACCTTCGGACTTCATCTGCGTGCCGTAGCAAATGTTATCTGCTCAGTTTTGCTTCTATCCAATTTGGTGAAAAAGTTTATGTTATCGGTCATATGACAAGTAGCACCTGAGTCAACTGCCCAGTTTGAGTTTTGAAACTTTCTTTCTCTGGTGACTTCGAACGTGTAATTCTCAGTCTTCTCATGATTCTTATCTTCATTTTCATCTTCATGTGTATCCTCGTTTATAGCAACTTTCGTTTTCTGTTTATTTCCATAATTTCCTTTATTCGTTTGCTTTTCATTCTTGAAAAGTGAGTTACTTTCGTTTTTATCTTTTTCTTTGTGGTTATTTAAGAACCTGCACTCTTTTTCTAAGTGTTCTATTTTTTTTTTTTTTTTTTTTTTTTTTTTTTTTTTTGCAATAATTGCATCTTCGTTGATTGAAATACTTGAATTTTGTGTTAAAATTCGTTTTGAAGGCAGTCGTTTCTTCTGCTCGCGCGCCGCCTTTTCTTCTCAGACATTCGTCGATGAGTTTCGTTTTTACGTATTCCAGCGTTAGCGTTACGTATTCCAGCGTCAGTTTCTTCTGGGCGTGCTTCTAAAGAAGTAATAAGATTTTCGTAGCTTTTTGGTAAGCCGCTTAGTAAGAGCGCTGCAATGTGACTGTCCTTTATTTCTTCACCGATTCCTCGCATTTCGTCTACGATTTCGAGCATCTTGTTGACATATTCTTCGAGTTTGTATTCGTTTTCTGCTTTTAACGTATACAGCTTTCTCAGAAGGTAAAGTTTACTGTAAAGATTCTTTCTTTCATGTATTTTCTTTTCATTCCATATTTCTTTGGCTGTCTTTTTATTTCTTATGTGTACGATTTGGTTGTCTTCTACGAGTGAACTAATAGTAGCTTGTGCTTGTTCATCTCGTCTTCTCCATTCGACGTTTATTTCTTTTGGTGTATCATCTGCTATTAAATCCCATAAATTTTCCTTTTTTAGGATCATTTCAAGTTTGTATTTCCATACTTGATAGTTGTTATTGTTTAGTTTCATGATCGAATATTTATTTTCGCAGCTAGTAGTCATTTCTGCTTCTGTATTTCGAATGCGCAGTACACAACTATGTAGTTTTGTTTCGCTTTTGAAGACAGGCTCGGCTATTTCCTTTTTCAGATTATCCAGAGGTAATTTATCGCAAAGTATCTTTTCTGTTTTTTTATTCTTGATAGCTTATCTCGACATATTTTATGCGTTTAGTTGAAGTAAACGTACTCTCGGTCTCATAATCTATTATTGAAGGTATTCGTGGTTCATTTTTGTTTACTGTTACAACTTCGCTAAATCGAGACGAGCAGATGAATAAAACAGAATTAAAGTTCTTACCTTAATAAAGTGTAATCGAAGCTGCGGAGGTAAGGAACACGATCATTATATTAGCAAACACAAAATAACATATTTATTAGGTATTAGAAGAAAAAAAAATATCTAGCGATGATTACAAGCATTGTTTACTGTCCATTGCATAACGCGAGAAGTGAGTCATACAAGGAGAGAATGTTTCTCCTTCTTTTTGGATCAAGTCCAATCACAGTTAGCGGGGGTGAGGGGAAATTAACGTCGGAGTGTACAGCTTCATCGCTGTCATTATGAATTGCTCCACAAGAAGCATTTTTATTGCTTTTTGCATTTACGAAATAAAGAGATAAACTTCTTCCTCGATGTCTCCGCAGTGGTTATAATTTGTTCTGCAGGGAAAATCAGTCATTTGTTCAGTTCATTTCTTCCAATTTACTTTTGTACTGTATTTCTTTAATGGCGTATAAAAGCCACAAAAATTAAGAATTAAACAAGTTAAGTTTAATTCTGCGAGACTTCTAAATGAGGACTGTGTGGAATATTCCTGAGTAAGACAGCATCCAAAATTTCGCCGTTTTGTGTATCAACAGCGACAAATCGTAGATCATTACTTATTAGATAATTATTTAATATATTTCCGTTTCTATTGTTTCCCCTTAAGTTCCAGATACTGTGTTTCGCATTGAAGTCCCTTGCTATTATAGTCGGGAAGTTAGTTGAAGTGAAGTTATTTAAATCATTATCAGTTTTCTTTTCTTCCCTCGTAATTTTATTCTGCCTCTCTTTTCTTCCCCCCTAATTTTACCCTTCTTCTCTTCTTGCCATTTCTAATTTTCAAGCATCAATGAAGTAATATTTTCTAAGAGATATTTTACAAAAGTTTCATAAAAGTTACAGTTCCTTATCGTAGGCATTGTTACCTGTAATTAGCTGGATAATTAGTTGGAATCATTTTTCTCTTAACTCTTCAGCCATGTTTTTAAGAACCTCTTTTCTGGCTTTACCTAAGAATGACATGATATACCCATATATATATTCAAATTCTAACTACTCTTACTTTTAGAAACAGCAGAAAATTAAGCCGTTAGGTATTACTTCTAACAAGATGCGTGAAAATGTGCAATACCCTCCTGGGACTCGAATCCTGGACCACTCGTCGAGTATGCCCTCAATTACAACACCAAGGTATGTGGAAAGAAGGGAGTAAATACCTTGTTTACACACCCCTTTTAAATGGCAACTGGGGATGAAGGGACATAGTCGGTGGTGATAAATTATCGTTCGGGAGCCACTTGTAGAGAGGTTATGTTTTTTTTATACTCTCGAATGCGCATCGAGTATGCTTTAATTACGCTAAGAAGGAATGTGGAAAGGAGGGAGAAAACACCTTATAATATTGCTTAAAACAGAAAAGCCTGAGCTTTAAACTTCTCTTAAATCTCGATAATGCTCCAAGCCTTTAATGTTTTTTTATTCTCTTTTAATTACAATAATATTTAGGTTTAAATAAATTGTTTATTCTGAATTAATCTGAATTATACCTAACCCCTTTTTTTTTCCACAGCAAGTTAACCCTGCGAAATGCGTTAATGGCGTATTCCCTGCGCTCGACAAGGGTTCACATCAAATTGCGAAAAATACAACCATAACTTTTGCTATTACTTGTTTCAAAGAAATAAACATAAGCAAATTTTGATTTGATATTTTCACCAAATAGTAGATTTCTTCTAATGAAAAGAAAGCAGATTTTAGGTAGAATTTTATTTTTCTGCATTAAAGCATCTTATATCTGGAAATAATATTATCAGGTTCTATGTTTCTCCTTACTTTCTTTGGGAACATGCACAGACCTGACTCGGAACAGGGAGCTTACTAAAGCTATGTTCAATAAATGTGGGAAGTAGACAAGATACACAGGAAGGGTATACGAAACCCTTTATTTTTCACTCTTTACAATAATTTCCGTACTTCGGAATGCAGAGACCAACTACTTGTGCTCTGAACGTAAGAATATAAAAATATTTAACTAAACTCTAACTTAACTTTGGAATAATAAACAAGGGCCTACGTGGAAGATTGGCCGTATATTAACAGGAAGCCGTATGTAGTACAGAGAACTGTTAACACTACAATACATTTAAAATTATCACGAGGATTAAACCTCTGGCCTGGAAGGCAACCAGCAACCGAGTAAAACTGCTAAGGTAAGCGGCCTGCTTCGACTAACTCCTTCCTCTCTTCTCGCTTGGCAAAAAGCCACAACTTAAGTACTTGGCGTTCGCCAGACAAATTTTGCATAAATAAGTTAAAGCTTTTAATTCTGGCCGGAAGTAGAAAATAAGAAGTGATAGTAAGGATTTAAAATAAAATAAACGTTAGTAAAACTTAAGATCCTTACATACTTCCCGCCAGAGTTAATTAGTTTGAAACTGAGGTCTAAAACGACCTTGTTGAAACCTTTTAGCTCTAGAATCTAACGCGAGGCCAATCTTTTACAAACATTTCTCACTAGAAACTAGAAATTTAAAAAAAAAATTTGTTTTTACAATATCAGCTCCATGGACAACCAATTTTTCATCTGTACTGCATCTAAACAGGAGCTTTTCTTCAAATCTGGAAGGAAAACTAGTTTAATGAAATGTTACACAATGAAATAGCAAGTAACATGAATATTTATATTTCTCTTAACATTCTTATTTCATTCATAACTTTATTTTAATTATCTCTCCCCGTGCTCTCTGACATGTGTTGTAAAAGAAAACACCAAACACGAATGTGTTTATGTATACGTGTTCCACACTGCCGCCTACAATCTAAACACTAACGTGTTAAAATTCAACATAACAAGACCTCGTAACACACCCTATCTTCAACTCTAAACCCTGAGGTACTATTCTGAAAGTGGCTAACTCTGAAGTGTAGCGTCAGAGAGCCTAACTACATTCATTCAACCTTTAACACATATTCACCATAATTTGGTCTTTTTACAGTCACACGAATAAGTTTAAATTTTTTTTTGCATTACTTTCACTTTTACCATATCACAGTATTTCTTAACATTTAAAATAACAGTTCACATTGTATATAAGAACATATTAACATGCCGTTAATTTTACGCAATTTAAAACATACATTAGTAGTACATTGTTAACTTCTATTCTTTTCCAAGCAAGTGCCAATTCTTCTACATTGAAATACTATATTTCAAAAGTCTTTCAGACTAAAACTTCTTTCTTGCCAGAATGTTTTAAATAAAATTTATACAATAACTTTTACAATATTCAAGTATTTACATATTCTTATTATACATCAACTTTAGTTTTACTCGCGAGTAATTGAAAAACATAATACCAAAATCGGTAACAACTCATTTCTCGCCTTTTTGGCGATAAAGGTAGACCTCACATGAAGTAAAACTTCTTGAAATCTGCCACTTGCAGTAAGAATGAAAGATTAACTTAAGTTTCCAAAGTAACATAAAATTTTACTTATCTTTGTGATATTCGGACATTCTTTTCTCAGCCCAGTCCTGGAAGGTAGCGTAGATTCTAGTTTGATTTATCCTCCTTCTTGTGCGGGCTCGCCCTTCAGTGCCTTCCTCTAGAAGCTTTCTTTTTACTCCAATTCGGTCACACTTGAATACCTTCTTTTTCGCCTCTGCCTTTGGTCTTGGCCGTTTGATGGCAGCTGGTCTTGGCGGAACCGGGACACTTCTCTCTCGTTCCTGCTTGGACCTCGTTGCTGGCCGTTCAAATTTTCCTTGTATCTTTTGCTCCGCCGTGGGTGGCCCTTCCGCAGTTCGGCGACATTTGCTGCGGAGATTCCTGCCGATGAGTAGATCTTCCGTTTGGGAGCCGGGTTATAGTTGCCGTTATTTCTCCTGGCTTTCTTTGCATTCGTCGTACTTCTCCCTTCTTCATTCTGGGGGTGGTCGTGAGCTCTCTTTTCTGGACGGTGGAACGGCTTCTTTTTCTTGTTACCTTCATATTTCCAACGTGGAAACTTTCTTTTCAATTGCTCCTGCCTCCTAATGGCTTGCCCTTGTACTTGTCGTTGTTCCACCTCTGGAGCTTGTGCCTGCCGTGCCTGCCGTGCCGGATCCTGCAAAAGATCTGTGAATATTTGCATTTTATTACGGTCATAGTAGGGTTTTATTTGATCAATGTTTGCGGAGCATGTTTCACCATTCCTGGCTTTTAACACCACTACAGCGTGAGTTATTTTTTCTATGACATATGATCCTTCAAATCGTGGAAAAAATTTGGCGGTTTTATCTTCTGGTGCTGAAGAAAGTGAATGCTTAATTCTTAATACTTCATCTCCTACTTTATAAGTTACTCCCCGTCGTTTCAAGTCGTAATAAAGTTTTTGTTTTCTCTGTGCTACTTCAGTATTCTTTTTTGCTTCTTTAATTAATTTTTCTATATCTCCCATTTTAAATTCTGGGGCTCTTTGTTGCACATAAAATAATTTATCTAACGGCGTTATAATCTTTCTGCCTAAAAATAACTCAGCAGGAGTTTTGCCCGTTGTATCATGTTTTGCGGTCCTAAGGGCGAAAGCAAATTCATTGACATAGTTATCCCAGCTTTTATGAAAATTTTTAACATAACTACGGATAATTTTCACTATATTTCTATTGACCCGTTCCGCTATATTTGATTGCGGCCGATACGGGACCATTTTTAAATGACGTATGCCCAGTTTTTGGCACCTGTCTTCAAATATATTACTTACAAATTGAAGACCATTATCCGATATCACTTTTAGGGGCGCCCCGTATTTTAAAATATATTTATTTAAAATAGAATCAGTAACTAATTTCGCGGAGGCTCGTTTTAAGGGAACAATTTCGGTCCACTTACTAAAATGATCAACCATAACAAGGAGATACCGACTTTTATTTAACTGACTTTTCGGAAAAGGGCTCAATAAATCGATGCCAATTATTTCATTTGGAAATTCCGATTTAATGCTATTTTCTTCAATAATAGGTAACGGATATACCGGATATTTAGTTATGGAGTTTAATTTACGATAGTCGATCGCGAAACGCCACCTTTTTGGATGTGTTTATGGATAGTCATTATTTTTCTTACATAAAACTACCGTGCTAGCATAACTACTTGAGATGGGCGTTATGATCTTTTTACGTAGCATATCGCTGATGTGCCATTCTATAATTTTTTCTTTATTTTTATCATACCGGTATGCTTTGTGGTGAACTGGCATTGAATCTCCGGTGTCAATACTATGGTTAGAAACTTGAGTAAATCCTGGAATATCACTAAATAACGAAGCCAATTCACTTACCACTTGTCGGATTCTTTGTTGCTCTTCATTAGGCAGGTGGTCAAGGTTTAACATCGGCGGCTCCGATTTTTCTTCTCGAACTGGTTTCATCGTCAGCTTAAGGGACTCTTCATTAAAATCCAGCGTTGCTTGTGCCTCTGAAAGAAAATCTATTCCTAAGATAATGTGTGCTTGCAGATTCTTTACTATAAAAAACATAACCTTTACTTGTTCGTCCTTGATACGGACGTATAGCGGTAATTTACCTATGCACTTACATCTTTCTCCTTGCGCAGCTAACACTGTCGTATTATCCGAATTATATATGCGGTATTTCCGAAAATACTTCCTAAAAAAATCTTCTGCCACACAGGAACACTGCGCGCCTGTATCCAGGAGTGCGGTGGCTGGGATATTATTCACCAACACTTCAATCTTCGGAAGAGTCAAACTTTTCACCATTACTGTATTTAACTTGAAGGAAGAGGGGTTTTCTTGGCCTTCGGATTTCCGCACCCTCCCGTCAGCAGAAATCCGTTTTAGTTCAAATCATTTTTCATTTCCATGCTTTCCTTCTTTTTCCACTGGCCTTGAGACTTTTTTCCTGGATTGCTATTGAACTGTCGACGTTCGCCGGCTGTTTTTGGATGCTCGGGTTTCCTTGCCCACTGATTCGCTTTGCTTCCGTAGCCGTGTGCTTGACTTTGCTGTGGTCTTGGCGCACCAAATTGGTTTCGTTGTTGATATTGACGTCTTCTTTCAATGTCCGCCGTTCTTCTACTTTCAAACTGGATTGCTAGCTCGAATAACTTTTCCAGTGTAGTCGGATTCCTTAATTCAATAAAGTCTTGCACTTGGGGAAGTAACCTCGGCAAAATCACTTGAATTATCTCAGGATCCGGACGGTTTCCATACAAGAGTTTGAAGACGTGAATTTTTCTTAAAATAAAGATGGAAAGATTTTCGATTCTTTGCTGATATATGCTGAAAAATTCCGCTTCTAATTTCGCACGATCCCTTACGACAGGGAAGGCTTTTACTAGGGCAGTCTTGAAATTTTCGTAAGTATAGGTGGGACTTCCTGCTTGACCCAAGAGACTTCTGCCTATGCATTTGAACCAATTAAGCGCTTGGACCCTCAAAGCGCTGGTAACTAAGGTCACTTTTTGGAACTCGTGCACGGGATACATCATGAAGTGGTCCTCCAGTTTTTCCAAAAAACTGGTAACCGGTGAGATTCCATTAAATGTTTCTTCTGGTTTCATCGCTGCGCGCATGGTCTGGACGATGTAACCAAATCCTTCCAGGGCGGCAGCTGGCATTTCTGGATTCTGAGCCGCTTCTGCAGGCAGCACAGGTTCTTCTTGAAACTCGGCCATGGTTATTCTTCTTCGTTGGGCGCCACTATCAGGTTCAATGTTTCTCCTTACTTTCTTTGGGAACATGCACAGACCTGACTCGGAACAGGGAGCTTACTAAATCTATGTTCAATAAATGTGGGAAGTAGACAAGATACACAGGAAGGGTATACGAAACCCTTTATTTTTCACTCTTTACAATCATTTCCGTACTTCGGAATGCAGAGACCAACTACTTGTGCTCTGAACGTAAGAATATAAAAATATTTAACTAAACTCTAACTTAACTTTGGAATAATAAACAAGGGCCTACGTGGAAGATTGGCCGTATATTAACAGGAAGCCGTATGTAGTACAGAGAACTGTTAACACTACAATACGTTTAAAATTATCACGAGGATTAAACCTCTGGCCTGGAAGGCAACCAGCAACCGAGTAAAACTGCTAAGGTAAGCGGCCTGCTTCGACTAACTCCTTCCTCTCTTCTCGCTTGGCAAAAAGCCACAACTTAAGTACTTGGCGTTCGCCAGACAAATTTTGCATAAATAAGTTAAAGCTTTTAATTCTGGCCGGAGGTAGAAAATAAGAAGTGATAGTAAAGATTTAAAATAAAATAAACGTTAGTAAAACTTAAGATCCTTACAATATTTCAAAATAATTGCTGTAATAAAATCATATCAGATAATTTAATAATCATTTATCATTCAAAATGTTTCAATCTCTTAACATACAAATATGACAAACATCCTAAACATAATAACTGAAGATCCATAGAATCAATTTACTAATTTCTCATATATTTTACAATAAAAATGAAGATTATGTATACATTTTTCTTTCCGCGCCTGATGCATTAATACCATTTTTGTGAATAAACTCATCATGCATAACTTATTCGTTAATGAAAATCAGGATATACGTCAATTTGTTTTTCTTGCTAACGCAGTGAAAAGTCCTATTTCTCACTTTCCCAAAGGACATTTATTCTGGAGGTCTAGAATCCTGCACTGAAGCATTTTATCCACCACCAAGAACTGTTCCATTTTTTCAATTTATTTCTGTGCAAAGTGCTTTCATCCGTGTCCTAATTTTTCTAATCAAGAAGTCTGTAGGATTATCCCGAAGCGATAACAGTTTTCTTTCCTCTTGATGGGTCCCATGAAAGTGAGAAAACAAATTGGTAACACTGTATGGAATCCGCTGATGGTGATAAAGATTTATCGCCTTGTTTATGGCTCTAAGCGACACATCGCTTCCCATTTCTCTTTTATTATCTGAAGATAATCGCTGAGTGCTTGGTCGTGTATCGCTCCCCTTTATGTGGTAAGGACTGAGATGTATAAGCCTCGCATTCAGTTTAGCATAAGTTTATTGTTCTGTGGCTGTTAAAATAACAGAAACACTAAAAGCAACGTTGTACTATTTGTCCACGTACTCTGTACCAGATTGATGCAGTTTTAAATTTCACCTGCAATCTGATTGTGTAATGAAAAATATTTTCTAGCATGTGTTTGTTAACTTTGGAAACTTCATCATCATTTGGTGGCACTGCATCATTTAGTGGTATCACTACTGAGAGCACTTTAATCGTATTTACGCGTTTGAAAAGGATCTGTTTAATATTCAGTTACAAATATACAAATTCATTTCAATTATTTTTAAACTAATTCTATCCTGTTGTCTCGATTTCTTCCAGCTTCCTCGTCAGAATGTAAATTAGTCAGGATTTAAATGCCCAAGACAGTATACATTTGCAAACATCCATGAATCCCGGGATTCCAAATCGGACCCTTCGGTTCAGTAGTCAGAGTCACAAACACCATCTCATTTCGGCAGCACTTTTTTTGGGCACGGCAGCAATTTTTTTTTAAACACTTTTATATCCATATAAAAGTAGAGTAGAAAAGCCAAATGCCACGAAAAAAAGTTCGAAAAATGGGGATATTTAACCCAAAACTGAAATGCCCTCGTTTGATGTGATTAGTAGTGATGACGAATTTAACAGTATGTAACTTTGATATCTAACCTTTATTTTTGATCAATTATCTTTTAATATGAGTATTTCTCTCTCTCGCCGTAATTAAAATGGTAGAGTTTACGTTTTAAGATTTGGAACTCGTTTTTTTGTGCTAGTTCTTTGGTTTATATAGCATGAATTCACACAACGTGACCTATTTTAAGAACTTACCGATCGTGTTCTAACGGGAGTTACTTGTAATTGTTTCCTTTCAAATATATAACTCTATTAATAAAACAGTAGTGATAATGTTTAATTTACTAATCGTAATGAATTATAAATATTCCAGGTTGGAAAGACTTTCCGGAGTAAAAGAGGTATTGATGTCATAGATCGAAATCTGCAAAGCAGTTCCATTGGAATAATGGTGCGAAACGTTACAGCCAAGAGTAAAGGCATCCACAATTCCAGCCGGGGATTAATAATCATAGCTAATTGTCCAAACATTACTCAACTAATCCGTCAGTACATGGAGAATGCAAGTAATGCTGAAAACTCTAATCCAGCTGATATTTCAACGAATGACTTCAGTAATTCTCAAAAAGATGCAGTCATCTATATTGTTGTTGTTCTTTTCTTCTACTCCTTTTTCATTGGATTTATGATGATTCGGTACATGCAAAAAGAAGCAAAAGAGCAACAAGAATGCAAAAAATACAGAAGATACATAAATATGGCTCAAGATCAGTATCTGGCATCCATGAACAGAGCAAGATTGGCAAACAGACTTGCATTACAGGCATTAAATACAGTGAATGCTATTCCTCAAACTTCTCAATATGGAAGCAAAGTCACATTTGTATGACTAAATAATATAAAGTAAGAACGTGTTCATAAAGAATTGATCAGTATTAAGCATACTTTTTAAAAATACTCTTACCGTTTAATTTTAATAACATAATTACAATTTATTTTTTCATTGCTTCAGTTCATCAAAAGAAATAAAAGTATAATAATAATAATAATAAAGATTACAAATAAATAAAAAATTTTCTTCCAAAAACAATCTGAAAAAATATAATTTTCATCCAGTTTCTTAATAGATAAAAATACAAAATTGTATACATTCCATATGTAATTATTCTCTCAGATACATAATTACGTGTATTTCTCTGTTCAAAATGTTCGCGAAAAATTTGTCACGTGAGTGAAACTTCCAATACTTAAATTTGTTTATCAGAGGGTGTCAGCGTCCTCTTTGTAGATGAAATGTATGAAGTTACCAGCAACATCGTTCAGGACAGTGTGGTTTCAGGCTGTAATGCAAACGGAGTTAAAGCATCTTTCACACACACCCCCCGGTAAAGTTAATTTCACTTACCAAGATGGCTCTAAGGCGGCAGCATTTTTAGGCAGTGAAACTTCCTTACGGGTATTCTCCGCTAACGTTTTGAACATAGAAGTACGTGTATACTTTATATATAACGTACACTGCTGTGCAAAAGTTACTTTCAGGCACAAAAGACTGAACACACTGCCAAACATTTCAAAAACGTACAGCAATACCTCGTGTAGTCCGTCTTCGATCAGCCCGGATTCACTCTACTCCAGTTTGTCAAATTCTCTTTCTTGCAATTTTTTTTTTTTCGGATTTATTAACATAGATAAACAATACATACACATAAAATAGGAGGACAACTTAGACAACGACGACTGTGTTGAAGTGTCTGTAATGAGAAAACAACTCCCATAAACTATTAGGATGGAGACCTGGGCATATTAGAAAAGCTGATTTCAATATTAAACGTAGCCTTGCAATTCGCCAGACGCTAACTAATATATTGTAAAGAAAAGGAAACAAAGAAGAGACTCGTGCAGAAAATCGATATTGGAACTTTTAGAGAATAAAAATTATTACGAAAAACAGGCACTTTTTAAATTTGTTTCTAATAAAGGTATATGAACTTCCAAATCACATTTTTATTGTAAAACAAGGGGGGGGGGAATGTGAAGCTAAATATCCATATTTTAATTATGTCATGAACTTTCTTGATTTGACAGGTTTCAAAGATATCGGAGAAACCGATTACTCTGCGAGGTATTACTGAACAGTGCAATACGATATACTGCAAATTGATCCATATGTATTAAAATACAAGGAAAGCGATTTTAAAGAAAGATACACAACTTCTGATATTTTTTATTATGCAAAAAGATAACCGAATAAAAAAATGGCATCACGTAATCTTAGACATTCAGAGCATCTGCAAATACATTTGTAAATTAAACATGGATTAAATTATTATTGAAGTATATTAGAACAATTATCACAGAATTAAAAGATATTGCATGTTATTACTAAATTAAATGATGAACCAATGATGTTCGAGAAGGTGTGATGTGACCCTGCAGCCATTTCATATCCTTTCCCTTTCTAAATAAATGATTTTTAGCTGTGTGTGATTCAGATTATAATCATATGTTACAGGCAATGTATGAGACGTCTGCTTAAATACTAGAATACCTAAGCATTTCATAGAATGCCTGCTGATTTTAAGGCTAAATATGAAATATGAGAATTATTATATACTTTACCTAAGCATTGTATACAATACCTAGACATTCATTAGAACGACAAATTCTATTTAAACAAGGCAATTATTTAAAAGACGTTAATTGCTCAAACATACAAATGTTATTTTAAAAAAGTAACGAAAGACTGCTATAAGATGATCCTTATACATCATAATAATTTTCTATTCTATCTACCTGATAACTTCCAGCCAGAGGACGAGTCTCAGTAGATCGCAGTATGGTGGCTGCACTACTTACAACACCCAGACCAGTATCTAAGTCATCTACAGACGATTTGGCGCCTGCACGTCACACCTGTACGGTATGGATTTCGAAGCGAGGACCACGTAGTCTCAGGAATTGAATTCAGAAAAAATGAAAGGTTTCACAACAATGCCCTTTTCAGTATTTTTTTGTTTTTTCTGGAAGGGTTTACAAAGGTGGATATGCCATTTGATATCATTACGTGTAACTTTTTAAAGTTCTTTGAACATTCCGTTACGTTCTCCGTATCCAACAGCCAAATGAGTTTCATGAAATAACTCAGTGTCCGAGACCTAGTACTGAAGCCTTCTTTAACAGAACAAACGAGTTACACTTTTTTTCCCACAAACATCACATCACAGCTGATTCTGCGCCCTATAGTCCCGTTATTCCTTTTTAGTAGTCATTTTAGCTTTTTTTACATCATTTATTAACTTCTGGTACGCAGTCGTTATTCGAACACATCAGAGATGTATTTCACACTTTTCCGGTTTGTAATTTGGCATTCTATGGAATGCTTAGGCTATGTGTGAAACGTTTTTAATCACTTCATACGTTGCCAGCCAGTTTTCGGCATTCTGTAAAATGCCTAAATGTTCTAGTAAAACACCTAAATGTTCCATTAGAATGCCTAAATGTTCTATTAGAATGCCGGATTTCATACTTTGCCGGTAGCATGAATAAAAAGCACTGGTTTTGAGGTACCTGATAAAATTATTTTAATTGTCAAGTTTTAGTGAAAGTACTGAAGAACAGCCCACAACTTTTCAAGAACTGTAAATCAGTTGTTCATCAACAACTGATTTTCAGTTCATTGATCATACAACTGCCACTTCTATAAGAATCAGCTCCTGTGCAAACTTAATGAACAGCAACATAAAGATTTTTTCTTCAGAAAAAGGCACCAAAAACCGTCTGTGGAGTAAATCATGATTTATGCATGAATAGAATGGTCAATTACTATATATTTGTCCAAAAAATATGTGAAGAATTCCAATATTTATTGATTTCTGTAGCAATACATTTTGCCTGGCATATATTGATTTTATGACGTTAACTGTGAACTATCCGTTGAATTAAATTTAAATTTTTCTTGCAACAAAATTACATTTCCTTATTTACCGTTTTATATTAAGCAAAAGCCTTGAATTAATATTTCATTAAAATTACAGCTTTAAGTTTTATATATACGAGGATGGATGCAAAATAGATAAAATAATAAAATACAGAGGTAATAAAAAACTATTTATTAACAATAGACATAAAATACAAAAAAGGAAATTAGGAGGCATACTTGACAATCGCCTTCCAACATAATCACTATATTATGCAGAACGAGAACCAACTTATTTAATCCGGCTTGGTAGAAATAACATCTCTACCCATTCAGCTATTTTCACTTCATTGTCTGAAGACAACCTTGATCCAAGTAATAGTTCCTTCAATTTTTGAAAAAGGAAATAGTCACTGGGTGCCATATCTGGACTTGGCTCCAGACTTCCTGCTTGAAATTCAGCAGAGATTCTTGAGTTCGGCGAGCAGCATGGAGCCTGGCGTTGTCATGTAGGAGAATGACACCATCACTCAACATCCCAAGATGTTTGCGTCGGATAATTTCACGACACCTTGTCAAAACGACACAATTTAAGTATCGATGGTATGAATCGTAACGGTATGAAATACGCGGTTAGGATAAACACCGCATGAATCCTAGAATATGGTTGCCATCATTTTACCGGCAGAGGATGTAACTTTAAGCTTCTTTTTGGTTGATAATCCAGACTGTTTCACTCCATAGTGGCTCTATTGCTTGTGGGAGTGAAATGATGAAGTCATGATTTGTTTCTGGTTAGCGATGTGATTAGTGAAGTGCTGGCTGTTAGAATGCTAACGCTGAAGAAACCTGAAGCTGCACATAATTCGTGTGGCTTTGCGCTCCTCGGATAACGCAAGTGGTAGTCAGCCGGCACAATCCCTGGAATATCCCAACATATCAGAAAGGATACGTTACACAGACCACAGCTCATTCTCAACTCTGACGCGATTGCAGGCACAGTTACCCGTTGATCATTTCTTTAACTCATGCCATGTTGATTTTCTGTCGTTGAAGAACATGGACGGTGCTTGCAGCCAGTTGCGGTTTCCCACAACTTTTTTGTCCGAGCACCATTTCGTTACAATTTCCTGAATTTTCATAATTTGACAGTGAATTTCAGACAAGGACACATTTTTTGCCTATAAGAAAGAATGACGGTTGGCATTTCGAAACGAGACCACTTTTCTAAACGTCTTGCATTTTTAATCGCTCTAACGTGTCTGCGAACTTACACTACCTACCCGCCCAACCGCTGTAAGACAATTAGCGCCATCTGTCTACACTTTTGGGGAAAATATTTCCTCCGCGATAATTCACAATAATTACTTTCTAAATGCTGCAGCTTGTAGCCTTTCTTTAAAGATCCATCTATGTATATATATACCAACACGTTAATGACTTAAAATTTTTAATAGAAATACACCTATGATCCTCTAAATATTGCTTTACCTTACAAGTGGTATGCCAGTTTCGTACATATTTTAGCGGATGCATGAAGCACAGAAGGTAGAGAAGTACGGACATTAACTTTTATTCAAAAGAGGGCAGGCAAGATGTTGACACCATTTTGCTTGCTATTGAATAAATCAATCCCTATTGGTGGTAAAAACTTCCAACATAAATTTTGATTTCATTATACTATGAAGTGAACAGAGTCTGTTCAAACTCTTCAAAATGCAATAATGTAGCAGTCACCACTATGAAGTAAAAAATAATGTGAAATACAAGCTCAAAAGTCATAATTCATAATTACTTTTCACATTGTGAATTTTACATAAAAGAGAAGTAAACAATATTTAATTCTGCTTAAGCATTTTACTCTGAAGAATTTTGCTCCTTGCTTAATGATAAACAACTGAATGTATTTTCATACACTGCAATATATGAATAGACTTTATTCTTTGTATTAGTAAATATATATATAGATAGAGTAAAATGTTAACATGATGCTATATTCCTTACGGTATGTATTTCATATTTATAATATTGAAGAGATTGTATGAACAGAATGTAACTTAATAAATTTTTAAATTGGTTTTCTGTCATTAATTTTTCTCAAAATTACCCTTTAGTACACACAAATTGCCTTTTTTTATTTAAAAAAATTACAGTAGCTAGCAAAGTGCAAAAAGGTCATTTAACTAAGCGAAGAGATGCTTAAGGGAAGCTAGCTCGTATTTACATTACAAATAAGCAAAGCCATGAAAGCACCTATGCAATCAGCCATTCGCATAATTTGAATCTGAATCGAATAGCAGGTGTTTGATGTTCTTCTCTACAATGGCCATTGATGGGTCCTGTAAATAACTATAATCTGATCTTAGCATTTTCTACGATGCTACCAAGGTAAGTTACACTTACTGGAATAATATCTGATTAAATTGCAGCATGATACAAAAAGCTTCCATGTTATAATGCAAGTGGTAGCACAAGAATTAAGCCACCTTTATAAGGCCATCCATGAGATAGCAAAAATGAAGGTTTCACTAATGAAAAACCAAGTGTTAATATAAAATGAAAATGTTTTAGATTCATGAATTTAATATTAAACCAAAAACCGTTGCATGCATTTCATACAAAAAATTATGCAAGTAAACCAAAAACAAAAATGCAGACACAAAATGTGCTGTTTCTAATTCTATATTTAGCAGAGCTAGACAAATTCCATGTGACCGACTCCTTATGAATCAAAATACAGTACAGAATTTTTTATAACGTCAGTTAAAGTAAAATTCAAACAAGAAAGAACTTATGCACAATAGCTTCCTCAGCTTTGCACTCGTTTTAATTTCTGAAAACTCTACGCCCTAGTTCTAAAGTAAGCCATTTAATATCCGATGACAACGCGAGAGAAATCCGTTCAACTAGATATATGTTATTATACGGAAGCACGACTGTCCACTAAAATCTACAGCTGTTAAGTCTAGTCATTTTGCAGAATTGATAAAACACATGCCTTAGTACTCGACTATAATACGTTTTCACATGAAGATCGAGCAAAAGTCAAACCAGTCATTTCTGCTACGATCAATATATAGGGTGGTTATAAGTTCCACCTCGATATGGTCATAACAAGAAAACTACGAAACCAAATGTAACCAAACTTGGTAATCCTGCAAAGGAGGTTATGGGAATTTATTTTCCGCGAAAAACTGAAGTTCAAAAACTCACCACCAGGGGGGAAATGGTGTATGCAATATTTTTAAATGGAATAAGACATGAAGACATTGGTTTAAAATATGTTTAATCCCTTCTGAAAAGTGTTACAAAGCATGTTCAATGTGGCGTCCACCATTTTCCGAAAGCAAGTTAAATCGCATTGCTGCATTCTCAACAGCAGCTCTTAGCATATCGGGAGAAATGTTACAGACATGTCGGTGCATCGCATCTTTCAATTCCGCGAAACTGTTTAGATTAACACGATAAACAGTGCTTTTGAGGTAACCCCATAGCCAAAAGTCACAAGAAGTGGCGAAGTGTCAGCCTATAATCCGTTCATTCGCGAAATGTTGTCTAAGTAACTGTGTGACACATGTACCAATGCGCGGTGGGGCCCCGTCCTGCCTAAAAATCGTGGTGTCTAAAATACCATGTTGCTGCAGTTCAGGTATCATGAAAAGTCTTAACATTGATGCTAAGCGAGCAGCAGTCACAGTGCATGTAACAGATCCAGCTGTCGACTGCTCTTGAAAATCGTCCAGTTATGGCACGCTCGATTTTTATCGCCTTTAAATGGAAATTTTGTTTAGGTCAGTGTTTCTTAAGGGCATAGAAGCCTGTTAAACCTGTGTAACAAAAGGTTAACTTAGATTCCGACCCTTATTTCGTTTAATACTACTGCATACACCACCATTTCGCCTCTGGTGGTGAGTTTTTTAACTCCCTTTTTTTCACGGAAAATAAATTCCCACAGCTTCCTTTACACGATTAAAAGTTTGATAGCATTTGGTCCAGTAGTTTCCCTTTTATGGCAAAGTGGAACTTTAATTATAACCACCCTGTACATCAATTATCTCCCAAGATCTGGAACTTAAGATTGTTTGTTAATCTTCGTTATATGTTTAGTATGGAAGTGAATGTTTCAAAATCCAGTAAAAGGATTAATGCAAGGCCTCAAAGCCTGAGGTTCCACCTCATAAGAAATCAAATTCAATAATTTCTCCAATGAAAAAAAAATTTTCACCACAGTTATAATAATATTTCATCACACTAAAATTTTTTTAGAGCAAGGGGATTTTAAATCACTTTCATACTGCTCAATATCATGCCCTATAACATGAAACTGTAGAAAAGAATTTACTGCAACCTCCTTGCTCTAAGCAGCGCTTAACTGTACTCTGTGTGGATGGGTTGGCATATTTTTGGAAGCGACAGTCTCTATGTGAAATATTTTAAAAGGTGTTAATTATTTGGTTCGTCCAAGCAGATGAAGTATAACGAAACTATGAATTGCTATAAGGAATTAAACTGAGAAGAGAAGTTGTTCTTAGTCTAGATAAAGTATTCAAAGAAATCACCACGAAATTTCAACAACTGCGTACTCTCATTATAACAAATTACAAACACTGGTGAGAAGCAAAGTGCATGAACACAAAAACATTAGTCTTGAAAAAGAAAAACTGCAGAAGTACAAATTCGGTATCCAACAAGTATCTCAAAGGATCATGCGTACAAGACAAATAAAAGATCTCACTAGATCATTATCCGTATTTAATTAATCAAAGAAACGGAGCTCCATATAAGCACATCTTCCTTCGCCAGCCGCTCTCCCCGGGGGGTCGACGTAGAGAACTCTGCGAAGCTACTGGCCAGGATCTGTACCTAGGCAATCCCGGCTACGGGAGTGTAAAAATTATGAACCTAGCGGTTCTGAAGGCCTCGGAATGGTCATTGGCCGGCCTGGTGGTCTGGCGAGTCCTAGAGCGGTGTGGCTCTAGTAGCCCGGGGGTAGCACCCTCTTAATAAAACCTGAAGAGAAACTTTACCAACATAGCATTTATGGCAGGTGTGGTACTTACTTAGTTGAATTAGCGTATACCACGTTTTTATAGTTGCTTCTTTAATTTTTCTGCCATTATAGTAAAGAAGTTAATTCTGAAAGTATCTATAATTATTCTCTCAGTAATATTCTATTATTAGCAATAAGCTCTTAATGTTTTAAAGAGTTTTTTGTTAATTTCAATAGCTGCAGAATTATTACATATATTTCATCAGAATATATAAATAAATGTCTTATTTATGACTGTTAATAATAACTATTTTTAAACATACTGCAAAAAGTTATGTACAGTTTTACATCATACAGAAATGAGAATTTTTTTAAATTAATAAACAAATAAACATTATTTACTATAGCTACATTAAATAAATTTTATTTACAGAAAATATACACAAAATTCCCAACATTTCCCTCTGCAAAATGAGAATGAAATGCATTGAAGCAATGTTCATAATGAAATTTCTTTAGAAATATTGAAATGCTGTCATACAGTTTATCAAACATCACAATATGTGTAGGCAATAACTGATTGCTATTTGAGTCATAAGTTTTAGTTAACCATTCCATAGGATCTTCAAAAAACTCATCAGCTTCATCAGTATAGCCATCTGCATTCTCAAAGTTTGGTTCACAGGTTAAAAATTTCATAGATATATTCTTGTGTATATAGCTATAAAAGAAAAGCAAATATTCTTAGATATAGAATTTAAATAATAGATATACAATACAATACAAAACAGAATGCTTTTAAATTCACAAGAAAAAAGCACAGGGAGGGAATAAAGCATTACTTATAATAATAAAAATGAATTACATGAAACAAAAACACCATGTGTTCATTTAAGCAAAGATTAGTGACCAGATATTTAGATAATTGAGTCAAATTTATTGGATCACAGCAATTGACGTTTCAAGGAAAACTGGCTACATTTTATATTTAGCATAGCAAAAACCATTAAAACTCCTATGCAGCAACCCTGTTCACAGGAATTTGAACCTAAGCCAAACTACTAAAATTAATAATCGTATCCATAGGGCCAGTGGTGGCTGATAGTTAATTTGGTGAAGTTTTGTCCCTTCATCAGTATAGCCAGATATTAAAAATGGTAAAATACATATTTAACATTTTTATTTATTTAGTTATTTGAAAAATTGTACATCGTTTGATTTCTCTTTAAAATACGTTTGCACAACCTTCATAATAAACTGTAAAAACTGATGCAAAATAATTGCTTTGATCAAAATATTAATATAATATAAATTGCAAAATAAACAGAGAAAAAATTATTATTATCCAAAGATCAACAAAAGCATTATTAAGGATTAAGTTAAGTATCCAATTCTATTAAAACATGCAATGGCCTATACATTAGTCAGTTATCCTTGCAAAATTGCAACACTTAGTTTGCAATTTTTCAAGCGCTTGAAATTTTAAAGTACCTAGAAATGAAGTACATTTTCAGTTTAAAGGGAAAAACCCAAATTAAATTCATTGCTATCTTGTATGAGCAAAAGAAGTCTATATCACTTTACATACACAGATTAGTACTTCAGATTTGTTCCAGCTAAACAACTGCACCAATTAATCAGTAGCCATATTACAAAAATCAACTGCAAAGGATTTTAATAATTTGAATATATATATATATATATATATACAACATAATGAAAGATATTTTTGATAGTGACATAGATGAATCTTGTGCATGTGTGATATATATGCAGATACAGCTACATTACTACAGCTAGTGTCTAGACTACGGCTAGTGCATTACTACAGCCAGTGTCTAAATACTTTTTGCCAGATAGTGCATCTATCTGGCCAAAATTATTTGGAGACTGCCCTAATCACCTGACAGGTGATGTGATTTGATGCTTAGTCAAAAGCAATAAGTGTTGATGGTGGTTTACGAGTTTATTTAAGCATTTGTGAGATAATGTGTAAGTCAAAGGAGTTTAGTAACTTTGATCATGGCAGTATAGTGAGATGCCACCTTTGTGGAAAATTAGTTTGTGAAATTTCGGACATTCTAAGCCAAAATCCACTGTGAGTGATGTAATTGTGAAGTGGAAATGTCGAGGCAGTGGACCTGCAGAAAAAGAAGGGGCAAGGCGAAAAAATTAGTGAGTTCAGCCATAAAACTAAAGAGTAGTGAAACAAAATCGCAAGTCCTTGTTGGTTGAAATCACTTAGGAGTTCCAAAATTCATCATTAATCGTTAATGCTAGTCGCAGAACTATTCATCGAGAGTTAAAAAAACCTGGGATTCCATTGTCGTGCAGCTGCTCACAAGCCAAACATGAAACAACAGAATGCGAAGAGTCGATTGCAATGGTGCAAAGCTCCCCGTCATTGGACTGTGGACAAAGCCAGACAAATAGCTCTACCAACTAAGAACGGCCATGCACCACAACCCACAGAATCAAGAAAGAGCTCTTAATCTGTCAATCCTTCCTGTGTCCAAGCCGGGTAAGTTTTCCTGTGTTGAGTCAAATTAAGCTGCAGGCTCCATTCCTGGTGGTGCCCTTCTGTCAATTCCTTTAAGTTTCAGCTTTACAACCATACTTCCCCAAGAACCCAAAAGCTTTGGTTTCCCGGAAGCTGCCCGGCGTGTCATTTGAGGAACACAGCCAGATCGCTGGCTGGTATCGTTTATGGTCAGAACTAGGGTGGCATGTGGAAAAACGTTCTTTTTGAATCATAAATCGCACTTTAGAATCTGGCAATCTGATGGATGCGTCCAGTTTGGCCAGACGCCTGACGACTGCTTCTTAAGTGATTGCATTGTGCCAACTCTAAAGTTTGGTGGTGGCAGAATCATGGTATAGGGGTGTTTTCCATGATTTAGCCTGGGTCCCTTAGTTCCTGCAGCTGGAAACATGAGCTCTGAAATGTATGTGGACATTCTGGACACTGCTGCTCTCCCAACTCTTTATGGCACTATTTCAAGAAGTATCATTTCCCTTCTAGAAGAATACCTGCTCCATTTACACATCGAGACTTGCACAGCCATGGTTTGACAAAACGGGTGTTCAAAAACTAGACTGACTATCTCACAGCCCTGATTTAAATCCCACAGAACACCTTTGGGATGAATTAGAGAGCTGATTACATAGACAGCCAAATCTACCTTCTTCACTACCAGCACTCCTTGCAGCTGTAATGGATGCGTGGAAATCAATTCCTATGGCCACCTATCAAAAACTGGTGGAAAGTCTTCCCAGACGTGTGCAAGCTGTCATCAATTCAATAGAGGAGGCCAACACCATATTAATATATGCCTCATATCTCTGAGTCCGTGCCACTGCGTGTCCAGATACTTTTGGCCAGACAGTGCATAAAGATGAGGAACAACTGTGGCTGTATTAGCACTCTTTTTTTTTTTTTTTTTTTCCTGGTTCAAAAAATGTTCTTGAAGCACTGCACACACATTTTTCTCCCCTCCTCAGACACAGAATTATATATAGCAGTAGGAGCAACGCCGTGGGCAATATTTTAGCAGAACAACTAGGGAAAGGAGAATGTGTATTTATTCCTATTAGTTTCAGTTTGCAAAATTTAATATATTATTGGCTGTGTAAGCACTGCAGTTACTTTTATATTTAGTTTGTCATTTCTTGAGATGCAATGATTTCTTAACTTCTGCAATGCTGTAATGTGTGAACGTTTTCTTTGGGGGGGAGGAGGACTGTCTATCAAATCCAGCTCAGAACTTCCATTTAGAATGTAAGGATTGCTGTAACCAAATATGCTCATGCTTTTCTATTCTATCAAATATATGCTTATTAAATCCATCGAGTTAAAATTTATGTTTCAAATTAGGTGATCCAGTGGCTAGAAAGTCAAGTGTTATGTAAGACTAGTATGACAGAGATTAATTTCAAAATTATGCAGTTTATAGAGATATATTATAAGCATGTTACTATTTTTAAAATAGAAAGGCTGAATAACTAAATTAAATAAGTGACTTAATGGTGGGAATTATTTCAAATTAAAGTTAGGATTTCAATTCCCACATTCTTTACCTTAAACATATATAGTATATTTGCATGTGTGCATAACTTTATAAAATGTGCGACATACATTTCAATAATTACATATATTTTATGTAAGGTTTTTCACATGATTTAATAATTAATGCAGTGTTCAATTAAATTTCAAAATATTAAAAAATTTATATAGTCATACTGTTCCCTTTTGCATCTTTTCTCTTTATTTTCCCTTAATTATTCATAACAAGATTAAACGACAAGCAAATTATGGTTTTACATCAGTTATTCAAAAAAGAATTCTAATGTGTTAAGAGTTAGCATAGCTTTTTGATATCAAAACATTTCAAAAAATTAAATTTTACTAATCAGAATTTTTATATGATAACAAAACATTTCATTCATAAGTATTTATTAGTCATAAGAAATATACTGCCTTTTATTTCGTAATAAATTCTAAAAGGAAAAAAGAAGGCAATTTACCTATAATAAGGAGTTGAATGACATGGCATTAGAAAAAGAACATTTGAATTTTCAGTTACTAAATCAGCTAAACGTAAAGCTGCATCTATAGACCCTCTTTGATGAAATAAACCCATGTAAATAGATAGTGGAATATTAACTAGTAGAGTTGCTGCTATCAAAATAACATTAAAAGTTTTATTCACTTCATATCCAAAAACCCGTAGTTTGTTAGTTGATATTCTATACATAACAACACTTGACGTCATTAAAGCGATATGCATGATAGGAAGAAGGAAACGAAATTCCTTGTGACTTGGTATGCTGAAAAAAAAAAGTGCATATATAACATAACGCATATAAAACATTAAGTTATTAAAGGTAATTAAAAGACTTTATTACTGTATATACAGTCAAAAGTCGTTAATTCAGACACCCATAATCCGGAATGATCTATAATCCGGACCTCAAAGCTACAAACTTTCTGCGCATGCGTCGCGTTGACGCATGCGCGTAAGACCTTTACGGCTGCGAATTTGCGTGTGGGCGTGCGCAAAATACGTTTACGAATGCGCGTTTAATGTGTAACAGACGGGATAAGCTAAGCTAAAATTATCTGATTATCTATTTCAGTTAATGTTGCAGATTGCGTTGTTCCTTAATCTTCGAATTGGATCCGGCTTATTATTTTTTGCAGACTGTTAGAGCAATTTTATAAAAGTAAGCTTGAATTTTCGATTATTTCAAATAGAATTTCCGATATATATTTACTAATATGTAAAGGATATACAAAGCGAAAGTATCTTTCGGAGTCCATTTAACAAAAAGTGGAATTGCTGCAAAAAATAAATAAAGGCATATCCTTTGTTTATCTAAACTTTAACGTTTGTTTATCTAACCATTGTTTATCTTTAGGCGTGCAATGAATTGGAAGTTGATCTGTCAGCACTATCCTTATCTTAAGGGCAGATGTTTTTATTTTATTTGGCTTATAATTGCTTACTCAATGTAGTATTTCATCTCGATGTACTCCGTCTTTGATATGATTTAAATCAAATGCCTCGTCATAATAATTCGCTTCCGATAGCGAAGAAAGTAACAGAGGTTATTGAAAACGAAAAAATTTCGATTGACAAATTAGTCGGTATTCTCGGCACAGCAATTATAGGACTTGAACAGCGGAACTTTGTAACTGAACACGAAATTATGTCTGTTTATAGAATTAAAGAGAATGCATTATCACATAAAAAACGAAGCAACTTAAACAACTTACATTGAAAGAAATGTTTAATAAAATAAACAAATAAATATTAAGCTTTTTTTTGTAAATTTTGATACCCTTTAGATCATAATTGTTCTTTATTTCGTAAATTACGGTTTCATATTTTTAATTTTATAATTTCTGCATGCCATTTTACCAGATTTAAACTGATGATCTATAATCCGGAAAAATCGATAATCCAGAATCGCCGAAGTCCCGACGAGTCCGGATTAACGACTTTTGACTGTATAAATACCATGTGAAGATTATGAAAAAAAGCAAGTGAAATTTCTTATATACTTAAAGTGCAAGCAATAAAATTAAAAGAAATTTAAATATATGCATTTCTAATTTTAAAATAAAATATGCTACTGGTTCTTCAAGATAAGAACAATTATATTCTTTGGTAACCTTTTATATACATCATAATCTTTTTTATACATACATTACAAAGACAGTTTTGTTACTGAAGATGCTTATAAACTAAAAATTGCTTTAGTAATCCGAGTCAGCAAATATATTTGAGATATAAATACTTTTAGCAATAAAATTAAATTTAGATACTTTGCTTTTATTAAAAAGTAGTTCAATTTCTAAAATTTGCTGCCCAGATAGGAAAGTGGTTAATAACTCTGACTGCCACATCGAAGTATCCAGGTTCAAATCCCGGAGAAGACATGGATGTAAATTGCCTGTCTCTTCGTAGAAGGCAATGGTAGCTGCCTCTAATAATTTTGTGCATCTCCAACGTCAGATGATGGTGGTTCAGTGAGTTCACTAATTTGAACACTTTTACGTTTTTAACAATATTTTAATTACTATATACAGAGCGTATTCTTAGGCCGCCGCCTTCAACATGAACAAACTTTATTCTCTCTCAACTAAGCGAGCAACAGCGCCCTCTAGCCTTTTTCTTCAAATTACACAACACTCCCCACCTGAACTCGGTGGAGAGTTCATCTTTCAATAATATATTCTAGAATATTCAATTAATATTTCGACAATAAATCCTGGAGAAATGGTTAAATATAACAAACATGCATACATAATTATAAGCACATAAAATTTTACAAAACATTAAATAATACCTATCAGCAAGGTCAGGAGAATCAAACCTAAAAATACAAATACAAACATTAGTTAAGTTCCATATTATATAACAATTGTATAGGCCTTTTTAAGGTACCAGTAGGTGTTTTAATTATGCAAGATCTTATTTTACCATCTCTGCCTGGCATTAATTCCAAAATTTTACCTATTGTCCAAAGATTTCTGGGATGTTTGTCGTCATGAATCAAGACAATATCGTTGATTTTAAACTGAGATGCGTTAGAGCGTGGAGGACAAATATTGGCAGATCTCAGATTAAAAAGATACTCTGATCTCCAACGCTTCCAAAAATGATTTAAAATATCTTGATGGTATTTATATCGTTTAATAATTGAATTTCTTGACCCAATCAAATTATTTGATGTTATTTTATTAGCAGGCAGAGATAGCAATCGTCTACCAACCAGAAAATGAGAGGGTGTTAGTGGAGAAGGTTCATTGGGATCGGTAAACACGTAGGTAATTGGTCTACAATTAATCATTGCCTCGATTTCAATGAGCACTGTTTCAAGCTCTTTCACAGTAAGGGATGATCGACCAATAATTTTTCGCAAGCTGGATTTTATGGTTCGTACCATACGCTCCCAAAACCCTCCCCACCATGGACCCCTCTCAATAATAAATTTCCAATTTATGCCTCTAGCAGAAAATAATTCTTTCACAGATGAATCACTCAAAGTTTTAAAAATATGTTTTAGTTCTTTATCAGCTCTTTTAAAAGTCTTGGCATTATCGGAGTACACGGTGGTAAACAGTCCTCGGCGAGCTAAAAATCTTCGGAAAGCTAGCAAAAAACTTTCAGTGCTGAGATCAGTTACTATCTCTATATGTAAGGCACGAGTGACCGCACACGTTAACAACAGCATGTAAACTTTACCTTGCCTGTCTTTCGTAAAAAATGGACCAGCGAAGTCCAACCCGGTCACAGCAAATGGAGGCGCCTCTTGGATTCTGTCTGGAGGAAGTGGAGCGATATCCTGTACCCCAGGACGAGCACTATATCGTTTGCATATCACACATTTGCTGATGATAGTCTTAACACGCTGTCTTCCCTTAATGATCCAATATTTGTCTCTGATCTGAGTTAGTGTCGAATTAACTCCAGCATGGAATACCCTTTCATGCGAGTCCATGATGATCAACTCGGTAAACTTGCATTTTGAGGGTAATAGAATAGGATGTTTTAAATTCTCGTGACAGTCTGCAAATTGAATGCGACCTTTCAACCGAAGAATTACCTCCTCATCAAGCCTTGGATTAAGGGAGTAGATGGAAGAATCGAGAATTGATTTTTTATTTGATAACTTAATTATTTCCGCTTGATACGATTCTCGTTGCGTAATTTTTACCCAATAATGTTCAGCTGCTTTAATCTCAAAAGCACTTAAAGGTCCATTCTCTGTAGACCTTTTCCGAAGCCTCCCAATAAATCTAAATACATAGGCAGTAATTCGAAGTAATTTTCCTAAAGAACTGAATTTTTCTATATGCAAAATTGGGGATTCATTGTTAATTACAGGTGCAGTCAAAATAATACTTTTTCTTAACTCCAACGATTCTGAATTTGGTTTTAATTTCTTTTGTTTTGGAAAGTTTTCAGTAGGAAAACGTAACCAGTGTGGCGCATGCCACCACAGATCATTCTTAATTAGTGACTGAGCACTAATTCCTCGAGTTAGTAAATCGGAAGGATTTTGTTTCCCTTCGCAATGGTTCCACAATTTTTTGTTGCATATACTCTGTATTTCTGTAACACGATTGGCGATAAATGGTTTCCAATTATTTGGCGAACCTTTAATCCAAGTAATGGCGATTTCGGAATCACTCCAAAAATAAACATCCTCAATTAAATCACCAAACAATTTTTTCAAATATTTATACATTCGAGCAGCCACGAGTGCTCCCATTAACTCTAAACGAGGAAGAGTGATTGCTCTTAAAGGTGCAACCCTGCATTTTGACATGATAAAGGAAGTTTTAATTTTAGAATCACTCGTACAATATCTGAAATATGCGATGGCCCCATATGCTTTAGGACTAGCGTCCGAAAATAGGTGAAGGCTTATATTCATTGGATTGTCATCAAAGAAATTTCTCTGTATCGATATTTCAGTTAAATCATTAAGTTCCTCCCGCCAAATGTTGAATTTGTCCTTAATCTCTGCAGGAAGGACTTCATCCCAGTCAGAACCGGAACACCAGATTTCTTGCATAATAATTTTTGCCCGAATAACAAAGGGTGCAATAAATCCAAATGGATCGTATATTTGGGCGATGCTTTGCAAAAGTTTCCTTTTTGTAGCAAAATCGTTTCCAGTAGAAAAGTCAATTAAATTTTTTAAATTTAACTTTATATCGTCTTCAATGGAATTCCAAATCATGCCTAAGAAATTCGATTCACTAGTTAATTTGTTGTCTGATTTCTTAATCCCATCTGAGACCCATAAATCATTTAATGCTTTAGAATTAGTTCTTAATTTTCTGAAATTCATCCCAGCATCCTTAAATATATTAACCGCATCTACAGATAACCGATATGCATCTTCAACCGTTCCTGCTCCAAAATATAGGTCATCGACATAGACAGAAGAATTTAACATTTGGAAACTGTCCGGCATTTTATCTTTATATTTTCGAATGTGATATTTTATAGTGGCGGCCAAAATGAAAGGAGATATAGTCAAACCGAAAGCTACGCGACACATTTGCATAATCTTAAAGGAGTCATTATTTTCATTAAACCAAAGAAATTTTAGAAATTTTCTATCACCTCCAGCAATTTCTATCATCAAAAAGGCCTTTTCAACGTCTCCACAAAACGCTATCTTAAACTTATGAAAATTTAACATAATGTCTAGTATATTTGGATTTAGATTAGGTCCCGATTCAAGGCAGTCTTTTAACGAATTCCTGTCCTCTGTCCTTGAGCTAGCATCGTACACAATTCTTACCTTAGTAGTTTCACTAGGTCGTATCACTGCTCGGTGCGGCATAAAATATCCCAAATTTGTATCATTATTTGGACATTCCTCCACAATTCCTTCTAATATCTGGTTCTCAATTATATTTTTATATTCCCGAAAAATCTCCGGAGTTTTACTTAGTTTATTGTGAAGGTTTGCGAATCGTTTCTTAGCTACCTCAAAATTATTTCCTAAATTATTCGGACTGTATTTCCAGATTAAATTTGCTTCATATCTTCCGTTTTTAAACTGCAAATTTCTTTCAAACTGGTCTACTATTTCGCAGTCAATATCGGAATAATCATCAGAATTATTAATTCCCATATGTTCTAATTCCCAAAAACCTTTTAAATCTTTCAACACAACAGTGTTTGTCATTACCGCTAAATTTTCAGAACAATTTTTGTTTGTTTTATTTTTCTCGATTCCTGCGGCAACCCAACCAAACACAGAACTGACTGCGTACAACCCTTCAGATATTTTAATTCTTTCAGAATAAACTACATTCCAGAATTCATCCCCTCCAATTAATATCTCAACATCTATGTTATTTTTTCTTGCGCAATCGGCGATCTGCAACCCCATATGCTCCATGAAGTCTGCAATTTGTTTACTAGGCACACTGATGGACGCCGAGGAAATAACATCCGAGATCAAACATTCAATTTTTATTTTATTATTTTGTTTCCAATTCTGAATTTCGATTTCAACGACCAGATAGGAATGATTCATTGCCTTCGTCGCACCAAATGAATAAACAGAAAGTCTTTCATAACGGATTGGAGTAAGTTTTAAATGGTCGGCCAATTTTTTCGTTATAAAGGATCTGTGACTGCCTTGATCAAGAATTAATCTAGTTAATTTTGATTTATACTTAGAACAAGCATAAACTGTACAAGTTTGTAATAATATTTCCCTGGCATTACAGTCATTATTATTATCACATTGAGGAACAGAAGCAATCAATTTTAAGTTTTGAACTTTTATTTCTTTCCTCAGAATTCAAAGTCAGAGATTCAGTTTCGTTTTTGGAATAACCTTGTTCCAACTTTTTGTTTACAAGGGATTAATTAGTACAAATCGATTCATTGTGATACATACCGCCACATTTATTACATTTAGTTTTATTTCTGCACCTTTCTGATGTATGGAATTTTTTAAAACAAGAAAAGCAGCGGTTTTCGGATCTTAGTTTCTTTAATTTATCAGAAACATTCACTTGGCATTTAAATGATTCGTGCAAATTATCACAAAAGATGCATTTTCGGTTAACTGCAGTATGAAATGCAGCCGTGGGTGTATTTTTTACATATTTTCTAGTTTCATATTTTGATTGATCGACTCGCGGAGGCACAGGATTTTTCCTTCCGCTTAATACTAGATTTGAAACTTCCCTGCATTCTATTTCCGTTTTAATAAATTGTGTTAATTCCGAAACTTCAACTTTATCTTTCGATCGTCTTTGCCGATTAAATTCCAAAACTAAATCGTCCGGAATTAATTTTAATAATATTGGAATTAATAAATGTCCATATGAGCCAGAAGTTACTTCTAAAGTTTCCAAATTACGAATCGAAACTTCTAATTCGTCATATAATTTACGTAAAGCCTTTACGTTAGCAGAATTTTTAACGGCTTCTAAATTGAGAATTTTATTCATGAATGAATTAATGATCAGGTCTTTTCGACCATATCTGTCCTTTAGTAATGCTACACAACTATCATAATTACTTTCTGTTAACTCAAAGCCTGACACAACATTCGAAGCTTGTCCCGTTAAGAATGTTTTTAAGTATACAAATTTTTGTATTTTTGAAAGCGTTTCGTTTTTATGTATCGAATTTTCGAAACTATTCCAAAATTCATTCCATTGTTTGGGGTCTCCCCAAAATTTATCAATCATTAATTTTGGTAATTTCAGCGTACTACTCCCACTAGAACTGGAACTTACATGCAAAATTCCATTACCACTAGACTGGTTTAAATCAGAACTTTGGGGATTCCTCGCTGGCGGTACTGCGGTAACCGTACCTAGAAACTGCTTAATTTGACTACAAGCAATTATACATTTGTCATTGTATTCTTCGCTTATACTACAATCTTCTTCAATTAAGTTAACATCAATTAACTCTAGTATTTCATCATCAAGCGTTCTCAAATTATTTTTCTTTTCGGTTAATAATTCAAAGAATTCTCGTAATTCTTTAATCGAATTTTCCTCTCCTTCAATTTTTAATTTATCTTCAATCACTTTAATTAACCTAGTAACAGACGATCTCAATGTGGAACGTTTACGTTTCAATCTATCTAACTTCTCTTCCATTTTATTTAATTTAAATACACCCACGACAGCAATAATAAATACTTACTAATGTATTACAAATAATCACTAAATAATTAATTTAAGATTTCCCTACCTTTATTTGGAATTCCATTGGCCCTTGAATATGAAATATCCATTGAAATCGAAACACTTGGATTGAATACCTAAAATCTTCACAAAGCCTTAATTCCTTACGCCGATGCACCATCTAATAATTTTGTGCATCTCCAACGTCAGATGATGGTGGTTCAGTGAGTTCACTAATTTGAACACTTTTACGTTTTTAACAATATTTTAATTACTATATACAGAGCGTATTCTTAGGCCGCCGCCTTCAACATGAACAAACTTTATTCTCTCTCAACTAAGCGAGCAACAGCGCCCTCTAGCCTTTTTCTTCAAATTACACAACACTGCCTGTTAGGTGTCTTCATAATAAAATGACTACTGTTTCTGGCCTTAGTAGTGGCCACCAAAAAAGAAAAAAATTTTAAATTTTGTCATGTTCAGAACATTCTCTTAAAAGTAATAAAAGCAACAAATTCATAAAAATGCAATAAGCATTTGAGAAGCAACTGCAGAGTTATATACGACACTATCCAAAAAAAATCCGCTTAAGCTTAAAAATTGGCATAAAAATCCTTCATCTAATAATCAGACCTTTATGGTCAGATAGCTACTTGCATTGTCAAATAACTACATATTATACATAATATTTCACTGGAGTAATTACTCAAGAAAAATTGGCGGGGACTGAACTTATCTTGATTTTTCTACGTGAAATAACCAAGTTTCTGTTTCTTGAGACTCACAATTCCTACAATACAATGATTTCTATGTTTCAAGGTACAGGATTAAGATTTATGTCTTAATCCAGACATAGGAAGGGGATCACATATCAAGGTTTGAAACTAAAAATAAGCTAGAATCGATGAAAGGCACAATGAAGCATTAAAAATCTTTATCGTTGATATCTTTGTCAAGTCATACTTGGAACTAACATTCACTTTCAGTGATACTGTAATGATAAATTGAAAATAATACAAAAAATATGCAGTATTCCTTCAATTAATTAAATGAGATAAAACGGCTGTATGCTGGATTATAGTTAGTTTCAACAGTCAGTATAGTAAGTGGACAGTCAGGTTACGTAATTTTAAACAAAAAATAAGCCATATGAAAAGCACGATAACAATCAGTCAAGCACAGAACAATTTATAGAAACTACCATGAAAAGATCAAACATAAAAATGGCATGTTCAAAGCAAGAAATAAGCCACGGTTCGCAGGCAAAAAAAGCCAAGATTCAAGCTCGTGTTGATACAAGCTTGGATAACTACAGAAATAGTTGCTGTAAGAGAAATGGTAAATCATAAATCATATCCCAAGAGTCCCTGAAAGATAACCAAGAGTCCCTGAAAGATCTGACTACTTGCTTTCTTAATTGATAGAAACAATTCACATGGATATAAATCCAAAGAGTAAGGTGGATGAGTCTAACATTCAGTATCGCTGTTTTCAATATTGTCTTCCATTTACCATGATCCAAGAGTCCATGATCTAAGACAATGATCCATGATAATGACCATGATCCGAGAGTCCCTGAAAGACTTTTGGATCAAAGGTCAAATTATGCACGAGTTCCATGAAAACTAAAAACATGCAAGCACAATGATAAGCAAGACCTCACCAGCATACAAATGCAAGACAATATTGAAAACAGCGATACTGAATGTTAGAGTCATCCACCTTACACTTTGGATTTATATCCATATGAATATGCTTGTTTCTATCAATTAAGAAGGCAAGTAGTCATCTTAATGTCAATTCTTTAAACACATACAGAAATTCAAGACTAGACTCAAAATTAGAGATTAGGTCTGTTAGAAAATGCTGCTACAACAATGCAAATACTATATTGATGTAAAAGAGAACTGTCTCAAACCGAAATACCCAGAACATTAAAATAACTTCCTCAAAATATAAGTAAAGTAGTAGCTTTAAGTAGATAATAAAATTTAAAATAATATAGGAAATAGTTACTCAGTCTGTGCAAACAGTGCACATGTACAAACATTTGCAGCATAGTGCACAGACAGAAAAATAATTGGTTTAATTAGTTTAACTGGTTTAATCGTTAAAGAATTTCAATGTTTGTATCATTCAGCAAGTCAGAAAATATTCTCCTAAAATAAACTCTTTTAATAAATCAAAATATATACATAGCGTTAGGATACCATAAATCTCAGCAATGAATACAGTGTGTACACCGACTCATAAAAAACAGAAGACAAAAGTTCTATTTTTGCAGTCACGCAGAGATGAGATTCTTATTGCTCATGCGTGAGGAAGAAAACTCGAGGCGCTGAAGAAATGGGGGGGGGAGGTAGACTCACACCATCTCCCTTCCTGATTTAAAAAAAAAAAAAAAAATGAGCTAAAAATCTGAAAAAGAGGAGGGGGGAAATTAGTCTTGCATCAATCCTTTGGGAAAGTGGGCACAACATCCTGAACGAGTTTGGTAATTTGTAACACTTCGGGTAATTTCAGCACTTCTTTTAGGTGGTTGTTCATTTGCTGAATAGACTGGTTGCTGTGATGAGGCTTTATCCACATCAGTTAAACTAGAAGGTTCAGATACATTGTCTGGGACTAAATACGCAGACTTTTTAAGTAATCATGGAATTATTGTTAATTTGAAATCCAAAAAATTAAGTGACAGCATGACTAAAGTTGATTCAGATGGCAAGATATCATGGAATACTGTACCCAAAATTACAGTTTTGCAACCGTTACATGTATTTAATGATTTACTTAAAAAATATGATTCTCTGTTTCAAGATGTTTTAATAAGAATACTCTTGGTATTACACACATAATCGAAACTAAATGATCTCCAGTAGTAACTAAGGCTAGGTGCTTAGCGCCTGACAAATTGGCTGCCGCAAAAGTAGAATTCACTTATTTAGTGCAAAAAAGCATTCATAGCCCTTCTAAAAGCTGCTGGAGTAGTCCTCTACACATGGTAAAAAAACCGGATGGGTTTTGGCAGCCTTGCGGGGACTACCGTAAATTACATTCAATCGTTGTTCCAGATAATTATCCAATTAGACATCTACATGATTTTACATCTAATTTGAGAAATAAAACTGTTTTTTCAACGTTAGATCTCAAGAAGACATAGCACCAGGTACCAATGAATAAAGAGGGCATACCAAAAGGTGTGGGGCTACCTTCCCACCCCCACAGCCTCCAGTATTTTTTAACATCATGAAATAGATAGCTCATAACATTCATGTTTGTATTATAAAAGCACTCTTTTGAATTAAGAATTACCAAAAACATTTTTTTAAATATGTCATATAACAATTTAATGCTTCCAAGAGTTTTCCTTCTTGATCAGTCATGAACCTTCACTCAGAAATGTCATGATGTCACCTACCATCTTTCAAGGCTGAGCAATTTTTTTAACATAGCATTATATTCCTCCATACTGGTCTGATGGGAAAGCAAAGATTAAGATGCTTTTTGAGGTGTGTGTGAATGCTTATATCTTTGAAACTACAAATGTCACAATCAATCTAAATACATCATTAGATAGATGAAAGAGAACATTAGCAAAGAATAAAAAATTTTTAAATTGGACAAAGGGTATATGCATACTAACACATCAAAAATAGTGAAATTTTGCTGATGTCAAAGCTCCGTGCACATGCACGACCGCGTGTGAGTGGCAAGGTCATCTAGTAGACAGTCAGTGTGACAAAACAAGGCCTTGGTACTGGGATTGTGATGTCACTAGTAGCAGGTAAAGGAAAGAATGCACTCGCACCTAATTAATGCTGCATAAATCAGGAATGAGACTGCTCTGGTTGTTAAAACTCCTATTACCCCAATATCGACATGAATAGTATATTAATTCAGCGTGTTTCCTTTTATATAGTCAAATTTAAGACATTTAATGAAGTATTTCCTAATGAATTACTACAAATCCGTTTTTTAATTTTAGGTTGCTGTTAAATAATTAACATGTTATTACAAATACATGTACTTCATAAATACTATAGCATAGCAAATGTTACATAATTCATAAAAAATTATATTGAAACAACTTGACACATTTCTTTCCATTCAGATATTTTTTATTCAAAACATTACAGTTTTTTAGCATCATACGGCCATCTGTGATCTCTGATGCCCTTCTTCAGAGAACAGAGGAAGCAATTCGTGCGAATAGACATCTCAAATTGAAATAATTGCATCAGATCACACCGGAAGTGTCAATGACAACTCTTTATGAAATTTTGACTGTCAAGCTAGTGTACAGGAAATTGTGTGCGCGCTGGGTTCCAACAGGCGGCAAACTTCTATGACTGTGGGATACAAAAGCTTGTGCACTGACTTAACAAATGTTTGGATAACAATGGTGATTATGTCGAAAAATAATAAATAATCCAGTTAATAAGATATAACTGACATTTTCTAAATAAAGTTTTTTTTTAAGGAATGCGAGCCATTGTATCTTTACTTTTCGAAATGCCCTCATAAATAGTAACTAGACTTAATTGGATATAATTTTTGCAATTTTGAACTTTGAGTACTACCTCCAAAAAATCATTACATTAGATCAAACAAGAATAACACCTAATCATAAAAAAACATACTACAAAACTATTTTTAAAAATTTTAGGTGTTTCAGTACCATTCAGAATCTGATTTGCTTCCAAAAAATCATATGCATAGGGACAAAACAATATAAAATAGTGAAGAAAGTATAGATATGTGATAGATAAAGAATACCTTCCTTTTTACAAATAAGATTTAATTTAAAATACAATTACATGCTGAACAAATATTAATTCAGAAGTCAAACAACAAAAATTAGCATTATATTTTCAAATTTTACATAAAATGCAAAAATGAGTACATTTTTGCATTTTTGCAGCTGAGGATGATGGTTCGGTTAAACTATCGAAACTAGTCCTGTAAAAATTTGAAAAGATAACGCTGATTTTTGTTGTTTGACTTCTGAATTAAAGATTTAATTTATTGTATAATGAATACAGAAACAGATGCTTCTATAAAATTTTACAATGTTTTCCTTAGATGTATTTAACAATGCATCTAAAATTTCATTAAAACTATTTACATCATTTATTACATTAGGACAGTTGTTTACGTATTATTTTTAATTCTGAGTTGCCAATAAGAACACTACACTTTTTTATATATAAGTGTGTTCTTATATTATTATACATGTATAACTATATTTATAATAATATAAAATCTGAGTGCCAATAACAGTACACTTATATATATATATATATATTTATATATTATTCTTATATTATTATTCATATATATAACTGCATAAAATATAAAATCTAGGGATTTTTATATTATTATGTATAGTTTTATGTTACAATACTACAGAAGCTTCAATATTTGATACAAAGTGATTATCAATAATGAAAAAAAAACTTTAGCTTCTTTGAAAATAATTGCCCAAGTGTTAGGGAGCATCTTAGGTTTTACCAACATTAGAAATTGAGTAAAAATATTTTTTTCTGACTATGAATTGTTTTACTTGTAAGACAAGTGCAAAATGTTTCTATCAATTCTGTCTCTGCTCTATCTACACTTTCTCTAGAAGCTGAGTGGCCGAGCGATTAAAGTCACTGAACACTGGTAGTTTGGTCTGAGGCTCGAATCCCGCAAATGGGCGTTTTCATGATTTTCCCATGTGTAACATGTATACAAGCCAGTTTCCCTAATAAAGTCCTCCACAAAGGCATATCTCCCCTTAGGCAGATAGCCCTCGAGGCTTTGCCATAATCACATAAGTCAAACCATTCTCTAGAAGCTGAGGATTTACTTGATAAATATTTCAAGCAGTTATGAAAGTAAAACATCTCTTTGAAACCTTGGACAAGCCAAATGAGAGTGTCAGAATGTATCAAATTGTACGTGGGTTCTCAGCAAATCTCAATTTATAGTCAAAAAGATAATTTTAAATTAATCTAAGAACTCTACATATGCCTAGTAGCTGCCCAGACTTGCATACATTCTTTTGTTCTTTTAACCATTTCTATGTTAAACAAATGATAGAATGAATTTAAGTTTGAAAAATATTTGCTCTTTGTATATAAAAAAGAATTCTAACAATCAATTATCACTCTTATTGGTTACAAAAAGGTACAGGATTCAATAATGTAAATAAATAAATAAGAATAGAAAACATAAATAAATAAAAATAAGTGTGCAATACTAAAAAATGTGATATTTTAACAATACTAATACTTTTAACACATCTTATTTGATGGAAACCATGACAGAAATTAAAATAGTCAAGTAATGAAAGACAGTGGACAAAAGTTTATTGAAACACACCTTTTAACTTTCTGCAAGTAGTAAATTATTAGTTAACTTAATTTAAATAGAAAAGGAAAAAAAAGATCCGTTTTAAAATTAACTGAAATCACACAGCATTATTACTTTGCAGCCAACAGTATACTGAAAACATTGCTTCACATCCTACATTACATAAAAGACTATTAAATAATTTTACAATGAATATTTATACTGTTTCTAGAATTATTATAGTAAACTTCTTTTAAGACTTCTTTAACTTTCTTTTATTACCCCCTTTATTTAGAAAAATTACTTACTAATTACACTTACCTAAATATAATTAATATCCAAAAGATTAAATAATAGAATGGCTTTAACTGTGGTAAGTTAAATCCTATTGCAAATGGCACAATGTGAACACCTAAAACAGTAGGCAAACCAACTGCAAAATTCCACAAAATGTTATGGCTCCCATAAAATGAACCAATGTCGAAGGTCCAGTTAAATAAAAAGAAATTATATGGTGTAAAAATCCAGTACCCATAACACCATCTGTCTGCAATCAGTAAACCAAGCAGAAGCACCAATCTGCAAAAATTTACAAGGAAAGTAAAGATAAATGATATAAGTTAAGAACGCATTTTAGATTTTTGGTTAATATATAACATTTGAAAAAAGAAACTTTAAATTGTAATCATAAAACATTGTATATACCATAGGTGGCCATCTTTTTGTACGAAAGTTCTACAAAATGCATCACGAATGACCTGTTGTCATGGGCATATTTTAAAAAGGACGAGAGTGTGTAAAGTACTTAATATGTTAAATTATTCTTATATAGGTATCTTAAATTATAAAACAAACAGTTTATGGACTAAAATTTAAATCCAAATAAATTTAAACAACCAAATTATTAGTTGACAATGTTGGCAAAAAATTGAAGAGAAAGGTGAAAAAAATACATTTTATTACTTTTAATTAATGAGAAGATTAAATTTACATGTCTTTAACCAGTGAATCATAATTAAGTATATATCCTGACAAAGACAAAATATGTGTATCCGTCAACAAAGAATGTTGTTTAATCTTTGTTAACTTCATGTAGGAAAATGCCGATTCACAGCGGTAAATAAATTCAAACCAAGAATAAATATTTTTCAACACAGAATTTATCAGCCTAATTTCAAGAGGTCTTAGTAACTAAATATTAGTAGTTCAACTTAAATTTCAGATTACAGAGATACCCCAGCTCTTTCTTTCTCTGTATATATTTAATATGGAAAAATGCATTGTAAAAACTTCAATTTATGAAGCAAAAATACTTTTAAAATTTATTCTTTAAAAATACTGTAAAGTTTTATTCATTGGTAATTCTCACCTTTACCTTAGCATATCACTTTGCAAATCACTTTAGTAGGAAATTAATAAGCAAAGAAATTAAATTTGTTTCTATGATTGATACATTGGTTAAAGTTACATGTAAACCTTTTCAAAAGCATAGACTTTATGCATATATCAATAAATTATGGATTATTTCTCCATCTAATTTACTTAAAATGTTTATTCCTGAAAATATTACCCTTTAACGTGTTTATTCCCAAACTAAATTTTAGTACCGAATAATGGTTTACATGCCAGTTAACTGTATTAAATTTTACAGCTTAGTTCAAGCACCATCACTACTATTATTAAAAAAAGATGTTAAATGAATAATAGCATTAATAGATATAATTTATAAAAAATGTAATTTGTATGCTTTATAATTATTTAATTTATAGTACTATTATAACAATATTTCCTCTAGTATTGTAGTTAATTTTGTAGTACTAGTACTATTATAAATATTTTGTAATACTAGTTTGTAATACTATTATTATACTATTTGCTCTAGCATTGTAGTTAATGAAAAATGTTTCAAATGCTAAATTTTTGTTTACTAATACACTGACTACCAATAAGTATTTGGATACCTATGCAAATGACGATATCTGTGGTCCTAAGGTATGTCACGGACTCCGCCGGTATAATATCGTGTAGGAAACAGCATCGGCTTTAGTCGCATGCAGTTCGGAGCTCTCTGATTTCGAGAAAGGTATAATTATCAGGTATCACAAATTTGGCCGATCCTTAAGGGACATATCTAGCGATTTGAAGTACCCAAAATCGACAATGGCCTATGTGATTAAGAAGTGTAAGGTGAGAGGTTATTGTCGGAATGTTCCCCAAGTCGGCAGACTAACGAAACTGGGAGATAGAGACCGACGAGTGCTGTCCAGAGAAATTCGGAAGAACCGCACCCAACCGATGGCCCTCATCCACGAGGAGTTTCAACAGGCATCCAGGAGTATTGTTTCAATGAATACCATCCGTAAGGAAGCAGATCTGCTTGGTTTTCATGATCGTGCTGCTGCCCATAAGCCTTTGATCACAAAGTCAAACCGCGCTGCTCGGTTAATGTGGTGCAAAGCACATCGAAATTGGACCGTAGATCAGTGGAAACGGGTTCTTTGGAGTGACGAATCAAGGTTCACCCTTTACCGTTCGGATGGCAGGGTCTGGGTCTGGCGTCTACCTGGAGAACGCCTCTTGCCAGCATGCATTGTGCCAACAGTCAAGTTCGGCGGAGGTGGAATTATGGTCTGGGGGTGTTTCTCCTGGTATGGGCTGAGACCCTTGGTCCCCATTCATGGTAAGCTCAACTCCGATGCCTACTGCACTATTTTGGATGACAATGTGCTTCCTACATTGTGGCAGTTTTACGGGTTGGACCCCTCTTACTTTCAGGACCACAATGCCAGTTGTCATGTTTCGACATAAACCAAGGCTCGGTATGGTGCCAATGGTGTTCATCGAATGGACTGGCCTGCCCAGAGTCCAGATCTGAACCCTATCGAGAACCTCTGGGATGAGTTGCATCGCCGAATTCAGGGGTGCACTACCCGTGCAAAATCGGTGAAGGAACTTCTATGTCTTCTCCAAGCCGAGTGGAAGAAAATACCACTAGCTGTCATACAAAGACTTGTGAAAAGTATGCCCCGGAAGGTCCACGCTGTAATTACCTCTTGTGGAGGCTCTACCAACTATTGATATTTAATATAGTTTTTCTTTTCTATCACAGGTGTCCGAATACTTATTGGTAGTCAGTGTATTTCTCAGTTTCTCTGCTAGGTCTTGCATTTACGGCTGTTGTGCAAGTAATAAGCCAGATATTCTTTACTTGTTCTTGTGATATTAAATTCTATTTCTCTATTTTTCTTTTCCCATTAGGTACTACAAGCTTAAAAAAAAAATTAATTAAATTCTAACGCTAAGCTTTTTGAAAAGTCTTCTTTGGAAAGTGTGAAGATCCCTGTAGTGTTCTAATAGGGAAGGAAAACTTTTTTCACTTTATAAGGTCATTAAATGCTTCTCCAACAGACAAAGGGGCACACCGATGCCAACAGGCAGCTTGATTTGCGCAGCTGGGTCACACAGAAATCTTCAAAAATAATACGAGGATTAAAAACAAGTAACTGCACTGTATTACTTATATCTGCCGATTCATCACAATGAAGAGGGGAAAGAAAGACAAGAACATTTAGCAATATCGTTATATAACTGTACTTTTACATTCACACTCATCTTCTCAGTTCATTGCATCACAGTGTTTCGAGATAGTTGCAAATCTTGAATTGCTGAAATAATTTGTTTTGTTCTTAAAATCATTAAAAAGTATATCAGAACATTCCAAAAAAATTTCCTTCTAAAATTCACCATCAGAAAATGGTTTACTTTTTCTTTTGCTAAATGACAATATACTTTAAATGACGCCATAATTATAGTTTGAGACCATAATTACAGTTTGGGCGTACCCAACTGAAAGTATCAGACGAATTTGGAATTGTCCAGAGTGTCATCTCCAGGCTTTGGCAACGATTCGAAGATGATGGTAATGTGAGTAGACGTTACAGCACGGGTCGCCCCTGTGTTACAACGCTGAATGAGGACTGGTATTTGGCAGTTACTGCCAAAAGAAACAGGCGGAGCACAGCCTTAGACCTGTCTCGTCAGCTCTCTTCAGCAGAGCATGTACAGACGCTTAGGGCAGATTGGTCTATATGTTCGTAGACCTGTCAGATACGTTCCACTTATTGTAACTCACTGTCGCCTGCGGTTAGCCTGGAGTAGAGAGCATCATTGTGGACACCGCAACAGTGGGCTTGTGTGATGTTTTCCAACGAGTCCAGGTTTAGCTTGCAGTCTGATTCTCGCCAGACTTTCATATGGAGAGCTCCAGGTACCCGTTACTACCACGAAAACATCATTGAACGACACCGTTATGGTGGTGCAGAAGTGCTCGTTTGGGGTGGAATTATTCTGGGTTCCAGAACTGACCTACATGTTCAAATTGGAACCATGACAAGCCAAATCTATCGGGACGTCATTCTGGAACAACATGTACATTTGTTTCAGGGCGCCATGGGAGCACAATTTGTGTTTATGGATGACAACGCCGGTCCTCACCGTGCAAACATCGTAAGCGAATGCCTTCAATCGGAGGATATCACCCGTATGGACTGGCCAGCATTCTCACCGGACTTGAATCCAGTAGAGCACGTGTGGGACATACTTATCTGACGAGTTGCAGCCCGTCAACATCCTCCTACATGTCTACTAGAACTTCGGAGAGCATTGCGTTTTGAGTGGTGTAATATCCCCCAAGATCAGATCGATAATTTGATATTCAGCATGCCTAGGCATTGTACGGACTGTATTGCATCGTCTGGGAGACATACAATGTATTAACAATCATACTAACCATGTAATATTGGTTTTTTGTAAACAGGTTTTTTTTTTTTTTTTTTTTTTTTTGTAATTTGCTCCAGGGAGAAAAAAATCGCTAATTTTTTTAATAATATCAAACATATAGCATCTTTTTTTGCTCTTTACCTTTTTTTTAATAAATAAGCTTTACAAATAAGTCAAATTTGTTTTGCTTCTAACTCTTCCTTTGCCTGATTTTGCATTATCCTTAATTTATGGACATGAGTGTATATATATATATGTATGTGTGTGTGTAAAATATAAAAAATATGATGGCTTTGCTGTACACAAACAGGCAACCTCTAATTAACTTTCCACAATTTTAGGATTCCCCCCCCCAGATTAATACTTTCGAGAACATTCTGGCATGTTATGGAACCGCTAGTATAAATACTGAGTACGTGCCATTTTTTAGTCAGATTGCTTCCTACTATTGCTGCTACAAGACTCTGCGCTGCTCTGTCCATCTTTCTTCCCTTTCTTAGAATAATTATGACGCCAAAAGCCTACATTTCATCTTATTTAGTTTAAGACACTATTTAATATGTAATTTGGAGAATTCCATCTAAAAGAAAAATTATCTGCCATTTTAATTGAATAAATATGTGCAATTAAAAGCCAAATCCTTTTGTATCATCATTCTGCTGTATTTCACTCAGCCAAACAATGCCAGACTCTGATGCCAAGCTTCATCATCCTTGTGCCTATCCACAAAATCTATATATAGTCAAAAGTCTTTAATCCGGACTCGTTGGGACTTCGGCGATTCCGGATTATCGATTTTTCCGGATTATAATTTAAATTGACATCTTACCAGATTTAAATTCCAATTCTGGATTACAATTTAAATCTGGTAAGATGGCATGCACGAATTATAAAATTAAAAATATGAAACCGTAATTTATGAAATAAAGAGCAATTATGATCTAAAAGGTATCAAAATTTACAAAAAAAAAAGCTTAATATTTATTTGTTTACTTTATTAAACATTTCTTTCAACGCGCACATGCGTAAAGCATACATTACGCCTAGTCGAAATTAGAAAAGTGCAACCAGAAAACTATTTGATGTGTATTCGTGATATTTATAATGACAAGGAATTTGATTTAAATCATATCAAAGACGGAATACATCGAGATGAAATGGTACATTTAGTAAGGAATTATAAGCGGAATAAAAAAAAACATATGCCCTGAAGATAAGGATAGTGCTGAGAGATCAACTTCCAGTTCATTGCGTGCTGCGACGTTCCCCCGCAGAGCAGCTTGAAATTGATACACAGATTTTGGAATGGTTAGAGAAACAAAGGATAGGCCTTTATCCATTTTTTGCAGCAATTCCATTTTTTGGTTGATAGACATCGAAACATGCTTCCACTTTGTAGATCCTTTGGCAGCTCCAGAATCGGAAATTCTTTTTGACATAATCGAAAGTTCAAGCTTACTTTTATAAAATTGCTCTAACAGTCTGCAAAAAATAATAAGCCAGATCCAATTAGAAGATTAAGGAACAATGCAATCTGCAACATTAACTGAAATAGATAATTAGATAATTTTTGCTTAGCTTATACCATCCGTTATACATTAAACGCACATGCGTCAACACATTATGCATTGACGCATGCACAGTAAGTTTGTAGCTTTGAGGTCCGGATTATAGATCATTCCGGATTATGGACGTCCGGATTAAAGACTTTTGACTGTATATGTTAAAAAAGGATGAATAAGAATGTTCGTAGTAAAAAATTTAACATAAGACACTACAATAAATTTAAAAAAAAAAGGAAAATACTATAATCATAAGCAGATAAAAATTGAAAATCAGCACGGTCTTTATGTTTATCACAATTAATAAATTTTGACCAATTCAATGATAATAAGCAATATGCTTCCTTGTTTGTTCCAAAAGCAAATGAATCCATCTCTATTTTGTCAAGAGTAAAACAGTAATACTAGGGTGAAAAATCTTGTGTATTGTCATCAAATCAGCATATATAAAAATATAATTTATTTTAATTTAACCGTCTGATTACTGAAGACTCTATCCTACGACAAAAGAAATTTTACACCAGGCGAAACAATAATTCACTGCTACATTAATCAAATTTATTTTAATTTAAATTAAAACTCCGGTAAATCAGCATGCTTCAGCAAACCTAGATGCCTAAAATGCTCAGGTGAGCATTTAACATACATATGTGAATTAAAAAGCAATGAGTCTTACCTGCTTTAGATGCCTGCAAAATCACACTTTGCATTTTCATTGATGTGTTAAGCTATCTCCTTTGATCAGACTCTGAATATTCACCAAACATCCAGATGCCCACAGGGCAAATCTTCAAAGGAAGGCTGAAATTATCAAAAAAAAAAAAAAAAAAACTCTCCGAGTATCCCAGCCCTGAAAACCAAGAACCAAAAATGCAGTGTTGCGTGCATATGGATTCATAAACCATAAAGACAATGTACACAGAATCGATGATAGTTTTATTAAATTTATTTTATCAAAAGGAGCACTTCACAGTTCTGGAACTTTCCACAAAAACAGTCATACAACTCTTCACAGTATAACAGAGTGCAATCAGTAGTTATACTTTAAACTATTAAGAACGCTAAACATAATGCAATGCAAAGCGCATCTAAAGAGTGAAGCTAACCCGGAGAAACCTCATTACTCCAAACTCACAGCTACACAAAGGAACAATTATAGTTATTCAATTGCAATACCCATTATAGTTATACAGGAACCAGGCAAAATGTCTCCAAGTTTGGTGACACTTGGTGATTTCTCACCAAATTTTGTGACACAAACTAGTCGCCAAAACCATTGCTAGCTTGACGGTATCTCGCCAAATTAGTGAAATAGCCATTTACTCAATGTGAGAGTTATCCCTGTATTCTTACTTTTCCGAGAAGGTTTGTCTGTAGATTTTTCATCTTGCATTATACAGAAAAACAAAACAATTTCACGTATAACTGCACTAAATCATCTATCTGTGTACAAAGTTCATAACAGCAGGAACCATCCCGACAATTCTCCTCCTGCCGAAGACATAATCAAGTTGTTGATGAATAATGGTTGTACAGATGCTGCGTAATGTGATCGCAGTTAATGTCATCATTCAGATATTGCTATCAAATTACTGAAGTACCATCATTTGCATATCATACAGAAAATACATTGTTTATTGTGATCAATCATTTGGTTACTATGATCAAAATAATATAGTAATCTTACATATTATCCTATTGACCGTGAAAGTTACATCAAATGAACTGCAGATATTAGAATGTGTCTCTTATCCATAAATGACTCTAAATTATACTGTTTGGCAACACTTTTATAGTCATCGAATAATATGCAAACACCTATTAGAGAATAAATTTTTTTAACTGAATTAAAGTTGCCAAATAAGGTCAAATTAAAATTTAAAAATTGCTGAGTGACACAGAAATATTACCTAATACGGGACTAAGTCGGCAAAGCTACATTTTGATTTCATTCAACATTTCTAAATTAGGCATAAATGCAAATTTAGTATGATGTAGAGTTTAAATAACCCTATTGATTCTAAGGATGTGACAAAAGGGAAAAAATGCAAAATTTTTTGTTTTCTGAAAACATTTACATCAAACTAAGGTTACTTTTTTGCCTAATTTTAAATTTTATGGTGTCGTGTTCTCTTCCAATGAAGGAATATTTTCTTAATATTAACCCTGAGGGACAGCTTCAAAGAAATATATTCAAAAATGTTACAAACATTTCCTACGTAACTTCCGCATTTAGGATATTATAAACAGTTCATAACCATGGGGGACAGCATCAGAGAAATATTTTCAAAAACATTACAAACAGTTCATACATTAACTTTTGCATTAAAACTATTATAAACAGTTCATAAATAAAATTTTGAACTTCTCTAATTAAAATGCTGTGAAAGTATGTATTTGTATATTTTGAGTTATATTAAATTAGTTAACTTTCAATGCTATTTTAATTTTTTTCATTGTTTAATGCTATCAAAACAGTTGAGAACAAATCACATTAAATTGCAACCACTGTAGCTTTTGAATGCTTAAATTAGCAGAGGAATATATATTTGTTCTTCTAATAACCCTAAAAAAATCAGCTAGGGAATTTTAATTTATTCCTTTCTTAATGAAAATTCTATTAGAGACTGGTGACAGACAACAAATATTTTTTTTTTTTTTTTTTTTTTTTTTTGTATAAAACAATACTAATATGATGTTCAAAAAATTAATTTATCAATAGTAACATGAATGTAGTTCTTAGATATACTTAAAAGAGTATTTAAAAGGTATTTTAATTTGCATATACTTAAATATTTGAAATAGTTTCTAAATTATCATAAATACAACAGAAAGATGTTTCTTACTTTATTTATCAACATATTATATTTCTGCCATTTATTTCTAGCACAATGTCATTTATTTAAAAAAACTCATTTAGAATAACAAGTAATACCTATTGAATTTTACATTTACATATTGCAGCTATTAAGATAATTTTTCATTGCTGCGAACATTTAATACATAAAGAGTTTTTATTAATATTTTCCATTTTTAGGTTTCAGACACTTAGCAGTAATAACAATCATAATCAAACCATAACAATATAGTGGAATGTTAAGAACAAAACATTGTTTTGCTGCCTTTAAATCAAAATAGAAGAATGTAAATTAATTACAGAATTTAGAAAGAATAAGTTCATACCCAATTTTAAATGTCCCTTTTAGAATAGAAACAACACTTTTTCCTCGTTGTACATGCCACAGAAACAAGGGCAACCACAAAACAATGGCAGTTGGACGCATCATAACACTTGCGCCAGCAAACCATAAATATCTGCTCTTGAAAAATAAAATAATTTAAAGAATGAAAAATTAGAAGTTAAACAATATAAACAAATATGAAATTAAGGTAAAATTAACATGCCAAGCAACTATTAATTTATCTCATTTATTGTACTATATCTTATCTCATTCATTTGCACCTTGGTAGTTGAAGATGTTGGTTCGGTAAAAACCTTCGAAACTAGTCCTGTGAAAATTTGCAAATATAACATTGATTTCTGTTGTTTGATTTCTAAATTAAGATATGTACATGTATGCTTAAATTTATCTTGCAAAAATCAGTTTTCAAACAAAAGAATTTCACCCTTTGCTATGAGATGTACTAAAAAACCCTGAAATTTTACATTTCTATCATCCATTTTTAATACCTAACTGTATATGATCAAAGAATTTTTTAATGATGAAATTAACTATGATATTCAAAAATACATAACAGAAATGATTCACACATTTTACAATAATATTTCAATATAACCTGTACGTACCTTTCTATTTCAACTCTCATATCTAGAATGGAGACTAATGAGACTGATGGAAGTTCTTAATTACTTTTTGTGTGCTCTAAATGGGTTTTTTCAACTACATCTTAATTCACTGGATTATCTGTTTAAAGGTAAACATTTTGATTTAAAATTTTTCACTGAAGTATTATGTTTTTTCAATTTCATTTTCTATTCCTTAATTATTATTTTAATTTTTCTAATTAGAATTTACTTTGTTTTCTCCTGGATTTTTGTAGAAGAGAGGTTTCAATAAATTTCAAAGTTCCTCTTTCCATTGATGAAGTGACACTGATGTTGATTGAATTTCTCTTCTGTTTTTGTTCATTTTTCATTAAATTTCACAAATTTTTTTAAGTGGGATTTTGCTTGTTTGAAATGTTTTGGTTTTAACATTTAAAAATTCTTTGTTGCATTTATATGATTATTTGAAATTTATTAATTATGAATTTCAATTTCTAGTCTTTGTGAAATATTAGTTCTAAATTTCTTACTTTATGTCTTTAATGACATATATATATTTATATTAAAAATTATATTATTCATATTAAAAATAAATTATTTTTTTAATATATATATACAGGTGGTTATCAAAATAATGGAAACACCTGTGAATAAAAGTGACATTTAAGGATGCATTTTGTAAGCAATAAAATATAATCCTAGCTACCGGTATTTTTTAATTATAAGAAGTATATATTAAAATAGTATGAGGTAGCTTTAATGAAGTTGTATACATCTTGGATTTTCGCCAGAAGCAAAAAATGTCAGACCTCATAGAGTTTCAAAGAGGCCAAATAGTAGGAGCTTGACTAGCTGTAGCAATTGTGACTGAAACATCCAAGCTATTAGGCGTTTCTAGAGATATGGTGTCTAAGCATACAGCGTGGCAAGACAATCTCAACAAAGCAAAATAGTGAACAGAAGAAAAAGCTGAGTGAAAGAGATCAACAGGTATTGAAGCAGATTGTAATGTCTAAAAAGAAAACAGCTGCAGCCAAAGTGACTGCAAAGCTCAATCAGCATCTGGATTCTCCAGTGTCAATAATTACAGTTATAAAGCACCTTCATAAACAGAATATTTACAGCAGAGCAGCAATTCCCAAGCCACTTGTCACATATGGTAATGCCAAAGTGGTGCCACAACCACAAAACTTTGTCGAATGATAAGTGGAAGACAGTTATATGATCACATGTATCATCTTTTCCACTTTTCCCTACAACAGGATGGGTGCACGTTTGAAGGACACCTGCACAAGTATATAATAGTGATTGTCTCCTTCCAACTACCAAGCATGGATGTGGATCCGTCATGGCATCAGCAGCTGTGCCGTAGTTTTCTGCTGGCCAAAATCACAACCCTGCAAGGGATCACTGGGGAAAAGTGTAGAGATGTTTTAGCTGACCAGGTCCATCCAATGATGCAAACATTTTTCCTGCAGGACATGGAACTTTCCAGGACAATAATGCTCCTATTCATGCAGCGAGATGTGTCCGATCATGGTTTGATGAACATGAGGATGAAGTGAAACATCTACCTTGGCCTGCACAGTCTTCCGACCTCAATACAATAGAGCCCTTATGGTCTGTTTTAGAGCATTCGATTCAGAATCGATATCCTCTACCAGCATCTCTCCTGGAACTTTCACAATAGCTCCATGAAGAATGGTACAATATACCTCTACACAATATTCAGCACTTTTATGATTCAATTCCCAGGTGAATCCAAGTTATATTAATGCCAAAGGTGGTCCTATGCCACATCAATAAAGAATTCCTTATAAATCTAGAATATTTCCATTATTCTGATAACCCCCTGTATATATTGATAAATAAGCAAATGTAAGGAAGAACTATTAAGAATCCCGCAACTAGGCTGTAATGATTTAATTAAAACATAATTAAAGAGGAATACTCCTATTAAAATTCTTATGCTTCAAATTAAATTAAGAAATCTAAGAAATTAAAAGAATTACAATTTGAAGTCTGAATTTATTCCAATTTACAAATTCGTAATTTTTAAGCTTTATTATTATTTTTTTAATTTTAAAAGGTTTAGAAAAATTTTTACAAGTATTAAATGGTAAAAGTTAAATTGGTATAGAAAAACAGCTTTGCTAGCAATGGCCAATAGTAGTGGATATGCATAAAATTTTCACAAAAATTTTTAATGATAATTAAAGCCTTATAAATAAATAAATATATATATATAGTATATATTATTTTTTTGTCGGAGAAGTTTCTGTAGGCAAGAGTTTATAAATTACTTTGGTTTTCTACTCTTATTTATTATTTTTTTTATTTTAATTCTAGTCTTTTAATTGCTAATTTCTCAAAATTCCACTTGGTTAAATTTCTTTTTAGTAATTCACCACATTTGGTATTACTTTTGGTTTTGACTTTTACCCTTGTCTACATGGATGACGAAACACGAATTGAATGATTGAAGAGTTAGGTTTGGAGGCAACTTTCCCTTGATAAGTTTGTCTCCTGCCTGCTCAACAATCATTCACTTATGCATTTTTATAAATAAATTTTTTTAGGATTAAATAATTCTGGGAATTTTAATTTTATATTTATTCATGGATTTTGATACTTGCACTTGATTTGCATATGCTCTCAGAATTTAAATGATATTGTAGATTAGTTCGCAGCAATAATTAATCATTTATTTGTTTGCATTAAATTTCATTTAAATTTATTAACTTTAAAATTTGCTTTTTACGAATAGAGAATGTTTGTTAAATTCATATATGTATATATATATATATATATGATCTGTGACACTTGCTTAAAATATTACTCATAAATAGCAGAAAATATTAGGAAAGCACTCAGTCAATACAGTATCAGCATTCCAGAATTATAATCAATGAAATACATCTTACTTGCAAGCTTAAAGTTTCAAGGCCAACAATGAGAGGGGTAAATAACTACTTGTGATAGATCAAGATGGATAAATTACCAGTTATGATAGTCTTGGATGATGAGAGAATTAAATTATTAATTCTAATAAACCAAGCTTCATTCATATATGAAAGCTGTCCAGTAAAGACTGGAATCAGTAGTCCAAAAAATACATGCACTTAATCCTTCTGTCATGCTCAGGAAACTTTAATTTGAATAACCAAATCATACTATCAACGGCTTTCTTTGAAAAAATGTTTGAATTTTTTTTCCTTGCAAGTCTGTTCAAAATTAAAAACATCTATCCTCTACCCCTCTTCCAGCTGTAGTATTAAAAAAAAAAAAAAAAAAAAAAAAAAAAAAAAAGAAGAAGAAGAAGAAAAAAAAAAGAAACATAATTAAAAGATTACAACATAACCAAACCATAAACTTTATACCTTTCCTTAAAAGTAATCTTGCATGATGCTGGTAACATGTGCTCTCATATTATCTTTATAAAGCTTCCCTTGGTTTTCCCATAAGCTAAAAATACTTTTTTGAAATGTGAACCTTCACCAAAATTTTGTAACTGCACAAATACAGCAGCAATGAGAACACCTGGTTTCCCCCTACACTTCAAAGCTTTGAAAGTTATCTAAAAATTTTTCCAACCATCAAAAACATGAAAAATGTAGCATTGTAAAATATTCCATTTATCAGTTGAAACATTTTAGAAATTCTCATAGTTATTTTGCCAAAATAAAATCTAAACTGAATGCTATTATATTTTTTATAATCATTGGACACTTCCCAATATAAATTAAGGAATTCCAATGCAAATTGAGAAAAGTGTAAAATGGTCATCTTTCAAATGGAACAATTTTGTGATATTCTCTATTATTGGCCGTTCATTCTCCAAACATGCCAGCAATTCTACAGTATCATTTGCATTTTCTCACAGAAGATAGTATATGTCTTTATTGAACAACCTATATATGTATCCTGAAATCTGGAGAACTTTACAAACAGTATCTGAAATGCAAATTTTAAGATCTATAAATTAAATTATTTTCATATTGGTTTAAAAATCTCCAAATGTTGTCATGGAAAACAAGAGACTGAATATTATGATAATAGCAGAAAAAATCTATTTAAATCCCTTTCACAATACGAATGGTATGGGAACTTTTTTAATTTAGTTTGACTCAGGCAGTTTAGTAGGTGATTTTGATATAAAAGAAAACTTTTTAAGTTATAATTATTGTAATACTAAAATTACTAGACATAATTTATAAAACTTCTCAGGCTAATCTTTAGAATATGGTAACAGGTAGTTTGGCGACATTTTGGTAAGGCAATAAAGGTTACTAGCTAGGATGTTAGCAATAATCTGAGAAGTACACAGTTCCAGTCACACATTATTTTGTGGTGACTTTTATAATGGATAATTTAGAGGGAAAAGAAGATTAATGTAATTTCTTGCATATTTTATTTATTTTATACGTGCAAATGTTCATCCTTGGAAAGGGTATATGCAAGCTGAAGATATAAAAGCTTGCATAGTATACATACTTTTTAATGATCAGGTAATTTCATACATGTCTTTTTTACCGACTTCAAAGATTCACAACATTTTCCTGCATTTTCGTGCAAATTTTTCTATTTTATGAGAAAAATTATTTACATGTTTCATATATAAATTTGCTCTGTAAAAACAAATTTCTGTGCACGTTAGTTCCACTACTTTCTGGAAACTTCTGATCATGATTTTAGCTAATAAGCACTTAGAAACAATTTCGCACCTAATCTTCGTCATGATTAAGCACTTTTGTTCCCTAAAAGTTCTAGCATAAGCATTCGGCTAGCAGACTGTTGGAAAAAATGTTGAGTAAAAACAAAAACATGCCTTTACTTCGTAAAAACAAAATGGCGTCAAAAAAAAAAACAAAAACTAGCAGGTTGCTGTAGCAGGGTTGGTTGCCAAATTTTCGCCAAAAAATCGACGAGTTACAATAATTCGAAGATTCACCACTTCTCGTTATATATCACTTAAGAAATCTAGTAAATGTCATACTCTTTTTCAATTTAAAAAAGAAAAAAGAAAAGATCTTTGGCAGCATTTTTTTTTTTTTTTTTTTTTTTTTCATAGTACTGTTATTTAAATTTTGACATGAATCTATGGCATAAATAAGAAAAAGTACAGTCTGAAAAGTAAAAAAATGAATTACCCCAATCCTTTATCCTTCTCCCAAGGATAAAAATATAATCCACATGCAGTAAGAGAAGCTTCAGCCATATTAGTCAAAGTTCTTGAAGAACTATAAAACAAAAACCATGATGCGAGAATGTTAAAGACAGTCCACATTCCACATCTCTGTCCAAAAAGTTCCGATGCAAGTTTATAAGTAAAAAAATCTCCTAGTGCAGATAACAGTGCTTGAAAAATCCTTGGTATATAAACCTGCCAATAAAGAAGATTAAGTTTTCTGGTTTTTACACTTAAATTCATCAATTTAAACATAAATATTAAAATTTGTCTAATTAACCCATAAGAACTCATTAAATTAATGATTTATTATTTCAATTTTGAATCAAATGTTATTTAGTGAGAATTCAGAGTAAAAAAAGTAAATACTTACTCTGACTAATAACGAATCTGGGAATATACTATACAGAATATGAAACAAAAGTGGGTAAACACAACTTCTAATTCCTTTGACCCACTCCCAGGTTAGATGACCATAACTAGAAGGTGGAAAAGGCAAAAATCAGAAAAAAAATTATATATTTTTTTCTGATAGTTTATACAAATGACAAATAAAAATTTTAATGCACAAATAGAAATTCATTACGTAGAAAAGAAAAGACAGTACTTATGTGTTAATAAACATGGCCCGGAATGAAAGTTCAGTACAGACAAAAGTCATTAATCCGGTCTCATCGGGACTTCTCGTCTCGTCGGCGATTCCGGATTATCGATTTTTCCGAATTATAGAACATCACTTTAAATCTGGTAAGATGGCATGCAGAAATTATAAAATTAAAAATATGAAACCGTAATTTATGAAATAAAGAACAATTATGATCTAAAGGGTATCAAAATTTACAAAAAAAAGCTTAATATTTATTTGTTTACTTTATTAAACATTTCTTTCAATGTAAGTTGTTTAAGTTGCTTCGTTTTATGTGATAATACTTTCTCTTTAATTCTATAAACAGACATAATTTCTTCTTCAGTTACAAATTTCCTCCGTTCAAGTCCTATAATTGCTGTGTCGAGAATACCGACTAATTTGTCAATCGAAATGTTTTCGTTTTCAATAACCTCTGTGTCACTTTCTTCACTATCGGAAGCTAATTATAATGACGAGGAACTTGATTTAAATCATATCAAATACGGAGTACATTGAGATGAAATACTACATTTAGTAAGGAATTATAAGCCAAATAAAATCGAAACATCTGCCCTGAAGATAAGGATAGTGCTGACGGATCAACTTCCAATTCATTGCGCACCCCCCCCCCAAAGAGCAGCGTGAAATTGATAAACAGATTTCGAAATGGTTAGAGAAACAAAGGATATGCCTTTATCCATTTCTTGCAGCAATTCCACTTTCTGTTGAATGGACTTCGAAACATACTTTCGCTTTGTAGATCCTTTACATATTGGTAAATAAATGTCGGAAATTCTATTTGACATAATCGAAAGTTCAAGCTTACTTTTATAAAATTGCTCTAACAGTCTGCAAAAAATAATAATCCGGATCCAATTCAAAGATTAAGGAACAACGCAATCTGCAACATTAACTGAATTAGGTAATTTTAGCTTATACCGTCCGTTATACATTAAACGCGCATACATAAACGTATTATGAGCATGCACACATGCATATTTGCAGCCGTAAAAGTCTTACGCGCATGCGCAGAAAATTTGTAGCTTTGAGAACCAGATTATAGATCATTCCGAATTATAGGTGTACGAATTAACGACTTTTGACTATAACACATATAAATAGTTTAATAATTTGTTGCAGTAAGCCTCAGTTAATCTGGACACTATTAATCTAAATTTTACCTAATCCACATAATTCTAGAAATATTAATGACTGTATAATTAAATCAGAAAACATCAAAACCTTATTGCTGGTCAATTTCTACAAAAAAAATTTCTCATAAATGAAGATGTCAGTCTTGAAATAATGAGGTGGCAGATTTTCATTAAGTAGTTCATAAAAGTCATCAAGATGATGGGAAAATGGCACTTGGATACTAGCACAATTACTTTAGTTAAAGTTAACAAATTTAAAATGTTCATATTCTGACTATTATGCTCATAAGAACACTTGAAGCAAACACATACATAAAAATTCTTTAGTTTTAACTTTGTATGCAGTCTTTTTGTTGGGCTTCTAAAGTCTAAAAGTTTTGTAGATAAATTATGATATATTTTATTTGAAACTCAGTTTTAAAATATGCATTTGTGGGATTTCTATGGGGGGAAAAAACTATGGTATAATGAATATCGAAAATATTCAGAAACCTCTTTGGCACAACTTTAGTATTAGTCCTTTTTGGTGAGAAATTTGTTTGGCGACATTTTGGAGCGATAAATGAAAAATTATGATAACCTTGGTAACCCTAAATAGAGCTTCAAACATGCCGCCATTTCTGTCCATGTAACTTTAACGAATTTCATAGGTATCAGAGCTTTGATGGCAGGAGGGATAAATTGTGTGTTTTTCTTAAAGTTACTTTTGTGTTCGGAAAGCACAACATTTAAAATATTTTTTAAAAAGGCAAATTTTTTATAGTTAAAACTGGTGCTTTTAATATTACATCACATGAGTCTTGACATTTTTTCATATGTCAACTCTGCATATTATTATAAACTCCACACCCCCCCAAGGGAAAAAAAACACATTTTCAGTAGCAGGAGGTAAACTCTTGGTGTTTCCTTTGCTAAGGAGATTAAAATTACCATGGTCTAAAAATACTTATTTACCTCATATTAAGAACTATAGGGATGTGTAATTGCATGAATTCATAGATTCAAATCAGGACCAAAATCAGGTTTCATTATTGCTTTTATAACATTTTCATAATTTGTCTGACTATAAAAAATATAATGTTGCTTAGATTATGGAATATATTGCTTATAATTTAGAGTTCTCAAATTTTGTAAATCTTACAACCTAACAGCTGCATATGAATAACTTTCACTGAGTATTATTATTTTTATTAATAGTATGTTGACATAACAGTTGACTTTTTATTTTAAATTTTATGCAAATTTTCTACATTACTTAAACATTTTATCTAACAGAAATCTGAATTTTTTGTAATAAAAACTCTAAGTAAGAGTACAATTTATATATAAAAATTTGACTACATGGCAAGCACTTAGATACTGATTTCAATGTCTTTAAATGTTATTATCATAAAGTTTAGATATATTCTTATCAAGTTAAGATATACTTTTATTCTATTATAAAGTTTAGATGTACAGAACAGAAGGCACACTTTGTGCTTACGACTCAGTCAACCACTTGTGGCAAGATAACTTATCATAACAATTAAGTTCAAATGTAAAATTTAAATTCAAATAAATTTGTAGCCCAAAGGCTGCACAAATCAATTTAATGCAAAGTTGGTTAAAAACTTAACCGGCATGGAATTCAACTATCAGCAATTATAATGCAAGACTAAGACTACAAATCTTTTCTTATCTAGCAACCTAGTAATGTGGCCTCAAAAGGCAAAACACGGTTTGTTTTACAAAATAAAAATTTCATTTGGATTCTGGTGAGAAAACGGATGGAGGAAATTGACAGTAAAGATCCCAAGCATAAAATAACTCTGGTTACAAAATAAAGGAACGTTACAATATACTTTGTTTCCTGGTCGATTATTCAGTACATGAAATAGTGTAATGCATTTTTGTTTGCATCACATACAAATTATTTAGTTTATTTAAATGCCAAAACTGACAGGATTTTGCAAACATATTGACCATATTTTTCTACCTATAGATGCAACACTTCTTCTCTTCAGAAGTAAGATTTAGAATTAAGAAATAAGAAAATAAGAGAGAATTATGAATAGAAAATAAATACACATGCTGGCTAGCAGAAGAAGGATACCTTCATAAAGTACTTTTTAAGAGAAACTGGCTCAGATTCACATTACATCTACGGAAAACTACTAAAACTCCCATATAGCCAGCCTGAACTACCACTGTTCAGTGGCTATCACTCCACCACTAGTGGATTCCAATGACTGTTCGAATTTTTCACAGAAATCATCATTTACGATGATTGTTGTATTATTACCATTGGTACAAAATTTACTCATTATGATAATTTAATTTTAGCTTTTAAATTATAATCATAAATTACTTGTAATAAATTGAGGGATTAAAAAATACACACTTCTTAATATTTTTACCATTTACAAAATTTGATCATAAAAAATATTTCTAACACTGGTACAAAACTTGCCCATTATAATTGAATTTGATTTCCTTCACTTTGAAATATTTTTTTATTATCTTTTAATAACAGAATCTAAGAAACTAAAGTAACATATACTAGTTTAAAATGCATTTATTAACCTTTTGTAAATTTCATTATTCATAAGCATAAAAATTAACCTTTTGTAAATTTAAAATATTATCTAAGTACTAATATAATAAAATATAAATATGGACTAACTACTTAAAATATTAATGTTTAATACATTATATTTTGTAATTAAAAATATTAACATTTTGTAAATTTCATTACTCATAACATAATAATTGTCATAAATTCATTTACAGTAGTGTTTCAAGAATTTATCATAACAGTACTAGAAATGTTGATAATTAGAGAAAGACTGTTTATTCTGATTAAGAGCTTATTTTTTAGGATTGTTATTTAGTCTAGATCCGGTTTTGTTGACAATCCGCCATTTTTTTCCGATCTTCAAAACCGGGTCTACCTTGGCGACCGAAGTTTGTTGCCAAATAAAAAAATCGCCAAAAGGACCAATACTAAAGCTGTTCCAAATCTTTAAAATGAAAATTTAAGCAGATTCTAAACTCTTATTTCATCAATACCCCATTAAAGCTGGAACATAAATGGTAAAATCCTAGTATACGGTGCAGCCTTGGCGTGATTTTGAAAATTATCGCCAACACCAAAAATGACCCAAAGTCTATGTATATACTATACACTATATACTATGTATAACTATATATATTCTTTGAATACCCGTTTAATACTCATCGTATATGCCCCGTTTTTACTGCTCATCATAAAAGTAGCCAAATCCCGTGTGCACCGGATACTAGGATTAAACCACATAAATATCTAACGTCAGATTTTTCCTCCGCATTTTCAAACGTTTTTGGGCAAAAGGCGGCTGTACATTAATGTTCAGCATCGCGAAATACTTTTACTCTAAATAAATAATATAATAAAAACAAAAATTTTAAAAATATACAAATACCAAAATGTCATTTTATGAGATACTTCCAGAGATTGCCAATATTCATCAGGAACGAAAGCAGATTGAACAATTAATACTCCTAACAATCGAACTAATAGGAAAATCAGAAGTATGCCAACATTAAGGCGGCCTAAAAACATCTCAAATTAGTTTTCTTCGCTCTAAGGCGGGAAGAATACAAACATTTATTTAATTTTATAACTAAATCAGAAAAAGTACTGTCTTGTATAAGACATAATTTTAATGATTTTTCCCCCAATAAGAATTTATTCCTTTTATTTCAAAGCAACTCAATGAGTGACTGAAAGAGAATTCAAAATTGTTTAACACAGAATTTTTCTAAAAACATTATTTGTTTAGTTTTGCTAGCGGTCTTGTTTTGCACTATAAAAAGTCTTTTTAGCCACTAGAAAGTTATAGGTTAAAAATTGCAGCAAATAACTATAAATTTATTTAACTGTGCTCAAATAAAGAGCTGAATGTTAATCTTCATACTATTATTCATAAACTATATTTTATATGTTACGAAATTTACAAGAAACATAATTTATAATCATCTACGATGTTTCAGTAAACTAAAAAATCTACATAAATAAACCTGATTCAAAATACCAACGAAGTAATTTTTATTGTCATGATGTGAAACACAAAGAGGTTCGCACTAAGGAGTTTCAAATATACCAAAGAGCCGCACAAGGTGTTCTAAACCAAGGTCCGTAGAAACAAGGAGGTTAGAATTGAAGGAGGGAGGGTTCGCAGTTTCCTCCACTATCGGGGAATGAAACTCCGCCGAACAAGCGGCGTCCATGTTTGTGACTTCTAAACATTGCATTACGGAAGTGACATGTACGTGTTTCTAAGCTGTTCCGTGCATTTATTTTCCTGTAAAAATATTTTAAATTTATAATGAAATCCCTCGCTATTGTTGAATTTTTGTTTTAAAGTAATAAAGATGATATCCATAATTTACTATGTACAGCAAATTATTAAGAAATAGTTCGAAATCTAAATGAATGCGTATAACATTAAAGTCTTTAAAAAAAAATGATTTTTCTGCATATTTCACGAATTTTCTTAGGTTAGAAAATAAATATTAATAAAATAAAACAGATTTATGTGAATTCATTGATTTCAGTTTATGCGCATTTCATATTTATTAATCTCAAAGAAACTGCCTTTAATTAAGTTGAATTACAGAAATACACCTATATAAGTTTTTGGATACATCTTTCCACGTGTTCAATTGTGTAAATATTTTACTTAATTTTATCACTATACTGCCCAGAAAGTTTATGCAAAAATTTTTAACAACAGAACAATTTATCTTAACTTAAAAAAATGAATAATAATTAATATATAAAGAAAAGCATTGCTTTATTTAACACCTTTACAATTAATAAAAATAGTAACAATTGATTTCTTACTTTTCATGAGTTATAAAACGAATTAACTAAAACGTTCAAATTATACAATTTAAATCCTACCATATAGCATTGTATCTTAAGGAACGAAGATACCAGCTATAAACAGAAACATTAAAATGTATTTAATATATTTTGATTATAGTTATATTAAATAACCTATTTTAAGTCCTTTTTTTTTTTCACATCTGGAAAGAAAACCACATGACATTGTGATATTTTTGACATAGTTGTCATATTACATAAAAAAAGAAAATTAATAGTTACGTGTGAAAAATAATGCCCGGAATTTTTTTCGAGAATCTATTTGTGCATTAATATGCAATACAAGCTGACATGCTTCAAAAAGAAAAGAAAAAAATGTTGCAATGACAGACTTCCTTGCACAAGTCACGGTGATAACAGGAAGATGACCGCCAAGCTTCACCGTTTGAGTTGAACCTTCCCTCCTTCTATTCTAACCTCCTTGCGTAGAAAGAACAGGTTAGCTCACTTGGAGTAAGGCTCCTAGTGAGCTAACCTGTTCTTTCTAGAGCCTTAACTTGGAGTAAACAAACGAAAAGCCAGCAACTCGTTCGGCTGTGACGTCACTGAAGTTCGCTGTAAGGAAATATTTTCTGTTTTTCATCGGAAAAGTAAAAATTCTAATATTTGGAGTTGAAACTTAACTACCTAAAATATTGTTTATTTTATAGAATAAGTTTTAATTACGAAAAGTTCTCTCAGTAATTTATTGTTTCACCAAAATTCTTTCAAAATTCCTTACAGAATTTGCTATTCAAGATTCAGCTGTTTATAGCGTTACTCATTTTAGCTTCAACAGACTGAAAACCCACATTTCACAAGAACTGGAAAATATGTAGTATAGTCAGAGCTTAAATTGTGCAGGCTCCGGTACTTTTCAGTTCATAGGATAAATGATAATTCTAGCCGGAGCGCATCAGAGCCCTACATAAGAAGGCTCCGGCACTTCTTTTATGTAATTAACGAAACTACAATTTCAGTAGAAAATTAATCTCAAAAATTTTATTTTTAGCAGCAATAAAATTATATTAAAAATCGCTTATTAAATGTTAATTTACCTCTTTACATTTTACTGAATTAGTTTAATGAATAATAATCAATTATTAATTAATGATTAGATAATAATTAATAAATATTAATTGCTAATATTAATTAAATAATTATTTATTAATTATATAATAATTAACTATTTAATTTTTAAATGATAAATGATTTTAACAGTCATTTTATTTATTTATTTACTCTTGATCCTCTTTACTAACGGTCTTCCATAGGTTTCCAGCACTTCTAATTTTAGAGTAGCGATATAGAAGAAATTGAAATTAAGAATATTTATTCTATAAAGCTGTACAAACTTGTCCCTAATGTTTGGAATCCAATTTGGCTGAAATTTAAATTAATTTTATTTTCCTAAAGCCTACTTTCGGTCCAATTGTTTCTGCAGTACTTGTTTCATTTAGAAAGCTTAGTTTTCTTTTTCTTTTTCTTTTTTTTTTTTTTTTTTTCAGATGAACTCGCATGAGCTTTTCCTGTAATATATGATTAATTTTAATAGATTAAAAAAAGGAAATTGCATAAAATTATAACTCGCTAGATTCTAAAACTTGTTTGTAATTTCTTGATGTAAAGCAGCAACAAGAAACATAAACAAATGAACTATTCAAGCTATAACTGAAAGGAAGTGTAATACTTAATCAGCAGACTCTTTAAAATCTGCAGCTGCATTATGTAATTCTATATAAAAATTGAGACTTAATTTTAATTTAAATCTTAATTCTTTGAATTTTACTTTCTAGCAAAAATAAAAAATAAAAATTTCCAAAAGTATTCAGATAGAAGATGTTAACTTTTTATATAAAAAATGAGTAAAAGATATTAAAAGAATAGTTGCATACAATTTATTATGTTTTGTTATTAATATTGTATATTTAGAATTTTATCTTTTAGGTTTCTATATTTATTTTACTTATGTATTGTTTAATTTATAAAAATAATAACGAAATGAAACATGTAGTCATTTTCTGGATTGTCATCCTCATTTTTTATTTCAGAGAAGTAAATTCTAGATATTAATAGGTGGTGTGGTGTGTGTGATTATGGCAAAGCCTCGAGGGCTATGCGCCTGAAGGGAGGGATGCCTTCGTGGAGGACTTTCTAAGGGAAACTGGCTCGTATACAAGTTACACGTGGGGAAAATCACGAAAACGCCCATGCAGTCAGCCCGTTCGTGGGATTCGAACCTCGGACCGAACTACCAGTGTTCAGCGACTTTACTGCTCGGCTGCTGGTGGGCAGATATTAATAGAACTGAATGCTGTATGTGTTTGTTTTGGTATCAAAAAAGAAATATGTTTATATAATAACTTAAATATTACATTTCATTTAGCATATTCAGTTTAACCATTCTATGAATAAAAAAGTTAGAGTTATCAGTTTAGTTGTGGAAAAATATTATTCATACACAGATAAATGCACTCATAAAAACATTATGCAGTTTATCTTAACGTCATTTGACTGTCATCGTACTTTCTGTGAACACATGGAAAAAGGGTGGATGTTTATTTAATATGATGACCTGTGTACAATATCCCCACAGACATAATGATTACATTCGTAGATACTAGCAAAATATAATTCTGAAGGTAAATTTATATAATTAAATGCAAAAGTCAAAATTGGTACTAAATTTTAAACACTACATTCAACAAAATCTTAGTAAATATGGATCTTAATTTTATAAATGAAATTTTGTATGAAATATATAATGGTGCACTGTATAGTAATGGAATGCAAATTTTAAAACTATAATAAATAAAATATTTGCTTAAGTTATATTATTCATTCATAATACAAATCATAACAAATTATTAGTACAGATAGAAAATGAAATTTTATATTTTACAAGAATTCTTTAGCATATTTGCTTTTTAAACGTTTCTATATTCTTAAATCATACATTTCCTAAATTTTGATTGCATTTAAATGCATGCTGTGTATTACTCTGTTTTCAAATAATATGAAAGAAAAAAGCCTTAATAATTAGAAAATTAATATTGCTGAAGGAACTGCTTTACTATCTTTGCAAAATTACTGTAACTAAATTATCTAGAACTGATAGCCTTAAGTATAATAATACAACTTAATTTGCTCGCCAAATGAATTGTGGACGTCTAATATGTTGCTTTCTGTACTCTGCGTTGTTGTTAGTCCTTCTTATTGCTTACATGTACCCCGTGTATTAATGATATTGTATTTCTTTCATGTACCATATTAACAGTACAATAGGCTCAAATTCTAAGTAATTGACAAGGCCCATCAGCTGAACACTGGTGGTTTGACTTCAATTCCTGGAGAAAAGGCTGGTTGCATGGCCATTTTGCCATGTGTAACACGAGTTATTTAATGCAGTGAGCTACATACACATAATTTAAAACTATTTAAGCATATTTATATGCATCTGTCACAATTCACAACAATATTCAAAACCGTTGGCATTTAAATACACCTAATAAAATGCATAGAAGTTTCTATATATATTAATGAATAAATTAATTTAAGTAATCCGAAAATTCAAAATAACGTGCATCAAATCAAAAAACAGTGTAAGTTTCTATACCTATGAAGTAATACATTTTGCTGATTATTTTTTATTTTGCCTGCATTATTGGTGCATAATGCAATCCGCGATTCCAGCGCTCTGATACGCCATCTAGTGGCTAAAAGGTGGAAACATTAAAGCTCGGTATTTACATTTGACAATGCTACCTAGTTTGTGAAGCGTGTTGTGATCGAAAAGTAATTAAACGTTTTATTTTTTATTGTTGTGGGCATATGTATAACTTAAAAAGAAGTACAGACCGCATGTTTTGTTGTGTACATCAGTGTAAATCACGAGCTTGTAAGGAACCTGAGTTTTATGCTTCAATCGCATTCTTGGTTCGAAAAATATCGAACGAGATAGCAAAACGAAGAGGGTGGATTCGCGTATTTCGAATTGGAAAGATAGTGGGACATTATATGAACGTGCGTTCTAAGCATTTAAAAAAAAAAAAAAACTGATTACATTTTTTCTCGTAAGAAAAGTTTTCTTTATATATGCAAAATTTCTTTCTCGTGTATCATACATATAAACGTGTATGTGTATTCTTCGAAAGTAAACATGCATATTAGTATATTGAAGTATAAATCATTATAGCTCATTAATCTCTTAAATATTATTAATATACATATACATATACAATTATGCTTTCATGCATATTTTACCTGCAGAAATTTAAATTGTGTTTCAGTTTATGTTAGCAATGATTTAAATGAAAATTTATAGAATGACACATATAAAAGTAAAAGTTAATTATTTTAACGTTAATGATGAACTTTGAATTTCATATTCTAGTAATGTTGAAATTTCTGTGTGTGAGTCATTTCCTGTTAAACTATTTAGAACTGTTTACAGTGATTCAGGATAGTTAGCATAAAAAATTTCCAGTTCAGAAAATAGATATGATGATCTAGTATGAGTAATAGTATAAAAAGTATTACAGATATCAAATCTTTTCCACTATAGAATAGCATGCACCAAACAATTTCTTATAAAATGATATACATACCATTGTTACTCGCTGAGCACAGTTAAATGTTTTTTCTTATCTTTTATAGCAGTGTTCGTTTTGAAGTAAGTAATAGTAATAAAAAGTTTTTAAAGTAGCTTAAAAAAAATTTATCCATGGTGAAAATTAGCTAATGATGAAAGTATTTTTTCTCACTTGAAGTATCAAATGGCCACATGTATCTTTTTCGAGAAAATCTGTTGTTCTGTAATGTAAAATACCCAAGTATTTTTTCAGTGATAAATATTGATAGGGGAGAGACTTTTAAGTAATTTCATTTCTCAGCCATTATTCAAAATATGATTGCATATAACTAAATAACTTTGGAATAAATTAAACAGCGTACACAGACATGTGTATACAGATATACAGGTTAGCAAATAAAAGCAAGGACAGTGGATTTGGATCAGTTCAGTAATTTATTAGATTGTTTATGTATTCCTATTTTATTTATAACAAGCTTTTATTTAGTAGAATAAGAATGTGTAGAACATTTAGTAGAATAAGAATAATATATGAATACACAGCCTTTTAGTTGCAAGAAATAAGATTTTGCATAGTTATTTAAAGATGCAACCATATTTATTATCACAAACATATTCTATCTTAATTGTATTTCTGGGGCAAATATGCATAATTCTCTTACCTATTGTCTCTTACCTCTTGTCATTATAAAAATTTGATTTTATCGTGTTGCTTATATGTTCGTAACTAGAATTGGTGTTGATTCTATGCAGTGTTGATACCTGTAACTATAAGCCTCATCGAAAATATATGCATATTGGATGCCTCATCAATGCTAAGAAGATTTAGTGATTTTTTTTTTTTTTTTTACTGGCACAATCTCAAAATTTTCATTGCCAGTATGTAATTGTTTGCATACAGCACTTTTACTAAGAAAATTATAGTACATATAAAAAATGCTAAAGATAATAAAACCTTTGGTGACACCAGATATACATATTGATTTGATATTATCTGATAAACATTGTAAATGAATGAATAAATTTGTCATTAAAATATTTCGGAGGAGTAAAAATACATTAAATCATTAAATGAAGAGACTAGATGAAATATTCAAATTGTCCAGCTTCTACATTTAGTGCGACAGTAAAAAGTCTGAAAATAATATTAATTCTTTGGTAAAAATATCTTTATTTATACAAAATGTTGCAAATCAATCTTAAGTTATTTTTTAGAATGATATATAAAAATCTGCATGTGTATCGTGTATGCAGTGTCTTCTGGATGCATATTCGTGCAAAACTGATGAACACTGGTAGTTCGGTCCAACTTTCGATCCCGGCGAACGGGCTGACTCCATGGGTGTTTTCTTGATTTTACACATGTGTATCGTTTAAGCACTATCTTCTGTATGCATACGTGAATAAAGCGCTAACTCTGGTAGTTCGGTCCATTTTCGAATCCCAGCAAGCGGGCTGACTGCATAGGTGTTTTCGTGATTTTCCGCATGTGTAACATGTTGGCAGTATCTTGTGAATGCATAACGTCAATAAAGCGGGTGCAGCCTGGGTAAAATCGCTGAATACTGGTAGTTCGGTCCAACTTTCGAATCCCGGTGTACTGTCCAGAAATTGTGGATGCATATGTGAATACAGCGGGTGCAACCCAGGAAAAAAATCGCTGAACACTGGTAATTTGCTTCAAATTTTAAATCCCGTCGAATGAAAGCGGGCTTCACTGGTAGTTCGGTCCAACTTTCGAATAAAGGCCAATGAAAGCAGGCTTCAGGCCGCTCAAATGGTGGGCCTACCCGCTAGCAATCATGCGAGCTAGCGTATATCTTGTGATTGCATACGTAAATCAAGTGACCTAACGTGAATAAAGCGGACGCTCCACGAAAGCATCCCTTCCCTCATGTAGCGGGCTTGCTCGCTAGTGATATATAAAACTGTCCCTCTCTAGCTACATCCCTGAAAGTAAGCATTCATTCAAATATTTAACAAATAGATTTGATCATATTTTATGCATCATGCAGACTATATTTCCAGCTCTTTCATTTAAGAGCAATTTATTTCCAATGTATGAACATGAATACTGTACAAGCTTAGTCACTTATTTGTAATTTAATTCAGTTTTTATATAAAAGTTAAAATTTACTAGGCAATTGCTTAAAAAAATAGTTTAATAGATGTTGCTGTAATTTAACACTTTTGATTTTAATGTTTTCAGAAATTTGCTAAATCAAGTTTATCTTCGTGTGACCTTGCATCAAAGGCACCGATAATAAATTTGTTTTGGCATTTAGTGCTAAAATTTTTAAAGAAAAACTTATTATTGATGTAAAAGAAGGAACAAATTATATTTATCTTGGTAATATGTCTTATGATATGCTTATTTACGGTGTCATGATATTGCAGTAACTTAACAGGTATTTCATATAACTTGTTTCTTAAGTTGCATAACCTGTTTTCATAACATTTTGTTATCAAATATATATAAAAGGTAAATTTCTAATGAAATGTTCTTCATTTCACAGCAGTGTTATTTACAGTGATATAACGTGTGTTCACATTTATTTTACGGTTATGATCATTATTCATTATAGAGCTTTATATATTTGTTATATACATTTAATTTATATCATTATGTTTTACATGATTTTGCTTTTAGAATATATCACAATATATATTTCGAGTTGCTAATAGAACTACAGTGGTTCCCAAAGTGTTCGCTTATGATTTTCATTGAAATAGGGCTCTATCCATTAATTAAAAGTAAACTTTCTGAATGAGACTTTAATAATATCTATAATCTATTTGTAACAAAATTATATAAAATATTTTTTAAATGTAGTGAAACTTTATTTTTAAGAAATTAATAATCAAAAAATAACAAACATTTTATCTAAAAAAAATGAAGATCTTCATTCTAAGAACTTAATTGGAGGCTATATGCCTTAAGGGAGGGATGCCTTTGTGGAGGACTTTATAAGGGAAACTGGCTCGTATACAAGTTACACATGGGAAAAACCACAAAAACACCCATGCAGCCAGCCTGTTCGCAGAATTCGAATCTCGGACCGAACTACCAGTGTTCAGCGGCGTTACCGCTCGGCCGCTGGTGGTCTTCGCGGGCAGTAATTATGTGAATTAGGATGCTATCATACCGCTCACCCGATGGCAAAAATATAGAAAAGGCAAAGTCAAAGGTTAAATTCATTAATTCTAATCAGTATGCACTAGCAAAGTAAAGCACTGTGGTTTTACATAATTTCTGATTAAGCTATTGAAATCGTACAAACTGAAATAATTCTTGCATTTAAACTTGTATTCCAAATTAAGATTTAACTTGAAATTAATGTAGATAATTACTGAGAGAATTGAATTTTTGTAGTGTACTTTACGTGAAATGAGATCACTTGGGGTCACGTGATGTGAACCGGCGAATCAGGATGTTTTACCATGAAAGCATAGTAAATTCTTAAATTAATGTCTTTTTGAAAATTTATTGGCTTTTTTACAAAATTTTAAATGACATTTAAATGTTTATACCTTTAAAATAAAAAATTCTTAGAACTAATATTTGTCTATATTTTTATGTGTATACTGTGTGTTGTCGCTAATAAAGTCTGCTTGGCGAGATTTGCGCTGGCGAAACGGAAAAGTACCAAAATTTGGATTCTATGAAATTGTACTTTTTAAATGATAAAATTTTAAAATCTACAATCTGAATATTAGAATATGGTTGGAAAATTACCATAAAATTTCTTGTTTCTACCAAAACGCTTTTAATATTCTGCGATGGAATGGGATAGTTCTTATGAAAATTATATTATGGTACTGGAAATGGCTTCTTGTTTGCTTAAGAATTATAACCAGATAGTGAAGCTCTTACAAAAAATTTTATCTGATTAATATAATTTATGCCTTTTTTATAATGAAATAGCTGTTATATATAATGATTGTAGTTGTTTAAGAGGTATGTTATATTTTCCCATGAAACCATTATGGCATACTAAAATTCATTTGATAAGTTTAATTTATTTTTGGCTGTTGGGTATTAGATTTCTATGCAAATACATTATGGTATACTGATGATTATCGTCAAACTCCTAATATTTTTACTCTACTTTCGACCATTTTTGGCTAACAAAAACTGATAGAAATGTACATTAGCTCCAATAATGGATAAGCATGATATCAAAACGTACTCATAAATTCTTGGTGGTTTCATACAACACTAAGAAATCCTTAATAAACCACTTTTATCTGTTGATTATCTAACCAAATAAATAGCATCTGTTCCTCCCAAATTTCCACAAATAATTTTTCAAGGTTTTTTTATATGCTATATCTCTATAGTTTCAGTTGATCATGTAACTTAAATATCTGTTACAATAATTTTTGAAAGGACTATATTTCCATCAATCTTCTTGACTGACAAGAAAATATGTAGATAATGTGTGGAGTTATTATAGCATAGGGAAAAACATGACACCAATTTTACAACAAATCTGAGCTAATCTTTGGAATATGGTAACAGGTAGTTTTGCAACATTTTGGTAAGGCAATAAAGGTTACTAGCTAGGACTTTAGCAGTGCACATGGATACAGTCAAGAGTTTTGCGCAATGCCATTTTTGTGCAATTCTAGGATGTTTTTTTAAGTGAAAATAGGTCGACGTGTACATGGATGATACCGTGTATGTGCAATTCGTAAAAACACGGCAAGCAGTGGGCGATTCTGCCCTTTGTCGCAATTTCGCACCTAATCTTCGTCATGATTAAGCACTTTTATTCCATAAAAGTTCTAGCATAAGCGTAATTCGGCTAGAAGATTGTTGGAAAAAAATGTTGGAAATGTTGAGTAAAAAAAAAACAAGCCTTTACTTCTTGAAAACAAAATGGTGTCCGAACAAAAACTAGCAAGTTGCTGTAGCAGGGTTGGTCGCCAAATTTTAGCCAAAAAATCGCCAAGTTACCATAATCCAAAGATTAACTCAAATCTGAAATTTTGTTTTGTGAGTCTTTGGTTAAACTAAATGCTATAATTTATTTAGGATGAAATAATTCTTTGGCATAATGTAATTCATATCATCTATGTTGCTACAATTCTGTTTCAATACAAGACCATCATATCAGTGTAAGATTTCCCATGTGGAGACTTGGTTTCCAATCTTTGTGTAATATAATACAGAGAAGCTCGTACTGTGAATTCGTAAGTATAATTTATTCTTCTATTAGATTGGAATGGACTCGGCGTTTTCATATAGAATGTTTCATATTTAAAGTGTTAGTTCGGTGTTTCATATTCAAAGATGTTGAAGTTCATACAATGTAATTAATTAATAGACTTATCACACAGACTTTTTTAATAGACTTATTCTTGAATTTTTGGCTCAGATATAAAGTTATTAATTAAAAACAGCATTAGAAAAGCAAAACTGATTAAAAGAACACTTACATTATTTTTAAAATTGATATGTTTAAATGCTTTTGTTCATATAAATACAACAATAAACACATTTCTAAATAATAAGATTATTAAGAAAATTTGGAACATTTATAAAGGTTTGCAAGGACAACATGATCGATTTTGTTATAAATCACATGGTTTTGACATGTTTTGAGTATGCTCCTGCCAGATTGGTAGAAGCCTGGTGATCCTGTTATGAACAAATCTTAACAGATAAAGATATAACATGTGAATATAGAATCTAAAGAAAAGGTAAGGTTAGATTAGGCTATTTGAATATGGCTAAGCACATTGGTTATCAGATATGGCTAAGCACATTGGTTATCAGCCTGAAGAAGAATGCTTTTATGAAGAACTTTATAGGGAAAACTGGTTCGTATTCACAAAACACATGCAAAAAAATAAAAACTGCACAGCCAGCTTGTTCACCAGGATTTGAGCTGAGATTAAACTACCAGTATTGAGTTGTTTAAACCACTTGTAGGACAAAACTAAAGAAAATGCTTGTAATATCATGTAATCAAAAGTTAACTGCATGTTATATGCCACAATTGCTTTCTCAAGTACTGAGGTAGGTAATACTTAATCTGTTTTTTTTTTTTTTTTTTTTTTTTTTTTTCTTTTGAAATGTTTGGTCATGGTATTATTCATTGCATGTATTTTCTATAATACATACAGAATATTAATAGTTCTATAACAAGTGTCTTTTTTTCATTTTTAAGTGCTTTGCTTGTTGATATTCTCAAAATTGCATTTGATGATTAGTGCTATCATGTGTATAATAAATACAATAGATGCATATAATAGATCAATATATTTTTAGTATACATATAATGATTCAATATCATTTTTATGGGGAAAAAAAGACACTTTTGACTGCACAGATTTTCTAGAAATCCCAAGTAAAACACATATGAAATCATTTGTTTACAATCAGTGAACATTAAAATCAGCTACCTGTCATAATACAATAAAACAGCGATACAATTTCCTACAACAGCCAGCAGTTCCTCCTTTACATGAACAAGAATTTTTTTTTTTTTAAATTTTTATTTGTCCTTTTTGAACAATGAAATGTCCTTCGATTTCATGCGATCAGGACGCTATAGAACTTATCCTTAAATAGAAAGCCAAAACTTGTACATTGGATTTCAAGTAAAATTCTGTGCATTACCAAATGATCAGCTTTTTAAAATGCTCTCTGCTTCAGTAATACAACGAGAATTTACGCCTCCTTGAACAAAATCAAACATTTCGTAAGAGCTAAGTAACTCCATTTTTGAATGTACAAAGTCAGATCACAAATCAAAATACCGAGTTTTATCAGTGCCTCCTAGATATAAAGCCGTCGGACTGGTCTGTGACGTCACGAGCACTAAACCGTATAATATGAAACGGCGGAACTTCCGATAGCGATTTCTCCGTGCATACGAGTATGAATTTGCGTTAAATAATGAACTCTCAGAATAATCCAGAAACTATATTTCCGCAATAAAAAATTTATTTTACTATCGGAATATCTTTGAACATTACAATGCAAGAGCAATAAAACTCATTAAAGATGCATTAAAATTTCATATGTAATGTAATAAGATTTGATACTTAGTCCAGCAAAACTTGATCTTGAATATCGAATTTGGCTTTATAAAACGATTAGTAGATGCTGAATTTTCAAATCATTCAATTAAAAATTAGTTCTGAAAACCAAAACTCCTCAATATCTTAAAAATCTCTGATATGTTGTTTTTATCTCATCTATAGACATAATATCATGTTTTCATAAAATCATGTTCCTTGAAAATCAGAATTTAAAATTTCATCAAGGAAAATTTACATTTATTAGTCTTAAATATACTCTCAAATGTGTGGAAATTATAACATATATATATATATGATATAATTAAATACTCTGGCTATGTTAAGAAAGGATTGGTGGACAGACTTCTTGATTTTCAAGTAGAGGATCATAAGGCAATTTTCCATACATTAAATAAGATTGCGGGAATTTTGCAACACAATGAGGTGTATTATTACATTATTCAGTAACTTGAGGTAACAATTTTGTCCATGCAATATTAGCCTGATAAGAATTTAATTTACAGTTTAATTATATTTGTTTGAGTAACTCGTTCAACCATTAGTTTGAGGCCCGTTAGTAGTTAATAATTGTTTTACATTATGATTTCTTAAAAAGTGCTTAAATTTGGAAGAAGCAGCATTTCTATCACTTAAAATTTTCTTTGGTACTTGAATTTGAAAAAATTGTCTTAAACTATTTATGTAACTATCTGTAGTTACACTTTTAGAAGCAAAAAATCCATATTTAATGAGTAGCATGATCAATAATTAAGTGAATATACATTTTAATATAATTATAATAGTTTAAACCACCAACAGTATCAATAGATAATTCAAAAGGTTCACATTAAACCAAATCTCTTTTGTTTACTTTTCTTATTAAACTGACATACTTCGCAATGTTTACAAAAAATTTTAGCATCTTGGACAGACAATTCCTGACCAATAATATTGACAAGATTAATATGAGCCTTTTAAAGTAATTTAGTACAAAGAGAGATTGCTATTATGATTTTGTATAATCTTTGCTTTTTAATAGTTAACACATCATTAATTTCTTTATACTTAGGATTATATACATTATCTAAATTTTGATGCTCTTTAATTTCTTCTAATGAGAATAAATTAACTTCCAAACTTAAATGTTGACAAATAGGATTTCTAGTTAACATATCAGCTTCAATATTAGTAGAACTATTTTCATATTTTATATCAAAATCATGCATAGTTAATTTTAAAGACCATCTAAATAACCTACCTGTAAGATCTTTAATGTTCTTAAGCCAAACTAAAGCAGCGTGATCAGTGTGTACAGTAAAATAATTACTGAGTAAGTATTAATAAAATTTATCTGCATCACCAATACAAAACATTCTAATTCAGTAATTGCATAATTTTGCTCATAAGACCTTAATTTTCTAGAATGAAAACCAATTTGGATGTAGGTTCCCATCCTGGTGCTTCCAACAGCTTCTTCAGATGCATCTACAAACACATAATTACATATGTAAGATATAATAAAATATGATGGCTATGTTAAGAAATAATTGGCGACCTTAAAATTGACTATCCTAAATTTTATTTTCTCCCCCCTCCCCAAATTCATCTGTTCTCCCAAATTCAAGATCTTTCCAAATTATTCAATTATATTTCCGAATTTCTGGGTTTACGCATCCATATTTCTAACCCTGTGATTAAAATATCATGCATGTAAATATATACACATAGTACCTACTAAGTTTTCTCATCGTACAAACTTCTAATATATCACATATATATAATAATATACAAAGATTACTTAAAAGTAACATCCAAGCATACAGTTTATATTTTAAATGAAAAAATATTTTGATGTGAAAAACATTAACATAAATCTAAATTAATTGCTGGTATGTAATGGACAACTATTGCTGTTACCTATATAAAATAATACAGTACAACAAATGAAGTCTTTAAAATTATTTATTTATATAACATATTTAAATACAATTCCATAATTTTTAATATTTTAATACAGAAACAAGAAATTAAATTACAAAAATAATAAAATTACACATATATTTACTAATGCATGTTTAGAGAGCAATTAAAATTAAAAAAGTGAAATGCACTAAAATTATTTTCAGGCCAAAAAATTATATTGGTACATTTCTAATATATTCTTTGTTTGTTATGCTTACATAGCAAGTGTTTTTAGTTTTCTTTTATCTGAATATTTAGAAAAGCTATCATTTTTGAATTTACAATAATTGTTTAAAAGAGTATTTGTGCATGAGTATATAAGCAGTTACATAATTTTACGTGACAAATGGTTTTTACAGGAAATAATTTTAATTTCCTTACACATAAGAATTTCTAATGTCATAGTGGATATTAAATTACGTTGGTTACATACTTGGAGGAAGCTATTTTCATATTCAGGGCTTATGAGCTTCTGTATGACAATAAAATTATGCAGTATTACATTAATGACATCAGCAGATGGGTACTTTAACCCACCTCTATCACAATTATGAATATGTTTGAAATTGGGAGGAATTATTAGTGGTTTTTCAATAACTAAATTACCTCCACAGTCATCACATTTTAGCCTATTCATAACTGAGTGGCAACAATATCCAGCCAAGTATGCAATTAAAGGTAATTTATCAACCATAGTTTCAAGATCATTATCTGCGACATTAATATGCTTGAAATTATGAAAATATTTTACAATAGATTCATGGGAACTATCATTAATCAAATCAAAAGAGTTAGAAAAGTCATCGATAACAATTGTCCCTTTACTTTTCGATATCATAGTTAGATTTAATACAGAACATGCACGTAGTTTGTTTTCTACTTCAAAAACCTGTCGAAGTGATATATGATAATTTGTTCCAATTCATCTGTCTGAATTTTACCGGGCAAAAAATACGACATGTTGAGTTCACCTAGACAATACCTACACATTTCTATCATACACGTTGTTGTTAATATAAGAGCAGAAAGTGTCTCTTTTGTCAACCTACCCGTATCACTCTTCATTTCATCAACCAATCAAATTATTTAAAAATACAAACTTCTTGTCTGATTCATTCCATACTAATGGTTTACAGAAGTCATCACAAGAATGTACCCCCTTGTTTGGTGTTTTAACATTCATTATTGAAAACCACGACGAAAATATTTTAATATATGCAGATGTTTCGTGAAAATTTAACAAATTATGCTTTACTCCTAATTCTTTCAGGCCTTGTGATGTTTGATCGTTGAAAATTTGTAAAGCCAGTTTCACACTTTGACGTTCTAAATTTGTAGGCCACAGAGCTTTACGAGATATTGTATATCCATATTTTAACAAATTACCACTTTCAGCTTCATACATATTTTTTAAAGTAAGAAATGAAGATGTACATACATTATTTGAAGACAAGTCAAAATTTGGAAAATACATAGCTTGTTCAGGGTTTTTCTGATTTAACCAGTTGTTACGAACACTTTTAATAATATGAACAGAATCAACTGCATAAAACAATGGACGAGTTGCATCAACAGGATGAGGAAATACAAAATTTGATAATGGATTAAACAGAGATATACATCTTCTATTAATGGAATTATTGTCACTAACAACAACAATTACTTTGAAACCTATTGCTTCAAGACCAACAATTATTTTTTTCAAAACAGTGAACAAAACTTCAGCTGTCATTTTCTTCGATGGTAATATATGGACAACATCTTTAAAGCAGCACAAAATACTCTGTATCATAAATACGTGTGCACTAGAAGCTAAGTTATCAACTTCCTGGCCAATTCCAACAATATCTCCACTTTTATAGTCAAGAAAAGGTCTGATGTGAATTTCATCCATCATTAATGAAACACATAATTCATGCTCTTTCAGATAGCAAGCTTTTTGCTTAGCATATGCCAAAAACAACATATCATCTGTTTCCTTTTGGGGATTTACATTTAATTTAGAACTTATTTTATGTATAGTACTTGGATGAGGCAAAATTAAATTACCAGATTGTCGGACAAATTTATATGCTTGGGGCGATAACAAATAAAACATAGAAGCTAAAATTAAGGTATTGAATGAATATTGACGATTTTGGGGCTTACATTTTACAAGAGAAAGTTGTTCAATCATGAACTCAAATAAAATTTTATCACCTTCATTTGTGAAACTTAAAGATTTCATAAGGTTGATTATAATTTCAATCGAATTCATTAAGTCTTTAATTTCTAACATTTCAATATGATCAAGTATTTCATGAATTTCATTAATATTACTTACTTTTATAGGTAACTCATTATACTTACTACTGATATGAGTCAATAACTTATTTTGAAACGATACAGATAATAAAAGATCTGCAGTAATGTGGACTGCATAAAGCAATTTTACACATCCATCAGTGCATTTTAAATTCAAAAACATCAAGATATTGACTTTGTGCACAACATTCCAAAATGTAGAAAATTTATATTGCATACAACAGGTTAAAAGTTCATTAAAGTCTGAAAATGTCCTCGATTTATAATACTCAGCAGCTGATAATTTACTATGAGCAATAGCTTTCATAATGAGGTTTGCTTCTCGTTCCATTTTTTTCTCATTCGGACTTTTTCTCGTACTACCAGCTTGTGAAGATAAATACGATGGACAGCCATCAAATATGCTAGGAAAAGCGCCTTCTTTTAGTTTTGGTCTCTGCAGTGAAGCTTTAATGATTTTCCCATTTTTTTCATCGAAAGCTGATGTTTCCCAGATGAGGTCATCAGGTTAAAAATGTTTATGGCACACCTATTAAGTAAAAGAAAGACATCATGTAACTAACTTCTTAAAACAACCAACTGTAAAGCAAGATTGAATCACTTTCCTTATAAATAAAAACATTTAAGCTTTGGCAATGCTTTGGGCAGGTTAAATTTTAAATGCATATATGCAAATTAAAATTTTTTTTCAAATATTTAAGGATCAGTTAACACTACATATAAAAAATCTGATCATGACAGCATACGACCTCCTGCCTATTCTATGGCTTATACAGCAACGAGCTTCGAAGTACCATTAGCCCTTGATTGTTTGTAAATTAAATGTAATTTGTTGATTCATCAAATAGAAAACTATACATTGAAACCTATTTATACATGTTGGCGGGAGGTAAAAATTATAGCTTGCAGAAAGTTTCCATAGCAGACTAAGAATATTCTACCAACAATTTATTGAATCTTAATAAATTAATTAGGATTACACCTACCCGAGAATATGGAGTTGCTGAGAAGTCCTTCCTAGGTATATTTCTTAGCCACCTCTCTCTAAGAGCATCATTTTTGGGAAAGGAAAATGTATGCACCTTTTCAGTACCTTTATAATTTCCCCGACAACCAGTTACACAGCCTTTAAATGGCATATTTTCTGTAAAAACAGTACAAAAATCAGTTATATAAATACTAAATGTTATAACAATTTAAATTTGCATAATTACACATTGAAATTCGATACATCATAAACCAACGGTGGAGAATTTCAAATGTCATTCAAACATTTGAATAAATGAGACTTCAAGAAATTCGTATCTGAAGAACACCTAAGCTTCTATTAAGATATCTATTATTATACTGAAATTATTACTTGCATCAATGATGATAATTTTGATATTTAAAACATGCTGAAACAGTCAAATGAAAATAATATCAAACTTCAGGCGAATCATGTTTAGAATATTTAGAATATTGAACAGTAAAATATATACGGGAAATCTGAAGAAAGACTTTGTTTGCTAAACTAAACACTATTTATGGAATGTTAAGATGAATTTACTGCTTTAATATTTAAATACATTGTAGGCAAATACACAGTATAAATTTAGAAACCACATAAAATACATCTTTCAATAGTGATAAGTTAATACATAATTAAACTCACAATAAAACAAACGTTTTTACTAGACTGTTCTCCAAATACTGAACGCTTTGATCACATAACTTTAAAAGTTTGCCATTCTCACTTATACTTACACTCATTATACAATGCACTCACATATTAGCTATACATATTAGCTAGAGGCGCGTTTTTGAAATCCAAGATGGCGGCCAAAATTGTTTTCCCTGTCCGAGGGAAATCGGAAAGGGAAAACAACTCTGACCTACCAAACCTGGAAAGAACAAGAAAAAACGAACTTACCGAATTTATGGTGCCATCCTGAAGGCTACTCATCGCTGTTCCTTCAGATATCTATCAGGATACCTGCAAATAATAAGAAAAACAAAATATAATATTTTTTTGCTGAGCACAAGTTTAAGAAATATTAAATGAAATTGTTTAAATTACATTAAATACAACTGCTTAGCAGAAATGCAAATTATAAAATATATATATATATAATATTTTTTGCTGGGCAAAAGTTTAAAAGAAATAATAAACGAAATTGCTTAAATTACATTAAATACAACTGCTTAATATTTTCAAATATGTGATTATAAAAAAAAATATATATATAATATTTTTTTGCTGGGCAAAAGCTTAAGAAATAATAAACGAAATTGCTTAAATTACATTAAATACAACTACTTAATGTTTTCAAATATACGATTTGCAGAAATCAGCTTTACAAAATAGTTTCATGCTTTAAAACTAAAGAAATATCTATCATAAAATCAATTAAGAAACCTACTCTTTTATAAATACATAAACTATTTTTATAAATCTAGAAATACTTAAAAACGCTTAAAACATACAGTAAAAGCAAAAAAAAATTCTCAGTATCGTAAGTAAGGCATAAGTTAAGTAATCGTTTTAAACTACGAATTTACTTTATTCTCGTTAGCATCCTCTGACAATATATGAAATTAAATTTAATTTATATCATAATATATATAAATAATAATATTAAATTGCATTAATAACAAATTAGCAAACACGAGACATCCTTTCCGCGCGCGACCGATTTGGCGCCCAAAGTTACGGTTGCAGTGAACGATGAACTCGGATCGTTAAGTTAATAATTTTGGCAAAATTTATTAAGAAGTTCTGCAAGTTCTTGTAAATAGAATTATTGAAATTAGAACTGCTATTTATTGCCAATAAACAAATATAAAACTGTTATATAGTATAATTTTTCTTATATTCCTACTCTTATGTTTATTCATAATCTACATTTGATTATATTTAAGGTCTTGTTTTTACAGTTCAGAATGTATAATTAATAATACTGCTTTCTAATTTGATTAAAATAAAATACAGTAAAATACAGTTGTTGGTATCATTTTAACTTTGCCCAGTTTGTCTTCATGGCAATAGCAATATTTATAACATATATAATACCTAAAAAAGGTACATTTTGTTATGTTAATAATAATAATTTGCTGCATTTTTTAACTCCCCAAACCCCATAAACGTTTTGCGAAAATATAAAAAACTTTATTTTCTTTTACCGTAATGTTCGAAAAATAAACCCCATAAACGTTTTGCGAAAATATGTACTAACAATGATTTGCGACTTTCAAACTTTATTTTCTCTTACCGTAATGTTCGTTGCGAAAATATAAAAAACTTTATTTTCTTTTACCGTAATGTTCGAAAAATAAACCCCATAAACGTTTTGCGAAAATATGAACTAATAATGATTTGCGACTTTCAAACTTTATTTTCTCTTACCGTAATTTTCGAAAAGTAAGCAGAAAATTTCCCTTTTCCTCCTTCAGGAAAATTCCCTGTGTGGGTTGCAACAATTATCAGGGTTACCATATTCTGGCGCACGTACGCTCACTTCCGATGTAAACAAATCCGCAATTTCGCCAAGTGCCGGTTATGGAAACATCCCCGAAAATACGTAACATTAGATACTGCACACATAAAATTAAAACTTCGGTGATGCACTTAAACAAAATATAAAGTAAATTCAGATATAAGATTAATAATAATAATAATGGCTAATTAATACGGAGATAAACATAATAAGTATACGTGTGTTACTAATAATTAAGCAATTAATACTTAATTTATTTCAATGAACAAAATATAAAGTTACATTTCAATAAATACGAACTTACCAAGTATTTCTTCTCCCCGACAGCACGTGCTAACATTCCAGTCTATGTACACCGCAAAGCAATGGCTTCCCAATTGAGAATCACAAGCGTCTAGCCCCTCAGATGCTAGTTTCCTCCTGATTCCTCCCTAATCATTTGCGCAGATTCACGCGCAGCGTGTTTATGTCAGGGAGCTCGGCATGCAGAAAGGAATCAGCTGGCTCCTTTCCTTTTCCCACTATTGCCGTGTGTAGCTTGCTGATAGCAAGCTGTATACCGGCTGTCATGAATTAAAAAGTACATTGCAGGTATAGCAAATGCATGCGTGTGTCCGGAGGACAGGATGCAAAATGAAAGAAGGTGTGACTACTTTGTCACGTGAGGCTATAGCGGTGTCTGGTAGGCTGGAGAGATGCTGGTCCAAGTTTCAGGTACAGTGTGCATTTTTACAAATATTCAGTGCATAAACTCATCAAAGTGCATTTTTCTCACAACTAGAAAGACTATATACAAAAGTAAAATTCCACAGGGAGTCCAGCAGAAGCAGTCAAAGATATCTCTTAGTAGAGGTCTTTTGATTGGCTGTTGAGACGTGTATGCGAAAATCATGAGAATTTGCTATTTACAAAATATTCAATTGCAGAGACATAAAAACATACTTTCCAGTAAACTAAAAGTTAAATTAAATAAAATAAAAGAAATTTGAAACCAATAGGAGCAGTGAGAGATCTACAGTAAGCAGTAGAAGACTTTAGTTCGTAGTCCCGTGGGAGGTCACCCTCCCGTGCCTTGACCCCGATAGTGGCTGCTTAACTTTAAGCATTTCAGTTTTCCAAGTAAACACAGGGTAAAAACTTAGGTTGGAAAGTTCTGATTTTCATTGAGGATAAATGCAGTAAATGGTCTAAGGTGCCTGTCTTCGTGCAATATTTTATATTCAAAGAGGTTAAATTGACGCATATGATTGCAGTCCTGGGCTTCTCTGAAGAAATTCCGATTTTGCTTTGCGATGAACTTACCTAAGGGGTCGATCTTGAGGTCATCTTGTAGACACTTATTTGTCACGAAATAATGAGCATTCGTAATAATCCTGAGATAGCGGTTCTGCACAACACATAATTTATTGAGGTCAGTTTTGGTCAGGGCGGCCCCGCTGGGGAGGCGTAAGTCATGATCGGTCTGATCGCAGACGTGTAGATGAGCCGCTTTTTTCCCAGGTCGAGAGTGGAGTATTTACCAATAATAGGGAAGAGACATTTGATAATTTGTAAGGCCTTATCCCTGACGTAATTTATATGGTTAGTCCACGTTAAGCGATCATTTATAATCACTCCGAGGTACTTGGCATGGGGAACAATTGGAACAATTTCGTTAAATAGATAAAGTCCTCTTTTGACAGGTGTGTTCCTTTTATTTCTGCGTATGAGGAGAAGTTGAGATTTGGCTGCGTTTATTTGGACTTTCCATTGCGCGCACCATCGTTCAATGCTAGGAATGACATCTTGTAGTTTTTTGATGGCGTGATTCATATTAACAGACTTTACTGCCAGGGCAGTGTCGTCTGCATAACAGGCCAAAATAGCGTTATTTTGAGATGCTTGAGGAAAGTCAGCAGCATAAAATAGATACATATAAGGTCCTAGAACTGACCCTTGCGGAATACCGCTATGGATATTTCTAGACGAGGAGATAGCACCGTTCACACAAACACAAAATGTCCGGTTTGTAATGAAGGAGTGAATTGTCAAGATCATTTCTCGGTCCACGTTAGCAGTAATTAATTTGGATATGAGCCCCTCATGCCAGACGCGGTCGAAGGCTTTCGCCACGTCCAACATGAGGAGAGCAACACTTTGTTTGTTATGCAAAGCAGAGCCAGAAAAGTCAGTAATGCGTAACAATTGCTTCGTAGTAGAAAGGTGCTGGCGGAAACCAGATTGTTCCGGAGGCAACATGTTTAGATAGGATTGCATACGTGAGAGAATAATGCGCTCATAAATTTTTCCGAGCACAGGCAGGAGACTAATAGGTCGATAGCCATCTGGTTTCGTGTGGTCCTTTCCAGGTTTAGGAATTAAAATAATTCTTGCACTTTTCCACTGCTGTGGAAAGTAGGAGTTAAATAAACACGCATTTAAAATGCTAGTGAAATTCGCTACTCCACAGGGAGGTAACATTTTAACTGCAGTATTAGAAATGCCATCATTTCCGGGAGCTTTGCGTAATTTGAGTTTTTTAATAATTTGAGACACTTCTACAGGGGTAGCAAATTTGGGAATATTTCGTGCTGTGGGGGCATTTAGCCAATCTTTCACATGAGTAAGGGTGAAAAGTTCAAAGTTTCTGTCCACAGGCCAATCATTTGGCATAAATTGTAGTTCCAAATGCGAGGCGAAAACATTTGCTTTATCTTCATTTGAAAGGGCAACAACTCCGTTATGGAAGATGGGACGATTGGTAACAAAATTTGCTTTGAGGTTTTTTATTAAAGTCCAAAGAGATCCGTCACGGAAATCTAAGTTGCACATTTTTTCACACCAGAGTTCATCCTTGTGTTGCTTCACAGCAGTTTTGATATCCCGGTTTAGGCGATTTATCGCCCTTTTGGCGACAGGATCCCAGGTAAGGTTGTAAATTTTTCTGAGGCGATTTCTATGCCTCATCATTTGACGTATTTTAGGCGGCAGTCGGAAGAGCGTGTTTGTATTTACAACTGTATCACTAGCATTTTCAATAGCCCTTTGAATTTTTGAGGTAAATGAGGATACTGCAGAGTCGATGTTATCAACACAGATCAAATTTCTGACATCAAGAACACTGTCTTTCATGAAGAGTTCATAGCGCTGCCAGTCAGTAATTTTCCTAGTGAAAGCAGTATTACTTTTGTTCACTCCTAAAGTAGCAATGATTGGTAAGTGATCCGAGGATAGTTCGTGCAATACTTCAAGCGTGATAGGGATAGTTGTGGTGGACAAAACAATATCCAGAATGTCGGAATATTCTATTCTTTCCGGGCGATAAGTGTATTCGTCCGGTGTGTAAATAACAACAAGATGGCTTAAAATGTAATTTTGTAGAGTTTTACCGTTTGTATTTCCTTTACGGCAATTCCATGCGATGCTCTTGGCATTTAGGTCTCCTGCCAGGATCGTAGGAGTATCAGGAGGAAGGATTGAGTCTAGTAGGTTATAAGTTAACACATTATGCGGTGGATTATAAAAAGCACTGAAATAAATACTTTTGTACACCGGAAGGGTAATGCACACTGTAATCAGCTCGCAACCAAAGTCTTTACACTCTTTAACTAGGCAAGATGGTAAATTTCTCTTCACATAGATGGCGACACCTCCGCCTCGATGGCTAGTTCTATCACAGCGATAGATTCTGTAGTTGGAGATATTCAGACTGTAACATCTTTGAGCATGTGTCTCAGTAATGAGCGCGAAGTCAATATCGTGCTCGTACAGAAATTCTTGCAGTTCTGAGATTTTATTGCGGAGACTATTTGAATTCCACACCATGAAGCGGATTAAATTTACCTTATTAGTGTGTTGGCCCATTATCTGAGATCACATTTTCTTGACGTAGAGCGTTTTTTTCTTGGGTTAGTTGCTTGAAGAGCAGGGAAAGTCCAGAATTTTGAATAATTGCGACAAAGCTTTTAAGTTCATGTAGAATGGTTTTAGCTTCGCTTACCGCTTCAGGGGCAAGTCCACTGGCTAAGGCTTGCGAGTAGGATTTGTTACTAATTACTCGATCTGCATAAAATGATGGCTGAACCTGAGCTTTAGGCTTTGGAAACTTTTCACAACCACGAAAGTTCGCAGTGTGTCCAGTCATCTTACAATTCGCACACGTAGGGGGAGTATTCTTGTCTTTTTTACATAAAAACGATTGATGAGCGTCTCCACACTTAACGCACCGAGGTTCATGGTGGCAATGTGTCTGAGCATGGTGAAATCCCTGGCAGCGAAAACACTGCAGGGGTCCAGCTCTACCTCGGTATCTTTCTACTTTAATCCTCATTCCTAGGATGAATTCTTCGTCGAAGATATTTTTACTTTTTTCCTTACGATCCAGGGTGATCAAGAAGAGAGGCATATTTATGACTTTTCCGTCTCGTCTTCGTTTGAGTTGATTCACTCTGATGATGCTATAACCTTTTTGAGTTAAATACTCAGCAATTTCGCTTTCGTCCGTGTCATTGGGGAGATGTCTAATAACAGCCTTAACATATTTGTTTTCAGGCAATTCGAAGCAGTGATATCGAATACCTTTGTCTTTGAAGACCTGTATGATTTGTTTATAAAGCGCAGGGGATTTGGATTGGATTTTAAATCCACTCTGAATTAATTGACCAAAGTAATCCTTTTCAGCCTGCAGATTATAACCGATGAGGAGTGCTTTAACTTCTGAAAATTTGAATCTTTCATCTTTAACCATGATAGGCGGTGGTTTTCTTGAGCTCGTGTTAGGATTGGTCGATGGTAGCGTCAGCATTGGTTGCGGATTGGGAGAAGTGTCCATGACGTTATTTTTTGGTGTTTCGGTAGCCGGATCTGCGACCTGTACTTCTGGGGCTGTATCCATATTATCAGAAGTTGTTTCCGTGGTCGGCTCAGCTGTCGAATCAGAGGAATTCGTCAGGGTAGGCTTTCGAGAGGGTTTTCTTGGTCTTCTAGTAATATCTCCTTTAGGACCTGAGTCCGTATCGGAGCTGTCTTCATCCAATGCTTTATATTTTTTCGACTGCTCTTCATCTGAGCGCGCAGGGCTGCTGGCTCGTCTGGCATTAGTTTTGTTGATTCCAGTTATTGAAGAATCGTTGTCATTAACCTTAGGAGCTATGTTTGGTTTGGGAAGAGAAGTAGAAGAACGATCAGCATTCAATTCTCTGTCGATGAAAAGTTTGAGACGACGAAGGAATTTAAGGTCTCGTGCATCTTTAGATGAGAGAGATCCATCAGCTTCTTCAACGCATTCTAAGTTGGTAATCTCAGCGGCAATAAAATCAATCATTCGATCCATGGTGGAGCGGATGGCAGAGAATATAGCAACGGGGAAAGCAATCAGAGTCTATTGCAATGCCGGCCTACTGTTACAGCGGCATGCACTCTGATCAGGTATAATAAAAGAAGAGTTCCAATATCACAAAATCAGGAGCGAGCAGATGTACGTCTTACATGTACGACCGTCAAAACTCGAGTTCCCAATCAGCTGGCACCGACGCCGTGCCGTCAAGTTACGAAAGTGCTGCGGATTACTCAGTGCAAATTAATTTCTTTTATTAGTTTTTCTACAGTATTTTTAAGTCGAATGCATATTTACATGTTGATATTGATTTTTGATTGTTTCTCATTTTCTATCAAATAATATATTATTTTGATTTGTGTATAAAAGAATTCCTGATATTTATTCATTCATTCATCTATACATCATCGTCCAAAGCTATTACAGATGCAGATATCAAAAGCTAGGAGCTCATTTCTTGTCTACTGAAGGCGTCATTTAAGAAGAGATTTTTAAAAATTCGGCACCCTATGGAGGGAGGGGAGGGCAAAAAATGTTTTTACGTTTTTTCATATAAGGAAGAAACAGATGTACACAAGAGTCTTGCTTTAAAATGTATGGAACATGAATATTTAAAAACCAGTTTCAGAAGTTGGACCCCTACCCTTGAGAATTCGGCCCCCGAGGGGGTAGGGGGCTGTGGTAATAAAATTTTTATTAAGGTAGTACAGTAAATGAGACAGATCGTAATAATCATAACAATAGAATAGAATAAATATTATTTTGTCTTTCATTGTTATAGGTTACCAGACTGGCAGCATTGTAATAGGCAAGTCGCCACAGGGGCAAAACATGTTTTCACATATTTCTTCACACTTTAGATATCCGTAAGATTCAGTGGTGGATAAGGCTGGTGCGGTTATGGGCTGATCAAGAAATTCGAACAATCGAATTGACACAGATGACTCGGCGAGACGGCCCTGCGAGGGAGGGTATGTGTGTAGAATTAATACTTTCTCTGAAAAGTTTATCTTCCAATAGTATACAAAATGCACAGATACGACAAATGGCAAAATCTATTCTGGATAAAATATCAACTTTTAGAATAATTTTGTCTGCTCGTGTATATTTGAAAATATTTCAATATACTGAGCCAGTAAAGAAATATTTGCAGACTAAAGGATTAGATTACATGCTAGCATATAGTATAGTTAGGGAGGCTGCAAGCTCTTTAAAAGCCATCTCTAGAAACTTCAATTTAACATTTAATGCATCAAAATTGTTTGCAACGGATTACAATAATAAACTAGAAAGGCTGGGTTGTGATATAAAAGAAGACCTACCTGTTAGAAGATACCAAAAGTGAAACAATTAGATGATGAAGAATCGGCCGACTATAATTTAAATTGCTCTATCAAACAAGTTATTGGCTTTACTTTTATATTGGATAACGCCATTTAATCGATGAATAGTAGGTTTAAAGGGCATAGGAAGTTGTATGAAGACATATCACTTCTCGATCCCCAAAACGTTTCGAAGTCATTTATCTTTTTCAAATGGCGCGTCACAATTTCCACAGTGTTTCACAGTAATGGTCAGCGTTTACTGTTTCACCACGTTGAAGGAACTCAATGAGCAGAATGCCCTTCTTGTTCCAGAACACTGTGCACATCACTTTGTGTACCGATAGCGTCTGTTTGAATTTCGTCCCGACTGGAGATCCACTATGCTGACAATGCATTGACTGCTGCTTGGTTTCTGCGGCGAAGTGCAGAATCCAAGTCTGATTGCCTGTGACGATCCCATTGAGTCCCAGCAAACTCAATCGCTGAAATGGATTAAAAATAAATTCTTTCATACATTTTTAAAGCTTAAGCGTGTTAGTTCTCATGGAAAGAGCCTTTTTTTCCCCTGAGCTCTAAGAAAATGTTTCCCAGTCCACTCAATCGCTGAAATGGATTAAATATAAATTCTTTCATATATTTTTATAGCTCAAGCGTGTTAACTGTCATAGAAAGGGCCTTTTTTTCCCCAGCCCACTCAATCGCTGAAATGGATTAAAAATAACTTCTTTCATACATTTTTAAAGCTCAAGCGTATTAGCTGTCATAGAGCTGCAGATGAGGTAGAGAGAGAAAAAGCATGTTGCACCATGGAGAGCCCACACGGTTCTGAACAGAAAACGTGGAATACTTTTATAGAAAAGAGTTGAAAGTGAAAGTAAAAGCCGATTGGAAAGTTTTCACTTGGTTGCCGACGGGAAAAAATTTTCAGAGCTCAGAAAAAAATTATGAGATGTAAAAAAAAAAAAAAAACTTTTTGTTAATTTTTATCATGTCTTCTAGACATGATAAAAATTAACCCTACCCCCTTTTGTGTGGGAATGTTCTCTCACTGTTTCTAAAAATAGACCATGACTCATTCTAGGAATTATATGTTTAAGAAAGGATGAGTCATGGTCTTTGGGTTTCTCCATTCCAAAGTAAACAAAGTGAAGACATCAAATTAATAGAAAAAGAGGAAGAGATTTTTTTTTTTTTTTTTTTTTTTTTTTTTTCAGCTCTGGAAATATTTTTCCCATTCGACAGCCAAGAAATATTTATAGCCAATACAATTTCATTTTTACTTTCACTTTCAATTCATTTCTTATATCTATAAAAACATTTCATGTTTCTGTTCAGATCAGTGTGGGTTGTTCAAGATGCAACATCTCTACTCCATCCCACAACCACGAAAAAAAGATGTTCTTTCATGAGGAATTTTTTTGGCTTTCGAAAACAATGATGACATGATGATTGTAATACATTTCTGTTCTCATGTCCCATGATTGAACTCAGAATTATTTCCAGAACTCTAAGAATTTTCCCTAGTGAGCTCGATGAACCAAATTTCGTATATTTATTTTTTAAACAACTCGAATTTCGACTTCCCATCCGTGTGTGCTGTGCATTCAACCTAGACACACATTCCCTGAGCTCTAAGAAAATGTTTCCCAGCCCACTCAATCGCTGAAATGGATTAAAAACAAATTGTTTCATACATTTTTAAATCTCAAGCGTGTTAGCTGTCATGGAAAGAACCTTTTTTTCCCCTGAGCTCTAAGAAAATGTTTCCCAGCCCACTCAATCGCTGAAATGGATTAAAAATTAATTCGTTCCTATATTTTTAAAGCTCAAGCATGTTAGCTCTCATGAAAAGGGCCTTTTTTTTCCCCAGCCCACTCAATAGCTGAAATGAATTAAAAACAAATTCTTTCATACATTTCTAAACCTCAAGAGTGTAAGTTCTCATGGAAAGAGCCTTTTTTTCCCCTGAGCTCTAAGAAAATGTTTCCCAGTCCACTCAATCGCTGAAATGGATTAAAAACAAATTTCTTCATATATTTTTAAAGCTCAAGCGTGTTAGCTGTCATGGAAAGGGCCTTTTTTTCCCAGCCCACTCAATCGCTGAAATGGATTAAAAATAACTTCTTTCATACATTTTTAAAGCTCAAGCGTGTTAGCTGTCATAGAAACTGAAATTTATGTCATGGTTTGTGTCTCACATGTCCTCAACGGTATGGTTTGAAGTGAAAATTGAAAACCCGGTATGAAAAATCTCTTTAAGTTCACTTTAGAAGAAGCTGTGGGATAGAGAGATTTCGTCATGGAAAAATGTCTTTCAATGTCCGTCATGAAAAAATGTCTTTCAATATCATGACATCTCCTTTCAAATAGGATTGAAGGATTTTTCTTAAACTATGTTGAAATCTTTTTGCATCCAAACCACGGATGGGAAATTCTGATTCATGGATGGATCATCCAATTTCGCTAGAACCTGATAAACGGTTGCTGATGAAATCCAAACGAGGGGTCCTAGCTTTTCAAAAGGGAAACATTTTCCCCTAAACAGAAGAATGATTTCTGTTCTGCGAGACAGTAAAAAGTGGAAAGAAACTTGTGTTCACAGAAGCTCTTTCTAGAAGAATGTTCCTGGGTCCAGATGAGATAGAGAAAGAGAAAAAGCATGCTGCACCTTGGATAGCCCGCACGGTTCTGAATAGAAAACGTGGAATACTTTTATAGAAAAGCGATGAAAGTGAAAGTAAAAGCCAAATCGTCTTCGCTGAAAAATTTTCACTTGGTTGCCGACTGGGAAAAAAATTTCAGAGCTCAGAAAAAAAATCTGAGATGTAAAAAAAAAAAATCTGAGATGTAAAAAAAAAAAAAAACTTTTTGTTAATTTTTATCATGTCTTCTAGACATGATAAAAATTAACCCTACCCCCCTTTTGTGTGGGAATGTTGTCTCACTGTTTCTAAAATTAGACCATGACTCATTCTAGGAATTATACGTTTTAGAAAGGATGAGTCATAGTCTTTGGGTTTCTCCATTCCAAAGTAAACAAAGTGAAGACATCAAATTAATAGAAAAAAAGGAAGAGTTTTTTTTTTTTTTCAGCTCTGGAAATATTTTTCCCGTTCAACAGCCAAGAAATATTTCCAGCCAATACAATTTCATTTTTACTTTCACTTTCAGTTCATTTCTCATATCTATAAAAACATTTCATATTTCTCTTCAGATCAGTGTGGGTTGTTCAAGATGCAGCAACTCTACTCCATCCCACAACCAGGGAAAAAAGAGATGTTCTTTCATGAGGAATTCTTTTGGCTTTCATGCATTCAACCTGGAGACACATTCCCTGAGCTCTAAGAAAATTTTCCGAGCCCCCTCAATCGCTGAAATGGATTAAAAATAAATTGTTTCATACATTTTTAAAGCTCAAGCGTGTTAGGTGTCATGGAAAGAGCCTTTTTCCCCTGAGCTCTAAGAAAATGTTTCCCAGCCCACTCAATCGCTGAAATGGATTAAAAATAAATTCGTTCCTATATTTTTAAAGCTCAAGAGTGTTAGGTATCATGGAAAGAGCTTTTTCTTTTCACAGCCCACTCAATCACTTAAATCGATTAAAAACAAATTGTTTCATACATTTTTAAAGCTCAAGAGTGTTAGGTGTAATGGAAAGAGCTTTTTCTTTTCACAGCCCACTCAATCGCTGAAATCGATTAAAAACAAATTCTTTCATACATTTTTAAAACTCAATCGTGTTAGCTGTTATGGAAAGAGCCTTTTTTTTCCCCAGCCCACTCAATCGCTGAAATGGATTAAAAATAATTTCTTTCATACATGTTTAAAGCTCAAGCGTGTTAACTGTCATGGAAAGAGCCTTTTTTTCCCTAGCCCACTCAATCGCTGAAACGGATCAAAAATAAATTCTTTCATACATTTGTTTAAACCTCAAGACTCTTAGCTGTCATGGAAACTGAAATTTATGTCGCGGTTTGTGTGTCACACGTCGTCAACGGTATGATTTGAGGTGAAAATTGAAAACCCGGTATGAAAAATCTCTTTAACTTCACTTTAGAAGAAGGTGTGGGATAGAGAGATTTCGTCATGGGAAAATATCTTTCAATGTCCGTCGATGAAATCCAAACGAGGGGTCCTAGCTTTTCAAATGGGAAACATTTTCCCCTAAACGGAGGAATGATTTCTATTCTGTGAGACGTCAAATATTGGAAAAAAGCTTGTGTTCACAGAAGCTCTTTCTAGAAGAGTGGTCCTGGGTCCAGATGAGGTAGAGAGAGAAAAAGCATGCTGCACCTTGGACAGCCCGCACAGTTCTGAACAGAAAACGTAGAATACTTTTATAGAAAAGTGTTGAAAGTGAAAGTAAAAGGACAATCGTCTTGGCTGTAGAATTTTCACTTGGTTGCCGACCGGGAAAAATTTTTCAAAGCTCAGAAAAAAAAAATTTGAGATGGGGAAAAAAAAAAAAAAAAAAAACTTTTTGTTAATTTTTATCATGTCTTCTAGACATGATAAAAATTAACCCTACCCCCTTTTGTGTGGGAATGTTATCTGACTGTTTGTAAAAATAGACCATGTATACCAATATACTACAAACGGACTTGAACGCCTGTTCTCAGTATGTAGCTATACAAATTTGAAGGTAAAATTAAAAAAAAGACATCTTTTTGGGGAAAAGGGAGTAAATTTGTATAGGAATATACTACAAACGGAATTTAAGGCCTGTTTTCAGTATATAGCTATACAAATTGGAAGGTAAAAAAAATAAAAAAAAGACATCTTTTTTTTTCGGGGGGGAAGGCAGTGAATTTGTATAGGAATATACTACAAACGGACTTTAAAGCCTGTTTTCAGCATATAGCTATACAAATTGGAAGGTAAAAAAAAATAAAAAAAAAAGACATCTTTTTTTTACGGGAAATTAAGTGAATTTGTATAGGAATATACTACAAACGGACTTTAATGCCTGTTTTCAGTATATAGCTATACAAATTGGAAGGTAAAAAAAATAAAAAAAAAAGACATCTTTTTTTTTTCGGGAAATTAAATGAATTTGTATAGGAATATACTACAAACTGACTTTAATGCCTGTTTTCAGTATATAGCTATACAAATTGGAAGGTAAAAAAAAAATTAAAAAAAAAGATATCTTTTTTGGGGAAAAGGAGTGAATTTGCATAGAAATATACTACAAGAACATCAAGAAAACAACATCATGGGTCCAAGAATTGAAAGTAAAAGTCCAAAAACGAAATGTTAACAACTGGGAAGAAAATTTTCAAAGCTGAAAAAAGATTTAAAAAAAAAAAAATACTTCCCTTTTTCTTTCTTAATTTGATGTTTTCATTCTTTTGACCTTGTAGAAATAAAAAAAGTGAAGACATCAAATTAAGAAAGAAAAAAGGAAGGTTTTTTTTTTTTTTTTTTTTTTTTTTTTTAAATGTGTTAAAATTTTTCCAGAGCTCTGAGAATTTTTCCCAGACGGTTTCTAGAAGCAACTCGTTAATGTATTTAAACCACTTGCGTTTCAGTTTCAGATCAGTCTGTGCTGTGCAATCAACGTGGATACACGCTTCTCACTCTCCTGGGAAGAGCTTCTGTGAAGGTATGTGAACATTTTTTTCTTACTCTTTTGTATTTCATAGACTACAAATATTTATTGAGTCACCCATTTTATAGAAATGTATTCTTATTTCCTTTCAATACTTTGAGGTAAGGTAATATTTTCCCCCGTGCTACTGTTTTTGCTTTTCAAGGCTAGAAATGTTTTACTCAATAGCTGTTTTTATAGAAAACATGCTATTATTTCGTATACTGATATATTTTGTGAAACTTTAACAAATCCTTTTCAACAAAGCAAGATCATGTGATCCACAGCTGGCTGGACACGTCAGTGTAATCGGATCACGATTGTTCCATCATATACTGATATATTTTGTGAAACTTTAACAAATTCCTTTCAAGAAGCCAAGATCTCGTGATCCACAGCTGGCTAGATTCGTCAGTGTAATTGGATCACGATTGTTCCATCCTATACTGATATATTTTGTGAAACTTTAACAAATTCCTTTCAAGAAGCCAAGATCTCGTGATCTACAGCTGGCTAGACTCGTCAGTGTAATTGGATCACGATTGTTCCATCCTATACTGATATATTTTGTGAAACTTTAACAAATTCCTTTCAAGAAGCCACGATCTCGTGATCCACAGCTGGCTAGACCCGTCAGTGTAATTGGATCACGATTGTTCCATCCTATACTGATATATTTTGTGAAACTTTAACAAATTCCTTTCAAGAAGCCAAGATCTCGTGATCCACAGCTGGCTAGACCCGTCAGTGTAATTGGATCACGATTGTTCCATCCTATACTGATATATTTTGTGAAACTTTAACAAATTCCTTTCAAGAAGCCAAGATCTCGTGATCCACAGCTGGCTAGACCCGTCAGTGTAATTGGATCACGATTGTTCCATCCTATACTGATATATTTTGTGAAACTTTAACAAATTCCTTTCAAGAAGCCAAGATCTCGTGATCCACAGCTGACTCCATTAGTCAGGAAAAACGGATCACGATTTTATCAATCGTATACTGATATATTTTGTGAAACTTTAACAAATTTCTTTCAAGAAGCCAAGTTGTCGTGATCCACAGCTGACTCCATTAGTCAGGAAAAACGGATCAGGATTTTATCTATCGTATACTGATATATTTTGTGAAACTTTAACAAATCCCTTTCAACAGGGCAAAATCTCGTGATCCATAGCTGGCTAGAGCAGTCAGGATCAATGGATCACGATTGTCCCATCGTATACTGATATATTTTGTGAAACTTTAACAAGGCAAGATCTCGTGATCCACAGCTGGCTAGACTAGTCAGGATTAACGGATCACGATTTTATCAATCGTATACTGATATATTTTGTGAAACTTCTTTAACAAATCCTTTTCAATAAGGCAAGATCTCGTGATCCACAGCTGGCTAGAGCAGTCAGTATAATCGGATCACGACTGTTCCCTCGTATACTGATATATTTTGTGAAATTTTAACAAATGACTTTCAAGAAGGCAAGATCTCGTGATCCAGAGCTGACTCAATCAGTCAGGATTAACGGATCACGATTGTTCCATTGTATACTGATATATTTTGTGAAACTTCTTTAACAAATGACTTTCAAGAAGTCAAGATCTCATGATCCACAGCTGACTAGACTTGTCAGAATTAACGGATCACGATTGTTCCATTGTATACTGATATATTTTGTGAAACTTCTTTAACAAATTACTTTCAAGAAGGCAAGATTTCGTGATCCACAGCTGACTAGACTTGTCAGAATTAACGGATCACGATAGTTCCATTGTATACTAATATATTTTGTGGAACTTTAACAAATCCTTTTCAAAAAAGGCAAGGTCTTGTGATCCACAGCTGACTCCATCAGTCAGGATAACGGATCACGATGGTTCCATCTTATACTGATATATATTTTGTGAAACGTTAACAAATGATCTTCAAGAAGGCAAGATCATGTTATTCAATAGAATTGTTAAATCGTATACTGGCATATTCTGATAAAACAACAGAATGATCCAATTTTGAATACGATCCCAATATGTTTTTATAAAATCCATTTCATATTTTGTAAAACGTGAACGACTGACTTTCAAGCTGGCTGCATGGGTGTTTTTTTTCGTGGTTTTTCCCCATGTGTAACGTGAATACGAGCCAGTTTCCCTTCCAAAGTCCTCCACGAAGGCATTTCTTAAGGCAAATAGCCCTCAAATGCTTTACCGTCATCCGAATCGACATGACCTCTCTCCAAAATCCACGGTGTCATTTGAACGATCGAGTCGGCTGTTGGAAAAAAATGTCTGACAGCTGAAAACAATTCAGCTCCAGTGCGCAGCACAGACTGATTTAAAGCTGAAACGCGAGTGGTTTAAATAGATGAGAACCCTCTATAGAAATAATTTGAATATATCTGGTTTTGTGAATCAAGCCGACTGGGAAAAAAATTCTCAGAGCTCAGAAAAAAAAATCTGAGATGTAAAAAAAAAAAAATCTTTTTGTTAATTTTTATCATGTCTTCTAGACATGATAAAAATTAACTCCCTTCTCTTTTTGTCTGGGAATGTTGTCTCACTCTTTCTAAAAATACACTATGACTCATTCTTGTGGAATTCTGTTGGGATTTTACTTTCGATTGGCTTTTGACTTTGTTTCAATAACTGGAGATAACTGGACATGATCAATAGATAACTGGGGAAGTTATCTATAAAAGCATTCCGCGTTTCACTTCAGATCCGTGTGGGCTGTGGAAGAGGCAACACGTCTCTCTCTTTACCCAATCTCATGATATTCTTTAAGAATTTCTTAGCCATTTGTCAAAGAAGGGAACTATAATTGAAGAATTTATGCATTTGGGAACATGTCACCCATGGCAAATCTAAAATCTTGGAAGTGGATACTGGAAAGCCCCGCTCTGATTATAATTCTGAGTTCTAGCATGGGACATTTTTTAAATCAATAAGCTAAACTATTTTTCTAGACTCATATTCTCTCGTGACTAGCGTTCGAAATTTGGGTAGAAAGAGACATGTTGCCTCATCAACAGCCCGCACTGTTCTGAACAGAAACGTGGAATGCTTTTATAGAAAAGTGAAGAGTTGAAAGTGAAAGTCGAAAAACGAAATGGGATCGGCTAGGAAAAATTTCTCAGAGCTCAGAAAAAAAAAATTTTGAAATGTAAAAAAAAAAAAAAAAAAAAAAAAAAAAAAAAAAAAAAAAAAACACAATCTTTTTGTTAATTTTTATCATGTCCTCTAGACATGATAAAATTAACTCCCTTCTCTTTTTGTCTGGGAATGTTGTCTCACTCTTTCTAAAAATAGACAATGACTCATTCTTTCTAAAGAATAGATTTCCAAGAAAAGATTGGATGAGTCATGGTCTATTTTTAGAAAGTGGGAGACAACATTCCCATACAAAAGGGGGGGTGAGTTAATTTTTATCATGTCTAGAAGACATGATAAAAATTAAAATCAAATTAATAAAGAAAAGGAAGAGTTTTTTTTTTTTTTTTTTCTGACTCAGAATTTTTTTCTCGGCTCAGAAATTTTCCCAGCCGATCCCATTTCGTTTTTTTACTTTCACTTTCAATTCTTCTTTTATCTATAAAAGTATTCTACGTTTCTGTTCAGAACAGTGTGGGCTGTTGGAAAAGCAACACGTCAACGTTTTCCCCCTCGACTCGATGAGTCAAACAAGACCTATCTAAAGTGTTATTAGAACGAATTCATACTTGTGTATTGAAATCACTCCAGTTTCGACTTAACATCAGTCTGTGCTGTGTATTCTGCTTGGATACATACTTTTCCCTCCTAGAAAGAGCTTTTGTGAAGGTAGGCCATCCATTCTTCACAGCTCTTAGACATTTATTTACAGCTGATTTGATCGACGAGACATCACCTTATTTTTAAGCATCCAGTCTCTGGGATCTATGAAAGTTTTTATCGTTTTGTTTCTGTTGAATCTGTGCTGTAGAGCCCCCAAATGTCTACAAGGGTTCTTATTCTAGAACGTGTGCACTGTTTTGACGTTTCATTTCATAGCTGGGGTGATGGGTGGGTCACCTTCCTTTCAAACTGCACCGTGGAGGTAGAGATATTAGAAAGTTTCGAGCCTACGTGTTTAATTCATATGTTAACCACGGGTCGTGAACAAAAGAGGAAGCTTCGTGGATCGTCCCTAGGAAAAAGCATAGAACGGAAATGGCTACTCGTCTTTTGTCTATTCGACATTATTCAAAAGGATCTCTACTCTCGTTTTGGTTCGAAGTATGTCTCTACCTGTTGTGTTAGGTGTCTAAAGAAATTAGCTTTTCAGGAAAGGAGTTGTCTTAGGTTTCTAAAGAAATTAGCTTTTCAGGAAAGAAATGTTACTTGAGAAACATGACGAGATAGGTTGAAAGAGGTTTCAAAGAGAAAAGAGATATGTTGTTCATTTTTATCATGTCTGAAGACATGATAAAAATGAACAAAAAGTATTTATATCTCTCAGAAAATATTTTCCAGCTCATCTCAAAATGACCCTCCTACTCAGTTTCGAAAAAAGAGACTGTGTCTTACTACTCTCTATTTTTTTTTCAAATTTCTAAGAAAAAAAACATTTTACAGCAACATCTCTCACCATGAGCCTGCTTCATCCTTTCCGAAAAAAAGACACGTTGCTATTGTCTTCATAGGTGTTTCTCTGAGATCCTTTAAAAATGGTTTCAGAATCCACTCGACAGGATTTGTCAAAGTATTCCGAGCTTCAATTCAGAGGGCGTGCACTGCTAAACATACCTGATTTCAGGGAAAAGAGTTCCACGAGTCGTTGGAGGAGATATCCAAAGAAATATAACGTGGTTGTGAGTCAAAATAAACGAACCCTTTTCACTTGAGAGACATCACGAGATTTCAGGGACCACGAAAGGGTGGAGAAGATATTCAAAACACATCTCGTGGAGATGACTACCTCGTAAGAAAGAAAGCTAACCGTCCCACCACACCTACACAAACACACATGTTTTTTTAAAAGGATCATGCTTTTGGAAACTCATTTCAACTTTTAATAGGAAAATCATGTTTTTAAGAGAGGGTCTTATCTAAAACGTAGAGTAAAACATATGAATCATGCCGGGTATAGGTAGCCCTAAAATTAGGCATTGAAATTTTTTAATAGATTCATGATCAACAGAAAATAATACAACGTCTTACTTGCAACTATTTAAAAGAATCCTTTGAACCCATACTTGAAAAAGAAATGAAGAAATATCCAGCTAGCTCGTCTAAAGTTCAGAAAGGTTAAGAGATTCTCAAAGAATTCTTTTTTAAAACATCTTGGATTCCCAATTAATGTAGAGAGGGAGACGTGTTGCCTTTTTAACAGCCCACAGTGTTCTGAACAGAAACTCGAAATACTTTTATAGAAAAGAGAAGATTTGAAAGTGAAAGTCGAAAAACGAAATAAGATCGGGTGGGAAAATATTTTCAGAGCTCAGAAAAAAATTCTGAGATGAAAAAAAAAAAAAAATTGTTAATTTTTATCATGTCTTCTAGACATGATAAAAATTAACTCACCCCCCCTTTTGTATGGGAATGTTGTCTCCCACTTTCTAAAAATAGACCATGACTCATCCAATCTTTTCTTGGAATTCTATTCTTTAGAAAGAATGAGTCATGGTCTATTTTTAGAAAGAGTGAGACAACATTCCCAGACAAAAAGAGAAGGGAGTTAATTTTATCATGTCTAGAAGACATGATAAAAATTAACAAAAAGATTGTTTTTTTTTTTTTTTTTTTTTTTACATCTCAGAATTTTTTTTTGAGCTCTGAGAAATTTTTCCTAGCCGATCCCATTTCGTTTTTCGACTTTCACTTTCAACTCTTCACTTTTCTATAAAAGCATTCCACGTTTCTGTTCAGAACAGTGCGGGCTGTTGATGAGGCAACATGTCTCTCTCTACCCAAATCTGGAACGCTAGTCACGAGAGAATATGAGACTAGAAAAATAGTTTAGCTTATTGATTTAAAAAATGTCCCATGCTAGAACTCAGAATTACAATCAGATTGGGGCTTTCCAGTATCCACTTCCAAGATTTTAGATTTGCCATGGGTGACATGTTCCCAAATGCATAAATTCTTCAATTATAGTTCCCTTCTTTGACAAATGGCTAAGAAATTCTTAAAGAATATCATGAGATTGGGTAAAGAGAAAGACGTGTTGCCTCTTCCACAGCCCACACGGATCTGAAGTGAAACGCGGAATGCTTTTATAGATAACTTCCCCAGTTATCTATTGATCATGTCCAGTTATCCCCAGTTATTGAAACAAAGTCAAAAGCCAATCGAAAGTAAAATCCCAACAGAATTCCACAAGAATGAGTCATAGTCTATTTTTAGAAAGAGTGAGACAACATTCTCAGACAAAAAGAGAAGGGAGTTAATTTTTATCATGTCTAGAAGACATGATAAAAATTAACAAAAAGATTTTTTTTTTACATCTCAGATTTTTTTTCTGAGCTCTGAGAATTTTTTTCCCAGTCGGCTTGATTCACAAAACCAGATATATTCAAATTATTTCTATAGAGGGTTCTCATCTATTTAAACCACTCGCGTTTCAGCTTTAAATCAGTCTGTGCTGTGCACTGGAGCTGAATTGTTTTCAGCTGTCAGACATTTTTTTCCAACAGCCGACTCGATCGTTCAAATGACACCGTGGAATTTGGAGAGAGGTCATGTCGATTCGGATGACGGTAAAGCATTTGAGGGCTATTTGCCTTAAGAAATGCCTTCGTGGAGGACTTTGGAAGGGAAACTGGCTCGTATTCACGTTACACATGGGGAAAAACCACGAAAAAAAACACCCATGCAGGCAGCTTGAAAGTCAGTCGTTCACGTTTTACAAAATATGAAATGGATTTTATAAAAACATATTGGGATCGTATTCAAAATTGGATCATTCTGTTGTTTTATCAGAATATGCCAGTATACGATTGAACAATTCTATTGAATAACATGATCTTGCCTTCTTGAAAGTCATTTGTTAACGTTTCACAAAATATATATCAGTATAAGATGGAACCATCGTGATCCGTTATCCTGACTGATGGAGTCAGCTGTGGATCACAAGACCTTGCCTTTTTTGAAAAGGATTTGTTAAAGTTCCTCAAAATATATTAATATACAATGGAACTATCGTGATCCGTTAATTCTGACAAGTCTAGTCAGCTGTGGATCATGAGATCTTGCCTTCTTGAAAGTCATTTGTTAAAGAAGTTTCACAAAATATATCAGTATACAATGGAACAATCGTGATCCGTTAATTCTGACAAGTCTAGTCAGCTGTGGATCATGAGATCTTGCCTTCTTGAAAGTCATTTGTTAAAGAAGTTTCACAAGATATATCAGTATACAATGGAACAATCGTGATCCGTTAATCCTGACTGATTGAGTCAGCTCTGGATCACGAGATCTTGCCTTATTGAAAAGGATTTGTTAAAGAAGTTTCACAAAATATATCAGTATACGATTGATAAAATCGTGATCCGTTAATCCTGACTAGTCTAGCCAGCTGTGGATCACGAGATCTTGCCTTATTGAAAAGGATTTGTTAAAGAAGTTTCACAAAATATATCAGTATACGATTGATAAAATCGTGATCCGTTAATCCTGACTAGTCTAGCCAGCTGTGGATCACGAGATCTTGCCTTGTTAAAGTTTCACAAAATATATCAGTATACGATGGGACAATCGTGATCCATTGATCCTGACTGCTCTAGCCAGCTATGGATCACGAGATTTTGCCCTGTTGAAAGGGATTTGTTAAAGTTTCACAAAATATATCAGTATACGATTGATAAAATCCTGATCCGTTTTTCCTGACTAATGGAGTCAGCTGTGGATCAAGAGATCTTGGCTTCTTGAAAGGAATTTGTTAAAGTTTCACAAAATATATCAGTATAGGATGGAACAATCGTGATCCAATTACACTGACGGGTCTAGCCAGCTGTGGATCACGAGATCTTGGCTTCTTGAAAAGAATTTGTTAAAGTTTCACAAAATATATCAGTATAGGATGGAACAATCGTGATCCAATTACACTGACGGGTCTAGCCAGCTGTGGATCACGAGATCTTGGCTTCTTGAAAGGAATTTGTTAAAATTTCACAAAATATATCAGTATAGGATGGAACAATCGTGATCCAATTACACTAACGGGTCTAGCCAGCTGTGGATCACGAGATCTTGGCTTCTTGAAAGGAATTTGTTAAAGTTTCACAAAATATATCAGTATAGGATGGAACAATCGTGATCCAATTACACTGACGGGTCTAGCCAGCTGTGGATCACGAGATCTTGGCTTCTTGAAAGGAATTTGTTAAAGTTTCACAAAATATATCAGTATATGATGGAACAATCGTGATCCGATTACACTGACGTGTCTAGCCAGCTGTGGATCACATGATCTTGCTTTGTTGAAAAGGATTTGTCAAAGTTTCACAAAATATATCAGTATACGAAATAATAGCATGTTTTCTATAAAAACAGCTATTGAGTAAAACATTTCTAGCCTTGAAAAGCAAAAACAGTAGCACGGGGAAAAATATTACCCTACCTCAAAGTATTGAAAGGAAGTAAGAATTTATTTCTATAAAATGGGTGACTCAATAAATATTTGTAGTCTATGAAATACAAAAGAGTAAGAAAAAAATGTTCACATACCTTCACAGAAGCTCTTCCCAGGAGAGTGAGAAGCGTGTATTCACGTTGAGTGCACAGCACAGACTGATCTGAAACTGAAACGCAAGTGGTTTAAATACATTAACGAGTTGCTTCTAGAAACCGACTGGGAAAAATTCTCAGAGCTCTGGAAAAATTTTAACACATTTAAAAAAAAAAAAAAAAAAAAAAAAAAAAAAAAAAAAAAACACCTTCCTTTTTTTTTCTTAATTTGATGTCTTCACTTTTTTTATTTCTACAAGGTCAAAAGAATGAAGACATCAAATTAAGAAAGAAATAGGTAAGTATTTTTTTTTAAAAAATCTTTTTTCAGCTTTGAAAATTTTCTTCCCAGTCGTTAACATTTCGTTTTTGGACTTTTACTTTCAATTCTTGGACCCATGATGTTCTTTTCTTGATGTTCTTGTAGTATATTTCTATACAAATTCACTCCTTTTCCCAAAAAAAGATATCTTTTTTTTTATTTTTTTTTTACCTTCCAATTTGTATAGCTATATAACTGAAAACAGGCATTAAAGTCAGTTTGTAGTATATTCCTATACAAATTCACTTAATTTCCCGAAAAAAAAAAAAGATGTCTCTTTTTTTATTTTTTTTTACCTTCCAATTTGTATAGCTATATACTGAAAACAGGCCTTAAATTCCGTTTGTAGTATATTCCTATACAAATTTACTCCCTTTTCCCCAAAAAGATGTCTTTTTTTTAATTTTACCTTCAAATTTGTATAGCTACATACTGAGAACAGGCGTTCAAGTCCGTTTGTAGTATATTGGTATACATGTTCTATTTTTAGAAACAGTGAGACAACATTCCCACACAAAAGGGGGGTAGTGTTAATTTTTATCATGTCTAGAAGACATGATAAAAATTAACAAAAAGTTTTTTTTTTCTTTTTTTTTTTTTACATCTCAAATTTTTTTTTTCTGAGCTTTGAAAAATTTTTCCCAGTCGGCAACCAAGTGAAAATTCTACAGCCAAGACGATTGGCCTTTTACTTTCACTTTCAACACTTTTCTATAAAAGTATTCTACGTTTTCTGTTCAGAACTGTGCGGGCTGTCCAAGGTGCAGCATGCTTTTTCTCTCTCTACCTCATCTGGACCCAGGACCACTGTTCTAGAAAGAGCTTCTGTGAACACAAGCTTTTTTCCAATTTTTGACGTCTCACAGAATAGAAATCATTCCTCCGTTTAGGGGAAAATGTTTCCCATTTGAAAAGCTAGGACCCCTCGTTTGGATTTCATCGACGGACATTGAAAGATATTTTCCCATGACGAAAACTCTCTATCCCACACCTTTTTCTAAAGTGAAGTTAAAGAGATTTTTCATACCGGGTTTTCAATTTTCACCTCAAATCATACCGTTGACGACGTGTGACACACAAACCGTGACATAAATTTCAGTTTCCATGACAGCTAAGAGTCTTGATGTTTAAACAAATGTATGAAAGAATTTATTTTTGATTCGTTTCAGCGATTGAGTGGGCTGGGGAAAAAAGGCTCTTTCCATGACAGTTAACACGCTTGAGCTTTAAACATGTATGAAAGAATTTATTTTTAATCCATTTCAGCGATTGAGTGGGCTGGGGAAAAAAGGCTCTTTCCATAACAGCTAACACGATTGAGTTTTAAAAATGTATGAAAGAATTTGTTTTTAATCGATTTCAGCGATTGAGTGGGCTGTGAAAAGAAAAAGCTCTTTCCATTACACCTAACACTCTTGAGCTTTAAAAATGTATGAAACAATTTGTTTTTAATCGATTTCAGTGATTGAGTGGGCTGTGAAAAGAAAAAGCTCTTTCCATGATACCTAACACTCTTGAGCTTTAAAAATATAGGAACGAATTTATTTTTAATCCATTTCAGCGATTGAGTGGGCTGGGAAACATTTTCTTAGAGCTCAGGGGAAAAAAGGCTCTTTCCATGACACCTAACACGCTTGAGCTTTAAAAATGTATGAAACAATTTATTTTTAATCCATTTCAGCGATTGAGTGGGCTGTGAAAAGAAAAAGCTCTTTCCATGATACCTAACACTCTTGAGCTTTAAAAATGTATGAAAGAATTTATTTTTAATCCATTTCAGCGATTGAGTGGGCTGGGAAACATTTTCTTAGAGCTCAGGGGAAAAAAAGGCTCTTTCCATGACACCTAACGCGCTTGAGCTTTAAAAATGTATGAAACAATTTATTTTTAATCCATTTCAGCGATTGAGGGGCTCGGAAAATTTTCTTAGAGCTCAGGGAATGTGTCTCCAGGTTGAATGCATGAAAGCCAAAAGAATTCCTCATGAAAGAACATCTCTTTTTTTTCCTGGTTGTGGGATGGAGTAGAGTTGCTGCATCTTGAACAACCCACACTGATCTGAAGAGAAATATGAAATGTTTTTATAGATATAAGAAATGAACTGAAAGTGAAAGTAAAAATGAAATTGTATTGGCTGGAAATATTTCTTGGCTGTTGAATGGAAAAAATATTTCCAGAGCTGAAAAAAAAAAAAAAAAAAAAAACCTCTTCCTTTTTTTCTATTAATTTGATGTCTTCACTTTGTTTACTTTGGAATGGAGAAACCCAAAGACTATGACTCATCCTTTCTAAAACGTATAATTCCTAGAATGAGTCATGGTCTAATTTTAGAAACAGTGAGACAACATTCCCACACAAAAGGGGGGTAGGGTTAATTTTTATCATGTCTAGAAGACATGATAAAAATTAACAAAAAGTTTTTTTTTTTTTTTTTTTTTTTTTTTACATCTCAGATTTTTTTTTTCTGAGCTCTGAAATTTTTTTCCCAGTCGGCAACCAAGTGAAAATTTTTCAGCGAAGACGATTTGGCTTTTACTTTCACTTTCATCGCTTTTCTATAAAAGTATTCCACGTTTTCTATTCAGAACCGTGCGGGCTATCCAAGGTGCAGCATGCATTTTCTCTTTCTCTATCTCATCTGGACCCAGGAACATTCTTCTAGAAAGAGCTTCTGTGAACACAAGTTTCTTTCCACTTTTTAATGTCTCACAGAATAGAAATCATTCTTCTGTTTAGGGGAAAATGTTTCCCTTTTGAAAAGCTAGGAGCCCTCGTTTGGATTTCATCAGCAACCGTTTATCAGGTTCTAGCGAAATTGGATGATCCATCCATGAATCAGAATTTCCCATCCATGGTTTGGATGCAAAAAGATTTCAACAAAGTTTAAGAAAAATCCTTCAATCCTATTTGAAAGGAGATGTCATGATATTGAAAGACATTTTTCCGTGACGGACTGTTAAATAGCTTAAGTTCACGCCGGGAAATAATGTTATGAATCTTACTTCACGGCACCAATGTTATATCTTAAATTCATATAAAATGTTAAATATGAAACTACTTGCCGTTAAAGGGAGTGATCGTATAGTGAAACGTGTACAGCTTTTTTTGCGTTGTGAAAAAAAATGCATTCCGGGACCGCGCCGTGAGAGGATCGAAAACATAAAACATATACAAGATATAAAGGAAAAGTTCATATTAAATATATAAAGAAAACATACTGTAAGAGGTTCCAGATTAAATATCAGTTTATTCAATTACGACACAATTCGTACAACACAATAAGAAAAATCTTAACCTCATCTGAGAGTCTGTTCATTTAAATTCATAAAAAAACTTAAGGTTTGTCTGGTGATTTAAACGAAAGGAAAGGGAAACAATTTATGGCCTGAGAGTTAAATTTTAGATTCGACGTTGTTTTTACTGCTAAGGACGTTTTTGGAAAAACTTGCCTAAAGTTCCAACACACCAAAAAAAATAATACTTATCTTGAGTGGACATCTTGAAGTGGAGGAGAGCTCATATCTTAGCTCTATCCTTACGTCACTTGGCAAATCCGCAAGACAGAGACTCGAACGGCACGACAATAAATTACATCAGCTATACCGTCAAATCTTACGCCTGCTACTGTTTTCCATAGAAGAAAATTATTCCCACTGGAAGCAAGAGAACAGCTTACACCGCACGGCTGTCTGCCCAGACTCTAAGCTCCACCAAGGAAAACGTAGACAATTAAGCTCGGCATTTTAGAGAACGGCTAACGCAGGCTTCCAGTTGACTAAGGTGACATAATTCCTTCTGTTTTCAAGTCGGAGTTCAGAGGACATCGTCCTGACTTTTGCCGATACAGATAGAGACCCAAGTCTCTGTTAATTTTTTTGTTATTCGCTCAACAGTTTTTTTTTCTTCGCATTTTTGAGAAAACCCGCGGCCGGGGAGCATAATTGCCGCTCCCCGCCGGAAGCACTGCTCGATGCCGACTAAATCTTTTCCTTTCTCCTTCGCAACACCCAGAAGTTTTTTTCTCAGTCTCTGTCAACAAGTCCGTCAAGCCCGAAAGTCAGCGAATCCAAGCAGTGAGTGCCTAAGCGAGTCCAGAGTAAGTGTGTAAGAGAGTCTCGCCTCTTAACCAAAACGCGGCCGGGGAGCACATTTGCCGCTCCCCGCCGGAAAACACCTCTCGGAGTCACTTACATTTTGTCCAGCAAGCCCAAAAATCAGCGAGTCAGTCCGCGAGTCAGCCAAAAGTAAGTGTGTCCAACTCAAATTTCCTTCTTGTCCTTCACCAAACGGGCTCCCACTATGGCTTCACTTATCGCCCCTTTAATTATGGCAAAATCTTCGTTTTCAACTCCAGAATGCGGAAATAAGGGTCATCGCGCATGCGCGCCCTTCTTCACTTAGCCAACAACCGGACCCTCAATCGCCAAAAACCTGAACGACTTACATTGAAAGACAAGTAGCAACCTTTGACCTTTCCGTCACGTACTTTCCTCTCTTAAGGTCAACTAACAATGAAAATTCTTTCTCGAACATTCTAAAGCGCGCGAAATCATGACTTGGCGAAAATTGCCTCCCTTTCCCTGCTTCTTTCACAATGAATAAAAGTTTGTACAAGATTTACAAATAGAGGAAAATAAATAATACTCTTTTAAACTAAATAATATTTCCAGAAGCATCTGTTTTTCTCCAAAATTAAAGCCTTAAATTAAATAATTCAGAATCAAAATAAAATTTAAATTTCCATAAATCATAAAATCATTCACCTAATTTTTTTTTATAACGCTATCAGATAATTTCTCTACATAACATTCCTTTCCCCTAAGGAATTAAATTTTGGTTTACCAAAATTTAGCAGACAGACACTTCTTGAAATACCATGACTCATACTGTGCAATAAGGCTAAAGGATAACATAAGTTAACAATATTTCACACGACACCTTGGTAACAGTGACGTTACTGACACATTAAATTTCAAGTCCAAAATGTGCAAGTAAAACAACAAGATTAATCAAAGCAATTACTAATTAAAATACTCAAGGAAGATCATCAAAAATAATTAATCAAAACATCAATTAAATCACTTAATTAAACCTAGAAATACTCAGAACACATACAAAAATAAAAATAAAAATAAGGCGCTAATCACAAACAAAATATGTCTAAGATCAATCAATAAGATAATTAACGCGCCGCAGATACATAAAATACATTCCTGAGAAAATAAACACACTAATAATTCAAACAATTCCAAATAAAATATGTCACATGAACGTATTCAAATAAGGAGTAAAGACCCCTAAGTACTACGAAATTGAATAACTTCTAAGATTGAATCCCAAACAGTCACGTCTAAGAACAGAAGCGGCCTGATCAGGGCCAAGCATTAGAAAAGAAAAGAACGTTACAACACAAGGAACCCCGGAACCAGCCGAAAATACCCCACACAAAGATCAGAAAGAAGGAAAACGTGATTGTCCAAAAATTCAATCCAACCAAAATCAATTCCGAGAATGAACATAACGAATACGCTGTGCAAATACCAATTAGAATTTTATCCAAAACACACAAAAATAATAGTAATAATACAACCTAATGTATATACAAAATGACGTTTGGCCAATAATTACAAACAGATACTACCAAGCTACACATATAGACATAAAATGAAAATACAATTAAACTGTAAAAATTTCGTACATAATTCCAATGAGCAATGAGATCAGCGATACTTAAAAAAAAAATTTAAACTGCAATACCTAAACAAATACACACATAATCATTACGTTAAACCATATCAAGTTAAAAATATTTCACTGTAATTCAAATCAAGCCAAAAAAAATCAACCAGCAAGAGTGAAGTGTCGCTAAAAAAATTTTCAAACCTTAAAGTAAACACTGTGAGTAACAACACCAAACTTAAGTCCCCTTAGTAAGACAACACCAACAAAATTCAGTAATTCTAAAAATCCATTAGGTCCACAAAAAAAAATTTCAACTAGTCAAAGAAATCAATCAAAGCTGGACTGAAGCACGTTACTAGAACACTAAATAAAATAACACAAATCAAGAAAGCGTTCAAAACAAACCCCCAATTTAGGCAAAAACTGAGATCTATTCTGCATCAGACTCTTCCAAAACGTTGTATAGTAACCTAAGTAGCAGCCTTCAGCAACACCTCCACCCAAACAAAAGAAACAAAGTAACTCTTTACCGCGTCCATGTAAGCTGAGAAAAGCGCTGTATTATGAATGACAGACTCAAACTTTACGTATCAAGCAAACCGCCAGACACGTTGAAAGATAACATAAGATCTCTTATCTCGGAAAGAAAAGTGCGCTGACTGAAACGTTACAATCCTGAACCAACACAATGAAAAAGATACAACAATATTTTTCTCAGATAACAAGTTCCTGTTTCTCCCGGTTTAAGAAGTCAAGTGCCACCATCAAGTGCAAGTATTTACAAGAAAACGAGATTTCAGGACATTACAACTTCACGCAAGACCTAACTGCAAGCAACAAATGCAAAGTTCTCAAAAGTGCTAAACTAAAAAAAAAAAATACTCATAACTCGTAACTCAAAAATCCCTAAAATCACACAAATGAAATGAATAACTCAAATTCTACTATTTTCCTATGACTACAGAAATCTCAATTCTTCCACAGAAACTAACATCAGAGAACTTACATTTTACGGACCTTGGCAGAAACCACCAAAACAAAACAAAAACCTGATACAACTATCTTGACATTGAAAGACATTTTTCCATGACGAAATCTCTCTATCCCACAGCTTCTTCTAAAGTGAACTTAAAGAGATTTTTCATACCGGGTTTTCAATTTTCACTTCAAACCATTCCGTTGACGACATGTGAGACACAAACCATGACATAAATTTCAGTTTCTATGACAGCTAACACGCTTGAGCTTTAAAAATGTATGAAAGAAGTTATTTTTAATCCATTTCAGGGATTGAGTGGGCTGGGAAAAAAAAGGCCCTTTCCATGACAGCTAACACGCTTGAGCTTTAAAAATATATGAAGAAATTTGTTTTTAATCCATTTCAGCGATTGAGTGGACTGGGAAACATTTTCTTAGAGCTCAGGGGAAAAAAAGGCTCTTTCCATGAGAACTAACACTCTTGAGGTTTAAAAATGTATGAAAGAATTTGTTTTTAATTCATTTCAGCTATTGAGTGGGCTGGGGGGAAAAAAGGCCCTTTTCATGAGAGCTAACATGCTTGAGCTTTAAAAATATAGGAACGAATTAATTTTTAATCCATTTCAGCGATTGAGTGGGCTGGGAAACATTTTCTTAGAGCTCAGGAGAAAAAAAGGTTCTTTCCATGACAGCTAACACGCTTGAGGTTTAAAAATGTATGAAACAATTTGTTTTTAATCCATTTCAGCGATTGAGTGGGCTGGGAAACATTTTCTTAGAGCTCAGGGAATGTGTGTCTAGGTTGAATGCACAGCACACACGGATGGGAAGTCGAAATTCGAGTGGTTTAAAAAATAAATATACCAAATTTGGTTCATCGAGCTGACTAGGAAAAATTCTCAGAGTTCTGGAAATAATTCTGAGTTCAATCATGGGACATGAGAACAGAAATGTATTACAGTCATCATGTCATCATTGTTTCCGAAAGCCAAAAAAATTCCTCATGAAAGAACATCTTTTTTTCGTGGTTGTGGGATGGAGCAGAGATGTTGCATCTTGAACAACCCACACTGATCTGAACAGAAACATGAAATGTTTTTGTAGATATAAGAAATGAATTGAAAGTGAAAGTAAAAATGAAATTGTATTGGCTGGAAATATTTCTTGGCTGTTGAATGGGAAAAATATCTCCAAAGCTGAAAAAAAAACTCTTCCTTTTTTTCTATTAATTTGATGTCTTCACTTTGTTTACTTTGGAATGGAGAAACCCAAAGACCATGACTCATCCTTTCTTAAACATATAATTCCTAGAATGAGTCATGGTCTATTTTTAGAAACAGTGAGACAACATTCCCACACAAAAGGGGGTAGGGTTAATTTTTATCATGTCTAGAAGACATGATAAAAATTAACAAAAAGTTTTTTTTTTTTTTTTTTTTTTTTACATCTCATAATTTTTTTCTGAGCTCTGAAAATTTTTTCCCAGTCGGCAACCAAGTGAAAACTTTCCAATCGGCTTTTACTTTCACTTTCGACTCTTTTCTATAAAAGTATTCCACGTTTTCTGTTCAGAACCGTGTGGGCTCTCCATGGTGCAACATGCTTTTTCTCTCTCTACCTCATCTGCAGCTCTATGACAGCTAACACGCTTGAGCTTTAAAAATGTATGAAAGAAGTTATTTTTAATCCATTTCAGCGATTGAGTGGGCTGGGAGAAAAAGGCCCTTTCTATGACAGTTAACACGCTTGAGCTTTAAAAATATATGATAAGAAACAGCTAGCTCGTGAAATTGTAAGGTATTCCCAAAAAATTCCACTTCTTGAAGAAGGAAAAACATCCTAGATGCAGATGAGGTAGAGAGAGAAAAAGCATGTTGCACTATGGAGAGCCCGCACGGTTCTGAACAGAAAACGTGGAATGCTTTTATAGAAAAGAGTTCAAAGTGAAAGTAAAAGCCGATTGGAAATTTTTCAATTGGTTACCGACTGGGAAAAAATTTTCAGAGCTAAAAAAAAAAAAAAAAAAAAAAACTTTTTGTTAATTTTTATCATGTCTTCTAGACATGATAAAAATTAACCCTACCCCCCTTTTGTGTGGGAATATTGTCAAACTGTTTCTAAAAATAGACCATGACTCATTCTAGGAATTATATGTTTTAAAAAGGATGAGTTTAAAGTTTATAAGATAAGATAAGTTTTTAAAAAGGATATGTTTTAAAAAGTCTTTGGGTTTCTCCATTCCAAAGTAAACAAAGTGAAGACATCAAATTAATAGAAAAAAAAGGAAGAGGTTTTTTTTTTTTTTTTTTTTTTTTTTTTTTTTTTTTTTTTTTTAGCTCTGGAAATATTTTTCCAATTCAACAGCCAAGAAATATTTCCAGCCAATACAATTTCATTTTTACTTTCACTTTCAATTCATTTCTTATATCTATAAGAACATTTCATTTTTCTGTTCAGATCAGTGTGGGTTGTTCAAGATGCAGCAACTCTACTCCATCCCACAACCAGGAAAAAAAGATGTTCTTTCATGAGATGTTCTTTTGGCTTTCGAAAACAATGATGACATGATGATTGTAATACAATTCGGTTCTCATGTCCCATGCTTGAACTCAGAATTATTTCCAGAACTCTGAAAATTTTTCCTAGTCAGCTCGATAACCCAGCTTTCGTATATTTATTTTTTAAGCCACTCGAGTTTCGACTTTCCATCCGTGTGCGCTGTGCATTCAACCTGGAGACACATTCCCTGAGCTCTAAGAAAATGTTTCCCAGCAGACTCAATCGCTGAAACGGATTAAAAATAAATTCTTTCATACATTTTTAAAGCTCAAGCGTGTTAGCTGTCATTCAAAGAGCCTTTTTTTCCCCTGAGCTCTAAGAAAATGTTTCCCAGCAGACTCAATCGCTGAAATGGATTAAAAATAAATTCTTTCATACATTTTTAAACCTCAAGAGTGTTAGCTGTCATTGAAAGAGCCTTTTTTTCCCCTGAGCTCTAAGAAAATGTTTCCCAGCAGACTCAATCGCTGAAATGGATTAAAAATAAATTCATTCATACATTTTTAAAGCTTAAGCGTGTTAGCTGTCATGGAAAGAGCCTTTTTTCCCCTGAGCTTTGAGAAAATGTTTCCTAGCAGACTCAATCGCTGAAATGGATTAAAAAAAATCCTTTCATACATTTTTAAAGCTTAAGCGTGTTAGTTCTCATGGAAAGAGCCTTTTTTTCCCCTGAGCTCTAAGAAAATGTTTCCCAGTCCACTCAATTGCTGAAATGGATTAAAAATAAATTCTTTCATATATTTTTAAAGCTCAAGCGTGTTAACTGTCATAGAAAGGGCCTTTTTTTTCCCAGCCCACTCAATCGCTGAAATGGATTAAAAATAACTTCTTTCATACATTTTTAAAGCTCAAGCGTGTTAGCTGTCATAGAGCTGCAGATGAGGTAGAGAGAGAAAAAGCATGTTGCACCATGGAGAGCCCACACGGTTCTGAACAGAAAACGTGGAATGCTTTTATAGAAAATGCCAATACAATTTCATTTTTACTTTCACTTTCAATTCATTTCTTATATCTATAAGAACATTTCATTTTTCTGTTCAGATCAGTGTGGGTTGTTCAAGATGCAGCAACTCTACTCCATCCCACAACCAGGAAAAAAGATGTGCTTTCATGAGATGTTCTTTTGGCTTTCGAAAACAATGATAACCCAGCTTTCGTATATTTATTTTTTAAGCCACTCGAGTTTCGACTTTCCATCCGTGTGTGCTGTGCATTCAACCTGGAGACACATTCCCTGAGCTCTAAGAAAATGTTTCCCAGCAGACTCAATCGCTGAAATGAATTAAAAATAAATTCTTTCATACATTTTTAAAGCTTAAGCGTGTTAGTTCTCATGGAAAGAGCCTTTTTTTCCCCTGAGCTCTAAGAAAATGTTTCCCAGTCCACTCAATTGCTGAAATGGATTAAAAATAAATTCTTTCATATATTTTTAAAGCTCAAGCGTGTTAACTGTCATAGAAAGGGCCTTTTTTTCCCAGCCCACTCAATCGCTGAAATGGATTAAAAATAACTTCTTTCATACATTTTTAAAGCTCAAGCGTGTTAGCTGTCATAGAGCTGCAGATGAGGTAGAGAGAGAAAAAGCATGTTGCACCATGGAGAGCCCACACGGTTCTGAACAGAAAACGTGGAATGCTTTTATAGAAAATGCCAATACAATTTCATTTTTACTTTCACTTTCAATTCATTTCTTATATCTATAAGAACATTTCATTTTTCTGTTCAGATCAGTGTGGGTTGTTCAAGATGCAGCAACTCTACTCCATCCCACAACCAGGAAAAAAGATGTTCTTTCATGAGATGTTCTTTTGGCTTTTGAAAACAATGATAACCCAGCTTTCGTATATTTATTTTTTAAGCCACTCGAGTTTCGACTTTCCATCCGTGTGTGCTGTGCATTCAACCTGGACACACATTCCCTGAGCTCTAAGAAAATGTTTCCCAGCAGACTCAATCGCTGAAATGAATTAAAAATAAATTCTTTCATACATTTTCAAAGCTTAAGCGTGTTAGTTCTCATGGAAAGAGCCTTTTTTTCCCCTGAGCTCTAAGAAAATGTTTCCCAGTCCACTCAATTGCTGAAATGGATTAAAAATAAATTCTTTCATATATTTTTAAAGCTCAAGCGTGTTAACTGTCATAGAAAGGGCCTTTTTTCCCAGCCCACTCAATCGCTGAAATGGATTAAAAATAACTTCTTTCATACATTTTTAAAGCTCAAGCGTGTTAGCTGTCATAGAGCTGCAGATGAGGTAGAGAGAGAAAAAGCATGTTGCACCATGGAGAGCCCACACGGTTCTGAACAGAAAACGTGGAATGCTTTTATAGAAAATGCCAATACAATTTCATCTTTACTTTCACTTTCAATTCATTTCTTATATCTATAAGAACATTTCATTTTTCTGTTCAGATCAGTGTGGGTTGTTCAAGATGCAGCAACTCTACTCCATCCCACAACCAAGAAAAAAAGATGTTCTTTCATGAGATGTTCTTTTGGCTTTCGAAAACAATGATAACCCAGCTTTTTAAGCCACTTTTTAACCAGCTTTTTTAAGCCACTCGAGTTTCGACTTTCCATCCGTGTGTGCTGTGCATTCAACCTGGAGACACATTCCCTGAGCTCTAAGAAAATGTTTCCCAGCAGACTCAATCGCTGAAATGGATTAAAAATAAATTCTTTCATACATTTTTAAAGCTCAAGCGTGTTAGCTGTCATGGAAAGAGCCCTTTTTTCCCTGAGCTCTAAGAAAATGTTTCCCAGCAGACTCAATCGCTGAAATGGATTAAAAATAAATTCTTTCATACATTTTTAAAGCTCAAGCGTGTTAGCTGTCATGGAAAGAGCCTTTTTTTCCCCTGAGCTCTAAGAAAATGTTTGCCAGCAGACTCAATCGCTGAAATGGATTAAAAAAAATCCTTTCATACATTTTTAAAGCTCAAGAGTGTTAGGTATCATGGAAAGAGCTTTTTCTTTTCACAGCCCACTCAATCGCTGAAATGGATTAAAAATAAATTCTTTCATACATTTTTAAAGCTCAAGAGTGTTAGGTATCATGGAAAGAGCTTTTTCTTTTCACAGCCCACTCAATCGCTGAAATGGATTAAAAATAAATTCTTTCATACATTTTTAAAGCTCAAGCGTGTTAGGTGTCATGGAAAGAGCCTTTTATCCCCTGAGCTCTAAGAAAATGTTTCACAGCCCACTCAATCGCTGAAATGGATTAAAAATAAATTCGTTCCTATATTTTTAAAGCTCAAGAGTGTTAGGTATCATGGAAAGAGCTTTTTCTTTTCACAGCCCACTCAATCACTGAAATCGATTAAAAACAAATTGTTTCATACATTTTTAAAGCTCAAGAGTGTTAGGTGTAATGGAAAGAGCTTTTTCTTTTCACAGCCCACTCAATGGCTGAAATCGATTAAAAACAAATTCTTTCATACATGTTTAAAGCTCAAGCGTGTTAACTGTCATGGAAAGAGCCTTTTTTTTCCCAGCCCACTCAATCGCTGAAACGGATCAAAAATAAATTCTTTCATACATTTGTTTAAACCTAAAGACTCTTAGCTGTCATGGAAACTGAAATTTATGTCACGGTTTGTGTGTCACACGTCGTCAACGGTATGATTTGAAGTGAAAATTGAAAACCCGGTGTGAAAAATCTCTTTAACTTCACTTTAGAAGAAGGTGTGGGATAGAGAGATTTCGTCTTGGGAAAATATCTTTCAATGTCCGTCGATGAAATCCAAACGAGGGGTCCTAGCTTTTCAAATGGGAAACATTTTCCCCTAAACGGAGGAATGATTTCTATTCTGTGAGACGTCAAAAATTGGAAAAAAGCTTGTGTTCACAGAAGCTCTTTCTAGAAGAGTGGTCCTGGGTCCAGATGAGGTAGAGAGAGAAAAAGCATGCTGCACCTTGGACAGCCCGCACAGTTCTGAACAGAAAACGTAGAATACTTTTATAGAAAAGTGTTGAAAGTGAAAGTAAAAGGCCAATCGTCTTGGCTGTAGAATTTTCACTTGGTTGCCGACTGGGAAATATTTTTTAAAGCTCAGAAAAAAAAAAACTTTTTGTTAATTTTTATCATGTCTTCTAGACATGATAAAAATTAACCCTACCCTCCTTTTGTGTGGGAATGTTGTCTCACTGTTTCTAAAAATAGACCATGTATACCAATATACTACAAACGGACTTGAACGCCTGTTCTCAGTACGTAGCTATACAAATTTGAAGGTAAAATTAAAAAAAAGACATCTTTTTGGGGAAAAGGGAGTAAATTTGTATAGGAATATACTACAAACGGAATTTAAGGCCTGTTTTCAGTATATAGCTATACAAATTGGAAGGTAAAAAAATAAAAAAAAGACATCTTTTTTTTTCGGGGGGGAAGGCAGTGAATTTGTACAGGAATATACTACAAACGGACTTTAAAGCCTGTTTTCAGCATATATCTATACAAATTGGAAGGTAAAAAAAAATAAAAAAAAGACATCTTTTTTTTCGGGGGGGAAGGCAGTGAATTTGTATAGGAATATACTACAAACGGACTTTAAAGCCTGTTTTCAGCATATAGCTATACAAATTGGAAGGTAAAAAAAAATAAAAAAAAACGACATCTTTTTTTTTTCGGGAAATTAAGTGAATTTGTATAGGAATATACTACAAACGGACTTTAATGCCTGTTTTCAGTATATAGCTATACAAATTGGAAGGCAAAATAAAATAAAAAAAAGATATCTTTTTTGGGGAAAAGGAGTGAATTTGTATAGATATACTACAAGAACATCAAGAAAAGAACATCATGGGTCCAAGAATTGAAAGTAAAAGTCCAAAAACGAAATGTTAACGACCGGAAAGAAAATTTTCAAAGCTGAAAAAGATTTAAAAAAAAAAAAAAAAAAACTTCCTTTTTCTTTCTTAATTTGATGTCTTCATTCTTTTGACCTTGTAGAAATAAAAAAAGTGAAGACATCAAATTAAGAAAGAAAAAAGGAAGGTTTTTTTTTTTTTTTTTTTTAAATGTGTTAAAATTTTTCCAGAGCTCTGAGAATTTTTCCCAGTCGGTTTCTAGAAGTAACTCGTTAATGTATTTAAACCACTTGCGTTTCAGTTTCAGATCAGTCTGTGCTGTGCAATCAACGTGGATACACGCTTCTCACTCTCCTGGGAAGAGCTTCTGTGAAGGTATGTGAACATTTTTTTCTTACTCTTTTGTATTTCATAGACTACAAATATTTATTGAGTCACCCATTTTATAGAAATGTATTCTTATTTCCTTTCAATACTTTGAGGTAGGGTAATATTTTCCCCCGTGCTACTGTTTTTGCTTTTCAAGGCTAGAAATGTTTTACTCAATAGCTGTTTTTATAGAAAACATGCTATTATTTCGTATACTGATATATTTTGTGAAACTTTAACAAATCCTTTTCAACAAAGCAAGATCATGTGATCCACAGCTGGCTAGACACGTCAGCGTGATCGGATCACGATTGTTCCATCATATACTGATATATTTTGTGAAACTTTAACAAATTCCTTTCAAGAAGCCAAGATCTCGTGATCCACAGCTGGCTCGACTCGTCAGTGTAATTGGATCACGATTGTTCCATCCTATACTGATATATTTTGTGAAACTTTAACAAATTCCTTTCAAGAAGCCAAGATCTCGTGATCCACAGCTGGCTAGACCCGTCAGTGTAATTGGATCACGATTGTTCCATCCTATACTGATATATTTTGTGAAACTTTAACAAATTCCTTTCAAGAAGCCAAGATCTCGTGATCCACAGCTGGCTAGACCCGTCAGTGTAATTGGATCACGATTGTTCCATCCTATACTGATATATTTTGTGAAACTTTAACAAATTCCTTTCAAGAAGCCAAGATCTCGTGATCCACAGCTGGCTAGACCCGTCAGTGTAATTGGATCACGATTGTTCCATCCTATACTGATATATTTTGTGAAACTTTAACAAATTCCTTTCAAGAAGCCAAGATCTCGTGATCCACAGCTGGCTAGACCCGTCAGTGTAATTGGATCACGATTGTTCCATCCTATACTGATATATTTTGTGAAACTTTAACAAATTCCTTTCAAGAAGCCAAGATCTCGTGATCCACAGCTGGCTAGACCCGTCAGTGTAATTGGATCACGATTGTTCCATCCTATACTGATATATTTTGTGAAACTTTAACAAATTCCTTTCAAGAAGCCAAGATCTCGTGATCCACAGCTGGCTAGACCCGTCAGTGTAATTGGATCACGATTGTTCCATCCTATACTGATATATTTTGTGAAACTTTAACAAATTCCTTTCAAGAAGCCAAGATCTCGTGATCCACAGCTGACTCCATTAGTCAGGAAAAACGGATCACGATTTTATCAATCGTATACTGATATATTTTGTGAAACTTTAACAAATCCCTTTCAACAGGGCAAAATCTCGTGATCCACAGCTGGCTAGAGCAGTCAGTATAATCCGATCACGACTGTTCCCTCGTATACTGATATATTTTGTGAAATTTTAACAAATGATTTTCAAGAAGGGAAGATCTCGTGATCCAGAACTGACTCAATCAGTCAGGATTAACGGATCACGATTGTTCCATTGTATACTGATATATTTTGTGAAACTTCTTTAACAAATGACTTTCAAGAAGGCAAGATCTCATGATCCACAGCTGACTAGACTTGTCAGAATTAACGGATCACGATTGTTCCATTGTATACTGATATATTTTGTGAAACTTCTTTAACAAATGACTTTCAAGAAGGCAAGATTTCGTGATCCACAGCTGACTAGACTTGTCAGAATTAACGGATCACGATAGTTCCATTGTATACTAATATATTTTGTGGAACTTTAACAAATCCTTTTCAAAAAAGGCAAGGTCTTGTGATCCACAGCTGACACCATCAGTCAGGATAACGGATCACGATGGTTCCATCTTACACTGATATATATTTTGTGAAACGTTAACAAATGACTTTCAAGAAGGCAAGATCATGTTATTCAATAGATTTGTTCAATCGTATACTGGCATATTCTGATTAAACAACAGAATGATCCAATTTTGAATACGATCCCAATATGTTTTTATAAAATCCATTTCATATTTTGTAAAACGTGAACGACTGACTTTCAAGCTGGCTGCATGGGTGCTTTTTTCCTGGTTTTTCCCCATGTGTAACGTGAATACGAGCCAGTTTCCCTTCCAAAGTCCTCCACGAAGGCATTTCTTAAGGCAAATAGCCCTCAAATGCTTTACCGTCATCCGAATCGACATGACCTCTCTCCAAATTCCACGGTGTCATTTGAACGATCGAGTCGGCTGTTGGAAAAAAATGTCTCACAGCTGAAAACAATTCAGCTCCAGTGCACAGCACAGACTGATTTAAAGCTGAAACGCGAGTGGTTTAAATAGATGAGAACCCTCTATAGAAATAATTTGAATATATCTGGTTTTGTGAATCAAGCCGACTGGGAAAAAAATTCTCAGAGCTCAGAAAAAAAATCTGAGATGTAAAAAAAAAAAAAATCTTTTTGTTAATTTTTATCATGTCTTCTAGACATGATAAAATTAACTCCCTTCTCTTTTTGTCTGGGAATGTTGTCTCACTCTTTCTAAAAATAGACTATGACTCATTCTTGTGGAATTCTGTTGGGATTTTACTTTCGATTGGCTTTTGACTTTGTTTCAATAACTGGGGATAACTGGACATGATCAATAGATAACTGGGGAAGTTATCTATAAAAGCATTCCGCGTTTCACTTCAGATCCGTGTGGGCTGTGGAAGAGGCAACACGTCTCTCTCTTTACCCAATCTCATGATATTCTTTAAGAATTTCTTAGCCATTTGTCAAAGAAGGGAACTATAATTGAAGAATTTATGCATTTGGGAACATGTCACCCATGGCAAATCTAAAATCTTGGAAGTGGATACTGGAAAGCCCCAATCTGATTATAATTCTGAGTTCTAGCATGGGACATTTTTTAAATCAATAAGCTAAACTATTTTTCTAGTCTCATATTCTCTCGTGACTAGCGTTCCAGATTTGGGTAGAGAGAGACATGTTGCCTCATCAACAGCCCGCACTGTTCTGAACAGAAACGTGGAGTGCTTTTATAGAAAAGTGAAGAGTTGAAAGTGAAAGTCGAAAAACGAAATGGGATCGGCTAGGAAAAATTTCTCAGAGCTCAAAAAAAAATTCTGAGATGTAAAAAAAAAAAAAAAAAAAAAAAAAAAAACAATCTTTTTGTTAATTTTTATCATGTCTTCTAGACATGATAAAATTAACTCCCTTCTCTTTTTGTCTGGGAATGTTGTCTCACTCTTTCTAAAAATAGACAATGACTCATTCTTTCTAAAGAATAGAATTCCAAGAAAAGATTGGATGAGTTATGGTCTATTTTTAGAAAGTGGGAGACAACATTCCCATACAAAAGGGGGGTGAGTTAATTTTTATCATGTCTAGAAGACATGATAAAAATTAACAAAAAGTTTTTTTTTTTTTTTTTTACATCTCAGAATTTTTTTCTGAGCTCTGAAAATATTTTCCCAGCCGATCTCATTTCGTTTTTCGACTTTCACTTTCAAATCTTCTCTTTTCTATAAAAGTATTTCGAATTTCTGTTCAAAACACTGTGGGCTGTTGAAAAGGTAACACGTCTCCCTCTCTACATTAATGGGGAATCCAAGATGTTCTAAAGATGAATTGTTTGAGAATCTCTTAACCTTTCTGAACTTTAGACGAGCTAGCTGGATATTTCTTCATTTCTTTTTCAAGTATGGGTTCAAAGGATTCTTTTAAATAGTTGCAAGTAAGACGTTGTATCATTTTCTGTTGATCATGAATCTATTAAAAAAATTTCAATGCCTAGTTTTAGGGCTACCTATACCCGACATGATTCATATGTTTTACTCTACGTTTTAGATGAGACCCTCTCTTAAAAACATGATTTTCCTATTCAAAGTTGAAATGTGTTTCTAAAAGCATGATTCTTTTAAAAAAACATGTGTGATTGTGTAGGTGTGGTGGGACGGTTAGATTTCTTCTCTTACGAGATAGTCATCTCCACCCTTTCGTGGTCGCTGAAATCTCGTGATAGCTCAAGTGAAAAGGGTTCGTTTATTTTGACTCACAACCACGTTATATTTTTTTGGATATCTCCTCCAACGACTCGTGGAACTCTTTTCCCTGAAATCAGGTATGTTTAGCAGTGCACGCCCTCTGAAGTGAAGCTCGGAATACTTTGACAAATCCTGTCGAGTGGATTATGAAACCATTTTTAAAGGACCTCAGAGAAACACCCATGAAGACGATACCAACGTGTCGTTTTTCAGAAAGCATGAAGGTGGTTCATGGTGAGAGATGAGATGGTAAAATAGTTTTTTTCTTAGAAAGTTGAAAAAATGGAGAGTAGTAAGACACAGTCTCTTTTTTCGAAACTGAGTAGGAGGGTCATTTTGAGATGAGCTGGAAAATATATTCTGAGAGATTTAAAAAAAATTTTAAAAATAAAAAATATATATATTATATAATATATATTATAAATACTTTTTGTTCATTTTTATCATGTCTTCAGACATGATAAAAATGAACGACATCTCTCTTTTTTTCTTTGAAACCTCTTTCAACCTATCTCGTCCTGTTTCTCAAGTAACATTCCTTTCCTGAAAAGCTAATTTCTTTAGAAACCTAAGACAACTCTTTTCCTGAAAAGCTAATTTCTTTAGACACCTAAGACAACAGGTAGAGACATACTTCGAACCAAAAAGAGGGTAGAGATCCTTTTGAATAATGTCGAATAGACAAAACACGAGTAATCATTTCAATTCTATGCTTTTTCCTAGGGACGATCAACGAAAGGGTCCTCTTTTGTTCACGAAGCGTGGTTCACCCATGAATTAAACACGTAGGCTCGAAACATCTCTACCTCCACGGTGCAGTTTGAAAGGAAGGTGACCCACCCATTACCCCAGCTATGAAATGAAACGTCAAAACAGTGCACACGTTCTAGAAAAAGAACCCTTGTAGACATTTGGGGGCTCTACAGCATAGACTCAACAGAAACAAAACGATAAAAACTTTCATAGATTCCAGAGAGTGGATGCTTAAAAATAAGGTGATGTCTCGTCGATCAAATCAGCTGTAAATAAATGTCTAAGAGCTGTGAAGAATGGATGGCTTACCTTCACAAAAGCTTTTTCTAGGAGGGAAAAGTATGTATCCAAGCAGAATACACAGCACAGACAGATGTTAAGTTGAAACTGGAGTGATTTCAATACACAAGTATGAATTCGTTCTAATAATCCTTTAGATAGGTCTCATTTGACTCATCGAGTCGAGGGGGAAAACATTGACGTGTTGCCTTTCCAACAGCCCACACTGTTCTGAACAGAAACGTAGAATGCTTTTATAGATAAGAGAAGAATTGAAAGTGAAAGTAAAAAACGAAATCGGATCAGCTGGGAAAATTTCTGAGCCGGGAAAAAATTCTGAAATTGAAAAAAAAAAAAAAAAAAAAAAAAAAAAAAAACTTCCTTTTTTCTTTTTTAATTTGATGTCTTCACTTTTTGACTTTCTACAAGGTCAAAAGAGTGAAGACATCAAATTAATAAAGAAAAAGGAAGATTTTTTTTTTTTTTTTCAATCTCACAATTTTTCCTGAGCTCTGAAAAATTTTTTCCCAGCCGATCCCATTTCGTTTTTTGACTTTCACTTTCAATTCTTCTCTTTTCTATAAAAGTATTCCACGTTTTTGTTCAGAACAGTGTGGGCTGTTGAAAAGGTAACATGTCTCCCTCTCTCTTTACCCAAATCTGGAACCCATGATGATTTTAAGAAGAATTCTTTAAGAATCTCTTACGATTCCTGAATCTTAGACAAGCTGAATGTTTCTTTTTCGTATTTCGAAGCTATTGATGGATCAAAGAAGAAGATTTCAATGGAATGACTTCATCGTTCTAGGATAGAATATTTTTCGAAATCTCTTCCTACTTTCGTCTACACAGAAATGCTTTCAACGAAAGTTAGGTCCTCTTTTACATTTCCTTTTTAAATAGTTGTTCAAAGGGATTTTCGTTCTGCTGATTCAGGTTTCCCGCGCTTCACGCTACCCATCCTCACCCATTCCTAAAGAATCTCAGAGAAAATTGAAAGGGAGATCGCAAAAAAGAAATACCCTCCAGTGAACACAGTTCCAACGACAGTGGATAGATTTTTTCGGTCCTTCCAGATATATCCCCGGTGACCGATAGGTTGTTCAGCCACATGGGTGTCACAAAAGGTACACCATGCCTGCTTCCCTCCCTAAAATGTTTCTTCGGAAAAGGGAACGTTTTTTTTCCCACCCCTTTGGAGATTCCTTTTCCGAATCGATACCCAAACCCATCGGCCAGAAAAATAAATTTTTTTAAAAACATTTCCATTCTTGAAACTCAATATAAGATACGTATTCAGTCTAATATTTTTAATAAATCACGCATACATGTATTTTACGAGCTTATCTATTATTTGTTACAATGCTTCGTCAATCTTACGTAAAGTAGCTTGGAAGAACCGTATTATTATTTCTTTCTTCTAACCTCTTACAACTATATTGTTTAAAGTTTCTAAGTTTTATCATGTCTAGAAGACATGATAAAAATTAACAAAAAGATTTTTTTTTAATCTCAGAATTCTTTTCTGAGCTCTGAGAAATTTTTCCTAGCCGATCCCATTTCATTTTTCGACTTTCACTTTCAACTCTTCACTTTTCTATAAAAGCATTCCACGTTTCTGTTCAGAACAGCGCGGGCTGTTGATGAGGCAACATGTCTCTCTCTACCCAACTCTGGAACCCTAGTCACGAGAGAATATGAGAATAGAAAAAATAGTTTAGCTTATTGATTTAAAAAATGTCCCATGCTAGAGCTCAGAATTATAATCAGAGCGGGGCTTTCCAGTATCCAGTGCCAAGATTTTAGATTTGCCATGGTGACATGTTCCCAAATTCATAAATTCTTCAATTATAATCTCCTTCATTGACAAATGGCTAAGAAATTCTTAAAGAATATCATGAGATTGGGTAAAGAGAGAGGGTGGAGAAGATATCCAAAACACATGTCGTGGAGATGACTATCTCGTAAGAAAGAAAGCTAACCGTCCCACCACACCTACACAAACACACATGTTTTTTTTTAAAAGGATCATGCTTTTGAAAACTCATTTCAACTTTGAATAGGAAAATCATGTTTTTAAGAGACGGTCTTATATAAAACGTAGAGTAAAACAAATGAATCATGTTGGGTATAGGTAGCCCTAAAATTAGGCATTGAAATTTTTTAATAGATTCATGATCAACAGAAAATAATACAACGTCTTACTTGCAACTATTTAAAAGAATCCTTTGAACCCATACTTGAAAAAGAAATGAAGAAATATCCAGCTAGCTCGTCTAAAGTTCAGAAAGGTTAAGAGATTCTCAAAAAATTCTTCTTTACAACTTTACAACATCTTGGATTCCCCATTAATGTAGAGAGGGAGATGTGTTACCTTTTCAACAGCCCACAGTGTTTTGAACAGAAACTCGAAATACTTTTATAGAAAAGAGAAGATTTGAAAGTGAAAGTCGAAAAACGAAATGAGATCGACTGGGAAAATATTTTCAGAGCTCAGAAAAAAATTCTGAGATGTAAAAAAAAAAAAAAAAAAAAAAAAAAAAAAAAAATCTTTTTGTTAATTTTTATCATGTCTTCTAGACATGATAAAAATTAACTCACCCCCCCCTTTTGTATGGGAATGTTGTCTCCCACTTTCTAAAAATAGACCATGACTCATCCAATCTTTTCTTGGAATTCTATTCTTTAGAAAGAATGAGTCATTGTCTATTTTTAGAAAGAGTGAAACAACATTCCCAGACAAAAAGAGAAGGGAGTTAATTTTATCATGGGTAGAAGACATGATAAAAATTAACAAAAAGATTGGTTTTTTTTTTGTTTTTTTTTTTTTTTTTTTTTGTTTTTTTTTTACATTTCAAATTTTTTTTTCTGAGCTCTGAGAAATTTTTCCTAGCCGATCCCATTTCGTTTTTCGACTTTCACTTTCAACTCTTCACTTTTCTATAAAAGCATTCCACGTTTCTGTTCAGAACAGTGCGGGCTGTTGATGAGGCAACATGTCTCTCTCTACACAAATCTGGAACGCTAGTCACGAGAGAATATGAGACTAGAAAAATAGTTTAGCTTATTGATTTAAAAAATGTCCCATGCTAGAACTCAGAATTATAATCAGAGCGGGGCTTTCCAGTATCCACTTCCAAGATTTTAGATTTGCCATGGGTGATATGTTCCCAAATGCATAAATTCTTCAATTATAGTTCCCTTCTTTGACAAATGGCTAAGAAATTCTTAAAGAATATCATGAGATTGGGTAAAGAGAGAGACGTGTTGCCTCTTCCACAGCCCACACGGATCTGAAGTGAAACGCGGAATGCTTTTATAGATAACTTCCCCAGTTATCTATTGATCATGTCCAGTTATCCCCAGTTATTGAAACAAAGTCAAAAGCCAATCGAAAGTAATATCCCAACAGAATTCCACAAGAATGAGTCATAGTCTATTTTTAGAAAGAGTGAGACAACATTTTCAGACAAAAAGAGAATGGAGTTAATTTTTATCATGTCTAGAAGACATGATAAAAATTAACAAAAAGATTTTTTTTTTACATCTCAGATTCTTTTTTTGAGCTCTGAGAATTTTTTCCCAGTCGGCTTGATTCACAAAACCAGATATATTCAAATTATTTCTATAGAGGGTTCTCATCTATTTAAACCACTCGCGTTTCAGCTTTAAATCAGTCTGTGCTGTGCACTGGAGCTGAATTGTTTTCAGCTGTGAGACATTTTTTCCAACAGCCGACTCGATCGTTCAAATGACACCGTGGAATTTGGAGAGAGGTCATGTCGATTCGGATGACGGTAAAGCATTTGAGGGCTATTTGCCTTAAGAAATGCCTTCGTGGAGGACTTTGGAAGGGAAACTGGCTCGTATTCACGTTACACATGGGGAAAAACCAGGAAAAAAGCACCCATGCAGCCAGCTTGAAAGTCAGTCGTTCACGTTTTACAAAATATGAAATGGATTTTATAAAAACATATTGGGATCGTATTCAAAATTGGATCATTCTGTTGTTTAATCAGAATATGCCAGTATACGATTGAACAAATCTATTGAATAACATGATCTTGCCTTCTTGAAAGTCATTTGTTAACGTTTCACAAAATATATATCAGTATAAGATGGAACCATCGTGATCCGTTATCCTGACTGATGGAGTCAGCTGTGGATCACAAGACCTTGCCTTTTTTGAAAAGGATTTGTTAAAGTTCCACAAAACATATTAGTATACAATGGAACTATCGTGATCCGTTAATTCTGACAAGTCTAGTCAGCTGTGGATCACGAAATCTTGCCTTCTTGAAAGTCATGTGTTAAAGAAGTTTCACAAAATATATCATTATACAATGGAACAATCGTGATCCGTTAATTCTGACAAGTCTAGTCAGCTGTGGATCATGAGATTTTGCCTTCTTGAAAGTCATTTGTTAAAGAAGTTTCATAAAATATATCAGTATACAATGGAACAATCGTGATCCGTTAATCCTGACTGATTGAGTCAGTTCTGGATCACGTGATCTTGCCTTCTTGAAAGTCATTTGTTAAAATTTCACAAAATATATCAGTATACGAGGGAACAGTCGTGATCCGATTATACTGACTGCTCTAGCCAGCTGTGGATCACGAGATCTTGCCTTATTGAAAAGGATTTGTTAAAGAAGATTCACAAAATATATCAGTATACGATTGATAAAATCGTGATCCGTTAATCCTGACTAGTCTAGCCAGCTGTGGATCACGAGATCTTGCCTTGTTAAGATTTGTAAGTTTCACAAAATATATCAGTATACGATGGGACAATCGTGATCCATTGATCCTGACTGCTCTAGCCAGCTATGGATCACGACATCTTGCCCTGTTGAAAGGTATTTGTTAAAATTTCACAAAATATATCAGTATACGAGGGAACAGTCGTGATCCGATTATACTGACTGCTCTAGCCAGCTGTGGATCACGAGATCTTGCCTTATTGAAAAGGATTTGTTAAAGAAGATTCACAAAATATATCAGTATACGATTGATAAAATCGTGATCCGTTAATCCTGACTAGTCTAGCCAGCTGTGGATCACGAGATCTTGCCTTGTTAAGATTTGTAAGTTTCACAAAATATATCAGTATACGATGGGACAATCGTGATCCATTGATCCTGACTGCTCTAGCCAGCTATGGATCACGACATCTTGCCCTGTTGAAAGGTATTTGTTAAAGTTTCACAAAATATATCAGTATACGATTGATAAAATCCTAATCCGTTTTTCCTGACTAATGGAGTCAGCTGTGGATCACGAGATCTTGGCTTCTTGAAAGAAATTTGTTAAAGTTTCACAAAATATATCAGTATAGGATGGAACAATCGTGATCCAATTTCACTGACGAGTCTAGCCAGCTGTAGATCACGAGATCTTGGCTTCTTGAAAGGAATTTGTTAAAGTTTCACAAAATATATCAGTATAGGATGGAACAATCGTGATCCAATTACACTGACGAGTCTAGCCAGCTGTGGATCACGAGATCTTGGCTTCTTGAAAGGAATTTGTTAAAGTTTCACAAAATATATCAGTATATGATGGAACAATCGTGATCCGATTACACTGACGTGTCTAGCCAGCTGTGGATCACGAGATCTTGGCTTCTTGAAAGGAATTTGTTAAAGTTTCACAAAATATATCAGTATATGATGGAACAATCGTGATCCGATTACACTGACGTGTCTAGCCAGCTGTGGATCACATGATCTTGCTTTGTTGAAAAGGATTTGTTAAAGTTTGACAAAATATATCAGTATATGATGGAACAATCGTGATCCGATTACACTGACGTGTCTAGCCAGCTGTGGATCACATGATCTTGCTTTGTTGAAAAGGATTTGTTAAAGTTTGACAAAATATATCAGTATATGATGGAACAATCGTGATCCGATTACACTGATGTATCTAGCCAGCTGTGGATCACGAGATCTTGGCTTCTTGAAAGGAATTTGTTAAAGTTTCACAAAATATATCAGTATATGAAATAATAGCATGTTTTCTATAAAAACAGCTATTGAGTAAAACATTTCTAGCCTTGAAAAACAAAAACAGTAGCAGGGGGAAAAATATTACCCTACCTCAAAGTATTGAAAGGAAATAAGAATACATTTCAATAAAATGGGTGACTCAATAAATATTTGTAGTCTATGAGATACAAAAGAGTAAGAAAAAAATGTTCACATACCTTCACAGAAGCTCTTCCCAGGAGAGTGAGAAGCGTGTATCCACGTTGAGTGTACAGCACAGACTGATCTGAAACTGAAACGCGAGTGGTTTAAATACATTAACGAGTTGCTTCTAGAAACCGACTGGGAAAAATTCTCAGAGCTCTGGAAAAATTTTAACACATTTAAAAAAAAAAAAATACAACCTTCCTTTTTTCTTTCTTAATTTGATGTCTTCACTTTTTTTATTTCTACAAGGTCAAAAGAATAAAGACATCAAATTAAGAAAGAAAAAGGAAGTATTTTTTTTTTTTTGAAATCTTTTTTCAGCTTTGAAAATTTTCTTCCCAGTCGTTAACATTTCGTTTTTGAACTTTCACTTTCAATTCTTGGACCCATGATGTTCTTTTCTTGATGTTCTTGTAGTATATTCCTATACAAATTCACTCCTTTTCCCCAAAAAAGATATCTTTTTTTTATTTTTTTTACCTTCCAATTTGTATAGCTATATACTGAAAACAGGCATTAAAGTCAGTTTGTAGTATATTCCTATACAAATTCACTTAATTTCCCGAAAAAAAAAAGATGTCTTTTTTTTTAATTTTTTTTTACCTTCCAATTTGTATAGCTATATGCTGAAAACAGGCTTTAAAGTCCGTTTGCAGTATATTCCTATACAAATTCACTGTCTTCCCCCCCGAAAAAAAAAGATGTCTTTTTTTTATTTTTTTTTACCTTCCAATTTGTATAGCTATATGCTGAAAACAGGCTTTAAATTCCGTTTGTAGTATATTCCTATACAAATTCACTGCCTCCCTCCCCCGAAAAAAAAAAGATGTCTTTTTTTTTATTTTTTTACCTTCCAATTTGTATAGCTATATGCTGAAAACAGGCTTTAAAGTCCGTTTGTAGTATATTCCTATACAAATTCACTGCCCTCTCCCCCGAAAAAAAAGATGTCTTTTTTTTTACCTTCCAATTTGTATAGCTATATGCTGAAAACAGGCTTTAAAGTCCGTTTGTAGTATATTCCTATACAAATTCACTGCCTTCCCCCCCGAAAAAAAAAGATGTGTTTTTTTTTATTTTTTTTTACCTTCCAAGTTGTATAGCTATATACTGAAAACAGGCCTTAAAGTCAGTTTGTAGTATATTCCTATACAAATTTACTCCCTTTTCCCCCAAAAGATGTCTTTTTTTTAATTTTACCTTCAAATTTGTATAGCTACATACTGAGAACAGGCGTTCAAGTCCGTTTGTAGTATATTGGTATACATGGTCTATTTTTAGAAACAGTGAGACAACATTCCCACACAAAAGGGTGTTAGGGTTAATTTTAATCATGTCTAGAAGACATGATAAAAATTAACAAAAAGTTTTTTTTTTTTTTTTTTTTTTTTACATCTCAAAATTTTTTTTCTGAGGTTTGAAAAATTTTTCCCAGTCGGCAACCAAGTGAAAATTCTACAGCCAAGACGATTGGCCTTTTACTTTCACTTTCAACACTTTTCTATAAAAGTATTCTACGTTTTCTGTTCAGAACTGTGCGGGCTGTCCAAGGTGCAGCATGCTTTTTCTCTCTCTACTGCATCTGTACCCAGGACCACTCTTCTAGAAAGAGCTTCTGTGAACACAAGCTTTTTTCCAATTTTTGACTTCTCACAGAATAGAAATCATTCCTCCTTTTAGGGGAAAATGTTTCCCATTTGAAAAGCTAGGACCCCTCGTTTGGATTTCATCAGCAACCGTTTATCAGGGTCTAGTGAAATTGGATGATCCATCCATAAATCAGAATTTCCCATCCGTGGTTTTTATGCATCAAGATTTCAACATAGTTTAAGAAAAATCCTTCAATCCTATTTGAAAGGAGAAAATTTGAAAAGCCCGTTCCGAACTGAACTGAAACTCGGAATGTTTTTATAGATCAGAGACGAGTTGAATGGGAAAGTGAAAACGAGTCGGCTGGAAACAAATTTCTGCGAGTTGAGAAAAACCATTCTTGTAATCCAAAAGCCTATATCCAGGTGAACTGCCCAGCACAGACTGATCTGAAGCTGAAACTGGAGTGGTTTAAATAGCTAAATGAGAGTTCTTTCTAGAAACAATTTGGAAGTCTTGTTTTGATCATCGAGTGGACTGGGAAAAAATTCTCAGAGCTGAGAAAAAAAAATTCTGAGATGTAAAAAAAAAAAAAAAAAAAAAAAAAAAAAACTTTTTGTTAATTTTTATCATGTCTTCTAGACATGATAAAAATTTTTTACATCTTAGAATTTTTTTTTGAGCTCTGAGAATTTTTTCCCAGTCGATTCGATGATCAAAATAAGACTTCCAAATTGTTTCTAGAAAGAATTCTCACTTAGCTATTTAAACCACTCGTGTTTCAGCTTCCAATCAGTCTGTGCGGGGCACTCAACGTGGATACACGCTTCTATCTCTCCTGGAAAAAGCTTCTGTGAAGGTATGTTAACGTTTTTTCTTCCACTCTTTTGTGTTTTTGCTTCTCTGACAGGTTTTTCCCCTTCTAGCCGATGTTATTATCCTATTCTATTGATGGTATTTACTATGTTGTTGACTTGTTTACGTTTAAAATATTTTGCGGGGTGAGATTTGAGAGACCAGCTCAATAGATTTGCTTTACCATTTTGTTGATATTGTTTACCACGTTGTTTATTTGTGGACCGTTTCAATTTCTAAGAAAACCATTGCCCAGCCAACTCGATGGATGAGTCCTTACCCATTTATTCTCTTCGGAATTTCACTTTAGACGGGCTGTTCATTTAGCCTTTTTTAACTGTTTTTTGGAACCCAAGCGTATGTTGTTGTTTTTTCCGAATTTTGAAGAAGAAAATGGTTTCCAACCTATTTTAAAATCCTTTCTAACTTTTTGAAAGAAGATGCGTTTGTAGGTTGTGAGACTAGATACCCTTTTCCATGTTGGAAGAAAAGCGGAACGGCTCTTCTTTTTAATCCGAAACCGACCCCAGTCGAATCTGTCTGCCTTTTCAACCTCTCTAGGGTCCGCTCGACAGGTTGTGGGATTGGATGCCCCTTTCCCTCTTGAAAGAAAAGTAGTACGAATATTGTTTCCATCCCGAAAGAAGAAGAATCTCCCTCCCATCGAATCCATCTTCCTTTCCAATCTCTCTAGGGTCAGCTGGATTGGTTTCGGGACTCGATGTCAATTGTAAATCCTATCATTTTTGAGATTTTGGGGTTGTAATAGTATCTTCAGAATTCCTAGGAGGAGCTAGGGATGACAGGTCTCCCTGCGTCTTACCGTAGTCAACTGTAAAACCCATCCATTTCGAGATTTCGTGGTTGTAATAATATAATCAGACAGTCGGTCACAAAAGTATTCGAACACTGGCACCCATTCAGAAAATTTACTTTTCCGTTGAGAAACAAAATTGTCTCCAGAGTCCATCTTGGTTCGATAGAAAAAAAAACAAAAGGATGGCTCATGTCCAAAATTGGCTAGGTGCATGAAACATATACAACATGACCTATCTGGGTGAGATGGGAAACAAAATGGCTGCTCACGTGATCCATTATTGCGCTCAGAGAAAACTCAAAGTGTGGCTGCGGCTCATCTCGGTTCGCGAAGAGTGAAAACGCAAAACGGTCTGCAGTGTCTATCTTTGTTGGATGAGAAAACAAAAGGATGGCTCATGTCCAATTTATTTAGGTGTGGGAAAAAATATAACGTGACCTATCTGGATGAGATGTCTCCAGCGATCCAGTATAGACTTTTTCCCCATCTGCAATAGGTGACATCTATAAACAATTTCATTGAAATCTCCTCGAAATATAAGAAACAGCTAGCTCGTGAAATTGTAAGGTATTCCCAAAAAATTCCACTTCTTGAAGAAGGAAAAACATCCTAGATTCAGATGAGGTAGAGAGAGAAAAAGCATGTTGCACTATGGAGAGCCCGCACGGTTCTGAACAGAAAACGTGGAATGCTTTTATAGAAAAGAGTTGAAAGTGAAAGTAAAAGTCGATTGGAAATTTTTCAATTGGTTACCGACTGGGAAAAAATTTTCAGAGCTAAAAAAAAAAAAAAAAAACTTTTTGTTAATTTTTATCATGTCTTCTAGACATGATAAAAATTAACCCTACCCCCCTTTTGTGTGGGAATATTGTCTCACTGTTTCTAAAAATAGACCATGACTCATTCTAGGAATTATATGTTTTAAAAAGGATGAGTTTAAAGTTTATAAGATAAGATAAGTTTTTAAAAAGGATATGTTTTAAAAAGTCTTTCGGTTTCTCCATTCCAAAGTAAACAAAGTGAAGACATCAAATTAATAGAAAAAAAAGAAAGAGTGTTTTTTTTTTTTTTTTTTTTTTTTTTTTTTTTTTTTTTTTTAGCTCTGGAAGTATTTTTCCAATTCAACAGCCAAGAAATATTTCCAGCCAATACAATTTCATTTTTACTTTCTTTTTCAATTCATTTCTTATATCTATAAGAACATTTCATTTTTCTGTTCAGATCAGTGTGGGTTGTTCAAGATGCAGCAACTCTACTCCATCCCACAACCAGGAAAAAAAGATGTTCTTTCATGAAATGTTCTTTTGGCTTTCGAAAACAATGATGACATGATGATTGTAATACATTTCGGTTCTCATGTCACATGCTTGAACTCAGAATTATTTCCAGAACTCTGAAAATTTTTCCTAGTCAGCTCGATAACCCAGCTTTCGTATATTTATTTTTTAAGCCACTCGAGTTTCGACTTGCCATCCGTGTGTGCTGTGCATTCAACCTGGAGACACATTCCCTGAGCTCTAAGAAAATGTTTCCCAGCAGACTCAATCGCTGAAATGGATTAAAAATAAATTCTTTCATACATTTTTAAAGCTCAAGCGTGTTAGCTGTCATGGAAAGAGCCTTTTTTTCCCCTGAGCTCTAAGAAATTGTTTCCCAGTCCACTCAATCGCTGAAATGGATTAAAAATAAATTCTTTCATATATTTTTAAAGCTTAAGCGTGTTAGTTCTCATGGAAAGAGCCTTTTTTTCCCCTGAGCTCTAAGAAATTGTTTCCCAGTCCACTCAATCGCTGAAATGGATTAAAAATAAATTCTTTCATATATTTTTAAAGCTTAAGCGTGTTAGTTCTCATGGAAAGAGCCTTTTTTTCCCTTGAGCTCTAAGAAAATGTTTCCCAGTCCACTCAATCGCTGAAATGGATTAAAAATAAATTCTTTCATATATTTTCAAAGCTCAAGCGTGTTAACTGTCATAGAAAGGGCCTTTTTTTCCCAGGCCACTCAATCGCTGAACTGGATTAAAAATAACTTCTTTCATACATTTTTAAAGCTCAAGCGTGTTAGCTGTCATAGAGCTGCAGATGAGGTAGAGAGAGAAAAAGCATGTTGCACCATGGAGAGCCCACACGGTTCTGAACAGAAAACGTGGAATACTTTTATAGAAAAGAGTTGAAAGTGAAAGTAAAAGCCGATTGGAAAGTTTTCACTTGGTTGCCGACTGGGAAAAAATTTTCAGAGCTCAGAAAAAAATTATGAGATGTTAAAAAAAAAAAAAAAAAAAAAAACTTTTTGTTAATTTTTATCATGTCTTCTAGACATGATAAAATTTAAACCTACCCCCTTTTGTGTGGGAATGTTGTCTCACTGTTTCTAAAAATAGACCATAACTCATTCTAGGAATTATATGTTTAAGAAAGGATGAGTCATGGTCTTTGGGTTTCTTCATTCCAAAGTAAACAAAGTGAAGACATCAAATTAATAGAAAAAAAGGAAGAGTTTTTTTTTTTCAGCTTTGGAAATATTTTTCCCATTCAACAGCCAAGAAATATTTCCAGCCAATACAATTTCATTTTCACTTTCACTTTCAATTCATTTCTTATATCTATAAAAACATTTCATGTTTCTGTTCAGATCAGTGTGGGTTGTTCAAGATGCAACATCTCTACTCCATCCCACAACCACGAAAAAAAGATGTTCTTTCATGAGGAATTTTTTTGGCTTTCGAAAACAATGATGACATGATGATTGTAATACATTTCTGTTCTCATGTCCCATGATTGAACTCAGAATTATTTCCAGAACTCTGAGAATTTTTCCTAGTCAGCTCGATGAACCAAATTTCGTATATTTATTTTTTAAACCACTCGAATTTCCACTTCCCATCCGTGTGTGCTGTGCATTCAACCTAGACACACATTCCCTGAGCTCTAAGAAAATGTTTCCCAGCCCTCTCAATCGCTGAAATGGATTAAAAACAAATTGTTTCATACATTTTTAAACCTCAAGCGTGTTAGTTGTCATGGAAAGAACCTTTTTTTCCCCTGAGCTCTAAGAAAATGTTTCCCAGTCCACTCAATCGCTGAAATGGATTAAAAACAAATTTCTTCATATATTTTTAAAGCTCAAGAGTGTTAGCTGTCATGGAAAGGGCCTTTTTTTTCCAGCCCACTCAATCGCTGAAATGGATTAAAAATAACTTCTTTCATACATTTTTAAAGCTCAAGCGTGTTAGCTGTCATAGAAACTGAAATTTATGTGATGGTTTGTGTCTCAGACGTCGTCAACGGTATGGTTTGAAGTGAAAATTGAAAACCCGGTATGAAAAATCTCTTTAAGTTCACTTTAGAAGAAGCTGTGGGATAGAGAGATTTCGTCATGGAAAAATGTCTTTCAATGTCCGTCATGGAAAAATGTCTTTCAATATCATGACATCTCCTTTCAAATAGGATTGAAGGATTTTTCTTAAACTATGTTGAAATCTTTTTGCATCCAAACCACGGATGGGAAATTCTGATTCATGGATGGATCATCCGATTTCGCTAGAACCTGATAAACGGTTGCTGATGAAATCCAAACGAGGGGTCCTAGCTTTTCAAAAGGGAAACATTTTCCCCTAAACAGAAGAATGATTTCTATTCTGTGAGACATTAAAAAGTGGAAAGAAACTTGTGTTCACAGAAGCTCTTTCTAGAAGAATGTTCCTGGGTCCAGATGAGATAGAGAAAGAGAAAAAGCATGCTGCACCTTGGAAAGCCCGCACGGTTCTGAATAGAAAACGTCGAATACTTTTATAGAAAAGCGATGAAAGTGAAAGTAAAAGCCAAATCGTCTTCGCTGAAAAATTTTCACTTGGTTGCCGACTGGGAAAAAAATTTCAGAGCTCAGAAAAAAAAAATCTGAGATGTAAAAAAAAAATCTGAGATATAAAAAAAAAAAAAAACTTTTTGTTAATTTTTATCATGTCTTCTGGACATGATAAAAATTAACCCTACCCCCCTTTTGTGTGGGAATGTTGTCTCACTGTTTCTAAAATTAGACCATGACTCATTCTAGGAATTATATGTTTTAGAAAGGATGAGTCATAGTCTTTGGGTTTCTCCATTCCAAAGTAAACAAAGTGAAGACATCAAATTAATAGAAAAAAAGGAAGAGGTTTTTTTTTTTTTTTTTTTTTTTTTTTTTTCCAGCTCTGGAAATATTTTCCCCATTCAACAGCCAAGAAATATTTCCAGCCAATACAATTTCATTTTTACTTTCACTTTCAGTTCATTTCTTATATCTATAAAAACATTTCATATTTCTCTTCAGATCAGTGTGGGTTGTTCAAGATGCAGCAACTCTACTCCATCCCACAACCAGGAAAAAAAAGAGATGTTCTTTCATGAGGAATTCTTTTGGCTTTCATGCATTCAACCTGGAGACACATTCCCTGAGCTCTAAGAAAATTTTCCGAGCCCCCTCAATCGCTGAAATGGATTAAAAATAAATTGTTTCATACATTTTTAAAGCTCAAGCGTGTTAGGTGTCCTGGAAAGAGCCTTTTTCCCCCTGAGCTATAAGAAAATGTTTCCCAGCCCACTCAATCGCTGAAATGGATTAAAAATAAATTCTTTCATACATTTTTAAAGCTCAAGAGTGTTAGGTATCATGGAAAGAGGTTTTTCTTTTCACAGCCCACTCAATCGCTGAAATGGATTAAAAATAAATTCTTTCATACATTTTTAAAGCTCAAGAGTGTTAGGTGTAATGGAAAGAGCTTTTTCTTTTCACAGCCCACTCAATCGCTGAAATCGATTAAAAACAAATTCTTTCATACATTTTTAAAACTCAATCGTGTTAGCTGTTACGGAAAGAGCCTTTTTTTTCCCCAGCCCACTCAATCGCTGAAATGGATTAAAAATAATTTCTTTCATACATGTTTAAAGCTCAAGCGTGTTAACTGTCATGGAAAGAGCCTTTTTTTCCCTAGCCCACTCAATCGCTGAAACGGATCAAAAATAAATTCTTTCATACATTTGTTTAAACCTCAAGACTCTTAGCTGTCATGGAAACTGAAATTTATGTCACGGTTTGTGTGTCACACGTCGTCAACGGTATGATTTGAGGTGAAAATTGAAAACCCGGTATGAAAAATCTCTTTAACTTCACTTTAGAAGAAGGTGTGGGGTAGAGAGATTTCGTCATGGGAAAATATCTTTCAATGTCCGTCGATGAAATCCAAACGAGGGGTCCTAGCTTTTCAAATGGGAAACATTTTCCCCTAAACGGAGGAATGATTTCTATTCTGTGAGACGTCAAAAACTGGAAAAAAGCTTGTGTTCACAGAAGCTCTTTCTAGAAGAGTGGTCCTGGGTCCAGATGAGGTAGAGAGAGAAAAAGCATGCTGCACCTTGGACAGCCCGCACAGTTCTGAACAGAAAACGTAGAATACTTTTATAGAAAAGTGTTGAAAGTGAAAGTAAAAGGACAATCGTCTTGGCTGTAGAATTTTCACTTGGTTGCCGACTGGGAAAAATTTTTCAAAGCTCAGAAAAAAAAAATTTGAGATGGGAAAAAAAAAAAAAAAAAAAAAAACTTTTTGTTAATTTTTATCATGTCTTCTAGACATGATAAAAATTAACCCTACCCCCCTTTTGTGTGGGAATGTTATCTGACTGTTTATAAAAATAGACCATGTATACCAATATACTACAAATGGACTTGAACGCCTGTTCTCAGTATGTAGCTATACAAATTTGAAGGTAAAATTAAAAAAAAGACATCTTTTTGGGGAAAAGGGAGTAAATTTGTATAGGAATATACTACAAACGGAATTTAAGTCCTGTTTTCAGTATATAGCTATACAAATTGGAAGGTAAAAAAAATAAAAAAAAGACATCTTTTTTTTCGGGGGGGAAGGCAGTGAATTTGTATAGGAATATACTACAAACGGACTTTAAAGCCTGTTTTCAACATATAGCTATACAAATTGGAAGGTAAAAAAAAAAAAAAAAAAAAAAAGACATCTTTTTTTTACGGGAAATTAAGTGAATTTGTATAGGAATATACTACAAACTTACTTTAATGCCTGTTTTCAGTATATAGCTATACAAATTGGAAGGTAAAAAAAATAAAAAAAAAAGACATCTTTTTTTTTTTCGGGAAATTAAGTGAATTTGTATAGGAATATACTACAAACTGACTTTAATGCCTGTTTTCAGTATATAGCTATACAAATTGGAAGGTAAAAAAAAATTAAAAAAAAGATATCTTTTTTGGGGAAAAGGAGTGAATTTGCATAGAAATATACTACAAGAACATCAAGAAAACAACATCATGGGTCCAAGAATTGAAAGTAAAAGTCCAAAAATGAAATGTTAACGACTGGGAAGAAAATTTTCAAAGCTGAAAAAAGATTAAAAAAAAAAAAATACTTCCCTTTTTCTTTCTTAATTTGATGTTTTCATTCTTTTGACCTTGTAGAAATAAAAAAAAGTGAAGACATCAAATTAAGAAAGAAAAAAGGAAGGTGTTTTTCTTTTTTTTTTTTTTTTTTTTTTTTTTAAATCTGTTAAAATTTTTCCAGAGCTCTGAGAATTTTTCCCAGACGGTTTCTAGAAGCAACTCGTTAATGTATTTAAACCACTTGCGTTTCAGTTTCAGATCAGTCTGTGCTGTGCAATCAACGTGGATACACGCTTCTCACTCTCCTGGGAAGAGCTTCTGTGAAGGTATGTGAACATTTTTTTCTTACTCTTTTGTATTTCATAGACTACAAATATTTATTGAGTCACCCATTTTATAGAAATGTATTCTTATTTCCTTTCAATACTTTGAGGTAAGGTAATATTTTCCCCCGTGCTACTGTTTTTGCTTTTCAAGGCTAGAAATGTTTTACTCAATAGCTGTTTTTATAGAAAACATGCTATTATTTCGTATACTGATATATTTTGTGAAACTTTAACAAATCCTTTTCAACAAAGCAAGATCATGTGATCCACAGCTGGCTAGACACGTCAGTGTAATCGGATCACGATTGTTCCATCATATACTGATATATTTTGTGAAACTTTAACAAATTCCTTTCAAGAAGCCAAGATCTCGTGATCCACAGCTGGCTAGACCCGTCAGTGTAATTGGATCACGATTGTTCCATCCTATACTGATATATTTTGTGAAACTTTAACAAATTCCTTTCAAGAAGCCAAGATCTCGTGATCCACAGCTGGCTAGACCCGTCAGTGTAATTGGATCACGATTGTTCCATCCTATACTGATATATTTTGTGAAACTTTAACAAATTCCTTTCAAGAAGCCAAGATCTCGTGATCCACAGCTGGCTAGACCCGTCAGTGTAATTGGATCACGATTGTTCCATCCTATACTGATATATTTTGTGAAACTTTAACAAATTTCTGTCAAGAAGCCAAGATCTCGTGATCCACAGCTGACTCCATTAGTCAGGAAAAACGGATCAGGATTTTATCAATAGTATACTGATATATTTTGTGAAACTTTAACAAATCCCTTTCAACAGGGCAAAATCTTGTGATCCATAGCTCGCTAGAGCAGTCAGGATCAATGGATCACGATTGTCCCATCGTATACTGATATATTTTGTGAAACTTTAACAAGGCAAGATCTCGTGATCCACAGCTGGCTAGACTAGTCAGGATTAACGGATCACGATTTTATCAATCGTATACTGATATATTTTGTGAAACTTCTTTAACAAATCCTTTTAAATAAGGCAAGATCTCGTGATCCACAGCTGGCTAGAGCAGTCAGTATAATCGGATCACGACTGTTCCCTCGTATACTGATGTATTTTGTGAAATTTTAACAAATGACTTTCAAGAAGGCAAGATCTCGTGATCCAGAGCTGACTCAATCAGTCAGGATTAACGGATCACGATTGTTCCATTGTATACTGATATATTTTGTCAAACTTCTTTAACAAATGACTTTCAAGAAGGCAAGATTTCGTGATCCACAGCTGACTAGACTTGTCAGAATTAACGGATCACGATAGTTCCATTGTATACTAATATATTTTGTGGAACTTTAACAAATCCTTTTCAAAAAAGGCAAGGTCTTGTGATCCACAGCTGACTCCATCAGTCAGGATAACGGATCACGATGGTTCCATCTTATACTGATATATATTTTGTGAAACGTTAACAAATGACTTTCAAGAAGGCAAGATCATGTTATTCAATAGAATTGTTCAATCGTATACTGGCATATTCTGATAAAACAACAGAATGATCCAATTTTGAATACGATCCCAATATGTTTTTATAAAATCCATTTCATATTTTGTAAAACGTGAACGACTGACTTTCAAGCTGGCTGCATGGGTGTTTTTTTCGTGGTTTTTCCCCATGTGTAACGTGAATACGAGCCAGTTTCCCTTCCAAAGTCCTCCACGAAGGCATTTCTTAAGGCAAATAGCCCTCAAATGCTTTACCGTCATCCGAATCGACATGACCTCTCTCCAAATTCCACGGTGTCAATTGAACGATCGAGTCGGCTGTTGGAAAAAAATGTCTGACAATTCAGCTCCAGTGCACAGCACAGACTGATTTAAAGCTGAAACGCGAGTGGTTTAAATAGATGAGAACCCTCTATAGAAATAATTTGAATATATCTGGTTTTGTGAATCAAGCCGACTGGGAAAAAAATTCTCAGAGCTCAGAAAAAAAAATCTGAGATGTAAAAAAAAAAAAAATCTTTTTGTTAATTTTTATCATGTCTTCTAGACATGATAAAAATTAACTCCCTTCTCTTTTTGTCTGGGAATGTTGTCTCACTCTTTATAAAAATAGACAATGACTCATTCTTTCTAAAGAATAGAATTCCAAGAAAAGATTGGATGAGTCATGGTCTATTTTTAGAAAGTGGGAGACAACATTCCCATACAAAAGGGGGGGTGAGTTAATTTTTATCATGTCTAGAAGACATGATAAAAATTAACAAAAAGATTGTTTTTTTTTTTTTTTTGTTTTGTTTCGTTTTTTTTTTACATCTCAGAATTTTTTTCTGAGCTCTGAACATATTTTCCCAGCCGATCTCATTTCGTTTTTCGACTTTCACTTTCAACTCTTCTCTTTTCTATAAAAGTATTTCGAGTTTCTGTTCAGAACACTGTGGGCTGTTGAAAAGGCAACACTTCTCCCTCTCTACATTAATTGGGAATCCAAGATGTTCTAAAGAAGAATTCTTTGAGAATCTCTTAACCTTTCTGAACTTTAGACGAGCTAGCTGGATATTTCTTCATTTCTTTTTCAAGTATGGGTTCAAAGGATTCTTTTAAATAGTTGCAAGTAAGACGTTGTATTATTTTCTGTTGATCATGAATCTATTAAAAAATTTCAATCCCTAATTTTAGGGCTACCTATACCCGGCATGATTCATATGTTTTACTCTACGTTTTAGATAAGACCCTCTCTTAAAAACATGATTTTCCTATTAAAAGTTGAAATGAGTTTCCAAAAGCATGATCCTTTTAAAAAAAACATGTGTGTTTGTGTAGGTGTGGTGGGACGGTTAGCTTTCTTTCTTACGAGATAGTCATCTCCACGAGATGTGTTTTGGATATCTTGTCCACCCTCTCGAGGTCACTGAAATCTCGTGATGGCTCTCAAGTGAAAAGGGTTCGTTTATTTTGACTCACAACCACGTTATATTTTTTTGGATATCTCCTCCAACGACTCGTGGAACTCTTTTCCCTGAAATCAGGTATGTTTAGCAGTGCACGCCCTCTGAATTGAAGCTCGGAATACTTTGACAAATCCTGTCGAGTGGATTCTGAAACCATTTTTAAAGGATCGCAGAGAAACACCTATGAAGACAATAGCAACGTGTCTTTTTTTCGGAAAGGATGAAGCAGGCTCATGGTGAGAGATGTTGCTGTAAAATGTTTTTTTTTCTTAGAAATTTGAAAAAAAAACTGAGAGTAGTAAGACACAGTCTCTTTTTTCGAAACTGAGTAGGAGGGTCATTTTGAGATGAGCTGGAAAATATTTTCTGAGAGATTTGAAAAAAATTTTTAAAAAATTAAAATATATATATATATATATATCATATAAAAAATATATATATCATGTCTTCAGACATGATAAAAATGAACAACATATCTCTTTTCTCTTTGAAACCTCTTTCAACCTATCTCGTCATGTTTCTCAAGTAACATTTCTTTCCTGAAAAGCTAATTTCTTTAGAAACCTAAGACAACTCCTTTCCTGAAAAGCTAATTTCTTTAGACACCTAAGACAACAGGTAGAGACATACTTCGAACCAAAAAGAGAGTAGAGATCCTTTTGAATAATGTCGAATAGACAAAAGACGAGTAGCCATTTCCGTTCTATGCTTTTTCCTAGGGACGATCCACGAAGGTTCCTCTTTTGTTCACGACCCGTGGTTAACCCATGAATTAAACACGTAGGCTCGAAACTCTCTAATATCTCTACCTCCACGGTGCAGTTTGAAAGGAAGGTGACCCACCCATCACCCCAGCTATGAAATGAAACGTCAAAACAGTGCACACGTTCTAGAATAAGAACCCTTGTAGACATTTGGGGGCTCTACAGCACAGACTCAACAGAAACAAAACGATAAAAACTTTCATAGATCCCAGAGACTGGATGCTTAAAAATAAGGTGATGTCTCGTCGATCAAATCAGCTGTAAATAAATGTCTAAGAGCTGTGAAGAATGGATGGCCTACCTTCACAAAAGCTCTTTCTAGGAGGGAAAAGTATGTATCCAAGCAGAATACACAGCACAGACTGATGTTAAGTCGAAACTGGAGTGATTTCAACACACAAGTATGAATTCGTTCTAATAACACTTTAGATAGGTCTTGTTTGACTCATCGAGTCGACGGGGAAAACATTGACGTGTTGCTTTTCCAACAGCCCACACTGTTCTGAACAGAAACGTAGAATACTTTTATAGATAAAAGAAGAATTGAAAGTGAAAGTAAAAAAACGAAATCGGATCGGCTGGGAAAATTTCTGAGCCGAGAAAAAATTCTGAGTCAGGGAAAAAAAAAAAAAAAACTCTTCCTTTTTCTTTATTAATTTGATGTCTTCACTTTTTGACTTTCTACAAGGTCAAAAGAGTGAAGACATCAAATTAATAAAGAAAAAGGAAGAGTTTTTTTTTTTTTTTTTTTTTTTTCCAATCTCATAATTTTTCCTGAGCTCTGAAAAATTTTTTCCCAGCCGATCCCATTTCGTTTCTTGACTTTCACTTTCAATTCTTCTCTTTTCTATAAAAGTATTCCGCGTTTTTGTTAAGAACAGTGTGGGCTCTTGAAAAGGTAACACGTCTCCCTCTCCCTTTACCCAAATCTGGAACCCATGATGATCTTAAGAAGAATTCTTTAAGAATCTCTTACAATTTCTGAACCTTAGACAAGCTGAATGTTTCTTTTTTGTATTTCTAAGCTATTGATGGATCAAAGAAGAAGATTTCAATGGAATGACTTCATCGTTCTAGGATAGAATATTTTTTCGAAATCCCTTCCTACTTTCGTCTACACAGAAATGCTTTTCACGAAAGTTTGGTCCTCTTTTACATTTACTTTTTAAATAGTTGTTCAAAGGGATTTTCGTTCTGCTGATTCAGGTTTCCCGCGCTTCACGCTACCCATCCTCACCCATTTCTAAAGGATCTCAGAGAAAATTAAAAGGGAAAGAAATAGCCTCCAGTGAACAACAACGACAGTGGATAGTTTTTTTCTGTCCTTCCAGAGATATCACCGGTGACCGATAGGTTGTTCAGCCACACGGGTGTCGTGAAAAGGCACACCATGCCTGTTTCCCTCCCAAAAATGTTTCTTCGGAAAAGGGAAAGTTTTTTTCCTACCCCTTTGGAGATTCCTTTTCCGCATCGATACCCAAACCCATCGGCCAGAAAAATAAATTTTTTTAAGAACCTTTCTACTCTTGAAACCCAATATAAGATACGTATTCATTGTAATATTTTTAATAAATTATGCATACATGTATTTTACGAGCTTATCTATTATTTCTTACAATGCTTCGTCAATCTTACGTAAAGTAGCTTGGAAGAACCGTATTATTATTTCTTTCTTCTAACCTCTTACAACTATATTGTTTAAAGTTTCTAAGGAATTTCTAATACATTGTATATACAATTTAGCTAAAATCTGTGACAAGATGAATTTAATTCCGCCCCTCAAAACAATTTATATACAGTCAGTTTGAGTTAGCTGCATCCGTGTAAATAGTTAGATAATATTTATGTCACGTAAATTATTTGCTAACATAACATATTTTTCCTTCTTATCATGCTATTTCAACCATTTTGTTTAGCAATCATCCATCTCAAATAAAAAGGATTTGACGAGACACAATATACTTAAAAGATTGATGAAATAACACTAAAATCTCATGTTGTTGGAATCATTTAAGAAATTTAGAGTTTACAGACTATTTCATCCAATGAAGGTAAAATATTAAAATGAATACGTATGTTTGTAATATATTTCAAAATACTAATGTTCTTAAAAAAATTTACTTTTCTGGCCGATGGGTTTGGGTATCGATGCGGAAAAGGAATCTCCAAAGGGGTGGGAGAAAAACTTTCCCTTTTCCGAAGAAACATTTTTGGGAGGGAAACATGCATGGTGTGCCTTTTCACGACACCCGTGTGGCTGAACAACCTATCGGTCACCGGTGATATCTCTGGAAGGACAGAAAAAAACTATCCACTGTCGTTGTTGTTCACTGGAGGCTATTTCTTTCCCTTTTAATTTTCTCTGAGATCCTTTAGAAATGGGTGAGGATGGGTAGCGTGAAGCGCGGGAAACCTGAATCAGCAGAACGAAAATCCCTTTGAACAACTATTTAAAAAGTAAATGTAAAAGAGGACCAAACTTTCGTGAAACGCATTTCTGTGTAGACGAAAGTAGGAAGAGATTTCGAAAAAATATTCTATCCTAGATCGATGAAGACATTCCATTGAAATCTTCTTCTTTGATCCATCAATAGCTTCGAAATACAAAAAAGAAACATTCAGCTTATCTAAGGTTCAGGAATTGTCAGAGATTCTTAAAGAATTCTTCTTAAGATCAGAAAAACGAAATGGGATCGGCTGGGAAAAAATTTTTCAGAGCTCAGGAAAAATTATGAGATTGAAAAAAAAAAAAAAAAAACTTCTTCCTTTTTCTTTATTAATTTGATGTCTTCACTCTTTTGACCTTGTATAAAGTCAAAAAGTGAAGACATCAAATTAATAAAGAAAAAGAAAGAGTTTTTTTTTTTTTTTTTTTTTCTGACTCAGAATTTTTTCTCGGCTCAGAAATTTTCCCAGCCGATCTGATTTCGTTTTTTTACTTTCACTTTCAATTCTTCTTTTATCTATAAAAGTATTCTACGTTTCTGTTCAGAACAGTGTGGGCTGTTGGAAAAGAACACTTCAATGTTTCCCCCCTCGACTCGATGAGTCAAACAAGACCTATCTAAAGGGTTATTAGAACGAATTCATACTTGTGTATTGAAATCACTCCAGTTTCGACTTAACATCAGTCTGTGCTGTGTATTCTGCTTGGATACACACTTTTCCCTCCTAGAAAGAGCTTTTGTGAAGGTAGACCATCCATTCTTTACAGCTCTTAGACATTTATTTACAGCTGATTTGATCGACGAGACATCACCTTATTTTTAAGCATCCACTCTCTGGGATCTATGAAAGTTTTTATCGTTTTGTTTCTGTTGAGTCTGTGCTGTAGAGCCCCCAAATGTCTACAAGGGTTCTTATTCTAGAACGTGTGCACTGTTTTGACGTTTCATTTCATAGCTGGGGTGATGGGTGGGTCACCTTCCTTTCAAACTGCACCGTGGAGGTAGAGATGTTAGAAAGTTTCGAGCCTACGTGTTTAATTCATGGGTGAACCACGCTTCGTGAACAAAAGAGGACCCTTTCGTGGATCGTCCCTAGGAAAAAAAGCATAGAACTGAAATGGCTACTCGTCTTTTGTCTATTCGATATTATTCAAAAGGATCTCTACTCTCTTTTTGGTTCGAAGTATGTCTCTACCTATTATCTTAGGTGTCTAAAGAAATTAGCTTTTCAGGAAAGGAGTTGTCTTAGGTTTCTAAAGAAATTAGCTTTTCAGGAAAGAAATGTTACTTGAGAAACATGACGAGATAGGTTGAAAGAGGTTTCAAAGAGAAAAGAGATATGTTGTTCATTTTTATCATGTCTTCCTTTAGATAGGTCTTGTTTGACTCATCGAGTCGAGTGGGGAAACATTGAAGTGTTGCTTTTCCAACAGCCCACACTGTTCTGAACAGAAACGTAGAATACTTTTATAGATAAAAGAATTGAAAGTGAAAGTAAAAAAACGAAATCAGATCGGCTGGGAAAATTTCTGAGCCGAGAAAAAATTCTGAGTCAGAAAGAAAAAAAAAAAAAAAAAAAAAAAAACTCTTCCTTTTTTTTATTAATTTGATGTCTGCACTTTTTGACTTTATACAAGGTCAAAAGAGTGAAGACATCAAATTAATAAAGAAAAAGGAAGAAGTTTTTTTTTTTTTTTTTTTTTTTTTTTTTTTTTTTTCAATCTCATAATTTTTCCTGAGCTCTGAAAAATTTTTTCCCAGCCGATCCCATTTCGTTTTTCTGATCTTAAGAAGAATTCTTTAAGAATCTCTTACAATTCCTGAACCTTAGACAAGCTGAATGTTTCTTTTTTGTATTTCGAAGCTATTGATGGATCAAAGAAGAAGATTTCAATGGAATGACTTCATCGTTCTAGAATAGAATGTTTTTTCGAAATCTCTTCCTACTTTCGTCTACACAGAAATGCTTTTCACGAAAGTTTGGTCCTCTTTTACATTTACTTTTTAAATAGTTGTTCAAAGGGATTTTCGTTCTGCTGATTCAGGTTTCCCGCGCTTCACGCTACCCATCCTCACCCATTTCTAAAGGATCTCAGAGAAAAATAAAAGGGAAAGAAATAGCCTCCAGTGAACAACAACGACAGTGGATAGTTTTTTTCTGTCCTTCCAGAGATATCACCGGTGACCGATAGGTTGTTCAGCCACACGGGTGTCGTGAAAAGGCACACCATGCATGTTTCCCTCCCAAAAATGTTTCTTCGGAAAAGGGAAAGTTTTTCTCCCACCCCTTTGGAGATTCCTTTTCCGCATCGATACCCAAACCCATCGGCCAGAAAAATAAATTTTTTTTAAGAACATTAGGTTTCTGAAATATATTACAAACATACGTTTTCATTTTAATATTTTACCTTCATTGGATGAAATAGTCTGTAAACTCTAAATTTCTTAAATGATTCCAACAACATGAGATTTTAGTGTTATTTCATCAATCTTTTAAGTATATTGTGTCTCGTCAAATCCTTTTTATTTGAGATGGATGATTGCTAAACAAAATGGTTGAAATAGCATGATAAGAAGGAAAAATATGTTATGTTAGCAAATAATTTACGTGACATAAATATTATCTAACTATTTACACGGATCCAGCTAACTCAAACTGACTGTATATAAATTGTTTTGAGGGGGGGAATTAAATTCATCTTGTCACAGGTTTTAGCTAAATTGTATATACAATGTATTAGAAATTCCTTAGAAACTTTAAACAATATAGTTGTAAGAGGTTAGAAGAAAGAAATAATAATACGGTTCTTCCAAGCTACTTTACGTAAGATTGACGAAGCATTGTAACAAATAATAGATAAGCTCGTAAAATACATGTATGCGTGATTTATTAAAAATATTAGACTGAATACGTATCTTATATTGAGTTTCAAGAATGGAAATGTTTTTAAAAAAATTTATTTTTCTGGCCGATGGGTTTGGGTATCGATGCGGAAAAGGAATCTCCAAAGGGGTAGGAAAAAAACTTTCCCTTTTCCGAAGAAACATTTTTGGGAGGGAAACAGGTATGGTGTGCCTTTTCACGACACCCGTGTGGCTGAACAACCTATCGGTCACCGGTGATATCTCTGGAAGGAGAGAAAAAACTATCCACTGTCGTTGTTGGAGTTGTGTTCACTGGAGGCTATTTCTTTCCCTTTTAATTTTCTCTGAGATCCTTTAGAAATGGGTGAGGATGGGTAGCGTGAAGCGCGGGAAGCCTGAATCAGCAGAACGAAAATCCCTTTGAACAACTATTTAAAAAGGAAATGTAAAAGAGGACCAAACTTTCGTGAAAAGCATTTCTGTGTAGACGAAAGTAGGAAGAGATTTCGAAAAAATATTCTATCCTAGAACGATGAAGTCATTCCATTGAAATCTTCTTCTTTGATCCATCAATAGCTTCGAAATACGAAAAAGAAACATTCAGTTTGTCTAAGGTTCAGGAATTGTAAGAGATTCTTAAAGAATTCTTCTTAAGATCATCATGGGTTCCAGATTTGGGTAAAGAGAGAGGGAGACGTGTTACCTTTTCAAGAGCCCACACTGTTATGAACAAAAACGCGGAATACTTTTATAGAAAAGAGAATTGAAAGTGAAAGTCAAAAAACGAAATGGAATCGGCTGGGAAAGAATTTTTCAGAGCTCAGGAAAAATTATGAGATTGGAAAAAAAAAAAAAAATCTTCCTTTTTCTTTATTAATTTGATGTCTTCACTCTTTTGACCTTGTAGAAAGTCAAAAAGTGAAGACATCAAATTAATAAAGAAAAAGGAAGAGTTTTTTTTTTTTTTTTTTCCTGACTCAGAATTTTTTCTCGGCTCAGAAATTTTCCCAGCCGATCCGATTTTGTTTTTTTACTTTCACTTTCAATTCTTCTTTTATCTATAAAAGTATTCTACGTTTCTGTTCAGAACAGTGTGGGCTGTTGGAAAAGCAACACGTCAATGTTTTCCCCCTCGACTCGATGAGTCAAACAAGACCTATCTAAAGTGTTATTAGAACGAATTCATACTTGTGTATTGAAATCACTCCAGTTTCGACTTAACATCAGTCTGTGCTGTGTATTCTGCTTGGATACATACTTTTCCCTCCTAGAAAGAGCTTTTGTGAAGGTAGGCCATCCATTCTTCACAGCTCTTAGACATTTATTTACAGCTGATTTGATCGACGAGACATCACCTTATTTTTAAGCATCCAGTCTCTGGGATCTATGAAAGTTTTTATCGTTTTGTTTCTGTTGAGTCTGTGCTGAAGAGCCCCCAAATGTCTACAAGGGTTCTTATTCTAGAACGTGTGCACTGTTTTGACGTTTCATTTCATAGCTGGGCTGATGGGTGGGTCACCTTCCTTTCAAACTGCACCGTGGAGGTAGAGATATTAGAAAGTTTCGAGCCTACGTGTTTAATTCATGGGTTAACCACGGGTCGTGAACAAAAGAGGAACCTTCGTGGATCGTCCCTAGGAAAAAGCATAGAACGGAAATGGCTACTCATCTTTTGTCTATTCGACATTATTCAAAAGGATCTCTACTCTCTTTTTGGTTCGAAGTATGTCTCTACCTGTTGTCTTAGGTGTCTAAAGAAATTAGCTTTTCAGGAAAGGAGTTGTCTTAGGTTTCTAAAGAAATTAGCTTTTCAGGAAAGAAATGTTACTTGAGAAACATGACGAGATAGGTTGAGAGAGGTTTCAAAGAAAAAAAGAGAGATGTCGTTCATTTTTATCATGTTCGAAGACATGATAAAAATGAACAAAAAGTATTTATAATATATATTATATAATATATATATTATATAATATATATATTATATAATATATATATTTTTTAATTTTTTAAAATTTTTTTTCAAATCTCTCAGAAAATATTTTCCAGCTCATCTCAAAATGACCCTCCTACTCAGTTTCGAAAAAAGAGACTGTGTCTTACTACTCTCTATTTTTTTTTCAAATTTCTAAGAAAAAAAACATTTTACAGCAACATCTCTCACCATGAGCCTGCTTCATCCTTTCCGAAAAAAAGACATGTTGCTATTGTCTTCATAGGTGTTTCTCTGAGATCCTTTAAAAATGGTTTCAGAATCCACTCGACAGGATTTGTCAAAGTATTCCGAGCTTCACTTCAGAGGGCGTGCACTGCTAAACATACCTGATTTCAGGGAAAAGAGTTCCACGAGTCGTTGGAGGAGATATCCAAAAAAATATAACGTGGTTGTGAGTCAAAATAAACGAACCCTTTTCACTTGAGAGCCATCACGAGATTTCAGTGACCACGAGAGGGTGGAGAAGATATCCAAAACACATCTCGTGGAGATGACTATCTCGTAAGAAAGAAAGCTAACCGTCCCACCACACCTACATAAACACACGTTTTTTTTAAAAAAAAAAAGGATCATGCTTTTGGAAACTCATTTCAACTTTAAATAGGAAAATCATGTTTTTAAGAGAGGGTCTCATCTAAAACGTAGAGTAAAACATATGAATCATGCCGGGTATAGGTAGCCCTAAAATTAGGCATTGAAATTTTTTAGTAGATTCATGATCAACAGAAAATAATACAACGTCTTACTTGCAACTATTTAAAAGAATCCTTTGAACCCATACTTGAAAAAGAAATGAAGAAATATCCAGCTAGCTCGTCTAAAGTTCAGAAAGGTTAGGAGATTCTCAAAGAATTCTTCTTTAGAACATCTTGGATTCCCAATTAATGTAGAGAGGGAGACGTGTTGCCTTTTCAACAGCCCACAGTGTTCTGAACAGAAACTCGAAATACTTTTATAGAAAAGAGAAGAGTTGAAAGTGAAAGTCGAAAAACGAAATGAGATCGGCTGGGAAAATATTTTCAGAGCTCAGAAAAAAATTCTGAGATGTAAAAAAAAAAAAAAAAAATCTTTTTGTTAATTTTTATCATGTCTTCTAGATAAATCATGTTTTTAAGAGATGAGACCCTCTCTTAAAAACATGATTTTCCTATTTAAAGTTGAAATGAGTTTCCAAAAACATGATCCCTTTTTTTTAAAAAAAACGTGTGTTTGTGTAGGTGTGGTGGGACGGTTAGCTTTCTTTCTTACGAGATAGTCATCTCCACGAGATGTGTTTTGGATATCTTCTCCTCCCTCTCGTGGTCACTGAAATCTCGTGATGGCTCTCAAGTGAAAAGGGTTCGTTTATTTTGACTCACAACCACGTTATATTTTTTTGGATATCTCCTCCAACGACTCGTGGAACTCTTTTCCCTGAAATCAGGTATGTTTAGCAGTGCACGCCCTCTGAAGTGAAGCTCGGAATACTCACCCCCCCTTTTGTATGGGAATGTTGTCTCCCACTTTCTAAAAATAGACCATGACTCATCCAATCTTTTCTTGGAATTCTATTCTTTAAAAAGATTGAGTCATTGTCTAAAGATTTTTTTTTTACATCTCAGAATTTTTTTTCTGAGCTCTGAGAATTTTTTCCCAGTCGGCTTGATTCACAAAACCAGATATATTCAAATTATTTCTATAGAGGGTTCTCATCTATTTAAACCACTCCCGTTTCAGCTTTAAATCAGTCTGTACTGTGCACTGGAGCTGAATACACGCTTCTTCCTCCTGAAAAGAGGTTTTGTGAAGGTGTGTGGAGATATTGTTTTCAGCTGTCAGACATTTTTTTCCAACAGCCGACTCGATCGTTCAAATGACACCGTGGAAGTTGGAGAGAGGTCAAGTCGATTTGGAGGACGGTAAAGCATTTGAGGGCTATTTGCCTTAAGAAATGCCTTCGTGGAGGACTTTGGAAGGGAAACTGGCTCGTATTCACGTTACACATGGGGAAAAACCACGAAAAAAAACACCCATGCAGCCAGCTTGAAAGTCAGTCGTTCACGTTTAACAAAATATGAAATGGATTTTATAAAAACATATTGGGATCGTATTCAAAATTGGATCATTCTGTTGTTTTATCAGAATATGCCAGTATACGATTGAACAATTCTATTGAATCACATGATCTTGCCTTCTTGAAAGTCATTTGTTAACGTTTCACAAAATATATATCAGTATAAGATGGAACCATCGTGATCCGTTATCCTGACTGATGGAGTCAGCTGTGGATCACAAGACCTTGCCTTTTTTGAAAAGGATTTGTTAAAGTTCCACAAAATATATTAGTATACAATGGAACTATCGTGATCCGTTAATTCTGACAGGTCTAGTCAGCTGTGGATCACGAGATCTTGCCTTCTTGAAAGTCATTTGTTAAAGAAGTTTCACAAAATATATCAGTATACAATGGAACAATCGTGATCCGTTAATTCTGACAAGTTTAGTCAGCTGTGGATCACGAGATCTTGCCTTCTTGAAAGTCATTTGTTAAAATTTCACAAAATATATCAGTATACGAGGGAACAGTCGTGATCCGATTATACTGACTGCTCTAGCCAGCTGTGGATCACGAGATCTTGCCTTATTGAAAAGGATTTGTTAAAGAAGTTTCACAAAATATATCAGTATACAATTGATAAAATCGTGATCCGTTAATCCTGACTAGTCTAGCCAGCTGTGGATCACGAGATCTTGCCCTGTTGAAAGGGATTTGTTAAAGTTTCACAAAATATATCAGTATACGATTGATAAAATCGTGATCCGTTTTTCCTGACTAATGGAGTCAGCTGTGGATCACGAGATCTTGGCTTCTTGAAAGAAATTTGTTAAAGTTTCACAAAATATATCAGTATATGATGGAACAATCGTGATCCAATTACACTGACGAGTCTAGCCAGCTGTGGATCACGAGATCTTGGCTTCTTGAAAGGAATTTGTTAAAGTTTCACAAAATATATCAGTATAGGATGGAACAATCGTGATCCGATTACACTGACGTGTCTAGCCAGCTGTGGATCACGAGATCTTGGCTTCTTGAAAGGAATTTGTTAAAGTTTCACAAAATATATCAGTATATGATGGAACAATCGTGATCCGATTACACTGACGTGTCTAGCCAGCTGTGGATCACGAGATCTTGGCTTCTTGAAAGGAATTTGTTAAAGTTTCAAAAAATATATCAGTATATGATGGAACAATCGTGATCCGATTACACTGATGTATCTAGCCAGCTGTGGATCACGAGATCTTGGCTTCTTGAAAGGAATTTGTTAAAGTTTCACAAAATATATCAGTATATGAAATAATAGCATGTTTTCTATAAAAACAGCTATTGAGTAAAACATTTCTAGCCTTGAAAAACAAAAACAGTAGCAGGGGGAAAAATATTACCCTACCTCAAAGTATTGAAAGGAAATAAGAATACATTTCTATAAAATGGGTGACTCAATAAATATTTGTAGTCTATGAAATACAAAAGAGTAAGAAAAAAATGTTCTCATACCTTCACAGAAGCTCTTCCCAGGAGAGTGAGAAGCGTGTATCCACGTTGAGTGCACAGCACAGACTGATCTGAAACTGAAACGCAAGTGGTTTAAATACATTAACGAGTTGCTTCTAGAAACCGACTGGGAAAAATTCTCAGAGATCTGTAAAAATTTTAACACATTAAAAAAAAAAAAAAAAAAAAAACCTTCCTTTTTTCTTTCTTAATTTGATATCTTCACTTTTTTTATTTCTACAAGGTCAAAAGAATGAAGACATCAAATTAAGAAAGAAAAAGGAAGTTTTTTTTTTTTTTTTTTTTTTTTTAAATCTTTTTCAGCTTTGAAAATTTTCTTTCCAGTCGTTAACATTTCGTTTTTGGACTTTCACTTTCAATTCTTGGACCCATGATGTTCTTTTCTTGATGTTCTTGTAGTATATTTCTATACAAATTCACTCCTTTTCCCCAAAAAAGATATCTTTTTTTTATTTTTTTTTACCTTCCAATTTGTATAGCCATATACTGAAAACAGGCATTAAAGTCAGTTTGTAGTATATTCCTATACAAATTTACTCCCTTTTTCCCCAAAAGATGTCTTTTTTTTAATTTTACCTTCAAATTTGTATAGCTACATACTGAGAACAGGCGTTCAAGTCCGTTTGTAGTATATTGGTATACATGGTCTATTTTTAGAAACAGTGAGACAACATTCCCACACAAAAGGGGGTAGGGTTAATTTTTATCATGTCTAGAAGACATGATGAAAATTAACAAAAAGTTTTTTTTTTTTTTTTTTTTTTTTACATCTCAAATTTTTTTTTTCTGAGCTTTGAAAAATTTTTCCCAGTCGGCAACCAAGTGAAAATTCTACAGCCAAGACGATTGGCCTTTTACTTTCACTTTCAACACTTTTCTATAAAAGTATTCTACGTTTTCTATTCAGAACTGTGCGGGCTGTCCAAGGTGCAACATGCTTTTTCTCTCTCTACCTCATCTGGACCCAGGACCACTCTTCTAGAAAGAGCTTCTGTGAACACAAGCTTTTTTCCAATTTTTGACGTCTCACAGAATAGAAATCATTCCTCCGTTTAGGGGAAAATGTTTCCCATTTGAAAAGCTAGGACCCCTCGTTTGGATTTCATCAGCAACCGTTTATCAGGGTCTAGCGAAATTGGATGATCCATCCATAAATCAGAATTTCCCATCCCTGGTTTTTATACATCAAGATTTCAACATAGTTTAAGAAAAATCCTTCAATCCTATTTGAAAAGAGATGACATGATATTGAAAGACATTTTCCCATGACGGACATTGAAAGACATTTTCCCATGACGAAATCTCTCTATACCACACCTTCTTCTAAAGTGAAGTTAAAGAGATTTTTCATACCGGGTTTTCAATTTTCACCTCAAATCATACCGTTGACGACGTGTGACACACAAACCGTGACATAAATTTCAGTTTCCATGACAGCTAACACGCTTGAGCTTTAAACATGTATGAAAGAATTTATTTTTAATCCATTTCAGCGATTGAGTGGGCTGGGATAAAAAAGGCTCTTTCCATGACAGCTAACACGCTTGAGCTTTAAAGATGTATGAAAGAATTTATTTTTAATCCATTTCAACGATTGAGTGGGCTGGGGGAAAAAGGCCCTTTCTATGACAGCTAACACGCTTGAGCTTTAAAAATGTATCAAAGAATTTGTTTTTAATCCATTTCAGCGATTGAGTGGGCTGGGGAAAAAAAAAGGCCCTTTCTGTGACAGCTAACACGCTTGAGCTTTAAAAATGTATCAAAGAATTTGTTTTTAATCCATTTCAGCGATTGAGTGGGCTGCGGAAAGAAAAAGCTCTTTCCATGATACCTAACACTCTTGAGCTTTAGAAATGTATGAAAGAATTTATTTTTAATCCATTTCAGCGATTGAGGGGGCTGGGAAACATTTTCTTAGAGCTCAGGGAAAAAAAAGGCTCTTTCCATGACACCTAACACTCTTGAGCTTTAAAAATGTATGAAACAATTTATTTTAAATCCATTTCAGCGATTGAGTGGGCTCGGAAAATTTTCTTAGAGCTCAGGGAATGTGTGTCCAGGTTGAATGCACAGCACACACGGATGGGTAGTCGAGACTCGAGTAGCTTAAATAAATATACGAAATTTGGGTCATTGAGTGGACTAGGAAAAATTCTCAGAGTTCTGGAAATAATTCTGAGTTCAAGCATGGGACATGAGAACAGAAATGTATTACAATCATCATGTCATCATTGTTTTCGAAAGCCAAAAGAATTCCTCATGAAAGAACATCTTTTCTTCCCGGTTGTGGGATGGAGTAGAGTTGCTGCATCTTGAACAACCCACACTGATCTGAACAGAAAAATGAAATGTTCTTATAGATAGATATCAGAAATGAATTGAAAGTGAAAGTAAAAATGAAATTGTATTGGCTGGAAATATTTCTTGGCTGTTGAATGGGAAAAATATTTCCAAAGCTGAAAAAAAAAAAAACTCTTCCTTTTTTTCTATTAATTTGATGTCTTCACTTTGTTTACTTTGGAATGGAGAAACCCAAAGACCATGACTCATCCTTTCTTAAACATATAATTCCTAGAATGAGTTATGGTCTATTTTTAGAAACAGTGAGACAACATTCCCACACAAAAGGGGGTAGGGTTAATTTTTATCATGTCTAGAAGACATGATGAAAATTAACAAAAAGTTTTTTTTTTTTTTTTTTTTTTACATCTCAAATTTTTTTTTTCTGAGCTTTGAAAAATTTTTCCCAGTCGGCAACCAAGTGAAAATTCTACAGCCAAGACGATTGGCCTTTTACTTTCACTTTCAACACTTTTCTATAAAAGTATTCTACGTTTTCTATTCAGAACTGTGCGGGCTGTCCAAGGTGCAACATGCTTTTTCTCTCTCTACCTCATCTGGACCCAGGACCACTCTTCTAGAAAGAGCTTCTGTGAACACAAGCTTTTTTCCAATTTTTGACGTCTCACAGAATAGAAATCATTCCTCCGTTTAGGGGAAAATGTTTCCCATTTGAAAAGCTAGGACCCCTCGTTTGGATTTCATCAGCAACCGTTTATCAGGGTCTAGCGAAATTGGATGATCCATCCATAAATCAGAATTTCCCATCCCTGGTTTTTATACATCAAGATTTCAACATAGTTTAAGAAAAATCCTTCAATCCTATTTGAAAAGAGATGACATGATATTGAAAGACATTTTCCCATGACGGACATTGAAAGACATTTTCCCATGACGAAATCTCTCTATACCACACCTTCTTCTAAAGTGAAGTTAAAGAGATTTTTCATACCGGGTTTTCAATTTTCACCTCAAATCATACCGTTGACGACGTGTGACACACAAACCGTGACATAAATTTCAGTTTCCATGACAGCTAACACGCTTGAGCTTTAAACATGTATGAAAGAATTTATTTTTAATCCATTTCAGCGATTGAGTGGGCTGGGATAAAAAAGGCTCTTTCCATGACAGCTAACACGCTTGAGCTTTAAAGATGTATGAAAGAATTTATTTTTAATCCATTTCAACGATTGAGTGGGCTGGGGGAAAAAGGCCCTTTCTATGACAGCTAACACGCTTGAGCTTTAAAAATGTATCAAAGAATTTGTTTTTAATCCATTTCAGCGATTGAGTGGGCTGGGGAAAAAAAAAAGGCCCTTTCTGTGACAGCTAACACGCTTGAGCTTTAAAAATGTATCAAAGAATTTGTTTTTAATCCATTTCAGCGATTGAGTGGGCTGCGGAAAGAAAAAGCTCTTTCCATGATACCTAACACTCTTGAGCTTTAGAAATGTATGAAAGAATTTATTTTTAATCCATTTCAGCGATTGAGGGGGCTGGGAAACATTTTCTTAGAGCTCAGGGAAAAAAAAGGCTCTTTCCATGACACCTAACACTCTTGAGCTTTAAAAATGTATGAAACAATTTATTTTAAATCCATTTCAGCGATTGAGTGGGCTCGGAAAATTTTCTTAGAGCTCAGGGAATGTGTGTCCAGGTTGAATGCACAGCACACACGGATGGGTAGTCGAGACTCGAGTAGCTTAAATAAATATACGAAATTTGGGTCATTGAGTGGACTAGGAAAAATTCTCAGAGTTCTGGAAATAATTCTGAGTTCAAGCATGGGACATGAGAACAGAAATGTATTACAATCATCATGTCATCATTGTTTTCGAAAGCCAAAAGAATTCCTCATGAAAGAACATCTTTTTTTCCCGGTTGTGGGATGGAGTAGAGTTGCTGCATCTTGAACAACCCACACTGATCTGAACAGAAAAATGAAATGTTCTTATAGATAGATATCAGAAATGAATTGAAAGTGAAAGTAAAAATGAAATTGTATTGGCTGGAAATATTTCTTGGCTGTTGAATGGGAAAAATATTTCCAAAGCTGAAAAAAAAAAAAACTCTTCCTTTTTTTCTATTAATTTGATGTCTTCACTTTGTTTACTTTGGAATGGAGAAACCCAAAGACCATGACTCATCCTTTCTTAAACATATAATTCCTAGAATGAGTTATGGTCTATTTTTAGAAACAGTGAGACAACATTCCCACACAAAAGGGGGGTAGGGTTAATTTTTATCATGTCTAGAAAACATGATAAAAATTAACAAAAAGTTTTTTTTTTTTTTTTTTTTACATTTTTTTTCTGAGCTCTGAAATTTTTTTCCCAGTCGGCAACCAAGTGAAAATATTTCAGCGAAGACGATTTGGCTTTTACTTTCACTTTCATTGCTTTTCTATAAAAGTATTCCACGATTTCTATTCAGAACCGTGAGGGCTATCCAAGGTGCAGCATGCTTTTTCTCTTTCTCTATCTCATCTGGACCCAGGAACATTCTTCTAGAAAGAGCTTCTGTGAACACAAGTTTCTTTCCACTTTTTAATGTCTCACAGAATAGAAATCATTGTTCTGTTTAGGGGAAAATGTTTCCCTTTTGAAAAGCTAGAACCCCTCGTTTGGATTTCATCAGCAACCGTTTATCAGGTTCTAGCGAAATTGGATGATCCATCCATGAATCAGAATTTCCCATCCGTGGTTTGGATGCAACAAGATTTTAACATAGTTTAAGAAAAATCCTATTTGAAAGGAGATGTCATGATATTGAAAGACACCTCAAACCATACCGTTGACGACGTGTGAGACACAAACCATGACATAAATTTCAGTTTCTATGACAGCTAACACGCTTGAGCTTTAAAAATGTATGAAAGAAGTTATTTTTAATCCATTTCAGCGATTGAGTGGGCTGGGAAAAAAAAGGCCCTTTCCATGACAGCTAACACGCTTGAGCTTTAAAAATATATGAAGAAATTTGTTTTTAATCCATTTCAGCGATTGAGTGGACTGGGAAAAATTTTCTTAGAGCTCAGGGGAAAAAAAGGCTCTTTCCATGAGAACTAACACTCTTGAGGTTTAAAAATGTATGAAAGAATTTGTTTTTAATTCATTTCAGCTATTGAGTGGGCTGGGGAAAAAAAAGGCCCTTTTAATGAGAGCTAATATGCTTGAGCTTTAAAAATATAGGAACGAATTAATTTTTAATCCATTTCAGCGATTGAGTGGGCTGGGAAACATTTTCTTAGAGCTCAGGGGAAAAAAAGGTTCTTTCCATGACAGCTAACACGCTTGAGGTTTAAAAATGTATGAAACAATTTGTTTTTAATCCATTTCAGCGATTGAGTGGGCTGGGAAACATTTCCTTAGAGCTCAGGGAATGTGTGTCTAGGTTGAATACACAGCACACACGGATGGGAAGTCGAAATTCGAGTGGTTTAAAAAATAAATATACGAAATTTGGTTCATCGAGCTGACTAGGAAAAATTCTCAGAGTTCTGGTAATAATTCTGAGTTCAATCATGGGACATGAGAATAGAAATGTATTACAATCATCATGTCATCATTGTTTTCGAAAGCCAAAAGAACATCTCATGAAAGAACATCTTTTTTTCCTGGTTGTGGGATGGAGTAGAGTTGCTGCATCTTGAACAACCCACACTGATCTGAACAGAAAAATGAAATGTTCTTATAGATATAAGAAATGAATTGAAAGTGAAAGTAAAAATGAAATTGTATTGGCTGGAAATATTTCTTGGCTGTTGAATTGGAAAAATATTTCCAGAGCTATAAAAAAAAAAAAAAAAAAAAAAAAAAAAACTCTTCCTTTTTTTTTTCTATTAATTTGATGTCTTCACTTTGTTTACTTTGGAATGGAGAAACCCAAAGACTTTTTAAAACATATCCTTTTTAAAAACTTATCTTATCTTATAAACTTTAAACTCATCCTTTTTAAAACATATAATTCCTAGAATGAGTCATGGTCTATTTTTAGAAACAGTGAGACAACATTCCCACACAAAAGGGGGGTAGGGTTAATTTTTATCATGCCTAGAAGACATGATAAAAATTAACAAAAAGTTTTTTTTTTTTTTTTTTTTTTTTTTTTTTTACATCTCAGAATTTTTTTTCTGAGCTCTGAAAATTTTTTCACAGTCGGTAACCAATTGAAAAATTTCCAATCGGCTTTTACTTTCACTTTCAACTCTTTTCTATAAAAGCATTCCATGTTTTCTGTTCAGAACCGTCTCCATAGTGCAACATGCTTTTTCTCTCTCTACCTCATCTGCATCTAGGATGTTTTTCCTTCTTCAAGAAGTGGAATTTTTTGGGAATACCTTACAATTTCACGAGCTAGCTGTTTCTTATATTTCGAGGAGATTTCAATGAAATTGTTTATAGATGTCACCTATTGCATATGGGGAAAAAAGTCTATACTGGATCGCTGGAGACATCTCATCCAGCTAGGTCACGTTATATTTTTTCCCACACCTAAATAAACTGGACATGAGCCATCCTTTTGTTTTCTCATCCAACAAAGATAGACTCTGCAGACCGTTTTGGGTTTTCACTCTTCGCGAACCGAGATTAGCCGCAGCGACACTTTGCGATTTCTATGAGCGCAATAATGGATCACGTGAGCAGCCATTTTGTTTCCCATCTCACCCAGATAGGTCATGTTGTATTTTGTTTCATGCACCTAGCCAATTTTGGACATGAGCCATCCTTTTGTTTTTTTTTCTATCGAACCAAGATGGACTCTGGAGACAATTTTGTTTCTCAACGGAAAAGTAAATTTTCTGAATGGGTGCCAGTGTTCGAATACTTTTGTGACCGACTGTACAACATTCACTCATGCTATATTGATCCCTGGGTTTTATAAAATGAAATGCATGGATGTTCAGAATTTTGCATTTCAGGTACCCACGTATCTACACAAACCTAATCATTTTCATGTTTAACAGAATTAGAAGACAAATTGAAAGATTTTTTGATGTTATGTAAATCTTGTTTTGTAAGTAAATGAACCTTCTCAAGCCCAGCATCTCGTAGAGAATTTTTAATTTCATCTAAAATATTATCCAGAGAAATTTTTGCTGCTATCTTTGCTGCAATATTTTTTATTTCATCTGTTGTTAAAAATAAGTGACCTAAATCATTCCGATGCCCAATATGTATTTTCTGATATGTGTGTGTGCGTGAGATTATGGCAAAGCCTTGAGGGCTATCTGCCTAAGGGGAGGGATGCCTTCGTGGAACACTTTCGGTTTAATCCTAGTATCCGGTGCACACGGAATTTGGCTACTTTTGGTGACTTTATGATGAGCAGTAAAAGCGGGACATATACGATGAGTAGTTAACGGGTCATTCAAAGAAAATATACAGTTAAACATAGTATATACTATGTATATAGTATATATAGTATGTGTGTATAGTATATATATAGACGTTCTTTGGATCATTTTTGGTGTTGGCGATAATTTTCAAAGTTGCGCCAAGGCTGCACCGTATACTAGGATTTTACCGCACTTTCTAAGGGAAACTGGTTCATATACACGTTACGCATGGGGAAAACCATGAAAACGCCCATGCAGCCAGTCCGTTCGCGGGATTCGAACCTCGGACCGAACTACCAGTGTTCAGCGACTTTACCGCTCGGCCGCTGGTGGGCCATATTTTTCTGATATGACACTACACATTTGCCATCTGTATGTTCTGTTACTTTTAATTCAGCTGGGCAATATGCATTTATTTTATTGCTATCAAGGATTTTTAAGTGACGCAAACCTTTACTTTCTGATATAAAATTTCCTGAACAGTGGCATTACACCATGTATATTAAATATGCTTACTCCATAAGAAATTTTGACTTCGTATTATTTTCAATTTCTGCCTTCTATGCCAAAAAATCATCAAATGAATTAAATTCCATCTCAGTATGATTCAAATCAATATCATGAACATTATTGAAATGAAATATTATTTCTCGCTTTTCAAAATTAGCATAACATACAGGACACACATAATTACCTGTTAGAAGTATGAATTTTATTTTGATGATATTTCCAATTTTTTAGGTCACTAAATTTCAGATAGCAGTCCTCACATTTGTAGCTTGGTGATCGACCATTTTTTATAGAATAAATAATGTAGTATTATTAGAGTGTAATGTGTTGGTATGGCGTTTCAAACTGCATTTATTTTGGTACGTTTTTAAGCAATCAGAGCATACAAAATTATTCTCAGCCACACTAAAATTATTTGCACAATCAACCATACTATTAGAACTTAGTTTTCAGAGACTCAATTAATGTAGTATTATTGTAATGAAATTTATATGCATGGCGTTTCAAATTGTATCTATAGTTGAAAGTTTTAAGCAATCACAGCAAACAAAATTACTCTCAGCTATACTAAAATCATTTGCACAATGAAACATATCACTCGCAACACAATCAGAATTATCAGACATACCACAATTGGAATTATCGCACACGGTTATTCCTTCCTGATTTTGATTCGATTTAGAATCAAAAACACCTTCTGAGGAAACAGAAGTATTTGGCCCTGAAATGGGCAGTTTTTCTTGATTTTGTGCAGAAGATATAATAATCGAAGCAAAATAAAAAAAGAGAACTGTATCAGCGATAACACGCTACCACAGCAGTCAAAGAGCAGAGTAAATAACAGTAAATACGAGGCGCCTTCAGGTACTTCAGGAAAATGACGACATGCGCAGTAACCTGCGCAGATGTTCAGGGAGGAACCAGGAGGAAACTAGCGTCTGAGGGGCTATACGCTTGTTTGAGAATCCAAACCTCGAGAACATCACGTGGGCCTACTAACTTTGACGTCACACTTGTTTCTACAACCTGTCCATTGGCTTTATAATCTAGGAGGCATATCCGCCATACTAATGTGTGAAAGCGCCATCTATAGGTGAATTGAATCGCGGATCGCGCAGTGCGTACTGCACGCACTGCGCAAACCGCTTTTTGCGGTTTTGAGCTGAAGATGGTGTTTCGGTAAAACCATCGAAACTAGTCCTGTGAAAATTTTGTAAATATAACGCTGATTTTTGTTGTTTGACTTCTGAATTAGTATTTATTCGGCGTGTTATTGTGTCTTAATTATACCATTTTAGTTCAGTTCCCCCCCCATTAAAGGAGCTACCCTAAGAGACATATTTTATTTACATATATCTCATTAATATGTTAAAAATATAGCTTAAGTGAGTTTTATGTGCATAATGTAAGGAGGCGGAAAGCCTTAATTCAAAACCTGTTTCAAAGCAGTAAGTAAATAAATAAAATACATTGCTTTTATTAGCATCTCAAAAAAAAAGTGTTTTGGCTTCTAAAAACAAATCCTAAGCATCACATCATGATAGATAATAATCTTACGTAAGAAGAAATATCTGATTAGGAATACATTCTTTATATTTATTTGATAAAAAAGAAGATCAAAACATATATGCAACACCACATTATGAAAAATCCTGCGAATCATTACAACACTGTAAGATTGATTAGTAAGGTAAACATCAGTTGATCATTCTTTCACAGTAGCAATAAATTTTTCATTCAAAATTCTTAAAAATATGCCAAAACAAATTTACGATTGGCGATTTGATTTAGCAGAGCTTGATATCTTCCATAACATAAAAGTAACTGCTACACGATGGAAGTTTTTGTGAACAAAATACAAACATTTTATAAATACTTAACCTTAATGACTAACTTCAAATTTATCCAATAATGATGGAAACATAATGTAATTGAGTACTGCAAATTTACTTTGTATAATATTTCTATGTAAAATCTGAAATTTATAATAGGTGAAGGACTTTACAGTATACTTAAACAATGAAGCCCCACTTCTGAAAGGTAGGACTTAGAAGAGACATATAGGACATTAAAACATACATTACCATATTATTATATTACTCAAAGCTATTCTAACTTCCTTGCAAAAATCTATGTTGATCTGAGTAGAGCTACTAGAGATACAGGCTGACTCGTCAGCCATTTTGAATCTAAGATTTAGGGTTACAATTTAGGTGTGGAGCGGCAACTTTGGCTCTTTAGCGCTGTCCGCTAAAATTTAACATTCTAGAGAATCCGAATTTCAGCTTGTGGTTGCTTGCAAAGTTCTTTTTTTAATAATTTAAATAGCAAAAATCAAAAAGCAAGAATCACTATTTTCCATATATAACATCTTTATTATTCTTTGTAGCCCTCACTAACTCCTTACTGATTTTATGGCATGACAACCTTCTGAAACTAAACTGAAACTAAAGGTGAAGTGAAAGTAGTAGTCATTATCTAGTAGAAGTAGTTGTAGTTATTATGACCAATAATAATTGTTGCCTACATCACTCCCCTACCAGTAACCAAGTTACGTTACTCTGAAAACATGGTGGGAGAGAAGATACAAATATCTATACAAATAACACTGATACAAATATATAAATTGAAATTATGTACACAAAAAAACATAATTAAGTTTTAAATTAATATGAAAGAGTTATAAGTTCAAGAAGAGTCAATAACGTCATTGAAACGAACTGGAAGTTTTACTTGTCTTCCACATCGTGTTAATTTTTTAGGTTGTTCTAGTTGCTGACTTAGCACTGATGTGTGCTTACTTGGCACAGATGTATGATCACTTTTTGAAGTTGGAGACAAAAGTTCATTAGGTTGTAACACATAAGCTGGTTTTAACCTATCCACAGAGATACTAACTTGTTTATTTTTAATTGATAGAAGAAAATATTTCGGGGTCCTTTGCAGTACCAAAAAGGGTCCTTCATATGGGGGCTCCAAAGGTTTTTTTACTCTGTCAACCCGCAGAAACACGTGCGAGCATGTGTACAAATCTTTTGGGATGAAAATCTTTTGTTTACATTTGGATTTGGATTGATAGGGCTTTAAAAGGGCCATCTGATTTCGAAGATTACTTACAAAATTATCATTAGATATTGGCATGTTTGATTCTTCAAAGAATTCGCCAGGTAATTTAATAGTTTTGCCATAAACCATTTCAGCTCTTGTATACTTGCAGTCCTCATGTAGAGCAGCTCGCAAACCCATAAGAACTGTTGGTAATGTTTCTGTCCAATGAAGAGAATTATGACATGTAATAGCTGCTTTTAAAGTACGGTGTAGACGTTCAATTTTCCCATTACTCTGAGGATGGTAAGAAGTTGTATGGTTTACTTTTACTCCACATAGCGAAGCCAAATTTCGAAACAGTTCCGAAATGAATGGAGTTCCTCTGTCAGTAATAACACAAGAAGGTACACCAAATCGTGTTATCCAATGTTCATAAAAGGCTCTTGCTATATTTTCTGCTGTGATATTTGATAACGGTACCACTTCCATCCAAGAAGTAAACCGATCAATACACGTCAAACAATAAGTGTATCCATTAGAAGGTGAATAAGGCCCAATTAAATCAATGTGCACAACACTAAATCTTTCGTCTGGTGCTTGATATTGAGAATATTCTGATTTTGTATGTTTAGTTACTTTATTTTTCTGACAATCGATACAAGTTTGAGCCCACTGTTTAACATCTTTTTTTATATCCGGCCAAATGAATCTTTTAGTAATCTCTTTTACAGTACTTCGGATTCCAGGGTGAGCTAAACCATGAATTGCATTAAATATTTTCATCCGAAAAGTTTGAGGTATGAATGGTCTGATATTAGAAGTAGAGGTATCGCAATATAAGAGTTTTCCTGATGGTAATTGATGCTGTTTAATATGCAATGATTTGGAATGTAATTTCAACTGTTGCAGTTCATCATCATTAATTTGTGCATCTGCTATCAGGTCAAAATAAACAACAGGTGAATCGATGTCCTCAATCCTAGATAGGCTGTCTGCAACCACATTGTTTTGACCACTTATATGGCGTAGGTTAGTAGAGAATTGTGAGATATATTGTAACTGTCTGAGTTGTCTGGGAGATGCTTTGTTATGATTCTGCTTAAAAGCAAACGTTAAGGGCTTATGATCCGTATAAATAGTAAAATCGCGGCCTTCAAGTAAATGTTTAAAGTGTTTAACGGATAAATATATACCCAAAAGCTCGCGATCGTAAGCGCTATAATTTTTCTGGGCATCATTAAGCTTTTTTGAAAAAAATGCAATAGGTTTCCATCCATTTGGTTCTTTTTGTTGAATAACTGACCCAATAGCCAAATCGGATGCATCTGTGAGAAGTGCCAGAGGGTAATCCGAATTGGGGTAGGCCATCAACGCTACTTGAGCAATATCTTGTTTACATTTTTCAAAACTTTTTCTGGTTTCATTGGTCCATAGTATTTTACGTCGATCTTTTTTTTGTAGATCCTTTCAAAAGTTCATGAAGAGGAGCTTGAGTTTCTGCGGCATTTTTAATGTAATTCCGATAGAAATTGATCAGTCCTAAGAAGGAATGAAGTTGGTTTATAGTTTCTGGAAACGGATATTCTGTGATGGCTTTAATTTTTTCAGGTAGAGGTTTTGAACCTTCAGCAGATATTTGATAGCCCAAAAAGTCTATTACAGGTACTCCCAAAACTGATTTGCTAATATTAATTCGGAGACCATATTTATCTAAACGCTGGAAAATTGTTTTAAGATGTAAACGATGTTCTTCCTCGCAAGAAGAGGCAATCAAAACATCATCCAAATATGGAAACACAAAGTCTAGGCCATAAAAAACTTCATTGATGAACCTCTGAAAGGTCGCGGGGCATTTTTGAGACCAAAACTCATGACATTGAATTTGTAAAGACCAAAAGGTGCGATAATAGCAGTTTTTTCTTTATCTTCATCTGCTACTGGAATGTGAAAATACGCTTTAAAGAGATCAATTTTAGAAAATATAGTTTTATGAGTTAAAATATGTTGAAAATCTTGAATTCGAGGAATGGGATAACGATCAGGTACAGTTAAATCATTCAGTCTTCTGTAATCCCCACATGGGCGGAAAGAACCGTCTTTCTTTGTCACTATGTGTAGAGGACTTGCCCATTCTGAACTGGACGGACTAATGATGTTATTGTCCAGCATATATTTGAATTCTCTTTTAGCTATTTCCAACCGTTTAGAATCTAATGGTCTTGCTTTACAACTTACAGATTGTCCTTGAGTTATAATGTGATGTTTCACATTATGCTTTACAGTAGAAATAAGAAAATTTGGTTTTGTTATACTAGGATACATAGCAAATAAATCAGAATATTTACATAAGCTGCCCGTTGTATTTACAGTTTCATGAATAGACATGGGTGCGATGTCACCATAAACTGCAAGGTTCGTCACACCATCAATTAGCCTTTTATGCTTTATATCAATCAATAAATTGAACTTATTTAAAAAATCTGCACCTAATATGGGTTTACTAATTTTTGCTACAATAAATGGGAATTGAAATTCTCGGCGTAAACCAAGATCAAGAATTAAAACTTCTGTACCAAAAGTATCAATTTCTGTATTATTTGCAGCATATAATTGATAGTCACTAATAAGTTTGTGTTTAGAAGTACGAGGAATAAGGCTTACCTCTGCTCCACTGTCAACCAGAAAATGTAAACCTGTTTTTTTGTCCGTGATAAATAAGCGGAATTTACGGCAATTTTCTTTATTTACAGCAGCAGAGTCTGCCGCTAATTCTACTGCTGATTTTCGTTTTCCGAGGAGCTGTTTTTCCATGCACAGGGGGGTTTGCATCTATCAGGAAAACACTTTTCTCGAAAACGAAAGTGAAAATAACAGTACTTGCCATTAGGGTTATAACGGCTCCGAGATTTACTTCGATTATTAGATGATCGACTGCTATTTCTTGAGCGAGAACGAGAATTTCTTGTAACAGTTAGTTTTTCGACTTTATTATCCAAAGCTGCAATTTGTTGTCGTAATTCAGCAATAGCATCTGTTCCTGGAGAAACAATACTGCTGGCACAGTATAGTTCTTGTTTTGGTTGCATTTCGATGATACGATCCGCCATCAGAGCTAGTTTTTCGATATCTTCATCACTAACGATTAAAATATTGCGCACAGTATCTGGCATTTTCTGCAGAAATAGTGTTTTAAGAACTTTATCCGAAATGCCATCGGTAGCAAGATTTCGCATTTTTTGTAAAAGTTGACTAGATTTACTGTCTCCCAAGTCTATGCCTGTTAGCAGTCTCTGTAAACGTTTATTTTCACTTTCTTTAAAAGTGTTCAAGAGACGTTCTTTAGCAGCAGTATATTTGGTTTTGCTATTGTCACTTATAATATCCCATAAACTTTCTACAAATTTTGCTTCCAATTGCGATACTAAGTAGTTGAATTTAGTTTCCTCGGCAGTTATTCCACAAATAGAAAATTGTGCTTCTACTTGATAAAACCATATCTCTGGCTTTTCAGCCCAAAAGGGAGGTATTTTAACACTTACCCGTGCTATTTCTTCTTTAATCGCCGATTCTTCACTTTCTGACATCTTTATCAATAATTCCGAGGTCACCAAGTATGTGGTTGCTTGCAAAGTTCTTTTTATAATAATTTAAATAGCAAAAATCAAAAAGCAAGAATCACTATTTTCCATATATAACATCTTTATTATTCTTTGTAGCCCTCACTAACTCCTTACTGATTTTATGGCATGACAACCTTCTGAAACTAAAGGTGAAGTGAAAGTAGTAGTCATTATCTAGTAGAAGTAGTTGTAGTTATTATGACCAATAATAATTGTTGCCTACAAGCTTTTTTCTGCACTCCTATAAAGATGTGTGGCTTTTTCCCCTTCTTTTGTCTGCAGTTCAGATTCTTTCTCGTATTTTTTTTTAAAATTGCCAAATTTCTCGTATGATTCAAGTTATTTTAAAAGTTTCTAAAACATTTTCACATATCATATTTCAAATTTGTATTTTTAGTTAAAAATGCTTTCTTTTTGAATTCCTTTATTGAATTTTCAATTTTTTCTTTTAAATACACGCATAATGTTATTTATCTCAAAATGTATTTTTTGACAAGAGCTTTCCCTCAACCACATTCTTAATATGGTTGAGGGAAATCCCTCAACCTCCATTAATTTTGGATAAGGTTTAATCTTTAATTTTTGTTTTTTATTTTTAATATGTTATTTGAATTTTGCTCACATGGAATCAAACGTCTATTACTGTAGCAAATTTGTTAAAAATGTTATTTTGTGTGTGTTTCCAGAAAAAGCTGCTAAACACTTTATGATTTTAAATACTGATTCAAGATATACACCTTTAAATTATAATGCTTTTAGAATGAAGTGCAGAATGCTATAAAAATTACTTCAATGCTCAGATGACTGTGGGATTCATAGATTTAATAGAGTAAAAAATTCCATTAATTTTTTTTTTTTTTTTTTTTTTTTTTTTTTTTTTTTTGTTCTTTATTTAGCTAATTTAGCTATAAACAATATTAAAATAATACACACACAAATAAATAAAAATAAAAATAATACCTTTACATACAGAATTTACAGATACTATTTACTTATAAGTTTATTTGTTGTTGATGGTTACTTTTTATTATACCTGGAAAAATTATACTTACATACATATGCTCTTAATATTACACGTATCTGAATATTTAAATGATAATTCCATAACATAATAAGATTCAATCTATATCACAGCAAAGACAATACTTGAATCACAGTTCTTTTTATTAATTAATTTGCATAAGTAAAAACATAAAAATATTATTTAGCTTCAAATCTATAAAATAAGTCCTCTAGTAACAAACATATGACAAACACATATAGAGAAAATAAAGATAAATAAATAAAAATGTTTTGCTTGTTGGTCTAATGTAGTGCAATTCAGTCTATTATATTCAAATTTTATTAAAACATACTGCAGTAATTGAATTTTTTCCATTATACATCAAACAGCTTTATATAGAATGATATTATATTAGTTTTACTTTTAAAACTAATATAATATAATTAATTCTCATTTATATGCGGAGATGTTTGAATAAATGCAAAAAACCATCTGAATAAATTTTAGCCAACACTATTCAGATAGTATTCTTGTTTTCAAGGTATATCATTTTTATTTTGTTCTTTTTCCATTAAAGGAGCTAACCTAAGACCACAAAGGTTCGATAATATTCAGGTCTGGTGACTGTGGTGGCCAGGGGAGATGGGACAACTCATCCTCGTGCTCAGAAAACCAGTCCTGGACAATGTGAGCTGTGTGAACAGGGGCTTTGTCATCTTGGAAGACACCATCACCATCGGGGAACAAAGTTTGTACCATGGGGTGAACTTGATCGGCCAAAATATTCACATAAGTCTTGGCAGTCATGTGCCCTGACACAGCTCATTTGGGGCTAGCAGAGAACCACGATATGGCTGCCCAAACCAGAACAGAACCCCCGCCATGTTTCACTCTTGGCAACAAACAGTCTGTATTATAGGCTTGAGATGGCGTTCTCCAGACATAAACTCGGCTAGAAGTGGGAAACAATGTGAAAGAAGACTCGTCAGACCATATTACTCGTTTTCACTGCTCTATAGTCCAGGCTTTATGACTTAAACACCACCTTTTCCTGTTACGGGCATTAGTGTCACCGATGATTGGCTTCTCAATTGCAGCACGGCCAGCAATTCCCTGTTTATGAAGCTCCCTTCTAATTGTTTTGGTACTCACAGGGTTCGGTAACACAACATTCATTTCAGCAGTAACTTTTGCAGCTGTGGTCTTCTTATTTTTCGTCACAATTGCCCTTAATGATCGTCTGTTACGATCACTCAGGACACACTTTCGTCCGCCCTGTGATTTAGCAGATGATGTTTTTCCGCTTTTCAAATATGCGGAATAAATCTTCGATACAGTACCTCTTGAAACACTAAACACCTCGGCTACCTTGCTTATGGAAGCACCTACCATACGTGCTCCAACAATTTGCCCACGTTCGAAGTCTGTTAACTCTGACATAATGCAATGACAACCTCACATAACAGTACTCCGACAACAACTGAACTGTTTAGCACATTTACGAAGTTGTATAGGTGGCGTCAGTAGTCAAAAACGCCAGCGCCACCTACATTTCATTAAAATCAATCTTTCTTTTCAAACATGCATTTCACAAGGTGTTTCCATATTTTTGTCCATCCACTGTATCTCATTGATATATTATAAATATAGCTTAAACATGTTTTATGTGCATACCCAAAGGGGGTGGGAAGTAAGCCTTGATTCAAAATCTGTTTTAAAGCAATAAGTAAATAAATAAAATACACTGGTTCTATTAGAATGTCAAAAAATACTGTTATGTATTCTATAAACAAATTCAAATTATCACATCATACTATATAACCCTGGTACAAAAGAAGAAATGTCTGATTAGGAACATACTCTATTTATTTGGTAAAAAAGAAGAGTAAAACATATGCAACATCCCATTATAAAAAATCCTGCAAGCCATTACAATACTATAAGACATTGATTAGTAAGGTAAACATCAGTTGATCATTCTTTCACAACAGCAATAAATGTTTCATTTAAAATTCTTAATAACATGCCAAAACAGATTCACAATTGATGCCTCATTTAAGGTCACACAAAAGTAAATCCGATTTAGCTGACTATGAGATCTTCTATTGTAGAGGACTTTCTAAGGAGAACTGGCTTGTATTCACATTACACATGGGGAAAAACCACAAAAAAACCAACCATGCAGCCAGCCTGTTCGGAAATAGAACAGAAGATGGAACTCCCAGCATTCAGTAACTTTAACCATTCAGCTGTTGGTGGGCCTAATTATTATTCGAAGAGACAAACAGCAATTTTTCAGTGACAACTACTCTACTTTTTTACAGACAGAACTGAACAGCAAAAACTTCTTAAACTCTTGATTAGATTCTAGTTTACTTTCTTCCTTTTAAAAGCAGGAGATGCAAAACTTTGCCGCTGCTGCCTTTTATTTTGAAGAAGCTTCTTGAGACCAATTCCACGGGCAGTCAAATAATATTTTATTATCTTTGTTTTGATATTGCAACAGAAGGGAATATTTACCTCGCCTGCTTTCTTACAAATCATATTAACAAATTCCACATCCATAGTTACATTTCCATGCATTATTTCGTCTCGAAAATTTTGAATTATTTTTTCACACAGAAGGCACAATTTAAAAATTTCTGGAGAAGGACATTTAAGCACGCCTAAATTTGCAAAATTAATTATGTACTGCTTATTTTCATCAATGGAAGGAGTATTTTGCTCACAAAGTAAGAGAAACTGTGAGCATGAATTACAAGCATTTTTCAAAACAGAATTTATTGCAGCTCCTGCAATATAACAGACGTTATTTTCCTCACTAAGGGTGAGATTCTGTAGAGATACATCAGAAACTTCTGGTATGGTAACAGGCTCTAAAGCTTTTTTCTCCTTCAGAAATTCAAATTCATCTTTCGCATAGTTTAATAAGTAAATATCTGAATCAGTAGCATAACTGGAGTTCTTAATGTCAGATATAAACTGAGATAAACAGATAAGCTTTAATGCTTTCACAGCTTGCAAAGCACTTGGCCTCAAACCAGCTTTTCTGCGTATCTGAGAAAATACATTTTCTAGAGCATCTTGTGTCAATCTGCTCGTCAAAATAAACTGAAAATCATTCAGAAAACATGCCTCTGCTAACTGTATGGCTGATAAAGTAGAAAGAATCAAACCAGTATGTAATAGTTTCCACCCTTTACCAATTTCTATAAGCTGTATAACATTAATAAATTCAAAAAGTAACTCAATTTTTTTGCTTTTATTTGTCACAGAAATTGAGTTCTTTCTACATCTAGAGGATAGCATTTGAAACCACTGACATATAAATCTTATCCACCATGCTGTTGTAAGAGCATTAGGGCTTATCTCTTTTAAAGCTACTGCCTTCTCCAATCCCACAGCTGTTTTAATTGGAAAAAACCTCACAGCAGAAGCAACATTCATTTTATCAAAATGTGAGGGGAAGAGGTCTTCTTTGCTGAGATGATGCATAGTTCTCAAACCACAATTTTGGTTTGTTTCAGTAATCCAGATATCTTTTATAAATCCTGCAGATACATGCAAAGTAACCAAATTTTCTTTATTGCAAACATAACTGGGCAGTTTTATACTATGATTAAGAGTTGCAGACCAGAGATTTTTTAAAAGATGTGGCACATCTGCAAATACATAAATAATTTTGCCCTTAATTTCAGTAGTGAAATTATTTCTTTGGTTTCGAGAAACAGATATTCCCAAAGAATTCCACAGGCTTCTATTTACTGCTGCCATATCGCTAACAATACCAACAACATTAAATCCAACAGAATTGACAGCTTCGATAAAATTGACAACAAGTTGTTTGAGCTGGCATCCTGTTACCTGTCCAATTATCTCATGGGCAACCACTTGCTTCCATTTCAGCTTCAAACCTCTTAGTAAAATAACTAAATAGTGATTTCCTGCACCCTTTTGATTTCCTAATGTACATTTACCAATAAATTTACATTTTGAAATATCAAAATCAGGATTGCCAGAAATCTCCATTTCATCCAATGATAAAATACAGTCTTTATCACTAGCATTCATTTTTTCTCCTTTAATTTTCAAAGGTTCAATCATCTCACTGATGACTCCAAAATTCATTTCAAGACCTTGAAGTCTTTTATTTAAAGTGCTGTATGAAAGCACGGAAAACCTATTCTGTGCAAGTAATTATAACCATGCTTGCCCAAGGCAAATCTAACTTTGAGGCCTTTTATTATTCCCTCGTTAGACCATTTTGCAATGCTTCTACGAGGAATTTTCAACATTGCTATTTGTTCATCTGAAAGAAATGTTTTCACTCCTTTCAGCAATTCCTCACGCTGTACTTGAAGGTCATGAAGTTGAATTTCAGTGCTATGCCATTTTTTTAAAACATTAATTTCATTTTTTTTTGGTTGCTGTAAGTTCTTTCAGTAATATTTTGTTCTGGCATTGCAGAAGCGAGATCAATTCAGTCTGCTGTTTTATAAAATTCCTTAAAAGAACATCCTGGAATAAAGAAAAAATCTATATGAATAATCATCAAAGAAGGGGGGGGAAACACAACAAACAAACAAAAAAGATCTGAAAGGTTTCAGATTTTAAATTACACCCAAAGGGGCCTTTTTTTAACATTTTGTGTTTTAGCTTTATTTATTAAATATCAAGTTTTTCACACTTAAATTATAAAATTCAGTTCAACAGCAATATTGCAAGATAATTTTAAAATGAACATATCTTCAGAATTCCCGATTCATTGTCTCACATGCTGGAGATAAAAGTGTCTTTTCTGTACAATATTGCCATTGCTCGCTTTGAAATCCTCAAGTTTGTTAATCAAAAATTTGTTAAAGTTTTACAACATATAAAATATATATTAAAACAAATTCCGAATTTCAAGTTCGGTCTTCCAGATGTCCATATTCACAGTAGAATTAAGTCATTCAAAATTTGATGGCTCTAGGTACCGTTGTTTTTATCAGAATGCAAAAAACATACATGCATTTATGCAGATTCTTCACTATATAATTTCTTTAAATATAGTACAGGGTGATAATATTTGGTGGCAACAATTTGCAAAGTGATGCAGCCGTTTATAGTGTTTCAATACAAAACGAAAACAATAGTCCTTCAGGGACAAAGCCCCTTTGGATTAAATGTCAAACTTAAACAGATAATAAATCCACAAAATAAAAATGCAAGTTCCAGGTCTCTTTTCCTATACTGTGGTGGGTTTTTAAATTTGACTCTATTGTTTTCAGCATTTTCTAGATTATTTTTGTTTTATTTTCTAATATTTAAAATTTATTTCACTTAAAAATAGATTTTTAAAATTTAAAATTTATTTCCAGCTTTTCAAGGGATCGATTATCTCCATAATCATGAGCAATTTAATAACACAAATTATCAACTTATATCACAGCCTTCACAAATGCTGATGAAATTAATTAAAATTAATTACAATTTGGTTGCAAGATGAATCTAAAGGTTGTTTTTGCAAACAAAACTGAAATTTACATAGAGAATTTGCAACTATTGATGAAATTAATTACATTCCTTTTACCAAAAAATTACTTTATAGAACATTTTAAATGCATACAAGGAAGAAATTTAATTATACATTAGTTATCAACTTACATCAGAGCCTTCACAAATAGATGGTATTTCATTGCAAAATAAGGCTAAAGGCTGTTCTTGCAAATAAACCTGAAATGTACACAAAGAATTTGTAAATGCTAATGAAATTAATTACATTCCTTTTACCCCCCCCCAAAAAAAAAAGTTAATAGAAACATTTTGTATAAGCAAGCAATTTAATAATACACTAATTATCTACTTACATGAGATCCTTCACAAATAGATGGCATTTTATCACAAGATGAAGTTGAAGCTTGTTCTTGCAAACAAACCTGAAATATATATATAAGAAATTTAGAAATACAGATAATATAAACTACATTCATTTTAAGAAATAATTATTTTACATAACATTTTATAATTCATAAATAGATAATAAATTGTTAACACTCAAAATTCAAAAATAATTCCATAGCACAACAGCCAGATATAGTACAGCTGTTTAGCAACCATAAGACAAACAATTTCATATTTCAGAAATTGTATAAAAATTCATTAATATATGTAAAACATATGACATTTAATAGCTGCTCAAATGAAAACATAGAATAGATTCTTTACTAGCAGCTGTTATTTAATCAGAAGGTAATGCTAAATGTTGTTGCAAACACACCTGAGATGTACTGTAATGTACACATTTGCAACCACTGGTGAAATGAAATAAAGTGCATGATTATGAAGATGGAAACATTTAAAAAAACATAGTACAGTTTACGAATAGATGTTAAAAAACTATTAATTTTTTTTAGAAGTGCAAAATGGCAATTTACATCAGATACTTCGGCAGCAAAATTTATTTCTCCAAAATATGAAGCTGAAGGTTGTGGCAAATGAACCTAAAAGAAATTATAATATATGAAATATGTGGAAGTGAAAGAAATTATAAACTCTGATCGGATAAAAATAAATACAAATAATCATTACCATTTTCAAAGTAACTCAACTTATAAAAAAGCATAAATACATTGGACTGTTCATAGCATTCATACTTCTTAAACATAAGTAAATATTACGTTAATATATTTTTAAATTTTAGAAACAGTGTTAATACTTTTTAGAAAAAGTTTATAATACTAAATATTTAATAACTGTTCAAATGAAGACTTACAACAGATGGTTCAGCAACAGAAATCGCTTCAGTTGATAAAGGTAAACTGTGCAGCAAGCCACCCTGAAGATGCAAAAATTATGAAACACATATAAGTAAGGATACCTGAAAATGCTGATAAATAAAATATACTTAATGTAATTTTAATAATAAATAATATAAATAATCCTAATAAGTTTTGTAAATCTTTAAACAAAAAATAACAACATTCAGACAAGACATATAAGACATTAAAATATACATTTAAATCAATGTATTATAACTATATTATTGTATTACTCAAGATTAAAGTTATTAATTTCAATATTATTTCTTTTACTTACTCCATAAATATTTCTCTCTATTTATCTGGAATTTGAAATTAAGCAAAAAAGCAACTTTAGTTTAATACAAATTTTGATTTAAATTTTTTTGACTTTGAAGGCAATCAGATACCGGTTTCTTTCTTTTAGGAGCAAATTTGAAGAAACCAGACCCATGTATGACCGTCCTCGAAAAACTACAAAAACTTTATCCAAAAACTACATCAAATTGAGGTTTTACGCTTAATTTTCAATATATGATTATAATAACAAAGTACATACTTAATTATATATATAACAACAGCAAAATTTTAATTTTTTAATCTAATCTTAGGGACTGTAATTACAGCTTTATCACATAATGCCTTAATTTCAATATTTTGATTCTTTTATAAAGCAATTTAGTCCATTTGTAATAAAAACATATTTTTTTTATGAAAAACCATAAAAATAAAAAACACATACATTACAAAAATTGAATGTAACTGAACGGTGCTTTGGTAAACCAATGCCTTTTAGACGCTGTGGGGTCAACAGTTATGGGGGATTAGGCACATTGTAAACAAAATATGTGTAAATCTATAATAAATCAGACTGGATCGCAGTTAAAGTAATAAACAGAGGAGCGTTTTTCCACACAACATTTATTAACGAACACCAAAGACAGACAGACAGACAGATGTCTTGTTTTGCACCCGCTAAGTCTTTCTGCACCGATGGGCGAAAAATCAAGCATAGGTGCGAAGGAAAGGTATATAGAAAGAGGGGCAATTTCGTATTTGAGGAGAGTAAAAAGGAACTTCGTACATCTTGTACGAGTTCAAAAGGCCAGAAAGAAAAGATGGGACAAAATAAAATTTAAAATAAATGGCCCAAAAATAATAGAGGAAAAAAAAAAAAGGGCCTTTAGAAAGAAAAGGAAAAGAAGTAGAAAATATCCTAAAATACGATTATGTCCATGAGTGTAGTTAAAAGGAGAAGAAACTGTCTTCATTTACAATAAATAATGTCTCACAGGTGTGTGTGTGTAGTGAGTGTGTTTGGTAATGGTGAATAGATGTGTTACTGGGGAAAAAGCAAATATTGACGGTGTTAAAATGCTTCGTATTAAGGTATTTAGCATGGAATATAAAGTAATATGTATGCTTGCATCCTGAGATATCAACAAAGGTCATCAAACAAAAGTATATATTAATTTAACCAAAGTAAATTATGCTACTTTCATTCTCAACATTTTCACACATTTTTCAAAAAACAGCAGCAGACTAACAACATAGAACCATATACAATACAAGACCACAACCGCATACACCCAAAAAAATAAATAAATAAAATAATATATATATATATATATATATTTATGTGTGTAAATTACTGAGTATATGTATTAAAAACACAAATTAAACAGTATTTATTAATTTAACAATCATAATTTATTACAAGATTAATTATTTTACTATCATAATTTATTACTAGTTAAATAATGCTAATATAACACAATGAGGCACACTTATTTATATAAGGTCATAGTTCTAAAAATTCATTTAAGGCGGTGAAGAATAAACCATCCCTTACATATGGACATTTAACAGATAGCAAAGAACAGTATGAGAAAAAATCGGTGAGGTATAGTATTATTTAAAGGCGAAACTATATTCAAGCGATCTAGAAAGAAAAGAGAATCCAGAAGATCCGAGAGGGAAATAGCGCGATGCCCAAATTATCCCTCTCATCCCCAAATTTTCCCTCTCTCGAGATTCCTTAAGGGCTTTGTAAGTGTTGACAGACGTGAACTGATAACGCTGGCGTCTGTTTCGAGTTGATACACAAAGGAAGCCACAAGCAATGGCAATTTCAAGTATTTTTTAATGCTTTAAACTGATGAAAAATTAAGATTTATTGATTTAAAGGCACTTATTTATAGAAATTTGATTTAGTTTAGATGAAAGAAAGGTACTTATCTTAAAATTCCAGGCTTTTGGAGTATATCCTTACATTGTCCGCTGTTTTATTCTCGTCAACATCGGAGCCGAAATTCATTGGAATGATATAGGTTTTGTAGGGGAAAAATAAACATTTTTCAAAGAAATTTAATTGATAATCACCAAGAGGAAAGGAAAAATTTTCACTTTTTTACGGAGCGCAGCGATCGTGCTGCCGCTTGCCTCGGTGATCACACAGCCCTCCCCCAACACCAAAGACGAACTGATACATATACATAATTGACATCACAGTCACAGTTTCTTTTTACAAACAAACATTACCGCCATCTATTGGCGATCTATGGATACACAATCCTAAACTTAACACTCCCCCCCCATGCATCCGTAACGGATGCATCAATTTTATTGAACTTCAAGATTATAAAGTCTTTCAATTGGTCTTCTAACAACACCCTTATCCAACTGAATCTCACAAGATCTAATTCTATCATCTCTTCCGTGAAATAATTCCTTAATCCTACCTATCTTCCAGTTACAGCGTTTCACATTATCTTCTCGTACAAGTACAACATCATTAATTTTAAACACGGGAGAATTCTTTGGAGTTTTTGAAAACATGACTGATCTTAATTCTAACAAATATTCTTTATAAAACCTTTTCCAAAAATGCTCTAATATTAATTGCCTATGCTTCCATCTTTTAATCAACTGAGATCTTGTAGATTCTAGTTTAGATTCAGGTGAAGGTAAAACAGTCAATCTAGATCCAGTTATAAAACGAGATGGTGAAAGAGGATCAGGTTCATTTGGTTCATTGTATACATACGTTATAGGTCTAGAATTAATAACAGCTTCAACTAAAACAGTATACAGTTCTTCATAATATAAAGAAGCTAAGATACGTTTTAAACAAGTTTTTACAGATTTTACCAAACGTTCCCAGAATCCGCCCCACCAAGGAGCACCTTCTACAAAAAATTTCCATTCAAACCCATTTTTACCAAGGAAATTTAGAACCTTTTCATCTTTACATAATTTATACAAATATTTTAATTCACTATCAGCAGTCTTAAAGGTTTTAGCATTATCAGAATATATAACTCTACAAATATCCCTACGTGCAAAAAATCTACGTAAGGCTTGAATGAAACACTCTACACTTAAATTTGATAACGATTCTAAATGGACTCCTCGAGTCACTGCACAGGTAAACAATGAAATATACACTTTTGTACCATCCTTTAAATACAAAGGGCCAGCGAAATCTATGCCACTTACCTCAAATGGTTGAGCTTTCTCCACTCGGTCAGCTGGAAGAGGAGCCGACATCTCGTGTCCAGCTTTAGCATTATATTTTTTACAAAATCTACAATCATGTAACACAGATTTTACAAAACGTCTGGCTTTTAAAATCCAAAATTTCCCTCTTACTTGCACTAAAGTTTCATTTACACCACTATGAAGTACCTTTTCATGACAATTCAAAATAATTAAACGAGAAAAATAATTATTTGATAATATTATAGGCTGAATTTCATCGACATCTAATGATGATTTCACTAATCTACTTCCAACTCTTAAACAACCCTTTTCATCCATTACTGGATTTAACCCAAACAATTTGGAATTATGAGACAATGGTTTTTTACATTTAACATCATTCAACTCTTCAAAAAAATACTCACCTTGTGATAAGATAATCCAATAACACATAGCATTACATATTTCATTTTTGGTCACAGGACCAATCACTCTATTCTGTGACTTTAAATTATTAATGAATCTAAATAAATATGACGTGACTCTTAAAAGTTTACCTAAGTCACTAAAGTTTTCTATTTTTAACACAGGTTGTAAAGGTTGAACACTGCTAGTAACTTGAGTCACAACTCTTTCTTCAGCACTATCTACTATGTTACAATGCTCGTTCACTTTAGGCCAATTTATTTCATCTTGATGAAGCCATGGAGGTCCATGCCACCACACTTGATCTACTACAAGATCACTCACTTTAACACCACGTGTAATTTTATCAGCTGGATTATCTGAGCCAGGACAATGATGCCACATGCTCGGGGATGTTTTGTCTTGAATTTCAGACACTCGATTTTGTACGAATGTTTTCCATCGCCGTGGTGAGTTTTTATCCAATGAAGCACAATAAGAGAATCTGTCCATAAATGAATCTTAGCTTGAGTAAAATGCACACGGACTGTAGTTACAAGTCTTGCACCTAACACTGCTGCCATGAGCTCGAGTCTTGGTAAAGATAATTTTTTCAGGGGAGCCACTCTGCTCTTGGCTATCACTAAACTTGTTCCACAATATTTTAAGCTACGGAATTTCACGTACACTGCTGCTCCGTAAGCACTTTGAGATGAATCACAAAAAGAATGTAGTTCCAGTGTTTCAGGCGTTTCATCAACATCACGAAAATACCACCGATTATCTGGATATTAGGTAGATCACATAGTTGCCTATACCATTTGTTCCACTTTTCCTGCAATTCTGGTGGGATAATTTCATCCCAATCAACACCTTTCAGCCATAAATCCTGAAACAGAACTTTTGCTTGAATAACATATGGAGCAAGAAACCCAACAGGATCGAAGATTTTTGAAGCAGCTTTTAAAACACAGCGTTTTGTTTGGTCATTTGACTGGATGAAATCAATAACGTCTTGTGCATTAAAACAGAAGATATCCTTAATTGTATCCCATTGAAGTCCAAGAATCTTTGAGGGGGAATCACAGTCAGGCAATTTAAAACTAACGAAGTTGTCACTTGATTTATACTGGTTTTTTACAGTATCCGAATTAGAATTCCATTTGGTCAAAGTCATTGATGCCTTTTTCATTATATCATTGGCTTCATGATATATCTGTATAGCTTCCTCCTCCGTATCTGATCTACGAATAAAATCGTCAACATACATGAAGTTTTCTAACATTTCTACAGTTCTGGGATGAATGTCTTCAAATTTCTTTATATGATGCTTAATGCAAACGCTCAGCAAAAATGGACTTGATTTTGCTCCAAACATTACACGACACATCCGATAAACTTGAATTCTCGGATTGCTCAAACTTGAATTCTCATCAATCCACAAAAATCGCATTGAATCCCTATCTTCAGGTGCAACAGAAATTTGCAAAAACGCTTTCTCAATATCTGACGTAAATGAAGTCGAAAATTTATTAAAACTTTCAAAAGTTCAGGAAGAAGATTTGGTCCTTGTAGTAAATTATCATTTAGAGATTCATGATTTTTTTCCTTTGAAGAAGCATCATAAACAATGCGAAGTTTCGTAGAATTATGATCTTCACGGATGACAGCACGGTGAGGTATGTAGTAAGTTCGTCTCCCAGATGGAGTACCAAGATCGACCTTTTCTATGATTTCTTCCTTAAGCTGATAGTCAATCACTTCTTTATATTGCGCATAAAAGTTAAAGTTTGATTTAAATTGTTCGATTAGCTTTAAAAATCGTCTTTCAGCATTCTCAAAATTGTCTCTTAAAGTCACATTCTGATCTTTCCATGGAAGTCTAACTTCGTATCTGTTACCCTTTTGTGTAATCGAGTTGTTAAATATTTGCATGACCATTTCATTTTGTTCTTCGTCAGAAATATTTTTAATTCCTATAGATTCAATATCCCAAAATGATTCGACGCTTTTTAGAAGTTTCTCTTCTACACTTACGTTTAAACACGCATCATGGATTTGAAAGTCTGATGAAGGAAATTTGCCTTGTATACACAACCCAAACAAGGTTTTCATCGCTACGGCATTTCTGTTTATCCTTTTTATTTCTTCGCTTGCTATTTTCCACATAATGTCCGCGCCGATTAAAACGGAAATATGACTCATTCCATCGGCGCCACCACAGTCTGTCAAAGTGATGCCGAATGCTTGGAGGTTGGATTTGATTTCTACATCTGGTACTCGTATATCGGCATTTGTTATGACTGGTACTTCAATGACTTCGAGATTTATGGATTTTTCAGGGTCATTAATATTTCGGAGCGTAAGTTCAACTTTCTTTCGACGCCAATGTTTCCCGTTCTTTTCACCGAAGGTATGCAGATTTAAAACAGTTTCTCCTTTCACTGGTAACTGTAATTTTCTTGATAAATCTTCTCGAATTGCAGAGATTTGGCTACCGCCGTCAAGAAGACATCTCACAATACAGTTCTTATTTCTGCCCTCAGCCACAGCATACACCGTTTGAAGCATAATATTAGATCCAGTTTTGGCAGAAGAATTTTGAACAATTTCCGCCGATGTTTCGGTTTCCTTATTTTTTGCACTGGAGACAGCTGATGCGGGATTCACACACACACTTTCATGATGTTTACCGCGGCACTTTTTGCAGGAAAACTGTTTGTTCTTACAGTTGATAGCTAAATGTTTACATCCAAAACACATAAAACATTTTCCTGTACGTTTCAAAATGTTGCGTTTCTCATCAGCGTTCACCTCAGTACATTTATATTTCGTATGATCTTTTTTGTCACAAAATATACATTTGTATCCAATTGTTGATAAAGCTGAAGCAGTCGGAACTTTCGATTTACAATTCGGATAAACTTTCGTGCGTTGTTCATTTTGACGAAAGTATGGTTTCTGATTCGTTTTCTCAGAGTTCATTAAACTTGCAGCTTCTCGACAGTTAACTTCCTTTTTTAAGAATTCTATAAGTTCCTTTATATCAAATCCTGCTTCCATATTTCGACTTCGATTAAATTCCAAATTTAATTACTCTGGAAATTTCTGCAAAATGATAGGACAGAGAATATTTCCATAACTTCCAGAAGTAACGTTTAACGATTCTAAACTTCGAATGTTGACTTCGCATTCATCGTACAGCTTACGCAGTGCTTTAACATTTGAAATGTTTCCCACTGGTTCAAGGGATAATAATTTATTCATATGCGAGGTGATAACAACATCTTGTCTTCCAAAACGTTCTTTCAATATTTCTACTGAGGAATCATAATTCTGGTCACTTAAAGCGAAACCGGAAATGGCAGCTAAAGCATTACCTCCAAGTAAGGATTTTAGGTACGCAAATTTTTCAGTTTTTCTCAATCCACTATGATTATGAATTGTATTTTCGAACTGGTTCCAGAAGTCTAACCATTTACACGAATCTCCGTAATAAGTTCCGTTTTGCAGACGTGGTAACTTCACTGGTTTTGTTTCAACTGGAAGTGAAACAAAACCAGTGAAGCTAGCCGTTTCGTTCTGATGAACTGTTCTAGAAGATTCCGAATTCTTCTTCAAAAATCGTTGCATTCTTCCTCTCCATACAACAGTTTTATCCTGGTATTCTTGACTTAAGGTAACTTCATTTTCAATCTCCTCCGAAGTTACTTTCGTTTCTATTTCTGAATCTAAACTTTTCAGTTCGTTGATTTTCTCAATTAACTGTTCATATAAATCCTCGATTATCTCAATTTTCTCATTTAGCGGAATATTATTTGCTAAATTCGATTCGACTTTGGTTATCAGTTTCGTAGTTAATTGTCTTACAACCGATTGTTTCTTTTTCAAATTTTCAAGAACGCCCTCCATTTTCGAAATATTCAGTCTGTCGATTTTCTGGTTCGTAATAATCCCGGTTTGCAGGCACCATAAACAAAATATGTGTAAATCTATAATAAATCAGACTGGATCGCAGTTAAAGTAATAAACAGAGGAGCGTTCTTCCACACAACATTTATTCACGAACACCAAAGACGAACTGATACATATACATAATTGACATCACAGTTTCTTTTTACAAACAAACATTACCGCCATCTATTGGCGATCTATGGATACACAATCCTAAACTTAACACATTGAAAAGAGTTGGCACAGAATTGGGCTTGAGTTTTTTACACCCATCTTGCCTAGAGCATTCAAATTGATTTTCTTCAAAATGTACCTGCATATTTAACAAAAGCATGCATGAAATTTAACATTAAAATCAAAAGCACTAGTATTAAATTACATTTACATATATTATAATAATTTAAGAATGTAATTTTCTGATAAATTTAAATTTTTTTTATGAAAATAGAACAAAATTTTTAAAAAGTAATCATGTTTGTAAAACTACTTAAAACATATTTCCTGCTCACACACTAAAAATAAATTTAAAGTACCTATAGTTAAAAATACAACATTAAGATTTACTACTACAATAATGGATAATAATGGGATCAAAACGAATCATCGAATATTTAAATTAATATTTAACTTCTTAAAAATGTCTAAAAATACAGAATATATTTATCTTACTATAAAGAAAAAACAAAATCATTTATTATTTGGATCATACCATCCAGTTTTTAACATTGGCGCCAACTATCCGATTTGGCGACAATACATCAGAATCAAAACATAGAATGCTACTTTAAATCACCAATCGTACAGTAAAATTAAAGAAAAGAAAAAGGCACATCACATTTCTAACTGAGCACAAAGTTTACATGAAATGTATGATACAAATTTTACAAACGGTATAAACTTTTCACGATAACAAAAGAAACAACATGAAACAACGATATTTTACTGCACAAACACATACACATTCCGCATTTGATTTTGTACTTATAAAATCAGTTGATCGTCAATAAGTGAGAGTTAAATGAAAATAAATATTTTAAAGTACCAAGAAGAGTAATTTTTCTAACATTCTATGGAAAAATACGAAGCTGAACTTACCTCACAAAGATACGCTCCTGGGCCCGGGATCCATTGATCTCGACGAGAATTAGCTATCCATTTTCTTCGTCTTTCTTCATTTCTAGGAAAACGAAACATCCTAAAGTTATTTTTAGACTGATTCGAACAATTTGGTGCAGCACAACCACCCATTTTTCTGAAAATTAGGTCGGAATCGATCCACAAATATGTCAAGAAATCAGTGCTAATCCAATAGCGAATACCAACAAGTTAGCTTCAAAATGGATGATGATTCAGCTCCACTTTATAGTAGCCTTAGATCTGAGGAGAGAAAACTTCAGTGACGTCAGAGCCAATAGACAGCGAGAACGCATTTTCGTTTGTTTACCCCAAGTTAAGGCTCCAGGAGCCTTACCCCAAGTGAGCTAACCTGTTCTTTCTACGGACCTTGCTTTCTACGGACCTTGGTTCTAATCTCCTTGTTTCGCACCTAAGCTTGATTTTTCTTCCATTGGGGCAGAAAGACTTAGCTGGTGCAAAACAAGACTTCTGTCTACTTTGTCTGTCTATCTGTAATTTGCGAAAACATGTGTTTACAAATTTTGTAAATAGTTGTTGTTCCTCATTATGACATGCTTTATTCTTCATTTTCTAATACAAAAATTTTTCTTTGACTGAAATTCTGATAAATAATTTTCATTTTGTCAGCTGTCTTTTTAAGGTAAAATTTTCATGAATTGCTTTCAATCTGTAAAAATTTTCAAATTAACTTTCACAATTTTTGCATTTCGAAAGTGTGCAAAATGTATTTAATTTTTGATTGAAGGGCAGTGTAATAACTAATGCGAAAATTGCTCATGTAATATTTCAGTAACTGAATTTCGAGTGCAAAAGAACATTGTTCATCTTAAATGTCCACAGATGCTTAGTCAGATTGAAATCTGGGGACTGCAGTTTAATCCATTGGTAAAAATTTACAATTGGGTGCCCCTTGTTTTTTGGTGATTCTTTTTTGACGCCAGGAAGACACAATTTCAAGATGGATGCTACACAAAACCAAAATAAGAAGTCAAGGTATTGCACAAACTTTATGTCCATGTACACATCGATCTGTTTTCACTTGAAAAAACATCCTAGAATTGCACAAACTAGGCATTTATACTGCCTTAAATTTGTCCATGTACACATCAATTTATTTTCGATTAAATAAAATCAGGAAGCTGAAACAATCATGGTAACCAGAAGTGAGGTTTCATCACCAAAATTTTTTTTAAAAATTGTCGCTAATCGAAGGGGCACCCAATTCTACACTAGAGCCAATTCAGTAACCACTGCATATTTTTCATAAAATTCTCAAAAAAAAAAAAAAAAAAAAAAAAAAAAAAATCTAATTTGAATTGAGGACAAAATTCTAAATAGACTTGTATCATTTGCAGAATTTTGTTTTTGTGTGTGTGTGTAAATTTTAATTTTTTTAGTAATGTACAATTATTTGAACATGCACGTCTTTTCCTTAATTGTGGTTTTCATCATGTTCCTGAAAAACTGTAGTACATTATAAAATTGCATGTATCATATAAATAATTGGTACTTTTCCATTAACCGGGCGCAAGCGAAAAATCGCCAGATAATATAGAATTCCGCCTAATTTCTTACAACCATAAGGGGAATGTTCGTTTGGGCCATATGCTCTATTCTCTGAATTCATTCAAAACAAAGCATGTTTTCCTTTTTTTCTTCCATCTTAAGTTTCGTTTTTAAAAATGGTGAGAATTTGGAGGTAAAAGTATATTTTAGGGTACCCCTTGGCGGTACATGGATACTGAGTTTGTGCAATTCTTTGTGTTGTTATTTTGGCTTGCATAATGGTGATTTTTGCACCATAAATCGCCGCTACACAAACTCAAAATAACAACACAAAGAATTGCACAAACTCGGTATCCATGTGTACATCGACCTATTTTCACTTAAAATAAATCCAAGAATTGCATAAACTTGCATTGCGCACTCCCTTCACTTTGTCCATGTACACATCGATATATTTTCACTTAAAAAGTCAAAGGATCACCCAATTCTACAACACAGGCAAACAAAAAATATATAATCTCAATAAACTACATTTTAAACCAAACAATAAAATAACATAAAAAAGGAAAAACATGATATACATTTAAGCACTACAAAAAGCAAATATCCACTTACCCTACTTAGAAGTTCCTTCGTCTTTAGTCTGTGGCACACATAATTCCTTAGCAGCATCCAAAAACTTCCATCTGAACTCGAATCCATATATCTGTGTAGCCACATCTGAACCTTTCTTCCTATAAATCCATCTAAATGTTTTTTATGTTCGACTAAATGCATACCCTTTCTATATACAGGACACTTATAATGGCTACTAAGTAAACCTTCACTTACACACCAGTCAATTAACACTCTTTTTCCCTTTCGTTCCAAATCATACAGAAACTTCAAATTAATCTTACTACATTCAGCCATTTTACTGTCTAAACCAGGGATGGGCAAACGTTTTCTGTCGCGGGCCAAAAATCAAAAGAGAAAAGTTTGGCGGGCCAAGATAAGTTTTTCTAAAATTTTAAAAACAATATACAGTCAAAAGTCATTAATTCGGACCTCAAAGCTAAAATCTTTTTGCTCATGCGCCGCGTTGACGTATGCTCATAGGCGTTTTACGCGTGCGCGCAAGACATTTATGACTGCGCATATGCGTCTGCGCAAGCGCAGAATACGTTTTCGCGTGCGCGTTTAATGTATAACGAATGGTATAAGCTAAAATTATCTAATTATCTATTTCAGTTAATGTTGATGATTGCGTTGTTCCTTAATCTTCGAATTGGATCCGGCTTATTATTTTTTGCAGACTCTAAGAGCAATTTTATAAAAGTAAGCTTGAACTTTCGATTATGTCAAATAGAATTTCTGATGCTGGAGCTCCCAAAGGATCTAGAAAACGAAAGTATGTTTCGATGTCCATCAAACAAAAAATGGATAAAGATATATCCTTTGTTTATCTAACCGTTCTGAAATCTGTTTATCAATTTCACGCTGCTCTGCGTGGGGGGGGGGACGTCACGGCGCGCAATGAACTGGAAGTTGATCTGTCAGCACTATCGTTATCTTCAGGGCAGATGTTTTTATTTTTATTTTATTCCTTACTAAATGTAGTATTTAATCTCGATGTACTCCGTCTTTGATATGATTTAAATCAAATTCCTCGTCATTATAAATATCACGAATACAAATCAAATAGTTTTCTGGTTGCAATTTTCTAATTTCGGCTATGCGTAAGGTACGCATGCGCGCGTTGAAAAAATTGTTTAATAAAGTAAACAAATAAATATTAAGCTTCTTTTTTTGTAAATTTTGATACCCTTTAGATCATAATTGCTCATTATTTTATAAATTACTGTTTCATATTTTTAATTTTATAATTTCTGCGTGCCATCTTACCAGATTTAAACTGATGATCTATAATCCGGAAAAATCGATAATCCGGAATCGCCGAAGTCCCAACGAGTCCGGATTAAAGACTTTTGACTGTACAAGTATTACAAGTTAAATATGTTAATGAGATGAATGAAATTGTGATTTCATTTTTAAAAGTTCCTTATATTGAGGTTCGAAGTGAGATGTACTGATTCTAAGGAACGCGGCTAAATGCTCATTTGTCAGTCTACTTCTGAAATAATTCTTTCTAAGTTTTATAGTTGAAAACACTTATTTACATATATAAGATAAAGCAAACATAGCACTGATTTTCTGGGCGTGAGATATAAATTTAGGAAACTTACTTTCGATAATGATTTGTAAAACTCAAACTTTGGCATATTTAGAAACAACTGCTTGAGATGATTGTTAGATTGCAAATAAATTAAGTCAAGCTGCAAATATGATCTCACTGCTTCACAATTTATGTTGAAAGCCATGGTAAAAATATCTAGTTCTGTTTGGATGGCACTGAAATTTGCGTTCAAACTCAAAATGCAGTTTTTTCGAGCCATCTTCATAATTCCTAAGCTTCTATTCATTTACTGGAGGTATTGAATTAAACCTCGGAAAATGAGACAAGTCATTCTAGATGCCCAGCAAACATATTAAGTTAAGATAATTAAGATTAAGGTTTTTCTAACAGGTCTAATTGACCTGTATTGGATTCCCATATTGAAAGCTGACTGTGTTTGCAGTTTTCGTCGATTTATGTTTTGTTGAAAAAAAACAGAGAAAGTAAAAATATGATCAGTCCTTTGAAAACAAGGGAAGGAAAATAAAAGTATTTAAACAAAGTGGAAAAGGAAATGGGTATATAATATATAAACTTCTTTTAATTTGCCTCAGGCCGGCAAATTAAAATTCTATACGCGGGCCGGAGTTGGCCCGTGGGCCGTATTTTGCCCATCCCTGGTCTAAATAAAACCAACACACAGCACAAAAGCGCTTACAAAACATTCCAGGATTCAAAATTTCCCAGAATCATGCACCTGATTATGTCATAATAGGGTTTCCATAACATTCAACTACTCAGGCTACCATAAATGAAACAACAACTTCGCCATAATACAAGGGGTACCTTAAAGTCTACTCTAACCAATTTGGGATTTTGCCAAAACTGAAGAAGCAGTCTCTTTTTTTCAAAAGAAAGTTATATTGGCAAAGAATGCACGTGCGATCAGAATCCTGAAATGAAACTATTGTTATGTGACAGAGTACGTTGGCAGTGCAATCTTTTAACATGCTGCACGAAGAAGAGTATTCACAATGGTACGTGGTTCAAATCGTCCAGATTGAGTTTTCTAACATCTTTGAGATTTATTTACTAAAGCGAAAAGATGACACTAGTCAAATGGTGGGGAAAATAACTGGATGTGAATCATAATACAGTTGTAGATTGGAACAACTACTTAAGAGAAGTTTGTGTAGAAGTATTAGCGGAAGGTGAGCAAAAAAAAAAAAAAAAAAATCGGTGGTAAATGGTCCATTTAAGCAAATACTCAAGGACATCACCGTATTCTGGAAAAACCAATAATTATAAGCATTCTTTTTGAAAAAAACTGTTTTATTTACAGTTCATTAATATTTGTTTATAGTTAAACTTGTTTTGCTTACTATTAATAAATATTTGTTTATAGTTGAACATTTTTTACTTTTATTCTCTTGACTATTTTGTCATTTGTTTCACTTAGTGACTTGGCTCGCGTTTGGTTCACAATTGGGAACGTTTGCGCCCAGCTAACGGAAAAGTACAATTTATACTATTACCTTCTCAAATGGTAGTTCATTCTTATAAAACTGCATAATGGCTCTTCAATAGTGATATTTCCAAAATTTCATATTTTTTCTACCTATAATAAGTTTTTAAACAATGCATTTTCAGTACTATAGTAAAAGTCCAAAAATCTGCAAAGCTTGGGACCAGAGGTTGTGCGGATTTCAGGATAGAAAAGTTAAATCGTAATATTCAGACTAAAAGTGAAAATAATAATAATAATAATAAGGCGTATTAGTTACATTTAATTAAATTATTATATACATTATTGCAATAACTTATATGCATTCAATTATTATTACATATATAAATTGATTATATTATTCATTGTATTATATATGCACAGCATTGAGGTTTGCCGATTTCGCCTCATGCAAAGATTTCCAGTGTTCGAATCACTGTTGCTGTAAAATTTCAACAGCTTTTCTTTATTTTTCCGTATATTATACGCAATCGTATTGTAATTACATACGATTGTGCTCTAAACCGAGGAGTAGCACCTGTCTCCCTCTTTTGCAGAATTTGCACTTTTTGTATCACCGTGAATGCAACGTGTTTATGTTTTTCAATGTTGCAAGCTGTAAAATCATGAGTGTGTTTCTTATCTGTAATTGTATTAAAAAGGGCTGAAATTTAAAATATTCTTAATTTATCCACAAAATATCCGAATAAAAAAAAGGCAGGACTAAATAATCTTGTGAAATAACAAAGCTCAGAAAATACAACAATGTGAATCGTGAACTTGAACGAAGAGTTGAATGAATCGTCTGCTTTCTTATTTTGATGCACATTTAGAGGGGGGGGGAAACTTTAATCATGATGTCAATAATTTGGTATTTCTGTTATGACTCATTATTATTTGGTAATTATGATGTCATTATTCGGTAAGTATTTTTCCTGCAATATTTCGTACTCACTGTTGTGGTTTCCGGAATCTATAAACTGAATGTTATTATTTTGAGAGGCAATGCGGATTTCAGGTCGGCAGATTTTCAGTATTTGACTGTATTGCATTTTTCACCCAATTTTGCCGTAAAGTTGCCAATTTTTGGTGACTTAATTTTCACCAACTTAGCACATGAAAAAAGGAGGCATTTTAAAAAATAGTGATGCCCTGAAAATTACACAAAACAGCAACAAATTAATGAAACTGAAAGTCAAGAAACGTCCATAATGAAATTCTGAGAATTGCATATAATGGCATCCATAACCAAACACCAAAAATTACATAAAACAACAAATCAACTAGTTTAAAAACACAACCATGCAGAGACATAGCTAAAGGGCAAGCACAACATCCAAGGAATGCCAATCAATGTTACAGAATTTGGTAAAAATCTATTTACTGGTCTCCCTTGGTGAAATTCTTTGTCTTGTTATTTTGGCTTTGTGTAGCAGTGATTTTTGGGCCAAAATTCACCACTACACAAAGCCAAAATAACAAGTCAAAGAATTGCACAAACTCGGATTGAACATTCCCTTGACTTTGTCCATGTACACATCGATCTATTTTCACACAAAGGAGCACCCAATTCTATACTAGAGCCAAACAAAAAAATGTATAATCTCAGTAAATTGCATTTTAAATCAAACAATGAAATAACGTATAAAAGGAAATTCATCTTATAGCATTTAAGTACTACACAAAGGAAATATCCACTTACCTTATTTATAAATTTCTCTGTCTTCAGTCTGTAGCACACAAAATTCCTTAACAGCATCCAAAAACTTTCCTCAAACCATGCTCCCTTTCTAATGGAACGCTTTATATGGTAAGCATTTGAACCTTTCTTGTGACAAAGTCATCTCAGTGATCTTTATGTTCAACCATATGCATTTTCTTCATATAAACAGGACACTTGTAATTCCGTTGAATTACATGCAACAAAGTTTCTTTTCTTCTGTCTTCAACCACTTAAAAAAAAAAAAAAAATACCTTTCGCTCTCTTGTTCTATACCACCAAACACCCACTTTACTACCAGGAGCCATTTTATGATGCACAATACGCAACGTACTTTCTAATTGACATACAACAAATATTTTCCCATCAGTCAAATTCATCACAATCATGTCATAATAAGATTTCCATAACATTCAACTGCTCAGATTACCATAAATGAAACAATAACTTGGCAGTAATCCAAGGGGCATCCTTAAATATAAGCTAACCCAAAATTTTAGAATTCAATTTTTTCTCTTCTTGGAAAACAGGAGGGGGTACAAAATCTTCAGGTGTCCCTGAGTGCTGAAAACTCTAGTTGCTGCTCAGCAAACATTCATAATGAAGCACTCTCTTTTTTCCTGGTCTTCTATCCATATGCACAGCAATATATTTTAACTTTAAAAATAAAATCAGAAAATTGCAGAGCAACTTTGTAATCCTTTTTACTTCCATGTTATTACAACCTTTAGGATCAGGCATGCCTTTATGTTACTCTCTTTTATTGACCACATCTTTTGCTTAAGATATTACTTGAAATTTAAAGAGCAAAACTGCTATGTAATGCTAATTTAAAACTCGGAGAAAATTATTTTTATTGTTTTCATTAAAATTTAGCTTAAATATTATGTGAAAACTAAATCTGCATAAGCCTCACCTATTTTGAAACTTGGCAGATTACCAGAAGTTTTGCAGTTAGAGTTCCACAATATTTGTGTGCAGAACTCTAACTGATGCACACAGTTTTGATGATGCATTGTTAAATTATAACTTTGTAAAAAATTCAGAGTACTTATTCTATCTAATTTTTTATTTCTGTATAATTATGTATTAGATAGTATAAGGTTTCAAACCATAAGTTGTTGCAGGATACTTTAATTTTTAGAATTTTTTAATATACCTGTCAAATAAAAAAACTTCCTATATAATATTAAAATTAGGCTAACATTCAACTTTAATTTCAAGTTTTATTCAATTATAGCTTACTTTGGATGTCAGCAGTGTCAAATTTACTATTCAAAGGTCTAACTTATTTCATCATCATTAAAAATAATAATAATAACTTAGACTGTACCTCAAATCAAATCTCTTTTAGAAATACTTCTTTATCTTTGATGTAGAAACAAATGTACAAATTTCAGATTTTAAATTATTAAGGGGTATTAACTTATTCTTTTTCACAGGTCAGTTGGAAGATGGAATAAAAATTGAAATAGTGTAATATGTTATGTAGCTGTCTACTAACTTCTTACTATACCAATAATTAGAAAGAGAATTAAATATATTCTTTAAATAAATATCTGGTAGATACAGTTCAGAATAGCCGATACTAAAATGTAAGGCAGATGAAAAAATATAGATTATTTGAACTTCATGCTTTCTTAATAGTAATATTTCTGTTAATAAGAAACATAATTTTTGTATGGATTAATACTATGGGTTAATTTTTTTTTCCCTCAATTTTGTATATAACAAGCTAGTATTTATTTCTGGTGCATTTCTGCCCATTGTAAGCATGCACCAAGTATAGCAGAAAAGTAATGCCATCTTTCAGCCAGTAAGAAATTTATGGAGAGGACCAAAAATATAAAAGAATTTTTTCGCACTTGAGTATAGTTTAAAGTGACCACATTTTTATCGAGATAAAGCGGGACAAATGGAATGAAATGAGAATTGTAATTTAGTTATGAAAGCAGACCAATTATTCAAAAAAATGTATTTTATTGCATATATTCATTTACTTATCTATAAATATACAAAAATATATTTATTATTAACTATTGGTAACTATAAAAATATTTGTAAAAAACTATAATTTGAATATTATGGTTTTTAATTAATTTACAATTTTATTTAAAAAATTTATGGTTTTCTTTCATGGCCATATTTTTCATCCGAGTGAATACTTTGCAATAATAGATTCAAATCATTTATTAAAATGTTGTGAAATTTCTCACATGAATTAGTCAAATTATATTTTAGGCTTAATACATATTTTAAAGTTTTAATGTTCAGCTGCGTTTTTTCAGTTGTCCATATTTTATTGATACTAGAAAAAAAATGTTCTATTGCTGCATTTATTTGTTCCTGGAAGGAAGAGTGCATGTTCTACAATTTTCAAAATATTTTCATAAGGAATATTATTCTGTTTAATATGAAGGAATAACTCCGTCCTTTTTTTTTTTTTCTTTTTGTCTATTTCCACATTTGCAGACAGCGAACATTTAATTTTTTTCTTCAGTAACGTATATTTTTAAAAATGACACCTCATCAAAAAGATCATTTTCGCAAATATTATTTTTCGGAAAATGGTTACTAATATATTGAAAAGATTTTTCCACATATTCCCATAAAATTTCCTTTTTTAATGTCACCCAATGAAAATTTTTAATATCATCGAATTGAACTGTATGTTCTTCAAGATATTCCAAGCAGTTATTATAAAAATTTCTGACTTCTTTCGGAAAATCAGGTTGTTTAATGGCACCTTGTTCTTCCAACCTAGTGATGTAGTTTCGAATAACTAAAGGAACGTAATCCTTATCAATTCTTTCTCACAATTTTGTTTTTAAATTATTGATTTCATTTGGCACTTCCATTATTGAAATTTTGTCCCCTTCAATAATTTTCACAGCATTGTGAAATAATGCAGCTTAATTGTGGATGAACTGATGCCAAATTTGTGATGTGTCATTTTCAATAAAGAGCTGCAATATTCTTTGACATTTATCTTGTGATAAAAAGTATGATTTTAAGGGTTCGTATATTTTTAAAATATTTTCTACAGCTGGTAAAAGAGCTAGCCATCGTGTTTTGCTGTAACCAATAATTCTTTTATATTCGATTTCTGCGCTTTCACAAAAATCCTTCAAACTTTCAACACGCACAGTGTATATATATATATATATATAAATACAAATAAATTTTTGCATTAATATTTTCAAGATCCACTTGAAGTAAGTCAGATGCTGATTGAATAGTACTGTGTAGAATGTGCTCTCCGCAACCTACCCCAATAATTTATTGGTTCAAATGTTTGTTAAGTTTCGTAAAAGCGTTATTGATGCCTCTTGTAGCTTTTCTGCCAAAATTTGCATTAGTATTATCCTCACAATAGGTAATAATTTTATTGTTCAAATTAATTTTTTTTTTTAATATTACTTATTGAATCAAAAATTATTTGTGAAGCTTCACCCAGCAATGAAACAAAATCTAATATTCTAATTTTAATTCCTGTTTCTATTAGATCAAAAAGTCTTAACAGTTGTGGGAAACAATATTAAATCTTTGTGGTTGGAAGCATCATAATATATGGATATAAATGTGCATTTATTTAATTCTTTCTGCAATTGGGAAAACGAATATAGTGAAAAACAATACAAATAATTGCTTCAGTTTTTGTCCTTGCACATGCAAATTTTTTGTTGTACAATGTTTTGATCATTTGTGACATACAGTCAATTGATCTGAAACTTTGATTGTGGTTTATGGTTTGGAAAGCAAATAGCCCTTCAGCTAATGCTAGCTGTTCCTCTGTTAACAATACATATTCCTTGATATGACGTAACTTTAATGATCGAACACCACTGAGTAAATCTAACTCGTTACATCGCCTAATTTAGTTTATTCTGCATGCGCTGTATGTTTTTTTTTTATTTATGTATTTTTTATTTCTTTATATTTACTATAATAATTAATAAATAATAGGTAATATATTTTTACAGTACATTTAAAATAAAAAATGCAGATATTTTCTAAAAAGCAGGACATTTTTAAAAATCGGCGGGACGCGGGACAGTCCTCCAAAAATCGGGACGTGTGGTCGCTTTAGTATAATTTGCCTAGAATCTCAGAGCGAACTTCGTTAGATTCATCTGTGACTTAAGTTTTCCCGTACATTGCATATCTGCTGGCTAACTTAAAGATATTGTATTTATTTTATCTTACTTAGTTTACTTTTTTTCAAAACATGTTGTTTGCATTTATATGTTTTATATTGGCATTCATATATTATGTATTTAATATTGACAAATGCAATGTGCAGCTTCTAATTCAATGCATTGATGAAATTTCATTATGTTATTGTGTCATAAAAAGTAGATTATCTGTATGTATTTGATTAGACAGTTCTTATTCTCAATATTATATGTTTCATTCTTAATCAATCCTGAATTTCAAAGCTCTTTGTGGAGGAGTTCTTGATGTCTATGATGGTGAAATATCTGTCAACAGTTTTCTCAGTTCAGTTACAAGGAAGTTGATTTCCTAATGTGTTAAGATGTTCAAATTTTATTAATAGTTGATCATACAATAGAACATAGGCTAGTTATCAGTGCAGATGCTCAGTTTGAAGATTTAATTTACACTGAACATCTCAAAGTTTTATTATTATAATCCTTGGTACTGACATACTTTCCCATTAACTGTGAAAGGTATCAAAAATCTTTTCAAACTTCCAAACCAGCAGAAGTTTGCAGGAACAGATTGCTCCTCATTTCATTAGATAATCAGTTATTACTCTTTATTTAATTAGATAATCAGCAGTTGCAAGTTATGAAGGTAAAAATATATTTCAGGGTGCCCTTGGCGATTTTTGGCAATTGGGCAGCCAAGGCACAATTTTAAGTTGGCATGTGACACAAAACCAAAATAACAAGTCAAAGAATTGCATAAACTCAGTGTTCATGTAAACATCAATCTATTTTCACTTAAAAAAACAGAGAATTGCACAAACTCAGCATTGCGTACTCCCTTCGTCCACGCATGCATCGATCAATTTTCACTTAAAAAAATTAGGAGAATGATGACTTCATATAATGTTAAAACAAAGTTACACATCACCAAAACTCAGCAAAACTTGTAGCCAATCATAGCTCAATAAACTGTACTTTAAATGACATAATGAAATAAAATAAAAAAAGGAAATTCATGTTATAGCATATACATACTACAAAGAGAAAATATCGACATATCATATTTAGAAATTTCTGTGTCTTCAGTCTGTGGCACACAAAATTCCTTTTATAAATGTTATATATCCTCTAATTTTCTTTTTTATTATTATTATTATTTAAAAATAAAAAATATGATAAAAAAAGTGCTATGGAAGGGCTACTGTATTTTTTGCCTAGTACTCTTTTGGGCATTTAGAGGATAACTGTTATGTTTTAACTCAGATATATTAAGTAATGTAAGTAGGGGGTTCTGTAAATCTCATATTTAGCATCATTTAAAATAAGAAAATGGCTTTATTGCAGTGTCCTCTCTCCTATAGAAAAATACATAACTTTCACATTAGAAGTGAAATAAATTTGGGAGAACATATTATAGATTATTAACATATGATTTATAATGAGCAAGCTTACACATGATTTTTTAAAAAGTTTCAAACTCATAGATGCAATGTATTCTTTGACATTTAATGATTTCTTATTTTTCAATGATACGTAAAATGTCCTTTTATTATATTATGAATAATCTGTTCTTTAATTTATTTAGAAAATGGAAGAGGCACTGAAAGATGAACGATTCAAATGCATTCTTAGTGATCCCCGTTTTCGGAGAATGCCTAAGAATGTTCGAAAGATTAAAGTGGATAAGAGATTCAAGCAAATGTTCAAAGACAAAAAATTCAAAGAAAAATGTGCTTTGGATATGCGGGGACGTCCAATTGAAATAACTCCTTCAGAAAATTTGAAAAAATTGTACAATGTTACATCAGAATCAAGTGAGGAGGAATATGAATTAGAAGATCATGATGAGGTTGATAAAAGTAATGAAATTAAAAACAGTCAAGATAATAAACCCAAAAAGGAAAAACAGAAAATTAAAACACAGAATGCAGATGAAGCAGTTGCTGTAACAAAAAATACAAAAAGTTCAGGTTTTGATTTAGAAGTCAGAAGTCAAAATGATCGTGTCATAAAGAATAAAAAAGCAAAAAGTAAGAGGAATGAATATATACAAAAAGATAATTCAGTATCTAAATCAAAACTGAATGAAGAAAAGGAGTTTTCTGAAAATACTGATTTTGAGATTTCGGTTCCTAAGGAGGCTCAAGTGAAAACGAATAAATCATCATTACAGCTGCAAGATTGTTCTGAAGACAAAGAAAAAAAACTTGAAGTAAAACCAAACTTGCAGAATTCATACGGTAAGATGCAGTACTTCTTCATTGAGGTTTTTTTTTTTTTATATATGTATTTATTTTTTTAATTTAAAAAAAGCTTTTTATTTGAAACATATTTTATATAAAGGGATGTTAAAACTGTCAACTTTTATATCAGTTTGAATAGTTTTGTTAATTATTACTATGTATTGATGCATAAAATGTATCTAATACAGTCAAAAGTCATTAATTCGGACACCCATAATCCGGACTTCAAAGCTACAAGCTTTCTGCGCATGCGCCGCGTTGACGCACGCGCGTAAGAACTTTACAGCTGCGAATATGCGTGTGCACATGCGCATAATACGTTTACGCATGCGCGTTGTATGTATAACGGATGGTATAAGCTAAGCTAAAATTATCTAATTCAGTTAATGTTGCAGATTGTGTTGTTCCTTAATCTTCGAATTGGATCCGGCTTAATATCTTTTGCAGACTATTAGAGCAGTTTTATAAAAGTCATTTGAACTTTATAAAATTGAACTTGAACTTTCGATTATGTCAAATAGAATTTCTGATATATATTTACTAATATGTAAAGGATCTACAAAGCGAAAATATGTTTCGAAGTCCATAAAACAAAGAGTGGAATTGCTGCAAAAAATGGATAAAGGCATATCCTTTGTTTATCTAACCATTCCGAAATCTGTTTATCAATTTCACGCTGCTCTGCGGTGGTGGTGGTGGGGGGGGGGGCGTTGCCACACGCAATGAATTGGAAGTTGATATGACAGCACTATCCTTATCTTCAGGGCAGATGTTTTTATTTTATTTGGCTTATAATTCCTTTCTAAATGTAGTATTTCATCTCGATGTACTCCGTCTTTGATATGATTTAAATCAAGTTCCTCGTCATTATAATTCGCTTCCGATAGTGAAGAAAGTGACACAGAGGTTATTGAAAACGAAAACATTTCGATTGACAAATTAGTCGGTATTCTCGACACAGCAATTATAGGACTTGAACGGAGGAAATTTGTAACTGAAGAAGAAATTATGTCTGTTTATAGAATTAAAGAGAAAGTATTATCACATAAAACGAAGCAACTTAAACAACTTACATTGAAAGAAATGTTTAATAAAGTAAACAAATAAATATTAAGCTTTTTTTTTTTTTTTTTTGTAAATTTTGATACCTTTTAGATCATAATTGTTCTTTATTTCATAAATTACAGTTTCATATTTTTAATTTTATAATTTCTGCATGCCATCTTACCAGATTTAAATGATCTATAATCTGGAATCCGACGAGTCCGGATTAACGACTTTTAACTGGAACACGTTATACTCATATGCATTCTGTGCAGATAAGGAAAAAACTGCATTTTCTGCAGATTATTTAAAAAAACTAAAGTGAAGCAATGAATAAACTGATCATTGATGATGATAATAATAATATTTATTTTACAGGTTCCATGTCTACAAAGAAAAGCATTATAAGTTTAAGATTTGTATCATTCCCTGTCATTGTTTTGATTTACCATGGCTTTTAAGTTTTATGACATGAATTTAATTTAATTTTTTTTTTTTTTTTTTCTAAACTAAGCTTGAACAATGATGGTGTCATTTACATTAACAAATTCGATTATTGTCATCTTACCTTTTTGACAATAATAGTCTTGACCCAGTGAACTTAGATGTAATTAATGATGATTCGGAGGATGATGATTCCTATCAGCTCTGATAATTTCCATTACCGCTGCTGACGTTTGAGTTTATTATGACGATAGGATTATTGAACCAGATTAAATTGAAATTAAATTGACCACTAGTCCATATTTTTGTTTTGAATTTGATTCTTCTTGTTTAATTACATCACCACGAGCTGTAATTGATTTTGTTAGCATAAGAACATGCCTTTATCTTTTAAGTTCTTTTTAAATAAGAAGCTTATTTAAACCTCTGATTTATAGTTACTTTCAGACATAACCATAATTTGTTTTACGTCTGTCAGGGGGGACTATTTAACTTTTACCAAATCAAGTAAACCCTCATAGGTAGTGCATTGTGGAGAGATTGACAGTTAGGAGACAAAACAGGCAGAAACTAATGAGAACATTGTTTCGCGTATTGAGACAAATTTGTAGTTGTTAGAAAAGATGCTTAAGGAGAAGGAAATCGATATAAATTAGCCAAAATGTCTGGGCATGGCTTCAAATTAAAAAGACGCATAATTATTTTGTTGAGTTTTGTTGCTACAAAATATAAATGTTTAATGTGCAATTATCCTAACATTGTTTAAAAATCAGTGTCATAAATTGCATGTATTTTAAACTGTGAAATTTTATTAGATTGTGGTATTAATAGGGGCTTTCTAACAAATATTATTCAAAAATAAATTTAAATTGATAGTGTTCATATAAATCCATATGACTAAGGTTATCTAGTACCTAATCTAATTACTTATAACTAAGTGCTTACCCTTAAAAATTATCTTTGCATATTAAAGTGAGTTATTGGCTTTCATTAACCTTTACAGTGGTTAGAAGGTAAAACACAAAAATATAAAAATGCATGTAAAACCTATTCATCGCATCTAGTGAAACTTAAAATAATGAAAAACAACTTATCACCTCAAGTGCTTTAGTGGCTTAATAGAACCTTAATGTATATTAACTGAGTTACAACCTCTGGAACTCTACACGAAGCTACGACACTAACTGCATCAGACAGAGCTCAGCTAACTTTCAAAGCTTACTAACTGTGCCTACATCAGTTATTTCAGGTTTGTTCTGATCAGCAGGTCTCTCTCTAGGCAAGCAGGAGTGGTGACAACAGCCAGTCCTTTGTTATGAATCATGCTGATTATGATTTTAATGCTCATTTTAACCTATGCTGCTTGACATAAAATCTACTTGCAATTTACTAAACCTCTAGACTGAGCAAGTATGTGACAAAATGAGACATTTAAAATAAAAAAGCTAACTGTTAGTAAAACACAACTAAAACGTCGTTTATCTTCCTTTCAAATATATCCAGTTATTATAAGTGTAAAATATTTAATGATACTTGATAAATTTCATATTTTTTTATTCTCAAATGTATTAATAATTATGTTAATTAAGCTAGCTATGTTTAATAATAATGCATCCTATTTACGGATCTCTTTTGTTTTTAGGATGTTTTAAAAAGTGAAGTTCAGGCATAGATATAATATTTTTAATTGAATTTATTCAGTTCCCATTTGCTCATAGGTCCTTAATTTTTTTCATTAATGGTCCTTAAAAGTACTTAATTTCCGTATGCAGAAATGTGTACAAACCCTGTGATAGTTCGCAAGGAGACCATACAAGAGGGCTGTCCTTAACGCATTTCCTTTGTTGATTACTTTTGGTCATTTAGTGGACACTTAGTGATTAGTTCTCTAATTTAAAACTTATGTTCCATCAAACCTGAGGATCGTTACCACCCCTTCCCTTCCAGAGGGGTTCAGAGTTCCCATATCCCTAGCTTAATTATCATTGCTAGAGACCCAAAGTCAGCACTAAATAATGAATATAAACATTAAATTTTTACACTATGGTGGGTTAAATACCAAGGAAAAAAACAATATGTACTTATATTGAGGCCAGTATAAAAAGCACATAAATAATTACTAAGAACTAATCTTAATCACACACATACAAAACAAAATTTTACAGTTTTTCTGAAAACATGTAATATATAATATACAAAGTCCGGCTATTAATTTCCAGGACTCATGGAATAACTCAGAAGAAAAAAAAGGTTAAACACATAGCCATTTAATATGATTCAAAGTAATCCCCGTCAGCCATAATGCACGTCTGTGCTTGGCTGTACAAATTTCGGAAAGTTTTAAAGTCCTCTTTAGGAATGCTCTTTAATAGTGATTGTTACAGTTTTCTTGATGGCTTCGACATCCTGAAATCTTGTTCCCTTCAGCGAATTTTTCAGCTTAGGAAACAGGAAAAAGTCTGTGGGTGCTAGGTCTGGAGTGTATGATGGATGCTGCATTTCAACGACACCATGCTGGGCTAAGAATCGCCTCACAGGCAATGCGATGTGTGGGTGGGCATTGTAGCAGCAGCCAACTCCCATTTTGTTGAAAATGAGGCCTCACTCTACGAATTTGTTTTCGAAGTCGGTCAAGAACTTCTGTGTAGAACTGTCCATTGATAGTCATGTTAGGAGGAAGAAATTCATGATGAATGAGTCCATCGCAATCTAAAAAAGCGATTAACATGACCTTGATTTTGGACTTTTTCAAATCGAAATTTTTTCTGCCTTGGTGAACTTCAAGACTGCCATTCAGAGCTTTGACGCTTGGTTTCAGGGTCATATTGATAACACCAAGACTTGTCTCCCATGACTATCCTATCCATGAATGCAGGGTCAGCATCAGCATTGTCAATAAGCTCGCCACATGCGTCCAGTCTCAATTGCTTTTGTTCATCCCTTAAATGGTGAGAAACGAATCTGGAACAAATCTTGTGTTTGCTTAGGTCTTGCACCAAAATTTGCCAAACTGTCTCTTTCTCCATGTTGAATTCATTGGCGAGTACTCGAATAGTCAATCGACGATCACATTTCACCATATCGCGAACTTTTTCAATTGCTTCTGCCGTGCATACGGACTGCGACCGACCTGTGTGTGGATCATCTTCGACGCTTTCGTGCCCGTCCCGAAAGCATTTAAACCATTCAAAAGTTCTTGAGCTGGATAATGCTTCTTCGCTGTAAACTTGTTTTAACATTTCGTAGGTTTCCGCAGCTGTCTTGCTCAATTTGAAGCAAAATTTAATGTTAATTCTTTGCTCCATTTTCACTTCGACAATAGGAATTTAAGAGCTATGTTTTAATAAGCCTTTCCACGAGAACCACTTACTTCAGAATGGCGCCGATTGCACTGCACATGCACAAGAAAACGCTCTTCAATATGTAATCATTAGCACCATCTTCCGACTTTTCGTTCTCCTACAGTTACGTCAGTCCTGGAAATTAATAGCTGGACCTTGTACATTTTAAAATCTAATATTGATTATACATCTATCCAGGCTGAAAAGGAAAGCCTTGCAGATATTTGATTATCAGTTTCTGGTAATCTCTCTGCGGAGTCCCGAAACTTGATCCAGAACTACTCCACTTGACCTCAAAATAATTATACATATTTGATCTGACATTAACATAAAGAAGAACCACTTCATTATAAGTTTGATTTACATCATTTATGAAATAATTACAACCATTCCCTTTAGGCATCTCATTATAAGGCTCTAACATAAAGAAGTGGCAATTAATGGGTCTTTCTGTTTTCTATCGTAAATTTACAATGCATTTTGTTTTGGACCAACCACTTCTGAAATTTTCCGACTCTGTTAAATGAATGGAGAATTTGTCTGGTTGGTACAAGGCCAAACATGACATAACCAAAATTTCTTAATCATGCTGAATTCCTTTAGAAATTCCCTTCTGGTGGAAGGATTCAGTAATGCATCCAACTCAATAACAGAAGTGGAACCTTCTACTGGAGCCATTTCTGGATATCTGGAGAATAAACAAGGGGTGGTTAGTATATTTTTTGCTTTCACCTAAGTGGGTTTAGCGAGAGTCCGCGTGTTTGTTTACTTCTTGAACTGCTTCGGGAGTGACCAGTGATTTTAAATCTGCACTTTCTCTTTGCAAGTTTAGGTAACTGAGTCTTGTCTATTGAAAGAATGGGTAGCTCTTTCACCTCTGCATTAGGCAATTTTGCCTCTCTCAGTTCTTTTGTTCGGGATGAAGATTTGCTTTCTTCCATAGTGAGGGGTGAAATTTCCTCTGTGGCCATAAACACATCACTTTCATTCTGTTTTTTGGTAGCTCCCCAAGATTTCGTTCTTCGACAGACGGAGTTTCTGAGTTCGAGTCCCCCCTGCATGAAACAGCTCTTTTGCCCAAACAGTTTCGCCCATCAACATCAAAGAAGTGATGTATTTGTTGCAGATTACATCAGTAGATGATTCAGAGTTCCGCAACACTGGAAGATCGAACCCGTTCACTTTAGCCATCGTTATGTATGGCGCTAAATAATCTTTTTCATTTTCCTGCACCCTATTTACAATAGCTGGTGATTTGAAATCTTTCTGTACTTTCAGACATTGTGGCCTTAACTGATCGGTTGAGCCACAAGAATAACACTTAAGTGGTTTAGGTACATCGAAATGGCATTCATTCTGATTTTCGGAAAGTATCCTTTTTTTTCAGAGGTATGTGTAGCTTCCCCTCCTGACTGGTGATACTTCTGTGAATCTCTTAAATTTAAATGATTTTTATTTCCCTTTTGTGACTCAAACTATAAGCAGGCGAGATCTTCTTCCGGTGCTTATGTACGTTTTCATACTGTTCTAATAATTCTGCTAATTTATTTCGAGATGTTATATTCGACCATTCATCAATAAAATGCTGATGTGCTTCAAGATTTACGCGGCGATTCATTTATTCCATTCAAAATCTTTAATTTCCAAACCAGCGATCTATTCATCAAAATAATTTCTTACTTCAAAAGCAAAATCTCTCCAAGTGGTTTGGGTGTCTTTCTGAGATTTCGTAAATTTGGTGCGAAAGTTTTCTGGACTAACCTTAAACCTTTTAAGCAGTATCCCTTTTACATAAACGACTCTGCATAAACATCTGAACTATGTCAGTTAGCAAAACCGTCAATAAATCAGAAACCCATTTTGATTGGTGTAGATTCACATGCTTGGCTTGGCACTTAAACATGACTACATATAAATTAATATCGTTCTCTTCAGGATCAATTTTTGGAATTATTTTTTTCAGATTGTAACGGCTTTTCCTAAGAACATTTTTTTTCATCCCCACCAGTTAAAGAATCATTTCCGTTAGCAGCTAGTAATCTCAATATCATTAATTCAAACTCCCTCTCTTCTCTCCTAATTCTATCCTGCCTCTCTTCTTCTCCTCTCTCTCTCTTTTAATTCTGTTCTGCCTCTCTTCCTCTTCTCTCTGAATTCTTTCTTGCTCCTTTTTTACCCCCCTCAAGCCTCATTGAAGTGATATTTTCCAACAGGTCTTTCACAAGTTCCTTCTCGCAGGATTCATTTCCCATAATAAGCTGTTTTAGATCTACCCTAAGCTCAGGCCCGACCTTTTCCCCTAACTCATCAGCCAAAGTTTTAAGGTCCTCTTTTCTAATTTTTGCTAAGAATGCCATGATATAAGCCCAAATTGCGATAACAATCTGACAATTCTAGCTCCCTCTCTCTATATATATCTTACTAGCAAAGTTCCGGCATTCTATAGAATGCCTAGGCATTGTATATTTTAACATAGCTGACTAGTTTTTATAAGCTATGTTTAATATACAGCGTGGCACAGGGAAACAGAAAATTTTGAAATAATGTCATTTCCACAAATAAATTCATAAAACTATTAATTTATTAACAAAAGTGCATGTATTCAGCATGCCATTTATGTTTTTACAATCAAAATGTCCAAAAATGTCTCTTTACTTTTTAAAGATGACATCGGAAAGATATGCTCCCATTCGGCGTTCACACTCTAACAGCCTGTTATGAAAACTCTGGAATGCACGGTGTAGCAAATCTTGGGGAATGGCAGTGATTTCTTTTTCAATGTTCTTCTTCAGTTCATGGATTGTTGCAGGACGTGTATGGTACACCTTGCCTTTAAGATATCCCCACAGAAAGAAGTCGCATACACTAAGATCAGGGGATCGCGCAGGCCATTCAATGTCACCGTTACATGAAATAATGTGTCTTCCAAACAATTGAGGAACTGCTGGCATCGATTGTCGAGCAGTGTGCGATGTGGCTCCGTCCTGCTGAAGATGCATGCTGTCAAACGGAGCGGCGAGGACTTCTCTCGATTGCAGCTCTAACAGCTTCAATGTTCTCTGGGGTATGTACCATTGGAATGCCACCTGGGGGTTTCTTTTTCAAGGCAGATCCTGTACTTCAAAATTACGCATCCACGTTGTAATCGCATGTGCAGATAGGACACGTCCATGACATCCAAGCTGGTAATACTGTCGAAATTTCTGTGCGGCAGTCGCAATATCACCATTTTTATAAAATGTTCTCACAGCTACTGCACGTTTTGCACCAGTCCAATGATCCATGATTACTAAATGGCAGTGCGCTTACAACAATTGTGCAAAGTTTAGAACAACTGCCGGCTCTACAGTGCTGCCAACTGTTAACATTCAAAATTTCCCGTTTCCCTGCGCTTCCCTGTATAGTGCCTAGGCATTGTATATTAAAACATAGCTAGCTAGTTTTAGGCATCTATACAATGCCTAGGCATTCTATATAATGCCTGAAACTAGCCAGCTATGTAGGAAATGGTTCATGTTTCACACATTTCCTAGGCATTCTATAGAATGACAAACCGACAAAGTATGAAATACATTTCTGATTCATTTCAAAGAACCGAAACTACTTACCAGAAGTTAATAAATAATTAAAAAGGCCAAAATGACTACTAAGAAGGAACCACAGGACTACTGGCTGCTTAATCGCTAGGATGTGATGTTTGTAGAAAACAAAAGTACATTCATTTACCCTGTTAACCCATTAGCCGCTGGTGTTGCGTTGACGCAACGGTCAAAATAAATGTGTATATAAATATAACTACCTAGGATATTTTATACCAGCGGATGATTTTGTGTAGGGAATATTATGAAGATTATTTCTGTAAAAAAATATTTGCCTTCAACAATCATTTTGTTTATAATAATTAATCTCATACTTTAAGCAAAATTTTCGACCGGGTATTTTTTGCTGAAAATATTTAACGAAAGAATCTCTGTCTTCACAAGTGATCTATTTTTAGTCAAGGTCACCATTTATCAGAACATTACATCAGTCAGATGTTTATATTTGTGTTGGGAAGGATGGGAAAACAGGTGTTCCGCTGACGCAACGTCACCAGGAAACAGGTAGTCAATCTCCTTTTTCACTCATTCCTTTCAATGTTCTGGTTGTTTAAAAATGTCTAGAACGAGGTATCTTACATTAGAAGAAGCCCTTCAAAGATTTTTTGATGAAGAAACAGATGATGATAACGTTAATGATGACCAGAATGAAACTGGTATTGTTGTTGTTCCCCCAGAAATTGCAGAATCGAGTGACAAAGAAGAAAGGAATGGCAATGTTTTAAATAATGATAATGATATTTTACCAAATGATACTGCTGGGGATGTTGAAATTCACGTAAGAAATAAGTTTCAGCCTTCTAAAAGCAGTTATAGTCATACTAAAAAGTTTAAAAAGCAGAAGACGAAAATCTTGAAGTGGATAAGAAAGGAACTATTAGTTATGTCTCAGGAAGAACATGAAGAAAGAGACAGAAGAGAAATTATAAAAGACAAAAGACAAGGTAAAACTAGTATACAGATTTTAGATTTTCGTTTTGGTTTAGACATTTACTTTCTTCTCGTTGAACAGACAAATATATACGCTCAGCGAAAAAAAAAAGTGCCCAGAATTTACTGCATCTGGAGCCTATATGAGAAGATTTATTGGAATATTATTGCTTACAAAATATCATTCTTTACCTCAAGAAAAAATGTATTGGTCTTTTGATAAGGACATTTCTGTTCCTGTTGTACAAGAATCGATATCATGTTTGCAGTACAGGAATATGAAGCAGAATTTGCATTTGACAATATTCAAATTGACAATACTGATAAATTATATGAGGTGAGACCATATCTAAACTTACTAAATATCACCACTTTTTACTACCGGAAATATAAAGTCTCTTTTAGATTTCAGATGCAACAATGCATTATTCCTTTTGCAAACTCCTATTGAGAGTGTAGAATCAGCAACAGGAAGACCTAGTAAATTCAGCATTCAAAAACCATTGCATGGAGATGGTAAACATTTTATCGTAAAGTCCATTGATAACAGAAGACTTTGTTGTAAAGAGTACCATAGCCAGACTGTTTATAGATGCAAAGTATGTAATGTAGCTTTACATCATGATTGTAATCAAGCTTTTCATGCTTGAATCTTTCAATTGAAATATTCTGTATTTGTAAAAGAAATACAATGTATATTTTAATATTAAATTAATTACAAGTAAAGCGATTTGTAGATTTATAAAATGTTATACAGCTAAAAAATAATCCTGCGCTCCACTCAAAAGAAACATCACACGAGTACAATCCTACTCACTAAACATCTGTAGTCTTATTCCGCTGACATTGCGCGAACGCAACACTCGCGTTTTCCACAGGTAAGAGCATTTTTTTTTATTTTCAATGCAAATTTATGTTATAAATGCTTAATTAAATATTTGTTATTATTTTCATGAGAAAGGAAACTTTCCTTGTAGTTTTGTTGGTTAATGGGTTAAAGAAAGCGTCGGTACTATACAGGTTTACGCACGGACGCCGAGTTATTTTCCCTATTTCCTGAAAAATTCATTTGAGTACTGGACAGAAGGTTCAACAAAATACAAAAATGTTACACGTAATGATATTGAACTGTACAACTGCCTTTGTGAGTCCTGCCAGGAAAACAAACTGGTATTAAAAAGGCCATTGATGTGAAACTTATGATTGTTTCTGAATGTAATTTCCATTGTCAGGTAGATCTTACCAATTCCTAGTCTCAGCCAAATAGCAAACTTATTATGTTGTATCAAGATCATCTCACTGTTTTTTTCTTACGTATTTCGAATAACATTTTTTTAATAGCACTCTTTCATTAGTTTTTCAAAATAATATAGTTATATAAGCTTTCTGAGGAATGAATGTCTTTTAAATGATAACCTTTTTTTCATACTTTGCCAAAAGAGCATTTGTCATTTATAGAATGCCTAAGTATTATATACGATGCCTAGGGAAAGTATGTAATAATTCTCATATTTCATACTTTGCCTAAAATCGTCCAGCATTGTATACAATGCCTATGCATTCTATAGAATGCCTGCGTTTCATACTTTGCCAGTAACATATATATAAAATTGTTTTAAGAAAATATCAGCTTCAAAAAATAGAGGTAAAATTAAACTCTTAATTTTTTCCACAAAATTTTTTACAGATCTAAAAACAAATGCAAGACAATTTACACTATAATATGCACATTAGGAGTTCAAATATAATTTGTTTGCAGGATGACTTATGATACTACCAATAGTATTAACCTTTTAAATGCATTACATTCAGTTGTGGTAAATTCAAATGCTTATGATAATACAATATACTTTCATCAACATTTTCGAGGTATATTAAAGTATGCACTCAAAGGTAAATTAAATTTAAAAAAAAACATATAAATACATGCTCATAACTAAACATGGATATGATAACAGCTAAAACATAAAATACTGAGGATTTCTAGCTTTTCCCTTTTACATGTTACAAAACAAAATTTTCAGTTCTTACGCAACTAATGTTTTACACACCTTAATGGAAAATTCTAATATTTGAAACATTCAAGACGTCTTAGAGATGATATGTCGAAATACCAGCTAAGAACCTTTAGAATTATAATAATTTTTCTCTTTTACAAATTTAGTTATATAAGCTTAATTTTAGCACAACACATTAACATTTCAAAAATTAAAAGATCTATTAACCCTTTGGCGCGCGGTGGTCGCGCCCTGAAACCACCATTTTCCGAATTTTTTTTCTCCTCTTTTTTCCGAAATTTTTGAATGAAAATGAATTGATTACTGATCTTTTACATCTAAATAACACAAAATGACTGTAGAATCATATATGTTTTAGGTATTAATACTTCAGATCGGATGCCTTTTAAAATTCGTTTTCGATGAGACAAAATAACTTCTTTTTATTAATATAAACAACTTTAAATTTCAAAAGTTTAGTGATCGCACATCATGATTTCTATCATAAGCAATAAAAAAGTGCAGTAATTAAACTGCATATATATATAAAAAAACCTCTATATGTATGGCATTTGCTATGGTTTCAGGGCGGGACCACTGCACCACTAGAGCATCGTGTCACAATGCTTACAATCCTCTCGAGGCTCGGTGGTCGCGCCTTGAAACCACTGATGTTTGCTTCTCAATGGCGTTCACTTACTTTTCAAATAGGAATGTTTATTTTTACCCGGATATAGATAAAGGGCTTTGAAACCACAGAGTTACTTTATTACTAAACAATACATGCACCTGCCCAGTGAAAAGATCTTTCTTTTCCAAATACCTTTCTCTGACATCAACACATTTGCTCCCCAAGCTAGTATTGTGATTTTATAAATTATTTTCTATGGTTTAAATTTAATGTAAATATACTTTGCTATAATTAAAAATAGAAATTGTGTAAAAGTTTTATTTAAATTAAAAATATTTTCTGAATATTTTGGAACGAAATAAGTATGAATAGGAAACGAATGATCCGTACAAATGTTTTACACATCTTAATGGAAGCCAAAATGACCAAGCCCCCCCCCTCCATTAAGATAAAAAACCACAAATTTCATGTGCCAAATGAAAAGAAACTAAATAATGCTGGACATAACCAGTGAAATTTAAATCCAGGCAGTGTACATTTTGTAGCACAAGGAAGAAACCTCATAGAACAAGATGTATGTGTGAAACGTGCAGTGTGGGCCTATGCATGTGCCAAAAAGACAAAATATGTTTTGAACAGTGTCACAAAATTTTTTTTTCTTTGAAATTAAAAAAAAAAACACTGAGTTCTTTTTTATCCTTATTTTATTGAGTTTTTTAATCCATTTATCCAAATGTCCTTGTTATGTAGGTACTTGTATTTTCACTGCTATAGAAAAATTACATAAATATTTATTTTTTAATTTTTTCTGATGATTTATTTTGTAAAATAATGTAAAAAAAAATTATATATAATGCAATTCTTAAATACATTTTTTTAAATCTGTAAATTTCGTCATTTATTGGAAACGCGCATGGAAAATGGTAAGTTTTTTTCCCTACCAAATGTCCAGTTTCAAAGTCCTAGACGCGAGGTGGTTTCACAGTGCGACCACCACCCACAGAACAATGGGCAAGAGTAGATTTTTTTAATTCATATATTATTTGTCTTTATAATCATAATATTCAATTTCTGGAGTTTTTAGTTTAAAAAATTATAAAAATAATATCGTGCGCGTCAAAGGGTTAGCACAAATTCAAATTCTAAAATTTATGTTTTCTTATTTTAAACATAAAATCAAAACAACACGTTTCTTTAAGTTTTACCGAAAACAATGTCAACTTAAAACAGTTATGTGAACTTGTATAAAATAAATTACAGAAATAACTTAAATTTAATTACTTCACTGCCTCAGTATAAAAGTCCAAAGTACTTACATACCTGGATTTGTAGACTTGATGCACAGGTTGATGTTTGGAAAAGAGGATGCTGTCACAACTTAAGATTTTTATGTACGCTGATGGTACAGACACTTATATCACTTCTTATCACAGTACCTTACACACTTCACTTTTTGGACACTGATAGTCCCACAAGAGGCTGATGATCTTCGGACATTGGCTATCCCACAAACATTCCACTGAACTGGATTTTAGAACCAGACAGTCAACTACTAAAATGGATGAAATTTTTTTACACTTCCCTATACAGGAATATTTTTGAACCTGAGACAGTCACACAAAATTCAAAAAGTGCCATTGATGTTTGGACAATGACTGTCCCACAAACTTGAGTTGAATTTCAGAACCTAACAATCTGTTTTTTTTTTTTTTTTTTTTTTTCTGCAAAAAGCTGATGATATAATGACAATGACTGTTCCATAAACTTGGGCTGAACTCAAGACTGGCATCCCTTTTTATCTGGACTGATATCCGTAAACTGTTTCCATGGATTTTCATATCCACACTGCTTAAAGATGAGCTGTATTCAGGAGACTGACGTCCATAAACTTTTTCCTTGGATTTCCGATTCACTGGATTTCCAATTCACACCACTTAAAAGATGAACTGTATTCAGGAGACTGATGTTCGCTTTTATCCGGACTGATGTATGTAAACTTTTCCTGTGGATTTCCAATCCACACAGCTGCCACCGGTATTATAGCTGTACCTTAAGAACCTCCGAGATGGAGGAATAATCAGACCAATGGTCTTTTAAATATTTATTTTAAAACTTTAGCAAAGATTTCTAGATTAATAAAAAGTAAAACATCAGTACAGTATACCAATAACAGACAAAGCTTCTGCTTCATGCGGCTTTGACAGGTGCTTGGTGGGACTTACCTACAGCAACTCTCTAAGCATAATTCTCCACCAAAAAAAAAAAAAAAAAAAAAAAACTCTTCCTTTCCTTTTATGTTAAAGTCACAAGGAAACTGCACAGGATGTGTCCTTACAAGTTTCCTTTGTTGATTACCTTCTGGTCATTTAGCAGACACTTGGTAATAGTTTGTAAGGAAACCTCACAAGAGGGGTGTCATTAACACATTTCCTTTGTTATTACCTTCTGGTCATTTAGTGGACACTTGGTGATTAGCTCTTTAATTTAAAACTGATGTTCCATCAAATCTGAGGATGGTTACAGATGCCTTCTCTCTCTCTCTCTCTCTCTCTTTTTTTCCCCCTTAAAGGCAAAAGTCAGTGGTTTGTGACTCATTACAATCACAAATTATTTGCCGTTCATCATATACTTGAAATGTTTCACTGAAAGGTGCATATGCAAGAGTTCACAATTGTAGGTGCTGTAAAATATTGGAGCGTCATTCAATACCTTGGAATAGAAAGCAATTGGCCTTCAATTTCTTGCTTCAAATTTTTTAGTACCAAGCCTATAGACCAGTATGATGCTACAGTACGTAAAGGAATGGGAGTTCAGGTGTGGAAAAACATAAAAAGGCAGCATTAGCTAAATTGTGTGTTGTCTTTCTCAAATTGTTGTATTGCCTACTTAGTCCATTGAATTTTTCTTTTATCTTTCTTTTTTGTGCCCTTTAAAAACTCTTGAAGGTAGTGCCTGTGTTTGGGCAGGGTTTCTGAAATACCTGTAATAAAAATTCATGATACTCAAAAAGGTACACAAGTCTTGTGTGATCACAGGCAGTGGGTATTCTAGGGTAATTTGAACCTTGCTGGGCAGGGGATATGATCCTTTAGACGTAATCAAATAACCCCGAAACTCAGTTTGGTCTACTCCCAGAATGGATTTTGATACATTAATATGAAGACCATATTTGTCGAATCTCTCAAACACTATCTGCAGATACTTTTTGTGTTCTTCCTCAGATGTTGATGTGATTAACACATCATCTAAGTATGGGAGTAGAAAATTCAAACTAAATAAAATTTCCTTGATGAAATGTGGGAAGGTAGCTGGCAGATTTCTGAGTCCAAAACTCACGACATTGAATTCAAATAACCCTAAAGGGATAATTATGCCAGTCTTCGGTTTGTCCTCTTCAGCGATTGGTATTTGATTGTATGCTTTTAATATCAGTGTAATCTGATAGGCATACTATCAGATACCAATTGATGAGATTGTAACTTTACCCTGAAACATAAGATGAAAGTCCTTGATTCTGGGAATCGGGTAATGGTCAGATATGGTTTGGTCATTTAACCATCTATAATCCCTGCAGGCTCTGTTCCATCCTTTTTATGTGCTAAATATAGGGGACTAGCTTATTGAGACTTTGATGGCTGAATAATACCCTTGTCCAACATGAACTGAAATTCTTGCTTGACTAGGGCAAGTTCTTCAAAATTGAGTGGATGTACTTGTGAATGCACCTCTTTGGTTGTTATGTAATGTTTCATGTTTACTTTAGGTACTGAAAACATATGGTGTAGTTAAATCTGGGTATGGTTTAATAGTTAATAAAGCTTTGGTTTATGGTCATTACTCAGAGTGCTGATGATGTCTTCATATGAGATAGACCTAACTGCTGCCTTAATGGATAATTGAGTAATAGTACCATCAATCAGTTTTCTATTTTGAATATTAATATGAAGGTGAAAATGATTGAGCAAATCAGCCGAAATACTGTATTTGATGATGATAAGTGCTCATTGAAATCATTGTCTGAGTCCCAAGTCGAGATTTAGATTTCTTGGTCCATAAGTTGGGATCTCTGTGCCATTGGCAGCATATTTTTATTTTAAATATTAATATGTAGGTGAAAATAATTGAGCAAATCAGCCAAATTATACCTGTGTCTGATAATGATAGGTGGCCGTAGGAATCATCGTCTGAGTCCCGAATCGAGATTTAGATTTCTTGCCCCATAAGTTGGGATCTCTGTGCCATTGGCAGAATATAATGCATAGAGACTTCTGTTTTGAATATTAATACGTAGGTGAAAATGATGAGCAAATTAGCCGAATTATACCTGTATTTGGCAATAATAAATGGCCATTAGAATCATCGTCTGAGTCCCAAGTCGAGATTTAGATATCTTGCCCCATAAGTTGGGATCTCTGTGCCATTGGCAGCATATAATGCGTAGTGACATGTAGTAGTTCCTGCCATAGTTTTGCTGGAATCGGGGACACATCTACTCCGCTGTCGACTAAAAACCATAATCCCAATTTAGTCGAAATTTGTGGCAATTATAATTCTTTGCAGCATAACTGGCCACAGAGTCTACTGCTGATTCATGTTTCCTGACTCTTTCCACTCACAAAGTTGCTTTTTCCAGGATAACACTTGACACCAAATTTGAAATGGTAATAGCGATATTTGCCTGTTTCATCAAATTTCTTTCTTGATTTCGAACGGAATCAATTTTTCTTGATTCGAATTTCTTGATTTTGCAGTTCTTCTGAAGTTGCAGGCAGGTCTGGAGTACCAAGCAGTCATGCAGTTTTATTGTCATCCATAACAAAACATATTGCAGTCCAAAGTCACCAATTGTTAGAAGTCTCCTTTTTATTAATTATCTGGTTGTAATAAAAGTTTTCTGCCAAAAAACTTTCTTAATAAAGTTAGAAAAAAGAAAACATGAAAGTGGTACCTTTATTAAAGGTAGTAATCACCATCCGAATCTATGATTTTTTCTGCCAATCATTTGTTAGTTTTTCAAAGCCTTCAGCCAAGAAACTTTGTGACTGCAAGTCCAAAAACAGATCAACCTCATTTCGGATGCCCTCTATAGAATGGAAAACAGCACCAGCAAGATGTAGCTGCAGGTGTGAAAAAAGGTAGAATTCCAAAGGAGCGGTGTCAGGACTATATGGTGGGTATGGCAAAAAGCCGCATTCAAGTCCATATAGAGTCCAGCTGGTGAATGCAGACATGTGTGGTCTTGCATTATCTTGATGGAACATGACCTTTTTTGAACCAGAACTCAGTTGAATGTTTTTCCTTTATTGCAGCATCAGCACAAACTAGCATCTCACCATGCACCTTACTGTTAAGAGTTTTACCTTATCCAGATACAATTTGCGGATAATACTATCGCAAGTTCTACAAATACAAAGCATGATCTTTTTGTTAGTCAAATTGCACCTTGCCATTCTGCCAGCAGACTCACCGGCACAGAGCAACTCCCTTTTCGGTGTGTGTTGTTGAAGTAAATCCACTTTTCATCACAGATGACGATCTGGTCCAGAATTTTCGTCTTGTATTGATATTTGAGCAGATTAGTGCAGGCACAAACATGTCTGTCCTTGTTACTTTATCTGCTTACTATATATGTTACTTTATCTGCTTACTATCCTTGTTACTTTATCTTATTGCTATCGTATCTGCTTGAGTCAGTTGATGCAACACCAAGCAATTGAACTTGCACATCAAGTTTATATGATGCATAGTGTAACTAATGGACATGGCGCTAATATCTAACTCCTTAGCAAGCTTTCGAGTGATTGCATACTAATCTTCTTCCACAAGTTCTCACAGGCGGGCTTCATCAACATCAATAGGCTGTCCACAGCGCTCTGCTTCTTGAATGGCTTAGTCCTTGTTTTTGATCTTTTGATAATATACCTTAACAGTGTCATATGAAACAACATTAGTACCTAAAGCTGTACACATGATTTGGTGACATTCTGTAGCTGGTTTCTTGCAGCAGAACAGGAAACAAATGATTATTCTAATCTGGTATTGTGATAGTTCCATATCAGACATCTTATATTTAATGATAATGATATATTTTGCAAATTTCTCCAACACAATGTTCTAAAGCAAGTGGCTTTCTTTGAAATGCCGAAAATCATTTGACAAAATATGATTGAACACACGAACGTGAACTGTTTGTCTGTGCAGACAATATTTGCGGTGGCTCAAAACTTTCATTAAAACCTTATATTTTTTGTGTGTAAAAAAAATACAGGATGCCGATGAAATGCATTTGCAAGGCAAATTTTAATTCTTTTATTCAAACTGAAATTTCCAATATACAGTTACCATTAAATATTTTATAAATAGGCTATATCATTGTTACCACAAGCCATCATCTAATGGTACTAACTTTAACTATTACCATTCCTGGTGAATCTAATGTCTTTATTAAAAAGGAATTTACCAGCTACCGGAGAATTAGAGAAAAAAATCATGGAATAAAATGGTGCTCATGTGATTCAATGAAACTGCCATATGTTTTCATACTGCTTCATTTGTATTTGTCATCCAGAAACCTCAGAACTTTCTAAATGACCCAATATTTTTAGTATATAGTTTTGCTAAATAAAATGTAAAACTGTATCTGAAAGGTTGTAAGAACTCTAAATAAACTGTAATTCCGTAATGGATTTTGCTCTCAGTCTAATCACTTTCTTTCCGTCAATGTTTCCATAAATTTAACAGCTAAAACTCAATATTTTGCTTTAATTAATTATCTAATAATTTAAAACTGTGTTCCTTACATCTGTCATTATTAACAACTTGACTAGTTCTGTTTTATCTTTACGTTTAAGGTTAAGTCATAATTAGCAATCAAGAGTTCTATAAGTAATCAACATGAGTAAATTCTTGATAATAATTTCAAAATGACCCTTCCACTTTGTACCTTGTCTTCTAGTACATGTACTACCTTAATTGTCTAGATACATTTCAAGATTCATGTCTTGATTTAAGAGCATCATGACAAAATAAACGGCTTGGCCACTTGAAAGGTTGATCATTACATGAAAGTTTTCTTTTGACGTTGTTTTTAGCTGTATATGTATGTAACCTTTAAAATTTCATTCTTTCATCATCTTTATTATGTTCATTTTTCATTCTAATATTGTTTTTGGCTGTATATGAAAGTTAACTTTAAAAATTTACTCTTTCATCATCTCTAATACATTCATTATTTCTTAAGCTAATTCTGTTATGACTCTTATTATGAGCTTTTGAGCTTATATTATTTCATGCATCACAGAAGTTTAGTTAGCTAAAGTTTTCTCCTGCTTATTTTTTATTAACTGTTCAAATTGTTTGAATTTATATATATTGATTTATTCAGTGTTGCTATGTGCAAATATTTAACACATCCCTTTCATTTTATAATGTTCATTGGTTACTTTAAACTTTAGTAGGTTTTTTTTTTTTTTTTTTTTTTTTTTTTGTACTATTTGTATTATTTATATAAATCATATATTTTAATATTAAATTCATAAAAATGCTCTACTCATGCTGTATTATAATATCTATTATTATTACCTTCTGTTTATTCATTCATAATATATATTTATTTACGAAATAGAATCTTTAAATGAATCTGAAGAAAGTGATAATTCAAAAGAAGAATGTACCAGTGAATCCGAATCTGAAGAGACTGATGACTCAGAGTCGGAAGGAAATGCTGATACAGGTAAAACTTTCAAGTATTCATTGTTCCCTCCCCCCCTCATTTAAGGTGTGCATGTTGAAAACATTTATCAAACATCTCTTGGCTGCACTTCACTTATAATAATCTCACTTGGTTACAGAAAAGACGTGGCATATTCAGCAATTAATCTCTGGGAATGCTCGAGTATTAGCTACTTGCCTATGGACAAAATATCCATCGTTTGAAACATGGTGTTCAACATTATGGAGCTTCAACTGTCATCGTAGATGTTACCATCATCATAAATTTTTACCAACATAATTTATCATAAATATTTACTTTAGCTGAGTGAACATATTAATCACAACAAATGCAAACTGCTTCTTTATTGCTCATGCTGTCTTCAGTTCACTAGATCTTGTATATTGCTTACAAGTGAGCTGCTTTAAAAGGTGTTTAGTTTAAAACTAGCTGCTAGAAGTGATAGATCTTCCTGTTCTCATTAATAAGAGGTGCCATTACTGTAATTTGTCATAGATGATCACAGCAGAGTAATCAAAGCAATTGTGTAAAGTCTTGATGCTACAAAAGTACTTTGCTATTACATTTAGTTAAAAAATCAGTCTACGTAAATGGACTGATTTTTTTTTTTTTTTTTAACTGAAGGACTATTATCTTCCTTCTGCAGAAGGATAATGATGCTAAATTGTTGATGAAACAGAGTCCAACAGTTGCTTAATCCAGTAGATTTCCCTTTAGTTTAAAGTGCTTTGGTTCACTCTGAGCAGCATTGATGTACACCAGAAACTAAATACTAGTACACTACAAGGTCAGTATTATGTATCAGAGTAAATGAAAGGTTAGGGCTAAAATCTGAAGTATGTTATATATGAAATTGTTAAACACACTTAACAACTGACACCAATAACTTCTGCCTTAGTTCAGGAAAAGAGGTCAGTAATAGAGATATTAGCAAAGAAATAATTGCATTTGGTTTTAATAGCATACTGCTACTCATGGAGGTTTTTAGATAATAACATTCTACACACACACCCTGAAATTTCAAAATTTGAAGTGGACCATTTTGTTTTTTATTCTAATGCAGTACAAATTGAGTACCATGGTTTAAAGATATATAGATGTAAAGATTAACTGGCTTATCAAAGATTTCATTTCTGTTAATTCTTTGAGAGCAGCAGCATTGATTGTATGCCACATATACTTAACAGAACGGGATTAACCGGGAACGGGTTCCTATGTAGTAATGTTCCTATGTAGTTCCTATGTATTAAGCAAAATAAGTGCATGCTTTAGAAGGTATTTCTCCCACCTTCCTAGCGTGGTGTAGTGGTTCTGCACGCTGGCCGGTATTCCAGAGGTCCGTGGTTCGTTGCTCACTTTTCATCTTGCCTGCTTCCAAAAAATCCTAATGTCTCTACAGTGGTGCCCGAACTAAAAAGGTGTTGGATGAGGATTCTGCACACCCAGGATTTTCTGACTGGGTCCCCTAAAAACCCCAGTCATCCTTTAAAAGGGGGATATATAAGGTATTTCTCCCGCCTTCCTAGCGTGCCTTCGGGGAGTAGTAGTTTTGCACCTTGGCCCGGTATTCCAGAGGTCTGTGGTTCTAAATTTTTGCCACCCCTAAACTTTGGATTCCAGTGCTTTCCCTAAATTTAAAAAAAAAAAAAAAAAAAAAAAAAATTCAGCCCTTAATTTTGCTGCTCAGTGCTTTTCTAAATTCCAAACAAATTTTCTTCCCTGAAATCTGCCGCTTTGTACGGCCATACGAGCTCTGACGCTGGTTCCGTGTTTATGTGAATAACATCTCAGTTCAAATAGCACTAAATGAAATCTACATTTCTTAGCACATTTAGCTTAAATTTATAAACATCGTTAAGCGTAATGTTAGAGTAAAAGGTTGTCATACTCTTTGTTATTCATTTAATAATATAAAAATTTTTAGACATTGCTGCATGAGTCATTACTTTAGTTGCCATGTATTGATAAGCATGCAGTGATAAAAGCAAAATATTATAAATAATAATTCTCTAGGTTAGTGTCAGAGATATAAAATACTAGTAGGTGTAAAATCAACAATGTTCCTATGTAGACTATTTCAAGTTGAGGTGTATTCCAAGCAGATATGCAGCTACGGAGCCAAATTATTGATCTCACAAATTTATATTAAAATGATTATTTCTTCAATAACAAGGTATTTTATTTAGTGCCTAAGTAAAATTAAGAATCGAGACTCTCCACATGCTTAATTATGGAAGAAAAAAATCAAATGCCCATCAGGGTTCGTACAGTCCTTAAGAGTCCTTAAAAGTCCTTAGATTTTTTGGAATCGATTTTTGGTCCTTAAAAGTCATTAATTTTGGCCAAAATCAGCAGAAGGTCTTTAATTTTAATCATCTGAAATTTCTGTCTGTTTTTATAACTGCCATTTTGAGTGTGAATTAGCATTTTGGAGGAATATTTTTGGCGATTCACTGACATATGTGGTTATCTTTTGAATGGGTTTGTGGGTTATAATTTGTTTTTATTTCTAATATAAACGATGGGTTACTCAAGTTTTGTGAAGCATAAGCATTTTGAAATTCTTTTTTTCTAATAAAGAGCTCTTAAACAACTTTTCGCTTTTAGAGATGTGAATTCTTTTATTAAACGGTTCTAAATTTGGCGACTTATCAACATTTTGGCGATTTTAAGGTCAGTTTCTATAGAAAATTTTTAATTCCGAGATCTGAGATTTTTTTCTACGATTTTATTTAAAACATCGTAGCATTGATAAATTTCATTAAAATAATGGTAATATATTGAAATTATATTTAAAAAAATAACATTAAAATAAAACATTTTTATTTTTCACTGTCATATTATAAAGTTTCATTTTGGCAACTTATTATACAATATTTTGAATCTGAAATATAAACAAGGTATAATGCTATAAAGCACAAATTATGAAACAGCTCTTAGCAAAAGGAAAATTAGCTATGTAATTAATTAAAAATGTCTTCTTAATTTTTTCTTAGTAAGAGGTTTATCCATGTAATTGTATCAGAAATATGCATCAGTTTTCTCCATAAAATTAATTTTACACTTTTTCTCTTCTTTTTTTTTTTTTCCAAAATATTTCTGGCTTTTTGCTGTTACAGAATTGGTAGAAACAATTTTTCTTTAGGATTTTAGACATTGCAGCTTGGAAAATTTAGAAGGATTTGAAGGCAAGATTTATAGACCCACGATTCTAGAAGATTCGAGAAATATGTGACAAAGTGAAAAATGTCTCTATGGTATCAACACGTAATGGATTTATTTTACAGAAAGTTTCCAATGAATTTCTTACCTTTTGGAGAACGTCTGGAAGAACAATGACAACATATTTGAATGTTTTACTTCTGATACTAGAATCTTTTTCTTAATATGTATAGCTTCCCTTTATTTTCTTTATTTTTCACTAGACACAAGTATGGAAAATATCAAAAATGCTTCTAATCTTATAACATGGGCAGGCATCATAGAAAGAGATTTTTTTATTAATAAGGAAATTGAAAACTTAAATTTAAAAGATTCATCTAATATGTCTTAATGCATCATACATATAGCTGGCACTAGGCATTTTCCCACCTGATGCAATCTCTGTGGATCCTAAATTCTGCTGCCTATTGTCTTTCTAAATTCTGCTTTCAATACCTGCTATAAATTCTAAAAGTTTTGCCATTTCTAGATTTTGTTGTTCGGTGTGCCATTTCTAGATTTTCTCGTACGGTTGAATGTTCATATTGCTAAAGAAATAAAATTAGCTGCTTTTTATATACATTCTAAATGCATTTAGTGTTTTTTAGAATAAAAGAAATCCTTAATTAAATCCAAAAATGAAAAGGAAACGTGTTGAAGAAAGAAACTGAATACATAAAGAAAATAATTCTTCAAAGATATGTGCAAAGATATATGATATATATATATACAGCCAAAAGTATTTAATTCGGACTCGTCGGGATTTCGGCTATTCCGGATTATCGGTTTTTCTGGATTATAGAATATCAATTTAAATCTGGTAAGCTGGCTTGCAGAAATTATAAATTAAAAATATGAAACCGTAATTTATGAAATAAAGAGCAATTACAGTCTAAAGGGTATCAAAATTTACAAAAAAAAAAAAAAAAAAAGGTTTAATATTTATTTGTTTACTTTATTAAACATTTCTTTCAACGGGTGCATGCATAAAGCATACATTACGCATAGTCGAAATTAGAAAATTGCAACCAGAAAACTATTTGATGTGTATTCATGATATTTATAATGACGAGGAATTTGATTTAAATCATATCAAAGACGGAGTACATCGAGATGAAATACTACATTTAGTAAGGAATTATAAGCCAAATAAAATAAAAACATCTGCCCTGAAGATAAGGATAGTGCTGACAGATCAACTTCCAGTTCATTGCGTGCCGCGACGTCCCCCCCCCCCCAGCAGAGCAGCTTGAAATTGATAAACAGATTTCGGAATGGTTAGAGAAACAAAGGATAGGCCTTTATCCATTTTTTGCAGCAATTCCATTTTTTGTTTGATAGACATCGAAACATGCTTCCGCTTTGTAGATCCTTTGGCAGCTCCAGAATCGGAAATTCCTTTTAACAGAATCGAAAGTTCAAGTTTACTTTTCTAAAATTTCTCTAACAGTCTGAAAAAAATAATAACCCGGATACAATTAGAAGATTAAGGAACAGCGCAATCTGCAACATTAACTGACATAGATAATTAGATAATTTTAGCTTAGCTTGTACCGTCCGTTATACATTAAACGCGCATGCGTAAAGGCATTATGCGCATGCGCAGAAAGTTTGTAGCTTTGAGGTCCAGATTAAAGACTTTTGACTGTATTGTGATATTATGTAAATTACCCAATTCTTTATGATTTCAGCCTTTACTATAATTTCCCATTTCTGTTTCTTCAAAGGATAGAGTTAATGAGCCAGATTAAATTAAATTGTATAATCTTTGACCACTAGTCCACATTTTTAGCTTGAGTTTGATTGTTCTTGTTTAATTATGTCACCGTGAGCTGTAATTTATTTTGTTAGCAACAGAACAAGCCTTTATGTTCTAAGTTTTTTTTATTTTTTTTTATTTTTAACCTTTGTCTAATATTGTAATTACTTTCAAACATATCGATAACATGCTTCACGTCTGTTAGGGGTTTTCAACTATTTAACTTTTACCAGATCAAGTAAACCCTCATAGGTACATTGTGGAGAGGTTGACAAGTTAGGAGATAAAGCACGCAGAAACTAGCGAGAGTATTGATTTGCATATTGAGACAAATCTCTTAATTGTTAGAAAAGATGCTTAAAGAGAAGGAAATCGATATATAGTAGCCACAATGTTTGGGAAGGCTTCAAATTAAAATGACGGATAAATATTTTGTTGAGTGCTGTTGTTACAAAACATAAATGTTTTGTAGCTTTTAATCTGTAATTATCCTAATATCGTTTAAGAATCAATGTCATAAATTGCATGTATTTTAAACTGTGAAATTTTATTAGATTTTAATTTTAATAGAACTTTTTTAAAAAATATTGTTAAAATAAAATTAAATAGTGCCCATGTAAATCCATAATGACTAAGGTTACCAAACTACCCAATTTAATTATTTATAACTATTATTTATAACTGCTTACCCTTAAAAATTATCTCTATATATTAAAGCGAGTTATTGCCTTTCATTAATACTCACTGTGGTTACAAGATAAAATACAAAAATGTAAAAATTCAAGTAAAACTTATTCTTTGCATCTAGTGAGACTTAAAATAATACAAAACAACTTATCACCTCTGGTGCGTTAATGGCTTATTGGAACCTTAAAGTATATTAACTGGGTTACAACCCCTGGAACTTGACACGAGGCTACGACACTAACTGCATCAAACAGAGCCTGACTAACTTTCAACACTTGCCAACCGGACCTACATCAGGCCTTTCAGGTTTGTTCTAATCAGCAGGTCTTTCTCTAGCAGCGGTTACAATATTCAGTCTTTTTTTTTTTATGAATCATGCTGATTATGATCTTACTTCTCATTTTAACCTATGCCATTTGACATAAAATCTACCTGCTATTAACTAAATCTCTAGACTGACCAAGTATGTGACAAAATGAGACATAAAAAATCAACATAAAGCTAACTGTTAGTAAATGTCATTATATTCTTTCAAATATGACCAACTAGTGTAAGTGTATTTAATGCTACTTGATAAATTGCATAAAATTAATTTTATTCTCAAACTTATTAATAATTATGTTAGTTAATTCATGTTTAATAATAATGCATACTACTTAGGGATCTATTTAAATTTTAGGATGTTATTACAAAAGTGAAATTCAGGCATAGATAGTATTTTTAATTGAATTTATTCAATTTCCATTCACTCATAGGTCCTTAATTTTTTTCATTAATGGTCCTTAAAAGTCCTTAAAAGTACTTAATTTCCGTGTTCAGAAATGTGTACAAAAGCATACATAAAAAAAAGTTGTTTGTGGCTTTGAGATCCAGATTTTAGATACGAGGGCTATCCAGAAAGTAGATTACGTTTTGGAATAAAAAAATAAACAAAGTATAGGAAACAAATTTTATTATATACAGATGAAAGCCACACTCAAATACTACTTTTCTACATAGTCACCATACAAATTAAGGCATTTATCGTAGCGATGTACGAGCTTGGAAATTCCTTCGTCGAAAAATTCGGCCGCCTGCGCCTTCAACCACTTCGTTACCTCTTCTTGCAGCTCTGCGTCGTCATCAAAACGCTGCATAGCCAGCCACTTCTTCATTGCTGGGAATAGGTGGAAGTCGCTCGGTGCCAGGTCGGGACTGTACGGCGGATGAGGAAACAACTCCCACTTAAAAGATTCAAGAACTTTACGAGTGACATTTGCCGTGTGGGGCCGGGCGTTGTCGTGAATCAACAAGATCTTAGAGCTCAACATTCCTCTGCGCTTGTTTTGAATTGCTCTTCTGAGTTTTTGGAGAGTTTGGCAATACCTTTGAGAGTTTATTGTAGTGCCTCTTTCCAGGAAGTCCACCAAAATTACACCTTTTCTGTCCCAAAAAACAGTCGCCATCATCTTCCTTGCCGACATTGTTTGCATGCATTTCTTGGGTTTTTAAGGAGAACTTGTGTGCCCCCACTGCATTGATTGCAATTTCGTTTCACAGTTCACATGTTTCACCCATGTTTCGTCACCAGTAACGATGCGATCGAGTAAAGAGTCACCATCCTTATGGTAAGCGTCCAAAAAGTTCAACGCTGCAGCCATTCGCTGATTTTTGTGGTCCTCTGTCAAGATTTTTGGAATCCATCTTGCACAAAACTTGTGGTAACCAAGCTTTTCGCTGATGATTTCGTGCAACAAACTTCGCGAAATTTGTGGAAAACTCAAAGAAAGTTCCGTTATTGTGAAATTTCGATTTTCACGGACTTTAGCATCGACTTTTTCGAGAAGTTCGGCGGTCACTATGCTGGGTCTCCCACTTCGATCTTCGTCGTGAACATTGGTTCGGCCATTTTGAAATCTTATGACCCACTGACGCACTCCACCTTCAGTGATAATGTTGTCCCCATACACTTCACGAAGCTGCCGATAGATTTCTATCGGTTTACAGTTTTTTGCAGTCAGAAACCTTATTACTGAGCGCACCTCGCAGCTCGCGGGATTTTCAATTAACGCAGACATTTCAAACCGTCACAGTATCTGAACGGAGCACAGCACGAACCTCTCACTAGCACGGCTAGATGCAGACTGAGCTGCGCAACGCTCTGACCCCAAGATGGCCGCGCTAGCCCCGCCCCTAGCGGACACAGACGGAAACGTAATCTACTTCCTGGATGGCCCTCATAATTCCGGATCTCGGACTCAATTTACTACTGGTAATTTCATCTCTTGTTCAGTTCTTGGTAGAATAGCCATACTTGGTATGTTCTTGATTTTCTGCATGTGTATTCAGTTAGCTGTCTACAAGTATATCACTTCCAAAATGTCTTTCTTAGCAGCATTTTTCTCTGCAGCTTCCCCATTAAGTTTTGTTTTATTGCAGTAAGAATGCTAAGTCATGTAAGTAAGAATAATCTAGATTAGTGTTGCCTTATTATTATGGCCTCTATTGTTTAAACGTTGCCAAGAGTTGAGTGTGCCAGACCAGCAAATTCCAGGTTGTAAGTAATTGGAATTGCTGACCATTTGGTGATAATTTGCGAAAAAATCTTGAGTAGCATTGTTGCTGTGTGACAGTTTTTTTTTTTTTTTTTTCAGGAGATGTTTTGGCACTCCTTAAAAAACTGCACTTGTAATAATAAAGAAGTGCCTTTATTTTTTTAAAAGATTAAAAAGTTAATGATGCTTTCCCATCTAAAAATTCACAAACTATTGGTTACTAATTTTTCAAGAGCTAAGATTTAAAAGACAGTAGCCACTCTCAAAAATGACAGTGCACAAAGAAGTACACACACACACAAAAAAAAAAAAAAAAAAAAAAAAAAAAAAAAAAAAAAAAACAATTAGCAAAATAAAAAATTCGAGGGACATCCATAATAAAACAGTTCTCCCATTTTGGTTGTTGTTATCGTCGTCGGTCGTGTGTATTATTGTCCCCTTCTACTGTATATAGTAATCTGCTGTAGCTTCAAAAAACACGAGAAAATTGCACAAACTCAACATTGCATACAACTTGGCACTACGCATACTGTCATTATCCCTGTGTAACCAGCAATCTGTTTTCACTTTTAAAAAAAATCAAAGAATTGCACAAATTTCAAATATTTAAGAAGTACAGTTTTGTGGAATGTGAATTTTTGCATTAACTGTTGTTGGGCAAAATGCCGTATTTCTAAAAAAATGCAATGCATGGTTTTTTTTTTTTTTTTTTTTTTTTTTTTGCGTGTGTGTGTGTAATCAGCCTGTTAACTCCACAGTCCCATTATGATTCCCTGTAAAAAAAAACTATGCAATAAAAACAAATATTAATCAGAAAAATTTGAAGGCAGTGAATATGCCTCAATTGCCATATAAATACTTTTGATAAAGTCATGCCTTTTTCGGCAAGATAGCACATTGCGCCATGAATACTTTTCAGGAAGGGACATAAGATCAGAAAGAGCCAGTCTACCATCAGCTGATGGCGTAAAATAAAATACTTTTGCCTTATGAAAAATGAGAAAAAGAATCTTATCATTAAGTTAGCTCACCTTAATATTTTAAGCTTTTTTATCTTACTACTTAAAAATGGCTATAAATTTAAAGAAACCATTTTTTTCTACTGTTTAACAATATAAAGTATTTTAAGGTTGTTATTAGTTTTATTTATTTATTAAGTACTGTGTAGCTTACAGTGACCACTATATTTGAAAATTTATGTAATGTCAAAATATTTAATAGTTATGCATTAAATCTTGCACAGGGTAGGTCATAATTAAAGTGACCCTATTCAGATCCCTACAGAACCCGTTCTGCCTATCGGATTTTAAGGAGTGCCAAAACATCTCCTGAAAAAAAAAAAAAAAAAAACTGTCACACAGCAACAATGCTACTCAAGATTTTTTCGCAAATTATCACCAAATCCGATAGGCAGAACGGTTATACGTTATGTGGTATATACGTTATGTGGACCATGGGGAAAAGATTTTGCAATAAAAAATAGTATACAACTACATATTCTAAACATAATTCACCCATTAATTTGACTATTACATGCTGAATGAATATACAGGTTTTTGTTTGTTTGTGTATTAAATTTTGATATTGATGCAGTTCAGCTGCTTTAATGCAGTTTATAATTTTTAATGCTGTAATAACTGGTAAATCTCAGTGAATTCTTTGTGATGGTAATTATTTACAAGTAAAAAATTATGAGTATTAAAAATAAATTTTTTTGTGAAAAATGTCCTTGAGATAGTTTGTTGAGAATATGTAAAATGTATTGAAATAGCATATTTTCTTTGAATGATAATAAGTTACAGAAAAACTAACGCTTAATTTTTAGGTGAATTTGACCACCGTTGGGAGGAACTACGAGAAGATGCACCTGATACTGATGAAATCACGAGGAGGCTGGCAGTGTGCAATATGGATTGGGATCGTATTAGGGCAGAAGACTTGTTTGCTGTGTTTGATTCTTTCAAACCTGCTGATGGCCTTATAAATTCAGTGAAGGTTTGTAAATGTTTAATGCTAATTTTTTTTTTTTTCCCCAAAATTCTGGATTTTTATTTACTGCTTATAAACATTTTCTACCTCCTTATACAAGCACAGCCATAAGTGATGCCTAAAAATAAGTGTCTGTTATTGGATTAAGATAGTATACATAAGGAAAAATATAACTTTCTGTGCTTCCTTTCACTCATTTTGTCAAGTAAAGAGCCTTTGTGCCATTCTCTTTTTCTTTGAATGTCTGGTTTATGTGAAATTTTATGATTTGCATTGATAAGGATGTATGCCAAAGAAGAGTCACATTAACAAAGAGGGATAGACTATAAAAGATACCAAATGAAGAAAAAAATGTGACTCTCTCTCATTTTCTGCTATGAGCAAAGATTATGCTCTGTCATGTAGATATTTATTGTTCTGTAATATTAATAAATTATTAATTTTTCATAAGTGTTTATTGAAGGAAGAAGTGACAGAAATTTATGATGGCTATTATCAGTCAAGATGCAGTATTCCTAATATGATCATTTAGATCTGAGAATGAGTATGAACTATGGCAAAGGAAAGAAACTGGCACAACTTGATAGAATTTCAAGTAATGCTGAAGAAAAAAATGTGAAGAATTTGCCACAAAAATGCGATTTTTCTTCTATTGTATCAAACAGCTGATTTAATTGAATATTGAAAGTTTTCAGAAGCGTAATATTTGCAAACTAGCTTATTCATTTATTATGAGATGAAGTGTTACAAAAGTAATTTTTAGTGAAAGGAGTTACGAACGATGATGATGATAATTTTATCCCTGTGCTGAGGACTCTATAGTAAAGAAAGAAAATTATTTCATGACAGAGACTTCGGTGACATTTCCATGCAGAATACAAGATTTTTCAGACTATATATTTCAGTGAAGTATTACATCTTGATTAAAACTGTTTGAGTTGAGCTTAAGAATTTCAATGTTGCAGACTGTCAGTTAACTTAAGAAGAGCTTTATTTCCTACTGGTATGCATGCTACCCGTGTTGAGAATTAAAATGTTTATGCAGTGAATCATGAATTGGTAATAAGAATACCAAGAATGAAGAAAATAGAAATTTTTAGAACTCCGATATGAAAATTAAAGAATTAACAATAAGGTTAGCTGAGCTTGAAATTCAGCAGTTAGAACAGTATAGACTGCAAACTTGATAGGGGGAGTAATGTCGAGCTAATTGAATGTAACAGTGAGACTTTAAAGTTTCATAAAGATTTGATAGATTTAAAAGAGTGTCATGGAGTTTTAAATGATTAGTTCTGTTCAAAAATGCTGGGGAATTGCCACTTAGCTATTAAAATGTGGAAAGTGTTTTCAATTTGCAAAAGATGTCCACAAATTCGAAAGGTGCTCTGATAATACAATAGGTAGGGAAGATGGTGAGGCTATTAGTAACGAAGCTAAGCATGGTGCAGCTGACAAGTTATAAAGCACTTAGAAATGAGATATTGCAAAAAAAAAATAATTTAACCCCTCGCAGAATATTGTAAGCAATTTAATACAACCAAATCATGTCTGAATCAGTCATACTAACTTTGTGAAAAGGCTTCTTTCAATATTGATATTCTATATTTGTAGTAAGAAGGTGCAACTGAAGAAATAAACAATATTGGAATGTTAGACCAGTTAAAGGAAGGGATATCATCAGATATGAAGAAATATATTTGCTTGCATGAAGGAGGAAAAACCCATAATTATGAAAGTGTGTTTTGATTGCAGGTGAAGTCAAATTTTATAAGAATATGAAAAGAGAAAAAATTTGGATGAAAAAATAAATGTGTATAACCCCAAAAAACTAAGACTACGATTAATTAAGATTTTTTTTAAACCTGAGGATGTAAAGTCTCTAGGAGTTATATAATCACAGTCTGCATTTTGAATTGTATTAAAGCATGACTGATGAAATTATTGTTGAATTTAGCAACTGCAGAAGGGGACTGGTAAATTGAGGGCTAAGTTATGCAACTAAGTTAAGGAAAGATGTAGTTTTAGGGTTCACACATGAATCTGGTGTTGGAGGTTACTTGGATAACAAGAAAATTTATCTTTAAGCATTAATATTAATAGGCCACCATATGCATGGAATGTGTACCATTAAAAAGTTTAAATTTCAAGAAAAGCATAGTGCTTTGCTGGAAATATTTTTGTAGAACTGGTGGGTCCAGCTGATATGTTTTAAAAACTAAGGAATAAATTTCTCAGTGGCACTGATAAAAGAATTCCTCAAAGTAATGATTTCTACACTGCAGAGCACTCATCATTATGCCATGGACAGGAACAGAGGAGAAAGTTTTAGTATGCATGTGCTTTTGATGTAGGAGTCAGAGTGTGTTTAGCATAAATAGCAGATAGATATAGAAAAAAATTTAACCCATAGCATTCAAAAGTCAGAAATTAACCTCAGCAGAGTAATTTTGGGCAGTGGCCAGAAGGGAGGCTTAGGCTGTGCTGTAAGCACTAAAAAGACTTGAAGTATGGATATTTGAAGCTTCTCACATTTCTCACAAAAGTGCAAACTCAAATTCCAGCACTGAGCATTAACATTTTGGAGATATATCATCAAAATAATTCGTTGAAAGTGTCTAATGTTGATTCATTGTTGGAATTAGGGCAACGACAGAAATAGGCATGCACTTATGGAGATAGACAGAAAAGGTCCTTTGGGACCCTGCTGGTAAGTAAAGTATTGCCTACAGGCCTGTTCAGGCCAGTAGTCAGTTTAAGCAGGGTTGTTAGTAAAGATCCCTGCACCTTTCTGTTTCTTCTTGAATGTCTAGCTTATATGACACTTATTACCATATTAATTTGTAATCAATTTTTTATAAAATGTCTTCTGAAGGGGAAGACAGAAATCTGCAACAGTTACTGCTAATCAGGATGTCAACATTTCCAAGTTTATAAGAATCTGAAAATAAGCATAAAAGAAGCCAAGAAGAATTAATGTCTTCGATGTTCTTTTATCTCTATCTTATTCTTTCTTTAACCTAAATGGGTAGGGTTTTTGTTTGTTAAAGATAATTACTGTTTTGTTTTCAGTAGAACATTAACATTTCTTATTCTGAATTCTTTTATCATTTCATACTTTTTGTTAATTTAGAAGAGAACACATACATGCAAAAATTAAAAAATTGGTTATGTCTTAAAACTTAAACTCATTCTTAACTAGCTTAAATACTATAACTATTTGACAAAAATAGAAGAAGAATCATTTAAAAAAATTCTAGCATTGAAATATAACCTATTCTGCCATCTGTTGGAAGAAAAAAACTTCAGGCAAAATTTAGGAATAAATTTCTCAGTGGCAAGTTTGCAGTAGGTAGTCATCACTGAAAATAAAGCATTGTCATTTTGCTCACTATACAATTTTTTTCAGCATCATCGTGATTATAAAAAAAAAAAAAAAAAAAAAAAAAAAAAAAAAAAAAAAAAAAAATCAGCCGCTATTGTTTCCAATCTGTCTCAAGTATTAGATATGTCTGTAGAATGCTGTCTTTCCTCTTCATAAAACTAATTGCAAGATTAAAAAATCTTTTGTCTGTGATGTTGTTCTCTCTGCTTTGGAACCTTTCCACTCTGTTACTGGACTTTTGGTTTGCCAGTGTTGTCAGCATTAGGCATAAATCTGTGCATTACAACATAATTATATTTTTAGGCCATTCCTGCATTTGCCATTAACTTCTAAAAAGTGGAAGTATTAAATCTTGTCATAGGATTTTTAATTAATTTATAAATGTATGTCTAATTCCAATAACTAGCATTAATCCTTTGCATCACATTTAAAAGCCCTTAAAAACTCTTTCATCATCATAAGAAAATCTTCATTATAAGCCAGCTTTTACATGCTGTGATTTCTAAAGTAATGATTAATTCAGATATCCTGTCCAAACATCTGCAGGTTTAACTGCTTGAAATAATTATCTTCATGTGGGGCATTTTCACTGAAGGATAGTGATTTTTTAAGAATTTTCATGTTAATTAATTTGACAAACAAAAACTGTCCACAAACAATGCAGTTTAATGCAATTAGTGAATAATAACATCATAACATACTCAAAAAAGCTTTGTTTTTTGAATATAACCTTAATGAAATAAAGCAAGCATGTCAAACTAAGTAGTCATGTCAATACTGGTGCATATACTCTAAACTTTCTGCAGAATAGTGAAATAAATAGGCAATTTTGGAATCATTCAAGACTACTTAAATCCATATTAAAGCAATGTTTTGTGGTGCTTTCATAAAGTAGATGACTGTTTTGTTGTTTTCGATCCCCATTCTGGCTGTTGGAATGGCTTGTGCAAGTTTTATTAAATTTCTTTGTTGTTTAGCCTCAAAGCTTGAATTCATATATATTTAAGATTTTTAGATGCTGTATCTATAATTTATATCTAATTATGTAACTAAATACAGAATAATTTGTGATTATATGACTAAATAAACAGCTACATGTTCCTTCAAACATAAGGCACAATTTCCAATAACACAATAATGTAAGCTAAGCATTATTATCCTGGGTAGGTAATAAACAAATTTTATTAATACATCGAATATACACACCATTTAATATTTTAACTTTAATAACTCTGGCCTTATTATCTTTACCTGGTAAAACTTCTAGAATTCTAGCTAAAAACCATTTAAATGGGGGGGGGGAAGATTATCTTCCTTTAACACAACTAACATACCTGCCTTTAAGTTTTCTTTATTAATAAACCATTTGGTGTGTTGTTGGAGATGATATAAATAATCAGTTTGTCCAAATAATCAGTCTAAATAGTACTGTATTCTAACTTAACAATAGGTAAGTATGATTTTTAATTGTAGTTTTATCTGTGGGGTTTTATTACAACACAAAGCTGAAAAGGAAGGTATTTCCCCCTTTTCTATTTAGTTTCTGTGAGAAATCACAATTAGTGAATCTCCAGTTGTGCATTTTATTTAGCCTTTTTAATTTAAATATATTTTTTGTTCATAATAGCTTGAATGAAATTCTTTTGTTTAACCTATATATAATCTTTAAAATAGATATATCCATCTGAATATGGAATGAAACGTATGGAGGAGGAAAAACTTCACGGACCTCCAGAATTAGTTGAAGAAATCTTAGATCCAGATGAAGAAGAAGTAGAGGATAAAAAGACGTCTAAATATCATAGGGAAAAACTTAGACAGTACCAAATTAATAGACTTAAATACTATTATGCAGTAATTGATTGTGATTCTCCAAACACTGCAAATAATTTGTATGAGCAGTTGAATGGAATGGAATATGAAAGTAGTTCAGTACGTTTTGACATTAGATTTATTCCAGATGATGTGACTTTTGATTACGTAAGTAGTGCTTTTTCCACCATAGTTTAACCATAACTTTTGATGCACAATAAGTTAAGATTTTCTCTTTAAATATTGTGTAGGACAGACTTCGATTTAAAATAGATTCTCTAGAGATACTGAAGGTAGAACCTTACTTTTTAGCCATGCATAAAGTTTCTTTTATACCTTAGCCTTCCCTTTAAGTCCAACTCAGTGTGCATTCTTGCATTTTCTAGAGTTTGATCTTATTACTATCTGCAGAAACATCTGCAATGGTAGCACACTTGATGTGTATTTGAGAGGTCCAGGTTCGAGTCATAGTAAAGGCATTGCACATTTTTCACATTTCCAGCTTCAAAATAACCTAATGTCTATGCAACATAATGTATCTGATTTTCAAATTCATCGAAATTTTGAGATTTATCTGTGATATATTTCTTTCTTGACTCTATTCCCATAAAAAGAAGTTATCACATGTAAAATTTAAAGTGCTTGCTGAACATCAACATCCTGGAAAATGACCACTGAATTATTGCGTAACATTCAAAATATAATGTGGTGAAGCATTATGTTTCATAAATAGCAATTCATGTACCTCATCCATTCAGAAATTAAAGGCCATACAAAATTCTCTGATATTTCCAGGTAACATTTTGTATTCCTAGTATCTGATGACAGGGTCCAGCAATATTAAAAGTTAATCTGCAAGATACAATAACTTTTAGCATGCGCAGCATTATTTCAGTGTTTTTTTTGGGGGGGTCAGTCTGCCTAAAATTACTATTGTGTTGATAACAAGTTTCTTAAATGAAATGCATCGTCATCATTCCAAAGCATTTTTTTAAACAGGTTTGGATCATCTACCTGTCCATGATACCAGTAAGAAATTTTGTCTGAAAATATATTTTAATTGCATATAGAAGACGTAAATGCTTCGTGATGGATGCTTTTGTTTTTTGGATCTGGGAATGCCAGTAAAGTAAAATTCGTAATGGAATTGAATAAACCTTGAAGTTTCAAACCTGTTATGTTCCTCACTTTTTAATTTTCCTTTATTTTGAATTAAAAATAATATTCTTGAAACCTGGTCACATGGAACTTTTTGTTTTTATCATTTATTAAAGTACCACCAGCTGCCAGTATTTTTCTGTGACAATATTTTAATATTTTTGCAATCATAAAAACATCTGTCCCACATTGAGAAATCCCACCATTGCAACAACTTCTACACCTCATATCTTGCAGCAATTTTTATTCTGTTCTCAATGCCCAATCTAACAGCCATCTCTAGATCTTCAAAGGTCTTGAAAAAAAAGTATAAGCAGTAACATGCTTTGCAATATGTACGTAATTAAACAAGGAATCAAAAATGGAGAGTTACTTATCTGCCTGCCTTGTATGTTGGGGGAAAACTGTTTCTGTTTTATAGTAAGCAATGGTCAGCTGAGGGTTGATTTTTCCTCATTTTGATTGTAATAATTTCAGTTAAGTCTGTCATTATGGGTGTACCAGATTATTGACATATTTATGATATTCAGGGATCATTTGTAATGCATTTTAATAATTATTACTAAAAGTAATTCTTATTGCAATCCAGAGTTTTATTTCTTGAGTGATTAGAAATATAACTTTTTATATTGTATGCTATAATTATATAATATGGATGCAGCTCCCTTGTTGTGAGACTTTTCGTCTGAGAATTATACCATAAATGATATAGACTGCCATTGGCTTGTAGCCATGTGAATAAATTACAGAGTATGAAGAGGACCAATGTTTACTTGATTTTGCTGCTTGTGGCACCATCTCTTTGTGAGAGGTTATAATTACACTGCTGCTGCTAATAGTGTCCTTGAGGGTGGTAAATGATCTGGAAGAGTTGAACCAAATTCTACAGTTTACAAAACATCATGTTGCAAAGGCATAGTGCATTTTAGCTTGTGCTGCTAATATTTGGATCTGTTTCCTGATGCAAGCACTAATGAGTCATCAAGTTGCTGCACAAGTATATGCGAACACAGTAAATCTCCATGTTATATATGAGTTTGATCTTATTACTAACTCAGTCATGCTACATAGATTCATTTTCAAGTGCATACATTAAGGTTAGCCTATTACTTTTGTTCATTTGTAATGTATTTGCAAATTTAAATACACTGGTCATCAAAATTAAAAAATAATGACAGAAATAAAATTTAATTGATACTTAATGAAAAATTATTTATAGAAATTTGTACAAAAGCATCAATTAACATAAATTTCAGTGTTTGACAGTTGATTATTTGCAAAATATTGATTAAATCCAAATGTATGGAAATTGGATAATGATGGAAAAATTAAGTTACCTCTTGTGGAAACATTTTTTTCTTTAACCCTCCGAGGACCATGACTGGCTTTATCCGGTCATGAGATTTTTTGTCAACTGGTACATATTAGCTTATAATTTAAGACCTTTTGCTGCCATACTTTCTTTAATAATGTAAATGTCATCTTAATGAAGGAAATTAAAAACTAAAATAAATAATTGTACAAATTTAGCTAATAAATGCTGTTTACATACAGGTGTTCATTAACAAAAAGTGCATTTTGTACACTTTTAATTTTAAAGCTGGCAGTATCGTATGATGCTGCTGGCTCCTTTCCTCTTAGGTCAGCAAGAAGAAAATTTTATTACAGTCAAAGTAGAATTGTTAGACAACCTAATTAAGTGGAGTCAGCTTAGAAGAGGGGAAGATAATGACTATAGCCTCTCTCCCAAAAAAAAAAAAAAAAAAAAAAAAAAAAAAAAAAAAAAAAAAGGTTTCAGAATCATTAAATATAAAGCTAATCTTAATTTTTGCTGGAAGAATATAATTTTATCATGACTGTGTTCCTTGCAGTTAGACTATCAATGGTTATTTTTACTTAAAAATATTTGAATAAAGCAATGTTTGGATAAAGACTGGAGGGATCAAAAAAATAGGTCATGTATAGTACATCAAATTTTAATGCATTTTATTCCTCATAACTCTATTTATGTATTTTAAACAAAATACTTTATTCTCACAAATTGCCATGCTTACCAGTTTTCATCTCCACAGATTATTTTTTATTTCCAAAGCTGAATTTGAGTTTTATTTCCAAGCTTGATTTACGACAAGACAGAGAAAAGAAAATATGCTGTGGGACTATATTTATTACATGAAACAAGTGGTAGGGTATATTTTTGAAAGAGGAAAAATTTTGCAAGTTTTTTTTTTTTTTTTTTTTTTTTTTTGCATATTTACTATACAAATGGACAAAGATGATACTGTGGCAGTTGCTGCATCATAAAAACTCTATTTATATGTTTAAGAATTACTTTTCACTACTATATTTTAACAAAATTGTGTATTACTCTTAAGACAACAAAATTATTATTCTAAAACTTCCCCCCCCCTTCCCATAACAGTCTACATAAAGTTGTAAAAACAAAAAGATTCCATAGCGTTTTGTAGAGGTTGCAATACCTTGAGAAAAATAAATCTAATTGAAAGTTAGCATATCAATACTTATTTGTTTAAAATTTGCCTTTTATGTATTTTTGTAGCATTAAGCATTCATGTTCATATTTATTTATTTAGTGCATTCTTTGTACAATAAATTTATGTCACATTTATTGTGTATTTAGTTTAGTTTTTTATTTGAGGCTCTTTGTTGACCTTGTATGTGTTTATGTGTCTTTTACAAAGCTTTTAATTCTGAGTTGACTAATCTTTGTAGGAATTATAAAATTAGCTTAATTAGAACTAGAGATGTGAGCAGAAAGTACTCTTTCTGACTAGGGTGACATTTTAAAATGTCCTACATATTTGGAGACATTGGGGAGGTTTCCAAGGAAGGCATTTTTGGAAACTCAGATGAAGATTATCTGAAAAAAATTGCTTTTCACCCGAGGGTGAAAAAGCATTTTTTAAAAAAAGTTATAAAATGAGCAAAGTTATAAAAAGTTAGCAAAGTTATAAAATGAGGCTTCATAGGAGTTTGAATTTAGTTCCAGTTAGAATTATGTGACTGTTTTGCTGCTAAACTTTTTGGTCGGTGATTATTACTGTTGACTTTGCAATGTGAGCAGTTGTTATGCTTACATTGCAAAGAATGTGAGCAGTTGTTTTAATATTTCTTTCATTATTAAGGAAAGTTTTGGTTTATCATTGGATTTTCTTTCATTAATAACACCTAAGTGTTATGAGCTTATGTGATCTTCCTAAATAACTGGCCTAAAGAGCTTATTATTTGCTCAAATGTATTACAAACAAATAAACACAATTAATAAATGTCCTAAAATAGCTTTCCTTCAAAAACATAAAAAAGAGGCTCTTTTGTTTTTTTTTTCCATTTATTTTTATGTCTTTGTATGTTTTAATTAACAAATATATTATATTTCTTATTAAAACATTTCACTTTTTTAGGAGCCCACAAGTGTAGCTGACAAAATCCCTGACCCAATTGAGTACAAACCTAGACTGTTTGTTACAACAGCACTTCAGCAAGTCAAAGTAAATCTTACTTGGGATGAAACTGATCCTAAAAGGAGGGAAACCCTTCAAAAGGCTTTCACAGAACCTGACAGCATAGAAAGAGATATAAAAGACTATTTAGCATCCTCATCCAGTGAAAGTGAAGGTAAATGTTATTCCAAAACATTCATCAAAATTTAGATAGCATTATCCAATAAATAAACAGTAAAGTTAACAAAATTCTGCTTTTGAAAGTTACTCCTTAGAAAAATGTAAATCTAAATAGGTTTATTTTTGTAAAATTATACAGTAAAGCAAAATACTAATCAAATAGCTTTTATTAAAATTTACAATCTTTGCTTTCATTGATAGTCTTGATTGCAATGAACACAGTCATACGTGTACTATATCTCTGAATGTGTAACTTCTGGTATGTATTATTTTTGTTGTGTACAATTATTACATATTATTTTACTGTGAATAGGGAATTCTTAGTGATTATATTAATTTATTGTGAATAAGGAATTTATAATGTTCTTATTTAAGAATTAATGTTGATGTTGTTTTTATTGTTTAAATCTTTTCGTTCGATCACAGCAAAGCTCTTTTAAGTTTAGCTGAAGAGTTTGATAGAGATAAAAGGGCAGGTTTTTCTTAATTCTGTTCGCATGGAGCGGTCAGTTTGTTGCCAGCTGCGATACCTCTCCCTTCTTTCGGGAGAGTGGTTGACCACGTGTTTCGAATTTGGAGACGAGAAAATATTTCGGCCTTTATTGAAGAGGAGAACTGTGTGATAGGTTTATTATGTACGGGTGTCGCAAGTTTAACTGAATTATGATTGAAAACATTCCTGTGGATCGTCCTCTGTTTTTGAAATAGCGAAAAGATATATCAAGAAGGACTAGCCTGAATTTTTGTATGTTTTCCAACCCCCACTGCTTAAGGGGACAAGGGTCCACAAAACCCTGATGACAGTGGGTAATGGCTATCATTATCACGGGAAGAAATCTTCTTGATGTTTTGAGATAAAGGCCTTACACTGACTCTAAGGAAGCAAATTTATTACCAGTTACAAAGTGAATGTATATATAAAAGGAATTAAGAATTTCTATTTTAGAGCAGTTATTGAATAAAATAAAGAAATTTTTACAAAATATATTTAAATTTATTTATGACTCATAAAATTATTAATGAATTAAGATGAGAAAAATAATGTATTATATAACTTACTGGGAACATGAGATTAAATAATTCTCTTCAAAAATTTTTTCTACAAATTTATATCACAAATAATAAAAAATGTGAGGCTCTCTTGATAAATTTATAAATCTTATACTTTTGACAGTGTGATTTGATTATTTGATTTCATTATTTAAGAATCTAATAATCTTGTTATAAAACTGCGCAGGAATTTTTCAAAGGGGTCTTATCCCCATTAATCTCTGTATGACAAATTATTTTTCTCCTTTTGGTTCAGTCTTTTACTTCCAAGAATCCTCTTACCTCATAAAAGTATTAAAGTTTTAAAAATTTGCCCAAAATCAGAAATTATGTTAATTTCATGCAAATTTTATTTCAAAAGCTATTTTATGCTCTGTGAAATGGCGCAAACTTAAAATTTGTGAGGTTTTTAGTTTATTCTTTAAATGGAAATATGCACAAAAAATTTTTCAACATTAAACTTTAATACCTCTAAATCGAATTTTATAAAACTCAGTTTACCATGCCATATTTTCATTCGTAAATGGTGTGAGTGCAAATTTGAACTCGGTAGCTTATTGAGAAATAGTCTAAAAATTGATGACGAGCTTCTGATTTATAATCAGCAATGAACACCGTGAGTGAAATGAATACAATTTTTTAAACAAACTTGCCGGCTCTTAAATATTATATTTTTATACATTTTGGAAAGATTTCACATCATTTGTGTCATTTTCAGATTGTTAAAATTAGTGCGGTTTTAACGATTATTTAAACCTGCTACAAGAAAAAAAATACATGGAAATTTTCCTTTAAAATATCAGGAATTATTGAAAAAAAATTCTGTAATTTATAAAGAAGAAAACATATTTAACCAGATTTATGTGTGAAAAAATAATGAATTATGATCTCCTCTAGTGGAGATCTTTGTAATTATATTTCTAGTTCTAAAATCAAAGTGAGAAATCTAGTCGCTGAAGCCACAGAACACTATCAATTCTTGTAGGCTTTTTTTTTTTTTTTTTTTTTTTTTTCAGTGACGAAATAGATCAACTGCATGGAATTTTTATGATTTTTCTCTATATGTAAACTAAATGCATGTAAGTTTTCCTTAGAAAGTTCACCAGAAGTGGAATATTTCTATCTAAGAAGATAGATATCGTGTGCTTTAGTAAAGTTAGCAAATCGAAATACAGGGCAGAAAGTAATATGTTTAGGGCCCTATTCTAAAAAATTTAAAGTAACGAAATCACCCTACATCGCTCCCTTTTACTTACTTTTATTGTAGAATTATGTATTGCATCCATAAAAATTTCTCTAAATTGTTATTTGGATTTGCAAACCATTTTATGTTAAAATACATTTTTCCAGATGGCCGTCTTTTACTCACTGGAAGTCAATGCTTCTTGAAGATGTTGATTCATTAATGAAAAATTATTTTCTTTCTTTTCCGGTTTCCCCTAATCGTTCGCACAAAAGCCAAACCTTCGGGAGAAAACAGCCTATCTATTGGTGTTAATTCCTCAGTAAAAGAGATACAGCACTGAACGGGGAAAAGTACTTTTTTTTTTTTATTTGTAGAAATCTTGACTTTACTTTTCCCTCAAAATTCAAGCAATACGAAATCTACTATAAAAGATATACTCTCTATAGTAGAAAAACTTTTGTGTAATGAAATTATAAAATGCGGTATATATATATAAAATACCAAATTATAAATACTAACTTTAAATATGACAGTACATTTTTCTGCTTAAGAAAGTAGACAGAAATCTCCATTGTTTCACCTATCAACATACTGTAACGGAAAAGCGATACCAGAAAAAGCAAATTTGAAAAATCTGCGAAAGGTGGAATAGGCGAACCTTGGATTTTTTCAAAGCAAGAAATGCGAAAATTCAGGATTGTTCTCATTATGCTTCTACCAACAAAATCTTCCATATTCTAGCTGGAAGAACATCCATTTATAGCAAGATAGGGAGAATAGCATAATTCCTTATTTTTTACTTCTTATAGGGTGAGAGAGAAGAAGCACGAGACACTGTCGGCCTAATTCATGTGTTCACGAATTATCATCTATCACGTTTTAATTCGGGTGCCACTATAGAGACATCTGAAGAGAAAATATGAAAAATCCTCTATGTTCTCGCAGGGATGCGAACCGCAGACCTTCCGATCTACTATGACTTACACCACAAGAGCCCTAAAAAAAAAAAAAAAAAAAAAAAACAAGATACTTATAATCTATATAGATATACAAGCTGATGATTCTAAAATTTTATTATCATAAGACTGGAAAAAATTCAGGATTTAATTCATTTTCATACATTTTAAAAGAAATTCAATTTTTCAGAAAGTTAAGATAAAATATTATTAGAATGTCAAATTTAAGCATTTCAATTATTTATATAATAAAGGATAAATTTTATATTTATAAAGAAAATTGTTAATAATATTCCTCTGATTTTGGAAAGAAATTTATTTCAAGGGATATGTTTAGCTTAAAAGTAACGGGAGCAAAACTATGCTAAAAGAAAAGGCACACATATCAAAATCATCTCCTTTAAATTAATGATATATATACTTTTATCGTTAATAGATTAATACAGGCATAGTGTATTTCTATGGAATGATTTGCTATAATTCCTAATTTAAGTTTCACATACTTTCATATTTAGAGCATTAATTACATCACACTGAAGATTACTCAATGTATCATAAAAGATATGCTATCTGATTTATATTTAAAATGACTAAATTTAAATGTTATATGCTCACATTTACACATACTCCAGAAACCTGACACATTTCAAAATTTCTGATAAATCAAAATTACTGGAATATTTCATCAGAAAGCAGTTTTTAGAATTTTGGTAAATTTTGTGTGATTTCGACATAAATTAGACTGATAAACAAAATTGCAAAGCTTATGGGGCCCATTAAAACACAAGTGATTAAGGTCATTGAGCCACAGTAGTTAAACCTGGCTCTGAATACTGATGAACGAGCTAACTGTATGGATCTTTTCGTGGTTTTTCCTCCATGTGTAACATTAATATAAGTAATTTACTCTTATAAAGTACTCCCCCAAAACATTTTTTTTCTTAAAATAGAGAGTCCTCGTATGTTTTGAGCTAAATGAAAGAAACATAAATAAAACTCGGAAGTTTCTTAATAGTTAAGTTATAGTATCAAACATCGGGGAACAAGACATTATAAACATTTCTTGCACTACCTGTAGGAAGAGGCAAAGGAAAAAATACATGGAGAAATTATCGTGTTTTAATGGCATTAGTGCCGGGATTTACGATATAATTTTTTCAGGAATTTTTTTCCTTGAATACATATTGTATACGTATAACAAATCTATCAAACTTAACTTGATAAATTCTTTTGTGAAAAATGTCTCGAAATTAATTCCATTTGGATTTGAAAATTGTTTTATGCTAAAATAAAACTTCCTAGACAGTATTTTCTTTGAGGTTTGTTCTTACCTCCTTGTTGTATATTAACTTATAATAGTAGGGAAATAAACTCGAAATTCATTTCATTCAAATGTTTTGATCATTTAATTCAAATTTATGCAGCAACTGTCACTGAAATATTTACACGATGGTATTAAGATTACTTGCTAATTAAAAGTTGTTAATAATATAACATTTTGTAGCAAAAAAAACTTGCTTTAAACTGAATGATTATAACATTATAGAAATTAAAGTTTTGATTAAAATTTAAAGCTTATTAAAACTGTGATAATTAACTAACTTTTCATAGACAAATACCTCAGCAATTCTTCTGAAAGTTAAAATGCACTTCTAATTTAGAACTTAAAAATTTAAAGCTAGTATTAATAAATTTGACATTTGTGAAACTTTTAACAATTATTCAACCTGAATGACAATATTGTGCATTTCTTTTGAAGCAATTAGACATGAATCACAGACTGAAGGATTTTCAGATGAAGCATTGTTATTAATAACCAATAAAAAATGCACATAATTTGATGTAATTGACATCAAACTTGGTAAAAAGTATTCCATTCTTATAACAAAAATTTTAAGGCTGCAATATTACTATCAGATATTACTAATTGTGAAAGATATGGGTATGTTTATATTACTTGATAAATTAAATAGAACAATAGTAATAAGTATAATAATTTTAGCTGTAACAGAAATAAGTGCCTTTATTTTAGTTCTGACCCAACTTAATAATAATACTTTACACACCCAATCAGTCCACAGAAAACATTTTTAATCATATGTTTCAATTTCCACAAAAATCTCTACAGAAATTCATTTAAAATATTTAATGGAACTATAATCGCATAATAGACTTCTGTAGTCATAAATGTGGTTATAAGAAGCATAAAACGAAAATTAAATATTATGTTAGAGTTCCGTAGAAACATTTATTGCTGTGTATTGTAATATCTAGATTAATGGGAAAGGCCGTCTTGCTGAAATGTCGTAGAAAATCTAATCCTTAATTTCTGCTTCATACAAACACCTCAGTCATAGAATAAGTCAGGGACATGGGGTAACGTTTTTGCAGAACACAAGTTGAAGGCTCTGTGGTTCCTCCCTGCCCCAAATAAACCAAGGGGGAAAAGATCTAAGCTTTGAATACACTTCAGTTTCACAACTCTCGCATCTTGAATGCTTAACGAATGGAAAACAAATGGGGGTAAGAAATGTTTTTGCTGGAGGCAAAACCGTTTTGAGACACCCTGAACTTGGAGACAAGCCCTTTTTGAGGGCGAAATTGAAAACGTTTGTGAGACATTTTGGTCTGTTTTTGCCATGAAAACTGGTGAAAACTGGCAATGGGTTAAAAAATAATGAAATTATATTTTCTTGAAATTTGATTATTTTTTAACACAAAATTAAAGGCAATGCAAGAAGTAATGTTATGCAAGAAGCATAATAGTTAGTTGTTGTCTACCCTTGCAGAGTTTATAAAATTGTCACAATTTCTTGAAATTCTGACCAACAATTACAGAAAAGTCATGCATGCAAGCAGAAAAATTATAGCTTTGAGAAATGTTAACTTGAAGATATAATTCTTTAAATCCTATAAAAATTGCCTTATTTTCTTAATATTAATAAGGAAGTATAAAAAATAAATTTATAAATTTAACTGTGCATAGTTATATATTTAAAGTATTTGACCTGTATAATCATCATATTTTTTATTAAAACAATGGAAAAGGAAGAACTGAAATATTCATGTGATTTCAAATTTAATTATAGTGTTAAATAGTTGTTATGTCAGAAGTGCAATAATTGGTCATTTTATCCAGGCTTTGTGTTTACACACTTAGTCTGTTAAAATTGCATACAGACTCAATACATGTATAGTTCAGAATATTAAATGTAAGGATTCAAAATTTTCATTGAATGATAAAAATTCAAGTTCTTTGATTAGAGGTTTTAAAGTAGAACTTAATAAATTGCTGTCTTGTTCTCTAATAAAAATAAAATTTACTTTTATTTTAAGTGGAGATAAATGGAGATGGAGAAGAAGAAGGAAGTGAAAATAATAAAATTTCTACAAAAAAGAGGATTGCAAAATATAAGGCATTATTACAGTCATTAGAAGAAAAAGAGAAACAAGATGAAGACAAATATGAAATGGAAATAACTTGGGAACCTGGTAAAATTCATTTAATCTTTTATTCAAATGTTTTTTCTGGTTTATTTATCAGGTTATATACAAAAAGATTTTTTTAAAAACATACAGATGACAAGTTAATTATGCTTAGTATAAAGTGACCACATTTTGATTTGAGACAAAGTGGGACAAATGGAATGAAATGAGAATTATAATTTAGTTATGAAAGCAGACCAATAATTCAAAAAAAAATTTTTTTATTATATACATTCATATACTTGTCTATAAATATACAAAAATATATTTATTATTAACTATTGGTAACTATAAAAATATTTGTAAAAAACAATAATTTGGATATTATGTTTTTTAATTAATTTAATATTTTATTTTAAAAAATTACGATTTTATTTCATGGTTATATTTTTTATCCGAGTGAATGCTTTGCAATAGATTCGGATCATTTATTAAAATGTGAAATTTCTCACATGAATTAGTCAAATTATATTTTAGACTTGATACAGATTTTAAAGTTTTAATGTTCAAATGCATTTTTTTTTCAATTGTTCATATTTTATTGTTACTAGAAAAAACATGCTCTGTTGCTGCATTTTTTCCAGGAAGGGAGAGTGTGTGTTCTCTGGAAGGGAGAGCGAGTTTCAAAATATTTTCATAAGGAATATTATTCTGTTTAAAATGAAGGAATAACTGTTCTTTTTTTGTCTGTTTCCACATTTGCAGACAACCAACATTTAATTTTTTCATCAGTAACATATCTTTTTACCAATGACACCTCATCAAAAAGATCATTTTCGCAAATATTACTTTTCGGAAAATGGTTACTAATATATTAAAAAGATTTTTCCACTTATTCCCATAAAATCTCCTTTTTTAATATCACCCGATGAAAGTTTATCCTTGAATTGAACTGTCCGTTCTTCAAAATATTCCAAGCAGTTATTATAAAAATTTCTGACCTCTATCAAAAAATCAGGTCATTTAACCCTCTGAACGGCCAAGGGTTTCGCTAAGAAAGTACAAATTTCCCAAAACTACTATGAGAACAAATTCTTTTTTTTATTTTAATGTAAAAATTCTACTGGTATTTCATACATGGATTTGTTTTCTTTTGATATACTGCCTTAATTTCGTTGACATATTTTAATATACACGTATATATACCTTCTTACAGATATCACAATAAATATTCTAAGCCGTATATATATACGGCCTTGCCACTTAGAGGGTTAATATGGCACCTTCTTCTTCCAACCTAGTGATGTCCTTTCGAATAACTAAAGGAACATAATCGTTATCAATTCTTTCTCGCGATTTTGTTTTTAAATTATTGATTTCATTTGACACTTCCATAACTGAAATTTTCTTCCTTTCAATAATTTTTACAGCATTATGGAATAATGTAGCTATTCTGAAATAATGTGTAGTTGTGGATGAACTGAAGACAAATTTGTGATGTGTCATTTTCAAAAAATAGCTGCAATATTCTTGAATGTTTATCTGATAAAAATATGATTTTAATGGTTCATATATTTTTTAAATATTTTCTACAGCTGGTAAAAGAGGCTAGCCATCATGTTTTGCTGTAACCAATAATTATTTTATATTCAATTTCTGCGATTTCACAAAAATCCTTCAAACTTTCGACACGCACAGTATATATATATATATAAATACTAATAAATTTTTGCAATAATATTTTCAACATCCACTGGAAATAAGTCAGATGCTGTTTGAACAAACAGTATTGTGTAAAATGTGTGCTGCGAAACCTACTCAAATAATATTTTGGTTCAAACGTACGTTGAGTTTTGTAAAAATATTATTGATGCCTCTTCTAGCTTTTCCACCAAAATTTGTGTTAGTGTCAATAATAAAATTATTGCCTCACAATAGCCAATAATTTTATTGTTTAAATTATTCTTTTTTAAAACAATACTTATCGAATCAAAAATTATTTATGAAGTTTAACCCAGCAGCCACCCAGACAGTATAGTGGTTTGTAAGACCTGACTACGATATCAAAGGGCCTGAGTTTGAATCCCGGAGAAGGCATGGTTGTAAATGTCCTCCCTTCATAGGAGACAATGGTGGCGCACCTATTAGGTGTCTCCGTAATAAAGAGACCACCACATCTGGCCTTAGTATAGATTAATGGACTCTGTTACAAAACTGTAACTGTTCAAAATCTGCCACTGGAAAAAAAAAGTTTCACCCGGCAATGAAACAAAATCTAATATTCTAATTTTAATTCCTGTTTCTGGATCAAAAATTTTAACAATTGTGGAAAATGATTTTAAAGCTTTGTGGTTGGAAGCATCATAATATATAGATATAAATATGCATTTATATAATTCTTTCTGCAATTGTGAAAACAAATATGGTGAAAAAACATTACAAATAATTGCTTCGGTTTTTGTCCTTGCATGTGCAAATTTTTTGTCATAAATTGTTTTGATCATTTGTGACGTACAATTGATCTTAAAACTTTGATTGTGGTTTATGGTGTAGAAAGCAAATAGCCCTTCAGCTCATGCTAGCTGTTCTTCCGTTAACAATACATATTCCTTGATGAGACATAACGACAATGATCGAACACCACCAAGTAAAACTAACTCGTTACTTCGCCTTATTTAGTTTGCTCTGCATGCATTTTATGTGTTTTTATTATTATTATTATTATTTCTTTATATTCACTATAATAAATAATAGGTAGCAGACGTTTTCTAAAAATTGGGACATTTTTAAAAATCGGCGGGACAGTCCTCCAAAAATCGGGACGTGTAGTCACTTGAGTATAGTTGGCCTAGAATCTCGGAACAAACTTCATTAGATTCATCTGTGAGTTAGGTTTTCCCTACATTGCATATCTGCTGGCTAACTTGAAGATATTGTATTTATTTTATCTTACTTAGTCACTTTTTTTTCAAAACATGTTGGTTGCATTTGTATGTTTTATATTGGCATTCATATATTATGTATTTAATATTGACAAATGCAATATGCAGCTCCTAATTCAATGCATTAAGGAAATTTCATTATGTTATTGTTTCATAAAAAGTAGATTATCTGTATGTATTTGATTAGATTGTTCATATTCTAAAAATTGTGTTTCATTCTTAATCAATCCTGAATTTCAAAGCTCTTTGTGGAAGAGTTCCCCCAATTCATATTATGAGCACTTTTTCATGCAAGTTGAAATACAATTTATATTTTTACCTTCATTAATCAGAATGATAACTCTCAATTTTCAATTTTATATGGAAACACCTGAATGATAAGTTTCCTAAGATTTTCAACTTTATTAATTAATAATAATATTATTATTATTTCTGAATGAACAAAAGGCTTTTGGTTGTCCTTAGGTAATAAGATATAAATAAAATACAGAGTAAAAACGGACATGTGAAGTTCAATAGCAGAATCAGAGTATAGATATTTAAGAACCAAAGTTTAAAATACTAGTAGGAAGAGAATCTCATGGCTTTCCAATAGCATTTGAACAGAGAACTCTATGTTACAGCAGGACAAAGGAGGAAGAGACAACCATCCATGAAACCAGACTTGCGCATGGCACACTCAAAACTATCAGAAATTCCAATTCTGTTCAAATGGATCTCATGTTCGACATGCAGTTGCATTGTTTTGAGGGTAACAAGGTAAATTGAAAAAATCTCTTGCTCCAGACTTTGTTTTTAATGCAGTTTTGGAGATAACAAATAAAAGGATTTTAAATTTGCCGGCTGTTGTTTTACTGTTTTAAATTACGTTTTAGTGGAAATACTTTGTGTTATTTTACTACCTTGTTTTGTCAGCACATCTGCCAGTTTGCCATGGCAAGATGGTATCCATTGCAGAACAATTTTCTTTTGGGAATCAGATAAATATTTGAGTAATAATCAGCATTCATGAACTTTTAGGCATGAAATTGTTTTACTGTTTCACCTTGATTGGCTATGGACTGTAAGTAGCAAGAAAGTCTGAAAAAGGAAGGGAAAAAAAGGATAGAAATTTGAAAAATCTATGTTTTAGAATCAAAATTGATATCTGAATGACCTCAACATCGCCATCAAAAGCTATGCTTTATTAAAAAAAGTTTAAAATTGTTTTGTGAGATTTCTTATTAGTACAGCAGATTTTATAAATTTTAAACTTGTTTTATGTTTTAATGCTATTTTTTCTATTTTAGGTTTGAAAGAAAGAACAGAGGAAATTGTCAAAGAGAAAATTGAAAAAGTTTCTTTGAATCCATTTGAAGAAATGCGTAAAAAGAAAAAAGAACAGCGCAAGCTTAGGAAAAAAGAGAAGAAGATGTCAAATTATGAAGTATGTGAAAAAATAATAAATTTGAATTCTTTTATTTTTGATATTATAATTTATTGAAATTTAAAAAAAATGTGGCAACAGTGATCCATAGTAAATCACCTAAGAGCAGTGCAGAAGTTTGTATCAGTATACAGTTTGATCTATAGAGATAAGCACTTTCTGCAATAATTATAAGAGTGCATAATTTATGCCATAAATTCTGTCCAACAAATGTCATTGGATATTCTTGCTTTGAAATGATGTATTTGCTATTTTGTACTAGTTGTTTTGATTTGTAATATTTCTATAAATTAGAATAATTTACTTTCTGCTTTTGAGATAATGTCTGATGGACTGTAATGCCTTATAAGTAGGTATCTTGTATAAAATAGTTCACTACAAATATATTCAAATCAATCAAAAATATTTGTAGCTTCTAGAAAGTGCTTGCTTCACAAATCAGAAGAATCAGATATTCTTTCCCTTATATGATGTAACTAAAAAAAGATAAAAAAAATTATAACATACCTATAATTTGTAGAATCTGCCTAGTTTTAATTTTGTTTATTGAAATATATACATATTTCTTGTTTATTATTAATATAAGTGAGTTGCTTACTATTCTTGTCTTTATTTCTGATAACTTCATAAATGGCTGAAGAATTTAATATCTAGAGATGGGTTTAGAGTTTTTTTTTTTTTTTTTTACTACTTTTAATATTTGTGTAATTTTTAAATTTTTAATCTAATTTGAGTACGAATGTATGTAGGGAAAAGATCTGATCATTTGAGACCTAATGAAGGTTTAGTAATGAAAAGTGGTTTTAAGTCTGAAATGTTCAGTGGAATAAAACATGTATTCATCAACTTGATTTAAGACTTCAAAACACTTTTCCCTTGACAAGTTCTGTTTGAAGTGTTAAACAGAGAGGATTAATAAAAAAAATTATTTTTATATTTCTTTTGTTAAGTATCGTGTTCTGTAATTTTTTTAAAGATTTTTCTCTTTTCTCATTTTAATTTTCAATTAACAATTCTGTTTTTGAAAGTTTTATCAGTTTGTGTTTATTCAGTTTGGTAGCTTTTACCTGGAGAGGAAAGGTTAGACCTTTATATCTCAGAAACAGAATTTTATTCATTTTCATTCTGACCTTTGCTTTTTGATTTTTATCATTTTACAATCTAGTAGCCAACCCGCAGATTCGTCTCTTTTCTGATTTAATTATTCCATCTTCCATGATGCCTATTCTCAAGGCATATATATAATGTCATTCTATTTCTCCATATTATAGCCTATACCTTTCTTAAAAAAGTGTGTATGAGATTTTATGTAATTGATTTAATTTATCTTACCAAATTCATTGCCTTAAAGTGATAACAAAAATTATTCTATTACATTTTGAAATTACATTATAAAATTCCTCCATATCTGTTATTTTAAGGATATTTTTAGTTTTGTTTTATTTTTCTGGTCTCCATCTAATTTTTTAATGCATCTAAAATTTTTTCATAGATTTCATGAACATATTTTCTTAAACTTGCAAATATTCATGGCTTTGTAAACAAAGAAACATCATGCAAATGTTGCAGTAAACATTAACATTATTTACTGTCATATTTCCTTGGAGTGTTTAATTTGTTTTGCTGTATGTTTTACTGAAATTGTCCATTTCTTTAAAATATTCTTCATGGAAGGAGTAGTTAAAAAAATAAAAATTTGTTACTGCATAAATGATTAAAAATTTAAACTATATGGAAAAGTTAAAATTTTAAATCTAAGTATTAGAAAATTTGCTTGAAAACATTATGCTTAAGAGCGAAAATTGAGAATTTAAAGTATGTAGTGTTTAGTTCAAATATGACTCTTACTACACATTATTCATATATTTAATACTGCAAAATTTCGCAGCAAAAAGCTTTTAAATCAGAAGAAATTTGTGCAGTGTATATAGCTTTTGAAAGAATGGGCAGAATTTACAAGATAATTACGAATGAGGTTATCTTCAAATTCTAAAGCTGCAAGAATAAAAAAGGAATTGTAGGAAGAACTGGTCCTTAACGCAAAGACATCTAAAGAGTCGTTCCCACTGGGGTTTATCTGAGCTAACGGTGACAACTAACGTAGCTGACCCATCTCGAAAACCAGTTTTTTCCCATAGGGTAGCAAGTTGAAAAATCTGAACTGCAGGCATAGTCGACACAGGGAACTGGCTCCGTTAGCTCAGATAAGCCCCAGTGGGAATGGCCCTTTAGAGTGATACATGGTTAAAACTCCAGGGTCATCAAACTTGATAGTTGACCTCACCTCTTCACCCTGGAAAACGGGGGAAAAAACATGACCACTAAATTAGGACATCCTTGTCCTTTCAAACAGAGGCCAATATAATGGCCATTTTGTCCCCAAACAGTTAATGATTTTTACACATTGTGAAAATGGATAACAACAACATGAATATTTAAAAGAAAACCCTCACAATAAAGAAAGAAAAAATCCTTTTAGCTTTAGAATGCATACACATCATCTTTATGTCTTCTGTATCTCTTCGGTTGTCATAGTGGCCTCATCTGCATTTTTCCCTCAAAGTTTTGTTAGACAGCATGCAGTGTCATCTGTTGGTCTTTAAAGAGGGCATCATACATTAATTTTTAGTACAAATAATTTATTTTAAATTGTTAGAATATACTACTGTTTTTCTCCTTCCTTAGTATTTCAAAATCTGGAAAAAGTGTAAGGAAATGTAATTATGTAATAAGATTCTAAAATATGGTCAGTGTATCAGAAACATTGCTTTTGCTCTGAAATTTCTGTGTCATAAATGGTTTTATTCTAAATTCTAAACAACATAATTTTTACTAGAAATATAAGAAAAATGCTTCAGAAAGTTATTTTTACAACCTCTGACTATGTTCTTTAACTCTGAAAATATTACGTTCTACACTTAAAACACCATATTGCCTATAATATCCTCCAATATTGCTAAAATTTTCTTCATTAACCCAATAAAAAATGTAATGTTTTCAAACGACATCACATCTAATTTTTCACAAAGAAGCCTTCCTTAGCTCCTAAGACTACAGGGGAGAAAAAAAGAATGTTGTTTTGTAAACTGATGGCCAAACTACAAAATTTATTCTAGAACAAAGAGGCAGTGCTCTTTCTACAAGAGAAATAAGTGGAAATTTTCAAACTGAAACTAAATCTTCATATTTCTTTGGGTGTAATAGAAATACCAATCATCGATTACAACTACTAGGGATATGAAGAGCAGGAGAAGCCCTTCTTCCTCCTAGCTTAAAACTCTGCTTTACAATCTAAAGGAGTGTGGCACTTTTTTTTATGTTTATTGTGAATGATGTTGACACCCTTTAAAAGAATATACTTTGTGGTATTTTTCTCTTTTTATAATAATACCGTTTGATAGTTAAAATTGTTTCTTAGAAAAATGTCCAATTTTATTGCACATATGTTGCAAAATTTCCAGAATTCCAATTCAGTTTGGATTTGATTGGTATGCATCCAGTTTTTCATCCAATGTTCCTGCATTTCAAATTTTAACTCTGTCATTTCTTCTTTTAATGTGATAGTTAAAAATCTTTTGACTGAATGGGTAAAACTACTAATATTGGAAGTTTGATTTGGTTTTGTAGCCTAGGGAACCATAGGTATTTTCAAATTTTCCTCATGCATTACATAAATATGATTCAATTTCTCTCAGTCGTTTTCAAAGGCATCCTTCTGCTTAGACAAATAACTCTCAAATGCTTCATAGTGTTCAGTTAAACTTTAATATATATATGTATATTATGTTGTACTATGTTTTAAATGATATTAAAATGTTTATGCCTTCAAAATAAAAATTACGTAGAACTAACATTTGTTAACATTTTTTATGTGTATACTGTGTGTTGTTGCCAATAAAGTCTGCTTGGCGAGATTTGCGCCGGCGAAACAGAAAAGTACCTTCTTATGTAATTAACAATAACTTGAGCAACTATACACTCCATATTCAAAACATACAATCAACTACCACTCAGGAATATACATTTAAGTACCATATATTCCGGCACATAACACACACTTTTAATACAAAAATATGATCAAAATTTATAGGTGCACATTATGTGTATATATATTTCATATATATGTATATATATTTCATAGTATTCAGTTAAACTTTAATATATATATGTATATATATTTCATAGTATTCAGTTAAACTTTAAATAAATAAATATATATATGAAAATGAACCTCCTCAGCAATGACTTATCAGAGAAATCTTTTGGGTTACCTTGGAATTTTCTTGGTATGTCAGTATTAAAACATTATTAATTTCTCTAATTAACAGCGTTTTGTTTCAGATAATTTTTAGTATGTATGATGATACTAATTTAAAAGTATAATAACATCAAAATTCTTGATTTTATTTTTATTAGCTGTTCATTAAATAAAATTAGATCACAGTAAAATTTCTTATGGGTACTTTTCCATTTTGCCAGCGCAAGCAATAAAGTTACCAAAAATGGTACAACCAAAGCCAAACGAAATGTCCTCGCTGGTAAGCTTTTATGTGTCATTTTCAAAACAAGTTGCAGCCATTTCTTATCAAATTGATTGTTTCTTTCAACACTGGCATACAATTACATATAATTCTTACCCAGATAGTTCAATTTTATGCCCTAAAGCCATTCGTGGTAATTAGTCAATTAGATGCAATCACATTGCTCATCCGAAAGCGAAAATCTAGAAAACACGAAGTAAAGCACTGCGGTTTTACATAATTTCTGAGTAAGCTATCCGTATGAATTGAAATAATTCTTGCATTTAAATTTGTATTCCAAATTAAGATTTACTTGAAATTAATGTAAATTATTACTAAGAGAATTAGATTTTTGTAGCATAGTTTACGTGAGATGAGATCGCTTGGGATCACATGATATGAAACAGGGAATCAGGATGTTGTACTATGTTTTAAATGATATTAAAATGTTTATGCCTTCAAAATAAAAATTACGTAGAACTAACATTTGTTAACATTTTTTATGTGTATACTGTGTGTTGTTGCCAATAAAGTCTGCTTGGCGAGATTTGCGCCGGCGAAACAGAAAAGTACCTTCTTATGTAATTAACAATAACTTGAGCAACTATACACTCCATATTCAAAACATACAATCAACTACCACTCAGGAATATACATTTAAGTACCATATATTCCGGCACATAACACACACTTTTAATACAAAAATATGATCAAAATTTATAGGTGCACATTATGTGTTGGATATAAAAATGATAAGTTTAAAAATAAGGAAAAAATAAGCATATAAAAATTCATTTCCGCATGTACCTAAATACTGTTTGTTTAAAAGAAATGTCATAGCTTATGAACTTAAAAATTTTCATTATTGGGTAACATGAAAAGTTCGTTACATTAGTCTTCTGTTATGTCTTCAGGCACATAATTGAATTCTGTTTCATCTTCACCATCACTGTTATTCTGATCCATAAATAAATAATCACCTTCCGTTGTCTAGATTATTAGAAATACTACAGTTTTTAAATGACTTTTGAATTTAATTTCAGTTCATGCTTTTATTATCCACTCTCACACTATTTCTAGACTGGTGCACTTGGCATGCACATGGAAAAGAAAATCACTATTAGAAAATATATTTCCTACCAAATTATCATATAGTCCAGCATATAAATTATATATATTGTAATGCACACCTATAATTTCAAAGTACATTTTTTAATTTTTAGGTATATTCACTATATAATATGCTTCATTTTCTTTATGAAGAAGGATGAAAGATACATCATGCTGTGCTCTTATTTTCTGAAGTCGTTCGTTGGAAGATTTTTTTTCTGAGGCTTTTGAACAATGGTACACTGAATTGACAAGCAATAAGGCATCAATACATGTGTGAATGATGTGAAAAGCACAAAAACAGTTTACACAAAAAAGCAGATCACGAAAAATATCACCTCACCATAGTGCATTCCTGCTTAGCAGACAATACAAAAACTTAAGACCCGTTGTTATTTAAAGAAAAAGGAAAAAAAAAAAAAAAAAAAAAGGCACCAAAATCTAATTTCTCAAATAGTATTTTCATTCATGTTCATGAGAAAGGCTGGATGGATGAAAACAGCATAAAATTTTGGATAAGAAATGTTTTGCAAAAGCATCCTGTTGCCTTAAGAAATCCAAAAATTCTCTGAGTTTGGGACATATTCAGATCCCATCTAATGGATAATATGAAGAAATTGTTGAAAGAGTGTAATACAGACGTGGCGGGTATTCCAGGCAAATTAACATGATTAAATCAGCCTTTAGATATATCTCTTAATAAACCATTCAAAGAAAATTTAAAATAACAGTGAAAAACATTTACAGAAGTATGCCAAATGCATCATGCCAGTCTAGAAATAGTGTGAGAGTGGATAATAAAAGCATGAACTGAAATTAAATTCAAGAGTCGTTTAAAAACTGTAGTATATCTAATAATCTAGACAACGGAAGGTGATTATTTATTTATGGATCAGAATAACAGTGATGGTGAAGATGAAACAGTTTTCAATTATGTGCCTGAAGACATAACAGAAGACTAATGTGACAAACTTTTCATGTTACCCAATAATGAAAATTTTTAAATTCGTAAGCTATGTCATTTCTTTTAAACAAACAATATTTAGGTACATGCGGAAATGAATTTTTATATGTTCATTTTTTCCTTATTTTTAAACTTATCATTTTTATATCCAACATATAATGTGCACCTATAAATTTTGATCATATTTTTGTATTAAAAGTGTGTGTTATGCGCCGGAATATATGCAGGGGTTTTTGTGCTCCTGGGAAACCCCGGAATTCCGGGGATTTTGAACTTCTATACCCGGAAATTCCGGGGATCGTCGTTCAAAAGGAAGTAGGAATAATAATGAATTATTTATTTTGATCTGGGTAATTTTGTTTGCTTTGAAAGCAGAAAACGCAAGGTCAGTGTGTGTGGTGAAAACTTTTCCTTTCTTTCTCCAAAGGCAGTGATAATGCATGAAAAGGGGGAAAAAACTTCTTTTTTGTTCTTTCCTTATTGCGAGTTATGACTCATTCCCCCGGTTCTTTTCGGCAAGCAGGCGCGGCAGAAAAAAAAAGGGAGAGACTTCGTTCGACCAGATGTGCGATCACAAGACTCTGGTTCAAAGGTCTTATCTCTCCTGGACGCTTATTCTATGATCACTGGATCTGTCTACAACTTGAGCGAACAATATTGACTCAAAAGAACCGGTATGGACAGCCATCCCAACTTATCGGAGAAAGCCATTCTGTGGTCCTCAGTTGGTGGGCGGGTGGGTCCATTTAACTTTACTGGAAGGGGACAAGGCTTCAAGGAGCTTTAGACCAATCGCAGTACAGACCGAATGACGAAATTTATAACGCGCGCTGGCTGAAGTTCTAGGAATATTCTCCTATTATTTCACTAACTCACACGCTGCATTTGTAGTTCGAAAAAATTGCACAAAACAGTATTATGACCAATACATGCTGAATATGCTGCTATGTTATGTGAAAGAAAATCTCGTTTTTTAATGGGAAAGTTAACGCAGGAATTTAGAGCTAAAAAATAAAGAGTGATATGGGATACCACGAAAGCAATGGTAATAGATAAGAGTAAATGAATTAAGCTTACTTCAAATCCTTTTAGAAATAAACCATTTTAATTATTTAAATTTATAATATGATTAATTTGCATTACAATCTAATAGCAAACTAAGTGTTTTTTTTTTCCCCCCCCCATGTTTACATTAAAATTGTTTTCCCGCAATTTATTTTACAGTTACTATTTGAAAAATATTTCTTTAAATAAGAAATTAGAAAGAAAATATTTCTTTCTTAATATTTCTTCCCTTTTTTTATTTTCTTTTTCTATGAAAATTATTTCTTTCAGGAAAAGAAATAAAATTCATTCGCTATTACAGTATGGCCGATTGCTGCTACATTCAGTTATCAGACACGCATCAAAATGCTTTACTTTAAATAATTTATTCTATAATTAACATGAAAGAAAATATTTTTTCAATATAAAATATATAACCAAAATAAAATTATTCTATCCTGTATGTGTGATTAATTCGTTTTGCAATTTTTGTCACACAATTACTAATATCTTTTTTTCAATATTACATTGCTGTTATTTTAATTTTGTATATATATAAGAACTGCTCAGTTTAATTATTCTTCCTTCTCAAAAGATTTTGTTCTGTGAAAATAATTAAAAGATAGTAATATTTTCACAATGGAAGTACTAAAGTAAAAATAATCAGTGTAGGTCTCCTGCAGTTCAAGTTCCTTTTCAAACCAGCGTTTCGACACATTTTAAATAGAAAACTAATAATAATCAATATCTCTTTTAATATAAAAATAAGAATGCTATGAACAGTATTTTTATTATTTATTTATTTATTTAAGTTTGCAAAGAAACAAAGATTTTTTAATACTATAATAGGTTACAAAAGTACTATTCCATGAACAAACCCTCAGTCTTATAGCATTGTTACTTTATAGCATAATACAATAATAATACAGTATAATTCTGCTAACAAGCCCACCAGCCGCTGAGCGGTAGAGTCGCTGAACGCAGGTAATTTGGTCCGAGGTTCGAATCCCACGAACGAGCTGGCCGGCGTTTTCGTGGCTTTCCCCATGTGTAACGTGTATACGAGCCAGTTTCCCTTAGAAAGTCCTCACTTAAAAACCAGTTTTAAAACGTATTAAAATTACACACACACACACACAAAAAAAAAAAAAAAAAAAAAATGAAAGCCTTCAGATTTTATATTACTTCCAAAGGGCCATTTTTTTAACGTTTTGCGTGTTACCTTTATTTATTAAATATCATGTTTTTCGCACTTAAACCATAAAATTCAATTCAACAGCAATATCATATAATTAAAAAAAAGCATATCTTTAGAATTTCCGATACATAGTCTCGCGCGCTAGAGATGAAAATGTTTTTTGCCATTGCTCGCTTTGAAATCGTTGGGTTTCTTAATCAAAAACTCATAAATGCTTTACAAAATATGATATATGAAATGGATAGTAATACAAATTCCCAGTTAAAATTTGGCCCTTCAGATGCCTCTATTAGGATGGAGGATTACGTTATTCAGAATTTCATGGCTCTAGGTACCGTTGTTTTATCACAGTGCGAGAAACATTCATGCATTCTGCAGATTCCTCATTATTTAATTTCTTTAAATATAATAGAGTGCGATAATACTTGGTGGCAACGATTTGAAAAGTGAAACGCCATTTATCGTGAAACGCCACAAAATGGCAAAACGAAATTAATAGCCCCTCTGGGCTAAAACTTATTTTTAAAAGTATCACACTAATAGTAGTACAATTACTGAAAAAAATATTATAAATCTATTTTATAGTTTTATAATTATTATTATTATTTTTTTTTTTAATTTTATTTTACAGTAGTGTGAATTTCGCGTAATAATGAACGACATTTTTGTGTTCACAGTATTATTCGTAAGGTATTCAACTGTTAGATTTTAAAGTAAACGTAATTCTTGCTGTACATAAATCGAGTAGAAGCTTATCGGATGTCTATATTTGTATTAAATGAAGAAGGTTTATGTGCTTGATAAACTTATTATCTTCTACATTTTTAAAGCGTACAATTACAATTTATATCTATAATTTCAGGAATAGTATAACCTTTCTTTTAGTAGAAATTGCGTTCTTGTTTTCTGAATGTGGCTCCAAATACTCTCTCAGTTCACCCCAAATTAAAATAACTATAAATTTTGGGAATCTGAAATATGCAATGAAAACATCTTTTGGCAGAGCAAAAGCATCAACATATTTTCTATAAATTCGCCACCGATTCAGAGATCTACGACCGTATTCTTCGTTTAAATATGAAAAAATCAGCGGCGAAAACGCATACAAAGTCATTGTCTACTTAGTACGTCAACTAGACAACCCTGATTGACGACGCGGCAACATTTTTTCACGCGCTTTCGACAACTTTCGTACTCAGAGAATATAGGATGTCGGGTAGACCTGTTTTTTACTAGCAGCGACATCTGGCGGCCCACAACTTGCTGTCGACTCTCGTAGCGTAGAATAACCGTCCTGGCGTGGCGCCAATAAGTAGAGAAGGGGGATTTTTCGCCGTATTAGCTATTTGTCATTGATCGCTTTTCAACTTTTTTTTCTCCGCTGTGTAAAATTTTCGTTTCGTTTATTGATGCACGTGTAAATTTTTCGTTTCGTTTATTGAAATATTTTTTTATTTATGTACTCAAGAGAATTTCACTATGAAATTTCTCGATATAAATAGTGATATTTAACAATTAGAAGAAGGTGTCCGTAATGCATTTAGGTGGAATTGGATTGAACGGAGAGATGGTAATGGGGATACCATTGGCACATGGTGCAAAAAAATAAATGTTGCTGGACAAGCATATTGTGTTTTTTGTAACTGACTGCTGAAGTATGGTGGGGAAGGATTCAAGGCTTTCACAAATCATTCTAAAACTGTGACGCACATAACATTCAATGACTTTAAGTAATTATGAAAATTCAAAAAATACTGATGACTTACTGGAGACTGATGCTCGGCCATTGGATATAGTGACAAGAAAAGCACGCCAAGAGGTATTAATAACTTCGTTTATCACCGAGAATTCTCTTTCTTCCAATCTAGCTCCCAATTTAATTGAACTCTGCAAACAGTTGAGCCGCGATCAGACGGCATTAAACTCGTTGGAAATGTCCAGGACTACTGCATGTTATAAGATGAAATATGGGCTCGCAAAAACTATTAAGGAAAATATCATTAAAACTTTAAAGGAGACTCCATTTTCTCTAAATTTGGATGAAAGTACTAGCAATGCTCAAGAAAGTATACTGGCAATATTGTTGCAGTTTTATGACAACAATCAAAATGAAGTTGTAGTTCATCATTTTGCATCTCTAAAGATGGAATCTTGCAATTCAGAAGCTGTTTTTAAAGCAGTTGTTAATACTATTGAAGATAATAATATTCCATGGGCAAACTTAATTAGTGTATTAATGGACTCGTGTAACACCATGCATGGAAAAAAAAAAGGGTGTTGAAACCAGACTACGATCAAACAAAGCACCCCACTTATTAGATATTGATGGTGACACATGTCACACAGCTAATAACTGTCCAAAAAAATTTGCTTCATGTTTTGATAGATACTTAGAAGATTTGTTTGATGACATCTATTTTGATATGAAAAGCTGCAGTAAAAGAGAAAATTTTTTCAAAATCTGTGAATCCCTTGCCATTAAAAAACTTAAGCCCTTGAAGAGACCAGACCATAGGTGGATGTACATTTTATGTGTTTTAGAAAGAATCAAAGATCTGTGGGATGCTCTTATTGCATTTTATTTTCACTACTTGGATAAAACTGATAAAGGGGATTATTTTTCTTATGTTGAAATTGTATACAATAAAAGAAATATTTCTGCAGCTCAGAAAAAAATTGTTGAAGGGGTGTATTCTTGCTTGCATTCCCAACAACTCACAAAGGATGCTTTAGCTCCGAAAAAAAGAATACTAAATGGGTTATTTGTTATGCAAAACAAAACTTTATTGCATATGGCATTATATTCAGCAGTATTACCAGAGTTCAACACATATATTAAATTATTGGAAACAAAAAAAAAAAAAAAAAAAAAAAAAAAAAAAAAAAAAACCAGTGCTTCATTTAATACATTCCAGTATTTATAAATTGATGGCACAGTTTTTCTCTTTTTTTATGAAGCCAGAAAATATAGAGTGAACATCTTATAATGATTTATTAAAGGTTGATGTCACAAATCCAGAATTCCATCTACCTAGCAAAGTAATATTTACTGGTGCAGAAGCTTCCACTCTCCTGAAGAAATTATCAAAAAATCATCCAATAGCAAAATAATTCCAAATTTCTCTGATGAAAGCTTATACTAATACAGCACAGCATATGAAACAGAAATTACCCCTTAAAAATTCATATCTAATTAGTTTTACAGCATTAGATCCAGAGCTAAGAGGTAAAACCAGTACAATATTAGCTTTTGAAGAATTATCATCTTTTATGTCCCATATTTTTAGTGATAATGAAAAGTCAAAAGTAGAAGCTGAAATAAGGTTATTCCAGAGTGATATTGATATCACCAAAGAAATGCTCTACACATCTGATGAAAGTGGAAATCAAGTCAAGTGTACAATTGATAAATATTGGTCTAAAGTTTTTAATTTAAAAGATGATTTCACAAATGATTATAAGTATCCTACATTGGCTAAATTGGTCAAAGCCTGCCTTAGCTGCTTCCATGGCCCATTAGTGGAAAGTGCATTCAACTTGATGGATACACTTGTCACTGACTATAGAACCTCTCTTAAGATTGATTCCCTAGATGCAGTGCAGACTATTAAATATGATTTAATGGCTTCTAAAGAAACCTTATGTGAAAAATATGGCTCAAAAAATCCAATGACTGATCCAATTCACAAAGATCTCTTACTGAATATGAACAGAAGTTGGAAAACATATCAAGAGGACTTAAAAACATGTATTTCAGATGAGTCACCTATAAAAGTCTCTGAAAAACCTTCTACATTAGCAGAAAAGCAAACTGCTTCTACCTCTGCATGTGCAGTTCTCGAGGAAATTTCTTCAACTGTAAATGAGGAAAATAAAAGTCAACCTTCCTGCAATTATGAAGTTCACCACAAAAGAAAGACAAGCCCACAAACATCAGAAAATAAAAAAAAAGCAGCATAAATTAGATAATTTTTTTTTAAAGAATTAATTCAGGTAATTTAAAATATTTACATAAAATGTAGTAGTTTATATGTTTGAAAATTTATGGTTATTAATTTTGCAAAAAAAAGTAAGTCATTGAACTTTTATAATTAGGTCATTCAATACTTCATAATTGTAATTTTTCATTTCTCCCCCCCCTTCTCGAAACTCCAAAATGTCGATAAGTAAGTCTGTAAAAGTTTCAGGGGATTTTTTGGGGTCCCACAAACACCCCTGTATATGGTACTTAAATGTAAATTCCTGAGTGGTAGTTGATTATATGTTTTGAATATGGAGTGTCTAGTTGCTTAAAGCTAGTTCCTGAGAGAAGCAGGTTTAGGGTTTCTCCTGTCCTCCCTACTTTCATGATTATATATCCTATAAATTTGCTTGAGGTAGAAGATAAATAACTGGTTAGCTCAATTTTAGACTGCCAGCCTTTTAACTAGTTGTTTGCATGGTAAGTAATCATAATCATTGGACTCATAAAAAGATTATTTCACATCAACACTTTCTTTTCTTGCAGAAAAATAAATCTGAGAATTATCTTAAAATTTTAATGCAGATAATCATTCCAAAAACTGGGCCTTCATTTCATGTAACCATAAATGATTCAAAAACATTGTTCTGTTTTAAATCTGGCTGTTGCTCTTTTCTTACAGGAGTGCATTGAGTGCAAAAGTTTATGCAGATGCTGACCATCATTAACCGATATAACCTTATATACTTGCTGTTTTCTTAATATTCTGTATTGCACTCTTCTATTTATACTGCATTTTTATTTATTTTTTTGTGTGTAGTGATATTTTTTAACCATTTGAATTTAAAATAAAATGTTTTCTTTTATATTTAGAATTTTTGTTGTCATGTTACCCTATCATCAGCTTTTATTTGTCATATTTATAAATCTTCTAATACATTTTTCTTTTCCTGTAACATTTCTTCTGGCTTATCTCTGCTGTATGTAATTATAATTTCATTTTCTAGATAAGTGATAAAGACTATTCTGCATCAGAAGAAAGTGGTGAAGAATTTTTCTCAAGTATGCCTTATTGTATTTCTTATTCTCTTATTATATATTACCTTTTATCTTAATTTTATGTAATTAAAAAAAAAGATTAAGGCAGCTTAGCTAATTTAATATGTCTATATTTCAGTTGTTATTACTGATCATCTTATCAGTTTATTCTAATGAGAGGATTATAAAAAATATGATGCCATGATATTAAAAAACTATCTGAAAATAAAAAATATATATATTTATCATTTTTCTGATTACTAATTTTTTCAGATAAATTTTTAATGTGCAGTAATAAACAGTTTAATTAATATCACAATGATGCAGCAATAAATGCTTTTTCTAATACAGTATGAAGTCCATAATCCAAACTCGTCGGGACTTTGGCGATTCTAGATTAGGGATTTTTCCTGATTATAGATCATCAATTTAAATCTGGTAAGATGGCATGCAGAAATGATACAATTAAAAATATGAAATCTTAATTTATGAAATAAAGAACAATTATGATCTAAAGGGTATCAAAATTTACAAAAAAAAAAAAAAAAAAAAAAGAGCTTAATATTTATTTGTTTACTTTATTAAACATTTCTTTCAATGTAAGTTGTTTAAGATGCTTCCACAAAAAATTCAAAAAGTTCCTTTTTCTTGTGTCATATATAGTGGACTTTGCCATACTTCTCGCATAATTTTGAGACGGATAGGTCTTTATCCATTTTTTGCAGCAATTCCACTTTTTGTTTAATGGACATTGAAACATCCTTTCACTTTGTAGATCCTTTGGCAGCTCCAGAATTGGAAACTCTTTTTGACATAATCGAAAGTTCAAGCTTAATTTTTATAAAATTGTTCTAACAGTCTGCAAAAAATAATAAGCCAGATCCAATTAGAAGATTAAGGAACAGCGTAATCTGCAACATTAACTGAAATGCCTTAGATAATTTTAGCCTAGTTTATACCATCCGTTATACATTAAACGCGCATGCATAAACACATTATGCGTATGCGCATAAAGTTTGTAGCTTTGAGGTCCGGATTACAGACTTTGTACTGTGTTTGTATTTTTTCAATAACTAAGATTCATCAGCCAACCTCTATCAGTAATTAAAAAATTCCTTTTAAGCTTTTAATTCAAGTTCAAGACCAACCTTTTTGGTAAATTTTTGTTATAGTAAATTCCTCATATAGATACAGTCTTTTAGATACAGTAAACTCCTCACAGACAAAATTTAATGGCTTTATTTTGATTGGCTAAGCATCGGGAACAATCTTTTAGTGAGATTTAAGTTTCAGTCCATGATTTTGCAATTTTAATAGCATACATTTGCTAAACATTTGGAATAATCCTTTGAAAAATTGTTTAAAACATTTGTAAAAAAATAATCTCATGCATGAAGTCTGTAATAATTTGGCTGTTGGAAGAGTAAGCATACACTTTACAGAAGAAATGGGTATGATATAACATCTTTTAGGATAGCATAGTTCATGTTGTAGTGCAAACAAAGTAAAAGGATCTTTTGAGCATTCAACATGTCATATTTTGAGCAAAAATGCTTGAGCTTCTAAACCTCAGCCTTCGAAGCCACAACCACCTTATTTGATATACTTGTCATCTTTTGGCACAGCTCTTCTCCCTTATCAAAGAGATTTTGCAGGGTCACAGCTTTCAGACAATTCAAGCTAACCATATATTGAAATAGCCAGTCTAAGTCAGGTATCTAACAAGATATTGATTCTTAAAATATCAAGAACACTTGAGCAAGTGTGTGGAGTAAGTAAATCAATCCGTGTTTTAGCGTTTCTGTAGCCTTAAAAACTTTTTCCATGCTATTTGCAATACATTCTTATTAATTTAATCAATACCAACAGTTAAAAATGTTTCCAAGATTTTAGTGAAAAAAATCTGTATGGATTAAAAGTCTGCTTGTATGTGGTACTTCCCCTCACTCAAATGTTCATTTCTGAAATGCTGCCAGATATAGATCATATTTAAGGCTTCTGTGTTAAGCTTTTTATATAATATTTAAAAAAATTGCTTACATATACATGCAGTTACAAAATAGTGAATGAAATTTCTTCTCTGATGGATTTACAAAAAATATATAAAACGAAGTTTTATGTCATTGGCATCTAGTTTTTTAACTATACAGAAAATAACTAATAGCTGATTTTAGTTAGCTTGTTATGACCCACTAAAAGGTTATTTTCTATAAATTTCTTCAAGCTTATTATTAATGTGTAAAAATTACAGCTCCATTTTTCTTAGTGATATACTTGTCATCTTCTGGCACAGCTCTTCTCTCTTATCAAAGATTATTTTACTTTTCTTGGAAATATGATTTTGCTAAAGAACCATCACTGGTTTTGAAAAAAAGAAAAGGCGTATAGATATCCACAAATTAAATTAATTCAGTAATATTATCTTATGTCTGCAATGAGTGGGTGTTTTTACTTATTTATGAAAAATCACTTGTTACACTTAGAAGCCTTTCAATTTGAGCAGGCAAATATTTATGTTTTGTATAAGATTGCTTGAAATGAAATGAACAATACAATGAAAAAGTATTTCAACATCAGTTCACAATCACATTAAACACTATGTGATTTTGAAAAATCATGTACTTTGTTATTTTTCAAAACTGGTTTCTTTATAAAGCTAAGCAATTAGTGTTTGATAAATGAAAATACATAAGCTTAGTCAGTTAAATACAATAGGCATATGCACATAATTTGTTACTTTCCAAATTTGCAATTTGGCTTAAATTTTTATTAAGAAATTTGTTACCTAATAAAAATTTAAGCCAAATTGCAAAATTGGATTTGAGATATCATTATTTGATTATTATTTGAGTACTGGATGTATAAAAATGATATGTTACTGATTTTTTTGTGAAGTACCCTCTGCTCACCATTTTGTTCTTCTTACTTTAAAAAAAAATCATATACATATATGTTATTACCTTATAGAAAAGAAACCTGTAGAGAAGAAAATGGAAGAACGAGATGTAAAACAATTAGTAAGTTTTATTTAATAACTTTAGAATCTTATTCCTGTTTTCCTTATCATTAAAATTTGAAATTTAAATATAGATAGTAAATTATGCCTAAAATGTAGTTTATGATACTTACTCATTCAGTCATGTAATTTATGATGCTATGTTCATATTGTAGCATTAAGTTTGTCCATGTGGAAGTGGACTTGATATTGTTAAAGGGAAATTTTTATATAAATTTTATTCAGTGAAATAATTTGCTCCTGAAAAAGTAAATGCCATCTCTGTAGAAACACATCAAGGGGGAAAAAAATCAGTACTAAATAAATGTTTAAATTTGTCAATTATTAATGCTCATATTGATGTGCAGCTTTCTAATGTACCATGTTTCAAAATGTTTTAGCTTAACTCTTATCTGAAACAGTTAATCAACCCAGAGCTCTCCTGTGTGCTTGCCTTGAAAGCTGTTGTTTATTCTTCCATTGTTACTGTTCTGACACATTCTCATTAGTAAATGCCTTATTTAAAAATCATTAGTGGAATTTAGAAGTCTTTATGCTGTAGAGTTTTATGTTAAAATCAATAACCATATCATTTACACATTTTTCTCCCACAGTACAGTGCAATTCTTAGCTGTATAGTTTTATTTTGAAACACCGTAAGGAGTAATATTTATTGCAAATATGTGCTTTTGCTACTTTTTCCTTCACAAATGAATAATGTTTTTCCCCTAGAATTTGATATTATATTTTACAAAAGTATTTTTTTTAATTGTATGTTTCCTACACTTTCTTTCATTACCTTCACAGTAATGAATCAAATAAAATTTTAGGATGTTCATGCTTATTTCATTGTATCTTGTAGTTAAATAAAATTATTCAGTTATTCATACTTAATTTCGCCGCCCAGCCTGTCTACTGGTTAGTGTTCCCGACTGCTGTGCCAAAGGGCTCGGGTTCGAATCCTGCAGAAGGCATGGATGTTTGTAAATGTATATAGTGTGTGCGACATAAAGGCACTCTAAATATGCAGTGAGCTGAGAGTCCTCACATGTGGTTTGGTGGAAGGGGAGAGGGGTGGGAGACTCTTGGACCCATTCTCCTGGGGTGCTGTCTGTCAAAATTGGGGGCGGAACTAAGCTAAATAGCATTGTCACCTGTATGCTGCTTAAGGCTGTTGCAACGATAGGGACCCTTGCCACAAAGTATTCCGTGGCCTTGAGCCGATGTTACTGTCAGACAAGTGACCATAAGTAACAACAATATATTTAATTTCATAACCAGTTCATTATACTTGCTCAGGAAATTGTCCCATTTTCTCATAGAAGAATAGGAAAATCAAAGTTGAATTTCAGTGAAAACTCTGCACCTAGATCAGGAATATTTTGATATTTCAATGTTTCATTTTTCATGAGAGAAAACTATTTTATTATATTTGTCAATGTTTTTAAAATGCAATCCTAATGTAAATGCCAATGTAACAAATGCCATTTACTTTATATTCATATAGATTTAGCATGACATAAAATATTGTCTGTAATATGAAATCTAAAATGTGATGTATTTTTGTACAATTATTTTCAATACATTTTATGAGCAGTTATTTATGAATATGAATATAAAACATCATAATTTTTGTAGGCTGAATTATCTCTACTCTCTGATTCTCGGAGAAAAGATATTATAGAAAATGTATCTAAAAAGAAAAAAGAAAAGAAGAAATCGAAATTATGTGAATCTGAAGATTTTAAGGTTTGCTTCTATTTTACTTCAATTTATAAAATGTTAAAAAAGTTATGTCATTCAAAAATTGTTTTTCTAAATTATGTATGATTATTGACTGGAAATATCAAAAGGGGCTGAAATACCCCGACAGAATTTATTCATACCAGAAAAACACATGATTTTTAATATTTTTTCAGTGTTGACAGAGAATGATAAAATAAATTTTTTTATTTCTTTCCAGTGTGATGTAAATGATCCAAGGTTTTCAGCTATATACACTTCACATTTGTTTAATATTGATCCATCAGATCCTCATTTCAAGAAAACAGAGGGAAATCTGGCATTGATACAGGAGAAGCAAAAGAAATTAAAGCATAAAGATTCTTATAATGATAGTCAGAGAAATGTTAAGAAAGCTAAATACTTTTAATCATATGTAAATATGTGAATAAATAAAATTATTTTTATAGTACCAACTACATATTGGTGCATTTTGTCCTAAAGGGTTGCACTCAAGTTTCAGATATCTGTATTTACATAATACAATTCAAAAATTCATTATTTCAACTTTTTTCCTTCTTTTCTAATCTAAAAAATTTGATGTGAACACCACGACTTCCTTGTACGGAATATTACATTATACACATTTTTCCTGCATTTCATTTAAACTTATTGAATTGAATTAAATCTACTTCTTCGATAGCGCATAAACCACAATAGAATAAATGAACTTTTTAAAATTCACTATATTTATTTACCATAGCGATACTCTGGTGCTAGATTCACTTAACAGCATTACATCTCATTCATTTTATAACTCAGAATGCACCAAAATTATATCATCTGTAGAATTATCTAATCATTCCCACATGTTCTATTCAAATACTCTAATAAATTAAAACGATGTATAAAAAAATTAAACAAATAAAGAAGCAGATTTTCACAGATGATTCAGCACCACTTAACTAATGTGCATGCGTTACTCATAAACATTCTCCTCTGTCAGAGACTGGCAACAATATTTGCTGCTAATACGAAACTCTTTATTTCCTCAAATTTTATTAGAGATGTATTTCTCATTCAGTTCTCACTTCACAGCAAGGCAAAAGTACACAAAAACTCAAAATATCTTCATTAACCTTTTACACGTCAAATGTTCTATAAATGGAACATCAAATTTAAAATTTCATAAAAAAAACAGTTTTATTAATATTGCTTTGTATAAATTATTACATGGAAAGTAAATATGGATTGATGGTTTAGTAGCAATATAATTCTTCTAAAAGAAAAATTATCTTGATAAAAAAAATTCATTATTTCAACTTTTTTCCTTCTTTTCTAAGAGCAAAATTCAGAAATTCATATAAAATTAAAAATTCAACAAATGTTTCTAAAACTCAATGAGGATATTTAAAAAGGATCATTTTATGCATAGACAGTAAGTTATCATAGAAAGATGATTATTATTTTTTACTATGAGGTAAGAAATGCGGATGTTCCAGAAAGGGAACATTGGCATGTAAAGGTATATTTTTTAACATGATGAAATTACTTTGATTGCCATGAGTAGAGGCATGGAGAAAGATTTTTTCCAAATGTGGAAAATAGATGTTTATGACTGTTAATCTGTTTTTTGACTCCCGTATATCCCCCTCCTCACCTTTCACACATTCCCATAAGGGTGTGAAGTGAGTTACTCACAGCTGCTACAGAAAAGCATGTGGCGTTTCTTGATAGGCTAGACGCTAGAGGTTGTTTATGACTCGGTGAAAAAGGCGTATATTTTGGAGTATGGATTTCATTATTTTCCCCTTTGTTTGCTTTTTTTTTTTCTTCCCAGTTTGTGAAGATACGCTACGCTGATAAGATGGCTCATTCAAAAGCATTTCAGACTATTAAAGAAACATTGGAATATTTTTCTACAATATCAGATGATGAAGAGTGTATTGATATTTGTCAACTGCCTCCAGAAGAAACTGGATGTTTGACAGATGAGGAAGATGTAAATGAAGATATTTTTGAGCCTTTTCTGCCAGCAGATGTGTGTGGAAATTCGAAATTTCTAATAAAATAAATGATGATGAAATATCTCAAGAAATCCTCAAGAACCTTCATCTTCAAAGGGAAGGAAGAATTTGAAGCGAAAACTAAATGCGAAAGAGAAAAACATTGGTGAGGGAAAAATTTAAACTTTAACAAAATTCTAGAAACTGGTAGCATTGAAAATATTTGCAAAGTGTTTCCTGAACTAGTTACTTTATCTCCAGTTGAGATTTTTTACAAGTTCCTAACTAGAGAATATTTGCTGCATTTAGCAAATATGACAGGTCTTTACGCAATGCAGAAAGGAAAAGTTTTAGCTGTAGATGAAAACGATAGTGGACAGTTTTTTGGATTACTGTTGTTTAGCGGGTATCATCGAGTACCCAGCGAAGATTTATACTGGAGCACTCAAGAAGATTTATCTGTCCCAGTAGTTTCTTCTGTAATGCCAAGAAATAGATTTCGAAAACTGAAAAAATATTTTCATATTATAGATAATACTAAGTTGGCATTAGGAGATAAGACAGGAAAAGTTTTTCCTTTTTATGAGGAACTGGAAAAAAACTTTCAACAGTTCGGCATCTTCCATTTTAAGTTAAGTATAGATGAATCGATGGTCATCATTTGGCTAAAATATTCATCCGATGTAAACTAATTCAGTTTGGTTATAAAATATGCATGTTGTGCTTTAATAATGGCTATCCATACACAGTGAAAATCTGTAGCAGGAAAAGTTATCAGATGGAAAAATTTAAATTTTAACAAAATTCTAAAAACTGACAGCATTGAAAATATTTGCAAAGAGTTTCCCGAATTAGTTACTTTATCTCCAGTTGAGATTTTTCACAAGTTCCTAACTAGAGAATAACATAGAATGTTGATAATCAAAAACTAACTGCTTCCCACCAATGTTCCATTTATGAAACATGTCATAAATCATTAATTTTTTTTAAAAAATTTTTTTTCTTGTTTCATAATTCTTATATTTGAACTTTAAATCAATTTTTCACAACAAAATGTTTATTTTACTTTCGCATCATAGTTTGGCATGTAAAAGGTTAAAAATTGAAAGATATAGAAAAACATAAAACACCAAATACAGTTAAAACAATTTTTTAAAAAATTTTTTTACAAAATTAGACTGCGCAAAAACAAGAAATTCGGCCAGCAGGCAAATTTTTCAGTGCACAAAACTAAAAGTTTCCTTCTGGTCCCGTGCCCACCAGCGGCCGAGCGGTAAAGTCGCTGAAAACTGGTAGTTCGGTCCGAGGTTTGAATCCCGCGAACGGGCTGGCTGCATGGGCGTTTCCGTGGTTTTCCCCGTGTGTAACGTGTATACGAGCCAGTTTCCCATAGAAAGTCCTCCACGAATGCATCCCTCCCCTTAGGCAGACAGTCCTAGTGTGCTTTGCCATAATTAAGTAAACCAACCCTTCTGGTCCCACTCCACGAAAAGACACTGAAGGTGCAGAAAGACTTAATTCACTATTCTGCAGTAAACAAATATGGCTGCTATGGTAAGAAAAATTAGGCTTAGCCACACTTGAAACAGCTTTTTAAATTGTTGAAAATTCTACAACTATTGCATGCAGATTGATTAAAAGCCTTAATAGGAAGATAAGAACAACATGATTCAATCATTTTAAAGCAGAAAATGTGCAATTTACCAACACATAATAAAAAAACTGAGCTCACAAAAGCCGAGTAAAAGAGTGGGTATATACAGGGTGGATTAAAATTATAGTTCCACTTTGAAATGGTCATAAAAAGAAAACTACTTTACCAAATGTTATCAAACTTGGTAATCTTGAAATGGCAGTCATGGGAATTTATTTTCCGTGAAAAACTTCAAAATTTCACCACCAGGGATGGAAATGGCGCTGTGTGCAATATTGTTAAACAAAATAAGACGTTAAGACATAGGTTTAAAATGTGTTTAATCAATTTCCAAAACCTGTTACAAAGCATGTTCAATGTGGCGTCCATCATTTTCCGAAGGCAAGTTAAATTGTATTACTGCATTCTGAACAGCAGCTCTTAGCATATCAGGAGGAATGTTACGAACATGTCGATGTATCGCATCTTTCATTTACGCCAAATTGTTTAAATTTTTTGTATAAATCATTAGCTTCTTCATGCCGAAAGCCAACTGTAAGCCACTGCAGGTTTTGTCTCATCCCACAATTTTGGTTTAGAAACGATTAAAAATGTTTTAAACCCATATCTTCATGTCTTAGGGTCGAATTCAGGCTTCAAAAATCACAAAATGGAGATCTGTAAGAAAAAAATTTTCAGAACACCGCACATTTGCGATCTCAGATTTTCTAATTGCTAATTTGTGGTTTTAACAGACGAAGTTCTCTGGTACATGGATGGCGCACTCGACTTTTACTCCTTTAAATGGTAATTTTATTTAGATCAATGTTTCTTAAGGGTATACAACATGTTAAACCTGTGTAACAAAAGGTTAAGTTAGATTCCGACCCTTATTTCATTTAACTATATTGCTTACAGTGCCATTCCCCCCCAGTGGTATGTTTTTTAACTTTTTTCTTTCACGGCAAATTAATTCCCATGACCTCTTTTACACAATTACCAAGTTTGATAATATTTGGTCTAGGCTTCCTCTTATGACCATTTGAAAGTGGAACTTTAATTATAACCACCCTGTATGTATATATTTATTTAAATACTTTTGGTGTGGGTGGTTGCAACCAAAAAGGGAGGTGCACAACTACATGTTATAGCAGTCATACATACGAAATTTCAATAATCTGAGGCTACTTGTTTTTGAGTTATGCGACACACTTACATACAGACACCACGAGAAAAATCTCTTTTGAATCCATTTTAATCAGTTTTATAATTCGTTTGGGGGGAAAAAAAGAGTTCTTTATTCTGTCCTTACATACAGATATCACGCAAAACCGTCATTAAATTGTATTCAATAGTCGTCGAAATGAATCGTTGAAGTATGATACCTGGAATTTTTTTAGATTACTAAACTTCCTTTACTTCATATACAAGGAAGTAAAAATCATACTTTATTTTGTTTCAGTTGTACATAAATGCAGTACATTCACATACTACAGTGTGAAATGGCCACCATTTTCCCTGGAGCAATTCCACATGGCAGCAGTTGTTTCTTTCCAGATTATTTAGAGTGCCGACTAAGATCTTGCAAATTTCTAGGCTTCTAATAGTTTACTTTGTTATTCAAATAATCTCGCAAATTTGATGGCTCATATCAAACAAGCAAATTTGGCAACAAAATTTTATAAAGATAATTTGAAGAATCCCAGAAGCATCTCTATTGTTTAGTTCATCATACAGCATGTCCACTAATCGGCCCCTGATTTTAAAATTAAATTACTTCTGAACAAAGATAAATAGAAGAATGAAACAAATGGCATGTTTATATTCAAAGCAGTAAATATCTTACATATGATTCGATACTCACAAATATTGCCAACAGGTAGCGTTGTAACCAAAGAGTGGAGTTCAAGACATTTTTTACGAATTCGTCTTCTATGAAGAGTTATTGTCTCACATCACAGTCTTTTCAAAATGTCCACCTTTTGCTGTACAGAGGTTGCACAAGCAAAGAATGAAAGTTTCCATCACCTTCTATAGTGTGTGAGTAGATATGAATTCACATGCTTCACAGATTCATTTTATGTGTCAGAAAGGAAGAAAAATGTGAGGGTATACTCAAAAAATTGTATATTAAAGCAAACACGTCACACAGATTTTATTGGACTGACCCAGAGCTAGATTAACCATGAAGCAATATATATATGCTTAGGGCACCACAAAAAGGTCGTTAAGGACTCAAGGAAAGGGGGCACCATAAAATATTTAACATTGCAGTTTTACCCTGGAATATATGGTGCATCCAGACTAAGAGAAGGAATGGAGGAAAACAGGGATAAATGCTTATAGGAATGCAAAAGTGCAAAGTTTCGGTATACTTAAAACTGCAGGCTGTGTCAAATTGATCCCAATTAATAAAACCCATGTTGTTATGCTAAAAGTGCACTGCAATTATTTGGCAATGACATTTATTAATTTTTAACATTAAATTGTTATAATAAGTGATAAAAATAATAAGATATTACAATATGGAATATTGTATACAGTTAGTAAAATATACAGACAACTTTAATAGAAATATTTAGTTTCTTATAGTCAAGATTTCAGAGTCATTGGGTCGGCAATGTCGACACCAAATTTTGTGGAGTTATAAAATATTGTTTTCTGGAAGCTTTTGGGGTGATTATTGTCGATATCAACTGTGGGATGAAGGGAGCTCAATAAGAAGGCATTTTTGCTGGTTTTTCCCTGATAAACTATCAAAGTTATATCATCATGCTCCAGTAACAATGTATCGTATAACGCATCTTTACTTTTTTCACAACATTCAGGTACTTCTTTCAGACTTCCTTTCATCATTCCAGTTAAATTAGTGTTCTTCATTTTTAACAAGATTTAGTGCAGTGAAAAAATTATCTGTAGTGATATTTCTTCCTTTATTTTCAAAAGGTTCTATCAAACGCAAAATGACGTTTTCGGACAGAGATAGGTTTTCAGGACATTCCTCATCTTTACCCAAATATGGAAAACCATTGCGCACATATTTACCATCAACATCAGTGGCACTCCAAAACTTGATACCAAATTTATCTGGTTTACTTAACATATATTGTGTGAAACGACATCTGGCTTTAGATGGAAACGGCTGTTCATCAATAGTTATATATGGTCCTGGTTTATAGCAAGTTATCAAATTTTCAATAAATTTCTTCCAAACTTCAGAAATGAAACAGAATTTATCTGTTTAAAGGTGTTCAGATTGTGTAGTTTTTTTGACGAATCACAGAAATTTGAGTTCTCTGAATCTATCTCTTGCCATAGTATCACGGAAAAAAGGATCAAAGACATAGTATCACGGAAAAAATGTGGACCCACAGACTATCAAGCTCTAGATTATATGCAACGTATATACCTCGAGCATACAAAATTGATATAAAAGCATCGAGTTCGTCCAAAGTTGTTGACCATTCATTTTTTCCCAGTTGCCAGTGAGCTTCTTCCTCTGTACAATTTTTGATATGAGGAAGCATAGGCTCATCTATAAGTAGCCTCCATGAATTAATTATATAACCATTGGTCAAAATCGAACAGACTGGTACACTCAATTTATCTTCAAGGCAATGCCAACAACCAGTTGTGCAGTCATAAAGAATCAGATGTGCGCCCATTAGACTACCACATTGGCTATGGTAGTATTGCAATACATTCCATTCAATAGGCCAAAACAAAAAAACATTGGAGAGAAAACATTCCTTGAATACGCTAATCAGGGGCATTTTTCACATATGGAATGATAACGGGAGGGGAGGGAGGTCTGCAACACTGACTACTACTACTACTACAAAATTCTCAGCTGCTCTTCTGTTAACAGGAACAATCTACTGACCTTGAAGTATTGTCTGCTTACATCTGGGAAATGGAAAGAAGACTGAAAAAGCCTTTCCCATTCCAGGAAACATTGAACTGCAAATTTAGTACTTGTGATTATAATGGGTCAAAATGGCCCATTCCGCAGTTTTAGGTACAAGTAATAAAAACAAACAACAACAAAAAAAAAAAAAAAAAAAGATAAGTATTTAACGTATCATATTTTCACAGATTATTATTAGTATAAAAATACGAAAAGTCAAGAAATTTTTTTCAATTCCATTAGTAACTGTTTGATAAAATCAAAAACAAAATTGCTTTTGGGTCAAAATGACCCCATCTACGGTTCTAGTGTTAAGGCCTTTAAATATCTTAATCCGGCTTTACTGTTACTGTCAACAAACAAGAACTATCATCATGTTTTGTCTATTGGCAACACTTTTAACAAAGTTCATTTGGCTGTATCTAACCTCAAAGCATGGCTTTGACCTCAAAGGACTTTGAAGACTTAATTCATGATGGAAAAAATTCCAGCACACATTTCTGAGCACAAACACTCCATGAGGAAATTGCCAAGGAGAAAAGATCCTCTCAACTTTCATTCCAGTATCAACCAAATTGTTAACTGAAGATCCAACAAAATGGCATGAATAAAGACAGCAGATATCCAAAGCATGTTAAATAACATCACCTGCAGAAATACTAAGAGATCTCATTTGAGTGTCTCACAGGCATAAAGATGAAAAATCAAGACAAACAGGTAGCCATTAACAGACACAACTCAAAACTCATCTCAAGTTGAGCCATATCATTAACAAGAAAAAAGGTCAAAGGCCAAGAAGAGAGAGTGGGACAATATGTAGAAGTCTAAGTACAGGGCTTCATAGCCACATTTTAGTTAAAAAAAGTAAGCACCTATAAGCACTTTTCAAGCACATTTTAAGGAAAAAATAAGCACCTGTCTAATTACATTATACACAACTGCATAACCTTAAAAGAAAAATTAGACTTGTAATTTAAAATATGAGCAATGCAATATTTATTAAGAGAATGAGCATTACCTCAACAATGGAAAACAATTAACTTTTTTTTTTTTTTTTTAAATTTTAAATGACAGTTCAATTTACAGAATTAGTTTACGAGAGAAAAAAAAAACTATGCAGAACTAAACTATATTACAAGATTTAATGATGATATTTCAGTTGAAAATATAGAAAATAAATAATAAAAAGCCATATTAATTGCATTCATTTGGCACCTAATAATAAATACAATTTATTTTTCCACTCATATTAATATTTAAATAATTTAACTTAAATCAAAATTCTGAACATTTTCTAAATTTTCATTGCATAACAGTTTTCCCTTAACATATATTCCAAGCAAAGTAATTTAAGTAAAAAAGAGGCACATTTCTGAAATCAGAAGACGGGAAATTGCTTCATCCAGTCATCCTTTAACACTAAAAGCTTAACTAACCCGCATTCTCGGAAATTCCCGAATATTCCAGATAGTAACTGGAAAAAGAGGAGCGAGGGAGATTGTAGCCGTTCTTTAGATTTCTCGGCCAAATAAATGATTTTGACGTTTCGATATGTGCATCATATAAAAATAGACCAACGGAACTGAGAAATATTCTGCTTAGAAAGTACAGTAAAACTCTTTTAAGTGTTCATAAACAAATCTCAGACTGAACATCAAAATTAATTATCAATGCAAAATACCGCAAACGTTATTGCGCAATATGTGCGGCATAATTCTTCAATATGTTATATTTCGCAATCGGAATCAACACCTGCCGGTATTCGGAGAATAAAGAACTAAATAAAGGGAAAAAAAAAAAAAAAAAAATACTAGTAAAAAAAAAACTGAAATGTTTCAGATTTTAAATTACGTCCAAAGGGGCGTTTTTTTAACGTTCTGAGTGTTACCTTTATTTATTAAATATCATGTTCTTTGCTCTTAAACCATAAAATTCAGTTCAAGAGCAATATCGCAAAATAATGTTAAATTAAGCATATCTTTATAATTTCCGATATACACAGTCTCGCGAGCTGGAGATAAAAGTATTTTTTTTTTTTTTTTTTTTTTTTTTTTTTATATATAACGTTGCCATTTCTCGCTTTTAAAGCATTGAGTTTGTAAATCAAAAATTCGTTAAAGTTTTACAAAATATAAAATCTATAATAAAACAAATTCCAAATTTGGGATTTCAGATGCCCATATTCGCAGTAGGATTTCGTCATTCAAAATTCGATGGCTCTATGTACCATTGTTTTATCACAATGTGAGAAATAGACAATCATTTATGCAGATTTTTCATTATTTCATTTCTTCAAATATAATGCAGGACTCTAACATTTTGTGGCAACAGTTTGAAAAGTGAACCGACGTTTATGAGTCCGACGCAAAATCGCAAAACGAAAACAATAGTCCTTCAGGGACAAAGCCCCTTTGGACTAAAAAGAGAAAGAAAGAGACTTACTAATCTGGGGTGTTTCTGATTCCAATTTTCAAAAGACTGTATTAAATTTCCGGAATAGAATCAATCTTCGCTTGGGTTGGGTAGACCGCAAAAACTTTGTCCTATTCAATCCAGATTGGACAGTGACGAAAAAAAAGTCCGCTGCTTCAATATTAGAGATTTTGCGGAGAAACTCCCAATCTCCGTACTGTATAATGTATTGGCAAAGAAAATGAAATTATTTTGACTATTCGATTACTTTCCTTTTATTTAAGCCATTCCGAATATTATTCCTTAGAAAGCTAATCTGTGTAAAAACACACCCATTTTTGGAAGTTTATCTATATTTCAGTAGTTACTGCAACTGTATTATTATAAATATTCATACATATGCTCATAATATAAGCATAACGATCATAATAAACACGAATATGAACTGACCACGCGGAACGAGAACAAATTATTAAAATCTTGATAAAAATTCAAACGTGTGCAGTATTTGGGTGGGAGGAAAAGAATACTAAATGTACCGGAATTTTCTACCGTTTTCAATTCTTTGGCCAATAGAACGACGTGCACCTGTCTGTACTCTCGCGCGCACCATAGGTTACGTTGATGCAGAGGAATGGGGGGAAAGCAATTTCCGGGAGTATGATTCACCATCTGACGTTGAATATAAGGAATATAAGGATTTAGTTTCGGCTTTGGTACGGGGAAAAAATGCGCGTTCATTAAAAACAAAGGATTAAAAAAAAAGCACTAAAAGCAAAAAAATAAGGGCTTTAAAGAAAAAGTAAGCACCTATAAGAGCCTATATATTTTATTTTCAAATATAAGGACTTATAAGCACTTGTAAGGATCGCTACGAACCCTGTAAGTAGCTCTACCATGGCAGCTGACCATACGAGGCCCCTAGTTATGTATAATTTAGAACTGAGATTATGTGCACTTCATTTATTTTGAGGATTTTTCTTTTTCACGTTTCTCAGATTCTGTTAAGATCCAGACAGATGTTGTTTCCATTACTTGCTACCAGTGATTGTGACACTAAATAATGATCTTCAGTCTTGACAAGGCAAATTGCTAGAAGATTCTGGAATGGTGGTAATAATCCTGGAACCAGTGTATTGCTGAACAAGGGGTGATTATTTTGAAAGACTGATGTTTAAACTTAGATCAACGATGTATTCCCCCATCAAAGCTAGTCTAGGAAATTTTTATTTATCCTTGTAAATATAGAAGTATAACTTTTTACTACAGAAATACTAAAATTTGAAAATTTTCATTTACCATTGTTAAATTTTCCATGGCTTTTACCCTCAATTACGAGGACAAGCATTATCATGCAAGAGGATAACCCCACGTGACAGCATGCCAAGTTGGCAGTTCTTGACATTCTGTCTCAGTTTCTGCAATATGGCACAATACATGGCAGCAGTGACAGTCTTGCCCATAGGTAGCCATTCCAATACTAGTGGACCATTGATGTCAAAGGCGCACATTAACATGACTTAGTAGCTCTAGTAGATGTGAAAACCTTCTTTAAATGTGGGCATGAAGAATGTCACCATTCCATGCTCATGCTTTCGGTGGCTGTATTAAAGTGATGGCACCATGTTTCATTAATGACAATGATCCTTGAAAGGAATTGGTTCCCCATTTCATGGTACCGCATGGAAAGATGTTGCATGGAAACAGACATACAATGAATCTTTTCTGCTCCTCTGTCAAATGTTTTGGCACCTATAGCACACAAACCTTGCGGTATCGCAACTTTTCGCGCAGTATTTATTGTGTGCACACTTCCTATGCTCATAGACATTTCTTCCACTATTTCTAAAGTGCTGATTAGCCAATTCATTTTCATGAGACGATCCACATTTGCAACTGCTTCCTGGGTGATCACCACATGTACTTGACCAGGTCGTGGCCTGTCGTCACTGCTTTTTCCACTATGAAAATCACTACACCATCGGAATACCGATCTGTGTTTCATACACTTCATACTTTGTATTCGATGATAGATTTCAGAACTCACATTTTCCGATGTAAAAAATTGCACGACCGCATGTTGACACCGTTTGGAGGCATCCATGATACATAAAATGCCTTTAAACGGGCTTCGACGTTATCGCACAATCGTTTGGTGGGATCTGATGATATCACATGCATTCCCAGCACTCTGTGCCCTTTATAGGGGCATGCGCAGTCATCTTTCTCTTCAAATAGCGGAGTTATTACAGCAATGCCACTTTCATTTGAACGGCCTTTATATAAATCAAGTTCCCCCTTTCCCAATTTTATACTTTTCACTGGTATATTTCTATTAGATAAGTGTTGCATTACATTGCATTACTAATGAAAACTGCTGCTTCTACTAAGTAATACAAAGTACTGATATAACACAAATTATAATATGTAGTAACAGGTTTTCCACTGAAATTCAGATTTTAATTTCCTTTACTTTTTCATGACCAAAATGATCAATTTTCTTGACCAAGCATAATGAAGTAGTTATCAAATTAAGTATGAATAACTGATTAATTTTGTCACATAACTAAAAACATTACAAAAATTTAATTTTCCTTACTTATTATCATGAAGTAAGTGAAAGAAATATTTACAGAAAGTATGAATTAAATTGTTCAAAAAAGATACCTGATTTTTTTAAATATTTCTTTTTAGAATTTGCTATTAAATTCTTGAAGAAACCATTGATTTTGCAAAAGAAATTTGTAACGGTAACTCACTCATATTCAATATTACTCTTATGATGTTTTAAAATAAAGCAAAAGAGCTAAGTTAACCCTATGAAGTGAAAAAAATATTGAATTATTCTAATTAATGTACAAAAACATTTCTTAACTATATTACTCATTTTTGAAGGGTATTTACATTAACAGAAGAGTGAAATGCAGCTTATAAACAGTACAAAGGAAAACTACAGGTTGATAAAACTGCAACAGATTTTCTGAAAGGAAAACAACGATTACAATAACTACTTTTGATTTTTAACTTTCTTTAATTTTTAGTAAAAGTTCCAATTCCTCTTAACTTTTTAAAAATTTTCAATGAATTTCCCGGATAGTTTATTTCCTCAACTTTGTAAGTGACTTTTAATTTTCTTTATTTTTTAGTGAAAGTTCCAATTCCTCTTAACCTTTTTTAATTTTCCAGATAGTTTATTTTCTTAACTTTTAACAGGTGGGTAGAACCTGATATAAACAAGAGCAACACATCATTCAAACTTTTTTTTATATATATTAATAAAAAAGCAAATATTCATATCAACAGTTCATATAAATTTACACGCTATTTATGTTTGAATTTCTTCTTCTTGAAGCGATTTTTGACACCTTTTGACTCTTCTGTATCATCATCGTCTGCATTACGATGTCTTCTCTTCTTATCTTTACCTTCGAGTTCTTTCATTTCCTACAAAATGAGATAAACACAAGTCACCACATCTAAATGTAGTTCTATATGACAGCAAAATATACCATGCAATTCACAATGAATTGTTAATTATTTTTAAATCACTCATGCTATGACTAGAAATTTAGATATCTACACCATTTTGACCAGGGTTGGGTTTCTTGCAGGACAGAAAAAGAAATTAAAAATGATGCACCTATAGCAGTGGTGGTGAACCTTTTTGGAGCTGCGTGCCCAAAACCTCTTTGATTAAATCCCTATCCGAGAGCGTTTTACCATGTTTTGCAAGGCACAGTGAAATTTGACAGCTGGCAATTGTTAAATGATTTGTTTTAGATAGATAATTGCAAAAACCAACTTTCTGGTAATTATAATTCTTCAACTTTCCTTCAATAAACAACTTCCGCTCAGCTTCATCAAATTTGGCAACAATCTTGTGGCTGGTGCTAAAGTGCTGTCTGACACTAGATGGGCGACACACAACACTTTTCCCACACGGAATGCATAATGCTTTCCTACTGCATACCTGCCAACCTCTAAAGATAAAAATTCAGAAGATTTCTCCCCCAAATTCAGAAGAACACGAAGAATTAATATCATGCGCTTTGATATTAAAAAAATAACAATTTATACAAATAGAAAAAAGAAAATTGTACTTACATTAGTAAATCTCAATTAAGTAGTAACTAAAAAATTTATTAGGAAACATAAAACAAGAACTTAATGTTACACAAAAAAATTATTGCAATGAATTTAGAGTGCATTTTTTGGCTTTAGCCAAAAATTCTTTGGAAAATTTCCTGTCATAACAATTAGTTTCTTCATAACATTTAGCAATTAAAATGTTTTCTAGAGTTTTTGGTGAAATTGAAGAACGAAACATAGTTTTGTTTTTCTTCACACACTGAAAACTCTCTTGCACTCAGCATTACTGTGTGGAATTATGAGAATAGCACATAAAACTCTTGCTAGTCTATCATATTTTGATGTTCCACAGCTCTTTTTATTCTTTTTAAGGTACCAACGAGGACATCAAGTCTATCTTCTCCAGAAGTGGCAAAGTCTTCAAACTGTGCAGCAGAAAACTGGTTCTGTAGTTCATCTAAAGCATCATTATGGCATTCATTTTCTTTAATTGTTAACAAAAATGGAAATTTATCAATAAAAAAACGAATCTTTTCAAAAGATGAATTTTCACTTTGTTTCAAATTTGCCACTTCAGCATTTAAGAGAACTTCATTTTGCAAAGGAAACTTCCTTACAATGTAATCACAGGCTGAGGAAAAGTACTTTCTAACACATTGAAAAAATTCTTTTTCTCATGATCTTTCAAAGAATTTACAAGTTCCCTGGTTTGATTTCTAATTATAAGATCATTGTCATTCTTTTGATTTGCCAAACTATTATAGGCAACACGAATCAACATGCTGTTTTTCACAACGGACGGTTTTACAAACTTAGTATAAAGTTCTTTCCAAAGATCATTAAGAATTTGGATAAGCAGGGGAGATTTTGGCGAAGCTGATTGTAGAAGGGTAGTTACACTTTCAAAAATCTTAATGGTACTTAACACAAAACTACAATATGCTTTGTTCAAATCCGAGGAAAGAAGATAGAAAATCCTTTCCTCCCGGCTAATAGAAGACTGTTTCTTCTTCCCTTCAACTTCTTTAACAAAGTTGACATTTGAGGAGTCTTCTAAGCATTTTCTTTTTAAAGGGTTTGATTCTGTGTGTTGGCTTTTCCCTTTTAAAGCATTTTGATTAGAAGCAAAGTTGGTTTTCGGAATCTTATATGCTGACAAATTTGATGGGATCTGTGGTTTCGTTTTGGTCTCTTCATGGAAATATTTTAGCAATGCATCCCACTGTTCAATAAACCTTCCCAGCGCTCTGCCTAAGGATAACCATCTCGTGCATACATGTTTCAGAATCTTTCTCATTTCACCAGAGCACACTTCTTGGAAATTCTTTAGGTTTTCTTTCCTTTTTACACTTTTTTCCAGATAGAAAAACACATCAATCAGAAGCTGGTCAATATTTAATGGTAAAGCAGCTGCAGCTTTTTCTGCTGCCAAATTAATTAAGTGGCATGGGCATCCAATAACAATTAATTCATTTTGTTCTTTTTTGAGGAAAGAGGCTACACCACGACACCTTTTTGTCACCCACCACGACATGAGCATTATCTGCACCAAATGAAATGCAATCTGATATTGCAATGTTAAGTTGTTTCAACTCATTAATTACCAAGGAGGCAATATTTCCCCCGTAGCGTCTCCGTTTAACAATGGAAGATGCAAAAGATGAGTTTTCATTTCATTACAAACATCACAGAAATATGTGACAACGATGGGGTAAAGCTTCCAATCGCTGTCGTTGCTGCCATCGATTGACACCGAAAATGCTGAATTCTGGAGTGCAGCTATCGTTTTACTTTGTGCATCACAAGCAATTTCGTTCACAATAGAAGATGTTTTCGTGCGAGCACAAGCATATTTCTGAGCAATCTTGGAGTCGGGAAACATACGTCTGAAAAGTTGACCGCTGTGATTGGCAGCGCATAGTGGCACGTTGTGTTCGATGAGGAATGCAGTAAACAAACACTCTGCCAAAATGACATCGGCATCCGAATTCGTAGCCTAATTTGAAAAAAAATCATCCACTTTCTTGACGTTGTCGAAGCCGAAGCATTAACTTCATGCTTTTTAGACTTAACATGCTTCACAATGTCGCTTCTTCCACCGTGACTTATTATGAAGTCACACACGCACACATTGCAAAATGCATAGTTATTTCCTTTGAAGGATTCTTTAATTGTTGGAAATTCGGCTTTGTAGGCAGGCCAAAAATATTGAGAATATGGTTTTTTTTTAACTCATTTCGTAACAATGACGTATTAACAAAATTCGTAGCACGTGCAAACAAACAAACAAACAAACAAACAAAAACAGAATGCGACAATCCACGCTAAAAAAATAATCTGGCGTCCACAAAGAAAAGAGTGTGAGAAACAAGTTCAGCACATTGGATTGGCTGGTTAAGCGGCGAGTTGGGAGAAACTGCAGGTTACTGGATCCGAAGTAGTCGGTAGTTGGCAGTAAAACACGATGCAATTGGCGAAAATCGCTGAATTGGCGAAAAATTCTAAAATTTCGACAAAAATCACTAAAAACACTTGAAAAAGTAAAAAAAATCATAAAAAATGGATTACGATCATAAAATTGTAAAGATAAACGCATTTTCGTAAAAATTACGAAAAATTCGTAAAAGTTGGCAGGTATGCTATTGTGTTCAATAGCTCCAAATGATTCTGTCCAGGTCTCTTCAAATGATCTTCCACTATCAATGTTTAATTTTGCCTTTTTTGTTGGAGTCATTTGTGAGGGTTCAAGACCTGGAACATAGAAAATCTATTTAGCATTGAAAGTATTAAAGCTCACTGGCAGTCTGCAATAAACTTGAATTTGTTTAGCAAACATTAGCTGCTTCAACTCTGGTGTATTCTTTGCCATGTAACAAGTAATATGACTGGCCCAAATAATTGAAATATCATAAAGTGGGTCAAAAAAATATGTGTATCATTTCTATGGCGATATATGAAAATCTTATATCTAGGCTTAAGCCCTATTCCAGTGACATTATGTGATAAGTAAGCAAGTGAAATGCTCAAGAACAGACTAAAACACTTATTTACGAGGGTTGGAACTTTAATAGTGGCAACTATTTATTTACAAGGAATACAAAAGTGATTCATGTCACCATGTTTTACAGTTCTTCAATATAGTCGCCAGCATTGCGTACAACCCGTTTCCAACGATGTGGAAGTCGCAGAATACCTGTAGCAGCACCTGTTTTGTTGATAGTTTGAATGGACCAGTCTACTGTTGCAAGAATCTTAGGAACAGTTTGGAAGAGAGTGCCACGAAGTGGTTCCTTCATCTTAGGAATTCATCTTAGGAATTAGTCACAAGGGCTTAGATCTGGGGAGTATGGTGGATGGTAAAGCACTTCCCAGCCCCATCGCTTGAACAAATCAGTCACAGCTTGTGCTGCATGTGGCCGAGCATTGTCATGCAAAATGAGAGGGGCATTCTGCAGAAAGTGTCGCCGTTTTTTTCTCAAAGCTGGTCGGAGATTATGCTCCAAAAATGAGCAGTAATACTGCGCAGTGAGTGACAGTCTGCTGTGGGGGAATGGTATGCATTGGGATGACACCATCACAGTCGTACACGAGAATCACCATAACTTTCACATTGCTGGGGTTCTGACGAAATTTAGAACATTGTGGTGACCCGTGATGACGCCATTCGTTTGATTGGTGTTTCAGTTCTGGCTGGTACGATCAGGCCCAAGTCTCATCCAGCGTAATGATACGGAGTAAAAAAGCATCTCCTTCGTAGCACTCCAGGTGGGTTCGGGCAGCATCGTATCGTAGCCATTTCTGCATTTCCGTCAATTGATGTGGAACCCATCGTGAAGCAATTTTTCTAATGGACAGGCGTTCCTTCAGAAATTGCAGCACAGTCGTATGCGCTAATCCTGTTTGTCCGGCCAGCTGACGAATCCTTTGGCGGCGATCACTGTCCATTAGTGCGGCAACAGCTTGCACGTCTGCATCGCTGACACTCGGACGACCTGGCCGCAGCATGTCTGCCACGTTTTGGTGTCCTTCATTGAATGCTTTCACCCATCTTGCTACGGTTCTGTAAGGCAATGCAGATTCCCCGCAAGCCTCTTGATGACACTGTTGTGCTGTACGACCTCTGGCACATTCAATTTTTATCCAACATCGTTATTCTTGTTTTGAAAACATCCTGACAACACTTACTTTAGACCGCGAGCTAAGACAAGGATCCGTTCTTCGTGTCACTCCGCATGCTCGTGACGTAGGCAGGACGAGTCTTTTTGCTGAGAGGTAAGGTAGGTATGTAGTTCACATGTGGTATACGCGATATTCTTTGGTTTCGTTGCGTAGCGTTTTTTCAGCTGTGTTGCCACTATTAAAGTTCCAACCCTCGTAAATTACATAGTATCATTTTATTGTGATTATTTATTAAGGAAGTAATATTTTAGTCGTGTACCGGCTGATGAGGCTCTGCGTGCCATAGGTTCGCCATCGCTGACGTATAGGAGGGGAAATTTACTAATAACAGTTTAATTTATTTGGAAATTTTTTATTATTATTTCTGCAATTATTTTTTATTTTGTTATTACTTTTTTAATTATCATTTACTTTCCCTAAAACATCTAGCAGAATGTATGGTAGAATTCTTACAGATTTACAATATGTTATACTGTGTTGTTGATGTAGATTCACTTTTTTAATAATTAATTCAGTTCTCTTTTCTTTTCTTTCTGAATAAATATGTTAATTTCCTATTTTTACTGCTATTATTAACTGAAATTCAAAATCCATCCAAAAACTCATAGATGTGAAAGCAGATTCCAAAGCAAACTATGAAAGCATACACATACAAAGCCAATCACAAAAAAATATATGCACCCAAAAGGAAATGAAGGATGATCATGAAATTTAACATGTATGTAGTGTATCAAGAGATAAACAAATGATAACCAATTTAGAACAAAAGATAATTTTATTACGAAGTTATAGCATGAAAAATGTTACAAATCAGTTAGTATAGCCACTTCTGCCAGCTATACAAGCCAAAACACAGCGTGGCATCAAATCACGTAGGTCACCTATGACGCCCTTTGGAAGATCATGCCATAATCTTTGCAACTGGGCAGTGAATTCATCAATATTCCAGCTGCAATGGCCTTCCAAGCATGTCCCAAAGTGATCTATTGGCGAGAGGACTGGTGACGTGGCAGGCCATGGGAGTATGTCATATCCTTGAAGACATTGTTGGGAGAGCAGTGAAGTATTAGGATGAGTATTATCTTGCTGATAAATGGCACCTGGGCAACTTGATAGCAGTGCAACCGGCATTACAATGTCGTCCACGTAACTGTGAGCCATCATAGTGTCTTGAAGGACAACTAGATATGACTGTGTGTCCTAACAAATCGCTCCCCTACTGTCATATCTTGTGTAATCACCATATGCCCCTCGACAACAAATGCCAGACTGGACTGCTGGACTGGCTGCCTCAACATGCATGTGCGTTGGTCATCAGCACTGAGACTGAATCGGGATTCATCACTGAAGGTCACAAGTCTCCAGCGATCACACTTCAATTTGCCCGAGAGTTCAGGAAAAATTCAATCGACATTGCCTATGATGTGGGGTCAGTAAAAGGCATCTCAATGGATGTCGGCCAGTCTTTTCCAAATTATTTCCCTTTATACCAAGGGATGCCTGGAAGGTGGGAAGTGGCTTCAAATCGATGCTAGCGATGTTGTTGCACAATCATAAGATATGACCGCTCTTATGATTATGCAATCCACGCACTCATTTGTGTTCCTGGGATGCCCTGATGATTGTAGACTATCTTTCTGTGATCCACTGTCGCCAACACTGAGCAACTACCATATCGTTCTGACCAAGGTAGCAGCCGATACACCTGTTCAACCAACCTGCCTCTCTAAGGCCTACTACAGATGGAGGACAAAATAATAAGAACACCTGTGAAATAATGGAAAATCTTTATTAATAGAGGGTTGGACCACCCTTTGACTGAAGTACAGATTGAATGCAACGTGGGATACATGCACAAAGGTCTGGGGAATAGTCACATGGGATAGATTTAAAGGAATATTATGCCATTCCTCCTACAAAGCAGTCTCTAATTCTGAAAGTCTGGATGTAGGTGGATATCGAGAACAAAGTTTGGATTCCAAATATTTCCATAAATGTTCAATAATATTCAAGTCCAGAGACTGAGGGGGGCCAAGCAAGATGTTCAATTGCATTGTCATGCTCTTCAAACCATTCTTAAATACATCTAGCAGTGTGGATAGCGGGCGTTGTCGTCTGCAAAAAGTGGTCGCTCCCTAGAGAATACAGTCTGGACAAAAGGGTGGACATGATCCCCTAGAATGCTTAGATAGTGATTGGATGTGATCCTCCCATGCAGAATAACAAGTGGCCCAAGACCGCGCCAAGATAATGCACTCTATACCATAATGGCGCCATCTCCATGCTGCACAGTTGGCAAAAGGCAGTCAGGATGAAATGCTTCTTTGGGCATTCTCAGAACATAAACATGTCCGGTCATCTGAAATAGGGTGAATGACGATTCATCTGACCGTATTACCTGTTGCCACTGCTGTGGGGGGCCAGCCTTCGTGATCTCTGCACCATTGGCGTCACTTGATTAGTTCACTTCATTAGTTGCTGTCACCAAGGGTTTACAAATTGCCACTCTGCCATAAATGTTCGCAGCATGAATTTTCCCTTTGACAGTTTTTGTTGAAACAGGGTCCTGGAGATGAATGTCCATTTCGGTGTAATCTAGGATAATGATTGCTTGTGCTTTCGGGCTACTATGCACTTCAAGACCCGTTTATCCCTATCAGCCAGCTTTGACTTTCAGCCAATGTTGTGCTTTAAAGATATCATCTTACCCTCTTTCATGTACACTGTCATAACGGCTAATACCCTACTCCTTGCACACCCACAAGGTTTGCTGTTTCCGTAACTAATGCTCCACTTAAACGCGCTCCAACTATCATTGAACTCTTTGAAACTCTTTGAAACAAAAATCATTGAACAACTTTGAAACTCTGACAGGTCTGACATTTCAACTTCTCACAGACAGTTCGATCGAAGCATGCAATGCAGGTGACTGCTGTTGAGAAACTGATACCTTCCTCTTCACGCTCACTAGGTAGCAGACTTCTGTTGCAGGTGGCGCTGCTGTACTTCAGGTGTGAAATATACTTTTTCACAGGTGTTCGTATTATTTTGTCCCCCATATGTATATGCCCCTATAATATATGTCAACAAGTAAGTCCAGCAACTGTTTGTACTGCTGCCAGTTACGTCTCAGAGACATCTTTAGTTAGTGTCCATCCAAGCCAAGAGATTCATTTGAATAGCCCTATGGTAAGAGCAATCGTACTTTTAAACTCTTCCAGCTGCATATCTCATATGCACATAGCATACTTACCCTTGTCTCATTAGCATCAAAATTTAAATCATTTGCATATCTCTTGCCAGACTACATTCCTACCGCGTTTTCATGATTATGGCTCGATGGAGGCATATATTAATATGATGTGGTTCCCCTTTTGCATATACAACAGCCTGCATACATTTGGGGAGATTTTCCACCATTTTTTGAGAATTGGCCATAGCAATTGACTTCTCGGCATCCAACACAGCTGAAGTGAATGCTTGCAGCGAGGATGGTCGATTTTTCTGGCTATGTAATCTGCATTCTAATTTGCTTCAAAGGTGTTCCATGGGATTAAGATTGAGGCTCTGAGAAGACCAATGCAGTTTTTGAACACTCATTTCATCAAACTTCGCAAGTCTCATTGAGTAACGTAGCAGTTATTCTGCTAGAACGGAAATGAGCCTTCCAAAATATGCATCAGAGTTTTATTACTACAGAAAGTTACTGTATGTAGATAAATGAAGCTGAATGCATATTTCTGGTAATGTATTAAATGGCAGTATTCTATAAAATACCTAAGCATTTTATACAATGCCTGGCATTCTTAGGCAAAGAATAAAACAAAAATTATTGCATAGGCAATTTATATAACACCTAGGCATTCTATAGAATACAAATGCTATTTAGCCAAAATATGAAAAAAGGTCATGATAAAGCATTATTTAAAAAACATACATTTTTCAAAAATACAAATGTTACTTTGAAAAAAGAATGAAAAAGTGCCACTTTTATTAAAAATACATAAAGAAAAATGAAAGTACAAAATAAAATTTACACCTTTCTTGTTAAAGAAAATGAAGTATGAAATTACAGAATGAATGTATTAAATGTATGGATATTCAAAAGGAACCCGAGAGATGTATTTAATACTTTGCCAGTTTTTCATTTGGCATTCTATAAAATGGTTTTATGCATTGCCAGCAATATATATAAGAAAATATTAAAGTTGGTAAGCAATATAAAAGTGTTATATATGAATAAAATATAAAGATATTACTATTAACATTTTGAGGCAGGGGCTTTGGCAACTCTAAAAGCCTTGAAAGGACGGTGTATCTTGAACTGAATGCTCCCCCCTTTAAGAAATCAACAACAAAGATCCTTGTAATTCTTGTTTAATGGATTCTCAGAGGGGTGCATCTGTGTCACAAAAGGAAGGAAAGTATAGGAATTAGTGACCAGACTTCAAGATGCCTTTCGTCATTGAGGGAAAATTTCATATTACAGTTGTTCCAGACTGAGACTACTGCACGTTGTGCAGAAGGAACTGTGTAAACTTCTGTTGGAAAAAAATTTATTCTTTATATTATAATACATTACTTTCATTTTTACATAATTTTGTTTGTATTTTAAATTACACTGCAAAATTACGTGTCTTTACTAAGTTCATACAATAATTATTTCTGTCATATCTTTATATTAATGTTATGTCACAAAACTATTTCAACTATTTGATTATTTCATAGACAATTTAAAATTTAACTATTTGTTTTGGTATATATTATCAAATACAGCTATATCTTTGAACTTTCTTCCATATAAGAAATAATTAAAAAATAAACGCTTAATGCTATAGAAATGATTAATATGAAAGTTCAATGGAACTGTTAAAATTATGCTCTACAGGCGCAATGAAATTTTAATTTTACATAATTATTAAAAATCTGATTGATAACAAACATACTACTTGAGGAGGAAACTTTTAACAAATTAGAATATATATGATTTCATTAAAAATTATTTTGTTTTATTGTAGACTGTTAATATTCCAATGTCCAACTACGTAAGTGTTTCTAATTTAAATTCAGTTCTTTTCCAAAATATGTACATAATAAAACAGAAGCTCCAAAACTATTTTTTAGAATAATATATTTTAATTTTAAAAATTAGGAAAAAAGAAATATTATTTAATCATGTACAGTTTTATACTGTTTATTGAAAATTAGTAAGTGATATATTCAGGTATTAATAATAGAATCAATTAAAAGTAATTAAAAGTGCCAAATTATTTAGTATGCAAACCCATAATTCAAAACGTAAATTCCATTTGTCTTTTTATACTAAATTCCCAGCCTCATTTAGGGAAATGGTTCTCTTGGGTATCAAAATTAAAGTAATTTCTTAGTGCAAAATGTTTTTCAAATTGAACGGAAAATTGTTTGTCGTGTCTGAAAAATTGCGGGACAAAAGTTACACACTTCAATGTTGTATTATATTATTCTATACTTTATTATGCTACATAATTTAGCACATTAAGAGAAATTTCCAGATAATGTCAGGTGCCCGGTCAGCAAAAATCTCTTCTGTTTGAAATCGTTGTCGCATGTGAATTTTTCCATTTCCTCAATTGTCTAAACCAATTTGTTTCAACTCCAGACTGTCTTTGTAGCAGCTTCGGCATCAACCGTGGCAGCATATTTTACGTGGAGAAATTTAAATTCTACTATATATTAGCGAGTATCTTTACTAGCAATTACTGAAAAAAAAAATTCATTGTCAAGTCAAGCGAATTCTATACCAACACAGTTGAATTAACTGTTTTCCCCCTTTTCTGTCGAAAATTTGGCAGCTATTCATTGGTTTCATTAAAACCTTGGTCATTATGCTGTATAATCAAAACTATTTCATAACTGAGTGACCAAGGAATTTTTTTCTGAGCGTAGTTGCTGAGATAGGTTGAATGACAAAGGCTCAATCAGTTAAAAGGTCAAGGTTCAGAAATTCAGATGGGGAACATGTGTTGTCTTAGAACAATGATTTGTACATTATTTGAGAGCTTTTACACCCTGTTTGTTTCCTTGGAACTCAATGGACAGTGGCATTTCACAAACGCTGCTCTAATCCATTCTGAATATCTTATTTTAAAATTATTTTACCATGAAATTGAGACACTAATATGGAGGTACCTTATAAAATGTGCCATCAGTACATCGGTAATCTAATGGCTAGATGTGAACCTCAAGGAGAAACACAATGAAGAAATTCCTCTCCTCTACAAAGGCAAAAGCTTTCAAACTGATTGATTAGTTTTAGTGTATTTATGATTTCCAGGTTTCAGACTGAAATTGTAAAGCTATTCTTGTTTCTTTGACACAATGGATAATGGATATCCTTTGTTTATCTAAACTCTAACGTTTATCTAAACTTTGTTTATCTTTAACGCCATGGCGCGCAATGAATTGGAAGTTGATCTGTCAGCACTATCCTTATCTTCACGGCAGATGTTTTTATTTTATTTGGCTTGTAATTCCTTACCAAATGTAGTACTTCATCTCAATGTACTCTGTCTTTGATACGATTTAAATCAAATTCCTTGTCATTATAATTCGCTTCCGAAAGCGAAGAAAGTGACAGAGGTTATTGAAAACGAAAAAATTTCGACTGACAAATTAGTCGGTATTCTCGACACAGCAATTATAGGACTTGAACAGCGGAACTTTGTAACTGAACAAGAAATTATGTCTGTTTATAGAATTAAAGAGAATGTATTATCACATAAAAAAACGAAACAAATTAAACAATTTACATTGAAAGAAATGTTTAATAAAGTAAACAAATAAATATTAAGCCTTTTTTTTTTTTTTTTTTGTAAATTTTGATACCCTTTAGATCATAATTGTTCTTTATTTCATAAATTACTGTTTCATATTTTTAATTTTATAATTTCTGCATGCCATCTTATCAGATTTAAATTGATGATCTATAATCTGGAATCGCCGAAGTCCCGACGAGTCCGGATTAACGACTTTTGACTGTATATATAAATCTGTAGCATTATCTCTTCACTTAGAATCAACTGTAGTCTCACAAAACAAATCTTCCTTTTTCATATAAATTTTCTGACTACACTATTTTTTTGACAGACATGTGGCCCAAGGATCTTTATGAATTTATTGATGTGGCCCTCCGGCATGAAAGGTTGAAGACCCCTATTTTAGATCATATGGGTGAGGCAAAAGCTTTTTCAACTTTGGGACTTAAACATGGGTTTTTCCTTTTCCATATTCCCGTAAAGGTGCTCGAAATGTTTGGCAGTTATTATACAATATGAAATTTTACTAGATATTTCATCAACAACAACAAAAAAAGAAGTGTGAATGAAAATTAATTTAAGGTGACATTGTAACAGTAAAATAAAGTTCTGAAATATGAAAAAGCTTAATTTAGAAGTCAAACAACAAAAATCAGTGTTATATTTTAAAATTTTCACAGGACTAGTTTTGATGGTTTTACCGAACCATCATATCCTCAGCTGCAAAAGCGCAAATGAACGAGATAAGATATAATGATTAGATAAGATAAGAAAGTCTGGACATGAGATAAGCTACTGGTGCCATCTGGTGATGAAACCAGAACTAAACCATAATTTCTTTAAAGGCTGAAGGCAAAGATAGATTGGAATTAGGGTCATTAACTAGAACAGAAAGATTTTTTTGAATGTGAAATGCCTTTGGAAAATCCAGTTCACCAAGAAGATGTCTTTTGAATAATTTTTACAGCAGAAAAATTGAAAGTGTGAAAAATTTAAAGTGTGTTTTCTGCAGCCAAAATTATTCAAAAAACATCTTCCATTGGTGAAGTGCATTTTCTAGAAGCATTTCACATTCAAAAAAATTTTTCTGTTCTAGTTAACGACCCTAATTCCAATCCATCTTTGTTTTCAGCCTTTAAAGAAATTATGTTTTAGTTCTGGTTTCATTAACAGATGGCACCAGTAGCTTATCTCCTGTACAGACTTTTATCTTAGCTAATCATTGTATCTTATTTCGTTCATTTTCGCTTTTGCAGCTGAAGATATGATGGGTCGGTAAAACCATCTAAACTAGTCCTGTGAAAATTTGAAAATATAATGTTGATTTTGTTGTTTGACTTCTAAATTAATATTTGTTCAACATGTTATTGTATCTTAATTATGAAAAAGCTTATTGGCAGTATTGATGGAAACAAAGAAAACAAATACAATATGCATGTCTAAAGAAAACCTCATTAAACATTTAAAATGAACCTCCAAAATACTAACCTTGTTAGCAAAAAGTTGTGCTTCTGTTACTCTGTCTAAAAGAACCATTACTTCCTCTGTTACTGTTGGATATAAAGGAAGCTTTTTGTCTATCAGACTTTCAATTTTTTGGTATAATTCAACATCATATCTGTAAGAAGATTACAATTTAAGTAATTTTGCATGTTATAAAATTAAGTGTCCTATAAACTGAACAAAAGAAAAGGAAAAATCATTCTAATGCTGCGAAGAGAAAACTTTTTCTATCTGATCACTTTTTAGATACAAACTATGAATTGCTTTATTCAAAAAAATTATATTTAATAAAAACATGAATATAATTACATTATTCTGATATAAAATTATATTTTAATTACTGTACAAACAAATAAATTACGGTGTACACCTTTGAAAGTGTTGCATTTTTGACAACACAGTTTTAAAATAGCAATTTGAAAATTTCAGATCACAGCACACTTGCTCGAAACAGAGATTGTAATTAAAAGTTTAAAAGGAAAAAATAATAATATACATGAAAAATATTTTTTATATAAAAAAGTTATATAAATCTTATACTTTTCTTCTTAATAGAAAATAATGACTGCTGTTGACAACTAATAAAATTAATCTTTATGGCTAAATAAAATTAAAACTCACCTTTAATTTCAAAAAGCTCTAATTTTTGTCCCTGCATTTCTCTTCAGATTGTAATACAGTATGAAACAATAAATACCAAAAGTATATTACAATCTGAACAAATTTACAAGAGAGATGCAAACTATACATTACTACTATAAAAATTCATTAAAGTCTTTTATTTGTAACGCAGATGATAGTGTACGAAGCAGAATGACCCAAATCACCCTATTCGAGTGTTACAAACCTGTTTCACTTATGGTATTTAAATAGTTGCTACAAAATATTTAAAAAAGAACAAATAACACATCGTTCAATAAGTCCCGGGACTAACCAGCAGATGGTGTAGTAATATCAACCTGACTTCGTTGTTCGAAACAATTAACCTTCAAATGACACATGTCTGATTTTCATGGCCTTCGGACCGGAAACAGCACAGCTACTATGGTGAAAGTGATACTACTTGTTCATTTGGGGACAAAATGGAGAAAAATTAATTTCGAGTGTTGATTAAACATTGCTATTTAATGGGCAAAAATACCGTCCAAGCTCAGCAATGGCTTGAAAAATCCAGACTCTGCTCCATCGAAAACAACCATTTGTTGTTGGTATGCTGACTTCAAGCGCAGTCACACGGATACAAATGATGCGGCACGCTCGGGTAGGCCAAATGAAGCAGTCACTTCGGAAAATGTGAAACAAGTGTTGAAAATCATGATGAATGACCGCAAAGTGAAAGTTTGTGAGATTGCCGAGATCATAAACATATCAACTGGAAGTGTAAGTGTGATTTTACATGAAAAGTTAAACATGAAAAAAGTGTTTTCCAAATGGGTGCCACGTGTACTCAAATTGGAACAAAAGCAATAACATTTAGATGATTCACAGAGCTGTTTGTCTCCAGAATCGAAGAGGCAGTCAGCTGAGTGGCGTGCAGCCGACGAAGGCTGTCCAAAGCGTCCAAAAACGCAACAGTCAGCTGGCATCAGTGTTTTGGGATGCGCGAGGTATAATTTACATCGACTACCTTGAAACGGGAAAATCTATTAATAGTGCCTATTACAGCGAGTTACTGGTGCATCTGAAGAACGAAATTGCAAAAAAAAAAAGACCACACATGAAGAAGAAAAATATCATCTTCCATCAAGACAATGCCCCTTGCCACAAGTCAATTCAAACATTGGTTACATTGAACAAGTTGGGCTTCACTCTGCTTTCCCACCCACCATACTCCCCAGATCTAACCCCTAGCGACTACTGGTTGCTTGCTGATCTGAAAAAGATGCTCCAGGGAGAAAGATTTGGCTCAAATGAGGAAGTCATAGCTGCCACTGAAGCTTATTTTGTGGACGAGGACAAATTGTTTTACAAGCATGATATAGAAAAGTTAGAAAATTGTTGGAATGATTGCATAGCTCTTGATGGTGATTATGTTGATGAATAAATGTTAATTTTGTGAAATGGATGTTGTTTTCTTAGTTAGCCTCGGGACTTATTGAACGATGTGTTAAAATTATTTTAAATGATTAACTTCAATGCTGTATAAAGCAAAGCACTTCTATAATATCTAAAGTAATTGAAAGAAATGAATCAAAGGCATTGCAATCAATAAATAAAAATATTCATTGCTAACTGGTAAATAATTACCTAATTATATCAGGCATGATTTTATTGAAAATGAAAATAATAATACCACTTCAATGTATTAATAATGGTACTAATAATAATGTTCTCTAATGCACCCTCTTCCAAAGACAGTCAAAATTGTCTGAACCTGTAGTGCTAAGCCTTAGAGAGGTTTTATTAACTTTAACATAAAACACATCTTTATACTGAATGCTTAAATTTCTAACAAAACCTTTCATTAATATCATTTGATGCAAATTAAAAAAACTTACAAAATTATATAACTTTTATAGAATACTAAAAATATAAAACGACACGAATTATATATCAATATGTATTTATGTGTTAATATAAAAAACATCTAAATCAAAATACTAACTTTAATTTGCAATACTTCCTTAATGCTTCATTTTAATTTGGCTATTTTTCCTTTCTGTCCTAAAAACAGTTACTGCTTATAATAGCTGTTTCTATAAACTGTCATTTCAAAATGAATCCAATCCATAGCATATGATTCTTACATAATGCTCATAATGCTAACAATAACAATGCAAGTACTTGTATATATGCTTCATCAAATAAGATTTCAGTTTAGAAACCAAAAGTTTTTAATAGCACACCGGGAAATTCATTCAAATCACTCTGAACCCAACTTTCATTTCGGACATACCACATTATTGCTCTTGTCAGGTTCCCTGCCAACATGTCACTAATTACCTCTCTTCCATCAACTGTATTGTCATAAGATATAGAAAAGATAAAAATGAGATCAAGAAAAAGCTATCAGATTGTACCCATTGCAATGTGTTATTCATATTAAGATTGTGCTCCTCAAGAATAAAGAAAATTTAAAATCAGCATGACTGCTAACACCAAGTTCATTCTCTCTATAAATCATGTTCACCATTCTTTTGTAATATTAACTTCTACATCATTACCCATACATATATTTCATCTGCAAAAAACTAAGCCTTATTAACAGTGTAAATTTATTATAACACATACTTACTGTGTTACAAATGTGATTGATTTCCCTCCACGTCCAGCTCTAGCTGTTCGGCCAACTCTGTGAATGTAGTCTTTAGAATGTGAAGGAATATCAAAGTTTATAACCACATCTACATGTGGAATATCTAGACCTCTAAAAGAATAATTACATAAATTCAATTTCAATGAAATAATAGACTACGAAACTGTATAGCACAAAAAGAACAAAGGAGTTACTATACCTGCTAGCTACATCTGTAGCTATTAATATTGATCTTGATTTAGCTTTAAATTTTTGAAGTGCACCTAAACGTTTTGCCTACAATTACAAATCATGTATCAGTCAGTCATAAAATAACAAAAAAAAAAAAAAAAATTTCCAGTTGAGAAAACACACAAAGCATTCTGCAATGATGGCCTAAAATTAGTTTTATTAAAACTAATATTACTAATTACATTTTAAAAATTCTTTGTTTTAACGCTATTATTAGAACACATTTTTAACATCTTTAGAAAATACTGAAGTACTAGCGGCCAAGCCCGCCAGATCAGTGGGCAATAGTAAAAGCAAAATTTAGAAGTTCTAGGTACCACTGAAAAGCAAATGTATAAAAACATTTCAGTACGAATGAAATCAGTTTATTCTTTCCAAGCAACAACCAATTTATAAATAAATTTGTTACTTACACACCAGGAAAAAAAAACTGTTGACACTTCGGTTAATACGTACGATGTCATGATTTAAATTTAATGTAATATAACAACATTTTCTCAATATCAATAAAAGAATTAATGTGGCATTAATATATCATGTCAGTTATACTAAACTGAAACACAAAAGTTGTTAACAGCAGCTATTTGTTTAAAATGCTAACATAATGAAAAATTTTTGACATACAATGACATAGCATGCAACCGTGTGCTTTCTGCAATGGCAGAATATAATCTTATATAATAATAATATGTTTAAAGTTTGGCAATGGTATTATTATTTCATATTTTGTAAAACTTACAAATTTTTTATTAACAAACTCTGCTACATAAAAGTGAGCAGTGGCAACAATTTTCGATGGGAATGGTCAAAATGGCTTCCCAAGAATTTTTAGAATCGGGAATAATATATTTAATGTTTGGCAATGCTTTTCTTGTTTCATAGTTTGTAAAACTAAGACATATTTTATTATTATATTCTACAATTTGAAAGCGAGCAGTTGCAACACTTTTTGAAATAAAGCAGGTAATATCTCCAGCGTGCCAAACTGTTGCCACTCGGAAAAATTAGGGTGAAACTTAGCATTTTTAGAGTTTTTAATTACTGTTTTGGCTAATTAAAGTCGTACGAAGATGAGATGAGTCAAAATGGCTTCCCATGAATTTTTGGCATACGAGGGTACCTCTCTCAAAGTTCAACTCCCCGCCATCCCAATAATGCCACAAACAAACATACAGACATGCACAGATTTTAGCAGTATAGATGTTGATTTACAGATTGCACAGATTTTAGTAGTATAGTGTTGATTTTAGTAGTACAGTCAAAAGTCGTTAATCAGGACTCGTCGGGACTTCGGTGATTCCAGATTAACGATTTTTCCGGATTATAGATCATCAGTTTAAATCTGGTAAGATGGCATGCAGAAATTATAAAATTAAAAATATGAAACCGTAATTTATGAAACAAAGAACGATTATGATCTAAAGAGTATCAAAATTTACAAAAAAAAAAAAAAAAAAAAAAGGCTTAATATTTATTTGTTTGCTTTATTAAACATTTCTTTCAATGTAAGTTGTTGCTTCATTTTATGTGTTAATACTTTCTCTTTAATTCTATAAACAGACATAATTTCTTGTTCAGTTACAAAGTCCCGCTGTTCAAGTCCTATAATTGCTGTATCGAGAATACCGACTAATTTGTCAATCGAAATTTTTTCGTTTTCGATAACCTCTGTGTCACTTTCTTCACTATCGGAAGCGAATTATAATGACGGGAATTTGATTTAAATCATATAAAAGACAAAGTACATCGAGATGAATTACTACAATTAGTAAGGAATTATAAGCCAAATAAAATAAAAACATCTGCTCTAAAGATAAGGATAGTGCTGACAGATCAACTTCCAATTCATTGCGCTCCGTGGCATCCCCCCCCCTGCGCAGAACAGCGTGAAATTGATAAACAGATTTCGGAATGGTTAGAAAAACAATCCATTTTTTGCAATTCCACTTTTTGTTTCATAGACATCGAAACATGCTTTCCCTTTGTAGATCCAGCATTGAAAATTCTATTTGACATAATCGAAAGTTCAAGCTTACTTTTATAAAATTGCTCTAACAGTCTGCAAAAAATAAAAAGCCGGATCCAATTCGAAGATTACGGTACAACGCAATCTGCAACATTAACTGAAATAGATAATTAGATAATTTTAGCTCATACCATCCGTTATACATTAAACGCGCATGCATAAACGTATTATGCACATTCTTACGCACATGGATAAACACCTATGCGGATGCGTCAACGCAACGCATGCACAGAAAGTTTGTAGCTTTGAGGTGCGGATTTTAGATCATTTCACATTATGGGTGCCCGAATTAACGACTTTTGACTGTATAGATGTTGCACAAATTTTAGTAGTACAGATTTAAGCTTGATTTGAGCAAAAAAAGATTTTGAACACAAATTTTCATTCCTCCAATCAAATATTATAAGATAATGCGAATCTGTAATATTACCTGACTCAGCTTGCCATGTAAAGGAATGGCAGTAAAGCCAAGGTTTCTTAGCAGAAAAGCAGTTCGTTGAGTATTTGCGCAGGTAGCACAAAATACCATGATAGAATCACCTGGTAATTCATTTAACACATGTACCAAATACACATCCTAAATAGGAAAGAATATTATGTTACATAAAGCATTTAATTTAAAAACATATATTTTATAATTCATAAGAACACTTTTACAATTATCAGAAGTCTGTAATTTTAAAATTAATAAAGTATACATTTTTTAATAAAGTACACATCACTCTTTTTTTTTAATATCAATTACTTGTAAAATCTCTTTATAGTATCTACCAATATAAAGCAATGGTTTACTAATTTTCACATTTTCAGTTTTACCATCTAATAATCAAAAGCAATTTTGAAGATGTCTGAACAAAATAAATGAATAATTTGATGGAAATAATAAGTCTTCTTTTTAAACTTATATTAATATTTGAAAAATTAAAGAGTTTAAATGCATAATAGTAGTATTTTATTTACTGTTTATGCAATGCAGATACAGTGCCATTTTTACAAACTGCCAATTTATAAACTATTTTAATGAAAGTTACAAAGGTACAAAGTTATAAAAAATGTAAACCTTTTGGAACAGGCACATTTAATGTGCCAACTTGTGTGTAACCGCAACGTGTTGCTGAAAATAAAACTGCAGATTTAATCTGCCTTCGCCTCCAATTTTCCTGGTAACTGATTCTGAGTTTGAATATATTACAATCCTGCTCCTGACATATATATATATATACATTTTTATGCAAAAGTTTTATTTAAATAAAGAAAAACAGCAAGATTATTTATTACTTACTTTATGCTTTAAAGGAATGAATAAATAATATTGTTGTAATTTTTCAACTGTTTGATATTTCCTTGAAACTTCAACTTTAACAGGATCTGTAAGTGATGCCCTTTGCAATTTTTGAACCTAAAATAAAAATACTGAAAAATGAATTTAACTATATAAAAATTATAATGCACTTTTTAACAGTAACCAATTGAATTAATAACAAAACATACTTTCTGAGTCATTGTAGCTGAATATAAGTATGTGTTCCTTTCTCTTGGTATTGCTTTCAGTATTTTATCAACTTCTTGCTCAAAATCCATATCTAATATTCTGTCAGCTTCATCCATGATCTGCATAAAGTACATATTTTAATGCATTCATTTAAACAAAGATGGAGAAACAGCTTCAAATCACAACTAATTTTCACACAACAAAACTTTAATTTGAGAATTTTTTTTTTTTTTTTTTTTTTTTTTTTTTTTAAATTCAGTTAAGCATAAAATAACTGCCTTTACAAAAAGGATGCCTTTTCATGGACATACTCTCTAAGAAGATTGGGCTTATACATTTTCATAATAAAGAGCGTTTCAAAAAGAAGCATACAATTTTAAAAATCATAACTATTCAGCTTTTAATCTGTTTTGATCAAATAATGTATAGATAGAAAAAAGGAAATCTCAAGTTTCATGCAGTTCAGTAGTGGTGGGGTAGCGCCAAACACTCTTTCATTGTTTGCCATTTCAGTGTTTGTCAAGATGGTGACTGCGTAACAGAAATTGTCATATGTTCTAGGCTTCACAAAGGATAGTCCATAACAACTGTTCAGCATATTTTTTTTAATAACTAGCCTGGTGTTCAACATGGCATTTCTGTGGTATTATCCACAAAGAGTATCTGAAAAAAGTCAAATCCTTCAAATCCTTGACAGTAAGGTGTACAGTGAGATGCTAATCTGTGTTTATGCTGCTATTAAGGAAAACTGAATTCAGAAGCAAAAAGGTAATGTTCCATTTAGATAATGCATGTGTCTGCATTCACTGGCTGTACTTGATACGGACTCGAATGGGATTTTTTGCCACATAGCCCCAACATCCTCCTCCTCATCACCATATAGCCCCAACATCGCTCCTTCGGATTTCTACCTTTTTTCACACCTGCAGCTGCATCTTTCATTGTGCACAGAACATTGGAAATGAGGTTGATCTGTTTTTGGACTCGCGACTACCAAGTTTCTGGGCCAAAGGCTTTAAAAAACTACCAAAATGTAGGCAGAAGATCATAAATTTTGATAGTGATTACTATCCGCACTAAAGGTACTGCATTTTTTTTATTATTATTTTATTTTATTAAGAATGTTTTTTGGCAGGAAATTTTCATTACAACCAGATATTTTATGCATGTACTCAACTGTCAGGAACTTAAAATTCAAACAGAGCACTAATGTTCACTTATAAATATGCTTTAAATACAGGTTGTCAATATATCATCAAATGAATATACAGTCAAAAGTCGTTAATCCGGACACCCATAATCCGAAACGATCTATAATACGGACCTCAAAGCTATAAACTTTCTGTGCATGCGCATATGAGTGTACGCATGCGCATAATACGTTTACGCATGCGCGTTTAATGTATAACGGACAGTATAAGCTAAGCTAAAACTATCTAATTATCTATTTCAGTTAATGTTGCAAATTGCGCTGTTCCTTAATCTTCAAATTGGAACCGGCTTATTATTTTTTGCAGACTGTTAGAGCAATTTTATAAAAGTAAGTTGGAACTTTCGATTATGTCAAATAGAATTTCCGATGCTGGATCTACAAAGGGAAAGCATGTTTCGATGTCTATGAAACAAAAAGTGGAATTGCTGCAAAAAATGGATAAACACTCCTTTGTTTCTTTAACCATTCCGAAATCTGTTTATCAATTTCACTGTTTATCAATGTAATCTAATAATCTGTTTATCGATGTCGCGGAACGCAATGAACTGGAAGTTGATCTGTCAGCACTATCCTTATCTTCAGGGCAGACGTTTTTATTTTATTTGGCTTATAATGTTGTATTTCATCTCGATGTACTCCATCTTTGATATGATTTAAATCAAATTCCTCGTCATTATAAATATCACGAATACAAATTAAACAGTTTTCTGGTTGCAATTTTCTAATTTCGACTATGCGTAATATATGCTTTACGCATGCGCGCGTTGAAAGAAATGTTTAATAAAGTAAACAAATAAATATTAAGCTTTTTTTTTTGTAAATTTTGATACCCTTTAGATAATAATTGCTCTTTATTTCATAAATTACGGTTTCACATTTTTAATTTTATAATTTCTGCATGCAATCTTACCAGATTTAAATTTATGATCTATAATCCGGAATCGCCGAAGTCCCGACGAGTCCGAATTAAAGACTTTTGACTGCAATTGCTTGGCATCTTTAAGCACACACACAAAGTAAAAAAAGAGAGAAGGAAAAAAGAACAAAGATGCAAAATTTGTAAACACAAAGTCATACAACTGTAAGGATTTGGAAAAAATTATGAAAAATTCACAAAAGTATGCAGACTTGTTAACTTGTTAACTTTGTTGCATTCTAAGTAACGCATATCTCTTTAAACATTTCTAAGCAGATATTTGAGCATTTCAGCCAACTTTTTTCTTATTTCTTTTGCCTCAGCAAACCTATCCTTCTTCACTTTTCCAGTTTGCCTTTACATGTTCATCCTTTTAGATTAGGTTTCTCAAGGATTCAAAAACCAAGGAAATATTTTCTTTGATTTATGGACTTCAGTGCAAGCTCACTAATGTGAATGCATTTATTTCACTCCATTTGCAAACTTCTGAAAATCAGTTTAAACATATAAAGTACATATACATACATACTTAAAATCTTGTAACTTATAAAACAACTTTCAAATATTTTCCATTTTTAGTTTAAAACTTCAGAAATGAAATTCTGATATTTTACTTAGGCATATGAAAAATAAATATATCTGGAAAAAAAAGACAGGAAACTAAATACAGTACAAAGTCTTTAATCCGGATTCATCAGGACTTCGGCGATTCTGGATTAAGGATCATGAACTTAAATCTGGTAAGATGGCATGCAGAAATTATAAAATTAAAAATATGAAACCATAATTTATGAAATAAAGAGCAATTATGATCTAAAGGGTATCAAAATTTACAAAAAAAAAAAAAAAAAGCTTAATATTTATTTGTTTACTTTATTAAACATTTCTTTTAACGCGCGCATGCGTAAAGCATACATTACGCATAGTTGAAATTAGAAAATTGCAACCGTGATATTTATAATGACGAGGAATTTGATTTAAATTATATCAAGATGGAGTACATCGAGATGAAATAATACATTTAGTAAGAATTTTAGTAAGAAAAGATTTCGGAATGGTTAGAGAAACAAAGGAGTCTTTATCCATTTTTTGCAGCAATTCCACTTTTTGTTTCATAGACATCGAAACATGCTTTCCCTTTGTAGATCCAGCATCGGAAATTCTATTTGACATAATCGAAAGTTCCAACTTACTTTTATAAAATTGCTCTAACAGTCTGCAAAAAATAATAAGCCGGTTCCAATTTGAAGATTAAGGAACAGCGCAATTTGCAACATTAACTGAAATAGATAATTAGATAGTTTTAGCTTAGCTTATACTGTCCGTTATACATTAAACGCGCATGCGTAAACGTATTATGCGCATGCGTACACTCATATGCGCATGCACAGAAAGTTTATAGCTTTGAGGTCCGTATTATAGATCGTTTCGGATTATGGGTGTCCGGATTAACGACTTTTGACTGTATATTCATTTGATGATATATTGACAACCTGTATTTAAAGCATATTTATAAGTGAACATTAGTGCTCTGTTTGAATTTTAAGTTCCTGACAGTTGAGTACATGCATAAAATATCTGGTTGTAATGAAAATTTCCTGCCAAAAAACATTCTTAATAAAATAAAATAATAATAAAAAAAAATGCAGTACCTTTAGTGCGGATAGTAATCACTATCAAAATTTATGATCTTCTGCCTACATTTTGGTAGTTTTTTAAAGCCTTTGGCCCAGAAACTTGGTAGTCGCGAGTCCAAAAACAGATCAACCTCATTTCCAATGTTCTGTGCACAATGAAAGATGCAGCTGCAGGTGTGAAAAAAGGTAGAAGTCCGAAGGAGCGATGTTGGGGCTATAAGGTGATGAGGAGGAGGATGTTGGGGCTATGTGGCAAAAAATCCCATTCGAGTCCATATCAAGTACAGCCAGTGAATGCAGACACATGCATTATCTAAATGGAACATTACCTTTTTGCTTCTGAATTCAGTTTTCCTTAATAGCAGCATAAACACAGATTAGCATCTCACTGTACACCTTACTGTCAAGGATTTGACTTTTTTCAGATACTCTTTGTGGATAATACCACAGAAATGCCATGTTGAACACCAGGCTAATTATAAGCTGAATAAAATAAAAATATCTGCCCTGAAGACGCCCCCCCCCCCTGCAGAGCAGCATGAAATTGATAAACAGATTTCGGAATGGTTAGAGAAACAAAGGATATGCCTTTATATACTTTTTGCAGCAATTCCACTTTTTGTTTGATGGACATCGAAACATGCTTTCGCTTTGTAGATCCTTTGGCAGCTCCAAAATTGTAAACTCTTTTTGACATAATCAAAAGTTCAAGCTTACTTTTCATAAAATTGCTGTAACAGTCTGCAAAAAATAATAAGCCAGATCCAATTTTAAGATAATTAGATAATTTTAGCCTAGCTTAAACCATCCGCTATACATTAAACGCACATGCGTAAAGGTATTATGCGCCTGCGTAAACGCATATGTGCATGTGTAAATGCATAAGGCATTAAGCTTGTAGCTTTGAGATCCGGATTATAGATCATTCCAGATTATGGAGGTCCGGATTAAAGACTTTGTACCGTAATACTCAAACATGATTAATAAATACTATAAACATTTTTTAGAAGAAAGATTAACACTTACCAAGAATTTCAAAGCCCTGAGACTAAAACCTTTTGTATTTTCCAGGTGATCTACTAGTCGTCCAGGAGTAGCTATAAAGAATTAAAGCATATTCATAAAGAATTAAAGCACTGTTTTTTAAAAAACTACAATGAGCTGGCTCTATATTGTATGAACACTAACTTAATCTTTCATGTTAATAAGAATCCTATTCTTGCTATTATTTAATACTTGTATAAGTTATCATTCATAACAATATGTAATAAGGATTTTCAAACTTATTTCAGAGCAGAATCTGCAGACTTCTTTGTCGCATGCTGCCTTTGTAGTGTAGCAATTTTAAGAGCCAGCAATGTATATGGATATTAAATTAGCTGTCATGCTGAATTTTGAACATACACAAAATATTATAAAATTAGTCAGTTAAATCAAATTTAAACTAGACATTTTAATCATAGAATTAAAATCATTTACAATCTGAGACATGTGAATAAAACCTATGGATCTCTTCGTATATACATATCTTTAAATTTCAGGCTACATATCTCTTTTGTGCAGTCATACACAGAGAGAAGCCGCAGTTATTTTTGGAAAGAATAAAAATGTAGGTTAACTCTGTGGAAAGTATTAAAGTGCAGGATAGCTCTGCAAAAAGAATAAAAATGAAAATTAACTCTGATATAAAACTAATTGTTCTTTAACCAAAAATTCAGAATTTAGCTAAGCTAAATAAATTTATGCAATGGACCAGACTTTTTTTCATAACTTAAGCCATGTTAAGTTCTTATTTAGATGGCTCATATCAAGAGCCCCCTAAAGATATTCAAGATGTCTTGGTGGGTTTTGAATATCATGTAAACTATGATATAGATTAATAGCAATCCGTATGATAAATTAATGAGATCTCCTATAAAATCAAATAAACTTTAACCCTCTGATCAGCAAGGCCATTATGAAAGTATAAATACAGGCTTTTTAAAACATGTCCAAAATATTAAGGCAATATATAAGAAGTACATAAATTCAGTTATAAAGTAGTGTATTTTGGCATTAAAATAACGAAAATGCCTCTTTCTCATGGCAGTTTTGGAAAATTCGGGCTTTTTTAGCAAAATCCTGTACCAGTCAAAGAGTTAACCAAATTTCAAACGAGTTTTTATCAAAATTTTATTATGGAAATATAAATGAAAAACATGTTGCAATTTGAAATACAGTACAAAGTAAATAATCAGGACTCGTCAGGACTTCAGCGACTTCGGATTAGGGATTTTTTCCGGATTATAGATCATCATTTTAAATCTGGTAAGATGGCATGCAGAAATTATACAATAAAAAATATGAAACCGTAATTTATGAAATTAAGAGCAATTACGATCTAAAGGGTATCAAAATTTATAAAAAAAAAGCTTAATATTCATTTGTTTACTTTATTAAACATTTCTTTCAATGTAAGTTAAGTTGCTTCGTTTTTTGTGCTAATACTTTCTCTTTAATTCTCTCTTCTATAAACAGACATAATTTCTTGTTCAGTTACAAAGTTCCACTGTTCAAATCCTGTAATTGCTGTGTCAAGAATACCGACTAACTTGTCAATCGAAATTTTTTCGTTTTCAATAAACTCTCTGTTACTTTCTTCACTATCGGAAGCGTGCATGTGTAAACGCTTTACTGCCTTTACGTGCATGCGTAAGTTTGTGGCTTTGAGGTCCGGATTATAGATCATTTCGGATAATGGACGTCCAGATTACGGACTTTGTACTGTACTAAAAATTCAAATTCTGGGTTAAAAACAGATGAAAAATATATTTTACCTATTATTATATGGGGTTTCTTTGACAATGCCAGACTCTGAGTCATCATGTCCATTCCACCAACAATAACAGCTATAAAAAAACATATATGCAACATTTACATTACAAAAAAGAAATTTTATAATATATTTTAGACGTAGCATAAAATGCACAAACATTATAGAAACATACCTGTTTTTACACCAATGGATGAACCCAGTGCTTCAAATTGTTCGGCTATCTGAAAGGCTAATTCTCTTGTAGGAGTAAGAACAAGTGCAAAAAATCTCTGTGGAGTTTTCAGCAAGGCTTGTAACACTGGTATGGCAAATGCACCAGTTTTCCCTGACCCAGTTTCAGCCAATCCAATAATGTCTCGTCCTATATCAATTTCAAAATACTTCATACCAGTATTTGTATTTGTATTTTATACCATTATATAATACATTCTGGGATAGCAATAGCATTTCATTTGTAATATTGTAGAATCAGCTCTTAAAATGTACAAAAGTACAGTATATTTTGCAAATGATTCAAGAAGAGATGCTATAAATAAGTAAAAAAAAATCATAGTTCACTTTTTGGAAATTGAATTTTATAATCCATAGCATGTGCTGGGGCTATGGATAAAATATTTTTAACCCTTTGAGACGTGTGCAATATTATTTTTATAATTTTTTAACTGAAAACTCTAGAAATTGGATATTATGATCCTAGAGACAAATACATGAATTAAAAAAAAATGTACTTTTGCCCATTGTTCTCTGGGTGGTGGTCGCACTGTGAAACCACCACACGTCTACGACTTTGAAACTTACTGAGGTAGTAGGAAAAAAAACTTCAATAAATGACAAAATTTAAGATTTATTTTTTAATGTACGTAAGAATTGCATTATATATAATTTTTTTACATTATTTTACAAAGTAAATCATCAGAAAAAATTAAAAAATAAACATTTATGTAATTTTTCTATAGCAGTGAAAATATAATTACCTACATAATAAGGACATTTGGCTAAATGGATAAAAAACTCAGTAAAATAAGGATAAAAAAAAGACTCTGTGGTTTTTTTGGGGGGGAGGGGTTCATGCATAGACCAACATTGCACATTTTGCACATGTATCTTCTGTGAGGTTTCTCTCTTGTGCTGCAAAATGTACACTGCCTAGATCTAAATTTCACTGCTATATATGCTGCATTATTTACTTTCTTTTCATATGGCACATGAAATTTGTGTTTTTTTATGTTAATGGGGGGGGGGGCTTGGTCTTTTCGACTTTAATACGGATCATTCGTTTCTCATTCATATTTATTTTATTCGCATTTCGTCCCAAAGTATTCAGAAAATATTTTTAATTTAAATAAATCTTTACACAATTTCTATTTTTAATTATAGCAAAGTATATTTATATTCAATTTAAACCACAAGAAATAATTTATAAAATCACAATACTAGCTTGTGGAGCAAAGTATGTTGAGGTCAGAGAAAAGTCTCTGGAAAAGAAAGACCTTTTTACTGGGCAGGTGCATGTATTGTTTAGTAATAAAATAACTCTGTGCTTTTCAAAACCCCTTATCTATATCCAGGTAAAAATAAACATTCCTATTTGAGAAGCAAGCAAACGCCATTGTGAAGAACAGTGGTTTCAAGGCGCGACCTTTGAGCCTCTAGAGCATTGTGACACAATGTTCAAGTGGCACAGTGGTAGCGGCCTGAAACCACAAAACAAATGCCATACATATAGAGGGGTTTTTTTATATATACAGTTTAATTATTGCTATTTTTTATTGTTTATGATAGAAATTATGATGGGCGAGGGATAACATTTGAAATTTAAAGTTGTTTATATTAATAAAAGGAAGTTATTTTGTCCCATTGAAAATGAATTTTAAAAGGCATCCGGTTTGAAGTACTAAGACCTAAAACAATTATGATTCTGCAGTCATTTTGTGTTATTTGAGGTAAAAGATCAGTAATCAATTGATTTTCACTCAAAAATTTTGGAAAGAAGAGGAGAAAACAATTCGAAAATTGGTGGTTTCAAGGCGTGACTACCGCGCATCAAAGGGTTAAAGCATTAAATAAATATGTGGCAATCATTTTATATATTTATATGGCAATCATTTTTGTAATGGGTAGCAACTCAACTAAAAAAAAAACCTCATCATCTTAATTATTAAATGTTTTAAACTTTCCCTTGAATCCTTCCAAATTTTTGCTGTCCTGAGATGGGATCTTCAGAAGTTTCATTGATTAACATGTTACTTCTCTTTTATAAAGAAATTACTATTGGTCATTGATATTTTGAAATTCATATATACATAAGTCTCTTTTCTAAGCTGAAAACAACAAATGTCAACATGTACGACATTACAGCAGAAGACCGAGATGTATTTTTAATGTAATCTTCAGAGTGAACAATTTGAAATTCATCTCAGAGGGAAAAAGTACAATACAGTGATTCACATATGTTCCCTACAGCAAATATAGGAGTGGCTAAGAAATTTGAAAACTAAAAGATTTTCTTAACCTATTGAAAACTATATAAGAAAAATCAGGGATAAATAATAAGAAATAAATAAAATTTTAATTTAACCAAAAAAATAATATAGAAATGCACCAAATACACAGTATCAAAATTTTAAATAAAATTAAGTTGCACACAAAATTTGTAAACAACAAGAAAAACAGATTTCAAAGTAGCAGAAAGCTTTCTATTATATTTAAGAAAAATTGTGATGCCGTTCAAGTATTATATGGATACTCTTCTGTCATCAGGACCAGATTCAGAATTTATGTATGTAAATTGTAAGTGCATAGAAATGCACCAAATACACAGTATCAAAATTTTAAATAAAATTAAGTTGCACACAAAATTTGTAAACAACAAGAAAAACAGATTTCAAAGTAGCAGAAAGCTGACTATTATATTTAAGAAAAATTGTGATGCCGTTCAAGTATTATATGGATACTCTTCTGTCATCAGGACCAGATTCAGAATTTATGTATGTAAATTGTAAGTGCATAGAAATGCACCAAATACACAGTATCGAAATTTTAAATAAAATTATGTTGCACACAACAACAAAAACAGATTTCAAAGTAGTAAGTAGAAAGCTGACTATTATATTTAAGAAAAATTGTGATGCCTTTCAAGTATTATATGCATACTCTTCTGTCATCAGGAATAGATTCAGAAGTGTATGTATGTAAGTTGTAAGTGCATATATATGTGTGTGTACACACAGAGATACATATATATGTACACTGTGGAAAAAAAGGGGGGACAGTTTATCTTCCATTCTACTGGGTCGGCTGACGAAATTCAAATTGTGTTTTTAAGTGCAACTTAGGATATATATTACATTTATATATAGCACTATTCTAGCATAGGTATTTTGACACAAAATCGGACTTTCTCTGAGTTGATGTGCCAGTTTTTTTCCATATTTTGATTCTACGACTCATATTATGCCTAAATATTAAATTTTTAATATTTGGTGCGAAACTTACAGAAAAATTCAAAAATTTACCTTGGCCCAATTTTTTTCAGTTTGAGCCAAGAATAATTCACTTGGCAAATTTCTTAATTTATAGCAACCTATTTTCCTTTCCTTTTTTTCATTGTAGGCGAATGGGAAAAAAGTCATCATTCACACTTTCAAATAATTCGATCAAGGCGCATTAACCACATTTTTTTTATTATAGCTTATAATAAATACGCCAAATTTCAAAACGTGCCAAAATGTGAATTCATATATCTTAGGAAATTTGAAATTAAAAAAACCCTAATTTTTTGCAGGTATGCTTAGAATTACATCTACTTTAAGATGATGGCAAAAATTTTATATTATAATTCAAAGTTTTTTTTGAAAAATTTTAAAAAATCATTTAAAAATACAAATTTAAAAAATAAATCATAAAAAATGAGCAAATTTTATTTGGTATGAGCCTAAATTTCAAAATGTGAAAGGAAGAATCAAATAAGTTTAATAAAAAAAAGATTAATAAATGTTTACCAAATTGAATTAACTTTAAGGAGGTAAAATTTTGAGAGCTAATTTTTTTAAAACTACTCGTGCGATTTTTACCAAACTTGAGTCGTAGAATCGAAATATGGAAAAAAATTGGCATGTCATTTCAGAAAAAATTAGATTTTTGTGTCAAAATACCTATTATATTATAGAACAATGCTATATATAAATCTAATACATACCCTAAGTTATGCTTTCGAGACGTGAAAGACGCAAGATGAATTTCATCAATCGGCCCAGTAGAACAGGAGATATAGAGCTGTCCCCCCCTTTATTTTTTTGCAGTTTACTGCTTAGAAAGTGACACTAGAATCAGCATGATGAAGCGGTTTTTTTTTTTTTTTTTTTTTTTTTTTTTTTTTTTTTTTTTTAAGTGTACATACATTATCATTTGTGCATACATCAACACATCCATCTGTTCATACACAGATATATACATACATTTCTAGACTCAGTCCCGATAACAGAACAGTATCATTATATGAGCCCATACTTGTTAACCATGATGGCAAACAAATATAGATTTATATATAATTTATTTTATAATTTTTCCTAAAATTACTTTTAAAACTTGATCTCGCCATTTATTATTTTAAAGAATCCGTCTTTCTGTGACTATGAAACTTTAAAGCCATGAGGTTACAATGAGAAGAGCCAGCAACATATTTCACATTATTCTGTAATACACAGAATTTTGTGATGAGATGTTAGAAGGCTTCTTGCATGGATTAATTATGCGGGCTTCTTTAAAAACTGCATCTTAATAACAATCGTAATATCTTTCATACAGCTTCTTTCTGTCCCACTTGAACACTTGAAATGATTCTAAAGAATTCATGTAACAGTAGGAGGTATCTGTACTGCAGTATTTACTTCATATATAATAAACCATATGCTGAACAATTTGTTTTGTAGACAGAACTTTGTACGAAATTCTTCAGTCTCTAATTCCTTCTCTCGATGAGGATTCCGGTTGTAAAGAAACTGATAGCTCATCTTCAAACTGCGCAGAATCTGGGTGATTCTCTTCAAACTTCATTAAATCAAGATGATTCATCCAACAGCATAGAATAAGAATGTTTTTCTTCAGACTTTCTCAAATCAGGATGATTCATCCAACAGCACAGAATCAGGATGATTCTCTTCAAATTTCATTGAATCAGGATGATTCATCCAATAGCATAGAATCAAGATGACTTTCAACAAACTTCACTGAATCAGGATAAATCATTTAACTGCGTATAATCAGGTTGATTCTCGAAAAACTCACCATGTAGAGTTGAATCTCCCCCTGATTCGAAGCAACTCTTCAGTTCTTAAACACTGGTTGTTCTTTAGCTGGATAAATTACTGGGGTCCTGCGTTGGGCTGCCAGTATATAGGCAGGCAGCCATACATCTAAGCACTGTTAACTTCTATTGTTTTATGTCAGTTTCTGTTTTTCTTAAAAACATTAAAACTGTATCTTGTTATTGACATTTACTATTTTAAAAAAAAATCTATCTTGCCATCTCTATACACTTGAGGCCATGAGGTTGCAGATTCAAAAAAAAAAAAAAAAAAGAGAGAGAGAGAGAGAGAGATTTTCTTGGCTTTACAAAAAAAAAAAAAAAAAAAAAAAAAAATATGGTGAAGTAAAACATCCAACGAACAATACAAACTTTAGATTTTTATTACATTTTTGGTTGTTATTAACCCAATTGTAGAATACATAAGTTGAACATATGAGCAAAAGTAGCACAGGAATTTAATTTCATAAAAGCCCTTCTGCTGGGGTTTCTGCAAGCAGAGTATTTATTCATTTTCTTCCTTTAAAACATAAAACTGACTTTTAAACTAACATATTTTGGTACTTTTCTATTATCGGAAGTAATTGGATGTGTGCATGTATGTATGTACGTACATATGTGTACATACACATACAGATTTCTGAACGATAAGATAAGTACATACAAATTTCTGAATGACTGATAAGTCCCGATAAGATAAGTACCCATATTTCATTGCATTTTATGCAAAAGAATTCTTTACTTAATTAAAAAGCTTTCAAATTCTTTATTCTTTTTTCTGTCCACTGAGTTTATATCTTACAATGACATTATTTTCTCTTTATATGATTTTACTTGAAAAATTTGTTTTGCTTTCAATAAATCTTAATGAAATAATTTTTAAAACATGAGTATGTTTTGGCTATTTATTTATACACAAACATGAGAAATTTAACATAAAAATTAGAGAAAAATGCTAATTATTAAAAAAATGCAACCTGTAAAATTCTTTATATAAACCAATGACCCCAAGTTCATCCAGATTGTTGAAATTTTCTGTATATATTCCTGAAACCCCACTCAAATGAATAAATATATAGGCATATACACATATAGCTATCGTCCTGTCATTAATAGTTCAAAAATAAAGAGTACACTCCACAAGTATTTACATTTCCAGATTTTCATTTTTATGCTACATGGACTTGAAATCACATATCAAATGTTTTTACACTGAAACTTGGATACTGTTCTGTTATCAGGAGAAGGGTTCAGAAATTTATGTTTATATACATGTATATATGTAGAACGATCCTGCAGAACTGGAAATTCTTCTTTCTACAACGTATATTTCCACAACATTAACACCAAATTTTGTTGTATGACAAACAAATTAAAAAGGCAAAGAAAGTCATCCATGAACTTTCATAAGAATGAAATTATTCTCAGAACAATTGAAGTATTCAAATCAGGACACTCAAACTGCAGACACTGCAACCGAGTCTCTATCATCCTTTTCCAGTGATGAACTAGATTTTGAGAAATATTTGGGTAATATTGAAAAGGCTAAGGTAAAGCAAATGAAAATAAAGAACCAAGAGCCTTTAGATATAAAAATGGAAAAAAAATACAAACAAGATTTCTACACAGCCTTTGAAAAAATAGAAAAATATGATTTCTCTTGCAAGACACCTCTTTTAGAACTTATAAAAATCTATTCTGAAAGGTTTAAAGAAGTAGCCGTAACAGTAAGAGCTCTTCCTCCTACTCAAGTTAGTGTGGAAAAACTCTTCTCAGCTCTGAGATTTATCAAATTGGATCTTCAGTAATCTAACAAAGAAGATCTTGTCAAAGCTATACTGTTTGCCAGAAATTACTAATGCCAGTTTTTCCACTTCATAATAAATGCTTCATAATATGTTATCATTTTTTTTCAGTAGCATCTAATACTTTTATATAAAAAAATTTTTTTTTAATGATGCTCTAACACATGTGTATATGTTTACATATATATGAGCAAGTCAGAGTCTGTCACTATTCCAGGAGTCTGTCATTTGCCCTACCGACTCCTCAGCCCTGATAAAAATGTCATGAATTTTTTCATTAGAAAAGATATTATTTTACTGATTATGAGATAAAAGGCACATTTTAGAAACTTATAAGAGAAGAAATATACTATTTTTTTTTTTTTTTTTTTTTTTACCTTGAAGAGCAACAGGTATTGCTTCAATCTGAATAGCTGTGGGAGTTTTCCATTTTAATTGATCACAAGCTTCACAAAGCACATCTACTACACCCTGAAATAATTTCAATACTTACAAGTTACAAAACAAAAACAAAATAGCTCTCCTTCAGTCAAATTCATTAAATTTGTATAATAACAACACATTAAAAATTAAATAAAACTTCTAACTCTGCATCATAAAGGTATGTAACATCATCTTAATTATACATCAAATAATCAGGCCATCTTAATTATTTTGCCATATTTCTAATCAAAAAAGCATTACTGAGATGACACTGTAGTCCTATTTCTTGATTAAAAAAAGTTTGAAAACGTAGAAAGAAGTATGAAACTGCAAACATTAGCATTTTTAAGAATGAATTATTAATTCTATTACTCTTATTGCTTAGGGCTGCACTAAAGTATATTAAAGCGATTCTATAACAAAATTTTTTAAGATTATTGTAGTCTTGGTATTTTTCCAATTCTAGTGTCTTTATGAATTCATGTGTTTTGCACATATTCACAATTTACATTTCATTAATTTTATTCATGTGTAAATGATATTGAATGATAAGTTACACAGTCTGCATATAATGGTTCATGAGTTTTACCTGTATGGAAATGATGCAGAAGCCTACTTGCCAACCTACAACACTCAGAAATTGGGATAATTTTTTAAGAAATAAGGTGATTTTTCTTAGTGAGAAAAAGATTTTTAAATGTTAAAAATGTATTTTTAGTAATAAATTAACTTTAAATAGTTACTAATTAATATCTGACAGTTCAGTTACTAATTCTTAAAATCCAAATTTTGTTTGGTCCTTTGTTTCCATAGAAAAAATTCCTTTTTCCTTTTTCGATAAAACTCATTTTGTCCTTGTGTTTTTGTGTATACACATGTTTGAGATCATTGGCCCTTCCACCATACAAAATCAAAAAAATCACAATGACAAACCATACACATTGCAAATGTATTACATTTCCTTAGACAAATAATAGAAGAAAAGTCATCTGTGTACGATTTTTGAAAAGTGCACAAGTATTTACCTTCTCTGCAGAGATAACTAAAACAAAATGTCATAATTTCTTAAACTATTTCTTGAAAGGATCTGTGCGCTTACACAGCTTAGCGAGAAGATGAACAAAATATCAACCTCGATCTTGTTTTGCACTCGTTGGCTAAAACGTGCCAAATGACATGCAGTGGCCCTTGATGCTCACTAAAGAAATGGAACACGGCATTTTCAGACATGTGCTCTCACTCACAAAGCAGAAGCACGCCACAATTTCTCCCTGATAAAACTACTTTGGTTTTCTATGCAGTCTACAGAAAAACCAGATGCTTTCAGATACCCAAAATCACTTTTTTTGGGGTGCAAATAACAAAGTATTAAGCCAAGCTACATTAAAATTGTGAGAAATTTTAAGAATAAGAGAAAGTGAGAAAGTCAGGAGAAATATGTTGTAAATCGGGTTGGTGGGAAAACAGTCGGAAATCGAGATTCTCCCAGCTAAATCGGAAGATTTGGCAACTCTGCAGAAGTCAAGCAGTTTTTTTTTTTTTTTTTTTTTTTTTTTTTTTTTTTTTTTTTCCCAGTTTACACAGATGCTATCAATGAATGTCAATTTCTAGATTAATTTAAAAAGTTTTGAAATGGAAATTTTAACAAAGAAGATGGGAACAGAAGTTCATGACCAAGAAAAGTAGAAAATGCACTCAAAATTAAATCAAAAATATTGATGATGCTGATTCCATTTATCACTAATAAAAAAGAAAGGAGAGACTTTCAAAACTAGTAAATAACATTAAATCATTTCAAACAAATAGCAAAATTTACTCATGAGGTAGTTTGTGTTTCATATGAATGCCATGCTGAAAACCATCAGCAACCAATACTCTTTACTCAGAAAAAAATGAAATGTGGAACTCCTGGTAAAAATTTTATCACAATTTCAGGAGAATCTTGGAACTGACACATTGGTAGGCATTGTTAAAATTGCTCAGTTATCTCAACAGTATTAAATCCTACAAGTTAAAAATACAGTCAAAAGTCGTTAATTCGGACACCCATAATCCGAAATGATCTATAATCCGCACCTCAACGCTAAAAACTTTCTGCGCATGCGCCGCGTGCAGCTAAGGTGTTGCTGAGGACAAAAAAACACCGGTTAATCTTCAAATTATGGTAACTTGGTGATTTTTTGGCGAAAATTTGGCGACCAACCCTGCTACAGCAACCTGCTAGTATTTTTTTTTTTTTTTGGATGCCATTTTGTTTTCACGAAGTAAAGGTGTTTTTTTTTTTTTTTTTTTTTTTTTTTCTTTTTTCTTTTACTCAACATTTTTTTCCAACAATCTGCTAACCGAATTATGCTTATGCTAGAACTTTTATGGAACAAAAGTGCTTAAAACATGACGAAGATTAGGTGCGAAATTGGGAGAAAGTGCAGAATCGCCCACTGCTTGCCGCGTTTTTAATAATTGCACATACACGGTATCATCCATGTACATGTCCACCTATTGTTACTTTAAAAAAAAAAAAATCCCAGAATTGCACAAAAATGGCAGGCTAATCTTTGGAATATGGTAACAGGTAGTTTGACGACATTTTGGTAAGGCAATAAAGGTTACTAGCTAGGACTTTAGCAGTGTACATGGATATAGTCAAGAGTGTGCGCAATGCCATTTTTGTGCAATTCTGGGATTTTATTTTTTTAAGAGAAAATAGGTTGACGTGTACATGGATGATACCGTGTATGTGCAATTCGTAAAAACGCGGCAAGCAGTGGGCTATTCTGCACTTTGTCCCAATTTCGGACCTAATCTTCGTCATGATTAAGCAATTTTATTCCATAAAAGTTCTAGCATAAGCGTAATTCGGCTAGCAGATTGTTGGAAATGTTGAGAAAAAAAAAAAAAAAAAAAAACATGCCTTTACTTCGTGAAAACAAAATGGCGTCCAAACAAAAACTAGCAGGTTGCTGTAGCAGGGTTGGTCGCCAAATTTTCGCCAAAAAATCGCCGAATTACCATAATCCAAAGATTAACCAAATGGCATTGAGCATACTTTTGACTTTATCTATGTACACTGCTAAAGTCCTAGCTAGTAACCTTTATCGCCTTACCAAAATGTCGCTAAACTACCTGTTACCATATTCCAAAGATTAGCCAAACACCTTTAAAGTTTGATTTGAAAACATGTAAACTATTTTGCGATAAAATTTTTTTCTAAATCACTAATGAAAATAATTGAACTCTTAAGTATAGCGAGATAAAAAACCAAAAAAATAGTTGAATTCTTAAGTACAGTGAAATACAATATCATTTTATTAGAATTCTGATGACTGATGCGGTGTTTGACCTCGAGTTCATTCCTAACAAATAAAATAGTGCTGAGTTGAAAGCAGTAACTGCTATGGAGTTGAGGTTTTGTGCAAGTATATATAAAATATTCTAGAAAAATGTGTTACGTCCATGTTATAGAACTACAGGGTGTTTCATAGATCATGGAACAAACTTGGAGGGGTGGTGGAGCGTATTAAATCACGCATTTTTTGTATAGGAATGTAGGGTCTTAAGTAACGGATTAAGGCAGGAATGAAAAAAAAAAAAAAAAGACACGAGAGGAAAATGTGTTTATGTACAAAATCAATGCAAAGTGCTTTTTTGCAGCAATACAGTATTCACAATAAATGTTCAAAAAATGGAATACTAACAGTAATAGGAACTACAGCTGAGATTGGCTGGCAATGCAGCGGTACAGGGCAGTAGTGAGCAGGACAAATCACGATCCGATGCATCACAGGATCATTCGAAACTCTGATGTCGAGCGTGATGGGTGAGTTTATGCACAGGAAAAAAGCTGACATGCATCTCATGTATGGTGCTGCTGATGGGAACAGCAGAGCAGCGCTACGGTTGTACCAGGAACGGTTTCCGAACAAGTATATGCCAAAGCACACGATGTTCGAGAGGTTGCATCGGTCTCTGTATGAAAACGGGTCATTTGAAGCCATATCTGACACTAGGAGTGGAAGAAGAAGTGCACGACAACCTCATATTAAAGAATCCATCTTGAACATTGTGCATGAATCACCTCAGACAAGTACAAGAGCTAATGCACAGCGTCTGCAGCTGAGTCATTCCACCGTTTGGAGAGTATTGCATGAAAATGGTTTATACCCATACCATTTGCAGAGAGTCCAAGCCTTGCAAGACACAGATTACCCTCTTGAAGTTCATTTCTGTCATTGACTCTTGCAGCAGTGTGCGGCACAGGTGGATTTCCCATCAGATGTGCTATTCACGGACGAGGCAACTTTCTCACAGGAGGGCATTTTCAATAGCCACAACATGCATATGAGGGCAACTCATAATCCACATGGCACACGTCCACATGCATTCCAAACCCGCTCAGTCATGTGATCATTAGCATGATGATTTATCTGGAAAGTCACACGACACCCAAATGCAATAGAAAGAAAATAGTCCAAATATCTTTTTTTTTCCCTCTATTTTACTCAACATCTGAACTAATAACCTACACTCTTCGCATTGTTTGGCGCATAATGCCCAAGTTGCCTAACGCAATTTCAGGGAGCTTGTCAAGTACCGATTATCTGAGTACTCCCAAAAATATTATAATTCCTTTAAATATCAGACCTCAGAAATTTATCCTTTGTAAAATTCATACAAAAATTGGCTTGAATATATCATTTTTATGTAACAGTGCACATGTTAAAGCTTATATAATGGAAAAAAATATGGAACCCCAACCAATGTCACATACCTAAATTTGGAACTTGCTTCTCCAAAGCAGTTCCCAGTGGTGACTTGGAATTGATTTCAGAGTTGATTAATGCAGAATTAAGACATGTGTAACTTTATTCATTATACGTTTGAATTCTTTTTCGACTATTTCGATACATCACCCTACCTTCATTATGTACATGTTTCTACACTCAACTTTTTTATAAACAAAGTCCAAATATTTATGTAAATTTAGTTCACAACAATTCTGAAACCTAGGAAACGTGCACAGTGTTATGGTTTTCTATAGCTTTAGATTTCTAGTTACAGTTGTTAAGCTACAACATACCTTGCATATCAATACTTGTGCTACTAACTGCATGTCTATGGAATTCTTTGAAAAGTTTGCACCGTAGTACGTTCTTTTAAAAACCTCTAGCTATTTCCTAAATACTGCTATTCTTATGATTGGGCAATTAAGCTGGTGTTTTCTGTCTCTGACAAATGAGTTTCAGTTTGATTTATTATATCAGATAATAATAAAAATTCATTTGCTATTAAAGTTTCCGTTTAATCATAGCATACGGTACACACGGGATTAGGCGGCATTATCATGAGCAGTAAACGCGGTGTTTATAATGAGCTGTAAACGAGTCATTTTGTTTGTCATTATGCCAAAATTTCTACAGGAAATATTTGGTAAGTCACCAAATGTAATGAATACGGCGTCATTGGACAATTCATTAACGAAAACACATAAAATTCATGATATAAATCAATACGCACGGAATGCGAACTAATGTTTCTTCATTTTGTTTGCAAAATACACACACAGCCGCATTTTATTACTGATTAAACATAATGAAGTTTGATGATGCATTAACATCGCGTGTAATGCTATAACTATACAATTAAGTAGTCTGATACTTGGTGCGAACTCTAAATTTTTAAATCTAATATCAGAAAACAAAATACGCTGTATAAACATACCAAAGACTGGAAAGAGACATCAGCTTTAACTTCACTCTCACTTAAACTGTTTCCTTCATCCGACTCCATTTTAAAAACCCCAGGTTAATTCTCTAATGCGATTAAAACATTTAATTATAGCACGCTTTATTGAACCCGAGTGCAATTCTGAAACATAGGAAACGTGCAAATTGTTATGATGCCATTCCAAAAATTAAAAAGTGGGAATCTGCAAGGCCATCTCTCCCACTCCCATCAAGACAAAGAAGGTCTTCATATATGAATTTTACAGATATCTGAGACCCTGATACCGGAAGTTTACAGAAAATGTGTACTTTTTCCCATGATGCCTTTCGAAATCGCTGTAGCATTTTAAGGTTACCAGAATAAATTTTGAAGCCAAGCAAGGTTTTGATCAGGTCAAAAGCAGCCAAGGTTTTGATCCAGTTAATGTTTGTTGCGAGGTAATGGTAGGGAAGTGTTAATTCTTTCAAATTCTTAAATGAACAATATTTATATCATCATCAAATTTCAGCTGCAAACTGCAAATAAGCTCTGTTGTTGATCGTGGAAATTTTACGGCATCTGCAATTATTATTTTTGGTGGTTCAGCAGATGTAACTGAAAGTTCTAATCCAAATGTTTACTTCTATTCACTTATAAGTATGTTTCATACAGATGCCCTTGAAGGAACTAATAGTTGTATAAAAGATATTAAAAGTAAGCATTTAAAAATTTGTGAGGTTTGTAAGAGGTGTTATACTTCAAAGCAATCTTTTTGTAATCATAAGAGTAAATGTAAAGCTTCATCTGGTTCAGTAGGAATATCGGGTGCTAAACAGTCGATGTTAGAACAATTAATAAATGTGTTAATGATGATGAGGTTGAACTTTCTAGCAGAGTTATTGGTAGTTTCCAAGTAAAGTATCCGAGAACATGTGAACTGTGTATGAAATCCTAAATTTCATTTGTAATAAATGTCATAAAAATTGTGAGATATAGTAAGTTTTTTAATCATATAAAAGTTTGTAATGCTCAAAATAATTAAGATAAATATGTTCCATGTATCTTTCCTGATTGTCAGATGTCTTTTAGATTTATTAGTCAATGTAATAAACATTTAGTTCTTGCCCATGGCATAAATGTACCTTTACAAGAGCATGCTTTTAAACAGTTATCAGACTTTCAGTTGTGGTTAGAAAGTACTAATTCATTTTAAAAATATTGTGGCAATAAAATTAAGCCAGTAAAACCTATCATTATTACTGTTGTCAGTTTTACATAACACAGACTAAACCAACAAGGCTGTCAAAAGAAAAATGTTAAAGGCACTATACCTGTGGATATCAAATGTCCTTCAAGAATTTTAATGGGGAGCTAATTTCTTTAACCGTTTTGGCTAATCTTTGGAATATGGTAACAGGTAGTTTGGCGACATTTTGGAGGCGATAAAGGATACTACCTAGGACTTTGGGAATAATGTGAGAAGTACTCAGTTCCGATTACGCATTATTTTGTGTGAGGGAAATGAGATATCATGAGATATGTCATGTGACATTAATGGACGAATCACTGTTCTTTAATCGGAAAAGGGGGTAAATTTGTAAAAATATCTGCTGTACTTTATAGGATTAGTTTCATTCTATATTCTGTGAAACAGTGTTGTTTAATATTTGGATCCCATTGCCCTATATAAAGTAAATCCGAAATTTTTATTGCGTTTATGTGTAATTGAAAAGAATTGTTTAATTGCGGATAAGTATGAATGTCCAACATGTGAGAATGAAATGAGATTGTGTGAAAGGAAGAATATTACAGATAAGTTTGAATGGCGGTGCAAGAAATCTGGTGAAAATTCACATTTCGTGATCCGCCATGCACTCAAGATTCTGTAGAAGATTAGGTAAGTTGTTATTTTTAACTATTTGAGGATATTATTTTTATGCATTATTCTAACTGTAAGGAGTAAATAAATTAATATGGTATTATTGGAAAATTTTATTAGCAATGATTTAGTTTAAAGTAATTAGGATTGTAAGCTAATTTTTATTAATGGTTAAAATGCGGTTTAGCCCACTGCTTGGCAATTGTTTTTCAATGGGCAATAAACGCGCCAACATGGCTAACCCGATGTTTTGAAGCTGTGTTGTCATTCTGTTGCCACTAAATGTTATCGCCCTGTGTTATATTTAAAGAAATTAAATATGTAAAAATCTGCATAAATGTTTCCCGCATTGTGATAAAACAACGGTACCTAGAGCCATAAAATTTTGAATAACATACGTTTCCAACCTAATATGGGTATCTGGAAGCCCAAACTTGGAATTTTTTTATTATCTGATTGATATTTTGTAAAACTTGAACGAATTTTTGATTAGCAAACTCAAAGATTTCAAAGCGAGCAACGGCAACACAGTGCGGGAAAAAAAAAAACATTTTTACGTGCAGAGTGCAAAACTGTGTATCGGAAATTCTAAAGATATGCTCATTTTAAAATTATATTGCGATATTGCTGTTGAACTGAATTTTATGGTTTAAGTGTAAAGAACATTATATTTGATAAAGAAAGGTAACACACAAAACGTTAAAAAAAACGCCCCTTTGGGCGTAATGTAAAATCTAAAAGCTTTCATTTTTTAAAATTTATTTATTTATTTATTTTTATTTTTACTTGTTAATTCTGATGTGGTTTAAATATTCTTATGCGGTGGTTCTTTTTTTAGTCGAGTGTTTTCCACCCCTGTGGGTTTTAGCCTTTTTTCTGCATATATTACGGAAACGGCGTATAAAACGTTAGTAAATTTATTTAAAGATGAGGAGGGATCCAAAAGGGTTTCCCCCTGAGATAAATTCATATATAAAATCCCTCTAAAAGACTTTATATTTTTCTTGAAAAGGCTAAGTGAAAAATTTTTCTTGTATGGTTCGTTTTAAAGTTGCTTATTTTTAATATTTTGTATTTCTTTTTGGCTCAATCCTAGAAGATTGGAAAAGCTGGCGTTGTGCTATTCTCTGATGTTTTCTTAATGAAAACAGATCGATATGTACATGGGCAGAGCACTACAGACCAGGCTTCCGGCCTCAGATATAACCAATCGAAATAGTGCCAAGCCAATGCAGTGCGCAATGCAGACGTTGTGCGTGATGCCGAGTATGTGCAATTCTGGGATGATTTTTTGAAGTGAAAATAGATCGATGTGCACATGGGCAAAGCCAATGTGGTGCGCAATGCCGAGGTTTTGCGCGATGCCGAGTTTGTGCAATTCTGGGATGTTTTTTAAGTGAAAATAGATCTATGTGCACATGGCCAAAGCCAATGTGGTGCGCGATGCCAAGTTTGTGCAATTCTGGGATGTTTTTTTAAGTGAAAATAGATCGATGAGCACATATGCAAAGCCAATGTAGTGTGCAATGCCGAGTTTGTGCAAATCTCGGATGTTTTTTTAAGTGAAAATAGATCAATGTGCACATGGGAAAAGCCAATGTGGTTCGTAATGCCGAGTTGGTGCAATTCTGGGATGTTTTTTAAGTGAAAATAGATCGATGTGCACATGGGCAGAGCACTACAGACCAGGCTTCCGGCCTCAGGTATAACCAATCGGAATAGTGCCTGACCTGTAGAAATCATCTACTATCTACTTCCGCCACTGCCAGAGCGGGCCCCGCAAACCAGCGGCATTTATTGAGTCTAAGTCAGAAGTTACCGATTCACAGTAATGGTTGTTACAATGGCACCTTTGCAGACGTTGTCTGCTACATGAAAAGATGTAAGTGCTGTACTGAGCTGAGTATTATTCATACGCGCGTGTAATTACAATTGCTCTGATTGTGTAATGTTCCATCGGCAGTAATGGGTTAAGAGCACTGCATGAAATTTAGTACATTGAGTTAGTAAGGTGTCCGGACTTCACTACAAATCGTTATTGGTGAACTTGGCTTAATCTATGCTGCGTATCTGTCCGTGTCACATACTAAAGACATACTGTACATACATACATACATAGCATGATGATATACATAGCATGAAGATTACATGCATAGTATGAAGTTTATACATAGCACTAAAAATTACACATAGCATTAAAAAAATATACATAGTATCAAACATTATTACTGTTTTGCTCAATGAACAAATTATATAACTTACTATCCGCACAAATATTGTACTCATTAGTAGCTGTGCACACAGAATATTATAAACATTAAATAGGTCCTAGCAGACACACGTTATTTACATATTACATAATATATGCGTTTCATAATATGCGCTTACATAATATATAGGATTATAAGATAAATAATTAAATACTCGAATGGAGAACATTGCAAATTTGAATAGGTAAGTAAATGAATGATACTGAGATACATCAATAACGATTAATTGTGAGTAACTAAAGAATAGTATTTAATACTAAAGCTCATAAGTGCATAACAAAGTTCGCAAATAGTACTATAAGTTTCAAAATTTCTTAATTTAATGCAAAACATACAGCTGTGTTTCAGGAATTTTGTGCGGAAATCGAAATGATGCAACTATCTTATAACTATTAATACTAAGTAAGCGCATGATAAATTCTAGATTAGATATGCTTGCTTAGTAGGTTACACGATTTGCAATAAGGCATAATTACATAGCAGTAAAATAATAAAGAATATAGGGAAGTGCTATGGCTGACATGACTTAGTGCACATTTTGATTACATGACACTTCTTGGTAATATGCAATAAAAACATAAGAGATAAAAATGGCAACATACTGAGATGAATGAGTACTAAGAATGAAGTTTCTGAGTAGAGTAAGTAAAGCACAGAATACCATGGTACAATGATTAAACAAGCATGAAATTTTGTACAACTGGCAACACATATTATTGATACGCATACAGGATCTTGCTTACATTATTTATGGCAATGCTTAAATATACATAATATAATACATTCTTAAGATAATTTGCTTATGAAATATACTTATAAGAGTGTCAGTTCATTACTTAATGCTGATGGGAATCCACTTACATATATATACGTTGGATTATGTATTTACTACATTCAATTTAAGTGGAAGGCATAAGATTACGATTATAATGATTAAATTAATATATTAAACACGTTAATGTGTTGACAACATATACTGTAGTTACAAAATTCAGATTAAAATGAAAGCATATGATATCAATTATAATAATTAAGTTAATACTATAAACACATCGAGGATGATTATTACAGTCAAGTAAAAGTCACATAAAGTGTAGTATTTAAGGTAATACGTTAAATGCATCTAACGAATAGGATAAGAGTATGATGAAAATAATATGGACATAACAGTAGCAAATAGATATTACTTATCTGGTAGCAGGGTTATGCTCTGGGAGGTATTAGGTGACAAATGAAAAGTGTACCCTGCAGAACTTGATGATCTTGTGAAGCTTAAAGCACGCACCCCTCCGTTCTAGTAGCACTTTTGTCCATTCCCTCCAATATCTATCTGAAGGAAGACGCATGTGGTGCGCCTCTGTCAATCTGCATGTAAATGCATAATGGTCTGGCGTTCCGATTAGTCCACATTCACAGAGATCATAGTCTCTAAGTCCAAATCTGTGTAGGTAATCAGGAAACGGGCCGTGCCCAGACAGGAACGTAGTCAATGAAGATGAGTTGGAGAAGACAAGGTCTGTAACTTTTGGGATAAATTTAAACGTCCTTCGACCTGTCCGGGAAGTATCCCATCTCTGCTGCCATTCTGCGTAAAGGTCGCCGCGTGTAATCTTTTTGAGATAAGAGGAAGGCAGAGGTAGAGCATGTTCTGGCAGGAAGATACCCGAAGCCGCTTGTTTTGCCTGTTCATCCGCCAGCTCGTTGCCGACTACACCTGTGTGCGCTGGTACCCAGCTAATGATGGGACGATAATTGAGTGGGAGGTTGACTAATGCCCTTTGTATGTTGAGTACGAAGGGGTCTCGGCTGGCTGGTCCTTCTATGGCGGCTATGCTCGACAGTGAGTCACTATAGATATAGACAGTTTCTTGGTCACCATATGAGAGATCGATTGCTTTTTTAATAGCTAACAATTCAGCTTGGTAGACTGTGTTGTTCGGATTGAGTCTACGTTTCCAGCGGTATTTGATTTCTCCATCGATCATTGTGCATAAGCCGCATCCAGTGCCATCCTTTGTTTTGGAACCATCCGTGTAGATGGCTATTGAGTTCTGCCGACAGAGAAGTGTCTGCGTGTATATATTTTCCGCGAGGTTATGCTGGGCTGGGTGGCAGGGATAGTCAAAGATCTCGTGCATATACTCCGAGGTATGCAAGTTCCTGTTCCAGAGTTTATAGTCTTTCCCAAGTCGGAGAGTATTGGAGATGGCCGCCTCTCGCTCTGCCACCAAGTCTAGTGGTGGTATCCCTGTTAGGACTTGCAGTGCCGCTGTTGAAGTTGTCCTGTATCCTCTGCTTATTTGCAAAAGGTGTGGGCGTTGGAGTGAGTTAAGTAGGCGCCTCTCTTGTACCGTTAGATGTTTTGCCCAAATGCCGGATCCGTATAAAACTATGGCCTGAGTAACGGTGAGATACCAATGTTTTAGCAGTTTCGATGAAATGCCCCAGGTTGGAGCCGTTGTTCTCTGCATGTAATTTTTAAGACTGTCTGTTTTTATTTTTAGATACGGAAGCCAGGATGACCTTGATTCAAGGATTAAGCCCAAGTATTTGAGTTGTTTAACTATCTTGATGGGGTTGCCATAAAGTTTGATGGATGGATTCCTTTTGAGAGGTCTTTTGGCGCCTATGAGCAAAGCTTGGGATTTTGAGGCAGAGATCGTGATCTTGTGGTCCCTTGCCCAGAAGCTAAACTCTTCGAGGTAGAATTGCGCTGTCATTTCTAATTTGGATCTTCCATGGACTATAATCAAGAAGTCGTCCGCGTAGGCCAGTATGTCACAGTCCTGGCAATTGTCATCAAATTCCTTGAAGATTGAGTTGGCAACTATCGACCACAGTACTGGTCCAAGGCATGAGCCCTGGGGTATCCTTTCTTTAGGTGATGTCTGACTATACCATCGTTCGCTGTATACTGGAGTGTGCGATCGCTGAGGTAACTATGAATTAGCTCTTGAGTTCTGCCGGGCAGTTCATCTGAGATAAAGCCTGTATAACGTCTGGCCACCACAGGGAGTCAAATGCTCCCTGGATGTCCAGACTAATGATCAAGGAGTGGTGCCCCTTGTTTCTGTTGCACTCAATCAAGTTCATTAACTTGGAGATGGCGTGTTCTGTAGAAAGTCCTCCTCGGATGCCAAATTGCCTGGGGTCTATGGAATTGTTTCTTTGTAGGAAAAAAATTAGTCTTCCAAGTACTACCCTTTCTAGCAGCTTGGCAAACGATGGGATGAGACATGTTGGCCTGTAGGATGTGGGTTGTTGTGGATCTTTGCCCGTTTTATGGAAGAGTGCTACCTCTGCATTTTTGGTCGATTTCGGAAAGTATCTATTCTTCCAACAGGCACCGATGTACTCTTCGACTAGGTCAGGCGCAAAAGCATAAATCATGCGTATTACGGCATTGTCTAGCCCGTCCGGGCCTGGTGCCTTCTTTGTGTTTAGGTGTTTGACGATAGCCTCTATCTCATGCCTAGTAGGAGAGGGTTCCAAAGAAGTCTGATATCTGGTGAAGTTATTGAATGAAGTTCTTATCTCTGATTGCGCAAGGTTGTCATCTGTCGGTGGGTCTTCTTTGAAGAGTGACTTAAGTATGTAGCTGATTGCTTCGGTTGCACTAGTGGCTGTTGGAGCTATTGACAGGGGGATTTGTGTTGGTCTAAAGACCTTGTTGGTTGCAATCTTGAAAACCTTGTCGTATTTCTCAACGGTGCGAGAGCAGTATTCGCGCCAGGAGTCTTGCTTGGCTATAGAGATCTGTCGCTTATATTGCGCTTGTTGTATTTTGTAACGGGCGAAGAGTGTCCTGCGGACCATTGGCTCCTGTGTGGATTGAGCTTGCCGTCTCAGTTTTCTGAGTTTGCTCCGTTCCTGTGACAATTGGGGTGTCCACCATGAGGCTGATGTCCGAATTTTAATTTTTTTGTCTAAAAGTCTTGCGGCAGGCATCAGTGCATTGGTCAATTAATTGGTCATAGGCTTTGTCTAGAGCTGCTCTGGTCGTGCTATTCTGAAATGCTGTTTTAATAGAGGGGATGAAGGGAGAAAGGTGTTGTTCCAGTTTTTGTGTCCCACCATATGCCGTCTTAAATCTTTGTTTAATTACAATGCTGCGTGGGGATTGCAAGTTAAACATGATAGCTTGATGGTCACTAAGAGAAGGGAAGTCTGTTACTGTCCAGGCTGCAATATGTGAGGATAGCTGTGGTGTTGCCAAAGAGAGATCAGGCCAGCCTCTGGCACGTATTGTGTCAAAGGTGGGAGGGGAGTCGCTTTTATTTAGGATGACCAATCCATGAGAACTTATGAAATCTATGACAGGAAAGGAGCGAGGACTGTCTGTTGGTGAGCCCCAAAGGCGGTTAGCAGCGTTAAAATCCCCGCAGATCAGGATGTGGGTTAGAGGAGTATGGTGTAAGAAGTCAAGTTCAGTTAGGAGGTCGTTGATACTGAGACTAGGGGGAAAGTAGCATGAAATGACCATGAGGCTTCCCTCTATTGAGTCCAGAATGATGGCAATTGTGTGGTTTGTCGTTCTCCAGACCATGGGATTCATTGCACCGTTATAGACGATCATAGCTAGCTTGTTATGGGAAAGAAAAATTTTGTTGTGTGAAGTTGAGCCAACTGGAAGACCTTCTTTAGTAATATAAACCTCTTGAAAGATACCTAAGTCCGCCTGCTGTTGGAATTGGACATGCAGCATGTGACTTGTGGCTACTGAGGATCTTTGTAAGTTACATTGTATGACTTTGAGAACTGGAATTCTTGATTTTTGGGTGTTATCTAATGTTGTCCTGCTGTCCGCATTATTTTCTGGACCGCAGTCCTGTATACAGGACATTGTCTTGAACTAGCCGCGTGGTGGCAGTCGTGATCTGTACCTTGTTGCTGATTTGCCAATGTGCAGTTTTTGCATATAGGATGCTCCTTGCAGGATCCTATGGGCATGGAATGTGGGTCTGCGCACTGCACACAAGAGGGTTGTTCTTGGCAATTCCTGCTGATGTGGCCTAGACCTTGACAGTTGAAGCAACGAAGGACACGGAGGTATCTTCTAAAAGGGCAGGAGAAGAAGCCTAAGTAGATGCGGCCGCTAGATCCAAGCCTGTTGAAGTACTCCCTATCCAATTGGATAATCCAGTTATTCTTGGAGTTGGATTGGTGTAGGGGAGTTCTTGGGTGGGTAGTCCCTACTTTGTTGGACGGGAGATGTAACTCAAATGCCGTAACTATGTCTTTTGTAGTGAATTCTTCCGGTGCACCAAAGAGGATTATCGACTCTCTTCTTGGCTTTGGCTCTCGAAGGGTGAGTGAATCTTTTAAAGATGGTACTTGTTCTATTGAACTTTTCAGCTTGAGTAATTGCTCGCGGGTGTTACACCTGACTAAAAGCTCTTTGGATCTTGTGGTGCGAATCTGCTCTATAGGGATGCCCAGTCTAGAGGGGTTTAGCTGAGAAGTAAGCTGCTTTTGGATGGCAATCGGGGAAGTGGTGGAATCTATGGGGGCTAGAAGTAGGACGTTGTCCGACAGCTTTTTCTGTGGCCGTTTCTTTTTCCGTTGAATCAAGGTGAATGGACCTCCCTCGTCTTCTTGAACTTCCTGCTGTGCCTCTGCAGTGGTGGGGAAATGAGAGGAGGTTGGAACAGAAACTGATGTTGAGGAAGGTTCGAATAATGTTAGCAATTTCTGCAGGGAATCTGCTTGTCCGTTGTAGACTTCCAGTTGTGCTTGATGGGAGTTTATTATTAATTCCTGTTCAAGCACCAATTTCTGAGCCAGGTCCACAAAGTCCAGGATTATTTTTAGATCCTCTTTGTTCAGTTTGCGTTTGGCGTTGTTGGCTGCCAGGAACCGGGAAATGAAGGCGATCTGAGCCAAAACGTTCTGCGTTCTTGAAAGGGATGAGTCGATAACGGGTGGACACGGTAAGCCTTCTGATGTAACGGAGGGGGGTGCGGAGGGAGGGAGTGAGGAGTCTTTAGCGGCCATTAGAAAATGGTCATATGATGAAATGGCATACACCGTGATTGACAACAGTATTATGACTGATAAAATGGCGAATTAATAATAAAGGTACTATACACTTATTGGTGTAAAGTAACAGGTCTTAAATGCAGCTTTGCAAAATAATTAACAAGGATTTGGTGTAGGTGACAAAATGGCCTACATACAGGATTTAGAAAAAAAATTAAACCTACATATGCTAATACAAAATCAAAACACTAATTAATGCAATTAAACAAAATTAATAATATAGAATGATGCAGTAATAAATTCCAAGATAATAAATACTTCTTTAGATGGTAAAATACCACAATTCATTACTGAGAAATTGATTTACAAAAATAAAGCAGTTGTTTAAGACTTAGAATCTGTCAACTGTAACTCTGTCAACTCTTAGATACTGTCAACAGGTAATATCACATATACGCTTATTAATGTAGGCAATTAAAGAGATAATGCAGTACCAAATATAGAGATAACATAAATTAGCACTCTGGCTCAACAACGAAAATAGCCTAACGAGATTAATTTAACAATGAATAAATGATGTACTTAAGGTATAAATGCAGCATTTTAGAGTAAACAATTAGATATATGAACAGTCGTTAGTAATGAAAATCATGAATGCAAGCATTTTAAATACGGTTAAAACATCTGTAAATAGCTGGGATATTAAACAGAAAACTCCCCTTAAGTTTCTGAACTACCTAAGCGGCTAGGTTTGAAGATTAATTACTAATTAACAAGAACACATTTTAGCAAGAGATCATTATAAACCACACTAAAGTATATGTAGATTAAGATTAAGAGCTTAGTAAATGTATAAGAACATTTCAAATCAGTTAAAAATTGCTTAAAAGTGACTGTAGCAGCCGAATTTACTTCAGTAAATATTCTAAGACCTGGTTATGCTGAATAGAACCAGTGTTCATAACTTTTATACATATTAATTTTTTTTTAATTAAACAAAAAGAATGATCAAAATTCTGCCTCGACAAGTTTGCCAAACTCGATCTACTATATTGATATAAAAATTTTGGTTGTTCTAAGTATATTAGAAAAATATGACACTTTATATTACAAGAGGTACATTGAAGAGTTGACACGCAGACGGGAACCAGTGAACATCTTACTATTAAGATTGCTGTTGCATACAAGATATTACAAAAACATAGTTATTAAACATTTAGATGTGATGTACAAAGAGAAACTTTCAGTTAAGAGTAGATAGGCGTATTAAATGCTAATAGCTGTATTACAATTAATATAAACTATTGAGTTAAAATTGTTCAATCATAGAAACTGTGATACAAAGGAAGTGCCTGTTACTAGGCTCTATTGAGCTGTGTATGTGACCTTTGCCAAGGACGAGTTGTTGTTGCGTCCTCTTGGCAAGATGGCTGACGTAAAAAATCAGAGTCAACAGTACAAAATTACATAAGATATTACGATTTAGCTAACAATGCTTTAACATGAATTATCAAAGATATTAAGAAAATACACAGCTCAATAGCAAGTTAAAAATTTGCCTACTTTGGTAATGATGAGATGAACTTGTTACAACGAGGTAATCCAAAGAAATGAATTTTACACAATTAATGCACTAATTTTGAGACTTAGAAAAAAAAATCCCATACACTTATCCTATGCTTCCCAATGCTGTAAACACGCAATGAACACTAACAATGACACAGCAATAGACGAATCACAAGAAAACTTATTACTTAAAAACTACTGCACGCACAAACACAAAACTTATATCGAATTGCTCCGCTAACACTTAGACAACTGATTATCAACTTTGTTTGCACTTTTAATTAGGATTTCCGCTAATTACGAAAGATAATTCAGGAACTTCAACACACACGTCTTTTCTCCTCGGTGGAGGTATGGGCTCTTTGTGCACATGGGCAAAGCCAATGTGATGCGCAATGCCGAGGTTGTGTGCGATGCCGAGTTTGAGCAATTCTGGGATGTTTTTTAAGTGAAAATAGATCGATGTGCACATGGGCAAAGCCAATGTGGTGCGCAATGCCGAGTTTGTGCAGTTCTGGGATGTTTTTTAAGTGAAAATAGATCGATGTGCACATGGGCAAAGCCAATGTAGTGCGCAATGCCGAGGTTGTGTGCGATGCCAAATTTGTGCAATTCTGGGATGTTTTTTAAGTGAAAATAGATCGATGTGCACATGGGCAAAGCCAATGTGGTGCGCAATGCCGAGGTTGTGCGCGATGCCGAGTTTGTGCAATTCTGGGATGTTTTTTTAAGTGAAAACAGATCGATGTGCACATGGGCAAAACAAATGTGGTGCGCAATGCCGACGTTGTGTGCGATGCCGAGTTTGTACAATTCTGGGATGTTTTTTAAGTGAAAATAGATCGATGTGCACATGGGCAAAGCCAATGTGGTGCGCAATGCCGAGGTTGTGCAATTCTGGGATGTTTTTTTAAGTGAAAATTGATCGATGTGCACATGGGCAAGGCCAATGTAGTGCGCAATGCCGAGTTTGTGCAATTCTGGGATTTTTTTGAAGTGAAAATAGATCGATATGCACATGGGCAAAGCCAATGTAGTGCGCAATGCCGAGTTTTTGCGCGTTGCCGAGTTTGTGCAATTCTGGGATGTTTTTTTAAGTGAAAATAGATCGATGTGCACATGGGCAGAGCACTACAGACCAGGCTTCCGGCCTCAGGTATAACCAATCGGAATAGTGCCTGACCTGTAGAAATTATCTACTATCTACTTCCGCCACTGCCAGGGCGAACCCCGCAAACCAGCGGCATTTATTGAGTCTAAGTCAGAAGTTACCGATTCACAGTAATGGTTGTTACAATGGCACCTTTGCAGACGTTGTCTACTACATGAAAAGATGTAAGTGCTGTACTGAGCTGAGTATTATTCATACGCGCGTGTAATTACAATTGCTCTGATTGTGTAATGTTCCATCGGCAGTAATGGGTTAAGAGCACTGCATGAAATTTAGTACATTGAGATAGTAAGGTGTCCGGACTTCACTACAAATCGTTATTGGTGAACTTGGCTTAATCTATGCTGCGTATCTGTCCGTGTCACATACTAAAGACATACTGTACATACATACATACATAGCATGATGATATACATAGCATGAAGATTACATACATAGTATGAAGATTATACATAGCACTAAAAATTACACATAGCATTAAAAAATATACATAGTATCAAACATTATTACTGTTTTGCTCAATGAACAAATTATATAACTTACTATCCGCACAAATATTGTACTCATTAGTAGCTGTGCACACAGAATATTATAAACATTAAATAGGTCCTAGCAGACACACGTTATTTACATATTACATAATATATGCGTTTCATAATATGCGCTTACATAATATATAGGATTATAAGATAAATAATTAAATACTCGAATGCAGAACATGGCAAATTTGAATAGGTAAGTAAATGAATGATACTGAGATACATTAATAACAATAAATAGTGAGTAACTAAAGAATAGTATTTAATACTAAAGCTCATAAGTGCATAACAAAGTTCGCAAATAGTACTATAAGTTTCAAAATTTCTTAATTTAATGCAAAACATACAGCTGTGTTTCAGGAATTTTGTGCGGAAATCGAAATGATGCAACTATCTTATAACTATTAATACTAAGTAAGCGCATGATAAATTCTAGATTAGATATGCTTGCTTAGTAGGTTACACGATTTGCAATAAGGCATAATTACATTGCAGTAAAATAATAAAGAATATAGGGAAGTGCTATGGCTGACATGACTTAGTGCGCATTTTGATTACATGACACTTCTTGGTAATATGCAATAAAAACATAAGAGATAAAAATGGCAACATACTGAGATGAATGAGTACTAAGAATGAAGTTTCTGAGTACAGTAAGTAAAGCACAGAATACCATGGTACAATGATTAAACAAGCATGAAATTTTGTACAACTGGCAACACATATTATTGATACGCATACAGGATCTTGCTTACATTACTTATGGCAATGCTTAAATATACATAATATAATACATTCTTAAGATAATTTGCTTATGAAACATACTTATAAGAGTGTCAGTTCATTACTTAATGCTGATGGGAATCCACTTACATATATATACGTTGGATTATGTATTTACTACATTCAATTTAAGTGGAAGGCATAAGATTACGATTATAATGATTAAATTAATATATTAGACACGTTAATGTGTTGACAACATATACTGTAGTTACAAAATTCAGATTAAAATGAAAGCATATGATATCAATTATAATAATTAAGTTAATACTATAAACACATCGAGGATGATTATTACAGTCAAGTAAAAGTCACATAAAGTGTAGTATTTAAGGTAATACGTTAAATGCATCTAACGAATAGGATAAGAGTATGATGAAAATAATATGGACATAACAGTAGCAAACAGATATTACTTATCTGGTAGCAGGGTTATGCGCTGGGAGGTATTAGGTGACAAATGAAAAGTGTACCCTGCAGAACTTGATGATCTTGTGAAGCTTAAAGCACGCACCCCTCCGTTCTAGTAGCACTTTTGTCCATTCCCTCCAATATCTATCTGAAGGAGGACGCATGTGGTGCACCTCTGTCAATCTGCATGTAAATGCATAATGGTCTGGCGTTCCGATTAGTCCACATTCACAGAGATCACAGTCTCTTAAGTCCAAATCTGTGTAGGTAATCAGGAAACGGGCCGTGCCCAGAGAGGAACGTAGTCAATGAAGATGAGTTGGTGAAGACGAGGTCTGTAACTTTTGGGATAAATTTAAACGTCCTTCGACCTGTCCGGGAAGTATCCCATCTCTGCTGCCATTCTGCGTAAAGGTCGCCGCGTGTAATCTTTTTGAGATAAGAGGAAAGCAGAGGTAGAGCATGTTCTGGCAGGAAGATACCCGAAGCCGCTTGTTTTGCCTGTTCATCCGCCAGCTCGTTGCCGACTACACCTGTGTGCGCTGGTACCCAGCTAATGATGGGACGATAATTGAGTGGGAGGTTGACTAATGCCCTTTGTATGTTGAGTACGAAGGGGTCTCGGCTGGCTGGTCCTTCTATGGCGGCTATGCTCGACAGTGAGTCACTATAGATATAGACAGTTTCTTGGTGACCATATGAGAGATCGATTGCTTTTTTAATAGCTAACAATTCAGCTTGGTAGACTGTGTTGTTCGGATTGAGTCTACGTTTCCAGCGGTATTTGATTTCTCCATCGATCATTGTGCATAAGCCGCATCCAGTGCCATCCTTTGTTTTGGAACCATCCGTGTAGATGGCTATTGAGTTCTGCCGACAGAGAAGTGTCTGCGTGTATATATTTTCCGTGAGGTTATGCTGGGCTGGGTGGCAGGGATAGTCAAAGATCTTGTGCATATACTCCGAGGTATGCAAGTTCCTGTTCCAGAGTTTATAGTCTTTCCCAAGTCGGAGAGTATTGGAGATGGCCGCCTCTCGCTCTGCCACCAAGTCTAGTGGTGGTATCCCTGTTAGGACTTGCAGTGCCGCTGTTGAAGTTGTCCTGTATCCTCTGCTTATTTGCAAAAGGTGTGGGCGTTGGAGTGAGTTAAGTAGGCGCCTCTCTTGTACCGTTAGATGTTTTGCCCAAATGCCGGATCCGTATAAAACTATGGCCTGAGTAACGGTGAGATACCAATGTTTTAGCAGTTTCGATGAAATGCCCCAGGTTGGAGCCGCTGTTCTCTGCATGTAATTTTTAAGACTGTCTGTTTTTATTTTTAGATACTGAAGATACGGAAGCCAGGATAACCTTGAGTTAATGATTAAGCCCAAGTATTTGAGTTGTTTAACTATCTTGATGGGGTTGCCATAAAGTTTGATGGATGGATTCCTTTTGAGAGGTCTTTTGGCGCCTATGAGCAAAGCTTGGGATTTTGAGGCAGAGATCGTGATCTTGTGGTCCCTTGCCCAGAAGCTAAACTTGTCGAGGTAGAATTGCGCTGTCATTTCTAATTTGGATCTTCCATGGACTATAATCAAGAAGTCGTCCGCGTAGGCCAGTATATCACAGTCCTGGCAATTGTCATCAAATTCCTTGAAGATTGAGTTGGCAACTATCGACCAAAGTACTGGTCCAAGGCATGAGCCCTGGGGGCATCCTTTCTTTAGGTGACGTCTGACTATACCATCGTTCGCTGTATACTGGAGTGTGCGATCGCTGAGGTAACTATGAATTAGCTCTTGAGTTCTGCCGGGCAGTTCATCTGAGATAAAGCCTGTATAACGTCTGGCCACCACAGGGAGTCAAATGCTCCCTGAATGTCCAGACTAATGATCAAGGAGTGGTGCCCCTTGTTTCTGTTGCACTCTATCAAGTTCATTAACTTGGAGATGGCGTGTTCTGTAGAAAGTCCTCCTCGGAAGCCAAATTGCCTGGGGTCTATGGAATTGTTTCTTTGTAGGAAAAAATTTAGTCTTCCAAGTACTACCCTTTCTAGCAGCTTGCCAAACGAGGGGATGAGACATATTGGCCTGTAGGATGTGGGTTGTTGTGGATCTTTGCCCGTTTTACGGAAGAGTGCTACCTCTGCATTTTTGGTCGATTTCGGAAAGTATCTATTCTTCCAACAGGCACCGATGTACTCTTCGACTAGGTCAGGCGCAAAAGCATAAATCATGCGTATTACGGCATTGTCTAGCCCGTCCGGGCCTGGTGCCTTCTTTGTGTTTAGGTGTTTGACGATAGCCTCTATCTCATGCCTAGTAGGAGGGGGTTCCAAAGAAGTCTGATATCTGGTGAAGTTATTGAATGAAGTTCTTATCTCTGATTGCGCAAGGTTGTCATCTGTCGGTGGGTCTTCTTTGAAGAGTGACTTAAGTATGTAGCTGATTGCTTCGGTTGCACTAGTGGCTGTTGGAGCTATTGACAGGGGGATTTGTGTTGGTCTAAAGACCTTGTTGGTTGCAATCTTGAAAACCTTGTCGTATTTCTCAACGGTGCGAGAGCAGTATTCGCGTCAGGAGTCTTGCTTGGCTATAGAGATCTGTCGCTTATATTGCGCTTGTTGTATTTTGTAACGGGCGAAGAGTGTCCTGCGGACCATTGGCTCCTGTGTGGATTGAGCTTGCCGTCTCAGTTTTCTGAGTTTGCTCCGTTCCTGTGACAATTGGGGTGTCCACCATGAGGCTGATGTCCGAATTTTAATTTTTTTTGTCTTGAAAGTCTTGCGGCAGGCATCAGTGCATTGGTCAATTAATTGGTCATAGGCTTTGTCTAGAGCTGCTCTGGTCGTGCTATTCTGAAATGCTGTTTTAATAGAGGGGATGAAGGGAGAAAGGTGTTGTTCCAGTTTTTGTGTCCCACCATATGCCGTCTTAAATCTTTGTTTAATTACAATGCTGCGTGGGGATTGCAAGTTAAACATGATAGCTTGATGGTCACTAAGAGAAGGGAAGTCTGCTACTGTCCAGGCTGCAATATGTGAGGATAGCTGTGGTGTTGCCAAAGAGAGATCAGGCCAGCCTCTGGCACGTATTGTGTCAAAGGTGGGAGGGGAGTCGCTTTTATTGAGGATGACCAATCCATGAGAACTTATGAAATCTATGACAGGAAAGGAGCGAGGACTGTCTGTTGGTGAGCCCCAAAGGCGGTTAGCAGCGTTAAAATCCCCGCAGATCAGGATGTGGGTTAGAGGAGTATGGTGTAAGAAGTCAAGTTCAGTTAGGAGGTCGTTGATACTGAGACTAGGGGGAAAGTAGCATGAAATGACCATGAGGCTTCCCTCTATTGAGTCCAGAATGATGGCAATTGTGTGGTTTGTCGTTCTCCAGACCATGGGATTCATTGCACCGTTATAGACGATCATAGCTAGCTTGTTATGGGAAAGAAAAATTTTGTTGTGTGAAGTTGAGCCAACTGGAAGACCTTCTTTAGTAATATAAACCTTTTGAAAGATACCTAAGTCCGCCTGCTGTTGGAATTGGACATGCAGCATGTGACTTATGGCTACTGAGGATCTTTGTAAGTTACATTGTATGACTTTGAGAACTGGAATTCTTGATTTTTGGGTGTTATCTAATGTTGTCCTGCTGTCCGCAGGATTTTCTGGACCGCAGTCCTGTATACAGGACATTGTCTTGAACTAGCCGCGTGGTGGCAGTCGTGATCTGTACCTTGTTGCTGATTTGCCAATGTGCAGTTTTTGCATATAGGATGCTCCTTGCAGGATCCTATGGGCATGGAATGTGGGTCTGCGCACTGCACACAAGAGGGTTGTTCTTGGCAATTCCTGCTGATGTGGCCTAGACCTTGACAGTTGAAGCAACGAGGGACACGGAGGTATCTTCTAAAAGGGCAGGAGAAGAAGCCTAAGTAGATGCGGCCGCTAGATCCAAGCCTGTTGAAGTACTCCCTATCCAATTGGATAATCCAGTTATTCTTGGAGTTGGATTGGTGTAGGGGAGTTCTTGGGTGGATAGTCCCTACTTTGTTGGACGGGAGATGTAACTCAAATGCCGTAACTATGTCTTTTGTAGTGAATTCTTCCGGTGCACCAAAGAGGATTATCGACTCTCTTCTTGGCTTTGGCTCTCGAAGGGTGAGTGAATCTTTTAAAGATGGTACTTGTTCTATTGAACTTTTCAGCTTGAGTAATTGCTCGCGGGTGTTACACCTGACTAAAAGCTCTTTGGATCTTGTGGTGCGAATCTGCTCTATAGGGATGCCCAGTCTAGAGGGGTTTAGCTGAGAAGTAAGCTGCTTTTGGATAGCAATCGGGGAAGTGGTGGAATCTATGGGGGCTAGAAGTAGGACGTTGTCCGACAGCTTTTTCTGTGGCCGTTTCTTTTTCCGTTGAATCAAGGTGAATGGACCTCCCTCGTCTTCTTGAACTTCCTGCTGTGCCTCTGCAGTGGTGGGGAAATGAGAGGAGGTTGGAACAGAAACTGATGTTGAGGAAGGTTCGAATAATGTTAGCAATTTCTGCAGGGAATCTGCTTGTCCGTTGTAGACTTCCAGTTGTGCTTGATGGGAGTTTATTATTAATTCCTGTTCAAGCACCAATTTCTGAGCCAGGTCCACAAAGTCCAGGATTATTTTTAGATCCTCTTTGTTCAGTTTGCGTTTGGCGTTGTTTGCTGCCAGGAACCGGGAAATGAAGGCGATCTGAGCCAAAACGTTCTGCGTTCTTGAAAGGGATGAGTCGATAACGGGTGGACACGGTAAGCCTTCTGATGTAACGGAGGGGGTGCGGAGGGAGGGAGTGAGGAGTCTTTAGCGGCCATTAGAAAATGGTCATATGATGAAATGGCATACACAGTGATTGACAACAGTATTATGACTGATAAAATGGCGAATTAATAATAAAGGTACTATACACTTATTGGTGTAAAGTAACAGGTCTTAAATGCAGCTTTGCAAAATAATTAACAAGGATTTGGTGTAGGTGACAAAATGGCCGACATACAGGATTTAGAAAAAAAAATTAAACATACATATGCTAATACAAAATCAAAACACTAATTAATGCAATTAAACAAAATTGATAATATAGAATGATGCAGTAATAAATTCCAAGATAATAAATACTTCTTTAGATGGTAAAATACCACAATTCATTACTGAGAAATTGATTTACAAAAATAAAGCAGTTGTTTAAGACTTAGAATCTGTCAACTGTAACTCTGTCAACTCTTAGATACTGTCAACAGGTAATATCACATATACGCTTATTAATGTAGGCAATTAAAGAGATAATGCAGTACCAAATATAGAGATAACATAAATTAGCACTCTGGCTCAACAACGAAAATAGCCTAACGAGATTAATTTAACAATGAATAAATGATGTACTTAAGGTATAAATGCAACATTTTAGAGTAAACAATTAGATATATGAACAGTCGTTAGTAATGAAAATCATGAATGCAAGCATTTAAATACGATTAAAACATCTGTAAATAGCTGGGATATTAAACAGAAAACTCCCCTTAAGTTTCTGAACTACCTAAGCGGCTAGGTTTGAAGATTAATTACTAATTAACAAGAACACATTTTAGCAAGAGATCATTATAAACCACACTAAAGTATATGTAGATTAAGATTAAGAGCTTAGTAAATGTATAAGAACATTTCAAATCAGTTAAAAATTGCTTAAAAGTGACTGTAGCAGCCGAATTTACTTCAGTAAATATTCTAAGACCTGGTTATGCTGAATAGAACCAGTGTTCATAACTTTTATACATATTAATTTTTTTTAATTAAACAAAAAGAATGATCAAAATTCTGCCTCGACAAGTTTGCCAAACTCGATCTACTATATTGATATAAAAATTTTGGTTGTTCTAAGTATATTAGAAAAATATGACACTTTATATTACAAGAGGTACATTGAAGAGTTGACACGCAGACGGGAACCAGTGAACATCTTACTATTAAGATTGCTGTTGCATACAAGATATTACAAAAACATAGTTATTAAACATTTAGATGTGATGTACAAAGAGAAACTTTCAGTTAAGAGTAGATAGGCGTATTAAATGCTAATAGCTGTATTACAATTAATATAAACTATTGAGTTAAAATTGTTCAATCATACAAACTGTGATACAAAGGAAGTGCCTGTTACTAGGCTCTACTGAGCTGTGTATGTGACCTTTGCCAAGGACGAGTTGTTGTTGCGTCCTCTTGGCAAGATGGCTGACGTAAGAAATCAGAGTCAACAGTACAAAATTACATAAGATATTACGATTTAGCTAACAATGCTTTAACATGAATTATCAAAGATATTAAGAAAATACACAGCTCAATAGCAAGTTAAAAATTTGCCTACTTTGGTAATGATGAGATGAACTTGTTACAACGAGGTAATCCAAAGAAATGAATTTTACACAATTAATGCACTAATTTTGAGACTTAGAAAAAAAATCCCATACACTTATCCTATGCTTCCCAATGCTGTAAACACGCAATGAACACTAACAATGACACAGCAATAGACGAATCACAAGAACACTTATTACTTAAAAACTACTGCACGCACAAACACAAAACTTATATCGAATTGCTCCGCTAACACTTAGACAACTGATTATCAACTTTGTTTGCACTTTTAATTAGGATTTCCGCTAATTACGAAAGATAATTCAGGAACTTCAACACACACGTCTTTTCTCCTCGGCGGAGGGATGGGCTCTTTGTGCACATGGGCAAAGCCAATGTGATGCGCAATGCCGAGGTTGTGTGCGATGCCGAATTTGAGCAATTCTGAGATGTTTTTTTAAGTGAAAATAGATAGATGTGCACATGGGCAAAGCCAATGTGGTGCGCAATGCCGAGTTTGTGCAGTTCTGGGATGTTTTTTAAGTGAAAATAGATCGATGTGCACATGGGCAAAGCCAATGTAGTGCGCAATGCCGAGGTTGTGTGCGATGCCAAATTTGTGCAATTCTGGGATGTTTTTTAAGTGAAAATAGATCGATGTGCACATGGGCAAAGCCAATGTGGTGCGCAATGCCGAGGTTGTGCGCGATGCCGAGTTTGTGCAATTCTGGGATGCTTTTTAAGTGAAAACAGATCGATGTGCACATGGGCAAAACAAATGTGGTGCGCAGTGCCGACGTTGTGTGCGATGCCGAGTTTGTACAATTCTGGGATGTTTTTTAAGTGAAAATAGATCGATGTGCACATGGGCAAAGCCAATGTGGTGCGCAATGCCGAGGTTGTGCAATTCTGGGATGTTTTTTTAAGTGAAAATTGATCGATGTGCACATGGGCAAGGCCAATGTAGTGCGCAATGCCGAGTTTGTGCAATTCTGGGATTTTTTTGAAGTGAAAATAGATCGATATGCACATGGGCAAAGCCAATGTAGTGCGCAATGCCGAGTTTTTGCGCGATGCCGAGTTTGTGCAATTCTGGGATGTTTTTTTAAGTGAAAATAGATCGATGTGCACATGGGCAGAGCACTACAGACCAGGCTTCCGGCCTCAGGTATAACCAATCGGAATAGTGCCTGACCTGTAGAAATTATCTACTATCTACTTCCGCCACTGCCAGGGCGAGCCCCGCAAACCAGCGGCATTTATTGAGTCTAAGTCAGAAGTTACCGATTCACAGTAATGGTTGTTACAATGGCACCTTTGCAGACGTTGTCTGCTACATGAAAAGATGTAAGTGCTGTACTGAGCTGAGTATTATTCATACGCGCGTGTAATTACAATTGCTCTGATTGTGTAATGTTCCATCGGCAGTAATGGGTTAAGAGCACTGCATGAAATTTAGTACATTGAGTTAGTAAGGTGTCCGGACTTCACTACAAATCGTTATTGGTGAACTTGGCTTAATCTATGCTGCGTATCTGTCCGTGTCACATACTAAAGACATACTGTACATACATACATACATAGCATGATGATATACATAGCATGGAGATTACATACATAGTATGAAGATTATACATAGCACTAAAAATTACACATAGCATTAAAAAAATATACATAGTATCAAACATTATTACTGTTTTGCTCAATGAACAAATTATATAACTTACTATCCGCACAAATATTGTACTCATTAGTAGCTGTGCACACAGATTATTATAAACATTAAATAGGTCCTAGCAGACACACGTTATTTACATATTACATAATATATGCGTTTCATAATATGCGCTTACATAATATATAGGATTATAAGATAAATAATTAAATACTCGAATGCAGAACATGGCAAATTTGAATAGGTAAGTAAATGAATGATACTGAGATACATTAATAACAATTAATAGTGAGTAACTAAAGAATAGTATTTAATACTAAAGCTCATAAGTGCATAACAAAGGTCGCAAATAGTACTATAAGTTTCAAAATTTCTTAATGTAATGCAAAACATACAGCTGTGTTTCAGGAATTTTGTGCGGAAATCGAAATGATGCAACTATCTTATAACTATTAATACTAAGTAAGCGCATGATAAATTCTAGATTAGATATGCTTGCTTAGTAGGTTACACGATTTGCAATAAGGCATAATTACATTGCAGTAAAATAATAAAGAATATAGGGAAGTGCTATGGCTGACATGACTTAGTGCGCATTTTGATTACATGACACTTCTTGGTAATATGCAATAAAAACATAAGAGATAAAAATGGCAACATACTGAGATGAATGAGTACTAAGAATGAAGTTTCTGAGTACAGTAAGTAAAGCACAGAATACCATGGTACAATGATTAAACAAGCATGAAATTTTGTACAACTGGCAACACATATTATTGATACGCATACAGGATCTTGCTTACATTACTTATGGCAATGCTTAAATATACATAATATAATACATTCTTAAGATAATTTGCTTATGAAACATACTTATAAGAGTGTCAGTTCATTACTTAATGCTGATGGGAATCCACTTACATATATATACGTTGGATTATGTATTTACTACATTCAATTTAAGTGGAAGGCATAAGATTACGATTATAATGATTAAATTAATATATTAGACACGTTAATGTGTTGACAATATATACTGTAGTTACAAAATTCAGATTAAAATGAAAGCATATGATATCAATTATAATAATTAAGTTAATACTATAAACACATCGAGGATGATTATTACAGTCAAGTAAAAGTCACATAAAGTGTAGTATTTAAGGTAATACGTTAAATGCATCTAACGAATAGGATAAGAGTATGATGAAAATAATATGGACATAACAGTAGCAAACAGATATTACTTATCTGGTAGCAGGGTTATGCGCTGGGAGGTATTAGGTGACAAATGAAAAGTGTACCCTGCAGAACTTGATGATCTTGTGAAGCTTAAAGCACGCACCCCTCCGTTCTAGTAGCACTTTTGTCCATTCCCTCCAATATCTATCTGAAGGAGGACGCATGTGGTGCACCTCTGTCAATCTGCATGTAAATGCATAATGGTCTGGCGTTCCGATTAGTCCACATTCACAGAGATCACAGTCTCTAAGTCCAAATCTGTGTAGGTAATCAGGAAACGGGCCGTGCCCAGAGAGGAACGTAGTCAATGAAGATGAGTTGGAGAAGACAAGGTCTGTAACTTTTGGGATAAATTTAAACGTCCTTCGACCTGTCCGGGAAGTATCCCATCTCTGCTGCCATTCTGCGTAAAGGTCGCCGCGTGTAATCTTTTTGAGATAAAAGGCAGAGGTAGAGCATGTTCTGGCAGGAAGATACCCGAAGCCGCTTGTTTTGCCTGTTCATCCGCCAGCTCGTTGCCGACTACACCTGTGTGCGCTGGTACCCAGCTAATGATGGGACGATAATTGAGTGGGAGGTTGACTAATGCCCTTTGTATGTTGAGTACGAAGGGGTCTCGGCTGGCTGGTCCTTCTATGGCGGCTATGCTCGACAGTGAGTCACTATAGATATAGACAGTTTCTTGGTGACCATATGAGAGATCGATTGCTTTTTTAATAGCTAACAATTCAGCTTGGTAGACTGTGTTGTTCGGATTGAGTCTACGTTTCCAGCGGTATTTGATTTCTCCATCGATCATTGTGCATAAGCCGCATCCAGTGCCATCCTTTGTTTTGGAACCATCCGTGTAGATGGCTATTGAGTTCTGCCGACAGAGAAGTGTCTGCGTGTATATATTTTCCGCGAGGTTATGCTGGGCTGGGTGGCAGGGATAGTCAAAGATCTTGTGCATATACTCCGAGGTATGCAAGTTCCTGTTCCAGAGTTTATAGTCTTTCCCAAGTCGGAGAGTATTGGAGATGGCCGCCTCTCGCTCTGCCACCAAGTCTAGTGGTGGTATCCCTGTTAGGACTTGCAGTGCCGCTGTTGAAGTTGTCCTGTATCCTCTGCTTATTTGCAAAAGGTGTGGGCGTTGGAGTGAGTTAAGTAGGCGCCTCTCTTGTACCGTTAGATGTTTTGCCCAAATGCCGGATCCGTATAAAACTATGGCCTGAGTAACGGTGAGATACCAATGTTTTAGCAGTTTCGATGAAATGCCCCAGGTTGGAGCCGCTGTTCTCTGCATGTAATTTTTAAGACTGTCTGTTTTTATTTTTAGATACTGAAGATACGGAAGCCAGGATAACCTTGAGTCAATGATTAAGCCCAAGTATTTGAGTTGTTTAACTATCTTGATGGGGTTGCCATATAGTTTGATGGATCGATTCCTTTTGAGAGGTCTTTTGGCGTCTATGAGCAAAGCTTGGTATTTTGAGGCAGAGATCGTGATCTTGTGGTCCCTTGCCCAGAAGCTAAACTTGTCGAGGTAGAATTGCGCTGTCATTTCTAATTTGGATCTTCCATGGACTATAATCAAGAAGTCGTCCGCGTAGGCCAGTATGTCACAGTCCTGGCAATTGTCATCAAACTCCTTGAAGATTGAGTTGGCAACTATCGACCAAAGTACTGGTCCAAGGCATGAGCCCTAGGGGCATCCTTTCTTTAGGTGATGTCTGACTATAACATCGTTTGCTGTATACTGGAGTGTGCGATCGCTGAGGTAACTATGAATTAGCTCTTGAGTTCTGCCGGGCAGTTCATCTGAGATAAAGCCTGTATAACGTCTGGCCACCACAGGGAGTCAAATGCTCTCTGAATGTCCAGACTAATGATCAAGGAGTGGTGCCCCTTGTTTCTGTTGCACTCTATCAAGTTCATTAACTTGGAGATGGCGTGTTCTGTAGAAAGTCCTCCTCGGAAGCCAAATTGCCTGGGGTCTATGGAATTGTTTCTTTGTAGGAAAAAATTTAGTCTTCCAAGTACTACCCTTTCTAGCAGCTTGCCAAACGAGGGGATGAGACATATTGGCCTGTAGGATGTGGGTTGTTGTGGATCTTTGCCCGTTTTACGGAAGAGTGCTACCTCTGCATTTTTGGTCGATTTCGGAAAGTATCTATTCTTCCAACAGGCACCGATGTACTCTTCGACTAGGTCAGGCGCAAAAGCATAAATCATGCGTATTACGGCATTGTCTAGCCCGTCCGGGCCTGGTGCCTTCTTTGTGTTTAGGTGTTTGACGATAGCCTCTATCTCATGCCTAGTAGGAGGGGGTTCCAAAGAAGTCTGATATCTGGTGAAGTTATTGAATGAAGTTCTTATCTCTGATTGCGCAAGGTTGTCATCTGTCGGTGGGTCTTCTTTGAAGAGTGACTTAAGTATGTAGCTGATTGCTTCGGTTGTACTAGTGGCTGTTGGAGCTATTGACAGGGGGATTTGTGTTGGTCTAAAGACCTTGTTGGTTGCAATCTTGAAAACCTTGTCGTATTTCTCAACGGTGCGAGAGCAGCATTCGCGCCAGGAGTCTTGCTTGGCTATAGAGATCTGTCGCTTATATTGCGCTTGTTGTATTTTGTAACGGGCGAAGAGTGTCCTGCGGACCATTGGCTCCTGTGTGGATTGAGCTTGCCGTCTCAGTTTTCTGAGTTTGCTCCGTTCCTGTGACAATTGGGGTGTCCACCATGAGGCTGATGTCCGAATTTTAATTTTTTTTGTCTTGAAAGTCTTGCGGCAGGCATCAGTGCATTGGTCAATTAATTGGTCATAGGCTTTGTCTAGAGCTGCTCTGGTCGTGCTATTCTGAAATGCTGTTTTAATAGAGGGGATGAAGGGAGAAAGGTGTTGTTCCAGTTTTTATGTCCCACCATATGCCGTCTTAAATCTTTGTTTAATTACAATGCTGCGTGGGGATTGCAAGTTAAACATGATAGCTTGATGGTCACTAAGAGAAGGGAAGTCTGCTACTGTCCAGGCTGCAATATGTGAGGATAGCTGTGGTGTTGCCAAAGAGAGATCAGGCCAGCCTCTGGCACGTATTGTGTCAAAGGTGGGAGGGGAGTCGCTTTTATTGAGGATGACCAATCCATGAGAACTTATGAAATCTATGACAGGAAAGGAGCGAGGACTGTCTGTTGGTGAGCCCCAAAGGCGGTTAGCAGCGTTAAAATCCCCGCAGATCAGGATGTGGGTTAGAGGAGTATGGTGTAAGAAGTCAAGTTCAGTTAGGAGGTCGTTGATACTGAGACTAGGGGGAAAGTAGCATGAAATGACCATGAGGCTTCCCTCTATTGAGTCCAGAATGATGGCAATTGTGTGGTTTGTCGTTCTCCAGACCATGGGATTCATTGCACCGTTATAGACGATCATAGCTAGCTTGTTATGGGAAAGAAAAATTTTGTTGTGTGAAGTTGAGCCAACTGGAAGACCTTCTTTAGTAATATAAACCTCTTGAAAGATACCTAAGTCCGCCTGCTGTTGGAATTGGACATGCAGCATGTGACTTGTGGCTACTGAGGATCTTTGTAAGTTACATTGTATGACTTTGAGAACTGGAATTCTTGATTTTTGGGTGTTATCTAATGTTGTCCTGCTGTCCGCAGGATTTTCTGGACCGCAGTCCTGTATACAGGACATTGTCTTGAACTAGCCGCGTGGTGGCAGTCGTGATCTGTACCTTGTTGCTGATTTGCCAATGTGCAGTTTTTGCATATAGGATGCTCCTTGCAGGATCCTATGGGCATGGAATGTGGGTCTGCGCACTGCACACAAGAGGGTTGTTCTTGGCAATTCCTGCTGATGTGGCCTAGACCTTGACAGTTGAAGCAACGAGGGACACGGAGGTATCTTCTAAAAGGGCAGGAGAAGAAGCCTAAGTAGATGCGGCCGCTAGATCCAAGCCTGTTGAAGTAGTCCCTATCCAATTGGATAATCCAGTTATTCTTGGAGTTGGATTGGTGTAGGGGAGTTCTTGGGTGGATAGTCCCTACTTTGTTGGACGGGAGATGTAACTCAAATGCCGTAACGATGTCTTTTGTAGTGAATTCTTCCGGTGCACCAAAGAGGATTATCGACTCTCTTCTTGGCTTTGGCTCTCGAAGGGTGAGTGAATCTTTTAAAGATGGTACTTGTTCTATTGAACTTTTCAGCTTGAGTAATTGCTCGCGGGTGTTACACCTGACTAAAAGCTCTTTGGATCTTGTGGTGCGAATCTGCTCTATAGGGATGCCCAGTCTAGAGGGGTTTAGCTGAGAAGTAAGCTGCTTTTGGATGGCAATCGGGGAAGTGGTGGAATCTATGGGGGCTAGAAGTAGGACGTTGTCCGACAGCTTTTTCTGTGGCCGTTTCTTTTTCCGTTGAATCAAGGTGAATGGACCTCCCTCGTCTTCTTGAACTTCCTGCTGTGCCTCTGCAGTGGTGGGGAAATGAGAGGAGGTTGGAACAGAAACTGATGTTGAGGAAGGTTCGAATAATGTTAGCAATTTCTGCAGGGAATCTGCTTGTCCGTTGTAGACTTCCAGTTGTGCTTGATGGGAGTTTATTATTAATTCCTGTTCAAGCACCAATTTCTGAGCCAGGTCCACAAAGTCCAGGATTATTTTTAGATCCTCTTTGTTCAGTTTGCGTTTGGCGTTGTTGGCTGCCAGGAACCGGGAAATGAAGGCGATCTGAGCCAAAACGTTCTGCGTTCTTGAAAGGGATGAGTCGATAACGGGTGGACACGGTAAGCCTTCTGATGTAACGGAGGGGGTGCGGAGGGAGGGAGTGAGGAGTCTTTAGCGGCCATTAGAAAATGGTCATATGATGAAATGGCATACACCGTGATTGACAACAGTATTATGACTGATAAAATGGCGAATTAATAATAAAGGTACTATACACTTATTGGTGTAAAGTAACAGGTCTTAAATGCAGCTTTGCAAAATAATTAACAAGGATTTGGTGTAGGTGACAAAATGGCCGACATACAGGATTTAGAAAAAAAAATTAAACATACATATGCTAATACAAAATCAAAACACTAATTAATGCAATTAAACAAAATTGATAATATAGAATGATGCAGTAATAAATGCCAAGATAATAAATACTTCTTTAGATGGTAAAATACCACAATTCATTACTGAGAAATTGATTTACAAAAATAAAGCAGTTGTTTAAGACTTAGAATCTGTCAACTGTAACTCTGTCAACTCTTAGATACTGTCAACAGGTAATATCACATATACGCTTATTAATGTAGGCAATTAAAGAGATAATGCAGTACCACATATAGAGATAACATAAATTAGCACTCTGGCTCAACAACGAAAATAGCCTAACGAGATTAATTTAACAATGAATAAATGATGTACTTAAGGTATAAATGCAACATTTTAGAGTAAACAATTAGATATATGAACAGTCGTTAGTAATGAAAATCATGAATGCAAGCATTTTAAATACGATTAAAACATCTGTAAATAGCTGGGATATTAAACAGAAAACTCCCCTTAAGTTTCTGAACTACCTAAGCGGCTAGGTTTGAAGATTAATTACTAATTAACAAGAACACATTTTAGCAAGAGATCATTATAAACCACACTAAAGTATATGTAGATTAAGATTAAGAGCTTAGTAAATGTATAAGAACATTTCAAATCAGTTAAAAATTGCTTAAAAGTGACTGTAGCAGCCGAATTTACTTCAGTAAATATTCTAAGACCTGGTTATGCTGAATAGAACCAGTGTTCATAACTTTTATACATATTAATTTTTTTTTAATTAAACAAAAAGAATGATCAAAATTCTGCCTCGACAAGTTTGCCAAACTCGATCTACTATATTGATATAAAAATTTTGGTTGTTCTAAGTATATTAGAAAAATATGACACTTTATATTACAAGAGGTACATTGAAGAGTTGACACGCAGACGGGAACCAGTGAACATCTTACTATTAAGATTGCTGTTGCATACAAGATATTACAAAAACATAGTTATTAAACATTTAGATGTGATGTACAAAGAGAAACTTTCAGTTAAGAGTAGATAGGCGTATTAAATGCTAATAGCTGTATTACAATTAATATAAACTATTGAGTTAAAATTGTTCAATCATACAAACTGTGATACAAAGGAAGTGCCTGTTACTAGGCTCTACTGAGCTGTGTATGTGACCTTTGCCAAGGACGAGTTGTTGTTGCGTCCTCTTGGCAAGATGGCTGACGTAAGAAATCAGAGTCAACAGTACAAAATTACATAAGATATTACGATTTAGCTAACAATGCTTTAACATGAATTATCAAAGATATTAAGAAAATACACAGCTCAATAGCAAGTTAAAAATTTGCCTACTTTGGTAATGATGAGATGAACTTGTTACAACGAGGTAATCCAAAGAAATGAATTTTACACAATTAATGCACTAATTTTGAGACTTAGAAAAAAAATCCCATACACTTATCCTATGCTTCCCAATGCTGTAAACACGCAATGAACACTAACAATGACACAGCAATAGACGAATCACAAGAACACTTATTACTTAAAAACTACTGCACGCACAAACACAAAACTTATATCGAATTGCTCCGCTAACACTTAGACAACTGATTATCAACTTTGTTTGCACTTTTAATTAGGATTTCCGCTAATTACGAAAGATAATTCAGGAACTTCAACACACACGTCTTTTCTCCTCGGCGGAGGGATGGGCTCTTTGTGCACATGGGCAAAGCCAATGTGATGCGCAATGCCGAGGTTGTGTGCGATGCCGAGTTTGAGCAATTCTGAGATGTTTTTTTAAGTGAAAATAGATAGATGTGCACATGGGCAAAGCCAATGTGGTGCGCAATGCCGAGTTTGTGCAGTTCTGGGATGTTTTTTAAGTGAAAATAGATCGATGTGCACATGGGCAAAGCCAATGTAGTGCGCAATGCCGAGGTTGTGTGCGATGCCAAATTTGTGCAATTCTGGGATGTTTTTTAAGTGAAAATAGATCGATGTGCACATGGGCAAAGCCAATGTGGTGCGCAATGCCGAGGTTGTGCGCGATGCCGAGTTTGTGCAATTCTGGGATGCTTTTTAAGTGAAAACAGATCGATGTGCACATGGGCAAAACAAATGTGGTGCGCAGTGCCGACGTTGTGTGCGATGCCGAGTTTGTACAATTCTGGGATGTTTTTTAAGTGAAAATAGATCGATGTGCACATGGGCAAAGCCAATGTGGTGCGCAATGCCGAGGTTGTGCAATTCTGGGATGTTTTTTTAAGTGAAAATTGATCGATGTGCACATGGGCAAGGCCAATGTAGTGCGCAATGCCGAGTTTGTGCAATTCTGGGATTTTTTTGAAGTGAAAATAGATCGATATGCACATGGGCAAAGCCAATGTAGTGCGCAATGCCGAGTTTTTGCGCGATGCCGAGTTTGTGCAATTCTGGGATGTTTTTTTAAGTGAAAATAGATCGATGTGCACATGGGCAGAGCACTACAGACCAGGCTTCCGGCCTCAGGTATAACCAATCGGAATAGTGCCTGACCTGTAGAAATTATCTACTATCTACTTCCGCCACTGCCAGGGCGAGCCCCGCAAACCAGCGGCATTTATTGAGTCTAAGTCAGAAGTTACCGATTCACAGTAATGGTTGTTACAATGGCACCTTTGCAGACGTTGTCTGCTACATGAAAAGATGTAAGTGCTGTACTGAGCTGAGTATTATTCATACGCGCGTGTAATTACAATTGCTCTGATTGTGTAATGTTCCATCGGCAGTAATGGGTTAAGAGCACTGCATGAAATTTAGTACATTGAGTTAGTAAGGTGTCCGGACTTCACTACAAATCGTTATTGGTGAACTTGGCTTAATCTATGCTGCGTATCTGTCCGTGTCACATACTAAAGACATACTGTACATACATACATACATAGCATGATGATATACATAGCATGGAGATTACATACATAGTATGAAGATTATACATAGCACTAAAAATTACACATAGCATTAAAAAAATATACATAGTATCAAACATTATTACTGTTTTGCTCAATGAACAAATTATATAACTTACTATCCGCACAAATATTGTACTCATTAGTAGCTGTGCACACAGATTATTATAAACATTAAATAGGTCCTAGCAGACACACGTTATTTACATATTACATAATATATGCGTTTCATAATATGCGCTTACATAATATATAGGATTATAAGATAAATAATTAAATACTCGAATGCAGAACATGGCAAATTTGAATAGGTAAGTAAATGAATGATACTGAGATACATTAATAACAATTAATAGTGAGTAACTAAAGAATAGTATTTAATACTAAAGCTCATAAGTGCATAACAAAGGTCGCAAATAGTACTATAAGTTTCAAAATTTCTTAATGTAATGCAAAACATACAGCTGTGTTTCAGGAATTTTGTGCGGAAATCGAAATGATGCAACTATCTTATAACTATTAATACTAAGTAAGCGCATGATAAATTCTAGATTAGATATGCTTGCTTAGTAGGTTACACGATTTGCAATAAGGCATAATTACATTGCAGTAAAATAATAAAGAATATAGGGAAGTGCTATGGCTGACATGACTTAGTGCGCATTTTGATTACATGACACTTCTTGGTAATATGCAATAAAAACATAAGAGATAAAAATGGCAACATACTGAGATGAATGAGTACTAAGAATGAAGTTTCTGAGTACAGTAAGTAAAGCACAGAATACCATGGTACAATGATTAAACAAGCATGAAATTTTGTACAACTGGCAACACATATTATTGATACGCATACAGGATCTTGCTTACATTACTTATGGCAATGCTTAAATATACATAATATAATACATTCTTAAGATAATTTGCTTATGAAACATACTTATAAGAGTGTCAGTTCATTACTTAATGCTGATGGGAATCCACTTACATATATATACGTTGGATTATGTATTTACTACATTCAATTTAAGTGGAAGGCATAAGATTACGATTATAATGATTAAATTAATATATTAGACACGTTAATGTGTTGACAATATATACTGTAGTTACAAAATTCAGATTAAAATGAAAGCATATGATATCAATTATAATAATTAAGTTAATACTATAAACACATCGAGGATGATTATTACAGTCAAGTAAAAGTCACATAAAGTGTAGTATTTAAGGTAATACGTTAAATGCATCTAACGAATAGGATAAGAGTATGATGAAAATAATATGGACATAACAGTAGCAAACAGATATTACTTATCTGGTAGCAGGGTTATGCGCTGGGAGGTATTAGGTGACAAATGAAAAGTGTACCCTGCAGAACTTGATGATCTTGTGAAGCTTAAAGCACGCACCCCTCCGTTCTAGTAGCACTTTTGTCCATTCCCTCCAATATCTATCTGAAGGAGGACGCATGTGGTGCACCTCTGTCAATCTGCATGTAAATGCATAATGGTCTGGCGTTCCGATTAGTCCACATTCACAGAGATCACAGTCTCTAAGTCCAAATCTGTGTAGGTAATCAGGAAACGGGCCGTGCCCAGAGAGGAACGTAGTCAATGAAGATGAGTTGGAGAAGACAAGGTCTGTAACTTTTGGGATAAATTTAAACGTCCTTCGACCTGTCCGGGAAGTATCCCATCTCTGCTGCCATTCTGCGTAAAGGTCGCCGCGTGTAATCTTTTTGAGATAAAAGGCAGAGGTAGAGCATGTTCTGGCAGGAAGATACCCGAAGCCGCTTGTTTTGCCTGTTCATCCGCCAGCTCGTTGCCGACTACACCTGTGTGCGCTGGTACCCAGCTAATGATGGGACGATAATTGAGTGGGAGGTTGACTAATGCCCTTTGTATGTTGAGTACGAAGGGGTCTCGGCTGGCTGGTCCTTCTATGGCGGCTATGCTCGACAGTGAGTCACTATAGATATAGACAGTTTCTTGGTGACCATATGAGAGATCGATTGCTTTTTTAATAGCTAACAATTCAGCTTGGTAGACTGTGTTGTTCGGATTGAGTCTACGTTTCCAGCGGTATTTGATTTCTCCATCGATCATTGTGCATAAGCCGCATCCAGTGCCATCCTTTGTTTTGGAACCATCCGTGTAGATGGCTATTGAGTTCTGCCGACAGAGAAGTGTCTGCGTGTATATATTTTCCGCGAGGTTATGCTGGGCTGGGTGGCAGGGATAGTCAAAGATCTTGTGCATATACTCCGAGGTATGCAAGTTCCTGTTCCAGAGTTTATAGTCTTTCCCAAGTCGGAGAGTATTGGAGATGGCCGCCTCTCGCTCTGCCACCAAGTCTAGTGGTGGTATCCCTGTTAGGACTTGCAGTGCCGCTGTTGAAGTTGTCCTGTATCCTCTGCTTATTTGCAAAAGGTGTGGGCGTTGGAGTGAGTTAAGTAGGCGCCTCTCTTGTACCGTTAGATGTTTTGCCCAAATGCCGGATCCGTATAAAACTATGGCCTGAGTAACGGTGAGATACCAATGTTTTAGCAGTTTCGATGAAATGCCCCAGGTTGGAGCCGCTGTTCTCTGCATGTAATTTTTAAGACTGTCTGTTTTTATTTTTAGATACTGAAGATACGGAAGCCAGGATAACCTTGAGTCAATGATTAAGCCCAAGTATTTGAGTTGTTTAACTATCTTGATGGGGTTGCCATATAGTTTGATGGATCGATTCCTTTTGAGAGGTCTTTTGGCGTCTATGAGCAAAGCTTGGTATTTTGAGGCAGAGATCGTGATCTTGTGGTCCCTTGCCCAGAAGCTAAACTTGTCGAGGTAGAATTGCGCTGTCATTTCTAATTTGGATCTTCCATGGACTATAATCAAGAAGTCGTCCGCGTAGGCCAGTATGTCACAGTCCTGGCAATTGTCATCAAACTCCTTGAAGATTGAGTTGGCAACTATCGACCAAAGTACTGGTCCAAGGCATGAGCCCTAGGGGCATCCTTTCTTTAGGTGATGTCTGACTATAACATCGTTTGCTGTATACTGGAGTGTGCGATCGCTGAGGTAACTATGAATTAGCTCTTGAGTTCTGCCGGGCAGTTCATCTGAGATAAAGCCTGTATAACGTCTGGCCACCACAGGGAGTCAAATGCTCTCTGAATGTCCAGACTAATGATCAAGGAGTGGTGCCCCTTGTTTCTGTTGCACTCTATCAAGTTCATTAACTTGGAGATGGCGTGTTCTGTAGAAAGTCCTCCTCGGAAGCCAAATTGCCTGGGGTCTATGGAATTGTTTCTTTGTAGGAAAAAATTTAGTCTTCCAAGTACTACCCTTTCTAGCAGCTTGCCAAACGAGGGGATGAGACATATTGGCCTGTAGGATGTGGGTTGTTGTGGATCTTTGCCCGTTTTACGGAAGAGTGCTACCTCTGCATTTTTGGTCGATTTCGGAAAGTATCTATTCTTCCAACAGGCACCGATGTACTCTTCGACTAGGTCAGGCGCAAAAGCATAAATCATGCGTATTACGGCATTGTCTAGCCCGTCCGGGCCTGGTGCCTTCTTTGTGTTTAGGTGTTTGACGATAGCCTCTATCTCATGCCTAGTAGGAGGGGGTTCCAAAGAAGTCTGATATCTGGTGAAGTTATTGAATGAAGTTCTTATCTCTGATTGCGCAAGGTTGTCATCTGTCGGTGGGTCTTCTTTGAAGAGTGACTTAAGTATGTAGCTGATTGCTTCGGTTGTACTAGTGGCTGTTGGAGCTATTGACAGGGGGATTTGTGTTGGTCTAAAGACCTTGTTGGTTGCAATCTTGAAAACCTTGTCGTATTTCTCAACGGTGCGAGAGCAGCATTCGCGCCAGGAGTCTTGCTTGGCTATAGAGATCTGTCGCTTATATTGCGCTTGTTGTATTTTGTAACGGGCGAAGAGTGTCCTGCGGACCATTGGCTCCTGTGTGGATTGAGCTTGCCGTCTCAGTTTTCTGAGTTTGCTCCGTTCCTGTGACAATTGGGGTGTCCACCATGAGGCTGATGTCCGAATTTTAATTTTTTTTGTCTTGAAAGTCTTGCGGCAGGCATCAGTGCATTGGTCAATTAATTGGTCATAGGCTTTGTCTAGAGCTGCTCTGGTCGTGCTATTCTGAAATGCTGTTTTAATAGAGGGGATGAAGGGAGAAAGGTGTTGTTCCAGTTTTTATGTCCCACCATATGCCGTCTTAAATCTTTGTTTAATTACAATGCTGCGTGGGGATTGCAAGTTAAACATGATAGCTTGATGGTCACTAAGAGAAGGGAAGTCTGCTACTGTCCAGGCTGCAATATGTGAGGATAGCTGTGGTGTTGCCAAAGAGAGATCAGGCCAGCCTCTGGCACGTATTGTGTCAAAGGTGGGAGGGGAGTCGCTTTTATTGAGGATGACCAATCCATGAGAACTTATGAAATCTATGACAGGAAAGGAGCGAGGACTGTCTGTTGGTGAGCCCCAAAGGCGGTTAGCAGCGTTAAAATCCCCGCAGATCAGGATGTGGGTTAGAGGAGTATGGTGTAAGAAGTCAAGTTCAGTTAGGAGGTCGTTGATACTGAGACTAGGGGGAAAGTAGCATGAAATGACCATGAGGCTTCCCTCTATTGAGTCCAGAATGATGGCAATTGTGTGGTTTGTCGTTCTCCAGACCATGGGATTCATTGCACCGTTATAGACGATCATAGCTAGCTTGTTATGGGAAAGAAAAATTTTGTTGTGTGAAGTTGAGCCAACTGGAAGACCTTCTTTAGTAATATAAACCTCTTGAAAGATACCTAAGTCCGCCTGCTGTTGGAATTGGACATGCAGCATGTGACTTGTGGCTACTGAGGATCTTTGTAAGTTACATTGTATGACTTTGAGAACTGGAATTCTTGATTTTTGGGTGTTATCTAATGTTGTCCTGCTGTCCGCAGGATTTTCTGGACCGCAGTCCTGTATACAGGACATTGTCTTGAACTAGCCGCGTGGTGGCAGTCGTGATCTGTACCTTGTTGCTGATTTGCCAATGTGCAGTTTTTGCATATAGGATGCTCCTTGCAGGATCCTATGGGCATGGAATGTGGGTCTGCGCACTGCACACAAGAGGGTTGTTCTTGGCAATTCCTGCTGATGTGGCCTAGACCTTGACAGTTGAAGCAACGAGGGACACGGAGGTATCTTCTAAAAGGGCAGGAGAAGAAGCCTAAGTAGATGCGGCCGCTAGATCCAAGCCTGTTGAAGTAGTCCCTATCCAATTGGATAATCCAGTTATTCTTGGAGTTGGATTGGTGTAGGGGAGTTCTTGGGTGGATAGTCCCTACTTTGTTGGACGGGAGATGTAACTCAAATGCCGTAACGATGTCTTTTGTAGTGAATTCTTCCGGTGCACTAAAGAGGATTATCGACTCTCTTCTTGGCTTTGGCTCTCGAAGGGTGAGTGAATCTTTTAAAGATGGTACTTGTTCTATTGAACTTTTCAGCTTGAGTAATTGCTCGCGGGTGTTACACCTGACTAAAAGCTCTTTGGATCTTGTGGTGCGAATCTGCTCTATAGGGATGCCCAGTCTAGAGGGGTTTAGCTGAGAAGTAAGCTGCTTTTGGATGGCAATCGGGGAAGTGGTGGAATCTATGGGGGCTAGAAGTAGGACGTTGTCCGACAGCTTTTTCTGTGGCCGTTTCTTTTTCCGTTGAATCAAGGTGAATGGACCTCCCTCGTCTTCTTGAACTTCCTGCTGTGCCTCTGCAGTGGTGGGGAAATGAGAGGAGGTTGGAACAGAAACTGATGTTGAGGAAGGTTCGAATAATGTTAGCAATTTCTGCAGGGAATCTGCTTGTCCGTTGTAGACTTCCAGTTGTGCTTGATGGGAGTTTATTATTAATTCCTGTTCAAGCACCAATTTCTGAGCCAGGTCCACAAAGTCCAGGATTATTTTTAGATCCTCTTTGTTCAGTTTGCGTTTGGCGTTGTTGGCTGCCAGGAACCGGGAAATGAAGGCGATCTGAGCCAAAACGTTCTGCGTTCTTGAAAGGGATGAGTCGATAACGGGTGGACACGGTAAGCCTTCTGATGTAACGGAGGGGGTGCGGAGGGAGGGAGTGAGGAGTCTTTAGCGGCCATTAGAAAATGGTCATATGATGAAATGGCATACACCGTGATTGACAACAGTATTATGACTGATAAAATGGCGAATTAATAATAAAGGTACTATACACTTATTGGTGTAAAGTAACAGGTCTTAAATGCAGCTTTGCAAAATAATTAACAAGGATTTGGTGTAGGTGACAAAATGGCCGACATACAGGATTTAGAAAAAAAAATTAAACATACATATGCTAATACAAAATCAAAACACTAATTAATGCAATTAAACAAAATTGATAATATAGAATGATGCAGTAATAAATGCCAAGATAATAAATACTTCTTTAGATGGTAAAATACCACAATTCATTACTGAGAAATTGATTTACAAAAATAAAGCAGTTGTTTAAGACTTAGAATCTGTCAACTGTAACTCTGTCAACTCTTAGATACTGTCAACAGGTAATATCACATATACGCTTATTAATGTAGGCAATTAAAGAGATAATGCAGTACCACATATAGAGATAACATAAATTAGCACTCTGGCTCAACAACGAAAATAGCCTAACGAGATTAATTTAACAATGAATAAATGATGTACTTAAGGTATAAATGCAACATTTTAGAGTAAACAATTAGATATATGAACAGTCGTTAGTAATGAAAATCATGAATGCAAGCATTTTAAATACGATTAAAACATCTGTAAATAGCTGGGATATTAAACAGAAAACTCCCCTTAAGTTTCTGAACTACCTAAGCGGCTAGGTTTGAAGATTAATTACTAATTAACAAGAACACATTTTAGCAAGAGATCATTATAAACCACACTAAAGTATATGTAGATTAAGATTAAGAGCTTAGTAAATGTATAAGAACATTTCAAATCAGTTAAAAATTGCTTAAAAGTGACTGTAGCAGCCGAATTTACTTCAGTAAATATTCTAAGACCTGGTTATGCTGAATAGAACCAGTGTTCATAACTTTTATACATATTAATTTTTTTTTAATTAAACAAAAAGAATGATCAAAATTCTGCCTCGACAAGTTTGCCAAACTCGATCTACTATATTGATATAAAAATTTTGGTTGTTCTAAGTATATTAGAAAAATATGACACTTTATATTACAAGAGGTACATTGAAGAGTTGACACGCAGACGGGAACCAGTGAACATCTTACTATTAAGATTGCTGTTGCATACAAGATATTACAAAAACATAGTTATTAAACATTTAGATGTGATGTACAAAGAGAAACTTTCAGTTAAGAGTAGATAGGCGTATTAAATGCTAATAGCTGTATTACAATTAATATAAACTATTGAGTTAAAATTGTTCAATCATACAAACTGTGATACAAAGGAAGTGCCTGTTACTAGGCTCTACTGAGCTGTGTATGTGACCTTTGCCAAGGACGAGTTGTTGTTGCGTCCTCTTGGCAAGATGGCTGACGTAAGAAATCAGAGTCAACAGTACAAAATTACATAAGATATTACGATTTAGCTAACAATGCTTTAACATGAATTATCAAAGATATTAAGAAAATACACAGCTCAATAGCAAGTTAAAAATTTGCCTACTTTGGTAATGATGAGATGAACTTGTTACAACGAGGTAATCCAAAGAAATGAATTTTACACAATTAATGCACTAATTTTGAGACTTAGAAAAAAAATCCCATACACTTATCCTATGCTTCCCAATGCTGTAAACACGCAATGAACACTAACAATGACACAGCAATAGACGAATCACAAGAACACTTATTACTTAAAAACTACTGCACGCACAAACACAAAACTTATATCGAATTGCTCCGCTAACACTTAGACAACTGATTATCAACTTTGTTTGCACTTTTAATTAGGATTTCCGCTAATTACGAAAGATAATTCAGGAACTTCAACACACACGTCTTTTCTCCTCGGCGGAGGGATGGGCTCTTTGTGCACATGGGCAAAGCCAATGTGATGCGCAATGCCGAGGTTGTGTGCGATGCCGAGTTTGAGCAATTCTGAGATGTTTTTTTAAGTGAAAATAGATAGATGTGCACATGGGCAAAGCCAATGTGGTGCGCAATGCCGAGTTTGTGCAGTTCTGGGATGTTTTTTAAGTGAAAATAGATCGATGTGCACATGGGCAAAGCCAATGTAGTGCGCAATGCCGAGGTTGTGTGCGATGCCAAATTTGTGCAATTCTGGGATGTTTTTTAAGTGAAAATAGATCGATGTGCACATGGGCAAAGCCAATGTGGTGCGCAATGCCGAGGTTGTGCGCGATGCCGAGTTTGTGCAATTCTGGGATGCTTTTTAAGTGAAAACAGATCGATGTGCACATGGGCAAAACAAATGTGGTGCGCAGTGCCGACGTTGTGTGCGATGCCGAGTTTGTACAATTCTGGGATGTTTTTTAAGTGAAAATAGATCGATGTGCACATGGGCAAAGCCAATGTGGTGCGCAATGCCGAGGTTGTGCAATTCTGGGATGTTTTTTTAAGTGAAAATTGATCGATGTGCACATGGGCAAGGCCAATGTAGTGCGCAATGCCGAGTTTGTGCAATTCTGGGATTTTTTTGAAGTGAAAATAGATCGATATGCACATGGGCAAAGCCAATGTTGTGCGCAATGCCGAGTTTTTGCGCGATGCCGAGTTTGTGCAATTCTGGGATGTTTTTTTAAGTGAAAATAGATCGATGTGCACATGGGCAGAGCACTACAGACCAGGCTTCCGGCCTCAGGTATAACCAATCGGAATAGTGCCTGACCTGTAGAAATTATCTACTATCTACTTCCGCCACTGCCAGGGCGAGCCCCGCAAACCAGCGGCATTTATTGAGTCTAAGTCAGAAGTTACCGATTCACAGTAATGGTTGTTACAATGGCACCTTTGCAGACGTTGTCTGCTACATGAAAAGATGTAAGTGCTGTACTGAGCTGAGTATTATTCATACGCGCGTGTAATTACAATTGCTCTGATTGTGTAATGTTCCATCGGCAGTAATGGGTTAAGAGCACTGCATGAAATTTAGTACATTGAGTTAGTAAGGTGTCCGGACTTCACTACAAATCGTTATTGGTGAACTTGGCTTAATCTATGCTGCGTATCTGTCCGTGTCACATACTAAAGACATACTGTACATACATACATACATAGCATGATGATATACATAGCATGGAGATTACATACATAGTATGAAGATTATACATAGCACTAAAAATTACACATAGCATTAAAAAAATATACATAGTATCAAACATTATTACTGTTTTGCTCAATGAACAAATTATATAACTTACTATCCGCACAAATATTGTACTCATTAGTAGCTGTGCACACAGATTATTATAAACATTAAATAGGTCCTAGCAGACACACGTTATTTACATATTACATAATATATGCGTTTCATAATATGCGCTTACATAATATATAGGATTATAAGATAAATAATTAAATACTCGAATGCAGAACATGGCAAATTTGAATAGGTAAGTAAATGAATGATACTGAGATACATTAATAACAATTAATAGTGAGTAACTAAAGAATAGTATTTAATACTAAAGCTCATAAGTGCATAACAAAGGTCGCAAATAGTACTATAAGTTTCAAAATTTCTTAATGTAATGCAAAACATACAGCTGTGTTTCAGGAATTTTGTGCGGAAATCGAAATGATGCAACTATCTTATAACTATTAATACTAAGTAAGCGCATGATAAATTCTAGATTAGATATGCTTGCTTAGTAGGTTACACGATTTGCAATAAGGCATAATTACATTGCAGTAAAATAATAAAGAATATAGGGAAGTGCTATGGCTGACATGACTTAGTGCGCATTTTGATTACATGACACTTCTTGGTAATATGCAATAAAAACATAAGAGATAAAAATGGCAACATACTGAGATGAATGAGTACTAAGAATGAAGTTTCTGAGTACAGTAAGTAAAGCACAGAATACCATGGTACAATGATTAAACAAGCATGAAATTTTGTACAACTGGCAACACATATTATTGATACGCATACAGGATCTTGCTTACATTACTTATGGCAATGCTTAAATATACATAATATAATACATTCTTAAGATAATTTGCTTATGAAACATACTTATAAGAGTGTCAGTTCATTACTTAATGCTGATGGGAATCCACTTACATATATATACGTTGGATTATGTATTTACTACATTCAATTTAAGTGGAAGGCATAAGATTACGATTATAATGATTAAATTAATATATTAGACACGTTAATGTGTTGACAATATATACTGTAGTTACAAAATTCAGATTAAAATGAAAGCATATGATATCAATTATAATAATTAAGTTAATACTATAAACACATCGAGGATGATTATTACAGTCAAGTAAAAGTCACATAAAGTGTAGTATTTAAGGTAATACGTTAAATGCATCTAACGAATAGGATAAGAGTATGATGAAAATAATATGGACATAACAGTAGCAAACAGATATTACTTATCTGGTAGCAGGGTTATGCGCTGGGAGGTATTAGGTGACAAATGAAAAGTGTACCCTGCAGAACTTGATGATCTTGTGAAGCTTAAAGCACGCACCCCTCCGTTCTAGTAGCACTTTTGTCCATTCCCTCCAATATCTATCTGAAGGAGGACGCATGTGGTGCACCTCTGTCAATCTGCATGTAAATGCATAATGGTCTGGCGTTCCGATTAGTCCACATTCACAGAGATCACAGTCTCTAAGTCCAAATCTGTGTAGGTAATCAGGAAACGGGCCGTGCCCAGAGAGGAACGTAGTCAATGAAGATGAGTTGGAGAAGACAAGGTCTGTAACTTTTGGGATAAATTTAAACGTCCTTCGACCTGTCCGGGAAGTATCCCATCTCTGCTGCCATTCTGCGTAAAGGTCGCCGCGTGTAATCTTTTTGAGATAAAAGGCAGAGGTAGAGCATGTTCTGGCAGGAAGATACCCGAAGCCGCTTGTTTTGCCTGTTCATCCGCCAGCTCGTTGCCGACTACACCTGTGTGCGCTGGTACCCAGCTAATGATGGGACGATAATTGAGTGGGAGGTTGACTAATGCCCTTTGTATGTTGAGTACGAAGGGGTCTCGGCTGGCTGGTCCTTCTATGGCGGCTATGCTCGACAGTGAGTCACTATAGATATAGACAGTTTCTTGGTGACCATATGAGAGATCGATTGCTTTTTTAATAGCTAACAATTCAGCTTGGTAGACTGTGTTGTTCGGATTGAGTCTACGTTTCCAGCGGTATTTGATTTCTCCATCGATCATTGTGCATAAGCCGCATCCAGTGCCATCCTTTGTTTTGGAACCATCCGTGTAGATGGCTATTGAGTTCTGCCGACAGAGAAGTGTCTGCGTGTATATATTTTCCGCGAGGTTATGCTGGGCTGGGTGGCAGGGATAGTCAAAGATCTTGTGCATATACTCCGAGGTATGCAAGTTCCTGTTCCAGAGTTTATAGTCTTTCCCAAGTCGGAGAGTATTGGAGATGGCCGCCTCTCGCTCTGCCACCAAGTCTAGTGGTGGTATCCCTGTTAGGACTTGCAGTGCCGCTGTTGAAGTTGTCCTGTATCCTCTGCTTATTTGCAAAAGGTGTGGGCGTTGGAGTGAGTTAAGTAGGCGCCTCTCTTGTACCGTTAGATGTTTTGCCCAAATGCCGGATCCGTATAAAACTATGGCCTGAGTAACGGTGAGATACCAATGTTTTAGCAGTTTCGATGAAATGCCCCAGGTTGGAGCCGCTGTTCTCTGCATGTAATTTTTAAGACTGTCTGTTTTTATTTTTAGATACTGAAGATACGGAAGCCAGGATAACCTTGAGTCAATGATTAAGCCCAAGTATTTGAGTTGTTTAACTATCTTGATGGGGTTGCCATATAGTTTGATGGATCGATTCCTTTTGAGAGGTCTTTTGGCGTCTATGAGCAAAGCTTGGTATTTTGAGGCAGAGATCGTGATCTTGTGGTCCCTTGCCCAGAAGCTAAACTTGTCGAGGTAGAATTGCGCTGTCATTTCTAATTTGGATTATCCATGGACTATAATCAAGAAGTCGTCCGCGTAGGCCAGTATGTCACAGTCCTGGCAATTGTCATCAAACTCCTTGAAGATTGAGTTGGCAACTATCGACCAAAGTACTGGTCCAAGGCATGAGCCCTAGGGGCATCCTTTCTTTAGGTGATGTCTGACTATAACATCGTTTGCTGTATACTGGAGTGTGCGATCGCTGAGGTAACTATGAATTAGCTCTTGAGTTCTGCCGGGCAGTTCATCTGAGATAAAGCCTGTATAACGTCTGGCCACCACAGGGAGTCAAATGCTCTCTGAATGTCCAGACTAATGATCAAGGAGTGGTGCCCCTTGTTTCTGTTGCACTCTATCAAGTTCATTAACTTGGAGATGGCGTGTTCTGTAGAAAGTCCTCCTCGGAAGCCAAATTGCCTGGGGTCTATGGAATTGTTTCTTTGTAGGAAAAAATTTAGTCTTCCAAGTACTACCCTTTCTAGCAGCTTGCCAAACGAGGGGATGAGACATATTGGCCTGTAGGATGTGGGTTGTTGTGGATCTTTGCCCGTTTTACGGAAGAGTGCTACCTCTGCATTTTTGGTCGATTTCGGAAAGTATCTATTCTTCCAACAGGCACCGATGTACTCTTCGACTAGGTCAGGCGCAAAAGCATAAATCATGCGTATTACGGCATTGTCTAGCCCGTCCGGGCCTGGTGCCTTCTTTGTGTTTAGGTGTTTGACGATAGCCTCTATCTCATGCCTAGTAGGAGGGGGTTCCAAAGAAGTCTGATATCTGGTGAAGTTATTGAATGAAGTTCTTATCTCTGATTGCGCAAGGTTGTCATCTGTCGGTGGGTCTTCTTTGAAGAGTGACTTAAGTATGTAGCTGATTGCTTCGGTTGCACTAGTGGCTGTTGGAGCTATTGACAGGGGGATTTGTGTTGGTCTAAAGACCTTGTTGGTTGCAATCTTGAAAACCTTGTCGTATTTCTCAACGGTGCGAGAGCAGCATTCGCGCCAGGAGTCTTGCTTGGCTATAGAGATCTGTCGCTTATATTGCGCTTGTTGTATTTTGTAACGGGCGAAGAGTGTCCTGCGGACCATTGGCTCCTGTGTGGATTGAGCTTGCCGTCTCAGTTTTCTGAGTTTGCTCCGTTCCTGTGACAATTGGGGTGTCCACCATGAGGCTGATGTCCGAATTTTAATTTTTTTTGTCTTGAAAGTCTTGCGGCAGGCATCAGTGCATTGGTCAATTAATTGGTCATAGGCTTTGTCTAGAGCTGCTCTGGTCGTGCTATTCTGAAATGCTGTTTTAATAGAGGGGATGAAGGGAGAAAGGTGTTGTTCCAGTTTTTATGTCCCACCATATGCCGTCTTAAATCTTTGTTTAATTACAATGCTGCGTGGGGATTGCAAGTTAAACATGATAGCTTGATGGTCACTAAGAGAAGGGAAGTCTGCTACTGTCCAGGCTGCAATATGTGAGGATAGCTGTGGTGTTGCCAAAGAGAGATCAGGCCAGCCTCTGGCACGTATTGTGTCAAAGGTGGGAGGGGAGTCGCTTTTATTGAGGATGACCAATCCATGAGAACTTATGAAATCTATGACAGGAAAGGAGCGAGGACTGTCTGTTGGTGAGCCCCAAAGGCGGTTAGCAGCGTTAAAATCCCCGCAGATCAGGATGTGGGTTAGAGGAGTATGGTGTAAGAAGTCAAGTTCAGTTAGGAGGTCGTTGATACTGAGACTAGGGGGAAAGTAGCATGAAATGACCATGAGGCTTCCCTCTATTGAGTCCAGAATGATGGCAATTGTGTGGTTTGTCGTTCTCCAGACCATGGGATTCATTGCACCGTTATAGACGATCATAGCTAGCTTGTTATGGGAAAGAAAAATTTTGTTGTGTGAAGTTGAGCCAACTGGAAGACCTTCTTTAGTAATATAAACCTCTTGAAAGATACCTAAGTCCGCCTGCTGTTGGAATTGGACATGCAGCATGTGACTTGTGGCTACTGAGGATCTTTGTAAGTTACATTGTATGACTTTGAGAACTGGAATTCTTGATTTTTGGGTGTTATCTAATGTTGTCCTGCTGTCCGCAGGATTTTCTGGACCGCAGTCCTGTATACAGGACATTGTCTTGAACTAGCCGCGTGGTGGCAGTCGTGATCTGTACCTTGTTGCTGATTTGCCAATGTGCAGTTTTTGCATATAGGATGCTCCTTGCAGGATCCTATGGGCATGGAATGTGGGTCTGCGCACTGCACACAAGAGGGTTGTTCTTGGCAATTCCTGCTGATGTGGCCTAGACCTTGACAGTTGAAGCAACGAGGGACACGGAGGTATCTTCTAAAAGGGCAGGAGAAGAAGCCTAAGTAGATGCGGCCGCTAGATCCAAGCCTGTTGAAGTAGTCCCTATCCAATTGGATAATCCAGTTATTCTTGGAGTTGGATTGGTGTAGGGGAGTTCTTGGGTGGATAGTCCCTACTTTGTTGGACGGGAGATGTAACTCAAATGCCGTAACGATGTCTTTTGTAGTGAATTCTTCCGGTGCACTAAAGAGGATTATCGACTCTCTTCTTGGCTTTGGCTCTCGAAGGGTGAGTGAATCTTTTAAAGATGGTACTTGTTCTATTGAACTTTTCAGCTTGAGTAATTGCTCGCGGGTGTTACACCTGACTAAAAGCTCTTTGGATCTTGTGGTGCGAATCTGCTCTATAGGGATGCCCAGTCTAGAGGGGTTTAGCTGAGAAGTAAGCTGCTTTTGGATGGCAATCGGGGAAGTGGTGGAATCTATGGGGGCTAGAAGTAGGACGTTGTCCGACAGCTTTTTCTGTGGCCGTTTCTTTTTCCGTTGAATCAAGGTGAATGGACCTCCCTCGTCTTCTTGAACTTCCTGCTGTGCCTCTGCAGTGGTGGGGAAATGAGAGGAGGTTGGAACAGAAACTGATGTTGAGGAAGGTTCGAATAATGTTAGCAATTTCTGCAGGGAATCTGCTTGTCCGTTGTAGACTTCCAGTTGTGCTTGATGGGAGTTTATTATTAATTCCTGTTCAAGCACCAATTTCTGAGCCAGGTCCACAAAGTCCAGGATTATTTTTAGATCCTCTTTGTTCAGTTTGCGTTTGGCGTTGTTGGCTGCCAGGAACCGGGAAATGAAGGCGATCTGAGCCAAAACGTTCTGCGTTCTTGAAAGGGATGAGTCGATAACGGGTGGACACGGTAAGCCTTCTGATGTAACGGAGGGGGGTGCGGAGGGAGGGAGTGAGGAGTCTTTAGCGGCCATTAGAAAATGGTCATATGATGAAATGGCATACACCGTGATTGACAACAGTATTATGACTGATAAAATGGCGAATTAATAATAAAGGTACTATACACTTATTGGTGTAAAGTAACAGGTGTTAAATGCAGCTTTGCAAAATAATTAACAAGGATTTGGTGTAGGTGACAAAATGGCCGACATACAGGATTTAGAAAAAAAAATTAAACATACATATGCTAATACAAAATCAAAACACTAATTAATGCAATTAAACAAAATTGATAATATAGAATGATGCAGTAATAAATGCCAAGATAATAAATACTTCTTTAGATGGTAAAATACCACAATTCATTACTGAGAAATTGATTTACAAAAATAAAGCAGTTGTTTAAGACTTAGAATCTGTCAACTGTAACTCTGTCAACTCTTAGATACTGTCAACAGGTAATATCACATATACGCTTATTAATGTAGGCAATTAAAGAGATAATGCAGTACCACATATAGAGATAACATAAATTAGCACTCTGGCTCAACAACGAAAATAGCCTAACGAGATTAATTTAACAATGAATAAATGATGTACTTAAGGTATAAATGCAACATTTTAGAGTAAACAATTAGATATATGAACAGTCGTTAGTAATGAAAATCATGAATGCAAGCATTTTAAATACGATTAAAACATCTGTAAATAGCTGGGATATTAAACAGAAAACTCCCCTTAAGTTTCTGAACTACCTAAGCGGCTAGGTTTGAAGATTAATTACTAATTAACAAGAACACATTTTAGCAAGAGATCATTATAAACCACACTAAAGTATATGTAGATTAAGATTAAGAGCTTAGTAAATGTATAAGAACATTTCAAATCAGTTAAAAATTGCTTAAAAGTGACTGTAGCAGCCGAATTTACTTCAGTAAATATTCTAAGACCTGGTTATGCTGAATAGAACCAGTGTTCATAACTTTTATACATATTAATTTTTTTTTAATTAAACAAAAAGAATGATCAAAATTCTGCCTCGACAAGTTTGCCAAACTCGATCTACTATATTGATATAAAAATTTTGGTTGTTCTAAGTATATTAGAAAAATATGACACTTTATATTACAAGAGGTACATTGAAGAGTTGACACGCAGACGGGAACCAGTGAACATCTTACTATTAAGATTGCTGTTGCATACAAGATATTACAAAAACATAGTTATTAAACATTTAGATGTGATGTACAAAGAGAAACTTTCAGTTAAGAGTAGATAGGCGTATTAAATGCTAATAGCTGTATTACAATTAATATAAACTATTGAGTTAAAATTGTTCAATCATACAAACTGTGATACAAAGGAAGTGCCTGTTACTAGGCTCTACTGAGCTGTGTATGTGACCTTTGCCAAGGACGAGTTGTTGTTGCGTCCTCTTGGCAAGATGGCTGACGTAAGAAATCAGAGTCAACAGTACAAAATTACATAAGATATTACGATTTAGCTAACAATGCTTTAACATGAATTATCAAAGATATTAAGAAAATACACAGCTCAATAGCAAGTTAAAAATTTGCCTACTTTGGTAATGATGAGATGAACTTGTTACAACGAGGTAATCCAAAGAAATGAATTTTACACAATTAATGCACTAATTTTGAGACTTAGAAAAAAAATCCCATACACTTATCCTATGCTTCCCAATGCTGTAAACACGCAATGAACACTAACAATGACACAGCAATAGACGAATCACAAGAACACTTATTACTTAAAAACTACTGCACGCACAAACACAAAACTTATATCGAATTGCTCCGCTAACACTTAGACAACTGATTATCAACTTTGTTTGCACTTTTAATTAGGATTTCCGCTAATTACGAAAGATAATTCAGGAACTTCAACACACACGTCTTTTCTCCTCGGCGGAGGGATGGGCTCTTTGTGCACATGGGCAAAGCCAATGTGATGCGCAATGCCGAGGTTGTGTGCGATGCCGAGTTTGAGCAATTCTGAGATGTTTTTTTAAGTGAAAATAGATAGATGTGCACATGGGCAAAGCCAATGTGGTGCGCAATGCCGAGTTTGTGCAGTTCTGGGATGTTTTTTAAGTGAAAATAGATCGATGTGCACATGGGCAAAGCCAATGTAGTGCGCAATGCCGAGGTTGTGTGCGATGCCAAATTTGTGCAATTCTGGGATGTTTTTTAAGTGAAAATAGATCGATGTGCACATGGGCAAAGCCAATGTGGTGCGCAATGCCGAGGTTGTGCGCGATGCCGAGTTTGTGCAATTCTGGGATGCTTTTTAAGTGAAAACAGATCGATGTGCACATGGGCAAAACAAATGTGGTGCGCAGTGCCGACGTTGTGTGCGATGCCGAGTTTGTACAATTCTGGGATGTTTTTTAAGTGAAAATAGATCGATGTGCACATGGGCAAAGCCAATGTGGTGCGCAATGCCGAGGTTGTGCAATTCTGGGATGTTTTTTTAAGTGAAAATTGATCGATGTGCACATGGGCAAGGCCAATGTAGTGCGCAATGCCGAGTTTGTGCAATTCTGGGATTTTTTTGAAGTGAAAATAGATCGATATGCACATGGGCAAAGCCAATGTTGTGCGCAATGCCGAGTTTTTGCGCGATGCCGAGTTTGTGCAATTCTGGGATGTTTTTTTAAGTGAAAATAGATCGATGTGCACATGGGCAGAGCACTACAGACCAGGCTTCCGGCCTCAGGTATAACCAATCGGAATAGTGCCTGACCTGTAGAAATTATCTACTATCTACTTTCGCCACTGCCAGGGCGAGCCCCGCAAACCAGCGGCATTTATTGAGTCTAAGTCAGAAGTTACCGATTCACAGTAATGGTTGTTACAATGGCACCTTTGCAGACGTTGTCTGCTACATGAAAAGATGTAAGTGCTGTACTGAGCTGAGTATTATTCATACGCGCGTGTAATTACAATTGCTCTGATTGTGTAATGTTCCATCGGCAGTAATGGGTTAAGAGCACTGCATGAAATTTAGTGCATTGAGTTAGTAAGGTGTCCGGACTTCACTACAAATCGTTATTGGTGAACTTGGCTTAATCTATGCTGCGTATCTGTCCGTGTCACATACTAAAGACATACTGTACATACATACATACATAGCATGATGATATACATAGCATGGAGATTACATACATAGTATGAAGATTATACATAGCACTAAAAATTACACATAGCATTAAAAAAATATACATAGTATCAAACATTATTACTGTTTTGCTCAATGAACAAATTATATAACTTACTATCCGCACAAATATTGTACTCATTAGTAGCTGTGCACACAGATTATTATAAACATTAAATAGGTCCTAGCAGACACACGTTATTTACATATTACATAATATATGCGTTTCATAATATGCGCTTACATAATATATAGGATTATAAGATAAATAATTAAATACTCGAATGCAGAACATGGCAAATTTGAATAGGTAAGTAAATGAATGATACTGAGATACATTAATAACAATTAATAGTGAGTAACTAAAGAATAGTATTTAATACTAAAGCTCATAAGTGCATAACAAAGGTCGCAAATAGTACTATAAGTTTCAAAATTTCTTAATGTAATGCAAAACATACAGCTGTGTTTCAGGAATTTTGTGCGGAAATCGAAATGATGCAACTATCTTATAACTATTAATACTAAGTAAGCGCATGATAAATTCTAGATTAGATATGCTTGCTTAGTAGGTTACACGATTTGCAATAAGGCATAATTACATTGCAGTAAAATAATAAAGAATATAGGGAAGTGCTATGGCTGACATGACTTAGTGCGCATTTTGATTACATGACACTTCTTGGTAATATGCAATAAAAACATAAGAGATAAAAATGGCAACATACTGAGATGAATGAGTACTAAGAATGAAGTTTCTGAGTACAGTAAGTAAAGCACAGAATACCATGGTACAATGATTAAACAAGCATGAAATTTTGTACAACTGGCAACACATATTATTGATACGCATACAGGATCTTGCTTACATTACTTATGGCAATGCTTAAATATACATAATATAATACATTCTTAAGATAATTTGCTTATGAAACATACTTATAAGAGTGTCAGTTCATTACTTAATGCTGATGGGAATCCACTTACATATATATACGTTGGATTATGTATTTACTACATTCAATTTAAGTGGAAGGCATAAGATTACGATTATAATGATTAAATTAATATATTAGACACGTTAATGTGTTGACAATATATACTGTAGTTACAAAATTCAGATTAAAATGAAAGCATATGATATCAATTATAATAATTAAGTTAATACTATAAACACATCGAGGATGATTATTACAGTCAAGTAAAAGTCACATAAAGTGTAGTATTTAAGGTAATACGTTAAATGCATCTAACGAATAGGATAAGAGTATGATGAAAATAATATGGACATAACAGTAGCAAACAGATATTACTTATCTGGTAGCAGGGTTATGCGCTGGGAGGTATTAGGTGACAAATGAAAAGTGTACCCTGCAGAACTTGATGATCTTGTGAAGCTTAAAGCACGCACCCCTCCGTTCTAGTAGCACTTTTGTCCATTCCCTCCAATATCTATCTGAAGGAGGACGCATGTGGTGCACCTCTGTCAATCTGCATGTAAATGCATAATGGTCTGGCGTTCCGATTAGTCCACATTCACAGAGATCACAGTCTCTAAGTCCAAATCTGTGTAGGTAATCAGGAAACGGGCCGTGCCCAGAGAGGAACGTAGTCAATGAAGATGAGTTGGAGAAGACAAGGTCTGTAACTTTTGGGATAAATTTAAACGTCCTTCGACCTGTCCGGGAAGTATCCCATCTCTGCTGCCATTCTGCGTAAAGGTCGCCGCGTGTAATCTTTTTGAGATAAAAGGCAGAGGTAGAGCATGTTCTGGCAGGAAGATACCCGAAGCCGCTTGTTTTGCCTGTTCATCCGCCAGCTCGTTGCCGACTACACCTGTGTGCGCTGGTACCCAGCTAATGATGGGACGATAATTGAGTGGGAGGTTGACTAATGCCCTTTGTATGTTGAGTACGAAGGGGTCTCGGCTGGCTGGTCCTTCTATGGCGGCTATGCTCGACAGTGAGTCACTATAGATATAGACAGTTTCTTGGTGACCATATGAGAGATCGATTGCTTTTTTAATAGCTAACAATTCAGCTTGGTAGACTGTGTTGTTCGGATTGAGTCTACGTTTCCAGCGGTATTTGATTTCTCCATCGATCATTGTGCATAAGCCGCATCCAGTGCCATCCTTTGTTTTGGAACCATCCGTGTAGATGGCTATTGAGTTCTGCCGACAGAGAAGTGTCTGCGTGTATATATTTTCCGCGAGGTTATGCTGGGCTGGGTGGCAGGGATAGTCAAAGATCTTGTGCATATACTCCGAGGTATGCAAGTTCCTGTTCCAGAGTTTATAGTCTTTCCCAAGTCGGAGAGTATTGGAGATGGCCGCCTCTCGCTCTGCCACCAAGTCTAGTGGTGGTATCCCTGTTAGGACTTGCAGTGCCGCTGTTGAAGTTGTCCTGTATCCTCTGCTTATTTGCAAAAGGTGTGGGCGTTGGAGTGAGTTAAGTAGGCGCCTCTCTTGTACCGTTAGATGTTTTGCCCAAATGCCGGATCCGTATAAAACTATGGCCTGAGTAACGGTGAGATACCAATGTTTTAGCAGTTTCGATGAAATGCCCCAGGTTGGAGCCGCTGTTCTCTGCATGTAATTTTTAAGACTGTCTGTTTTTATTTTTAGATACTGAAGATACGGAAGCCAGGATAACCTTGAGTCAATGATTAAGCCCAAGTATTTGAGTTGTTTAACTATCTTGATGGGGTTGCCATATAGTTTGATGGATCGATTCCTTTTGAGAGGTCTTTTGGCGTCTATGAGCAAAGCTTGGTATTTTGAGGCAGAGATCGTGATCTTGTGGTCCCTTGCCCAGAAGCTAAACTTGTCGAGGTAGAATTGCGCTGTCATTTCTAATTTGGATTATCCATGGACTATAATCAAGAAGTCGTCCGCGTAGGCCAGTATGTCACAGTCCTGGCAATTGTCATCAAACTCCTTGAAGATTGAGTTGGCAACTATCGACCAAAGTACTGGTCCAAGGCATGAGCCCTAGGGGCATCCTTTCTTTAGGTGATGTCTGACTATAACATCGTTTGCTGTATACTGGAGTGTGCGATCGCTGAGGTAACTATGAATTAGCTCTTGAGTTCTGCCGGGCAGTTCATCTGAGATAAAGCCTGTATAACGTCTGGCCACCACAGGGAGTCAAATGCTCTCTGAATGTCCAGACTAATGATCAAGGAGTGGTGCCCCTTGTTTCTGTTGCACTCTATCAAGTTCATTAACTTGGAGATGGCGTGTTCTGTAGAAAGTCCTCCTCGGAAGCCAAATTGCCTGGGGTCTATGGAATTGTTTCTTTGTAGGAAAAAATTTAGTCTTCCAAGTACTACCCTTTCTAGCAGCTTGCCAAACGAGGGGATGAGACATATTGGCCTGTAGGATGTGGGTTGTTGTGGATCTTTGCCCGTTTTACGGAAGAGTGCTACCTCTGCATTTTTGGTCGATTTCGGAAAGTATCTATTCTTCCAACAGGCACCGATGTACTCTTCGACTAGGTCAGGCGCAAAAGCATAAATCATGCGTATTACGGCATTGTCTAGCCCGTCCGGGCCTGGTGCCTTCTTTGTGTTTAGGTGTTTGACGATAGCCTCTATCTCATGCCTAGTAGGAGGGGGTTCCAAAGAAGTCTGATATCTGGTGAAGTTATTGAATGAAGTTCTTATCTCTGATTGCGCAAGGTTGTCATCTGTCGGTGGGTCTTCTTTGAAGAGTGACTTAAGTATGTAGCTGATTGCTTCGGTTGCACTAGTGGCTGTTGGAGCTATTGACAGGGGGATTTGTGTTGGTCTAAAGACCTTGTTGGTTGCAATCTTGAAAACCTTGTCGTATTTCTCAACGGTGCGAGAGCAGCATTCGCGCCAGGAGTCTTGCTTGGCTATAGAGATCTGTCGCTTATATTGCGCTTGTTGTATTTTGTAACGGGCGAAGAGTGTCCTGCGGACCATTGGCTCCTGTGTGGATTGAGCTTGCCGTCTCAGTTTTCTGAGTTTGCTCCGTTCCTGTGACAATTGGGGTGTCCACCATGAGGCTGATGTCCGAATTTTAATTTTTTTTGTCTTGAAAGTCTTGCGGCAGGCATCAGTGCATTGGTCAATTAATTGGTCATAGGCTTTGTCTAGAGCTGCTCTGGTCGTGCTATTCTGAAATGCTGTTTTAATAGAGGGGATGAAGGGAGAAAGGTGTTGTTCCAGTTTTTATGTCCCACCATATGCCGTCTTAAATCTTTGTTTAATTACAATGCTGCGTGGGGATTGCAAGTTAAACATGATAGCTTGATGGTCACTAAGAGAAGGGAAGTCTGCTACTGTCCAGGCTGCAATATGTGAGGATAGCTGTGGTGTTGCCAAAGAGAGATCAGGCCAGCCTCTGGCACGTATTGTGTCAAAGGTGGGAGGGGAGTCGCTTTTATTGAGGATGACCAATCCATGAGAACTTATGAAATCTATGACAGGAAAGGAGCGAGGACTGTCTGTTGGTGAGCCCCAAAGGCGGTTAGCAGCGTTAAAATCCCCGCAGATCAGGATGTGGGTTAGAGGAGTATGGTGTAAGAAGTCAAGTTCAGTTAGGAGATCGTTGATACTGAGACTAGGGGGAAAGTAGCATGAAATGACCATGAGGCTTCCCTCTATTGAGTCCAGAATGATGGCAATTGTGTGGTTTGTCGTTCTCCAGACCATGGGATTCATTGCACCGTTATAGACGATCATAGCTAGCTTGTTATGGGAAAGAAAAATTTTGTTGTGTGAAGTTGAGCCAACTGGAAGACCTTCTTTAGTAATATAAACCTCTTGAAAGATACCTAAGTCCGCCTGCTGTTGGAATTGGACATGCAGCATGTGACTTGTGGCTACTGAGGATCTTTGTAAGTTACATTGTATGACTTTGAGAACTGGAATTCTTGATTTTTGGGTGTTATCTAATGTTGTCCTGCTGTCCGCAGGATTTTCTGGACCGCAGTCCTGTATACAGGACATTGTCTTGAACTAGCCGCGTGGTGGCAGTCGTGATCTGTACCTTGTTGCTGATTTGCCAATGTGCAGTTTTTGCATATAGGATGCTCCTTGCAGGATCCTATGGGCATGGAATGTGGGTCTGCGCACTGCACACAAGAGGGTTGTTCTTGGCAATTCCTGCTGATGTGGCCTAGACCTTGACAGTTGAAGCAACGAGGGACACGGAGGTATCTTCTAAAAGGGCAGGAGAAGAAGCCTAAGTAGATGCGACCGCTAGATCCAAGCCTGTTGAAGTAGTCCCTATCCAATTGGATAATCCAGTTATTCTTGGAGTTGGATTGGTGTAGGGGAGTTCTTGGGTGGATAGTCCCTACTTTGTTGGACGGGAGATGTAACTCAAATGCCGTAACGATGTCTTTTGTAGTGAATTCTTCCGGTGCACTAAAGAGGATTATCGACTCTCTTCTTGGCTTTGGCTCTCGAAGGGTGAGTGAATCTTTTAAAGATGGTACTTGTTCTATTGAACTTTTCAGCTTGAGTAATTGCTCGCGGGTGTTACACCTGACTAAAAGCTCTTTGGATCTTGTGGTGCGAATCTGCTCTATAGGGATGCCCAGTCTAGAGGGGTTTAGCTGAGAAGTAAGCTGCTTTTGGATGGCAATCGGGGAAGTGGTGGAATCTATGGGGGCTAGAAGTAGGACGTTGTCCGACAGCTTTTTCTGTGGCCGTTTCTTTTTCCGTTGAATCAAGGTGAATGGACCTCCCTCGTCTTCTTGAACTTCCTGCTGTGCCTCTGCAGTGGTGGGGAAATGAGAGGAGGTTGGAACAGAAACTGATGTTGAGGAAGGTTCGAATAATGTTAGCAATTTCTGCAGGGAATCTGCTTGTCCGTTGTAGACTTCCAGTTGTGCTTGATGGGAGTTTATTATTAATTCCTGTTCAAGCACCAATTTCTGAGCCAGGTCCACAAAGTCCAGGATTATTTTTAGATCCTCTTTGTTCAGTTTGCGTTTGGCGTTGTTGGCTGCCAGGAACCGGGAAATGAAGGCGATCTGAGCCAAAACGTTCTGCGTTCTTGAAAGGGATGAGTCGATAACGGGTGGACACGGTAAGCCTTCTGATGTAACGGAGGGGGTGCGGAGGGAGGGAGTGAGGAGTCTTTAGCGGCCATTAGAAAATGGTCATATGATGAAATGGCATACACCGTGATTGACAACAGTATTATGACTGATAAAATGGCGAATTAATAATAAAGGTACTATACACTTATTGGTGTAAAGTAACAGGTCTTAAATGCAGCTTTGCAAAATAATTAACAAGGATTTGGTGTAGGTGACAAAATGGCCGACATACAGGATTTAGAAAAAAAAATTAAACATACATATGCTAATACAAAATCAAAACACTAATTAATGCAATTAAACAAAATTGATAATATAGAATGATGCAGTAATAAATGCCAAGATAATAAATACTTCTTTAGATGGTAAAATACCACAATTCATTACTGAGAAATTGATTTACAAAAATAAAGCAGTTGTTTAAGACTTAGAATCTGTCAACTGTAACTCTGTCAACTCTTAGATACTGTCAACAGGTAATATCACATATACGCTTATTAATGTAGGCAATTAAAGAGATAATGCAGTACCACATATAGAGATAACATAAATTAGCACTCTGGCTCAACAACGAAAATAGCCTAACGAGATTAATTTAACAATGAATAAATGATGTACTTAAGGTATAAATGCAACATTTTAGAGTAAACAATTAGATATATGAACAGTCGTTAGTAATGAAAATCATGAATGCAAGCATTTTAAATACGATTAAAACATCTGTAAATAGCTGGGATATTAAACAGAAAACTCCCCTTAAGTTTCTGAACTACCTAAGCGGCTAGGTTTGAAGATTAATTACTAATTAACAAGAACACATTTTAGCAAGAGATCATTATAAACCACACTAAAGTATATGTAGATTAAGATTAAGAGCTTAGTAAATGTATAAGAACATTTCAAATCAGTTAAAAATTGCTTAAAAGTGACTGTAGCAGCCGAATTTACTTCAGTAAATATTCTAAGACCTGGTTATGCTGAATAGAACCAGTGTTCATAACTTTTATACATATTAATTTTTTTTAATTAAACAAAAAGAATGATCAAAATTCTGCCTCGACAAGTTTGCCAAACTCGATCTACTATATTGATATAAAAATTTTGGTTGTTCTAAGTATATTAGAAAAATATGACACTTTATATTACAAGAGGTACATTGAAGAGTTGACACGCAGACGGGAACCAGTGAACATCTTACTATTAAGATTGCTGTTGCATACAAGATATTACAAAAACATAGTTATTAAACATTTAGATGTGATGTACAAAGAGAAACTTTCAGTTAAGAGTAGATAGGCGTATTAAATGCTAATAGCTGTATTACAATTAATATAAACTATTGAGTTAAAATTGTTCAATCATACAAACTGTGATACAAAGGAAGTGCCTGTTACTAGGCTCTACTGAGCTGTGTATGTGACCTTTGCCAAGGACGAGTTGTTGTTGCGTCCTCTTGGCAAGATGGCTGACGTAAGAAATCAGAGTCAACAGTACAAAATTACATAAGATATTACGATTTAGCTAACAATGCTTTAACATGAATTATCAAAGATATTAAGAAAATACACAGCTCAATAGCAAGTTAAAAATTTGCCTACTTTGGTAATGATGAGATGAACTTGTTACAACGAGGTAATCCAAAGAAATGAATTTTACACAATTAATGCACTAATTTTGAGACTTAGAAAAAAAATCCCATACACTTATCCTATGCTTCCCAATGCTGTAAACACGCAATGAACACTAACAATGACACAGCAATAGACGAATCACAAGAACACTTATTACTTAAAAACTACTGCACGCACAAACACAAAACTTATATCGAATTGCTCCGCTAACACTTAGACAACTGATTATCAACTTTGTTTGCACTTTTAATTAGGATTTCCGCTAATTACGAAAGATAATTCAGGAACTTCAACACACACGTCTTTTCTCCTCGGCGGAGGGATGGGCTCTTTGTGCACATGGGCAAAGCCAATGTGATGCGCAATGCCGAGGTTGTGTGCGATGCCGAGTTTGAGCAATTCTGAGATGTTTTTTTAAGTGAAAATAGATAGATGTGCACATGGGCAAAGCCAATGTGGTGCGCAATGCCGAGTTTGTGCAGTTCTGGGATGTTTTTTAAGTGAAAATAGATCGATGTGCACATGGGCAAAGCCAACGTAGTGCGCAATGCCGAGTTTTTGCAATTCTGGGATGTTTTTTTAAGTGAAAATAGATCGATGTGCACATGGGCAGAGCACTACAGACCAGGCTTCCGGCCTCAGGTATAACCAATCGGAATAGTGCCTGACCTGTAGAAATTATCTACTATCTACTTCCGCAACTTCCAGGGCGAGCCCCGCAAACCAGCGGCATTTATTGAGTCTAAGTCAGAAGTTACCGATTCACAGTAATGGTTGTTACAATGGCACCTTTGCAGACGTTGTCTGCTACATGAAAAGATGTAAGTGCTGTACTGAGCTGAGTATTATTCATACGCGCGTGTAATTACAATTGCTCTGATTGTGTAATGTTCCATCGGCAGTAATGGGTTAAGAGCACTGCATGAAATTTAGTACATTGAGTTAGTAAGGTGTCCGGACTTCACTACAAATCGTTATTGGTGAACTTGGCTTAATCTATGCTGCGTATCTGTCCGTGTCACATACTAAAGACATACTGTACATACATACATACATAGCATGATGATATACATAGCATGGAGATTACATACATAGTATGAAGATTATACATAGCACTAAAAATTACACATAGCATTAAAAAAATATACATAGTATCAAACATTATTACTGTTTTGCTCAATGAACAAATTATATAACTTACTATCCGCACAAATATTGTACTCATTAGTAGCTGTGCACACAGAATATTATAAACATTAAATAGGTCCTAGCAGACACACGTTATTTACATATTACATAATATATGCGTTTCATAATATGCGCTTACATAATATATAGGATTATAAGATAAATAATTAAATACTCGAATGCAGAACATGGCAAATTTGAATAGGTAAGTAAATGAATGATACTGAGATACATTAATAACAATTAATAGTGAGTAACTAAAGAATAGTATTTAATACTAAAGCTCATAAGTGCATAACAAAGGTCGCAAATAGTACTATAAGTTTCAAAATTTCTTAATGTAATGCAAAACATACAGCTGTGTTTCAGGAATTTTGTGCGGAAATCGAAATGATGCAACTATCTTATAACTATTAATACTAAGTAAGCGCATGATAAATTCTAGATTAGATATGCTTGCTTAGTAGGTTACACGATTTGCAATAAGGCATAATTACATTGCAGTAAAATAATAAAGAATATAGGGAAGTGCTATGGCTGACATGACTTAGTGCGCATTTTGATTACATGACACTTCTTGGTAATATGCAATAAAAACATAAGAGATAAAAATGGCAACATACTGAGATGAATGAGTACTAAGAATGAAGTTTCTGAGTACAGTAAGTAAAGCACAGAATACCATGGTACAATGATTAAACAAGCATGAAATTTTGTACAACTGGCAACACATATTATTGATACGCATACAGGATCTTGCTTACATTACTTATGGCAATGCTTAAATATACATAATATAATACATTCTTAAGATAATTTGCTTATGAAACATACTTATAAGAGTGTCAGTTCATTACTTAATGCTGATGGGAATCCACTTACATATATATACGTTGGATTATGTATTTACTACATTCAATTTAAGTGGAAGGCATAAGATTACGATTATAATGATTAAATTAATATATTAGACACGTTAATGTGTTGACAATATATACTGTAGTTACAAAATTCAGATTAAAATGAAAGCATATGATATCAATTATAATAATTAAGTTAATACTATAAACACATCGAGGATGATTATTACAGTCAAGTAAAAGTCACATAAAGTGTAGTATTTAAGGTAATACGTTAAATGCATCTAACGAATAGGATAAGAGTATGATGAAAATAATATGGACATAACAGTAGCAAACAGATATTACTTATCTGGTAGCAGGGTTATGCGCTGGGAGGTATTAGGTGACAAATGAAAAGTGTACCCTGCAGAACTTGATGATCTTGTGAAGCTTAAAGCACGAACCCCTCCGTTCTAGTAGCACTTTTGTCCATTCCCTCCAATATCTATCTGAAGGAGGACGCATGTGGTGCACCTCTGTCAATCTGCATGTAAATGCATAATGGTCTGGCGTTCCGATTAGTCCACATTCACAGAGATCACAGTCTCTAAGTCCAAATCTGTGTAGGTAATCAGGAAACGGGCCGTGCCCAGAGAGGAACGTAGTCAATGAAGATGAGTTGGAGAAGACAAGGTCTGTAACTTTTGGGATAAATTTAAACGTCCTTCGACCTGTCCGGGAAATATCCCATCTCTGCTGCCATTCTGCGTAAAGGTCGCCGCGTGTAATCTTTTTGAGATAAGAGGAAGGCAGAGGTAGAGCATGTTCTGGCAGGAAGATACCCGAAGCCGCTTGTTTTGCCTGTTCATCCGCCAGCTCGTTGCCGACTACACCTGTGTGCGCTGGTACCCAGCTAATGATGGGACGATAATTGAGTGGGAGGTTGACTAATGCCCTTTGTATGTTGAGTACGAAGGGGTCTCGGCTGGCTGGTCCTTCTATGGCGGCTATGCTCGACAGTGAGTCACTATAGATATAGACAGTTTCTTGGTGACCATATGAGAGATCGATTGCTTTTTTAATAGCTAACAATTCAGCTTGGTAGACTGTGTTGTTCGGATTGAGTCTACGTTTCCAGCGGTATTTGATTTCTCCATCGATCATTGTGCATAAGCCGCATCCAGTGCCATCCTTTGTTTTGGAACCATCCGTGTAGATGGCTATTGAGTTCTGCCGACAGAGAAGTGTCTGCGTGTATATATTTTCCGCGAGGTTATGCTGGGCTGGGTGGCAGGGATAGTCAAAGATCTTGTGCATATACTCCGAGGTATGCAAGTTCCTGTTCCAGAGTTTATAGTCTTTCCCAAGTTGGAGAGTATTGGAGATGGCCGCCTCTCGCTCTGCCACCAAGTCTAGTGGTGGTATCCCTGTTAGGACTTGCAGTGCCGCTGTTGAAGTTGTCCTGTATCCTCTGCTTATTTGCAAAAGGTGTGGGCGTTGGAGTGAGTTAAGTAGGCGCCTCTCTTGTACCGTTAGATGTTTTGCCCAAATGCCGGATCCGTATAAAACTATGGCCTGAGTAACGGTGAGATACCAATGTTTTAGCAGTTTCGATGAAATGCCCCAGGTTGGAGCCGCTGTTCTCTGCATGTAATTTTTAAGACTGTCTGTTTTTATTTTTAGATACTGAAGATACGGAAGCCAGGATAACCTTGAGTCAATGATTAAGCCCAAGTATTTGAGTTGTTTAACTATCTTGATGGGGTTGCCATATAGTTTGATGGATCGATTCCTTTTGAGAGGTCTTTTGGCGTCTATGAGCAAAGCTTGGTATTTTGAGGCAGAGATCGTGATCTTGTGGTCCCTTGCCCAGAAGCTAAACTTGTCGAGGTAGAATTGCGCTGTCATTTCTAATTTGGATCTTCCATGGACTATAATCAAGAAGTCGTCCGCGTAGGCCAGTATGTCACAGTCCTGGCAATTGTCATCAAACTCCTTGAAGATTGAGTTGGCAACTATCGACCAAAGTACTGGTCCAAGGCATGAGCCCTAGGGGCATCCTTTCTTTAGGTGATGTCTGACTATACCATCGTTTGCTGTATACTGGAGTGTGCGATCGCTGAGGTAACTATGAATTAGCTCTTGAGTTCTGCCGGGCAGTTCATCTGAGATAAAGCCTGTATAACGTCTGGCCACCACAGGGAGTCAAATGCTCCCTGAATGTCCAGACTAATGATCAAGGAGTGGTGCCCCTTGCTTCTGTTGCACTCTATCAAGTTCATTAACTTGGTGATGGCGTGTTCTGTAGAAAGTCCTCCTCGGAAGCCAAATTGCCTGGGGTCTATGGAATTGTTTCTTTGTAGGAAAAAATTTAGTCTTCCAAGTACTACCCTTTCTAGCAGCTTGCCAAACGAGGGGATGAGACATATTGGCCTGTAGGATGTGGGTTGTTGTGGATCTTTGCCCGTTTTACGGAAGAGTGCTACCTCTGCATTTTTGGTCGATTTCGGAAAGTATCTATTCTTCCGACAGGCACCGATGTACTCTTCGACTAGGTCAGGCGCAAAAGCATAAATCATGCGTATTACGGCATTGTCTAGCCCGTCCGGGCCTGGTGCCTTCTTTGTGTTTAGGTGTTTGACGATAGCCTCTATCTCATGCCTAGTAGGAGGGGGTTCCAAAGAAGTCTGATATCTGGTGAAGTTATTGAATGAAGTTCTTATCTCTGATTGCGCAAGGTTGTCATCTGTCGGTGGGTCTTCTTTGAAGAGTGACTTAAGTATGTAGCTGATTGCTTCGGTTGCACTAGTGGCTGTTGGAGCTATTGACAGGGGGATTTGTGTTGGTCTAAAGACCTTGTTGGTTGCAATCTTGAAAACCTTGTCGTATTTCTCAACGGTGCGAGAGCAGTATTCGCGCCAGGAGTCTTGCTTGGCTATAGAGATCTGTCGCTTATATTGCGCTTGTTGTATTTTGTAACGGGCGAAGAGTGTCCTGCGGACCATTGGCTCCTGTGTGGATTGAGCTTGCCGTCTCAGTTTTCTGAGTTTGCTCCGTTCCTGTGACAATTGGGGTGTCCACCATGAGGCTGATGTCCGAATTTTAATTTTTTTTGTCTTGAAAGTCTTGCGGCAGGCATCAGTGCATTGGTCAATTAATTGGTCATAGGCTTTGTCTAGAGCTGCTCTGGTCGTGCTATTCTGAAATGCTGTTTTAATAGAGGGGATGAAGGGAGAAAGGTGTTGTTCCAGTTTTTGTGTCCCACCATATGCCGTCTTAAATCTTTGTTTAATTACAATGCTGCGTGGGGATTGCAAGTTAAACATGATAGCTTGATGGTCACTAAGAGAAGGGAAGTCTGCTACTGTCCAGGCTGCAATATGTGAGGATATCTGTGGTGTTGCCAAAGAGAGATCAGGCCAGCCTCTGGCACGTATTGTGTCAAAGGTGGGAGGGGAGTCGCTTTTATTGAGGATGACCAATCCATGAGAACTTATGAAATCTATGACAGGAAAGGAGCGAGGACTGTCTGTTGGTGAGCCCCAAAGGCGGTTAGCAGCGTTAAAATCCCCGCAGATCAGGATGTGGGTTAGAGGAGTATGGTGTAAGAAGTCAAGTTCAGTTAGGAGGTCGTTGATACTGAGACTAGGGGGAAAGTAGCATGAAATGACCATGAGGCTTCCCTCTATTGAGTCCAGAATGATGGCAATTGTGTGGTTTGTCGTTCTCCAGACCATGGGATTCATTGCACCGTTATAGACGATCATAGCTAGCTTGTTATGGGAAAGAAAAATTTTGTTGTGTGAAGTTGAGCCAACTGGAAGACCTTCTTTAGTAATATAAACCTCTTGAAAGATACCTAAGTCCGCCTGCTGTTGGAATTGGACATGCAGCATGTGACTTGTGGCTACTGAGGATCTTTGTAAGTTACATTGTATGACTTTGAGAACTGGAATTCTTGATTTTTGGGTGTTATCTAATGTTGTCCTGCTGTCCGCAGGATTTTCTGGACCGCAGTCCTGTATACAGGACATTGTCTTGAACTAGCCGCGTGGTGGCAGTCGTGATCTGTACCTTGTTGCTGATTTGCCAATGTGCAGTTTTTGCATATAGGATGCTCCTTGCAGGATCCTATGGGCATGGAATGTGGGTCTGCGCACTGCACACAAGAGGGTTGTTCTTGGCAATTCCTGCTGATGTGGCCTAGACCTTGACAGTTGAAGCAACGAGGGACACGGAGGTATCTTCTAAAAGGGCAGGAGAAGAAGCCTAAGTAGATGCGGCCGCTAGATCCAAGCCTGTTGAAGTAGTCCCTATCCAATTGGATAATCCAGTTATTCTTGGAGTTGGATTGGTGTAGGGGAGTTCTTGGGTGGATAGTCCCTACTTTGTTGGACGGGAGATGTAACTCAAATGCCGTAACGATGTCTTTTGTAGTGAATTCTTCCGGTGCACTAAAGAGGATTATCGACTCTCTTCTTGGCTTTGGCTCTCGAAGGGTGAGTGAATCTTTTAAAGATGGTACTTGTTCTATTGAACTTTTCAGCTTGAGTAATTGCTCGCGGGTGTTACACCTGACTAAAAGCTCTTTGGATCTTGTGGTGCGAATCTGCTCTATAGGGATGCCCAGTCTAGAGGGGTTTAGCTGAGAAGTAAGCTGCTTTTGGATGGCAATTGGGGAAGTGGTGGAATCTATGGGGGCTAGAAGTAGGACGTTGTCCGACAGCTTTTTCTGTGGCCGTTTCGTTTTCCGTTGAATCAAGGTGAATGGACCTCCCTCGTCTTCTTGAACTTCCTGCTGTGCCTCTGCAGTGGTGGGGAAATGAGAGGAGGTTGGAACAGAAACTGATGTTGAGGAAGGTTCGAATAATGTTAGCAATTTCTGCAGGGAATCTGCTTGTCCGTTGTAGACTTCCAGTTGTGCTTGATGGGAGTTTATTATTAATTCCTGTTCAAGCACCAATTTCTGAGCCAGGTCCACAAAGTCCAGGATTATTTTTAGATCCTCTTTGTTCAGTTTGCGTTTGGCGTTGTTGGCTGCCAGGAACCGGGAAATGAAGGCGATCTGAGCCAAAACGTTCTGCGTTCTTGAAAGGGATGAGTCGATAACGGGTGGACACGGTAAGCCTTCTGATGTAACGGAGGGGGGTGCGGAGGGAGGGAGTGAGGAGTCTTTAGCGGCCATTAGAAAATGGTCATATGATGAAATGGCATACACCGTGATTGACAACAGTATTATGACTGATAAAATGGCGAATTAATAATAAAGGTACTATACACTTATTGGTGTAAAGTAACAGGTCTTAAATGCAGCTTTGCAAAATAATTAACAAGGATTTGGTGTAGGTGACAAAATGGCCGACATACAGGATTTAGAAAAAAAAATTAAACATACATATGCTAATACAAAATCAAAACACTAATTAATGCAATTAAACAAAATTGATAATATAGAATGATGCAGTAATAAATGCCAAGATAATAAATACTTCTTTAGATGGTAAAATACCACAATTCATTACTGAGAAATTGATTTACAAAAATAAAGCAGTTGTTTAAGACTTAGAATCTGTCAACTGTAACTCTGTCAACTCTTAGATACTGTCAACAGGTAATATCACATATACGCTTATTAATGTAGGCAATTAAAGAGATAATGCAGTACCAAATATAGAGATAACATAAATTAGCACTCTGGCTCAACAACGAAAATAGCCTAACGAGATTAATTTAACAATGAATAAATGATGTACTTAAGGTATAAATGCAACATTTTAGAGTAAACAATTAGATATATGAACAGTCGTTAGTAATGAAAATCATGAATGCAAGCATTTTAAATACGATTAAAACATCTGTAAATAGCTGGGATATTAAACAGAAAACTCCCCTTAAGTTTCTGAACTACCTAAGCGGCTAGGTTTGAAGATTAATTACTAATTAACAAGAACACATTTTAGCAAGAGATCATTATAAACCACACTAAAGTATATGTAGATTAAGATTAAGAGCTTAGTAAATGTATAAGAACATTTCAAATCAGTTAAAAATTGCTTAAAAGTGACTGTAGCAGCCGAATTTACTTCAGTAAATATTCTAAGACCTGGTTATGCTGAATAGAACCAGTGTTCATAACTTTTATACATATTAATTTTTTTTAATTAAACAAAAAGAATGATCAAAATTCTGCCTCGACAAGTTTGCCAAACTCGATCTACTATATTGATATAAAAATTTTGGTTGTTCTAAGTATATTAGAAAAATATGACACTTTATATTACAAGAGGTACATTGAAGAGTTGACACGCAGACGGGAACCAGTGAACATCTTACTATTAAGATTGCTGTTGCATACAAGATATTACAAAAACATAGTTATTAAACATTTAGATGTGATGTACAAAGAGAAACTTTCAGTTAAGAGTAGATAGGCGTATTAAATGCTAATAGCTGTATTACAATTAATATAAACTATTGAGTTAAAATTGTTCAATCATACAAACTGTGATACAAAGGAAGTGCCTGTTACTAGGCTCTACTGAGCTGTGTATGTGACCTTTGCCAAGGACGAGTTGTTGTTGCGTCCTCTTGGCAAGATGGCTGACGTAAGAAATCAGAGTCAACAGTACAAAATTACATAAGATATTACGATTTAGCTAACAATGCTTTAACATGAATTATCAAAGATATTAAGAAAATACACAGCTCAATAGCAAGTTAAAAATTTGCCTACTTTGGTAATGATGAGATGAACTTGTTACAACGAGGTAATCCAAAGAAATGAATTTTACACAATTAATGCACTAATTTTGAGACTTAGAAAAAAAATCCCATACACTTATCCTATGCTTCCCAATGCTGTAAACACGCAATGAACACTAACAATGACACAGCAATAGACGAATCACAAGAACACTTATTACTTAAAAACTACTGCACGCACAAACACAAAACTTATATCGAATTGCTCCGCTAACACTTAGACAACTGATTATCAACTTTGTTTGCACTTTTAATTAGGATTTCCGCTAATTACGAAAGATAATTCAGGAACTTCAACACACACGTCTTTTCTCCTCGGCGGAGGGATGGGCTCTTTGTGCACATGGGCAAAGCCAATGTGATGCGCAATGCCGAGGTTGTGTGCGATGCCGAGTTTGAGCAATTCTGAGATGTTTTTTTAAGTGAAAATAGATAGATGTGCACATGGGCAAAGCCAATGTGGTGCGCAATGCCGAGTTTGTGCAGTTCTGGGATGTTTTTTAAGTGAAAATAGATCGATGTGCACATGTGCAAAGCCAATGTAGTGCGCAATGCCGAGTTTTTGCGCGATACCGAGTTTGTGCAATTCTGGGATGTTTTTTTAAGTGAAAATAGATTGATGTGCACATGGGCAGAGCACTACAGACCAGGCTTCCGGCCTCAGGTATAACCAATCGGAATAGTGCCTGACCTGTAGAAATTATCTACTATCTACTTCCGCCACTTCCATGGCAAGCCCCGCAAACCAGCGGCATTTATTGAGTCTAAGTCAGAAGTTACCGATTCACAGTAATGGTTGTTACAATGGCACCTTTGCAGACGTTGTCTGCTACATGAAAAGATGTAAGTGCTGTACTGAGCTGAGTATTATTCATACGCGCGTGTAATTACAATTGCTCTGATTGTGTAATATTCCATCGGCAGTAATGGGTTAAGAGCACTGCATGAAATTTAGTACATTGAGTTAGTAAGGTGTCCGGACTTCACTACAAATCGTTATTGGTGAACTTGGCTTAATCTATGCTGCGTATCTGTCCGTGTCACATACTAAAGACATACTGTACATACATACATACATAGCATGATGATATACATAGCATGAAGATTACATACATAGTATGAAGATTATACATAGCACTAAAAATTACACATAGCATTAAAAAAATATACATAGTATCAAACATTATTACTGTTTTGCTCAATGAACAAATTATATAACTTACTATCCGCACAAATATTGTACTCATTAGTAGCTGTGCACACAGAATATTATAAACATTAAATAGGTCCTAGCAGACACACGTTATTTACATATTACATAATATATGCGTTTCATAATATGCGCTTACATAATATATAGGATTATAAGATAAATATTTAAATACTCGAATGCAGAACATGGCAAATTTGAATAGGTAAGTAAATGAATGATACTGAGATACATTAATAACAATTAATAGTGAGTAACTAAAGAATAGTATTTAATACTAAAGCTCATAAGTGCATAACAAAGGTCGCAAATAGTACTATAAGTTTCAAAATTTCTTAATGTAATGCAAAACATACAGCTGTGTTTCAGGAATTTTGTGCGGAAATCGAAATGATGCAACTATCTTATAACTATTAATACTAAGTAAGCGCATGATAAATTCTAGATTAGATATGCTTGCTTAGTAGGTTACACGATTTGCAATAAGGCATAATTACATTGCAGTAAAATAATAAAGAATATAGGGAAGTGCTATGGCTGACATGACTTAGTGCGCATTTTGATTACATGACACTTCTTGGTAATATGCAATAAAAACATAAGAGATAAAAATGGCAACATACTGAGATGAATGAGTACTAAGAATGAAGTTTCTGAGTACAGTAAGTAAAGCACAGAATACCATGGTACAATGATTAAACAAGCATGAAATTTTGTACAACTGGCAACACATATTATTGATACGCATACAGGATCTTGCTTACATTACTTATGGCAATGCTTAAATATACATAATATAATACATTCTTAAGATAATTTGCTTATGAAACATACTTATAAGAGTGTCAGTTCATTACTTAATGCTGATGGGAATCCACTTACATATATATACGTTGGATTATGTATTTACTACATTCAATTTAAGTGGAAGGCATAAGATTACGATTATAATGATTAAATTAATATATTAGACACGTTAATGTGTTGACAATATATACTGTAGTTACAAAATTCAGATTAAAATGAAAGCATATGATATCAATTATAATAATTAAGTTAATACTATAAACACATCGAGGATGATTATTACAGTCAAGTAAAAGTCACATAAAGTGTAGTATTTAAGGTAATACGTTAAATGCATCTAACGAATAGGATAAGAGTATGATGAAAATAATATGGACATAACAGTAGCAAACAGATATTACTTATCTGGTAGCAGGGTTATGCGCTGGGAGGTATTAGGTGACAAATGAAAAGTGTACCCTGCAGAACTTGATGATCTTGTGAAGCTTAAAGCACGCACCCCTCCGTTCTAGTAGCACTTTTGTCCATTCCCTCCAATATCTATCTGAAGGAGGACGCATGTGGTGCACCTCTGTCAATCTGCATGTAAATGCATAATGGTCTGGCGTTCCGATTAGTCCACATTCACAGAGATCACAGTCTCTAAGTCCAAATCTGTGTAGGTAATCAGGAAACGGGCCGTGCCCAGAGAGGAACGTAGTCAATGAAGATGAGTTGGAGAAGACAAGGTCTGTAACTTTTGGGATAAATTTAAACGTCCTTCGACCTGTCCGGGAAGTATCCCATCTCTGCTGCCATTCTGCGTAAAGGTCGCCGCGTGTAATCTTTTTGAGATAAGAGGAAGGCAGAGGTAGAGCATGTTCTGGCAGGAAGATACCCGAAGCCGCTTGTTTTGCCTGTTCATCCGCCAGCTCGTTGCCGACTACACCTGTGTGCGCTGGTACCCAGCTAATGATGGGACGATGATTGAGTGGGAGGTTGACTAATGCCCTTTGTATGTTGAGTACGAAGGGGTCTCGGCTGGCTGGTCCTTCTATGGCGGCTATGCTCGACAGTGAGTCACTATAGATATAGACAGTTTCTTGGTGACCATATGAGAGATCGATTGCTTTTTTAATAGCTAACAATTCAGCTTGGTAGACTGTGTTGTTCGGATTGAGTCTACGTTTCCAGCGGTATTTGATTTCTCCATCGATCATTGTGCATAAGCCGCATCCAGTGCCATCCTTTGTTTTGGAACCATCCGTGTAGATGGCTATTGAGTTCTGCCGACAGAGAAGTGTCTGCGTGTATATATTTTCCGCGAGGTTATGCTGGGCTGGGTGGCAGGGATAGTCAAAGATCTTGTGCATATACTCCGAGGTATGCAAGTTCCTGTTCCAGAGTTTATAGTCTTTCCCAAGTCGGAGAGTATTGGAGATGGCCGCCTCTCGCTCTGCCACCAAGTCTAGTGGTGGTATCCCTGTTAGGACTTGCAGTGCCGCTGTTGAAGTTGTCCTGTATCCTCTGCTTATTTGCAAAAGGTGTGGGCGTTGGAGTGAGTTAAGTAGGCGCCTCTCTTGTACCGTTAGATGTTTTGCCCAAATGCCGGATCCGTATAAAACTATGGCCTGAGTAACGGTGAGATACCAATGTTTTAGCAGTTTCGATGAAATGCCCCAGGTTGGAGCCGCTGTTCTCTGCATGTAATTTTTAAGACTGTCTGTTTTTATTTTTAGATACTGAAGATACGGAAGCCAGGATAACCTTGAGTCAATGATTAAGCCCAAGTATTTGAGTTGTTTAACTATCTTGATGGGGTTGCCATATAGTTTGATGGATCGATTCCTTTTGAGAGGTCTTTTGGCGTCTATGAGCAAAGCTTGGTATTTTGAGGCAGAGATCGTGATCTTGTGGTCCCTTGCCCAGAAGCTAAACTTGTCGAGGTAGAATTGCGCTGTCATTTCTAATTTGGATCTTCCATGGACTATAATCAAGAAGTCGTCCGCGTAGGCCAGTATGTCACAGTCCTGGCAATTGTCATCAAACTCCTTGAAGATTGAGTTGGCAACTATCGACCAAAGTACTGGTCCAAGGCATGAGCCCTAGGGGCATCCTTCCTTTAGGTGATGTCTGACTATACCATCGTTTGCTGTATACTGGAGTGTGCGATCGCTGAGGTAACTATGAATTAGCTCTTGAGTTCTGCCGGGCAGTTCATCTGAGATAAAGCCTGTATAACGTCTGGCCACCACAGGGAGTCAAATGCTCCCTGAATGTCCAGACTAATGATCAAGGAGTGGTGCCCCTTGTTTCTGTTGCACTCTATCAAGTTCATTAACTTGGAGATGGCGTGTTCTGTAGAAAGTCCTCCTCGGAAGCCAAATTGCCTGGGGTCTATGGAATTGTTTCTTTGTAGGAAAAAATTTAGTCTTCCAAGTACTACCCTTTCTAGCAGCTTGCCAAACGAGGGGATGAGACATATTGGCCTGTAGGATGTGGGTTGTTGTGGATCTTTGCCCGTTTTACGGAAGAGTGCTACCTCTGCATTTTTGGTCGATTTCGGAAAGTATCTATTCTTCCAACAGGCACCGATGTACTCTTCGACTAGGTCAGGCGCAAAAGCATAAATCATGCGTATTACGGCATTGTCTAGCCCGTCCGGGCCTGGTGCCTTCTTTGTGTTTAGGTGTTTGACGATAGCCTCTATCTCATGCCTAGTAGGAGGGGGTTCCAAAGAAGTCTGATATCTGGTGAAGTTATTGAATGAAGTTCTTATCTCTGATTGCGCAAGGTTGTCATCTGTCGGTGGGTCTTCTTTGAAGAGTGACTTAAGTATGTAGCTGATTGCTTCGGTTGCACTAGTGGCTGTTGGAGCTATTGACAGGGGGATTTGTGTTGGTCTAAAGACCTTGTTGGTTGCAATCTTGAAAACCTTGTCGTATTTCTCAACGGTGCGAGAGCAGTATTCGCGCCAGGAGTCTTGCTTGGCTATAGAGATCTGTCGCTTATATTGCGCTTGTTGTATTTTGTAACGGGCGAAGAGTGTCCTGCGGACCATTGGCTCCTGTGTGGATTGAGCTTGCCGTCTCAGTTTTCTGAGTTTGCTCCGTTCCTGTGACAATTGGGGTGTCCACCATGAGGCTGATGTCCGAATTTTAATTTTTTTTGTCTTGAAAGTCTTGCGGCAGGCATCAGTGCATTGGTCAATTAATTGGTCATAGGCTTTGTCTAGAGCTGCTCTGGTCGTGCTATTCTGAAATGCTGTTTTAATAGAGGGGATGAAGGGAGAAAGGTGTTGTTCCAGTTTTTGTGTCCCACCATATGCCGTCTTAAATCTTTGTTTAATTACAATGCTGCGTGGGGATTGCAAGTTAAACATGATAGCTTGATGGTCACTAAGAGAAGGGAAGTCTGCTACTGTCCAGGCTGCAATATGTGAGGATAGCTGTGGTGTTGCCAAAGAGAGATCAGGCCAGCCTCTGGCACGTATTGTGTCAAAGGTGGGAGGGGAGTCGCTTTTATTGAGGATGACCAATCCATGAGAACTTATGAAATCTATGACAGGAAAGGAGCGAGGACTGTCTGTTGGTGAGCCCCAAAGGCGGTTAGCAGCGTTAAAATCCCCGCAGATCAGGATGTGGGTTAGAGGAGTATGGTGTAAGAAGTCAAGTTCAGTTAGGAGGTCGTTGATACTGAGACTAGGCGGAAAGTAGCATGAAATGACCATGAGGCTTCCCTCTATTGAGTCCAGAATGATGGCAATTGTGTGGTTTGTCGTTCTCCAGACCATGGGATTCATTGCACCGTTATAGACGATCATAGCTAGCTTGTTATGGGAAAGAAAAATTTTGTTGTGTGAAGTTGAGCCAACTGGAAGACCTTCTTTAGTAATATAAACCTCTTGAAAGATACCTAAGTCCGCCTGCTGTTGGAATTGGACATGCAGCATGTGACTTGTGGCTACTGAGGATCTTTGTAAGTTACATTGTATGACTTTGAGAACTGGAATTCTTGATTTTTGGGTGTTATCTAATGTTGTCCTGCTGTCCGCAGGATTTTCTGGACCGCAGTCCTGTATACAGGACATTGTCTTGAACTAGCCGCGTGGTGGCAGTCGTGATCTGTACCTTGTTGCTGATTTGCCAATGTGCAGTTTTTGCATATAGGATGCTCCTTGCAGGATCCTATGGGCATGGAATGTGGGTCTGCGCACTGCACACAAGAGGGTTGTTCTTGGCAATTCCTGCTGATGTGGCCTAGACCTTGACAGTTGAAGCAACGAGGGACACGGAGGTATCTTCTAAAAGGGCAGGAGAAGAAGCCTAAGTAGATGCGGCCGCTAGATCCAAGCCTGTTGAAGTAGTCCCTATCCAATTGGATAATCCAGTTATTCTTGGAGTTGGATTGGTGTAGGGGAGTTCTTGGGTGGATAGTCCCTACTTTGTTGGACGGGAGATGTAACTCAAATGCCGTAACGATGTCTTTTGTAGTGAATTCTTCCGGTGCACTAAAGAGGATTATCGACTCTCTTCTTGGCTTTGGCTCTCGAAGGGTGAGTGAATCTTTTAAAGATGGTACTTGTTCTATTGAACTTTTCAGCTTGAGTAATTGCTCGCGGGTGTTACACCTGACTAAAAGCTCTTTGGATCTTGTGGTGCGAATCTGCTCTATAGGGATGCCCAGTCTAGAGGGGTTTAGCTGAGAAGTAAGCTGCTTTTGGATGGCAATTGGGGAAGTGGTGGAATCTATGGGGGCTAGAAGTAGGACGTTGTCCGACAGCTTTTTCTGTGGCCGTTTCTTTTTCCGTTGAATCAAGGTGAATGGACCTCCCTCGTCTTCTTGAACTTCCTGCTGTGCCTCTGCAGTGGTGGGGAAATGAGAGGAGGTTGGAACAGAAACTGATGTTGAGGAAGGTTCGAATAATGTTAGCAATTTCTGCAGGGAATCTGCTTGTCCGTTGTAGACTTCCAGTTGTGCTTGATGGGAGTTTATTATTAATTCCTGTTCAAGCACCAATTTCTGAGCCAGGTCCACAAAGTCCAGGATTATTTTTAGATCCTCTTTGTTCAGTTTGCGTTTGGCGTTGTTGGCTGCCAGGAACCGGGAAATGAAGGCGATCTGAGCCAAAACGTTCTGCGTTCTTGAAAGGGATGAGTCGATAACGGGTGGACACGGTAAGCCTTCTGATGTAACGGAGGGGGGTGCGGAGGGAGGGAGTGAGGAGTCTTTAGCGGCCATTAGAAAATGGTCATATGATGAAATGGCATACACCGTGATTGACAACAGTATTATGACTGATAAAATGGCGAATTAATAATAAAGGTACTATACACTTATTGGTGTAAAGTAACAGGTGTTAAATGCAGCTTTGCAAAATAATTAACAAGGATTTGGTGTAGGTGACAAAATGGCCGACATACAGGATTTAGAAAAAAAAATTAAACATACATATGCTAATACAAAATCAAAACACTAATTAATGCAATTAAACAAAATTGATAATATAGAATGATGCAGTAATAAATTCCAAGATAATAAATACTTCTTTAGATGGTAAAATACCACAATTCATTACTGAGAAATTGATTTACAAAAATAAAGCAGTTGTTTAAGACTTAGAATCTGTCAACTGTAACTCTGTCAACTCTTAGATACTGTCAACAGGTAATATCACATATACGCTTATTAATGTAGGCAATTAAAGAGATAATGCAGTACCAAATATAGAGATAACATAAATTAGCACTCTGGCTCAACAACGAAAATAGCCTAACGAGATTAATTTAACAATGAATAAATGATGTACTTAAGGTATAAATGCAACATTTTAGAGTAAACAATTAGATATATGAACAGTCGTTAGTAATGAAAATCATGAATGCAAGCATTTTAAATACGATTAAAACATCTGTAAATAGCTGGGATATTAAACAGAAAACTCCCCTTAAGTTTCTGAACTACCTAAGCGGCTAGGTTTGAAGATTAATTACTAATTAACAAGAACACATTTTAGCAAGAGATCATTATAAACCACACTAAAGTATATGTAGATTAAGATTAAGAGCTTAGTAAATGTATAAGAACATTTCAAATCAGTTAAAAATTGCTTAAAAGTGACTGTAGCAGCCGAATTTACTTCAGTAAATATTCTAAGACCTGGTTATGCTGAATAGAACCAGTGTTCATAACTTTTATACATATTAATTTTTTTTAATTAAACAAAAAGAATGATCAAAATTCTGCCTCGACAAGTTTGCCAAACTCGATCTACTATATTGATATAAAAATTTTGGTTGTTCTAAGTATATTAGAAAAATATGACACTTTATATTACAAGAGGTACATTGAAGAGTTGACACGCAGACGGGAACCAGTGAACATCTTACTATTAAGATTGCTGTTGCATACAAGATATTACAAAAACATAGTTATTAAACATTTAGATGTGATGTACAAAGAGAAACTTTCAGTTAAGAGTAGATAGGCGTATTAAATGCTAATAGCTGTATTACAATTAATATAAACTATTGAGTTAAAACTGTTCAATCATACAAACTGTGATACAAAGGAAGTGCCTGTTACTAGGCTCTACTGAGCTGTGTATGTGACCTTTGCCAAGGACGAGTTGTTGTTGCGTCCTCTTGGCAAGATGGCTGACGTAAGAAATCAGAGTCAACAGTACAAAATTACATAAGATATTACGATTTAGCTAACAATGCTTTAACATGAATTATCAAAGATATTAAGAAAATACACAGCTCAATAGCAAGTTAAAAATTTGCCTACTTTGGTAATGATGAGATGAACTTGTTACAACGAGGTAATCCAAAGAAATGAATTTTACACAATTAATGCACTAATTTTGAGACTTAGAAAAAAAATCCCATACACTTATCCTATGCTTCCCAATGCTGTAAACACGCAATGAACACTAACAATGACACAGCAATAGACGAATCACAAGAACACTTATTACTTAAAAACTACTGCACGCACAAACACAAAACTTATATCGAATTGCTCCGCTAACACTTAGACAACTGATTATCAACTTTGTTTGCACTTTTAATTAGGATTTCCGCTAATTACGAAAGATAATTCAGGAACTTCAACACACACGTCTTTTCTCCTCGGCGGAGGGATGGGCTCTTTGTGCACATGGGCAAAGCCAATGTGATGCGCAATGCCGAGGTTGTGTGCGATGCCGAGTTTGAGCAATTCTGAGATGTTTTTTTAAGTGAAAATAGATAGATGTGCACATGGGCAAAGCCAATGTGGTGCGCAATGCCGAGTTTGTGCAGTTCTGGGATGTTTTTTAAGTGAAAATAGATCGATGTGCACATGTGCAAAGCCAATGTAGTGCGCAATGCCGAGTTTTTGCGCGATGCCGAGTTTGTGCAATTCTGGGATGTTTTTTTAAGTGAAAATAGATTGATGTGCACATGGGCAGAGCACTACAGACCAGGCTTCCGGCCTCAGGTATAACCAATCGGAATAGTGCCTGACCTGTAGAAATTATCTACTATCTACTTCCGCCACTTCCAGGGCGAGCCCCGCAAACCAGCGGCATTTATTGAGTCTAAGTCAGAAGTTACCGATTCACAGTAATGGTTGTTACAATGGCACCTTTGCAGACGTTGTCTGCTACATGAAAAGATGTAAGTGCTGTACTGAGCTGAGTATTATTCATACGCGCGTGTAATTACAATTGCTCTGATTGTGTAATGTTCCATCGGCAGTAATGGGTTAAGAGCACTGCATGAAATTTAGTACATTGAGTTAGTAAGGTGTCCGGACTTCACTACAAATCGTTATTGGTGAACTTGGCTTAATCTATGCTGCGTATCTGTCCGTGTCACATACTAAAGACATACTGTACATACATACATACATAGCATGATGATATACATAGCATGAAGATTACATACATAGTATGAAGATTATACATAGCACTAAAATTACACATAGCATTAAAAAAATATACATAGTATCAAACATTATTACTGTTTTGCTCAATGAACAAATTATATAACTTACTATCCGCACAAATATTGTACTCATTAGTAGCTGTGCACACAGAATATTATAAACATTAAATAGGTCCTAGCAGACACACGTTATTTACATATTACATAATATATGCGTTTCATAATATGCGCTTACATAATATATAGGATTATAAGATAAATAATTAAATACTCGAATGCAGAACATGGCAAATTTGAATAGGTAAGTAAATGCATGATACTGAGATACATTAATAACAATTAATAGTGAGTAACTAAAGAATAGTATTTAATACTAAAGCTCATAAGTGCATAACAAAGTTCGCAAATAGTACTATAAGTTTCAAAATTTCTTAATTTAATGCAAAACATACAGCTGTGTTTCAGGAATTTTGTGCGGAAATCGAAATGATGCAACTATCTTATAACTATTAATACTAAGTAAGCGCATGATAAATTCTAGATTAGATATGCTTGCTTAGTAGGTTACACGATTTGCAATAAGGCATAATTACATTGCAGTAAAATAATAAAGAATATAGGGAAGTGCTATGGCTGACATGACTTAGTGCGCATTTTGATTACATGACACTTCTAGGTAATATGCAATAAAAACATAAGAGATAAAAATGGCAACATACTGAGATGAATGAGTACTAAGAATGAAGTTTCTGAGTACAGTAAGTAAAGCACAGAATACCATGGTACAATGATTAAACAAGCATGAAATTTTGTACAACTGGCAACACATATTATTGATACGCATACAGGATCTTGCTTACATTACTTATGGCAATGCTTAAATATACATAATATAATAATTCTTAAGATAATTTGCTTATGAAACATACTTATAAGAGTGTCAGTTCATTACTTAATGCTGATGGGAATCCACTTACATATATATACGTTGGATTATGTATTTACTACATTCAATTTAAGTGGAAGGCATAAGATTACGATTATAATGATTAAATTAATATATTAGACACGTTAATGTGTTGACAACATATACTGTAGTTAAAAAATTCAGATTAAAATGAAAGCATATGATATCAATTATAATAATTAAGTTAATTCTATAAACACATCGAGGATGATTATTACAGTCAAGTAAAAGTCACATAAAGTGTAGTATTTAAGGTAATACGTTAAATGCATCTAACGAATAGGATAAGAGTATGATGAAAATAATATGGACATAACAGTAGCAAACAGATATTACTTATCTGGTAGCAGGGTTATGCGCTGGGAGGTATTAGGTGACAAATGAAAAGTGTACCCTGCAGAACTTGATGATCTTGTGAAGCTTAAAGCACGCACCCCTCCGTTCTAGTAGCACTTTTGTCCATTCCCTCCAATATCTATCTGAAGGAGGACGCATGTGGTGCACCTCTGTCAATCTGCATGTAAATGCATAATGGTCTGGCGTTCCGATTAGTCCACATTCACAGAGATCACAGTCTCTAAGTCCAAATCTGTGTAGGTAATCAGGAAACGGGCCGTGCCCAGAGAGGAACGTAGTCAATGAAGATGAGTTGGAGAAGACAAGGTCTGTAACTTTTGGGATAAATTTAAACGTCCTTCGACCTGTCCGGGAAGTATCCCATCTCTGCTGCCATTCTGCGTAAAGGTCGCCGCGTGTAATCTTTTTGAGATAAGAGGAAGGCAGAGGTAGAGCATGTTCTGGCAGGAAGATACCCGAAGCCGCTTGTTTTGCCTGTTCATCCGCCAGCTCGTTGCCGACTACACCTGTGTGCGCTGGTACCCAGCTAATGATGGGACGATAATTGAGTGGGAGGTTGACTAATGCCCTTTGTATGTTGAGTACGAAGGGGTCTCGGCTGGCTGGTCCTTCTATGGCGGCTATGCTCGACAGTGAGTCACTATAGATATAGACAGTTTCTTGGTGACCATATGAGAGATCGATTGCTTTTTTAATAGCTAACAATTCAGCTTGGTAGACTGTGTTGTTCGGATTGAGTCTACGTTTCCAGCGGTATTTGATTTCTCCATCGATCATTGTGCATAAGCCGCATCCAGTGCCATCCTTTGTTTTGGAACCATCCGTGTAGATGGCTATTGAGTTCTGCCGACAGAGAAGTGTCTGCGTGTATATATTTTCCGCGAGGTTATGCTGGGCTGGGTGGCAGGGATAGTCAAAGATCTTGTGCATATACTCCGAGGTATGCAAGTTCCTGTTCCAGAGTTTATAGTCTTTCCCAAGTCGGAGAGTATTGGAGATGGCCGCCTCTCGCTCTGCCACCAAGTCTAGTGGTGGTATCCCTGTTAGGACTTGCAGTGCCGCTGTTGAAGTTGTCCTGTATCCTCTGCTTATTTGCAAAAGGTGTGGGCGTTGGAGTGAGTTAAGTAGGCGCCTCTCTTGTACCGTTAGATGTTTTGCCCAAATGCCGGATCCGTATAAAACTATGGCCTGAGTAACGGTGAGATACCAATGTTTTAGCAGTTTCGATGAAATGCCCCAGGTTGGAGCCGCTGTTCTCTGCATGTAATTTTTAAGACTGTCTGTTTTTATTTTTAGATACTGAAGATACGGAAGCCAGGATAACCTTGAGTCAATGATTAAGCCCAAGTATTTGAGTTGTTTAACTATCTTGATGGGGTTGCCATATAGTTTGATGGATCGATTCCTTTTGAGAGGTCTTTTGGCGTCTATGAGCAAAGCTTGGTATTTTGAGGCAGAGATCGTGATCTTGTGGTCCCTTGCCCAGAAGCTAAACTTGTCGAGGTAGAATTGCGCTGTCATTTCTAATTTGGATCTTCCATGGACTATAATCAAGAAGTCGTCCGCGTAGGCCAGTATGTCACAGTCCTGGCAATTGTCATCAAACTCCTTGAAGATTGAGTTGGCAACTATCGACCAAAGTACTGGTCCAAGGCATGAGCCCTAGGGGCATCCTTTCTTTAGGTGATGTCTGACTATACCATCGTTTGCTGTATACTGGAGTGTGCGATCGCTGAGGTAACTATGAATTAGCTCTTGAGTTCTGCCGGGCAGTTCATCTGAGATAAAGCCTGTATAACGTCTGGCCACCACAGGGAGTCAAATGCTCCCTGAATGTCCAGACTAATGATCAAGGAGTGGTGCCCCTTGTTTCTGTTGCACTCTATCAAGTTCATTAACTTGGAGATGGCGTGTTCTGTAGAAAGTCCTCCTCGGAAGCCAAATTGCCTGGGGTCTATGGAATTGTTTCTTTGTAGGAAAAAATTTAGTCTTCCAAGTACTACCCTTTCTAGCAGCTTGCCAAACGAGGGGATGAGACATATTGGCCTGTAGGATGTGGGTTGTTGTGGATCTTTGCCCGTTTTACGGAAGAGTGCTACCTCTGCATTTTTGGTCGATTTCGGAAAGTATCTATTCTTCCAACAGGCACCGATGTACTCTTCGACTAGGTCAGGCGCAAAAGCATAAATCATGCGTATTACGGCATTGTCTAGCCCGTCCGGGCCTGGTGCCTTCTTTGTGTTTAGGTGTTTGACGATAGCCTCTATCTCATGCCTAGTAGGAGGGGGTTCCAAAGAAGTCTGATATCTGGTGAAGTTATTGAATGAAGTTCTTATCTCTGATTGCGCAAGGTTGTCATCTGTCGGTGGGTCTTCTTTGAAGAGTGACTTAAGTATGTAGCTGATTGCTTCGGTTGCACTAGTGGCTGTTGGAGCTATTGACAGGGGGATTTGTGTTGGTCTAAAGACCTTGTTGGTTGCAATCTTGAAAACCTTGTCGTATTTCTCAACGGTGCGAGAGCAGCATTCGCGCCAGGAGTCTTGCTTGGCTATAGAGATCTGTCGCTTATATTGCGCTTGTTGTATTTTGTAACGGGCGAAGAGTGTCCTGCGGACCATTGGCTCCTGTGTGGATTGAGCTTGCCGTCTCAGTTTTCTGAGTTTGCTCCGTTCCTGTGACAATTGGGGTGTCCACCATGAGGCTGATGTCCGAATTTTAATTTTTTTTGTCTTGAAAGTCTTGCGGCAGGCATCAGTGCATTGGTCAATTAATTGGTCATAGGCTTTGTCTAGAGCTGCTCTGGTCGTGCTATTCTGAAATGCTGTTTTAATAGAGGGGATGAAGGGAGAAAGGTGTTGTTCCAGTTTTTGTGTCCCACCATATGCCGTCTTAAATCTTTGTTTAATTACAATGCTGCGTGGGGATTGCAAGTTAAACATGATAGCTTGATGGTCACTAAGAGAAGGGAAGTCTGCTACTGTCCAGGCTGCAATATGTGAGGATAGCTGTGGTGTTGCCAAAGAGAGATCAGGCCAGCCTCTGGCACGTATTGTGTCAAAGGTGGGAGGGGAGTCGCTTTTATTGAGGATGACCAATCCATGAGAACTTATGAAATCTATGACAGGAAAGGAGCGAGGACTGTCTGTTGGTGAGCCCCAAAGGCGGTTAGCAGCGTTAAAATCCCCGCAGATCAGGATGTGGGTTAGAGGAGTATGGTGTAAGAAGTCAAGTTCAGTTAGGAGGTCGTTGATACTGAGACTAGGGGGAATGTAGCATGAAATGACCATGAGGCTTCCCTCTATTGAGTCCAGAATGATGGAAATTGTGTGGTTTGTCGTTCTCCAGACCATGGGATTCATTGCACCGTTATAGACGATCATAGCTAGCTTGTTATGGGAAAGAAAAATTTTGTTGTGTGAAGTTGAGCCAACTGGAAGACCTTCTTTAGTAATATAAACCTCTTGAAAGATACCTAAGTCCGCCTGCTGTTGGATTGGACATGCAGCATGTGACTTGTGGCTACTGAGGATCTTTGTAAGTTACATTGTATGACTTTGAGAACTGGAATTCTTGATTTTTGGGTGTTATCTAATGTTGTCCTGCTGTCCGCAGGATTTTCTGGACCGCAGTCCTGTATACAGGACATTGTCTTGAACTAGCCGCGTGGTGGCAGTCGTGATCTGTACCTTGTTGCTGATTTGCCAATGGCAGTTTTTGCATATAGGATGCTCCTTGCAGGATCCTAAGGGCATGGAATGTGGGTCTGCGCACTGCACACAAGAGGGTTGTTCTTGGCAATTCCTGCTGATGTGGCCTAGACCTTGACAGTTGAAGCAACGAGGGACACGGAGGTATCTTCTAAAAGGGCAGGAGAAGAAGCCTAAGTAGATGCGGCCGCTAGATCCAAGCCTGTTGAAGTACTCCCTATCCAATTGGATAATCCAGTTATTCTTGGAGTTGGATTGGTGTAGGGGAGTTCTTGGGTGGATAGTCCCTACTTTGTTGAACGGGAGATGTAACTCAAATGCCGTAACGATGTCTTTTGTAGTGAATTCTTCCGGTGCACCAAAGAGGATTATCGACTCTCTTCTTGGCTTTGGCTCTCGAAGGGTGAGTGAATCTTTTAAGGATGGTACTTGTTCTATTGAACTTTTCAGCTTGAGTAATTGCTCGCGGGTGTTACACCTGACTAAAAGCTCTTTGGATCTTGTGGTGCGAATCTGCTCTATAGGGATGCCCAGTCTAGAGGGGTTTAGCTGAGAAGTAAGCTGCTTTTGGATGGCAATCGGGGAAGTGGTGGAATCTATGGGGGCTAGAAGTAGGACGTTGTCCGACAGCTTTTTCTGTGGCCGTTTCTTTTTCCGTTGAATCAAGGTGAATGGACCTCCCTCGTCTTCTTGAACTTCCTGCTGTGCCTCTGCAGTGGTGGGGAAATGAGAGGAGGTTGGAACAGAAACTGATGTTGAGGAAGGTTCGAATAATGTTAGCAATTTCTGCAGGGAATCTGCTTGTCCGTTGTAGACTTCCAGTTGTGCTTGATGGGAGTTTATTATTAATTCCTGTTCAGGCACCAATTTCTGAGCCAGGTCCACAAAGTCCAGGATTATTTTTAGATCCTCTTTGTTCAGTTTGCGTTTGGCGTTGTTGGCTGCCAGGAACCGGGAAATGAAGGCGATCTGAGCCAAAACGTTCTGCGTTCTTGAAAGGGATGAGTCGATAACGGGTGGACACGGTAAGCCTTCTGATGTAACGGAGGGGGTGCGGAGGGAGGGAGTGATAAGCGATAAGCAACGGAGGACGTGGGCACTGTCCCTTTACCAAAAGGTTAATCGGTATAGCACCACGTCCACCTATATCTAGAGCCTAAAGAGGAATCACAAGACGCCACGCGCCGGGCGCCCAAACCCAGAGCCAAATTCAACCCGGGGGCAGTCCAACAGACCAAATGCCCACGAAAGACAGTCCCAACAACCGCCCAGGCCCCACATTTATTAAATAAAATAACAAAAGCATGCAGGGCCAAAAAGGGCGAGTTTGGACAATAAGCAAAAATTTTACAAAGGTGTAATACACACAAATATAGAATATACATAAGCTAAAGTACAGTCTGATGTTGGGCAGCCCAATAATATACAATGAATAAAATATAGACAGTAGAATTAGACTTAATGACAATATAACATAAAAATAGAGAACATAGTGAAATAATGAATGTAAATGATTACAGCAATACAGAGAGGATATACCAAAAGAAATAAAAATAAAAGAATACAATGTAACAGAATGCAATAGCGGTACAATACACTTGATCACGTGGTATTGTGGGAAAAACATGCTATAAGGCTAATTATACGATTATGAGGAATAAAAATAACATATTTAGCCTGCATAAAAGTTAACGAATATAAGATACTATACAATACTATACAATATTACAATACAATACAATACAAAAAAAAAATTAACATATTTAACCTGTACTAAAAGCCAACTGATATAAGATACTATACAATACCACAATACAATACGATACAGTAGATACAATACCACAATATAATACGATACAGTAGATGCTATACAATACTATACAATGAAAATACAAAATACATTCAGTGTTGGTGACACAAAAATACATTTAAAATTGTCATGACACTAGTGATGAAAATACAAAATACATTCAGTGTTGGTGACACAAAAATACATTTAAAATTGTCATGATACCAGTGATCCTAATGCAGCAAATAAATTGATGCAGTTACCTGCATAAAAGATAACTTATATAAGATACCATACAATACTATACAATACAATACAAAAGCTAATTAAACGATTATAATGAATAAAAATTAACATATTTAACCTGTATAAAGCCAATTGATATAAGATACTATACAATACAAAAAAAAAAAAAAAATACCATAATACGATACGATACAGTAGATACTATACAATACTATACAATAGAAATATAAAATACATTCAGTGTTGGTAACACAAATATACATTTAAAATTATCATGACACTTGTGATCCTTATGCAGCAAATAAATTGATGCAGACAGTTAAATGTGTTACTATACATTTGCAAAGGATGAAATATAGACTTAAGTATGCCACAAATTATGAACATATATTATACCGTGAAAAACACAAAATACATTCAATGTTGGTATAAATACAATGGATATATTTAAAACAATGGATAATGGTTGGATATATTATACAATGAAAATCTCTAGCGACCCCAATACATTCAGTGTTATTATTACACAGAGAATTAAATGAATGATATTACATGGGCAATTGATGAAAAGAAGACAGTAACAGTATAATGTATAGCCAAATATGCAAGTATATGGTATACCGATGTTTAACAGCAACTGGCAAACAATGTACCATTAATACGCCCAACTAAATATGCCAAGATATTATATACTATTATACAGTGAAAAACGCAAAACACGTTCAATGTAGATATTATCATAGTGCATTATGAGGGAATACAGACAGTTATATGTTTGATAATACATGGGCAAAAGATAAAAATAAAGACAATAACATTATTATTCATAGGTAAATATGCAGATTTAATATATTCAGATATTTAACAGCACCTGGTAAAAAATGTACCATAAGTACATTGATAGCTGCTATGGACAACAAAGAGACTATTAGGACAATACATATGCAACAGATAAATATGCAAATTCAATATATACAGATATTTAACAGCACTTGATAATAAATGTGCATATGCAAAAGATAACATTATTATTCATCGGTAAATAGGCAAATGCAAGATATACAGATACTAAACAGCACCTGGTATTAAATGTACCATAGGTACAAGGACAGCTGTTATAGACAATATTACCTGGTTGCACTTAGAAAAAGATGCTGAGAGAGAATATACAAATATTTGACTGCTGCTATGGAGTCTTTAGCGGCCATTAGAAAATGGTCATATGATGAAATGGCATACACAGTGATTGACAACAGTATTATGACTGATAAAATGGCGAATTAATAATAAAGGTACTATACACTTATTGGTGTAAAGTAACAGGTCTTAAATGCAGCTTTGCAAAATAATTAACAAGGATTTGGTGTAGGTGACAAAATGGCCGACATACAGGATTTAGAAAAAAAAATTAAACATACATATGCTAATACAAAATCAAAACACTAATTAATGCAATTAAACAAAATTGATAATATAGAATGATGCAGTAATAAATTCCAAGATAATAAATACTTCTTTAGATGGTAAAATACCACAATTCATTACTGAGAAATTGATTTACAAAAATAAAGCAGTTGTTTAAGACTTAGAATCTGTCAACTGTAACTCTGTCAACTCTTAGATACTGTCAACAGGTAATATCACATATACGCTTATTAATGTAGGCAATTAAAGAGATAATGCAGTACCAAATATAGAGATAACATAAATTAGCACTCTGGCTCAACAACGAAAATAGCCTAACGAGATTAATTTAACAATAAATAAATGATGTACTTAAGGTATAAATGCAACATTTTAGAGTAAACAATTAGATATATGAACAGTCGTTAATAATGAAAATCATGAATGCAAGCATTTTAAATACGATTAAAACATCTGTAAATAGCTGGGATATTAAACAGAAAACTCCCCTTAAGTTTCTGAACTACCTAAGCGGCTAGGTTTGAAGATTAATTACTAATTAACAAGAACACATTTTAGCAAGAGATCATTATAAACCACACTAAAGTATATGTAGATTAAGATTAAGAGCTTAGTAAATGTATAAGAACATTTCAAATCAGTTAAAAATTGCTTAAAAGTGACTGTAGCAGCCGAATTTACTTCAGTAAATATTCTAAGACCTGGTTATGCTGAATAGAACCAGTGTTCATAACTTTTATACATATTAATTTTTTTTTAATTAAACAAAAAGAATGATCAAAATTCTGCCTCGACAAGTTTGCCAAACTCGATCTACTATATTGATATAAAAATTTTAGTTGTTCTAAGTATATTAGAAAAATACGACACTTTATATTACAAGAGGTACATTGAAGAGTTGACACGCAGACGGGAACCAGTGAACATCTTACTATTAAGATTGCTGTTGCATACAAGATATTACAAAAACATAGTTATTAAACATTTAGATGTGATGTACAAAGAGAAACTTTCAGTTAAGAGTAGATAGGCGTATTAAATGCTAATAGCTGTATTACAATTAATATAAACTATTGAGTTAAAATTGTTCAATCATAGAAACTGTGATACAAAGGAAGTGCCTGTTACTAGGCTCTATTGAGCTGTGTATGTGACCTTTGCCAAGGACGAGTTGTTGTTGCGTCCTCTTGGCAAGATGGCTGACGTAAAAAATCAGAGTCAACAGTACAAAATTACATAAGATATTACGATTTAACTAACAATGCTTTAACATGAATTATCAAAGATATTAAGAAAATACACAGCTCAATAGCAAGTTAAAAATTTGCCTACTTTGGTAATGATGAGATGAACTTGTTACAACGAGGTAATCCAAAGAAATGAATTTTACACAATTAATGCACTAATTTTGAGACTTAGAAAAAAAATCCCATACACTTATCCTATGCTTCCCAATGCTGTAAACACGCAATGAACGCTAACAATGACACAGCAATAGACGAATCACAAGAACACTTATTACTTAAAAACTCCTGCACGCACAAACACAAAACTTATATCGAATTGCTCCGCTAACACTTAGACAACTGATTATCAAATTTGTTTGCACTTTTAATTAGGATTTCCGCTAATTACGAAAGATAATTCAGGAAATTCAACACACACGTCTTTTCTCCTCAGCGGAGGGATGGGCTCTTTGTGCACATGGGCGAAGCCAATGTGATGCGCAATGCCGAGTTTGTGTGCGATGCCGAGTTTGAGCAATTCTGAGATGTTTTTTAAGTGAAAATAGATCGATGTGCACATGGGCAAAGCCAATGTGGTGCGCAATGCCGAGTTTGTGCAGTTCTGGGATGTTTTTTAAGTGAAAATAGATCGATGTGCACATGGGCAAAGCCAATGTAGTGCGCAATGCCGAGGTTTTGCGCGATGAAGTGTTTGTCCAATTCTGGGATGTTTTTTAAGTGAAAATAAATTGATGTGCACATGGGCAAAGCCAATGTGGTGCGCAATGCCGAGGTTGTGCGCGATGCCGAGTTTGTGCAATTCTGGGATGTTTTTTAAGTGAAAACAGATCGATGTGCACATGGGCAAAACAAATGTGGTGCGCAATGCCGACGTTGTGTGCGATGCCGAGTTTGTGCAATTCTGGGATGTTTTTAAGTGAAAATAGATCGATGTGCACATGGGCAAAGCCAATGTGGTGCGCAATGCCGAGGTTGTGCAATTCTGGGATGTTTTTTTAAGTGAAAATTGATCGATGTGCACATGGGCAAGGCCAATGTGATGAGCAATGCCGAGTTTGTGCAATTCTGGGAATTTTTTGAAGTGAAAATAGATCGATATGCACATGGGCAAAGCCAATGTAGTGCGCAATGCCGAGTTTTTGCGCGATGCCGACTTTGTGCAATTCTGGGATGTTTTTTTAAGTGAAAATAGATCGATGTGCACATGGGCAGAGCACTACAGACCAGGCTTCCGGCCTCAGGTATAACCAATCGGAATAGTGCCTGACCTGTAGAAATTATCTACTATCTACTTCCGCCACTGCCAGGGCGAGCCCCGCAAACCAGCGGCATTTATTGAGTCTAAGTCAGAAGTTACCGATTCACAGTAATGGTTGTTACAATGGCACCTTTGCAGACGTTGTCTGCTACATGAAAAGATGTAAGTGCTGTACTGAGCTGAGTATTATTCATACGCGCGTGTAATTACAATTGCTCTGATTGTGTAATGTTCCATCGGCAGTAATGGGTTAAGAGCACTGCATGAAATTTAGTACATTGAGTTAGTAAGGTGTCCGGACTTCACTACAAATCGTTATTGGTGAACTTGGCTTAATCTATGCTGCGTATCTGTCCGTGTCACATACTAAAGACATACTGTACATACATACATACATAGCATGATGATATACATAGCATGAAGATTACATACATAGTATGAAGATTATACATAGCACTAAAAATTACACATAGCATTAAAAAAATATACATAGTATCAAACATTATTACTGTTTTGCTCAATGAACAAATTATATAACTTACTATCCGCACAAATATTGTACTCATTAGTAGCTGTGCACACAGAATATTATAAACATTAAATAGGTCCTAGCAGACACACGTTATTTACATATTACATAATATATGCGTTTCATAATATGCGCTTACATAATATATAGGATTATAAGATAAATAATTAAATACTCGAATGCAGAACATGGCAAATTTGAATAGGTAAGTAAATGAATGATACTGAGATACATTAAGAACAATTAATAGTGAGTAACTAAAGAATAGTATTTATTACTAAAGCTCATAAGTGCATAACAAAGTTCGCAAATAGTACTATAAGTTTCAAAATTTCTTAATTTAATGCAAAACATACAGCTGTGTTTCAGGAATTTTGTGCGGAAATCGAAATGATGCAACTATCTTATAACTATTAATACTAAGTAAGCGCATGATAAATTCTAGATTAGATATGCTTGCTTAGTAGGTTACACGATTTGCAATAAGGCATAATTACATTGCAGTAAAATAATAAAGAATATAGGGAAGTGCTATGGCTGACATGACTTAGTGCGCATTTTGATTACATGACACTTCTTGGTAATATGCAATAAAAACATAAGAGATAAAAATGGCAACATACTGAGATGAATGAGTACTAAGAATGAAGTTTCTGAGTACAGTAAGTAAAGCACAGAATACCATGGTACAATGATTAAACAAGCATGAAATTTTGTACAACTGGCAATACATATTATTGATACGTATACAGGATCTTGCTTACATTACTTATGGCAATGCTTAAATATACATAATATAATAATTCTTAAGATAATTTGCTTATGAAACATACTTATAAGAGTGTCAGTTCATTACTTAATGCTGATGGGAATCCACTTACATATATATACGTTGGATTATGTATTTACTACATTCAATTTAAGTGGAAGGCATAAGATTACGATTATAATGATTAAATTAATATATTAGACACGTTAATGTGTTGACAACATATACTGTAGTTAAAAAATTCAGATTAAAATGAAAGCATATGATATCAATTATAATAATTAAGTTAATTCTATAAACACATCGAGGATGATTATTACAGTCAAGTAAAAGTCACATAAAGTGTAGTATTTAAGGTAATACGTTAAATGCATCTAACGAATAGGATAAGAGTATGATGAAAATAATATGGACATAACAGTAGCAAACAGATATTACTTATCTGGTAGCAGGGTTATGCGCTGGGAGGTATTAGGTGACAAATGAAAAGTGTACCCTGCAGAACTTGATGATCTTGTGAAGCTTAAAGCACGCACCCCTCCGTTCTAGTAGCACTTTTGTCCATTCCCTCCAATATCTATCTGAAGGAGGACGCATGTGGTGCACCTCTGTCAATCTGCATGTAAATGCATAATGGTCTGGCGTTCCGATTAGTCCACATTCACAGAGATCACAGTCTCTAAGTCCAAATCTGTGTAGGTAATCAGGAAACGGGCCGTGCCCAGAGAGGAACGTAGTCAATGAAGATGAGTTGGAGAAGACAAGGTCTGTAACTTTTGGGATAAATTTAAACGTCCTTCGACCTGTCCGGGAAGTATCCCATCTCTGCTGCCATTCTGCGTAAAGGTCGCCGCGTGTAATCTTTTTGAGATAAGAGGAAGGCAGAGGTAGAGCATGTTCTGGCAGGAAGATACCCGAAGCCGCTTGTTTTGCCTGTTCATCCGCCAGCTCGTTGCCGACTACACCTGTGTGCGCTGGTACCCAGCTAATGATGGGACGATGATTGAGTGGGAGGTTGACTAATGCCCTTTGTATGTTGAGTACGAAGGGGTCTCGGCTGGCTGGTCCTTCTATGGCGGCTATGCTCGACAGTGAGTCACTATAGATATAGACAGTTTCTTGGTGACCATATGAGAGATCGATTGCTTTTTTAATAGCTAACAATTCAGCTTGGTAGACTGTGTTGTTCGGATTGAGTCTACGTTTCCAGCGGTATTTGATTTCTCCATCGATCATTGTGCATAAGCCGCATCCAGTGCCATCCTTTGTTTTGGAACCATCCGTGTAGATGGCTATTGAGTTCTGCCGACAGAGAAGTGTCTGCGTGTATATATTTTCCGCGAGGTTATGCTGGGCTGGGTGGCAGGGATAGTCAAAGATCTTGTGCATATACTCCGAGGTATGCAAGTTCCTGTTCCAGAGTTTATAGTCTTTCCCAAGTCGGAGAGTATTGGAGATGGCCGCCTCTCGCTCTGCCACCAAGTCTAGTGGTGGTATCCCTGTTAGGACTTGCAGTGCCGCTGTTGAAGTTGTCCTGTATCCTCTGCTTATTTGCAAAAGGTGTGGGCGTTGGAGTGAGTTAAGTAGGCGCCTCTCTTGTACCGTTAGATGTTTTGCCCAAATGCCGGATCCGTATAAAACTATGGCCTGAGTAACGGTGAGATACCAATGTTTTAGCAGTTTCGATGAAATGCCCCAGGTTGGAGCCGCTGTTCTCTGCATGTAATTTTTAAGACTGTCTGTTTTTATTTTTAGATACTGAAGAGACGGAAGCCAGGATAACCTTCAGTCAATGATTAAGCCCAAGTATTTGAGTTGTTTGTGCACATGGGCAAAGCCAATGTGGTGCGCAATGCCGAGGTTGTGTGCGATGCCGAGTTTGTGCAATTCTGGGATGTTTTTTTAAGTGAAAATAGATCGATGTGCACATGGGCAAAGCCAATGTAGTGCGCGATGCCGAGTTTGTGCAATTCTGGGATGTTTTTTTAAGTGAAAATAGATCGATGTTTATAAGGGAAAAGCCAATGTAGCGCGCAATGCCGAGTTTGTGCAATTCTCTAATGTTTTCTAAGTAAAAATATATCGTCTTGCACATGGACAAAGCCAAGGCAGTGCGCAATGCCAAGTTTGTGTAATTATCTGAATTTTTTAATCTTATTTAATTGACTTCAAATTGTATAGCAGGCTTTTCTATACACTGTTTCTGGTATGCATAGTGACTGATATCTCTTTAAGAAAATATGTATGCACGCAAATAAATTTTAACAAATGAATCCTTCGCATGAATCATGCATTTTGCGAGAAATAAACTTCCATGTTTGAATGAAAATGTTGTAAATTTCTACGAGGTTTAAACCTCTCGCATTTGTTGTGAATTACACGTAGCGTTTAAGCGAAACTAATGGTATTTTGTGTTTTAAACTTAAATTTCAGATTTTATTTTGTTTTTTAATTTCATTATATTTGTTGTCTTTTTTAAAATTTCCTATCGTTGACAATATTACTTATCGTAGCTTTAGATATCGAAAAGCCATGGCTTTCACAGCGTTTTTTAATAACTAGATACGAATAAATTTCTTCGGAGAGAGCACAAATGTCCGAAGACAAATTGTCAAGTAGCAGACGATAATCGAAATCGAAATCGAGTCAATGGCTAGGCGGCAATTAGTAGCCAACCGCTACTTTAACCGTCTCTGTTGGTAAATTGCCCTAAGGCGTTGGTACTTAAGTTTTTAATTAAGGCGATTTACGCCGCGCCAACTAGGCGAAACTTGTCAAATTTTGTGAAATGTAGGTGGAGTAAGGGAGATGATTGGCAGAAGCCTGTCACGTGGGTGGTCACCAGCTTACGCGTAGAATGAGAAATATTGGAAATATTAATAATTATCAAGTTTTGAAACAGGTTATCTAGATTGGAATAATTAAACTAATATCACGATCTAAATGAAGACAAATGGCACAACTAAGTGCAACAGATTAGCTAAACAAAATATTCAAATTCATCCTTTCTGTAAAACACAGATTGGAGAGTGGTAGTCACGTGGGAGTCACCCTCCCGTGAACTGTCCACAGCCCAATGCATCTTGAAACAGACGATAATTTATGTTTTCAAAAATATATACTTGCAGTTAAAAAGAATTTCCAAGCAGGCGATTTCTCTTGGAATTTTTACTTCGTAATTTGGGCAGTTAATTCAGTTGCCGTTTGAATGTTATTTGGCAGTTATCAATCGAGTGGTTTTATCTGTGTGTTTTTAACATTTTTCTGCATATATTTCGTTAAATAACAGTCGCTATGGATTTATCTGTGATGCTGAGAGAGGTGAGTGATTGTACATGTAAATTTATTACTTTATTGGAAGTGCAAGGGAAACGTGCCGTCATTGAATGGTGTATGAAAGTTGGTTTGATTGCTACTTTTTTTGTTTGTTCGAAATGTAGAGAAAATATGCGTTTTTGTGAGAGAAAGGGAAGTATAGATGGATTTGAATGGCGATGTAGAAAGCAAGGAAAAGTGAATGCGCATGATGTTTGTAGGAGTATAAGGAAAGGTTCATGGTTTAGTCATAGCCATTTGAGTATATGTGATATTTTGAGAATTACGAGGTGTTGGTTTTTGAAAATGGGAAATGAATCTGTGATTCAAGAAGTGAAAGTGCATGAACATGCTGTTGTTGATTGGTTTATGTTTTGCAGAGAAGTGTGTATGACGACTGTGATAAATGATAGTGTTCCAATTGGTGGTGAAGGAGTAATAGTTGAAGTGGATGAGAGCAAATTCGGGAAAATGAAGCATGGAAGAGGAAAGCCTGTAGACGGTCATTGGGTAATTGGTGGTATAGAGAGAGGAACAAACAGATTGTTTTTAGAGAGGTTGAGAATAGATCAAAGGAGAGTTTGGAGAGAGTGATAGTTGAATGGGTGTTGCCGGGATCAACTGTGGTTTCAGACTGCTGGAAGGCATATGGTGGACTAAAAAATTTAGGTTATAGCCATCTGACTGTCAACCACAGTCTGTACTTCCGTGATCCCGAGTTGGGTGCGCACACTAATTCCATAGAAGGTACCTGGTCAGGAATCAAACGTCATTTACGTCGAAATACAAACCACGTAGATGACGAATTTGATTCATATTTAGCGGAATATATGTGGCGAAAATAGCACAACCACTCACAAAGTGATGAACATTATCGTGCCTTTTTAGCGGCAATCATAAAGATTTATCCGCCGGAAACGGCCGATAAAACTGAGTAAATTTTCTTAAAGACGGGGTTTAGGGAGGTTTTCCCCCGACATAAATAAATAAATAAATAAAAAACAACCTCAAAAAGACTTTTTATTTTCCTGAAAAGGGTAAGTGAAAATATTTTTTCTTTTTAAAATTGCTTATTTTTAATATTTTCTTTCACTGTGAGAAATTAGATTTTTTAAATGTATTAATGTGTAGAATTCTAATACGAGAGTATAGAACGTGGTTTAGGAACTTAAGAAACAGGGAAATGAAAGCTGTGTATGATGTTGATATTCAATCATAAATATTTTTCTTTTTTATTAATGTAAAGCTTAAAAATTTTTAGAATGAAGATTGTTTACTTACTAGTATGTAAGAGATGGTGTCGTTACGTAGCAATAAGGTAATTTTGTAAAGATGATAAGTTAAAATGTTCCGCAATATGAAATTAAAATTTTAAAAAATCTGTTTTTATTTGTATAAATACTAAAGCTTAAAAATATTCACCCTGTATGAGAGACTGAGACGTTGTTTACAGTTTTAATAATTGTTACAATTCACTTACCGTATTATAGTAGTTTGAAATACAAAAAATTTAGTATACTTATTTCTACATCTGTAGAGAATACATTGTGACGTCACAATCTTAATCCCACCCATTTATGAACGTCACATAGCTCCGCCTTCGCAACTTTGTTTATGCAACGTATTCTGATATTTTACTGGCGATTTTCAAAAAATCGCCGCTGCTGAAAATAGCCAAGCAAGGGCCTAAAGCACATTGTTCAATGAATGTGTGGAACAAAATAAAATGTTATACCCTGCTACACGCAGTGTTGTTATAACTCCTGCAACATGGCAAGAATTTTCCTCAAAAATATATGAATTTAATCTTATCTATACGAGTGCCAGCATCATTTGTAATAAGGAGTTGGTAGTTTTCAACAAAGAAGGTGAGTGTATTTTTCAACAAGTTTTTTAACAAGATGAAATTCTTTTAAACTAAAACCTACATACCAAAAAGTAAACTGTGATATTTTAAAAAAATTGAAAGAAATCATTCCTGATGTATCTAATACTTTATATAAAAGTATTTTTGAAATTATTTTACCGTTGCAAATCAAATGTAAAAACAATTGTTCAGATGTGGCAAGTGATGATGATGAACATTTTAAAGAACTCATAAACTCTATCAAAACTGAATTAAATTCAGTGATTAAAAAACTATTTAAATGCGAAGATTGCATTGTAAATCATCCTTCACAAACAAGACATGATTGCATTATAATAAGTGTTGATGACAGAATTAAATATATTGGCGAAGATATATTTTTATGTATTAATTTTAAAAATATAAGAGATTTAAGGCAGGCAAAAAGTGTTCATTTATTTTGTGATAGGTTTTTTGAATCGAAATGTTATGAAGATTATAAAAATGCATTAATATAAGTACAGCTATTCTATTTAAATTTCTGTCTTTGGTTGATGTTATGACTATTATTGTTTCCTTATGTTTTTTAATAGAAATATATTGAAATTTTAATTTTAATTTTAAAGCAAACATGTATATCAAATGTCAGTAAATGGATATTGCTGTTAATTTGATATTAACTAATGAAAGAAAATTCTAAGTATATTTTATGTATAATACAGAAACTTGTTCTTTGGAAATAAATAAATGTATTGAAAGGTAAAAGCTTCTTGGTGAAATGAATGTATTTTTATTTTTTATAACAATTTTTTAAGTATTATTTATATGTTTACAATGCAGTATATGAATCAAGTGATTTACTCGTGTTGAAAATTTAAGAGTTTATGAAGCGATTATTCGCTGAAGATTTACTTATGTGATATATTTGCGAGGTTTCTTGAATACGAGTAATCTGAAGAGATATTTGAAATCTCATGAAAGAAACATCAGATGTAGTGCATGTCCTAAGAAATTTAAGTTTATAGTTTGAAAAGTCGCGAAGCTTCTCGTCTTAGAATTTTGTAGTGAATAATCACAAGTTCTTTTCATGTAAAAAGGATATGAAAACTTATAAAGTTACTTCTAAGAGTAAATCATGATAAAAAATATTTAGTCAGCATGAGAATTTAAAACAATATGAAACTTTACATCGTATTGAATGTTCGGACATTTTTTCAAGTAAAACAGAATTTGAAGAAAATCTCACGAAACTTTTTTTTTTAATTTTGCCGGTGTCAAAAGAAACAGAAATATGCTGATGATGATGTTTTGAAACAGCATGATACTTCTCTTCTTATAAATTGCATCCATTGTCTACAAGTGTTTAAAAGAAAAAGTGATCTCTTACACCACATTCGAATGCGACGTGGTTTGACGCGAATCTTACAAAAACGAAGAAACGTTGACATCGCTAATACATGCAAGTCTTCTAAAATCGCAAGTCTTAATAGTATGTTCGCAATTGAATCGATTTTCTAGAACATAGAAAATGATCATGTCTTAGATGTACTTCTTGAACATATAAAATTCATAATGTACTTCTTGAACAGATGTACAAAATTCAGATGTACTTCTTGAACATATAAAATTGTAGTTAGTATGGAAAAAAATGAGTTATGATGTAGTGTTACACTGAGTTATGATATCGGTGTTTGAAATGGTAATCAATAGTTACATTTAAAATGTGATGTGAGTGTGAAAATGCAGAAATAAAAGAGCTTTGGCGAATTTAATAAACGTGGTTCAATGTGGTTAATGGGAAAATTTGTTCCATGTGAATTAAATAGTGCAAGATATGAACCTCTTTCTCTCAATAGTTAATTATTCAATTGTAAGACAATTAAACTTTAAATATATATGCATATAGTACATGTAATGATGAATATTACATTGATTAATGTAAATAACTGATGATATGTGTATTAACATAGTGAATATTCGCTTTTATGAAGTTCTAAGCATTACTTTAAATACCATTCATAAAACTTTTATCTCATATATACAAACATGACAATATCTGTTGAGTTTTCGTTTATTCTTTGGAATGTATGAAAGTTTAAATATTTTTTTAATTTAATGTAGATTGGAGTAAAATATCTGTATCTTTCTTCATTTCAATCGGTAATATCTGTATGCTGGTTACGTATGTTCGTAAGAGTTATACTGTGTTACATTTTTGACAGTCATTCATATTAGCTAATAAGAGAATTATTGAAATTAGTAAAGTAATGAAAATCAACGTTATTGAAAGAAAACTCTAAAAGCATTTACATTTCCAGAAATATATCAAAGTTCCTTTTCTTAAAAACAACAGGTGTATCGTAGTTTTTATTTCTATTTCGTTAAAAGATGAACTTGTAAAATAAAAATTTTCTATTAGTGTAAGGTAAAAAAAAAAAAAAAAAAAAAAATCAAGAGACAATCCGTATCATGAATGAAATTCAAGTCTTAATCGGATTAAAAAGAAATATTCTGAATCTAAATGTTTATGCCTATTTAGCACAAAATGTGTTTATTTGTCTTATAAATTTAACTAAAATCATTCTTATAACAGTATGTTGCCTTTAAACTGGGTAAAAATGTTAAGTATATTTTCTGATGGTATTGATATACTTGTCAAAGAAGTTCTAGAAACCTCAAATGTCGAAAGAGCATATGATAAGAGTCTCCTTTCCTATCGCTACGTCAGTTACAGGTTAAGGGATGGATAAAGGTAATGTTTGTGCAAAAATATAGTAGTTCAATTTTGAACTGAGAAATAATTCGCTTTTTGTCAATTAAGGAAACTTGTAGTATTATTAAACAGAATGTCAGTGAAAGACATTGCGTTTGCATAGTGAATTATGAAGGTACTGAAAGGTAGTAAAGAAGGTGAATTAAAGAATTAATTTGAACAAATAAGGTAAGGCTGTCACTAAAAGAAAAAACTGTTCAAAAGATGTATGTTAGAATTAAAAGTAAGATGTTAAAATTTAAAAAGATGTAACAGAGTAAAACCAAAAAATACTGGTTATTCCCATCTGGAAAACAGTAATGAGTACGATATTGAAAAAGTTGGTTTTAAGAATTTCTTTATGCATGTGATGCAAAACAATTACTAGTTTCCTACACTAATTGCATCTATGAGTGCTGACATAGATGCAATTAGTGTAGGAAAAATAGTAAAATTTGTATAGTCAGTGTCTCTAAAACATGAAAAAATAATAGTGTGAGCAGTGTAAATTCATTTGAAGTACTGAAATATGACATAGACTAAATATGAGAAGATGTAAGAAATATTTTGGTATGTGTCGATGAAACACTGAACGTGGTTGTAAAATTAGAAATGAAAATTATCAACACACTTAAAGGTAATCGGTATTTAAAACTGAACATGATGTTAGACATAAAAGACCATAAAACTATATGAGAAAGAAATACATTTAGATATAAATGGTATTAAACTGTAAAGTTGTGAATGGAAATTTCTGAGTAAAACCTGTAGATGATCTATTATGATCGGAGAATAAAACAAGTATTTTAAAAATTGTAAGAAAATGTTTGAATATGAAGTAAATGAAAACAATCCATATCGTTAAAATGAATAAAAAGGGATAAAATGTTGGAATTACGAGTGATGAGACGGAAATAAAAACATTATAATAAATAAGTTAAACTAGAATTAAGAAATATAAACACAGAAGGGAAATCGTGAACGTAAAAAAAGCAATTAAGAGTTATAGACTTAAGTTTAAAAAAAAAAAATATTCGGTAATGTAAGGAAGATATTGCTGAACATGTGAAAGAAATTAGAAATTCTGTAGAAAATTTAGTAAAAGAACTAAGATCACGAAAAATAAACGTTTCTTTTTAAATAGAATTTCAAACCACTAAGTTAAAGTGTGAATAGAATACTAGAATGGTTTAAAAAAAGTAAATGAAGTTAAAATTCAGAATATATTGAACATTATAACTTTAAAAAAAGTGCGAAATTGCATCAAAACTTAAGTAGTGTAACAAATAAACAACATGTGCGGGAACGTTTGTGAAATATAACATATAAGTTAAAAATCAGGGTATGCTGAAATTTATGAAAGGTATGAAAAAAATAGTATGTGGAAATTAAATAAAATATTACAAATTAGAAACGTTAAGAATTAAAAAAATATGACAGTAAATGAATATGTTATTATGAACAGAAAACCTAAGAAATAAGTTAAAGTTTCATGGAAAACTAGAAAGGATAAAAGTATCAGAATAAAATTGAGTAATAAAAACAAATTATCTTGTAGTTTCATTTTCATGACATGATGAACTATCATTAAAGGAAAGTCTTTTTTATATTTGTTTCTTTTACATGTGATGTAGCCGTTCCTCAATAGACACTAATGCCGGCTAGCTTTAAAAGGATTTATTAACAGAACACACAGGAACGGTTACAAACAAAAGAAATATATATAAAAATGAAACATAAACGAAATGGAACATCAAACATTGAGAATAACATAACATAGTAAGCTATCATCATGGCGGCTGGAGGTCGACTGACGTTTTTTCATATCGCCACGAGATGGCGTTTAAATAAAATAGTTCGGTTACAGTTCATGAGTTCATGGCGTGAATAAAATAGTTCAATTACACTTAAATAGGTCTGTTACATCCTCCCCCTCTGACTTCGTAGACGTCTCGGCAAGAAGTCAGGAACTGACCTTTGTCTACTTTGTGCAGCGGGCGGAGAATCAGATGAATGGGCTCCAGTTTGACAAGCAGGAAATTTAGCGTCACCAGCACCTTGTGCAACAGGTGCAGATTCGGGTGGTATTACACGATTCGAGCGTCCTCTTTTCTTTAAGGGAACTACTGGAGTTACACGAGCTAAGTTTTGAAACTTATTTCGATCTTGATATGGATTCAAGGCTGAAACATGATACTTGCCGAGAATTTTGTCTGGTTCATGAGAATCGGCAATATCATAAGTGGTTGGAGATCTTGTAGTCACTATCACATAAGGACCATCTCTCTTCGGCATGAATTTAGCAGTTTTCTTCAGTGGACCTTTGCTGATTGGGTGGAGGGTGACCCAAACTTTATCTCCAGGAACGAATTTCGGTGTTTCTCTTCGTTTTCTGTCAGCATAATGTTTCTGTTTATCTTGATGCAATTCGACTCTTTCTCGTACCTGTTGTACATTTCTTGCAAAACGTTTCAAATATAGAGTAATTTCGGGAACAAAATTATCGTTCTCAATTACGGCTTTTATATCATGCTTTACATCATCTAAGGTTCGTAACTCTCGTGCAAATTGAAGAAGCAGAATGTCCAGTTGAATCCCATTTGGCTGTATTCAAAGCAAACCTTATTAATGGCAGTTTATCCTTCCATGACTGATGGTCGTTACCAACAAGTATTGCTAAACGTGGTTTCAGATCTCTATTCTTCCTTTCAACTGGGTTAGATTGTGGGTGATAGACAGGAGTAAGACTGATCAATGTTCAAGATATAGCATAGTTGTTGCATAACAGCACTAGTAAACTGGGTACCATTATCACTTATTATTTTCCTGGGTAACCCAAATCGAAGGGCAACTTCCTCCAAAAGAATAGTGGCACATTCTCTGGCCGTGTCTTCCTTTAAAGCAAATAGTTCTGTCCACTTCGTAGCACAGTCCTGCACAATAAAAATCCATTTTTCACCAGACGGTGTTTCAGGAAGGGGACCGAAAAGATCAATTGACAAGGTTTCAAAACGTTGAGCATAGACTGGAATTTGAAGTGAGCCAGATGGCTTTTGATTAGTGGTTTCTCCCCCTACTTTGAAGACAGTGTGATATTTGTTAAGCAATGCATCAGTTGCAAGCCGTTGGGCTAGAGTTAATTGCTGTCCTTCATTTTCTCGTAGTCGGCAGTTGTTTACAACAACTGGGGTTTCTTCCAGTACTTGGGATTGATGAGGTTTCACGAAGCTATATTTTCTTCGAGGTTCATGAGAAAAGTTCCACTTATTTTCAGCAAGATTTAAAACAATTTTAGCTTTTTGAAGAAAGTCAGTTCCTAACAGAGTCGAGTTATTTTTGGCATCAGGCAACACAAGGAGCGGAGTTTTGAACTCTCTGCCTTCGAGAAGAATGATTTGTTCGGTGCGAAGTACCTCTTTTTCAGATACCAAACCATCAGCGAAAGACACCTGTAGTGTTTTCTTTTCAAATACTGCATCTTGTTTTTGCAGAATATGATAGAGGGATTCACTTGCAATTGAGTGACTAGCACCAGTGTCGGCGAAAGCTGTACCGGGAACACCACCAATACTAATTGGAAATACAGCAGTCCGAGTGGAAGATAAACAGGATCGGATTTGGATAGTGCCAAAATTTGATGAATTTGAAGTCTTTGGGGGGTTACAGTCTGGACATTTAGACTTGATAAAACCAGTTTTTCCGCGCCCATAGCATGTTAAAGGAGGTCGCTTTTCCTCTGTTTGTTGCTGAACACGATTTGAAAAGGTTTTATGAGTTCCCTGTACGTCACTTGTTCGATTTTCTACTTTGTGTTTGGATGGATTAGTCGGTTTGTAAGAATAGTTCCGCCTGCCAGGAAGTTCAGTTTTATAGTTCGTATTTTTAACACGCACAGCTTCATAATCATCCAATTTCTGTACTAATTCAGATGAACTCTTTATTTTTCCCCAAGTATCAATAAAATGCTCCTTAACGTCACTACTGACTCTTCTTTTAAGCTGATCCGTCAGGACCAAGTCTTTGAGTGATTCAAAGTCGGTAACATCGAGACTATGAAGCCACTCTTCGAGATAATTGTTTAATTCGTAAGCAAAATCTTTCCATAAGGACCCAGCGTGTTTTTGGTGTGTAGTAAGTTTAATTCGAAATGATTCAGCATTTAATTTGAATCTTTGTAGCAGAATCTTCTTGATGTAAGAATAATCTTCTAATTTGTCTTTTGGTTCTCTTAAAATAATTTGCGAAATGTCTATAGGCAGAAGAGGTAGGAGATGAGTGTTGTAATCTATTTGTTTTATATTAACTTTCTCACATTGTCTTTCAAAAATTTGAAGGTAGGTTGCAGTGTCAGAAGTTCCTGTAAATTTAGGGATTAGGTGTTGAATATTTGTTCCAATATCTGCATTTGAAGCAAAGGCGGCTGTTCTTTTCTTTGACGTGTCTCCAGATCGTTGCTTTCACGTTGTTTTTGTTGTCTAGTTTCGATTAAAGTTTCCAGAAGATTCCTGGTAAAAGCCTCATCATAAGTGTCAGAATTGACAATAAGATCTTTAAGATCTATTACTCGCATAGTGTCGTTTACAGTGAAACCCAGTTCTGCAGCGAGAGTTTTTAAATCCTCTTTTCGTGCTTTGGCAAGGTAAGCCATAATTATATGAGAGGTCAGGGGGGAGGGAAAAGATGAAGTTGAATTTGTTGTTATTTCGATTTTATTCACAATACAGTATTTTAGAATTAATAATTATACCTTTAAGTAAAATGTATATACCCCTATTAAACAGCATGTATGAATGTAAACAATGTTACTCGTACATTTATATACCACTATTAAACAGTATTTATAAATGTAAACAATAATACTCACAAAGTTTATTATTTCGAAGTCGTAAAAATATCATAAAATGCCCTCATAAATTCAACTTGTATCAAGAAAATAACATATAATAAATTGCTCAAAAATTGTTTACTACTTAGCAAAACATACAAAACATACATCAATGTCTTACCATAAGCTTTTATATTTAAGCTGAATTCTTCGAAATCTTAATCTTAACAAAATATTAAGCTGATTAAGCAACGCATGTTGTGTAATTTGAAGAAAAAGGCTAGAGGGCGCTGTTGCTCGCTTAGTTGTAAGAGAATAAAGTTTGTTCATGTTGAAGGCGGCGGCCTAAGAATACGCTCTGTATATAGTAATTAAAATATTGTCAAAAATGAAAAAGTGTTAAAATTAGTGAACTCACTGAACCACCATCATCTGATTTGGAGATGCACATAATTATTAGATGGTGCATCGGCGTAAGGAATTAAGGTGAAGATTTTAGGTGTTCGATCCAAGTGTTTCGATTTCAATGGATATTTCATATTCAAGTGACAATGGAATTCCAAATAAAGGTAGGGAAATCTTAAATTAATTATTTAGTGATTATTTGTAGTACATTAGTAAGTATTTATTATTGCTGTCGTGGGTGTATTTAAATTAAATAAAATGGAAGAGAAGTTAGATAGATTGAAACGTAAACGTTCCACATTGAGATCGTCTGTTACTAGGTTAATTAAAGTGATTGAAGGTAAATTAAAAATTGAAGGGGAGGAAAATTCGATTAAAGAATTACGAGAATTGTTTGAATTATTAACCGAAAAGAAAAATAATTTGAGAACACTTGATGATGAAATACAAGAGTTAATTGATGTTAACTTAATTGAAGAAGATTGTAGTATAAGCGAAGAATACAATGACAAATGTATAATTGCTTGTAGTCAAATTAAGCAGTTTCTAGGTGCGGTTACCGCAGTACCGCCAGCGAGGAATCCCCAAAGTTCTGATTTAAACCAGTCTAGTGGTAATGGAATTTTGCATGTAAGTTCCAGTTCTAGTGGGAGTAGTACGCTGAAATTACCAAAATTAATGATTGATAAATTTTGGGGAGACCCCAAACAATGGAATGAATTTTGGAATAGTTTCGAAAATTCGATACATAAAAACGAAACGCTTTCAAAAATACAAAAATTTGTATACTTAAAAACATTCTTAACGGGACAAGCTTCGAATGTTGTGTCAGGCTTTGAGTTAACAGAAAGTAATTATGATAGATGTGTAGCATTACTAAAGGACAGATATGGTCGAAAAGACCTGATCATTAATTCATTCATGAATAAAATTCTCAATTTAGAAGCTGTTAAAAATTCTGCTAACGTAAAGGCTTTACGTAAATTATATGACGAATTAGAAGTTTCGATTCGTAATTTGGAAACTTTAGAAGTAACTTCTGGCTCATATGGACATTTATTAATTCCAATATTATTAAAATTAATTCCAGAGGATTTAGTTTTGGAATTTAATCGGCAAAGAGGATCGAAAGATAAAGTTGAAGTTTCGGAATTAACACAATTTATTAAAACGGAAATAGAATGCAGGGAAGTTTCAAATCTAGTATTAAGCGAAAGGAAAAATCCTGTGCCTCCGCGAGTCGATCAATCAAAATATGAAACTAGAAATTATGTAAAAAATACACCCACGGCTGCATTTCATACTGCAGTTAACCGAAAATGCATCTTTTGTGATAATTTGCACGAGTCATTTAAATGCGAAGTGAATGTTTCTGATAAATTAAAGAAACTAAGATCCGAAAACCGCTGCTTTTCTTGTTTTAAAAAATTCCATACTTCAAAAAGGTGCAGAAATAAAACTAAATGTAATAAATGTGGCGGTATGTATCACAATGAATCGATTTGTACTAATAAATCCCTTGTAAACAAAAATTCGGAACAAGGTTATTCCGAAAATGCAACTGAATCTCTGACTTTGAATTCTGAGGAAAGAAATAAAGTTCAAAACTTAAAATTGATTGCTTCTGTTCCTCAAGGTGATAATAATAATGACTGTAATGCCAGGGAAATATTATTACAAACTTGTACAGTTTATGCTTGTTCTAAGTATAAATCAAAATTAACTAGATTAATTCTTGATCAAGGCAGTCACAGATCCTTTATAACGAAAAAATTGGCCGACCATTTAAAACTTACTCCAATCCGTTATGAAAGACTTTCTGTTTATTCATTTGGTGCGACGAAGGCAATGAATCATTCCTATCCGGTCGTTGAAATCGAAATTCAGAATTGGAAACAAAATAATAAAATAAAAATTGAATGTTTGATCTCGGATGTTATTTCCTCGGCGTCCATCAGTGTACCTAGTAAACAAATTGCAGACTTCATGGAGCATATGGGGTTGCAGATCGCCGATTGCGCAAGAAAAAATAACATAGATGTTGAGATATTAATTGGAGGGGATGAATTCTGGAATGTAGTTTTTTCTGAAAGAATTAAAATATCTGAAGGGCTGTACGCAGTCAGTTCTGTGTTTGGTTGGGTTGCCACAGGAATCAAGAAAAATAAAACAAACAAAAATTGTTCTGAAAATTTAGCGGTAATGACAAACACTGTTGTGTTGAAAGATTTAAAAGGTTTTTGGGAATTAGAACATATGGGAATTAATGATTCTGACGATTATTCCGATATTGACTGTGAAATAGTAGACCAGTTTGAAAGAAATTTGCAGTTTAAAAACGGAAGATATGAAGCAAATTTAATCTGGAAATACAGTCCGAATAATCTAGGAAACAATTTTGAGGTAGCTAAGAAACGATTCGCAAACCTTCACAATAAACTAAGTAAAACTCCGGAGATTTTTCGGGAATATAAAAATATAATTGAGAACCAGATATTAGAAGGAATTGTGGAGGAATGTCCGAATAATGATACAAATTTGGGATATTTTATGCCTCACCGAGCAGTGATACGACCTAGTGAAACTACTAAGGTAAGAATTGTGTACGATGCTAGCTCAAGGACAGAGGACACGAATTCGTTAAATGACTGCCTTGAATCGGGACCTAATCTAAATCCAAATATACTAGACATTATGTTAAATTTTCGTAAGTTTAAGATAGCGTTTTGTGGAGACGTTGAAAAAGCCTTTTTGATGATAGGAATTGCTGAAGGTGATAGAAAATTTCTAAAATTTCTTTGGTTTAATGAAAATAATGACTCCTTTAAGATTATGCAAATGTGTCGCGTAGCTTTCGGTTTGACTATATCTCCTTTCATTTTGGCCGCCACTATAAAATATCACATTCGAAAATATAAAGATAAAATGCCGGACAGTTTCCAAATGTTAAATTCTTCTGTCTATGTCGATGACCTATATTTTGGAGCAGGAACGGTTGAAGATGCATATCGGTTATCTGTAGATGCGGTTAATATATTTAAGGATGCTGGGATGAATTTCAGAAAATTAAGAACTAATTCTAAAGCATTAAACGATTTATGGGTCTCAGATGGGATTAAGGAATCAGACAACAAATTAACTAGTGAATCGAATTTCTTAGGCATGATTTGGAATTCCATTGAAGACAATATAAAGTTAAATTTAAAAAATTTAATTGACTTTTCTGCTGGAAACGATTTTGCTACAAAAAGGAAACTTTTGCAAAGCCTCGCCCAAATATACGATCCATTTGGATTTATTGCACCCTTTGTTATTCGGGCGAAAATTATTATGCAAGAAATCTGGTGTTCCGGTTCTGACTGGGATGAGGTCCTTACTGCAAAGATTAAGGACAAATTCAACATTTGGCGGGAGGAACTTAATGATTTAACTGAAATATCGATACAGAGAAATTACTTTGATGACGATCCAATGAATATAAGCCTTCACCTATTTTCGGACGCTAGTCCTAAAGCATATGAGGCCATCTCATATTTCAGATATTGTACGAGTGATACTAAAATTAAAACTTCCTTTATCATGTCGAAATGCAGAGTTGCACCTTTAAGAGCAATCACGCTTCCTCGTTTAGAGTTAATGGGAGCACTCGTGGCTGCTCGAATGTATAAACATTTGAAAAAATTGTTTGGTGATTTAATTGAGGAGGTTTATTTTTGGAGTGATTCCGAAATCGCCATTACTTGGATTAAAGGTTCGCCAAATAATTGGAAACCATTTATCGCCAATCGTGTTACAGAAATACAGAGTATAAGGAATTAGTGCTCAGTCACTAGTTAAGAATGATCTGTGGTGGCATGGGCCACACTGGTTACGTTTTCCTATTGAAAACTTTCCAAAACAAAAGAAATTAAAACCAAATTCAGAATCGTTGGAATTAAGAAAAAGTATTATTTTGACTGCTGTAATTAACAATGAATCCCCAATTTTGCATATAGAAAAATTCAGTTCTTTAGGAAAATTACTTCGAATTACTGCCTATGTACTATTTAGATTTATTGGGAGGCTTCGGAAAAGGTATACAGAGAATGGACCTTTAAGTGCTTTTGAGATTAAAGCAGCTGAACATTATTGGGTAAAAATTACGCAACGAGAATCGTATCAAGCGGAAATAATTAAGTTATCAAATAAAAAATCAATTCTCGATTCTTCCATCTACTCCCTTAATCCAAGGCTTGATGAGGAGGGAATTCTTCGGTTGAAAGGTCGCATTCAATTTGCAGACTGTCACGAGAATTTAAAACATCCTATTCTATTACCCTCAAAATGCAAGTTTACCGAGTTGATCATCACGGACTCGCATGAAAGGGTATTCCATGCTGGAGTTAATTCGACACTAACTCAGATCAGAGACAAATATTGGATCATTAAGGGAAGACAGCGTGTTAAGACTATCATCAGCAAATGTGTGATATACAAACGATATAGTGCTCGTCCTGGGGTACAGGATATCGCTCCACTTCCTCCAGACAGAATCCAAGAGGCGCCTCCATTTGCTGTGACCGGGTTGGACTTCGCCGGTCCATTTTTTACGAAAGACAGGCAAGGTAAAGTTTACATGCTGTTGTTAACGTGTGCGGTCACCCGTGCCTTACATGTAGAGATAGTAACTGATCTCAGCACTGAAAGTTTTTTGCTAGCTTTCCGAAGATTTTTAGCTCGCCGAGGACTGTGTACCACCGTGTACTCCGATAATGCCAAGACTTTTAAAAGAGCTGATAAAGAACTAAAACATATTTTTAAAACTTTGAGTGACTCATCTGTGAAAGAATTATTTTCTGCTAGAGGCATAAATTGGAAATTTATTATTGAGAGGGGTCCATGGTGGGGAGGGTTTTGGGAGCGTATGGTACGAACCATAAAATCCAGCTTGCCAAAAATTATTGGTCGAGCATCCCTTACTGTGAAAGAGCTTGAAATCCAGGCAATGATTAATTGTAGACCAATTACCTACGTGTTTACCGATTCCAATGAACCTTCTCCACTAACACCCTCTCATTTTCTGGTTGGTAGACGATTGCTATCTCTGCCTGCTAATCAAATAACATCCCAGAAATCTTTGGACAATAGGTAAAATTTTGGAATTAATGCCAGGCAAAGATGGTAAAATAAGATCTTGCATAATTAAAACACCTACTGGTACCTTAAAAAGGCCTATACAATTGTTATATAATATGGAACTTAACTAATGTTTGTATTTTGTATTTTTAGGTTTGATTCTCCTGACCTTGCTGATAGGTATTATTTAATGTTTTGTAAAATTTTATGTGCTTATAATTATGCATGCATGTTTGTTATATTTAACCATTTCTCCAGGATTTATTGTCGAAATATTAATTGAATATTCTAGAATATATTATTGAAAGATGAACTCTCCACCGAGTTCAGGTGGGGAGTGTTGTGTAATTTGAAGAAAAAGGCTAGAGGGCGCTGTTGCTCGCTTAGTTGTAAGAGAATAAAGTTTGTTCATGTTGAAGGCGGCGGCCTAAGAATACGCTCTGTATATAGTAATTAAAATATTGTCAAAAATGAAAAAGTGTTAAAATTAGTGAACTCACTGAACCACCATCATCTGATTTGGAGATGCACATAATTATTAGAACGCACACTTAGTAACTCGATTTTATTCATAATTATTTTTTTCGCTTCAAGAAATATTTTCAAGACATGCATTCATTAAAGGAAAACAATCGTATTTTCTTAAAGTATTATACTATAATCATTTTCTCAAAATGTTCGTCGAAAGATAAATCAACAAGTACAATATTTTATTTTATGTAGAATAAAACATTTAATAAGGAACAACAGCACTCAAAGGAAATAAAAATAATAAAAGATTTGACGTAAACACATCATAAATCATCGCTAGTCTAAACATTTCTGCGGGGGGAAAACATCTGCTGCTGTATGTCAGAATCGAAACTAATAAATTCTAATGAACAACGTCCATGAATATATTCAAACTTTAACATCAAAACATGTATTCAGTGAAACAATATTATTCGCAAATTAATTTACTATGCGCATTGACATTTTAAAATAACAAATTACAATTCAAGAAATAACGTTTGGTTAACAGAAAGCCGTTTCCTTTCGTTTAATACTCTTATGTAATATCAATAAATCAGATTTCAGTAAGGAATTTACATTTGCTTTAAGAAACAGCTTATAATAAATAATCAGTTTAAAAGAACTTTAAACTCAGATTAAACGATAATGTGAACGAAACTTATCTTTTCCGTTGAAATTGTCCAGTTGATGATTCGATGTGCTAGCAGCACGGTATGACAATTTTAATTCCAGAATTGGTTTCCAGAATATTTGACCAGTAGTTCACACCTGAAAAGAAACTGAGCCGATCTCCAGCAACTAAAAGTTAAATTCGGGAGTAAGAGCTTGTTAAAGCCAAACAGAAATTCTAAACATTTTGTTGCGCCATTTTGGATTCAAATTTAATTGGGCGCCAATGTGATGTAGCTGTTCCTCAATAGACACTAATGCCGGCTAGCTTTAAAAGGATTTATTAACAGAGCACACAGGAACGGTTACAAACAAAAGAAATATATATAAAAATGAAACATAAACGAAATGGAACATCAAACATTGAGAATAACATAACATAGTAAGCTATCATCATGGCGGCTGGAGGTCGACTGACGTTTTTTCATATCGCCACGAGATGGCGTTTAAATAAAATAGTTCGGTTACAGTTCATGAGTTCATGGCGTGAATAAAATAGTTCAATTACACTTAAATAGGTCTGTTACATACATTGTTTTTCAGAGTCGCGCATGCCCAAGTCGCTGAACACTGGTAGTTCGGTCCGAGGTTCGAATCCCACGAACGGGCTGGCTGCATGGTTGTTTTCGTGGTTTTCCCAATTGTAACGTGTATACGAGCCAGTTTCCCTTAAAAAGTCCTCCACGAAGGCATCCCTCCTCTTAGGCAGATAGCCCTAGTGTGCTTTGCCATAATTAAATACACCACACCAACACCACACCACCAGAGTCGCGCATTGAATAATTTAACACCAGATTTAAAAAATATATTTCTAAAACATATAATTAACTTTTTCGTCAAGAGAGGGCAGCATCGCCATTTGATCAAAATTAAGATGCAGAAAATATTTCCCGTTGCCAATTTTTAAAAAACTGACTTTAAATGAAAAGCAGGATGTCTACAACTCAACCAGCAATCCAAAAACAATTCAACTCAACTCGTGACCACACACACTCACAACCTAGTGTGATGACGTTGCCTTTGGCCCCGCCCTCTGTGTGACGTCATTGACCACGCCCACACCGCACACCCCGTGCAGGTGAACCCCCATTTTTATACTACTAGTGTTTATTCTATGACATTCTAACTCTATGAAAAGGAGATTATCATCTGCTGGAAAAGCAAGTCTGTTATACTATCAATAAGTTATTCTGGGTCTTTACATGCGGAAAGATCTTGAATAATCATAATAGTGCAACTTTATACCTGTTGTTTGCTGTGGTGTTTATGCTGCAGGAGTATTGGTAATTATTTCATAGATTCGATACATAAAACCTGAAAAGACAGATTCCTGTGGTTTACACCTTTTGTTTCCTTTCTACCACCCACATCAGAGCACTTTTGAACTGACAGATTTCAAGTGTCCTTAATGTGCTTAAGCATAACAGTAAAAAATAGCTCATTTGAAATTCGAATCTTGGCCCAAGTGAGTCGGTTCTTTTGAACCATATTGATTAAGTTGCTGCATAGCAATGAATTATTTAGCATTAATACTTCAGAAAGCACAAAGAGTTCATTGTTTCTGGAAACAAAAAGGGAATGCAATGTCACAAAATAAGCTAAATGTAATCACAGAAAAATGCAATGAAGTTTATTCACTATGACATAAATCAACAGCGATATGTAGTAAACTGATGAAGAATTAACAATTTTGAAAAGACTGGAAGAAAAATGCTAGATCGAATAAGCAGCAGACTATATTGCTTAAAATGAATGACTCGTAAAATTTCTGGGCTGGCATAAACATTTCATGAAATTTAGTGTTAGGAGAATTAATGTGCAATTTGAGAATACAGTCATTGTGCGGGAAGGTGCAGAAAGAACGTCTATGCATACAACGTCGAATACATAATCTTTGTTTGATCAGTTGACTTATGCGAAAACCGGTTCTTTGGAGAAGTCAAACGAGAAACAATGCTTCAAACGAAACATTTTTAGTTCAGTATCAAAATATCTCAGTAGCTAGACGGACGCAGTTTTCAAAAAACATGTTTCGGCTAGGAACACTTCAATAGTAACTGTTGGCCATTAAACTAGCAACACCGTGAAGAAAAGCAAATACAAAAAAGATATTTATTGCACTTAAATTGTATGGCATGAAGACAAAATGATTAAACTTGTAAGCAGTTTTGTGGTTTACAGAGGTGCGAAATTAGTAGAAACAGCTACCACCCCTGGCTGCTAAACCGAACGGCTCTTACCCGGTTACACATGAAGTCGCTCTGGGATTGGATGACGGAAATGGGCAGCTCGCGCCATGCCCCCCATAGCACAAAACATCCTCAGGATGTCCTATTTAAGTCGCAATATCCCGGGACATACTTAGGATGTCCTAAGGATGTTGATTCTCAGATGTCCTGAGAAGATCGTAATTTAACATCCTGAGGATGTCTTATTTAAGTCGCTATGTCCCGGGATATGACAGGATGTCCTGAAGATGTTGATTCTCAGATGTCCTGAGGAGTTCACCAATTTCACATCCTGAGGACATTCATTCTGCATTGTCCGGAGGACTTTCGTTGTCAAACATTTTGAGGATATTTGTTCTCAAATTTACCAGTTTTAATTTTTTGACATTGCACATCTGAAACTTGCACATCATTTTATTTTTCATATGTATTTTACTAATAATTTTCTAAATGCTGTACATTAAAAATATTGATATGATTGATGATTTATTCTTGTTATTTTGTTATTAATTTTAACTGCTATTTTTTCTGACGTTTTTAAAAATTTATTTAGTCATGGAAAAGATTTTTTTCAATGGATTAGCATTTTCTAGAATATTTGCAAAATTCTAAATAACATATATTTTTTTTATAAAAAATGTATAAATTACATGTATAATTACTGTAAGTATCTTAAGTTTTACTAACGTTTATTTTATTTTAAATCTTTACTATCACTTCTTATTTTCTACTTCCGGCCAGAATTATAAGCGTGAAGGAGTTTATGCAAAGTTGTCTGGCGAACGCCAAGTATTTAAGTGTGGCCTTTTTGCCAAGCAGAAGAGAGGAAGCCGTGAGTTCGAAGCAGGCCGCTTACCTTAGAAGTTACGCAGTTGCTACTTTGCCTTCCAGGCCAGAGGTTTTAATCCTCTTGATAAATTAAACGTATTGTAGTGTTCACAGTCTCTGTGCTACATACGCTTCCTGTTATTATAAGGCCAATCTTATTCTAAAGTTAAATTAGAGTTTAGTTTTATTTTGATATCTTTTAAGTTAGACCCCGAGTGGAGGGTCATTGTATTCCGAAGTACGGAAGTCATTGTATATAAAGAAAAATAAAGGGTTTTGTATACCCTTCGTCTGTATCCTGTCTACTTACTACAATTAGTGAACATAGCTTTAGTAAGCTCTCTGTTCTAGTCAGGTCATTGTATGTTTCCGAAGAAGGTTAGAAGAAACATTGAACCTGATAGTGGCGCCCGACGAAGAATAACCATGGCCGAGTTTCAAGAAGAACCTGTGCTGCCTGCAGAAACAGCTCAGAAATGCCAGCTGCCGCCCTGGAAGGATTTGGGTACATTGTCCAGACCATGCGCGCTTCGATGAAACCAGAAGCAACGTTTAATGGAAACTCACAGGTAACCAGTTTTTTGGAAAAATTGGATGACCACTTCATGCTCTGCCCCGTGCACGAGTTTCAAAAAGTTACCTTAGCTACCAGCGCTTTGAGGGGCCAAGCGCTTAACTGGTTCAAATGTATCGGCAGAAGTCTCTTGGGTCAAGCAGGAAGTCCCACCTATACCTACGAAAATTTCAAGACTGCCCTACTAAAAGCCTTCCCTGTTGTAAAGGATCGTGCGAAATTAGAAACAGAACTTTTCAGTATATATCAACAAAGAATGGAAAACCTCTCGAGTTTTATTTTAAGAAAAATTCACGTTTTCAAGCTCTTGTATGGAAACCGTCCGGATCCTGAAATAATTCAAGTGATTTTGCCGAGGTTACTACCCCAAGTGCAAGACTTTATTGAATTGAGAAATCCGACTACACTGGAAAAATTATTTGAGCTAGCAATCCAGTTTGAAAGTAGAAGAACGGCGGACGTCGAAAGAAGACGCCAATATCAACAGCGAAACCAATTTGGTACGCCAAGACTACAGCAAACTCAAGCACATGGCTACGGAGAAAAAGCGAATCAGTGGGCAAGTAAACCCGAGCATTCAAAAACAGCCGGCGAACGTCGACAGTTCAATAGCAACCCAGGAAAAAAGTCTCAAGGCCAGTGGAGAAAGAAGGAAAGCACCGAAAGGAAAAATAATTTAAACTAAAACGGATTTCTGCTGACGAGAGGGTGCGGAAATCCGAAGGCCACGAAAAGCCCTCTTCCTACAAGTTAAATACAGTATTGGTGAAAAATTTAACTCTTCCGAAGATTGAAGTCTTGGTAAATAATATCCCGGCCACCGCACTCCTGGATACCGGCGCGCAGTGTTCCTGTGTGGCAGAAGTCTTTTTTAGAAATTATTTTCGCAAATACCGCATATATAATGCGGATAATACAACAGTATTAGCGGCGCAAGGAGAACAATGTAAGTGGGTAGGTAAAGTACCTTTGTACATCCGTATCAAGGACGAACAAGTAAAGGTGATGTTTTTTATAGTAAAGAATTTGCAAGCACACTTAATACTAGGAATAGACTTTCTTTCAGACGCACAAGCTACACTGGATTTTAATGAAGCGTCTCTTAAGCTGACGATGAAACCAGTGCGTGTAGAAAAGGTTGAACCGCCAAGTTTAAATCTTGACCACCTGCCTAATGACGAGCAAGATAGAATCCGACAAGTGGTAAGTGAATTTGCTTCCTTATTTAGTGATATTCCAGGATTTACCCAGGTTACTAACCATAGTATTGACACCGGAGATGCATTGCCGGTTCGTCAAAAACCATACCGGTATGATAAGAATAAGGAAAAAATTATAGAATGGCATATTACCGATATGCTACGTAAAAAGATCGTAACGCCTATCTCAAGTAGTTATGCTAGTCCGGTGGTTTTATGTAAGAAAAATAATGATTATCCTTTGGAGCATCCAAAAAGGTGGAGATTCGCTATTGATTACCGTAAATTAAATTCCATAACGAAATATCCGGTATATCCGTTACCGATTATAGAAGAAATTTTAAGGAACATAAAATCAACCAAATTTATGACGACTTTAGACTTAACGAATGGTTATTTTCAAATAGGGATCAGGCCTGAGGACGTGCCTAAGACTGCTTTTATAACCAAGTCTGGCACTTATGCATTTTTGCGAATGCCGTTTGGCCTTTCAGGCGCCCCAGCAACATTTCAGCGATGCATGGACATTGTGTTAAGACCTGTTCTCGGAAAGTCCACATTTATCTATTTAGACGATATCATTATTACTAGTGATAATCTAGACCAACATGTACAGGATTTAAGACAGGTGTTTTCTTTATTAAATGAGGCCGGTCTAAAAGTTAATGTCGAAAAATGCAAATTTGCAGCCCCTGAATTAAAATATTTAGGTTACAAAATATCGCAAAAAGGGATCGAGACAGATGAATCAAAAATAATCGCTGTACAAAAGTATCCGACTCCAAACACGGCAAAGAAGCTCTCTTCTTTTCTAGGACTTTGTTCATATTATAGGTCCTTTATAAAAGATTTTGCGGCTATCGCTGAGCCATTGTTAAAATTAAAAAGGAAAAAGGCAAGATTCTCGTGGACGGCCGAAGCCAATAGTGCTTTCGAAAAATTAAAACAAGCATTAACGCAAGCCCCTGTGTTGAAATTTCCTGAAAAGGATGAAAATTTAGAAATTTCAGCGGATGCTTCGGATTATGCGGTAGGAGCGGTACTTTCGCAAAATCAGCAGCCAGTGGCATTTTTTAGCCGAACTTTAAATCAAACATAAAGAAACTATTCCGCGACCGAGAGAGAGGCACTTGCAGTTCTGTTAGCAGTGCAAAAGTTCCGAGTCTATTTTGGAAAGGCGCCGATAACAGTATATTCTGATCATGCGGCGGTAACTAGATTGTACTCTGGGAAAAATTTATCCCCAAGGTTAATAAGATGGGCACTCAAGCTGCAAGAATATAATCTGGTAATCAAGCATACCCCCGGAAAGGAAAATATCGTAGCAGATGCCCTATCACGAATTAAATTAGACGAACAGGGTAATACCGTAAAAGTTGCAATGCTGACAGCGTGTACAATAAATTCCCGAGAAACTGTAATAACCGAACTGGGTAAGGATCCTGAGTTTGGAAGTATTTATGAGTATTTAAAGGATCCTGAAAATTTTAGCCACCAAGATATTGTGGCGATAAGAAATAGGGCGGCCCATTACGAACTAATAGATGGTCTATTATTCTACACAAAAACTACGAATTCCAACAACGAATTTCGACCTGTTATCCCAGCTAGTCTTAGATTAAATATCCTGCAAGAGCTCCATGACAGCCCTTTAGCTTCTCATGCTGGTATTCGAAAAACTATCCAACGCGTACGCGAGGCAGTCTACTTTCCTGAACTGCAAAAGTTAACAAGGGCGTATGTCCAGTTTTGCCCAACATGTCAAGCCGTTAATTATATTAATTTCCGCCCGGCCGGGTTTCTAAATAGTATTAAATCCGAATTTCCAAATGAAATAATCGGCATCGATTTATTGGGCCCTTTCCCAAAAAGTCAGTTAAACAAAAGTCGCTATCTCCTTGTTATAGTTGATCATTTTAGTAAATGGACCGAAATTGTTCCCTTAAAACGAGCCTCCGCGAAATTAGTTACCGATTCTATTTTAAATAAATATATTTTAAAATACGGGGCGCCCCTAAAAGTTATATCGGATAATGGTCCTCAATTTGTAAGTAATATATTTGAAGACATGTGCCAAAAACTGGGCATACGTCATTTAAAAATGGTCCCGTATCGGCCGCAATCAAATATAGCGGAACGGGTCAACAGAAATATAGTGAAAATTATCCGTAGTTATGTTAAAAATTTTCATAAAAGCTGGGATAACTATGTCAATGAATTTGCTTTCGCCCTTAGGACCGCAAAACATGATACAACGGGCAAAACTCCTGCTGAGTTATTTCTAGGCAGAAAGGTTATAACACTGTTAGATAAACTATTTTATGTGCAACAAAGAGCCCCAGAATTTAAAATGGGTGATATAGAAAAACTAATAAAAGAAGCAAAAAAGAATACGGAAGTAGCACAAAGAAAACAAAAATTGTATTATGACTTGAAACGACGGGGAGTAACTTATAAAGTAGGGGATGAAGTACTAAAAATTAAGCATTCACTTTCTTCAGCACCAGAAGATAAAATTGCCAAATTTTTTCCACGCTTTGAAGGACCATATGTTATAGAAAAAATAACTCACGCTGTTGTAGTGTTAAAGGCAAGAAATGGTGAAACCTGTTCCGCAAATATGGATCAAATCAAGCCCTACTTCGATCGTAATAAAATGCAAATCTTTTCAGATCTTTTGCAGGATCCGGTACGGCAGACACCGCAGGTACAAGTTCCAGAGGTGGGAAAACGACAAGTACAAGGGCAAGCCAATGAGAGACAGAAGCAAGTGAAAAGAAAATTGCCCCGCGGAAAAATTGAAGGTACAAAGAAAAAGAAACCGTTCCACCGTCCAAAAAACAGAGTTCACGAACACCCCCAGAATGAAGAAGGGAGAAGGACGACGTATGTGGAAAAGACCGGGAGAAAGGACGGCAACTATAACCCGGCTGTGAAACGGAAGATTGACTCATCCGACAGAACTCTCCGCAGCAAAAGTCGCCGAACTGCGGAAGGGCCATCAACGGCGGAGGAAAAAGTACAAGAAAAATTTGAACGGCCAACAACGAGGTCCAAGCAGGATCACGACAGAAGTTTCCCGGTTCCACCAAGACCAGCTGCCTTCAAACGGCCAAGACCACAAGCAGAGCACAAAAGGAAGATGTTCAAGGGTGGCCGTAGTGGTGAAAAACGGAAGCTTCCAGAGGAAAGCACTGAAGGGCGAGCCCGTACAAGAAGGAGGATCAACCAAGCTACGGTCTGCAGCACCTTTAAAGACTGGGCCCAGAAAAGGATGTCTGAATATTACAAAGATAAGTAAAATTTTATGTTACTTTACAAACTTAAGTTAATCTTTCATTCTTACTGCAAGTGGCAGATTTCAAGAAGTTTTACCTCATGCGAGGTCTACCTTTATCGCCGAAAGGGCGAGAAATGAGTTGTGACCGATTTTCTTATTATGTTTTTCAATTACTCGCGCGTAAAACTAAAGTTGATGTATAATAGCGTTGTGTAAGAACTTAAATATTGTAAAAAAGTTATTGTATAAATTTTATTTAAAACATTCTAGCAAGAGAGAAGTTTTAGTCTGAAAGACTTTTTGAAATGTAGTATTATTTCAATGTAGAAAGAATTGGCACTTGCTTTGAAAAGAATAGAAGTTAACAATGTACTACTAATGTATGTTTTCAAATGTGTAAAATTAACGGCATGTTGATATGTTCTTATATACATGTGAACTGTTATTTTAAATGTTAAGAAATACCGTGATATGGTAAAAGTGAAAGTAATGTTAAAAATTTGTTATTCGTGTGACTGTAAAGATTAAATCATGGCGAATATGTGTTAAAGGTTGAATGATGTAGTTAGGCTATCTGACGCTACACTTTAGAGTTAGCCACTTTTAGAATAGTACCTCAGGGTTTAGAGTTGAAAGTAGGGTGTGTTAAGAGGTCTCGTATGTTGAATTTTAACACGTTAGTGTTTTGATTGTAGGAGGAAGTGTTGAACACATAGACAGAAACACATTCGTGTTTGGTGTTTTTACAACACATGTCAGAGAGCACGGGGAGAGATAATTAAAATAGTCATGAATGAAATAAGAATGTTAAGAAAAGTATATTCTATATGTTATTTACAATGTCATTCTGTAACATTTCATTAAACTAGTTTTCCTTCCAGATCTCTGGAAGGAACCAGAATTGAATAAAGCTCCTGTTTTGATGCAGTACAGATGAAAAAGAAAAAAGATTGTTGTATATTCCGGGAGCTGCTATTGTAACAAATTTCTTTCTTTTAAAATTTTCTAGTTTCTAGCTAAGTTATGATTGTAAAAGGTTGGCCTCGCGTTAGTTTCTAGAGCTAAAAGTTTTCAACAAGGTCGTTTTAGACCTCAGTTTCAAACTAATTAACTCTGGCGGGAAGTATGTAAGGATCTTAATTTTTACTAACGTTTATTTTATTTTAAATCTTTACTATCACTTCTTATTTTCTACTTCCGGCCAGAATTATAAGCGTGAAGGAGTTTATGCAAAGTTGTCTGGCGAACGCCAAGTATTTAAGTGTGGCCTTTTTGCCAAGCAGAAGAGGGAAAGCCGTGAGTTCGAAGCAGGCCGCTTACCTTAGAAGTTACGCAGTTGCTACTTTGCCTTCCAGGCCAGAGGTTTTAATCCTCTTGATAAATTAAACGTATTGTAGTGTTCACAGTCTCTGTGCTACATACGCTTCCTGTTATTATAAGGCCAATCTTATTCTAAAGTTAAATTAGAGTTTAGTTTTATTTTGATATCTTTTAAGTTAGACCCCGAGTGGAGGGTCATTGTATTCCGAAGTACGGAAGTCATTGTATATAAAGAAAAATAAAGGGTTTTGTATACCCTTCGTCTGTATCCTGTCTACTTACTACAATTAGTGAACATAGCTTTAGTAAGCTCTCTGTTCTAGTCAGGTCATTGTATGTTTCCGAAGAAGGTTAGAAGAAACATTGAACCTGATATTACTTACAGATTACAAACCCTACTACAAATATAGGTAAAATTAGATATATATATATTTAATTACGGAAACGAATTTTTTTTTAAATTTGGGTATAGAGACATTAGGTATTTTTTTGGAAGCAGGAAACATGAAAAATTAGCAACTGCCTTCGCCGGGAATCGAAGGACTGACCTCTGGAATACCGGCCCAGTGTGCAGAACCACTACACCACGAAGACACGCTAGGTGTGGTGGTGGTGTATTTAATTATGGCAAAGCACACTAGGGCTATCTGCCTAAGGGGAGGGATGTCTTCGTGGAGGACTTTCTAAGGGAAACTGGCTCGTATACACGTTACACGTGGGGAAAACCACGAAAACACCCATGCAGCCAGCCCGTTCGCGGGATTCGAACCTCGGATCGCACTACCAGGGTTCAGCGACTTTACCGCTCGGCCGCTGGTGGGCCGAAGACACGCTAGGAAAGCGGGAGAAATACCTTATATTACTTCTCTTTTTAAAGGCCAACTTTTTTTTAAGGGGATCCAATTACTAAATCCTGGGTGAGGATATAAGTCATCCAACACCTTTTTAATTCGGGCGCCACTGTAGAGACATTAGGATTTTTTTGGGAAGCCGTAGAGATGAAAAATTAGCAACCGCCTTCGCCGTGAATCGAACCACGGACCTCTGAAATACCGGCCCAGCCTGCAGAACTATTACACCACGAAGGCACGCTAGGAAAGCGGGAGAAATACCTCATAAGGAAAATTTTTTTCCTCTAATTACAGGACGGAAAATGTTTTTCAATCGCGCGATCTGTTATTGATATTGAATTACAGTCGTGCGATAATTTCGCAGTAAAAATACATCTCCGATGACTATCCAAGATTCTAGAAACTTTGGTCTTATATAGAGATGGTCGTCTTATAGAAATAATGCTTAATATCAATATTTATTTATAATCTCAGAACTATTGGTCACTTTCAGAAGTGGTCGTTTGAGAGGCGATATTCTATATATTTATTTACTGATACTCTCAGATTCCAAAATTTGTTTATATTCTCAGAAATATTGGACGGAAGGTGGTCGTCCCATACATGCAAAATTTTACATTTCATTAAAAATGAATTCGGCATTATTTAATATTTCCCTATTAATTAATTAATTATATAAAGAAAAAATTAGGAAATAGTACTGTTTATTACGGAATAATGTAGGAAGTTCTACAGAACTATATTCTTTCGCGTCATTCCACATTGTATCCGGCAAACTACTAGTTCCTCGTATTCTTCCGCATTTCCGTAAACATCTGTCTGATTTGAAACGAAATCCAAAATGGCTGCGCCATGAGGTTAACTTGTATGGATATTTTTTGTTGCATGAAAGGTAAGTTCAGTTGCAATACTTGTATGTTTACTTTTTTTGCTTTTCGAATTTATGTTATTTATGTCATTTTGACAGTTAAATGTTTCACAGCTTTATGAATTGTTACCATTCTGTCGTGAATTACGTGTATCTCGATGGCTGGCTGTCTTTTCAAATATCTAATTTGCCCTGCTATCCAAATGTTTATGACTGAATTTTTTTTAGTTTATGCATTCAGTTTCAAAATAATATGTGTGATCAGATTGCTTATTATTTTATTGCAGCAATAAATTTATGTTAAATAGTTTGAACAATTGTATAAAAATAAGAGTTTGCATTGTTTTGTCCAAAATATGTATGGTTGAAACATTATCTTAATCTAGTTTGTAATTCAAGTTTTTTTGGGGGTACTGTTCTGTTATTGGGACCAGAATCGGGAATGTATGAACCTGTGTTCGTAAGTATGTGCATAGATGTGTATATGTAGACACACAAACATACAAATATACAAGCATACATAAATACAATTCTGAACCCGGTCCTGATAACAGAACAGTACCTTTTTTTAATCTTTTTTGAATATTTTATAAAAGGATTAAGCATTTTTCAAACGGCATATCATTTTAAGATTCGACTTGCAGGAAGACAAAATATGGTCATTCAATCAAATGCTTATGATTGCTTTTAACATTTTCTCATAAATATTGTTTGCATTTTTATTGTATTTTAGATACTTTAGTTATGTAAAGTGAACATGAGAATATTAGGAAAGCTGAAGAATATGAATAGTTACCATAATACATGTATTTTTTCATCGAGCCCATTGTTTTAGAAACCAATGCACCATTATTATATGCTGGCTTATTTTATAGTTATACGCAGTTTAATTTTATGTTCATGTTACTGTAGTATTGTCATTATAATAAAAGTATTGATAATTTTTGTTGAATCTTGCAAGTTGCCTAACATTCAGAATTATTACTACCGAATTTTACTGATAGGTTTTTTCGAGTTGACATAATCTGTCTGATAAATAAAATAAACTGGTGTTTAAATTATATGCATTTCTCTTAATGTTTTATTGAAAGTGAGATGGAAATATAAATGCTATCCAGAAAAGTGAATTCTTTTTGCCTGAAATAACAAACTGTACTAAATGATTAATGTTTATATCATTTTAGAAATGTCAATATTAAAGTTTCTCCCCCTTCTCTTCTTTGATTTTGAAATAATTTATAATAAAATAATATATGCATAAGTGTAATTAATGTAAAGTGTCATTCAATAATATAATTTATTTTTACTGATATTTTTATATTTCTTATCTGGGTTTTCTTTTGGTGTTAGAAGGAGGAAAAGACTGTAATGTTTTAATTAAGGAAATAATTAAAACATTAGTCTTTTAAATAACACAGTTACAGTAATGTTTATTGAAGCAATCAGTACTGTGTGATTGCCAGTGATTGAATAATGTTAAAATGCATTGTTCATAAGGAAATTTGCTTATCTTTGTGTTATAGGTTTTATTTTGACACAAGCTGAAATTTGAATTATTGGAAACACTTTGAAACCCCGAATTATTTCCTGAATCATTAATCAGGCCAATATATAACGTACAAATTTTCATACAAAATTATTTCTTTGAGCATATTATAAAGAGCTCATTTAATTTTATTATTTGTACAAATTTTAGACAAAAGTAGCATGTAACAGTTAAAGATTTATTGAAGCCTACTTGTTACTTGTGGTAACAAAGAAGTGTGAAAGATATTGCCACATTAGCAAACATAACGATCATTGATGCTTAGTTTAGTAATTTAATAATATATTGAGAAATGCTGGGAACTTTTAGAAGTAGACATTTCGGAAATGATGGGCTTGATAAGAAATTTACATGGTTTTATTATTTATTCTTTAGTTAAGAATGGATTTTAGATGTTCATGTGAAAGAATTCTGGGTTGATCTTTACATTATGGTAACTTGGCGCTTTTTTGGCGAAAATTTGGCGACCAACTCTCCTACAGCAACCCTCTATTTTTTTTTCCCGCCGCCATTTTGTCTTCACGAAGTAAAGACATGTTTCTTTTCTTTTTATCTACTGAACACTTCTTCCAACAATCTACTAGCCGAATTACACTTATGCTAGAAATTTTACCTAACAAAACTGCTTAATCATGACAAATATTCACTGCAAAATTGGGAAAAAGTGCACAATACCATACTCCTTACGCGTTTTTCAAAATAACATACACATAAACCATGTACACGCCGACTTATTTTTACTTAAAAAAACATCCCAAAATTGCACAAAAATGGCATTGCGCACACTCTTCACTATATCCTGCTTTTTTCTCATAAATTAGAAAAATTTCACGAAAATACATGACAATTTTCTGAATCTTTAAACCCGGTAAAAAGAACATATATGAAATTACCTGATCGCGAAAAAGTATTTACCCTTTCCAAATATGAACATTTCCACATATAAAATAAATAAAATATCCAAAAACTTTTACCTCTAAATCATCTATTACATTATACATATCACCAACGAATTCATACCGCAACCATTACAAATACTTAGTGTCAGATATTTAAATTATTTCCATGCACGTTTACTTCAACTAAAACGTATACCAAATTCCTACAAACATAAAATTCACAAAATAACTATCATTTAATTAAAATATAATTAAATTCAAAAACACTACTTAAAATATAAATGAGCACATACATTAAATTAATACATACATAAATACCCATTTCAAATTCACTTTAGTTACGGCCATGGGATCCAAAAATTCACGAACACTGTTTCACACAACACAGAATAAAGCCAAATACAAAATTTCCAGATTTTTTCCCGATTTCCCCCCTTTTCCGATTAAAGAACCGTAATTCGTCCATTAATATCACATGACATATCCCATGATCTCTCATTTCCCTCACACAAAATAATGCGTAATCGGAACTGAGTACTGCTCACATTATTACCAAAGTCCCAGGTAGTAACCTTTATCGCCTCCAAAATGTCGCCAAACTACCAGTTACCATATTGTAAAGATCAACCGAATTCTGTTTAATTATATGTGAAAGAATAGTTAAAGTTTGGCATTTAAAAAAATGAATTAATAACATGCAATTATCTTTTTATTATACATATATTACTATATATTTCTAATGCGCTATGTAAATGTCAGTGCTAAACAATTGAGATACTATTGTCAGGGCAATCTTTTCTTATACATGAAAAATTCTGATACTTTCTTATCATCTGCCCTCACAGCTTCAACTTATGCTAAAACAGCAAGTGTATGCACACGATAATAGCAAACTATGAATATGCATAAAACATACATGTATTTACATGCTTTATTTTTATTCTTTATTTCTGAACTGTATTCCATTGGATGAAAAATATGTGAATATTGACCCAATGTATATATTTTTGTGTGTGTGCATCCTAAAATTTCTTGTTTCTTATAAAGTGCTTATTTGAATTACTACTTGTGAACAGAGCAGTAGATATGAACCATAAACTAACCATTTTGCCAATTTTCACAGCCTTGCAGATAGTCAGAAAGCACCAAAATTTGTAATAATGTTAAGTTTAAATGATGTTCTATACTTTTGTGTTAATTTTTCTATTCTATTAATTCTATTACTGTGTTATCAAACTTTCTGCAGGAATTTCAACTGGTTAAGATGTTATTACCATGGGGAGAAGAATTTGGTTTTCAAGCTAGAAAAAATTGCAGCTGAAGGATTTTGTAGAAGGTCAGTCAAACTGGTTTTAGTTAATTTTAATTTAATTTTGGGTGAAGAATTCTCAAATTTATTTATCATAAGTGTCTAAAGGTCTTCTAAATTAAATTCTGCTTGTTTTTGAAATTTTTCATGACATTAATTCTTTGATTATTATTTTTTTTTTTTTTTTTAAATTTACTAACTTATATCCAGGCACATAATGTTGCATTTAATGCCATACCTTAAATATTGTAAAATGTTAAAATAATACATTTCACTTAAAAATGTGGTTGTGACAGTAAATTTTCTGTTACATTTAATCATATCTATAAACATTGGTATACATCATTTTTCAATAATCTGTATATTATTTTGTGCATTTCTTTTACATCCAAGATCTGGCATATGACTTGCTTTTCAAACTGATAACATGGTGTAATAATGTAATCTAATAACTAATAAATAATAAGTTTACTATGGAACGGGCCAAATTTAATAAATTATTCATGTGTTCAGTGTGTCTCATCTTTTTAAATTGCTAAAGTAAATTTTATGTACTTGCATTTAGGAATTTTGACTGTATCAGAGTAATTTTGTTTCAGTTATTATAACATGCAAGGGAAAAAATTCATTCATAGCTCTGTATTTAAAATTAGTTTTAAAGTCCTTAATAAAGAGGGACGTTTTGTTGTTTTTAATGTCGATAGAGTTTAATTAAAAAATATGCCACATTAAGGGTTACTTTTTAACCTAATTTAAAATTTTCATTACTTTAACATGTCCAATAATTGTTATTTTAACTCCGATATTGTAATAATATCAAAATTCCCTATTTTTTTATAGGTAATCCAAATGTAAAACAAGAAAAGAAAAAATTAAATTGTAGAAGTATATTTGTTTCATACCTCTAACAATAAAAACAACACGAGCACTTTTTGCTGTCTATCTGCATAGTGTGGCATGTCCTGAAAGACTGAGATTTGTATGGTCAAATCCATGTTTCAGTTAAAGGAAAATGCATGCGCAGTCTTTTGATTTTCCCTTAGATTAAGGATTCTGTATATACTAGCATAAGAAATATATTAGTTAATGCAGTGTTATACATCAATATTTATAGACAATTATTGTGGCTATGTTTATTATAATTTTGTTCACTGTAATGGCTGGAGTGCCTAAACCATCATGCTTTGTAAACAAAACTCAAATCTTCATCTCTGCATACTGCTCCACTAGTGTTTAAACCACTGAAATGGTGATTATGGTAGAACATCTTTGGTAAAAATTTACTCTACTGTAACCCTTGGCTTTTCTTTTTTTTTATATCAAGATCTTCACCTGAGAGGATCGGCACCAATTTCAAGGTGGCCGCAACACAAAACCAAAATAAGAAGACATACACAAACTCTGTGTCCATGTACACATCGACCTATTAAAACAGAGAACTGCACAAACTGGGCATTGTGCACTGCCTTAACTTTGTACATGTACACATTGATCTATTTTCACTTTAAGAAAATCAGAAAGTTAAAAATATCATAGTTACCAGAAAAAATTCGCCACTGTCTTAACACACAGACAACCAAAAATACACAGAGAGGAATAAGTTACCAAAAATACATATTTCCTAACATAAAAACATTAAACAACAAATCTTCTAACAAAAATTAACACACAGAGACAAAAAAATAAATGAAACGTCATTTTTTTTAACATACCTTTTTTTTCACATGCATATGTTTAGGCTTCCCACCACCATCCTCCAGGTAAGCAATTCAATTAAATTTTTCGTCTCTTAGTCACCTCAGACATACTCAAACGATGGTACCCACACCAAAATAATAAATAGCATGTTCAAAATACAAGACCATACCACTTCCGTGCAACCAAACACAGCAATTGAAAAGAATGGTAAGAACCAAAAACCTGGGACCGTACAAAAGGTTTACTATTAAAAAAAGTAGCCCAAAACTAAATTTATCACAGCACGTTGGCAATATTTGCAGAAATAACTCCTTTTTATTGACAAAAAAAAAAGGGGGGGTTTCCCCCAAAGGCGCAATGGGCTTCCACATTTCACAAACCAATACCACTTTGCGATTTTTTTTTCAGACAGAAACCAAGGTGTACCATACAGTAAAGATTAGCCACACCTTCATTTACTACTGTTACAACTACTTCTTTGGTAAATTTCTGCGGTTGAATTCAAAAGTTTAAAATTGCATTAACATGATCAAGATTCAGAGTCATAGCTAGGGTTTTCAGCGCTCAGGGACAACTGAAGATTTTGCGCCCCCCTACTGCTTGCCAAGGATGGAAAATATTTAATTCTAAAATGTTCTAACATCAGTTTGGCGCCCCTTGGATTCTGCACCCGGGGACAGATGCCCTCCCTTGCCCCCCTCTAGCTACGCCCCTGATCAGATTTTATTTTCTGCACGTAGCTAACAATTACTTACATGTTGTCAGATAAATGTTACCAGATGCAGTTAATTATTTTTTACTTGCCAATCTCATGAGACAAGTTTTTTTTGATCCTGCAAGACTTTACTTTGTGTTGCAAAATAAATTCATTCTCACTCTTTTTGGACTTGCCTACACATTAAATTTAAAATAGTTTTATGAATAGGTAAGATGTGATTATCATAATTTTGTTTCTCTCTTTATCTTGGCAACTTTATATGTTGATTCAGTATCCAGGTTACCTACCAGTGGCTGATTGATAAAACTGCTCATATGTTCAGCTGGTGGTTTGAGTTTATTTTCTGACATAAAAAATTTTAAAAGGCATCCCCCATGTTTATTTTACTATAATCGAAAAATCAAATAATTGCTACTCTGTTTATAGGTACTAAATGTTAAAATATTTTAAATGCTTCCTTGAATTTGCATTCTAATAGTCATTTGTTTAAATTTAATTATGAATTATATTCACATATAGTAATTGTGAGTGTTTTTTTTATTTTAGGTGCTGTGAAAGGCAATGACAGAGATCCAATTTATCAAGAGTTCTTATATACATAAGAATACATGGATATAAGATTGTTTTTCATGAATTCAAATAAAATGTGATAAATTGGATTAATAAAAACTATTTTGAATTTTGAAAAGTGTTTTTCCTCTGTTAATCATAATATAGTGCCATAAATTTCTGAATGTGTTTATTTTTCATCCAAATAAATAGCTTTACAAAAATTTGTCATATTAATAGATATTGCATAATTTAGCATTATTATAAATATTTATTATAGCAGATTTAGCTGAACTACTTTTTTAGTCTCTTTGCAGATGAAGTCACAAAGGTAAGTGGTTAGATATTTTTCTGTATTCCCCATTAAGTAATTTTATCTGGTAAATTACCATTACTTATATACTAAAGGTGAAAGAATAAGCTTTCCTTGAAGATACAAAAATTTGCAGATATTTCAAAAAATTGGTATACGTAAAAAAGTTCTTAAATTGCCACATATGCGAAACTGAAAATGTTATATATGAAATAGTTCAGAAATATAAATATTTTCACTAATTTTTAACTATAATTCACTGCATTTGTTATATATAATCACAGTTTAAGGTAGCAGTGCTTTTCTCACTGTGATTTCTCATGTATTTTGATACATAAATCCACGTATTTTGATTTCTCTTTTGAGACCGAATAAAAAAATGAACTAAACATTCTCGTTGACAATGAGAATTGAATAAAAGCTCACAAATTTATGGAAAATTTTACATTGCATATATTGAGCAGAAAGAGTAAACTGAATATACTTAATGGAATTAATAATTGGTAGAGTTGATAGTAGAATAAAATGCCTTAATTGCATGGTAAACAGTAGATCTTTTGAAGTTTTTCTATGTTGCGTAAAATGCAGATTTAAATTTTTGATATTGATTGTCATATAAATGGCAATTACTGTTTTATTTTGCTCTGAAATGAATGGTTAGCAATAAAATTCTGGATGAGACAACCTTTAACATGCGCTAGAATTTACAAAGTTTAATTTGGTGCTGATTTCAACGGGTAAATTTCATTTTACTGAATTTTGCATAAAATAATACCAATGAACCATTGCAAATTATTTTCAGAACTTTTTTTTTTAATCTAAAAGGGCTATTAGTTTTGAAATGTAACTTCATATTGTACTCGTAAACTTGTTTCGCTTTTCATTCAAGTCTTGCCATTTGGCAAAATTTAACATATTTACCTTTAAAATCTAATATATTATTGACTAACAAGCCAAGCTATTTAAAAGCATTACACACAGTTCTTAACAATGCTTTTTTAAATTTTTAATCTGATTGATTTAAAATGCATTTAATTCATGATATATCTAATTGAAAACATTTTAATATTTCTACATAATTACATGATATATTTCTTCATTTTTCAAATATATAGAAGATATATAACTTTCTGGTGTCAGTATCTTATAAAATGTTTTGCTATTTCCACTGCCCCATCTGGATTGATAATCTATGCATTCATAAACTTTTAGCCTCTTTGAGTGACTGCTAAAATCTGAGGCCTTTCAGATTTTTTTTTTAATTATGTGAGCAGAAAGATAGAATTTTAGAAGAGCTTCTTGAGTTACCTTTTGAATGATATAAAGAATTGTTAACATAATGTCAAATTTTTACAACTAAATATTAAATATATAAAAAAGCCTGCAGCATTCTTATGTTACAAAAACATATTTATTTATTCTGAGGCTAGGAATTGATTTAGTTTTAAAAATACAATTTATTCTTTTTAACAATTTCCCAACAGTGTCATCAAAACACTATAAATTCCTTACATGTTTTAAAGAAAGATGATTCATTTATGTAAAGATTATTAAATAGGTAATTTTATTATTCAATTTTTAATACAAATTAACTGAAATTAGAAACTGATTTTGTAAAATAATTTAATTATGAATAATTCAATTTGGGGGCTATTGGATGTTTAAAAATGATCAAAAGATTTTTAATATCTTAAAAATAAAAGCAAAATTTTCAGTTTTAATATTTTGTATTAATAATTCATTTTAATTTCCTTGCTCAGTTTTAATATATTCACAAATTCAGATTTAAAAACAAAATAAGTTGTATAAATATTTTCAACATTTCTGATTTTTCCATAGTAACCATAGGAGAACGATTTGAGACTTATCTGTGTAAAAAAAAGTAGGTTTTAGATCATCACACCTTCACATACTTTCACTGGAATTTTCCTATATACTGGGATGTGACACTAAGCAGTTGAGAGTATGTATTTAAGAGGTTAAAGGGATATTGTAACTAGTGTTTCAAATCCTGATAACATCCCATACGCTGTCGGTGGGAAGTAGATAGGATGTCCTAAGGATATACTGGGATGTGACATTAAGCGCTCAGGAGGAAAGTGGGATATTACGGGATGTCCTGAGGATGTAGTAAGTAGGACTTTAAATCCTAATAACATCCCATATGCTGTCGATGGGACATAGATAGGATGTTTTTAGGATATAATGGGATGTGCTTAGGAGGTTTGTGGGATGTCCTGAGGATGTAGTAAGTAGGAGTTCATATCCTAATAACATCCCGCACGCTGTCGATGGGACTTGGTTAGGATGTCCTGAGGATATCCCGGGATGTGACATTAAGCACTCGGGAGGAGGTGTTTAGGAGGTTCGCGGGATGTCCTGAGGATGTGCGCATATCCCGCGAGCAACATCCTTGGGATATCCCGAGGATGTTTTTGTGCTATGTGGGGCTGCTTTAAGTGTATGCCACACTTCATCATCATTAGTTGAAGAGGGGTGGCGGGACAGTCTCTCAGCAACCTATGACCAGATGTTTCCAATGGGTGACAGATCTGGAGACCGTGCTGACCAGGGCAGCAATCAAATATCCTGTGTATCGAGGAAGGTCAGAACACGACGTGCGACATGTGATCTTGCAGTATCTTGTTGGAAGATAGCGTTTGGCAGGCCTGGAAGATAAGGTACAAGAAATGTCAGAGATGTACCGATCTGCGTTCAAATTACCATCAATTCGAACTAGAGATGTGTCATGTACCCAGAGGCTGCACAATCCATCACACCAGATGCAGGGTCCTTATGCCGATATTGAATGCAAGGAGGTGATGTGCGGTCTCCTCGCAGCCTCCAGACACGTATATGGCCATCATAATATTGCACGCTGAACAGGGACTCGTCTGAAAAGACGACATTGTGACGTTCTTGTATCCAGTTTTGTCGTTCGGTGCACCAGAATCGTCGTCTTTCTCTATTCTGTATTTTACAAGGGAAGCCAAAATAGTGGTCGTCGTGCTGATAGTTCACTCTGCTGCAGGGCTTTATTTCTAAAATTAGAAGTGCTGGAGCCCTATGAAAGACCACCAGCAAAGAGCAATAAGAGTAAATAAATAAATAAAATGACTATTAAACTCATTAATAATTTGAAAATTAAATAATTATTATCAAATTAATTAATAGCTATTTAAGTAATGTTTATATATTTTATTTAATTGATAATTATTAGATAATTAATTAATTATTGAAATAATTAAAATTAAAATAAATGTAAAGCGACAAATTAAAATCTAATAAGCGATTGCTAAAAATAAAATTGTCGAGTTAAAATTTCTACGGAAATTGTTATTTAGTTACATAAAGATGTGCCGCAGCCTTCTTATTTAGGGCTCCGCTGCGCTCCGGCTAGAATTATGATTTATTACAAAAACTAAGAAGCACCGGAACCGAGTTCCGGCTCAATTTAAGCTCTGATCGTAAGGGGGAAAGTTCTTTTATCATCACAAAAATTAAATATACTTAAAGCATAGCTGAAGAAAATTCAGATAATGCTAAAAACAGGGCGAAACAGAATGAGGGTATGAGGTGGGTGGAAACAAAAAATTAGGGGAATCTTGGTGTGAGAGAACGTTCTCTTTGACCGCGGCTCTCTGCTGATATAATTATAGCCATCAAGCGGATGTGTCAGGAGTATAATGAGTCCTGAATCTGACTCTTAAGGATGAATGTAAAGTTGCTGATTACACTTTTCGCTCCCTCCCGTATTTGCTTACATTAGTGGATACTGTTGGAAGACGATGTATAGGACGTGCTTGAGCAGTGTTTCTCAGCATTTCACTCTTATTGTATTCGCTGTCACTTAACGGACATTTAAGATCACAAATTTTCCTTCCTACGGGGATAACTAAAGGCAACCATCGATAACAAAACACTAGATACGATGGCATGTCGAGAAATTTACGTGTTCCTAAACAAAACCCCAAATTTATTGCCCTTCTTAAAGGGAAAGGTTTCCGCATGTGAGTGAGGGGACTTTACTTGAACATGAGTTTGTATTTCTAAAGAAATAGAGTATTGCAAAGTCTGCTTATTGTTAAACTAAAACGTTAGGAATTCTAATTTTTTTTCCTTGAAATTGTGGCTCAGTTTTATAAAAAGAAGTACCGAAGATCATCTTATTTAGGGCTCTGGTGCGCTCCGGCTAGAATTGTAATTTATCTTAAAAATTGAGAAGTACCGGAGCCGGCTTCTGGTCGGCTCCGGCGCAATTTAAGCACTGCTATGCTGCAAACGTCGACGCACCGTACGAGCGGATACTGGGCGTACTGCAAACATACCCATTTCCTAACTAATGGTTCGTTTAACAATGTGTTTGTGCGGTTTTTTCAAAGCTAACCTCACAATATGTCTGTCCTCTCGGGCGTTAGTCAGGAGACGACGTTGAGATCCTGCATGCCATTCAGTATGACCCTCAGCAACCCATTGATTATATTCGCATGACAGTGATTGGTTGTCGGCCAGTACAACGGGCGATATCACGGAACGATAATCCACACTCTCTATGGGCAACAATTCTGCCTCTATCGAATTCCGACTCTTGCTGGTAAGAATTTCGTCTTAATATTCGACGCATAACACGATATTCTGAGAACACTCTGGCCTTACAAAGCGCATTCTGAATAAGAAATCCACTATACAACTTTTTTATGCGGTACTTCAGATGTCTTTTCTCCCTCCTGCATGGGCTGAAATTCTAATCCATTTGCATATTTAAATTATTCTTCCTGTTACGTGATTTGAACGTTCGTCACATCATTCCTTTCTGGTGTTGCAATTTTAATGGCCAGTAGTGTAGGTGAGAACAAACTCGTTTTCCGAAAAAAAGCCGTGTCCTTATATAAGCTTTCTCTTGTCTTACTTAAAAGTGCCTGAGCAAGGTTTATTCAGTTAAGCATATCGACTAACGTGTCAACGTTCTATAACTTTGACTGCCTATTTCACAGTGTTGTTTGCATTAGCTAATGAGAATGTATCCGAATACTCAATAAATGATAATCCAAATGAATAAATTCGATAGTGACTGCATTACCACTTTCATGGGAACGGACTGATCTTACTGATGAATCGTCTGACCTGAGAATCAGAATTCTGACAAGAGTGTAATACAGTTAGAACTATATTGTTACTAAGCATTACAATAAGCCATTCAGAATCACCAAAACGACAGAGCTAGAATGACAGTTTCTGGGAAGGATCGTGGAATAGCAAGAGTTACTGCAAATTAGTTGAAAGCTTCTACCATTCAGCATCACTTACCTAGATACTCTAGACGTGTAGTTTAAAAAAAAGTGTCACAAAGAAAGGTGGTTTGAATTTTTGGTGTCTGTTGCAATATCCATAACTCCTAGGCATTAAGAGCAGAACAGAACACTGGAGACGAACTCCTGCCCTGGATAAACTTTCAGGAAAATCGTCAGATATCCAGGAGACCATTCAAGCGGACGTAACTCCCGCGGTCTCCTCCGGCTTTATATATATATGGCATTGGACGAAGGATAACGCTCAGTCAATAAAAGTACGAAATCAGCTTTCCAACCGAGTACCACTCCGGTTGCAACGATTAGGGGGTCTAGTCTGGACAGCGGTCGAGATCGATATCGGAAAACCAGTCGGGATTCTCTTTCCACTCGACAGCAGAAGGGAGAGCGAGTCTGGCCCCTTCAAATTCCGTCGGCGGAAAGTGAAGTGGAAATTCCGTGCGGAAGTGACGTTTATTGCATAGCAACCAGTCTATCTTAAGGCTACTATAAAGGTATCTCTAGTAGCTCTAGTCTATCTAACCTCTACATTGCTCCAGGCTCAGGGGAAGGGGTTAGTTTGTTGTCAAAGGGTCTGTTTCGCACGTGCTTATTACTGAGGATGGCGGTAGAAAAGAAAATCGAGTTCGAGTAAATGGTGAAATTTTTCGAAAAAATATGCTGCTGGATTTAGTAAAGAGTATGGAAAAAAGAAATGGGGAACGTTAATGGATATTTTAAACGCAGAAAGAAATGGCCTTTTCAAAACTTCAGGTATGTGAAGAAACGTAAACATAATTTTACGTATGATCTTTTGCAAAATGGAAATTTTCTAAAAGGTTGCATGTTTGTAAACTATTTGTTAACAGAAATTTTATGATTAAAATACATTATTTTGTCTGAAAAGGTTATGCAACAACGTCATAAGTCAAATCATTGAAATATAGCACCGCGTATGCGTGTTTAATATTCCTAATGAGTTTGAATCAAAAAAATTTTAATTTTTAGCAACCCATGATTATACCAATAGATTTATTTATTCAGGAATTATACCTATCACGTAGCTACAAATATACTATGTATTGTAGATACCAATAAGCAGTGTGTAAAAATATAACAAACTTTTAACAAAAGTAATAGGAAGAAAAATAAAATAAATTAAATAACTATAGGTTAAATCATAAAACATATTATTTTGCACACACACATATATATATATTTTAACATATGCAGTGAAAGGAAATTGCAATACATATTCCTATTTATACCCTTTTTAAATCGATCCCACCAGTGACCGTGTGGTAAAATCGCTGAACACTGGTAGTTCGGTCCGATGTCCAAATACTGCGAACGGGTTTGTTGCATTACCAACATACCTCTGATAACCAATATATCTGTCATTACCAACATATTTCTCGTAATTTCCAAAAGCATAAAAAATTAAGGCATACAAAACCTTTTTAAATAAATAACTATATGTATATATAAATGTATTATAAATATATTAATATATGCAGTGAAAGGAAATTGCAGTACATATTCCTATTTATGCCTTTTTTAAGTCGATCCCACTAGTGGCCGAGCGGTAAAATCTCCGAACACTGGTAGTGCGGTCCTAGGTTCGAACCCCGCGAACGGGCTGGACACGTGGGCGTCATTACCAATGTATATGTCATTACCAATATATTATTGGTAACTTCCAGAAGCATAGAAGTTTAAGGCACAGAAAATCTGTTTTATATATATATATATATATGTATATATAACTGTATAAATATATTGACAGATGCAGTGAAAAAATTGTAGTACATATATATTTATACCCTTTTTAAATCGATCCCACCAGCGGCCGGTAAAATCGCTGAACACTAGAAGTTCGGTCCAAGGTTGGAATCCCGCGAACGGGCTGGTTGCATGGACGTTTTCGGGGTTTTCCCCATGTGTTACGTGTATACGAGCTAGGTTTTCTTAGAATGTCCTCCACGAAGGCCACGCTCACTTTAGGCAGATAGCCCTCGAGGCTTTGCCGTAATTACATAAAACCAAAACTAAGCACTTTTTTGATCTGAATAAATATACACAAAACTGATGTAATATCTAAAAGTAGACCACATTAAAAAATCTGATAACTAATTATAAATCTTGCATTATAATATTGACAAGAATTTAACCGAAAATTATACAGGAATTTAACTTGTTTTATACAGGAAATTCTAGAAACTATTGGAAATTGACATTGATATCGGTACAGTTAAAACTACTTAAATAAATTTTTTAACTCAAAGCAAATAAATGTAAATGTTGAATTTAGGATGTGCATAGTTTGAATTATATACTGCATATTCTGTAATGCATGTCTAATATATTACATTTTTGTACACTACACATTCAAATAAAAGTAGAGGGAAATACATTATAATTTAAAACATAAAATTTATAAATTTATAAATTACTCATCGAAACATGAAATTAAGTACATTGATATATACATTAGTTTAAAAATTACAATTTTAAATTAAAAGTATGCACCCCTTCTTTATATATGAAATAGGAAAACACCAAATATATTATTTTCACTAAAATTTAATTAAGGCATTGGTAATGTAGAATAAATAGATAATGTAGAATCGTCAGCATCAAATGCGTTATTTCTATAGGGAAATACTCGAGTTTTTCACAAATCTTAAGAAATTAAAATATCTATTACGTACATTTTCAAAAACAATCCGTGATCCGTGACCTCCGCCGTCCTCAGTTTAGCTCTAAAACGACAGTCAGAAACTTAAACGGCAGCTGTCCAGCTGACGGAAAAATTTCCGACGCGTCGATCTCTGTAATGATCGAGACGATGACACCAGTGAATAAGGCTCCTATATACCAGGCTGAATCATCAGGCATTCGCGTTCCCAAGTGGGAGATTTAATGGCGGCTCTGTAGTTACGGTGCAACAATTTTTTGTGTTTTTTTTGTGTAAAATGGGCGGATGTACAGCTATTACTTGTTCAAATCATTCACGGAAAGGTCATACATTGGTAAAATTTCCTAAAAATGAAGAAAGAAGAAAAATATGGGTAAATAATTGCCGAAGAGACAATTGGAAACCTGGTCCAGGCGCTGAACTTTGCTTAGTAAGTATAATGTTAATTACGCCTTCATTTAGAGTTTATATCTTCTCTGATGTTTATAATGTGCAAGTAAAGTGAAATTCTTGTGTACAATAACCTGAGTATCTGCTAATTTCTGTAATAATAGCTATAATTAAATTAGTCTAGGGTTAATGTACCCGTCGCCAAACATCGCCAATGTAGATGTTTTGAATATGGAAAAGAAATTTCTCTTCTAATATAAAGCGCGGATTTTGTTTTCCTGTGCTAATTGTGGAATTTATACTAATGTAACATGAAAATCATTAGCATATTGAAATTTATTAAAAATAAATAATAATTTGGAAAGTCAAGATAAAATCTCAATGTTTGCTAAAGATATATGTAACATTATACTATAGTTGCAATATCGTTGGAATGATATATAATTTTTTCTTTATTTTATAATCACTATTGTTAAAAAGTTAGATGAGTTGTTTATGCACGGTGCCCACTACTGTTTCTTGGTTAAAATAACTTCCAGAATTTTGACATTGACATCTGAAGTCAATAGAATAAATTGAATAGTGTGAGACAAAATATATATAATCTGACTTAAATAATTGCAAGGATTGTGCAAGTTTATTTATAATCACAGTATTATACAATTTGGCAATGGAGTAAAGATTTAGAAATGAATGCAGAACATTCAAATTAGTATTTTCTTGTTTCTAATATATAGAAATATAGTCTATTTTCCAGTATAAAAGTTTTACTTAAAAGTATGGGAAAGCAGATTTGTTTCATGCATGATCTTTATAATACTGGTATGAAATGAATGAATTTTAATCTGTAAACAATTTTTTGTTAATATTGAAATGCGTTTCTTTGGGTACATTTTTAGGCACTTGTGGATCATGTCAGACAACATGCAATAGAAAAAAGATGTCCGTGTGCATAAATTTTCCCATTGCGTTACTTCAATCTAAATTTCAAGGATAATTCTTTTCATTTTTATATGGCATGTTATCAGTATAAAGGCTAGTGAAAATAAATTGGTATGTGTATCTGTTTTTGAAGTGTAATGCTTAAATAAAAAGATGGTGTGTGTTTCTTCATTTAAACAAAATTTCAAGGATAGTATTTTTCAGTGTTGTACTGTTTGTTATTTCTCAATGTAAAGGGTAACAAGGGGAAAAAAAACTGGTATGGTATATCTGTTTTTTAAGCATGATAATTTTATTTATTTCTTTAGTGATGCATATATATAGAGAGAAGGTGTTTGGTCCAACTGAAGTTATAATAAATCTAATTTTACTAGATCTCTCCCTCCCCTCAGGTGTAGAAAATTTTCAAGTGCAGAAAGTTTATTTGCAGAATTAATTCATTTCTGATAAACTTATTATCATTAATTTTTTTATATAACATGTTATTAAGTTACACATTTGACTACTGTGTAATAAAATTGTATTTAGGACAAAAAATTAACTATAATTTTGCATCTGGTGACTAATATCATATGCTTCTAAGAATATTACTTTAACTTTTTCCATAATTTTTGTATTTCAGGAACATGAAACTGTTATTTTGATATACTTAAATAATAAAAGTGTGTATCTGAATCAATTAATGGATACAGATATTTTACAGTTATTTTTAGAAGATATTTGCCATATCGCTTCTAATAATTCATAAAGTATGTTAAAATATAGGTAAATAATTTGGTGCAGAATTCAGATTTAGGGTTTAAAATATAGTCAATCATAAGACTAAATGATTTTTATTGTCATGATTTGCCTGGGCTTAAGAATGTACTTTTCGCCCGGTGGAAATTGTCATCAAACTGTCCTGAACAGGCTTTTTGTTGATAACTTCCAGGCTTATCAGTACCTCCTTTTGAGTGGAGGGTATGCAAATATAGTACCCAATTTAAATTACATTGTGATTGTAATAATATTGTGGTATTAAATAAGTGATTATAATTACAATTTAGGTAATTGCATTGTAATTATATTACATTATATCTGTGAACTCTTAATTTCATTACTTTATGCAATTATATTGTAAGTGCATAATCTAATTGCAATAATATAATCTATTGACAATTACAAAATAATTATAAATGCAGTTACATCTTAAATAGAGGCCATTTTAATACTTTTAAATTTTCGCGAGATAACTTCCCATTAAGGTTCATTTGGAGGAAACTATGCAAATACTAAAAAAGAAGTTATGCTAAATTTACATATTTTGTACAGTACTTTCTTGTTATAATGCTGTTCAATATATTTTCAATACTTTTGTAAATTTAACGACATTCTTTGCAATCACTGTGGTGCTTTAAAAAAAAGTTTCTTAGTTATGCTTTCTAATAAGAATGGGTTTAAAATTAAGTATTATGTATAATAACTAGCAGTTAAAAACACTTGACTGCATGAAAATGCTGTTGCTGTGTAAAATAAAAAATAAGCTTTCTTTTATGCTTTGAAATGAATTACATGTGGTTAAGTCGTCCTTTTACAATTTAAGAATGTGATTAACACACATTCTTAAATTGGACAGGTTTTATCTAAATTATAAAATATATAAACTATGAATTATTTTGTAACATAACTCAAATTACAAAATTCATTCTATATACGTTCAAAGTTATTATCTTTTATGGAATAACTGTTTTTTAATTTAGGTAAAAATTGGATTTTTAGAAATATTACAAATACAATGCAATACAAAGGTGATCTGATTGAAGAGGAAGGACTTTTTATTACGGTTTCTAGTTCGTATTTATATTACATTTGATGAAAAGCATCCAAAACACAGAATGCTGTACTTTCTTCTTCCATATATGTTATGAAATATTTCACACATTTAAAAGAAAGTGTTTCTTCAGAATCTTGCACAATTATTTCCATATACCTCAGACTTAAATGACAACATATTCTTAAGTTATTTTTTTAGTATGAATTTACAGTGTTTTTATGGAAATTTTTGTTAAAATGTCATTAAGATAAAGTTATTTGCACACTCTAAGCTTTAACTATTTCCCCATTTGACACTATTGAAAGTTTTTATTCATATCTTATTTATTATAGTCCGCTAACGAAACTGAAACATCTAAAGAATAAGTTATTTTGAATATGTTTACAAAATATACGCGAAATTTTTATTTAGGTGAAAACGTCTATATACTATTCGAGAATTAATAAATTATCCGAAAAGTTTATATGCGCTGAATGCCGCGCGTCTATAAAATAAATCTTTAAAAAAACAGCAGACATTCAGCCAGCGTGTGCGATAAACGCGCAAAAATTGGCAGCGCGTTCACTCCCTCGCCAAGAGAGAAAAGTTGGTGATTCAGCCTGGTTTAGAGGAGCCTTACCGTAGACCGATAAAATAGGCTCAAAATACGGATACCGATCGATTTTACCGAAAGTAACGAGTAACAATACGATAGTAACGAGTACTGGTTCACCGAGTAACGAATACATACGGGTACACAATTTCTCGTTACTTCTACAGCACTACAAACTAGACAAGACAGGTTAAGGTTCCTCTAAACCAGGCTGAATCACCAACGTTTCTCTCTTGGCGAGGGAGTGAACGCGCTGCCAATTTTGGCGCGTTTATCGCACACGCTGGCTGAATGTCTGCTGTTTTTTTAAAGATTTATTTTATAGACGCGCGGTATTCAGCGCATATAAACTTTTCGGATAATTTATTAATTCTCGAATAGTATATAGACGTTTTCACTTAAATAAAAATTTCGCGTATATTTTGTAAACATATTCAAAATAACTTATTCTTTAGATGTTTCAGTTTCGTTAGCAGACTATAATAAATAAGGTATGAATAAAAACTTTCAATAGTGTCAAATGGGGAAATAGTTAAAGCGTAGAGTGTGCAAATAAATTTATCTTAATGACATTTTAACAAAAATTTCCATAAAAACACTGTAAATTCATACTAAAAAAATAACTTAAGAATATGTTGTCATTTAAGTCTGAGGTACATGGAAATAATTGTGCAAGATTCTGAAGAAACACTTTCTTTTAAATGTGTGAAATATTTCATAACATAATATGGAAGAAGAAAGTACAGCATTCTGTGTTTTGGATGCTTTTCATCAAATGTAATATAAATACGAACTAGAAACCGTAATAAAAAGTCCTTCCTCTTCAATCAGATCACCTTTGTGTTGCATTGTATTTGTAATACTTCTAAAAATCCAGTTTTTACCTAAATTAAAAAAACAGTTATTCCATAAAAGATAATAACTTTGAACGTATATAGAATGAATTTTGCAATTTGAGTTATGTTACAAAATAATTCATAGTTTATATATTTTATACTAATAATTTAGATAAAACCTGTCCAATTTAAGAATGTGTGTTAACCACATTCTTAAATTGTAAAAGGACGACTTAACCACATGTAATTCATTTCAAAGCATAAAAGAAAGCTTATTTTTTATTTTACACAGCAACAGCATTTTCATGCAGTCAAGTTTTTTTAACTGCTAGTTATTATACATAATACTTAATTTTAAACCCATTCTTATTAGAAAGCATAACTAAGAAACTTCTTTTTAAAGCACCACAGTGATTGCAAAGAATGTCGTTAAATTTACAAAAGTATTGAAGATATATTGAACAGCATTATAACAAGAAAGTACTGTACAAAATATGTAAATTTAGCATAACTTCTTTTTTAATATTTGCATAGTTTCCTCCAAATGAACCTTAATGGGAAGTTATCTTGCGAAAATTTAAAAGTATAAAAATGGCCTCTATTTAAGATGTAACTGCATTTATAATTATTTTGTAATTGCGAATAGATTATATTATTGCAATTAGATTATGCACTTACAACATAATTGCATAAAGTAATGAAATTAAGAGTTCACAGATACAATGTAATATAATTACAATGCAATTACCTAAATTGTAATTATAATCACTTATTTCATACCACAATATTATTACAATCACAATGTAATTTAAATTGGGTACTATATTTGCATACCCTCCACTCAAAAGGAGGTACTGATAAGCCTGGAAGTTATTATCAACAAAAAGCCTGTTCAGGACAGTTTGATGACAATTTCCACCGGGCGAAAAGTACATTCTTAAGCCCAGGCAAATCATGACAATAAAAATCATTTAGTCTTATGATTCACTATATTTTAAACCCTAAATTTGAATTCTGCACCAAATTATTTACCTATATTTTAACATACTTTATGAATTATTAGAAGCGATATGGCAAATATCTTCTAAAAATAACTGTAAAATATTTGTATCCATTAATTGATTCAGATACACACTTTTATTATTTAAGTATATCAAAATAACAGTTTCATGTTCCTGAAATACAAAAATTATGGAAAAAGTTAAAGTAATATTCTTAGAAGCATATGATATTAGTCACCAGATGCAAAATTATAGTTAATTTTTTGCCCTAAATACAATTTTATTACACAGTAGTCAAATGTGTAACTTAATAACATGTTATATAAAAAATTAATGATAATAAGTTTATCAGAAATGAATTAATTCTGCAAATAAACCTTCTGCACTTGAAAATTTTGTACACCTGAGGGGAGGGAGAGATCTAGTAAAATTAGATTTATTATAACTTCAGTTGGACCAAACACCTTCTCTCTATACATATGCATCACTAAAGAAATAAATAAAATTATCATGCTTAAAAAACAGATATACCATACCAGTTTTTTTCCCCCTTGTTACACTTTACATTGAGAAATAACAAACCGTACAACACTGAAAAATACTATCCTTGAAATTTTGTTTAAATGAAGAAACACACACCATCTTTTTATTTAAGCATTACACTTCAAAAACAGATACACATACCAATTTATTTTCACTAGCCTTTATACTGATAACATGCCATATAAAAATGAAAAGAATTATCCTTGAAATTTAGATAAAATGAAGTAACACAATGGGAAAATTTATGCACACGGACATCTTTTTTCTATTGCATGTTGTCTGACATGATCCACAAGTGCCTAAAAATGTACCCAAAGAAACGCATTTCAATATTAACAAAAAATTGTTTACAGATTAAAATTCATTCATTTCATACCAGTATTATAAAGATCATGCATGAAACAAATCTGCTTTCCCATACTTTTAAGTAAAACTTTTATACTGGAAAATAGACTATATTTCTATATATTAGAAACAAGAAAATACTAATTTGAATGTTCTGCATTCATTTCTAAATCTTTACTCCATTGCCAAATTGTATAATACTGTGATTATAAATAAACTTGCACAATCCTTGCAATTATTTAAGTCAGATTATATATATTTTGTCTCACACTATTCAATTTATTCTATTGACTTCAGATGTCAATGTCAAAATTCTGGAAGTTATTTTAACCAAGAAACAGTAGTGGGCACCGTGCATAAACAACTCATCTAACTTTTTAACAATAGTGATTATAAAATAAAGAAAAAATTATATATCATTCCAACGATATTGCAACTATAGTATAATGTTACATATATCTTTAGCAAACATTGAGATTTTATCTTGACTTTCCAAATTATTATTTATTTTTAATAAATTTCAATATGCTAATGATTTTCATGTTACATTAGTATAAATTCCACAATTAGCACAGGAAAACAAAATCCGCGCTTTATATTAGAAGAGAAATTTCTTTTCCATATTCAAAACATCTACATTGGCGATGTTTGGCGACGGGTACATTAACCCTAGACTAATTTAATTATAGCTATTATTACAGAAATTAGCAGATACTCAGGTTATTGTACACAAGAATTTCACTTTACTTGCACATTATAAACATCAGAGAAGATATAAACTCTAAATGAAGGCGTAATTAACATTATACTTACTAAGCAAAGTTCAGCGCCTGGACCAGGTTTCCAATTGTCTCTTCGGCAATTATTTACCCATATTTTTCTTCTTTCTTCATTTTTAGGAAATTTTACCAATGTATGACCTTTCCGTGAATGATTTGAACAAGTAATAGCTGTACATCCGCCCATTTTACACAAAAAAAACACAAAAAATTGTTGCACCGTAACTACAGAGCCGCCATTAAATCTCCCACTTGGGAGCGCGAATGCCTGATGATTCAGCCTGGTTTATAGGAGCCTTAGTATTCGCATAGAAACCGCATCATTCGTACTCGAACAAACCGCATCGTACGACAGATGCGAGTAACGAACAGATGCGAATAACGAAATGAATTTGTGAGTACCGAATCGGTACTTCGAGTCAATCGATGTACCCGTTACTCAGTAACGAACACATGCGGTTTGCTCCAGCTCTACTAGTTTGTCTGTCTGTATCTTCAATGTATTGAAATATATCCATAATATTCGAAATTTTTTAAGTTATTGAAAGTATTCAATATAATCATCGGAAATATTCTCATCGTGCTAAGTTGTATGTCACCATATTAAGCTTATATAACTGTCATTTGTTTATTACATATATGAACCATAGTGTACAGAATATACAGGAAGTAGTATATATGATGTAAAAGTGATCATATGGACATTTTCTAAGTGCCTTATATTGCAAATACTTCTGAGTATTACCTGCCCAGAAGCCACATAATTTTGCTTTCATTCTTTAGAATTTAATGTTCAAAAACACTTCATATTTATCCAAAATTTCTAAATTGTACTAAAAATCTGAATTCTTATTATAACTTATTAAAAATTATAACACCTTTTTCCTCCTTTTTTAAAATAGAAATCTTTAGCTTGCAATATTTGTAATAACTATATTTCTTATAATAATATTTTTAATTTAATACCTTTCCCCCCTCATTCTAAACAGAAATACTTTAAAAAAATTATATTTGGCTTGGAATATATATATTTTTTAATAGTTTAGCAATTAATACTGTTTTCTGGTCTCCACTTCCCTCTTCCTTAATTGCTTTGCTTCCAGAAAAAGAGCTAAATTATTTTGATAACAGGATGAAAATAAAACCATTTTAGTACTATATTTATAGGACATTTACCTATTTGTATATTTTTTTATATAACGAAATGGGCTAATCTTTGGAATTTGGTGACATTTTGGTAAAGCGATAAAGGTTACTAGCTAGGACTTTAGCAGTGTACATGGATAAAGTCAAGAGTGTGCGTAATGCCATTTTTGTGCAATTCTGGGATGTTTTTTAAAGTGAAAATAGGTCGAAGTGTACATGGATACCGTGTATGTGCAATTCTTAAAAACGCGGCAAGCAGTTTGCGATTCTGCACTTTCTCCCAATTTCGCACCTAATCTTCGTCATGATTAAGCACGTTTGTTCCATAAAAGTTCTAGCATAAGCGTAATTCGGATAGCAGATTGTTGGAAAAAAATGTTGAGGGGGAAAAAAAAAAAAAAAACATGCCTTTACTTCGTGAAAACAAAATGGCGTCCAAACAAAAACTAGCAGGTTGCTGTAGCAGGGTTGGTCGGCAAAGTTTCGCCAAGTTACCATAATCCAAAGATTTTGTAAATCTTTTGTAAAAGCTTTTGTAAATCAACACAACCATAGTTTCCAAATTAGTTAACTACAATTTTAGTTTCCAAATTAGAGACTTGCTGCTTAATCTGTAATACTAGACAAATAGTTATGGGTACAAAAGTCAGTAGCTGAGAAACGTGGTTATAGAAACTAAATTACAGGAAATAAATACTTATACTTAGTTATACAAAACGGGCATTCTCTTTCACCGTTATTTCTCCAATGACAAATTACAATTTTATGAAATTTTTAAGCTATAAATTTAAAATAACTCTCTTACATTGCACAGCTACAATATATATTTAAACAGTTGTATTATGGTAAAAATATCGTATAATTTGTTTCATTTGATGATTAATATGAATCATTTGTTTTAAATATTTCTGCATTTTCTAAACGCATTTTTCTGTTCTCTTAACAATTAGAGATTAAATTTAATAGTTTTATACAGTTCATTATGCATAACAATTTTGCATAAATTAATAATTCCAGTTCATAAAGCAATTATTGTTACCAAAGCTGGCTTACGGGAAAACTGTATTACTCTCTTCTGAGAATATACACTATACTGTGATCTGCATAGCAATGCTTAAATACTATTCGTAGCTCATACGGTAAACTGAATGAAAGTCGGCACTGAAATGTTTATGTGTTAAAGTTCTTCATTTAATCAACACATAGGGGGAGTAAACACTTATTGTATACTGACTTGAATGATAGCAGTAATAATTAATATATAACAATTGAAAATAAATTTAAAAATGAAGCGATTGCTGACGAGAAAAATACCAGAAATGCATGAACTTTATAGAAGCGCGAGTAAAATCAATGAAGATTCTTGGCTATCCACAAATTTCGGCAAACATACAATGAAATCAGGACATTTGGAATTATTTTAATACGATTTTATAGAGCAAAGACGAGGATTTAAAAAATGTGTTTTGAGAGGTAACATGAGATATATGCATCCTTTTCCTTTAATATAAACATGATTCAGTTTTTTATTTGATTTAAATAATATGAAGATATTATATTTTACAATGCATATTTTCAAAAAGTTGTTAATTTAATCTAAATGAATCTGTACAACACAGAGCTGTGCCATTTTTGGGCGTATCAGACACTTGCCAGTAATGGGGCACAAATACTGCATAAACAAGGATTCGGAATTTAATAAAAATGTTTAGGAAAAGCAGTTATGAGATTAGTTTGATATTAAAATCTGATGACAAGGCTCTGATGCTGTATTTCCTTTAAAGTACTTCTTCTTCTTTTTTTTTTTTTTTAAACTGGACTTTCTTTAAAGTTATCATTTAATTTTCTTTATTGAAACCAGAAATGATTTCAAAAAGGCATCAACACATATTTTACTATTAATTTTGTTTCTTTACTAGACGGAAATTAAAGAAAACTTATTCTAGTATTTTTTAATTTACTTTTAGCACAATAAGTATGTAAACATGTTTTTGCCTCTCATTTTAGAATCGCCGCAATTAAAACTGAATTTGAGTTATTTACTTAAGTTCAAATTGAAACTGGCTTATTTATGAAAATAAAAGTAATATCTTCATATTATCACTGTTCTGGAAAAAGTATAGCATTTTAATTCTGTTCAGAATGAAATGTTGTTTAAAAATGATGTTTACGTCCGATCATGTCAAAACCCATTGATCTTAATGATAAGTCATTGAATGGTCAATGGTCTCCACGAAAGGATCACCACTCTTCAAAGCAGAGAATGAAAAAAAACAGAGCCTATCCTCTTACTTCCTACCTCCATGGTACAACCACAGCAGTTGCCCCAGGCCCTTCTTTCAGTTAAATTTTGCTAGATTTAAATGTTCTGGCACATGCTCAAATTTGCATAACATTGAGGTCTGAGCAGGTGTTATGAATCAAAAGGCAAAATAATGATTTAATTAAGCTTAACCGTTCCTAAAATATTTCTCTCAGTATAATTTATGAAATTAATATAGGTATCTGGTCACAGTTCTTAATTTTGTACTAAATATGTTTTACATTTTCTTTATAGACATTTTGATTTTCCTATACAAAAAATTCTATTGCAGGATCTTATTCAATATTATTAGTTTCAGCAATCTTGTGAAAGCAAATTCAACATTTATTTACCATTATACTTATTTATAAGCAACACAACATTTATATTTAACATTAGCAACAGAAAATCATAACTTAAAATAATTCTTCAGTGCTTAACAATTTTTGAATGTTTCCGGTTCTGATGAAGTAATTGGATTAATTAAAACCACTGAACATTTTTGCAAGTGGATGATTCTAGAGACTTTTAACTAGCTTAAGCAATACTTAGAAACTACAAAACGTTTAACACGTTCAGTACTTAAGTGAATATTATAATGAAAGAAGGGAAATAAACTTTGAAAATTTGATTGAAATCCTATATCATTTTCATTCTATGTGCATCATAGTAATGTTGGTTAAAGATTAGCATTTTTGCTCAGTGAAAATAGGATTCTGGAAAAGAATAAAAAAAAAAAAAAATAAATAAATAAAATAAATAATAAAAAATAAATAAAAAATAAAGCAGTTTTATCTTTATAGGATTTTGAAAATCAGTCTTTGTGACTAAAATACAGATGAAAGGGAAAAGAGCTCTTCACAAATGTTTAATAGGCTAAAGGAAAGCGAGGTATTTGCTCTATCAAGGAATGAGGAATGAATGTCATGAAGAATCTTTATGAGTAGTGATGGAGTCTATAGGTGCTTTCAGATCTGACATTTGAAAAATGCCTGGAACAAAAGGGACTACAACATTATAATCTAGTCAAAGCTTAGCTTGCATTTAAAAAAAAAAAAAAAAAAAAAAAAAAGCCACTAGCAATATCACCAATTTTCAAATCCTAGTACAAATATCAACAGGGCTTTTAACTAAACGATCAGTGATCTAGTATACTGTGTTGCAAATTGTTATTTGAAAGTTCACCTGGGGGGGGGGAAGGAAAATTAATTCCCTGTGTTTTGCCTAGGATCTGAACTTAGCTCTTGGATACATAATGAGTCTCCATAGTGACTAGAACCATTGTTTATTTGATGGTAAGTTCAGGCTCGTACTGGTAAAACCGTGCCTGCCCCTTGGTTGTGGGTGGCATTGCATTGATAGATATCATAGGTTGTCCTTGCGGGTTTGGCTCTCCTTTATTGACACTGGGGTACAGTCTTTGACCTGATTTTGTTCTCTTTGTAGGAGACTGCTTTCCAGTTGTCATTTCTGCACTACCAATTTTCACTGTGGCCAGTTTTGTTACCCTGGGTTGACTACAGGGGGTTATGCCTCTTTGGATCACTTCTAAGGGTTGAGGTGTCAACACCATGTTAAATGCAAATAGCCAAAGACTGGGAGTCCCTTCTCCCTAGTATATTGCTACTTCAAAATATTGTATTGCAGACAGTATAAAAGACCACACGAAAAGCTCCTTGTTTCTTATTCTAGTAGTGGCAGAGTTGCCGACTCTCCGATTTAGGCGGGAGACTCCCGATTTTCGACCGCTCTCCCGCCAACCCGATTTACAATATATTTCTCCCGACTTTTTCTTATTCTTAATATTTCTCACGATTTTTATGGAACTTGGCTTAATACTTCGCTATATGAACAAAAAAAAAAAAGTGATTTTGGACGTCTGAAAGCAACTGAATTTTCTCTAGATTATATCTAAAATGAAACCTTGCGAATCAGATGAGAATTTCTGCTTTGTGATTGACAGCATACGTATCCAGAAACGTCATTCTCCAGTTGTCCAATGGGCATCGAGCTCCACTGCGTGTCATCTGGCATATATTAGCCAATGAGCACAAAGCAAGCTCAAAGCCGTTGGCCGTTCTTTCGCTATTTCATTCATCTTGTCCTGAGTTGTGTGAGTACACGTGCCTTTAGGAAATAGTTTTAGAAATTATCGTCTTTTGATATGTCTGCGAGAAAGGTGAAATACTCATGCACGTTTCAAAAATCGTACACAGTTGACTTTCCTTCCATTATTTCTTCAAGGAAATTTAATAAATTTGCGATCTGTTGTTGCGATTTTTCGATTTCGCTTGGTGGAAGGGCAGATGTTCTCAAACATGTGCGTACACAAAAACACAAGGACAACATGAGTTATTTTGAAAAAACGAAAAATTAAATTTTTCTTCGGAAACAAAAGACCAAAAAGTGATTAATGCAGAATGTCTGTTCTTTGCCTTTTTACTGGAGCACAACCTGCCACTGAATGCATCGGATCACGCTGCAGCTTTATTTAGAAAAATGTTTCCCGATAGTGAAATCGCTAAGAAATACTCAAGTGCAAGGACCAAAACAGGTGCAATTGTTAAAGAAATGGGTTTGAAAAATAAATTTTCAGTTATTGATTGCATTAAAACAGCTCCGTTCTGCCTCTCTACGGATGGAAGCAATAATACCAATTCAAAACTGTATCCAATTGTTGTTTCTTTTTTTAATCCAGAGTCTTCAGAAATTGAGTGCAGTTTACTTTCTGTCCCCACTTTAGAAGGGCATTCGACAGGCTTTAATATAGCACAGCTAATTATTAAAACTTTAAAATAAAATGCAGTCTTTCTGGATAATTGCTTAGCGCTTGGTGCCGATAATGCACCAGTAATGGTAGGCTTGAAGACTGGTGTTGCAGGCATCTTAAGAAAGGCAAATTCAGATTTGCAGATTATGAGGTGCATCTGTCACCTCTTAAATTTAGCAGTTGAAAAAGGAGCAGCTTCTTTACCATTAAATGTGGATGAACACATTGTTGATATTTATTATTATCTTGAAAGGAGTTCTAAAAGAAAGGAAAAAATTGAAACAGTTCCAACAGCTGCATAATACTGAAATGAGAAAAATTTTGATTTTTTGTAATTTCTGCATCATTCAGCAATTCAACTGGCAGTTCTCAAAATAATACTGCAAAATATAAGCGTAAAGCTGATACAAATTTCTCTCAAAATAAAAAAAAGAAAAAAAATTGCTCAACACATGAAACATTTTCCGATTACTGTAAGTTTTATCTTGTGAAGAACGAATATTTGTTTTTTTCTTCGGACCTTAACAAAGCTTTTTGCTTTTTTTTTACAATTCATTTTGCCATCATTCGATGTTCTGAACACAATTCTACAAAGCAGAATTCCATTAATTCCTGTTTTGCAATCAATGATTTATGATCTGTTTAAAGACATTTTATCAAAGTTTGTAAAACCAGTCTGTGTTTTGTCTTGTAATTCTATATATGATGTGATTTATGGTGAAACAGAAAATCAGAAGGAAGATGAAGATTTGGTAATAGGAGCTGCAACTACAAAAGTAGTGGAAGAACTTTCAGAAGAAGACAAAAATAAGTTTTATCTTCATGTTAGAAGTTACTTCTGTCGAGTATGTGATTACACACTACATAAATTTCCAGTCAACGATGAAGTGATTTTGCATGCTAAAGTTGCTGATGTTTCTGCTCTAGCAAATGCATCTTTTTTTGATATAAGGTACTTTTTGAACAGATTTCCTGTGTTACTTTGTTTAGTCATGAAAGATGATGATATCGATGTTGCTACTGATATACTGCAGTCGCAATTTTGCAGTTTACAATTAGAAAACTTGGATGAAATTATAAAATCAGCTAGGATTGACACCCAGTGGAGGTTAATTGGAAAATTGAAAGGTGCTTATGGAATTTTAAAATATAGTGAACTCTCTAGAATTATGTTGGCTATCTTGACAGTTCCCCATAGTAATGCAGAGTGTGAGAGGATTTTCAGTGTTGTTGCGAAAACGAGGACTAAATTTAGATCTAATATTAGTGATGACACATTAGAAAAACTTTTATTAGCGAAAGCAGGCCTACGTGGCAATTGCTATGAACAAAATTATGAAGTTTCTTTCTTAATGAGAGCAAAATCTGCCACTGTCCATAACATTTGTATGAAAACTGATTAAAGTGCCCTTTTTTTTTTTTTTTTTAACGATGAAAGTAATAAAAATGTTTTTTATGTCTAAGGTATTTTTGTTTTGCTTGCATTTAAGACTTAGTAACTATTTAAAGTTAATTCATTATTAAAATCTATATTTTTATCATTTAAAAAGTCTTTTTAACATTGTGAAAAATCTCCTGATTTTTGAGTGTCATAGGTTGGCAAGTATGTAGTGGTTTTAGATATCTACTTTGGGTCGGACAATCAGTTCCTTTACTGCGCTCTTGCTTTCTTGAGAAAAATAAGGGAAAGTGCCATGTCTTTTAAATTTAGAGATCCTTGAGATCTGCGATAGAAGGCTTGAACTCTATACTTTCACTTATTAGTTTCTTGTACCAGCATGCTAGGAGATGGCTTATAAAGGTATTTTTTGGTAAACAACCAGACAATCCTTTTTAAGCAATTTTTGTTGGGTAGGCGAAGACATAATATAAAACACTCTTGTCATCTACTGCTTTCAATGAGCTGTGGTTATACGAGGGCCATCCAGGAAGTAGATTACGTTTCCGTCTGTGTCCGCTAGGGGCGGGGCTAGCGCGACCATCTTGGGGTCAGAGCGTTGCGCAGCTCAGTCTGCATCTAGCCGTGCTAGTGAGAGGTTCGTGCTGTGCTCCGTTCAGATACTGTGACGGTTTGAAATGTCTGCGTTAATTGAAAATCCCGCGAGGTGCGCTCAGTAATAAGGTTTCTGACTGCAAAATACTGTAAACCGATAGAAATCTATCGGCAGCTTCGTGAAGTGTATGGGGACAACATTATCACTGAAGGTGGAGTGCGTCAGTGGGTCATAAGATTTCAAAATGGCCGAACCAATGTTCACGACGAAGATCGAAGTGGGAGACCCAGCATAGTGACCGCCGAACTTCTCGAAAAAGTCGATGCTAAAGTCCGTGAAAATCGAAATGTCACAATAACGGAACTTTCTTTGAGTTTTCCACAAATTTCGCGAAGTTTGTTGCACGAAATCATCAGCGAAAAGCTTGGTTACCACAAGTTTTGTGCAAGATGGATTCCAAAAATCTTGACAGAGGACCACAAAAATCAGCGAATGGCTGCAGCGTTGAACTTTTTGGACGCTTACCATAAGGATGGTGACTCTTTACTCGATCGCATCGTTACTGGTGACGAAACATGGGTGAAACATGTGAACTGTGAAACGAAATTGCAATCAATGCAGTGGGGGCACACAAGTTCTCCCCAAAAACCCAAGAAATGCATGCAAACAATGTCGGCAAGGAAGATGATGGCAACTGTTTTTTGGGACAGAAAAGGTGTAATTTTGGTGGACTTCCTGGAAAGAGGCACTACAATAAACTCTCAAAGGTATTGCCAAACTCTCCAAAAACTCAGAAGAGCAATTCAAAACAAGCGCAGAGGAATGTTGAGCTCTAAGATCTTGTTGATTCACGACAACGCCCGGCCCCACACGGCAAATGTCACTCGTAAAGTTCTTGAATCTTTTAAGTGGGAGTTGTTTCCTCATCCGCTGTACAGTCCCGACCTGGCACCGAGCGACTTCCACCTATTCCCAGCAATGAAGAAGTGGCTGGCTATGCAGCGTTTTGATGACGACGCACAGCTGCAAGAAGAGGTAACGAAGTGGTTGAAGGCGCAGGCGGCCGAATTTTTCGACGAAGGAATTTCCAAGCTCGTACATCGCTACGATAAATGCCTTAATTTGTATGGTGACTATGTAGAAAAGTAGTATTTGAGTGTGGCTTTCATCTGTATATAATAAAATTTGTTTCCTATACTTTATTTTTTTATTCCAAAACGTAATTTACTTTCTGGATAGCCCTCGTATTTTGAAAAATTGTTTCCTTAGTGTTATCTTAAACTGTACCTACTAAAAACAGAAGCACAACACCTTAGAACCCCCGATTGTGGCCATATTTTGAATAATTATAGGACCTTTAAAACGGACATACATGAATTGTTTGCAAACTTATAAAGGATTCTAAATGGAATGCACAATGAATCTTACTGTGGCAACTGTAACTTAAAACCAAAAACTGCCAAGAACACAAAATAAATATTAGAATGCAACATTGTCTTTCTACCATGACATGTTTACAGAAAGTTTAAATCGCCTAGAACAACAGTTCTCGAACATTCCAAATTTTATTCTCTCTAATTATTCAATAAAATTCTGCAAGAACGTATCTGAGGTTTCCGATATATGGGGTGGCACCCCCCCCAGAAGAATAAATAACATCAGGAGAAATCTGACCTTGACACTTCAACCACCACAGGTTGCTTCATCAGAACCTTTCTTGGGTATTTTTGTATATTTTGGTTCTCATCCATTATTTGTTTCGCAGAGACCCCAAAGGAAGCTCTATAGTTTGAACTGGACTCCTAATTACAGTATTTTAGCTATAATCAAATTCATTCATAATTAATGGAGCTCAAATTATGGTGACCACAGTTTTTCTCTTCCATGAGTATGCATGCAAAATTTTGTTTGAATCTATTGAGAAATCAGATATGCTGATTCCCATTAGGCAAATACTGAATAATCTATGGATTCGTCTACAACTATAGGATTTTGTAACTCTTTTATTTATTTATTTATATTTTATTTTTTTGCAAAGGGTTAAGGGAGAATGGAGATTGCTTAGTATTTTTTTTTTTTTAATTCAATGCTGATCTTATTTGTAAACCTGGCATCTACATATAAATAAAAGAACAGCAAAGTGAAAAATAAACAGCAATGTGATACAGTTAATTATGATTTGCTTCAGATTCAAATGGAGGCAAACAAAAGCTGCAGATAATTATATACCTGATACCATTTTGAATGTGACTGCTATACAATACCTTCCAAAAATAACAATAAAATAAAAGATTCATCATCAGAAGACAGCAACAGATAGTTTGCAGTATATCCACAGGTACTGGACAACCAAGAGGTTTCATGATTTTGAAAAAGGAAGTTTATACTGTAATATCATCAGCCAGCAGTTGCTCATTAATGCTGAGTTGGATCTTTCAGAATGCATGCCGAATGTGCCATTCTAAGATGAATTTATTTAGCAGAATTTCCTTATGCTTTGGCTGTCATCCAGTCTTGATTTTCACCTAAGTTCGATTACTACTAAATAGGACCATACTGTTTATTGAGTAAAAAGCTATGTCTCATAATCTTTCCCCTAGCACTTAATAATTTCTAATGTTACTGATGACTGCTGATAGCAGATAATGTCTGAAAAAAAATCTAATCAACTATTTTTAATGAATTTGAAATCAATGATATTGTTCAAATTTTTTGTACCAGTGTTTTTACTAACTAATGTGTACAATGTTTTTTACTAATTTTATCATCCAAAAATTGAGAGGGGGAAAATTACGCAAATAATTAAATTTCCAAAGGACACAATTATAGTAAGAACATAACAAATGAAAAGTAGGCATATATATAAACCATAGGTAACTATCATATTATTCATAAAAAACTACATTCCAATATGAATACATAATAAATATTAAGATAGCCTCATTTCTACTTTCTTATAACTTGAATCTCATCCATTTGTATTGTTGTTTCTGTTTCTCCTTAGGCCTCAATCTGTCCATAAATAATTAGAGAAGGAGAATGTGTAGTTGACTCAGGAAAATCACAGAATGAGTGTCAGTTGGTGCTTTCCTTATTATGATTGTCTATTTCTTGTATTAAACTTCTTGTATTAAATTGGCATTAGATTCAACAGTAAAAAAAAAAAAGGCTGAACATGATCTATGCAGGGAGTTTGTGTGGGTTTGTTTTTGTTTAGAAGGCAAAAACAATCACTATGTGGACAAATTGATTTTAAAATTTAGGGAAGCTTGTTCTCTGAATGCACTGAAAAAGGGGAAAATGATATGAATATTTAAAAAATTTTTAAAAACCTGGTCTTAAAAATTCAGAAAGAAAATACATGAGAAAATGTTATTTAAAATAATGTGAACTTGATTTTCTACTTATTTTCATATAGTCTTATATACAAACACTCATACAGTGTCACAAACATATTCTGTACTATGTCATATATATAAGTCTTCTGTAATTAGGCAGAATTTGAGTGAAATTGATGAGCTCCAAGGTTGTGCATTTCCTTTGTCTTGTCAGTACAGCTTGGAGTAAAGACGCTAATAATACAATTTCACACACTGATACTAGCAAATTCCATGAAACAAAACAAAAAGCTTCTATTTATAAAGTAAAATTCCAATTATTAAGACCTAACTTTATTTACAAATATTTTCTCTCAGAAAAAATTCAATAAAATTATTTTACAAAACCAGAGAAGAGCAAGAAAATTCAGTTTGGCAGATACGCCCATATTTCAAATGAAACATATTTTACATAATGGAAAAATAGCAGTGCGAGTGATTTTATCCTTTTCTGGCTATTGTAATGCCCGTTATTACAATGATGTTATCTTCAGCAGTTTCAAACTTCTGAAGCATGTTTAACTGAATGTTCTTTAAATATTTCATTTGTTGAAAACTGCAGTGATTCTAAAAACCCCTATTTCATGATGTATAATTCTGATTCACATGGACATCCTGTAATGGAGACTGCAATGATGAATGAACTGTAAGAGATGACCTGTAAAAAAGAAAAAAAAAAAAAAAAAGATTTTAGTTAAAATTCTCAAAAAATATATTTAGTTTATGATAATATAAAAAGGACATGATTGTTATTGTTACCTAACATTTATTTAACTTCCAATGATTTGAACTGCAAAATCTACATTATGTTCATCTATTAAGTACCACTATTTTGATTATAAGATACTGGGAATGATTCCACAAAATGCAAGATTTAAAATTCATTGTTCAATATTTATTAGGCCCTTTAAAGTAATTCTCTCCAACTCCAATGTATTTATGCCAACACCTTTCCCCCCAATTCTTGAAGCATGCTTGAAAGTCATTTTCATGAAACTCTTTCAGGAATTGCAGCAAATTTCTATGCATTCAAATACTAATCACAACATGGCAATTGCAAAAATGAGAAATTCACATGGTGCATATTTGGTAAATACAGAGCTAGTTACAATCTGCCGAGTTTTCGGTCAACATTTCACAAAAACAATAGCAGTATAAGTATGTGAACTGGTACGAAATTCATGAGTTAGAACAATTCAGATATTTTTCAATTCACACAAATGCCACAAAACTCATACATATTTTTTATTTGGAATTTGGCCAGTTGGTAGAAATTCATAATGCATTATATTTGCAGAAAACAGTCAAAATTACCATATTTTGGAGTTAACTGCGACTGATTTTTTTTGGTCTTGCTTTATCTTTAAGTATCATTCACCTAAATGTTGAGCTTCCCCCCCCCCCTAAAGTGTAGACCCACATTTCATCAACAACTCTAAGGCATTTAAAGAAAATTTTGCTTTGAGAATGCATCTTCTGGCTACTTCAGCATGCTGTGTTTCGGGGAAAAATTCAACATTTTTGGATAAACTTGAAAAAATTCAAGTGATAAGGAATTCTTTAGCTGATAACGCTAGCTAAGCACTAAATTTAAATTGACATGCTGGTCATTAATTAAAATAGATGGTCTAGCATAGCCTGGTTCAACTTTAACAATTTCTTCCTTGAACATTTTATAACACTAAAAAAAATTTCATTTTGATAAAGTTCTGCAAAGCTTAAACCAATATTTCAGATGATTCTGTAACATAAATTTCATTGCTTACACTAAATTATTTTCTATTAAAAATTTATTTGTAATGATTGTAATTTATTTGTAAAGAAAATGAAATGATTGTTGTCAGATATTGATGAAAGTTATAACAATTTTTAAAAAGTCTTTAAAAGTGATTTCTTGTAAGTGCATATTTTAAACGAATTATTCATAACAAATTTTTTAATTACACAATGTTGTGTGTGTGTGTGGGTGATTATGGCAAAGCCTCGAGGGCTATCTGCCTAAGGGAAGGGATGCCTTCGTGGAGGACTTTCTAAGGGAAACCGGCTCGTATACACGTTACACATGGGGAAAACCACGAAAATGCCCATGCAGCCAGCCCGTTCGCGGGATTCGAACCTCGGACCGAACTACCAGTGTTCAGCGACTTTACCGCTCGGCCGCTCGTGGGCCCTATTACACAATGTTGTACAATGTGTATGTATGTGTATATGTATATACATACATTCATTTGAACATTTCTTGTAAATATCCATGATTAAAACTACTTTACCCCCCTTCACACTTACTCCGCTTTTACGCTCACATTTCACCTTGCACTGTATCATTGTTACTTTTTTCATGATCTACAGCAGTGTTTCTTAAACTATGGGTCGCAACCTCTAGCAAATCGAAATTCTGATGTTGTGAAAATTCAGTTCGATAGATGAATTTAAAGAAACTGCATAAGACTTTAAAGAAATTATATTAATTGACATTAATGAGATTAGACTTTTAAAGACATTACATTAATTGATATTAAGGAGATTAATTACTTGTAAATACAAAAGGAATTTGTAAAGCTATCTAGCGATTCAAACTTACAACTTGAGTTTTCACAAAAAAGCTTGATGAATTCTCACTACTTCTGAAATGGCATTAAATGTTCTTCTCTAATTCAGCAGCACATATTTTTATAAAACTACTTTTTCAGCTTTAATGTTTGAAACCAAATGCCATTCAACGCTGAAACATGTTGAAGATGCTTTATGCAGTGTAAAATATAGCACCAACGTTGAATTTGTTATGTAGCAGAAAATAAGTACATCTGTCTCATTAGAATTTTCTTTTTCGTTTCCTTAAAATAAATCCCAAAACTACTTCATTTTATATGTATATTGTTTACTAAAGCAGAGAATTATGTAGGGGAGGCTATTTATTTTTATATCTTTATTTTACATTTAATATCTGGGGTCACAATTGAAAAAAGTTTAAGAAGCCCTGTTCTACAGGTATATTAAAAGTTATGATCATCATTTCTATTACACACTGTATGCCATTGCATATGCTGTGGCAGAAATCTGCACATATCATGTAGGTTTATTACAACTACTGTTTTAGGAAATCTTTCAGTGTTCCCTTCTGTTTCCATATTGTGCAATTGTAATGAGTTTTAACTGATAATATGATGCAGTGCAATTTTAATAAATGCCTAAAAATATTTTATGCTTTTTCAGTTAGTTCCCACAGATTACATACAAAAGACTTCTAACATATCACAGTTGCAATTACAGGTGGCAAAATAAGCAGTGAACTGGAAAAGGTGGGAAACTATGCACCACATGAATAAATAGGCAGATGATACTGGTGACAATTTTCAAAAAAGTGTTATTTACCAACATTCAAATAAATTACTTCAATGAAATTAAACATTATATGTATTTCTTTAGATAACTATATATTAGTGAATTATGATTCAATTGGCACATTAACCTGCAACTGTGGACACTCACCTATTATGAGTCATGTGTGAACGAACTAGGTTGCCTTCTGCTAATGCAGAAAGAAGGGACAACTCTCCAGCAAGGACAGTCGCACAGATGATTCTAGCAAGCTTTGCTGAATTATTCCCTGGGTTTTCTTCACAAGGACCTTTCACTCCCAGCATCTAACATTAAAAAAATCAAAACTTCACACATTTAAAACTCACATGTTTAATAATGCTACATATAGGTAGGATTACTAATCTATCTGTATTTTAAGATAGCCAACACAGGACATTTTATGAAAAACTAATTTTAGTGCTAAAGAAGGCCTTAAGATTTTTAATTGAACTTTATCACATAAATTACAGAGACTAATTTTTTTATGTACTGAAGCCATTTAATCAGCAAGAAGCATAAAAATGAATCAGCAGGGTGTGACATTTCCAGTTCTGCATTAATAAGAAAATTTTAATTCATTAATAAGAAATTTAAACTAAATTTCTTAAAGCCTTATTTATTATAATGAATGCATGGGATATTTTTATCCCAGACCCCAAGAAAAAGTTAATACAATAAACTGAGGCTAAGAAATAAAAGCAAATGTAAAAGTTTAGTACTTGATCAACAAAAATAGCCAAAATATTAAAAAATGGACTGCATTTTTCAGAAGGTCTATTGCAAAGATGTAGTTTTTTTTTTTTTTTTTTTTTAAATTATGGGAAAGTACGCTATTGGCTATCTCTTTAAAGGAAAGAATGCTTTCAAGGAGGACTGTAAAGCGAAACAGGCTCGTTTCTGTTACACATGGACAAAACAATGAAAATACTCATGCAGCTAGCCCATTTGCCTGGAATCAAACCTACGTTGAACTACCAGTTTCCAGTGACTTTAGTGGGTACCTTTTAAAGATGTAGATAATGCAAAAGTGTATAATTGAAATTGCCCACTAAGGTCACAAAATTTATCTGGTTTTACCTTTAAATACCTGCATCTCAGTAAAATCATTACTTAGGTTTCTTCTATAATTTAATATTTTTTACTAATAATTATTCTCTATAGTCAAAATTTTATATTTTTAAAAATAAAAAGGAGAGTCTGAAAAATAAAATTAAAACAAGAAGAAAGCATAAGAGTGTATGAAATAAGGCATTAACTTGTTCTTGAGGGGTTGCTACTATGAGATAATTTGACAGCACAGGCATGTTTTACATGAACAATTTAATACTGCCAAAAATAAAATCAACAAAATTCCTACAAATCAGATATTGAACTGTTGATAAATGCTCGTGTCTAAAAAACTCATGGCGAAAATCTTATCAAAAATGCAAAACAAATTAAAAAAATAATATATGGTCTTTAAAAAATAAAATAATTAATTAGCAAAAAAAAATAAATATAAATCTAATAATCATATGCTTGATTCAAATTATCACCATTTCCTCAGCAATGTATCACTTCGATAAGAAAACCATCTGCACACACCACCACACAGGATTAGATTACATTATCCTCAGGAATGTATCAAGCCCTGGTTTTGATGGAAAAAATAAATGCATGAACTGTTTGGACACAACACCGCCTTGATTAGACCACTATTTCCTGAGCAAAAGCTCTGGATTTAATGAAGAACCGTTTGGACACTGGATTATATAATTTATTATTGTTGTGTCTATGCCTATTCAAACAATGCCATGGGCAACGATAACAATACTGGAAATCTGCAAAATGAATCATACAGGTTTGGTCTCGTAAACAAAATCCAAATTTTCAGGAATTCAGTAAGGATGGTTGTACAATCCAAAATGTGTGCAGTCTTTATTCCTGATCAGAATATCACGGTATTAATGCCTACAGAAGCACCTAGTAATTAGCTTATTTATTTCTGTTTGGTGTTAAACGACTTACTGAAAAACAGCTTACAATTTTTTTACTAAGACTGCAATTACAACTGACCTATATTGGTATGCTTTAAATTACATCTGTATTCAATGTTTTCCAGGGAAAGGGGGGGCAAAATTTAAGGAACAAAGATTATCTTTGTGGGTTACAGTTATCGAAACCAAAAAGGCAGAATTTGTTCTATAAAGGCACAAATGCCAACACTAAAATACAAAAAACTGGGAGGTTTTTGTGCTTTGCAATACACTGAAACATTTAAAGTCACTTCATAATTCATAATCTGTGTTTTAAAACCAATTATAATATAATTTTGATTAAATATATTAATTAAATAGGTAATTAATTATTTAAAGTTTATTTTATGTTATGTTTTCTAGCTACCTATATCCAGGTTGGTTAATTTTCTTAAAATTTAATAATAATAAAAAACCAGTAAGGGGGAACTTTTTAAAAAAATCAAAATGATTTTAAACACAGTGAAAGTAAATATGCACAAAATTGCATGGATAAAACTTAATAATGCACCATTATTGATTTAAAGCAAAATGAAATACAAATGTTTAATGACTAAAATACTATGCAAATATTAAACAAAAATTAATTAAATCTTCATAAAATGCTATACAAATCTCTGCAATAGATTAAAATTATTCATATTGAATAAAAATTAACCAGAAAAATTATGCTGACACTCACCTGGAAAGAAAGTTTGATTAGCACAATTTAAGCGTAATTTAGAAAAAGCAATCTCATTACATTTGCATGAAAATACTATAATAACATTTCTTCTTTCTTCAAAACTTAAGTGATCAACAATTTGTCTAGAATTGCATTTGAGAGACATTATCTAAATTTAGCTAAATTAAAAACCGAGAGCTTTAGAGGTAACTGGAAGATACGAAATATTGTGAGTCTCCCAGCTTTACCCAGAGTGGCTGGTAGTTTCGGCAAGGTAATAAACAAACACGGCTAAAAAAAAGTTTTGTGAATATCAAGGTGTCCTGCACTCTTGCCAATGGCTAAAATAAAATTGTATGCATATCATAAAAACATGAGAAAATTAAATACCTCTAAACAAGATGACTGAGCTGGCAGGAAAGTTCCTCCACCAACAGTTCCAACTTCTATGGATGGCATTTTTACTAATAATTATTCTCTATAGTCAAAATTTTATATTTTTAAAAATAAAAAGGAGAGTCTGAAAAATAAAATTAAAACAAGAAGAAAGCATAAGAGTGTATGAAATAAGGCTTTAACTTGTTCTTGAGGGGTTGCTACTACGAGATAATTTGACAGCACAGGCATGTTTTACATGAACAATTTAATACTGCCAAAAATAAAATCAACAAAATTCCTACAAATCAGATATTGAACTGTTGATAAATGCTCATGTCTAAAAAACTCATGGCGAAAATCTTATCAAAAATGCAAAACAAATTAAAAAAATAATATATGGTCTTTAAAAAATAAAATAATTAATTAGCAAAAAAATAAATATAAATCTAATAATCATATGCTTGATTCAAATTATCACCATTTCCTCAGCAATGTATCACTTCGATAAGAAAACCATCTGCACACACCACCACACAGGATTAGATTACATTATCCTCAGGAATGTATCAAGCCCTGGTTTTGATGGAAAAAATAAATGCATGAACTGTTTGGACACAACACCGCCTTGATTAGACCACTATTTCCTGAGCAAAAGCTCTGGATTTAATGAAGAACCGTTTGGACACTGGATTATATAATTTATTATTGTTGTGTCTATGCCTATTCAAACAATGCCATGGGCAACGATAACAATACTGGAAATCTGCAAAATGAATCATACAGGTTTGGTCTCGTAAACAAAATCCAAATTTTCAGGAATTCAGTAAGGATGGTTGTACAATCCAAAATGTGTGCAGTCTTTATTCCTGATCAGAATATCACGGTATTAATGCCTACAGAAGCACCTAGTAATTAGCTTATTTATTTCTGTTTGGTGTTAAACGACTTACTGAAAAACAGCTTACAATTTTTTTACTAAGACTGCAATTACAACTGACCTATATTGGTATGCTTTAAATTACATCTGTATTCAATGTTTTCCAGGGAAAGGGGGGGCAAAATTTAAGGAACAAAGATTATCTTTGTGGGTTACAGTTATCGAAACCAAAAAGGCAGAATTTGTTCTATAAAGGCACAAATGCCAACACTAAAATACAAAAAACTGGGAGGTTTTTGTGCTTTGCAATACACTGAAACATTTAAAGTCACTTCATAATTCATAATCTGTGTTTTAAAACCAATTATAATATAATTTTGATTAAATATATTAATTAAATAGGTAATTAATTATTTAAAGTTTATTTTATGTTATGTTTTCTAGCTACCTATATCCAGGTTGGTTAATTTTCTTAAAATTTAATAATAATAAAAAACCAGTAAGGGGGAACTTTTTAAAAAAATCAAAATGATTTTAAACACAGTGAAAATAAATATGCACAAAATTGCATGGATAAAACTTAATAATGCACCATTATTGATTTAAAGCAAAATGAAATACAAATGTTTAATGACTAAAATACTATGCAAATATTAAACAAAAATTAATTAAATCTTCATAAAATGCTATACAAATCTCTGCAATAGATTAAAATTATTCATATTGAATAAAAATTAACCAGAAAAATTATGCTGACACTCACCTGGAAAGAAAGTTTGATTAGCACAATTTAAGCGTAATTTAGAAAAAGCAATCTCATTACATTTGCATGAAAATACTATAATAACATTTCTTCTTTCTTCAAAACTTAGTGATCAACAATTTGTCTAGAATTGCATTTGAGAGACATTATCTAAATTTAGCTAAATTAAAAACCGAGAGCTTTAGAGGTAACTGGAAGATACGAAATATTGTGAGTCTCCCAGCTTTACCCAGAGTGGCTGGTAGTTTCGGCAAGGTAATAAACAAACACGGCTAAAAAAAAGTTTTGTGAATATCAAGGTGTCCTGCACTCTTGCCAATGGCTAAAATAAAATTGTATGCATATCATAAAAACATGAGAAAATTAAATACCTCTAAACAAGATGACTGAGCTGGCAGGAAAGTTCCTCCACCAACAGTTCCAACTTCTATGGATGGCATTGTGCAACTAATATACAGATCTCCTTTTTTATCTTCCAACACAGTTAAGCAATTGGAACTAGTAACATTTTGAGCTGGATCCTACAAATTATGAAAGAAATATAATCTCAGAATGAATTAAAATTATTTAAAACCAAAGAAGTTTTTATAATTTAATTTTCTACATTTACTTCTTTGTAAAATTTGCATTGTCTTCATATTATCAGCTAATTTTGACAGCAAAAATAAAAAATTATGTGCATCTGTGAGGTTATAATAAAATTATGTAGCACAAACAATTCTACTCCACAAGCATTAACTGGAAAAAATTGCTTTATTTCACTTGTAACTATAATGTTATTTATAACTCAGATATACACTCTTTAGTAAAAAAAAATCGAAGAACTTTTGCGACCATAAGCAAATTTGGTATGCGAAAACATCTTGATCGAACTTGCAAATGATCAGAGTTTCAAGGCAAATGAACAGAAATTGCGATCACAACGAGCATTTCTATTGCGTAATTCGCAAAGTATAAAACCAGTAATAGAGGCCGAAAATTTATCTTTTTTTTTTTTTGTTGCTGCAATTGTAATACCGTAAAGAAGTAACTAAAGATGCCATTACAACGATATTGAAGATCTTACAAGCAACTAAACGATTTCGAACATGGTTGCATTGTAAGGTTGCGTGAACTGGGTTGTCATACCGAGCAATAGGCCACCATCTGTTGCATACAGACACTGCTGTGCAAAGCTGTTGGCAGCAATGGTTGCTAGAAGGAAGTTGCTGATGAAATGAAGGCTCTGGAAGGCCAAGGAGCACAAATGTGAGGCAAGATAGGATGATTGTTTTGCCAAGCCTGAACCGCCTAAACTGTATCACTGTCGACTATTCAACGTTATACTGCAACGTCTATACCTCCCATGGTAGCATCCACCATCTTAAGGCACTTATCTGAGGCGGGGTTACGCTCACAGAGGCCTTTAAGATGTTTGCTTTTGATTCCACAACATCGCAGAGTCGTCTGGAGTGGTGTCACAGCTAATCATCATGGCTGCCACCACACTGACATCGTATAGTGTTAACCCTTTGAGGGGCGATATATAAAATAATTTAAATTGTAGTAAAATACAACTACTACTTATGGACAACTTATGGACCCTAAGGACACAGAATTGAGACTTAAAAAAAATCTACAGCGAAATCCTGAATTTTAAGAGCCGGTATATATTTTATACCGGCGCCCCTCTAAGACATTTTTTTCCAGGTAGCTGCCAACTGCTAATTTTTGTTTTTTAAATTAATTTTGCGTACTTTTTATGTGCTTCTGTAGTGATGAGTGCTTGAATATAGTTATGTAAGCTTTCTTCAATTCAATATTATTATTTTATAATATATATATATATAACACTGCATGCGTAAATTGTATCATGCTGTAACTGAACTAGTATAATATTACAAGCAGATGTAACTCAGCCGAAAATTTAAAAAATTGAAGAATGAAACGCTATGACTCAGCTGAGAAAGTATGCTGCATTTTTGAAGTTGTATTTTATGCTTTAGATAATATGTGGAAAAAATCCATGCTTCATACTATGATACGAAGAATCCCCCCCCTCCACGCATACACACTTTAGATGATTGAGGACTGTAAGCGTCCCTTTTTTATTTTTTGTTAATATAGGTTGTAATATATTTTTTTGTTCAGGAAGAAACACTGTTAAACAATTTTATTATTTGATACACCTCAAAGCTATTCTTTGGCTCTTATTCCGATTTTTAACCCCTTTGGCTTCCTAGGGGCTCCTTTTCAACTTTTGGATAAACATGGCATCTAAACATTTTGGCATCTACTACGGGCCTTAGAAATATTTTCCCTCCTTTCGACAACTGTGAAAATTTATTTCGGAAACAACCTATTTGTATCAACCAGAGGGAAAATTTCTCTAGTCTTTCATCTGAAATTAACAAAGAATTAAAAAGAATTTCCCTAAAGAATAAAAGCATTCCTTCAAACCAGCAGTTTTTGTGATTACACTATGAGATAGAACTTAAGTACATTTCCATTTTATGCGAGCTTTCCCTTTGTATGATCTTATCACACCTCACAAAGGGAAGAAGGCGTGACTCCCGAATGACAAATTGGTTGTCAATCACCTCTTTTCATTTTCCTGGCATTCTAGGATTTTGGAGAACACGAAGCAACAGGTGTCTTTCGGGGGCTAGCATGCCACATTTAACCCCCACAATTGTGTAAAGTTTTGACCCCAGATGGCAATTTTGAAATGAGTCTTCTCTTGGGAAAGGGATAAGTGCTGAAATAAAAATTTTAACTAAACGCAGACTGATGAAACTTGAGCTGAGAACACAAAGAATAAATGAAACTATTATACTTGTATTCAGTCCTAGTGCAGAGTCAGTAAACTCCTCATTCCTTCATGAACGTACTATTTAATCCTAAACGACTTATAAATTAAACATGAAAAATTATTACACCATAAACTGTTATAATAATAAAGAAATTCTGTCATGTCACAGAGTAGAAAAGGAGAAGACTGGTGCTGCCATCTATTGGCGTGGTACCCTCAGTGTGGGCGCCAGTATATATTATATACCGGTTTTAAAATCGTATAAATAATCTTTTGTTAATTATCACTTCTGACTGAAATGAAGTAAATACGAGGGCCATCCAGGAAGTAGATTACGTTTCCGTCTGTGTCCGCTAGGGGCGGGGCTAGCGCGGCCATCTTGGGGTCAGAGCGTTGCGCAGCTCAGTCTGCATCTAGCCGTGCTAGTGAGAGGTTCATGCTGTGCTCCGTTCAGATACTGTGACGGTTTGAAATGTCTGCGTTAATTGAAAATCCCGCGAGGTGCGCTCAGTAATAAGGTTTCTGACTGCAAAATACTGTAAACCGATAGAAATCTATCGGCAGCTTCGTGAAGTGTATGGGGACAACATTATCACTGAAGGTGGAGTGCGTCAGTGGGTCATAAGATTTCAAAATGGCCGAACCAATGTTCACGACGAAGATCGAAGTGGGAGACCCAGCATAGTGACCGCCGAACTTCTCGAAAAAGTCGATGCTAAAGTCCGTGAAAATCGAAATGTCACAATAACGGAACTTTCTTTGAGTTTTCCACAAATTTCGCGAAGTTTGTTGCACGAAATCATCAGCGAAAAGCTTGGTTACCACAAGTTTTGTGCAAGATGGATTCCAAAAATCTTGACAGAGGACCACAAAAATCAGCGAATGGCTGCAGCGTTGAACTTTTTGGACGCTTACCATAAGGATGGTGACTCTTTACTCGATCGCATCGTTACTGGTGACGAAACATGGGTGAAACATGTGAACTGTGAAACGAAATTGCAATCAATGCAGTGGGGGCACACAAGTTCTCCCCAAAAACCCAAGAAATGCATGCAAACAATGTCGGCAAGGAAGATGATGGCAACTGTTTTTTGGGACAGAAAAGGTGTAATTTTGGTGGACTTCCTGGAAAGAGGCACTACAATAAACTCTCAAAGGTATTGCCAAACTCTCCAAAAACTCAGAAGAGCAATTCAAAACAAGCGCAGAGGAATGTTGAGCTCTAAGATCTTGTTGATTCACGACAACGCCCGGCCCCACACGGCAAATGTCACTCGTAAAGTTCTTGAATCTTTTAAGTGGGAGTTGTTTCCTCATCCGCCGTACAGTCCCGACCTGGCACCGAGCGACTTCCACCTATTCCCAGCAATGAAGAAGTGGCTGGCTATGCAGCGTTTTGATGACGACGCACACAGCTGCAAGAAGAGGTAACGAAGTGGTTGAAGGCGCAGGCGGCTGAATTTTTCGACGAAGGAATTTCCAAGCTCGTACATCGCTACGATAAATGCCTTAATTTGTATGGTGACTATGTAGAAAAGTAGTATTTGAGTGTGGCTTTCATCTGTATATAATAAAATTTGTTTCCTATACTTTGTTTATTTTTTTATTCCAAAACGTAATCTACTTTCTGGATAGCCCTCGTATGTAAGATTCAGCATGTGTACATCATATATTTGCAGATTTTGAATTTTTTCTTTCCCTCTAATAGAATTTATTAGTCTTCCAACATGATACCTTGGGACGAGGTATATTAATTTCATAACTGAAAAATACTGAACATTCATAGGGTGATGTTGCCATTTAGAATCAAAAGCAAACACTAGACACTTACGATTATAGCTTTTGGTGTAGAAAAATTAGCATTTTTTGGACGTTAAAAAATTGATAAACAATCGGTATATATTATATACTGGTGCCCTTCAAATGGTTAAGCGATGAATCCTGTTTCACTCTTGAAGCAGACGACCACCATGTTCATATCTGGAGAGGATGGGGCCAGCAGTCCCAATCAGCCTTTGTTTTACAAAGGCATACAGCCATAACCCCTGGCGTGATGATGTGTGGCACTATTTCTTATGATAGCAGGTCATCTTTAGTCATCCTCCATACATCTTTAACAGCTCAATGACATGCTGATATCATCCTGCAGTCAGTTTCATTACCCTTCATGGCATGTCATCTCGGGGCCATTTTCTAACAAGATAATGCCAGGCCACATACGTCTTGCACATCTCTGGGCTGCCTCCATGCGGTTGATACTCTTCCTTGGACAGCAAGGTCACCAGACCTTTCACCAATCAAGCATGACTGGGATATGTTAGGCAGTCAGATTCGGGCACCACAAAATATCACAGATCTGGAGCGACAACAGATGAGAATGTGTCATAGGATGACATTAGGAATCTCTAACAGTCCTTGCCTTGATGAATTCCAAGCATGCATTGCCACAAGTGGTGGTTCGTCCAACTACTAATGGGTGACTGTGAGCAGTGAACAGGTACTATGACCTCGATTTTTTAATCATTTTATTATCTGTGTACGAGTTATACACATATTCATTTTCATCAAAAACAACCACTTCCTTCATGGTGCTTCGATTTTTTTGCAAAAGAGTGTATATTATATTGGTTCTTGAACAAGTAAATGCTGAACTAAATACAACATACACTCTGTATGCCATACACTGAACACATCAATCCATCCCTACAAGCATTTCTAAATCCGGTCCTGATAACAGAAGAGTACCAATAATACTTAGATGATACATCTTTTTATATATCACCATTATGACTTGCAACATGGCACTAAAACAATACAGTATAACCCTGATGGTACAGAGATTATGTTAGGTTAGGCAATTTGAATGTGGCAAAGCACAGGTGGGCTTCTGTATCAAAGGAAAGGGATAACTTCATAAAGGACTCTGTACCAGAAACTCATGAAATTTACATTACACATGGAGAAAATCACAAAAAATATCATACTTGCCAACCTATGACACTCAAAAATCAGAAGAATTTTCAACGACAAAAATAATTTTAAAATAAAAATATGTAGAAAGAAAAATATATCTTTTAATAATAAATTAATTTTAAATAGTAACTAATTATTATCTGAAAATAAAAATGTTAAAAAACTGCCTATAGTTTTTAACTTTAGAAAGGTTTTTGTCTTTGCACTTGAGCATTTCTTAGCAATTTTACTGCTGGGAAGCATCTTTCTAAAAATGCTGTAGCATGATCTGAAGCCTTCAGAGGCAGGTTGTGCTTCAGTAAAAATACAGAGATCACACAAACTGCCTTTAACATTTTGGTCCTTTGATTCCACAGAAAAATTTCATTTTCTTTCCAGCCTAACACACGTAGCCCTTGTAAACGCACATGTTTAAGAACATTGGCAATTTCACCGTGTGAAATCAAAAAATCACAATGACAAACGATACACATTGCAATATTACATTTCCCTTGACAAAATAATAGAAGGAAAGTCATCTGGGTACGATTTTTGAAAAGTAAATGAGTATTTTACAATTTTTGCAGACATAACTAAAGCAGAAGATTGTTGTTTCAGGGAAGCACGTGAAACTTACGTTGTTCACTGGCGAGACGAACGAAATAAACAATCTCGATCTTGCTTTGTGATCATTGTCTAATATATGCCAGATGATCCGCAGTGGAGCTTAATTCTCATTGAAGAACTGGAACTCAAATTTTCGGACTCTCATACCCATAGCAGAAATGTGCCATACCTCATTGGTTCGACATCAATATTTTTTTTTATATGCATCTAGAAAAAACAAACTTTTTTGGGAGGAAGGGGGGCAAATAATGAAGTACATAACATTTTGGGGGGCCAAGCTACATAAAAATCGTGAGAAATTTTAAGAATAAGAGAAGTCGGGAGAAATATGTTAAAAATCGTATTGGTGGGTGTAAAGTCTCCTGCCTAAATCGGGAGAGTTGGCAACTCTGAAATATCCAGTCCATCCAGGACATGGAGCCAGTCCATTTGCTGATGTTTATATAGGTCTAAATAGGGTAACTTTAATTAGAACCACCCTGTATGCATGTGAAGATGGATGCTTTCTTTCTATATTACACACCTTTTGAAATTTAGTGTACATACACTGCCAAATATGTGCCACACTGTATTCCACTGTACCACCTGTCTCAATAGCAATGATTATTTGCTGCACTTAGTTCAGTGTTATTTTGTATTTTGAACAAAATGGGAGTTAATTACTTTGTTGCTCTAACAGGGTAACACTACGTGTACACATGCTCATTACTGCACATTGGTACCATGTCATTGCTTGGGGACTACTGTAATTCTAACACCACTAATATTTATACTATAATATAATGAATTATAAGCCATTTGGCTAATTGTACAACATACTTGTTACTCAAACAATACTCATTAGCAATTTTGTGCTGTGTATCACACTACACAATTAGATCAGCGACATATAATACACATGCCACCTGTCAGAAATGTACCTATAATACAGTAATGTCATAACTTACAGATGCACTATATTGTCCAATATACGGCACACACTCCTTTATTTCCACTATTTTTAATTGCAGATGATTTAAAATACCACACTTTGAGTTACTGTTTTTATGTTTATGTCATCTCTCACTGAAAGTTTTGTGACGATTGCTATCAGGAATTTCAAGTTTTCCATAACAAAAGGCCTCATAAAGCCCTAAAATGAAAATGGAAGGTGAGTGGGGTGGGGGAAATTTTTTTTATTTTAATGCTTTTCATGTATGTTCATAGCATACGTTAAGATATAATTGATATAAAATGCATAGTACTCTAGATGCTGATATTCAAAAAAGGACTAAGATTTTTCTTAAAAACAGAATTATTTTGAATTTTAATTATCGAAAGACATTTTTCACCCTTTATTGCCAATATATTGTCTTCTTAACACAACATTTATAATTTCCATTGAAAACAACCAGTAATATACTCATTCTTCACGAGCTCAAGTTCTGCTATAAAATCTGTATGCTTGAAGAATTTTAGAACTTCTGCTATTAATGTAGTTTTATACAAATTGGTTAGAAAAAAAAAAAAGATCCCCCCATATGAGAAATTAATAAATTCTCCATCAATCAATGCTCATTCCTTAAGCTAGCTATGGCTATAGTCAATTCCGTCATTGTTTCAATTTTGTCTCTTAAAATTTATTAGAAAAACAATTTGATTTTTCAAACAAATTTCCTTCCTAAAATTCTATACCTCCCTCAAAATTTTCAGTTGGCAATTTATATCTCTTAACCCTTTAACAGTTTGACTCAGATTATCTCGTTCTTTTATGCAGGTCACTTAACTGATTGTTACTGAAGACTGCAATTTAAATATACTCTCGAAAATGAGCTTACCCATGTTTGTGTTACAATTAAGATTACATCAAAGAGCAGCTAGCCCGGATTTTTGTCTTACTTTCACCCCCAAATGACTAAGGAGACAAGCATCCCTCCAACCCTGATGGCAACGGGTAATGACCCTCAATAGCGTGGGAACAACTCTTTTTGATGTTTTATGATAAAGGCCTTACACTAGTTCTAACATAACAAGAAATTTGTTACCAGTCAGAAAGTGAAAAGAAATAGAGAAATTTCTCTTTTACAGTTGTTTAAGAAATAAAAAAAAAAAAAAGATTCTTATAAAATAAGCTTTTATTTATAACTCATGATTAACGAATTAAAAAAAAAGAAAGAAAAGTAATTTAGATACTCTTCTACTATTGAGACCAGATTCAGGAATGTATGTATGCGTCTGTGTGCATATATGTGTAAACACATACATACCTACATATATACACACATACATGAATACATACATCCATATGTACGTGGAAAAATGTTTGAATCCAGTCCCGATAACAGAACAGTACTCTAATTTATTATATAGATCAATAGGAATAAGAGATAAAATAATATTCTTTACAAAATTCATCTACAAATTGATGTCATTAATAATAATAATTAAAAAAGGGGGGGGCACTTTTGATTAATTTATAAAGGCATATGTTTTTTATATTGTGATTTGACTGCTTGATTTCGTTATTTAAGCGCCTACACCTTTATGATTCAAGATATAAATTTTACACGAATATTGTAATGAGGCTTAATCTCTTGTTACCATTAAACTATACTGTAAATTGGGGATGCACAACTTGTGGCCAGCTTCAAAATTTTGTTGCGATTTGACATATCGGTTGTCTCTAGAAAGGGTTGTGAGAAGAAAAATTTCGCTGCTTCCACCTTCATTATTTATTCTAGTAAGTTTCACCATCTGAGCGCGAAAACTGCTCTTAGTCTGTACGGCGCACAAGTTGAGGAAGGGTCTCTGGTATGATGTGACACGAGTGCGTTTGCACACATGTGCTAGTAAAAAGGAAGAGAAAAATATTTGCTGGGATCAGAAGTGCCGCATTCATTTGCTTTGCATTGTTGCACTTTTGGCTTCGCCGTTCCCTCGTTGAAAAAAGGAATGTATTTACAAAGGCATCTTCACAATTAGGTAACTGTGTTGAAGTTAGTATGGGAACCGTATCCTTAATTACTAAAAGTGGCTGCCCATTTACTGATGGCGATTTTGAAAAGGAGTGTATATACTGAGAAAGTATGCCCTGAAGCTATGAAGAAATTTAAAAACATGTGTCTCAGCAGAACAACACTAAAGAAAAATTGAAAATTTATATAATGATGTTATGTAAAATTGCTGCCACCAAATTTAAGTACTTTTCTAGCAGTTGATGAGTTAACATACATTACGTCAACATGTCAGCTGCTATTGTTTGTTAAAGGAATTCCTGAAGTAACTGAAGCACTTGTTGGAAATGAAAGGCGAACAACTGAAGCTGATATTTTATCCTCCATTTTAATTTCGTATTCTGCACATAATTTTGATACAAACAAACTTGTTAGTATCACTACTGATGCAACTCCAACCATAACTGGAATTCATAATGACATGGTGAGTCTATCATCACCTGTCATCACGCAATACTAAGAAACCAGTAACCAGAAAAGATAGGTTGAGGGAAAAAAATGTGAAATTAATTCTATAGTTTTTTATTTTTAAATAAACAATAAGCTTTATTGAAAAAGAGGATTTTAATATTAAGAATTTGGATGCAATTCCGAGATATATTTTTCTCATGTGTGTTTTTTTTACACACTCCAATTGTGGACCCAAAAATAATGAAAAATGCATTTTAGAGAATTTTATATAGTTAAATAAAATTTCAAAAAAACAAAACACATACTGCCAGTAAAACCAAACAACATAAAATTTTGTGAAAAATAAAATGGGACAGTAAAAAACATCTGATGATTTTAAAGACTTTTATAAAAATATGCAATGATTAAGGGGTTACTACCTTGAAAAATCATGGCACCAGTTAGTTTCAATATTTGGAATTTGACAATATACGTCTGTGAATACTTAATATACAAACAAAAAACTAAAAAAATAAACATGAAAATACAGATTACTTACTTGACCTGTAGCAAGAAAGATAGCAGTGACAATATTAGCAGCTTGAGCATTAAATCCACCAATGCTTCCTGCCATAGCAGAACCAATGAAATTTTTCTGAATATTTAACTTTATTAAAGTAGCTACATCTGTTTTTAAGACCTGGAAATAATCAAAGAAAAACATAAATGAATACTTTTTATTTCAAAAACAGCAAGAGAATATGTGTAAGTTTTATTACTTTAATAAGCTACTTACAATAAAGCTAATAACCAGTAAACAGTCTCCCTCAGAATCTGTTTTGGTTTATCGTGTTTGTTGATAAGTTGATTTTTTTTTCAAGTGAAATAAACTGTTTTGATAATGTGTTTTATGATAATTGATAGAGAACTGTGAGGTTTACAAAACAGTTAATTTAGTTTTTTAACCCCAATATACTGAGTAAGTCAAAATGAATGGTCCAATTTCATAGGTGCACTACGCAAAATGTAATAAATGTATTCATTAAAAATTTAAATACAGGCAGAAGTAATATAAGCAAGTTTTGAATAGTCATCAATAGATGGCACTGGAACTCAAATTGTCATCAGTGTTTCTGCAAAAAGGAAAGGGGGCAGAAAAACAATGCCTTTATAAAATGGCGACGCAACAGCAAAAAGCATTTTGTGTGCTTGAATTTCATGTTAGCAAGTCTAGCCTCAGATCTCAACCCAAGCGATTTTTTTTCTGGGGTGGGGTCGTAAAAGATCACATGTAAGTGTCATATCACAGCTGCTGTTGCCAGCATCGATACAGACATGCTGCACAAAGCTTGTCAAGAATTACATTTGAGACTTGATGTATACCGTATAACAAAAGGAACGCAAACTGAACATTTGTGAGGCATAGATTCAAAATTTGCTTATATTACCTCCATGTATGTACATTTTCAATGAATAACTTTATTGCATTTTATGTAATGCATTCATGAAATTGTGGCATTCATTTTTGACTTACACTGTACTTTCTGTTTTTTACAGGTGTCATGTCAACAATAGAATGTCATGTCAAGAAAAAAGAGCATTTTCAATACCTTCTGCTTTTTGCATTTAATTGAGGTGCCAAAGAAACTGCTTGAGACATTTGTTACGTATACAGCAAAGAAGTGATGCCCCTTAGGATGGCTCAGAATTGATTTAAGTGATTCTAAAATGCAATTTTGACCTTAAAGACATGCATCACACTGGACACCCCATTATGTTTGAATGGAATCAGTTCATTCATGAAAATCCATGCCAAATGTCAAGGGAATTGGCAGAGATAATGGAATGCTTCCACAGTACCATAGAGGATCACGTTCACTCAATGGGAAAGGTTTAAAAGTGGGGTGCATGGGTTCAGCATGTTTTGAACGACAACAACAAGCTGAGGTACACGTGCCTAAGAGAGGATCGATAGAATTAAATGGACAACAGCAATCTTAATTAAGAGAGACATATAGCAATTACTAATCAAATTTAAGAAGGAAAAAAAAAACAACTTAGTTACCAGAGCTGGCAGCACTATAATGGACTGAAAACGACAGAGAACGGCCCAACCACCGACACCGGGATTCACATCACAGTGAAGTACAGACAGCAGGAGAAAAACTCGTCCCTTTCCATCAGCTTGTAAGTTCGCCATACAGGTTTAAAATGTCTTTCGCCAATCGGCGGTTTTCTGTATACTTTTGAGTTTGTATCGCATGTTCTGCGATGCCACTGCAAAGCCATGATCTCCACTGGTTTTCTTGCCTGTCATCGGTCAACTTATGGACATATAGAGATATAGAAAGATTCCTCTACCGAATTGTTACCAAAGACAAAAAATGATGCCTGTACAGCAACATGAAGCAGCACAAAGAATGGTTTAGCCCCCCAAAAACGGGCAACACTGCAAGCAAAATAAGATCTTCACCTGCATAAAATGATATTGTGCATATGGTGGGACTGGAAAGGCATGATCTACTACAAACTGCTTGCTCAGAACCAAACAGTGAATGTAAAACTTACCCTGCAATGACTCAACAATGCTATCTAGCAAAAATGACCTGATCGGCAACATGGTGTTCTTTTGCAGCATGAAAACATCAGCCCTCACATCACCAATATAATCAAGGAAGTCATTCAAAAGCTTGGCTAGGAAGTGCTGAAACATACTTCCTATTCTACCGCCTTGGTGCCTTTCGATTTCTATATATTCCGACCCTCCATGAATACACTACATGCCGTTTTGTTCAATAATATCGTGGAACCGAAGGCCTGGCTGAATGATTTCTTCCAAGTCCAAATCCGGTGATTTCTGCTGTTGAGGCACCGAACAGCTTGTTGAATGCTGAAAAGAAGCTGTACACAACAACGGAGAATACCTTATTGATTGATTTGCTGTTCAATTCTTGTTTATTTTTGTGGAAACCCAAACTAATCAAAAAAACTTATCGGCCAACCAAATATTGCTTCTTAAATTCTTCAAGTAAATGCTTTAAGAACCAACCTTTCTAAATAAATGTTTATCTAAAAACAATTTAAATTAAAATTTTTCAATAAGCTAGAAAATATATACAGAGATTTAAATTGACCTTTCATTACATCAATAATAGTTTTTTTAAATAAATACGTTTTAACCATTTAAAGGGAACCTGTATATGAGATATACCAGATGTTTGTCAATTTATTAACCTGCTAAAAATGCTAATTTTTCTACACCAAAACCTGTAATCTTAAGTTTTTAGTATTTCTTTTTGATTCTAAATAGTAGCACTACCCTATGAATCCTCAATATTTTGCAGTTATGAAATTAATATACCTTGTTCCAAGGTATCATGTTTGAAGATTCATAAATTCTATTGGTGGGGAAGAAAAAATTCAAAATCTGCCAATATGACATATACAGACTGAATCTTATATATTTACTGTATTTCGGTCAGAAGTGATAATTAACAGAAGATTATTTATACGATTTTAAGACCGGTATATAATATATACTGGCACCCATATTGAGGGTACCATGCTAATAGATGGCAGCAACGGTGTTCTTTTCTACTCTCTGAGATGACAGAATTTCTTCATATTATAATAGTTTATGATGCAATAATTTTTTTATGATTAATTTACAAGTTGTTTAGGATTCAATATTATGTTCATGGGAGGATGGGGAGTTGACCCTATGCTAGGACTGAATATAAGTATATTAGTTTCTTTTTATTCTTTGTTTACTCCACTCGAGTTTCTCATTTGTCCCTACTAAGCTAAAATCTGAATTTCAGCACATCACTCTTTCCCAGGAAAAAGACTCATCAATTCCAAAACTGTTGTCTGTCATCAAAATGTTACACAATCGTGGGGGTTAAATGTGCCCTGTTAGCCTGGGTTTTCCAAAATCCTAGAATGCAGTGAAAATGAAAAGAGGTAATTGAGATTTAATTTGCCATACAGGGGGTTACACCTTCTTCCCTTTGTGTGATAAGGTCACACAATTTAAAAGCTCACTTAAAAATATGGGAAATAGAAATGTAGTTTAGGTCCATCTCTAAGTGAAATGGAAAAACTGCTGATTTGATTTTGTTCTTTTAGGGTATAGTCTTTGTTAATTTCAGATGAGAGACTAAAAAACACAAGAGAAATGATCCCCCTGGGGTTTAGGATACAAATGGGTGGTTTTTGGAATAAATTTTCATAGTTGGTGAGAGGAGAAAAAATAGTTCTAAGGACAGTTTTAGATGTCCTTAGAACTACCTTAGAACACCGGCGTGCAAAGTCCTTAGAACACCGGCGTGCAAAATTCAAGGACAAGATATTTTTTAGTGTAAAGCTCTACAGATGTGTTTCACATTGACCTAACTCATACCTAAGATTTCCTAGATATGAAAATATAGGACAAATGAGCAAAACCATCCAAACAAGGTATCAAATGGATAAAAAGACACTTTATTGAAAAGGTAGTTCCGAGCACAACTGGGCAGATAACATCGTCTATGTCACAGCACCAAGAAAAATCCGTTTTTTAAAAGGGTATATAAAATCACACGACTTCAATGCACCAATGTCTGTCTATCCTGAGGACAAGGTTGTCAAGGAGCCATTGAAGCATAGTACCCATTCCTCTTGTAACATAAGCCCTCACACAACTTGCTGCGAGCAATGAGTCTGTTGCTGGCAATTAGCTGTGTGCTGCCAACCGTCTCCCTAAAAGGTCCGCATAAGTGCTTTATGGGATTTAGGTCCATGGGCCCTTCAGGCCTATCTACGCAGTGAATATCTTCACTTTCCAAGAGCTCTGCAACAGTTACTGTACTATGAAGTGTAGCATTATCTTCTATGAAGAGGAAGTCCAGACTCACATCATGTCTAAACAGATGCATGTAAGACAAAACAACATTGGTACAATAGCAAGCACAAATGACTGAACCTCCCTGGAAGAAATGGAACACAGTATGATTACCAAGCATACCACCCCAAACGAGAATTCTGGCATCTCCAAAATGGTCCCCTTTCGATGATGTTAGAGGGATGATTACATGTTGTCTTCTCTTTCCAGATTTGCAGATTCCAGATTACATTCTGAATCACTCATCAGATTAAATTGGCTCTCATCCATAAATAGCACTCGACCCCACTTCTATTCCGTCCAATTTTGGGCTCCAGGTTCTACAGAAACAAGTGTTAACAACACACGCCATCCTGGTCATTGTGCATATAGACCACATTTTCACAGCCTCCTGACCACAGAAAAATATAATGTTGGGTGTCCAGCAGCATGTGCATTGCGATTACCTTAATTTCCGGAAGAAAGGCCGCATCAGCATAAATGCCGCACTCGTGAAAAATGGCGGGAAAAAAATTAAAATTACATAGAAACGCCGCAATAAATTAAATTGCGCATGACGTCGTCGTGGGCTGTATAGATGCAAAAACTCAACCTAAGTCCTGATATATGACATACCAGTTAAGAAAAATGCATGAAATGAAACCAAAACTCAAAAATAAATTAAAGGTAAGAAATGTATAGCTTCTGTGCCGTTTAGAGACATTTTCAAAAATTTTCCGATCCCTAATTAAAAACTATCCAACAAGTACTTGTACTCTAACTGATGGGATCTGTATTTGGCAGAATGCCAAGAAAAATCCATTCATGCTGAAGGGGAAATACGTCAGAGTTCGTTATTGCGAGGCAGGTGGAGTCGTGTCCGCCTTTGAAAAAAAATTGCAGAAAAGGCAGGGGTGGAAAGAGGATGGGTCCTGGAAGATTCATCGAATGGCAGAGGAGAGAGACTATTCAAACTGATGAGAATGTTGATTTGAAAGGGGGAAGAATGTTATTGTTCTGAGATCTCGTTTAGGGTGAATAAGGCATGTAGGTCCATTCAAGGGAAAGAACGTAAACAAAATAACGTTCGCAAAAAGCAACTGAGAGGTCTTTTGTGTGGGAACAGCACCAATCTATGCACAATGACAAGGCCATCCAAACTATGTACAATGACCATCATAGGAAATATTTTATTTTTAGTGCACCTAAACGACGCATGGGTAGAAACGCCACACCCGCTGAAAATTTAAGTTTTAAACACGTAAACGCCGCAGCATTTCTTCCGGAAATTACAGTATGCCCAGTATCTGACACCTGTAGGACAATTTACCAAACACCAGCAGCTGCTGTTGCTTGTGGATGGCCACTGCTGAAGTTCAAACAGCTATTTTTGCCTTGAAAATGCCCTCCAGGCTCTTGAAACAATGCTGTGAGCGATTCTGAATTCCTCCACCCCACTTCGACCTTCTTCCAACTTCCCGATGATGCAACTTGGGTAAGCCATCCAGATTATGTCTCTAGGAATGCAGTTACTCGTAAGACACGGCCATAGCAACTCGTTATCATTGAAACCAATGTACACTGTACAACTTTCACCGAATTGCTGACCTGCACTGTACATGTGCAAGCTCCATGTCCCTTCTGACACTAATTCCCCCCAATCATGTGTAATACATGTCCATACCTTACTGTACCAATCAAAAATCTAGCTTCTGATCAAATCTGTCTTTAATTTCTGCATACAACTATACATTCAATGAAGTGGAAGTGGAATTTCAAAAAAAAAAAAAAAAAAAAAAAAAAAAAAACACATACGCTTTGAAGCTCTCACTTTAGGGTATTTAATTAATAGTAAAAGCTTATCATAATCAATCAACTTCAATTTGAATATAAATCAAAATTAAGTTAATGGGGGGAAAATCACTGTTGCCTTTTAATTGAAAAATATTCTCCCCTTTTTTATATTTAAGTAACTTTAAAAGGAAATGAAAAAGTGCATATTTTTTTCAAGTCAAAACATTTTTAGTTAACAGTTATAGTTAGGAAAGCAGACCACAAAAATTTTGGTAAATCTCAACCCTAAATTTCATACCAATATCTTAATTGAAAATGTTTGAAATAGTTTCTCAGGATTATTTACATTCACAGGGATATATATTGAAAATTTTTATTTGCAGTTTTCTTTACTTCATTAAACTTTAAAAACTCGTGAAATTATAGAAGAAATGCTTTAAAACATGAGTTTCCAGAGTTTTTTTTGCTACACATTCCTACTGCAAAAAATGAAACTTCCTGTGTCCCCTTCCCTAATAATAATAATATTACCTACCTATAAGGGACAATAAGAACAAAAACATCATTTATAAAGGTTTTAAAAATCGCTGTTTCAGACATATATGGTAAGAAGAAAGAGGGAGGAAAAATGATAAATCAATGAAATGGATGCACTTGCATGTTTTTAACAAGATACAGTACAAAGTCCGTAATCCAGACGTCCATCATCTGGAATGATCTATAATCCGGACCTCAAAGGCATGAACTTTTTCTTTTTGTATGCTTTACACATGCGCGTTTAATGTATAACAGACCGTATAAGCTAGGCTAAAATTACCTTTACTGATTCTAAGGCATTTCAGTTAATGTTGCAGATTACGCTGTTCCTTAATCTTCTAATTTGATCCGGCTTATTATTTTTTGCATACTGTTAGAGCAATTCATAAAAATTAAGCTTGAACTTTCAATTATGTCAAAAAGAGTTTCCAATTCTGGAGCTGCCAAAGGATCTACAAAGTGAAAGCATGTTTCGATGTCTATCAAGTTAGTTAGTATTCTCGACACAGCAATTATAGGACTTGAACAGTGGAACTTTGTAACTGAACAAGAAATTATGTCTGTTTATAGAATTAAAGAGAAAGTATTAGCACAAAAGAATGAAGCAACTTAAACAACTTACACTGAAAGAAATGTTTAATAAAAGTAAACAAGTTTAAGTAAACAAATAAATATTACGCTTTTTGTAAATTTTGATACCCTTTAGATCATAATTACTCTTTATTTCATAAATTAGGGCTTCATATTTTTAATTGTATAATTTCTGCATGCCATCTTAATATATTTAAATTGATGATCTATAATCCAGAAAAAAACCCTAATCCGGAATCGCTGAAGTCTCAACGAGTCTGGATTACTGTATTCAGATTTGTACTGTATTCAGTTTCTGGATGGGGGGGGGGAATTGTGAAACGTAAATCACTAGCAATACTGAGTTTGCTTCAATACTTTGTCTTTAATGCTACAACTGCTGAAAATTCTTTTGTGCAAATAAGTGCTTGCAAATGGTAAGTACATTTGTAGTGATAGCTCTGCTATTCTGGGATAAACTTCAAGCTATTTCACCCAAAATAATGGCTAATCCATTGTTTAAATACTTTTATTACACAAATTAGGGAAGTAACATTTGAATTCACCAGTGAGGTGCTACAAATGATTTGATATTATTCTTGATGTGCCCTCCTTCCAGGATCCCAAATAATTTGGGAAAACAAGATTAATTTCAGGCTAAAATTTTAGGTACCCAGAATTCCAACTTATCACAGGGTTGCCACTCAAAGATGAGAACAAAATTCCAATCTGTCCACATAGTGCACGTTGGTTGTGCTGAGAGGTAAATTAATAATGGTACCATTTGAAAACACAAAAATTTGCCAATTACACATGACTTATATATAATCCCCAAAGCATTACTATTATAAACTATTATAACAATAATAGGAGTTATTTCTCCACTAAAGATTGAGATTAGAATCTGCCCAATCTGGATTAAAAAATGTATTTTTTTGGAGACACTTTGTGGCTTAAAGAAAGAAATCTATTTAATGAAATTTTAAAATAAATTCAGGTATTTTATATTTAGCAGTATACATAAGCAAAAGATATGTGCATTAAATTTTGTGATAGCATGTCATCATACTGCTAGAATTAGTTTCAGGATTATGACAGAGAAAATTGCCTGAAATTTTAAAGTATTATTAACTAATAATAAATAAATTTAGAGGGAAGAAGCCACATTAAACCCTTAACTGCTGCAGGCCTTGCTCAGCCGATATATGCCTTACTTGGTCAATGCGTTAACTGCCCCGGGTGTGTATGTATATATATATATTAAAAATGTTATCATTTGCTTTGTGCGGATACCAGTAAAATTATTCACAAAGCTTTGGAATGTAACACCACAATGACCTTGACAAAGAATAAAGAAGGATACTATTTCAGAGAAGATGGGGGGAAGGAGATTGGAGGCGGGATGTTTCTGAAACGGTTAAAATAACAACTGCACAATTATTGGTCGTCTTTCTCTTTTTATTCTGCCTCTTCCTTTTTAATTTATTTCATTACTAGTTTGTAGTAGGTGCTTGTTTTTAGGAATATGGCTGACAGTGAAGACTAATGACTGTGCAGTTACTGCTCATGTTTCTGTTTGAGTAAAACATATTTTTTTATTCTGTGTCTTTCATTTTCGTTTACTTTGTTACTACAGTTTAAAGTAGGCGCTTTTTTTAGGAATATGTCTGACAGTGATGACTAATGACTGCACACTTATTGCTCATGTTTCTGTTTGAGTAAAAAGTACTTTTTTTACGAATAGGTATGACAATGAAATAGAGGATTACTTTCCATCATCTTCACAATCGAACACCTCAGAATACGATATTACATCACATGAAGAGGATTGCAACTATTCCCCAAAGATGATCGACGCTGGGTATGACTTAATATGAAAAACTTGCTTATGCTGCCTCCACACTTTCTATTTAGGTGTACTGATTTTACAAGATACAACATTGAAACCTGATACTACACTTTACTCGTCTAAAAATAAATTGATCGAAACTCCATTTTGGGGGATTTTCTTATATTTACATCTTTTTTATTATACTTTTACTTTAAACATTAAATTTTGTATTTTAATTTTTCTTTTATTCTTTATTTTGTGAAAGTAAACAGTTTTTAGACAGCAAACCATGCACTTATTTTCTCCCTAATACATCGCACAACTACGCGTTCATGTGTAAAAACGGATGGCACTGGGGAGTGAATCTTGTACATTTTTCGCAGCAGTTAAGGGGTTAAATGATATGAATAACATTAAAATAAAGTTACTTACTTAAAGTACTTACAAATACTGAGTTGAATGAAATATATTACTACACGATTTAACTACTACATATGACACTGGCTTCCAAAAATCCAGCGCAAAATGCAAATTAACAATTTTTGAAAAGTGAATGTTTGAAAAATCACTGTGGATGCAGATAGTAATAAGCAAATACTTAATGTTACAGCCAATCACAACTGACTGTTTGAACACATGCGAATTTGGCAGTCATTGAAGATATTAGCATTCTAAAGGATTTTAGGAGGTATATTTTTTGATGATCTTTGAGTTTTCATGGCTTAAACAAAACAAAGGGCAGATAGTAAGGGCTACTGAGCAATCAGATGCATCAAAGCCCGAGAGTCAAAGAAACATGTCACTCCTTTAATTGGCTTTGATCATTCAACTATTTCTTGAATATGGAAACAATTCCAAACATGTCAAATAGTTGTCCAGACATCTGTGCCAGTCAATGAAGGGTTACCAAATAGAATTGACAAGTGACCTTCACAGCTGTTACACTAAGGAATATGTAACGTCATTTGTTACACTTGTCACAATATCTGACAGCATTATGCACTGAAGACTACATGAAAGAACTGCACACTTCAGTACCAAGGTTCTGTGCTGCACTAAAGTATTGTCAACATCTCTGCTCGAATGCCTCAGATTGGTGCACCATCCTGTTCACAGGTAAGTCCAGCTTCGACATGGAATTAGATAATATGAATTTAAGTGTCTGGACAGAACAAGACGTACAGAATCAAGCTCAGAACAACTCGCATACAGAGGTGGCAGCACAGTGTGGGCTGGAATTTCAGTGGGATATCACTACACATCTATGACTGCAAGGCACCAGCACCAGGATGAAATTCTATAACCCACCCTAAAACAATGTTGCAGCAATTGGTTCTCATTTCTTCCTTTATAGATGATAATGCCATTCCCATTGAATCAACAAGTAAAGCAAGGGCATTTCTTGTATGGAGGGGCTACAGTACTCTCCTGGAACCATTACCATTAAATTTACACCATTGGAAATATTTCGGGTTCCCTTGGGAGTGCTGTTTACCTCCTCCAGCCAGTCTCTAATAAGTGGCAACTGGCCTAATTAAGGAATGGCCATTACTAGCATCTGCAATGGTTGATCCTCTCACTGAAGGCATAGGCAATTGCAGCAAAGTTTGTGTGAAGGTCTGGGGTGGTTTACATACCTTTTACGTTTTATTTGTTTCTAGCTCTAAACATTAAGATGTTAATAACCTAAATATGACATCATTATATAATTCACAGAAATTAAATATTCATCTTAACATAATGTTCATAATGTTTGTTTTCTTTTATAACACACATGCATATATACATCTGCCACCTTCACATGCAATTTGGCATTAATCAAAACTTTGCTTTTCCACTGTTGTTTATTTTACCATCACAAACTTTTGGAAAACGGCATATATTCAAATTTAAGTAAATATATATACAATCAATTTTTCTTTTGTTTATTGATTTACAATATTTCTTTTATTTATTTATTTTTTTTGCTTCTTTTGTAATGCAGTGCAACCACATCTACCATAACCAGCCATGTGAATAAAAGAAAAATTTACTGCCTTATAAAATTATCGGATTAGAGAACACTATGCACATGCATATTCCACATGCTGTATGTTCCTGCACATATATGTCTACACCTGCATATTTCTACAGTTATATATTATGCTTAGTATATGGAAATGACAGGAGAAAATATATTGAGGGAAGGTTTTTTTTTATTTCAATTAGAAGAAGAAATATGCACCTGGTTATGAAATACTTGTGAAAAATAAGAATGAAAACCAAATTCGGAGGAACACCAACTAATTATACTATAACTTCTTGCATATATAAAACATATCAGGTTAGATATTGTAAAGTTAACAGACTCAAAAGTGTTTTAAATATGGTAAATATGTTTGCAAAAAATGTAAATGATTTTATACCTGTAAAAAATGCAGTAAGCAATGTAGTATAATTTTTAATTATAATGATTATTGAGTTTTTATTTCTACTAGAAAGGAGAAAATAAATATTCATTAAATTATTATTTCAAAGTTACTATTATTACAAAGAAGTATTAAATGATACTTCCTTTCTAGAATCAATATTACCTACATTCAATCAAAAAAATTAAAATTTTTATCTAAAAACCAGTCTTTAGCCAGTTACAATATTAAAAGATATCAGTATATATTTTTTTTATTTGCAATGGTGATCAATTCAGATTTTTTTTTTTTTTTTTAAATTTTGTATTGAGAAATAATACATTTGAAAATTACCTCTCTGACTACTTCAGCTGGGATTGTTGCTCCACACACAACGTATTTACCCCGTCCTTGAATCCTAAAATTATTAGAAATATATCATATATACCTCAGAAATGTCCCATTTCAATATATGCCCTAAACTATTTTTGAACTTATGAGGAAGCAGAAATAGTTAAATTACAAAACAAAATGCTACATACCAGTTGATAGCTGCTGGTTTTTTATCAGTACAATAATTTCCACTAAGACTTATAATTTCTACAGAAGGAAAGATTTCACACAGCTTGTTAAGAGCTTTATCTGCCCCCTAAATTGAAATAACCTTTAATTAATTATGACATTTTAAAGGCTATAAATACCAAACAGCAATATATAATAGATTAATCTGCAAAATATAGTACAGAAAGTTTATAACCACAAAATAAAACAACACATGCAAAAACGGGGGTAGGGAAAAATGATATTAAAGGATTAACAAAACTGGTATTGGAATATTTCACTAATTTCAAATTTACTGACAAAACATCTAATTGGCATTGGAAAATTTTATTAATTTCAAATTTACTAACAAAATATCTATGTTCTTCAAACCGAAAATTTTAAACATCTCTTAAGTTTGACTGATATGAGTCAAAGTGGTTAAAGTTTAGCTGATATGGAATATTTAGGCAAAAGTATTTAACATTATCTTTAAGTTATGTGATACAAATTATTCCTTTTCTGTAGAATGGAGCTCAATCTCATAATTCTTCCAAGGTTCCCACTAAAATTCAACTTTTATTTTTCCTCATTTTCTCTAGACAAACAGAACAATTTCCCTGACTTCAAAATGTATTAATTATCAAATTAAGAATAATTTTATGCACTTACTAAAAACAGCAGATATGTACACCACATGACTTCCTTGTACGGAATATTAAATTATACGCATTTTTTCCTGCACTTTATTTAATCTTCATTTCTCGAATTTCGTTAGAGATATATTTCTCATTTAATTCAGTTCTCACTTTTCGGCAAGGCAAAAATACATAAAAACTCAAAATATTTTCATTAAAAATTGAAAGATTTAGAAAAACGTGAAACATCAAATACAATTAAAACAATCAAAAATAAACAATTTTTACAATTAAAATTACAGTTTCTAGTCAAAAACAAACAATTTGGCCAGCAAGCATGAAGGCAGATTTTTCGGTGCACAAAACTAAAAGTTTCCTTTTGGTCCTACTTACCAAAAAGACACAATGTGCAGAAACTGAATTCACTATTCTGCTAAGTTTCAAATGTACACAAAAATGGTCACTATGGTAAACAAAAATTAGGCTTAGCTGCACTTAAACAACTTTTAAATTGTTTATAATTCTACAATTATTGCATGCAGATTAACTAAAGGAATAAAAACCTTAACCGGAAGATAAGAACATCATAATTCAATCATTTTTAAAGCAAAAAATGCACAATTTACTAAGATATAAAAATTAAAAAAACTGAGCTCATAGAGCCAAGTAACAAAGTGGGTATATATTATACTTTTGGTGCGACTAATTGCAACCAAAAAGGGAGGTGCACAACTACATATTATAGCAGTCCTGCATACAAAATTTCAAAGTTCTGAGGCTATTCTTTTTTGGTCATGTGAGATACATACATACGTACAGATGCCATGGAAAAATCTCTTCTGAATCCATTTTAAATCAGTTTTCTAATTCGTTTGGAGAAACATAGTCCTTTATTCTGTCCTTACATATATATGTCACACAGAAACATGGTTAAATTGCATTCAATAGTGGTCAAAATGGATATTTTCATTGAAATATAGTACCAGAATTTTTCGTAATTACAATACTTCCTTTATTTTTGTACAAGGAAGTAAAAACATTCCTTTGGGATTGAAAATAACAACAATTTGTGAATTTATCAAGTGATAATTAAACTACTACATCTCAATTTGTGAAGATGGGCACACCAAAATGGAAGCCATGTGGAGTTGCAGTGTGGAAAAGGTCCAGTAAAAGGCCTTGGCATTAACAAGTAGCTCTCTGCTTTAGATGAGACAATACTGAAATATTTTGTTTTATAGTTATCATTTAAAACATGAGTTTTTATTATTGGAGAGGACTGATCCATAACAGCCCCCACCCCAACTTTTTGGAAAAGTTCCGATTATCCCAACATTTCGAAAATTTTTTACATTTTCACCTTGACTACGTTTTATTTCCTAGATTTTCCAGGTGAGGAGGAAATTTGTCAAAATGTTTTCCAAGACCAATGCTAAAGCATGCTTATTGCTAAACTTTGCTTTTTTAAATCTATTGCCCGATTTCCACTGAACTATATCTGAAGCAAATACTAGATCCGTCAAAGATTAAGCCGCACTGTCACATTTTTCTACTGAATTTCTTCATTAGAAGGTGGCCATATTTATGAGTGACACGTCACACACTTTTTCACAAAGTATCACATTCTAAAGATTAATAACATAAATCATGAAAAGCAGCAAGATATGCATACCTTTGATAACATATTCATTCCCATGGCATCTCCAGTAACAGCATTGAAGCGCAAATAAGCACAACAACCAGCAATTTGTACGTCTATTCTCTGAAGCCTCGCAAATCTGAAAGTTAATTATAAAACATAATATGGAGAGAAATGCAATATTTTTAAAATGTACATTTAAATAAGCACTGGTAAGAAGGGAAAAAAATGAGTTAGATTATTGCCTAGTAATTTAAAGGATTTTAAAATTAAATAATATATAAATTCAAAAACTTACAGATTAAAAGTTAACAATTCAATGAAAGAATCAATCATTATTTTTTTTAAATAAAAGATATTTAAAAAATGCATAAAATTTTTATTTATCTTTTCAAGTTATATGTCTAATACTTAATATATAATTTCAGAATGAATTTGCTAATAGTTTTGCTACAGTTTAAAAACTTGCCAAAAATCACATATCTGAAATGGGATGTTCAGAAAGCAATGCCCAATGGTTTGGTTTATTAGAATACGGCAAAGCACTTGAGGGCTATCTGCCTTAAGGGAGAGATGCCTTCGTGGAGGACTTTTTAAGGGAAACTGGCTCGTATACACGTTACACATCGGGAAAACCACGAAAACACCCACGCAGCCAGCCCGTTCGCGGGATTCGAACCTCCAATGCCCAATGGAAGGGGTGACATTATTCTATCACAAATTCAAGCTATGCAGGGACTTTTGCAGTTAATGAATAAAGAAAAGATTTATGTATGTATGCTTTCCACTAGATTTCCTTAGATACGAGGAATTCCACAAAATTTTCAGAAAAGCAAAGACTATAATTCCATTCTGTTAATGTGAAAAATTCCTGCAGTAAAAAACATCACCTCCTTTGAGATGTTAATAATATCTATTTTTGTCAAAGCTAAGTGTTTGCTGCAAAGAAAATTAAATGTAACTTGAACAAAGAATTTTTATTTCAAAGACTAAAAGAATTTTACTAGAAACTGTAACAAAGAATTTTTATTTCAAAGACTTATACATGCATTTCACTTTTCAATGCAAAATTACCAAAATACTGAAAAGCACTTTAATGTTTGAAGAAAATTTTAAAAAGAAATAATACAGAACAGCAAGTTACATTAAATGTTAAAATGTATGATTCAAAATCAGTTTTAATTTTTCCCAGAACATCTGTAAACATGGAATTTCTCCCTGCTCCTTTTAATTTGAGTTACTCAAAGTTTGACAACACAAGCAGGGTAATAGTCCTTACGTTACAACAAAATTTCATCATTAAATTTCATTTTGGATACAGAAAATATATATAAGAACTAGAGTGAGAAATTTAGAAACATTCACATGATATGGGAAATAAATAAAGAAGGTACTCTTCTGCTATCGGGGATCGCATTCAGAAATGTAAGTGTGTATGCATGTGTGTATGGACGTATTTGCAGATATGTGTATATAAGGTACACTTATATAGGTACATATTTATATATATATACATGCATAAACAAATAACATCCAGACACACATGCATATATACTTTTCTCACTTCGGTGCTCACATCAGAACAGTATCCTAGATAACAGGGTTCGTACACTTTTCTGCACACGGAAATTAAGGACTTTTAAGGACAATTAATGAAAAAAATTAAGGACCTATGAGCAAATGGGAACTGAACAAATTCAATTAAAAATACTATCTGTGCATGAACTTCACTTTTGTAATACTGTCCAAGAAACAAAAGTAGGCAGCATTACTATTAAACATAACTTAATTAACATAATTATTAATAAGTTATAGAATAAAATAAAACTTTATGAAATTTATCAAGTAGCATTAAATATTTTACACTTATAATAGTTGGACATATTAGAAAGAAGATAAGTGACATTTTATTTACATTTTACTAACAGTTAGATTTATTAAGATTGTTGTTTGACTTCTAAATTAATAGTTAGCTTTATGTTGATTTTTTCTTTTATGTCTCATTTTGCCACATACTTTCTCAGTCTAGAGGTTTAGTAAATAGTAGGTAGATTTTATGCCAAGCAGCATAGGTTAAAATGAGAAGTAAAATCATAATCAGCATGATTTGTAACAAAAGACTGGCTGTTGTCACCACTGCTGCTTGTCTAGAGAGAAACCTGCTGATCAGAACAAACCTGAAAGGCCTGATGTAGGCACGGCTGGCAGGTTTTGAAAATTAGTTGGGCTCTGCCTGATGCAGTTAGTGTCGTAGCTTCGCATAGAGTTCCAGAGGTTGAAACCCAGTTAATATACATTAAGGTTTCAATAAGCCAATAAAGCACCAGAAGTGATCAGTTGCTTCGTATTATTTTAAATTTCACTAGATGCGAAGAATAAGTTTTATATTAATTTTTACATTTTTGTGTTTTGTCTTGTGACCACAGTAAGGATTAATGACAGGCAATAATTTGCTTTATTACGCAGATAATTTTTAAGGGTAAGCAGTTAGTTATAAATAATTAAATTAAGTAGTTAGATAACCTAACTCATTATAGATTTACATGGCCACTATTAAATTTATCTTTTAAAAATATTTGTTAAAAAGGCAATGTTAAAATCACAATCTATTAACATGCCACAGTTTAAAATATATGTAATTTATGACATTGATTCTTAAACGATACTGGCCCACCAGTGGCCGAGCAGTAAAGTAGCTAAACACTGGTAGTTCAGTCCGAGGTTCGAAACTCACGAACGGGCCGTCTGCATGGGCGTTTTCATGGTTTTCCCCATGTGTAACTTGTATACGAGGCAGTTTTCCTTAGAAAGTCCTCCACGAAGGCATTTCTCTCCTTAGGCAGATAGCCCTCGAGGCTTTGCCACAAACACTTAGTCTTAAACAATACTAGAATAATTACACATTACTACACATTACTGAAAGGCCTGATGTAGGCACGGCTGGCAGGTTTTGAAAATTAGTTGGGCTCTGCCTGATGCAGTTAGTGTCGTAGCTTCGCATAGAGTTCCAGAGGTTGAAACCCAGTTAATATACATTAAGGTTTCAATAAGCCAATAAAGCACCAGAAGTGATCAGTTGCTTCGTATTATTTTAAATTTCACTAGATGCGAAGAATAAGTTTTATATTAATTTTTACATTTTTGTGTTTTGTCTTGTGACCACAGTAAGGATTAATGACAGGCAATAATTTGCTTTATTACGCAGATAATTTTTAAGGGTAAGCAGTTAGTTATAAATAATTAAATTAAGTAGTTAGATAACCTAACTCATTATAGATTTACATGGCCACTATTAAATTTATCTTTTAAAAATATTTGTTAAAAAGGCAATGTTAAAATCACAATCTATTAACATGCCACAGTTTAAAATATATGTAATTTATGACATTGATTCTTAAACGATACTGGCCCACCAGTGGCCGAGCAGTAAAGTAGCTAAACACTGGTAGTTCAGTCCGAGGTTCGAAACTCATGAACGGGCCGTCTGCATGGGCGTTTTCATGGTTTTCCCCATGTGTAACTTGTATACGAGGCAGTTTTCCTTAGAAAGTCCTCCACGAAGGCATTTCTCTCCTTAGGCAGATAGCCCTCGAGGCTTTGCCACAAACACTTAGTCTTAAACAATACTAGAATAATTACACATTAAAAGCTACAAAACATGTGTAGCAACAGTACTCAACAAAATATTTATGCGTCTTTTTAATTTGAAGCCTTTGCAGACATTCTGGCTAATTTATATCAATTTCCTTCTCTTTAACCCTTTGATGGTTATGAACGAGTTCAGCTTGCAATCGAATCGTGCTTCATAATGCACGCAAACAAGTTCCGCTCGGGAGCAAGATTTTGACCGAAATGGTTAGTAACGAGCACTACTCGCATAGTGAAATTTTTTCCCAATAAGCGCTGACGAGCTGACTTCGTTCGCCATTTTTATTCTGCACTGATTGTGTTTCAAAGTAATGCTACTCGCGAAATTTAGTTAGTTTTACTGTCTACAGATGGCAGTACGAGTTCCATGAATTTCTTTGCATAATGAAGGTGGATTTTTTTTTGACCTTGTTCATTTTATACGTATTTTGGCGCGGTTTTTAGGGTGTTTGTACAGTAAAATGGCTCAAAAGCGAAAGTTAGATAGGTATGATGATGATTATGATTGTGATACAGAAAGCTTATCAAGTTTTGAATCTGATGAAGACTTTGTTCACAGTATTTCAAGCTCAGAAGACGATTCAAGCGATGAGGAAGATTTTTCGAGTGTTCGACAGTGGTGTATAATTGATTCAAGTTCTCACGCTCCTAGCCAATTTAGTTTCACTGGTGATGTAGGCATGAAAGCTTGCGTGACAAATATTTCTGAAATTCTCTATTAGAAAGAACCTACTAGACGATGTGTGGTATGTTGCAGCAAAAATGATGCTAATGGAAAAAGAATTCGCCGTGAAACACGTACGTATTGGAAAGACTGTAATGCCCCATTATGTGCAATTCCATGTTTTAAAGTATATCACACACAAAAAGATTTTTAGGTAATTACTGTATTTATACTGTGCTTCATAAAGTTTTACATTAGTTGTATTTATTTAGTCCTTTCAATTTAATATTTGTCTTATATTTATAATTAACTATTATTATTTATATAATTGGTTATAATCATTTATAATTTACTGTTTAATAATTATTTTAAAGTACGTAAAAACTGTTATTTATGTACTACAAATACTTTAAGAAATTTTTAAAACGCGCGAGGCGAGCTATCTACGGCATCGCCAGAGAAAGGTGACATTTTCGGAAGAACGGCGGGAGAAAACAGCTGCCACTTTCGACTACTGTTTACTCCTAATGCTGCGCGAATTAAGTAAATGGAAACTGCTCATTTCCATAACTGTCAAAGGGTTAATCATCTTTTCTAACAATTAGAAATTTGTTTACAATATGCAAACCAGTGTTCTCACTAGTTTCTGCATGCTTTATCTCCTAATTAATTAGTCTATCCACAATGTACCTATGAGGGTTTATTTGTTCTGATAAAAGTTAAATAATCCAAAATCCCAGACAGATGTGCAAATTATCGCTCTGTGTTAAAGCAACTACAAAGGTTTAAATAAGCATCTTATTTAAAAAGGACTTACAACATAAAGGCATGTTCTGATGCTAACAAAATCAATTACAATTACAATTAAACAAGAAGCGTCAAATTCAAACTAAAAATGTAGACTTGGTGATCAAATATTATACAACTTAAATTTAATTTAAGCTGGCTCAGTAACCCAATCTTCATAACAAATTCAAATGTCAGAAGTGATAATGCAAAGACGAATAACTACAAATTATCAGAACTGACAGGAACTAATGCAGCGAGTATGTGGAGATCAGAAACACACTCTGTCTTGCACTCCATACGCCTCAGTTTAAAAACTATCTAAGCAATTTGCATTCTGGTGAGAAAACGGAAATAGGAAATTACAGTAAAGGCTGAAATTACAAACAACTGGGTAATTTACATAATAATAACTGTACATACTAATAGCAGTACATATATTTGAAGAATCTTTCTCCAGCACGTTTCCTTTTCATTTTAGAATTTAAAGATTTCTATTACTCTAAAAACACTAAATTTAGAAAGCATATAAAAAGCTGCTAATTTTATTTCTTTAGTAATATGAACATTCAGAAGCAATATGAAATATATATGGTAAGGGCTGGTTACAGAGACGGTGTGGCAGAATTTTTAGAATTAAGTGATACACCAAGAAACAAAATCTAGAAATGGCAAAACCTTTATAATTTAGAGGAGGCACTGGAAGCAGAATTTAGAAAGGCAATAGGCAGCAGAATTTAGGATCTGCAGAGATTGCATCAGGTGAGAAAATGCCCAGCCCTGTGTATGATGCATTCAGACATATAATATGAATCATTTAAATTGTCAGTTTTCAATTTCTTTAATAAAAAAAAATTCTTTCTATAATGCCTGTCCTTCTGATAAAAATAAAAGCATTTCTGATATTTTCCATGCCTGTGTCTAGTGAAAATTAGAGAAAGTAAAGGGAAGATAAACGTGTTAAGAAAAAGATTCTAGTATCAGAAGTAAAGCATTCAAATATTATGTTTTCTTTGTTCTTCCAGACATTCTCCAAAAAGTAAGAAATTCATTGCAAACTTTCTGTAAAATACATCCATTATGTGATGATACCATGGAGATATTTTTCATTTTGCCACATATTTCTCGAATCTTCTACAATCGCGGGTCTATAAATCTTGCCTTAAAATTCTTAAGTAAGTAAGTATTAGTAAGAAATACACCGTAAACTTTCTTCAAAATACATTTGTTACGTGTTAATAGCATGGAGATATTTTTCTGTAATTTTCTAGAATCTATGAATTATGCCTTCAAATCCTTCAAACTTTCTAAGCTGCAATGTCTGAAATCCTAAAGAAAAATTTTGTAACAGTTTTTACTGTTACAAAATTTTTTGAGAGAAATATTTTGAGAAAAAATATCAAAAGGAAAAGGTGTAAAATTAATTTTATAGAGAAAACTGAATATTCTGAGAATTCTGAATACTCTGAGACAATTCCATGGGAAAAACTCTTACCATGAAAAAATTTAAAAAGACATTTTAAATTACGAGGGCCATCCAGGAAGTAGATTACGTTTCCGTCTGTGTCCGCTAGGGGCGGGGCTAGCGCGGCCATCTTGGGGTCAGAGCGTTGCGCAGCTCAGTCTGCATCTAGCCGTGCTAGTGAGAGGTTCGTGCTGTGCTCCGTTCAGATACTGTGACGGTTTGAAATGACTGCGTTAATTGAAAATCCCACGAGGTGCGCTCAGTAATAAGGTTTCTGACTGCAAAAAACTGTAAACCGATAGAAATCTGTCGGCAGCTTCGTGAAGTGTATGGGGACAACATTATCACTGAAGGTGGAGTGCGTCAGTGGGTCATAAGATTTCAAAATGGCCGAACCAATGTTCACGACGAAGATCGAAGTGGGAGACCCAGCATAGTGACCGCCGAACTTCTCGAAAAAGTCGATGCTAAAGTCCGTGAAAATCGAAATTTCACAATAATGGAACTTTCTTTGAGTTTTCCACAAATTTCGCGAAGTTTGTTGCACGAAATCATCAGCGAAAAGCTTGGTTACCACAAGTTTTGTGCAAGATGGAAGGCAAGAAAAGGTAACGAAGTGGTTGAAGGCGCAGGCGGCCGAATTTTTCGACGAAGGAATTTCCAAGCTCGTACATCGCTACGATAGATGCCTTAATTTGTATGGTGACTATGTAGAAAAGTAGTATTTGAGTGTGGCTTTCATCTGTATATAATAAAATTTGTTTCCTATACTTTGTTTATTTTTTTATTCCAAAACGTAATCTACTTTCTGGATAGCCCTCGTATTTACATAGCTATTTTGCTTTTGCTAAAACTGTTTCGTTAATTGTGCTTTAGAGTATTATACCTTGCTTATTTTGCAGATTCAAAATATTGTATAATAAATGGCCAAAATGGAACTTTACAATATGACAGCAAAAATTAAAAACGTTTTATTTTAATGTTATTTTTTAAACATAATTTCAATATCTTACCACTATTTTAATGAAAATTATCCATCGAAAAATTCTCAGATTTCGAAATTAAAACTTTTCTACAGAAACTGATCTTAAAATCGCCAAAATGCTGATAAGTCGCCGAATTCAGAGCCGTTTAATAAAAGAATTCACGTCCCGAAAAGCCAAAAGTTGTTTAAGAGCTCTTCATTAGAAAAAAATGAAATCATTTTGAAATACTTATGCTGCACTTCTTTTACTATAAAACTCGAAAATCAAACGATTTATATTAGAAATAGGAACGAATTATAACCCATTCAAAAGATAATATCTGTCAGTTGAATCACCGAAAAATATTCTTCCAAAATGTTAATTCACATTCAAAATAGCAGACGTAGAAAGAAAGAAAGAAAGGGAAAAAAAAAAAAAAAACAGAAATTTCAGATGATTAAAATTAAGGACCTTCTACTGATTTCGGCCGAAATTAAGGACTTTTAAGGACCAAAAATCAATTCCAAAAAACTTAAGGACTTTTAAGGACTCTTAAGGACCGTAAGAACCCTGGATAAGTTCAATGTAATAAGAAGTTATAATGAATGTTTTCATTCGTTTATTATTCATACTGTACAAAGTTATTTTCTCATACCTTATAGGTGTTAATGCAATTTATTTATAACAGTAATTGCAGAAAACGATACTTGTCAGAAACGTATCTTGGAAGTCTATAGATATATCAAGGAACTGGCATTATATCTGCGAGATCTCTATGTGTTCTGTAGAATCATGCAAATTCATTCATAGCTCTAATAGAAATGGAGTTAGAAACATTTAATGAAAGTTCACACAGATACTGAGAAACTGGTGTCGTATTTCTGAGTGCTCTTTGGAAACACACGTCTTAAAAGCATCGGCATCTCTGATTTTTTGGTTTCACTTACAGTATTCAGTTAAAATCCTTATAGGATAAGCCACATGTTTACACTCAAAGTTTTAAGTAAAAAATATATCACTCAAAATTTATCTTCAGTTTTAGCATAATTTATTTCTCTAGCAATGGACTATCACATTTTTTATCAAAGACTTCATAAAATAAATTATTTGGTGCAATGCAGTTAACTAGGACTAATGCAGTTAACTAAAATAATCTGAAAAATTTTAAGCATTTGCAAAATTAACATGTTGACTGCATGCATTTGAGGTTTGCCTGTGGCACCAACATGAATTTTTTATTACATGATGTATATTATGTTGAAATATCATCTACAGCAGATAAGGTGAGTTATATAATTGTGTTAAACACATTTTTCGTAGGGAAAAGGTTACAAGTGACCCCCGAGGTGCTGTAGACTTGGTATTAGCAATTGTTTTAAATTGTTGTGCTTCAGTTGCTAAGCAACTACTCTGATTTATCAGCTTTATCCAGTGCATTTGTTAGACTCTGCCACTTTACACAAGTTTTTAATTAGCTCTTACAAATATGGCTTATTATTATTATATGTTATATTATTGGTCAAGTTCTTTATCCGACAATGCAGTTTTACAAAGACCCTCCAAGAGACATCGAAAGCTATCAGATGAGGAGGAAAGTTCTTCTAGTAGTCAAACATGATGAGTCCTTCCAGAGTGCAATGGCACTGAATTAAGTCAGACAGCGAAACTGAAGTTGAAGATGGCATACATGAAGAGCTTCGTGCCAAAATGCATAATCTTTTGGGAAATCAAGCCAAGATCACATTTTTGAATTCGAAAGGAATCAATACGTGCCAAATGGAGATTTTTGCTTGAACAGAACCGCATAGTTTTTATTTTCTATTTGTCATAGATGAAATAATCCAAATGATCACAAATGAAACAAACATGCATGTGCTTTGCAAAAATATCAGAACAGCAATTGTATCATCTAGATCAGTCACACAGAACAAATTCTAATAAAATAAAACATTTCTTTGGTCTCATTATATGGATGTGACTGGTGCAATTGCCAAAAATCAATCTATGCTGGAGTAATAATGAAGGATATAATTTATTCTTTCTTCGTACAGTCATGTCAAGAAATCGATTCGAATTACTTTTGAGGTTTCATTTTAATAATAATGAAAAAAATCTAAACAATAATTTAAAGAAATTTTATAATCTACATGAATTATTGCACATGGATATGTCATTAGTGCCATTTTGAGACCACACAGTATTTCGCCAATATGTAAAACAAGAACGTCACAGATATGGTATCAAAAATTTTAAATTATGTAGTGGGCCATGATACACTCATTCATTTCAAGTCTACATGGACAAAGACAAAAATACAAATCAAATATCTGGAAACAAATCGTTTGAAATTGTATTATCGCTTGGTAAAGATATTTTAAGCAAAGGTAATACTGTCTGCACAAATAATTATTACACAAGTGTAGACCTTTTTGGAAAATTCATTACAAGCCAATGCATTTTGTGGGTATGCTGTGAAAAAAGCGGCGAGGCAATCCAAAAGAAGTAGTGTCCAAAAAATTAAAACATGGAGATCTTATCACACGAGAAAATAAAAATGGTAGAAGTCTTAAATTAGAAAAAATAAAAGGGATGTGTTAATGCTATCTACAAATCATTCCACAGAAAAGACCTTGTTTATATGAAATTTGGCATTACTTTCTTCAAACAATTATAATAACAATGGCATTATTTAAAAATTTATCAGTAACAATATTTACTCTATGTATTTTTACTATTGGTTGCATTGCCAGTGAACCACACAGCACTGTAGATAAGTTGAGTTCCGGCCACCAGAGGAGCCTCCCATGACAGTCAATGTGTTAAATATAAGGAACATTAACAAAATAATCTCCATTCTGTTGCATAAGTACTCATCTAACTTAATAGCTTTGAAAACGAGAAATGGCAATTTTCTGAAATTTTAAAGTTAATGCACGCTGAAAACCAAAGCCAATTAGATATTCTTTAATCACTGCAAATTAACAAAATCTAGAATAAAAGTTACCTGCTAGTAGAATCAAAGGCTGCTTTCAAAAGCTCAAAATTTTCTTTCTTTTCAATCCATCTTTTTATATTCCTAAACAGAAGCAAAAAGTGAGAATTATTGAAAAATATTTGAATTTAAGTACTCTGAGAAAAATAAAGACCAAGAAATTTTGCTTGGAAAAACTGTACATTAATTTCAAATACACTGCTTAAAATAGTAATCGTGACTTGGTCTTCAAAAAGAATAAATGTCAAACCAACCTTATTGTTCACTGTACTACCAACTCAAACAATATGAAAACATTTTTAAATAGTCTTTTCATAATCACATAAATTTATGGGCTCTAAAAACAGCCAGAAGGGGGATATCTAGCTGCTTTAGAGTTAGATTAAAAACTGATATTACAAATAATTGGCAGGACAACCAAGAACATTTCTCACTGTTAATTAAAATCCTTAATTAGCCCTTTACAGTTTCTAATTTAACTCTATTGGGAATATAATTTATTCTAATAATAAACTACAGTTTACGTAATCATCTATCAAATTTATATGAAACTGCGAATCTATTAAAAAATTGCTTATGTTAGGGAAAAAAAAAAAAAAAAAAAATTTGCTAAAACAGATCCCGCTTTATTGCATAAACTCGACTGTTAATTGGAAATGTATGCAGCAAGTAACCATATACTATATAGAAGCAGCTTCTAACACACACACAATCCCCCCTCCGATTTCCAATCAAAGTTTAGTTTATTATGGCAAAGCACACTGCCTTCGTTGAGGATTTTATAAGGGCAACTGGCTTGTATATATTGAACCCAGGTCAGAAACTATCAGTACTTACAGATTTTACAGCGTGGCCAGTAGTGGGCTCAATTTCAGACAAAAAAAAAAAAAAAATGCCACAGTAAAATTTTAATGTGGAGCCAAATCATAACAAAAATAATTTCGATTATTCTTATATGCTCCCTGTATAAACAATATGCAAACTGCATCAAGGAATAAATTACAAATGACATACCCAGCTTCAGCTTCTGATGGCAATCTTATAACTGGTCCCCGAGTCATGCCATCTGCAAGTAATTGGCTATTGACACCTCCTGATAGCTGAAATGTAAACAATATCTTAATAAAAAAACATTTTTCAATAGATTTGAAAATATGCCAAATATTTTGGGTTAATATAGTCAATGCTGTGATAGGAAAAACCTCCCTCCCAAAGACTACTTGCAAGAACTATGCTCCTAAATAGGGCTTAACTTCTGAAATTAGACATACTGGAACCTTAAGTAAAGGCAATCAGAAAGAGTAAAAATAAATAAATTAAGAATGTAATTAAAAGAGTATTACATTAAACTAATGCATCTTAAAAACAAAATAAAATAAGAAAAATTGAACGATAACATGGAAAAGTACACTGAGAATATAAGAAAAATTCTGAATATTTTTTGTTCTCAAATAAAACTGTTTCCTTATTTTAGCTCCCAATTCAGCTCAACTTCCTTGGTCAGATGGCTACCATCCATATTCCTTTTCCTTGAAAGAGATAGCATTTCGCTATGTGGTGATCCTTCAGGTGCTGAAGCTTTACTGTGTATTTTGTTCTTCTGAGGGAAAGTGAGGCATAACTTCAAAAGATACATCAATTTCTTAAATTGCTAAAAAGAGTGTTGAGTTAATAATACAATTTCCAGGCTATACTGCAACTTAGAATGCCGTACTGAAACTCATTTTACTTGAGCTTCAGACTATTCCACTTGGAATTATCATACTATTCGAAAACTGAGATAGGTTACAGCTGAATTTAAGCTCTCCAAAAGTAACAATTTTTATACCAACATGAATTACATCAAATGACAAATAACTCACTGCTAGAGCTCGACATCCACGATTAGTACTTGCAACTAAACAGCCTTCTGTTGTTGCCATGGGGATGTACAGCATCTCGCCATCCAGTGACAATGGACCAGCAACTCCGACGGGTACAGGAACGTAACCAATGACATTTTCACAACAAGAACCCATTACCTACAAGTATAAAAAAAGTTTATGACATTCAAATACAAACATTTTAAAAGAATATCCATTATCACATGTTTTACACACATATCCATATATTTCCAAATAAAAACTGAACAGTATTTCTGCTGCAAAAATTCAAACCAAACTAAAAAAAAAAAAAAAAAAAAAAAAAATGTATAAGCCAAATTTAAAATCTCCCTATAAGTCCAGCTATATATATTTAAAAATGTTCAAATAATGCAAACAATCAGTGTATAAGTCAAGAGAGATGATTTTGGTACAATACATTTTCTTTGGTGAACTCTTCCGTCCGTTCAACATGCAATGCGCAAAAGAAGCTGGAAACTTGTTTTGCCTTTCTGAAAGACAGTCTGATTGGCGCTTCAAAAATTGGCTCTACACCAGCTGCCCGAACAACGCGCACGATACATAATTCGCCAAGAAAGTGATCGCTTCCAACATTACCGCAAAAATAGCTTTTTTGGGAATCGCTGTTTGAAATTCCCTGATGTTTCCAGATTTTGACTAAAATATTTAAATTCATTGACTTTTACCTGACCTTTCCCGGTAACGTGACAACTACAAAATAAATATTTTCAAGCTATAACAAATTGAATTTTTGCGAAAGAAGTACACAAAATTAAATACAAATATTACTTGATTAAACACTGCTTGAATGAATCCTCATATACGAGGGTTGAAACTTTAATAATGGCAACACAGCTGAAAAAACACTACGCAACAAAACCAAAGAATATCGCGTATACCACACGTGAACTACATACCTACCTTACCTCTCAGCAAAAAGACTCGTCCTGCCTACGTCACGCGCATGCGGAGTGACGCGAAGAACGAATCCTTGTATTAGCTAGCGGTCTAAAGTAAGTGTTGTCAAGATGTTTTCAAAACAAGAACAATGATGTTGAATAAAAATTGAATGTGCCAGAGGTCGTATAGCACGACAGTGTCATCAAGGGCTTCAAGAGGCTTGCGGGGAATCTTCAATGCCTTACAGAACCGTAGCAAGATGGGTGAAAGCATTCAATGAAGGACGCCAAAACGTGTCAGACATGCTGCGGCAAGGTCATCCGAGTGTCAGCGATGCAGACGTGAAAGCTGTTGCCGCACTAACGGACAGTGATCGCTGCCAAAGGATTCGTCAGCTGGCCAGACAAACAGGATTAGCGCGTACGACTGTGCTGCACATTCTGAAGGAATGCCTGTCCATAAGAAAAATTGCTTCACAATGGGTTCCACATCAATTGACGGAAATCCAGAAATGGCTACGATACGATGCTGCCCGAACCCACCTGGAGCGCTATGAGTGCGAAGGAGACGCTTTTTTGCGCCGTATCATTACGCTGGATGAGACTTGGGCCCCATCGTACCACCCAGAACTGAAACACCAATCAAATGAATGGCGTCATCACGGGTCACCACGATGTTCGAAATTTCGTCAGAACCCCAGCAATGTGAAAGTTATGGTGATTCTCGTGTACGACTGTGATGGTGTCATCCTAACGCATACCATTTCCCGACAGCAGACCGTCACTGCGCAGTATTACTGCTCATTTTTGCAGCACAATCTCCGACCAGCTTTGAGAAAAAAACGGCGACACTTTCTGCAGAACGCTTCTCTCATTTTGCATGACAATGCTTGGCCGCACGCAGCGCAAGCTGTGACTGATTTGTTCAAGCGATGGGGCTGGGAAGTGCTTTACCATACTCCCCAGATCTAAGCCCTTGTGACTATGACTTAATTCCTAAGATGAAGGAACCACTTTGTGGCACTCGCTTCCAAACTGTTCCTGACATACTTGCGGCAGTAGACCGGTCCATTCAAACTATCAACAAAACAGGCGCTGCTACAGGTATTGTGCGACTTCCACATCGTTGGAAACGGATTGTACACAATGCTGGCGACTATATTGAAGGGCTGTAAAACATGGTGACATGAATCACTTTTGTATTCCTTGTAAATAAACAGTTGCCACTATTAAAGTTCCAACCCTCGTAAAAATTTCCAAATGTATACAGTAAATTAATACAACTTAAATCATATGAAACTTAATGAGAACATTTACAAAGGTCAAGAAAAAAATTCATATGAAATAAAATTTAATAGGAAAAATTATGCTGAAAATCATTACAGATGGAAAAATTTTGCCTAACTTAAGTTTTATTAATTCAATAAATTTCATTTATTATTGAAAACATTTTCCTAAAAAACCAGGAGATTTGGTGATTACAGGGAGATGTGATGAAAAACTGGGATAGCTGGCAGCTATGTAATACTACTGCAAATATTATACAGATACCTATCATTTTCAAACTGCATGCATAAGAATAAGATGTTACATAAAACATAATCTATAATACTAATTTACAGAACCTTTAAAGATCTAGAAATATGAAATAAAGTAATTTTATTTTTTTCTGGTTATTAGCACCCTCTTGAAACGCATTCACAAGACAATACCTCTTGAAACGTATTAACAAGACAATATGCTATATTGGTAAAATAAGCAACTCATGACGTCACCAAAATGTATTTATGTGGCACTCCAGGTATGCATGCACAAGCAGTAGATGACCACATGGCAAATTTCCATTCTCAAATTCAATGGTGATTAATATTTCTATTGAATAAGTGCAATTTTTTTTTTTTTTTCCCTTGAAAGCAATCGTAAAGACCATGAAGTTCACTAGTTGATGAAAAGCAAATCATTGCATTCTTCAAAAATGGCACTTTGCCCAACAGACAATGCAAAAATTTGCATCCCATGAAGTTGCACTTTACAAATGAGCAAATTTTGTGCACTATGCCAAATCTGTGCAATTCCCCAATGTTCAGTTAAGCAAAAACAGATTGCTATGTACATGTGGAAAAACAAATGTGTGCACTATTCCAAATGTATGCAATTCTGAAAAGCAAAGCCAGGTTGTTAAGATAGGCAGAACAACAGCACCTCCCCCAAAAAAATCTATACAAGTACCATACTATACTTTTTTTTTTTTTTTTTAAATTTTAATTTGCACCTACAAAAATTTTATAAAAATTTCCGCCATCACTTGCTTTAAATATATATTAGTAAAGATAATACAGAAACTTCCAGATCTGAAATGCTTTGAATGCTTCTGGAATTATTTGGCAAAAAAGAGGCCTACAATTTTTAAGAAGAGACAGTAATTATTTGTAAACTAAAATTATTTATAAGAATTTCTTTACAGAAGTAACAATTTTGTTAAAGACGTCTCCCCTTACACAATTTAATGGTTCATTGCTCTTTTATGGAATTCTTAAAGTGCTGCTATTGCTACTATTTTCAAAATCACTACTGCCTTTTGCATAGTATCTTGGCAAAAAATTAGTTGCCAACTTTTTGGAAAGGATGTGGATAATCAGAAAGATTTTATTTTCATTTAATCCTGCTTTTAAGTAGACAATTACCATAAATAAAATACTGTAAAATTAGAGATTATTACATATTTTGTAACCAATAAAATATGACTTACCAATTTATAATCATAATCTGCATATGGTAAAGATTCTAATATTTCACCTCGTTTTGCAAGTTTACTGAGCAGCTTGCGTCGTATAGAAACACCTTTTTTCGGATTATTGACAATAGTTTCCAGTTTATGGGACTGTATAATTCTCTTCTCTGCTAACAAAATTATTTCATCTTCAGTCAGACCTATTCCACCAACCTGCAATACAAGGTACAAAAAAACTCCTTTACAGATTAAATGAAAAGTACAGAGCTTATTTTATTTTGATTTTAACACTTTTCTCACACAGTTCTCTGATATATCAAGTTACTACAAGGGACAATAACACAGTTACCTCAAAATTAATTTAAATCTGAGAACAGTTAAAAACACACGAGAAAAAGGAATAACTTGCATCATGATTAACAGAGATATAATAATTTACCTATATTTTAAGAGTTTAGTCTCGAGAATAAGTTTATTACGATACAAAACCCATATTCAAGATGAAAACAACATTAGAAATAACAGAAGAATACACATTCATCAGAAGTGAAGAAACTAAATTACAAATTGCATTAAAGAACAATACTTACATGCCAATTTTAATTCTGCCATTTGAGTTAATATCCATATAAAAAAGTCAATTATAACTTTTGGTTTCATATTGCACAATGTTTATGTATTGTTGCGAAATGTCCAGGCGTAGTAAGCTTTACTCAAGCAGGTTTAGGGTTGGCATAAAATGGCAAGGGAAGGCAGGTTTGCCACATTTGGCAATATGCCATGCCATACGTGGATAGAGAACCTTCTGGAACGAATTCTTACTGCTTTAGCCCAGAATGTTCTCGAACACAAACCAAAAGCTATATAAACCCTGCTGGTACGCGGAAAGTCAGTCAATTAGTCCGATCGGAGTCCATCGAGTTGATAGTCAGTCAGTGAGTGCCTAGTGCCAAGTTGGTCGTCGAGTGCATCCAGAGAGTCTCTTAGAGTATTGCGAGTTAGTGAATCATCAAGTTTGATCTTAGAGTGCGTTCAGCTCCGGGAACGACTGAACCGAGGAGTTGGGAGCTCTAGTGTATCGTTGGGTGCATCGTGAGTTGTAGCATGGAGAGTCTCGAGAGTACGTGGAGTTCCGAGAACGACCGAGGAGAGTCTGAAGCTGTACTCTGGTGCTTTGCAGTGAAGCTGTATCCACCATCATAGCCAGATAACTTAAAAGCTGTATATCTGATTGCTTCAGTGTGTTTATAGTAGATCTTCAATGACTGTAAACGTGATTTTGGAGTTTTCTTGAAGAATATTGGCCAATAACGTGCTTTGATACTCCATCAAGTGTTGTTATTGGTATAAACTCCAAATCCACACGGACCCATACTTACGAACATATGTGAAGAGAAGAACGTAACAATATCTTAAATTACAGACAAATATGGATTAAAAAAACTCCCAAATATTATGACATCCAATATCACTGCTGTTAACCTAAGCCCTTTTCTTTTCCTTTTTGCATTTTCTGCAGACAGAGTTTTTTTTATGCTGATCATTTGGGAAAGTAATTTTTCTGCTGCTCTGAAATATATATATATATATATATATATATATATATATATATTAATTTTAAGACAGCATTCATTTAATTAGTTGACTGCAATTCTACATAGTTTTAATCTAACAAAAACTTTCAAATTCTTAAAATTATAAAGGATTACAAAAGAGGTAAAAACGTGAACAACTGAGAAATTAACCCTTTTCAGGCAAGAGATACAGTTTCACTTTTGTACACAGATAGAGATCACTACACACAACTTCATCTCTTATGCATAATAGTATTTTGTCTCTGGCTTTATTTGTAGGAAAAAAAAAAAAAAAAAAAAGAGAGAGAGAAGAAGAAAATGTAATTTTGTAATGTTAAATAATTCTTCTCTTTCTTTATAATTTAAAAGCACCTTCGCTATTGGAACTATTCCCAAAACTATGTAACTGTCTTATCTATTATTGGTGTTTGCAGTTCCCTCCCCCCTTTAAAAAAATATCTGATTTTTGGAAATAAAATTTCTGCTCACAGTAGATAAGATTTTTTTTTAATCTTTTTTTTTTTTTTTTTGATAATCTATTCTGATGCCTAACATATTGTATACCACAAGTTAAAAAATATTTCTGCAAGCAATCACATACCAATGAAGCATTAAATTTAAGAAAAAAAAGGGGGGACGAAACATCACCTGTTCCAAATAAAGTCTAAATTACAGCAGTTTGGTGGGAAGAATGGAGCACTGTTCACATTTCAGGAACAAGTTTTCACTGGAGGCTCAAAAAGTGATACTTCATTCTCAACAAATAAAGGGATTTTTTTAGCCATATTTTCAATCTCAGTAACATACCTAACATATTATACTATTTTAGACAAAAAACATATTCCCTCAAATAAATACAAAAAAGAGGAATATAAAATGAATAAAAAGTTAAAAATTACCCAAGAAAAATAGCATCTGCTGTAAACATATCTAAACTATAAGAAACACATACGAAGGTTCTAAAGTAAAATCTTATTGCCACACATACACGGCAGCCATTTGCGAAGGGTTTTCATTAAATTTGAATTATATAAAATATAAATAAAAATTTAGGATTAAATTCACTGGAAAAAAATTTCACTGTTTAGACTTATATTTACATTACTTTTAGAGCCATTCAATTCCTTCAACATGCTTCTAATTCTTAGTACATTCGTACACTTCCAGATGCTCTTTTATAATTTTACTGCTAAAATAGTCCTTCGCTATAATAAAAAACTCTTAAAAAGATTGCCAGCCCACAACCAAAAACATTTTCATTTTAAGAAATTGAAAACCAATTTGGAAATAATAAATCTAGTGAAAAGTGAGATGATTAACAGGCGTTGCTCATTTTTTACTTCTGCTTCCAAAAAATACATAATATCTCTACAGTGGCGCCTGAACTAAAAGGGTGGTGGATGTTGATTCTCCTCACCCAGGATTTGGTGACTGGGTCCCCTAACAACCCCCAGATGCCCTTTAAAAGGGATGTATATAAGGTATTTCTCCCGCCTTCTTGGTGTGGTGATCTGCATGCTGGATGCGTATTCCAGTAGCTCGTGGTTCGATTCCCGGCGAAGGCGTTGCTAATTTTTCATCTTGCCTGTTTCAAAAAAAAAAAAAAAAAAAAAAAAAACTAATGTCTCTACAACATAACTCAAAAACTATAATAAAACTCGTCTTGTTCAAACTTCAGAATGAAGATAGGGAAAACCAAAATGTTTGGCTTTAATATTATTTTCCTTAAAAATAAAAGATACACAATGGTTACATTAATGATACTGTAATGATGTCATCATATTTGCTACCACAAATTAGCAAATCTATTGAATCAAAATTTTCTGTATGTAAATTGCCTTAAAATCTCCAAAATACTGAAAAACAGCCAAATTTGCCAACACACAGCATGAATTCATATTGCTGCCTTTCCAATTCCAAAAATTCATAGAAAATTAATTTTGTATGCAAGACTGTAAAACTAGGACAATTAAATGTAAAAATTATGAGAAATTCATAAAAATTGGTAGATACAGCTATTTTGGTGAAATTAGCCGAAAGACATAAAACATTGTACACATATTTCTGATCAGATAAAATCACCAAATTGACATAACTTTTGCTGCCTTTTCAAAAAATGCAAAATTCATAGAAAATTAATTTTGTAGGTAACACTGTAAAACTAGGACAATTAATGTAAAAATTATAAGAAATTCATAAAAATTGGCAGATATAGGTATTTTGGTGAAATTAGCTGAAAGACAAAAAACATTATACACATACTATATAATAATACCTCTGATTGTAGAATTTTCTTGCACTCCTCGATAGAACGTGGATTTATAAAATCTGTTCTTTGTAGTACTGCCCCATTATTTGTGGCTCCTGTCTGAACAAACTCATCAGTGATGTTTACTACATTTGCTTTTTCTCCAACTGTGAAAGATGCTGACTGCTTATCAGTCACACATGAAACTAGCAGGGATGATTGTACAAATGAAGGTATTACAGCTTGGTTACAAGATAAATCTAAAACAAAATATTTACAATATTAAAAATATAGATATTAAGAAAAAGTATAAGATATTTTCAACACTTGAGCAATATTTTTACTTACAAATTCAGCAATTATTATATGCAATAATCCATCAAAATTATTTTCAATTCACATACTCTATAAATACAAATATAACTTCAATTAGTAATTAAATAAAATTAATAGATGCAAATGCAATACACACAGTTAATCTTGATTCCAAGGACTGATTACCAAGGCATTGCATATCAGTCAAATTTGTTTACTGTGGAATAATGGAAAAAATATCGCATATTAGCTGCATAAAACAAAACCACATATAGAGGAAAAAAGTAAGTGGATTAACAGTAGTGACAGCATTATCTGCTGTGTACATGTCACTTATGTCAGCAATGAAGAGTTGTTTATAGCCACAGTGGTACAAAATTTAATTGTATGTCATCTGGAATACCTAAGCATTATAAGCAGATTTTTTAATGCAAGTTTGGCTTAATGATATTGCTCAAGTTAACTTGTAAATGCTGTTCTTTAGTACCATTTAAAACTTAATTTCTTCATTTCTAATGATGTTTGTTTTCCCGTTACTTAACAGTAGTACAGGGTTCGTACACATTTCTGCACATGGAAATTAAGTACTTTTAAGGACCATTAATGGGGAAAAAAAAAAAAAAAAAAAAAAAGCACCTATGAGCAAATGGGAACTGAATAAGTGAAATCATAATCAGCAAGATTCATAACAAAAGACTGAATGTTGTCACCTCTGCTGATTGTCCAGAGAAAGTGCTGATTCAAACAAACCTGAAAGGCCTGATGTAGGCACAGTTGGCAAGTGTTGAAATTTAGTCAGGCTCTGTTTGATGCAGTTAGTATCATAGCTTTATGTAGAGTTCCAGAGGTTGTAACCCAGTTAATATACTTTAAGATCCCAACATGTCATTAAAACACCAGAGTTGATAAGTTGTTTTGTATGTGAGGGTGACGTCTTATCACCAAACAGAGATCACACTCACGATTCAAAGTATCAGGTTTTATTCCTGAATTATAGAAGAAAAGATAAATGGAATGAGTATGTACAAATGGATTAAATATGTTTAGGAGAGTAATCACACTGGTTCCACTATGGAGATGTAAAAGTCACAGTTGACCACCTACGTGTGGTCACTTTAGATAAGTTCCAAGTCCGATCACCTACGCGCGACCAGTAAGCGTCTAGTTGTAGCTCCTTCGCGAGCATTGTTAGACCGCCTCTGTCTGACTTCTCGAACCAACTGAAGATCCTGGAACCTGGAGAGTTCCTACAGAGTAGTGATAGATAGCAACATCTGGTGCTTCGTTGAGGCACGATTCCCACATGCATTATTTTAAGTCTCACTAGATGCGAAGAATAAGTTTTACTTGAATTTTTACATTTTTGTGTTTTATCTTGTGACCACAGTGAGTATTAATGAAACGCAATAACTCTCTTTAATATGCAGAGATAATTTTTAAGGGTAGGCAGTTAATTATAAATAATTAAATTAGGTAATTAGATAACAGTCATTATGGATTTACATGGCCACTATTAAATTTTATTTTTTAACATGTTTAAAAAGCTTTAATGTTTAAAAAGCTCTATTAAAATCACAATCTAATAGAATTTCACAGTTTAAAATACATTTAATTTATGACATTGATTCTTAAACAATATTAGGATAATTACATATTAAAAGCTACAAAACATTTATGTTTTGTAACAACACTCAACAAAATATTTATCCGTAATTTTAATTTGATGCCTTCCCAAACATTTTGACTAGTTTATATCGATCTCCTTCTCTTTAAGCGTCTTTTCTAACAATGAGAGATTTGTCTCAATATGCAAACCAATGCTCTTGCTAGTTTCTGCATGCTTTATCTCCTAACTTATCAACCTCTCCACAATGTACCTATGAGGGTTTACTTCATTTGGTAAAAGTTCCCAAACAGTCCCAAACCCCAGAAAAACGTGAAGTAAATTATCGCTATGTCTGAAAGTAACTACAATATCAGACAAAGGTTTAAATAAGCGTCTTATTTAAAAAGAACTTAGAACATAAAGGCATGTTCTGATGCTAACAAAATCAATTACAGCTCACAGTGACATAATTAAACAAGAGCAATCAAAATTCAAACTCAAAATGTGGACTAGTGGTCAAAGATTATACAATTTAATTTCAATTTAATCTGGCACAGTAACTCTATCATTTGAGGAAATAGAAATGGGAAATTATAGTAAAGGCTGAAATCATAAACAATTGGGTAATTTACATAATAATAACTGCACATATCTTTGAAGAATAATTTCCTTTATGTATTCAGTTTCTTTCTTCAACAAGTTTCCTTTTCATTTTAGAATTTTTGGATTTAATTAAGGATTTCTGTTATTCTAAAAAATACTAAATGCATTTAGAATGTACAGAAAAAGTGGCTAATTTTATTTCTTTAGTAATATGAACATTTAGAAGCAATATGAAATATATATAGTAAAAGGCTGGTAACATGTCGCAGAATTTCTAGAATTTAGTGACACACCAAACAACAAAATCTAGAAATGGTAAAACTTTTAGAATTTAGAGCAGACATTGGAAGCAGAATTTAAAATGGCATTAGGCAGCAGAATTAAGGATCCACAGAGATTGCATCAGGTGGAAAATCCCTAGTGCCCGCTCTGTATATCATGCATTAAGACATATCAGATGAATCTTTTAAATTAAGTTTTCAATTTCCTTATTAATAAAAAAATCCCTTTCTATAATGCCTGTGCAAGTGATAAGATTAGAAGCATTTTTGATATTTTCCATGCTTGTGTCTAGTGAGAAGTAGAGAAAATAAAGGGAAGATAAACATGTTAAGAAAAAGATCCTAGTATCAGAAGTAAAACATTCAAATATTATATTTTCATTGTTCTCCCAGACATTCTCCAAAAAGTAAGAAATTCATTGCAAACTTTCTGTAAAATACATCCATTATGTGATGATACCATGGAGATATTTTTCATTTTGCCACATATTTCTCGAATCTTCTACAATCGCGGGTCTATAAATCTTGCCTTAAAAGTCTTCTAAACTTTCCAAGCTGCAATGTCTAAAATACTAAAAAAATATTATCCCTACCAATTCCGTAACAGCAAAAAGTCAGAAATATTTTGAAAAAAGAAAAAAGAGAGAAAAAGTGTAAAATTAATTTTATAGAGAAAACTGATGCATTTTCTGAGAGTTTTGAATATTCTGAGACAATTACATGGGAAAAACGCTTACTATAAAAAATTAGAAACAAGACATTTTTAATTAATTACAGAGCTAATTTTGCTTTTGCTAAGAGCTGTTTTGTAAATCATGCTTTATAGCATTATACCTTATTTTTCAGATTCAAAATATTGCATAATAAGTTGCCAAAATGAAACTTTATAATATGACAGAAAAAATAAAAATGTTTTATTTTAATGTTATTTTTAAAATATAATTTCATATGTTACCATTATTTTAATGAAATTTATCAATGTTTGTTTTAAAAAAATCGTAGCAAAATTTTCAGATCTCTGAATTAAAAATTTTCTATAGAAACTGATCTTAAAATCACCAAATTTAGAACCGTTTAATAAAAGAATTTACATCCCCAAAAGCGAAAACTTATTTAAGAGCTATTTATTATAAAAAATGAATTTCGAAATGCTTATGTTTCACTTCTTGCTTAGAAACTCGAGTTTTCCATCCTTAATATTAGAAATAGAAACAAATTATAACCCACGAACCCATTCAAAAGATAACCATATATGTCGGTGAAATGCCAAAAATATTCCTCCACAATGCTAATTCACACTCAAAATGGCAGTCATAAAAACAGACAGAAATTTCAGATGATTAAAATTAAGGACCTTCTGCTGATTTTGGCCAAAATTAGGACTTTTAAGGGCCAAAAATTGATTCCAAAAATTTTAAGGACTGTACGAACCCTGCAGTACATTCTTTCTTTCTATCTTAATACTGATTCTTCAGATTACACAAACAAAATGACATTCTTCAGATTACACAAACAAAATGACATTCTTCAGATTACACAGCTTGAAAATAGATGTAAACTGGTCAAATAAGGATTTGGCCTTAACCCTTTCAGGACGGGCATCCCATATATGCATTTCCTAAGAACGTCTCTTACAGCCGGGCATCCCATCCATGCATCACTAGAGATTGCATTGAGAGGACGGGTGATGCGTATACGCATTTTAAGCTGGAACGTTTTCTGAAGGCCACTAGATGGCATCCTATGTCCATTACTTTTGAAATGAACACAGTTTTAGGTTCCTGACCTTGAGTTTGATATATTCGGCTTGACTTTCATATTTTACTCATCAGCTCTTGCGAGGGTGGGGAGGGAAAGCGTAAACAGAGGTGAGCTCTTTAAATTGCTGCGTGCTAATAAAAACATTCATGCGTCTGATTTATATCCAATTCCTTTTTTTTATTCTATTTTTTCCCTTTACTATGGACGATCTTTTATAGTACTGTTATGTTTTGCATTGCCTTCAGATATATTTCCATTTCTTCTCTTTTTATTTTGGAAAGCCTCACCTCCAGTCTATTATGGCGGGAAGGCGCTATTTATCAGAGGAAGAATACCCTTGTATGGTCCTTGAACCATTTACTAACACAGATGAGAGTGATGATTCATTTTCTAAAGAGTTAAAAAGTGATACTTTTTTTAGAAAGTGATACTTTTCCGTACTTCAAGATTCATCACACTCAGTCTTCATTTTAAATTTTGTTACTTCTTACTGTAAATAGTTTTTATTGTATTGTTTTATTAATTTAAAACTTTATTGATGGATTTCACCAATTAAAACTTTGGAATAATTTGAGTAGCGCTTCCGGAAATTATTTTAGGAGATAAGCAATTTTTTAAATATATTTTCATGTAAAATAAAGAAAAAACCATTATTAAGTGCTAATTTTAACATATATATAAGCTCAAGTAATAATCTAAAATGAAACCAAAAATTACGATGCCAGAAGTGAATTTTTTTTTTTTTTAAATAAAATTAGGCTTGGCGATACAAAACCTCCGTCTTTGTACGGTGACTGCCTTCAATTCCCTTCCATTCCGCATGAGCATCTTAAACAAAGATGCGCCGTCGCGAAAGGGTTAAGCAGGCAGCAACTGAATAGTATTTTCTATGACATAAAATCGTGATGCCTCAAAGAGTTATCCGAATCGGATGAATTGCATATGCCCATACCATACGATAGAATATGCAAATGATTAACTTTTGGTGGCCAATTACTGACCTTGCTGAAGCTCTAGCACACTGCAATAGAGCATACAGAGGGTGTATGAAATAGAGAACATTACAATGTTAAGACATAACTTCCATGTGAATATGGTTTTGTCAACCTATAAAGACTGTACCAATGCCTTCCAGACAGGTTTGTGAAGAATATCAGCAGAAGTCACCGTTTGAGAGAAGGTGTGCAACTGGACTAGAGGAAGTAGGGTTGTCAAATTGCAGGATAGCTAGACATTTGCGTCGAAGAGATGCTATAATTTGATGCTGCTGCAGGAAATTTATTTCCTTTTACTCTTGTAGTTGTATTTCTGGAATAAAAAATTCAATTCCTATGACACTTTGCGTTCTGTTTTCAATACATATATCAATTTTCATCTCATTCGGATAACTCTTTCTCGGTGCACTGCTGTTATAAAGTGTATATATCTTGGCCACTTAGAAGGTTGATACAGCACAAAGTCTGGACTATCATAATCTAATCTTATCAGCATGAGCCTCCAGACCTTGCATAAAACCTTTCATTTAAAAATTTTTTATTTTTTCTCATACAGTGTAAAGGAGGATAATTTGCTAGTCAAGCAAAAGAAATATGCTGCAAATTGAATTTTGTTCCAGTTAGCCCAAGTCCTTTCATTGAAACAATATTACTATCTGTGAAAATACTGAATACATTGAAATACTTTAAATACCTACCAGTTAGTGAATCAAATTTTCCTTTCCAGTGCTCAAATGGCTGCGAGTGGTCAGCACTTTTATAACTTATCTAGCCCTGTATACAACAAGCAAATCCAGAAAACAAACGTTTGTTTGGGGTGGAGTGTTATGCATACTGATTTCCTTTTGCTGGTGTATCAGGAAAAAGTAGAAAGAATTTGATTCTGGGAAACCTGACCTCAGGTTTAGCACTGGGAATGGTGCTCTTCCTCGACTTCCTGATTTAACTTATTTTGCTTAGTCTATTATTATTACTATTATCTAATAAAAAAAATAAGGCTTTAATAAAAGGTAAAATCTCCATTTCATTCTTCCCTTGAAACTTTTATATCCATTAATCATGCAATGGATACTGGAATCTTGTATGTATTACAATGCAAATAAAAGTAGCTGTTTTATAATCGATGTGGCAGTAAAACCACCTAAGAATTACTGAAATATTTTTATATAAAATTTGCTGCATGGAGCATTGCAAAGTCATGAAAACAAGTCTACATATAAAATGCTCACACAGACATGGGCCATACAGTCAGCTGCTTATGATGCAGACTTTTAGAGAGGGCAGTTAAATTGTTCTTGCAAGTGGTAATTAAATAAAGGCATATTCCACTCTGAAATGTGAATATGTTTTATTCACATAGGACACCAACTGTACTAACTGCATACTGAAACCAGGCCTGGTTATAGCCAGTTACCATAGTTCATAATGATGACAGTTATTGCAAATTTGAATATTTTCAGATAATATCACAAGTAAAAAGAAAAATTTCATATTTAATATGATAAGAAATGCTACAGGAAGACACAAAGGAAGTTTCTTACTCTCCTTCAATTATCAACTGGTCAACAGTCTTCAATTATCAATCAATTAAAGGATGGTAAAATCCATACGGCTGAATATATTGCCATTTAGCATCAAGTCACATTTCCAATTTCATCTTTTTTAAACATGACATAGTTATTCAAACAGTCTCTTTTTATGCAGCATATCTTTCTCTTGAAGAATGAGGATAGCTGCTTTTTCATATCCCAGTGAATCTCAAATCATAAAAATTCATTTCAGTTTAAGGGGAAAAAAAAAAGTATATATATATATATATATATATATATATATATGATGTGGACACCATATGACTTCCTTATATTGCCTAAATTTTTTACTGCCCTTCTCCTTGAATGTTATTAGAGATATACAATAAAAAGTCCAAGATCTGGACATCCAATATCCTGATTGTTCTAAAATACGGACCACAAAAAAAGACACCACCAACCCCCTTTTTTTAAGGAATTTTTTCGAATGCTTTACGCATGCACATTTGATTTTTTCCCCTCTATAATAAATCACATGGAGAGTACTGACTCTCCATGTGTATTAAATAAAATACCTCGTTATTGAAGAAAAAATCATTTGAGCATTAATTTGTATGATCAATAACTTGGCTCCATAACTTGACATGGATCTCAAACCGAAACATTCTTGTACATAAAAGCATTGTTGATTTTCCACTTACTAATATTTTATCTCTGACGGCAACCTGGCAAATCATTATTATATTTTGCTTTCATCCCCACATGTTTATCAACACATGACAACTTGAGTAAAGACTCATGCAGCGATGCCGAAACAATTTTTTTATATTAGTAATTGAATAACAAAGTGCATGGTAACCTTTTATGTTGACATTACACTTGGTGGTGATTACAGATTAAGCTAAATGGGCTAAGAAATATTGATGAGAAAAAATTTAACAAAAAATTTCTTTCAATATGTTAAAAACATATTTTATTAATGATACTCATAGACCAAAAGATTACATTTAGTTCTATCTGAATTAAGAATAACTGATTTGTTATTCACGAAAACCCAGAACTGGTGGAAGAGCTCATGTGGCCGCACCTGGCAGCAGAATTTAGGGAAGACGAAATTTTTGGAATTTAGAGAAAAACAGAGCAACAAAATTAAGGGATGACTCCTTTTTAGAATTTATAAATGAAAGGCATTGGTATAGTCTTTATTGCATCATGTGGTACGATATCTAATGCCAGCCCTTAATAGCCTTAAGTGTACGTGGGAGTTTATTTATTCAGGACTCGGATAAGCCTTAAGCATGTGCAAGAAATAGATATTAGTATAATACATAACTAAAATAATACAATTTAGGCTTAATTGTGTTAGTGTGCGATAGAAGTAAGAAAACATTTAGCAGAACAACTTGTCTTTTGTCGACAATCTCATGACACATAGCCAAATGTACAGCGGACGCTATAAAGCTAGGTTAAAATTATACTTTACTGATCACAAGGAATTTCTGTTAATATAGTTGATTGTGCTGTTGATTTGATCCAGCTTATTATTTTTTGTAAGCTGTTATTATTACAGCAATTTTATGAAAATTAAGTTTGACCTTTCGATCATGTCGAAAAGATTTTTTAATTTTGGAGCTGCAACAGGATCTACAAAGTGAAAGCATGCTTCGATGTTCGTTAAACAAAAAGTGGAATTGCTGCAAAAAATTGATAAATCTGTCTCAAAATTATACGAGGAGTATGGCATTGGAAAGTTAAATATCGACGAAGAAATAATATGACAAAGAAATGTATATGATATAAGAAAACAGAAAAAGGAAAATTTGAATTTTTTGTGGCACTCACAATGAATAACAGAAAAATTATTCGCTATGTTAAAAGTGACGATCATGACAATGCGATGACTGAATGGGTCAGACAGTGTTACAGCAAGGACGTGCCCTTGATGGGTCCAGTGCTAATGGCTCAAGCCAAAATATTTCATGAAGAAATTAAGTTAAAACTGAGTGCCCATATTTAACAGGTTGGTTAACCAAATTTAAAAATCGCCATAGTATAAGGCAATTAAAAATTTCAGGTGAAAAAGCTTCAGCTGATACTGAAGTTGCTGAACTATTTGCAGATGAATTCATTAATAGTGAAAATTTATCTGTGGGACAAATTTGCAACGCTGATGAAACTGATCTTTCCTGGCACCATGTACCACAAAATACCTTAGCAACCTCTACAGAAAAAGCTTCAACTAGTGTCAGAAATTTCAAATCGAGACTAACAATTTTAAACATGTGCAAATGCTGCAAGAACATGAGTGTTACTTTTTCATAATCGGAAAAAATACATGACCCCCCATTTAAGGGAGTAAAGATTTTCTTCGTTATATATCGTACAAATAAAAGAACATGGATGACAGAAGAGTTAATGAATGATTGGTTTGAAAATCATTTCATAACCGAAACTCCGCAACATTTGAATTCAGTTGGTTTAAGTCATGACGCAAAAATTATCCTGACTGTAAATAACTGTTTGGCTCATACTTCACTTAAAGTTTTAATGAAAGATAATGTATCTGTATTATTCTTTCCTCCAAAATGTACATCCATCACTCAGCCTATGGATATGGGAAAAGTGCACACGCTGAAATGTAAATATAAAGTAGCATTTTTAAAATCCATGTTAAATTATCAGGATATTTCTCCTTAAATACATATCACAATGTATCATAGCACTAGTTAATATCCTTCTGCATCTAAAAGAGAAACTTATAATTTTTCCAGATTTCAGTTAACTCCTGAAAGATGGCACATACTTGCAACTTCTAGCTAGAAACACCTCAATCAATTTTTAAAAAATTATTTTTTTAATAAAAAAATTACCAGCACAATTGTGTGATCATGAGATAAAAGGCAGTGAGCAAATCAATTTGAATAGGATATTCCATGTTCCATGAATAGCAATACCCTTTAATTCTATTTTCTTTCTAGTTCCTGCCATTTTATATTTACAATTATTCTACACACTGTTTTAAGTTTTTAAGTGTTGAGTCATCCACTTTTTTTGGGGAAAGGGATCAATCTAATAGTTTTTCTTTAATATATATATGCGTATACAATTTTTTTGTAGTAGATATCACTTCAAGGAAAAAAAGAGTATGATTATTAAGTCAGCATATTTTGATAGTTCAAACAGCAAAATATGTGAAATAAACACTGATCAATTTATAATTAAAGACCTAAGATTAATATACAAAATAAAACACAAACACAAAAAGTAGCCACGCCCACCAGCGGCCAAGTAGTAAAGTCGCTGAACACTGGCAGTTCGGTCCGAGGTTCGAATCCCGCGAACAGGCTGGTTGCATGGGCGTTTTCGTGGTTCTTCCCCCGTGTAATATGTATACGAGCCAGTTTCCTTTCGAAAGTCCTCCACAAAGGCATCCCTCCCCTTAAACAGATAGCCCTAGTGTGCTTTGCCATGATTAAATAAACCAAACCGAAAAGTAGCCAAATTTAATTATCAGAAATAAATAAGATTATACAGAAATTCATTACATAAATGAATTTTGGAGTATAAAAACACACAAAAAACAAAAATCAAACAAATATGCACATAGAACTAGATTCTTTGCACGTGTTTTCAAGACTTTCATTATATCCTCTTAGGAGTTGATAAAGGATATAATATAGACATTAGTATGGCAAATTCAATCTCCAAAGAAGTGTTGTTAAAGCCAGAAGTTTAATGCTGCTATCACACGGCGGTTTGTTTCGGAAGAACAACTGTTTGGAACAATTTTTCTGCTTTGTCACAACAGCCAATCACCATAGATCACTTTGGGGTTAACACAGGGAAAACTGGTTCCCCATTACAAACAAGCTGATAGCATTCGAGGCTGATAGCTGATTGGTTGAAAACGAACAACTTGCAATTTTTTTGGAAAGGAAGGAAAATGTTGCACGTCTTTCTATCAATAGTAAATGAGGCAGAAAAATTGTCCGAAACAGTTGTTTGTGTGAAACAAACTCTATGTGATATGGGCCTAAGACATCTTTATACTCAGCGAGAATAGATACTTGCAGCAAAGCTGATTATTAAGAAATGCAGTCAATTCCCAACTAGCATACAGACTAAAATACTCACAGTCTAAAGAAAACGTTCATAGTGGATGTATGAAAAAATTATCACAAAATCAGTGTAAAGCAAAACTGTTTATGGAAAATGAAAAAGATAAAACAAAGTATAGGATATAACAGCAATGATAGATGACCATTAATTTGAGAGTTATTTTTAACCATGAAAGTAACTAACTTTTATGGCTAAAATATGTAACCAGGAATACATAAACAGTATAAAACTATCAATCTTAAGGGATGTAAAAAAAAAAAAAAAAAAAAAAACATTTCTGAAAAATGTCAAAACTGTTTTTTTCTTGTTCTTTAAAGCTGTGTACTGAAGTTTCTTGCTTTTTAATGATGTTCATTCCTATATTAATTACAGTGTTTATTCTCCCATATTTTTTTCTTTTGTTTTGAATACAGTATTATTTGATGTAAGCAAATGAATGTATTTTCCAATTTAAATTGCTTGAAAAATAAGTAAATTTTAAAAGCATTTTTCTTCTCATAATATGATCCCCCCTATACATTCACCACAAAGGTAACCCTTCCTTTAGACAGTTATCACTCACATATTTTGACATAATCAAATAAATTAAACTCAATCTCTTCCCTGTGCCTTTTTACCTGCAGTCAGATTATCTGCAATTTTGTGTCAGGTATGGGCATCATTCTCAGTATTATCCCAATAAATTGAGATGACCTATGAGACTAAATAGCCCTTTTCAGGGGGGGGGGATTTAAAATAATTTTTATCTTTTGTAGTAGTTGTAAAAAGCAACTAAATAATTCAGCAGTTGTAAAAAGCAATATTTTTACAACTGCTGAATTATGCAAACCCTGGGAAGTCGAATGACTATTTGCTCATTTCTTTGCATTAAATGTTAAAGTAACTACATAAAATGCTTAATTTGCAAGGAACAGTAAATTCACCTGCACAATCTGCTGTTTGAACGGCTTGAGAACACAAACTGTTTTGAGGCTTAGAAGACTGATGACCTATAAAAGATATTTTAATGTTAATGATTTTAATGCAATGATAAATATTTATAAAAAATAGCATGAACCCTTTTATTTCTAATGGTACACATACTACTTAGATCTAAAAACACCTAAAAATTTGTTTTATCAGTTCCAGAGAAATGAAAACTATCACATAAGAATTTTGGCTTTTGAATACACAATGCATTGTTCAGAATACACTTACATCTTCCAAGAGAAAGACCAAGAAGCCAGAAATAACTGGGAAACAGAAACCAACAAATACCTTTTATTTCTAATGGTACACATACTACTTAGATCTAAAAACACCTAAAAATTTGTTTTATCAGTTCCAGAGAAATGAAAACTATCACATAAGAATTTTGGCTTTTGAATACACAATGCATTGTTCAGAATACACTTACATCTTCCAAGAGAAAGACCAAGAAGCCAGAAATAACTGGGAAACAGAAACCAACAATAATTCTTTGCAAATTAACATTTCTCTGTGTAAAGACAGCTGTTCATCACAAAAATTAATATATTTTGTAATAAATGCTGTTATTACTAATGAACACCATCCTCATCATAAAAATAAAAAATTGCAGGGCTTATAATTTAAAGCTCTTCCTATAATACAGTTCCCCCCCCTCCCAAAGAAGAAAATTAAAAAATTCTGCTTAAGATCTAAATGCAACAATATACTACATCCTTAAAATACAAAACACACACACACACACACACAAAAAAAAAAAAAAAAAAAAAAAAAAAAAAAAAAAAGAACTCCAAATAAAATTTTATTGCACTTTTCTCAAAATTCCATCGTATAAGTTTTCCATTAAGCATCATAATCAAGGAATCATCGTAATTTAATTGATACTTACACATTATACCATAGTAGAAATCCAAAAAGCTTTAGATAACACGACTCTGGTAACGAAATGCATAGCAATTATTCAGGCCAATATGCGCATGACAAATATTCATTTTCTTACACTGCCATTTTCGTAAGTGTTCCTTTTGCTATACAGCAAATTCCAACGGTTTTCATAGAAAAATGATGATTATTTTTTGTCAACTCAATTTAAAAAAAAAAGTTTGTTACTATGTTTACTGACTGTCTTTTGAAATAAATATATAGCTGGAAAGTAGAATATGTATGTCTAACATATAAATTTTACAGTAAAACTAATTGTTCTTTTTGCCAAACTGGACCGAGGTGGTTGCGATAATATGCAAGTACCATTTAATTTTTCTTGGTTACTCCAATTGTTTAATATATATAACTTGGATATTTTGAAAAATGAGTTTTATGCAGTTCATTCTTCATTAACAGCATGCAAAATATCAACTTGAAATAATTTAATTTCACAATCCCCTGTCTTTCACAAGTATGCCAGTACAAAATCAAAACTGTGGAAAAAAAAAATTCTGGGCAATCTTAGATTGGCACAAATTTTAAATAAAACTCTTTTCATGAGTTTGAGAATGTTCAAATAACGTTCCTTTTCCTCAGCAGCAAAAATCTGGTATTTATATATAATCTTATCAACCATGAAACTATCACCAAGAAGCACAATTTAGTGCCAATAATGGATAAGAGCGATGCCACAACACTCATTACAAACCACACTTTCATTTGACATAACTATAGTGTGTGTTATTATAGCAAAGCCTCGAGAGCTATCTGCCTAAGGGGAGGGAGGCCTTTGTGGAGGACTTTCTAAGGGAAACTGTCTCGTATACATGTCACAAATGGGGGAAAACACGAAAACGCCCATGCAACCAACCTGTTCTCAGGATTCAAACCTCGGACCGAACTACCAGTGTTCAGCAACTTTACTGCTCGGCCACTGGTGGGCTCTGACATAACTATAAACAATGGTAATGCAACATGAAAAACTGTGACATGTGAATATCAATTTATAAAGAAACACAATTCAAGGGCTGTAGAATCATATTTGTAACTGCAATCTGGTTCAGCTACAGCTGGCCGAAATAATTAATATTTGATGAATGGAGAAAACAACAGGTAGATATGGAAAATAAACAACAACAGACTGGAACAATTACTGGCAGTAAGTATTCATGGTGTTCTAAATAGAGCTTCTAATAAAATTGGAGGGCCTAACAAAGCACTAGAAATCAACAAAAGCTTTTTTGCAAAGCATAAAGATGACACAGGTTTAATACTTCTGCAGCAGTGGCTATTTGGTAAACTGTGAAGAGAAACTGACAAATAATTTAAAGAAATGCAAACAGAAATGTGGCTCAGAATTCTGCAGGAACAACAGGTACGTGTTTCACAGGATCTCTGACAACTTTCTTGGTTGGATGATAGCCAATTTTCACAGTTATTGGGATAATACACTAAGTAAAAAATTATTTCAATTTTTTTAAACCATAGATTTATTTAAAATCTACAGACTGCCTAATTTTAATCTTCTCCTTGTTTCCTCTATTTACTTAAATATCTCACAAACACTTTAAGAACAAACATCACAGATTAAAAATACAAAAGCAAGTTACTTTAATGGACTACACTAACAAAAAGTAAAAAGACATACTTAATAAAGAGAAATAAAAGTAAGGCACCAAACAGTAAAGAAGTGTGCAGTCAAAAACAAAGTATCTTCCCAAAGTTTGAAAAAAGAATATAATTCAACAGAAGATTTAAATTATAATCTCTAAAAAATAAAAAAAAAATATGCTTATTATTTATACACCCTCCATTATTTACTGCTTAATGCAAAAGAAAATTTTAAGTTTTTATTTTGTGATTCTTATAATCAGCTTATAAAATGTTTTAAAAAATTCTCATGTTTTTAAAGCATTTTTTTAAAATTTGATTCCCTAAATTTGCATTTTTGAAGAAGTTCATAGAAAACAGGAAGGCAGAAAAGATTTAACATAAAAAATAATGTATTAATTAAAATAAACATTACAAGGTTAAAAGAAAAATTTACCATCGTGACAATCTGTCTGTATACTCCGAGTAGTTCGAGCTACTTGAAAGCCATACGGACTTTTAGATAAAGACGAGGCTGCAGCTGATGCTAGATGTTCAGTCAAATCTTCACGAGATGGAAAATAATTAGCTGCGAAAGTAATTGTTGTTAAAAGTGCTATCATTATAATTGGCTCCGAACCACCAAACCACCTGCAGAAATTAAAAAATAGGAAAATGAGGATAAGACATTATATATTACATATATATATATAGAGAGAGAACTTACATTTTCAAAATTACATAGGAAAATTTTATATTTATTAACTTTCTGAACACAATATAAAGTAGAACAGAATTCTGATCAACAGCATGCTTTGGGACCAAAGGTCTTGCAGTTCTGTATCAATACAGACAGGATTAGAGATCATTAGACATATTAATTATTATGAGTAAAGAATTCTGTGAAAATAAAAGATCATAACCTTTCCAGGTTTTTCTTTCTTAAACATTTTTTCTGTTTTAATTTTTACATTAAATTTTTGGGCTGTTGGCATTACTAAAACACGTCTATACATGAAGAATTCCTTATTCAAGATTTATTGAATAAAATACTATAATACTTTAAAATTATGCAATAATTAAAAAATCTGATGTAGACATTGACTTCCTCATACAGCCTATTAAATTACACACATTTTCTGATTCACTTCATTGAAATTATTCCCTCGAATTATTCTAACTTTACTGATCTCTCAAGCCAAAAATAACATAAAAAATTACAAATTTTCAAATGAAATATTCCAGTCAGTTTTTATTGTATGGGATTCAAGTTTCTTATAACCTTATTTTTCAATAATAAGTATAAAACTTTCCCAAATGTAATACCAGGAGAGCGCATTAAAAGTCAAATTTTGTTATTTGTCGAAAATTATTATTTTTTTGACATTGCCGAAACATGAACATTTTTGTTAATTAAAATACTTCTGCAATACTACTAGATTCTGAAAATAAAGGCTGGATAAGAGCTTTTAAGTCACGCAAGGGGAAAGGTATATGTATTATTGTGTGTGTAGGGGTTCGGAATAGATTGAATGCGCATAGAACCAATGATAGAATGATAAATAGCTTGATAAAATTAATTTTACCAAAAGAAATATTTCACAGTTCTGAAACTTTCCACAAAATTATTCACACAGCTCTTATCAGTATCATAGAGGACAATCACTAGTTACACTTCAAACTACTAAGAACATTAAAGACAATGCAATGCAAATGCATCTAAAAAGAGAAGCTCTCACTATTATCTAAATATTCCAAACTCAGCTTTGAAGAAATAACTGAGAGCGGATGCTCTCCTGTCTTATATAGTTTTTACCTGGCCGCTGAGAAATCTCTAGTAAATTCAATTTCTAAAAATTATAGGAAGTCACACGATGGCCTGATACGGTTACAGTTACATAAGGATCAATTACAGTACCCTTTACAGTTATACAGGAAATACATACACGCACACATTTGGTAGTGTCAATTGTAATAACTGCAATAAAAAAAGGCAGGTGCACACCTAGATGTTACACTATACATAGCAGTACTATACAAAATTTCGTTCTATGCTTAATTGTTTTTGAGTTACGCAAGATACATATACACATACATAAAGATGTCATGAAAGAAAAAAAAACTTTGGAGGGGGGAGAGAGTCCTTTATTCTGCTCATATATATAAAGATCATGAAAAAAAAAAAAAAAATCTGAATGCATTCAAGAACAGTCAAAATATGATACCCCAAATTTTTTGTGATTACAATACTGCCTTTACTTCATACAAGGACGTAAAAAACAACTGTATTTGTATACAAAAACAATATTGTGCAAATAAAATGATGCAAGTACAAGACAAAAATGCAAATGAAAAGAAAAAGAGGTACTTCTTTGATACAGTGGCCTCCAACCCTATTTGGAAATTTTAGATTTGTGCTAAGATCTCAGCTATAATTTTGCCAAGCTTGTGAAGCACGGATGTAAAAATAAACACCACAATATGTAATTGTAACAATAACTCACATATTATTCCTTAGAATACTTTTAATAATCCTCATTATTATTTCAATGCATTTAATTGTTCCAGTCAACTGCAACATTTTCACACATATTTAGTTGTTTGTTACACCATTTCATGAATACTAATTCCTCTGCCCAAGAATACATAAATCTAACAGTAGTGATGAATACTATTCTATAACCGCTGAACCATGAATATATTTTTAAATAAACAATGAGAATTCAAAAAGCTCATCAAAAATGAATAATATTAGAGCATGTGAAAGAAAAGCAAAAATGCAACACAGTGCTAATATATGATTAGATGGCAACATATAAGAACATGCAGTCGGTGCTAATATACAATCATTAGGCGAGGTATAAGAAGATGCAGCCAGATTTCGGCGAGATATCTTGGTTGATTGCCAACTAAAATCTTGGAAGCCACTATAACAAAAATGTACAGACATAAATAAGAAGGAATATTTTAAGATAGTAAACAACTCTTACAGAAAGACATCAACATATTTTATGCGAGAGGAGAGCAACAACAATAGTAAAAAAAATAAATAAAAAAAAATATTCCTACTTATGTCAACAAAGAAAAATCTTATTTTAGTTACTTTTTATTATTATTGTTTACATTTTTTTGTTTCTAATTTATGAAGCTGATGGTGGTCTATAATTTATCTTTCTAGCCACCTCTTGTAATGATTCATTATTGTAAGGAACCTTTCCAATGTGTTTCAAGCAATCCAGTTCTTAATTAATATTCCATCTAATGATTTCACATGACTCGAGGCGACATATGCTTGACCTGCTGCTGTTTTGATTTCTCTAACGCTTGGGCTGTGTTGTAGTTTCTTTTCGCATTCTCCGTTTGTGAAGCAAGGGGCATTTTAAAGGATTATATTTTAAACATATAATTATTACCACGTTAACATAGAAATATGGGAAGAACTTTCGCTAGATAATGGAACATTACATCCGCTTCATCCAACTCTATAAAACTATAATTCTTTAATTCCATACACTTTAAAAATCCTTAGAACTCTGTCTTACCGTTGTCACTTATTTTTGTTAAATATTATAATGCCATTTATCACACTCATGTACTATTATTTATAAGTTGTTATGAAATTAATTTTTACAGCACGTGAGAATTCCTAATAAACGGTCATTATTTCTAAGTCTTATAACATATTTAACAAAAATAGCATGTCTTTAGTTCCGATAAACAGGAATAAATAAGTAGGAATTGACTTTAATATGTGAAAAAACTGTATTAACATCAAGTGTCATCCACTAAAAGTTTGAAAAAACGTATTTGAACTTAAGGATGAATAAAAAGTATTTTATTAACGATTGAAAATTTGAACAAGCTATAGGGAGAGTGTGAGCTAATAGTAGGAATTTAATAAACATAAATCTACTATTTATATGCAAACCACACAGCAAGATTTTCCCCAATTTTAATTTTTTTGCTAATTCAGCCACTACGTCCTAGGTATATGATACTACATTAATAATAGTACTAAGAATTCACAAAAGATGCTACAATATTAACTTTGGATTTATTAATGTTCTTTATCGTGGTGACCATTTTTGACATCATCATAGTTTCTACAAGTGCTATTTTTAAAAATATATCCTTGTTTCTTACTGATATAAACAAGATTTTTCATTGTACAGAATGTAAATAAACCTGTTACAAGGTACATTTAAATAGAAACCCGGTTGGTCAAAAGTAAGTTATTTGCCCATAGACTCAAGATTAAAAAGCAATCAGTTATACACCCAAAGAAAGGATTTATCTGAAAAGAAAATTTTCAGACTCACAATCCATGCTTACAATTTTAAAAAAATGCTCATAGGCAAGCACAAATGCTAAATAAGGTAAATGATACAAAAAATTTGCTTCTTCAATCAAAATATTTTGTAAATGCACTGAATTTCTGTTAAAGAGTTTATTTGTACATAGATACAATACCTAATTGCCATTGAATGTGCCACTGCTGAATTTAGTGAAATTCAAAATTTTGTTTGTTTACATCCACGAGTAAGGATGGTAGGTATTTACTGAATCCTGCTGCTTCGGAACTAGTTATAGTACCATGAAAGCAATGTTAAGAATTATGGTTAGGTTAAATATTGCATGATATAAATAATACTTGTACAAAATACATCAAAAAGAAGCATTATGTTATAAATGGTTATGGTACAAAATACGATTGGCACACATTTATTTGTGACACATCAAATTAAACTTTGACTACCCAAGTTCTTTTTACAGATGCTCTCTGTGAACTTGCATCCACTTTATAGTCTCAAGAAGCAAAGAACCACGTGCTCTTCATACACTTCCAAATTTACCTGGCTACTGGTTTGGTTTGGTTTTGGTTTATTTAATTATGGCAAAGCACACTAGGGCTATCTGCCTAAGGGGAGGGATGCCCTCGTGGAGGACTTTCTAAGGGAAACTGGCTCGTATACACGTTACACATGGGGAAACCACGAAAATGCCCATGTAGCCAAGCTGTTCGCGGGATTCGAACCTCGGACCAAACTACCAGTGTTCAGCGACTTTACTGCTCGGCCACTGGTGAGCCCATTTACCTGGCTGCATCACACTCTTTAATTTTGGGGGGGGGAGAAGGAAAGAGAGTTAAGTTATAAACAGTGTTTCCACGCTTTCAGTGCCATCTGACCCTAATGAACTCAGAACCTACACTATCCATAACATTACATCAATCACATTAGACATTTTAGATATTCAATAATATCTATGGACTGAAAACGGACTACAAACTGTATGGCACATGATCAATTTAATGACTTACTGTATGGCACATGATCACATTAAAAGTATCTCACACAGATCATCAATAATATGTAGGAAGAAATGTGGGTACTTTCTGATTATCCACCCAATTCTAAAAACCATTCACCAAGCAATGCACTACATCTCAAACACAGAGAACCTGTAACATCACCAAAATGTATTTATGAGGGAACCCAGTATGCGTGAGCACATGAATGCAATTTTGGTTTTTCAAATTAATTTTTCTGGTTAGTGCTTGTTCTGATGAGTAGCAATTATAATGGGACTGTGAAGTCTGCCAGTTGATGAAAAAGAAAATGTTGCATTTTCTTCAGAAATATGGCATTTTGCACAACAGCTATGGAATGTAAAAATCTGGATTCTATGAAGATGTACTTGAAGTTGTTGTTGTTGTACTATGAAGTTGTAAATGATCAAACTTGTGACCCTAAGTTACAATTTTCTAATACTTTTTTAAACAAAAACAGATTACTGCATGTATGGAAAAACAACAAGATGTGCAATGCCAAATTTGTGCAATTCTCTGATAATAATATCAAATTTTTTAAAAGTGAAAACAGATCATTGAGTTCATTAGGAAATGAAAATGTGTGCGATGCTAAGTTTCAACAAAGGGGATTGACCAGATAGTCAGGAAGTACTGAAATTTGCATAGGAAAACTATAATTAAATGCATCACAGGTAAAAATATACCAATTAAATACACTGCCCTACAAAAATCAGGAAACAGCATGTTTTTTAAAGCTCACCATTACAAAAATATCAGTAACATTTAAATTTACAGTTTATATGCATGATAGTAACAAAGTTTAAGAAATTATATGCAAAAACAATAGCTACTACCTTTATTTTAAAGAAATGAATACTTTATATAGAAGTTGAACAAAAAATTCAAAAAGTGCAAGTTTTGTTCACTAGTATTGATCTTCAATTGTTATTATCAATTTTGTTGACAATATTCGGGAGAGTCTATCAATGCCCACAAGAAGTCATTTGTCTGATTCGTTGAGGTGGCAGGCGATCAGATGGATGGATGGAAATGGGGATGTCACAAGCTGATGCTGCTAGACATCGCAATGTCTCTCATTGTGTGGTCCACTTACTATGGAATCAGTTTGAATCCGAGGATTCTGCATCAAGAAGACATGTTCCAGACAGATCTAGAGGTACAACACATGGGGAAGACTGTTATTTAGTTCTTCCAGCTTGAAGGAGGAGTAACATTACTGTGCCTCAGCTCATGGCAGATCATTTAGTGATAACAGGAACAAGAATTGCAGCTACTACAGTGCACAGAAGACACCTGCAAAATACAGGTCTGTATGCAAGACCAGTTGTTTGTGTGCCCTTTTATATTGGGCAAGAGAATATACCTCCTGGACCAGTCAATAACGGTCATCTGTTCTTTTCACAAACGAGTCCAGGTTCACTTTGGAAAGTGATTCAGGTCATTAGCTGTTTTGGAGGGAACAACACACCAAATACAACCAATCCCACATTGTAGAAAGAAGTTGCAGAGGTGGTGGAATGATGATTTAGGCTGAGATCTCTCTCGGTGGACACCCTGACCTACATGTATACATGGAAGAACTTTGACCAGTGTGAGATATCAAGACAAGATCCCTCATCAATATGTCTGCTATTATGCCACTTCTAATATTCCTGGATTTCTTCTGATGGACAACAATGCGCGACCGAACCGAGCTCGGGTAGCTGAAGAATATCTTTAGGGTTACGATATGGAGCGGATGGAATGGCCAGCTCAATCCCCAGACCTGAATCCAGTAGAGCATCTCTGGGACTACCTTGGTAGACAGGTTACTGCTTTAAGTCCTCCTCCAATGTCGTTAGATGAGCATGAACATGCCTTACTCTGTCGTCTGGTTGTTGATTCCCATTTCACTGACTGACAACGTTATTGGCAGCACTGAACGTCGCTGCCGCCAATGTACTGCAGCTAGGCCGGACACATTCCTTATTATAACCCATTTTTTTTAATGTTATCATCCCCAATTTCCCTCAAAAAACTGTGATATACTGTTCCTCCAAGACTAGATTTCTCTGCTAAGCAATTTTTTGTTGGTACTTTTCCTTTTGTCGGCGCAAAAGATAAAGTTGCCAATAATGGTACAACTGATGCCAAACGGAATATCTTTGCTGATGCCAAACGGAATAACCTTTTACGCTTCACTCTCAAAACAAGTTGCAGCTATTTCTTATCAGAATGATTGTTTCTTTCAATACTGGCATACAATTACATACCGTTTTTACAAGAGAGTTAAATTTTATGCCCTAAGACCATTCGTGGTAATTAAGTCAAATAGGATGCAATCACCCCGCTCACAGGAAGGCGAAAATATAAAAAGGCAAAATGAAGGGTTAAATTCATCCATTCTGATGAGAATGTACTAGCAAAGCACTGTGGTTTTACATAATTTCTGAGTAAGCTATTCATACGAATTGAAATAATTCTTGCATTTAAACTTATATTCCAAATTAAGATTTAACTTGAAATTAATGTAGATAATTACTGAGAAAATTAGATTTTTGTATCGTAGTTTACACGAGATGAGATCACTTGGGGTCACATGATAAGAACCGGCAAATCATAATGTTGAACTATAAAAGCATAGTAAATTCTTAAATTAATGTCTTTTTACAAATTTATTGTCTTTATTTATTGGCTTTTTACAAAATTTTAAACCATGTCAAAATCAAACAATATCAAAATAAAAAATTCTTAGAACAAACATTTGTTAAAATTTTTTTATGTGTATACTGTATGCTGTCACCAACAAAGTCTGCTTGGCGAGATTTGTGCCAGTAAAACGGAAAAGTACCTTTTTGTTTAATTCATGTTTGTGTTGACCTTTAGAAACATTCTAAGTGTATTCATTAGAGAACTGTTTAGTGAACCTGTCCTGTAAATTTTTTGTTTCTATGTTGCTTCATTCTCAAATTAGACACAAAAAACATGCTGTTCCTTAACTTTTGAAGGACAGTGTATTTGATTGTTACTAGGTTTATACATTTGTAATAATTTAGTTATACATTTGTAACAGGATGATTCTTTATGACCTACTCTGGGCATAAAAAACTGTATATCTATACAACATAATGCAAAATATCATACAAAACCTGAAACAGCAAATATAAAAACTTAATATATATATATATAAAGTAATTTTATTGACCCAAAAATTTTAAAGTACTTTTATTGTACATAGTGGTTTACCTACATTTATATGTATGCCAACACTACAAATTGTACCACTAATTAATAAATTCCGAAATTTATACCAAAGCAAGACACACAATTTTAGTAAAAATACACCTAAAACTGGAATTTAACAAATTTACCAATTTCTTACAAAAATATATCTGGTGGCCCATAAATTTCAAAACAGTTTAAAAATCCCTGCAAGCTGAGAAAATCGGTATATTTGAAAGCATATTGTGAAAAATGGTTTTCATGGAATACGTTTTTGGAGGGACAGAAAATGTTTTAGTTCAAATTTTTGTCAAGAAATAACTCTTCAAGCATTCAGACTGCAGTAAATATGCAAAATCAAAGTACTACAAAATGCAAAATATAGAACTAACATTCATTTGTCACTTCCCTCAACGACCAACAATTAAGTTTTCACCGTGGCGTCAATATTGGTGGATAAGCACTACTAATGAGGTTTTACCTCAGACATGAATTGTTCATTGAAGCTCTATGAAAGTTTCAGTTAAGAAAAGAATGAAGAAAAATAAAAACCAAATCTTTCTCTCCATATTACTTTTATTGTGCGTGATGTTTAAAAAAAAATCATATTTCATCATATTTATAACAAACTTTTATCCTCTGCTGCAACTTCATAAATAAAAATTCAGAGTAGGGCAAGAAACAGACAAAAAGTGAAACTGCACTCGTCTCTCTTGAAAAACATATTTTTCCATAAAGTCCTGGTTTATCTAAGATTAAGTTTTAGACTGGCAAAAACAACATTTGATTTTTAATTCTTCAATAAATTCCTCACATCATTAAAAAAATTTAGCATGTTATAAAAGTTAAAAAATGTTTAATTCAAAGAGTAAATGTATTTTACTCACCTTTGCATGTATATATCCCAGTTGGAGTATGGACCCATAGAATCTGGAGAATTGGCTTTACTGGCTTGCTGAAGTGCTTTACTGGCCACTAACAAAGGCCACCGACTGTGTGCATGAACTAAGACAAGACCAGCAGACTAGAGTAAAAACGTGAAAACTATATTTCTATCAAAACACTGACTTTTTTGACAATAAAATGATACATACCATTTTGTGCAATCAAGAGTGTTAAATTCATGGAAACACAGTTAACAAACAATCTTTGAAAAAAAAAAATGTCATAAATCAGTACTTCAGTTAACTAATTTAAGCCACGGATTCTAAAACTACAGATCACATAAAAATCTATTACGATAGAAATATTTAAAACATGTATTTTTAGGAAAACTTATGGGTGCTTTTCTGTTAATATGGCATTATTAACAGACACCATGAATACACTTGTGTACAAAATTTAGAAAATTTGCAAATTCTATGTTTATGAGAAGTACTAAACCAAAGATACTTAATATGCCGCCCAAGAATTATGCAAATATTTAGAGTCAAATGCATAAACGTACATATACATGTCTACAAAGTTGCACTTGTAGAGGGGATATAAGTGTACGAAGGGTTTTTCAGTGATAGTGTGCCTTTACTCCTTCACAATATTAACCACGTTTCTCCAAAGAGTTCAGTAAATTTTGTAAAGTATCACCTAAAAATGAGTTGCCAGAACATATGGCTGATGGAATGAGATGAAGAATTATCAGAGGAATTAGTCAAATTAAGTTTGTCTCTATGACAATATTTTGTAAAATCGTCTTTTGTAAAATACATAGTATAAACCTCGCATGGTAAAATCTTCACAAAAGAAGAGAAGTACCAAAGAAATGTTTTACAGTTGGTAGCACAAAACAGTTCATAACTCAACCAGCAGCTAAGACATACATGGCTAATTTAGGTATTTTTCATATTTAGCTAGCATTACTTTACAATATTTTTTTTAATTAGATGATACAGTTTTAGACACTGTACCATCTTTCATTTTATTGGACATGTGAGTTCAAAGTTTATACTCACTATATGAACTGTATTATGAATCTTAGAGCCACTGTCAAATGAAAGTTGCAGAGGCACTGTATCCTTCTTGAAATAGCTATTTTATGACCTTAGGATTTCAGAAGGGAAAAAAGTTCTTTGTTCTTCAGAAACAAGCCATCAGAATAAATATCAGACAAAAAGTGTAATCCAAGAAAAACTAATCAGCTAACTACCTAATGCATTTACAGTATAGGCAATGCCATCAATTGTCCCCCCCCCAAAAAAAATTAGAGAATACTGATGAGTACACTCATTCATGGTATGGAAATATATAACTTTTATGGTGATTATTGTTGTCTATGCTAATCAACAAATTAATATAGTTCATGTGGCATCACATGTATTCTAAAACTGAAAATATTTTCCTCCATACAATATTTACAATTTCATACCAGCTGTTTACTTTTGTCCCTTCCCCCCCCCTCTATAGCTCTTTTTTTATTCGGCACAATAAATTAATTCAAGATACAAGCTTTCTTATTCTCATATTTACCTCTAGCTAAATTAATATTAGTACACTTGCGTACATCTAGCCCAGTACCCTATTAATGGAAAAATACATAATTATGCAATGAATATTTTGTCGACACAAAATGTTTTTTAGGTGATTTTATTATTTATATCTTATTTATTTTTAACATTTTGAAATTGTATGGGTAATAAAAATTCAACATTCACTTTAACAAATCTTGTAAAATCCTATTTTACAAAACTGTAATAATAATAATAAAAAAAATCAGGCCTTCATCTGAATAAAAAGACCATAAAACAATTATAAGGGCTACAAAAAATTTCACTTAGTCAAAGACGTATATAATAGGGGTACTTTTTCTGTTAATAAGATGCCAGTCAAAAAATGTAGGCCAGTGTGGCACCTTATTTATATTGTGTCATGAACAGTCATGCAATAATGTCACTAAATAAGCAAAAAGAATGAACACCAATCCAGAAATTTTCTCTCCTAGATTTTTCAGTTACTTAAGCAAAAGAACTGGTACTTGCTGGATATGAGCATCTGCAAGTTCAAGTTAACCGTAAATACAATATTATTGATCTTGACATGAAAAGCCACGTACAAAACAGGCAAAATAAAAAATAGTGCAGCACTGTCCACAACCATGTAAATTTCTACCTCATCAAATTCATATGGAGTTGATTGCATGAAAACATATAAAGGTTTCTGCCTATGTTAAATTAAATTGGCAGTTTTATACTTTATGTGTAATCTGGCAAGATCTATTTTGTATTTTTGTACTTTTCTTTATTTTCTTGTATTTATTTTGGATTTAATAAAAAATAGTGATTATTATTTATTTTTATGAAGCTTTATTGGGTTGTTAGGGTTGCCACCATTAAATTAGATCCCACATTAACATTTGTATCTTGCAGCTCGATGTAATCTCATTTACAGAAAAGTATTAAAAAATATTCAAAGCCTCATTTAAACAATAATGAGTAATCAAAATATGGGTAACGCAATGTATATGTAATCAAAATATGGAAAAGAAGAGAGTTATGGTTTGATAAAATTATATTAGACATGAGATGGGTAAAAAATCTCTGTAATGAAACAAAGATCACGGTAATTCTTCACTTGGTTTCTTTCAGGTAATTGTACACATTTTAAAACAGAACTTTTTAATTGTCTCAGAAAATTGAGCTGCATTTTCTCCCAACTTTCTGAGGAAAATTCCAGAATTTTGACTTCAAATTCAACATTCACCAATTTTCCATGTCCATTTTACATTTCCATGACTTTTCAGATAAGTGCTATAAAAATATGGGATGCTGGGGTTACTTTTAGATTGTTCAAAGAAAGTTTTAATATAAATGGAAATCATTTGTTTTTCATTTAGTAAATTAAAGTTAAGAAAAGGTGACATAAATATTCAAGTGAACTTTTTGTATTGCCAGAATAATGTTTTAATTTTGTATTCAAAAAAGAAATTCTCTGTCTTTATGCACAAAGCCATCAAACTAAAGCTATCAGTCGTATATTTAAATCTATCATTACATTCCTCGGGAAAATGATAGAAGAGACCATTGGTTACTGATCAACATTAAGATTAAAGTCTCTTTTGCTGATTCTCAAAATTTAAGAATTAGGTTCCCGTATATGGAGGTACATTAGATAAGGCTGAATCTGATGCTCAGAGGTCTCTAAAGAACTGGTGACAAACTTCTTGGGTCAACAAAACGCATGACATTATTCAGGATAAATAGTACGACTCTGAAAACCAAAAAAGTATTGGAGTATAATGTGTTGATTAATGTACGTTTTCTGAACTTCAATCTTGATTTTAGGATAAATGGTTACAAGTGATAAAAGGTAATCATAACTAATTTTTATGACTTTTACTGGAAAACAAAATTTTTATTAAAAAAAAAAAAGGTCTAAAATTTCAAAAGTATATCTGACAGCAAAATTCAATAATCAGACTTGAAATCAGAACACTTTAATTCAAATAGGTATCCTTTCACTTATTAAGCATTGGTTAGAAATTGTTGTACTCACTATCCCTATCATAATTGTGTCATTTAACTATCTTATCATCAGCAGCATGCCCAGGATGCGCTCCAGGGATAAATGGCTGACAACCTACAAGGGGATGGATAATTACAAATATTTATACTTTTTCCAGGATTCAAACATAGGTCCAATGATTTGACAGCCTATATTACTACATTAGCCTTAGACGAAAAAAGGAAAGTGATGCATTTTCTCCTCAGCAAAAGGCAAATGGTTACATACATTTTTCCCAAGAGAAACACTTACTTTCCAAAAAAATGCATGAAAATAGCCATAATATGCAAATGATGTATCATCTAGAGATGCAATGTTCAGCAATTGTAAAAAGAAAGGTGTAGTGGGTCAAAAGTATCCTTTCTCATGGCGTTACAGATCAGTTACTGTTGAAACAACGCATACTCTATTTACTTACGTGACTTGCTAATGAGATATTTCTCGATGATACCTTTATAACACAGGTTGCACCCCCAAAAAATCTTAATGTACAATTTATCAAAACTCACTGTTACCAATTTTGAAAGATATAGGTCGTAATAAACTGGATTAATTTTTATAATTTTCTACTGAAAATCCAATAGTAAGCTAATCAGAATTAACATTTAAGGTAAAAAGTATCTTCTTTGTTAAAACAAGTCATCAAGCTTAATCACCAAAATTTACAAGCTGAATAAACCAATCTGAAATAACTAAATTTAAAATCTCACTAAAAATCTATGCAGAGGCTTCTTTAACAAAGAATTATATATATATATATATATATATATATATATATATATAAGAGATTTTGAAAATATATTGAAATGTATTTTGCAGTAATTTACAAACAGACAATCTTCTTAGTAGAACATAAATTTTATTTCTAGTTCTCGGTGATAGACAAATTTTATACAATTCTTAAGTGGCAAAATTTCATACTACTCCTAGCTATAAAAATCTTCAGAATCCTCATCTTTTTAAAACAATATCTCACGTTACTGAGTAACGGTTTAATACAAATATGGCATTGCCACTTCAACAATAATTATATTTATTTATTAAATAACAAGATATTACAACCTCTCCCTCCTCCAGATAAACTTTAATTTATATTTTTATAAATTAAAGTTTATTTATTTATTTATTTATTTTTTTCCAAAACAACAATATCAGCACAATACAGAATTGAAATACAAGATATAACATAATAACATACACTGAGGAAGAGAGAAAGGAACAAAATATATTTTTATCTATATAGAGAAACAAATTATTTAATCAGGCCAGGGAGTACGACTTAATGCGTCTACATTTTTATGGTTTTTACCACTTCGATGAACGATCGTGTAATTGTAGGGTTGTAGTACTAGTGCCCATCTCATAAATCGTGGATTTAGAATCACATTATTTTTTAGCCAAACTAAGGGATTATGATCGGTCATGGTGAGGAATTTAGTATGCCCGTCTAAATAACATTGAAGTTTCTTTACAGCAAATATTATGGCGGCGCATTCCTTTTCTGTGGTAGAGTTCTTTTTTTCAGTTTCTGTAAACTTCTTACTGAGGTATAATACTGGATGTTCATTGTCTCGTTCATCTTTTTGAGATAAAATGACACCCATACCAGAGTTTGAAGCATCAGTTTGCACAATAAACTCCTTATTGAAATCAGGTGCATGTAGTATAGGCCTTTGAGACAGTTTCTCCTTTAGCTCTTCAAATGCTTTTGTGCACTCTTCTGTCCAATTTATTTTCCCTTTCTTTAAGTTTCCTTTCAAAGTTTCTGTTAAAGGTGCTGCGATAGATGAGAACATGGGAATGTAATGATTATAATATCCCGCTAATCCTAAACATGCTCTGACTTGACTTTTTGTGGATGGCACTGGAAAATCAAGAATAGCTTTTACTTTCACTTCACTTGGCATTCTTATACCACGACCTACAATGTGTCCTAGATATTTTACTCTATCTTGAGCAAATTTACATTTTATTGGTTTAATAGTTAAACCAGCGTCCTTTATTTTGGACAAAACGGCTTTCAGGTGACTTAGATGTTCTTCCCAGGTGTTTGAAAAGATTGCCATGTCATCTAAATATGGAACAGCAAAGTTTTCACAACCGTGAAGGATTTCGGCCATCATTTTACCAAAAGAAAATGGTGCATTTTTAAGTCCGAAAGGCATCCGTAGAGGTCTAAATGTGCCAAAACTTGTAACAAAGTGGCTAATCTTTGAGCATTAGGTGTTAAAGGTATTTGCCAGTATCCCTTTGCTAAATCCAAAAGAGTTATATATTTTGCGCCTGCTACCGTTTCTACTCGTTGTTTGATGTTAGGCAAGGGGAAGAACCGTGTTTTAGTCAATTTATTCAATTTTCTATAGTCGATACAAGGTCTTGGATCCCTCCCTGCTACTTCTACTAAAATCATAGGAGAAGTGTAATCTGAATCTCCTATTTCAATTATTTTATGCTGAAGCATTTTATCGATTTCTGTTTTTAATATATCGTTTGTCTAGGAGACATTCTGTATGGTTTACAGTGGATTGGGATGTTTTCTGTCAATTGAATATCATGCGTTATTTCTAGCGTTATTAAATGTGTTAATCATGCGTTATTTCTAGGTTTATTAGAAAAGATTTTTGAAAACTTCAGCAGCATATCATGCAATTCTTGAATCTGTTGTTCATTTAGCTCAGTGCTCCGCAACCTTTTCTCACCTGCGACGCACAAAAAATCTTTCTGGAATTTCGTGGCACACCAAAGAGTTCCCAGTTATCAAGTGCTGAAAAAATTCAAATGCTGACACACTTACAATCACACACACAACCACACAACAGTGAAATATATAAAAACATTTAAAATAGACATTATTAAGGAAAAAAAATTGTCATTGTGTATTAAATACATGATAAAAAATTGCAAAATGTCAAATACATGTATTTGATTGCGGCACACCTATATCCTACTCATGGCACACCAGTTTGCCACGGCACACCGGTTGCGGAGCACTGATTTAGCTTATCACTTAAGGAACTGTTTTCTTTAATGTCCTCAAAATCGAACAATGTTGTTTCAGAGTCAATTGTTGGGAAATTTTCCTCCATAATCATCAATTTCAGACTGATCTTCTGTAGTCGTAAGGTTAACCGATTCTGCTCGCTTATGATAAGGTTTTAACATGTTAACATGGTACACTTGGTTAAAGTCATTTTTTCCTTCGAAACTCACAACATAATTAGTTTCGGATAATTTCTTTTCAACTTTCCCAGGACCTTTCCATTCAACTGCTAGTCTGTTTGGTTTATTCGTTGATACAACTAATACTAAATCTCCTTCAGAGAATTCTCTTTTGATAGCTTTACGATCGTACCACACTTTTCTTTTGGTTTGCATTTCCAGCATTTTATCTGTAGCCAGCTCTTTGCATCTTTTTAACCGATTTATTAATTGAAAAACGTATTCAACAACATTATTTCCTTCGTCTTCAGGATTCATCCATTGTTCATATAATAATGTTACAGGTGTTCTAAGATTTCGACTATATACTAATTCTGCAGGTATAAATCCCGTACTCTCGTGCGTTATTGTTTTTAAAACAAATAGAGCTGCGGGAACTTGCTTCTCTCACTCGGGCTGCTTCGGATACATAAAATTTTTAAAATTCGTTTGATTGTTCGGTGAAATCTTTCAACAGGGTTGTTCTGCGGATGGTGTACTGAGCTTCTAGTTACTTTTATTCCAAATTTTTCTACAAATTCAATGGCTAGATTGCTCATAAAGGAGGTACCTTGATCAGTTTGTATTTCTTTCGGGAAACCCATTCCACTAAATATTTGTAACATGGAATCAATTACTGACGTTGTACCAATATTAGGAACAGGTACAGCATCCGGATATTCTGAAGCTAAACAAATAGCTGTAATTAAATATCTATTGCCATTCGGTGTTATTGGTAAAGGACCACATGCGTCAAAGTTAATTTTTGAAAATACTTCTGCAATAATTGGTACTAAAGTCAAAGGTGCTTTGGCTTTATCATTAGATTTTCCCACTCTTTGACATGGATCGCAAATTTTAACATACTCTTCTATTTCTTTATAGCAATTAGGCCAGTAAAAGTATTTTGTTAATCTATCTTTAGTTTTGACGACGCCTAAATGTCCAGATGTACTATCATGACATAATGACTTTATTTGATCTCTATATTTTTCAAGAATAACAATTAATTCCCTTTCATTTCCATTTTTATCTATTTTCCTTTTCACCAACAATCCGTTTTCTTTTACTTTGAAATCATTTGTCTTGCTGGAATTTGCCTTTTTAGCTTCGTTAAGCAATGATGCTAGATCTCTGCTTTGATGCTGAGATTCAATTAATTCCTTTGAATTAACATTAATCACTTTCTTAATTTCCTTGTCTTCCTCATCAGCTTGCGGTAAAATATCTTCATCAGTGTCAATAAACATCAGTTCTTCTAGTTTCTCCATTTCGGTTTCTCTATTTCGATCTTCTTCACAAGATCTTTTTACTTGAGAACGTGTGAACACTGCATTTATGTTTTCTAAATTTAAGAATGATTTATTTTTGAACAATTGGGCAGTTTTGTCACCCAATACATATCTTCCTGGATCATTTCTAACAACAGCTGCCTTTGTCTTTATATGACCAAGTTTGCAATTAATTTCAACTTCTGCTAACGGTAGACACACTAAATGGTCATTTAAAAGATATTGTATCCAGACATGTTCTCCAGTCATTTTTGCATTATCTATGTATTTCCAAGAAATAACATCAACAGTGGCTCCTGTGTCTCGAAGAATAGGAATTTCATGCCCATTAACTAAACCATTAATTGTATATGTCTCTAACAAATCATCATTCGAAGATACGCAATTTATCTTTTCATTTGGTTTTAAGCGAGGATACTGAGGCTTAAAATGTTTGTATGATCCACACTCGAAACAACATGGTCGATACCTTTTGTCATATAAATTTTCTTGGTTCTTGTTTTGAAATTGACTTCTTTGTCGGTGATCTTTCTGGTATTTTGAATCGTCCCATTTATCAGAATGCTTAAAATGAGGCGGATGCTCTCTTTTTTTTCACAAAATTATCATAATGCGGTTTAAATGATCCTTTGTTAATTTTCTCAGTCTGATTGACAGAAAATTTCGGTTTTATTGTTTTTCTCACATCTTCAAAATCTTCAATTTTCTTAACTATTTCAGTAGGTGAAATGATGGTTGTCCATTGATCCATAAAATGTTCTTTGAAATCAGGAGAGGTACACTTTTTTATTTGATCAACCAGCATGAGATCTTTTAGCTGTTCAAGTTTTAATGTTTAATCTGTTAAGCCATCCTTCTAAATAATTCTTTAATTCATAGTAGAAATCATACCAAGTACTTTCAGTAGATTTTTGGTGTTTATTAAAAAGTTGTCGAAATTTTTCCGCACTTAATCTAAATCGTTGTAACAGTAAAGTTTTTACATATTCATACTTTTTCGCGTCCGCTTCTGGTTCTCTAGCAATAAGCTGAACAGTGTCGGGGGGCAGCAATGAAATAAGTTGAGTCACTTGATTTTCAGCAGGTATATTCATTATTTTAGCTTGACGCTCAAATAACACCAGAAATAAACTTATTTCATCTTCTTTAGGGTTGAAACGTGGCATGACATCGTGAATTCTGATTTATAAAGGCTGCTCAGCTAACTGTGTAGTTTCTACTGGCTGTGCTGTTGCAGCCATTGCTTCCAACTGAAGTTTCTGTAGCTCAAAGGCTCTAATTCGCTCTTCTTTTCTTTCTTCTCTTTCACGTTCCTTTTCTCTCTCTTCTCTTTCGCGTTCCTTTTCTCTTTCTTCTCTTTCACGTTCTTTTTCTCTTTCTTCCCTTTCACGTTCTTTTTCTCTTTCTTCCCTTTCGCGTTCTTCTCTTCTTTCTCTTTCGCGTTCTTTTTCTCTTTATTCTCTTTCATGTTCCTTTTCTCTTTCTTCCCTTTCGCGTTCTTCTCTTCTTTCTCTTTCGCGTTCTTTTTCTCTTTCTTCTCTTTCATGTTCCTTTTCTCTTTCTTCTCTTTCACATTCTTCTTTTCGTTCCCTTTCTTCTCTAATTGCAGCCAGTAGTTCTCGAGTAAACTCCTCATCATAATCGAGACTTTCAGTAATCAGTTTATGCAACTGAACAATCTTAAATTCAGGTTTCACGGTTAAACCTAACTCTTCTGTTAGTACTTTTAAATCCTGTTTTTTACTCCTAGCTAAGAATGACATGTTGACACAAGTTACCTTTATTAGGCGTCCTTTTGAAATTGAATCTAAAAGATCGTACTTGTACTAAAAATGTATAATTTCTGGCGAGACTTAATTTCTCAAATACGAAATTCACACTAACCAATTAGAGAGAATTATTTAAACAACTTTGCCAGGTTGGCACAAAATACTATAATACTACGTTGGGTTGACGTTTTAACTCACTATTCACAAGCCTTGTTAGCTATAACTATATAAACACCTTTGCCAGTTAGGCAATACAATGGAATTTTACCCACGTCAGTTTGACGTCTTTACTATCTATCTCCACGCCTGGTTGGCGATAACAAAAACAATTTTTGCCAATTTGGCAATACAACTTTTAGAATATACAATCTGTAATACGTCGGAATGACGTTACTATCTATCACACGCCTGGATGGCGAGAACTAAGAAAACATCTTTGCCAATTCAGCAGTATAATCAAATCACACTACATCAGTTTGACATTATTACTTATTTTTCACGTGCATGCTTGGCAACAAATTCAAAAACTCAGCTAGCAGTTCTTTTTTTTTTTTTTTTTTTTTTTTTTTTTTTTATATATATATATATATAAATGCCGGGATGGCTTACATATATCATTTATCAACATAAAAATTCAATGCAAATAAAAGTAAAGCATAAATAATAATTTCAAAATACTTCTTTAACCACAAATATCAATTATAAATTTAAGCTGAATAATTTTGGGGTCAGTTATTTTAAACAAAATCTTAAACTATAATTCTGAAATAAAGTATTAAAATTCAATAAAAGCTTTTTTACGAAAACCAAAAGTTAATCTTATCTTCAGAGATCAGCAGTATCCTGTTTTGACAGATTTTTGCTCAGACGCAAGTTATAGAAGCACAGAAGATAACCTTTGAATGATCTGCTTCAAATCTGGCTTTAAAACGGCAGACTTCTTACATCCATTTCTCCTTGAAATAAACAAACTCGGCAATTGGTATTAGCAAACTTGTTCTAAAAAATTCAGCAAATTTCTGGGATTAGGAGACCAGCACCATCGAAATTGATAATTGCACTCCTAATTTCCAGTATCTCGGTGGAACCTCCAATTAATTAAGACTGTAATGTATTTTGCAGTAATTTACAAACAGACAATTTTCTTAGTAGAACATAAATTTTATTTCTAGTTCTCGGTGATAGACAAATTTTATACAATTCTTAAGTGGCAAAATTTCATACTACTCCTAGCTGTAAAAATCTTCAGAATCCTCATCTTTTTAAAACAATATCTCACGTTATTGAGTAATGGCTTAATACAAATATGGCATTGCCACTTCAACAATAATTATATTTATTTATTAAATAACAAGATATTACAATATGCATACATAAATGATGCACTTACCATTATTACTTTCACTCTCTGCAAAACAGGATTAGGTTTCTGTTCTTCTTCTTGTTGTAAAATTCGAGTCAGAGTGCTGAGATGCCAGACAGGTCTTCCCTCATCCCTATCTCGGGATAACTAGAATGGTATAAGATAAATTTAATGTGAATACTATTTAAATATTACGTAAAATACAAATTTTTAATCAAAATTCATGGCAACACAAGTTGTAAGGAAGCACTCAATACAGATATTTTACATGACAGTATAAGAGTTAAAAGTTTTCCAAGTATAAGATATCTATTCCTTATGTTATTTACTTCAATGATCACAGAAGCAACATGCTTAAAAAACTACTTGAAAATGCCCTTCAAACAGATAGCACTTACAAAACTTGCATCCTGATTTACAGTTCAGAAAATTATATCTTGAAAAACCAATTACCAAATTTAACTAACCAAACTTTTGCTTATGTATAAAACAACACAGTTAGTATTAAGGGAAAAACTTTCCGTTCTGTGAATAAAACAGAATGATGTAACAAAATTTAAATCTGTCTTTAATTAGTTAAACTCAACTTATAAATAAATGCAATATGAAACAAAATTCATACAGGTCAAAAAATGGAGCTAGGTGAGCTAAACTGAGTGCAAAAGTCCAATTAATTTCAATAAATGTGTATTTCTGAATATCTAAACACATTTTAAAATGCAGTGCCCACTTCAACTGAAATAAATTTACATTCAAGGCTCATTTTAGGAAATTGAATTCCCATTGGTGATCAAGTGATAAGAACAATGAATGCTGGTAGTTCAACTCAGATCTAAATCTTAGCGAGCAGATTAACAGTAAAAAGTTTTCAATGTGTTCCCCATATGTCATACAAATATGAGCCAGTTACCCCTAAAAAAATTCACAATGAAACCATTCCTCCCTTCAAGCAGGTAACCCAAATGAACCTTAAGAGTAAAATTTACTTTCCCGTACATTAAATAATTTAATCTATTCAGGAAAATGAAAACCTTTAACACATTAAAATAATAATATTAGAAATCTGTCAAAGATTTTTATAATTTTTGCTTAAAATTATCCTATTTCCTGAGATTCCAAAGTGAGGTAAATAAATACCGTTTAGGCAGAATAAATTCTGTTAACTCAAAAATGTTCAGAATCACCGTCTATAATTCTTAAATGATTTTATGTTATTGTTTTGTTGAATTTTACATGGCTTATTATATTGCTGCGTACATATGGGTTCATAAAGGGTTCGTAAAGGATGCATATACATATACGAGTTGAATACAGTTATACATAGGGATAAATTAAAGTTATCCAATTACATTATAGTTATACAGGACTAAACCAAAATGTAAACAAAACAATTGCCAGCTTGCCAATATCTCACCAATTTAGCGAGATAGCCATTTACTTAATGTTAAATAGACCTGCCTTTGCAATCTTACTTTTCTTAAGGCATTTTATGTTACATTATACAAGATATACCAGAATTCTACATATAATTTCACTAAAATTATATATATATACAAAATTCACAACAATATTTATATATGAAAAAACTTAAATTATTTAATAACTTACACAAAGCACTTTTGAAATAACATACTCAACTAAATTGCAAACAATATTTTCAAACCCTACAGCTAGTAATATTTAATAATTAATATAAAACTTTTTGAATAACAGAATTAAACTGAAAATAATATTTCCGAACTATACAGTTTTAGTAATACAAAAGATATTTAAAAATAAGCATACCTCAAGAATAAGGGACAAACATGCCGGGAAGAATATCATGAACACAAAATAATTGATAACTGCAGATATACAAGCAAACCTGCATAGTTCTTCCAACCTTTTTACACCTAGAAAAAAAAAAAAAAAAACAGGATTGAACACGTTTCTAATGAACAAAAGGCAGCAAAAAATACCAAAAGACTCTACTTCTATCATTACACACACAGAGATTTTGCGGATAAACAAATTTTATGATGATTAATTATAAAATTGTTGGTTATTATTTGAAGTATTTCAGAAATCACAATTCTTAGACTATAAGAGCAGTGCGTTTTGATTACTCAGAAATTACTCATTCTAATGATGTAGGATTGATAATTCTGTGTATATAAATATATAATCAAATATTTGACCTGCGATTATCTATCTGTACATTTTTCATACTTTTAAGTAATGTATTGTGGGACTTTCTTTTTTTTCCAAATGTTAATACCAAACTCCAAAACATAATTGAAGTCACAGTACAGAAACCAGAAATATGTTCTAAAACTTATAACCCTCAGCAAATAAAGTAACTAGAAAGATATTACATTAAACATTTGTTTCTTCCATTAATGATCAGTAATGAAATTATCCATTAAACTCATCTTATGGGCTTTGTCAATTTCTCATCAACTTAAAAACATTCTAAAATGCATTTTGAAAGTGCCAGGAGCAATTTTTTTCCAAATTTCTAGAAGTATTCAGACAACATTATATATGGCTGCCCAACAGCCAGTGACCAGTCCAGAGAATTAGCTGATAGAGACAGTTTAGAATTGTGCAATTGTTCAGTAGTTACTATTGTTAAGTTTCCTTGTAATACTGGTAATCCTTGAAATTCTTTGCATGCTACGGAGAATTTGTCTCATCTATTTGAGCTACTTACAGCTCTTTATTTTGCTATGAGGCAATATTTGAATAAAGTGTAGTCATAAACAATGCAGCTCTTCTAAAGAAATTCTAAGGTGCAAAATTACTGAATAACTAAAAAGAGTACTCTTCTGTTAGTGGGACCAGATTAAGAAATTTATGTTACATATATGTGTACATACATGGACACATGTATATGTTATATATGTATGCCTGTATGTGTTCATTGTATGTATGGATATATGTATATGTGTGTACACACACGTACATACATTTCTTATTCCGGTCCCAATAACTGAAAAGTATTTGAAAAAGTACAAAAAGTTAAAAAAAAGTACTGAATAACAAAGGGTTAATAAAGTTATATAAAAAGTCTTTCAACATCGAATTTCAATTAAAAAAACAGTTCCCTTAAATCAACAAAAATGTTATTTAAAGAAAGCTTGATTATACCTGAAAGTGTCCCAACACCAATGACTAGTGCTTCAACTATGGTATCTAAAGTGATAGTTGGTCCTAAAATAGACATGCCTTGAGCAATATTTTCTTCAACCTCTTCCTAAATACAAAGAATTTTCTTTCAGACATTTTTCAATAAAATAATTTATATAAAAAATCAAGCAAAAGCCAAAGTATACATGTGTTGTATATAAGGATTCTAAAAAATAACAAGAATGGCAACACTGCACATGTGCATTTCATTGTTATGGATGATATTATTAAGCATGGTTATGCTGGGATTTCCTGCATCAGTCTGCCACATAACATCAGTCTGTGCAGTTGTTTGGTGCTAATTTATTAGTGCTCATACCTCCCCCCGTCTCACAATTTTTGTGACAGATGACAACAAAAACCAAACAGAACACAAGAAATTTTATTTTTTGTTGGGAAAATTTGCAGCTGACATACTGCTAAGTTTCAGCACGCATTTAAAAATTATGCTTTGAGTAAATCAAAAGTGAACACTTTGCCAAGATAAATTGATTATCTTGGCATCTTGGAAACTTTATTGATTAAAAAATGGCAACATTTCAACTGAAGACTTGCCATAATCTCAGTCCATTGATATGCAGAAATGAAAAAAATACATAAAAAGAGCAATGGGCTATTAATGAAGACTGTTGAAAGAACAATGAGATTCTTGAAGAAATAAATATATTATGATTCCAGCCAGAGAATGTTTATTACAAGATTTGGAAATGAGATGTGATATCAAAATTTGTGCCTTGCATGCTCACACAGGAGTAAGAATTTCAAAATGAACTTCTGAAACTTCCTTCAGATGTTATTGGGGATGAAGCTTAGTGCTACAGGTATAAGTCAGAAACAAGGAACAAAATACCACCAATTCCACCATTCACCAACATTTAATAAAGCATATCAGAAATATTAAGATTAAGCTGATTTGTTTCTTTGATGTTAGTGGGATTGTATACAGAGAATTTATTCTTCTAGGTTAAACTGAGAGTTGAAATTTTGCAAAGATTGTATGAAAATGTGCCATGGAAATAGCTAAAGTGGAGAGTGCTTCTTCCAACAGACACTCTGACCTACACAACTTAGCATCCAACATTTTTTAGTAAAGAACAACATGGTGCTTACATCTCATCTTCTTCCATGTGACATTTTTCTATTTTTGCAGATAAAGAAAGCTTTTAAAGGGATGAAATTCAGTAATACAGACAAGGTGCAAGAAAATCTGCTGCATGCCCTGAGTATCACTAGTATATCACTACTGATGGAGAATACATTGAAGGGGACTAAATTATGTAAAAAAAAAAGCTCTATATAATTGCATAAAAAAATCTTATTTTTAGATACTCCCTCATACAAAGAGCAGAGATACATACACACATATACAGAGATAAAAATAGTTCATACTTTATCATAAAACTATATTTCTTTTATATTTTTCATACATCCTAGGCCAATGCATACACATTATAGCTTAGTAATTGATTCAATAAGTGCATCTTAAATTTTATAATTCATTTATCTTCTCTAGTTTATCTAAAACAATTTTGTTGAAGCATTCTTATGCAACTCTTTTTTAATATTAAAAATAAATGATGAAGACTTAACTCTCTATATATTAGAAAAAAAATTTACGAAAGCTTCCCAACCTTCCCAAGGCACAAGCTTTCATTTCTTTAGCAATAACTAAATAACAATCTTACCTTCACAGAGGTTATTTCTATAACAACATAGGAAAAATCATGAAAAATTCCCCATCATAAAATAAACTTTGGCAGGAAAAATTAAATAAATAAGTATAAAGAGATGTTTACATTAATTCTTTTATATGAAGTGAACTGAAAAGTATTTGTTTGGCAGCTTAAGTCAGCATCATAACGTAGTTTAATGGGATTGACTTTTGTTACATAGGAATATGCAAATTTTAGCTCCCTTTCTTCTACACATGCAGAAAGGAATACAAAGGCATGCATTAAATTCTAATTTCAAGGACTGTACGAGCAGCTGGATAAAATTTTCACAAGTAAATGTTGAAACATCATATTGAGAAGCCATCTTACAGGTTGCAATCAGTGGAACAAACACAGCTTTGTAAAACCCTAAATTAGAGAAAAGCATCATATCAGGAAAGAGTTTAAAGACTTTAGTGATGTAAACAACTACATCGAGGTCAAAAACATACCACATACAATTCTCAGGAGAGATATTAGACAGTAATTGTTGTTATAAGAAATAGGCAACTTATATCAGTGTAGTCTGTAAGGGAATCTGCTATTAGAACTGAATTGTAGAGATATACTATAGATGACAGGCTGCATTAGAGAAGGCTGTATGCAGGGAAACTCATGATTTCTATCTCACTAATTTAAGCAGCAAAATGTGCCCAGCTGCATTAATGCAGAGATTATCATGACTGGAATACAACAACTGGATTCGAGTTCTCTTAACTAATGAGTTTCGTTTTTGTTTGGAGCGATTCCAGACATGTTACAGCCTCAAGGTAACATACAGACAAAAGCCTAAAATCATCCATGAAAGGCATCAGTACAACAGTGATGAAATCGTGGTATGAAGAGTGGGCATCATACTGGATGTCTGCAACGATCTACATATTTTTATGAGTGCAACTATGAATTCTAAATTGTACAAAGATGAGGTTCATGATCCTTATGTTAAGTTGTTTAGCATTACCGATAATAATGTTCATACCAACCATGTTGCACTAGTGACATTACTTTGACGGTGAAGGAATCCGTTGATGGAATAGGCCCAAATAATTCTGGGATTTAATTTTGAGAGAACACATGTGGGACATACTAAAACATTGAATTGCATTCCTGCAGCATTCTCTGAGAGCTTCAAGGAGCTATTCATCATGAACACACTTTGTTACTGCAAAAATTTCAGGGCAATCTGATATACAACACGGAAAATCTCCGTAAAACTTGCATTTCGGATCACACACATATTACTGATTTTTTTCCCTAAGTATCCCTATAAAAGCTTTAATCACTCTAAATAGCATTTCCTATGCCCTTATATAAATTTAGTTTTTACAAAAAAAAAAAAAAAAAAAGTCAATTCTGTACTTTTAAGGTATGTCAGGGTTGATAAAATAAAGAAACTGTACAAGTTTCATGTTCTTAGCTACACAATTATTTTAAGTTACACGAGTTTTTATAGTTTTTCCTTAAATTCTTCCTACAAGAGTATCAGTATTCAATAGCTTTACCCATTTGGCCACTAGCGGTTTTACTTCAACCATCAATATTCAATGAATAAAACTTGTTGACACCCATCCTATTACTTCCTCAATAAATCAAGAAAGAATAATAAAGTGTGAAAATTATTAAACGCTTTCATTAATCTTTCTGAAGAGCATTATTTCAAAATGAATCTGTCATATGATTCTTATGTAATGCTAACAATGTATGTAGTTACATAATGGCAAAAGTGAAAGTAAAATCTCATCATATATAAGATTATCTGATAATCAATTCGACACCTAAGCAAGAGCAATGAAATGATACTGTGTCCCTCTGCTGAGACACATAATAACTTCAATGTTCACAATTCAATAGCATAGTTTTTGCTCCTCTCAAATTTCCTTCTGTACTGCTCAAAAGCATCTGAGCTTGAAATTATTGAATAACATGTACACTTTGCCCACACAAACAAAAATTTAAAAATTTATCTTGGCACATTTTTTTTAGTTTACACCAAGAATAATTCACTTGGCAAAATTCCTAATTTATAGTAACCTACTTCTTTTTTTTTCCCATTGATGCATGAGCAGAAAAAAAGGTTCATCGTTCATTCTTTCAAATAATTTTAACAAAGTGCATAAACCACATTTTTGTTATTATCACTTACAATAAATAAGCCAAATTTCAAATTTACATATATCTTAGGAAATTTGGAAAAAAAAAAACTCTTCATTTTTTGTAGGTATGCTTAGAAATACATCTACTTTAAAATGATAGTAAAAATTTTATAGCTTATAATTCAAAATTGTTTCCGAAAAATTTATAAAAATTATTTAAATTACAAATTTCAAAAATAAATCATAAAAATGGACAAATTTCTTTCGGAATGAACCTAAATTTTGAAATGCAAAAGGAAGAATCAAACAAGTTTAATAAAAAAAAGAGATATTAATAAATATATATCAAATTCAATTAACACTGAGTAGATAAAATTTGGAAAGCTAATTTTTATAAACTACTCGCGCGATTTTTACAAAACTTGGCACTTTTTGCATAATTTGAGTCATTGAATCGAAATATGGAAAAAAAATTGGTATTTTATTTCAGAAAAAGTCCGATTTTGTGTCAAAATACCTATGTTAGAATAATGCTATATATAAATCTAATATATATCCTAAGACACACTTTCGAGACATGGAAAACACAAGTTAAATTTCGATAATCGGTCCAGTACAACGAAAGATACAGAACTGTCCCATTTTTTTTCATGATGTACATGTAAAGTGTCTCGGCATTTGCAGCACTTTATTGTATTCATATTGCTGCAATCTTATCCTTATATAAAGACGTGTCAAATGTCCATGACTGCCTCCTAATTAAAAAAAAATTATTACTACATATGAATATCTGACTCAAAGCCTCTAAAAATAACTCAAAACTTCATGTTAACTTGTAACTTCATGTTTTAAAATGTAACATTCAAAAAGCAAGAAAAACAAACCTGTGTAGAAGAGCTGAGAGCAAACTGTGCTAGCAAACCAGCTTTTGTGAGATCCATCAAAAGAAAATAAAATGGCAGTGCCTTGCTGAGAAAAAATCAACAATTTTAATGCAGATAATTTAAAAAATGTTATAACAATATTAAACCATATATATATATAATATTTCAATATGAAATGCTCATAAACAGCTTTTTTTTTTTAAAATGTAAAAAAAAGGGGGGGAATTCACGGTTTCTGTTTCCTTATCAGAAAATCACAAAAATTCAAAACTGCATAAGAAATTCAATGAAAACTATGTTTGCACATATATTAATTGCAATAACATGTTGCAAATACAACACTGAAATCAAACAAATATTTTATACAAAGCTCTGAAATGTCCAAATACATATATAATCTCACATGATTGTAAAAAAAACATTTTGGTAAAAATATAGGCACATTATGTGGTGATAGAAGATCAGTATTGCCAAGCAATCTCAAAATTTATTTAAGGGACCAATTAAAACTGAAGTATGAATTTTGGTGGTCACATAAGTAAAATATAATGTATTATAATTTCAAAGATCAGAAGTCTTATTTGCATTACCGTCAATGTTGTTACTAAACTTGGTACTTGTTGATTATCCAGTACTTCCCGATACATCACCAAAATATCCGTTACGACTCTGATTCTTATGAGCATTTGATAATAACAGAAGTTACTCCAGATTATTACAAAGATGAGATTTTTACTTCTTTTTCCTTGTCAATGTTCTTTTTTTTTTTTTTCTTTTTTAATGTCAAGTTAGATCTCAAAAGATATCTACATGAAAATAATGGAATGTGTGTGGTGAGTAATAAAATGGAGGAATAAGCAATAACATGGCATAGGTCATCATCATTCACCTTCTTAGTTAACAGAATTTTCACAGAAGTAGAGGCAAAGTGCAGAAAGTAATAAACTGTTTTATGGAATTTTTAGAGATTATCAAACAATACTCACTAGAAGTTAAAAAATCAAATTTTAGTACCAAAAGCCTCCAATGTATTGACAAGTACTAGATATTTAATATGTATCTACCATGCACTGCTTATTTTTAAGAATATTTTAAAAATTTAATTTAGATGAAATAATTTCAGCTTTCTTTTTGATAGCGCAGAATCAACTATATCTTACCCAAATACATTTACAGTTATTTTCGATAAAACTATGGAATTATTAGAAATAAAACACACAAACTGCAAATGCTTTTGCTCATGTACAAGTACATAATGTTAAAAAATTAGCCACTAAATCACGCTGAAAAACAAACAGGAAAAATACAAATTTAAGTATGTTCAGCAATAAAGTGCTGCTCTGGAGACTTTATAAAATTTTAAAATTTCATCAGAAATTTCACCACTGGCATTCAAAATCTTCCTATTTAATAATTTTTCTTTCTGGGTTATTTATAAAATACGAACAGTTATTTTTTTTTTTTTTTACAATTATGCATTTCTAGATGAATAGATTCATATATATTTTTTGAGAAACTTAGATCAGCAAGAATTACAGTTTCTCTGAAAATAATGTGCAACAAACATTTTGAAATTACCTTAGTTCCTTTTACTTGATAGCAATTTTCATTGTAACTAGGCAGAATAACTGCAGTCAGTTACTTTTTATTACACTTCTAGTATATTCATGGTTAAGTATATATTTTTTCATTCTTGAGAATAAAATGCCATTTTTTTATCGTAAAGTGTAATTTTTAAAAATTTTTAATGTCACTGTAAATGAAGTGGATTATTTGGATAATGAAAGAGAGTTAATATTTGTTATGAGAAAAATATTCCCTTACTGTATAATTCCGATTAACTGAGGATTGTGTAGATTAGAAAATTCTATGATAATGTTGTTGCAAGTTTTGCTTACATTTCTCCTATTTAATTCTTACATTAAATACAGTTATACTCACTTAAGTTCTGTGAAATCTCCCTTTAAAAAGTTTACAGTGCTGATACTGAACACAATACATGGTACTAAACAGAAGATAGTAAAAAGCCCTCCAATAGCTAGAAAGGGAAAAAATACATATATATACATATATATATATATATCAGCCTGTTTAAGCTAAAATTTAGATAGAAATAACAAAACATCCAATTTCAAAGGTTATTTTGGACAATATACATTACCAAATATATATTTTAATGCATATTTACTTTCCATAACAAGTTTTAAAACTATAAAAAGTATATAATTCAGCTCTAACTATCAAATTTTTCAAGTCAAAACTGGAGGAGGGTGGGGGGAAGAAGAAAACCAAAAATTGCAATATGAACAATTTTAATTTCAATCTAACATCTCAAAGAATTTATAAAACATTAAAATAAAAAATCCATTGCAAATACCACGATATCCTTGAATGGAATATTAAATTACAAGTATTTTTTACTGCATTTCATTTACACTTATTTCCTCAAATTTCACTACATAGATTTCTTATTCAAATAATTCACTTCTCCCTTCACAGCAAGGCAAAAATTCATAAAACCTCAAAATATCTATCTTCATTAAAAATTGAAAAATATAGAAAAAACATAAAACACCAAATGTTAAAACAATTTAAAAAATTTTTTACAATTAAAATGAGAGTTTCTATGCAAAAACAAGCAATTTGGCCAGTGGACAAGAAGGCAAATTTTTCGGTGCACAAAACCGAAAGTTTACTTTTGGCCCAATCGGCAAAAAGACACTGAAGGTGCAGAAACTGACTTAATTCACTATTAGTTTCAAATGTAAACAAATATGGCTGCTAAGGTTAAAAAAAAAAAAAAAAATATTAGGCTCAGCTGCACTGCGAAAACGTAGAAAATTCCGGTACATTCGGTAATTCTTGTCCTCCCACCCAAATACTACACACGTTTGAATTTCTATCAAGATTTTAAGAAATTTGCATTCTCGTTCCGCGTGGTCAGTTCATATTCGTGTTTATTATGATCATTATGCTTATATTATGAGCATATGTATGAATATTTATAATAATATAATTGCAGTAACTGCTGAAGTATAGATAAACTTCCAAAAATGGGTGTGTTTTTACACAGATTAGCTTTCTAAGGAAAAATATTCAGAATGGCTTAAATAAAAGGAAAGTAATCGAATAGTCAAAGTAATTTCATAACAACAATCGCATGCAGATTAACTAAAGGTATAAAAACATTAACCAGAAGATAAAAACATAATTCAACCATTTTTAAAGGAAAAAATACATAATTTACCAACATATAAGAATAAAAAAATCTGATGTGTACACCACATAACTTGAACGGAATACTAAATTATACACATTTTTTCCTGCATTTTGTTTAAAATTATTTCCTCAAATTTCATTAGATATATTTCTCATTCAATTAATTCAGTTTTCACTTTGCAACAAGGCAAAAATACACGAAACCTCAAAACATCTTTATTAAAAATTGAAAAATATAAAACATAAATACAGTTAAAACAGTTTAAAGAACAATTTTTACAATTCAAATCAGAGTTTCTATGCAAAAACGTGGCAAAAAGTCTCACTCGGCAAAAAGACAATGAACACATAGAAACTGACAATTTATTATGGACATTATGCTGAGTCAATATATAAGGTAATTTAATAACTTAAATGATAATTCCAGAAAGGATTAAGCACGATTTAATTTGCAATAATAAAAGACATTATCTTTGTTGATGCGAAGCTTAATTTCTATAGATTGGCAACAAATCTACTGTTTTGCTAAGTTTCAAACGCAAACAAATATGGCTGCTATGGTAAAAAAATTAGGCTTAGTATAAATAAACGATTTTTAAATTGTTGATAATTCTACAACTATTGCGTGGAAGTTAACTAAAGGCATAAAAACCTTAACCGGAAGATAAGACCAATAGAATTCAATCGTTCTTAAAGTAAAAACTGCATAATTTACCAACATGTAAGAATAAAAAAAAAACTGAGCTCAACGAGACGAGTAACAGAGTGGGTATATATAATATATATATATTTATATACTTTTGGTGCTGCTGATTGCCACCAAAAAGGGAGGTGCACAGCTACTTGCTATAAAAGTCCTATATAAAAAATTTCAATGGTCTGAGGCTACTTGTTTTTCAGTTATACGAGATACACATACATACAAACACTACAAAAAAATCTCTTCTGAATCTATTTTAAATTAGTTTTATAATTTGTTTTTGGAAAAAAAGTTCTTTATTCTGCCCTTACATACAGATGTCATGCAAAAACATTGTTAAATTGCATTTGATACTTTCAATGAAATATGGTACCCAGAATTTTTCTTTGATTACAATACTTCCTTTACTTCATACAAGGCAGTAAAAAAAACTGAGCTCACTGAGGCGAGTAACAGAGTCGGTATATGTATACATATATATATATATACTTTTTGTGAGGCTGATTGCAACAAAAATTAGGCTTCGATGGAAAATAGAAAATAAATTATTTCACAGAGCATACTAGGATTTTTAAATTATTCACATGTAACAATTATGCTGCTGGTTTATACAACCACATTATTAACTTTCAAATGAGAACTTACCTCCAAGTAATCAATACAAACTATTAGACAACTTTTCATTACTTTCTAACTAAAAGAAATAATTTTAGTACTATACTTTTATTTTAAAATTGTACAACTAAAGTACAATTTTAAAATAAAAGTATCAACGAATGCATCGACCTGATAGTTATACAAATTAAAAGGTTAGCAGAAGGTACATTCCACTAGCTTACAACTAACCGAAAATACACATTCAAAACCAAATTAACTGTAGATTATAAAACTAAAGCATGTCTACCTAAACCTTGATAAATGTCTCACTAAGTACTCACGAAGTAATTACTGTTAGCAGAAACTTGCAAATGAAATTTCAACAGCAGAGAAAATGAAATAGAGTGATAGAATCAGCTTGAACTCCCCCTCGAAAGTTCAGAAACTAGAGGCTTATATATGCTTTAATTAATCTGCATTCTGGTGAAATTTAATAAAAGTAGAAGTTACAGTTAAGCCAAAATAAAATAATTAAATTGATTAAATAAAAAATCCTACAAATTGACATGGAAAAAAAAATTACACTAATTAATAATTAATTTGAAGTAACAAAGAAAGTAACTAATCAGTTCCAACAATCAATTTTTATATGTAACAATATCCTTGGTGGGCAAAAATATGGTAAAAATATATTTTAGGGTGTCCCTTGGCGAAAATTGGCGAATGATCAGGAAGGCACAATTTCAAGGTGGCTGCTACACAAAACCAAAATAACATGTAAAAAAATTATACAAACTTGGCGTCCATGTCTTCAATCCATTTTCCCATTTAAAAAAAAAAAAAAAAAATTATTTGCTATTGCACACTCTCTTGACCTTGCACACATCAATCTGTTTTCACTTACAAAAAATCAGGACAATTATGACACCATATAATGTTAAAACAAATTCATCACCAAAATTGAACAAAATTTGTAGCCAATTAAAGCTCAAACTGCATTTTAAATCACACAATGAAATAACATAAAAAAAGAAATGCATGTTATCACATAAATGCACTACAAAAAGGAAATATCAACTTACCATATTTAGAAATTTTTGTTTCTTCAGGCTGTGGCACAAAATTCCTTAGCTCCGATCCTAAAACGTCACTTATCCTTAGCGGATAATTGACATTTAAGGATTTTACTTAAGGATTTAGGATTCTTAAATGTCACTGCATGATTTACAAAGAAGTGAATGAAGCCATTATCAAAAAGACAATTGTATGACTTCCAACAGTTGGATATGATCATTATTCCAGATAAAATACATCCAACAAAGTTTCTTTTCTTCTGTCCTCAACCATTAAAAAAAACACTTTCTGCTCTTTTGTTCTATACCATCAATTACCCAGTTTATCATCGGCAGCCATTTTACGATGCAATGCACAAAATACACAATGTACTTTCTAATTGACATCAAACACAAAAATAAGCCCTTACAAATATCTTCCCATCAGTCAAATTCGCAGCAATCATGCAACTAATCACATGCTTGGAATTCTGTAAGATTTTTATTTTCACATCCTTGCTAATCCTTGGAATATGGTAACATGTAGTTTGGCAACATTTTGGTAAGGCGATAAAGGTTACTAGCTAGGACTTTAGTAGTGTACATGGATAAAGTCAAGAGTGTGAGCAATGCCATTTTTTTGCAATTCTGGGATGTTTTTTTAAGTGAAAATAGGTCGAAGTGTACATGGATACCATGTATGTGCAATTCTTAAAAACAAGGCAAGCAGTTTGCGATTCTGCACTTTCTCCCAATTTCACACCTAATCTTCGTCATGATTAAGCCCTTTTGTTCCATAAAAGTTCTAGCATGAACGTAATTCAGCTAGCAGATTGTTGGAAAAAAATGTTGAGTTTAAAAAAAAAAAAAAAAAAAAAAAAAACTTTATTTTGTGAAAACAAAATGGCGTCCAAACAAAAACTAGCAGGTTGCGGTAACAGGGTTGGTCGCCACATTTTCGCAAAAAAATCACCAAGTTACCATAATCCAAAGATTAATCCATTCAACTACTCAGGTTACGATAAATGAAACAACAATTTGGTGATAAATGAAACAACTTTACGATAATCCAAGGGGCACCCTAAAATATAGACTAACCAAAAAGATGATTATACTTTTAATTACAACTACAAAAAAGAGGAATTAAAACAAAAACATACCAACTAAATATGTAGATCCTAACTTGTTCAGACGCAGAAATTGCTGGACTAAATATAATATACCTACACATCTAGCAACGGTAAGGAGAACTATTTCGACGCTTTTGTTCTCCTGAAAAGGAAATTATTAAACATTAAAAAATGCAACTGTATTTGCTATTTCATGCTAATAAAACTAAGAATAACTGCAACTGACCTCATTTTGGCTGATCTTTGGAATATGGTAACAGGTAGGTTGGCGACATTTTGGAGGCGATAAAGGTTACTTCCTAGGACTTTGTAATAATGCGAGAAGTAGTCAGTTCCGATTACGCATTATTTTGTGGGAGGGAAATGAGAGATCGTGAGATATGTCATGTGACATTAATGGACGCATTACAGTTCTTTAATCGGAAAAGGTGGCTAAATTTGCAAAAATAAGTACTATATTATTTTGTATTAAGCTTGATTGTGTGAAATAGTGTTGAATTATTTTCGGATTGCATGGTGCCATGTAAAGTGAATTCTAAATTTTTAATGTGTTTATCTGATAATAATAAGAAGTTGAGATTGTGTGAAAGGAAGTTTGAATGGCGGTGCAAGAAATCTGGTGAAAATGGACATTTTGTGAAACGGAGTGTAAGGAAGGGTACGTGGTTTGCTGAAAGTAGTTTGAGTATGGGTGAAATTTTATTAATTTCTTATTACTGGGTGAATAGACTGCCAGTTGACTACTGGATTTCGGATTTAGAAATTAGCAGTAGTACTGCAGCCGATTGGAACTCTTTCTGTAGGGAAGTGTGTGTTCCACGTAATGAAGATTCTGAAGAAGATTAGGTAAGTTAGTATTTTTAATCATTTGAGGATATTATTTGTATGCATTGTTCTAAATGTAAGGAGTAAATAAATTAATATGGTATTATTGGAAAATTGTTATTAGCAATGATTTAAAGTAATTAGGATTGTAATCTAATTTTTATTAATTTAATGTATATGCTTATTTATATTTTAAGTAGTGTTTTTTAATTTAATGATCGTGATTTTGTGAGTTATATGTTTGTAGTATTTTGGAATATGTTTGAGTAGTGCACGTCGAGTATTTTCATGCATTTTCGTGAAATTTTTCTAATTTATGAGAAAAAAGCAGTGTACATGGATATAGTGAACAGTGTGCGCAATGCCATTTTTGTGCAATTCTGGGACTTTTTTTTAAGTAAAAATAAGTAGACGTGTACATGGTTTAGTGATATTTTAATTAAATGATAGTTATTTTGTGAATTTTATGTTTGTAGGAATTTGGTATACGTTTCAGTTGAAGTAAACGTGAATGGAAATAATTTAAATATTTGACACTAAGTACTTGTAACTATTTTTAATGTTTGCGTATAAATTCGTAGGTCACGTTTATAATATAATAGATAATTTAGAGGTAAAAGCTTTTGGATATTTTATTTATTTTATACGTGGAAATGTTCATTCTTGGAAAGGGTATATACTTTTTCGCGATCACGTAATTTCATATATGTGCTTTTTAACGAGTTTAAAGATTAAGAAAATTTTCGTGCAAATTTTTGTAATTTATGAGAAAATAGCAGTGTAGATGGATAAAGTTAAGAGTGTGTGCAATGCCATTTTTGTGCAATTCTGGGATGTTTTTTTAAGTAAACATAAGTCGACGTGTAAATGGTTTATGTGTATGTACTATTCTGAAAAACGCGCAAGGAGTTTGCGATTGTGCACTTTTTCCCAATTTTGCAGTTAATATTTGTCATGATTAAGCAGTTTTGTTACATAAAATTTCTAGCATAAGTGTAATTCGGCTAGTAGAGTGTTGGAAAAAGTGTTGAGTAAATAAAAAGAAAAGAAACATGTCTTTACTTCGTGAAGACAAAATGGCGGCGAAAAAAAAATAGAGGGTTGCTGTAGCAGAGTTGGTCGCCAAATTTTTGCCAAAAAATCGCCAAGTTACCATAATCCAAAGATCAACCCTCATTTTTTCTATCATTATGAAATTTTATCAAGAAAAAAAAATTAGTATATTTTACTTATTACTTAACGTATCATGCAGACTGAATATGTGTGCATCAGTTTAAACTTGAATAACTGGTACTTTTGAAATAATATAGTATACCCTCCAGCTCACAGACACTAAAAACTGAAACACTTTTTTGAGGGGAAAAAGTATAAAGTGCATTTTGCTGAGAATGCTAACAATTATACAGTCAAAAGTCTTTAATCCAGAATGATCTATAATCCGGACCTCAAAGCTACAAACTTTTTGCGCATGCATAAACACATATATGCTTTTACGCATGCGTGTTTAATGTATAACGGACGGTATAATCTAAGCTAAATTATCTAATTATCTATTTCAATTAATGTTGCAGATTGCGTTGTTCCTTAATCTCTAAACTGGATCCGGCTTATTATTTTTTGCAGACTGTTAATGCAATTTTTTAAAAAGTAAGCGTGAACTTTCAATTATGTGAAAAAGAGTTTCCATTTCTGTCAAAGGCGAAAGCATGTTTCGATGTCAAAGCGAAAGCATGTTCCGATGTCCATTAAACAAAAAGTGGAATTGCTGCAAAAAATGGATAAAGGCATGAAGAAAGTGACAGAGAGGTGATTTGTTTTTCTAATCATTCTGAAATCTGTTTATCAATTTCACGCTACTCTGGGGGGGGGGAGAACGTCTCGGTGCGGAATGGACTGAAGTTGATCTGTCAGCACTATCCTTATCTTCAGGCAGATGTTTTTATTTTATTTGTCTTATAATTCCTTACTAAATGTAGTATTTCATCTCGATGTACTCCGTCTTTGATCTGATTTAAATCAAATTCATCGTCATTATAAATATCACGAATACACATCAAATAGTTTTCTGGTTGCAATTTTCTAATTTCAACTATGCGTAATGTATGCTTTACGCATGCGTGCGTTGAAAGAAATGTTTAATAAAGTAAACAAATAAACATTAAGCTTTTTTTTTTTTAAATTTTGATAGCCTTTAGATCATAATTGGTCTTTATTTCAAAAATTACGGTTTCATATTTTTAATTTTACAATTTCTGCATGCCATCTTACCAGATTTAAACTGATGATCTATAATCCGGAAAAACCGATAATCCGGAATCGTCAAAGTCCCGACGAGTCTGGATTAAAGACTTTTAACTGTATCAATGTTTTGAAACAGTTACAAGAGGAAATTTATAAAAAATTACACAAAGAAATTATTTTTAACATATTTACAATAGCTGTTTTGCTTTTGTGGACAAGAAATTTTTTTGGATAATTATATATTAGCAAATTATCTTGGTGTAGTTTAACAATTTTTTTAGGGCTAGGGAAAAGAATCAAGATTTCTAACTTAAAAAAATCATATTTTAATTTAACGTTTATGTTGAAATCAATTAAGCAAACTTATTTACAATCTAGTTTTTGTTTATTTTGTTCCAGTGGAAATTTTGTGATAACTGCTTTAAGAACAGACTCAAAGCAATTGCCTCTTTGTAATATTAATGCAAAATACTGTACTCTAGAAAAATTTTATTGCAGAAAAATTTCCTAAGTACCGTATTTGATGGCATATAAGATGCACCCTTATTTAGACGGCCACACACAAGGAAAAAAGTTTCAATAGCGTGGTTTCTTTTAGTTCTCGCGTTTCGTAAAAGCCAAATAAATATTTATTGAATGAAATTACCTTCACGTATAAGACTGTGTCCTTCACGTAATAAGATGCAGGTAACTTTTTTGAGACCAAATTTAGGAAAAAAAGTGCGTCTTATATGCCGTCAAATACGGTATATATTTTAAGTTTGAATTTAAGATAAAAAATATCATGATTTGTCAGTAAAAATCACTGTAACTTGGAATACAACAGAAAAAAATATACAAAAATGCTGATATTGATTGCCAATGTAACAAACTGTTATGCGCACAGTTGCTATGGCACATTCTGAGTCTGAAGACTTCTGCTAAGGTGGTTGTGCTAATAAAAGTAATATTAAGTAGCATTTCTGGAAACCCTAAAATATAGATTAGGTAATAAATGCTGAAATGATTTCAAGGTAATAAATGCTATAAAGCAAAGGTAATAAATGCTTTATAACATTTATTACATTGTTTAAATTTCAGAATCGAGATATTCAAAAATCACCAAAATAAATGGTAAAGACATTTTAAAAACACGACAGAGAAAAATAAAAATTAAATATTTTTATGCCATTTTCTTAATCTAATTTTAATATATTATCTATTTAATTTAGTGATAATGCTTATTATACTTGTTAATATCATTATGTAATTCACAAGTCATAGAATCAAAATTTATGTACACAAACTGATCCTAAAGTCACCAAATTTGGAGACATGCAGCAAAAGAATTTATATTTCAAGGGAAAAACCTGCTTTTGATGTTACAGTTATAATGACAAATTCAAACAGTTCGAGGTCACTTATTTGAATATTTGTCCTAGCCTTTCAAACAACAGTATACTGAATTGACAAGTGATAAGAGGAACAATATGCGTGTCAGTGAAATGCTTAAGGGAGTAAATATTCCTTAAGAGGATGGATTGTATTCAATGCAGATGTTAAAAAGAATGTTATTGTAGAGTTCCGAGAAAAAGGGGATATAATTTGGAGTAAGAATGCACTTCCAACATGAATGAATTCGTGGGATTTGGAGTTAGATGTTTTGTCTTTCTGTACTCATTTGAAGACATGATTTTGAAATGAAAATCAAAGGCTTTAGTAAATCGCATTTGCTTTAGTTGAAATACAGTTGATCTGGTGTTCCTTTTAGTAGTAAATATGTTTCCTGCAAAAAGAAACAAACACATTGCTGGTTTCAAATGCAAAGACATTCGTTTTGCAAAAGAAAATGAAAATTGTGCTGCAGCAAGAATGTTTGGTGTTGATGAAAGATGGAACAGATGAAGATGATTATTCATTTATGGATCACAGTAATGATGTGCCTATTGATATAACGGAAGATGAAGATGAGACAAACTTTTCATCTTATCTGATAATGAAAATTTTTAAGTTCATAAGGCATTTTTAAATAAACAGTATTTAGGTACAAATAGAAATCCAATTTTGTTTATGCTCATTCCTTTACTAGAATAAATGCACATACCTGCATATTCATTTTCTGTATTGAAACTTGATTTATAATATAATGCATATCATTTATGTTTACAACATTTAGACCAGTACAGTAGTTTAATTGTATTTAAAATTAACATAACTTTATTTTTTATTTCCTTACAAAAAACTTCATTACAAAGTAAAGTAATAATTAAAGTAATTTAATTATTAAAAGTTTTTATAATGTACAGTACGAAATAAAATTGCTTCCACTGGTTACAATAACATTACTACAATTACGAATGATCACAACTGCAGAATCTGTGCAAAGTAGAAAAACAAAAACATGACTACTGATAGTTGATCCATGAATACTTTTCATTTGTTAATTCATTTTGTTTTATATTTTTCATTTGGTATGTGCTTACTGTAACTGCTTCTTTTAGAAATTAAATTATTCACATAATTTTTCCATCTCAATTTTTGCGAGATAAAATTAGTAAAAAGGGGAGTAATACATGAGCAAATATGGTATTTCTGATACTTCCTTATTAATCTCCACACAATTAAGTTTTTCAATTCCAGTAAACCATTGGTGAAAATCTGAAATTTGCATGTTACTGACTGAGTGATTAAGTTTGCTAATTCTGGTAAAACGTTGCATGTTAAGAGACTGAGTGATTATATTTGCCAACTTCAGCAAATAATCACATAGGCCCCTTTCAAATGCAAGTATCAAATTAAGCATGATATAAACAAAAGTTGACAAGGAAATTAAAAGTTTTTGCCGTTACCGATTTTTCCAGCTTATTTACCTAGAAAAACAAATATTAAATAATTTGTTCTTGAACTGGAGAATTTAATTTAGAATAAATCAGCCTTAGTTGTACTAATTGTTTCGTGTTTGAAATGAGAACACAGTTTTTAAAATTAGCAATGTACTGATAAAATTAGTATATTTATTACTTATGTTAAGCATCACCATTAATTTTGAGACCACAAGATACAGAAGATGTAAAAGATCCAATTCATATGCAAATAAATACATTATGTATCACAATTCGTGTTTCGTTTTAATAATTATAATGCAATGTTAAATATTTACTTTTAATAAACTAGTGAAGGTGATTTACTTTTAATAAACTACTGAAATTAGGAAGATGCATTATAAGTCAGGGTTGTTCAGTGACTCAAATGTTCAATACATTTTTCCCCCTTTAGAATTTGGTTTAGAAATCTAATCCTAACTATACTTAACAAGGGTAAAATTTATATAATTTGCGGCAATATGGACGCAATAATTAAGCTTTTGTGCATCCGTGAATATTTAAAAATTATATAGTCTCATAATCTTAAATACAATCAGTTTAAAATATCTATTACTACATCGCTGGCCAACCTGCGACCTATATTACGTAACTGGTGGTTAATTCTAACACATATAAAGCATGCCGAAACGTCCTTACCTCCGAACATTCATAACCACAGCCTTTGGCACTGCCGATGTATGCTGTTCCCGTTGATATTTTCCATAAAATTAGAGTCAAGAAAGCTATAATAACTTCCCAAGGGTGAGAAGCACACATACGTCCATGCCGATAAAATACCTGAGACAGCATACTGAACGGATGTTCAATTGACCTGAAATTCCAAGAAAATGGTATTAAGAAATAATAATTAAATTAATAAATATTAATATTGTTAACAGCAACAAAAAATAGTTATATATTAATTAGCTGAAAGAGAAATGGGGTTAAAGAAAGAAATATGTTTATACCAATGAAACCAGCAATTTATTGAAATACGTAACCGAAACTACATTTTGTATTTTAATAAGGTTAACATGGAACTAATTGCAGAGCGGTTAATCCATTAGAATTTTCAAACTACCATTATTATGAAACAGAATTTTAATACATTTAAAATGCACCTAAAAGCTTCAATTAACAGCTCTTCCGGATAAACAAAAAGAATAATCGTCCTTACCTCACTTCTAGCACAAGGAAGTAGAATTCCAAAAGCGGAAATCACGTGATGATTTGAGATTTCCGGCAGAAATTGATCGAGTACACCGGTTTTTCGCCTGCACTACCTAGTAATTCATTCTCGAAAATTTTATACGTCGTGACCGGCCTCAGAATTTTTCTTTTCTTTCTTTCTTTTTTTTTTTTTTTCCTTGGAATTATTTTTATATTCATTTTATGCTATTTATATACAAAAGTTTAAGTAAAAACAATTAAACCTTCTTATATAATTCTGCCCTAAATCTGTTCACCTTCTTATTTGCGCAATTTTTTTTTTTTTTTTTCTTTTCGTGTTTATGTTTAAAAAAAATTAAGAGCATGACTATCTTTACATATTACTGCTATCAATTTTTTTAAATAATCACAAAGAATTAAATAAACATTTTCAAGACTGAAAATTGTAAATTTTAAGCAGTGCCAGTGCTAGACGTTTTGTTGTACCACACACAGATTGTATTTTATTCTCGAGTGTCAAGATGTGGAAACATCTTTTTACTCGACTTCTAATAAGAATCAGGGAGGAGGCGCAATTTTTATCATTCCTAAATTCTACCACCCGGTTCTTCCTTAAATTACAAAATTTTCTCGCTCGTTGCATTTTCATAGGTTGCCCCAACTTAAAAACACCGATAATTTTCCTTTAGAGAGTTCAATATATATTTGAAGAAAAATGTCGAGAAACAATTAGAAAATTAAAAATAATTGTATTTTATATCTATGTGCTTTACAGATCATCTGCTATTTAAAATTTGAAGGGTGTGCCGCCACTTTTCTTTCTAATGGTGTCTTTCTTAAGTTACATGCAACACTACAAGGAAATCTTTCTTAGGATTAGCCTGTTTCGCTAGAAATTCGATACTAGAAAGAAATCAATGCCTATAGTGACCCCCAATCATTCCGCCAAAGGCAAGGCGTTGAAGATAATGTTCTAAAGTTTACATCCTTATTCATCACAAGAAAAAAGTCTTGGAGAAGACATATATCACAATTGCAGCCGCACCAGTTATGGCATTATCTATAAAATAATAAAATTGAAAATAATTCCTTTAATTTTTTTTATCCTTGTTTAGCGCGTAGTTAAGTAACATAAAGAAATAATAATAAGAAAAAATATATTCCTCTTTGCATTTTTTAATTATCTACCTTTATTTTTAAAATTTATTTATTTATTGTGCAATAATGATAATAAGGAAAAAAATTCCAGATCTGTTTTGAAAAACACAAAGAATATTACTGAGAAAATCAATGGAGTAATTTAATGGCCCTTTTTATTACAAAAATATATTGAACTCTTTGAACGGGACATCTATAAATGCTAACAGTAATTAGTGTAATAATTTTAGAAATAAAATTAGCGACATTTATCAATAGTTCTTGGAAACTTTGATTTAATTTGAGGCAAATATCTACAAAGCAACTGTCTGAATAACACACAACTATTTCACTATGGAATAACTTTCTTTTCTGTCTATGGAACTTCAGAACTTCCCATTTTTGGCAAAGAAAAAAAAGGTTAGAATTAAAAAAAAAAAAAAAAAAAAAAAAAAAAAAAAAAAAAAAAAACACCTGCCATCTGAAAATTTTAGATTAGGATTTAATATTTCAAAAAATGAAAAAACTAAAAAACTAAAAATATAAAATGAAAAAATCGCAATTTAATCTTTCTATTTAAATTCCAATACAAAACATATTTATTTACAGATTTAAGATAGACGATAAGAAGGGTCCACTAGTTAAGAAAAAGACTTAATTCGACAGTATTCCACTTACTCTGCATTAACCACCAAGTTATTTTGTAATTATTCAATAAAGAAAAATCTGAATTTATCGAAAGGATATTGCTCCCCCCCTTCACCTTCAATTGATCACAAACGCACGGCTTCGACAAGCATTCCTGAATGTGGTTACATCTATTTTGTGAACTCATGAAATTCTCGTAACGCATAACACAGTAATACTTTCGAAGTACAGAAAACTTCCCAAATAAAACAATCTACATTGAGTTTTACAGTAATGCTATTATAAAAACAATCTCATGGTGATTTAAAAAAAAAAACTCTCGATTGTAACGGAAATTACTTAAAAAAATATTTGTTTACTTAATAATTCGCAATTTCACTATAATAAGATTGCTGCTGCTTATAATTATACTGTTTCCCGGTTAAGATGGGTTCGATATCTCGGTTAAGATGGGTTCGATATTATGTACGTATTGTTTAAAATCTTAGTAACTACTCAGTTTTAAAATACTCCGCAACTCCACTTCTTACTTAGGGAAAAAAAAAAAAAAAAAAAAAAAAGAGGAGGGAGCCTTCATTACGGGTTTTGCCCCGACCTCCAAATTTTTAAATCAATCATCTCAGGCGAAAAGAAGCGTATTGATTGCTTAAGTGATTGTGTCAAAGCATGTAATGACTATTTGTTTTATAAAATATAGCTTATTTCTTAGAGGCTCTATCAGGAGTAACGGCTCGTATTCAGGTTACACGTACGGAAAACCTCAGCTGATCGTCGGGAGCTGAAACGGGCCTTAAGTACCAGTGTTCAGCAGTCTTATCCAGTAGACCAATACTGGATGGCATAAATAGGAAGAATGGGACGCGATGTAAAAATGGAATTGGTACCTTCAAAATTAGCGTAAAATCATTTATTTAAAACGAATTGTTCAAAACATCAGTGCAAAACATAAGCAAGCAGGTAGGAGTGAGATAATTACTTATTACATCCCCCCTATTTAAAGAGTTGACTGGGGAGAGACATGAGACCGAGTCGATCCAATCCAGTTGAGGAAAACCACCACGGGCGTTACTCTACAAGAAATTAGGTTTTTCAGGGTGGAAAACTTGAAAAATCAACTGCTGAATCACCAGAATTCGAACCAAGGATTTCCCAATTACGTTCACAAAATGAACTAATTACTTACACCACGAGATCACGAAAGGGGAAATAAGAAACATTTTTGTAAGGGATTTTAAATGTATAGGTCTGAAAAATATTTAAAGTTAATTATTTTTAAACTAATTATAGATAATTTATTTAAAACTAGCAGCTACGCTGCCAGCCTTCGTCTGGCTTTTAAATGTACCAGAAAGATGTTTGAAGGAAACGCCAAACGTTAATTTAAAATCTGCGCAGAATTTTACTCTGTAGCACAATTTCATCAAAAAAAAAAAAAAAATGTATTACATAAAACAAAAATTACAATGAAATAAGCAATTTCCCTTAATACAAATATTAATTACCTAATAAATAAATTAACCAACTTCCCGTTGCCTTCTCTCAAAAAACGTCCAGTATCCAAGAGAAACATTCAATTTAAAAACTGCACAGAGTGATCGCCCTCATTTTTGCAAGTGCCAACAGTGCTGATTTTCAACCGTCGGCAATCCAGAAAACTATTGCCTAACCTCATTTCTAAAAGAATGAAACTATTCGAAATGATGCGATAAAATCGAAAAGGTAAAATAAAAATAATAATAAAAAAAATCTGATTCGAATTTTGAAAAAATCTCTTCGAGTGCATTGGCTCTTGTCTAGATGCACCTGTGTACCAAATTTCGTAGCCCTGGGTCTATTAGCTTACGCGCAGCACGAACGAAAGACACACAGACTCTTTCTTTTATTATATGTAGAGATTATTAATAAATTTGTAAACATAAATTTATTGTTCATTCTTATTTACATTGTGCGCTTGTGAATCGAAACAGAGCAAAGAATCTTGTAGACACGATAGAGGAGTATTCCCGTATTCGCGGATAATTTTTCCAGGGTTTACCGTGGATCCACAGATACGTGAAACCGCAGTAATAGCGAAAGCTACGCAAAACAGGATATTCAAATTCGGTGAAACTTAATTCATGAACCTAGCACACTAAAACATCATCAGCATTAATAGGTAATAATAAAAGATACACTGAACACTGTATTATTTCATACTAGCAGCTATGCGGCCAGCCTTCGTCTGGCTTTTAAATGTACCGAAAAAATGCCTAAAGGGAACACTAAAGGTTAAATTTATCGAAAAAAAAAAAAAAAAAAAAAAAACCTAAGAAATTTTATTAAAAATGTACGACATAAAGCAAAATTACAATGAAATAAGCAATATCCCTTAATACAAATATTAATTATGCTAATAAATAAATTAACCAACTTCCCGTTGTAAAATCTTAAGAATTCAAATGGTATAAAGGAATTTAAGAAGTTTGTTTCCTACACAAATCATGCAAAACTTTTTATATAATTAAGACATACTATAAAAAAGTACAATGATATAAGCAATACATATCATATTTTCAAGAGAAAACAGTCAGCAGTCCAGTATCCAAACCTATGAATGAAAAGCTGTTGCCAAAACCACATTCTAAAAGAATGAAACTATCATCAGAAAGCAATAACCAATCAAAATTGATATGGATGACATAATTCAAAATATACAAATCTCTTTGGCATAGCTAATAAAGAGAGAGAGAGAGGGAGCAAAAAAGGAAATTCTTTCTGTTGTGCCTCGCGAGACACATGCGCGTCAGAATAAGAATATTGCGATGTGCGTGTTGCGTGTCCAAAAATCAAAATATAAAAAGCAGTATTTTATCTCATATTTTCAATAGTCAGCAATCCAGTATACAAAGCATGGAATTCAAAACTATTGCCAAACCCCCATTCCTAAAAGAATGAAAATATTCAAAATGATGAGATGAAATCGAAAAGATAAAATTAAAAAAAGCAAAACTCTAACTTGAATTTTGAAAAACTCGCTTCGAGGTGCACTGGCTCTTGTTTAGATGCACCTATGTACCAAATTTCGTAGCTCTGGGTCTATTAGCTTACGCGCAGCACGAACGAAAGGACGCACAGACTCTTTCTTTTATTACATATAGAGACAGAAAAAATCTTATAATAATGAAGTAATGATTTTTTTTTCTTTTTTTTTACATTATAGTACACTCTTTCTCTCACTCAGGTGTATAAAGTTAGAAATTTGAAACTTTAAGTTGATCCGAAAAAAGCGGAACAGCAATTAAGACCAGGGCCGGATAAAGGGCGATTGGAGCGATTGGGCCCAATCGGGCCCCGCGTTAACATCAAAATGGGAAAAAAAAAAAAAAATTGAAATTCAAAACAAATTGCTTTTGACGATAATGGATAAATTATGAATTATTCAAATAATTAAAAATATATTTATTTTAAGTTCGCATTGCTGGATGAGATTTATTATTCTATAATATATACTTTATAATATAGAAAACTGATGCCGGTAAGCATATTTCACAAGTGCACATCTGTGTAGCCACCGAGGGAGTGGCTTCTAGGATGGACCAATGGGAATCCAGTAATATTTCTGTCATGTCACATGACCTTTCGCGTGCTTTAAGAATGAAACAAGATGGTTGATAATATTTTGTCATGCGATTTTCTGTACAAAAGCATCGTCGATTTCTTCTGAAAATTTTCATTGCGAAGTTAGATCAAATATAAGCAATAGTGAAGATTTCACTACCTGGTTGAAAGAATTTGAAATAAATACAAACACATGTTGGATACTCCGCAAAAGTATTCATGTGAAATATTATTTAATAAGTGGTAAATAAAATGAAGAAAGAAATATGTAATAAACATCTGAGCCCAAGTGCTATCTTTACATAAAAGTATGCATGCGAGAAAAATATTTACATCAATTATATATGTAAATAGAAGTCAGCATTTTTTATTCTAGTGTCTATATGAAAAAGATGTTCTATAATAATAGCCAATGCAAAATTTTATTCAAAGTGAACTTTACTAATTTGCATTCGTATTCATTTCGTGTGTTAAATTTCACATTTAATAACTGTTCACTCTTAAATGTACTGTTTATAGAAAATACTCATCAAACAGAGTGAATTTATCTTATTCACAACGAATATATTCAATTTATTCACATGTAACTTTTAAAGTTAACAATGGATATAATCACATCAAGCACAATATATATTCTGAATCTTACACTCTTTAAAAACCAAAAGAATGGAAGCACTGAAATAAGAAAACACTAGATTCATTGTAACACTTCCAGTCCTTCTCAGCTCAATAAAAAATTATGTCAATAATATATATGTGAAAAACACGCTCAATTAAAAATGCGCTTGAATTCTCTTAATCTACAGGTGTTAGTAAATGCCTAATATTTGACGCTAATTGTAGCTTGAGTCCTTTTTTCGATGTAAAGAGCGATAATATGCCGTAAACATCCATCCAAATATTAATGCGTGATAAAAAGGGAAATGTCAACTATTCATTAAACTCATAAAAACTAAATAACGAGGAGATTTTCTACTATTACGCCGTACATTTATAACTGCGAAACAAATGCAAATTAAAACGTAAACTTTCGCTCACATGCATGAAGATTTAGCGACACAAGAGCGATAGAAGCTCATTGGTCTATTTTCGAAACCCCTCCCTCAGTGGCTACGCTGATGTGCACTTGTGAAATATGCTGCCGGTAAAAGTTCATGTCAAATTTATTGAATTTAATCGGGATAGTCCTATATTAGAGAGATTTTGCACTGCGTAAGTGAACTACTTTACGTATGTAAACTACTATGCAAGTATATGTGAGCGCAACTAGTTGCGCAACCGTACTAGCCAGTGGTGGATGACAGCTAGTGGTGGGTGTACTCCAACTGCGCTAATGAAAATCCCCCCCCCGGGTCGAGCTATAGTCCAACTGCGCCAACCAGAATTTATTCCCCCTGCTGCCTACAGGGTTACAATTTAACTTTTCGAAGCCAATTGTAGCCAAGAGGAAAATAAAGGTAAATAAATAGAATTACATATCACAAGACCAAGTAAAAAACTATCTAAAAAGCAGGCTAATTACTTGAATAACAGTAATAAATGCGAGAGCTAACAAATAAAATAAAAGTTATTGGTAAACATACAAATTAGCATTACAAACATCTTTCATTTATTATAATAATATCATAAATTAAATAATTATAAAGCATACAAATTATATTTTTAATAAATTACATCAATAATAGTCAAGATAGAACTAGACTGGAAAATTTAATAGAGTTCACTAGCGTGCAAAAAATTATTTCATATCAAAGTGTGTTAAAGTGTGCTAAAAATATTTTTTGTTAATTAAAGTAATCATGTAAATGTTTGCAGAAATTAAATTTAGTTAAATTAAAAAAAAAAGCTTAGCATGAAATTTATTATAACAACATTATTATGCATTTGGAACACTGACGTATAAATTGTAAATAAATTTAAATTATTATGCTAAGAAGTTTTTTCTAAAATTTATCTAGAAGAAAGGAATTAGACAAACAACACTGCAGATTAATATAATCAGTCAGGCCTCTCAATAAATAAAAGTTTATTTTTTTAATCAAAAATTAAAAATTGGGATGAAAAAGTTTGAGTAATATACTTGGAAATATCTGAACATATAATTAATTAGAAATGTATAATTAAATTAATAACAAGCTAATTAACAGTAACATTAAGCTTAATTTTATTAAATCTAAAACAAGCAATCGATGAGGAGCTCAGCATAACTGAAGTTTTAATGCTATTTTACGTAGATTTGCGTATAAAATAAAAGTTGCACTTGTGAAACAAATAAATAATGAACTGATAGTCAACAGGAATTAAAATACAGTGGTTAAAAATATAACTACTTGTCAGAAGGTATGCAAAGTTGCCGTGGCTAGAGAAATTGAATGGTTATAGAAAACTCATAAAGTTGAGCGCTACAGTGTGAAAAGAAAATTCGGAATATACATGTTAAGAAAATTAGATGGAGAAATAATCCTTAATTTATTGATATCCATATAAACTCTATGCTTTTGGAAAAATGTTACATATAATTTGCACCGAGGTGTCAATCACCGAAACCGAGTTAATTTCTTTCCTTATTTTTTCTTATTAGAGGGATTTGTAAAAAGATATGCTAAGGTGAAAATTTTTGCAATATTTTTAAAGAATAAATTAAAAAAGTATTTTTACTTCATAAACTGAAATTTTTACGCTACATTTTTACACTAAATAAGTAAAAAAAAAAAAAAAAAAGCTGGAGGATCTCTGGGATTAGAAACTCGAATCGAACTACCAATGTTTAGTAACTTTTCCGCTCGATCGTAAGATCTTTCGAAATTAAGCTGAACAATATATTAAAGAAAGTAGAAGATACAGCACATGTAAAAACAAAAGTGGGCTGAATTATAGATTTATATGTTTGGTGAATGAGTTAAACATAGATAAGTATGTCATACAAATAAGTATGCCATTATGAAATATTGGGAATGTAGCATAATGAAGAAGGCAATGGAAATCTAAAACACTGTAATCTAAATGTATAATATTATAGTACATGCTATTAATTTCAATACTGCTGAAAAAATTATAAATGAATAATATTACAAATCACACGAACTCGTTGCATTATAAATTAAAACAGTTAGAAATATTATTAGCGTGATTTAGCGACTATCATTGTTAACAAATAATTTCAAGTAATTAATTTTACGAATAATTCAGCCTGAAACTAGGTTAGAAAATAAGCTACATGCTGAAGATAAAGCTTTGCCAAGGTGTTAGAAACATCTTCTATTAACTAGAGTTGTGATGCAAGAATTTGTAAAAATTATCATTTAAATATAAATTCGCATTAATATAATACAAACTAGTATATAAATTCTACATACAATGAAAACTTGAGTACAGCGCAACAACATGAGAAAAAGCTGTGTATGTGTGTATTTAATTATGGCAAAGCACACTAGGGCTATCTGCCTAAGGGGAGGGATGCCTTCGTGGAGGACTTTCTAAGGGAAATTGGATCGTACACACGTTACACATGGGGAAAACCACGAAAACACACATGCAGCCAGCCCGTTCGCGAGATTCCAACCTCGGACCGAACTACCAGTGTTCAGTGACTTTACCGCCCGGCCGCTGGTGGGCTTATGAGAAAAAGGAATGGATTAAAAGAGAACTGAAAATTCCAGGATATAAATATAAGGGAGTTTGAATTTTTTTGTTGTTTTGTTAATTATGAAAATTCTGCTGATGCTCATAATTATTAATTTATTAATTAAATGTGTATTAGAAATTAAATGTATGCCAAAGTACATCAGGTGGAAAACAATAAATATTTAAACGTTTCTAGTATTAAAATATGGAATTTGTAACAAAGTTAAATAACCTTAAAATAACTTCAATAATTAAAAATGGAAAGCTTAATACGGGAATATATTGCAATAATATTAGCGTGAATTTAGAACGACTTAAGAAGTCCAATTTTTAGATTTAATAAAGATAATTTTTATAATTAAATTAGAACTGTTTACCTAAAATGGTAAATTTGAAAGTTAAAACCATTCTGCTATCTAAGAAGATTTGTTAATATTTATCTAGATAAGAGACTTATTGTTACGAATTTGGTACTTAAAAAGCTAATGTTAGTTCAATTATAAATTAAATGGTTTTATTTCCCAAGCAGTGCGGCGCGTGACGAATATCAAAAGAAAGCTAAGCCGGAAAAAGATATGATTCTGGGAAAGGATATGATCGTATTGTGGTATTTAGTGGCATCTATATTTAAGTGATGGTAACACAATGTTCATAATGATAAGAGAACGTGGAATAACGGTGTACGTACTGTTATGGTGGTACGCTTGTATTCAATTAAAGAAATGAGGTGAAAATCAGCAGTATTCAAGAAAAACGCTTAAGCAGATGAAGAAAATCCAAAAATTTAAGGCTTTTTTCACTTTTATGAGTACCGACTTTATTTATTTATTTAATTTTAATTTTTGTCATATCCGAAATTTTTACTGTCTTTCTAAGAAGACCGTCTAGACTTTCTAAGAAGAAAAATCTAAGACATATCATGGAGAAGACATATCATGATTTCTAATTAAAAGCACTGTAGAGACATTAGGTATTTTTTTGGAAGCAGACAAGTTAAAAAATGAGCAATTGCCTTCGCCGGTAATCGAACCACGGACCTCTGGAATACCGGCCCAGTGTGCAGAACCACTAAACTACGAAGGCACGCTAGGAAGGCGGGAGAAATACCTTATATACTCCCCCTTTTTAAAGGGCGACTGGGATTTTTAGGGGATCCAGTCGCCAAATCCTGGGTGAGGAGAATCATCATCCAACACCCTTTTAGTTCAGGCGCCACTGTAGAGACATTAGGTATTTTTTGGAAGCAGGCAAGATGAAAAATGAGCAATCATCTTCGCCGAGAATCGAGCCACGAGCCTCTGGAATACCGGTCCAGCGTGCAGAACCATTACACCACGAAGGGACGCTAGGAAGGCGGGAGAAATACCTTATAGCACTACAAATTTCACTACTCTTAAGATCTGAAATCCTTGTTGAGTAAATAACAACAATAGTTTTCTTACATGCCTCGCCGCGGCTGTACTACACGGCCCAAATCCACTCAGACTGGTTCCGGAGGTTCAACCTTCTTCCCCGTACCTCGGGGCCTCCAGAACCACTAAGTTCATAAATTTTATACCCCTGTGGCCGAGACTGCCTAGGTACAGATTCTAGCCACTAGCTTCGCAGAGTTTTTTAGCCAGTAGCTCGCAGAGTTCGTCCCCCAGGGGGTGTAAATAAGAAATATTTTAGCTGTCCAACCGGGATAGCGGTTAGCAGCGCTAACTGCCGTCCCGAATCCCGCAGAGGGCCTGGATGTTCATAAATATATGTTATCTGTACGGCATGGGGGCGCTCTAAATACGCGGCGAGCCGAATGGTTGGTGGTAGGAGAAGAAGAGTGGAAGACCCTGAGACCTATCCCCACGGGGGGCTCTCCATCAAAACTGTGGGCGGGACTGAGCAAAGTCGTACTGTGACCTGTATGGTGGTCAAGGCTGTTGCCAACGACAGGCGCAATGTCACACTCATTGCCACAACGATTTTCGTGGGCTTGTGCTGATGTTACTGTCAGACCGGTGAGATAAGACACAACACAACAGAAATTTTTGTTTAGAAGAGCTGCGATTAAACGTTGCTAATAAGAACAAAAAATTGCTAAAAGAACAGCAGACGGGAGCTCTGTAGTTCGGAAAAATCTGTGTAATTTCGGGAGAGAAAAATCAAATGCTTAGACAGGTGTCTCCAAACTACAACCAACGAGCACTATCAATCCGGCCTGTTAGAGACTTTTTAAAATAATTTTATAAAATTAAAAAAAAGTAACATGCAAGTTAACTATTTTGTATAACAACCTATCTATAAATACATTGCCTGCCAGGCACGTGTTAAGCATATTATAAACGTTACACAACACACAACCCTTTCTATATTTACAGTGAGTGAAATACCACAGCACTCTTACCGTAGCTATTTTCATAGTAGTATTCTAGGTCTGTTTGTTCACAGAAATTTTCAGCAGTGATTTTGTTTAAATCTGAATTTTTGTTCTACATATGTAGAAATTAATTTTAATTTTGGAGTTATTTTTTCACACAAAACGTGCCCCAAATAGGAAATACCTATGAGCGAAAGCTTGCACTTGACCAAAATGTAAACAAAATGCCCGCTGACAAATTGTTACAACTGGAAGGTAAAGTAACGCAACACTTAAAAGTAAAGTTACATTACAAACCAGAAGAAATTTCTGATGATCTGAAACAGGTTAGGTGAGACTGCATTAAGTCTGAAAAACAAGTCTATTCGTATTATCATAGCGGCAGAGACCCAATCGCAAAACACTTTCCTCAACCTTGGAAGACTGCGAAGATCATTCCGATCCTCAAGCCCAGAAAACCTCCATCGAGTTTGGCTGGATGCTCTCGTCTACAAATTACACGCCCTAGGCTTCCCAAGCTACATCATCAACATTATTAATTCCTACCTAACCGGTAGACACTTCGTGGTTCACGTTCCTAGCACAAACTCCACAAGCCATGACATCCAGTTCACCAAAAAAAGCAAATTCAAGAAAAATCTCATTTTTAATGGCACCCCTATTCCCTAGGCGAAGCAGGCCCCCTATCTTGGGGTGATCCTCAACAAAACTCTTACATGGGCACCACACATTACATCTATTATCCAAAAGTTTCGAGTTCGTAAAGCTAAACTATGCCCTTTAATTGCTCGAAACAGTGTTTATCTATCGCATCTATTGACAACAAGTTACTCATTTATAAGTCCGTTCTCCGTCCATTACTATGTTATGCTAGTCCAGTTTGGGGCTATAACAAAAAGTGTAATAGAAAAAAATTACAGACTTGCCAAAATTCTGTTCTTAGGCAAATAGTTAAAGCGGAGTGGTATATCCGCAACAATAGAATTCATGAAGAACTGGGTATGGAGCAACTACGCTCACATTATTAGAAACTTGCTAAAAGCTTTCGTGGAAGACACACACACACACACACACACAAAAAAAAAAAAAAAAAAAAAAAAAAAAAAAAAAAAAATAACAACCCGGCCATTAAGATTTGATATTATGACTACAATAACCTAGCAAATATGGACAGGCTCATGGCCCAACTGAATGTATATATATTATGTAATATTTATTATAATGTCTTTACGGTTTATGTTAATCTTCTCTTATTCTGCTATGCATTCTTTTTAGTCTTACGTTCATAGAATTTATGTCTTACTTATCGGATTCAAATTACCAGTGTTCGCCTAAGCTTGCCTTTATCCACACGCTCACCAGATCGACAACTTCTGGCCTGCACTCATTCGACATCGCTTAACACTTTAATCAGAATCTCCTAACTCCTGAGTTAAATATGAATTCTAAGTTATTAATTATTCATTTTAAAAACTTTATTATAAGAAACAAATTACCTTAGATATTAATTCAGAAGTCAAACAACCACCATGGTGGTTCGGTAAAACCATTGAAACCAGTCCTGTAAAAATTTTGTAAATATAACGCTGATTTTTGTTGTTTGACTTCTGAATTAGTATTTATTCGGCGTGTTATTGTGTCTTAATTACCTTAGATATCTTTTAGGTTTTTTCATCATACCATTCGCAATTCGCAAACTGTTCTACAAGGGGTAGAGCCTTGTCGCTCAGGTACTCTGGTGTACCAAACACCGTTCGACGGAGACAGAGACCCAATCACAAAAATTTAGCTGCCTTTTTTAAAAACATGTGTGCGCTATTCATCATAATTATGAACATATGGTATGATGAACTAAATAACTAGATCTTGGGGCTTGAAGCTTTGTGAAAGAGCCAATACGGCCCGCGGGCTAAAACGTTTGGAAACCGCTGGCTTAGACCACTGATAGCCGTAGTCTCCTGTTGGCATTTTCATAGCCGTCAGAGGATAAGATGAGCTAAGAAAGGGTGACTCTGAGGAGCGAATTACTAATTTGCATTAATTTAAAAATACGTTTATTTTAAAATTTTAATGAATTACTTATTGTTTTTCATTTATTGCTTTGCAGTCTTTCTTAGAAGCTCTGGCGCTTTTAATTTTAGATTTCATTTATTTCTCTACTAAATTTCTCTTTTAGGATATAATTAAATTTAATTTACTCTTTCAGTAATTATTATGTATAATTTAAAAATACGTTTATTTATATTTTAAAATTTTATTTATTATTTTACTCATCATGAATTTATATATATATATATATATTCCTCTTCGCCTTTTCTAATGATCTTAATTAGGGTTCTTGCAGTTATAAATTCTAATTTGTTTGTTTCTTTATTTAATTACAGTCTTAAGATAAATTAGTTTAATTTACTCCTCCAGCACTTATTAATATTAATTTTGGTAAATTAATCAATGTTTTGATTCAATTTTTTAAAATGTTGTTTAATTATTTATTTAATTACTCCGCCTTTCTTGATAATCTCCTATAGGACTCTAGCATTTCCTATTTTAGAAATTAAGTCCTGCGTGCAGAGAACGAAAACAAACTTACCACTTAAATTTCATCTTTTCAGCTGAATATGAATCAACAAATAAGAAACTCTCGATCGGCGTCGTAAGAAATAATTCTCTCAGTATTTGTAGTCTCTAAGTATGTAACATATTACAATGCGAAGTAGTAACAAAAACAGATAATATTTAAAAGGTCAGTAATCTCGATATGGAAGGAAATGCGAAACTCATTAAAATGTAAAAGCGATAACGGCTGTTCTAAAGTTCACAAATCCGAAGGTGGCAAAAGCAAAAATTCACTTTGCTAACTATTCGTTGCGCATCTATAAATAGAATGGCACATTCATTCTGAATAGATAACCTGAGAATAAAACTGGGCCAGCCCGCGCCGAAAGCATCTTATCAGGAAGAGAAAAGGATTCCTGTGAAATAGGTTACGTAAAGAAGTGCGGAGTTTACAAGGTCAAATGCGGTCACTGTAACATCTCCTTTCGAAGGCCAACGGAAGGTTTGACACCCATTCATAGCACAAGCTCCGTAAGGTTCGAAATGCAGCTAAATTCTACAATATATGCTTCTTCATAGTGCCAGGATTTGTAATGCACTTCAACTTCCATTTCTCTGAGTTTCGATGACCAAACTGAAAAATTTCCCCTAATAAACATCACAAACTATAGTGAACTCCCGTTTTATGGCGATATCTTCACAACGACATCCACAGTTAACCCAAAATCACAGTTAATTCCGGGGCAGATAAAGAAACACTGTAAAGAGGAATAACCAGCATTTAAAATGGACCGAAAAATGCGTTAACAATTTACCAATATTTTCTAGCAATTTATTCCGGTGAATAAGTTCATTTGGTTTCGTTAATTCCAAACAAGAATAACACACTATAAATTATGGAAAAATAAACGTCATTAGGAATGAAGAAAGGCATTAAAATGTAATATTTGCACTAGAACTTAGACAAGGATATATTATAGGACTGTGCATTATCTATTAATAATGCGCATAATATAGGACTGCGTTTCTCTGAACTGCGTAAGCCTTGCAGACCCGTTTCCGTTCGACTTAGTATTTATCGATCTCTTGACAGTATCAAAATCGAAGTTCGATTGCATTTTTTAAATACATTTCTATTAGAAGTAAGTTTTAATTTTCCATTTCTCTTGAAAATGGTCCCAGAAAAGTGCCAGGTTGAAACATTTCATACAAATTTAGAAAACAACAACAAAAAAAGAAAAAAATTAGCCATAAAATATTTTCATCAGCACAGATTTAGCGGATTATACTTAATGTCACGGGCGTAGTTTGAGAACATCTCCGGGTATTTATTTTTAATTATTTAATGTTTAATTCAGGGCTTAATTTTTAAAAGTAGAAGTGCCAGAATTCCACGAAGAACCGTCAGTAAAGAGGAACAAGCATAAATAAATAAATAAATAAAATAACTATTAAAACCATTGGTAATTAAGCAATTAATAAATAAAATAATTAAACAATTCTTGATTAAAGTAACTAAATAATTAAAACTTAATAAAATGCAAAGAGATAAATTAAAATTTAATAAGTGATTTTTTAATATAATTTTGTTACTAAAAATTTTGAGCTCAAATTTCTACTGAAATTGTTGTTCAGTTACATAAAAGTACCAGAGCCTTCTTATTTAGGGCTCCGGTGCCCTTCGACTAGAATTATGATTTATACCAAAAAACTAAGAAGAACCGAATTCGGGTTCCGGCGCAAAATAAGCTCTGATTTAATTTGTTTTAATAGTGGTTTGGTCAAGTTTGCGTTAGATGCTTAAGTTAAAAGAATCCACAGAAATAACGAAACAAAACCCTAAGATTGAATTGAAAAACAAAACAGCAATAGAATTTGCGAGATAACCTGTTTATCTGCTGAGATTATTATCTATAACAGTGTTTCTCAACTGGATTTACTCCAAGGACCGGTAAAATATTTCGGTATGCTCTCGCGGACCGATAAGTTTAATAATTCGACCCATTTGCACAATTTTTTCACATAAATGCTGTAATATCTTATAAATTTACACATAAATGTTGTAATATCGGTTGTCACTTTGGATTATGGACAGATAGCTGGATATTTCGCCTACCGGCGGTTGCGAAACGTTGACCTATAGCACATACTGTGTGAATTATTGTACTTTTTACAAATATCACAGAAAATTACTGTTCATAAAATATTTATTAACTAAAACTGTTCTAGGAAATTTGCTATGTATTCTGACTGTGCCTAAAAACTGTTCAAGAAAATTTGCTATATATTCCGCCTGTTTCCGTCAGAGATGTTTTGAAGACAAATGGCTGACATTTCTAAAAGCCGATCCTGTTAAATGTATTCAATGCTTTCAAATTTTCATCTTTGTATCGCAAAATGTTAATAACTTCTATTAATGTAAAATGTTGAAGTTGTATGAACTACTGTTAACGCATTACCTATCCATTTTTTTATGCGCAATTCATAATTTCATTGAAAAGATATTTTACATTTCATATTTGTATTCGATATAATTTCTGTCATTATGTATTTTTATATTTTTTACCGAATATATGTTTGTAAGCACATATTTTTTAATGCAAACTGATGTGGTTGTTTGCTATCAGAGATGCATCTGTTGGCGCCCCTTTCTGGATTGCGTTTGTCAGAACTGCGTAAGCCTTGCAGGCCCGTTTCCGTTCAACCTGGTATTTATAGGTTTCTTGACAGTACCAAAATCGAAGTTCAATTGCATCTTTTAAATACATTTCTATTAGAAGTAAGTTTTATTTTTAGAATTTCTACTCTTATTAGAACTCCTTATTCTTAATATTGGGATAGATAGCACGTTAAATCAAAATAAAAAAAATAATAAATAAATAAATAAATAACTGTAAAATTTTAAAAAAATGTGATGAAATTAATTATAAACTGTGTCTAATTTAAAATCATTATTATGATTGCTTACATTTCATTTTCATTGGCTTTTATTCTCAACGTTCCTGCCTTCCATCTCCTGAGATTCTTCGTTTCTACTTTTACAGGAAGATGATAAAACTTATTTTTGTTTAGTGGCATTTCGTTTATTCAAACAATCCAAAGAGTAACAGACATAAAATAATTCTGAAGTTTAACGAACTGTGGATAGATGGCGCTGGTTTACAGAAAAGCTCGACTCGCAGACAGTAGCTGAGCCTTAAATTTAATTTTGCCGCTCAGGAGCGCTTTGGTGAGAACTGCTTAGCTCGTGGATGACTAACCAGTTAGAATATTGGTTGATCTATATTGATCTACTTTAAATATTATTTTAAGATATATTTTTCGAAGGGTAGTTTCTAACAAACTTTATAATTCTAAGAGTTCCGTAAGCCGACGAAGTCTGAAGATTACTGCCTGCCCGCTGCTTGTTCGGAAGATTTCATTTTCAGATTAGTGGAGAAAACTGCGCCCTCCTTCTATTCTAAATTCCTTGATAAGTAACGCGTGTCAATTATTATATTTATTACAAAATTGCCGATATTTTCTGCAAAACGTTTTCAAATATCACTTAAAATTTGAGAAAAATGACATAAGGAAATAAGTGCGCAGATTATAAATACATTTGAAAATAAGCTATCAGTTACAGAAATGACGCATTCCGGGAATAAACAAATTCCAATAAACAGCATTGCTTACAAATATGCCTGCAAACAAATCTTTATATTAAACATATAATTAAAATAAGGCATTTATTTGATAAACATTTATCTGTTATCAATATGATTAATGAAGCTCCAAAAAGAATAATTCTAATACCAATAATTTTTGTTAACGATTACGTCAGTTGCGTGCGAAATTTCTTATCATTCACCAAATAAAAGTGAGACGAATGTCATCATCGGAATGAAATCTTAAATGCAGCTGAAGTAACGATAACAAAACAAATAAGGCAATGTTTTGCATTAAAATAATCTTTTATTATTAAATATTTTGTTTATAATCAATACTGAAAGATAAAAAAATAATTTTAAAAGAAATCTGAGAGGCCTACTGTTGCACTCATTCCTGTTAACCCATTTCTTTTGTCTTTTAAGCTTTATTATTAAGCATCACTTTCTTCGCACTTACGCCATACATAATAGAACAGCAGAATTACAAAAATTTTAAAAGCGGCATATGGCTAGAATTCTTAATGTGGTTTTAAATGTTGGCATACATTTTTTCTAATTTTTTCAGTCTTTTCTCAGTTTGTCATATCAATGTTCAGTTTTTCTTAGTAAGATGGCTTGGAAAATTTTTTGTCGTTTTATTATTAACGTTTATGTCCCTTTTGTGCTAACAACCAAAAAATATGCACGATATTAAATTAATAAGTAGAAAATATAATTGGAATAAATGCAATATCACATAGGGAAATATTAAAACCGAAGGTGGAATTAACAGAGTCGGTAGGAAGTGAAATTAACAGCGGAGAAGGGTAGTTGCTGATGTTTAATACTGTTACATGTGCAGTAAGGTTTTAAAAATGTTAAATATAGTGAAACCTTAGTTCAAGAATTTAATTCGATTCTAGAGGCAGTTCGTCATCCGAAAAGTTTGCAAACCGAAATCCCCATAAGAATTAATGTAATATAGATTAATTCATTCCTGGATCACAGATTATTACGTATGTAAACTTTATAACAGTACTTTGTGTACAATTTCGTAACTCAAAAGTAACAGAAATCATTAAATTTAAGTAAAAAAATACAAACACAATTTAATTTTATTGTACCTGCACAAAGCAGAATAAATGCTTTACTAGCCTTACTAGATACTAGATACTTAACAACTGTCTTATTAGATTATACTAGCCGCTATGCGGCCAGCCGTCGACTGGCTTTTAAATGCACGGGAAAGCAAACGTCCAGTATCCAAGAGAAACATTAAATTTAAAAACTGCACAGAATTATCGCCCTCATTTTCCCCAGTGGCAACAGTGCTGATATCAGCAAAAATGGCTGCGTGCCATTGTCGCTGATGTAATGAGAGAAAATAATCGATTTAATGCAATTTCATAAAAAAAAAAAAAAAAAAAAAAAAAAAAAAACTCATTCGAATTTTGAAAAAAATCGCTTCAAGGTGCACTGACTCTTGTCTAGATGCACTTACGAACCAAATTTCGTTACCCTGGGTCTATTAACTTACATTATTAATACGAGGGAAAGACACACACACACAGACAGACTCTTCCTTTTATTATAAGGTAGTTTTCCCGCCTTCTTAGCATGCCTTCGTAGTGTAGTGGTCAGCACGCTGGGCGCGTATTTCAGAGGTGCGTGGTTCGATTCCCGGCGAAGGCGTTGCTCATTTTTCATCTCTCATGCTTCGAAATAACATAATGTCTCTACATATGTAGAGATACTGTGGACTCTTTTTTTTTTTCCTTCTTGTTGTTCTCTTTAATGTTTGCTTGTTCTGTCTACAGCTGTTTTTGTCATTGCCATTAGGTATTTAACAAAAAAAAAAAAAAAAAAAAAAAAAAAAAAAAAATTCAAAATGCTTCTACAGCGAGCCGTGACATTGTCACTGCAAATGCGTATACTGCAGCTTGCTGCTGCTTTAGCAAGACGATATCGTCAAATGAAAACTTTGCAACTAGCCTCTTTTTTTGCAAAAATTTCGCGGGTCGGAGAACTAAGATTAAATTTTCTTCTTTCCTCTTCTTGTGAAGACATTTCCTCCCCTCTCACTTTTTGTTGTTTTAGTTCATTTTTGTTGAACACATTTTTATGGTCCTCTATTAACTCCTTGTTGTATTCATTGTTAGCTTCCAAGCCCAAACCCAAAGATACTTACCGTAGATTTTCAAAGTCTCTGCTGCAATACAATTTGGCAATTTTAAATACTATAGCAGGATATGGAGGGGCGGGTAAGTACCCTCTCTACCCTTAATGATGCCATCTTCCCAGGTTAATTGGGAGTTGACTGCACGCAATTCCCCCCCCCCCACACACACACACACTGAATCGTTAACAGCGAACGTTTTCCGAAAATGAAATGGAAGCAATTTCTATTTTGCTATGACGCGGAACTTTCATACAGTAAGGAGTTCTTTGAGGTGTTTAAAAAGCTAGAAATTTTGAACAACTGCATTGCAGAGAAAACACAAGGAAATGAAGTTTTCAGAAAAGAAATATTCGTTGCCGAAAAGCCAAGGAATAGCTAAAAAGGAAAAGAGCACAGTACAAATCATCTTCTTTCCGGTAACAAAGGATTGGGGGGAGGAAAAATCCTCATCTGCGGTGGAAGTGAAGGTAAAATGTGACTGGCACTCCTTCATGATGAAAGCGTTCCCCAAAGCCATTAAGAGAATGACAAACCATCTCCTGAAAAGGAAAAACACACAAGATGAAGATTTGGCACTGCTGTTGTTGCGTGCTACAAGTTAGTAATTTCATCTGTTTTGTTTTTTCAGCAAACAGTTCCTAAGATAAGAGAAAAAAAAGAAAAAAGTCTTTATTAAAACGATTAATGATTCGAAAGAGAATAGAAACAAGGGCAACTCCACATTTTGTACGCATCAAACATTTTCGAAAATATTATCAGAACTGCTTCGACGAGCAGGAATGAATCTGTGAACCGAATTCTAAAGTAGTTTTTTGGTCTATTAATGCGAAGTATTGTTAAGAAAATTTAAATTAATTTTTAATTTAGCTGGTTAATTTATAAGGTTAAACTCAACTTGATTTAATTTAAATACTCTAATCTGACTTTCAAAGACTGTCCAAAGAATTCATTTATCATCTTAATTCTTCGCTATCAAAATATTAAATAACAACAAAGCAAAATCAATTAAAAGATCTATTTTACACTTCAGTTCAAAATTACGGAAGTTAAAATAACTAATAGAACTAACTTCCACTTACTGTAGGCTGCACAAACAGCCATGTTCAAATTATGTGCATGAGTTATCGCATTCGTGTTATTTACATGAGCAAATTATTTACATTATATTATTTCAGGTAACAATTCAAATTATTTATTGGGTTGAAACATTAGTAATGGTCGTTTATGTTGTGTTTAAAATTACGCGGTAAAAATAAAATTTATTGACATAATGTTTTGTGTTATTCGAAAAAGAATCTTTCCGTCTACAAGATGGCGATCACTGTGTATTGCATCATTACATTATTAATAATATTCAGTGTGCAAGGTAAAACTGTACAGTACATAATTTATAATTAACTGTTTTCAAATAACATGTAGCATCATTGCTGTAATATTTAATTAATGGTATAATTTAAATGTTTATGTCACTTGGCTAGTGAGGTTTATAATATAAATGGTATTTTTATTAATTTGAGCAATAATATTGACATTTTGAATAATTATATAGATTTTTGTTCTAATAAGCGCATAGAATTGTTGTATTGAATCATTGCATTTGAATAATCGTATAGAATCATAATATTGAATTATTCATGAGTAATCGTACGGAATCATTGTATTGTATTATTTATTCGTGTAGTATTTCCAGTGTGCAAGTAAAATTGTACCGTACATATCTTATAATTGAATTGCTCTCTAGTAATATGTAACATCATTTCTGTATTAAGCACCGATATGAAAAATTATTATTTTGATGTCAACTTGGCTGATATGATTAATAATATGAATAGTATTATCATTAATTTAAGTAATAGTATTGAATTATTGCACATTCATAGTGAATCATTGTTTTAATATTCGCATATAATCATTGTTTTGAATCATTGTATTTTAAAAATTGTATAGAATTAATGTTTTTATAGTGTATTTATAGTCTAAGTGCAATTACTCATTTAACTGTATTAATATCCAATTTTAATATAATAACTCTATCTTTAGTAGTAAGCTGTAATATAAAAGTTAACAATGACATTCAGAATAATTAGAGACCTATGTCAGATCTAAGCATTTTTATGCTTCTCCACTATAAATTTAAGTTGGCAATGTATGAAATATAAGCATTTGTATGTTCTTAGGTTTTTGTGTACTGAGTTTAAATATTGAATTTTGCATTAGTAAATTCATGTTGACAATGTCGTCAATTATCAATTACAATAGTATAATATAATCATTATGTATGGTATATCTTCTTTATGTACTGAATTGTAAACTTTATATATAACTTACTAAATTACTTGCTAGGGTATTGAATTGTAAACTTTATATGTCACTTGCTAAAGTTATATTCATAATTCATAAGTACTATGTTCGCATAGATGTAACCATTTTTAATATCTATGTTTTGTAACACTAATCAATGTGTCCTATGAGTGGCTCTCGTGTGGCCCTAACATCGGGTCAGCTCTAGGTAAGGGTGGACGTGGCGCTAAACTAATTAACCATAATGGTAAAGAGGTGGTGCCCACGTGCTTAGATCCTCCGTTACTAAACTAAACTACAAGATGACGTATTTGATTTTTTTTTTATCTGAGCTCATTTTTTTTAGTTATCAGATCATTAAAATGGAGTGTCAAGTCGATAAAAATAAGCATTTTTGTCGACACCTTCTTCTTTTTGCATTTAATCTGCTGCGGAAGCTGCCCGAGAGATTTGTGAAGTGTATGGAGAAGGTGCAATGCTTGAACGAACTGCAAGAAATTGGTTTGCCAATTTCAAAAACGGAAATTTCGACCTCGAAGATGCTGCTCGTTCCGGACAACCCAAAACGGACGTCATAAATTTCGCTCATACTACAAGCTGGGATTGCGGAGATCATTAGGGATTTTGGAAAGATGGTAAACGGGAAAAATGAACTGTGTCATCACCTGGATTGGAACCACAGATCTTTCAGCTACTAGGCAATGTGCAGCATGACAACACGTAGTGGGGAATTCCTTGCAAGATAGCTAAAATGGTAAATCTTCCTGAAAAATGCCTGTTCAATCCATTTAGATGGAACATATAGATCAGCCCGCAAGTTTCCGAAAATTTGTGCAATAAGATGCTATGTTTACAAGATCTCGAAAACGTCTCAAAGCTGGAAAGGTACAGAGCTAAGCTATAGAGATAACAAAGAGCCCAATAATAAGCTAATCAAATGCAATTACACAATTAGTGAGCAAAATGAACTAGAGAACAAACACAATCTTAGAATGACATTTGTAACAAATTTATAACATAAGTTTACATTTTCAGGTTCTGTAGAAGGAGCCTCCTTCATATAATTCCTATAACTAGAGTAATAACTTTATCGCATGCGAATTTACGCAATTTTGTCCGATTTTAGAGAATTTTTTCCAAAGGTATTCAATATTAGATTTAAGAGATTTTCAGTATTAGATTTCTACGCGAATATATAATAAATTCGCGAAATTTGGATTTTCGCCTAATATATTTTTAATTTCTGTTGTTACAATAAAACTCCTTTCACGTGATTTGTATTAGCCTGTCTTTGCGTATCACCTTATAAGATATTTCCTCCCTCCTTTCCGCATGCCTTCCTGATGTAACTGGAAGCACGCTCGACGCGAATTCAGGAGATCCGGAGTTGGAATCCCAGGGCGGACATTGAGGATTTCTTCGATTTCCTTGCTTCGAGAAATTCTAAAAGTCTCTAGAAGTGCCCCCCCCCGAACAAAGTAAGAACAGTTGTACAGGACAGGGCAACTTTTAGGCCCCCCCCCCCGCATGATCTCAGGCTCCACCGGCACTAATAAGTCCTATGACAGGATTAGGGTTCATTGTAGATACAATGCGATGAAATAAAAAATTGTAATGTTTGGGGGTATATAATTTTTTGTTGCTTATTACGTGCTCCGCCCTTAGGCACTGTACAGAAAGGGAGGGATGCCCTGTGAAGGTCTTTTGCTCTTATCCACGTTACACACGAGAAAAAACACGAAAACGCCCATGCAATCAGCCCTTTCACCGGGACTTGAACTACCTGTGTTCAGCGGCTTTTACCGCTTGGCTGCTGGTGGGCGGAAGGTATATAATTGCTACAAAACATATAAGCTTCTTTTCGTAACCTTTGAGTGCTATTTAAAAACTTGTAGTGGAAGCAAATAATATGTGATACTTCGTATTATATATTAATTACAGTAAGCTGTAGCACGGAGAAATAAAATTTATTATTTGAAATAATGGTCTAAAGTGAAGCAGTGTTATTAAAAAACACATCTAATTTCCCAATTTGCGTAAATGTATGTTCTGTTACATCTTGAAAATATATTATGAAGTATAGAAAATGCTGGTACATAACAAAACTTGAACAAAAATACATAGTTTTTTTTATATTGATACACTAAAACTGGATACTTGTAAATAAAAGGCTGACCGCATTCCCCTAAAGGGGAACTCCCTCCCCCCTCCGGCTCAGAAACCCTGTTTTAACATCAACTATAAAAGAGAAATGCTGCCTTCTTTTTAAAAATTTTTATCGAACAATAAAAAAGAAGAAAAAAATCTTGTTGTAAGTCCAAAAACCAAAAACAATTCTAAATAATCCCGCTTCCAGCATCGAGTCGAGAAATGAATGAAAAAATAATACATAATTACTTTGCGAAACACACTTTTTCCTCCCCTTTTCTCAAAAGAAACGGCACGATTTATCGCCGAATTAACGGTTACAGAAGTAAAAAGAGAAGTCTTTATTAAACTCAGACGATCCTTTGCACGTACACAACCCTTCGTTTGCGTGACAGTTTTTTCACTGGACATCAAGCAAAAAAAAAAAAAAAAAGTCTTAAATTTTATTGCGCGGTTGAATGCGCAGAAAAATCTTTGACTGACCCCGATACAAGTCAACTTGAGTGCGAAATACTTTTCTTCTCTGATTGAGAAAAAAAATTATCTTGTTATTTCCAATTTATTACGCAATTTCATCATGCAATAAAGCGATCAGATCATCAGCTACAACTATTGCGTGTACGTATCAGGTATTCTTGAAGTATTATCTAATAATAAATAAAAGATAATTCATTTAATACCCTATTTCATATATTGTTTATTATTTAATTTATTAGTTAGTATTTATTTTAATTGTTAATAACTGTTCTTTAAAGCGCTCTGTGTATCTATCACGTCTTAGGCGTAAAAACTTTTCAAGTTTTGCATTACTGTCTTATAGACTCAAGGTATGGCAGAGGGAATGTTTATTTTATTATTTCAAGCACATAAATGAAAATTTTAAAAAATATCTGAAATGTTTCAGATTTTAACGGTCGCCCAATAGGATTTGTTAAGGTTTTTTACTCTCTCGTTGAAGCTCGAAGTCTACCAGTCTGTTATTGCCTTCACTCCTGGTAACCCATTTCTGTTTGTCTTTTCAACTTTATTATTAAGTATAATTTCTTTTCTCATTTACGCCATATGCAATTGAACAGCAAAATTACAAAAATTTTAAAAGCAGTATGATAACACATTTTTAGAATTCCCGATACAGTGTTAAGCGTTGACGTATACTTTTTTCAGTCTTTCTCTGTTTATCATATCAATGTTCGGTTTTTCTTAGTAAGGTGGCTCGCGAAACCTTTTTTTGAGGTCTTTTTACTTAGTATGTGTTAGCTTTATTTACTAAATATCCCCTTCTTCGAACTTACACCCTTAAAATTCAGTTCAACAGCAAAATCACAAAATAATATTTAAAAACAGCTTATCTTTAGAATTTCCGGCAGAGAGTCTCACGCGCTGGAGAATTTATTCCGTACACCGCTTCTTTCAAATCGTTGAACTAATCAAAAATTTATTAAAGTTTTACAAAATATGAAGGAAATAATAAAAATACATGACGTCATTTTACGAACATACCGAATATTTTTAATATGATAGATGACGAATTAAATGCATTATTATTATTTCAATCAATCCGATTCAAAAGTGAAAAAACAAATATTGTTAAGAACCGCATTAATCGGCAATAGAAAGATTCAATTTAAAAGCTAGATATCTTACATCATGCCGAACGGCAAGCAACTCGAATAAAAAGTGAAACAACGCAGTTATAATGATTCGATGCTAATTCTCATTTCGAGACTAATAGCCACTTTTGGGCTCATAAAACAAAACAAAACGATAATGACACTACAGATAATGTTACAAATAGCGTGAGAATATGGAAGAAAATTTTAATGGTGAAACGTGAGTATAAAAACAAAGAGAGAAGGGTCAAACACTTTCCGACCATGACTGCCAGCTGATATAATTACAGCTCTCAGGCAGAGTATGTGACAAAGGGAAAATACACCTCCCCCTCCCCGGAATCCGAGAGTCAATTTGTAACCTGAGAACAAATTTTAGGTTTTGTGCACGTTGCCATTTTCAACCCTCTGTTTAGTTACATCAGCTCGAAAGGTCCGCAGGTGCCTTTTTCCATGAAACCAGTAGCTTTGGATGTGTTTAAGTCGCTTATTTTAGATCCATTGTCACTTGGAGCGCATTTAAACGGAGGTTTTTCTATCCATCCTACTGTATACGCTTTCAATTGATCCCTCCCCCCCCCCCGATATCGAATCAAAGGATAAAATGACATGACTAGGGTGACCACAAGAAATTTCTCTGTTCCCAAGCAAGCTGTAGTAAATTTATTGCCCTTCCCGTTTACGTTATGAAATTTCCAAGGAACCCATACTTCGGCACCTAATATCAGATTCAAATATCACAACTGACCGAACAGAAGTGTCGAAATTTAACAACAGAGTCCGACATGCCTATGTTATTCTAATTTCAGAACTTTAAGAATGGATACCTGCATGAATATAACAGCACATTCCAAGTCGAGCTGACAGCTATACAGTGACAAATTAATTAGGTAACACATCGGAATGTTTACTTAATTATTTTTTTGGACAGTCAGACAGCGATTTAGATAACTGCAAATTACAGAAATAAATCTCCAACCGTGCAAGAAATTCACGATTTAGCACTGAAAAACGCCAGTAATAAAATGGGTAAAATACCGTAGTGGTCAAGTGTATAATCAGAAAGCAGATTCTCTTACCAAAGAAGCGGCACAATATGAATCACTGCCTACAACAGAAATACTATTCCCAAGAGCACATATCAAGAGTTCTTTAAGAACACTTAAAATCTGGAAAAAACGAATGCAATGAAGCACAAGAAAGAACAAGAACATATAAGATGTTAAATCCCACTCGTACGACCCTATTTCATATAAGTTCTTCATAAATCTATTCATAATGGAACATGGCCCTTTTCCCACGTATTATTTTGCTCGAAATCCAAGCGAAACAGAAATATGCACATGTGGGGAAAGGGATGACCCTGAGCTGTCAAATTAGCTGTCATATTTAGCTGTCAAAAGAAAACCGTTCAAAACCAGGCCAGAAGTCACGCCAGAAGATATCAGATATGTTCTGAGAGTAACGCATGATTGCGTTTCTCTCAGAACATATCTGATATCTTCTGGCGTGACATGATTGCGTTACTCTCAGATAAAAAAATATCGAAAATTATGATGCACCTCTTAGCATGTGACAAAACAAAAATATACCAAAACTAATCAAATGAAATATTTATACATGCATCCAATAGCAACTTAAACACATCCAAAGCTAGTATCCTCTATGAGACGGGCGCTGTGTGGCCCGTGATGGATGCTGTGCTAGTGTAGTAGTGCGACGGAGCAATACCTGTAAATCCATAGACGAAGGTGCTTCGTCCACTTTTCCCTGTTCCTGCACTTCTCACTTTTGACAATCGACTATTGTCTATTGACTATGACTATTAACTATTAACTATGACTATCGACTCATATCCTATCTCCCAAATATGGACTACTATGAACAAAAAATTATTGACGCTTATTCTACTTTCTAAATATGGACTTTTATTCTATCTTCAAAATTTAATTACGTAATGTAAATTCAAATTTAACTATTTTTACATATTTATATATTCATTGTAACCTTGATGTAACATACGTTCATTGTAAGCATTTATATATTTATTCAAAGAAGTGCCTGGTGGTAGATAGTATCCGTCAATAGAGCATAAATAAGCCGTAAGTCTAACCGATGGGGCGGCTGCTCTGTTGATTGTCTCTCGTCCTTGCTCGTCCTGGAGAAATATTTGGATACATGGATGGAGCATATTTGCCTTTAAGCGTCTAAACTTCCATCCGTGGGTTTATTTCCCGGGAGGTATGCATTCGGAAATTAGCAACAATGTTTAAATGCCTGTTATTGCTAAAATAAAATATTGTCTAAGAGAAAAAGAATTTTATGCTGAAACTGTGGTTCGATTCCGTAAAAAGAAGAGATGAAGGTCATTTTATGTAGTGCTTCAGCAAGAATTATGGTGGTGGTGGTGTATTTAATTATGGCAAAGCACACTAGGGCTATCTGCCTAAGGGGAGGGATGCCTTTCGTAGAGGACTTTCTAAGGGAAACTGGCTCGTATACACGTTACACATGGGGAAAACCACGAAAACGCCCATGCAGCCAGCCCGTTCGCGGGATTCGAACCTCGGACCGAACTACCAGTGTTCAGCGTCTTTACCGCTCGGCCGCTGGTGGGCCTCAGCAAGAATTATGATTGATCCCCCAAACTGAGAAGAAACGAAGCGCGGGATTCTGGCGCAATTAAGCATTGGGTCTAATACGTCGAAGAAGGCTATTTCAATAAACGTGTTTAATAATTAAAAAATACATACATAAAACGTTGGGAAATAAAATAAACATTTATTTTTTATTTTCGAATAAAAGTATTATTTAAAGGCGCTAACTCAGGAAACTAAATCTTTACGATTAAATATAAATTCAGCTATAACTCCCCCCACCCCCACATTAAAAGCATTTGTTTCTACATTTCTTTTCGTAACGTAAAATGTTATAAACAGAAAAATAACAAAATCATAAAAACTGTATTACCTGCACCCGTTAAGAAAATTTAAAAAGAAAGAAAGAAAGAAAAGAGCGCGGCAGTGTGAATGCGTAAAACTTCACCATAGCCATTCGATTTTATTTTGCATACAGATAACAGAGTGCAGTTTAGTTAGCAATCACTATACTGTTTAATAACACGTACAGTAGTTACTTGTAGAGACATTAGGTTATTTCGAAGCAGGAGACATGAAAAATGAGCAATGTCCTCGCTGGGACTCGAACCGCTCGAATCCCCGTCGAGCGTGCTGGCTATTACACCACGAAGGCATGCTAAGAAGGCGGAAGAAATACCTTATATACTCCCCCTTTTAAAGTGCGACTGGGGATTAGAAGAATCAATCGCCAAATCCTGGTGATGGATCATTCTCATCCGCCACTGTTTTTAGTTAGAACGCCACTGTAGAGACATTCGGATTTTGAAGCTGAGAGACGTGAAAAATGAGCAATGCCCTCGCCGGGACTCGAACCTCTCGAATACGTGGATGTGCTGGGTATTACACCACGAAGGCATGCTAAGAAGGCGTTTCTCTTCATCATGCGAGGTAATCTTTCGCCTTTTACTTTATACAATTTCAAACGTTGTCGACTGACAGAACCCTTAGAACTAACTATAAGGTATTTTTTCGGACAATCCCCAACTGACCATTAGAAAAAGGGATCCTAAAATAATATTTAAAGCACATCAATATGTTGCAGATTACTTAAATAAAGATAATTAAAAAAACCATTGCATTTTTTTATTAAAATATTTTAACATAAAATCAGTATAATTTACTCATAACGTGTGCTCCAGATGTCACCTACCCTTGCATTCTATTCAGTTACGGGTCTGTGCTTGCATTTTTTTTACACAGACTGTCGAATTCTAGCTCTACTGATGTTACCTGCAGTTGCATTTTTTATTCTGCATTTAATTTGTTTCTTTATTTTTGTTGCCACATACGCTGAGAAATATTTTTCGCTTAAATATGTTGTTAACGAATGGCATTAAAATGTTTATAGATTTGTGAGAAACTTCTAGGCATTCTGCACCAATCTACATCTAAAAGTTTAAGAGATACACTTTCTTAAATTTGGATTTTAATGTTGAATTTGTTGATATGTCGACAAGTTGTTCCCTTATCGTATTATTCGAACGCATTTTTTTAAATCTAATTATACTTACTTTTTGCTTCTGGAAAATATTCTTTTATAGTTTTCTTCAGTACTCCAATATATAAGTTTTAACACCGCCATCTTAATTCAATTCATTTTACATCAACAAATTGATTAGTTTTGCAGAGCACTGCACGTCATTCTCTTTGGCATATGCTAACCACATTTCAGTTTCAGTTTCAAACTAATCTATATAACTAAAATCATCTTTATGCTCTTTACTAAACTAGTGTGAGCGCTTTATAATTTCCTTTTCCAATTTTTATTTTGACTTGTGGAATAATGGGAGTTGAATCGCGGAACACAGGGGTTTGGTGGAATACAGTTTAAAGACCACCGATGTAGAGCATCGTACAGAATTATTAGAATGTGTAGAATGTAATACATATATATAGTAATATACTATATATTTATATATGTATATAAATATATAGTATAATAATAATAGAATATTTTATCATTAGAATATAGAATATAATACATCAATGGGGTAAAAGAAAAGAAGAATCGCACATATAAGTAAAATAAAAATTGCTGTTAATAATTTAACTGTATTGCTGCGTGTGTACGGGTTCGTAATACACTGGTGTGCAAAAATTAAGGACGAAGTCGAAAAATTAGCATATCAGCTGAACGAAGAGGCAGAGCGGACAGAAAGACCAACCAGGAGATTAAGTAAGGTGATGTACGGTAGCACATGCGCAGATATGCAGGTAGACGTAATGGGGGAATGTCTGAGTAGTATAAAGCATGTTGTCGGTGTAAGATCAGTATTTCTGGCAAAGAGCACGCCGTATAGCAGTTAAAATCACACCGAGTTGCTACCTCAGCGAGAAATGGCGAATAATCAATCTGTTAGACAACATCTGGATGCTTTTACCTGAGGTCGAATCATTGGGAAGTTGGAGGAAGGCCGCAGTGTGACAAGTGTGGCTGCAGAGCTCGGAATTGCTCACAGCATCGTTTCACGACTTTGGAGACAATTTCAAACTACAGGAACAGCTATCCGGGGGTTTAGTAGAGGTCGTCCACGAGGAACCACACCCGCAGATGACCGGTATATTGCCTTACAGGCCAGAAGAAACAGGCGGCAGACAGCGGGAGAAATCGCTAGACACACGACGCAGGCGACTGGACGACCGATATCGCGTTTTACCGTGGCTAGAAGACTGCACGGTGGTGGTCTGTTTGCACGACGCCCTGTACGGTGTGTACCTCTAACGCCTGCCCATCGGAGAAGGCGTTCTCTGTGGTGCCGGGAACACCGGAATTGGAGAGACAATGAATGGGGACGAGTACTCTTTACAGATGAGAGCAGATTCAGTCTGAGTAGCGATTCTCATCGCATACTCATCTGGAGAGAGCGGGAAGCCTCAATCATCCCTCGAACATCATTGAAAGGGACAGGTATGGAGGTAGCGGTGTTCTCGTTTGGGGAGGCATCATGCTTGGTAGTCGTACAGACCTTCACATCTTCGACGCAGGTTCAGTCAACGGGACCCGTTATTGTAATGAGATTCTTCTTCCATATGTGCGTCTTTTGAGAGGCGCTATGGGTCCGCAGTTGCTTTTCATGGACGACAATGCACCATGTCATCGCACAGTAGCTGCCGAACAGCTCTTAGAGGGTGAGGATATTGAACGTATGGATTGGCCGGCACGATCTCCGGATCTCAATCCCATCGAGCATGTATGGGATTTTCTAGGCAGACGCTTGGCAAGCTCGTACCTTACCACCAGTAACGATTCCGGAGCTTCGATTGACGCTGCAAGACGAATGGGCAGCAATGCCTCAACAACTCATTGACACTCTCATTCTCAGCATGGGCAGACGCTGTGAAACCTGCCTAGCAGTCAGGGGAGATCATATCCCCTATTAAAAACCGGATGTTTCTTGCTGGACACCCATCACAGGGATGTTTCGGCCTTCAGTCGCATTGCGCTCCATGCTACGTTTTCAATAAAGCTTCTTTTTATCCCTCTGATTTCTCTTTTAGCAACTGTTGCTTACATTACTCATGTCCTTATGTATTGGGGATCTTACGGTATTAAATTTGTTGATTTGGAAAGCTTTTGTACAAAGTTATATTGAAAAAACCGTCTCGTCCTTAATTTTTGCACACCAGTGTAGATTGAATGCACAAGTCTTATGAAACGTTCATAAAATTTATGCTTATAGCAAAAAATAAAAAAAAATGCTGAAATTTTTCCTCACAGATATTCGTACAATATCACAATATCACACGGTAGTTATATTTTAAACTACTGAAACGTTAAATGGAACACAATTCAAAAACGCAGAGAAAGCTAATCCGATCTCTCCGCGAATTCGCTACAATCAGCAACAAAAACGTAGTAAACAACTGAACTGAGATGTTTTTCTCCGGCTTTTATAAGCTTTCTAATCATGCACGAGAACATTCTGGTTATTTTCTCGAGGTTTCTGGATAGCAAAAGAGCCCAATTACGAGATATCTATTTAATGAATGTTAAATGCGCGTGCTCCTGTATTTTCTTTTTCGGCGTAGCTTTCTCTTAAAATAATACATAAACTGTAACAGTATTTTCAGCATAAACTGTAACAGTATTTTCAGCAATTTAATCTAGAAAATAAATTCGTAGGGTTATTTCAATTAAATCGGTATTCAAAACAGAAAAAATATACTGTAAATAATGCAAGATTAAACATAATACGACATGGAGGAACTAAGATTAAATAGTATTAATGAGCAACATTTACAAGAAAGTTTAAATATGTCAGTGACTTCAATAGTAATAGTGACTTCAATCAAATAATAGGTTAGAGCTCTTCTCTTTTCCTTTGTACAATGGATAAAATACTATTACATCAACTGCATCACTGCTACTATCCCAAGAATTTTTCTTTTCCCTTTTTCTAGAGAGTTTTTACGCTGATTTTTGTGAAAATAATTTGTCTATTGTTCTGTAAAAAAAAAAAAAAAAAAATAGCGAAGTCTCGTTTAATTCCGCAGTTAGGAGTTGACTGTCTTCTTTCATACACTGATGTATCGAATTCTTGTTTCATTTTTTAAAATCCTTGTTAGCCCAAAAGGCCGTTAACACGATTGGGCTTTTAATCTCGAAACGGGATTTTGATCGTCCACTATAAACGTAGAATAACTTTTCAAACTGTTGTTATCAAAAATTATTACCTTGCATTATTTAAAAAAACAAATAATGAAGAATCTGCATGTATACATGTATGCTGATAAAACGACGGTACATAGAGCCATCAATTTTGAATAACGTATTCCAAAATGGGATCCTGAAAGCCCGAATTTTGAATTTCGAATTTTGCTTGTATATTTCATATTTTGTAAAATTTTAAGGATTTTTGATTAACAAACTCAACCATTTTAAAACGAACAGTGGCAACATTGTGCGAAATAAAACATTTTTATCTCCACCGCGCGAGGTTGTGTGTAAGAAATTCTAAAGTTATGCTATTTTTAACTATTTTGTGACTTTGCTCTTGAATTTTATGGAGCGTAAGTGCGATATTTGATAAATAAAGCCAACACACAAAACATTAATAATAAAAAGTTCAAAGAAAAAAGTTTCGCAAGCCAATTTAACTAAAAAAAATGAACATTGACATGATGAACTGAGAAAAAAATTGAAAAACAACATAGAAAAAGTATGTCAACACTTAGCACTGCATTGGATATTCTAAACATATGCTGCGATGCTGCTTTTATATTTTTTGTAATTTTGCTGCATACAGCATAAGTGAACTGAATACGGCATAAGTGAACTGGATACGGCATAAGGGCGATGATGCTTAATAATAAAAGCTAAAAAGACAAAAAGAAATGGGTTAGCAAAAGTAAGTGCAATAGTAGACTGGTAGACTGCGAACTTGGGAACAGCATAAAAAAACCTTAACAAATCCCTTTGAACGCTCGTTAAAATCTGAAACCTTTCATATTTTATAATAGTTTTTTTTTAATTTCTTCTTTGTTTTGATGTCTGAAATTCTAGCTGTTTTCGAAGGACTATAAACTTTCTTTTAATCCAATACTGTGTTATAAATTTTTTGACATTCGAAGTGTTATACCAAAAAATTACTTCAACTACTGCAAGCTTCGAGTGTACAATGCATATTCAATCTGTTTCGGTAGTTATTGCTTCGCCATTTCAGCGATAATCTGAAGTCAATGGTTTTATAGGTGCCATGTCGCCCCGTCTTTCGGTCGCCTTCCGAAGCTCTTCCGGATCTCTAGAGAAATTCGATGACGCCGAGGAAGAGCGTTATCTGTCCACTGCAGAGGATGCGAAGTTTCGAAATTTGCGGAGCATTTAGTGACAATATGTGAGCTACACAAGCTTCGACGGGCTTTCAAATTATTATGTCATTCTCGTGTGGTATATCTAAACGATTAAATCGATGTAGTAATAGCTCTGACGGCTGACTACTTTTCTCTCATTCAACGCTTGGCGAGAAGTGAATTGCATCGAAAAACATACTTCATTTTTCGCTGCCAATTAAAATAATCTACGTTCTGTGGAATCGTAGAGTTCCGTGTAACTGATATGCTGGTTCCGAAAGTCAGAATCAAAATTCAACACTGCATGAATAAAAACACTTGCACGCTTTATTTTAATTACTATTCTATTTTTAGCTCAAAGGAGCATTAGCTCAGAAGGGATATTAATTTCGTTTTAGCATTTTGTGTCAATTCACTTTCTGCGTTGATTCACTTTTCGAACTATTGCCACCAAATGTTACAGCCCTGTATTATAGTTAAAGAAAGTAAATAATGAAGAGTTACATAAATGTATGTATGTTTCTCCCAACAATGCTACCTAGAGCCATCGAATTTTGAATAACTTAATCCTACACCGAATATGGGCATATGGGAGCCCTAATTTGGAATATGTTTTATTATCGATTTCATATTTTGTCAGACATTAAAGAATTTTTGATTAACAAACACAACGATTTCAAAGCCACAATGGCAATACTGTACGAAAAAAAAAAAATTATCTCCAGGGCGCGAGACTGTGTATCAGAAATTCTAAAGTTATTTTGCGATATTCCCGTTGAACTGAATTTTGCGATTTAAGTACGAAGAACATAATACTTAATAAATAAAGGCACCACACGAAACGTTAAAAAAAAACGCCCTCGTAATGTAAAATCTGAAAGTTTTCAGATTTTTATTTTTGTAACTTCTTTATATGTTTTTAGTTGTTTTTAAGTTGTTGTACACATTGCATAAAGAAAGAGGGGAGGGGGACACTTCCGTATCTCTCGTTCTACTGGGTCGATTAATGTAATTTAACTTGCATTTTTTCATGTCCCGAAAGCGCGACTTAGGATATATATTAGGGTTATATATAGCAATTGTTTTAACATCGGCATTCTGATACAAAATCAATCTTTTCCTGAAATAACATACCTATTTTTTCCATATTTCGGTTCTACGACTCAAATTATGCCAAATTTTGTAAAAACTGCACGAGTAGTTTCTAAAAAATTAGCTCCGAAAACTTTAGCTCCGCATTGTAAATTGAATTTGGTATCTATTTATTAATATTTCTTTTTTTGTTAAACTTGCTCGATTACTTTTTTAGAAATTTAGGTTCAATCCAAATAAAATTGCTAGATATTTTCTGATTTGTTTCTAAAATTCGCATTATTTAGTAATTTTTATAAAATTTTCAAAGCATTTTTGTATTATAACCTATACAATACATTTCTGAGCACCTGCAAAAATTAGAGTTTTTATTCAAAATTTCTCAAGATATACATGAATTTACATATTGACGCATTCTGAAATTTGGCATATTTGTTATAACTATATTTGTGGTGGCTGAACTTGATATATAGATGCATAACTTTTAATGCAAAAAATAGCTTAACTCTTAATTCACCCTGTTTATCAGTAATTAAAAATCTGTTTATTTTTTCCTTTGTATATTATTGACCTGTCTAAAGCTTCTTCTATTAGGTAAGAGGGTATGATTGGTAATAGTTTTTTTTTTTCACTCATTGCATGAAAAAGTCATACATTTAAAATATTAATTTAAAAATATACTATATTAAGTAATTTTTTGTGTTTTTTTCTTATTTTTATTTTACATCATTTCTTCCTTACTATAAGTTACAGCTTTATATCAAGGCTATCGATCCACTGATCATCACTGCCCCCCGATTTAAAATTTCATCGATCCCTAAGGCTGTCTATACAGACCCCGTTTGGAACCCCTGCTCTAGAGTAATGCCCGAACTAAAAGTGGTGACGTCACTACTTGAATTTAGTCGATTGGATCTCTCGCGTCTGCCCCTTTAGGCACCTAGAGACTTCTTGTCCTTTATATGAGAGAGAATATCGGGAATTACTGCATTATCTATGTATGTTTTTATAGAGTAAGTAATTAATATGTTCAGCTAGAAATGGAAGATTTGTGGTTCGAATTCTAAAGAAGTTATGGCTAGTTTTCGCTAGTTTCTGGCTTCGCAAATCCTAATATTTTCTCCTACTCAACCTTCTTTTTTTTTTTTTTTTTTTTTTGAAAGATGGTGGAAAACGCAGGCTGTGTTATAAATTGAGATTAGGGGATATTTTCAAACTGGGCTCGGCTGCCAATTAACAGAATCTTTTCCAGGCGATGATAAACCTTTTAAGGCTGAGTTAAGAATGGCCTGAATCTACCCTAAGCGCTCATATTTACATACTAGTCGACCCCAGCAGCACACAGGCTGGCCACACCTGATTTGAGTAAATGGAGAATGCATACTATCCTGTGATCCTTGTACATCTCCGTTGATCCAGTAACATCAGTTCGAATTCCTCACACTTCCAGCATCACCCCTTCTCCGTATTGATTTCTGAAGTTGCACAACTTAACGAAACGGCTTTCTAACTCCTTGGAGGGGGTGTCGAAGGAGAGTTTCGCCGATGTTAATGACTGGCAAAGGAGCGAGGATACACTAGACTCGGGGTGAGGGGGAGTAATGAGCCTCACCGAGAACCGCAGACGAGAGAAGCGAACTTTACTGTCCGCTCCGATCTCGGAAATGGCTCATTAAGTAAACAGCAACTCGAGGTGCCGCTGGAAGATACGGATGGAATTAAGAGACATCCAGTCGTGCGTGTAGGTTGGCACTCACCAGATGAGGGTGACCTAGTGTAATCCATTCAGGTATTTTCATGCTCAGGGTCTATTTCGATAGGGACAAACGGGACACTTACCTCGGGGCCTTTACATTCAAAAGACTTCCAGATCCTTCTGTAGTATTTCAAATGTAAAATTTTATGCCCTTCCCTCGATTTTAAGTTTCAAAAATATTAGAAGAACCCTTCAAGAGGAATGATTTATATCAAATATAAAAGCAACTAAGTTCTAAATTTGTAATGTTCTTACGCTAATTAAAACTTTGACGGATAATGAAAGGGCTCAGCTCGTATTCCAATTACGCACCGCAGTGGTCGCACACAAACAACCGCGCATTACGAATTTACGATGATTGACAGATATCGCGCATATTTGAAAAGAAATTAATTATTACTATTATTGCTTAATCTCGCAACCGCAGACAGGTTAAGTGTATTTAAGCTGATGGTTTGGGATCTTAGACAGACAGAGCTTCTGGCACTGTTAGATTTTGACAGCTCTTTCTCTGAATGTCTCTAAATGTTCTAAATGTTATCTCGGCTTTTCAGTCTCTCGCAGCCGATTGCTTTGAACGCACGCGCCGGTAAAGTTAGCGAAGCCAGCTCATAGCTTATTTATTTAACTGTGTAGTTTTAGACTACTTTTAGCAATGTTTGAGTATCTGTTATTGATTCGATTACTCACCACGAGTAGTGGTTTACTGTAGCACAAGTCGTGCACTTCATGAAAGTTCCGTTTAATAAAAAGGTTGTTTAAACCTCTCTGTTGTACTATTTTCAGACTTAGTGATAATTCTCTACTTATATAGAAGGGTATTAGGACTCTAATTCAAGTTCAACCTTAAAAATTCTATATTTGGTTTATAAGGTATTTCTCCCTCCTTCTTAGCGTGCCTTTGTGGTGTAGTGGTTCTGCACGCCGGGCCGGTATTCCAGAGGTCCGTGGTTCGATTCTCGGTGAAGGCGGTTGCCATTTTTCCTCTTTCCTACTACCTGCTACCAAAAATAAATATCTAATGTTTCTACAGTGGCGTCCGAACTAAAAAAAGGGTGTTGGATGAGGATTCTCCACACCCAGGATTTGGCGATTGGGTTCCCTAAAAAACCCCAGTCGCCCTTTAAAAGGGGGAGTATATAAGGTATTTCTTCCTCCTTCCTAGCGTGCCTTCGTGGTGTAGTGGTTTTGCACGCTGGGACGGTATTACAGAGGTCCGTGGTTCTCGGCAAAGGCGGTTGCCGTTTTTCATCTTTCCTGCTACCAAAAATATACCTAATGTCTCTACAGGTTCATGAACAGTGAAACCCCGATTCACAAATTTCATTCTCTTCTGATGGCCGTTCGTCAAGTAGAGTGGGTGAGTACCACTCTGCTTGACACACACTAGGCCTCTGTTTCACTCCAAATTTGTCCAACATGATTTGGTGTTGCTTACTCTTCAAAACATCTCTAAAGCGAGCAGTGCTGTTGTCATTGTAAATGCTTTCTGCTTTGTAAATGCTTTTTCATTTTCATTGTAAATGCGTGAAAACTTGCATGAAAACAAAAATCCCATTTTGTACTAATTCCGACCATTGACGCCTTCATGATATAGAATGGGTTTATAATCACCGACGCTGTGTAATCAGGATGATATGAATTTGACTTAATTATTATATTTTAGGACAATTATTATATTTTAGGATACCTGCATAGGGTGGATACTGTATAAATTCGACTCCATAAAATTCATATCAGCATACGATCGTAACGACAAGAATCCCTACCGGCATCTAATTAGTATTCATAGGACTTATATTTTAGCAATAGGCCGCCCAGACGCGAAAGCGGTTAATGACTCTGGCTGCCGTACAGAAGCGCCCGGGTTCGAATCCCGAAGAAGGCATGGATGTAATTTATCTCCTTTTCGTTGGAGGCAACGGTGGCTCACCTATTAGGTGCCTCCATAATAAAAAGACCACCGCTTCCGATCTTAGTAGTGACCAATGCCTCATAAACGGCTAGAGCATGCATTTGGAAAAGAAAATATTTAGCAACAAAATGCAATGAAACTCGAGAAATTTTGATTAAAATATTTCTTTAGAATAGAGCGATTGTGACGTAGGATCGATACTGGACTAGACTCGAAACCAGTTTTCATGTCTTTCAGCCAGCACATCTTTATGAAAATACCTGTCTCTTCTAACAGTGACCGACTTGCATAATCTTTCTGACACTTTTATGACTAAGGTACAGTTATGAAGATGACCGCTTAGCGTTTGAAGAATTCGTTACGATTAGTTGCAGACTATTTGAATATTTCTTCACTAAATTCTATAGGAACTAGTCAAATCTGTTATGCTTCGTTTTGATTCCGATCTAACTCAAGAGCGTTTAAAAGCATTCAATGAGAGCATTTTATGGACGTACTTAGGAACTTTTTAAATAGAACGTTTTAAATCACGTTTCTATGTTGCATTCTAAAATGGGAAAAGGCACCTCGAATACTTGTATTCGTAATATTTCCATGCAACGGGCTATGAACGTTCTACTAAAATGTTCCTGGTACATTCTAGCAGAACTCTCTAACTGCCCCAAATTTTATAGAAAACAACCCCGAATGCCGAGTCCAATGTTCTATCCCTCTTCCCCGATCATCCGTTTTTCGAGAGGACCTTGCGCTCGAATGGGTATTTAAATGACTTGTGCCTAAAGCAAACTGTGCGCTTACAAGTATCCATACCAAAGAACCTCTATACATATTCTCTGTCCATACCTCCTCCCGAACCCAACGCTGTGGTAGCCGGTTTACTTACAGTCAAGCCAACAGGGCGAGCAGAAAAATACAAACAACATTATACACACACACACACCCAAATGTCTATCGGTGTTAATAATGCCGATATTTGACGTATTGTTGTCCATTATAGAATTGTAACATATAGATGTAACTGAGAATGTTCCAGCAGAATGATTCATTATCCATTACAGGATTTAAATATAATATCCATCATAGAATTGTACTACACAGACGTAACTGAGAAAGTTCAAGTAGAACGTTCTTCTAGAACAGTGACCTTCAAACGTTGTCGAATCGCAGAACCCTTAGAAAACTAAACTAAACTCAGTGGCGTAACTGCTCTAGTGGGCAAAGGCCTGCAGTGCCCGAAATCTGCTTTCTTGACCATGGGCCTTGGAGTGCGTGAGCATATGCCCTGAACAAGTGGTTAGCTTGTCGCTTGGGGACTAAACCCGGGGTTTAGTCCTCAACCGAACTTGGTACTCATTTTATCGACCCACTAGAGGGTTGAAAGGCTGAGTCAACCTTGCCCAACCCGAGGATCGAACCCCGGACAAGTTGCGCGATGCGCTAGCTACTACGCCACCGGGCTACAGAACCCTTAGAACTATAAGGATATTCTGGAGAACCCCCATCCTCCCCCCTAAAAATGTATTAAAAATAATGTTTGTATATAAAGTAGACATGTACTATATATAGATACAATTAATGAAACGTATTGTATTTTATTAAAAATGTTTTATATAAAATTAGTGTAATTTATTCATTGATAGCAAAACCTCATGCTACAGGTGTTGCCTACTCTTGCATTACATTTAGTGACAGGGTTGTGCTTGAATTATTTTACACAGATCGTCACAAATCTAGCTCTATTGATGTTATCTGAAGTGGCATTTCATATTCTGTAATTTAATCATTTCTATATTTTGTTTTTGTTGCCAAATACATTGAGAAAGATTTTTCACTTAAATACTTTGTTCCGAATGGCATTAAAATAATATAACGTAAATATGTTAAAGTAATGCATTAAAATGTAATATAGAATGTTTTGCACCCGCGTAATGTTGTAATTGATGTGAATAACACGTACGTTTTACAACCTACATTACAACGTTACGGAATTTTACCAGTATTTTACACGGGAAGACACATTCTACCGAGGCAAACATGGCTATAAGCGAATCACTTCAACAAATTATGCAGTGACGCGTTTACAGCATGCATACGCATGTTGTTTACACGTAAAATATTGGTACATTCGAACGTTAAGACGCTCGGGAATGTACCATTATTTTACATGGAAAGGCACATACTATTAACGTTACACTTCAGAACATCATGCTGAACAATCTAAAGCTACTTAACACCCTCTTAAAACGAACGAAACGTTCTCTGAACGTTCTTGGACCATTTTGTTGCTGTATGAAGGGCAGTGTTACAATTTAATCCAGGAGGTAAAAGACATATTACTTCAAACTAAACCATGCCACTGTTTCACAATTCAGTTATGATTAATTATTACCACGATTAGAAGCAATATGTCATAACAAATACATCTGTAATTGTTTCATCTCATCCATTCATCTACCTTGCTCTCAGAACACGTTCTTTCCCAGTTGTCGTCGAGGTCATAACGTCTAATTACTCTGATAACATAACGACGACCGAAAATAAAAAAGATTCGAATATCTGGAAGGATTTGTTTTCGATATGTAGCCCTCAGCCAGTTTATTAATGTCTGACCGAAAGATGGATTCGATAACTCGGCCGTGATGGGAATTAGGATACATGGAAATGGCGGGACCTGGAGATATTAATGGGGGCTGTTGACCCTCCAAATCGCCAGAAAGGGTCTCTGAGAGCGCTTTGTAGTTGCACCAGCGCTGCTGCAAAAGACAGGAGTTTTGACCTTAGATGTGTTACGTCATATATAAGACTCATCAAAACGATTGAATGACATATATTTTTGAAGGGCAGTTGTAAGCCTTTTTGTCTGATTTGAAGAAACAAATCGAGTCTCTTCTTTTATAAGACAAAATGCATCAGGCAACTGTTACATGTGCCAGCATTGCTTAAAGGCCAAAATTAAATACTTTGTTTTCATTTCCTTTATCAGTATTGTTGTTTCCAAAGTAAGCAGTCCCAATCAAATTGTTTAAATCTCGTCATTCCATTTCGTTGTACATTTATTCGAAAAACACTTGCCTAAAATGTACTTTTTACACTTCGAAAAATCTTTTGCCCAGTCGAAATGAGTTGATGCCAAAGTGTATTTTCTCACTAGAAATACAAAGCTGGCACATAAACACTTCCAAAAAACATAGTTGGCACGGGTTGTTTAAAAAAAAAGATTAAGTTCGGTTGTTTATGTATGGCAAAGCACACCAGAGCTATTTGAATAATGGAAGAAGTGCCTTCGTTGAGGGTTTTCTAAAAGTATCAGGACTTGTATGTCTCTTAATCTGCTTTGGGAACATGACGTGTCCTGAATGGAAACAGGGAGCTTGCTCAAGCTATGTTCAAATATGTGTGGAATGGACGACATAAGCAGGAAGGGTTAACTTTACCCTTTATTTTTCAAGGTATAACAGGTGCTCTCGCACTTCGGGATACCAAGAACAACCGGTCTGAACTTAAAAATATGAGAACTAACTAAATATAAGAACGTAAAAATATAAGGGAAGACAGCAACTGACTGAAACTCGCATGAAATGCAGTGGCAAAGAGGCTCACCTTCTCTCCATCTAACTCTGAACTTGGAGAAAAGCCACTACTTAGATACTTAAGTGTTAGCAAGTACAATTTGCATAAACAAGTAAACTCGTTTATTCTGGCCGGAAGTGGAAAATAAGAAAACATAGTAAAGTTTTAAAACAAAATAAACGTTAGTAAAACTTGAGATTCTTTACAAGAGAAACCGGCTCATATTCACTTGGGAAAGAAAGAAAGTTAGTCTGGGTTCGAACAAGACCAAGTTATCAATATTCAGTGAGTGTTTTTGACCATTAGGAATCTGGCAGAGACGTTCTAGCGACGGAAAAGTGTCAACAAATGAAATAAGGCTGCATTCAAATCTCAACAATTTTGTTGTCATGATATCTTCTAGTGTAAATAACTTTAAAATGATTAACATTTTTATGTGCCATCAGTAGAAAAACGTCGATGTCAAATAGAAAACTTAGGGGTTATTAACCTTTTCGGAGGAGAAATCATGAAAATTCTTTAATTGCTCTCGCGGAGATTCAAACCCCGGAGCTTCCACTACTATCATTTCCTTCAGAAAAGCGTTAATGCGGAATATTCGATATGATGCACATTATAAAAAAAAAGGTCAAAACTAAATTAAAAGAAAACTCATTTCTACTGCGCTTAGAAAGGGGAACAAGTGAAGAAGAAAACTGCAGCTTAGGATAAAGTAAATTTTTTACAAATTATTAGAAAATTCAGTTCTAAGATGAAAAAGAAAAACAAAGCGATCCGGATAACTGCAGCTCTGAAAATCGTCAATCCGGATAATTGAAGTAATATTATACAAGTAAACCCCTCAATTAATTTGCTGCCCGTTGTTGGACACAGCCACTGAACCGCTACCCACCTTAAACGCAGGCGGTTTATGGGAACTTAATGCTAAATAAATGACCTGACATACACAGCTAGCGACAACTATTAACGGAGGCAATTCAGCAAATGCCACAGCAGCAAGCAGATACCTATAATGTATAGTACATATCAAATATAATAAAAATAGAGAGTCTGCAATCTTTGCATTCTATTCCGGCAATACCGCTATGATCAGTTGAGCAAAAAATATGAAATGAATTTCGGGTTTTTTCAAAATTGTTTTTGCAACAAAAAATTTGAAATTTTTCAAATCACTTTGAGAACAAAATCAAAAGTTTTTGAACGGTATAATTATCCCAGGAGGGCACAGAGCGAGTAAGTGAACTACGCTGTAGGAAACCATCCATTTCAACAAATGAATCATGAAATGAAAAAGACAAGAAACCTTTAACTTTCAGGAACTTTCGAACAAGTTACTATATGATTTGAAATCCGCCAAAGATTTTTCGAAACGTTATTTGGGCTTCACTTCTCGAGCTTTTACAAAAAATGTTTCATAACAATAACGTGTCGTGTCGAAAACGAACATCCGGGAGATAAAGGCGACTCTTCTAAAGGAAATGATAGTAGTGGAAGATCCGTGGTTTGAATCTCGATGAGAGCATAAAAGAATTTTCATGTTTCCTCCTCCGAAAAGGTTAATAAAATCTATAATCTGTAACCCTAAATTTTTCTATTTGACATCGAATTTTTTCTACTGAAGCCACATAAAAATGTTACTGATTTTAAATTTATTTACACTAGAAGATGTAATGGCAACAAAACTGTTGAAGTCTGTATGCAGCTTTATTTCATCTGTTGACTCTTTTCCGTCGGTAGAACATCTCTGCCAGATTCCGAACGGTCAAAAACACTGAATATTGATAACTTGGTCTGGTTCGAACCCAGACGAACTCTTTTTCTTTACCAAGTGAATATGAGCCAATTTCCCTTAGAAAACCCTCAACGAAGGCACTTCTTCCATTATTCAAATAGCTCTGGTGTGCTTTGCCATACATAAACAACCGAACTTAATCGTTATAGGACAACACGTGCCAACCATGTGTTTTGGAAGTGCGTATGTGCCAGCTTCGTATTTCTAGCGAGAAAATACACTTTGGCATCAACTCATTTCGACTGGAGAAAAGATTTTTCTAAGCGTAAAAAGTACATTTTAGGCAAGTTTTTCTTAAAACAATTCTCAGAAATATACCTACTTCAAGATTATGACGAAAATTATATAGGTTATAACTCAAAAATGTTTTCGAAAAATTTATAAAAATTACCAAAAAAAAAAAAAAAAAATGCAAATTTTAAAAACAAACAAGAAAATAGCTACGAATTTTATTTGGATTGGACCTAAATTTAGAACTGTGAAAGAAGGAATCAAGTAAGTTTAATAAAAAAAAGATATTAATAAATAAATGCATAGCGAATTGAATTAACACTGGGAAGTTAAAATTTGAGAGCTAATAAATCGCTTGACGAGCGATTTTTACAAAACTTGGCGCTTTGGCATAATTTGAGTCTTAGAATTGAAATATTGAAAAAAAAGGTACATCATTTCACTAAAAGTCTGATTTTGTGACAGAATACCTATATCACAGAATGCTATATATAAATCTAATAGATACCCTAAGTCGCGCTTTCGAGACATAAAAAAAGCCAGGTAAATTTTGTGAATCGGCTGAGTAGAACGGGAGATATAGAATTGTCCAATTTCCCCTCCCGCAAGGTATTCGTAATTCGGATTATATAATTCTGTTAATATTGTTAATGACATTTTTCAAGTTATCTGATAAATATTGTTATTTCTTGTCATTCATAAACCTATTTAGTGATGTCTGTTAGTGATTTCTAGTAATGGTTATTCTTCCGCTATTTGCAATGTCTTATTTTTTTTTGGGAGGGGAGAGGGATGTCCACCAGCGGCCGAGCGGTAAATTCGCTGAACACTGGTAGTTCGGTCCGAGGTTTGAATCCCGCGAACCGGCTGGCTGCATGGGCGTTTTCGCGGTTTCCCCCATGTGTAACGTGTGTACGAGCCAGTTTCCCTTAGAAAGTCCTCCACGAAGGCATCCCTCCCCTTAGGCAGATAGCCCTAGTGTGCTTTGCCGTATTCTTAATACACCACACCATTTTTTTTCTTTTTCTTGCTTTGAATACTGGTTTACTTCCCGTAATTAAAAACTTATTCTCCAGATTAGATAAACTACTTGAAAATACACGTAAATTTGTAATAGTATTTTTCTGTCAGTGTTATTCTTTCCCCCCGCCAGACCGGCTTTGTATAAACTTGAGTTAATTGTGGATTTCGTTCCTACTATTGTCACAGTTAATCGAAAACCGACTGTAATTCAGTCTAAAAAGTACTCTTGAAAGCTCAATGTAAATTAAACTTGTTCTTGCATTTCGCTAAGTTTCAAGAAGTAGTTGTCTTAAGTAGAACTCTCTACAACAGTAAATAGCCAATTCCATTGTATTTTTTAAACAGGATGCCTTTCAATGGGGGCGAATGCAGCGGAAGACTAGCTTTTAAATCCATTAATTTCGAAGAGTTAACTGCGGCAATAATGGAACTGGAGCGAAACAATCGTGACTCGAAACGCCCACAGAAATTCAACGAAAACATCTCCTCGCAGATCATTTGGGGTGACTGAGAGTACAGGATCGAAAGAACGGTCTATCTTTTTGTAAATGCACAGATGCTTTTACATGCACGAATCGGAAAGCTTATGTGAACCTGTAATTATCACTTCCAAACCGGAGCGGACACCCCAAAAAAACTAAAAATTCGTCTACGCAAATCTTGGACACGTTCCAGGGTTATTCTCTTCTTAAGTTGGTTCGATAAAAGTCGGCAATTCGCTCGTCATTAAATACAGCATGGTTTCGCAATTACTTAGAGTAGAGGAAAATTAATCGGTCGAAATTTCATTCTGAAAAGCTAAATTACCAGACGAGAACAGCGCTAGAAATGACAGCGATCGTTTCTTGAAGGAAGACAGTATTTTCCTCAGCCGCTTTCGTCCGCGTTACTTAGCAGGGCGTAAATAGGACTTCTGTATAAAACTGAGGAATTGTGGATACAGATCCCTCGTGTAAAAAAAAAAAAAAAAAAAATAATAAAAACTGAAAGAAATATTCTTAAATGACACGGTTTTAATAAGATGCCCTGTAAATTAAAAAATAATTGTTTTATCGACCTATGGGCCCACTAGCGGCCGAGCGGTACAGTCGCTAAACACTGGTATTTCAGTCTGGGGTTTGAATCCTGGCGAACGGGTTGGTTGTATGGGCGTTTTCGTTGTCTTCCTCATGTGTAACACGTACATGAACCAGTCAGCCTTGGAAAGTTCTCCACGAAGGCAATCTTTCCTCTTAGATTGTTAGACCTCCAGTGCTTTGCCATACTCAAATAAACCAAACCAAAACCAGTTTACCGAACTATCAAAACATTCAATTAGTCTGTTCAAAATGATCCAAAATTTCGAGTCTTTAAGATCTCAGTACATATCAAAAGTTTTCCCACCTATTTTAAACAGATTTAAACTTTCTCGTTAAGCATATATCAGAAATGACTAAAAGCTTTTGCTATTTAATTGCCTCTTCACCACGAATGCTATCCCGGATGCATCACAATGGCAAATGATATTAAACTCACAAGAAGGGGGATAGAAAATAATAAATATCCCTGGTCTTCGCATGGATTTAAACTTAGGCCCACGTTATGACAGGCTGCTTCGCTGACCAAGGCAGCATACAAGAATCATCTTGATCGCAGATTCATGAAGAACAACACAGCTATTCGAATTTTAAAACCTTGATGATACTGCCAATATGTATAAAACAATATGTATGTACCCTGCCAATATGTATAAAAACAAAGAAGCTTATCATCTGCATATAGGCTTAGAAGTAACAAGCACATAAAAAGTACAGAAATAACGGTAATGGAAGACTAAAGGTATAAGGTATTTCTCCCGCCTTCTTAGCATACCTTTATGGTGTAGTGGTCAGCACGTTCGACGCATATTCGAGAGGTCCGAGGTTCGAGTCCGGGCAAAGGCATTGCTCATTTATCATCTTTCTTTTCAAGGGAAAAAAAGGCCTAATGTCTCTACAACTTCATACCTTTTTATCAAACATTCGCAGAAATAATGTAACAAAAAAAAATGTAATTCATTACTTGATTCATAAATGATTTGCCATGATTTTGAAAACGCGGAAATTTGGTATAGAATGTTTTGCCTTTCTTTTGAAAAATAAAAGCAGGCTGCGTGCGTATAGATAGGTGAGAAGGTGTTGTCGCCGTGCAGTACAGTGGTTTGAGTACAACGATTTTTGAATGAAGAATGTACAAAGCAGTTTTAAAAACACTTCACTAGCAGGATGTAAACGAATATTGATAATGCAGTTTTGTTCGGACGAGCTAGATTTACTGGGAATTTGTACGGGAATGCGGTTTAGAATTCTAGCTTATTATTCCTGAGTAGATCCTATAAAATTAGTCTAAAAAAATAATAATCTTACTCTCCTTATTATAGGCTGTTGCTACTTCTAAGCCTTACCTAAGCTATGCCTGTGTCGATTATACGTTGCGTCGATTCCAGTTGATTCTACGATCCCTTGGAGAGTCGATAGTATGCCACTGGTCGATTTTATGATACAGTGTCGGTGCTTTGCCTCTATTGTTGTTATGCCGGTGACGCATATTTATTGGTTCTGGGTACGAGACAAATATGCATTAGTCTTCTTACTCATAATATTATTAGTAAAAATTTTTCTTTTTTACACTGTCGATCATATACCGGTTACTAACTCTGTCTTATGCAGGTGTCGACACTGCGCTGGGTCAGTTATACATTGTAGCGTTTCTACGCAGTATCGATCTTATGCAGGTGTCGATACTGTGCTGAGTCAGTTATACGTTGTATCGTTGCTACGCAGTGTCGATCTTATGCAGATGTCGACACTGCGCTGGGTCAGTTAAACGTTGTATCATTGCTAGGCAGTTGGTTCTAGAGAGTGTCGAATCTACGAATTTAAAATAAAATGTGGTATTATTATTAAATTGCAACAGTGTGTATAAAAATGTACCTGAATTCATTTTGATCACAATTAATAATTTAATCGTAATTTTTAAGTGCAAATTGTCAACAGATTTTTTTAAATCGAATTAATAATTTTACTCATAATTTAATCAACATTTTTATTACTCATAATCATAAACATTAAGATTTTAATCTGAATGAAATTTTAATCAATCACTGCAAATCAAAAATTTTATCCGATCCCAACACGTGATGCTCACAGTGAGGACGCTTATCGCAACTTTTCATCACTGCAGTTGAAAATCAACTAAATGATATCTCGGGGGTTGTTTTCATCCCAGTGGCCTCGCGATTCCCATTGATCGAAAAGGAACGCCAAGGGAGAAAGAAGGATAAAAGATACCATCTAATTTCATTATTAATCTCGCGGATTCCTCCTATTAGGCAAACAACGCCCTTAGAACCGCTTATTAGGGCTGAGAGTCTACGGTGTCGCTTCATTAGGCGGAGAAACATTCGATATCAATTTGTAGAAAAAAACCATTTAGAGAAGCATCAGACGATTATTCTCGTTTTTGCAGATGGCGGGCACGACCGCCATAATCACCCTTTAATGACTAGAATCACACGCCGTCTAGTTTAACTATTATTTCTTTTAACCAGAGGGTTTACTTTTGGCGTGGCCATTTACTACAAACGGCCTCTGCCCCCTTTTTCGTTTCGTTTCTTCTTCTCTCTCTCTTTTCCCCTTTATATGTAAATAAAGTTTTGGAGCTGCTGAATCATCCGGACTAAGATTTTCATAACAGATTTCATTTTAGATGGATGATTGCATTGCCATTAGCAGCGAGCTCGACAACAGTTTTCCAAATTTCACCGATCGGTGAAATCGAGTACAACATCCTAAGTGGGGCATCTGTGTTCATTGGTTTGGTTTTGTCGGATGTCAATTCCGGTAACGCAATAGCACTTTTTTATATTACCGCCAATGGCCTTAAAGCACAATCAACTTTATAAGTAAAACTCCTGGACATTAAAGGCCTGAGTATCTGTTCACCATGGTCAACGGTTAACGGAGTTATTAGCTTAAAATGATTAACGATTATTAATAGTGTACTTCTTCTTCTTCTTGAATTTGTTGTCGTCGACAATGAACGGATATTATGAGAAAGTTCTACTAATTACAATCTGATAGTACCTTAAAATATCCACTTAATTACTGAAACTTATATTCTCCTGAAGCACTGCAGCTTACTGCTGGCCAGGGCCGTCTCATTCGGTCTACGTTATCTGGACCTATTCATGGCAACATTCCTCCAGTCTTCCCTATGTATGGTTATTAATGTCATCCTCAACAACATCAAGCCACCTAATTTATGACCTTCCTCGCTTTCTAGCTCCCATAGGTTTGGTAAACGCGAGCTGTTTTACTGGGTTTGTGTCTTCAGTTCTATAATACTCATCAAAAACATCAACAAGATTTCTCAATGCTCCACACCTGTAAAGAGTTCTAATAATCCAGGTTCCAATAATCAAATCCATTTTCTTGCCACGTTGCTTGCGTGAGATCCATTCGGCATTAACTTCTTGAGATTTATTGACAGCTAGTTGATCAAAAAGAATCAAGAATGATTCCATAAGATTCCACCAGATTTTTACTTTTTAGTCAATATTTATTTTACCCCCTTAAAAGTAATCCCCTCCGACTATAATGCCAACGTTTTCCCAAATCCTTGAAACCTGTTTTAAAATTCATGTTCGTAAAACCGCTTCAGCACGTTATACGATCTTTCTTTTATTGCATCGATAGAATCAAAGGATGACCATGTAACGGAAATAGGAATAAGTGACACTTCAGGTGAATGATCGTTTTGGACCTTGCTTCAAAGTTTTAACTTCAGCTTTATCTTGACTTGATAATTTTGCATCACAGTCAGCTAATACTCTCTGAATTTGCTGTCGTCGACAATGAACGGATATTATGAGAAAGTTGTACTAATTACAATCTAATAGTACCCCAGAATATCCACTTAATTACCGAAACTCATATTCTCGAGTGATAAATGTCACATCATTGGCTCGATTTGCAAAATAAGAGGGCCTAGAGTAAAATCTCTTTAAGAGTGTCCCTTCCCTCTAATTCCGTTTCATGTAGTAGATATGATTGCTGAGAATTAAGTAAATATTTCGCGAAATGACATAATAATTTACTACTTTTTATTTAAAGTTATTTTAAAAAAGGCATATTTCACTTTCTATAAGTTTTGTTTTTATGGTTTTATTTTATTAAATGCTGCATAAGTATAAGCTAATACATTTTAAACCAGATTAAATTTTTTCGTACTGATTTTATGCTGATTTTGTTACAAACCTTACTTAATTAAAAAAACGAGATCAAATCAAACTAATGCAACTAAATTGTATGTCTTTTAATAATCAAGTGTATATCCACTCCTAGAATAATTGAATGAGCTACCTAGTTATGCGACATCATGAGCTTCAAATGAGGTGGTCATACAATATCAAAATTTGGCTCTTCAAATTGGTGTTAGTTTACAATTTTAAGTTTCATTAAGCGATACAAATATCCAAAAAGAGAGAGAAAAATTTCGAGCGTCTGATTTGCCAATAAATAAATAAATAAATAAATAAATACAAAATCCACATATTGTTGCTGCTTATATGCCTTTAAAACACAGAACTGATAACAGTTGTAGAAACATTAAGTATTTTTTAAAGCAGGAGTGATGAAAAATAAGCAACGCCTTCGCCGGGAATCGAACCACGGACCTCCGGAATACGCGCCCAGCGTGCAGACCACCACACCACAAAGGCACGCCAAGAAGGCGGGAGAAATACCTTATACAGTTACTTCAAATTTTGCATATTTTAAATATGAAAGATTTGGAGGTTTCTTCGAAAGTAGAGACACGCGTTTTCCCTTGAGTACAGTGACTCTTCGCACATTTTTCAGATAATTTTGCTTGCTGTAAAAAAAAAAAAAAAAAAAAAAAAAAACTTCTCAGAAATCCTTTTTATTGACTATATCTTTGAAAGTATAAATTATCATCTGCTATTTGACGGTTTTATTTTCATACAAACAACCGGCTTTAAAGAAGCAATAGATGGAAAGCTATGTTTGCGCTCTTTTCGAAGAAATTTATTCATATCCGGTTGTAGAGACATTAGGTATTTTTTGGAGGCAGGCAAGATGAAAAATTAGCAACGCCTTCGCCGGAAATCGAACCACGGACCTCTGGGTTTGAAGTTCGGGATCTCGCTGAGCCCCGTAGGTTAGTTTAGGACTTGTTAAACATTTCAACTTTTGATTTTCAATTACCTGCTTTTTCAGTTATCGCCCAAGTAGAGACGGAGTTTGTTAGCGTCGAGTTGACACAGTGTAAATTTTAAAGAGTTAATAAAGGGTTTGAAACCTTCATCTGTGTAGTTTCCTGATACTCCTGTATCCTGACAGAAGTTAACCCATCTGGACTCTACAGTGGCGCCCGAACTAAAAGGTTTGTGGATGATGACTCTCCACACCCAAGATTTGGCGATTGGGTCCCGTAAAAAACTCCAGTCGCCCTTTAAAAAGGGGAGTATATGAGGTATTTCTCTCGCTTTCCTAGCGTGCCTGTTGTGGTTCTGCACGCTGGGCCGGTATTCCAGAGGTCCGTGGTTCGATTCCCGGCGAAGGCGTTGCTAATTGTTCATCTTGCCTGCCTCCAAAAAATACCAAATGTCTCTACACGGTTATTAAAAATTGTTGTGAAAGCCATGGGGTTTCGATATTTAAAGCGACGATAGGTAATATTATCAACAAGAAAGGGCAATCCTCCTTGGACTTTGGAAAGATGTTCAAGAGGAATTACATAAAATAGCTCTTACGATACTAAAGGCTTTCTTGTCTTGGAAATTGCAGTGTAGAAAGATAGTGAAGAATTGGTGTTATCAAACAGAACATTTAAAATTAAAGTTTGGGTAAAATATTTCCGTAAATACGATGAAAATCGTCTAAAAATTATACAAACAGCCCCTGTATATCCTCTAATGATGCCCATATTTATGTCTTGCATTTACCGCACAAAAAATGCTGAGAATTATTTTTTAAATTTTTCTCTAAAATTATCTCAAAGAAATAATTACGCAAAATTTAAGAAAGAGAAACGGTATATTCAGCAAGAGAGAGACATCAGAATTGCTCTAAAATGGAAACGCACTATTATAGATCAATTTCTCTTTCTTTAGCATCACTCAAATTATTATGTTGTTATCCGGACCTCTGAAATACCAGCTCAGTGGGCTGACCACTACACGACGAAGGCACGCTAGGAGGCGGGCGAAATACCTTATATACTCCCCCTTTTAAAGGGCGACTGGGGTTTTCAGAGGACCCAATCGCCAAATCCTGGGTGTGGAGATTCATCATCCACGACCTTTTTAGTTTGGACACCACTGTAGATACATTAGGATTAATTGGAAAAGCCGGAGAGATGTAAAATTAGCAAGCGTCGTCGCCAGGAATCGAACCACGGACCTCTGTAATACCGGCCCAGCGTGCAGAACCACTACACCACGAAGGCACGTTAGGAAAGCGGAAGAAATACCTTATAGGATATGTCTCCGATAGAATTTTGAATATCCGAGAAGAATCCTTTCGGCAATAGCAGGTCATTAAAAGTGCTCACGTCACTTTAGAATCCCTAATAGAACCAGACATCGTGCACGGAGATAAAATGCTAAAGATATCATCTCTCTTATCTCCAGATTACATCCACTCGATCCGTCAAGAAACGCAAATCACGTAATCGTAACTGTCAGCGAACGTAGATGCTGGTTTTCCTTCTTTCTCCCCCTCCCTTATACGTTTCAGAAAGTTGTAAAGAATAATGAGAGAAACTTCTCAACGCTGAACGGCCGCATCTTATTCAATCAGAGACGTTAAAGTGGGAAAAGAAGGTTTTTAAGTATAGGCGGCTAAGGATTATCAGATTAAATTTCTGATTTGATCTCTAACGTCAGTAATACGGCTTTGCATGATTAAAATGAATTTAGCCTAATCTAAGCACTAGCCTAACTCCTTAGACTGCCGTCCAGTCTCTACCTTTCAGAACCAAAACGTTTAGTAAATGCAACAACATTAAACAGCTAAGAATTTATTTAAAATTTAATTAAACGTTTTAGAGCTAAAACTATTCACAAAATATAAATTCCCTCTTCTTGCGGAATTCACTCTTCTTGCTACAATGATTCAAAGTATTTAAAGATAAAGTTTAGATTTAAAGCATAACAACCTGCCTGCGGTATTCGGCGACTACTAACTTAATTTTTCAGACAGACAGACAAAATGGTAGTAACAGCATTAAAGGCAGACCGTAACAAATGGGTTTCTTCACAGCAGACTGATGTTGCCAAAACGTCTTTCGGAAACTTAAGATTCTCATTCCTATTCAAAACTTACGTCACTGACATATTCTGGTAGAGTAGTGGAATAGATGAAATAGCAGAAGTGCACATCATTATTAGCATAATAATGTGTTAATTAAGCTAAACCCTGTAAGGTATTTATTTATTTTATCTAGTCAGTCATTTTATGTTCAAAGTTATACTGTCATTTCTCCCTTTTGAGTTTTCCTGCCAGAATGCTAATTTTAGTTCGCGGGTATTCGAATGAGGCAAAAAGAGATGTATATAAAGGGGGTTTTAGACTGCTTAGACAGAGCGTGTTCCACCTGCTTGAAGGCCACGTTATTAATTGAAATTCTACGATAGTAGTCTTTATTCTTGCTTTACTTTTGCCAGCAATGCTTTTCACGTCGGTATAAGCTTGAGTCAACTTGCGCGTAAATTATTTCTATGTAGCCTTTGCGCTATCATAAGATTTAACTTTGTTTAATTTTTAAATTCCTTATTTTTGAGTTGCGCCATAAATGCTGGCTGGTTTTGTAAGCACAAGAAGTGTCTTTTGTTAAGTTATTTGAGTTCTTAACAAAAGGGTCTTTTACACCTTTACTTTCTTACGTTTACAGTTTTTCACTTAGCGATAAATCACTTAGCTCCTTTCAAAGTTTCAACTTGAAACTTTGCTTTTTTTTTTTTTTTTTTTGGGAAGCATGGCATGCTTCCCAAAAGACTGATACTGTACAACCTTATCGTAAGTTGATGTAATTTAGAACACGTTGATACATGTTGACGCAATTTAGAACGAGCTGATGTAATTTAACTATATTTAAATTATGATTAATCCAATATTTAATTTTCAGGAATATTTGCAGCATTAACATAAATAATAAAGACATAATGCCACATATTACACATCTGATATAGAAATCCCTCTCTGCGTGTGATAGCATTCAACAAAAAAGATTGCTCATCTCTCAACTAATAAAAAAAAATTCTCAGTGGAGTCTTATCACTGCTAAAACACATTCTAGAACAATTTGTAACAATCGTACAGAAAACTTCTTCTTGCCTTCCGTTCGAAAAACATAAAGAGATGGTATTATTTTCAAGCCTTTTGATTCTAAATAAACATAACAATAAAAATCAGAGAATAAACACATTGTTATTTATTTCACAGTTATCTTATCCAACGTTTTAGAATAGCGCAATATTGTGTTTTTGTGAATAGTAACTTTTTTTTTTCTTTTGTAAAATCAAAGTTCTTTAATGGTGAAAACAAAATATGCATTCTTTAATAAACAACTAATTTATGTTTTTACTTATAAAGTAGCTTTATTAAAAATTTAATCTTGGTTTTTAATTAGAAAGAAAGCTAAAGGAAACTGAAATAGGGAGACTAAAATAGCGCAAAAATATCAAAACGAATCTCGAGACTCAATAACAGCAAATTTAGCGCCGCAGAATTTGCATTAAAAATCTTGGAAAAAGGAACGAAGACTATCTATCTATACAGAAATGAAAACACATTATTTTGTTGCGTTTCTTAAAGTGATGATAAAAAATGTAAAAAATAGAGCGCGTTATTTAACCATCAAAAGCAAAACATTGGTTGTACAGCCATTTTTAGAACGAACTCAATGCATTTTCAATATTATTTTAAATAAAACATGAAAAAAGGCGAATGATTTATACGAGGTTTGTGAAAAGGTACCGGACAATTTTTAACCGCATATGACTAAGAATATTATGAAAATAAATGTTCTTAATATATTTATCTTTTTAACTAAAGATATTAAAAACATTTTAACAATTTTAACATCTGAAAATTTAACTTGAAAATAATTGCGTAACTTAATATTCTCTCCATATAACTTTAAAAATTCATAATGCCATACAATTTTTCAAAAATCTTATATACAGGATGCCCGAGAATGAATGATACGATTTCATGAGGTCTCTGAGACTTAAGTTTCAAGTGAAATGAACAGAAAGCTTATAGTTTTAATGCCGCCACTTAAAAGGTTTACTTGCAAGTGTCTCTATTGTGTAGTACCGATATCTGAGGCTGGAGTGTATTAATTGAATTATGGCTAAGCACATCAGGCTCTTTTCGTCTCAAGACAGGGCTGTCTTCTGGAAACTTGCAAAAGTTTCCACAAGTTTTGCGGTACACAAATAGAAAGTCACGAAACGCAGCCAGCCTCTTCGCCAGATCTAAACCCGAAACGAAGTGCCAGTCTTCAGTAGTATTAACACTTAGTATTTAGTGCATTTGTTTTCTGTAATTTCTTCCTTCGAAATGGCAATGGAAGTTGAATAAAAGAATTCACAAAGACTATTAAAATATTTTTCTCAGAGATGATCTGAGTTCTAGATAAAACCGAGCATACCTTGTCACTTTCTGCTTAATAAAAAATGAGTTTTGCAATTTACGGCCGGTGCGGAGTTTCAATCTTCTTCAAAAATCATGAGTCCATAAACTTCGTCTCATAGATGAGCACGATGCATTCTTCGAAGATAGTAACACAAATCATGGCTGGAATAATCATTTTACGATGCCGTCGAACTCAGAAAAAGAGGCCTCGGAATCAGAAATGGAATTTTTAATTCTGGAGTCTTATCTATTTATTTATTTATTTGTTTCAGTATGTACCGCTCGGAGTCACCTTATCTGTCAAGGATGGTCAAAATTACAATTTCGCGCTCTGGCAGACTTAGCTGTGACCTTGACTGGAGATACGGCCACACGTAAGAGTCCTCTTCACGGAATATGAGGAGCATTTTTAATTAATTTCTCCCGCTTCGAGTAATTTCGAACATCCTCCTCTTCTCACCCCCCAGTCCACGTCTTCCAAAGGCTCCCAATGATCGTAATGAGTACTGTTACAACGTCTGCCTTTTGTCCAGTATTCTTTCTTTCACAGCTCGCCTTGAAGACAAAGGTAGCGTTACAGCAAAACAAAAATTTATTTCGGACAGATGAACTGTAATTTATTTTATTACTTTTTTACTCGACAAGAAGAATGAAATAAAGAAAAAAAAATCTTATTATGGAAACGAGATATGCCTGAGAATGCAAAGGTCTAAACTAGAACATTCAAAAGTAAAATAAAAAAATAGAAAAGTATTAGTTCCGCTCCCCGTAATTGTGTTTCTATTGTCGCATTTTCTTTCGTATGTCGCTAACTTCTGAATTATTGCTTTTCTGGTAGTTAGAATGTCTAGTAACTTGTTACCCTAAAAGAGACGATAGTCTCAAAACGGTATTTTGTGTCTAAACACTTACATACGTTTTATCACTTTTAAAATTGTTGTCATCAAATGTTATCACGGAGTATTCTATTTAAAGGAATTAAAAAAAATAAAGAATCTGCATGAATGATTGTATATTCTCGCATTATGAAAAATCAACAGTACCTAGAACCATCAAATTTTGAATAACGTAGTCCTAAACCCGAACATGAGTACCTAGAAGCCCGAATTTTCAATTTCGACTTTCTTTTATTATCTTGTAGGGTTTATATTTATTTTAACTAACATTTATTTTAAGTTTAAACTATCTTTCCTGTCAAACCTTACTTTCCCCTGGAACTGCCAATGCCAGAATATGTAAATTTGAGTAGAACGCGCAAGCATTCAAATTATCAGCGGAAGTAGTATGATTTAAATAGAAGGAAACAAGTTCGGTGAGAGAGAGTTATTCTTACTTAGCGAGCGCGGAGGTAGTTATAGAGATTTGAAAAACCCCGCGTTGCGGCCTATGTGCTTGGCGGGAAGTAGTTGCAATTGTTCCAGTGAGCTTCAAGTCTGCTGAATTAGCAGCCGTATTGTAAAACGCGGTGAGTTAGTTATTTGAGAGAGCCTCGTAGTTAGAATATTGTCTTTAATTTCTTTTCAGGTTTTTATTTTTATTTTGACTGCCGAGTTGGCACCGTTTGTAAGCGTCAAGAGAACGCAATTGTAAATTAGTACGTTGAATAAAAAGGGACTTAAACCCTTTATAAGACTCTGTGGTTTATACAAGCTTTCACAGTCACCTCTTGGTTGCGTGCTAGTTAGAGGCGCGCAACGTTATATTGGCGCCCGAACACTTATCGAACTGAAATGGCCGAAAACTGGATGGAAGCCGCTGGACAACACCAAGAAATGACAACGCAGTTAGAAGGATTTGGATACCTGGTCCAGACTTTGAGAGCATCAATCAAGCCAAACGTCTATTTCGACGGAAAAAATTCGGTGTCCGTATTTTTAGAAGGTATAGAAAACCACTTTCAGCTCTATCCTGTGCCCGAAAGACAAAAAGTTGCTATCGCCACATCAGCACTAAGAGGACAGGCCGCGCTATGGTGGAAAAATATAGGCAAATTTCTTCTAGATGAATTTGGAAGCCCGACGTATACTTTTGAAAATTTCAAAAAATCGTTAGTAAAGGCCTTCCCCATAGTGAAAGATAGCGCACGGCTGGAAGCCGAGCTATATAGTTTCTATCAACGGGATACAGCACAATTGACGGACTTTATTTTACGAAAAATCAAGCTAACGGATATGTTGTATGGGAAAAACCCGATGCGGAGATTATTGAAATAATATTACCAAGATTGTTACCCGCTGTCCAAGACTACTTTGAAATTAGAAACCCAACCACATTGCAGGAACTTTTCGAATTGGCGGTGAAGTTTCAAAATCGCAGAATCGCGGAAAGAGCGAGAGGGGAAACATATTCTCAAAGTACCAGAAGGAAGGAGGAAACAAGAAATGGAAATCGCTCATATGGGGGAAAGAACTATCAAGCTAACGCATCGAAACTTGAAGGGCAAGGCCCAAAAAGAAAATTTGAAAATAAGCATCCGCGTACCCAGAAGACACAGATTGAAAGGAAAGCTTTAAACGACTAGAGGGGCCTGTGAAAGGAAGGGTCCAGACCCCGGAAGTTTTAGAAAAACCCTCAAATAGACATCTAAATACAGTCATCGTAAAAAACTCACAGCTACCAATTATACAAGTCCTGGTTGGCGATGTACCAGTAGAAGCCCTCATCGATACAGGGGCAGAAGGCAATTTCATGAGTGAAAAGTTCTTCAAAAAGAATTTTTATAGGATACGACTCTTTAAAACCAGAAATACGGAAATTATAGCGGCGCAAGGAAAAACATGTCACTGCATCGGGAAAGTAGCATTAAACGTACAGGTAAAAGAGGAAAATCTCAAAGTATTAATTTTTGTGGTGAAACACCTCCAACACTCTCTTATTTTAGGTATGGACTTTTTAAGGGCCGCGAGGGCCAAATTAAATTTTCAAGATAGTTCCGTGGAGCTGGAGATGGACCAGAGGGTGGTGGAACCGGTGGAGACACCTGAATTGGACCTTAGCCATTTGAATGACCAGGAAAGTAAAGCAATACAGCAAGTGGTGAGTAATTTTTCTCATTTGTTTTCAGAAAAGCCGGGAAACTGTCAGATTGTAACTCACAAGATTCAATTAAATGCCGAAAAACCTTGTAGGACTAAACCTTACCGCTATGACAAACAAAAAGACGTAATCATCGAAGAACATATTCAGGAGATGTTAAAGAATAAAATAATAACGCCCATAAACAGTGAATACGCGAGTCCAGTCGTACTATGTAGGAAAAAGAACGAGTTTCCTCCTTCGGATAAAAGGGCTTGGAGGTTTGCTATCGATTATAGAAAACTAAATAGCATAACTAAATTCCCAGTTTACCCTTTGCCGGTTATAGACGAGATCATTAGACAGATCAAATCGACGAGATATATGTCTACTTTGGACTTAACGTCTGGCTACTATCAAATAGCTATGAGACCCGAAGATATACATAAAACCGCGTTTATAACAAAATCGGGCACTTATGCATTTTTACGCATGCCTTTTGGGTTGTGTGGGGCCCCGTCAACATTCCAGAGAGCTATGGACATTGTTCTAAAGCCTGTCCTAGGAAAATCAACTTTAATTTATCTAGATGATATAATTATAACGAGTAGTACGTTGGAACAACACATTAGTGATCTCGAACAAGTTTTTAAATTATTAAAAGAGGCCGGTCTTACAATTAACGCCTCAAAATGCAAGTTCGCAACTAAAGAACTTAAATATCTTGGTTATAAAATTTCGCAAAAGGGTATAGAAACGCAAGATTCAAAAATAAAAGCTATTAAGAATTTCCCACCGCCCAACACCGCCAAGAAACTTTCGTCTTTCCTTGGACTATGTTCTTACTATCGATCTTTCATAAAAGATTTCGCTAATATTGTTGAACCACTCTTAGTAATCAAAAGCAAAAAGAGTAAATTTACGTGGACAGCGGAAGCTAACACGGCTTTTGAAAGATTAAAAGAAGCGCTTATTAATGCCCCTGTTTTAAAATTCCCTGAGGGGGACGAAAACCTGGAAATTGCGGCAGATGCATCAGACTATGCGGTGGGTGCGGTTCTTATGCAAAATAACCATCCGCTGGCATTTTTTAGTAAAACATTGAATCAAACACAAAGGAATTATACAGCTACAGAAAGAGAAACATTAGCCGTATTAATGGCTGTACACAAATTTCGAGTTTATTTCGGCAAATCGCCAGTAACTGTCTTTTCGGATGATGCGGCTGTTGGTAGACTTTACTCGGGAAAAAACCTAACGCCCAGGTTAATAAGATGGGCTTTAAAACTCCAAGAATATAATATCACAATAAAATATAAACCGGGTAAGGAAAACAATGTAGCTGACGCACTTTCTCGTATAAAACTGGACGAGGAAGGTAATGAACTTAAATGCGCTGTGTTGACTTCAAAAATTTTAGATTCTAGAGATACGGTTATTACTGAACTGAAAGCTGATCCTGAATTTGGAAATATCTATGCTTATTTGAAAGACCCCGAAGGCTTTGAGCATACAGATATCGATGCGATAAGAAATAGAGCAAAAAACTATGAAATAATAGATAATTTATTATTCTATACGAAAACAACGAACGAAAATCTTGAGTATAAGCCAGTCATCCCAGCCTCGCTTCGATTAAGCATTTTGAGGGAGTTGCACGAAAAAAAAACAGCGGGCCACCTCGGGGTCAGAAAGACTTTAAAAAGGGTACGCGAGGCGGTATATTTCCCGCAATTATACAAAATAGTAACGGCGTATGTCAGGTCCTGCAATCAATGTCAGTTAATAAATGATATTAATTACAGCCCGGCCGGGTACTTAAATAGCATTCGCGCTACATTTCCGAATGAAATTTTAGGCATAGATCTCCTTGGTCCCTTCCCCCAGAGCGAGTTAAACAAAAATCGTTTTCTTTTAGTAATAGTAGATCATTTTTCAAAATGGATAGAAATTGTTCCACTTAAACGCGCGTCAGCCAAAACAGTCGCAGATGCATTCTTACACAGATACATTTTAAAATACGGTGCACCGATAAAAGTCATTAGCGATAACGGAAAACAATTCATTAGTCAAATATTTGAAAACATATGCAATGGACTTGATATACGCCATATCAAAATGGTTCCGTATAGACCACAGGCTAACATAGCAGAAAGAGTTAATAAAAACATTGTAAAAATAATTCGCAGTTACGTTAGAACACATCACAAGCGCTGGGATGGCTACATAAATGAATTAGCTTATGCTTTAAGAACGGCACATCATGATACTACGGGAAAAACTCCAGCAGAATTATTTTTAGGCAGAAAGTTAATTACGCCTTTAGATAAATTATTATTTGTGCAACAAAGAGAGCAGGAATTCAAACAAAAGGACGTGCAAAAACTAATTGATCAGGCGCTTAAAACCTCGGATACGGCAAGAAATAGGCAGAAAATTTATTACGATAAAAAACGCCGTGAAGCAGATTTTAAAGTTGGTGATAAAGTATTGAAACGGAAATTTTCTTTATCAAGTGCCCCAGACAATTTTATGGCAAAGCTAGCTCCAAAGTTTGAAGGCCCCTATGTAATTCAGGAAATCAAAGGAGTAGTTTTATATCTTAAAAACGAGAGAGGGGAAATCTGTAAAGCAAGTCCCGACCAGGTGAAAAAATACTATAATCCCAATGATTTTGAAATCCTTAAAAGTTTCTTGCAGGACTCAAGTGTAAACGAAATAGAAGGGCCAGAGACTGCAACAACTATTCCACCACCCAAGAAACGGAGAACTGAAGAGAGACCTAGCACTTCTACAACCCGGACGTCGGTATCAAAAAGAAAAAATGATTATCAAACTCCGGCGTTTAAGAAAAACAAAAGTACAGATGAACCGGGTAAAGAAACCGTGGTAAAAAGAAAAACACCACCTACAAATGATGGCAGGAGGAATTACACATCAAGAAGAACGCGCACACGGCCACAGAGTCAGGTGCCAGCAAGGCCGCCGTTCCGGAAACTGAAACGCCAACAGGAAGCACAGAAGTACGAGGAACAGAAGAAATTCAAGGACTCCAGACCGGAGGACGTCAAGACCAGCCGTCCCAGACAGAAATGCAAAAGCCAACAACCAGACGATTACTCCGTCAAGAGGCCAGCATGTAGAGGACGCAAAAGAAAGATCAACGGGGACGACAATTGGAGATCAACAAGGAGAAGATTGACATCCATGACACCTCTAACTTAGGATCAATTTCGTCAAAAACGGATGACGGAGTTTCAAGCATCGAAAACTCAAAGATAAGTTAAAACCTTCTATAAATATTTTTCTCTTTTGTTCCGAAATGTTATGCATAAGTACGAAGTTCTATGTTTTGACGAAAGTCAATATGTCTCGGTTGAGACTTAGTTTTGTTTTACTTTATTTAGCTAAGGCAAAAGTATTATTTTCTTTAAGTGTAAAAGCTAAAAACAAGCATTTTCTGTTGGTCGAAAGACTAATTCTGTTATGTTAAAGCCAAAATTTGGCCGGAGATAAAAATAACTTCGTATTCTTGTATGTACTAATAAGAATTTTAGTTTCAGTGCCGCCAGCTTGGCGAAGGATGAGTAAAGTAAAAATTTATTTTCTCTTATTCATTTTATGGTAAATTGTAAAAAGCATATGTATTAAACTTTTGTAAATGTATGTAAATACTTGCATGTTATGTAAAAGTAGAATTTAGTCTAGAAGCATAAAATTGTAGATGCTAAAAGTGAATGCTTAAAAGCAATGAAGTCAAAATTTAAGTATTAAACTGTAAAGTCATGCTTTAGAGCGAAAGCCTGCATGTTTAAAAGATGAATGAGGGGGAAGATAGAATGAATGTGTTTTGTAGGGTTCTCCACCTACATTTGAATTTTTAAGAATATTAAAGTAGCTCATTGAGTTGTAGAATGTCGAGTAAGGTGTGTCTATTTGGTTGTTGAATTCTAACAAATCATGGTGGTTAGGGGAAGTGTTGTAAGACTAAAACACGAATATTCCCGTTTGACACCACACACGGTGGAGAGCCAGGGTAAAGTTAAATTAATGCTTGAAAAATTGAATGAATGTGAAGTAAGCAATAACTAAGAAAAACGAAACGTTAAAAACAAAAATTTATTGTGTCAAGAAAGTGTAAATTATAATGTATGTAGAAAGATACTGATACTTATTCCTTCCAGATGCTGGAAGGAAAGACCAAGATTGATTGATGAAGTCCAGGAAAAGTTGCTGTAAGAAGAAACCTTTGTAAAGAGTAACAGAATTTTAATTGTTACATAAGATTATTTTTGTGTAAACGAGGCTTTCGCCAGTTAGTTCAGAATTAGATAAACTTACAACAGGTCGTTTGTAGGACCTGCTTCCAAGTTTTCCAAATTCTGGCAGCGGCAAATGTAGGGTTTATATTTATTTTAACTAACATTTATTTTAAGTTTAAACTATCTTTCCTGTCAATCCTTACTTTCCCCTGGAACTGCCAATGCCAGAATATGTAAATTTGAGTAGAACGCGCAAGCATTCAAATTATCAGCGGAAGTAGTATGATTTAAATAGAAGGAAACAAGTTCGGTGAGAGAGAGTTATTCTTACTTAGCGAGCGCGGAGGTAGTTATAGAGATTTGAAAAACCCCGCGTTGCGGCCTATGTGCTTGGCGGGAAGTAGTTGCAATTGTTCCAGTGAGCTTCAAGTCTGCTGAATTAGCAGCCGTATTGTAAAACGCGGTGAGTTAGTTATTTGAGAGAGCCTCGTAGTTAGAATATTGTCTTTAATTTCTTTTCAGGTTTTTATTTTTATTTTGACTGCCGAGTTGGCACCGTTTGTAAGCGTCAAGAGAACGCAATTGTAAATTAGTACGTTGAATAAAAAGGGACTTAAACCCTTTATAAGACTCTGTGGTTTATACAAGCTTTCACAGTCACCTCTTGGTTGCGTGCTAGTTAGAGGCGCGCAACGTTATAATCTGTTTTATATTTTTTAAAATGCCGGCCAGACGGTATAGTGGTTAAGGAGCTGACTGCGATACCAAAGGGCCCAGTTCGAATTCTGGGGAAGCCATGGTTATAACTATCCATTTCTTCATAGGAGGCAAAGGTGGCCCACCTATTAGGTGCCATAATAAAGTGACCACCACTTCTGGCCTCAGTCAGCAGTGGCCAAAGCACTTGATTACTTGTGTGCCCGTTATTGGAAAAAAGGTTATTTTGTAAAATGCAAACGAAATTTTTATCAAACTCAACGATTTCAAGGCGAGCAGTGGCAACACTATATACGGGAGAAAAAAAAAGAAAAAAAAAAAAAAAATTGTCTCCAGCTCGCGAGACTATCTATCGGAAATTCGAAAGTTATGCTGTTTTTAAATATTTTGTGATTTTGCTGTTGAATCGAATTGCATGTGGCATAAGCGCCAAGAATCTGGTAGTAATAAATAAAATAAACACAAACGTTAATAATAAAAAGACAAAAAAAAGTTTCGAAAAGCCATGTTATTAAGAAATTTGAGCATTGATATAATGAACTGAGAAAAGACTGAACCCCCCCCCCCCAAAAAAAAAAAACAGAAAAATAAATGCCAACACTACATCGAGAATTCTAACAATAAGCTGTTTTTGAACTTTTTGTGATTTTCCTGTTGAATTGTATAGCTTGTAAGTGAGAAGAAAATAGTGCTGAATAATAAAGCTAAAAAGACAAAAAATAAGGGGAGTTTAGTAGGAGAGAGTGTAACAGCAGACTGGTAGTCTGGGATCTCAGCGGAAGAGTAAAATATCTTAGCAAACCCTTCTGGGTGACGCTGAAATCTGAAACCCTTCAGAATTTTTAAAAATTATTTTTAACTTGTGATTATTATTACAATAGCGAGTTCTTAATTTTCACATTAGAAACTTCCTCAGTGAAGTCTTTAAAAAATTTCTGGAATACTGCTTTTAGTTAGTTTATGACAATTATGAACACTGTCTTGTCTTTACTGTGATTCACATCACTTACGTTTCGCTCAGACGAGAAGTTTGCGCAAATTAAAGCGGTTGCTTGAAAACTAGCGTTAATTAACATTTATAAGAGAAGAGCCGCTTTGCTATTAATAACGAATAACACTTTTATCATGTTATATGAGCTGTGAATCATTTCGTAAAGTTATAAGGTATTTCTCCCGCTTTCCTAGCGTGCCTTCGTGATGTAGTGGTTCTGCACACTGGGACGGTCTTCCAGAGGTCCGTGGTTCGATTCCCGAAGGCGTTGTTAATTTTTCAGCTTGCCGGGTTAAAAAATCCTAATGTCTCTACAGTGGCGCCCGAACTAAAAGGGTTTTGGATATGGATTCTCCACACCCAGGATTTGGCGATTGGGTTCCCTAAAAACCCCAGTCGCCCTTTAAAAAGGGGAGTATATAAAGAATTTCTCCCGCTTTCCTAACGTGCCTTCATGGTGTAGTGGTTCTGCTTGCTGGGACGGTATTCCAGAGGTTCGAGGTTCGATTCCCGGCGAAGGCATTGTTAATTTTTCATCTAGACTAGTTATTTTAGGAGACCTCTATGAACCTGCAGCACGTAACAATATTTACAGAGGGAAACCATCTTCATGAGCAACGGAAAAAATAAATACTGCAGTGATAACATTTAAGTTTTATTTTAGCGTTAGATAATTCACATGGTTGAATGACTATGGAGTTTTTTCGAAGATTATCATTCAACGCATACTTTCACCTTTTCCACAGTTTTAGTTTCAAAACACAAAATTATAAAAGCAAGGGATTATTGTATGCAAATGTACGCAATATATGTAACATAAAAATATATAAATAAAAAGCTTAACTTAAATTACATTCAAATCAAAATGAAGAATAAACGGGATATTGCACATTTAAGTTAGAATTTCGATTTATCTAGTTTTGTTTTATAAATTTATGGTATGTGCAATAGTTTTTTAATTGCAGTAACTGTGCAAATGACCGTAATTACCAATCAAATATATTATAAAATTAAAATATTTTATGGCATGTGAATTAAACGCATTGTCACGAACTTTGACCTCTGAACTCTTGGCAGCACACACGATATACTCCATTCGTCATTTCTTGATTAATTCTTCCATTTCTCCTTCTTCTATATCTTGAAATCCTTCGCCGCCAACTGCTTTTGCATTTTGTACGATTTTTTAACTTCTTTTAGATGATGGACATTTTTTAAAGTCGTTGAAAATTTCTGACCAGAGTTGGTGCTTTGTTGTTGATGAATGAATGTTGAGCCGCGTATGAATGAAATTCTAGTGCAGGACAAACGAAACACAAGCAGTTAAGATAACGCATAAATGTGAAACAGCGCTTCGAAAGTCCTTGCTCCGCAAACGTTTACTGTGCAGAACGAACTGTACAAGAAAAAGAGTAACTTATATTTTCACTTCGTTTGTTACTAATTACAAATATTAGCTTATTTTTATTATGTAAACAAGAAAAAAAGGTTGCTAAGCAACATGTTCTGATTTAAATTTTTTTAAGTCTCATGACAATATTCTTGCGGTTTGTCAAGCCATTAATATCAGATATCATAGATCTCATGTCTGATGCAAAAGAAAGCGTGTGGTTTTTTCCCATGCGTAACTTAAATACCAGCCACCTTGCTTTAGAAATTTCTCCCCAAAGGCATCCTTTCCTTACTTCTGCTTATCGCTGACAAATTTGTGTCGTGCACGGATAGGTCCTGTGCACACATTCTAAGTTTGTTTGGATTGGGGGGGGGCAGAGGACAACGGACGAGGTCTTATTTCTAGCTCATCTATTATCCTACCCTCTTTTACTGAAAAATGAAACGCAAATGTATCTGAAAATAATATAACCAGACTTAATGCAGAAATACCATGACGACTTCTTCTCGGGTTACGTTACGTCCTCACAGGCAAACAACATGAGTTTTGGAAAGACTTTCTAATACCAGAATGAATCTGGTATTAGGTAATCTGGTAATTTTTTTTTTCCTCATTCTAATACCAGAATGAAAATAACATTATTAGTAGAAATTTCTAGTCCGATTATAAAGTAGAGTAAGGCTTTCTTATAATAAAATATAACATCAGATAATTTAAAGTTAAATAATACAAACTCATGTATACATGTAAGATAAAAAAGATGTAAATCAAAATTGTAATTTAAATTTGTAATAGCTCTTTAACTCTTCATTTTAATTTGAATAATTCTTCTTTCTATTCTAAAATCAGTAACTTGTAGGGTTTATGTTTATTTTAACTAACATTTATTTTAAGTTTAAACTATCTTTCCTGTCAAGCCTTACTTTCCCCTGGAATTGCCAATGCCAGAGTATGTAAATTTTAGTACAATGCGCAAGGATTCAAATTATCAGCGGAAGTATTCTGAGTTAAATAGAAAGGAAACGAGTTCGAAAGGGTACTTAAATAGCATTCGCGTTACATTTCCGAATGAAATTTTAGGCATAGATCTTCTTGGTCCTTTCCCCCAGAGTGAGTTAAATAAAAATCGTTTTCTTTTAGTAATTGTAGATCATTTTTCAAAATGGACAGAAATTGTTCCACTTAAACGCGCGTCAGCCAAAACAGTCGCAGATGCATTCTTACACAGATACATTTTAAAATACGGTGCACCGATAAAAGTCATTAGCGATAACGGAAAACAATTCATTAGTCAAATATTTGAAAACATATGCAATGGACTTGATATACGCCATATCAAAATGGTTCCGTATAGACCACAGGCTAACATAGCAGAAAGAGTTAATAAAAACATTGTAAAAATAATTCGCAGTTACGTTAGCACACATCACAAGCGCTGGGATGGCTACATAAATGAATTAGCTTATGCTTTAAGAACGGCACATCATGATACTACGGGAAAAACTCCAGCAGAATTATTTTTAGGCAGAAAGTTAATTACGCCTTTAGATAAATTATTATTTGTGCAACAAAGAGAGCAGGAATTCAAACAAAAGGACGTGCAAAAACTAATTGATCAGGCGCTTAAAACCTCGGATACGGCAAGAAATAGGCAAAAAGTATATTATGATAGAAAACGCCGTGAAGCAGATTTTAAAGTTGGGGATAAAGTGTTGAAGCAGAAATTTTCTTTATCAAGTGCCCCAGACAATTTTACTCCAAAGTTAGCTCCAGAATTTGAAGGCCCCTATGTAATTCAGGAAATCAAAGGAGTCGTATTGTACCTTAAGACCGAGAGAGGGGAAATCTGTAAAGCAAGTCTCAACCAGGTGAAAAAATATTATAATCAAAATGATTTTGAAATCCTTAAAAGTTTCTTGCAGGACTCAAGCGTAAAAGAAGTAGAAGGTCCAGAAGTAACGTCACCCGTTCCACCACCCAAGAAGCTAAGAACTGAAGAGAAATCTAGCCCTTCTACAACCCATGCGACGGTACCGAAAAGAAGAAACGAAAACTTTCAGACTCCAGCATTTAAGAAAAACAAGAAAGCAAAGCCGCCCCGTAAAGAAACCTTGGTAAAGAGGAAAACACCACTTACAACGTATCGCAGTAGAAAGTCTACATCAAGGAGAACGCTCCCAGGGCCAGAGAATCAGGTGCAAACAAGGCCGCCGTCCCCGAAAATAAAAAGACAGCAGGAGGAACGAAAAGACCACCACCAACAGAAGAAATTCAAGCATGACTTCAGACCGGAGGACGCTAAGACCAGACGTCCAGGGAAAAAACGGAAAAGACAGCAACCCGACGACTATCACTCCAAGAGGCCAGCATGCAGAGGGCGAAAAAGAAAAATTAACGTGGACTACAATCGGAGGTCATTAAGAAGACTGACGTCCATGAAACCTATAACGTGGGAGCAGTTCTGCCAGAAAAGAATGACGGAGTTCCAATCATCGAAAACTCAAAGATAAGTTAAAATCTTCTATAAAGTTTTTTGCTTTTGTTCCGAAATGTTATGCGTAAATACGAAGTTCTATGTTTTGACGGAAGTCAATGTGTCTCGGTTGAGACTTAGTTTTGTTTTACTTTATTTAGCTAAGACAAAAGTATTATTTTCTTTAAGTATAAAATCTAAGAACAAGCAGTTTCTGTTGGTCGAAAGACTAATTCTGTTATGTTAAAGCCAAAATTTGGCCGAAGATAAAAATAACTTCGTATTCTTGTATTAATAAGAACTTTAGTTTCAGTGCCGCCAGCTTGGCGAAGAATGAGTAAAGTAAAAATTTATTTTTCTCTTATTCATTTTATGGTAAATTGTAAAAATCATATGTATTAGAATTTTGTAAATATACGTAAATACTTGAAAGTTATGTAAAGGTAGAATTTAGTCTAGAAGCATAAAATTTTAGATGCTAAAAGTACATGCTCAAAAGCAATGAATTCAAATTTAAGTATTAAACTGTAGATAAAAACATGTTTTAGAGCGAAAGCTTGCATGTCTAAAGATGAATGAGGGCGAAGTTTGAATGAATGTGTTTTGTAGGGTTCTCCACCTACACTTGAATTTTAAGAATGTTAAAGTAGCTCATCGAGTTGTAGAATGTCGAGTAAGATGTGTCTATTTGGTCGTTGAATTCTAACAAATCATTGTGGTTAGGGAAAGTGTTGCAATACTAAAATACGAATATTCCCGTTTGACACCACACATGGTGGAGAGCCAGGGTAAAGTTAAATTCATGATTGAATACTTGAATGAATGTGAATTAAGTAGTAACTAAAGAAAAGAAATCGTTCAAAAACAAAAACTTATTCAGTGTCAAGAAAGTGTAAATTATAATGTATTTAGAAAGATACTGATACTTGTTCCTTCCAGATGCTGGAAGGAAGAGAACAAGATTGATTGCTGAAGTCCAGGAAAAGTTGCTGTAAGAAGAGAGAATTAAATAAGTATACTCAGAAATTTAGTATACTTTTGTGAGATAACAGATTTTTTTTTTTATGTAAACGGGACTCTTAAAATTTAGTTCAGAATTGTAGAAACTTTTCAACAGGTCGTTTGTAGGACCTGCTTCCAAGTTTTCCAAATTCTGGCAGCGGCAAATGTAGGGTTTATGTTTATTTTAACTAACATTTATTTTAAGTTTAAACTATCTTTCCTGTCAAGCCTTACTTTTCCCTGGAATTGCCAATGCCAGAGTATGTAAATTTTAGTAGGAACGCGCAAGGATTCAAATTATCAGCGGAAGTATTCTGAGTTAAATAGAAAGGAAACGAGTTCGAAAGGGTGCTTTCTTGCTTCACGAGTGTGGAGGTGGCTAGTTAGAAATTGAAGAACCACGCGTTTCGGTCTGTGTGCTTGCCTTGGCAAATTGTTAATCCTTCAACGTAATATTCAGAGTTTGCTGAATTATCAGCGGTATTTTAGAACGCGGTGAGGTTAGTTACGTTTAGAGAGCCTCGTAGTTAGTCACTTGTTATTATCTCTTTTTAATTTCTTATTTTTATTTTACCGCCGGGTCGGCGTAGTTTGTGAGCGTCAAGAGCACGCATTTGTAATTTCTAAAGTTGAATAAAAAGGGATTTAAACCCTTCTCAAAACTTTGGTTTATTTCCAGTTCTCAGCAGTCACCACTTTGTTGCGTGCAGGTTGGAAGCACGCAACTTTACAAACTGTTTACAATAAACTTCTTTGAATTGCATCATTTCCATATTAATCTATATTATATGACTCTTATGTAACGCTAGTGCTGTAAAGGTTTTGCGAACGAAAGCCCAAAGACTTAATCAAAATTTTATAGCTTTCAGAATTAGCCAATCAAAATCGTATCGAAAGCTCAAAGACCTAATCAAAATTTTATAGCTTTCAGAATTAGCCAATCAAAATCGTATCGAAAGCTCAAAGACCTAATGAAAATTTTATAGCTTTCAGAATTAGCCAATCAAAATCGTATCAAAAGCTCAAAGACCTAATCAAAATTTTATAGCTTTCAGAATTAGCCAATCAAAATCGTCAACCCACTCTGAATTAACATTTTATACAAAACCAGTCGCACTTCGCTTCTGCTTTTCGGTCTAACTAGACTGCTTTTGAGCTGCTCTCTTTTTATCACAACGATATCAAAATGCAAATACTCATTAACTGGCACGACTCGTGTGCCAAGTTATTCGTGGTCGCAAATGTTAAATTAAAATAAAAATGAATATTTAAACCTGCCTCAGTAGCCAAGTTATTCTTCATTGTGGATCATCTGTATATGCTTCAACATTTTTCTACGTCATTTTCCAGTTTATTACATATATGTAAGATAAGGACTATGCCAGAGAAAATATCAGCTGCAGTTTGCTATATTCTATAGTGCTAAATCTCATAAATCTCTCTGAAGTGCAACATTTCAAAATGAATCCCTATCATACCAAATATGAAGCTAATGACGGATATACTTACATGACGATCAAAGATCTTTTACCCGAAAATACTAAAAAGTATCCAAATGAAAATTTTTAATTACTAAACAGAAATAAAAGGTTGCAGAGCTATTAGGTTTTTTTTTTTTTTTTTTTATACGGGAGACGGGGAAAATGTGCAATATCTTCTAAGAGAGTAGAACCTGGACCTCCCGAATACACGCCGAGTGTACTGACCGTTACACCACGAAGAAATGCTGGAAGGAGGGTGAACGCCAAATCCTAATGGTGAAGAATCATCATCCACCACTATTTTTATTTCGGGCGCCACTATAGAGTCATTAGTTTATTTTTGAAGCAGGAGACACACGGACTTTCGATTTGGCAGTGCTGGCATGAGGTGTTGCTGTTGATTAAAGAAATTGTTCTTTCTGTCTACGGCGTTACTTTTTCTGCGATTTTGTGAAGTAAGGGAAAACGACATTGCTCTCACTACTGAAGCTGATCCTGAGTTGCTGTCGTCTCTTCTTGATGTTCACGATAAGTATGTTTTCTTTATTCTTTTCGCCATTAGGTTAAAAGTTAGGATTCATGCATATCATGGACAAGGAGGCGATTGAAAACCGTATCAAATCTGTGTGTGATCACAGAAATCTGGAAGTTACCTGCGATAACTTAGAAAAACTTAAGCAACTTATGCTTTCTGAGTTTCATGCTTATCAAAATTCATTTAATCCAAAAAATGCGACTGAAGTTCACTTAGCCCACGTCAATGCTATGGAAAAGGATATACAAATCTTAGAATTATACATTAATGAAATGAAACAAAAAGAAACCCTAAATAATCCAACAGAGGGAACAAATCAATCTAATATTACTGCTAGTCAAAAATCTAGAATCAAAAAGAAAACCACAATAGATAAAGAAGGATACATAACCCCTAGAAAAACTCATAAAATAACTCTATCAAATTCCGAAATTGAAGAACCAGCTCAAAAAAAATAAATTCGAGGAACTAAACCCTGAAGACAATATGGAAGCAGAGGAAGGTGAATTTATTACACCCAACAAAAAAGCAGGACACATTCCCCCTATAGTCTTAGCAGACTTCACGGGGGATTGGGATAAGATTAAAGAAGATTTTGAAGAGCAATTAAATATAAAAAAATATCGTGGAAACCTAAGTGGAGGTACACTGACCATAAGAATTTATGACTCAGACCACTACCGCACAGTTACTGAATACCTAACTAAACTACTTATTCCTTTTCATACTTATAAACTCAACAGTGAAAAGCCTATCAAGGCAATAATTAAAAAACTTCCAAAAACAGCTAATATGGAACTAATCAAAAACGAAATTGCCCAAGAAGGTATCCCAATTCAAAAAATTCGACAAGTAATTCACATTATTGAAGGAAAGAAAGTTCATCTTCCTGTTTTTATAGCAGAATGTACTAGAAATAAAGAAGGTAAAAGAATATATGAACTAAAGAAACTCAGAGGTCTGGATGTCTTCATCGAGCCTTTTAAAGCTCGCCCTTGACCCGTGCAGTGCCATAAGTGCCAAAGGTACGGGCACACACGGGACAAATGTCGCTGTTTAAAATGTGCAGAGCCTCATGAAACATTCACTTGTAAACAAACAAAAAATGACAACAAACTCCCTGTCTGTGCCCTCTGTGGGCAAAATCACGTTTCTTCCTTCAAAGGTTACAGTAAACATCCTTATAATGTTCAGAAGCAAATCGAAGAATCTAAAGCTTTCAAAGAAGAGAAGAAAAAAGAACAATTTAAATTTAACAAAAAGGATTTTCCTTCACTCCCTGAGAACAAACCAAAAAATGCATGGAATACTTCCAAGGAAAATGAAAACACTAGTAAAACAGAAGACACAAACTCAAACCCACTTGGCTTTTTTGACTGGATAAAAGTCCAATTCACTCAAGTTAAAGAATTCTTCCAGAAATTTAAAACAGCAAAAACAATATTAGACAAACTGGAGGTCGGTATGGCGGCCTTCGAATATTTCTCAAATCTAAACTATTAATTTTAATCAAACTCATAGTCAAATAAATTTTATCTCAGCTACAAATAGCTTCTTAAAGATTTGTTACTATAATGCAAACGGCATCAGATACCAACAAGTGGAAATTTCAAATTTTCTTACTAGACATAACATTGATGTTATGCTAGTAAATGAAACCCATCTCCGCTCTTGCGACAAATTTAAAATACAAGGCTACCGCATCTACAGAAAAGACAGAAGACATAATAGAGGGGGAGGAAACGCAATTCTCATTAAAAACCATATCAAAACAGCCAAATACGATTTAAATCCCGCTTGTACTATAGAAAATGCTGCAGTACTTATCTATAGTGGTTTTAGAGAACCTTTTCTTTTTATCTCCGTCTACAATCCCCCCTCCAGCACTCTTGATCTCAATAATCTGAAACTACTTACTGAAAATAACTACCCCACCTTAATAGCAGGTGATTTAAATGCTAAACATTCCTCTTGGAACTGTAGAGTCACAAATAGAAATGGAGAAAATTTAAGCAACTTCATCCACAATAGTAACATCAATCTCATTGCTCCCAATCACCCAACGCACTATACGCACAACGGACTAGGGGATATTTTAGATATAGTTTTGATTAAAAACCTTCCTAATATTCCTAATCTTGATGTTCTCCCAGAACTTTCGTCTGACCATCTCCCTATAGTCTTCAACTTCTATGGATTTTATCCCCCTCTCCCTAAAGCTCATACAAAAGTTAATTGGTATATGGTTACCGAACAGCTAAATTCTGTTAACAGCAGAGCCACACTTCGTTATGACTGCGATATTGAGCTGGAAATCACCAGATTAAACTCCAAAATTCAAAACGCTATCAATAATGCTACCTATACAGTCAAGAATAAAAATCCCTATGACATCCCAGAAGAAATTAAATCCCTTATACAAGGAAGAAATAGACTTAGAAAAAGATGGCATATTACTCACAATCCTACTGAAAAACGTCATATTAATTATTTAAACAGAAAAATAAAAGAAGACATCGCCACCCATCGATCAAATTCGTGGGATAATTTCCTAGAAAACATGGATCTTTACCCAAACTCTGTTTGGAAAGTAGCTAAATCACTCAGAAATCTTTCACCCAATCAAATTCACCCCCTGTATCACATGGGCAAAATTCACCACTCCGAAGACTCCATAGCTGAAATTCATGCAAAAGAATTAGAAAACATTTTTAAACAACATGAAAATAAAAATTCTGATCACGAAAAAGATATTAATTACTCTGTCAATAGCATCCTCAACAGTCCCAGCATTAATTTTTTACGCCTCCATCTCCAAACGAAGTTCAGCAAATTATTAAAAAATTAAAGAAGCGCAAAGCTAAAGGATATGACATGATTTCTAATGAAGCGTTGCAAGCTTTACCTAGAAGATGCATAGTCTTAATTACAAATATTTTTAATGCTTGTATTAGACTCAGCTACTTTCCATCGCAGTGGAAACATTCGATCATTGTTACGATCCCGAAACCAGGAAAAGATCCAAAGCTAGCAAAAAATTACAGACCCATCAGTCTTCTGCCAGCGCTTGGAAAAGTTTTCGAACGAGTACTTAGTGCTAGGCTCACCAATCATCTAGAACGCCTTAATCTAATAGACAAGCATCAATTTGGATTCCGCAAAGGCCACAATACCACACATCAAATATTAAATTTAGTTGAATTTATTACCCAAGAATTTACAAAAAAGAACGGAGTAGCGGCATGCTTCCTCGATTTCGAAAAAGCTTTCGATCGAGTGTGGCATGCTGGCTTACTTCATAAGCTATCTAACTTCCTTTTACCAAATAGCTTTATTAAGCTTATGCATTCTTATTTTAAACATCGTACTTTTCAAGTGCACTGTGGTGAAGCAATCTCTTCAAAAAAAGTTATTTACAGTGGAGTAGCTCAAGGCAGTGTTTTAGGACCGAAGCTTTTTACAATATTCATAAATGATATGCCTCTACCTTTTCATTCTAATATACTCAAATATGCTGACGACACAGTCATCCTCACCAGTTCACGAAGTCCAAATAATGCTTTAGAGAAACTTCAGCTCCAAGTCAACATTATTAACAAATTTTGTCAAGACTGGAAAATCAAACTAAATACTGATAAATGCTGCGTAGTTCTCTTTCGCAGATACAGAAAAAATATCCCAGTGAATATAAATATCCGACTCAATAACCAAGATATTCCTGTTGCCAACTCCTATAAATATTTAGGTGTCTATATTGACAAAACCCTAACTTTCAAAGATCATATTCAATATGTTACAAATAAGGCTAACGCTGCTTTCATTGCTCTCTACTCATTAATTGGAAGAACCTCTAAGTTAAACCTCCGTACCAAGAAAAATATCTACATCTCGCTTATTCGACCAATAATCCTTTATGCAGTTCCAGCCTGGGCTACTGCCCGAAAAATAGACAGACAAAAATTAAATGTACTTCAAAACAAAATCTTACGTAGCATAGTGAACGCACCCTGGTTCGTGCGAAATTCTCAAATTCACAAAGACCTGGATATCAATCCAATTCACGACCAAATCCTAATTTCTGCACACAACTTCTTTGAAGATATGAGAAATTCTCCCTATGAAGCTATTAAATCGCTTACAGACTATGACCCTACTATTGAGAACGTAGTGAAAAGACCTCGAACGATCCACCACAATTCTAAGTGGTGGTAGTGTATATAATGTATATATATATATATATATATATATATATAAAATTACTATTCCTTTGCAGTTACTATTCAAGAAAGATGAACTTTGCAAAACTAGGACTTTATTTTTCATCGATGAATTCTTCGTTTTACTACTTATTTAACCAAGATTTTTACTTTTTATTTTTACTATTTCGTATCGTGTGTTTTAAAATCAAAGTTCGTGGTAACACCAAGTGCTTACTCTCACTCATTAGCCCTAGTGAGCTACATGACCTCATTTTCGCCTTTTACAGTTTCCTATTCATTTAATGATTATATCGCAAGTTTAGAAGATTTTCAAGTGTTTCAAAAGACATTAGACTCTTAAATTCACAAATAGATGTTGCTTTTACTATGTTCGAACTTTATTTATTGCCAAAAACTACAAAAACTTCATTTTTCGAACTCTGACTCCTCGACCAATCTAAATACCGGACGCTGATCACGTGTTCCTGCTCTTCTTGACTCACGCAGAAGCTTAGACTTTCATTTCGCTTCTCGCCACCATTTTCGTATATAATCACCCATGCTATGCCATGATATGCAATTTAGCAAAACTTATTTTATGAGTTCTCTCATTTATTGATCTCGCCTTCAGGCATGGTGTATTTTAAATACACCTCTTAAATTTTTAACTTTATGGCCTATGGTAAAATGATAATATACTGGTAAGAGCTCCTAGTAGCTAAAGCCAGCAGTAAAGATATGATCCAAGATCCAAGAAGCAGGAGACATGAAAAATGAGCAATGCCCTCGCCGGAACCTGAACCTGGACCTCTCGAATATGCGCCGAGTGTGCTAACCGTTACACCACGAAGGTATGCTGGAAGGAGAGAATCCTCTGTTATAGTTGACAGTGTTCAAACTCTGCTTTCAACTGTCAACTGTATTAGCAACACCGGGTGTGTTGCTTCTCTCCATCGAATGCTGAAATGTTATACATTTGTGGACGTAGGTGTAATTTTGGAAGGAAGATCATCTTGCGCCAGTTTAGCAAATATGTAGTCAAGATTGTTAAACCAAGAATAAAAAAAAAATGTTTACATCGGCAATGTCTTCATTGCAACTATACAGATGTCGTCACCGCCTACGATAGATATAAAATATGTAGGGTGTAACAGAATTAATGGTCACAATTAAGGGGTAACTGCACTTGGCAAAAGTGGCAATGACCGTTTACACCGGCAATGTCTTTATTTTAACTATCCAACTGTTCGTTGTCGCCTGCAATAGATATAAAATATGTAGAGTTTATCAGAATTAACTGTTACAATTAAGAGCAGAATTACCGGTCACAATTTGAACATGACAAAAGTAGCAAATTTCGTAATAGAATGCAATGGAATATGAAATGTGAACGAAGAAACACGGTAAATACGGAGAACATGAAGAACGAAATGTCGTTACATTTGCAAGAACTGTTTAACTCAACGTCCATCGGTTGCAGTGCATGAATTACAACGACGACGGAATGATTGGCATACACTTTGGAATATACCCAGTACGTCCCACATTCTTCTGCAATAGCGGCATTAACTCTGGCGACAAGATCTTCAGGAGAATTAATCAGTGTCTCATAAACCAGATTTGTTGTTATTGTGATAAATGTATTGCAATTGCTGCTCGTTCGAACCGCTCTTATATATTCCTCAAACACTATTTGTACTGAATGAGCGTGATTAAAACAACTTTTCGTTTCCATGGTCTTCGTATTTAACTGTATTTCGTCTTCACGTTTCACATTCCAACACAAACTGCACTGCGAAAATTGTTTTACTTTTAAAACTTTACCTTGTATCTTTTAGAATTTTTCTTTCTTTTAGAATGTTCTTGAGGATCATCAATTCCTCTACATCCAGTATATTTTAATTTAAAATGAAGTTAAAAATTTGCTGATCATGAATCCCTCCTTCCTCCTCGCATCCGCCTCGATCTCTTGGAATTATTTATGGTCGGCCTGCATCAGAACTGAACACCAGATGAGCGAGCTGACAGAGAGTTCAGAACAGCCGTCGTTCACCCCAAGCGTGCTCGTTACGTCATCCAGGGAGAAGAATCCGCGTGGAAGGTTGATTAACCGGCGTGGTGGCCTTGCCAGAGACGAGACGTTGGTCTTCTTCCTCCGCCCTTTCCCAGAGACACTTCCCGTAACGAGCACATGCGAAAAAGATCCATCATGTCTCGAAAAACAAATGTGCTGAGAGAAGGACAGTTAAAAGAGGTGAACCATGCCGATATGTTACATTTCGGAAAGAATTATTGGGGTTCGTTCTTCATTTCAAGATACGGATAGCAAGTTTATAGATTTTTTCAATGACCGGCAATTTGATAAAACTAAATTAAAATTGATATACCGGTACTTTTTCTTTTAAAATGTACTAAAAATATGAAGAACAAATAATACAGAAGCAGACTTTTCATTCAAAATTTAGCAGGCACTACAAAAAGTATCTGTAAATAAATATTAATTTGAACATAAAACAAAAACATGAAATTATATAGCCCATATATAAAAACATTTTGAATTATTGTTAATAACTGTTAAGGACGCAGCTCTTTACCACGAAAATACTGAGAAAATTTCTTCAATTACGTCTATAATTATTGAACACATCAAAGTATTTAATTTCTTTTCGTAAGAAATACTGAAATTTTCAAAAGGATTGGATTCATAGGATTGAGCGATTCCATTCAGTGACACTTGTAAGCTCAAACCCAGGGCTGGTACTAGGCATTTTTTTCCGCCTGGTACAACCTCAGTGGCTTCAACATTCTGCAACTAAATATATCCATAAATTTAAAAATTCTGCCGGCCGGTACCGGCTCTGGTGCCGACCCTGGTCAAATCTAATTAACTGTCTACAATAATTTGATGCAAAGTGGTAATCTGTCGATAGTTCTGGAAAGACTTACTATTCATACCCCCCCCCCAAAAAAAAAAAAAGAAAGAAAGAGAAAAGAAACAAGCAATCCGAACATTTAAGATTCCTCATTGTAAATGTTTGGACAGAAAAATTCGTCTATCACCTTCTGCCATACTATTCGAAGGCATTGTACATCATCAGCGCGTCCTTTTCTTTTAATGTTTCACAGGCGACTGCCCTAAAGAGTGGATAACCTCATTTCTACCCTTGTAATGCCTCTCTCGTAGTGGTTTCTTTTATTTTGGCGAGAATATCATTTAGTCAGGTTCAGGTGGAAATGTAGTGGAACACCCAATGTTTACTATAAGTAATGTAGGTATAGTCCCACTACATTTCGGTTTATTGTTAAAATTAATATTCAAAATAGTACATAGTATAATATAACACATAATATAACAGTATAAATAATATATCGATATTTTGTTGATATCATATCTATTGGATATAAATATAGAAGTTATAATAGGTATAATAATAGTAGGCTAACAGTCATAATGTGTTAACCAATTACATTATGAGTGTTGTTACGTAATGGTTACAATCATTTAGTCACATGAACTCATACCCGTTCAGTATAGCAGCTATTCCAGTACTATCGCCAACGTCGTAGGATATCCGCAACATTATGGGATCGCGCATTATCGGGAAAAATGATGCATCATCAGCATGTATCATCGCTTTTTCCAGAGTGCTGGACGCGGATGATGCTTTATAGGCGGCAAATCCAATGATTCTTTAAAAAGTGCGCGCATCATAACGTAAGTCTTGTTAAGGTACCTCCTGCGACGGTGGCGATGGGAGGTAATGGAATTCCACCGCAATTTTTTGATATGAGTTTATGTGCTTGCGAATTCTATGCTAAAATAAAAAAAACCATTGCGAGAAATCCATTACAGTAGACAGCAGGTTATATAGTTTGCTTTCAGGAGGTTTAGGGCGTGTGTTGCGGAGTATCACCAAAAATGGAAGTGTTGATGGTGCACAATGCCTTCCAGTTATTCGGCAGAAGATGGTAGATATGGCAGGAAATTATATTGAGGGATTGTAAATATTTGCACATTGGTAATAAAATCTTTTCAGAACTAACGGCACTTTGCCACTACTTTTTATCTAACCCTTGTAAGTTTGATTCAGAAGTCAAACAACAAGCCTTGTAAGTTTGGTTGAATATCATCTATTTCTTCGGCAGTAGGAAACAAAATGATGAATTAATGACCATGAAATATTTTATGAAATCATAATGTATTACAAATAACTTCTGTCGAAATAAATCCAGTCAACATTGTTCAGTTTTGGTATTGGACAACAAAATTTCAGAATAACACAATGACAGATAAAATACGCAAAGTTTCCGGCGTCACATAAATGTTTTGCAATCAATACATCTTACAGATATGTAGTGACAATACTACATAAATAAATTTGAAAGCCTCGTTAGAGAAATCGCATGCATTTTTCCTCGTCTCTTGAAGTTATAAGGTACTTCTCCTGCTTTCCTAGCGTGCCTTCGTGGTGTAGTGGTTCTGCACGCTGGCCCGGTATTCCAGAGGTCCGGGGTTCGATTCCTGGAGAAGGCGATTGCTTATTTTTCATCTCTCTGGCTTTAAAAAATTATTTAATGTCTCTACAGTGGCGCCCGAACTAAAAGGATGTTGGATGAGATTTCTCCACACCCAGTATTTGGCGATTGGGTCCCTTAAAAACCCCAGTCACCCTTTAAAAAGGGAAGTACGTAAGGTATTTCTCCCGCTTTCCTAGCGTGCCTTCGTGGTGTAATAGTCAGCACATTGAGCCGGTATTTCAGAGGTCCGTGGTTCGATTCCCAGCGAAGGCGATTACTCATTTTTTATCTCTCCGGCTTCCAAAAATTACCTAATGTCTCTACAAAGTGATGTGATAGTTAATAAAGTATTTTCTCCCTTATTTCAGCATGCCTTCGTTATGTAATTGGAAGCGTAGTCGACGCATATTCGAGAGATTCAGGGGTCTCGGCAAGGGCATTGCACATTTTTCACTTCGCCTTCTCCAAAGAAAACCTAGGCCGAGCTAAAAGGTTGTGGACAGTAATGCGTTACCACCAGGATCCGGCGAATGGGTCCCCTAATTCCTAGTTCCCCTTTAAGAGGGGAGTATGTCAGGTATTTTCTCCTTCCTTTCCGCAAGCCTTCGGGTGTGATTAGAAGCATACTCGACGCGTATTCGGAAGGTCCGAAGTTTGAATACCGGGGAGGGTATTGCACACTTTTTTAAGTCTCCAGCATCAAGAAAACCTAATGACTACAAATTTGCTGAGATATGTTTAGAACTGAGTATGACTCAAGAAAGTCTTGATCCCAAAGAAATAAACCAAGCTTGGGTCATGTGTATGCTCATTCGTCTCCTTCCTATTATACGCTGAAAGGATGGCTAAAACAATCTAGGCTGAGAATCCATGGAAACACTCATCAATTGGATCGATCGGAAAAGAAAATACTGCCTTCTCCATACCATGTCTTCTCCGGGATTCAAACCCGGGCCCTTCCGTACCGTAGTAGGCTTCCCTAACCACTATACCGTCCTGGCGACCTTGTATGTATAATAAACTTTGCACTGCGCTGTGTTTAGCATTACTAAGAATGTTAAACACAGCGCAATCCAAAGCTCATCCAAAAGGCGAAGCTCACATGGACCCAACTACTCCGAAGCCGCTCTGAACTAACAACTGAAAAACTGATGCTGTCTCCGTCTTATATAGTTTCCTTCCGACCGTCGAGAAATCTCTTACTGGGAGGCATATGAGAGCCGGATACGGTTACAGTTACATACAGGGATCAATTACATTTATTCCGTCACAATACCAATTACAGTTATACGGGGACTGGACCAAAATGTTGCCGAATGGTTGCCAAATTTGGCGACTTTTTGCCAAATCTAGCCACAAAAATCAGTCAACAAAACTGTCGCCAGCTTGGTTATATCTCGCCCGTTTGGTGAGATAGCCGTTTACTGAACGTTAAATAGACTTGTCTCTTATAATGTTATTTTTCCAGCAGAGCATCGTCTCTTTCAAGCATTTCTTGTTACAATATACAAAAAATAAAACAGTGTCACATGTAATTTCACTCAAGTTACTTATACATACAAGGTCGCCTAGACGGTATAGGGGAGCCTACTGCATTAGGTCTTCCTCATTCGTCAACAGCAACTGAAAGAATATTTCTAGCAGTGACAGAAAATAAGAATAAAGTAAGAAATCAGTTAAAAACTCCTTTGAAGAGCAACTCCTTTTGACAAAAGAAAAACGAAAACATTCATGAGTAACACATTTGGCTATTTCTTTAATTTATTTAACAAATCAGCTGAGAATAATGACAGAGAACTTGCAACTTATATTTTGAAAGTACGAATACATGCAATTAGTATATTAAATATATAATGAATCTATACAAATATAGCCCCACAAGTTGCCAAATACATAAAACCGCTTAACAGTGGTAGTTTCATCCGACTTTGAAAGCAGCTTATAAGCTATTTCTCCCGCTTTCTTATAGCATGCCTTCGTGGTGTAGTGGTTAGCTCGCTCGACCGGCATTCGAGAGGTCCGTGGTTCGATTCCCGGCGAAGGCATTGGCATTGCTCAGTTTTCATCTCACATGCTTTCAAAATACTTAATGTCTATACAAGCTGAACAGATCCTTCGCATGCCCGTTTTTCGCTTATGCAAGTTAAATCCGTGCCCGTTTACCTTCGAAAAACTTTCACGAAGGCATTTCTTCCCTTAAATAACTCTCACATGCTTGTCATATTCAATAACTTAACCTACACGAAAACAGGATATGAGAGAGCTAATGAATTTTGTCATTCTTCTTTTCGTTTTTGTCGGACAAAATGCTAATTTACCAAATTTATACTAAATTCATCTTTGACAACATCATAGAAATAGTGTGAAATGCATTAGAGAAAGTGAAACAAAGTCAGTTTATTTTTTTCAGAGTTAGTATTTTTTTTCGCATAAATTAACATAAATATTTTTGCTAGGTGGTCACTTTATTTCAAGCAAAACTCTCAAATTAATGTTAGAAGATTCAGGAGAATTTCATTAGTGATTAGAATTTCATTAGAAATGGAGTGATCTACTAATGAAGTTTGACCATACCTCTATTATTGCACGAACAAGAAGAAAACGCCGATGCCTATTAAAAATGAAGACATGAAAAAGAAAGCAAAACTGACAGCAACCCGAAGAAGATATCTTCTAACGGGCGAAAAGTGTCAAGAGAGCGTGAAAACAAAACTTCTGCCCGTATAATATATCGCTGCGACACATATCATTACATAGACTTAATGAAGTGCCTGAAAAAGACAAAGAATGATATCAAGCCATTAAGGGTGATAAATGGCGGCGATATTTAATTAGCATCGTCTCGCGTGATTATTACAGAAATTTAAGCGTAATTTATATGTTGAATAGCGTCTCCGATGAAGCAATAATTAACCCATAAACGTCATTTCTTTTCTAAGCCAGTGGGTTTCGAACTTTGTCGACTTAAGAAATCCAACTATAAGCCTCCCTCCGTGAAAGCCCTACTTTTATTTAAAAAAAAAATAAAATTTAAAAAAGCGTTGAAAATATAGCAATGTTATGAACACTTTATGCGAAAAAATGGAGAAACGTCATTGTGATTACAATTTTTAAGCGTAGCAATGTTATGAACACTTTATGTGAAAAAATGGAGAAACGTCATTGTGATTACAATTTTTAAGCACAGCCATGTTATGAACACTTTATGCGAAAAAATGGAGAAACGTCATTGTGATTACAATTTTTAAGCACAGCCATGTTATGAACACTTTATGCGAAAAAATGGAGAAACGTCATTGTGATTACAATTTTTAAGCACAGCCATGTTATGAACACTTTATGCGAAAAAATGGAGAAACGTCATTGTGATTACAATTTTTAAGCGTGGCAATGTTATGAACACTTTATGTGAAAAAATGGAGAAACGTCATTGTGATTACAATTTTTAAGCACAGCCATGTTATGAACACTTTATGCGAAAAAATGGAGAAACGTCATTGTGATTACAATTTTTAAGCACAGCCATGTTATGAACACTTTATGCGAAAAAATGGAGAAACGTCATTGTGATTACAATTTTTAAGCACAGCCATGTTATGAACACTTTATCCGAAAAAATGGAGAAACGTCATTGTGATTACAATTTTTAAGCGTAGCAATGTTATGAACACTTTATGCGAAAAAAATGGAGAAACGTCATTGTGATTACAAGTTTTAAGCATAGCAGTGTTATGAACACTTTATGCGAAAAAAATGGAGAAACGTCATTGTGATTACAATTTTTAAGCATAAAAACTAATTTACTTTATGTTACTGTATATTTCGGCGTACAATGAACACTTTTAATAGCAAATATAAGATCGAAATTTACGAGTGCACATTATACACCAGATATAAAAATGATAGGTTTAAAAAATAAGGAAGAGATGAGCATTACAAGAATTACATATCTACAGGTATTGAAATGCTGTTTTTTTAAAAGAAATGATAACCTTATGAACTTAAATATTTTCATTATCGGATAATATGAAAAGTTCGTTACATTCGTCTTCCGTTATACCATTGATTGTCTTTCGTCGTCAAAATCACTGTTACTCCGATTCATAAATAAATAATGATCTTTTATTCCATCTAGAAATGTTAAAAAAAGTATCAGATAGTAACAAAATTACATTAAACGCATTTTTCTGTTTCTGTTTAAAGAAACAGAACCGTTGTTACTTAACATGCAATGATATATGTTAGAATTTTAAACTGTGGTATTTGAACGCCTTAAAGAAATAATCGATATTCTTCATTAAAAGGAAGAAACTAATTTTTACGATTTTTATGAACCCTCAAAATATTAAATATAGTAATGTTTCTATTTATGTATTATTTATTATGCATTTTTATATATTGTGAACTGTTTTGAATAATGTAATTTTTGCATTTATTAAAGATAAACTGTTCTGTTGTTACAAACTGTTCATATAAAATGTGCCTATGCTTAAAACTTATAAATTTCTATTCAATACAGCCATAAAAATAAGTAAAACATTATCACAATTGAACATTTGAAAAGATATACCCCAAAACGTATCTACTTGATTTCTTTAAGCAAACTTGAATTTAAGTTAATTTCTTTACTCAAGATTCATAAATATGAAACAAGTGTGAAATAAAATCCTTAAATTTACATAAATCTATTTATTTTATTCTAATATTTAGCTAAATATTTATAACTTTACCAGATACTTTGGTATTATCGCTTTGGTAGAAGTCGCCAAACTGTGGCAATCGTACGCATAACAATTCTTTAGGTAACTATATCGATAACTGTGAGTTTGAAATAAGCAACGCCATCATTTTCGTACATATCATTTGGTGGTGTTAGAATATCTAAAGGCAAGCTGCGATATTCTTGGTCTTCAGCTTAATTTAGAAATATATGACTGTGGGATTTGCCTACAAACGAAGAACGTTCTGTGACATATTTGTAGGAATATAACATTTTGCCACAAAGTCGAGAATGATCAGATTCGTCTTTCATGATGCTGTATTTTGAAAACAGCATTTTGGAATTGCAACGTGAAAAAGTGTTACGAACAAATCGGTATTCGAAGCGGTAGTTGGTTTGAGAATAGTCGTCTGTCGTTTACTACAGCAGTCAGATTTATATACTACTGGAGTGAAGAATTAACGAGTAGTACTCATAGGGAAAACTATGCTCATAGGGAAAAGGAATAAGTCATATTATAATTGATAGAAAAATGATATTAGCAATTAACTTGTCAAGCATTTAGATAGCTAGAGTCAAGTTCATTTGATTACATTAATTAACTCAGTATTCAAAACTTAAAAAAAAAAAAAAAATCTGTAAGTAACGGAAGAAGGGATATCTTTGGGTGAAGGAAGATGCGAAGTTAAGATTTAAATAACATTTGATTTATTTTTGGGAACAAGCAATTTATTTTTAATGGATGATTTAACAATGCTTATGTATCCTGGTTTACATGCAATTAATTTTCTTAGTTATGTGAATGAATATGGCTCCAAAATTATGTCCGCCGAAACGTTGCGGACGAAAACATCGTTAAGAAAACAACGCAGGGAAAAACGTCGTCGTACAAAACATCGTGGGAAGAAAGAAAACAAGAAGAAAACATCGCAGTTCTAAAGCATCGTTGTACAAAATATCGTCATCGCGGCTAAGATTAAAATAAAGCGATTCAAAAACTTCACAGTTTAAAAATATCATCTTCGTAAATACCGTGGTAAAAAATAAAGCACCTACAAACCATCGCATGACGATAATACCGCAGACATGCGTTTTTCAGGCTTTAAAAGTTTTAAATGCATATTCGCATAATGAGCTGCGATCGCAAGATGGAAAGAAAAATATTTTACTTTTATACTTCAAATTTTTGAATAAATTTACAAATTTTTGCTGAAAAAAAGAAGGATATTTAAGCATTCAACTGAAAATAAGTTGAAAAATAATGCTATGCAGAACAATTAAAATAAAATTTTAAACTTATATAGTGAACTAATAAAAACCATTAATTAATTAATCTCTTTCTAAAGTTTTATTGGTAATTTTTCGTGAAACATATAATCTAAAATGATCAGAAAAAAGGAAGGTGAGTAACTGCATGTGGTTATTTCTATTAAAATTATTTAATTAGCTATCAGATAATAAAGTTATGTTAACCGCTATAAGTAGCATTTTTTTTCTACACGTTTTCACTTTTTGAATGCTGAAGATTCCATCTTAATTTTTCAGCAAAATTTTGTTAGTTAATTCAAAAATATAAAAGTAAAAATATTCTTCACTCTTTATTACACACAAAATCATTACGCAAACATGCATTACAACATTTAAAGCCTAAAAATGGCATGTCGGCGATACTATCGTCATACGATGATTTATAGATGCTTTATTTGTTACCATGATATTTTTAAACCGCGGAATTTTTTAAACACTTTATTTTCGAAGGCGATATTTTGCACTACGATCTTTTAAATTGTGATGTTCTCTCCTTGCTTTCTTTTCTCCCACGATGTCTTGTACGACGATGTTTTTCGTTGCGTTGTTTCCTTAGCGACGTTTTCGTCCGCGATGTTTTTAGCTCTAACCCGGCAAAATAGGACTTAATCGTGATATCACTGATGTTCTTCGCTGCGTGTCGTCTCTATCTCCCTCTTTTTAAAGTACTTAGATCGTTTTGTTTTACGCTGACAGTTTCTGAGAGTAGTTTTGCTATCTTCCCTTAATGTGTTGAGACATTAGGTATTTTCGAAGCAGGAGTGATGAAAAATGAGCAACGCCCTCGCCGGGAATCGAACCACGGACCTCTGGAATACGTGCGCAGCGTGCACACCACTACACTACGAAGGCATGCTAAGAAGGGAGAAATACCTTATATACTTTCTCTTTTAAAGGGCGACTGGAGTTTTAGAGGGCCCAATCGCCAAGTCCTGGGTGTGAAGAATCATCATCCACCATCCTTTTAGTTCGGGCGCCAGTGTAGAGGCATTAAGATTTTTTTGGAAGCAGGAGAGAGGAAAAATGAGCAACGCCTTCGCAGGGAATCAAACCACGGACCTCTGGAATACACGCCCAGCATGCTGATCACTACACTACGAAAGCATGCTAAGAAGGCGTGAGACATACCTTATAAATGTACAAATTTAAAGGATTTATTTCGTTAGACCGTAATTTGATAAACTCATGTCCGTTTAATCGGAAGTTACCTTACCCGAAATAAAGCCAGTTATGTTTCATTTTTTTTAAGAGCTTTTGCTTCACCACTACTACGTCATTCATTCCGATAACACCAGAACCTAAAAATGCCAAACCGCGTTTGACATGGTTTTTGCCACCTGTTGCTAGCTACGCCGGAAAAGTTGAACGAACTCTTCACAGAAACAGAATAGTTGTGCTTGCCCGCCGGGGTAGACTTCACCCTTTACTGCAAACATGCCCAGGAATGCAGCCACAGAGGTAAGAAGCCTCATTTTTGTTTTAAGGTCAATCCTATTTGCGAAAACCGCCACTGACCCCGTGACGCCATAACCCAGGAAATTCACTGATTCAATCGTCTTCCCTTTGCAATAAGCATCAAAATAACATCAGATGCGGGATTCACAGTTAACCGCAATCCAACTCGAGAATGGAAAAACATAATGCAATCAAAATCTAGATTAACAAGTCCGGATTAACCTGGTGCTGTCTGTGGGAAAAAAAGGGGGGGAAGTGGGAATAAAAGAAAAAGAGAATAAAGCATATCAAATGAACAGTTGTACGGAAAATTCGCATAGAAAATCATCGCTTTGACTGCCTGTATTAAATATACATATATTTAGCTTCTCAATAAATAGGAGTGCCCTGTCCAAAATAAAAACATTTTTTGGAAAGACTTCGTTAAAAGCGTTTGTAACGCTCAAACTCTGAATGACGCATGGCAGAGGTAGAGACTTTCCAATTTTCTTCAGCAGGAATATCTCTTAACCGGGTTAACGATTCTAGGATTCATTTGCACGCAAGTAACTACTATTCCATTGATATACGAGATAAACCCTTCACGGTCCACTTGCAATGGGAATCATTATTCCAGTATTGTTCTCTTTCTTAACTGTATACTTCCGGTTGCAATATTCTTGCTACATATTCGTTTCTAGAGCGAGCAAGAGTGGCAGAAAGTACAACCAGTTGAAGAATCCGTTTAAAAAAGTATTCTAAGGGACACAAATTAAAATAAAGAATTAAAAAAAAAGAAAGAAAATCTGAAAGTTTCAGTTTTTAAATTACGTCCAAAGGGGTGTTTTTTTAACATTTTGTATGTTAAATTTATTTATTAAATATCATGTTCTTCGCACTTAAACCGTAAAATTCAGTTCAAGAGCAATATCGCAAAATAATTTTAAATTGTGCATATCTTTAGAATTTCCGATACTGAGTCTCACGCGTTGGAGATTAAAACGCTTTTTTCTGCACAACATGGCTCGCTTTGAAATCTTTGAGTTTGTTAATCGAAAATTCGTTTTACAAAATATGAAATGGGTAAAAAAAAATTGCAAATTTCAAATTTGAACTAACCAGATGCCCATATTCGCAGTAGGATTACTTTATTCAAAATTAGATGGCTCTAGGTAGCGTTGTTTTATCAAAATGCGAGAAACATAGATACATTTATGCAGATTCTTCCTTATTTAATTTCTTAAAATATAACACAGATCGATAATATTGGGTGGCAACAGTTTGAAAAGTGAAACGGACATTCAGAGTGATAACGCAAAATCGCAAAACGAAAACAATAGTCCCTCAGGGATAAAGCCAATTTGGACTAATACAAAATAATAAATAAAATTCTAAACGCAAACTTTTTTTTTTTTTTTTCTTCCGAAAAATCAGACCTTAGCAACAACAAAATTCTAAATGCATGAGGTTACTAATTGTTTTCAAATGAAATCCATTTAATTTCTTTTTGAAAATGCATTTAAATAATTTACGCTCAATTTTTTTTTCAATTACTATTTTAAATAGTATTTCGACTGTAATTTCCACTAAATAATTTTAAAACTTAATTTCAATAAATTGTATTCGAATCTGCAAAATAGAAAACAAAACATTCCTCTTTTCCTACAAATTTTTAACACGTTTTTTGTCAAATCTTTCAATTAGTAAATTTTTTATTTATTAATTAAAATATTTATTACTTAATTTTGCGAGCAATTATCTAATGCCTCAAAAATGTAAGACAAAATTTTAAAAGCGGTCACTTTTTTTCCATTCTAAGCGGTGGTCTTCATAATCTAAGATAGAGACGAAAGAAAACAAACCAAAAATTAGTGGTTTTTTTTTTTTTTTTTTTTTTTTTTTCTTTCCCGCCTTAAATGTTTAATTCGCCGAGAATTTTTGTTAATCATTATGATGACAGTATGCGGTATGTAATCTGTCGAGACGCACTGCTAATAATAGGAGAAAAATGCCATCATTGTTTTAAAAACAAGAATGACGACTAAGTATTTCTAAAGATTCGTGTGAATTTCTTTAGCTTAAAAATCTTACAAGATAAAAATTTTTATGAGAGCAAATTTAATATTATCGAAACAGGAAAACAACGAAAATTTTTAAAATCTTTTCAGAGAGAAAACTTCTTAAAAGAGTAAAATTTTCATAATATTGTTACGGATTTTGCATTTATTTAGCTATTTTTAGTAGAATTGTAATTAGAATTGTTTTATTTTCCCGTGTAATGCAGCGCGTGACGAGTTTTAAGACAAAGCTTCGCTGAAAAAGTAAAAATACAGGAGCATGAGTATTTTACATTTAATAAATAGATATCTCGGAATTGTACTCTTTTGCTTTCCAGATACCTCAAAAAATGCCAGAATGTTTTCGTGCATGATTGAAAAGCTTATAAAGGCCGGGAAAAAAATGTCAGTTCACTTGTTTTCTAAGTTTTTGCTGTTGAGTGCAGCGAATTCGCGGTGAGATCGAAATTAGCTTTATCTGGATTTTGGATTGAGTTCTATTTAACTTTTTAATAGTTTAAAATATAACTAGTGTGTGATATTTTGATATTGTACGAATATCTGTGAGGAAAAATTTCAGCATTTCGTTTTATTTCTTGTGATAAGAATAAATTTTATTCCGTTTTATCAGACTTGTGCATTCTATTTATTACGAACCCGTCTGCGCGCAACAATACATTTTCGATGTAAAGAGAATAATCTTTCACAGGAACATGAAAATTTTGCCATACGTCTAGAGAAGGCTTTTCAGATTTTTTTTTTTTTTTTTGTCGTTATGCTACCATGCATTTACCATTTAAGCGACTTTTCAAGTTTTATGACTTTACGAAGCATAAGGGTTTTGAATCATCTTCCTTGAGAATTTCGCGGCAACTTACAATGTTAATTTTCTTTCGCTATTGTAAGAATGATTCTTAGACAGTCTTCGTTTATTAAGATTCGTGGTTAATTCTTAGATTACGATATGCTGTTGTCGCAGTTTTTTTTTTCCTCAGCTCCACCATATGCAAATGTAAACAAAAGACTAATCCAATCAGCCAAGGGGGAATAAAAGAGTTTTATTTAATTGTACTCATATTCGAATGCATTTTAAAACATATATATGTATGCATTTCATAAAATTTCATGGAAGTACACAGTGTGGATTCTCTTTCAAAATTGTAAGATTCAAAAAAAGGTTTCAGATTGTAAATGTATAAGCATTTTTCTGTAGCAAGTCCTCGAAATTATTTTTTTCGAACTTATGATAGATTACTCTTAATTTTTAATGTCATAAAGAAGTCAATCAACATATTTCATGGAAGAAATAGCTGTAAAATTTTCCTGTAACTTAAGATCGTCTGTATTTAAATCTAATATTTTACATTACACGACAAAAATTACAGAAAATAAAATCTGAAAGATTTTATATTACGCGAACCTAAAGGGGAGTTTATTTCAACGTTTTGTGCGTTACCTTTATTTATTAAATATCATGTTCTTGGCAATTAAACCATGCAATTCAGTTCAACAGCAATATCGCATGAGCATATCCTTAGAATTTCCGACACACAATCTCGCTCACTGGAGATAATTTTTTTCCCGTACAGTGTTGCCATTACTCGTTTCAAAATCGTTGAGTTTGTTAATCAAAAATTCGCCAAAGTTTTACAAAATATGAAAAAGATGATAAAACAAATTCCAAATTCCATGTTCGGTCTTCCAGATCCCCATATTCTAGTGGAGGACAACTTGTTGAAAATTTGATGTCTCTAGGTACCGTTGTTTTTTCGCAGAACGAGAAACATACATACATTCGTGAAGATTCTTCATTATTTAATTTTTTTAAATATAACACAGGAGGATAATATTTGGTGGCAACAATCTGAAAAGTGAACCGACATTTAAAGTTAACCAACACAAAACGCCAAAACGAAATTAATAGAACTTCTGGGTTAACGCCCTCTGGGCTAATAAAAGGAAAAAGCAATGTAATGATTACATATATCATATGTTATGTGTATAATGCAATCATGCAATCATTATAACGCTATTTGGTCGTGTGCTTAATATGAAACACTTATGAATTAATTTTAATTTATTCAGCAGTAACAACAAAATTAAAATGCAAGAAATTTTGTAGCTGCTTTCAAGAAAAGATCATCATTTAGAAAAGAAATAACGACAAACCAATTGAAGTAGTCTTGCTGTAAAAGCACGAATTTGTTTTTGGATGATTTAGGAAACAGTCATGTGTCATATCTTCCTTTAAGGGCAGACCAATTTTATTGGCTTGTGTAACGCAAGTAATCATGTGTCATCTGAATTCATGACGCACATACCAATTAAATCAGCTTTCATGCAACAGACAATTTATTTTTACGAGCGAAGAAAATCTCAGATTACCTTCCATTTCGCTATTTTTTTTTTCTGGATACACATAAGACCTGTCCGGCAGAGCTGAATTTTAGCAAGAAGCATAAACTTTTTTCATAATTCAGGAGTCAAAATAAAACACTAACAAAACAACCCTGTCATAAATACGAAGCTAGAATGCCACAGAAAAAAAAATCTCTCAACAATTAAGATTCTAAAAGATTAAATTTTAAATAAAACGATTTTTAGTTTTTTTCAGACAATTCTTATTTAATGTACAAGGCAGTAAGTTTAAGATCCAAGGGTTAATTATTTCGGAGTACCTAAGTTTAGTACTCTCTACCTACACAACATAAAAATAAATATCTGATAAGGATACCACATGACTTCCTTGTACGACCTATTAAATTATACATATTTTTTGCTGTACTTCATTTAAGCTTATTTCCTCGAATTTCATCGGAGATATATTTCTCGTCCAATGAATTGAGTTCTCATTTCGCGGCAAGGCAAAAATATGTAAAAACTCAAAACACCTTCAGTAAAAATTGTAAAAAACAGAAAAACCTAAAACAGCAGATACAGTTGATAGCAGTTTGAAAAACATTTTTTTTACAATTAAAATTATGGTTTCTACGTCTAAACAAGCAATTCGCTAAGCGGGCAGGAAGACAAAATTTTCGGTGCACAATATTGTAAGTAAACTTTTGGTCCCACTGTGCAAAAGGAAACCGAAGTTGATGCACTAAATGACTTCAAGCAATTTTCCAAGATGGCAGGAAGACGTTAAAATTAAAATTTCTTACCAAGCAAGCATCTACATAATAATTTATTGGCTTTCTTAATAACGTTCCACAAACAATCTGCAGATTTCGGTAAGCATCGAACCACACCAATGTCTGAGTAGTTAAGACCGTTAAATTCTAGTAGTTCAACTTGCCTTCGAACTCAAGCGAATGAATGTACTGCTTTGATGTTTTCGTGGTCGTTTCCATGTGCAATATGAACACGAGCCAGATTTCCCTAAAATGTCCTCCACAAAGGCATTTCTACCGTTAGGCAGATAGTCTTCCTGCGCTTTGTTATACATAAATAATCTAACATAACCGTTACAGGGTTTCGCACATATTGTTGTTTGTCTACTGTACAACCTGTTTCTTATAATCTTTTATTCAAAAAATTTTAAGAACGAACTTCCATAATAATTTGAACATTGAAAATTTTGCTGTAATCTTTTGAAAATGATGATTACTGTTAGATTGTTTGATTTTCAATGGAATAAATTTCAAAAGAATTATTTTTTGCAGTTTTGAATTGCAAGTTCTTGAAACAAAATATTTTTGTTATTTCAAATTTCAAGCGAACATGGCAAGATGCTAAAACAATAAGTTCTATTAGAAATTTAATTATAAAACATTACAAAAGTGCTAAAATGTATCAGAAATAATGTAAAAATCATTAATATAAGTGCTCTGCTGAATTTACCGTTAATGAACGATGGGTATTCTGTGGAACAATTAAAAATCATATTCCACGCTAATCCCAGGGCGGAAATGAAGATTGCTGCATTAATATAAGATAAAGACTAGTAGAAATTAGTGTATCGTTTTGTTGCTATTGGTTTAATTACAGTTTCGATTTAATTCTAACTTGATAAAATATTTTATTTTTTTATTTTTGCCTTTTTATAGTTATATAAGTGTCTTATGTCAGAGTTTTGAAATGATGTACTTTGGATACATTTTATATAAGAATGTTGATGTTTTTCGGTAGAAAGGGAAAATGACCTTTTTAAAAAAGGTATTTATACAGGAGCAGTTACAAATTAAAATTATAATTTTATCTTACATTTATATGCATGACATAGTTGCAGATCCGGTAATGTTTAAAAAATACTCTTCTTAATTTCTTCAATAAAATTTCCTTGGGATTTTGGTTTTTCGACATTTTGTTTTTGTGATTGCTTCAGAAGAGCAAATGCCATTGAAATTCATGGGTTAGCTCTTAATAAGTTGAATTTGCAGAGAACTTCCTTCTAGGATTAGGAAAATCTATTGGAAAACATAGAAATAGTTAATTCGATTCAATCATTTTAAATTCTTTCTTCTTCTAGTCATTTCAAAACTTTTTTAAACCGAAATTATAAACTACCCATAATTTAAATCGCAAATAAAAACTGCAATCGATTTTCAGTTTATCGAATTAATGCCGGAAGCATGTCCATGATCAACTCGGAGTCACGGTTAATTCGAGGGCAAACAAGCACAGGGACTAGGAATAACACATATTACAATTAACAGAAAAATACTATTAAGAGTTACCTGTAATTTTTAGCAGCTTATTGTGAAGAATAAATTAATTTAATTGCATAAGTAAAATCTTTATTGAAACTAATAGAAACACACTAAGAAATCTGAAGTGGGCATCTCATGAAATGTACGATCTATTAAATTAAAGACATATTTTACTGCATTTAAACTTATTTCATCCAATTATTCTGAAACTGATCCTTGAAGCCAAGGTGGAAATGACATCAAAAATTGCAAATTATGAAATTAAAAATATAATGGTCAATTTTTGTCATACGGAAGTAAAACTTCTTGTACCTTTATTTTTTCATAACGAGTAAAAAGTAGTCTCATATACAAAATTTCGACGTTCTACGGCTAATCGTTTTTGAGTAATGTAAAATACATATGTAAGTGTACGTACAGACTTTACGAAAAAAATCCATTTTAGATTCACTTTGATCCATTTACAATTCTTTTGGAATGAAGAATTTTTCATTCTGTCCGTACGCATAAATGTTACGAGAAAAAAAATGGTTCAAATGGATTCGAGAACGATCAAAATGGATATTTCCGTTGAAATTTTATAACCGAATTTTTTGCGATTACAATTCTTTGCTTCCTTTAGCTCGTACAAGGAAGTAAAAATAGAAATATAATCATCTCTGGAAATGAAGAGATTCATATATAAATGGTATTAAAGAACGGTAGGCATTAAAAAAAATTAAGAGTTTTTTTTTTTAAACATTGCAATGACAATTACGTACAGGGTCCAATTTGCGAAACCGGGGGGGGGGTCAAGGAGCAAACCATATGATGAATGTTCTCTCTATTTTTTAAAATGTAGTAGATGTACTGATGCAAATTATATTTCATATAAAGTATTTCATAAAATAAACTTATAACTTACTATTTTTCTTTCCAAATAATCTAAACAAACAAAAAGTACACTTCTCTTTGTTGTATGTTATGTTTTAATTTTTTTAACGGATTGCATAAAATATAACCTTACACATTCATAAAAGATCTTGTACTCTACTTCACGAAGAATTTTGGACAACCCTTAATTAAATTATAGATTTATGATCAATCAAATATAATTAAATTTTTTATCATTCCCATAGTGAAGTATACGAATAAATTACATTCGAACGTGAAAGAAAACATTTCTTCTGATGGTTCTGCTTCTAGTTTTATATTTTTATAACCTCGAACTGGAAAATATTCATAAAACTTCATATATTTTAAAGAATGTAGAAGGATTTTGGAGGCCCAAGGCACAAGCCCCGTTACAGCCTGCTGAAGTCAGTTCCTGATTTTGCAGGCTTATTACATTTCCTCTGATCGGTAATGGAAAAATAAATTAATTAATACTCAAATTGTAACTGAATTTGATCTTGAACGGTTAACTTAACTAACGAGAGGGTTTAAATGATTCATTCCCCCCTCAAGCAAGTATTTCGAATTGGTCTACTTTTTCATATGTGATACAGTGAGTGAAGGAATGGAGTAATACCTAGACTTTTCGAGACGGTCTTGATGCGATGAAAGAATTGAAAGAAGCCAATTGTTCTGAACTCAAGCCACCCGAATCGCGCTTCGAACCGCAAAAAGACCAAAAACATCGAAAAAAAGAAAAATAAATAAATAAATAATCTCACTTACTTGAGAACTACTTTGGCCATGGCGCTTCGTCGATGGCGGCTGCTGAGAGAAGTGTCACTTGACTTTCTTAAAAAAGAAGTATTGCATTAAAAATTCCTGGAAAACACACTTCAAATTGTTAAAAACCGTCGATGACCTTTTTTCGTGCGTGTGCTGGGAAGACTCAAAAGTACCGCTTCTTATTCACCGTTATTGCTCGCAAGTGGAACAGACTCCGTATCCACAGCTGGTTCTGGAACAAGTACCTCAGAAATTAGAAATATAGAAAATTGGAGAATTCTTCGAAAAATTCTTACTTCACAATTCTTCACTTCGAAGCACCGTCGACAAAAATGGGATGAAATGCACTTTTAATATTTTAACAAAATCGGCCAGTTCGTCAAAAAATATATTTGCGACAGGTTATTATGTAGTTTGGAGCTGTTTCTCCGAGATGCAATTGTCTGGCGATGTACCGTCTGCTAGGGAAAAGATACCGGTTGCTTCGGAGCAAGTTCCACGTGACAGGTCAGAGGCGCGGGATCGTTAGAAGAGAGAGAAAGGACTTGTGCTGCCACCGAGCGATCGGCAGAGTGTGGCACGCGTTTCGGAAATGACCTGATACTCCAAACACGCGTTAGGGTTGCTGTCGAACGAAGGGATAGGACAGCGGTAAGACTTCCTCGCCCTCGAAGATGTTGCCAAAACGACTAAACGCCGGGTTTAGAACAAAAATATTCTATTGTATGAAAACGGATCCTTCGACGAAATTCTGAACATTTTATCAACTCCATTTTGTATTAGCGAAAAAAAGAAAAAAAAAAAAAAAATTTTTTTTTAGATTTCTCTTTTTGCACTGTTTATTATATTTATGCTACAGTTATCTAATATATCTATTTATATCTAATAGGAACATTTCGACTTCATATTCCATATATCTAAGAATTAAGGAATAAATAAAAACTTACTTCAAAAAGAAATCTTTAATGACATTTCAAATTTTTACAGTGCTTATTGCTCTTAGATTAAAGTTGTCTAACTTTTTTTTTATTAATTTCCCATTTATAAATTACAAATTCTGATTTAATTAATTACAAATTCCAATTTTTGATTTCCGCAGTAGTACATCTTTAGTATCTAAATTTTTTTTCGCCTTTCCTAGGAGATAATCTAATCATTTATAAGGTATTTCTCTCGCCTTCCTAGTGTGCCTTCGTGGTGTAGTGGTTCTGCTGGGCGGTTATTCCAGAGGTCCGTGGTTAGATTCCCGGCGAAGGCGTTCGCTCATTTTTCATCTTGCCTGCTTCCAAAAAATATCCTAATGTCTCTACACATAATCCAGATTTAATTAAATTTTTAATCTTAGTAGCAATAACACAGGATTTTACTTTTTAAGTCCTTTTAAAATAAATTATGAATTTCCTTAATTTTTAACGTTTCTCTCCTTGTATTTCTTTACAAATTTTATTATCTGTCTATCCTTATATATAGACGATTTGATTTCACTAACTTTACAGACATGTGATAATTTTTAAAAGAAAAATGAGATATTTGCAGTCAGGGCCGGTAGCATAATTCAAAAGTGCACATCAGTATCGACACTGAGTGAGGAGTTTCAAAAATCGACCAATGGTCTTCTATTTCTCTTGTGATGCTGAATCTTTGAAACTATGAATATGAGCGTATATTTTTGTTTACGTTTCATTTTGCATTTGTTTCTCAGTTATAAATGTATCGCGTATAAATGACGCTGTCATTTTAGTTGAAAATCTCGTAGTGCTTTCATTTTATAAGTTTATTTAATCGTTAACATTTCACTTTCGCGAAACATATCACGCACTGATATTCAGATTAATGTTCCTGGCATATTATGACTCTTCATATCGAGAAAGTGACTTCAACTACAATTAGCTTCAATATTATGAGTTTACTAACACCTGTGGATTAAGAGAATTCAAGGGCATAATTTCTTTTGATTGAGCTGAGAGTAATTGGAAGTGTTACAATGAATCTAGTATTTTCCTATCTGAATCTTTGCATGCCTTTGATTTTGAAAGTTAAGTTGCAAAATATATATTGTGAATGATCTGATTATACCTATTGTTAACATTGAAATTTATATATGAATAAATTAAATGTATAAATTAAATGTAAATAAGATAAATTAATTTAATTTGATGAGTATTTCATGTGCAGGCAATACATTTAAGAGTGAACACTTACTAAGGCGAAATTTAACACACTAAATGTGTGGAAATGTAAATTAGGAAAATTCCCTTTGAGTAAAATTGTGCATTGACTAATATTATAGAATATCCTTTTCGTATAAACGCTGCAATAAAAAGTGTTAAGACTTCTTTTATTTACATATATAATTATGCTTATATTTGATCTAACTTCGCACTGAAAATTTTCACAAGAAATCCACGATGTTTTAATGATTTTGTATAGGAAATTGCGTGGCAAAACATTTTCAACCGCATTACGTAACGCGCGGCAGAGGTTATACTGAAATGACAGAAATATTACTGGAAGCACATTGGTCCATTCAATATGCCACTGCCTCAGTGGCGATACAAATGTGCAGTTACGAAATATACGCGCCGGTATTATATCTTTATAATTAAAAATGTTACTAACGTTTCGTTAGTAACATTTTTGATGCGTCACTGATAAGCTGGCCCAGTAAGAGGGCATGTCCTTGAAGAACTTTTACATTATTGACACGAAATACATAATTTCTTTAAACTATTAATATCCTAACTCGAAAAAAAAATCTAGCTTAACCTCAGCAAAAAAAAAAAAAAAAAAAAAAAAAAAAAAAAAAAAAAGAGAGAGAGAGAGAGAAGCAGAGACAGAGAAAGATTTTTCCAGCTATTATAGATCTGGAAAACATTAGAAAATCATATTCTAATACACTTTTCCCTGGCGGAAATACTCTTAATTTTTGTTTAAAACATAATTTAATTTCATTTGTACTTCCGCCGTAGGAAGTAATGGAAGTATTGTAGTCGTAAAAAATTTCGGGTATCATTTTTGAATGGAAATATCCATTTTGACCATTCGCGAATTTATTTTGAAGGTTTTTTTGCGTGATGTCTGTGCGTACGGACAGAATAAAGGACTCTTTTTTTCCAAACGAATTGTAAAATATATTTAAAATAGATTTTTTTTCATGACGTCTGTAGTACTTACGTATGTACGTGTGTATGTAGTACGTGTGTATGTATCTCACATAACTCAAAAACGATTAGCTGTAGAACGTTGAAATTATGGATATGGGGTTAGATTTTATATTACGCCCAAACGAGCGGTTTTTTTTTTTAATTTAGAGACACATATAAATTTCGAGAGCATTTGGGCTAACGCCACACGGGGCTAAAAATATTTAAAAACAGCCTGTCCTTAGAATTTTGGATAGACAGTCTTGCGAGCAGGAGATAAAAATATTTTATTCCGTACGGTGTTGCCACTACTCGGAGCTTCTTAATAAAAATTCGCTAAAATTTTATAAAATATGAAATAAACCGTACCGTTGTTTTCTCACAACGCGAGAAACCCACATACATTCATCCAAATGCTTCATTATTTAATTTCTTTAAATATAATACAAGGCGATAATATTTGGTGGCAACAACTTGAAAAGTGATTTAGAACATTTAGTGATTCGACGCCAAATGCCGTTTGGAGACTAATAGTGCTTTTGAACTAACACCCCTTTGCGCTAAAAACGGAAGAATGTATGTAAATACTTAGTACTGCATCGGGAATTATAAACATATGTTGTTTTTAAAATGTTTGTAATTTCGCCGTTGAATTATGTATGTTGTAAGTACGAAGAAAATGGCGCTTAATAATAAACCTAAAATGACAAAAATATATTAGGGATGAGTTTAACAGCAAACTGGCAGACCGAGAACTCAGTGAGCGAGTAAAAAAAACTTTACAAACCCTTTTGGGCGCCCGTTAAAATCTGAACCGTTTCAGATTTTTCTTAAGCCCTTTTTCCTGATTTATAATATACATTTCTGGACGACCGGCTTAGAGTGAGAGGACTTTAATACCGAATATTCTTCCATCCCCATTCGAATTTCCAACATTAAGGCGCTAAAACATTCCTTTCATGTGATTCGGCACTCCGAAGAGGTAGGCTCCAGCGCTCAGAACATTCCACAGTCACCGAGGTAGAATTCCGTGTCAACTCTGCTAGCTACTCCCCTCACCTACATAATTATAATACCATGTAACAGCTAATTATAGCGTTGTTTGCATAATTGTCAGAGCCATCTACAACCTTGTCTTCTCTTAATTTGTCATTCTGAAGGTCCAGAATACTATATGCACGTGCAGCTCGGGATCTGTGCCCTTTCAGCTTATGAAACGCAATGCATGACACCCTTAAAATTTATACGAGACTAATCAACTCGAAAAATAAGCAGTTTTCTCACGTAGTATTACAGTAAAAGAGAGTTTACAGCTAAAATTTGTAATGTGAAAAGCAAAGCTTAATTTACAAAGTTAGAAGTGCTGGAGCCGCATGGAAGACCATCAGGAAAGAGGAGCAAAACTAAAAAAAAATAAATAACTATTAAAGTAGTAACATAATTAATAACTAAATGGTAAAATAGACAATAATAAAATAATAAAATAACATAATTAAAATTCATTAAAGAGATAAATATAAATGTGAAAAATTATTTAATTAAAAACATAAAATCTGAAAGCTTTCAGATTTTATATTACGCCCAAATGCATTTTATGTGTTTCCTTTATTTATTAAATATTATATTCTTCGCATTCAATCCATAATATTCAATTCAACAGCAATATCGAAAAATAATTTAAAAAGAGCACATCTTTAGAATTTCCGATACACAGTCTCGTACAGTGTTGTCATTGCTCGCTTTGAAATCGTTGAGTTTCTTAATCAAAAACTTATAAATGCTTTACAAAATATGAAACAGATAATAAAACAAATTCCAGTTTGGGCTTCAACATGCCCAGATTCCAGATACTCGGTTGGAGACGTACGCTATTTAAAATTTGATGGCTCTAAGTACCGTTGTTTTATGACTATGCGAGAAATATACATACATTTATGCAGATTCTTCGTTATTGAATTTCTTTAAATTTAATGCACCGTTCTAATATTTGGTAACAACAATTCGAAAAGTGAAACGCCGTTTTATAATGAAACAACGCCAAATGCCAAAAGGAAATTAATAGCCCTTTTGAGCTAACTCTCCTTTGTGTTAATAATAAATAATTAATGAATGAAATAAAATTTCGAACTTCGTCTGATTAGGGCTTCGTCTGGAATTACAGTGTCACTTAAATCTAAGAAATAACGGAGCCGGACTCTGACTGGAATTAAGGTTCTTAATATAGAATATAAGATCCTATTTCAAGTAATGGGGAGAAGAAAGCTCTTTTTAACATACCAGTTAAAAACAGTATATTATACAGTTATAGAGTAAAAGGTAAATTTTATCAGAGGATGTGTAGGCATGAAAATAAAAATAGAAGAATTTCTGACCAACACTTTCTGAACACGATCCTCTGAAAGTAGAATTCTAGCAATCAAGCAGAATACGACACAGGGAGAAAAATTTCTCCGAATCTGAGAGTTAACTCAGAAAAAAATAACAAGTGACAATTTTGGTCTCCCTATTTGGTTACATCGCTTCAAAAATTCTTTAAGTGCTTTATTGTACGGCAGGTCATACATTCACTGCACCAGATCTGGAGAATAAGGCCTTTGACATGTGGGTGGGGCTTTTGTTTCCTTAAGAGTCTCAACTTCGGTCGAAGGATTTGTTTCCCAAGAAAACAGAGGCATGCATTCAGAAGTTACAATTGAATTTTAATTTTACTTTATTTCTAAAATAAAATTTTCGAAATCAAAATAATTTTTTACTGAAATTGTGATTCAGTTACGTAAATGAAGTGCCCGCGGTCCTCTTGTTTAGAATTCCGGTGCGCTGGTAAAAAAAAAAAAGTTTAAAATAACATGGAAAACGGTACAAATACCATATTTTCCGACGAATGCAGTATTTCTATAAAGTTTTATGGATAAGTTCGCACAAAAACAAAAGTTGAAAGATAGCAACAATCTTGCCTTCTAACCTTTAACAACAGTTTATACACTAACTTTATACAACACTTCGTACGTTCACACAGTTACTTGATTCCAACGTAAAACTCTTCTGGATTGCTGTTTAAGTATCTGGTTACGAGTTTTAATATTATTATTATTATTATTATTATTATTATTATTATTAGAGTTAACTACATCTCTCGAAAGCTATTGAAATAATGATCTTTGAGGAGAAACCGCATATTAGGAAAGAAAAAGATGTCAAATATTCATTTATAAGGGAGAGAAAAAAGTGTATTAAGTATATTAAAATGTATATGCTTACACAAAATTGAAAACCTAAATATATAAAAAGCCTTGCAATGTATATATTACCCCAAAATTTTATCATTGTCATACTTTATTCTGGAAACATATGATACCGTATGTGGAAAGTAGCGTTAGAAGGAATATTATAGCGACCCTTAACATGGTGGTATAAGATTAATTTTATTTATATCACACATGGGCAGTGACATATAGTCCATGTCACCTAGGTTAGCTGACAAAAGAGGGCATAAAAGCCGAAAACTGAAATTTCTGTTTTCAAATTTATTTGTTTTGTAAAAGACTGAATACCGGATATTCATTTATGAAATTGCTTTTAAATGTAGATTTGCATATATAGATTTTTTTGGGGGGCGGCGTTATGTGATTACGGCAAAGCTTCGAGGAGTATCTGCCTAAGGGAAGGGATGCCTTCGTGGAGGACTTTCTAGGGTAAGCTGGCTCGTATACACGTTACTAATGGGAATAACCACGAAAACGCCTATGCAGCTAGCCGTTCGCAGGATTCGAACCTCACGCCGAACTACCAGTATTCAGCGACTTTGACGCTTGGCCGCTGGTAGGCCCACATATATAGAACAAATCAACAGCTCTATAAAATTCAGGATAAGCGAGCACATTCGGTATTGTTATGAATTTTGTATATATGTAAAAAAAATTGTGAAATTGTAGTATCTTTTGTATAATATAATATGAAAACTCTGAAGAGACGCAGCTCTGTTGGTAAAATAAGATTACAATGGAAAGTGTGTTTAACATTGAGGTAAACAGCCATCTCGCTAGATATTTACCTCAGTAACAATCTCGCTAGCTATGTAAATGGCTATCCCGCAAGAACTGCCAAGCTGGCAATGGTTTTGGCTACTAATTTTTGTAGCCAAAATTGACGAGAATTCGACAAAAATCGCGAAGTTTGATGGCCATTTTGGTCCGCTCCTCCTTGTATAATTATAATTGATCCCTGTATGTATCGATAAGCCTAACCGAGCATTATATGTAACTTTAACCGTACCTACCTTCCAATCATTTCGAGAAATTGTCCCATCTTTTCTTTCTGGCCTTTCGAATTCGTATAAAATGTACGAAGTTCCTTTTTACTCTCCTCAAATACGAAATTGCCCCTCTTTCTATATACCTTTCTTTTGCACCTAGGCTTGATTTTTCGCCCATCGGTGCAGAAAGACTTAGCGGGTGCAAAATAAGACATCTGTCTACTTTGTCTGTCTGTCTGTCAGAAGGTATTAACGATTTCTCCGCGGCTGGGGGAATGACCGGAAAGATCATCAGTTTGTCAGTTTTTAGTTCAGAGCAGATTTCAGGGTAGAAATCGTGCAAGCTTCGGTCTTTGGATGTGCTTTGCATTGCATTACGTTTAATGTTATTAGCAGTTAGAAGTGGTAACTACTGATTGTTTTTGCTCTGTCATATTGATAAGTGCAAGTACGTTTGTGATCGTTCCCGAAATGTTAAACGTTTCTTTTGGAAAAATAAATTTAAGCAAGCTATCATCGTTTCTGTGTGCATTCAGTCCGTTAAGAACCCCTGCGCACATAAGAGTGTATTACATGAAAGGATTGAAAATGTCTTTCATATGGAATTTGTTGTTGTTACTGCTAATATTCACTTGTCTGACCTATAGTCAGCCCAAGTCCATTCGAAATTACTTGTGGCGAGAAGCGCAAGATTACCCCTGGCGTTGGCAACGCCTTGGGCACCTTAGAAGGGACAGTGCGAATTAGCTCAGTTTCGCCCCCCCCCCCCAATTTTGATGGAGAGCACTCCGGAAGACGGGTCCGAGAGTATCTCATTCCTACCAACAACATCTCGAGAGGACTTTCGGCTTATCGCATATTTAAAGTGCTCTCATACCGCTCGAACACTATACATTCACAAACATTTACGCATTCTCCGGGATTGGAACCCGGGCCCTTCGGCACTGCAGTCAGCAACGCTAACCACTGTACCGGTCGGGCAGCATATATGAAATTTGCCAGACCAAAATTATTGCTCTGCTTCCTCCCTCTAGATGGCTTTCTTAGAAACTTCCAGATTTTTTTTTTTTTTGTGCAGAACACTCCAGTTAATGATGCAGCTTCCATTTTCTTCCTTTCGGATGCACAACGTGTTTTGAGCTTACCTATTTCCTTTGGACTGAGCATTAAAACTTCCAGAATACTAAATTTCAACCGCGTTCAGTGCAGTAATCAAAGCTCTGATAACGTTGGAATACGCTTCAAGGAAATTGCAAATAACGATAAAATCTTTACTTATTTGTGTTAATTATTGTCTTGAACGTTTTCATTTATTTACTATTGTAACAAACGAATATCGTTGGCAACGCGCTGTACCGACGATATAGAGAAAATACTCAATTCAAAACGTACGCGGAGCTGCAGAAGTGAGATGTGATTGTTTGAAATCACGCTCTGAACTTTTAAAAACTATTTTATGTTATTCCATTTTACAGTTTCATTCATTTATCGTTTTCCTGTATGTTGTTGTTAGGTGTTAATAAAACGTTATTTAAAATTAATTCCTAATTAATAGAATTTGATTTTCTTAAGCATCAATAAATACTACACTATTAAATTCTCAAAGTTATTTTTCTCAAGTATAAATTTAGACACATTTCAGTAAAAAACCTTTCGTTGAAAAACTCTTTTATTTCCTTGTACGAAGTAAAAAGGAAGTATTGTAATCGCGAAAAGTTTCAGGCAGCATATTTCAACGAAAATATCCATTTTGACCGCTATCGAATGCAACTTAACGATGGTTTTGCGTGATATTGAACATAAGGACAGAATAAAAGACTCGTTTCCTCCAAAAAAAATTATAAAACTGCTTTAAAATGAATTCTGAAGAGAATTTTTCGTGGCGTCTGTACGAACGTATGTACGTACGTATCTCGCATAACTCAAAAACGAGTAGCCTCAGAATTTTGAAATTTTGTATATAGGACTGCTATCACTATATATATCCACTCTGTTACCCGGCTCAGTGATCTCAGTTTCTTTACTCTTATATGTGTGTAAAAAAAACTCAAAAACGAGTAGCCTCAGAACTTTGAAATTTTGTATATAGGACTGCTATCACTATATATATCCACTCTGTTACCCGGCTCAGTGATCTCAGTTTCTTTACTCTTATATGTTTGTAAATTGTACATTTTTCGCTTTAAAAGTGATTGAATTATGTTGTTATTATCTTCCGGTTCAGGTTTTTATGCCTTTAGTAAATCTGCATGCAATATTTTTAGAATTATTAACAATTTTAAAGTTATTTAAGTGCCGCTAAGCCTTTTTTTGTGGCGGCCATTGCTTGTTTACATTTGAAACAGCAGACTAGTGGCTTTGTTGCCAATCTAGAGAAACAGCTTCGCAACAACAAAGATAACGCCTTTATATATTATTGCAAATTAAATCATGCTTAATCCTTTCTGGAATTTTTTCGAGGAAATAAGTGTTTAAGATTTACTTCGTAATTTTTAATACACATATTTTGAGTTTTTATGTATTTTTGCCTTGTCGCGAAGTGAGAACTGAATTAATCAAATGAGGAATACTCAATCGTCTGTGAAAAACTGTTTCTTTTTTTTGTTTAGTTTGCTAAATTTCTTTTATACATCGTTCTAGCTTTATTATAGTATTTGAATAGAACATGTGGCAAAGATTCGATAATTCTTTAAATGATATCAATTTTGTGCATTCTTAGTTATAATATGAACGAAATGTGAAGTGAATCTAGCGCCAGAGTGTCGCTAAGTGAATAAACAAATAGAGTGAATTTTAAAGAATGCATTTATTCTATTGTGTTTTACGCGCTGTCGGCAAGGTAGATTTAATTCAATCAAGTTTAAATGAAATGCAAGAAAAAATGGGTATAATTTAATATTCCGTACGAGGAAGTCATGTGGTGCACAATCAGACTTTTTTTTTCTAGGGCTACAATAAATAAATACATACCCTTTTTCTGAAGAATTTAAATTTAAAAACTCTTTTAATACAACATTGAATAATTAAAAAATATGGAATGTGATTGAATAATTTAATAGCGTCACTCTAGCTATTCAGAACTATTTCACTGCTCCGCTAAACAGAAACCCGTGACTTTCAGCTGGTGCATTAAACAATTCTGAGAGTCAGCTACAGTCGAGGTTACAGGGAAGAACGAGAGAAAAAAATCACTCTAAATCCACAAATATGATACATTGCGTATTTTGTTGCTAACCAAGCGTTAAAATGGCGGTCACAAAAAATGCGCCACTGACTTCTCAACAAAAGTGCCGAAAAAAGTGCCGCCGGCCAAACTGTGGAAATATGAAATATACTCGGATAACTTCGTGTTTTACACCACCGCATCTCTTCGATCTAGATCCGAAGTTAAAAGAATTTATTTATTTATTTACTTTTCGGAAAACGAACTCCAAAGAAAAGTTCCGAAGGCGCCGTTCTCTTCTTCTTCCGTACATTTTGAAAGCTTCCATTTTTCATTTTCCAAGCAGTTATTTCGAAAAAGTGCTAAAGTAAGAAAAATGGATGATTCAATCCAATGCATGAATTTTTCATTTTTCTCGAAAAGGTTGTTCTCTGAAGGCAACACATTTTCTTTAAATAAATTAGTAATCGATGAATAATTTTATCAATCAATAGATGGTAAATGGATAGGTTTAAATAGGTAGATTACCTCTTAACCATTATCCTCTTAATTTTAATAGATAATTTCGCTTATTTTGAACATTTGTTTGTTTAGTTAATGTAGGCAAGTGTGTGAGGGCAGTGTACTGAAGAGGACAGATGCTCTGTAGAGGGCTTTCCAAGAAAAATTCGCTTGCACCCACGTTACACTACGAATAAACCACGAAAACGTCCATGCAAACATCCCAATCCATTCGTCGAGATTTGAATCCAAAAGAACTACAAGTGCTCCATCTTTCTTTCTTATACTAATTATTAACGAGTTTTAAAATGAAAAAGAGATCCCAAAATAAATGTATTATAATATATTTTCTTTCTCCATCCAGGATGGTTTCGTGGTGTAACGGTACCACACTCGGCGCGTATTCGAGAGGTCTAGGTTCGAGTTCCGGCGAGGGAGCACCCAAATAGACGTTCTTCTTTATATATATATAGATAGATTTTGCATAACTTACAAATTTTTGATTAACAAAGCGAGCAGTAGCAACACTTTTCGAAATAAAGCATTTTTATCTCCAACGCGCCAGACTGTTGCCACTCGGAAAAATGAGTACGAAAATGATTGTTTTCAGAGTTTTCTAATTAATATCTCGGCTGATTAAAGTCGTGCGAAGATGGGAAGAGTCGAAATGGCTTCCTAAGAATTTTTGGAATCGGGAATAATGTATTTAATGTTTGGCAATGCTATTTTTATTTCATTGTAAAACTTGGACATTTTTTTATTAACAAACTCTACGATTTGAAAGCAAGCAGTGGTAACGCTTCTCGAAATAAAGCGGATTTTGATCTTCAGCGTGCAAGATTGCTGTTGTTGCCACTCGGAAAAAATGAGCGTTTTACGAATTTTTAAATAATATCTCTGATTTTAACTATTTTTTAAATTCCTACTATTAGCTCACACTCTCCCTATATCTTGTTCAAATTTTCAATCGTTAATAAAATATTTTTTATTCATCCACTCAAGTTCAAATACATTTTTTTTAACTTGTAGTGGACGACACTTGATGTTAATACAGTTTTTCACATATTGAAGTCAATTCTTTCTTATTTATTCCTGTTTATCGGAACTAAAGGTATGCTATTTTTATTAACTATAGTATAAAACTTACAAATAATGACCGTTTATTAGGAATTCTTACGTGGTGTAAAAATTAATTTTATAACACCTTATAAATAATAGCACATGGCTGTGATTAATTGGATTGCAATATTTAACAAAAATAAGTGGCAACAGTAAGACAGAGTTTTAAAGATTTTTAAAGTGTATGGAATTAAAGAATTGTAGTTTTTTAAAGTTGGATAAAGCGGATGTCATGACCCATTATGTAGCGAAAATTCTTCCCATATTTCTATGTTAACGTGATAATAATACATGTTTAAAATGTCCATTGCTTCACAAACGGAGAATGCGAAAAGAAACTACAACACAACGCAAGCGACGATTAGACAATCCATCAGTCACCCTGAACTTGGGCAATAATGGTGTTTGTTCACAAGAACCGAGCCAATATTAGTGCAATTCCCAGGCAAACGCAGTTAGGGTACTGCTGAACGAAGAATGCTACTATTAATGCTATTATAACATAAACAACAGTACATAAAGATGCAAGGTAACACTGTAGATTATGCAGTAATATATCTAGGACGAACACTCTTCGCAGCAGTTCAAGCATATGTCGCCTTGAGTCGTGTGAAATCATTAGATGGAATATTAACTGAAGAACTGGATTTCTCGAAACTCATTGCAAAAGTTCCTCGCAATAATGAAGCATTACAAAAGATGGATAAAATGAGAAATTGGCTAAATCGCAGAATAGGCTGCATCAGTCGATGCTGTGTTTACTTCTCTTATGCTTGGACACGCCTTTTTATGACGTAATATTGGTTACGCCTCTCCTTAAAAACAAGTTATAAGTATGCTATAGCTTCGTATTTAAAGAAAACTTAAACGAAGTTTTAACTGAGTTGAAATGGTAGGTTTATAATGTTCTGCGCGAGATTTTTTTAATTATAAATCTACTTTTGTGTGGTGTGTGGTAATGTTAGCATTTAACGCAACGAATTATCTCTGATAAATGTATTATTAATGTACCAAACGATTCTCTGACAAATGTATTATTAAGATACCAAAGAAAACGATCATTACCAAACGATTGAAAATATTGAATGCATGAGTTAAAAATTATAACCGTAAATTCCGAAAATACAGAAAAGAATTCTTTTGCTTAAAGAATGTTTTGATTATTGATGAGTGTGTCAAAATCGGTGCTTACTGCAGAATGGATGAGTATCTGAATCTGGATTTTTTTAATCAGTTGGAGCGAAGAGGCAAAAAGAGCGTTATTGAGTGGTGTATGAAGAAAAGTTTGATTGCAATATCGTATAGTAAGTGCCCAATTTGTGGAACAAATATGAAACTAGTAGAGAGACGGTTTTGAGACGTATAGACGATTTTGAGTGGTGCGCAATGCCGAGTTTGTGCAACCCTGAGATGTTATTTTAAGTGAAAATTGATCGATGTGCACATGGGCAAAGCCAATGCTGTCCGCGATGCCGAGTTTGAGCAATTCTCTGATTTTTCTTTAAGTAAAAATAGATGGATGAGCACATGGACACCGAGTTTGTGGAATTCTCTGATGTTTTTCGAGCGAATACTGATCGTTGTGTAGAAGAGAAAACGAGGTTGTGTGTGATGCCGAGCAGTAATGTAACTTTATTTATGTGCAATGTTTAACATATCGTTAGTGTATTTTAAATTTGTATTGTTGTTTTAATTGTGAATTATATTTAAGACGTCATTTTTCATTTAAATTGTATTTTTAATTTTTTGGCTTTGATATGTTTATAACGCTTTCCGACTTACGACATATATCGATAGCCCGACGATCTACTCAACAGTAGAAAAATTGTTAACTTTAACTCTTGAAGTAACGTTTACCTCATATTTTAATACGTAGTGTTTGGTATCGTAATTGCACTTGATAATATGAGTTCATTCATAATATGTGTGTGTGTGCGTATGTGAAGCATTGCTTAGTGTTCCAAGTTTATAGTATTTATTTTATTGTATTATTTTCTTTCATTCTGAGAAATTAGATTTTTTTATTTATTAATGCGTAGAATTCTAGCATGACTACACAGAATATGGCGTGATTTAGGAATTTTAGAAACTGATATGAAAGCTGTGTAATGATGTTCATATGCAATTAAAAATATTCTTCTTTTTTTATTAATGTAAAGTTTAAAATTTTTAGAAATAATGAAAATTGTCTAATTATTGGTATGCAAGGAATTATGTCGTTACGTAGCAAGAAGGTAATTTGTAAAAATGATAAAATTGAAATGTTATACAATATGAATTTAAATTTAAAGAAAAAGTATTATTTTATTTGTATAAATAAAAAAATTAATAAAAATAATAATAATAATTTAATAAAAATCTTTGAAAATATTGAAGCTCAACAAGTATTAGAGACTGCGACTTTGTTTATCGTTTTAATAATTGGTAGAATTCGCTCACTGTATCATGGTAATTTTAAATATAAACAATTTATTATACTTATTATCAGTAACGCCTAAGCTTAAATGTTATAAATGTAAATTGAAAGTAAAGAATTTGATATTAATTTACAATAATAAACAATTTATTATTGTTATTTTTAAGAGAAAATAGAAAGTACACGTAGTGTAAATGCGAGACTACATTGTGACGTCATAAGCTAAGTCCCACCCATTTATGGACGTCACACAGCTCCTCCTACTGAACTTTGTTGATGCAGCCTATTCTGCGCTTTTACCGAGAAATTTTAGGCCACCATCAGCTTCGTAAATTAGAAACAAAAAATGTAAATAATAATAATAATAAAAAGTAACTAAAATAAGATTTTTCTTTGTTGACTTAAGTAGGAATTGACTTCAAAACTTTTTTTTATATTACTACTTTTAAAGAAGGTGGACATCGAACTCTTCCAGGACCCAGAAAACACAGTTTGGTGACGATCGTAGTAGTTTGGTGACGTAGTAGTTTGGTGATCGTAGTAGTTTGGTGACAGTAGACAGTTTGGTGACGATCGCTACAGTAGTGACTGTGTATTAGCGAACAAACAAACACACAGACTTTATATATATATAGTTAGATTATTGTTATTTTTCCTTTAGTTACCATATGGGTTTTTAACTTAAACCCATATGGTAACTAAAGTCATAACCTCTTTTTGAGTTTTGTATATTGCCGTTGGATGAACAGTGAATTTGAATAAACGGTTGACGTCATCCCTTGTATTACTTCAATAAATCGGAGCTCTGTTATTTCAAAATCTTTGAAAGGCAGACTAGTAATTCAGAAGTAAGTGATCATAAATTTTTATCCCGCCATAAAACAGTTTTACAGATGCAAAAAATGCATCTACTTTATTTATATTAATAATAAAAATACTTAGCATTGAGAATTATTAACTTTTGTCTTCAATTATATATTTCGTTCCTCACAGAGAAAATTCTTTTGTAGTCTGTAAGACTCAGAATGCGAAGATCGCCACCTAATAGGTTTTAAGAATCATTTTAGAGCGCCTGACAGCGATCGATCTGTAAAACACCAAAAAAAGAACAGTTCAAATTACCTAACAAAGATTCCTTGTCTCGGTAGTATATGTTTGAGAGATTGGACGTGTGTCGTTTCGCTCCTGTTTTTTCGAGATTTTCTATTGGAAATTCTGCCGCCGAAAGTGCGCCGTTGGTTTTAAAGTGTGTATGAATATCTGCTGCATGCGTGGATACTTTGTTTATGTGTGTGTGACCATTTTTTACGGAGATATAAGTGTTTTAGTGCAATAACAAAGGGTTATAGGCTGCTGCAATTTCAGCGGACTTCTGTTGACTTACCTCGCCGCCTCCCCTACGGAAGGTTCCCGCCGGCCAAACACGTGGCACAGAGGTAGGCTTAACTTTTTGCTTGAAATTTTCTAAGTCCAGAGATTAGACAATTGTTTTCAAAAATCCATAACTCTTCAAATTTTAGTGATTTTCATACCGGGTTTTGTTCAAAATGTGTTAAATTTTAAGTTCTATCTTTTTGTGTTACTTAATATAATCTTGTATTGATATTTAACGAGATAGGATATAATAGCTATGTTTTTATGCACTTTTGTTGCTAAATTTCACCCTGTTTTTAAATAGGCTTAACTGTATTTTCAAATGTTTTTGCTCCAAAGGGTTTGTCCTTTTGGCAGTTGTTTTTCGCGAAATTTTTAACATTGTCGAGAAGTTGAACTTTTTGTCGAGATCCAGTTCTCGTCATTAGACTATTGTCGAATCTCACTCGACAAGTGTTCGGTTTTCGTTTTTTGACATTTGTATTGATTAAAATAGTATTTTAAGTATATTTCTTGATCTCTCAACTGTCTTATAATATTCCTTAAGCATTGTTTCACTTTATTTTATGGTTTTTTTTATGTAATTTAATTAATTTTACTGGACTTAGTTGTTTCATATTGTGAAGATTGAAATCTATAATCTCTGCCTATATTTAGTATCTTGCTATTATAACTGCTGATAATATACCTCGATATGTATTTGAGTCAGTTATAATTTTAGTCATTCTGCTGTCTAAACATTACTTTGCGTATATTGATTAGTTATACAGGAATTTTGCTTGTATTATTCTCTGTTATCACGTGTCACATAGACATTTTAATTTGATCGTTCTTAGTGACTTTTGGACATTGCACTTTTAGTCTATGTTTTATTACTGCTCTTTACTACTTTATAATGTCCCGTAAATCTGTTTTAACAACTGCCAGAGAAACATCACAGGGGGCTACTAGCACACCCGATTTGTTAGACTCTGACTTACCTTATGCGGATAAAATTAGACTACTCTGTGCTGATATACGCAAAGTAGCTACCACCAGCAGAGGTGGCAGAATCCTCTTATCTTCGGACCTTCGAGAGCATCTGTTACAATCTCTGACAACTTTGCAAACTTTGACCTTACAGGGGCCTGAGGGCTTACCTATTCCAGAATTGGTGGACGCTGAAGTCAATACATATACCATACTTTGCTGTGAAGCGGTTCGACAACATTCTTTCCAGTCACCTGTTCTCCCATCTACAGCTGATCAGGCTTTGGCTCCTGCTCCATCTTTTGCGGATATTGTTCGACGACCTAAAAAGCCTAGCCTTATTATTCGTCCTAAAGCTGACACTACTAGTGATACGCTTAAAGAACAGCTTAATACCAAAGTTCCGCTCTCACAACTTAAAGTTGGAATTGATCGTATTACTAAAATAAATAACGGAGGTTTGGAGGTCTTCTGTCAAACCCCTGATGATGTTGCGACACTCGAACAAGAACTGACGCGCTCTGATGTACCAGCAGATGTCAGTAGACCAATCAGACGAAAACCAAGAATTGCTATCCATGACTTGCCGGAATCAATCACACCGCAAACAGTACTTTCAGAACTCAGAGGAGCCACGGGATTGCCAGAAACAGCATTCACGATGCGATTCCGTCTCAAGGAGCGACGGAAGGGATACATTAAATGGATTGTTGAATGTGACTCCCCAGGTTTTGCTGCGGTCATGCGTCGGCGAAAAATTTTCGTCGGCTGGCAAGCTCACAGAGCCACTGAATTTATTGGAATTAAAAGATGTTACTCCTGTCAGCAATATGGCCATGTGCAAACAGAATGCAAGAGTAAGCGAAAATACTGCTCCTACTGTGCAGGAGATCACGGGCTCAAAGATTGCACAGCTCAAACACCTGAATGTATCAACTGTGGCGAAGCCAATAATCGTTACGGTACCAGATATGACTTCGCCCATCCCGCCTACCACCCCGATTGTCCAGAGTATCAACGTCGCGTCCAGCTCGTCAGGGCAAACACAGACTACTAACTTCAATCCTTATAGTCTAGCATCAGGTAACTTAGTATCTGATTCTTCATTGGATCATATACAAAAATATCTCAATACCACTCTTCTGCAACGAACTTTACCGACGGAATGTCTACAAATAAACCTTCAACATGCTCGAGCTGCGACGGCACAGACTGTAGAATATGCTACTTCTGAGCATATTGACTTCATCTTAATCCAGGAGCTGTATTGTCTAAATGGTAAGGCGGTTGGCTTTCCACTGCACTGGACACTATATCAAAAGGAAGATCCTTTACTTCCACCCCGTGCAATTATTGTCAATTGTAATCCTTCCTGGTCTCCTTTACTTGTCACTGCGCAGCGAGATATTGTTGCTGTTCTTCTGGAAGTTCATCATCTGACAGTCCTCCTGGTTTCCATTTATTCCTCACCGTCTTCAGAAATCGAACCTGTGCTCTCTGCGATGCAAGATTTACTGACCTCAATTCAAATTCCGAATTTGCTCTTTTCTGGTGATTTTAATGCTCATAATGTTTCGTGGGGATATGCTACTACGGACGTAAAGGGTAGACTTCTGGAAGATTTTATATCCAGTTTTAATCTCGTGAAACATAATTCACATGATGCTCCTCCGACTTTTGATCGTCAACATTCACATGGCTGGCCAGATTTGACTTTGTCTACTTTGCCTATGGCCTCTCTTCTTCAAGATTGGCGAGTAATTGAGGACCATAACTATATACGTTTTTCACTCACGGGAACTACAGCTACCTCCATCATACGGCGTTATAATTTACCTGACCGAAAGGTCAGACAGTTTACTGCAGCCATTCAAGCCAATTTGGCCTCTTATCATTCTCGTCTTCAATCTCTGCATTCTCGTGAAGATCTACAAAATTTTACTAGTGATCTTATGGCTACCATTCGAATAGTATGTGATAGTGTTTTGCCTATTCGTACCACTAAGAAGTTATGTACATTAAATTGGTGGAATGCTTAGCTTCGTACTCTACAACAAAAATGTAGAGCTCTTCGACGTCGGCTAAAGCAAGAGCGTCGAAATAATATCAGCTCCAATACTCTGCTTCTTTACCGACAGGAAAGAGCATGTTACAAACAAATGATTATACGTGCCAAATTAACTAGCTGGCTCAAATTTTGTTCTGAGACAACATCTGTTTATGGTATTCATCATAAGTTTGCGAACGACAAGCTGTTTAAGCCAGCAACTTTCCATCTTTTACCTACAGTTAGTCCTAATAGTCAGCTGACTGAATCAACTCTATCAGAAGTCCTTGACACGGTTTTTTCTACAGATGATAATTCAACTGATTCCTCCTTTCACCAGACTATTCGAAATCAAACTTCTAGTCTTCAAACACCAGACGATGTTATTTTTACTACTCAAGAAATTCGGCAAGTCTTACGCCAACTCCCTAATAAGCGCGCACCGGGTCCAGATGGTGTTGACTATCGTATTGTCAAATTGATTATTAGCACCAATCTCAGTCTCTTCCAAAGCCTGTTTAATAAGCTATTCAATAGTGGAACTTTTCCTTAATGTTTTAAAATTGACCAGGTGATCTTATTTTTAAAGAAACACCGTGATGCAGCCCGAGCCGATTCTTATCGCCCTATTTATTTGTTGTCAGCTTTTGGCAAAGCTTTTGAAAAACTTCTTATGGGACGATTGAGATTTCATTTGCACTCAACAAATTATCTGTGTCCTTTTCAATACGGTTTTCTCACCAAAAGATCAACACTGCATGCTTTAAAGGAAGTTCAAGATACCATCCTGCGCAATAAGTTCTCCGGCCACCACACAGCGTTTATCTCAGTGGATTTAAAGAGCGCCTTCGATACGCTGTGGTGGCCGGCAGTTCTATATGCATTAAGAGATGCCAATTGCCCCGCAATTTATATAATACTCTTGAACATTATCTGTCCGATCGACATTTGATCATTTCCTATAATGGAGGCCTGGTACATAGATATCAGACTCGGGGGTGCCCGCAGGGTTCATGTGCGAGCTCCTTTCTCTGTAATGTGACATACAATCTTATCCTTAAGCAGCCATGGCCTGAGCATACAACTGTGGTTACTTATGCCGATGATACCGCGTTCATAGTGCGAGGTAGGACTCGTGATCAACTTGAAGCAAACTCACAGGAGACCTGTTCTTTGTTTCAGACTAGATGTGAAGATTTTAAATTGCAAATCTCTGAAAAAAAATCGCAAATTCTGATCATTTCTAAGAAGGGTGGTTCTGTGACTCGTCAGCTGAGAATAACCATAAATGGCAAGCGTCTTTGTATTAAACGTAACTTAAATACCTTGGAATTATTTTCGACGACAAACTCAATTGGATTCCCCATGTGTTAGATCTCAAGAAGCGTACTGCTGTGATTGCTCAACGCCTTAAACTTATGAAGGGAATCCACTGGGGCTTAAATCCACATCTTCTTAAAGTTTTATATGCAACAGTAACTGAAAAGATTGTTTCATATGGTGCTGCAATTTGGGCAGCACCAGTGCAAGGACGCAAAGTCCGACATTTAAATAGTATACAGAGACCATTTCTCTTAAATATCACTCGTGCCTTCCGCATATCACCAACTAACGCCCTTGCAGTTGCAGCTGGAGTCTTGCCTTTACCTATTGCTGTTGAAAAGGACGCAACTTATCAGTTGATTAGACAACTTGGCTGTTCAGTTCCGTTTGGAGATCACTCTTTCTCCTCCCATGATTACGAAGCAGCAATAAACAGAGAAGATCAACACCCCTCTTTCTATGGAACGGGAGTTAAAGTTAATCTCAAACCGAGTCATCAAGTTTCTCATGCTGATCTGGTCTTTTATACTGATGGCTCTAAATTGGAAGATCAGGTTGGCTGTGCATATATAGCCATACTGCAAGATCAGACAACTCTTCACCAGTGGAAATGTCATCTGTCTTCTTTTAACAGCGTCTTCCAGAGTGAGGCTATTGCTATTCGACAAGCCATACAAACAATCATTAATCATCGATATTCACATTCCTGTGTTCTTACCGATAGTCTCTCCACATTGTATGCCATTTTAAATCCTCTGCATTCATCCCCCATTATTGTGGACATTCAAACTAGCTTGTCTCGACATAAAAATCTACACATTTGTTTAGAATGGACAAAAGCTCATGTGGGGAACTACGGTAATGAAACTGTCGATAGGCTTGCTAAAGAAGCAGCACAGAATCACGAGATAACACAGACCTTGACGGTTTCACGCCCACTATCTAAACTAAAGCGTCACTTACTTCTCACAGCCATCTCCTTGTGGCAAAATGCATGGAGTTCGGAGGAAACTGGTCGCCGAGCATTTGCCCATGTCCCTAAAGTAGATTTAGACCGATTAATCATGCCACCATAGCTGATCTTCTACATTACGGGTCACGGGCCTTTTCCCTTATATTTCGAGAGACATGGACTCTCTTCCTCAGCACTCTGTAGTTGTGGACAACTGGGCAATCCAGAACACTATCTAATCGATTGTCCACTTACTACTGAATTTCATATTCCTTTTCCACCAACGGATAGGACTGCCTTTAGTCGTTTTTTGATTAAGCAACGGCATCAAGTCAAAAAGATAGTCCGTTTAATCGACAAACTGATGAATCTGGGACTTGATCTTTGTGCCTTATAATATCGACATATGATTCAATTTCTTCAACTGCTTGTATATATTATAACCCATCTACTTTTATGCTTTGAAGTATTTGTAACCATTGTAATCCATCTGTTATAAGTCGCTGTGTATAGCAGCAGTCAAATATTTGTATATTCTCTCTCAGCATCTTTTTCTAAGTGCAATCAGGTAATATTGTCTATAACAGCTGTCCCTGCACCTATGGTACATTTAATACCAGGTGCTGTTTAGTATCTGTATATCTTGCATTTGCCTATTTACCGATGAATAATAATGTTATCTTTTGCATATGCACATTTATTATCAAGTGCTGTTAAATATCTGTATATATTGAATTTGCATATTTATCTGTTGCATATGTATTGTCCTAATAGTCTCTTTGTTGTCCATAGCAGCTATCAATGTACTTATGGTACATTTATTACCAGGTGCTGTTAAATATCTGAATATATTGAATTCGCATCTTTATCTGTTGCATGTGTCCCGTCCTAATAATCTCTTTGCTGTCCATAGCAGCTATCAATGTACTTATGGTATATTTTTTACCAGGTGCTGTTAAATATCTGAATATATTAAATCTGCATATTTACCTATGAATAATAATGTTATTGTCTTTATTTTTATCTTTTGCTCATGTATTATCATACATATAACTGTCTGTATTCCCTCATAATGCACTATGATAATATCTACATTGAACATATTTTGCGTTTTTCACTGTATAATAGTATATAATATCTTGGCATATGTAGTTGTGCATATAATTATGATACATTGTTTGCCAGTTGCTGTTAAACATCGGTATACCATATACTTGCATATTTGGCTATACATTATACTGTTACTGTCTTCTTTTCATCAATTGCCCATGTAATATCATACATTTAATTCTCTGTGTAATAATAACACTGAATGTATTGGGGTCGCTAGAGATTTTCATTGTATAATATATTCAACCATTATCCATTGTTTTAAATATATCCATTGTATTAATACCATTGAATGTATTTTGTGTTTTTCACGATATAATATATGTTCATAATTTGTGGCATACTTAAGGATCACAGGTGTCATGACAATTTTAAATGTATATTTATGTTATCAACACTGAATGTATTTTATATTTTTATTGTATAGTATTGTATAGTATCTACTGTATCGTATCGTATTGTGGTATTGTTTAATATTGTATAGTATCTTATATCAGTTGGCTTTATACAGGTTAAATATGTTAATTTTTATTCATTATAATCGTTTAATTAGCTTTTGTATTGTATTGTATTGTACTGTAGTATTGTATGGTATCTTATATTAGTTATCTTTTATGCAGGTAACTGCATCAATTTATTTGCTGCATTAGGTTCACTGGTGTCATGACAATTTTAAATGTATTTTTATGTTACCAACACTGAATGTATTTTGTATTTTCATCACTAGTGTCATGACAATTTTAAATGTATTTTTGTGTCACCAACACTGAATGTATTTTGTATTCTCATTGTATAGTATTGTATAGCATCTACTGTATCGTATTGTATTGTGGTATTGTATCTACTGTATCGTATTGTATTGTGGTATTGTATAGTATTGTATAGTATCTTATATCAGTTGGCTTTTAGTACAGGTTAAATATGTTAATTTTTTTTTTGTATTGTATTGTATTGTAATATTGTATAGTATTATATGGTATCCTATATTCGTTAACTTTTATGCAGGCTAAATATGTTATTTTTATTCCTCATAATCGTATAATTAGCCTTATTGCATGTTTTTCCCACAATACCACGTGATCAATTGTATTGTATCGCTATTGCATTCTGTTACTAAGTTTGGTACGAATCCTGTACCATAATTGGTAGTAACCAATGTATCGACCTTTGTATATCTTAAACACAGTTGCATGCTAAATATATTTTGTATAACATATTCCTTTTTCCTAACTATTGCTGTACTATAGGGATTGAATGCGTACCGAGATCAAATTATATTGTACGCTACCTACTTCTTCTGTATCACATCACTACCTGCGATATTGTAACATTACTTTGTCATAGCGAATATCTAGTTTATTACACTGACTTTCAATATGTTGTTTTGTCAAATATATGTACTTGGCTATGCAATATACCCCGATCCAGTTGTTAGTCTTCTGAATTAAGTCGAATTCTGAATGCTTTACGCATTTCCCATGTATCAGTACTTCCAGTCACACACTGATGGCTATTGTATTCTTTTATTTTTATTTCTTTTGGTATATCCTCTGTGTATTGCTGTAATCATTTACATTCATTATGTCACTATGTTCTCTATTTTTATGTTATATTGTCATTAAGTCTAATTCTGTCTATATTTTACTCATTGTATATTATTGGGCTGCCCAACATCAGACTGTACTTTAGCTTATGTATATTCTGTATTTGTGTGTATTACACCTTTGTAAAATTTTTGCTTATTGTCAAAACTCGCCCTTTTTGGGCCCTGCATGCTTTTGTTATTTTATTTAATAAATGTGGGGCCTGGGCGGTTGTTGGGACTGTCTTGGTTTTGGTCTGTTGGACTGCCCCCGGGTTGAATTTGGCTCTGGGTTTGGGCGCTCTTTAGGCTCTAGATATAGGTGGACGTGGTGCTATACCGATTAACCTTTTGGTAAAGGGACAGTGCCCACGTCCTCCGTTGCTTATAGCTTAACAAAGATTCCAGAAAATGGAATTCACTGCATGGGAGTTTTCGAAGATTTCCCTTTGAATAACATGAACTAAATGCCAGTTTTTCTTAAAACGTCTTCCATAAAGGTATTTCTTCCCTTAAGATGGTAGCAGTCAAGTGTTTTATTGTAATCCACTAATGCAGGGTTTCTTAAACTTTTTTTCAGTCGCGATTCCCTTTTGTCACTGAGATTTTTTCGCAACCCTCCAGGACCCCATAATTTTTACAAAAATTTTATGGGATCCCATAAGTATTGCGCAAGTCCGACACACCCGTGAGTGAAACTGTCAATTTTTTCACTTGTACTGTAATATACTATCGCAGATTTAGGTCATTAACTTTAATTTCTAATTTTAAGACATAGAAAAATGTGAAAATTTTAAATAATTAAAAGACGAAATGACAGCGTCACGTGCAAAGCAAGGAAACTGAACCTATATTACAAAAAGAATGCGTCGAAACGTTTTCATTTTTTTTTTTTTTTTTTTTTTTTTTTTTTTTTTTTTTGTCTGTATCGTCCTATTTTTATATATTTTCAGACACACTGTGTAAATATATTTGGTAACTGTAAAATATTATAATAAGTTAACGAAATATCAAAACTGCTAAAATTTTTTCAAAAATTTAAACCCCCTGCTGCAGGTCACGCGACCCCCTTGGGGATCGCAACCCACAGTTTAAGAAATGCTGCACTAATGTAATCCAGTTTGGCAATTTGTAACTATACCTGAATTATTGGAATTTTCAACATAAACAGGAATAGACAGAACATCGAATAATGCAGAATTGTTTAAAAGCGCTTGTTAAATTAGCCAGCTCACAACAAGAAAAGATAGTACTGTAAAGATATTAGGTATTTTTTAAAAGCAAGAGAGATCGAAAATGAGCAACGCTCTAGCCGGGAATAGAACTAAGAAAGCATGCTAAGAAGGCGGGAGAAATACCTTATAGTACACGCTCGGTGCTATAAAAGACGGCGTAATCTAGTTAAAATTACTTAACAAAGAGACTCAGTTTTATGGTGGTGACCGTTTAATAGTTGCAGTCACCATTTTTTAGGTTATATTATTTTAGATAACTTTGCACGGAGGACAAAGTGGAGGGTCTGCCTGTTCTCCTGCGATAAAGAAAATTCAGTAACAAGTACCTCTTCGAGATTGTTCGAGAAGATCAAGTTGTTCACGACTTCAAAGTGTCGGAGCGAAACTGCAAGGGTCATTATTATTTATCGGAAATTGACGCACATGGTTAATTTTATCATTTCACTATTCGTTTGCTTAGTTAATTATAGCTAAGCACTTAAGGGTTCTCTACCTAAGAGCAGGAATACCTTCGTAAAAGGCTTTCCTTGAGATACTCAGTTATATTCCCCTTACACATGGAAAAATCCATAAAATCTCCCATGCAGCCAACCCTAATCATTAGAATTCAAACCCAAGTTGAAATACCAATGTTACTATTATAATGTTCTTTGCTGTGGTATTGCAATTAATGAAAGATGTTTCTAATGTCAGTATATGCGTTTATTATCATCTTTTATTTCCTTACTAGCTCTTGCATTTATTACTGTAATTCAAGTAATTAACTTGCTTATTAGACATTCTCTACTTGATCTTGTAATATGTAGTTCTGTTTCTCTGTTTTTCTTTACCTGTTGGCTACTATTTGAGCTCGAAAAATGAAACTTAGTAACTGTCATCCTTTTAAACGAGTGGACTTGATACATGTCTTCTTCAGAAAATGTGAAATAGTGTCCAAAGAAAGAAGAAAGCTCCTTTCGTTTTACCAAGGTTGTTAAATGTCTCGCGCAGATGAATCCTTTTCCTCCTTCATTCGTGGAGTTGGGTTATACTCAAATAACTGTTGCAATTCGCTGAAGATTGCAATAAAGACCGTAAACCTCATTTGGCGTCATTATCGCTTTTAACAAATATGCTAAACTTCAAAACGATCCAATATGTAAATTCACGTATATCTTCGGAAATTTTGAATAAAAAGCTGTAATGTTTTACGAGTGTGACTAAAAAGAGATGACGGTAAAAATTTTATAGGTTATAATTGAAAATTTATTTCGAAAATTAACAATTTCTGAAGAAAATGCAAATTTTAAAATAAATCAGAACAAATTTACGAATTTTGTTTGGATTAAATCTAAATTTCAAATTATGAAAAAGTGAAATTAAGGAAGTTTAATTTAATATATGGCAAATTCGATTAGCGTTACGAGGTTTGATACGATTGCTAATTTTAAAAACATTGCTGTTGCATTTTTATAAAACTTGGCACTTCGATATAATTTAAAGTGTACAATCGAAAAAAATTGGCGTGTCATTTATGGAAAAGTTCAAATTTGTATTAAAAGACGTTCGTTGGAATAATGCTACATATAAATCCAGCATGCGTCCTAAGTAGAAATTCTGAGACATGAAATACCCAAGTTGAATTTAGTTAATCGGCCAAGTAAAAAGAAAGATAGAGAACTCCGACCCCCATTCCCCCCCCTGGTAACACTGGAGTACGCTATCTCCAGTTAAACGAAAATCATGGTTAATAGGAGGAAAGTTATTAAAAAAAAAAGGAAAGAGGTATAACTCATATTGTATTTAAAAGAACAATACTATCAACAATTTAAATATACTTACAAGCTGTTTAAGAGAGGCTGGCTGTTAATTTACATTAAGTGCTTCAAATCAATCAGCGTTCAAAACAGAAAGAACATTTTGCAAATAACGTAAAATTGACGTCATTAGAAAGGAAAAAACTAATTTAAAAATGGCATTAAAGAACAGTTTCTACAAGAAAGCTAGAAATATGTCATCGAATTTAAGAGCACGTAAAAAAGTTGGCCAGAACATTTTGCTTTTTGACAAAGTTCATTGGCATGCACCATCCACTGCTACCATTACTCACCTCCCCCAAGTTTTCGTAGATATTTTCACTTTACGCTGATCGTTTGTGACAGTAATTTTTTTATCGTTCCCCAAAGAACTAACTTTTTTTAAGACTTTTTTTAACTTTTCTTATCTGTAACCCGGTTAATGCGGCCCCGGTTAATCAGTGGTTGGGTGTAATGCTATAAAGAGACGTTGCAGTTATATGTGAAGCATAAAATATTGGTCTGAATCTTTGTTCAAGGCTCTGGTTACTATTTTCTGAATCGCTTCATCGTTACTAAAATATAATTCTAGCCTTCTGTTGGAATGTGAAGTTTGTGTACACTTTAGGTACTTCACAAAATATCGTCAGGGTAGTGAACCCGATTTTACGTGCACGTCATCTCTCCATCAATTATAATTAATCCACTAACCCATCTTTCCAATTAGCCCCGAGAGGAGAGATAATAATACCTCCGGGGGGAACTCCATCATAAATGGTCGTCCGAATCTAGTGACGCGGAACGCAAAAAAATTGTGCCGACGTTGCAATATTCTTTTCCTATATGCAGATTAGCGGTTGAAGACTCATTTGCTGTCCTTAATGTCATTTTCTTGCTGTTATTTACGATCCTATTTGTATCTTAATCGTCGTGTTTTGAGAGAAGGGCATAGATTCGCGTTGGTTTTTTGTACGTATCCGTTCGATATAGATCATAAAAACTAATTATCTTAATCATTCTAGTCCATTTCTAATACTCGAAGGAACTAGACTAGGTCTAACAACTACAACTGACAGTTTTTCTCTGCACGATGAGTTTTTACATGTGCATACACCAAGGATATATTCGCTTGCACTAATCGTGCAATTATTGATTCAGTTACCCAATGACAGTTACAATTCAATTATTGGTAGTATGATCAGTCCAAGTGTGTTGTACAGTAAGCTATATTTCCTTGCACAGGTGGCCCAATTATTAACAGTTAGTTACCTTCTACATGATCAGTACATGCGTACTCTGCAAGAGTAAACTCGCTTGCATTTACCGTTCAGTTATTAACAGTTACTCTCCGCACAATTAATACGAGTGTTACAGCCAGGATATATATTCTTTTGCAGTGATTGTGCAGCTGACGATAATTGTGTCCAGTTGCTTGCGGCGAACATGTGACCGTAAAAGACTGTCGATGCAACTTCCTCATCGTGATAACCGTAAAATGATCAAATAGTGACCTTATGCAACTGGGAACTTCTATGAACACTAGAATGGATACTGCACAGATAGACATTAGCATATTCCCGACAATTGTTACTGATATACAATAAACATTATAAAAAGAATTTTTCATAATGATGTATGGGTAAGAAGGTTACTGAACACATGGTCAGCTGCACACAATCATCATAGGCATATACGATATGCACTGGTATAAAATCGACACAGCATAAAATCGGATATTGGCATGCATCTGACACTGGGATAGCTTAGTTAAGGACCATACGCATACCGACCACCACATAATCAGGAGAAAACGAATTTGACAAAATTATTATTTTTAGAGTAACTATACGGGACTGACACAGAGAATCGATTCGGCATAGGACTGAAACCAATTGTTGAGCTGTCGTATGGACTGTTTGCTCGCAGAAAGAGGTTGTTAATCCCGTGCCGAATTCCCTGTAATGGAATTTTTCTTAAATTGAATACAATAGCGCACATAAGGGCTATCTGCTTAAAAAAAGGGCCTGCCAGCGGCCGAGCGGTAAAGTCGCTGAACACTGGTAGTTCGGTCCGAGGTTCGAATCCCGCGAACGGGCTGGCTGCATGGGCGTTTTCGTGGTTTTCTCCATGTGTAACGTGTATACGAGCCAGTTTCCCTTAGAAAGTCCTCCACGACGGCATCCCTCCCCTTAGGCAGATAGCCCTCGAGGCTTTGCCATAATCTCTCTCTCTCTCTCTCACGTCTGCTTAAAAAAAGACTACCTTCGAGGAGAGCTTCTTGAAGGAAACTTAAACGCTTTCATGGTTATATACGGGAGAAGGAGAACAAAACAATCCATCTCGTTTGTCGGCATATGAGGCTGTGTCAAATTACCAGTGTTAAATTATCATATCTAGATCGTGAACTGGTGGGCGGCAACAGATAGTACACATTAAAATAAGTAGTAGTTAGATGTTTCTGTCGCTACTGCACCCCCCTGGGATCGATGGGGTTATCTTCTTGTGGGCTGGTTAGGATATGTACCTAGGAAGCCTCGCCATCGAGTGAATATCCCACCTTGGGAAAATTCACGGATTCAGCTTCTTGATGTTTTCAAACATCACGTGAAGGCAAGCACTAACGAGATCGTTTACAGACAACTCTTCGCTGATATATTCGCTGATAGACACAAATATAGCAGTTATCATCCGATATACACAGATGCATCAAAGTCAAATGATCATGTCGGGATGGCATTTGTATTCGAAGATTACATAGAGGGCAGATGCCTGCCTGCACCATGCTTTCTCAGTTCTAACATCTGAACTAACTGCAATATATTATGGACTTCTGTACATCTTAAAACTCTGCCACAAAAAATTTATAGTTTATACAGACTCGAATAGTGCTCTTAAAACTTTGGAAGCTTTTCCCAACACTCAAAATCCTGTTGTAGTGGATGTTCTGAAAATTCATTTATAAACTTAAAGATTCGAGGATATGAAATCCTGTACTGCTGGGTTCCCGGGCACACGGGAATAAAGGGAAACGAGCTTGCAGACATCGCGGCAAAATCTGCTGTTGAACTGTCCATTCGCCTTATCCCTTTTAGAGACATCTGCTGTGTCATCAAGGGGAAGATCCAAAAAAATGGCAGCAAATTTGGGACGTTCAGCTTAACAACAAGTTGAGAAATGTAAAGCCCAGAATCGAACATTGGGATTTTGCTGAAAATCGTAAGGAGGAAGTTCTTTTGACTCGCCTCAGAATTGGTCACACTAGAGCAGTGGGGGTGCGGGAGAAGCCCCTATCTAACCAATAAATTTATTAAATATCATTTATTAAATTTCTTATAATCGTAAATTATTTGAAATCTGCAATAGTGTCCCCAATACTGAAGCTCATAAAAATTGGTAGCACCTAGCTCACTTATCGGCAAAAGACACAGGAAAGAGCCGGTGCCGATGGGCGCATACACTACGCTACGAAAAGGCATGAAACGCTACAAACGAACGCGAACAGGCAGCTAGGTGACGGCGAAAAGAAAAAAACTTTGTGGGAATACAAGCGTGTCCTTCGAGAAACCGCAATAGCCAGGAAGCTACGATACAAGCGGAGAACGTTATTCCAGCTTGGCGCATGCGCTGAGTTCAACATGTGCTACTCCAATGAAATCTACGGATTCACAGATTTGTATCTACATCTACTGCGCCTGTGTTAGGTTGAGTCAACTATTGTGTCTGCGACATGTGTATTGTGTATTCTGAGTTGTCCAGAAACCTCTTGAGACTAATACATTCTTAATTGCTCGTTCAAGTCGAAAGAATTCAGTGATATTACAAACGTAAGAACATTATATATATTATATTACATTATTTCTAAATAATTAAATCGATTATAGTGAACCCCACTATGTCAAAAAAAAAAAAAAAAAAAAAAAAAAAAAAAACGACAATGGAACGATAAATATGCCGGTTATGGATTTACCTGCACAACCGAAAAAGATGGCATGCAACGACCGCAATGCATCTCGTGTTCCAAAATATTTTCAAACAGCAATCTCAAACCATCAAAGTTATTAGAGTATTTCAACAATGTGCATGGTGGCGAAAAAGCGCATAGCATGAACAGCTTGAAGTTAAAGAAGGCTCGGTTTGATACCAGTGGAACTATCCTAAAATTGTGCGGATCAGCAATTCAAACACCTTTATTAGAAGCGTCATATCAAGTGGCATATTTATGTGCAAAAAAAAGAAACCTCACACGATCGCTGAAAAGTTGATTAAACCTTCTGCTTTAATTATCGCTAAAACAGTTTTAGATTCGGAAGCACATAAAAAAATCCAACAGATTCCATTATCGAATGATATTATACGATCGCGAATACAAGATCTCAGTGAAGATATTTGAATGCAAGTAATTAAAGACATAAAAATCAGTCCACTAAAAATAAGCATGCAACTGCATGAGTTAACTGATGTTGATAATTGTAGCCAACTTTTGGTATTTGTCAGGTATGTGAAGGAAAGAGAGGTGATAGAAGGTTAGGTTAGGTTAGGTTATTTTATTACGGCAAAGCCTCGAGGGCCTAAGGGGAGGGATGCCTTCGTGGAGGACTTTCTAAGGGAAACTGGCTCGTACAAACGTTACACATGGGGAAAACCACGAAAACATACATGCAGCCAGCCGTTCGCGGGATTCGAACCTCGGACCGAACTACCAGTGTTCAGCGACTTTACCGCTCGGCCGCTGGTGGGCGAGAGGTGATAGAAGAATTTCTATTTTGTGAGCCACTGGAGGTGAATACGAGAGGAATTGATATTTTCAATCGCATCAAAGATTTTTTTACTAAATATCAATTACCAATGAATGTGATTGGCTCAATATGCACTGATGGAGCCCCAGCATCACATATGAAAAGAGAATTACTGGAAGTTATAATAACGCATTGCATGTTGCATCGTCATGCACTTGCGTTGAAAGCATTGCCAGAAAGTTTAATACAACATCTAACTACAGCAGTAAATGTAGTAAAATACACCCGAGGGCGAGCGCTTAATCATCGCATTTTTCGTGCATTTTGCGAAGAAATCGGTGCTGATCATACCGTGCTCCTATATCACACCGAAATACGATGGTTATCTAAGGGTCGCATGCTTAACAGAGTTTTTGAATTGTGTGAAGAAATTATTCAATTACTGACTAGTCAAAACTGTTATTTAGTAAAAGATTTTGAGAGTAATGATGCAATGCTGAGGCTGGCCTACTTAGCAGACATATTCAGCCATTTAAATGAATTGAATCTATCAAGGCAAGGATTTGGTATAAATATAATAATATCTAGTGAAAAATTATCTTCATTTATCGCAAAATTAGAAATTTGGGTACGTGGAGTAGAAAAGGGGAATTTTACAAACTTTCCCTTGCTTGATTCTGTTATTGCAAAAAATGAAAAGAATACAATTATACCCGACATTGTAATACATTTGAGACGATTGAGGGAATCATTCAATGGACACTTTTCTACTGGAAATATTACCAAAACTCAGAGATGCATACTGGATCCATTTCTATTTGACTTAAATCTGATGGATGATAGTGTGATAGTGATCTGAAAAAAGATCAACTTATTGAAATGCAAGCAAGTGGACATGTTCAAATGGAATTCGAACAATTAGAATTGCAACAATTCTGGTGTTGACAGTTACAACGTTATCCAGAGTTGGCGAACGGAGCACTGCAGTTACTCTTATCCTTTGCTACCACCTACTTGTGCGAAATGGGATTTTCATCGCTTTTGCATATAAAATCTAAAGCGAGAAATCGCTTAAGTGAAAGTGATGACTTACGCGTATGTCTTTCAAAAAAGGAACCTCGCTTTGCCAGCATGATAATGAACAAACAACAACAGACTAGTCATTAATAAAAATAATATTGTTTTGTATTTATATAAAATGTACAATGTTTTTCAAAAAAATGTATTTTTCTAGACTAAAAAAATTAAAACACATTTTTCAATGGGGTGCGGGAGATATATTTTCAGATTCAATGGGGTGCGACTCGCTAGAAAGGTTAAGAAACACTGCACTAGAGTGACACATAACTATCTTTTAAAAGCTGAGAATGAGCCTGTTTGTTTAAATTGTAATGTTTGTTTATCTGTCCGTCATATTTTAATTGAGTGTCCATATTTTAATAGTCTTCGTCAGAAATATTTTAATAGCTGTGACTTGCCTCTCGACCGTTTAATCGGAAGAGAGGTCAATTGTAATTTATTTTATTATTTAAAAGAGACTGGCTTTTATTACCTAATGTAATTTGTTTTGACGATTGTGTCTTGGATTTTAATGTCTGCTTTTACCTTGTTTTTATATGACTGCATCCTCTGAATTTGTTACATTTGTCCACTTGTTTTTATTTATTGTATTTTAATTTCATAATTTTTGATCATCTCACCTTGCGTTTGGCGCGTCATAATCATCTTTGGTTTTACGCCAAAAACCCCACTCACTCACTCACTCATCGAGTGAATATAACCAGTCTTCACAGGACCAGAACCATTGTTTATCCGGTAGTAAGCTAAGGCTCGGCAGGGACCGTACTGGTGCTGTCTTGTCTATTCCTTGGTTGTGGGGACGTTACATATTTGATATTTACGGCTATCCTTGGGGAAACACCTCCGTCGGTAAACTCGAGGAGTTTGGTGTGATCTTTAATTGACTGCTTATGGTGAACAGACGGCGCCTGGTTGCCCTTATATTGTATATTACATACTCGGCTTTTCTGCCTTCCCGCTGCAGGCACTGAGGAGATCAATTCTTTCTTCGTTTTCAATGTGATCGATTTGGTGTCGCGGTTCGCCTTTGACTTGAGATTTTTAGTCTGCTGCTTAGGACTGGGGACCCGAGGCGTTAGCATCTTAGTGACATTATTCTTACTCCCAGGGAAGTGGATATAGTTGACGATTTCTGTTTGCAACTTTCAACGATGCTTTGTTCTGGCTCCCGGGTCGATTGATGGGATCGCGGTTCCTTGGATCACTTCTGGAGATGGAGCGGTAATCTTATAAAGGCTATCGAAGCATGACCGAGTCTGGAGCTTCATTTTCTAGCATTCATTCCACTACTGCACCATTACGTGTATGTAAATATGCTTCTGCAATGCTCTATGTACTCCTTAATTAACTTAATGTAATTGTGTTTTGCTGTATATACTTATTTGTCCTTTTCAGCTATTATTACTTACTAGTATATCAAATCTGCAGAAGTAATATCGTACGTGCTGTAGTAATATTCTCTCGTACGTGCTGTAGTGCTATAAGTTGGTAGCATGCCTAGTTAGCAGAAAAATCAATGTTTCGAATCCCAGAGAAGGCTCAGTTGATTTGTCATGTTCCCATTCATACATGGCAAACTTTTTTTTTTTTGACAAAAATAATTTTTTGACTTATTAAAAACGTACACAAAAACCATTTAAAAGTATTCTACAATAATTCTGGCACCATTCCCTTCTAGTATTCTTGCTTGAATTTAGAATGACAAAGTTCAAATGACTTCCTGGATCGGTGTCCTGGGACAAAAAGACTTTGCCGGTCCAAATCGCGATATCAGACACTTTCTGAATGGACGTGCTTTCTGTTTTACAATGGGTATATGAAATTTACTTCGTTATGGATTTAACTGCTATAGATATGCCGTTTGATATCAGAGAATTGCATAACTATGCACATATAACTTTCTACTAAATTAATGTTTCTACGGTGTAGTATTTTTGTCAATAATGTACACCTCAAAATTTGACGTTTGAAATACACCTGGACCAAGACAGTGTTCCAGGCCTTAGATACTGAGATACTGTGCTATAGGTAATTAAAATAGTATTGGGACATTTTGGCGGATATTCTAACGACATTGTTGATCAACACCTCTCCACTACAGGCAGAATGAAAAACTGGCGTGACTACTTACTTATTTAAAAAGAATGAAGGCTATTGAAAATGAAATGAAAACGCGCCATAAGTTCGTTAAATAACAACTTAATTTACGCTAGATATTTGGACGGATGGTTTAGTTTGGTTTATTTGATTACTGCAAAGTACTCGGGGGTTATCTGCCAAAGGGAAGGGATGCCTTTGTGGAGAGTTTTCTAAGAGAAGTGGGCCGTATACACGTTACTCATGGAGAAAACCATCAAAACGCCCATGCAGCCAGCCCGTTCGCCGGGATTCTAACTGGATCGAACTACCAGTGTTTAGCGACTGGACGAAGTCATGAATACTGCACGAAACGTCGGAACTCATTTACATATTAATCATGAAAGATAAGCTTCAGATTTCAATGTTTCAGAAAAAAAATTTTTTTTTTTTCTGTATATTTGCTAAGCCTTTTCCAACCGACCTAAAACTTAACCTGCGAACTCACAAACATAATGCATAAAGGTGCAGTCAGATAAAAAATTTATTTTATTGTGTTTTGATAAGTTGTTTGTACCTAAAATAAATTTTAGAGTTCTTGATAAAAAATTCCCTACTTATGACATCCGTCTTTGAAAGCATGTTATCTGATAATACATGCTAACCGTTTTCTGGTGTATTATATAAGAAATTTCCTGATAATTTATATTATTTTATAATATCTGTTAATCATTGATTATATCTAATGACAAAAGATATCTCGAAATTATTTGATAATATGTGATATTTGAGAATATTTTCTTTGGCGTATTGAAGTATACTAAACTTGAAAGAATCCACACTGCCCAGGCACAGTCCGCAGGTTTCTTCAAGTGCCAGGTTCTTGTATGTACTAAAAATTTCAAGAGAATGCCTAAATATATTCTTTGCAAAGGTTCATTGCCTATAAACTTAACAAAAGTAAATCAGTGTCAAAACAAGATAGGTTCAGTGTTCATATAAAAACACTAAGCAGAGAAGCAACAGTGACTCGTGTTGAAACCAAAGCACCAGCTATGACTGGTCAGCAATGGGAAAAAATGAAGCCAACGGAATTAGAATGGCTACAGACCTCACTTAAAAGATCTGTTTCCTCGTGTTATGTTTATTTTGTTATCTTATTTAAGATTTTGTTTGTACTTATTTATAATAAATAATCTGTCATTAAGATAGCAATCATTCCCGCAAGAAAGAATGATCGAAGTTTACCCTTTTTAAAGCAATTTTAACTGAAAACGAATTTGAAGCTTACAAGAAGACTTATTTTTCAAGCCGAATTCCGAATGTAAGTCTGTAAACTAAATATAGTTGGATAAATTTTATCGTTGTCATTGCTACAGTCCTTACTTGAAATATTGTTGTTTGGCCATCTATCTATCTACATTTTGAACTCTCGCCCGTTCATTGAAGAACATTTCGGGGAGACAATTTTGAACCCCGGGTAGAAGCTGACAAAACAGTTGACGGGCCATCCACTCAGTATATGCAGCCATGCTGAAGGCATGCGGGTTAACCCTACTCGATTAAGAAATTTTTTAATTTCGTAAAGGTCAACGATATTAATTCTTTGTTAAAACATGAAAAATAATACAGTAATGTAGTAAGGAAGGAAAGCTGTATCCAAGATGTACTGGTGGAAAGAAGACTTGATATAATCTTCTCCTTCTGTTGCTTTACAAATGTCGACAGGACTTGTAATAATATTCATTTGCTCATAAATACTTGCTGCCGAACTGCAAGCGCATTCTTTGTATTGTATAATAAATCTTTCACCGGAATTTTTGTTGCAGATCTTGGTAGATGCTTTGCTGTAATGGATGAAAGTAATGAACATTACCGAATATAATGCTGGTGTCTGCTATATGTGCTGTTGTTTCGAATCTACATTTTACACTTTTTCTGAGAATTCCTTGAAAATAAGTTGGACACTTTATAAGGTGTTTTCTTTTCCCTTTCTGGTTCCGTCTTAGTGTAACGAAGCGCACTCGGCGCGTGTTCGAGATATTCAGTTCGAGTCCAAGCGAGGGACTCGGACTGGCATTGCACATTTTTCACATCTCCTGCTTCAAAAATAACCTAATAATTCTACAAATGGCGCATGAGCTGAAAAGTGGTGGACAATAATTCGTCACCACCAGGATTTGGCGATTGGGTCCCCTAATTCTCAGTCGCCTTTTAAAAGGTGTGGGGGGGTATATAAGATATTTAATCTTCCTTCCAGCATGTCTTAGTGGTGTAATGGTAGCACACTCGACAGGTCCAGGTTTGAGCCCCGGTGAGGGCATGGTACATTTTTCACATTTCCTGCTTCAAAAATGATCTAACGACTCTACAACTTTCCATGATTTGTTGCTAATTGTGCTAGTATATTTTTTTATTATTCTTTTCACTGATACTTGTGGGGAGTAGTCGAAAGTTTATCTTCCAGTATATTCCTCATCACACCTCCTTTGCCATTTTATTAAGACTTTTCAGAAATTTTATTCTCAACTGTATGTCTTGAAACAGGAAGATGAATATCAATCACATTTTTGATTTGGCTTCTTCAGCTAATTTATCAGCTTCTTTATTCCCTGTTGTCTCCGTATCCAGTTTAGGCTAATGGGCCGTGCTGAGAAGTTATATGTTTTATTGGTGCGCACGATGAGTATGAACACCACATGGTTATGAACTATTACCCTTTATTGTAGTTAGTAGACTTCAGCTTAAATGGAGCTCTCGTTATTAATCTTCACTACTCTCGTCACCATGGTACCACTTACCATTGCGGGAGATGAAGAATTTACTTCAACTTAGCTTCCCGCTTAGCGGCTTTTCTTGCTGTCATGGACTCCTTCACTGTGATTTCTGCACTCGACAACTGGCTTATTTCTACACAACCATATATGAGTAAAAATCTCATGATGTCACTGCTTGTAACATAACATGCTCCCACCTCGAACTTTCGAAGGTTCAAGAAAATAAAAGAAAATCAATTAGTCACGATTAATCAGATAACAGTTTAGAACTGCACATAAATATAAAAGTTTAACAGTTGCACCTGAGATTTTCCCAGCATCTTAGAAATCCTTTTTTTTTTTTTTTTTTTTTTTTTTTTTTTTTTTTTAATATTATATTTACTACTCGCATTTTGTTGTCATCTCCTGGAAAAACATCTACCATTCTTTCAAGTAACCAGCTGCAAAATGGGATAGTATCTTCCTTAACAAGAGTCACCTTAACAAGTTCCTAATTTCACCAACTTCTTTAACAGGTTCCTAAATTCACCAGCGGCCGAGCGGTAAAGTCGCTGAACACCAAGGAGGTTAGAATAGATTCTATTCTAACCTCCTTGCTGAACACTGGTAGCTCGGTCCCGGGTTTGGCAAACAGGCTGACTTGTATGGGCGTTTTCATGGTTTTCCCCGTGTGTAGCGTGTATACGAGCCAGTTCCCATTAGAAAGTCCTCCACGGAGGCATCCTTTTCTTAGGCAGATAGCCCTGGAGTGCTTTGCTGTAACTGAATAATTCACTTCTTTGTTGTAAGTTATTTAAGAAAGTATGCGACCATTTTTGAGTTCAATCAGTTTTGTTACCCTTTGCTAGAGCGGTAGTCTTTTATCTGCAGAGCATTGAAATTTCCTTCAGGGATGTCTGTAACCTATCAAAAATTGTGCAAGTTAACACTTCAAGTTAACACTTCGAGTGGAGTTAACACTTCGAAATCATTTGCATGCGATGACAGAAAGGAAATAGGGCGAGTACTAATTATTCCTTCAATCTGATTTTCTACAGTAAAAAAACTCTTGCAAAGTTAATTTTGCATTACCCCCCCAAGGCTTTGAATGATACTTGAAAGTCCGAGCTGCGCAGAGTCCTCTAAAAGTTAAGATTTAGGGATTAATAAAATTCCATTTAATGTCTTCCGTAGCTAGATACCCCGTTAATATGTCATTTGGCCTTCTAATAACATTTTAAAGTTTCTTTATTTCGGGCAGTTTTAGAATTATCACTAAATAATTTGCTACTTTGACCACGGCTACCAAAGAATCTTTTTGAGGCAGCTAGTTCCGTCACGCAGGGCTGTATTAACCACTAAGCAATATAAGTAAAGAACGTCTATGTAAAGAAGAAAAGGCTCCATAGACGTAATGTAAATTAGTTTGTCTTCTACGCCGCTAGAAAGAAGAGGGAAAATTCGTCAAGGAATTTGAGCGACGGAAACTGTTGGCGAGAATTTCCCCCTCTGTGGTGTACCAGACCCGGCCGAGATTTTCCTCCTCCGCAACGTGTACAGGAAATTGAGGAACACCGGTTAAGATGAACAAGAAAATTAGGTGAAGTTTCACTTTCACTGGCTGTTGAACTTCCATTATCCATATCGCAGTTTGATGTCTGATTTTATTATCGTCAATAAGGAAGGAAAAAAATGGAGTCACACAGCTTTAAACGCTTGATAAACATGACCGTCGAACCTGTTCGAACTTCGACATCAGCTTCGAGATTTGGCGCTTTTTGGTGACAGATATTTCACACACGCGCAGCTGTATCCCTTTTCGTTCGAAAGGAGCCACTCCTGCTGCTGAGAAGTTTTCCTTCTTAACAATACATATTCTTTGATATAAGCACGTGCATAGGACATCACGGGGAGGCGACAAAAAGGTTCTTAGGTACCCAGAAAAGCGGACACAAAAAATTTTTCCATTGCCGGTTTTATCATGGAATGTATGGTGCAGTTAAACCAAAACCAAGAGAGAGAAGGAACGAAGAAAAAAAATCCGGCGTAAACATATGTGGAAGCACCAAAACCGTTAAGTGCTTAGGGCTTCTAAAAGTCTTACTCCGGTGCTACCATAACGGTTAGAATATTTTGTCTATTTGTGCTGGTGTAGCGATCGCAGCGCCACACAATGTCAGTAGCAAAAATCCAGTGGTAACCAATAAGCGAGAAGCACGCACTCGGTCCACACCGAATCACTTTTCCTTCTGCCCGTGCAAAACTGCAGCCATTTGTTTAATTTAACCATATTCCTTACTCAGTCTGCTGCTCGTCCAAGCGGCATTATTATGCGTTAAAAAATGAATGTGGTTAAGTGGTTCAAGTTACAGTCCATAACGAACAGTAATCAACATTTTGAGGGGACGTGTACCTATTTGCCCTTGATATGGATTCAGTTCTTAACTAAATCTGTGCTAAACGCAAGGTTGTTGATTTGCTGCTTTTAAGTTTCACTTCGGCATGTTTCCTTTTCTGTTTTGATACCATGTATTGGTTTTCTTTCCTCTTGCCTTCACCCCGGTTCCCGATGGTCCATGGGGTGAGTCTATACTTACTCTTCATGGGCCGGGAGGTGTTAGTCCCCTCCACCAGGGTATTGGTAGCCAAATGGCAAACTGGACCATTGAGAGTCTGGTCACTGCTGTCCTTGGTATTCCATGTAAAGCCTAAGGAGAGGGGCATCCCATGTAGTGCTGGCAGGTAGCCTCAATCAACGGCCAGTCATCGCTCCAAGTTGTTGACTGGTCCGTGTTTAGTGGTAGGCGGCTAAACGTTGAACGTTTAGCAGAGGGAGCCTTTAATTTGTTGGTTAACTCGGGAGATGTGGGACCCCGGATCTAGCAGGTATGATAAACCATCCTAAGGATGGCTTTGACTGATTTTTCAATCCCTGTAGTGCTATTAGGTTAGCGGAGCAGGTACATACATAGTTAGTTAGTTCCTCTTGCCTTCGACTGCTGTTAGGTTTTCCATATACGAGGATGGTAACTTTACTTTTGGCTCAGAATTGGATCTTAATAATATCGTTTGCGGTAAATCAAGCTAGTGAATTTTCATATCACATTTACAATCACCGCATAAGAAACGTTTTCTATAAAGGCTCGAGTTCTTCACTAGATAATAACTCTGTTTTCGACATTTACGTATTTAGCTTTTTGTCTAAAGCAAATTTTCTTTTGGAACGCATGAAATACAAAACCCGTCCCTTTTAACCTCCCTTTTTTGTTTTAGGCACATTGCAAGAGCACAAAAAGCCAATACTACATAAACGGTACTTTACCGAAGAAACTTTATAAATAAATTAACTTTATAAATTAATCTTCCGAAGTAACTTTATAAATTCAGCTATAAATTAATTTTATTTTTAATTAAATTTTAATATTCTATAGATATTTTTGGCTAGGCTTAGCGATAATAGAATGCTCTACCAATTGAGCACAAATCCTGATAGTCATATAACAGCAACTCCCTTACAATGCAAAATTTAAAAAGAAAACTAACAATGTAACAAAAAGGTTTTGATAATACAATCAAAACTTCTCCTACAAAACTAATGTACATTATTGAAAATCATTTGGGATGTTCATGTTAGAATAACACTTCGCAGCAGAATGAAAATGCAGTTCTAAACATGCGAAATCACAGCTGATGCAGCATAGTGACGTCAAATAACTTCTTGTTAACTACCGGTGCGATGATCGCTTCGGCAAGGAAAAACTAGCCCTTCTCCTTAACCCTGAATTAACCAGCCATTCCGTCCTCGAAGCTAGAGCAATTTTTGCATTGTTCCATGTTCAACACACTTAAAGTCTTTTTCAGACCGGGGCAGTCATCCGCAACTCGGCTAATCGGAAACCAACGGTTTGAAAAACTCATGACGTAAAGACGAAGCAGTTAATCAAGCGGAAGGCCCGTTACGAAGTGTCAAGGAAGAAAAAGGAGAACAAAACAATAAAAAAATAGCAGGCTGATGTGATAAATGAGCGTTCCTCAAATATTTACCCAGAGAAGCTAAACTGTAGCGGGAAGGGCCCAAAGACCTACCAAAATTGGAAAGCGGGCCACGGGTCTGTGTCCGGGTGAGGCACCGCCCCAGGAAGAAGAATACCGGAACGAGCGACCCTTTTTCACTCGGCATAGGTGGGGCCTCACTCATCGGTATGCTCGCCTTAGTGCAAGAACAAGGTCAGCCGAAGAAACACGGCCTCGCATCTCGACGTGCGGGCAAGGTCACGGTTCGCAGGTAGTGAAGAACGTGATGCTGCGCTGCTTCCCCATCAACTCTTCCAAGATAAGAGAAATTATCTTTTGTGATATAGCACGTACTCGGAAGTGAATTGGTAAAGTAAATACCCCGCCAGAAGATCTCTTCAGATTTATTGCATTTTATACACACAGTGTTCACAGAAATTCCTTATATGGCTTCTATCTTCGCGACTGTTAAACGTAGACAGTAATTTCCGATTACGGAAGTGTTTTAAATGACGCAAGTACTCATGTTTTGGTATTTCTGAATTTTTTAAAAAAATTAGCCTTTGGAATTACGAAACCTAACTTTTTACATGGTCCCCGGTCTTTATATGGGAAACGTTTACCCTCACTATAAAGAAGAAAATGTAAAACATTCGATTAGTGTACTGACCTGGATATTTAAACTTTCCATCTCATATTTAAAGGTCGTGAACTAAAATGCTTGCAACTGTGGGTAAACGTTTCTGATCTGAATAGATCAAAAGATAAGTACTGCCATGCCGATTGCTATAAAAAATACTGATCAATGTAAATCTATTTTCAAAAAGAAGATCTTATTCAAAGAATCTGAAAGAATTCGTGTTTTAAAAACAGTGGCAGGCACATAGCCAACTCGTAACATTATTTGCATAAATTAGAGATGAAACGCATTTCTAGGGTAATAATTTTTTTTTGCTTGATTACAATTCTAAGTAATTTAATAAAGTTTTTGCATGATTACGATTCTAAAGAAATAATAGTTCCATGAGATATGGTAAAAGTAGTTCCGTGAGAATATTTACTACGCATTTTCAGCATCTGTAAACTTTGAAGTGACTTGTGTGACGGACTTGATTTTTCGGAGTATCATATTAAAGAATGTTACTCACAACTAAAGCGCAAAAAAGTATTCTTGAGTGGCAATAAAGGGAGAAAAATTAATCCTGAACTATTCTAAATTCTGACGTCTTGAAGCAAGCCAAAACTGAGATCAAATTTTGAAATGAATAAATATCTTGGTTATTTTTATCGTATGAGAGCCCAATGGCTTGTGTTCTACTTTTCGAAATGAGCAAAAAATTTAGTAAATATAGCAAAAAGAGCCAAAAGTCTACATAAAAAAGTTAAAATTAATATAATTTATAAAATTAATTTTTTAAATTCAAAAATGTTGAAACATAAGGATTTGCATCATTTGAATTTTTTTTTAAAATTGAAGGTACATATTTGCACCAATGACTGTGAACATAAAGGCTACGTAAGAACTTCTGAGGATGGTGGACACATATGTAAGATATTAAAAAAAAATGTTCAGATAAAATGCTAACTTTAATTTTAAAAACTATCTTAGTTCTCATTTTTAGTTTGGTTAATTTCGTTCTTTTCCTGCTATAAGTAGTAACTGTTTATAATAAATCTCTCCAAAATGCGTCATTTCAAAACTAATCAATCTCCCATGGTTCCTGCATAATGCTAATGACGCAGGCACTTGCATAATGATTCAACTAATCGTAATAATCAAATTTCCGAAATGAAACGTACATTAACCAATCAAAATGAAACTGAACCCAAACTAAACCAGTAGTTTTCAGATCATCGTGTATCGTTCTTCGGATGCGTGTTTCCAAAGAAATAAAATGCAAATGTCTCTTACGATTGCATCTTCACCTTCATGAACCCGTTATCATCTTGTAGATGTTAACGATGAAAGTCGATTCATGAAGAATAAGATGCAGTACTATCCAGTTCAATATATTTTTTATTATATAAAAGCATTTTTATGCAGACGCCGCTAAATTCTCCCAGATGGCGTGCCGGTTCTTGAATAGTTAGTTACATTGTAACTTCTTGTATTTTTGTAATACATGTGAATTAAAAAAGGGCGGGCAATGAGCCAGCAAAATGGAGAAGCAAAGAAGATAGTGCCAGATTATACTATATCAAAGTATAGGTTAAGAATAATTCGGATTAGTTTGGCATTTTCTCTAAATCCTATTAGTTACAGTTCAGAAATGTTAATATTATTATTGTTTGAAACATTATGTAAATACTTGTGTCATTAGAGTTGCATGAAAGTATTATCTTTGAAATGACGCATTTCAAGGAGATTCCTTATAATGCATGTACTATGTTTAGGATAGAAAGAAAAAATAACCAAATAAAAATGGGATTTTTGCAAACTAAAGTAAAAATTGAATTTTTCATATTATTTATCTACACATATACACAAAATTATACATAAAGTGAGTACATTTTTTAATTATCTTTTCGGAGCAGCCACAACAGTATACTTCACAGTCAAAAGAAAAAGAAAAAAAGTAAAAAAAAAAAAAAAGACAGCGCATTATATTTAGAGAACAAACCCGTTAAAATGTTTAAAATAAGCAAAGTAGGGTGTTACATTTCTCGTAACATCTCTTCAAGGAATCGGTGTCACGACTTAATTTAACAGGTACAGGTAGAAGCTAAGCCAGCACCTCCGTAGTGAGACAGGTAATTGAGGTATTGCTGAACCTAGCTAACTCTTAAACTTTTCACCCAAATTTTGAGAGGGAACACCACAAGGGGAGGTCCGAGGATCTCCTGCCCCTCTTTTTTACCATCAACCCCTTGAGAGGACTTTCTGAGATAACTGATTTCTGGTATTAATAGTGTACACAAATCATACTGAGAAAAGATTGTCCATGAAAAGTTTAACAACTGATGCTTCCCAAAAGTCTAAATGCAAGAATAAATGTCCTTTCTAAGGCGGAAGGTGTATTAAGCAAGTCTTTGGACATCCCGTCCATCAGCATTGCATAGAAAAATGAAATTATTGGAACAATAAATTAAAAAAAATTTAAATAAATATATTTTAGTAATATATGGATATGAATAAGCATTAGATATGATAAATATCCAGTCCGATCTTTGGATGTGTATAAGAACGTCTCTAATTTTGGCCTTAAGGTCTGTTCTTTATTGCGTATTTCTTAAATGGTATTAGATTATTGTTAGACTTAATCAGATGTTTACCGTCCGTTAGATTACAGTCAAAAATGTAATGATCATGGTCACCCCTTTTGCCACATATGCAGAGATTCGGTGGGCACATACCTCTGCCGCCATGGATGTAGGTGGGGAAAGGACCGTGCCCTGTGATATACTGATTCAGAACATGGTCATAGTGCAGTGTCTCTTTGTAAGTTCTTGGGATAAAATCGTAGACTCTTCTGCCTTGCACTGCAGAATCCCATTCTTCTTGCCACTTTGAGTCAACAATTGCATTCAGTGTAAATTTTATATGGGACTTTGGCCACGAGACATGAATCACCGAACTGTTGATGTTAGTCGATGCATCCTTTGCAAGGAGGTCAGCCACCTCGTTGCCGTTGTGGGCTTTTACCCAATTGAGGAGAAACTGGATTTCTGGGTGGGCGCTTATTGTATTTTGAATATCCTGAACCAGTTGGTTCTTATTGTTTCTGTCCTTCAGGGCATATAATGCAGATTGGCTGTCTGAATAGACTGCCATTGTTCTGAAATTATTTGATATGGCTTTATTTACTGCAGATTGAATTGCTGACAACTCAGCTTGATAAACAGAATTTTCTGGAGATAATTTTCTTTGCCATATTGTTGGAATAGAGGAAGATGAATAGATTATTGACGCTGCGCTCACTTCTCCATGAATTTTAGAACCGTCTGTAAATGCTCTTGGACATTCTTGACTATTGATTGCTGATGCGTCCGTATTGATTATTAAACTATAATACTTTGCTGGATGGTAAGTCAATGGTATGGCTGGAGACTCATATTTTGAGGCATAAAAGGTGCTGCCGTTCAGGTAAGTATCTTCTTTCAACTGGAACACTTTGGCTTTTATTGAATCCTTCATCGCAATTAAATGAAGGGGAGGTATCCCAGTGAGAATGCATAGAGAGTAATTCGCTGTAGTTCTATAGGCTTTTCAGATGCTCAGGAGAAAAGGTCTCTGTATGGCGAAAAGTTTCCTTTTCTTCCTTTCTGTCATAGTCTCTGCCCAGATTGCAACCCCATAATTAACTATGCTCGATATTACTATTCTAAATAAAATTTTTTTAATGTGAGGACGAAGTCCCCAGTTACTGCCTTGCATTTTTTTTAAATTATTAGTGATTTGAATTGTTTTCTTCTGAGTCTCCGTGAGATGATACATAAAATTAAGTTGGTTATCTATGTGTATACTTAGAGACTTCAGGACTAGGGTAATCTTAATTTTCTTTCCGTCCAGGATGAAGGTGGGCTTCCTTAAGAGCTTTTGGCTTGGTTTGTTAAAAAGTATAGCCTTGGACTTCTCTTGCGAAATGCAGAGTTTTAACCTCTGGCATTCTATGTTAAGTTGTTTGAGAAAACCGTTCACATTCCTTTCAATGATGTCTCTAGCACTAACAATCTACCTTCCAAGCACCACTAAAAACCAGCGATGTGTCATCTACAAACGCTAAGATCTTCGTATGATTGGGGAATTCCTACTTTAAGACGTCACTAAAGGTGAGGGCCCAGATATCAGCGCTCAGGCAGGATACTCGAGGACATCTTCTAGTAAATTTTTTGCTGGTAAGCATGTTGTTATGAATGCATATACGTTCTCTATTATGAAAGTAATGTATAATGTTATCTGTTATGAAAGTAATGTACTTAATTTAACAAGACAGCAATGCTCCTAAGCTGCATTATAAGGTATTTCTTCCGCTTTCTTAGCATGCCTTCGTGGTATAATGGTCAGCACACTCGGCGCGTATTCGAGAGGTCCCAGGTTCGAGTCCTGGCTAGGGCATTGCACATTTTTCATTCTCTAGCCCAAAAAATAATAATATCTCTACAGTGGCTCCCGAACTACAAATGTGGTGGATGGTGATTCTCCACAACCAGGATTTAGCGATAGGGTCTTCTAATCCCCAGTTGCCCTTTAAAAGGGTGTTAGAAAGTATTTTCCCGCCTTCTTAGCATGCCATCATGGTGTAATGGTCAGCACGCTCGGCACGTTTTCGGAAGGTCCGAGGTTCGAGTCCCGGCAAAGCCACTGCCCATTTTTCATGTCTCCTGCTTGGAAACAACCTAATGTCTCTACAACTTGCGTGAAAATTCTTTTGGAGTATCCTGTTAAATAATGTTACGCATTACTAAATTTATTCAATTTTTTTAGCCCTTCTGAGATAATGCTCCTTTGGGCTAAAACAAAATTTATTAAATAAAGCAGGGTGTTATATTTCTCGTAACATCTCTTCAAGGAACTGGTCTCACTACTTAGTTTAATAAGACAACAATGCTTCTAAGCTGCATAAAATCTATTTAACATTCTACCAAAAGACAAAAATTAAAGCCAACCTTGTTTTACAGCCTATGCAAATGAAGTAAATAATTATTCACTAATATAGTCCAACTCATGCATGGTTAAAAATGGAAGCATGAGGTAAAAAGCAAGACCAGATATGCAAAATAAATTTAAATAAATCCAATAAATTAAAATGCAACAACAAAACAAGAAATGGATGCAAAATAGGGATTCTAATCTCTATTTTACATCTATTTATTTTTTTTTTCCTATTTGTTGTTGCATTTAATGATTAGACTTCAATAGACTTAAATCTGGTAGATAAATAGTGTTTATCTACCAGATCCTAGTAGATAAATAAATTTTACATCTATTTATTGATTCTTTTTCTATTCGTTTGTTGCATTTAATGATTAGGCTTAAACAAATTTAAATCTGGTACATTCATATACAGGCTTTGTAATGGGTGAGATAAAACTTCCGACTCATACATGATCAGCAGATCTGTTGAAACTTTCATGTTTCATGTACAGTTGTGCACAGTGGAGTAGTTAGAGGATGGCGGTGCGCCCCGGGCAGCATTTTTCAAATGAAATATATTATAGGGGTCAGCCATATGGATATTCGGAGAAGAAAAGCTAAGTAGATTTATTGCTTATAAAGTTCAGTACGGTTATCTGTGTAAGGAGTGGGAGAGATTCAGGAAGAACTAAATGTTTTCGTGAAGGGCCCGAAAATGGAAAGTGGCTTATATTCAAGCTACGAAAGGGGCAGTGGCTCATATTCATTTCAAGCATATACGAATGCAGGGTTATGTACCCTACTTTACACAGAAGGTAGACTAACTACATAAGGCAGCAAACCCACTACCTGGGATTTGCCCTCAGGTGGAACTATCAGTATTCAGTCATTTTATCCAATCTGTCATTAGTGAAGGAGAAGAATCACAAGATGCCGAATTCTTATATAAAACTGGATTGAGGAGAGAAATTAATTTTACATTGGACAGAGTATTCAAAGAAGTTACAAAGAAACTTCAATAGTTTCACTCTTTTGCGGTGCCCTCCGTACTCCACCGAAACTTTTGAATGCGAATTATAATTAAATTATGAACTTAATGATAGAAATAAGGAAGAAATCCTCTCTGGGAGAGAAATGCTTGCAGAGTTTTATTTCTGTTATCGCTTGGGAAGACGAAACCAAGAGGTAAAAGAGTAGTCGCTTTAAACTTTTGCAATTTATTCTACTGTAGGGTTTCCTTTAGTTTGCATAAGAAATTCTTTTAAGTTTGGTACCTTTCCTGAGCTTCTTATTTTCCCCTCGTATTTCCTTGCCAGGATGAAAATTTAAAGTCAAGTGAAGTGAATATAAAGTCAGAAGAATTGAGCAGTTTATTCAGAGTACGATTTCTCTAGCCAGTGCTAATTACTATTTTTGTTCTTGCTATTAAGCTGAGTTGCTGATATGCCTTTTGCCCATTTAATAAGTATATAACCTAGTAGGTTGATGAATCAGACTAGTTATTCTTAAATCAAATTGTTAGTCCAGCGCTACTCTTTGAATTTATTGTGAAATTACTATTAAGTTCCACCGCAAGCCTTTGGTGTTATTGTAAGCATGATGTACGTGCATTTGTGTTAAGAGTTTGACGAATAATAAAAAAGGTGTATTTTACTCTTCTTCTGTGATAGTATTATTCCCGCCTGTGCGAGAAATCTCCAGGTTTCTTAATAAGATCAGTTACCTTATGATAGCGAAGAGAACAAGATCTTACAACATCTTCAAACACAATCTTCAATCAATCTTCATAACGCAATCTTCAAAACGGAATTCCAAAAATTTTAATTCTGCTTCGAATTTTCCTCACACTTGCTGTACGTATTACTTGGTTCGAAAGGAGGTTTTTTAGCTACAAATTGGTGAACAAGTACCTAAGACATAAAAAGGAGTGTCTTGCTTATAACAATACTGTATTGTTTTGTAAAGAGCAACTGGAATAATGAAGCAATCTTTTAGAATGTTATTGATGATCGTTGATTTCTTGCTAATAAAAAAGCAAGAAAAATATCACTTTAAGTAACTGGAATTAAATTTTTTTTTTAAAAATTAAATTACAATACTTGTTTATTTCTCTACATACCGTTTTAACATTTTATAGATCTGACTTTTTGGCGTGTATTGAGAAGAGAGACTAAATGTCTAGATACATTACCGGTTGTGTACTAAACGTTCAAAATTCATTGTCCACCCCTCAATAAATCAGATTTTGTTTACACATGTCTCTGTAGAGAGTAACATGGTTGTACTTACATGTTTTCAACATATGACAGTTTTATGACGATCAAAGCAAAGATCACTGTTTACTTCCTGCGAATTAATTTATACTTTTTCGTTGCCCTACGTTGGCAACACGCTAGGGATTTGTCGTCGATAGAATTCGCTCTAGAATGTAGCTGATATATAACTGTTCTAATACTTATTTTAAAATTTAATTGTGTTATTGAATTATTACCAGATGTTTACGTTTGGATACTTCACTGTTATATGTTACAATTAGGTTTGTGTAAACTGAGACTAGTTGAATTTATTAAAGTTATTTCGAAGCAGAACTACTCTTTCGATTTCGGCGTCATTTGAATATAGGAACGTAAACAATATCAATCTGCTTCAACTCTGATTACTCGCATCGAAATTTTGGGGGTTACGAGGAGAATGGACTTCTGCACAGAGTTGGAAGTGATTTCAAACTTCGTTCAAAATTTCTACTCTAGTTCAAAATTTTGTTTATAGCCATTTTAAAGACAGTCTTTCACCCATTAGGATTTTATATTAATTAAACAGTTATTACGATATGAACCTTTATTTTAGCTTCTTTTTTCCGTAATCGTCCCCAGAATGTAAATTAGTTGTTGCGTAATAAAGCCGAGTGTTTGAATGTTAGAGTTTAAAGCAGCCTCGCTTTGCAGTTGCGTACTATAGCCAGCTCTGCTAAAGTGATTCTGGGTTTAGCACCTCGCTAGCCGACATTTAAAATACACGTCGTTAATTATCTTTAGCCAATAATACGTCGTCAATTATCTTTAGCCAATAATACGTCGTTAATTATCTTTAACCAATAATACGTCGTTAATTATCGTCGTTAGCCAGCTTAAGTAGTCTATTTTGTGTGTGGTTTCTAACTACGTTACCCACATCTGAATTTAACTACATCTTATGTTATATTAAATACAAGCAAGTAGCGGAGGTTCGAGTTTAACACAGGCAGTACTTCTATTTAGTTAAGAGTTAAATAAAAAAAGTTATTTTAATCTTCTTAACGACTTAATCACTTGTTTCGGACTAAAGCGACAACTAGCTTTAGCTTTGCAGTTTGGTAAAGTCTTCAGGACAGTAAGTCAAGCTTCTAGACGGAGCAGAACTCTACATCTGCCGCATAACTCTGTCACGAACCATGTCGAAAGACAGCGCATTATTTAGCCCGGCTTCCCCAAGACTCCAAGTTCCTACGGCACCAGTAAGTCCTATGGAAGGATTCGACTTCATTGTGGACATTGTGTGTGCAGCAATGAAACCATCAAGTGGTTTCGAGGGTACAAGCTCTGTTCTACCTTTTATTGAAAGCTTAGAAACGCATTTTTTACTATACCCCGTTAGGGAAATACAAAAAATGGCCATATCAATCCCTGCGCTATGGCGTCAAACAGTGAACTGATATAAAGGCATTGGAAAGTATTTGCTAGGAGAACAAAGGAGTGAGAATAATAAATTTGAGGTATATAAACCTCACTCTTGAGAGCATTCCCCGTGGTTAGGAAGCGGGACTTCATGATAAAACCAGACTAAGGCGCGGATGAGCTATCTGATGTTATTCTGAGAAAGGTACAAATGGCGAATTTGTTATTTCGAAAAAAATCCAGCACAGGAATTAATCAGATAATATTACCAAGGTTACTGCCACCTATCCAAGATTTTGTAGAGCTAAAAAGCCCTGGTAAGCCAGAAGAATTTTGGAGTTAGTCGGTATGTGTCGGTAAATATGTGTAAGCGGAAACACGACGAAAGAGTTAGGAAAAGTTTTGGATAGCCTGTAGCCGAAAGAGGTGACAAAATTTAGGGTAGAAAAAGTTTTTATGGTCGATTTTTTTTCTTTTCTTAATGGCAATCGCTAATATAAACCTAAAAAAAGTTTTGCTAAAAAGGAAAAGGCTACCTTTAAATAGGTAGGAGTGATAGAGTCAGATAGGTCAGCCACACCAGATGAAAAAAAAAAGCTTCTTATATTCAATTAAAGACGGTACTAATTAATTTTTTTCTCTCCCGAATATTCAAATTGTCTTGAATGAAATATCCCATCAAACTTTTTACGGACACACAGCCACAAAGTAATTTTTAGAAGCGTTTTTTGAGAGAAATTTTAGAAAATACAGACTGTTTGATGTTGTAGGAACTAAGATGACAACGCAGCAGAGTAAACACGGAACGTGTAGGGAGAGTGACTTTGAATGTGCAAGTTAAAAGTAAGCAATATCTTTTGTGTGTGTGTGTGCATGTGCGTGTGAGTGTGTGGTGAAAATTGAGTAGGCAAAAGTAATTTTAAAGTTGGATTTTTTAAAATCGCCTGGTGCGCAAATTAATATTCAGGAAGGTACGATACAGTTGGACATGAACAAACTGACAGAGAAAGAGGCAAAGCCGGGCTAACATTGAACTTAAGGAACTGCATCCAGAAAAAAATTAAAGTTGGAACAATTGGTATGAAATTGGTAATAAAATCCAAGCTTCTTTTTAATTGAGAGAACCAGAAAAATAATTTTAACGGTAATTCAGGACCTGCCTGGCTTGAACAGTGGTGAGCAATTAAAAAGTTCTGTTTAATGTCTAGCGGCGCCCATGTCAAGACGTGCAGAGAAAAAGAAAGGATGCAGAGAATGAAAAAGAAGAGACCCGTCAAAAAGACCTCCCGTCAAAACGCAAAACTATAATGGTGGCCAAAAAGAATAAACAGCATTAGAAAGAAATAAACAATGGCACTGAAGAACCGTATTTAAAAAGAACTAGAACAATTCGCATAAAGAAGTTGTTTAGAACGTGTTTTCATTTCTTGTACAATGTTGGTAGAATCCGGATTACGTGTGACAGAATTAAGTACTGGTTATGTATAAAATGCCCGGGTACTGCGACATTATTTGCTGGTACTGTTATTACCCCACGCCTTTTGACTTTCCTTTCTGAATTTTTCGCAAACAGTTTTATTTTACGCTAGCGGGTTTGGGATAGTAATTTTTCTCCTTACCGGAATAAACAAACTTAATTTTTTCTTTAAACACGGTCCATTTACTACGTAATATGTTTAATCAGCTCTCAGTTAATCAGGAGGTGACTGTAATAATGTATCCATGTTTTCGCTGCTGGCCACTTGAGCCTAATGGAGCTGTAAAGAAAAGATTAAAATAATCGTGCCAAAAGAGGTCAAGTCTTACTTACTTTTGGAAATTTGTATTTACTGGTCGAGTACGCATATCGCTTTAGTCCGTTTATGTCGAGTAAAAAACGTAAATAACATTTCCAAAATTTTAAATCTTTCTTTAGAAAGGAGTACACCAACTCAGCCTACCCTCAATAAATAGGAATTATCTTTGAAACTGTTTGCAAACAAAGCTTTCGAGTTCGTGCGTTCTCGAAGAAAGCGGTTTTATTCTTTTCCTGTCAAATCAGGAGCGGGATCAAATCAGTCAAACGACGCGTAACAACTTCTTTCTTTCCTATTTAAAAAAAATCCCCTTCGCATGTTTAATAAGCTATAAAATCAGTAATTTTGTCTTCGATATCACGGAAATAGGATCTATCCGATTTCTGTTTCATAATCTCTCGACTCGAAACAGCGAGCCACCAATCCCCTCGAAAACGAAATTCATGTTTTGTTCTGCATCAAAAAGAGAACGAATGAAAAAAATTCAACGAGAAGTCCTGCGGCAGTAGAATTAAGAAGAAGAAGAAGCTTTCTCCTCTTAGAAATCTGAAATTTAAATTTATGAAATAAAACGGTAAAGAAGTATGACGTTTTTTCCGATGTAAAGTTCCGGTGATTTTAATTTTGACACTAGAACTTAAATTTGAAACTAAATCTGATTAGTTTGGTACATTTCAAATGTATGCATTAAATACAGTTTCATTCCTTTTGAAAATGAAAATTATTTTAATCGATTGCCACTTTTTAGAGTTTGCTATCGAATTATCGATATGTGCTTGAACAATTTCTATTTATTTTATACAGAATTAAAAGTATGCGCTCGTAAGGTGTACGCTACGAGCATCTCCAGTTAGCAAACTGGAAGATACATAGTTCAAATCTTGGCAAAGGCAAAGAATATTGTTCGCTAGGACAAATAGACAGATGACGCTGCGAGTCTCCGAAATTTTACAATAATTCTATTTGAGACAAGCAGCTATTTAAAATTCTACAAGTAGTGGTTCAGTGACAATTCTGTGTTCAAATATCCAAACTAGATTCATTTTTTAAACTAGATAGTTTAAATTTCGTTAATAGCTAATTCGTTTATAAAAAAAAGAATTTAATTGAATATCTCAAATTCTATAATCTAATATAACATCTCATCGGCAGCATTCAGACTGAGTCAAAACAAATTGAAAATCAAGTACACAAGTTCAGACTGTTGCCATTCCGAGGCAGAGAAAAGTTTCTATTCAAAACGGAACAGACATTTTTCATTGTACAGTGGAGTTCGAACTAAGCAGCAGCGAACGATAACTCGTCAGCAACCAGATTGGGTCGCCTAAGTCTTGTATTTCTGTCCGATCGCCTTTTCAGTGAAGAAAAATATAAGGAATACGCATTTTCCCGTGCATATTTTTCCGAGAGTCAATGGTTAGCCCGTCCATCTAGCTGGTGAAAGATCCATACCTCGAATTCTGGGGACAGCTTAGAAGATTTTTCATACAGCTAGCTTCGAAAAAACTAATATTAGGTGTAAACCTCTGTAGTTAGGATAGCGATGCTAATATTATGATCAGTTGCAGCTCATAAAGTGTTCAATTACAGTTATTTAGTTACAATACTTATTACGGTGATACTGGGATCCGACCTAAGTCGACATTTAGGCGACTTTACGTTTAGGTGGTTTTGTTGGCGGTGACAGAGGAGGGTTTGGTGGTGATAGAGGTTGGGTGGCGGTGATAGAGGAGGGTGAATAATATGAAGATTACAGTTATGCATGTTTTGTAATTAATTATCTTACTGTGCATACCCACCTGGTTTTTTTTTTTTTTTTTTTTGGCTATGACTAACCAGGCCTATTTCTTCTTTATGAGTCACTACAGCAGCCGATGTAGAGCGAAAATTTTCACTGTTTTTCTATTTTCTTTTTCCATAACTTTGCAGCCATATTGATTTTAAATTTTGGTTATCAAATCATCTGTTATTGAAAGTAATAAAGTCAATTACTTCTCATTAATGAATCATACATCACGACATCGTGACAAAATACAGTGGTCTGAAATACACTTTGGAAGTACAAGAAGCGATTATTTTCGAATTTTACAACCGACATATATAGAAAGAGTGCTTGAGAAATTCTTTGTAGATATCAGTTGCTTTGGAATGGAAAGTCTTTTAGCCCATTTGAGGATCTCAACGTCATGCAACTGTCTTGAGCTAGTGTTCGGTTGTTACTGGTTTAGAATTTGCTTTCAATTATTTGTGTAATATGGAATATTCTTGTCGTGCTAAAGAGAATTTTTCTTATCTCTTTTGCTTTCATTCGTCTGTTTATGGCCATTGCTTGAACTGTTATCCACTTCAGTAAAGTATCAATCACTTCCTGTTCATAAATAATAAATATTTTGTTTCAGTTTGTATTCCTGTATACGTATACTGCTATAGCAAACTTACAAATGAATGAAAATCGTATATAATGAAATAGATATCCGCGACTAAAACTTCTTTTTGTATTTTTCATAGTTCCTAGAACTGCAAGTTTTAATTGAAAAATGTCTACTCTTTAGAATCATTTACGTTTAGGTCATTAGGATAGTGAAAAACATCTTTATGATATTCTTTTTTTATTATCTCCCATTTCCCCCCACTTCTCTGTTTTTTAAATAAAGGCTGCTTTATACAATAAAAATAAATACTGCTTTAGTTTGAAGTTTGTTAGAGTAATTTATTGTGTAACATCATTAATTTATTATGTAGCTGAAAATAGAACAAAAAACAATTTAATAATTTCTTGTAATTAACCTTTAGGATTAGATTAGACATTACACACTGTTACAGCGTATATACTACAACTTAAAATAGTATATATTTGTGTTAAATTAATTCAAGGAAAAACTTGACAGCATGTAAATAAATAACAGCAAGCAATGGTGAAAACTGTAGTTCTACCATGAAAACATCTGTCAATAAAAAGAATGCGTCTCCTCTGAAGGGAGAGGGGAAAAAAGATTGCTGAATCGGCTCCTGAAACTGATTTACTAAGTGACCTTGTTTGTGTTGTTGTTAGCTGGAGGTCGCTCACGCAGACTTGAGAATCAGGTGGAGTTGACAGGTGACCGAAAAGGGGTGGCATGAAATGATAGTCTCGCTTCCCTCCTTATAATCGCCAGGAAAATATTTTTTGAATGGCTTACAGAGCAAGAGGCCGGCGAACTTTGTTTTTAACTCTGTATAAAGCAGTACAGAGTAGCAACAAGAGATTATCATCAGTGGGGCAGTAATTCGTATAATAGCTGCTAGATGCTAGCTGATAAATTATTATGAATATATGAAGTTATTAAAATGATTAATTGCACTTCAAAATCATGGTTGTCTTTCGACCTGAGATCATGAACTTCTTTCGTCACGAACAATTTGGTTCACGAAAAATTATGTGAAGAAAAAATGCCGTGGGCAACGATCGGTGTCATGAGTTACGAAGAAGTTGGCAGCATATGATTTTCAAAGGCATTTTGAGGTAACCTACGGAATAGAACTAACCCTCGGAGACTTCCGGAAACATTTTGATATTTTCCATTGCTTAACTCTCATCAACAAAACATGACAGCGAGTCTTCATGAATACATCCAGAGAGAAATTATGGCTAGATTGTATTGCGCGCAAATACAAAGTCACTTTTTTACTTCCTTATACGTAAAGGAAATATTGCAATCACGAAAGATTTTGGGTATCATGTTTCAAAGAAAATATTCATTTGGAGTCCATTTAAACGATTTCTTTGCGTGACGTCTGTATGTAGGGACAGAATAAAAGACTCTTTTTGCTTTGCTTCTGTTGAGCAGTGTAAAGGTGCGAGTTTCAAGAAACTTTTGAAAAAATTTCAGTAATAAGTGTAGTAATTTCAATAGTAAGAAACTGAAATAGTTTCTTCACTGATGAACGTCTTGAGAGCGACACATTCACAAACAAGTTCGATTTTCTCAGGATCTGTACGTACACCTTCAGATAATCTGACCTAGATAGTTATCTAGCTTCTCGGCTAAATAATTGACATCTTGAAAGACTGAGCTTTAAATTAGCTTCAGAGCTTGTCTAATAATTTTCTCATATTTTCCAAATGATCTTCAAAAGCATGTCCTACTTAATAATATTATTTGTCTGCAGAAGACATGCTTCATATGACAGTCCTTTCAAATATATCTCCATTAGATGTTCGAAATGTCGCTGGAGCATTGCACAATCCAAAAGGCATTACTTTGATTTGCAAGAATTCTTGACCGGTACTAAAGCGTTCTTCTTCCGAGGTTTTAGGCCAGAAACCGCTGTTCATATGCAGTGTGAAAAACCACTTGTTTCTGGCTAATGTGTCTAAGGTGTCGTTGATTTTAGGTAAAGGGGAACTATCTTTCTTTGTAATGTCATTTAGGCATCTTCAGTCGACCTAAAATTGCATGAATTGATGAATGATGCGAAGGCGATGAATGATACCCAAGGACTAAACGTAGGTTTGATAATGCCACTGCCCTGCTTATCCTTTAGAAGATTTGTAAATTTCTTTTGTTTTGAGAAAAGAAGACGCCAAGGATGCTGCTGGAAAGGTGACTGGTTTTTAGTGTCGATCCGGTGTTGTGTCACATTCGCGGAGCTAACATCACTACAGGAAGCTGAGAAGACATCTTTTAATTCTTCTACTAAACGACTAGCAACTTCAGTTTGTTTAACATTCTTGGAAACTACGGTCATTCACTTTCACTGAACAAACTCTAATAAGTCATTTCATGTGACAAGAAAGTAGAAATACTCTTCATAAAGATTAACAAAAACATCCACTTATTTATAGAAATAATAGTTCGTTATAAGTTGTGATTTCGCATACCTCTACCTTGCGAGAGATAAACTCGCTGTTACCAATTTGCTGCAGCTACGTATTGACATCAAAATGTGTTGCTCATCAATAGATCGCATTGCATCACCTTAAGTTAACTTAATTCAAAGAAGCTAACTTAAGAATTTTAACATTAACGTCTCTATTTTTGGAAAAGTAATATTTTATTTTAGCAGAGTAAAAATTCTACACGTAACTAAAACTATATTACTACAATTCGTTTACAAATATTAACTTTAAAAGACTCGTTTCTTAGGCGTTTTATTTTTACAACCACATGCAAAATGTTCCTTTATCATTCCTGCTGCCTTCAAGTTCTTATCACTTTTGGGCTGAGCTAAGTCTTCGGTTACTTCAACAGCATACTAGTGTTGAACAATTTCCAATGGCTAGCAGCACACCCGATGCTGCCTTGAGACATACAATTCTAACTTTACCGTCGTAGCCTGGGATAAGCTCTATCGTTTTGGTGTGAACAATTTAAAAGTTTTTCATTATCATTTCCAATTAATATGTTGTCATCGACATTTATCTTCTTCGACGTTATTTTATTGGTATCCATCTTCAGTTTGCTTAATTATTCAGGACGAAATTTAGCTATAACTCTTCTTTCCATCTTAGTCTGTACTTGCACCGTTTATTAAGATCTTCAGTTTCTGACAAGTCTAGATCAAGTACTCCGACTTATTCAGAAATCATTCAGGAACATATTAGGAGTCAAAAAAACTAAATTCCTTGCATTTTCAGAAATGTAAATTAGAGCTCGATAGTTGATGATTCTTTCACAGTCACAGAAAACTATTTGTAATTCTTCGAAATCCAGCAACACTTTTCTAACCACTTTTCTAAGCACTTTTCTTAGAAGTTACACATATTATATATATGTAGGGTTCTCTTTCAAATCAGAGCATGAACGTAGCATTTTAAATATGCTTTTATTTAACAATAAGAAATAAAAATAATAAAGATAAATCAAGTAAAGAGTAAAGTTGCAGGATTAAGTTAACAGTCCACCGAATTCATATAATGATGCACAGACAGTCCTTTCACACTAACATTCATGGGTAGCTTTAAATAATATAATCAGCTAAAGGCATAACAGCTAAAAGCATAAGAGCTTGTAGGGTTTATATTTATTTTAACTAACATTTATTTTAAGTTTAAACTACCTTTCCTGTCAAGCCTTACTTTTCCCCTGGAACTGCCAATGCCAGAGTATGTAAATTTTAGTAGAACGCGCAAGGATTCAAATTATCAGCGGAAGTATTCTGAGTCAAATAGAAAGGAAACGAGTTCAAGGTGTGCTGTTCTTACTTCACGAGCGTGGAGGTAGTTAGCCAGAAATTAAAGAACCCCGCGTTTCGGCCTGTGTGCTTGCCTGGAAGAATTGTTAATCGTTCAAGTGATCTTCAAGTTTGCTGAATTAGCAGCGGTATTGTAAAACGCGGTGAGGTTAGTTACTTTTAGAGAGCCTCGTAGTTAGAGTCTTGTCTTTAGTTTCTTTTCAGGTTATTATTTTTATTTGACCGCCAAGTTGGCGCAGTTTGTGAGCGTCAAGAGCACGCACTTGTAATTTACGTTGAATAAAAGGGGACTTAAACCCTTAACAAGACTCTGTCTTTTATCCAGTTTCAACAGTCACCTCTTGGTTGCGTGCAAGTTGGAGGCGCGCAACGCTATATTGGCGCCCGAAAACTTATCGAACAGAAATGGCCGAAAATTGGATGGAAGCCGCTGTACAACACCAAGAAATGACAAGCCAATTGGAAGGATTTGGATACCTGGTCCAGACTTTGAGAGCGTCAATCAAGCCAAACGTCCATTTCGACGGAAAAAATTCGGTGGCGGTATTTCTAGAAAGTCTAGAAAACCACTTTCAGCTCTACCCTGTTCCTGAAAGACAAAAAGTTGCCATCGCCACATCCGCACTAAGAGGACAGGCCGCGCTATGGTGGAAAAATATAGGCAAATTTTTATTAGGGGAATTTGGAAGTCAGACATATACATTTGAAAATTTCAAAAAATCGTTAGTAAAGGCCTTCCCCATAGTGAAAGATCGAGCAAGGCTGGAAGCCGAACTATATAGTTTCTATCAACGGGATATAGAAGAATTGACGGACTTTATTCTACGAAAAATTAAGCTGACGGATATGCTGTATGGGAAGAAACCCGACGCGGAAAATATTGAAATAATCTTACCAAGATTGTTACCCGCTGTTCAAGACTACTTCGAAATTAGAAACCCAAGCACATTGAAGGAGCTCTTCGAATTGGCGGTGAAGTTTCAAAATCGCAGAATAGCGGAAAAAGCTAGAGGGGCAACGTATTCTCAAAGTACCCGAAGGAAATCTTCAAATGAGGAAACCAGAAATGGAAATCGCTCGTATGGGGGAAAGAGCTATCAAGCTAACTCATCGAAACTCGAAGGTCAAGGCCCAAAAAGAAAATTCCAAAATAAACATCCGCGTACCCAGAAGGCACAGATTGAAACGAAAGCTTTAAACGAGTAGAGGGGCCTGTGAAAGGGAGGGTCCAGACCCCGGAAGTTTTAAAAAACCCTCAAAAAGACATTTAAATACGGTCATCGTAAAAAACTCACATCTACCAATTATACAAGTCCTGGTTGTCGATGTACCAGTAGAAGCCCTTATCGATACAGGAGCAGAAGGAAATTTTATGAGCGAAAATTTCTTCAAAAAGAATTTTTATAGGGTACGATTATTTAAAACCAAAAATACGGAAATTATAGCGGCGCAAGGAAAAACATGTCACTGCATCGGGAAATTATCATTAAACATACAGGTAAAAGAGGAAAGCCTCAAAGTATTAATTTTTGTAGTGAAAAATCAGCAAAATCCTCTTATTTTAGGTATGGAGTTTTTAAGGGCCGCGAGGGCCAAATTGAATTTTCAAGACAGTTCCGTGGTGCTGGAGATGGACCAGAGGGTGGTGGAACCTGTGGAGACACCGCAAGTGGACCTTAGCCATCTGAATGACCATGAAAGGCAAGCCATCCAGCAAGTGGTGAGTAATTTTGCTAACTTGTTTTCAGAAAAACCGGGAAATTGTCAGATAGTTACGCATAAGATACAAGTAACTGCCGAAAAACCTTGTAGGACTAAACCTTATCGGTACGACAAACAAAAAGACGTAATCATCGAAGAACATATTCAAGTGATGTTAAAGAATAAAATAATAACGCCCATAAATAGTGAGTACGCGAGTCCAGTCGTACTATGTAGGAAAAAGAACGAGTTTCCTCCTTCGGATAAAAGGGCTTGGAGGTTTGCTATCGATTACAGAAAACTAAATAGTATTACTAAATTTCCAGTTTACCCTTTGCCCGTTATAGAGGAAATCATTAGACAGATCAAATCGACAAGATACATGTCTACTTTGGACTTAACGTCTGGCTACTATCAAATAGCTATGAGACCCGAAGACGTACATAAAACCGCGTTTATAACAAACTCGGGCACTTATGCATTTTTACGCATGCCCTTTGGGTTGTGTGGGGCCCCATCAACATTCCAGAGAGCTATGGACATTGTTCTAAAGCCTGTCCTAGGAAAATCAACTTTAATTTATCTAGATGATATAATTATAACGAGTAGTACGTTGGAACAACACATTAATGATCTAGAACAATTTTTTAAATTATTAAAAGAGGCCGGTCTTACAATTAACGCCTCAAAATGCAAGTTCGCAACTAAAGAACTTAAATATCTCGGTTATAAAATTTCGCAAAAGGGTATAGAAACGCAAGATTCAAAAATGAAAGCCATCAAGAATTTCCCACCGCCCAACACCGCCAAGAAACATTCTTCTTTCCTTGGGTTATGTTCTTACTATCGGTCTTTCATAAAAGATTTCGCTGATATTGTTGAACCACTCTTAGTAATCAAAAGAAAGAAAGGTAAATTTACGTGGACAGCGGAAGCAAACACAGCTTTTGAAAGATTAAAAGAAGCGCTCATGAATGCCCCTGTTTTAAAATTCCCGGAGGGGGACGAAAACCTGGAAATTGCAGCAGATGCGTCAGACTATGCGGTAGGTGCGGTTCTTATGCAAAATAGCCATCCTCTGGCATTTTTTAGTAAAACATTGAATCAGACACAAAGGAATTATACAGCTACAGAAAGAGAAACATTAGCCGTATTAATGGCTGTACACAAATTTCGAGTTTATTTCGGCAAAGCGCCAGTAACAGTCTTTTCGGATCATGCGGCTGTTGGTAGACTTTACTCGGGGAAAAACCTTACGCCCAGGTTAATAAGATGGGCTTTAAAACTCCAAGAATATAATATCACAATAAAATATAAACCGGGTAAGGATAACAATGTAGCTGACGCACTTTCTCGTATAAAACTGGACGACGAAGGAAATGAACTTAAATGCGCTGTGTTGACTTCAAAAATTTTAGATTCTAGAGATACGATTATTACTTAACTGAAAGCTGATCCTGAATTTGGAAATATCTATGCTTATTTGAAAGACCCCGAAAGCTTTGAGCACACAGATATCGATGCGATAAGAAATAGAGGAGAAAACTATGAAATAATAGATAATTTATTATTTTATACGAAAACAACAAACGAAAATCTTGAGTATAAACCAGTCATCCCAGCCTCGCTTCGATTAAGCATTTTGAAGGAATTACACGACGCGAAAACAGCGGGTCATTTAGGGGTCAGAAAGACTTTAAAAAGGGTACGCGAGGCGGTATATTTTCCGCAATTATACAAAATAGTAACGGCGTATGTCAGGTCCTGCAAAAAATCTCAGTTAATAAATGATATTAATTACAGCCCGGCCGGGTATTTAAATAGCATTCGCGCTACATTTCCGAATGAAATTTTAGGCATAGATCTTCTTGGTCCCTTCCCCCAGAGCGAGTTAAATAAAAATCGTTTTCTTTTAGTAATAGTAGATCATTTTTCAAAATGGACAGAAATTGTTCCACTTAAACGCGCGTCAGCCAAAACAGTCGCAGATGCATTCTTACACAGATACATTTTAAAATACGGTGCACCGATAAAAGTCATTAGCGATAACGGAAAACAATTCATTAGTCAAATATTTGAAAACATATGCAATGGACTTGGCATACGCCATATCAAAATGGTTCCGTATAGACCACAGGCAAACATAGCAGAAAGAGTGAATAAAAACATAGTAAAAATAATTCGCAGTTACGTGAGCACACATCACAAGCGCTGGGATGGCTACATAAATAAATTAGCTTATGCTTTAAGAACGGCAAATCACGATAGTACAGGAAAAACCCCAGCAGAATTATTTTTAGGCAGAAAGTTAATTACGCCTTTAGATAATTTATTCTTTGTTTAACAAAGAAAGCAAGAGTTTAAACAGAAAGATGTGCAAAATCTGATTGATCAGGCGCTTAAAAGCTCGGATACGGCAAGAAATAAGCAAAAAACGTATTATGATAGAAAACGCCGTGAAGCAGATTTTAAAGTTGGGGATAAAGTATTGAAGCGGAAATTTTCTTTATCAAGTGCCCCAGACAATTTTACGGCAAAGCTAGCTCCAAAATTTGAAGGCCCCTATGTAATTCAGGAAATCAAAGGTGTCGTATTATATCTTAAGAACGAGAGAGGGGAGGTCTGTAAAGCAAGTCCCGACCAGGTGAAAAAATACTATAATCCAAATGATTTTGAAATCCTTAAAAGTTTCTTGCAGGACTCAAGTCTAAACGAAGTAGAAGGTCCAGAGATAACAACAACTGTTCCACCACCCAAGAAGCAGAGAACTGAAGAGAGACCTAGCCCTTCTACAGCCCGGACGACGGTACCAAAAAGAAAAAAGAAAAACTTTCAAACTCCAGCATTTAGGAAAAACAAGAATACAGATGCACCGCGTAAAGAAACCGTGATAAAGAGCAAAACACCACCTACAACGGATCGCAGGAGAAATTATACATCAAGGAGAACGCGCCCAGGGCCAGAGAATCAGGTGCCAGCAAGGCCGCCGTTCCGGAAACTGAAACGGCAACAGGAGGAAAAAAAAATACCAGGAACACCAGAAGAAATTCAAGAAGGACTCCAGGCCGGAGGACGTCAAGACCAGCCGTTACATGGAAAAACGGAAACGACAACAACCAGACGATTACTCCGCCAAGAGTCCAGCATGTAGAGGACGCAAAAGAAAAACTAATGTGGACGACACTCGGAGGTCAGTAAGGTGAAGATTGACGTCCATGAAACCTATAACTTGGGAACAATATTGCCACAAAAGAATGACGGAGTTTCAAGTATCGAAAACTCAAAGATAAGTTAAAATCTTCTATAAATTTTTTTTTTCTCTTTTGTTCCGAAATGTTATGCATAAGTACGAAGTTCTATGTTTTGACGAAAGTCAATATGTCTCGGTTGAGACTTAGTTTTGTTTTACTTTATTTAGCTAAGGCAAAAGTATTATTTTCTTTAAGTATAAAATCTAAGAACAAGCAGTTTCTGTTGGTCGAAAGACTAATTCTGTTATGTTAAAGCCAAAATTTGGCCGAAGATAAAAATAACTTCGTATTTCTGTTTAATAAGAATTTTAGTTTCATTGCCGCCAGCTTGGCGAAGAATGAGTAAAGTAAAAATTTATTTTCTCTTATTCATTTTATGGTAAATTGTAAAAATCATATGTATTAAAATTTTGTAAATGTACGTAAATACTTGAATGTTATGTAAAAGTAGAATTTAGTCTAGAAGCATAAAATTTTAGATGCTAAAAGTAAAATGCTCAAAAGGAATGAATTCAAAATTTAAGCTTTAAACTGTAGATAAAGTCATGCTTTAGAGCGAAAGCCTACATGTTTAAAGATGAATGAGGGGGAAGTTAGAATGAATGTGTTTTGTAGGGTTCTCCACCTACACTTGAATTTTCAAGAATGTTAAAGTAGCTCATTGAGTTGTAGAATGTCGAGTAAGGTGTGTCTATTTGGTCGTTGAATTCTAACAAATCATGGTGGTTAGGGGAAGTGTTGTAAGACTAAAACACGAATATTCCCGTTTGACGCCACACATGGTGAAGAGCCAGGGTAAAGTTAAATTAATGCTTGAAAAATTGAATGAATGTGAATTAAGCAATAACTAAGGAAAACGAATCGTTTAAAAACAAAAATTTATTGTGTCAAGAAAGTGTAAATTATAATGTATTTAGAAAGATACTGATACTTATTCCTTCCAGATGCTGGAAGGAAAAGACCAAGATTGATTGATGAAGTCCAGGAAAAGTTGCTGTAAGAAGAGAGAGTTATAAGTATACACAGAATTTTAGTATACAATTTGTTACATAAGATTTTTTTTGTGTAAACGAGGTTCTCGAGAGTTAGTTCAGAATTATAGAAACTTACAACAGGTCGTTTGTAGGACCTGCTTCCAAGTTTTCCAAATTCTGGCAGCGGCAAATGTAGGGTTTATATTTATTTTAACTAACATTTATTTTAAGTTTAAACTACCTTTCCTGTCAAGCCTTACTTTTCCCCTGGAACTGCCAATGCCAGAGTATGTAAATTTTAGTAGAACGCGCAAGGATTCAAATTATCAGCGGAAGTATTCTGAGTTAAATAGAAAGGAAACGAGTTCAAGGTGTGCTGTTCTTACTTCACGAGCGCGGAGGTAGTTAGCCAGAAATTGAAGAACCCCGCGTTTCGGCCTGTGTGCTTGCCTGGAAGAATTGTTAATCGTTCAAGTGATCTTCAAGTTTGCTGAATTAGCAGCGGTATTGTAAAACGCGGTGAGGTTAGGTACTTTTAGAGAGCCTCGTAGTTAGAGTCTTGTCTTTAGTTTCTTTTCAGGTTATTATTTTTATTTGACCGCCGAGTTGGCGCAGTTTGTGAGCGTCAAGAGCACGCAGTTGTAATTTACGTTGAATAAAAAGGGACTTAAACCCTAAACAAGACTCTGTCTTTTATCCAGTTTCAACAGTCACTTCTTGGTTGCGTGCAAGTTGGAGGCGCGCAACGCTACAAGCTAAAGGCGAAACATCAAGAGAAGAATCAAAACTCCAAAATAAGACCTAAGAAGACCGTCTGTCTTCTTCAACTCTTGAAGGCATGCGAGCCGTCTGCTCGCATCTCCACTCACATCCACGTCTGGACGCTATCTGATGCTGTCTGGAATGATTCTTACTGCGCTGTGCGGTGATGACGTCATTGCTGGCAATTCTAATTCAGCATCGGGCGTTGATGATTCCCACAGCTTCGGCCAGCCTGAAGAGGCATCTTCCTCGATGTCTGTTGAGCGGACATCACTATCATCTACCTGCAAAGAGAATAATAAAAAAAAAAAAAAAAAAAAAAGGGAAAAAAAAAGGGAAAAAAAAAAAGAGAGAAAAAAGAGTATCAGGTCCTGAGGTTTCGAGCTGATACAAACATCCAATCAATTTGACCATGGCTTCATATGGTCAGCCTCAGTAGATGTCAAATTCGTTCCTTCATGGCATCCTACTTTTTCGACTTCATATCTGTCATTTGATCGAACAGCTATGATTTTATATGGTCCATGAAACTTTGGTCGTAGTTTCAAACCAGTCCCATACTGAGTTCTCTGAATGGCTACCAAGTCCCCAATCTTGTACAGTTTCGGTTTCTTACGTTTTTTTGTTAAATTGCTTACGGTTCTCTTCTTGTATCTTCAAAATGTTGTTTTTCGCATCTTCTCTCATTTCATCACGTTCTTGCATCAATTGCTTTAAATATTCTTCATTCAATATTTCACTAATTCTCAGATCTTCTTTATTCTTCATTTTCGTGCCTATGAGAAGCTCAAACGGTGAATATTTCGTACTTCTCGTAGTTGTACTGTTGATGATTCTCTGAACATCTGGAACATACTTAAACCATTTCGTTGAATCCTCATGTGATAATTTCGACAAAACAGGAATCAAAATTCTATGGATTCGCTCAATCTGTCCGTTATCTCTTGGAATACTGGTAGTAATTTTCACATGTTCGATACCTTCTTCAGTACAATAGGCTGAAATTTCTTTCGATGTAAAGGCACTACCTCGATCTGAAATGATTCTGGCTGGATTTCCAAATACAGTCTGTTGTTGCTTCAATTTCGAAATAACTTCTTGCGTAGTTGGTGATTTCACTGGATAGAACCAAGTAAATTTCGTAAAAGCATCGACCACAGTTAGAATGTGTTGGTATCTCTTGTTCGTTGATGGAAGAGGTCCAATAAAGTCGACATGATACGTACTCAAAGGAACGTTTTCTTTCGGTACAGGATGAAGAAATCCTTCTGCTTTTCCTTGCTTCTTGTTGTACAGTATACATTCTATACAGTTAGCAATTACTTTTTCAGCTTTGCATTTCACTCTGGGAGTATAGAATTCTTGCTCTACAGCATTCACAGTTTTATCTACGGCAAAGTGACCTTTTTTATGTACCTTCTGTATGATTTCGTTCTGTAAGGATTCTGGCACTACTAGCAGATCTTTACCATTTTCAAACTTATACAAAATATCATTTCTCACGAAGAATCCATTTTCTTCTCTTTTCTCAACTAAATTCTTTATCAATTTCACATGTTCATCTTCATTCTGTTGTTGTGCTAACCGAATCTTCTCAGTTACATCGGATGTGTATGATGTTAAAATTAGAGCATTTCTACTTACAGCATCAGCATGTTTCATTTGGTATCCTGAGCGATGTACAATTTCGTAATCGAATTCTTCAATAAACATTGCCCCTCTCGCAATTTTAGGAGTTAAATCTTTCTTATCTAAAGTTTTCTGAAAAGCACTACAATCAATTACAATTTTGAATTTAGTCCCTAACAAATAGTTTCTAAACTTCTTCAGAGCTTCTATAACTGCAGGGGCTTCTAATTCGTAACTACAGAGTTTCTCTTGCTGCGGTGAAGTCTTCTTACTCATATACTGGATTGGGTGATAATTACCATCATCAGACAATTGGAGTAATAACGCACCAAAGCCTTGACTACTAGCATCAGTATGAAATTCTAATGGATATCCTTGCCTAAATATATGTAGAACAGGTGCTTGAGAGAGAATTTCTTTTAATCTGCAAAAAGCTTCCTGTTGTTCGGAATCGAACTTAAAACCAATACCCTTTCTAAGTAAGTCACTAAGAGGTTTGGCTATTTTAGCATACTGAGGAATGAATTTACGAAAATATCCCGTTAGTCCTAAAAAGCTTTGTAGTTGTTTACAGTTATGCGGTTGTGGAAAGTTTCGAACAGCAACAGTTTTGGAAGGTGATGGTCGAATAGTTCCGTTTTCAATTAAATGTCCTAAAAATTAAATTTTACGTTTTAAGAATTGGCAATTTTTGAAATTTATTTGTAGTCCATATTCCGAAGCAGTTTTGAATACTCTTTCTAATTTGTGTAAACATTCAACTTCATCATTAGCCGGTATGACTATATCATCCATATAAATAATTAGTACACCTTCATTTAACAAGTCACGAAATACTGAATAAATATACCTTTGGAAAACATTTGGACTGATACATAAACCAAAAGGAGCTTTAAGAAATTCATAGATACCATTATGTGATACAAACGCGGTATATTTGGTGCAATTTTCATTTATGTCTACATGGAAAAAGCCATTTTTCAAATCTAGTGTCGTGAAGACTTTTGACTGTTCTAAACGATCAAGTACTTCCGGAATTAAAGGCAGTGGAAATTTGTCTTTAATAATCTTCTTATTTAATTTCCGATAGTCAATGCATAATCTTTTAGAATTATCACGCTTGTTACACAAAACTATAGGCGCTGCGTAGTTAGAGTTGCTAGGTTTTATTATTTTTTCTTTTAGCCATTCCTTAATTTTATCGTCTACAATTTTTTGTTCCGCGAAAGACATGTATCTTCTATTTTGACAGACAGGAATTTCATCGCATAAATTTATTTGCATCTTGAAGTCGGATTGTCTATTTTTCCGAGGCTGGTACGAATTAATTAAATTACACAGTCTTTCTTTATGTTCTGCATTTGAAATATGCGATAAATCAATCTCGTTGACAGAAATAGCATCCACCAGATGTGAAAGGTAATTAGTTTTCAAGCGACTTCCGCTTTCGGGGTTTTTGTTTACATTAACGGAGACGCCAGACGATTGAGAAAGATCACAAACATTCTTCAATGACACAGCTATATTCAAATTTCCCATAACGCAACGAACGTTAGAATTTCGATATGAATCAGCAGTTATCAAGTTTACGTTACTTTTATTCCGATGAGAAATTATTTGAAGGCCATTCTCGGTAAAAGATAAGTTAAACTGATTCAATACGTCCAAACCTAATACAATTTGATTGCATAAAGACTTAACAACATAGATTTTCGTACGAAGTAAAAAACTATCAATTGAAATATCAGAAATAAAAAAGCCGAGGTACGTTTGCTTTGATTCAATTCCGTTTAATGTGATATCGCTATAATTTAAATTAGGAGAACCAATCTGCTTTTGTAACTCCACGCTGCATATCGTTACATCCGAACTAGTGTCAACTAGACTATCAACTAAATGATTATTTATTTCTACAGTCTTCATAATTCTATGCTTATCAGAAATTCGTTGTAATAAAGCTTGTTTCTCGGGGGTCTGGTCTGGACAGTCAGTTTAATAATGCCCAAACATTTTACATTTAAAACATTTTATACCCTTCGATTTGTTTACACAGTGCTTTGACTGATGCCCATATTCCTGGCAATTAAAACATTTGACCTTATTAACGTTAGATTGATTTCGGTTTGATGACGCAAGCTTACTTCTATCTTTAACTTGGGTATCTACTTTCGATTTCCGATTTTTAAACTTATCATTGTCCGATCTCATTTTATCATAAATTTTAAGCCTTTGTTTAAATTCAGTTATTGTTTCGCAACCATATAGTATAGTTTTCCTCACTACAGAATCGGGAATACCATCAATAACATATTTAATTAATGAAGCATCTTCGATGTTACCTCGCGAACACATTTCTTTCATTTTCAAAAAATACTCATCTAAAGATTCATTAGGGATTAATTTACGCTTACATAACATTTCATGAAATTCAGCAGAATTAAAAGCTTTACCATATTCAGATTTCAAAAGCTTTTTTAACTTACACCAGTCATTAACTTTAGGTTCACTCTGAATAAATAGTTTCGCTTTACCTTTTAAGAATCTTTTAGCAAAAACTAATTTATGCAAATCACTCAATTTCAAAGAATTTATAACATCTTCAAATTCATCAATCCATTTATCAACGCTTTCATATGCATTACCAAAAAAAGGATTAACAATACTTTCAATATCCGAAAAACTAAGATGAGGTTTAAAATGATCTTGAATTGGAAGCTGCATACTATTATTTACTTGAGACTCAGTAAAACCAGGGTTGTCTCTTTGATTATCATCAAGCATTACTTCAGAAATTTTATTAACAGTCTCATCTTCAATATCACTATTTTCTTCATGCAAAATATTTTCAAATAATACAGATAAATCACATAGGAAAGAGACAATTCGGGTTACGACTTCCGATTTTGAGCCTTCTGAATTTATGCGCAATACATTGCAAACTTTAATTAACTCATTCAAAGTAAAACTATTCTGCACTGTATCTATTTTCTTATTAAATTCTTCAGAATCTGGTTTAAATATAAAGCCAGAAAATTCACGTAATCTTTTCCGGTTATTTCGATCTCCATCAGTATTAAAAATAAGCTTATGCAAACTTTTGATTTCAGAGCTTTTACTGTTCTTTAAAGCTGCTTCAAATTCTGGAATTTCTACTAACTTCATATTGGAAAGAAAGTTTTGTACTCACCCGACAGATGATCGTCTTCAAAAAGGGTAATCCACACTTTATACGAGTAATCCAATAAACCGAATAACTTGTAAGAAAAGTTCACTCAGTTCACAGTTCAGAACACAATTCATAATGTCACTCGCACACTTTCGAGTTCGAGGCCGCACGGTTGGTCGCCATATACTGTAGTGTTCTCTTTCAAATCAGAGCATGAACGTAGCATTTTAAATATGCTTTTATTTAACAATAAGAAATAAAAATAATAAAGATAAATTAAGTAAAGAGTAAAGTTGCAGGATTAAGTTAACAGTCCACCGGATTCATATAATGATGCACAGACAGTCCTTTCACACAAACATTCATGGGTAGCTATAAATAATATAATCAGCTAAAGGCATAACAGCTATAGGCGAAACATCAAGAGAAGAATCAAAACTCCAAAATAAGACCTAAGAAGACCGTCTGTCTTCTTTAACTCTTGAAGGCATGCGAGCCGTCTGCTCGCATCTCCAGTCACATCCACGTCTGGACGCTATCTGATGCTGTCTGGAATGATTCTTACAGCGCTGTGCGGTGATGACGTCATTGTTGGCAATTCTAATTCAACATCGGGCGTTGATGATTCCCACATATACATGCAAGTAATTTAATAAATACATTACGTATAATTACTCGTAAGGCAGGACTTAACATTTTTGAGAAAATAATTGACAAACTACATCAGTATATACTATATCTCAACTGCAACAACAAAATATATTGAAAAGCATGAGCATTTATATTTTTTTTCCATACAAGCAAACTTCCATCAGCAAAAATTAGTTCATCCTAAAAAAATAATTTATAATAGTATATTGCCGATAATCAATATTATTCTAAACAGAGTGTAAATCCACCGTATTAAAAAAAGTGTACAGTCATTATAATCTACACTGACATAGAAATTAAATTATAATTCATAAGGATAACTGATCCTACAGTTACATTTCGTTAAAGAACGTCTGTCTTTCTCTCCGATTATACGCTCCACCAGGTAAGGAAGAATAAGCTTCCTGCAAAACTTCTTTGCAATGCTGTAAACTTAATTTCCTTCCAATTAATATTATTTAAACAACTAGCTGTTCCTACAATATTACCATTATCACTATAAATTATAGAGGATCGTCCTCTACGCTTAATAAATCTTCGGAACCCTTGAAGAAAGCGATAACTTGAGGAAGAAGAAATCATCTTTATATTTACCGCTCTTTATACCTAGAAGAAAGTACGGATATGTCCACATGCAGACATATCCGTACTTTCTTCTAGGTTGCCTTCCTTTTGCCTTTAAGGTATAAACGACCAGCCAAACATATGTCTGTTACTTCAAACACCTGGCATTATGTACACGATCTTCAAGCAAGGCAGTTGATAAAATCTCCATATTTTTACTTTGTACTATAGAGTCTCGTTGGTAGCATAAACTAGATAAGGACTCTGCAAAGACGTAAGCAACTTATCGTTATGTCTCAGAAATTACAACAGTAACGTGAGAAAGGTGCAAGGACCCTTTTATTTAACCCAGATAAAGGTTAACAGAAGGCACGTCTTGTGCTCACAGAAATAGTTAGCATTTATGGTTTAACTAAAAAAGTAATGAATTCAAATTAACTAAATAAATTGTAAGTTAGCCTCAAATGCTATGCAGACATAAACCGTGCAAGTTGGTTCATACTTAAATATCGGCGTGACAAGTCTAACGGCGCAAATAACTCAACGCCGCAGATGAATTGCTCTCAACAGAATCAACTAGCAACGTGACCTTCGGCACAACGCTGTGTTTCTTACCATCTAAAACTCTTCTTTAAATACTATCTCTTTTCTACGTCATTTGAATACTCGCGAACTAGAAATTAGCATTCTGGCAGAAAAATGCAAATTGAGAAAGACAGAAAAGCTAATTAACAAAAAGTAACTGTTTAAGAAAAATATAATACCTTACAGCATTTTCTGACGGAATTCAAGTATACGCAACAAAGGCCTTTAATGATCTTGTTAAGAACTTAAGTAACCATATATGTGCCAACCTCTTATAATAATATAGAACTTATGGCAACTTAACTAATTTTACATCTAAACGACAAACAGCTGGATTTTGCAACAAATTTCATCCATTTACGATTCTTCAGTTTGTGAAGTTGATCTGGAAGGAAAAAGATTTTAACAGAAAAATTCAAGAGATAGTACATTACTTCAATTTAAAGTAGCTCTTCTACGCCTTTTCTTATTTAGATGTTTCATTGAAAAGTCTTTTCATGCAATTTTATTCGAAATTTTCCTTTAAATTTTATCCGAACTTTCGTACACCTCATGTATTCCAACAATAAAATCTCTTCAGTAAAAATGCTCTGAAATGATTGAGCAAGTGTCTTTTGTATAAGTGGCACGGCTCTATTCACTAAACCACATCCCACATGCTAGAATTGCGAACTCAAGTAGACCTCATAATCACCTTACTACCTCAGAATCCCCTTACTTTCAAAACTGCACCTAATGGGCTGATAAGATTGGTTTGGTTTGGTTTTTTTTTATTAGATTCAAGCAAAGCACTCGAGGGTTATCTCGCCTTAAGGGAGGGATGCCTTCGTGGAGGACTTTTTAAGGGAAACTGGCTCGTATACACGTTATACATGGGGAAAACCACGAAAACACCCATGCAGACAGCCCGTTCGCGGGATTCGATCCTCAGACCGAACTACCAGTGTTCAGCCAAGTTACCGCTCGGCCGCTGGTGGGCCTGACAAGATTGTGATTAAACTTTTGTGTTGGCTGGAGAGCGTAACCTTAAACTCATGCACACTACTGGTTTTTACTTTGAACTTAAATTTCTCTTATTTTTCTAGTTTGTATTCAAACATCTCATTCACACTATACGATTTTAATTCTTACGAACTATGCGAGTTTTAATTTACTTTGGCGTATATATTTGGTAGTATATTTAACATTTACAATTCAAAAACATTAGACGTTCTACTTTAAATGAAACATTTACAATATAAAAACATTAGACGTACTACTTTAAATGAAACATTTACAATACAAAAATATTAGGCATACTACTCTAAATGAAACATTTACAATAAATTAAATTAAGAAAATTCAACTTACACTTAACATTAAGACATACACGGAGCTTAAAAATTTTCAATCTCTTCGTTAAATTTTTCTCACGTGAGTCTCTCAGAGTAAAACAGAGTTCCTATTTCTAGATTCACTTGGAGCAGGGGTTCTCAACTGGTGGTACCCGTACCACTGGTGGTACGCAAGAGAAAAATAGGTGGTACGCAAAGGAGCAAAGTATTTTTACTAATTGAATTCAAAAATCAAATAACTAAATTCAAAAATTAAAACCCCAACATCCTGATTGAGTTTTTTGTCTAACACTCGTAAATTTATGTGATCTGAGCCTTGTTCAAGGGTGGTGGTGGTCGTAGAACTTTGTTGTGGTGGTACTAAAGGTTTTCAATTTTTGTTTTTGTCAAAAGATTTTGAGAACCGCTGATTTGGAATGAAAATTGCATTTAAATTCCGACCTTCTTGCTACTTGAAACAAATAAAATTGCAAAATTAAAAATAAAATTGCCACTTTTGTACTTTTGGACTTAAAATAAAGACTTAATGTAATAAGGAAAATAAATTGCACTTATCTTTTTGTTTTTCGAAATTCCTTCATCCTTTTACGAAGAAATTCGTGCCAGGAGGGATGAACTTTGTCTTGCCACATACGGAATCATCTTCGGAGTTTAGTATCATCGTACGGTTGAGCTTTCCTATTCTAGGATCTTTCAGATTTTCATCACTGTTCTTGCGAAGATAGCTCGAACTTATTTAATGATACTTAACTTCAGTAAGTGGACTGTAATATTAACAATAACAATTTTATTTTAACAAAAACAACATTATTGAATACTAGCACACGCATGTGCTTATAGTTACCTATGTAACTTAGCTAATGAGCGAGCAACCATATGCTCTTACATCAAGTCAGAAATCATTCATACTAATAAAGCAAAAACGAAATAACTTTAGGGTTACACTAAAGCTAAACTCTGCTTGGCGTAAAACAATGCTGCCAAGCAATACTCTTTCAGACACCGAACAATCACTTTTCTCCGTCCTTGAAGATTCTCCATGTTCGATGGCCACTTTATTGGCCTTGAAGTTTCCGCTAGATCTTTCTGCAGCAACTCATGGACAGACACCCTGGAGCTTCCCCTGCCTCCTCTGCGGTGCTGACGGGTCCGCACTTTATCTGGGTTAAGTTAGCTGGACGTTTGTTGTGTAGAACCTTCGGTGCAGATCCCTCGATGTACTTCGGCACAAGCGGTAAATTTTTTTCTCGCACTTTAAGAGTGAGTTGAATATCCTTTGGACGTCCACATGACTTCCTGATACTTTACCTTTTGACTGCTTTATTGGCACCTTGTTCCTTTTACCAGCACCAGTAGTGAGGTATCGCTGATTTATCTCGCGAATCGCAACGTTATTATCTCAGTTGAAATAGTCTAAACGACGCATAAAATTGGTGGGTCGTGTTTGGATGCAACCAGTGAAAACGAAAACTTTGAGAGAAAGAGAAAGTAGTAACCGTATGTTGCGGTGCAATTTCTATAAGCATTTTAACATGAATGTGACTTCCTGCTCGAAGGTATTCTTGCTTAGGCACGTGAGATTCAAGCTCTAGTGGGGATATCACACGGAGAAACCTTAGAGATTGGTTGCTCGGTGATCCTTGTGCAGGCTAATCCAAGGGAGTGTTGTGACTTAGAAAACCAATGGTGGTTGGTTGGCTCCAGCAAGTAATGGGATGATGGATACTTTGCATTGACATTAAAAGTCTCTTGAGGTGGAAATTTGGGGGAAAAATGCAGAAATAAATAAAATAAAGTGTAGAAATACAGAAAATAAGGTGCAGATAAATTCTGGTTCCTTTCTTATTCGCTTAGGCATTTCATAACGGTCCCCGTCTTTCCTGTCGTGGTTCTTCGTCGTTTCCTATCGCGAACGTGCATTTCCGAAGTCAATTGTTCACTACCGTTGTTTCTTGCTGGCTCCAAGTTTTCTTGTCACACTTCCTGTAAAGCATAATTACATACTGTCCGCGAAATCGTGGACAAGATTTTGCGCTTCTTTCTTCCCCAACATATGTCTTTAGAACTTGGTCTCCCATCTTGTAATTCACCTCTCGCCTTTTCTTATCAATATAATTTTCGCTTTTCCCGTGCCATATCTGAAATTTTTACTGCTTCGTCTACCATTTTCTGTATATCTGCCATTACTCTAGTTCTTTCTTCTGCGCAAAGAATAATTTATCTAGCGTCGTAATTAATATTCGGTCTGAGAATAACTCTGCTGAAGTCTCCTTGTCATGTCTTGCTCAACTGACCGTAAGGCAAATGTTAACTCATTGATCCTCTATCCTAGCGCTTATGATAGCTTTTCAAATAGCAACGTATAATATCGTATGCTAAGCGCTGCGCATAGTTCTTCAAATATTTGCCTACTAAAATGTTTCCTGTTATAAAGTATTACTTTTAAAGGAGCTCTATATTTTAAAATGTATTTATTTAAGAAAGAATCAGAAACTATTTTAGCCGAGTCTCTTCATAGGGGGACTATTTCTACCTACTTAGAAAGATGATCTACAATATCGAATAAATATATATGTAGTGGGGGAGTTGAAGATGCTAAATAACAATTCCAACGTTGTTTTCCACACCACAGAACATTTAATAAAGATAATCAGAAAAGGTAGAAATTAGATTAAATACAAGTGCCGTTTGATACAAACGTTATAGCTTTTGCCAGTCTTATCACTTAACCGATTAGTGCCTACTCGCACTTGCTGATGTTATAAAGTCAATTTACCACCTTCGCGTGGAAAACTACAGTTCCTTATTCTACACCTTCACTTGTAGACAGACATCTCACCACCTTCGCGTGGGATAGCAGAAGAAAGTCTCTGTCATACTCCTCTTTCACCTCGCTGCTGGCGCATCAGTGAGGCCCACTGGTGGTTGTGTCGCACTTACAGATACTACAACTCGTCCGTCCTGACACTTTTTCGTCCTCGAAAACACGGATCAGCAATACTGGAACATCAAGACAGCACCTGAAAATAAATTTTAAAGAAACAAAAGAAAGGGAAAAAAACAAAAAGAAAGAAGTGTGGAAGAACCACACATAGTCCTATATAATATAAGTCCACGGCTTCATGAGATCAGCTGCTGTAGTGGTACATCCAGGACCTTCATGGTGTCCCACTTTTTCCACCTGGTAACGATCTTTGCCTTTCCTCGCTGTTACACGATATGGGCCTAAGAACTCTGGCCTTAACTTTAGACCACCTCCATACTGCGTTCTTTGTATGGCAACTAAGTCGTTCACATTGTATACGTGTGCCTCTTTTCTCTTCTTGTTGTATGTTTTTCTATTCTCTTCGTGAATTTTTAGAATGTTTTTCCTTGCTTCCTCTCTCATATCTTCTCGATCTTTCATCATAGTATTTCTTTCTTCTTCTTCAAGAATTTCCATAATCTTTAAGTCCTCTCGATTTCTCATTTTAACACCAGTGAGAAGCTCAAATGGAGAACTCTTTGTGCTTCAAGATCCTTTGTACATCTTCAACATTATTTGTACCACTTGATTGGATCATCTATGGATAATTTGGAATCAGAGTAAGATGAATCCTTTCCGCTTGTCCATTTCCTCTAGGAACTCCTGTAGTTGTAAATATGTGCTGGATCTTCTCTTGACTACAGTAATCTTCAAAGTCTTTAGAGGTAAACGCCGTACCTTTATCACTTATAATTCTCAAAGAACTACCGAAAGTTGATTGTTGCAGTTTCAGCTTCTGCAATGCCTCTTGAGCTGATGTCGACTTTGCTGGATAGAGCCACACAAACTTCATGAATGCATGAACCACGGTTAAGATGTGACTGTAGTTCTTATTTGTCGAAGGTAATGGTCCTATAAAATCGATATGAAAAGTGCTCAAAGGGATACTATCTTTTGGTATGGGATTCAGCAATCCTTCGCTCTTACCTCGTTTTCTGTCGCACGAAATACATTCTACACAATTTGAAATAACTTGTTCAATTCGTTTTCTAAGGTTAGGAATATAAAAGTCGGTTTTCAGCAGATCTTTTGTTTTAGACACTGCGAAATGTCCCTTCTTGTGGATACTACGTATGATTTCTAGCTATAATGCTTCGGGTACCACAAGTAACTCATGACCACTGTCGAACTTGCATAATACTCCATTTTTCACTAGAAAATCTTTCTTTAGTCCTTGCTCGACTAAGGATTTTAGCAACTGGAGACGCTCATCACTTCTTTGCGCAGCTGCAATTTTGGCTGTAACTTCTCCCTGTGAACAAGTAACCATCATGACAGCGTTTCTACATAATGAATCCACATGCTTCATTTGTTGCCCAGATCTGTGAACAATTTCACAGTCAAATTCTTCTAGAAGTAACGCCCATCTCGCCACTTTAGGGGTTAGATCTTTCTTAAACATAGTCTTCTGGAAAGCATCGCAATCCGTAACTATCCTGACCTTAGATCCTAAAAGGTAATTCCTGAATTTCTTTAGAGCTTCTACTATAGCTAAAACTTCAAGCTCATACTAGATAGCTTCTTTTGTTGGAGACTCGTTTTTTTACTCATGAAGTAAATGGGGTGTAACTGTCCATCATCTGACTTTTGTAGCAATACAACGCCGAAACCATGGCTGCTTGCGTCTGTATGCAATTCTAATGGTGCTCCTTGTTTAAAAATATGAAGAACCGGACTTGTGGATAAAAGTTCTTTCAATTTATTAAATGCATCTTTTTGCTCAGGCCCAAATTTGAATTCTGCTCCGTTACGAAGAAGATCACTTAGTGGTTTCTCTATTTTTGAATAATTGGCAATAAATTTCCTAAAACACCCAGTAAGGCCCAAGAAACTTTGAATCTGCTTAAGATTTTTGGGTTCCGGGAAATTTTGAACAGCCCTGGTTTTTTCAGTAGAGTGGCGAATTGTACCATCCTCAATAACATACTCGAGAAATTCTATTTTTCTTTTCAAAAATTCGCATTTCTTAAAATTAATCTCCAAACCATATTCTTTGGCTACTTCTAAAACGCGTTTCAACTTTTCTAAACCTTCTTTCTCATTTCGTGCTGGAATAATAAAATCGTCCATGTAAGTAGCAACAGTGTCATCTCGAATTAAATCTCTAAACACATTATAAATAAATCTTTGGAATACACTAGGGGACGTGCACAAACCAAAAGGTGCTTTTAGAAATTCGTACAAGCCTGCATGAGTAATAAATGCCAAATATTTAGTGCAGTTTTCCTCAACTGGAACATGAAAAAAACCATTTTTTAAGTCTAATGTCGAAAAAACCTTTGCTTCACCCAAACGATCTAAAACTTCTTCTACTTGTGCCATAGGAAAAGAATCCTTAACTATTTCTTTATTTAACTGCCTGAAGTCAACACAAATCCGTGTCTTCCCACATTTTTTTCTGCACAAAACAATTGGCGAAGCATATTCTGAACACGACGGCTTTATAATCCCATCCTTTAACCATTCATCTATTTGATTATCAACAATTTTTGATCAGCAAAAGGAATTCTCCTCGAACGCTGAGAAAATGGAATTTCATCTTTTAATATTACTTTCATTTTTAATTCTGTACTGCGCGGCTTTTGTAACGGTTTATACTCATTAATAAGAGTGGAAACAGTATTGCGTAATCCTTCATCTTTAATATGCCATAAATCTGTGTCGCTGTCTCCCTCAATGGCTGCAGAAATAAAAGACAAAAAATTCCTTTCCGAAGAGACGGAATCATTTTCATATTGCGTAATCATCACCTGGTCACAACAGATCCTTTTTAGACAGAAAGGGGGCAAATACAGTCTGTTATCAAGTCATCAACCATTGCTGCTTCTATCTCTTTTTGTTTTTTGCTTTCGCATAAAGAGAAAATAAACTTAGCCGTTTCCGCATTAACCACGTGACCAAACGAACTTTTGAGTTCTATACATCCACTTGATAATTTATTCGGAAAAAGGGATTTATTTACAACTATCAATTCACTTCCAGAATCTATTAAACATTTTACTTTCTTACCATCAATCAACAGTTCAATAAATTCTAACTTATTTCTAGCTGCATTATTTGATTCAATCTGTAACTCAGATACCTTTTTTGGAGACAAACTTTCCTCCTTTTCTAACCGTTTGGGACAATTTCTCGCATAGTGAAATAATTCCCCTTTACTCCCACAAACATAGCAAATACGTTCTGGTTTACTACTACCCTGATTTACAAACTTCTCTGAATCCTTGAAATTTTTCTGAGCTTTTCTAAGATTGTTTTTGGGAAAATTAAGCTTTTTATTTTCTAAAGTTTTGATTCGTGTGTTAATGGTATCAACTAAAGATTTACCCCCGGATGAAGAAAATAAATCATATTCTCTTCCCAACTGATTTGGTTGGAACCAACTTTGGCCCTCCCGAACACTAATATGTTCCTTTGTTTTAGAATCAAGAGTTTCATACAATTTATCAGATACAATAAGATCACACAATTTCTTAAAGTCATCTACCTCTCTTAACTTACAATAATAATTGAAAGTTGCACTAAGTCGAGACGCGAACTGAACATGTGATTCAGATGAATGTCTCTGCGCATTTTTAAAATTGTTCAAACACTCACGCGGTGTTGGCTGAAATTCTTTCAAGATTATAGTTTTTAATTTATCATAATCCGCGATTTCTTGTTCAGAAACGTACGTTAGAACATTATTACATTTATCACCTAATATATTAATCAACACTTCTGATTTTAACTCCACTGGTACACTTTTAGTAGTAAAAGCTTTCTCAAGTGACTGAAAAAACAAATGCATAGCTTCCGGTTTCTGAGGTACAGCTATAGTTAGTGTTTTGACGCTTTTAATAATATCTTCAACACTAGTCTGCGCGTTTCTTCTATCACTCGATAATGATTGTGATTTTAAACTTTCTAACTCAATCTGCTTCTCAATTTGAGCTAATTTAAGACGTTCAATCTCTAACAGATAGAGTTCATTACTTGTTTTAGGCGTCCGATCGTCTGCGATCGACTTGACGACGCCACGAACAAATTCAACGTTCGTTTTGAAAACATCAGAATTTTCGATAATTATTCTAATGTCAGCTTTTTTAGCATTTTCTGGAACAGTCTGTCCAATTTGTTCCGCAATTACTATTAAATCACTTTTCTTTAAATTATTTAGGAAACTCATTTTAAAAACGAAACAAAAGTATCACTATCTTCAAGAAAGAAAAGTTTTCACAGTACCTTCTCTGAAGTATCCAAGTATGAAGTATCCAAATATCAAGTATCCAAATATCACGGTCAGAGCCCCCAGATTTTCTGTAGTAGGGGAGTTGAAGATGCTAAATAACAATTCCAACGTTGTTTTCCACACCACAGAACATTTAATAAAGATAATCAGAAAAGGTAGAAATTAGATTAATCACAAGTGCCGTTTGATACAAACAGGATTCTGTATAGCTTTTGCCAGTCTTATCACTTAACCGATTAGTGCCTACTCGCACTTGCTGATGTTATAAAGTGAATTTACCACCTTCGCGTGGAAAACTACAGTTCCTTATTCTATCCCTTCACGTGTAGACAGACATCTCACCACCTTCGCGTGGGATAGCAGAAGAAAGTCTCTGTCATACTCCTCTTTCACCTCGCTGCTGGCGCATCGGTGAGACCCTCTGGTGGTTGTGTCGCACTTACAGATACTACATATATTTTTATTGGCTAATTCCTTTAGAAAAGATCCTTTATACTAGTTAGGTACCCTTCCGGGGTATAATTAACATCGTTATTAAACTGACAAATATGACACATACGCACTTAAAACCTTTGTAACTGCAGAAAAAATACCGCCGCTCGAAGTCATTGGGCTATTTTCCTTATGCCCAGGTGGCCAGAGATGGAAGAATCATGTAGTTTGTGGAAAACGATTAACTTTAAACTAGCTATGATAACCGGCTACAGCTCGTAATTTTGATTTGTAGTTTCTGCCTGAAATGAAAGATTACCGATAACTTGGTAGTTCCCGGCTCTATATCTGATGGCCGTAATGACTTGTTGTTCAAAATGATCCGAATCGTTCAGATAAGAATAAATGTTTTTAATATCAGCACTGTTAAAAGCACGATTAATTGCACACTTAAATGCATGATAATCTGTCGCGAGTCAAGCATTTTTGCCGTAAGCATGGCACATTTTATTCTATTCCCTCCTTCATCCAACTTTATTCTTGAGAGTGCATGGTCTACCGCATTTTCCTTTCCGAGCGTATGTTAATAATTAAGTAGAATTCTTGAAGTTTAAGAGCCCGTCTAATCAGTATTGGCGATAAATTCTTTCCTGAATACAAACGACCCATGGCCGCATGAGCGGAATAAACTGTAACTAGAACAAAGTACGCTTGGAAATTTTGTACTGCTAATAAGTGGCGGTATAATTTCATTGTGTAAATTAAGGGTTTTACTAAAGAATGCAACCGCTTGAACTTTCTGCAGAAGGACGGCACCCACTGCGTAATTGGAGGCATCCGCAGCAATCTCCGCATGTTCATCGTCTTCGGGAAGCTTTAATAGGGCGCTTGCATTAACGTTTGTCTAACGGACACCTTCGGGTTTCCAGCCAATTAAAAAAAAAATGTTAGAGTAACGTCGTCATAAATCGTGTTGATTTAATTTTATGTATAATTTCACCATTCAGGCGAAGGGGATACAAAGCATACTTAGTGACATTGCTAAGATTTCTATAATCAACAGAAACGCCTATCTTTAAATTAGTTGCTGGGATATTATTTTTCTTTTTACACAGCACCACTGGATTGACGTAAGGGCTACTTATTGGCGTTATAATTTTATTATTTAACATTTCCTGAATATGTCCTTCTATTATTCGTTGTTTACCTTATCGTAGCCATAAAGTTTTGATCTTACAAGCGCCACATTTCCATTGTCTATATTATGGCTCACAATGTGTGCGTGGATTGGGCGTTCGTTAATCAAATTAGAAATATGGCTTACCAAATTTTGTAATTTTTCATTTTGTTCCGCATCTAGATAGCTTCTCTCGGTCACTGGAGGCTGCGTCTGTCTCTGTTTTAGCTTTTTCATGTCGCGCTACAAAACATATTCCTGAAATTTCACTTTGGCATTTGGCGCTTTGAAGAATTCCATGCCTAAAATTATGGAAGTTTGAAGACTTTTCACGAAAAGGTAAGCAGTCTAAAGTGTTTTATAAAACAACAATATAGTTACTAGAGATAAAAATTACAGGTATATTTCTGTTATCGGGACCGGATTCAGAAATGCATGCCTACATACATCCATACATTTCTGAATCCGGTATTAATAATAGAAGACTATCGAATAACATGTTCAGTTTAAATATTTTTCATAAGCAACATTGGCGCATATAATTTTTCGTCAAAAATTTGTTAGGAGCGTGTTGTGTTATAAGGTATTCCTCCCAGTTTCCAAGCGTCCTTCGTGGTGTAGTGGTTCTGCACACTGGGCCGGTATTCCAGAGGTCCGCGGTTCGCTTCCCGGCGAAGGCGTTGTTAATTTTTCATCTTTCCGGCCTTCGAAAAAATCCTAATGTCTCTACAGTGTTATAAGGAAAAGGTTTCACATACTTTTATATGAGCTACAGTTTCGTTATATAAACTTTGGAACAATTTTCTGCAACAATTAATTTATTCACACTTGAAAATTTACGGCAATTCTTAATTTATATTAATAATTCTACTTAGATTGCAACACTAACGCAAACTAAACATGTTTTCACGTTGAAAGCATTTGGCATTTCTGAAATTATCCAATCAAGTTTCCATCACTGGTAGGAATTCTATCAAATGCAATAACATCTCTGCAATACAAGGATATTCACCGCCTCATCAGTTAACATTGGGATCTTCGATGCATTGAATTTCGTGAATATGATGAATGTGTACCACTAATTTTCGCAGTAATGAACAGGTTTTTCCGCCCCTAGTTTAACTGATTTCGATGCTTCAAATATTTTTTTAATCTTAAATCAACATCAAATAACAAACAACAACAATCAAATATTGCATTCCTTTGCTTCTCTTTCTTTGCATTTTAATATTTCCGAAATTATATCTCTTAAAATATTTAGCAATAAATATATACTTAAATATATTTTTATATAGATCACCTTAGAAGTGACAAAAGTGAACTTTTTAAAACATGTTCTTTTATAAAATCAATTATATAAAAATAAGCCACAACACGTTGTCTTAAACCGTCCACAAAATATTCAAAATTTTAAATCTCCTCTCTTATATCTTTGCAACTAAAGACTTTAATTCATGTTTCACTATAAACAACAAACTAACTAGAAAAAGCCAATTTATATCTCACCTTATACGTTTTCAAAGAATTCGATTTGTTTAATTCGTCTAGCAGTATGTGTCTACGTCAGCAATAACTATAAATGAAACCAACTATAACAGTTCCCTCACAAAATTAAATACGGATGCAAGAAGACAAAACCAAAAGCCATGTGCCTCGTTCGTTGCCAAATTTTGTACCAAAAAGGAGCAAAGAATATTACAATACGGGCAGTGGTTTAACTAGCAATTCACGGCCTAGGAACGATTTTACGCAGCCCGCGAATACATTTTTCGTAAACTAATTAACACTAATATGACAAGAATAATCTGAAAGCTGAAAGATTTCAATAACACTGAGTCCAGTCTTACATTATTTTCATTACCATTAAAATTAACTTCCCAAAAAATTGTACAAATGGAGCTAATTAATTTACACTGATCTTTGAATAAGATATAAAGCTTATTCAAAGATCTGAAGATACAGATGTGATTTAACCTTTTCTATCGTACTTGTCAAAAGATAAATATCCTCAGTTACGATTTTCTTTTTTTATAACCGTTTGTGTATGTCTTGATAAGATAAATATTTAATAAGTAAAATTAAAGATGTAATTAAAAAATTTTTGTTTAAAAAAATCGCTTCATTTTAAGGAAAGTAAAAACTCGGCCGCATGTAATTTGAATTTGAGATCATTCCAAATACGGGTAAATTTCATTTTCAAACACTCTTGCTTATCCTCTCTATGTGAGTCCAATGTCTCATTAGACATTACTGTAAAAAACTGTAAAAAATTGCGTCGCATTTCATGCGAAATTTGTGGCCATCGGATAGACAGACAAAGTAGACAGATGTCTTGTTTTGCACCCGCTAAGTCTTTCTACACCGATGGGCGAAAAATCAAGCATAGGTGCGAAGGAAAGGTATATAGAAAGACGGGCAATTTCGTATTTGAGGAGAGTAAAAAGGAACTTCGTACATCTTGTACGAGTTCAAAAGGCCAGGAAGAAAAGGTGGGACAAAATAAAATTTAAAATAAATGGTTCAAAAATAATAGAGGGAAAAAAAGGGCCTATAGAAAGAAAAGGAAAAGAAGTAGAAAATATCCTAAAATACGATTGTTTCCATGAGTGTAGTTAAAAGGAGAAGAATCTGTCTTCATTTGCAATAAATAGTGTCTCACAGGTGTGTGTGTGTAGTGAGTGTGTTTGGTAATGGTGAATAGATGTGTTACTGGGGAAAAAACAAATATTGACGGTGTTAAAATGCTTCGTATAAAGGTATTTAGCATGAAATATAAAGTAATATGTTTGCTTGTATTCTGAGATATCAACAAAAGTCATCAAACAAAAGTATATATTAATTTAACCAAAGTAACTTATGCTATTTTCATTCCCAACATTTTCATACATTTTTTCATGCATTTTTTCATACATTTTTTTCAAAAAACAGCAGCAGACTAACAACATAGAACCATATACAATACAAGAACGCAACCGCATACACACACAAAAAATAAATAAATAAATAAATAAAAATAAAATAAAATAAACATAAAATATATATATATATGTGTGTGTGTGTGTGTGTAAATTACTGAGTTTATGTATTAAAAACACAAATTAAACAGTATTTATTAATTTAACTATCATAATTTATTACAATATTAATTATTTTACTATCATAATTTATTACTAGTTAATTAATGTTAGTATAACACAATGAGGCACACTGTTATTTATATAAGCTCATAGTTCTAAGAATTCATTTAAGGCGGTGAAGAATAAACCATCCCTTACATATGGACATTTAGCAGATAGCAAGGAACAGTATGAGAAAAAATCGGTGAGGTATAATATTATTTAAAGGCGAAACTATATAAAAGCGATCTAAAAAGAGAATCCAGAAGATCCGAGAGGGAAATAGCGCGATGATCAAATTTTCCCTCTCATCCCCAAATTTTCCCTCTCACGAGATTCTTTAAGGACTTGTAAGTGGTGACAGACATGAACTGATAACGTTGGCGTCCGTTTGAAGTTGATACACAAAGGAAGCCACAAGCAATGAGTAATTTCAAGTATTTTTTAATGCTTTAAACTAATGAAAAATTAAATTTTATTGATTTAAAGGCACTTAATTATAGAAATTTGATTTAGTTTAGATGAAAGAAAAGTACTTATCTTAAAATTCCAAGCTTTTGGTGTATATCCTTACATTGTCCGCTGTTTTATTCTCGTCAATATCGGAGCCGAAATTCTTAGGAATGATATAGGTATTGTAGAAAAAAGCACTATTTCAAATATTTCAAAGTAATTTAATTGATAATCACCAAGGGGAAAAGAAATTTTTTTCACTTTTTTACGGAGCGCTGCGAACGTGCAACCGCTTGCCTCGGTGATCGCAGCGTCCTGTGGCCATCGGAAAGCTTGTTAAGGGTAGTGGAAACACTTACGGTTATAGTTCAAATGAATGGAAGATAATTACTTACAAGTGTAAATTAACTTCAGTTTGCCACTTCCAATAAAGAAATTTTAATGTTAGGAAACAACATATACACTACTGTCAAACATCATCTGTTTTAAGAATAAATCAGTATAATTAACTCTTCTTTTAATTCAGCTGGATTATTTTAACGCAAAGCCCTGTTGATATTCTTTGATGCACACAAAGTTGAAAGTTAAAAATCTTAACATATTTTGTAGAATGACTTTTTAAATGTTCGCATCCAGTTTGGCTTTTTTTCTGTTTGTTCGCCTCGGACAAGTGCTTCCTTTGCCTCACCCTTGTCGCCGTTGTGGTGGTGAGTACTGCTAGTATAGAAGGAAACATAAATTAATTTGTACGTCACTCCATTTGGCAAATACCATTCTGCAAAACGTTGCCATTCAACTTAAATTAAGATACTTAATTTATCTTTCAAAACTACACCAATCTAAGGTGCAGATATTTTGCCTAACTTTATACATTTAGTTTATAATCTATTCAGTAGAAAATACTTATGAAAGTTCTCAGCATTATTGTAGTTTTATACCACGTCACGCACTCGGTGCAAAATCATTTGGTATCCCTCTCTACTTAATTTCTTACCAGACAATCTCGATTTTTTTCGAATCTACCTCCCGAAGAGGGCTCTTAATTTTTTCTCTCGAGCGTGTTAATGGCGAGACCTTCAACATATTTCCCAATTAACGAACAACGACACCCTTCCCTTGCATCGCTTTTTTTAAACCCGTCTACAGCTATTATCAAGCAAAGTTCGTCTGCTTCTTGATTAACTAACTCCGCACCCTTTTAGAGTGAGATAATTGAGGTTGTGTCGGGAAGGCCAATTTAAGAACAGCCTCACAACGATCGTCTAGCATCATTTGCGCTCCAGAAATACGCTGCTATTGATGGATATTCCCTCATACTTGGTAATCACAGTTTGAAACTTTTCGGCCGTGTAGAGTGAGTTTAATTTGGAAGGGCGCTCGTTACGTAGCAATTTCATTAACTTTTCTAAAAAGAACACTCATTTCACTTCAGATCTATTTTCTTCATACTCGAGATAAATTTCAGGGGCTGCCCTGTGGCGAAAGTGCGATGGGAAAATTAGTGTGACATTTAAAAATAACTACGTATGAATAATTTTCAACGTACTTTTTTTAAATTCCTACTTAACGGAACTCTGAAATGCATAACAGATGCAAAATTCTCCAGCCGTCAGTCCAAAAAGCCTCTGCCTGAAATACGCTATATATATATATATATATATATATATATATATATATATATATATAATGATTTTGAATGAATGGGCCTTGAACTCTTAATAAGCTTTCGATATCAGTCATGGCTGTGATTAAGGCATACAAATGAAGATAACGAAATGGTTTTCTTTAAATCACCAATCTTTATTCTCACACATATCCAATTAATTTGGCAAACACTTATTCAATCATAATTAAATATGATAAATTTCTATGTATATTGTTTTTTTTAATCCTAAGACGTTGGCATTTGAGAAGCAAAGAGGCGCGAGGATGACAGAGCAGCATTTAGGGAAGGGAAGAATATGACGCAATTAACTCGCCAGCGGTATTTACACTAAATCTGAGGTATAAGTAGAACTAATCTGTGATTGGTTAATTTGACGTTGTTACATAACATAGAAGATTCTCGAATTTGTGAGAACAGATGAATTTAGGGGGAGAGCACTAAATCTAGAATGTTACTTTTGAGGTCGCCAATTATGAATATATCTTGATCCGTATTGTTGCGTGTGCAAGGTCCATATCACATGGCGTTTGTTTCACACGAACAACTGTTTCGGACAATTTTTCTGCCTGGTTTACTACTGAAAGAAAGACGTGCGACCTTTTTCCTTCCTTTCCAAAAAAAAAATTGCAAGTTGTTCGTTTTCAACCAATCAGCTATCGGTTTCGAAAGCTATCAGCTTGTTTGTAATGGGGAACCAGTTTCCCCTGTGTTAACCCCAAAGCGATATATGGTGATTGGTTGTTGTGACAAAGCAGAAAAATTGTTCCAAACAATTGTTCTTCCAAAACAAACGGACGTGTGATAGCAGCTACAACGTGTGATTAATAATAGACTGAACGCGCAAAGACTTGATAGCTTGAAAAAATTTATTTTATCAAAAGAAACACTGTGCAGCTCTGGAACTTTCCACAAAAATACTCGTGCAGCTCTTCACAGTATCACAGAGCACAATCACTAGTTACACTTCAAACTACCGAGGACGTTTAAACGCAACGCAATGCAAAGCGCATCTAAAGAACAAAACTCGCACAGAGATCTCTCAATACAGCAAAGTCGGCTGTGAACTGAAAAACTGAGAGCTGTTGTCCCGGCCGCCAAGAAATCTCTAGTACTTTCCACGTCTCGAAATTACTGGAGGGCATATGAGGGCCACACTCGGTTACGGTTACACATATAGATTAATTACATTCATCCAATCACAATACCAATTACAGTTATACATAGACCGGACCAAAATGTCGCCAAAAGGCAGCCAAGTTTGGCGACTTTCGGAGATTTCTCGCGAAATTTGGGGACAAATATTAGCCGACAAAATTGTCACTAGCTTGACGATATCTGGCCAATTTAGCGAGATACCCATTTACTCAATGTTAAATAGACTTGCCCTGACAGCAAGCCTACTTAACATCGAGTAAATGGCTATAGTAGAGCCCTAACATTGAGTAAATTGCTATGGTAGAGCCCTGAACTTGCCTGTATTCTTACTTTTTTCTGGAAAAGCTTCGCTTCTTTATATTTTCATGTTACATATGCAAAAAAATACTGCAATTCCCATATAATTTCACTAAAATTACATATGATGCACAAAATTCGTAACAATATGTTAGTCAAAGGTAAGATCTTTTTCTTAAAAATTCTACCGAAATTAAAAGCCGTATATAAGCAGATTTTTAGAATCGCCCTATAAATTCAGGTATATACTTTGACGTGCCAAAGCATGTATGACCATCCCCACACTTCTCAATGAACTCATCTGGATGAAGTGGAAGGCACTTAATGAATTGCCTTGGTATTTAATTACTGCTTGAGGAAGTCATTCTTGCACTTATTTCTGCGAGTGATGGGAAAGGCTGCTGATCTAAGCGAATTTGACAGAGGTCAGACTGTAATGGCCCGAAGACTCGGAACGAGTATCTCCGAAACTGCACAATTGGTAGGTTGTCACAAAATTTGCCGTTGTTAGTATTTATGCAAAGTGGAGAAATGACGGTGAGGCCAGTAGCCGTCAAAGAACGTCAGAGACAATCCCGCTTGGCACAGCAAAATCGGCGCCAAACAGTGACTCAGCTGACAGCCCAACACAGTGCATGTCCAAGTACAAGTGTTTCGGAATGCACAGTTCAGCGGACACTGTTGGATATGGGACTGCACAGCAGACATTTCACTCGTGTGCCTTTGTTGACTATGTCAACTACGCGTACAGTGGGCATTGTCAACTACGCGTACAGTGGGCATTGCCAACTACGCGTATAGTGGGCCCGGGAGTATAGAGACTGGACCATGGATAATTGGAACACAGTTGTCTAGTCAAATGAATCAGGATTTCTTATTCATCACGTCTATGGTCGTGTCAGAGTACGCCGTCTTCCAGGCGAACAGTTGCTACCCTCCTTACAGCTTGCAATACACAGGCTGGTGGCTTTGGGGAACGTTCCCATAGGTGGCTCTTGGACCTTTTGTTGTGGTAGAACAGACCGTGAAAGCCGCGGACTATCTGAACATAACTGCGAATCACTTGCACTGTTGTGTGTTTCCTTAATTGGAAATATGAACTTCCAGCAGGGCAACACTCTATGTCACACGGCTTGGATGCGCTGGATTGGTTTGAGAAGCATAAGGATGTCCTGGCCACCTAACTCGCCAGGTCTTAACCCGATAGAGCACATTTTGAATATCATGGAGCGGCGACACAGAGGTCAAACACCACTATGTAGGAATATCTCGACTTTGCGTGATCGCTGCTTAGACATTTGGTACAATCTGTCCCCAGTTATCTAGCAAGAACTTGTGACATCCATGCCAAGGCGAGTTGCAGCTGTTTTGCAGGCCATACATCGCGCAACGCGTTATTGAGTAGGTGGTCATCATGCTCCGGCTCTTCAGGGTATAGCTGCAAAAATTCGAATAATTGAACATCTAATTTAACTAGATCCATCAGGGGTTGAATGGGACGACGACCCGGTCCCCCTTGTCAATGAAGACTTTATGACCAATATAGGTTGCCTCGATCATACCAAGCTTGTTAATAAATAAGAAACATACAAGAATAAAACATAAACATACAAGGGACGGACATATAGGAGAGATGAAGATAAGTTTAAAATCCTGATAGGTGGACAACAGTTGTGTTAATGGCGAAACGGAGCAAGTTCGGATGCTATTTTCCCAGAATGTCTGGAGGTGAAAGTGATTGACTTGCGAAAAAATTTCGAGTGAAATACTGATATTTTAATGTTTGATTAATATATATATATAATTAAATATAATTTATTTACTAAAGAAATATTGATTATATTATCTCCTAATATTAATTTTGGGAGAAATATCTAAACAGAGTGAAGCCATAGGTAGAAAGTTTAATTCAGAAAATTGTTTTAAAGTAACTTGAATGTAAATTATTAAAAATGTTTTACGGGAACTTGAAGTAAATCATGAATAACAAAATTTCAAACTTGGAAAAAGAAATTAAATTAAAAGCAAGTAATTAAATTAAAAGCTAGTAATCATTGCCATTGATCGGAAATTAGTTGACTTTTCAAGGGGAACAAACCAACTCCCGTTCAATGAACAATAATTAATAAATAAATACGAAGGTGTTTCGTCTTTTACTCAAATAATAATGGTGATGCCAAACTTGCAAATTAAGTTAGGCCAAATATATCCTGAAGTGAAGGTATATAGAACCAAAGTAGAGTACCAAAGAACTCATTCTGAAATAAGCATTTTCGCTAATACAATTTTGAGTGAAAAGCAAATTATGTAGTAAAATTGATATAATACCCGAGTAATTGTCCCCCGACACCCTCGTTTTTATGCATTTTTAATTCAAAACTATTTGTAAAAAAAAATAAAACATTGGTAATCTTAATTGGAATTATGAAATAGAACTCAAAGTAATTGAAATAAACATTAGAAAATTAAGAAATATAATGCAATCTTTGCAAAAACAAATCAAATAATAAAAATTGAAAATTAATATTGTAAAGATCTTAAGTTTTACTAACGTTTATTTTATTTTAAATCTTTACTATCACTTCTTATTTTCTACTTCCGGCCAGAATTAAAAGCTTTAACTTATTTATGCAAATTTGTCTGGCGAACGCCAAGTACTTAAGTTGTGGCTTTTTGCCAAGCAAGAGAGAGGAAGGAGTTAGTAGAAGCAGGCCGCTTACCTTAGCAGTTTTTACTCGGTTGCTGGTTGCCTTCCAGGACAGAGGTTTAATCCTCTTAATAATTTTAAACATATTGTAGTGTTAACAGTTCTCTGTACTACATACGGCTTCCTGTTAATATGCGGCCAATCTTCCACGTAGGCCCTTGTTTATTATTCCAACGTTAAGTTAGAGTTTAGATAATATTTTTATATTCTTACGTTCAGACCACAAGTGGTTGGTCTCTGTATTCCGAAGTACGGAAATCATTGTAAAGAGTGAAAAATAAAGGGTTTCGTATACCCTTCCTGTGTATCTTGTCTACTTCCCACAGTTATTGAACATAGCTTTAATAAGCTCCCTGTTCCGAGTCAGGTTCTTGAATGTTCCCGAAGCAAGTAAGGCGGAACATTGAACCTGATAATATATATATAATAAGAAAAGGGAATGTATGTAAAGATATAAAAGGCCAGAAAAAGCATTAATTAACTTACTTTCTTTCTAGTGGGATGTGGGCAAAGTGTTCTCTTCGGCGTCTTACTCAGAAGGATTGTGTGTCCGAAATTCTTTATCGGCAGCGGGGGCTTTGAATTATTTCAGGCGGCGAAACTTGTGAGAAGTAATTTATGGGACAAGGGAGGGACTAGGAATGGTTCAGGGAAGTTTGTTGCGGAGTTCTTATGTGAGTGAAAACGTATGTTAAAATTTGAAGATACTAGTGAATGGAAATTAATTAATTTCTGGCTAATTGTCGTGTCAGAACGAGGAAGAAATTAAGAAAAGGAAAAAAGTAATTTTCATCTTCTCCGCGATTAGAACCCTGGCTCAAGACTATGGCAGGTCGTTACCCCTACAACCATGTCAATCGAGTATTGATTTTCCAAGTACAGAAAAACAGCTGTCGCCTTTTGGGTGCTGGTGAACCATTGTAAGTGAATCATCCAAGAGAACATATTCCGGTGTAACAATTAAAAACTTAGTTTTTAAAAAAAGACACATAATGTAGTCTGTTACACTGAAAGTCTTGGCGACTTCTTCTATATTTCTTGGGGTTATGTTACGGATCATTTAGCGTCCTAGCATGAAGAACGGCAATTTCACAGATGGTTTGACGAGGCTCAGGTTAAGCTTAAGCTCGAAAGGAGAAGCGGAAGGTGATTGGGAAGCGTCTAGAGAATTAAATTTTCATTTTCCACTCTGGGATAGTTGTCGGAAGGTGTAACTTTTTCTGTGTTATCTAGTCCTGTACACATAAGTACATAAGTGAATCTAAAGACCAATATTTTTGACAATGGAATATTACACATGCTGGTTTTCTTTTGTCGGCTAGAATGTAAAAAGGAGTAAGAATTAGGTTCAGATTAACTTGAGCTAAATTTAATTTAAACTAAACTCACTTAGTTTTTAGTCGTGGCCTGGGAGAGGGAATTTTGCTTATATATGCTGGTTTAGATGTGCTACGAGTACGATTCCAATACAGTCAATTTAGAATTAAAATGAATACAAAATAATGTTTAAAACAGACACATGCAAGCGTATTAAGTGGTTTCAAATTCGAGATTAGGCAAAATAAGCAATAAATAAACCTAAAAATCATCATATAAAGTCCACTAGATAAAGATATAAATGAATAGAAACATTGCAGAATTTTTCAAAGTACATAAGAAGCACTTTACAAATAGAAAATTACAAATATTTGCGGAATTTACAACAACATGAATGCTCTTGTCTAAAATCTCTTTTGCGCTTCGAAGACCCGTTGTTTCAAGCAGATAAGAATTTTACTCAAGCGAGAGGTTAATTGAGCCAGCTGCTTCAGAAGCGATAACGATTATTTCGATAGCTTCAATCGATATATCTCGCAGAACAGAGAGGAAATTTTCCGCACATTATAATACTGTAACTATTGTAGCAGCTTTATGGCGACACGAATTTCGGTGCTCGTTTTGGCGAATACGGGAATTTTACGGAATTTTTTAAGATTTCGCGAATTTCATATTTTACCATTGTTGTCCAATAAACACACAAATTCCGATTTACTGTTCCTATTATTTTTTATTTTTTAGTGTTATTTCTAAGTTAGATAGATCACTTTTATATTAAAATAATTTTCGTGTTATTTTCTGTGTAGAATTTCGGCAACTGCAAAGTTTTTCTATTCAAAAATTCGAACCAAAACTTTAAACTACCTTCTGTTTTTACTAGGCTTTTGGAATTTTGGATTATAAGAAAAAGTCCTTTCACAGGGTCACATCAAGTCGCTTCCCGTTACCTTTCAGTGCGGACATATAGTTTCAAAATAGACGGATAGTTTCTTTTAGAAAATAAAATGAAGAAATTATGTGTATGTACAATAAAATCTTTGTATGTGTAATGAATGAATCTGTGTAATAATCTGCGTTGTCTGATCTGCATTGGTATAACGTAAGCTGTGTATGTAAATACAATCTGTATAAGTGTTAATGTAATTTTTGCATGTATAGTGAACCTGTGTAAAGTATGTGTAATGTATGTGTAATGTAACTCGCGTAGAAAATTCTGTGTATAAATAATGTGATTTGTGTAATATATGTATAATACAATCTATGTAATGTAATCTGTTATCTATGTAATGTGTAATGTAATCTATGTGTGAACAATGTAATAAGTAAAACAATCAACGTATGATTAACGAATGCATAATTCTAAACCGCGTAAAATATCTTGCATGTATAATGTAATATAAAATAACCGTGTTTAATCTCTTTCTAGGATTTAATTTATACATAGATATACTCAAATTCAAATTCAAATGTAAAATATAGCGCTTATTTAGTTACTTACGATTTGTTTGTGTTATTGCTTCTTTCCCAGAAGGGCCCACCAGCGGCCGAGCGGTAAAGACGCTGAACACTGGTAGTTTGGTCTGAGGTTCGAATACCGCGAACGGACTGGCTGCATGGGCGTTTTCGTGGTTTTCCCCATGTGTAACGTGTATACGAGCCAGTTTCCCTTAGAAAGTCCTCCACGAAGGCATCCCTCTCTTTAGGCAGATAGCCCTCGTGTGCTTTGCCATAATTACGTAATTCAATCCAATCCAAGACGTGATGGAAATTTTGCTTTTTGCTTTTTTTTTAAACAAAGTGACTGTTGTAACTGTAACTGTTAGCTCGCCAGTGGCGAGGTGAACTGAACACGGGTAGTTCGGTAAGTTCCTGAACACGGGTAGTTCGAATCTCACGAACGGGCTGGCTGCATGGGGCATTTTTGTAAGTTTTCTCCATGTGTAACGTTTTAATACGAACCAGTTTCCCATACCCAGAAATACCTCCAAGAAGGCATCCGTTCCTTCTGTCTAGTGCCTTAAGGCGGAACACGTAAGTAATAATAACTATAACTGCTAAGTTAAAAAAAAAAAAAAAAAAAAAAAAAAAAAAAAAAAAAAACACCTTCCAAGAGTTAAGACACACTTTTTTTAGCTATTTTTAGGTTATTTTTAACATTCCTATTTTTATGAGGCTATTTGCCTGAAAAGAGATGCCCTTGCAAATAAGCTTCTAAAGGGTATTATTTCGCATTTACATTAGCTTGAAAACATCTGCACTGCGAACGAAATTTGAACTACTAGTGTTCAGTGATTTTATCCATACAACCAAGCTGTTTCTGACTGATGGAGAAGAAGAAAATTGCATGACCGTTTGCGGAAGTCACATGATGAGGTTCAGTTCTTAATGGGGAACAAATAAAACATATAGAACAACAGGACGGTACAGCCGATGCATAGGGTGATTTGCTACCGAATGTGCAAACCATGGAGGTCAGAAAGGAACCATATTATTAACTTCATAGTAAAAACTTCTGGAAGGGGTATTTTTGTCAAAAATTATTTGGGAACAGATACTAATGCAGGCTAGGAAATGCTATCGAACGTTATAGAGGGAATTGTGAGAAATTTATAGAACGTCCGAGCAGAAAACCGTCATTTGACAATCTCCCGCAGAGGTAGTAGGATTGAAGATCTCGCAAATATGGTGTTAGAGCACAGATGCACCAAAGTTTATGCTCTAGAGACATGCGATAATTCGGGGCACATGGCACGGACTTCTGAAATCGAAGACATAGTGCTTTGTCATGCAAAAGATACTGTAGGTGCCAGTTCACGACTCGCTACTCCTTTAGATCTTCAATAAACCGCCGGGTGGAAGATTTTCAACTAGAACCAGTTGCACTCATATCATGAACAGCACATTCAACTACTCAGTGTGAGGATTATCCACAGAGGGTTTCTTTTACCACTGTAGAAGAATACACTATCTACAAGTAAGTTTTTGGACGCCCATGCAAATACCGATATCTGCGGTCCTGCTATTCATTACTCCCTCCGTCCTTAAATATCGTGTAGGAAACAACACTGGCATTAATCGAATGCAAGAGGCCACGAAGTGCAGAATTATCTGATTTCAGGTAATGTGTAATCGTCGAGTGTCACAGACAAGACAGGTATATCTAGCGAGCTGAATAGGAAGGTGAACTGCGATTGTCGGAATGTGCCCCGAGTCGGCAGACCCAGGAAACTGAAAGACAGAGATTGACGGGTGCTGTTCATAGAAATTCCGAAGAAACGGACCCAACCGATGGCCGACATACTCCAGAAGATTCAACAGGCATCCGGGAGTATTGTTTTGATGGATTCATCCGCAAGGAAACACATCTGCTTTGTTTTCATCATCTTACTGCCGCCCATAAGCCTTTAAAAAAAGTCCAGGCTGCTTGGTTATTTCGGTGCAAAGCGCGTCAACAGTAGAGTGTAGATCAGTAGAAACGAGTTTTCTGGAGCGACGAATCAAGGTTCACCGTCGTAGTTTGGATGGGAAGGGTTTGGATCTAGTGAATGCCTGGAGAACGCCTTCTCCCAAAAAGTATTCTGTCCCCAATAAAGTTCGGCGGAGGTGAAATTATGGTCTTTGTGTGTTTTTCTTGTTATGGTCTGGAATCCTTAGTCCAAATTCATGGTAAGCTTAACGCCGATGCACAACGAGGCTGCTCTCAGGATTCATGTGCGGGCTCTATACTTTGGAACTCAACTTTTAATTCTATTTTAACTGCCAAGTGGCCAGACTACGTACACCTTATCGCATATGCTGACGATGTGGTATTTCTGATGAAAGGACGAACTCGAGCGAAGAAGCACAAACATCTGCAGTCAGTTTACAGCCCTGCGTCATAACCTAAAACTCAAGATTTCTGCAGAGAAGTCAACTGCCTTGATAATCCCTAAGCCGCTTACTAAACCCACCCCACACGGAAACCGTGCATCAAACTTGAGGGGAAGAGCATCAAGATCGTCATCAAGATCAGAATTAAACATCAAGATCAGAATTAAACTTCTTGGGCCTTATATGGGATAAAGGTCTGCCATAGATCCCTCACTTGCATTACTTAAGAAGAACTAAAACTGAAGCCGTTGCACGGAAGGCTTGCCAATTTCAAGGCGCGACATGGGGACAAAATTCTTTACACCGCTGTTATTAAGAAGATCATCCTTTATGCAGCTATCATATAGGCTCAGCCAATGAGGGGCCGATTACAAAAACAATTTCTCATAATCCAAAGGCCGTTTGCTCCTAACCTGTGCAGGGCATACAGGACAAAAGCCACTAACGCCGCCATTGTCTTCGCAGGACTGATTCCCTTTCATATTCGAGCAGAACAGGAGGCTGCCTACACCAGGATCATTCAGCTAAGACGGGATGCCAGTTTTCATAACATTACATTCAGCACAGTACAGTATGAATGCCCTAACAACCCCGCGCTGACGCACCCAGGTTGTAAGGACTTGGGCACACATGTTGAGATCAACAGCAATCGGCACCATTAATACATACAAGAAGTAAACCTTACCATCTTTACATATGGCTCCAAGACCTCCAACGGAGTAGGCAGCGTCTTCGTATTTTTTTATGGTGCATACATAATTCACATTCGGAAGTGTTATCTATAATCCTAGAACAGCGTTTTCCAGGCAGAAGCATTAGTCATAACAGCGGCTATTGAATACGCTCTGGTTTCACCGTCTCCTTTCATCACTGTTTACTCAGACAGTATGTCCACTCTTCTAGCAGTCTTAAATCATAATCACTCTTCTCCACTCATTGTCAACATACAGCATCTTCTGCAAAGCAATGCCCATAAGTACATACAGCTAGTAGGGGTCAGAGGACACGCAGGTCTGATAGGCAATGAAACAGCCAGCAAACTTGCCAAAGAGGCAAGTAGCAACATAAACGCAGAGGAAATCAATATTCCGGCACCTCCCTCTTACTTACTAGTTACGGAAGCCAGATTAGTGACTCAAACCTCCCTCTTACTTGGAAAAGGAGCTGCTTCAAAAATCTACCCTAAAATGGCAACAGGAACGGGACTTAAGTAATACCGAGAGACGTACATACGATTTCTTCCCAAAAGTTAACCTTCAAAGACACGTGTCCGCCCCACAAATCACCAACTTTGTCACGGGTCACGGACCATTTCCTGTTTATTTCCTTTGCTTTGGCATTTCCGAAACTGCAACCTGTGTCTGCGGAGCAGAAGGCTCCCCAGATCACTACGTCTATCAATGCCCTCTCACCCACACCACTTACCTACGTCAGTGCTTCACTCACAGAAGATCACTCACAGAAACTTTATTACACAAAATCGTGGGACTGTGCATATGATATGTCAGACTATTATCATGATTGCAACCTTGGGACAGGACATCTGCCAGATCATACAAGACTTTCTTTCGCTCAGCTGTCTCTTTCCCTTTTCAGTATTATGTTTTTACGTATTTTTTACTTATGTACTTTATATTGCACTATTTATTTATTTATTACTTTTATGCTTTATGTTCTCTGTTATATTTGCATGCATTGCAATGTTTCTTGCACCCTCTGTTTCCAAATCTGTAGCCATTGTACAGCCTCCTAGCCTCTGTAAGGCCATGTTTCTCACTCAACTTCTTTAATTCTGCGATAAGCGCTGGATAGTGAAGGACGAGGGGCATACATCTGCTTACCTCTGGTAGACGCCAGTGGCCCAGTCCTCCGTCACCTCTCACCTGCCTACAGCATTATTTTGGATGATAGTATGATTCCTATGATGGGGCAGTTTTAGCTGTTGGCCTCATGTTACTTTCAAGACGACAACATTAGCTTTCATGTCCCGGTGTCCATCATAGATCGGTATGTTGACTATGGAGTTAGCAGAATAGGCTAGCCTGTCCAGAGCCCAAAACTGAACTCTATCGAGAACCACTGGTACCAGTTGGATGGTCGAATTAGAGAGGTACAAAACCGTTCAACATCGGTGAAGAAACCTGCATGTCTTCTCCAAGCCGAATGAAAGAAAATACCAGTAGCTGTCATACAAGGGCTTACGAAAAGCATGACTTGTACAAAGCATGCCCAGGAAGATGAGGAGCTGTACAATAATTGCATATGAATAAATTTTGTTTTTCTTTTCTATCGCAGGTGCCCAAATACTTATTGGTTGAGAGTGTATTACGGAACACAGTGATAAATATTTCTTCTCAAGATTGACGGGATTTATATAAATAAATCCTGGCTCTTACATCACTGGGAAGCTAATGTGTTATTTCTTTGCCAAACTCCAAGGTCCTCCAAGCGTTTAGACGCTTTTCTAGATTTCGTACATTTAGACAGATGCGCTACACTTTAGACCTATAACAATATTATTTAAATGCACTGGAGAGCTTGATAGCCCAGTGGCGTAACTACTAAAGTATTTCCATGCAATCAAACAGCTATTCAGAAGAATTTACTCCAAGCATTTACCGTGTTCCATTTACAGGGAAAAGATTCTTCTCACTTTGACCTTCTTGCCCATCTGTCTTTGGTACTTTGAGGAGATCTAGGTTTTAAAAAGTAGTCTAAAGTAACTAGCACATATGCTTTGAAGATGGTTTTGAAGTAAGGCTTGACATTGTTACTAAACTGATCCGTCATTCTGTTTCTCTCAAACTGACTGAAATGCCACTGATCAGCTGTGGCTTTGAGATATTCACTTTAGTGGTATAATTAGGATTTTGTAAAACGTGCCACCGCATAGGAGGCAAGATCATTAGAGCAGTGACTCCCAAACTGCACGTCGCGGCACCACGGGCTCATTACATGGCTCATTCCCTAAAATGAAACTGTCACCTTTTCTTTGTATTGTTGCTAAAATTATGCTTATCATATTGTTTGATTCGGGTTTGCGTGTACTGGCCTTCAGAGGTCATTTTTTCCTGAAGTCGAAAATCCACCATTTTCTTTCCGGTTGGATTTCATGCAGTTTATGCTTGTTACATAAACGCTAGTCAAATCAGCAGCGAAAGCAAAAATTTCTTTATCGAATTTATTAGAAAAATGCTCCCGTAATTTGACAAAAACATTCATAACGATAGTCTTAGTGGAGCTGCGCAGTCGTTTTACAGCCTTATGAGGTTTTGAAATTATACACATACGTCAAAGATGAAGCAGATGCCATAGCAGTTGCTTTCATCTCACTCCTTCAGTGAATGAACGAATGCTTTAATTGCTTTTCTCATCGAGAGTGGGATGAGGTCTGGTTGGCCGAAATTTGCGATTTCGCCAGTAATGCTAAAAAAAAGGAAGGTATTAGAGATTTCACGGTTGTCGGATAATAACTGTATAAGCCCGAAGAGAGAATGATTTTTCAGTTTTTCAGTTCGTAGTCGACTTTCAGTCCGTAGTCGAATATTGAGATACTTCCATGTAAGCTTTGCTCTTTAGAAGCGTTTTCCATTGCGTTGTGTTTGATGTTCTTAGTTGTTTGAAGTGTAACTTCTGATTGTGCTGTGTAATGCTGATAAGAGATGCACGAGTATTTCTGTGGAAAGTTCAAGAACTGTAGATTGATTATGCCTTTTGATAAATAAACCTTATCTATCTATCATCGGTTCTGTCTACATTCAATCCATTACCAACCCATACGAATGCAATAATACTATGTTATCAATAAAGAAAAACCATTACTTGCAAATGAAGATCAAACTTTTTGTGTCCTATAAGAAATCAATTCCAATAAATAAAATAAAATAAAGCAGATCTGTCTTTTTTGGAGGCAAAATTTCCTTCAAAAGCTTTCTCAGTAGGTCTACTCTATACAAATTTTCAGTTAGGAGACTACATTGTGGATAGATTATATTGTTTGTGTTCCTACTTCTTAATGAACGTTTACAGATAAGAAAATATTTAATTATGCGTTTAATGTAAGTATTTCCTCATTATTCCCAGGTACATAAGCATATAAATACATTGTTAACTTATCACAAATTATTTTGAAATATTTATAAATACACTGCTGGTCATTAAAATTGCATCACCAGGAAGAAATGATCTGACGAATATCAAAATCGCATGAGAAGAAGAAGTTCGGATATGCAAATGATTAGTATTTCAACTCAATTAGATGACGCAGGACGGAGAAACGACATCTGAAGCACTACATAAATGAAAATTTGTGTAGTGGATGTCTCATTTCGAAAGTAGTTTGTAAGGTTGGAGTTTGTCCCGAATATCGTGTATGCCTCGAATAAGAAGAGGAAATGCTTACCATCTGTAAACTTTCTTTAAGAAATTTATCTGTAAACTTTCATTAAGAAGTAGTAACACAAAGAATATAATCTATTCACACTGTCCTAACAGATATTTGTGTATAGAATGGATTGCTGAGGATCATACTGAACGGCATGCAGGATCTCAACGCTCTCCCATGACTAACGCCAGAGACGACAGACGTACTGTGAGTTTAGCTTTGCAAAATAATACAACCACATCACGGACCATTAGCCAGGAAATGGGCATGTTTGCAGCACGCTCAGTATCAGCTCATAAGGTGCGTCGACGTTTGCAGCAGCGTGGACTATCAGAACGGTGACCATTATTCGGCTTCTCTTGACAATGCAGCACAAAGAGACACAGCGCCTCTGGTGCGCCAAACGGTAGAGCTGGGTATAGGAGTAGCACAATGTCGCCTTTTCAAACGACTCCCGGTTCTACGTGCAGTATTCTGATGGCCGTATACGTGTCTGGAGTGTCCGAGGAAACCGCATGTCACCCGCTTGCATTCTATATAGGCGTAGGGCCCAGCACGGCACCTGTTATGATGGTTTCGGCAGCCACTGGGTATGCGACACGCACATCTCTAGTTCGGATCGACGGTAATTTGAACGCAGATGGGTACTTTTCTGATATCTTACGTCGAGTGGTTGTGTCCTGTCTTCGAGGCCCCCAAACGCCATGTTCTAACAATATAATTCAAGACCACATGTACGTCGTGTTCTGACGTTCCTCGATACACAGGGTATTCGATTGCTGCCCTGGCCTGCACGATCTCTAGATCTGTCACCTATTGAAAACATGTGGGCATGGTTTGCTAAGAGCCTGGCACTCCACCCGTCTCCAGCTAATACGGTTGACGAAGTGTGGCATAGACTTGAAGCAGCGTGGAATGAGTTGCCCATTTCTGTCATCCAAGCCCAGTTTGACTCCATGCCTCATGGGGTAAGGGCCGTTTTAACATCTAGGAGTGGCAGCTGTACTAATTTCTCACCCCTGTAGACCTCCAAAATGCTTACAAATTTAATCATTTTGTCTTCATGGCATACTGTTTACGTGAAATAAATATCTTTTTTGTACTTGCTTTCCTTCATGGTGTTGCAATTTTAAAGGCCAGTAGTGTATATATATACTACATCATTTTAAAATTTATGTTAAAAATATCATTTACTTTTTTTACATTTCCTACAGGGCTTAGTAAGATTTGAATAAAACTTCGAATTTTTGTATCATTTGGTTACATTTTCAATACGCATTTTTTTAAAAGCCTACTGGTAAATTACCGGTAAATATATTTTACATTCAGCTCTCGATCTACCAGAGTTGTAACGGGCACGACATCTGTTGTTAACTCAAAATCACGAGCATCTATTCGAGTGGATTTGAGACTTCGGATGAGAGAATACTCAGTAAAGAGAAATAATCCGTATTAAAATGAACAGAAAATTACTATTAACAATTCACCTGCATTTTCAAGCAATTTAATCTGGAGAAAAAGTTTATTTAAGTACGTGAATTCAATCAATATTAAAATAAGAAGACACTATAAATAGCGAAAGAATAGGCATTTATAAAAAAGAAAATGCTAAGTTATAGATGGCATTAAAAAAGAACAAATACGTTAAACCTTTGCCGAAAGCGGGATTCACGTCATTAAGACATTGCATGTATGAGGACTGGCGAGTATGGCAAAATCACGTTCCGCAATTTTCCATGGAAAAAACAAGTTAAAAGGAAGTATGTATAATTTATAAAAACCTAAATATTATTGTGATTAAATTGGAAAATGAAGCAAATGTTAATGGAAAGAATTACTATTGCAGCTTAATAAGTAGGTTCATGATATAATTATTTTTTTAAGTATACGGTAACTTTTCTTGGGGCAATGTCTGACGCAGCTCATTAAATGTTTTGCGTTAAGGAGTAAAAATTTTTTCAGTACTTCTCATAGAGTATCCTCTGCTTATTTCATTTGGGTCAAGTTCCATTACAAAATAAGATAGTTCCTGTGCCTTTTTTAACAATTGGTTTAAGTTCTTGTACATTAAAGGCTCTTTATTATCTTCATTATCGCTGCTTTTACCGTCTGCTGGTGTCATAAGATCATCTGATTCTTCACATGCCATTTCGTACCCGTCATTCTCGATTAACTGTTTGATCTTCCCTTCTTCCGTACGTGAAAATCATTCGCTGCCTATTTGCTCTTCCTATTCGCTCTATTTCTTTGGCTTCAGTTTCAGAGGATGGAAATCCTTTACAATTCTTGCCAACTTCTTGTCAGCAAGCGTTATTTGATGATGAATTCACTTGTTCTCATTATAATTTAATCAATTTTAAGCAGTGTATTACGTTGAATTCAAGGATCCAAGGATTAATTATTTCGGAGTGCCTAGGGTAAAATGCCGTCTATCTCTTCATTGTAAAAATTAAATAGTGTGTAATGTTGAGAAAGGATACTTTATAAGGTGAGTGAGTGAGTGCACCGCTATGATGGCTACCGACCACGGACATGAACCAAACGGAATTATATACTATCACGGCGGGGAAGACTCCAGAGTAACAAGGTTGAATATTATATACTAATAACAGTTTTTACATATTGATAACTGCAAGGCACTAAGCGTTATTCTGGTTATCTGCTTTAAGTTCTGAACATTTGAAACATTATAATATCATCTACGGTTGTTTCTGCTTAGGCAGTGTCTTGAGATTTTCTCTAATTTATCAAGGGCTATTCTGTTTTTGAGTGTGTTAGTCGTCCACATTGCCCAGGCACAGTCCGCTGGTTTCTTCAAGTGCCAGGTTCTTATATGTACACAATGGAAGTAATAATGGTGCGTGTCGCCTTCCTCTCCGTATTCGCAGAAAGGAGTATCCCTAAGTCTGAATCTGTTCAGGTATACTGGGAATGGTCCATGACCTGTCAAGAACTGCGTTAGGCTAGCATAGTGGGTCTTTATTTCCATGTTAACTTTTGGCAGGAAGCGAAATGTCCTTCGGTACCTCTGCCTCTGTCCATCTACTTTGCCAATTTTGTAGCAGACTTGTCAAAGTTGTTCGCTTAATATGAGACCAAGGAAGTTTAGTTGGTCTTTCTAATATATCCGTGCAGTTGGCTGCCTGCTTGGCCAGTAGGTCAGCGGCTTCATTGCCTTGAATCCCTGTGTGAGCGGGAACTCATTTTAAAGTGGGTCTTTGCGAAATAGGCATTGTCAGAAGCTGTTTCTGAATTCTGTATACCAAAGGACTCCGGCTGTTTTGACTTGCGATAGCCGCCAGACTTGATGCCGAATCACTGAGTATGGAGAATTTCTCCTGTTGACATGTGTTCGCATATCTAATTGCAGCACTGATAGCTAGAAGCTCTGCTTGGTATACCGAGTTGTTCAAGTTCCTTTTCCACTCGAATGTTACAACTCCATTTTCTAGTCTACAGAAGGCGCTGCCCGTGCCGTTCTCAGTTTTGCAGCCATCTGTGAAAAGGTTATTATTACTGTACCTCTGAATTGGTTGGTCGATTATACTGATACCGTCGGAGAGATTAAAAGCTGCTGGATGAAAGTTATAGCAGTTGTTTTGCTCCTCGTAGTCCGAGTGGTGATAACTATGACCCCAGAATGTTGAAGTTTGACCCAGCCTGGTAACCCTTACGATAGCTGTCTCCCTTTCTACTATCAAATCTAGGGGAGGAATTCCTGCTAGTTGTTGTAGGGCTAGTGTTGACGTGGTACGGTAGGCCCTGCATACTTGAAGTAGCTGCTGTCTCTGAATAGAGAGCAGGGATCTTTTCATATGAAAGGTAAGTTCGCCACCTCAGATTGCTGCTCCGTAAGTTATTACTCTTTTTGTAATGGTTCTATGCCAAATTTTTAGTAGCTTAGATGACATACCCCATTTATGTGAAGTCATGCGTCTCATGTTGTTGCTTAGGATGCTATATTTCTACCGCCTTCTTAGCGTGCCTTCGTGGTGTGGTGATCTGCACGCTGGGCGCGTATTCCAGAGGTCCGTGGTTCGATTCCCGGCGAATTCATTTTTCATCACTCCTGCTTTCGAAATGCCTAATGCCTCTACAACTTATAATAGTTGTTAAGGAAAATTAAAGACGAAATTAACATGACTTAAGAAAGTTTAGGGAGGAGAAAGAAATTAATAAGAATATTAAGAGTTTAGAAAAACAACAGCAAATTAGCGGGATTCGATCATAGAACCTTTCGTTGCTGAGTCGAATACGCTAACCTCTGGCCTAGGTACAGAACAGATACTGATGTATTTTAAAGATTTTTTTTTTAATAATTTTTTATACACATAAGAAAAAAGCAAAAGTAAAAGCGAATAGGAAAACGAGTAAGATTAATAGGCTCCTTACTAACATGGAATTTAATTCATAAATATGGCAATGATAAGAGTAAAGCAATGAAAAATCATCGGCAGAATTTAATCTGCAAATAATGTGAAACTAATGCATAAAGATTTTGGCGTAAAGAAGTGATGAAGTGACGATAGGAATTTGATGACAGAAGATAAAGGAAAAAATATGTTGAATTGCTTTCAAAATGCCGGTAGTGTGTTGGCTTTCCTTTGTCTAGTGTTTTATTTCCAGGAACGTAAACATGCCTGACGTAACAGGCTTTGAATATTTTCATGACTAATTAATCCATGGGTTGGATTAAGGAAATGAAGTTCAGTGGAAGGAATAAACCTCTACATTTGCATGCAATGTTGTCGTTTCCTGGAGCAGTATCAAAAATTAGGAGACATTAAAAGCTCAGGTTTTGCTATTCTAAGCAAAGTCTGACTTCTTTAATGAATAAATTTTCAAATCAGTCATTAAAGAGAACTATTGCATAACGGCCCACCCTCTCCAGCGTACTGCGCATAGTTGAAATTTTCGCGTTGAATAAATTAAATCGAAAGAATTTTAAAAAATACATTATACCCAAAATCAAGTTCTACAAGTCCACGATCGGCAAGGGTTTATTTATTTATAACACAGCTTGAACATTACCATTGTGTTAAACCTTCCATAAAAAAAGTTGATTAGAATGTTTTGTTCTTGATTGCTCGGATAAGATCTGACTAATATATCTATTTTTATGTAACTTATTGTTGGAAAGAAAAAAATATCAGTAAAGCACTGGTAAAGTGGTTTTAACTGCCAGTTTTTTTACCGAATTGCTGATGACTGAAAAGCCAGTAAATTTACCTTCTATTTTGGATGAGTGGAATTGCGCTGTGCTTTGATTCTGAGGACTCCAGAAAAACCTCTATCTCTCTCTTTTTTTTATCCCCTTACCCATTTCATTTCTTCCAAACTTTACGGTTTCCCGAAAAGCAAAGGGGAATTTCCATATCCGTCGTTTCAAGTGTTTGATAAATAAACGGCGGTAACACTTTCGTATGGAGAGGAAGACGCACCCTTGACTCAGCTCTTGAAATAGTCGGTTCTGCGATTTTTAGGAACTTTGCGAGTTTACTCAAAGCCGTCGCTCCATAAGGAATGCGGGAAGAAAAACAGATGTTATTTCCGATATATTGGAGAACTAACAACCTGAAAATATTTAATTAAATTTCAAAGTGCTTCTTTCTACTTGTTTGTTTTCCTTTTCAAACATATGAGTAGAGAAACATATGAAATGCTGTTTTGTGGAAAAGCCAATCGAGGAAGCTTTCCCCCACCCCGGGAAAAAGAAAGGCAATTTTATCAAACTTGTTGCTCAGAAATGTGGAAAAGGTTATTCTGCAATCGAGAATTGATAAAAACTGATAAAAACTTTTACGAATGTCAACATATTCAATACATGTTATTTAGCATCGAATACTGTTAAGCTGGCTATATCAGACGGACGAGATTTGAAAGTTTTATTCGCCAAAGCGCACACTATATTCATTTAAATTTTCATTGAATTTTCAATTTCGAACCCCAAAATTGTATTTCTGAAACCATCGTGAAGTAACAAAGATTTTAAAAAATACTTGTCCGGATTACTGATATCTTTCTGGCAAAGCGAGAAATCCTAGAGCTACTTGGAAAATTTTGTATTCTCCACTCAACTCTTGATTAATTAGGGGTGGTAACATGTATTAAAGAAAAAGTTAATTTTATTTATTGCGGAAGATAGAAAAATTAGATGAGATGGCACTCTGCAAGATTAGATTATTTCTTATAAAAAGAAAAGAAAAAGGGGAAAAATTTAGAAACTAAGTATTTGGCCAATGGATATGATGCTTTTTCCTAAGTTAGAAACTATACGTCGAAAAGGCATTCCAATTTTGGGGAAAGCACTAAACCTACCATAATTAGGAATAGGTGGAACGAGTGTGTTTTAAACTGAATTGAGAGTATATGGGAAGATTTTAAAGCAATTTTTAACTTTCGTGAGGACAGCGGTTGAAGAATCTTGAGGGATCGAGCAGTATGGGGTTTTATTTATCAATTTCGTGACTCCATCAATATACGTGTGTCCAGCCTTACACGATTAATAAATAATAATGCTAGGATTAGAAAGAATTTCAGGTAAGGCCATCCTTTACTTTTGTTTAATATTCGAAAGCAATGATTTGTTTTTTAAAATTGACGTTATGAGTAATTAAGCATAAAATTATTCTGGCTTCAGCATTTTGCCAGCCGACATTTTTAAATACGCGCCATTCATTATCTTGAGCCAGCTTAAGTAACCTATTTTTTGTGTAGTTACCTAAATTAAAGTCACTCGACCTTATGTTTGGCTAAGTAAGCAGGTATATTGGTTACTGAAGTTGTGCTGTTCTGATATGGTTATGGATATAGTGAAGGGTGATGGACACCCATTGTTTAACCATAAGCAACGTGGATATTTCCCAGCCGGATTGTCTCCAAATTTGGCGATTTCTCGCCATATTTGAAGAAAAAATAAGTTGCCAAAACCGTTGTCAGTTTGGTGATATCTCTCCAAATTACCAAAATACACATTTATACTCAATGTTAAATGCACTTGCTCCCATATTCTTACTTTTCCTGCATAGGTTCTCTTTAGATGTTCATGTTACAGGTGACAGGTGACTGCAGACCTTGACACCTGCACGGCTTCTCAAAGACTACTCGGGTGTCGTCCAGGACCCGCAACTATCTAGAGAAGACCCAATAGGGCCACGCAAGAGCCTCACACCGAGCTCCCAAACCCAACGCCTAGTTAGTCCCAGCTGCAGTTGTGCCATCCAAAGAACGAAATCCCAGGGAATGCACAGACATCCTACTGCCCAGGCCTTATTATTTATTAATTCCAAGAAAACTATAACATACATAGTCATACACGGGCGTGGTGGTGGCATTTTAACATACGAATACTTTGCTGTAGAGCCATTTGACATAAGTGAGAGCACTGTGCTGAAGTTAACATATTTGTCCTGTGATTACAATTCTTGTGCTCAATAAGATGAAATACCTTTAATAGGAGAACATTAAATAGTGTAAGATAGTAGTGATTAATTTACCGAATCTGGTAAATCATGCAACTGCTATCCTAAACTATTTCATACAACAGTTTTACTTATAATTCGACTAAAGTTACCTAAGTACAAAATTCGAAACAATCTCTTCAGGGAGTTTGGCGTTGCTGTATTTTATTGCTGCTAGGAGCGCTACTGATATCGCTTTAAACACACTTTTATGCTGGTATAAGTGGAATTTTTGTTCAATTGCTGAGCTGATTAGGCTGCTTTTATCGTCTTCTCTGCCAGAACCGTCTGTAGAGAATTGGGGAAATTTCTTTCCGATCGCTACTTTTTTCGTGCTTTATGTGGTGTTATTTTTCTTTCTCGTATAGATGTGCTGGTGTTTCCTATTTCTCTGTTATACGTTCTAGGGAATTGTAATGGCTATTCTGTCGTAGTACTTTTGTTTAGTGGAATTTGTGTTCAGCCAATATAAAAAGTGGTGTGCTGTTAGTGATTTGAAAGCTGCTACCGTACCGATGGGTCATCATTCAAGTTTCGGAGAAGGTATGGATGTTTGTAAAGCATATTCTGCCTGTGCAGTAACGGGTGCACTCAAAATACACGGCGAGACAAGAGTCCTACGGAGCGGTTAGTGGTGGGAAAGAAGGGTGGAAGATTGTTGGATCGCCCGCCACCGGATTCTCTCTCAAAACTGGAGTGGAAGCTTAACAGTTATCTAAGTTTAGCAGTACCTTAATCGGGCGCGGGGGGGATACTAAAGAGGTGTTAGCCTATCTTTTACCTGCACCTGTTTATTTAAATACCCACAAGTAGTGGAAATTTCATCTGTAGCATGAGTAGTGTCTTCTGTTCATTTAAGAGTTAAATAAAAAGGATATTTTAATGTTCTTGCGATTTGCTAATTTGTTTCAGACTAAGCGATAACTTATTCTGCAGACTAGTGAAACCTTAGACAAGCTTGTAGACAAGACATTGAGTCTACAGTACACTAAGACATACGTCTAGACATAGCGGGACCCTAGAAGTGAAGTTACTATTTGTTGGCGCATTTTTACGCCAAGGAATCTTGTCAAATCATCGCCTCCTACGATTGAGGCAGGTAGAGTTGGAAATATAACCGGTCTGATGTGAGCTTTGTTTGGCGAGATTCGTTGGCGTAAAACTGCGTGAACATCCCGCCCGGCCTTGCTATGTTCACGTGCAAGAACTTGACATAAATTCAATTATGAAATACTAATATAAAAGTTTCGGTTATTCATGTAAACAATTATAAAATATGAATAGAAAAATACAAATAAGTAGACAAAAAAATCGAAACTTATAAACAAGAATACAAAATTATTCAGAAAATAATTTTCAATGTATAATTAATAATAACTGAGTAACATAAGGCAATAGAGCTACTTTATTAATTGTCCTTTTAAAGGCCCCTGCTTTGGTACGAACTTTCACAACATGGATTTTTCCATCAGAATCGTGGTACAATGATGTTATTCGCTCTAAAAGCCAAAATGAAAACCATTTGGTCAATCATCAGATCATTTTTTTCCAACCATCCATTTTGACTTAGCTTGTAAAGCATTCAAGTAATCGGACTTCCATTTTTTTTTTCCCCAACGACTTAAGCGTTTTTGCTTTAAATGCGCTAAACACGGCTCAGAAATTTCTGTTATAGGTCGCTTTATCAAGAAATGACCTAGTGTCAGAACTTCGAAACTTTCTGAATCGCTAGAAAAAGGAGTAAGTGGTGGCGAATTTAAAATTCCTTCTATCTGAATGACATTCGTTTCGAATTCTTCGTAAGTGAAATGAAAACTGCCAATCGTACCTTTAAGATAGTACTTCACAGATTTTACTCCAGCTTCTCAAAGTCCACCGAAGTGAGGCGATTTGCGTGGAGTAAAATTCCGATTTATATTTTCTTCCGAAAACTAATTAGCTAATTCTTTGTCTGGGAAATTAATAAGTTTATAAATTTTTTTCAATTTTGAATTCGCTCTAACAAAGTTAGTAGCATTGTCTGCATAAATTTTTAATCATTTGCCACGTCTACTTGTAAAACGTTCAAGTGTTGGAATTAAGTCAGGTATCAGATATAATTCGAATTCAGATGTGTTAAAGATGAATGGCCTTTGTTGTGAAACATATAAAAATAAAAATATACAATTTATTTAGAATACAAAGGTTACGTTGATTTTTAAATTTTACTAAATAAGGGCCACATAAATCAATACATGTAATAGCAAATGGAGGTGAAACATTAACTCTTTAACTAGGCAAATTACCTATAATTTGTGAAGAAAGAGTGGGCTTACGCTTAAAGCACGTTACGCATTGATGAGTGATTTCGTGAGATCATCTTTCATATCACTTTGTGCGTAGCACGCACTTCGTAGCTCATCAACTTCCTTTTGAAGAGCTTGAATGTTTTTTAGTTTAACTTTCACTAGAAAAAGGAGTAAGTGGTTGCCAAATTCACATCATCAAGTTCAACCAACTCCACATTTGCAGTTTGCACAAAAGTTTCAAATCTAGTTATTTTCCTCTTTAGGGATGCTTTAATTTTCATTAGTATATCCATATCGCTGAAGTAGGCTCCAGGCGTGACGGAGCAGCGGTTTTTTTACGAACGAGTGTTATAAATTGCACTAAAAATTCGAAGTAATTGTAACAGCCGAAAAAATTAATTTAATAGAATTAAAGGAATGTGTGTGTTGAATTACTGAAACAGTGAAAAACTGAGTTAAGGAAACTTAACATTGAAATCAGCAGTTAATTACAGATGCTAAAGAATTTGAAAGAGAAAGAGATAATGTTCAGGAGTATGCAGGTAGAATCTTTATCTGTGGAAATTTAAAGGTGAAAATATATTAAAAAATCAAAGTAGTAATATAAATATTAGTAAAAATAAAATATGATGGTATAATTTTAGATATATCCTTGGTAGTATTAAATTACCAAAGATAATATTTCCAATTTTTGAAGGTAATATACAAAATGAATAGCTTTTAAGGATCTTTTCAGGGTACATGTAAAATGCAACAACAAATTTATTCAATGCTAAAAAATATCTGAAAGCTTCGTTGAAAGGTCAATACGCATACATACGTACCGTATCATTTAATCCATTCAAATTTCAGACTGGAATTTTGAGGTAGCATGGAATCTTTTAGATGAAAGATATTCAAACAAGGGAGAACAAATTTTTGCATATATTAAGAGTTTTCAAAGCTTACCAACTACTAAAAATGAATTTGCTATTGCTGTTTTAAATTTAGTTAACAACATTAATGAAGTAATTCGCTCATTGAAAATATTGAATCTAACCATTGATAATTTTGGTCACACTTTTAGGATTTATTAAATTTTATAAATATTGGATCTTTTTACAAAATTATGAATTAAAATTCAACTTAAATAGATTAAGATTCCGAAACGTACGCAACTCATTTAGTTCCTAAAGAATTATACAAGAACACATCAAAATAAGAAGTCAATAATTAATAAGGTACACTCTTCACACATACTCACACACACATAGGGCTCACCAGCGGCCGAGCGGTAAAATCGCTGAACACTGGTAGTTCGGTCGAATCCCGCAAACGATCCGAGGTTCGAATCCCGCAAACGGGCTGGCTGCATGGATGTTTTCGTGGTTTTCCCCATGTGATACGAGCCAGTTTCCCTTAGAAAGTCCTCCACAAAGGCATCCCTCCCCTTAGGAAGATAGCCCTAGTGTGCTTTGCCATAAATGCACACACACACATAAAAGAGACAATTCTATATCTCCCGTTCTACTGGGAGGATTGACGACATTTAATTCGCGTTTCTCGTGTCTCGAGAGCGCGACTTAGGATATGCAAGGTGTGTCACACACACACACACACAAAAGAGACTGGTCCAATAAATCATTGTACCTACAGAACTAGTTCTCCGTGACATGATCACCTTCAAAGTAGTTTCCTTCAGCATTCAGACACTTCTTCATTCGGTGCTGCCATGGCTGGTAACAGTTCTGGAACGAAGTTTTTGGAAGACCCCATAGAAGATTTTACCGTTTTTGTCTGAACCTCTTCAGCTGAGATAAAATGGGTTCTCTTTAAGAAAGATTTAACTTTAGGAAATAAAACAAAATGTCACATGGAGCCAAATCAGGTGAATAAGGAGGACTCCCCATCACAATAATGTTTTTGCTGGTCAGAAACTCTTTGACAGATAGGGCCGTATGAGAGAGTGTATTGTCCTGGTGCAACAGCCATCCATCACTCCGAAACTGTGGCCTTTTTTCCCCAATTCTTTCACGAAGTCTTTTCAGTACTTCAATGTAGTAGTGTTGATTAACAGACTGACCACTGGGAACCCATTCAATCCTGATGAACGTGCTGGGCGCTCAAGGGGACGCCCAACACGTCCATCATCTTCTTTACTGTCTCTTCGCCCTGAAATCCACTTCTGCCATTCAAACACACGTGTATGAAACAAAGTATCATCTAAACAAACCTCGGTTAACATTTGGGGGGGAAATGTTTCCTGCGTGGCTGATTTCTTAAGTTTCACAAAAAACTTGATGTTGATTCGCTGTTCGGTTTTTACATTATAAATTTTTCCGACACAAAGCAGGTGCACGTCTTTACTCAATGACGCAGTACTCCCCACTGGCGTGGTCGGCTAAGTCAAAACTGACCACATGGATAGAGGAGGTGTGTGGAATGACGTCACCTAAACAGTTGATCCCAACTCAAATTGTTTTCCAGCCACACAGTCTGGTTTTTCTGTGTGTCACACCTCTTATATTAAACTTACATGTACCGCTGGCCCAGCAGCGGCCGAGCGGTAAAGTCGCTGAACACTGGTAGTTCGGTCCGAGGTTCGAATCCCGCGAACGGGCTGGCTGCATGGGCGTTTTCGTGGTTTTCCCCATGTGTAACGTATATACGAGCCAGTTTCCCTTACAATCTCCTCCACGAAGGCATCCATTCCCTTAGGCAGATAGCCCGCCAGGCTTAGCCATAATCCCACACACACACATATACGATTGTTCTAACATACGTATTTTGACATAAAATCTGAATTTTCTGAACTGACATACTGATTTTTTTTTCATATTTCGATTCTACAACTCAAATTATGATTAAATATTAAATTTTATAAAATATGGTCGGAAACTTACTGAGAAATTCGCAAATTTATCTCTCCGAACATTTTTGAGTTTGCGTTTAGAACAATTCACTTGATAAATTCTTAACTTATACTAACCTGTTTCCTTTTTCCTTTCATATTGCACGAGAGGAAAAAAAGTGCATCATTCATTCCTACCAGTAATTTTAACAAAATGCTTAAACCACATTTGGTGTTATTATGCCTTATAACAAATATGGAAATTTCGAAACGCGTCAATATATAAATTCACGTGTATCTTAGGAAATTTTTAATAAAATGCTCTAATTTTTTGCAATTATGCTTAAAAATACATGTATTAAAGATGATGGCAAAAATTTTATAGGTTTTAATTTCAAAATGTTTTTGAAAATTTTATAAAAGTTACTAAAAAGCACAAATTTTGAAAAAAAATAAGAAAATAGCTGCGAATTTTATTTGAATTGAACCTAAATTTCGAGTTCTGAAAGAAGGAATCAAGTAAGTTTAATAAGAAGGGATGTTAATAAATATATACAAGATTCAATTAATATCTAGAAGCTAAATTTTTGAGAGGTAGTATTTTAAAACTTACTTCAGCGAGTTTTATAAAATGTGGCACTTTGGCATGATTTGAGTCGTAGAATTGAAATGTAGAAAAAATAGGTTTGTCATTTCAGAAAAAATTCCTTTTTTTTTTTTTCTTTTTTTTTTTTTTTTGTGCAAAGTGTATCTAAATCTGCGTTTCAGAATAAGAGTAATGTTCTAGTAGTTACTTCAAGCTGTGATCATTGTAAAAATCATCGTTTAGCCAAATACTTGAAATTTCTAAATGATCAGCTCAAAGATCGGTTCAACGTTACTCTTTTAATTATTTATCTAATACGCATTTGCTCAAGAGTTTCAAGATCTTAAACACATTCATCATTGCTTTAAGAAGTATCAGAGTATTTTGCCCGTAGTAAATAATTCGAAGAAGAAAACTCATTTAAATATTAAGTCGCCGCACAAGTATTCGTTTCTTAAAGGATGAGTCCAGTGAATGCAAAGGATGTTTTGTCTACAGTTGTGCCTCTCATTATGATTCGAATGAAAATAGTATTCAAAACAATCACGTTCTATTGTGTACTGCATTAATAAAATTTCAAAATTCTGAATAACAGTTAGTGAAGTGTAGACACTTATAGACTCGATCTTAGATGTTATTTATATTAAGAGAATGGGTGAAGAAATGAGTATTAAGACTGAAAGATACACTGGTGAAATAAATTAAGAGAATTTGCATATTTTATCGAATTGCATGAAAAGATCTGAAATGAAGGAAAAACCACTGCTTCTGGATAAAAATCCGAATCTTGTACGGCAAATTCGTAAGCGCACACGTGTGTGTAGCCGAAGCCAGCAGAGAAGGTAAGACGAATTGCGTTCGCTAGCACACCTCGGCGAATTTCTTGATGTTATCTTGCAGCAATTGGTTAAATTCACATCGGAACAGTAAAAATGAGTAACCACCAACGTTTGGATGATGGAATGAGGTGGCGAATTGTGGGGAGGCTAGAGGTAGGCCAATCGCAATTACAGATATGCAGAGAGTTTAATTTAACGCCCAGCGTCGTGTGTAACAAATGGAAGCAGTTCCAGGATGCTGGATCCATCGAGAGAAAGCCTGGACAAGGTCGTCCAAGAGCCACGACGGTCAGAGAAGATCGCTATTTGTCCATTTTAGCGGGGCGTAACAGAGGAGCTACAGCTTCTCAGCTCTCTCGGGACCTGTATGCAGCCACAGGAACCCGTGTAACAAGGGTGACTGTTTCCAAAAGACTGAATGAGAGAGGGTTGTTTGCCAGAAGACCGGCTGTTTGCATCCCGCTTACGTCTACGGACAGGAGAGTCCGATTAGCATGATGCAGGCAGCACCAGTGATTGAAGTACGGAGCAATGGAACCGTTCTGTTCACCGTTTTAGCCTAAACACCGATTCTCGCCGTACTTTTATATGGAGAGAGCCAGGGACCCGCTACTTACCATCCAATGTCCGCGAAATCAACAATTATGGCGGTGTAATCGTCTGGGCAGGCATCATGTTGGATAGCCCCACACCTCTCCACATCTTTGACAGAGGCTCTGTGACTGGTGTGAGGTATAGGGATGGGGTCTTGCAGTCCTATGTTAGCTTTTCCCGTGATGAAGTGGGTCCCGAGTTCACCTTACAAGACAATATCGCGAGACCACATAGAGCTCTTCCGGTCGACGAATTTTTCGAGAGTGAGGATTTTCACCGGATGGATTGGCCAGCCAGGTTTCCATACCTCAACCCTATAGAGCATGTCTGGGACGCTCTGTGGAGGGCAATTGCAACTCGCTATCCCCCTCCCAGAACCATCCAGGAACTGAAAACAGCGTTGCTGAATGAGTGGGACCAATTGCCACAGGCACTGATAAACTGCCTTATTTCCAGTATGACACGACGCTGCGATGCCTGTATGGCTGTTAAAGGGGACCATACTCCATACTAACCGATTTCTTTTGTGTCTTATGCAACCGCTGTTTCAGACCTTCAGACTCCCATGAGTACACACGAATATGTGTGTCTATTATAACTGATGAAAGTTTATTTTGTTTGCATTATATCAACCTATGTTCACACCAAATTTTATTAAAATATGTCCAGTAGTTCTAGAGAACGTAGATCAAATATGAAAATTCTCATAATTTATTTCACCAGTGTAGATACATAACGCTAACATATTCTTTAGGATACATGTTTCGATGTTGTAACGCCAATCCAATCTTCTACCCACACATTAACATTTAACTTCCGCAAGCGTTTCGTTTTGTATACAGAATCGTTAATCTTTTCTTTTCCACTTTCTTCTTTTATTAAATTTATTTGTTTATCGGTAATCGATGACGCATCTTTACTGAAAGCTTCTCCAAAAATAGAAACAAACAAGGGCGACATCTGTCGGTTCTCTTGATAGTTAAACAAAGCGAAAATGTTCAGTTATTCCGAGTAAGTCAAACGAATTTTTTTTTTTTTTTTTGCCTGCGAGTAGTCGGTTGCAGGGAAATAACTGGCTTCTCTGCGATTGCTGCTGGAAATCTACATCATAAAACTTAAAATAAGAACAATCAATAAATTAAAATGTACAGCAGAATACAATGAGTAATTAAAGATTCAAGTAAAGTCTTCATCAGTCGAGGGTATATTAACCAAATCCTATATTAACCGGATCCTGTCAAAAAAAATTTGTTTATGATAGAATGATAGAAAATTGTAATGACTAAAAAAATTCAATGTGAAATAAAACTGGTTACGAAAATTACAAAAATGGAAAAGGAAATGAGCGGGATAACAGCAGTTAACAGCCGATGAACTGTACAAAACAGTACGTAATTTAATTATTCTTAATCTCTACATATAATAAAAGAAAGCGTCTGTGTTTCTCTCGTTCGTTGCTGCGCATAAGCTAATAGACCCATGGCTACGAAATTTGGTATATATAGGTGCATCTAGACAAGAGCCAGTGCACCTCGAAGCGATTTTTTCAAAATTCGAATAAGATTTTTTTACTTCCTTGTACGAAGTAAAAAGGAAATATTGTAATCGCGAAAAGTTTCAGGCAGCATATTCCAACGAAAATATCCATTTTGACCGCTATCGAATGCAATTTAACGATGTTTTTTGCGTCATATCTGTACGTAAGGACAGAATAAAATACTCTTTTCCTTCAAAAAAATTATAAAACTGCTTTAAAATTAATTCTAAAGGGAATTTTTCGTGGCGTCTGTACGAACGTACGTACGTATCTCGCATAACTCAAAAACGAGTAGCCTCAGAACGTTAAAATTTTGTATATAAGACTACTATAACATGTTAGATGTGCACCTCGTATTTTGGTTGCAATCAGCAGCACCAAACGTATATAAATATATTTATATATATATCCACTCTATTACCCGGCTCAGTGATCTCAGTTTCTTTACTCTTATATGTTTGTAAATTGTACATTTTTTGCTTTAAAAATGATTGAATTATGTTGTTTTTATCTTCCGGTTAAGTTCTAGCTTTATTATAGTATTTGAATAGAACACGTGGCAACGATTAGATAATTCTTTAAATGATATACATTTTTTGCATTCTGAGTTATAATATGAATGAAATATAATACTGCTAAGTAAACCTAGCGCCTGACTGTCGCTATGGTAAAAAAAGTGAATTTTAAAGAATGCATTTATTCTATTGTGATTTATGCGCTGTCGGGGAAGTAGGTTTAATTCAATGTAATAAGTTTAAATAAAATGCAAGAAAAAATGCGTATAATTTAATATTCCGTACAAGGAAGTCATGTGGTGTACACATCAGATTTTTTTATTTTATCTTTTCGATTTTATCGCATCATTTTGAATAGTTTCATTCTTTTAGAAATGTAGTTTTGGCAACAGTTTTTCATTCATTGACTGCTGACTGTTTTTTCTTGAGAATATGGAGAATATGAGATTTTTTGCTTATTTCATTGTATTTTTACTTCCTTGTACGAAATAAAAAGGAAGTATTGTAATCCCGAAAAGCTTCAGGCAGCATATTTCAACGAAAATATCCACTTTGACCGCTTTCGAATGCAATTTAACGATGTTTTTGCGGGATATCTGTACGTAAGAACAGAATAAAAGACTCTTTTCCTCCAAAAAAATTAAAAAACTTCTTTAAAATGAATTCTGGAGAGAATTTTTCGTGGCGTCTGTACGAACGTACGTACGTATCTCGCATAACTCAAAAACGAGTAGCCTCAGAACGTTAAAATTTTGTATATAAGACTACTATAACATGTTAGATGTGCACCTCGTATTTTGGTTGCAATCAGCAGCACCAAACGTATATATGTATATATATATCCACTCTGTTACCCGGCTCAGTGATCTCAGTTTCTTTACTCTTATATGTTTGTAAATTGTACATTTTTTGCTTTAAAAATTATCTTCCGGTTAAGGGTTTTATGCCTTTAGTAAATCTGTATGCAATATTTTTAGAATTATCAACAATTTTAAAATTGTTTAAGTGCCGCTAAGTCTAATTTGATGGCTTACATTGCTCTTGTTTACATTTGAAACAGCTGAGTAGCGGATTTGTTGCCAATCTAGAGAAACTTAGCTTCGCAACAACAAAGATAACGCCTTCATTTATTATTTAAATCATGCTTAATCCTTTCTGGAATTTTTTCGAGAAATAAGCGTTTAAGACTTACTTCCTAATTTTTAATACAGATATTTTGAGTTTTTATGTATTTTTGCCTTGTCGCGAAGTGAAAACTTAATTAATTGAATGAGTAATACTCAGTAGTCTGTGAAAAACTGTTTCTGTTTTGTTTTGTTTGCTTAATTTCTTTTATACATAGTTCTAGCTTTATTATAGTATTTGAATAGAACATGTGGCAATGATTAGATAATTCTTTAAATGATATACATTTTGTGCATTCTGAGTTATAATATGAACGAAATATAATACTGTTAAGTAAGCCTTAGCGCCAGAGTGTCGCTATGGTAAACAAAGTGAATTTTAAAGAATGCATTTATTCTATTGTGGTTTATGCGCTGTCGGAGAAGTAGGTTTAATTCAATCTAATAAGTTTAAATGAAATGCAAGAAAAAATGCGTATAATTTAATATTCCCTACAAGGAAGTCATGTGGTGTACACATCAGATTTTTTATATTATGTTTTAATTATATATAATTTTAATTATATAAAAAGATTTGCATAAGTTTTTTAGGAAACAAAGTTCTTAACTTCCTTTATACCATTTGAATTATTAAGATTTTGCAACAGGAAGTTGGTTAATTTATTTATTAGGATAATTAATATTTGTATTAAGCGGTATCACTTATTTCATTGTAATTTTGTTATATGTAATCCTTTTCTTTTAATTTTTTTATAAAGTTGTTCTGCAGAGTAAAATTCTGCGCAGTTTTTAAATTTAACGTTTAGTGTTCTCTTTAGGCATTTTCCCGGTACATTTAAAGCCAGACAAAGGCTGGCCAAATAGCTGCTAGTTTAAAATAATAAAGACTTTAGGAAATACACTGGCACACATTTGTTTTCGGACACTTTTATTTTTCAGTTTTATTTGCAAATATCAATCACTAAATATTAGGAAAATGACTTTTTTATTTATTTATTTATTTATTTATTTATTTATTTTGGTTTTTATTTACTTATTTATTTATTTGCTTCACAAATACTATTGATAGTCTAGTTTAAAATTTGCTTGTTTTGAAAATGTTACTCAAAGTGTTTTTAGTAAAACAAATAATTCATTCAAAAAATTCCTAAAACAAAGTCACATAAATATTCGGAAACTTTCAGCAAACAGTTTATTGAAAAGAAAACGTAAAACTAACTTGGCATTTAATATTTTGTTGAATATCCTTTTGTTAAAATAATACTTTTCATGCGCTTTGGCATGGATGCAACTAATTATTTTCCTGTAAAAAGCGTTCCACTTGTTCCATTCCGACGTAAGATTTGCTTTTTAGTACAATGTTCAAAGAAATATAAGATTTACTTATTCTTTTCTTCAGTTCACTTCTTATATGTTAGAATGATTTAAGTTCGAAGAATATTTAGGAGTTTTGATAATTTTAGAACATTTTAATAATAATAACCAGCGAATATTTAGGGCTGTATTGTAATTTGACAAAACTTCGCTTAGATTTTACGAACGCCAAGAGTATTTTATTTGTTTTCTTGTTGACAAAGAATTTTATCTTGCTGATGGCCCACTGTATTCATAAGACTTAAATGATTTTTCTAAAAGCTAACTTTCTCTTCAAACTGTTCTAAATCTAATGAACGTTTTATAGCACTAATTTTTGACACTTGTTTGATTATTCGTAGAATAAATCTGAAGTTTCTTGGTTTTAGCATGGAATGTGGGCATTTTCAACGGTTCCGCGCAATATGCATCGTTTACTTTCTATCAAGATCTAATTACTATACCTATTTCATCTACTAGAGGCTAAAGTGTTCACCTAAGATTGCTACAATGATTCAAAGTTACAACGTACCAAACTTAGTCTATCTTACGAATTTCAGTTTGAAGTGAGACAACCGTTACTCATCAGGACAGAACCTCCACGCTAAGCAGGCAAACCTTGATACTTTGGTATTATTATTGTTATTAATCTGGCATGCAGCGGGGAATTTCTGTCCCTGCTCTTTCCAGATTCCTGAGTGAATCCTGAATTAGGCCTGACATTTGAGGAAGCTCGTAAATAGTATTCTCCAGATGAGGTTTAAGCTGAGGTGGAAAAAACTTTGAATCCCTTTGCTTACTGCAAGAAAATGCCAAGACTGGACGGAGCTGTAAAAGGGGCTGTGGTCAGGCACTGTTTAGCTGGTCATGTGCTATAAAGCAGCGAATCTACCTGCAATACACAACGGCTATACGTTATTCCTCTAACTTTACAATAAAACTGCTTGTCGCTTGAATCTACATGAATTCTGGAATAAGCTTATTTCGTGGCAAAATGAGGGAAAAATAAATATATAAACTAAATAAACTTGCTAGTCAAACTCAAACATAATACCACAGTACTATTTAGAACTTCAAAATGCTGATAAACAACTCTTATTCAGAGTGTCTAGTAATATGTTTAGTATATGCTTTTGGTAATTGAAATTTGTTGTTTTATATTATTAAGTAAATAATTAGCTTGGTAATATTTCTTTTCTTTTTACATTTAAACTGTAATAACTGGTAAGATGAAAATGTACTTTCAAGTAAAATTTATTCACGTTATGTTGTAAGCTAAACTTTCATTTTGAAGGATTTGGGTTCTTGATAACGTTTTATTCCGGGCCAGAGGATGATCCAACTTAAAATCCTTAGAGAGATAATTTGCTCTTAGTTTTTTAAGCAACGGTAAAACAGTAAGGTAGAGTAATGGCATTAGTGCCGCTGTGATATTCTATTATATTTCAACCTGTGTTTTATGTATATACATGTTTGTGTCTATGTGCAATAAAAAGGATAAAATTGTTTTCTGGAAAACATTCAATGCCTCACTACGATATTGCACTACGGCTATACGTTAACTGCGATACTATCAAATGGAATGTCAGTCAACATTTTTAACCAGAAAAAATATTTGTTTTACGCACTTTAAAGTCTCAGTTGGACCAACACCGTGCAGAGTCGACACTGCTCATTATCAGCACTGCGTAGCGTCAATACCGGCATATAATCAACATTATTTATCGATGCACAATCGTCAGGATGATAAAGAAATTTTGATGAGAATATTGTACTAAGTAACAGGTTCATCACACATTTACCACCTACTGAGAATTGTCACAAGTATACGAATGATGATGCTTATAATAAATAAAATATAAAATAAAAAGTGATATAAAAGTGATATGGCACTGGACCGATGCTACATAAGATGGGCTCCGCATAGCATCCACACCGCCATATAATCGACACTAGTTACATTACATTATTGTCAAAATTTCTTTAGTGTAGGATCGGCACAATGAAAAAGAACTTTTAATAATAAATAAGAATATTATCATACACTAGTCATCTGCACAGAATCGTCACAGGCATACGATCGAGAGTTCGCAGAATCGACACCCGCATAAGATCGACAGTGTGGAGCCCCACGGCGGCATAACTCAACGCTAGTTAGCGGCTACGATGACAACGAAATTTTGATAATAATTTAATAATAAACAAGAAGCTTAATGTACACTTGTCACATGAACAACACTGTCACAAGCATATGATCAACAGTGCAACGTCAGCATAACTATAGGATCAACACAGGATAAATCCAACAATGCGTAGATGTGTCAATGCCTAGCGACAGTGCGACATAGCACAGACAGGGTATTATAGCATAAGACCGATGGAGCAACAGGGCATATGATCAACATACATAAAACGGATACTGCGTAGCATGGTCTCCAGCACAGGATCAACAGTGGCGTACAATCAATACCAATCACCAGCGTACCATCGACATGATGAAAAATAAATTTTTATATTAATATTATAAAAATTCAAATGTTTAATACATATTTTTCATATTTCATTTGATCGTTACAGACTGACGCTGCTTATCTTACGCTGCTTAAGATCGAAATTGGCAAGGAATCGACATAGGAACGACGCTGCATAGAATCGACACCCATATACTATACTGCATAGAATCGACACCCATATAACTCAGATAATTATATGCCAGAGATTATTATGATTCAAGAACCTTATTATGTAAATGGGAAGATGGCATACTTCTTGGGGACTTGGCAAAAGATTCATATGGATGGAGGTAGGACGGCTATAATAATTACCCGAAAGGACATAGACTATGTGGTGAACCTGGTTTCAGATTGTATTGTAGCCGTTACAATTAATCTAGGGAGGGATAAATTTGCATTTGTATCTGTCTACTTCTCCCCAGCGGAAGATCTTAATCAACATTTATATAATCTAGAGAATTTTATTAAGGACTATGGATACGCTTATATTATTATTGGTTATTTTAATGCGAAGAGTTTTAATTGGGGGGGTCCGATTTTAAATGAAAGAGGGGTACTGGTTTATGATTTTATCCTTTATAATGATCTTTTACTTTTTAACGAAGAGAATTCTAGACCTACGTTTTTATCTCCAATTGGCGAGGGCTGGACCGACTTAATTATTGGTTCCAATAATATCGATTTTGAAAGTGTGAAAATGGACATTTTGGAGGAAGAGTCACTGAGTGACCATAGATACATTACTGTTGAACTGTTTTATGTTAATGTTGAGTCTGGTCCTAAGACTATTTATACACTTAATCCCTATAAGATTAGAAGATTTTCTAGACTTTTGTCTAGGGATATGGTGAAGTTTGAGAGTGATTTATCTAATATAAAGAACGGTGGAGATTTAAATGCGTTGGTGGAATCCTACGAGGTTTTTCTGATTGAAATGGCTAACAAGATATTATTAAAGAAGATTCAAGAAAGAAGATTTAGGTTTGTATGGTGGAGCGAGAAGTTGAATATCATTAGAAGAAAAGTTCGTGCTAGCAGGAAAAGTATGCAAGTTAGGGATTTGGAAGATCATGTGAGGCTACAAAGAAGGATTAATTATAGAAAGTTGTTGGCTGTTTATAAGAAAAATATTAAAATTGAGAAAAGAAGACATAGAGAAAACTTGTTTCGGCAAAATAGAGTGTACTATGATTCCTTTTATAAAAATGCCCGTAATAGAAAAGGTGACGACATGAAGATTTATAAGGAAAACTGTGGTGATACCAGGTCCGCCATTGAGATCTATGATACTATAATTCGTCAGACCCTAAGACTAGATGAAAATATGAGTAATGATGATTTTGAGAGTATTTTTGTTTATAATAGGGAGGAGGAGCGGGACTTTATATACATTGAAATTTTAAACATAGTTATGGGTCTGAGAAAGAGATCGGCTCCCGGCTTGGACGGAATAGGGACTACTATTTTCTGTACTTTATTTCACGATTATTCCTCGTTTTATATTATACTTTTTAACAAATGTCTTCAGTTGAGGACTTTTCCCAATACTTGTAAAATTGGCAGACTCATTCTTCTGACGAAAAGTGAAAATAGATATAGACCCATATGTTTATTAAAAACACCAAAAATTTTGGATAAATTGATTACAAAACGTCTTAAGTTTATTCTCTACCAAATGAAATATATTTGAAATAACCAGTATGGATTTCAAAAGAATAAATCTACAAATTTAGCTCTATATAACGTTGTTGATAGGATCTGCCGTACACGAAAAACCAAGCATACCGTCCTTGTTTCTTTTGATGTAAAGGGAGCTTTTGATTCAATAAAATGGTCGTCCTTATTAAATATTCTCAAAGATCTGAACATTTCCGATACATTGTTTGAATTTATAAAAGATTATTTGAGGAATCGTAAAATTATTTTTCAAAATAGACCAATACAAAGAATTTAACTTATAATACCTCTAAGGGCTGTCCCCAGGGGTCATGCAGCGCTCCTCTGTTCTGTAGTCTCATTGCAAATCAATTACTTGAGAAAGAGATACCGAATGTTGAAATTGTTTGCTATGCGGACGATATTATGGCTTTGATTTATGGGGATTCTTTGGAAAAAATTGAATATTCATTCACTGAACTTGAAAGACTCTTAAGGGATTGGAGTTCTACACAGAGCATACAATTTAATTCAGAAAAAACAAAGGCGCTGTTCTTCCCAAGAGGTGGAAGACAGACGCGTTCTCCACAGATTAAATTTGATAGCAAAAGAATTAAATTTGAAAATTACATCAAATATTTGGGTATAAGAATTGATCGTAAACTCACATTTATTGAACATTTTAAGGAAACCCAACGAGATGTGGAAACAATTTTAAATTTCTACCGTAGATCTTTCAATTCCGAAACTATGTCTATGAAATATAAAATTTTAATGGAAATTTATAAAAATGTTATTATCCCAAAGATCCTCTACGGAATTGGTGCATGGGGCTCCAGGGCGGGGGAATTGGTTCGTTTAAGACAAAAATTAGATTCATTGCAGAGAGCCTGGCTTCTTACTATTACTAGAGCATTTCGTACGGTCTCGACGGAGGTAGTATGTATCTTAGCAGGCGTTCTGCCTCTCTCGTTGCAGTATAAATATGAATATAATAAGTTCCTACTACAGTATAAAATAAAAGAAGTTCTGTACAATGTTGGAGCTGACGCCTTTGACTTGATACATCCACTGGAAATACATCCCAGTCTATATAGAATGGTAAACTATGATAAAAATTTGATAAAATGTGGGGAAATAGATATTTTTACAGACGGCTCAGGTATAGATGGGTGTATCGGCAGTGCATTTGTTGTTTACTTTCATGGTACTGAAATAGACTCAGGGAAAAGTAAACTTAATAAATTAAATTCAGTATATCAATCTGAACTTCTTGCTCTCAAATATGCTCTGAAATGGGTGGAGAAGTTAACAGTACAATACTTCATTAATATTTACTCGGATGCTCTATCTGTACTGTCGGCACTCTCCAGTCCTCACAACAAGAATAAATTGGTAGTTGAAATCAAAAATTTATATTTTTATTTGAAGAATAAACATATTATTTATTTTCATTGGATTAAGGCTCATTCTGGAAATATAGGCAACGAGAGAGCAGACGTTCTTGCGAAAGAGGCTGCCCTGGGGGTGGAAACGAAAGATAATTATCTACAACCCTCTAGGAGAAAATCATGCACTGTTCTTAAAAATATTGTTATTAAAGAATGGAAAGATAGCTGGGGATCTTCAGGAAGAAATACCGGATACATTAATGAAATAAAAATCAAAAATAGTATGAGACTTCATCATCATATTGATTGTAATCAAATTCTAACTGGCCATGGAAGATTCCCGGCATACTTAAATAGATTCCACCTCCAGGAGAACGAAAAATGTTTAGTATGTAATATCTATGGAGATGCACGTCACTTCGTCGAGACCTGTATTTTAATGTGGGAGGTGAGAAGGAAATACAATTACAAAGGGTTCGGTGGACTTTTTAGAAACTATGAAAAGTTTGAGAAGTTTTCAAGAGACATTTTAGGTATTATTAATAATAACAAAGAAATTATTGGTATTATGATATGAAGATAAGAATTAATGCATAAAAGAAGAAAGAATATATAATGACGGTGCTGCAGAGTTTGTATGTGTATATGTGTGTTTTATGTGGTGTATTATTTCTTTTAAGTTTCTCTAACCAATTTAAAATTTTTTTTGGTTTTTTTTGGTTTGTATGTGTGTTTCTCTGGTTTTGGAAGATTAGCAGCTTGCAACCATTGACCAGAAGTTTGTTTAGTTTATTATGTTTTCGTTATACTAACCTTTTTTGTTACTCGGTTCTCGGGTTTTGGTTTTCCGGGGGTTTACTTAGATTTGTTATTTTCGAAATGTTTAATTTAATTGAGTTTTGATGGGATTCGGCTGGGTCGCTGGATGTCCTCGTTTGTTGTTGGAATCGCCTTTTACCCTTTTTTTTTTTTTTTTTAACCTTAAGGCCGGCTTTGCCGGCTAGGTGGGTTTGGGTTTTTGGTTCTCTCTCACCCATATACTATTATACACTCATGTCCATAAATTTAGGTTAATGCAAAATCAGGCAAAGGAAGAGTTAGAAGCAAAACAAATTTTACTTATTTGTAAAGCTTATTTATTAAACAAAAGGTAAAGAGCAAAAAAAGATGCTATATGTTTGATATTATTAAAAAAATTAGCGATTTTTTCTCCCTGGAGCAAATTTAAAAAAAAAAAACTATTTGTAAAAAACCAATATTACATGGTTGGTATGATTGTTAATACATTTTATGTCTCCCAGACGATGCAATACAGTCCGTACAACGCCTAGGCATGCTGAGTATCAAATTAGCGATCTGATCTTGGGGGATATTACACCACTCAGAAAGCAATGCTCTCCGAAGTTCCGGTAGACATGTAGAAGGAGGTTGACCACTGCAACTCGTCGGCCAAGCGAGTCCCACACGTACTCTACTGGATTCAAGTCCGGTGAGAATGCTGACCAGTCCATACGGGTGATATCCTCCGATTACGATGTTTGCACGGTGAGGACGGGCGTTGTCATCCATAAACACAAATTGTGCCCCATGGCACCCCGAAACAAATGTACATGTTGTTCAAGAATTGCGTCCCGATAGATTTGGCTTGTCATAGTTCCAATTTGAACATGCATGTCAGTTCTGGAACCCAGAATAATTCCGCCCCAAAAGAGCACTCCTGCACCACCGTAACGGTGTCGTTCAATGATGTTTTCTTGGTGGTAACGGGTACCTGGAGCTCTCCATATGAAAGTCCGGCGAGAATCAGACTGCAAGCTAAACCTGGACTCATCGGAAAACATCACACAAGCCCACTGTTGCGGTGTACCCAATGCATGCTCTCTACTCCAGGCTAACCGCAGGCGACAGTGAGTTGCAGTAAGTGGAACGCATCTGACAGGTCTACGAGCATATAGACCAATCTGCCCTAAGCGTCTGTACACGGTCTGCCTTGAAATTGTCGTACCAGTGGCTGAAGAGAGCTGACGAGACAGGTCTGAGGCTGTGCTCCGCCTGTTTCTTTTGGCAGTGACTACCAAATACCGGTCCTCATTTGGCGTTGTAACTCTGAGGCGACCTGTGCTGTAACGTCTACTCACATTACCATCATCTTGGAATCGTTGCCAAAGCCTGGAGATGACACTCTAGGCAATTCCAAGTTCGTCTGATACTTCCAGTTGGGTACGCCCATATTCCGTGGCCGATAATTCTACCACGTAAAAAATCATCCAAATGCGTCCTTTGTGTCATAACTATTCGGTTATTGCACTGAAATGCTTATAAAGCGCCTGCGAACAATTTTACTTCTTTGCCTGTATTCCTTATATATCACTCTCTTACACTCTCGTCATTGTGACGTACCATCGGTGTCATCTGGTTACTTCCTGAAATTTGCATATGATTCTTGAAGATGTGTGTAGTGATTTTACAGGTGATATATTTATTTTAAAGTTCGATTTCCGCGTGACTTCGAATTATCCTGAATTTATATACATGAGTGTAGATACAGAAGGAGATTAACTGCATGTGAGTCGACACTGGCATAGTATAGATAAGGCTTACAATTAGTAAAGGCGCAAAATCAGAAGAGAGAAAGAATCTGATTTCTGGCATACAAGGTGACTCTACTTAGGTCGGTTCAGAGATTTTGTCCACATAATTAATTCTAGGTACGTTTGGCGTATACTCGCATGCAGACTTTCAGAGTGCAGCATCTAGAAAATTTAGTATAAAAGAAAAATCTAAGAATGAAAAAAAAGTGGTTGTATTAAGAATGCAGAAATCGAAATGTATCTTAAATTAAGTACGTGGCACAGAACTGTATATAGTGTGTTAAAGCGCATTTTAAAAAAATCTGATGTGGACATCATATGACTTCCTTGTACGACCTGTTAAATAATGTAACTTTTTTGTTGTATTTCATTTAAACTTATTCAATAAGCTCAGTTCTCACTTCGCGGCAAGGGAAAAGTACATAAAAACTCAAAATATCCTCATTAAAAATTGTAAAATATCAGAGAAACCTAAAACACCAAATACAGCTAAAAATCGTTAAAAAACAATTTTTACAATTAAAAGTAGAGTTTAAATTAATTAAAATTAGGCAGAAGGACAGATTTTTCGGTGCACAACACTTTGGGCTCCATTCGGCAAAAAGAAACTGAAGTTGGTGCAGAAACTGGCTTACTGCTACTAAGTTTCAAAATGTAAACAAATATCGGTGTCGTCAGGCTTAGTGGAACTTAAACAACTTTAAAATTCTTGATAATCCTACAACTATTGACTGCATATTAAATTAAAGAATAAAACATTAACCGGAACATAAGAACAATTTGTCATTTTAAAGCACAAAATGCACAATTTACCTACATATAAGAATAAAAAAAAAAAAAGCGAGCTCACCGAGCCGGGTAACAGAGTAGATACATATATTTAATAATTACAAAGCAATTCTTTTGAAAACAAAGGATTTTTCTAGAAGAGAGATTTCAATTAATTTCAATGTTCCTTTCCCCTGATGAAGTGGCATTGAGGTTGAATTTCTCTTCTGTTTTTGTTCATTTTCTTTAAATTTTATTAATTTTTTAAAGTGGGGTTTTGGTTGTTTGGCATGCTTTGCTTCTAACATTTTTAAATTTTTTGTTGCATTTATATGATTATTTGAAATGTATTTATTATGAATTTTTCATTTCTGGTCTTTGTAAAATATTAGTTCTAAATTTCTTACTTTATGCCTTTATATACATATATTGATCTACTTTTGGTGCGGCCAATTGCAACTAAAAAGGGAGATGCACATCTATATGTTATAGAAGTTCCATATACAAAATATCAACGTTCTGAAGTTACGCGTTTTTGAGTTATGAAAGATATATACATACATACGTAAAGACGTCACGAAAAAAATCTCTTCTGAATTCATTTTAAATACATTTCACAATCCGCTTTGGGGGCAAAAGTCCTTTATTCTGTCCGTACGGACAGATGTAACGCAGAAACATCGTTCATATGAAACCGAGATCGGTCAGAATGTATATTGTCGTTGAAACACGATGCGCGAAATGTTTCGCAATTGCAATGCTTCCTTTACTTTGTACAAGAGAGTAAAAAGTCTACAAAAATGCATAAATCGTCATGCGCATGCTGAAGTCCGAATGTTAAAGTTTTTAAAATAAAAATTAGTCCCGAATGTTAAAGATTTTAAGGTCACTAGTGACTGGTGTAGCTATTTACTGAATGGTGCAATAAACTGCAGCAGAAAATAAAAATTAAATAAACTGAACAGTTTAATTTCAGACTAGCTTTCGCTTGCGTCGATAATTTAAAAATAAGTCAATCAAAAACAATCAAAAACATGCACAAATGCGCCCCGGTTTTTTATTCTTTTGACAGCACAAGGGGATGCAATTACTTTTGCCGCCTTCGTAAAGTTCTCACAATATTGTAGTTTTTTCGATTTTTTATATGTAAAAATATTTTGCATTTTCTTATTGTTTTATTTAAAATGGCAAATATATAATAAATCACTTTTATTCAGTATGGCCATTTACTTTGTTAAGTAAATTTAGAAAGATGTCATTATGATATTTCATACTCAACAAATAAGCTAATTAGACTTTTTGTAGAACACTTTCGTAACCTTAAAACTTTTAATTAATGTCGGAAAAGTACTTGCGTAGGAACGATACTGAGCGCCGCCTGAGACAACCATTGACCGGACTTTGTTGTAAAAAGTCTTACAGTGTTAATAGTCATCCTGGCAGAAGGGAATATTTCTTCCGTATAAAAATATAAATATAAATATTACATGGGCATACAAGGCCTGTGTATAAGCGTAGATATGTTAATTACAAACATTGTCTTGTACAAGTTACATATGATAGTTACATAAAATCATTCATATTTACAATCCCTTTACTGAGATAATCAAAGTAAACTTGTAATTCATTTACACATTGACTGGATTTTCAGTGCCATTTTTAAGTGCTTTACAATATTATTTTTAACAAGTACATACAAAATGGATAGCAATAAGCTTACATTACAATAGTTTTTGCTGTTACAGTCCTGTTACTATTCTACAGAGTGAGCTTTTTTTCTAATGTTGATTTTCAGTTGTTGTAGTACTATCTGGCTTAAACTGGGTAGGGAGTTATGTGAATCAATTTTCTGGTACTTTAGCTGAATTGCTTGGAAAAGTTGTAACTGCTATTAAAGTTGTAGTACCTATCAAGGGAGTATCTTTGTTACTGTTCAATTACTTGGATATTACTGCAAGAGTCAACTACATTAGTCTGCTGCTCCGGTAACCGCGAGTTGTCAGCTCAATGTACTCCACTTTTGTAAAGCCTCTCCCCACCACTTTGATTTGCAATTAAAATTATGCTGCAAAGATACAATTCTCAAGGGAGAGGGAGAATCTCTTAGTACCTTGCTGAGCATAGCCTGATCACCTCCTCTATCTTAGGTAAGTGATACTGGTGTAGATCAGTATCGGTATAGGATCAAGACGTCATGTGATCGAAATCGACATAAAGTTGATACTGAGGGCGCACCGTACTCAAAGTTTATAAATTGCAATAGTGCATAATTAAGAGGGGAAACAATTTGATTAATTTTTTATCTGGGGATGAGTCTTCAGCAGAATCGAAGGCCTTGTATAATATCGCCACTGACACTGCGTCAAAGCTATTAAAATTTAAACGAGCAAAATTGAAAGGAAAACAAATTAAATTAAATTATTTTTAGAGTATTTGGTCAGGATCAACACCGGTGTGAGATGGAAACCGGATTTTTCGCTGCTGTATCGTTGATGTGCCGGCAGACTGTGACGATTCTTTACCGCATTCTCCATTCTCTTTAAAATTCCAGGCAACTTCATTTATTCAAACAGTATCGTGGCCATATGTTTTTTGAAGCGTATCCCACGAATGTCTCGATATTAAAAACTCGTGTACTATAAATTCAATGTAAGTTCGTCTGCGCGACCGAAATGTGTCACTCAAATGCTGGCTATTAGCGTGACTGTGTACCTTCAACCGTGCGTGCAAAGGGACATCAAAGGGAAGTTCGTTCTGGCACAGGAAGCAATTACTTTTTTTATCTGGAACAAAAAGGGCGATCGTAGAACGGAATTTTTTTCCCCGATGACAGGTGAGCGGCTATTTTGTCCTAACCTTTAAACAGCTAGTAACTCTCTTCTTCTGATTTGCTGGAATGGTATAAAAGGTGCGTAAATAACAAAATAAGGATGGCCGAATTTCGTGCCAGTAACAGCCATACATTACAATTTAGAAATTCAGTAAGAAGTTTTAACGTTTAAGAATTTTTCTCATTTAAGAAGAAGTTTATTTCTCCAAGTCCCAAATTTTTTCCGATTTTGACAGCATTAAATTTTTTCACATATATAATCTCATTTCCAAACATTTTTTGGTTTAAGAAATTTGTGCTAATCTTCGGGAAACCTTTTCTTCTTTAGGAAAATAGACTTTTCTTCCCTTATTTTTTTTAAGGAAATTTTTATTGAATGCACTTACTAATTAAGAATTAGAAGTGAAATTATTAATTTTGCTTTTAGAACTGCCATGACTTTTTTCTGTTAACAATGCCTCGCGATTGGCCATATGTGACTTCTTCTAAACAGATTGGCCATATGTTACTTCTTGTAAGCATAGTAGTTAACGGTACATTAGGCGAATTAGCCGATTTAAACGTTAAATTTTCTTCGTTCAACACTATTTTGATCAGAAAGGTCACTACGTTCGGTTCTTTGTTGTTGTTGTTGTTGTTGCCGTCTTTCTCTTTTAACCTACAGAAATGAATAACGCGCATTATGGGCACAATATGTCCAAGAGCACAAACCAATATATCCGATAGTTTGTAGGGGCTGGCATGACAGTGCCATCTATCAGCAGAGACAAGAACTCTTCCCTACTTCACTACTTTTACTACTTTAAACACCTACACATAAATTACCTAATATGCATAAGATAAGGGCTTTTTACTAAGATGCAGTTGCTAAGAGCTACGGAAATCTTAATTTCTGCCTCCCATAATAACAGGGGGCATGGCAATTTTTATGCATATTTTGCTTTGCCTAAAGTCATGGCAAGGGTTTTCAGCGCCCGGGGACAATTGAAGATTTTGAGTCCCCTCCTTCAATGGGGAGCATCAGTTTAGCGCCCTTTGGATGTTACGTCAGGGACAAATATTCCCCTTGCTATGGCACTGGTTCTGCCTTTTAATAAGAAAAGTGCCGCACTCCTTATATTTTCAGTTACAGAAATCGTAACTGTAACACAACTGTAACACAGACTTAATGAATTCAGGAATTCATAAAGTCTGCCTTACATAACAAGGAAAGTATGGCACTTTCTATGCTTACGATTAAAGAAATCATAACTTCTGCCTTATATTATTTCTTCTGCCAAAATTTCTGCCTCTGTATTGCTACAGTTTTCGTATTGATTTAGCTTTTTTTAAATAGAATTAATTAAAATTGTTTTATATTACCGTGCAATGCAGCACGAGACTTATTTGAAGAGAAGGCTACGCCGGAAAAATTAAAAATGCAGGAGCACGCGCATTTAATAAATAGATATCTCGTAATTGTACTCTTTTAATATTGAGAAAATACGAGAAGTCTCTCGTGCATTTAAAAAGATGATAAAATGCGTGAGGATTCAATTCAGTTGTTTAGCAGTTGTTTTAGAAGTTTGTTTATAAAACTGTTGTTGTTTACTGTTAGCGAATTCGTGGCGAAATCGGATTAGTTTTTTCTACGTTTCATTGTTTTGAATTAAGTTCTGTTGAATGTTTTAGTAGTTTAAAAGATAACTACTGTGAGATATTGGGATATTGTTCGAATTTCTCTAAGGAAATTTAAGCATTTTGTTTTTATTTGTTGTGGTAAGAATAAACTTTATTCACTTTTTATCGAATTTGTGCATTCAATTTATTAAGAAACCGTACGCATGCAACACTTTTTGGTGTCAGGAGTGGGGTTCAAACCCGCGCTCTCTTTCGAGAACTATAGATTAAACTTTGAAGCTCTATCCGGCTCATTGGAGTTGCGGTTTGGGAAGAAATGTTTAAAAGACTACAGTACGCTTCAATTAAAATCGCGTCAACAGAACCCAACATTTCCGGCCAGAACGTGTTTTCAGAATCTCGGTTAAATGCAAATGAAGAAAGAGCAAGTATTTAAAGTTGAAGTTCTACTGACTTCGTTAGAGAGCCAGAGATTCTGAGCAGCGCGCGTTAGCCTTTTAGGCTACTCTAAGCTATTTTTACGCTCGGCCGTACTTTAGACCCTTGATAGCTTCGCCTTTAATTAGCGTTAAGCAGCCAACTCCAGTAGAATGTTGATACCTTCGGCTATATCTTTTTAGTTAAGTTTAGTTGACTTTTATTTCTTAGTATTCCTGGGTTCAGACCCAAGTGGAGGCTTTACTGTAAACTCCAAGAAGGAGTCGACTGTTAAATTTATTTTGAACAATAAAGGGTATTTAACCCTTCTTGAGTTCTGCTCTCTGTGTACTGAACTAAGCGATTATTAGCTTACCACTCACGGTTCCACAAATTTAGTTGTAACTCAAAGTTTGGAATCTGACAGCTTAAAGTACGGAACTCTTGAGTTCTGCATTGCGTAATACAGAAAGGGTAGCATTCCTTATGCTTAGATTTACAATATGCGCAATTTGCGTCTTACATGACAGGAAGAGCGTGGCACGCTTTATGCTCAGAAATACGGAATTCGTAATATCTGCCTTACATAACAGAGTGACACTGTCTAGTCTAAGCTTATAATTACGGAATTAACAAAGTAAATCTTGTATTCTGTATTCTTAGAATACGGACATCCTAAGTTCTGATTAACAAAGCATTAAATTCCTTACTATCGGAATTACGGAATTCGTAAAAGTAAGAAGTAACCGTTTCTTGTATGAGGGTCTCATTAATAGGATCTTCAAAATAGAAGGCTGAATATGAATCTATCTCCTTTACTGGAGAACAGACGTTTCTGAATAAAGTGACAGACGTGTCAAATTCTTTCTTCAAGATTTCAAGGCTCAGAAGTTCAATTCTTAGCCCATTACTGTATTTGTTTTATACTCAGGATTTCATTGAATAATGGCAGACATTATTTCATGGCATGTTACGTAGATGATACTGCTATCACGCCCTGAAAACTGACTGTCTTCAGTGCTACTAGAACTTCGAAAGCGTCAACACAAGTCTAGAGAGCGAGCTGAATGTTATAAGTTAAATAAGCTGTTGTAAATTGTTAAAAGTTGTTATTAGCTGAATCTTATAAGCTGAATAAGCTGTTATAAATTGTTATAAGCTTTTATAAGTTGTTATTAGCTGAATGTAATAAGCTGAATATTTTAAGTTGAATATTATAAGCTGAATGTTATAAGTGTGATTACCCTACTAGTGTTGCAAAATATTGCAAATAGTATATTAAAATACAGTTTACTAAAAATTAGCCAGTTTCATTATTTCACTATGTCGTGCCCATTAATTTTGATTTTGAATTAACGTTAGTGTCTTTAAGAACAAGCTAAGCTACTAATCTTACAATGTATTTTTTTCCTCTTTTTCCGCCCGCCTTCGTGGTGTAATTGAAAGCACACTCGATACTCGATGCATATTCGGGAGGTCCGAAGTTCGAATCCCGGAGAGACATTGAGGAATTCTTTAACTTCCTAACATTGAAAAATTCTAAAATGGCTCTACAAATAGCGCCTGAACTAAAAGGTGGTTGACGATAATTCACCACTACCAGGATTTGGCGACTAGGTCCCCTATTCCGCAGTTATCCTTTGAAAGAGGGAGTATATAAAATATTTCCTCCCCCCTTCTGCATTCCTTCGTGGTGTAACTGGAAGCATACTCGACGCGTATTCCAGAGGTCCAGGGTTCGAGTCCCGGAGAAGTATTGCAAGTAGGCGGGGAGGGGGGAAGAAAATCTAATGAATCTATGACTAGAAACTTTTGCAATCACAAGATCCTGGAGTAGAAAAAGGCAGTTAAGTAAGTATACCTGATTACGCTTTTAGAATAGTTTAAGGATTTAGCAACTGTCATTGCAGCAAAATCAGGATAATCCAATGATGCAGTAACCCAGGCTAATAGTGAAAATTCCGCAAATTGGAAATTGGTGTAGACATTGATAAATCTCCAGCAATGTAGATGAGTTTGGGCTACGTGTAATTACAATGTACAGGGAAAAAGAGCCTATCAGAAACGAAATTATTGTCTTTGGAGGTCAGGTGCCGCAAAGAGATAATACTAGTTACTTGCAGAGACGATTAGTAAAAACTTTAATTGGAAAGATTACGTAAATACAATCAAAAGCAGGGCTTGTAGCATCTTATTGAAACTGAAGCCAATTCTGAATGAGAACTGGCAACTAAGTCTCACGAGAAAACGCCGTAATTTCTTAGGAGCCGTTCATTCAATTACTACCTCAGTTAGGGCTTTCATCAAGACAGGAAACTGCAGCAACTGCAAATGCTTTACAAACGTTACTTTTGAAGATTATTGCAGGAACATTGTTATTGGTGAGAAATTCAGAGTTTCAAAGAGACTTTAAGCTAGAGCTTTATTACGAGTTACAACTACCACCTCAGACTATCTGCTATACAGCTAATCAGAGGACTCATCACGTGAATTTATCGCTTGTACTACTGTCTATTCATCTGTTCATGGTAGCAAATTTAGCTGCGCAAAATTATGAATTATTGCTCAATTTTGCGATATTTACGACAATGCTTTCCTAAATTATTTCAAGCTTTGCTCACTACGGATATTAATATATTTGGGTCGTATAGAAATGAAATACACAAATTCTGCACAGAGCGGAATACAATTTATTAACGAAAAACTGGTAGTGCATCAGTTAGTAATAATCCCTGCCAACACTTCTGCCATGTGGCTGGAAAGTCACAAAGGGCTTTGGTAAACCAGTCTGTGGGGTGTCTGTAAACCAGTCTGTGTCCTCAGTTCACCATGTCAATGTTCAGTTTTCTTACTGAGATGGCTTTACAAAACTTTTTTGTCTTTTTATTAATAAGGTTTTGCGTGTTTAATTTACTTATTAAATATTACATTCTCGGCGCTTACACCGCATAAAATTCCATTTAACTGCAAAATCACAAAACATTTAAAAAGATCCTATCATCAGAATTTCAGATAGACAATATCTGGCGCGCTAGAGATAAAAATATTTCAATCCGTGCTCCCTGTGAAAAGGTTGGCTTTGTTAATCAAAACTTCCTTAAAGTTTTACAAAATATGAAATAGATAAAAAAAAATTCGAAATTCAAAATTCGAGCTACCAGGTGCCCATGTTCTGCTGGAAGATTACGTTATCAAAATTTTGATGGCTCTAGGTAACGTTGTTTTTTTCACAAACATACATTCATACAGATTCTTCATCATTTCATTTCTTTAAATGTAATAAGGGCGATAATATTTGGTGGCAACACGATCGGCAGAAAACGATAGAAAAATTAATTTTCCGGTTTGAGTCAAACTACCTAACGAACAAAACAGAGAAACCAAGTTCAGTGAAATCATTCAGTTAGGAAAAAACGTTCAAACCCGCAAATATGCTTGTCTTTCGAATTTGATAATTTCGTTGTCGCAAAAATATGAATGAAAGCACAATTTGATTACGGAATGAATTAAAATAATCTGCTCATAATTTGTAGCATTTATGATTATAGTGCTAAATTCTTTCATACACTATGTATGTAAACATAGCGAGTGCCGAGTGGGTCGTCGAGTGCGCCTAAGGAGACTCTTAGTGTATCGCGGTTAGTGCATCGTCGAGAGAGCGTGTTGAGCTCAGGGAACGACTGAACCGAAGAGTCGGGAGCTCTGCTCTGTGTGTCGTCGAGTGCATGGCGAGTTGTAGTCTGGAGAGTCTCGAGAGTACGTGAGTTCCGAGAACGACCGAGCAGAGTCGGGAACTGTATTCTGGTGCTTTTCATTGAAGCTGTCTCCACCGTTATAACCTGATAGTGTGAAGGCTGTGTCGCTGATTGTGTTCCAGCGAGTGTATAGTAGATATTCGACGACTGTAAAACGTGGAGCTGTCCTGATTAATATTGGCTAAATAAAGTGTGTTTTGGCACTTCATCAAGTGTCGTCGTTATTCACTCCAAATCTACGAACCCCGTACAAACGTGAAGGAAGAAAATAACGTAACAACTGGTGTCAGAAAAAAAAACGACGTAACAATATTGTAGATATAAAATTTATCCCTAAAAGAATTCCAAGGAAATCGAAGAGGTAAAAAGCGATAATGTTTAAATTTCGGGATTTCACTCGTACTAAGAAACAATAAATAAATAAAAATAAAGTAATACCATTAAAATAATATAGTCTCGCAATTTTGCTGTCTACCGAATCAATTCATTTCGCTGTCGCAAGAATATGAATGAATCTACAATTTAATATTAGCTAAAATAATTTATTTCTAATTTCCAATATTTACGAAAATGTTTGCATTAAATTATTTCAAGCTTCACCCGGTATCGTTATAGACGTATATACATATACATAATAAATTTTACTATACATATACATTACAAATTTTACAATACATATACATAATAAATTTTACTATACATATACATTACAAGTTTTACAATACATATACATTATAAATTTTTATAAATTTTACATTATGTATGTGTATAATATAAAATTTAAACAGACGAGGATAATTTTTTAGGAAGATTGGATCATAATTAGATAACCATAGTTTAATGTCAGGATTTGACCTGCGCGAAATACAAAACGGTGGGCCGAGTCTAAATAAAAACATGCCAAAAAAAAATGGAGGAAGAAAGCGGGAAAAAATCACATTCGCAACTGTGCTGCCTTGCAAATCTAGACGCCCTCTGACGCAAATCAAAGCGTATTTTGAATACTAATTGAGTTAAATAATCTGCAATATTCATGAAAACATTTGGCTTATATTATTCCGAGCTTGTCCCACAAACTTACGAAAGATGAGACAAATTGAATCGAATGATTGCGAGGCCATTAGCAAAAGAGTAAGAAATACATTTTTAAGAAGATGGAATCGTGAGGCATGCCTCACATGTACATCGTGATAAGGACTTGGCCGGTAGCAACACTCCAAACAAGTATTTCTCGCTTCGAGATCATTTTCATGCCAACATCTGCTTCCACCGGAGTCGAACGAAAAGAAAAATGTTAAACATCAGGGAAAGCAAAATATTTTCATTAACATTTTTAATTACGTATTTGTCTGTCGGATGCATAGACCTATTTTAGAAGAAAAAAAAACTCCGCTGAAGGTACTCAGCAGAAATTCATCAAATGGCTCATTAACTTGGATTCCGATAACTCATTAGTGGATAAACGCAAAGACATTGTCGGCTAAGTTGCTGCCAAAGAAATTAATCACTTTTTTAATCGCTCGCAATTAACTGTTTAAATGCCCAGAACGTGATAAATAATTCATTACCAGATTTATTTTGTTTGTGAGTACAGGCTGCCAATGCAGAGGATTTTGACTTCGCGATGTTCTCTTTTTACTTATACGGCATAAATGATTCACGTCACCTCGTTGTTTGACAAACCTGATGCCAGTTTAAAAAAATCTGATGTGTACACCACATGACTTTCTTATACGGAATATTAAATTATACGCATTTTTTCTTGCATTTTATTTAAACTTATTAGATTTAATTAAACCTACTTCGCCGACAACGCATAAACCACAATAGAATAAATGCATTCTTAAAAATTCATTTTGTTTACCATAGCGACACTCTGGCGCTAGGTTTACTTAACAGTATTATATTTCATTCATATTATAACTCAGAATGCACAAAATGTATATCATTTAAAGAATTATCTAATCGTTGCCACATGTTCTATTCAAATACTATAATAAAGCTAGAACTATGTATAAAAGAAATTAAGCAAACAAAACAAAACAGAAACAGTTTTTCACAGACGATTGAGTATTTCTCATTCAATTAATTCAGTTCTCACTTCGCGAGAAGGCAAAAATACATAAAAACTCAAAATATCTATATTAAAAATTATGAAGTAAATCTTAAACACTTATTTCCTCGAAAAAATTCCAAAAAGGATTAAGCATGATTTACTTCGCAATAATAAATGAAGGCGTTATCTTTGTTGTTGCGAAGCTATGTTTCTCTAGATTGGCAACAAATCCACTAGTCTCCTGTTTCAAATGTAAACATCAATGGCCGCCATTAAAAACAGGCTTAGCGGCAATTAAACAACTTTAAAATTGCTGATAATTCTAAAAAATATTGCACACAGATTTACTAAAGGCATAAAATCCTTAACCGGAAGATAACATAACTCAATCATTTTTAAAGCAAAAAATGTATAATTTACAAACATATAAGAGTAAAGAAACTGAGATCACTGAGCCGGGTAATAGAGTGGATATATATATAAATATATTTATATACGTTTGGTGCTGCCTATTGCAACCAAAATACGAGGTGCACATCTACATGTTATAGCAGTCCTATATACAAAATTTCAACGTTCTAAGGCTACTCGTTTTTGAGTTATGCGAGATACGTACGTACGCACGAACGTACCTACATACGTTCGTACAGACGCCACGAAAAATTCTCTTCAGAATTAATTTTAAAGCAGTTTTATAATTTTTTTAAGGAAAAGAGTATTTTATTCTGTCCTTAAGTACAGATATGACGCAAAAAACATCGTTAAATTGCATTCGATAGCGGTCAAAATGGATATTTTCGTTGAAATATGCTGCCTGAAACTTTTTGCGATTACAATACTTCCTTTTTACTTCGTACAAGGAAGTAAAAAGGAAAATTTTAAATTGCAATCTTTTTTCTCTGAACCAATAAGTTACAAACACAGCAAGATGTTATACAGTTTAAAAAATTTACTTAGCCCAGTTAATTGCCGATGAGTGGAGGTGAATTAACTGCGGTGTAGAACAAAGACCCCTGTTTTTTGTTTGTTTGTTTGTTTCCTTTAAAAAACTCTTCAGTTTTTTTATATTGCGAAGCCATAAAAAAATTCACAGATCATCAGCGTAAAACAAAACTGTCTACGGAAAATACAAAAAAGGAAAGAAAAGGGCGTCGTCTAATAGCAGTGATAGCAAATGATGTTGCAGTACTTGTGAGTTGTTTTTCCCACTACAGTGTGTAATTTAGCTGTACGGAATTCGGAAAATATCAACATTGCTTAAATCAATATCCAAAACATAACAGCATTGTTTAAATCAATATCCAAAACATAACAACATTGTTTAAATCAATATCCAGAACATAACAACATTGTTTAAATCAATATTCGGAACTTATAAACATTGCTTAAATCAACACATAAATACTGTTTAAATTAATATCCGGAAGATATAAACTTTGTTTATATCAATATCCGGAGCATATAAACATTCTTGAAATATATATCCGAATAACAAAACATTATTTAAATCAATATTTGAACATATAAGTATTGTTTAAATCATCCATTAAAAGTGCGGGTATATTTCTCAGTCATTAAAATAAATGAAGTATGCAGCCGTCAATCTATTTTAAGTAGACTCCAGTCGAAAAAGAAGAGTAATAAAAATAAGGACTTATTTTTTTTCCCTCGAATACTAATTTAATTGACGAAACCCAATGAACATATCGTCCAGAGCAAAATGCTTCACATACAGGTAACTCGTAAATGGTATTTTTCTGTTAATGATAGTATAGATTATTCCTTTGTCCTGTGCTTTTTTAACTGCCCTCGAACGAACTCAAATTTTGGGTTAGATATGGAGGTCGTCCCTAACCCCGGCAAATCGGAACTTGTTTGTAAATTTGAAACAAGGTTTTGGAATTTCCACTGATTTGTTGAAATTACTTTGGAATGTTTTAAAGATGGATTAGTTACGGTAAATGTTAGATAATACGGCAATTTTGGAACTTCGGTAATGTACAATTCTGAAATATTCCAAATTGTTGCAATTATTAAGAATATACACCAAACACAACTTTATAAATACTATAAGGCAGGGTTTCTTAAACTTTTTCATTCAGTCGCGACCCCTTTTTATCACTGAGATTTTTTCGCGACCCTCAGGAATCCATAAGATTTACATAAATTTTGTGAGACTCCATAAGTATTGCGCAAATCCGATACACGCGTGAGTGAAACTGTCAAATTTTTTCACTTGTACTGTAATATACTATTGCAGTTTTAAGTCATTAACTTTAATTGAGTTTCTAATTTTAAGACATAGAACAATGTGAAAATTTTAAATAAGTAACAGACGAAATGACAGCATCACGTGCAAAGCAAGGAAAATGAACGTTTATATTATAAAAAGAAAGCGTGGAATCGTTTTCGTTTTTTTCTTTGTCTGTATTATCTTATCCTTATCTATTTTCAGATACATTGTGTAAAAATATTTGTAATCTTAAAATTATTATATTAAGTTAAAGAAATATCAAAACTGCTATTGGCAATCCCCAGCTGCAGGTACTGTGACCCCCTTAGGGGTCGCGACCCACAGTTCAAGAAACCCTGTTATAAGGTATTTCTTCCGCCTTCTAAGCACGCCATCGGGGAGTAGTGGTCAGCACGGTCCATGGTTCGAGTCCCGGCGAGGGCGTAGCTCATTTTTCATCTCTCCTGCTTCGAAATAACCTAACGTCTCTACATTGACGCCCGAACTAAAAATGTTTGCAGTTGATGGTTCCCACTAATAAGATTTGGCAATTGTGTCCCCTAATCCCCAGTCGCCCTTTAAAAGAGGGAGTATCGAGTATATAAGGTGTTTCTCCCGCCTTCTTAGCATGCCTTCGTGGTGTAATGGGCAGCATACTCGGCGCGTATTCGAGAGGTCTGAGGTTCGAACCCTGGTGAGAGCATTGCTCATTTTTCATGTCTGCTGATCAAAATAATCTAATGTGTCTACAGCTTAATTAAATTCTATTCTAAGATTGCAGACTTTGAACAAAGAGTAATTTGAAAAATGATTTTCATAATTCAAAACGTAATAAAAGATAAGCTACACAATATGCATACTTTACTATTCTTAACTAGTTTTGGAATCTACTGTACTGGTGCTGCATAAAGACTTTTCAAAGTTTAAATAGCCTCCCCCCCCTTTTTTTTTTCAAAACACCATTTAGTGGCATACGCAGATTTTCATTAATTCTGCTGTCTACGTAATTACTGTTTTACAAATTACACAAATGTATTTAATGTCTGTGTAGCATCAGGCGGTGCTTCATCGTGTTTTGGTCGCTAAACAAATGTAGTTAATTCTTCAGTGGCATCAAGTAATCGGTTAAACCTTTTTCTTTGTCACTCTCTATTTTTGACAACGGCATAGGTTATTATAAAATGCTCATTTTGGACGTACTCAATCTACTCAGAAAATTTCGACTTCAAAAAATGTGACTAGAGAATCGAATTGACATAAGGATTTTTCCATAGAAAGACGCTTAAAAAATCAGTTATGCCCTGAAAGAGATTTGAACCACAGGTCTTCCAGTGTTAGTTAATTGTGCTATCACTTACACCACGAAAGCGTGCATGGGGGAATGCAAATGGAATTAACGCATCCACCACGACATTTTTGATGGCAAGTAACTTACAACCCAAAATGACGAGCAGCAAGATATCAAGTCGAGCAAATTGACGTTGGTGGCGAATTATTGTCTACTATAGGGGTCCTCAACCAGGGGGATGTCTCCCTAGGGAAAGTGTCATAGTTTCAGGAGGGGGAGAATGCGGTCAGCCTTTTATTTACCTGTTAAGTATTTAGTTTTGGTTTACAAATCTAAAAAATCTATTTTTATTCAAATTCTGTTATTTATCAGCATTTTATTCACTTTTCTTTTTTTACTATATAAAATATACTAAAAAATAATATTAATTAAATAAATATGTATGCATTTTTCCGGTTTCGGAAAGGAGAGAGGGGGGGGAATGATCGTTTAACAATGGTGAAAGGGGTGCATGGGATAAAAAACGGCGGAGAATCCCTGGTCTACCACATATTAATTCGGGTGTTACAGGAGAGGAAGCCAGGAAACAGGAAAAATCAAGCGCCCCGTCCGCAAGATTTGATCCAAATATCTTCCAGCCGCCAATAGGACATGATAACCACTTACATCACAAAAGCACGCACGAGGGGATGGGATGCCATAATTCTTGACAGAAAGGATTGAAATTGACCACAGCTATTTTAATTCTTCTTATAAATTAAGTGACTCGAAAATATTTTATTAAAATAAAAGTAAACTGAGGATTAAATATTATTATAAATATTAAAATAAAAGTCCCAAAAAGGGACTATAATAATACAAAACTGTAAACAGCAATTTATAGTTAAGAGAAGAAACTCATAATAGCACAGATGAATCAGTGTGAAACTGCAATCCGGTCTTTAATATCGAACGTGAGGATCAAATACAGCAAATACAGCATCAAATACAGCATTCGCTAAACCTTCGAAAGGTTCTCTCAGCAGTTTCTACTCTCGCAGGTAAGCTAAACAAGGCGAAATGGATTTATCGCGGGAGGTCCGCAAAGTGGGTCATCCTCGGAGGCTGTGGCATCCGGCCTGCCAATCTAAGTGCCACAACTTATCCGTGTCTCAGTTTCTGTTCGCGGGAGAAAGCTGTCGTGTGATTGGTCCTATTTTCTCCAGCGAGGAAGTTATATCCGGAATGATCCCGCATGCTTTTAAAAGATGCTGGACGGCTATTTTCGCTTTGAAATTGAACTAGGGAAAATCCAACACCACAGAGAAATTTTTTAACTTTATCATCGAACGCTCACTAATATTCATAGGAACGACATTCCGTAGAATCTACACTGCACGGGTTCGAAACAACTCAGCATCAAGATCTGCAAAGGAATGGCGTTATCGTACGACCGACAGACAGTGGCATAGCAAAATGTGGCATCCGGTGCGAAGTTTTAACTAGCCACCCCCATGTTTACTAAAATATAAAAAGAAATTTACTAAGGAAGAAATTTTTGTACTCGGTTAAGTAACGAGGCCATAACTTTAATTATTCAGCAAACAACTTTATATGAATGAAACAAAAAACAAATAAACTGCTTTTTTAACGTACATTGTAAAAAATGTTTTTCCATAGTGTTAGTGCCTTGTGTATGTTGGCCTCAGGAATTTTCTCTTACATCCACTATGTGTATCTTTTTGTTTTTGCGTTATTTATCAGGATAGAAATTCAAAACCAACATCATCAAAATGCTTTATTCTACTGATTTTTAAAAAGTACACGAGTAGTTAACATCGTCTTTTGCCATGGTTACGTTTTTATATCTCTCGCTTTGAATATTCATAACGCCATCTGGCGGTAGACTTTGGAAATTGGTAACATGTATAACATTATTATCATCGTAACGCAATTTAATGAAAACTAAATTTTTTAAGCTGTACTTCAACATGATATTTAGAATCTCTTCCGAACTTTTCGTTCCGCAAATTTTGAAATTATGTCATCAGAATCAATATCTTTAGCTATACTGTTTTCAATACACAAAATGGCTGAGCAAGAAAGTCGTGCTTGGTTCATAGTGAGAAGTAAACAAAAACAAGTATCTTTGCATCGCTCTTAAGTAGACACGAGTAACGTGCTAGACTGAGATAGACATACTTTTTACTTTATGCTCGGTTCTACGAGCGAATGGGCAATATTTTCCCATTCCACTACGTAAAACGTTTCCGCACCGACAATATTATTACGATGTTCGGGTTAAAAATATCATCATGTTGCACCGAAAGACTTGGGGCGAATGATGTTTGTGGCAACGATCAGACGGTGAGTCCTTAGGACCGGTTGTTTGTTTACTTGAGCATCAGCACAAATCGAAAGAAACGAGACAGAACATGCTCTCTACCCCGCAAAACACCTCACAATAATACTAAATCATAATAGCATCACATCGCTTATCCACAATTGCTGCAATCGGCGATTCTAAAGGCCCGTGTTATTTTAATGTAACAATAAGCGGTATTAATACAAAAACGGCAATTTTCTGTCACCCTTCAGAGCTGGTACTCGGTACGGGCCGCATCCATAGCACCTGCCGTCCCACGCCACTGTCGACAGAGTCTATGCCATTTCTGTTTCAACACTTCGGCTCCTTCATCACGGTCCCGGAATTTCGGAAAAGCTAAGCTCTTATTCTAGCACTTTCTGCTTTTCCAGCTACTTTGGTACGTGTTGCACTTCAGCTGCCTCCAAGTGATGCATTTGCGGTTCAAGGAATTGAACCGAACACATATAAGTACTAAACTTTCATCTAGAGCCGTGTTTCCCAACGTGGGGCCCACGCCTCACAAGGGGGCAATGCCACTGTTAAGGGGGGCAATTAGAAAATGGACTCGTTCAGAGTTTAAGGGGACAAAGGACGTTCTAAATATGTTTCATGAAGTCAAAATTTTTCGAAATTTCATTTTTTATTCCCCAGAATAAAGAAAAATGTAAGTAATGTATACGTAAAAAGTTTTTAAATTAAGGTGCATTTTAAATATTTTATAAAGAATTCTCGCTATAGACATGGACATTTAAATGCTTTTAAAGGCATTTAAATAACTGACACATTATGCTTTCCAGACGTTACTCGCACATTTCAACCAACGAATTTATTTTATTTTTTACTGTAGGAATGGCAACCGGTATATTATTCTTTCCTTGAATGGCAACAGCAGCTGCTTTCAGCTTTGTTCATATTGGTCTTATATTTATTTCTTTCAGCCCTTAGTGAAATGAGGTGTGCAAGCAAGAAAAAACGTTCGTCAGTATTCGGAGGCATATTTAAAATTTGGTTTCATACCCGGTCCATAAACGGTGAACTTTTGTCTTTTATGCCAATAATGCCTGACCAACGAATCAATGAAACTAGGTCGTCTTGAGGCACATTTGAAGGCGAAACATAATGATTATATTAATTCAGATTTGAATTATTTTGACACTTTAAGGAAAATTTTTGAAAAAACAGTAATAATTAAGTCTCTATTTACTGCTCATATTGCAACTGTTAATCGTGCTCTTGAGGATATTTATCAAATTTCATTACTCATCGCTTAATATGGGAAAAGCCGTACTATAGGGGAGAATTGAATCAAACCATCAATATCAGCACTTAAAACTGTTCTAGAAAAAGATGTTAAAGTTATGCCACTAAATAACAATACTGTTTGCAGAAGAAAGATTAAATGAGGATATTGAAATACAACTTGCTGAAAAGCTGAAAACAAAAACATTTTCGGTGCAAATGGATGAACTAACTTTGAGAGACAGTGAGGCCGCACTTGTTACTTATGTAAGATATATTCATAAAGGGGATTTTGCCGAAGAAATGTTCTTCTGTAAATCATTAGAAAGCACCACTACCTCCAAAGATATTTATAGTAAGCTAAAAAAATACTTAGATATAAAAATATAGCAATAAAAAATAAAATACATCTTGTACTGCAAATGGTGCTTCTAATATGATGGTTGAAGAATAAAATAAAGCACGGAATAAGAAAAAGGATTGCTTAAAATTGATAAAAAATGAGAATCCAGAAACGCTTCTTGTGCATTGTGTTATTCATAGAGAAAACCTGGTAGCTAAAAACAATTCGCCTGTTCTAAATGAAGTACTAAATTCAGTTATAAAGTGTATCAATGCTATTAATGCTAGGGCCAAATATGAATGTCTTTTCAAGTTATTTTATGAAGAACAAAATGAAGACTATATGAGACTTGTACTTCACACCGAAGTAAGAAGGCTGTCGAAAGGGAACTGCTTGAAAGATTTATGGAACTATTTGATACTCTTAGTTATTTTATAAGCGAAAAACCTGAAATGAAAAATCCGTTAACGGATGATAACAAGGCAATTGTGGATTATTTAGCCGATATCTTTGAAAAATTAAATATGTTAAATAAAGAACTTCAAGGAGCAAATAAAACTTATGCAACAGGAAGATATTTGGTTTCATTATCTTTGTTGAATTATGTCAGGCATATACTATTTACCACAAAAATTTCGAAAAGCCTCTTTGGCTCCAAAAATGTGATGTGACTACCGCTATACTTGTTATTGTCGATCATCTGAAAATTTTATAGGCTGATTTAAAAGATTTTGTAACTTAAAACAAATTGATTTCCCAACTTGGATGATGCAGCCAATGCTAGTAGATTTGGCTAATATTTCAAATATGCAGTAAAAAGAAGAACTCCCAGAAATTCAATGTAATCAGTCAATTAAAACTTTATTTAATATAAAAGGAGCGATGACATAGCTTTGTGAGGAAACCAGAATCAGATATCCAAATGCAACAAAATTTGCAAGAGAACTATTGTTACCGTTTCCATCTTCATATTTTGCTGAATGCGGATTTAGTGCCATAAATGATTTGCCCCTAAGGGAAAAAAAAAAAAAAAAGAAATCGGTTGGATATAATGAAACCGAGAGACTTGAGACTCAAATTATCTAAATTTAACATAAAATTTCTATGCAGCAAATATCAAGCGCAAGAAACTCGCTAAATTAAAAAAAAAAAAAAAAATCTGAAATGTTTCAGATTTTAAATTACGTCCAAAGGTGCGTTTTTTAACATTTTGTGTGTTACCTTTCTTTATTAAATATCATGTTCCTCGCACTTAAACCATAAGATCCAGTGCAACAGCAATATCGCAAAATAGTTTTAAAACGAGCATATCTTTAGAATTTCCGATACAGAGACTCACGCGCTGGAGATAAAAATGTTTTTTCTGCACTACGTTGCCATTGCTCGCTTTGAAATCCTTGAGTTTGTTAATCAAAAATTCGTCAAAGTTTTAAAAAATAGGAAATCGATCATAAAACAAATTTCAAATTTCAAATTTGGTCTTCCACATGCTCATATTCGTTGGAGGATTACGTTATTCAAAATTCGATGACTCTATGTACCGTTGTTTTATCACAATACGAGAAATAAAGATACATTTATGCAGATTTTTCATTATTTAATTTCTTCAAATATAATGCAGGACTCTAACATTTTGTGGCAACAGTTTGAAAAGTGAACCGACATTTATGAGTCCGACGCAAAATGCCAAAACGAAACCAATAGTCCTTCGGGATTCAAATCCCTTTGGACTAATAATAAAAATTACTAATACTAAAAATAGAAAACTTTCACTAAAATGAGTTTTTTCTTGAATTTCAGTTCTCCATGTTCAGAAAGTTCACTTACTGTGTTTGCTCACAAAATTTCGCAGTCATTTCTTCCGAAAAGCTATCATTCAAGTTTCTTTCGTGAACATTTAAATTTTTAAATATTAAAAATTATGTATATGCTGGGGGGAGTTTAAAATTTTAGAGAGGATTAGGTGGGGCATAGCACAAAAAAGGCTGGGAAACACTGATCTAGAGCTATTGGAACAAGTAACAGTTGATTTCATCAAAAGTCCATATATCATGTCAGTTTTTCAATTGTTGAGCCTGAGCTAACATTTGTAAGGAAATCGAAGAAATATTTTTCAAAATATCTCGTTCGAAATTAAAGTAGGAAATGGATATATTTTGGTTTCCACAAACGTAATTTTACTTAAAAGTAAATCTTGTAGATGGGACAACGAGATTCTGATAATTGCAAGCAGAGGGTTCCTATTTACGTAGAGTTCAACGAGGTAATAAAAGAAATAACTTTTCATTAATGCAGTAGACGTTCTTAAAATGTTCAAAAAATATGTTGAAGCTTATGGAAGAATTCTAAAAACCGCAACAGATTTCCGAGGCAAAGTAGTTGCCGTACAGTAAAAGAATACCTGTGAGAAATTACACAGAATTCTCTCATATGTTAATTCAAGACTGATTTCATTTTTTTTTCATAACATTGTTTGTTATAATTACGCTTCTTATTTCACGCAAATTATTTAATGCAATATGAATGTTAAATAAACACCAAAGGAAATAAAATGTACTGCTGTACATCTTACTTCCACGTGGTGTAATCTGAGAACAAACATTTCCTGCTTCAAAACCGTAGAAATGCTTCTAAAATAAATTAAATATTGAACACAAAAGACAGTACTTTATTCGAGAGATGGCAATACCAAAATATCGGGACCTAAACGTCGAGACAAAAATATTCTGCTTCGCTTCTTACACTAGGGTTACCAGGATATGACTTATATTTCTGTAAATTGATATTTTGATAATGATACAATATTTTGCAAGAAGGTTGATGCACATTTGTGTATTGCACAGAAACGTAATAAACAGGATCGACACCGGCATAAAATCGATACGGCCACAATCGATGTTGGCTTAATGTAAAAAAGCTTAAAATTAGCATAAGCGCATTATCAAAAAGAAAAGAATTTACTCCAATTACTATTTTTTCAGACAGGATTTCGTTGAAAAGTAAAGGTATGGAATATCTAACACATGGAAGAAATATTTTTCGGCATTATAGTACAAGAGAATGCGCCACAGCATTACAACCTCTCTGTTGGCATACGAAGCTTTAATACATGCTTCCGTGATATGCTGATGAGGATCCTATACACATTTCTGAAAAAAAAAAATTTAATCGAAATCTTTCTTGAATATGGACTTTTGCTATATAAATAGCCATGGTCGAATTTATGCCAATATCAGTGTTTAAATAAACAATAAAGTGGAAAAACAGATCAATCGTATGCTGGTGTCGTCATGTTTTGCCGATCCCTATGTCATGTTCATCGTACGCTAGCATCAATCTTATGCCTTGTTGAACTAGTGCCAGTACCGCCCTTATGCAGTGCCTATCGTATACCTGGAACGTCTGTGCAGATGACAAATAGGCATAATCTTTTTACGAAAAATTACATCTTTATTTTTGAAAATTTCTTTCATCTTGTAGATCAGTAATGCTGGAGTGCCGATGTCGTTGTTGCGTAGTGTCAATCCCGTGCAGTGTCGATCTAACAAAGGTAAGCGATAATAAGACTGTAATATGCTTTCGTAGAAATATCATCAACGGTGTGACATTTCATTTAAAGTTTCTTAACAGTTAATACTTGATTCTTTTCTTTATGTTCGTTTCGTCACGCACTTGCTCAGTCCAGAAATTAATGTAGATTTTAGGGCAAGGGGCAGAGCTTAAATTAAGAGGAAGGCTAGTAACCGGCATAACTTATAGTGGAGACTTTGGCTGTTGCTGCTGACATCTTTTAGCTTATTGGAAAAGAAGCCACGAATTAGATTAGCTCAGCGATCCTCACCCTTTTGACTAACGCATACCATCTAAACAAAAATTGAAATCCTTAGTACCACCACTACATTTTACAATGATTAATTTTCAGTTTACGAAGAGAAATATTTAAAAAAAATATCTGAAAGCTTTCACACTTTATATTACTCCCAAACGGACTTTTTTAACGTTTTGTGTGTTACCTTTATTTATTAAATATCATACTCTTCGAACTTAAACCATAAAATTCAATTGAACAGCAATATCGCAAAATATTTAAAAGATGAGCATATCTTTAGAATTTCCGATACACAGTCCCACGCGCTGGAGATAATTTTTTTTTTCGTACAGAGCTGCCATTGCTCGCTTTGAAATCGTTGAGTTTGTAAATAAAAAGTTCGTTAAAGTGTTATAAAAATGAAATAGATGATAAAACAAATTCCAAATTAGGGTTTCGAGATGCTCATATTCGGTGGAGGATTACGTTATTCAAAATTTGATGGCTGTAAGTACCGTTGTTTTATCACAATGCGAGAAACATATATACATTTATACAAATTCTTCATTATTTAATTTCTTTAAATATAACACAGGACGAGAATACTTGGTGGCAACAATTTGAAAAGTGAAACGGACATTTAAGTTTTCAAAGCAAAATGACAAAATGAAGTTAATAGCCCTTCTGGGCTAACACCGTTTGGGCTAAAAAGAAAGAAAGAAAATCTGAATGCTTTCAGATTTTATATTAAGCCCTCCAAAAGGGCATTTTTTCAAGGTTTAATGTGTTACCTTTATTTAATAAATATCATGTTCTTTGCACTTTAAACACATAAAATTCAATTCAACAGCAATATCACAAAATATTCAAAAACAGCACATCTTTAGAATTTACGATACACAGTCTTGCGCCCTGGAGATTATTTTTTTCCCGTACAGTGTTATCATTGCTCGCTTTGAAATCGTTGAGTTTTTTTTAATCAAAAATTTGTTGACATTTTGCAAAATTTGAAATAGATAATATCACAAAGTCGAAATTCAAAATTCGGCCTTCCAAATGGCCATGTTTAGTTGGAAGACAAATGTTTTTAAAACTAAGGAGTGTAAAGCAACAAGAAGACAAATACATAGTGTTAGAGACAGCAAACCGTCGTAAAAAATGCTTCTCATTGAAAATGGAGCAATATGAGGTCGGAAATGGCGAGATAAAATGCTGACATGTTAATAAATTGGTAAACTTATCAGGTTCAATGTTCCGCCTTACTTTCTTTGGGAACATGCAAAGACCCTGACTCGAACAGGGAGCTTACTAAAGCTATGTTCAATAAATGTGGGAAGTAGACAAGATACACAGGAAGGGTATACGAAACCCTTTATTTTTCACTCTTTACAATAATTTCCGTACTTCGGAATACAGAGCCCAACTACTTGTGGTCTGAACGTAAGAATATAAAAATATTTAACTAAACTTTAATTTAACTTTTGAATAATAAACAAGGGCCTACGTGGAAGATTGGCCGTATATTAACAGGAAGCCGTATGTAGTACAGAGAACTTTTAACACTACAATACGTTTAAAATTATCACGAGGATTAAACCTCTGGCCTGGAAGGCAACCAGCAACCGAGTAAAACTGCTAAGGTAAGCGGCCTGCTTCGACTAACTCCTTCCTCTCTCTCGCTTGGCAAAAAGCCACAACTTAAGTACTTGGCGTTCGCCAGACGTATTTGCATAAATAAGTTAAAGCTTTTAATTCTGGCCGGAAGTAGAAAATAAGAAGTGATAGTAAAGATTTAAAATAAAAATAAACGTTAGTAAAACTTAAGATCCTTACAAACTCTAAGATAATTAATGAGATACTATTATCTTTTTTATAACAACTTATTTTTATTTCCTATCAAATACAGCATCGGCAAATTTTGTTATGTCTACGGCTAAAAGAATATTTGTGGAAACGTACAACATCGAAGAACCTGGAAGAACCACGAAAACTGCTATGCAGACAGATCGTTCGCTTTTGCTAAAATCTATAAGTGGCTATTGACCTTGAACAAAGCTCAGATCGCATAAATTTACGAGTGTTAGAGAAAAAAAAAATTCAGTCAGGACGCTGGGGTTTTAATTTTTGAATTTAATAGTTAAAAATACTTTGCTTCTTTTGCGTACCACCGTTTGAGAACTCCTGGATTAGCTTATTTGAATAAAATGCACATGAGGGCTAACTACCTAAGCCAAGGGATGCCTTCTTGGGATACTTTTTAAAAATAACTGGGTCGTATTTACGTTACGAAATCACGGATTAAATTAGACATAAGCGCATAATATAAGGCACAAGCATGGTAAGTATGAAATTTACTAGAGGTTTAGGTTGTCCGACCTATTGATACTGTAACTTGATTACTGGACCTGTAGCCAATTATTTGGTTATGTACAAGTAATTTTGTGTTTTATTTTTTTTTAAGTTAATTCACAAGTGGTGAGAAAATAAAATTAAGTAAATACCTTATATTTTAGTGTTATTTCTTTTTCCTGCAATCAGTTAAGGCAATTCACATACACAGTATAGGTAAAGTCTGAGGGTGATTGGGAGATGGAAGAAAGTAATTAGGTAGTTAGCCCACTCAGTTATGATAACGGGATCTTCTCGGGTATAGTTATTGTTGTTAGCTAATATACTCTTGAATATGTATTTTTAATTTATTTTATTGCGTCTGTATTTTGCTGTTTTCAACTTAGTATAATTTAGTTATTTTATTCATTAGCATTCGTGGTCTTATATTACTTACCCTATACAAAGATTGTTCAGTATAGATCCTCCTCGGTTCCCTTGTATCACATGTGATACAAAAGTTTCATAATTTTTTGTGAAGGCTGAGCTTCAAAAACAAATTTGGGACCGGTTGTATCACATAAGATACAAAGTGAAATACCTCATATATTTTCCTCGTTTAGTCAACAGATGGCAGTACTTGTCCATGATAGCGATTTCTTGTAGCATCTCTGAATCAAAACAAAATGTCTGCACGTCATCGAAGTAAGTATTTTTTTCTTATTTATATACAAATATTAAACTATTTTTAAAATATGCTTTCTCTTTGTATATGTACTTTTTACTAGTTAACAGCAAAAAAAGAAATTTTTACTGAAATATTAAAGTATAATGACTTGTGAAATTTGTTTGTATCACTTGTGATACAATGGGACCCAATCACTTATGAACACACTTTTTAAGACAATTTTGTTTTAATTTTTAGTTATATTTTGGGGGGATTTGAAGATTGATAGAAGTATTTCATGAATTCAAATCTTTAATTGAGGTGTTTGCATTCCATTTTTACCCATTTTTTCCGGATAATTTTTTATTTAATAAGTATTTTTTTTCAGTGAAATATTTGACACCAAATGAAATTTTAGAGCTGATGAATCGCGATGATTCTGATTTGAGTTCACTGTCAGATGAAGATGATTATCAAAGCGACAATGGATGTGAGATGGATGATGTTGATGAAGATCAGGATGTAACTTTTGACTTTTCTGCTCCAACTCAATGGGGAATACATACAGATAAGTTCAATCCAGTTTCAATTTATTTTCAGGAGGTAGGATGCTTTGAATATCAAAGTACTGCACCCATTGAATATTTTATGGAATATTTAGATGAATGCTTTTATGAAGATTTGGCAAATTTCAGTAACATTCGATCCGTAACACGTACTGGCAAGAGTATTAATGCATCAAAAGAAGAAATGATGACATTCATAGGCTACAGTCTTCTTTTGTCCTGCTGTGGGTATCCCAGGATAAAAATGATATGGGAAAGGTCCACACGGTTTTCCATTATAGCTGACAATATTTCTAGGAATAGGTTTTTTCAAATTCGCAACAATTTGAAAGTTTTAAATGATAATGATGTCGCAAAGGAAATAAAGGAAAAAGATAAATTTTGGAAAGTCAGGACAATGCTAAATAAAATACGAGAACGTTGCTTGAAGCAAAAAAGGCCAAAAATTGTTTCAATTGATGAACAGATTATCTCTTTTCATGGACAGGTTTCTATGCGACGGTATGTCAGAGAAAAGCCAAACCCAGTAGGAATAAAAGTTTTTGTAATGTGCTCTTCGTACGGTTTGCCTTTAGATTTCATCTTTTATGAAGGAAAGGGAACTGATGTTACATCTCCAGAGGATACAAGTTTTCTTGACTTGGGAGGAAAAGTTGTTCTGAAGCTTTCGGACTCATTATTTCCCGGCTCCTCGATATATGTGGACCGGTATTTCGCTTCAGAATTGCTTCTTGACTTCCTCCTGAATAGAGAATTGCATTTAACTGGCACTCTTATGAAAAATAAAGTTCCGAAATTGACACAACTAAAGTCAGATTCAGAAATGAGACGAGAAGGCCGAGGGACAATAGATCAAGTTGTGAGAGTGGATCAAAAAATTTCCCTTGTGAAATGGTTCGACAATAAAAGTGTTTTGCTGATGTCCAGTGAGCATGGGAAAACTCCCATCACAAAATGCAAAAGATGGTCGAAAACGGACAAGTCATACCTAGAAGTTGATTGCCCTCATATTGTAAAAAATTACAACGATTACATGGGGGGCATCGATCATCTGGACCGTACCATTAGTTTCTACAGAATGAAGCACCGAACCAAGAAATGGACAGTACGAGTCATTCTGCATATGATCGACTTTACCATGTCGAGTGCATGGCTCTCGTACAGAAATACTATGACAGAATTAGGGGAACCTAAGAAGAACATTCTGGAGTATTTTGCGTTTAGACTCAGTATTGCAAATACACTCATCCACGGCTTACTGAAGAAGCCATCTCCCACTCCTTCGCTAGCCGAAGATGAAAATGATGAACCCCCTCCAAAACGCAGAGTTACAACTTGCATTCCACATCAAGCAGCTCGTAACAATGAAGCTAGGCACATGCCTGAAATGGTTGGGGATAGAACTCATCGAAGTAGGTGCAGGAATGAGAACTGCTCGGCCTTAACAAATGTACAGTGTACAGACTGCAAGGTTTTTCTATGCTTTACAACTAGTAGAAATTGTTTCAAGGCATTTCACGAATATAAATAATAATAATATTATGTACCTACAACGCCAATAAAACTTAATTTTGTGTTGAATTTATGAATTGTATGTATTGTGTGATTAAAGACTAAGATTAAATTAATTACTTCAATCCTGCTTAATACTTAAGAAAATTCTGATTGTAGTGCTTTGTTCCTAATGTATCACATGTGATACATCCCCCCCCTAGCTTTCATAAACTAAAAAAAAATTTTTATTGCACTTTTCTACATCAAAGTGATCGAAACAACTATTTAAATATATCTTACAAAATATCAAGCTTTTATTTTTGTCTCGGGTCTGAGGAGGATAGACCTAGGCAACAGACACTTTTAGGTATTTATACTTGTTATGCATGTATTCTGGCATATGTATGCTTAGTATATCTTGCATTTATTCTATCATTATTTGTAGTTTTCTTAGTGTTTAATACATGTCTCATTGTATATGTATTCTGTAGTTATATTTTCGTGATAATGTGTTCTTGCACAGGTATACTTACAGTACGTTTTGTACTTTTAGTGATGTTCTCGTTAACTTTCCAACTTCGAATAAAGGCTACACATTATAGGTTTAAGCAACAGGCACCTTCATGCTTTTACATCTTTTTTTATTTCTCCCTCCGCCTCCTCCTGTTTTAAGATTGTAAAATATAATCTCGCCTAATTTTGTAATTACCTATATTCTTCACCTGAACAAAGTGTTATGTACCACTTACGGCATTACTGTGCAGCATTCATGCAATATAATAAATTATGAATCTGCAATAATATTTTAAGATTTAGATTAATAATTGCCGTCTGATTTCTGTGTAACCTTTGGTTGAAGATCTCATGTAGTAAATGGCTTTTGCCTAAATAATAATTAAACACCGTGAGTCTGACCAAGTCCTAGGGTTGGTAGTTGTTTCATGCAGTGTTATTTACAGACTTTGTGTCTCACCCGTTCGGCGAGGTAATTATGTAGAGGGCTGTCAAAGTTTCTGCTGGGGTTCGAATTCCGGATGTCATAGACGTTTGTAGTTGGCTATCTCTCTTCCTGTAGGTGTAATATCGGTCGTCCTTTGTGGCCCACCGGGGGCAAAGGCCTCAGTGATGAGACTACTAAAAGATGGATGGGTTCAGCCATTCTCGAAGAATGGTTAACAAGTTCCACTATTGAAGGGAAAACATACACTGCATAGAATGAACGTCAGAGAGAAACGACACGGCGTAGAGTTAACAGAACTGAGAATCGGCACCAGTATACAGATTTCTCAGCATCTGATCTACAGGATAATAAAATGTTGATAATGGGGAAATAATGAGAAAGAGGATTATTCACAATTATTTATTGCACACATCACCGTCATGCCGGCTTAGAATCGACATCAGCATGGTGTATACAAGACTCAACATTAGCTGCGTTGCGTAATTAAGAGGAACAATATTTAATTAAAATGGCACTATTTCAGGGTGCCTGCAGGTCAACGTAGAGAACTCTGCGAAACTACTGGCTAGGATCTGTACCTAGGCAATCTCGGCCACGGGGGTATAAAATTCATGAACCTAGTGGAAAGCCCGGAAAGGTCACTCATTGACCGGATTGACCGGCCCGGTGATCTGGCCTGTCCTGGAGCAGAACGGCTGTAGTAGTCCGGGGGCTAGAGTCCCGGGTACGCTGGATAATGTCCTTCTACGACGGACAGCCCAAGCGATTGGCAGGTAGCAAATAGACGACCGGCGTCGAATAATAGGCGAAAGGTAATAGTGTCCTTCCGTCCAAGGAGCGGGGAAGGAGGTTGAACCTCCGGAACCAATCTGAAGGGTTTGGGCCATGTAATGCCGTAAAGAGCCGGGCGAGGCACGTAAGAAAACTGTTAAAATTCTCTCAGAGTAATATCAGTTTTCGTTATGATTTCATCATCATCATCTTTCCTCTTTTATCCCCTGGAAAGGGAGGAGAACTGCAGCTATTTTTTTAATGTTTTCAACTACATTATTCTCAAAAATATACGTTTTCTTCATCTGAGGTCCGTAGAAGAAATTTTGAAAATGATATAATTATAAGTTATGACTTAGCTAACTTCTTCAGAGTAATATCCGTTTTCTTTACGAATTCATCACCACCATCTTTCCACTCTTTTTGCCCTGGGAAGTGAGCAGAATTAATTGAATTATTTTTTAATGTTCTCAACTACACTGTTCTAAAAAATATATGCCTTCTTTATCTGAAATCCGTTTAAAAAATAATACCCATATATTTATTTATTATTAGAAGGTATCATGATCTGAAAGTTTCTTTTACTTGATTCACGTCTTATATTAAAAACTATATTTTTGTGACCAGCGGTTCAACAGACATTGCATTTCTAATCTAAAACCTTTGTGGGCTATATGTATCCTTGCGAAATCGCTTCATTAATTTTTGGCATTTTACGCCGGTTATGTATAACCTATGTTACAGAAGTGTCATGATGTATTACAAAAAAAAAAAAAAGTAATTCAATTACAACCTTATTCAGAATGAAAGTTATATATATGCCATTTACGAAAAAATGAATTTCGTTTTTACCTGTGCAGAATGAAAATTGATTCTGAGGTCATCGTTACCTTCAAAATGAATAATGTCAGAGGAGACACTAATACCATTCACAGGGGAGAGTTAGTTGGATGTTGTGAACCGGTTTAACATCTCAAACGTGAGCCCGTAAATTTTGTTGGTGTTTGATCGAAACCTAAGAACTCGATCCCTTTATTTTAGAGAAGGGGCTTTAAAATCTCTGCTGCTCTTCAGTTACAAGATTCTTTTTAAACGAAAGTTATGAGATGCGATTGCATTCCCTTTGGCGCTTGTGGCAAGGGCGTTCAATAATGAGTCAGTTCTGTGATTCGAATGTCGCCGATGATACACTTGAATGTCTCACGTTCCCGGCTTCGAAAATAACTTGCCAGTCTCTACAGTGGCATTACATCTAAAATGTAGCTGGAGGAAGGGGGAATCACCTGAAATATCTAAATATGATGCGTAAACATCACGTGGATTTTTTTCAGTTAGGTTCTGTGCTTTGTTCCAGTCACACTTGAAAAGTTGTTGTTCTAGTGGTGCAAATGGCAAGTACATCCAGCTATTAAGTTTATACGGTATTTCTCCCACTTTCCTGGCTCGCCTTCGTGGTGTAGTGGCTCTGCACGCTGGGCCGGTATTCCAGAGGTCCGTGGTTCGATTCCCGGCGAAGGCGGTGCTAATTTTTCATCTCGTCTGCTTCCAAAAAATATAACCTAATGTATCTACAGTGACGCCCGAACTAAAAGGGTGGTGGATGATGATTTCTCCCCTCCTGGATTTGGCGACTGGGTGCCCTAAAAACCCCAGTCGCCCTTTGAAAAGGGGAGTATATAAGGTATTTCTCCCACTTTCCTAGCGTGCCTTCGTGGTGTAGTGGTTCTGCACGCTGGGCCGGTACTCCAGAGGTCCGTGGTTCGATTCTCGGCGAAGGCGTTGCTAATTTTTCATCTTGTATGCTTCCAAAAATATAACGTAATGTCTCTACAAGTTCAGTGGTTAGCATCCAGGTGTGAAGGTAAAGTTTAGTTTCATGTTTCCTGATTCGAAATGTTAAATGGTCTTTACAAAGTGAATTTTTTTTATGCACAGTTAAGTAATTGGAACAGTGTCAACAAGTAGGAGACAGGTGATGGGTGACGGAGGACGGGGACGCCTGGCGTATAACATAGGTAAACAGGCATATGTCCCACGTCCTCCACTATCTCGAAGAAGCAACTCGCTGGAGCCCCGTGAGGCTGCACCGGGAGTTTACATGGCCATACAGGTGCTAGATGTCGGGTAGTTTTTACATAGGACGTTGTTAATAACACAAAGTAACTTAAAAAAGAATATAAAGGATAGCATTAAAACACTAAAACACTCATATAAGCTGAAACACATAGATATACAAAATTAAACGTAAAAGCATAAAAACACACTCGTAATTACGTAACATAAAGACATAAAAACACACACGAGAATACATATCATGACACATAGAATACATATGGAAACACGTAGAGCACATAAATGCAAATATTACACACAGAAGAAACATATGAGACATAGTAACGTGTGCGTAAAGCAGTAGCGCTGTGCGGAAATATGCTCAGTTCCCATAATACATAATGTACATACTTTCATTAGGGGCTTCTGTTGCATGAATTACATATTTCGTTGCATACACTACATTCGTGCATTGTACGGATATTATATATTTCGATTTACGATAACACATCATTCCATTGGGTGCCCAGTGCTTTACACTGATAAACATGTCAGTAACATTATTTCTGCAAGTTGGTGGCTATTGAAAGCAGATGTTAACACGAGGCTCGAAATTGAATGTGGAATGTGTATTACAGAATGTGTACATACTGCGAATATCTAATCGTTGAGTACATTGTCTGCAGTACCATGCTACTGTGGCTCGCAAATGTCTTGCCCTAGGGCGTTGATTTGCTGTACAACTGCGCAGATACTCCTTATAGCTGGCGGGTGTTTGATTATGAAACGATAGTAAAGTGTTCTATCATTCGTTGGATGTGGTAAGTGGTGGTTTGTTGTTAGACCGCAGTCAAATAGGGTGTGCTCGGGAGAACCTAGCATGCCACAGACACAATTGTCAGATGCTGAGATGCCATGACGCATAAAATAAGATGGAAATGGGCCATGACCCGTTATGTACTGTGTCAGTGGGGCTATTGTTATAAGACGTTCCGTGTCTACCTTTGGTAGGAAGTTATACGTCCTTCTCCCTGTGTCGCAACTATTCCATTCTTCTTGCCACTTTTCTTTACAGATATTACGCAGAGTTTTCTTGAGGTGTGAGACGGGGGTAGGGGCTCTTATAGTTTGAGCGTGGATGTTGTTGGCAGCGTCATTAGCCAGTCGGTCTGCGACGTCATTCCCTTCGTTGTCGGAGTGTCCTTTCACCCATACCATGTTAAAGCAGGCTTGATGATTATTGCATAAAAGTTGCTGCATATCTATGATGATGGGTGAAGTGTGGTGATGATCCCTGAGTGCGTGTAGCACTGACATGCTGTCCGTGTAAAAAGTCGCATTGGTAAGGGAAAGGTTGAGGGCATGTCGTAGCGCATTCAATATTGCTAGTGCCTCTGCTTGGAAGATACTATTGCTGTTAGTGAGATGTCCTTTCCATTCCTTTACTAGTGTGCCATGTTCGTAGTGAGCAAACGCGCAGCCCACTCCCTGATCATGTTTTGATCCATCAGTGAACAGTTGTGTAATCGCAGAGGAAGTGTGACAAGTAGGAGACAAGTAGTCCCCATTCAAGTAGGTAAAAATCCCTCACCATCTTAAAAGATCCCTTTCAACTAGGTAAAGAGCCCATAAATTCTTTGGGCGTGAACGCTGAATGCGAATACCAAAAGCAAAAGAATGGTTCTTTTCTCTTATAGGACAACACGCGCAAAACAAATTTCGGCAGAAAGATATATGCCCCAACATTCCAGCAAATATATTCTTATCTAAATCGTAATAACAACCTTATACTTAGCATACATCAATCGATTTCGAGGTCCCTTTCTCCTGATGAGGAAGGACTTTTAGCTGCCCTGGAAATCGATTGAGTGTTTTAATATATGTACGCTAAATACAATTTTCTTATTGCGATTTTGATTGTCACATTAACCTGTTTCTCTTCTATTCTATATTCTTATCTCTTATAAGAAAGTTATTGTTTTCAAAAGGAATATTAATGAAAAGCAAAGTTTGTCGTAAATGACGTTTTTAAAAGGAGTAATAGAAATCGGTGCTGTACTTAATAGGAATTAAATAAAGTTCCTATAGAAAGATAATAGTATTATCATTAATTCTTTTAAACGTGATCGATTTATTAGCATATCTATACTCTCGCCACCATTTCCGGACTCATATTACTCTATTTTCAATTAAAATCATTTTTTTTTACTTTGATTTGCTGTCTCTAACAGTAAGCATTTCGTCTTCTTGTTGCTTTGTATTCCTTACTCTTCTAGGCGATGTGATATTATAAAAACTCGCGTTAATAATCAAAGAATTGGATAATACTATTTAAGCTTTTTACCTTACCACTTTTAAAGCGTCTTCTAACTGAAAATAATTTGAAAATAAAAGACGAATTAGCATGCGACATTAAAAATCATTGCTTTTCATTTATAAATAATTTCAACGTGTATTTTACCAAGAATTATGAAAAAGAAAATTGGATTACAATTCCATTTTGTTCAAATGTACCTGAAATTTTATCACGGGAAGAAAACGAACGATTGACAGAAATTTTTTGTGATTGAACTCTAACTGAAGAATTCAAAAATAACATACGTGTTCATTTTTGGCTGAGCCGAAAAAAAGAATTTAAAGACATTTCAAATAAACATTTCATTGTCGTTTTGCATAACCTACTTGCGATAACAAGGATTTTCTTCCACGTTATATTTAAAAAATAAATACAGAACAAAATTAAAATTGGATCCTAATTTACTGTTAAAATTAAGTGAAATAAGGCCAGACATAAAGAAATTGTTATGTCTCTTAGACAGGCCCAAATTTCACACTAAATTTTAAAATTAAAATATTATAACTTGTAGAGTCATTAGGTTAATTGGAAGCAGAAAAAATGAAAAATAGCAACCGCCTTCGGCGGAAATCAAACCACGGACCTCTGGAATACCGGCCCAGCGTGCTACCGTTACACCACGAAGGCACGCTAGGGAAGTGGGAGAAATATCTTATAAACTTAAATTTCAATAATTAAAATGGTAACAAATTATTAATCAAATATCTTTTATGCGTGCATATTTAATACGAATAGCCAATAGGTTGTGCAAATGGCAAAACATACTTTTTTTTTTTTTTTTTTTTTTTTTTTTTTTAATATTTCTATTGAAAAGTAGAAAAATAATCATTGTAAAATCTAATGGGGTACTAAAGGTTTTCAATTTTTGTGTAGATAGAACGCGTCAGTCAAAAGGTTGAGAACCGCTGATCTAGATGAAGGGAACGCCTATTGTTAGATAATGCTTTGCGCACATTACCTGATAGGGTTACCAGATATCCAGGATTATTGCGGACGGTCTTGGATTTATACACACGTGATAGTGCGTCCGGGATAGAAAATTGTACGGGTTTTTTAAGTGATAGCGTTTCTCCATCTAGTTATTAGGTAATAATAACTATATGTACCAACTCTAATAGAAATGTACCAACAACGCCGCTTAATGTACCAACTCTAATAGAAAGGATTTTCCCAATTCTGATTAATATTTGGGCTCTAGAAAGAGATCGATTACAAGTGTCAAAAGTAAAGGAACTTAAGCTAATTCCAAATATTCAGATAGTGATTTTATGAACATATTGTTACGAAATGTCCAGGTGCGGTAAGATAGCTTCCTTGCAAAGCAGGTTTAAAGTTACCATAAAATGGCAAAGGAATGCAGGGTTGCCACATTTGGCGAAAATTTGGCAATATTTGGCGACAAAATTGGCGATATGACATAGACGGATGGAGAATCTTCTGAAACGAATTCTTACTGGTTTAGCCCAGAATGTTCTCGAACACAAGCCAGAAGCTATACAAACCCTGCTGGTACGCGGAGAGTCAGTTAGTTAGTCAGTCCGTGCGGAGAGTCCATCGAGTTGACAGTCAGTGAGTACCGAGTTGGTCGCCGAGTTCATCGAAAGTGTCTTTTAGTGTATCGCAGTTAGTGCATCTTCGAGAGAGTGTGTTGAGCTCCGGGAACGAGTGAACCAATGAGTCGGGAGCTGTACTCTAGTGTATCATCCAGTTCATCGCGAGTTGTAGCGTGGAGAGTATCGAGAGTACGTAGAGTTCCGAAAACGACCGAGCAGAGTCGGGAGCTGTACTCTGGTGCTTTGCAGTGAAGCTGTCTCCACCGTGATATCCTGATAACCTGAAGGCTGTGTCGCTGATCGTTTCTGCGTGTTTATAGTATTCTTCGACGACTGTAAAAACGGGATTTTGGAGCTGTCCTGAGAATACTAGCCAATAAAGTGTGTTTTGATACTTCATCAAGTGCTGTTGTCGTTATTCACTCCAAATCGCACGAACCCTTACTTACAAACGTGAAAAGAAGAAAAATAACGTAACAATAAAAACCAACAAGGTGTTTTTAAGGAAAATGTTACTTAATGAAAATTATGCAAGAGTAGGCAGAAACAAGACTCATAGCCATCCATATCATTTTCAGAATAGACATATTGTAATAAATATGCCGTGTCCTTTTCACTGTGTTGAATACTTAGTTGTCCTTAAAGCGTGATTTTCTTTTATTCCTTCATAGCAACTTTCATGTGCCGTACAGGTTTATATAATGAACATGCTGTAAGCCTTTTAATCACGGAAATTCATTTATGATAAAGTACACAGACATCCGCAGCAAATTTTCAAGGAATTTGGAGAATATCAATAAATTTTTATGTGTTATTTTTACATACCGCACTAGAAAATCGGACACTGTCAAATTTAAGATATCCATTACATAGGAGGGTAAATTTTAAAAAAGTATAAATTAGGCGAATATTTGATCAAGGGTATGGTTATGATTAGAACTGATTTTGTTTCGGATTAGAGTGTAAGATAAACTGCACAATTAAATGCAATATTTTACTATTAGAATAGGTATAGAAAGAGACGTTAGGAAACATTAATGGTGTCATTACTTATTTGTTTTCAAAAAGCAGTATAGTGGATACAAACTTAAATTAAAATCGCTCAATTACAAGCTCCTGTTATAATTAGCTGTGGTTATATAGTTTATATGTACGGCAATTACTTGTGGCATTTGTTAAGTATTTAAATGATGTAAATATTCTATAATTAAACGATTTCCTCATATTCTGGAATTTCGTCTATTAAAATATCCGACCATAGTAGAATAATAAAAGAATGAGCAGACTCGTCTTTCGATAAGAAAGAGGCTCACAATTGCATTCTATATTCAGTTCCTGATTTACCACGTATTGCGAAAGGTTGTTCTAATTCTAAATGAAGTGAAATACTTCAACAATCTACAAAAATTAATCATTTTATTTACAAAGCAACCTGGATTGCATCGAAGGTTCACTGCTCACTAACTACGTCGCAAACTAAAAACTAACATTCTTTTTCAGAAGCGAAGCGCCCTCTAACGGCGATACATAAATCATTTGGGGGATTTTTCCACACTCCCCACCTGATAATTTTTGCAAAAATTATCACTATTTCAGCATACAAATAATAAAATATAAGAAAGCAACTTACATATCAAATACATTCAACTGATGTAAATATAAACTGCAAAAGGAAATTCTATAAAATAAACAAATATAGTTAACTGCATCAACTCAAATGTTACTCAATACGTAAATATTAATTCAAATTACAAACAGTAAATTATTAGTAATAACTAAACTAATTATCTAAAATTAATGTTAGTGAATATGAAATACAAGAAGTAAAATTAAAAGGTTACAAATTTAGTTCATTTTCAGTCTGATAGTTCAAGGAGGTATATCAATTGTACAGGTCTCTTAAGGTCCCCTTTTTTAGTTTTTACCACACATGATCGTACAAGACCATCACGTCCTTTGAAGACTTGAATTACTCGACCTAAATCCCAGAGGAACTTAGATTTAGTTGTTCCTTCAAGTAAAACTATATCACCAATTTTAAGATTTTTCTTGGCTTCTGGTGTACCGAAGAAGTGAGCATTTCTCAACTGAAGAAGATACTGATTTTTCCATTTTTTCCAGAACTGTTTTATAAGTGTTGTCTCATATTCTTTTCGTTTTATTAGACTCTTTCTTGTTGGAGAGTTATTCAGGATCTCAGCAAAGTTGTATGGATATTCATCCTTATGTCCGATCAATAGAAAATCAGCCGGTGAAAGCGGTTCAGGTTCATGTAAATCATTGTAAACGTAGGTCAAAGGACGTCTATTCACAATATTTTCGACCTCTGTCAACACAGTCATAAATTCTTCAAAATTCAATTGAGCTCTGCCTAATATCTTTTTCAACGGTTCCTTTATGGTTTTCATAAGGCGTTCATAAAAAGCTCCCCACCATGGAGCAAGCTCGACGATAAATTTCCAAGTCAAGCCTTCATTTGCTAGAAAATTTTGAAAGTCTGTACCTTTAATTATGCTGTAAAAATACTGTAAATCTTTGGCAGCATATTTGAAAGTTTTCGCGTTATCTGAATAAAAGGTGCGACAGTTTCCTCTTCTCGAAATGAAACGTCTGAGAGCCAAAATGAATTTGTTTGCAGACATATTGGAAATGAGTTCTAGATGTAACGCTCGTGTAACAGCGCACGTAAACAATACGATGTATGATTTCTGAATGTCGTTTCCAGACCTGATGTAAACTGGACCTGTGAAATCCACGCCTGTAACATAGAAAGGTGGAGTTTCAACAATTCGATCTTTAGGTAACTGAGCTGTCATTTGTTTCGCTGGTTTTACTGCGTATTTCCGACAAATTAAACAGTTCCCTAAGACTTTCTTTACCAACTGACGGCCTTTAGGAATCCAAAATTTCTGTCTTAGTTTGGCTAAAGTTGCTGCAACTCCCGCATGCAGAACGTTATTATGTTCCCTTTTCACAATTAATTCAGTAAATTTGGAATCTTTAGGAAGAAGAACTGGATGCTTCTCGTCAACTGTATATTCGGTTTCTTCTAATCTTCCCTTAATTCGAAGAATTTTATTTTCATCAAGAAACGGTGCCAAGCTGAATATATCAGAGCTTGGAGAAATTATTGACTTGTTAGATTGAAGAGCCTTAATTTCAGGTGTGAAGAAATCCATCTGGGATTTACGAACACAAAAAATTTCAGTGTCCTGAATTTCAAAGGCACTTAATGTTCCACTATTAGCAGGCAGTTTTCTTGCCTTAGCAACGAAACGTCTAACCCATGCCATAATTCTGAGATATTTCAGCACATTACTGAATTTTGTTATATTCAATAGTTGATCATCTCTTTTCACAATAACGTCATAAACAGATATCTTACTACGGAGTTCTAGTTGCTTATCGTTTCCCACGTCAAACTTCGGTTGAACTGGCCAGTCTATACGTTTGTTTTGCAACCATTCTGGTCCAAACCACCAAAGTGAACAATTTCTTAAATTAGCAACAGTAGTTCCTCGTGATATGAGGTCGGAGGGGTTATCTTTCCCACGGCAATAATGCCAATTATTGCTTTCAGTTAGTTTCTGAATTTCATAAACTCTGTTTTTGATGAAAGATTTAAATCTTTCGGGAGATCCCTGAATCCAAAAATACGTTATTTGAGAATCAGTCCAGTGGAAGGGGATTACTTCGTATTTTAAAGATTTTGCTATTTTATCACTCAATCTAGCGGATAAAAGCGCACCCAAAAGCTCCAATCTAGGAAGTGTAAGGGATTTCAGAGGTGCAACTCTACTCTTGGAAGCAACAAAAACTGTTTGAAAAGTTCCATTGTTCAAAACTATTCTCAGATATACCACGCATCCATAAGCTTTCAAACTAGCATCAGTAAAGCTATGGAGTTCTATTTGTTTCACATCTGCATCTAATATTCCTTCTAAATAGTAGCGGGGAATTCTGAGGTGGTTCAGTTCTTCAATTTCTTCGTACCAGGCTTTCCATTTATAACTAAGATCAGGTGGCAGTTCATCGTCCCAATCAATTTTGGCAGACCAGATTTCCTGAATCAGACATTTTATTCTTATAGTGAAAGGGCCATTAAATCCGACAGGATCAAAAATACGGCCTGCGGTTTGCAATAGAAAACGTTTTGAGTTGATTGACGAGGAAATGAAATTTGTCAAGTGCTGAGTGTCAAAATAAAAATTATCATTATCCGTATCCCAGTTAATTCCTAACACTTTGATCGGGACAACTTCAGGAGATTCTTGCATCGAAAATTCTTTGCGATGCCAAATATCTTTGAGTTCTTTGGAATTAGTATGCCACTTATGTAGTGACATGCTAGCTTCATTAAAAATGTTCACAATTTCTAAACTTGTTTTCAGGGCTTGTTCTAAATTTTGGTGACCACCAATAATGTCATCAACATACAGGTAGTTGTTTAAGAGTTCTACTGTTTCAGGATATATTTCTGAATATTTTTTAAGGTGATGCTTAATAGTAGCAGCTAGGAGAAAGGGACTAGATTTTACTCCAAACAAAACTCTTGTAAATCTAAAGGTTTTCAAACTCTCATTGTTATCATTAGGATCATCTTTCCAAAAGAATCCTGTAACGTTCCTGTCTTCTTCATTTAGCTCTATCTGTAAGAATGCTTGTGTAATGTCCGCTGTAAAGGCTATCGAATTTTGTCTAAATTTCATCAATAAATCAAAAATATCAGAATATAGGTTCGGACCAGTATATAAACAGTCATTTAGAGAGAGTGTTTTTGGTTTATGGGCTGAAGCATCATAAACTATTCTTAGTTTGCTTGTTGCTCTATCATTTCTGATGACTGCTCTATGAGGTAAATAAAATAGGGTTTTATCATCTTGAACTGGTTCAATAATATGTTTTAACTCGTAATCCTTTAAAACCTCTGTGTATTGAACAAACAAAGAGTTATCAACTTTAAATTTGTTACTCAATTTCTTAAATCTTTCAAGTGCTATATCCCTATTATCTTCCATTAAATGTTTTGAATTCGGTTTCCAAGGTAATTTTACTTGGTATCTGCAGTTCTTATACCTGATATCAGATTCGAAAGATTTCATAATTTCTAAATCAACAGTTTTGTCGTTTTGAGTATCACTTTCCAAACCCAAGTTTTCTAGCTTCCAAAACTGTTGTAACTGATCTCATATCAAGTTTTCATTTACAATTACTTTCATAGTTAATAATTCACTATGATCATTATTTACTTTACCCTGCAAACACCACCCAAATAAAGATTCAGTGGCTACTACATTTCTTGAAATTCTTTTAATTTTACCAGTAATTATAGAATAGTAGAAATCTACCCCTATGAGAATATCAATTTTGTCACTTTTTCTACAACAATCTGCTAATTGTAAATTTTGTAAAATTTTATTTTTCTTAGCAAAGTTCAAATCTGGAGGAGAGATAAAATATTGGATATATTTTCGGTTACAAGAAGCTCAATATATATATTAAGATTAGGATCGTTTACATTTTCTAGTTTTGCTCTAACAACATTAAAGGTTTTTTCTAACGCACTTTTATCACCAAAGGAATAAACAGAAAGTGATTCTTTTCTAACAATCGGAAGTTCCATTTTAGTAGATACATCTTTAGTTATGAAAGATCTCATTGAGCCATTATCAAAAAGAATTCTGACATTTTCAGATTTATCATTATTTCGGATCAATGCAGAAGCCGTTTGTAATAATATTTTATTAGATCTATTTTCATCGGAATTATATGACGAAACAGCCGAAATAACGCTCGAATCCGACGTTTTCTTTTCAGGTTTTTCATTATCTTTTTTCTGATGGAATGAATAACAAATGGCTTTCGAGTGTTTATTAAAGCAGAAAGCACAGTTTAGTTTTTGTTTACAATTTTGAATCCGGTGAAATCGACCCAAACATAAAAAACACCGCGATTCACGTTTTAAGATCTGTTTTTTTCTTTTCTACACTTAAAATTTCGCAATCCGCAGATTTATGATTTGTGTTGCCGCAGAACAGACACTGCGATTCGGATGACGCCGCTAATAACTCAACTGTAGACGGCTTGCTCGTTATGGCTGGAGAATGTTTATGTTTGAAGGGCAAATGCTTTTCCAATCGCGAATATTTTTCTCTAGAATTATAATTAACAGAAGCCGCGCGTTCTCTACTGAATACTTCGTTCCTCAAAAAGGCTAACAAACCTTTTAAATCCCAATTTTCGTCTTTAATTTTTCGGCTATAATCAAGAACGAATTCATTAGGAAGTAATTTCAAAATTAAAGGCGTTAAGAGATTTCCGTAGGTATCAGAGTCTATTTTTAATGCTTCAAGATTTCTTATCTGTACTTCGGCGTGATCTAAAAGTTTTCTTAATCCGTTTATATCATTAGGATTTCTAACAGGTGAAGTACTTAAGAATTGTCCTAAATGCGAATTAATTAAGATTTTCTTTTGACCAAATCTGGAACGTAACAGTTCAAGAGCAGCTTCGTAATTATTTTCGATGAGAGCGAAACCAGAAATAGCTTTGGCGGCTGAGCCACCAAGAAAGCTTTTTAAGTAAATTAATTTTTCTATTTTTGATAAATTCGGATTTTTATCAATCGCATTTTCGAACTGACCTATGAATTCTAACCAATCCGAAGAATCACCATAAAATTTAGAGATCGTTAATTTTGGAAGACGAGTGAATTTGTTACTTTCGTTTTGGGATTCTGTAACGGTTTCATTAGAAATGTCTCTATTTGCATTGTCCGAATTTTCCAACTTATTCAACTCTTTCAACTTTTTCTTTCCTCTAAACTGCCACACTTGAATTTTCTCTTCATATTCCAAAGCGGATGAGATTTCAAGTTCAAATTCGTCTTCTTCGACTTTTAATTCTCGTTCTATTTCAGCGTCTAAATTGCTCAAGGATTTTGATTTTTCGTTTAACTGGTCTAAAATTTCTTCTAATACATTTACATTTATACTACTATCATCTTTATTCAGTTCGGTTTCAATTTTCTTTAATATCTTGGACACTCCGGTCCTCAATACCTTTCGTTTCGATTTCAGTTTAGCAATAAGATCTTCCATATTATATAAAAATAGAAAATACAGGCTTACCTTGACTGTCTTCGCATAAAATGATATCCAAAATTAAAAAACACAAACTTCTAAATTGGCCAAAGGTTCTCGGCACCGAAGCGCCATATTGCGAAATGTTGTTCTAATTCTAAATGAAGGGAAATACTTCAACAATCTACAAAAATAATCATTTTATTTACAAAGCAACCTGGATTGCATCGAAGGTTCACTGCTCACTAACTACGTCGCAAACTAAAAACTAACATTCTTTTTCAGAAGCGAAGCGCCCTCTAACGGCCATACATAAATCATTTGGGGGATTTTTCCGCACCACTTTCAAATCAGCCACGTTGTATCCCCCATTTTTTAAAAGAGGGATAAATTTGTTTCTTGTGAAACGAGGGAATAACAAACTTTAAAACGAGAATGTAGCCAAGAAAAGGAAAAAAAAAAAAAAAAAAAAAAAGGATGATCTTATTTTCGAATAAATACGATATCAATTCCAATGAAGTCATGTGTCCCATTCCATTCTCGTCTTCTCTCGCTCGAACTCCGGATTCTTGTTCCAAAATTATAATCTTACTGAACCGTAAGAATATTCGGGATGGATGAAGAATCAAACCAGTGATCTTTTAAATATTTATTTTAAAACTTAACAAAATTTTCTGGATTAAATAAAAGCAAAGCAACAATACAGTATAGCCATAACAGACAAAACTTCCGCATCGCGGATCTGACAGTCGCTTTTGTGCGACTTCTACGGCATTTCTCTAAGCATAATTCTCGACCAAAAAAAAAAAAACCTCTTCCTTTGCTTTTACGTTAATATCGTAAGGAAACCGCACAGGGGAGTGTCCTTACGAGTTTCCCTTGTTGCTTACCTTCTCAGGGATAAATAGAAAGGGCTAGCTCATTTCTTTGTTCGACTCCTCGCCGACGCGAGCCTAATGGGGAAAATTAACAGGCAATAATCTGACGTCACTGTGATGCCACCTGTTATGATTTCCCGCGTTTAAAACTGTAGTTTCATTCAGCTGTGAGACGATTTTCTAGAGGTTACATATCCGAAATTTATTCTAATCATATATATATCTGTTTTCTAATAGTGTATATATTTAAAATAATTTATATATATGTAATTTTAGTCTGTTTTTATTTTAAATTCTATATTGTAAAGTACCATTTACGTAATATGGCTTTTTGCGCTGTAGTAACTTGCCGTAGCACTTACAGAAGTACGTAAGGATGAGATATTTTATTTCATGGGACCAAAGGATCCAAATGAGGTTTTGCTTTTGACGAAAGAATGGATACACAAATGTCAAAGACAAGATTCTATTAATGCGAAGAGCGGAAAAATCTGCAGCGAACATTTTCTATGCAGTGTTTATGAAGATGATATGAAAAATCGCTTGTTTGGATAGCCACAAAAAGAAACTGTTGAAATGGAATGCTGTGCCGAAAGTAAATTATGATGACAATAATAAATCGAAATTGATGATGACAATAGTAAATCAAATTTTAATGATTTTGAAATAAAACTCACAAATGAAAATATAGATATTCCTGAATGCCCTAAGTTTAAGGATAAACAAGAATGCATTGATAATTTGTAGAACAAAATAATATCCTTAGAAAATTGTATTAAAGCATTGAAAAATAGAGAAAAGAAAAATTTTAGAATGCTTGTTCAACGGCAAAGAAGGTGGACGACATCTAGACAGAAATTGGTATCAGAAATTAAAATCTCAAATAGCGAAATTTGGGGGGAAAAGCACAAATCGCAGAATTTGAAAAAATGTCTAAAGCCTATTTTTATAAAGACGCAGATTAATGTATTACTGAAAAAGAAGGAAAAAATCAGGTGGACTAGTGAAGATATTACATTGTCATAAGAGTTCTGTCATCTTAAAGCTATGATTTTTGGAAAGAAAAAAAATAAGAAAAAAACTGGAATATCTTTGCCTAGTATTAGCAAATTAAAGAAATGGTGCGCTAAATTTTAGTGTAGTCCAAGAATTCAAAGTGATGTTCTTACTCTAAAGAAGGAAAGAGGCGAATATTTGTATTCTGTAGAAAAAATATGCGTTCTCAGTTTCGACGAAATGCATATAGATTGAAAACTCTGCTATGACTCTAAACTGGGCCAAGTTCTCGGTTCTTTTTAATCAGAGTTTTAGTTTTTTTAATAGTTTGTTTTAATCAGAGGTCTCATTTCGCGCTCTGCCTCAAATTACTGAGAAACCACGTTTAAGATAAAGGATTTGTTTTAGAAGATGAAACTGTTTTAAATTTTGTTATTATTAAAGAGGTTTTAAATAGAGATTGAGAAGAAATCAAATTATGTCACAAACTAAAACCGAATTATTTAATGGTCAAGGGAAACGAGGGACAAAACGTCGCTCCAGAGAAAACATTATTTTCAAAAAGTACCGCAAAAGGTATACTCCACCCCACAGGAAATCAAAAAGCATCTGACTTCTATGAGTTAATCGATAATATCTTCGGTATTATGAATAGTACCAACAAGAATAACAAGTATTTAACAAACTAATTTTGTTAAGTACTTGTTAAAGTTATTCTTATTGTATCCTTTGTAACTAATTATTGATTAGATTTTGTGCTAAATTAGCATTCTAGATAAAATATAATAGTACAAAACATTAAAGTAATTGGCATAAAAAGACTTGCTTCCTTTACTCACACTTTTGAAAAATTAAATAACTGTTTTAGGTACTCTGAGTAAAGCTATTTTGTCAAAATTAAGGTAACAATCTTACATACATTTATTTAATTGTAATATAGATATAAGTATAAATTACAAAATTATTTTAAAAAATTATTATATTGAATCGGAAGAGAATTATAACAGTGTAAAATTTACAATTAGGCAAAAAATCAAACGTAGGTTAGCAGAAATGTTGCCATATATGTCATATATGTTTAAAACTATGTCAATGTAAAATTGTTTTTTGAGTAAATTTAAATAGCTGCTATTATAGTTATCTTAGAAGCAGTATAAAAATTCTCTCAGTTCACATGCAGATAAAGAAATGATTAGAAATAAACGTTCATTAAATAAAAAACCTGCAAATAAAAATTGAAAAAAACCCACGGAACTTTATGTTAAAAGAGTAGCACATTTTATCTATTATTTTAAAATTGAGTAAGTATTATTAAATTTTTTAATGGTTCAGTCTAAAATGCATAAAGCAGTAACATTGGCTCTTCCAAATTATAGCTATCTTTCACACACAGCTCATTTCAAACGCTGGTTCAAAATCGCTAATTTTCAAGCTGTGAATTGCATCTGCGCGCTCAGTGTCATCATGACTACGTCATCACTTTTCACTTTCTGCTTTAGGGGGAAAAGCTCTATGAGCTAGCCCTTCTCTTTTTAGTCCTGTATACCACCAATCGGTCCTGCATGCAACCGCTGGATGGATCGAGATCAAAATCTTTGAAAGTCAACTTGATTTTCTGAAAGAGAAGAAAATAACTTTCAAATGCTAAATTTATTGCAGTTTAGTGTATAAAGTTTTATCACAAGAAGGCAGACTGTAGGATGACCGTTCTGTATAGGTCTGCACAAATTCTGTCCCGAAAGTAATGCTCCCCAGTTTCTTCTGCCACGACTATCCGTCGCACAGCGTTGACGCTCGCACGGAAGGGTGGGAGAAGTCTCGAGAACACAGCGCGAACAGCTCCAGTCGGCTCCCTGAACTTTAAAACAGAAACACAAAATGTAGTCGTTATCCGCCAAGCAGTAAGTTTAATAGTCTCGATCTTTTTCTCTTTTTTATGTTAGTTAATACCGAAAATCCGAATTCACACAAATAAGATGTAGAAAACTGTAATAATATTTTTTTGGCCATTATGGGATAATAACATCTAATGTTAATCCAAGATAAATTAATTGATTCTTCCGAATATTTTAAAATTAAATCTTGGTTATTAGAAAGCGAAATTAATTCTTCCTCTTCGTTCAAAGTTAATTCAAATACAGAAGTCTTCGGCACCAAAATCGGCTTGGATACCAGAATTGGCGCGCTTATTAATGTCTTTAAAACCGAATTTCGCCAATTCTCATGTGTACCGTGGAGTCGAAATCTATAATAGCAAAATACGATTAGAGGAAATAAATCCCTGTATCAAGCTGAAGCGGTTGCATTTAGAGAGTCACTGCGGTGGAGTTATAAAAATTTGAAGCAGTACTTTACAATACATATTTATTCTGAAGCTCTCTCGGCCCTACAAGGCTTGGAGAATACGGAACCAAGCAATAGACTTCTTTTGGATATAAAAAAAATTTATAACAAAATAAGAGAGAAAAATGGAATATATTTTCATTGAGTCAAGGCATACATTGGTGTTACCGGGAATGAGAGAGCGGATATGATAGCTAAAGATGCAGCCCTGGGAGAGGGTCATATGTATGACGATATTAATGATTCCAGAAGAACTACTTTGAGAAAAATGAAAGCAAGTATAAGTGAGAAATGGGCTCGGGAACGAAATCGTTCAAATAAAAATAAGGTTTACTTGAAAATTTTGACCATAAAAAGAAAAATGGATCTTGTTCCGGTGCGCCGGAACAGAACAACTCAACCTCACTCTTTTGCATTTGGAACTATGCCAAAGAACATTTAATTCAGTTTAAGAGTCAGACTCAGACGAACGCATTCGCAAGGCAGCTGCTATGCAGTCTATTCTTCACTGTTTTTTGTTTTGTTCTCGTAATTATAAGTGTTATATGTTATTTTCTTGTTTATACTTGTATTGTGCAGTTATTTAATATAAGTTTCGTGTTTAAAACGAGGACGTGTTTTGAGTTCCTTCACATTTACATCGCAACATGATAGTTTTGGAGGCACCGGCGAGATTAAAGGACTTTTGATTTCGGTTTCGTCAGCACTGCAACGCTGCATTCGTTACAGTAATGGATACTACTGGATACGTTTAGCATCGAACTTCATTTAAAGACCAAGCAAGATAAGTATTTTTTTTTCTTTTTTACAAGTTTGACTGGTTTTCCTCATTGCACCATTACGTCGTAATGGAAGACAAGGTTAAGATTGCAATAAATAGTAGAGCTAGAGCGAAAGCTGCTCTTACCAGAATTTCAAATTTCATTAATGACGATAAGAAATTATTCGAAAAATACGATTTAATGAATAAACTTCAAAAAATTGAAAGCGTTTATTCTGATTTTGATAAGGCAGACGCAGAACTTCCGCCGGAAAGTTCTGAAATGGAAGAATTTGAGAAAAAATATTATGAAACCAAAGCCAAGCTACAACAAGAACTTGAGAAATTAAATGTTACTGTTAATATGCAAGTTACTAATGTTAATGAACGTCAAATGCCAGGTTATAGTACTACAAATACTGCTAATAATTTTAAATTACCGAGAATAAATATGCAGTCTTTTAACGGTAATTACAGAAACTGGATGTCTTTCCAGGACTTATATGTATCATTAGTGCATAACAATGAAAATTTAAGCAACATTAAAAAATTTCAAGATCTAAAGGGTTTATTAACTGATGAACCGGCTTTTATTATTGAACATATTCCCATTTCAGAAAATAGTTATATGGAAGTCTGGCGAAAATTATTATCTAGGTATGATAAGAAAAAACAAATTGTCACATCACTAATAAAAACTTTCATGGAACAATCTTGTGCAATTAATGCAAATGCAATTAATTTGCGAAAAATTGCCGATACTTCTGATGAGATTATCAGAGGTTTAAAATCTATTGATCCAAAAGCTAGTGAAAGGGATGTTTGGCTAATTTATATTTTATTACAGAAGGTTGATAACGAAACATGTAAGCAATGGTCTGAGTTTTCAGCAAAAGTGGAATTTCCTACTTTTGAAATGTTTATTCAATTTATAAATGATAGATGTTCTTCCTCTTTAGAAATTTTCCACGAAAAAGAAAGGGAAAAAACTCAACCTAATGTTAAAAGATTTTCTGTGAACAAAAGTATCAAATGTATTATGTGTAAGTCAGATCATTTTCTTTTCAAATGCCCCAAATTTAAAGCACTAACTGTCAAAGAAAGAAATCAATTTGTCAGGAAAAATAATCTTTGTTTAAATTGTTTTTATAGTCAGCACAAAAAATCTGAATGTATGTCTCAACATCGTTGTCATTATTGCCAGTTATTGCATCATAGTACTCTGTGTGAAAATCAGTTAAAAGGTTATTCCACATCTGCGTCTCTTTCTGAGAGCAATTTTCAGTCAGAACAGCAAAGAAAGAATCCAACCGCGAATGAAATACCAAACATTGCGTCTACGAATGAAAACAAAAACGGAACTGTAATTCAAAATAATAGCGTTCAAACAACTTTTGGCTTATTGCCAACTGCGTATGTAAATGTAATTGATTCGATAGGTCAAAAACGTAGTATTAGAATGCTTTGTGATAGTGGTTCCGAATCAACATTATTATCTGAATCTTGTATTAATTTATTGGGATTTAAAAGGAAAAATGCGCGTTTTCCTGTCAAGGGTTTAGCTGAGTCAGAAGTCGCAGTTACAAAAGGTTGCGTTGAAATTGAGTTGATGTCAATCCATTTTGCATCAGTGAGAATGCCAATTAAGGCATTTGTATTAGATAAACTAACTGCTGCGCTTCCAAGCCAAAAAATAAATGAGAAAGACTTTTCGCATTTGAAAAATGTAAAGTTAGCTGATCCATATTTTCACATTCCGGATAAGATAGATATTATTCTAGGATCTGACTACTTGTTTTCTATTTTACTTCCTGGACACATAACTTGTTCTCAAAGTGATTTAATTGCTCAAAACTCAATTTTTGGTTTCCTCATATCCGGAAAACTACCAGAATCTCAAACGAAATCGAATTCACTTTCAAACATGCATATTTATGAAATAAATATTGACAGCGAATTGAAAAGGTTTTGGGAGTTAGAAGAAGTACCAAATTCAACTGACACTGTATTCTCACCTGAAGAACAATTTGTTGAAACACATTTTCGGGAAAATTACTCAATTAATTCAGATGGTCATTTTGTGGTGAAGTTGCCATTTTTAAAATCTAAATCTGAATTAGGTAATTCAAAACCAGCTGCACTTTCTCGATTATATGCTATGGAACGTAAATTTAAGGAAAACTCGGAATTTGAAACCCAATACAAGGATTTTATGCATGAATATGAAAATTTAGGTCATATGGAATTGGTTACACAAAATGATTTAAATAGATGTCAGAATGAGCAATATTTCCTTCCCCATCATGCAGTGATCAAGCCGTCTAGTACAACTACCAAATTAAGAGTCGTTTTCGACACTTCATGTAAAACTTCCAACGCTAAATCATTGAATTCAATCTTGGGTGTTGGTCCTAAATTGCAACGAGATATTTTCGAAATTTTACTTAATTTTCGATTTCCGGAAATAGTCTTTTCAGAAGACATAGAGAAAATGTACCGTCAAGTTTTAGTGTCCGATGAGGATCGGAACTACCAACAAATTCTTTGGAGGTTTAATCCTAACGTAGAAATACGCACATACAAGTTAAACACCGTAACATATGGTTTAGCTCCAGCTTCTTTCCTAGCCACTAGGTTCATTAAGCAAATTGCACTAGATTATTCACAAAATAGTGCTGTGTCTCCTACTTTACTACACGATATATACATGGATGATTTGCTATCGGGTTCAAGTACCCATAGTGATGCAATATCACTTTGTAAGGAAATTTGTAATATTTTACAAACACACGGTTTCCACCTACGAAAGTGGAATTCTAATTCAAATACATTTCTTGCAGAATTTCAAGAACATTGTTCAACGGACATTAATTTAGAAATAATTCCTTATAATAAGGAAAGCACGAAAGTCTTAGGATTATTTTGGAACTCTTCAACAGACACATTCATTTTCAAACCCACACTTGCACTCACCTCACCGCTGACAAAAAGACGCATTTTGTCCCAATCGGCACGCATTTTCGATCCATTAGGATTAATTTCACCATGTACTGTTGTAATGAAAATTTTTTATCAGAAGCTCTGGCATACAAAAGGGGACTGGGATTCTCCTATTCCACAAAGTCTTGCTGAAGATTTGTTTAAATTTCAGAAATCTTTCAATGCAGTTGAACATTTTACCGTTCCTAGAGGTGTCACGCTTATTTCCTCTGACACATTTGAATTGCACGGCTTTTGCGACGCGTCAACACTTGCTTACGCTGCTGCAATATATTGCAAACAAATACACGGAAATGAAATAAAGATTTCTCTCTTAGTTTCTAAAACTAAAGTCGCACCTATTAAACAAGTATCTGTTCCTAAATTGGAACTGTGCAGTGCTCATTTGCTTTCAAAGTTATATCATGCAGTCATGAACACTCTCAAAAAATATAAGTTTGATGTTTACGCTTGGACTGACTCCAAAGTCGTACTTTCCTGGCTCTCGGCACATCCCCGTAAATGGAAGACTTTTGTTGCAAACCGGACGTCTCAAATAATCGAAGTACTTCCAACAAAATACTGGAGGCATGTCCCTTCCAAAGAGAACCCAGCAGATATCTCTTCGCGTGGTATTGATCCCAAATGTCTTCCTAATTGCAACTTGTGGTGGAATGGCCCAAGTTGGCTTCTTTTGGATTCGTCTCACTGGCCGAAAGAGGAATCCGCTTCCAAAGAAATTAAGGATCTAATTAAAGCTGAACAACGATCTGATCCTATATTTTTATTTCATAGTGCTATGTCAAGTGAATTATATAGTGATTTATTTGAAAAATATTCATCATTTTCTAAGATTATACGCATTTTAGCATATTGTTTAAGATTCATCAATAAGTGCAAAACCAATAACAAATGTCAAACACTTATAACTAATTCCTTTTCTCCACTCACTCACACGGAAACTAAAAATGCAGAAATAATCATAATTCGATGGATTCAGAAAGATTATTTTAATGAAGACCTAAAATGCATTAAAAATCAAAGATCGTTGCCTAAGAAAAGTCAGCTACACTCCCTCCATCCGTTTATAGATGAAAACAGTCTTTTACGGGTGGGAGGGCGTTTACAAAATTCAGAATTGTCTTTTAATCAAAAGCACCCAGTGATTCTACCTGCTAAACACAAGATAAGTGAGCTCATCGTAAAAGAAAAGCATGTGACTTATTTACATGCTGGTGCTTCATTACTGCCCCACATTATCAAACAATCATATTGGATCATAGGTGGAAAAAAGCTCATTAATAAATGTGTTCACAAATGCATCAAATGCTTCAAATTTAAAGCATCCACCGCATCTCAGCTTATGGGTATTCTACCTAAGCATCGTGTAACACTCGAGAGGCCTTTCTTCAACTGCGGAGTGGACTATGCCGGTCCTATTTCAATCAAATTCAACAAGGGTCGTGGAGCAAAATCAACCAAGGGTTACATTGCTCTATTTATTTGTCTCGCTACTAAGGCACTACACATGGAGGCAGTGAGCGATTTAACCGCTGATGCATTTTTAGCTGCTTTGCGTCGCTTCAGTGCTAGACGAGGAGCTCCAAGTCACATTTACAGCGACAATGCAACAAACTTCGTTGGGGCTAATCGAAAACTCAGCGAAATACAACGATTGTGGGCCTCACTTCCTAAGAACGAAGCCGTTGCTCATCATTTAACTCAAGCATCAATAGAATGGCACTTTATACCTCCAGCATCTCCTCATTTCGGAGGAATTTGGGAGGCCGCAATCAAATCAACCAAATATCACTGTAAAAGAGTAATAGGTGAAACGCTACTTACTTTCGAAGAATTGACAACTCTATTGGCTCAGATAGAAGCCATTTTAAATTCTTGTCCGTTATGTAGTGTAAACAATACCGACATTGATTGCATTAATATTCTCACTCCTTCACATTTTCTTACAGGAGACCTGATCCTATCCCCTCCTGAACTACCTCTTACTAGTCCTGTCAATATACGGAATAGGTGGGATCTCCTTCAAAAGATGCGCAAGGACTTCTGCAAATAATGGACCAAAGCATATCTATCTTCGCTTCAAACCAGAAAGAAATGGAAGGACACTCAGCCGAATATAAAAATTGGAGACATCGTCCTGTTACTAGATGATAGTCATCTTCCAGGTTCTTGGCCACTAGGACAAGTGGTCGAACTTCATCATGGTACTGACGGACTGGTTCGAGTGGCCACGGTTAAAACTAAAAACTCTATTTTTAAAAGAAACATTCATAAATTAGCACCTTTGCCCATATATCAGGACTAATGCCTGATAGGGTGGGAGTATGTTCCGATGCGCCGGAACAGAACAACTCAACCTCACTCTTTTGCATTTGGAACTATGCCAAAGAACATTTAGTTCAGTTGAAGAGTCGGACTCAGACGAACGCATTCGCAAGGCAGCTGCTATGCTGTCTATTCTTCACTGTTTTTTGTTCTGTTCTCGTAATTATAAGTGTTATATGTTATTTTCTTGTTTATACTTGTATTGTGCAGTTATTTAATATAAGTTTCGTGGTTAAAACGAGGACGTGTTTTGAGTTCCTTCACATTTACAGTTCTATTTAATAATATAGATACTATTCAAGTTATCACGGATCATGGTAGATTCCCGGCCTATTTTAAACGATTTAATCTCCAGGGCAATCACCAATGCTTGCCTTGTGGGAAGTACGGAATTACATTCATAGAAGAATGTAAACTGACCGAGAGTGTGAGGACGAGATTTGGAAAAATAAATGAACAGAATGTAATTGAAAAACGAAAATTCTTGAATAGCTATGCAACAGAAGTTATGAGGATTGTGAATGAAAACAATGTGTTTCGGCCACCAGAGGTCTCTGCCTCTCTGTGAGATATTATTTCGCAATGCGCAGATTGTATGCGCAGCTCGCATTTTGTTCTTGCATTCTTGAAAACGCTAATTGTAACTCTGTCGTTTTACTTTGTGCTGTGTTGTGTTCAAAAGTTCAAACTGCCGAATAAAGGTTAATTTACAGTCCACTCGCATTGATGTATTCTTAGGTTTATTAATTTAAAGTTAAGATACCGCTACGCTACAATATTCTGTTCCGTCCTATGCCGGAGCTTCGAGAAAAACCTGCGCTTGTGAATAAGAATTCTACGTGTTCGTAATGGTGTTACTTTCGGTTTAGAATTCTCAAGAGTTTTGCAATGGATACAGTGTACGAGGTGAGTGAAATAGTTAACTCATTTTAATTGCATTTGACATTTCGTTATTGCTACTATTTTTGTGATTAAAGTATTAGTAAAATCGAGAATTTAGAATATTTTCAAAATGTCAGATATAGAAAAAAAAACGAAAGAAAATTTTGAAAACACAGTTAACGAAATTCATCGAGAGAATAGATTATAATAACTTAGATAATGCTGAAGCTGAATTAATATTATAAAAATGTAAAATCTTTAAGGAAGATTTTAAATCTCTGTTTAGAGAAATTTATACAAATTGTGATGATGATAAAATAGACACTTTCGTTGAGGAAGAACAGTCGATTTTAGAGAAAATTGAGGAGGTTCACTTAAAAATTATTCGTAATTTAAAGATTTACAAGGTCGTAAATGCAAATGGCGACAAACCTGTCGTACCTGAATCAATCTCTGAAAGTTTAAAGTTACCGAAAATATCTTTACCCACATTTAGCGGAAATTTAACTGAATGGATAACATTTAAAGATTTAGTTAACGCTAGTGTTCGCAACAATCCAAATCTTTCTGGAGCTCAAAAATTACAATATTTAAAGAGTTCTTTGAAAAATGATGCTTATCGCATTATTCAGTCAATTCCCATAGCTTATCAAAATTTCAGTATTGCTTGGAATTTACTAGAAGAGAGATTTTCTAATAAGAGAGAACAGATATTTGCTTTTATTAAAAGAATTCTTAACGTTTCACAAATACAAACGGAATCTGCATCCTCGATATTTAGTAGATAACGTAAACGAAATAACTCGCTCATTGGAAATATTAGAATCAAAGGATAGATAATTTTAGTGATATTTTGTTGTTGTATATTATTTTGCAAAAACTTGATGTTTCGAGAAAGTTGTGGTGGGAGCGTCAATTAAAAAAAGTCGAAATACCAAAGTTGAATGACTTGATAGAATTTTTGAAGAATTACGCTAGAACATTACAGAACAGTAAACCTTTAATTAGTAAAACGCATAAATCACATAAACCAGTGCATAATAGGGTTACTTCTCTGATTACTAATTCTACTTGCTTATTTTGAAAAGAAGATCATTTTTTATACAGGTGTTCTAATTTTTTAAATTTACCAGTGCAAAAACTTATAGAGTTTGTTAAGACTAATAAACTTTGTTTTAATTGCTTGTCCATAAAGTTAAAATGTGTAAGAGTGCAAATAGCTGCAAGCATTGTTTTAAGCATCATCATAGCATATTGATATTTTGCTTGGAGTTAATGTATTCCTTATTTTAATCAATGGCGAGGTAATTAAAAGGGGCAAAAATCTTCCATTTGCATGTTGTTCTAAGTTAGGATGGATAATTGCTGGAACTACACATTTTGAATTCCCAAACCGTAAGCAGGTTTCAGTCAATACGCTAAACGTAAACACGGAGGAATTAGTTAAATCATTTTGGGATTTGGAACAAATTCCCACATCGAAACCCTTAACTAAAGAGGAAAGATTGTGTGAAAACCATTTCGTGGAAAATCACGTCCGTAGTGAAAATGGTCGTTACTCAGTAAAATTGCCATTCAAGCCTAAAAGAAATGAGTTAGGTAATTCCAGACCATCAGCCTTTCGCAACTTTCTTAGTCTGGAACAAAAACTAATAAAAACTCCTGAAGTATATCAACAATATAAAGACTTCATGTCCGAATATTTATCACTTGGACACATGGAAGAATTATCCGATGATAATCTAGATAAAATAAATTTTCATTATTATATACCTCATCATCACGTGCTAAAAGAATCGAGTCTTACCACAGAGAAAGAATCGAGTCTTACACCAGTAGAGGACGCAGTAGAGTTAATTTCACAACTGAGTGAACTTTTACAAAAAGGTGGCTTTCAATTGCATAAATGGTGTACAAACGATCGCTCGATTTTGAAAACTGCTTTGGGTGCTCGGAACTCAAATTCTTCATGTACAGTAGTTGATAATAAATCAATAAAATTATTGGTTTTGGAGTGGTATACAACACAAGACGAGTTTACTTGTCACTTAGGAAATCTCGAAAACAGAGAGTGTTCTACTAAAAGAATAGTTTTATCTTCTATTTCGAAAATCTTTGATCCACTTGGTTGGTTAGCACCTTTTATAGTTGAAACAAAAATCTTGCTTCAAGACATATGGAAATTACAAATCCCGTGGGATGATCCCTTGCCAGATGGAATCAATCAAAGATGGAAAATCAATTTTGAAGATATCTCAAATCTTGAATGCATTCATATTCCTAGGAGAGTATTATTGCCCAAATCTACAAATGAAGAACTTCACTGTTTCTGTGACGCATCAGAGAAAGCTTACGCCGCAGTGATTTATTTAAAGTCTTCAAATCATTCTTCAATTTCGGTGCAGCTACTAACATCAAAAACTCGCGTAGCTCCCCTGAAAGTAATTTCTATTCCTCGTTTAGAACTCTGCTCTGCAGTTCTATTAGTGCATTTGGTTCAAGCTGTGCAGAATTCATTGCAAATTCATGTTGACGATATTTACGTATGGAGTGATTCGATGATAGTTTTGTCCTGGATACAATCAGAACCAACACTCTGGCAAACCTTCGTAGCCAACCGCGTTTCAGAATTTCAATCAGTCTTACCTTCATCGCATTAGAGTCGCATAAAAGGAAAGGAGAATCCAGCTGATTGCGCATCAAGAGGTCTTTTGCCTTCAGAGCTTTCTACTCATGACTTGTGGTGGACAGGTCCTCAGTGGCTTAATTCAAATAATATTCCATTCTCTATCAACTTATCATTTTCAGAAGCGTCTTTAAAGGAACAACGGAAAAATATTTCTTGTTCAATTGGAACAGTCGCTTCGCAAATTCCAGGCCTTAATGAAGTTTCATCATTTTGAAACTTAAAAGAATCATCGCATGATGTTTTCGGTTTGCGAATAATTCAGCTAAATCTACCGCAACAAGGATTAAGGGTTACCTTAAAACCGAAGAATTGCAATACGCTTGAAATGCAATTGTTAGAGTAGTTCAAATGGATGAGTTTTTTAATGAATATAATCTTCTGAAAATGAAGCAACCGTTAAACTCAAATAGTAAGATCCTTTCTTTGAACCCCTTTATCGATAATAATGGACTTATACGCGTTGGAGGAAGATTAAGACAATCCAACATCGCGCAGGACAGAAAATATCCTATTTTGTTTCCCAAGAAACATCACATAACACAGATTATAGTGAATCATTTTCATGAATCCCATCTTCATGCTGGCCCCCTGCTATTGCTATCAGTAATTAGAAGAGAATATTGGATAATCCACGCTAGGTCAGTTGTAAGACAACAGATTTGGAAATGTGTGAAATGTCATCGTGTACGAGCTAAAACATCTACCCAGATAATGTCTGATTTACCATCGTCTAGAGTCGTTCCGTCAAAGGTTTTCTCCAAAGTTGGAATTGACTACGCCGGGCCATTTCAAGTGAAGCCCAGACAAGGTCGAGGAGTAAAACCAATGAAATGCTACATTTGTGTATTCGTGAGAAGTAAGCGGGGTTACTCAGTAGGCGGAAGTGACTTCACAGAAAAGGGGCGTGGCCAGTATCCAGAGGGGCCTGGAACTGGAAGTGACGACACCAGCGCCATCTTGTATCACGTGATGGAATGACATCATCAAACTTTCGTTTTTATTCTGTGGAAACGATTTTATGTTTTCAAAATTTTTTATTTTTTGTGGCAACGAGCTCTGGAGCCACGTGTTTGGTGTGACATGACTTTTATTATTTTTAATTATTTACAACGTGATCAATTATTTAATACGCCATTAATTTTTAATTATTTACTCTGTTTTAATAAGCATTTAAATTATTTAGTATTATTTTAATTACTACCTTTAATTAATTTTTATAGAATTTAATATTATTTTCCCTGAATTTTAAAAACAAATCCACGAGTGGGATTAGAACCCGCCATCTCTGAGATGAAAGACCTGAACGTTACCACATGGCTACCCGGTCGTCTCATTATACTTCTTATTTGAAACCCTCTTTGTTCCTTTAACTTTTTTGCATTATTGATGTCATAAGGCTGAAAGTCTGCGCATGCGCTTTGACATGAAAACCGCGTCACACATTTGTTTTTACACGACGGCTAGGATTTCTTTTGGCTTTTTAATCATTACTTTATTCATTGCTGTTTTAAATGTAAGATTTTCCCACAGTTTAGTTTTTTTATTATTTAGATATTTTTAATTGTTTTCATATTTCATCTCATTCCTACTATTTTTTAAGTTATTAGTTAATTTATTAATTTTTTATTTCATTTTTTTCCTTTTCCCAAACATAAATTTTATTTTTAACTTTCGCAAATTGACGTTTATTTCCACAAAAGTAAATTTAAATTTTCTTTTTACTTTTTGTCTTGCAAAGTTTTTTTTCTTCTTTTTTTTTTTTTTTTTTTTTTTTTTCCAAGTTTATTTCTTTTTGTATTTTTACTTTAATTTTTTTATATTTAACTTTCTTTTTTTGGTTTTACAAAAGTAATATTTTATTTTTACGAATTTATTTTTTATTCTTTTCACTTTTTTATTTTGCAATTTTTTTTCAAATTTATTCCTTTTTGTTTTTTTATTTTATTTTTTATTTACATTTAACTTTTTTACTTTAAAAAGGTTTTTTTTTTGTTTAAACTTCTTTTTTACAAATGTAATATCTATTTTTACAAATTTAATTTTTCCTTTACGCTTTTTATTTTAAAAAAGGTGTTACTACATTTTTAACTTTATTTTTTTACAAAAGTAATATTTAGTTTCATAAGTTTAAATTTTTTTTTAAGGTTTTTTTTTTTTATTTTTTTTTTTTTTTACACACATGCTGTTTTTTGTTTTTTCCCTCATGCATTCTCCTTCCAAAAGTAAATTTTATTTTTTTCCCCTTTCCTTTAAATTTTTTGTTACATTTTTATTTTACCCTTAACTTTTCCCCCTTGTTTTAAATACAACATCATGTTACACTTTCATTTCTCCAAAAGTAAACTTACCTACATTTCTCCGTCTTTGAAATTTTAAGCTGGAATTTACATGCATATAACTTCACTAGATAATATTTTCTGTAACTTTAAACCAATATACACAATGTTCATTCTATATAGTTTAACTATATACTCTATATAGTTTAACTGGAATACTACATTTCTTACTTTTTTACTACTAAGCTGGAGATACTCAGAACTTTTCCTTCTAATGTATTGTACTAACTATTAATGACTGTATTAACCTTTTGGCCAACTATACAAAACTTCGCTGATTTTCTTTTACACGTCTTGCTTTTATTCAAAGTATTCACCAAACTATGTCTGACAAATGTAATTTTTACACTTTCCATTTATACATTTACCCTTATATTTAACTTCTAAAACAAATTCATGCTGTATTTCTGATTCCTTTTCCCCCAAAAAAATTAAATATAGTCTTATACAAATTTCGTTATTTCAAGACCTACTGACTTTATACAAATCTTATAAGGAGCAATAAATTTTCATGTTATGAAGTCCACTCAAACCAATGCATAGGGAATTTCTACCCAGTTAAGTTTAGATACATACATATAGTACTTCATTTCTTCTTATTTTACTCTACAGACATTTATACATACATACATACATATATATATATATATATATATATATATATATTCAGAACACTCCCTTTTATTCAGTAAGATTCATTTATACTACTGACCCAAATTTTGCTAACTCTTTGAAATATTTTACAAAAATATCTTGTATTTTCTTGCACACATCCTACTTAAATCATCAAACATACACTGAACCTTGATTTTTCTTTCATATGAAAACGTTGATAAATTAAATTTCGTTCTCAAAAGGCTGTAAGAGTTCAGTAAGTTTGCTGAATAAATTTATGACAATGTAAAATATGGGTATCTTTCGGTTAAGTAACAATGAATACGTTAAAAATATTCCAAGTTAACAAATTTTTATATTCCAAGTTGGAAAAATGGCGATAAAGTTTCATTTCCATGGCTGAATATTAATTCCCTGTGTATTATAGACTTTAAGTTCTCCTTCACAAAATGTGACTATAATTCAAATTAAAAATAATACGTTACAATGTGGATATTCCTCTCTGTAGTTAAAATATAATTCAATCTTCTGTACCTTATTAAGAGAGTAAGGCTGTGATAAGTTCAAATATAGGTAGTGTTTATAAAGTTCTGCGGTAAATGGTGGAATCATATTAAGAATCCGAGTGACGTTTTCATATGAAAGAAAAATCAAGGTTCAGTGTATGTTTGATGATTTAACTAGGATGTGTGCAAGAAAATACAAGATATTTTTGTAAAATATTTCAAAGAGTTAGCAAAATTTGGGTCAGTAGTATAAATGAATCTTACTGAATAAAAGGGAGTGTTCTGAATATATATATATATATATATATATATATATATGTATGTATGTATGTATAAATGTCTGTAGAGTAAAATAAGAAGAAATGAAGTACTATATGTATGTATCTAAACTTAACTGGGTAGAAATTCCCTATGCATTGGTTTGAGTGGACTTCATAACATGAAAATTTATTGCTCCTTATAAGATTTGTATAAAGTCAGTAGGTCTTGAAATAACGAAATTTGTATAAGACTATATTTAATTTTTTGGGGGAAAGGAATCAGAAATACAGCATGAATTTGTTTTAGAAGTTAAATATAAGGGTAAATGTGTAAATGGAAAGTGTAAAAATTACATTTGTCAGACATAGTTTGGTGAATCCTTTGAATAAAAGCAAGACGTGTAAAAGAAAATCAGCGAAGTTTTGTATAGTTGGCCAAAAAGTTAATACAGTCATTAATAGTTAGTACAATACATTAGAAGGAAAAGTTCTGAGTATCTCCAGCTTAGTAGTAAAAAAGTAAGAAATGTAGTATTCCAGTTAAACTATATATAGTTAAACTATATAGAATGAACATTGTGTATATTGGTTTAAAGTTACAGAAAATATTATCTAGTGAAGTTATATGCATGTAAATTCCAGCTTAAAATTTCAAAGACGGAGAAATGTAGGTAAGTTTACTTTTGGAGAAATGAAAGTGTAACATGATGTTGTATTTAAAACAAGGGGGAAAAGTTAAGGGTAAAATAAAAATGTAACAAAAAATTTAAAGGAAAGGGGGAAAAAAATAAAATTTACTTTTGGAAGGAAAATGCATGAGGGAAAAAACAAAAAACAGCATTTGTGTAAAAAAAAAAAAAACCTCAAAAAAAAAAATTTTAACTTATGAAACTAAATATTACTTTTGTAGAAAAATAAAGTTAAAAATGTAGTAACACCTTTTTTTAAAATAAAAAGCGTAAAGGAAAAATTAAATTTGTAAAAATAGATATTACTCTTGTAAAAAAAAAGTTTAAACAAAAAAAAAACCTTTTTAAAGTAAAAAAGTTAAATGTAAATAAAAAAATAAAATAAAATAACAAAAAGGAATAAATTTGAAAAAAAATTGCAAAATAAAAAAGTGAAAAGAAAAAAAAATAAATTCGTAAAAATAAAATATTACTTTTGTAAAACCAAAAAAAGAAAGTTAAATATAAAAAAATTAAAGTAAAAATACAAAAAGAAATAAATTTGAAAAAAAAAAAAAAGAAGAAAAAAAAAACTTTGCAAGATAAAAAGTAAAAAGAAAATTTAAATTTACTTTTGTGGAAATAAACGTCAATTTGCGAAAGTTAAAAAATAAAATTTATGTTTGGGAAAAGGAAAAAATGAAATAAAAAATTAATAAATTAACTAATAACTTAAAAATAGTAAGAATGAGATGAAATATGAAAACAATTAAAAATATCTTAATAATAAAAAAAACTAAACTGTGGGAAAATCTTACATTTAAAACAGCAATGAATAAAGTAATGATTAAGAACCCAAAAGAAATCCTAGCCGTCGTGTAAAAACAAATGTGTGACGCGGTTTTCATGTCAAAGCGCATGCGCAGACTTTCAGCCTTATGACATCAATAATGCAAAAAAGTCAAAGGAACAAAGAGGGTTTCAAATAAGAAGTCTAATGAGACGACCGGGTAGCCATGTGGTAACGTTCAGGTCTTTCATCTCAGAGATGGCGGGTTCTAATCCCACTCGTGGATTTGTTTTTAAAATTCAGGGAAAATAATATTAAATTCTATAAAAATTAATTAAAGGTAGTAATTAAAATAATACTAAATAATTAAAATGCTTATTAAAACAGAGTAAATAATTAAAAATTAATGGCGTATTAAATAATTGATCACGTGTTAAATAATTAAAAATAATAAAAGTCATGTCACACCAAACACGTGGCTCCAGAGCTCGTTGCCACAAAAAATAAAAAACTTTGAATACATAAAATCGTTGCCACAGAATAAAAATGAAAGTTTGATGATGTTATTCCATCACGTGATACAAGATGGCGCTGGTGTCGTCACTTCCAGTTTCAGGCCCTCTGGATACTGGCCACTCCCCTTTTCTGTGACGTCACTTCCGCCTACTGAGTACCCCCGCTTACTACTTTCGTGTGTTTTACTGCAAGATCTATACATATTGAATTAGTAGGTAATCTAACATCAGAATCATTTATTGCCGCTATGAAACGCTTTGTATCTCGAAGAGGAATACCAGTGGAAGTTTTTCTTAGCTCAGATAATATTGTGCGTATCGTGAAGATCAAAAATGCTAATGGAGTTTTCAAAAGGCCAATTCACAAACTTAGTGTTTTGTTTATCAATGATTAAGTTTTTTTTCCCTAAAGCATTATAACATTGTACTTTACTTAACTATAATTAAGTTCCTGAATTGTATCAAGGCTTCTGTGCATCTGTTTTGAGAACAATTTAGTTTCATTTCGTAATTTCATATTATGTTTTCTTGTGAATATTTTAATGATACATTTTTGCATAATTTAATATTGTTATGATAATTTCATTTTGTAAAAGCTATTTAGTTTGAAACGATGTGTCAACGCCGGGCAGAATGTTTCGGCCGCCAGAGCTCTCTGCCTGTCTGTGAGATATTATTTCGCAATGCGCAGATTGTATGCGCAGCTCGCATTTTGTTCTTGCATTCTTGAAAACGCTAATTGTAAGTCTGTCATTTTACTTTGTGCTGTGTTGTGTTCGAAAGTTCAAACTGCCGAATAAAGGTTAATTTGCAGTCCACTCGCATTGATGTATTCTTAGGTTTATTAATTTAAAGTTAAGATACCGCTACGCTACACAAGGCTATCATAGGAATAGGGTACATTAAATATTTTAATTTTTCTTTTGTTTACGAGTTTATGTGTTGGATGAGTGAATTATGTGTCGTCTTACTATTTTTTGTTTTCTAACCGATTATGCTTATGATTTTCCTTATTTTGTATTGTGTGCTGTATTTTTAAAGATACACAATCTGTGTTAATCTGTTTAATTTGTATTTTAATCTTTTTTGTTTGTTTGTTTGTTTGTGTGCGTCGGGTGTGCTGCATTAACCATGAGGCCGATTATTATCGACCAGAAGGGTCTTTAACTAAACTAAACTAGGATTACACCCATTATAATTTTTCTGTATATGTTTCTAAATTTTGGCGGTACACTTTAGGAATTTGGCGGAACACGAAAGTGTCTCGCATGGGACAGTGGTTGAGAATCACTCTTATATGCTATACATTTGCAAACATTATAAATATCTCCGAGTTCCGAAGCCCGGACACAGCGACATGGCAGGCAGGTGCAGCGTGAACGTTGCTGTAGCCATAACTTTTTTTCACAAAAGTATATTTTGCCTCATATGCTTTCTTTCAGAACAGAGTGTCTTTGAAATTGAAATTTTTAAGAAAAGCCGTTTTGTCACGGAAAGCACAATGCATTCCAGGAAAAAATGTCATTAGATCCAGTAGTTAAATAATAAATATTTACATATAAAGATTAATTAAACGATCTCGAAGTTGTTCTAAAAATCTATTAATATCTTCCATGTTTTACTTTAAAGTGTTGCAACTCTTTGAAGTCTAAAGTAATTTGTCGACTTCATTTATGCCCAGATGAACGCTCTGAAGCGTTAACCAATTTCACACAACGTGAGAATCATAAAATTCCTTCGTCGAGAGAGAAATGCTTGGCTGTTTGTGTGCCGGTTTCCGAAAAACAAAGTCGTGGTGGGGGATCCGTTTTTCTCGAGAGGCTTCCGAAACGGTGTTGTTCCGGAACGACGGAGATCAGGAATGAGGATCTTCGAGCTGCCCCTCCCGCTGGGCGGTCACGAGCCGGTGCTTCCGCAACCAGCGCCGACTTCGGATGGGTGCACTGACCGCGGAAGCAGACTGATTTCCACGCCTACTGGGTGTTTGTTTATTTTTCGAACGCGTTGACTTAAGATATCGTTGGAATTAATCACGTACATTCAGACTTTTATCTTTCCTATACGTGCAGCACTTGTAAAGGAAATGAAGACAGATAAAGAAGACAGATGTCGTGTTTTACACCTGCTAAGTCTTTATGCCCAAAACGCGAAAATTCAAGGATACATGCAAAAGATAAGAATGTAAAAAAAAAAAAAAAAAAATGCAGTTTTAGTTGATAGGAAAAAATATTTGTATTATTTGGTACAAAAGTAAAGAGCGGATTAAAAAATACACAAAAACATAAGTACCCAGACTATTAAGTTCGTAATTAATAACCAAATTCATTTACAGATGGGTACTTACGTATTTTCTCAACCAGCTCAATAGAAATCGCCAAAGCTTCAGAATACTCCAAACACTGGTAACCACGCTCGTAGCTGTTATTCAAAAAACTATGACATGACAAATATTCAGTTCCTAATGTCACAATTTGCTACTTTTCCGTTTCGCCGACGCAAATCTCGTCAAGCAGACTGTATTGGCGACAACATACAGTATACACATAAAAAATGTTAACAAATGTTAGTTCTAAGAAGTTTTTATTTTGAAAGTATAAACAATTAAAATCGTTTAAAATTTTGTAAAAAAACCAATAAATAAAGACAATAAATTTGTAAAAAGACATTAATTCAAGAATTTACTATGCTTTCATGATTCAACATCCTGATTCACCGCTTCGTGTCACGTGACCCCAAGTGATCTCATCTCACGTAAACTACGCTACAAAAATTTGTAATTCTCTCTAATTATCTATATTAATTTCAAGTTAAATCTTAATTTGGAATACACGTTTAAATGCAAGAGTTATTTCAATTCGTACGAATAGCTTACTCAGAAATTATGTAAAACCACAGAGCTTTACTTCGCTAGGGCATTCTCATTAGAATAGATGAATTTAACCCTTGATTTCGCTTTTTCTATATTTTCGCCTTCGGGTGAGCGGTGTGATTGAATCCTAATTGACTTAATTACCGCGAATGGCCTTGGGGCATAAAATTAAACTATTAGTCAAAAATTATACGTAATTGTATTCCAGTATTGAAAGAAACAATCAATCTGACAAGAAATGGCTGCAACTTGTTTTGAAAATGAGACCTAAAAGGTACCAGCGAGGATATTCCGTTTGGCATTGGTTGTAGTCTTTTGTAGGGTTCCAACCTTTTAACTAACAGCTAAGTGTGTAGGAATCTCGTGAACAGGTAAGCGAATAATCGCTTTAGTTCAGAAACAGAAACGTAAAACTCAAGAAGGGTTAATGACCCTTTATTTCTCAAAATAAGAACTTACCAGATGGCTCCTTCAGAGCGTACAGCAAAGCCTCCACTTGGGCTTGAACTTAAAGCAATAAAAAGTAAACTTAACTAATGCTTAACTAAAAAGATATACTAATTCAGAAGTCAAACAACAAAAATCAGCGTTATATTTATCAAATTTTCACAGGACTAGTTTCGATGGTTTTACCGAACCACCATCTTCAGCTGCAAAACCGCAAATGAACCAGATAGGAAATAATGATTAGATAAGATAAGAAAGCCTGGACAAGAATAAGCAAGTGGCGCCATCTGTTGGTGAAACCAGAACTAAAACATAATTTCTTTAAAAGCCGAAGGCAAATTTGGATTGGAATTAGGATCATTAACTAGAACAGAAAGATTTTTATGAATGTGAAATGCCTCTAGAAAATCCAGTTCTCCAATGAAAGATGTTTTTTGAATAATTTTGGCAGCAGAAAAACTGAAAGTGTGGTTTTCGGACCAACAATGTTGAGCAACAGAAGACTTCTGTGTTTCCTTTTTTCTAACATATGCCTCATGTTCCTTAACGCGAAATTTTAAGGCTCTCTTAGTTTGGCCAATGTAAATTAAACCACACTGGCAAGGAATCCTATAAATACCCCAGGAATTCATATCCGGAATGGGGTCCTTGAGTATGGAACTCGGAATTTTATTGATGGGAGAATAAACAACCCGAAAGTTAAATTTCTGCAAAATATGTGCAACTTTATAGCTAATTGATGGAAAGAAGGGAATGACAACAGAATTTTTATAATCTCCTAAAACAAGAGTGTGCCTTTTAGTGTGTTGAGATGAGAATTTTTTAACTGCTTGATTAATAATGTTGGGTGGAAAGCCCCTGTCAATAGCTATTGCTTTTAAATAATTTAGTTCTTCATCAAGGGCTAGTTTGGAGGAGCAAACTTGAAGAGCACGGAAAACATAGGAATAAAATGAAGCTAACTTTTGTTTAGTCGGATGACATGATTTAAAGTGTGGTGGAAGGCAAACCGATGAAGGTTTACGGTAAACCGTAGTACTGAAGTTGGATGTGTTACGTGTGACCAGAATGTCGAGAAACGGAAGAGAATTGCAAGTCTCAAGTTCAAAAGTGAACTGAATAGCAGGATCAATAGAATTCATTGTTGAAAGAACTCTATTTAAATCATCTTTATTACCTTCAAACAGGGTAAAAGTATCGTCTACGTAGCGGAACCATGCCGGGAAGTTTAAAGTTTCAAACAATTTTGATTCATAATAATGCATGTAGATATCAGCCAGGATGGGACTGAGGGGGCTTCCCATGGCTAATCCCTCAGTTTGCTTGTAATATTTATTTTGAAAAACAAAATGTGTTTGTTTCAAACAGAGTTGAGTGAGAGAAATTAGCTCATCAATTTCGATGCAAGAGAAATGAAATTCGCGAAGTCTGGTTTCTAGACATCTTAATGCACCCTCCACTGGGACATTGGTGAATAATGATTTTACATCAAAAGAAACCATGAGTAAATTACGAGGAGAAATGTTTTTAACTTTTTTTACAAACTCTATTGAACTCTATTGCTCCGGCTATTCTAAAAAGATATAGCCGGAGCTATCAAGATTTCTAAGTAGTTGGCCCCTAAATATCAACTAAGCAGGCGAAGCTATCAAAGGAATGAGATACGGCCGAGTGTAGTAATAGCTTAGGGAGAGTGTAGCCAAAAGGCGAATGCACGCTAGTCAGAAACACTGGCTCTCTAACGAAGATAGTGGAACTTCGACTTAAATACCACTCTTAACTCATTTGCATTAGCCGCGATTCTAAAAACACCTTCTGGTAGGAAGTTGTAAGCTGAAATTAGGAGGGACAGGAAAGTATCTTTAATTAAAGATAACTGTTAAGAACTTAGGACAAATCGTACACTCTTAAACACAATTTTAAAGTTTTTGTTTGTAGGATTTTAATATAACAGAAGAAAGGAAGGTGAAATTTCTCCAGAATACAATTCTGTGTAATTTTACGCAAAATCAGTAAAGGAACAACGCTTCGAATTCTTTTTCAAAGCGATTGTTACGAAATTTCCGCCAGAACAAAAACAAAAACCCGTTTGTAACTAGGTCTTATGGAATATCTTTTGGAATAAATATATAGCTGAAACGTAGAATATGTATATAATAGTATAAATGTATGTATAATGTGTAATTTTTTACAAACTGAAAGTACTTTTTCTTTTCTTTTCCTAAGTTTGGCCAAACTGCGCCAAGGTGGTTGCGATTATACGTAAGTACCTACAGATACATCACTTTGTGGTTATACTTGAGCTGGAGAAACTACGGTTCCAGCCATTACTCCTTTCAGTCAACTTTCGATTTTTCTTGTGTTTATGCCGGGGTTCACGCGTATGGTTAAAGGTTGTAAAGGAAATGAGATTAACAACCGAATTCAGTTACAAATAGACAATAATGCTGCTGCATAAAATGCTAAAGCTGTAGCCATTTCCAGTTTTATTACTGTCAGAACGTCAGATGTTCTCTTGCTTACTTCAAAGAAAAATGTAAACATTTCTATGAGAGCAGTTTTCTCTCACCTTTTGATGCAAACTGTAACTTCTAAATCAGATACAAATTATTATGAAAAAAAATATTGCTCTCTTTTAAGTCATTACAGTTACACTTTAAAAGACCCTGTATTTATAACTAAACAAGATAAACAGGAGAAACTCCTGGTGCTTACAACTCCTCAGCATTTATGGCTAGAAGCTAAAAGTCAGTAAGTCAAATATAAGGCTGAAATTTAAATAAACTAATAGCTAAAGGCTACCCAGAGCAGTTTAACGCGAAGTTGGCTCAGAAATTCACCAGCGTGGATTTCATCCATCGGCAGCTATAATGCAAGGCCGAAGACAGGAACTCTTATCTGAATTAGCAAAGCTAGTGGCGTGGTCACCAGTGACAGAACAAGCTCTGTCTTACAAAATCAAATATTCACTTAAATAAAATACAAACTACCGTATTTGCCGGCGTATAAGACGCACTTTTCTTTTTTGAAAAGAAGGTCTGAAAAACTGCGTGCGTCTTATACGTCGATACTCAGTTTTTTATTACATTCATTTCTGGAAATTTCCTTCATTCGGAGGAATTCATGGCTCAAAAACTACTTTAGCATTGCTATAACATACTATACAAGCTACGTGTGATTGCGTATGCTAAAGAACATGGAAACAGGGCTGCCAAGAGGCATTTCGGGCCACCCTCAACTGAGAAAAAGATTTTTCATTTCGCTCTGCAGATGAGTGTCTGGGTTTTGACGAAGAATATTAAAAGTTGTTCTTTCTCAGAGAGATTGGGTATTGGCAGAAAGTATTACATTGTATTTGTATTAATTTACTCGTATATTTAAAATGTTGTAAATTCATTATAATCATCAGTAGTAAAGTTTTATCGTTCAAAAATGTGTATAGAAAAAGAGGTGCGTCTTATACGCCTGCAAATACAGTAATTTTGCATCCCAGGGGAAAAGAGAAAGAAAAGTGAAGGTACAGATTTAAAACGTAAAATTAACTGGTTATTCCTATTAAAGGGATCTCAAAACTATCTGTCAGGCTACGTGAAAGGGGAATTAAAAGTCTCGTGATCCGCAAATTGCAGGTCGCGTGCAAATGGCTCATAGCGTGACGTATCAATCCAAAATTTGAAAAGCCTCAGCCAAAGTTATTCCTAACATCGAAAATGCAATCAGTGAAAAGAAAGAGAAAGAAATGGCAATGAAAATGACTAAAACGATGACATTTTGTTTCTAAAATGGTTCTACATTTCTCGAAATTACGTCATTCATCTCCGATACCTTCGCCGTCACTTACGCTTTCCAGCATTACCCCCCTTTTAAGTTCTTTCCCAGCTTCACTCGAAATCAATATTCTCGTCTCAGCTGCATCCGGTAATAAGGTTTGAATTGATTCCCATATTTTTAGCATTATTTCGCCATCTCTGCAGAAACACCCTGCGGATTAATGTGTGTAAATGATGAAAGAATCGAACGAGAAGACTCGTCTTTCGATAAGAAACAAGCTCACAATTAGTTTCTACATTCAGATCCTGCTTACCAAGAGCAAATCAGCCACGTTCTTTCCCCCCATTTTTTTAAAGGGAGTTAATATTTTTTTTTCTTTTGTGAAACGATGGAAAAACTGCAATCATAAGCCAACAACAAAATACTAAAAGGAAAAAAACAATACAAAAGATGACAACAGTGAAAACGAGTGATGTCATATTATTTGAACATTATTTTTACCCGTAATAGTGTTTAATTCAACTCTACGTATCCCGGAATATATGAATCATTAAATTATTCGCTTAAAGCGAATTACTGTATCGTAAAATGTAATCAATTATACAGCCATTAATCTTCTGTTTCGCAATGCTAATAATATAAATAGTTATATAGCTACAGTACAGTTTTGTATAAATTTATACATATTATAACACATTTATATTACATTACATAGCTAGTGAATTGTACAGTTAATTATATCATGTTATAAATATTGGGTCGTATAAAAAATCTCCGTGCATTTTCTGGTACATTTTTGAAAAAAAATTTTCTTTAATGAAAATCAATTTTAATCAACTTCATATTGACCATCATTATCTATGACCTTTGGCCATTTTTCGGGTAGCTTCATAATTCGATCGGTGTAGAACTTTTGTGGTTTATCTCTCAAAACTTGGCCAAGTGATTTTTCCCGGCGCATCAGTCGGCCAATTTTTTACCATCAAGAGATTTTTGCAGAGACCGAAACAATTGGTAGTCAGATGGTACAAAGTCCGGGCTACACGGTGGGTGCATTAAAACTTCCCAACCCAATTCCATCAATTTGTTCCGAGTCATCAAAAATGTGTGTAGCCGCACATTGCCATGATGGAACACAACTCCGTTTCTGTTGTCCAAGTCTGGTCGCCCTTTCTGGACTGCTTCGTTCAAACGGTCAACTTGTGTACAGTACAGGGCTGAACTGATGGTTTCGACAGATTCCTGCAGCTCATAATGGACAATTCCCTCCCAATCTCGACATCGAAATTTAAAGAATGGAATCAAGCAAACCACTGCTAGGGGCCTTCGTTCTCTCAGAGCATTCTCGTCGTATACTTTAATATACAAATTTTTCGGCATGTTTTTGAGCGTTTTTACCTTTTTTGTAGTAAAAAGCATCACATACCGTATTTCTTCAGATATTTCACTCATTTTCAAATCAATATAACTTTTTACACGAGCAACAAATTAGAAAACTATTTTCACAAACAATATAAGCTGAATGTTTCGGCCACCAGAGCTCTCTGCCTGTCTGTGAGATATTATTTCTCAATGCGCACATTGTATGCGTAGCTCGCGTTTTGTTCTTGCATTCTTGCAAACGCTAATTGTAACTCTGTCGTTTTACTTTGTGCTGTGTTGTGTTCGAAAGTTCAAACCGCGAATAAAGGTTAAATTTTACAGTCCACTCGCAGTGATGTATTCTTAGGTTTATTAATTTAAAGTTAAGATACCGCTTCGCTACATTATTTGGTCGTCCTACGCCGGAGCTTCGAGAAAAACCCGCGCTTGTGAATAAGAATTCTACGTGTCCGTAATGGAGTTGATAATGCAATTTCGGTTTAGAATTCTCAAGAGTTACGGAATGGATACAGTGTTCGAGGTGAGTGAAATAGTTAACGCATTTTAATTGCATTTCAGAATTCCTTATTGTTACTATTGTTGTGTTTAAAGTATTAGTAAAATCGAGAATTTAGAACATTTTCAAAATGTCAGATGCAGAAAAAAAGCGAAAGAAAATTTTGAAAACGCAGTTAACTAAATTCATTGAGAGAATAGATTATGATAACTTAGATAATGCTGAAGCTGAATTAATCTTAGAAAAATGTAAAATCTTTAAGGAAGATTTTAAATCTCTATTTAGAGAAATTTATACAAATTGTGATGATGAAAAAATAGACACTTTCGTTGAGGAAGAACAGTCGATTTTAGAGAAAATTGAGGAGGTTCACTTAAAAATTATTCGTAATTTAAAGATTTACAAGGTCGTAAATGCAAATGGCGACAAACCTGTCGTACCTGAATCAATCTCTGAAAGTTTAAAGTTACCGAAATTATCTTTACCCACATTTAGCGGAAATTTAACTGAATGGATAACATTTAAAGATTTAGTTAACGCTAGTGTTCGCAACAATCCAAATCTTTCTGGAGCTCAAAAATTACAATATTGAAAGAGTTCTTTGAAAAATGATGCTTATCGCATTATTCAGTCAATTCCCATAGCTTATCAAAATTTCAGTATTGCTTGGAATTTACTAGAAGAGAGATTTTCTAATAAGAGAGAACAGATATTTGCTTTTATTAAAAGAATTCTTAACGTTTCACAAATACAAACGGAATCTGCATCCTCGATATTTAGTAGATAACGTAAACGAAATAACTCGCTCATTGGAAATATTAGATCAAAGGATAGATAATTTTAGTGATACTTTGTTGTTGTATATTATTTTTCAAAAACTTGACGTTTCGACAAAGTTGTGGTGGGAGCGTCAATTAAAAAAAGACGAAATACCAAAGTTGAGTGACTTGATAGAATTTTTGAAGAATTACGCTAGAACATTACAGAACAGTAAACCTTTAATTAGTAAAACGCATAAATCAGATAAACCAGTGTATAATAGGGTTACTTCTCTGATTACTAATTCTACCTGCTTATTTTGTAAAGAAGATCATTTTTTATACAGGTGTTCTAATTTTTTAAATTTACCAGTGCAAAAACGAATAGAGTTTGTTAAGACTAATAAACTTTGTTTTAATTGCTTGTCTAATGTCCATAAAGTTAAAATGTGTAAGATGCAAACACCTGCAAGCATTGTTTTAAGCATCATCATAGCATTTTGCATTTAGAAAATAATTTCAAACCAAAAAATGCATCTAGATTTTCTTCACCGGAAGCACAAGTGTTTGTTCCGAAATCGCAAATTAAACCAGAAAACAACTTGAGTGAGGTTTCTCCAACTGTTTGTGCAAACAACTATGAAAATCAACATTTTGGAGCTCATGCTAATGGTAAACGTAGTCATGTACTTTTGTGTACTGCTTTAATTAAGGTTCAAAACTCAAAAAATGAATTCATAAATTGTAGATGTTTACTAGATTCAGGTAGTGAAAATTCATTCATTCGTCGTAAAACAGCTATCAATTTAGGATTGAGCATAAAGGATTCGAAGATATTAGTGTCATGCTTAGGTACTTTCAATATAACTACTACTGGAGAAGTTGAGTTGTTGTTTACACCTCATTTTAATACTAATTACAGAATTTCAACGTTCGCTTACATAATAGACAAAATTACAGGAAACATTCCAAGTGTAACATTACCTTTGAATTTATATGAAAATTTCCAGGATTTAACTTTAGCAGATCCTACATTTCATGTATCGGGAGAAATTGATATTTTACTTGGAGTTAATGTATTCCTTACTTTAATCAATGGCAAGGTAATTAAAAGGGGGCAAAAATCTTCCATTTGCATGTTGTTCTAAGTTAGGATGGATAATTGCTGGAACTACACATTTTGAATTCCCAAACCGTAAGCAGGTTTCAGTCAATACGCTAAACGTAAACACGGAGGAATTAGTTAAATCATTTTGGGATTTGGAACAAATTCCCACATCGAAACCTTTAACTAAAGAGGAAAGATTGTGTGAAAATCATTTCGTGGAAAATCACATGCGTAGTGAAAAGGGTCGTTACTCAGTAAAACTGCCATTCAAGCCTAAACGAAATGAGTTGGGTAATTCCAGACCATCAGCCTTTCGCAACTTTCTTAGTCTGGAACAAAAATTAATAAAAACTCCTGAAGTATATCGACAGTATAAAGACTTCATGTCCGAATATTTATCACTTGGACACATGGAAGAATTATGCGATGATAATCCAGATAAAGTAAATTTTCATTATTATATACCTCATCATCACGTGCTAAAAGAATCAAGTCTTACCACAAAACTACGCGTCGTTTTCAATGCTAGTGCCAAAACTACATCAGGGATATCGCTTAATGACACGCTAATGAATGGTCCCAAGGTACAAGACGACTTATTTACTATTCTTTTGAGGTTTAGATGCTATCCCATAGCCATTACTAGCGACTTATTGAAAATGTATCGACAAGTTCAAATTCATGATGAAGATCGCGATTTCCAAAAAATATTTTGGAGAGATGATCCATCGAAGCCGATTAAAACTTACAGTTTGTGCACAGCTACGTACGGCACTACTTCCGCTTCATACCTGGCTACTCGCGTACTCAAACAACTAACAATTGACGAAGGAACTAAATTCCCAAAGGCAGCTGAAATAATATTACACAATTGTTATATTGATGATGTCCTATTTGGTTCAGACACAGTAGAAGACCCAGTAGAGTTAATTTCACAACTGAGTGAACTTTTACAAAAAGGTGGCTTTCAATTGCATAAATGGTGTACAAATGATCGCTCGATTTTAAAAACTGCTTTGATTGCTCAGAACTCAAATTCTTCATGTGCAGTAGTTGATACTAAATCAATAAAATTATTGGGTTTGGAGTGGTATCCAACGCAAGACGAGTTTACTTGTGACTTTGGAAATCTCGAAAACAGAGAGTGTTCTACTAAAAGAATAATTTTATCTTCTATTTCGAAAATCTTTGATCCACTTGGTTGGTTAGCACCTTTTATAGTTGCAGCAAAAATCTTGCTTCAAGACATATGGAAATTACAAATCTCGTGGGATGATCCCTTGCCAGATGAAATCAATCAAAGATGGAAAATCTATTGTGAAGATATTGCAAATCTTGAATGCATTCATATTCCTAGGAGAGTATTATTGCCCAAATCTACAAATGTAGAACTTCATTGTTTCTGTGACGCATCAGAGAAAGCTTACGCCGCAGTGATTTATTTAAAGTCTTCAAATCATTCTTCAATTTCGGTGCAGCTACTAACATCAAAAACTTGCGTAGCTCCCCTGAAAGTAATCTCTATTCCTCGTTTAGAACTCTGCTCTGCAGTTCTATTAGTGCATTTGGTTCAAGCTGTGCAGAATTCATTGCAAATTCATGTTGACAGTATTTACGCATGGAGTGATTCAATGATAGTTTTGTCCTGGATACAATCAGAACCAACACTCTGGCAAACCTTCGTAGCCAACCGCGTTTCAGAAATTCAATCAGTCTTACCTTCATCGCATTGGAATCACATAAAAGGAAAGGAGAATCCAGCTGATTGCGCATCAAGAGGTCTTTTGCCTTCAGAGCTTTCTACTCATGACTTGTGTTGGCAGGTCCTCAGTGGCTTAATTCAAATAATATTCCATTCTCTATCAACTTACCATTTTCAGAAGAGTCTTTAAGGGAACAACGGAAAAATATTTCTTGTTCAATTGGAACAGTCGCTTCGCAAATTCCAGTCCTTAATGAAGTTTCATCATTTTTGAAACTTAAAAGAATCATCGCTTGGTGTTTTCGGTTTGCGAATAATTCAGCTAAATCTACCGCAACAAGAATTAAGGGTTACCTAAAAACCGAAGAATTGCAATACGCTAGAAATGCAATTGTTAGAGTAGTTCAAATGGGTGAGTTTTTTAACGAATATAATCTTCTGAAAAATAATCAACCGTTAGCCTCAAATAGTAAGATCCTTTCTTTGAACCCCTTTATCGATAATAATGGACTTATACGCGTTGGAGGAAGATTAAGACAATCCAACATCGCGCAGGACAGAAAATATCCTATTTTGTTTCCCAAGAAACATCACATAACACAGATTATAGTGAATCATTTTCATGAATCCCATCTTCATGCTGGCCCCCTGCTATTGCTATCAGTAATTAGAAGAGAATATTGGATAATCCACGCTAGGTCAGTTGTAAGACAACAGATTTGGAAATGTGTGAAATGTCATCGTGTACGAGCTAAAACATCTACCCAGATAATGTCTGATTTACCATCGTCTAGAGTCGTTCCGTCAAAGGTTTTCTTCAAAGTTGGAATTGACTACGCCGGGCCATTTCAAGTGAAGCCCAGGCAAGGTCGAGGAGTAAAACCAATGAAATGCTACATTTGTGTATTCGTGTGTTTTACTACAAGAGCTATACATATTGAATTAGTATGTAATCTTACATGAGAATCATTTATTGCCGCTTTGAAGCGCTTTGTATCTCGAAGAGGAAAACCAGTAGAAGTGCATAGCGATTGTGGCAGAAATTTTATAGCTGCAGATAAGGAATTGAAAAGAGTAATAAACTCCTTGAAGGAAAATGAATTGGTTAATAAATATTTCTCTACTGAAGGTATTAAGTGGATATTTAATCCTCCCGCAGCGCCACATTTTGGAGGATTATGGGAAGCTGCAGTCAAATCTACAAAGTTACATCTCAAGCGAAGCATAGGTGAACAACTTCTAACGCAAGAAGAATTTATGACATTGCTAGCTCTAATTGAAGCTTGTTTAAATTCGCGACCTTTGTGTCCACTGTCTGAAGATCCATCAGAATTTTCTGCACTTACGCCAGGTCATTTTTTAATTGGTACCCCGCTAACTGCCTTACCAGAAGAAAGTTTACAGGAACAAAAAATTCCTATATTGCAACGTTGGAAGCTTGTTGAGAAAATGTTTCAAAGCTTTTGGAAAAGATGGTCCAATGAATACATTTCTAATTTGCAACGACGTTCAAAATGGTTGAAAGTGCAACCTAATTTAAAGGTTAATGATTTAGTTATCATATCATAAAGGAAGACAATTTACCCCTCTACGATGGAAATTAGAAAGAGTGCTGGAAGTTTTTCCTAGCTCAGATAATATTGTGCGTATCGTGAAGATCAAAACCGCTACCGGAGTTTTCAAAAGGCCAATTCACAAACTTAGTGTTTTGCCTATCAATGATTAAGTTTTTTCCTAAAGCATTATAACTTTGTACTTTACTTAACTATAATTAAGTTCCTGAATTGTATCAAGGCTTCTGTGCATCTGTTTTGAGAACAATTTAGTTTCATTTCGTAATTTCATATTATGTTTTCTTGTGAATATTTTAATGATACATTTTTGCATAATTTAATATTGTTATGATAATTTCATTTTGTAAAAGCTATTTAGTTTGAAACGATGTTTCAACGCCGGGCGGAATGTTTCGGCCACCAGAGCTCTCTGCCTGTCTGTGAGATATTATTTCGCAATGCGCAGATTGTATGCGTAGCTCGCGTTTTGTTCTTGCATTCTTGCAAACGCTAATTGTAACTCCGTCGTTTTACTTTGTGCTGTGTTGTGTTCGAAAGTTCAAACCGCGAATAAAGGTTAAATTTTACAGTCCACTCGCAGTGATGTATTCTTAGGTTTATTAATTTAAAGTTAAGATACCCCTTCGCTACACTGAATGTCACCTTTTAAGCACACGTTCGTTTGAGACAATCGGATGAGTGCTGCCGGATATATAAGCATCAGTACCATCTAGTGTCAAAAAAGCGCAGAGACATTTTATATGACACAATAGTATTTCTCTGTTTTTTATATATTTTTTTCTTTCTTTACCAGCATAATGTAAGTCCAAATTCTTAAGGGACTTGGAGCGAATTATCACTTCATCTGAACAGGACTACAATGTCTTAAGAAGGTTTTAAAACTGTGAGGATTTATTTATTTATTTTGGGAAATAGTTAATTTTTAGTTAAAGTTACTTTCCTTTCACTGTCCTTCTCACACACGCTTTCCATGCCAAAATGTAAATTAGACAGTGCGCATTTATTCAAATTAAGGTAGGAAGAAAATCTATTTAAGCGAAGGTTTCGTACATTGATTTCAGAGCGAATTTTAGCCTGTTTGAGGACACGTTGTTACCGTGGCTTATAACGATTTGATTCTGTGGCGTTGAGTGCATCTAGCCATTGATCTTGTCCGGCCAGCTTCTATGATACAGAGCCTTCCTGCGGGTTTACTTTATCCTGTGAGCCATTAGACTAGACTAATTACATTTCTGTTTTAAGTTCTACAATTGTTTATTTAAGTCAGAAGTGTTGGCTTAACTTAAACAAGTAATTGTAGAAGTGTTGGTAAACTCAAGTGGGCTCGACTGTCAATTCCTTGTGATCGAATAAAAGGGCTATTTTACACCCTTCTTCTGATTTTGTGGGCCTACTGTTGAAGACCCGAGGGTAATTCCTCTACAGTCTTTCTAGAGCTCGCGAGTTTGTGTTACCAAAAATAATGAGACGCTATAAAACGAAGCTTTTTATTAAATTAGAAATAAAATATAAATGCGCGAACTGGTGCTTACAAATCAGCCAACCACTTGCGTCGAGTTAACGCAACCACAGTTGAGTTAACGCAAAGTTTCAAACTTCTCACTGGCGTAATAATTTAAATATCAGCAACTATAATGCGAGCCGAGGAATACAATCTTATCTGATCTAGCTAGCCTAGTAAGGTGGCATCAAGGCACAGAACCACGCTCTGTCTTAGAATCTAACAATCTCTGCTTAAATACTCAGTCTAATTTGTATTCTGGCAAGGAAAAGGAAGAGAAAAGTGACAGTAATGATCCACAACATATAACTAGAAATTTTTACATCCATAAATTAATTACGTTATTTCTAGTAACTCCCATGATGGAAAAATTATTCGCAAGCCATCAGCGTAAAACAAAACTGTCCGCAGAAAATATGAAAGGGAAAGGTAAATGAGTGGGAAAAAAATAGCGATAACATATGATATCACAATATTTGGGAATTTCTTTTATCAATGCAATCTAAGTATGAAATCTAATTATGAATCATATAGAAATATCCCCCAGAAAAAAAAAATTCTAATCGCCTCTTTTGTGCGAATTTTAGCTCAGTGACATTGTTCAATTTCTCTTGTAAATATTTCTTTTTAATGCTGTTTCTAACTTAGTTTCTTCATTTTTAACGATGATTATTCACTGGATATTTACAGTGCTTTTGCTTCGAATACTGCTTTAATTCACATAACCGAGTGAATTTATCCTTGAGATTAAAGAGCTTAAAAATAGTAAATTATTAGAAATATTTTTTGGATTTATTTTATGAGGTAGCCCTCCTTCTTGTGTTTTTTTCACTGTCATCGGCTGAACTGGAATTTTGACGTCCCCAGATTTATTTCGGCAAATCGGGAGTTGATTGTATACAACATTCTTAGTAGAAGTGGTAACTACTGATTGTGTTCTATCATACTCAGAAGAGCTGTACGAGTACTTTAGTGTGAAGAGTCTTAGAATCGTAAAATGTTTCTGGAAAAATTAATTTCATCAAGCTATCATCGGTTCTGTGGACATTCAATCCATTAAGAACCCATGCGCAAGTAATAGTATGTTTCGTTTCCATGGTTTGGTATGTACTGTATAACAGCGGTCGCCAACCGGTGGTCCGCATAACTTTTTGATGGTCCGCAGAAAACTTGGGACATTATTTATCTTTTGATGAAGATTCAGTTAAAAAATGACGAGTAACAAAACCTATTATAGAATATGGATTATACTTTTTTTTAAATTTTAGCTACTACTTTTAGCGAAATTTCTTCAATGAATTTAGCGACTTTTTAGTTACTTTTGCAGGTGTATCTAGAGACATTTGAAAGTGAGCTTTGGCATCCATGGATATGTTGCTGTTTTCAATAATAGCGCGAACTGGGATTCTCTTTCCTTTAGAATTACAAACATATGCTAATGTAGTCGTTAATAACACTGTTTTTATTCGCGTCAATAGGCAAGTTGATGGATTTTTTATGAGAATCATCTGCATTCTTGTTTATAATTGCATCAGTGGAAGTTCCCGTTTTGTTTTGTCTAACTGTTGATCGATGGCGCCATTGCTGAGTATGCGAATTTTATTATGTTTACAATAATTAAAAATTGGCGGCAGAACTCTTTCAGTTTAATAATATTGCTTTGCGTTTGTTCGTGAAGTTCCTTTTCTGTGATATGGAACTGTGAATCTTTCTGTACAAGAAGGTAAGATTTTTGTATTTTTCAAAGTGATGTATCAGTGAGAACGAAATAGCGAAATATATGTATCAATATATGTATCAGTGAGTAATAGTGTTTTAATTGTTACTCATAATCAGGCGGTAGTCTGAATTTCCATAAAGGCATGCTGCTGAACACCAAATGTTTCGATAATTATATTAACAAATGAAAATTAGAATTGCATGTATTAGAAAGTTGAATTCTTTTTTTTCCGTATTAAATATGTTGTTTTTAATTTAAGGTGTTTTTTTATTCATATTAGTTTTCCACCATATATAAAATTATATATTTAGCGGTTCGTGCAGTTCTAAGGGCTGAAGACCGCTGTTGTATTAAATAGAAATTTACATGTTTCAAAGCAGGATCCTTTTTTTTCTGACAGAAATTAATAAAAAGGAGAAGAGCACAAATAATTCTTATTTATTTTGCTGTAGTTATGTTATACAGATGTCACGAAATTAATGCAGTTAAATTATTTATAAATTCAACAACCAAGTGTATGAGAATAAAACATATTTATCTGACGATAGTATTTATGTCCTTATCATCTAAAAATTATTTTTTTCAATTCTTTAAAATTTCATATCATATCTTTCATTACAAATGTTAATTCCGATCTTTGATCTTTGAATACAAATCTAAATTTTAATTATCTTAATAAAATAACCTTCAAGTTTTAAAAGAAAGCTCTTTTATTAGATTTTATTTTTCAGCAATTAATTAGTCAATAATTCAAATAAAAAAGGCATTAGCGAGATAAATATTCAGATAAAAAGTTCAGTTAAAAAATACAAATAAAAAAGTAATTTACAGGGTTCGCAAAATACGAAATTTAGCGTTTTATTCTTATTTCCAAGTTCTTAATTTTAAAGCTTAAATTGAAAAAAAAAATAGATAAAATTTTACATATTCTAAATATTATAGGAGGATTTAGAGGCCGCTTTCAAAGTTGAGAACAAGAACACGTGCGCTATTTGCTCGTGCGAAAATTAGATTCTGATCCTCCATACTAAGAAGGTAATAGTGCTATGTGGATTTCTGTTTTCCTGTTTCTTGCAAAAATTAGTATTGCATGCTATTCATATGAATCCAGATTCTCTTGCTGGGAGAAAAAAAAAAAAAAAAAAAGAGACTTTGTTTATTATTTAGTTCTTTTCCTTTCAGTTGTTCGACGAGTCCAAGAATTCCGAAACGGACTCCTTGCAATTACGGGCAATTTACCACAGCTGAGAATGCAAGTCGTTCGAAGCCATTTAGTTTATCCCAGATAATGTCTAAAATTTCCCTCCCTTTCTATCATTGCCGGGCCACAACTATTTGGTTGATGACAGCCATCATTGCGATTGCGTTCATATTTCTCGGACTCCGTTACGATCAAACTGTTAACTCAATTATATGTGTTCGTCGAGGACCACTGTACTTAACTTGATAGGAGCTTAATCATGTACAGTAGAAGAGAATTTTTGAATCTCCATCATTATCCTAAGAGACACTACAATGCTAACGATTGTTATTCTAGAAAGCACTGCAAGTTCACGTTCAGTTCGTTTATGAAATAATTAAGCTATACAGTCCTACGTGCAAACTTCTTAGGTGGTCCGCAATAATCCTCTCCCTGATAAAAAAAAACATCGGGCAAACCAATCAAAGTTTTTTTTATCGATGCCAGCAACATTTTGATGGCTTACAGTGATCTTTACTAGTTTATACTGACCTTCACCGATTTATATTGATCTCTCATGGTTTACATCGGTCTGTATCGGTTTATATTCATCCTTACTAGTTTATACCGATGTTTAGTTTATTTATTACTAGCAGCTACTTAGTTTATTTATTACTAGAAGACGAAGGCTGGCAGCGTTAAATTGAGTATATCTTTAGAATTTCCGATACAGAGTCTCGCGAGCTGGAGATAAAAATGTTTTTTCTGTACAACGTTGCCAACGCTCGCTTTGAAATCCTTGAGTTTGTTAATCAAAAATTCATTAAAGTTACGAGAATACACATACATTTGCAAGAAATATACATACATTTATGCAGATTTTTCATTATTTAATTTCTTCAAATATAATGCAGGACTCTAACATTTGTTGGCAACAATTTGAAAAATGAAATGGACATTTATAGTGAACCAACGCAAAATCGCAAAACGAAAACAATAGTTCTTCTGGGACAAAGCCCCTTTAGACTATTTAAAAAAGAAGGAAAAAAAAATTTTAAAAAAAAAATGTATTACATATAACAAAATTACAATGAGACAAGCAATATCCCTTCATACAAATATTAATTATCCTAATAAATAAATTAACCAAATTCCCGTTGCATTCTCTCAACAAACGTTCAGTATCCAAGAGAAAGATTATATTTAAAAACTGCACAAAATGATCGCCCTCATTTTTCCAACTGGCATCAGTGCTGATTTTCAACAGTCAGCAGTGCAGTATACAACTGAATGAAAAACTGTTGCCAAAACTACATTTCTAACAAAATGAAACTATAAAAAATGATGCGATAAAATCGAAAAGATGAAAAAAAAAACATTCTGATTCGAATTTTGAAACAATCTCTTCGAGGTGCACTGACTCTTGTTCAGATTCACCTATATACCAAATTTCGTACCCCTGAGTCTATTAGCTTACGCGCGGCACGAATGAAAGACACACAGACTCTTTCTTTTATTATATGTAGAGATTATATTATACCTTACTAGTTCATATCATCCTTACTACTGATTTATATTCATCACTGCTTGTTTACACCGACTTCAATTGATTTATGCCGATTTCTACTGCTTTATATTCATTACTGCTTGTTTATACTGTTACGGATTTGGTATTTAAATAGCTTATATTAGTTGAATTGTAAATTAAATGGTTTTATTTCCCGCGCAGTGCAGCGCGTAATGAATATTAAAGGCAAGCTAAGCCGCAAAATTTAAAATACAAGAGCGCGTGCATGTAATATTTAATAAATAACTCTTTTTGATTTCGAGAAAGTTCCAGAAAGTTCACGCGCGCGATTTAAAAATCTTATAAAAAGGAGGAAAACCTCTCAATTCAGTCAGTGATTACTTAGTTTTGTTGTTGTTTTAAGAGTTTGTTTAGAAAACTACTCTTGTTGATTGTAGCGAATTCGCGGATTAGCTTTATTTATCTGTTTTGAATTAAGTTCTCTTGAACGTTTGAGTAGTTAGAAGATAACTACTGTGATATATTGTGATACTGCACGATTATTTGAGGACATTTAATCATATTTATTGTGATAATAATAAATTTTCTTCATTTTTCATCGGACTTGTGCATTCATTTCGTAACGAACCCGTACGCACGCAACAATACTAACTTCTAACAGATATCTCAACTGATTTTTGCTAATATGTACTAGTTTATGTTTAAACCCTTACTGGTTTATACTGATTTTCACTAGTATATATTAATCTTTGTTCGTTTACGGTGACCTTATCAGATTTATAAGACCATTAGTAGTTTATACAATTTGAGTAGTAGTAGTTTATATCCACTTTTCATTTTGTGATTATTATTCTAAGAAGCACTGAACGTGGGTCTAGACTGATTCGCAGTGGACCATTTCATCGTCAAGCAGAACTGAAATACATAATAAAGCTGTTTTATAATATACATGATTGTTTATAAATATGGATAAAAAGAAATTACACGTAGTTAGAAAATAATGTCAGGATGAAATAAATCAAAGTTATCACATTTAATAACTATGGGATAAAGCTCTGACGCAATATTATCGTTTCCAAAATTATGCAGGTACAATCCTTACACGATTCATCCAATTATTTTTTTAATTTAGTCAGCTAGTTCAGATAAATCACTCAGAAAGAACAAAGAAGGAAATCCACGTTTTTATGAAATCCTAATCGAAAATGGAATTACTTGGAATCTTGTTAGCACATTACTCTCTTAATGTTGATAAAATTTCGGGTATTTTAAGGAAAATATCTAAACAGATATACTAATAAGCTAACTTTTATGTCATGCCCAACGATATATTTGTATAAAACTGCATACAAAAATCTTATATATGTTATTCAAAACGGTCTTAATACTAAGAATTTGTTGACATGTTAAATGTTAACAAGCCATCTGGCTCTTTGAATGGCAAAGTTTAAAAAGATGTTTTACCATTAGTTTGTTTACACAGCAAACGTTTGCATGCAATATTTTTAAATACTTACAAAAAATTCAGTTTTCATATAAAATCAAAAGCAAAATTCAATTTGTTTAAGTATATGAAGACAGTGCTCCTTAAATATTATCTCAAAAATGATCGATTTATTTTGAAATCTCAAAGGAATTTCCTTTTCATTACGAAAGGATCCTTTTTATTATTATATTTTTATTATATGTACCTCAAAGGAATTTCCTTTTTAAGTTACATTATATTATGTTTAATTTTAACATTATGCTTAATATTTTAAATTATATTTTATTTTAAGTATGATTGCTTTTAGTTACTGATTTGAATATAACTAAATACGGCATATCATTAAAGAATTTATTATTTTACTATATTTTAATAACTCTATAAGCTGCGTTTAGTAACAAAAGCATTTTACTTCCTTGTACGATGTAAAGGAGTTATTGTAATGGCGAAAAATTTCGGGTATTTTAAGGAAAATATCTATTTCAACCCCTCTCGAAACCATTTCAACGATGTTCTTGAGTGATATAGTAGAGACATTAGGCTGTTTCGAGGCCGTAAAGATGAAAAATGAGGAACGCCTTCGCCGGGAATCGAGCCACGGACCTCTGGAATACGCGCCCAGCGGGCAGACCACCACACCACGAAGGCATGCCAAGAAGACGGGAGAAATACCTTATAATATTTGTATGTACGGAGAGAACAAAGGATTGTTTATACTAAAAAGGATTGCAAAATGGATTTCAAATGGATTCAGAAGAGATTTATTTTTCTTGAAGTCCGTACGTATGTACAGAAATTTAACATTTTTAAGAGGCGAGTGTTTGTTTACGTTTGAAACTCAGTAAGAAAATGAATTAAGTAAGTTTCTGCACCTTCAATGTCTTTTTGTCGAGTAGGACCAAAAGTAAACTTTCGTTTTTGTGCACCGAAAAATCTGTCTTCCTGCTCGCTATTGTTTTTACGTAGAAACTCCAATTTTAATTGTAAAGGAAAAAAATTAACTGTATTTGGTGTTTTATACTTTTCTGTATTTTACTACTTTTAATGAAGATGTTTTGAGTTTTTATGCATTTTTGCTTTGCCGCGAAGTGAGAACTTAATTAATTAAATGAGAAATATATCTCTAATGAAATTCGAGGAAATAAGTTTAAATGCAATGCAACAAAAAATGTGTATAATTTAATAGGCCATACAGAGAAGTAATATAGTGTCCTCATCAAATATTTTCTTTTGAAACATAAGACAGTCAGAAGTATACAATAGGTAAACAAAATTATTAAACTATATAATATGGCAAGATATAATAATGGAATGTAAAGAAAAATATGTCTCGACAATAAAACATGTAAATAAAACATGTAAATAAAATGAAACTAAATACGCTATGGCAAGCTATGGTAACTTAAAGAAAAAAGTGGTCTTGACGGCAAACAAACGTCTTGATGGCAAAACGGCGGCGGCAAAAAGTCCCATTCCCCTGAAAGCTTACCTTCTCGTTTTAGAAATCATTAAGTATTATAGACTGACTTTGCTCAGTTCTTAGGCCATTACTGATTTCCAGTTGTAACTCAGGTGTAATAAAGAATTAGCTTGACATAACTCAGCTTTACAGAAAAAATAAGATCCTGTACAAAAATTGCCTTCGTAGTGTAGTGGTCAGCAAGCTAGGTGCGTATTCCAGAGGTCCGTGGTTCGATTCCCACCGAAGGCGTTGTTCATTTTTCACTTCTCCTGCTTCTAAAAATACCTAATGTCCTTACAGTGACACCCGAACTAAAAAGGGTGTTGGATGATGATTCTCCGCACCCAGGATTTGGCGATTGGGGTCCCCTAAAAACCCCAGTCGCCCATTAAAAGGGGGAGTATATAAGGTATTTCTCCCCTCTCTTAGCATGCCTTCGTAGTGTAGTGGTCAGCACGCTGGGCGCGTATTCCAGAGGTTCGTGGTTCGAGGGCGTTGCTCATTTTTCATCTTTCCTGCTACCAAAACACCTAATGTTTCTACAATTTAAATGTTTTCAATTGTAAAAACGGTTTTGAAATTTTATAGTAACTTAAAGCTGTTTCATATATATAAACTGTAGTTTGAAAAGTAACATCATGCTGCCACTTCTTTTACATAATTTTATATCATATAATATCGTACTGCAGAAAAATAGCAGATAAGTTTTCAACAAAAGATTTGCCTCTATTATTTTCATATAACATTATACTGCGCCTTTTTTTTCTTCATTTTTTAAAACTTTTAATAAAAAAACTACTCTTTGAGATGTTAGACAATAACATAACACTTTCGCTTTGCAATCCTTTTCTTTTCTTTTCTTTTACAAAATTAAATTATTTTTTAAATTAAGACAAGTAAAGTGCTAAATTTTGCATTACGTACTAATTCATTGAGCCCCTATTTATCAGTACATATCTGAGTTCTGCATTGCATTTTCAATTCAATAACCTCAGAAGTTTTTCTAGGAATCAAGCTAAGGAAAATGCTTGACCTCTTCTTCAACACGTTCTTCACATTCCAGAACTTTCAATAATAATGAAATTTATGACTGCAAAACACTTTAAAATGGAGTTCCCCGCCCCCTTCTCTTTCTACAACACTTTTTTTAAACTCTCAGAAGAAACTTTAAATCTTTTAATGGCCGGCGGAGAGCATTTACGTTCTTTGCGTTAACGATACTCGTAAAAAAGGAATTCGCAGAAATACGCCGAAACGAAAGGATCTTCTCTCCTTTGGAAGAAGAATGAGGATTATTGAGGGGCGGAGAAATTTATCGGTCACACCGGCATCTTGTAACGAGATCAGACGAGTCACGAAGAGCGATTCTCACGCGAATTTTCGCCTAAAACTACGGTGTGGGTAAGGAGAGGAAACGTGTAGCATTTAATTTTAAACTGACAGTAAAATGTTTTGAAAGCAAATATTTCAACTTATTTGCTTTTATCTTAGGTTTTCTGCGCTGTTCAATGTTAAATTTCGAAGGAAGTGCATTAACTATATAACGTTGCGCGCCTCTAACTAGCACGCAACCAAGAGGTGACTGTGAAAGCTTGTATAAACCACAGAGTCTTATAAAGGGTTTAAGTCCCTTTTTATTCAACGTACTAATTTACAATTGCGTTCTCTTGACGCTTACAAACGGTGCCAACTCGGCAGTCAAAATAAAAATAAAAACCCGAAAAGAAATTAAAGACAATATTCTAACTACGAGGCTCTCTCAAATAACTAACTCACCGCGTTTTACAATACGGCTGCTAATTCAGCAGACTTGAAGCTCACTGGAACAATTGCAACTACTTCCCGCCAAGCACATAGGCCGCAACGCGGGGTTTTTCAAATCTCTATAACTACCTCCGCGCTCGCTAAGTAAGAATAACTCTCTCTCACCGAACTTGTTTCCTTCTATTTAAATCATACTACTTCCGCTGATAATTTGAATGCTTGCGCGTTCTACTCAAATTTACATATTCTGGCATTGGCAGTTCCAGGGGAAAGTAAGGATTGACAGGAAAGATAGTTTAAACTTAAAATAAATGTTAGTTAAAATAAATATAAACCCTACATTTGCCGCTGCCAGAATTTGGAAAACTTGGAAGCAGGTCCTACAAACGACCTGTTGTAAGTTTATCTAATTCTGAACTAACTGGCGAAAGCCTCGTTTACACAAAAATAATCTTATGTAACAATTAAAATTCTGTTACTCTTTACAAAGGTTTCTTCTTACAGCAACTTTTCCTGGCTTCATCAATCAATCTTGGTCTTTCCTTCCAGCATCTGGAAGGAATAAGTATCAGTATCTTTCTACATACATTATAATTTACACTTTCTTGACACAATAAATTTTTGTTTTTAACGTTTCGTTTTTCTTAGTTATTGCTTACTTCACATTCATTCAATTTTTCAAGCATTAATTTAACTTTACCCTGGCTCTCCACCGTGTGTGGTGTCAAACGGGAATATTCGTGTTTTAGTCTTACAACACTTCCCCTAACCACCATGATTTGTTAGAATTCAACAACCAAATAGACACACCTTACTCGACATTCTACAACTCAATGAGCTATTTTAACATTCTTGAAAATTCAAGTGTAGGTGGAGAACCCTACAAAACACATTCATTCTAACTTCCCCCTCATTCATCTTTAAACATGCAGGCTTTCGCTCTAAAGCATGACTTTACAGTTTAATACTTAAATTTTGACTTCATTGCTTTTAAGCATTCACTTTTAGCATCTACAATTTTATGCTTCTAGACTAAATTCTACTTTTACATAACATGCAAGTATTTACATACATTTACAAAAGTTTAATACATTTGCTTTTTACAATTTACCATAAAATGAATAAGAGAAAATAAATTTTTACTTTACTCATCCTTCGCCAAGCTGGCGGCACTGAAACTAAAATTCTTATTAGTACATACAAGAATACGAAGTTATTTTTATCTCCGGCCAAATTTTGGCTTTAACATAACAGAATTAGTCTTTCGACCAACAGAAAATGCTTGTTTTTAGCTTTTACACTTAAAGAAAATAATACTTTTGCCTTAGCTAAATAAAGTAAAACAAAACTAAGTCTCAACCGAGACATATTGACTTTCGTCAAAACATAGAACTTCATACTTATGCATAACATTTCGGAACAAAAGAGAAAAATATTTATAGAAGGTTTTAACTTATCTTTGAGTTTTCGATGCTTGAAACTCCGTCATCCGTTTTTGACAAAATTGATCCCAAGTTAGAGGTGTCATGGATGTCAATCTTCTTGTTGATCTCCAATTGTCGTCCCCGTTGATCTTTCTTTTGCGTCCTCTACATGCTGGCCTCTTGACGGAGTAATCGTCTGGTTGTTGGCTTTTGCGTTTCTGCCTGGGACGGCTGGTCTTGACGTCCTCCGGTCTGGAGTCCTTGAATTTCTTCTGTTCCTCGTACTTCTGTGCTTCCTGTTGGCGTTTCAGTTTCCGGAACGGCGGCCTTGCTGGCACCTGACTCTGTGGCCGTGTGCGCGTTCTTCTTGATGTGTAATTCCTCCTGCCATCCTTTGTAGGTGGTGTTTTTCTTTTTACCACGGTTTCTTTACCCGGTTCATCTGTACTTTTGTTTTTCTTAAACGCCGGAGTTTGATAATCATTTTTTCTTTTTGATACCGACGTCCGGGTTGTAGAAGTGCTAGGTCTCTCTTCAGTTCTCCGTTTCTTGGGTGGTGGAATAGTTGTTGCAGTCTCTGGCCCTTCTATTTCGTTTAGACTTGAGTCCTGCAAGAAACTTTTAAGGATTTCAAAATCATTTGGATTATAGTATTTTTTCACCTGGTCGGGACTTGCTTTACAGATTTCCCCTCTGTCGTTCTTAAGATATAATACTACCCCTTTGATTTCCTGAATTACATAGGGGCCTTCAAACTTTGCCATAAAATTGTCTGGGGCACTTGATAAAGAAAATTTCCGTTTCAATACTTTATCACCAACTTTAAAATCTGCTTCACGGCGTTTTTTATCGTAATAAATTTTCTGCCTATTTCTTGCCGTATCCGAGGTTTTAAGCGCCTGATCAATTAGTTTTCGCACGTCCTTTTGTTTGAATTCCTGCTCTCTTTGTTGCACAAAGAATAATTTATCTAAAGGCGTAATTAACTTTCTGCCTAAAAATAATTCTGCTGGAGTTTCTCCCGTAGTATCATGATGTGCCGTTCTTAAAGCATAAGCTAATTCATTTATGTAGCCATCCCAGCGCTTGTGATGTGTGCTAACGTAACTGCGAATTATTTTTACAATGTTTTTATTAACTCTTTCTGCTATGTTAGCCTGTGGTCTATACGGAACCATTTTGATATGGCGTATATCAAGTCCATTGCATATGTTTTCAAATATTTGACTAATGAATTGTTTTCCGTTATCGCTAATGACTTTTATCGGTGCACCGTATTTTAAAATGTATCTGTGTAAGAATGCATCTGCGACTGTTTTGGCTGACGCGCGTTTAAGTGGAACAATTTCTATCCATTTTGAAAAATGATCTACTATTACTAAAAGAAAACGATTTTTATTTAACTCGCTCTGGGGGAAGGGACCAAGGAGATCTATGCCTAAAATTTCATTCGGAAATGTAGCGCGAATGCTATTTAAGTACCCGGCCGGGCTGTAATTAATATCATTTATTAACTGACATTGATTGCAGGACCTGACATACGCCGTTACTATTTTGTATAATTGCGGGAAATATACCGCCTCGCGTACCCTTTTTAAAGTCTTTCTGACCCCGAGGTGGCCCGCTGTTTTTTTTTCGTGCAACTCCCTCAAAATGCTTAATCGAAGCGAGGCTGGGATGACTGGCTTATACTCAAGATTTTCGTTCGTTGTTTTCGTATAGAATAATAAATTATCTATTATTTCATAGTTTTTTGCTCTATTTCTTATCGCATCGATATCTGTATGCTCAAAGCCTTCGGGGTCTTTCAAATAAGCATAGATATTTCCAAATTCAGGATCAGCTTTCAGTTCAGTAATAACCGTATCTCTAGAATCTAAAATTTTTGAAGTCAACACAGCGCATTTAAGTTCATTTCCTTCGTCGTCCAGTTTTATACGAGAAAGTGCGTCAGCTACATTGTTATCCTTACCCGGTTTATATTTTATTGTGATATTATATTCTTGGAGTTTTAAAGCCCATCTTATTAACCTGGGCGTTAGGTTTTTTTCCCGAGTAAAGTCTACCAACAGCCGCATGACCGAAAAGACTGTTACTGGCGATTTGCCGAAATAAACTCGAAATTTGTGTACAGCCATTAATACGGCTAATGTTTCTCTTTCTGTAGCTGTATAATTCCTTTGTGTTTGATTCAATGTTTTACTAAAAAATGCCAGCGGATGGTTATTTTGCATAAGAACCGCACCCACCGCATAGTCTGATGCATCTGCCGCAATTTCCAGGTTTTCGTCCCCCTCAGGGAATTTTAAAACAGGGGCATTAATAAGCGCTTCTTTTAATCTTTCAAAAGCCGTGTTAGCTTCCGCTGTCAACGTAAATTTACTCTTTTTGCTTTTGATTACTAAGAGTGGTTCAACAATATTAGCGAAATCTTTTATGAAAGATCGATAGTAAGAACATAGTCCAAGGAAAGACGAAAGTTTCTTGGCGGTGTTGGGCGGTGGGAAATTCTTAATAGCTTTTATTTTTGAATCTTGCGTTTCTATACCCTTTTGCGAAATTTTATAACCAAGATATTTAAGTTCTTTAGTTGCGAACTTGCATTTTGAGGCGTTAATTGTAAGACCGGCCTCTTTTAATAATTTAAAAACTTGTTCGAGATCACTAATGTGTTGTTCCAACGTACTACTCGTTATAATTATATCATCTAGATAAATTAAAGTTGATTTTCCTAGGACAGGCTTTAGAACAATGTCCATAGCTCTCTGGAATGTTAACGGGGCCCCACACAACCCAAAAGGCATGCGTAAAAATGCATAAGTGCCCGATTTTGTTATAAACGCGGTTTTATGTATATCTTCGGGTCTCATAGCTATTTGATAGTAGCCAGACGTTAAGTCCAAAGTAGACATATATCTCGTCGATTTGATCTGTCTAATGATCTCGTCTATAACCGGCAAAGGGTAAACTGGGAATTTAGTTATGCTATTTAGTTTTCTATAATCGATAGCAAACCTCCAAGCCCTTTTATCCGAAGGAGGAAACTCGTTCTTTTTCCTACATAGTACGACTGGACTCGCGTATTCACTATTTATGGGCGTTATTATTTTATTCTTTAACATCTCCTGAATATGTTCTTCGATGATTACGTCTTTTTGTTTGTCATAGCGGTAAGGTTTAGTCCTACAAGGTTTTTCGGCATTTAATTGAATCTTGTGAGTTACAATCTGACAGTTTCCCGGCTTTTCTGAAAACAAATGAGAAAAATTACTCACCACTTGCTGTATTGCTTTACTTTCCTGGTCATTCAAATGGCTAAGGTCCAATTCAGGTGTCTCCACCGGTTCCACCACCCTCTGGTCCATCTCCAGCACCACGGAACTATCTTGAAAATTTAATTTGGCCCTCGCGGCCCTTAAAAAGTCCATACCTAAAATAAGAGAGTGTTGGAGGTGTTTCACCACAAAAATTAATACTTTGAGATTTTCCTCTTTTACCTGTACGTTTAATGCTACTTTCCCGATGCAGTGACATGTTTTTCCTTGCGCCGCTATAATTTCCGTATTTCTGGTTTTAAAGAGTCGTATCCTATAAAAATTCTTTTTGAAGAACTTTTCACTCATGAAATTGCCTTCTGCCCCTGTATCGATGAGGGCTTCTACTGGTACATCGCCAACCAGGACTTGTATAATTGGTAGCTGTGAGTTTTTTACGATGACTGTATTTAGATGTCTATTTGAGGGTTTTTCTAAAACTTCCGGGGTCTGGACCCTCCCTTTGACAGGCTCCTCTAGTCGTTTAAAGCTTTCCTTTCAATCTGTGTCTTCTGGGTACGCGGATGCTTATTTTCAAATTTTCTTTTTGGGCCTTGCCCTTCAAGTTTCGATGCGTTAGCTTGATAGTTCTTTCCCCCATGTGAGCGATTTCCATTTCCTGTTTCCTCCTTCCTTCTGGTACTTTGAGAATATGTTTCCCCTCTCGCTCTTTCCGCGATTCTGCGATTTTGAAACTTCACCGCCAATTCGAAAAGTTCCTGCAATGTGGTTGGGTTTCTAATTTCAAAGTAGTCTTGGACAGCGGGTAACAATCTTGGTAATATTATTTCAATAATCTCCGCATCGGGTTTTTTCCCATACAACATATCCGTTAGCTTGATTTTTCGTAAAATAAAGTCCGTCAATTGTGCTGTATCCCGTTGATAGAAACTATATAGCTCGGCTTCCAGCCGTGCGCGATCTTTCACTATGCGGAAAGCCTTTACTAACGATTTTTTGAAATTTTCAAAAGTATACGTCGGGCTTCCAAATTCACCTAGAAAAAATTTGCCTATATTTTTCCACCATAGCGCGGCCTGTCCTCTTAGTGCTGATGTGGCGATAGCAACTTTTTGTCTTTCGGGCACAGGATAGAGCTGAAAGTGGTTTTCTATACCTTCTAAAAATACGGACACCGAATTTTTTCCGTCGAAATAGACGTTTGGCTTGATTGATGCTCTCAAAGTCTGGACCAGGTATCCAAATCCTTCTAACTGCGTTGTCATTTCTTGGTGTTGTCCAGCGGCTTCCATCCAGTTTTCGGCCATTTCAGTTCGATAAGTGTTCGGGCGCCAATATAACGTTGCGCGCCTCTAACTAGCACGCAACCAAGAGGTGACTGTGAAAGCTTGTATAAACCACAGAGTCTTATAAAGGGTTTAAGTCCCTTTTTATTCAACGTACTAATTTACAATTGCGTTCTCTTGACGCTTACAAACGGTGCCAACTCGGCAGTCAAAATAAAAATAAAAACCTGAAAAGAAATTAAAGACAATATTCTAACTACGAGGCTCTCTCAAATAACTAACTCACCGCGTTTTACAATACGGCTGCTAATTCAGCAGACTTGAAGCTCACTGGAACAATTGCAACTACTTCCCGCCAAGCACATAGGCCGCAACGCGGGGTTTTTCAAATCTCTATAACTACCTCCGCGCTCGCTAAGTGAATAACTCTCTCTCACCGAACTTGTTTCCTTCTATTTAAATCATACTACTTCCGCTGATAATTTGAATGCTTGCGCGTTCTACTCAAATTTACATATTCTGGCATTGGCAGTTCCAGGGGAAAGTAAGGATTGACAGGAAAGATAGTTTAAACTTAAAATAAATGTTAGTTAAAATAAATATAAACCCTTCAACTACTTTCAATTAACATAATAATAATAATAATAACCTGAAAGGTTTCAGATTTTAAATTACGTCCAAAGGGGCGATTTTTTAACGTTTTATGTGTTACCTTTATTTATTAAATATCACGTTCTTCGCACTTAAACTATAAAATTCAGTTCAACAGCAATATCGCAAAATAATTTTAAATTGAGCCTATCTTTAGAATTTCCGATACATAGTCTCACGCGTTGGATATAAAAATGCTTTGTCTGTACAACGTTGCCATTGCTCGCTTTGAAATTTCTGAATTTGTCACTCGAAGATTCGTTAAAGTTTTACAAAGTATGAAATTGATAATAAAACAACTTCCAAATTTCAAATATGGGCTTCCAAATGCACATATTCGCCGCAGGATTATGTCATTCAAAATTGGATGGCTCTATGTACCGTTATTTTATCACAGTGCGAGAACCATACATACATTTATGCAGATTCTTCATTATTTAATTTCTTCAAATATAATGCAGGGCGATAATATTGAATGGCTACAGTCTGAAAAGTGAAACGGACATTCAGAGTTATTCGACGCAAAATCGCAAAACGAAAACAATCGTCCCTCAGGGACAAATAAAATCCTTTCTTGCGCTTAGGCGGATTCTCTGAATCTTGCCTTTCGGCAACTCTTTAGTTTATCCTTCAAATTTAATAAGCCTGTTTCTGATTTACAAAATGAGCATTTTAAAAACAAAGCGTTGCCAGTGAGCGAAACAAAATACATATATTTTTTTATCAATGCTTTCTCGCAGGCAGTCAGTTCTCAGGACATTATCACTCGGCAGATTTACCCTTCAGATTTACTGAGTGTACTACTGATTAACGGATTAGTGATTTAAATTCAATAAATTCATATCTTAAAAATTTAAATCTTTATTTTATTATTTCTAATATCTGACATAAATTGAAATGTAGTATTTAATTTGCAGTGAATAAAATAATTACTCTGAGGGGTTGCACCTTTGTTATAACTAAAAAACATTTTCCGAACGTAAGTGAGATCACATTAATACATCCTTTAGATCATGGTTTCTTAAACTTTTTTCAGTCGCGACCCCTTTTTATCACTGAGATTTTTTCGCGACCTCCAAGACCCCATAATATTTACAAAAGTTTTGTGGGACCCCCATATAAGTATCGCGCAAATCCGACACACGCATGAGTGAAACTGTCAATTTTTTCACTTGTGCTGTCATATACTATTGCAGTTTTAGGTCATTAATTTTAGGACATAGAACAATGTGAAAATTTTAACTAAGTAACAGAGGAAATGACAGCGTCACGTGCAAAGCAAGGAAATTGGACGTTTATATTATAGAAAGAATGCGTCGAAGCGTTTTCGTTTTTTCCTTTGTCTGTATTATCTTATCCTTATCTATTTTCAGATACATTGCGTAAAAATATTTAATAATTGTAAAATTATTATAATAAGTTAAAGAAATATCAAAACGGCTAAAATTTTTGACGACTTCCTGCAGCAAGTCTCACAACCCACAGTTTAAGAAACCTTGCTTTAGGTCAAGGAGTTATTCAAAACTTATATAAATAAGATAATTAAATGCATAAAAAGTGGTAAAAATGATTTAATTTTGGAAAAGTTTTAGAGTCATTAGGTATTTTTTGAAAGCAGGAAGAACGAAAAATGAGCAATGCCCTCGAACCACGGACCTCTAGAATACGCGCCGAGTGTGCTGACCACTACACCACGAAGGCATGCTAAGAAGCCAGGAGAAATACCTTATATAAGCCCCGTTTTAAAGGGCGACTGGGCATTAGGGGACCCAATCGCCAAATCCTGATGGTGGAGAATCATCATCCACCACCTTTTAGTTCGGGCACCACTGTAGAGACATTAAGCTAATTTGAAACGGGAAGAAGTGAAAAATGAGCAATGCTATCTCCAGGACTCGAACCACTGATCTCTCGAATACGCGCCGAGCATGCTGACCTCTACACCACGAAGGCATGCTAAGAAGGCGGGAGAAATACCTTGTAAAGTTAAATGACGACATCTTAATTCAAAGTTATTCACGCCCAGCTCATATTACTCGGATCAGTTGTAGTCTTTTGCTAGCCTTCTTTGCTCGCGTGATTAAAAAGTTGCAGTATAAACTTTGTCTTGTGAATTTTATACTCTAATGACGGAAGTTTTTTTATGTTGATATTTTGTGAAATCCCGCAAGAAGCGTTGCCTTTATTCTGTTAATAACAGTAACCGTGCAAGCTGTTAAGTTGAAGTTCTAATAAGGGTTTTTTTAAACATACTTCTGAGTTCATAGTGATTTCTGTCATTTAAATACATTCAATTTTTAACCCTTGACATTATTTTCCTATTAGGGAAGTCTACTGAAGTTTTCATTTCATAGAATTTTAATTAAAAATTAAAAATTACTGGGGCAAAACGTTGCTCAAAACTTATTAATTAAAACCTTCCTAGAAAAATAGTCGACAAAAATCAAATCGCATTCAAAAGTATTAATACTATTTTGCTATGCATTTCTGATGTCTGTATGTAAATTCATATATTCTCGAAAACTGGGAAACTCCAAGCACACATATGACATTTAGAAATGAAAAACATCCATCATTTCGCTCTGTTTATAAATTTAAGTCATTTTCGCTCAGAACAAGTTCTATCAATCTATGGTACATGTACGACTAATGATATATTTTGGTGATATAATTTTTACACAAAATATTAAAATGGATGTAAAATGGCGCCCCTGTTATTAGATACTATGTTGCTGCCTTTGATAGTATATATTGTTGCATTTTTCTTTTCTTCTGACACCAGTTGTTGCGTTATTTTCTTCCTTCACGTTCGTACGGTGTTGTATGGATTTGGAGTGAATAACGACGACACTGGATGAAGTATCGAAACACACTTTATTTAGCCAATATTAATCAGGACAGCTCCAAAATCACGTTTTACAGTCGTCGAAGATCTACTATACACTCGCTGGAACAATCAGCGACACAGCCTTCCACACTGTCAGGCAATAACGGTGGAGACAGCTTCACTTCAAAGCACCCGAGTAGAGCTCCCAACTATGGTTGGTCGTTCTCGGAACTTCGCGTACTCTCGAGACTCTCCACGCGATGCACTCGACGATACACAAGATTATAGCCCTCGACTCAGCACAGTCTAAGACAAAACTCGACGATGCACTAAAAGACTCTCTCGATGCACTCGACGACCAACTCGGCGCTAGACTTCGAGACACTCGCTCAATGACTGACTCTCAGCTCGCTAGACGAGGCACGCACACACACACTAACTGCGGACCAGCAGGGTTTATATAGCTTTCGGCTTGTGTTCGAGAACATTCTGGGCTAAACCGGTAAGAATTCGTTCCAGAAGGTTCTCCATCCGTCCATGGGATATCGCCAATTTTGCCGCCAAATGGGCGATTTCTCGCCAAATGTAACAACCCTGCCTTTCTTTGCCATTTTATGGCAACCCTAAAACTGCTTTGCGGGGAAGCTATCTTACCGCGCCTTTACATTTCGTAACAACATATTTTTTATTCTTAGTTGCGTGGTACAGAATTTAAAAATTTAAGAAATCCCTGCCTTTGAAAGTTCTCATCAAAGCCATATGTCTAAGCGATAACCCAATAGAAATGTTGCCTTGACAAAATAGCTATTTATAAACACATGGACAATTTTTCACTGTTAATCTATTAATGGTCATTTTCAGAGGAAGTTTTCGCGTGGTGTTTTTCATTGCCTCATGAAACGTCCAGAAATAATAAAGTTTTTTCAAGCGAAAGTATTCGAAAAGTTAAATAATTATTGTTACGGATTTGGTATCTATTTAGTTTGCTATTTTTAACAGAAATGTTATTAAATTGTTTCATTTCCCCGTGCGCTGCTGCGCGCAACAAATTGGAAGAGAAATCTACGCCGGAAAAATGAAGAATACAGGAATACGCGCATTTAAAATTTAATAAATAGATATCTCGTACTCTTGCTTTTTCGTAAAAATCGAGAAAATACCAGAATATTCTCGTGAATTTAAAAAGCTTATATAAGCTGGAGGAAGACATCTCAATTTAGTTGCTGTTTGGATAACTGTTGTTGTTTACTGTAGCGAATTCGCGATGAAATCGGATTAGCTTTCTCTGTTTTTGAATTAAATTCTGCTGAACGTTTTAGTAGTTTAAAATATAACTACTGTGAGATATTGCAATATTGTACGAATAACTGAGAAAATTTACACATTTTGTTTTATTTGTCGTGATAATAATAAATTTTATTCACTTTTCATTAGACTTGCGCATTCAATTTATTACGAACCCGTACAGACCCAACAAGATTTATACCTAAATGGAAAAACTAAATTTATTTTTTAGTTATTAGCAACAAAACGAATCCTCTTTAATCCAGAACCGTCCACGGTACCTAAAATCCAGAATCGTCTACAGTTGATAAAATTCAGAACCGTCCACGGTTCATAAAACCCAGAATCGTTCACGGTTCCTAAAATCCAGAACCGTCCACGGTTCTGGAGGATTCTATCAAGATGCTCATATCAGAGAGATTATATCCAATACCAGTATAGATACATTTTGAATGATGTAGTCATCACTTTTAGAGGTAGTCTTCTTGGGTGGTATTTCACCATATTTTATAAAAGGTCAGGCAATAATACAAAATTTCAAATAAAATGTATTCTAAAAATTAAATAATACTCGTATGCAATTATTCGGATTCCTATTTCTAATCTTTTCTAGGCTATATTTTTTCATGAAAAACTACTAATACGTCTTTATAAAAGAGGTAAATTATTTAAAGCCTTTGTAAATACTTTAAATTTATACAGTTAGCTACGTAAGTTTAAAATTCCAATAACTTACAAAGAGGAAGATAATATAAATTTAAAAATACCTTAACGGCTATACCTATCTTTGTATTAATAATTTGAATGCTTATGTGTCCTTCCTACTTTTTGAGTAAAGATTTATTAATTAATACAAAAATAGGAAATAGAGAGGTAAAGAAATTTCTCATTTCTTCTTGTACTCACAAATCATTCCGCAAAAATTTACTCGAAGCTCTCATTAAAAACGCATGTCTGCAATGTCATCATGCAATGATTTGTAGGTGCTTTATTTTTCATCCACGATATTATAAATCAACGAGGTTTTTGTTTTTTTACCACGATACTTTATACTACAGTGTTTTAGAGCGGCGTTTCTCCTTCCTTTCTTTTCTACCACGATGTTTTGTACGACGACGTTTCCCCTTGTGTTATTTTCTCTGCAATATTTTCGACGGTATGTTTTTGCTATAACCTTAAAGAGAAGATACTAATTTATGAAAGAATAATACTTATAAGACAACCTGAGGAATGTTATTGAGTATTCATATTAACATAAACTGTTGACTAGTTTTTTTTTTTTTTTTTTTTCCCGCAAAAGTAATTTTTCCATCATTTTCTTTACACAATATTAACTTTTTTAAACGCAGCCTAATTTATCCACCCCCGGCTAATCATGAATTAATTGTACTTTTAGCTTTTCAAAGAAGTATAATAAACTCCACAGCTTTTTAAAGAAACTAGCCCGCAATAAATTTTTCATGTTCAATTTTCTGTTTCAGATACAGCTTAGAAACTGATTTGTTCAAAGCAAGTACATAACGTCTGATAACATTAGAGAGAATAGAAAATGGTATAAGCGCCTGTTAAAAAAATGGCGGGGCCGATAAACATTCGTCTGCGGAAGAGATCCCTTTACTTATCACAGGAATTGCTTCAGTTTGCAAACTAGGGAGTGTTTTCCCAATTTATGCTCCATAGCCAGACGGAGATGCAGCTCTGATCCTTCCCTCCCCCCTTTCCTTTCTCCGGCGCAAGATCAACAAAATGCGCGCGGCTCGATATTAAAATCGATAAGGCAGGTGCTGCTCTCGCATTGAATTTTGGGAAGGATCTGCATTTCCTTTCGTACGAAGACGATCCGAATCCCCGCGGGAGTGGCTCTGGGGGCGGAGGGAAATCTCCTTTCTCCGGCTATTTGGGAGAGCTGAATTCTCCTGGGTATCTGACAGAGGATGCTTGGGGCAAAAATCTGAAAAAGCACTAACTCAGCTGAAGCATCAGCAGTTGAATGGACTGTTCCAGTGACAGATATCTCTCAAATAAGGTCGTCTCCGGCTTTCCAAATGGTCTTCACACGTTGTTATAGGAGCTCTAAAACTATAAATTTTTTTTTTTTTTTTTTTTTTTTTTTCTCATGCCTAAACTTGTAACTTTTAAAACTACACCTATGTGTACATATAAAATTCTGAAAACTACAAGTTTCGTTTATTAAATTGAAGCGTCTCCAGTGTAATTGTGGCGTACGTAATTGCTGCGCCTTCTGGAAAACGATAAAACAAAAGTAAACAGTTTTATTAGTATTCTTCCGAACTCCGATAAAATTGCATTTTTATTTTGGCTTCTAATCCATTTTCAGTTCACCATTCAATTTTCTTAGTAAGAAGGCTAACATAGTTTTTTTTTTTTTTTTTTTTTTTTTTTTTCGTTATTGTTTTTACGTGTTAACTTTATTTATTAAATATGATTGAATACTGTAATTTCTTAAAAATAGTGAATATTTCTAATTAGAGATCTCATGATGTTAATACATATTTATTTAAATCAATTACATTAAAAAGTCTGAAAAAATTCATTCTTAAGAACTGCATACATTGCTTTTTAAATCTCTTCGATTATTACTCAGTAACCTTCCTGATTAAATGTGAAAGCATCTTTAAGCTTTACTGAACGGCAGCGCGCTGCGCGTGGAAGATAAAAGTATTTCATTTCCGGCCGCGACAATGCATTGCTTTCATACAGCTGAGTTCGTTAATTAAAATTGAAAGATCGTGCGCTGGAGATAAAAATGTTTTATTTCGAAGTATTCCAACTGCTCACTTTGAAATAATTTTTAAGTTTGTTAAAAAAATATTCATATTTACAAAATATGAAATAAATAATGAAATGAATTCGAAATTCAAAATTTAGGCTTTCAGGTGAATATGCTTAGATGATAGGCTACGTTTCTCAAAACTGAATGTGTCTAGGCCCCGTCGTTTTGCAATCATGCGAGGAACATCCATACATACATGCAAATTCTTCATTGTTTAATTTCTTTAAAAATAATAATATTTGGTGGCAACAATTTGAAAAGTGATTCGCCGTTTAGAGTGAGCCAATGCAATATCCCATTTCGACGCTAATAGCCTCTTTTGGATTAAAAAAAAAATTTTGTTGTTTTCTTACATTAAGAAGTTAGTATGTCTCACCTATGTACTTTAGTTACTAGTATGTCTTACAAAGGTGAGACATACTAGTTACTATACTAGTATGTCTCACCTTTTACCTTTCTATTTACTGCAGATACCCGTTACGTTTTAACATCTTAAAACGTAACGGGTATCTGCAGTAAATAGGAGCTAAAAATTGGGAATATTAAAAATTACTTCGCCCAAGTAATTTTTAGTTCCTTGTGCGAAATAAAGGAAGTAATGTTAGTTTTCATAGAACCATTAAAATCTAAATATCTGATGAATTAAGCTTTTTAAAATCTCCTATGGTTAATTTTGAGTCATGCTTCAATTTTTTTTAATGCTTCACTTAATGTTACACATTTAGCACATCCTCCTGCGGAATTTCGTAAGAAGCCTAGAAATAAGACTAAGCCAGTTTAAAATGCATAGTCTAATGTAAATTCGAAGCAAAAACCTCACCTTCCCTTTAATAACAAATTGCGTCAAATTTATTGATAAGGAAAGAACATTAACGTATTCCAGCTAAATATGACAAATTTAGCTGTTATTCACGTATTCCAGCTAAATGTGACAAATTTAATCTGAAATTGTTGTAATTATCTGTGTAATATAACACGAAAATCTACAGAGATGATGCTCTGCCGGAAAAAATTAGAATTTAGGGGCAAGAGTATTTATAAGTGAGTAAATGGCTATCTCGCTTATTTGGCGATATCTCGCCAAATGAGCGAGCTTTTGCTAGTTAGCGATTAACTGGCAATGGTTTTGTCGAGTAATTTTTTATGGCCAAACCTGGCGAGAAATCAATAAAAGTTGCCAAACTTGGCGATCATTTGGCGGCACTTTAGTCTAGTACATGTATTTCCGTAGTAGGTATTGTAATTTATGATTGCTTTAGGGAAAAAGAGATTTATAGAGTAAAGGCTCAAGTACAGCCGAAGACTTCTTTTAGATAGATCATCGACCAATTTCTTCACTTTTTGCTGTAGTTGTTATCTCAGTCGGAGTACTGAGATATCTCAGGGTGAGCTTCGTTTTTTAGATGCGCTTTGCATTGCGTTGTGCCTAACTTTCTCAGTAGTTTGAAGTCTTACTACTAATTGTACACTGTAGTACTGTAAACACATGTACGAACATTTCTGTGGACAGTTCCAGAACTCTGAAGTATTTCTTTTGAAGAAACAAATTTTATCAACCTATCATCGGAACTGTGTGCATTCAACCTATTACGAATCCGTACGCACGCAACACTATAATAGTTGTGGGGAAAATAAAATAGACGTTCAAAGTCAAATTAACATATTGTTGCAAAATAGCTGCGGTGAGATAGCTACCCCGCAGAGCGGGATTATGGTTGTCAGGAAGTGGCAAGAAAAGGGCAGGGTTGCCAGGTTTGGAGCGAAATCGTTCATTTGGCGATATTTGGCCTCAAAATTGGCTAAATATCATAGACGAAGCGAGAATATTCTAGAACGCATTCTTAGCGGTTTTCTCGGGAATATAGGTAGGTTAAAGCTACATATACCCTGTCTTTCCAGGGAGAGAGTAGTAATAGTGTAATGGTGTGTCTTGAATTCAGAGATTAGCTTAAGAGCGATCGGGAGCTGTAATTTAGTGCTTTCCCGTGGAGCTGCCTTCACCTTTATAGCCTGAAGGCTGTGTTGCTGATTGTTTAGCGTGTTTGCCGTATTTTATCGACGAGTATAAAAGTGTCTTTGGAAATGTCCTGTGTAATAGTGCTTACTGGTGAACAAATTGTGTTTCGTTTCTTCATAAAGTAATGTCATCAATTAATCGAAATCCACGAACTGTATAAACGCAACACTTTGAACTGCAAAGTAACACTCACCTAAATAATCTTTGAATTGAGCTGTAAACATTTGCGAAGCTAAAACCAATAAATCAATCATGTGATAGGAAGGCATAATATAGTAATCGATCAGTGATTGGTCAACTGTTCTTCTCTCAAACTCAAGAACTCTACTCTTTGCGTCCTAGTACGAGTTGATGAAAATAAAAGTGATAGAAAGACAAAATAATAAGATAAGAGTTAATTATCATATAACCTTATAAAGTATAGCAAAGACAAAATAGTAAGGTAACTGAGTTAATTATCACATAATATTATAAAGTATAGCAAAGACAATGGCTATCTCGCTTATAACTAAGATTAATAGCTAAGATAACTGAGTTAATTTTTATATATCATTTAAAGTATGGCAAAGACAAAATAATAAGATAACTGAGTTAATTATCATATAACATTATAAAATATAGCAAAGAAATTGTTTTTTCCGTTCTATGCAAAACAATTTTGATTTATCTAGTGATCTACGTTTAGGAACATTATCAGATACCGAAAAGATCGCGTAAATCAGTTTTTTTAAGAGAGCACGAGTTAAACAACGCTAAAACTGTGACAGCTTATGTTATTTAAATAGTAATTAGCTTAGAAACTGTATTTAATTTTATTATTATCTGTTTTATATTTAATCGTTTTAGATGATTAGTTTGGAATCCACTTTCAAATTTTGATTTTGACTTCTCCAGAAGAATTATTGGAACTCAAAGGTTTCTCGGAACCATAATCACTATAAATTCGGTTTGGAGACGGTCGAAACTACAATGACTATTTTCTCCCGAACTTCCAATTACTTAAGATTCGGGATTTCATGAATTAGATATTTTTTCGAGATTTTATGTTGTCTTTCGGGAACGTTAGAAAATGCGGAAAATTTATAAATGGAGGAGCAGAAGAAACTGCGAAACATTATAAAAGAAAAAGAGAGTTTATAAAAGAGAACAAGTAATATAAAAAAAAAATTTAACTCCTGCTTAGGTCAACAAAGAAAAATTTTATTTTAATTTCTTTTTAAAAACATTTTTTCGTTTCTAATTTATGAAGCTGATGGTGGTCTATAATTTCTCATTCTATTCATCTCTTGTAATACTTCATTATTTCAAGGAAATTTCCAGTGAGTTTCGAGTAGTTCAGTTCTTCAATTAATATTCCATCTAATGATTTCACACGACTCAAGGCGACATATGCTTGACCTGCTGCGAAGAGTTTTTCTTACTGCATAATCTACAGTGCTACCTTTAGTTCCGATAAACAGGAATCAATAAGCAGGAATTGACTTATGTAAAAAAAATATATTAATATGTAAAAAAAATATATTAACATCAAGTGCTATGCACTACAAATTTAAAAAAATGTATTTGAACTTGAGTGGATGAATAAAAGTATTTTCTTAACGATTGAAAATTTGAACAAAATATAGGAAGAGCTAATAGTAGGAATTTAAAAAAAAAATAAAAAAATAAAAAAAAAAAAAAAGAGAGGAAAAATAATGCAAAATGAAAATAGAAATGAAATGTTTTCTATTTTTTTATATTCAAGTTTTTAATCACAAGTAAAAAGTAACGGTACAACAAATTTTATCTAAAATGATAACCGAGGCGTTGTAGACCATTTTTACGATTTTTTATTCTTCAAACTATTATAGTAACAATGGCAATATTTAAAAATTTATCAATACCTATATTTACTCTAATTAGGCATTTTTACTATTGGTCACGTCACCGGTGCCCCGACGACGCTCTAGCCAAGTCGAGTGCCCAGTGACCCTCACGGCAGTCAACGTGTTAATTTTGATTTTTTAGGGAGCTTATCGTCTCAGAAAACTAATGTCGGTGCTTGCTTATGCTCTCAGATATACTGGTAGCTTTCTTACATAACCACGCTTTGATGGCCACGAATTTGTCTAACGATTACCAAGATTTCCACTTGAATCCAGCTTTTAATTTCCCTATTTCCTGATATTTATTGACTGCACGAAACAGCTCCCTGATCAAGCATGCAGAAACAGTCATGTTCTTGTTGTTACCAGTCTCACTTTTTTGCCACTGGTCAACACAAAGCCACTGCATTCGTTGTGGCAAGAAAGCAAATGCGCCTGTTGTTGCCAAGAGCAATGAGTACCTATAGTGCCTTGAGCACCATAGGTACTCAAGGCTCTCCCTGAAGCCGACTTTAGCTCAGTTCAGCAACCAGTTTTGGGAAAGAGTACTCGGGAAGGAAGGGTTCGAGGGTCTTCCACCTCTCTTTCCCTACCACCAACCTCTGGAGAGCACTTTTGGCTCGCCGCATATTTAGAGTGTCCCAATGTCGCACAGGCACTACACATTTACAAATATCCATACCTTCTCCGGGGATAGAACCCGAACTCTTCGGTACGGCAGAGTCACTAACCATTATCTCGGGCGTGCGGCAGAAATAATTTTTTTATCAATTTATTAAAAAATACGACGAAAAAACTAAGATTACTGTATAAACTTAATTTAGATTTTCTTAGAAAATTTAATTAGAAAGCGAGGGAAATACACTGGTGTGCAAAAATTAAGAACGAAGTCGAAATATTAGCATATCAGCTGAACGAAGAGGCAGAGCGGACAGAAAGACCAATCAGGAGATTAAGTAAGGTGATGTACGGTAGCACATGCGAAGATATGCACGTAGACGTAATGGAGGAGTATCTGAGTAGTATAAAGCATGTTGTCGATGTAAGATCAGTATTTCTGGCAAAGAGATTGCACGTCGTATAGCAGTTAAAATCACACCGAGTTGCTGCCTCAGCGAGAAATGGCGAATAATCAATCTGTTAGACGACATCTGGATGCTTTTACCCGAGGTCGAATCATTGGGAAGTTGGAGGAAGGCCGCAGTGTGACAAGTGTGGCTGCAGAGTTCGGAATTGCTCACAGCATCGTTTCACGACTTTGGAGACAATTTCAAACTACAGGAACAGCTATCCGGGGGTTTAGTAGTGGTCGTCCACGAGGAACCACACCCGCAGATGACCGGCATATTGCCTTACAGGCCAGAAGAAACAGGCGGCAGACAGCGGGAGAAATCGCTAGACACACGACACAGGCGACTGGACAACCGATATTGCGTTTTACCGTGGCCAGAAGACTGCACGGTGGTGGTCTGTTTGCACGACGCCCTGTACGGTGTGTACCTCTAACGCCTGCCCATCGGAGAAGGTGTTCTCTGGGGTGCCGGGAACACCGAAATTGGAGAGACAATGAATGGGGACGAGTACTCTTTACAGATGAGAGCAGATTCAGTCTGAGTAGCGATTCTCATCTGGAGAGAGCGGGGAAGCCGCAATCATCCCTCGAACATCATTGAAAGGGACAGGTATGGAGGTGGCGGTGTTCTCGTTTGGGGAGGCATCATGCTTGGTAGTCGTACAGACCTTCACATCTTCGACGCAGGTTCAGTCAATGGGACCCGTTATTGTAACAAGATTCTTCTTCCATATGTGCGTCTTTTGAGAGGCGCTATGGGTCCGCAGTTCCTTTTCATGGACGACAATGCACCATGTCATCGCACAGTAGCTGCCGAACAGCTCTTAGAGAGTGAGGATATTGAACGTATGGATTGGCCGGCACGATCTCCGGATCTCAATCCCATCGAGCATGTATGAGATTTTCTAGGCAGACGCTTGGCAGCTCGTACCTTACCACCAGTAACGATTCCGGAGCTTCGATTTGCGCTGCAAGACGAATGGGCAGCAATGCCTCAACAACTCATTGACACCCTCATCCTCAGCATGGGCAGACGCTGTGAAACCTGCTTAGCAGTCAGGGGAGATCATATCCCCTATTAAAGACTGGATGTTTCTTGCTGGACACCCATCACAGGGATGTTTCGGCCTTCAGCCGCATTGCGCTCCAGGCTACTTTTTCAATAAAGCTTCTTTTTATCTCTCTGATTTCTCTTTTAGTAAGTGTTGCTTACATTTCTCATGTCCTTATGTATTGGTTATCTTGAATACAGGCCAATTAAATGCATCATGCCACGTCAAGCTGTACTACCAATTGACGGGGACGTAACTCCCAGCTGCACAAATTTAACAGTGTTACTGACCTCTGACCTTACCTACGAGAGTAAAGTGGATACAGTTCACGAACATATCAAAAGCGGAGTACTTACGTATAGAGGTGGTAAGTACTGTCTGCCCACCAATCTTAGAGAGGACTTACTACAGGCGTTAGAAGCTCTGCGAAAGTTAGCCCTTGAGGGTCCAACCCCTATAGTCAAGCCACCAACAACCGAAGCAAGTACAAACACTTCAACAGTGCTGTGTTGTGATCTCGCACACGGCAGCAGTCCGAGCACAGTGCAACAGGACAACAGCATACACGAGGAGTCGCAGCAACGGCACGTACAGCAGCAGAAAACCTACGCGGCAGTTACAGCGAAGATAAAAAGTCAACACCGAGTGGCAGCGCCAAGTCACACGCTACTAATATATCCGAAGGAGGCCACCTGCTCTACGAGCCAGGAACTCAAAACTAAACTCAGCGAGGTGTTCCCACTGCCAAAGCTAGGAGTAAAGGTCGCGGCTATAAGAAACATACAAAAAGGAGGACTGGCAGTTGACTGCCACTCAGAGAACGATCTTAATAAGCTGCAAAGCTCACTGACAAGTGATAAAGGCCAAGAGTTAGTGAACATAAAAGTTCCGGCCACACGCCTACCAAGAATTGCCATACACGGAGTCTCAGTTGATATACAGGAGACAGAATTGGAACGTACTTTAGCATCAGAATTCAATGCCACCAAAGCGACAGCCAGAATCCTCTACAAACTCCGGGACAGATGGAACACTGTCAAGTGGGTCATTGAGTGTCAACCATCTATCTTCAAACGCCTCCTGCAGACCCCAAGACTTTACATTGGCTGGCGAGTCTATAGAATCTCGGAGTTTTTTAACACCAAGCGGTGTTATAAGTGTCAGGAATTTGGCCACGTCCAGAAAAACTGCAAAAATAGAAACTACTGCGCGTTCTGTACAGACGACCACGAAGTGCGAAACTACCGTGCACAACGACCTGCTTGCATTAACTGCGCGGACTACAACTACAGGACCGGCAGAAGCATCTCTTGTAACCACCCTGCCTACGATGTCAACTGCCCGTCGTACGGCAGGTACGTCGCTACAATCAGAAGAGGCACAAAATATGACTGAGCCGCAACCGCCTGATCAACAACTGACAGCATCGCGTACCCCAGGAGACTCTATAAAATGTATTCAAATAAACCTGCAGAAGGCAGAAGCCGCAACGGCGCATCTTGCACAGCACGCAGTAAACCATAAGCCAGATATACTCTTAATACAGGAGCCGTACTGCAGAACTGGAGAGGTGGCATGCCTACCAATTGCCTGGAAGATTTACCAGTGCAAAGCCGCAGCAAATGAACCTGCACCAAGAACTGCAATAGTTTGCTGCAACACAGCCTGGTCGCCTCTCATTATAAAGCAACAGCGAGACCACGTAGCAATACTATTAAGTTTTGCGAGGATGCAGTTAATTATCTCTTCAATTTACAGCCCCCCTCCAGATGACATTCAAGAGACTATTTCAAGCATTGAGGACATTAGCTTTAAGTACCCATCGATCCCGCACTTACTCGGTGGTGATTTCAATGCCCATAGTACCATATGGGGGTATCCCACCACCACCCCTAAAGGGCAACTGCTAGAAGATTTCCTGAATTCTAACGGCCTTCAAATTATCAATGCACCTCATGCACAGCCAACCTTTGATAATACCTACCATCAGGGCTGGCCGGATATCACTATCACTACCCAGGACATCGCCAACAATGTCCATGACTGGCAGGTGGCCGAAGACGAAAGTTGTTCGGACCACCGATATATTTACTTCAATATAGAAGGTGATACGAGCATTAGCATACTCAGGAGATTTAAGTTACCAAAGAATAGAATACAGGCACTCACAAGGGCCTTTTCGCAGGCGCTTCAACAAAAGGAGCAAGCGTTGGATTTATGCAATAATCAGAATGACCTTAATGACCATACAGAACAACTTCTAGACACCATTCGATGCATATGTGATCAATACCTCCCCACCAGGACTGCAAAACGACTACAGGGTATTGCGTGGTGGACGAAAGAACTGCGCCAACAACGGCAGAAGTGCAGGGCGTTAAGACGCCGTCTACGCTCTACGACAGACGAGGAAGCAAAGATTACAATCCTCGCAGCATTCAGAAAGGAAAGAGCAGCGTACAAGATTAACCTCCTAAAGGCGAAGATCGCCAGCTGGCGGAAGTTCTGTACGGAGAACTCAAATCCATATGGAATACTGCACAAACTAGCAACCTCCAAAGTCTTCAAGCCGGATCATCTGTACGCCAAGACCACAAATCCACCCTCCACCGGCAACATAGCAGAAGATACTGCTACCACATATCTGAATGCAGCCTTCAGGGAAGATAACCCAGAGGATGACACGCCACAACAAAGACTAACAAGAGACTGTCAAGACGTTCCAGATACCCCGGATGATATCCCTTTCGAAACGGAGGAGATTAAGCAAGTCTTCAAATATCTTCCGCTCAAGAAAGCGCCAGGCCCTGACGGACTGGACTATGCAATCATCAGGGTCGCATACACTGCCTGCCCAACATACTTCAAGGCCTTCTTTAATAAATTGCTAAGACAGCAGATATTTCCATCGGCCTTCAAAAAGGGCCAAGTCGTATTCTTTCTTAAAAAGAATAAATCACCAGAAGACCCCAGCTCCTACAGACCGATATGTTTATTGTCTGCGCTGGGGAAGGTTTACGAGAAACTTCTGGTGAATAGGCTAAAGTACCACCTTCACCGTACCAAATTCCTTAGCAATAACCAATATGGGTTCAGAACTGGCCTCTCTACAGTACACGCTCTAGATAAGATCAGAAGCCACATTAACGATAATAGAGCCAATAACCGGCACACGGCATTTATATCACTAGATCTTCAGAGTGCCTTTGACTCCCTCTGGTGGCCTGCAATCAAGCAGGCCCTCAGGGAGGCAAAGTGCCCAGGAATCTATATAACATCTTCAACGATTATCTGGACTCAAGAAGTCTCATAATCGCAAACAATAGTGGTGTCTATACAAAGAAGCAGGAGAGGGGTTGCCCACAAGGCTCTTGCGCGGGGCCCCTGCTTTGGATAATTACGTTCAATGCGCTACTGCAACTCAATTGGCCTGACCACACCAAAGTAGTGGCGTATGCCGATGATGCGGCACTACTAGTTACTGGCCGTACGCGAGACGAACTGGAGAGGAACGGCTCCGCCACTTGCTCCAAATTCTATGACACGTGCCAAAAGCTGAAACTCGTTATCTCAGCCCAGAAATCTACGGCCATGGTCATACCGCGTCCAGGTACAAACCCCACGAGACGACCTTGTATTAAGCTAATGGGCAGAAACTTGAAAATCACCAAAACGTTGAAATACCTTGGAGTCACGTGGGACCAAGGCTTGACCTGGCTACCACATCTACAAGAAGTCAAAGTCAGAACAGCTAACATTGCAAAGAAAGCCAGGCAGTTTCGGGGACAAAACTGGGGGCAGAACCCTTACATTCAAAAACTGCTCTACTTGACGGTTGCAGAAAGGATTGTACTCTATGCCTCAGCTATTTGGGCACTACTAATGAGCAGCCGTAAAATAAAAGCCCTGTCAGCAATTCAAAGACCTTTTGCTCTCAACATTAGCAAGGCATATAGAACAACCGCGACAAATGCAGCACTTGTGCTTACCGGGCTCACACCCCTTCCCATCAGGGCCAAGTTAGAAGCAATATATGAGCGGGTAATAAGATTAAAGGAGAATGCTGCACTCGACACCACAGTCTTCAGCACGCTGCAGTACGAAACACCAGGCAGCACACAGCACGTGCACCCAGCACATAAAAACTCGGGCATACACGTCAAAATAGCAAAGAGATCTACGCCGCGAATAGAGGATGTACCAGTCGCCTCGCAATTCTACACAGATGGCTCCAAACATGATAACGGAGTGGGTTGTGCTTATGCTTATTATGAGCATGGTACACTTCACAGTCAATGGAAAGGTCATCTTGCAGCTCACAATAGTATCTTCCAGGCGGAGGCCATAGCAATTGAAGCGGCAATACAGTACGCACATGACATACAACTTGCACGAACAGAAATATGCACAGACAGCATGTCAGTGCTGCAGGCATTAAAGAATCATCATCACACATCTCCCATAATCCTGCAAATCCAACAGACATTGCATAGCAACCAGCAATCTAACATCAAGCTAAAATGGGTAAGAGGCCACTCTGGGATCGCAGGCAATGAGATGGCAGATCAACTGGCCAATGAGGCAGCAATCAACAATAATGCACAGGCTGTCTCAGCACTAATCCCGCCGTCATTTTTAAAAAGACAACTAAGAGACATAGGGAATAAACAATGGCAACACGAATGGGAGAATGGAGATACCGGCAGAAGGACTTTCGAGTTCTACCCTGTAGTAGATAAAGAACGCTTACAGGCCATACCCCCTTTAGTAAACTATATCACGGGGCATGGCCCTTTTCCCACCTTCTTTTATAAGCGTGCTATTTCCATGACAGAAGCGTGTGTGGGGGGGGGGGAATTGGCTCCCCCGACCACTACGTGTTCAACTGTAGCCTCACGACGAGCCATCATCTACCATATCCCACTACGGATATAGTACCTTACAAGAGGTTCATCATCAAACACGCACCTGCGATAAGAAATATATGTAAAATTATACAGCAGCTGAGCGCTCTAGGGCAGGATGTCTGCCAACCAACATAGGAATAATAGCATACACAGCGCAATAATTCTATGTCTCTATTGTAACTTAGCAGGTGTTATGTCTAAAATTGTAAATATGTAAGTGAATAAGTAACTGTGTAATGTAAGTAATGTAAGTAATAGTGTAATGTAAGTAATTTAATCAATGAGTGTAATACGTCATACTATGTGTACTTTTAACATAACGTAATCGGTAATGTAGTCATTAGCGCGTGCCCCATGTGTATTATTTTAAGTAACGCATATATGATTATAAGGCAAAGTATGTGTGCCTATCTTGTTATATATCATAATGTCATTTAAGAAGTAATAGCAATAATGTAAACTATAAGTAATCCAGTTATAAAGTAACTTAGCAAGTTCGCAATACCATTAGCTTAACGTAGTATACAGTCAGGTTATAACTCTAATAAGTGTAGATTAATGTCATGCATTATGTATGTGTAGTCTAATGTCATGTGAAGTGTAAGTATGTATGTACTAATTCATGCAAGTATTATGTATAAGTTTAATGTCATGTCATATCATGTATGTAATGTTATGTTTCATGTATGCATTATGGCCTATGAACACCCAGGTCAACCATTAACATAAGAATCTGTACAGAACCAATGTCAAACTGGAATAGCCCTTGTATGGCCATGTAAACTTTTTCATGAAGGCTCAGTAACTCCCGGTGCGCCCTTGTGGGACCCCAGGGAGTTCTTGTATCTATATAGGGGAGGGCGTGGGACATATGCCTGTTTACCTCCGTTAAACACCAGGCGTCCCCGTCCTCCGTCACCTGTCACCTGTATTGGTTATCTTACGATATTAAATGTGTTGATTTGGAAAGCTTTTGTACTTAAATTATATTGAAAAAACCGTGTCGTCCTTAATTTTTGCACACCAGTGTATATAGGTATCATAAGACAGAGAGAGACCGAGATAGAGAAAATATACATGTAGACCATTCAAAATAAAAGTTTCAAAGAGGAAACATTAAATTCTGGAAAAAGTAGTTCATTCTGCAAAGGCGATTTACAACAATAATACATCATTCATCTTAAATATTATTGTTACAATGTTGCTCATAGCTAACATCGCACACAGTCGGCAACGCGGAGCTGTCGACATGCCATAAAATCGACACGGGCACTGGATGTACACAATCATACATCCAACATTAATTACAGACAAACGATTGTAATACGATGAGAAAGAAATTTCTTAAAGCTGTAACACTGAGTAATAGGATTAGTGCACATTTTTAACTACCACACTGTCTCATCAAGTATATGATCGGCATTGGCATACCATCAATATTGTGTAGAGCTGACACCGGCATGGAAACGACAGAGTGGGAAAGCTAGCAGCGTATAATCGGCATTAGTGTACCTCAGGCAAGGTTTAAAAATTAGCAACGACATACAGTGGCGTAGCAAGCATAACTGGCGCCCGGGGCAAAAAATCTTATTGGCCCCCCGCACAAAAAACTTTCAGTAATATAATTAATATAATGTATAGAATATATTCGTAATAAGAAAATAATGCAAATAATAATAAAATGCTCAAAAATATATTAAGAATAGTCACTACCTAACTACACTAGCCTTGGATTCGGAAATGCATCTGTGTCGGCGGAAAAAAATCAGACATACGACTATCTAGAATTGGTTAATAAGGTGTTATTTATTTTACATATTTATATAAAAAAGTACAATTTAAAAAGTACAATTTTAAAAGTACAAAAAAGTTTTTAAAAAGTACAATTTTTAAACAAAAGTTTAATATACGTTATAGATAAATAAATATGTGGCAACTTGCCTACTACAACTCAACTCTGCCAGTCTGGTAACCCATAGCAACCAAAAACAAAATAATATTTATTCTATTCAATTGTTATAATTATTTAACGATCTGTCTCAAAAAATTGTACTACCATAATTGGTGACCCGTATTTATTACGAATAGCAACCTTCAATGTTGCACGAATATGGAGTTTATATGTCAAAATTCTGAGCAGCAGTAAGTTATCCAGTGTGATGAGATGCAAGTAAGATATTTCACTTGTAATTTCAAGCGTTGTGCCGCATTCCGGTGAGTCAACATATTTCTGTCATAATTTCAGCGGATATACACTCACGTTTGTGAAAATTGCAACACCAAGAAGGAATCGTCATAATTGAATGCAATTTAATACACAGTTGAGTGGTAGTGGTACAAATAAATGATTAAATGTTCAAAGCAAACAAACAAGAGCAAGAGATCAGAATCAGTATTTTGTGTGGCCACCACGCGCCGCAATAAGTGCTGCTACACGACGTGGCATGGAGTCAAACAAAGTTTGAATGTCTGACTGAGGAAGAGCATTCCATATCGTTTGTACGCGTTTCCAAAGTTCGTCTGCAGACGCAACAGGACGAGGATCACGAGCAAGACGCCGACCAATGACATCCCACACATGTTCAATTGGCGACATATCCGGGGAACACGCAGGCCAAGGAAGAAGCTGTACCTGCTGCGCTGCAAAGAAGGATTTAACAATCCGAGCAGTATGAGGGCGGGCATTGTCCTGTTGAAATACAGCGCCTGGCAAGCTTTGAAGGAAGGGAACAGCTTCGGGCTGTAGAACTTCACGGATATACCGGTTGCTGTTCAGATTGCCCATAATTCGTAGCAATTGAGATCGTCTATGATATGCTATGGCGCCCCAGACCATAACTCCGGGTGTTCGTCCACTGTGGCGTTCGATAATGCACTCCGGAAGGTGGCGTTCACCGGCATAGCGTCTGACACGAATGCGGCCATCATGGTACCACAAATTAAAGCGGGATTCGTCAGAAAACACGACATGCTGCCAATCAGCACGCCAGTCTCTATGCTGATTGGCCCATTGTAGCCGCAGGCGCCGATGGTCGTGCGTTAGGGGGATCCTGTATAAAGGAGTCCGTGCGCGCAGTCCACACTGCAGCAGACGTCTACGAATTGATGAAGTACACAATGAAACACCTGTAGCTATTGACCACAGTGCTGCCAATTGTCTAGAGGAAGCTGTACGGTCCGTCCGCGCCATGCGGACCAGGTGTCTATCATCGCGAGTTGACGTCACATTTCGGGGTCCACTCCCGGATTACCGAGTTGTCCGACACTCGTCCGTCCACTGCTTCCAAACGCGCATCAGTGTGCTGCTTTTACGCTGCACACGAGAGGCTACTGCACGATACGACAATCCAGCTTCACGAAGGCCGATGATTCTCCCTCGTTCAAACTCTGTAAGTTGTTCAAATCTCGCTCTCTTTCGTCGACGAGGCATAAGTACAGATTGAGTTAACGTTTACCACTAGCAGATAACCACCGATAACCATACACGCCTCGCTACAGCCGTCTATTTATTCGGATCCATCAGCCGTTCAGCGGGCGCTGCTCAGCATACGCATGCGCTACGGATTTGCAATTCTAATCATTTGCATATCATGCGCTACTTTGCATTTCCTGAAAATTTCAGCTCACTCGCGTAAGTCCTTCATGGTGTTGCAATTTTCTCAAACGTGAGTGTATGTATCGTCTACTGCATCTGAGCCGCCAATTTCTCTGATTTCAAGTACCAAGAAACTGTATCACTACATACATATTCATTAATTTTCTATACATATTATTATTGTGCATATTCTATACATATTATTATTGTGCATATTTGATTGATCTAAAGTGGTTGAAAACGATGCTGCTTCGCAATTGGCGCGAGTGGCAGTGAAGCCACCGCCTTTTTGTCTCTGAGACCCATCGTTATGGTTCATTCAATTGGATGCGCAGTTTAAATTGAATCGCATTGCTGCCGACGAAACTCAATTTCATACAGCGATCGCCGCGTTAAAATCAGAGGTACTGCAATCAGCTCGTGAAATAATTTTGAATCCACAGCGACGGACAAATACAAATCTTTTTAAAAAAATTAATTTCTGTTTATGAAGAATCCGAGACAGTTAAAATCAAGCATCTATTGCACGATTTATAGTTATACTCATATCAATGAGGACTTCTGAATTGCTGTGTAAAATGTCAGACTTAGCGGCCGGTAACCTGACGGATAACATTCTTAAAACATTATGGATGAATAGACTCCCATCTAACATGCAAACCACTTTAGCGGCCAGTAACGTAAAAATCTTCGCGAAATCGCTGATAAAATTCCCGAGCGCAAATTCACGCAGTGCAGTCTCCTGGTCCAGGTATTGTGGCGTTACAGGATTAAATTGATGATTTATCCAAACAAGTTGCTCAGTTAGTAGCGATGCAAGCTGAACCTTTTCAGCGCAACGGCTCCACATCACGTGATCTAAGTACACGTCGTAACCCACTGAGGAAACGTCATGAAAGCCCTCCTCCGGGTATTTGTTTTTACCACCACAAATTTGGAAACAAATGCCGCCCACCGTGTTGTTATAACGACCAGGGAAACGATAAGGGCCGTTGCTCAAAGTCGTGAACGACAGCGGCCGGAATTTCGCACGCCTTTTCGACATCGAGAAGAATTCGGGCTTAAGGTTTCTTGTAGACACCGGGCCTGATGTTTCCGTCGTTCCACCACATTTTCACGAACAAAAGCGCCTTACCAAGTTACAACTTTATGTAGCAAATGGAACTCCTATTTAAACTTTTGGTGAACGCCTGATATCTGTTGATTTAGGATTGCGCCGCAACTTCCAATGGCCATTCACTATTGCTACTGTTTCAAGTCCTATTATTGGCGGTGACTTTTTACAAAAATTTTCTTTGCTTCTCGATCTTAAAAATCGCTGTTTCATAGATTCCGCAACCAACTTAACTTATCCGGGAGTAATTCTCAATAGTCAAGATTTGAGCATTAAACTGATTTCGAGTAACTCCCCATGGCATCAACTTCTCAGAGAATTCCCTACAATGACGCGCCCAGTTATGGGTATTTCCGAACCCAAGCACGATGACTACATTATATTGAAACTACCGGACCTCCAATTGCCGCTAAACCAAAACGCTTACCTCCGGACATACTGAAAGCTGCCAAAGAGGAATTTCAATACATGATGGAACAGGGAATTTGCCGTCCTTCAAAAAGTTCATGGGCCTGTCCGCTCCATCTAGTGCGGAAGCGCAATGGTAAGTGGCGATTATCGCCGGTTAAATGCAGCTACATACAATTCCGGATCGTTAGCCAGTCCCGCCCATTCAAGACTGTATGCAAGTTTTACATGGAAAAGCTATTTTTACAACCCTTGATCTTGAGCGGGCGTATCACCAAGTGCCCGTTAACCCAGCTGATATTCGCAAAACTGCAGTTATTACGCCTTTTGGACTATTTGAGTTTCCGGTCATGACTTTCGGCTTATGCAATGCTACTCAAACGTTCCAACGCTTCATGAATCAGGTGTTAAACGGCCTCAACTTTTGTGTACCTTATTTTGATGACGTCTTAATTACCTCCTCTTCAGAGCAAGAGCACCTATCACATTTGAGAACAGCGCGTTTTTGGCCAACCAAGAGTATCCTTTCTTGATCACGAAATTTCCGTTGATGGCGTTCGACCCCTTCCAGATAGAGTCGCCGCTATCCGCGATATGCCCGAACCATCTACAGTGAAGGATTTAAAAAGATTTCTTGATATGCTCAATTTTTATCGACGTTTCTTACCTTATGCAGCAACCATACAAGCACCTCTAAATTCTTTTTTTGGTTGGAAGCAAGAAAAACGATAAACGTGTTATAACCTGGACCACAGAATCTCGCGAAGCGTTCCAAAATGCAAAAATGATTTAATTTCGGCAACGAATTTGCAGTATCCTTCCGCACCTAAATCATTATCACTCTACGTTTATAAGGTATTTCTCCCGCTTTCCTAGCGTGCCTTCGTGGTGTAGTGGTTCTGCACGCTGGGCCGGTACTCCAGAGGTCCGCGGTTTAATTCCTCACGAAGGCAGTTGCTAATTTTTCGATCTCTCTTGCTTCCAAATAGCATTATGTCTCTACAGTGGCGCCCGAACTGAAAGGGGTGTTGGTTGAAGATTCTCCACACTCAGGATTTGGCGATTGGGTCCCCTTAAAACCCCAGTCGCCCTTTAAAAAGGGGAGTATATTACTGGAGTCTCTAAATTGAAAAATGAAGGCCCATACTGCTCGATCCCTAAAGATCCTTCAACTTCGGACCTCATGAAAGTAAAAAGTGCTATTAAATCTTCCCACATTCTGCCAACTCAGTTGAAGAAATCACTTATTCCGCCTATTACTAATTGCGCTAGACTTTATGCTCTTCCAAAAGTCCACAAAACCGGTATTCCTTTTCGACCAATTGTTTCCAACATAGGTACTGCTTCATATCCTTTGGCCAAATATTTAGTTTCCAGATTTTCTCCTCTACTTGATAACAATATTCACACTGTAAAAAATTCTCTTGAAGTCATTTATAAACTTAAAAATATTTCCCCACTTCGTTCCATTATGGTTTCATTTGATGTCAAATCATTGTTTACTAATGTTCCGGTCGAAAGAGCACTAAATTGTCTTAACTAGGCTTCGGGAATTTCACTTCACACATACTGAAATTAATGAGTTGGTTTCGCTTACTAAAGTTTCTCTAAGTCAAACCCACTTTGTTTTCCAAAATGCATATTTTCGTCAAGTTGAAGGATTGGCTATGGGTAATCCTCTCAGTCCGGTACTTGCTGACATTTATATGCACTATTTTGAGATGAAATTATTTGATAAATTATCTTTTCGTCTTTGGATTCGGTATGTTGACGACACTTTCGCACTTTTTGACGGTTATAAAGAGGATTTATCCGAGATTCTATCTATTATGAATTCAATTGATCCAGCCATCCAATTCACTCTTGAAATTGAATCCAACAATTCCCTCCCCTTCCTCGATATTCTTATAATCCGCAATGAAACCGATTTTAGCACCACTGTGTACCGTAAACCCTTTGCAGTTTGTTTACCACCCCATGCCAAGTCATGCCACCCTGTTAAGCAAAAAATGGCTTCTTTTTACTATTATGTTTTCCGCGCGCTAAAAGTTTGTTCCTCTGAATCTTTGCTTACCAATGAACTTAATTATTTGAGAGCAGTTGCGATTGACCGTGGATTTTCTCCCGTGATTATTGATAAAGCCGTCAAAAAATTTTCAGATTCCCATCAAAGAAGACATTCCACTGTTAGAAATATTATCAATGACCTTGTCGTGCTTCCATTTTATCCTTCTGTTAGCTATAAAATTGCACGGATTCTCCAGAAATTCAATTTTCAAGTCGGTTTCTCCCCTATTAATAAAATTCACCCTTCGATTCTAAAAGATTGCGTTTCTGTCTTGAATTCTTGGGGAATTTATAGTATATCATGTCAGTGTGGTTTAAGATATATTGACCAAACAAAAAGAGCGTTGAAGTTTCGTATCAAGGAACATGAATCTTATGTCAAAAAAGGGGAAATTAACAAGTCTTCAATAGCGTATCATAGCTGGACTTTTAACCATAATTTTGATTTTGGGTCTGCAAAAATCATCCAAAAGGCTTCTTCCATAGGCGAATTGGATTTTCTTGAGGCTTTTCACATTCACAAAGATTTAGAAAGTTTAGTTCATGATTTGAAGTCCAATCCAGTCCTTCCTAATGCCTTTAAAATTCTACTATCTTAATTCAATTATTTTTGCCGATAGATGGCGTTACCTCCTCGCACTTGGTACTACCAGAGGGTATAAAAATCCGTTCAGTGGTTGCTTTCCATTATTTGAAGTTCAGATTTTGAGCGTAATGTGCATTTGCCCTTCGCTCCCTACTTTAACTTCGCTAATATTTCTTTATGCTTGATCAGACAGCCTGGCTCAGTAAAAGTAGGCGGCCAGTGCAACTCTGATTAAAAATCTAGTTATAACCACGTGCAGTGCTGATAAGCACCACGTGTTTCTGTGATTCCTATTTTCTTCTTTCTATGTATTTCTTTCTCCTGATGAGGAGGGACCTTTAGCTGCCCTCGAAATCGATTGAGTGTTTCATTATACCTACGCTAAATATAAGGTTGTTTTTTACGATTTTGATTGAGTATATAAGGTATTTCTCCCGCTTCCTAGCATGCGTTCGTTGTGTAGTGGTTCTGCACGCTGGGCCGGTACTCCAGAGGTACGCGGCTCGATACCCGGCGAAGGCGTTTTATATTTTTCATCTCTTCTGCTTCCAAAAAATAACCTAATGTTTCTACACGTTGACGCATCAACAACAGGTACAGGAGCAGTTTTACAACAGAAAGATCAAGAATTATGGAGATCACTTTCATATTTTTCTATAAAACTCTCACCAGCACAAACCAGATACAGCACTTACGATCGCGAATTATTAGGAATTTATGAAGCTGTCAAATATTTTCGACATATGCTAGAGGGACGCGTTTTCATGATCTTCACAGATCACAAACCCTTAACCTATGCTTTTCAACAGCGTTCGGATAAAGCTTCTTCTCGTCAAATGAGACACCTAGACTTTATAGGGAAATTTTCAACAGATATCCGTTATATTGAGGGTTCGCAGAATATTGTTGCAGACACCTTGTCTCGTATTGAAGAACTAGCCGTTCCTTCGCCAATAAACTTTGCTGCCCTTGCGGATGAACAACACCGGGATTCAGAACTACAAACCCTCTTGAAAAGCAAATCTTCCACCAATCTCAACTTGCAACCTATGCAGCTGTCACCTGGAAAATCACTTTATTGGGATGTTCAGGATTCAAGATTTCGACCTTACGTTCCCTCCGGGTTTTGCCATGCCATTTTTAGTCAGTTACATCGTCTGTCACATCGTGGCATCAAGGAAACTCATACAGCAACGTTTCGTATGGCCTCGCATGCAAAAGGAAATAGCTAACTGGACACGTTCGTGCTTGCAGTGCCAAAGATCTAAAATTGTAAGACACACCACCAGCCAACTTAAAAATTTTAATTTGCCTTCATTTCGCTTCAATCACGTGCACCTCGACTTGGTCGGGCACTTATATTTATTAACAATAGTATAATACATGAATACAATTAATTACTATGTATACATTTTTCTTACCTTGAATGAAGTAAATTTATTATTTACTTCATCGAAGTCGATTCTTTCAAATTTTTCTCTTTCCACACTTAAAAATGCTAGATGACTTAGGGGATCTTGCCCCATCGTTGATTGTAAATATTAGAAAATTAATTTTAATTTGCTGAACGAACGTTCATAGTTAGCATTTGATAATGAAATAGTAAGTAGTATTTGAAGTGCGACTGTTAGGTTTGGAAAAAAACATTTTCTCTATAGATCTGTAGTGGAGTTTTAGGTTCCCTTTCTTTCCTACTGCGGAGTAACGTCATGCAGTCACATTCACTGCTCAAAACAATTAGGGGATATTGTGGGTTCGGTATGAAATAACCATATAATCGACAACCTTTTTAACCAAAGGAAATAGAAGAGATTATAAAGGAAACTTATAATGTTTACAAAGTTGGGAATATGCAAATGTAGTCTGTGACGTCGAAAACTATGCGTTTTAGATAAGGTGTAAGGAGCGACTTGCACTATTCCTTTTGTAATAGGAGATTAAAAACAATTGACATGCGTTGAATGCCTCATAGCAGTGAATATACGATGTCTCAGCAAGATAACTTGGTTGAATCGGTAGCCAGGAAGGCCACCAGTCGTTACAGGAGAGTCAAACGCAATCCATTGTAGCGGAAGAGTTAGGATTTTTCCAAAATGTCATTTCCAGATTATGGAATCGGATTTTGGAAGCTGGATATGTTTGAGAAATTCGGAACAAGGTAGTGTTATCATTTTAAAATAAAAAGCGGGAGATATTTGTGCATTTCGTTTAAAAAAATAAAAATATATCTCTATTTTGGAGAAATAAAGTGGTCCGAAAGAACGTTTTGGTTCATGTACTGCAAACATTTTATTACACATTTCATCAGACAAATCAAGAAAATAAATAATTAATTATATTACAATAGTTATTAATTTTAAATATATTTTCCAGAAATCGATCAAAATAAAAACTGAAATTTTACGGAAAATCTTGTTTGGAGACCATTTGGCGCCCCTCTACGAGCGGCGCTCGAGGCATCATGCACCCCTTGCCCCCCCCCTCGCTACGCCACTGACGACATATAATCAAGAAGATATAAATATTTGATTAAATTTTTACTTTTGGGGTACATGCAGAGGATTTGCTTACATTCATAGGATCGACACTGCTTAAAAAGTTCATCAAGCAATATATAAGAAAATATCGTATATTAAAGCAATTTCGTCAGCATCAGTATGCTTTAATTTGGCAGAAACTTCGCAGAAGAGAGAAGTTAATGTTTAGTTAATTCATCATTGCTTGATGCAGCATTATTGAATATGAAGAATTGACGACGAAGGTGAAAAATTTCTAGCTGGAAAAGCAGCATTTGATAAAACGTTATAAAGCATTTCTCCCGCCTTCTTGGCATGCCTTCGTGGTGTGGTGGTCTGCACACTGGGCCGGTATTCCAGAGGTCCGTGGTGCGATTTCCGGCGAAGGCGATTGCTCATTTTTCATCTTGCCTGCTTCCAAAAAATACCTAATGTCTCTACAACATGAATAAAAAATTTTGACTAGAATTGAACTTGTTATCAATCCAGTAATTCTTCTCGTGACCCTAAATATTTGATCATGAACAATCATTGGTGAATCCCAACTATTGTGAAGAATGGGATCACACAGAAACAATGCAAGTATAAACAGCACGAAATAAAATTAATCTAATAAACAAATGTTAGAGAGCAACGCCTTTCAGATTCACTTCCTATTCTATGCTATTCCAATGGCTATTATCTGCATAAAAAGTGCCATGAATAGCATGGAATTATTTGCCGTTTTGTTTGTTACTCTGACGACAAGCTTGCGGTGGATAGTTTGAAATCGAAATCGATAAAATTATTATATAGTATATAAGCGATTAATAAAAAAGTGTCATTGAGTCTATATTTCAAAAATTAAACTATTATTTATTGCAAACAAATCGAATTTCAGAGGGCAAAGGACCGCAAGTAGCTCGTCAGCCGCAGTTTGGCCATGCCTGGCATGAAGTTTCAGGTAGAAAGCAATTCCTGAGAGCGGCACATAATGATCGAAACCCCTTTATGAGCTATGGTGTCAATTGTATGCTAATAGATATGCTCTTGATCCTACATAGTGTTGATCCAGTGCCACCGGCCCATACATTAGAATATAAACTTAAACCGACATGTCTCCATCCCTTTGCCATAGTCAGTTTATGCACCCTTCCACGATCATGCATAACATTCCGACCTCTGGTGCCTCGTCATGGGATACGGACGCTTCTAACGATTAAAACTTCATTAATATCTCCAGGTAATAGAACTGTGCTCCCTTTATTATCCCGCCCCCGATGTACTTTACAACTTTCCCTGTCTAGTAAAAGCTTTGTTCGATGGTAGGTTGAAAAGAGAGATGCGAATTGGAGCTCCTTTATCGCGCAGTCTCATTAGCGCTTGTGTGCGCGGATGGAAGGTGGAGAAAGGAATTCATTTTTAACTGACGATAATAATCAGCAGATAATATCCCAGGCAGGAAATTTAATTACGTCTCCTCCTCCCTTCCTTTTTTCCGGCGTCTCTCAAAGGGAAGAAGAAATTCATTTGGCTGAGCTAATGGACTGCCAGGTGACGGTGGTTTCTACGGCAGTGATTTAAATATTGAGCCTCCTCTTAACTACAGTTTAAAAGAGAACAGTAGTTGATTAAATCTAAGTTGCGATAATAAGTGAGCGTTCGAACTTTTGAAAATGCAAAATGGTGTACCAATCTCAGAAGAATCTCCATAGTTACGATTTCCCACACAAAAAATACCCATACAGATTAACGCCTGTATTGATAAAAGCCTATATGAATAAAAGCTCACATGGGTGAAAGCTCATATACGTCACGCGTGAAAATTCTAAACTAGTTAGCTCGTAATATTAAATTAGCCAGCGAACTATCAAAAGACACGTAATACGGCCGAGTGTAGTAACAGCTTGTAGAGACGTAGTCCAAAGGCAAACGCGCGGTATTCAGGAATCCTAACTCTTTCTGGCGAAGTCACTGGAACTTGACTTAAATACTGTCCTCCTTCTCATTTGCCTTTAACGCGATTCTAAAAACTCATTCTGGTAGGGAGTTTTAAGTTAGGAGAGACAGGAAAGAGGCACAAACTTAAAATAACTATTATAAAATTAAAATATACCTTACAACTTTCTTATTTCCAAATTTGGTAGCACTGCGGAAATTAAAAACAGTACAGAAGCAAGTTCTCAAAATTCTCCTAAACTTTTATCCTAAAGTTTGCAAAATGTTACAAAAATTTGAAATACGAATTTGTTTTATATAAAATTGAGAGTAATGAAAAAATTATTTTCTCATGCGTGGCATATGTGATCTTTTATCTGTGCAGGCTTTTTTCTATAGGGCTTTTATCCATATGAATTTTTATTCGCGTAGATATTTTTATGTAGGCGATCGCGATTCTGGATTTGTGTGGGATTTTGGCTTTTGCATGTTACTCTGTGTTGATGTTTTTGTATAGGCAACCTTGGCTACAGAAATTTTTTGAGAGCTCTTATCTGTGTGGGTTTTTTTTCTACTTGGCCTGTTACTGATATGATCTTTTATCCGTGTTATTATTTTTCGTGTAGGCAATCATGACTGAAGGTTTTCCTTTGTGATCTATCATTAGGCTGCCATCAGGTATCAGACGTGGCAGAACAAATACATTGTGCCGTTAATATAAGAACTTCGGTTTAAGGATCACAAAGTGTAAATTCTTTCTAAAACATTGTAAGGAATCCCAACGCTCTTTCGCAGCCATAGCTAGCCTCCATAATGGACCAACGAACAACAAAATTAGTAGTCCCAAAATAAATGTAAACCCATGTCAAGTGAAAACGAGCAATAAGAGATTAAAATGCAGCCAATCAAAATCAGCCGAGTATTTCTTTCCTAAAATAGTCGCGAATATGAATTACAGTAGTGCCTAACATAACGAAATCCTAACACAGCGAAGTCGTTCATGGATAGAAAAATGTTGGTATTCTCGAAATAGCTGACGTACTGGATTGTATCTGTCCTGTATTACCTTTGGTTACGAAAACGACCCATGTGATTTGGCCGTGCATTATTTCCTCTTTGGCTCTGCTTCTGACAAGGTGGCACATGGCATTCTCGTAACACTCCAAAAGAAATTAGTAAAAGTGAGATCTGTTAATTTTCTAATTATGAACAGTGCCATCAAGATGAACATTTCTACCGTATAACTGTAACTGAGGAAGCTTCAATTTAGTACCTTCGTGTTCAAGGTTTATTTTTGGATGTAAATAGTCTACTAATACGTGGTAAGTGTGGTGATGAAGCGAGGAATGGGACTTTAAACCAACGTAGTCCCACCACTCTAAACCCACCTGCTAGTAAATCATCAGACAAATTTTATCGATCTTCTAAATGTGCTTCTCAGGAGACAGAATATCTATGGGTCATGTACGGAATATGAGGGGAACAATACCCGTAAATGCGTTCTGTAACCTTGCTAAATTGCGATCTGTTAACAATGAGAACAAATTTTGGCCATGTTGAGAGACATCGGGGCAGTATTTGTGTGAATGAAAGATAGGGGGGTATCAGTGTTGTTTTATATCTGATTAACAACAGTAAAATCATGACTATTGACAAATGTTTAACGAAACTGCTTCAACTGACAGATGGCAAATAGACTCACCTGAACGACTTACTCAATTTGTATGAAGTATCATAAGGGATATAATAGATTCAGGACTATATGTGCATACTTCTGGTAATGTTGTGTAATTGAGCATAATAATTTGGTAGCGTAATAAAAGTAAGTATGCTATATTTTCATTTTATTTGTTTATATACTGCTGGTTTTCGTGGGGTTTAGTACGGTAATGTTGCCAGTTTTTTCGGTTCTGATCATGTTTTATGCGCGATAGATCACCTGTTACGAGAATACGAAATGTCTGACACCGTCGTGCAACACACACTTCTGCTGCATAACAAGTTTAGGTATGCAATCTGGCAATAGAAGACAGAGAAGAAAATAAGTAGATGTTTCGCTGAGAGAGAGCAAAAGTTTCGTATTTTGAAGGCTGTGTAAAACAAAATTGCCAGTTTGAAACTCATTGAGAAGTCTGTTGTAAACTTTAAGGCAGCTTGGTCCAACACGCGGGCCGGCCTTCTTATTCATTTTGTTGGCACTTGCCCTTCTTACTGGAAAAAAAATGTTCGTTAAACATTTAGAAAAACAAAAGGCCCTTCTTTACTGCTTTAAATAACAATAAACAGAATAAATTGTATTTTTGAAAAACAAGCAGTGTAAAACAGTCGGTAGGATGCGAAATAGCTAGCGAAACATATGCTGCAGAGAATACAAAAAAGCAAATTTAGCGCGGAACTGCTGACATTGGCAAAGCTGTCCATCAGATAACAATTTCTTTCTTTCTTAACGATGGCAGCACCTTACAATCTTCATTTCTCCTATAACGGCCACCCCGATAATAAGGCGGTAGCAAATTTGAATTAATCTGATTTATCGGGCAAGGGCGATTTTAACAGCTCTTTTGAAATATTGCCTTTATTGGCACTTGAGGGCTAGAATTGTGGCGTGGTAACGATTGTGAGACCGGACATATGCAGGCGAAAAAGGAAAAGGAGTTCATTTGTTACCAGGAGAAAACGTGCAGCAGCGCTGTTCAGCTAGCAGTCAATCTTGAACGATATATCTTTGTGAAAGTCAGTTCGGAGTATGCAGGGTTACATGTGACGTGATTCACTGCTCCAATGGAGAAGATCGCGCAGAGAAAGCTGTTGGCGGTTTGGGGATCCCAGTGCAGTCTTGCGAGTGAAGTTGAGAATTGTCATGTGACTTCGATGACCTAAAATGGCAGAACTAAAGAAACGACGTGTTAAAAATGAAAAACAGCAGTTTCAGTTCAGTGGCAGGAAAGTTACTTTTTTGTTGAATATAGTGGAAAACCACATTACATCTGCTCTCAAGTCTTAAGCGTTTCAAAGGAGTATAATGTGAGTAGACATTATACCAGCAATGTGTAAATCAAAATACGACCAATACCAGGGAAGTGCCAAAAGTGGTGTGTTTAATGACTTGAAACTAAACTAACTAGACCGAAGAATATCTTTCAGCATTCGTAAAACACTGCTGGTTTGAAGGCATCTTATGAAGTATACTTAGAGCTGCTAAAAGTAAAAATTCGTTTAGGGATGGTGAGTTTATTAAAATATGTGCTATGAAAATGGCGTCTTCATTTGGACTTAATAAGAAAGCTAGAAATTTTGAAACAGTGTCTTTGTCCCATCAGACAGTAAGTAGAGGAATTAATGATATGAGTAGTAAAGTTTCAGATACTCTCAAGAGCATTTTGGGAAAATGTCTAGCTCTGGATGTCAACACAGATATAGTTGGCACCAGCCAGCTCCTTATCTTTGTCAAAACAGTAAATGAAGAACTGTTCACGAAAAACTGTTGGAATTAAAATCATTAGAAACTAGCACCAAAAATATTGATATATTCAAACGCACTGGATAATGCCCTTTCTGAGTATGGAGGTTTCGGGAAGTGCTTTGCCATTGCAACCAGATGGAGCTAAAGCAATGGTTGGTCATAGAACTGAGTTCATAGGGCTGTGTAAAGAAAAAGGAATAGATTGTTTGTTTTCCCACTACATTATCCACCAAGAGGCTCTCTGTGGAAAACTTATAAGGCTCAGTGAGACAATGAAAGCTGTTGTAAATAATAGCGGGACCGGAAAGTAATGTCGCTTTCTTACATTAAATTCAAACGAATATATTTTTAACAAGTTTTTATTTTTAATCAATAATATAATCACCCTCGTTATCAACAGCCTTTTGCCATCTAATGTGCAGATTTTCAATCCCGGACCGATAAAAATCAATTGGTTTTTGAGTAAAATATCTCGAGAGGACATTTTGGACATCATCCAAATTTTAAAATTTTTAGTCACTAAGAAAATATTGTAGGGATACGAATAAATGGAAATCCAATGCTGCGATATCGGCCGAGTATGGTGGGTGAGTATGGCAGTACATCCCACCCCAATTCATTAAATTTTGTGTTCGTCTTGCACAGTGCGGTCTTGCATTGTCGTGTTGCAGAATGACTCCTTTTCTATTGACAATTGATATTTTTCGATTAAAGATTCGCTCACTCCATCCAATTGTTCACAATAAAGGTCTGCATTAACAGTTTGTTCAGGTTTCAGCAATTCGAAATGAATAATTCTGCGAATACTCCATCCAACAACCAGGAGCGCCTTTTCGGGATGTAAACCCTTTGTAACCCCTATTAAAACTGCCTTTTGAGTTTTGGATTATCATATAGGACTTATTTTTTTGTCTCCACTTGTAGGGTTTATATTTATTTTAACTAACATTTATTTTAAGTTTAAACTATCTTTCCTGTCAAGCCTTACTTTTCTCTGGAACTGCCAATGCCAGAATATGTAAATTTGAGTAGAACGCGCAAGGATTCAAATTATCAGCGGAAGTATTCTGATTTAAATAGAAGGAAACAAGTTCGGTGTGAGAGATTCTCTTACTTAGCGAGCGAGGAGGTAGTTAGCGAGAATTGAAGAACCCCGCGTTGCAGCCTATGTGCTTGGCGGGAAGTAGTGGTCATCGTTCCAGTGAGCTTCAAGTCTGCTGAATTAGCAGCGGTATTGTAAAACGCGGTGAGTTAGTTATTTTAGAGAGCCTCGTAGTTAGAATCTTGTCTTTATTTTCTTTTCAGGTTATTATTCTTATTTTGACTGCCAAGTTGGCACAGTTTGTAAGCGTCAAGAGGACGCAATTGTAATTTATTACGTTGAATAAAAAGGGACTTAAACCCTTTACAAGACTCTGTGGTTTATACAAGATTTCACAGTCACCCTCGGTTGCGTGCAAGTTAGAGGCGAGCAACGTTATATTGGCGCCCGAACACTTATCGAACTGAAATGGCCGAAAATTGGATGGAAGCCGCTGGACAACACCAAGAAATGACAACTCAGTTAGAAGGATTTGGATACCTGGTCCAGACTTTGTGAGCATCAATCAAGCCAAACGTCCATTTCGACGGAAAAAATTCGGTGGCGGTATTTCTCGACGGTTTAGAAAACCACTTTCAGCTCTACCCTGTGCCTGAAAGACAAAAAGTTGCCATCGCCACATCAGCACTAAGAGGACAGGCCGCGCTATGGTGGAAAAACATAGGAAAATTTCTACTAGGTGAATTTGGAAGCCCGACGTATACATTTGAAAATTTCAAAAAATCGTTAGTAAAGGCCTTCCCCATAGTGAAAGATCGCGCACGGCTGGAAGCCGAGCTATATAGTTTCTATCAACGGGATACAGCAGATTTGACGGACTTTATTTTACGAAAAATCAAGCTAACGGATATGCTGTATGGGAAAAAAACCCGATGCGGAGATTATTGAAATAATATTACCAAGATTGTTACCCGCTGTCCAAGACTACTTTGAAATTAGAAACCCAAACACATTGCAGGAACTTTTCGAATTGGCGGTGAAGTTTCAAAATCGCAAAATAGCGGAAAACGCGAGAGGGGAAACATATTCTCAACATACCCGAAGAAAGGAGGAAACCAGAAATGGAAATCGCTCATATGGGGGAAAGAACTATCAAGCTAACGCATCGAAACTCGAAGGTCAAGGCCCAAAAAGAAAATTTGAAAATAAGCATCCGCGTACCCAGAAGACACAGATTGAAAGGAAAGCTTTAAACGACTAGAGGGGCCTGTGAAAGGGAGGGTCCAGACCCCGGAAATTTTAAAAAAACCCTCAAATAGACATTTAAATACAGTCATCGTAAAAAACTCACAGCTGCCAATTATACAAGTCCTGGTTGGAGATGTACCAGTAGAAGCCCTCATCGATACAGGAGCAGAAGGAAAATTCATGAGTGAAAAGTTCTTCAAAAAGAATTTTTATAGGATACGACTCTTTAAAACCAGAAATACGGAAATTATAGCGGCGCAAGGAAAAACATGTCACTGCATCGGGAAAATATCATTAAACGTACAGGTAAAAGAGGAAAATCTCAAAGTATTAATTTTTGTGGTGAAACACCTCCAACACTCTCTTATTTTAGGTATGGACTTTTTAAGGGCCGCGAGGGCCAAATTGAATTTTCAAGATAGTTCCGTGGTGCTGGAGATGGACCAGAGGGTGGTGGAACCTGTGGAGACACCTGAATTGGACCTTAGCCATTTGAATGACCAGGAAAGTAAAGCAATACAGCAAGTGGTGAGTAATTTTTCTCGTTTGTTTTCAGAAAAACCAGGAAACTGTCAAATCGTGACTCACAAGATTCAATTAAATGCCGAAAAACCTTGTAGGACTAAACCGTATCGCTATGATAAACAAAAAGACTTAATCATCGAAGAACATATTCAGGAGATGTTAAAGAATAAAATAATAACGCCCATAAATAGTGAGTACGCGAGTCCAGTCGTACTATGTAGGAAAAAGAACGAGTTTCCTCCTTCGGATAAAAGGGCTTGGAGGTTTGCTATCGATTATAGAAAACTAAATAGTATCACTAAATTTCCAGTTTACCCTTTGCCGGTTATAGACGAGATCATTAGACAGATCAAATCGACAAGATATATGTCTACTTTGGACTTAACGTCTGGCTACTATCAAATAGCTATGAGACCCGAAGATATACATAAAACCGCGTTTATAACAAAATCGGGCACTTATGCATTTTTACGCATGCCCTTTGGGTTGTGTGGGGCCCCATCAACATTCCAGAGAGCTATGGACATTGTTCTAAAGCCTGTCCTAGGAAAATCAACTTTAATTTATCTAGATGATATAATTATAACGAGTACTACGTTGGAACAACACATTAATGACCTCGAACAAGTTTTTAAATTATTAAAAGAGGCCGGTCTTACAATTAACGCCTCAAAATGCAAGTTCGCAACTAAAGAACTTAAATATCTCGGTTATAAAATTTCGCAAAAGGGTATAGAAACGCAAGATTCAAAAATAAAAGCTATTAAGAATTTCCCACCGCCCAACACCGCCAAGAAACTTTCGTCTTTCCTTGGATTATGTTCTTACTATCGATCTTTCATAAAAGATTTCGCTAATATTGTTGAACCACTCTTAGTAATCAAAAGAAAAAAGAGTAAATTTACGTGGACAGCGGAAGCTAACACAGCTTTTGAAAGATTAAAAGAAGCGCTTATTAATGCCCCTGTTTTAAAATTCCCTGAGGGGGACGAAAACCTGGAAATTGCGGCAGATGCGTCAGACTATGCGGTGGGTGCGGTTCTTATGCAAAATAACCATCCGCTGGCATTTTTTAGTAAAACATTGAATCAGACACAAAGGAATTATACAGCTACAGAAAGAGAAACATTAGCCGTATTAATGGCTGTACACAAATTTCGAGTTTATTTCGGCAAATCGCCAGTAACAGTCTTTTCGGTCATGCGGCTGTTGGTAGACTTTACTCGGGAAAAAAACCTAACGCCCAGGTTAATAAGATGGGCTTTAAAACTCCAAGAATATAATATCACAATAAAATATAAACCGGGTAAGGATAACAATGTAGCTGACGCACTTTCTCGTATAAAACTGGACGACGAAGGAAATGAACTTAAATGCGCTGTGTTGACTTCAAAAATTTTAGATTCTAGAGATACGGTTATTACTGAACTGAAAGCTGATCCTGAATTTGGAAATATCTATGCTTATTTGAAAGACCCCGAAAGCTTTGAGCACACAGATGTCGATGCGATAAGAAATAGAGCAAAAAACTCTGAAATAATAGATAATTTATTATTCTATACGAAAACAACAAACGAAAATCTTGAGTATAAGCCAGTCATCCCAGCCTCGCTTCGATTAAGCATTTTGAGGGAGTTGTACGAAAAAAAAACAGCGGGCCACCTCGGGGTCAGAAAGACTATAAAAAGGGTACGCGAGGCGGTATATTTCCCGCAATTATACAAAATAGTAACGGCGTATGTCAGGTCCTGCAATCAATGTCAGTTAATAAATGATATTAATTACAGCCCGGCCGGGTACTTAAATAGCATTCGCGCTACATTTCCGAATGAAATTTTAGGAATAGATCTCCTTGGTCCCTTCCCCCAGAGCGAGTTAAATAAAAATCGTTTTCTTTTAGTAATAGTAGATCATTTTTCAAAATGGATAGAAATTGTTCCTCTTAAACGCGCGTCAGCCAAAACAGTCGCAGATGCATTCTTACACAGATACATTTTAAAATACGGTGCACCGATAAAAGTCATTAGCGATAACGGAAAACAATTCATTAGTCAAATATTTGAAAACATATGCAATGGACTTGGCATACGCCATATCAAAATGGTTCCGTATAGACCACAGGCTAACATAGCAGAAAGAGTTAATAAAAACATAGTAAAAATAATTCGCAGTTACGTGAGCACACATCACAAGCGCTGGGATGGCTACATAAATGAATTAGCTTATGCTTTAAGAACGGCACATCATGATACTACGGGAAAAACTCCAGCAGAATTATTTTTAGGCAGAAAGTTAATTACGCCTTTAGATAAATTATTCTTTGTGCAACAAAGAGAGCAGGAGTTTAAACAACAAGATGTGCAAAAGTTGATTGATCAGGCGCTTAAAACCTCGGATACGGCAAGAAATAGACAAAAGTTATATTATGATAGAAAACGCCGTGAAGCAGATTTTAAAGTTGGGGATAAAGTATTGAAGCGGAAATTTTCTTTATCAAGTGCCCCAGACAATTTTATGGCAAAGCTAGCTCCAAAGTTTGAAGGCCCCTATGTAATTCAGGAAATCAAAGGGGTAGTATTATATCTTAAGAACGACAGAGGGGAAATCTGTAAAGCAAGTCCCGACCAGGTGAAAAAATACTATAATCCAAATGATTTTGAAATCCTTAAAAGTTTCTTGCAGGACTCAAGTCTAAACGAAATAGAAGGGCCAGAGACTGCAACAACTATTCCACCACCCAAGAAACGGAGAACTGAAGAGAGACCTAGCACTTCTACAACCCGGACGTCGGTATCAAAAAGAAAAAATGATTTTCAAACTCCGGCGTTTAAGAAAAGCAAAAATACAGATGAACCGGGTAAAGAAACCGTGGTAAAGACGAAAACACCACCTACAAAGGATGGCAGGGGAATTCTAACAAATCATGGTGGTTAGGGGAAGTGTTGTAAGACTAAAACACGAATATTCCCGTTTGACACCACACACGGTGGAGAGCCAGGGTAAAGTTAAATTAATGCTTGAAAAATTGAATGAATGTGAAGTAAGCAATAACTAAGAAAAACGAATCGTTAAAAACGAAAATTTATTGTGTCAAGAAAGTGTAAATTATAATGTATGTAGAAAGATACTGATACTTATTCCTTCCAGATGCTGGAAGGAAAGACCAAGATTGATTGATCAAGTCCAGGAAAAGTTGCTGTAAGAAGAAAGCTTTGTAACGAGTAACAGAATTTTAATACTATATAATTGTTACATAAGATTTTTTTTTTTGTGTAAACGAGGTTCTCGCCAGTTAGTTCAGAATTAGATAAACTTAAAACAGGTCGTTTGTAGGACCTGCTTCCAAGTTTTCCAAATTCTGGCAGCGGCAAATGTAGGGTTTATATTTATTTTAACTAACATTTATTTTAAGTTTAAACTATCTTTCCTGTCAAGCCTTACTTTCCCCTGGAACTGCCAATGCCAGAATATGTAAATTTGAGTAGAACGCGCAAGGATTCAAATTATCAGCGGAAGTATTCTGATTTAAATAGAAGGAAACAAGTTCGGTGTGAGAGATTCTCTTACTTAGCGAGCGCGGAGGTAGTTAGCGAGAATTGAAGAACCCCGCGTTGCGGCCTATGTGCTTGGCGGGAAGTAGTGGTCATCGTTCCAGTGAGCTTCAAGTCTGCTGAATTAGCAGCGGTATTGTAAAACGCGGTGAGTTAGTTATTTTAGAGAGCCTCGTAGTTAGAATCTTGTCTTTATTTTCTTTTCAGGTTATTATTTTTATTTTGACTGCCAAGTTGGCACAGTTTGTAAGCGTCAAGAGGACGCAATTGTAATTTATTACGTTGAATAAAAGGGACTTAAACCCTTTACAAGACTCTGTGGTTTATACAAGATTTCACAGTCACCCTTGGTTGCGTGCAAGTTAGAGGCGCGCAACGTTATACACTAATCAAACGATCAAAAATGGTTCTGTATGGTGCCGTTGAAGCAATACGTTGCATGTGATGGGTAGGTTGGTTTTGTTCTTTTCGGACAGATTATGGGGGACTCAAACACATGCTTTGCTTATTTTTCCATTCTGCTTTAAATGTTCTTGGATGGTCGACCAAGGTTGGTTAAGAGTGTTTGACATGGATTTGCTTTCACTTTTGCCCTTAGCATGCTGTTGTGGACCTGCGCAGAAACGACATTACTTTCCGGTCCCCCTATTATTGTAAATTTAATGAGACCAAGCCCAGAGCCACAAAGCATTTATTTCATTTGTGCACAATTTTGATGCTGAGTATGGTGACCTTTCATTGTATTGTCAAATGCGCTGGCTAAGTGTTGCAAAATGTCTGCAACAGTTTTTTTGGCTTGAGAAATGAAATTCTTGCTTTCCTCAAAAGAGAAAACATTGGGCATGAGTATCAAGAAAAACTGGAAGAAATCCGGTTTTAAAATAATTTTGCTTTTCTGACAGATTTAACATCCCATCTAAATGCTTTAAAATCGAAACTACAAATCAGAAAACAAAATATATCCCAGTTTTATGGGCTTATTGAAGGCTTTTGCAAAAATCTTAATGTAATGCAAATTACACTGAAGGCAAATAATTTGTCAGCAGCTAAAAGAAGAAAATGACACATTTTAGTATGTTTCATGAAATAATTACTGATATCAAGAAAGAGTTCCAGGTCAGAATCCAAGATTTTGACTCCCTAAAAACAAAACTTTCATTGTTAAACAACCCCATGGAAGACGCTAGGGAAAAACGTAATATACAACAGTATTAATGCCAGAAGTCGACATAAATAGTTATTCATGGTGCATGATACATTAAAATAAGATGAATATTGATAAAAGAGGGATTCGCAAGGGAACTAAGATGTCGCAAATGATGAATTTCCGTTATTTTCTTCTAAAGAATAAAATGATGGATGAAATATCATTTTCTGGTGGAATTTCTCGTTTATTATTATTTTTTTTCAGTCCACCCAGAAGAAGTTTTGTCTCACACGTATTATCTAACATTTTGACAAATGGAAATTTGTGGTCTTCAGGCAGATCCATTCTACCAGGCTAAAAAATATGATGTCACTGAACATTTCTGGAAACTGATTTCTAAAGAACATTTTCCCAAACTGCACAAATTCTCTTTGCAAATGTTATCGCTATTTGGCAGACCACATGTGTGTGAAAGTGCTTTTTCTGCTCTCAAACAAATTAAATCAAAAAAGAATAATCGCATTGAAAGTGCCTCACTGAAATCGAGCCTGAGACTTAACCTTACTGAAATTACCTTGGAAATTGATAAACTTCTATCTAAAAGCAGTGCCAATCATCACATTCATTTCTAGACTGTAAAATAAAGTGATATATTAAAGTAGTGATTTATATGTAATTCATTTTCTTTCTTTGATGTCTCTGATCCTCACTTGCCTATACTAACGATTAATTGGGTAAGTAACGCTTCGACCCCACAGCTTTAAGAGATGAGAAATTTGTGCATTCTTTTTTCTTCTTTTCTCTTTCTCTTCTGCGATGATTTTCCTTATATATAGATAACTGCGACTGAAATGTAATTGTTCTATCATTGAGAAGAATTTAATCAAGAACCTCAGGGGCGACGATAGACATAACAAACACGGTCTCGCATTGCCAACTGTAAGAGAATATCCTCACTCATTCTTGACACACGTTCAATATGGAATTGAAATTGCTTTCTTATTCTGCTTAAATATCGCATAATACAAAAAGGCGTCTCAAAATAAACAAATGCTACAGCGAAAGGAACAGGCTAGTTAAAACATTTTCTAAATACAAAGTCATCGGAAAGGAATTTTTTGTAGGTTTATAATCTAAATAATAACTCTAAAAATCTTCAAAAAAGGATTACCAAATAAGAGAGAGAGAATTTTAATAATTTTAATGTAATTTTCCGCAAAGCAATCACGCTTGGAGTTAAGCGATTTCTGTGTTATTGTTTTTAAATAATATTCTCTTCCAAATGAAGGTTATAAATAAAACTACTTAATAATTAAACACAGAGTTGATTAATTTTAGTGCTATCTCAGGCAGTAGGCGTTCGTAAATTGCACGTAAAATATACGTTCAATTTACGAATGGTCCTTTGTATAAAAAACGTAAAACTTGAATGTAAAACATCACAAACTTACTTAAATCTGCCTAATATTTATTTTTTTACAAGCCTATATTTTACGCAGAAATGTGCGTAAATTTTCCCTGTTTTTTATTGTGCATACAGGTATAATTTTGGTAAAAATTCAGGTAAATCTCCTGTACCTTTTACTGCGTATAAACTGCATTTTTGGCAAAACATTGCGTGAATCAACTCTTTTCTTACTGAATCTACTGCTGTGGTTATACGTGTATTTTTCGTGAAATCTACGTATATTTTCACATACGTAAATTTATTTAGTATATTTCTATTTTTAATTACAGATAGTATTTGCAAATGTAAAAAAACCGTTTTAAATAAATTTGATTCTCATATGTCGGTGCTTTTAGTTACATAGCGGTAAAATGGAATAAATGTATACCAGACACTATTAAACTTAATAGTATTTAAAATACGCCATCCTCACATGTAAAACACGATAATATCTTCAGGTTTTTTTTTATTCGTATAACTTTGGTAAGAATAAAGTGCAAAAAATACCATACCCTTATTTCACCAAAATTATACCTTTTTTATTTTAATAATACGTATATTGCGTATTCAGATGATGTACAAAGAGATAAGTATTCAAAGGGAAGCTTTAGATTGTTTAATCAGAGCATATTCCACTTCCTAAAGGCCTCGTTACTAGTTATAATTCTTCGATAGAAGTCTATCTTCAACGTTGCGTTGTTCTAGCCAATAGCGCTCGTCACGCCGGTATAGGCTTGAGCCAATGCATTATTTATTTCTGCGTAGCATTTGGCTAACTTACTTTAGTTTTACTTTGAATTCATTACTTTTGAGTTAAGTCATAAATGCTGGCTGGTTTGCAAGAACAACAAGTGCCTTCTGTTAAATTATTTTGAACTTTGACTAAAAGAGTCTTTTACACCCTTCTTAAGCTGTCTTTCATCTTAGAAATAGAGATAAGTCGCTTAAAGTCTATTCAATGATTTGCCACAAGTTACACTTAGTCGCAGTCACAGTTCATACAAGTATATTTTACAATTAATCAATGGCTTGTAATTCTAATGTTGTACAAATATTATTGACGAATATGACTGATTAAAGTGCTACAGGCTGCCACAGCACTTGAAGCAGATGGTCAATGGAACGCAAAATGGCGCGGATTCGCCATTATATGTACTTCAAACTTCAGACGACGCGTAACATGGAACAACAGAATACTAATTCAATACATATTTTAGTTAATTTTTTATTATTGCGATATAAGTTAGGCAAACAAATGTAATAAGGACAAGGTGCACATGCAGGTACAGATGTAAAGATGAAATCTGTACAAATATTTATACATTACAAATCACGAGGCAAAACAAATTACAAATTAAGTTAATAAAACTGTGCATAAGCACATGTTGTGTTCATATTGTGCAAATACCAATGGAAAGTTACACATATCCATATTATGTACTAACAGGAATTACAAATATATTAAATTATAGTGAAGGAATTGCATTAACATAAGTAATATCATGTTAGGTACTAAATGAATTAAATAAATACGATAAAATCTATGTGTAGATTGGTTTACGGAACATATATTATTGCATATAATATCTGATTGTATATATATTTATGGTGCAGTGCTCCTTGGTAAGGAAAAAAGTAATAAAAATGTATGTACGTATTGAACTCAGTATGAAATTTTAGTACAAATAAAACCAAGTGAGGTATATCCTTAGAACAAAACTGAAGAATTAGGCTTAGATAATAACATTTTAACTGTGAGTAAATATTCAGAAAATACAAGCTGAATTAATCATAATAATAAACATTATTAAAGCAGCCGGGATCCGGCTTCACATATACCACCGCTCAAATAGAAGACTGCCTTATTCTCCGCATGTTTTTGGCGCATGACACTGCACCTGCAGCAGACATTCGAGGTTCTGTTGATATCAGAGTGACACAGCAAACTGTAACAAATCGATTATTTAAAAAGGGACAATTTTGAGCTACACATCCTGTCAATAACTCCAAATCCTAGCCATCTGCGACTTTTGTGATGCCAGCTCATTGGAAGGCGGCGTGAAGCTCGATTTTGTTCTCAGATGAAAAACCGTTTCTGTCTTAGTGTCTAATAATTTTGTGCATCTTTCAAATCAGATAATGGTGGTTCAGTTATCAGGATCAATGTTCCGTCTTACCTTCTTCGGGAACATGCAAGGACCTGTCTCGGAACAGAGAGCTTACTAAATATAAGTAAGCTATGTTCAAAACTGTGGGAAGTAGACAGGATACACAAGAAGGGTATACAAAACCCTTTATTTTTTCTCTATTTACAATAGCTTCCGTACTTCGGAATACACAGACCCGCTACTTGGGGTCTAACGTAAAAATATAAAAATAGAACTAAACTCTAATTTAACTTTAAAATAATAAACGTGGAAGATTTGCCTTATATTAACAGGAAGCCGTATGTAGTACAGAGAACTGTGAACACTACAATACGTTTAAAATTTATCAAGAGGATTAAAACCTCTGGCCTGGAAGGCAACCAGCAACTGCGTAAAACTTCTAAGGTAAGCGGCCTGCTTCGACTCACTGCTTCCTCTCTCTCGCTTGGCAAAAAGCCACAACTTAAATACTTGGCGTTCGCCAGACAAACTTTGCATAAATACATTAACGCTTATAATTCTGGCCAGAAGTAGAAAATAAGAAGTGATAGTAAAGATTAAAAATAAAATAAACGTTAGTAAAACTTAAGATCCTTACATACTTCCCGCCAGAGTTAATTAGTTTGAAACTGAGGTCTAAAACGACCTTGTTGAAAACTTTTAGCTCTAGAATCTAACGCGAGGCCAATCTTTTACAAACATTTTTCGCTAGAAACTAGAAATTTAAAAGAAAGAAATTTGTTTTTACAATAGCAGCTCCCAGGACACACAATTTTTTTCATCTGTACTGCATCTAAACAGGAGCTTTTATTCAAATCTGGTTTCTTCCAGAGATCTGGAAGGAAAACTAGTTTAATGAAATGTTACAAAATGAAATGGCAAGTAACATGTATAATTATATTTCTCTTAACATTCTTATTTCATTCATGACTATTTTAATTATCTCTCCCTGTGCTCTCTGACATGTGTTGTAAAAGAACACCAAACACGAATGTGTTTCTGTCTACGTGTTCAACACTTCCTCCTACAATCAAAACACTAACGTGTTAAAATTCAACATACCAAGACCTTGTAACACACCCTAATTTCAACTCTAAACCCTGAGGTACTATTCTAAAAGTGGCTAACTCTGAAGTGTAGCGTCAGAGAGCCTAACTACATCATTCAACCTTTAACACATATTCACCATGATTTAGTCTTTTTACAGTCACACGAATAAAAAAATTTTAACATTCACTTTTACCATATCACGGTATTTCTTAACATTTAAAATAACAGTTCACATTGTATATAAGAACATATTAACATGCCGTTAATTTTACACATTTGAAAACATACATTAGTAGTACATTGTTAACTTCTATTCTTTTCAAAGCAAGTGCCAATTCTTTCTACATTGAAATACTACATTTCAAAAAGTCTTTCAGACTAAAACTTCTTTCTTGCTAGAATGTTTTAAATAAAATTTATGCAATAACATTTTACAATATTTAAGTCTTTACACAACGCTATTATACATCAACTTTAGTTTTGCGCGCGAGTAATTGAAAAACATAATACCAAAATCGGTAACAACTCATTTCTCGCCCTTTTGGCGATAAAGGTAGACCTCGCATGAGGTAAAACTTCTTGAAATCTGCCACTTGCAGTAAGAATGAAAGATTAACTTAAGTTTGCAAAGTAACATAAAATTTTACTTATCTTTGTGATATTCGGACATTCTTTTCTGGGCCCAGTCCTTAAAGGTAGTGCAGATAGTTGTTTGATTTATCCTCCTTCTTGTACGGGCTCGCCCTTCAGTGCCTTCCTCTAGAAGCTTCCTTTTTTCACCAGTTCGGTCACCCTTGAATACCTTCTTTTTCGCTTCTGCCTGTGGTCTTGGTCGTTTGATGGCAGCTGGTCTTGGCGGAACCGGGAAACTTCTTTCGTGTTCCTGCTTGGACCTCGTTGCTGGCCGTTCGAATTTTCCTTGTAACTTTTCCTCCGCCGCTGATGGCCCTTCCGCAGTTCGGCGACATTTGCTGCGGAGAGTCCTGTCGGATGAGTAGATCTTCCGTTTTAGAGCCGGGTTATAGTTGCCGTCATTTCTCCTGGTTCTCTTTGCATACGTCGTCCTTCTCCCTTCTTCATTCTGGGGGTGGTGTTCGCGAGCTCTCTTTTCTGGACGGTGGAACGGCTTCTTTTTCTTGTTACCTTCACTTTTCCCGCGGGGAAACTTTCTTTTCACTTGCTCCTGCCTCTTAATGGCTTGCCCTTGTACTTGTAGTTGTTCCACCTCTGGAGCTTGTGCCTGCTGTGTCTGCCGTGCCGGATCCTGCAAAAGATCTGAAAATATTTGCATTTTATTACGATCATAGTAGGGTTTGATTTGATCAATGTTTGCGGAGCAGGTTTCACCATTTCTGGCTTTTAACACTACTACAGCGTGAGTTATTTTTTCTATAACATATGGTCCTTCAAATCGTGGAAAAAAATTTGGCAGTTTTATCTTCTGGTGCTGAAGAAAGTGAATGCTTAATTTTTAAAACTTCATCTCCTACTTTATAAGTTACTCCCCGTCGTTTCAAGTCATAATATAATTTTTGTTTTCTCTGTGCTACTTCAGTATTCTTCTTTGCTTCCTTAATTAGTTTTTCTATATCACCCATTTTAAATTCTGGGGCTCTTTGTTGCACATAAAATAATTTATCTAACGGCGTTATAATCTTTCTGCCTAGAAATAACTCAGCAGGAGTTTTGCCCGTTGTATCATGTTTTGCGGTCCTAAGGGCGAAAGCAAATTCATTGACATAGTTATCCCAGCTTTTATGAAAATTTTTAACATAACTACGGATAATTTTCACTATATTTCTATTGACCCGTTCCGCTATATTTGATTGCGGCCGATACGGGACCATTTTTAAATGACGTATGCCCAGTTTTTGGCACATGTCTTCAAATATATTACTTACAAATTGAGGACCATTATCCGATATAACTTTTAGGGGCGCCCCGTATTTTAAAATATATTTATTTAAAATAGAATCAGTAACTAATTTCGCGGAGGCTCGTTTTAAGGGAACAATTTCGGTCCATTTACTAAAATGATCAACCATAACAAGGAGATAGCGACTTTTATTTAACTGACTTTTTGGGAAAGGGCCCAATAAATCGATGCCAATTATTTCATTTTGATATTCGGATTTAATACTATTTAGAAACCCGGCCGGGCGGAAATTAATATAATTAACTGCTTGACATGTTGGGCAGGACTGGACATACGCCCTTGTTAGCTTTTGCAGTTCAGGAAAATAGACTGCCTCGCGTACGCGTTGGATAGTTTTCCGAATACCAGCATGAGAAGCTAAAGGGCTGTCATGGAGCTCCTGCAGGATATTTAATCTAAGACTAGCTGGGATAACAGGTCGAAATTCGTTGTGGGAATTTGTAGTTTTTGTATAGAATAATAGACCATCTTTTAGTTCGTAATGGGCCGCCCTATTTCTTATCGCCACAATATCTTGGTGGCTAAAATTTTCAGGATCCTTTAAATACTCATAAATGCTTCCAAACTCAGGATCCTTACCCAGTTCGGTTATTACAGTTTCTGGGGAATTTATTGTACACGCTGTCAGCATTGCCACCTTTACAGTATTACCTTGTTCATCTATTTTAATTCTTGATAGGGCATCTGCCACGATATTTTCCTTTCCGGGGGTATGCTTGATTACCAGATTATATTCTTGTAGCTTGAGTGCCCATCTTATTAACCTTGGGGATAAGTTTTTCCCTGAGTACAATCTAGTTAACGCCGCATGATCAGAGTACACTGTTATCGGCGCCTTTCCAAAATAGACTCGGAACTTTTGCACTGCTAACAGAACTGCAAGTGCCTCTCTCTCGGTCGCGGAATAGTTTCTTTGTGTTTGATTTAAAGTTCGGCTAAAAAATGCCACGGGCTGCTGATTTTTCGAAAGTACCGCTCCTACCGCATAATCCGAAGCATCCGCTGAAATTTCTAAATTCTCATCCTTTTCAGGAAATTTCAACACAGGGGCTTGCGTTAATGCTTGTTTTAATTTTTCGAAAGCACTATTGGCTTCGGCCGTCCACGAGAATCTTGCCTTTTTCCTTTTTAATTTTAACAATGGCTCAGCGATAGCTGCAAAATCTTTTATAAAGGACCTATAATATGAACAAAGTCCTAGAAAAGAAGAGAGCTTCTTTGCCGTGTCGGATACTTTTGTACAGCGATTATTTTTGATTCGTCTGTCTCTATTCCTTTCTGAGATATCTTGAAACCTAAATATTTTAATTCAGGGGCTGCAAATTTGCACTTTTCGACATTAACTTTTAGACCGGCCTCATTTAATAAAGAAAACACCTGTCTTAAATCCTGTACATGTTGGTCGAGATTATCACTAGTAATAATGATATCGTCTAAATAGATAAATGTGGACTTTCCAAGAACAGGTCTTAACACAATGTCCATACATCGCTGAAATGTTGCCGGGGCCCCTGAAAGGCCAAACGGCATACGCAAAAATGCATAAGTGCCAGACTTGGTTATAAAAGCAGTCTTAGGCACGTCCTCAGGCCTAACCCCTATTTGAAAATAACCAGTCGTTAAGTCTAAAGTCGTCATATATTTGGTGGATGTTATGTTCCTTAAAATTTCTTTAATAATAGGTAACGGATATACCGGATATTTAGTTATGGAGTTTAATTTACGGTAATCAATCGCGAATCTCCACCTTTTTGGATGTGTCAAAGGATAGTCATTATTTCTCTTACATAAAACCACCGGGCTAGCATAACTACTTGAGATGGGCGTTATGTTCTTTTTACGTAGCATATCGGTGATATGCCATTCTATAATTTTTTCCTTATTCTTATCATACCGGTATGCTTTATGGCGAACTGGCATTGAATCTCCGGTGTCAATACTATGGTTAGTAACCTGAGTAAATCCTGGAATATCACTAAATAACGAAGCAAATTCACTTACCACTTGTCGGATTATTCCTTGCTCGTCATTAGGCAGGTGGTCAAGATTTAACATCGGCGGTTCAGCCTTTTCTGCACGAACTGGTTTCATTGTCAGCTTAAGGGACGCTTCATTAAAATCCAGCGTTGCTTGTGCTTCTGAAAGAAAATCTATTCCTAAGATTATATGTGCTTGCAGATTCTTTACTATAAAAAACATCACCTTTACTTGTTCGTCCTTGATACGGATATACAGCGGTACTTTACCTATACACTTACATTTTTCTCCTTGCGCCGCTAACACTGTCGTATTATCCGAATTATATATGCGGTATTTGCGAAAATACTTCCTAAAAAATTCTTCTGCCACACAGGAACACTGCGCGCCTGTATCCAGGAGTGCGGTGGCTGGGATATTATTCACCAACACTTCAATCTTCGGAAGAGTCAAATTTTTCACCATTACTGTATTTAACTTGAAGGAAGAGGGGCTTTCTTGGCCTTCGGATTTCCGCACCCTCCCGTCAGCAGAAATCCGTTTTAGTTTAAATTATTTTTCATTTCCGTGCTTTCCTTCTTTTCCCACTGGCCTTGAGATTTTTTTCCTGGATTGCTATTGAACTGTCGACGTTCGCCGGCTGTTTTTGAATGCTCGGGTTTCCTTGCCCACTGATTTGCTTTGCTTCTGTAGCCGTGTGCTTGAGTTTGCTGTAGTCTTGGCGCACCAAATTGGTTTCGCTGTTGATATTGGCGTCTTCCTTCGACGTCCGCCGTTCTTCTACTTTCAAACTGGATTGCTAGCTCAAATAACTTTTCCAGTGTAGTCGGATTTCTTAATTCAATAAAGTCTTGCACTTGGGGCAGTAACCTCGGCAAAATCACTTGAATTATCTCAGGATCCGGACGGTTTCCATACAAGAGTTTGAAGACGTGAATTTTTCTTAAAATAAAGCTTGAGAGGTTTTCGATTCTTTGTTGATATATACTAAAAAGTTCCGTTTCTAATTTCGCACGATCCCTTACAACACGGAAGGCTTTTACTAGGGCAGTCTTGAAATTCTCGTAAGTATAGGTGGGACTTCCTGCTTGACCCAAGAGACTTCTGCCTATACATTTGAACCAGTTAAGCGCTTGGCCCCTCAAAGCGCTGGTAGCTAAGGTAACTTTTTGAAATTCGTGCACGGAGTAGAGCATGAAGTGGTCATCCAATTTTTCCAAAAAACTGGTTACCGGTGAGTTTCCATTAAATGTTGCTTCTGGTTTCATCGAAGCGCGCATGGTCTGGACGATGTAACCGAATCCTTCCAGAGCGGCAGCTGGCATTTCTGGATTCTGAGCCGTTTCTGCAGGCAGCACAGGTTCTTCTTGAAACTCGGCCATGGTTATTCTTCTTCGTTGGGCGCCACTATCAGGATCAATGTTCCGTCTTACCTTCTTCGGGAACATGCAAGGACCTGACTCGGAACAGAGAGCTTACTAAATCTATGTTCAAAACTGTGGGAAGTAGACAGGATACACAAGAAGGGTATACAAAACCCTTTATTTTTTCTCTATTTACAATAGCTTCCGTACTTCGGAATACACAGACCCGCTACTTGGGGTCTAACGTAAAAATATAAAAATAGAACTAAACTCTAATTTAACATTAAAATAATAAACGTGGAAGATTTGCCTTATATTAACAGGAAGCCGTATGTAGTACAGAGAACTGTGAACACTACAATACGTTTAAAATTTATCAAGAGGATTAAAACCTCTGGCCTGGAAGGCAACCAGCAACTGCGTAAAACTTCTAAGGTAAGCGGCCTGCTTCGACTCACTGCTTCCTCTCTCTCGCTTGGCAAAAAGCCACAACTTAAATACTTGGCGTTCGCCAGACAAACTTTGCATAAATACATTAACGCTTATAATTCTGGCCGGAAGTAGAAAATAAGAAGTGATAGTAAAGATTAAAAATAAAATAAACGTTAGTAAAACTTAAGATCCTTACACAGTGAGTTCACTAATTTTAACACTTTTACATTTTTAACAATATTTTATTTACTATATACAGAGCGTATTCTTAGGCCGCCGCCTTCCACATGAACAAACTTTATTCTCTTACAACTAAGCGAGCAACAGCGCCCTCTAGCCTTTTTCTTCAAATTACACAGCACTCCCCACCTGAACTTGGTGGAGAGTTCATTTTTCAATAATACATTCTAGAATATTAAATTAATATTTCGACAATAAATCCTGGAGAAATGGTTAAATATAACAAACATGCATACATAATTATAAGCACATAAAATTTTACAAAACATTAAATGATACCTATCAGCAAGGTCAGGAGAATCAAACATAAAAATACAAAATACAAACATTAGTTAAGTTCCATATTATATAACAATTGTATAGGCCTTTTTAAGGTACCAGTAGGTGTTTTAATTATGCAAGATCTTATTTTACCATCTCTGCCTGGCATTAATTCCAAAATTTTACCTATTGTCCAGAGATTTCTGGGATGTTTGTCGTCATGAATCAAGACAATATCGTTGATTTTAAACTGAGATGCGTTAGAGTGTGGAGGACAAATATTGGCAGATCTCAGATTAAAAAGATACTCTGATCTCCAACGCTTCCAAAAATGATTTAAAATATCTTGATGGTATTTATATCGTTTAATAATTGAATTTCTTGACCCAATCAAATTATTTGATGTTATTTTATTAGCAGGCAGAGATAGCAATCGTCTACCAACCAGAAAATGAGAGGGTGTTAGTGGAGAAGGTTCATTGGGATCGGTAAACACGTAGGTAATTGGTCTACAATTAATCATTGCCTCGATTTTAATGAGCACTGTTTCAAGCTCTTTCACAGTAAGGATGATCGACCAATAATTTTTCGCAAGCTGGATTTTATGGTTCGTACCATACGCTCCCAAAACCCTCCCCACCATGGGCCCCTCTCAAGAATAAATTTCCAATTTATGCCTCTAGCAGAAAATAATTCTTTCACAGATGAGTCACTCAAAGTTTTAAAAATATGTTTTAGTTCTTTATCAGCTCTTTTAAAAGTCTTGGCATTATCGGAGTACACGGTAGTACACAGTCCTCGGCGAGCTTAAAACTCTTCGGAAAGCTAGCAAAAAACTTTCAGTGCTGAGATCAGTTACTATCTCTATATGTAAGGCACTAGTGACCGCACACGTTAACAACAGCATGTAAACTTTACATTGCCTGTCTTTCGTAAAAAAATGGACCGGCGAAGTCCAACCCGGTCACAGCAAATGGAGGCGACTCTTGGATTCTGTCTGGAGGAAGTGGAGCGATATCCTTGTACCCCAGGAGGAGCACTATATCGTTTGCATATCACACATTTGCTGATGATAGTCTTAACACGCTGAATTCCCTTAATGATCCAATATTTGTCTCTGATCTGAGTTAGTGTCGAATTAACTCCAGCATGGAATACCCTTTCATGCGAGTCCATGATGATCAACTCGGTAAACTTGCATTTTGAGGGTAATAGAATAGGATGTTTTAAATTCTCGTGACAGTCTGCAAATTGAATGCGACCTTTCAACCGAAGAATTCCCTCCTCATCAAGCCTTGGATTAAGGGAGTAGATGGAAGAATCGAGAATTTATTTTTTATTTCATAACTTAATTATTTCCGCTTGATACGATTCTCGTTGCGTAATTTTTACCCAATAATGTTCAGCTGCTTTAATCTCAAAAGCACTTAAAGGTCCATTCCCTGTAGACCTTTTCCGAAGCCTCCCAATAAATCTAAATACATAGGCAGTAATTCGAAGTAATTTTCCTAAAGAACTGAATTTTTCTATATGCAAAATTGGGGATTCATTGTTAATTACAGGTGCAGTCAAAATAATACTTTTTCTTAACTCCAACGATTCTGAATTTGGTTTTAATTTCTTTTGTTTTGGAAAGTTTTCAGTAGGAAAACGTAACCAGTGTGGCCCATGCCACCACAGATCATTCTTAACTAGTGACTGAGCACTAATTCCTCGAGTTAGTAAATCGGAAGGATTTTGTTTTCCTTCGCAGTGGTTCCACAATTTTTTCTTGCATATACTCTGTATTTCTGTAACACGATTGGCGATAAATGGTTTCCAATTATTCGGCGAACCTTTAATTCAAGTAATGGCGATTTCGGAATCACTTCAAAAATAAACATCCTCAATTAAATCACCAAACAATTTTTTCAAATATTTATACATTCGAGCAGCCACGAGTGCTGCCATTAACTCTAAACGAGGAAGAGTGATTGCTCTTAAAGGTGCAACCCTGCATTTTGACATGATAAAGGAAGTTTAAATTTTAGAATCACTCGTACAATATCTGAAATATGCGATGGCCTCATATGCTTTAGGACTAGCGTCCGAAAATAGGTGAAGGCTTATATTCATTGGATCGTCATCAAAGAAATTTCGCTGTATCGATATTTCAGTTAAATCATTAAGTTCCTCCCGCCAAATGTTGAATTTGTCCTTAATCTTTGCAGGAAGGACCTCATCCCAGTCAGAACCGGAACACCAGATTTCTTGCATAATAATTTTCGCCCGAATAACAAAGGGTGCAATAAATCCAAATGGATCGTATATTTGGGAGATGCTTTGCAAAAGTTTCCTTTTTGTAGCAAAATCGTTTCCAGTAGAAAAGTCAATTAAATTTTTTTAATTTAACTTTATATCGTCTTCAATGGAATTCCAAATCATGCCTAAGAAATTCGATTCACTAGTTAATTTGTTGTCTGATTCCTTAATCCCATCTGAGACCCATAAATTGTTTAATGCTTTAGAATTAGTTCTTAATTTTCTGAAATTCATCCCAGCATCCTTAAATATGTTAACCGCATCTACAGATAACCGATATGCATCTTCAACCGTTCCTGCTCCAAAATATAGGTCGTCGACGTAGACAGAAAAATTTAACATTTGGAAACTGTCCTGCATTTTATCTTTATATTTTCGAATGTGATATTTTATAGTGGCGGCCAAAATGAAAGGACATATAGTCAAACCGAAAGCTACGCGACACATTTGCATAATCTTAAAGGAGTCATTATTTTCATTAAACCAAAGAAATTTTAGAAATTTTCTATCACCTTCAGCAATTCCTATCATCAAAAAGGCTTTTTCAACGTCTCCACAAAACGCTATCTTAAACTTACGAAAATTTAACATAATGTCTAGTATATTTGGATTTAGATTAGGTCCCGATTCAAGGCAGTCATTTAACGAATACGTGTCCTCTGTCCTTGAGCTAGCATCGTACACAATTCTTACCTTAGTAGCTTCACTAGGTCGTATCACTGCTTGGTGAGGCATAAAATATCCCAAATTTGTATCATTATTCGGACATTCCTCCACAATTCCTTCTAATATCTGGTTCTCAATTATATTTTTATATTCCTGAAAAATCTCCGGAGTTTTACTTAGTTTATTGTGAAGGTTTGCGAATCGTTTCTTAGCTACCTCAAAATTATTTCCTAGATTATTCGGACTGTATTTCCAGATTAAATTTGCCTCATATCTTCCGTTTTTAAACTGCAAATTTCTTTCAAACTGGTCTACTATTTCGCAGTCAATATCGGAATAATCATCAGAATCATTAATTCCCATATGTTCTAATTCCCAAAAACCTCTTAAATCTTTCAACACAACAGTGTTTGTCATTACCGCTAAATTTTCAGAACAATTTTTGTTTGTTTTATTTTTCTCGATTCCTGCGGCAACCCAACCAAACACAGAACTGACTGCGTACAACCTTTCAGATATTTTAATTCTTTCAGAATAAACTACATTCTAGAATTCATCCCCCCCCAATTAATATCTCAACATCTATGTTATTTTTTCTTGCGCAATCGGCGATCTGCAACCCCATATGCTCCATGAAGTCTGCGATTTGTTTACTAGGCACACTGATGGATGCCGAGGAAATAACATCCGAGATCAAACATTCAATTTTTATTTTATTATTTTGTTTCCAATTCTGAATTTTGATTTCAACAACCGGATGGGAATGATTCATTGCCTTCGTCGCACCAAATGAATAAACAGAAAGTCTTTCATACCGGATTGGAGTAAGTTTTAAATAGTCGGCCAATTTTTTCGTTATAAAGGATCTGTGACTGCCTTGATCAAGAATTAATCTAGTTAAATTTGATTTATACTTAGAACAAGCATAAACTGTACAAGTTTGTAATAATATTTCCCTGGCGTTACAGTCATTATTATTATCACCTTAAGGAACAGAAGCAATCAATTTTAAGTTTTGAACTTTATTTCTTTCCTCAGAATTCAAAGTCAGAGATTCAGTTGCATTTTCGGAATAACCTTGTTTCGACTTTTTGTTTACAGGGGATTTATTAGTACAAATCGATTCATTGTGATACATACCGCCACATTTATTGCATTTAGTTTTATTTCGACACTTTTTTGATGTATGAAATTTTTTAAACAAGAATAGCAGCGGTTTTCGGATCTTAGTTTCTTTAATTTATCAGAAACATTCACTTCGCATTTAAATGACTCGTGCAAATTGCCACAAAAAATGCATGTTCGGTTAACTGCAGTATGAAATGCAGCCGTGGGTGTATTTTTTACATATTTTCTAGTTTCATATTTTGATTGATCGACTCGCGGAGGCACAGGATTTTTCCTTTCGCTTAATACTAGATTTGAAACTTCCCTGCATTCTATTTCCGTTTTAATAAATTGTGTTAATTCCGAAACTTCAACTTTATCTTTCGATCCTCTTTGCCGATTAAATTCCAAAACTAAATCGTCCGGAATTAATTTTAATAATATTGGAATTAATAAATGTCCATATGAGCCAGAAGTTACTTCTAAAGTTTCCAAATTACGAATCAAAACTTCTAATCCGTCATATAATTTACGTAAAGCCTTTACGTTAGCAGAATTTTTAACAGCTTCTAAATTGAGAATTTTATTCATGAATGAATTAATGATCAGGTTTTTCGAACATATCTGTCCTTTAGCAATGCTACACAACTATCATAATTACTTTCTGTTAACTCAAAGCCTGACACAACATTCGAAGCTTGTCCCGTTAAGAATGTTTTTAAGTATACAAATTTTTGTATTTTTGAAAGCGTTTCGTTTTTATGTATCGAATTTTCGAAACTATTCCAAAATTCATTCCATTGTTTGGGGTCTCCCCAAAATTTATCAATCATTAATTTTGGTAATTTAAGCGTACTACTCCCACTAGAACTGGAACTTACATGCAAAATTCCATTACCACTAGACTGGTTTAAATCAGAACTTTGGGGATTCCTCGCTGGCGATACTGCAGTAACCGCACCTAGAAACTGCTTAATTTGACTACAAGCAATTATACATTTGTCATTGTATTCTTCGCTTATACTACAATCTTCTTCAATTAAGTTAACATCAATTAACTCTTGCATTTCATCATCAAGCGTTCTCAAATTATTTTTCTTTTCGGTTAATAATTCAAACAATTCTCGTAATTCTTTAATCGAATTTTCCTCTCCTTCAATTTTTAATTTATCTTCAATCACTTTAATTAACCTAGTAACAGTCGATCTCAATGTGGAACGTTTACGTTTCAATCCATCTAACTTCTCTTCCATTTTATTTAATTTAAATACACCCACGACAGCAATAATAAATACTTACTAATGTACTACAAATAATCACTAAATAATTAATTTAAGATTTCCCTACCTTTATTTGGAATTCCATTGTCCCTTGAATATGAAATATCCATTGAAATCGAAACACTTGGATCGAACACCTAAAATCTTCACAAAGCCTTAATTCCTTACGCCGATGCACCATCTAATAATTTTGTGCATCTTTCAAATCAGATAATGGTGGTTCAGTGAGTTCACTAATTTTAACACTTTTACATTTTTAACAATATTTAATTACTATATACAGAGCGTATTCTTAGGCCGCCTCCTTCCACATGAACAAACTTTATTCTCTTACAACTAAGCGAGCAACAGCGCCCTCTAGCCTTTTTCTTCAAATTACACAACATAGTGCCAGTGGTTGCCATGTGTTGGAGGTCAGGTGAACTAAGCTGTCTGCGGCATAGCCACATTGAGCTTATTACACCTTGAGCTATGGTCTAGGAAGCAGTTTCCTATGACAGCAGGAGCACTCTCGTCGTTATACCACACACCTTAACAGCAGATCTGTTTGTAAGACTGATGATTGCACCGGTTGTGCTGACATTCTTGAGCAATATCCCAGGGGACATTTTCCAATCGGGTAACACTTGTTCTTGTGCCATTACTATTATCCAACGTGCTTCAGAAAGGGTTTATATGTTGCCTTAATCTGGTAGATCACCTGATCACGTCAAACACGTACGGGACATGATTCCACGATACATCGAGCGCAATTGTCATCTGCAATTAGAACGAATTGTTGCTGATTTGACCGAATAAATGTGACAGGATGAAACTTCATTCCATAAATTGACATATGGCACTTCTATGATACAATGTTCTGATCGTTTGCATGCTTGCATTCACCATAGTGAAGACTACAGCGGCTATTAATGTACGACCATTTTTAAAATGGTTCTTCTCGCAACCTGTGACCTTGAAACACTTATCAGATAAATATGCGACCTGCGCAAATGCCTTGCTTATATATAATTCCTCTAAATTGATTTTTTTCTTGATGTTGGGATTTCATTTTCCGTCAGTGAGTGAAATGTATAACTATTTTTTATTACAATAGCCACGTCTTAGGTCAACTATTTTAATTTAGGCCTGTATCCATTATACTCGTTACTAGTCTGCCTAAAAATAAATAAGTAATAATTATTATTAATTTTTGCTAATAGTGAAATATAGCATTTTATTAGGTAGTCTTTCATTTTAATCAGAAACAAATCGATTCTTATCAGAACCATGCTATTATTAAATATATACGTACTTTTTTATTTCTTAAAATGTATCCGAAAATGTAAAGGGGTCAATCGAGGCGATCTCTTTCTTCTCAAAATACAGTAAAAAGAAAAATGTTCTCACGAATGTTTTTAGGCGAGTTTGAACTCACGAAACCGTTGAGGTTCTTTGGGTTTGTTGTTCTTTAGTACCGCTTATAACTTACATTTTCCCTTTCAAGTAATATTTACTTCTTCGCACTTTAAAGTGTTTCTTTCCGTGATGCATATCAATTTAATTTATGTAATCCATTGATCTTGTTCTTCAGATTAAACTACTTGGAAACACACGCAAATTATAAACAGTATTTTTCTGTTCATAATAATGGGGGTTATTACTTACTCATTTTGCATCTTATTAACTGCTTTTAAGTTAGTACCTTTAGTTTTTAACCGCAAATGAGTTAACTTTGGATGTTTGAATGTCGACACGTGTTATTTCGAAAATTAGGAGTCGACTATATTTGCAATAGCAGAATTATAAGCATGCAATTATTATAGTATTCCCCTTTTTTAAAACTATTTTTGCTCTTTATGAATCCCTCTCATTTTATCCTGATGAGAAATTTAAAAAAAAAAAAAAAAAGCCTTCAATCAGCGTTCCGGTGATGTCCAAACCAATCACATACTGCGCTAAAAGAAGCAGTTACATCGAATCATTTTCTAGTTAATCTGACAGATTACTCAGCGAAGGAGAACATATTTCTGTATCAGATAATTCCTCGCATATATTATCGCGGGAAGAACTCATTACCATTTCTGATAGCTCTCTTCCTTTTATCAGATAAGAATCCTCAACTTCTTCTCATATTAAGATTAATTTTCTTTTTATGACAATCCCGCTCGCGGAACGTCAGTGACATCATTTCCGTTCAGTGACATCATCATATCAGTGTCTTGAATATAGAGTGCGGGGAGATGAAAAGCGGTAGTTGAAGGAAGATCATCATAACCATATTCATAGTTGCCGGACTAAAATTCTTTCGACAGGTTTGAATTTTTGCGCTTCCAAACACCAAATCTTCACTTCGCCTGAGGGTCAATTATAAGCAGAATTTCCAAATTAAAAAGTCCATTTAGACTCAAAATGTCACACCAAAAACCCAAGAAAAAGTCAAAAAAGTATTTTATGAACTCCATATTAAATTTCGTGGCTTGCTTGAGAGAAAACACTTTCTCAGTTTAAAAGCAAACAGATAAAGAGGTTTAATATAAAAATTTGCATCAATTTTCGCATGAAGCACTGCATTTTCTGCTACTTTCATCGCAATAGGTACGCTTTAAGAAGTTGGATTAAGTTGAGACAAAACTGCACTAACTTTTGCGCCAAGCACTATGAACTTTACTGATTTTTTTCCTGCTTTCTTGCTCAAACGATCTAATGTCTCCATAACTATTTCAAAGCCTTGTTCAGCATTTTATCTGAAAAAGTTAATAAGAAAAAAGAAAATATGAAAGGTTTCAGATTTTAAATTACGTCCAAAGGAGCGATTTTTTAACATTTTGTCCGTTACTTTTATTAATTAAATATCACGTTCTTCGCACTTAAACCATAAAATTCAGTTCAAGAGCAATATCGCAAAATAGTTTTAAATTGAGCATATCTTTAGAATTTCCGATACAGAGTCTCGAGAGCTGGAGATAAAAATATTTTTTCTGTACAACGTTGCCAACGCTCGCTTTGAAATCCTTGAGTTTGTGAATCAAAATTCGTTAAAGTTTTACAAAATATGAAATCGATAATAAAACAAATTCCAGATTTCAAATATGGCCTTCCACATGCCCATATTCGCAGTAGGATTACGTCATTGAAAATTGGATAGCTCTAGGTACCGTTGTTTTATCACAATGCGGGAAATAGACATACATTTATGCAGATTTTTTATTATTTAATTTCTTCAAATATAATGCAAGACTCTAACATTCGGTGGCAACAGTTTGAAAAATGAAACGGACATTTATAGTGAACCAACGCAAAATTGCAAAACGAAAACAATAGTCCTTCCGATGAAATACTTTCAAGTACTCTTTTTCTCCAATTATTTTTTTATTTTATAATTAATCATACAGGTTGCTGCATATAACATTATCAGAACTTATGATTAGTTGATTCGGTGTGTTAGGTCTCACTTCTTCAGTACGGCTTACAGTCATACAATCGACGAGAAACGGCACTGCGTAAAAGCGATACACTATAGCATGCGCATGGCATAGAATCGACATTGGCATATAATCACAGAAATCAAAATAATTTTTATAATTATGTAATTATGAGGGAGAGGATTAATACACTATTTTCACTTTCAGAAGTTTGTTACAGTATATGATTGGCATTGCGAAGAGGCACGTTGATATACCATCAACACGGCTTAGGATTATCGATAAGGTATGGAATACGGCCGTGTAAGGACGATATATGATTGGCATTGCGAAGAGGCACGTTGATATACCATCAACACGGCTTAGGATTATCGATAAGGTATGGAATACGGCCGTGTAAGGACGATATTGCATAGAATCGATTCTCAAACGATCGACGCTTGCTTCTAATCAATATCACATGGCACAACATATCCATAACTTATATTCAGGATGGAAGGAATTTGATTAAATTATTAGCTTTTTAGATGAAAAACCTGCATAGTATCGACACCTACATAGGTTCAAAACCGGGTTTTGAGCTGCCATGTCGATCCTGTGTCTCAGAGAGGAAATCCATTCTAAGCAGTGTCGATTCTTTACTTCCATGCAATGTCCTGGATATTTTTGCCGCGGTAATACGAAATGCATGCCATCTGGTAGGTACGCTTGACCATCACGTTACGTAGAGTGTTCTACAAAACATACTGAATCCCTGGACGAATTGCATTTTGAAGGATATTAATGTCAAGTATACTATGAATGAGAATTTGTTTCAGTACCGGCATAAATTAACATATTAATTACTTAATATATTAGAATTTTGATTAAGATTAGATATCTTAATTTTTCACTTTTCATTATTATTTCCATCAACAGATGGCATTACATTCGTTTTCATTTTGTTTCTCTCATTGTCTGCCATATAAAATGGTTGTTGCTCTTATAGTCTCCATACACAAATTGTTTGTTCCTGAAGAACAGGAACTTATGCCTTTTAGCCTCCGAAATCGAATTCAAAATTTGCTTTCATATTTGTGAAAGCTCGTTAATAAGACATACAGTGTTTTGTTCTTTTATTACCACGACTTGAATGTTAATTTCTCCATAAGTACAATTTCGTGATTCCGACATTTAACTTCCGTTTATTTATTACTTCAAATCAGCGTAAATTAAAAATAAGAACGAATAAGAAAAAGCAGCTATTACCAGTTAGCACGCATAAATTCGCCAGCTAAACGGACAGATAGAAATCTAAATTTTGGCTAATTTAGTTTTCTAATTAGTTAAAATCATGTTTCCATGTTCCCAATTGTCATATTTCCACCTTGCGCACATTCCGTTGTATAATTTAATTTCATATTTAATTTATAGATTTTCTAACATTTGGAAACTGCTGTGAACCAAAAATTCTAAAAATTTCATGTTACATTTTTATTTTATTTGGAGTTGAGTTTATAAAATGTATTTAATTAAAAAATCTGTAATATTTTTGTGCATAAAGTTTTTTAATATTAAAATATTCATCAAATTTTTGATTCAGTTAGAAAATAGTGACTATATAAAGAATGTCATCAAATTTCAAGTATGTACCATTAGCCATTTTTAAAATATCATGCGCGCAAGGTGGAAACATGACGAAACATTTTTTCACAAAGCGGATTAAATTACAAAACTATTTGTGGCAACACAAACATTCTGGTTACTAGTTCCAAAGCAACTATAGTATGTAGTCAGCTGTAAAAAGGTGGAAGTAATTCCTTTAAAAATAAATAAAATGTCCCAATTCTTGCAACAGTCACATATTCGAAGATCATAAGGGGTTTAAGATGTATGAGCTCCCTTAAGTAAGGTACCAGTGCCTTTATGCAAGTCAAGCACCGTTCCAAAAGACAGAAAATTTTATTAGAGTGCTTCGACATAAAAGTCCCCGCTCCCTTATGCAAATAAGTGAAAGTGAGAGTACTTTTATGACGCGACATCACCGTGCAAATAGGGTCTTAGTTTTCTACTCTGATGAAAAAATCAAATAAAAATTCTAAAATGACCTTCGCAAAAATACAGGCGCCTTTATGACAGGACACCGCTATGCAAATAGAATTTGACTTAATGATAGGTCTTCTATATTCCGATTCTCGCGAATATATTGGGTTCGGTGCATAAATCCGTACCCTTCTTCATTAGGTTGGCAACACTGCATCGTGAAGCCTTCGTTTTTCGTTTTCCAGATGTTTCTCTTGAGTTTGGAGTTTGATTGTTGCCAAAAGGAAAATGTATGTTGTTAATAGTTCGTTCTGGCCATTTTCAAGGCTAATCGGTATGAAGTGTCAAGAAAAGAAAAGCGAACTTACGGCAAATTTTACTCTTCGAGTTCAAGGACAAGAGGAACATTCAGGGACATCCATTTGAAAAGAAAGAACTGAGTGTTTTTCAGTCGACAGCAAACATAAATGTTTTTGAATGAGCGAACTTGAAAGGAAAAAAGGGAAAATAAAAGATGAAATGAAACTCAAACTTTCTTCAAACTAGGTCTATTAAGTGTATCGATAAAATTCGAGAATGGAGTGTGGGAACTCGAAGATGTTTTTCAAGATTTGTCCTCACACTTCGTAACTGATTTAAGATTTCAATGATAAGGACTGAGATGTTTTCTTGTCAGTCTTCGTGTCATGCTTGGGTGACTACTGCTAATACTTTCCTGAGAGATCTGTAACTTTTTTAGAAGTTTTATTATTCTGGTGCGTAAAGCATCGGATCAGGCACTTTCGTCCTTCGGAGCTATAAAAATAAAAATAACATGTGAAATTTAGACACGTTCAGCACAGTAAATGCTTAGCACATTGTGCTGAACAATGCTTAGTACAGCATAGTAAACACACAAAATTTAGACCTTCCCATTCAGCCCAGTAAATGCTGCTAGTTAATAAGACAGCTAGCTTTAACTGCATTACAAACTCCCTCCACTGGGGCACCTTTTCTATTTTTAATGTTTCCAGTACTAAAGGCAGTAAATCTAAATTTACATTGATAATTTTGTCTGAATATTGCTTTCGCCTTCAAATCTCATCATTAGGGAAAAAGATAAAAATGGTCATGCGAATCCTTTACGAAATCTTAATGTGTTACAAATAACACTAACTGAAAAAAACAAATCCAGCCGACAATGTTCCGTTTTCAGAAATTAGCGTAAATGAGAGTGAAATATCAGAAAAAGACACTAATGAAACACTTGTATACATCTGTATTCAGTGCTTAACCATATAAGATATTTCTCCGCCTTCTTAGCATGCCTTCGTGGTGTAGTGCTCAGCACACTCGGCGCGTATTCGAGAGGTCAGTAGTTCGAGTCCCGGCGATGGCATTGCTCATTTTTCATCTCTTCTGCTTCGAAATAACCTAATGTCTCTACTCTGCCGCCCAAACTAAAGAAGGTGATGGATAACGATTCTCCACCATCAGTATTTGGCGATTGGGGTCCCTAACCCCCAGTCGCCCTTTAAATGGGGGAGTATATAAAGTATTTCTCCCGTTTTCTTAGCATGTCTTCGTGGTGTAGTGGTCAGCACGCTCGGCACGTATTCGAGAGGTCCGTGGTTCAGGTCTCGGCGAGGGCACTGCACAATTTCATTAAGAAACTGTATTTGGAAACTGTATTTCCAAATTGTATTTGGAAGCAGGAGACTTAATATGTCTAATACTTAATATGTCTCTACAACCATATTAAGTATAAATTTCCGAAATCTTGCATTTAAAGCGTTCAGCGATGCTGAATGCTGAAATGTGTAAATCAAGCATATTTTTGTATTTTTAGAGCCTCACCTTCTTGGGAAGCATACACCAAGTCGAGACTCTGGAAGACTAAAGCGAATTATTGCTATGTCTTCTGAGAAAACAAAGAACATAAGAAGGGTGTAAAAGACCCCCTTCATTAAGAACTCAAATAGTTAACAGAAGGCATGTTTTGTGCTTACAAACCAGATAGTATTTAATGGCATAACTCAAAAGACAGGAATTCAAGTTAAATCTGAAGTTATCCCAAAAGCTACAAAGAAAAGATTAACGCAACGCGCAAGTTGGCTCGAAACTATACCGGCGTGGCAAGAGCAGTAACCCCGAAGACAGACCCCTGTCGTAAAATTTCAACTAGTAGCGTGGCCTTCAACAGGAGGAACGCGTTTTGGCTAAACAGTCTAAAACTTCCCTTTGAATACTATCCCTTTTTACCTCATTTCAACATGGGCGAGGTAAATTTAGCATTGTAGCAAGAAAACGGAAAGGAGAATGGCAGTAAAAATACTTAACATAAAATAACAAGTTATATAAAATAAATAAATATCTTGCAATTATAAGGCCGCCTCTTTTGAATTTTCCAAACTTTATTAAAGAAAATAGCTATTAAGATCTTGGTTGAGAATAGCACATGTTAAGTGCAGTACAATCATCGGAAAAAGGGCGAAAAGTCAAGGAGTTTGGAAACAAAATTTCTGAAATGAAAAATGCTTTAGAAGAATAAAAGTTTCCTAATTTAAAAATCTTAGTTGGGACTGTATTTTACCTTCCTTATTCATGCGCAGTGGCTGAAGGAATAGCCCCAACGAATAAGTACACAACAAGAAATCAACTATTTGAATACTTGAAGAATGACTTCTTTTTGGAGAAGAAAAATTTAAAACATTTATCAACGGGTGATTTTACTAGTTGTACGACGCTAATTATATGTTTACTAGTTAGTGAAGACTATCAATAAAACGATATGAGCAGAGTGAAGAAAATAAGAAGAAAATATTAAGTGGCCACCAATTAGTTGACGAATAAGGTGAGTTTCTGGTGGAAGATCAAAATCAATATATAGAACAGTCTAGTATGAGTAAAAAATGTTGAGGAGAGAAAATGTCAGATACATATTTGTGATTTTCTCTGGGAAATGGAGAACATCTAAGAGAGTTGGTTCAGTTGACTTAGTATATATCACGATGGTTATACGAATTTGGAATGAACCAAGGAACCAATTTCTCTGAGTGCTTTATTTTGAAGACCTTGGATAATCTGAAGGGGAGTTTTGTCGTGGCCCCAGACAGGACTAGTATGGAATAATGCTGGGCGAAGTACAGTTTTGAATAAGGTGATTTTATTTGAAGTGGCCATATGACTTCTTCTGCTAACAAGTCGTCTCATAATTGCCAACGCGGCGATATTAATTTTTTGAGCAGTTTTCCTGAGATGCTTCTGAAAAGTCAATTTTTTATCTAGAATGACCCCCCTAGATATGACTTTGATGTAAAAGATGACCCAAACTTCCTCAACCCAATCAATTTCTCCGTCAAACAGAAGGGTTGGGAAGAACTTGGAAGTGTGAAATTTGCTTGTCCTTTACGGAACATTATTGCTTTTGATTTTTCAGTATTAACTGAAATCCTCCAAAGAGTAAACCAGTTTTCCAGAAGGTTGAAGTAGTCTTGAAGAAGGAGCCGGTCAACTGTAACTGTTGACGCTTGGTCTATGATTGCTGTATCATTTGCAAAAACAGCTATGGTAATCTGTGGATCGTCATGAATATCGTAAGTGTAAATGTTATATAAATACGGAGAAACTTCTGACCCCTGAGGAACTCCAAGGGATATGTTTATGTTTTATGTGCGATTCATTTATACACATAAGAGAGAAATCTCATGAAGTGCCTATGCCCTAAAGACAGGAAAACAAAAGCAAATGTAAATTTAGCACTTCTTTACTAGATTCAGTATCCTTTTCTTGCATAAAACACATTCTTATGTACAAAAACGATTATTATGAATTATTCTTGTGTACGAAATACTTTTTGATGAATAGTCGTACACATTCATCAAAATGAATTTAACAATTTTTTTACAAATATATGTTCATTATCACAATCGAAAAGTGTTTACAAAATTTTTTGTAGTTTGGTTACAAAATATGCGATAAGATTAAAAACGTGGGCCTAAGACTTCAAGTTCAGAAGTCCCCTAAAGGAGCATTTGATGTCTCATAATCTATTTTTTCTCTCATAAAAACAATGAAATTGAGCACTTAGGATGCACTTGTTAAGCGACAAGGATCACCCATCCTTGCTGTTTAACAAAACGGGAAAAATTTAATTTAGGTCGAGTTGAAAATAAAATAATCGGAATTAAAATGAAAAAAAAATTGAATTAAAATTAGAAAAAGAAGTGTACATATTTAATCGCGAAACGAAAGAATTTGTTTTGGTACTTAGAAAAACGGCGGAAAGGTTTGGTACGGAATAGATATTGCATCAACAGAAACAGTCCATTTTGGCACTCAAAAAAGAGATAGGTTGCCGTTAGTGTAGCATTTATAATTATAATTCAAAAGACAGTCTCTTAATAATTTTTTTTTACAAAAGTGGTGTTTTCTCGTGTATCTCGTTCTCACCAGAACTAAATAATAAATGGATAACACAGTTCCATTCCAGCATTTTCTATTAATAGATATCAAGATTAAAAGTTATTTGAATTTGACAAATCACACGATAGCTATCTGCTTTCGTGGATGACTTTCTAAAGGAAACCGGCTCGAATTAACGTCATGCACTGGTCATCAAAATTAAAGGATAATGATATAAATAAAACATAGCTGATACTTAATGAAAAATTATTTATAGAAATTTATGCAGAAGTATTGGTTAACATACATTACTATGTTTGGCAGTTGATTATTCACAAAACATTGAAATTAAAACCAAATTTATGGAAATTAGGAAATGATGAGAAAATGAAGTCACCTCTTGTGGAAAATGTTTTTTCTTTAATATGGTGTATGGTCACCTCGGTCAGATATGCACACCTCACATCTTGATTATATAAAATTTACCAAAGTGTTGATCAAGTCTTGTGGATTTGCACGAAAATCTTCTAAAAGCACTTTTCAACTTCTGGAAGATCCGCCGAGCAATTGGGCGGCTTATGGCATCCCACACATATTCCCCATATATATGTAGTAGTAGTAGTAGTAACTCCGTTACTTCTACTACATCATCACTGGAGTTCGATTTGAGTAAATAAGGCGGCCAATCCATTCGAGTGGTATCTTCGGTTTGCCAATATTCTGACACCACACATCTACGATGAGGCCGAGTATTGTCATTCATTAGTAAAACCTATGGGCAAACGGCATCTTTACACAGTCTAACTTGGAGTTCCAGTATCTCGTTCACATATCTCCGAGTGGTTATAGACACTCCTTGAAAGATATGGAGCTCGATGTGGCCATTTGCCATAATTCCTCCTCAAACCATTAAATCGCGGTCGCAGAAAAGGGATATTTCAAGGATAAAGGGAAGGCAAGTTACTTGTTCCTTCGTCTTTCCAGATCAAAACACGACTAGAATCACTGTTCAGACAATATTTGGACTTGTTTTTCAGTAAACAATACTCGGCCCCAACCGTCTTGGCTCCACTGAACATGACGACGCCACCAGTTTATACAGGACCCCCCCCCCGGAAGCTGGAGTGAGTGGGACACAAACAATTGATTTCCTCGCACACAGTCCAACCTCTTTAAGCCTTCGTGCAGCGGCTAATCCTGCGGCAACCTGAAGGTCTAAAACTAAATCTCTTGTAGAGCCTCGCGGTTTCTTCGAGCCGACAGCGACAGAAAATGGTCTTCTGATGCAGTTGTTGCTCTTGGTCTCCATTGACCATTGACTAATATATCAACTGATTTAGTGTTTAAAAAGGTGTTCCAAACTCTTGATATGGCACTTCGAAAGATATTCAAATCTTGGGCGACCTTCATTTGTGTTTGAGCTCCCTGGATTCTACCAATTATTCGCCACTTTTGACCTTCATTTAAAGGTGTGCGGAAAAAAATGTCACCCGGAAAAAAGGGAAACGGAAAGAATATCCCCAGAAAATAAGAAACGGAAAAAATGTCACCCGGAAAATAAGGAACGGAAAAAAAGGAACTCTGAAATCTCGCCAAATAATGTCGCCAATTGGAGTTGGGGAAACCTGCCAAATTCTAATTTAACCGGCAGGGTTATAGCGAGCTCTCTTGAGGGAGGTTTTAAGGGTAAGACATTGAGCGGGCTGCAGCCGAGCAAGGTCATTTCGATATCAGGTTCTTCCAACTTGCCTGCGGAAAAATCGTATGTTCTCCCCCGCTTTTGCTTCACATTTAGGAAACCGGCCCACTTCAAACGGAGGGAAAGAATTCATAGGGAGCAAATGTTTCTTCTCTGTTATACTAATGATTGCCCGGCCTTGAAACTAAATTTCATCCATCCCTAACTGAAAGCTAACAGTTTGTTCACATTAAAGTGTTGATAAATAACGAATTGTCAGTAAAGACGGCACGCGAAAGCTGCTTGTCCGCAGAACTAAATGGACTAAATAGCTTAATAATTTGATAAGCTGTAAAAATTTAAACAGAACTATTGGCGTCTGTCATTTTTTATTACGGTTTAGCGAATCTAGCAATAATATTATATTATACATTCCTTTATTATTTAATCTATCCGTAATATGAAATATAATTTTCTAAACACTAAAGATTTATCATCAGTTAATTTATGAAATGACAGATATTTTATAGTGTCAATTTTTTTTTCACTTTAACGGTTTATCATTAGGTGGTTTTTTTTATATATATATATATATGTAATGATATTTTTAAATTAATTGATTAAATTAAATTCTAATAATATTGCTTAATAATGTGATGGCGATTCTCTACCTAAATTGCATCCCTGTTCCTAAATTTTGGCGAAATCCTTTCTTTAGTATAAAATATATTAACCTGTTGGCGCCCGCCAAATCGCCAAACTCATAAATCTGTCATATTACATAAAGTACTTAAGAACACTCCTGATGAGAAGATAGCGTCACCTCGTGATTTCAATTAATATCGCTGATTGGAGGAGTCTCGTGACGTACACATATGTATAAATTGGGCTTCTGCTCAAGGTACGAGGAGAACGCTTGTGAGATGGATGCTAAAATAAACCTACGACTTTATATTCCAAAATTTGTCTCATTCCTGTTGCCCCGGCTGCACAAAACAAATATTGTATGAGAAATTACATTTCATATATATATATATATATATAGTCCAAAGAGATTTTGTTCCTGGAGGACTATTCTATTCGTTTTACAATTTCGCGGTGAATCACTATAAACGGTGAATCACTTTTCAAACTGTTGCCACAAATGTTAGAGTCCTGCATTATATTTGAAGAAATTAAATAATGAATAAATGTATGTATATTTCTCGTATTGTGATAAAACAACGGTGCACAGAGCCATCGAATTTTGAATGACGTAATCCTCCTGCGAATATGGGCATCTGGAAGCCTAAATTTGGAATTTGTTTTATTATCTATTTCATATTTTGTAAAACTTTAACGAATTTTTGATTAACAAACTCAAAGATTTAAAAGCGAGGAATGGCAACACTATATGAAAAAAAATTATCTCCAGCGAGCGGAACTGTGTATCGGAAAATCTAAAGATATGCTCATTTTAAAATTATTTTGCGACATTGCTATTGACGGTTTAAGTGCAAAGAACATGACATTTAATAAATAAAGGTAAGACACAAAACGTTAAAAAAACGCCCCTTTGGACGTAATTTAAAAACTTTCAGATTTTTTTGTTATTAAGTATTTTTTTTTTTTTTTTTTTAAATATGAATGTTTGGCCCTCAGCCGACATGAACTTGGCCACTACTAAGGCCAGAAGTAGTTGTCACTTTATTATGCAGGCAGCTAATAGGTGGGCCCCCTTTGCCTCCTATGAAGGGACGGACAATTAGAACTATGTATTCCCCTGGATTCGAACCCAGGCCGTTAGGAGGTATCACAGTTGGCGACCCTAACCACTACACCGTCTAGGCGGCATTAATCATCAGTTAGTTTATAGAATATTATATTCTATACTAAAGTTATTTTAAAATAATTAGCTAAACCGGCTTGGCTAGTTTTTTCCCCATCAAGTACTTATATATTCGAGGTAATAACTGAATTATACGCTTTAACGGTAACATATACTTTACACTATATTTATTTTATATTATAATTTTTCCTATATAAATATAGATACGTTAGGAGGCGTTAGACCCAAAGGGCTATTAGTCTCAAAACGACATTTTGCGTGGTTTCACTTTCTGCATTGATTCACTTTTCAAACTGTTGCTACAACATATTATTGCCATGCATTATATTTAAAGAAACTAAATAATAAAGATTCTGCATGAATGCATGAATGTTTATCGCATTTTCAAAAAACAACGGTACCTAGAACCATCCAATTTTGAATAACGTAGTCCTCCAACCGAACATGAGCACTTGGAATCCCGAATTTGGAATTTGTTTTATTAGCTATTTCCAATTTTGTAAAACTTTAACAAATTTTTTATTAACAAACTCATCGATTTAAAAGCGTACAATGGGAACACTGTACGAAAAAAAAATGTATCTCTAACGCCCGAAACTGTGTATAGGAAATTTATAAATTATGCTCTTTTTAAATATTTTGTGATATTGCTGTTGAATTGAATTTTATAGTTAAATGCGAAAAACATTATATTTAATAAATAAAGGTACCATACAAAACATTAAAAAAACATCCTTTTGGGCGTAATATAAAATATGAAAGCTTTCAGATTTTCCTTTATTCTCTCTCTCTCTCTCTCTCTCTCTCTCTCTATTTTCATCCAAATATAAACTGTAATATTAACAAAACTGACGTGGGTTCCTACTCACGAAAGGAGTTGAAAATTCATTGATTAAGGGGTAGAGGCTTTCTGCTTTGGAAAGAATGCGTTTAAGGAGTGCTTTATAAAGGAATTCTCGTAATTACTTTGCGCACTTGAAAAGCACGTAAACTCTATGCACTTATATCTATAACTTTGGATTACAGTGTCTAATCAACACCTTGAAAGAACGGTAGTGGTACTTACTGGATAAAATTGTATCTCCCATTAAGGTTTTCATTTATGGGATCGACATTCCACATCGATACTGCATATGATCGACAAGGTATAACGTCGACACACGTAGAATCGACACTGACATACGAACGATAGTTATGAGCATAAACGACATGGTACAAAAGAAATTTTAATAATGGTATAATAATAATAAGTAAAAGAATTATTGCACATTTTTTACGTGCACAGAGTTTTCACAGGCATACAGTTTGCCTATATATAATAGGTATTTTCATAATAGCCAAGAAAATAAGAATTTGATAAAATTAGCAATTTCCAGGGTATTTGCATAAGATCGACAACGATGCAAATCGAAACCGGTTATTGAGCTGTTGTTTTGATCGTACACATTACCGATCGTGGGCGTCATTTTCGTTACGAAAGAAAGATTTGAAATATTAGAGGGAATTATTATGTGTCCCCAAGAGACAACATTTTTCCTTGATTTACCAATTGTAAAAGTGGGCCACCTGTAACCAAGAGCTGAACTCTGGTAGTTTAGTCTGAATGAATCCCTGCGAATGAGCTGATTGTATAGATATTTTCAAGGTTTTGTCTTATGTGTAATGTATACAAGCCAGCCAGTCCCCCATGATGCAATCCTCCCCTAAAGCACACCTCTTGCAATTTTCTAATAAACATACTAGTATAAAAGTTTTTTTTTTTTTTTTTTTTTTTTTTTTAATAGTTCAAAGAGGCTTTGCTCCTGAAGGACTATTGTTTTCGTTTGGCGTTGAATCACTATAAATTTCCGTTTCACTTTTCAAACTGTTGCCACCAAATGTTAGAGTCCTCCGTTATATTTGAAAAAATTAAATAATGAATAAATGTATGTATATTTCTCGCATTGTGATAAAACAACGGTACATAGAGCCATCGAATTTTGAATGACGTAATCATCCTACGAATATGAGTATGTGGAAGATGAAATTTGAAATTTGGAATTTGTTTTATTATCAATTTCCAATTTTGTAAAACGTTAACGAATTTTTAAGTAACAAACTCAACGATTTAAAAGGGAGCAATGGCAACACTCTACCAGGGAAAAAAAGCCTTTTTGTCTCTAGCGCGGAACTGTGTATCGCAAATTCTAAAGATATGCTGCGACATTGCTATTGAACTGAATTTTATGTTTTAAGTGGAAAGAATATGATAGTTAATAAATAAAGGTAACACACAAAACATTAAAAAAAAAACCCTTTAAACGTAATTTAAAATGTGAAAACTTTCGGATTTTTTTTTCCTCCAAAGGCGTGGTAAAATGAATCATTAAAAATGAAGCTGAGCTTCTTAATAACATTTTGCAGCTTTAGAATGATACCGCTAATTTGATTATCCAGAACTCGAAATATTGAATAAATTTGAGGTAAATAAAATTCAAAATTAACTCGAAAGAATTTGTTTTATCAAATTTCGTATGTGTTTTCAGTTATACACTATATTTTTCTTTCTGCGTTTGTTGCGAGTGAAACAGGTTATGTTCTGCTGTTTTGTAATTTTTAATTAGGATCGTAACAGAAAAGTTTCTTGACGAAGAGGGTGAAAACTGTTAAAAACAGTCAATTTTCTATTCATGAGAAAACTTTATTATGACTTTATTATGGAGATTAAAAAGTAAATATAAATATATTTCTCATTTTTCATGTTTTAAATAATTAGTAAGAAATATGAATTCGAATGCAGCAATTGTAGTTTTAATTTTAAGTGAACTATTTATAGCATTGTTATGAATGAAGCAACAATCTTATAATTAAAAAATGAATGCAAAATTCTATTCTTATTGTTTTGAGCTCAAGTTCTATGTTTCAAAAGCTTTCAAATTTGAATTAATTACTTTTCAGACTTAAAATTCCAGTATAACTTTTGTATTTCAAATTTTGTTAGCAGTTTCTTAGCAGTTTTTAAACAAATATCATGCAGAATTTTAGCAATATTAAAAAAAGACTCAAAAAGAACTGATAAGGAAACTTCCACCTATCTTTTGGGTTTTTTAATTGTTAGAGTGTATGGAGTCAAAATTAAAGCTACTAACAACCAGATTTGAAGGTTGTCATTACTTAAAACATTTGTAATTTTCAATTATAAAGCGTTCGTGGCAGTTATTAATTGAGAATGAAATAAATCATAATAAGCAGATTTAGTAGCATTGCTTTTGTATTTGAATACAAATACGAAAGTGTTGCATTAGGTAAATATTTGATTAAAGGTTATAATTCACAACTAAGTGAGAACCCATGAATCAAAAGTAATGCTATAACCATGTCGCTTCTCAGAAATTGTAAGTAGAACAGAATGATTTCTGAAAAATCAACCAAATTTCAAGTTATTCTGAAAATGTTTTCTACAACCAAATTTACTTGACAGAGCCAGCACATAAATGTTGCTTATAATTAAATCGTCATTTTGAGGAGATGGATTAGAATTTCATATTTCTTTTTCATCAGTGGCATTTTTGTTGTTCACCTTATGTCATTTGGCGATTAAAATATTTAGACCGAGATTAGACTTTTCGGCAAATACTCAGTGATTGCTATAAAACTTGGCCAGAGAACGGAAGACCACTAGAGAGGAAAAAATAAGCAATGAAAAGAGTCACACTGGCAAAAATTATTATGGAATACACCTCTTAGAATAATTAGAATTGATTTACAGCAATTTAGCAAAACTACGCTACAGTAACATATCATTGATAAAAGTATATCCCAGGAGAAAATATTCATATTATTATATAATGTTCCCTTAAAAAGAATGTAATATTTAGCAGTCATACTTAGTATTGCCGATTTTTCAAGAAACACAAAATTTACAACGTTTTGCAAGCGAGTTCACCATTCAATACTTTTCAAATGAGTCGCACTTAATCAAACAAACCATAGGCTTATACACAACCGTCCAGGAGTAATTTAGTCAGGTATTTTTTTTTTAATGTTAATATGCAAAATATAGAATTAGTACTAAATATGCATAAATTTTAGACATGATTTTATTTTAATTATATTATAAGATCAAGGACACTTATAACATAATACTCACGTCAAGAAGGTGGGAGCCTTCTTTCCGTGCTTTCGTGGTGTAGTGTTCTGAACACTGGGCGCGTATTCCAGAGCTCCGCGGTTCGATTCCCGGCAAGGGTGTTGCCCATTTTTCAAGTCTCCTGCTTCCATAAAATATCGAATGTCTCTACAGTGTAAGTAAAGAAATATGCGACATAACAAACATTTAACTTTTTCTTATAATATAAATTTTGCGGGGAACCAGTTTTACATTGAGCTGGAAATAAGTTTATGCATTCTGCAGTAAAAATTTACATTTTTTGCATTGGCTATAATTTTCTTCCTTCTGCAGAGATTGGTATATAAACGAGACATACATATTTTGTCGAATGCCGTAGCACAGTGTTCGTTTATTTATACGATCATCGCATTTTTTGCGATCCTTTTGTGTTAATATATTCAAAAATTTTAAATGCTTTTATGTAAATTACAGCATTATATGTTACATGAAGGGGATTAAATTGAATCCAAATTCAAAATATTTACATGTCTTTTCACTCATATTTCTAGCAATTTTATTTTCATAGGGACTAAACACTGATGATATAATAAGATTGAAAGTCATTTGTGTTCTATATTCTTAAGCAGAATACATAATGCAGCTCATCAGCGCTCCAGCGGTCGCTTAACACTGATAGCTCGACAGGGGCTCAAATCCCAGCAAACAAGCTGGTTGCAAGATAATTTAGTTATTTCTTCACGTGATAGGTAAATACGATCAAGTTTCCCTTTCTCATACTTCGTGAAAACCTCCACGAAGGCATCTCTTTACTTAGACAGACAGTTCACGTGCTTTGCCATGATTCAAATAACCAAAGAAGAAATGAGGAGAAAATGCAGTAGATACTAGCTATGCAAAGGATAGAACAATTAATAATAGTTATAGAAGAGCATTTTTGAAATCATTCCTTGAGTATCAATTCGGGGAGTTCTAAATCACAGAGAGTTCTTAAATAACTTCAGTGTCTTTAATTGAGTCTGAAAATTGGAATGATAGAGTAGTTGAATTTTTTGAATTTTAAAATTTGCAATTTGCTGGGAAAGATGAATCTTCTGCTCAAGTGCTTGCAACAATTTTGAAAATTCAAAATTTGCGAATCTATGGGCAACGTGCGTGATTAATTATATCAAACGCTTCTAATAATTCTTCTAATAACTATTTTAGAGTTTAACATAAAAAAAATTGTGGGGGATTGTAAATAATCTAAAGATATTTTTAGAAACACAACAAGATTTGAGAGTTGAGGAAAATTGAAAAATACACTAATTATGATAAAAGATGAACAGAAAATAATTATAATGTAAGAAATGAAAATTTTCTCTTTTCTTTTCTTTTTTTTTTTTTTTTTTTCACAATTTAAAAAAAAATGATATAAATCTAAAATTTGGACTTAGGGAAACTGCTATAAATTAAGCATAAAACAAATCAGTCCGAGAATGGTTTTTCAACCAGTTTTAACCAGCTTCAGATGTTAAAAAGTTCCATAATTAAGATCTTCTTGTTTTTAAATGCACAATGTTTAAATCTTGGCATAAAATTAAATAACTTAGGCATTTAAAGCCCGAATATTGGGAATTATCATAATTAAGAATTTTTAAATTTTTGCAATAGCATACGTAAAAAATAATGATCAACAATTGATTCAAGGCTTTCATACGAATACAATAATCCGAATGGAATGTAAAAGATTATTACTATTCTAATTTATATTGAAAATTGTTACACGACCTTGAAAAATCAATATTATAATTTATAAGGCAGGCATGTAACTGAAATTATTAAATGCCACAAAAATGCAAATATAATGAGACTTTTCTAATGCGACAACTAACGGCGGCTTCAAGCGATTTAGGCCACTTATGATAGGCCACTTATATAGATGGTTGCATTAGAGAAGCAAATGTACAAAGCCTGTTTATTTATGTTGTAGGAAACATTTTTAGAGTTCGCCGTCATGAGATTCTCTGTACTTATATGTAAAACAGTTACAAATAATATGTCTTACTAAAACTGTCTGACATATTTAGGCTTCTAAAAGGATGTCAAAAATTTAAAAAAGGAAATCTAACAGATAAAATCCTGATTTGGTTAATTTAAAGCAGTTAACACATTTTTATGCATTAATTAAAGCACATTATTAATTAAAGCATTATTAAAATTATTAAAGCATTAATTAAAGCACCAAAGGCTTCAGTATGAGAGTAGATTAGCATGATCATCAAATCAGATTATTTAGGGTTATGACAAAGTACCATAAGATTATCTGCCGACGGGAATATAGATGCCTTCATGGAGGAATGTTTAAAGCGGGGAGTTGATACAAAAATTATTTCATACGTCTCGTATTTATGTTATGATATGACTCGTATTTATGTTACACATGGATAAAACCACGAAAATTTCCTGGTAAGCAGCACATCCGCCATGGCTTGAACGACAGTCGAACTACCAATATTCAACGATTTTTTACCTCTCGGCTGCTAGTGGTCGAAGGTCATCCAAGTTATTCTCTGAATTTCAAAGTTATCGGTCTATGCTTTATTACACGATTATTCATGCTCAGATTTTTGGAAATAAGGGATAAATTAAAAATTGAATTCTGGATAACCAAGGATATTAAATTTATTTAATTTTCCGTTTTGATACGTTTTAGGTTATGAATACACAAAGCTCCTACGTATGATTTATTTTGAGCGCAATTTAGAGAGTAGAACGAATAAGTTTCTTTAATTTGGTTTGGTTTACTTTTATAACAAAGCGCATAAAAGTTATCTGCCTAAGAGAAGGGTTGCCTTCGTGGAGGGCTTCTTAAGAAAAACTAACTAGTAACCACGTTATGTAGGGCAAAAACCATGAAAAGCTGCTTTGCTAGGAATCGAACCCAGATCTAACAACCAGTATTCAGCAACTTAACTGCTCGGCCGCGTTTAAGTTTCCATAAGCTTTACACGTAATTGTAATTAATATAACTACTGTGAGTAAACATCCTTTCTAAGATATCCATCCATGTTTCAGCCCATCAGCGGGCAAGCGCGGTAAAAACGCTGAACACTGGTAGTTCGGTCCGAGGTTCGAATCCCGCGAACGGGCTGGAGCATGAGCATTTTCGTGGTTTTCCCCATGTGTAATGTGTATACGAGCCAGTTTCCCTTAAAAAGTTCTCCACGAAGGCATCCTCCCTTTAGTTAGATAGTCCTCGTGCGCTTTACCATAATTGAATAATCCTAATCCATCCATGTTTCTAGTTGATTTTTGGTATTCTGTGGAGGTGATCATCCTGGAAAGATGACGTTCAGTGCGTTTGTTTATATCTATAGAAATGCTGGTCACTTTTGGAAGTGATCGTCTTAGGGAGATGGTCGACAATCGTTTATGGCTACTAGATGGTGCGGCTCTGAGTGGATCACGCATTGGGGCATTGTAAAATGTATTAAATCCTCTCTAAAACGATCATCCACGTTTCTAATTATTTTGGTTTTTGGTGGAAGTGGTCGTCTTCAAGAGATAATGCGCAAGTGTTAATTTCTACTCTTGGAAATTCTTTTGGAAGAGGTCGCCATAAGAAGGTTCATTGCATATTAAATGTTTAAATCCAGATCACGTTGTTATAGAATCCATTTTAATTAGATTTTAAAATTTTAGTAAAATAAAAAATCTGAAAAGTTTCAGATTTTAAATTACGTCCAAAGGGGCCTTTTTTAACATTTTGTGTGTTACCTTTGTTTATTAAATATCATATTCTTCACACTTAACCATAAAATTCAGTTCAAGAGCAGTATCGCAAAGTAATTTTAAATTGAGCATATTTTTAGAATTTCCGATTCAGTCTCATGCGCTGGAGATAATTTTTTTTTTTTTTTTTTTTTTTTACAACGTTGCCATGGCTCGCTTTGAAATTCTTGAGTTTGTTAATAAAAAATTTGTTAACGTTTTACAAAATTTGAAATCGATAATAAAACAAATTCCAAATCTGGGCTTCCAGTTGCCCCTATTCGCAGTAGGGTTGGGTTATTCAATTATGGCAAAGCACACGAGGGTTATCTGCCTAACGGGAGGGATGCCTTCGTGGAGGACTTTCTAAGGGAAACTGACTCGTATACACGTTACACATGGGAAAAACCACGAAAATGCCTATGCAGCCAGCCCGTTAACGAGATTCGAACCTCGGACCAAACTACCAGTGTTCAGCGACTTTACCGCTCGGCCGCTGGTGGGCTATTCGCAGTAGGATTACGTCGTTCAAAACTCGATGACTCTAGGTACCGTTCTTTTATCCCAATATTTTGGTGGCAGCAGTTTGAAAAATGAAACGGACATTCAGCGTGCTTCGACGCAAAATCGCAAAATGAAAACAATATTCCCTCAGGGACAAAGCCCCTTTGGACTAATAATTTTGAAATAAACCTCTTAATTTTAATAACTGTGATATTTTTGTTTTCAAACCTAAGTGGAAAATTAAACAATTGCAGATACGTTACTTTTAATTAAAATCAAATGAGGAAAAAAAATTATGCAAAAATTAATTAAGTAAAAAATTTAGTCCTATTCTTATCGCAAACCGTAACTTTAAATTGCATCTACAACTGTTTCTTATACCAAAGCTCAGATGAATTCGTTTTCTGTTATGCGTCAATCAATGTTTCACTAAACCGCAGCTTAAGGCTATAACTACATGCGGTGCGAGGAGATTAATTACTAAAGACCTGACAATGACAGACGCTGGACAACCCGCCTTCCCCCGCTGGTTTCCATCGCAAAAGCTTCCCCGCTAAACACCCCTCTATTTTTAACCTTAAAGGAGAAACAAGCAGCTAACACATCTACTTGCTTCCACTCGCACATGTTTCCCGTAATCCGAAGTTACGGTTGTTGAGATAAAACTTTTATCATCCAGCTTGGCGGTCTTTCTAAACATGCCTTGTTATTTCCCATTGCAAACGAAGGGTGACATTTTTTCCGTTCCTTATTTTCCGGAGATATTCTTTCCGTTTCCCTTTTTTCCAGGTGACATTTTTTCCTACAACATTTAAATCTACTCATTTAAATGATGCCTTAGTCATAACTACAGAATACTGATAACACTCAGTACCCACATTCACATTAAACAACACCAAAGACTGGAATTCCAACATCGTTCCACTGCCCACCGCTTTGTCAATCTTCGAATTTGCATATATCCGTCACTAACGTTTGAACGGAAGTGCAATTTTGTGTTCAGTTGCATTTAATTAACATAGGTGATTACAGCACTGGGCACTGATTGGAGCATTAAGCTAGTGAGCATGTTTTTTTTTTTTTTTTTTTTTTTTTTTTTTTTTACATTATCCTTTAATTTTGATGACCAGTGCACATGGAAAACCCACGAAAACCAACCATACAGCCAGCCTGTTACCCTAATTTCGAACTCCCAGCATTCAGCAATCTTTATCCCTCAGCTACTGGCGGACCAACAACCATCAAGACCCTTAAATAGGGTAAATTCGTTGTGCAAATCAGTAACCACTTTCACAGGTAGTTATGTTTTCTAAGCTGTCATGTTCATGTTCATGATCACCTCCGCAGAGGACCATTCTGTGAGTTCATATTCACGACCGTTTCTACAGAAGTTATGTATAGTTGTCCCTTTCCGTGTAGTGCCTAAGGGTGGAACAAGTAATAAATAAAATTAAATTCGGACTTTCCTTTGGAAAATTCAAAGGTTATAATAAATCATTTATTATAACCATTTTATACTGTTTAAACATTGCCGGATAATAATTTGACTTACTTCAGGCAGCAGTGCTTTAAAAGAAGAAAAAATTGGTATAGTTCTACGCCTCTTACTCCAGTTGACCAATCGACAAAATTCAAAGCGGGTTTTTCATGTTCCAAAATTCTGCGATTTAGGATATGTATTAGCTTTCTATATGTAGCAACCTGCTAGTATAATTCCCCCCCCCTTTTTTTTTTTTTTTTTTTTTTTTTTCATATATAAAATAGAATGCCTTTTTCAATGTTTGGATTCTACTTCTCGGATTATGCTTCAACTACAAATTTTGTGAAAGCAGTTTTTTTTCTTTTTCACTCTGACTGTACTTTTTATCCGTTTATTTGAAGGTTGTATTAATTTCCAGTTTTCCACTGACTTAATAAACTTCTAATTGATATAAATTCTGGCATTTTTCTGACTTAATAAATGATTATGTGTAGAAGCCCGAATATAAACCCCGGTTTATTAATTCTTTACTTCAACAGCAATGCTTTTTTAATTAAAAAAAATACTAAATATTTTTAATTTGCTTATTTTAAAAAAATAGAATTATAATTAGACGATTACTTTGGAAATAAAATTTGAAGTTTAGAATCGTCGGCCACTACAAACATGAAATAATTGGAATCTAATGTCTAATAGAAATGTAATAAGGATATTCTAATCAATACTGTATATGTATATTTCGTTGACAGGATCTCAATTTTCCGACATGTCTTTTAAATAGGAAACTCTAGAGTCTGAACCTTAAAATCGGAAGCGGTCGATAAACGAAAAGCAAAATATTTTCGAACGTCAGCCTTAGGCTATTTATTACGTATGGCGACTTGCCAAGCTCTTAGAACTCACGCCCAAGAACCGGAGCGATAGCGGCGAAAAATCTGTTACTCGAATACCCCCTTCCTACCCTTCTCCATTAGTCTGCGAAGTTCGAGAACTTTCTCAAATAAGTCAGATCCTCGTATAGGAAGTAAACGTAATATAATGGGTCCATCTGATTAAACTACGGCTGTAAATAAGTACTTCGTGCCGTTAAATATTTTATTGGGCGTAATCATCTAAAATCACCACGACTGATACTCGTAATTTTAGAATATACTCCCTTCATTGCCATCTTCAATAATACAAATGCCATCATCAAATATATTCAGATTACACAGTATTGATATTTATTAGCGCAGTATTATTTATTTTTTTATTATTCGTATATTTATAACGTTAGAAATTCTTGAAGCAATTATGTAAATGTTAATATAAGTTGTTGCCGTGGAAAAGTAACAAAATACAGTCAACTCTCGACTAACAAGCTGTGTATTCGCGAAGTTGCCGATCAGCTTGGCCTTATCTAAAAAATGTTTGCTTATGGAGGCAAGATGGAAATTATCATAAATTATCAAAGTTAAAATACATTTGTCGGCAAAAAATACAAAAATATGAAAAGAAAATGCTTGAGATAACAACAGTGGTAGTTGATGATGTCATAATACACTGTTATTATTAATTAAGGTAAATTAACTAAAAATATGAAAAGAAAAAATGCTTGAGATAACAACAGTGGTAGCTGATGATGTCACCATACACTGGTTATCCTCAGTCAAGGTAAAATCACAAAAATGACGATTACTCAAAAAGTTACATGTAGAACTTAATGAAACTGACCCACAGTATACAACATATAGTAAGGTAAAAGATAGCATAAAAAGAAATTATAAAAACAATTATGACATTATAGAAATTAGCATATGTATGAAATTAACAAATCGGATGTCAGTTTGGTGTAGGAAAATTGCCTTCAAAATAGAGTATGATCTTCCCTAGAAGCACTATAACACATACAGCGATGTGCGATGCTGTCAATTACGTAGTCTATTTGTTCCTTAGGAAGTGAGAGCCATTGCTTTTACAAAACAGCTGCAATCGTGGCAAAGGTCGTGAAGAGGAGGACTGAGATACTATACGTCTTCCTAGAGCATCCCAAATATGCTCCATAGGATTCAGGCCCGGTGATCGAGCTGGTCATTTCATGAGCTGAATTGTTTGCTGCTGAAAATAATCATCACGATGGGAGCCCTGTGCTGTCTAGCGTTACCGTCCTGTAGCAGGAAATTACCGCATATTGCCCCGGCATATGGTCAAACATAAGCATCAAGAATGTCGTTTCTGTAGGCCTGAGTATTCATGCTTCCACGTGGAAATGCATAGAGGTCTATAACGTCCGCTCAAAACATAAACACTGCTTCCTCCTTTTGCATCTCTTTCACGGATGTTTGATGGATAATAACGAGTCCCAGGTTCTCTCCAAATCAAATAATGCCGACTATCGCTTTAGAGGCTAAACCCGTAAAGAGAACAGCCTTCCACTAATCAATTGTCCAGTGGACATGTTGCCGGGCCCAACTCAACCTCAGAGTTGAGGCTGTATTCCATCGTGCGCATAACAACAAATATCGGTCATCAGCGCTCGTCGTAGCGGTTGGTCTCGGCTGAACCTCCTGGATGCCGAATCTGTGGTTAGAAATTGTTCCGTCCTTTCTCTGGTCTCCGAATAACTCTCCATCACAGTTCTTTGGGCAAATGATGCCTGGAGATCATTGTTACAAATTGGCTATACCAGATTTCTTATCTTAGTACCATAGCGAAATTTGCAGGCGTGCTGTGAAACATGCAATTTTATTCTCCTTGCAAATAACGCATTTCGATTGCAGCCCCATTATGTACACTGCAGTTTTACTTAGCAATTCTAACTTCACAACATATTCAAACTTTATAGGGATAGGCTTATTTTCTATAGTTATCGCAATTTTTGTGATTTTTCCTTAATTTTTGGAAACCAGTGTATTTAGTTACTTTGCCCCACAACTGCACATAATTCGGAACACATGATCGTTGTACAAGAAACAATAAGAAAAATTCTAACGGAATTTTTTAGCAAGTTTGACAGTTAATGGCATAATTCAAGTTCTGTTGTAAATATTGTTCTGATATTTACAACAGTTGTAATAGTATGCCTTTTCATGAAATGCGAGAATGTAGTTTAATTTGAAGAATGCCTGTGTGAGATTCTTTTGCTAATTTTTGAGGTAAAAAGATTGCTTTATTGAGCTTTCAGAGAATATTTCATTAATTGAACTTGTAATCACTGAATCAATTAAACCCTGAGTGGATATTTACCGTTCAAATCCTTATGAATGGTTATATGATGACATTTAACATTCGAGGCTTTGGTACCGCTAATAAAGCACTTCATAATTAACAAACTGCTTTTTCGTCAACGTTTGTAAATGACGGCCCTTCCTCCCATTCGTTGTTGAAGTTTTAGATTTTCAATCTCTTCGATGGCCCTGGAACGTTACTTGCATCGATAAGTACACCACAACGATATAATTAAAGAGTTATTTTAAAACTCGCCACGAACAGCGCAGTTTTGTGACAGCTACCGAGAACTTTGATCAACTTGTTTCAACTGAGCTGATGATTGACGACCATCGACCGCATGACCGGATGGGCGCTTTATCGTTTGTGTGAACGTGCAGCGGCACCAGCTGCGAACGAGGGTCGTGTTAAAGGAGGTATTCTTGTAGGGTTTTCCTTATTTCGCTTAACAAATTATTTTAAGTTTGATGCCTTTTCTGAACTCCTCAACTTCCCCTCGCATTTCCTAGCCAAGATGTAAATTTAAAGTGAATATTTAAACGGGTGAATCTCTGAATTTATTCAGAGCATGTTTTCGTAACATAATGAAATGTAATGAACATAATGAAACATAATGAAAGGTTTTGGCTACTTCGTTGAAACAATCCGGGCCTCCATGAAACCAGTACTGATATTAGACGAAAGAATGTCCGTCACCAGCTTCCTAGAAAATTTGGACAACCATTTTCTAGTATACCCCGTCTCTGAAGTTCAAAAAATAACTATAGCGACGACCGCCATATGAGGACAGGCTTTAATTTGGTTCGAAGGCATCAGGAAATTTTATCTGGTGGAGACAGGCAGCCCCACATATAAGTTTGAAAATTTTAAACCTGTTCTGATAAAAAGCCTTTTCCCTGGTCAAAGACAGAGCTAAACTTGAGGCCGAATTATACGGCAAGTACCAATTTAAAGTTGAAGAGCTGTCGGACTTTATTTTACGCAAGGTTCAAATTGCTAATTTATTATATGGGAAAAGGCCCGATACAGAGATAATTCAAATTAACTTGCCTCGACTACTTCCGCAAATCCAAGATTATATTGAAGCGAGAAACCCCAGCACTTTAGAACAATTGTTTGAGCTGGCAGCGGAATTTGAGAGATGGAGGGTGGCCGAAAGTACGCATACGAGAAGTTTTAGCCAGAGACCAAACGAACAGTTTTTAGGCCGTATTCAGAACAAACAAAGAGATTCAATACCGGGAATAAATTTCAAGATAAGAAGGAAGGCGATATCCAAAATAGGCCACAAGATTCTAAAAGGGGGCCAGTAAAAAAGGAGTTAAACTAGGACGGGTGGCTAAAAGACGGGTGTAGTCACCCCACTCGAAAAAAGCCTCGAACGTACAGTTGAACACGATAATAATAAGACATTTGTCCCTACCTGTTATACAAATTCGACTAAATAAAGTGCCAACACAGGCCTTAGTGGGCACAGAGGCGCGAGCAAATTTCCTTTCAAAACGTTTCTTTCAAAACAATTTTAAAAATTATATATTATATATTATTAAGTTCAAAATGCTAAAGTTATTACAGCGCAGGGCAACCATTGTTCATATATAGATAAAGCGACGTTTAATGTGGAGATAAAGAACAAGGTGCAAAAATCTATATTTTTTGCAGTACGAAATTTACAAGCTTCAGTAATTTTAAATACCGACTTTTTAAAACCAGCGGGAGCTCAAATTAATTTTCAGGAAGAGACGCTACAACTGCCAATGAAACCAATGGACCTGGAACCGCCTGACTTAAACCTGACATATGTGCGAGCCGAAGCTGCCAAGAAAATTGTAAGAGCTGGTAAGAAAGTTTTCTGATTTATTTTCTGAAACACCAGGCCTCACATAAATTGTACAGCATGAATTTAATTAAAAAAGTGGGGGAGCCTGTGAAAACTATGCCATATAGATACGACTGAGTTAAATAAAGTATAACCGAAAAGCATATTGAGCACATGCTCATAAATAAAATTATTAAACTGATAAGTAACCCATATGCTAGCCCAGTAGTGCTTTGCAGGAAAAAAGGGATCTGCTCCGTCAAATTTTAAAGCCTGAAGGCAAGCTATTGACTACAGAAAGTTAAACAGTTTAATTAAGTATCCCGTTTACACCTTGCCTATCATTGAAGAAGTTATACGGAACATCAGGTCAACTAAGTACATGACCACGATAGACCTCACCTCAGGGTATTTTCAGATAACGATGAAACCCGAGGATAGGCCAAAGACAGCATTCATAACAAAATCAGGCATTTAATGCTTTCCTTAGAATGCCTTTTGGCTCATGTAGAACCCCGGCGACTCTCCAATGAACTATGGAAATTATATTAAGATCTATCCTCGGTAAATTCATTTTTATTTATCTCGACGTCATCATTATGTCAAAGGAAATATTGATGAACGCATGAAAGATTTAAACGAAATTTTTCAGTCTATTAAGAGACGCAAGCTAAAAAATAAATGCTAGTAGGTGTAAATTCGCGGCAGAAGAACTCGGGTACCTGGGCTGTAAGATTTCAAAACGGAAAATTCAAACTGAGGACTCAAACGTAATTGCAATAAAGAATTACCTACCGCCCAATATTGCAAAACACCTTGTCTCATTCTTAGGCATGTGTTCTCACTATAAAACATTTATAACGAACTTTGCACAGATAGCCCAACCGCTGTTACAATTGAAAAGAAAGAAAGCCAGATTTTCGTGGGCAGCTGAGGCCAGCACCGCATTTGAGAGACTGAAAACCGCGCTAATTCTAGCTCCGGGTTTAAAATTCCCAGAGGGGGACGAAAATTTCAAAATTTCGGCTGATGCTTCGGATTGTAACTACACGGCCACCGAAAAAGAAACTTTGGCCGTTCTTTTAGCGGTGCAGAAGTTTAGAGTATATTTTGGTAAGGCACCGATAGTCGTGTATTCAGATTACTCCGCCGTGGGACGATTTTACTCCGGTAAAAATTTATCGACACGATTGATAAGATGGGCATTAAAAATGCAAGAATTTAACCTAATTATAAAACACACACCGGAGAAGAATATTGTGGCAGATGCTTTATCCCGAATAAAATTAGACGAAGAAGGTAAAGAAATAAAATGTGCTATATTAACATAAAAAATATTAGATTGAGACAATTATTGCAGAATTATAAACTGATCCAGAGTATAGGCATATTTATGCATGCTTTCAAGACCCGGAAAATTTTGAACATCCGGATATAGTGGCCCTAAGAAATACAGCATAAAATTACGAAATAGTAGACAAACTCTTATTTTATACTAAAATAACAAATAAGCATAGTGGAATAAGGCCAATTATGGGTGGCGACTCAGTATTTTACAGGAATTACATAATGCGCCTAATGGCGGTCTCCTAGGCATTCAGAAAACGGTGCAAAGAGTGCGTGAAGGGGTTTTGTTCCCAACAACTTCAAAGAATGGTAACGGATTATGTCAGGTCCTGTCATACATGCCAGTTAGTTAACAACGTAAATTACAGCCCGCCGAGTATCTAAATAGTATAAGAGCTACTTTTCCAAATGAATTAATTGGGATATATTAATAAATAATTAATGAAATAATAATTAATAAATTAATGAAATAATAGGGGCCATGGCCTGCAGTGCTCTACTCTGGCCTGTGCATGACCTGCAGTGCTTTCTTTAACGTGAGCCACAGTGTGCATGACCGTATGCTCTGGACAACTGGTCAGCTTGGTGCAAGACGCCCGTGTTTAATTCCCAAGCAAACTTGTTACTCATTTTATCGACCCACTCAAGGGATGAAGGGCTGTGTCATCTTGCTCAGCACAAGGATCGAACCCCGGACCTCTGTTGTTGCTGCGAGTTGTTGTTACGACGAGTCCTTCAACTTGCCTCAGACTATGGTCTAGAAATAAACTTTCAGAAATGCCACTTTCTAAAGAAAAGAATTGAATTCCTAGGTTATGTTATTCAAGATAGCACTATACGACCTTCACCATCCAAAACACGCGCTGTACAGTCATTTTCTGAACCCAAAACAGCTAAACAGGTGCAAAGTTTTCTTGGCCTAACTGGTTACTTTCGAAAATTCATTCAACATTATGCCAAAATTGCAAAACCCCTCAGTGACTTACTACGTCAGTCCACTCCTTTTGAGTTTGGTCCTGCACAACAGCACGCTTTCTTAAAACTGAAAGAAGCACTTTCCAGTGATCCTGTTCTGCACCTTTACCAACAAGGTTTACCGCTTCAACTTCATTGTGACGCAAGTAAATACGGCTACGGATCCGTTCTCTTGCAACAAAGCACTGATGGTTCCTTCCACTCAATTTACTATATGAGCAAGAAAACTACCCCCCCCCCAAGAACTTCATCGCAGTTGCTTTCAGTAGCAGGAGCGGTTATAAGAGTTTGTTGTTGTTATTAAGTTAAATGGGAGTGAATATAATATAAACAAATATGATTTCAATGTGTTTCACACAAAGAATTTTGTAAAATTAAAAAAAAAAAAAAAAAAAAAAAAAAGAGAGAGAAAGAAGAAGAAGCAATGATATCATTTAAGACATTGCGTGGTGAGGGATTCCTGAGCTTTTTGTAAAAAGCTTCGCTCATCTTTACTATGTAACTGTGTTTATTGCCCTCATTATGTTTTGTTACTATATTGCACAGAAATATTAAAATTTTATGTAACTGTGTTTATTTCCCTCATTATATTTTGTTACTACGTATATTGCATGGAAATATTAAAATTTTATGAAACCCCCCAAGAAGAGAAATACTCCAGTTATGAACTAGAAATCCTAGCCATCATTGAAGCCTTTAAAAAATTTAGACATTATTTAGCTGGAACAAAATTTGGTATTGTTACAGATTGCGCTGCTTTTGCAAAAACTATGTTTAAAAAAGACATAACACCCAGAATTGCTCGATGGGCTCTTTACCTTGAAGACTTTGATTATACAATAAAACACCGCTTTGGACAGCTTATGAAACATGTAGATGCTCTACGTCGTTTCCCTGTCATGTTAATTGCCATTGACAGTGTCACTCAAAAGATTATTGACGCACAATCAAGTGATGACTTCATTACGGAGATCAAACATACTTTAGAAAAAAACCCTTTAGATGACTACTCCATAAAGAACGGTGTTCTGTATAAAATACTTAAAGACCAAGAACTATTAGTTGTACCTCAGGCAATGCAAACCGAAATAGTGCAAAATGTTCACTCTAAAGGTCATTTTTCTGCTCTCAAAACGGAATCCATTATTAAACGTGAATATTACATCCCTAATTTATCTGCGATTGTTAAAAAAATCATTTTGAACTGCGTACCCTGCATTCTTTCTTCCAGAAAGGCTGGTAAAGCGGCGTATTTCCAAACCCTACCCCACTTTTCGAATTTTTGACGTCACGGAAATATCGACTAGTTTCACCTGGCAAGATGCCTACCCCACTTTTGACTACTACGGCGCGCTTTCAAAAGAATTGTGCTGCTGAATGGTGTGTTTAGGTGCTAATTGTGAGATTTTCGCAATTTAAATTATTATGAGTGGGAATTTACGCAAAATCTTTAGTGAATGGTTACTGTTTATCGCCGTAGTGTATTTGAGGAAAGAGGAGAATAATTCACTGCTGATGTATACATTAACAGTACGAAAAATCTGGAAGGTGACACTCGGCAATAAGTGCATTTCATCGCAAAATTCAGCGACGCCAGTAAAACAGACGAAAGTGTTCGAAAAACTTATCCACATCTGAAGCCACTATACAAAAATTGTATGTGTGCCAATACAGCAATTTAAATAAAAAAATAAATAAATAAAAAAAACAATTACAGAAAACTTCAGATCAAAGAATAAGAAAGAATTGCAGTGCCTCTATGTGCTTAAAAACTACGAAGCATTCTGCAAACTTTCGTGCCAAAATCAAGGTTGACAAATAGATTAATACATTTTATTGTTTCTTTTAGTGTATATATTTCAAAATTATTAAAATAACTTGAACAGTTGTTTAATTGCTTAAAACAGCAATAAAGTTCATTTATAAAGATATACAAGGAACTTCATAATTCATTGCTTTGGTGAACAACTGAAATTTACTAAATTACCTAACTTTATAACATTAAATATCTTCGTAACTGTGGTATTATGCTCTGTTTTATAAAAGCTTAACTACTTTATTCATTTGTTATACATTAAAATATTTTCTGATTTATTTACTGAATGCGTAATCAATTATCAGGATTACTAAATGTATTAAGAATTTCCATACATGCTTGTGCAGTGTAAATGCATGTTTGTGTGATGAACTTTGATTTTCATGAACGAAAAAGAAATACAATCTCCGAATAAGTACTTTTTTGTTTTCCAGTTCCTGTGTTTAGCTGTAAAAGTAAATTCACTTCAAGTATGTGTCTGTGCAATTGTGACGATGTAAATGCTGAAATGTATGTATAGTAAAAACTCAACAAAAAAAAATATCCGGAAAGCTCTTGAAATTTTGGATAGCCGAGCATATAAAAAATGAAATATTGTAATAAGTGAATGGAAGAATAAACTACTAGTCTAAAATCATAAAAATAATTCATCTTATTTGGATCAACTTGACTATCAAAAGCCAATATTTAATATTATGCACGATTTTGAAAAAAATGTATTCTGCTGATCTTTGGAATATGATAAGGAGTGATTTTTACAATGGTTGTTATGTGAATTAATTCAGCGAGTTGAGACTTTAAATATGAACAATAGTAATCTGAAAATTTGAAGGAGTAATTTTATATCCAACAATCTCTGCCAAATAACTTCCATGTTTGAAGTAATTAAAAAATATATTTTTAACCACTTATTATTAATTTTATAAAGTACATTCTATAATTTAAATTTTATTTACTTTCATCTATTTTTAATGTTTGCCATTATAAATTTCATACTATGTAATTTTTTAAGATTTCATAGTTGCTAATTAAACTTCCTTTACAATTTATTTAGTTATTCTATACATACATTTATATTTTATGTAAGAAAGGGATTTATGTGCAACAGATACACAGTGAAAATCATTTAACATAAAACTGAGGGGACTGAAATATTTTTTCGTGTTAAAGAATATTGGAAAGAAAAAAAAAAAAAAAAAGCATATATTCAACAAAATTAAGCTTATTAGAGTACATTTTATTTACATACATATGTATATAATAAAAACAAATGAAACTAAAACATCCACAAGAACTTAATGGAATTTAATACAAAATTTTCAAGTTTTTGAAAAACAAAACATTTATTGAGTTTTGGGAAAATAATCTGATATTTTTCTTTGCATTGTCTTTTTTAGCATCAAATTGTTCAATGTCAAACATTTTGTTATTCATTTCACCATTGGAATGTGCGTCTGAATAACTGTCCATACTTTTTATGATATGATGTTCCTCATTTCGGATGAGGTGGGAACAGGAACTGCATTATTCATTTTATTTTCGTCATCAGAATCTGCATCAATGATAATTTTTTAGCTTTGAACAAACTCCAAAATAACTTTGTCTGCCATAATTGGGGCTGTACACACATTATCATAAACTACCGCAATGAATTCTTCCGATAGTACCGTAGACAGTTCATTAATAAACTTTCTCAAACATTTCATTAAGTGTCAGCTCAGTTTCAATATCCTACTTCTCCATTTCTTTCGGCGCCAAAGAATCTGATACTTTTGAGAACTGTGTGTAATGAAAATAATTTTCATTCATCCTTGGAGTCGCTGAATTCTATGCAGTGCAACATATGAGCCAAACTCACTAATTTTTACTCACACTGCCATGTACTCATCACTGAATTCCAAAGCTAACTGATGAGAGATGAGATGTTCGTGTGGCGTTTGTAGACGTGAAAGACGAAAGTACCGTAGATAAACAAAACTGGCTCGTGTCACAGGCTATTCCGAGGGTATTTCAAAGCCAAATTAGCCTCTTTTCTACGAAACATGTGAAACCACCTCTCTTTCATTTCACACCCCACTTAAATCTCGCCAGCGATGCCAGTGTTTTCTGTATTTTGTTCATTTCCAGAAAGGATATCTTTTCATGTTAAGCGATTTTTGTTTCGTGTTAAGAGAAACAAATTGCATGAAAATACATAGTAATTTGTTGGGACCGTTGCATTATTTCGTGTTGACCAATATTTCGCCTTAAGCGTTTTCACGTTAAACGTATTCCACTGTATACAGATGTGTTTGGACTATGTATAGACAAATAATTTTTTAAAAGGAAAATTTATAATCCTTCCAAAAATTTTTTTGCATTATGCTGCTAAAAATTGATCAGTAAATATATAAAGAAAGAAATTTAGAACCAATTTTTCAGAAAGAATAAAAATTGAAATTCAAATTAACTTGATAAAATCCTGTTTAGACTAGTAAAATCTTTTTAAATTGGAAGATATTTTTAATGATTTTACCCCCCCCCCCCATTTTCCTTTGCTACTGCTGTTTGATAAGAGGTTCTAGTGAAGTTTTGTGTTAAAATTATTTTGAAATTTCAAAGATTTTCCACTGCAGGATTTTAATTTTTTCTACATTTTTAAGGGCATGTTTTCTTTCTTTCTTTTTAGATTAGAAAAATATTTTTAAATCGGAAGATATTTTCAATGATTTTCCTTCGCTTTGAGGAGGACTAGAATTTTTTGGTGAACTATTAAGATAAAAAATATATTGAAATGGTTCATCAGCTGATTCTGGATACAGAAAAGCAAGGATTTTGTTTTAGAAGGGGAAATGTAATTAAATTTGACATACCTCCTCTTGACGATATTATGTTAAAGTTGGTTGGATCCCTCACCTTTCTTGTTCTTTTATACTACTTTTTGGTTTTTCTTGTGATGGTTTATTTTAACATGTTGACTGCCGTGAGTGCCACTGGCAATGCGACCAATAGTAAAATACATAATTAAAATAAATATTGATACTGATAAATTTTTAAATAGTACCATTGTTACTATAATGGTTTGAAGAATAATAAATCATAAAAATTTTAATTATAAATCACAAAAATGGTCTACAGATGTTTGGAGGTCGCTGGTGACCCCCAGCATGAAGCACAATTATATAACATTATGTTCTGTAGATATATTTCAACATAATATATATCGCATAATAAAAATTTCAAGTTGGCGTCATGCGCAAATCACGTAAAATGCACGCGGCAGTCAACGTGTTAATTTTTACATTTTAAATTATTCTTGTTCCACATTTATAGGATTTTATGAAGATCATTTGAACTTCAATTTTTTAGTCTTTGTGAAAATTTTTTATATACTATATATAAGAACTACACTCCTAGAAAAAACTAATTTATATATTTATTTATCCCAAATTTTCATTTTGAAACATTTTAGTACATGCTTTTCCTCAATATTTTAAAAGTTGATTTTTTGTTGAACTGAAATATGTAATATGGAAAAATTCTATCAAAAAACATAACTCAGAATCAAAACAGGAGATAAATAGAGATAATAATAATGTGGGATATTTGATTCTCTTTCCCTAATAGTCATTTGAAACATTTTAGCATGTTTTTCCATTCAGCTGAAACAGTAAAAATATAGAAAATCCCCACAGAAACATTATTCGGCTGAGAAACAAAACAGGCCGAAAAATGGGTTGGCGTCAGGAAACTGATTGGTCTAAAACAGGCCTTCTTAAACTTTTTTTCAGTCGTGACTCTTTTTTATCATAGATTTTTTCCACGACCCCGAAATATTTATGAAAATTTTGCGAAAGCATTGCAAAAATCTGACACACGCGCGAGTGAAACTGTCAATTATTCTACTTGTATTGCAAGATAGTATTGCAGTTTTAGGTCATTATCTTTAATTCTCATTTTAAGACATAGAACAATGTGAAAATTTTAATCAAGTAACAGACGAAATGACAGCATCACGTGCAAAGCAAGTAAAATAAACATTTATATTATAAAGAGAATGCATTGAAACATTTTTGTTTTTCTCTTTGTCTGTATTGTCTTATCTTTATCTATTTTCAGATACATTGTGTAAAAGTATTGGGTAATTGTAAAATTATTACATTAAGTTTAAGAAATACCAAAACTACTAAAATTTTTTGCGACCCCCTGCTGTAGATGGGGGTTGCGATCTACAGTTTAAGAAAGTCTGGTCCAAAATAACTTTACAATATTTGATTTTGTTGGAACATTGGATAACTGAGGCCACAGCCAGTGCAGTTATGGCAGGTGTGCAAATTTTGGAATTTACAGAAATATCAAGTAAAAAAATTTTTGGAATTTAGGAGTGAAACGTTTTTAGAATTTAGGACCCACAGAGATTGAATAGCATAACAAAATGTACCTGCTGAAGCTAGGACTCTAGTGCATGGTTATATTCTTATAAGGAATGTATGCCTGAATGCAAAGATGCATTTTGAGTCATCATTGCTAGGTCACCAGCCTACACAGCATTGTGTGATACATCATTCATGTAAATAAGAAATAAAATTGACTGCACTTTAGTTAAATAACCAATTTTATTCCTTGTAAGTATTATGCAAGAGTATTGTAATTGTTGAATAAGAATACAACACTTGCTTTCTGTTCATCTGAAATGGGATAGATATTCTAGCAGTTATTCCAGCAGAAGTTTGCAAGAACGGATCATTCTGTATTTAGTTAGATAATCAAAATACACAAGCTATGAACATAACATATTAAACCGTAATTCACTTTTCACATTGGACAGCCAATGTTTATCAATTTTCACATAAGTCATACTTTCCCGTAAATTTGAAAACACTCTATTGTATGCTATTCTGTTGAAGACAAGCCTGAAATATTTTTTTTTTTTTTTTTTTTTTTTTTCAAAATGCAATTGATAACTTGTTTTTTTACAAAATTTTAACCTGGGAGTCATGAACAAATTTGTGGGGGTCACCAAATTCAAAGAAATTTATCTGACAATAAAAGATATACGGAATTTGAAGAGAATTTTGGATGTTTTTTAACATTTGCCAGGAATTTTAAATTAAACATTTCCATATTTTAATTCTGATTTTATTGGTTTCACTTGATTTATGTGTTATGTTTGATGATTTCCAAACAGCTCGAATCAAATTTCAAAGCAACTACGCGCAGCTAAGATTTAGTTTTTTCGGCTGTCTTAGTAGTGTCTTGCATGCAATTTGTAATTGTAATACGCATCATTTATAAACTATGTTTCTTATTTCTAATCAAATTTGTTGTCAAGTAAGCCTATAACATTTCCTAAGCATTGGAAAATTCAGTAGTGTCTCAAAGGATAATAAAAACAATTTTGTTTTCGTTGCGATTTTGTTCATGATGGTTAAATGGCTCAAAATCTCTTGTAAGAGAAATGGGATGGATACACCAACATCAAATAAACTTAGAGAAAAACTATTAATGAAAATGCAAACAAAAATTTAACCATTGGCTCTCTTTCTACTTCTAAAAAAAAAAAAAAAAAATTGAGTAAATATCAAGAGTTTATTTTATACTGTTTTACATGTTGCATTATCAACGGAAAAAAAATATCCATTGTGTGTTAAATGCAGTGAAAACTTGGCAAATGGAAAGCATGAAACCTGCGAAATTAAAAATACATTTAGAAACGGTACTTTTCCCGTTTTGCCACCGCAAACAATAAAGTCGCCAACAACGGTACTACTGATGCCAAATGGAATATCTTCACTGCCAACGTTTTCCGCCTCATTTTCGAAACAAGTCGCAGCCATTTCTTATCAGATTGTTTCTTTCAATACTGGCATACAACTACATAGAATATTTACAAGATAATTAAAATTTATGACCCAAGACCATTCACGGTAATTAAGACAATTAGACTGCAATCACACCACTCACCCAAAGGCAAAATAAAGGGTTAAATTCATCAATTCTAATTAGAATGCAGTAGCGAAGTAAAGCACTGCGGTTTTACATAATTTCTGAGTAAGCTATTTGTACGAATTGAAATAATTCTTGCATTTAAACTTGTATTCCAAATTAAGATTTAACTTGAAATTAATGTAGATAATTACTGAGAGAATTAGATTTTTTTAGCGTAGTTTACGTGAGATGAGATCACGTGGTGTTACGTGATACGAACCGGCGAATCAGGATGTTGAACCATGAAAATATAGTAAATTCTTAATGTCTTTTTACAAATTTATTATCTTTATTTATTGGCTTTTTACAAAATTTTAAAAGATATTAAAATGTTTGTGCCTTCAAAATAAAAAATTCTTAGAACTAACGTTTGTTAACATTTTTTATGTGTATATTGTATGTTGTCATCAACAAAGTCTGCTTGGCGAGATTTGCGCCAGTGAAACTGAAAAGTACCTCAGAAACTAAACATAAAGATTAAGTAAATAAATCTGAAGATTTTTTTTAAGGAATGAGCTGAGAGCATGAAAAATTAAAACGTATTTTTGAAAAAATATACAGTAGTTCCTGAGAAGGATTTACAGGCATCCTTAAAAGTTTAATATATTTTTTTGCAATTAAATAATTGCAAAAAATTTAAAACCTCATTCAATTGGAGAGTCGCTCATTCTTCCTTCAGCAATTAAAATGACATCATTTATGCACGCAGAAAAATATAGTAACGATTTAAAAACAATAGCATAAAAAAAAGATACTGTTTCTTACCAAATTTTTGTCATATCAGACACTATAGAATACAAAATCCAGTCTTTACTATAAAACTTGATGAAACTACCGACATTACTAAAATGTTTCATTTCATCGTTTATGTGAGATATGTTTTTGAAAACGACGCAGTGGAATATTTTTTATGTTGTAATATTTGGGAAGGAAAAGCAACTGGAGAGAAAATATTTGAAATTATTAACAGACATTTCGAAACAAATAATCTTACCTAGACACACTGTGTCGCAGTTTGTATTAATGTAAGCTTTTAAAACTAAGCCAATACTTTGGCAAGAGGAATTGAACAAAAAAAAAAAAAAAAAAAAAAACAGAAACATGCTTTTTTTCACAATTTACTGAAAATAATACAGATTTCTTGTTTAAAACAACATATGATAAAATTGACAGAAATTTTTCATGAAAAATTTCCAAATAAGGAATTAGGTTGGATCTGTGACCCATTTTGCCTTTGGTATTTTCAATTCCAATGTATCTCTAAATGAAAAAGAACAATTAATTGATATTTTAAGTGACGGAATACTGTATGTTAAGTCTCTAACTTGCCAAAAATTTTAGTTGATTGGAAACTAATATGCCGATTTAAAAGGAATGAAAGTAAATTATTACGTTTCTTACATAAAATTGTACAATAAACCTTTAGCTTATATTTAAAACTTCTAAAATGCTTATCTTACATTTGTCTGTTATTTAAGCATTGAAAGTGGATTTCTCACTGAAATAGAAATAATTTTGCTATTGAATTAAACATGGAGAACTTTTTTATTGAAATATTTTTTCTCCGTGACATTAGTTGCATCTACTACAAAATAAAGATTAAAGAATGGTTTTTAAAACATTTTGAATACTTTGTCATATTGATCTATGAAGTACTAGATTAGTGAGTTTTTATTACATTATTGACAAATATAGTTTTTAAACGATCAAAAAATTTTCAGCGGAGATAATTATTTGCCAAATATGAATATGTTTCCAAAGAGGAAATAAATAATAAGTGATAAAAAGAAAATTCAGTTAGAACATTCACATCTCTAACAAAGTAATATGCTTTGATTTAATCTTTATTATACAATATATTTTAAAATGATACCGCAAAATCCAATGTGAAAGGTTATGCGAAGATTACGATAGTACCTAGAGTATTCAGCATTTCGTATAATCCTATAACCAGATAATAATAATATTAAAATCAATTTTATCTGAATGAAGTTTTCTTATTACAGAAACAGTAAAATTATGCAATTACATAAACGAATACACTTTCAGACAATATACTTAATACTGTTTAGAAGCGTAAGTTCTGTTTTTGTTACTTCTCGCCCTTCAGCGCATGCTCAAGAATTACCATCCAAGCGAAACTAGTCGATTTGTCCATGACGTCAAAAATTCGAAAAGTGGGGTAGGGTTTGGAAATACGCGGTAAAGCGGAAAGTTTTCTTCATCCGATTCCAAAAGGCGATACACCGCTTGATACTTATCATATCGACTTTCTGGGACCACTGCCGTCAACAAAGAAGAATTACAAATATCTTTTTACAGTTGTTGATGCATTCTCAAAGTTTCTTTGGCTTTATCCTGTTAAATCAACAGCCACTCAAGCTGCTGTCGACAAACTGAAATTACGGCAAACAACTTTTGGTAATCCCGACGCATTATCTTAGACAGGGGTACAGCTTTTACTTCAACTGACTTTCAAACCTATTGTCTTGACGAGAATATTGAACACATTACAATAACTACGGGAGTTCCACGTGCAAATGGACAGATTGAACGCATGCATGGTATTTTAATTCCCGTTTTAACTAAGCTATCTTTAGAAGATCTCGAAAAGTAGTTTAAACATGTTGTGTTACGAAGAACACAGAAAATATATAAATCAAATATATTTAAAACAGTTCGTTCAGTTGCGGGCCTGCCTCTACCCGAGGCTGGGTGCATTATGAATAAAGACAAAAAAATTCTTAATAAATCATTCTTTATTTCCATCAAAACAGTATCACTCTTCCGAGATCAGCTTTCGTTCGTCCACACGCAAAACCATTCGAAAACACTCAGCACGCAGGCTGACGTCACAAAACAGCAGCGCCTCGCGCCGGTTATTACTTCAGTTCATTTCACAACATCCTCCCCCCCCCCTTGAGACTCAGGTTGAGTCTCAAACTCATAACAAACATTATTTAAAAGATCAAGTCTTTTTGGAACTTTTACAAGTCGTCCAGAGGAGGAATATTGTTGCATCACCATTTTATCAGGTGCAATACCCTTTTTTAACGTACACCCAGCACTAGAATTAGATTCCTTTGCACCAGTTTCTTATCAGGAATTATGTTTCTATCATTGGACTGTATCTCCAGAGGAAAGATGCGTTGTATTGGTCGTATAACTATTCCATGCCGGGTCTTAAGTTTAACCGTACGAATCTTTCCATCACGTCCAGGGATCAATTCTGTAATTCGGGCTAAAGGCCAAAATAAACGTTTTCTGTTATCATCCCCCATCAGTACTATTTCTCCTACTACAGGTTCCCGAGATCGCTTTTCATTATGCTTTTGAACCAGTTGACTAAGGTATTCTTTTCTAAATCGTTGTCTCAGATCATTTAACAATTTAGTTCTATACTTTAATCTCTTATTAAGACTTGACGAATTTAATTCATCAAGATCTTCAACATTGGAATTTCTGTTCTCGATAAGAAACATGGCGGGTGTCAGAGGTACTAATTCTTGCGGATCTTCAGAAACATAAGTTAAGGGTCTAGAATTAATTATAGTTTCACAATCACAAATAATAGTACAAAGTTCTTCAGATGATAACACTGTTTTACCTAAAGTACGTTTTAACAATTCTTTTACTGTACGAACCAACCTCTCCCACCAGCCACCCCACCAAGCTGCAGTAGGTGGAATAAATTTCCAGATTATACTTTCAGTTCCCGTTTCCTTTACTACTTTAGTCCAATTTAGTTTTGATAAATCATTAGACGCACCCCGAAAATTTGTCCCGTTATCACTATAGATTATTCTAGGGCGTCCGCGCCTAGCAACAAATCGTCGAAGCGCCAGGAGAAACGCATCAGTAGAAAGAGAATTTACGAGTTCAAGGTGAATGGCACGGTACACAGCGCAGGTGAACAGCGCGATCCACACCTTTCCTCCATTTTTTAAAAACAGCGGTCCGGCCAAATCAATCCCTATGATTTCAAATGGCGCACAATCCGTAACTCGGTCTGGCGCAGAGGTGTCGGTTCGCTTGACATGGCCTTAGTTTTAAATCTTTTACAAACGATACAGTTAAAGAGGACATTTTTAATGGCCTTTCTAGCTCTGACTATCCAAAATCTTTCTCGTAATATGCATTGCATCATCTGAAGACCAGCATGACAGTTCTTATTATGCACATTTCTGATTAATAACTTAGTAAAATCACATTTTTCTGGTAACAGTATTGGATACAGAAAAGATTCATAGTCATCTCTATTTAGTATTCTCGTTTTAACTCTTAGAATACCATCATCATCAATGAGCGTTTCAATAAAATTATAAGATTTCTTATCAGTCAGATAATAATTTTGAACCAAACGAATTAAATTTTTCTCAGAATTTTCAATTTCATACTGTGAAAGTTCAATCTTTCCATTCTTTTCAGAACCACCTTTACAATTATTTACAAATCTAAATATCCATGCAAATACTCTAATCATTTTATCATAATTGGATACACTGATTCGATGCCAAGGGGGTGCGTCTTTTGATAGATCAATATTCACTCTTTTTATCTTTTTTCTCTCCAATTCTACTTCTTCATGCAAATAAATAATCTCACCAGTGGGCCAGTTTTCAGGGCTTTCTCGTAACTACAAGGGGCCTTCCCACCATCTAGACCGAAGCATTTGCTTCGCAAAACATCCGCGCGACAACAAGTCGACAATATTTAGTTTCCCTGGGATATGTCTCCATGAATGACCTCGCGTCAACTCTCGAATCTCTTTAACCCTATTTTCGACGAAAACGGACCAATTTCCTTGCTCTGTTATCCACCAAAGGGCAGTGGTTGAATCAGACCAGAAGGTAACTTTTAAATCGGGCAAACTGAGAGCTTTGATAATAGAATTTGCAAGTCTAGAACCTATACAACAGGCCATTAATTCTAAGCGAGGAATGCTTAAAGATTTCAAAGGCGATACTCTAGACTTCGCCCGTACGAGATTTATTTTTACTTCAGAATTAAATATTGATCGAACAAAGACGCACGCTGCATACGCCCCCTTGCAAGCATCCACAAATACATGTAGTTCAGACGTGTCATTGATAAACAAGTATCGAGGCAAAGTAACATCTTTCAAAACATTAAGTTCTTTAAACCAGTTCAAAAATATATTTACATCATTCGGAGACAATTCATCATCCCATGCAATTTTCACTTTCCACAATTTTTGCAACAACAGTTTTGGAAGCAATGTAGTTGGCGTTAATAAACCAATAGGGTCAAAAATTGTCTGCACAATTGCCAAAATTGTCCTCTTTGTGATTTTTGTATCACAGGTCAATGTATCTGTGTCTGTGCAGCACCTCAGCGTATCATTATCCAAATTCCAAATTACCCCCAAAACGGAAGTATCCCCTGAATGTTTGTCAACATTTGTACCAGCCACATTGCTTTCAAAACCGCGCAAGTTAAAACATCCATTTGACATGATTAATTTGGAATGTTCAATAAACGTAAACTGTTCATCAATACTAAAAACACTAGATAAACAATTATCCACATAAAATGACGATTTCAATTTTTGAGCAACTTCACTATATTGACGTGGACAGTTTTCTAATAGATGCATTATAGATGCGTTCAACAAGTAGGGGCTCGAAGAAACTGCAAACACAACTCTGCAATGCCTATAAATTAATTGCTCTTCATTGCATGGGAAAAAAAATCTGAGAAAATCTCTATCTTTAGATGCGACGGATAACATTAAAAAAGCCCTTTCAATATCGGCACTAATACCAATCGGATACATTCTAAAACGATCTATAATATCAGGTATTAATTCAATAAGATTTATTCCTTTACACAAACATTCGTTCAAAGAGAGTCTCCCTTTCTCAGATGCAGAAGCGTCAAAAACAGGACGAATTTTCGTGGTTTCACTTCCTAATTTGATTACAGGCCTATGCGGCAAATAATGACATTCATTATTCAATTCGTTTTCTGGTACGCGTTCAATAATATTCAACCTTTCCCATTCCTTGAACACATTTTGATAATCATCGAAAAATTTACTACATCTGAGTTTATAGATCATCTTTTGATACCTTTTCCAGGATAATTCTTTATTATCGGTTAAATGTGTCGTATCACATTTCCACGGAAGTTCTACTTCATATCTTCCATCTGGAAGAATTTTCATTTTGTTCTCAAATTCAGATAAATTAAAACTTTCATTCATTTTAACAGTTTCGTTTGGAGCGCATATTCCTATTTTTTCAAGTTCCCATAACTCATTCAGAGGAATTCTCCTGACATGTATTGAAAATGTTTTCAAAATATTATCCTTTTCACCCGAATTTCGTTTGCCAAATACCGTCCACCCAAGTTTCGTTTCGACAGCCGTTACCCCGGACTGTAATTCAATAGAATTTCCCGTCAATAACTTTCCTATAACATCTGCTCCGATTAAAAGGTTAATTTCAATTTCCTTTCGCAATGGATCAGAAAATTCGATTTCTTTTTCTTTTAATTCATTCAAAATCTCTTTATCTTTAACCTTAGGAATAAAACCGCAAATCTTTTTTTCCGATAATGCCTCAAAACTACATGCGAATGTTCCTTTTAAATTGCTGACCTCGACCGAAAACACTTCATGCTGTTTAGGTTTCGTTTCGTCCCCCCCCAAACAGTGCATGTATAACTGTCTCCTCCCGAAGTGGAGATGCTTTAAGCTGACTCATCATATTTTCACTAACGTAGCTACTTTGGCTTCCGCTATCAATTATGCAGCGAATAATTTTCTCGCGACCTTGACACCGAATTCGAACGCAAAGCGTTTGCAAAAATACAGTTTCGCTTCTGCTACAGTTAGAAAGAGAACTCTCTTTTGAAACATTTATCTGATCATTATTTTTTAGCTTTTGATTACACATTACATCAAAATGATTACAACTTTTGCAAATAGAACAACTTAACTTACCTTTGAAAGGACAAAATTTACTAATATGACTCGCTCTTTTCAGACAAGAAAAACAAGCACCTTTTTTCAACAATAATTGTTGTTTTTCAGCTAAAGTCATTTTTTTTGCAGAGTAACATTTTTCACTAAAATGTTTCTTTTCACAAAAATTACAGTTCGGAACACTCTTACCTGAATTCTCAAGACTTACTAGAGCTGATGCTGTTACGGGATCATTTTGCTTTACCTGTTCGTGGTTATAATCTTTCTTTCGATGGTTCTGTTGGGAAGCGAAACCAGTTCTTGCGAGGAGAACCATCTCTTCCCCCTTAACTTCCTGTTTTAAGAAATTCATTAAATATTTCAAAGATCGATTTCCTTTAGTTTCAATGGAGTCGTGATTTCTGCTTCTTTCCCATGCCATCAGTACTTCTTCTGGTAAGCAACTTTCCACTAAGGGGGTCAAAAAATCCCCATATTTTTCTTGGGTTCTTCCCAAACTTTCCAACGCTCGCAATTTTCCTTCTAGTTCATCATACAGGGAGGGTAGATCCGTTTTTGCTCTTCCGGTTACAGCGTTCTTCATCACTAGGCTTAACAAGTCTCTCACATAGATTTGCACAAGTAAATCTTCGCGTCCAAAGCGCTCTTTTAGTTGTTCGATGGCTTTAGGATAATTAGCTGCCGTTGCCGGGAAGCTAAGGACTAGGCGTTCTGCTTTCGATTTGGGTTCCATGGCCTGCAATAGATACTGCATTTTATCTTCATCGGCGATACTTCTGTCATCGTGGATTTTCTGGAACTGACTCCAAAAAGTCAGGTAATCTTTAGCTTCACCACTGAATTTTTTAAGCTCTATTTTAGGCAATTTAAATTTCCTAGATTCGGAATTATTTGAAGGAGAAGAGGCTTGTATTTCCGCATCTATTTGAGCACACTGTTCTAGAAACTTATCTCGATAATTCTCCGCTTCTTGAAAATCATCACTAAATAATTTTTCTCCATCTTCAGTCTGCAGAATTTGCTGCGATATAGCACTCTGGCATACGTCAAGTCTCTGGAATTTATCACAAAGTTGACACTTCAAAATCGAAAGTATTTTCAAATCTCTTACTTCTTTAGTTAATTCACTTTCGGTTTTCCTTGAGGTTTGCGAAAACGCAATTCTAAGTCCTTTTCTTTGAGCCTTTAAAGCGATCAAATCCATCTTCAAAGTATATTCAAAATCGAAATTCAATATCAAAAGTTCAATCGGAAAATTCTAATTCAAAGCACCCGGTCCCACCGAGGGTACCACTATGTTACGAAGAACACAGAAAATATATAAATCAAATATATTTAAAACAGTTCGTTCAGTTGCGGGCCTGCCTCTACCCGAGGCTGGGTGCATTATGAATAAAGACAAAAAAATTCTTAATAAATCATTCCTTATTTCCATCAAAACAGTATCACTCTTCCGAGATCAGCTTTCGTTCGTCCACACGCAAAACCATTCGAAAACACTCAGCACGCAGGCTGACGTCACAAAACAGCAGCGCCTCGCGCCGGTTATTACTTCAGTTCATTTCACAACATGTTGCTTCTGTGCAGAGAATCATAAATAGCACTACATCTCAAGCCACTAAGTTCACGCCTTTTGAATTACTTTCTGGAATTAAGATGAAAAACAAAGACGATATCAAAATTAAGCAAATACTTGAAGAGGAACACTTCCAATCCACTTTATAAGGAAAAGAAAGATTACGCGATGAAGCGAAAAACAATATTCTCAGACTTCAAGAAGAAAATAGACGTCAATATAACAAACGCCGCAAACAGCCAAACTTATACAAAGTTGGTGATCAAGTCGCACTTCAAAGTACTCAATTTGGAATTGGAATCAAACTCCGTCTCCGATTTTTTAGACCTTACAAAGTCACAGCTGTTAAGCCAAATGACCACTATGAGTTAGAGAAAGTCGGAATACATGAAGGTCCGAATACAACTTCCACAGCTGCTGATTTGATAAAACCATGGCCTTTTCAACAATGAACTCTTAATTTAGAATTGCTATACTCTACAATTGGACATTCTATTTAGAATTTACTACCTTTCATTTTGTTTCCTCTTCATTATTTTTTTAATCAGTTGAAAAGTTTTTTTCCCCCTCTACAAATAATTTTTATATATACAAGATTTATTAATTTTTTTTTCTCGCCAAGATGTCCCAGATATGCTCCTAAAGACGCTTGAGCATTCAAGATGGTCTGGAGAAATAACATTTCTTCTTCCCTCAAGATGTTCCAGGATGATCTATTGACACTCCAAGCAAATGACGCTTCTTTTTTTTTTTTTTTTTTTTTTTTTTTTTCAGAAAATTCCAAGATGGTATATCCAAACGACTTTTTTCCCTTTATTTCTTTTTTCTTTTTTTTAATTACTCTTTTCAGATTTTGTTGTAACTCCATCATCGCCAGGAGGCCCTGTCGTGTCAGGATACCCGAGTGTGAGCAGCAGGAGTGCAACAACTCAACACAACTAACGGCATTGCAGTGAGACGAGAGATGGACGATGGAAGCGAAAGAGAACACTCATGTTTTCGACTAAGACGTATTAATAGATGACGAAGCTGTTAACTTCGCAATTATAACTCTTTTTTCATTTGTAAATACTCATCACTGTATCTCCATCAATAACTAAATAAATACTTAGTCACCTAAATGTGTGTCGTCAGCGTAGAAATCCCCTAGACGCCGAGTTTACATGTATTAATATAAGCGATGATAACGAAAATGTGGTTTACGCGCTTTTTTTATTAAAATTATTTGAAAAAATGAACGATGGACCTTTTTTCCTTTCGTGCATCAATGAAAAAAAAAGAAAAGTAAGTAGGTTACTATAAATTAAGAATTCCACCAAGTGAATTATTCTTGGCGCGAACTGAAAAAATTGCGCCAATATAAATCTTTAAATTTCTCACCAAAAATTACAAAGTTTAATATCTAGGCATAATTTGAGTCGTAGAATCGAAATATGGAAAAATAATGATATGTTATTTCAGAAAAATGCGAAGTTGTGTCCAAATACCTATGTTAGAATAATGGGCTTAATCCTAGTATACGGTGCACATGAGAGTTGGCGAAATTTGGGTTTAAGAGACTAATAAGCGCGCCAATTGTGGTAACCAAGCCGATTTTGAATGCTCTGTAGGAGAGTGCATTTGGGAGCATTTTCGCGCATGCTCATTAAATATATTAAATTGAGAAGTTTTGATTGGTGCAGTTGGAAGAGAAGAATTATTTCAAACCATTGTTTGAAGTTCTGTTAATCCTCTGTCTTCGGCTGAACTGAATGAGAAAGGATAACGTATGTTCAGGAAAAATTTATTTATCTTTTATTTTTTGTATTTTTTAAAATAACAGTAGTGGTTCCGCCGAGTTTGTGATTGGTTAATATTTTTTAATTAATCGATTTTTGGTCAGATACTGAATATGATTTTAGTTTGATATCGTCTTTTATTCTACAGTTCGAGTTGCTAACGTATTTTGTTCTACAGTTCTCTTTGATAACGTATTTTGTTCTACAGTTCTCTTTGCTAACGTATTTTGCTCTACAGTTGGATAACGTTACTTTTCGATTATGATGTGCAGTGCTATGAATTGCGAATATTTAAACACGAAATTTTTTTGGAAGTTAGAACTGAAAGGAAAGCTTGCTGTAATTCAATGGGCAGTAGATGCCGGATTGCTGCCGAATTTTAAAAATCGCGCCATGGCCGCACCGCATACTAGGATTTGGAAGGAACGTGGAGTGCTATTAAGCGTGGGATGAAGGGGACGAAAAAGGTAAGCGAAGAGTTTGACTTTTATTTGGTGGAATATATGTGGCTGCACCTCAAAAATAATAAATCGTCATCCGAAATAATTAAAGACTTTATATTTGCAATAAAAGCAATATATCCGCCACCCGAGTTTGAGGGCCATGGCATTTGAGTTATGATATAGACCCTAAAACATATGAGACACTGAGCCATGGTATTTAATTTATTATATTTGATATGTGAATGTTTTGTATTTGTTGCGATGCATATTGAAAATTATATTTTTATTTGTTATAAAGGTCTGTTAAAAATTATTTTCAATTTCTAAATGCTTGCTTTTTTTCTTGTGTCCTCACCGTATGCTTAGGATTTATTATCTTATGATTATCATTTTGTTTACTTTTTTTGCCAACTCAAACTTGTGGTGACGCTTTACTTTGAGGTTGCCAAAAATTTGGCGACAAACGTAAACGCATCATTTTGGTGTTTGCGACAATTTTAAAAATCGCGCCAAGGCCGCACCGTATACTAGGATTTTACCGAATAATGCTATATAAATCTAATATATATCCTAAGTCACAGTTTCGAGACATAAAAAACGCAATTTTGAATTTTCTCAATCGGCCCAGCAGAACGAGAGCTACAAAACTGTTTTTTTTTTATTAGAATCTAAACAAAGCGATTTTTTATTAGAATCTAAACAAAGCGGTTATTCTTATTGAAAAAAAATCGGAATTGAGAATATTTATCTTTTTGGAAGTACGAATAAAGATTAATCATATCGAGATTTTCAAATTTTTAAATAAGATTTATATCATACTGTAAATTAGCTGTGTAGATCTTCTGTTACTTGTAGATCTTCTGTTATGTTATTCACATCCACTTTTAATGGTAATGAAAATAATTCAAAGTCGGACTTCAAATCATTAAATTCCTTAAATCTGCCTTGAAATTCTTCTCGCAATAATGCTCTTTTTGTTGCTTATTCTTGCGATTTTTCGACTGGAATAATAGAGAGAGGTTTAAAACATATTAAATAAACAATTTTTTTAGTTGTATTTCCCATATTTGCAGTTATCTTTAAAAAAAGCATACCTATCAGTTATACGTTTAGAAAAGGAGCGTTTATTTAACGTTTTGTGTGCTGCCTTTATTTATTAAATATCATATTCTTCGCACTTAAACCATAAAATTCAGTTCAACAACAATATCGCAAAATAATTTTAAAATAAGTCTATCTTCAGAATTTCCGATACACAGTCTCGCGCGCTGGAGATAATTTTTTTATTTTCTTTTCCCGTACAGTGTTGCCATTGCTCGCTTTGAAATCGTTGAGTTTCTTAATCAAAAATTCATAGATGCTTTACAAAATATGAAACAGATAATAAAACAAATTCCAAATTTGGGCTTCCAGGTGCCCATATTCGGGTGGAGACGTACGTTATTCAGAATTGGATGGCTCTAGATACCGCTGTTTTATCACAATACGAGAAACATACATACATTTGTGCAGCTTCTTCATTATTTAATTTCTTTAAATATAACACAGGGCTCTAATATTTGGTGGCAACAATTTGAAAAGCGAACCGGCATTTATAGTGAGCCAACGCAAAAATGCCAAAACAAAATTAATAGGCTAATAACTGTCCATACGAACATATGCGCGAAAAGGTCGCTTCATCTTAAATTTTAAAGAATACAAATGAAATTCTGAAAAATATCTCTTCACCGCACTCCATTGTTATCAACAATGAGTGTGTGTGCAAAATGTAAGATTGAACAGTTTATAAATGGATGACAAAGGTTTGACCCTAGCGACAAATAGCATGAGCTAGTTAAATAAAAGCTTATAAAAAGGCAGCAATGTGTGAAAAGTTCAAAATTCTTTAACTAACTCATTTTTAATACATTTTCACATGTTGAAATTTTACAATTATAAAAGTCAAATAGTCGAAAAAGTCGTGCGATTTTTGAAAATTCACCTCAAAGTAGGAAAAATTGTTAAAACTTTGATACAAATATCATTATCAAGTTTTTTCTACTCGATTCGATGCAGTAAATAGTAAATTTCTGAGATTTTAGTCTTTGAAACGAAGATATGTGCGAAAAACCGTTTAAACATTAAATTAAAAAAAATTCTAAGTCGAATTTTGAAAAAATTGCCTCAACAATAGTGCATTTTCATTCACAAACCGTGTGTGAACAAAATTTGAACTCTACAGCTTATCAGGAAATAAATTAAAAATCGATGATAAATTTCGAATCACAGCGACAAACACCATGGTGAACTAAATAAAAGCTTCTGTAAACAGAAATGTATATGGTCAGATATGGCAAGGGTGGGCAATTTCTGTATACCATAGGGCTGATTTTTTTTCCCCATAAAAAAGTATCGCAATCTAACTACCTAAATCTTGCCATTTAATACATCTAAACTCGTGTCTATAAGTGACAATGGGGGAGGAGAAATTAAACTAACAATACATCTAATTAGTAAATGTATTAATTAAAAATTATCCACAGAGAAAATAAAAGTTAAATTTTATTTCATTTTTATCATTATCGTCTGCATGTCTGCAACTAAGCGGTCGTAATTTGGCGTGTGTCCAGCCGAAGGAAATGGTAATGAATTTTCAGTATAAAAAGGGATCAGCAAGAAGGGTACGATTTTTAGGTTTCATAAACTTTAAATGTCGAAAAGCGGATTCACGTAGGTATGAAAATATATTCGCTACATTTGGTTATATTGGTTTGGTTTACTTTTGTTGATTAACGTATTTCCACAAACTTTCCTTCAATTCTCTGGCTAGTGATTCGTTTGTAGAGTTACAAATTTATTTTCTGACACTTTTTACCCAGTATTAAATTTGCAAAAAACTAAAAACTGAAAGTTTCAGATTTTAAATTACGTCCAAAGGGGCGTTTTTTAACGTTTTGTGTGTTACTTTTATTTATTAAATATCATGTTCTTCACACTTAAACCATAAATTTCAGTTCAATAGCAATGTCGCAAAATAATTTTAAAATGATCCTATCTTTAGGATTTCCGATACACAGTTCCGCGCGCTGGAGATAAAAACGTTTACGCCTCTCCCCCCGTAGAGTGTTGCCATTGCTCGCTTTCAAATCGTCGAGTTTGTTACTCAAAAATTCGTTAAAGTTTTACAAAATAGGAAATCGATCATAAAACAAATTCCAATTTTTAAATTTGGGCTTCCACATGCCCATATTCATAGTAGGATTACGACATTCAAAATTCGATGGCTCTAGGTACCGTTGTTTTATCACAATGCGAGAAATAGACATACATTTATGCAGATTTTTCATTGTTTAATTTCTCCAAATATAATGCAGGATTCTAACATTTGGTGGCAACAGTTTGAAAAGTGAAACAGACATTTATAGTGATTCAACGAAAAATCGCAAAACGAAAACAATAGCTTTCAGGGACAAATGAAGAAGGGAGAAGAACGTGATATTTAATAAATAAAGGTAACATGCAAAACGTTAAAAAAAACGCCCCTTTAGACGTAATTTAAAATCTGAAACCTTTCAAATTTTTTTTTAATTTTTAATTTTAATTTAATTTAATTTTATTTTATTTTTTTAATTTAGTTTTGAAATTAATATTCGTAACTCCTGCAAGAATAAAATTAGCCTCATAACTTAGGGTTCTATAACCACTACTAATACAAAGAAGAATTCTCCGTTAAATCATTTTCAGATTTCTTTTGTTAACCTCTTTGCAAGAACATGTCCTCAATCACGAGAACCATATGAAACGAAGGGTACAATACACTCACTGCCTTTACATCAGTTTCTTTCAGAGAGACTTTCAGCTCACCACATATTTATAGTGCCCCCATGCCGCACGATTTAAAACATCCATGCCTTCTCCGGGATTCAAACTAGCTATTCATCATAGAACATTTATAAGTGTATCGTTATAATTTTAATACTTAATATAAAAGATTCTCTACTTAGTGTACAAAAAAATCACAAAAACTACAAATAACTTTTCCAAATTTATCAAACCCTAGGTACATGAAAATGTGAAAATGGTAATTATAACACAAATGTATACGTGGTAAAACCTGGTCAATCACTGGAAGTTTTAATGGTATTTTATGCAAATTATGCCTAAAAACACTTTTCTGAGCCTAAGGACGTTGATGTGTGCTTTCAAATTCACTGTAACTGTAGTTAACAATATGTTTCGTAGTCTTACTTGTATGGTGTATGGCGGCCATGATAAGACTTACGTCACGTTCCTAACATTTCCTTGGCTTCAATTTTGTGATATCATGCTTCCTCCATCTATTCTAACCTCCATGCTGTAAACGGCGTATCACTTTTCAAATTGTTGCTACCAAAGTATCGCCCTGTGTTATTTTTAAAGAAATCAAATGATGAAGATTCTGCATGCATGAATGTATGTTCCTCGCACTGTGAAAAAACGACATCAAATTTTGAATAACGTAGTCCTCCATCCAAACATGTGTACCTGAAAGTCCGAATTTTGAATTTCCAATTTATTTTACTATTACTTATTTCATATTTTATAAAAGTTTAATGAAGTTTTGATTTAACCCATCAACGAGCCCGCCTCTCGGAACGAAATGCTTCGAAAACGGTCGCGTTGTCAGACAACAAACCCCTCCAAAAAAAATTGCTTTCGTTTTCTGAAATCTCTCTAAGATGGCCCAGCCTAAGGCAGTATGTTTGCTTCCCCTTAGTGTGATGGATAAGCCATAAAATTGCCTCCCCGCTATTGAATGCCAAGAAGTAGTTGTTCCGTTTAGTTTCGTCTCCCTCCTCTTTCTTTGTACTAGTAGCCTGTAGACTTGTTTCTTTTAACATGTGACTGCAGAATTTTCCGAAATCTTTTTAGAATTTTAGCTTCCAAGCTTGTGAACATTCAATTATTCGACATGTTTTATTGGGCAGTATTTTAAGAAAGATCATTATTTATTTTGTTACACAATTTTTTTACTATTTACTTATCTATTTTATTTAGTTTTAGTAAACCAATTTATTTTGGGAAATTAAATTTTAATCCATTCTTTTACCGACTCAGTTTTCATCACATTATAAGTCCATACATATTTACGATGAGAGTACAATATTTATCAGAAATTTTTGGAAAATTTCGCATATGCATTTATATTTTAGCGTTGAATTTTTTCCACAAGTTGTTCGTTTACTGTCGAGCTCATCTTCGTCTTTTCAGCGTGGAATTGGCAAGCATAATCTTCCTAATATTTTTCGGGATTTTATAGCAATTTCTAGAATTTTGGCGGTTTTCTACAAATATTTTGGTAAGTTTAGCTATTATACAGTTGCTACTAATGTAGAATTTAAAGCCAAAAATGTATTCCTTCGTTGATTTGAGAGATCGCATTTCGAATTTAAACGGAAGTTTAAATGAATTTGATACAATCTTACCACAGACTAGAAAGAATTATTTCTCTGTGTTGGATGGATTTTTCTCACTTTTCTGCATTTGATACATTAAATGCATAAAGCAGACACTCACAAATAGAATTTAAATAAATTTATTTAAATAAATTTCTATTTTCATTTAAAATTTGTCATTATTAGCACCTCCCGCAGTTTTATGCAATCATAGGATTTTCCGAATTGTATTAGGTCGTTAACATAATTTCAAGGCCTAATAGAAAAGTGGTAATATGGAAAGACTATGTCTTGAGTACCAATAGCCAAGTATTTGTAATTAAATAAAATAATATTGAATACCAGCCGCTTTTTTATTTATTTTTAGTCATATAACAAAAGATAAACAAGAATACTATTACATCTAAGAATTATTTAGTAAATTATTTTGCTAATGTTTTATGAATGAGGAAACACGGTAAAAATGTTTTAATGATTGAATTCACCGTTAAAAATCAAACAAACCCCAAAATTCCTTTTTCCCATAACTTCGTAAAATGTTTTGATTAAATATGATTTGAATGAGTTTTCCAATTCTGTTTTGAGTGATATAAATATTATTAAATTAGGATATAAATATTAGGATATAAATTATTATTAGTAATAATTTTTGTATTATAACTTAGCAGAATATCGTTTATCGTTAAAAATTATATCTAAAAGAATTAAATTTTGAAAAAGAATAAAAAATATAATTAACTGTTCCATTTCTCCTCTATGCATCTATTTATATAAAAAAGGAATCTGGCTAGGGAATTTACGACTTGTATATGAACTAAAACTTGGTATCTTGACAAAACTTGTCAGAGCATAAAAAGCTTATATTCTGTGATATTAGTGTATTAATCATACTTCTGTATCCGTAAATGCAGTTTATAATTACCAGCATAAGTATCATAATGGATTTTATTAAAACGACGAAAACTGAATGCATGATCCTAGCATTATCAAAGTACGGCTTTTTATCCCGTTAAGAATTCCTTGGTTCGTAACCAACACGAGTTTTATTTTTGAAATGTTATTCCAAATAAAACAGGAAGCTTTAAACTATATGCATTTTAAACAGTTTTACTTTTTTTTGGAAGGGAACCTGACCTCCGCAGGCTAACTGACACTAAGGCCTCGAAAGACTATTTCTAGTCAATAGAGTTTTTTCATTCTAGAAATACTCATTATCTAGAGCTATCTTTCTTTCTAGCCATTGTAAACTACATATATAGTGGGAAAAATTCTCATTTTACATAATTTTCGGATAATTACATTTTACGTTAAATAATTTTAGATTTTGATTAACGCAATCGATGAATATGGCAGAATAATAGTTTGTTGTAAACATTGTAAATTTCAACGTTTTTTAAGTAAAGTTTTCAAGTAAACCAAACCAAAGATTATTAAATTAGTCTTATAATGTTTACTGTTTGGTTTTCAGTGTTCTGAATTTGCATTTTAAAAAACATAATTTAAATAATCTTTCTTTACGCTAGTCGCTTTTAAAATGTTTACCTATGTAAACACTTATTAATGTTTAATGTAGCAACTTTGTATGTACTTAACGAAAGACTTAGAGGAATTTATAAAGAAAACTAGTTCCCATGGAAAAAATCACGAAATCTTCCCTACAGCCAACGTATTGACCAGAAACCAAAACCAGGTCAAAATACTTATGATCATCTCTTTTATCCACATAGCCATTGGTAAACTTTTCAAACTTATACTTGTTCTTATTGCAGTTATAAACAGAAATGTGAACACTCAGATACTGCCGCTTGTTAAAGTTAGTACAGTCTGCGGCTGATTCTATATCTGCCGAGGTGTTTTCGAAAAAAACTTGAAAGATAATAAATTATGTTACCTGCTGAGTCATCGAAATATTATATATTTGTTTATTGAAACTGAAAATTTTATAATTTTCTATAAAACTGCAATGGAATTATTGCATTGAGTAATCTTCAGTGTGATGTAATTAGTGTCCTAAATATAAAAGTATGCAAAAATCAAATTGGAAATTACAGCAAATCAGTCCCTAGAAATATGCTATGCCTGTATTAATCTAGTAGCAATCAATTATTCATGAACATTATAGTATGCATGCCATATAACAATTTGTCAGCAGTACAAGAAACAATTTCGATATGCGTGCCTTTTCTTTTAACATAGTTTTTCTCTCGTTACTTTTAAGATAAACATATAACTTGAAATAGTTTTTCTTCCTCCAGCTTTCACTTATTTATTTCTTAAAATATCTCCACTAAAATCAGAGTGATATTATTAACGATTTTTCTTTATTATATAAATATAAAATTTATCCTTTATTATATAAATAATTGAAATGCTTAAATTTGACATTCTAATAAATATTTTATAGTAACTCTCTGAAAAATTTAACTTCTTTTAAAATGTATGAAAATGAATTAAATCGTGCATTTTTTCCAGTCTTAATGATAATAGAATTTTAGAATCATCAGTTATATATCCGTATTGATTATGAGAAATTATCTCATTCTTCTTTGAGCTGGAAATTGCTCAATGGAGCTTCTTCCAGCTAGAATTTGAACTCGGGGTGTAAGTGATAGTAGATCGAACTATCAGTCGGAATGCCTGTGGTTCGTATTCCGCTGATAGGATAACGGATTTTTCGTGTTTTTTTTTTTTTTTTTTTTTTTTTCCCTCATAAAAACGCTATGTCTCTTCAATGGCACCCCAACGAAAACATGTCAGACGATAATTCGTTAACACATGAATTATTCCGACAGTGCCTCGTGCTTCTTCTCTCTCGCCCTTTAAATGAAAACAAATAATAAGGAATTATGCCATTCTCACTATCTTGTTATAAATGGAAGTCCTTCCAGCTAGAATTTGGAAGACCTACTTATTAGAAGCACAAAGAGGGCACTGCTGAATTTTCGCATTTCTTGCTTCGAAAAAAATCCAATGTATCTGCATGGTATCTTTCTATTTGTGCAGCATTCGAAATTATTCCGCTTTCGCAAATTTTTCAAATTTACTTTTTCTTGTATCGTTATTCCATTTGTCGTATATTGATAGGTGAAACAATGCAGATTTCTGTCTATTTTCTTAAGTTTTCGTATCGGCAGGAAAATATACTGTCACACTTAAAATTGGTTTTAATGCTGAAAATAATTTGATTGTTTGGTTCTATTTTTCCTTTTTCTTCCTTTAAAGATTTATTTTTCTTCCATATACTTATTTATTTATTACATTTTAATCTAATAGTCTCCCAAAAACTAAAGCGATAAAAAAGTTCTTTGATTCCAAGATAAAAGAAACTTTCATTATGCTTTGAATTTCTTCAGCAATCTTTCACCAGTAGGATTTATTTTCTTCTTTCACCTACTGATACTATGTGATTCTATATATGTAATATATCTGATTATGTATGTGTGTGAGTGTGTCTAAAGGTTTAATTGATATATATATGTCATCAATGATATATATATATATATATATATATCATTGATTATATATATATATATATATATCATTCATATATATATATGAATATATATTCATATATATATATGAATATATATGAATATATATATATATATATATATATATAATCAATGATATATATATATGCATTCATATTTTAGCATATATTTATATTATAATGCATATATATATATATTGCATTTTATAATTTCATTACACAAAAATTTTATACCTTAGGGAGTATATCTTTTATAGTAGATTTTGGGAATGCTTGGATTTTGAGTGAAAAGGAAAGTCAAGATTTCTACTACTTGACACCGTTCAGTGCTTTCTCTTTTACTGAGGAATTAACATCATAGGAGGGCTGTTTTTGCCCAAAGGTTCGGCCTTTGTGGGAACGGTTAGGGGAAACCGGAAAAGCAAGAAATAATTTTTCATTCATGAATTGACATCTTCAAGAAGCATTGACTTTCAGTGAGTAAAAGACAAACATCTGGAAAGATGCATTTAAGCATAAAATGGTTTTCGAATCCAAATAACATTAATTTAGAGACATTTTTGTGGATGCAATATATAATATTGAGATAAAAGTATAAAAGTAAGTAAAAGAGGGCGATGTAGGGTGATTTGATTGTTCGACTATTCGATACTCTATTCGACTATGTTAGAGAAAGGCCTCAAACATAGTACTGTCGGCCCTGTGTTTAGATTTGCTAAATTTACTAAAGCACACGATATCTATCTACCAAGATAAAGGTATTCTACTTCCGACGAGCTTTCTAAGAAACACTTACACGCATTTAGTTTACATGTTGAGAAAAATCATAAAAATTCCATGCAGTTGATCTATTTCGTCGCTGAAAATAGAAGCCAAGAAGAATCGATAGTGTTTTCTGGCTTCAGGCACCTAGATTTCTCACTTTGAATTTGGAACTAGAAATATAATTACAAATGTCTCTACTAGGAAGAGTATATACGAGCCAGTTTCCCTTAGAAAGTCCTCCACGAAAGGCATCCCTCCCCTCAGGCAGATAGCCCTAGCGTGCTTTGCCATAATTAAATACACACACACTCTACTAGGGAAGATCAAAATTCATTATTTTTTTCACACATGTAAAATCTGGATAAATACGTTTTATCGTTTATAAATTACAGAAGATTTTTCAATAATTCCTGATATTTTAAAGGAAACTTTTGATGTATTTGTTTCCTGTAACAGGTCTAAATAATCATTCATTAAAGCCACACTAATTTTAACGATCTGAAAATTAACAAATGAGTTGAACTCTTTCATAATTATAATAAAAAACTTAATTTGGGTTTAAGATTACCTCAGAAGTGAATTTTTTTTTTTTTTTTTTTTATTTTTTATTTTTTATTTTTTTTTATTTTTTAATTTAGATTCCTTACAATCCAACAGTTATTTACCCTATTCAACTACGGCCATATTAGTGGCCGGTAAATACTGGTAGTTCGATTTACACCCTGACGAACGAATACGATGGCTGAATGGTATTTTTCCATGTTTTTCCCTATATATAACATGAATATGAGAGTTTTCTCGTTAAAAAGTCCTCTACGAAGGCATCTCTTTCCTTAAAAGCAGATAGTCCTCGTGTGTTTTGCTGTATTCAAGTAATCCTTACCTTCAAACTACGGCAGCTGTCACACTAAATCAAGATTAAAGGTTTCTAAACAAGATTTTTAATCGGCCTGCGGTGGCCAAGCGCTAAAACCGCTGAGTACTGGTAATCCTACATAAGTTCAAATCCTCGTGAACACGCTTGTTCGCTGAAAGTTTTCTACGTTCAATGTGAAGGAAATCTAGTTTTCCTTAGAAAGTCCTCCCTGATAGTTTCCGTCCTCTTGCGCAGATGCCAATTCCATTAAATTTTCTGCATTAAACACAATTGTAATTCTTTCTTTTTAAAGAAATCTCAGGGGAAATAATTGTAAACATCAGCTTCAGTGCGATTATGAATTATTATTTTAAAGTAGTTAACATTTTGAGTGGGAAAAGCATTTTTAATACGCTCATAAACAACCCCTCCTCTAAACTGGCATCAAACTGTGTCGATTTCTAAAACAATCTATATAAATACGTTTCCAAAAAATTCTGCTAAAATATTAAAAGTTGTATTTGTAGAGCATTTATTAGTTAGATTTGTGACTACCTACTCAACTTTTGTAACCTATAAGGTATTTTCTCCCGCCTTCTTAGCATATCTTCGTGGTGTAATGGTCAGCACGCACGGCGTGTATTCGAGAGGTTGGTGGTTCGAGTGCCGGCGAAGGCATTGCTCCTATTTCACATGTCCTGCTTCGAAATAACCTAATGTTTCCATAGTGGCACCCAAACCAAAAAAGGTGGTGGATGATGATTCTCCGCCGCAAGGATTTGGCGATTTGGTCCCCTAATCCCCAGTCGCCCTTTAAAAGGGGGAGTATATACGGTATTTTCTCCCGCCCTTTTAGCATGTCTTCGTGGTCTCAGTACGCTCGGCGCGCATTCGAGAAGTCCGTGGTTCGCGTCCCGGGTAAGGCATTGCTCATTTTTCATGTCTCATGCTGTTAAAAAAAAATGTAATGTCTCTAAAAACCTTCCATTCATCAGAATAGTAATAAAGTCATGAAGCATAGTGGGTAGGGGGTGAAAAAGGAATTTTAAAGAAAAGATTATTTTTACAAAATGACTCAAAATTTCTTGAGACAGTATAAGTAGTTATATAACTCAAATAATTAAATATTTGACCTCTTAATTTTACCAGTATTTCTGTATAGAAATAAAACATTATTAAATATCTTTAATGAGTATCATAGATAGTGGAGCACATCGAGTGAGCTTCACAATATTTTCAAAAGCAGCCACTTTGACGAATGAACAGAACTGTCGGGAATCGCTTATGAATGTCACTTACACGTTTCATAATGCCAAGAATGTTATAAAAATAACGGTTATGCTATATCAACAACTTACCGATCTTTCCAAAGTGCTTAAAAATAGAGCTGTTCCAAAAATTGTATTCAGTTCATTCACGGTGTTTAATCAAAAGCTCGTCGTCGATTTTTGAACTGCTTATCGATAAGCTATTGAATTCAGATTTTGTACAATTACGTTTACGGATGATAATAATTCGATTTAGAGTTTTTAAAATTTAATGTCGAAGAAATTTTTTGCGCATATTTCCATTTATGAATAAACTAAAAATCTTAAATTTTTAAGTTTGCATCATTTTACAGAGCGTAAAATAGCTTTTGAAATAAAATTTGCATGAAATTTGTAGCCTAATTTCTGATTTGGGGGCGAATTTTGTTTTAAATTTATATATTTTTTCGATTATTTGAGGTAAAAGGATACTTGGAAGTAAAACACTGAACCAAAAGTAATAATAATAATAATAATTTATCGCATAGATTAATGGTAATAAGAGATTACTTAATAGCTTCTTTGCTAAATTCCTGTACAGTTTTATAAGAAGAATCATAGGCTCTTAAATTACGAAATCAAATAATTGAATCGCATTGTCAGATGTATAATATTTATAAATTTATCAAGGCAGCCTCACGTTTTTATTATTCGTGATATAAATTTGTAGAAGAATTTTTTAAAGAGAATTATTTAATCTCGTATTCCCATTAAATTACACGATACATTATTTTTAAAACAAAGGGCGTTAGCCGAGAAGGTCTATTAACTTCATTTTTTCATTTTCCGTTGAAAACTATGTTAGTTCACTTTTCAAACTGTTGCTACCACATATTACAGCCCTGTATTATATTTAAAGAAATTAAATAATGGTTTTGGTTTATTAGATTACGGCAGAGCACTCGAGGGCTATCTGCCTCAAGGCAATTAAATAATGAATAATCTGCATAAATATATGTATGTTTCTCGCATTGTGATAAAACAACGGTACCTAGACCCATCCAATTTTGAATAACGTACATTTCCACCCGAATATGGGCATCTCGAAGCCGAGATTTGGAATTTGTTTTATTATATGTTTCCTATTTCGTAAAACTTCAATGAATTTTTTATTAAGAAACTCAACGATTTTAAAGCGAGCAAAGGCAACACTGTATGAAAATAATAATATAAAAAATTATCTTCAACGGGCGAGACTGTGTATTGGAAATTTTAAAGTTTTATGGTTTAAGTGCGAAGAACATGATATTTAAAAATAAAGGTAACCCACAAACCATTAAAAAACGCCCTTTGGGCGTAATGTAAAATCTGAAAGATTTGCATTCTCAGATTTTTATGTTTGCATTTATTACTTTTATTTTTCTCGTTTTAATTCATTAATGCTCTTATAGGTAAACGTTCATTTTGTAAAAAATTCTATTTTTTATTCAATAACTGCTCTAAAACGGAAATTCTTAAATCCCTTTATATATGCATCCACTTTGTAACTGGTAATAAATTTGTTTCTTTAGAGTCAGTGTAAGGCCTTTATCCCAAAACATCAAGGAGATTTCTCCCCACGCTAATGACAGCCATTACCCATTGTCGTCAGGATTGCATGGACCCTTGTCCCCTTAGGCATTGGGGGTTGGAAGACATACAAAAATACGGGCTAGTCCTTTTTGGCGTGTTTTTTCGATAATACAAAAACACGGGACTGTCCGTTTTCGAGGGTACATTTAAACTAACAATAATCCGTAACGAACCGTTAAGAGACCTGCATAAAAGAACGAGAAAATCCGGGTGAAACCGTTAATGGGTTAAAGACTCAAGGATTTGAAAGCCAGCAGTGGCAACACTGCTCGAAATAAAAGATTTTTATCTCCAGCGCGAGATTGTTACCATTCGAAAGATATAAGATCATCATTGAAAAAATGTCAAATCTTTCAGCTTTAATTAACAAACTCTATAACAGCATTATGCTGCCGCAGCAGGAAATAAAATACTTTTATCTTCCACGCGGTAGCATGAATAAGCTTTTCAGATTGAATCTGGTGGACTTGAGTAATGAAATAAGCTTTTTAAAAGCAGTAAATGTAATTCATATGAATATTTTTCTACTTCTTAATGCCATTGATTTAAATAAACATGTACTAATCATGAGAAGTCTAATTAGGAATATTCAATATTTTTAATGAAATAAGATGAACTTATCAAAATCATTATACACTTTTTACTTTTCGTGGTAATTGTTTTTAGGAGACTGGCCTCTGACTGAATATTGATATGGTGAACTGAAAAAATATAAAAATATATTTCAACACTCAATACTACATCGAAAATTCTAAATATACGCAGCTATTCATATTGTTGCGTGCGTACGGGTTCGTTATGAAATGAATGCACAAGTCCGATGAAAAATGAACAAAAATTTATTATTATCACAACAGAAATGCTCAAATTTTCTCAAATTATCATGCAGTATCACAATATCTCACAGTAGTTATCTTTTAACTACTTAAATGTACAATAGAACGTAATTCAAAACAGCTAAAGAACGCTAATCCGCGAATTCGCTATAATCAACAACGGCAGTTTTCTAAACAACAACAAACTAAGCAACTACCACAAACTGAGATGTTTTCCTCCTTTTATAAGATTTTAAAATCACGCGCTAGAATTTTCCAGTACTTTCTCGAAATCAAAAAGAGATATTTATTTATTTAACGTACGCGCTCTTGTATTTTTAATTTTTCCGGCTTAGCTTTCTTTTAATATTCGTCACGCGCTGCACTGCGCGAGAAATAAAACCATTTAATTTATAATTGAACTAACATTAGCTTTTTAAATACCAAATTCGTAACACTGCCCCCTTCCCAAGGACTGCACATCCCGGGCAGTACAATCCCTGGACAGGAAGCTAAACTTACAACTGTGGCATAAATGCAACTGAGGCATAAACATTACATTACAATATCAAACAATATAAACAATAAATGCAATAACTAACTTAAACAAATCAAATGCTATCAAATACTAAATACAAAACAAATACTAAATATAAATCAAATACTAAATGCAAATCAAATACTAAATACACATTTATAAACAAAAAGGACCATGGTCTGATACTATTTACAATTATTTACATTACGTACTATGGCCATAGTAATGAGCTAACCTGTCGTAATGAACGACTTTAGGTTTAGAGTTCGAAGACTTACGAATCCGAACCACGACGTCATTCAGCCTTTTTAGGACTGTATACGGGCCATCCCAAGGTGACTGTAATTTCGGACAAAGTCCTTTCCGTCGAGTCGGATTCCACAACCACACCTTGTCTCCTTCGTGGAACTGATGTTCAGTAGCTCTTGTGTCGTAGCGGGTCTTCATCTTCTCCGTCGCCAAGTTGACTCGCTCTCGTGCAAAGTTGTGCATCACTTCAAACCGGGCCTGGAGATCTTGAATATATTCCTCAGACGATGAAGGAGCATCCGGAGGGCGGCCAAACAATAGATCACAAGGCAGACGAAGGTCACGACCGAAGAGCATCTGTGATGGAGAATAGCCGGTAGTCTCGTGGACAGCACTGCGGTAAGCCAGTAAAAAGAGTGGTAATTTCTTGTCCCAGTCCTGTTGGTTTCTGGAAACCACTAATGAGAGGTTATTAAGGATGGTTCGATTGAACCTCTCTACCATGCCGTCCGACTGGGGATGCAATGGCGTCGTTTGAGTTTTGTCAATGCCGAGTAGTTTGCATAGTTCTTTGATTACTGCCGAGGCAAAATTCCTTCCCTGATCGGAATGTAACTGAAGAGGCACTCCGAACCTGGAAATCCAGTGCTGTATCATTACCTCAGTTACTGTGACAGCCTCTTGATCAGGAATAGGATAAGCTTCAGGCCACTTGGTGACGTAATCAATGACAACGAGTATGTATTTGTTGCCATCAGCAGTTCGTGGCAGAGGTCCCAGGATGTCAAAGGCGATACGTTCAAAAGGCGCCCCTACATTGTAACGTTGCAGCTTGCCTCGGCTGCGTCTCCTCGGTCCTTTCCGACCTGCACAGGCATCGCAAGATCGGCACCACTTTTGCACGTCATCCTTTGCATTATTCCAGTAAAAGCGCTCACGAACTCTCTGCAAGGTCTTCATTATTCCAAAGTGACCTCCAGTAGGGGTGCTATGTAACTCTTTAAGGATATCAGGAATGCGGGATCTTGGAAGTATAAGTTGCCATCGGAACGTCTTCCCATCATCCGATTCGAATTTCCGGTATAAGACGCCATTTCGAATGTGAAATGAATCCCAGAGTGCCCAATATTGTTTGGTTGTAGGACTACAGATAGAAATGTCCTGCCAGGTAGGTTTTCTGTTTGATGACTCCATTAAATCAATTATGGGTTTAATGTCGCGGTCTTCCAGCTGGTCTTTCCTGACTTCATCATCACTCCACGGTTCTCGATCAGCCGATGTTGATGTTGTAATTTGTCTTGCGACCGGAGTCAGCAGCTCGTATTTCGCTTCCACCCTGGAACAATATCGGCAGCTTTCTTGGCAAGGTCTTCTAGACAGGGCGTCGGCGTTTCCGTGTGATGATCCCTTACGATGACGGATAGTGATGTCATATTCTTGGAGTCTCTGTATCCACCTGGCTATTTGACCCTCAGGATTCTTGAAATTTAAAAGCCAGGTCAATGATGCATGATCGGTGCGGAGCAGGAATTTTCTGCCGTATAGATAGTGATGGAACTGTTCTACAGCTTTGACTATGGCGAGCAACTCTTTCCTGGTGACACAATAATTCCTCTCCGGTTTAGACAGGCACTTGCTCCAGTATGCCACTACACGTTCTTGGCCGTCTATTTCTTGAGACAAAACTGCACCAACACTTTCATTACTCGCGTCGGTGTCGAGAATAAATGGTCGGTCAAGCTGAGGATACGTCAGGATTGGAGCAGATGTTAAAGCCTCCTTTAAGTTGTTAAATGCATCCTCGCATTCTTTTGTCCACAAGAACTTTTGGTTGCTCTCTGTCAGCTTGTGTAGGGGTCTTGCGATGGAAGAAAAGTCCTTCACGAATTTCCTATTGTAGGTGCAAAGCCCTAGGAAGCTTCTCAGCTGATGGACATTTTCGGGACGTTTCCAGGATTTAACGGCTGATACCTTTTCAGGATCCGTGCGCACACCTTCTGCAGAGATGACATGTCCCAGGTAAGTCACTTCCTTTCGGAACAATTTGCATTTAGCGGGACTCAGCTTCAAATTGGCTTCTTTCAGTTTCTGAAGCACCTTCCTAAGATTTTCTAAATGTTCTTCAAAACTCTTTCCGACGATGATGATGTTGTCCAGGTATATGAGGCAGGCTTCGTAGGAAAGGCCTTTCAAAACAGTTTCCATAAGACGTTCGAATGTTGCCGGCGCATTACACAGTCCAAACGGCATCACCTTGAATTGCCAAAGCCCTTGTCCCGTAGTAAATGCCGTCTTTTCTGGGTCTTCAGGCTGTATTTCTACCTGCCAATACCCACTCTTTAAATCAAGTGTTGAGAACCACTTGCTGCCAGAAAGAGTGTCTAGAATGTCGTCAATTCTAGGAAGAGGGTAACTGTCTTTCTTCGTAACCTCATTCAACCGGCGATAGTCGACGCAAACTCTTGTTGAGCCGTCATTCTTTCTGACTAGGACGATGGGAGATGCCCATGAACTTACTGAAGGCTCGATGACATCGCTTTCTTTCATATCTTTTAACAGTGTTCGCACCTCTTCCTGTTTAGCAAACGGTAGACATCTTGGATGTTGCTTGATCGGGGGATGATCGCCGGTATCTATTCTATGTTGAGTCAAACTAGTTCGACCCACGTCAGAAGACGAGCGGGAGAAAACAACTTGAAGATCTTTAATGACGCGATCGGCAGCATTCCTCTCTTTATCGTTTAATTGCGCATTCTGCAATAACTCCGATGTAATTCTCTCTGAGGACACGGATTCTTGGATGTTACTCTTTCTTTCAACGGTGGTTACTGGAGTACATGCTGCAACCACTTCACCTTTCTTAATAATTCTCCCCTTCTCAGTTACATTGGCGACTCTCACCGGGATAACCGTTCTGGATAGGTCGACGAGTGTTGAGGCTACTAGTACACCTTTTGGGCTATTACAGTTATTGGGATATTCTATGATGCCGTAGCGGAAATTTCTGTTTTCGGCTATGGATCCAGGAAGTAAAATTTCTGCTCTTGCCGGTATTGTGATATTGTCTTGTGCTATGATTTTATGGACAGATTTAACTTCATCATTGACTCCAAATAACGCTATGTCCTCAGATGTAGAATGCAATTCGTTATTTTTAAAGTCCAAGGAAAAATTGTATTTCCTTAGAAAGTCATATCCGAGTATGCAAGAATCAGTGATCTCTGCTACATATGCCGTGTGATGGTAAGCGGCACTTCCAAACGTGATGTTAACATTTACTTTTCCATCAATGTTGATCTTCTCACCGGACACAGTCTGTAGGGTAACGCAGGGCGGCGTCCAGATAAGTTTGCTTCCCAGTTGTTGAGCCAAATCTTTTCGGATGATGGTAACGTTGGCTCCTGTATCTATCGTCATATGGGGTGTTCTGCAGTTTCGTCGTATGTGTCCTTCAGCACCGCAGTTCCAGCACTTAACGGTCGGTTTCTTCTCACCAATATTCCGTCTCAAGTCGTTCAGTTGTCTAGTTAAATCGTCTAGACGAGCGGTGACTTGATCCCCTGGCTCCTGGACTTGAGCAGCTCTGACTGGGTGGCGGTCTCGACGAGTAGCTTGCTGGGCTGCCTCGAATTTCATGGCGTACACTAAAGCGCTTTTCAAATCTTTAACATCGGCCATTCGCAGTGCTTTCTGTATTTCAGGGTCCCGGATGCCATCGATGAAATATTGTAGCGACAGAATTTCCCTCGTTTCTCTCGGGCACTCCGTAAAGGCGAGGTGGGACAGCCTTTCAACATCCGTGGCGAGTTCCTGGAGTGATTCGGTGGGCTTCTGTTGACGGGATTTTAATTGAAGCCTGCTGTAGTCCTTTAAACATTTCTCGCCAAAGCGCAGCTCCAATGCGCCGGATAGAGCTTCGAAGTCAAGTCTTTGGTTTTCGGGAAGCGTCTGCAGTATATTCGCTGCGTCTGCTCGCAGAGAAGCGGCGAGATGACAGGCATTAGCTTGGGAATCCCATCCATTCGCATCCGCAACGATAGAAAATTGTGTCCTATACACCTGCCAGGAGGTCTTCCCATCATATGTAGATAGTTTCAGAACGGAACGAGCAGGCATCGATAAAAATTTGAAACCTTCAGAATTGTTTCCTACCGTCGCTATGCACTTCTTTAGGCTGTCAACTTCTTTGGCGACGGCAGCAGAAACCCTATCATCAATTTGTTGTTCGACGGCAGAAACTCTCTCTTCTATATGCTCTTTTACAGAAGAAATTCTTTCTTCTACTTGTTCTTTTACCGAAGAAACTCTTTCTTCTATTTGTCCAACTCTAGTTTCAACCGCGTCTATTCTGCCTTGCATAGCCTCAAATTTATTTTCTATTACGCAGGTAATTTCTCTTTTCATTTCGTCCTGACCTGCTTTCATCTCATTTTTAAGAGATTTCATCTCTTCCTTAACGGATTCCTGGCCCAATTTCATTTCTGCTTTAACGGATTCCTGGCCCAATTTCATTTCTTCTTTAACGGACCTTTGACTAGCATCCATTTTCTCTTTAATTTCTTCTTTAAAAGATGTTTGGCAAGCTTCCATCTTTTCTTGGAAAGCAGCAAAAGCAGTAATGAGCTGTCTCAATTGTTCTTCCATCCCTCTTGTTATTGGCATTCAAACCCCACTCCTGACACCAAAAATTGTTGCGTGCGTACGGGTTCGTTATGAAATGAATGCACAAGTCCGATGAGCGTACGGGTTCGTTATGAAATGAATGCACAAGTCCGATGAAAAATGAACAAAAATTTATTATTATCACAACAGAAATGCTTAAATTTTCTCAAATTATCATGCAGTATCACAATATCTCACAGTAGTTATCTTTTAACTACTTAAATGTACAATAGAAAGTAATTCAAAACAGCTAAAGAACGCTAATCCGCGAATTCGCTATAATCAACAACGGCAGTTTTCTAAACAACAACAAACTAAGCAACTACCACAAACTGAGATGTTTTCCTCCTTTTATAAGATTTTAAAATCACGCACTAGAATTTTCCAGTACTTTCTCGAAATCAAAAAGAGATATTTATTTATTTAACGCACGCGCTCTTGTATTTTTAATTTTTCCGGCTTAGCTTTCTTTTAATATTCGTCACGCGCTGCACTGCGCGAGAAATAAAACCATTTAATTTATAATTGAACTAACATTAGCTTTTTAAATACCAAATTCGTAACAATATTTTATAACTACATGTGGCGCAAGTATGAAGAAAATGATCTTAATAATAAAGCTTAAAGTCAAACAAACGTTATCAGGAGTGAGAGCACAAGCTGACTCAGCGAGAGAATAAAAAAACCTTAACAAACCCCTTAGGGCGGATGTTAAAATCTAAGTCTTTTCAGATTTTTTCCTTCCCCCCCCTTTTTTTTTTTTCAAGTATTGTATATTTTTGGAGGGCCCCCAAGAAATGTTTTTGCATAAGGGCCCAAAAGTTCTAGTAGCACCACTGCAGACTTATATGATGATAACACGGATACAGACTTATAGTCCAGAAAAAGGGCTATCACGTCGAACATTTAAAAAAATACTGTTCCCATTTATTAACTTTAACCTTTCTAAAAATGTTAAATTAACTTTAACTTTTCTAAAAATGAGTAAATACACTCCGAATTTATTTTATTATCCTATCATCAAACATAAATGTAACTTAATTTAGTTATCTTCTTATTTATCTATTAACATTTTATTTGTTGTTTAATTACTTCACATTTACTAATATGTCTCGTCCCACCGTCGCTGACAATCTTCCTTAGAATTTTACATTTCTAATATTTGAAATAAAATGTCTCTATTTTTTTTTTTTTTTTTTTTAATAAAAAAAGGAAGGATCTCGCTTACATTGCAAGCAACACAAATTTGAACCTACTGGGCTTAATTTCTAAAATTAAAAGTGCCAGAGCCCTTCGGAAGACGTCAGCAAAGAGGAACAAAAGTAAATAAATTAATAAAATGACTATTAAAATCATTAATAATTTAAAGATTAAGTAGTTAATTATTACCAAATTAATTAATTATTATTTGATTAATATTAATAACTAATATATGTCAATTATTATTTAATTAAATAAAATTAATTAATTATTATTAAAATAGTTAAATTATTTAAAATTAAAGTAATTAGAATAAATATTAAGTAAAATGTAAAGAGATAAATTAAAATTTAATTAAGCGATTTGTAATACAATTTTATTACAAAAATTAAATTTTCGAGATCAAATTTCTATTGAAATTGTCAGTTATTTAAAAGAAGCGCCGGTGCCTTCTTGTTTAGGGCTCCGGTTAGCGTCGGCTATAGTTATGATGTATCCGAAAATCTAAGAAGTACCGGAGCCGGGCTCCGGTTGGCTCCGGCGCAATTTAAGCTCTGGATCGGCTACAATCTCATGTGCGAACATTTTTGTTATCTTCCTGTAAGCATATCTGCAATCGATTTTATATTTTCGTATTTTTCAAACCATTTTCTGAAGCTAGATGTCACGACTGGATAACTGTGACGTCTTAAGATGTGAGCCTTTCATCTTTGCAACTTTGACGAAATCATGGTGCACAGAAAGCAGATTCACAATTCGAAGACCTTCAGTGTAAAACGATCAATTTGTATCTTCCTAGATATACATGTTGAAGTTTCTTTAATAATTTAGGTTATAATTTTAACGATTAACAATAGCCATTATTCAGGTTGTGCTGTCGTCTCGTGCTGCCATCTAGAAGGTAAAAGGAAAGGTAATTTTTTATTTATTTGAAATAATAGTTGCAGAATACAATTCGATCGTTATTTGTACATTTTAAAGAATTTCTTTTCTATTCCTAGTAAAATTAAATTTTGAAATGTTTACACAAAAATAATTTTATTATACGCACAGACAATCAAGTGCAATCAATCAGCAAGCTGTAATCTTTTGTTACATTTCGATAATAACAAATTTTGTTGGCATCGATACAGTTTAAAACATTTTCCGTCTGAAACTCTAGATTATCGTCTAAAGCTTCAGAGAGTTTATACTTAAAGTTAAAAACAATTCATTTACAGTTTGAAATTCAAAAATCATGGCTGAGTAAATCTGGATATGCATAAACGACTGGAGTCATATCAACGGTCCCAAACTATCAACATAATTCAAGATTTGAAAAAAAAAAAAAAAAAACGCAGCGTATTAGTTATTTGAAAATTTTAGAAAATATCTGCTAAACATATTATTGAAACAATGTGACACTCTCTAAATAATATTGTTACGAATTTTGTATACATGTAAATAATTTTAACGAAATTGTATGTAAATTGTAGTATCTGTTGTAGGAAAGCCATCAGAATGCGAAGCAACGCCGGAAAAATAAGAGTGTAGGGTCCATTTAACATTGAGGTAATAGAACAAAACTGCTAAATATTTTGGTGACTAAATTTTGTAGCCAGATTTAGAGAGAAATCTCCAAAAGTCGCTAAGCTTAACGACCATTTAGGGACATTTTGGTACAATCCCTTTGTAATTGTAAGTTGTGCGACCGTATGTAACTGTAACTCTGTATGGCAGCAGCAATTTCGAAAGACATCTGTCTACTTTGTCTGTCTGTCCGGAATCGGTGTGTGTGTGTGTGTCTGTGTCTGTTCCGAGTGCTGAGAGATCACCGTGCGAGCTGCCGCTTTTGAAGTACTTTGCACTTCCTTATGTTCCACATTCTTAGTCTGAAGGGGTGACTACTGATTGTGATCTGTCATACTGAGAAGAGCTCCACAAGTACTTTTGTGTGAAAAATTCCACAAATGTAAAGAGTTGGCCGAAAATAAATTTCATCAAGCTTTCATCGGTTCTGCGTACGTTCAACCCATTACAAACCCGTACGCACGTAATGAATTTTTGATGTCAGAAGCTATTGTTGCATTCCAAGAAAAGATGGAAGGGGTCATCAAGTTCGTTAAAGTAGTGTGAAAGAGAACCAAGAAAAGATGAAAAAGGCAATTTTAGAAAAGGTGGAACGGGGCCAAAAAAAATGATTGAAACAGATTAGGAAGAAATGAAAAGAGAAGTGTGTCATAATAGAAATAGAAAGGTTTAAAATGAAGAAATTGAATAAAAAGATTCTATCGTTGAACAACAAATCGATGACAGAACCGCCAAGTGACAGCTGGAAACAATTTTGACGGCTTTAAATTCTTTCTCGACCCACTGTAAAGTTATCAATGTATGATGGAAAGACGTCCTGGTTAAGCGTACAACCCTCAGTTCTCCGTAGTAGCGGACACAAATGGATGGGGTTCCCAAACTAAGGCCTGCTGTCTGGCCCCTTCTCTGTGGGCGTACGCAGCGAATATCCAGTAAACTCTGCCCGAAAACCACTGTAATACTTCTTTGGCGATATGAAGCAACTCCAATGATGGAACACAGCAATAACTTTTATTTAACACTAAAAAATGGCGACATACAAACAAGAAGAGAAAACATATTCTATCAACTTATTTAAAAAAAAATAATTACATGCTTCGTGCGAGAAAATGCATGCAGCTCTCGAGCCTGCATTTCAATATTGCCAGTAAACTGTACATTATTTATTATTCATCTATTTCAAATGCACGAGAGATTAATAACGATATTAAAGCTGTTACAACCTCTCCCCCAACGGAGAGACTTTTTCCGAAGGGAAAAGTCCTGTAAAATTTGACAGTTTAATAAGCTCGGCTTGCTCATTTGCTTAAAGAGAAAAGGTAACTTCTCTCATAAGTTTCAAAATTTCAGGTAAAAAATTTTTAAGTTTTAAACAAATATTTTTATACCACATTTAAGTAGAAAAAGATGCAAAATGATCAAATTAGTCTTCCTTTTTTCCTTGACGGCGCCTAGATTTTTTCCATGGTGGACCAGTTCCTCGGCTATAATTCACAGCAAAGCATTTCCTCAGTTCATCTGTGCCTTTTGGATAATATTCATTTGTCATTTGCTTTCGACAATTGTTTTCTTCGTCTATTAGTAGCGGCTTTGATATTAAATCAAAAGCCGAAAGATGATGATAACGCTGCATTGAAAAATGATTCTCAGTATTAATTTCTTCATCGTTTTTCAAATTTTCTTGAAAATCTTCCACGTTTAATTCCGGTAATTTAACTTCTTCAAAGATATCTCTGGATGCTTTACTTTCTTCTTTCATCGGTTCCAAGATCTTCTCTTCAGCTATTTTTCTTTTCCTTTGAACTCTAGTAGAGACGGCATTAACCTGGGGAGGATGATTATCAGGTTCCTTTCTTTGTTTATTCAACAGTGCAAAAGTTCGATTGCCTAATAAATACCTTCCTTTGTCGAGTTCATTTCTAATAATGGCAGCCTTAGTTATTACTCGCCCAAGATCGCAATTTAGTTCGATCTCAGCCAATGGTAAACAGGTTGGATTCAAATCTAATGGCTGTTGCACCCACACATATTCATCTGTCAGCATTTCCGGCGTGATGTATTTGCGACAAACTATATCAATACTAGCACCTGAATCCCTTAATATAGGAATTTTATGACCATTTACGTAACCCATACTAGTATAAGGTAATAGAAATTTATCCTCTGGTTTTGCACTAATTCTGTTAAGATTAGCAGGAGATTCAGTACTATTCTTAAGTTTTGGACATTGGGGTCTTAAATGTTGATAGGATCCACACTGATAGCATTGTGGCGTTTTTCGTTTTTCATATTTATCATCTGGACGTGGACTTCTAGGTCTATGAAACCAGCTTTGCGAATTAAATCCTGATAACAATTTTTTTTCAGTTTTATTTTTATTATCTGAACTCAATTTACCTTGAGTTAGTGCATTGTATCTTTCTTTCTGCCGATCCACTACAGGCGTTTTTTGAAAGTTTCCGCAAACGTTTTCATAGGCATCAAGTTTTTCAGCTAATTTTTTAGCTGAAATCATCTCTACCCATTCATCAAGAAAATGATCTCGAATTTCAGGAGGAACTCGACGTTTAAGTTGGTCAAGCACCATCAAATCTAGCAACTGATCAAAAGTCTTAACTCCTAGACCAGTCACCCATTCTTTGCAATAATTTTCTATTTCATAATTGAAATCCACCCATGTGGATTCGGTACTCTTTTGATGTTTCATAAATTTCTGCCTAAACTTTTTCGGGCTTAGTTTAAACCGTCTTAACAATAAATTTTTCACGTGTTCATAGTCTTTAGCTTTATCGGAGGGTTCTCTAGCTATTAACTGGGTTACTTCGTAAGGAAGTAGTCCTAGTAAATGAGATACAAATTCTTCTTTATCAATTTTAGCCCATTCTGCTTGCCTTTCAAACAATAGCAAATGTAGACTGATATCTCCTTTCTTGTCATCGAATTTCTGCATAAGGTGACGCAGCTCCGTTTTCGGCCGGATCTGTCCGGTATTTTGAGACTTTGTCTCTGCTTCAAGTCTTAATCTCTCTAATTCATACAGTTCGTTCCTTCTCCGCTCTTCTCTTTCCCTTTCCTCCCTCTCTTTCCTCTCTCTCTTTTTCTCTTTTCTCCCTCTCTTTCCGTTCTTCTATTATTGTGTCTAAGACTCCTTTGACGAATACCTCATCATAATCTCTACTTTCAACAATTTTCTGTTTTAAATCGACTATTTTCAAATCTGCAGTCACGTGAACTCCCAGTTCAGCCGCGAGATTTTGCAAATCTTCCTTACGAGCTCTTCCCAAGTAAGACATTGTTTTCTATGTTTAAAATTAACGAACACTGTGTTCTTTATACTTCCTCAAAATAGCTCAAATTAATTACTTTAATTAATTAATGCAGTCAGGAATCACGAAATTAAATGCACTCTGTTAAATACGTATACCTCAAAAATGAAATATTTAAATTATATGAAGTTCATTCTCTCTACCACATTAATGGTGACTAAAATAAGAATAACAACATAGAGCAATATATATATCTACTGTCTGGACAACTAAAATGAATATTAAAAATAATATCCAATACGGTAATAAAATAAGACAATTCAATATTAAAAGGAAGTAATAATCCGGTATCGCTAATATTGCGTTCAGTGATGAACTAATAACATAAAGCAATTCATTATTAACAGAAAGTAATAATATGGTATCACTAATATTATGTTCAGTGATGAACTAATAAAATAAAAATACGCACGATTATTCGATCTAGGTCGGTGCCTCCAAAATAATTATGACTGTAATACTTCTTTGGCGATATGAAGCAACTCCAATGATGGAACACAGCAATAACTTTTATTTAACACTAAAAAATGGCGACATACTAACAAGAAGAGAAAACATATTCTATCAACTTATTTAAAAAAAAATAATTACATGCTTCGGGCGAGAAAATGCATGCAGTTCTCGAGCCTGCATTTCAATATTGCCAGTAAACTGTACATTATTTATTATTCATCTATTTCAAATGCACGAGAGATTAATAACGATATTAAAGCTGTTACACCACAACCTAGACTTCGAAGATCCAAATCGCTCAAACTGCGCTGATGAAGACCACATATGAAGGAACTGTAGAACACTTCAAAGAAACGGGAGCTAAGACTGCTCCCACCCACTTGAAAGCCTGACAGATTTTGAAGGCTCAGGTGCTGGGCACTTCTTCAGGCTCCTCGGCTGGAAAGCCGTATCCTGTGTTTATCCCGTGTAAGGTGGCATATCTTTTTCTGGCATATCATGGCAAATTACTTAGGAGAGGAGATTTCCTCGTGATAAGCAGTGGGCGTGATAGTCTATGGATGAGCCTTTCGCATAAACAGCACGGACAGTCAGTCGCGTTCATGACAGGAGCTGCGAGTAAGGCCTATGTGATGCTACTTCTACGATGTCCGGCGCTTAAATGAAGATGGAGGGGCATAGAGATGGTCGAGGAGGTGAAGGGAGGAGCTACTGATCACGTGCGCCAATGGTTGATCTGTAAAGAAAGTGCACAATCTTGCTTGTCAGGCATTGGTTGGGGGAGGGGCTAAGCTAAAGTTGAAATTTATTGAGGGTATGATTTAAAGTCAAAACTAGGAATAAGATACCAGGATAAAAAAAGTAAATAGAATAATAATATAAGACTAAAATGTGGAGAACGCGATAAAGTGAAAAGACCATGTGCTGAGATAATATGTGGCCTAAATAACTATTGTGTATGGTCGTAACAGCGTTGAGGATATGGAGTGGAATAATAAAAATTGAAGTTCGTGTAAGTGCATATAGATGGCGACACTTATGCGTGTCCTAAAAATTCATAGAAGAAGTATTACAATACAATTGAGTTTTATGAAATATGGTGTGAGAAGTTAAATTAAAATTTGGGTTAAACGCTACAATAAATGCCGGAGAACAGCTCCTGGTCTCTTTTAATTTTCTTCGATCGTATAGTCGTAGTTCAGCATGGGAATGGAGCTATTGTTAACTTTTTCAATATTGTTGAAAAATTTGGTTGATCTTTACAATATGGTAACTGGTAGTTTGGCGACATTTTGGAGGCGATAAAGGTTACTACCTGGGACTTTGGTAATAATGTGAGCAATACTCAGTTCCGATTACGCATTATTTTGTGTGAGGGAAATGAGAGATCATGGGATATGTCATGTGATATTAATGGACGAATTACGGTTCTTTAATCGGAAAAGGGGGGAAATCGGGAAAAATGTGGAAATTTTGTATTTAGTTTTATTGTGTGTTGTGTGAAACAGTGTTGTTTAATTTTTGGATCCCATGGCCCTAACTAAAGTGAATTCGAAATGGGTATTTAGGCATTGTGATAAAGAGAAGTTTGTTTTTTATTTAGCGGAGGAAGTATGGAGGAAAAATTCGCAGAAAAAATCTTTCAATAATTTTATTGATTGAATTAGAAAAGTGTATCCGCCACGTAATCAAGATTCTGAAGAAGATTAGGTAAGTTAGTATTTTTAATTATTTGAGGATATTATTTTTATGCATTGTTCTAAATGTAAGGTGGAAAGGAATTTGGTATTATTGGGAAAATTGTTATTAGCAATGATTTAGTTTAAAGTAATTAGGATTGTAAGGTAATTTTTATTAATTTAATGTATGTGCTCATTTATATTTTAAGTAGTGTTTGTGAATTTAATTATATTTTAATGAAATGATAGTTATTTTGTGAATTTTATGTTTGTAGGAATTTGGTATACGTTTAAGTTGAAATAAACGTGCATGGAAATAATTTAAATATTTGATACTAAGTATTTGTAATGCTTGCGGTATGAATTCGTTGGTGACGTGTATAATGTAATAGATGATTTAGAGGTAAAAGTTTTTGGATATTTTATTTATTTTATATGTGGAAATGTTCATATTTGTAAAGGGTAAATACTTTTTCGAGATCAGGTAATTTCATATATGTTCTTTTTACCGGGTTTAAAGATTGAGAAAATTGTCATGTATTTTCGTGAAATTTTTCTAATTTATGAGAAAAAAGCAGTGTACATGGATATAGTGAAGAGTGTGCGCAATGCCATTTTTGTGCAATTCTGGGATGTTTTTTTAAGTAAAAATAAGTCGGCGTGTACATGGTTTATGTGTATGTGTTATTTTGAAAAACGCGTAAGGAGTACGCGTTTCCCAATTTTGCAGTGAATATTTGTCATGATTAAGGAGTTTTGTTTGATAAAATTTCTAGCATAAGTGTAATTCGGCTAGTAGATTGTTGGAAGAAGTGTTCAGTAGATAAGAAGAAAAGAAACATGTTTTTACTTCGTGAAGACAAAATGGCGGCGGGGAAAAAAAATAGAGGGTTGCTGTAGGAGAGTTGGTTGCCAAATTTTCGCCAAAAAATCGCCAAGTTACCATAATGTAAAGATCAACCAAAATTATTTTGCTATTTTAGCAATACAAATACTGATGCTATCGATATTCAGTTCGTTGTGGATGGCTTCGTTTCTGAAATACCAGGGACTGTTAGTGATTCTTCTTAAAGTAATGTTCTGGCATTGCTGGATTTTTTGCATGTGTGTTTTACAAACATAACCCCAGACGGGACAGGCGTAAGTAACAATTGGTCGCAGCATGGATTTGAATACATGAAGTTTGTTATGAATAGATAAAACCGAGTTTCGGGCAATTAGGGGGTTGAGTAATGCTTTAGTTCCCCGAAACTTATTCAGGATATGTGTGATGTGTGGGGCCCATGTGAGTTTTTGGTCCAAAATGACACCAAGGTATTTGACTTGCTTGGCCCAGGGGATGTTGACTTCATATATCTGGAGGGTGATATTCAGGTCGATGATTCTTTTTTTAGTGAAGTAAACAGCTTCGGATTTTTCCACGTTCGTTTTAATTTTCCATTTTAGCATCCAGGACTCTAATGCATGGATGTGTTCTTGTAGTGTATATACGACTGCGGCCATGGACGCATCTTGGTATAGGATCGCAGTATCGTCTGCATAAAGTGCGAGTGTAGTGTTGGAGTGGTGTGGGATATCGTTCGTATAAATTGAAAATAGTGTGGGCGAAAGTAAACTTCCTTGCGGTAAACCCGCGAGAGTTACTTTCCGTGTGGAACAGATTTTGAAATGAGTGGCCGCAATAATAGACTCTTTATCACGGGACTTACAAATGGAGTTTCCTGCAATATGACTATCGATACAAGAGCCAATCTTACCACCATCCGAAAAGATCTGGTTCAACGAGTTAGTGCAACTTGAGATCGGAGTACTGAGATATCTCTAGGTTAGCCGTCTGTTTAGATGCGCTCTGTGTTGGGTTTAATGTTCTGAGTAGTTTGAAGTGTAACTACTGATTGTAATTTGTGATACTATGAACATCTGTACAAGTATTCTGTGGAACATTCCAGAACTTTGAAGTGTTTCTTTTGATAAAGTAAATTTTATTAACCTGTTATCGGACTTGTTTGCATTCAATCAATAATATATATATATATTGTTACGAAATGTCAAGGCGGGGTGAGATGGCTTCCGCGCAAAGCAGTTTTAGGATTGCCATAAAATGGCAAGGGAAGGCAGGGTTGCCATATTTGACGAGAAATCGCCCATTTGGCGACAAAATTGACGATATGCCATGGACTGATGGAGAACCTTCTGGAACGAATTCTTACCGGTTTAGCCCAGATTGTTCTCGAACACAAGCCGAAAGCTATATAAACCCTGCTGGTTTGCAGTCAGTCAGTTAGTATCGAGAGATTCTTTTAGTACATCGCCGAGTTTTGTCTTAGACTGAGCAGAGTCGGGAGTGTACTCTGGTGCTTTGCGGTGAAGCTGTCTCCACCGTTATTGCCTGACAGTGTGAAGGCTGTGTCGCTGATTGTTCCAGCGTGTTTATAGTAGATCTTCGACGACTGTAAAAAGTGACTTCAGATAAACAGACTTTATTGTCCGGTATTAATCAGGATACGGACAATAAAGTCTGTTTTTCGATACTTCATCAAGTGTCGTCGTTATTCACTCCAAATATACGAACCCCGTACGAACGTGGAGCAAGAATATAACGTAAGAACTGGTGTCAGAAAAGAAAAACGCAACAATATATATGTAAAATATTTAAATGATTCTTTATGTTGAAGACTTCTTTATTTCTTCAAAAAATTTCTATGTAATTTTCTTCTCATCACTATATACTTTCCCTTTGTGAAATCAGAACTTTCCTTGATATAAATAATTCAAAAATATTTAATTATTCTGTGTAAAGACATACAATAAATTTTGATTAAAGATTGTTTAAAAACCTTTAGTTATTTACATACAAACAATCCCAATCGAATGTACGAGGGCTGTCTCAAAAGTTTCCGACCTCAATATGTATAGGTGGCAACTCAAATCAATCGAAGTGGGGGGGGGACCTTTTTGGGCATCACTTGATAATTACCAATCAAAATTTCAGTTATTTTGAACGCGATTTTTTCTTGTTTGATAATTACTTTTGTGAGTTGATGTGACCGGTTTTGCAAAAATGGAAAAAGTCGAGTATCATGCTGTCATTAAATACCTGTTTCTGAAAGGTAATACGCCTACTCAGATTAAAGAAAAGTTGTACGAGGACTCATCATTTACGACTGTGAAATTTGGGGCACGTTTAAACGTGGGCGTACCAGATTGGATGACGATGAACGTTCAGGACGGCTAAAAACTGCAATCACTGAAGGATACATTGCTAGAATCCACCAAATGGTGCTGATGATCATCGAATTAATGTTATAGAGATAGCAGAGGCTTAACATATCCAAAGAATGTGTTTGCCACATATTGAACAGAGATTTAGATATGCGCAAGCTGGCTGCACGTTGTCTGCCGCGTTTGCTCACAGTAGAACGAAGACGTATCCGAATTAACATTTGCACCGTTCTATAGGCGCAATAATAGTTTTTTCGACTATTAATCACTGTAGATGAAATCTGGATTCATCATAACAGCCCAGAAACAAAAACACAGTCAAAACAGTGGTCTGCAAAGGGAGAATCTGTTCCAAAAACTGTGTCTTTTGCTGTGAAAGGGATGGCAACAGTTTTCTGGGACAGCCATGGGATTGTCTCAATATATTACCTTGAAAAGGGAAAACCATTACCTGAACATACTATACAACATTACTTGACAAACTGAAGGCAGAAATTACAGAAAAACTGGCACATTTGCAAGAAAAAAATGTTGTTTCACCAAGACAGTGCTCCATCTCACACCTCAGCGGTTGCAATAGCGAAAATCCATGAATTACGATTTGAACTGCTTGACCACCCGGCACCAAGTTGTGATGTAAATTGTGTCCCTTGGTCTGTCACGATTCTGTTTGGAACTCCAAATTTGCATATTCAGTTTTCATAAAATGCTTTGCTAACTAATTCTGCTGTAATGTCTTCCAATGGAATCATCTCAACCCAAGAAGAAAATCTGTCAATACATGTAAGGCAGTAAATTTTTCCATTTGAGGGAGGTAATGGTCCTATTAAATCGATATGGACCCGACTGAATCTGGAGTCTCCTTCTTGGTATTCTCCCAACTTTGACTTTGTGTGCCTGGTGACCTTGACCACGGCCAACTGGATATAACATGGCCTGGTTAGCTACGAGTGATGTCAAGGAAGGCGTCCGAGTCATCCGCGACTTTGCTTGGGGTTTGAATATGCGCGTTTCGTTAAATGTTTAGATTCTTTTGTTTTAAATGATGCGTAGTAATTAAATTTTCAGAGATTGACGGAAAAACGTATATAAAAGGTCGTTCATACATTTATAGTTAAGATTGATAGCTTCAGAGGTATTATTTTAAGAAATATTCACGAAATTTTCTAGCCAATGTTTTACGATATTTCGTACAATTATTTTTATACTGCATAGTAATGATATTTTAAGATTTGCTGAAAAACAAAGTTTTAAAATAAATAAATCTTTACAGTTTGATTGTTCTTACATCCACTAAATACTAAAATAAAATTCTTTAATAAATACTCCGAAAAATATATTTTCAAAATTTACTGCTGATTTCACTGATCCCAAATTTTGCAGGTTTATTTTCGCAGATGTGAAGGAAAATGGAAGGAAAGGAATCCAAAGTATAAATAATTAACCGACAAAATATAAGCCCTATTTAACCAATTAAAAGACATAAGAACGATTTTTTTATTACCTTATAACAATATAATTAATAATTACTGCTGTTTTTAATTTTAAGAATAACTTGAATGAACGATCAGTAATATATCCAATGCTTTACTGCAGAGCTTTCAAAAAGCATGCAAATGTATTTTGTATTCCTTTCAGTAATTATCTAACAAAAAGAAAGGCTTAACATATCCAAAGAATGTGTTTGCCACATATTGAACAGAGATTTAGATATGCGCAAGCTGGCTGCACGTTGTCTGCCGCGTTTGCTCACAGTAGAACGAAGACGTATCCGAATTAACATTTGCACCGTTCTATAGGCGCAATAATAGTTTTTTCGACTATTAATCACTGTAGATGAAATCTGGATTCATCATAACAGCCCAGAAACAAAAACACAGTCAAAACAGTGGTCTGCAAAGGGAGAATCTGTTCCAAAAACTGTGTCTTTTGCTGTGAAAGGGATGGCAACAGTTTTCTGGGACAGCCATGGGATTGTCTCAATATATTACCTTGAAAAGGGAAAACCATTACCTGAACATACTATACAACATTACTTGACAAACTGAAGGCAGAAATTACAGAAAAACTGGCACATTTGCAAGAAAAAAATGTTGTTTCACCAAGACAGTGCTCCATCTCACACCTCAGCGGTTGCAATAGCGAAAATCCATGAATTACGATTTGAACTGCTTGACCACCCGGCACCAAGTTGTGATGTAAATTGTGTCCCTTGGTCTGTCACGATTCTGTTTGGAACTCCAAATTTGCATATTCAGTTTTCATAAAATGCTTTGCTAACTAATTCTGCTGTAATGTCTTCCAATGGAATCATCTCAACCCAAGAAGAAAATCTGTCAATACATGTAAGGCAGTAAATTTTTCCATTTGAGGGAGGTAATGGTCCTATTAAATCGATATGGACCCGACTGAATCTGGAGTCTCCTTCTTGGTATTCTCCCAACTTTGACTTTGTGTGCCTGGTGACCTTGACCACGGCCAACTGGATATAACATGGCCTGGTTAGCTACGAGTGATGTCAAGGAAGGCGTCCGAGTCATCCGCGACTTTGCTTGGGGTTTGAATATGCGCGTTTCGTTAAATGTTTAGATTCTTTTGTTTTAAATGATGCGTAGTAATTAAATTTTCAGAGATTGACGGAAAAACGTATATAAAAGGTCGTTCATACATTTATAGTTAAGATTGATAGCTTCAGAGGTATTATTTTAAGAAATATTCACGAAATTTTCTAGCCAATGTTTTACGATATTTCGTACAATTATTTTTATACTGCATAGTAATGATATTTTAAGATTTGCTGAAAAACAAAGTTTTAAAATAAATAAATCTTTACAGTTTGATTGTTCTTACATCCACTAAATACTAAAATAAAATTCTTTAATAAATACTCCGAAAAATATATTTTCAAAATTTACTGCTGATTTCACTGATCCCAAATTTTGCAGGTTTATTTTCGCAGATGTGAAGGAAAATGGAAGGAAAGGAATCCAAAGTATAAATAATTAACCGACAAAATATAAGCCCTATTTAACCAATTAAAAGACATAAGAACGATTTTTTTATTACCTTATAACAATATAATTAATAATTACTGCTGTTTTTAATTTTAAGAATAACTTGAATGAACGATCAGTAATATATCCAATGCTTTACTGCAGAGCTTTCAAAAAGCATGCAAATGTATTTTGTATTCCTTTCAGTAATTATCTAACAAAAAGAAAGGCTTAACATATCCAAAGAATGTGTTTGCCACATATTGAACAGAGATTTAGATATGCGCAAGCTGGCTGCACGTTGTCTGCCGCGTTTGCTCACAGTAGAACGAAGACGTATCCGAATTAACATTTGCACCGTTCTATAGGCGCAATAATAGTTTTTTCGACTATTAATCACTGTAGATGAAATCTGGATTCATCATAACAGCCCAGAAACAAAAACACAGTCAAAACAGTGGTCTGCAAAGGGAGAATCTGTTCCAAAAACTGTGTCTTTTGCTGTGAAAGGGATGGCAACAGTTTTCTGGGACAGCCATGGGATTGTCTCAATATATTACCTTGAAAAGGGAAAACCATTACCTGAACATACTATACAACATTACTTGACAAACTGAAGGCAGAAATTACAGAAAAACTGGCACATTTGCAAGAAAAAAATGTTGTTTCACCAAGACAGTGCTCCATCTCACACCTCAGCGGTTGCAATAGCGAAAATCCATGAATTACGATTTGAACTGCTTGACCACCCGGCACCAAGTTGTGATGTAAATTGTGTCCCTTGGTCTGTCACGATTCTGTTTGGAACTCCAAATTTGCATATTCAGTTTTCATAAAATGCTTTGCTAACTAATTCTGCTGTAATGTCTTCCAATGGAATCATCTCAACCCAAGAAGAAAATCTGTCAATACATGTAAGGCAGTAAATTTTTCCATTTGAGGGAGGTAATGGTCCTATTAAATCGATATGGACCCGACTGAATCTGGAGTCTCCTTCTTGGTATTCTCCCAACTTTGACTTTGTGTGCCTGGTGACCTTGACCACGGCCAACTGGATATAACATGGCCTGGTTAGCTACGAGTGATGTCAAGGAAGGCGTCCGAGTCATCCGCGACTTTGCTTGGGGTTTGAATATGCGCGTTTCGTTAAATGTTTAGATTCTTTTGTTTTAAATGATGCGTAGTAATTAAATTTTCAGAGATTGACGGAAAAACGTATATAAAAGGTCGTTCATACATTTATAGTTAAGATTGATAGCTTCAGAGGTATTATTTTAAGAAATATTCACGAAATTTTCTAGCCAATGTTTTACGATATTTCGTACAATTATTTTTATACTGCATAGTAATGATATTTTAAGATTTGCTGAAAAACAAAGTTTTAAAATAAATAAATCTTTACAGTTTGATTGTTCTTACATCCACTAAATACTAAAATAAAATTCTTTAATAAATACTCCGAAAAATATATTTTCAAAATTTACTGCTGATTTCACTGATCCCAAATTTTGCAGGTTTATTTTCGCAGATGTGAAGGAAAATGGAAGGAAAGGAATCCAAAGTATAAATAATTAACCGACAAAATATAAGCCCTATTTAACCAATTAAAAGACATAAGAACGATTTTTTTATTACCTTATAACAATATAATTAATAATTACTGCTGTTTTTAATTTTAAGAATAACTTGAATGAACGATCAGTAATATATCCAATGCTTTACTGCAGAGCTTTCAAAAAGCATGCAAATGTATTTTGTATTCCTTTCAGTAATTATCTAACAAAAAGAAAGGCTTAACATATCCAAAGAATGTGTTTGCCACATATTGAACAGAGATTTAGATATGCGCAAGCTGGCTGCACGTTGTCTGCCGCGTTTGCTCACAGTAGAACGAAGACGTATCCGAATTAACATTTGCACCGTTCTATAGGCGCAATAATAGTTTTTTCGACTATTAATCACTGTAGATGAAATCTGGATTCATCATAACAGCCCAGAAACAAAAACACAGTCAAAACAGTGGTCTGCAAAGGGAGAATCTGTTCCAAAAACTGTGTCTTTTGCTGTGAAAGGGATGGCAACAGTTTTCTGGGACAGCCATGGGATTGTCTCAATATATTACCTTGAAAAGGGAAAACCATTACCTGAACATACTATACAACATTACTTGACAAACTGAAGGCAGAAATTACAGAAAAACTGGCACATTTGCAAGAAAAAAATGTTGTTTCACCAAGACAGTGCTCCATCTCACACCTCAGCGGTTGCAATAGCGAAAATCCATGAATTACGATTTGAACTGCTTGACCACCCGGCACCAAGTTGTGATGTAAATTGTGTCCCTTGGTCTGTCACGATTCTGTTTGGAACTCCAAATTTGCATATTCAGTTTTCATAAAATGCTTTGCTAACTAATTCTGCTGTAATGTCTTCCAATGGAATCATCTCAACCCAAGAAGAAAATCTGTCAATACATGTAAGGCAGTAAATTTTTCCATTTGAGGGAGGTAATGGTCCTATTAAATCGATATGGACCCGACTGAATCTGGAGTCTCCTTCTTGGTATTCTCCCAACTTTGACTTTGTGTGCCTGGTGACCTTGACCACGGCCAACTGGATATAACATGGCCTGGTTAGCTACGAGTGATGTCAAGGAAGGCGTCCGAGTCATCCGCGACTTTGCTTGGGGTTTGAATATGCGCGTTTCGTTAAATGTTTAGATTCTTTTGTTTTAAATGATGCGTAGTAATTAAATTTTCAGAGATTGACGGAAAAACGTATATAAAAGGTCGTTCATACATTTATAGTTAAGATTGATAGCTTCAGAGGTATTATTTTAAGAAATATTCACGAAATTTTCTAGCCAATGTTTTACGATATTTCGTACAATTATTTTTATACTGCATAGTAATGATATTTTAAGATTTGCTGAAAAACAAAGTTTTAAAATAAATAAATCTTTACAGTTTGATTGTTCTTACATCCACTAAATACTAAAATAAAATTCTTTAATAAATACTCCGAAAAATATATTTTCAAAATTTACTGCTGATTTCACTGATCCCAAATTTTGCAGGTTTATTTTCGCAGATGTGAAGGAAAATGGAAGGAAAGGAATCCAAAGTATAAATAATTAACCGACAAAATATAAGCCCTATTTAACCAATTAAAAGACATAAGAACGATTTTTTTATTACCTTATAACAATATAATTAATAATTACTGCTGTTTTTAATTTTAAGAATAACTTGAATGAACGATCAGTAATATATCCAATGCTTTACTGCAGAGCTTTCAAAAAGCATGCAAATGTATTTTGTATTCCTTTCAGTAATTATCTAACAAAAAGAAAGGCTTAACATATCCAAAGAATGTGTTTGCCACATATTGAACAGAGATTTAGATATGCGCAAGCTGGCTGCACGTTGTCTGCCGCGTTTGCTCACAGTAGAACGAAGACGTATCCGAATTAACATTTGCACCGTTCTATAGGCGCAATAATAGTTTTTTCGACTATTAATCACTGTAGATGAAATCTGGATTCATCATAACAGCCCAGAAACAAAAACACAGTCAAAACAGTGGTCTGCAAAGGGAGAATCTGTTCCAAAAACTGTGTCTTTTGCTGTGAAAGGGATGGCAACAGTTTTCTGGGACAGCCATGGGATTGTCTCAATATATTACCTTGAAAAGGGAAAACCATTACCTGAACATACTATACAACATTACTTGACAAACTGAAGGCAGAAATTACAGAAAAACTGGCACATTTGCAAGAAAAAAATGTTGTTTCACCAAGACAGTGCTCCATCTCACACCTCAGCGGTTGCAATAGCGAAAATCCATGAATTACGATTTGAACTGCTTGACCACCCGGCACCAAGTTGTGATGTAAATTGTGTCCCTTGGTCTGTCACGATTCTGTTTGGAACTCCAAATTTGCATATTCAGTTTTCATAAAATGCTTTGCTAACTAATTCTGCTGTAATGTCTTCCAATGGAATCATCTCAACCCAAGAAGAAAATCTGTCAATACATGTAAGGCAGTAAATTTTTCCATTTGAGGGAGGTAATGGTCCTATTAAATCGATATGGACCCGACTGAATCTGGAGTCTCCTTCTTGGTATTCTCCCAACTTTGACTTTGTGTGCCTGGTGACCTTGACCACGGCCAACTGGATATAACATGGCCTGGTTAGCTACGAGTGATGTCAAGGAAGGCGTCCGAGTCATCCGCGACTTTGCTTGGGGTTTGAATATGCGCGTTTCGTTAAATGTTTAGATTCTTTTGTTTTAAATGATGCGTAGTAATTAAATTTTCAGAGATTGACGGAAAAACGTATATAAAAGGTCGTTCATACATTTATAGTTAAGATTGATAGCTTCAGAGGTATTATTTTAAGAAATATTCACGAAATTTTCTAGCCAATGTTTTACGATATTTCGTACAATTATTTTTATACTGCATAGTAATGATATTTTAAGATTTGCTGAAAAACAAAGTTTTAAAATAAATAAATCTTTACAGTTTGATTGTTCTTACATCCACTAAATACTAAAATAAAATTCTTTAATAAATACTCCGAAAAATATATTTTCAAAATTTACTGCTGATTTCACTGATCCCAAATTTTGCAGGTTTATTTTCGCAGATGTGAAGGAAAATGGAAGGAAAGGAATCCAAAGTATAAATAATTAACCGACAAAATATAAGCCCTATTTAACCAATTAAAAGACATAAGAACGATTTTTTTATTACCTTATAACAATATAATTAATAATTACTGCTGTTTTTAATTTTAAGAATAACTTGAATGAACGATCAGTAATATATCCAATGCTTTACTGCAGAGCTTTCAAAAAGCATGCAAATGTATTTTGTATTCCTTTCAGTAATTATCTAACAAAAAGAAAGGCTTAACATATCCAAAGAATGTGTTTGCCACATATTGAACAGAGATTTAGATATGCGCAAGCTGGCTGCACGTTGTCTGCCGCGTTTGCTCACAGTAGAACGAAGACGTATCCGAATTAACATTTGCACCGTTCTATAGGCGCAATAATAGTTTTTTCGACTATTAATCACTGTAGATGAAATCTGGATTCATCATAACAGCCCAGAAACAAAAACACAGTCAAAACAGTGGTCTGCAAAGGGAGAATCTGTTCCAAAAACTGTGTCTTTTGCTGTGAAAGGGATGGCAACAGTTTTCTGGGACAGCCATGGGATTGTCTCAATATATTACCTTGAAAAGGGAAAACCATTACCTGAACATACTATACAACATTACTTGACAAACTGAAGGCAGAAATTACAGAAAAACTGGCACATTTGCAAGAAAAAAATGTTGTTTCACCAAGACAGTGCTCCATCTCACACCTCAGCGGTTGCAATAGCGAAAATCCATGAATTACGATTTGAACTGCTTGACCACCCGGCACCAAGTTGTGATGTAAATTGTGTCCCTTGGTCTGTCACGATTCTGTTTGGAACTCCAAATTTGCATATTCAGTTTTCATAAAATGCTTTGCTAACTAATTCTGCTGTAATGTCTTCCAATGGAATCATCTCAACCCAAGAAGAAAATCTGTCAATACATGTAAGGCAGTAAATTTTTCCATTTGAGGGAGGTAATGGTCCTATTAAATCGATATGGACCCGACTGAATCTGGAGTCTCCTTCTTGGTATTCTCCCAACTTTGACTTTGTGTGCCTGGTGACCTTGACCACGGCCAACTGGATATAACATGGCCTGGTTAGCTACGAGTGATGTCAAGGAAGGCGTCCGAGTCATCCGCGACTTTGCTTGGGGTTTGAATATGCGCGTTTCGTTAAATGTTTAGATTCTTTTGTTTTAAATGATGCGTAGTAATTAAATTTTCAGAGATTGACGGAAAAACGTATATAAAAGGTCGTTCATACATTTATAGTTAAGATTGATAGCTTCAGAGGTATTATTTTAAGAAATATTCACGAAATTTTCTAGCCAATGTTTTACGATATTTCGTACAATTATTTTTATACTGCATAGTAATGATATTTTAAGATTTGCTGAAAAACAAAGTTTTAAAATAAATAAATCTTTACAGTTTGATTGTTCTTACATCCACTAAATACTAAAATAAAATTCTTTAATAAATACTCCGAAAAATATATTTTCAAAATTTACTGCTGATTTCACTGATCCCAAATTTTGCAGGTTTATTTTCGCAGATGTGAAGGAAAATGGAAGGAAAGGAATCCAAAGTATAAATAATTAACCGACAAAATATAAGCCCTATTTAACCAATTAAAAGACATAAGAACGATTTTTTTATTACCTTATAACAATATAATTAATAATTACTGCTGTTTTTAATTTTAAGAATAACTTGAATGAACGATCAGTAATATATCCAATGCTTTACTGCAGAGCTTTCAAAAAGCATGCAAATGTATTTTGTATTCCTTTCAGTAATTATCTAACAAAAAGAAAGGCTTAACATATCCAAAGAATGTGTTTGCCACATATTGAACAGAGATTTAGATATGCGCAAGCTGGCTGCACGTTGTCTGCCGCGTTTGCTCACAGTAGAACGAAGACGTATCCGAATTAACATTTGCACCGTTCTATAGGCGCAATAATAGTTTTTTCGACTATTAATCACTGTAGATGAAATCTGGATTCATCATAACAGCCCAGAAACAAAAACACAGTCAAAACAGTGGTCTGCAAAGGGAGAATCTGTTCCAAAAACTGTGTCTTTTGCTGTGAAAGGGATGGCAACAGTTTTCTGGGACAGCCATGGGATTGTCTCAATATATTACCTTGAAAAGGGAAAACCATTACCTGAACATACTATACAACATTACTTGACAAACTGAAGGCAGAAATTACAGAAAAACTGGCACATTTGCAAGAAAAAAATGTTGTTTCACCAAGACAGTGCTCCATCTCACACCTCAGCGGTTGCAATAGCGAAAATCCATGAATTACGATTTGAACTGCTTGACCACCCGGCACCAAGTTGTGATGTAAATTGTGTCCCTTGGTCTGTCACGATTCTGTTTGGAACTCCAAATTTGCATATTCAGTTTTCATAAAATGCTTTGCTAACTAATTCTGCTGTAATGTCTTCCAATGGAATCATCTCAACCCAAGAAGAAAATCTGTCAATACATGTAAGGCAGTAAATTTTTCCATTTGAGGGAGGTAATGGTCCTATTAAATCGATATGGACCCGACTGAATCTGGAGTCTCCTTCTTGGTATTCTCCCAACTTTGACTTTGTGTGCCTGGTGACCTTGACCACGGCCAACTGGATATAACATGGCCTGGTTAGCTACGAGTGATGTCAAGGAAGGCGTCCGAGTCATCCGCGACTTTGCTTGGGGTTTGAATATGCGCGTTTCGTTAAATGTTTAGATTCTTTTGTTTTAAATGATGCGTAGTAATTAAATTTTCAGAGATTGACGGAAAAACGTATATAAAAGGTCGTTCATACATTTATAGTTAAGATTGATAGCTTCAGAGGTATTATTTTAAGAAATATTCACGAAATTTTCTAGCCAATGTTTTACGATATTTCGTACAATTATTTTTATACTGCATAGTAATGATATTTTAAGATTTGCTGAAAAACAAAGTTTTAAAATAAATAAATCTTTACAGTTTGATTGTTCTTACATCCACTAAATACTAAAATAAAATTCTTTAATAAATACTCCGAAAAATATATTTTCAAAATTTACTGCTGATTTCACTGATCCCAAATTTTGCAGGTTTATTTTCGCAGATGTGAAGGAAAATGGAAGGAAAGGAATCCAAAGTATAAATAATTAACCGACAAAATATAAGCCCTATTTAACCAATTAAAAGACATAAGAACGATTTTTTTATTACCTTATAACAATATAATTAATAATTACTGCTGTTTTTAATTTTAAGAATAACTTGAATGAACGATCAGTAATATATCCAATGCTTTACTGCAGAGCTTTCAAAAAGCATGCAAATGTATTTTGTATTCCTTTCAGTAATTATCTAACAAAAAGAAAGGCTTAACATATCCAAAGAATGTGTTTGCCACATATTGAACAGAGATTTAGATATGCGCAAGCTGGCTGCACGTTGTCTGCCGCGTTTGCTCACAGTAGAACGAAGACGTATCCGAATTAACATTTGCACCGTTCTATAGGCGCAATAATAGTTTTTTCGACTATTAATCACTGTAGATGAAATCTGGATTCATCATAACAGCCCAGAAACAAAAACACAGTCAAAACAGTGGTCTGCAAAGGGAGAATCTGTTCCAAAAACTGTGTCTTTTGCTGTGAAAGGGATGGCAACAGTTTTCTGGGACAGCCATGGGATTGTCTCAATATATTACCTTGAAAAGGGAAAACCATTACCTGAACATACTATACAACATTACTTGACAAACTGAAGGCAGAAATTACAGAAAAACTGGCACATTTGCAAGAAAAAAATGTTGTTTCACCAAGACAGTGCTCCATCTCACACCTCAGCGGTTGCAATAGCGAAAATCCATGAATTACGATTTGAACTGCTTGACCACCCGGCACCAAGTTGTGATGTAAATTGTGTCCCTTGGTCTGTCACGATTCTGTTTGGAACTCCAAATTTGCATATTCAGTTTTCATAAAATGCTTTGCTAACTAATTCTGCTGTAATGTCTTCCAATGGAATCATCTCAACCCAAGAAGAAAATCTGTCAATACATGTAAGGCAGTAAATTTTTCCATTTGAGGGAGGTAATGGTCCTATTAAATCGATATGGACCCGACTGAATCTGGAGTCTCCTTCTTGGTATTCTCCCAACTTTGACTTTGTGTGCCTGGTGACCTTGACCACGGCCAACTGGATATAACATGGCCTGGTTAGCTACGAGTGATGTCAAGGAAGGCGTCCAAGTCATCCGCGACTTTGCTTGGGGTTTGAATATGCGCGTTTCGTTAAATGTTTAGATTCTTTTGTTTTAAATGATGCGTAGTAATTAAATTTTCAGAGATTGACGGAAAAACGTATATAAAAGGTCGTTCATACATTTATAGTTAAGATTGATAGCTTCAGAGGTATTATTTTAAGAAATATTCACGAAATTTTCTAGCCAATGTTTTACGATATTTCGTACAATTATTTTTATACTGCATAGTAATGATATTTTAAGATTTGCTGAAAAACAAAGTTTTAAAATAAATAAATCTTTACAGTTTGATTGTTCTTACATCCACTAAATACTAAAATAAAATTCTTTAATAAATACTCCGAAAAATATATTTTCAAAATTTACTGCTGATTTCACTGATCCCAAATTTTGCAGGTTTATTTTCGCAGATGTGAAGGAAAATGGAAGGAAAGGAATCCAAAGTATAAATAATTAACCGACAAAATATAAGCCCTATTTAACCAATTAAAAGACATAAGAACGATTTTTTATTACCTTATAACAATATAATTAATAATTACTGCTGTTTTTAATTTTAAGAATAACTTGAATGAACGATCAGTAATATATCCAATGCTTTACTGCAGAGCTTTCAAAAAGCATGCAAATGTATTTTGTATTCCTTTCAGTAATTATCTAACAAAAAGAAAGGCTTAACATATCCAAAGAATGTGTTTGCCACATATTGAACAGAGATTTAGATATGCGCAAGCTGGCTGCACGTTGTCTGCCGCGTTTGCTCACAGTAGAACGAAGACGTATCCGAATTAACATTTGCACCGTTCTATAGGCGCAATAATAGTTTTTTCGACTATTAATCACTGTAGATGAAATCTGGATTCATCATAACAGCCCAGAAACAAAAACACAGTCAAAACAGTGGTCTGCAAAGGGAGAATCTGTTCCAAAAACTGTGTCTTTTGCTGTGAAAGGGATGGCAACAGTTTTCTGGGACAGCCATGGGATTGTCTCAATATATTACCTTGAAAAGGGAAAACCATTACCTGAACATACTATACAACATTACTTGACAAACTGAAGGCAGAAATTACAGAAAAACTGGCACATTTGCAAGAAAAAAATGTTGTTTCACCAAGACAGTGCTCCATCTCACACCTCAGCGGTTGCAATAGCGAAAATCCATGAATTACGATTTGAACTGCTTGACCACCCGGCACCAAGTTGTGATGTAAATTGTGTCCCTTGGTCTGTCACGATTCTGTTTGGAACTCCAAATTTGCATATTCAGTTTTCATAAAATGCTTTGCTAACTAATTCTGCTGTAATGTCTTCCAATGGAATCATCTCAACCCAAGAAGAAAATCTGTCAATACATGTAAGGCAGTAAATTTTTCCATTTGAGGGAGGTAATGGTCCTATTAAATCGATATGGACCCGACTGAATCTGGAGTCTCCTTCTTGGTATTCTCCCAACTTTGACTTTGTGTGCCTGGTGACCTTGACCACGGCCAACTGGATATAACATGGCCTGGTTAGCTACGAGTGATGTCAAGGAAGGCGTCCGAGTCATCCGCGACTTTGCTTGGGGTTTGAATATGCGCGTTTCGTTAAATGTTTAGATTCTTTTGTTTTAAATGATGCGTAGTAATTAAATTTTCAGAGATTGACGGAAAAACGTATATAAAAGGTCGTTCATACATTTATAGTTAAGATTGATAGCTTCAGAGGTATTATTTTAAGAAATATTCACGAAATTTTCTAGCCAATGTTTTACGATATTTCGTACAATTATTTTTATACTGCATAGTAATGATATTTTAAGATTTGCTGAAAAACAAAGTTTTAAAATAAATAAATCTTTACAGTTTGATTGTTCTTACATCCACTAAATACTAAAATAAAATTCTTTAATAAATACTCCGAAAAATATATTTTCAAAATTTACTGCTGATTTCACTGATCCCAAATTTTGCAGGTTTATTTTCGCAGATGTGAAGGAAAATGGAAGGAAAGGAATCCAAAGTATAAATAATTAACCGACAAAATATAAGCCCTATTTAACCAATTAAAAGACATAAGAACGATTTTTTTATTACCTTATAACAATATAATTAATAATTACTGCTGTTTTTAATTTTAAGAATAACTTGAATGAACGATCAGTAATATATCCAATGCTTTACTGCAGAGCTTTCAAAAAGCATGCAAATGTATTTTGTATTCCTTTCAGTAATTATCTAACAAAAAGAAAGGCTTAACATATCCAAAGAATGTGTTTGCCACATATTGAACAGAGATTTAGATATGCGCAAGCTGGCTGCACGTTGTCTGCCGCGTTTGCTCACAGTAGAACGAAGACGTATCCGAATTAACATTTGCACCGTTCTATAGGCGCAATAATAGTTTTTTCGACTATTAATCACTGTAGATGAAATCTGGATTCATCATAACAGCCCAGAAACAAAAACACAGTCAAAACAGTGGTCTGCAAAGGGAGAATCTGTTCCAAAAACTGTGTCTTTTGCTGTGAAAGGGATGGCAACAGTTTTCTGGGACAGCCATGGGATTGTCTCAATATATTACCTTGAAAAGGGAAAACCATTACCTGAACATACTATACAACATTACTTGACAAACTGAAGGCAGAAATTACAGAAAAACTGGCACATTTGCAAGAAAAAAATGTTGTTTCACCAAGACAGTGCTCCATCTCACACCTCAGCGGTTGCAATAGCGAAAATCCATGAATTACGATTTGAACTGCTTGACCACCCGGCACCAAGTTGTGATGTAAATTGTGTCCCTTGGTCTGTCACGATTCTGTTTGGAACTCCAAATTTGCATATTCAGTTTTCATAAAATGCTTTGCTAACTAATTCTGCTGTAATGTCTTCCAATGGAATCATCTCAACCCAAGAAGAAAATCTGTCAATACATGTAAGGCAGTAAATTTTTCCATTTGAGGGAGGTAATGGTCCTATTAAATCGATATGGACCCGACTGAATCTGGAGTCTCCTTCTTGGTATTCTCCCAACTTTGACTTTGTGTGCCTGGTGACCTTGACCACGGCCAACTGGATATAACATGGCCTGGTTAGCTACGAGTGATGTCAAGGAAGGCGTCCGAGTCATCCGCGACTTTGCTTGGGGTTTGAATATGCGCGTTTCGTTAAATGTTTAGATTCTTTTGTTTTAAATGATGCGTAGTAATTAAATTTTCAGAGATTGACGGAAAAACGTATATAAAAGGTCGTTCATACATTTATAGTTAAGATTGATAGCTTCAGAGGTATTATTTTAAGAAATATTCACGAAATTTTCTAGCCAATGTTTTACGATATTTCGTACAATTATTTTTATACTGCATAGTAATGATATTTTAAGATTTGCTGAAAAACAAAGTTTTAAAATAAATAAATCTTTACAGTTTGATTGTTCTTACATCCACTAAATACTAAAATAAAATTCTTTAATAAATACTCCGAAAAATATATTTTCAAAATTTACTGCTGATTTCACTGATCCCAAATTTTGCAGGTTTATTTTCGCAGATGTGAAGGAAAATGGAAGGAAAGGAATCCAAAGTATAAATAATTAACCGACAAAATATAAGCCCTATTTAACCAATTAAAAGACATAAGAACGATTTTTTTATTACCTTATAACAATATAATTAATAATTACTGCTGTTTTTAATTTTAAGAATAACTTGAATGAACGATCAGTAATATATCCAATGCTTTACTGCAGAGCTTTCAAAAAGCATGCAAATGTATTTTGTATTCCTTTCAGTAATTATCTAACAAAAAAGAAAGGATTAACATATCCAAAGAATGTGTTTGCCACATATTGAACAGAGATTTAGATATGCGCAAGCTGGCTGCACGTTGTCTGCCGCGTTTGCTCACAGTAGAACGAAGACGTATCCGAATTAACATTTGCACCGTTCTATAGGCGCAATAATAGTTTTTTCGACTATTAATCACTGTAGATGAAATCTGGATTCATCATAACAGCCCAGAAACAAAAACACAGTCAAAACAGTGGTCTGCAAAGGGAGAATCTGTTCCAAAAACTGTGTCTTTTGCTGTGAAAGGGATGGCAACAGTTTTCTGGGACAGCCATGGGATTGTCTCAATATATTACCTTGAAAAGGGAAAACCATTACCTGAACATACTATACAACATTACTTGACAAACTGAAGGCAGAAATTACAGAAAAACTGGCACATTTGCAAGAAAAAAATGTTGTTTCACCAAGACAGTGCTCCATCTCACACCTCAGCGGTTGCAATAGCGAAAATCCATGAATTACGATTTGAACTGCTTGACCACCCGGCACCAAGTTGTGATGTAAATTGTGTCCCTTGGTCTGTCACGATTCTGTTTGGAACTCCAAATTTGCATATTCAGTTTTCATAAAATGCTTTGCTAACTAATTCTGCTGTAATGTCTTCCAATGGAATCATCTCAACCCAAGAAGAAAATCTGTCAATACATGTAAGGCAGTAAATTTTTCCATTTGAGGGAGGTAATGGTCCTATTAAATCGATATGGACCCGACTGAATCTGGAGTCTCCTTCTTGGTATTCTCCCAACTTTGACTTTGTGTGCCTGGTGACCTTGACCACGGCCAACTGGATATAACATGGCCTGGTTAGCTACGAGTGATGTCAAGGAAGGCGTCCGAGTCATCCGCGACTTTGCTTGGGGTTTGAATATGCGCGTTTCGTTAAATGTTTAGATTCTTTTGTTTTAAATGATGCGTAGTAATTAAATTTTCAGAGATTGACGGAAAAACGTATATAAAAGGTCGTTCATACATTTATAGTTAAGATTGATAGCTTCAGAGGTATTATTTTAAGAAATATTCACGAAATTTTCTAGCCAATGTTTTACGATATTTCGTACAATTATTTTTATACTGCATAGTAATGATATTTTAAGATTTGCTGAAAAACAAAGTTTTAAAATAAATAAATCTTTACAGTTTGATTGTTCTTACATCCACTAAATACTAAAATAAAATTCTTTAATAAATACTCCGAAAAATATATTTTCAAAATTTACTGCTGATTTCACTGATCCCAAATTTTGCAGGTTTATTTTCGCAGATGTGAAGGAAAATGGAAGGAAAGGAATCCAAAGTATAAATAATTAACCGACAAAATATAAGCCCTATTTAACCAATTAAAAGACATAAGAACGATTTTTTTATTACCTTATAACAATATAATTAATAATTACTGCTGTTTTTAATTTTAAGAATAACTTAAATGAACGATCAGTAATATATCCAATGCTTTACTGCAGAGCTTTCAAAAAGCATGCAAATGTATTTTGTATTCCTTTCAGTAATTATCTAACAAAAAGAAATGGAGATCAAAAGTCGCAGAAAAATTAAAATTTTCTTAAATCTTCTTGGGATTTGCCAATATAAATTAAATAAAGCGTAATTTTTTGCTGCATTACAGCAAGCGAATTATTACTAATGTAATGATATCTTTATAATCTGATAATAAAGAAGAAATCATAAAAGAACTGAACAGATGATGCTTCAATACTTTCAAGATTCTTAGGAACGTCAATTTTCTTTTTATACCTTTCTATGTCACTTTTTTTCACTTCAACCTCATCAATATAAATTCACGAATTGTTAATTCCCCAGTAAATTAACTTTACATACTTGTAATTAGCTTCATTGTTCGTTGATACATCAAGCTTTAACAGGTATGCCTATAAACTTTAAATCAATCAATTATGCCCTCAATGTTTCATTTAATTTCTTCGAGTAGAAAGCGATGGGTTTCCAGCTTCCTTCATCCCATTGTTGGAGCCCTGACCCTATTGCCCATCTTGAGGCATCTATACACAATGATAATATGCAATCAGGCTTGGGAAGTGTTAACAAAGCAGTGTTAGCCAAATCTGTTTTGCACTTTTCGAACTGCAATTTAGCTTCCTCTGTCCATGGAACGTTTCGTTTATCCTTCTTCTTAGCACCTTTGAGCATCTCATGGAGAATGGCTTGTGTTTCTGCTGCATTTTAAAAATATCTGTGGTAGAAATTTACCATACCTAGGAAAGTACGTAGGTCATGAATTGTTATGGCTAATTTGTAATTCAAAATCGCTTGCACTTTTGCAGGCAGAGGCCTTGAACCTGCAGCATTTATGACATATCCGAGAAATTCTATTTCTTCAACTCCAAACACTGATTTTGATATATTGATGCATAAACCATATTTCTGTAATCTTTCAAACACTAGTTTTAGGTGCTTACTATGCTCCTCTTCTGATGATGAGGATATTCATACATCATCCAAGTAAGGGAACACAAAATCCAGGCCTTGGAATACTTCATGCACAAAACGCTGAAACGTTGATGGTGCGTTTAAGAGATCTAATTTAGAGAAAATAGATTTCCCACTCAAAATGAGATGAAAATCTTCTATCCTTGGTATGGGGTACCTGTCTAGGATTGTCTGAGCATTTAGTCGTCTATAATCACCACAAGGTCTAAGTGTTCCATCCTTTTTGTTTACTAAATGTAGAGAAAGGACTGGCCCACTGGGATTTTGATTGTTGCCAATTTCAGTTTTTGTATCTAGCTGTCGTGCACGTGCATATACAGGTTGGCCTTTTGTACAAATATAGTGTTTACATTATGCTTTGTTTGTTTATTTAGAGATATTTGAGTATTGAAGTAGCAGTTCAGCAAATTTGAAGGAATTATTGGAACTAATTTGAAGGAATTATTGGAATTTGAAGGAATTATTGGATATGCGCCCTCAAGTCACCAAACTTCTCCCACGTTGCCATATTACTATCTAAATTTTTTGTCTACATTTCGAACTTTAAGCCTAAAATGTCTCCAAAAACGCGGCTTTCGCACATGCAAAAACTACATTTTGAACACACAAATTAAGCTAAAAATCCGAAACAAAGACAAAAAATTTAGATAGCAAAAACGTAAAGTTTGTAACCAAAAATATTTGAAAAGAATCCATGTACACAGCGATATGTTGAACTTAAAAAAACTTCTACGAATGGCATAATCTAGCAACGAACGAATCTATGAACTACGCACACATCGCTTTAATAAATTAACATAACAACAATAAATTTCAAAGAATACCATGTACACAGCATCTTGTTTAAACTTAAAAAACATTTACGAATTGCACAATTTAGGCAGCGAACGAATCTACGAACTACGCACACCTCGCTTTAAAAAATTAACGTAACAACAATAAATTTCAAAGAATACCATGTACACAGCGTTCTGTTTCAACTTTAAAAACATCTACGAATTGCACAATCTAGACACTATGCACTAATCAACAAAATAAACTAAAATAACCAAAATAAATTTCAAACAATTAAAAGAAAACAATAACGACAGAAATTCACACTAAAAAACCAATGAGCATAACATTCTACAAAATAAGAACTAGAATAAAATAAAATGCACTTACCATGAATTTGCTTTTCCGAAAAGCAGAAATATCAATTTCATACCGCCTTTAACATTCTGCGACGTAATAACTATCGTATTTATGTGACAGCCAGACACACTATCCAGAAAATTCATATTATGGTTCAAAAATAAATAAAATCACAAATCTCTATTTCTATGATGCACAGCCACTAAGAATAATCTCCCAGACCCTCTTTCCACACCTCCAAATACCCACTGCCCCTCAACAGGATGGCCACCATGAAATTTCCTATTGCCGAACTTCAATTCAACAACTTCCACCATTTTATCTCTCCCCCCTATCTTCCGAGACACAGACGCGAACCAATAAACCAACAAGCTCCAGCGAAAGATTTTTCAACGTCAACAATGTTGCCATACAACACGCAATCACGCCAAAAACCAGCGCAGAAGACATATCGCCACATTTGGTGAAATTAGGGCGTATATCAGAGTTGTACCGAATTCTTTAAGGTAGATATAACATGATCAACACCAATCGACATTATATCACTTGAGATTTTAAGTTGAGTGATGCCTTCAATTAACTGCTTCTTTTTTATATCAATCACTATTATGAAATTAATTCAAAAAATCTGTACCTAGCATGCCTTTGCTTACTTTGGCAACGATGAACAGCCATTGGAATGGGAGTCTCAGTCCTAGATCTAAAGTAAGCACCTTTATACCTAATGTCGGTATTTCTGTCACATTAGCAGCATATAATTTGTAATCACAAGATCTCTTTGTTGAATGTGTTGGCAGCAATGATATATCTGCTCCACTGTCCTATCCGTTACAAAGAACCGTAACTTACGGCTATTCACGTGTTTAGTAGCAGAGCTAGGCGCCGAATCTACAGCTGGTTGGAGTTTTCCGTCTGTTTCCAGCTGCGAGGTGAAGTACACTTTTCCGGAAAACATTTTTTTTCCAAATTTAAAGTGGAAATAACACAGTTTCCCTTTTGGATTTACCGTTTCTGAGATATGCTGCGACTCCTATGGCTGTGGCTGGAACTATGAATTCGTGATTTGGAACATTGTACACTGAACGAAGCTTTTTGTTGTTCCAAAGCAGATATTTTTGTGAGAAGTTCGTTAATTCGAGGGGGTCATCGTTACTTGTGTCGCACTACGATCAAACTGCATGAGAGGTAAGTTTCTATGTTACGGAATGGCAACGAGAGAGATTGTTGTTCGAAAAGATGGATGAACGCATTCCGTTGTAACGATCATTTTGTGGATGTTGCGTATTGTAAAATGAACCTATTACACTGTGCTAAATAGCAATAAAATGCTATATATTAAAAGATCTTTCATCTGATCTAAATTTTAACAAACCGCTCATTATTTTCTCTTAAACTCACAATGATGTTCCCGACAACTTGCACTTGCAAGTTCCATGCCTGGACCCATTTCCGCAATTTTATCAGCCATTGTGCAGGGGCGTAGCTAGAGGGGGGCAAGGGGGGGCATCTGTCCCCGGGCGCAGAATCCAGGGCGCAAACTGATGTTACGACATTTTAGAATTAAATGTTTTCCATTCTTGGCAAGCAGTAGGGGGCGCGAAATCTTCAGCTGTCCCTGGGCTCTGAAAACCCTAGCTACGACTCTGCCATTGTAGCTAATTTTTCGAGACTCTCAGGATATTTTTGACTGTGTCAGGCAACTTTTCCATCCATAAAGTACGTAACACTTTCTTAGATACATCGTTATTATCGCCAAGCGTTCTCATCTTTCCCAGCAGTTAACTTGGCTTCATATCTAAGTTCTAAACCAGTCAATAATTTTTTAATGCGAGTATTTTCACTCACTTTAAATAAGTTTGTTAGCCTTTCTTTTGCTGCTGGATATTTAGTTGCAGTTTCATCTTTGATAATGTCCCATATATTTTCTACAAACTTCGGATCCAGCTGAGCCACTAAGTAGTTACATTTAGTTTCTTCTGATGTAATTCCTGCAATTTTAAATTGGGCTTCAACAGTATAGAACTATATCTCTGGTCTATCAATCCAGAATGGGGGGATCTTTACACTCACTGCTTGCTTCCAGCTGCACATCATTGCTGTTAATATGCGTATGAGGCATTTTTATGCTTCACTTTCTTATATCCAAGAAAACATTCAAAAGGAAATCAAATAATCACAAGATACTGGTTCTGAAAAGTTTAGCACATTGTCCGGAAACACTAAAATAGCAGAAAGTCTCTTCTACACTGGAAATTATGTCGATGCATTAAGATTGCGCACATTGCAGTGTCCTGCACACTTGAGTCACCAAATGTCCTGGAGATATCAAATGTCCATGTCCGGAGAGAAATTATTTCAGTGATTAAACCAATATTGATAATGATCCTGATGCAATAAAATAAATTAAAAAATGCAAGAGTTTTATTGACACGTACTCCACACGCACAGTCCAACACATGGTTCACAACTCAGAGACAGACAGACTTACCCCCGTATTCACCAACAGCTGGGTAATTCATGTATCACGGAATCCATGTATCAGTGGTAACTCACAGTCTGAGCTATGGTTAGCACATTTGGTATTCTCCATTACTGAATTACGTGATTCAAGAGAGATACCTGGATTATTTGTAAAAAGCGTTGTCATTGGTTGAAAGTATTCATGTGACATTTACGGCATAATCTGCAGTTTTCAAAGCTGAATTCTGACGGTACGTTGTATTTTTATAAACAAACATGGCTGATGCAAATAGGCAAAACTATACTTCGCTCGAGAAAGCGGTTTTAGCAGAATGTGTTTTAAAATACCGCCTTATAATTGAAAATAAAGTTACTAATTCAGTAACTAACAAAGAAAAAAAAAAAAAAAACACGTGGGATTTGATCGAAAAGGAATTTAATAGCATTCCGGGAGTTACCGTACGTACTGCAACACAGTTGTATAATTGCTATAGAAATTTGAAAAGAAAAGCCACGAAACGGAAAGCAGAAGAGAGGATAGAACTTTTTCGAACTGGAGGCGGCCCTGCTGTAACGAATGAAAATGATAATATTGACGAAACATTATTTGCCATGTGTGCAATAACACGTCCACTGGAGAATGCGTATGATAGTCATCATTTATATCATACGCAAACTTCCTATTCTGGTAAGTTATTGCTTTTTCATATTTTTATTCACCGTATGCAGATTAAAAATATGTTGCTTAATTTAATTCATGATTTTAGCACTTCAGCTAGAAAATCTAAATCTATTACGCTAAAATAATTAACACATCAAAGGTTTTTAATGGAAAAAGAAATGGCTAAATCGCAGAATAGGCTGCATCAGTCGATGCTGTGTTTACTTCTCTTATGCTTGGACACGCCTTTTTATGACGTAATATTGGTTACGCCTCTCTTTAAAAACAAGTTATAATATGCTATAGCTTCGTACTTAAAGAAAACATAAATGAAGTTTTAACTGAGTTGAAATGGTAGGTTTATAATGTTCTGCGTGAGACTTTTTTAATTATAAATCTATATTTGTGTGGTGTGGGGTAGTGTTAGCATTTAACGCAACGAATTATCTCGGACAAATGTATTATTAAGATACCAAACAATTGAAAACGATCATTACCAAACGATTGAAAATATTGAATGCATAAGTTAAAAATTATAACCGCAACTTCTGAAAATACAAAGAAGAATTCTTTTGCTTAAAGAATGTTTTGATTATTGATGAGTGTGTCAAAATCGGTGCTTACTGCAGAATGGATGAGTATCTGAATCTGGATTTTTTTAATCAGTTGGAGCGAAGAGGCAAAAAGAGCGTTATTGAGTGGTGTATGGAGAAAAGTTTGATTGCAATATCGTATAAGTGCCCAATTTGTGGAACAAATATGAAACTAGTAGAGAGACGGTTTTGAGACGTATAGACGATTTTGAGAGGTGCGCAATGCCGAGTTTGTGCTACTCTGAGATTTTTTTTAAGTGAAAATTGATCGATGTGCACATGGGCAAAGCCAGTGGGGTGCGCAATGACGAGTTCGTGCAATTCTGTGATTTTTTTAAGTGAAAATAGATCGATGTGCACATGGGCAAAGCCAGTGTGGCGCGCAATGCCGAGTTTCTGCAATTCTGGGATTTTTTTAAGTGAAAATAGATCGATGTGCACATGGGCAGAGCACTACAGACCAGGCTTCCGGCCTCAGGTATAACCAATCGGAATAGTGCCTGACCTGTAGAAATTATCTACTATCTACTTCCGCCACTGCCAGGGCGAGCCCCGCAAACCAGCGGCATTTATTGAGTCTAAGTCAGAAGTTACCGATTCACAGTAATGGTTGTTACAATGGCACCTTTGCAGACGTTGTCTGCTACATGAAAAGATGTAAGTGCTGTACTGAGCTGAGTATTATTCATACGCGCGTGTAATTACAATTGCTCTGATTGTGTAATGTTCCATCGGCAGTAATGGGTTAAGAGCACTGCATGAAATTTAGTACATTGAGTTAGTAAGGTGTCCGGACTTCCTACAAATCGTTATTGGTGAACTTGGCTTAATCTATGCTGCGTATCTGTCCGTGTCACATACTAAAGACATACTGTACATACATACATACATAGCATGATGATATACATAGCATGAAGATTACATACATAGTATGAAGATTATACATAGCACTAAAAATTACACATAGCATTAAAAAAATATACATAGTATCAAACATTATTACTGTTTTGCTCAATGAACAAATTATATAACTTACTATCCGCACAAATATTGTACTCATTAGTAGCTGTGCACACAGAATATTATAAACATTAAATAGGTCCTAGCAGCCACACGTTATTTACATATTACATAATATATGCGTTTCATAATATGCGCTTACATAATATATAGGATTATAAGATAAATAATTAAATACTCGAATGCAGAACATTGCAAATTTGAATAGGTAAGTAAATGAATGATACTGAGATACATTAATAACGATTAATAGTGAGTAACTAAAGAATAGTATTTAATACTAAAGCTCATAAGTGCATAACAAAGTTCGCAAATAGTACTATAAGTTTCAAAATTTCTTAATTTAATGCAAAACATACAGCTGTGTTTCAGGAATTTTGTGCGGAAATCGAAATGATGCAACTATCTTATAACTATTAATACTAAGTAAGCGCATGATAAATTCTAGATTAGATATGCTTGCTTAGTAGGTTACACGATTTGCAATAAGGCATAATTACATAGCAGTAAAATAATAAAGAATATAGGGAAGTGCTATGGCTGACATGACTTAGTGCGCATTTTGATTACATGACACTTCTTGGTAATATGCAATAAAACATAAGAGATAAAAATGGCAACATACTGAGATGAATGAGTACTAAGAATGAAGTTTCTGAGTACAGTAAGCAAAGCACAGAATACCATGGTACAATGATTAAACAAGCATGAAATTTTGTACAACTGGCAACACATATTATTGATACGCATACAGGATCTTGCTTACATTACTTATGGCAGTGCTTAAATATACATAATATAATACATTTTTAAGATAATTTGCTTATGAAACATACTTATAAGAGTGTCAGTTCATTACTTAATGCTGATGGGAATCCACTTACATATATATACGTTGGATTATGTATTTACTACATTCAATTTAAGTGGAAGGCATAAGATTACGATTATAATGATTAAATTAATATATTAGACACGTTAATGTGTTGACAACATATACTGTAGTTACAAAATTCAGATTAAAATGAAAGCATATGATATCAATTATAATAATTAAGTTAATACTATAAACACATCGAGGATGATTATTACAGTCAAGTAAAAGTCACATAAAGTGTAGTATTTAAGGTAATACGTTAAATGCATCTAACGAATAGGATAAGAGTATGATGAAAATAATATGGACATAATAGTAGCAAACAGATATTACTTATCTGGTAGCAGGGTTATGCGCTGGGAGGTATTAGGTGATAAATGAAAAGTGTACCCTGCAGAACTTGATGATCTTGTGAAGCTTAAAGCACGCACCCCTCCGTTCTAGTAGCACTTTTGTCCATTCCCTCCAATATCTATCTGAAGGAGGACGCATGTGGTGCGCCTCTGTCAATCTGCATGTAAATGCATAATGGTCTGGCGTTCCGATTAGTCCACATTCACAGAGATCACAGTCTCTAAGTCCAAATCTGTGTAGGTAATCAGGAAACGGGCCGTGCCCAGAGAGGAACGTAGTCAATGAAGATGAGTTGGAGAAGACAAGGTCTCTAACTTTTGGGATAAATTTATACGTCCTTCGACCTGTCCGGGAAGTATCCCATCTCTGCTGCCATTCTGCGTAAAGGTCGCCGCGTGTAATCTTTTTGAGATAAGAGGAAGGCAGAGGTAGAGCATGTTCTGGCAGGAAGATACCCGAAGCCGCTTGTTTTGCCTGTTCATCCGCCAGCTCGTTGCCGACTACACCTGTGTGCGCTGGTACCCAGCTAATGATGGGACGATAATTGAGTGGGAGGTTGACTAATGCCCTTTGTATGTTGAGTACGAAGGGGTCTCGGCTGGCTGGTCCTTCTATGGCGGCTATGCTCGACAGTGAGTCACTATAGATATAGACAGTTTCTTGGTGACCATATGAGAGATCGATTGCTTTTTTAATAGCTAAAAATTCAGCTTGGTAGACTGTGTTGTTCGGATTGAGTCTACGTTTCCAGCGGTATTTGATTTCTCCATCGATCATTGTGCATAAGCCGCATCCAGTGCCATCCTTTGTTTTGGAACCATCCGTGTAGATGGCTATTGAGTTCTGCCGACAGAGAAGTGTCTGCGTGTATATATTTTCCGCGAGGTTATGCTGGGCTGGGTGGCAGGGATAGTCAAAGATCTTGTGCATATATTCCGAGGTATGCAAGTTCCTGTTCCAGAGTTTATAGTCTTTCCCAAGTCGGAGAGTATTGGAGATGGCCGCCTCTCGCTCTGCCACCAAGTCTAGTGGTGGTATCCCTGTTAGGACTTGCAGTGCCGCTGTTGAAGTTGTTTTGTATCCTCTGCTTATTTGCAAAAGGTGTGGGCGTTGGAGTGAGTTAAGTAGGCGCCTCTCTTGTACCGTTAGATGTTTTGCCCAAATGCCGGATCCGTATAAAACTATGGGCTGAGTAACGGTGAGATACCAATGTTTTAGCAGTTTCGATGAAATGCCCCAGGTTGGAGCCGCTGTTCTCTGCATGTAATTTTTAAGACTGTCTGTTTTTATTTTTAGATACTGAAGATACGGAAGCCAGGATAACCTTGAGTCAATGATTAAGCCCAAGTATTTGAGTTGTTTAACTATCTTGATGGGGTTGCCATAAAGTTTGATGGATGGATTCCTTTTGAGAGGTCTTTTGGCGCCTATGAGCAAAGCTTGGGGTTTTGAGGCAGAGATCGTGATCTTGTGGTCCCTTGCCCAGAAGCTAAACTTGTCGAGGTAGAATTGCGCTGTCATTTCTAATTTGGATCTTCCATGGACTATAATCAAGAAGTCGACCGCGTAGGCTAGTATGTCACAGTCCTGGCAATTGTCATCAAATTCCTTGAAGATTGAGTTGGCAACTATCGACCAAAGTACTGGTCCAAGGCATGAGCCCTGGGGGCATCCTTTCTTTAGGTGATGTCTGACTATACCATCGTTCGCTGTATACTGGAGTGTGCGATCGCTGAGGTAACTATGAATTAGCTCTTGTAGTTCTGCCGGGCAGTTCATCTGAGATAAAGCCTGTATAACGTCTGGCCACCACAGGGAGTCAAATGCTCCCTGGATGTCCAGACTAATGATCAAGGAGTGGTGCCCCTTGTTTCTGTTGCACTCTATCAAGTTCATTAACTTGGAGATGGCGTGTTCTGTAGAAAGTCCTCCTCGGAAGCCAAATTGCCTGGGGTCTATGGAATTGTTTCTTTGTAGGAAAAAATTTAGTCTTCCAAGTACTACCCTTTCTAGCAGCTTACCAAACGAGGGGATGAGACATATTGGCCTGTAGGATGTGGGTTGTTGTGGATCTTTGCCCGTTTTATGGAAGAGTGCTACCTCTGCATTTTTGGTCGATTTCGGAAAGTGTCTATTCTTCCAAAAGGCACCGATGTACTCTTCGACTAGGTCAGGCGCAAAAGTATAAATCATGCGTATTACGGCATTGTCTAGCCCGTCCGGGCCTGGTGCCTTCTTTGTGTTTACGTGTTTGACGATAGCCTCTATCTCATGCCTAGTAGGAGGGGGTTCCAAAGAAGTCTGATATCTGGTGAAGTTATTGAATGAAGTTCTTATCTCTGATTGCGCAAGGTTGTCATCTGTCGGTGGGTCTTCTTTGAAGAGTGACTTAAGTATGTAGCTGATTGCTTCGGTTGCACTAGTGGCTGTTGGAGCTATTGACAGGGGGATTTGTGTTGGTCTAAAAACCTTGTTGGTTGCAATCTGGTGCGCAATGCCGAGGTTGCGCGCGACGCCGAGTTCGTGCAGTTCTAGGATGTTTTTTGAAGTGAAAATAAATCGATGTGCACATGGGCAAAGCCAATGCTGTGCGCGATGCCGAGTTTGTGCAATTCTGGGATGTTTTTTACGTGAAAATTAATCGATGTGCACATGGGCAAAGCCAGTGTGACCCGCAATGCCGACTTTGTGCAATTCTGGGATGTTTTTTGAAGTGAAAATAGATCGATGTGCACATGGGCAAGCCAATGTTGTGCGCAATGCCGAGTTTGTGCAATTCTAGGATTTTTTTAAGTGAAAATAGATCGATGTGTACATGGGCAAAGCCAATGTGGTGCGCAATGCCGAGGTTGTGCAATTCTGGGATGTTTTTTTAAGTGAAAATAGATCGATGTGCACATGGGCAAAGCCAGTGTGGTACGCAATAACGACTTTGTGAAATTCTGGGATTTTTTAAGTGAAAATAGATCGATGTGTAGATGGGCAAAGCCAATGTGGTGCGCAATGCCGAGGATGAGCGCGATGCCGAGTTCGAGCAATTCTGTGATTTTTTAAGTGAAAATAGATTGATGTGCACATGGGCAAAGGTAATGTGGTGCGCTATGCCCAGTTTGTGCAATTCTGGGATGTTTTTTGAAGTGAAAATAGGTCGATGTGTACATGGGCAAAGCGAATGCTGTGCGCGATGCCGAGTTTGTGCAATTCTGGGATGTTTTTTAAGTGAAAATGGATCGATGTGCACATGGGCAAAGCCAGTGTGGCCCGCAATGCCGACTTTGTGCAATTCTGGGATGTGTTTTGAAGTGAAAATAGATCGATGTGCACATGGCCAAGCCAATAATGTGCGCAATACCGAGGTTGTGCGCGATGCCGAGTTTGTGCAATTCTGGGATTTTTTTAAGTGAAAATAGATCGATGTATACATGGGCAAAGCCAATGTGGTGCGCAATGCCGAGGTTGTGCAATTCTGGGATGTTTTTTTAAGTGAAAATAGATCGATGTGCACATGGGCAAAGCCAGTGTGGTGCGCAATAACGAGTTTGTGAAATTCTGGGATTTTTTAAGTGAAAATAGATCGATGTGTAGATGGGCAAAGCCAATGTGGTGCGCAATGCCGAGGATGTGCGCGATGCCGAGTTCGAGCAATTCTGTGATTTTTTAAGTGAAAATAGATTGATGTGCACATGGGCAAAGGTAATGTGGTGCGCTATGCCCAGTTTGTTCAATTCTGGGATGTTTTTTGAAGTGAAAATAGGTCGATGTGCACATGGGCAAAGCCAATGTGGTGCGCAATGCTGAGGTTTGCGCGATGCCGAGTTTGTGCAATTATGGGATGTTTTTAAGTGACTATAGGTCGATGTGCACATTGGCAAAGCCAATGCTGTGCGGGATGCCGAGTTTGTGCAATTCTGGGATGTTTTTTTAAGTGAAAATAGATCGATGTGCACATGGGCAAAGCCAGTGTGCTGCGCAATGACGAGTTTTTGTAATTCTGGGATGTTTTTTTCAGTGAAAATAGGTCGATGTGCACATGGGCAAAGCCAATGTGGTGCGCAATGCCGAGGTCGTGCGCTATGCCGAGTTTGTGCAATTTTTGGATTTTTTTAAGTGAAAATAGATCGATGTGCACATGGGCAAAGGTAATGTGGTGCGCCATACCCAGTTTTTGCAATTCTGGGATGTTTTTTGAAGTGAAAATAGGTCGATGTGCACATGGGCAAAGCCAATGCGGTGCGCAATGCTGAGTTTGTGCAATTATGAGATGTTTTTAAGTGACTATAGGTCGATGTGCACATTGGCAAAGCCAATGCTGTGCGGGATGCCCAGTTTGTGCAATTCTGGGATTTTTTTAAGTGAAAATAGATCGATGTGCACATGGGCAAAGCCAGTGTGGTGCGCAATGACGAGTTTGTGTAATTCTGGGATGTTTTTTTCAGTGAAAATAGGTCGACGTGCACATGGGCAAAGCCGATGTGGTGCGCAATGCCGAGGTTGTGCGCTATGCCGAGTTTGTGCAATTCTGGGATTTTTTTTAAGTGAAAATAGATCGATGTGCACTAGGGCAAAGCCACTGTGGCGCGCAATGCCGAGTTTGTGCAATTCTGATATTTTTTAAGTGAAAATCGATCGATGTGTACATGGGCAAAGCCAATGTGGTGCGCAATGCCGAGTTTGTGCAATTCTGGGATGTTTTTTGAAGTGAAAATAGATCGATGTGCACATGGGCAAGCCAATGTTGTGCGCAATGCCGAGGTTGTGCGCGATGCCGAGTTTTGCAATTCTGGGATTTTTTAAGTGAAAATAGATCGATATGTACATGGGCAAAGTCAATGTGGTGCGCAATGCCGAGGTTGTGCGCGATGCCGAGTTTGTTCAACTCTGGGATGTTTTCTTAAGTGAAAATCGATCGATGTGCACATGGTCAAAGTCAATGTGGTGCGCAATGCCGAGTTTGAGCAATTCTCTAATTTTTCTTTAGGGGAAAATAGATGGATGAGCACATGGACACCGAGTTTGTAAAATTCTTTGATGTTTTTCGAGCGAATACTGATCGTTCTGTAGAAGAGAAAACGAGGTTGTGTGTGATGCCGAGCTGTAATGTAACTTTATTTATGTGCAATGTTTAACATATCGTTAGTGTATTTTAAATTTGTATTGTTGTTTTAATTGTGAATTATATTTAAGGCGTCATTTTTCATTTAAATTGTATTTTTAATTTTTTGGCTTTGATATATTTATAACGCTTTCCGACTTACGACATATATCGATAGCCCGACGATCTACTCAACAGTAGCAAAATTGTTACTTTTATCTATTGAAGTGACGTTTATCTCATATTTTAATACGTAGTGTTTGGTTTCGTAATTGGACTTCATAATATGAGTTCATTCATAATATGTGTGTGTGTGCGTATGTGAAGCATTGCTTAGTGTTCCAAGTTTGTAGTATTTATTTTATTATATTATTTTCTTTCATTCTGAGAAATTAGATTTTTTTTTATTTATTAATGCATAGAATTCTAGCATGCCTACACAGAATATGGCATGATTTAGGAATTTTAGAAACTGATATGACAGCTGTGTAATGATGTTCATATGCAATAAAAAATATTCTTCTTTTTTATTAATGTAAAGTTTAAAATTTAAATTTTTAGAAATAATGAAAATTATCTAATTTTTGGTATGTAAGGAATTATGTCGTTACGTAGCAAGAAGGTAATTTGTAAAAATGATAAAATTGAAATGTTCCACAATATGAATTTAAATTAAAAAAAATATTTTATTTGTATAAATAAAAAAATTAATAAAAATAATAATAATAATTTAATAAAAATCTTTTAAAATATTGAAGCTCTACAAGTATTAGAGACTGCGACGTTGTTTATCGTTTTAATAATTGGTAGAATTCGCTCACTGTATCATGGTAATTTTAAATATAGACAATTTATTATACTTATTATCAGTAACGGCTAAGCTTAAATGTTATAAATGTAAATTAAAAGTAAAGAATTTGATATTAATTTACAATAATAAACAATTTATTATTGTTTTTTTAAGAGGAAATAGAAAGTACACGTAGTGTAAATGCGAGACTACTTTGTGACGTCATAAGCTTAGTCCCACCCATTTATGTACGTCACACAGCTCCTCCTACTGAACTTTGTTGATGCAGCCTATTCTGCGCTTTTACCAAAGAAATATTAGAGCTGTTTGTTAATCACATTTTAATCAGCAAATATGCAATTTTGTATGAGATAACTTAATTTTGTTAACCATGTTTTAAATAGTAAATATGCAATTTTGTATGAGATGATATACTATATACCAGTTTTAACTCTTTCATTTGTTTGCTGAGTTAATTGTCACTGTACCATGTACTGAAAATTAGACAGATGTAAAAACACATTTATAACGTGGCATATAAATCTACTTACAGTAAATATGTTAGACCACTCTTGATTTATTGCAGTGCAACTTAAAATTCTTATGTAGCAAAAATCCTAGGATATAAAGATAAGTCCTTTTTTTTACTTTATTTAATGAATTCTGTTACACTGTGTTCGTAAAATACAAGAGATTCAATTTTCAAGTAGTACATTTGAATGATATTGTTTTGGCCAATATAATTTTGTGCCATATGCAATAATAAGGTAAGATTTATTTATTGATAATCTGATTATCACATCCAATGGCTTGATATTTTCCACCTTGCATAAAAGACCAGTGAAGTAATACAGGAAACGTTTCACAAGCCATACCGTCACTTCACAATATTTTCCAAGAATATTAGATGAAAACATATTAATTATTAATATACTCTGTTACTTAAATCTGAAAGTTTACTGAATTTTAAAAATTCTGTGTTTCTGCAATAGAATTTGTTGTTATGTTAAAGTCATGTGTATCAAAATGCTTGGCTGATTTATTTCACATTATGTCATATTGTAAATTCAAGATTTTACTTCTTTCCATAAGACTATTGCCTTTAATTATTGCTTTTCATCACGATATGCCTTCACGCACCTTATGGAAATAATGATTGAAAAGTGACATAACATCGATTGGGATAGGACTCCAGTCCAGGCACCCATTGCAATGAACATTTTGTTCAAGGATGATACTAGTAAATGTAGACTTAGTAGTGTCTTAGAAGATTTAACACATTTCTATTTTCTTAAACTAGTTGTTTCTATACATTTTTAATAACACTTCACAATGGTTTTAAATAATGCAAGCAGTTATAAGATATCCCAGAAACTCAAGTTTAAATAGAAAGAAATTTTATATATAGTAACATTAATCTAATACTTCATCTTATTATTCAGTTTTGAAGATTTAAAATTGTTTACTTTTTAAAATTTTAACTAGAACTAATTAAGCAGTACTATAATTCATATACAGTCAAAAGTCGTTAATCCGGACTCGTCGGGACTTCGGCGATTCCGGATTACAGATCATCAGTTTAAATCTGGTAAAATGGCATGCAGAAATTACAAAATTAAAAATATGAAACCGTAATTTATGAAATAAAGAACAATTATGATCTAAAGGGTATCAAAATTTACAAAAAGAAAAAGCTTAATATTTATTTGTTTACTTTATTAAGCATTTCTTTCAATGTAAGTTGCTTCGTTTCATGTGATAATACTTTCTCTTTAATTCTATTAAACAGACATAATTTCTTGTTTAGTTACAAAATTCCGCTGTTCAAGTCCTATAATTGCTGTATTGAGAATACCGACTAATTTGTCAATCGAAATGTTTTCGTTTTCAATAACCTCTGGGTCACTTTCTTCACTATCGGAAGCGAATTATAATGACGAGGAACTTGATTTAAATCATATCAAAGACGGAGTACATCGAGATGAAATACTAAGTAAGGAATTATAAGCCAAATAAAATATAAAACATCTGCCCTGAAGATAAGGATAGTTCTGACAGATCAACTTCCAATCCGCGGCGTGAAATTGATAAACAGATTTCGGATTTCAAAACATACTTTCGCTTTGTAGATACAAATTACATATTAGTAAATATATATCGGAAATTCTATTTGACATAATCGAAAGTTCAAGCTTACTTTTATGAAATTGCTCTAACAGTCTGCAAAAAATAATAAGCCGGATCCAATTCGAAGATTACGGAACAACGCAATCTGCAACATTAACTGAATTTTTAGCTTAGCTTATACCTCCGTTACACATTAAACGCGCATGCGCAGAAGCATATTCGCAGACGTAAAGGTCTTACGCGCACTCTTAAACGCCTGTGCGCATGCGTGAACGCGACGCATGCGCAGAAAGTTTGTAGCTTTGTGGTCCGGATTATAGATCATTCCTGATTATGGGTGTCCGAATTAACGACTTTTGACTGTATTAATAAATTCATTAAAATTTTCGGTTTAATCCTAGTATCCGGTGCACAAGGGATTTGGCGACTTTATGATGAGCAGTAAATGGGACATATACGATGAGTAGTTAAATGGGTCATTTTGGAGTTGGCGATAATTTTCAAAATCGCGCCAAGGCTGCACCGTATACTAGGATTTTACCATATCTTTTTAAAAATTTGTTTTTATTCAATCGTTATATTACATTAATGATATGCTATCATGTACATATAACATGCATATTTTTTAATATTTCAGATGAGTACATAATTTCAAACTGTGAAATAGATGCAGATGATTTAAAAAGAGTAAGTTTTATTATTTTATCTCATTTTTCAATGATAGAAAGTTAAAAGTCATACTCTGAATTAATTTAATACTTTTATACTAAAAATTTTGTACTTTCTTATTAACTGTAATTCACATTGAAAAGGCAAGAAAACGTATTGATGAGGGAAAGCACCATGTTGCCAAAAAGTACTTATGTTCCAAGCTAGTTACCCTACCCCAGATGGCTTTTTGTTTCTCCATGCATTTTTGGTAGTGTGACTGCAGAAATTTGGTGAAAGTGCAGAATCGCCCACTGCTTGGCGCATTTTTAAGAATTGTACACGCTCGGTATCCATGTACACATCGACCTATTTTCACTTGAGAAAAATCCCAGAATTGCACAAAAATGGCATTGTGCACTGTCTTGACTTTATCCATTTACACATCGACTTATTTTCACTTAAAAAGTCAAAGAAAATTGCCAAAAATCCAATTCTTCTTACTCTTGTAAAAAGCGCCAAACAAAGTGGGCGTTTCTGCACTTTAGCCGGAAATTTTTGTATTTTAGCATGCATTTGACTACATACTGCATTTTTCATTGCCTGCAGCAAAATCCTGGACTTAGCCTGAACATATACCATAACATGACTTACTTAAAGACATTATGATCTTTTTTTATTTCCTGTTTTAGAATTTTGGTTAATCTTCCATAATCGGGGTGAGCGCCAAACTTGGCACGATTTTGATTTGGTTATGGTTTCTGGCTATATGTATCCTATTAAAGCTTTATTTCGGTGCTTGTAATGAGTGCGAGTTTAGCATAGCCAGAAGATTTTTTTAAAATTTAATTTTAAAATACCGTGTTTGTTTTTAAAAGTTTTACTGTTTAATATTTGCAGGTGGTTAAGCTGTTGTTGGTGGGAGAATGTTGGATTTAACGTGACGTGAAGTTTATAATTTATGAATGTTTCCATTTAATTTTATTTAGTTAATGTCTTCCTGGTTAGTTAATTATTATTATTATTATTATTTTTAGTTTTGTTTCTTGCATGTGGCAATCGAAAGGCGTGGAATGTAATGTTTTGATTATAATCTGTACTTTCTATAGGTAATAAGATATTCTTCTGTTATCAGAACCAGATTCAAGAAAATATGTACGCATGTATGTGTATATAATATGTGCATGCATACACATACATCCATACATTCTCGAATCCGGTTCCGATAATTAAGAGTACCAATAATAATTATTTCATATTTTTTTATTGTATTTGTATTTTTTACTTACTGTGTAATATTTTATGTAACAGGCTAACTTGGGAAATGGATCTAAAGAAATGAATGAAATCAGACATGTACAGCAAGAGCCAAACTTGCATTTTGTAACACAAGTCAAGGATACTGATTCTCCTTCACAGGCATCAGGAAGTCAAAAAGGCAAAATGTATTCACCAATGGTAGAAACGAAGGCTGATAAATCATCAAAAATTATGCCTACACCTAAACTACTGAGGAAAGCCAAAAGACAGCCTCTAGCATCTAATGCAGCTGCAGCTGCTCTGGTAGAACATTCAGAACTAAAATCGAAATTTTTCTCAGAGGAACATTAATGAAATTAAAAAAAGAAGAACATGAATCAACAATGAAATACGGAAAAAAAGAACATGAATTAACAATGAAATACAAAAAAGAAGAACATGACATGAAAAAAGAAGATCATGACTTAAAAATGGAAATTTTAAAGAGGGACTTAGAAATTTAAAAAAATATACTTGCTGTCATACAGAATGATCCTAAAAAAATTAATTTCAGTTGAAATCTATATCTGAGGAATTACCACATTATAATTTTGTAAAGTATATTGCATTTTATATTTCTAATAATTTTAAGTTTGCAAACTTAAAATTAACAGAACATAGGCAAATAAATATTTTACATTTTTATGATCTTAAGTATCTGTTTCACATAATTTCATTTCTTAATCCACAATTCACCTAATAGCAATGCACCAATAATATTTTATTGTCTACTAACTATACTTAGAATTACTGAAATTATCATTATTCTCCTTAAAAATATTTCAAAACTCAGTTTTATAAACTCATAGCAGATATGTTTGTTACAGTATTGCTATTCACTATGTGCTCATTTAATCGTCAGAAACTAGGTATTTCTTCACTATGAGCATCAGATTAAAAGTAAAATATGAAATATACTAAATGTTGAACTTTTAACCCTTTTTGTATTACTGTATCATGGTATTAAAGATTAATAAAATAGTTACATAAACACAGATTTATAATTTAATATAAAAATTTATTTAATAGCATTATTTTTTTTAAAAATCTTTTTACATTATTATGTGAAATACTCTCTGATAATTGCATTGCGTTTTGCAAATCCTGCCACATTTCGTTCTTGAAATACAGGATTTGTATTTTCATCTTCTGGATCATCATCTTCCTCAAAAAAAATCATTCATTTGCAGAGCTATATTGTGTAGCACAGCTGTTGCTACTATTATAGTCATGGCATTTTCCACTTTACATCGGAGGAAACACAGAATGAAAATTTAGAAACTTATAACAATTAGAAAAAATACAAAAAACTACAAATTAATTTGTAATATTTACAATTAAACAGTATTTTTTACTTTACAATTAATCATTACTTTATAATTTATTAATATTTTCTTGAAACTACTTCCTGCATAGTGCAGCCATCTAGTGGTGAGATAATGAAGTGAAAGTTGTTCTAATAATTCTAAGTAGAGGAAAAATACATCAAATAGTTTTCAATTTTTTTAAATGTCCATTGTTTATAAAAATAATTCTTAGTTACATATACTTTTTTTTTAAATGTGTTTTCTAAAGATTCTTTTTCTACAAGCAGATTCTTATGATGACCATAGCAATTGGCATTTATGCCGTCCGCTTTTAAGAAATTTCTGTCATAAAATGCTGACAATCCAATGCATATATCATGCTTTTTTGGAGTAATTGTATACTGATGTCACATTAGTGTTTCATTATACAAAATCTTTTTATATAACTCAATTGTCAGATCTGCGACGATCATTTCTAATACCTTTTAATTTTTTTTACATGTATTTCCGAATGAGAGTGCATACATTTTGCACTTTAACCCCACAAATTCTTTGATGGGTAAATTGCTTTCATTTTTCAAAACCCTAATTTACCTTTATTATTTATACTGTACATATAATGATGTTTTTCGAAATCACTACAATCTAAAATTTTATTAAAATACTTTTTCATGTCATTAAAAATATCACGAGTTTCAATATGCATCTATAATGAATCAGTTCACACTTATCATTATACAATCTCTTAAAATACTTGTAGTATAAATTATACATATGCAATTTCGACAATTCTAGCACAGCGAAACTCACATAAATTGGTTTATCTAGACACACATTTTGTTTTTTCATTTTATATAACAATAAATTTCCTTTATTACTTCAAAATAATCCAGTAATAGACTTTGTAAGTATTTTTTGCTCTGAATTTTATTTAAGGCCGCCTTATCATTAACACGCTTTTTTATGTTTTGCAGTAAAAACTATTTTTCATTTTTTTAAAGAACGATTTTTCAAAATCATTTTCGGATTCCATTCTTTTATCGTTGTTAAAAGCTATAAAACTTTCTAACCATTTACAATGGAAAAAAGCCAAAATCTTGTGAATCTTTTGCAGAACAAGTCCTTGTTCAAGATAAAATTTTAAATTTAAATAGTGACACATATATATAATTTTCCTTTTCGAAAAAATTTGGTGTTAATTTCTTACAGGGTAACACACTTTTCATGTTTAATCTATTGCACACCTTTTTTTGCATATGGCGACAGCATGTCGTATTGTAATGGTTAAATGTTCTGCGGCCAACAGAAAATCGTTATGCATATCATGCAGTTCGGATGGATATATAGGAGATCTACCTCTAAAATATATCCAATACTGGAATTATAATCAGTGTTCAGAATATCGAAATGTTGTACTTCGTCTGGCATCAACCATGTTAAATGCCTATAGGGTAGCGACTGACTCGTAACGTATCCATACAAATTCTTAGCATATAAGTGCTAAAATATAATTAATTATGTGGTTTGTTCGGGTCATAATCTGAAATATAGGGATTATTAGCCGTCACATGTCGCTTGCCTAATAAACATATCCCCCCCTCACATTTGTGATTCTATCCACATGTAATCATTCGCATTGTTGAACAATTGCAATTCTATTTTTGTGTATTTTAATCCTGCATTCCATGTGAGATCCGCTCCTGTCACGAAATGGAGGGGATCCAAATTATAGTATGGCACAAACACTCGGCGAAAGGCTCAAAATATTTTGGCTAGTAGAAGAGTATCGACATTTTGATAAAGTTCTAGGTAATCTCCTAGTGTTTGACACTGAAACGTTTTGTACACGAGTTGGGCATGATCATATCCATCATCTGATATATGACTATTTGTCAAAACATTAAAAAAAGCACTTTTATCAGGTAAGCAGGTTTCTTTTAAAACTGCTTCTGAATCCAGATAACTGTATGGGAATACTCCTTTCCTCAAGAGTAAAAAAATGTTTGCTTCATCTTTGAAAAAACTATTGAAAATCTCGAACTTGCGTTCGGACTTTTTAAGTTCTCAACTAAGGTATCTAATGAAGCATCTAAAAACTGATAAGAATCCAAAAATTTGAATTCGTTGGAAATATTACTGTCTATAGTGGCAATCCTGTCTATAGGTGTGATATTAATGAGTAAACATGGTAAATTTGGAAAAATTTACAGGTGTGATATTAATGCATTTGAAAACATCTTTCGGCATATTTTGTAAAATTAAATGGAATCGTGATTATGCGCATTATGTATTAGTCCTTGAATAAAATATGTGCATCTATATAATTTAGATTACAAGACTGATGTGCTAATCTGCGTATATGTCCGTCACTCCACTGGCAGTGATCTCGGACAAGTGTCTCATTGGGTAAAAATTGCTTTTGACATATGTGACAACAGTTTCTGTCATAAGTTTCAGAGCATTTCACCATCAGTAGAATTTTTTTCATTTTTTGTTACAATTTCCGTGATAGATATTTCAAAGTTTTTAGAAAGTTATTAATGACATATTATCAGAGTAGTATTCTGTAAATATTATTTCATCATTAACATTTGTGACAAGAATTGCATAGCTGATAGGCTATTACTACTGAAAAACTTTGAAACTCAGATGGAAAAGATGAAGAAACTTTTCTAGTGAGAGACTCAAAATCCGCAAAAATACAAAATGGATGATACAATTGTTTAGACAAGTCAGTCAATTTAAGTACTACTAAATTTTTGGGGATGCTTACATTCTGAGTTTTTTGCCTTTGCACAATTTTATGTGGGTTTCTAAACTGCATTTTCGCTGAAACCCTAACAAATAGTTTTTATGATAATAATGAATGCTTTTACGAACATTTAATAATCTATTTAAGATTTTAATTAAAACTAATCGTTTTCTTTCATTAAGTCGATATTTTTTGTTACTTAAAGCGAAAATGTCATTTTCTTCAAGCACAAATACATTAATTTTTAAATCATTTAATTTTTCAAATTTTTTAATTCCACTTAAGGAAATCGGAAATTTTATCCCGTTTATTTTAAGTCATCTCAAATATTTTTTATAATAGCTTAACACATTTCCATTCTGTTTCCTTGGATATAGTTTTATGATAACGGAATACAAAAAGCATTTATTATCATAACAATTAATGTTTAAAACCACTTTTTTGTTTCGAATTTTTGCTGGCAATTCTATGTGTTTGCATCCTCTTCTTATTTCACACAAAGTGCCTACTAGAATGTCAATGTAGTTCAGACGCTATATTGACCATCCACTACCATTTCTAATAAAGTTATCAATGCTTAGAAATATTTTTCGAAATGCATTGTCAACCACTATTAATATCATTATTAATAGCGCATTAGGATTCATTCACATTTGGAACAGAAATGGAAACTTTTTTCTATTTCTCTGTCTCCATCACCTTTCTTAAATAATATGCTTAAGCATATAATTATTCTTAACCTACGAATATTACTACTACTTAATGAAATAATTATTTGTCGACTGTCCCGATATAGTAAATGACGACCTCTGTAATTATGACAATAGCTCTGTATGAACGCACAAAGCCACGATGAGCATTTCTATGCACATTAAAATTTAGCATATTGATTTCAGAATGATTTAAAAAAAAAAAAAAAAAAAACATGCTCGTTACAAAAAGGTTATGCTGAACATTACCTCATATGATTTTTTTTTAAATTACTTAAAATTGGCATATTTATTTCTGAATAATTTAAAACATGTACATTATAAATGCTACAGTTACACAATTAAAAAAAACTAGTTAATGTTATATATATAACACATTGATTTCAAAAAACATTGCAAAAAATATTACAATTGAATTATTATATTCCATTAAAAAATCTAATTAGCAAAATTTCTTAATATTGCTTCTTCACTGAATTTGTCAACATTTTTTATGAATTAACTGAAATTTCAAATAAATTATAATTTGTTGTTTTAGTGTAATTAGATAATAATTAATCTTAAATATAAGTAAATTAGTACTTATACTGTGAGTGTAATTCAAAGTTTTTAAACGAGTATATATACTGCCTAGAATACTGAATGTGTACATCATGTGGGTTTGAAGATACATGATACGTTTTTTGTGTGATTAAATTTATGTCATTAACATTCAAGAAACAAGCTCCCATACATTAAGAAATATTATATTTCACAAATATTTCAAAAGTAACAATAATGATTGATCAAACTATTAATAAAAAAGAAAAAAAAATGAATATATATTTAACATTACAAATAAAATTTAATTAAATTTATAAAAGGAAATTAACTTCAATTTATATAACAGGTTAATTTATATATAGGTTCAAAATTTCAAGAAAGAGAAGTATTTACACACAAATTATAAACAAATTTTGGAATCAGATTTACAAATATTTCACACAAAAACTAAATGTTTCATATACTACAGATACACAATCTATTTTAATTAAAATTTATGAGATTTTATTGAAAACAAAATTATTCGAATACATAATACATGCTTAAGCAATGTATAATGTAGAAGCTAAGTTTAAAATACTACACAATTTTTGTTTAGAGAAAACAAAAACAGGCAAGAGTGGTTAAAAATTACAATAAAAAAGATGGTATGTACAACATGGCATGTATCCTTATAGCAAAATTGTAACCACAATGCTTGCATTCTTCACCAAGACAAAAATGTCTTATCAAGATAATTTTCCACACATAAATGTCACAGAATTTATATTAATCTAGTTATCAAATGAAAACCTAAAGAGCAGGCCTGATTCCATCATTTCTTTGCGAATCTTCAGCAGCAGGTGGTACATTATTATTTTCCATGGATGTTGGCAATGATATGACACCATGGCACAGTGGGCATTTGTCTTGGACATACAACCATTTCCGTAAACATGTCCTATGAAAATAATGTTGACAAGGTGTAACACATGCTGAACTCATGCTCCCAAAGCAAATAGAACAGACATCATCAAGGAGTGCAAGTTGCTCCTCTGTTGCAGATGGTAATGATTTGGCTTTCTTTGCAGCCTCCCTTCGCAGCAAGAAGCTTCGCCATCCAGTTTGCAAACGCTGCCAAACATTGAAATAGCAATGAACCAGCAAGATAGATGCATTAACCCAATTCCACTTACCTGAGGTAGATTCCCATAATCCCATACCTACGACAAAAATTGCAACAAAGAATTCTAACACTTTGGTGATGGCCCTAGTATAATAGACTGTATCATCCAAGCTCTCCCAAGGTTCCGATCGAGCAGAGTCATACAGAAACAAAGAATGAACAAGAAGAAGATCCAGAACTTGCACTGAAGTCAGAGTGCAACTGGAAAGAACAACCATCATCCAAAAGTCTATGGGAAAGATGGCTGATAACACTTTAGTTAAATACAAAGGGAAGACCAACAATGTGAAACACAAGCTGAGTGCTCTAAAATGTCGCCAAATACTCCGACTTCTGGATGCACTCAAAGCCAGAACAACTGGTTCAGCTATTTCCAACATAGACTGCAACAAAGAAGAAAGTACTATAAACAATATGATAGTCATCACAGCCATACGTGAAGGCATCTTCATTTCTATCAGTCCCGTTTGAATGGAAAGTAATATCAGTGTTAAGCCTTCTGTCCAACCACTGTGCATTGGATTATCATGGAAAAATGCGGAAAGACCCAGTAGGTACGCTCTTGTTGAACACAAGGTAAAGAAAGACAGATATGATATGCTAACAGAAGTAGCGACTAGAGTAACTGGACTGGCACAAATGGAACTGATTGTAGTTAGAATGATAATATACCATTCGTCTCCCCAACCTAGCTTTTCCACTTGATATATTGACCCCACAAGTTTTACCCAAAATTCTATTAACCAAAATAAGGCAAAGTGAGTAGGTACAAAAAGCTTATTCCACAATAAAGTAAACAAAGTTGTTACACCATATGCTTCTGTTACAGTCAAAGCATCCATGTAAGCTAATTTGGCACAATCCAAGATATCTGGAATTTGATACGTAATATAAAGAAAGACATTGAATCCAGTAACTGCTCTACAAAAGTTATGGAAGAAAGGAAGAGCGTCCACGGGCAAATTCGCTAAACGTGCAATCACTGGGATGGCATAAACCGAGAATACAGGTGGAACAGATATCCATGGACCTTTCAGCAAATAAGAGATTAGTCCTCCGAGGAGTCCATGAAATAAAAACATAGCAATCTGTCGTCTCAGGAAGTATGGATCATAGGAGTCATTCTCAGCTTTCTTCATTTCCATTTCGATATAATAACCAGACACCATGTGGCAGCTAACTATCAAGGCTGCACTTATAAAGTGTGTGTATAATGCTCTCACATGCCTTAAAGGAAGTAACAGGAGAAGAAATCCATGCAGAAGAACTGGAAAAGAAATGATGACAGACATTAAGCTTCAGTAAAAAAATTAAAGAGTACACTACATTTACAGCAAACACATAGAAAGAAATTCTATGATCATCAAACTAAATTTTTACTGAAGTTCTAATACAGATATATAAAAATAATGGAATAAAGATATAAAACAAAAGGAAATTTTATTGCAACCAAACTAAATTTTACAAATTTTTAATATAAATGAACACTAACAATACAATGAAGATCTAAAATGAAAGGGGGCTTAGGATTTTTCCGTTAAAGTCATACCACTTGACACCTTTTTGTTTTGGCATATATCCTAGGTACTGAAAGACTTCCTTCATCTCAGGAATAAAAAGGTGACCCAAACACAATGTGGTTTGTTGAATCATGCATTCCTTGCATTATTGCCATGAGATTCCTTTAATTATAATGACAGAAGCTAGCATTTATTGAGTTTTTCAAAATGAAAAGCAATAAATATAGCAAAATCGTGCAAATTGATGAAAATGTATTCCTCCCCAAAAAAGAAAATATGTATGTCTTCAGGTTTGGGGAGGAATCTGTTGTCAAATTAGGTTAAAATTATCACAAGCAATTTAAGTTTTTTTATATGCTATGTGCTTAACTTGTATCTCTTGATTATTAGTTCTTTCTAACTTTCTGCTGGAACACCTGGTACAACATTGATGGTGTTTATGCCAACTTTCATGGTTGATGGGATTTCATATGTTTAAAGAGGCTTACAGAAATATGTCCAATTTTATGCCAGAAATGTATATTTGGTGAATCCCTGGTTTATGGTAATCTGGCAACAACCCACTTTTCTCAATGTCATTTCTCTCCTATTTTAATTCTGAGCCAAATTATATTTCCATTAAAATTTTTCCGTTTCTTGTTATGGCACCTGATTATTCTATTTCAACTAGCTTTGAGCCAAAGGCATTGGAGAGAAAGAAGTAAGCCAGAATGCATTAATTATGGTAACACTGAAAATGAGTGGTATGGTTTTAACAGAAAAGCACTTGAAATTCATCATATGTCATTAAACTGACTTATGATGAATTTCAAGTGCTTTTCTGTTAAAACCATACACAAAGTTCTGATATAGATAGATATACACAAATAATGGAGTAAGAGTCTAACAAAGAAATTAAATTTTTACATTGTACTTGCAAACTTCATAAATGTAAAAATCACACACACGCACACAAATATATATATATATATTTTACAGCAAGCAGATAAATATCAAAATATTACAAAATAATTAAACAGGAAGGAAACACTTATCACAAAAACGGAAATTAATTTTTATGACATATACAAGTATAGTTTTGCTTTTGCTAATAAATAATTCGAAAATTGTATTCTATAATATCTTTGAAACAATACAGATATTATGTCAGAATTCTGGAATTATGTTTTCTGACAGTTATTATTTGGCTTAAATTCCAGAATTAGGATATTAAGAAATTGCTTAAATTTTGACTCAACAGCCCTTTTCAGAAATACCAAGGTGTTTCGAAAAGTTGGATGCTTTTGAATATACTTTCAGAATACTTCAAGGAATTTGGGTGTTCAAAGAGAAAACACTTGGATGTGTACACCAGCAAATACCATAAATTAATTTACCCAGTGATGTATGTGGAGACTGCCTAAAGACGTTTTCCCTCTTGATGAAACCAGTCTGTCCTTTCATCTCATGCCTTAAAATAATTAGCCTCTAAAGACTGATAAAGGCTCAGACCAAGCACTGATGAAATGGATTGAATTGGATTATTAAGTTACGGCAAAGCAGGGCTATCTGCCCTAAAAGGAGGGATGCCTTCATGAAGAATTTTCTAAGGTAAACCAGCTGGCATACACCTTACAATGAGAAAAACCACGAAAACGCCCATGCAACCAGCTCGTTCGCCAGGATTCGAAGCCCGGATCGAAATACCAGTGTTCAGCGACTTTACCGCTCGGCCGTTTGTGGGCCTTTATGAAATGGAAGGCAATAATTTTATTTTAAATGAATGTCAGAGATACCAAGATGTTTCGAAAAGTTGGATGCTTTTTAATATACTTGCAGAATGCTTGAAGAAAAAAAGCAAGCCATTAAGGAGAAAAAATATTTTTTTTCATAAAATTTGGTATTTTTTTAAATTTAAAATTCTTTATCTTATGATATTTTATTCTTGCGATTTCAAAAATAAAATATTTGACTAAAATATGAATAACATTTTAAGAAACTAAATGCAGGATGATAAAACTGTGTAAAGCAATGAGCACAATGTTAAAGCTATTTAAAGCAAAATATGTAAGTCACCCGAAGTTAAAATGTCGGTTATACATCTTGCTCATTTATATATTTTTTCTGAATGGAATATTGAAAGGCGTGTTAACTGTGCTTTACTGTATTTTCTTTTTTAATATATTCAGTTTTCAGCTGCATCGTAGTCTGGAACACAAAATATTCTTTCGAAAGAAACACAGTTCAAATAAATAAAACAAAATCCTGGAAAATTTATATTAATAAATATATTTAAAATGCTCAGTTCATATGAATAAATAAAAAATTTGAAGAGAAAATGCAATACAAAAAATTAAAATAAAAGTCTAAAAATTAAAAAATTACCTAAAATAATAACTGTGACAAAAAAAAATTATAAAGAAAACTATTTGAAAAAAATAAACGATGCACCTTATATTTAAACTATGCAGTTCGAATGGGTAAACAGAAATTTTTAAAACAGTTATTCGAAAGGAATCATGCAACTTACACAATTAAAATGAAATTCGAAAAAAGAAAAAAAATATATATATTTAAAATAATAACATAAAAATATAATATAAAGAACATTATTTGAAAGAAAGAATGTTGTGATTTTTTTTACTCTGACGGGAAAGGAAAATAGGTTGTCATATATTAAGAAGTTGCCAAGTGAACTATTTTGGCACAAACTAAATAAAAAACGGCAACATAAATTTGTGAATTTTGCACCAAATTTTCATATTTGGGCATAATTTGAATCGTAGAATCGAAATATGGGGAAAAAATTGGTATGTTATTTCAGAAAAAGTCCGATTTCATGTCAAAAAAACTATGTAAGAATAGAGCTATATATAAATCTAATATATATCCTAAGTTGCACTTTTGAGACACGAAGAACGCAATTTGAATTTTGTCAATTGGCCCGGTAGAATGGGAGATATAGAACTGTCTCTCCCCCCTTCTTTTGCACAGTGTACATGTTGTCAGTTAAACATGTTATTGTTAAATGTCTTGTTGGCTAAAGCTCCTGTTTGGTAAGTAACAAAGACCCAGTAAAAACATATTGAACAATTTTATATATCAAAATTAAACATTCACCACAGAAATGGTTTTCAAAGAATTTTTTATTTAACAGTAAATTTTTTCCTAAATTTAATTCCTTGGAGATTTTTTTTAATCACATTCCAGGCAGGCACAACTGGATTAATAACACTAAAAAAATAAAATTTCCCTGTTTTTAACTCTCTTTTCAGATACAAAAAGCATAAATTTGAAAGCAACATCTGAAAAATTGTCAACAGATAAATCCTAAATATATGTCCCATAATTTTAAAACTAAGCACAAAAATTAAAATTTTATAAAGAGACAGTGGGACATGCACCCAAAAGGAAGACTTTACCTTAAAAAGAAAGAATGGGCATATATAAATGCAAAACTTCAATGATAGAATAAATTAGTTTCTTCAATCCAAATATGATATATTTTCATTTAAAAGTTTATGGTATTTACTGAGTATCTGCATCTTCATGAAAGGTGGCAAGTCACTGGTGATGTTTTAAATTAGTAAAAAAAATGCATATCTTAGATGCTATTATGCTTAAAATAAATAATATTAAAAAGAAGCATTTTATAAGAAACAAGAAATTGTATGTGGAGGAAAAAATCTATTCAGCAGGTATTCTCACTTAGCCAGTGGCCACTGTCCCTATGGATTTTAATAAATATAAAGCATGTAAACCCACATATATTCAAATTAGCATTCAAAAATGCATCAAACACCCAGCAGTTCTACAGAATATTGAAGCAAGAGGTGTGGAAAATCAGGAAATACGAAGTTTATTCTCATATGTGTATAAGAAAAAAAACTATAGTTAAATTTGACATGCTGAATTTTCTATTTGCGTACACTTATAACTGAACACAGATCAGACATTCACAAATTAATTGGTCATGGATTATCAGAATTCTACTGTAGTGATTTTCAGCAACTGATTTCAATAGGAGTATATACCTAAATTTGTAGCAACACAATTCAAGATCTCCCCTAACTCCATAGAATGTGGTAAGGATTTATTGCGATCATGCTGCCACCAATAGTCAATAATGAAGAGACCAGGAACTCTCATTATCACTCCGACAGCACCCTCCATCACTGCTTCAAACGTGACTGTTTCAAAACATTAAGATATTCATCCACTTTCACTAATTCTGAAATGGAAAAGAAATAAAATGTGTTTCTAAAAACAAATTAATATGTTAACAATGAGATAAGAGTAAATCAAACATAATGAAAGCTGATATCATTACATCCAAATGCATAATTGCATTATTATGGCTGTTTTAAAGGATAGTCTTTTTTTATGTGCGTGTGCATGCATTACAAAGAGAAAATTGAAATTTGCAAACAGTTGAATGTTACCATTCTAAATTTAACTAATTATTTAAAAACAGGCAGAAATTTTAAATTTCTCTCCATGATCATAAACAAGTCCATTAAAAACTTTATTTTGAGTACACATAAAAAGGCTAAATTTTTCTTAAAATCATCACTTTTTAATATTTATTATATCTAGTGGGGGATAAGAGAACCATATAATAATTTACTAATTGAAAAACTTCTGTACCTTGCATAAATATGTGAATATCTTTTCAGTGCTCTCTAGATCAGTGGTCGCCAACCGGTGGTCCGTGAACGCTTTTGATGGTCTGCAAAAAAACTGGGACATTATTTATATTTTTATGAAGATTCAGTTTAAAAAATAACGAGTAACAAAACCTATTATGGAAGATGGATTATACTTTTTTTTTTTTTTTTTAAATTTTAGTTACTATTTTCAGCGAAATTCCTTCAATGAGTTTAGCTACTTTTTATGTACTTTGGCAGGTGTACCTGGCGACATTTGAAAGTGAGAGTTGGCATTCATGGATATGCTGCTGTTTTCAATAACAGCGACAACTGGAATTCTCTCTCCTTTTGAATTAAAAACATATGCTATTGTAGTCATTAATAACACAGTTTTTCTTTGTGTCAATAGGCAAGTTGATGGATTTTCATGAGAACCATCAGCATTCTTGTTTATAACTGCATCACTGGATGTTTTCATTTTTGTTTTGTCTAACTGTTGATCAATAATGCCATTGCTGAGTAAGCAATAATTATTATGTTTATAATAATTAAAAATTAGTGGCATAACACTTTCAGTTTATTGATATTGCTTTGCGTTGGCCGGTTTATTCTTGCTTTTCGTGAAGTCCCTTTTGCGGAAATGTGAAGCTTTCTGTACAAGAAGAAGGTAAGATTTTTGTACTTTTCATATGCCTGTATTTCTATAAAGGCATGCTGCTGAACACCAAATGTTTTGAAAATTATATTAATAAATGAAAATTAGAATTACATGTATTGGAAAGTTTAATATTGTTTTTATGTGTTAATATGTTGTTTTTAAGGTCTGATTTAAAGGTTTTTTTAAATAATTTTTTTAAATTCATATTAGTGGTTCGTCAAATATAAAATTATATATGTAGTGGTCCATGAAGTTCTAAGGGTTGACGACCACTGCTCTAGATCATTAGGATGACCAGCAGAAACCCTCTTACAAAACTGAAGGCTACAGACAAAACTTTTTATTGATTTATTGTATTCTGTGAAATAATCTAATGATTTACTGTTTTTTTATTTAAAACTTTTTAAAGAAAAAACTGTCCTTCTTTATTATGTTTAGACAAAGTTTTAATTTCATACCATTAGCCTTTAACTGCAATTATGAGGCTCAGAGCTTAAACTGTGCCAGAGCCTGGCTCGAGTGCCTTTCAGTTTCTGAGATAAATCATAATTTTAGCTGAAACACACTAGAGCCAAGGGCTCCAGCACTTCTTTTCTGTAAGTGAAACCCCCTTCCAGCAGACAAATTTTACTTTAATAATAAGTATGCCATAAAAAAACCATTCTAAGAATGTAAGCCTGTCTTTCCCTTGGACAGAGGCTATGACTTTAGGGAAAGAAAAGCCCCCACTCACATGTCAAAGATTTATTCTCCAGGAAGTGCAATGAATTTATGAAAGCAGGTAATTTTTTTTCTCCTGAAAGTACTAAAAGTGATACCCTGGTTGTGCACGACTGTCGCTCATCAGGGTACATACACCCCGGTTGGTAGTGACTTCCTACTGCAGCGCTCCTGTAGGCTTTTTTAAGAATAACCAAACATGAGGGACCACTACAGCACAGTGAGGAGACCAGAGGAGTCTTATATTTATTCTCATGTTGTTATCAGATCATATTAGGGGAAAATTTCTGCTTGGGGACTAGAATTATATGAATGGGAAATCACGATCAGAAAGTCTTGGACTTTTCCTTCTTTATTTTCAAAGCTACATTTATTTCATTAAAATTCCCTTCCATATCCTCATACTGTTTCTAGAATTCTCACTATTTTCCATAATGACACTTTAATCATTTTATCTTTTTTCATTGATGCGCTTCAAAAAAGAATGGTTTTGCATTGTAATGTCTTGAAATAGTACATTATATGTATAATCAGGGCTTAAATTCAGATAGAAATCAATTGAGCTACTTCTTAGCTTATGAGTGGAATTTTAATTCCAGCCAAATAAGATGAGGTCCAATAATTTTTTTTTTTTATTTATTTAACTATTTATAATTAATTTAACAACTTATTACATTTCTTTTCACCTCTACATTAATTTTAATTTTGGTTTTATTATTTTAATTATTTATTTTTTCCTTCCTACCTGACAGTCTTCCATAGGGCTCAGGCACTTCTAATTTTAAACAAATTATAAGGTACCTATACTACAGAGAAAAAAATTATGCTACAGAGACAGATAGTTATGCTAAAGAGGAAATGTATTTTTTTCACTTCTAAGGATCCATTCACAACGGGCTTGAGGGAAAATCTCTTAGAGGTCCTCCAAAAAAAAATTTTTTTTAAGTGTACTTTTTTGTAAATGGAGCACCAGTTGCCAAACGTGGTTAATTGTTTATGTTACACCATAACAAGCTGCGCAATGTTTAATGTGCACAGTTTGAATTTGTGCAGTTCTCAGTTTTTCTTTTTTTTAACAAAAAAAAAAAAAAAAAAACAGATCATTGCACAGGGAAAACAGCAGCTTTCCCATGCATACAGTGGCCTGTTTTTTGCCTAAAAAAATTAAAGATAATAAACATTATTAATACAAGCAAAGATTGAAAGCAAGATATTATTAAATACTTTTACCTGCTGTATACTCCAGCATATAACGCACACATATAATTTCAAACTGCATTTTAAAATTTTCAGGCACATTCGCCATATAATGCGTACTGTTCTCTTTATGAAGAAACCTGAAAGATATATGCATAATGCTCTTATCTTCTGAAGTTTTTCATTCAAAGATTCTTCCCAGACTTTCGAACAATGGTATCCTGAATTGACAAGCAAAATGGGGAACAATATGTGTATAGGGAAAAATGCTTGAGGGAGGAAATAATTCTGCACAGAAGGTGGGTTTTATTCAATGCAGGAGTGTACAAGAATGTTATTTTTGAGTTTCAAGAAAAGGGATCATAATTTGGAGCAGGAATATACTTCTGACCAGAATTCACGGAGTGACGAGTCAGATGTTTTCTCTTTCTATACACATTTCAAACCATGATTTTAATGTGAAAATTCAAGGATTTAGTAAATCACAATTAGTAATCTTTAGTAAACCACAATTGCTTTAGTTGAAATACAATTGATCTAGTGTTTGTTTTAGTAGTAAATATAGCTCCTACCAAACAAAACAAACACAGTGTTGGTTTCAAAAGTAAAGTCATGTAATTTTCAAAACAAAATGGAAACCGTGTTGCAGCAAAAATGTTTGATATTGGTGAAAGCTCCATATGTCAGTGTAAGAAAAAGGAAATTCCAATAATTAATAAGAATAAATATGCTTTGTGTAAAGAAGTAACAAAATGACCTATCCTAAAAGAAAATATGGTTGACTTCGTCTCAGAAAATTACCAAGAATGGATTAATTGTAACAAGAAATTGAGTATGTTTATCTGCCTTAAAATGAACACAAATGAAAACTTTATAGCAAATTTGAGTTGGTGTAGTCGATTTATGGCATGGAATAATTTAGTTCGATGAGGGAAAAAAAAGGTTTCACAAAAGCTTCTGAAAGATTTGGACCACAAACTGTGAAGTTTCCAAAGAAATATGTTATTGACCTACAAAGGCAAAAACATTATTAACTATCACATACTGGAAATGTGGATGAAACTCCAGTAATGGTTGATATGATAGGAAATAAAACAATTGATGTGAAAGGAACAAAAAAGGTTCAAATAAAAACAGCATGTCAAGAAAAATGTCACATCACTGTGGTGCTTTTTTGCTTAATGAACTGTACAAAATAAAAAACTATGGTTATATTTAAAAGACAATGCTGAAATGTAATTTCCCAAATGCTGTTTTCATTCATATTCACGAGAAAGATTGATGGAAGATAACCATGTGAAACTGTGGATAAAAAATGTTTGGCAAAAGCATCCCGTTGCTTTAATCCTTTGCGGCACAATGTGTCCGTTCTGGACGCACCTAAAAATTTCCTTCTGTACGCACAGAAAAACTTAATGAAAAAGGATTTATAGGTTACTATAGGTTACTCTGAACCTTCTTTATTTATAGTAGATGGCAGTTCAACACAAACCAGTCCATATATTTTAGCCATGTTTAGTTTTTTAAGACCCTCATTTTTCAAAGAAATCTTTCAGATTTTTTTTAGGGTATAAAAGGAATTGTTTGAAAAGAAATTTCTACGTTATTTTTTTGGATGTATGGTAATCTCCTTATGCTATATTAGTTTTAAATTTTTACCTTGAAATCTTGCTTAAAATCAAACGGCGAACCCTAGGTGTGCCCAGATCGGGCTCACCAATAATCTAGGACGACTGACAGTCTGACAGCACACCCACAGAATTAAAACGATAAGTGCTAGCTTCACAAAATTTTACTTGTGTACTCCTCTAGGCCTAATTAGACTGCCTACATTTTTTTTTTTTTTTAATCAAAACTCCGACTTTAAAAGGTAGCATGCCGGAAAGTGTTAAAGAATCCAGAAAGTCTTTTAGTTCGTGACATGTTCAGATCCCATCTAAAGGATAATATGAAGAAATTATTGAACGGGTGTACTGCAGACATGGCAGTTATTTCAGGAGATTAATGCCATTACTTCAGCCTTCAGATGTATCAATAAACCATTCAAAGAAAATTTAAAATGACAGTGGAATACACAGGTGTTAGAAGGTGAAAAAATATTTGCAAAAGGAGACCAAATACATCTTGTCTCTAGAAATAATGTGTGACTGGGTAATACAATCATGGAATGAAAACACACCTGGCATAATTCAAAGTAATGAAAAATGCAGTACATCTAACAATCTAAATGGAACAGAAGATAATTATTTATTTATGTAGCAGAGTAACAGTGATGGTAAAGATGAAACAGAATTTGATGACGTGCCTGTAGACATAACAGAAGACCAACATGATGAATTTTTCATGCTATCTGATAATGATAATTTTGAAGTTCATAAGGTATGTCATTTCTTTAAAATAAACAGCATTTCGATACATGTATAAATGTAATTTTTATATGCTCATCTTTTTCTTATATTTAAATCGATCATTTTTATATTCGGCTTACAATGCACACCCATAAATTTTGATCAGAACTACTCTATATACGCCCTCGCTTGGCGAGAAACTCCATGGTGTCATATTACTATCAAACTGTTTTGTCTACATTTCGAACTTTAAGCCTAAAATGTCTCCAAAACAGCGGTTTTTGCCCATGCAAAAACCATGTTTTGAACACAAAATTTAAACTAAAAATCCGAAACAAAAACAAAAAATTTAGATAGCAAAAATGTAAAGTTTCTAGGTAAAAATATTTAACAAGAATCCATGTACACAGCAATATGTTTTAACTAAAAAAAAAAAAAAAAAAAAAAAAAAAAAAACATCTATGGGTAAAAGTATAGTTTAGGCTACCCTTTGGCGAAACTTCGCGATTTTTGGCGGTACATAGATACCGATTTTGTGCAATTCTTTGACTCATTATTTTGGCTTGTGAAGTGGCGATTTTTAGCCAAAATAATAAGACAAACAGCTGCACAAACTCGGTATCCATGTACACATTGACTTATTTTCACTTAAAAGAAAATCCCTGAATTGCACAAAAATGCCATTGCGTACTCCTTTGACTTTATCCACGTACACGTCAACCTATTTTCGCTTAAAAAAAATCCCAGAATTGCACAAATTTCCATTGCGCACTCCCTTTACTTTGTCCATGTACACAACGATATATTTTCACTTAAACAGTCAAAGGAGCACCAAATTCTACAATATAGGCAAACAAAAAGTACATAATCTCAATAAAATACATTTTAAACCAAACAATAAAATAACATAAAAAAGGAAAAACATGTTATACATTTAAGCACTACCAAAAGCAAATATTCACTTACCATAATTTTCGAGTTCGCTTTGTACACCCAGAGCCACGTAAAAATCAAACTATCAATCATACTCAAATGACTTTTTTTCAAACCAGGTACTCTTTCTGATCGAAAGCTTCACATAGTGACCATCTGAACCTTTCTTCCTACAAACCCATTCAAATCCATCTAAACGGTTTTTACGTTCGACTAGATGCATATCCTTCCTACATACAGGACACTTATAATGGCTATTAAGTAAACCTTCATTTACACACCAGTCAATTACAGCTCTTTTCCTCTTTCAGTCCAAATCATACAGAAACTTCAAATTACAAATTAATCTTACTAAATTCGGCCATTCTACTGTCTAAAGAATCAAACCAACAAACATCACAAAAACGCTTACAAAACATCCCATGATTCAAAATTTCTCAGAATCATGCACCCGATTATGTCACAATAGAGTTTCCATAACATTCAACTAACTACTCAGGCTACCATAAATGAAACAGCAACTTGGCGATAAATGAAACAACAGCTTCGCCATAATACAAGGGGTACCTTAAAGTCTACTCTATGAACTACGCAAACCTTGCTTTAATAAATTAACATAACAACAATAAATTTCAAAGAATACCATGTACACAGCATCAAGTTTAAACTTAAAAAAGCATCTATGAATTGCACAATATGAACATTGCGCACAAATTAACAAAACTAAAATAACCAAAATTGAAAAAAATTGAAAAAACAACAACAGAAATTCATAGTAAAAAAACAATGAACATAACATTCTACAAGATAAAAACAGTAAAATAAAATGCACTTACCATAATACATTCGTTAATAAAATTTCACCAGTCACACAATGTCTGTGAACAAAAGCGCCACCATTTTGCTATTATTACATGTCTTTCTGTGATTCAAAATTTCGAAAGTAATGATAAAAACTTCTTCCAAAGTTAACTTACTACACAAAAACCACGATCTTAATCTTAAACTCCGCTGACATACTTTATCAGCAACTATTTGACTGCAAATCCACCCAAGAACTATCAGAAACGTCTTTCTTCATATGAGTCCTCATAGCAGCTCTACATTTCGGACTCCATTTTAAAAGTCCCACAGAAATTCCAAAAATACACTTCGATCCTCATAAACACAACCGTGAACAAAAGACTCGTTAAGCACTTACACTAAAAAGACGTGCCACGCACGTCGAGATGCTTTTGTCTCAAATCGCGAGCGACGAGAACACGTCGATAGGCATTTATCACAAAAATGAAAATATCATGGTGCACACGTCGCCTAACAACGAGATTGTTTATTTCTTGAGTTACAGCTCTAGATTGCACTCGCAGACGCGAAGCGGCATAAATTAGAAACCAGTGCAGAACATATATCACCACATTTGGTGATCTTAGGGCATATATAAGAGTAGAGCCTTTTGATCTTATTTGTTGTATTCAAAGTACGTGTTATATGGCAGAATGTGCGGTAATTGGTTTGAAACCAAAATTTGTTCTAACTTATTAATTTCACTGGGGTTTTAACATCTGAACCCAGTATCCTATTTTTCCTTTTCATTACTCTATTTTTTTACTTCTCGTGTTTTCTCTACAGCTGAGGAGGAGTTCTTTGCGAAAAAAATTGCAGAATGCATTTGCTCCCCTTCACAGATGAGAGGGAGCCATCCATTATTTCTTCATATTCTTCTTATCCATTACTTCAGACCTATATCATTGAATGATGAAAATGTATAAGACGAATCATGTTTCATAAGAAATGTTTCTGTTGTTTGCTGTTTGATCTTTGCCTGAAAAGCAGGGTGAAAATCTAAAGATCCCACCTTGTTTTTCAAGCAAACCTGAAAACCTATTACAGTCAAAAGTCGTTAATCCGGACTCGTAGGGACTTCGGCGATTCCGGTTATCGATTTTTCCGGATTATAGATCATCAGTTTAAATCTGGTAAGATGGCATGCAAAAATTACAAAATTAAAAATATGAAACCGTAATTTATGAAATAAAGAACAATTATGATCTAAAGGGTATCAAAATTTACAAAAAGAAAAAGCTTAATATTTATTTGTTTACTTTATTAAGCATTTCTTTCAATGTAAGTTGCTTCTTTCATGTGATAATACTTTCTCTTTAATTGTATTAAACAGACATAATTTCTTGTTTAGTTACAAAGTTCTGCTGTTCAAGTCCTATAATTGCTGTCGTTGAGAATTGTTGAGAATACCGACTAATTTGTCAATCGAAATGTTTTCGTTTTCAATAACCTCTGGGTCACTTTCTTCACTATCGGAAGCGAATTATAATGACGAGGAACTTGATTTAAATCATATCAAAGACGGAGTACATCGAGATGAAATACTACACTTAGTAAGGAATTATAAGCCAAATAAAATATAAAACATCTGCCCTGAAGATAAGGATAGTGCTGACAGATCAACTTCCAATCCGCGGCGTGAAATTGATAAACAGATTTCGGATTTCAAAACATACTTTCACTTTGTAGATACAAATTACGTATTAGTAAATATATATCGGAAATTCTATTTGACATAATCGAAAGTTCAAGCTTACTTTTATGAAATTGCTCTAACAGTCTGCAAAAAATAATAAGCCAGATCCAATTCGAAGATTACGGAACAACGCAATCTGCAACATTAACTGAATTTTTAGCTTAGCTTATACCTCCGTTACACATTAAACGCGCATGCGCAGAAACATATTCGCAGACGTAAAGGTCTTACGTGCACTCTTAAACGCCTGTGCGCATGCGTGAATGCGACGCATGCGCAGAAAGTTTGTAGCTTTGAGGTCCGGATTATGGGTGTCTGAATTAACGACTTTTGACTGTAGAACCTTTCAGATCTTCACCTGAAAAACAAGGGAAAGCTTGTATTGTAAAGCCACTCGAATCACACTGTTTGGCAATATTATCACTGTTGTTCTACATCACACTGTTTGGTAATATTATCCTATGTGTGGTTTAGGGTGATTTTACAAGATTTTTGTTTGGTTACTTTTTCAGGAAATTAATTTCTAAAAATCTCTGGTTACTCAATTGCCAAACAGCTGGGCTTTTACTGAAATATCTTATGCCTGAAAATATTCACACAAAAAGTAAGATATTACCCTAGTGAGCCTTCCTAAGATTGTTTATAGATGTTTATAAGCACATGAGAATAAAAGATGTATATTTGCAAAAAAATAAAAAATCACACTTGTTAATTTTTGCAAGTGTGAATAAATTCAAATTCCATATAATTCCAACTTTTCCAAACATGTTAGTAGCAAGAAAAAAAAAAATTTCTTCTTTTAACGTTCAAAGAATATTGCAATTTATATATATGTATAGCAAGTCAAACAAACAATACTTTGATACGAATTGATTTTATAATAAGTATTGTCAAAGATGTACTGAAATATAAAATATAATTTTGAATTACCAAAAGATTCTGATCAGCACCACAAAAATCTTGTAATTAAGTTTGATGTTAAAATAAGCAACTCCTTTAGCTTTTATTTACCTAAATAAAATTTTTATTAACAAATGTTCTGAACAAAATTCAGTACTACTCCATTTTGGAGAGCTGTTGGCGATGGTTAAATTTTGTTCACCGAATCAAACACCACACGTAAAATAAGCCAAAAATCTGAAATCTAGATCCTTAACTCAAATTATTAATTCATTGAGTTATTAGTATTAAGCATAGTTTTTAATAGCTCCTAACATCAAAGAAAAAAAATGTTAGTTTTTTTTATGCATCCGTCACCACATAAACTCGGACAACCAATTCGAGGTGTTGTGCCTCAGGTCATCTGTCACACCATTTTGCACTTCACCACAGGCACTCTACCATCTCAGTGTAACATCCACTTTCTGCATCAACAAAATGAATTGTGATTCAGAGTATGAAGCCGGCATCTCACAGTTCATCCGATTTATATGCCTTCTAAGAATCTGTGTAAACAATTGTTCTTTACATGAGATTTCCCTTAATGACAGCTGTTGTGAAACTGATTAGCTGTATCTAACAAATATTAAAAACAAATCTCTTCATTTTGATGTACGAGACACAGATGGCGTTGGCTGTCATTGAAGTAGGAAGAAAAAAAGGGTTTTCCCCTTTCGACCTCGTGACGTGAACTGATTAAGTGTGTAATAACTTTCGGGGCCAGAAAAATTTCCCGACAATTGTTAAAAAATGTATATATTTTGTAGCATAGAGAGAATATAATTAAATAAATCAACATATTAGAGTTTTTATTACAGATTCAACATCACACTACCCAGGTAAGTGAGCAAGTTTTGTCTTTAGTTTTTCTGGATTGCTCGGTATCTGGGATGAGTGAAGGAAGTATTTTTATTTTAATGATATTTAATGATGAGACTATGTTTTAGTAATAACAAAAAGTGGCTTCCCGTGACAGGACTCTTAAGAAATAAACTTTAAAAAAAAATATTTTAATGGTTATAGATAGTTTTTGATGTATTAAAGTATAATTAAGTTTAAATTCGAAACTATTTTTTGTAAAGCAGTTTGTTTTATTTTGAAAGTTAACTATGGAAGCTTTAAAGTCTCTGAAACTTAAACGGGCAGGTTTACGCACTTCTTTTGCTACAACTGCTAATATTTTAAAAACGGAATTAGTAAAAGAAGATTTTTCTGTAGATTTAGTACGAGATAAACTTACTAAACTACAAAATGTATATTCAGATATAAAAAATGTAGATGATAAAATTCTTGATTTGTTAGCTGAAGACGGGAAAACTTTAGAGGATGATGTTACTAAAGAAATCGAAAGTCGCGAGGTGTATTCTGATGATTTCATAACACTAACTCGGCAAATTAATGAAAAATTGCAATTTTCAGATGAAATCAATTTAGAAACAAGACCAAATGATGGTGCTGGTATTTGTTGTAGTAAGATTAAACAGTATAGACTTCCGAAAATCGAACTTAAGAAGTTTGACGGGGAATTGATAAATTGGTTACCGTTTTGGTTGCAGTTTGAGAAAATTCACACTGACCCTGATTTATATGAAAGTGACAAATTTTCCTATTTGATTCAGTGTATGAAGCCCGGATCACGTGCTAAAGAATTCATTGAAAGCTATCCGGTGACTTCGGAAAATTATGATAAAGCTGTTTTAGCTTTGAAGGAACGTTTTGGGAAACCTGAATTATTAGTAGAAGTGTATGTTAGGGAACTAATTAAATTAATTGTTTCTAATGTGAAGGCAGATCAAAAGGATAAATTACCTCTTGATAAACTGTATGATAAAACTGAAACTCAGTTGAGAGCCTTAGAGTCTTTAGGTCTTAAATCGAGCGAAAACACATCGTGGTTATTTCCGATGGTGGAATCGTGTCTCACAGAGGATGTTTTAAAGGCGTGGCAAAGGAGTTCGCTCTTTAACCAGCCTGAAGGAACTGATCTTTCTCGCCTTACCAACTTAATGAAATTTTTAAAGTCTGAAGTGGAGGGTGAGGAGAGATTAAAATTGGCGCGTAATGGACTCGATGGTGTTAGTCGTAAAGAAGGATATCATGATAAAGCAAAGAGGGAAACAAAAGGTAAATTTAAATTTAAGAAACAAGGAAATGTTCCCACTGCCACAGGTTTTCTTACAACCAGAGAACATGCATGTATTTTTTGTGGTAAAATGCATGATAGTAAAAATTGTTACGATGCACGTTCATTATCTCTTAATGAAAGGATTTCTAAAGTTAAGGAGAAAAAATGCTGTTTAAAATGCTTGGAACCAAATCATATGGCAAAGTTCTGTAAACAGTTTGTTAGGTGTTTTGCTTGTGGTAAATCACACGCAGTTATTTTGTGTCCGGACATTAATAATGAAACTGAACTTCCTACAGAAAAATCAGAAATAGACAACATACATACGGCTACAGCCAGGCAAACTTGTACCGCTGACGTAGCTTTAATGACTTTACGCGTAAGAGTAGCTGGTGTCAAAAAGCATAAAGATGTTAGAGTACTCTTAGATTGTGGTTCCCAGAAATCGTATATTTTGAAATCATTAGCCACTGAATTGGGGTTACCAATTATTTCCAAAGAAAATGTTGCTCTTACTTTATTTGGAGGTGCCAGAACAGAGGCAAAGATGCATAACAAATATTTGGTAAAATTATGTTCAGCCAGTCCGCGTAAGTATTCAGATCTAGAATTTGAATTTTTAGATCAAGACATAATATGTGGGGATATACCTCGGGTACCCAAGGGTCCAATATTAAAAGAATTAAAACGAAACAACATTTGGTTGTCGGATCTGGGAGCAGATTGTCCAAAAATAGAAATGCTCATCGGTAGTGATATTTATGGAAAAATTCTCACGGGATCAGTAAAACAATTAAAAGGAGGACTAACAGTAGTTTGTACAAAACTTGGTTGGACAGTTTGTGGTGTATCGGAGGAATTTGTTAATCACAAAGATAAAGATGCTTCCATTTTGTGTGCAAGTTTAGTGGGTCACGACTTTAAAATCTCCGATCTTTGGAGTTTAGAAACGATCGGAATATTAGATGCTCACCAGAATTCAACTAACGCTGCTGAGGAAGAAATTGCCCACGAACAATTTTTAAACTCTCTTTCCAGAAACGAAGATGGTCGTTATTGTGTCGGATTACCTTGGTTAGTATATAACGCAGAATTGCCATCAAATCGTCATGTAGCAGAAAAAAGATTGTTCAGTGTCACCCGAAAACTCAAGTCTTTACATAAATATGAAGAATATGATAGAATTTTTAATGAATGGATGGAGGAGGGTGTAATTGAAATAGTACCAGACAATGAACTGAATTATAAAGGGCACTACTTACCGCATCACCCAGTATTTAAACCAGACAGTGTCTCAACTAAGATAAGACCTGTTTTTGACGCATCATGTAAAGTTAATAGATCGCCCTCCCTTAATGATTACTTAGTAAAAGGACCAAATTTAATAGAAGAAATCCCTTCAATTTTGTTAAGATTTAGAGAAAAATGCATTGGCGTAACCTCTGATATCCGGCGTGCATTTTTACAGATTGAATTACGGAAAGAAGATAGGGACTTTTTAAGATTTTTATGGTGGGAGAAAGATAATGTACTGAAGGTTTTCCGCCATACGAGGGTAGTTTTTGGAGTAAAGTCTAGCCCTTTTCTATTAGGAGCGGTTATTTCAGTTCATTTGGCACAAGTACCAAAGGAACAAAGTTCTATTGCTCAGAAATTAAATAAATCCTTTTATATTGATAATTGTGTGACTTCTGTTGATAACGAAAAGGAGCTTGTGAATTTTGTGAAATCTTCTACTGAAATATTAGCTGAAGCAAAAATGGACTTACGTATGTGGACCTATGGCCCAGTAGAAAAAGATGTGGAACTAACCCAAAGTACTTTGTGCACTGAGTCCACAATGGAGAATTCTGTACCAGTTTTAGGAATTATGTGGGACAGAATAGAAGATAACCTTTATATTGAAATTAAGACTGTATTGGTTTCGGATAATTTGTCTAAAAGAGAGGTTTTGTCAGTAACGCAGACAATGTTTGATCCTTTGGGTTTCTTGACACCTGTTTTATTGCCTGCAAAGTTACTGCTACAGGAAATTTGGGCGATAAAAGCAGACTGGGATACTCCATTACCAGATAGTATCAAAAGTAAATTTTCGAGGTGGTATAATAAATTACAAATTTTGAATAAGTTGAGAATACCGCGACGTATAGGTTTTGGAGATAGAAGTTCCTGGACACTTCATGTATTTTGTGATGATAGCCAGCATGCTTATGCCACGGTAATATTTTTGAGATGCGAAACTAAAGAAGAAACATTAGTCAGTTTTGTTATGGCTAAGTCAAGAGTCGCACCCTTAAAAGAACTTACTATTCCCCGTCTAGAACTTATGGCCTGTCTTTTGGGCGTGCGTCTTTCCAAATATGTGACAGAAGCTCTTACATTGGATGACATCCCGAAATATTTTTGGACCGATTCCACCACGGCCATATCTTGGATTCAAAGAAATGATGCGTGGGGGACTTTTGTGGGCAATCGCGTGAAGGAAATTTGCGCTTTCACTAAAGCAAATCAGTGGTCATATGTACAGGGTCATTCTAACCCAGCTGATTTACCTTCTCGTGGTTGTTCCCCTCTTCAGTTTTTCGAATTAAATTGGTGGAGAGGGCCTGTTTGGCTCAAAGACCCTAGAGATAGCTGGCCAAAATTAGAGGTTAAGCCAAATGAAACTTTAGTTTTTTCAGAGCGCAGGAAAGGCATAAATTTAAATGTAAATCTTAGTATAACTACAAAAGCGGATAAAGTTAAGTGGTGTGAGAAGTTCTCTAAATTTTCAAAAATGTTAAGAGTTTTAGGTTGGATAAAGAGATTTATCAAAAATTGTCAAAAGAAAATTGTAAATAAAGAGCCTTTTCTGTCTGCTTCCGAGATAAAGGAATCTAAAATTATACTTCTTTCACTTGTTCAGGGGGAGAGTTTTCCAGAGACTGGAGACTCCGTCAATGGTCTTTTGACCGTACGAGATCATAGTGGCTTAAGAAGAGTAAAAACAAAAATCACCGAACGAGATGATTCTTATGCATTCCGGTACCCGATTTTATTACCTTCTAAGCATTATATTGTTGACTGTTTAATTAGAGATTACCATTTAAAACATTCTCATGCCGGCGTACAAGCATTAACTGTTATAATTAAAGAAGAATTCTGGATCATTGGTGCAAGACGCCGAATTAGATCGGTGGTGAAACAGTGTGTCCGTTGTAAACGATTTTCAGCAAAACCTCCAACTACTGCACCCATTCAATTACCATTAGACAGAGTTCGAGATGCGTTCGCATTTGAAGTTACCGGCATAGATTTATGTGGCCCTCTGATTCTCAAAAATAAAAACAAAACCTGGGTAGTACTGTTTACGTGTGCTGTATATAGATGTGTACATTTGGAACTAGTGACATCCGTAAGTACCGAATGCTTCATTCAAGCGTTTCGTCGGTTCATAGCCAGAAGAGGTCGGCCATCTACAGTTTATTCAGACAACGGCACAAATTTCGTCGGTACATCTGCATTGATGAAAAAGGTTGACTGGGTAAAGGTTGCTCAGGAAACTTTGCATCCCATCACTTGGAAGTTCATTCCGCACACTGCTGCTTGGTGGGGCGGATGGTGGGAGCGTCTAATCCGCACAGCCAAGAATTTGATTGTGAGAGTCTTAGGACAAGCTGCAGTCAATTACGAAGAGTTACTCACCGTCATCTGTGATGTGGAAGCCGTAATAAACTGTCGACCACTAACTTATGTGTCAAATGACTCTGAGGACCTTATACCATTAACGCCTTCCATGTTCTTACAGGACATTAAGGTTTCAGGTACAGCAGATTTGGATGCTTTAGATCGAAATAAACTCTTGGCTCGTCAGCGTTTCTGCCAGGAACTTCGAGAACAATTTCGTAGCCGTTTCCGCAAGGAGTACCTTGGACAGTTAGTACAAAAGCATGGACAGACGGACTGTGAATTAAAAGTTGGAGACATCGTGCTAATAGGTTGTGAGAACCTTAAAAGAGTGAACTGGCCAATTGCTCGTGTCCAAGAACTTTGTACAAGCAGAGATGGACGTGTAAGAGTTGTAAAAGTGAAAACTAGAAATGGCATACTGATTCGTCCTGTACGTAAACTGTACCCTCTAGAAGCGTGTTCCTGTACTAAGGATACCATTATTTGATTTTTGATTTTCCTTCTGAAAATCCAAAAGGTGGGAGTGTTGTGAAACTGATTAGCTGTATCTAACAAATATTAAAAACAAATCTCTTCATTTTGATGTACGAGACACAGATGGCGTTGGCTGTAATTGAAGTAGGAAGAAAAAAAGGGTTTTCCCCTTTCGACCTCGTGACGTGAACTGATTAAGTGTGTAATAACTTTCGGGGCCAGAAAAATTTCCCGACAATTGTTAAAAAATGTATATATTTTGTAGCATAGAGAGAATATAATTAAATAAATCAACATATTAGAGTTTTTATTACAGATTCAACATCACACTACCCAGGTAAGTGAGCAAGTTTTGTCTTTAGTTTTTCTGGATTGCTCGGTATCTGGGATGAGTGAAGGAAGTATTTTTATTTTAATGATATTTAATGATCAGACTATGTTTTAGTAATAACAACAGCAAATAAAGATTTGGCTGATCTTTGGAATATGGTAACTGGTAGTTTGGCGACATTTTGGAGGCGATATCAAGGACTACCTAGGACTTTGGTAATAACGTGAGAAGTACTCAGTTCCGATTACGCATTATTTTGTGTGAGGGAAACGAGAGATCATGAGATATGTCATGTGACATTAATGGACGAATTACAGTTCTTTAATCGGAAAAGGGGGGAAATCTGGAAATTTTGTATTTAGCTTTATTCTGTGTTGTGTGAAACAGTGTTGGTTAATTTTTGGATCCCATGGCCCTAACTAAAGTGAATTTGAAATGGGTATTTAGTGGGATTGAAAGGGTTAGTAATAAGTGTTTTTTTAAGGTTGTGTGAGATAGAAGTAAAGATGTTTTATTAAGTTATTTATTTTACCTGGTACCTTGCTGTGAACTATAAGTATGATTTTAAAGATCCTGAAACAGGTGCACATATGCTTGCTTTTTATTTAGAGGAGGAAATAAGAAAAGTTTATCGGCCACGTAATCAAGATTCTGAAGAAGATTAGGTAAGTTAGTATTTTTAATTATTTGAGGATATTATTTTTATGCATTGTTCTAAATGTAAGGAGTAAATAAAGTGATATGGTATTATTGGAAAATTGTTATTAGCAATGATTTAGTTTAAAGTAATTAGGATTGTAAGCTAATTTTTATTAATTTAATGTATGTGCTTATTTATATTTTAAGTAGTGTTTTTGAATTTAATTATATTTTGATTAAATGATAGTTATTTTGTGAATTATATGTTTGTAAGAATTTGGTATACATTTCAGTGGAGGTAAATGTGCATGGAAATAATTTAAATATTTGACACTAAGTATTTGTAACCATTTGTATTATTTGAGGTATGAATTCGTTGGTGACGTTTATAATACAGTCAAAAGTCGTTAATTCGGACGGCCATAATTCGGAATGATCTATAATCCAGACATCAAAACTAAAAACTTTCTGCCCATGCGCCGCGTTGACACATGCACAGAGGCGTTCACGCCTGCGCGTAAGACCTTTTACGACTGCGCATATGAGTGTGCGCAAGTGCAGAATACGTTTTCGCGTGCGCATTTTATGTATAATGGACGTATAAGCTAAATAATTATCTATTTCAGTTAATGTTGATGATTGCGCTGTTCCTTAATTTTCGAATTGCATCCGGCTTATTATTTTTTGCAGACTGTAAGAGCAATTTTATAAAAGTAAGCTTAAACTTTCGATTATATCAAATAGAATTTCCGATATATATTTGTTAATATGTAAAGGATCTAAAGCGAAAGTATGTTTTGAAATCCGAAATCTGTTTATCATTTTCACGCTGCTCGGCGGCGGGCGCGTAATGAATTGGAAGTTGATTTGTCAGCACTAACCTTATCTTCAGCGCAGATGTTTTTATTTTATTTGGCTTATAATTCCTTACCAAATATAGCATTTCATCTCGATATGCTCCGTCTTTGATATGATTTAAAACAAGTTCCTCGTCATTATAATTCGCTTCCGATAGCGAAGAAAAGTGACAGAGGTTATTGAAAACAAAAAAATTTCGATTGACAAATTAGTCGGTGTTCTTGACACAGCAATTATAGGACTTGAACGGCGGAACTTTGTAACTGAACAAGAAATTATGTCTGTTTAATAGAATTAAAGAGAAAGTATTATCACATGAAACGAAGCAAAACTTAAACAACTTACATTGAAAGAAATGTTTAATAAAGTAAACAAATAAATATTAAGCTTTTTCTTTTTGCAAATTTTGATACCCTTTAGATCATAATTGTTCTTTATTTCATAAATTACGGTTTCATATTTTTAATTTTGGAATTTCTGCATGCCATCTTACGAGATTTAAACTGATGATCTATAATCCGGAAAAATCGATAATCCGGAATCGCTGAAGTCCCGACGAGTCCGGATTAATGACTTTTGACTGTATAATAGATAATTTAGAGGTAAAAATTTTGGATATTTTATTTTATACGTGGAAATGTTAATCTTTGGAAAGAGTATATACTTTTTTGCGATCAGGTAATTTCATATATGTTCTTTTTACCGGATTTAAAGATTCACAAAATTTTCATGCATTTTCGTGAAATTTTTCTAATTTATGAGAAAAACACAGTGTACATGGATATAGTGAAGAGAGTGCGCAATGCCATTTTTGTGTAATTCTGGGATGTTTTTTAAGTAAAAATAAGTCAACGTGTACATGGTTTAGTGATATTTTAATTAAATGATAGTTATTTTATGAATTTTATGTTTGTAGGAATTTGGTATATGTTTCAGTTGAAGTAAATGTGCATGGAAAGAATTTAAATATTTGACACTAAGTATTTGTAACCATTTGTAATGTTTGCGGTATGAATTCGTTGGTGACGTTTATAATATAATAGATAATTTAGAGGTAAAAGTTTTTGGATATTTTATTTATTTTATACGTGAAAATGTTCATCCTTGGAAACGGTATATACTTTTTCGCGATCAGGTAATTTCATATACGTTCTTTTTACCAAGTTTAAATATTCACAGAATTTTTTGCATTTTCGTGCAAATTTTTAATTTATGAGAAAATAGCAGTGTAGATGGATAAAGTTAAGAGTGTGTGCAATGCCATTTTTGTGCAATTCTGGGATATTTTTTTAAGTAAAAATAAGTCGACGTGTAAATGGTTTATGTGTATGTGCTATTCTGAAAAATGCGCAAGGAGTTTGCGATTGTGCACTTTTTCCCAATTTTGCAGTTAATATTTGTCATGATTAAGCAGTTTTGTTACATAAAATTTCTAGCATGAGTGTAATTCGGCTAGTAGATTGTTGGAAAAAGTGTTCAGTAAATAAAAAGAAAAGAAACATGTCTTTACTTCGTGAAGACAAAATGGTGGGGGGAAAAAATAGAGGGTTGCTGTAGCAGAGTTGGTCGCCAAATTTTCGCCAAGTTACCATAATCCAAAGATCAACCAAAGATTTCGCTGATTGATTAAGGACTGTAACTAATAGCATTCACTGGATTCTCTGCACAATCACTAAAACCCCACTGTTGTGGAAAAACCTACCAAACATTGATCTTTCTCTAAGTGAGAAGACTTTTGTATGTTTTGACAATCTTGTTGATTCTGCTGATTTCCACTGTTAGCCAGGCTATTAAGGCTGCTGCACAAACCTCCAGCATATAACTGTTCTAATCAATGGCTGCATTATGGTTCATCTTAAGCTGTAATTTGCAAAATTCAACTGACGTCATCTCTTCCAACCAGAATTGTGAGGTTCATATATATAAGCCTCTGCTTTCAAAAAACTTCAAACCAATTCTGCTTTTGCAATCGCAAGATCCTTTCCTACAATGCGATTTCACAGCATTTTGTTCAAAATCCAATTTCATTTCATGATCTTTCGAGCACAATTATTGTTTGGTGATGCCTGTTGTTCAAAATAAATCAATCGCAGACTTTTCATCCATGGTCAATTCCCAAATTATGAAATCTATGACAAGCCTAGAGGATTGCAGTTCTATTTCTTCGTGTGCATAAGAACAAATATCAGTCACCAGCATTCATCATAGCAGTTGGCTGAACCTCCTGGATGCTGTATCTGTAGTTAGAAATTGTTACCAAAGTCTATGAAAAACAGGACTCGCATTTAGCCACTTCTGTCTGACTTTGTCCTGTCTCTAGTCTCTCAGTAGCTCTCCATCGCAGTTCTTCAGACAAATGATATTCAAAAGTCATTTTTAACAATTGGCTATCCCAGATTTCTTATCTCAGTATCATTGCAAAATTTGCAGACTTGTTCTCAAACATTAATTTTATGCTCCTCACAGATGATGTATTCCGAACACAATGCCACTAATTTGCATATGGCAGTTTTAATTCAGTAATTCTTATTTCACAAAACTGTCCAATTTTATACGGATTGGCTTATTTTTGAAAGAGGTACTCCTACTTCTGAGAGTTTCCCTTAATTTTTGGAAACAAGTGTATTTCAAAATGCAGACAATAATTCTTGCAACATATTTTCATTTAAAATAAAAAATTATGACATGAAACATTGTCCTTCAAAACACTTCAGCAAAATTTCAAATTATTATAAGTGTTCAAATTATTATGTCACTTACTGATTAATACTCCCTGAATAAATTATTTTTTTACACAGAATATTTTTATTGCATTTATTTTGCAACAAGCAGCACTTAAATCTAGGGACAAAATAAAATATTAGAAAAACATTTGAAGGCTAAATTTCAATATTTAATACAAGATCCATGTAAATAAATTTTAAAAATACAACTGTCTGAAACAAACGTTAACCACTAGAAATCTTTTGTTAATATTTTCTAATCGCTGATATCAATATCGGTTTGAATCACTGGTTTACTAAAATTCATATCGTGACAAAAAAAAAAAAAAAACATTTATACGTTTCACAAGATTACGAATAAATTTTTAAACAATTATTAGAAGAGTTTCAAATGCAATACAAAAATACCTCTATTTTATGAGAAGTTGCGAAATTTCAAAGACAGCTACGTTTCTCACCTCCAACTCATATGATATACGACTTCTGAACATTTCTGATAGCTGACTCAGTAACGTGCGACTAATGTTCTTGCATGGAAGTCCCCCGTATAAACCATAAAACGGAACTTAACCTAGTTGTGAAGTCGAACATAGAGATAAGACACACATATGGTTAGACGCATTTACTCACACTTATAATTGCAAACGAAATTATAATACAGCAGAAATACAACACAATTTATTCTACTTAGTAATCTCTTCTTATCGCTTTTGATTTAATATTTACCAAATTTGCGACATCCATCTGGCATTTTTACCGTTTATTTATTTATTTAGCCATTACGGTTCCAGTTACATTGTTGACAAACACGGGCGGACAGTCTTGTTTTGTGCCTATTACGTCTTTTTGCCTTTAGAATAAAAAAAAAAAATCAAACTCACGTTTGAGATTTCACGGTAGAAGCATTCGAATGCTGGAAAGCGAAGAAGAAAGACGTATTTTCTGCTCTCTCCTAGCTTTAGTACCGCAACCACTCCTTCCCCATACAGCCAGCGCGGGAGCGCCGGCCAACGACCTGAGCGAACACAACGATCGTCGCTTTTCGCTTATCTCACTGCTGCTTTTCTCCTATAAGGATTTTATACGCTGCTTAAGTTACCCCCAAGCTTCATTTTTAAATTGACGTCAGGAACCTTAAGCAGCTCCATAGACCTGTTATATACTAGACGGAGCATCGCCATTCAAAACCGGGTGAAAAAGTGGCACAGGAATGAGCTGCAGGAGTTTGGGCATGAAATGGAACTGAATCCAGACTTTGGCGTACTATCGCCATGGCTGGCGATTTTTTTCTCTCAGTTCGAAATGCGAACTTGGAAAGACGTCATTTCGCAGAAGCTGCCGTTGAATTTGCAGAAGAGGTTAGATCGATAAACACCAGCCAAAATTAATAATTTCCCTAAAATTGAACACTTTATTTTAAAATTTAACTTTATTTTAAATTTTAATTTTTAAAATTTAAATAATTTTCATGCTGTAGAATAATATTTTGCAATATGTCCATCGGCGTCTACCGAATTTAAAATAAAATTAAAAAAACTGGAGAGAACAAACTAAATAATAAACTAATAGCAAACTAAAAAATAAATAAGTAAAATAAATAAATAAAAAAGAAGGCTTTTTAGTACTCAGGACAGAATAAAAAATAAAAAAAATAGATAACATAAGAAAAATGAGTGAAAACAGAAAATAGTACAAAAAGGAAATTTAATATTAATACGAAAAGGAAATTTAATGTTAATACGAAAAGGAAATTTAGTGTTAATACGGTGTATTACAGAGAACTACAGAGTAGGCAAATCAAAGTGAGAAAGATATTAAATAAAATGAACTAAAAATGAATGTCAATATAGCAGATATAAGTTAAAAGGAAGAGAGAGAGTGGTAAATAATTAAATTATGAAACAAAAAGGTGGTAAATTAAGACTTCCTTTTACTAGCAAATATATATATATATATTCCTTTTACTAGCAATATATATATATATATATATATATTATGCACGTTTCACAATGTAGTCGCACTTATTTTAAATAATTTTAGAAGGTAAAATTTAAATAATGTTCATTATTTTTAAAAAGAAACTTAAAACTATTAAAGTTTTGAAATTTAACTGCTATATAATTGCTATTTTCTTAATACTTAACAAATTATTAATATTTGAATAAATGCCAGAAACATGATATAAGAAAGAAAATACATGATTGAAGGTAAACAAATTTGTTATATTTGGATGCAAGAAAAGGATATAATAAAGAAAAGGATATAGAAGTCATTCATGTCCCCCCCCCTAAAAAACATAATTTTATGCAGTTCTTACACAGTGTTACATCAACATTACCAAGTATTAAATACATACATTACTACTTCGCACATGTCCGCATGAGCAAACGCAAAGAATATATAAACAAACGCATTCAAAGCAGTCTGTTGGCGTATAAAAAATGTCGCCAAAGCAGAATACTAGACTAATTAAAATTATATTGTATTACTAAAATTTTTACATTTTTTTCAGAAAACAGTTATTAGAAACATACATATATATTAAGATACTTTTATTTAAATGTTATTTCAAGTATGCATATATTATATAAAATTAGAAAATCTATTTTTTATTAGAAAAAGGTAAGTAGAGTGGATAAAAAAACCTCTACATTTTATAAAATTAGGTTTTAAAACATTAGAAAAAGCTCAGTTGTGAAATGTTACTCCTCCATCTTTCACATATCTGGAATTACATCCATATGCGGAGCACGAAAGTATCATTTTTGAAGTCCGAAACAATGCGCTTACACGCAAAACACTTGCTTCTCAGAAATTCTCCATAGAACTGTAATGGTAAAGATACGCGGGAAATACGATCTGGGAAATGTACCAAATGTCACGTGGTTCGTATTCCTGTTCCCCTTCAGGGTTGCCGTTTCTCTCTCTAGTACATTACAGCTCTATGAGCAGCTCCAGCTACTGCATCTGTCTCGGGGTTCTCTCGGCTGAGAGTTAACCTCGCCCAGGGCAGTGGCCAACGATTTATTTCTAATATCTCGTCCACTGATAGACATTAAGCTTCGTTCAAAATACCGAAATGAACATGAACAATAGGTTAGAATACATGGAGATGGCGTCTCTGCTGCCGCAATACGAGGAGAGTGAAGCCGGGGAAAGCAAATAAGCCACGCCTCGTGAGGGCAAGGAAACGCTTCCCTTACTATGTGAAGTGAGGTTAAACGTCAGCTTGTTTGAAGTTTTGAGTGTGTTTTCTGATTTCTTATGTGAAGACGTGAGAGGGTTATAAGGTACTGAATTGAAATAATGTCTACATTTCGGATTTCATTTTCATATAAAAGAATGTTTTTTTAACATGTTTAAATAAGTAGAATAATTGAAATGTGCGTTTGAAAAGCCGTCAGCAAAGAGTTTGAGTATTTTCTCGGTGTGACGTGCACGAAGAAACATCTATAATTATCAGATTTTTCTTCAATTACTGGTTTAAGTATTATACTCGTAATTAACTGAGCTGTAAAAGCAAAACGGTAAGTAAACAAGGGAAGGGGGAAAGAAAACGCGTTATTTTAAAGGTGTGATCATATTATATTACAAGTCATATTTTATGTATTTAATTTTATTTTCTGTTTAAGTAAATATTTAATAACAGGATTTAATTTGGGGTGAAATTTGTGGGAGTTTTAAAAATAACAATGAAGAATTTAAATATTTTTTATCATTGTTCATGCAATTTAATATTTTTCAAAACGTAAGTAGTATTTCTAACATAGAAAATTGAGAATTCTACCTGTATATATTTAGAATAACTATAATATAATCAATTAATGGTTTGAGTATTTATTTATTTATTTTCACAATACCTTTATTGGTAGCATTCATTAATGATAGCATGTAATTACATAATGCATTTCTCATTTAACTCATTTTAAGGGAATCAGTCCCTTTGTACATATATTTTTCCTCTGCATTTCAGAGTAATTCAATTTGTAAACTATGATTAGTTCATTTTATTTTTCAATTTTTGCTAGGAAGTTCAGTCTAGTTTTTACATTTATTTCATACATATTTAAGTCAAATGATATTTATTTCACATATGTATTAGGAATTTTAATAGCACTTTGCCTACTTTTACATTAAGATTTCACTGTTAAAGATTGACTGGTGCTGATTCGTTCAAAAATAAAAAAAACTAATCATAAGCATTTTTATTTTATTAAAAAAAAAGCTTTATTTAACATGTATAGTTCCATAAGAAAAAATCATGTATAAAAACTATAAAATATGCAAATATAAACATTATTTTGTATTATAAAATATACAAGACATGCAAGTTATAGAATATACAAGTTATACAATATTTCTATCATTAAATAATCAGGTTATCTCAGTTCATGAAAATTTTGTGTGCATGAAAAGTAATTTATTCAATAGTAAAATTCTAATTTACTATAAGCATTGCACAAATGATAGATATATGTAACTACTAGTTAGCTGATAACATAACATTATTTTATAAAAAATAACAGGATATAACTACATAAGTTTTCAAGGAAGAAATATCTGTGTTGTTAATGAAGCTACAATAATTTATAGAAATGATAAAGTGAATTTCATAGAAACTTCAAATTACATATATAAATAAAAAAATGGTATATTACATCATAACTTCAATTAATGAGCAGTTCATTCAAGACATAACAAGCTCTGTTTGTGAAACAGAATGCAGACAAATTCCATCTGAATATAAAAACTGTAAATTACTCAAAGAAAATCTCAATGCAGTTGGTAATTTGCTTACTGCCCTTTAAACAATACCAGTTTTGTGAATTTCTGTCGTATTTTCTGTTTGTGTAGAAAAAGGGTGTTCTGTTTTGCTTCATAATGAAGCCGTATATTTATGTAATGCATAGCAATACATTTGACTAAATAGAATACATGATTATGCTCGGGTTCAGTATCCAGAGCATGATTTTTTAAACTCTCAAAGATATTTACATCAAGACATTTAATTAAAACATCTGTAATTATAGTTTCGACTTTAGAAATATTAATTTCTGACAGAGGATACATATTCAAACATCTTCTGAAAAGTATCTCAGTCTCTTTACATATTTTAATGGTATCCCAAGAAGGAAATATAAGTCCTCCGCTAGATTTTATATCTATCATTTTCCAATTTTTTTCTGATGAATAAAGTGCTTCAATGCATTCAGAGCAGAAAATTGTTTGTTCTGTTTTCCGAACAATAAAACCCACAATATATGCAATAGTTTCTTCTAAATATTCACTAGGCCGGAAATATAAAGAAAGACAGTAATCATGTTCAGCCAATATGTTATCATTATGAATTGTTTCTTCATTTTCTAATATGAAATTTCTTCGGCTACTTTTATTTATGCCTTCTGTTGGATTTTTGTGTGAAGAACATACAAGGATTGTATAGTTTTCTATTGCCAAGCAATTTCCATTTTTATTAATTTCTAGTTCTTGATGAACAAGAATTTTTTTTAAAGCAGAAGTGAATTGCCTGCAAGTTGCACCCCCCCCCAAAGTCCTGCTATGCTGCCTCAACGTGGCGGGGGGTGTCACTGGGCCGAACGGGCGAAGTACGTCGGGAGCATAGCTCCTGATAGGACCACCCTAGGCGTGAAGGCCGTTCCAACATGCCCAGCTAAAGCATAGCAGGTGAAGAACCCTCAGACTACCGTCTTGGTGATCGGGTATCACACTCCCGGGGTCCCAGTGACCTTTCCTCCTCTCTCTTTCCTCTTCTCTTGTCTAGCTCTCTCTCCTATTTTTCTCCCTTGTGATTTCCTCTACTGGAGGTTGGGGCTCACTGTGAGATGCAGCTACTACTCTTAGTTTCTGTTCCACCATGGTGAGAATACCGCCTATGCGTTTGCCGTGCATGGTGACCCGTAGGGTGGGAAAGGAGGATCCTGGCAGTTGAGGGGCGAGGTACTGTCCCCAACACACTTCTTTGGCCTCTGCTTCTACTTAAAACGGGAGGCACTTAGCTGTCCCCGCTAGTGTCAATCGGCTGGCCACTAGTCCTATTGGTCAGTGGCTAGGGGATAAGCTCTCGGAAGTCTCCGCTTTTGGGAAAGCCGACTGTGGGGCTTCAGTTTGCGTATAGGCCCGGCTAGCCCTAACACAGGGATCTGTGTTCCCTTGTTGGGCTCCATGGTGGGTGGGGCGGTCGGGCTCGAAACCCTCTCTCTTTTCAATATGAAAACTTTAACTTCTTCTCCTAACCATATGGATACGAAAAATTCTGGCGCTGCTAAAAGAATTTGTACTTCGACCTTAATTAACACAAACAAATGTCCAAAGTTCTTAGTTATCACTGGTGAGCTGGAAAATCTATCACCATTCTTCATCCATAAGCATATTGTGGCCTCAGCAGGTGAGCCAAAACACATAAAAAAGCTCCGTTCAGGATCTCTGCTCATCGAGACTACATCTGATGCACAATCTTCCTCTCTCCTAAAAATGACCAAAATGGGGGAACATTTTATTACTGTATCCCCACATAAGTCTTTGAACACGTCAAGAGGTGTCATTTCGGAAATAGACTTGATATCAGTCTCTGAGGGTGAACTTTCAAAAGAACTCGCCGAGCAAAATGTATGTGGCGTCTGCCGAATAAAAGTCCGTAGAGACGGGCAACTCGTCAACACAAAACATCTTATTCTGTCTTTCTCTTCTCCAGAGCTACCGAAAGCCATTAAGGCAGGTTACCTGAATTGCCCCATCAGACCTTACGTGCCGAACCCACTGCGCTGCTTCAAGTGTCAACGGTTTGGCCATGCGAAGGCTGCATGCCGGGGAAACCTGGCATGTGCTCGCTGTTCCTGCAGGTGGTCACGAAAGTCAGGATTGTGTAGCTGATCCAAAATGTGCAAACTTTCATGCCAATCATCCAGCATACTCACGAAACTGCCCTAAGTGGAAAGAAGAGAAAGAAATACAGCATATTAAGACTACAAGAAAAATCTCCTATCCTGAACCTAAGAAACTTTTTAGCACGGGTCAGTCAAAAGCAAATGTCTCCTACGCACAATCCACTAAATCATATCGGTCAATAAGTACACAAACATCGCATAGCACACAGAAGATACCTGAACCAAAAACAAATGACAAAGAAAAAGTCTTTCTTCTACCTCCTCCCAAACAGACAATAGAAAGTCGAAAAATAAAAACACAAGAAACAGAGAGTTCAAAAAAGAAAATAAAAAGCTCAGAAAAGAGAAGCTCAAGCCGAAGCTCTATTGAAGGGACCTTTTCAGACTTTATCGAATCTGAGATGGAAACAGATGGAGGCAGAGATCTCTCGAAAAATGTTCTACCTCACAAAACAAAGAAACAGCATCGAAGCAATAAACATTCCTAATGGCTACTCTCATTTCGTGGAACTGCCGGGCTTCTATCAGGGTATTGATGGCATTAAGCAACTTATTAATAAATATCGACCTATTTGTATAGCGATACAAGAGACATTCCTAAAACCTGGTAATTTTGCAAAGCTACGTAGATACTCGATGATAAGAAAGGATAAGACATTCAGTGAACGCGCAAGTGGTGGTGTCTGTCTACTCACCTCAATTAATTGCCCTTCGAGTGCTCTCCCTTTGGATACTCCTCTCCAAGCAGTTGCAGTACAGTTGAGCATTCGAACACTGACTACTGTCTGCAGCATTTACATCCCGCCTAATGAGAACATTAATTTAAGAGATTTAGAGGATCTAATTGCCCAACTACCAGCTCCGTTTATTCTAGTCGGTGATTTCAATGGACACAATCCCTTGTGGGGTAGTAAAGACACAAAACCAGGAGGAAAGCAAATTGAACAGCTACTCCACGGCCACTGTCTCTGTATCCTTAACAACGCAGAAAGCACTTATTTTCATCAGCCAACAAGGACCTTCCACTCCATTGACCTTGCTATTGTTTCTCCACAGCTTTTGCCTTTTTGTTTCTTTAATGTCGAGAATTATCTATATAATAGTGATCATTTTCCTATTATCATAAGTATTACAGGAAATAGGAGTGTGTTTATACCTAGAACACCACGCTTTTTGTTGGACAAAGCCGACTGGGACTCTTTCTTACATTATGCTCTTTTTACTGAAGAAATAATAAAGAATGTGCACATTGATCAGGCTGTGAAAATCATTAGATAAAATTATTCAAGCAGCTGATATATGTATACCAAAAACGTCGGTAAAACAGCCAAAATACCCAAAGCCCTGGTGGAATCCTGAATGCCAGGACGCCATCAGAAAACAAAGGAAAGCTTGGAGCATTTTTCGGCGATATCCTTCAGAATCAAATCTCGTAATATTCAAAAGGGCTAAAGCAAAAGCTCGGCAAGTGCGAAGGAAAAGTCAGAAGAATTCTTGGATCTCTTATGTGTCTTCGATTAGCTCTTCAACTTCGAGTAAGAAGGTGTGGGAGAGAGTCCGGAAAGCGTCCGGTATCTACAAAGAGCACACACTTTCCATTTTAAAGACAAGTGGTGAAAAAGTTACTAGTAGGGAAGAAATTGCCAACGCTATTGGACAGGGTTTCTCAGCCGTCTCACACAGTAGTAACTACCCTCTTGAATTTCTTTCCGCAAAAAAATGCATTGAAAAACAACTAATTAATTTCAACTCTCCCAATACTGAACCATATAATCAGGATTTTACTGTGCTTGAACTGAAAAGAGCTCTGTCGCAGACAAAAAATTAATGTCCTGGTCCAGATGATATTGCCTATCCTATGCTGAAACATCTTCCTTCCAAGTCATTGGCAACCATCCTCTTTCTCTTTAATAGAGTATGGAAGGAACAAGTCTTTCCAAATGCCTGGAAAATAGCTTTTGTCATCCCCATTGTTAAACCGGGAAAAGACCCTACTAATCCGTCGAATTACCGTCCCATCGCCCTTACTAGCTGCCTCTGCAAACTCTTTGAAAAGATGGTCAACACTCGTCTGGTTTATTGTTTAGAGACAAATAATTGTATCTCCCCTTATCAGAACAGTTTTAGAAAAGGAAGAGCAACTATCGATAATATCCTACTCTTAGAAACAGGTATCCGTAGAGCGTTCGTTAGAAGAAATCATTATGTTTCCATTTTCTTTGATATAGAGAAAGCCTGTGATACCCCCTGGAGATACGGTATCCTTCGTGACCTATATAACAATGGTTTACGAGAAAGCATGCCGATATTCATCAAACATTTCCTACAGGATCGGAACTTTGATGTGAAGATAGGCGATACACTTTCTGACATGTTCCATCAAGAAGAGGGCGTTCCGCAAGGAAGTGTATTAAGTGTTACATTATTTAGTATAAAAATTAACTCTATTTTAAAACAACTGCCTCCAGCAGTCCAGGGTATGCTCTATGTCAATGACCTGCAAGTCAGTTGCCAGGGAGAAGACCTGAAAGACATCGAATGTAAATTACAGACTTCTCTCAATAGAATTGTTAAATGGTCACAGGAAAATGGTTTTAGATTCTCTACTCAAAAGACTCTGTGTGTACATTTCTGTCGAAAGAAAATTCCTCACCCTGACCCCGAACTTTATCTGCAAGATGTGCCGATTCCTGTAGAAAAGGAAATAAAATTCCTAGGAATGATATTTGACCATAAGCTTACGTTCCTCCCCCATATTACCTATCTAAAAAAGAAATGTTTAAAAACTATGAATATTCTGAAAGTACTGTCAAATACTTCTTGGGGTGCTGATCGAAGCTCAATGCTTCTTATATATAGAGCTTTCATTCGTTCGAAACTAGATTATGGATCAATCATTTATGGGTCGGCAAGGCCTTCAGTATTAGCTAAACTTGATCCGATACATCACCATGCACTTCGGATATGCACTGGTGCCTTTAGAACTTCTCCAATGAAAAGCTTATATGTGGAAAGTAATGAGACCTCCCTGCGGTTAAGACGTGAAAATCTTTGTTTTAAGCATTATTTCAAAGTCTTATCACAAACCGAAAATTCTACGCGGTCAAAATTGCTTAATGACCAATACTCCCGTTTATATCAGGCACGACCATCATGTGTCCCATCTTTCGGCTTGTGGATGAGTGCTTTGGTGGAGGAGTATAATTTGTCTAATATAGATATACAGATGGAGGATTTTTTTGGAATTCCTCCCTGGGAGGATTGGAGAATCCATTCTCTGGATACTTTTCGACACTGGAATAAATCACAAACTAATGAAATCATCTACAAGCAGATTTTTTTTCAACATAGAAACAAATATAGGAAATATATCCCTCTATATACAGACGCATCAAAATCGCAGGATCATGTTGGCGCTGCTTTTGTCACAGAAAAAACAATAGTAAGGGTTCGATTACATACAGTTTGCTCTGTGCTTACTTCTGAGCTTACTGCAATCCATCTGGCTTTGACTTACCTTTCAAAACAAAAGTACATAAAATTTATTATCTACACAGATTCCATGAGTGCCTTAATGTCATTGAAAAATCACGCTCAATGTACTCATCCAGTTGCAATCAGAATTCTAAAGTTGAATCATTCTTTAAAAATTCGGGGATACCAGATTCTATATTCGTGGATCCCTGGACACGTTGCCATTAAGGGGAATGAATTGGTAGATATTGCAGCTAAAACTGCAACCACAATGAACAATCTTCAGATTCCACTAGCAGACATCAAAGGGTTTGTCAAAAGCAAAATCCTCAGCAAATGGCAGAAGCAATGGGATGACAAAGTATATAACAAGCTGAGAAATGTAAAACCCACCATTGGATACTGGCCATGTATGGCTAATAGAAAGGAAGATGTCCTCTTGACTCGACTGAAAATTGGCCATTGTCGCCTGACCCAAGAGTATCTTCTGAAGGGAGAAGAGAATCCCAGCTGCCCAAACTGCAATGCAGATCTGACAGTCCATCATATCTTGGTGAAATGCCAGAGTTTTAATTATTTTCGCCAAAAACATTTTAATTGTTCAGAACTGGACTTAGGAAATTTAAGTGGAAAAGCACATCATCGTAATTTGTTTCTGTTTTTAAAAGATATTGGCTTTTATATTAGACATTAACCTGTTTTTTTTAAAAGATATCAGCTCTTATCATAGACTGTAATCTGTCTCTTACCTGAGCTGGAAGTTTTTACAAATGACTAATTGTATTGTTACCATTTGTCTGGCGCAGATAACCTTGACAGGTTTTGTGCCAAATTACAATAATCCAATCCAATCCAAAGCCTGCAAGTTGCATTATTATTGCAGCCAACTTTTGATCTTATATACCCAAACAGAAGCTCTATGTTATCTTGATTAAATTTGTACAATGGTATATACTTCAGTTCTTCTTTCTTTACTAATTTTTCGAACACTCCCTTGCTACTTTCAATACAGATTAAAAATCATAAAAAACCTGTTTTTCTGTTGCTAAGTACTAGAGGTGTTTCCTCTCTTCCAGAAAGGTTTTCAATGTAAAACTTTGCTTCGCTGAAGAATTGTAAAATTGTGGAATAATTTTCAGTGCACATTGCATTTTTATAGGAAGCCTGGTGAATATTTCTGAAATTTAAAATATCGAATAGCCTATTAAATAATTTGATGAATCGTATTGTGCTGATGCATCTTGAAAACCATGAATTTCTTTTTCTAAACAAAACTGCAGAGCATCACCTACTGAATCACTAAAAAGTTGTGCAGCTAAATTTACTTTCATTGGTTGTTTTTTCCAAAATACATGGTGCCGTTTCAATTTATTTGCCAAATGAAGGCCCTCTTCTTCTTGTAATTTATTTAAATTGTGTATACGATTTAAATATTTCGACTATGAACATAAAATAATTCAAGTCAATTAGAACACCTTTGTCCCCAAAAGTATTTCTTACCAATTTTAAAGCATGACAAGGATCCAGGAAGAAATATATGGGTTGCTGTGTTGTGGGATGGAGGAAGAAAGTTTTAAAATCGTCCTATTCAAAACTGCAGCCTAGATTTTTCATCATTGCGAAATTTGAAACGGCACCATCACATGTCAGACTAACCATATTAACATTTGCTTCACTTAACCATCTTAAGGAATTAAGAATAACTGATGCACGCTGCTCTCCACTTAATCCAGCTGTAAAAAAGTAGCCTACTGGAAGCTTCCAGTTACTATTAATACAATTTACCAATAGTACAAAAACTTCTTTTGCAACAGACCTTTCGTCACCATCTAAATGTGTTCCAATATCAATATATCCAACATATTGTTCACCATTCCATTCTACATGTTGTCGAATTGCCATTTCGTCAACAATTAATGAACAGAATACTGGATACTGACTTGTTGAACTTTTTGCTTTCAAAGCTGCTAAAGCTTCTTTGCAGAATCCCGGTGATGCATCTAAACGTTCATACCATTTAGAAATGGTACATGGATGTGGTAACCCAGTGTCAAATTGCTTTCTGACGTAACAGTATGCTTTGGGTGACAAGAAATTTAAAGTTAATGCAAAAGAACGAAGTTGGGGGGAGTATTTGTTATGTTTTTTCTTAAGACGTAAATTAATTTCTTTGGAAATTTCTGGAATGTTATTCAAAAGTTCATAGTACTCATCTATAATTAAATTTTTATTTTTCAATTCGAGTAGAATATTTTTATACGAAAGCAATCGCTTTTGTAAGCGTCGTTTTGTTTGTTGCAGCCCTTTAACTTGAATTTTTGCCTTCTTGAGTTGCAAAGAAGTTTTCATCATTTTACTTTCAACGTTTTTTTTTACAGGAGAATCTTCTGTATTACGGCATGTTTCATCAGCTATGAATTCTCTAGTTTCTGAGTTGGCAGGAGCAGGTCTCTTAACTGGAACTTTCTTAGTCTGTGAAAAAAAAAAAAAAAAAAAAGATTAGCACTGAAATACTTATGTACATTAGAACAGCTTATTTAACATCTTATTGATCTAAATATATACAGTGAATTCTCTCTTGAGATAATTAATAATCACAGTGGAGGTGATGTTCTACATATATGTTCTTATATTCGCAGAAGTAATGATTGCGCTAATCGCTATGACAAAGCGCTTAAAGCTAATGCCTTAACAATTTCTGTAATTTTAATATTTTTTATTTGTAACATACATTATTCCTTTTGCAGTATAAAGAGGGAAATCTACAAATATTAAGTATTAAAAAATATATATGTTCATTTACGAGTTACACAGTAGGACATTGATTATTTGAATGCAGTTTTAAAAAATTTTTGGCCTCCCAAAAATTAAATTATTTTTAAAAATCTTTTTAAAAAGCAAGGTTTAATAACATAGAGTTTCACACTGATTTTAAAAAAAATCTGAATCCATGCATTCAGAGAGAAATATATTAATGAAAATTAGTTGCTACAATAAATTAAAACATTTTGCTAAATACGAAGTTTTGGATTATCAATATATATCAGCCATTGAGGGACTCGTCACCAGAAATGCTTTTTTATGTTAGAGCGGGGAACTGATTTTACATCCAAGAGAAAGGGGAAGACATATCTCAATTTTGAAGGAGAACACCCCGGGGTGAATCAAAGAGTCTTCTTTTGTAAAATTAATGAATTAGGATAATTTTATTTTAAAATGAAACATGAGGGAAAAACCTTTTGCAATAAAATATATTTTAAATGCATATTTTATCCACTAATTTAATCTCGTATTCTTTCAAAAAAAGTCTCTGAAGCGCACACTTCTAAGATAAAGAAAGAAGAGTAAACTTATTTTATAAAAAATTGAAAGGTAAAAACAGTTTACTGGAATAGAGAACAAACATATACTATTGAAAGCGTTTGAAACTGAGGGGGGTGGGACAGTAATGGTGGTGACAGATGAAGAATCAAAATTTATGTACAGAAACTGGGATATGGCATGACAATTTCAATGCAAACAAAATAATAAATCACAGCAACCTATAGATGTAAGAACTGTGTGTGTGTGATTATGGCAAAGCCTCGAGGGCTATCTGCCTAAGGGAAGGGATGTCTTCGTGGAGGACTTTCTAAGGGAAACTGGCTCGTACACACATTACACATGGGAAAAACCACGAAAATGCCCATGCAGCCAGCCCGTTCGTGGGATTCGAACCTCGGACTGAACTATCAGTATTCAGCGACTTTACCGCTCGGCCGCTGGTGGGCACAGAGTCGTAGCTAGGGTTTTCAGCGCCCAAGGACAACTGAAGATTTCGCGCCCCCTACTGCTTGCCAGGATAGAAAACATTTAATTCTAAAATGTCGTAACATCAGTTTGGCGTCCCTTGGATTCTGCGCCCGGGGACAGATGTCCCCCTTGCCCCCCTCTAGCTACGCCCCTGGGTGGGCAACAGATGTAAGAATAAATAAGCTTGTAATTATGAATAGCTATCAAATGAATATTATATGTCGACTTTAGTATTTAAAAGAAATTTTACAAACTTGTAACAGATTATTAATTCCTCCCTGCCCTCTAAATCTCGCAATGCACAAAGAAAGTAAAAATTAAAAATTCTTCAAAGGTTTTATTTCTGAATTTGCAAGCAGATGTGAGAAACCGTAGCACTAGCCTTACCAGTGGTAGACAGTTATTTAATTAGAAGAAGACTGTTCATAATATATCACTAAATCATATACAAACATTCTTTAATATTAATTTAGAACTTAAATAAGAAAAATCAGTGATTTTCCTTGAATTCTAAATTAATACTTGATTGGCGTGTTTAAGTTAATTATGCTTTAATATTATTAAAAAATAAAACACATCCTTATATACCTTTTGAACTTTCTGCAAATAAGATGGAAATTCTTTAAAGATGCTCGGAACAACACCCTTTTTAAGCGTTACTAGGTGGCTAGCGTATCTTTTATTGAAATTATCTTCTTTAAAATGTTCAGAACAGAGAAATGCATTTGCAGAAGGATTCCAATCTTTACGCCGTATTGCCTGAATCCACGCTTCTCTTAATGTTGGATCTTTAGGAATTCTGAAAAAGAAAAATCCATATGTTGAAGAAGTATAAAAATAAATGTTTTAAAACAATCTAAAATCCAATTTTTAGTATAGTACATGATAGATTAGTATAGTACATGATGCAATACAGAAATGGCATATAAAGTTACCAAATAATTTTAGTGCATCAATAAATTAAAATTTTTGATTAATTAATGCAAAGCATACACAGCTATTTGCTTATGAGACAGATGCCTTTGTGGAAGGCCCTTTTTATGGTACGTGATTCATATTCATGCAGTATGTGAGATGTTGAGTTTTAAATCTTGGCGTAAGTACAACAATTATCAATGAGCCAATGGTGAGCAATAGTAGCTTTAGGAGGGGTGAAATATAGCCCCACGATAAAAAATCATTCGAACAGCAATTTTTGGTGAAACATTCTAAATACAGTAAAGCAAACCATGTTGGTGAGTATCATAAATTTAATCATGATCTAAAACCTGTAACAGGAAAAAAATTTTCAGCATTCTGAAAATTAAGATAGTCAAATTCTTAAAGATTGATTCATGAAATATTGATAATTTTACAAAATGTTTAATGCTAACTTCTCACATAATTCAACATCATTTAAACTTAACATCTCGCATAGTATATGAATATGAATCAGTTACTCTAAGAAGGCCTTCGACAAACGCATCTGTCTCATAAGCAAATAGCACAGTGTATGTGCATTAATTATTCAACAATTTTTAATTAACATTTCTGTCAGGATGGAGATGTACTAAAGGGAACCCAAAGAGAGTGGTTCTTTTATATAGTACATAAAAATATTTATGGTACACAAGTGCAAGAACCAGTTATAATTATTGTACTATACCCTCAGTTATCTTGGTCATATGCAGACAAAGTACTGTTTCCACTTAACTATGATTTATTTTATAGGTTTCAAATAATAATTTCATATTATAAAATCATACAAACTATATTTTAAAGTTCTAGGAAAACCGATTTATTATGAAACGTATGAACAAGGTTACATTCTTTTTTGTTACTTATTTCAAAAATTGGATTTTTTAAAATAAATTTAGAAATTATGAGCAAATTAACTATAACTCATATTTATATTTCGGTCATGTAAGGTTACTATAGCCACATATCTTCCCCGCATTAAATTACTGGATTCTGTAAAAGTACTAATATATAAAAAAAGGTAAAAGTTAGAAGCATAAATTTATTACCAAATAACATGCTTTGAATTTTGTCAGAAAAATGCATATATAAATGCTTAATCAATTGCTCATATCCTGATAATCATTAGAATTGATACAATTATCAGCACTTGCAGCCGTTTCCTTGGATATGTTTTAAACATGCACAGCAAATTTTTATCTAACTTTGAGCAAAGTATAATTAAATAAATGATAGTATATATGTTAAAAGAATATTTACCTGTGAAATGTAATACCGGATCTTGCTATTCTTCTATTTGTAAAGACGAAAGCGACGTAGGAATTTACCATTCTGGCGGGAATAAAAATTGCTTCTCGGAACAATATTGCAGCCGTCTACAAGATGATAGAAAATGTAGAAATAAAATGAAATGGCGGGAAAAAGTGAAGGAAAAAGCGCGCGAAGAATCCACGGTCTTTAATTTACGAAACTGGGTGTGGTTAGGTTCTGCCTCATTGGCTGAAGAGCTCGTCAATCTTTCTAAAGCCACGACTACTAAGGGCATGCTTTCCCCCCCCCCCTTTTTGGCTTCATTTGGGCTGCGCGCAGGGCATCTCCATGTATTCTAAGGGCCCATGCCGATTGCATATAAGCAAAATGTACACTGCTAGGACAACAGCTTAAGTTTGGCCAATGACAATCCAGATAAGGGTCACCATTAACTCCGCCTACATGAGTGATGTCACATTTCTGACGTTTGTTTACATTCTGTTATTCGGCGTTACGAAGTGCGTTGTTTGAATGAAAAACATTTTTACTTTGCAACGTGAATTTGTTCTAGTGACACTATTTTTAAAATTTTCTTTAAAGTATTATTTCCTTACTGTTCCAGAAAGAATATAAATTTATGTCTCAAACATTACAAAATTTCTCACTATATGCGTGAGTGTGTATACACACGCATGCTCACATACATATATTTTCAATATATAATTAATCATATGTGAATTATATCTATCAATATGTGTGTGTTTTATGCATATAAATATGAGTGAGTGTGTGTGTATGCGTGTATTCATTTTTCAGAATGTCAGATTTCCTAGCAAATGGTCTACAAAGCTCTTTTCGCTTAATTTTTCCCATCTTCACATTCAGTTTTTTTAAATAATTAAGATTAATGTATTCATATTTAATATTTCTGCACAACTTGATTTATCAATTAAAAATGAATTTATTTAATTTTCGATAAAGTGAGATGTTAATTCCAGTAGTATATGATTTTTAATAGTAGAATAATTTCTCTAAAGAAGCTTTTGTTTGTTTTTATTTTTTAATTCCTTTATAAGAAAATTACTTAATAATATTAGAAATAATTAATCTGTTACTCCTTACACATGTCTGATATATGTTAACAGAAAATTTTCATTCAATAGCTTTATAAATTTATTTTAAGCAGTATTTTAATTTATTTAATTTTCGATAAAGTGAGATGTTAATTCCAGTAGTATATGATTTTTAATAGTAGAATAATTTCTCTAAAGAAGCTTTTGTTTGTTTTTATTTTTTAATTCCTTTATAAGAAAATTACTTAATAATATTAGAAATAATTAATCTGTTACTCCTTACACATGTCTGATATATGATAACAGAAAATTTTCATTCAATAGCTTTATAAATTTATTTTAAGCAGTATTTTAATTTAATAAGAACTACTGTTGACAAGTGAATTTCCATTGCTTTCTTTATACATTTAGTTTAAAATTAAGTTTTCAGTGCATGTAATTATTTTCCTTCATGGCCCTCGAGCCCAACAGCGCGAGCGGTAAAGTCGCTGAAAATTGGTAATTCGGTCCGAGGTTTGAATCCCGTGAGTGGGCTGGCAGCATGGGCGTTTTTGTGGTTTTCCCCATGTGTAACATGTATACGAGCCAGTTTCCCTTAGAAAGTCCTCCACGAAGGCATCCCTTCCCTTTGGCAGTTAGCCTTCGAGGCTTTCCCGTAATTAAATAACCTAACCTTCATGGCCCTCGCCACACAGCCCAACAGCGGCTGAGTGGTAAAGTGACTGGAACGCTGATAGTTTGATCTGAGTTTGATTTCAGTTGGACAGGCTGGCTACATGAGCACTTACCTGGTTTTCCTATGCGTAACATGGATATGAGAGTTTTCCGTTAGAAAATCCTCCACAAAGACATCCCTCCCACATAGACCTTGTATGCTTTCCATAATCAAACAAACTAAACCAACCCTCCAAGAAAAACAGCTCCTCAAAAGAAATTCTTCATATCTGTCAAGCAAATGACATTCGTTAATGTAATAAACTGTAATCATACATACTAAATTAAACTCAGAAGTTGTTATTAATTATGCTTACAAAGTACTTAATACCAGATTTTGTTGATTAATTTGCATTTTTAGAAATAGTTGAATAAATTTCTGACCTTTAATAAATACAGTGAACCTCTCTACGATGACCACCAGCAGTTCTACATGATTTTAATTTTGTGTAAATCTTGTCATTTCAAAAAGATGTTCAGTACCAGAATTTGTATATTGAGGAGAAGTAGTGTTTCAGAAGTGATCACAAAGAAAAAGTTTATTGTGTTAAAATGATAATCTGTTCCTAACTTTTTTCAGGGTTTGATTTGGTTTATGTGATTTATAGCTTGAGGGCTATCTGCCTAAGCAGAGGGATGCCTTCATGAAGGACTTTCTAAGGGAAACTGGCTTGTATACATGGGGAAAACCATGAAAACATCCATGCAGCCAGCCTGTTCGCGGGATTCGAACCTCAGACCGAACTACCAGTGTTCAGCGACTTAACCGCTTGACGCTGGTGGGCCCCTTTTTTTGTAGGGAAGGAAGTGTAGGACATAACATATCTAAATAGTCCATGTTAAGATTTAATCTAGGAAATGAATAATGTTGAAGCTGAAATTAAAATTATATAAATTTGAATATCATGTAGTGTTAATTTCAAATTTCGTTTCCTGTGATGTGATTTTTTTTTAATGTAAAGATCAGGCTCTGGTTTATTGATATATATATATATAAACTTTAAATATAGTATGAAGTCTTATATTTGAGTATAATACTGAAAAAGGTTCGACATATGAGAAAATAAATATATGTTTTCTTCACATGTTATGGAATATTCATCCTTGACTTAAGGGAACGTGAAGTTACACAGTTTTAAATTAAAGTTTACAGAAAAATGTATGATAGTCACAAGTTTGACAAAAGATCCTTTGTTCAAATGATAAAAGGCTTTGGGGAACATAGATGCTAATTAGAAATGTGTGCTAAATATGAGGCAATTGGCATCCACAAAATTGCAGTGTATTAATTTTAATACTGTTTTAGGTTCTTACATTATCCCTTTGACCGGCCAAGTAGCATGATTTAGTGCCCTTGATTTAGTGATTTTTTTGCCCTCGGTTTGGTTTGGTTTATTTAATTATGCAAAGCACTCGAGTGCTATCTGCTTTTAACAGGAGGGATGCTTGTATGGAAGACTTTCAAAGGGAAACTGGCTCTTAAACACATTACACTTGAGGAAAACCATGAAAGCACCCATGCATTCGGCAAAATTGGAACCCTGAGCTAAATATCTAGTATTCAGTGACTTTACCACTCAGGTGCTGGTGGTCTGGCCTCGGTTCTATTAAACTAAAATTCATCTATATTTATAAACGGCTTATCAAAAAAATGCACACACTTTAATAATAAAAGAAAATTCGGTTAATCTTCGGATTATGGTAACTTGGTGAAAATTTGGCGACCAACTCTGCTACAGCAACCTGCTAGTTTTTTTTCGGGGGGGGGACGCCATTTTGTTTTCAGAAAGTAAATGCTTTTTTTTTTTTTTTTTTAACTCAACATTTTTTTCCAACAATCTGCTAGCCGAATTACGCTTATGCTAGAACTTTTATGGAACAAAAGTGCTTAATCATGACGAAGATTAGGTGCGAAATTGGGAAAAAGTGCAGAATCGCTTGCCGCGTTTTTAAGAATTGCACATACACGGTATCCATGTACACATCGACCTATTTTCACTTAAAAAAACATCCCAGAATTACACAAAAATGGCATTGACTTTATCCATGTACACTGCTAAAGTCCTAGCTAGTAACATTTATCACCTTACCAAAATGTCGCCAAACTACTTGTTACCATATTCCAAAGATTAGCCAAAAATTCTTGTGCTTTAGTATTGAACTTAATTATAATTAAATCATACATATCAGAGGCTATGCTAGGTTTAATAAAAATATTTATGAATATGTACCTGTACAGTTACTTAGATTGCTCAGTCACAGCGGTAGCCATTAACAGCTAGAGTTATAGCACAATACTGAGCAGCTATTTGAACAATGTTTAGTCGATGTGCCTGAGGCGACTGCTGCACATTCTGCCATAATTTTCTGATGAAGGACCTCTAGCCTAACCGATTTCTTGTACTACACAACATCCCTCAGAGTCCTCCAAATCCATTTTGATTCACTGTCATGTATTACATATATGCGAGAGTACGAACACGTTAAGGAAATATCATACTACATATTATAAAGATAATTCAACTTAGAAACCAATATATAGATATCATCTATTAAAGTTTCTATGTATTTTTCTGACAGATCCTGTATGTGAAGTTGTACATTTCATTAGTTTCACCTATTAATTAACTTAGGTATTTATTGTACGGAATATCTATGAAACTGAACTGATAAATTTTCATATCTGTTCATTTGTTTGCTTTTCATATATTTTTTAATAGTTTTATTTTTTATGTTGCTTTACATGACGTCAATTTAAACATAAGAAAGCAGAGAAGAAAAGAAATTCACACTGAAACTAAATTTAAAATTAGTCTGAAGATTACTGATGTAAAATGAATAGTGTCTAATTTATCAAAATTACATAAGAGGGCAAATAAATAATTAGCATATTCAGATATTTATTATAAGCAAAAATTTTATATTCTTAACAGTAAAAATGCACATATTACAATGCAATTAATTTATTACTTGCAACCACCTCAGTAGAACTCGTCAAATTTTTAAAATGTGCCAAACTCTAGCAACCATGCTCATAACAATCCTTTAATAGAACAATGTTGCCATTTTTGTATACATTCTTTGTGTTGTATTTCAAGTTTCAACATTTTTTATGAACAAATTGTGATATTTTTTGCCTTAATTTTAAAATATGCTCTTTGGAATTTATCAACAATGGAAAAAACTACAGTGGAAACTCTACAGGAATACAAAATTTCTAAAAGAAAGAAAAAGGAAATGCATTTGGTAGATAGCCGATGCTGCTGAAGTTTGTGTAATGCCGAGTCTCAGAAATTATTTAATTTTTTTTCCAAGCAAAAACAAACCGCTTGGGGAAAAGAATAGGGCAAACCAATTACAGAAAGATTTGGAGATGAACATGCTTTATTTCCTAATTTAATAATTAAAATTTATATTTCAAATTCTAAAGTATGTTTTCTTTTCATAATTTGATAATCTTAGCCAACTTATGATAAATATCAATAATTTGGGTATCTATTTAAGAAAAGTTGTGAAAACCATCAACTTGAACCCAATGAATAATTTTTACATTTTCATGTGTTAAATCCAAATTGAGCTAAGGTGGTTGTGTTAATCTGTAAGTATCATTAATTTTACAGGCAAAACACTGTATTCTTTTATATACTGTAATATTGAGTTTGTGCTGAAATTATGTAGTGGCAATAATTTTACTTAAGAGAGAAATTTTTCAATATTACAAGTTTACATTTTGGTTAATTTTTTTATGTGATAAAAAGCAGCATGTTAAAAGTTGGAGTTCTTAAATTTTGTAATAGTACTAAGTATTATATTTTAAATTACTCGATGACTAATCCAGAAATAAATAATTTAATTCTGTATACTCGAAGAAAATCATTTCTGACTGGCATAAAAATCAGAATTTTGAAACAGTAGTAGAAAAATCATTAAAAATACTTAGTTTTAAAACTCGAATGCAATAAAAACAGGTTAGCATGAAATGTCTGAATAAAAGATAACTTGTTATCATTATGTATATGTTAACGTGAAATACCGAAATTGGAGAATGTCAACATTCACCAAATGCGTTGGTGAAAGATCAAATATTGCACTACATTCTTGTACTTTCAGACCCTCACCGGTGTATGTCGACAATCACAGATATGCTCTGGTGTAGGTCAAAAAGAGCGGAGTATATGTACATGCTGTCATTGCAAAAGAAAGTGTTCCATAAATAAATGCAGTTGTAAAAGCAAGGACCTCTTGTGCAATTCAAAGGGTAATAATAGTTTATGTTGTTGCAATAAATAAGATTGGAATCACATAATTTATAAAGTTTTTAACTTCTATTATTTTCCTTTCTCATTTTGAATGTACTGTGTGTTTTAAGTTCTTATTTTAAGTCTCAAGTGCGTTTTTTCGAGACTGAATTACGGAAGAAAATATAATATTCTTATATGTTCAACATTCACCATTGGCACATGGTGAATGTCGACATTTACCGGTGTAAGTTAGAAATAAGAGTATTTGCAAAATATTTCGGACATACACCAAGCGACTATGTGAATGTTGACATTCTCCAGATTTCGGTGTTTCACCGTAACATATATACAGTCATTCTTATGTAAAATAAATGTTACACAATTTCTTAGACCCCTGCTTTTCAAACTTTATCTATTAATATGAGAATTTGATTATTTCAGTGTAGTAAATAAATAAGTTTTAATAACTATGTTATAGATGTCAATATGTTTGTTTTTTGTAACATATACTTTGAACATTTTAATTAAATAATTTTTCATCAATAATGTGTGCATATATTTTACTTATGATGAAGAGAAATTAACATTTAAAAAAGGAATTATAGACTGAAAGTATTTTGTAAAAGAAGATATTGGAAAAGGAAATTATTGCAATTCATAGAACTTGTAAATGAATAAATGTAATAATTAGTATCATATTGTTCTTATTTATTAAGAATGGATATTAAATTATTGATAATAGAATGGAGTTATAAATGTGAAGCATTTATGCGAACAATAATACTAATTCATAACATTCTGATCTTGATTTCAGTACTTAATGTAAAGCATTATTGACAGCTTAGTGGAACTCATATTAAATAGTTACAGTGCAATCTTAAGTCCAATGTATTTATTACAAGATAATGAAATTATAGTCTGGATTTTAATTCAAAACTCTTTTCACAATCTTTAAAAGCCCAATTTTAACCGGTACTTTTCTGTTATCGGGACAGGATTCAGACATGTAATGTATGTATCCATGAGTGGTTTGGGTTTCATTTTAGTTTAGTATGGCAAAGTACACTAGGTCTATCTGCCTGTGGGAAGGGATGCCTTTGTGGAGGACTTTCTAAAGGAAACTGGCTGGTATACACTTTACAAATGGAGAAAACCACGAAAACGGGCATGAAGCCAAAGAATTTGCCTGGATTCGAATTCAGCGTTCAAAGATTTTACCACTCTGCCACTGGTGAGCCTATGCACGTGTGTATAAGTGTGTGTGCATACACACACATAACATGAATACATCCATCCATCCATACAAAATCTGGTTCCGAAAATAAAATAGTACCTTTTAACCATATATCTTACAGTTTTAATTAATTTTATGTACTGTCATCAGTAATACATCTTATTAGATACATCAATGCATCTTATTATCATTAATTTCTTACTAACAATTCAATTTCAATTGCCATGAGTTAATGCATGACTCATACATATATAATATATAAGTTGTTTCAATATCAAGATCACAATATAAGTTACATAGCATATTTACAATAATTATTTATTACTCATACATGTAATGTATAAAATCAGGCAATAAATTGTAAAAAAATACTTTTAATGAAATTGGAAATAAATGAAAATATAATAATTTGCATGTCATTACAATTTTTAAATGCACAAACTTCACAGTTAAAAATACATACTAATGTAAGAAAATCAATATTAAATGCTTTTTCTCAAAAGAAAAAAAAAATTTTTTTTTTTCCTGTTCAAGACATATTTTATCAAGTCCAACCATCAGTGGAAACCCAGGTAATCAGTCTTTAATATGACAAAATGTAAAATTTGAAATACAACTTTAAGTTATTTTTTTTAATCCATTCAGTTTTGGCTTATGTAAGTTTCACTGTATTTAACTAGATGTAAAGAACTGTAAACACACATTCACACAATTCACTTGAAGGTATGTTTCCAGGAAATAAAAGTATACTTATTGGAATCAATTCAACATTACACCTTAGAACACCTAATGATACCTCATTGTTAGGCATTTTCGATACTCTTGAAATAGCATAACATATCTTTCTAAATTCAGTTCTTGTTAAATTATGATCAGCATTATTTAGCATTTGCAGTTTTATAACTAAATTAGATTTCAGTAGGTCTATTACACTAAGCACTTACAGTTATTCACTATTATTTTCTTAACATTTCAACAAAACAATGAACTTCCTTTCTAAGAATGCATACTGAACAATGAAAATTCCAAATATTATATATGCTTTATCAGAACTATAATGTCAGTTAATAGTGATTTTTTTAAATTGAATTTGATTAATTCAAGCAATTCACTTGAAGGTATGTTTCCTGGAAATAAAAGTATACTTATTCAATTCAGCGTTACACCTTAGAACAGGTAATGATACCTCATTGTTAGGCATTTTTGATAGTCTTGAAATATCATTACTGGTAGTATATCTTACTAAATTTTGTTCAGCATCATTTAGCATTTGCAGTTTTATAGCTATATTAGATTTCAGTAGGTCTATTACACTAAGCACTTACAGTTATTCAGTATTATTTTCTTTACATTTCAGAAAAACAATGAACTTCCTTTCTACGATTCCAAATATGATATATGCTTTACCAGAACCATAATTTGTCAGTTAATAGTGATTTAATCTTCACAGATAAGCATATCCAACAGTCTTGAAATATCAGAGCTGGTAGCATATCTTAAATATATTCAGTTCTTATTAAATAACATGTTCATCATTTAACTTCAGTAGTTTCACAGTTAAATTACATTCCAATATGCTCATTAGAGTGGACACACTTTTTCATCTTTTATACTCTCAACATTCTAATAATGAAATGAAGTTTATTTCTAAGAAAGCATATTGAATCCTGTAAAGCATATTGATTTCTTAATCAAAGCACAATTAATGTTGTAAATATTCAGATAGATATATGTGAAATGTATTTTAAGGATTTCTTGACCCACACTATGTCAATTCATTGCAATAGTTACTGGTGGCATTTTGATTCAAAATATTTACTGCATTAATTACTGACACAAAATAGCACTTGCATTCACTAACTTAACATTAACTTAACTTGGTTTAATTCCCGCAGGTACATTTTATATAGTAGATGATTTAAGTCATTATCACTTAAAAGTTTCTGATTATCAATATGCAGAATAATTTGTAAACCACACTTTACATGCATCTTCCAGCCATCAGTAACTTCTATCTGACTAGACCTAATTTTGTATTGGAACAGTAGAATAATCCGAACAAACATTAAATCGGTTATATACAAATATATACGCATATATATACATTTTTATTCCGAAAAACTAAATGTACATTCAAAAAACGCACTTCGTAACTCTGAACAGTAGAATGTAAACAAACGTCAGAAATATGACGTCACTCATGTGGGCGGAGTTAATGAAACCCTCATCTGGACTGTCATTGGCCAAATTCAAGCCGTTGTCCTAGCAGTGTACATTTTGCTTATATGCGGCCCGATTCATGACATTTTTAACCACAGCGTTAAGTGAGATTTACGGAATCACGTGGTACTCTGACGTCACAAGTAGTTAAATCGCAAGTATTGGTATTCTCATCAAAGCTAGCGTTAAATTTGGCCGTTAAACTGACGAGACGGCTGTTAAAGTAAGGACAGGTCTGACCCTTCGTGTTAAATAAACAGATGGTTATATTTCCGGCAATAAACATGGCGGAAGGTTTTGCGTCAGTTTTAGCTGAAGCGTATTTGAATGAAATTAGTCGAATTTCTCTGCGTGAGCAGCGAATTTTCCGTGATCAAAGCAATGCGTTCGATTTACATACAATGTAGACAATGGATAATTAATTATTGCCAAGATTAATGAATTCCGGGCACAGCTTTAGTATTAGTCCTTTTTGGCAAGAAATTTGTTTGGCGACATTTTGGAGCGATAAATGAAAACTTATGATAACCTTGGTAACCCTAAATACTGAGCTTCAGACATGCCGCCATTTCTGTCCACGTAACTTTAACGAATTTGATAGGTATCAGAGCTTTGATGGCAGAAGAGATAAATTGTGTGTTTTTCTTAAAGTTACTTTTGTGTTAGGAAAGCACAACACTTAAAATATTTTTTAAAAAGCCAACTTTTTGATAGTTAAAACTGGTGCTTTTAATATTACATCACATGAGTCTTGACATTTTTTCATATGTCAACTCTGCATATTATTATAAACTCCACCACCCCCCAAGGAAAAAAAAAAAAAACACATTTTCAGTAGCATGAGGTAAACTCTTGGTGTTTCCTTTGCTAAGGAGATCAAAATTACCATGGTCTAAAAATACTTATTTACCTCATATTAGAACTAAAAGGATGTGTAATTGCATGAATTCATAGGTTCAAATCAAGACCAAAATCAGGTTTCATTATTGCTTTTATAACACTTTCATAATTTGTCTGACTATAAAAAATATAATGTTGCTTAGATTATGGAATATATTGCTTATAATTTAGAGTTCTCAAATTTTGTAAATCTTACAACCTAACAGCTGTATATGAATAACCTTCACTGAGTATTATTACTTTTATTAATAGTATGTTGACATAACAGTCGACTTTTTATTTTAAATTTTATGCAAATTTTCTACATTACTTAAACATTTTATCTAACAGAAATCTGAATTTTTTGTAATAAAAACTCTATAATAAAAGTACGAGTACAATTTATATATAAAAATTTGACTACATGGCAAGCACTTAGATACTGATTTCAATATCTTTAAATGTTATTATCGTAAAGTTTAGATATATTCTTAAGTTAAGATATACTTTTATTCTATTATAAAGTTTAGATGTACAGAACAGAAGGCACACTTTGTGCTTACGACTCAGTCAACCACTTGTGGCAAGATAACTTATGATAACAATTAAGTTCAAATGTAAAATTTAAATTCAAATAAATTTGTAGCCCAAAGGCTGCACAAATCAATTTAATGCAAAGTTGTCTAAAAACTTAATTGGCATGGAATTCAACTATCAGCAATTATTATGCAAGGCTGAAGACTACAAATCTTTTCTTATCTAGCAACCTATTAATGTGGCCTCAAAAGGCAAAACACGGTTTGTTTTACAAAATAAAAACTTCATTTGGATTCTGGTGAGAAAACGGATGGAGGAAATTGACAGTAAAGATCCCAAGCATAAAATAACTCTGGTTACAAAATAAAGGAACGTTACAATATACTTTGTTCCCTGATTAATTATTCAGTACATGAAATAGTGTAATGCATTTTTGTATTTAGTTTATTTAAATGCTTTCCAAAACTGACAGGATTTTGCAAACACATTGACCATATTTTTCAACCTATAGATGCATCACTTCTTCTTTTCAGAAGTAAGATTTAGAATTAAGAAATAAGAAAATAAGAGAGAATTATGAATAGAAAATAAATACATATGCTGGCTAGCAGAAGAAGAATGCCTTCATAAAGTACTTTTTAAGAGAAACTGGCTCAGATTCACATTACGGAAAACTACTAAAACTCCCATATAGCCAGCCTGAACTACCACTGTTGAGTGGCTATCACTCCACCACTAGTGGATTCCAATGACTGTTCGAATTTTTCACAGAAATCATCATTTACGATGATTGTTGTATTATTACCATTGGTACAAAATTTACTCATTATGATAATTTAATTTTAGCTTTTAAATTATAATCATAAATTACTTGTAATAAATTGAGGGATTAAAAAATACACACTTCTTAATATTTTTACCATTTACAATATTTAATCATAAAAAATATTTCTAACACTGGTACAACACTTGCCCATTATAATTGAATTTGATTTCCTTCACTTTGAAATATTTTTTTATTTTCTTTTAATAACAGAATCTAAGAAACTAAAGTTTTAATTTAAGTTAAGAAACTAAAGTACTAGTTTGAAATGCATTTATTAACCTTTTGTAAATTTCATTATTCATAAACATAAAAATTAATCTTTTGTAAATTTAAAATATTAGCTAAGTACTAATATAATAAAATATAAATATGAACTAACTACTTAAAATATTAATGTTTAATACATTATATTTTGTAATTAAAAATATTAACATTTTGTAAATTTCATTACTCATAACATAATAATTGTCATAAATTCATTTACAGTAGTGTTTCAAGAATTTATCATAGCAGTACTAGAAATATTTAAAATTAGAGAAAGACCGTTTATTCTGATTAAGAGCTTATTTTTTAGGATTGTTATTAGTCTAGATCGGGTTTTGTTGACAATCCGCCATTTTTTTTCCGATCTTCGAAACCGGGTCTACCTTGGCGACCGAAGTTTGTCGCCAAATAATAAAAAAATCGCCAAAAGACCAATACTAAAGCTGTTCCGAATTCCGGGCCCAGGAGAGTGTCGTTGGTGAGGTAAGTTCAGCTTCGTATTTTTCCATAGAATGTTACAAAAAATACTCTTCGTATTTCTTCAGAATGTGTATTTTTATTTCATTGTCACTTATTGACGATCAACTGATTGTATAAATACAAAATGAATTGCGGAATGTGCATGTGTTTGTGCAGTAAAATTATCGCCAATACTGTTTGTGATGTTTCTTTTATTATCGCAAATAGTTTATGCTGTTTGTAAAATTGTATCCTACATTTCATGTAAACTTTGTGCTGAGTTATCACAAAGGTTAAAAATGTGATGTGCTTTATTTTTATTTAATTTTACTGTACGACTGGTAATTTAAAGTAGCATTCTATTTTGATTCTAATATATTGTCGCCAAATCTGTTAGTTGGCGCCAGTGTTAAAAACTTGATAGTGTGATCTAAATTATAAATAATTTTGTTTTTTCTTTATAGTAAGATATATTATGTATTTTTTAGGAATTTTGAAGACGTTAAGTATTAATTTAAATATTCGACAAATTGTTTTGAGCCCATTATAATGCATCTAGTAGTAGATCTTCATGTTGCATTTTTAAGTATACTTACTTTAAATTTACTTAAATGTGTGAACAGGAAATATGTTTTAAGTAGCTTTACAAAATTAATCCTATTTTCATATAAAAATTAAATTTATCAGAAAATTGCATTCTTAAAAGTGTGATTAAATTCATTTAATACATGTAACTGTTCTTAAATACTAGTGCTTTAGATTTTAATGTTAAATTTCATGCATGCTTTTGTTAAATTTGCAAGTACATTTTAAAGAAAATCAATTTGTTCATAAATTTGTCGTGGAAGATCTCATGTTCAGCTAAATCAAATTTACTTTTGTGTGACTTTAAATTTGGGCACCGATCGTGAATTTGTTTTGGCATATTCATAATTTTGATTGGAAAACTTAGTGCTACTGTGAAAGAATGATCAACTGATTTTTACCTTATTATTATAATGACTTGCAGGATTTTTCACAATGTGATGTTGCATACGTTTTACTCTTCTTTGTTATCAAATACATAAAAGAGTATATTCCTAATCTGATATTTCTTCTTTTGTAAGAGTGTAATATATCAAAATGTGATACTTGGGATTTTTTTTAGAGTACATATCAGTATTTTTTTTTTTTTTTGACATGCTAATAGAACCAATGTATTTTATTTACTTGTTGCTTTAAAACAGGTTTTAAATCAAGGCTATTTTTTTCTGCCTACTCAGTATGCACATAAAACTTACTTAAGCTATATTTTTAACAAATTAATGAGATATATGTTTTAGGTTAGCTGCTTTAATAGAAAAAGAACTAAACTAAAATGATATACCTTGAAACATTTTATTGAAAATAAGAATATCATAGCAGTGTTGGCTAAGATTTATTCAGACCTTTTTTTTTCATTTATTTTGATATTTCCATATACATTCATTTAAATAAGAAGTAAAATCATTCTATATAAAGCCGTTGATTTATAATAGAAAAACATATCAAATTACTGTTGTATTTTAATAAGATTTCCATATAATGGAATGAATTGCACTACATTAAGGAAAAAAAAAAAAAAAAAAAAAAGTGAAAAAAATTCTGTTTCTGGATTATTTTCACTATTTGTGTTTTGCATATGCTTGTTACAAGAGGCCATAATCTATAGATCTGTAGCTAAATGATATTTTTATGTTTTTACATATGGAAATTAACTAATAAGAAGAACTGTGATTTAAGCATTGCCCTTGCAGTGGTATAGATTGAATCTTATATAGGTTATGGAATTATCATTAAATATTCAGATAAGTGTAATATTAACAGCATATGTATGTTTTTTCCATCATTTAATGCATGTAAATTCTTACAAATTTATCAGTATTTTTTCTATGTGTTATAAAAAGTAGCTATCAATAACAAATAATTGATTAGTAAATAATATCTGCAAATTCCGTATGTAAAAGTATTATTTTTATTTATTTACGTACGTATTATTTTTAAATTTTGTTTTACCTAAACAAGGGTGAAAAAGTATTTTTGATGTGGAATTTTTACTCTACTAAATCTATACAAAAATTTATTTTTTTGCCATTAGAGAACTGAAGTATTTTTTACAGCATCTTGCACTTCAATCTGAGCATTATAATTTAAAGGTGCATGTCTTGAACCAGTATTTAAAATCATAAAGCCTTTTCTGGAAACACATGCAAAATAACATTTTTAACCAGTTTGCTACAATAATAGATGTTAGATTCCATGTAAGCAAACTTCAAATAGCATATTTAAAATAAAAAACATGCTTTATATGCAGACATGCTATTAATTTTTTTCAGAAGTTTAAACTGTGAACTTGCTAGATATATTAAAGCGCCAGCATGCACTTACGTATTCATCATGTAAAAATTTATTGACAATTTTAGAAAATTATCTTTTGATTCAGGAAAGCTTTTGAAACTTAAAAATTACTGAAGTTGTATTTATACCAATTTGTACCCACAGCTTTAATGGCCTCTAAATAGTTTAACATGTAATGTAAATAAAAGTAATATGCTTAACTCCATCAGTACTGAAATGCCATAGCTCAGAAATTAAGAATTATCATACAAATAGAGCACTGAGAGATGTCTAATTTTTATATGACACATGAAATTGCCTTGAATTCTAAAAGGAAAAAAGTTAAATAACTATGAAAGTATGATTATAAATCCAGTACAACCTCATAAAAATTTAAACATACAGCTGCGAGGAATTTATTGTCAAAAAATAGATTTTGAGATGCTTAACATTATGCATGTATTTACAAGTAAAAACCGAAAATTCAATAAAGAAAGTATTTTTAACTAATATACAAATGTGAAATATAATATATGAAAATGTTTTAGAAACTTTCAAAATAACTTAAATCATATGAGAAATTTGGCAGTTTTAAAAAAAATACAAGAAAGAAGCTGAACTGCAGAGAAAAGAAAGGGGACAAAAGCCACACATCTTTATATGAATGCAAAAAATCGGAAGCTTAGATACCCTAGAATGTTAAATAATAACGTTTTAGCGAACACCGCTAAAGTGCCAAAAATGGCACCCCAAACCTGAAATACAACCCTAAAGCATGGCTACAATACGAGGCCCACGCTTGAACATGGCTGATGAGTCAACCTGTGTCTCTAGTAGCTGTAATATGATTGGCTTATTTTAACGAAGTTTCCCAACTCTCGAACGAAGGTTGCTTACCGCAAGGATTCCTCCGACGGTTGTTGTCACGAATGCCAATTTAACCAACAGTCCTTATGGTTACTGGAGCCGTTAAATTTAGCGATCGTCCGTTAAAAGAAGATCATTATTTACGCTCCTTGTTGTGAATAGGGCCGTAACCTCCTTGGCGGACAGTCTTGTTTTGTGCCTATTATGTCTTTTTGCCTTTAGAATAAAAAAAAAATCAATCTCACGTTTGAGATTTCACGGTAGAAGCATTCGAATGCTGGAAAGCGAAGAAGAAAGACATATTTTCTGCTCTCTCCTAGCTTTAGTACCGCAATCACTCCTTCCCCATACAGCCAGCGCGGGAGCGCTGGCCAACGACCTGAGCGAACACAACGATCGCCGCTTTTCGCTTATCTCACTGCTGCTTTTCTCCTATAAGGATTTTATACGCTGCTTAAGTTACCCCCAAGCTTCATTTTTAAATTGACGTCAAGAACCTTAAGCAGCTCCAGCTACTACATCTCTCTCGGGGTTCTCTCGGCTAAGAGTTAACCTCGCCCAGGGCAGTGGCCAACGATTTATTTCTAATATCTCGTCCACTGATAGACATTAAGCTTCGTTCAAAATACCGAATTGAACATGGACAATACACAAGGAAACGGATCGATGATGGCTAATGATAGCAATGAAACATCCCGGAATACTGATACCAATGATGGAGAACTCCACCCAGCACGATTTTTAAACCAGGAAATCATCAACCTATTTAGCAATAAAATTACACTTTCCGCTGACACAGAAACAACCCGCATGGTCATACAAGATATTCAAGAAGCTATCCATAAAAACCACCCCACATGAATCTCCTGCTTTAATTAAAGAAATGAATTACCTGTTAACCAAAGCAATAAATCAACTACATATACAAGAGAATGAAACTTCCTTCAAACATATTAACGAGCTAGTTACCATGAACCAAACCCTAATCCAAAAAATAGATGAAATCCAGAAATTTTTCGAAACCCTCGAATCCGGTGGCCCTTTTAAGGAACCACGAAAACACAATTCAAATTCCTGACTCAGAAATCGACAATGACCATAATTACACAAAGGTGTCAAATAAATATCAACACCTAGTAGATGAAACTGATACAATGAACATCAAGTATACCATTGAGAAAGAAGATATCACTTCCAATTCAAAGAATAAAGAAACAATCGCCGATAAAAGTCAACCTCAGAAATCGAAAACAAATAAGAATAATGATAATGAAGCAAAATCAAATCAAATATGAGTTCCCCCCATAGTGGTCGATGATATAGTAAAACCTGACGAATTCATACAGAATTTAAATGTACAAACAAGGCAAGGAAATTATAGGACAGATAAAAGAAAATAAACTACACACCAGACGCAAATACGCATAGACACATGCGTAAAGTTGTAACGGACACTAATCTCAAAGCAACACCTATCAACTTCTAGAGGAAATAGTTCTTAAAATTGCTATTAGAGGCCTCCCTACTACAATGAATCCAGTGGACATTACCCAAGATTTAAAAGATAAAAGATTCGACGTCAAATACATGACTCTTCTCAGAAATCGACAGGAAAATAGACCAATGCTTCTTTTGCTTACACACCTTGAAAAAAAACTGATGCAAATAAGTTTAACCATCAAGTAAAAAGAATTGGCTACCTCAATGTTCAGATTGAATCACTCAAGAGATAAAATGGACCCTCCCAACGTTATAAATGTCAAGAATTTTTTCACAGTTCCCTGTTTTGCACCAGAGATTGCATATGCGTCAGGTGCGGAGACCCGCATGCCCCTAAAATGTGCCCAGTACCCCTCACGGAACTAGAAAAGTGCTGCCACTGTATTGATTGGATGATGCAATGGGTATCATCCAGAAACATTGACTGGATGATGCTCAGTGTCCAGCACGCCCAAACCCAGATAAATTCAAGCTCATACCAAGTGCACCACCTAAAATCAACCCATGGACAAGAAACAACATCGAGACAGAAACAGTACCACCTACTAATACAAATTCAACACAAAATAGCATCGAACCCTCCCCAGAATCCAATAGCTCCCTACTCTCCGGACTTATCAACTTCAATAGTCTCAAAGATGCGTGAAAGTCATTATTAACGCATTATCTCAAAGATGCGTGAAAGTCATTATTAGCGGAATCAAGCAATTTAAATCAGCAACCAACCCAATCGAAAAGTTTGGAGTCGTTATAGACTATTTTTAACAATCCAATCAATAACAGTCGCAGCGAACGATCTGTTCAGCAAAAAAGAAGAATTTAATGACCTAATTCAAGACCTGGAACGAGACGTAATTCTCATTCAAGAAACTGACCTGAAGCCGTGCAAAAAAGTACTAATAGCAAATTATAATATCTACCGGACAAACCGGGACACAGGAAGAGGAGGAGGAATTTGTACCTATGTCAAAAGAAGTCTTGATAATCAAATTCACCCCAATAATTCAATTTCATTTGAAATCAACACCATAATAGTGAAATTGAACAATCAAAGATATATCATCTCTAATATTTACATCCCACCAAGAAATACTCCGAACATGATAGAACTAGGAATTCTACTTTCTACAAACTCTACTGCAATAGCGGGAGGCGACTTCAACGCCAAATATAGATTATGGAATCGTAAATCATCTAATAAAATAGGCAGGGACATTTTCAACTTCATTCGAAATAAAAATCTTAACATGCATGCCACCAATGAGCCCACCCGTTACGGGTACAATAGCCACTCTACAATAGACTTTTTTCTTTCCTGTAACCTAACTCCAAACTGCACCTAACTCTGTGCGTACGTAGAATCTGTGTTTTTAGATTGTTTTCAAATGACGGAACCGACAACTCAATGCACATGCGTGGTTAACCCGCGAGCACACGCACCGATCCGACGAACACGAGAACACGCGCCGGGTATGTCATACCCGAATAAAAAGTTTGTAATTAAAAATTTGCCGAATAAAATTAATCAGTTTTTAAAAGAAATTAAAATGTAAAACCAAGTTAATACTTCATTTTAGACAAGATATGAAAGAATAAGGAGAGGTAAAATTATTTACTTACAATTTTTTTAACATTGTTTACAAAATGAGGTCATATGTTCCATACATATACTTTTGCTACAATTTTCACAAATGAATCTGGTCTTTCTATCTTTTTTGGGGGGGGCACTCTGTACACCTCTTGTAAGTAATTTTAGGTTTTTTTTGGGGGGGGGTTCATTGTTAACACGTTCATCGATGGTCAGTGTTTGTCTAGAATCAGGAACTACAGATGCTCGTCATCGTTCATTTTGAACACTTTCTATTAGCTGCATCCCTAAGGCTTTGAGAAAAGTACGCCTGGTACGGTATTCCGTTGGTGGTTCCTTCTTTGATAGTAGAATTATTCTTGCATTAATGGCAGCCATGTTTAACACTGAAAAGAAAATCACCATAGGCCATCGACGTGCTACTCTTGCTGTAGAATACACAGCTGCCATCTCATCTACAACATCGACTGCTATTTTTGTCATGTTATAGAATGTAATGATTTCAGGCTTTTTAGATTCTCCAGTAGATTCATCGATTTGATCGCCGGAATGCATTGTGGATAACAGGAGCGCACTCTTATTTTTTTTTTCGGCACATAAGATACAAGTGTTGCTTCTTTCTGAAAACCAAAAATTGAAGAATATACCTCTATTTTCTTTGCCAGAAACTCAGGTGGCATTTCTTATTTTTACGCATTGTACCTACTATCGTAATTTTCTTCTTTAGGAGATCTTGAGATAATTCATATCCCATATACCAATTATAAACTGTTAAATTTCGACCAGACTTGTATAAGGGCCTTATTAAAAGTTTGACAACTTCGCTTGCACCATTTTCAACTTAAAATGGCCCATCTGGTTGTTTACCAGCATAAATTTCCATGCTCCAGGTATAAAATACGACTGCGTCTACAAGAGCAAATATTTTTATGCCATACATTGCTGGCTTGTTGGGCATATATTGTTTGAAGGAACAACGACCTCTGAATGATTCCAACTTCTCATCAATGGTCACATACTCTCCTACAGTATAAGCCTTTTGGCAATTTGTGACAAAATTTCCAAAAAATTCTCTGATCGGAACTAATTTATCAACGTCTCTTCTAATGGTACGATCTCTAATGTCATCAAAACAGAGGCATCGTAAAAGGAAGAGGAATCGGTTCACTGACATTGTTTCCTGAATATATCCATTCCCTTTCCGTCTGTTGTCCACAAATCTCTTACGTTCACATGGGATGATTTACAAACTCCACATAAATACAGCAATCCAATTAAAGCTTTGAGTTCTAACTAATTTGTTGTTTCGCTTCCCGAGTTTCACAAGTGAAATTTCCACGTACTGAATCAATATAAATATTTGTATTGTCGACTACATGTTTTAACATATCTTCATCGATAAGCAGTGACCAGAAATCTAAAAGTGTTGAGAAGTCTTTAGAATACTTCATATTTCCAGGGAGTTTAGTTATAATATTTTTGGCGCCAATTATAACATTAGTCCGGAATTTATTTTTGTTCCATTTTAATCCATTTTTTCCAACGTAAAACTCATTGCTACATTCCAAAGTTTCATGTTCTGTTTCTGTATCTGAATCACTACTCTCCATGGATGAATCATGATTACTATTATATTCTTCGTAATCAACATCTTCACTAAATGAATCCTTATCAGAAGAAACGGTTTCAAGAAGATTTCTCAATCTTTTCATCTCTTCATCGTACTGTCACCTCAGGAATTTCCCCCATTTAAGTATGTGACCTTGAACTCAGCTACACCAAGTTTCGTCCTTTTATGAAAGAATGGGTGAGAAATATACAAAAAGAAAAATGCACATGGGTATGACATACCCGTTGCGTGTGCTCGCGGGTTAATGTTAGTGCGAATAGCTCAAGCGGCTAATCGCACCGCTGGTGCGAATAGCATCGGCCAAAGAAACCTTACCCTTAATAACACTGACATCACTGCCCCTCGAAGAAACGCATTATGGCCGTCACAGAATCAGGAGTAGCTAGCATGAAGGTACCCAGGGAAAGGAACTTTGCCAGCTTGTATTAACATCAACATTCGGGCCCAGCATCTGGCATGGGATGTCATTCACATCCCGTTCACCTCTTTTTCGCATAGTCAATAATGTGGACAGCAGCGGCTGTGAGTACGTACGCCATCTTTCAACAGGATAATACATGAGTGCGCATTGTAGAGATTCATTTGATTTGTGGTTAAGTTGCCATTAGAGAAAGATTTATCAAATGCATAATACATATTTGCAGTTTATTTCTTCTCAATTGAATTCTGTATTGCAATTTACAACACAATTGTTTTTCACCTGACTCAACGATCCACCTGATATAATCCTGTAAAACAATGTTTCACACTCAAAATATCGCTCCATCTGGCTACGCCACTGGAATGAAGTACCCATATCTGTCACCCAAGCTCAGTTTGACCGTTATCATCGTTTTGGTGGTGGTGACGGTTTGACTCGATGCTCAACCAGCCTTTGTTGCTGTCACAGATAACAGCTCTATGTATTACTCTACATACAGTATGCACACTACCACCAAGTCTTCCTCCCATTATACTAAATATATATAGTAAATAAGAATCGGCTACTTACTTTCCTTCCCGGATGTAGTAATTTTAATCTTTCTTAGTAATTTTAATCATATACACATTCCATATTTACCAACAAGTATAAGAGCCATAATTCAATCGTGTGATTCAAGAGACTGTTAGAATGATGAAAGAATATTATCCTGATGAGATCCTATTATGATGAGAGTTAACCTTTAATACCATAGATGATACTAATAATAAGTGCGAATGAATTATCAAGGAAAACTAATCATTCTTGATGAGCTGCACTTTTTGAACATATCTTGGAACCATGCCTCAGAAATGACAATATAGAATTTTAAGCATGCTAACTTTTTAATAAAAGGTGAAATTAAAAACGATATAAACTACGCCTCCAATAATATAAACTGCAAAGAATTTAAGAATTGGATGGATATCGATGAAAACATTCAAACTGCAGTATCAATGACAAAAAAGATATCTCTACCAATCGCTTTCTGAAACAAATTCAAACACATCATTTATTAAACTTTCTGAAGATGATAAAATCGGTGAATTTCTCACAAATGCTGAGATGAGCGAGCATTTATTAAGAATGCAGCATTAGTCAAGTAATTTCCAGAAACTTTATAATTTTTAACAGTTTATAAATGTGCTCTTGCGTAACTTTCTTCCTATTTAAAACGCTGTGGAAGTTAAGTTATATTATGTTAGTTAAATCCTTTTATCTTTCGAGGCTATTATTTTCTCTCATTTAACGTTATCAAAACAATCACCAACAAATGTAATCACAGTAAGTGGTGCCTACTGTATATGTACTTGGATGTATTTATTTACTAATGAATAAATAAATTATCTTGCAATAAATGTAATTTTCTAGATAAAAAAATAAACACATTTTTCAAGGGGGTGCGAGAATTTATTTTCAGATTCTAGCGATTTTGTTCAGAGGCTGCTAAATACCAAAATGGTTAATGAACACCTATGCCTTCTCCAGAATTTTAACTGGCCCCTAAGCCATACCAGTCACCTTCTCCACCACCATGCCAACATGGCAATGGTGCATGCGAAAGGTACACCTCCCGTTCTACCTCCTAACGCACATATTCGGCACTTCAACTACTCACTGTAAATTTTAACGCTTGAGCTGTTCCTATCACTCCACCTTTCAATAGGACAGAAGACCATCAACAGAGTCAACTGCACCATCATTTAGACTTTAGGTTTGTCTGCTCTATTGATGGGTACTATCCACCATCTGCAGCTCAGGGGCATTTATTAGAACAATTTAGTGTACATATTACATTAAAAACTAGCGCTTACTTTTATTTAATAAGTGTGCCATTAAATACATTAAAAAAGAAAGCAGTCGAGAATAGCTATTATTTCAATAGGACAGTGCGAGACCTCTTGTTGCCCATGTTTCTTTAATATACACAATGTTCGATTCTTGCCTTCCCCAGCACATCACCGTAAACGGCTGGTGAATAGTTAGAGACTGAAATACCACCACCCACTAGACAGTATGACAGATGAACTTAAAAATGAACAAAGTATTTCGAACCAGTATCCAGGACGCATGGAAAATCGACGATGGGCTCTCCAGGATTCTAACTAGGGATTTTTACATTGTTACCACTTATGTCACTACGGCCTATAGTGAAATATATTAATTCCATATAAACTCTGGCATCAAATTAAAGCAGCATGGAGTGCAATTAAACATGTAATAATTGTTATTGTAGCCAGACGTGGATGCTCGCGATACTGATTTCTGCACCTCAAAATTATCTGAAACTGTAATCATTTTATCTTTCTATCATGATGTATTTGTAAAATATACATGATTCTGCTACCGCTTTATTCAGGTTATTGCAGTCTTAATTATAATTATTAAAAATTATGATTACTAATCAGGTTAAATACAAAATAAAGTTAATAATCAAGTTAGAATTATGAGCTTCTTTTTAGGAGTGCTATAAAGAAATTGTTGATATGAACACTGTGGATATTACTCACCATGCTCAGTAATTTTAAAATAAAAGATATAATAAAATATTCAATGGGTATAATAAAATAATTCAATGGGTTATTTATTCAAATTCTTTTCACTTCTGTACCATTAAAAAATTCAAAAATGTCTCCCCCCCAAAAAAAGAGCAAAGCAAATTAATATACTTTGAAACTAGAATATATTTTTAATTTTAATGTTTATTTGATTGTATTTAGGTTCAATGTATTTTTGTAGTTATTAACTGTTTACATTTATTATACAATTTGTGGCCATTTGGAGTAATGAAATTAGTGTATTTGCGAGTGTATATTTTGTGCAGTATTGTACATAAATTCTGACTCGATCCATGTTTGAATTGTAAAGATTACATTTACAACTGAAAATGTGTGCAAAAACTTCCTTATGAGCCTTAATGATATTTCAGAATTTTCTGCAAAACACATTCTCGCTTTAACCCTTTCCGGCATGCTACCTTTTAAAGTTGGAGTTTTGAGAGAAAAAATGGAAGGCAGTCTAATCAGGCCTAGAGGAGTACACAGGTTAAATTTGTAAAGATAGCAACTACTGTTTTAATTCTGTGGGTGTATACGGAGCTGGCTTTGAAAGAAGTACTGAAGCGAGCATTGCTGGGAAGGACGTAACAGAGTAAAAGATTTTGCCTACAATTAAAAAACACTAGATTCTGAATACTGTAGCCGATTTAGCATTACTCAGGATTTGCCATGGGGAGGCCTGCTACTCTATCCCCCCAAAAGCTTTTCTTGGTAATATGATGATTACATGCATATAAATGAAAAAAAAAAGTAACTTGGGTATATGATACTTATTTCATATTTTCACTTTCGTCTATTTTTTTTTCATGGTGGTACTTTTCAAAGAAACTGACACCATTTTTAAAAAAGCACAACCTAACATTGCATGTTTTGCAGACGTACAGGGATCCATATCAGATTCACTATTTGAAGGCAATTCGTGTAGCACTTTCAGTGCTTCAGAAATGGTTAGCCCTCTCCGATTCATTTGCAAAATAATTAAAAATCAGAAAAAAATTAAATAATATTATATCTTTAATTAGAAAATTTAAATTATAAAATAAAATTAAATAAACATGTGCAATTCAAAATGTAGCACCAACAAAAGTTCTTTAAAGGAAAGCAAAAGAGATAAAGAGAACTGCTCTAATGAAAAACCAAACAAACTAACTGATAAATTACCCCTGACCTTCAGAAAATCATCTCAATAATTTCTTAGTTGATAACCAAACCTCCCTTCTCCCCCCCAAAAAAAAACAGGAAATAAAATACACATGTGGACTCACCTTTCTATTGTGAATCAGCCCACCGGAGAGCTGGAGTAAAACTAAAATACAGTTCATCTGGTCTTAGTGATCCCACTCTGGCACACCTGATGTTTGCTGTTTGATTTTAGGCAAGATTTGAAGGTAAAAATTTTAAACTAATATAGAATAAGGAGATTAGCATATAGCCAAGAAAATAACATAGAAATTTCTTTTCAAACAATTCCTTTTAACTAACTTAAAAATAAACATGGCTAAAATAGATAGACTGGTTTGTGTTGTGCTGCCATCTAGTATAAATAAAGAAGGCTCAGATTAACCTATCAACCCTTTTCCATTCAATTTTTCTGTGTGAACAAAGGTTTAACGGTGATATTTCTTGAAGCTTTTCAGAAGGGCTTGAGCAAATGTATTTATTTATATGGGCTACTTTACAACTGTCATCAACCGATTCAATTTAGAGTCATTGATGGTACTGCGCTTCTGCTGGAAGATTACTGTTTTAGATTTTACTCTGTGAGTGAATTTAGTAATCTGTGATATTTCTTGCAAGTTAAAAATAATTTCTTTATGTCCGTTTTCTCCAAGAGTTATTTATAGCTGTTTAATTTTTTGTAAGCATTGTTACTTATATCTATAACAGGGTTCGTACACATTTCTGCACACGGAAATTAAGTACTTTTAAGGACCATTAATGAAAAAAATTAAGGACCTATGAGCATACGGGAACTGATTAAATTCAATTAAAAATAATTTTATGCCTGAATTTCACTTTTCTAATACCATCCTAAAAATAAAATAGATCCATAAGTAATATGCATTATTAGCAAACATAAATTATAATTATTAATAAGTTAGAGAATAAAATAAACTTCATGCAGTTTATCAAGTAGCATTTATAATAGGTTGTACATATGTGAAAGAAAATAAGTGACATTTACGTTTTACTAATAGTTAGCTTTATGCTGAATTTTTTTAATGTCTTATTTTGTCACATACTTGGTCAGTCTAAAGCAGAGGTTCTCAACCGGTCGTACGCAAGAAAAAATAGGTGGTACACAAAGAAGCAAAGTATTTTTAACTATTTATTTCAAAAATTAAAACCCCAACATCCTGATTGAGTTTTTTCTCTAACACTCGTAAATTGATGCGATCTGAGCTTTGTTCAAGAGTGGTGGTGGTAGTAGTACTTTCGTGGTACTAAAGGTTTTCAATTTTTATTCAGATGGTACAAATTAGTCAAAAGGTTGAGAACCGCTTGTCTAAAGGTTTAGTAAATAGCATAGATTTTATGTCAAACTGCATAGGTTGTCAGGACTTGTGTTTCTCTCGATTTGCTTTGGAAATATGGAATGCCCTGAATAAGAACAGGGAGCGTACTTAAGCTATGTTCAAGATTTGTGTATAACAGACGACACAAGCAGGAAGGGTATACGAAACCATTTATTTTCAATACTTTACAGGCACTTCCGAACTTTGGAATACAGAGACCAACCACTTGTGGTCTGAACGTAAGAATATAAAAACTACTAACTAAAACTCTAACTAAAAGCTAACTTTGAATTAGTATACAAATGCCTAGCACTAAGACTGGTCTTTATTTAAAAAGGTACGTATGTAGTACGCCGAGCTGCTGAAACTACAATACGTTTGCAAATCAAGAGAGCTAAACATCTGGCCTTAAAGGCAACCAGCAACCGAGTGAAAACTCGTAAAACTGTAGTGGCAAGCGGCTTGCTTCCTAAAACTTCTGCTCTCTCCCTCTTGGCAAAAAGCCACAACATAAGTACTTGGGCGTTAGCAAGACAATTTGCATAAACAAGTTAAAGCATTTAATTCTGGTCGGAAGTAGAAAATAAGAAGTGATAGTGCAGTTTTAAAACAAAATAAACGTTAGTAAAACTTAGGATCCTTACTCCTTACAAGGTTAAAATGAGAAGTATCATAATCAGCATCATTCATAATAAAAGACTGAATGTCATTACCGCTGCTGCTTGTTTAGAGAGAGACCTGCTCATTAGAACAAACCTGAAAGGCATGATGTAGGCACGGTTGGCAAGTGTTAAAAGTTAGTCAGGTTCTAATGCAGTTAGTGTCATAGCTTCGTGTAGAGTTCCAGGGGTTGTAACCCAGTTAATATACTTTCAGGTTCCAATAAGCCATTAAAGCACCAGAGGTGATAAGCTGTTTTGTATTAAGTCTCACTAGATGCAAAGAATAAGCTTTACTTGAATTTCTACATTTTTGTGTTTTATCTTGTGACCACAGTGAGTATTAATGATAGGCAATAACTCGCTTTAATATGTAGAGATAAATTTTATGGGTAAGCAGTTAGTTATAAATAATTAAATTAGGTAAATAGGTAACCTTAGTGATTATGGATTTACATGGCCACTATTAAATTTTATTTCTATTAAAATGTAATAAAGTTTCACAGTTTAAAATACATGTAATTTATGACACTGATTCTTAAAGGATATTCGAATAATTACACATTAAAAGCTACAAAACATTTATGTTTTGCAACAACAACACTCAACAAAATATTTATCCGTCATTTTAATTTGAAGCCTTCTGAAACATTTTTCCTAGTTTATACTGATTGCCTTCTCTTTAAGCACCTTTTCTAAGAATAATTAAAGATTTGTCTCAATATGCAAACCAATGCTCTCACTAGTTTCTGCATACTTTACCTCCTAACTTGTCAACCTCTCCACAATGTACCTATGAATGTTTTACTTGATCTGGTAAAAGTTAAAAAGTCCAAAACCCCAGACAGACGTGAAGCAAATTATCACTATGTCTGAAAGTAATTACAATAACAGATAAAGGTTTAAATAAGCCTCTTACTTAAAAAGAACTTAGAACATAAAGGCATGTTCTAATGCTAACAAACAAAATCAATTACATCAAACAAACAAAATCATTAACAATATTTGTTAAAAAAGCCCTATTAAAATTAAAATCTAATAAAATTTCACAGTTGAAAATACATGTTATTTATGACACTGATTCTTAAACGATATTATAATAATTACACATTAAAAGCTACAAAACATTTATGTTTTGTAACAACAACACTCAAAAAAATATTTATCAGTCATTTTAATTTGAAGCCTTCACAAACATTTTGGCTAGTTTATACCGATTTCCTTCTCTTTAAGCGTATTTTCTAACAATAATTAGAGATTTGTCTCAATATGCAAACACCAATGCTCTCACTAGTTTCTGCGTGCTTTATCTCCTAATTTGTCAACCTCTCCACAATGTACCTATGAGGGTTTACTTGATCTGGTAAAAGTTAAATAATCCAAAACCCCCGATAGATGTGAAGCAAATTATCACTATGTCTGAAAATAAAATAAACATTAGTAAAAAAACAAAGTAAACCCTCATAGGTAAAATAAAGTAACTACAATATCGGACAAAGGTTTAAATAAGTCTCTTTGAAAAGAACTTAGAACAAACATAAACGCATGTTCTGATGCTAACAAAGTCAATTATAGCTCATGGTGACGTAATTAAACAAGAACAGTCAAATTCAAACTAAAACGGTGGACTAGTGGTAAAAAATTATACAATTTAATTTTAATTTAATCTGGCTCAATAACTCTATCATATGAGGAAACAGAAATGGAAAATTATAGTAAAGGCTGAAATCATAAACAATTGCGTAATTTACATAATAATAACTGCACTATTTTTAAGAATAATTTTGTTTATGTATTCAGTTTCTTTCTTCAGCATGTTTCTTTTTCATTTTAGAATTTTTGGATTTAATTAAGGATTTCTGTTTTTCTAAAATTACTAAATGCATTTAGAATGTATAGAAAAAGTGAATAATTTAATTTCTTTAGTAAAATGGAATTCAGAAGAAATATGAAATATATATATGGTAAAGGCCGGTTACAGAGCTGATGTGGCAGAATTTTTAGAATTTAGTGACATACCAAACAACAAAATCTAGAAATGGCAAAACTTTTAGAATTTAGACAGGCATTAGAAGCAGAATTTAGAAAGGCACTATGCAGTCGAATTTAGGATCCACAGAGATTGCATCAAATGGAAAATGTGTATGATGCATTAAAACATATTAGATGGATCTTTTAAATTGTAAGTTTCCAATTTCTTTATTAATAAAAAATCCCTTTCTATAATGCTTGCCCAAGTGATACGATTAGAAGCATTTTTGATATTTTCCATGCTTGTGTCTAGTGAAAAGTAGAGAAAATAAAAGGAAGATAAACATGTTAAGAAAAAGATTCTAGTATCAGGAATAAAACACTCAAATATTATTCATGTCTTCATTGTTCTTCCAGACGTTCTCCAAAAAGTAAGAAATTCATCGCAAACATTCTGTAAAATACATCCATTACACGCTGACACCATAGAGACATTTTTCACTTTGTCACGTATTTCTCGAATCTGCTAGAATCGTGGGTCTATAAATCTTGCTTTCAAATCCTTCTAAATTTTCCAAGCTGCAATGTCAAAAATACTAAAGAAAAATTATTCCAACCAATTCTGTAACAGCAAAAAGCCAGAAATATTTTTGAAAAAAAAAAAAAAAAAAAAAAAACAAGAGGAGGGAAAAGTGTAAAATTATTACTTTTATAGACGAAACTGATGCATATTCTGAGAATTTTGAATATTCCGAGACAATTACTTAGGAAAAACGCTTACTATTAAAAAATTAAAAAGAAGATATTTTTAATTAATTACATAGAATGTTGCTTTTGCTAAAAGTTGTTTCGTAAATTGTGCTTTATAGCATTATACCTTGTTTATTTTTCAGATTCAAAATATTGTATAAGTTGCCAAAATAAAACCTTATAATATGATAGCAGAAAATAAAAATGTTTTATTTTAATGTTATTTATCAAACTTATGATGTTTTTAAAAAAAATTGTCGAAAAATTCTAATTTTAGAATTAAAAATTTTATATAGAAACTCGTCTTAAAATCACCAAATTTAGAACCGTTTAATAAAAGAATTCACATTCCCAAAAGCGAAAATTGTTTAAGAGCTCTTAATAACAATAAATAAATTTCGAAATGCTTATGTTTCACTTCTTGCTTAGAAACTCGAGTATCCCATCATTTATATTAAAAATAGAAACAAATTATAAGCCATGAACCCATTCAAAAGATAATTATATATGCCAGTGAATCGCCAAAGTATTCCTCCAAAATGCTAATTCACACTCAAAATGGCAGTCGTAAAAACAGACAGAAATTTCAGATGATTAAAATTAAGGATCTTCTACTGATTTTGGCCAAAATTAAGGACTTTTAAGGACCAAAAAATCAATTCCAAAAAATTTAAGGACTCTTAAGGACCGTACGAACCCTGTATAACATGTCATGCTCTTCCTTCTCCTCCAGCTAGTTATAATAGAAATTTCAATGAACTTGTGGAGTGCAGCATTACATTGACATCAAGGATTAGAAAATGAATAAATGTGATTAAAAGACATACATATTTTCTTTATTTTGCTTAGATTCATTTATACATTTTCAATAGATTCAAAATTTATGATTTATACACAATCATTCGCTAAAATATATTTTTTATGTACAAAAATCTAAAGGCACATCAGTGAACAACAATCCAATATACAAAAATAAAATATGCAACATAGAAAATGTTCATATTCAATACTGTAATCTGTAGATAGAATTTTTGGCAAGTTTAACATTATCAATTCAGAAATGATGCATATTCAAATAACTCATTCAAATGATAAAATTATAAAATGAAACGAACTGAATAGCACAGCCATTTAGCAAAAGATGGTTACAAAACTTTATTACTTGTTACTGAATAAACACTGTATAACATTTTAGTATAAAAAATGTAGTAAGTTAGTAAAAAATACTGTTTTTATTCAGACTATAACAGAATTCATGTTTACATTTAAACTTATCCATGTATTAAAAAAATCTAGACAATTATTATTGAAGCTCAATTATTAATATAATTAAGAACATATTCAACAGTAGTATAATTTTACTTTTGTAATAAACAATAGATTTAAACAATATTTAAAAGCTTAGAAGTCTACATATTTGGTGAAATTTATTTGTCAGTGGCTGAGATATCTTCAACAATCTACTCTTGTTGCATTTATTATCAATTATTAAGTATTGTTTTAATACTCCTAACAAGTTTGTAATAACTTCCTTTTTATACAAGAATTAACTTTTGCGTGATATCTCAAATATTTCCATTAGAAAATAACATTAGAAAATTTAACATTAGAAAATATTTTGGTAAATGTATTTGTGCGCTATAGAGCAAGAAAAAGTGGGACATGAAGCACAGAAGTGATGACACACAACGCTCAACACTGCAAATGCAATGCAATTCCAACTCATAAATGCAAAGATTTAGGTATAGTTAATATATTTAAATAGTAACTTGTGTGCAGTAAGTATTATGTATTAGTTTGGTGCAAGCATTTGTAGAACTTTTTTATGGGTTATCAATGCAACATTGCTAAGAGTTTGCTGTCAATTATCCCATTACTGTTGCTTTAATTTGTAATTCTGCAATCATAAAGAGATAGTGTATTCTAGTTATGTGCACATTTTTATTTACTTTGCACAGAAATCAAGATTCAGTGTCAAGTGGACAAAACTGATCATATGAAGCACATTTTGCTTTTTGAATTTAATCATTGATCAAGTGCAGCAGGAGCTAAAAAAACAATTTGTGCCATGGCTCAACTCACACAAGCAAATAGTTTTCTCAATTCTACGGAAATTAAATTTTACTACCCCTAAATCTCCGATGCTCCACGTTCAGTAAGACTAATTTTTTTTACCAATATAGCTTACATCAATATCATTTACAAGAATTCCTGTCAAGCAATGCTAACTAGAACAATTTAGGGAATGTGGCTATTCAACACCATTGTGTATATCAACTAATAACACCATTGTGTATGACAGACATTTGGTAAGGTACAGAAATTGGATGCATGAGTGCACATAGGTTAAGTGATGATAACAAAAATCAGAATTTAACCATGCATGTGTCTCTCTAACCATATTCAAGAAGTTTTCCCTGAGAAGTTGGTTTTGATATTTGGATAATTAATTTCTTCAACTCAAAAATACAGCAGATTTACAAGCAAGGCATCAAACGCTCCCTTAGCAGATTGTCATAGACAACAGACATGACTACATTACTCACAAAGTGAATGTTGATATAACTGTGTAATGTTGGATTACAGTAATAATGTTTCATATTATCATCTAAGAAGTTATGTCAATTAATGACTATATACCTGTTAGTGAAAGCAATAAAAATTTATATAATTTTATAACAGTACAAACTCGCACAAATCAATTACATAGATGAATTAAATTCTTTAGATGCCTAATTAGAAAAATGAAAGAGAAACATTTAATAAAGGTATGATACAATAAAAAGTAATCTTTACTGTTATAAGAATAGAAACTTATTTTTAAAGCCACTCATGTCTTAATTATACATAAATGTCACTAAATACTGCATGAATAAAAAACATTAAATTATGCTGCTTTTAAAACAAAATTTAAAAATGTGTAAAATGACTCTCAAAATGAATCAATAAAAAGAAAACAAATTAGAAATTTAAAGTCTTTTCTTATTCTTAGTACCAATTCATTAAATGGCTGAAACTGGTGGTAAAAATAATACGATACATATAAAAATGCATTTATATAAGATTGGCCATCAATTCTTTTTTTATACATCTATCTGATTCAGAATTTAGTTAAAATATATTATTTTTCTCTGAAATCAAATATATATATATATATATATAATTTACAAGGTACATTGGCCCCAATATATGAGGGCTATTCAAAAAGTAAGGAACGTTCCCGTCTGACGTCGCTAGGCGCTCGCCGATCACTGATCAATGATTTTGGTATCTGCATGCTCGGCATACAGCCATCACAGGGGGAACATTTCCACGCTGCCCTTTTTTTTACATTCAAATTTAAAATGAGCGCTGCAATTGAAAATCCCGCCAGTTGTGCGGTGCAGTTTGCTTTTGCCGGCAAAAAACCTAAAACCTATGGAAATTTATTGGCAAGTGAGTGAAGTGTACGGAAACAACGTAATGAATGAAAGTTCAATCCAGAAATGGTGCATTCAGTTTTAAAAATGGCCGAACTAAGGTTCACTATGAAGAGAAAAGTGGACGCCCTAGCATTGTGACTGACGGACTGGTTGCTAAAGTTGATGAAAAGACTCGTGAAAACCGCCATTTCACAATAACAGAGCTTTCACTTAGTTTTCCACAAGTTTCACGCACTTTGTTGTTTGAAATTGTCACACAAAAGCTAGGCTACTGCAAATTTTGTGCAAGATGGGTGCCGAAATTGCTTACAGACCACCATAAAGGTCAGCGAATGGGGGCAGCTTTGACATTTCTGGAGGCCTATGACAGACATGGGTGAAACACGTGAATTGCGAGACAAAATTACAGTCCATGCAGTGGGGGCATGTTTGCAAACCTTGTCACCAAAGAAGATTATGGCGACTGTGTTTTGGGATAGGCAAGGTGTGCTTCTGATTGATTTTCTCGAACGAGGTGCCACAATAAACTCTGAGCGGTACTTTCAAATTTTGCACAACCTTAGGAGAGCAGTTCAAAACAAGTGCCGAGGAAAGTTGATGTCCAAAATTTTGTTTTTGCACGACAATGCCCGACCTTAAACGGCAAACCGCACTCAAGAACTCCTTAATTCATTCATGTGGGAGGTTTTCCCTCATCCGCCCTATAGTCCCGATCTTGCACCTAGTGGTTTTCACTTGTTCCAAGAATGAAGAACTGGCTAGCAACGCAGCGCTTTGACGACGACAAGAAGCTGCAGGTGTGCGTCACTGAGTGGCTGAGATCACAGGCGGCAGAATTCCATGAAAGGAATTTCAAAGCTTGTCCACTGCTATGATAAGTGCTTCAATTTGTTTGGTGACTATGTAGAAAAGTAGAATTTTAATCGTTCTTTCTGATGTATATAATATTTTTTTTTCTTGTACTTGGTTTCTTTTTAATTCCAAAATGTTCCTTACTTTCTGAATAGCCTACGTATTTGATTTGACCTTTTTATATAGTTGATTTGAAAATTTATATATTTGATTTATATTTATTGTATATTTGATTACCTTCAATATATTTGATTTGAAAATTTTCGATATGTACCTTGTAAATTTTCAGCAATAAACTAAATGCACAGTAATTTAAAAAATGATTTCTGATATTCAGTTATTTGTTCAGAGAGATTGTTTCAGAATCATGGAATAATTAAAAAGGGGGATTCATTGAAATAAAATTACATAAATTTAAAAAAACAGGTACCTTATTCATGCGATACTATTTCAATGGTTAATATACCATACTATTAAACTGAATAATTTAAATAATGCCACTTTCTATCGCATGTTAGATAAATCTAATGCTCTTAACAAAAACATAGTAAAATTCTTTTTTCCTATAAAAGTGATCACAGTCAGTGAAACATGAATTTGACGAATAAAATGTAAATGCAAAAGACTAGAAATTACAATCAACTATCTGTAACTTCTGAAGTTTTTGGCTGCGGTTTCATAGGAAGTTCTGGTGCACTATCAGATTCAGAATATTGTGACAGTTGAGGTGATGTAGTCCCTTCCTTCACAGGTAATGGAGGTGGAGGCTGCAAAACAATTTCTAATGAATAATCTGTGCTATAAAATACACAATGCTTCTACAAAGTTTTAAAGTAAATTTTCTTGTTTTTCTTTCAGCACACCTGCTAATTGACACCATTTATTACTAAGGTGTCTCCCAAAATACTGTCTGCCTATGGACAGAGTTTGTAAACTGGAGTTGATTGTTTATATTGATTAAACTGGAGTTGATTGTTTATATCTAGAGAACATCTGCTATCTAGAGAACATCTGAATATTGCACTGAATAGCAATATTCAGTGCTCAGCTTTTAAATATATACACACAAACACCTGCTGGTTAGGGAGAAGAGCCATGACCAATGACAATACATTGATTGATGTAATATTAATGTTGGCTAGGATCATACCTTTGGTCTTTGAATGGTTGTGGAGGTGAGCACTTTTCTATCTAACCTAAACAATAAATGAAGCCTAAATTTTGCCATATTTACATGTCATATTACTAGATTTAAACTGAGGATCTAAAATCCAGAAATTTCCGAAATTGGGAATCACTGAAGTCCCGACGATTCTGAATATCGAACTTTAGACCCTATTAAATTTGAATCCCTCATCACTTACTCATATCTGCTAACTTTTATGAATCCTTAGTAATTTTTATGATACTTGTTCTAATCTTGTGAATCTACACTCCAAATCCTTTTCTCTTTTTCTGTATTTTTTTAAACCCTAACAATAATCTCAATGTGGCGATTTCTTACCAAATCTGCATTTAAAGCCGGGTCTTTCAGCAGAAATTTGTGTTTTAATTTGTCCTTTTTATTATATCGAGAACAATTTCTTTTCTTTTTGCAATGTTGGCAATTTTTAGTATCAGTTTCTGTACAAAGTTTTGATTTGGATTTTTTCGAATTTCATGACTTTTTTAAAACCAAAATTCGTGTAATGATGTAGTTATGGTGTTATGAAAATTATCTTCTTAAGAAAAGAAATTACCATAAATTATTTTTAGTTCCTTCTGCAATGTTTAAAACATATTTACCCAACATTTTGATGATTTTTTGAATGCCTAGATTCCGGAATAAATTTGATTAGAAAATTCAAACATTTTTTATTTCTCACTTTATAAATCAATTGAGTTTTATTCAGATTCTATGCTTTCTTTCTATAGAATCTAAGGTTGCTTTCTTTGCTAAATTTAAAATTTTGTATTGGTAATTTTCTCTTCCAGTAAATGTGTTCCTTTTTGGAATATAGATTTTTCTGCTGCACATCCCCAAGTTTAGCATCTTATAAATATGGCAGATACCGTTTTATGGGATCACATTAGTTTTCAACTATTTGGATAACATTAAACAATGAGGAAAAAAGTCCTCAAAATATCAATGGAATATAACTAATTTAATATATATACAACTAGAAACATATAAACAATTTTATAGCATTTTAATTAGGGGGAAAATATCATTAATAGTATACTGAATGTAGTTATAATGCAAAAGTTTTATTTATGAACTGCTTGAAATGTTTCTGGAAATTACTTGACCGATGCTGTAACCTTAATTCTTAATACTTGGAGGACATTGCTCATTTCAGCATTTGTTATGAATATGGCAACTTCATCATGATCATCTTTGAAAAGTTTATCTTACGATCTGCTTTGATTAGCTTTAGAAAGCAACTGGCAGATAGCTTCTTTTGTCGTTAATGCCGCAACTTGAATTTTTTAATTAGTATGTTTTAAATCTCTCAAATTAGTTAGAGATGTTTTTCTTCCTCAATTTCATCATTTATTAAGAGACTGGCATGCTTAAAACAGTTCTTTATTGTCTTTTCTGAGACACATCCCAAGATATGCTTAACAAATTTACCACATCAAGAAGACTAGTTTTCCTTGCTGATTCTTTGCACATATATATGTAACCTTTATGCTGTAAAGGATATTAATTCTTATTTCACAGTTATAATATTCTTTCATATCCTTAATAACATTTTGAAAACACTAGTTTGATTTATGGCTTTGGTATTTGCTGATTAATATGCACTTCCAATATTCTTAAGAGAGGCCTTTTACATCATGGCCGCTGTGCACTTGCCAGTAAGAAGGCTATCATTCTTTGGTTGGTTATCCCATTTCAAAAGCAATTCTAAAAAATATTGATATCATCTGCTCTTTTGAGTTATACTTGAAATCCACTGGTAAATTCTTTACTCTTTCAAAGCACTGAGGATTTTTTCTTTCTTCTCCCATTTTCTTTTTTATCACATGGATTGACATTGCACAAAGTGAACATTACGCACTGACACAGCATTAAGTCTTATCTTTTGAACTTTTAGTTTTTGCAGAAGGTGCATTTCTTTCTTCATCACGAATACCCTTGTTAACAATGTTTTCTCTTATTTGCCATTGACTAAACTAACAATCTGTTGTTATAAAATCACCTTATTGTTAGCCCATTCACTTCCACAACTTTTTTTACAAACATTTTGAAATCAAACTTTCATTGCTTTCTCAATGTTGTGATCTTACCCACTATGTATCCATTTAATGTTTACATCACGATTTTGGTTTGATTTGCAAATTAATATCTTTACAGTTCTTTAAAATCTTCCATGATGAAGGGTTGATAAACATTTAACTCAAAAACAGTATTCCATTGACTCATTTCTGAGAGTTGGTCATAGCAGTTTAACAAGTCAACTTTATCCCTTAGATTAATGGTTTTCAAACTTTGTCAATACATGGGTCTTAGAACTATAACATTTTTTTTGGTAACTCTATCCTACCCTTAGAAAAATATATCTTAACAATAATATTTACAGTATGTTATAGGTACTTTATGTAAGGTCAGTTAAAGAAAATTAATGTAATTTACTCATCACTAGCATTAACACATGCTCTAGGTGTCATCTATCCTTGTTTTATATTTAGTGATGGATCTATAATTTATGTAATTAAATTTTGCTTACAAAATTCATTTTAAACCTTGATACACTTAATAATACAACTTACAATTTAGCATTACCAAAACCTCAAACTGTCCAGTTATTAAATATTTACTGTATTTCTTGGATTTACTTCGTGTGAAATAGAATGTGGCTTATGATGTGTACAATGCTCAGAATGTGATTATGTAGTCTTTGAAATAATGTAATATTATGAATCATTATATAAATTTCAGTGACCTAAAACAAGGATGAGAAATTAGCCTTCAAAACTTAAAAGAAATCACATTTGCACAAATTCTTTATATATATATAAGCTTGTTAGAATATGCTGAAAAAATGCATTATTTGCAAAGCTGATATCTACCTTGAATATCTTAACAAATTATTGCTGAATGGAAATTTAAATTATTGCATTAAATCTGCAAACTGGAATAATTTGTAATGGGATTACACATATAAAAACCCTGTATAAATTCTGTTGGTTAATTCTTGATTACTGTATTGCTCTTAACATAGACCTAACCATGAAAAATGCAACAGCAAGCTCATAAACAACACTGCAATGTTTTATTTTCTTATATTTTGATCACAGATTGTTAAATGTTAAAAAAAAAACTTAAGTAGTTTTTATTACGTTAAATGTTCCAACTTAAGTTAATAAGTTTTTATTGTTATTATTATTAACTTTTCATGAAGCCTTATACATCTACATTTCTCAAAGCATTGTCATTTGGTAAAACAGAAGGTCTTTAATTTATGTATTTTCTATATTTAATCAATATGTATTTCATTGGTAAAGATAATTTGACAGCAATAAATGCACCTCTAAACCATTTAAATCCTTATTTTATATAACAATAATATATGAAAATATAAATTAAAACATATAAAATTTAGATTATATCATTTAAATTATAATTCTTATAAATATTTGCAGCATTTTGAAAATTAATAAACTCTGTTTCTAACATCATATATTATCATATATTATGAGCAGAATCACTTTGTATAGAAGCATTTAGTTTTATAATAATAGAATTATTCCTTTAAATATTGGTCTTATATATGTAATTGCAATTATTTCAACTCATTTTATAATAAAATTATTTCTTTAAATATTGGTCTTAGACATGTGCTTTCAATCATTTAATGTTATATTATAATGCATTTTTTTTTCTTTAAATGATAACTGTAAACTTGTACTTAGGAAGTACTCACTGCACAAATTCCTCTGGAAAAACTATCAAGAAATTCACAAATGGTTGAATCAACATTTTTATAATCAAATTGGTTTCAAAACAGACAAACTCTCAAAAAGTCATTTAACACAACATATAACAAAGAATTCAGGTGTAACACACAGAATAAATTCAAACAGAAACATCTGATAAAAGTAAGCATTTCACACACAGATTTGGCAATAAGTCACCAAATTCGCACAATTTTTGGCGATTTAAAAAAAAAAAAAAAATTGCAAAATCCACAAAAATTGAACATTTGCAGGTAAAGTCAAAACAAAAAAAGTTTGGAGAAAAAATTATGAAAATTGTGTAAAAGCTGGCAGATATAAAAATAATATGTTTGATTTCTGATAGATTCCTAATTTCTTCAATGGATTTTTGACTATTTTTAAATTATGTTTCAGAAAAATAATGGTTAGCTTATGTTTTTTTCCCTACATCTCATGTTATAAACACAAAACAGTGTTTACAATTTATATTTTTAGTTTAATGCTTTGCTTTTTTAATTTTTGTAAATTAATGTGAAATTTCTCTCTAAGTTCTCCTTGTGTTTCTTACAAATGTTATTTTTAACTACATGAAATTTTTATATTTTAATTGCTGAATGTAACTAATAATGGTGAATGTAAAATAAATACACTTTTCATAACATAAATTTAAATTAATACTTTTAACCTAATTTACTTCTTACAATTACTAATACAGCTAGTGAAGTTTTTATATCTTAATTCCTAAATAACTTTTACAATTAATGTAAAACAATTTGTTGAAAACTATCCAAAAACTTACCTTATTCTTGGTACGTAAAGACAGGCTTAATGAATTCTTTCTGGAAATAGTATTAAATTGCATATCTTCTGAAATATTTGTATAATCAGCATAAGCCTGCTTTTGTGGTAAAGGAGGTGGTTTTTCTTCAGGTGCATCAATATCTGTCAATGAAACAGGAGACATGGCAGAAGGTGTTGATGGCAATGACAAAGAGTACAATGAGGAACTTGGAGCTTAAAAGAACAATGGTATAAAATGTAAGATACTGCATATAAAAAGGTAAACATTAAAAAAAATTAAAAAAGAGAGAAATATTTGAAATTACATCGACTCATCCGGGTGGGTGATGGAGTCCGACGTTGAAACTGGCCACTGGAGGGACGACTATGCCTTTTATCTGCTTCAGAGCGTAAAGGGCGATGTGGAGTTAACTATAAGAAGGGAGTAAGAAATAAGAATTGAGAAAGCAAAGTCGGTAGTGATATTTTTTGTATAATCTACACAAACATTCTGAAAGACTATAATATAGATAAATATACGAAAATAACTGACCTCAAAATAAAAATCTCAGACGGAGTGTGAACAGATTTTGAATTTTATGTACTCCTCCTTCTAACTTAGTGGCAGATACTAACTTACAGTGGCAGGGTGCCACCTACATTGTAAAACAAAATTAGTGTGAAGTTCCTGTTCCTTTCTAACTTTAAATTCCATAAAATAAAAAGAATTTATAATTTATGGAATTTAAAGATGTATAATACAGGTTACATACAAAGTGCCCATTAAAAATCCTTATGGCCTCTATTTTTGCAACTGTTGGTCATAGACACTTCAAAATATAAATATGTTTTAAATGAAGCAAATACAGATGGAGGACAAAATAATATGAACACCTATGAAATAATGGAAAATCCTTGTTAATAGGGGGTTGCATCCCCCTTTGACTGAAGTGCAGATTGAATGCGATGTGGGATAGAGGCATAAAGGTCATGAACAATATTTTAAAGGAATATTAAGCCATTCTTCCTGCAGAGCGATCTCTAATTCCAAAAGTCCGGATGGAGGTGGAAATCAGGAATGAAGTTTAGACACCAAATATGCCCATAAATGTTCAATAATATTCAAGTCCGGAGACAAAGGGGGCCCAGCGAGATGTTCAATTGCATCATCATGCTCTTCGAATCATTCTTGAATATAACCCTTTTTTAATATTCAGGTACAAATAAATATTTGCTGAATATAAGGACTTGGGGATCATATAGGAAATTGTTTCATAAATCTTATAACGTTGATTTTTAAAATTCCATTATGTAAGTACAGATGGAGGACAAAATAATGCAAACACCTATGAAAAAGTATGACGTATTTCACACCTGCAGTACAGCCGCGCCACCTGCAACAGAAGTCTGCCACCTAGTGAGCGTGAAGAGGAAGGTATCAGTCTGTCAACAGCAGTGACCTAAGTTGCATGATTCAATGGAACTGTCTGTGAGAAGTTGAAATGTCAGACCTGTCAGAGTTCCAAAGAGGAACGATAATTGAAGCGTGTTAAAGTGGAGCATCGGTTACAGAAACAACAAACCTTGTGGGGTGTTCAAGGAGTATGGTATCAGCCGTTATGACAGCATACACAAAAGAGAGTGAGACGACATCTTCAAAGCACAACAGTGGCCGAAAGTCAAAGTTGCCTGATAGGGATAGATGGCTCTTGAAGCGCATAGTATCCCAAAAGCACAAGCAATCGTTATCCAAGATAACATCCGAAATGAACAGTCATCTCCAGGACCCTATTTCAACAAAAACTGTCAAAAGGGAACTTCATGCTGCGAACATTTATGGCAGAGTGGTAATTTCGCTCTGCAAGAAGAATGGCTTAATATTCCTTTAAATATTGACAGCAACTAAGTTTTTCAAACGACGCCAGTGGTGCAGAGATCACAATGGCTGGCCTCCAACAGCAGTGGCAACAGGTAAAATGGTCAAATGAACCGTCATACCCTATTTCAGATGACCAGGCGCATTTATGTCTGGAGAATGCCCAAAGAAGCATTTCATCCTGACTGCCTCTTGCCGACTGTGAAGCATGGGGTGCAATATCTTGGCGCGGTCTTGGGCCACTTGTTATTCTGCATGGGAGGATCACATCTAATCACTATCTAAGCATTCTAGGCTTAGAGAGTCCATCCTTTTCTCCAGACTGTATTCCCTGGGGAGCTACAGCTTTTCCACGATGACAACGGCCCTATCCACACTGTTAGGTATATTCAAAAATGATTCGAAGAGCATGATGATGCAATTGAACATCTCGCTGGGCCCCCTTAGTCTACGGACTTGAATATTATTGAACATTTATGGGCATATTTGGTGTCTAAACTTCATTCCTGATTTCCACCTCCATCCGGACTTTTGGAATTAGAGACCGCTCTGCAGGAAGAATGGTTTAATATTCCTTTAAATATTATGGCCTTTATGCCTCTATCCCACATCACATTCAATCTGCACTTCAGTCAAAGGGTAACGCAACCCCCTATTAACAAGGATTTTCCATTATTTCACAGGTGTTCGTATTATTTATTATCACTGTATGATGAAATTTTATTGAATCATTTAATTTCAAAATTTACCATTTTTTTTAAAGGTTTTCCCTGAATGCCAAAAGGCTATCTAGATAAGAGTCAAAATGACCTTTCTGGCTAGCTTTTCTGAAACCTGAATGACTCTTACTTCACATCAAGTTTTTTTAACACAATATGTATGTTTTTTACATATTTTTCAGATATGACAGACTCTAAAATCAGAAAAAATGTAAAAATCTTAAGTTTTTGGAATACAGTACAAAGTCTGTAATCTGGACGTCCATAATCTGGAATGATCTATAATCCGGACCTCAAAGCTAAACTTTATGCGCATGCGTAAACACATAATGCATTTACGCATGCGCATTTAATGTATGACAGATGGTATAAGCTAGGCTAAAATTATCTAAGGCATTTCAGTTAATGTTGCAGATTGCGCTGTTCCTTAATCTTCTAATTGGATCCGGCTTATTATTTCTTGCAGACTGCTAAAACAATTTTATAAATGTAAGCTTTAACTTTCGATTATGTCAAATAGAATTTCCGATGCTGGAGCTTCTAAAGGATCTACAAAGCGAAAGTATGTTTCGATGTCCATCAAACAGAAAGTGGAATTGCTGAAAAAAATGGATAAAGGCCTATCTGTCTCAAAATTATGCGAGAAGTATGGCATTGGAAAGTCCACTATATATGACACAAGAAAAAGGAACTTTTTGAATTTTTTGTGAAGCATCTTAAAAAACTTACATTGAAAGAAATGTTTAATAAAGTAAACAAATAAATATTAAGCTTTTTTTTGTAAATTTTGATACCCTTTAGATCATAATTGTTCTTTATTTCATAAATTATGATTTCATATTTTTAATTGTATCATTTCTGCATGCCATCTTACCAGATTTAAATTGATGATCTATAATCCGGAAAAACCCCTAATCCGGAATCGCCGAAGTCCCGACGAGTCTGGATTACGGACTTTGTACTGTATAATGCATTTCAAAAATACAAACAAATCTTAAATTTTTAGAATAAAAGTGACAAATATATATGTTTTCTAAAATAAATGTGGCTAAAAAATTATACATTTTGAAGATTAATTTCTAATTCATATGAGTATTCTCCGTTAGACATATCTTTATTATTGAATATGTAATTTTCAATATTAATTTTCTTGATTGCATTGTCAGAAAGTTTTCCAAGACCTTTTTATGAAAATGCTTTTTTTTCTCCATCATCTATTTTTTTTTTTTTTTTCCAATACATAAATCTCTATATTCAGTTTCAGTTTTCTCAATGAGATTAGATACTATCTCCCAGGTTCAAAATCTTTCAATTTTACAGTTTTAGGATAATAATTGAGACTAATGAATTCTTCCATTTATTGGTAAACATTCCTTTTTTTAAAGGCTTTTATAAAATATTGGGTTGTAATGAAAGTTTCTTGCTAATGTAAATATCGTCTGCATAAATAGTTCACATTGGTGTGTTTAATCATATTTTGTAAAACAATTTTTGGCATCTGATAGAAAGAGACTTGTTTTAGAACACAGTTGAGAAATTTGTATAAAAATATCATTATCATCAAGTACAAGGTGTCCGAAATGGAACTATTATGGTACCAGATTAGAACCATCATTTGCTTCCAGTTCTGTTGCAAAAAGTCAGCTACAGAAAGTCACCAAATCATGTATACAGCTTTAGGTACTAATGTTGTATCATATGACACTGTGAAGGTTTGGTACCGAAAGTTCAAAAACAAGGACTATGACATTCAGAAAGCAGAAGGCTATGGCTGGCCTATTGATGTAGACGAGGCCCGTCAGCGAGAACTTGTGGAAGATGATCAGTATGCAACCACTCGAGAGCTTGCTAAGGAGTTAGACTTTAATGCTATGTCCATTAGTCGCACTATGCATCGCACAAATTTGATATACAAGTTCAATCGCTGGAAGCCCCATGAGCAGACTCAAGCAGATAAGGACTGCACTAATCTGCTCAAATATCAATGCAAGGACAAAATCCTCGACCAGATTGTCACCTGTGATGAAAAGTGGATCTACTTCAACAACACAGGCTGAAAAGGGAATTTATTTGCACCTGGTAAACCTATTGGTAGTGTCGCAAAGTGCAATTTGATTAACAAAAAGATCGTGTTTTGTATATTGTGGGATTGTCATGATATATTTATTATAAACAAAGAGTAACTTGAAAAAAATAAAAATTTCAACAGTAAGGTGCACAGCTAAATGCTAGTCAGTGTTGACACCGCTATTAAGAAAAAACGTCAAAGTGAGTTCTGGCATAAAAAGGTAATGTTCCATCAAGACAATGCAAGACCACATGTCTCTACATTCACCAGCTAGACTGTACGGACTCGAATGGGATCTTTCGCCACAACCACCAGATAGCCCCAACATTCCTTCGGACTTTTACCCTTTTTCACATCTGCAGCTAGAACTTGCTGGTGCTATCTTCCATTTTGCACAGGATATCCGAAATGAGGATGATCTGTTTTTAGACTTGCAGCCACCAAGTTTTTGGGCCGAAGGCTTTGAAAAACTATCAAAACGTTGGCAGAAAATCATAGATTTGAGTGGTGATTACCACCCATACTAAAAATGCTGCTTTCATGTTTTTTTCCCAACTTTATTAAGAACTTTTTTTTTTGAAAACTTTCATTATAACCAGATAATAATTTCACAAGCAATATAAATTCTTTTGAATAGCATATAAAATTTCAAACTCTTTCAGTTTAATAGCCTCATTTTCTTCCTTTCAGTTAATTCAATTATTGCTAGAAATTTTTCTGATAATTCTTTTTCAGATGTTTTAGAGAGTGAAGACAACACTTCTGAAATATATTTTTCATAGAAATCATTGCAAGGAGTAATTTTTTTACAGTTTGTAAAATTTAAAGCTCTAATATCATTTAATGATTCTTCCATTTATTTAGAGTTATTTTTTAGAAATCCAAAGGGATATCCCAAAGATATAGTTTTTCATAAAACTTTTCTTAGAGTTTCTTCTAATCTCTGATTTTAAAAAATATAAAACTTGAAATTTTTCCATAAATTCATCGGTTAGATCTTGATATCTATAAGTGCATTTCCAATCAGCTTTATCTTGATATTTTTCACTACATTTTTCTTTTCATTCATGATATCTAGAAACACATCTCCAATCAAACTTACCTAGAAAATTTTCAATAAATTCTTCAGTTAATTTCTGATATTTATCTGCCACTCATTTAGAACTATTTTTTAAAAACATTTTGATAATGACATAACGCTCTTGTATGAATTTCATATTTTAATGTAACAATTACATGTTTCTTAATTCCTTTAGAATTTAAAAATTATTTTGTCTTGAGTTTTATTAGCATACAATTCAATAAATATTTTATCACTGTTTTCATTTCACCTGATACTTTTATTTATATATATTTTCTTTATGTATCAAAATAATCAATCATAACTTTCATATCTTCATAAGTTTTAACATGATATATAAAACTTTTTGTAGCCATATAAAGTAATGAAATGTCTTTATATTTTTAGGTTTCATAACATTATAATGAAAGTAAATGCTTTGACAAATCTAAAATACACATTCCTAAATAAATCGGTTTATTTACTTCTGTTTTATTCATACAAGCAGCTGTTAGATTTTCACTAAATATTGTTCTACCTTTAAAATTTGGTTTAGCAATTAATTTTTTAACTTTATCATAACATAGAAGTACATAATTTTGTATCCATATTTTTTCTAACATTTTCAATAGATTTTCCATGTGATGCATTATTCATTAACTTATAAAATTCTTTTTCAAAATTATATGGACCTTTTTTCCTCATCTCAGTATTCAAATTTATATATTTTTTTAACCAAACTGATTGTTGGCACTATTGGGTTGTTCGGAAAGCAATTACGTTTTTTCCCAAAAGAGGGCTTAATTGTATTTTTTTCACAGCCAACATAACGCTTAAATCGCATAATAATTATATATTTTGACATCTGATATAGCAAGGCTTGTTTGTGAAAAAGTTCGATTGATTCTGCCCAGTAGTTTTTGGTTAATGTTCTTTCAAATATGGAAAGTAAAAAGCAGAATTTTTGGCATAGTTTATTTTTCTACTATTGAAAAGGTAAAAATGCTGTTCAGGCAAGAAAAAAAAATTATCCAATGTGTATGCATGTATACAATTAAGGAATCTGTTGGGGAAAAAACAAAATTACTTTCCAAACAACCCATATGTACTAATTCAGAAGTCAAACAACAAAAATCAGCGTTATATTCACAAAATTTTCACAGGACTAGTTTCGATGGTTTTACCGAACCATCATCTTCAGCTGCAAAACCGCAAACCTGCAGCTGAAGATGATGGTTTGGTAAAACCATTGAAACTAGTCCTGTGAAAATTTTGTGAATATAACGCTGATTTTTGTTGTTTGACTTCTGAATTAGTATTTATTCGGCGTGTTATTGTGTCTTAACCCATATGTACTTTTTAAAATTTTAATTCCATATCTAAATACTACGTTAAACTTTTACAATGGATTATATAATTTGTTTTATCATATAAAGTTGTTAACTTTTCTTGTTTAGAAACATCAGGAATTTTCTTTTCTGGTGCTAAAGGTAAATGTAAATGATAATCATGTATTAGTTTTGGATATTCTAAACCGACATCTAGCATATAATTTTCTGGATTTTTATTCATATTTTCTAATATACACTGGTCTTCTACCCATTTAAATGAAGTGTAAGGTAAATGTTAACTTAGAGCCCAATTATACAAATTATTAGCATCTAAATACATTAAATGGTTAGATTCTTTATTATCACCATAATCATTCATATGTTTATTATTTGCCTTTGCATATCTATTTACAACAACGTGATACTCTACCACTTGTTCCCTTTTCTATCATTAAAACCATATTAACATCAAATACCAAGCAGGATCTAATTTACATGTTTTCAAAGAAACCTCTCTAAATTTTTCAAAAATAAGCATTATTGAAAGCATTTTTGTAAAAGGAATATATGTCTACGACCAATGACTCCCTCTCCCCCCCAAAAGGGGGCTACATAGGAATTTTATTTTTATGGGCATACAGTAAGTAACTTGAATCTGAGTAATTCACAATAAAATTCCTGCAGAACATTTTTCAGCAGCTGAAGGCTATTGTTGCAGAATACCCTAATTACAGCAAGTGACAGAAAATTGACTATGAGCACTGCTAGGCTACAGAGCACTAGATGAAATGGATGCACCATGCAATATTAAATTTTATACAGTATATATAAATTATTTCTTACTTGTTCACTTAATTCAATCACAGGGCCATCAGGCTTCAAATTGACTGGAGAAACATCATACCACTGTGACTGAGAATGAGCTTCATTATTTTGTGATGCATAAGATGCACCGGAGCTCCTGCGCAGAGTGACTGTCGATCCCTCCCGACTCTTCCTTCCAGAGCTTTTGGAATTGGAATTCAAGTTGGGTTTGATAAAGATGGAGGTGCCACGAATGCTTGGGGAAATTTTTGATGACTGCGTAGACGAAATGCTTATACAGTGAAAAAGGAAAGATAAATAAATTTTTTCACCATTACAACACATTTTCATCATTTTTATAAATATAAATGCTTAATTTAAATATAAATGCTTTTATTTATTTTTATTTCAAAATTTTTTAGCTCCTAGCTTAGGCATTACTGCCCACCAGAGGATGCTGAGGAGACCTAGGGTGCATTACCTGTTCGAGGAGCAGTAAGGAGGAGGAGTTATTTGTTCGAGGAGTTAGTTGTGTATTGAAAAGCAAGTGGGCAAAAGAATATGCTTGACATATTTGGTAGCTTAAACACTTCTGAGAAAACATTTAAATATCATTTGATTGTACAAAAATAAATAACACCCATCTTTACAAGAAACACACTAAATCATATCAGTTGAATCTTTACACAAGTTGTTCCAAACTGCATGTAAGGTCATTTTACAGATGTAATATTTTCTATTATAATTTGAAATTATAGATTATCAATAAACATTTTAAAAACATGACCATAAGTGTGATATCAAGCACATACAAGTAGCATGTTCGTTCAACGCATATCTTTGCACCTGTAATAGGAATCCATATATAATTTGTCATGTTTAAAAATATTTTAGCAAGTAATTATTTGTTAACATTCTGATTCATTATTTCATCATGAATTTTAATTAACAATTTAGTGACACACAAAAATAATTAATCCTTACTATTTTTAAGCATTTTCAATTAGCATCCACAAATCACATTTAGAAAAAATATCTAATATATCATTATTGCAAGGGCAGAGGGTGCTGAACAAATTTGTAAAGGGTTGTATTTATCTTACATAGGTCTGCCATCTGCTGATATTATATCTTTTGCACTTCGTATAGGACTTTTCTACCAAGTTTCTATAAATATCTGTAGGCATTTTATGTCACTTCTCCTAAAGCATGGTTTATGTTTCAAAAGTTGTTTAGCCATTCTTGACGATATAGTGTAATAAGAGTATTAGCTAAAACTTAAGACAAAATTTTTTCTTTTAAACCTCACTGCATAGTGTGAGATATTAATACCGAGACATTAATACATGCTTAACAGGGTGATCCAGTTAAGCATGTATTAATGTCTCGGAGGGAGTTGCAAATAAGTTGAAAAAAAAAAAAATTGAAATCATATAGCACTGGAAGACTGGAAACATCATTTTCATAAATTAGTATGCAGAGAGTAATACAGATTTTTGAAGTCATGAGTGCAAGGTCCATTGTTACCGACATCTGGCAGGTCATTAAAAAAGAACAAACATTGAATAACCTTCTAATATAGTTGTGCTTCTGATATTTTGTGATTTGGCATTTGCTTCATTGGGTAATTTTCCTGGGAGAGAGTAGCATCAGGGGCTTGATTGTTGCTCTATACATTAAGTGCATGTAAGTCATTTCTCTTTTTGTAAATTTTGACTATGTATCAGATGTATGTATAGATTATATCAGCAGCCTTAGGGCTGAATAATGCCATTTACCTCATGAATATGGCTTTGTGAACCCTACATTGCCATAGAATTCCGATTTGTCTTTGTGCAACTTGTTGTTACTCAGAGTTGCTTAGTTGAATGGCCCCATATAAATCAGTAGAATTTTACTATGTATTAGTCCCTTTTTCTTTTTAACTACTTTAGCTTTACTTCCATGCAGCATTTCCTGAATGTAGTACCATTTTGGTAATAAATAAAGCATAAAACATTAATTAAAAAAAGCTTTTTATTCTAAACTATTTTTTTAAGAACCCTATTTCTTTTACTTATATCTGGTGTCTATTTATAATTTCTACACTACTATTACAAATTATAAGTTTTTAAAATCACATAGTGTAAATATTAGGTGAAAATATATGTGAGTATATCGATACAAAAGAATTCCAATAGTCTGCACACCTTGCAACCATGAGATAAGAGGACAACAATTTTTTGGATTATACAGTATGTCTTTGTAAGCTCTGTTTATGCCATTCTAACTTTTACAATTAATTTATATTATTTGCTCATAAGTAGCTACCAAAACATTAAGAATTACTTGGTTAAGATTTACAGCATATAAAACTATATTTTTTAAATACAATTCTATACAAAGAAAATAATGGAAGTATATGATGAAAATGTAATGAGGAGAAAAAGGAATATAAAAGAAGAATACTTAGAAGAAATAAAGAACTCTTTTGTATGAATATATCAAACTATTTTATACAAAAAAGGTACTTATGTATTATTGCAACCACCTTTATGGTTTTTTACAGAAGAAAAAGGTGATTCGGTGAATTTTTGAATAGGAACTTACAATGGATATGGTTACCTGAAAAACTGTTATGCACATGGCTGCCAGAGTTTGGCAACTTCTGAAAATTTGGCGATTTCTACTATGGTGGTTATTATGTAAGTACCAAAAAATTGGCCTATTTTAAGCATTTTCAATTTTCAATAAAATTGTTTTAGAGTAACTTTTATGCTTGTAAACAATTTTTTTAAATTTACTTATTAAAATTTACTCCTTAACTATGTTTGCAGACTTAGTACATGAAATACTTTTTCATTTGATAATGCATCTAATAGCACTAAGAAAAAATCATTTTGCAATTTTAGTTTTATAATCTGGTTTTACCAAAGTTCTGACCACACAAGATTATCAGAATTTTGTTGTATTCGAAGTTTTGCTGAACTAACAAATACTATTCAGAATTATTAAAGACTAACACTAGATCTTAGCCTGATATAGAATGTACAGAGTGAGTCCGATATATTGCTATAAGCTTGAAGTAAATGCAGTGTTATTAAATACCGCAGAGGAAAATGATAAAAAGTGTATTAAATTAAAATATTTCCTTTTCAAATAAGAGTCACATGCAGCAGTAATTCAGAGTTACAGTGTGAAAACTGTAGTCCAAAATGGTCATGTGGGAGTAGAGTGAAGCAACCATATACACATATTTCTGACTTGCACTCTATCTATATATATGTACATATATAGAAGACAGTAATTTAGTAGAAGAGAATTCAATTTACGTACGTCTTCGTTTATGATAAAAACTAGACTTTGTCTAAACAAATTTTGCTTATATTCATAAAATCATGCAAAAAATATTCTTTAAAAATCAGCTGAATTCTTAAATTATTAAAAATTTAATTTTTCGATTGTTCTAAAAAGTGTTGGGAGGCTAATTTGGAACAGAAACACACCAGCATAAAATTTAAAATAAGATTCCCCCCCCAAAAAAAATTAGTTTGAAATAGACTGTTTGCCTGACTTTGAATGTTCAAAGATTATCAATAATAACATTTCAGTACTAGAAAATAAAGTTATACAGACAGCCCATCTAACAAAAAGAAGAAAAGAAAAAAAAGAAGGGAAACTCAGAGAATCATCTTCTCTTTCCTCAAGGGAGGAGGGGAAAAAATGAAGGGGACTTCATCAATAGTGAACTTTATATTCTATAAGTAGCATCAAAATAATGATACAAGAATAATAAACAATGAATATGCAACTCACAAAATTGCCACAAAACAATTAGAAATGATTAATAAATGATATTTACATTGCTTCTGTTAATTTTTTTGGAACTAAAATTAATTTAAATTTCTTCCGACTTCATCATCAAATTTTATGCACCTATATAATCCATGATAGTTTTGTTTTTCTGAAGAAAAATCTCTGAAAAGTACTTAAAAATTATTAAAAATGGAAACATACCTAATATTTGACTGGACATTTTTTCTTGGCCTGTAAGAAATGAATCATAATAACTGATAAATAATCCAGAAAAACGGGGGTTAATTAAAAAAAAATTCACATTTAAAAACATGATTCATGATATACAGGTTGCAGTAACAGAACCGATGTGAATATAATTTGGAAAATTACAGGTAATATTTCCCTTAATACATGTTTTTTAGTAGTTATCAATAAGGCTTCAAATATTGCAAGTAACAAACAGATTGGATGATTATGAATAGTCTGAGGTGTGGGGAAGGAACGTGAAAACCTACACCATCTGCACCAGGATAACCAACAATAACACTATAAGCAAGTTGAAGTTGCCAGTAAAGACAATTCAGAGAATTAAGAAGCAGTCGGCAGATTTAGACATTCAAAGAATTATGGAGATGTGAAGGCTTGGGATGCCAGAAAGACACAAGATCAAGTTGAACACTGGGTGATGGGTAAAATTTCATTTCAAATGCATAACAGCTTTGAATAAAGTATGAGAAAGAAGCAGAATATGCAATAAAATATTCTTTTGATGAACACAGTCAAGCCCCACATGAAAGAAGTTGCTGCACAAAAACCATATGAACTCTAGCTGCGCATATGGACCAAGATAATTCAAAAGTGGCCAGAGGATAACTTTTTTGACCATGCTATTCCTGATACATAGGCTAAAAATTCAACTGAGTGCAGTCCTCTTGACTGTTATGAATGAGGTGCAGTTGGAAGGATTACTACTTAAAACAATAAAGGTGAGTTAAGGAAAAAGAACCTGCCAGGCATTTCAAGATCTATTTTCTAGAGAATGTGATTGATGCTGAAGATAATTCCATGGAATAAGTTCCAGCTATAAAGTGTGACTCTGCTCTTGTTTCCAGAATTTTTAATTAATGCTTAACTTAATCTTTTAGAGATTTTTTCCCCTTAATGTTATCTTCCACACGATTCTGCTCATGCATCCTTTATAAGAAAATTACCTGATAATCAAATAAACTCAACTTACGATTCTAAGGTGAAGTTTGATAAATCAGATGATCTTTCATCCTTAGAGCTTGATTTTGAGGAAACAGTTTTTATCCGTCTGACAGTTACAGGTATTCGATCTTGTAACTCAGGAGGAGGATCCTGTTAATGAAATTATTACAAAACAACAGTAGAATATATGTAATTTTAAGTTTATTTTATGAATAATAATAAAAAAATAATATTTGTATATTAGCCAGCATTTGCCAATAAATCACCAAATATGCTACATGATGCTGGTTCCTATGAGCATTTACCAATTCCAGAAGCTGTTTCGAATTCTTTTTGAAAAATACAATTTTTACTCCAAAACGGGTTATTAATCTTGAAATGGGATTTTATGTCAGTTCACTATAAACAGTGTATCACCAAATATTATCATCCTATATTATTTTTTAAGGAAATTAAATAATGATGAATCTGCATGTATGTATATATGTTATTTGCACTGTGAAAATACGACAGTGCCTAGAGCTATCAAATTTTGAATAATGTAATCCTCCACCCAAACATGTGCACCTGGAAGCCTAAATTTTGAATTTGTTTTATTACTTTTTATTTCATATTTTGTAAAATTTAAAAGAATTTTTGATAAACAAACTCAATGATTTGAAAGCAAGCAGTGGCAATATGGTTTGCAACAAAACATTTTAATCTCCAGAATGTCATCTGGAAAAATCACCATCTCCTATTGTCTGCTTTGATAGTTAAGTTTCCCTGACTTGGGTTTTAGACGAATCCAGAGAAATCATTCAGATGAGTACTGAATGATTTGGAGATGAAACATGATTCTGTGACATACATGTTTAGTGTTTTTCATATGATGAACTTTCTCACAGAATGAAGCACTATCAAATTTCATCAAAACTGCTTTAAAACAGACCACAAATTTTATTATAAGATGTAATAGAATACAATTTAATTTTTCAGAATTAAAAGTTAGTTAAAACAAAGTAATCTAGATTATTTTAATTTGTTTTACTTTCATGTTAACTGCATATGCTTTTGAATAAGAAATATTTTATGAACTCTCTAACCAATACAGCAATGAAAAAAACACATCTTTGGTAAAATACTTCTTAAAACATCCAAGCTTAAAAACTGAATGGGACAAAGATAAAATCATAACAAACCAAGGGAAACAAAAGCAGTCTTAAAACTAGAAAAGCTTTAGAAATTGCTACAAGACCATGCTACAGTACAGAACTTCTTTTCAATCTGCTACACATCTGAACAATGATCTACAAAAAACATAGCATCCCTATTTGAAATAATTCTGTCCGAAACAGTTTATGAAGCAGACAGATTGCTTGTAAATGCCCTTACCTTCATAACATTTAAACATGGTTTTAGTGCTTTAACCTATGTCAACTTCCTTTTTTACATAAAATTTCAGAGATTTTATACTGCACAGAGCTGTGAAGAAGGTACATGTGATAGCTTGCTTTTCACAGCTGAGAAAAAAGTAAAATTCACTCTATTATTGCCAAAACACTAAACAATGAGTATGCTCAAAGGTTAAAAGAATTAACAAAAGACTGATGTCAAAAGTATTTTTTATTCAGGAGGACCAAGCTTCATAACAGAAGAGCAGGCATTTTGAGATTAAAGAAATTTCGAGAGCCATAACTCGATTTTTCAAAAGTCACAATTCTTTACTTGCATCATTTTAAAAGTAGGGAAATGGGTTTTTAACTGAAAGAAAGTGTGAAGGAAATTACTAAGAACATTACATTTTTTGTTAATTAATGTGGTTACATATAAATAAGTAATTAGTTATTCTGCTATATATCCGGTAAAAGGTTTCTACAATATACAAATCTGTAGCTACTGCATGAAGCAACAGAATGCTTTTTTTTTATACACTAGTACTTTTTTTCCTTCATCCCCATCAAACTTATAGCTGTTGGCTGGTTTTAGCAAAAGCAAACTGAAAAGGAAAGAAGATGGAATGATTTTTTGTAGTACAGCAACAATGTAAACAATTTTTCATTTTCGAGAAAAATAAAGCACTAATTTTGAAAATTGATCTAGTTTTTTTTTTTTGGGGGGGGGGGCTCAAGTACATTCCTTAGCAAAAAATGCAATAAATGACATAAGACAGCATGCGTTGCAGAGAAAGATTTGTTTGTTCATTTAAATATAGCAAAGCATATGAAAGCTATATGCTTACGGAAAAGATACCTTCACAAAGGCCTTTCTATGGGAAACTGGCTCTTAAATATGCTTCTAAAAGAAAAATTGTTTTAAAACAATCTGCTAACTCAATATTTTGCATTAAAATTATTTTCTTCCACATCCAATTAAAATGAGGACCAACATAATGAGATCAAATCTAAATAATTGATTTAATTCTTTAGATATCAACTGAATTATCAGTTATATTTTGTGTCTTCTATTGATGGAACATCTGAATATTCAGAACATGCAAATCTTAAAAAAGGTTTGATTTTCCAAAACTCTTAGCTTAGCATTTTTTTTAAAAAATTATTAGACTCTTTCAAATTCTAGACTAATAATTTGTTGAACACTAATTCAAATCTCTGAAAAGATTAGTTTTATTGATGATCAGTAAAAGTGGTGTTTACTAATATTGACTGTTGCAATTTCAGTAGCATTTGAATCATCTCATGACAGCCCTGAGTGCCACACCGTTTCAGTATGGCAGCTAACAAAATCTGCCAAATCATTCTAGCAATTGCTGCACTATCTGAGAGGAAAAAATCTGAAAGGTTTCCGATTTTAATAATCTCCCAAAAGAATTTGTTATGGTTTCTTACGTTCTCACCCAGCTCACAGTCTATTAATCTGCTATTGCACTCATTGCTGAAAACCCACTTCTTTTTGCCTTTACTATTAAGCACTGTTTTCTTCACACTCACACCATATACAATTCAATATCAAAATTGCATAAATTTTAAAAGCAGCATATGCTTAGCATTTCCAATGCAGTGTAGAAAGTTTTTTTTTATCTTTTATTACTAGCATTTTATGTGTTAACTTTAATCATAAAATATCACGCTCTTCACTTACACCGCATAAAATTAAATTCAACAGCAAAACCACAAAAACAGCATATCTTTAGAATTTCCGACGGACAGTTTCATGCGCCTAAGATAAAAATTTTTTATTTCGTACAGCATTGCCTCTGCTCGCTTTAAAACTGTTGAATTTGTCAATCAAAAATTCATTAAAGTTTTATAAATATGAACTGATAGTAAAACAAATTTGAAATTAAAAACTGGACTTCCAGGTACACATGTTTGGGTGGAGGACTAAGTTATTTAAAATTTGATGGCTCTAGGTACCATCGTTTTTTCATAGTGCAAGGAAACATATATACATCCATGCAGATTCTTCAATATTTAATTTCTTTAAAAATAATATAGGGCAATAATATATGGTGGCAACAATTTGAAAAGTGAAAAGCCTTTTATAGTGAACTGATGTAAAATTTGATTTTGAGACTATTAGTCCGTTTGAGCTAAAAACTCACTATACAGCAACTTTGATAATTCTGGACATCTGCATATTCTTAATACAAATGTACTTTTAAAAAATGCATTCTTATATTTGCTTTTCACTTAGTAAATTTTTTTCCCTCTCCTTCTTATTTGATAAATTTGAGAGAACTGATAGTCAAAAAAATTAAAAAGGTCTTTTCATGATTAGGATTAAAATTTTTAGGAGCTTCAGGATTCAGCCTAACTTCAGTTTTTTTTCCAATGCAAGTTAAAAGCTACACTGATTCAAAAAATTTGAGATACCTTATCAGTACATAATACCAATGCGTGCAAGTTCATTAAAAAAAATATTGTACAAGGCAGCAACACTCCACAGTGGGGGGATGCAATCAGAACGAAATTTACACCTTTACTCTTTTCAGACTTCGTCATGAAAACTCTGATTAAGATAATTAAATAATATGGCAAATGTGCATATCATAAATGCAAATAGTTGCAAAAATTTTGCAGAAAAAGCCCGAGAATTCACTTAGGAAGGACATTTTGAAAGCTAAAGCTCATTAGTATGTGGAGAGATAAATCTGCTAATCAAATGTGAGTGAGAAAGTTTTATCTTGCCTACTTTAAAAGCTATGTATGAGTCTAGTAGACCTCAAATACTTCTCTAGAAAACTTGTCATTGTATGATTTATGTTTCAAAGTGCAAACATATTCTAAAATAAAACTACCATTCAGTGAAAGTGACATGCATTTAAGAGGTCAAAGAATATCATGAGCCACAGTTACTAGGCTCGACAAGTTTAACTATGTCTAGGCAGTTTGACTATGTCTATTCTATAGTGATCTCAACCTTGTTTTTTGAATTGGCAATTACCATCAGCATGTTTGACAGAAATAGCTTAACCTGATGACTAAATCTGCACATTTGGCAGCATACACATCTCCATTTATAGATTACTTTAATTTAGCTTATACACAAATTTTGAATTTTTGCAGGAAAATATTCTTGGGTATTATTCAGAAATATGTGATATATATCTTTCAGTGTTACAATGTTTGCTCTATAACGAGCATGATGTTTTGTTTTGACGTAGATGACAGCGTACATGTATGAAAGAATTAAATTCTGAAGCAGAAATATGTTATGTACCTGGATGGTGAAAGATATACTACTTTGCATTAATTACTATGAATGTAAAAAAGGAAGCTTTTGTATTTAAGGATAAACAAGGGATCTTTTGTATTTTGTATTTAAGTGTACAAATACAGAATCTGTTGAGTAGATAAATCAAGAGATTGACTAAGTGTATCGAAAAGCTATTTACTAAGAACTAAAATTAAAACAAATGTTATTAACTTTTCAATAAAATTGAAAGATATAAAAATAGAAGAAATATACGATAAACTATATTTTATTTTCTGTTGTCATTATGTAAGATTTTCTTTCTGCCTTTATTGGAACACATCTTTTTTAGCTAAACATATTTTTAAAAATGAGATAATTGATAATTTCCAGAAGGGGATCGAAATGTAAGCAAACACACAGAATACTGCACATTGATTGACAAAGAAAAATCGTTTGCAAGACTGCTATACAAAATGTTGTGCACAATGCTGATGGCTAGTTGCATGAATCGTCTGAAATTACGCTTTTCCAAATAAATGTTTTATGTTTGATGTGTTAAATAAATGCTTTGTTTTTCACTTCTCTTACTCTTTTTACCCATCAAAGTATGTAATAACTGTAGTCCAACAAATCTGAATACAGCCTTTAAATTTGATTAATAAAAGGCTGAGGAAATAAATTTGATTGCCTGAGAAAACCAAGTAAGCCAAGTGCTATAAAGAATGAAAAACAATACACGGTATATTTCTAAATATAAGCCAAGAAGTAAGATTTTGCTGTAAAAATGTACCTATTTATAAGCGAAATTTAAAATTGCCCCATAAATTTAGCTACATATACTGACTAAAGTGCAAATGATTTATTATCTAACTTACATTGATATATCTATCAGCAAACTGATGCTGAGTGCAAACTCACCTTGAATTTCCATTTGCAAAGGGGGAAAAAAATAAATAAAGTGAAAGAAATGAAGAATGAATGGGAACTTCTGATGTTTTTTCATGAGTAAAGTTCAATTCTTCCTTTATGCTATGTAGTGATTTTGCACTTGGATTTAAAAGAAATACATAGTTTTAAATGCTAAGCTGTCCCTTTTACTCAGCAATGCTATTGATAGAATTAAAGATGATATCACCTACAAAATGGGTGACAATGATAGATGGAGGATGATAACATTTTCCTAGAGTAATTTTATATAAAAACTGCATCAGAATCATCAAAATTTCTAAAGATTTCCAAGATAGGTACTAATATTAAGGAATTTGATTAATATAGATTGGAAGCAAATAAAATAGAAATAACTTACATAAGCTGACCCCTAAACATTGACAGTAAAAAATTCACTAACACTTCTCAACTTATATATATTAAAAAAAGAGTTATATTTACTTAAATGTTTTCAACATATTTTCTCCACAGTTACTTATGCAGCCAATTTATTGCCTAATTTTTGTGAAACACGCAAGAATTAGCAGACAATCCTGAAATTCCCCCCATAAACTTGTTCTTTATGAAAGGTGATTTTTAAAGTTACTGGAGCATAAAATAACATATGTCACTCAAAAATATAGCATTGGCTTTATACTTGCCATAGGGTTAAACCTAAATCGCACCACTTTTTGTTCTTTCTAAAAAAGTACACGTCTAAGGAAATTACATCATAAAAAGTTCTAATTTTTCTTTAATTAATTTGAAAGGTATGACTCACTTGTTTTCCGTATTTTTCTTCAATGCTAGAACGCAGCCTGTGAAATGCTTCCTCCATGTGCTGATGAAAAGGTTTCAGATTATCTGGAGCCTTTTCTCTATGTATAGCAATACCAGCTTCTAACAAAGGAACCTTCAAAACAGACAGAAATGACCATTTCATGTTTCATACTAACCTGAATAGAAAACTTGAGAAACCAAAATTTATTTCTAAAAGACTTAAACCCATATCAAAGGAAATTAAATGTGCAGCCGAGTCCATTTAAGAAGTTTTCCAAGGAATCCCAATATAAAAAAATTCTTAAGCCGAAAAATCTTTTTAAACAGAAACATTTTCTTAGCTTCAAAATTATAGTTATTGACACAAAAGCTTACTATAGTCTCTTACTTTAAAATAGGAAGTTCTAGGTTATTTTTCACCGGTGCTTTTGACTTGTAACCACAGGAATAACAGCACGAAGAAAAGGGTCAATTAGTCAAACCCTTCCCTGCATACTTCATTTCTTTTTGTAATATGTTTTGCTTCAACAAAAATCATGCAAATGAAGAACTGCACTCAAAAGGTGTGACTACATTCTTAAGTGACAGTGATGATGACACGAATTTATGATCAAGGGAAGGTGGGCTCTGAAGTGCCTATTTTAAAGTAGCTGACTATAGCAACATAATACACATATTTTTACTTTAAGATTCAAATAATTCATATTAAATTTGTCTTTAATTAAATTACTATTTTAAAGCTTAATTATCTTAATTTTAATTTCAATCAAATTACTTTACACAGATATATTTGATCTGGTAATGCAACTCTAGTCTAGTAACCCAAACACACATGAAGCATATTATCAATATGTCTGAGAATAATAAAAGAAAATACATTGAGAAATTTAAAATAACCATTTTATTTAAACAGAATTCAGAACCCAAAGGCACTTTCTTGTGCTACAACTTTTTCTACTCGTGGTGATGTAACTAAAATAGAACAGTCCAAATTAAATCAAACGTTGTACAGTAGTCTAGGACTACGCAATTAAATACTACTAGAAGTTGGCTCACCAACTCTATTAGACAGTCAGAATTAAAGCACTAGCAAAGAGAGAATGCAAAGCCGAATAATTACAATTATCAGAGCTGGCAGGTAACTGACAACACAGCACACACACAGGCTGTGTCTTAAAACCAAAAACGTCATTTTTAATACCTGCTACTCGTTTGTATGCTGGTGAGGAATACAGAAAGGAGAAGTTAAAGTAAAAACTGACACTTATAAATAACTGGTTAATTAACACAAGGTTCTCTACAACTTAATTAAAAGCAGTAAGTCCAATAGCTTAAAAACACCAAGGCTAATTAATATATCTTAATTTCTGTTATGGACAAAATATGTCATTTTCCCCATACTTTTCAATACTGAGAGAAATATGTAATTATTGAATTATATATTACACAGATGATCAAAATTATGAAAAGAAACACTTTTTCAAATTTCTCAAATGATATAAGGCAGAATTTAATGAAATTTGGTATGGATGCAAAGAAATAAAGCAGCAGTTTATACCATACAAAAATGAAAGTAACTACTGATGATCGTGAATAATAATCACAAGATTAAAAATTACCAAAACTGACTTTGCAAGATAATTCCGGGGGAGGGGGAACGGTTAATGTGGGTACAGTGATTTCTAACACACATGCAAGTCGTGTGATGTCTTCATACTAGTAAGACGATAAAGATAGTTGGTAAGTCCCTGTGGCAACTTCAATTATCACAGCTTCCACCAAACTAGTATTTAGTTCTCATATGGTTAGTGAATACGCATTCCAGATGGGTTCAATCTGGTTGCAGATCTATGAACAGAATACCTTCACTTTAACCCCTTACATGCAAAATACTAAACTCATAACTATACACACAGATATAAATACTATAAAGATGAAAAAAATTACAAATACGAAATTAAATATTGTTTGCTTTGGCTTTTCCTTGGTTTTAACACACACAACGCATCTTCTCCTACCTTTATTACCTTTTCTGTCAATCAGGGCTGTGGAATTTGAGTCATGGAGTCGGAATCGGGTAGATTTTTGGGTAAAAGGAGTCGCTAAAAAACATGTCGACTCTGACTCCAGTTTTTGTTGAACAGTTTGAATTTGAAATGAAATTAAAGCGAATTGAGAAAAACATTAATGACAAACTGAGTTAATATTTTTATTTATGGACTATATACATTAATAAATAGTTATTTTCTATTTTATTGGCATATTAGTAAATAAATATAAGGGAGCAGGATGGACGTGATATTTGCCATTATTGATTAAGCTGATTCATTTAGTTACTAATCTCATTGGTGAATTTAGGTAAAGCAGCAAGAACTCCCAAAATTGATGCCATTCTTAGGAAGCGAGCAGGAAAAGGAGCAACACAATGGAGAATACATATTTGATGATACAGTGGCTGTTAGGATTAATAACTTTTTCAGAAGATGCAGGGGCATAGCTAGAGGGGGGCATCTGTCCCCGGGTGCAGAATCCAAGGGGTGCCAAACTGATGTTACGACATTTTAGAATCAAATGCTTTCCATTCTTGGCAAACAGTAGGGCGCACGAAATCTTCAGTTGTCCCTGGGTGCTGAAAACCCTAGCTACGACTCTGAGAAGATGTAAATAACCCTAATATTTCTCTAAGAGAAAGACTGTGGAATGATCTTTCAGAACTGGAAACCCTTCGTTCAGCACCGTATATAGCCACAAAAAAACTACAAGCTGAAGAATTAACAGGAGACAAGAATGTTAGAAGATGTAGATAACCCTAATGTTTCACTAACAGAAAGACTGTGGATGATCTTGCAAAATTGGAAACTCTTCTTTCTATACTGTATATAGCCACCAAAAAGCTACAACCTGAAGAATTAACAAGAGGCAAGACTGGAAAAATGCGATGTTTGTTCTTTCTGAAATGGAGGGTTTATTGCAGAAGGAATCATTTATTCAATGAAGAAAAGAGAAACTAGTTTGCTAGATAATAAGATTGTGTTGGGTTCAATATATGTAGATCCAAATTGCCAAATTTTGTTGGATGACAAACAAATTAAAAAGGCACAGAAAGCCATCTACAAACATTCATTAAGAATAAAATTATTCTCAGAACAAGTGGAGTATTCAAATCAGGACAGTCAAATTGCAGATATTGCAACCGAGTCTCTATCATCCTCTTCCACTGATGAATTAGATTTTGAGAAATATTTGGATAATATTGAAAAGGCTAAGACAATGCGAATGAAAATAATAACCAAGAGCCTTTACAAATAAAAATGAAAAAATACAAACAAGATTTATACACGGCCTTTGAAGAAATAGATAAATATGATTGTTTAAGACACCTCTTTTAGAACTTATAAAAATCTATCCTGAAAATTTAAAGGAAGTAGCCCTAACAGTAACAGCTTTTCTTCTTGCTCAAGTCAGTGTGGAAAGACTCTTCATAGTTCTGAAATTTATCAAATCGGATCTATGGCCCTCTAACAAAAAAAAACTTGCCAAAGTTTTACTGTTTCTTAGAAATTACTAATGCCAGTTTTCCCATTTCATAATAAATGCTAATTAATATAAAAAATTTCCTATGCATCAATTTTTTTCTGTAGCATCTATTACTTCTTTTATATTAAAAAAATAAGCTGTACCTATGCGTATATGTTTACATATATATGAAGGAGTTGGAGTCGGTCATTTTCCCTACTGACTCCACAGCTCTGCTGTCAACGTAAATTTTCAGAAAATATCTTCCAGTAAGATGGAAGGGTGGAATGTTTGCTGATTTTGGACAACTTTTAAGTTTTAAGTACGGTTTTTAAGCCACGGCTGACAGAATGAAACTGAATATAACCCCAACACATGTCCTAAAACTTCTTCAAAAGACACCCAGAAACATTTCATCCTCAAATAATGTGTAATATCAGGTTTATATTAGAAAACTTTTTAGTGTCTGCCACGATGACCAGAAAGACCCCCACCCATTGGCGGGATATCCATTACTGATCACATAAATATATACATTAAATGTAAAGTAAATACACAATGCCTGGGTCATTATATATAATGATCATTCAAGGCATTATATATAATGACCTATTAAATCAAGTAAGAAAAACAAAAATGCTGTGCGAACGAGAAAGAAATGCGAACGAGTAATGCACATTATGTCTCGCGAAACCTGGTGGTCTTTCCCCTTCTGCAGTAAAGTTACTTTTTAATTAACCAAGAAAGCTTATGTTAAATTTCAAAATAAATAGAAAAAGGACAACTGATCTTGAGTTTTTCCATCACGGATGTTCAGCGAAATTACACCTGCCATAGTCAGCTGATGCACTTTCCTAACAAAAAAAGCAAATAACATAAATGAAAACAAGAAGCTGGATACACTTACCCACATTCTAATAATGGAAAAAAAGAGAGAGAGAGAAAGAAATTCCTAATGAAATAAACAAAAATGCCTGTGCACCTTTAATTCACAGGCACACTTATAAAGAGCCGTGATTCCCAGTTTGTTTATACCAATAAATCTATCAAAACCAGAAGCACAAAACAGCAACTAATGCCAGTACATGAAGGTCAAATGCCATATGAATCAACCCATGTGAAAACAGTTACCATTTAGCTCCATTTACTGGCTTTTAAAAATTCAAATAAATCGCTCCATTTTAAATTTATGTACACGTGACACTGGTAGGAGTAGAATCGTTGCGCAGCGTATACCGGACGCTGGGCTGGTAGGAGTTGAATCGTTGTGCGTATATGGGACACTGGTCCTGAAAGGGTTAAAGATATTTATCCACTAATTGAATAATCCTATGTAAAAGAATATATTTGCCTATAAATAAGAATTGAGAAGCTGATTGTGCCCCTGAAAAATCATACTTTAAGAGTTCTAAGATCATCTGTCTATATCCCTGAGATATCTGTCAAACATATGGAGTTGTGCAGCAATCTGATATGATGTCCACATAGATTATGACATCTTCAGCACCTTAGTGATCTGATGTTAAAAATGCAGTATTGTGTCTCACATTCTCTCAGAGTCTACGCAGAATCTAGGCTCGTCACTGAAGAAAACTTGTGTCCTTTGCAATTCAAATTCAGTCCATGGATGTGTTCTTGTCCCACATAAGATGCACTCTCTGGTATAAAAGAGTCAGACAGGCAAAAATAATGGTTCTGGCAAAGGACCCTTTCTCATGAAGTTTTATGAAAAAGCAACCCAAGAGTTCTAGTGTTTGTTGTGTTTCTATAACAGTCTCCTCTATCACTTGACTGAAAGTGATAATACAGTCAAAAGTTGCTAATCCAGACTCGTCGGGACTTCGGCGATTCCGGATTATAGATCATCAGTTTAAATCTGGTAAGATGGCATGCAGAAATTATAAAATTAAAAATATGAAACCGTAATTTATGAAATAAAGAACAATTATGATCTAAAGGGTATCAAAATTTACAAAAAAAAAAAAAAAAAAAAAAAAAAAAAAAAAAAACGCTTAATATTTATTTGTTTACTTTATTAAACATTTCTTTCAATGTAAGTTGTTTAAGTTGCTTCGTTTTTTATGTGATAATACATTCTCTTTAATTCTATAAACAGACATAATTTCTTGTTCAGTTACAAAGTTCCGCTGTTCAAGTCCTATAATTGCAGTGTCGAGACTAGTTTGTGAATTGAAATTTTTTCGTTTTCAATAACCTCTGTCACTTTCTTCACTATCGGAAGCGAATTATAATGAGGAGGAATTTGATTTAAATCATATCAAAGATGGAGTACATCGAGATGAAATACTACATTTAATAAGGAATTATAAGCCAAATAAAAACATCTGCCCTGAAGATAAGAATAGTGCTGACAGATCAACTTCCAATTCATTGCGCGGCGCTGCCGCGTTAAAGATAAACAAAGTTTAGATAAACAAAGGATATGCCTTTATTCATTTTTTGTAGCAATTCCACTTTTTGTTTAATGAACTTCAAAACATACTTTCGCTTTGTAGATGATTTACATATTAATAAATATATATCAGAAATTCTATTTGACATAATCGAAAATTCTAGCTTACTTTTATAAAATTGCTCTAACAGTGTGCAAAAAATAATAAGCCGGATCCAGTTCGAAGATTAAGGAACAATGCAATCTGCAACATTAACTGAAATAGATAATTAAATAATTTTAGCTTAGCTTTTACCGTCCGTTATACATTAAATGTGCACTCGTAAACGTATTTTGCGCACGCATACAAGCATATTCTCAGCCGTAAAGGCCTTACGCGCATGCGCAGAAAGTTTGAAGCTTTGAGGTCCAGATTATAGATCATTTTGGATTATGGGTGTCCGAATTAACGACTTTTGACTACCAATCTTCATTCAGCATCATGGCTTTTATGTTCTTGTCAGGCATTCTGGATATAGATGTGGCTCCCTGAAATTCTTTCAACTAACTCCAGATCACACTATACATCAAATTCAGCTCTCTTACAACTTGAACCTGAGACTGATCTCTCTCCAATCTACCAACTTTTCTCTACCTCATTCCATTTTGTAAACATTAGTTTAGATGTTGGTTATGTAAATGTTGGCTGGTGGCTACTCATTTTAAAGTAGTCCCTATGAATTTAAAAAAAGATTTTAACAAACACTATGATTATAACTGGTATGTACAAATGAAGTAAGAGTGGAACAAGTGATGTACCAGAAATACTGCATTATTTGAATAATTCGAGAAAATACACTTATTCTCTAAATTTTGAACATCAGGATGTTTAAGGACTCAGCTGCATTTTTTGTACTCTACTGTACTCATAACAAAATATTTTTAGTGTGAAAGGTTTACAAAGCTTTTTTACCCAAGTAATAAAAATGGAGCTTTTTATCAAATTAAAAAATGCATAAATTGCTGCATAATTAATTTCTACTGCTAAATACAGAGGACATCCACTATTAATAATATTACACACTATTAATAGATGAAAAATTACTCATTCAGACAGTTTATATTTTAAATCTGAGATATCTGGGGGCGGGGCATTAAGTTTGGGAACATAAATAAATACTCATCTAAGACGAAAAATTAGCAAACAATACCTGACACGCAATTAGATTTTTCAGTTTTTGTATTCCTTCAGCATCTTTCCGGGTATTATGTTTTGCAGCATAGTCTTCTGTAAAAAAGGCCTAAAAACGAAGAAACACAAAGGAGAATAACTGATTAAATTAGTTTCGTCTCTCTCAAGCACGAACAATTAATTTAACACACTTTGCACTTAAAACATAAAGTTGTCAATTTAGGTAAAGGTTGATGTTTATTTGGCCATATTTTGGCTTTGATGTGTTTTTGAACAATTAGACATTGTTACTATTTGGCCACTTAATGTGTTTGACGGGTTTTATTTTGCATATTGTGCTTTAGGTTTTCTAATTCATAATCAATCAACATTTGAAATACAAAAAAGGCTCAAATAAAACCACAGATGTGGGAAAAAAAAAAAAAAAAAGGAGAGAGTCCTTACCAAGTTTTCTGCCACCAAATTAACAATATTAAACTACTTTTCGCTAACCTGGCAATGTTCTGGATGTGTTTTTGAAGCCCTATCAGTGATTTTTTTCAAAGCTTACGGAAATGTTTACTTCCCCATAGAAAAAGGGATAAATATTGGCTACATTTAAGCTGTGTATCAATTAGTTTAGAGTCTGAGACTATTTTCTAGAGTGTGATTACATTCAGTAATTACTACTTTAGACTCTGCTCAGTGAATTATTTATTGATTTCTAATGCTACCCACATATTAATGAGAATTTGCATTAAAGTCTGTTTTTTTCCTAGGTCTATTTACAACTGTTATTCACTTCAATCAATTTTCAATTTCTTCCTGTCACCTAGTGCAGTTATTTAAAGATATCTTTATAAACTATAAGGTATTCTCCTGTCTTCCTAGCGTGCCTTCGTGGTATAGTGGTTCTGCACGCTGGGACTGTATTCCAGAGGTCCGTGGTTCAATTCCTGGTGAAGGCATACGCTAATTTTTCATCTCTCCGGCTTTTCCAAATAACGTAATATCTCTTCAAAACTCATCGGATGTATAGGAATAACTTCACTTTTGGCCTCAAGACTTGGAATCTTTTAGACTATAATAACAGCTATACACAAAGTTTACTAACTTGTCTATTATCCTCTTATGTTAAATCACCAGTAGCTAACAGTCCTCACCATGGTCATTTATAGGCCACTTGTCATGACAGCTCCGACTAAGTCATGTGTTATCACTGTGTTTCATGTGTTTTTTCTAAAAAATGCTTAAAAATTTTGATTTACCAAGGAACAAGAAACTTTTAAGTCTTATGATTTATGTTCATTTGGAAAAATTCTTGAGGCAAGCAAACGCTTCTGATGCTATATGAAAAGCAATTGCAGAAACAGGACAGACACAAACTGCACGGGAGAAGTAAACATGTTTGCTATGCAAGTTCTTAACTTTTTCTTATTTAAAACTTTGTGCCATTTAAATACCAAAGTCCGTAAAAATAAAGGAAAAAACCTATCAAACTTATAAGAAATCTAAAATATAAAATAATTACTTTTTCATAGTTAATAATTCCACCCATTACAGCTGCATCCACGACACCATTCAGCAGCATGCTCAGAGGATTGATTGGAAGCATCGGATCCCTCTTGTGCTGCATAATTAAGCTACAGATTTTCTTGTTGGTGCTCTCCATGGTTTCAATGGCATTTTCGAGAGGACTAATTTCGATTGACTGGGAATTGGTGACAGGAAACCAGTGAAGAATACCAGGCAATGGGTATGAAATGACAAGATTCGTCCTTTCCAGCCACATTGTTGCAAATTCGTTGTCGGAATCTTTCTCGCCGCGCCGTAACGGGCGAGAATATGTGAACTTCTGCACCTCATTGACCTTGTAGTACTTTATTATCTGGTCGTGGACACTCTTATTTCGAAACCGCTCTCGCTCGTGCATGATGGGATCGACTTTATTAATCTGAAGGTACTGCTTGCTAGATTCTGTAATATCTTCACCAGGTGGAGCTAGTTTTGTCATTAGTTGGGCTGCTGGATACTGATTTAGAAGTCTACTACTAAAATCACTCAAGCGTTCATACTCTTTTCCTCGATACACAAAAACTTTGTTCTGTAGAAAAGTTGGGAAACCACGGCCATAATATGCCACGCGAAAATATTCGGGCTCGGGGCGAACCTGTTTCATGATATTGTCATAAAATATTGCCATTCTTTTGAGCAATACACTCAACTGAATATAATCAAACACTTCATTTTCGTACTGAATGGCTAATTCTTTGCATAATGTAAGACCAGGCTCCCACAGTTTTCCTTTATCAAAATAGTCCAGTATGTCATAATACAAACATTCTTTAAGATCTCTGTGAGTCTCGCAGTTAGGATATTTGTCATTCTTTAACAACTGCGATAACGGTTCTTCACCCCACCTCAACAATTTTGCATGCAGTTTGAGAGTGAAAGCAGCTTCTACGTAATTCTCACATTCCAGATGAAGATCACAGAGTTTGTAGAGGTATCGGATGTACATTTCTTGCCTGTTGATTTCATGATAAAATTCCTGAAAATGCCAATGCACTGAATTGAAATATTTAATATGACAAAACATTCACATTTATCAAAATTGAAAAAACACACATCAAAACTGAAGGAAAATTTCATAGCAATATTGTACAAAGTTAACTAACAAGTGGTAGTATGATTAAATTTCAAATTAAAAATTCAACAACAAATTTCAACTTTTTATGAAAAGTTTTGATAATTTAATTCTTAAACAAGAAATGAACTGAAATAGTGTGAAATATTTGCTGAATTTTCTAAAGAAAATACTATTATCTCAAACTATAATAACACAACTGACAATGGAATATTTCGTAAAATAATCTAGGTGAGTAATACTTTTTATTAGTCACTGAAAAGGATGTTAACTAGAACTCAAATGCCAATGTAAATTCTTTTAGTGCTTTAATCTATTAAATAATATTATAATCTGCATATTATTATTAATTTATATATTATCAAATATATAAATTAATAATAATATGCAGATTATAAAAATCCCATTGATTTAAAAATAACCTCAATCTATACTAACAAAAGTGTCCATGGGATATTTGATAAAATAATTTAGTCAAGTAATACTTTTATTCTAATAAAATCACTGAGAGAAATATTACATCATATCCAAATGACATAAGAGATGATTTAAAATTTTTACACATTTTCAGAAATTAACTTATCAATTAATAACATGCAGATTATAAAAATGATATTAATTTTAAAATATATACGGTGTATTTATTTGAATACTCTATAAACAAATTTTTGGAACTTTTAAGGAAAGAATCTAACAAAATTTGGAGAATACATGCAATTTCCCTTTAGAAAATCCCTTATGAAGAACACCTTCCCTTAAGCAGACAGCCCTCCTGTGCTTTGCCACATGTGAGTTTTTTTAAGAATTAATTGATTTTAAAGTTCAATTAAAGTTTTACACTAAATAATATTATTTATTCCCATTTTTGTTTTACAAGAGTATGAATTTCATTCAATTAATATGCAGTCTTTTTCTTTGACTAAAAAATAAAAATTAAATTTTCATTCAAATATTCAAAAGTTTTTCTTTTGGTTTCAAAATTACATATTACATACAAGATATTAGCCTTTTGAGCAATTACTTTCTAGTCAAGTTTTTTTTTGTTTCACCAATGAAGCCAAAATGATAAACCTGTACGTACTTTGCCGTTTTGCTGGAATTTTGCACTTTTATTGTTACCTACTACTATTCCGCAGGCCTTACATTATTCAGTGGTACTGGAAGTTATACAGGTTTCATGACTTAGCAAGATCGGGTTGCTTAGCAATGTAATTTGGTTTATGCCACTTATTATGCCTTGCAAATGAATACTTCATTACTTTTAAAGTATTGTCATTACTAATGAGTGGAAAAGGAAAGGTTTGGTGTGACCTTTATAAATGGAGATTATATTTGTGAGTAAAATTAAAACTATTACTGTGGGGAGGAATCCATTTTAAAATTTTGGGCTATTTGAGCTATGATAAGATTTAGACTGGCAAAAATGCTGTTTAAGAATGTAAAATGCTATGTTATATACAAATGCTGTATACAAATACAATTATTCATTAGTGTGTCACACTGTGGTAAATTGTTTGTGGTCTTTCGAACACGTTCTATCGTAGGATCATAGTTTGCATGTTTAACAATGTGGTCATAAGCTAAAGACATAATTTTCCTGAAGACACCGGATTTGGGATTTTTCCAGATATTAGACCATCAATTTAAATCTGGTATGATGGCATGTATAAATTATTGAATTAAAAATATGAAATCGTAATTTATGAAATAAAGAGCAATTATGATCTAAAGGGTAATCAAAATTTACAAAAAAAAGCTTAAGATTTTTTGTTTACTTTATTAAACATTTCTTCCAATGTAAGTTGTTTAAATTGTTTCGTTTTTTGTGCTAATACTTTCTCTTTAATTTTATAAACAGAAATAATTTTTTGTTCAGTTACAAAGTTCAAGTTCTGTAATTGCTGTGTCGAGAATACCGACTAACTTGCAAATTGAAATTTTATCGCTTTCAATAACGTTCTCTGTTACTTTCTTCACTATCGGAAGCGTGCATGGGTAAATGCTTTACTGGCTTTAAGCGTATGTATGGCGGACACGCGCATCAAATGTGCATGTGTAAGTTTGTGGTTTTGAGGTCCGGATTATAGATCATTCCAGATAATGGATGTCCGGATTACGGACTTTGTACTGTACTTTCTATATTTTGTTTAAATTGGTATTAAAGACTCGCCAACATCCAGTATACTAAGACATTCAGATATGCATTACATGAATGGGACAATTCAAATGGGGTAAACTAACAAACTCGTAAAGCACATCATTATTTAAAGTAACATTACCCTCTGTGTTGCAATGCAGCTTTTCAAGAGTTCAGGAATCTGTTTCCTTCTCACTTCCAAAAAGATATTTGGTTTGGTGAATATCTACTGTTGAAATTTTGTGATGATGTTGGGGAACAATAGGTGCTACATTTGGACTGAAATATGTGTATGGAAGCATGTTCAACTTAGTTTCTTTATACGACAGCCATTGTTCTCCATATTGTCTGTGAAGTGTGGTCAAAATTTGGGAGTTTGAAACTCCTTCCCTACAATTATAAAAAATTTAATGATAGTTTTCTTTTCCAAAAACTGAAGTACATTTGCTTATGGAAACACGTCATTATATGGAAGTAACAAGATCAAGTTCCAATTTAACTGTAAAATGAGACAAACAGATTATCCAAGGTCACTTATTGTGTCACAGAAACCACATCATGAAAACTGCAACTGTTGGGCTACATTAGCCAAGCCTTGATACATAGTAATCTTTGTTCAATGCCTGGACACTTGCTCTGTTTATAATTGTTATTAGTGTAATCTGTCTGAAATTCAATTAAAAAATACATACTTGAGAGATTTGTTTGAAACGAAGAAACTAAGGTGAATTTCTGCACAAATACGATGTTTTGCTGCAAAATCTCTAAAGGAAACAAATACTTTTAATCTATTCTTAAAGCGATCATCAAATTTTCAGTAAAGTACAAAATTTCTACCAGTGCAGCAGAAACAAAAAATCCACTCACAAAGATTTAGTGACTGATTTTCAAAATTAGTACCTAATTAAAATGTAAAATATACACTGATGACTAATTCAGAAGTCAAACAACAAAAATCAGCGTTATATTTACAAAATTTGTCGCTTTCAATAACGTTCTCTGTTACTTTCTTCACTATCGGAAGCGTGCATGGGTAAACACTTTACTGGCTTTAAGCGTATTTTGTTGTTGTTTGACTTCTGAATTAGTATTTATTCGGCGTGTTATTGTGTCTTAAATACACTGATGAATCAAAAAACCATTCCCACATTTTTTCAATGAAATCGTCTGGATAATGCGGAGGGCACATGATTCAGTGGGAATGGTATTTAATTGCTGCTGGAGAAGGTAAGGAATCATTCTTGCACTTACTTTTGCAAGTGGCGGGAAAGGCTGCTGATCTAAGCGAATTTGATAGAGGGCAGATTGTAATGTGCCAAAGACTCGGAATGAGTATCTCTAAAGCTGCGCAACTAGTAGGTTGTTCACAATCTGCCACTGTTAGTATTTAAGCAAAGTGGATAAAAGATGTTGAAATCAGCAATAGACACCAAGGTATTAGATGTCCATGCATTTCCAAAGAAAAAGGACGTAGGAGACTGTCCTGCTTGGTACAGCAAAACTGATGTCAGACAGTACCTCAGACGACAGTCCAATAAACTGCAAGTGTTTTAGAACATATACTTCAGTGAACATTGTTAGATATGGGACTGCACAGCAGACATCTTGTGCCTCTGTTGACCAAGCATCATTGTCAACTACACCTACAGTGGGCCCAGGGACATCGAGACTGGACTATTGATAAGTAAAAGACAGTTGCCTGGTCAGATGAATCATGATTTCTCATTTACCACATTGCTGGTCGTGTCAGGTTATGCTTTCTTTCCAGGTGAACAATTGCTCCCCCCTCTGTACAGCAGGTCATACACAGGCTGGTGGTGGCAGTATTACGTTTTGAGGGATATTCTCATAGGTGGCTCTTAGACCCTTAGTTGTGGCAGAACAGCCTGCAGGCTATCTGAATTTAATTGCCAATCAGATGCACCCTTACACGACGTCTGCCTTCCTGCCAATGCCCCATGTCACAAGGCTCAAATTGGAGGGGTTTGAAAGAAGGAGCATAAGGAAGAATTCAAATTAATGTTCTGGCCACCAAACTCGCTGGATTTTAACCTGATAGAGCACATTTGGGATGTCATGGAATGGCAACTCAAAAGCTAAAATACTACCCTGTTGAACTATCTTGACTTTGTGTGACCACTGCTTAAATATTTGATACCATCTACCAAGAACTTGCATATCAATGCCAAGATGAATTGCAGCTGTTTTACAGGCCAAAGGTTGCGCAACACATTTTTGAGTAGATGGACATAATGTTTTGGCTCTTCAGTGTTGTTGTTATATGTTGTACAAATATATGTTGCATGTACAAATGCAATAAATAATTCTTTGCAGTTATAAGACATTCTTTTCCCCTGAAAAAATTCATTAAACTGTCCTAAAGGGATTGTGCTAGTATGCAAGTAGAAAAAAAATGATATATTTAACAATTAAGAATTCATTATTTAAGTCTTTGAATGAAAAGCATATTAGACTAGCTTCTGAAGTACTATGTTAACAAGCATTTATCACTTGCATTTAGAAACACACTATGAAACCTTTCATGGCCATTACTTCTAAAATAACCAATATTTCTAAGAACATAAAATAAACATTAGCACACCCTTTTTAAGTTGACCATTGAACAGCAAAATCATCAGGATGTGAATCATCAAGAGCTGTGGGTAGTCTTAAGCAGATTTCCCTGTACCATTAAAATTACAAAACTTATTTATATGCTTAACTGTTTGAAGCCTCTATTGTTAGCATTATACAGTAAAGTAAAAACTTTAAAAAATATAGAAACGGACAAACAGTTTCATTCAATAATAATTAAAAAAATAAACATTACTCACATTACACATCAAAACTACATTTAAAATCTGAAACAACGTGCAACTGCAACTAAAAGGACAATTTTTCGCTTAAAGGATTAAAATTAATTATTACCACATGCTTGTTTATTTAAACGTAATGTATAAATGACCATTATACGACTACACACACACACACATGCACCAAAATACAAACAAATAAACTGCATTATTTGGTGCTGAAATGAAAGAAACATAGTCATGCCATTAGGTTATTTTTCAATAGATTTCTATAATGATTATGGCAGTAAATTTATTGAGGTGCTAATTTAAACAACTATTTTTGCGAATCTTATACTTTCCAAAATTTAGTGAATATCGGGTTTATCAGCAAATGTTTATTAAATTTATGAAGTTATAATTGTTAGAGCTTAAAATTTACTCAAAAATATATTATAAAAAATCATATTCCAGAGTATAAACCAGAAGACTGAACTATTGAATCCCTGAAATTCTGGCATACACGAAAAGAACAGTTACTTCCCAAAGTTGCTTTCTGCTGCCTGCTAATGTTGACAAAAAATTTTGGCTCCCTGCATTTTTAACAAGCTACTTTATAAAAGAAATCAGAATACATTATATAAAAATACTGTCCAATTAAATGGTAATCCTGACCTAAATTAATGATGTTGAATAAATTTTCAGAACTTCAATGAATGTACATATGTAAATTTCAATAAAAAATATATAATACAGTTTTTATTTAAATACATAAATTTAAACATATTATTTGTGTTATGGTGGCTTTATATATATATATATATATATATATATATATATATATATATACACACACACACACACAAACACATCCATTTATTCTCAAATGTTAACTTAAAGAGAATAAGAACAAATTAACCTTCCAAAAATTGATTTTTCAATTTTTATTTTAAAAAATAAAATGAACATTATTGATTCCAAAATTAGATAATGCATTTAGATTTGAAGTACCAGCGTTAATAAATTGAAATAAAAGATGCAAATTCAAACAGACATGCCCCTTTTTTTAAAGAAACAGTTTTTAAGAAAGTCTTTTAAATATTTTTTAACTGAGATGTATAAGTATTTTTTATAATTATTATTCTCTATTTATATGCCGACAGTGTTACAGATATGCATTATACTTAAAATTACTTCTGTTTACTCAGAATTACTTCTGTTAGCAACAAAAATATTATTATCAATTTATTACTAATTTAGGCATACCCATGGACAGATCAAAGCTTTAAAACAAAGATTTTGCTGTAAAATGATGAAAAATTGAAGAAAAGAATATAGTTATATGTTTTAAAGAAGTTATATTTTCAAAGATTTATGCAGATTTTGAAAAATTGACAAAACTTATTCTTTAAAGGTAAAACAATAATTTAAAAATCAGTAAGGAACCAAAAATGCTTAAAAGACAACATAAAAGAAATGGAATTTACACAGCCATCACTTTTCTCAAAACGAGTTAACCCATTTAAATTCCCCTCCAAGAAAAAATTAATTATTGAGACCCTGATTTTGTTTAAAATATGTTATATTTTTATAAGAATTCAAAATTTCTTGAATTAAAAATTTAGAAATTTTTTTGACCTCTACATGTTAACCCTTTGCGACACACATATTTAAAATATATTTTAATCTTTAAAAAAATGCCTTAGAATAAGTCAGATGGACTTACTTACGTGCCTTTAAGGCTTGAAAAAAAAATTCTGCACTTTTATTTTTTACGGGGGAAGGTGGGATACCGTTTGTCCTACCATGCAACTAGCACATGTATTATAGCATATTGGTGTAGCAGGGAAAAAAAAATCATATGTGGAATGAATAAACAAAATAAAGCGTGCATTCTAAAATATTCATAATAAACACACTAAAATGCATTTTGTACTTATTGCATATATGCATGACTTGTAAAATTTTGCATATATATATTTAATATTTTTAAATTTTAGGAACAAAAGAAAATATTTTCTTGAATATTATTTTAAGATTAAAATTTGATACTTGTACATATGATACTAAATAAAATATTAAAATTGGCACTTGATTCAAAAACATTTATATATGATTAAAATTGAAAAAAAGTCATTTTTCATGAAACTTTGAAAAACATGTTGTTTCATTCTTTTGTAAGCATGGAGGCACTTCACATGTTTCACACATCCAAAATGTTCGTCGTTCTTCTTTCGATGTGCTGCAATATGCACATCTCCTCCTGCTTGTTCTCTTTGGCGTATGAATTACATTTTTTAGTCTCTTTTCTGGTTGTACGAACGGGTTTTTAGTTTTTATTTTAACTGGGGATTTCAGTTTACTTTTCAGCTCTTTCTTGCCTGCAAGTGCCATTAGACCTTCTGTAAATGAGAGAAGAAAATCTTTCATTGTTTTTACACCATGATCGGGTTCGCGAACAAACTTTACTATACTCGCATCTAAAAAGTAAAAAAAAAAAAAAAAAAATCATGTGCCACCATTTTTTGCTTTTGCGGTCTATTTCATATAGTCCTTTCAGTTGATCAATCTGTCGACATATCCCATATTTTTATTGTATGAAATAATGCTGTTTGGGCACAGTACTTTTTTTGTCTTTCCATCTCGTTCTTTTCTATTAATTTCTTTTATTTCAGTTGCCTTTTCCAAGCAAGACAGGATAGAAACGGATCTTTTATCCTTCCATTTTATGCAATAAATTGAATCATTGCTAACTGAAAAGCCTATATATTCTCTTGACATACATTTGTCTTTTAAATTTTTGGGTAGATACTTCCGATTCATATTTACAGTGCCACATGCATAGATGGGTCTGTGTCTTTAAAAAGCGAAACAAATTATAACTACTTCCCTTTCTTCTTCAGCAATAAATTCAACCTCAGTTATTCTCTCCTGGATTTCAATTTCATCTGAATCAGAACTGACATCTGAAGCATTTGAGTCGCAATCGGATGGCAGTTCAGCAAAAAGATCCAAAGCTTCCTGAGTTGTTAATTTTTTTCTAGACATTTTAGCACATCAGAGCATACAACGGATGTAAAAGCGCGCACAATCAGGAAAAAAAGTAGATGCAAAAAAGAAAAGGAAAATAATCGTGAGTGCTGCCCTCTATTGAGCGGAAATTCAAGTGTGTGGTGAGACAAATTTTAACCCACTTATTTCAACTGCAAAATTAATGTTATAAAATATTGAATCCAATTAAAATTTTTGAAAATAAAATACCTTTGAATATTAAAAAGAATCACACATATCATAAATTGTATACCAAAATTTTTAAAATATTGAAAAATGCGAGATACATGGATATCACTCTTGTGATCCTATTTTGAATATTTTTTGCTTATAAACTTAAGCCCTGGTATAGTAGTAACATCTACTGAGAAAAATAATAACTAAAATAGATTATTTTTAAAAGATTAGAAAATTTCTAACGGAAACTGCTAACTGAGAAAATAAATATTAATTAGGTGGGACATATATTGACCCACCATGCCGCAAAGGGTTAAATAGTTTCAATTAAATTTCTGAACAAACATATCTGCAAATGTGAATGCAAATTTGAAGTGATCATGTATCTGAAATTTGTTGTTAAGGGCGTATTAAGTTTTACTTTTGAAAACTATAATAACTATGGATAATTAAATTTTTACTTTAACATAATAATATGTAGTTTTTATAAATAAAATATTTTGATTATGTAGTGAGTTTTACTAAAATAATAGTTATTAATAAGGGAAATTTTCCTGTTTTCTGCTCTTGAAAATGTCTCAATATAAACACTCGATCATGATATGTTTCGAAAATTATTAGTAAAAATTCTAGGCTTCAAAAGTTTCATTAGTTTTCATTACTTAGTGCAAGGGTGTCCCGTGAATTTTGCCCTTTTTTGCTTCAATAAAATTAGTGCCCTCATATTAGTCGACAGCATTTAAATGACTTACACATAATTTTTAAATAGAATAATGAAGGTGATGATTTAAAAAAAAATTTCAGAGATTTACTTTTGATATATTGAAAAAGTATTCACTCAAACAAGACATTACAAACAAAAATTCGGCAAAATTATAGCTAAACACAGTTTCGTACATGCAATTTTTAAAAGCTCAACTCGCTGTTCACACATGCTAAAATATAAAATAAATGTACATGCATATTACCAGCAGATTAACCGTGCAGCTCATGCGATTTTCTTTGTTTTCATCAGTGACTATAGTTCTATACTCCAACAGCCTTTTCATCAATCTTACAACTGTTCTAACAAACAACATGCCTTTCTCATGCATAGTTTGGTGATTTTCACAAAGACCTCCAACTCTATAACAATAATAAATTATGCACAAAAAAATTACTTCATTTTATAAAATTAGACAGTTATGAATGCTAGAAAAATTTCTGTTACCATTAACACAGAAACACTTTAAGTTAACATTTTTAACACAATAATTTATTTGCATCAACTCAATTATAAAAATCTATTAATACCTGCCAGTATCTGCCAATATGTCACCAAAGATACCAACCCTAACCCTGATTCTTAATTCCTCCTGTGAGGGCATTGCAGTTCTTGACGCAGTTTTGCATCCTTCTAGAGAATTTGTGCTGCCCACAAGACTAATGCCAGTAATGAAAGTACCACAAAGGAATGTTTTTTCTCATTTCACGGGGAGAAAAGTTTGACTTACTTGATGATCCACATTCAAGAAAAATCACATTTTATTGATGATCACTTGATTCATGAGAATTGCCATCAAATAGCGCAATAAGTTTTATGGCACAATTTATGACATGACCTCAACCAAATGAGCTATTTGTATCTGACACAGGATGCATTATTTATAACAAAATGTTATGAAATTATGAACCAACTTAATAATGTAAATCCTATGTTCCTGTTAAGAGTACAGCTAAATATTAGGAAATCAGATTTTATTAGAATTAAATTTTTGTATAGAAATTAAAGAATTAATCCCTTTTTACTGAAGTTTCAGTCAAATTAATACACTCTGCTTTTCAAAATGATTTCTATTGCCAAACTAAAGGAATGATAACAGAAAATGGTTTTTAATGCACTTTTGTAAAGTAAATGTTATTTGAGGTAAAACACTGTCTGATATTAAAATGTTAATATTATTTATATATTTTAATCTTATCAATAATCTAAAAACAAACAAAAAACTACCTGTAGTTCCTTAGCTGTAAGGCATCAATAATGGATTATAGCAATGAATTTCAATAACTATCATTGAACTCAAATGAGGAAGAAAAAATTGAAGAACCAATAAATCACATACTGCAGGGAAAGCCCGACTAGTTACCATTCAGTACACAAGAAAGCTCAAGTAACCACAAATTTAAAATTTTAGACACCCATAAAAATTAAGCAAATAACAGACTTGTAAAGCCACTATTCAAAAACAGGTAAGTTTGATATCATAACACAATTATAAGAGCTTTGCCTTGGTTTTATGTAAACGCCATTATTCTCAAATAAGCCAGTTAAGTGCTTATAAAGAAACATATAATTTAACTGCTATTTATTTATTTTTTCCCTTGCATTTTGAAAACATGATTAATATCTGGGACCTGCCTTCAGTGGAATGAATGGTATGCAGTTTCTAATGTTGTGAGATCCTGGCATTTAGAAAAGTATGTGTATATAGGTATGACACATGGATTTATTAGAAAATGAATAAAGAAGGATGATGCAATGTGAAAAATGATTTAAGCTTCTTTTATATGTTGATTATATAACTAAATAAAGAATAATCTGTTACTTTAAACTTCTGTCTTAGTGCAAGTTTGGTGACATCTCCAATAGGTTTGATGGTCAATGGAATTTCATAATCAGATAAGATGTTTTATTTTCGCATGTTTATGGCCTACAAAATATATCACCTTTTATGCCTAATTTCCACATTTCCCCTGAAAATCTGACAAAATTTTATATAGGTTTTGATATATAAGTTAATAAAAAATAAGACAAATGTTCTTATAACTTTAAATTAGAAATTTCTTCCATTAATTTGGCTTTTTAGCAATGAATTGCATTTTTGATATGATCAACTATTTGAAATTTTCTCACATCCAGCATTTTTCGAGCTTTTCCTATAATTGTGCCATAAATAATAAAAATTAAAAATAGAATAATAATGCAAATATACACAGGTTATAAATGGAAAACTGTCAATTACATTTCCAAGAAGAAATCTTTATATTCTTCATCACCTCTTCCTCCTTCAATCAACATATCTAATTTTGTTATCATTTCATGTTCAAACTGAAAAGATTAAAACAAAATAATTTAACAAAATGCATAGAGAAAAACAAGCAATAGAATGTGCATGGCAAAAGTATATAAGAAAATTTGTGTGATAGAATAAATAACAGAATGGTATGGAAAAACATATAACAGAATGTTTATGGCAGAATACATTTTAATAAAACATTAATTGGTTATTACAATGATAAAATTTATATCCTTACATCTGCTACTTCAAGAAAGTACTATAAGAAGATAAATACAGGGTTGCAATGCAAACAGAAGAATAAAATTCCCTGACCTTTCCAAGTGTGTTTTAAGAGAATTACAGTCTATTTGCGCAGTGTGCTGTGCTGAGAAGTAAATTAATTATGCTACCACTAAAAAACAGAAAATTTTGCAAATCACACACATATATATATACAGGGCTGTGGAGTCAGTAGAAAAAATGACCGACTTCGACTCCTGGAATTCTGATGACTCTGATTCGAATCCCTCATATATATACACATGGGTTACAGCTTATGTTTTTAATATAAAAAAAGTAATAGATGCTACAGGAAAAAAAAAATTGATGACATAGCAAATTATTTATATTAATTAGCATTTATTATGAAATGGAAAAACTGGCATTAGTTATTTCTAAGAAACAGTATAGCTTCAGCAAAATTTTCTTTGTTGGAGGGCCATAGATCCGATTTGATAAACTTCAGAGCTGAGAAGAGTCTTTCCACACTAACTCGAGTAGAAGGAAGAGCTGTTACTGTTAGGGATACTTCTTTTAACTTTTCAGAATAGATTTTTATAAGTTCTAAAAAAGGTGTCTTGCAAGCGCAAGCATATTTCTCTATTTCTTCAAAGCCCGTATATAAATCCTTCTTGTATTTTTCCATTTTTATATCTACAGGCTCTTGTTTTTTTTTTTTAAATTTTTATTCACTTTGTCTTAGCCTTTTCAATATTATCCAAAAATATTTCTCAAAATCTAATTCATCAATAGAAAAGGATGATAGAGCTCACTTGCAATATCTGCAGTTTGACTGTTCTGATTCGAATTCTCCAATTGTTCTGAGAATAATTTCATTCTTAATGAAAGTTCATAGATGGCTTTCTTTGCCCTTTTAATTTGTTCATCATCCAAGAAACTTCGGTGTTTCGGATCTCCATATGTTGAACCCAGCAAGATCTCATTGTCTAGCAAAGTAGTTTCTCTTTTCTTCATTGAAGAAATTATTCCTTCTGAAATAAACCCTCCATTTCAGAAAGAAGAAACATCCCATTCTCACCTCCTGTCAATTCTTCAGATTGCAGCTTTTTTGTGGCTATATAAGGTATAGAAAGAAGAGTTTCCAATTCTGCAAGATCATTCAACAGTCTTCCTGTTAGTGAAACATTAGGGTTATCTACATCTTCTAAAAAGTTCTTAATTTAAAAAAAAAAACCCTTATTATCATCAAATATGTACTTCCTTATTGCATTGCTTTATCAATAATTGCTCCTTTTCCTGCCCGCTTCCTAAGAATGGCATCAATTTTAGGAGTTCTTGCTGTTATTGCTGGTTATTTACCAATGAGACTTGTAACTAAATGAATCTGTTTAATCACTAATAGCAAATATCACATCCTCCCTTATATTATTTATTAATAGGTAAATAAAATAGAAAATAACTCTTGATTAATGTATACAGTCCATAAATAAAAAAATAACTCAGCTTGTCATTAATTTTTTTCCAATTCATTTTAATTTCATTTCAAATTCAAACTGTCCATGGAGTCGATTTGACCTGTTTTTAGCGACTCCAGCTCTGACTCCTTTTACCCCAGAATCTGCCTGACTCCGATTCCGACTCCCTGACTCCACAGCCTTGTATATGTATTTAAAATTTTGCAAATCACATATATATATGCAAGATAAAAAATATAAAAGCAAACTTCTAATTTAATTGGCTATAACCTCTTTTATTTTTAATTAATTTGGAGACTTCCTCTCGCTATCTTAAAAATAGCACTAACTGTGTCATTCAAATTAATCATGTAATGATGTAAATAAGCTTTGCCTTTTATAAAAGACAATCTGATTGGAACTGTGAAAATTGCTCTATGCCAGCTGCCTGAATGATGCTCACATGATACATGCCAGCTGCCTGCATGATGCTCACATGAATTTTTTTTATCTTGCATATATATATAATTGGCCAAGAAAGTGATCACTTCCAATGTTGGCGTAAGATCGCCTTTTTTCGGGATTGCCATATAAAATTCTGACTTTTCCAGATTCTGACTAAAATATTTAAACTCCCTGACATTTTCTGATTTTCTACATAGCGTGGCAACCCTGTAGATAACATGATGTTTCAGACTCCATTAAATATACTAACAACATATGTTAATAAAGATCAAGAGAAAATATTATTAAGAAATTACCAAGGTGTTTTTCGAGAAAAATTTACACAATACATAGTTGCCTGCTTTGCAAGAATAAAATTATTGCAGGAATAAAAATCAGGAGAGTTTTGAAAAAAATTTAGAAAAGCATAAAGTTAATTTTACAGAGAAAATTTACACACATCTGAATATGTCGAAACAATTACACAAGAAAAAATTCTTATGAAAACAGAAAAATAGACAAATATTAATTTAACATAATTACATTATGTTATTCAGCTTTTACTAAAAAGCAGTTTTGTAACATTTATCATCTTGTTTAAATTTCAGAATAACAATACTCAGCAATCACAAAAATGACAGAAAAAAGTATTTTAAAACATGACAGAGGGAAATAAAAATTTTTTGTTATTTTTCTTTAAAAAATGCAATTTTAACATTATTATTATTTTAATGACACTGTAATAATACTATTATTTTTATTTAAAAAATGTTATGAAATTCATGAACCATGGAAACAAAATTTTTATAGATAAATTAATCTTAAAATCTTTGAAATGTTGTTAAGTCACCAAATTTAGAGACACATAACAAAAGAATTTATTCTTCAAAATAGGAAGAATTTGTTTTTAATGTGATAAAGATGACACATGCATTTAAACTCGAATATATGCAAAAGTATGCATTTTAAACACATCTGCCAACAAATTGGCATTATTTTTGGTGCCTTTATAAAAAATTGCAAAATTTTTAAAATGTATTTTGTGCTTAAGATCCAAAACTAGAACTAATTTCATAAAACTGAGGAAAAATTTATAAAAATTAGTAGAAATGTTATCTTTATCTTTTAACTGACTTAACATGCTTTATATTTCAAGTACATGTGCATGTGAATGGTATGTACGTGCATTTTAGCCCAACCAAAGAGTGCATTCACCTCCCTGCTTTGTGTATGTTACTCTGCAAACCAGAAGAAACATTATATTATTAGCTTGATAAGAATTATATCTGTTTGTGCTGTAAATAAGGAGCTGTTCCTGTACTATATACATATCTGTACTATACATAAAAACACAAAATACAAAGGAGGTCTCACAGGCATCAAATCAGCAATCTAGATCTAACTCTGGAAACATTTGTGCTAAATAAAATGACTGGTATAGTTATTTGATAATGATTGAATATATGTAAATAATTTTGATTAGATGTTGAAGAAAAATTTTACTAACCGCTCCCTGTATGGAATATTGTTACATGTGTATGGTTTCATAATGGATTGAATGCACACAAAACCGATGACAGCTTGATAAAATTTATTTTCCCACAAGAAACACTTTACAACATTGGAACTTTTCACAAAAATACTTGCACAGTTCTTATCGGTACAACAAAGCACAACCAGTAGTTACCACTTCAAACTACTCAGAACATTAAATGTAAGACAATATAAGAAGCCTGAATGCATAAGCTCGCACAGTGATCTCTCATTACTCTCCGCTAAACTCTGAGCTCAAATCTGAACTAAATTAACTGATGCTCTCTCTCCTGTTTTATATAGTTTTGCTCCATCTGCTGATTCTTAAAATTGCCGGAAGGCATACACTGCTTCAGTTACATAGGGTCAGATACAGTTAGATCAAACCAGTTGCAGCTACACAGTCACCAAAACCATCGCCAATTTGAGATAGTTATTTAACTCAATGTTAAATGGACTTTTCCCTGTAACCTTATTTTTCTCATGAAGCTTCAGACTCTTGAAGTCTTTCATGTTGCATAATATAAGAGCTACTACAATTTAGATATAATTTTATTAAAATTATTACATATCCTACAAAATTTACTTGCAGCTACACAGTTGTCAAATGGTCACCAAGTTTAGCAATAGAAATTAGTTGTCAAAACCATCGCCAATTTGGCGATATAGATGTTTAACTCAATGATAAATGGACTTGCACCTGTAACCTTATTTTTCTGGCAAAGCTTCACACTCTTGAGGCCTTTCGTGTTGCACAATACAAGAGCTACTACAATTTACACATAATTTCATTAAAACTATTATGTAGCCTACAAAATTTGTACCACATCTAAAGAAATTAGTTCTCAGAATAAACATAATAAAATTTTTGTCACCATAATTTTTCACATTTACAAGGCTGGTCCTAAGGCACATGCAACACAAGAGACATCCTACAAAACTTTGCAAGGTTTGTTCCAAACACAGAAAGAGACAAAAAGCATGTGAAACTGTTCTACACAACAATCTCATTAAGGATGCAACTTCACTTATCAGAGGAATGGAGAAACCTACTCTGAGCATGACCTGTCTTTTCAACTATGCACTACAACTTCAATGGCAAACATTATACACTTGCACTGCATTCATCACCACAAAAAAGGGGCTCTTCAGTAATTTGGACAAAGCTCCAACAAGCCAACAGTCAGACATAAAATATTTGATAGTTTGTGAAAATGTTGTTTGGTGACTTTACACATTTCACCCCCCTCAAATCTTGCAGATCACTCCTTCATGGTGAGCGGTGGCACTGAGCAGATTAGGTGAAGAACATCAGGGTAGTATTCTCCTGGTAGGGTCACCCACAGAATTAAGGCCATTCCATTTTGCTCAGCAAAGATCTGCAGGTAAGGATCTAAGATCTGAACATCATCAATCTTCAGGAGATAAAATTAAAAGAGCATGTTAATCTTAAGATCAAGGGCTATCATATTTTTTGCTCTATCAGAAAAGAAGGAGGAGGCGATGGCTGGCTTTTCTTGTAAGAGATGTAAATTACTGCCATGTTGCTATACCACAGTCTGCTCATTCAGATTTGGAAATGCAGTACATTAAAATAGTTTGGAAGGGAAATCACCTTAACATCAGGCATTGAAAAGGTCATTTCCAGAAGATGCAAAGTTGGATTCTTCGCCAATGATATTGCCCTCTGGAACGCCAACTCTGATATTAGACAAACTGAATCTGTGGTTAATTCTGCCCTCTCTTTGGCTGAGAATCGAAAACTGTTTTATTGTATCAAAATCAATAACTAGTTTTTTACAACTAACCAGAGATTAGAACAATTACCAACCCAAAATCACAATGGAAGGCAAATCATTGCCCTATGAAAAACAGCTGAAATATCTGGATTATATTCTGGATCCTAAAATCTTAAATAACAAGCATATAGATTATCTGGTGAATAAATCCAAAAACAGATTGGACTTACTGAAATATATTACAGGAAGAGACTGGAGTAAAGATGCCAACACCCTCAGGTAACTTATACCACTCAAATCAGACCTGTTTTGAAAAATGGTTTCCAAATTTACATCCGTGCATCACCCACTAACTTGGCAAAACTGGAAAGAGTGCAGTCAAATGCTGCTTGCATTGTCACTGGCATGACACATTGCTTCCCACAGATTTGGTATTACAGCACAAAGTCCCTAATCCGGACTATTTAGGACTTCGGCGATTCCGGATTAGGGTTTTTCCCACAGATTTGGTATTACGGCACAAACTCCCTAATCCGGACTCATCGGGACTTCAGCGATTCCGGATTAGGGTTTTTTCCCAATTAAAGATCAATTTAAATCTGGTAAGATGGCATCCAGAAATTATACAATTAAAAATATGAAACCATAATTTACGAAATAAAGAGCAGTTATGATCTAAAGGGTATTCAAATTTTACAAAAAAATGCTTAATATTTATTTGTTTACTTTATTAAACATTTCTTTCAATGCGCGCATGCGTAATGTATGCACATTCTCTACGTGCATTGTTGGAAAATATGATCTATTGTAACCTTTTTTCTGCATCATCTCTCCTCCTTGAAATAATTCTAACTTTTACATAAGGTTTAGTTCTTATTTTAGAGGGATATAGCAATTACTTTGTTTTTTTCACTGCCACTAATTGTATTAAGAATGGACTGTTCCAGCCTAATTAAGATGCAAAAACGAAACTTGATGTTATGTCACCTGGAAAGCCGAGCTGTGCCGATAGCCGATTGGTTGCCGTGAGATGACGTCATGTCTACTTCATGTTTAAGTATCTCACGTCGCTCTGGTTTATTACTTCTGGTTTCTGTTTCATTGCTCCTTGGTGTGCCATTCCAGCCCTCATTGGAAGACGATATTGCGATGCATACCGTCCAGCAATAAGTGCCATGGTTCCAATCCGAGATCATTTTTCCTGAATTCTGCAAAGCGGCTACGATGTGAGCACCTGCCGTGGGCGGCATCCTGTTTCTATGGTTCGGCGACGATATATCTTAAGTTGTGGTTCCTGGTGGTAAACTGCCGTGGGTGGCATCATCCTGTTTCCAAAGTTAAGCAACGTCAAATTCCAAACTGTGATTTCCAGTGAGCAACTGCAGTGGGCGGCATCCTGTTTCATGAAGGCGGCATCTTCAATACAAGTGTTTTTCCAGGACTAGCGACAATGTTTTTCCAAGCTGTGATTTCTCGTGAGGAACTACAGTGAGCGGCTTGTGCCAGTTCAAGTGCACTCAAGGTTTAGTTTAATTTTTCAGGTGCAGTCTTTGCCAAAAAGCATGGACCTATTGATAGTGAAGTGAAATTCATATTAAGCATGTAGTTTTTGTTCTGTGATATGTCTTTCGTGTATTGAATGCCAGTATTCAAAGATTAGGTAAAATATTTGCTGTATCATTAATAGTGTAATATTCTTTAAAAAAAAAAACCCTTGGGGTTAATGAATAGTCAACTAAGTGTAATTTGATAATGATAATGTTACACTCTCTAAGTTTCTGGTGTTGATTATATTTATTGTATTTTTATTTTTATATATTGTTAATAAATTGGTTAAGTTTAAAATTTTTGTCTTCAATGTCTGCACAGTATATAATCTTAGGGAGCTTCTATTGCTAAATGTTTTTATAACTTTAAATTTTGCTTTTGCATCACGCATGCGTAATGTATGCGCATTCTCTATACGCACGCGTAAAGTTTGTGGCTTTGAGGTCTGGATTATAGATCATTCCGGATAATGGACGTCCGGATTACAGACTCTGTACTGTATTTGAAAGTGATATCCAGCCTTTAAAACTGAGAAGAAATAAGTTACTTGTGAAGTATTATAACAAGCTCTACAGTTTTGGAGTTAAAAAAATCGCACTACAACTTATCTCAATAATTGGACTAACAGACAGAGCTTAAAGAGAAACAGTTCTTTCTCTTGAATTTGTTTGATGGGCTTGTTGAATCAGGATGCTGAGACACTTCTTGAGAGCTATCTTTAAGCCCCTGAAGGGCTTGCCTGGTGCATATTTTCAACTTGAACTTGGGACTCATACTCACAAAAATCAAGACTTGCCTGAGTATCTACACAACTTGCTTTGGAGGTTATTGGCCAAATCTCAGCAACTGCTACTCAAATACATACTGATAGCAGTAAAGGCGATCATAGCTATTGTGGCACTGAAACCTTCATCAAGGCCCCTGACTACTCCCTTAGATTTAGGATTAAGAATCTAGATTTCTGCTCTGTTTTTAGATCTGAGCTAATAGCTATTAAATCTAAAACATCAACCACAAATATCTGGATCTTATCGGACAGTAATAGTGCTATCCAGCACATATGTAAGTGGAATAAGGCTGGCGACATAAATAGATCATAAAGCAGACACAATAACATGCCGAACAAATACTAATTCAGAAGTCAAACATCAAAAATCAGTGTTTTCAAATTTTCACAGGACTAGTTTCGATGGTTTTACCGAACCATCATCCTCAGCTGCAAAAGCGCAAATGAACAAGATAAGAAAGCCTGGACAGGAGATAAGCTAGTGGTGCCATCTGTTGATGAAACCAGAACTAAAACATAATTTCTTTAAAGGTTGAAGGCAAAGATGGATTGGAATTAGGATCGTTAACAAGAACAGAAAGATTTTTTTGAATGCGACATGCCTGCAGAAAATCAAGTTCTCCAATGGAAGATGTTTTTTGAATAATTTTGGCAGCAGAAAAATCGAAAGTGTGATTTTCGGATCAACAATGTTGGGCAACAGAAGACCTCTGTGTTTCCTTTTTTCTAACATATGCCTCATATTCCTTGACGCGAAATTTTAAGGCTCTCTTAGTTTGGCCAATGTTGTGCCATTTAGTGTGTTGAGATGAGAATTTTCTAACTGCTTGATTAATAATGTTGGATGAAAAGCCCCTGCCAATAGCCATGGCTTTTAAATAATTCAGTTCTTCATCAAGGGATAGTTTGGAGGAGCAAACTTGAAGAATATGGAAAACATAGGAATAAAATGAAGCTAACTTTTGTTTAGTCGGATGACATCATTTAAAGTGTTGTTGGTGGAAGGCAAACCAATGAAGGTTTACGGTAATCCGTACTACTGAAGTTGGATGTGTTACGTGTGACTAGAATGTCGAGAAACGGAAGAGAATTGCTAGTCTCAAGTTCAAAAGTGAACTGAATAGCAGGATCAACAGAATTAATTGTTGAAAGAACTTTATTTAAATCATCTTTATTACCTTCAAACAGGTTAAAAGTATCGTCTACGCAGCGGAACCATACAGGGAAGTTTAAAGTTTCAAAAAATTTCGAGTCATAATAATGCATGTAGATATCAGCCAGGATGAGACTGAGGGGGCTTCCCATGGCTAATCCCTCAGTTTGCTTATAATATTTATTTTGGAAATCAAAATGCGTTTATTTCAAACAGAGTTGAGTGAGAGAGCTCATCAATTTTGATGCAAGAAAAATGAAATTCGCGAAGTCTAGTTTCTAGACATCTTAATGCCCCACTAGAACATTGGTGAATAATAATGATTTTACATCAAAAGAAACCATGAGTAAATTTCCAGGAGAAATGTTTCTAACCTTTTTTACAAACTCTATTGAATTTTTTATGGTGTAAATGTTATTGTCTAATAGAGATGAAAATCTAGAAACCTAATATTTAGCTAAGGGATACGAAGCAGTACCTAAATTTGATACAATAAGGCGGAAAGGAATACCACTTTTATGAATTTTGGGAAGAGCATATAATCTGGCACAATTTGCAACAGATGGGATAAGTGAATGTTTTAAGTTGCTTGAAATGATTTGTGAAGATTTGATCGCAGTTTTTATTTTTGACAGGTCTAAAGGTGAAAGATCTTTAGGGATCCGATTATATGTTCCATTGTTTAAGAATTTAGTGACACCATCGATGTAAGTGTTCTTATCCATCATGACTATTCTAGCCACCTTTGTCGGCCTTTGAAATGATAATATCCGGGTTAGAATGAATTTCGTGCATTGTAGCTCTTTTTCTCGCAGTTAGATTTGGTTTCAAAAGTTTATTATTGAATTTCACATTCTGAGCGATAAGATGCCTAATCATTTCTTTCTGTGAATCTGAAACATTACTCAACATGAAAGCTTTTTTTGCAAAAATTGGCTCCTATCGATACCTTGATAACTTTTTAATGAATAAGCATAAAAAAGGAACTTTCCAGCTGCAGGAACGATGACAAAAAAATTATAGAACAAAATGGTGCTTGTGTAATTCAATAAAATTCTTTTATGTTTTTGTACAACTACATTCGTAATTATTATCAAGAAACTGGATAAATTTTTGGATGATCCAATGCATTTTATTTCCTTTTTAGTACCATAGCTTTAGGTTAAAAATGAACTCCCACTAAACTTCAACTAATACAACTCTGAAGGAAAATAAAAAGATTTTTTGGGGACAAGGTTTGTAAAGCTGAATTAAGCATTTTTACAAGACACTTACATAATGATAATCCAAATTAGTATAATAGCTATAATATGATTTTGATGTAAAATATATTAAAACAAAGCTCAAAGCAATGAATTATAAAGCTATGTTTTTTGGTTAGCTTTATTTAATTCTGTAATTTTTTAAAATGTTAAATTGAAGAAACCTCAAGTAAAGAAAATAAACCTCTGCAAATCACTGTAATGGATTAAAACAGTTTAGATGGATCAGAAACTAATGAGAAAAATTACAATAAAAAATTAAATTTGTACAGTTTAAATTTCAATGTACTATGATAATTCATTGTCTTACTTTTTTTTTTTATATTTCAGCAAACTTTTCTTTACAGCATTTTATTTTAATACTTAAAAACCAAGAGCTCTTCTAGAAATACTCTTAAAAAGAAATGATCTACATTCACATAAATTACAAAAAAAAAAAAAAAAAAAAAAAAAAAAAAAAAAGCTGTAAGTTGATAAAGTCAGAGAACTCTGCAAAAAGAAAGCACACAGGGGAAAAAAAAAAAAAAAAAGGAGAAATATTTACCTCATCAAAGTTACATTTAATCTCTCTATTTGAAAGGTAGAAATCATCTGCATGAGACATAGTAGAAGAGCGCTGAGAGTAGAATTCACATTGCATCATGTCAAAAAATATTGGAATTGTCGCCTTTCTCAATTCTGCTTCAGGAATCAATGTCATTTCCAGAAAAGGTCCCACCATTCCAGGAACAAAATTTATCTGATGCTGGCCTTCAAGTAAAACAAATAACAAATAAATATGCATATTTTTTAATATCATAAATTTGATACTGATAAGACAGCACAAATGTTCAACTGATTCCCCCCCCCCCGAAAAAATAAAGCATTTCCAGTGACAGTTCAATTACCGATAGAATAATTTTCAACTGCCACTAAAAAAAAGAAAACTTTTGCTTTAATTAATATGAATTAGCTTCTAACAGTCTTTTAATGGTTCATTTTTGACAAAATTTTAAAATAATTAATTTTCAAATTTACTTCCAGCTTTGTTCCAAAACAATGTCACCAAATCATGTGTACGGCTTAGGTACTAATGTTATATCATATGACACTGCGAAGGTTTGGTACTAAAGTTAAAAAACAAGGATTATAACATTCAACAAGCAGAGTGCTCTGGTCAGCTTACTGTTGTTGATGAGGCCTGTCTGCGAGAACTTGAAGAAGTAGATCAGCATGCAACCACTCGAGAGCTTGCAAAGGAGTTAGACATTAATGCCATGTTCATTAGTCACGCTATGCAGTGCATAAACTTGACGTACAAGTTCAATCATTGGATGCCACAAGAGTTGACTCAAGCAGATACGGGCACGTACTATTTGCTTGAATATCAACGCAAGGCAAAATTCTGCACTGGATCATCACTTGTGATGAAAAGTGGATCTACTTCAACAACACAGGCCGAAAAGAGGGTTGGGTCTGTGCTCGGTTAACCCGTCGGTAGCGTCACAAAGCGCAATTTGATTAACAAAAAGGTCGTGTTTTGTATCTAGTGGGACTACCATGGTATTATTAACAAAGAGTATCTTGAAAAAGATAAAAACCTTGACAGTAAGGTGTACAGGTAGATGCTAGTCAATGTTGACACTGCTATCATGGAAAAATGTCGAACTGAATTCCAGCGCAAAAAGGTAATGTTTTATCAAGATAATGCAAGACCACATGTGGCTGCATTTGCCGGCTGGACTTTACGGACTCGAATGGAATCTTTTGCCATACCCACCATATAGCCCTGACAACACTTCTTTGCACTTCTACCATTTTTCACACCTGCAGCTACATCTTGCAGGTGCTATTCTGCACAGAACATCCGAAATGAGGATAATCAGTTTTTGGACCCGCAGTCACCAAGTTTCTGGGTTGAAGACTGAAAAGCTACTAAAACATTAGCAGAAAATTATAGATTTGGGATAGGTGATTACTAACCACACTAAAGGTACTGCTTTCCTGTTTTTCTCTAACGTCTTTTGGTGGAAAACAACCAGATATATGAAAACAGCAAATTTTTGGAATTTCAGTGACACGCGCTGGAGATAAATCCCCCGCCCTACATTGCCATTCCTTGCTTTGAAGTCGTTGGTTTGTAATAAAAATTTATTAAAGTTTTACAAAATACATAATTTAAGACTGGAATTCAAGATTCAGGCTTCTAGGTGCCTGAATGTTCAGGTGGAGGATTATGTTATTAAAAATTTGATGGCTGTAGGTACCGCCATTTTCTCACAGTGGGAGAAACATACATTCATGCAAAGTGATGTAAAATGCTGTTTTGAGATTAGTAGCTCTTTGGGCTAAAAAAAAAAAAAAAAAAAAAAAAAAAAAAAAAAAAAAAATATCACATCAAAATCAGACTCATTATAGTTCATGGTTAGACACCATTTAATCAGATAAACCCTATCTACTTTGACAGAAATGTGGTTCCTTTTCTTCAAGGAATTATCTTTTCCCTTTTTTTCAGGGGAAGAGGGTTGGAAAAGATATGCTTGTCTTCTTTGAAATTAAGAACACATAATAAAAATAATAAAGTTTTCTATAAAAGAAATGTTAATTTAAGATGTTATAACCCAAACTTTAATCTTGATATTAACATGTCATACCATATACTTGATATTATTTTCAAAAAATGTTAACTTTTATCATCATCCGTACAATAAGTTGTTATCTGTAACTTCTGAACAATTTATATGGTTTCTTGATACATTAATCCTCCATGAAAGAAACATGTCCGTTTTTATGTGATCAAGAGATTTATTTCTAATTTAGTACATACTATTTTCATGATATAAATATAATATGTTCTGCTGGAAAAGATAACATTGTAAAAAATTCCATCTCAAATACTTGGATTAATTGGGACTATAGGTTTGTCTTCCCCCCCCCCCAAAGAATACTATAATAAGTAGACCAAATAAACACTATAAAAAATTAATGTACAAATCAAGGAAGAACTATTTTTTTGAGTGAAAAAAACTACAGTTTGCATTACAGTCCATTTATAAGTAATACTCACTAAAAGCAACTAATACAAATTTAAAATTATATATATGATATATTTTGACTCCAGACTTTTCTAATTAAAAAAAAGGGGGGGCTACTAGGAAACTGTTATGCTTGTTTTCATATAACAGAAACAATGGATTTTAAATAATTATTATGCTAATTCTCCTTTTCTCATAAATAGTTCATTATTATGCTAGTTCTCATTATGTTATTTCATTACTTAATTTCAAAAGTAACTTTCATTTTGTACAATTTAATGATATATTTTCATTATATTTATCACGTTAACAAGTTTGTTAATTCGAATTTCTTGGAACAATTGCATGATAAATGTAATTATTAAATTTTATAAGAATTCATTATACAGTCAAAAGTCGTTAATTCAGACACCCATAATTCGGAATGATCCATAATCCGGACCTCAAAGCTAAAAACTTTCTGCGCATGCGCCGCGTCGACACATGCGCATAGGCGTTTACGCGTGCACGTAAGACCTCTTACAACTGCGCATTTGGTGTGCGCAAGCACAGAATACGTTTTCGCGTGCGCGTTTTATGTATAACGGACGGTGTAAGTTAAAATTATCTAATTATCTATTTCAGTTAATGTTGATGATTGCGTTGTTCCTTAATTTTCAAATTGGATCCGGCTTATTATTTTTTGCAGACTGTAAGAGCAATACTATAAAAGTAAACTTGAACTTTCGATTATGTCAAATAGAATTTTTGATTCTGGAGCTCCCAAAGGATCATACAAAACAAAAGTATGTTTCGATGTCCATCAAAGAAAAAGTGGAATTGCTGCAAAAAATGGATAAAGACATGAAGAATGTGACAGAGAGGTTAGTGAAAACGAAAAAATTTCGTTGACAAGTTAGTCGGTATTCTCGGCACAGCAATTAACGGGACTTGAACAGCGGAACTTTGTAAGTGAACAAAACATTATGTCTGTTTATAGAATTAAAGAGAAAGTATTATCACATAAAACGAAGCAACTTAAACAACTTACATTGAAAGAAATGTTTAATAAAGTAAACAAATAAATATTAAGCTTTTTTTTTTTTTTTTGTTTTTTTTGTTTTTGTAAATTTTGATACCCTTTAGATCATAATTGTTCTTTATTTCATAAATTACGGTTTCATATTTTTAATTTTAGAATTTCTGCATGCCATCTTACGCAATTTAAACTGATGATCTATAATCCGGAATCGCCGAAGTCCCGACGAGTCCGGATTAACGACTTTTGACTGTATTGCCTTTTACCATGTTTACCTAAATTCAACAAACAATTTATTTCAATGAAAACGTCTCCACTGTCCTAGAAATAAGTTTTGAAAGTGCTTCTTTATCTCTTTCTTGACATTATACGTAGTAATCTGTATTTAATTTTGTGAAGTTTATATATCCAAGCGCTTGAATTAAAGACACGGCTGACTCACACTGAGTGGAAGAACATAGTGCAGATCATTAAGACATATGGCATATATACGACAGGGTGTGCGGAAAAAATGTCACCCGGAAAAAAGGGAAAAGGAAAGAATGTCCCCGGAAAATAAGGAACGGAAAAAATGTCCCCGGAAAATAAGGAACGGAAAAAATGTCCCCGGAAAATAAGGAACGGAAAAAATGTCCCCGGAAAATAAGGAACGGAAAAAATGTCACTCGGAAAATAAGGAATGGAAAAAAAGGAGCTCTAAAATCTCGCCAAATAATGTCGCCGATTGGAGATGGGGAAACCTGCCAAACGGGCAGGGTTATAGCGGGCTCTCTTGAGGGATGTTTTAAGGGTAAGACGTTGAGCTGGCTGCAGCTGAGCAAGGTCATTTCGACAGCAGGTTTTTCCAACTTGCCTGCGGGAAAATCGTATGTTCTCCCCCGTGATTTGCTTCACCCGTTTCCTTAAAGAAACCGACCCACCTCACCCGGAAGGAAAGAATTCACGGGGAGCAAATGTTTCTCCTCTGTTAAATAATGATTGCCGGTCTTTAAACTAAATTTCATCCATCCCTAACTGGAAGCTAACAGCTTGTTCACATTAAAGTGTTGATAAATGACGAATTGTTAGTAAAGATGACACACGAAAGCTGCTAAACAGAACTATTGGCATAGTATAGTCTGTTATTTTTTATTACGGTTTCACGAATCTAGCAATAATATTATATTATGCATTCCGTTATTATTTAATCTATCCGTAATATGAAATATAATTTTCTAAACACTAATGGTTTTTCATCAGTTAATTTATAAAACGACAGATATTTTATAGTGTCATTTTTTTTTTTCCACTTTAACGGTTTATCATTAAGTCCAAAGAGACTTTGATCCTGGAGGACTATTCTTTTCGTTTTGCGATTTTGCGTTGAATCACTATAAACGGCGAATCACTTTTCAAACTGTTGCCACCAAATGTTAGAGTCTTGCATTATACTCGAAGAAATTAAATAATGCAAAATCTGCATAAATATATGCATATTTCTCGCATTGTGATAAAACAACGGTACATAGTCTCAAAATGACATTTTGCGTGGTTTCACTTTCTGCGTTGATTCACTTTTCAAACTGTTGCTAAAAATATTATTGCCATGCATTATATTTAAAGAAACTAAATAATGAAGATTCTGCATGAATGCATGAATGTTTCTCGCATTTTCAAAAAACAACAGTACCTAGAGCCATCCAATTTTGAATAACGTAGTACTCCAACCAAACATGAGCACTTGAAATTCCGAATTTGGAATTTGTTTTATTAGCTATTCCCAATTTTGCAAAACTTTAACGAATTTTTTAATTAACAAACTCATCGATTTAAAAGCGTGCAATGGGAACACTGTACGAAAAAAGAAATGTATCTCCAGCGCCCGAAACTGTGTATTGGAAATTCTTAAATTTTGCGATTTTTAAATATTTTGTGATATTGCTGTGAAATTGAATTTTATGGTAAAGTGCGAAGAACATTGTATTTAATAAATAAAGGTACCACACAAAACGTTAAAAAAAATCCTTTTGGACGCAATATGAAATATGAAAGCTTTCAGATTTTCCTTTAAATAATGAAAAATCTGCATAAATGTATGTATATTTCTCGCATTGTGATAAAACAACGGTACATAGAGCCATCGAATTTTGAATGACGTAATCCTCCTACGAATATGGGCATGTGGAAGACCAAATTTGAAATTTGGAATTTAATTTATTATCGATTTTATATTTTGCAAAACTTTAACGAATTTTTGAGTAACAATCTCAGTGATTTAACCCTTTGCGGCATGGTGGGTCAATATATGTCCCACCTAATTAATATTTATTTTCTCAGTTAGCAATTTCCGTTAGAAATTTTCTAATCTTTTAAAAATAATCTATTTTAGTTATTATTTTTCTCAGTAGATGTCACTACTATATCAGGGCTTCAGTTTATAAGCAAAAAATATTCAAAATAGGATCACAAGAGTGATATCCATGTATCTCGCATTTTTCAATATTTTAAAACTTTTGGTATGCAATTTAGGATATGTATGATTCTTTTTAATATTCAAAGGTATTTTATTTTCTAAAATCTTAATTGGATTCAATATTTTATAACATTAATTTTGCAGTTGAAATAAGTGGGTTAAAATTTGTCCCACCACACACTAGAATTTCCGCTCAATAGATGGCAGCACTCACGATTATTTTTCTTTTCTTTTTTGCATCTATTTTTTTCGTGATTGCGCGTGCTTTTACATCCGTTGTATGCTCTGATGAGCTAAAATGTCTAGAAAAAAATTAACAACTCAGGAAGCTTTGGATCTTTTTGCTGAATTGCCCTCCGATTGCGACTCAAATGCTTCAGATGTCAGTTCTGATTCAGATGAAATTGAAATTCAGGAGAGAATAACTGAGGTTGAAGTTATTGCTGAAGAAGAAAGGGAAGTAACTATAATTTGTTTCGCTTTTTAAAGACACAGACCCATCTATGCATGTGGCACTGTTAATATGAATCGGAAGTATCTACTCACAAATTTATGTCAAGAGAATATATAGACTTTTCAGTTAGCGATGATTCAATTTATTGCATAAAATGGAAGGATAAAAGATCTGTTTCTATCCTGTCTTGCTTGGAAAAGGCAACTGAAATGAAAGAAATTAATAGAAAAGAACGAGGTGGAAAGACAAAAAAAGTACTATGCGCAAACAGCACTATTTCATACAATAAGAACATGGGATATGTTGACTGATTGATCAACTGAAAGGACTACATGAAATAGACCGCAAAAGCAAGAAATGGTGGCACATGATTTTTTTTTTTTTTTTACATTTGTTCGTGAACCCGATCATCATGTAAACACAATGAAAGATTTTCTTCTCTCAGTGATAGAAGGTCAAGCAAGAAAAAGCAGAAAAGAAAACTAAAATCCCCAGTTCAAATAAAAACTAAAAACCCGTTCGTACAACCAGAAAAGAGACTAAAAAATATAAGTCACACGCCAAAGAGAACGAGCAGGAGAAGATGTGCATATTGCAGCACATTGAAAGAAGAACGACGAACATTTTGGATGTGTGAAACATGTGAAGTGCCTCTATGCTTACAAAAGAATGAAACATGTTTTTCAAAGTTTCATGAAAAATGACTTTTTTTCAGTTTTAATCATATATAAATGTTTGTGAATCAAGTGCCAATTTCAATATTTTATTTAGTATCATATGTATGTGTATCAAATTTTAATCTTAAAATAATATTCAAGAAAATATTTTCTTTTGTTCCTAAAATTTAAAAATATTAAATATATATATATGCAAAATGTGCATATGCAAAATTTTACAAGTCATGCATATATGCAATATGTACAAAATGCATTTTAGTGTGTTTATTATGAATGTTTTAGAATGCATGCTTTATTTTGTTTATTCATTCCACATATGATTTTTTTTTCCTGCTATACACCAATATGCTATAAGACATGTGCTAGTTGCATGGTGGGACAAACGGTATCCCACCTTCCCCCGTAAAAAATAAAAGCGCAGAATTTTTTTGAAGCCTTAAAGACACTTAAGTAAGTCCATCTGACTTAGTCTAAGGCATTTTTTTAAAGATTAAAATATATTTTAAATATGTGTGTCGCTAAGGGTTAAAAGGTAGCAATGGCAACACTCTACGGGTGGGAAAAACCTTTTTGTCTCCAGCGCGCGGAATTGTGTATCGGAAATTCTAAAGATAAGCTGCGGCATTGCTATTGAATTGAATTTTATGGTTTAAGTGCAAAGAACATGATATTTAATAAATAAAGGTAACACACAAAACATTAAAAAAACGCCCTTTGGACGTAAATGAAAATCTGAAAACTCAGATATTTTTTTTTTCCCCAGTGGCGTGGTAAAATAAATCATTAAAAACGAAGCTGAGCTTCTTAATTACATTTTGCAGCTTTAGAATGATACCGCTAATTTGATTATCCAGAACTCGAAGTATTGAATAAATTTGAGTTAAATAAAATTCAAAATTAATGCGAAAGAATTTGTTTTAGCAAATTATGTTCTGCTGTTCTCTAATTTTTAATTAGGACCGTAAAAGAAATGTTTCTTGACGAAGAGGTGAAAACTGTTGAAAACAGACAATTTCCTATTTATGAGAAAACTTTATTATGACTTTGGAGATTAAAAAGTACGTATAAACATTATAATTCTCATTTTTCATGTTTAAATAATTAATAAGAAATATGGATTCTAATGCAGTAATTGTAGTGTAATTTTAAATGAACTATTTATAACATTGTTATCAATGAAGCAACAATCGTATAATTAAAAAAATGAATGCAAAATTCTATTTTTATTGTTTTGAGCTCAAGTTCTATGTTTCAAGAGCTTTCAAGTCTGAATTAATTACTTTTCAGACTTAAAATTGCAGTATAACTTTTGTATTTAAAATTTTGTTAGCAGTTTCTTAGCAGTTCTAAAACAAATATCATGCAGAATTTTAGCAGTATTAGAAAAGGACTCAAAAAGAGCTGACAAGGAAACTTCCTATCTTTTGGCTTTTTTAATTGTTGAAGTGTATGGAGTCAAAATTAAAGCTACTAACAACCAGTTTTAAAGGTTGTTATTAATTAAAACGTCTGTAAATTAATAAGCATCATGTTTATGAGGAAATGACAATTCAGATAATAAGTATTATCGTTTCCTAGTCATTCCTAGTATCATCAGGACCGGTGCCAGAGCATATGCAATCGGTGCGGCCGCACCGGGCGGCAGAATTGAGAGAACACAAAATTTTTAGAACTTTGGAAAGAGCTGGGCAGCAGAATTTTGAAGTTGTAAAGCAGGCACCGTGCGGCAAAACGTCTAGCGCCGGCCTTGAGCATCATTCCAAGTCTTATAGTAAATCAGCTTAGAATAATTAGAACTGATTCAGAAGTCAAACAACAAAAATCAGCATTATGTTTACAAAATTTTTCACAGGACTAGTTTGGATGGTTTTACCGAACCACCATCCTCAGCTGCAAAACCGAAAATGGTAAGAAATATTGCGGTTTTGCAGCTGAGGATGGTGGTTCGGTAAAACCATCGAAGCTAGTCCTGTGAAAAATTTTGTAAATATAACGCTGATTTTTGTTGTTTGACTTCTGAATTAGTATTTATTCGGCGTGTTATTGTGTCTTAGTTAGAACTGATTTATAGGAATTTAGCAAAACTGCGCTGCAGTAACATATCATTGATAAAAGTATATCCCAGGAGAAAATATTCTTCTTATTATACTATACTGTTCCCTTAAAAAGAATGTAATATTTAGCAATCATACTTAGTATTGCCGATTTTTCAAGAAACACAAAATTCACAAGGTTTTGCAAGCGAGTACACAATTCAATACTTTACAAATGAGTCGCACTTGATCAAACAAACCATAGGCTTATACACAACCGTCCAGGAGTAATTTAGTCAGGTATTTTTTTAAATGTTAATATGCAAAATATAGAATTAATACTAAATATGCATAAATTTTAGACTTGAGCCTTCTTGACGTGCTTTCGTGGTATAGTGGTCTGCACGCTGGGCGCATATTCCAGAGATCCGCGGTTCGATTCCTGGAGAGGGGGTTGCTCATTTTTCAAGTCTCCTGCTTCCATAAAATATCGAATGTCTCTGCAATCTAAGTGAAGAAATATTCGACATAACAGACATTTAACTTTTTCTTATAATATAAATTTTGCGAGGGAACAGTTTTACATTCAGCTGAAAATAAGTTTATGTATTCTGCAGTAAAAATTTACATTCATTCAATTAATTATTTATGTGTACTGAAAATTGTTTTTTCATTTTATGTAAAATTTATCTGGCGAAATTGAATTTAGAAATTTTCTGCCTTGGCTATAATTTTCTTCCTTCTGCAAAGATTGGTATATACGTAAACGAGACTTATTTTGTCGAATGCCGTAACAGCATTGCCGTATCCTTTTGTGTTAATATATTCAAAAATTTTAAATGCTATCACGTAAATTACAGCATTATATGTTACATGAAGGGGATTAAATTGAATCCAAATTCAAAATATTTACATGTCTTTTCACTCATATTTCTAACAATTTTATTTTCATTGGGAAAGTTACCAAACACTGATGATATAATAAAATTGACAGTAATTTGTGTTCTATATTCTTAAGCAGAATACATAATGCAGCTCATCAGCGCTCCAGCGGTCGGCAGGGCCGTAGCTAGAAGGGGGCAAGGAGGGGCATCTGTCCCTGGGCGCAGAATCCACGGGGCGCCAAACTGATATTACGACATTGTAGAATTAAATGTTTTCCATCCTTGGCAAGCAGTAAGGGGCACGATATCTTCAGTTGTTCCTGGGCGCTGAAAACCCTAGCTACGACTCTGGCGTCGCTTAACACTGATAGTTCGACAGGGGCTCAAATCCCAGCAAACAAGCTGGTTGCAAGATAATTTAGTTATTTCTTCATGTGTAAGGTAAATACAATCAAGTTTCCCTTTCTCATACTTCATTAAGTCCTCCACGAAGGCATCCCTTCTCTTAGACAGACAGTTCCCGTGCTTTGCCATGATTCAAATAACCACCAAAGAAGAAATGAGGAGAAAATGCAGTAGATACTAGCTATTCAAGGGATAGAACAATTATTAATAGATGTAGAAGAGCATTTTTGAAATCATTTCTTGAGTACCAATTCCGGGGAGTTCTAAATCACCGAGAGTTCTTAAATGTTAAATAACTTGAGTGCCTTAATTGGATTGACAGAGTTGAATTTTTTGAATTTTAAAATTTGCAATTTGCTAGAAAAGACGAATTTTCTGCTCAAGTGCTTGCAACAATATTGAAAATTCAAAATTTGCGAATCTATGGGCGACGTGCGTCATTAATTACATCAAATGCTTCTAATAATTCTTCTAATAACTATTTTAGAGTTTAACATAAAAACTCTAAAATTGCAGGGACTGTAAATAATCTAAAGATATTTAGAAATACAACAAGATTTGACTGTTGAGGAAAATTGGAAAATACACTATTTATCATAAAAGATGAACTGAAAATAATTATAATGTAAGAAAGAAAAATGTTCTCCTTTCTTTTTGTTTATTTTAACTATTTAAAAAAAATTATATAAATCTAAAATTTGATTACTTAGGGAAACTGCTATAAATTGAGCATAAAACAAATCAGTGCGAGAATGGTTTTGCATACGAACTGCGACTGCAACACATTTCAACCAGTCTTAACCAGCTTCAGATGTTAAAAAGTTCCAGAATTAAGATCTTCTTATTGTAAATGCACAAAGTTTAAATCTTGGCATAAAATTAAATAACTTGGGCATTTAAAGCCCGAGTATTGGAAAATATCATAATTAGGAATTTTTAAATTTTTGCAATAGCATACGTACAAAATAATGATCAACAATTGATTCAAGGCTTTCATACGAATACAATAATCCGAATGGAATGTAAAAGATTATTACTATTCTAATTTATATTGAAAGTTGTTACACGACCTTGAAAAATCAATATTATAATTTATAAGGCAGACATGTAAATGAAATTATTAAATGCCACAAAATGCAAATATAATGAGACTTTTCTAATGCGACTACTAACGGCCGCTTCAAGCGATTTTTAGGCCACTTATATAGATGGTTGCATTAGAGAGGCAAATGTATAAAAGCCTGTTTATTTATGTTGTAGGAAACACTTTTAGAGTTCGCCGTCATGAGATTCTCTGTACTTATATGTAAAACAGTTACAAATAATACGTCTTACTAAAACGATCTGACATATTTAGGCTTCTAAAATGATGTCAAAAATTTCAAAAAGGAAATCTAACACAAAAAAATCCTGATTTGGTTAATTTAAAGCAGTTAACACAGTTTATGATAAATAAAACATTAATTAAAGCATCACAGGCTTCAGTATGAGAAAAAATTAGCATGATCATCAAATCAGACTATTTAGGTTATGGCAAAGTACCATAAGATTATCTGCCGAAGTGAATATGGATGCCTTCATGGAGGACTGTTTATAGCGGGTAGTTGACAAAAATTATTTCATACGTCGGATAGAAACTGACTTGTATTTATGTTACACATGGAGAAAAACACGAAAATTTCCTGGTAATCAGCACATCCCCCATGGTTTGAACGCCAGTCGAACTACCAATATTCAACGATTTTTACCTCTCGCCTGCTAGTGGTCAAAGGCCATTTAAGTTATTCTCTGAATTTCAAAGTTATCAGTTTATGTTTTATTACACAATTATTCATGCTCAGATTTTTGGAAACAAGAGATAAATTAAAAACTGGAATTCTAGATAACCAATTTAAATAATTAAATTTATTTAATTTTCCGTTTTGATACGTTTTACGTTATGAATACGAAAAGCTCCCACGTATGACTTATTTGGAGCTCAATTTGGAGAGTAGAATGAATAAGCTTCTTTAATTTGGTTTGATTTACTTGACTATAACAAAGCGCACGAAAGGTATCTGCCTAAGAGAATGGTTGCCTTCGTGGAGGGCTTCCTAAGGAAAACTAGCTCGTAACCACATTATATAGGGGAAAAACCACGAAAAGCTGCTTTGCTAGGAATCGAACCCAGATCTAACAACCAGGGTATTCAGCAACTTAACCGCTCGGCCGCTTTTAAGTTTCCATAATCTTTACACGTAATTGTAATTAATATAACTATTGTAAGTAAAAATCCTTTCTAAGATATCCATCAGATTTCAGCCTATCAGCGGCCGAGCGGTAAAGACGCTGAACACTGGTAGTTTGGTTCGAGATTCCAATACCGCGAATGGGCTGGCTGCATGGGCACTCTCGTGGTTTTCCCCATGTGTAATATGTATACGAGCCAGTTTCCCTTAGAAAGTTCTCCACGAAGGCATCCCTCCCTTTAGGTAGATAGCCCTCGTGCGCTTTGCCATAATTGAATAGTCCTAATCCATCCATGTTTCTAGTTGATTTTTGGTATTCTGTGAAGATCACCACCCTAGAAAGATGATATTCAGTGCAAGCGTTTGTTTATACCCATAGAAATGCCTGTCACTTTTGAAAGTGATCGTCTTAAGGAGATGGTCGCCAATCGTTTATGGGCTATTAGATGGTGCAGCTCTGAGTAGGTTATGCATTGGTGCATTGTAAAATGCATTAAATCCTCTCTAATACGATCATCCACGTTTCTAATTATTTTGGTCTTTGGTGGAAGTGGTCGTCTTAAAGAGATAATGCTCGGTACAAGTGTTAATTTCTACTCAATTATTTTAAATTATTTTGGAAGAGGTTGCCATAAGAGGTTTCATTGCATATTAAATGTTTAAATCCAGATCGCATGGTTATAGGAACCATTTTACTTAGATTTTAAAATTTTATTAAAATAAAAAATCTGAAAGGTTTCAGATTTTAAATTACGTCCGAAGGGGCCTTTTTTTAACATTTTGTGTGTTACCTTTATTTATTAAATATCATATTCTTCGCACTTAACCCGCGGGAAGGCGCGTGGGGTGTATCATACCCCAACCCTACATAAAAGTGGAATATTCCTAACTTGTGAAACTGAAATTCTGTGCTGCTTTCAGTAGCTGAGTTTCTAGTTGTGGTTGACTTTCAGAACCACTTTTTCTTTGCCTGTGTGTTTCAGAAAAAGATTTATCGGTATTTTGTTGGAACTGGGGTATGACACACACCACGCGCCTGTCCGCGTAAGCGTTTTTCTGATTTTATTCCTAGAGTGTAACAGTAAATATTTCTACTCCCAAGGGATTTTAAAGTACTTGACATTAAATTATTAAAAATTTCCAATGGTAATTTTCTAATGCATTATGGTGAAAAGAATGACTCCCTATAAATTGGAGATGCAACGCCTGTGAGATTTATTAGAAAGATTTGAAAGCGATGAAGATTTCATTTCGGAAACTGAAGATGAAACTAGGAATATTTTCTACAGTGTTTTGGTTTCGAAAAGATAAAACATTAATTCCTGATGTTCCTAAAAAAGCAAAAACCTTTCTTATGCTTTCAACATTATATAACGATCACACTATAGATGATACTATCGGAGAAAATAAAACGTCAGGAATTATATGTTTTTATAATTATGACTAAAGGAGCAGTGGATATGGGGGATGAAATGTCAGCAAAATTATTCAATTGCCAGAATAACAAGGAGGTGGCCAAATTTATTTTCTTTCCTGCACTGAATGTTGCTGTAATAAATGCTTGAATTATATTACATTCAACTGCTAATCCACCAACCAGAAACAGAAGTCTGTTTTTGAAGGACTTAGCATTACAATTAATGAAAAAAGTATTGAACAAAGATCAGAGATTAATACTTTACCGAGAAACTAACGTACTGCATGCAAAACAAAAGCAGAAGTTTTGACGAAGAATTAAAACGAATACATGAAATTCGAAACAACTAAGTATGAAAGATAAATTCTTTGCCCTCGCCCCAAGGACGGAAGAACGTGAATGCAATTTTTAAGATGTGAAAACATTCTGTTCCAAGAACACGTGAACTTATTTCGTTCAAAGTGTGAAGAAATAAAATAAGCATTCTGTATTAGAGATGCAATGAAACTTAGAGGCATGATGTTTATTTTTTATTATTTTCATTTATCTTAATTTTAACTCTTAGATTATTTTGGAAATTAATTTTTTGAAACTCAATTATTTTTCTCGTATTTATAATACTCGAGAATAAGAAAAACAGCTTTAAAACTAAATAAAACTATTTTTATCGTATTTTAAATATCGGGGTATGTGATACCCCATGCGCCCACTCTAGTAACTTTTCTTGGTGCGCCTTCCGCTGGGTTAAACCATAAAATTCAGTTCAAGAGCAGTATCGCAAAATAATTTTAAATTGAGCACATTTTTAGAATTTCCGATTCACAGGCACACGCACTGGAGATAAAAATGTTTTTTCTGTACAACATTGCCATGGCTCGCTTTGAAATTCTTGCGTTTGTTAATCAAAAATCCGTTACAAAATATAAAATCGATAATAAAACAAATTCCAAATTTCAAATTTGGGCTTCCAGTTGCCCATATTCGCAGTAGGATTACGTCATTCGAAACTCGATGGCTCTAGGTACCGTTGTTTTATCACAATATTTGGTGGCAACAGTTTGAAAAGTGAAACGGACATTCAGAGTGATTCGACGTAAAATCGCAAAATGAAAACATTAGTCCCTCAGGGACTAATAATTTTGAAATAAACCTCTTAATTTTAATAACTGTGGTATTCTTGTTTTCAAACTTAAGTGCAAAATTAAACAATTGTTTCCTGTGCAGATGCGTTACTTTTAATTAAAATCAAATGAGAAAAAAAAATTATGCAAAAATTAATTAGGTAAAAAATTTAGTCCTATTCTTATCGCAAACCGTAACTTGAAATTGCATCTACAACTGTTTCTTATACCAAAGCTCTGGATGAATTAGTTTTCTGTTGTGCGTCAATAAATGTTTCACTAAACCGCAGCTTAAGACTATAACAACATGTGGTGCCAGGAGAGCAATTACTAAAGACCTGACAATGACCGACGCTGGACAACCCGCCTTTCCCCCTGGCTTCCATCGCGAAAGCTTCCCTCTCTAAACAACCCTCTATTTTTAACCTTAATGAAGAAACCATGGAGGTAGGCTCCATGGAAGAAACAAGCAGCCAACACATCTTCTTGCTTCTACTCGCACATGTTTCCGGTCATCCGAACTTACGGTTGTTGAGATAAAACTTTTATCACCCAGCTTGGCGATCTTTCTAAACATGCCTTATATTTCCCATTGCAAACGAAGGGTGACATTTTTTCCATTCCTTATTTTCCGGGGATATTCTTTCCGTTTCCCTTTTTTCCGGGTGACATTTTTTCCTACAACCATACGACAGGGATAAACAAGCATGAGCTATAATAAATCTTTGCATGACCAAACGTGTTGGAAAAACTGAACACCGACATAGCATGAGCACTGTGACTTCTGATGAAAGAAGTTGTGAATCCAGTGACAGGTTACAGTTGGCGCCAGTCCAAAGTACTGTTTACAAAAAGGGTTTAATAATTACTCCAGGGTATTGCTCAGAAAAAAATGTAAGTAAAAAAAATTTGTACATGGATTCTGAGGATTCACAAGCAAAAATCATTTTAGCAGATGGAAAAATTTTATATTCCCAAGGATTTGTTGACCTTGATTTAGAAGATGAATATGGACTGCAGGTAATTATATTGACTGATGCTTATTACATTCCTGATTTAAAGAGCAACTTGATTTCTGTTAAGCAACTGGCTAGTAAGGGATATTCTGTTAATTTCGAAAAAGAAAATCGCTTTGTCAAAAAGACAGCCATATAATTATGTGCACATGTTCTGATGATAATAATTTATATAAAATTCTTCTAATCAAAAATCCAGAAAATGCTAACATTGCAGTAGAATGTAAAAATAAAAATTGTATACAAATATGGCATTCAAGGTTAGACCATTGAAGTTATGATGCAATCAAACAATTAGTAAGAGATCTTATGAATCTTGTGAAGGAATAATATTAGATATAATTGGACTCATAATGATAGCTGTTTAGAATGCATAAAGAATAAAATACAGCAAATTCCTTAAAAGCTGCTAGTGTTCGTGCAAGCAAAGCAAACCATTTGAACTTGATACATTGTGACATTTGTGGGCATATGACTACTCCAAGTATTTGAGGAAAACTTTATTTCATAACTTTTATTTATGACTTTATTAAGACCGAAGTTCTTAATAAATTAAAAGACTTCACTGGTATAACAAGAAACAAAAGTGGAAGAACCATGCAGACTTTCCGAACTGATAATGGTGGTGAATATACTAGAAAACAAATGGAAGAAATTTATTCCAAGGCCGACATAGCAAATTATATTTACAACCGCCTACCAACAAGAGCTGTCATAAGACCCCCCCCATGAATAATTAAGTGGAAGAAAACCTAATCTAGCTCATATGAAACAATTTGGTTGCACAGCCTACGTATATGTGCATTAAACAACAAAGAAACTGAGGAAACTAAAATTATATTCGAAAAAGACCTAAGATGTTAAAAAAAGGGGGGAACCACCAGAACACCTAGTATTCTTAACAAACACAATTAAAAACATACCTGAGAATTTTAAAGACCTGGATAAGTTGAATTCTGGAGAAAAGGAAAGGTGGTTACTTGCAGTTGATGAAGAAATCAATTCCGTATCCTGAAATAAAACTTGGGAACTAGTTGAGCTTGTTGTAGGAAAGAAACCTATTGGATGTTGATGGATTTTGAATCTGAAAGAAAACGAAGACAGAAGAACCATTCATTATAAGGCACGACTGGTTGCAAAAGGTTATAGTCAAAAATTCGGAACTGACTACAATCATACCTTTGCATCAGCAATTTGACATACAACTATCAAAACCTTTCTTGCTATCGCAGCATATGGTAAAATGCACTCAAGGTATGTAGACATCACTACAGCATTTCTACATGGAAATTTAGAAGAAAAAATATACATGCAACAGTCGGAAGGCACAATTCAAACAAGACAAGAAACGGTTTGCAAATTGAAAAAAATCTCTTTATGGATTAAAGCAGGTTGCTACAGCATGGAATAAAAGAGACCAAGAACTTTTTGCAGAGTACAACAGACCCATGCTTGTTTTTAAAGAAAGATGGAAATGACACGAAAACGATTATTGTCTACATTGACATCCTTGTAGCATGCAAAAGAGAAGACAAAATCAAAAAACTAATCAAATCTCTCAACAAATTCTTCAAAGTAAAAGACTTAAATCAGAAACTACTTCGAAATCACCAACAAAAGAGATGACACATTCCTATTAAGCTAAAAGTCAAAAACAGAAATATTGAAGAAGATTTGAAGACTTTTGTCCAGACATCCACAAGCCATCTTACACACCAATGGCTACTTCTTATTCAAAGGAAGAGGACACCTCTCCATCAGTGGACAATACCAAATATAAGCAGGCCATCGGAACCTTACTGTAACCAGCCACTGTAACTAGACCAGATATTAACCTAGCAGTGAACCTATTAAGCAGGAAAAATTCATCTTGAAATGAGAAGGAGTGGAAAGCAGTTCTACAGAGTCATTTAATATCTAAACTCGACAAAGGACATTTACCTGAAAACTGATTCTGATAGACAGATGCTGACTATGCATCTGATTTAACCACTTGACAATCAACTGGAGGAAATTTATTTTTCTTCAGAAACAGCTCAATATTTTGGTCCACAAAGAGATAAAAATGTGTTTCACTATCACCTATCCAAGTCCAAGCTTATTTCAGCAGTTACTGCAGCTCAAGTGCTCAAATGTATATTAGACCTCCTTAAAGATTTTGGACTACCCCAAAAACTACCCACTAAGATATTTGAGAGCAATAAGTCCACAATATCTCTTATCCACCACAGAAAAATGAATAACAGGCTAAAATTATTAACGTTAAATATTTCTTTTTAAGAGAAATGGAAGCGAATAAAATAATTGATATAACATAACATACTGCAATACAAATTCTATGACTGCAGATTTTTCACCAAGCCATTACTTAAACCAAAATTTATGAAATTAGGAAGTGAACTAACCTTTTCCCCAAATGCATGATTAAAGGGAGGATTGTTGTAAATTAATCAAGCATTTTGAATGGGTGAAAAAATTGTTTTGTAACTCACTTCTAGTAAACTTTCAGTAAACGTGCACTGATCACGCCCAGGAATGATATCCTATGATCCTTTTTTCTTCTCTGTTCTTCATTATTATTACTCTATCTGTGTGCTTGTATACATCTTTAATATATTCAACACTTTTTATTTTAATTAAAACACAATAACACGCCAAATAAATACTAATTCAGAAGTCAAACAACAAAAATCAGCGTAATATTTTCAAAATTTTTACAGTTGAAAGTTTCTGTAAAAATTTTGAAAATATTATGCTGATTTTTGTTGTTTGACTTCTGAATTATTATTTTTTATTTTAGTTAAAATCAAATAAATGTGATTTGTGTATAAATATGTATCCCTACAGTGATACATATTTATATAAATCTGTACAGTGATACATATTTCACGTATAAAATACAATGAAAAGTTTAATTCAGTATGAAGTATTCAAATTTTTTTAAATTAAAAATATGGGATCAGTAGGGTCGTGAGACTGTGAATAAGAGAACCGATTTCAAAATTTCTCAAGCAATTTACGTACTTACTTAATTTTTATACAATAAAAGACTTTTTTTCTGACATTTTATCGAAATACTTACCCAAGTTAAACCACATTGCTCTTATTTCAAATCCAGTTTCTCTTCTCATATCCTTGTACCTGCAAATTACAAAAATAATGTATACCAAAGTTTATAAACGGTGTTTTATAAAAATTTCTTCAGCGAAAAAGCAAATGCAATTAAAAAATATCATGAAACTGAGACTTTATGATTTAAACTATTGAAGTTATTTCTAAACTAACTTCATCATTACTTTGATTCAAAAGCCCACAAATTCGCATCACCTATAGCTATTTCATTACTGATCAACTATTACAATAAATATTAAATTTGTTCTTGAAACAAATGACATAGAATTATTTTAATTACCATTTCATTCTGATGCACCTATTCAGATATTTAACACTGTTTACTATAGGGTAAAGATATTCCCTCAAAAATAACAAATGACAGGAATAGTTTAAAAAAAAAAGTAACAAAACCAATAAAGTTATATGCTTAATTTCACATTTCAGAAACATATGCTGTTCTCTTTATAAAAAAAGGGAATAAAATAGTAAAACATAAATAAAATAAAAAATACATATTCTGAAAATCAAGAAATGAAAAAAATGCATTATTAAAGTACAAACTTGAGATGAAAATTTTTTATTTGCCTAGCTATTATGCTTTAAATATTGAAAACTGGAAGTTTTTCATACAGCTTAGAAAAGCAATTTCAAAATGACTCCAGATTGAGAAATTTGACTTAAAATCACTTTGTAATACATCATTTAGGTATTAAATTAGTTTTAATATAATTATGAGGTGAACACATTAACTTTTTAAAATTTAATTCAACCTACTAAAATTTTACATTTTTGGGCTAATTTCATTTGATTTTGCAATTTTTTCATAATTTTATACTGATGAAAATCCAAATAATATGAATTTATTCTAATTTATTTAATTTAATTCTCCAGTGTTTCTAAAGAAAAAAAATTAAAAGTAGCAATCAATTAAAATGTTTAATCAAGAATAATGATGTGGATAAACTTATATGTGTGCCATTAAAATAAGTATTAAGCAAAATTAAATACTAGTTGCATAGTATTCATTTTGCTTTAAATCTAAATACTACTAAGATGCACCACTACAGATATTTGTAAAGCATTTTCTGAAAATGTCAAGTCTTTAGAAAATGCTTTACAGATCTCTAGAATGAGATAAGAACAAATCAGATTCAATCAAAATTAGTGAGAAAAATTCTGCTGAAAAATCACTAAAAAAATCAGTAAGTTCCATTAAAAGATTGCTAATGTGACAAAAACCACAGCACTTTAAAAAAAAAAAAAAAAAAAAAAAAAAGAACTTGTAAACATTTTCTACATAATTTTTTTTTTACTTCATTGCTTATGATGAACTTTTTTTTTTAATGCTACATTTGAAAGAGATGGTCTGAATTCAAATATATTAAAAACCAGGAGATCCGAAAAAACACTAGAAGACCTACAGATGAAATGAAAAATTGGGGGTCTTGCCGTAAAATCAGGAGAGCTGGGAAATATGAATTCATTTAGAGGAAAAAAAATAATGTAAAATAATTTTACCTTAAAATTATTTTATTCCTTTTATTTTGAGAAAAATTTTCCAACTGAAGTGCATCTTGAGTCAAAAATGCTATGGCACAGTGAAAAAAATTATTCCAAACCTGTTAAAGAAATTCAAAATCACAATAAACACTGTTGAAAAATAACATAAATGCGAAAGATTTAAGTACACTGTAAAATCAGAATGTGATGTAGAATATACCCTTCAAAATACACACCAACCTGGTATTCAAAAGGATTTGTGAAGCGATCCCTAATGGTAACGGAAAAATGCCTCAAAGCTTTCAGGATAATACTAAAAACATAAAATTCATATTTTGAGAAAACATAAAGTTTCAAATTACTATGTACATTAACTTTATATTATAAACAAACATTGATATTTAGACAAATGCATTTATTGCAAGAATAATCTTTTCAACAAGCATTTAACCTTGTATACCAATACCGTTCATAACTTTTAATAAATTATTATTTTGAAAGAAAGACTGAATTACAAAACATATATAGATACCTGTTTTGCAACATTATCATTTCATTCCAGTCAGTTGGATATACAGCTTTGCTGACTAAATCCCTGAACACAAGAAGGATTTCCATGATGAAGTCGAGAAGATCCGTTTTGGTAATAAAATTACTTATATACTGATTGTAATGGTATGGAGTCATCTGGCGAAGTATTGAAATCATCGTAGCCACCACATTACCCTAAAATATATTTAGATATATGAATTTAGATACATTTAAAAAATTTAACTGACAGAATTTTAGATTCTATTTTTATTTTAAAAATAATATGCCCAGGTAATTTCATACAACATTCCAAGTGAAATTCAACTTTTAATTCCTCTGATTTTTCATGACCAACTGGAATAACTTCCTTGAATTATACTGGTGATCAAAATTAAGAGAATTTTCACATTTGATCATCTACTGGACTGATGGAGAGATTTTAAGAAATCTGTTATGCACACAGGATATAATAATTATAATATACATATAACATACAATACTCATGGTACCCATCCATGATTGTGCATGAGACTGATGCAGGAGGGTTTAAAACAGATTGCAAGATCAGACAAAAAAAGACAGTTGATAGTCCCCTCTAACAGCTACACAGCTTTCATAATGTGTATTGGAAAACAGGCAGTTTATGATTCCATGTGTTTCACATCCCCAGCAACATCGTTTTTAAGTCCTGGAGGGTTTTTAAAGACAAAAGGCGAGTTCAAATTACTCTCCCAAGGGCATCCCAGACATGTCCTAGGCTTTAGGCTTTAGGCTTCAGGTATGGAGATCAACTGGTAAGGCTGAAATAGGACTCATCTGTAAAAAGAATGGTCCTCCAATGATGCTTGGTTCAAAGTTGACATCAAAGTTCAAAACCATACACTAAAGAGACTTTCTAGTACACAGAAGTGAAAATATGCAAACAGCAGGTCTTCTTTCACACAGATGAGTTAGAGCCCTATGTTTGCTTTTTCAGAGATACAGTTCGCCCTCAGTTCAATAGATAATGCTTCCTACATAGGGCTGATCTAGTGGAAGATTTTTTTTTTGGAAAAAAAGAATATTAATTGTATTGAATGGCCAATCAAATCTCAGCACCTAAACCTATGGAACATATTTGGAATGCTTTTGGGAGGGCAACTGTAACTTTCCTTCACCCTCCAATACCTGAAAACAGTGTCGCTGCAGAAGTGGGATGAATTGCAATTGCTTCCCTACCATTACGAAGTCTCATTGTCAAAGCTATATAACTATTAGTGGGAACCATACCCTCTATTAACACCTTTTCATGGGGTGGGGGAAATTTAGTTCTAAAACCTTTTACATCTTCTTGTGATAATAAGACTTATGTACGATATTGCAAGTATATCATGATTGTTGTATGGTATACTTTTCCCATTAAAATCTGTCCATCAGTTCAGCAGATAATTTACCAACTGTCAAAATTCTCTTAAGTTTGAATACTAAAGTAGTTATAAAATTAAATATGAGCAAATAAATAATTTTATATGTTTGCTACAAAATAAAATACAATAAGAAGACATTATAAATATTGAATTGATCTTGCATATAACTGTGAACAATAATCAAACTCTAGAAAAAACCATTTATGATTCATAGTCTACTCTGAAAGCATTTCAGAATAAAACTGAAGAGCTAAGAATTACACAGAACTGAAAAAAATTTTTAGTTAATATAGTTATTTACTATAAATTATTACATGTTTGTGCAATCACATACTGGTATGACCTTTTAATCATTCTATTTTTAGAGGCTAATTACACGTCTAAATAGAGGCGTAACAGAATAGTTACATTTCTACCGAGAAGTAGGAAAGACAGACCATTATACAAGGGAAGAACTTGGTTTGATAAAGTTTTATCAGATAAGAAATAAGTAAAATAAATTGTGTACATGGAGGGGGGGATAAAGTAATACTTTATTTGCTTTCTTTTTTAAAGCAGAAAATTGTCTTTATTATATAACTTAAAATGTGAACTTCTAATTATTTGAAAAGATTCATATACATTTTTTTTTTTTTTTTTGGGTGGGGAGATTACTGTGTGCACACAAGTGTGTGAACCTGTGTGAGTACAGGTTCATAATAGACTGAATGCAGTCAGAATCGATTGTAGCTTTATCAAATTTAATTTACAAAAAGGAACATTTTACAGTTCTGGAACTTTTCACATAAATACTTGTACAACTCTTCTCAGTATCACACAGCACAATCAGTAATTATACTTCAAACTACTAAAAGTATTAAACACAATACAATGCAAAGTGCATCTAAAAAGGCAAAGCTCCTGCGAAAATTTGGTGATTTCTTGCTAAATCCGGTGACAAAAATTAGTCACCAAAACAGTCGCCAGTATGGCGATACCTCACCAATTTAGCAAGATAGCCATTTATTCAAAGTTAAATAGACTTGCCCTTGTATTCTTACTTTTTTGGAAAAGCTTCGCTTCTTTAGATTTTCTTGTTGCATAATAAAATATAATTGCTACAATTTCATATATAATTTCACTAAAATTATTCACATATATACAAAATTTGTAACAAATATATGTATATAATAAATTTTCAATTGGGAAAACCAGAAGCTTTTGGATTTCACTATGCATATTTTATGCACAAAATCGGATGTAAAAATAGTCTTCTCATAAAAGTCATAACACAATATCAAATTTTAAGAAATTTTTCTCATGTTTGGCACCTAGCTGAAATTTTCAAATCATAACTAGGTACATCAAACCATTTGACTCAATTCATTTGAGTAAGTTCAATTTAACTTCAACACATCAATGATTTTTTTCAATTTTTTTAAAATATTAATAAAAATTAGCAGGTAAATTGAATCTAATACATTTCATTGTTTCCCATATGAAGTTTATTATTATGCAATATGTACAGAATATTGTTATACGGAACATAAAATCGTCATTAAGCAATTATATAAAATCGTCATTAAGCAAATATAACACAGTAATGTTAATAATTACATGTAATAATAGTAATATAAGCAGTAATATGATAAAGGAATATTATAATATGGCTTATTTTACTATAAATTTCAGTAATAAAATCAACCTTATTTAAAATTCACTATAGCAGTTACTAATGTAATTCTTATGAACACTGTCTACTGTATATATATCTTTTTATTGAGAAGCTATTTAAAAACTGGAAGCACAATTACCACTAACGGATTACTGCGCTCTAGATGCACAACACACTGTATAATAGTTCTCAAGATAGACAGCATAAGTTCTGATATGTCATTGTGGGTAACCCCAATGCCTCGATTGTAAAGGGTGACCATGATGTCACTGATGATTTTAATGCACAATTCCATCTCATCTTTATTTTCTAACAAGGGTCGCACTTGAGCACAAATCATAGGAAGCAGTATATGACGACACTCTGAAAGAAATATTATAAAGAGGTGTTACAACAAACATTTTTGATTGGGCAGGGGAAAAAAAAGAGAATAGAAAGGATTATACATTTGAAATAAGAACTGGCATTGAAATTGTAATCAGCAATACCTATAACCAACTAAAATATACTGATTTTAATAATTCTTTGCTGGACCTGATTTCTGCGATAACCAATGGGCACAAGCTCCAGGCCTCCATTTTCAAGAGGACCTCCAAATCCTCCAACAGTGAAAATTATATAACCTAGAAGTGAAAAATACATAAAAATATGTATGCATTTTTATGTATTTTCACTTCTAGGTTTTAAAAATATAAAACTGGAACTGAGAATAAAATGTTAATTAGTCTTTGTATTTTAATATTATGTTTTTTGTTTTGAGTGCATAAATTTCCTTTTTTAGTTAAACCTTTTCTGTTAGAACTTAGCGAAGGTTTTTTTTATTTGAACAAAGGACTAAGGCTAACTGCTATCAATTTAAATTAAAATTATACATTTTAAAATTATGATTTATAACAAATAAGATGATATGAATTATTAAATAATTTCGAAATTAATCTGTAAGATAATCTGGGCATAAATACCATGGAATGACCCGTAAGAAGAAAAGAATTCTTCCACATTCCAAAGAAACTAATTTTTAATTTAACGTTTTATTCATATATTTGTTTAACAATTAGGTTAAAATTTAATTGCATTTATTTCATTACATCTCAACAACTTAATTAACTTTTATAGTAAACAAGAATTCTTTAGGCTCTTCCTTTTTTACTTCCTTGTACGAAGTAAAAAGGAAATATTGTAATCACAAAAGGTTTGGGCAGCATATTTCAATGAAAATATCCATTTGGAGCGCTACTGAATGCAATTTAATGATGAGTTTGTATGATATCTGTACATGAGGACAGAATAAAAGACTCTTTCTTCCAAAAAAAAATATAAACTGCTTTAAAATGAATTCTGAAGAGAATTTTTCGTGGCCTCTGTAACGTATCTATTTTAGAGAATTTTTTTAGGAGGTGTCGAGGGGGATTGCAGTGGCTATGAAACTGCAAAGTTATGGTAGAATCTTGAAACACAGTAGAGTTGAAAACTTGTAATTTCAATACTATTTTCTCCCTTCTTGTGTTGTAATTGGTTCTTAACAATGTTCTTCTTTGTAAATGTTTTACGTTGGCAATTTTCGTGATACGTCTTACCTTTCCAATACACTTTATAGGTTTCCAATGTGCTGATTAGGAGAAAAGTGGATGTTACCATTTTAAATCTTTCATTGTATCTATAAGAGCTCCATTGTTATACAGATACTTGAAATTTATCCATTTATGGGTATTTTTGATACATTCTGAACATGTCATTTTCTTGCACAAAAGGTACTTTTAAACTGACATATTTCAGATTTTAGAGAATTTTTTTAGGATGATTTAGACATTCAATTTTGGACCTTTTTCATTTCTTATACAATCTGAATATAAATCATTTATAATTGCTATAACTGCAATTCATTTTTGTGCAAATGCCAAATGCATCTTTATAAGTGATTCAAATATTTACAGCCACAAGGTCAAAAATATTGTAAAATATTTTAATCTGGATAACTGATATAACTCACTGGTTAATCGCTTTGAGACTCCTGAGCGGAATTTGACAAATTAAGCCTGAAAGAGCTCACTGAAGTACTGGTTTTGGCTGTATAACAATGCATATTCACACATTTCTACGCTTGTCAAGCAGTTTCTAGCAAAGAAAAGTATCATGATTCAAAAACCTCTCCCCTTATTCATCATATCTGACACTTGAAGTTTTTTCCCTGAAGTCTCTCTTCAAACATAATTATTTTAACAGAATTGAAGACGTTTAGAAAACTGTTATTAGAAACATATACCGAATAATTAGTTCTAAGAAGGAGTTGAGCAGCTGTATGAATGTGCCAAGTATTGTACAGGCTAATAAAGATTGCATGTAGAAGGTTTAGAGTATTGTTTTCCTCAAATTTTGATTTTGTAGGAATTTAATCCTAAATATTTGTAGATCAACTGTGTGACCAAATATTTTAAAAAGCAGAATTATATGGAAAGCATTCACTAAATAAGCTGTTTTTGCATTACTCACCAGGTATCTTAAAAAGAGCACTGTGCACCAGGTCATTCACACACATCATTTTCTGTTTAGTCAGACGATCTTTAGGAACATTGCTTATCAGCTCTACCAGGATGTTACTATTATTAATGAAAGCTGAACATTATTTCTGAAGTATTTTAAAAATAAGAAATCATTTCTGAAATGTAGTAAAACTCTAAATGTCCAGTCCATTTAACCAAATAACAAAATATGGATAATAGAAGGTCAAATATAATGCAAAAAAAAATTTTTTTTTGCACTTTTTTTTTGGCACTATAATGCAAAAAAAGAAGTAGACCCTCACCCCAGTAACTGATAAGACACTGAGAGGGGTCAATGGGGAAAAAATAAAAATGACTGATAAACAATTGTCTTGTAATTATTTAAATATAAAATTACTTTCATACTGTTATATAGATATGTATGTGTAATAATTATGAAACTGGTGATGCAGTGCAAAATCTAATTATGAAATGGTGGAGCTCGGTGCTTAGAGATGGTGTAGTAATCACAATCAGTCTAATATTTATTTTCATTGACAAATATTTTTTAAATAAACACACGTAAACTGGTGCAGTACATGCACCTCTTCTTGATGAAATAATTGATAGCAGAGAGGTGAGAGACAGAATGGTTAGTTTCTAAATGAATGTTTGATAAACTTATTGTTACATTTTCATACAGACTAATTTTTCGGTTGTCTGTGAAATAAGTATTATTATTGACAGAAGCATTATGTTTCATACAGACTAATTTTTCGGTTGTCTGTGAAATAAGTATTATTATTGACAGAAGTATTATGTAACTACCTTTGCCAACAGCATTACATAAGAATCACATGAGGAACATTCATTTTGAAGTGATCCAATTTAGAGACATTTCTTATAAGCTCTTACTATTTTTAGTATAGAAAGGAAAAATAACCAAATAAAAATAAAGAAACATTTATAGCCCTAAGACAAACAGTGTTGAAAGAAAATACTGTAGATCAAAATTCAAATTTTGACTTATTTACTTTTTTCTGTACACATACACAAATATATGAACATATAAAGATAGATAAATATAGATATATAATTATATAAGAAATGGCCATGCAACTGTAATTGTAAATAAATTATGTAACCATAATGTGCCACCTAGATGAATGTGCAGTTGAAGAGCTATGATGATGAAACTAGATGTGTAATGTTATTATTATTATCTTCCCTTTTTTAATAACTTTTATATGCATGTTAATATACTGTAATTTAAGCAGTATTTTTCTATTATTTTCATAAATATTTTACATTTACATTATGCATTTTAAAAAAAGAGAGAGAAAGAAACATTTAATTATTTACAGTTTAAGTTTGTTCTAAATATTGGCAGCATTACATTGATACTGATCATCCATCACACTTACATCAGTCAATTTAATTAAATAAATAAAGTTTTATTAAAAGGTATCTCATTAGATATAAATGCAACAAATAGATACATATAATCTAAAAAATTAACAAATGCCATAAAATAAATAACAAATGCTAAAAAAAATTATATTAGCGGTTATTCCCTCCCATTTGATCATAGTAAAGTTGACAGATTTAGGCAATAGTAAAGTTGACAGAGGTCAATAAAAAGAAAAATCTTTGAAGGTGTCAACAGTCAAAAAAGTTTGGGGACTCCTGATCTAATTTAATTAACAACTTTCTTAAAAAGAATGTGTTGTATATCTTCATATTATTTAAATCAATTAAAGAATTAGAAAGCATGTAAATCAATGAAGAAAAAGTTTAGTTTTATTCGGTTCAGAAAGAAAAACAAAAGATTCAAATATCTGCAGACTGGATACTTAGAGTTTTACTGTAATCGAAATATGAATATACGAAACAATTGAAATAGAAATTTAAAATAATAATAATAAAAGAATACTTTCAGAAAGAAAATCCTACCTTAGCTCTTTTCCATCAAAAACTGATAGTATATCTGGTATTGCATATGGAAAATATTTTAAGCAAGCACCTTGAACAAGAAGAGTAGAATCTGTATCATATAACATCATGGCAGTAATAGAGTGAAGTAACTGATTAAGAGAAAGTTCAAACATTTCACGACCTTTATCTTCATTTAGGCTAAAAAGGCAAAAAGAAGGTTTTAATATTTTTTTAAACACCAAAACTTTAAAAAGTTTGAATTACAGTGTTCCCACTAAAATTCAATTTTAAATTGCTCTGATTTTTCATCACCAATTGGAAGAATATTCCTGAACAATAATCCCTGAATTAGTTTTTAAATTAACACTAGAATTACCATGGTGGGTCATAATTGATGTGGCAGCTTCAATGATGATCTTAGCTTTATACAGTGTAATAAGTAGCTAAATTTTACATTATTTCATTGCACTTCATAAAACACAAAATATCTATAACTTGTAAGTTTTCTATAAAAGAATGCACAAAATGTAATATTACATCACTACCAAATTATTATTATAAATTCAATTATAATATGCAAAATTCAGAAAAAATATATTTACAGTATTTTACATAATAATACCACAAACCCCATCCCAGCACACAATAAATAATTCCAGGATTTTCATCTGCTTATCCATCTGCTCACAATCCAAACCAAAAATTTTACATGCTTATCATGCACAGTTTTAATTTTGTTGTATTTATATTTTGTTACTTTGCAGCTTCGCAATATTTAGATTTATTTGAAAATTCTGAGGTATTTTAAGTAGATGGAATACCTTACAACTTTCTTGAAGTATACATAACTTTTAGCTCTTCTGCTACTTTCAAAATACAAATTGTTACCCCGACTTTTTTCCCCTTTTCTTAATAACTGCCCAAGCATTTATAGCCCTAAGACAAACAGTGTTGAAAGAAAATAAAAGCATGCAATGGAAATATTGTGATACAAAATTCACACATTTTTTTCCTCATATTATTTAGTACTCAATATTAATGACAAAGCTAAATTTAGTGGGATTATATTATTCCTCAGTTTTTAATACTTTATATTGTTCTTCAATTTAATAAATTTGTAGAAGAACCCAATGAGACAAGGGTAAAAACATTTTTGTCCTTTTGACATTGAAAAAACATAGCATCTCCAAGAGAAAATTGTAACATTACATCAATCATAATAAATATTACTTCTGTGCTGCTTCAAAATAAAATTGGGGGGGGGGCAAGGATTATGTTAGATTGAAAGTGTTTAGCTAATATAATAATTTGTTACAGTACAACCACAAAATGCAGTTTTAAATTGCATTATTTTTGAAGGGCAGTAATATCAAGAGAATAATACTGATTTAAATAATAAATAGGTAGATAAGAAAGCTATAAATTGATAAAACTGTATCTGATGTAAGATGAATAAACTACGTTCAGCAAGAAAAACAATAATTCTGATAATAAGCAATAATCGTTTACTTTTTTAAGAGAATTTTTTTTTTTTTTTTTTTTTTTTGTTTTGTTTTGTTTACTATTTAAAGAATGGCTTATTATTTGTCAGGATGATCTATATTTCTATTTCTCTAACTTTCCACGGCTGTCCAGGTGAATGCATTAAAAAAGAAAAAAGATGAAGATGATAAATAAGTTAATTTTTATACATGCTATTTTTGAATGCATTTTAGACCAGTGGTCTCACAGTGCTAGCCCAAGAGCTGCATCCAATCCTGAAGCAATTTTACATGGCCTGTGAATATATTTCAGTTGTGCTTTTGTTGCAAATACAGAATTTATACTGACATAGATATATGAAACTTATACATACAACAACTATTACAGGAAAAGAGACAGATGAATTGATTAAGGCTTTGTCTCTGCACAGATGTATTCCAGTCTACATGACTAGGATAAGATGGCAGAAATTCCTACGTCAGTACGATCCACTGCTAAAGAAAAGGATTTCACTATATTTTCCCCTTCTGTTATTATTGTTGTTTATGTATGTTTTGATAAATATTTAGTTAATGAAATTTAAAATTTAGTTAGAAAAATTCTATTTTGTTAAAAACAACTTTTACCTTTGTTGAAAAATCTGGATCATTAGCTGCTTTCAGATCATTCGCTGATTCACATGCATTCTGAGTTTAAAATCACTGCCTCATTTAAATAATTCAAAAATATACTACGAAAAGCAAGTTGAAAAAATGCAAGATGAAAATCAATAATACTGTAGTTTAAACAACTGAACACTAACACCCGCTCAAATGGCACTCTTCTGTTTTCGGAACCAAATTCAGAAATGTATAATTAAGACACAATAACACGCCGAAAAAATACTAATTCAGAAGTCAAACAACAAAAATCAGCGTTATATTTAAAAATTTCCTGCGAAAATTTGAAAATATAACGCTGATTTTTGTTGTTTTGACTTCTGAATCAGAAATGTATGTATACATGTATATGTGTGTATATATGTATAAGTATGTATGTGTATTTGCATGTATGTGTATAAGTGTGTGTGTATGCAAGAATTGTGTAATCTATGCATGTGTGGAAGTATGTGGATACACACACATACATATGTGTGTACATATACTGCATGCATACACAAACGCATATATCATCCATATGTGCACACATACATACATTTCTGAAACCGGTCCCGATAACAGAACAGTACCAGAAAAACAAAGGGAAAAAATAGTAGTCTGAAAATATCACATTGCAGTTTAAATCACAAAACAGTTAAATTTAAAAAAAAAAAAAAAAAATCAACATACAAATATTTTCCCTTTATTCTTAAATGAAAATAGTATCTACAGTTGCCAACTCATAAGCTAATCTATACTTATGAAGAAATCAGAAACCTCAACTCAAAAAGGAAATTTACTTTAAAAAAAGCTCTGATATTTAAAAACCTTTTGAGTATTAACCATTTTTAAAAAAAAAGTTTAAATGTAAAAAATAAAAGATACACAAATTTCTGAGGTAAGGCACAATTCAAAAGATGACAACGTACAAGACAAAAATAAAGGGAAAAAAAAAAACATACGCAGAAAACAGTTGTCGTGATCTCACAATGAACTTGAAAATATACTCTATTGATTTCATAGTACGCAAAAGGGTATCTTGGATATCCTTCTGGAGTGCATTATCCACATAATATTTCAAAACAACAATTAATTTACTGTAAAAAGTCAAAAGAAAAAAAATTAAGTTTCACATACAGACAATACAAATCATGAAACTACAAAAATTTACTGCATTATAAATGAGTAGAGAGCAAATTAATTTCTTATGTTATATACTTATAAATTACACGGTTTTAATTACCGATTTCTTTCTCTTTTAAAGATTTAATGCATTACAACAAATTAGCAGTGCACTTCTATTTTATTACTGTTAACAATTGTCAATACTGTCAACTTTCAATTAACTGAGGCCTATATATATATATATATATATATATATATAAAAAGTTTAAATTTGATTATTGCAGAATGGCGAAAAAAGTATTGTCACAAACCAAAACTGCCAACAGAAAATACAAAAAGGGTAATAAAATGCATGGGCAAACAGCAAAGACAGCAGATGACTCTGAATATGTATCTGCCAAACTAACTAAAAAATTCTGGCTGAATTTTTAATGCAAGTTTGAATTCGGTGACATCATTCAAATTCTCTTATACATCTCTTTTCAATTCTGGAATGATAGCAGCGAAAGGATATTTGGTGCTTTCTTTTCTATAGAGGTCTTGGCCAAATTTGGGCTTCAGAAAAAGCAATGTCAATTCAAAACAAAAAACTTTTTTTTGGTGTACATTTTAATTGCTATACAATTCAAAATTTTTCAATTAATGGAATTTGTGATGAAGAAACATGGAGAAGTAATAATAATTGGAAAAGATATAACAGAAATTTTTCACGAGCACTCAACAAACGGATGACCTGGTGTTTTAAATCCAGAAAATATTTATACTGATAGTGAAGAAAGTGACAAAAAGGATTCTGAGAATGAAAAATTACTGATAGTTTAGTGGGAAGAATATTAGCACCCCCCAAAAAACTGAAGTCTTTCAGATTATGCCCAAAGGGGCCCGCCCTTCTTTTTAATGTTTTGTGTGTTACCTTTATTTAATAAATATCGTGGTCTTCGCACATAAACCATAGAATTCAATTCAACAGCAGTATCACAAAATAATTTAAAAAGATCATATCTTTAGAATTTCCGATACACAGTCTCGTACGCTGCAGACAAACTTTTTTTCCCCCCTGAACAGTGTTGCCATTGCTCACTTTGAAATGGTTGAATTTCTTAATCAAAAAATCGTTAAAGTTTTACAAATTCCAAATATTATTTGTTTTGTTATCCAATTATTATACAATTTGTTTTATTATCTACTTGGATAATAAACAAAACAAGTTTGTTTTATTATCCAAATAGATAATAAAACAAATTTTAAGTTCAGGCTTCAAGCTGCCCATATTCTAGTGGAGGACAACTTACTGAAAATTTGATGTTTCTAGGTATTGTTGTTTTTTCACAGCGTGAGAAACATACATACATTCATGCAGATTCTTCATTTTTTAATTTCTTTAAATAAATTGCAGGGCTCTAACATTTGGCAACAATAATTTGAATAGTGAACCGACAGTTACAGTGAATCAATGCAAAATGCCAAAACGAAATTAATAGCCCTTTGGCCTAAAAAAGGGGGGGGGAGACAGCTTAAGCAACTTACATTAAAAATGTTTAATAAAACAAACTTTTTGTTTCTTTTCCCCCCCTTTTAAATTTTGATTTAAGATTATAAATGCTTCATTATTCCATAAAAACCATTTCATATTTTTAATTAAAAGATTTCTACATGTCATCTCAATAATTTAAACTTGTGATATGAAATTTGGAATTGCCAAAATCCCGATGTTTCCAAATCTTGAACTTTGTACTGTGCTAAAGATTTATAAATTATACTGCATCACATTATAATTGACTGTATTATATCCCAGTGCTAAAAGGAATAAAGAAATATAATTCAAAATTAAGTAACTTTACTTATTTCTCTTATTAGTTACATATTTATGTTGAAAATAATGTTAAATGAATAAGTAAAAACTAAAACTAATAGAATGCCAATCTTTATTAAATATTTTGTCAAATTATTTGATTAAATATATGACCAGGTTTGCTCTGTTCATTGATACTTGTGTGACAGAAAGTTCAAAAAGAAAATTTTCTTGGTTTACAAAATATGCATTTTCTTGCAATAATCTGCAGAATGGCACATATTGAAAGAATGTACACAGTGGTGTATATTGAAACTACAAAGACAATGGTATTTACTGAAAAATCATAAGCAATGATACATACTGAACATGCATAAGGATTTGGAAGTGCATGTTTTAACAATTTTAGACTAACTGATTGATGTGTGCGAACACGGCCAAGGTAATTTTTCTATTTTTGAAGGAATAATGGAAGATCTTGTCACTAAATTAGAAATGCAAGATGATAATATCTGCAGTGTCCAATATATATATATAAGATTAAAAAAAAAGTAATAAATTTACTCATCTTCCAGAAGTAACTGTCTCTAAATTTTATACCAATTATACCCAGAGGATACATTTTAGAACTCTTTCAAAGTTTCAGTCCATGATAATGAATCTTTAACAAAATTTTAAAAAATCAATTATTTAAAATCGTACGCATACAGCAATGATGCAAATGCAATAGAAGGATTTTGTATTTCAGAACCAAATTATGATCAGATGTTTGAAATACTTGTAAACAAGTTTGATATAAACCTACACAAGCAAAAACTTAATTTTATCCTAATAACTAAATTCAGTGACAATTTAAAACTTCATAAACTTTGTGACATTACAGGAACTCAAATATGCAGTTTGAGGTCATGCAAAGTCAAACTGGAGACATACAATTATATGCTCATGCCCGTAATAATGAAAATGCTGCCTTTTGATATAACTTTCAATTTAATCACAAAAAAGATTTATCAATTCTTTTCTTTAATGTTGATGAGTTACTGCAATTCACTTGAAAGTTATTATTGAAGAATATATTACATCTCCTGCATGCCAGTTAGAGTAAATAAATAACTGTTCTGCAAATCAAAAATGAAAAGGAGACTTCTGAATCATTGACAGTTTATGAGAAAAGAAATTTATTGTATATGAATTGAAGATTTTTTGTGTTTGAAATTGAAAAATTGCATTAAGGAATGTAAAAGTGATCTCTTCTGTTCATACAAAGGTAAACATAACCCTTCTATTTGTTTTGAGGTTGAGAAGAAACTAAGTAAATAAATATATAAAATAAAAATGTACAAAAATCACAAGTTCTCTCTCAGCACAAATGTAAAAGCATTTTGTTTCAAACTTGTTGCATAATACTCCTAACAAATAACCAGTCAATTTAAATCAGAAGTAATATAAAATAAGAACTCTTCTTAATACCGGTAGCATGAATCATTCTTAAAAAAAGGTGGGAAGATAAAATAAAATTTCCTCTTATTTGGGGGGGGGGAAGGAAATTCTCAGTACTTATATTTGGAAATAAATAACACTAAAAAAACATTTAACATTGCTAAGATAAATTTGGAGAACAAGAAAACACCGAATTCAAAAACTGAAATTGAAGCGCTTGTAACAGAACAGATTCAAAATCAGATTTACTGCCTCCTAATTTGAATAGTAAAAACAAATTAAAAAAAGGTTTACAGCTCACAGACTCTTGTAATTGTAAAGAAAAAATAAGTCTTCTCATCGTAGCTGTTTATCATTATGATATAATGATTAGGAAATTAAAGCACTTTGAGCACACATTTAGTAACTGACAAAATGCTATTGATTGGTGTCTGCTAGTGATAAAATTTCATTTTATTTGCATCCTAGAGAAATCGTTTGCAGTGGCTAAACCACCAGTAAACTATGTAACATAATGATTGCATCTTCACATGGACCCGGTGAAATTTCATTGAATGAGTGCTTACATATTGATCAAATTTTGAATCCTGACATTTTTAACTTCTTTAATAAAGGCATCATCTCTAGCATTAATAAGTGATACAAAGCAGGGTTTTCTGCACACAGAAGTAGACAAAAAAGACACAGATGTAACACAGTTTCTGCTTTCTAAATATTCATTCAATGATTCACAAAATTTCATAACTTATAGAAATTTACGTTTCCTGCTTGGGTGCATGCGTCAATACTTCGTACGACCAATTTCATCTAGTTTGTTTACATGAATCTTTGCAGTAAACGTCTTGCGCGTTATTCGTTAAAATGGATAAACTTGAATATCGTTCAGCTATAAAATTCTTCGTTTTGAATGAATCAAACCCTAAGAAAATGCTTGCGAAATTGACAAAAGTTTCCAGGGACTCTGCTGTTTCCATGTCAACCAATAAAAAGTATGCAACTGAATTTAAACATGGCCGCATATCCCTCGAAGATGACCCATGTAAAAAAACGGCCAAAAACTGCAACCACACCGGAAAACATCAAAAAAAGTACATGATAGGCCAATGAAGGTGAGCGAGATAGCAGAAGCTGTGTGGGGATATCAGAAGAAAGGGTGCGAAACATTTTGCTCAAAGCATTAGGGATGTGAAAGCTCTGCACAAGATGTGTGCCACATTTGCTGAATGCCAATCAAAAGCAAATGTGGAAACAATTTTTGCAGAATTCTTTGGACCAATTCAACCAGGGATCCGACCAATTTTGTACCATGAATTAGACATGGATCCACTACTACACGCCAGAAATGAAACAGCAGTCTAAGCAAAGGGTGGAAGCCGATGATTCAGCGCTAAAGAAAGTGAAGTCGATCACATATGCTGGAAAGGTCATAGCCAGTGTGTTTTGGGAAGCGAATTATTTAAAATTAATTCAAATTTATTATGTTTATAATGATTACTTTGAATTCTATTTCATCAATATAGAAAAGATTAAATTATGTTTATTATGTTTTAATAAAAATAAATTTAAATTAACATGCATGAAAGCCAGGGTGTTGGGGGACATTTTGCTCCAGTAAATGATAAAAAATTGTTACTTTATCCAGCAGAGAAATTTATTTACTCCTCACTTTGGCAATAATAACTTGAAATTTCAAAAAACATTCATTAACTTAACAGAACTGCTCTATTCAAAATGAATTCTTTATAGTAAACTTTAATTCATCTCACTAATTGGATTAAAACTCAACTTACAAGTTTAGCTTTAACTAAAATTGTCAGTATGGCATATACTTCTTATCTGAGTAAAAGACGAAACCCATTCGCATTTATTTATTATTGTTAACTGAACGGGGGTTGGTTTGTTCCCTTTGAAAAGTCAACCAATTTCCGATCAATGACGATAATTACTTGGTTTATTAATTTTCATTTTAAAAGTTTCCATTTCTTATTCATGATTTAAATCAAGTTCCTTTAAAAATATTATTTTTGGGATTAAATTTCAATGCTTCTGTGTTACTTCATTCAGATGCATTCCACCAACTTTATTTTAGGAGATAATATAATCAATATTTATAATATAATCAATTTAGTAAATATATATATATGTATACATATAAATTGAATTTAAATAAATTTAATTTAAATACAAATTTAATTAATTCTTTGTGCCATTGCTGCAAGGAATGAAATTTAAATTTAAACAAATTTAAATTTTAAAAAACATGTACATCCGTAAAAAAGCAAATTTAAAGTTAAAATAATTAAAAAATGTGCAAACATATAAAAGATTTAATTTTTGAACTAATCTACAATATCATTTAAATTCAGATAGCATAAGTAAATCAAGTGCAAAACCAAACCATCAAAATAAATTCACCAATTTAGCAAATTAAAATTAATCTAAAAAATTTTTTTTTAAATGCATAAGTCAATGACTGTTGAGCAGGCAGGAGACAGACTTATCAAGGGGAAGTTGCCTCCAAACCTAACTCTCCAATCATTCAATTCGTGTTTCGTCATTCATGCAGGCAAGGGTAAAAGTCAAAACCAAAAGTAAAGAGTGAAGAATGTCCAAAAAGAAATACCAATAAAGTGGTACTTTTAGAAATTAGCAATTAAAAATTGTTTCTATTAAAAAAGTTCTAAAAGGAAAATACCAATGAAGCCTTCTGAGAAATAAGCAATGTAAAGTATTAAATTAAACTTTTTAAAAAAATTAAATTTTTAAAAAATTAATTCAGAAACCAAAGCATTTTAGAAACCCTTGTCTACAGAAACCTCCCCGACACGAATATGCATATCAATAAAAAGAAACTAAAAAGGAACTAGACATAATTTATATAAACCAATAAGAAACAAAAAGAACTAATTCATAATTAAAAAAAAAACAAAACAAATATATACTTATAAATATAATTTCATATCTAGAAAATACTTAAATACAGTCAAAATCCGTTATCCGGACTTGTCGGGACTTCGGCGATTCTGGATTATCGATTTTTCCGGATTATAGATCATCAGTTTAAATATGGTAAGATAGCATGCAGAAATTACAAAATTAAAAATATGAAATCGTAATTTATGAAATAAAGAACAATTATGATCTAAAGGGTATCAAAATTAAAAAAAAGAAAAAGCTTAATATTTATTTGTTTACTTTATTAAACATTTCTTTCAATGCAAGTTGTTTAAGTTGCTTCATTTCACACTTACATCACTTTGTAAAAACTTTTGCAGACTCCAACACTAATATAGTAAGGTAAGTTAGAAATAAAACTTACTATTTACTTGCTTTAAGTATTTTTTTAATATTTTTTATGTAGTATTTAAGTATTTTCTACATATGAAATTATATTTTTAAGTATATACAGTCAAAAGTCGTTAATCCGAACTCGTCGGGATTTCGGCAATTCAGGATTATTGATTTTTCCGGATTATAGATCATCAGTTTAAATCTGGTAAGATGGCACACGGAAATTATAAAATTAAAAATATGAAACCGTAATTTATGAAATAAAGAACAATTATGATCTAAAGGGTATCAAAATTTACAAAAAAAAAAAAGCTTAATATTTATTTGTTTACTTTATTAAACATTTCTTTTAATGTAAGTTGTTTAAGTTGCTTCCAGATAACTTGTTTTTTTCATTTGATAACTTGTTTAACTTTATGTGATAATACTTTCTCTTTAATTCTATAAACAGACATAATTTCTTCTTCATTTACAAAGATCCGCTGTTAAATTCCTATAATTGCTGTGTCAAGAATACAGACTAATTTGTCAATCGAAATTTTTTCGTTTTCAATAACCTCTGTATCACTTTCTTCTTTATCGGAAGCGAATTATAATGACTAGGAATTTGATTTAAATCATATAAAAGACGGAGTACATCGAGATGAAATACTACATTTAGTAAGGAATTATATGCGAAATAAAATAAAAACATCTGCCCTGAAGATAAGTATAGTGCTGACAGATTAACTTCCAATTCATTGCGCGCCGCAGCGTTCCCCCCCCCCCCCGGGCCGCAGAGCAGCGTGAAATTGATAAACAGATTTCGGAATGGTTTGAGAAACGAAGGATATGACTTTATCCATTTTTTGCAGCAATTTCACTTTTTGTTTAATGAACTTCTAAACATACTTTCGCTTTGTAGATCCTTTACATATTAGTAAATATATATCAGAAATTCTATTTGACATAATCGAAAGTTCAAGCTTACTTTTATAAAATTGCTCTAACAGTCTGCAAAAAATAATAAGCCGGATCCATTTCGAAGATTCAGGAACAACGCAATCTGCAACATTAACTGAATTAGATAATTTTAGCTTAGCTTATACCGTCCATCATACATTAAACGCGCAAGCGTAAACATATTACGTGTTGGCAGTGGTGATAAAGGCAAAGCATATTTTCCTTCCCTTAAATAAAGCTAAGACTAATCTAAATAAAATTCATGCTTTATTCCATAAATTAAAATAAAAGATCTAACACTGTAGCCTTTACATTTAAAATCATTTGATTGAAAGCAAACTAGCATTATGCTAACTCATAATAACACAAGAGAACAAGACATTCGCTGATACCAGCGTACATATATATAATACTCGGCCAACCCGCCGATCTTGACGTCATCGGCCAATCAGCGGCAACCATGTTAGCTTACCGCCGATTGATCTCCGATCAAAATTTGCATGTGGAAAACTAAAGCCGACATTACGCGCATGCGCACACGCATATTCGCAGCCGTAAAGTCTTACATGCATGCGTCAACGTGACGCATGCGCAGAAAGTTTGTAGCTTAGAGGTCCGGATTATGGGTGTCCGAATTAACGACTTTTGACTGTATTTGTTTTTTTAAAAATTATGAATTAGTTCTTTTTGTTTCTTATTGCTTTATATAAATTATGTCTAGTTCCTTTTTAGTTTCTTTTTATTGATATGCATATTCGTGTCGGGGAGGTTTCTGTAGACAAGGGTTTCTAAAATGCTTTGGTTTCTAAATTAATTTTTCTGAAAAATTAATTTTTTAAAAATTTAATTTTTTTAAAAAGTTTAATTTAATCCCTGACTTTACATTGCTTATTTCTCAAAAGGCTTCATTGGTATTTTCCTTTTAGAACTTTAATTTTTAATTGCTAATTTCTAAAGGTACCACTTTATTGGTATTTCTTTTTGGACATTCTTCCTCTTTACTTTTACCCTTGCCTGCATGAATGATAAAACATGAATTGAATGAATGGAGAGTTAGGTTTGGAGGCAACTTTCCCTTGATAAGTCTGTCTCCTGCCTGCTCAACAGTCATTCATTTATGCATTAAAAAAAAAATTTTTTTTAGATTAATTTTAATTTGCTAAATTGGTAAATTTATTTTCATGGTTTGGTTTTGCACTTGATTTACTTATGCTATCTGAATTTAAATGATGTTGTAGATTAGTTTGAAAATTAAGTTTGCACATTTTTTAATTATTTTAACTTTAAATTTGCTTTTTTATGTATATACATGTTTGTTAAAATTTAAATTTGTTTAATTATATATATATATATACATAATTAAACAAATAATATATATATATATATAAACAAATTCACATTTTGGTGGGAGTTGGCAAAATTAGGAGTGAAATTAAAGGAAAAATAATAAATAATATAACTTAAACAACATTTTAGGGTTATTTAACATAAAACCCTAAAAGAGGGTTAACGATATTTATCATTTGCATGCAGTCATCAAAAGGATATCACTATGCATGGTCAGCACTGTCACTGAGGTCATCAAACTCATTGATGGAATATGGTATGGACACCAACACAGTCAGTATTTATTACCTTAGAACATACAAGGTTTATAAATTAAATCCAATTTGAAATCAAGAAGGTCAGTATTTTATTAAACTATTATTTTTAGGATACCCACAGAGGACGACCGATAGCAACAAAAAAATCAAACCTGCTTTTTCTGCTGCCACAGAGACCCTGTGCACAGAGGCTATCGATTCTATGCAGTGACAATTCTGTGTCACATTTCCAGCTTTTCTGAGGTCGTGAATGTTAAACTGTACAGAAAAAATGCTACAAATATTTCCAGTGTATCTAATTAAATGCAGAATTTTAAGTATACTTACTTATAAGTTAACGTAGCACTGAAATTTTCCTTTATATACATATCCAGGATAGGTCTGAAGTGATGATACTTTCTGTCAGATATGAGACCAATAATGAAAATCTGTAAACAATGAAAAAGGAAAATAATCATAATAATAATAATAAATAAATAAAAAAAAATTCCTTTAAAATAAAATATCTAAAGAAAAAAAAACTATTTTAAAACAACACATTTACTATTATGAGACAATTAAATATCCTCTGCTAATCAATAGCCTAAGAAAATTAAAATTATTTAAATGCTTATGTTAGTCCATAAAACTGAAGAAGTATTCCATGTAATCATTCAATAAATTTGTAAATATCTTCAATACACCACAATTTACAGCAACATACTGGCCAAACTAAAATAGCATTAAAGTTTCACATCAAGGAACACAACTTTTATGAGTGAAGAGAAAAAATAAATAAATCTTTGATAGCTAATCATACTTGGAAATTTTACAGACAATTTTAAATTTGAGTCTGCAAAAATGACTCCAAAAGCTTCTTTATCCTTGGAAGTTTTCACCTTCACAAAAGTTTATCTTTAGTTAATGACTAATTCCAATCCAGTCCTCCCTAAGACTTTTAAAATTCCATTAACTTAATTTTTCATCTTGTTACTATTTCTGTGGATAGATGGTACCAAAGCTGTATGTATAGTAAAGTGTCGACACTTCAAGGTGAGAGCTTGCGCTATGGAAACACAATCAGTAAAACTGTGCATGCTCCTTTTCTTTTCAGTCATTGGAAATTAAATCTGAATTTGTTTTGCTCCTTTTCCCACCACAGTTTTGAATCAGCTTTGGCCAAAATGGTGTACTGATACTGCAGCTTTAAAGGTTGCACGTGCAAGAAGATTTTGTCAAAATTAGACGGAATACTTGTCTACAGATTTCTTATAGACGTTCGTATCCATGTTTATTTCCAAAAGAAGAGTAAAGGTTAATGCTTGATTATTTTACACTTTTGTTATCTGTAAGTGGATTAGAAATGTGATTATTTTATATTTAAACGTGAGAATAATTTTATCTTGCATGGCATGGTTTATAGATGACTGTGTGTCCATTAAATCTATTGGTTTACTATACAATGCAGAAAAATCCATATGATTTACAGTACGCATTTTATCAGCAACACTGAATTTTACAGAGGTGACTTGCATTAAAAATAAGCATTTCAGTAATCTTTTTTATTTCATTTATGCAGTAATTTTTTTAATTTTGTACTGGGTTTGAAAATGATTTTAAATACTGAATCATTTAACACTTTAATGCACATTTTTCAGCTTATCTGCTATGAAAAATTAATAAGTCGCCTCAAAACTAGTATTTTTGAGAAAGATATTTTTTAAGGATAAAATTGCTCAAAATATTTATGAAAATTTTCCTCATGCACCTATGCTATATTTAGCAAAAAATAAAATGATCCAAATAGTTTCTCTGAAATCCCCTAAAACATTAATTATTGACAAAATGAGGGAATGACATATTACTATTAAAATTATAACTCAGCGATTTATACTCATTACTTCCATCAAAATAAATATCTTTGGCAACTTCTTTTGCTATATTTATACATAATATTTTCTTCTTGTATCACTCTGATGCAAGCATTTTCATGTTTCTCGGTCAGTAATTTTAGCATCTAATACCCAAAATAATCTTAGACAACAAGTTATTAATTTTTTATAGTAAATAAATTAGTAAAAGCTGGAAATGCGCATTAAAGTGTTAAATCATTCAGTATTTAAAACCAGTTTTTAAACTGGACAACACAGTGATATATAAACCATACCATGCAGAATAAAATTATTTTTAAATTATTCTGCATGAATAATAAAATTACTCATGCAGAATAAAATATAACATAATCACATTTCTAATCCACTTACAAATAACAAAACTGTAAAACAATCAAGTACTAACCTTTGCTCTTCTACAGAAAATCTGTAGAAATGTATTCCGTTTGATTTTAAACCTTTTTTATTGGTTCTTTCAAACAAATCCACGAAAGTTACAACTTAAAATTTTTTGGGAGAAAGATAAGAAATTTAAAAAAAAAAAAAAAAAAATATGTAGAGATACATTATTTCTTCAGATATAAATTAATCTAATTAATTTAGTAATTCCACTAGCTTCAGCTTACTGAATTGGGGAGGAGGAAGGGGCAAAAAGTTGAGATAACAGCACAACCACTGCAAACTGGATTGGCGCTGCAGTTGGCGGCAAGTTGTAATATGGGAGTGCTGATGCTTTTCTTGAAGCTTTGGATGGTACTACCTTCTTGCTTGCTTTACTTTGCTTTTCATATACACTCACTTCCAAAAGTTAAGCACAGAGAGAAAAATGATAATTTCCAGAAGCCAATCAGAATTGAAGAGGGTGCAATTCGCTGCAGAGGTAGATGGAAGTATGCAAGTATGCAAATATGTTAGGTAACAGCCAATCATGCTTTCATGTCAAGAAATATGCAAAAAAGGCAGTCTTATAAGAAGCCAGCTTTATGAAGGGTTACAGAAGTTGATTGCATGTGCTGATAGAAGGTGTTTAAAACTTTCGTACAATTTGTTTTCAAGACATACCAGTTTCTATGACTTCCAGAAGAGGAATGGAAGATTCTGAATGCTGGTGTGCTGTGGGGAGCATTGAAGCAGGACAGTCGATCATAGATGTTGCTCTTTTCTGCAGAGTTCATCATTCTGTAATTTAACATTTATAGAAACAATTCCAAACCACACAGACAGTTGTCCAAAAACCCATAGCCGGTCGCCCAAGGTTTACAACGCTCGTGGAAAATCAATATATTGCTACTGTAGCCAAGCGGAATCACAGAGCGACCTCCACACGTGCGACATCTACGGTTACAGCGTCCATTGGTAAGGCGATATCTGCAGCTACTATATGCCGAAGATTATATATGAGTGGAGTGTACGCTCGGGTACCTTGTGTTCCTCTATCTATCCAATCAAGAGGGGTGCGATTACAGTGGCACCGGGAATATGTCAATTGGAATGTGTCTGACTGGGGAATGTCATAGTTACTGATGAGTCAAGATTTGCTCTGGAGCCAGATGACAGGCATATAAGGATATGGCGTAAACAATGAACACACAATCAGTCCCAAAACATCACCGAACATCAGCAGGCATTCCGAGGCAGAAGCATTATGGTGTGGGCAGGGATTTCATTAGTATACCTCACATCTTTAAACGGGGTTCTTTGACTGCTGTCCGGTATTGAGATGAAGTCCTAGATTGTCATTTTGAGATTGTACGCTGCAGCAGTTGGTCCTACTTTTGTTTCAATGGACGATAACGCACATCCCCATAGAGCTGACATCATCGATGATTACCTGGAGAGTGAAGGGTTTGCGTGTATAGCATGGCCAGCATATTCCCCCGACCTTAATCTTATTGAAAATCTTTGGGATGCTCTCGGCCGCGCTGTATCTTCACGTTTCCCACCTCCAGCCACTCTTATTGAGCTGGAAACTGCTCTACAAGAAGAATGGCAATTGCTTAATTCTGCGGTGGTTGACCACCTAATTGAAAGCATGGTCATAAGGTGTAACTTTGTATACAGAAGAGGGGGGGATCACATACCCTATTAATGCCCTTCCCCCCCATTTTATGCTGTTTATTTTCACTTTATACATAATTCTGTTTAAGTCTCCAGTATTATCTGATAACTTAGAAAAATTTAATATTGTTTTCATTTCTGTATATAATTACTGATTTTGTTTTATGCATAAATATATATGCTACTTTCCTGCTGAATTTTGTGTCAATCAAATCAGTATTTTGTTGATTTTTTTTGCATTTTACATCTTCGTGCTTAACTTTTGGAAGTGAGTGTAGATATGACTGTGGCTCCTCCCTTCACCGCAAAATTTCTTTGCTTTTGATGAAGAGGGAACTGTACATGTTTGTCCTTGAAATGAATACAGACTTGGTCAAAACACAACGTTGTTGCTTTGCCTAATCATATGGCAATCTAAAGTTGTTTTATTGCTTAATTTAAGAGTTATAAATATTTTTATGGGAAAGGAAGGAAAAAAAAAAAAAAAAGAAACGAACATACATAATTCCTCAGAAGTTATAAAAAATGAAAAAATATATATATATATATTCAACTAATAATTCAATAAAATTCAGTCTCTAAAATATAAAAGAAAAGTACTTACCAATGCTTCAAATACCAAATTGTCATATAACTCAGAATCTGAATTCTGCATAAGGATATTGAATAATGCATCTAAGGTATCCTGCAAGAACTTTAAAATAATTTATAATTAGATTTCAAAAGAGCATTGGGATCTTTCCTGCTACAGAACAACACTCCCAGAGTTTCTAACATAAAGACATATGTGCCAATATTGTCTAATGACGATCAATGAAGTAAAAGTGTTGTTTTTATCTCCTGAAGTATGCCATTTGATTCAGTTCTTTGTTAATAATGAGATAGCTAACATAAGAGATATATTTTTCATGTTTAGAAAAATTTTATCACGGTCAAAATGAATTAGTAACAAAAGCATATTTTCTTGTTAGAAAGTGCCACATATACCTTTAAAAAAAAAAAAAAAAAAAAAAACTGTTAGGCACATGTTATCCTACAACAGAAAAGATCCATGTTATCCTACAACAGATGTGTTTTTGTAAAGACACTTGCAAAAATATAAATTAATATATCGAGCCACATAATTACCTTCACAACTTCTTCCCCATCTACTTTCATTAAAGAATTTAGATTATTTCTTAAGCTTTCTGGGTTTGACCACCACTTCAACAAACCGAGGAGGTCAACTGTAATGCAAGATTATTCTATTAATGATATGAAATTCATACTATCATTTAATGTTAAATTATTAAACATATAAACAATAAGCACACACACTCAAATAAACATAAGGAAATGACTCTTTATGATGCAAGAAATCAGCAAAGAATTTTTAAAAAAGTGCAACCTTTTTTTTCCAGATTTTTTGATTAATAATTAATAATTTTTGTATTGGCACTATAGAGACTGTCACATTTACAATGATACAGCTAATATTAATTTGCATTTTTACAGACTGAAATAACAAACAAAAAACTGAAAATTCCTTATTTAATATGAAATGATTTTTATTTGTATACCTCTATAATGAGCAAACTTAAAAATGAAACAAAATACGGCAAAGCAGTATTATGACAATGTTTAAGTTATATATAGGTTTGAAACTGAAATAATAATCAGTCAGATAAAAGAAAAACTTCTATTTAAGATATTATATTAGTCAATAATCATAAGTAAAAACTACAATTAAATCATTAATAAATAATAAAAACTTAACAATGAAAAAATAATTAAAATTTTAAAATTATTAATTTTTAATTAAGAAGAGCAAAGAAAGGTACCAATATGAAGGTCGGTCCTCATTCTTCATTCATCACCTGAGTGTACATGTAAAATTGCAGCTCAATTTAACCTCACTCTCGAGGTACGGAGCATTAAAATTTCACATTTTCTCTATATCAACAGCACAGGACCAGATACGGAATGGATGCTGTAGCCAGCCCAATAGCTACACTAGTGCCAAACTTGACAGGCGTACTCAGGGTTCCACCCTGATTCCATTGATACATGTCCCTTTCCATGCCACAGAAACAGAACATCACATTTACAAAGATACAACTTTTGGGCACAATCAAAAGTTAGAAAAATTCTGTAGCAATTTCATGCACTGAGATTTTTGGATATTTGCATAAATAAAAAAATCCATTATTAACTGCCAGAGGAAGTAGCTGGGACATACTCCAACAGCACAGGACAGGAGTTCTGCAGATATCAGTATTCCAAAATTCTTCACATGTTTAACAGACTGTTAATACCAGTTATAACTGGAACAATTCAATTAAAAAGTTCCGGAACAATAAAAAAGTCATACATTTTATTATGCATGATTTAAAAGGAGTCCATATTTGAGGAATTCTGCACATATAAGCATTTCCAAATATTCCCATTAGTTAAAAAAAATTAAATGCCAATGACTTATGATTAGTTACAAAAAATATAACTTTTTATTAACATGATTTACTTATAAAATTTAAAAAAAAATTACTAGAACATTAACATGCAGAATTATACAAACAAAAGAACATACCATTCTGAGTTAATTTAGTTGAACATACAAGAGAGCTTATATAGAAACAGTCCTTAGAGCTTAAACAAAGTCCATTTGCAGAAACCAGACTGGAGGAACCTTTGACAGGACTAGAACAATTAGTTAAAATATATTTTTCTAACTCTTGACGAGTTGATGGCAAACTGAGATAGCTGACATCATTATCATCAAACCGTTTATAATCGATCTATGAGAGAGTAGAAATATATGGGCATTACATACTTAAAGTTATTGTATCATACTTAACTGCTACTATCATAGCAAAAAAATTGCATCGTACCTTGTATACTAGCAATTCATGCATTTCATCTTTTAATGTCGTACCATTTTCTTGCATAAGTTTCACAAAAGATATGGCAAAAGCTTTCTCAGCACGGTCTTTCGCTAATTAAGGGAACAAGGAAAATTAAATAGTTAAACAATACAATTATTTAACATATTCATATTAGATCCTCCTAATTTCAAAGTAAAGTAGAAAACCAAAATGGGAATACAAACTACCTAACATTAAAATTGCAAACTCATGAAGAAGCATAAAGCAGACATGATATTTATGTGATATATACAGTATAGTAAGGCAAGCAAGTAATTAGCAACATACTGTGCATAATGGGGACTGATTATTGTAATCTGCTTATGCTTCATCATATCAGCTCAACACTTGTAGTTATGAAGTGCCACTGAAATGAATCCCACCCATGCCTAGTATTCATATCTGATGCTTGACTAAACAACTTTATATCACAGAAGTTTAGACAGACAAACTGTCTCATAACTTCAGAAATCTGCAGAGCCATCCAACAGCAGGATGAAGCTCAAATATATGTCAATTATGACATCTGAGATTCCATTAAGAGATAGCATTCTCTATCTGTGCCTTGAACAGCCACACTCATTAAAATTTTCCCTACTGAACACATCAGGTCCATGGTAGTATAGAGACTGTCAGAACAAGCACTAGCAACTACGACAGAACCCTGGTGAAGAATTGAAAGTATTATGGATTGTAATACCTGAACTGCCATCCAGAGTGTTTCACTCAACTCGAGCAACAATCACTACTGCCCTAGGCTCAGTCATACTGCAGCAGTTACTGTAGCCCAAGGTGATTGCAAGTCATATTAATACTTGCATATTGTATCCATCCAAACTATCTGAATATTGCCTTGATCCTTGTGTTAAAAGATATTCATAAAATAAATACAGCTTTTATTATCACAGTCATACAATTTTAATTGGCAGCAGCTTATGCATGATTTGTCTACTTCACATTTTCTACAGGTTATAACTTCAATTTTTTCAGAGCTCTGTAGCACACCGGGAAGTTTGTGCAACTCTTAACATTTTTTAGTACTTTAGGATTAAAAAGTTGCCTACCATTGGCAACTAACTTTTTGCCAAGCTAAAACATGAAAGACAACAGCCATTTTCAAAAATGGGGGCACACTAAGAATTACATAAAACAGTAAACAAAATAAATAAATAATAATAAAAAAACACGAAAGAGCCGAGAACATTTTACCAGAAAACCAGTGCTCTATCTTGCTTTGCCTTTCCTGGAACTATTACTTGTAGAAAAGGCGATGCTGAGCTTACAAGTGATTGAGTTGAAGTGCTACAAAGATGGAGAGAGGTCTTTAGAGATTTTCTTTGTGGAAGTGATCTTCCAAGGGAGGAGGCTGATCTAATTATTGACTTGAATGTTGTTGAAAATGATTGCTCTGGAACCTGATGGACCATGCTTAAATAAAATGAGGAAGGGTATTGAAAATCTAAATAACAATACGGCTGCAGGCCCAGATAGTATTAAGGCACAACTTATTATTATTGACCTACCTGAACTGATTGATGCTATTCATAAGCTTACATTTAATGCTTGGACTGAGGAGCAGATGCCATTGAATGGGAAGAGGGCTCCATTTGTCCCATTTTTTTTTAAAAATCTGATGTGGACACCACATGACTTCCTTATACGGAATATTAAATTATAAGCATTTTTTTCTTGAATTTCATTTAAATTGATTGGATTGAATTAAATCTACTTCATCGAGAGCGCATAAACCACAATAGAATAAATGCACTCTTTAAAATTCACTATATTTGTTTACTATAATGACACTCTGAATGCACAAAATTTATATCATTTGAAGAATTATCTTATCGCTGCCACATGTTCTATTCAAATACTATAATAAAGCTAGAACGATGTATGAAAGAAATTAAGCACACAAAACAGAAAAGAAACAGTTTTTCACAGACGATTTAGCATTTCTCATTCAATTAATTCAGTTCTCACTTCGCGATAAGGCAAAAACACATAAAAACTCAAAATATCCGTATTAAAAATTACGAAGTAAATCTTAAATAATTATTTCCTCGAAAAAATTCCAGAAAGGATTAAGCATGATTTAATTTGCAATAATAAATGAAGGCGTTATTTTTGTTGTTGCAAAGCTTAGTCTCTCTAGATTGGCAACAAATCTACAATTCTGCTGTTTCAAATGTAAACTAATATGTCTGCCATGTTATTTAAAACTTAACCACACTTAAACAGCTTTTAAATTGTTGATAATTGTACAAATATTGCTTCCAGAATTACGAAAGGCATAAAAACCTTAACCGGAAGATAAGAACAACATAATTCAATCATTTTCAAAGCAAAATATGTACAATTTACAAACATACAAGAGTAAAGAAAGAGATCACTGTGCTGAGTAACAGAGTGGATATATATGTAAATATAGTATTTATATATGTTTGGTGCGGCCCATTGCAACCAAAATACGAGGTGCACATCTACATGGTATAGCAGTCCTGTATACAAAATTTCAACGTTCTGAGGCTACTCATTTTCGAGTTATGCGAGATACATACGTACGTACATACGTTCGTACAAACGCCACAAAAAATTATCTTCAGAATTCATTTTAAAGCAGTTTTATTATTTTTTTGGAGGAAACGAGTATTTTATTCTGTCCTTATGTACAGATATCATGCAAAAACATCGTTAAATTGCATTCGATAGTGATCAAAATGGATATTTTCATTGAAATGTGCTGCCTGAAACTTTTTGCGATTACAATACTTCCTTTTTACTTCGTACAAGGAAGTAAAAAGGAGAAAGACTTGAATGTTGCAACTATCTAGGTATCATCCTCTTATATATGGCATTTAAAATCTTCTCCTATATTTTATATAATAGGTTATTATCATAGGCATCTACAGTTATTGGTAGCTACAGTGTGGATTTCAAGCTGGAAAATCTACTATTCATCAAATTCATTCTGTTAAACAAAGCTTGGAAAAAACTATTTAACATAATATTGATATCTTTCATCTTTTTATACATTTTAAAGTTGCTTATGATAGCATATACCATGGAAACATGTTTGAAGCTATGCTGGAATTTGGATTTTCTAGAAAATTCATTGATCTATCTAGAATGACTTTAAAGAGAGTAAACTTATGTCTGATCTATTAGAGGCATTCTATACTGAAAGGGGATTGAGACAGGGTGATGCCCTCACATGCCATGTTTTCCAATATCACTATTGATAAGGCTATTAGAGATGCCGGAATTATAACCAGAGGCATCATATTTCAGAGACCTATACTGTTATTCGCATATGCTGATGACATCAACATTATTGCTGATTGTCATGGAGGCTTTTATTTCTCTGGATTCTGTAGCCAGATAAAGTCTTATACTTTCGAGGGCATTTTTCAGTTTACGTATCTCGGTACTATCATCTCTAGTGATAATAATATTAAACTTGAAATTGATAATAGATTGTTTAGAGCTAATAGATGTTATCATGGTTTAAAGAATTTTTTAGCGTCAAAACTATTAAACTTCAAGCCAAAAATAAATGTCTATAAAACCCTTATTAGATCTATCATACTGTATGAAGGAAGACTTATTTTTTGAAAAAAATATTGCACAAAATATTTGGCCCAATTAGAGAAAATAATAGATGGAGAATTTTGTTTAACCATGAAATATATAGAAGATACAAACAACCTAATATTATCCGAGTCATCAAATCTTATCGTATCACGTGGCTTGGACATATTTTTAGATGTGACAGCTTGAACCCCGTTAAAAAGGTGATCTTTTCAAATGTAGAGTGTACCAAGAAAAGAAGAAGATCTCACACAAGAAGGATAGACTGTATGGAGGTAGATCTCAGGACTCTAAAAACCTATCATTGGCAAACAGTAGCGACTAATTGGATTCGTTGAAGGAAGCTTATTGAGATGGTCTATGCATGTGACAGGCTGTAGTGCAATTGAAGAAAAAAGATGCAATATTGGATGTAACAGAGAGAAAATAAAAGAGGTTCATTTAAATGTTATGTGAAACTACTGATATTAAAAACCTGTCTCAGTTTTCTGCAGTTTTCATACGGAAAATATAGTAATGTTTAAGAAAGATTTCTTAGTATTACAAATGTCAACAGCAATCAATTTGTGAATGGTTTGGGTGAAAACGTTTTTAAAATGCTTCTTGATTTCGAGTGGGAGAAAAAACTTATAGCTCAAGAGTACGATGAAGTAGTGACATTTTCTGGTCACTTCAATGGTTTTCACTCAATTGTGAAAAAGAAATGTCCCTAATGCAGTTTTATTCACTGCTACGCACACAGACATAACCTAGTGATATCCCAATCTACAAACAGACTTTCATAACCGAGAAAGGCTATGCATCATCAATGAAGGGTTTTGAATTTCCTTTCCTGCACCTCCCATTTTTTTTTTTTTTTTTTTGTGTGTGTGTTTTCAGACAAAGTCATTAGAAGCAAAATACTGCAATGAGAAAGTTAAAGAGATACTTTCTAACACAAAGAAACTAGAAATGACTTAGGTCAAGAGAATCAAGTTTACACAAAATATCAAAGAAAATTAATTTAGTTCAACCTTTCAAGAAGAAATGTAGAGAAGATCATATGGAAAATCTCAGATATCTCATCTCTATAATGAAATTGTTGACAAAATATTTAGTCTTAAAGAAGTGAGATTCAAAGATATAACAAAGCTCCAATTTCCTGAGCTAGTGATACTCCCCTCAAAAAAAATTCCAAAGCTTCAAGTCCTAATTTAAGATAACTTACAGTGGATGGACAAAAATATGGAAACACCTTGTGAAATGCATGTTTGAAAAGAAAGATTGATTTTAATGAAATATGTAGGTGGTGCTGGCGTTTTTGACTACTGATGCCACCTATACAACTTCGTAATGTGCTAAACAGTTCAGTTGTTGTCGGAGTACTGTTATGTGAGGTTGTCATTGCATTATGTCAGAGTGAACAGACTTCGAACGTGGGGAAATTGTTGGAGCACGTATGGTAGGTGCTTCCGTAAGCAAGGTAGCCGAGGTGTTTAGTGTTTCAAGAGGTACTGTATCGAAGATTTATTCCGCATATTTGAAAAGCGGAAAAACATCATCTGCTAAATCACAGCGCGGACGAAAGTGTGTCCTGAGTGATCGTGACAGACGATCATTAAGGGCAATTGTGACGAAAAATAAGAAGACCACAGCTGCAAAAGTTACTGCTGAAATGAATGTTGTGTTACCGAACCCTGTGAGTACCAAAACAATTAGAAGGGAGCTTCATAAACAGGGAATTGCTGGCCGTGCTGCAATCGAGAAGCCACTCATCGGTGATGCTAATGCCCGTAACAGGAAAAGGTGGTGTTTAAGTCATAAAGCCTGGACTATAGAGCAGTGGAAGCGAGTAATATGGTTTGACGAGTCTTCTTTCACATTGTTTCCCACTTCTGGCCAAGTTTACGTCTGGAGAACGCCATCTCAAGCCTATAATACAGACTGCTTGTTGCCAAGAGTGAAACACGGCGGGGGTTCTGTTATGGTTTGGGCAGCCATATCGTGGTTCTCTGCTAGCCCCATGACAACTGTGTCAGGGCACATGACTGCCAAGACTTATGTGAACATTTTGGCCGATCAAGTTCATCCCATGGTACAAATTTTGTTCCCCGATGGTGATGGTGTCTTCCAAGACGACAAAGCCCCTGTTCACACAGCTCACATTGTCCAGGACTGGTTTTCTGAGCACGAGGATGAGTTGTCCCATCTGCCCTGGCCACCACAGTCACCAGACCTGAATATTATCGAACCTTTGTGGTCTACATTGGAACGGAAAGTGCGTTCTCGTTATCCACCGCCAACATCGTTATCTGAACTTGCCACCGTTTTGCAGGAAGAATGGTATAATATTCCCTTGGCAAACATACAAGAACTGTATTTATCCATTCCGAGAAGACTGCAAGCTGTTTTGGATGCCAACGGGTTTCCTACACCATATTAAGCAAAGAAACATGTTTTTTTAAAGGTGTTTCCATATTTTTGTCCAACCCCTGTATTTCCATCAATTATGGAGTCAGTAGGTTTTCTTGAAGCAGGAAATGGGAAAAAGATATAATACCCTCAGCAGGACTTGAGCTTTGGACTTCTCGAACATGGTCTAATTACACCCTGAAGACACACAGAAAGGAGAGAGAAAATGTCTATGTTGATCATCAGAAAATGCATTACCTCCTTTTAAAGGGTGACTGGGAATTAGGGTACCCAATTGCTAAATCCCAGGGGTGACGAATTGTCCACCACCTTTTAGTTTTGGTGCCACTTGTAGAGTTATTAGCTTTTTTTGAAGCAGAAGAAGTGAAAAATACGCAATGCCCTTGCTGGGACTCTATCTTTTCACACGTGCCAACCTGTTATCAATTTTTGGCATAGTAATAACAGACGAAGACACAGACTGTTAATATCTTTATAATTGGCTGCTTTAGAATTAACATAAAAATATTAAAAGCAACTGAAATATTTGAGTGTCATGGTGAAGAAGTCATATAATTATTTTATTTTTTATATTTTTTAGTGAATCAAGCTAGTAGAAATAGCTTTCAGATGAATTTTTTTAAATATTTTATTTTAAAGTCTTTCATTCTGAAATTTATTAAGCATCAGATGTTTCTTAAGCAACTGTTCCACTCAGTTTTAAATAAATTTTGCATAATCGACTACTTTTTGAAATCCTTAATGTTTTGTTTATATTTAACATTTGATTATAACCATTATAATCGTAATTGATTACTTTTGGAAATTTTTAATGTTTTGTTTAACATCTGATTCAGCAGTTTTCATCATTGCCATAATACTTTATTATCTAGTGGTGCGTGCCATCTATTAATCAGACGATATACAAATCCTTTTGTGTGCTATCACATGCAAGCGGATTTGACAGAATGTAGTTTTATGACAGAGATTTGTACCGTAAGAATAGCCTTTAAAAATATAAATAAGGAAATAAAATAAAAACAAAAATTCACCAGCAGATGGATAATAGTAAATCAACCTGCAGATCATGAAGTAATTTAAAATTTTAAATATAAATATTCAAAGCAAATCCCTCTACATTCACTTTACAAGTATTATATCAATATAAACAATTGCTAACAATGAATGTACTACACAGCAATTTTTAGTTATAAGTTAACATAACTAGCACCTGCTATGCTAACCAGCACTAATTTTAGCTATAAAAATTTACAACTAAAATGAAATTTAAAATGACTTCAAACAAAAAGGCAATTTAATTAAAAAAATATTATTTAAATAAAAATTCTGATCTTTAAATAATAACTAACTAATTATATTAAAACTGAACTTTGAAGAAAATGCAAAATATACTATACCATCATTTGAAGATCTGTGTTTAAAGGTAAACTTCAAATGAGCATTATAGAACTCTTCAATAGGTATTGCAATCTAAAAAAATTCAGAAAATTTTTTCTGGATTTCAACTTAATATACATCTAATAAAAAGCACTAAAACTACTGCTTTAATATTTTTACAAATTATATATTTAAGTTCAATATAATACAGCAAAATTTTGATAACACATGACTGCTTACTGTGTAAATACCTGAAATCTGTGATAATTTTTTGGATGTAAATAAACAAATTTTAATTTTTTAAAATACGACATGGAACTTGAACAACAGTTTCTTCTTATGTGCATATGTAAATAGCCATTTAACACAAATAAATTATATTTTCAACATAGTTTACAGATGTTAATTTATTTCATTATTTAAGTTCTCAGCATTTCAACATATGTGTATTTATTCTTATTTAATTATTGCAAACATAGATAATGAATCTCTGAAAATTTTTCATTTTAGATAAATCTCTCCTTTTAGATATATAGTCAGCTATGTTTTTAAATTAATTTTGAGATTATGTGATTAGCAAGTATAATTTGTTAGCCCACAACTTTTCAGACCATTGAGTTTAAAATTAAATGCATTTCATTGTTGGTTAATTTACATTTTACACAACAAGCAAGCTTGTAAAAACATCACCTATGGTGACTATGTCAAAAATGAAAAATATGATTAAAAAAAAAAAAAAAAAAAAAGAGGCTAAAGAAAATTTATTAATCTAAAATTTCAATCCAAAGACTTTTTATTAACTTCTAGTAGCGTTATTAATCGTATTTCACATGCATAAGATGTAATGGTGAAATTTGCATAATGATTAAATTTAGAAACTTACTGCAGGCATTTTTATAAAAAGTGAATTTATTTATTTTTCATTCAAGACCATAAACACTACTTTCAAAGTGATTTCGTTGGTACACATATCAATTTACATTTGTCCCCCTTCTTTCAGCAATAAAATATTTTGATGCATCTCGACAAAAGTTACAAATAAAGTTTTAAAAAAATTACTGGCAGATGATATTCTGGTATGTAATAAGACGAGTGGTAAGACAAGAATTAAATGTATAGTAAGTAATCCAGATTTCAACCTTTCTCATTTATATTAAAAATATTTCTATATTATCTGTTTGTTTGCAAATTTTGATTTTCTGTATTAATTAAAAACAAGAAAATGTGGTTTTCTATAAATTATTATATTTTTAAAACAAGTTGATGTTTGTGTCTGACTAGAACTGGAACTATCAAAATCGTAGCGAATAAAAATAAATATATATTTTTAAATTTGAATTTATAACAAATTGAATTTATTAAACATTATTACTTTCCCCTAACATTTATAGGGGTCTATATTAGATAGTAAAATTAAAGAGTCCTTTGTATGTAGCACTGTTTAAAATATTTTCTTGAATTCCATATCCACTTTATATATACAGTCTAACATTTAAAAAACATACTTTTGTAATTGATGTAAAATTAAAGAAATGTACTTTTTAAATGTATGATGGTTTGAATTGATTTCATATTTATTTATTATCTTTCACATTATGTTATTGAAATTTTGTGTACATTCCCTGTACATTTATAAATTTGCGGATATTTAACTGCATTTTTATGCATTTAATTATTTTATTACTTTTTAGTATTCATAAATTTCTGCAAATAGATAATTGAACTATGAAAATACGTAGTGCAAGCAAAACAGAAGCTGTAGCTATTAAAAACTCCACTGGGTCCAAGTGAGATTTTAGAAATTTATAGAAGACACATTTTTAAGAATATAAGATTGATGTTTCTAGAATGCTCTGTTAGTTCTTTTCTCCCTTTCTGACGAGAATACTATTCACCAATATAAGAAGTTTCCGCTGAATTTAGAATAAAATTTAGACTGTATATAAATTAAAATGTTCAAATTTAATGAAATGTCATATTTCTCATTAAAAATATTATACTTCGCATTTAGAACTACAGAAAGGCCTTCCTAATGTGGTGGATATGTTTTTGTGCAGCAAGTAGTTGTCGATAACAAGACACCAAATCAATGACACTTCATCTTGCTTTAAACTTTATCGAAATTTAAATCATTTTGTATAAACTGATCCATAATTTTCGCTATGGTGGCTAAGCTTTTTTTATTTTTTATTTTTTTAGAAAATCTGCTGAAAGTTTCTTTTGCTCTTCATCCTCAGAAATACTAATTTTGTCATCCTCATGCACTTGTCATTCGACTAATCCTTTAAGATTGTCACTGGAAAGAATTTTCATCAGTTGTAAATTGCAATAATACTTCAATATCCTGTGCATTTATATTATGCAACCCTATTTAATTTGGTAGCTTGATTATTTCATCAACATCAACAACAGATTTTCCTACGTCAAAATCTTTACTGAGCTCTTGCATTACATGCTTCCACACTACTTTCACACATTTATCAGTCACTTCATTCTAGGAAAAACTGATGTTGTCTACAGCATCCATTCCAAAAATCTCTAATGGATTGTTTATGTTCCCCACTGCTTTTAGCAATTAGTTGTCAGAATGTTTACCACAGATAATAAGTTTAAAAGTTTGATATTATGCCTTTCTCCAGTAGATGAATTAACAAAGTTGTGTTCGGTGGCAGGAAAACTACTTCTACTGGAATGCATCCTGTTAAGTCAGATGAATGCACTAGATGGCTAGGACCATTATCAGTAAAAAATAAAGCTTTCAAATCTAGTTTTCTTAGATTTGCAGTAGAATTTAACAAAGGACCAAAAATGTTCAGGAAACTAATTCTTGTTAATTTTTATAGTAATTCAAGATTTTTCTTCCACATTACTGCTAAAGACGATTTTGGAATTCCCTTCAATGCTGTTGGGGTTTTGAAATGACAAACACACACTGGTTTTAATTCAAAGTGTTCTTAATTGTTACCACCCAGATGTGTTAAAACCATCTTTTTCAGCTTTAAATCTTGAGCCAACCCTGAAGTATCGATATTACATGTGATTCCAGGGAATTTCAAGACTACTGCATAAAGCAGCGGTTTTAATTTAAAGTTTCTATTATTGTTATGATCAGTAGAAGTGCTAAAAGATCCTTTTCATCTTCAAAACCTAAGCAAAACTCAGCAATGCATGCGATTTCGGGAAATCCCAATACTATTGCATAATACTGAAACAGCAATAAACAGAGCAACATTAAATGAGGTCTTACTCTATAATAATATTGTAATACTTGTCTTATTATTTTGCAACATTTGTAAATGTTAAAACATTGTTATAGTTGTCCTTTAGCAATTTAAAATTAGGATACCATTTTTTCTGCAAACTCGCAGGTGGTATTATTAGTAACATATGAGCAGATACAACTACCTCTTTTCTTCTACAATATTAAAAAAAAAAAAAAAAAAAAAAAAAAAAAAAAAAAAAAAAAAAAAGAGAGAGAGAGAGAGAGAAAAGAAAGAAAGAAAAAGAAATAATTACCTTTATTGTTTCCATCCATTTGGGTTTATCTTCATGATAATAAATTACACTTTTGTACTCATCAATAGTGTCCATGCCACAGCCCAAACTTATCACATTCTAAAAGGAAAAATAACATTTTTAATATTTTTTTTCACTTTATATACATTGACAGAATCATTAAGAACATATATAATGATAGAAAAACAATAAATCCCTAACATTTGATGCGATGCTAGAAAAATTAACAAAGCTGTGAGATTTCTTAAAAAGGTCATTTTAATTTTATATCCTCTTTGAACAGACAAAGACTTTTCAAAACATTCCCGATTACAGTGCATTACATGTATACGGACTGTAGACATTTTATTCATGCTAAAATAACTATATAAATACAGTCACATACCAATGATAAATATATTTTGAAGACAATTAAAATTAGTATTACATTTATCAAGAAAAAGAACACGCGTTATTAACATGTAGGACCATCTTTAGCCCTCAAAACTGCCAGCACCTGGCATGGCATTCACTCCACAAGGTGCTGATATGCAGTCTAAGGTATCTGGTACCAAATGCTCACCAGCTGGTCCTGCAACTCCCGCACATTACAAGGGGTAGCGTGGCAGCACAAATTTGGTTTTCCAGGTGGGACCACAAATGCTCAATATCAGGTGAATTTGGAGGTGAAAGTCACTGGAAGGTTCCTCGAACCACTCCCTGATGATTCGACCTTTAAGACATGGTGCATTATCCTGTTGGAAAACAACATCTCCGCCAGAAATACTGTCGTCATAAATAGGTGAACCTGGTCTGCAACGATGTTTATGTAGCGCACAGATGTCAGGGATTGTTCTATGGGGATTATGGGTTCTAACATGCTCCATGTAAACTTTGCCCACACCATAATATCCCCGCCACTGAGCTTATCATTATCATAGTTTTTCGATGACTGTAAACATGTCTTTGGAACCGTCCTGGTTAACAATGGTGAATAAATTGTGTTTTGATTCTTCATCGAGTGTTGCCATCAATTACTCCTAATCCATGAACCTGTAGAATGCTACAATTTCTGTCAGAAGTGAATTTGTGAGTGAATACCAGTAGCCTGCTTACAAGAGAAAGTCATGGTGGAGAAATGAAGGCTTTGATGGACATATTAATAGCTGTAGAAGCCGGACTGGAAGTGATAAAAGCCAGTCAGGAAGAGATGAATGTTGAGATCACGGTGGGACAAGAAAAGTTAGTGAGCGAAATAAAATTGGGTGAAGAAGGAATAAAAGACAGACAAGAAAAAAATGCAAGAGCAACTCCAACAGATGGTAGGGAAGCAAAACAAGATTAGATATTACACCGTGGAGCTTAAACAGAAAATTGGAGCCAAAGCATAAGATATTAAAATGACAGTAGCAGCATCTGAAGAATCAGTGGATGAAGAGATGAAGGAAGTAGCTGGTGAGGTGTCCGAGAAAGATAAACAAATGAAGGATGAAACATTTAACGAGGTTGAAGAAACATAATGATAAGATGAAGAAATAAAGGATGAGAAATAAGCTTTTGATTGTCAGGTGCCTGAAGTGGAAATGGAAGAAAGTGATAATACTGTTTGTAAAGATAATAATAAAAAAAAAGGTTAGTAAATTTCTAGATAAGTAGGAACTGTAGACTTTAAAAGCACTTTAACAAATTATACAAGATTCAACTCAAATTTTAAAAAGAGAAGGTAAAATGAAATGTAAAATTTTCTATAGAACAATAATAAATTAGAAATTTTAAAATCTCTCACAATGAACTTAACAAAAATATATTACTTTGATTAACTGGCCTTTTTCATTTACAGCTCTGACGGAAACTTCAATATTTCGATCAGATGATTTGGCTCCTTTAGTAAATTCCCCATGTGATATAGTTAAGTATAAGTCATTGCGTACATCACCTGTAATTTCCATAATATGGGTTAAAGCAAAAACTTCTTTCAAAAGTAATTAAGAACAAAAACTGAATTATAAAACTTATAACATTATAATACTACTAAAAAAAAGCATTATTTTTTTATACTGTAACTTTTATTTCATATTAAAGTTAAAGATACTGGACTGATTCATTAAAAACAGCCAACTTCAAATAATGATGGAAACAACTGATGAAGGCATACAAGAAGTAACTGCTGAAACCCCAGTGCCAGTAAATATGTGACTGATAAGCTGTATTAGTCATTCGACTGTGAGTTGAGCCCAGTGTTGCAATTAGCCATCAAATGGGACCACGAACTCCAGACCATTGGAAATGATTTTTGTTTAAGAGTTTAAACTGAGTTATTTTAAAACTTCTGCAGCAAACAGTATTAATACGGTGTTTGGACTACGCATGACTACTAAATGCACCATTCACCGCTGGTTGAAGTTTCATGCAACAAGTATGTTGTTAGAAGATGCATACATAGAGATGGAACCAAAATCATTTTCAAGCAATTTTCTGAGATAAACTGTGAATTACATGCCTGTATGATGGTCAAGAAACTTAATGTCTACTGCTCCACAGCCCTTAGAAATTTAACTGTATGAGGGAAGGTGAAGTCTCATTATAAATTTCATTATTGTTCAAGGAGCTTTTCCTCAGTAAAAGGTAAATATTAAAAACTGGGTGATTTGGTGATCTACTATGAAACAAGGAGATAGGATGAAAAATTGGGAAATCTGGCAGGTATGCCAGTCCTATGAACAAGGAATATCAGATAAAGCCGTACCCCTCCTTCGTGCTCAGAAATACGTGTGAAGTAATTTTGCATCAGACTGTTAACAGCATTTCAAAGGGATCCAAAATGACAAATTGTCACAGAGCTGTTCAGTGATTGGATACAGACAACTGCGCAGAGCATTTTACAAAACCACCTGCCATCCTTAAAAAGTGCTTTTGCTTGTATGGTGGACACAGGTTTCTTATGTGTCCAGGAAGGAACTTGTGTTTCTTAAGTGGTTGTGGACACAGGTTCCACAGGTTCTTCACAGGTATGGTGGACACAGGCTATTCACCTTATCTTCCTCAGACGAGGTAAAACTACGAATTTCGACTGTTACTGAGCTGAACTACACAAAATGAATCAACTTCATCAGAAGCAGACAGCAGTTGTGAACATACATTATCTTGGTGCTGTAAGACAATACTTAAACCCATGTGTCAAAGAAATCCAGCTAACCATACATGACCTAGGTTGTGAAACCATTCCTCATCCACCATATTCACCAGACTTAGTTCATTATCACTATTTTCACAAATTGGACAACTTTTCAATTCAAGTTTCAAAATTAGTGATGTCTATGAAAGTTCTTAAGCCATAGATAGGATTCACAGCTTGGCAGAATACTGGATACCCAGGATGACTATTTTGATTATGGTATTTTTGTTAAGGTTTTGCATGGATACTGGCTACCTGTTTGTTATTTCAAATGCAATATTTATTACCTTCTTTACCTATCAAATATACAGCATCAGATTTGCTATAGTTGACATCCATTAATTTTCATTTGATTCTAGTATCATTTAACCCATTTTATAACTTCTAAAATTAAAAATTCGTAAATCATTACATTTATAGGATATCCACAATGTGCTTCTTTAATGTGAAATAACCAATCCAAAATATTAATGGATACATAATAGGGTGTAGATGTGATTTTTATATCAGATTTCATATATTGTGATCTGCTTATGCCCTGAGTATTAGTAAAGTAAAAGATATATTAGCCAAATTTCAAGATTGGATAATATTTAGGGGTTGCACATACTGATCACTTTTATTTCAAACTAGTAAAATAACTAATACTTGAAGTGCTTCGTAATAAAGAGTTTCTTGTGTATTTCTTTCATCTTTTGTGGGTAACTGAACTTTAATATGGTGTAATATTTTGTTATTTATCAAATAACTATATTTATTGTTGAAGTGGCAACACCATATTTGTATTATGTAACTGTTGCTCAGCAACGCAAGAAATTGTTTTAAGATTAGAATTCTGAAGTTTGACCAGCTAGTAGACATATGAAAATTTTGCCACTTAAGATTTGTATACAAATTATCTATCTCCGCAAACTAAAAATAAAATTTATGTTTTACTAAGAAGATTATCTGTTTTGTCAATTACTGCAAAATACATTACAATGGAAATGAAAAAGGAATTTTGCTGCTACAAAAGGTGCCTAGCGGTGAGTTTTTAGGAGCTCAGCTCCCTTCAAAGGAATAAGTACCTTTAATTTTTGTTTACCATCCTAAGGAAATGAAAGAAACACTTGGATGCTACTAAATTTACAAGTATTAAACTACAGGAAGTGTGGTGGAATGCAAATATCCCAGTTACGACAGAGGAGAATAGCCAAGCTTGTAAAAAGAATATCAAAATCTGGTAAATGCGTGAAAGCAAATGTGAAACCGCAGATTTGGAAAGATGATCTCATTGAGTTATTTGACTTTTCCTAGCTGTAGTTGACTGCTGTAGTCGTGCCAAGGGAGATAAGAATCTTTGTATTATACCGTAGCGTAAGGTTAATTTGCTTCACACATGTTACTGTCGATCGACGCATAGATGACAACCTTTTATGGTTTGTTTAACAATAAACTTAAAGAAGTAAACAATTCTTGATTATATTACATTATAGGTATAAGCATGAATAGGTAAGTCCGGCATTGTCTCCGCCGGATGAGAAAAACAATCTCTGCATAACGAAAGAAAATGGCGACCGCCCTTCCACCAAAAAAAAGATCAGACCATCCAGTCCGACAACGCGGGTGCAAAGTTCCCTTCGGCCCCTCGTCTTCTTGTTCCCTTTTTCTCCTTGTTTTTTTTTATTCCTTCCACCCAACAAACCACCTGCTTCGTCGTACTAATTATTCCACTGGCTAGGCTTTTCCTTCTACTTCTCGGGTTATGGGCATTACATGCCCCCACCAAGATGCAGATTTGCCTCTTAAGGCTAATTTTCACAACAGGTTCAACAGAACCGTTCAGCGTTCATTAGCAATAATGTAAAGTTCATTAGATACACAACACAGCGTTCATTATAAGCAATTCTGAATTTGTCAGAATCACAGTTCACAGGTTTATTAGTTGACAAACTTGATTTCATACAAAATGTCAAAGTTCTTGATGGCTAACATGGATACTGAAAATTTTCAGCCCCTACCCGACCAGGTGCAGGGGGTACTTATAAACAAAAACTGATCAGGATACAAAAAGTCTTCTTACCTTTTTTTTTTTTTTTTTGCTTAACAAATACAAATATTACACTAAACATAACTGCATAAATACATTATACATTAGACAAACATTTTTATTTATTTATTTATTTTTTTTTTACCAACACCATTTAAACAAATTATCTCGAAAAGTATTTTAAGGACAAGATTTAAGAACCTCTGAATATCTGTGGTTATTTTCTTTTTTAAATATTACTATTATTCATCTCAATCGTGACAATGTGTCTGTGGTCCGATGTTGTACTCCTGGACGATAAGTGATTCTTAAATTCCATCTTTGCAAAGAGAGAGCCCAACGCATTAATTTTGGACTCCTAGGTGTAATTTCGGTGAGATATTTTAAAGGATTATGGTTCGTAATGATTTCCACAATTCCCCCGAAAATCCCCTTTTCTTGAGCCCAAATAAAACCGCCCAAGCCTCCTTTTCTATGCCTGCCCAATTTTTCTGAGCCCCAGAAAATTTTTGGGATGCAAAAGCTATTGGTTTAAAATGCCCTTGTGTGTCTCTCTGAGTCAGACAACAACCGACGACGATATCTCATGCATCCGAATGCACCTGAAATGGTAAATTAAAGTCAGACGTCACCTGACACAGCATATCTTTGAACTTCAGGAAAGCCGCATCTTCAGCTTGACCCCACCGTAAATTATTTGGCGCATTCTTTTTCGTTAAATCTGTCAAAGGTCCAGCTATCTCGGCATATATGTGCGATAAAATCCCATGAGACCCAATACCGAACAGACTCCCTTTTTATTCGTGGGCCTTTCTAGCACTTTAATTGCTGCAATCTTACTAGGATCTGCGCTGTGTTTGTGTTTGCTGTTTCCTATCTTATATCCTAGGTAATCTATTTCCTTAGCTGCAAAACCACACTTACTGAGCCTGACAGAAAATTTTAACTGTTCCAGTATCTTAAGGATCGTTTCTAGATGCTGCAGGTGTTCTTCAAACATGTTTGAAAAAATTATAATATCATCCATATATGCTTGGGTGAAATCGCTGTACCGGAAAAGAACCTTATTCATTTCTCTTTGAAAGGTACCTGACGCTCCTGCCAAACCAAAGGGCATGATGTTCCTCTGAAACGTCCCATTGTGAGTTGAAAACGCTGTTAGTGATTTACTAGATTCATCCATTCCGATTTGCCAGTATCCTCTGCGCATATCTAAACTGGATAGCCATTTTGAATGCCCAGCCACATATATTAATTCATGCATATCCTTCATAGGAAATGCTGGCACTCTAGTCATCGAATTCAAAGCCCTGAAATTAACGCATATCCTGACTGTTGCGTCTTGACCACACACACAACCGGATGGGCTATGTCCGCTTCCAATGGTTCAATGAGACCCAGCTCTAGAAGTTCCTTGACTTGTTTGTCCACCTCCTTGCGATAAGCCATTGGAATGCCATAACAATGAGGTTTTTTTTCTGTCTACTCCCGGCATAAGATCAATTTTATGTTGTCTTACTCTAGCAGGTTGAACATGTCTCAAAAATAAGTTCTTGTACTTTCCTAACAGTAGTTTTAGATCATTAATCTTCTTGATGTTAAGATTAGTGGTACTTAGATTATTTAACATACTTTCAAAACTACTATCCTGGTCTAAAGTAGAGGGAATATTGTCTATCTCCCCGAACTCCTCCCTGTCAAACATTACATTGATTGCATTTGGACAATGAATTTCCTTATTTTATTTTGATGTACAAGCTTAATGCTCCTGTCTGCCAGTTCTACTAAAAAAGAGTGTGGGGTTTTCCTTTCCTTTATCACGGCAGGACTCTGCCATCGAGCATATAATTTGTTGCTAGAATCAGGTATGAGGACTACAACCCTATCTCCTATTTCAAAAGTTTTACTCGAAGAACGCAAATTATAATATTGTGCCATTCTACTTTGTTGGATTTCACTCATAAGATCAGCTTGCTTTGCAGCACGTTTCAACCGCTCCTTCAAATCTTGCAAATATTTATGAACTGGCTTCAGATCGAATTTCAATTCGTCATGCTCCCCTAACCACGTAGATTTTAAAATAGATAACAGTCCTTGTGTCGGTCTACCATACAACAGTTGGAAATGTGATACCCCTGTAGTACTGTTGGGTATTTCCCTGTATACCCATAATGCATATGGTATTTGGACATGCCAAGCTCGACCTTCATCTCTAATAATATGATGCAACATACATTTCAAAGTCTGATTAAACCTTTCAACTAAACCATTTAACTGAGGGTACATGCGTGTCGAAAATCTCAGATTGGATCCAAATCTTTTCTCAAATTCCCGTGTTAAGTGTGCGTTAAAATTGGTACCATTATCTGACACAATTACATTAGCAATTCCAGTCCTGGAGAAAATCTGCAGCAATGCGTCGCAAGTAGTTTTTGCCATCAGACTGGTTAATGGCACTGCCTCGGCCCCTCTAGTATGCTGATCCACCAAGCACAAAATATATTTATGCCCCTTTGAACTAGGAGGAACTATAGATCCGATTAAATCTACATTGACAACCTGAAAAGGTAACCCTGGTCTTGCTACTGGAGTAATTGGCACTCTGTCCTTCACTTTCACTGGCTTTGTTAATTAACAACTTTCACATGATTCGCAAAACTCCTGAACATCTTTTTTCATGTTTTCCCAATAAAAAGAAAAACAAATCCTCTCTAATGTTTTTTTAATTCCCGTGTGTCCTCCAAACACTGAAGCATGCACGAGCTCTAGAATTTCATTCCTTTTGCATTTAGGGACAACTAATTGCTCTGCACTTTGTCCCAAAATCTTGTTTCGATGAAAAAGAAAATCGTCCCTTACAAAATAATTTGATTTATCCGTTTTTGCTCTTTCCCACATTTTAGACAAGTCAGTGCAATCTTTCTGCTGCTGACGAAACTCCGCTGTCTGAGATAAATTAGTTGTTTTCTCCTCTAAGGGCACTCCGACATCTGGGATAGCAGCTACGTGGCTTTGAATGTCTGTTTCTAACTCACCCTGAGGTGTTTCTGCCTTTCTCCCGTCCGAGGAACCCTTCGATTTGTAGAACAAACCACTGCTACTTCTCCGTTGAACTGTCGATCTTTACAAGTGTTTTCGTCCCGTAACATATATAACACCTGTGGGGGTAATAAAACATCTTCAACTAAAGATTTCGCCACCGCGCAAAGTATCTCCTGATGCACATTTGTACCCTTTCCATTAATTAGTGCTAAAGGTAATTTTACTATCTCACACCTTCTCGGCGGTCCAAAAATCCCCTTCAAATAAATGGCTGATCCGCTTCCAGATCTAAAATTTAGAATTATACTTTCCTTTACAACCGTTATCTCACTGCCAGAATCGATTAATCCGTTACTTATCCGACCGTTTACACTAAACTGCACTCTATCCAATTTGCATAATTCATCTTCTATTGATTGTCTAGAAATTTCCTTTCCAAAATGTCCCGCTTTGGCAACAACTCTATTCTCTTGAGTTTCGCTAACCTCTCTACCATCTACTGCACTGACTCTGTTCACTTTCGCAAATCTGCCCTTCGTATTTTTATTTTGAGGGCAATCACGCTTAAAATGTTCTCTTGACTCGCATTTGTAACTTGTGAAATTTTTTTGAGGAGAGTTTATTTTGCCTCTATTTGACACTGTTGAAGCCTCCTTATCTGGGCCAAGTTTATAGCTTTCTTTTGGCTTTACTTTAATTCTCTCTCATGACAGTCCCTCTTTAATATCATTCTCTTTCCTATAACCCTTAGAGTAAGATTTCTCCGTTGCCGAAAAAAAAGTATCGCATTCTCTCGCTAACTCCTTTGGTTTTCACCAATTTTCACCTTCCTTAATACCAATATGAGTAGCAGTTTCCGTATCGAGCGTTTCCATTAATCTGTCTGCAACTACTAACTGATTGATAGTTTTCAGATCCGTCGCGCCCCTCAGTTTGCAGTAATAACTCCACATAGAATTTAATCTTGTAGCAAACTTTAAAAAATTTTCATCCCGGTTCCTTTTAGCCCATTTTAAATTTTCCAGACAAGCCTTAAGTGATGGTTCGTATTCCCAAAGCACTATGGTTTTTAAAGCCTCATAATCCTCGTACTGTTTTTCCTCTAAATAAGTTAAAAGATGTGCAGCCTTGTCTCCTCATAAACACATTAACACCTTAGATTTTAAATTATCTGCTACTTTCTCACTCCCAAGGGCCTTTTCTAAACTGTTAAAAAAATAATTCCAGCCTTCTGACCCTGCCAGAACCCTCACCGTCAGCAATTTTATAGTTTTCACAATTTCATCCAAACTTTTAACTCTGGGACTCATTGTCGAATCCAACGGACCTTCCGAATTTAGACTCCGGTTTTCTGCTTCAAGTCTTAATATTTCTAATGCTATTCGTTTGCTTTCTATGCATAACCACCCTACGGCTAGCTCCACATTTTCTTTCTCTTTCCTCTCAGAAAAGATCGACGTTAACAGCTCTTTAACTACATCTTCTTCGTAATTTTTACTTCCCAGAATTATATTTTTTAATTCGATCATTTTTCAATTATCCGAGACCTCTTCCTCTAATCGGCCAGAAGTACAAGGCCGGCTTTCTTTCCTTTCATTAAATATGCCATAATGAAATATTAAAGCAATATTCAAAGCAATAAAACCAGACACTCCACTGATAATTACTATAACATAAGTCTACAAATACAGCCACTTATTTTTGTAAAATAGATATGAAAATTCACCCAGTTATTCTAAAAAATTATTTTACCTACTAAAATTTAAATATACAAGCACATACGCACTCTAATCAATTATCTGAACTTTTACATACTTTATGAGTTGATAAAAAAAATGACATCTGTCAGTTAAATCTTACAACAATCCTTTTAACAAATTTTAGTACTTTACCTCAGAATAACTTTACATTTGATATGAAACAGTAATAAAACAGTAAATAGTATTTGAAGCAAGGAAAATATCACTAAAAGTTATTCTTCACTAAATACACAGTTCCCTAAATTATTCATACGACAAAAACACATACAAAAATTTACATACATAAAATATACATAACACTTAAATTCTACCGATCTTCCAGCATTTCCCAAAACCAGAATTTCAATTAACCTGTGTTATGATACCCCAAAACTTTTGTATCCTGATGCAGAATAATTTTAAACTTAAAGAAAAGTAATTTAACCTCAGATTAAATATTCTCCTACAATTTGCTTTACAATCTTGCACCTTTTAGCAGTACCCAAACAAAAAAATAAAATACCCTGCATCCAATCGAACAGAGAACTTAAAAAAAATCAGTACTCATCCCTGTGATGAGCACTTGTTCCCACCGCTGCCACCATTGTAGTTGACTGCTGTAGTTGTGCCGAGGGAGATAAGAATCATTGTATTATATCATAGCGTGGGGTTCATTTGCTTCACACATGTTACAGTCGATCGACGCTTCGACGAAAACCTTTTATGGTTTGTTTAACAATAAACTTTAATAAGTACACAATTCTTGATTATATTACATTATAGGTACAAGCATGAATAGGTAAAATCGGCATTGTCTCAGCCGGGTGAGAAAGAAGAAATTTCAGCCGGATGAGAAAAACAATCTCTGCATAACGAAAGAAAATGGCGACCACCCTTCCACCAAAAAAAAGATCGGACCGTCCCGTCCGACAATACGGGTGCAAAGTTCCCTTTGCCCCCTCGTCTTCTTGTTCCCTTTTTCTCCTTGTTTTTTTTTTTTTTTATTCCTTCCGTCCAACAAACCACCTGCTCCGTCATGCTAATTATTCAGCTGGATAGGCTTTTCCTTCTCCTTCTCAGGTTATGGGCATTACACTAGCAATATATGATGGATATGACTAGTGTATCACAAGAATATAAAGAAATTTTAGGTCACAAATAGGAGATCATACGAATTTGTCATTAAGTGGAGTAGATAAAGTTTTTACCTTGAAAATACAAAGCACATATACAGAAGAAGACCAAAAATGATTCATATAAGAATAAACATTACAAGCTATTTGTAAAATAAATTAGATACTTATACCGAAAGACTCATCTCCATCATCGCCAGCACCTAGTGATGAAGAGGCCTAGTTTTCGCCTCCAGCAATGAAAAAAATTACATTCAAGTCCTAGTTTAAATCTCTTGATCAGATACTCACATCTACTTGAGACTGAGCTATATTCGACAAGCAAGGACTTCATTTATAGAAACTACAAACAACCTTAGATATGAGGTTTAAAAAATTCCCGTATCTCCAGCTACCATTTACCGAGCTTGAATGATCAAGAAAAACAAAATGAAGAAAATCGGAGAGTGACTCTTTGAAAATCCTCCTCATCTGGTCTTGCACTGGAATAGTATATTGTTGCCCTCAGTTGCCCATGGGAGTGACAAAACATTGGAAGACGTAGTTTCAGTTCTAAGGGACTGGCAAAAATTTTGAGCATTTGCTTGGTGTACCTGTTGCCCTGAAAGGCACTGGTGAGCAGATGGCTGAAGCAGTTCTTAGAAAAGTGGACCGATTTGAGCTTTGCGACAATATCATTGGTAAGTCTTTTGATACTACAGTATCTAATACAGGAATGACCCAAGAGGCATGTATCAGAATTCAATGAGAATTCGGATGAACATTGTTATGGTTGGCTTGCCATCATCACACCCATGAACTAATACTGAAAGGAATATTCTGGCATGCCATCAAATGGTCCTGACATCCAGATTTTTTGGAAGAAGTCTGTGGGCTTCATTTGATAAGAAGTCATATATGACAATGCTGGATGAAGTTCTGTTAAGTCTATCTAAAAGAACAATGAATGAAAATGGTTAATTGTTAACTACATCCAAAATGTCCTAAAAGACAGAAGTCATCCAAGAGAAGACTAAAAAGATTTATTACAACTCTCATTTCTCTACCTAGGAGGCTGGACTCAAAACAACTTCAGTTGCAGGAACCAAGGGGCTCTGCATCAAGCAAGATGGATGGCAAAGGCAATATATGCAGTTAAAACTGTCCTCTTCATTAAACAGTTGAATATTCCTCAATGAAAATGACTTCGGTTTTGGCACGAAGCAATTGTAAGTTGATGGGTTCCGAGGATATGCTATAGTTTCTAAGCACTTACCTACTTGCAAATGGAAAAAAAAAAGGGGGGGTCTCACAGTTGCTAAGAGACACCTTTGGTATCTGTCAGAAAAAAACATAGGATTGGCTTTTTGAACGAATGTATTATTCAAGATAATAAACAAAATATGACTGAAAATTTAGACACCAAACCTGCAAAGAAAAAGTAAATAAATCGATTAGAGATTAAAAAACCTAGTTTTTGAAGAAAAAGATCTCAGCCATTTTATTAATAATACAACAAAGACTTATTCGAGATCTACACTGTGATAGAATACTGCAGATATTCTCTAGGAAGCCATGTGAATGCTCTTAAGGTGATCAATGAAGCCGCAGAAAGAGTTCGAAGTTGATTAACATAATGTGTTCAGAGTTGACTAATAAAACATCAATGAAAGTTGATTAATATTGGGAGCAAAAATAAGCCTCCAATGTTTGAAAAAAAATTGCATTACCAGGAAATTATGGTCAAAATTGTCTGATATAAAACGTTATATCGTAAGGCTGAACATGTGATAACAACATAACATTGAAATATTAGTAATTTTGTCATCCCCATTATATATATATATATTTTTTGTGCAAAAATGTCAAGCTGAACGAGGGCCATTTGCGGGACTTTTGATTTACTTTTTCATTTTGAAGAAATCTGCAGCTGAAGTGCATCAATTGCTTGTAGAAGCATATGGTGAGGCTGCCTTAAGTGACAGAAGTTGTTGCAAATGGTTTCAAAGGTTAAAGAACGGTGAATTGAAAGTCAAAATCAAAGAATGGAGCAGAAGGACGAATGTGTGCGAAGATACAGAACTGGAAGCAGCATTGGATGAAGATTCAATGTCAAATGCAAGTAGAACTTGCACTTACATTAGGAGTGATTCAACAAGCAATTTCACATCATTTCAAACCATTGGGAATGATTCAAAAGCAAGGAAATTGGGTTCCATATGAGCTGAAGGTGAGAAACTTTGAATGCTAAGTTTTTCGCGTGAAATGCTGCTTGCCATAAACAAAAGGGTTTTTTTGCATCATACAGTCATTAGTGATAAAAAAAAAATGGATCCACTACGATATCTTATAAAAGAGGAAATCATGGAGACCACAAGGCCATGCTTCAATATTTACAGTCAAGCCAAATATTCATGGAACAAAAATGATACAGTGTATAAGGTGGGATCAACTAGGTATCACGTATTATGTGTTCCTCAAACTGAACAAAACCATTGCTGTGCTCTCTACCGAACAGAATTGATGAGATTGAGCTCAGCACTCTAAGGAAAATGTGCCCATTACTACTCCACACATGACAAAATTATTCTTCTGCATGATAATGCTCCTCCACAGGTTGCGACACTAGTCAAAACCCACTCAGTAACACTCAAATGAGAAGTTTTTCCCATGACATTGTATTCACCAGACACTGCTCCTGATTATTATTTGTTTTGATTGATGATGCATGGCTTGTCTAAGCAGCACTTTACATCATATGAGGATACCAAAAATTGGGTTGATTTGTGGATAGCTTCAAAAGATGAAGCATTCTACGACACGGGTACCAGAATGCTGCCAGAAAGATGGGCAAAAACAGTGGCTAGCGATGGGCAATATTTTGAATCAAACATAATGTACTTTCCTTCACTGCCTAATATTTGATAAAAAATGGCAGAGACTTATTTGTACTCTCATTATCACACATATTTTGCCTATCATTCTACCTATTAACCTTAATGTCTAGTTTAAATATTATAAAGTTTGTGATTTCCAGTTTTCCCAATAAAGTAATTAACATTGGAAAAACAAAACCAATCAAAGTGTGCAACTTCTAAATATTACCTGATTTACTTGAAATTGGCATGTATATCTTTTACATCACTGAGCCTTGGGAGCATTAAAATTTTCATTTTATTTTTTACCTTACAAAATGAAACATAATAATGTACAACCTAGGTGTTTCAAGTACTAGAAACTGCAAGCTGTATCCATAGTTTTGAACGTTTTGTGGAATAGTTAAAGGTCCCATGAAACTCTTGACAATATTTTTTTTCCCACCGATGGATCAGACACGGAAGACTAATCTCACTGTTACCTGCATTTGCCATATCATACAACATTCCAACAGAAACAAGGGAGAAGGGAGGAAGCGGAGAAAATGCTTGATTTTCTGTCTGGGGGGGGGGCAAGAGAATTTTAAGGATATCATATGAAATTTTAAAAGGTGTGCATCATAGGAACATATTTTCCTGAAACAAGCACAAACAAAACAAAATTTTTAATTTACATTAATACTAAATAATCACATTAATTAAAACATGCAGTATCAAAGCTAAATTAATCAAAAAATTTCTCTCTATTAAAAAATTGCTTAAAATATTTAGTTGCAACTCTTACTAAATCTACTTGTGGCTTTTCAGTTTTCTAAGCTCTAAAATGCGATTCCTTATTGACATGAAATTCTGCTATCTCTAGCATATATGTTTAACACTTTTTTAATTCTTTTCATTGCTATTAGACAGGTCAAGTGGATGCAGTTCTTTTACAAGAAGTATACTTTTGGGGGGGGAGATACCTGGTAAAATCACTTCAGGAAATCCCATCTTTCGAGCAACAGCTGTCGATGGAGTAATCAGATGAGGATATTCTTCTTTCACTTGCCTGATGTCCCCATGCAATAATTTCAAACACACCCACAGACCCTGGCCTTTATGCTCCTTCTGAGTGACTTCTTTGGATGCCAAGACTTTACGCAGTAAATTATCGATGAAATCTCGTTCGTTACATCTGAAAGGTATATTGGAAATGTAATCTACAAAAGATTCAAAACTATTACATTTCGAGCTGAGATAATAAACACACATTTAAAGGGAAAAGTTAAAAAAGTTAATTTAAAGACAAGATGCTAAATAACTAAGTTTTATTTTTACTATACTAAAATTAAATGAAATAATTGGCTTCAGGATAATAAATACTTTATTCCCATGAAACAAGACAATCATGTATCACATTAAATACATACAGGAGAATGAAATAGGAGCCATTTTAATAGGAGAATGAAATTCCCTGACTTTCCCAGGTTTTCCAGGTGTGTTTTACAAAAATTCCAGTCTATTCGCATAATGCACGTTGGCTGTGCTAAGAGGTAAATTAATTATTGTATAACTTGAGAACACACACATTTGCCAAATACATATAACTTATATATATATAATCCTCAAAGTATTACTATTTTAACTATAATAGGAATTGTTTTCTCCACTGAAGATTGAGATTAGAAGCTGCCCAACCTGGATTTAAAAAAGTCTTTTTTGCAGACATTTTGCAGCTTAATGAAAGAAAGAAATATATTTAATAATATTTAAAAATAAATTCAGGTATTTTATATTTATTCAGCAACATACATAAGCAAAAAATATGCGCATTAAACTTCGTGATGGTATGTCATTATACTGCTAGAATTAATTTCAGGATTATGCCAGTGAAAATGTCCTGAAATTTGAAAGCATTATTTACTAATAATAAATAAATTGAGAGGGAAGAAGCAACATTAAATGACACGAATAACATAAAAATAAAGATAATTACTTAAAAATTGAATTAGAATAATCAAGGTATTTTAGCAAATATAGTTATATTTAATGGTTAGCCTAGACGACTGATTACTATTTTTTTATTTTACTGCAAAATGACACATAAGGCATTTATTAAAAAGAAAAGATTTAAAAGATTTTGCGGTAAAATCCTAGTATACACTAAGGCCTTGGCACGATTTTGAAAATTGTCGCCAACACCAAAATGACCTGTTTACTGCTCATCATAATGTCGGCAAATCCCATGTGTACCATACATGGAGGTTATTCTAACCAAAGAACATCTATGTAAAGAAGGAAAGGTTCCACAGATGTAATGCTATTACGCCGCTAGAAAGCAGAGGGAAAATTCGCCAAGGGATTTGGCGATGGAACCTGGCAGCCAGAATTTCCTCTTCGCGATGTGTACAGGAAATTGAGGAATGCATGTTAAAAAGAAACATTCTTTGATAAAACGTTTCTTCTTTGATTTTTTGCAATAATTTAAACACGGATTTTCGTAGTTTTCTTCCCTACAAATAACTTATCCATTAATTAATTTACCGTAATTTCCGGAAGAAAGGCCGCATCAGCGTAAATGCCGCACTCGAGAAAAATGGCGGGGAAAAAATAAAATTACACAGAAACGCCGCAATAGATTAAATCGCGCGTGACATCGTCGTGGGCCGTATAGATGCAAAATCTCAACCTAAGTCCTGATATATTACATACCAGTTAAGAAAAATTTATGAAATAAAACCATAACTCAAAAATAAATTAAAGGTAAGAAATGTGGAAAGTATATTTAGCTTCACATATATACTTGTATTTACCCTCTAAAGAAATCCATATTTTTAATACTCAGACTATATTATAAAAAAATGTTGCAACAACAAAATATTAACTTTGGATGAAAAACGGAAATTTTAAATTTTACTTACAAAAGGAATTACAGCAAACTATACATCATATGAAGGCATCAAAATCTTATTCTTCACTATCTGAATTAAAAGGATTTAGTAAATCCTGATCTAAGTCCAAGTCTCCCAGATCGTCACATTCATCCTCTTGGTTTACAGTCTCTTTATCTAAGGATATAATTTCAGCTTCTTTGAACCCTGTTATTATTGACGATGTTTTTACCGATTTCCACACACTTCCTACCCACTTTGCAACTTCTTCATAAGACGCTCTACACATTTTATCGCTTTTGGTATACATATGCAATCCTTCACTCATCCAACACTCCCACCGCTTTCGGATTTCAGCTTTGAAGGATTTATTACCTGATAAATCTAACTGTTGTAAGATTTTTGTCAAACCATCAGGAATTATTGCTTCGGTCGTAGACAATTTCTGACATCTGGTTTTCACTGACTCAAGTAAATGAGCACGCATGGAATCCATTATCAATAACCCTTTTGGTTGGAAAAAAGATCCCATACGACACTGCCAAACTTTTTGTAGCCACTTATGCATGATTGTTTCGAACATCCAGCCGTTCTCGTTTGCACAAATAATTACGTCATTAGGAAAATCTCCCTTCGGAATAGTCTTTTGTTTAAAAATGATCAGCGGCTTTAGCTTGTCACCGTTTGCGGCACATGCCAACACATATGTAAATGACATTATTTCATGCCCCGTCGTAAGCACAGATGCAGTTTTTGCACCAGTTTCATCAACAGTTCTGTTTGCAGGAGAGTCGAAATCTAACGGTGGTTCATCCATATTTATTATCTGTGACCGAAGAAGTTTTTTTTGTCAATAATATCTGTCACATATTTTAGAAAAGATGCCTTTTTATCCTGCCAGTCCATTGGTAATTGTTGCCCGACTGTTGTTCTAGTAGGCACAGAAATATTTTTTCTTTTCATAAATCTGCTACACCTCCTTTGAAATCATTTATATTCATTTGTTTTGCTATAAATTTTGCTTGTAAGCGAATTTTTACAATCGAAATTGCCATTCCCTTTCCTCGTTGCTCCTTTTTCCAGTTTTTAATGTCGTCCTCTAGATTCGGCCACCTTACAGTACCACTCCTTTTGGCTCGTTTCTGTTGTGGCATATTTTTAAGAAGTTCTTTTTCAGTCCTCCAATGTCGAATACATCTCTCGTCAACTTCAAACTCTCGAGCTGCTGCTCGATTTCCAATTTGCTCAGCACGTGAAATTACATTAAGCTTAAAACCAGCAGTATAGCTTCTGTGCCGTTTAGGTGACATTTTCAAAAATTTTCCACTCCCTTCTTACTTAAAAACTATCCAACAAGTACTTGTACCCAAACTGATGGGATCTGTATCTGGCAGAATGGCAAGAAAAATCGATTCATGCTGAAGGGGAAATATGTCAGAGTTCGTTATTGCGAGGCAGGTGGAGTCGTATCCGCCTTTGAAAAAAATTTCAGAAAAGGCAGGGGTGGGGAGAGGATGGGTACTGGAAGATTCATCGAATGGCAGAGGAGAGAGACTATTCAAACTGATGAGATTGTTGATTTGAAAGGGGGAAGAATGTTATTGTTCTGAGATCACGTTTAGGGTAAATAAGGCATGTAGATCCATTCAAGGGAAAGAATGTAAACAAAATAACGTTCGCAAAAAGCAACTGAGTGGTCTTTTGTGTGGGAACAGCACCAGTCTATGCACAATGACAAGGCCATCCAAACTATGTACAATGACCATCATAGGAAATATTTTATATTTAATGCACCTAAACGCCACATGGGTAGAAATGCCGCACCCACTGAAAATTTAAGTTTTAAACACGTAAACGCCGCGGCGTTTCTTTCGGAAATTACGGTACTTGCGCAAAAAAATATTTTCTTTTGTGTTAAAGTTTAAAGAAATTTTAAACATTATTCATTTTATGAACTCTTGGTAACGTGACCTTTGAACTTCGACACCAGCTTCGAGCTTTGATGACAGATATTTTGCGCATGTGCAGCTGTTTCCTCTCTACGTTGGAATGCAGCCACTCCTGTTGCAGAAAAGTTTTTCTTTTTAACAATAAATATTCTTTGATTCTAACTTCCATGGTCTTGTATACTAGGATTAAACTGATTTTATTTTATACAAGAATAAGTATTTTGTTTAGCTCAATGTGTGCATGCGATTCTCTCGATTCTCGAAGTTTCTGAAAACTAAAGTTGCTGGAAACTTGCTCTGCCTTTCTAAAAGACAATCTAATTGGAGTTGCAAAATTGGCTCTATGCCAACTGCCCGAATGATGCTCACGGGATACGCAATTCAGCAAGAAAGTGATCGCTTCTAATGTCTGCGCAAAACTCGCTTTTTTGGGGGGGATCACCATATGAAATTCCCCGACTTTTCCAGATTTTGACTAAAATATTTAAATTCCCCGACTTTTCCCTGAAATTTTTGGTCAATTTTCGAATGTCCCGACTTTTTCCGGTTTCCCAGGTAGCATGGCAACCCTGTACATAATACAGTTTTATTTCAACTTTATTCATTTTATAAATGTTTAATTTATTCATTTTATAAATGACCATAATTTTTTGATGAAAGTCACAGGTGGATTATTTCCTGGGCAAGGCAAGACTTTTATATTATTTTTATTTTATAAAGAAAAATTCAAAATACTTTTTGTTTCATGTCATGGTGCAGTATCATTCATGAAAAGACAATTTTTAAAAAACCTGAACAATCTTGTATTTGAATTAACTTTGTAACTTTAGATAACAGTTATGTTTTTAAACATTGTTATATTGATCCAATCTCAGAGTTTCGACTATAATTATAATCTTTGCAATTTTTGATATTCATAACATTGCAGACCATTACTGACATTCAATATTTTATAACCTGCACAACGTAATCTACTTTTAAAACATCTTTTAGTAACAATGAACATATTGTGGTGTTTCTTTATTAACAGGGAAGGCACTTTCATCACTAAAACATAATAACTTAAGATAATTCATCATATTTTTCTGAATTGTTTTGTCAGTATAATAAGCAGTTACACTAAAAAAGATGATTTGAAATAAAACTAATGGCAATAAAGCGAAACTGAATAATAATCATTCAGACACACATGTCAATGTATACTGCTTACTTTTCGAAATCAGATCTTATCTGTACGTAGAATATTGCCATATAATCCACTCATTGCGCTACCGTGTTTTGTGACAAAGGCACTTCTTTTATAGCTAAGACCATATCATTGCAGTTTTTAAATTCGTGAAATAAAGACTCTGATGTTGCCAAGATAATTTCCTTCACAATGGCGCCATTTGAATATGCCTTTTTGAGAGGCAAAAATGTAACTTAAAGGATGTTTTGTGTGATTTTTTGCTTCATTTCTGAGGGTAAAAAGACTGCTTGGTTTAGCTTTTACAGAAGATTTCACTCATTAACCTTTATGTCTACATAACATGCGAGTAGGATAAAAGCAGCATTCCTGTACATAGCATGTAATATTATCTTTTTCTAGTTGTTTTTTACATTAGAATTAGAGTAAAGCTTTTGTCACAAGGCGATATTGTGACTGGCTGTTGGGAATCAAGAGATAAGACTGGCGCTACCAGGTACCTACAAACTAACGATTACACACCACTGCTTCAAAGCAGTATTAAATAATGTTCTTCACACAGTCTCAGGCAATAATATCAACCCATGGAAGTCATTCATTTTTAAGTCTGTAGAAATAGCTTTTCGGCTTAACAAGCACATTGTCATTTTCAGATTTGGTACAATCCACATTTTTTTAAGAAAGCCTTACAAGTAAGACCTACACACTAGACTATATCACAATTTCTAATGCAATTAACTACTCATCTAGAGTTTTTATTACTCTACAAACCACAGCCTGCAACAATATGCATTATAAATTATTAACATGATTGTTTTAAACAACTCATTCAATATTTTTGGTCCTTTCTACATGAGTTATGATTAAAAATTAAATTGACCTGAACTTAGAAAGAAAAACTTACTGAACAAAGGGAATGAAATACTCCTTTTCTTCATCGACCTTTCCATGCATTATATCAGTTATTTCCATTGCTACAAGAAAATTTTAAAACTTAAAATTAAAATTTTAAATAAATAAAGCAAAAGTGCATGGCTGTAAATGATATACCTGCTACACCAAAAGGTCGTCTCAAACCTTCAGATGATTTTCGCTGCATGTGGGAAGATCTTTTGTGCTCCTGATCTTTGAATTCCATAGATCCTGCCAGATAAATTTATTAATTTATAATAATAACAATAATAAATTTAGAAATTTAGCAGTTTATATAAAATTTTAATTTATAGATTTAGCAGATTATTTATTAATGTAAATTTAACAATTTATCCAATAACATAAGGCTAAGTTTTTAATTCATAAGGGTATAACTAAAAACTTACAATTTACATAAAAAGCACAACATTTTGATTCTGTGGCACTAGTGTAAAAAAATAAATAAATAAAACATGTTCTTTTAACAAAGGTAAACATTACCAATTCTTATTATCTGGCATATAAGATACATTTTCTCTCGAAGAAGGTCTTTACTTCCCAAGTCCTAAACATAAATTTAAAATGCTTAAATTAATACATGTAATAATAGTAATAATGATAACAGCAACAACAATAATGAAATTCATCAAGGATTTGGCTAAAAAAAAATAATTGAAGGCTGATTTCTCTCCTTTAATGCCATTCAGTAATAATCTTCTGCGATGCACATTCTTTAATTTATAACTTTGTTATAAACAGTATATCGAAAAAATTTTCCCACAAGTATTTTCTAATTTTTCAAATGCTAATAAACATGGTTGTGTGTGTATGAATTTGTAATCGATTGAATGTACACAGAACTAATGATAACTTGATACAATTTATTTTTATCAAAAGAAACAATTTACAGTTCTGGAACTTTCCACAAAAGCACTCATACAACTCTTCTCATATCACAGAGCACAATCAGTAGTTACACAACACACTACTAATAACGCTAGATACAAAGCAATGCAAAATGCATCTAAAAGGCAAAGCTCCTACGGAGACCTCTCAATATTCCAAACTCATGCTGAACTAAATGGCAACTGGGAAACTCATGCTCTCTCCAGTCTTACATAGTTTTCCTCTCCTAAGAGAGATTTCCAGTATCTTCCACTTCTTGAAATTACTGGAAAGCATATAACTGACAAATGCGATTACAGTTACATATAGGAATCAATTACGATTATTTAATTACTACACCAATTATGACTGAACCAAAATGCCGCCAAATGGTCACCAAATTCGAGGACAGAAATAACTCACCCAAACCACTGCCAATTTAGTGAGATAGCCACATACTTAATGTCAAATAGACTTGCTCCTATGTTCTTATTTCTTATTTTTCTGGCAGAGCTTCTCTTCTTTAGATTTTCATGTTAAATTATTTAAAATTTAAAAAAAAAAAAAAAAAAAAAAAAAAAAAAAATACAATTTCACATATAATTTCACTAAAATATTTACATATATACAAAACTCATAACAATATGTTAATATATTATTTTATGTTATTAATCTATGTCCACCCTTGCATCTTCACAGTGCTGATGAGGATAAGAAGTGCTATATAATTATGCAGAAGAAGCCAAGAATGTATGTCATCTTGATATGGCTATCTGCAAAATTATTGACATAGCTGTGGCCATTGTTCTCTCCAGCATGGTGCAGTGATGTGATGCATGGAATGTAACTGTCAAAGACAAGGATGGGAAAATGAATCCAATAGTGTGATGCTCAAGTCCCTGGACATTATGCACAAACTTCTAGTGAAGTGCCTGATGAAATAAATGAAATGCCTAGTAGATTGTATGTAATGCATCAGTTGTCAAGTTCACTACATTTAATCTCACCTGTTACCATCTTATGCTTTTTCTCACACATCATAGGCTGGCATACCCTACTCATATAATGTATATTAAGTTCAAGAAAAACACTAATTAAAAACCTTCTGTTTCACTTAGAAGTGTTTACCTTTTTGGATACCACATTTCCTACATCAACTCTCAACAGACCCCCCCCCCAAAAAAAACTCTCCTACAGTTTTATTACTTTATATTCATAATCTAATAACCATACAGCAAAAGTTATCAGGAAAAAAAAAAAAAAAAAATTTTAATTCATGCAAATAATACTATGAGTTGGCAGTGTGTCAGAAGTGAAGCACACTTCTGTTTTCTAGAACATGAATTTTAAAAGATTCCATAAATTAGATCTCCTTCTTGAAAACATTTATACTGATCGATACTTTTCCATCATAATCTGCATAACAAATGCTTCTCACTTAATTTACTCACAACAGAAGCATCAAACTTTTATAGTTAACTATTTACAAAATAAGTATAAACTTCTCCTAAATACATATAATATAGGAACCAAAATATTGGATTTTAGATTTAAAATTTTTACAAAATTGATTTTAAATTTTAAAATGCCAAAATATGAATATTTGCATCATTTAAAACTTTTTGGTAACTGAAAGTGTATGTATTGATTGACCAACGTTGTGAAAATAAAGGTTGTATAAGCACTTTTGTGAACACAGTGTATATAGTTATACATTATGTGTAAAATAAATATATATACTTTACACACAATTACACACTATAATTAACACATAATTGCACAGTGTGATAATTAGTAAATAGCAAAAGCATCACACAGGAAATAAAATAAAATAAATAAATAAATAAATAAATAAAAAAACACTAATAACAGTTATAACGAACTTCGAAAACTTTGTGCACTAAAAATACTACTTTTAAATGATATAATAAAATAAACATTAGGTAAAATTCAATCTTAAGCTGATACTGATTTAAAATAACAATCCACATACATTTCAAAGTACAATGTGGCATCATTTCTTTCTTTGGACATGTACAGTCAAAAGTCGTTAATTCGGACCTCAAAGCTACAAACTTTCTGCGCATGCGTCGCGTTGGCGGATGCGCGTAAGACCTTTAAGGCTGCGAATATGCATGTGCGCATGCGCAAAATATGTTTACGAATGTGCGTTTAATGTATAACGGACGGTATAAGCTAAGCTAAAATTATCTAATTCAGTTAATGTTGCAGATTGTGTTGTTCCTTAATCTTCGAATTGGATTCGGCTTATTATTTTTTGCAGACTGTTAGAGCAATTTTATAAAAGTAAGCTTGAACTTTCAATTATGTCAAATAGAATTTCTGATATATATTTATTAATATGTAAATGATCTACAAAGCGAAAGTATGTTTCGAAGTCCATTAAACAAAAAGTGGAATTGCTGCAAAAAATGGATAAAGGCATATCCTTTGTTTATCTAAACTTTAACGTTTGTTTATCTAAACTTTGTTTATCTTTAACAGGCAATGAATTGGAAGTTGATCTGACAGCACTATTCTTATCTTCAGGGCAGATGTTTTTATTTTATTTGGCTTATAATTCCTTACTAAATGTAGTATTTCATCTCGATGTACTCCGTCTTTGATATGATTTAAATCAAATCATTATAATTCGCTTCCGATAGCAAAGAAAGTGACAGAGGTTATTGTAAACGAAAAAATTTTGATTGACAAATTAGTCGGTATTCTCAACACAGCAATTATAGGACTTGAACAGCGGAAATTTGTACATGAACAAAAAATTATGTCTGTTTACAGAATTAAAGAGAATGTATTATCACATAAAAAACGAAGCAACTTAAACAACTTACATTGAAAGAAATGTTTAATAAAGTAAACAAATAAAAATTAAGCTTTTTTTAAAAAAAAATTTTGATACCCTTTAGATCATAATTGTTCTTTATTTCATAAATTATGGTTTCATATTTTTAATTTTATAATTTCTGCATGCCATCTTACCAGGTTTAAACTGATGATCTATAATCCGGAAAAATCAATAATCCGGTATAACCGAAGTCCTGACGAGTCCGGATTAACGACTTTTGACTATATCAGAATACTTCACAAAATGCATATAAATTCAGTGCCAATTTAATACCAAACTTTGCTCAAGTTTAAAACTGGCATTAACCTCTCAGATTAATTTATATTATACAGCAGAATTCCAATAATATGCATACCTTGGAATGAGAGTTGTGTGGATTGATCAATTTTGTGGATTTGAGGTCATGCTTGAATTTTGTTTCTATTTTCCTCTTAGAAAGTTAATTAATCAATATTATATTATTTAAATTTAATTATATATAAAGAAAATTATGTCAGAATAGTAATGGGAAAAATTTTGAGGGGAGGAAAAACAGCTAAATTTTTTTAGGATGCAAAAGAACTTTTTTATATAAAAAAAAAAAAAATCAAAGGATTTTATGTAAAAAACTACATTCACCAATGAAATTACTTTCAAAGTAATTACTCTGTTCTTAAATAAGAGGAAAGCTAAATATGTTTGTGGAATCTCCAAGAAGTATACGAAAACAAGTTTCCAAAATTAATTCCTACATTAATTCTGCCATTAGATGTATGTCAAAAACTATAAATGTACAATTGTACTAACACTACAAATAGTGCCATAGCAGAAATTTTAGATTTATTAAAAGAAAATTCCTTTGCCCTTTTAGTCTCTTTGCCATGCTCTCCATTTTTAAAATTAAAACATCTCTATACACATTATTTTCAAGAATTCTATTCACCACCAATGTAAACACTCTTTCTCACTGCTTGGACTGTAAACAAACCAGCAAGAAAGCACATTTATTTAAATTTAAAATTAGCATGTGCACATAGACAAATAAATTCTTAACATATACTTTTAATATTAACTGAACTACATAAATTTAAAATCAATATTCAAATTAATAGGCAGTGGAATATGCACTTGAAAATATGGGGGGAAATCTACTGAGATGCATGGTTTTTATACTGTGTTTATTATAAAAGGAGAGCACTGACGCATGTACAGAAAATATTAAACAATTTATATATAAAATAAATTTGCTTCTTCAATAAAATATGTTTTATTTATATTCCGTATATTCCTTAAAAAGTTTTATTTGCATATACGGTGGTACATCCTTACACTTCATTAATCCATTCCAGATGCTTGGACATATCCAAACTGAATACAGGATATTACTACACAATTTTTTCCAATAAAAAATAAGGAAAAATAATTAATCCATTCTTATAAAAAAATTCTACTTTTATTATTATAACACAGTTTAATACTAAAATACAAATGCAGTAGGTAAAATACATACTGCACAGAAATGAAATACTTTATATATATATATACCAGGTTGTTCAATAAGTTCGTGGAACGGAAATGAAGAAACCAATTTTTATTTGTAAAAATGGCTTTATTTTTCAACGTAGTTTCCCTCAACTTCAATACACTTATTCCAACAGTCTTCTAATTTATGGATCCCTTGACTGTAGTTGGTTTTTCAGCAGCTCTGCAAAATATCTCTCCATGGCAGCTATTACCTCTTCGTTTGAAGAAAATTGTTTTCTACAGAGATATTGTTTGAGGTGTGTGAAGAGCCAGAAGTCGGAGGGAGCTAAATCTGGTGAATAGGCTGGATGTTGCAACAATTCATACTTCAATTCAGTTATTTTAGCAATGGTTTTTTGAGCTGTGTGCACAGGTGCGTCATCTTGGTGGAAAATGATTTTCTTCTTCTGTAATCCGGGTCTTCTTTCACGAATTTTTTCGTCTAATTGATTCAAAAGGTTACAATAATAATCTGAATTAATAGTTTTGCCAGTTTGAAGGTAATCTATAAACAAAATTCCTTTGGCATCCCAAAAAACTGATGCTAACACCTTGGCTAATTTTTGTACACGAATTCGCTTTGGCGCCGAAGAGCCGGGTTCACACCACTCCTTAGCCTCCTGTTTTGATTCAGGATCATGATGGTAGACCCAAGTCTCATCCATTGTGATAAATTGACGGATAAAGTCACTTTTATTCTTAAAACGCTCCAAATGTTGCTGGCAAAGTGGCATCCGAATGTGTTTTTGCTCCATCGTTAGAGAATGCGGCACCCATTTTACACAGAGTTTTTTGAAACTCAAATTAACACTCAAAATATTGCTCACTGTGCCCAGTGAAATGCCTAAAGCCTCTGTTAAATCTCTTTCAATCGACGGTCTTCCAATACCATATCTTGTATTTTTCTGATGATTTGCGGTGTTGATGCAGTTTTTGGACGTCCCTCTCGTGGATCGTCTTCGAGGCTGGTACGACCACTTTTGAATAAACTAGCCCACTTGCAAACCATTGTTTTTGAATGAGCAGATTCACCCAACACATTCACCATTTCGGTATGAATTTCCATTGCATTTAAACCTTTCTTTACAAAGAATTTGATAACTGCACGTTGCTGAATTTTATCCATACCTGAAAAAAGGCACAGCGCGTTAGATATAAAGGGCAGTTAAACAATGAATAAATTAACAGATCGAAATGAAACTTTTGACGTGTTCCTAAGAAAGAACAAATATGAAAATGGCGTCGAAGTTTTAGGTCTAATATTCATGAATAGATGGCGCTCTGCAAACTTATTGAACAACCTTGTATATATATATATATTCTATTCAGATCAAGAGCAATTTCTTGACATGCTGCAATGGCTCTGATCTTTGTTTGGTAATTGACTTCACCCTCTTTGCAATGTTAGCAGATATAATAGCAGCTTTGTTTTTCACAGCTACAGATGACATCATTCTTGGCATACAATATGTAGTAGCCAAGTCCGGATATGTAGCTGGATCCGGATCTTGATGCTTTTCAACAAACTCTTTTTTAACCTCCATGGTGTTTCTAAACATGCTCTTCATTGCTAGACTCATTTCATTAGCTTTTCTAAAATTCACTGTTAATGAATTTAAAAAAAAAAAAAAAGTGTGAAAAAAACATTTACGTGAAAATTCAGAGTTATAGCATGTGTTTTTTGCTGTATAGTAACAGCAGGTGTACTGATGTTCATGGGTACTCAAAACATTGGCTTAAAAGGGATAAACAGTCGTGATACACGGAACACTTGCGTTTTGTTAATTAAATATCATACACAAAACAAAATTTTTGGCATCCAAACAGAATATATTTTAAAGTGGACATATACGAAGGTTTACATTTAAGAAAAAAGTTCTGTTAACTATAATACTGAATTTTCAAGAAAATCTAATTTTTTTTTTTTTTTTTTTGTTTACATCAAAAAAAAAAAAAAACCTGATGTGTGGCACGACTTCCTTGTACAGAATATTAAATTATACGCATTTTTTCTTGCAATTCATTTAAACTTATTGGATTTAATTAAATAGTGCATAAACCACAATAGAATAAATGCACTCTTTAAAATTCACTATATTTGTTTATTATAGCGACACTCTGGCCCTAGGCTCAATTAACAGCGCTACATTTCAATCATTTTTTTTTTAACTCAGAACGCACAAAATTTATATCATCTTAAGAATTATCTAATTATTGCCACATGTTCTATTCAAATACTATAATAAATTTAAAACGATGTATAAAAGAAATTAAGCAAACAACAACGACAACAACAAAAAAGTTTTTCACAGACGATTCAGTATTTCTCAATCAATTAATTCACTTCTCACTTCGCGACAAGGTAAAAATACATATAAAAACTCAAAATGTCTGTATTGAAAATTATGAAGTAAATCTTAAACACTTATTTCCTTGAATAAATTCCAGAATGAATTAAGCATGATTTAATTCACAATATTAAAAGAAGGAAGGCGTTATCTTTGTTATTGTGAAGCTTACTTTCTCTAGATTGGCAACAAATCTACTATTCTATTGTTTCAAATGTAAACAAGCAATATCCAACATGGCAAAAATTATTAGGCTTAGCGGCACTTAAACAACTTTTAAATTGTTGATTATTCTAAAAATATTGCATACAGATTTACTAAAGGCATAAAAACCTTAACCGGAAGATAAGATCAGCATAATTCAATCATTTTTTAAGCAAAAAATGCACAATTTACAAACATATAAGAATAAAGAAACTGAGATCACTGAGCCGAGTAACAGAGTGGATATATAAATTTAAACAAATTTAAATTTTAACAAACATGTATATATACATATATTTATATATACTTTTGGTGTGGTCGATTGCAACCAAAATACGAGGTGCACATCTACATGTTATAGCAGTCCTATATACAAAATTTTAATGCTCTGAGGCTACTTGTTTTTGAGTTATGCGAGATACATACGTACGTACATAGGCACAGACGCCACGAAAAATTCTCTTCAGAATTCATTTTTAATTAGTTTTACAATTTTTTGGTGGGAAAAGAGTCCTTTATTCTGTCCTTACGAACAGATGTCAAGCAAACACATCGTTAAATTGTATTCGATAGTGGTAAAAATGGATATTTGCGTTGAAATATGCTGCCTGAAACTTTTCGCGATTACAATACTTCCTTTTTACTTCGTAGAAGGAAGTAAAAAAGCATAGGTTACAGACATTTACCAATTAATGGACCACGCATTATTGAAATTCTACAATAAAACTAAAAACACCATCTAAGTTTTCAGCTTAAGTTTGATAGAAGTAAACAAAAAGTAACATACATAAAGTTATCATGCTTACCGTAAATAGAACTCTCAGATTATTAAGCTGATCGAGATCTTTCGCTAAACCTTTTCTACTCCACTTTAACAAATAATTCTCACTGAAAGAGACAAATCAAATTGCTATTAAATCATGCATAAATACACAAACTTAAATGAGAGTTATACAGGATATTCAATTTGAAAAATGTACTCTTCTTAGAAAGAGTAAGTACATATATTTAAGAAATATACCTTTGTTACAACTCGAACTCAAAATGAGCAAAAGTTTCATTTCTGCCAGTGGCTACATCGAGTCAAAAACAAACTTTGAAGTGAGCGGTCAGTTACTCGGCTTCTCTTGATAGAATCCGATTCGAAGGGGGGACAATCCCCATCTTTTGATTTAAAATTAATAAGGGGGGACAATCCCCATCTTTTGATTTAAAATTAATCTTGAATTATGTATATATTGTAAAATAACAAATGTGTGTAAATAAACAGTCATTAGGACTTATTTTGAAGTCATGATTTGAATTTGAATTGAATATCGAAATCGAAAGCTGTACCAAATAGAATCATCGACATTTTAGAACTCGTGGATTAGAAACAACAACAACCTTACTTACCCGCAAACATACTATATGGACAAAGTTTAGGCGTACCTTCATACAAAAGCAGAGGTTGAAGAAAGCAATATTTTTACTTTTCATTCTTTAATAGTAATCTTTGTAAATTTATACAATGCTTGGCATGTTCAGAGAGCTGCTTGATTTCTTAGTAGAACTCATTTTATTCTTTTAGTGTTAAGTCTTTGTTTAAGGTTTTCTGAATCTCTTAAATGTTATTAAAATAATGACCTCTGAAGTGAGACTGCATTTTAGGGTGGAGAAATCAGCCTACAGTTGCCAAATGTGGATACTAAAAGGAGTTGTTAAGAACTGTGACACTTTTCTTTAATAAAAACTGCTTGGAAGTGAATAATATGTACTGCCATGCAGTAAAAATCAATTATTTGATTGAGCTTCTAGCATGCTGAATTCTCACCAGAAGTCTCTCTATTACACTTTTATAAAATGCAGTTTATTGTCTGCCCTTTAACAACAAATTACTTGTAAACAGGGTTCATAGCCACATTTTAGTTAAAAAAATAAGCACCTATAAGCACTTTTCAAGCACATTTTAAGAAAAAAAAAAAAAAATAAGCACCTGTCTAATAATATTATACACAGCTGCATAACCTTAAAAAATTAGACTTGTAATTTAAAATATGAGAAATGCAGTATTTATTAAGAGAGAATAAGCATTACCTCAATCATGGAAAATAATTACCTTTTTTTAAATTTTAAATAACAGTTCAATTTACAGAACTAGTTTACAATGAGCGAAAAAAAAAAAAAAAACTATGCAGAACTAAACTATATTACAAGATTTAATGATGAAATTTCAGTTCAAAATAGAGAAAATAAGTAATAATAAGGCACATTTATTGTATTCGCTTGGACCTTAATAATAAATACAATTTATTTTTTCACTCATGTTGATATTTAAATAATTTAAATCTAAATTCTGAACATTTTCTAAATTTCCCTTAACAGATATTGCAAGCAAAGTAATTTAAGTAAAAAAGAGGAACATTTCTGAAATCAGAAGACAGAAATTTGCTTCATGCAGTCATCCTTTAACAGTAAAAGCTTAACTAACCCAAACACTTGGAAACAGGCGAATATTCGGACAGTCGAGCGTAACTTGAAAAAGAGGAGCGAAGGGGGGGGGGCGGGGGTAGACTGTAGCCGCTCTTTAGATTTTTTTGCTAAATAAATGCTTTTGACATTTCGATATGTGCATCATATAAAAATAAACCAATGGAACTGAAAAATATTCTGCTTAGCAAGCACAGTAAAACTCTTTTAAGTGTTCATAAACAAATCTCGGACAGAACATCAAAATTAATTATCTCTGCAAAATATCGCAAACATTATTGCGCAATACGTGTACCGTAATTCTTCACTACGTGATATTACGCAATCGGAATCAACAGCTGCTGGTATTGGGAGAATAAAGAACTAAATAACTGGGATGTTTTAAATTCAAATTTTCAACAGATGGCGTTAAATTTCCGGAATATAATCATTCTTCGCTTGGGTTGGTAGACCGCAGAACTTTTAGTCCTATTCAATCCAGATTGGAAAAAGACAAAGAAAAAAAAAGGGGGGGGCTGTTGCTTGTTTTGCAGTGAACTGTAACAGTTTCAATATTCGAGATTTTGCGTTACTTTCCTTTTATTTAAGCCATTCCGAATATTATTCCTTAGAAAGCTAATCTGTGTTAAAACACAACCATTTTTTTTAAGTTTACTATACTTCAGCAGTTACTGCAACTATGTTATTATAAACATTCATACATATGCTCAAAATATAAGCATAACGATCATAATAAACACGAATATGAACTGACCAAGCGGAACGAGAATGCAAATTATTAAGATCTTGATAGAAATTCAAACGTGTGTAGTATTTGGGTGGGAGGAAAAGAATGCCGAATGTACCAGAATTTTCTACTGCTTTCGCAATTCTTTGACCAATAGAACGACAGGCACCTGTCTGTACTCTTCGTGCACACTAAAGGTTATGTTAATGCAGAGAAAGGGGAAAAAGCTATTTCCGGGAGTATTCCGGGGAGAAAGAAATTTTGATCGGCGCAGTTGGACTACAGCAGGACGAGGGATGATTTTCATCAGCGCAGTTGGAGTACACCCGATTCACCACCTGACATTCCATATTAGGAAGAAAAGTTGTTTATTTAGTTTTGGCTTTGGAACGGGAAAAAATAGAGCGTTCATTAAAAAAAAAAAAAAAAGCACTAAAAGCAAAAAATAAGCCCTAAAAACAAAAAAATAAGGGCTTTAAAGAAAAAGTAAGCACCTATAAGGGCCTTTATATTTTATTTTCAAATATAAGGACTTTAAGCACTTAAAAGCCCACTATGAACCCTGTGTAAAGTTTTTTTTTTTTTTTTTTTTCTTCCTAATTTAAAAAAAAAAAAAGAAAGAAAGAAAGAAAAACACGTTCCTAGTTCCAGAGTTCTTTTCTTGAGCTCTGACAAGATCATAAGCAAAGTACCAAGTTTTATCTGTAGTTAAATTTAAAAAAAAAAAGTCAGGCTTATTTAAATTTTAAAAAAAAGCCTGCCATTTGGATCAAGTCAAGACCTGTATAAATTTGATCTCTGTGTTCTGCAGTAGGTATTTAAAGAATAAATGCAGAACAAATTTTTCTTTTTTCAGAATCTTCCAAGATAATTTTGTCAGCAGTGTCTTTACAGGTGTCAAAAATGGGAAAAAATGAGAATCATATTTATAGTAAAATAAATAGGCAAAGCAATAAGAAAATAAATGTAGTTCCATCAGTTGAGAAAAAGGTAATGAAACATACAAAAAGTTGAGATGTTAGAATTTGTAGTGGAGGGAATTGGATTGGAATTAATGTGCCACGAAATAAATGTGCTAAAATAATGTTGAGTGTTAAAAGCTTCAAAGAAATCAAGTTCACCACTACAGTAACTATGTGGGTAATTCTCACACAAAGAAGAAATCAAAATCGTGGCTAACTTATCACAAGGTTGCCACTCAAACAAAAGAATGAAATTTCATGACCTTTCCAATGTTTTTCAGGTGTGTTTCAAGAAAATTCCAGGCTGTGTAGTATGCGTTGGCTGTGCTGAGGGTAAATTAATTACAGTACCATTAGAAAACACAAAAATTTACCACATATATATATATAATCCCTAAAGCACTATTATAACTATAATAGGACTTGTTTTATCCACTGAGGTTTGATATTAGAATCTGCCCAATCTAAATTAAAAAATGTTCCCCCTTTTTTTTTTGACATTTTGCAGCTAAGCGAAACAAAGAAATCTGTTTAATGATATTTTAAAATAAATATGTTCACCAAATTTCATAATGGTATGACATCATACTGCTAGAATTAATTTCAGCAGTATGCCAGCAAAAATTGGCTGAAATTTGAAAGTATTATTAACTAATAATAAATAAATTAAAAAGGAAGAAGGCACATTAAATGATATGAATACCATTTAAATAAATTACTTAAAGATTAAAAACTGAATTACAATAATCAACCATATTTTGGCGAATATATTTATATCAAATAGTTAGCCTAAATGGCTGATTACTTTTTTTTTTTTTTTCCAGCAAAATGACAAATAAGGCATTAAGAAAGATGAAAAAGTTTAAAAGATTTTGTTTTATATGAAAATAAGGGGAATTTACTTTCATTTAACATGCACTGCACTTGTGAATCTCTGGATTCTCGAGGTTGCTGGAAACTAGAGATGTTATAAACTTGCTTTGCATTTTCTAAAACACAATCTGATTGGCACTATGAAAAGTGGCTCTACGCCAGCTGTCCAAATGATGCTCACATGATGCATAATTCGCCTAGAAAGTGATTGCTTCCAACACTTACGTGAAAACCGCTCTTTTGGGAATTGCCATAAGAAATTCTTCGACTTTCCCAGATTTTGACTAAAATATTTACATCGCCTGACTTTTTTGGTCAATTTTTCAAATTCCCAGACTTTTCCTGGTTTTCCAGGTAGCATGGCAAACCTGTTATCAACTGTGATTAGCTATCGAAGCTTTGTTTATTTCTCCTGGTGAAATGTAGAATATATATTCTTTTATGCAAAATTTTAATACTCTCCTTGTTCAATCGATATAAATTAACAAGATATGCATTAAAATCCCAATAAGTAAAATCAGAGTTAGAATCTTTAACAATTAAACAATGGATTTCACTGGCAGATGGGAAAATTACCTGAAAGTGAAAACTTGTCATGGATCTAAGTAAGTCTATAACTCACAGAAGATGCGAATGTTGACAAGGATTCACAGAAATGGAATGATGACAAGGTTGTGACAAAATGCATTATAATAATTGCGTTAAATGGCCTGTTATCATTTGTTATTGAAAATGTGTTTACTTCTCCTTTTAAAACAAGCCCACCAGCAGCCAAGCGGTAAAGACGCTGAACACTGGTAGTTCGGTCCGAGGTTCGAATCCCGCAAAGGGGCTGGCTACATGGGCATTTTCTTGGTTTTCCCCATGTGTAACGTGTTTATGAGCCAGTTTCCCTTAGAAAGCCCTCCACGAAGGCATCCCTCCCTTCAAGCAGATAGCCTTCGTGTGCTTTGCCATAAATGAATAATCCAATCCAATCCTTTTAGAACAAAGGACTGGCATTCTTTGGGTAATTTTAACTCTCTTTCACTTTGACCAATATTCGTAAAACCTATTTCAAGCACATACATCAATGAGAAATGAAACCATATACTTAAAATTTAAACAAATCTAATATTGCTCGTTTGCCTAATATTAAACACAATAATATATCAAATGAAAATTTAAATAACTAATTCAGGATTAATGCTCAAAATGAAAGTGTATTACCTAATACACCTTCCTTCTTTGCCATCATACAGTGTCATGAGTAAATCTGCATCTTCACCAATCCTGCAGACAAAGTTCTTGACGGTAACAAAGAAACTATGAACATACCTTGAAGATAACTTCTGACTTTTGGCATCATCAAGTGACTAGAGAGCAAAAACATATTTAATCATTGGTCTTAAATTAAAGGTAGGTTAAATTAAGTGTTCAATAACACAATGAAAAAATTAACATGAATCTATAGTCTAGATTATAAGTTATTACAATCCAGTACTACTCGGTATTGTACCTGTTCCAATTATTAACAAAACTTATAAAAGTGAATTATTAACAAAAAGCAAATTATCAACAAAACTTAGGAAAGTAAATACCACTTTAATAATAAAAATTTATAGGATTATACTTGTCTTAAACTTTTAAAATACTGTTTGTAAGTTTCCCATTTAAAGGATTTTTACATTAATGTATTGTTTCATCTATAATCCAATTCATGTTAATGGCAAAACATTTCATTTATGTTCCATAATATAATTTCAGTTTTCTTTCGTTAACGAGTTAAATATATATATATATATATTTCAACAAGTTGTCTATGGAATTCATTTTATGAATCCACAAAATAATACTTGTGGTTCACATTCCAGAGCTTGTAGCTAACTACTTGCAGTATCTCTTCCAGCTTTCAGAGCAAATTATTTCCCCCCTTTTTTGTATATATATATATATTCTCCTCCTCATGCCTAACATATTTTACTTACATAATATACTTATATAAATAACAAGCATATTCACTAACAGAATTTTACATCACACGACAAAAGAAAAAAGCAATGGCAAATTTATGAGCTGGCAGAAAAATATTTGTATGGCTACTTTTGAGGCCCACAAATGAAGCTTCTATAAGGAAACAAGTTTTATGAGGGAAAAACTGAAATATATGTGGCCAATATTTACATTCTTACAGCTGCTTAATAAAGCTCAACTATAGTCTTCAAAATTTCTTTGAAAAATGAACTCAGCAACAAAAGTCAGGAGGTAACAGAATGCAAGTTTTCCCAACTTTCCTAAAGCTGTTCAACAAGTTGTCTATGGAAGTCATTTTATGAATCCACAAAATAATACTTGTAGTTCACATTCCAGAGCTTGTAGCTAACTACTTGCAGCTTTCAGAGCAAATTTCTTTTCCAGCTTTCAGAGCAAATTATTCCCCCCCCTTTTTTTTTTTGACAGACTTTCAGATTTCTGCCATCAATGTTGCTACAATGTTCTTCGGAATGGTCACAAGAAATGCTTGCTTTGATACACAGCCAATTCCACTGAAAGCCCACCGCTGCGATAAAACTCTGCCACTCTTTTCACACGTCATAAACAAGCTTTTGTCTATTTTAACAATGCATCCAATACTGCCAGTTTTTTTTTCATCATTCTTCTTTCCCAGCATAAGATAAGAAAAACTGCCAAAATCAACTGCACCAGTCAAGAGTTGTGTTGGATGACGATTCTAATTTTTCTGTGCAGAATTTTACTGACATACATTCCTTTATCCAACAATAAATAAAGCAGAAAGCTGTTATAAATGCGATATGACATCTTCAAATCAGTTTTTGATTTGCTTTCTAATTCTTTCTTAAAGTTTTGGACATTACATTTTCACCCAGTTATTTAAGAAGCACAACTTCAAAGTATATGAAATTTATGCATTCCTTATTGTCGGGAAAAACATGATTATTTCTGAAGAAACCTAATGCTTTATTTCTCACCAGCCAGTTAAATTTCACTATCTTAGTACAATTTCTTACAACCATTAAAAAGAGGAAAAAAATAAAGGGGGGCATTCATGAGTGAAATAACAGTTAAACATACATTGTGTGAATTCACATGTACTCAAGTACGTGTGGTGCAGAATGCATGATTGCTATTATCACATGTATACAGAAAAATCTGATATGGTCAGCATATATCCATATCAATTCCATGATTTAAACAGCAACAAGCTTTAAGTAAAGTAGAACTTCCGATTGATCATTTGTAAACAAAATCTAATTTATTGTTCTAATAAATAAAAAGGTCTGTATTACAAAATTTTGGATTATATTTTATTTGGTATAACTGGCCATGCATGAAAACTATTTTTTTTTTAAATTTGTACCAGCATAATAAAATCTTTAGCCATTGTTTTACTAAAAATTTTATTATGCTGATTTGCTTATTAAGGCTAAGGAAGAAAATCACATGCCTGAACAAGGAAGGTAACAATTCATTTCTGAAATCAGTGCAAAAAGAATTGCCATCATTGTTGGGGAAATACGGTGAAGGCCTTCTAAAGAGCTCCTTGAACTATTCAGGACAAGCCATCTCTTTCCATAGTATTCTCGCTGCAATCTCTCAGCTCCAGAAAAATTATAGTCACAGTTTTCAGAGTGCCAGCAGACACCACTGCTGATGATCTATAAGTAAGTTTACAAAGTTTGGATCTTAACTTTTCTAGTGAGCACCTTCCACCTCACGAGCCACAACCCATGGATACAGACTTGTGTAACTGGATCATCAAATTTACAACAAAATGCTTACAACTTTGTTAAAAGCCATTGTAGAGTGTCTGCTGAATTCAGTCCTGTACCTTCCATCTTTTTTTAGAGCACTCAGGTGCTTCAATTGGTAAAGATTACAACATTTAAGTTACGTTTGCAAAATCGCTGATAGTGTGTACCACTTGTGGTCAAGCCCATATGACTGACAAGCATACAAATACCCCACTCTATAAATTGTAAGGAAAGCAACAGGGGTAAGGGGAAAAAAAAAAAAAACACTTGAACTGATATATACTGCAAGCATTAGAGTATGTTCATATTACAAAGGCAAACTTCACCAGCTTGAAGCCCCATTCCAACATTACACAACAGAAAACAGCAGCTCAATCTTCTGCAGCTGCCCATGGATAGACTTTTGTTACTGCTTAATCCTCTTTTATTATACAAGGGTATATGCTGTAGATCTACAATACGAAGGTCCCAATGGCTACCTAATAGTAGTAAGTATACATATTCCATCCTCTCGTGAGATCACATCAGCACTCGCAGAACTCGAACCTATATTGATTTTTTTGACAAAAGACAAGATAACTGCAGGGGACTTCGATGCTGCCAGCCCACTTTGGGGAGCCACGGCAGAAAATTGATGAGCAATACCTTTGCTTGACTTTTATTACATTGAAAATTTAGTTATAATTAATTAAAGTAATACCAATTTTCTCAACAAGAGCCCAAAGGTGACCAGACTTAACATTAGCTACCACTTTTTCTTCAGTTCATGACTAGACAGTCAACACCCATTTCTCAGTAATCACCATTTCATCAAGTTTGGAGAATGCATAGATTCACAAGTCATTAAATCTAGGTGGAAGATAAAATTCTTAATCTCTGCCACATTGTTAATACTCTAGCTCCCCATGTGCAAAGCCTGCTAGCATAGTGCAACAACTGCAGTAGTAGTTTAAAGTTAAAAGAGCTCCATGATAGCCTTATAAATACCATGTAATTAGCATGTGACAAAATTTTAAAATGGCACAAACATGTGTATCTGTGTAAAACACCCTGGTATAACAATCAGTTCACAGTGGAACGAGGCAAAGTATGTGCCCTAAGATGCCGAATGCTAAAAATGCTATATTCCTGAGGAAAGGACTGTCCTGACCATTATTTTTAAGAAGCATAGGGCTGACTATAAGAATAACATCAACAAAGCCAAACATGCCTTAGGGCAAAACTTCTGCACCACAACAGTTAAAAAATATAGTGTTGCCCTTTAAAATCACGCATGATTAAGTATTCAGCTCAACTAGCCTTGCTGCTACAATTGAATATGGTGCAGACTCCAGCATAAGTAACTGAACATATCCTAAACAGTATTTTCAAGCAACCCCCCCCCAACACAAATGGAAATCAGACTTAATGTCTCACAAAATTACCTGGTCCAATCTACCATTTCAAAGTCCAATTTAACATTCTGAATCATTCCATCAAACAAGGAGCTCAAGGTCCCAGACAGAAAAGGTATGGATAATGGTATCATCCCGACAACATACTGGCATTCATCCCGTACTTTTGTTCGCCTCTATTATGGCATGCTGGAGGGCGAGACATTTTCCTGTGAATGCAAAGATTGCAAAAATAGTCTTATTTTTAAAAGGACAGAAGGATCCCAATGTCGCATCATCACTCAGGCTAATTTTTTATTACCCACACTTCGCAAAGCACTAGAAAGAATTATACTGCAAAGGCTACAGAACCACATAACAAGACAAAGATTACTGAACAGCTGCTAGTATGGTTTATTATAGGAAAGTCCACTGACTATGCTTTAAATCATTTTAAACACAACTGTTCTCAAGAAGAAAGAAAAAATACATTAACAATAACTTCAGAGGACATTCAGGGTGCCTTTAACTCATTGTGATGATATGATATGCTGAATAAATTGAAGGACATGGAATGCCCAAAAGCACTTTGCAATTTCATTTACAGCTACCTAAGTGCCAATATGTCCAGGCCACAACATAGGAAGGCATTTATAAGTATTAACAAAAGCTGTCGACAGGGATGATATCTTGGACCATTTCTTTGGAACCTCATAGCTGATTCTACTCTCAGGATCTTCAATGACACGACATCAAAATACTTGCTTACACAGATGAGTTCTTGGTGGTAGCCACAGGTCACAGTATACAAGAAACGAAACGCATGTCTCATATGTGCTGGATAAATTCATCAAATGGGCAGGAGATCATAAACTCAGAATTTCAGAGGCTAAAACACAGATACTCAAGATAAACCACAGAAGAAGATATAACCACATTCCAGGAATTAAAATAGGAGGGATTAGCATTAAAAGTATTCAACACCTCAAATACCTAGATTGTAATTATAGATGACAGACTCACCTGAAATCAGCACATTTCCTACATTAAGGGCATAAATTATCAAATTCAATGCTCAGTACAACAGCAGCTAAATAGAGGTATGCTTGCAAATGCTAAACATTTGGCATTCTGTTACTTGCAGAAAGATAGACTTTGCATGGGGCTTCCATATTGAGTTCACATATGAATGTGCATATGATAAATCAACCTAGATTGACACAATGCCATTTTTACTAAGCATCTGTAAGGGAAAATGCACATTGCCCAAGTGCCCTGAATATGCTGGCTGGGTTGTCCCTACCTTATCTTCTGACATAATGAGAATGTACAATATTTTGGACACAGATATTAAAATGCAACACAACAGTGTGGAACTGTCCCTAGTATCACAGAGATTATTAGTCAAATATAAAGTTAACAACTGGCACCCAGCAGAATTTAGCATTCAAGTTAAAGTGAAACCACTGGCAGCACTGAAAAATCATGCTTTGTATACAGATGGCTCCAAAGTAAAACAGGGTACAGGCAGTGGTTCCTATGATATGCTAGGATAACATGCAATCCAGATCTGGTCATGAAGGCTAAGTCTTTGACAACCCAACCAACAAGCCAAGCTGGCTGCTCTCAGCTAATATGATTCTGTACCCAGACAGAACAGCCATTCAAGGCCTAGCCATTTAAGGCCAAAGATGCAAACAGGGTTGCCACTCAAACAGGAGAATGAAATTCCCTGACTTTTCCAGGTTTTCCAGGTGTGTTTCAAGAAAATTCCAGTCTATCCGCGTAATGTACGTTGGCTGTGCTAAGAGGTAAATTAATTATGGTATTACTTGTATTGTGTAGCAAATTCACTTAATTATTCAATAAGTCCCAGAGGACATTTATTCTTAATTATTCTTGGTATACTTTGTTTGATAATTTTGTTTAGTTTTCCACTTAAGAAACTTAATAAAATTTAAGATATATATATTGGATAACAAATGTATGTTTTATTTAATTATTACTCATGATCATCACCAGTTCAATATGAGGCTAATCCGGTCCTTATAAATCACAACGCAATGCTAAATAGTTAGGTTAGATTTTAGGTAAATTTAATTTGCGTGAGGTATGTTCTTAAAAGGCACCTTAACACTTGAAAACACAAATATAATTATAATAGTTGCTGTTTTCTCCACTGAAAATTGAGATTAGAATCTTCCCAATCTGGAATAAAATAAGGCTTTTTTTTGCAGACATTCTGCAGCTAAACGAAAGAAAGAAATCTATTTTAATAAATTGAGGTATTTTATATTTATTTCACAGCATACATAAGGAAAAAATATGTGCATTAAATTTCGTGATGGTATGTCATCATACTGCTATAATTAATTTCAGGATTATGCCAGAGAAAATTTCCTGAAGTTTGGAAATATTATTTACTAATAATAAATAAATTTAGAGGGAAGAAGCAACATTAAATTATATGAATAACATAAAAATAATTACTTAAAAATTGAATTGGAATAATCAACGATATTTTAGCGAATATAGTTATATTACATGGCTAGCCTAGACTGATTACTATTTTTTTTATTTTACTGCAAAATGGCAAGGTATTTATTAAAAAGAAAAAAAAAAAAAAAAAAGGTTTAAAAAAGATTTTGCGGTAAAATTCTAGTATACGGTAAGGCTTTGGCACGATTTTGAAAATTGTCGCCAAGACCAAAATGACCCGTTTACTGCGCACCAAGATGTCGCCAAATCACATTATTATTCTAACCAAAGAATGTCTATGTAAAGAAGAAAAGGTTCCATACAAGTAAAATGCTAGTACGCCGCTAGAATGCGGAGGGAAAATTTGCCAAGGGATTTGGCGACGGAACCTGGCGGCCAGAATTTCCCTCTCCGCGATGTGTACAAAAAATTGAGAAACACGTGTTAAGAAGAAACGCTCTTTAACAAAAAGAAAACTACGAAAATCCGTTTTTAAATTATTGCGAAAAATCCAAGAAGAAACGTTTTATCAAAGGATGTTTCTTTTCGTAGTTTTTTTTTTCCCCTGAAAATAACCAATCCATGAATTAATTTACTTGCACCAAAAAATATTTTCTTTTCCTTAAAGTTTAACCACTTGCGCTAAGACTAAACTTCACAGTTGCGGTGCCGTGCGCTACAATATAACAAGCCGTAAAGTGTCTCATTTATGCTGCTCCGCATCTGCGAGTGCAATCTAGAGCTGTAACTCGAGAAATAAACAATCTCGTTGTTAGGCGACGTTTGCACCACGTTATTTTCATTTTTGCGATAAATGCTTATCGACGTGGTGTTCACGTCGCTCGCGGTTTGAGACAAAAGCATCTTGACGTGCGTGGCACGTCTTTTTAGCGCAAGTGGTTAAAGAAATTTTAAACGATATTCATTTTATGAACTCTTGATAACGTGACCTTCGAACTTCGACACTGGTTTCGAGCTTTGGCAACAGATATATCAGACATGCACAGCTGTTTTCCCTCTATTATGGAACGGAGCCACAGCCACGTCTGTTGCAGAGAGGTTTTCCTTCTTTACAATACATATTCTTTGATTGTAACCTCCATGGTACCGTATACTAGGATTAAACCCATTTTGTTTTATACGAGAACAGGTACTTTCTTTAGTTCATGCACTGCACATGCGATTCTCGAGAATATTGGAAACCAAAAGTTGCGGGAAAGTTGCTTTGCCTTTCTAAAAGACAATCAAATTGGAGCTGCGAAAATTGGCTCTATGCCAGCTACCCGAATGACACTCACGTGATACATAATTCGCCAAAAAAGTTACCTCTTCCGACGTCGGCGCAAAAATCGCTTTTTTTGGCGGGATCGTTGTATGAACTTCCCTGACTTTTCCAGATTTTGACAAAAATACTTAAATTCCCTGACTTTTCCCTGAATATTTTGGTCATTTTTCGAATTCCCTGACTTTTCCCGGTTTTCCAGGTAGCGTGGCAACCCTGTGCAAAACATGCACATATTGGAGATTTTGGTAAAGAAACAGCCGATGAAATAACAAAATAGGTAGCTATGGACCAAAACACCAGGATGCTCTTCATCCATGCTCATATATGAAACCAACTGTTAACTCATGAAAAAGTGACAGAATAACAAAATGAGGACTTAACAAGAAGACGAATGTTCAAATACACGCCTAGAATTAGCATGGAGCACAAACGTGGAACAGCAGAGCTAACTCATTTCCCCACAGGTCATGGTTATATGAGTTACTTAAACCACTTCCAGACATTGTGGCAGTGATCGATGTATATGCAGGACCACTGGTGACTCAGATCACTACATCTGTAATTGCCCGAAAACAGTGAGATTTCACCTTCGGAAACAAGCAGATGAATACTGCTACTTTTGAGCTAAAAACGCTTTCAACACTCTGCATCCATTAAGCATATTAAGGAATGCACCAATATTTCACTTTTTATTTCTAACAATTCAGAAAAACATGGTACAATTGCGGCTTTCATGTCGAAGCTGCATGTCATCCTGGCTAATGCTAGCTAATGAACATGGTTGCTAGCTAATGAACTTATCACTGGATTAGTTCATTAGCTAGTAACTCATTGTATTACACACTAATACTATCCGCATTAACATGCATATATACATCTGTGTTTTCATACATGTATTATACACTAATACTATCTGCATTAACATGCATATATAAGTCTGTGGTGTATCAGTGTCAATGGAACTTACTTGCTTATTTGTAATAGCAATGCATTCTTATTTCCACACTAGAACCCATGTCCATGAGATATCAGAGTCGCAATACTTACAGTGCTATTATCAGTATACATTTCCCCAACTTGTACATACCTATTGCATTCACAGCGATATTCATATGCTATATGAATATATTGCAATATCTGTATAACCGTCTTAGGGGTTTCTGCTTCAACATAATAGCTTGTCTAGCTTACATTTTTAGTGATTCTTGTAAACACATGCATTTATTTACAAATTTATTTTGTCTATAATAAAATCGGAGTATCTGTATATTTGTACTAGAAATGTCTGGATCAACATATTTATTTGAACCAGATAATGTATTTTAATAGTGATTGTACATATAGATGTATTTAATATCTGTAATGAAATTTGTATCTGTATATTTGTATGAGAAATATCTGCATCAACGTTTGAACTAGTTTATGTACTTTTAAAAGTAAATGTGTATGTACAATTTATAATGTCTGCAACAGAAACTGAGTATCTGCATCTATATACATATACACATGCATACATACACGTTTACAATGTCTGTAACAAAAACTGAGTCCTGCATATATGTATTGAGAGTGTTTACATGACAAATTTATTCGAAACAATGTGTTTTAACAGTAATTGTATATATACATGTAATTATTTATAACATCCGTAACAGAATTTGGTAGCTGTACATCTGTATTAGTGATGCCCACATCAACTATTTAGGACTAGTTTATGTGACTTTAAAAGAAAAGGCGTATACACAAGTTTATGTACAAATTAATAGCGTCTGCGACAGAAATTCCGAAATATGAATTCCTCAATTGAATGATTGATGGGTTTGTACACAGTGACAATGCTTCATACCAGCACATTGCTCCCATTACCCTTCCAAAATTTTACTCTCTTTATAGTTCACATTCCAATTTTTAAACCTTCATTATTTTACCCTGCAAAGGCAGACTTTGAGGAACATAATCTACGATAAGAAATAGTTATACTTGTCAACAGGACTTAAACAGACTGGCAAGTACCTTTCCCAAGTGGACAGGCTGTCTTGCTGCCAGAGAAAAGAAAGCAGTTGAATAACATAAAATTTAATCGCCTTCCAATTAAAGAAATTTTATGTATTAATAATATATTTTTAATAAATAATGTGAAATGAGTACCACAGTTTATTAGCCCAAAGGGCTATTAATTTTGTTTTGATATTTTGCATTGATTCACTATAAATGTCAGTTCACTTTTCAAATTGTTGCCACCAAATATTATCGTCCTATGTTACATTTAAAGAAATTAAATACTGAAGAACCTGCATAAAAGTATGTATGTTTCTCACATTGTGATAAAAACAACTGTCCCTAGAGCCATCAAATTTTGAATAATGTAATCTTCCACTGAATATGGGCATCTGGAAGCGCTAATTTGGAATATAAAATTTGTTCTATTATCGATTTCATATTTTATAACGCTTCAACAAATTTTTTATTAACAAACTAAACGATTTCAAAGCGAGCAATAGCAAAACTGTACGGGGGCGGAGAGAAAAAAAAAAAAAAAAAATTTTTATCTCTAGCGTGAGAGACTGTGTATCGAAAATTATAAAGATATGCTCATTTTAAAATTATTTTACGGTATTGCTGTTGAATTGAATTTTATGGTTTAAGTGCAAAGAACATGATATTTAATACATGCAGGTAACACATAAAATGTTTAAAAAAGTCCGTTTGGGCATAATGTATAATCTGAAAGCTTTTAGATTTTTTTTTTTAAATTATTTCTGTAGTATTAATAAATCTAAATCAATTTTGATTGGCACATACTATGGGCAGTCAAAAAGGTTCCCGAAATTTCATTGTTACTTTTCATCACCACAAATTATTAATTAATTTTTTTTAGTAACGGAATTCACAATAGGCAGTGAAGTTGAAGGTAGGAGTGTGTGGTGATTAGTTGGTGTGATGTTGAAGTTCGAGCAAATTGGGGAAATCTGCCTCAGGAACTTTGTTAGCTTACAAACAGTTTACAGTAAATGTTAATCACAGTTTACAGCAATCTTTTAAAGATAACTGCCATTTACGAATGGTTTTTAAGATCTGAGGATGGATAGGAATCACTGAAAAACAAGTGCGCAGTGGAAGACCTTCAACTTCCAGAAACAAAGAAATGCTCGAACAACTGAATAAATTAATCAGATCAGAGCAAAGAATGACCATCAACGAGTTGGCATAGAAAGTGTGGATCTCTCATGGATCCATTCATGCAATCCTGTCAGATGATTAAATGATAAAATGTGCCAGTGTAAAATTTGTCCTGTGGTTGCTGAACCTGGATCAAATGGACTCAGGAGTTGACTGTGGCCGAATGTGTTGAAAAAAGCACTACGGACCTGATGTTTCTTGAGACAATTCTTACTAGTGATGAGACCCACGTGTTATGACTAGAAGACAAAGATGCAATCATCAGCATCATCCTCTCCTCAACCAAAGAAACCACGCCATGTTATATTCCAAACAAAAGTGATGCTCATTGCGTTTTTTGACAATGAAGGTGTGGTACACAATGAATTTGTACCAACTGGACAAACTGTTAATGATCCTTTTTACATGCAAGTTTTAAAAATACTCAAGCCATCTGATGGTAACATCCTGCAAAATGGCAAGGAAGATCGTCACTGCATCATGACAATGCTCCTTCCCATACACCGTCTGTTGCGCAAACCTGGCTCATAGAAAATAACATTTCAGTCCTCCACCAACTTCCCTATTCACTGGATTTAATATCATCTGATTTCTTGATGTTCCCCCAAGATCAAATTTCGCATCAAATGTAAATTGTTTTGTGACTGTAGAAGATGACAAAACCAATGAATGGCTGAGATTCAGAAGATACCACAACAGGACATTTTCTTTGTTTCCAGAATGGCAGGAATGGTGGAGCAGGTGTGCGTGTTCTGAAGGATTGTACTTTGAAGGCGATTACTAAATGTGTAACTATATTGTGGTAATAAACAGTTACAACAAAATTCCAGAACCTTTTTCACCACCCCTCATATACCCGCAATATGTTAATATCAATAAACAATGCTCGTTTGATTGGAACAATATGTTATGGTTTATATATGCAGCAATATGCTACATTGATTGATGCAAAATAGTTATGAGCTTCAAGCAAAGTACCACTTCTGGTCGTCCAATTTTATGAAAAATCTAATCAATTTGTTATATGAAAGCAGACAGCTTAAATAAGGAAAACAGAAATTTTTAGAAGTTTGATTTAAGAATGATCACAGACGAAACAATCATCACACACATACACATAGACAGACATCACTATCAAAATAATAAAAACAAGTTGTAGAGACCCTAATTCATGTGTATTTATTAAAAACTCTCATTCAAACACATTACCTTCCTTACCTATGTATGCAGGTTGGAAGGAAGCCAAAATATGTTAAAACACACATTTCTGCCAAATCTTCAAATTGGGAGTGCAAATAATTAGAAAGCAATGCATTTAGTTCTGCAGTTCCGATTAAAAACGAAATTTTGCAAACACAGCAAGAGAGTTTATGACTATATTGAAAATTAAATTTCAGCAAGATTTAAAAAATCTAGATATTTGTAACAATAAGTCCGCATATTCTATTTAGCCTTTTAGACATAGCTTTCCCAATATAAAATAACAGTTGCCATTTGGTAAAAGATAGATTATTCACTTACACTATTTGCCATCAACTTGATCCTTTGAGTAGCAGTTTCATGGGCTCTATACAAATCAATACAGCTTGTGATATCAGGATTTAAAATATTTCCATGCTCGTCTCTGACAACCAAATCTAACCCTAAATACCTAGAACAAAGATTAAAGATAAAGAAGTTTTCAAACTATGTAAGTGAAAGTTTCAATGAAAAGAAAAAAAAAAGCATACGATACTAAACCATATTTTTTGTAATTTCCCTAGACAAATATAACAACAAATGAATAGCTAGGAAAGTATAAAAACTAAATTTATCTCATTTATTACCATAAAGCAAATCAAAGAATATAAGAAATAAGTATTCAAACCATTTAAAAGTAAATAGGGATTTTAAAAAGAAATATCCAATTCTCAAAAGTAATTTATGTTAGTATACACTTCTAACAAATATTACTCTTTTAGTATTTCAAAGTAAAACTGTGAAGCTTCTTATATAAGCGGCTTAAGTGTTTGTCGCCGACAGTTTATTGTTGCCACTTGAAAAAATGAGCGTGAAAATTAACGTTTTCGTAGTTTTAATCAATATCTCAGCCAATTAAAGTTGTACGAAGATGAGAACGGTATCGATGGATTCAGAGAATTTTTTGGAATTCGAGGATACGCGTCTTGAATTTCAACTCGGCGCCGTTGCGCAGGTTTTCGAGAAAAAAAAAAAAATTTTTGGCACGTAGCCAAATCCCTCTAATAGGGAAAACCCAAGAAACAAAGTCGAAAATATAGCGAAAACGCAGGGGAAAATTAGTTTTTAATTAATATCTTGGCTAATTAAAGTCCCATGAAGACGCGAATGGTCAAAATGGCATGCAGAATCCAACGGTGTGCTTTGCTAAGCCTGAGAGCCAGCCGTTTCGGAGGAGATAATGTTACTTCACCCCATATATATATGTGGCTTAAGTGTCTGTTTGTCGCCGATAGTTTATTGGTTGCTTGTGTAACTGTACTACCAATGTGGTGAACTCGCCATGGCACAGGGTTGCCGTTTCAGTTGAGACGTAGACAATTTCCTGTAAAACTTGGCTTTGCTATGGACATCAATAAGTCTCAGGGCCAAATGCTTAAGCGTGTTGGCATTTTTTTTACCTGAGCCTGCATTTGGACACAGTCAACTTTATGTCACCTGTTCAAGAGTTCGTGAAGAACGGACATAAAATTAAAAATAATTGGCGGTTCTCTGCAAGGCGAGTTAAAAAATGATGGAAAGATCTACACAAGAAATGTTGTGCACAAAGAGATCTTTGACATGTGAATTAACATTTTATTATTTAAATCACCTTTATTTATTGATCTAGCGGTGGCTCTTAAGAAATGTACTGCCAGCGGTTTATTTCATTGCACTCTACTTTGAGCAATCAAGCAAGTAGAAGGGGGAAACGCCGTGGGGCAGTAATCAAAGGGGTGTCCTCGCCGCTTGTCCTGGGTAATTCAGTTTGAATTAGCAGACACCTTTGCACAAATCATTTTAATTGCAATTTATAATATCTAGAACAGCGGTCATTTTGTATGACCATCGGGCTTTCTAGCATTAATTATAATGAATTGAAAAATGTACAAAATTGATATTTATTATAATGTGTAATCACATGATTACTTCAACATTCTACATTTCTCAACATTTTATATTTGAAAGCAGTTCAAATGAAACAATACACGAGAACAACTCAAAGAAAGAGTGCAAAACAGCTCAGTAACAGATTGAGAAGAGAGTTATAGGGTTGTATCAATGTAATACTAATAAATATGTACTTCAGACCCTGCTAGACTGTCAAGTGAGATATCGTTCCATCTGAAAATGTCCGATGCAAATTTTAAATAAAAATTTTCATTTAAGCTTGAATTTAACAAAAGCAATAACTTGTGTATACAAGCGAAACTCTGCAACTTGCACATATTAAAACAATATACAGTTAAATTTACAATTTAAAAAGGGATTATAGCCAGAAACTACACAAATTCGCCCACTGCATGCTCAAATTTAATTCAGTGTTTTAACTTTGGCTAGCAAATGGCTAATATTGGAATACTAAAGGCACAGCTGGGCAACAGAAAGTAAAACTGCGAGCATCACTACCAAAAGCTCTATCTATAAAACATTCAAAATTCTTACCTTAACATTTTATCTCATTTACATCCAGGACAGGGCTAACAAAAGGAAGAAGTAATAGTACAAATTCAGATCATAAAAATGAATAAATTAATATGAAATAGCTTGTAAGTATTTCTTGATAAAACTGTACCAGATATGAAGTGGATAAAATATTTGCCACACAAAAAACAAAGAGATGTCTTCATTTGCTTTCAATTTAAGAAGCCTAATTTTTGTTATGTGTACAATCAGTCAAAAAAAGGGGGTGCAATTCTATATATTCTGTTCCAATCAGTAAATGGATGAAATGCAACATACACTTTTCATGTCTTGAAAGGGTGCCCTAGGATATATATTACATTTATATATGACACTTTTTTAACATCTACAAAATTGAAAGTTTTCTGAAATGACATGCTGATTTTTTTCCATATTTCGATTCTAAACCTCAAATTGTGCCAAGTGCCATGCTTTGTAAAAACTGTAAAGTTTTTTTTTTTTTTTTTTAAATTATTAAAATTTCAAAATGTTAATTCTGCAGCGCAAATGTGGCTTCTATTTAATAATAATGTTTTTAAATAATTAATTTCTCCTTTCACAATTGAAAATTTAGGTTTAACCTAAATAAAATCCATACATGTTTTCTGATTTATTTTAAAAATTTGTATTTTTAGATAATTTTTACAATTTTTTGAAAAAAACTTTGAATTATAATACATCAAAATTTCACCATCATTTTATGGTAGTAGATGTATTTCTAGGCATATCAGGAAAAATCAAGAGTTTTTAACCTTCCAGCACACGCGCGTCGTAATTTTTACGACATCTGTTATTTTACTGTTCTTGCCACCAAAAACGACAGAAATCGGTGAATATTGATAATAAATTTGTTAAGAAATAAAATATTAGTCTTATTTTTGCAAAATACAAATGATATCACATTCAAATATAAGTAAATTATTTTTAAGTTCTTATGTTAGCGAGATGGAAATGCAATGATGTATTTCATTACAGAAAAGTTTAAATTTAATATTTAGTAATTATATTTTAAAATCGAAGCTAATTTTAATATTCATCAAAGACAAGTATAGACAATAAAAAAGGAAAACACACCTTGCTAGGAAAAAAGTAGGTTTAGCATTACTTACTTCTACAAGGAAATTTACTTCTTACTGGTTACAAAAACGCACTTTAAATGAACTTTAATGTTTCTATTCATTTCTAAAATATATAAAGAAAAGAAAAGAAGGAATGGAAATCGTTACTGTTCTCCCATCCAAAGGTTTCCTTGCTTCCTTTTCTTCATCAAAGAAGTCCTGAAGAATCCGAGCAAAATCAGCTGATTGCACATATTTTTTTGCCATGAAAACCGATATAAAATTTACAGAGCCAAATGTATTCAGATTAAAATAATACATGGTAATTAATAACCCAAAATTACAAAATATTTGAGAAAAAATATATTTTTTGAATTCTAAAACACGACCACACGCGTGTCGTAACTTTTACGAAAAGCTGCCACGTAGCACGAAAGCCCAGTTAAAAAAAAAAGTCAAATGACTTTCTGTTGGCACATTCCATGACGTGGGGAAGGGTAGAAAGGAGGAATAGAAATGACCTTCAGCTGTCTCAGCTTCGATATGCGAAAAATGTGCATTAAAAACTGGATTTGTCATAAATTTTGCACATATACGCGTGCTAGAAGGTTAATTCAAAATTTTCAAAGATATACCCGAATTTATTGGTGCATTCTGAAATTTGGCACAGTTGTGATAAGCAATAACAAAACCAAATGTGGTTTACACACTTTGCTATAATTTTCAATGAACTGCAACAGTTATTTTTAATGCCTTCATAGAGGGTTTTCCTAAGAGATGGTTACTCATGTTGCATATGGAAAAATTGTAAAAACTGACCACACAAACACCTCATTTGCCTAGGTCACGCTCCGAGACAAACTATCAGTATTCACTAGTCTTTTCTTTTCAACCACTGTGGAGCCACTTAAATTAGGAATAAATCTCTAATTTACTATTTGATTTGCAAATATTTAAAATATTATATTCTTAGGCACACACACACACACACACACACACAAAAAAAAAAAAAAAAAAAAAAAAAGAGAGAGAGAGAGAGAGTTTAAATTTTGCTTAATACATGAATTTTTAAACTTCTGAGCCATAGTGCAAATGGATGTTGGGTTACATTTGCTATTATTCTATTTACTTAGCATTCTTGGAATCAAAGCTAAAGATGGGATGATTATCTCCCTGCATTATTCACAAAAAGATTTATCAGGTGTTCAGTGGCAGTAGGTTTACCTTAGAAGCTAAGGCATAAAAATAATGCTGAAATTTTTACAAGTTTGGTTGACTTAAATAGCCAGGAATTAAGCAGATGACTTTTAAGCTTACATTATTCAGTCAAAATCCATTCTATTACGTGATAATGCATCTTCCCACCAGTCAGGTACTGTGTCTTGAAAATAAGTTTGTGTATTCGTGCATGTTCTCCAGGTTCATGCATGATAGTTATGTACCGTAGCATGTAGTTTCAAACTAAGTATTTAACAATATAAACTAAGCTTTAAGAGTTTGATGGTTTGTGATTTTATTTCATCTTTTAGTAAAAATATAAATATTTATATTATTAACCTTCTCGCAAAGTATGTTTCAAATAACTAGTTTTTCCTCATATTATTACAGATAATTTTTTTAATATTCTCCTTATTATATCAGCTACTGAACTTATAAATTATCAAAATTATATGATTTAGAACAGATGCATCTTGGATTAGTAGGTGACACAGAATAAATACTGGATTCTGTTGACCAGAAAAGCTTGGGAAATGCTTTATTTCTCTAGCATTTTATAAGCACATTTTAACTCAACTATTTATTCTCCGAGTTCTATTTTAAGCTTAATTTTTATCTAAAATATCTAGAAATGAAAAGCAGTCTCCCTGAAAGATACTTCTCCCTGAAGTTTGAACTTAATAAGAATATAAAAGTTAACAAAATGTATCTGTCAAAAAAACTGAATATTCTTGCGTCAACACTGAAAACAAATGTTTCTGAAAAAGTAGGAAACTGGAAGAAAGAATAATAGTTTTAAATGTTTTCATTGTTGATGAAACCAGTTTTGTTTTTCATCTCCTGCAATCAAAATGCCTAGCCTGTAAAGACACTAAGTATCATTGTCAAGTAAAGGTAATAAGTATCATTGTCAAAATAGTTTCCCTATATTACATTTACCGAATATTGATGAAACAGAAGGCGATACCTCTACTCATAAGAATGTCACAAAAACCAAGTTGTTTCAAAAGTGTTTATGGTATAGCGAATAAAAAAGGGAGCATGATTGTGGAAGTATTTGCAGGATGCCTCAAAGAAAACCATTACGGCATTAAGGTCTTCTTCAGGCAACATGGCATTATGAAGAAAAAAATAATAGCCAATTTTTTATTTATTATTTACTTTAATTGTAATTCCCCCCTTTTTTGGGGGGGAGAATAAAAGCTTTTTTTTTTTCTGTCCTGTTAGGCCCTGTTTAGACGAGGGCGTAAGGGGCAAAAGTGGTTAAAGCCGAGCTCCGTTGCCAAAGCAACCAGTCTCTGCTACGTCACAGAATCTGGTTTAGGGATCATGGCATAGGGTTCGAAGTTTTTAACTTTACGCCGAGTTTGGGATAAGCGTCGACCAATCAGAGCGAAGCGGCTTTCTTTAGACGATTTCGCTGTCACATCAAAAGCGACGTTTCTTTTTAACATGGAACACATTGTATCCGAATGAGTTGTAATCGTACCTGAACAAAATAATGAGTTGTAATCGTATCCGAACGATTCACTTATTTAAGAATAGTCAAAATAGTCAATTCAATGGTGTAAGCTTTGTATAAGTAATAAAAGATTAATCTTTTGAGAATATGCTCTTATGAATTCCAAGAAGGAAAAAAAAATGTAGTGAAATATCTTTAAAGCAGTCAAGAGTCTAGACAGTTTTGTCTCCTGTTGAAGTTCTGTTCTGTTTTTTAATTACGTTCTCCATGAAAGGAATTTACTTTTAATGAAACTGAATAGCACACATAATTTGTAACATGGACTATAATTTAATGAATAGTATTTATTATTATTATCCACTCTTTATTACTATCATTTGAATGGAATTTTGATCATTAAATTCATGCTCTTTCTCTGGTAGAAATTCCTGGATAAGTTATGAATGTTTATAAGTATTTGAAGACTTGGGTACCTAAAATTTGTCAATGTGAAATTACTTTTGAGATTTGGTCGTAAATAGAAATGACAGCATATGTTGAAATTAAATTCAGGGGTGCGGCTTATACATGCAAATTATTAGAAATAGGTGTATACAAACAGCTGGCAACACAGCAAAATGTATTTAATGATTGAGCATAAAATACATTGTTGGGTGAACATTTCCTAGTATTGTACTAGTTGTGGTTGCTCGTCATTGTGACCAATTGTGGGATACTAGTACTAATGATAATTGATACTGGTAGTGCAGCAAACTACTATAGTGATCGACAGGGACAGTGAATAAGGAGTGCTAAGCACACACGTTTCGCTGTCATAGAAACATGTTCCTTTTGATTGAAAATTTAAAAAATAATAATAACAATATATGGTAAGTACTGTTTTTAGCTTAACTGCTTTCACACCTGCAAAATGGAAAAATATTATATACAGGCTATCTATTAGTTATCCTCATGATTTTTTTTAATTAGGCATATTTAGAATATCGTATTTCTCCTAAGAGAAATTATATATAAAAATTGAAGAAGGTTTTATATATATAAATATGCATGTGCATGTTTATAGTATAGAGAGTACTACAGTACAATGCAGAAATATTCCATACTGCTTTGCACAGAAATATATGTGCCAACCAAGTATTGGTCTTTCAAAAAATATCTCTCGACCATTTCGTTCTTTTTCATTTTTTACCTTCTTCCGTTGCCTCTTGGTTAATGAGAAGGGCAGATAAAAGATCATTCTCTTGAGCCAGTAAAACTTTGTTGCGAGCTGAAAAAGCCAGGACACAACGAAAATAACAAGCAGAGCGAACGCGGGAAATCAATCGAGCAGGAGAACAGAGCAGGAAAGTTGTAGACATTCAACGCATGCGCAAATTTAGCTTCTCTCATTGGCCACGGCTTACACATTGTTCTCGCAGGTGTGAACAGGTCTCCCGTATTTTATGCCCTTATGACTATGCCTCTATGCCTTTATGCCCACGTCTGAAAGCGTCTTTATACTATTATATTTATATTAGATTTTTGTGATTTGAAAAATTTGAACTTATCTAAAAATATGAAATTATAGAAAACTAAAAATAGGATGGCAAAATTGTGAAAAGGTATGGCATAGCGATAAAACTGCGTAAAGCAGTAGAAAATTGTGTATATGCAGTATCATTCTAAATTAAAATGCTGGATATACATCTTTCTCACTTATATTATAAGATTTTATTTGTGTAGAAACTTAAATCAATATGAGAGATTAAAAAAAAATTATATCGATATTTCATTGCCCTGACTTTAGAAGAATTGTCATGAATTACATATTTATATTTATACTAAACTGTAATGCATATTTTTTCCCTTTCTATCATATTTTCCTTAAATGTATAGAAAACAATACATAGTTTTCTTCCAGAGAAAAAGACACAAAGAATTTCACATGTTGCAATTTTGCAATATTTTTAAATATTACTTACGCATTTCCCATGTCAATTTTTGCAGTAGCACGCTGCTTTAGTTCTTTAAGTTCATCCTATTAAAATACATGAGATGAATATAAATTTGAAGAGCTATTTAAATACATAATGAATGCAAACAATTATGTCACCAAATTTAACCACCTCTCATTCATTAATTATGTTAAAAATACATAATGTTACATTAACTATGAAAGCGGATTTTTTTCCTCCCCTTTCCTTCATACACTTTTTGGGGAAGGGGGGGTTGCAAAGTATTTAAGTTCACTTTATTGTCACTTATCTTTGAAATTTGTCACTCATTGTCACTTATCTTTGAAAAATCTAATTGCTCAAGGAATCGTACCAGTAAGTACATATTAAAATTAGCAGCATTTTACCTTTTCACACCACATGTAATCATATTTGTACTTTAGTTCAATAACACATCAAATTATTCAATAACAGGTTTCACACTGAAATTGAATTTTTAAATTCAATGATTTTCAATGACCAAATAAAATAATTTCTCTCATCAAATATTATAAACTAACTACCAAAGTGACTTAACATTTTACTACTCCAAAACAAATGAAAGAAATAGATACAGGAAATATACATCAAAACCAGCGACAGGAAAGGAGGCAAAGGTTTTAAAAATATATAAAATTCTGGAGAAAATTTTTAATTCTGCAAAAAAAATTTACAAAAGTAATATATGGTATAATAAATATTACTCTGGTGGTATCTCAAAATAAAATTCAGGAGTTTAAAATTACACATGGCCATTTAACATAATTTATTATAAAAGAGATTTAGCAGAAATTTCTTTCCTTATGCTAAAAATAGATTTTGTTAATGATACTCATAGGACAAACGATTATATTTAGTGCTATTTGAATTAAGAATAACTGATTTGTTATTCACATATTGAATAACTGATTTGTTCTTTTCTATCTTTCCTGACCTTTCTGGAAAAAAAAAAAAGATTTCCTATACCTTTCTGGGAAAAGTTTACATTTTCCTGATTTTTCAAGATTTTCCAGGTGAGTGAGACTACAGGGTTCGTACACATTTCCTTATATGAAAATTAAGGACTTTAAGGACCATCAAAGAAAAAATTAAGGACCTAGCAGCAAACAAAAAAATGAATAGAATAAAGCAATTATCCATGCAACCGACTTCATGCTTGTAATTTCACTTTAAAAAACTAACAAAAGTGTGTATTATGCACTATTATTAAATTCAATTTAATACTTACCATAAAACAATTTTGAAAATTAAACTAACTCCCTACAAGTTATGAAGTAGATAACATTAAATTAGGAACATAATTTCTTGAAAAACATGTATAAGTGTATTTTACACTAATAACAGTCACTATTTTAGAGATTTACATGATTATTATTCAACTTATTTGATATTTATTTAAACACAGTCAACTACTATTATAATCACAATGTAAGAATATTTTGCAGATTAAAATAACTGATTTGTAAAAATACAATTTATTTCCTTGGTTTTTTGAAAGATACTAGAATAATAAACTGTACAATAAAAGATACAAAACATTTGTGCTTTTTTTTAAATCTGAAATCTTCCTTTTCTTTAACTATTCTTCTAAGTTCATTTGCTTTGATAAACAAATCAATGTTCCTGCTGGTCTCATCTAAGCATCTGCTAAAGCATCTACTTCTTCATTAATATCTTTAATGTCCCTTTGAAGAAATTTTTCTTCTGCTTCATATAATCAATTTCTTCCTCAATAATATTTCTTTTCCTCTTTGAATTTTCAGATTTAGTTAAAGATTTTTGTTCTTCTAAATACTGAACGTTCTTCTAAATACTGAACTTCTAAATAACGAACTCCACTTCTTGCAGAAGCTGCTGCTGATCTCATTTCTTTATTAATTTCGATATTAAGAACACCTCCAGAAAAGTTTATGTAATCAAATACTGTGCATTGAAAAATGTATGATGAGTGACTTAAATTTTCATTTTCAATTGCTTTATTTACAGAGAAGCCCCTATACACAGAGGCCTGTTCATGTGACAAGATAAGAATACTTGTCACAGTGAATACTTGAATAGTGAAAATATGCATTTTTTACTATATATATATATATATAATTTATTTCCTAAACAATATTGATTAATTGATTATATTATCTCCTAAGTTTAATTAAAGTAGAATTATTTTAAAAGAGTGAATCCATACTGGTATGTTATATTTTGAAAGATGTATATATATATATATATATACAGTACAAAGTCCGAGATCCGGACATTTAATATCTGGAATGATCTAAAATCCGGACCACCAACCAATTGCGCATTAGATTTTTTTTCTCATCATAAAAAAAAACATGCCGGAAATCCCGATTCTTAATCTCAGTTTGGCGCTAAATAAAATATCTCATTATTGAAGAAATAATTATTTTAGCATAAATTTGTGTGATTAGTAACATGAATCCATAGCTGCGTATCTACTTAGCATAATCTCAAACCGAAACATCTGTTAATTTTACACCAACTAATATTTTATATCCTTGATGCCGAAATCGTGAATCATTATTTATTGTATTTTGCTTTCATCACCGCATGTTTATCAATGGATGACAACTTGAGTGATGAATCATGCAGCGACGCCAAATAAAAGAGTATTATCCGATTACAGATTTATGTTTAATGCGCTAAAATGTTGACAAGGGGAGATTTAGCAGAAATTTCTTTCCTTATGCTAAAAATAGATTTTGTTAATGATACTCATAGGACAAACGATTATATTTAGTGCTATTTGAATTAAGAATAACTGATTTGTTATTCACATAAAGCCAGAACCACCGCCAGAGCTCACATGGCCGCACCAGGCGGCAGAATTTAGCGAAGTTAAACAGAAGTTTTTCATTGCGATGACAATGCCCAATCATCAATCAATTAACGGAGGGTGAAATCTGTAGTATGGTTCTAAATCCAGAAAATACAGCTACCGATAGTGAAGAAAGTAACAGAGAGGTTACTGAACGAGAAAAAATTTTGATCAACAAGTTACTCGGAATTCTCGACACAGCAATTACAGGACTTGAACAATGGAACTTAATAACTCAACAAGAAATTATATGTCTATAGTATTAGTCTAAAGTATTAGCAGAGAAAACAAATCAAACAACTCACATTGAAAGAAATGTTTAATAAAGTAAACATATAAATATTAAGCTCTTTTCTTTTGTAAATTTTGATACCCTTTAAATCATAAATGCTTCATTATTTCATAAATCACGATTTCATATTTTCAATTTTATAATTTCTAATGCCATCTTAGTAGATTTAAAATGATCTAATATCCAGAAAAATCTCAAATCCGGGATCGCCGAAGTCCCGATGAGTCCAGACCTCGGACTTTGTACTGTATAAATATATATATATATAATACGGAATGTATATTTTCAGTTAAACTTCTACCCAATAACTTTAGTAATTCATGAAAGTTAATTTTGCATCTAGTTAATTCATGAAAATTAGTTTCTATTAGTTGTTTTCAGCTTTAAAAATATTAAAAAATTTTTAATTAGTTATTTTCAACTAATAATTGTATCGCCATTAGCAAAAATTATGCATTACTATCAACAACATAGGTTTAAACCAAATACTTAATTGTCTACTGAAGCTTCAAAATGTACTTCCGAACTTCACTTTTTCTCGGCTAGCGTTACCGAATTTGCCCTTGGCGACCTAAAATCGAAATGGAGTCGACAGATTTCCCGCGAAATCGATAACGGACCCTCTGCAGAAATAAACTCATAATCTCGATATCCCATACATATAGTATGTGCAAAAGAGAATAAACTCTGTAGAAGGTGATAAAAAATTAATTTATGGCTTAATTGAAACAAACACAGAAATTAAGCTAAGCAAAACCGTGTAAAAACAAATTGAAATGATAAAACGAAACTTAATTTTCATGTGAATTTTCAGCGCTGACTCTCCCATTCTAGAAATTTCAATTTGTTTCAGACAAAGACCACATTTAAGGATTGCCATCCATCAATATCCAGTCTTTGTAGTCAGCTTGATGAAGCCACAGTTTATTGAAAATGCACTTTCCAGGCATCTCGTTCCTATTGGCGTCGGAAGGGTTGTGGCCTTCCAGGTTGGAATTGCTCTAATTTTGGCAAATATTTTCAGAATCTCCCCCTCCCTTTTTTTTCTCGAGCACCTTCATCATCACTTTCACCTCTTAAAGAACTTCTGGCTTCACGCTTTCGTCACAGTCTCCCTAAATTTATGGATAACACCTGTTTCGAAAGATTGCGTGAATAGCCAATCAGACACCGATACTTTCGTTCGGGTAGCTAATTGTTTTTTTTAATCGTTTGCAACGCAAATCCGCCAACAGATTGGTTAAGAGCCGTGTAATTTTAATTCCATATTCATGAGAAATCGTAATTCACACTTAGAATGGCAATCATTAGAAATGATAAGAAATGTCAAATGAGCAAAATTAAGGACCATTTATTCATTTTGGCCAAAATTAAGGACTTTTAAGGACCAAAAATCATTTTTGAAAAAATTAAGGACTTCTAAGGACCGTACGAACCCTGGACTATTGAATAAGAAGATTTATAACTCTGACATCACAATCATACTAATGGGTATTTAACACTTTTGTTGTAAAATGCACAGGTGAATGATATGCTATCACTTAACAACCAATTACATACCAGTGCATGGCATGTTAACTCTTTGTTTTCAAGTTAGTCAGCTTCGGATGAAGTTTCATATACAGTCAAACGTCTTTAATCCAGACATCCGTAATAATCCAAACTATAATCCAAACTTCAAAGCTACAAACTTTCTGCGCATGCGTTGCGTCAACGCATGCGCATAATATTTTTACGCATGCACATAATACGTTTACGGATGTACGTTTAATGCATAACGGACGGTATAAGCTAAGCTAAAATTATCTAATTATCTATTTCAGTTAATGTTGCAGATTGCATTGTTCCTTAATATTCTAATTGGATCCGGCTTATTATTTTTTGCAGACTGTTAGAGCAATTTTATAAAAGTAAGCTTGAACTTTCGATTATATCAAAAAGAATTTCCAATTCTGGAGCTACCAAAGGATCTACAAAGCGAAAGCATGTTCTGATGTCCATCAAACAAAAAGTGGAATTGCTCAAAAAATGGATAAAGGCATATCCTTTGATTATCTAATCATTCCAAAATATGTTTATCAATTTCACGCTTGCTCTTCGGGGGGGGGGGACGCAACGTGCAATAAACTGGATGTTGATCTGTCAGCACTTTCATTATCTTCAGGGCAGATGTTTTTATTTTATTCGGCTTATAATTCCTTATTAAATGTAGTATTTCCTCTCGATGTACTCCGTCTTTGGTATGATTTAAATCAAATTCTTCGTCATTATAAATATCACAAATACACATCAAATAGTTTTCTGGTTGCAATTTTCTAATTTCGACTATGCGTAATGTATGCTTTACGCATGCGTGTGTTGAAAGAAATGTTTAATAAAATAAAAAAATAAATATAAAGCTTTTTTTTTGTGTGTGTAAATTTTGATACCCTTTAGATCATAATTGCTTTTTATTTCATAAATTATGGTTTCATATTTTTAATTTTATAATTTCTGCATGCCATCTTACCAGATTTAAACTGGTGATCTATAATCCGGAAAAAGCGATAATCCAGAATCGCCGAACCCCCGACGAGTCCGGATTAAAGACTTTTGACTGTAATTACTTTGGCAATAAATTTGTTCAACTATGCGAATGAATTATTAGAAGCTTGACAGGAAATATTAATGTTGTTAAATAGTAAAAAAAAAAAAAAAAAAAAAAAAAAAAAAAAAGAGAGAGCAACTGTGCATGCAAAAAAATATATGTAATTCCAATTGTTTAAAAATTTAATCTAAGATTTTAAATTGTTCCTTTAAAAAACAAAATGTTTCAATTTTGCAAAATAATTCAATATTTAATACTATAAATTATACTAGGAATAATATATAAGTACCTTTATGTACAGCATTAAATAGGAGTGAACAATTAATAGTAAGTTGTCCTGATATGCACTGCTGACCATCAAAATTTCTACATTAAGCAGGAAAGCAAGTAACATAATCTTATTCACTGTATACGTACATTATAATGGGAGAAAACCATGACTGAATCTTCAGATTGATTTGGGGCACACAGTGTGCAGAATTCAGCACACAGAATTGTCACCTCTTTCAGAAATGGCTGTAATCCAGCTGGACATCTAGTTAAACTGAGCTCGGATGGCAGATGTGAGTACTTCATCCTATGGCACTTCAACTCTACATCAGAGTTCATCATTTATAGTGGCTGGCAAATCATTGCATGCCAGACTCTTGGTAACCCATGGTCAGATTTTCTCAGTGGATGAAAGATCTGAAGACATGCTGGCCACAGTAACAGTTGTACACCCTCTGTACTGATGAAAGTCAGGACAGCAACTGCAACATGTGTATCAACTAGTTAAAAAATGGTGTCCACAGGCCGCAAAGATAGGGCACAGCTATGGGTCTTATCAGAGATGTAAAAGCAACTGTCTACATTACTGGCTATGCAAACAAGAGGTTACTGCCGAACCTTTCATGCAAATTTGACGTTTGTTGCATTCAACATTCCTAGTGTAACAACTTTAATTGCCAGCAGTGTAATATTAATACTTAATTTCACATTTACCAATGTATTTTAATGTTACATAAATTTTATAATTTTAACTTTCACCATTACAACAAGTTTTCCTTTTATTACAAAATTTGATTTAAAAAATAATTTCTGAAATTTAATAAGTAAATTTTTAACAAACTGAATTAATTTTCAAATCTAATTCATATACATTAAGACTAAAATTTGAAGCTACATTTATATCATGTTATATAAGAGTATTTATTATCACATCCCCCCCATGCTGTAATTGCTTAGCACGCTCAATTACCAATTTGGAGCTCTGTTGTTTGAATCTTGGAAAGGTCACAGTTGATTTATAGTATCTTCCGGCTTTGTAAAACATAAGGATTCTCTTCAGTGATGTATAAACTAAAATATGAGGGAAAAAAGTTCAGCATCACCTTACTATCCTTAACTACAGACGAAATTGTCCAGTTCATACTCAGATATTGTATGATATATCCTGAAACATGGCTGAACACATAACCCAACATCACATTCAGCAAGCACCTTGATCACAAGATTCAGAGCGAATTCTTTCTTGGTGTGGATTATGCATTTCTTAGCAGCAAATTTTTTCTCCCCCTCCTCCTTTTAAAAAGTTAATGGTACTAGATCTGGAAAGTATTCAGCAGTAAGTCGCTGATGAGTGTCAAAATGTAATTTTTGTGTTTTGCCAGGTTACGGAATTGTAACATGAAATTTCTGAAAAATGAGTTCGACCAAATTCATGTGGAAATAATAACTGCCAATGCTTGGAAATTATTTATTGTGTAAAGTGAAGGCTTTCCAAACAACCATGTCTAAAATAAGGCATAAAATTGTTCTGGCATAAAATGTCTACTAATTCCAGAAACAGATCAAATTTGTCAGCAATTGTACAAAAAACGTTTCCCCAAAAAGATTCAATAAGCGATATCATTAATTTTGTAGCAGGTCCACAATTTCCAAATTTTTCATCAAATATAGTACTTTTCCTGTATACATAGTTGCATTGTAAACATATTCTGACTTTGCTTCAGTAAGTACAAATACCTTTGCTTCAAAAAGCAAGTTCTTTTCAAAGGTATGTATCGTATCCATGATAGTCTGCTTCTGAATAGCATCAAACTCTCATAAATGCAGAAATCCCTTTCCGGTGTACAAACACTTAAAAATTTCTTCATCAAGTCAGGAAAACGGACCATATTTTTCTTAGTTTTGCATTTAGATATAAATTTTCATTCAATTTACTAGCAGAGAAGTGTATTAACTTCATGATCAATTGGAAAAAATTTCAAGAAACAATTTTCCCAAAAACTGGACTTTCAACCAATATATTCTTAGTTCAATATCAGGTTTTAGAGCTATCCTCTGCAAAATAAGCAGGCCTAAGGAAACTTACATTTCTTCCAAATTGGTTGAACACTAACTTTGTGATAGATTTCTCTTTCACAGGATGTTGGCTAATACATTGTTCTGCAAAACAGTTATTCCCAAAATAGAAAGCACAGAAGCTGCATAGCATGAATTTTCATATTTACAAAAGTCCAATATCATGGATCTTGTAAGGAATTTCATCATTATCTTCATCTAATAAAATATCATCTTCCAATGAGTCTGATCCTAAAGATGATGGAAAGTAGTCATCTAACTTGCTATCAGACATATTTATTCAAAATAATCAAAAATACTGTTATAAAAAACAGAACGTAATTATATATATAGGATAAAAACAAAGTCAGAAGTGAAGACTAGCATGAATTTTGATGGTGTAGAGGTGTTGATCCATAATGAATAGGGAATTGGGAGGCGAAGGCAGATTAAATCTTCCTTTTTTATTTCAGCCAACATGTTGTTGCCACAATCAAGTTGGCACATTAATTGTGCCTACACTGAAAAGTTTACATTTTTGCTAAGAAAGAAAGAGCAGACAGACAGCAGTGCAGCTAGGCCAAAGCATAGAAAGCAAGTGCATTATGTTCAGGTGACGGAGGACGAGGACGCCTGATGTTTAACATAGGTAAACAGGCATTATGTTCAGGGTGAAATCTTAACTCAGACTGAGTTAGTTTTGGTTCTCAATGCATTTTGATCGGATAGTTAATATTGCTGTAAAATTACTATTGGCTGTTTTAGTTCTATTTACATCATCAGAGTTATGTAAGAGTCAAATGACATCGATTTTTCTTGAAATGACACAGTGCAAATAGAGGTTACTATTTTTACAATACAGAATGGAATTAATTTACACTGCTAATTTAACATAATATATTCTTGATTTTTCTTACATACTATGCAAGATAAAAAATATGTGAACCAAAATTATAATTTAAACTAACGGTAAACTCTTAAATTCTCCTCTCTGTTCTAAAAATCATAATAACTTCTCTGGATTGCATCATTTCTAAATCATTCCATTTTGCATGGCCTGTGCAATGCTGATGACATAATAATTGGGAACTGAAACTTTACACTCAAACCAAAATCTTTCTCTTCGTGTCCTTTTATATTGCATAACTAAGCATTTCAGCTTTTGCCTTTGTGCTGCTTAGACACTGTTTCATTCTGCTCTGTACCTATTGCAACAATATCAAAATTGTAAATGTTCTTGAATAGGCACAACTAGAATGCCAAGTGAACTGTGGCCACAAACATCAACAGGAAAATAAAAATGGAATTAAAACCGCCTCGACTGCCAAATTTTTTAGATATTAAGAAGTCAACATTATTAACATACAACGCAATCAGAATTCTCCCTCTTCAATATGGATCTACGTACGCATCAACACTGCTCCGTCATTTCCTTGCTACTATTTCATATATATAATCACCAAGGCATTATTATTATGACTATAAAAGTTGTTTTCCTTAATAACTTTCATTTGCAAAAGAAATTAAATACCTACAATACATTCTATCTAAGTAATAAACAAAATCAGAAATGAAATCTGTTGATTTTTCAATGCAATGTATGAACTTTTAAACATAAGATTTTCTCCACTTCTAATTGTGATAAAATTATGTCCTGAATGATTGTTTTAAAAAGTGTTACAAATAAATTCTGGAATGGAAGTCGTTGTTCACAAAATGGCAATGGAGGGGGCCAATTATATATATCGTATTAAATAATATATAATTGCCAAACAAGCACCAAACAAAACTTGCTCAAATCTGAAAGGTGAAAAAACTACTTTTTTAAAGAAGTCAACAGACATTTGATGAAAAACTTTTAATATAATCATACATAATACAAATTAAATGTAATTTTTTATTATAATTCAAGACAAAAAATAAAGACATTTAGAATATATAAACAAAACTTTAATAGAAAAAATACTAATGAAAAATCAGCAGAAAACTAAATTTCCTGTTTTAAGTCTGCAATTTGTAAGTCAAATGAAGAAACACACCTGTGTTCAATTTTTTTTTTTTTTTTTTTTTTTTGTTTTTTTTTTTGACTCCAAAATTTTTATCTGTGCTTGTACTTTCCTTTTGTCCAAAAATATTTTTTATGTTTTCTATCACACTTTTTGCCTTCAAGTGCTTGATGGCATGCACCACGAGCAGATCTGGCATATCGTAACATTTTCAGGAGGCTATTAGAAACAAAGATGCTGAAAACTTGCTTTGCCTTTCTGAAAGACAATCTGATCGGCGGTGCAAAAATAGGCTCTACACTAGCTGCCTGAATGACGCTAACGAGACACAAAATTTACCAAAAACATGATTGCTTCCAATGTTGGTGTAAAAACCAGTTTTTTGGAGGAATCCCTACATGAAATTCCCCTACTTTTACAGATTTTTACTAAAATATTTAAATTCCCCGACTCTTTTGGGCCACTTTCAATTTCTCTGACTTTTCCCAGTTTTCTAGACAGTGTGGCAATCCTGTCATTTCTCAAACTGTGGTGCGTTGATAGTCAGGCAGTGATGAAAACAAAAAATAATAAATAACGAGTCACTAGGTTGGATTTATGCTAATAAATGATTACTTCTCCATGCAGAGGTATTTTATTTAGTGTTCAAATGAAACTCAGAATCAGGACTCTCCACACGTAGCATGAAAAAATATTAAATGTACATACATGAAGCCCTTCCCCCCAAAAAAAAGGTTGCTGAAGGTCCAGATTTTAGATCATCTAGATATTAGATATTGCACAAAATTTTAATTTAAATGCAGTGGAACACAAAACAGAAGTACATTCAGAAATGATAAAGTGTTTACAATACTATTTGTGCATCTTCTATTAGTATATAAATATTTAGAATACTAGCTGATTCTTTGTTATACATAATATTATTCTAAAGATTTAAAAATTGATTACATTCGCATACAAATAAAATTTTTAAAATGGTTCTATGATTCCCAAAACTTTTTACTGAAACCTTAGTTTTGAACTTCAAGTCAACATACAAGGTGCAGCAAAGTGATAGGTACTATTTGGGATGTGAATAAAAAGCAAACCACATAAAGCAAAATTTTTTTTTAATTTCTTTTTGAAATCTACATTTCATGCCATTTAGGAACGATATTTTTTTAAAATATCTTTTAAATGACGGCCATTATTGTCAATGCACTATTGTAGGTTCTTACGGAAGTGCGCCATTACTCGATGAATCATTTCTTGGGGAATTGCGGTAATTTCTCGTCTTTTAGCTGTCTTTAATTCTTCCAAAGCCCGCAGACGATGTGTAAAAACTCTCGATTTGAGGTAATCCCAAAGAACAAAGTCGCAAGACGACAAATCGGGCAAACCCCATAAAGACACCACTTTGTTTGGGAACATTTCTTTAAGAAGATTAAGTGAACGATGCATGGTGTGCTATGTAGCACCATCCTGCTGGAACCAAAGATGTTCTCGGTAATTATCGTTCAACTTGTTAACTTTTGGACACAGGAAATTGTTAAGCATATCAAAATATCAATCTCCGCTGACTGTTACTGTTCTTCGAAAAAGTAAGGACCCCATACGCCGAACTCAGATATTGCACACCAGGCGGTAACATTTGGACTGTGAAGTGGTCACTCATTAAGTTCCTGTGGATTATTTGCTGACCAATAACGGAAATGTTGCTTATTTACAGTATCCAATAGGCGAAAGTGAGCTTCATCGCTAGAAAATGAATACGCCTTGGGGAATGTTTTGAAGAATATCCCGGCATGAATTTGTACAAGTTTCAAAATCTCTTTCACTTAATTCCTGCACTACCATCATTTTATACGGATGCATTTGGAGTGAGCTGTGTAAAATTCTTGGAACACTTCTATCAGAAATTCCCAAAACAGCTGCATGCTTACGAGCTGAACATCTTGAAGACTACTGTATGGAAACTCTTACTGCATTCCCATTTTCCAGTGTTCTTACTGTCCTTGGTCAGGCAGTAGATTTTCATTTAAGTGCAGAACCTGTTTTCCTGAAGTGTAAAACCCACCGACGAATTGTTCTTCCATCCGGAACCGCGCCATGCCGACCCACATCAATCTGATTACGGAAAGCATGCTGCGTCGCTATTACAGACTCTCCATTTCTACTAAACTCCTCGACAACAAAAGCACAATGCACTCCGCTCCAAGCCATATTGATAACTCACAATTACATACTTTTGTCTCCCTAACGCGACCACGTGCACAGTGTTGCCGGTTTTACAAACCGAGCAACCACTATTTGAAATCCTGCCTACCTTTTTGCTGCACCCTGTATATTACAGAAAAATAAATTTTATTTTATTATTAATTCAAACTTCAAAAATTTTCTTACCACAGGCAAAGTGCCAGACATGATCTTTCGACGCCAGTCAATAAGTTCATACATCATGTTGCGAATAACATCAAACTCTGGTTCTCGAGCCTGAAAAATAATTGTTCATTATTAAGGAATTATAATTGTGCTCCTATATCCACTGTTTCAGTATCTGTGGTTTATAGCTTCAGATAAAAAAATAACTAAAAAATGGACTAAATTTCAGCATGCCAATAGTGCGTAACATAGTGAAATAAACTACTTACTATAAGTGCTATCTTCACAAGTAAAAACACCCCCCCTTTTTTTTTTCCAGATGTTAAATTTGATTCCCAGCCTAACAGTAGCTTAATACAAGGGTCATTTGGAAAGTTAAGTTTCCCACGGCACATAAAATGAAATAAAACATAATTACCTGGAATTATTTTTATTGGGAATGGAGCCAGCAAGTCACAGTTATCTGCACATCTTCGTCTGAACAGTAATTTCTTCAGGTGTAAGACCAGATGGAAGCCGCTGAAAGCAAAACTGGGATTATATGGTGCATGACCAATCACCTCCCCAGAGAAACTTCTGCAGCCGATTTTTTTGTGGAATTCTCTCGAAGCGTTGTCATAGAGCAACACAACACTAGAACTGAGCATGCCAAATCTCTAGTTCTGAATGGCTCTACACAAGTTCTCTAGTGTTGCAGAGTAAATTTCAGAATTCATCATAGCACCCTCGACAAGAAGACAACGAGCGGAACGCCTTTCCTGTCCCAGAAGATTACACACATCAATTTCCAGATGGATACATTCTGCTTGAATTTAGTCCAGCATGGGCATCTACTGTGACTGCAATGCACTAACTGTTATTTTGTTTCTGGGATGAAATAAGCAACCCACCCGTAAGGATCCTAACCCATAACTCATTGCCTTCATTATGGTATCACTACAGAAAAGTCAATGTTGCTCCTTGGTTTGTTTATTGTTCAAGTGTAAGGTTCTTTGGTACCCACCTGGCACACAATTTTCAGAACAGCGAGTGTTTTGTGACGATTTCATGCATGACAGTTCATGATATCCATGGGAAATGGCCAGAACTGTAAAGCGAGGATTCTGCAGAATGTACTGCCACATCTGCTCCAAAAGGCAGTCATCAATGAAGGATGGCTGGCTGCAGCATTATTCATCATGGACTTTTGCAAATCATCTACCTTTGGAAAAGTCAAGACACCAGCAATGAACCATCTGCTTTCTCATCACATCTGGTCCATACACTAAACACAATAAACACAACTGATGATGGATTTCAATTGACACTACCTTCTGTGCAATCAATAACTTTAGCACAGACCTCATCTCTCAGTCAGTGGGAGAATAAATAAGAGCCAACACCTTTGCATACGATGTTAATGTAAGTGATCAGGAAATTACAACTGCTGCATACGATAGAGGCACCCACAAACTACTCAGATTGTGCCTTTGCATTTCGGTACTTTTGCAACGCCATCTTTTGACAATGTTGGAAAATTGCTTTTTGGACGACTCTCATAAGCCAAGTTTGAATCCAGGTGAATGGGTTGACTGCATGTGAATTTTAGTCATCTTCGCACATATGTAATATGATCCTACTATCCTTCAGAATGAAGGCCTCCCTCCTTACATTGGATGTAATTCTCAATCACTTGTTTTATTACCAATTAGACCAATTATCATAGATTTGATTTTACTGCTTTCAGTATTCTTTCTACTCTCATTAGCACTGTGTTATTGCAGCTTTTTGTGCTTAAAAATTTCATATTAACTGTAATAATGGCTCTACATAATGCTAATAGCAGCATGTTGTTGGCACATGGAAAATAAATTTTATTTATTTCAATTTTTGATAGTAATAAATTCTGCTCTACAATACAGACACTGCATTTTTTTTTATTTTATACTCAAAGTTTGCAGATAAGGTTATCCTTTGCTTTTAAACATAAGAGAGAACAATGTATAGTATATTTTGCATTACTTTATTTACTAATATAGTATGTAATGTAGTATAGTTTACAGTATACTTAATTAAACCTTGTTAATACTTTTTAGTGAGTAATTCATCAATATTTTACCAGCATCCATTATTATTCACAGAAAGTCAGAATGCATTACCCACAAATACAGGGATACTACTACACTAGATATGTTTAAAATACAGTTTTATAAATGTTATCACATTCATGTTTTAAGTTTTACTAACAATTTTATGCCAATTTCTTATGTCTCAATGTTACTTATGTGTTTCTTATGTCTTGGAAGCTATATTATAAATTGCCAAGAAGTATACAGTTTCTATTTTAGTTGTATTTCACCACAAGTCATGGCTAACAAAGTTTACATTAGACATCAAGTCTTATACTGCAAGCTAACAATTAAACAGTATCAGGCTAACTTGCCAATCTCAGTAGATTATTTCAGAGTCTTCAGTTCCAAGTTAGTATTATTGCCTGAGAAGTTACTTGTATAATGGTAGCACTCTATAGAAAGCTAGACAAGATGTAAGAAGAAGGAAAATTTTGTGGTGAATACTTATTCACAGACTGAAATGATGGTTACTAACACCATATATAAACAAAATTCAATGTGCTCTAAATATGACAGCTTGTATTTTATTTTTAGATGGAATACTAAACTTTTTGACAATGTAATTTCCAGAGAGTGTGTGTGTGTGATTATGGCAAAGCCTCGAAGGCTATCTGCCTAAGAGGAGGGATGCCTTCGTTGAGGACTTTCTAAGGGAAACTGGCTCGTATACACGTTACACATGGGGAAAACCACGAAAACGCCCAGGCAGCTAGCCCGTTCACGGGATTCGAACCTCGGACCGAACTACCAGTGTTCAGCAACTTTACCGCTCGGCCGCTGGTGGGCCTAATTTCCAGAGAGTTACTTAGTAATATACCAGTAATACATAATACAAAAGTAATTATTTCAAATTCAGAGCCTTGTTATTTTTTATTTCCCTGATTTCTCTTACCAAGAAATTTTAAAGAAATCAGAAGAGAGTCATAAAAACACATTTAGAGCATTTAATCCTATACTACTCATAGAAAAGTTTTTCAGAAGTTAATTCTACTCAAGACGTAACTGAAATAAATTGAGTTATTAAATAAAATATGAGAAAATTATTTATTCAAGTATTTTTCATAGATATCTCTAATTGGCAACATTGGCAGATGATATTTTTAAACATGGAATGTTTTGACTTACAATTATCAGTGCTATAAATGATACATGATCAAGTAAGTGAATGACAACTATTTCAAATGAACATGTTATTAAACTTAAATAGATTTGAAACAAATCTGATACTAATATTGAAGATTTAAGGCAACAAGAATCAGTGTATGTTGTATAAATTTGCAGGATTAGTGTTGAAAGGTTTGAATAGAGCAGTCTTCAGCTGCAGGAGATAAAATGACGAAGCGCAAGTTCCCGTGATAACTGACCAAAAATTTCAGAAAGTTCCAATTAAGCAAGCAAACAAAGCTACTGATGCCATCTATTGATAAAAAGTGAAAACAACTATGAAATAATTTCCTTCAAAGCTGAAGGTAAACACAAATTAGAATTTGGATCATTAACTATAACTGACTGGTTTTTATGAATGTGAAATGCCTCTAGGAAATCTAAATCACCTACGGAAGATTTCTTTGAACAATTTTGGTTTCAGAAAAATGGAAAATGTGACTTCTTATTAATAGCATTGAGTAACAGAGCAGTCTGTATTTTTTTTCCCCTTAACATATTTCTCATCCTCCTCTGTGAAAAATTTCAAGTCTGTGTCTGTGTCCAGTATACATTAAACCACCGTACATAACCCTGGAATTCATATCCGACATGGGATCTTTAAGCATGGAATTACGACTTTTATAAATAGAAGAAAAAAACGAAGCAAAATATAATTACTGTAAAAATATGTCCAATTTTACAGCCGATCGATTTGAAATAAATAAATAAATAAAGGCTACAGAACACTTATAACCTCTTAAAGCAAGATAGTGTCATTAAATTCACTTGAAATTTATGATTTAATTTACCTTACTCAACTTTGCTTGAAATACACACATTCTGTTTTTGAAAATAAGTATTACGACCAAATCAAGTGATTAGACATGGGAAGCCCTTTCAATCCTATTCTTGCTGATAGCTCTATGCATTATTATGAATCCAAATTAGTTGAAATATTCAACTTTTCAACACCACAACTCAGTTTTTCAGGCTGAACTGATTGCACTAAAAGCTGCACTTGTCTACGCACAGGAAAATAACTATTCCAGTATACGAGGGCCATCCAGGAAGTAGATTACGTTTCCGTCTGTGTCCGCTAGGGGCGGGGCTAGCGCGGCCATCTTGGGGTCAGAGCGTTGCGCAGCTCAGTCTGCATCTAGCCGTGCTAGTGAGAGGTTCGTGCTGTGCTCCATTCAGATACTGTGACGGTTTGAAATGTCTGCGTTAATTGAAAATCCCGCGAGCTGCGAGGTGCGCTCAGTAATAAGGTTTCTGACTGCAAAAAACTGTAAACCGATAGAAATCTATCGGCAGCTTCGTGAAGTGTATGGGGACAACATTATCACTGAAGGTGGAGTGCGTCAGTGGGTCATAAGATTTCAAAATGGCCGAACCAATGTTCACGACGAAGATCGAAGTGGGAGACCCAGCATAGTGACCGCCGAACTTCTCGAAAAAGTCGATGCTAAAGTCCGTGAAAATTGAAATTTCACAATAACGGAACTTTCTTTGAGTTTTCCACAAATTTCGCGAAGTTTGTTGCACGAAATCATCAGCGAAAAGCTTGGTTACCACAAGTTTTGTGCAAGATGGATTCCAAAAATCTTGACAGAGGACCACAAAAATCAGCGAATGGCTGCAGCGTTGAACTTTTTGGACGCTTACCATAAGGATGGTGACTCTTTACTCGATCGCATCGTTACTGGTGACGAAACATGGGTGAAACATGTGAACTGTGAAACGAAATTGCAATCAATGCAGTGGGGGCACACAAGTTCTCCCCAAAAACCCAAGAAATGCATGCAAACAATGTCGGCAAGGAAGATGATGGCGACTGTTTTTTGGGACAGAAAAGGTGTAATTTTGGTGGACTTCCTGGAAAGAGGCACTACAATAAACTCTCAAAGGTATTGCCAAACTCTCCAAAAACTCAGAAGAGCAATTCAAAACAAGCGCAGAGGAATGTTGAGCTCTAAGATCTTGTTGATTCACGACAACGCCCGGCCCCACACGGCAAATGTCACTCGTAAAGTTCTTGAATCTTTTAAGTGGGAGTTGTTTCCTCCTCCGCCGTACAGTCCCGACCTGGCACCGAGCGACTTCCACCTATTCCCAGCAATGAAGAAGTGGCTGGCTATGCAGCGTTTTGATGACGACGCACAGCTGCAAGAAGAGGTAACGAAGTGGTTGAAGGCGCAGGCGGCCGAATTTTTCGACGAAGGAATTTCCAAGCTCGTACATCGCTACGATAAATGCCTTAATTTGTATGGTGACTATGTAGAAAAGTAGTATTTGAGTGTGGCTTTCATCTGTATATAATAAAATTTGTTTCCTATACTTTGTTTATTTTTTTATTCCAAAACGTAATCTACTTTCTGGATAGCCCTCGTATATTTAGACTCAGCCTCTAGCCTCCAGGCAATCCAAGGCACATGTAGTAAAAATCCACTCGTCAGGGCGATACAAAAACTCTTACTAAGAACACCAAAATACTATAGGCCTGAACTTCAGTGGGGGTAATGAAATTGCATATGCAATAGCCAAAAGAGCAGCAACTGACCCCCACGTTTGCACACTTGATGTGCCTCTCCCGGGCTCGTTCTTAAAAGCTGAGCTCGAGAGAGAATTACTCAAACATTAGCAAAATCTGTGGGAGACAGACCACCGGCAGAAGAGTTTACAGATTTTTTCCAAAAGTTTGCTGGCTTCTAAAAAGTGGCTCATCTCACTTCACTCAGTTTCTAACAGAACATGGTCCCTTCATGACTTACCTGCATCGCTTCAGAAGACACGAAAAACACCATTGCTTATGCGAGAGATCCGGACCACTATCTGTTCACTTGCAGAGAGACCGCCAAATATCATCTTAGGCAACCAGTAGAAAACCACATCCATGCATGGGCCGAAGCCACTTTGAAAAATCGCAATGCATTGAAACGCATATGCGATTGCATAAATATTGCATGCAAAATCTCAGACAGGCTGGAGTAATTCTCAGCTGCCATCCTCGTCACCAGCACAGCCCCTCTATGCTCTGTACCTGTAATGAACTAATTTTATCTTAAGTTAGCTTATTCGGCTTTTCTTATTCCCTGTATATACTTATCACCTCGAACTGTAAACCCTGACTTATGAACCTTCGCTTTTTAGTATTTTACTTCTTATTATTTTTAGTATTGCTATTTATTATTTAGCCCTATTTTAGATATTACATTTACTGTTTATCAGTCACTTTGTTAATTGCTCATATATTGCACTGTACTCATTTATTGTTCACGTTGTGAATGTCTTTTGTAACCACCTATCCATAACTCTGTAAATATGTAACTGAAATTGTTCTTCTCACCCGCAATGCACCCTTCTTCCATCACTGCACTACCGTCTCATCCAGCATTTGTTTGCACTGCCTCCAGCACTCGTCTTGAGCACAATATGTATATATAAGTGTGTTATGTTGATAAAGTTATTTCCGTCAATGGGCTACCTGGTCGATATGCTAACTACCCAGTGGACCGGCTGCCTCGCTGTTGGTGGAAAGAAAGAAAAGAAAAGTTTAGTTCTCTATAATGATGCTATATTTTCTCTGTTTGACGGTAATAAAGATGATTAAAATAAAGTTCTCTCTATAACGAATCCGACTGATCCTGCTATTCAATTTACTTTTGAACTTGAGACATCCAATTGTTTTCTGTTCCTCGACATCTTAGGCACATGAAATATATCCAATTTCAGTACTACCATGTATCATTAGCCTTCATATCTTTGTGTAACCTTCTAACATCTTCAAATCATGTCATTCTGCTACACGGAAGTTGATTTCTTTTTACTTTTTCATTTTCAGAGGACACTGAGTTTTCTTCTCCAAGTCAGCTCTCGATCAAGAACTAACCTACTTAAGAGCAGTTACTACCGATAAAAGGCTTTTCAGCTAATATTATTTGCTATTCAGTTTAAAAATTTTCATCTCAACACAATAAAAAGCACTCTTTTGTTTTAAGAGGTTGTAAGAATTCCATAGTGATTCCTTTCTTCCCATTAATTAGCTATAAAACCTGTATATATTTTCACATTAGTTTTGTATCACTCACATTAGCATGTATTTGAACTTTTGCATTATTCTTTCTTCTGAAAACGGAATGTGCAGTTTTATCCTTAAAGACCTTATTCTGATATGAATTCTTAGTTTATGTACAGTAGTTCTTGCAGTAGTGTCATTTAACATACACTGAACGAAGACAGCCTTAAAATTTTAGACTAAGGAACATGAGATATAGCATGTTAAATGAAAGAAAAACACATCAATCCATTGTTGCCCACCCAACACAGTCTTTGGGGGAAATATATATATATATAATAATTTATTTCCTAAACAGTATTGTTTAATTGATTATATTATCTCCTAAGTTTAATTAAAGTAGAATTATTTTAAAAGTGTGCATCCATACTGGTAAGTTATATTTTGAAAGATGTTTTGAAGTAATTTGAAAGCAAAATGTTAATAATGTTTTAACGGGGACTGGAGTTAAATCATCACGAAGAATAATATTACAATTGTAAAAGTAAAAATTAAAACATGTAATTATTGTCATTGATCGGAAATTAGTTGACTTTTCAAGGGGAACAAACCAATTCCCGTTCAATGATCAATAATTGATAAAAATACGTAAATATGAAAGTGTTTCGTCTTTACTCGAGTTATAAGTTAAAGCCAAACCGGCAATTCTAGTCAGGCCAAATATTTCCGCGAATAGTTGTTACTCAAAGAACTTATTCTCATGAAGCATTTTAGTCAATTCAATTTGGAGTAAAAATCAATTACTGTAGAGAAATCCTGTAAAACTCGAGTAACCGTCCCCAACACTATCATCTTTATGTATTTGAGTACTATATTATTTGTAGAAATTAAACATTGGAAATTGTCATTATGAAATCGAAATCAAAGTAAAGTTGAAATAAACATAGAAGATTATAAAAAAGATAAATAATGCAAACTTTGTAAAAACAAATCAAAGAGAACATAAAAATAATATAAAAATAAAATAGAAAATAATATAAATAAGATCAGTGAATGTACATGAAGATATAAAGGCCAGAAAGGTATTAAGTAACTTACATTCTTTCTAGTGGGGGAGTTGGCAATGTGTTCTCTTCTTGTCTGACTCAGAAGTGTAGGGTGTCCGAAAATTCTTAGCGGCAGTAGGGGCTTTGAATTATATCAGTCGGTAAGACCTTGGGTGAAGAAATTTATGGTAGTGGGTGGGACTTGGAATTCTTGAGGGATGTAGTTTGTGGAGTTCTTATCTGAGAGAGACCGTAAGCATTTCACATCCATAAAAACCTTTCTGTTTTAATTAACAATCCAAATTCTAATCTATCTTTACTTTAAGCTTTTAAGTTAAACTTTTTATTAATAGATGATGTGAAGCTTTTTCTCTTTCCTTAATTGGAACATTCTAGAATTTTCTGTGTGGAACCCTGAATGTATATGTAATGCTTAATTTTTTTAATATTTTGACTTTGATATTGATTTCGTTATTTTGTGTAAGTAGTATATATATGTATATAAATTAAATTAAATATTTTCCCCTTTTTTCTTTCCTTTTTCTGAAACAAGTTAAAACTTTTGGGGGGGGGGAGGATATTGAATTCAAAAACCGTTTTTTTTTAAATGTCGTTTCTGTATAAATCCTTATGGAGAAAGCACAATTATTTGATTATTGAACATATTTAATTCTAGAAAAACAGCTTCATATTGAATTTTAAATGATTTATTTTAATAAAATTCACATCAATTAAATTTACAAGGTTCAGAAATATTCATGAAATATGGGACATCATTCAAGACATTACCTCAAGTGGGAAATCCTGCATGAAACTAATATTGATTACATTAGTTTACATTGCATTCCAATGGTGACTAACAGAGTGGTCATCACTATCTGTGTGATATTAAAGGAGCTTTTATCACCCATTATTGCCCCAACAAAGTGGTCATATCATCAGATTCTAAGGTTGACTAATAAAGCTATCGGGATCAAGTTAAGTCTTGGTCTCTAAAGATATTCACAAATGAAAATTTCATTTTGAGCAACTGAAGACCAGAGGGAAGTTCTACATATTGCATTTTTCATTGCAATAATTAACCTCAATATACTAACACACAGAAACACGAGGATAAAACAGCTGTTGAACACAGATAGCTTTTACCATTCTGCAAATCTTTATATTACTAATTGCATGGAAATTAGATTGAATGAATAGCTGTCTGGTAACATGTCTTCTAAAAGAGGTGGAAAATCATTTTTTATTTAAAAATAGTAGATAAATCTCATACACGACCAGTTTCATAACTCGAGCTTGCTATTGGACATGAATATTTGGTGAGTCTTCATCTCCACTTCTTAACAGCGCAAACAACACATAAATGAATAAGACCCATATTACAATACGCCGAGCATTGTAGGGAGTCTCTGAAGCAGTCAGACACTGGAGCATTAAAAAGCTTGTTGATATGCTGACTTTTTTACATTTCTTTGTTTTTGTATTTTCTCTTACTACTGAAAATTTAAAAAACTAATGTGGGACGCTCTGTAGATCAGTTTTCAATGCAGAGGGCAAAAACTGAAATGTGAGACATCTGGTCATTTTACCTAAAAGCTTAATTCAGATTTAATGGAATAAAAATATCTTACAACATAAAGCTGCTTCCATATGGAACCCCATTCTCGAATAACGGATGTAATCTCTTGAACAATCGGTGGTTCTCGGGGGATGATTGCTTCATGTGGTCTGCAAAAGAATACACATCAAATACCAGTCTAACTTGAAAGGAGGACTGTGTTATTATTAACTATACATATATTCAAGATAATATCAATTTGCAATCTGAAAATTGCAGATCACATGTCCATCTTTAAAGAAGAGTTAATATTAAATAATTTTAAAAAATTATATAAATACAGTCAAAAGTCGTCAGGACTTCGGCGATTCCGGATTATCGATTTTTCCGGATTATAGATCATCAATTTAAATCTGGTCAGATGGCATGCAGAAATTATAAAATTAAAAATATGAAACTGTAATTTATGAAATAAAGAACAATAATGATCTAAAGGGTATCAAAATTTACAAAAAAAAAAAAAAAAAGCTTAATATTTATTTATTTACTTTATTAAACATTTCTTTCAATGTAAGTTGTTTAAGTTGCTTTGTTTTATGTGATAATACTTTCTCTTTAATTCTATAAACAGACATAATTTCTTCTTCAGTTACAAAGTTCCGCTGTTTCAAGTCATATAATTGCTGTGTCGAGAATACCGACTAATTTGTCAATCGAAATTTCTTCGTTTTCAATAACCTCTTCACTATTGGAAGCGAATTATAATGACGAGGAATTTGATTTAAATCATATCAAAGACAGAGTACATCGAGATGAAATTCTACATTTAGTAAGGAATTATAAGCCAAATAAAATAAAAACATCTGTCCTGAAGATAAGGATAGCGCTGACAGATCAACCAATTCATTGTGCGCGCAACGTTTCCCCCTCCCCCCCATCGCCGCAGAGCAGTGTGAAATTGATAAACAGGTTTCGAAATGGTTAGAGAAACAAAGGATATGCCTTTATTCATTTTTTGCAGCAATTCCACTTTTTGTTTAATGGACTTTGAAACATATTTTCGCTAGGTAGATCCTTTACATATTAGTAAATATATATTGGAAATTCTATTTGACATAATCGAAAGTTCAAGATTACTTTTATAAAATTGCTCTAACAGTCTGCAAAAAATAATAAGCTGGATCCAATTTGAAGATTAAGGAACAACGCAATCTGCAACATTAACTGAATTAGATAATTTTAGCTTAGCTTATACCGTCCGTTATACATTAAACGTGCATGCGTAAACGTATTATGCGCATGCGCACACGCATATTCGCAGCCGTAAATGTTTGTAGCTTTGAGGTCTGGATTATAGATCCTTCCGTATTATGGGTGTCCGAATTAACGACTTTTGACTGTATTAACTTAAGAAATCCTGTTGCCAATTCATAAAACTAAATGTTTATTATTGAATCAAAACAAAACTCAATTCAAAGAGAATTCCAATTTTGCAAACTCCAATATTTGTTTTTACATTTGTTTTTGAAATGCAAAATAATATAAGCAGCAGAAAATCAAAATAATGAAATATATATTAATATCCAAATAAGATAAAAAATTTTATATATATATAATCACACTAACTTGTATGTTAGATAAATTTATTTGGTATTTTACAAAAAAATTTACAAATTTAATGTTTCTTTCTTTCTTTTTTTTTTTTTTTTTTAAATTTTCTTTACTTACAAAAGTATTTAGTTACAGGTATAGAGGAAGATTCTACATTAAATCTTCAAAACTTCTTCCACAAATTTCTGAATATTGTGCTGACTCTTGTTGCTTTAACTCATCTAATGATTATTATTTGGCATGTTATTTTACTTCAAATTTAGCATTTCCTTATAAAGGTGGCCACCCTGGTCAGTCACCAAAATTGGAAGATAAGTCACTAGACTATAGTGCAATGGTGAAGGTGTGTACATGATGCTGAATTTGTGCAATTCTCCAATTTTTTTAAGCAATAACAGATCATTGTGCACACAGGGAAGACAACAGTAATATTATGTATAACATACAATTAGGCATAGCAGCAACCTTATGTTTGGCATAGATTTTACTTCTGTGTAGTCTAAAAAATCTACGCCACACATAAAGGTCTTATTTTGTCTAATTTTATGTTTTATTTTGATGTCTCTTCTGCCTTGATAATTGTATAATGTTGAATGTATCCTATAATCCTTAATTAACAGTTCAAATTTGTATTTTAAATTATACTTCTAATTGTTTTTTTAATATTTATGTGGCCATAAAAAAATACGTAATGAAAAATTGTACTTCATTCTTCTCATGCACAGCAATCTGTTTTTGTATAAGAAAATATCAGAGCATTGCAGAATTGCACACAGCCTTGATTATGTAAGTTATATGTTACATATATTATATACACTGCTCAAACCAATTAAAGGATATAGTAAGTCTTATATAAAACAGTATAAGCAAAATTTTTTGCAGACAATGGAGAGTCCTAAATGCAAATTATTCTCATTTTCAAACTTCAGGTCATGCAAATTTTTGGTTTGCAATTAAAAACGAAGCTTTACCTGAAGTGAATGAAATTTGGCTTTCAACTTAATGAAAGACAAAGTGGAAAAGAACAATCGACATTCACTTCAGGTTATGCAAATTTTCAGTTTGCAATTAAAAACGAAGCTTTACCTGAAGTGAATGAAATTTGGCTTTCAACTTAATGAAAGACAAAGTGGAAAAGAACAATCGACATTCAGTAAGCGCAATATTTCGTTGAGTGCTATGCCTCAATGAAGTTATTTAACCAGTTCAGAAGTTGGAGCATAACACATACCTGCAATTGGTTGGTTAGATAGGGCCAAACACAAGCCGAAGTAGCAGAAGCCACTGCAGTTTCACAAAATGTGATTTTCAGGATCTGGAACCATTTTTAGGAGACTGGAAATGCAGGCCGAAGACCAGGATAAGGTCATAAACATGCAACGATGCCCAAGATTGATAGTTAATGCTAACAGCTCGGAGACACTGAAATATGACATCTTTGCTCGGCTACTGACACAATTTTGACTCAAACTGTCCAAAACTGGCTACATGCTGTAGGTTTAAATGCTCGCCGACCAATGGTATGTGTTATGCTAAGAGCAAGGCACTGTTGTGCCCACAGGAAGTGGGCAACAGAGCATGTGAACTGGAAGAGAAATGAATCACATAATATTCTATTCTCTGACGAGCCCCACTTTTCTGTTCATCCTGATAATAGACATATTTTTATCTGAAGGGAACAAAACACAAGAAACAATCCTGTTTTTGTGCATAGAAGTTTCAGATTTGGCTATGAGTGATGGTCTATGCTGGCATCTACCTTGATGGGCACACTGATCTCCACATCATCTGAAATGAAGCTGTTATCGGTTGCCGATATAGAGATGAGATCCTCAGACCTAACATTGTCCTTTACGCTGCAGCAATTGGAGATGACTTCATGTTAATGGACACCTCAATATCCTTAATTATAACAACCTCAATATCCTTAATTATTTTCAGCAGCATATTTGCATGACTGCAATTTTTTAATTTTTTGGAGGTTGCCATGAAGTTTTCTAGTTTTCGCCTAATTAAATTTAAATGTTGCCAAAATTACCAAAGCACAAGTGGTATATTTTTACTTTTATTGTAAACAAAAAATCTTGATTCCAAGAAAGATTTATGTTTGATATTGCTACGAATTTTGAATATATGTAAATAATTTTCTTGATATTACATGTAAATTGTAGTACCTCTTGTATAATGTCACATGAACTTTTATAATGTCAGACTTCAGTTAAAGTCTTGCCAACAGAGAACCATGGAATACTCTAGGAGCTCACCGCTAATAATGAAAGGCTGTCTCATCATTTTAGACTGCCCAACAGAAATAAACGAAATCTTGACCCTGCAGTACATCATTGATGATATCCAGGATCCTAAACCCAATGCCCTGTGAATGGCGAATGTCAAGGATCTAAAAAGCACTTTATTCGAGGCAATCCAGCAGACAATTCATAAGGACAGCCACCTAATCCCAACTGTTCATGTCCAGAAGCTAGTGAATCAAGTGATTACTCATCCAGATGATTTAACCAGGCCAGAAATTGCCAGATATTGAGAAGCTCCATTTTAAAGCACTTCAGATTACTACAATGAGTGGCAGCAGTAATGGACTATTCCTCATGGGATATATAAATAGAATTCTTTGCATTATGACTATGGATACAGAAGCCAATGTTAACCACAATTTGACAAGATCTGGCTCAATAGCTGGAAGCTACACCGATGTGGACGTTGCCTTGCATTACTCTACAGACTGTGCCTGGTGATAATATCAGCATTGACAGAAAGATGATTGTTAACATTATACTTGAGAAGTCCCGCCTACCTTACATGATATATGTAGCAGACCCTTGCATACTCAGAATTTCTGAAAAAATACTATTTTTTCTTAGGCTTTAAAAACAATGAACTGCATTTTGTCATTCAGGACACAACCCTGTTTGAAATCAATGAGTTAAATCTGTCCACCAAATAACAGCTCAAGACAATAGCATAGTACCAGCAAGAACAAAATTTTTACTACCCAAATCATAGCTGAAAACCGAAATTTCTGGGACAGCATAATGAAATATCCTAAAAACTGAAACAGGCCAAAAGGATTACTAGCACCCTTGATATTGATATAAACTGTCAGAGGCCATTGCTCTGGTGAGAGTTGTAAAACATAAGTGATATGGTAAAAGTCATCAGTAAAAACATAGCGTTACAGCCTGTACTCCAGTGCCCAGCATTAAACAAACCAGCAGTCCTCCAATTGCTGAGCCTAATATCAGAGTTACTGCAGAATACACAACTAAGCAGTAAAGAGATGAGTGCTGCAGAGTGTGTCATTTAAGAATTTCAAAATGTTTTCTTCTACACATTATGTGGCATAAATCGAACCAGTTTGGCACAGTATAAAACTGATATATGGGCATCATTCATCAATCAAGTAACATCTAGGAAATCTACTGATTGCTAAACAGGAAAAAGTAGGAAAACTTTTAAAGGACATGCAAGAAACTGATGTTATTGAGCCTTTAGCAAATACTTGGACTTCTTCCATTGTCCTGCTCAGGAAAAGACAGTTGAACTAGATTTTGCTTTGACTATTACCGGTTGAAAAACATTATGAAGACAGACAACTATCTTTTCCCAGGAACTACATATACCCTGATGATCTAGAAAAAACAGTATTTACTACCGAACATGGAAATAGGTAGTTCAAGGAAATGTCATTTGGATTATGCAATGCACTTGCAACATAAAAACACCTTATGGAGACTGCGCTGAGATGTCTTTCTTATGAAGCCTGTTTGGAAAAGTTTTGAAGAGCATTTAGAAAATTTTGGGTAAGTGCTGCAGAAAATAGAGGAAGCCATCCTGAAGTTAAAACCAACTAAATGTAAATTGTTCAGACAAGAAGAGAGTTATTTTGGACATGTCATTTCTGCAAAAGGTTTGCGTACAGATACAAAACAGTGTTGACAATTAAGGATTGGAGATGTTTCCAAAATGTGAATCAAATAAGAAGTCTCCTGGGGCTTTCACCTACTATCTGGCTGTAATAAAAGTTTTCGGCCAAAACGTTCTTAATAAAGTTAGGAAAAAAACATGAAAGCAGTACCTTTAGAGCATGTAGTAATCGCCACCCAAACCTATGATTTTCTGCCAATGTTTTGGCCCAGAAACTTGACGGCCGCAAGTCCAAAAAAAGGTCAATCTCATTTTGGACGTCCTGTGCAAAATGGAAGATAGCGCCAGCAAAATGTAGCTGCAGGTGTGAAAAAAGGTAGAAGTCCGAAGGAACCATGTTGGGGCTATATGGTGAGTGTGGCAAAAGATCCCATTTGAATTCGTACTGAGTCCAGCTGGTGAACGCAGACACATTTGGTCTTGCATTATGTTGATAAACATTACCTTTTTGCACCTGAACTCAGTTTGACATTTTTCCTTGATAGCAGTTGTCAATACTAACTAGCACACAGCTGTACACCTTACTGCTCATGGTTTTAATTTTTTTCAGACACTCCTTGCAGATTTTACTTTTCTCTAGATACATTTTAACAGCAATTCCACCAGATGCAAAGCATGATCTCTTTGCCAGCCAAATTGTGCTTTGCGACGCTGCTGACAGGCTCACCGAGCACCGACCAACCCCCGGTGTTGTTGAATTAAATGTTTATCCATTTTGTTGGCAGTGGTGATAAAGGCAAAGCATATTTTGCTTCCCTTAAATAAAGCTAAGACTAATCTAAATAAAATTCATGCTTTATTCCGTAAATTAAAATAAAAGAGCTAACACTGTAGCCTTTACATTTAAAATCATTTGATTGAAAGCAAACTAGCATTATGCTAACTCATAATAACACAAGAGAACAAGACATTCACCGATACCGACGTACATATATATAATACTCGCCCAATCAGCGGTGACCACGTTAGCTTACCACCGATTGACCTCCGATCAAAATTTGCATGTAGAAAACTAAAGCTGACAAACGGCCCTCTTTTCCTCATGCAAAGACAAAAACAAAACTTACACAGAAGTTCATAGTTCAATTCTATTATACGAAAACACTTATTGTCTTTAAACACTGAAAACATCTAAACAAAACTTTCTTAAATTAATAGCAGTTTCTGCTTTTGTAAATAAGTCGGCAGTATTTAATTTACTGGTGATAAATTCAAGGTCAAACACTCCATCATTTACTAGTCTTCTAACAAAGTTATATTTTACGTCTGTGTGCTTAGTTCGGCAATTTTCTATTGGCGATCTACAAAAATCAATGGCAGACTTATTATCTCAAAATAGTTTACACTCTCTTAAATTAAACTTTAAATTTTCATCTTGTAAGACATTTTTCGTCAACATTAATTCCTTCGCTGCTACAGATAAGGCGATATACTCCGCTTCCATGGTTGAAAAACTTACACATTTTTGTTTAACAGTTTTCCAGATTACCGATACTTCATCTAAATATAATATAAATCCTCCCATGGACACGTGGTCATCTCTATTACTTGCATAATCAGCATCTGAATAACAATATAAATTTATATGTTTAATTTTCGATAAGTTTAACTTATATAATTTAGTACTATTGAGATAACCAAGCAATTTCAACAATGCTTCACAATGCCTAATTCCAGGATTCTCCTGAAATTCTGATAAGATATTCACTGCATATGTAATATCAGGCCTTGTTCTGTTAGCTACAAAAACTAAACATCCTAACAGATTTCTAAAGGGTAATGTATGCATTTCCGCAATTTCTGCACTTGTAGATGGACAACCTAATTTTGTGAGAATAGTGTCTTTAGCTATGGGAAGTAAAGTTATTGATATCTGGAAATGTTTAAATTTTTCAAAAATTTCTACGATATATTTTTGCTGATGTATAAAAACTCCATTCTCATTCTCTAAGAATTCAATTCCAAGTAACCTTTTAGTTTTGCCTAATACTTTAAGATCAAAAAACTTACTCAGATGTGAAATTACTTTATCTATACTATATTGATCTTTACTAAAAATCCCAATATCATCTACATATAACAAGAGAATTACATTTGAACCCTTATAAACATAATTACACCATTGTATTTTCTTAAAATGTAGATTTTCTAAAGTACTTTCAAATTCACAAAACCATTCACGGCCGCTTTGATGTAGACCGTAAATGGCCTTGTGTAATAAACACACTTTATTTTCCTCTTCGATAAATTCCTCTGGTTGGGTCATATATATTTTCTCATTTAGGTTTGCATATAAATATGCGTTCTTTATATCTAACTGACAGTTAGTCCATCCATATAAACATTCCAGGATAGTGAAAAATATTCTTATGATTGAAAAATTTACTACAGGACTGTAAACGTCATCAAAATCTTCACCTCTTTTCTGCCTGAATCTCTGTGCTACTAAACATGCTTTGTATCTAACCACTTGATTCTTTTCATTTCTTTTTAGTGTATAGACCCATTTGTTTCCTATCATAGTTTTATTTTTTGGCTTTTTGACTAATTCCCAAACCTTTCTTTTCTTCATTGTGTCGATTTCTTCTTTCATTGCCTTATCCCATTCTTCGGCATTTACTGATTTTCGTGCTTCTTTAAAATTTTGTGGGATAACAATTTCTACAGAATTTGCCTCTTCAGACACGGAGCTAGTCTCCTGTTCTACAAAATTAACATTCCCCGAGTATTCGTTTTTTCCACTAAAATCGAACTTATCTTTTTCAAATTTAATATTTCTTGCCTCACAATACTTTTCAATATCATTATAGGATCTAAAATGGGTGTCTGTTCCCTCTACATAATAATATATGTCTGTACATGTTCTTGATCGGCCTTTTAACTGCTTTTCTTTGCCAGTTTAAGTCTGATAATTCTTTCGGAGTAGATTTGTCATCTGACAACTTTATTTCTTCTCTAGAAATTTCCTGCTCTTCATCTGATTCTGCTAATAGCTCAGATTCCTCTAGTCTTTTAAATTTAGGTTTTGATTTCTGTTCCAGGATGCCATTTGCTGCATACAGTTTTTCATCAAACTTCACATTACAGGTTTCTATTAATCTGTGCTCTTCTGGCAGCCATATCCTATAACCCCTAGTTTCCTTCGCATATCCTACCATGATTCCTTCTTTGCACCTCATTTGTAATTTATTTCTAATCTGTTTTGGCACGCCAACATAGGCTTTACAACCAAATATTTTAAAATAAACAACACTGGGTTTTCTATTTAGGAACATTTCAAAAGGGGTTCGGTTGCTTTTATGACATATTCTGTTCCACGTATGTATGAAACAGTCAAAAGCTTCTGCCTACCATTCTTTTCCCCTTTTACCATGATTAAGCATAGCTTTAACTGCGTCTAATGCCGTTCGGTTAAAATGTTCACACCCACTGTTCTCTTCTGGAGTGTACGCGTTTGTGCGTTCAACACTAATTCCATTTTCGGCAAAGTACCCTTCGAATTGATTGTTACAGAATTCCCCACCATTATCGGTGCGTATACTTATTAATTTTCTATTCGTCAGTCTTTCCATTTGCCTATGATAATTCTTAAAGTTGTAGAACGATTCATTTTTATTTTTCATACAATACACTGTTACTAATCTACTATAGTCATCCACAATAGCAAGAAAATATTTACTCCCACCCTTAGATGGAACTGGTAGTGGGCTACAAACATCTAAATAAACTAAATGCAATGGTTTATCCGATCTCTTTGGAACAGTTTTAAAAGATATTCTACTAGATTTAGCAATAATACACGGTTCACACCTCTCCATTGGTTTTTCAATTTCTGGTAATACTTTCAAGCTTTGATTCTTACTAGTTTTCTTAATATAATAAAAATTTACGTGGCTAAATCTCCGATGCCACAGCATTGCATCGTCTACTTTATTTAACTTTCTGTACCGTAACCAGCTTCCCTTTTACCTGTTGCATATCTAAATGGTTTTACGTGATAAAGTCCGTCATATCATTTAACGTAGCATAATCTATCCCAATTATTAAAATATGTCCATATCTTCCCTTTTGAAATCACAAAATGAGCACCTGCCTTTTCTAACCTAGCTCCCGATAATAAATTTCTTCTTAGATTTGGATTACATAACACATTATCTAACTCAATCCAATTTATTCGATTGCCTACTTTTGCTGCAAAATTGACGGTACCCTTTCTTAGTACCTTACTTTCACAATTTCCTACAGCTAAAGACATATGTATATCCTTTATTTCTTCGAAATTTGTCATTAAATTTCTATTACAGTCAAAAGTCGTTAATCCGGACTCGTCGGGACTTCGGCAATTCTGAATTATCGATTTTTCCGGATTATAGATCATCAGTTTAAATCTGGTAAGATGGCATGCAGGAATTATACAATTAAAAATATGAAACCGTAATTTATGAAATAAAGAACAATTATGATCTAAAGGGTATCAAAATTTACAAAAAAAAAAAAGCTTAATATTTATTTATTTACTTTATTAAACATTTCTTTCAATGTAAGTTGTTTAAGTTGCTTCGTCTTATGTGATAATACAGGGGTTGGACAAAAATATGGAAACACCTTTAAAAAAACATGTTTCTTTGCTTAATATGGTGTAGGAAACCCGTTGGCATCCAAAACAGCTTGCAGTCTTCTCGGAATGGATAAATACAGTTCCTGTATGTTTGCCACAAGGGAATATTATACCATTCTTCCTGCAAAACGGTGGCAAGTTCAGATAACGATGTTGGCGGTGGATAACGAGAACGCACTTTCCATTCCAATGTAGACCACAAAGGTTCGATAATATTCAGGTCTGGTGACTGTGGTGGCCAGGGAAGATGGGACAACTCATCCTCGTGCTCAGAAAACCAGTCCTGGACGATGTGAGCTGTGTGAACAGGGGCTTTGTCGTCTTGGAAGACACCATCGGGGAACAAAGTTTGTACCATGGGATGAACTTGATCGGGCAAAATGTTCACATAAGTCTTGGCAGTCATGTGCCCTGACACAGTTATGGGGCTAGCAGAGAACCACGATATGGCTACCCAAACCGTAACAGAACCCCTACCATGTTTCACTCTTGGCAACAAGCAGTCTGTATTATAGGCTTGAGATGGCGTTCTCCAGACGTAAACTTGACCAGAAGTGGGAAACAATGTGAAAGAAGACTCGTCAGACCATATTACTCGCTTCTACTGCTCTATAGTCCAGGCTTTATGACTTAAACACCACCTTTTCCTGTTACGGGCATTAGCATCACTGATGAATGGCTTCTCAATTGCAGCACGGCCAGCAATTCCCTGTTTATGAAGCTCCCTTCTAATTGTTTTGGTACTCACAGGGTTCGGTAACACAACATTCATTTCAGCAGTAACTTTTGCAGCTGTGGTCTTCTTATTTTTCGTCACAATTCCCCTTAATGATCGTCTGTCACGATCACTCAGGACACACTTTCGTCCGCGCTGTGATTTAGCAGATGATGATTTTCCGCTTTTCAAATATGCAGAATAAATTTTCGATACAGTACCTCTTGAAACACTAAACACCTCGGCTACCTTGCTTACGGAAGCACCTACCATATGTGCTCCAACAATTTGCCTACGTTCGAAGTCTGTTAACTCTGACATAATGCAATGACAACCTCACATAACCGTACTCCGACAACAACTGAACTGTTTAGCACATTTACGAAGTTGTATAGGTGGCGTGAGTAGTCAAAAACGCCAACGCCACCTACATATTTCATTAAAATCAATCTTTCTTTTCAAACATGCATTTCACAAGGTGCTTCCATATTTTTGTCCATCCACTGTACTTTCTCTTTAATTCTAAAAACAGGCATAATTTCTTCTTCAGTTACAAAGTTCTGCTGTTAAAGTCCTATAATTGCTGTGTCGAGAATACCGACTAATTTGTCAATCGAAATTTTTTCGTTTTCAATAACCTCTGTATCACGCCGTGGCATTTCCCCCCGCCCGGGCTGCAGAGCAGCGTGAAATTGATAAACAGATTTTGGAATGGTTTGAGAAATGAAGGATATGCCTTTATCCATTTTTTGCAGCAATTCCACTTTTTGTTTAATGGACTTCTCTACATACTTTCGCTTTGTAGATCCTTTACATATTAGTAAATACATATCGGAAATTCTATTTGACATAATCGAAAGTTCAAGCTTACTTTTATAAAATTGCTCTAACAGTCTGCAAAAAATAATAAGCCGGATCCTATTCGAAGATTCAGGAATAACGCAATCTGCAACATTAACTGAATTAGATAATTTTAGCTTAGCTTATACCGTCCGTTATACATTAAACGCGCAAGCGTAAACTTATTACACACATGCATATTCGCAGCCGTAAAAGTCTCACACGCATGTGTCAATGCGACGCATGCGCAGAAAGTTTGTAGCTTTGAGGTCCGGATTATGGGTGTCCGAATTAACGACTTTTGACTGTATTACAGAAATGAGTTGTAGCTGCAGTATCTACGACCCAATTAAATTTATCTGTGTTACCTCCTCTTAAATTTATCTGTGTTACCTGTAGTTGTTACATAATTTTCTACTAACATTAATTCTTTATCTTTAAACTGTTCATTTTTATCCTCTATTTTAAACTTCTGATTTTTACTTACATTTTCTTTACATTGAGCGATTAAGTGCCCAAATTTATGACATCTGAAACAAGATCCTATTCTCATATTCCCCATCTTTTTCTTAGATTTAATTTTATTTTCAACTCTATCTTTCCCTGCATCTGAACCAATAGTATTAAACACGCTTACCTTGCTGTCTTCTAAATCGGCATTTACCTGGCGAAGTCGGCTTTCTTCCCTTACCAGTTCTTCAGCAATTCTATCCAGCGTAAAATCTACGTCCCTCCACCTATGGATCAACTGTACAATGCCAAAGTATTCCGGGGGTAATCTCCTTATTGCCTGAAATCCTTTAAAAAGATCTGCCAAGTTGTGACCAGCTTCAGCCAACTTCTTTGCAGTCATTCTTATCCTCGCGATGAATAATCCTATTTCTTCATTTGGCGTATATCTAATACTAAAAAATTCATCCAGTAACTGAATCCTTGCTCTTGTTTTAAGTTCGAATTGCTTCTGTAGAACTTCCCATGCTTCTTTACCACTTGAACATTCTTGTATCAGCGGCCTGAACTCAATTTTAATTCCATAATATAAGGTAGTGAAGGCTCTGTTCTCTCTCAGTGTGAACTCCTGCTTTTCACGCCTTGTTGCACTTTTATCTAATTCTTCTTTTTTGTCCTCTATGAAGCTCCAACAATTTCTATCCAGTAACAGCATTTTCATATCGACTTTCCATCGATCCCATTTGTCATGGTTTAACAGCTCAAAACCTTCAGGTAGTAATGACATCTTCAATTAAGTGTGAGCACAACAACTTGGAACAAACTTCTAAGACAGGTCAGATTCTTTTCGTGGATAAGAGCCCTCTTCACCTACATTCCTTCAATGCTGAGTTCAACTGGATGACCGATTAGCTGTTGGCGCTGGGCCCATAACCCTGTTGGCAGTTGTGATAAAGGCAAAGCATATTTTGCTTCCCTTAAATAAAGCTAAGACTAATCTAAATAAAATTCATGCTTTATTCCGTAAATTAAAATAAAAGAGCTAACACTGTAGCCTTTACATTTAAAATCATTTGATTGAAAGTAAACTAGCATTATATTATGCTAACTCATAATAACACAAGAGAACAAGACATTCGCCGATACCGGCGTACATTATATAATACTCGGCCAACCAGCCGATCTTGACGTCATCGGCCAATCAGCGGCAACCACGTTAGCTTATCGCCGATTGACCTCCGATCAAAATTTGCATGTGGAATGATCTATAATCCGGACCTCAAAGCTACAAACTTTCTGCGCATGCATTGCTCTGAGGCATGCGCGTAAGACCTTTACGGCTGCGAATATGTGTGTGCGCAGGCCCAAAATATGTTTACTGTATAACACACGGTATGTATTACTGTATAACGCGGTATGTTTACTGTATAACGCGTTTAATGTATAACGGACGGTATAAGCTAAGCTAAAATTATCTAATTTAGTTAATATTGCAGATTGCGTTGTTCCTTAATCTTCGAATTGGATCCGGCTTATTATTTTTTGCAGACCGTTAGAGCAATTTTATAAAAGTAAGCTTGAACGTTCGATTATGTCAAATAGGATATATATTTACTAATATGTAAAGGACCTACAAAGCGAAAGTATATTTTGAAGTCCATTAAACAAAAAGTGGAACTGCTGCAAAAAATGGATAAAGGCATATCCTTTGTTTATCTAACCATTCTGAAATCTGTTTATCAATTTCACGCTGCTCTGCGGCGAGGGGACGCCGTGGCGCGCAATGAATTGGAAGTTGATCTGTCAGCACTATCCGTATCTTCAGGGCAGATGTTTTTATTTTATTTGGCTTATAATTCCTTTCTAAATGTAGTATTTCATCTCGATGTACTCAGTCTTTGATATGATTTAAATCAAATTCCTCGTCATTATAATACGCTTCCGATAGCGAAGAAAGTAAAGTAAACAAATAAATATTAAGCTTTTTTTTTTTTTTTTTTTTTTTTTTTTGTAAATTTTGATACCCTTTAGATAATAATTGTTCTTTATTTCATAAATTACGGTTTCATATTTTTATTTTTATAATTTCTGCATGCCATCTTACCAGATTTAAGCTGATGATCTATAATCCGGAAAAATCTATAATCCGGAATTGTCGAAGTCCCGACGAGTCCGGATTAACGACTTTTGACTGTAGTTCCATTTCAGACACCTTGTACTTGATGATGATATTTTTTTACAAATTTCACAACACAGCATTCTAAAGCAAGTCTCTTTCTTTCAAATGCCAAAATTCATTTGACAAAATATGATTAAACATGCCAATGCGAACTGTTTGCGCAGATGTTATTTGCAGGAAATATTTGATGGTATTTGGTGGGAAACTTTCCTTAACCTGATATAATAGATTTGTGAAGGCCTTTTCTTCCATTGCAAGAACCTTTTATAAATTGACACACAAGCAAAAGTTTTTGTGATAAAAAAAGGTGAGGATGAATTTTACACAATGAAGGAGGTTTTAATACCTGCAAAAATTCTTGCATATCCTCAGCTCTACAAACCATTTGGCAACTAATTTTGGCAAGATTATTTGAAATCTTTGATTCTGGTACAACTGTTTGTTACGAAATTTTGGCCAGCTGGTGATGATTTTGGTGACTAACTTTCATCACCAATTTTGAAAGTTGCCCAACTTGGCGACCTTTTTTGATACCTGGATAACATAATTGGCCCAACCCCTATGGAGCTGTAACTGTATCTGGCACTGGAAATCAAAGGTACTGGAAATTTCTCAGGAGATGGAGAAAACTATATAAGACTGGAAAAAGTATTAGTTTTCAGTAACTTGATATCGCTACATTTGCACATGTATGTTTTGATTACAAATATTTCTCATCACCTCTTTGATTATGTAACAATTATCTTAGCTTGGCTTTGTGCTTCGTAGCCAAGGGGCACTCTTTCCTACCTTGATCCATTTCCCGGCTGGAATTTAGTTGATAGTTTACACTGTGATGTTCCTTAGGGATTAAAAGAACAGAGCTTATAGAAGCCGCAAGGCTACATAAGCATAAGCAATTAGATCGTGTCTAGTTTTCAGTTTTAATTCAAAATTTAGCTGAGAGTATTGAGAGTTTAGAGTGTTTAGAAATTATTGTGTGAGCTTACACTTTTGATACTTTTAAGCATTACCTTGTATGCAATGTTCTTAGTAGTCTGAAGTGGCAACTACTGACTGTGCTCTGCCATACCGAGAGGAGCCGTACAAGTACTTTTGCATGAAAAGTTCCAGAACTGTAGACTGTTTTTGGAAAAATTAATTTCATCAAGCTTTCATCAGTTCTGCGTTCATTCAATCCCTTACAAACCTCCTACACAAGTAACAATATTAAGGAGTACATAGATACAATCAATACCACATACAAATGAAAGAAATAGAGAGCGCAAAACTGTTGAAAATCCACTTCACTTTGCAATTTCAGCATTCCATGAGCGTTATAAAATTATTAATCACCAGGATAATTATGTTAAAAATCCAAATGAATATTTTAATAATTTATGATAATAGGTAAGCACAAAATATTTCCGCACATTTAGCATTTTAATGGAAAATTTTGAACTTATTTGGCCTTTAAATAATATACTTTGATGGAAAGAAACAGACTACTACCTGACTTACCCCGTTTTATCAACAATGGATTCTTTGACTGAAATATAAGACTTTGGAAAAATACCCCAGGTCTTGTTTCTTGTCGAACACCCAAAAAACCAATCTGCAAAAAAACACTGAAGATTAATGACTGGTAAAAATGGTTTAACAAAATAATATGCCTTATCATGAGAAACAAACTTAAACAGCATATATCAATAACAATGCAATAAGCTCTTCCACATCATTTATGTAATATTTTGGTTCATTCACAATACAATAACATTTCAGTACTTTTCCGTTTTGCCGGCGCAGGTGATAAAGTCACCAATAATGGTACAACTGATGCCAAACAGAATATCCTCGCTGGTAACCTTTACTTTAATGTATTAAAGAATCTTGCCTTTTACCCTTCGTTTTCAAAACAAGTCACAGCCATTTCTGATCAGATTGATTGTTTCTTACAATACTCGCATACAATTACATAGAATTTTTGCCAGATCGTTCAATTTCATGCCCTAAGGCCATTCATGGTACGAGTAAAGTTTATTATGATGCAATCACACCACTCACCTGAAGGCGAAAATATAAAAAAGCAAAGTCAAGGGTTAAATTCATCCAGTCTAATGAGAATGCACTAGTGAAGTAAAGCACTGCAGTTTTACATAATTTCTGAGTAATCTATTCGTACCAAATTGAAATAATTCTTGCATTTAAACTTGTATTCCAAATTAAGATTTAACTTGAAATTAATGTAGATAATTACTGAGAGAATTAGATTTTTCTAGCGTAGTTTACGCGAGATGAGATCACTTGGGGTCATGTGATATGAACCGGCAAATCAGGACGATAAACCATGAAAGCGTAGTAAATTCTTAAATTATCTTAAATTAATGTCTTTTTACAAATTTATTGTCTTTTTAAAAAATTTTAAACGATATTAAAATGTTTATGCCTTCGAAATAAAAAATTCTTAGAACTGACATTTGTTAAAATTTTTTATGCGTATGTTTTATGTTGTCACCAATACAGTCTGCTTGGCGAGATTTGCACCGGCAAAACTGAAAAGTAACAATATTTCAGGGTGCTACTTTGGTAGACGGTTGCACGGATTTTGCCTTTTGGCGATTTTTCTTTGCCTAGCAATATGACTTAAACCAACTGCTGGATAAGTTATTTATGCTAACCGATACTTTGTTGTTATTTTTTTAAATAACATGTTTAATCATTCATAAATTCCATGTTTTAAATATCATTTATGGCTTCTAAATATTAAAAATCAATTAAATTTTGCATTTTTATTTGAACTAAAAATTTTATTGTTTATGATATTTTATATAATTTTATGTTGTAGAGGATGTAATCAATGACATCACGTTACTTTAAAACGTGATGTCATTGATTACATCTATTTTAATATCTATAAATTGAATGTTTTAAACACCATTTATGGCTGTTAAATATTAAAATATAATTTAATTTTGTATTTTAAAAAAATGATTTTATTGTGTATGATTATTTAACTAATAATCAGCTCCCTGATTGGTTAATGAATATTTGTGCATTACTGTGCCATTTTAAAATTTTATTATTCATCTCTTCAAATTCCTTAGATTTCAAAGCGAATGGATATGTCCGTTTCAAAGATGATTGTTGTTATTGGTAAGTACCAAGAATTATTGGTATCAGAATTAAAAAAATGTCCTTTGTGACCTTATTTTGGCCAACCTGGCTTTCCAAATCAAAGATTTACTTATAAATTGCTACGAGGATCAGAGGAAATTCATTTTAAATTTTTGGAGGAAACCTCGCTAATTGCTTCTTTAATGAAGTGCGAGAGATGTGGATCACAGATAAAGATCATTAAAAGAGCCGATTCTGAGAAAAGCCGTATATGGTATTGTCGTCACGGTGGAAGAAATAACCGCTGTAATGGTAAAAAATGTATTAGACATTCCTCCTTTTTTACCGGCAAATTTTTTTCATCGATATCTAAATTATGATTCCGATTTTTTTTGGTACTTATGAATATACAACAGGTTAAATTCTCAAAAAAATAATAGTACATATTTTTCTTTTACTTTATAACTGTATACTTCAATTTTTATTAAAAAACTTAATACAGTCCTGTCAAAAATTACTGAGATATTTATTGCCACATATGTTTAAGGTTAAATAATTACAGGGGTGTTTGTGGGACCCTAAAAAATCCCCTGAAACTTTTACGGACTTACAACCGACATTTTGGAGTTTCGAGAAGGGGGGAGAGAAATGAAAAATTACAATTATGAAGTACTGAATGACCAATTATAAAAGTTCAATGAATTACTTTTTTTGCAAAATTAATAACCATAAATTTTCAAACATATAAACTACTACATTTTATGTAAATATTTTAAATTACCTGAATTAATTCTTTAAAAAAAAATTATCCAATTTCTGCTGCTGTTTTTTATTTTCTGATGTTTGTGGGCTTGTCTTTCTTTTGTGATGAACTTCATAATTGCAGGAAGGTTGACTTTTATTTTCCTCATTTACAGTTGAAGAAATTTCCTTGAGAACTGCACATGCAGAGGTAGAAGCAGTTTGCTTTTCTGCTAATGTTTTTCAGAGACTTTTATAGGTGACTCATCTGAAATACATGTTTTTAAGTCCTCTTGATATATTTTCCAACTTCTGTTCATATTCAGTAAGAGATATTTGTGAATTGGATCAGTCATTGGATTTTTTGAGCCATATTTTTCACATGAGGTTTCTTTAGAAGCCATTAAATCATATTTAATAATCTGCACTGCATCTAGGGAATCAATCTTAAGAGAGGTTCTATAGTCAGTGACAAGTGTATCCATCAAGTTGAATGCACTTTCCACTAATGGGCCATGGAAGCAGCTAAGGCAGGCTTTGACCAATTTAGCCAATGTAGGATACTTATAATCATTTGTGAAATCATCTTTTAAATTAAAAACTTTAGACCAATTTTTATCAATTGTACACTTGACTTGATTTCCACTTTCATCAGATGTGTAGAGCATTTCTTTGGTGATATCAATATCACTCTAGAATAACCTTATTTCAGCTTCTACTTTTGACTTTTCATTATCACTAAAAATATGGGACATAAAAGATGATAATTTTTCAAAAGCTAATATTGTACTGGTTTTACCTCTTAGCTCTGGATCTAATGCTATAAAACTAATTAGATATGAATTTTTAAGGGGTAATTTCTGTTTCATATGCTGTGCTGTATTAGTATAAGCTTTCATCAGAGAAATTTGGAATTCTTTTGCAATTGGATGATTTTTTGATAATTTCTTCAGGAGAATGAAAGCTTCTGCACCAGTAAATATTACTTTGCTAGGTAGATGGAGTTCTGGATTTGTGACATCAACCTTTAATAAATCATTATAAGATGTGCACTCTATATTTTCTGGCTTCATAAAAAAAGAGAAAAATTTTGCCATCAATTTATAAATACTGGAATGTATTAAATGAAGCATTGTTTTTTTTTTTTTTTTTTTTTTGTTTCAAATAATTTAATATATGTGTTGAACTCTGGTAATACTGCTGAATACAATGCCATATGCAATAAAGTTTTGTTTTGCATAACAAATAACCCATTTAGTATTCTTTTTTCCCGAGCTAAAGCATCCTTTGTGAGTTGTTGGGAATGCAAGCAAGAATACACCCCTTCAACAACTTTTTTCTGAGCTGCAGAAATATTTCTTTTATTGTATACAGTTTCAACATAAGAAAAATAATCCCCTTTATCAGTTTTATCCAAGTAGTGAAAATAAAATGCAATAAGAGCATCCCACAGATCTTTGATTCTTTCTAAAACACATAAAATGTACACCCACCTATGGTCTGGTCTCTTCAAGTTTTTTAATGGCAAGGGATTCACAGATTTTGAAAAAATTTTCTCTTTTACTGCAGCTTTTCATATCAAAATAGATGTCATCAAACAAATCTTCTAGTAAGTATCTTTCAAAACATGAAGCAAATTTTTTTGCACAGTTATTAGCTATGTGACATGTGTCACCATCAATATGTAATAAGTGGGGTGCTTTGTTTGATCGTAGTCTGGTTTCAACACCCTTTTTTTTTCCACGCATGGTGTTACATGAGTCCATTAATACACTAATTAAGTTTGCCCATGGAATATTATTATCTTCAATAGTATTAACAAGAATTAAAACAGCTTCTAAATTGCAAGATTCCATCTTTAGAGATGAAAAATGATTAACTACAACTTCATTTTGATTGTTGTCATAAAACTGCACCAATATTGCCAGTATACTTTCTTGAGCATTGCTAGTACTTTCATCCAAATTTAGAGAAAATGGAGTCTCCTTTAAAGTTTTAATGATATTTTCCTTAATAGTTTTTGCGAGCCCATATTTCATCTTATAACATGCAGTAGTCCTGGACATTTCCAACGAGTTTAGTGCCGTCTGATCACGGCTCAACTGTTTACAGAGTTCAATTAAATTGGGAGCTTACATTGAAAAAAAGAGAATTCTCGGCGATAAACGAAGTTATTAATACCTCTTAGCGTGCTTTTCTTGTCACTATATCCAATGGCTGAGCATCAGTCTCTAGTAAGTCACCAGTATTTTTTTAATTAGCATAATTACTTAAAGTCATTGAATGTCTAATGCACTTTGAATATTTTATGTGCGTCACAGTTTTAGAATGATTTGTGAAAGCCTTGAATCCTTCCCCACCATACTTCAGCAGTCAGTTACAAAAAACACAATATGCTTGTTCAGCAACATTTCTTTTCTTGCACCATGTGCCGATGGTATCCCCATTACCATCTCTCCGTTCAATCTAATTCCACCTAAATGCATTACGGACACCTTCTTCTAATTGTATAATATCACTATTTATATCGAGAAATTTCATAGTGAAATTCTCTTGCGTACATAAATAAAAAAATATTTCAATAAACGAAACGAAAAATTTACACGTGCATCAATAAATGAAACAAAAATTTTACAGAGATAAGACCTTTGAACCCAGAGTCACGTGATCGCACATCTGGTCGAACGAAGTCTCTCCCTTTTTTTTCTGCCGCGCCTACTTGCCGAAAAGAATCCAGAAGAGAATGTCCGAGGACCGGGGGAATGAGTTATAACTCGCAATAAGGAAAGAACAAAAAAGAAGTTTTTCCCCCCTTTTCACGCATTATCACTGCCTTTGGAGAAAGAAAGGAAAAGTTTTCATCACACACAACTGACCTTGCGTTTTCTGCTTTCAAAGCAAACAAAATTACCGAGATCAAAATAAATAATTCATTATTATTCCTACTTCCTTTTGAACGACGATCCCCGGAATTTCCGTGTATCGAAGTTCAAAATCCCCCGGAATTCCAGGGTTTCCCCGGAGCACGAACACCTCTGTAATTACATCCTATAAAACTTATTTTAAAGTATTTGAATTAAGTAATATTCTAATTCTTTTAAATGCTGGTATGATTTTTTAATTCAATATTCAATTTAAGTAATATTTTAATATAATTAAACAATGGCGCAATGTTTATATAGCAATGTTTTTATTCTTTTTTTATACTCGTAGTAAATGTATTTATTTATATTTGCCTGCCATCTTAAAAAACGTTTTCAACAAAAAATTAATCCATTATTTTTAACGCTATTTATTTTTTTAACTATATTTATAAGTTTTGAATACTTTACTATGCGTAAAATCAGGGCTTTTCAAGATGGCTGACGATTGTGAAAACCACGCTAACAATTGCGCCAGCATAAATCGCCAAAAATCCGTGCAACCGTCTACCAAAGTAGCACCTATTTCAGTACCACAATATTCACGGTGAATGCATTTTCATCTATCTAAATCATCATATCCCTTTTCCAAACTCTTAAAATATCTTGATAAACCCTCACAGTTCTTCCTGAACTCAAGAGAATTCAAGAGAAAAATGCTGTTTAATATCTTATTTCAAGTTTCCACTTCATTTTATTATTATTTTATTTTTCCAAAAAATTATTCCAATCCCACTCTACACAGAATCTTGAAACCATTCAGTAACCTAGAGGAATGAATTCTAGTTTTCTTTCTCAAAGTACTCCCCTTCGAACTATTTACTGTACTCATTGAGATCCACAATCAGGGGTCCTTGGCTGTAAAAGAAAACTATGTATAAAATCGGTTCCTACTTACAATCCTTTTGAGCATATAATCCAAGCAATCTTGATGAACGCATTAAATATAACAATATAAACTTCCACCACAATTGCTGCATGTTTGCCATTATAAATTTACCTATTTCTTTATGGCTATGCATAATGTTACAAACTCAGTATCTCATCAATTATAAGGACACTTTTAACAATTAAGATTTCATTAATGATGTAGATGATGACATACTCCCTTTGTAATAATTCTGCACCTGCAATGTACAATGCCAATACGTTGATGTTTAGGCCTGAAGATATTAGCCATGATCGATAAGACATCTATCTACCTAAAAACGAAGCAGAGACAATTTTTATCCCCACCAGTTAGACAAAAGCAATGAACAAAAAATCTTGATGTGGCATTATTTCATCGCAAGCAACAACAAGCCATAACAGTATTACTTACAAAATATGTTGCTCTAGCTATTAATATAAGCTATGTCACAATCGAAAAGAAGATAGCAACCAGCAAAATGCAGAATAATGGTTAAAACAAGAATATAATGGTTAAAACAAGAATGCTTCAATCAATTCACAATCCATATTTGTAAAAATAATGGGTACTTATTCACTGCCCAGGCACAGAAGAATTTTGTTATGCTTAGCAAAAGAATATGCTCTGCCATTCTGGAACAAAGAACACATTAAATCAAATCATCAAATATGGCAATCTTAGTGGTGGCAAGAAATTAGCCACCATATTTGTCAGCATTCAATTTCAGTATTTCTATGAAACTGCACTATTATTAAAATGCTAAGCTACTCTGACTCTGGTATCCAAAACATGAATTTTATTATTTTGTAAGAAATCATTTATTGTAAAAGGTTGAAAATCTTTAATATCTTTCAAAATATCTTCAAAGGTGTATTTTTTTTGTTGCTGCCACAGAAGCTTTGCAAGTTATTGTAAATTTATATAAACCTTCATATTTATTTAATTGTATTTTGGTTTTTATGTATTCTTACACTGTTATATATTGTTTGTATTTATTTAGTGTATTTTAGTAATAACTGAGTACTTCTGATGATCCAAATCTTCAATTTCAACTTTCATTAGAACTGTCTGGCACATTTTTGAGTATACACATCACAATAAATGACCCACATATGAACTACCACATACATGTAAGATAAAAAAAAAAAAAAAAAAAAAAAAAAAAACGATGGCTTTGCTCTTTGCGAACCAGCAACCTTTAATTAATTTTCTGCAATTCAGGATCTTCCCCTAAACCAGTACCTTCTAGAACATTTGCACCTATTACGTAACCTCCTCATATAAATGCTGCGTCATAAGTTTTTCTACATTTTTCTAGAAGCTATTCTGTTACATAACCTTTCATATAAATGCTGCGTCATAAGTTCTCCAAAAACAGATGCATTCTCGGTTGTGAAAAGTTTCCGAAGCAAGCTAAAAAAGAACAAATCAAATCATATGCTGATAGGTTTATTATCAATAAGTCTTTTGCTGAAGCCATCAAAGCTAATAACAATCCTTCTCCAAATCTTATTGCAGAAGCAAAAAAGATATTTGATGACATTAATACTCTAGTCACCTTCCTGAAAAACTCAGGAATACAACTCCTTGCGCAAAACACCCGTCAAAATGCCACTAATACAGTATCAGATGAAACTAATTCTGACCAGCATATTCAATAAGTCAGATTCGCTTAAACTTTGCTATTGGAATGCTGCTGGCATTGTTAACAAAATTGATGAACTTTTGGACTTTTTTATAGAATATAACATAGATATTGGCATGATCTCTGAAACGCATGTTGTTCCTGCCGATAGACTGTATATTGCTAATTATCGCACCCACAGAGGTGATAGACTTTCACAAAGAAGAGGAGGAGCTGCAATTTTTGTTAAAAACTCTCTGCAATCCTGTCTTGTCTCGACAAACTCTGCTTCTGGATTCGAAAGTGTGACTGTTGCTGTTATACTCCCACAATTTGGTACCATCCATTTTACGGCTATTTATAATCCACCACGAAACCGACTTTCTGAAAATATGTTAAAAAACTTACTTCCTGAAGATCAGCAAGTTATTATTGCCAGAGACATGAATGCTAAGCACCTCGAATGGGGATGTCGTCGTTCTAACACCAATGGACGTATTATGCATAATTTTATCTGCAATCATCCTGTCGCATTACATGTACCTTCTGAAGCCACTTATCGTCCTGCCTCTCCAAATCTCTCGGACATCTTGGATATTATCCTTACAAATACTTCTATCCCTATTTCCTTGGAAGTCAAGGCAGAACTTACATCTGATCATGTACCTGTCATTGCTTCTCTTGGTGTTTCTAAAGAAGACCCTCCTATTACCAGAAATAATACTGACTGGATTACTTTTCACAATATCTTAATCAAACATCCTCCTATTTTCACTTCACTTTCTACCAAACAGGATATCGATCTTGCTATTCATATCTTCACTGACAGTATACTGAAAGCTTTCAGAGATGCTACAGTTACCATTCAATTAACTAACAATAATATTCGACTTCCTCGCAGTATCAGAGACATTATCAAAGAAAGAAACCGATTGCTGAAGCTTTGGCACCGTAACTGGGACCCTGCCCTTAAAAGAGAAATCAATATTTTTAATAGAAGAATCAAGAAACTTATCACTGATTTTAAAAAGGAAACAAGAGAATATTTTATATCTAAACTTAATATTAATGATGGTTCTCTGTGGAAGTATCTTCAAAATCTTAAAAGAAGTAGTATTAATAATAGACCTATTCATACGGATACTAAAATTGCCTACTCACTTAAAGATAAAGTCGATATTTTCGCTGAATACCTGGAAAAGCAGTTTACTCCTAATATGGAGCCTATGAATCAGACCTTTAAAGATGTTCTCGAAAACTATGTGTATTCCTGGCTTCATTCTTCTTCGGCTCATAACATCCCAAGGCTTACTTCTCCTATGGAAATTACTAATATTATTAAATATCTCAACATCAAAAAAGCTCCTGGAAGTGATCAAATTACAAATAAAATGCTTCGTAACTTACCTAGAAAACTTATCAGTAAATTCGCTAGTATTCTCAATGCTTGTCTTGCTCTCAACTATTTCCCTGATCCTTGGAAGCAAGCCAAGATCTTTCTTCTTCCCAAACCGGGTAAAGATGTGACCAAGCCTGATGGCTATCGTCCTATCAATTTGTTATCCAGCCTTGGTAAAATTTATGAAAGACTTATTCTCACTAGATTGGAACCTTTTCTTCACCTGCTACCTAATGATCAGTACGGATTCAGAAAAAACCTCAGTACTACTCGACAACTAGTAAGAATTGTAGAATTTGCAGGATCTGCATTCCATAACAAGCAAAGTGTTGCGCTCCTTATGCTGGACGTGGCAAAAGCCTTGGACCGCGTCTGGCATGAGGGGCTCGTCTTCAAGCTTATCAACTTGGGACTTCCTAGAGAGCTCATTCTTCTGATCTTCTCCTTTTTGCAAAACCGCACTTTCTTCGTCGCTCAAGGAAATGAAAAATCCAATTCAAGACCTATAAGATCCAGCGTCCCACAAGGAAGTATTCTCGGTCCAGTACTATATCTTTTCTACATATCAGATTTTCCTCACCCTGGTTTGGACAATTACTCTTTGTTAGCATGTTATGCCGACGATACGGCGATTGCAATTAAATCCATTCAAGCTAATCATGCAATAGACAAAATGCAAAATTACCTCTATGCCGTAGAAGACTGGTGCACAAATTGGCGAGTAAAAATCAATGCTAGCAAGTCACAACTTTTAATTCTTAGCAAAACTAAGAAAAACATTGCTTTTAAAGACCTCTACCTTTTTCAGGAAGCTGTTCCTCTGGTCACAAAGGCCAAATACTTAGGAATTATTTTGAACCAAAGGCTCACATGGTCTAATCACATTAATAGTGTCAAGAGCAAAGCCATGGGCATAATATGCAGATTTCTCCCGGTCATTGGAAAATATTCAAATCTTAGCTTGCGTACCAAAAACATATATATACCACTTGCATTCGACCGATACTTTGTTATGCTGCTCCTGCTTGGAACACGGTCACTCAAACTCAACTGCATCAATTACAAGTAGTGCAAAACAAATTTCTGCGCATTATTACTGATTCTCACTATCTTATCCGCAATAAACTTTTACACAGAGACTTAAAACTTGAGACGATTCCAGATTACATCAGAAGATCTAATGAAAAATTCTTCAACAAAGCTGTGCAACGTGACTTTGTTAATTACTCCCAAGTTTTTAATTATGAAATTCTCTTCGAAGATAGAAGCGTCAGACCACTTGCAGCCCACACCTTCATGGGAGGAGACGACAACTTTTTCACTTAGATCCTCAATTGTTAGCTATTTACACTTCCAATGCATCTGATTTTGATTGAAGTTCTTCTGTTGCTTCGTTGAATAATTGTATTTAAATTGTGTTGTATAGTTGTTTTGTATTGTGTGGTATTTAGCACTACTGATTGATGTTGTTTAATTATATTTGAATTTGTCATTGGAACTATTGCTGTAGTGTATCTTCTCGTATTGTTGTCATTGATTTCCATTGTCTTGGGTCCTCCTTGAAAGCTATGATCGCTCGTCACCTTTTGCGAACTTGTCCGATTGGATTGTCTTGCTCCGTTTGGTACTTCTCTTCTTCCCCTTATCTCCGTTTTCTCATCTGAGATTTTCTAAACGTCCTGATTTATTTATGTCAAGTGCCCTTGGGCTTTAATTTTGGAACCGGCAACATTGCTCTTCGCAATAGCTCGGTCAATTATAGAGTCTAAGCATTCTCGCCTTCGTCCTGCTAACGCTTCCGCTATGCTCCTCTTTCTTTGTTAGAACGTTATGACGTATTAAAGTTTAAAGTCAGTCGCATCTAATAGTTCAATTACTGAATAAGTTATTTGATTAACTTCATCTGGAAAAAGTCATCTGCTATGAATTAAAATAGAGATATGCTTGCTGTTAAAAGTGAAAAGTCCTGAGTCGTCATTTTTCTCCGTACTTCAATCATCCCAGCTTCGTCAACCATCTGCCAGAACGTGTAATGGAATAGCCTCACCATTCGCCCACGATGTGATGGAATAACTGAAAACATTACAGTTATTAATTAGCCGGCAGGATTTATCCTCTACGTGGGAAAAAGCTCGTGGATTTATTTACGAGGGCTATCCAGAAAGTAGATTACGTTTTGGAATAAAAAAATAAACAAAGTATAGGAAACAAATTTTATTATATACAGATGAAAGCCACACTCAAATACTACTTTTCTACATAGTCACCATACAAATTAAGGCATTTATCGTAGCGATGTACGAGCTTGGAAATTCCTTCGTCGAAAAATTCGGCCGTCTGCGCCTTCAACCACTTCGTTACCTCTTCTTGCCTTCCATCTTGCACAAAACTTGTGGTAACCAAGCTTTTCGCTGATGATTTCGTGCAACAAACTTCGCGAAATTTGTGGAAAACTCAAAGAAAGTTCCGTTATTGTGAAATTTCGATTTTCACGGACTTTAGCATCGACTTTTTCGAGAAGTTCAGCGGTCACTATGCTGGGTCTCCCACTTCGATCTTCGTCGTGAACATTGGTTCGGCCATTTTGAAATCTTATGACCCACTGACGCACTCCACCTTCAGTGATAATGTTGTCCCCATACACTTCACGAAGCTGCCGATAGATTTCTATCGGTTTACAGTTTTTTGCAGTCAGAAACCTTATTACTGAGCGCACCTCGCAGCTCGCGGGATTTTCAATTAACGCAGACATTTCAAACCGTCACAGTATCTGAACGGAGCACAGCACGAACCTCTCACTAGCACGGCTAGATGCAGACTGAGCTGCGCAACGCTCTGACCCCAAGATGGCCGCGCTAGCCCCGCCCCTAGCGGACACAGACGGAAACGTAATCTACTTCCTGGATGGCCCTCGTATAACGCGCTTCTAAATTCAACAGTGGGGTAAAGGACAGTGTGTGATCGTCTGATGCTTGTGCTTCTTTTCCGGCGATTCTTAAGTACTTTCCCTCGTCTCCAAAGTTATGCGTTTTATCAAGTGCTTCTAAAGTTATTGATTTTAGTGTTCAAATTGATGTGTATGCGAACTCTTAAACTCAAGATTTTGTGATTGGAATGCTAACACGTTCAAAAATGGAAAAAATGTCAACTGATAAGCAAGAATCCGTAGCTATTGTGGATACAGTGAAATTTCATTTCCCTATTTTTGATGGCACAAGTACAAATTTTCCAATAGATAAATATCTTCTATTGTTTGAAGAGAAATGTGCCGCGAAGAACATTCCAGAAAAGGAAAAGAAATTTGTTTTCTCAGAGTGTATTAGAGGAGAGGCTTTAGCCCTCTATTTACGTGATGGTTTAGATAAAGAATGGAACAACATAAAGGATATTTTCGAGACATACTTCACAACATCGGAATCTGTTACTTTTAGTGATTTTGTGTCTTTAAAATAAGAGGGAAGCACTTCCGCAGAGAACCCGGTAAATGTAAACATCGTCAACTTTGGCGATAATAGTTCAAACCTGGTAACCTAGCTAATTCATCCTATTTGCTTGTGCAAAGGTTGTCGTTGTTCGCATTCGGAGATTTATATTATTCTCTTATTTTTTCTGAATTTTTTAACAACGAATAGATAATTCGCATAATTAAAGAAGTTATCGTCGAAGGATGGCGGGTCTCGGCTCGTTATTTCGGGATCAAAGGAAAAAAATATGGCGGGAGGGGTGAATGCTAATTTGTAACATGGCTGTTCGCGTTATGTTCTTAATTATTAACAGCTGTAAGCACGCAGAACCATGAGGTTTCCAACCCCTATAATAATTTTAAAATGTATAAAGTTCTAGTTTTATTAACAATGTTACTGAAGAAAATTTGATTACTGTTGAAGGTTATTTGTATTGTGAAATATATTATGAAAAAGGACAGGTATTTGTTTCAACGTAAAATGCTTTAAGCTGTACGCAAGTAATAACTGAAAACTATGCAAAAACTGGAAACTGAAAAAAAAAAAAAAAAAAAAAAAAAAAAACTTAAAACTATGTAAATGGATGTATTAAAGGTCATGCATTCATTAATTTATTACATGGGCATGGCTCTTACCGAAATACATCAATCAACAGGCAAAGTACTTAATAATGAAAAAAGACACTTGTAATAGAAATATTAGTATTCTATATGAATTAGAGAAAATACATATAAGTATAATGTAAACGTAAGTATAAGAATACTAATTGTTATTTTTTAAATGAATTTTTACTTCCCGTTATGTTTAATACATTGTTTTCTGTGCTAACTTGAAATTAATGCAAATTTAGACTAGAAGAGAAACACGCTAATGTGACAATCAAAATCGTAAAAAACAACCTTATATTTAGCGTAGGTATAATGAAACACTCAATCGATTTCGAGGGCAGCTAAAGGTCCCTCCTCATCAGGAGAAAGAAATACATAGAAAGAAGAAAATAGGAATCACAGAAACACGTGGTGCTTATCAGCACTGCACGTCGTTATAACTAGATTTTTAATCAGAGTTGCACTGGCCGCCTACTTTTACTGAGCCAGGCTGTCTGATCAAGCATAAAGAAATATTAGCGAAGTTAAAATAGGGAGCGAGGGGCAAATGCACATTACGCTCAAAATCTGAACTTCAAATAATGGAAAGCAACCACTGAACGGATTTTTATACCCTCTGGTAGTACCAAGTGCGAGGAGGTAACGCCATCTATCGGCAAAAATAATTGAATTAAGACAGTAGAATTTTAAAGGCATTAGGAAGGACTGGATTGGACTTCAAATCATTAACTAAACTTTCTAAATCTTTGTGAATGTGAAAAGCATCAAGAAAATCCAATTCGCCTATGGAAGAAGCATTTTTGGATGATTTTTGCAGACCCAAAATCAAAATTATGGTTAAAAGTCCAGCTATGATACGCTATTGAAGACTTGTTAATTTCCCCTTTTTTGACATAAGATTCATGTTCCTTGATACGAAACTTCAACGCTCTTTTTGTTTGGCCAATATATCTTAAACCACACTGACATGATATACTATAAATTCCCCAAGAATTCAAGACAGAAACGCAATTTTTTAGAATCGAAGGGTGAATTTTATTAATAGGGGAGAAACCGACTTGAAAATTGAATTTCTGGAGAATCCGTGCAATTTTATAGCTAACAGAAGGATAAAATGGAAGCACGACAAGGTCATTGATATTATTTCTAACAGTGGAATGTCTTCTTCGATGGGAATCTGAAAATTTTTTGACGGCTTTATCAATAATCACGGGAGAAAATCCACGGTCAATCGCAACTGCTCTCAAATAATTAAGTTCATTGGTAAGCAAAGATTCAGAGGAACAAACTTTTAGCGCACGGAAAACATAATAGTAAAAAGAAGCCATTTTTTGCTTAACAGGGTGGCATGACTTGGCATGGGGTGGTAAACAAACTGCAAAGGGTTTACGGTACACAGTGGTGCTAAAATCGGTTTCATTGCGGATTATTCTTATATAATTCTAATATTCGATATTCTTATAATCCGCAATGAAACCGATTTTAGCACCACTGTGTACCGTAAACCCTTTGCAGTTTGTTTACCACCCCATGCCAAGTCATGCCACCCTGTTAAGCAAAAAATGGCTTCTTTTTACTATTATGTTTTCCGCGCGCTAAAAGTTTGTTCCTCTGAATCTTTGCTTACCAATGAACTTAATTATTTGAGAGCAGTTGCGATTGACCGTGGATTTTCTCCCGTGATTATTGATAAAGCCGTCAAAAAATTTTCAGATTCCCATCAAAGAAGACATTCCACTGTTAGAAATAATATCAATGACCTTGTCGTGCTTCCATTTTATCCTTCTGTTAGCTATAAAATTGCACGGATTCTCCAGAAATTCAATTTTCAAGTCGGTTTCTCCCCTATTAATAAAATTCACCCTTCGATTCTAAAAGATTGCGTTTCTGTCTTGAATTCTTGGGGAATTTATAGTATATCATGTCAGTGTGGTTTAAGATATATTGGCCAAACAAAAAGAGCGTTGAAGTTTCGTATCAAGGAACATGAATCTTATGTCAAAAAAGGGGAAATTAACAAGTCTTCAATAGCGTATCATAGCTGGACTTTTAACCATAATTTTGATTTTGGGTCTGCAAAAATCATCCAAAAGGCTTCTTCCATAGGCGAATTGGATTTTCTTGAGGCTTTTCACATTCACAAAGATTTAGAAAGTTTAGTTAATGATTTGAAGTCCAATCCAGTCCTTCCTAATGCCTTTAAAATTCTACTGTCTTAATTCAATTATTTTTGCCGATAGATGGCGTTACCTCCTCGCACTTGGTACTACCAGAGGGTATAAAAATCCGTTCAGTGGTTGCTTTCCATTATTTGAAGTTCAGATTTTGAGCGTAATGTGCATTTGCCCCTCGCTCCCTATTTTAACTTCGCTAATATTTCTTTATGCTTGATCAGACAGCCTGGCTCAGTAAAAGTAGGCGGCCAGTGCAACTCTGATTAAAAATCTAGTTATAACGACGTGCAGTGCTGATAAGCACCACGTGTTTCTGTGATTCCTATTTTCTTCTTTCTATGTATTTCTTTCTCCTGATGAGGAGGGACCTTTAGCTGCCCTCGAAATCGATTGAGTGTTTCATTATACCTACGCTAAATATAAGGTTGTTTTTCACGGTTTTAATGCAAATTTATTTTCGTATATCACGTTTAACCTGTTAGTTTTATTTCTACATACTTATTATCTGTGAATTTTTACTACCATTGTCTGCTAACTTGAAATTACATACACTAAAAACCACGTTTACAAAATATCACGCTTACTGCCGATGAGCCGCGAGTTTGGCGAGTAAAAATGCAACGGTGCCAACGAGTTCTTTCCCGAAGCGCCAACGGGTTCTCTGCGGATGAAAACCCATCTAATACAATAGGTGCAAGTAGAGGGGCTGCTCAATGCTTCTGGTTACAGAAATGCATCTATCTAATACAATAGGTCACAACTGTTATATCAACTTGAAATATATATTATAATGTACTATAAATAACTTAAAAAATATCTAATGCAATTTTTAAATTAAGAAAAATGTGAAATACACTACTAATCTCTAGTCTAATACAAACTTCACTCTAACGTAATTATTTCAACAACTTTGTCAATTTGGCAACAAAATAAAATGATATTATGCCAAGTTGACATTTTAACTCAGTATCACAAGTCTTGTTGGCGATAACTATATAAACACCTTTGCCAGTTTGGCAATACATAGAATTATACCCATGTAATAATATTGATGTTTATTTTCGTAATAAGTTGAAATTAGGAGCCAGCTTGAAACTAACAGATTCCACAATGGTGGAAGCACTTACGGAAGGACTTCCTGAGTCTCAAAGCATGCTGTTAACAGTGCAAAACATAGACACACCGAAAGACTGGATTACTCTTGCTAGGAAACTGTTTCCAGTTCAGATGCCGTTGGATGGTCTAGGAAATAATAATTATCAATTTCTTTCTCCAAGGCAAACTATTCCGAGGTGTTATTATCCCAGACCAGTGCAAGCCACTCCTTATCAAAGTTTCTTTAGTGTGAGACCTTTTAATTATCAACAAGTGCAATACCAACCTCTACAGTATGCGTATCGGCCAATTCAATATCCACAATTACCTGCTATTAATTATAACACGGTTCCTAAAAGAGAAGTTAAAACATGATATTACTTTAAAGTGTATGTCCAAATTGGACAGGAAGAAATTCCCAGTATTATTGATACGGGATCGCAAATTAACGTTTTACCGTTAAAAATTTTTAACAAAATTGGTGATAAATTTAGAGAAATTTCAGTGAAATGCCATGATAAAATATTTTCAATATCTAGTCAAGTTCATATAGAGAAAATAATCAAAGTAAAGTGTAAAGTAGGTAAAATAATAATTATGAAGTGTATCAGCTTGGAAAACAGGTAAGTAAAAATGTTAAAGTAGACAAGTTTTTCCAAAATAATTATGTATGTAAAAATGATATCAGTGCTGAACAATCTAGTAAATATTTTGATAATAGCGAAAATTTTGTATATAAAAATGATCTTAGTACTAAAAATTGTGGTAATTATTTTGAAAATAGTAAAAATTCTGATAGTAAATTACAGAAATTGTTGAATGATTATAACCATATATTAGCAAAAAGTAAATATGATGTTGGTTGTATAAGGGTTGAACCTCCCAGAGTTATATTAACTTCTGAATTACCAATAGCCTATAGACCATATAGAGCATCTCCTAAAGATAATAGTGAAATTAAAAAACAAATAGATGATTTGTTAAAAGCTGGAATTATTAAACCTTCTTATAGTCTTATGCTGCTCCTGTAACTTTAGCTTATAAGCGAGATGAGCAGTCCAGAAGCAGATTGTGTATTGATTTCAGGAAGCTTAACCAAATTACTAAAACTGATTCTGAACCTATTCCTAGAATTGATGCTGTATTAGACCAATTAACAAATGCAAAAATCTTTTCTACATTGGATTTGGCATCAGGCTATTGGCATATAAAATTAAATGAAAAGGATACTGAAAAATTGGCATTCACTACAAATTTTGGACTGTATGAGTTTACTAGATTTACTAGATTACCTTTTGGTTGGAAAAATTCCCCAGCTATTTTTCAACGAGCTCTTAGACAAATTTTAAACAAATATCAGATTCAATTTGCTTTAAATTATTTTGATGATATTATAGTATTCTCTCCAAATTTTGATGAACATTTAAATCATCTTAAAATAATATTTGATATATGTGAGAAAGAGAATAAAAAATAAACAATTTAAATGTAATTTTGCTAAAGAAAAAATAAATTTTCTAGGATATGAAATTCAAGCAAGTAAATACCAGCCCAGTAATGCAAATATAGAGGTTATTAAGAAATTGCAACCCCTTAAAAATATCAAAGAATTACAAAGATTTTTAGGAAGTATTAATGTTTATCATAAATTTATTCAAAATTATGCTAAAATTAGAGCCCCATTAACTAATTTACTTAAGAAAGATACTCCTTATAATTGGACTGATGAATGTCAAAAAGCTTTTCAAAAATTAAAAGATGCATTGATTTCTAGACCTATTTTAACTTTGTTTAATCCTAAATATCCCTGTCATGTATTTGTTGATGCGTCCAAAGAAGCTGTTGGTGCTGTTTTAAAACAAGAACATCCTGATGGTAGTTTACATCCAATTGCTTTTCATTCTAGAAAATTAAGACCTTATGAACAAAATTATGCCGTTACTGAGCTGGAATGTTTATCTATTATTGATGCAATTGATAAATTTTATCATTATTTACATGGTAACCATTTTACTGAACATACTGATCATGCTGCTTTAGTCTGGCTTAAAAATATAAAACACCCTACAGGTTACTAATTCAGAAGTCAAACAACAAAAATCAGCGTTATATTTACAAAGTTTTCACAGGTTTTGCGGTTTTGCAGCTGAAGATGGTGGTTCGGTAAAACCATCGAAACTAGTCCTGTGAAAACTTTGTAAATATAACGCTGATTTTTGTTGTTTGACTTCTGAATTAGTATTTATTTGGCGTGTTTCAACTCTTTTTTCAACTCTGTTTGAAACAAACACATTTTGTTTTCCAAAATAAATATTACAAGCAAACTGAGGGATTAGCCATGGGAAGCCCCCTCAGTCCCATCCTGGCTGATATCTACATGCGTTATTATGAATCAAAATTGTTTGAAACTTTAAACTTCCCGGCATGGTTCCGCTACATAGACGATACTTTTATCCTGTTTGAAGGTAATAAAGATGATTTAAATAGAGTTCTTTCAACAATGAATTCTATTGATCCTGCTATTCAGTTCGCTTTTGAACTTGAGACTTGCAATTCTCTTCCGTTTCTCGACATTCTGGTCACACGTAACACATCCAACTTCAGTACTACAGTTTACCGTAAACCTTCATCGGTTTGCCTTCCACCACACTTTAAATCATGTCATCCGACTAAACAAAAGTTAGCTTCATTTTATTCCTATGTTTTCCGTGCTCTTCAAGTTTGCTCCTCCAAACTAGCCCTTGATGAAGAACTAAATTATTTAAAAGCAATAGCTATTGACAGGGGCTTTTCACCCAACATTATTAATCAAGCAGTTAAAAAATTCTCATCTCAACACACTAAAAGCCACACTCTTATTTTAGGAGATTATAAAAATTCTGTTGTCATTCCCTTCTTTCCATCAATTAGCTATAAAGTTGCACATATTTTGCAGAAATTTAACTTTCGGGATGTTTACTCTCCCATCAATAAAATTCCAACTTCTATACTCAAGGACCCCATTCCGGATATGAATTCCTGGGGTATTTATAGGATTCCTTGCCAGTGCGGTTTAATTTACATTGGCCAAACTAAGAGAGCCTTAAAATTTCGCGTCAAAGAACATGAGGGATATGTTACAAAAAAGGAAACACAGAAGTCTTCTGTTGCTCAACATTGTTGGTCCGAAAATCACACTTTCAATTTTTCTGCTGCCAAAATTATTCAAAAAACATCTTCCATTGGAGAACTGGATTTTCTAGAGGCATTTCACATTCAAAAAATCTTTCTGTTCTAGTTAACGATCCTAATTCCAATCCAAATTTGCCTTCGGCTTTTAGAGAAATTATGTTTTAGTTCTGGTTTCGCCAACAGATGGCGCCACTTGCTTATTCTTGTCCAGGCTTTCTTATCTTACCTAAAGATTATTTCCTATCTTGTTCATTTGCGGTTTTGCAGCTGAAGATGATGGTTCGGTAAAACCATCGAAACTAGTCCTGTGAAAATTTTGTGAATTAACGCTGATTTTTGTTGTTTGACTTCTGAATCAGTATTTATTCGGCGTGTTATTGTGTCTTAATTAAAAGAAATTTGGTTTAATGCAAAATTTACCATCAGTTAGTGAACCTTTTGAAATATTATCTATTGATACTGTAGGTGGTTAAATTATTACAATTCTACTAAAAAGTATATTCACATAATTATTGATCATGCAACTAGACTTATCTGGACTTTTGCATCTAAAAGTGTAACTACAGATACTTATATAAATTGCTTAAAAGAAATTTTCCAAATTCAGGTCCCTAAAAAGATTTTAAGTGATAGGAATGCTGCTTTTACATCTTCAAAATTTAAGCACTTTTTAAGGAATCATAATGTAAAACAATTGCTAACTACTGCAAATAGACCCCAGACTAATGGTAAAATTGAACACGTTAATCAAACTATTATAACTAGATTAAAATGTAAACTAAATTCTTATCAAGATAATATAGCATGGACAAAATTACTACCCCAAGTAACTGAAGAGTATAACAATACCCCTCATTCTGTAACAAAATTCCCTCCATCATATTTAATGTATGGAAAATTGCCTTATGATTCCTTAATTCAAAATCAAGAATTGTATCCGTCAATAGAAGAAGCTAGAAAAATAGCTCAAAAGAGATCTGATGATTATCATAATGTAAATAAAGAAAGATATGATACTCATTTTAAACCTAGTAATTTTAAAATTGGTGATTTAGTAATGTATGAAGAATTTCAATACCCTAATACACGTAAATTATCTCCTCCATTCTCAGGACCTTATAAAATTTTAAAACAAGAAGTTACTTATGAAATAGATAAACCTAATCCTTTAACTAAAAAGAAATCAGAAATTGTTCATTCAACTAGATTAAGACCTTTTAATCCAGCAAGTGAGTTTAAGTTAACTGTCAGAAATAGTAGAATTCCTATCTCTGTTCAAAATTAAAATTAATTTTTTCAAAATTCTCTATTAAAAATCTTCCTGATTATGACTTTTAATACCTGATTTAGACTTAAACCCTAATTATGACAAGTTATTTTTCCGACTATGACAAATTATTCTCCCAATCTTGACCTTTTATATTTTTCACATCATTTGAATTATTTCATAGTAAAAATTTTCTTCTTATTGTAGGATAATATTTGTTTCTAATTTACAAAATTGTAAAAAAGACTTTAACTTGATTATACAAGTTATCTGTCTTATAATTTTGATTTTATATGATCTTTTATTTTTCTAAAACCACTTTGAGGTAATGTACAATGCCGAAAACCAGTTACCTTGTATTAGGCAACGGAGGTTTTTCAATATTTGTACCTAGCACCCCCCAACCATCAGGAAGTAATCACGCTGATCTGTTGGCGAGGACATGCCATAGTTTTAAAGTGAAAGTGTTCATGTTCTAGTGTATAATTGTATTATTTATATTGAATTGTTTTTTGAATAATTATAATATTTTGTATTGAAGTGTAAAATATGTCAATCTTTAATTGCCTACGATGAGAGGAAAAAATGCACATAATATATTATTCATAAATTATATAATCTATTTCTTTTCTAAGTTTTATCTGAAGGAAGAAAAATGTAAAATATTTTCTAATCAAAGCTTACTCTTATGAAAACATATTCAGCGAAAAAAATGCATCATATTTGTGAACTATCAACATGCATCATATTTGTAGACTATATGGCATTTAGAGATTTTACCAGATATTTTCATTCTATTTGAACTCTTTTAATGAAAAGGACTTTCAAAAAACAAAATGGACATTTTTAACAAAATTGAGGACTTTTGTAATTATAACTTATTTATTTATCAGTATTCCATATTTATCATGTTATAGTTTTAAAATTAGTCATATATTGTATATTTATTTATAACTCATAGTTTTAATGTTCCAAAATTTCATATGCTATAAAGTCAAAATTTTATATGAGAAAGTCATGAACTATGATAGGCCATAGTTAAAGCTTGTACGCTATGTTCTGGATGTTTTCATGTCTTTTCTCATCCTTTTGCTTCACTCCTGTACTAATGCTTTTCTCACCCCGGCCTCTCTTTTTGACGGGGGGGGGGGGGGGAGATGTAAGATAAAAAAAAAAAAAATACGATGGCTTTGCTCTTTGCGAACCAGCAACCTTTAATTAATTTTCTGCAATTCAGGATCTTCCCCTAAACCAGTACCTTCTAGAACATTCGCACCTATTACATAACCTCCTCATATAAATGCTGCGTCATAAGTTCTCCAAAAACAGATGCATTCTCGCCTTCGTCCTGCTAACGCTTCCACTATGCTCCTCTTTCTTTGTTAGAACGTTATGACGTATTAAAGTTTAAAGTCAGTCGTATCTAATAGTTCAATTACTGAATAAGTTATTTGATTAACTTCATCTGGAAAAAATCATCTGCTATAAATTAAAATAAAGATATGCTTGCTGTTAAAAGTGAAAAGTCCTGAGTCGTCATTTTTCTCCGTACTTCAATCATCCCAGCTTTGTCAACCATCTGCCAGAACGTGTAATGGAATAGCCTCACCATTTGCCCGCGATGTGATGGAATAACTGAAAACATTACATACATATGTGAAAATTTACATGCTTTATACTTAATGGTCATTTCATTAAATAGTATGCACCTACTGTAAAAATATAAATATTGAATAAATGTTCTTTTTTTGGGGGGAGTGTAAATTTTTTTAAAAGTATTATTTATAAACAAAGCTTTACCTATGAGTCAAAAAGATAGCCAAACAGAAATAGTATGCATCTGCTGTACAAATATAAATAAATGTTTTTTCAGAGGGGGTAAACAGTTTTTAATTATTACTTATAAACAACCTATGAGTTAAAAAGATAGCCAAATAGATGTTTCCTGCCAATTGAAAAAGTCATGAATGGCTTGGCAAATTTTCATGGGGGTGAATTAGAAAGCACATTTTTCACAACACATTTTTGTTTAATTGGATTTATAAGACATTCATTGTGTTTGCAAGGATTTATTTTATGTATAACTGTAGTTCTTATAATTCTGAATCAAGTGATATTTGAACTGTACACATAATATGGTTAGAAGTGGAAGTTATGGCCAGAAACCCTCTTTCTAGATTTGGTGGCATCTAGTGAGTTTTCAACAACTTGATGGCATTTCAGAAATTTCCAGAAATCTTTCTTTGAATTCTTTTAAATATGTGCACCAGTTTCAATATCTGTAAAACAGTATTTATGATTTATTACTGCTTCTAAATCTGTCATGCAGTACAAATTTCTAAGAATATTAATGTATGATATTTTGCAACATAGTAATTTTTCACATCTTTGTTAACGCAATTCTTTATCTCAAGGATACAATATATATCAAAACTGTGAGAAAAGACAGTCATGATAACTCCAATCATTTCCAGTTGCTTCCTGCCTATGCAAAATGAAAACCACAATACCACTGAACTCTTTCTATGAAATATTTTCATTCTGTGATTTTTAGAATTTATACGTACAGACAAAATTCCTTTCTTAAAAAAGATTTACTGCTCCTTCTACTTCAAAAGGTCAATTGTAAACTTTTACACTTAAAAATTCATAATTATACACAAAAATAATTACTTGAAATATATAATAAATGCAAGCCATTTCTAATTATCTGCCTCCCCAAAAAGTCACTAACTCTTTGACTTGATTATTATAATATAATAAGTGAGCAGCTGTTGTAAAGGAAATACAGTTTTTCTTTAAACCATGTTTTGATCTGATATATTAATTACAGTTTTCGACACTACATTTTTACAAAATTTGATCATTTAGGAAGTAGAGCATTAATTCTGAAGAACTACAATGCTTTCTTTCTCATCCACCAACTCTACAGTTTCTTATCATCCATTATGAGTGCCCCCCCCCAAAAAAAGAAGAAAACAACACTAGAAAGTTCAAAATAGCTGTTAATTAGTTGTAAAGTTAATCATTTAAAACCTTGTGTACTAGAATACATGCATGGATTGATTATTGCCATGTATATGCTCAAACCTCATGTCAGGATATTTTCAGATATGCATGAAACCAGAGGAGCGGATATGCCAAAAGCCTCATTTATTACCAAATCAGGTGTAAGAAAAATAATCTCCCACCAACAGACGTTAAAGCATGGCATTTTGTACTTGATTACAGAAACTTAAATAACATAGCTAAATATCCCATCTATACATTACCAATAATTTAAGAAATTATATGAAAAATCAAATCCACAAAATACTTGATGACATTAGATCTCATCTCTTCTCTATATATTTTCAAATACATGCGAAACCAGAGGATGTGAAAAAAACAACATTTAACATGAAATCAATAGTTTATGCCTTCCTTAATATCCTGCTCAGCCTATGTGGATCCCTAGCAATATTTTGTGAGCCGGGGATATAATTTTAAGACATGTCCTTGGAAAACCCTCATTATTATCTATTTAGATGATATAAGAGTCATAAATGATGAAAATGTTCGGGATTTAAATGTTCCGACTTTTAAACAAGCAGGTTTAAATAATGTAAATTTGTAGCCAAAGAACTCTACCCGGGCTATGAAATATCTGAAAGGAGAGTAAAAACAGAGGATTCTGACTCTACAGCTAAAAAAATTATCCATTATCCAACACAGGGGGAGGGAAATTGGTTTATGTTCCTGTTATAGAATTTTCATTTAAGATTTTGCTGACATAGCAGAGCTCTTATTAAATTTAAAGGGGGAAAAGGCTAGATTTACTACAGTCAACCCTTAAAGTTACATGAAATTTATGCTTAGGAAATTAGGTAGAGAATTTTTGAATAGGGTGTTGTAGATGTCTATTGTGTCTAAGCTATTAACCATGTAGGAATTCAGTTAGTAGGTAATCTCTGACAAATTTTACACCTTTACACACTTGTTCACCTATTACAAATTCTGGATGATGGTGTGAGAAAACAAGTTTAGAAAAGAAAAGAAAAAAAAGCACAAATTGTGAAAGCTAAACTATAGGGCTGTCAGTTAAGTCCTGACACTTTTTTTAATGAAAAACAAAGTTTTGCCATTTTGCCAATGCATTTCATGCGTTTTTTTTTTTTTTTTTTCTTTTTTTTTTTTTTTAAATATATAAAAAATAAATGCACTGTTTTATGTGCTCTATAAAACAATGTATTTATTTATTTTTTTACCGATACACTTTTTGTTCTTTCCAGATCATTAAAATGGATTATCAAGTCGACAAAAAAAACCAGCACCTTCGGCTTTTAATGTTTCATTGAGGTGCCAAAGCCACAGAAGCTGCTCAAGATTTGTGAATGTATGGCAAAGAAGTGATGCCCCTTAGGCCCACATTACACACGCATTTGGTTCACACGAACAACTTGTTTTGCACAATTTTTCTGCCTGGTTTATTATTGCAAGAAAGACACACAATTTTTTACTTCTTTTTGAAAAAATTGCAAGTTGTTCATTTTCAACCAATCGGCTTATTTGTAATGAAGAACCAGTTTCCCATGTGTTAACCTCAAAGCTATCTGTGGTGATTGGCTGTTATGACAAAGCAGAAAAATCGTTCCAGTTTTTCTTCTGAAACAAGCGGATGTGTGATAGTAGCCTTAGAATGGCTCAAAATTGGTTTAGTCTCAAAACTAGCAGTCTCGACCCCAAAGATAAGCACAATATCAGACGATCTGTTCAGTTCGATGAGGAGCAACTAAATCAGCTCATTCACGAAGATTCACAACACATGACAATATATCTCAATTTATTACTTTTTCATCAGACAAAGTACTACTTTTTGACACATTATACAACCACATCTACCCTGCTGTTTCTCAACAACAGTATAAAAATTGGTACTTTTCCGTTTTACTGGCGCAAACGATAAAGTCGCCAATAATGGTACAACTGATACCAACGGAATATCTTCGCTGGTAACATTTTACGCTTCATTTTCAAAATCAATCGCAGCCATTTCTTATCAGATTGATTGTTTCTTTCAATACTCGCATACAATTACATAGAATTTTTTACAAGATATTAAATTTTATGCCCTCAGACCATTCGCAGTAATTAAGTCAATTAGGATGCAACACACCTCTCACCCAAAGGCGAAAATATAGAAAAGGCAAAATTAAGGGTTCATCAATTCTAATGAGAATGCACTAGCGAAGTAATACAGTGCGGTTTTACGTAATTTCTGAGTAAGCTACTCGTACGAATTGAAATAATTCTTGCATTTAAACTTGTATTTCAAATTAAGATTTAACTTGAAATTTATGTAGATAATTACTGAGAGAATTAGATTTTTGTAGTGTAGTTTACGTGAGATGAGATCACTTGGGGTCACGTGATACAAACCGGCGAATAAGGATGTTGAACAATGAAAGTATAGTAAATTCTTAAATTAATGTCTTTTTATAAATTTACTGCCTTTATTTATTGGCTTTTTACAAAATTTTGAAAGCACTTCCGCAAAGGATCCGTTAAATGTAAACATCGCCAAAAATGGCGATAAACGTTCAAAGCTGGTAACCCGGCGAATTGGCAACCTGGTTTGCTTTTAGAAAGAGAATATTTGCCGTATTTTCAGGGTTTTGTTTTGCCGCTGGCTAGTGGTGCGTCAGTACCGGATTAGGTGGTGAAAATCGCTGGAGGTGGGGGGGGGTGAATATAATACGGCTTTTTAGAATAGTATGGCTGTGTTCTTACGTAATTTTTAAAAGGCTTTAAACACACAGAACCACAGGGCTCCTAAAATATTATGATTAAAGCGGGTTAAGTTTAAGTTTTTTTTTAATTACTGTAATTTTTACTAAAATAATAAGAATTAAATTAGTTTTCATGCTTAAAAATTTGATATATTTTTAATGCATTTTTAAAAACTACTTTTCAGAGGATGCTAGGTGTTTATATACAATAGATGATTAGAATGAAAAAAAAAATTATTGGTTCTTTGAGATGACAAAATACTTTTATGTATTCTCAGGGTCATCAAAGTTAGTAAACCACTGTTTTGAGTAATTAATCAAAGTTTGAATGAATCTTGAAAGATAACAAGATGTATAATGTTTATTCTAGTTTTATTTATAATGCTAATTTAAAGGCTTTGAATATTATTGAAGATACTTGGCATTGTCAAATTTATTACGAAAAAGACAGTTGTTTCAAAATAAAATATTTTAAGCTATCAGCAAGTAAATTCAAAAAACAACTTTGAAAAATTGCTCGTGTAAAATGAATGTTTTAAACGTATTTAGTAATGAATCCATTTACCTATTAAATGTACAGTAGCACTAATTATTAAACATAGTTTTGAGAATATTGACAAGCAAAGCATGTAATGAAAAAGACACATTTTACTAAAAATATTAGTATTCTGTATGAATGACAGAGAATATATGTAATGAATACCATGGCCAAATACCTATATAAAGAAAAAGAAACAAACAAAAAAAAAAAAAAAAAAAAAAAGTAGTATTCTCTACCTCGACACTTGCAAAAGTAATCCTGCTATGCAACACATAGTTAATTTCTGATTACATGATATTGCAAGCATTTTCTTCAGATTTTTCCTACAACAGATATTGAATACTGGTAGTTTGATCTGGTTTCATCATGGTTAAAGGGCAGGCTGCATGGTTGATTTTTCTAGTTTTCCTCATATGTAATACAAATACAAGCCAGTTTCCCTTAGAAAGTTGTTCAAAACGGCATTTTTCTTCAGGTCCATAGCCGGTATTCATTGCCATATTCGAATAACCTAAACTTTCCTTCAGATTCTACATTGACATGATGTATCTGTTGTAAGCAGGACAATGATCATTCCGCCTCTATCAGTGTAGCAGGAGTGTATTTAAAAAATGTCAGAATCATGGGATTCATAACAAAATCGACCATGTTCTAATCTTGAAAACTTTATAAATTTTCCCGATTTTCTTACGTCATGGGTTTCACTAACAAGATATTCATACTTTTGTTCAAGTTCATAAGCAGTTGAGCAATACAATTCTGAATACTGGTAGTTTGACCCAAGTTTGAATCTTCAGTATTCAGTATCTTGAGCCATCACACTGCCATGCCCCCTAAAGTTATTACTGCTTGGCATAATAACAATCTCACTTGACCATGTTACCCACTTTGTCAAAATTAATATGTCAGCTGCAGTCTCTCCAAAGACTCTCACTATAAAAGATATTTAAAAAGATCTTTCTTAGAATATAAATAGGCAACAATTCATGAACTTTTCACGCAAAGCATTTACAACTCATTTCAGATACAACATTTTGAGAAGTGTTTCATCTGCCTTTTTCAGTATGGCTGCATCATTCAGAAGAAAATGATGTTGTCATGTTTAATTTCTTTAGGCCTGATGCAGAATAAAATACTGGAACTGTCGGTTTTTAATAAGTCTAAAATACTGGAACTGCTGATTTTTTCTACATCTGTTATAAGAAGAAATTATTTCAATGATATCCTAGAACTGCAATTATCCTAGGGTACATATTAATTTGTGAACAGCGTAAGTTATTTCATAAATGGAAATGAGAATATTGCTTTTTCCATTCTCACTTTGGATATTCTAAATTGCACTAATGTACACAGCATTGAATTATGTCCTTTCTAAGGTAAATATGCGGAACATCCAAACATCTTTTCAGAAACGGACTTTCTTACAAGATTTAAATGATGAAGATATATTATTTAGTGATCATCAGTCTGAATTCGAAAAACAGTGCGACTCTTCAGAAGACATTCCTTGTGATCAAAGTGACTATTTTAGAGAAAAAGATAAAACAACAAAATGGAAGAAAGAACCCTTTCGAATTCAAAGATGCATGGCGTCCCATAATATCACAAAAAAATTGCCTGGCAATACACATATATCTAAAGATGTGGCTTCACCCATCGATGCATGGAAGCTAATATTTGATGACACAATGATTGAAATGATTGTGAAATGCTTTAATATTTATGTAAAAAATAGTTCGGGAAATTTTAAAGAGATGCAAAACCTATGGAGAAAGAAGTATTTCTTGCTTTTTTAGGACTTACTTATGTAAATTCCATTCCCATTATCTATCCTCCCATGTAAATGTTAGAGAATTATGGCTGACTGATGGAATAGGATTGAATATTTTTCGTAAAACAATGAACTCTAAGCGTTTTCTTTTCATTCATGCCTTATGTTTTGATGATGTCGGAACACGGGATGGCAGAAGAAAGAGTCATAAATTAGCTCCAATAAGAGATTTGTTTGAAAATTTTGTCAAGAACTGGCAGAAATTATATCATGTAGGGAAATACATGACTTTGGACGAAAAGCTAGAACCTTTTCAGGAACGATGCTCCTTTATATATGCCTAAGAAACCTGTAAGATATGGTATAAAGATATTTACTGTGGCTGATTTTAGAACCTTCTATACTTTCAACATGGAAATTTACTCAGGTCAGTAGCCAGATGGGCCATACAAGAAAGTCAACAGTTCTTGTGAAAAAGCAAAGCGCATCCGAACTCCATTATACAATTCAGGAAGAAACGTTACCACAACAATTCAGGAAGAAACGCTACCACAGACAGTTGGTATACCAGTTTATAAATTGACCAATTTCTTACAGGAAAATAAAATTTCTATCGTTGGAACAATATGCAGGGATGAGAAGATTATCCCACCTGAATTTGTGTCGAATAAAAATAGAGAACAGCATTCAACCCTCTTCGGGTTTCAAAAGGATATAACGCTACTTTCTTATATCAGGGTTCGTACACATTTCCTTACATGAAAATTAAGGACTTTTAAGGACCATCAAAGAGAAAATTAAGGACCTATCAGCAAACAAAAAAACGAATAGAATAAAGCAATTATCCATACAACCGACTTCATGCTTGTAATTTCACTTTAAGAAACTAACAGAGGTGTGTATTATGCACTATTATTAAATTCACTTTAATACTTACCATAAAACAATTTTGAAAATTAAACTAACTCCCTACAAGTTATGAAGTAGATAACATTAAATTAGGAACATAATTTCTTTAAAAACATGTATAAGTGTATTTTACACTAATAACAGTCACTATTTTAGAGATTTACATGATTATTATTTAACTTATTTGATATTTATTTAAACACAGTCAACTACTATTATAATCACAATGTAAGAATATTTTGCAGATTAAAATAACTGATTTGTAAACATACAATTTATTTCCTTGGTTTTTTGAAAGATACTAGAATAATAAACAGTACAATAAAAGATACAAAACATTTGTGCTTTTTTTAAATCCAAAATCTTTTCAGCTATTTTAACATCTAATTTATTTATGTCTATTTCCTTTTCTTTAACTATTCTTCTAAGTTCATTTGCTTTGATAAACAAATCAATGTTCATGCTGGTCTCAGCTTCATCTGCTAAAACATCTACTTCTTCAATAATATCTTTAATGTCCCTTCGAAGAAATTTTTTCTTCTGCTTCATATAATCAATTTCTTCCTCAATGATATTTCTTTTCCTCTTTGAATTTTCAGATTTAGTTAAAGATTTTTGTTCTTCTAAATACTGCATATATTTAGACCATGCAGAAGCTGCTGCTGATCTCATTTCTTTATTAATAACCGATATTAAGAACACCTCCAGAAAATTTTATGTAATCAAATACTGTGCGTTGAAAAATGTATGATGAGTCACTTAAATTTTCAATTTCAATTGCTTTATTTACAGATAAGCCCCTTTCCACAGAGGCCTGTCCATGTGACAAGATAAAAATCATTTTCACTATTTTCCATACTTTTGAATAGTGAAAATCATGAAAATAAGAAGTGAGAAATGTGTCAAGAGAAAGATTTTGAGGATCAAAAGTAGAAAATTTATGTAAATTTGTCTTAACTACTTTGTCTAGAAACTCTCCAAACTGCAGCAGAATTTCATCCCAATCATCTTGTAAAACACGTTTATTCTGCATTAATACCGTTAGAACTATTTTCATTTTGTTCTGGGCTTTTTCTGGACTTTTAACCATCAATCGCGGGTCTATACAAGATGCATTTCAAATAAGAGAATAATTTATTGGACATTTAGACATTAAGTGTTGTACTATTGTTAAGACACATTGTTGACTTCTTGTTTCAATGCAAAACTTTCAGCTTGTCCTTCTTGCGGCATTTATCATTCATTAACTGCTGAGCAATGAATCCCAAAAAAACTTTACTTTTATCATTATAATAATTTGGATCATTAAAATTAAATTTATATAGATTTTTTGCTTTAGTTATTTTGAATATTCTAGTTTCAAAATTTCAAAGTGCTGAAGGCAATCATTTACAAGTTTTAAAATATCTTCAGCAAAAAAGGGAATAAGTGGTTTATCACTTTGATAATATTCAAGGAAAGGCAATAATGTTTTCGACAGAAAGAGAAAAAAATTTAATTTTATAAGAAATGTTTTATCTTTAGTTGCCTCCAAAATATTTGAGAAGGATTTCGATGAATTTTTTTTAAACTTCCCCATTTCAATTTCTTTAATGTACAGTAGCAAGTCATCCCATATTTCAATGGCTCTTTCGACTGCTGGGACATTTTGCAACCATCGGTAAAAGCAGAACTTCACAGGTAGCTTTTTTAAGCCAGATATTGTTAAAAAATCTTCACGCCTTAAAGGAGAATCTTTAAAAATCCAATATAAGGAGGATAAGAATGATGGAATGTCCCAGCCAGTGGATCCTATGCTTGAAAGCATTGTTAAGAATGTGTAAACCACATGTCCCTAATGTCAAGCATTGAATGTTACATTCCTTTGTCAAGTCCTGTTGCAATAAATCATAAAATTTCCAGTTTACTACAGGACCATCCATCGATATTTGTAAGAGTTTTGACAAGTCTAGTTTTTTAACACATTCATAAAATTTGGATAAAATAATTTCACTTGTTGCATGCCCTATAAATGCAGAAGTAAGGTACTGAGTTTTGACCTTATTTTCGTGATGAAAGTACCTCACATAAATATCTAGTTGCTTTTTTTGATTTGTCAGATTAAGAGTCTCATCAAATAGTAATGTAAAAAACTCAGCATTTTTACAATGCTTTAGTAACAAAGTTTTAAAATAAGTTCCAAGACCAAAATAACAGATATAAGCACATTTCTTTTCACCACATGAAAACCATTTTGCAATGGAACTATCCGGGAACATTTTAGTGAATAACAGCCCAATATCATTGCACGATTTAAAAGAATAGTGGCTTTTGATGCACTTAAAAGCCCACAATATTTCTGCATCTGTAACTTCAGATTTGAAAAGAAAAGAATTGATTTTATTATTTTCTACACTTATTGATGTTGAATTAGCAGTTACGTCTTTACCTGAAGTAGATGGTTCTTCTAACTTGACAAAATTCATGATACTGTTAGAAAAAACTCTGCAGTTGAGAAGGGAAAGATGTTTTGCAGCTAAAAGGGGCATTACATGCAAGGCATTAGTAAAATTAAGTATCGCATATATATGTACCGTAATTTCCGGAAGAAAGGCCGCATCAGCGTAAACGGCGCACTCGAGAAAAATGGCTGGAAAAAAATTAAAATTACACAGAAACGCCGCAATAGATTAAATTGTGCGTGACATCGTCGTGGGCCGTATAGATGCAAAAACTCAACCTAAGTCCTGATATATGACATACCAGTTAAGAAAAATGCATGAAATGAAACCATAACTCAAAAATAAATTAAAGGTAAGAAATGTATAGCTTCTGTGCCGTTTAGAGACGTTTTCAAAAATTTTCCTCTCCCTAATTAAAAACTATCCAACAAGTACTTGTACCCTAACTGATGAGATCTGTATTTGGCAGAATGCCAAGAAAAATCCATTCATGCTGAAGGGGAAATACGACAGAGTTCGTTATTGCGAGGCAGGTGGAGTCGTGTCCGCCTTTGAAAAAAATTGCAGAAAAGGCAGGGGTGGAAAGAGGATGGGTCCTGGAAGATTCATCGAATGGCAGAGGAGAGAGACTATTCAAACTGATGAGAATGTTGATTTGAAAGGGGGGAAGAATGTTATTGTTCTGAGATCTCGTTTAGGGTGAATAAGGCATGTAGGTCCGTTCAAGGGAAAGAACGTAAACAAAATAACGTTCGCAAAAAGCAACTGAGTGGTCTTTTGTGTGGGAACAGCACCAATCTATGCACAATGACAAGGCCATCCAAACTATGTACAATGACCATCATAGGAAATATTTTATTTTTAGTGCATCTAAACGCCGCATGGGTAGAAACGCCGCACCCGCTGAAAATTTAAGTTTTAAACACGTAAACGCCGCAGCGTTTCTTCCGGAAATTACGGTATATAATGTATAGTATATATATATATATACTATATATATAGTACATATATATATATATACAGTACAAATTCCGAGATCCGGACATCCAGTATCTGGAATGATCTAAAATCCGTACCTCAAAGCAAACACCAACCAATTTTTTAGGGCTTTTTTGGAAGGAAGGGGTATGCTTTACGCATGCGCGTTAGATTTTTTTCCTCATCATAAAAAAACATGCCGGAAATCCCGATTCTTAATCTCAGTTTGGCGCTAAATAAAATATCTCATTATTGAAGAAATAATTATTTTAGCATAAATTTGTGCGATTAGTAACTTGACTCCATAGCTGCGTATCTGCTTGGCATAATCTCATACCGAAACATTTGTTAATTTTACAGCAACTAATTTTTTATATCTTTGATGCAGAAATCGCGAATCATTATTTATCGTATTTTGCTTTCATCACCGCATGTTTATCAACGGATGACAACTTGAGTTATGACTCATGCAGCGACGCCAAATAACAGAGTATTATCCGATTACAGATTTAAGTTTAATGCGCTAAAATGTTGACAAGGGGAGATTTAACAGAAATTTCTTTCCTTATGCTAAAAATAGATTTTGTTAATGATACTCATAGGACAAACGATTATATTTAGTGCTATTTGAATTAAGAATAACTGATTTGTTATTCACATAAAGCCAGAAGCAGCGCCAGAGCTCGCATGGCCGCACCAGGTGCAAGAATTTAGGGAAGTTAAACAGAAGTTTTTCATTGCGATGACAATGCCCCAATCATCAATCAATTAACGGAGAGCGAAATCTGTAGTATGGTTCTAAATCCAGAAAATACAGCTACCGATAGTGAAGAAAGTAACAGAGAGGTTACTGAACGAGAAAAAATTTTGATTGACAAGTTACTCGGAATTCTCGACACAGCAATTACAGGACTTGAACAATGGAACTTAATAACTCAACAAGAAATTATATGTCTATAGTATTAGTCTAAAGTATCAGCAGAGAAAACAAATCAAACAACTCACATTGAAAGAAATGTTTAATAAAGTTAAACATATAAATATTAAGCTCTTTTCTTTTGTAAATTTTGATACCCATTAAATCATAAATGCTTCATTATTTCATAAATCACGATTATATATATATATATATATATATATTATACGGTATGTATATTTTCAGTTAAACTTCTACCCAATAACTTTAGTAATTCATGAAAGTTAATTTTGCGTCTAGTTAATTCAGGAAAATTAGTTTCAATTAGTTAGTTGTTTTCAACTAATAACTGTATCGCCATTAGCAAAAATAATTCATTACTATCAACAGCATAGGATTAAACCAAATACTTAATTGTCTATTGAAGCTTCAAAACGTATTTCCGAACTTCACGTTTTCTCGGCTAGCGTTACCGAATTTGCCCTAGGCGACCTAAAATCGAAATGGAGCCAACAGATTTCCCGCGAAATCGATAACAGACCCTCTGCAGGAATAAACTCATAATCCCGATATCCCATACATATAGTATGTGCAAAAGAGAATAAACTCCATAGAAGGTGATAAAAAATTAATTTATGGCTTAATTGAAACAAACACAGAAATTAAGCTAAGCAAAACCGTGTAAAAACAAATTGAAATGATAAAACGAAACAATTTTCATGTGAATTTTCAGCGCTGACTCTACCATTATAGAAATTTCAATTTGTTTCAGACAAAGACCACATTTAGCTTTATAAGGATTTTCATCCATCAATATCCAGTCTTTGTAGTCAGCTTGATGAAGCCACAGTTTATTGAAAATACACTTTCCAGGCATCTCGTTCCTATTGGCGTTGGAAGGGTTGTGGCCTTCCAGGTTGGAATTGCTCTAATTTGAGCAAATATTTTCAGAATCCCCCCTTTTTTTTTTCTCGAGCACCTTCATCATCACTTTCACCTCTCATAAAGAACTTCCGGCTTCACGCTTTTGTCACAATCTGCCTAAATTTATGGATAACACCTGTTTCGAAAGATTGGGTGAATAGCCAATCAGACACCGATACTTTCGTTCGGGTAGCTAATTGTTTTTTTTTATTGTTTGCAAAGCAAATCCACCAACAGATTGGTTCAGAGCCGTGCAATTTTAATTCCATATTCACGAGAAATCGCAATTCACACATAGAATGCCAATCATTAGAAATGACAAGAAATGTCAAATGAGCAAAATTAAGGACCGTTTATTCATTTTGGCCAAAATTAAGGACTTTTAAGGACCAAAAATCATTTTTTAAAAAATTAAGGACTTTTAAGGACCGTACGAACCCTGTTATATGGCTAAAAAGAACAAATGAGTCAACCTTTGTCAACTATGCACAATGATGACGATATTGATGAAAGCACGGGAGATTTGAAAAAAAATTAAATAATTACGTTTTATAACATGACAAAAGTTTATTGAGATTATGGCAAAGTACACTAGAGCTATCTGCCTAAAGGGAGGGATGCCTTCGTGGAGGACTTTCTAAGGGAAACTGCCTTGTATACACGTTACACATGGGGAAAACCATGAAAACGCCCATGCAGCCAGCCTGTTTGCAGGATTTGAACCTCGGACCGAACTAAAAGTGTTCAGCGATTTTACCGCTCAGCTGCTGGTGGACTCCATGAAAAAGGAGCAGTTGATATAGTCGACGAAATGGGTGGCACTTACTCTCTGGCCAGAGTATCAAACCGATGGCCTATGGGCATATTTTTTTGTTATTAAATATTGCCAGCATAAATTCAAAGATCTTGCTTTTATCTACTAAAACTCCATCAGAGAAGTTCAGGAATAGGAGGCACTTCTGATTTGGCCTTTGCACTTTTAGATCCTCATTTAAAATCACGACAGAAACAGAAAGAATACAACGAAGATTCTCTTGAAGATTCACAAACAAAGAAAAGAAAATTATGTTACATGTGCTCAAGAGAAAAAGACAGAAAATCAAAAACTAAATGTGTGAAGTGTAAAAAAAAAATACTATGTCAAAAACACTGTGAAATAGAAGCGTCATTCAAACTACAAAATATCTATAATTCTTCTTCAGCCTAATTGATTTGAAAATTAATTATATAACTCATTGTCCATGTAATAATTCTGCATAATTTGGATTATAATTGCATTCAAAAATAAAAAGCACAAATTTCTTATAGAAATCAATGATTCCTAGTCATATGAAGAAAACGTACGTACTTTTGATTTATGTGTCATTAATTTTAAAAGTAACCTTATTTGGTTGAACTTTGGATTATGGTAACTTGGCGATTTTTTGGCGAAAATTTGGTGACCAACTCTGCTACAGCAACCCTCTATTTTTTTTTTTCCGCCGCCATTTTGTCTTCACGAAGTAAAGACATGCTTCTTTTCTTTTTATTTACTCAACACTTTTTCCAACAATCTACTAGCCGAATTACACTTATGCTAGAAATTTTATCTAACAAACTGCTTAATCATGACAAATATTCACTGCAAAATTGGGAAAAAGTGCACAATAGCAAACTCCTTGCGCGTTTTTCAGAATAACACATACACATAAACCATGTACACGTCGACTTATTTTTACTTAAACAAACATCCCAGAATTGCACAAAAATGGCATTGCGCACACTCTTCACTATATCCATGTACACTGCTTTTTTCTCATAAATTAGAAAAATTTCACAAAAATGCATGACAATTTTCTGAATCCTTAAACCCGGTAAAAAGAACATATATGAAATTACCTTATCGCGAAAAAGTATATAACCTTTCCAAATATGAACATTTCCACGTATAAAATAAATAAAACATCTATAAACTTTTACCTCTAAATTGTCTATTATATTATAAACGTCACCAACGAATTCATACCGCAAATATTACAAATACTTAGTGTCAAATATTTAAATTATTTCCATGCACGTTTACTTCCACTCTAACGTATACCAAATTCCTACAAACATAAAATTCACAAAATAACTATCATTTAATTAAAATATCACTAAACCATATACACATCGACTTATTTTTACTTAAAAAAAATATCCCAGAATTGCACAAAAATGGCATTGTGCATACTCTTCACTATATCCATGTACACTGCTTTTTTCTCATAAATTAGAAAAATTTCACGAAAATGCATGAAAATACTCAACATATAGTACTCAAACATATTCCAAAATACTACAAACATATAACTCACAAAATCATGATCATTAAATTAAAATATAATTAAATTAAAAAACACTACTTAAAATATAAATAAGCACATACATTAAATTAATAAAAATCAGATTACAATCCTAATTACTTTAAACTAAATCATTGCTAATAACAATTTTCAAATAATACCATTTTAATTTATTTACTCCTTACATTTAGAACAATGCATAAAAATAATATCCTCAAATGATTAAAAATACTAACTTACCTAATCTTCTTCATTACATCGCTGCAGTACTACTGCTAATTTCTAAATCCTAAATCCAGTAGTCAACTGGATGTCTATTCACCAAGTAAATAAGAAATTAATAAAATTTCACCTATACTCAAACTACTTTCAGCAAACCACGTACCCTTCCTTACACTCCTTTTCACAAAATGTCCATTTTCACCATATTTCTTGCACCACCATTTAAACTTGTAATATCCTTCCTTTCACACAATCTCAACTTATTGTTATTATCAGATAAACGCATTAAAAATTTAGAATTCACTTTACATAGTGCCATGCAATCCGAAAATTAATCAACACTATTTCACACAACACACAATGAAGCTTTTCCAAATTAACCCCCTTTTCCGATTACAGAACTGTAATTCGTCCATTAATGTCACGTTTCACACAACACAGAATATAGCTAAATACGAAATTTCCAGATTTCCCCCCTTTTCTGATTAAACAACTGTAATTCGTCCATTAATGTCACATGACATATCTCATGATCTCTCATTTCCCTCACACAAAATAATGCGTAATCGGAACTGAGTGCTTCTCACATTATTACCAAAGTCCTAGGTAGTAACCTTTATCGCCTCCAAAATGTCGCCATACTACCAGTTACCATATTCTAAAGATCAGCCCCTTATTTTTAAGCAATTTTATATAATAAATGTTATAATTAATATAGAATGCATTATTTTACATTATTACATTTGTACGTCGTTTAATTGCGACGGGCGTTCTCGTGTTACATAATAATACGGCGCACGTCCTCTCGGGTTAACTATACACCGCTAAATGTCATGGTTAACCTATTTATTTTACTTCTATATGCTATATATCTTATAACTTGACTGTACACCGCTCAAATCTTCGCTTCCATTTGTGAAATATCTTGCAACGTAACTAACTATACCCCGCTAAAATCATAGCCGATTAGCCGTTGGTGAGCTTGGCGAATAAATACGCACTGGCGCCAACGGATCCTTTGCGGAAGAAAACCCAAAATTTTAAACCATATTAAAATGTTTATGCCTTCAAAATAAAAAATTCTTAAAACTAATATTTGTTAACATTTCTTATGCGTATATTGTATGTTGTCGCCAACAAAGTCTGCTTGGCGAGATTTGCGCCGGCGAAACGGAAAAGTACCTAAAAATCTAATGGAAGCACTTCCGCAGAGAACCCGGTAAATGTAAACATCGCCATCTTTGGTGATAATAGTTCAAACCTGGTAACCCATTGAATTTATTCTATTCACTTGTTCGAAGTCTGCAACCATTCCTCTTGCGTTTATTTTGTTGAATTATCAGTGTCGTTGTTCGCATTGGCAGGTTTTTATTATTTTTCTCTTATTTATTATTATTTTTTCTGAATTTTTTAACAACGAATAGATAGAAATATTTTCGTAGATAGATGCCGGTTCTCGGTTCGGGATGAATGCTAATTTGTAACGTGGCTGTTCACGTCGTGTTCTTAATTATTAACAGCTCTAAGAACCATGAGGTTTCCAACGTCTAACATAATTTGTTTTCGTAAACCGCAGAAACGTGCATGCACATTTTAAATAATTAAGTAATGCTTTTATTTTTATTATTGGTTATTGTCATATAAAATTATGAGAATAAATCAATTTTTATGGGGTAAAATTCTAACAATACATTGTTAATGCTTTTCTAACAATAACCTTTCAGAGGATGGCAGGTGTGACATAAACAGATGATTAAATTGAAATAAAAAAAATATTATTGATTATCTAAGATGACAATAGATTGATGCATCACCATGGTCATCAAAATTAGCAAACCACTGCTGGTGTAAGGAATATATTGTTTTCTGTGTTAACTGGAATTTAAGAAAAAATTTTTCGTGTATCACAATTAACCGGTAAATTTCAGTACTCTAATACTAATTTATATTTTTTAAATGAATTTTTATTTCCGTTATAAATGCTTATATATTGTCTTATGCTTAATAATATATTCTTTTCTGTGCTAATTTGATTTTAATACAAATTTATTTTCGTATATCACGTTTAACCGGTTAGTTTTACATCTACATGCTTATTATCTGTGAATTTTTACTACCATATGCTTAATATATTGTTTTATCTGCTAACTTGAATTTACATGCACTAAAAATCATGTTTCCGGCTCGGCTTATCGTGGAGCTTGGCGAGTATAAATTCAACGGCGCCAACGGGTACTTTGCGGATGAAAACCCAATCTAATTAATAAGGGCTTACAGGAATTGATTGTCAAATGTTAAGTTTGAAATCATTAATTGAAATCAGGAATACTCAACCCACAAATAATAAAATAAAAAATATTGTGGTGTAAAAATACTGTACTATAACTGTATGCTTACTGTAACTGTATGATTAATATATTTACTGGTAACATTTAAAAAATGATCTGTTTAAAAATTCACAGTCTCACCTTCATTTTCTTGCAAAATGTGCACTGTTTCTCCAACAGTAAGATGCAACCGATGCGGTCCATCTTGTTTAAAATTACAGACAGCTGTAAAAAAAAGCAATTACACAATTTAGAAAATTTTCAGTTTGAAAAATTAAGAAACTATTTATGCGAAAAGAAAATCCAGATCACTTTTCTTACCAACACCGTATTTTGCTCGGTCTTTAACGTAAGACCATTTAGTCATGTCGATTTAAAAACAGGAGTTCAAAATGGCATATTAATAGCTAAAGAAAATACTTTTCACCCAAGAAAACCATTAGAGTAAAATAAATTTCTATAACAACAATGAACACAACATTTCAATTTGTAAATACTTCAAGGTAAATGAAAAGTTGCCATATCTCTCACACGAAAAGAATAATTTCCGCTCATTACAGGAAGTGCCAAAGCCTCCAACTGCGCAAATGTAAATTTCTGGAAATTATGTTTTCAAGAAATGTTATTGCTTCTAGTGTAATATTTTGAATCCTACTGTAGAATGAGTGAATTATTTTTAGTTTCAAATAAGAAGGGTAACTTTTACTTTCTCTGAGTTTCATTTGTATTTTTTCTTCGAATATTGAAACTAGTTACCAGGTGCTACACTGGTGAAATAAAATTAAGGGAATTTGCGTTTTTTATGGAGTTTCATCAAAAGAACTAAACTGAAGGAAAAACCACTGCTTCTAGATAAAAATGGAAATTTTGTAAGGCAAATACATAAGCGTACACGTGTGTGTAGGCGGAGCCAACAGAAAAACAGGCTTTATAAGCGCGTGGAGGGTAAGACGCATTACGTTCGCAAAAGGTTAAATTCACATCGGAACAGTAAAAATGAGTAACTACCAACGTTTAGATGATGGAATGAGGTGGCGAATTGTCGGAAGGCTAGAGGCAGCCAATCCCAAGTCCAGATAAGCAGAGAGTTTAATTTAACGCCCAGCGTCGTGTGTAACCTATGGAAACAGTTCCAGAATAATGGATACGTCGAGAAAGCCTGGGCAAGATCGTCCAAGAGCCACGACGGCCAGGAAAGATCACTATTTGTCCATTTTAGTGAGGCGTAACAGATGGGTACAGTTTCTGAGCTCTCTCGGGAACCTGAATGCGGCGACAAGAACCCATGTAGCAAAGGTTACTGTTTCCAAAAGACTGAATGAGAGCGGGTTGTTTGCCAGAAGACCGGCTGTTTGCGTTCCGCTCATGTCTACGGACAGGCAAGTCCGATTAGCAAGGTGGACGCAGCATAGTGATTGCAGTACGGAGCAATGGGCGACCGTTCTGTTCACCGACGAATCCCATTTTAGCCTAAACAACGATTCTCGCCGTACTTTCATATGGAGAGATCCAGGGACCCGCTACTTACCCTCCAATGTCCTTGAAATCAGCCATTATGGCGGTGGCGGTGTAATGGTCTAGGCAGGCATCATGTTGAATGGCCGCCCACCTCTCCATGTCTTTGACAGAGGCTCTCTTACTTGTGTGAGGTATAGGGACGAGGTCTTGTAGAGCCCCAAGGTCCGTAGAAAGAACAGGTTAGCTCACTTGGAGTAAACAAACGAAAAGCCAGCGACTCGTTCGCATGGATTTTATAAGAGATAGACTAACCCAGTGGGCAGGGCGCGCTTCACCGACATGTCGGCAAGAAAGAGTAGGGACGATCTGGTTTACTTTAACAGTGAAACCTATGGCATTTATATCACATAAATCTTTTTAATTATTAAATGTGATACCTTGTATAGTGATGAGATTAAGAAAGCCACAGTTTTTTCCAAATAGGATTTAATATATTTCATTAAAGCACTTTTTACTGCATTTCGCGCATTTTTTTCACGCGTAATTCGTGTACAAACATCTTTACTTTGGTAAAACGGTAAAAACTCTAAGCACAAAATATATGAACTTAATTTTGCGTAAAAATAACGTAAAATTAAATAAGATTGATAGTACATGAAGCTTTGAAACAAATAAAGCAAAATTAAACATGATCTGATATACATATTTTTAAATTTTATGAGCATTTTCAGGCAGTGATTTATAAAATTATTATAACATTACAAGACGATCATTTATTTGATCATATGATTATTAATTATTAACATACTATGATGATTATTTATTTTAATAATTCATAAAATTCGGAGCATAAACTTTTCTCAGTGTAATGAAAATAAATAAATAAAATCTGGAAGCACTCAGATTTTATGTTACTCTCAAAGGGACGTTTTTTAACGCTTTGTGTGTTACCTCTATTTATTGAATATCATGTTCAATTCAACAGCAGTATCACAAAATATTTGAAAACAGCATATCTTTAGAATTTTCCCGCTGGAGATAAAAATTTTATTTTCCGCACAGTGTTGCCATTGCTCGCTTTGAACTCGTTGAGTTTCTTAATCAAAAATTCATTAAAATTTTACAAAATATAAAATGGATTAAAACAAATTTGAAATTCGGCTGTTCGGTGTGGAGGATTACGTTGTTCAAACTTTGATGGCTCTAAATACCGTCGTTTTTCACAATGCGAGAAACATACATGTATTCATGCAGATTATTTATTATTAAATTTCTTTAAATATAATCTAAGGCGATAATATTTGGTGGCAACAATTTGCAAAATGAAACGGACGTTTATAATGAAACAGAGCAAAATGCCGTTTCGAAACTAATAGCCTCTCTCGACTAACACCCCTTTGGGCTAATAAATTAAATTCACAGTAAATAAAAAAATCTTATGCAGAATTAGATTTAAATTTTAAAAAAATAATCACTATAAAATGTTAGCACAATCAATTATTACAATTTACAATTTTGACATTAGAATAAATGTATAAAAATTATTAAGATATTAAAAGTGTTTATCACTATGATGTATTGTGAAATATAATTGAAATAAAACTCCAATATATAAAATATGCTATAATATTCTCCTATAATCTAAAAAAAACAGCACAACTTAAAATTTTAAGCAAAAACTTTAAAAAATTCATTTTTAGGTAATTTAGTATTTTTTACTCATTTACACCAATAAAAACCATAAAAATTATAAGAGAAAATTCTTTGTTTGAAATTTTCTATTAGTTCAGATTTAAAATATTATTTTCTAAAAGAAGTAGTTACAAATTTCCTTACAGCATAGGAAAAGCTAAAAAAATAGCCAGGCCTGAAAGCATGCAACGGTTTTATAATTATTTGGAAAGTTACTTATGCTTGATAAATATGCTAAATTTTTAAAAATCTATCTCAATTTCAAAAATAAAAATATCTAAAAATTCTAATTTGTGAAATGAGGCTCTCCAACCAGCTTTTTCTTGACAAATATACCTTGTGCAATAGCCAACCATTGTAAGTTTCTGCAAGTCGTCCCTACTCCTCCAGATGTGATTAAGGTGACAGCCGGGAATGCGTCAGAAGAGGGAGAAAAGCCATTTGGGTTAGTCTATTTTTTATAATGTCCATGCTCGTTCGGCTGTGACGTCACTGAAGTTCGCTGTAGCATCTCCTAATAGTAGTTTCGTATTTCCTTTTGAAATATTTTCTGTTTTTCATCGGAAAAGTAAAAATTCTAATATTTCAAATTGAAACTTAACTACCTAAAATATTATTTATCATATAGAATAAGTTTTAATTGCGAAAAGTTCCCTCAGTAATTTATTGTTTCACCAAAAATCTTCCAAACTTCCTTACAGAATTTGCTATTCAAGATTCAGCTGTTTATACTGTTACTCATTTTAGCTTCAACAGACTGAAAACCCACATTTCACAAGAACTGGAAAATATGTAGTGTAGTCAGAGCTTAAATTGTGCCGGCTCGCGTATTTCCAAACCCTACCCCACTTTTCGAATTTTTGACGTCACGGAAATATCGACTAGTTTCACCTGGCAAGACGGCGTACCCCACTTTTGACTACTACGCCCCGTTTTCGAAAGAATCGTGGTGTTGATTAGTGTGTTTGGGTGCTAATTGTGAGATTTTCGCAATTTAAATTATTATGAGTGAAAATTTAAGCAAAATCTTTAGTGAATAGTTGTTTATCGCCGTAGTGTACTTGAGGAAAGAGGAGAATAATTCACTGCTGTTGTATACATTAACAGTATGAAAAATCTGGAAGACTCGGCAATAAATGTGATGCATTCATCGCAAAATTCAGCGAAGCCAGTAAAACAAACGAGTGTTCGCAAAACTTATCCACATCTGAAGTCACTATACAAAAATTGTATGTGTGCCAACCCAGATATTTTAATAAATAAATTTTTAAAAAAAACTTGCAGAAAACTTTAGATCAAGGAATAAGAAAGAATTGCAGTGCCTCTGTGTGCTTAAAAACTACGAAGCATTCTGCAGACTTTTATACCAAAATCAAGGTTGACAAATAGATTAATAAATTTTAATGTTTCTTTCAGTGTATATATTTCAAAAGTATTAAAATAACTTGGAGAGTTGTTTAATTGCTTAAAAAGCAATAAAGTTCATTTATAAAGATATACAAGGAACTTCATAATTATCAAAATATTTCATTGCTTTGGTGAAAAACTAAAATTACCTAACTTTTATAACATTAAGTATCTTCGTAACTGTAGTACCATGCTCTGTTTTATAACTTTATTCATTTGTTATACATTAAAATGTTTTGTTTTATTTACTAAATGTGTAATCAATTATCAGGATTACTAAATGTGTTAAGAATTTCCATACATGCTTGTGCAGTGTGATTGCATGTTTGTGTAATGAACTTTGATTTTCATGAACGAAAAAGAAAGTTCAAGTGCAATTTTGACGATATAAATACTGAAATGTGTGTACAGTAAAAATTCAACTAAAAAATATCTGGGAAGCTCTTGAAATTTTCGATAGTCAAGCATATAAAAAATGAAATACTGTAATAAGTGAATGGAAGAATAAACTACTAGTCTAAAATCATAAACACAGTTCATCTTATTTGTATCAACTTGACTATCAAAAGCCAATATTTAATATTATGCACGATTTTGAAAAAAATGTATGCTGCTGATCTTTGGAATGACAACGCGTTATTTTTACAATGGTTATTAAGACTGCAAATTGAGACTTTAAATATGAACAATAGTAATCTGAAAATTTGAAGTTGTAATTTTATATCCAACAATCTCTGCCAAATAACTTCCATGTTTTAAGCAATTAAAATACATATTTTTAACCACTTGTTATTAATTTTATAAAGTAAATTCTATAATATAAATTTTATTTACTTTCATCTATTTTAATGTTTGCCATTATAAATTTCATACTACATTTTTAAGATTTCATTGTTGCTAATTAAACTTCCTTTACAATTTATTTAGTTATTTTATATGCACATTTATATTTTATGTAAGAAAGGGATTTATGTGCAATAGATATACAGTAAAAATCATTTAACACAAAACAGAGGGGACTGAAATATTTTTTCGTGTTAAAGAATATTGAAAAAAAAAAACATATATTCAACAAAATTAAGCTTATTAGAGTACATATTATTTACATAGATATGTATATATGCATATTTTTAATAAAAATCAACGAAACAAAAACAACCACAAGAACTTAATGGAATTTAATACAAAATTTTCAAGTTTTTTGAAAAACAAAACATTTATTGAGTTTTGGGAAAATAATCTGATATTTTTCTTTGCATTGTCTTTTTTAGCATCAAATTGTTCAATGTCGAACATTTTGCTATTCATTTCACCATTGGAATGTGCGTTTATATAATTGTCCATACTTTTTATGATGTTCTTCATTTAAGATGATGTGGAACAGGAACTGCATTATTCATTTATTTTCGCCATCAGAATCTGCATCAATGATATTTTTTACCTTTGAACAAACTCTAAAATAACTTTGTCTGCCATAATTGGGGCTGTAAACACATTATCGTAAACTACTGCAACGAATTCTTCCGATAGACAGTAGGACAGTTCATTAATACAGAAACTTTTTTAAACATTTCATTAAGTGTCAGCTCAGTTTCAATATCCTACTTCTCCATTTCTTTTGGCGCCAAAGAACGATACTTTTGAGAATCGTGTGTAATTAAAATAATTTTCATTCATCCTTAGAATCACTAAATTCCATACAATGCATCATATGCACAAAACTCACTAATTTTTACTCACACTACTGTTAAGGAATATTCTTTGATATCGCCAAGAGATGGCGTTAGGAGTCCATCTATTGGCTTACTTAACCTTTTCCCTTCTGAACACGTGACTTGAAAAAAAAATATTCTTCTTTTTGAAGGTAGAATTTCGATGCACTACGCAATAGAATTCGATTTAGATTTTAGCTGGAACTATTCAGTTCTTGCCTTTTGAGCATTAAATATTCGATTCAGGCATTTAGCCTACATTGTATATATGTAAATATTAAGTTTAATTAAAATTTATGGAAAACCCTCCAGGCCATGCATCTCGTCTTTTGGATTATGAGTGATTCGACTTTGATCTAGAACTTTCGTTACATAATGGTGCATCGGCTCCAGAAAAGAATCTGATTAATTTGAAAATTTGTGCTTTTCGCCTTTTGGATTAGCTTTGTAAGCGAAGACTTCTCACGGTAAGTCTCCTTTGATAATTTATTAAAATGGAACAGAAGACACTAGTTAAGAATCGAGCACATATACGTGCTTCTGTAACTCAAAGTATTAAAAATGTAGATGAGTATTTAAAAGAAGAAAATCAAGAAGAGTTAGAAAATTGTTTGGAATTGTTAAATAGTAAAGAAACGGAACTACATGATTTAAATGAAAAAATACAAAATTTGATTGAAGATGAATCAAAATTAGATTCAGATATTAATACTTCTATGGAATATAACGATAAAATAATAATAGCGAAGTCTAAAGTCAACCGTTATTTAAGGAAATACAATACTCAAAATATCAACACGAATTTAAATAATTCATCTACAGAAGTTGAAACCAATACACAGATTGAAGGCAATGTGAAATTGCCCAAACTGTTAATTCACAAATTTTCCGGAGATTATAACGATTGGATGAATTTTTGGAATTCATTCAAGGTCACTATTCATGACAATGTTACACTTTCGAAGATCGAAAAATTTAATTACTTGAGAACTTATTTATGTGGAAACGCAGCATCAGCCATAGAAGGTCTCTCAATCTCAGAGGCTAATTATGACTCTGCTATAGACATTCTTAAAAATAGATTCGGCCAAAGTGACCTTATTATCAATACACACATTTCTAATCTCTTAAATTTAAATCCCGTTCAAAGTTCAAGTGAAGTGACAAAATTGCGAAAACTTTATGATACAATTAACGTTCAAGTCAGAAGCCTTTTAGCATTCGGTGTGAAACCAGAAACATATTCCAATATGTTTATTCTAATTTTGATGAAAATTGTCCCGAACGATATAACTTTAGAATTTCATCGTACAAACACTGAAAATCCTTCAACCTATGATTTAAACAAATTTATAGACTTTCTCCGATTAGAAATAGAATCGCGAGAAAAGATTAATTCGTTATCCTTCCCACGCAAGTCAAAACCGGAAATGAAAGGTATTAACAGATATCCACCGACGCCGAAACATAAACAAACTGTCACCACACATGAATTTATGGCAGCCGCGTCATCAAATGGAAACTGCATTTTTTGTTTTCAAAACCATGACTCAGAGTCCTGTTTATGCCTTACAGTTAATGAGAAGAGAGATATTTTGAAAAAACAAGCGCGTTGTTTGCTTTGTTTGGCCCCTAAACACAAAATCTCACAGTGCCGGCAACGCCAAACTAAAATTTGTAAAATTTGCAAAGGTAAACATTCAGAAGCCATATGTTTTAAATCCAGTTGGATAGTTAAAAATACACCAAGTGGTAAAAAGGATAGTATATTAATTTCGAAAAATGATACACAAACTAAGGAACAGAAAGAAGAAATTGTTTCGGCCGTTTCACATAATGCAAATAATACAATTCTTTTACAGACTTGCACGATAAAAGTTAAAACAGCTAAGGAAAAGGTGTTTGCCAGACTTCTCTTGGATAGTGGAAGTATGAAAAGTTTTTGTGCTCGCGAGTTAGCGGACAGATTAAACCTCGAAGTCATAAGAAAAGAAAAATTGACTGTCTACACTTTTGGGAATACTTCTCCCATCCAAAAAAATTATGACGTAGTTAAATTAACTTTAGAACATAGAAGTTCTCCCGATTCTAAAATAGAAGTTGAATTATTAGTAACTGATCATATATCAGGTATAGATATTCCTCCTCCTAAATCAGAAGAAATTAAGCAAAACAGACAATTAAAAAATTTGCTGCTCGCAGATTTTCCCAATTGTAAAAAACCCATTGCCATTCTAATTGGTGCAGATTATTATTACAACATAGTAATGGGACACGTTAAATGCTTAAGCAAAAATCTTGTTGCAGTGGAAACTATTTTCGGCTGGTGCCTACATGGACGAAAAGGTGATGATGATGTCTCTTTAGCTTTCAATGTAGTTGTAGGGGAAGATTTGATTTCCAAACAAATAACAAAATTTTGGGACCTGGAAAACTCAGGACTTATTGATTAGAGGGAAAACTTGGATTCAACTGGAAATGAAGTCGTCGAATATTTCGAATCAAATATAACATATGAAAATTCTCGCTATAAAGTTAGATTGCCTTGGAAACATGACACATCAAATCTAAATAATAATAGGGAAATCGCAGAACAAAGATTTCATCGACTTAGAAAACGATTTAAAAAAGATCCTAATCTATTTTCCGAATACAGGAACGTATTAAGAGATCAGTTAAAACAAAATATTATCGAACCAGTTTCAGAAATTTCAAATGAAGAGGATGTCGTGTTTTACTTGCCACATAGGGAAGTTATACGCGAGGATCGAGCTACAAGTAAATTACGTATTGTTTATGATGCATCATCGCATGCCCCAGGATCCATTTCTTTAAATGACTGTCTACATGTTGGGCCAAATTTATACCCTGAAATATTCGAAATATTGTTAAGATTTCGGTATAATCTAATAGCCTTCACCGCAGATATAAAACAAGCCTTTTTACAGATTCTCATACATGAAAAAGATCGAGACGCAACCAGGTTTCTGTTTTCCGATTTCCCTAATGATGAAACCATTTCTCCTGACATATATAGGTTCACTAGAGTTTTATTCGGAATAAATAGTAGTCCATTTCTATTAGCCGCTACCATTAAACATCATCTGAAAAAATATAATAAACTTTATCCTACAACGGTTAACTTTTTGAATGATGACGTATATGTAGATGATGTGATTGGAAGCCAACCAACGATCAATGAAGCATTAACTACGAGTCTAGAATCGGTCCAAATATTTAAGGAAGCAAGCATGCAGCTTCACAAATGGCATAGTAACTCGAGACAATTACATGAATTGTGGGTAAAAAAGGGTATCGTTCCAGATGAAAATCCTGAAGATTTTGATAGAGAAAATTTCCCATTTAAAGTCTTAGGTATGGCATGGGATAATTCAAAGGACTTACTGTATTTTGATGTTCGGAACTTATTGTCTTTCACATCTAAACCAATAGAAAAAAAAACGATTTCTTCTACAAGTGTTGGGTCGGATATTCGATCCGATTGGAATTTTAGGACCTTTCACTGTTAGAATAAAGTGCTTAATACAGAAGATTTGGTTGTCACAAATAGATTGGGATGAACCGTTACCTGAAGATTTGTCCTCTGAATGGAGAAAGTGGTGTGAAGAGCTGCCTCAAATGGCTGAATTCTCCATCTCTCGTTACCTTTTCATGCACTCGAACATTAATGTCGAAAATCTCGAACTACATTGCTTTTCAGATGCAAGTGTCAAAGCCTATGGTACAGTGGCATATTTACGTTTCACGACAGAAAATAAAGAAATCAAAACGGCCTTTGTCTCTTCTAAAAATAGGGTAGCCCCACTAAAATCCCTTACTTTACCGAGGTTAGAATTAATGGGGGCATTGTTATCAGTTAAGTTAGTCAGCAATATTCTGAAAGCACTGAAATTGAGAATTCCGTGTTATTTTTGGACAGACTCAACAATTACTTATTTTTGGATCCAGAAACAACCTGAAGCCTTCAAACCCTTTGTCAGGAATCGTGTCGAAGAAATACAAAAATTGAGTTCGCCTCAAGATTGGCATTATTGCCCAGGTGTCGACAACCCTGCCTATCTCGTATCTCGGGGAACGAAGATTTCCAAGTTAATAAATGAGACTATTTGGACGCAAGGTCCCCAATGGCTTTAATTTCCTCACAAACTTTGGCCAAGATTAGATATTAAAGAAACAATAGATGAAAACAAGCTGGAATACCGAAAGAGATCCGGTGATATACATCAACTTGAATGTACAATCGAAAAAAGTGCAGATGATCTTTTCGACATATCAAAATATAGCAAATTAGAGAAGGTGTTAAGAGTCACTGCTTGCACAACACGTTTCATTAAAAAATTAAGAAAAACTAGCGACATTCAAGGAACTCTCACAGCTGAAGAGTTACAAGAAGCAGAAAATTTCTGGATAAGATCAGAGCAAAAGAAGTTTTTTGCCGAAGAATATGAATCCCTCAAAGAAGGTAATTCGGTTGGAAAAAATTCTCCTTTGTATAATTTTCTTCCTTACATTGATGAAAAGGAAATCATGAGGTTGAGAGGAAGACTGGAATTTTCTGACTTCTCACTAGATAATAAACATCCAATAATCTTACCTAAAAATTCTCGACTAACGATTCTGATTGTATGCAAAGAACATGAGAAGATAATGCATGGAGGAATTGCTGCGACTTTAGCTAAAGTCAGATCACGCTTCTGGATTCCTAAAGGACGACAGTTAGTCAAAAAAGCATTAAAAGGTTGTATAATTTGCCAAAAATATTTAGCTAAACCAGCAGACCAGATGACAGCACCCTTACCAAAGGATAGAATCCAAGAATCGCCTCCATTTGCAGTCTGTGGAATTGATTTCGCCGGACCAGTTTACGTAAAGAATTCTAAAGACACTCGAAAATCCTATATTGTTTTGTTCGTTTGTGCAGTAACCCGAGCTGTACACTTAGAACTTGTATCAGATATGTCAACAGAATCCTTTTTACTTGCATTTTGCAGATTTTTGAGCAGAAGAGCGTAACTGCGTAATCATCTACTCTGACAACGCCAAGACCTTTAAGAGGACAAAGAAAGAACTTGAGAATTTTTCAAAAGTTTTAAAAGATGACAAATTCAAGAATTTCATTGCCAAAGAAAGAATCCATTGGAAATTTATAATCGAACGAACCCCATGGTGGGGAGGGTTTTATGAGAGACTTGTTAGATCTGTTAAAGAATGTTTAAGAAAAATCGTAGGAAAAGCATTGTTGACTTTCGAAGAAATGTCTACACTACTTGTCGAAGTGGAGTCAGTTCTTAATTCACGACCTCTAAGTTACGTTTACAACGACAATGACGAGCCGCAACCGTTGACTCCAATGCACTTCTTAAACATTGGACAAACTGATTTGAAGTATCCTTTGACCTTTGCTAGAATCATCGGTAGCGAAACGACAAGAGAAACTCTGTTAAAAAGAAAGCGTTATCAAGAATTGCTGTTAAAACAGTTGTGGTGGAAATGGAAGCAACAATATTTATTAGATCTTAGAACTGCCCATTTCTTGAAGAATCCACAACTTCAACCAGAACTAAAAGTAGGAGATGTTGTTTTAGTCGAAGGAGATAATAAAAACAAACTGTTATGGAAACTTGGTAGAATCATAAAAATTATTCCTGGACGTGATGGTAAAGTCCGATCATTCGAATTAAAAACTGGTAATGGGACTTTAAAACGTACTGTTCAACATCTATATCCTCTTGAACTTTAGATATTTTGAACTTTAACGATTTAGTTATTTTCTTTCTTTTTCTTTTCTTTTTTTTTTCTTTTTTTTCTTTTTCTTTTTTTTTTTTTTTTTTTGTCTATTAATGATTAAATTGAATATCGTTAGTTAAGTTTGTTCAGTTAAGTGGAAAATATTTTTAAATTTAGTTCATTTATTAGTTATAACATTTATTATTTGATACATGAAGTGTATAACCTGTATTGGAATTGAAGTGTTTGACTAATTAGTATTTTTTAATATTTTTATAGAATAGTGATTTATGTACTTGATTGTATGTATAACTGAGTTAGATGAACTCTTGTCAGAGTTCAGGTGGGGAATGTGTTAAGGAATATTCTTTGATATCGCCAAGAGATGGCGTTAGGAGTCCATCTATTGGCTTACTTAACCTTTCCCCTTCTGAACACGTGACTTGAAAAAAAAAATTATTCTTCTTTTTGAAGGTAGAATTTCGATGCACTACGCAATAGAATTCGATTTAGATTTTAGCTGGAACTATTCAGTTCTTGCCTTTTGAGCATTAAATATTCGATTCAGGCATTTAGCCTACATTGTATATATGTATATATTAAGTTTAATTAAAATTTATGGAAAACCCTCCAGGCCATGCATCTCGTCTTTTGGATTATGAGTGATTCGACTTTGATCTAGAACTTTCGTTACACTACCATGTAATCGTCACCAAATTCCAAAGCTAACTGATGAGAGATGAGATGTTTGTAGAGGTGGAAGGCAAAAGTAGCATAGATAAACAAAACTCGCTTGTATCACAGGCCATTTCGAGAGTATTTCAAAGCCAAATTAGTTTCTTTTCTAAGGAAACGTGAAACCACCTCTCTTTCATTTCACACCCCGCTTAAATCTCCCCTACGATGCCAGTGTTTTCTGTATTTTGTTCATTTCCAGAAAGGATACCTTTTCATGTTAAACAATTTTTGTTGTAAGAGAAAAAAAATGCATGAAAATACATAGTAGTTTGTCGGGACCGTTGCATTATTTCGTGTTAACCAATATTTCGCCTTAAGCGTTTTCACGTTAAACGTATTCCACTGTATACAGATGTGTTTGGACTATGTATATACAAATATTTTTTTTAAAGGAAAATTTATAATCCTTCCAAAAATTTTCTTGCATTATGCTGCTAAAAATTGATCAGTAAATATACTGTTACGAATTTGGTATTTAAAAAGCTAATGTTAGTTTAATTATAAATTAAATGGTTTTATTTCTCGCGCAGTGCAGCGCGTGACGAATATTAAAAGAAAGCTAAGCCGGAAAATTGAAAATACATGAGCGCGTGCATTAAATAAATAAATATCTCTTTTTGATTTCGAGAAGAAAGTACTGGAAAATTCTAGCGCGTGATTTTAAAATCTTATAAAAGGAGGAAAACATCTCAGTTTGTAGTAGTTGCGTAGTTTGTTGTTGTTTAGAAAACTGCTGTTGTTGATTATAGCGAATTCGCGGATTAGCGTTCTTTAGCTGTTTTGAATTACGTTCTATTGTACATTTGAGTAGTTAAAAGATAACTACTGTGAGATATTGTGATACTGCATGATAATTTGAGAAAATTTAAGCATTTCTGTTGTGATAATAATAAATTTTTGTTCATTTTTCATCGGACTTGTGCATTCATTTCATAACGAACCCGTACGCACGCAACAATTTTTGGTGTCAGAAGTGGGATTTGAATGCCAATAACAAGAGGGATGGAAGAACAATTGAGACAGCTCATTACTGCTTTTGCTGCGTTCCAAGAAAAGATGGAAGCTGGCCAATCATCTTTTAAAGAAGAAATTAAGGAGAAAATGGATGCTGGTCAAAAATCCGTACAGGAAAAGATTGAAGCGGGACAGGAAGAAATGAAATTGGGCCAGGAATCCCTTAAGGAAGAAATGAAAACGGCACAGGAACAAATGAAATTGAGCCAAGAATCCGTTAAGGAAGAAATGAAGGCCATTCAAACTGGTCAATTATCTTTTAAAGACGAAATAAAAGTTGTTAAGGAATCTGTTAAAGAAGAAATAAAAGCTCTTCAAGTCAAGATTGAAGAAAGTCAATGCGAAATGAAAATAGAAATTGCCTGCATAATAGAAACCAAATTCGATGCTATGGAAGGCAGAATAGATGTGGTTGAGAATAAAGTGGGACAAATTGAGGAAAATGTTTCTTCTGTTAAAGAAGAAATAGAAGAAAGAGTTTGTTCCGTTCAGAAACAAATCGAACAACAAATTGATGACCGGGTTTCTGCGGTTGCCAAAGAACTGGAAACTTTAAAGAAATTCGTAGCGACGGCTGGGAGTAAGAGTGATGATTTTAAATTCTTACCGATGCCTGCTCGTCCATCTCTGAAGCTATCCACATATGATGGGAAGACATCCTGGCAAGTGTATAAGACCCAGTTTTCTATCGTGGCGGATGCGAATGGATGGGATTCCCAAGCTAAGGCCTGTCATCTCGCCGCTTCTCTGAGAGCCGACGCAGCGGATATCCTGCAGACGCTTCCCGAAAACAAAAGGTTAGATTTCGAAGCTCTGTCCGGCGCCTTGGAGTTGCGCTTTGGGGAGAAGTGTTTAAAAGACTACAGCAGGCTCCAATTAAAATCTCGTCAACAGAAGCCTACCGAAACACTCCAGGAGCTCGCCGCGGATGTTGAAAGGCTGTCCCATCTCGCCTTTTCGGAATGCCCGACAGAAACAAGGGAAATCCTGTCCTTGCAATACTTTATCGACGGCATCCGAGATCCTGAAATACAGAAAGCTCTTCGAATGGCAGATGTAAAGGACATAAAAAGAGCTCTGTTGTACGCCATGAAGTTCGAGGCAGCCCAGCAAGCAACTAGTAGAGATCGCTACCCAGTTAGAGCTGTGCGAGTTCATGAGCCAGTGATCAAGTGATGGCTCGTTTAGATGATTTAGCCAGACAAGTCGACGATTTGATACGGAGTAGGAGCGAGAAGAAAGTGGCTCTAAGGTGTTGGAGATGTGGTAGTGAAGGTCACCTAAGACGGAATTGCAGAACGCCCCAGGGTACGGAATATAAAGCAGATGATTTTACCAGACAAGTCAGTGGCTTGAGACGGAACAGAAGTGAAAAGGAACTAGTTCTAAAGTGCTGGAACTGCGGAGTTGAAGGCCACATACGAAGAAACTGCAAAACACCCCGAGGTACGGAAAATAAGACCATTTCCCAGCAACGACGCAGTAAACAAATTAGTGACCATATCGAGGAACGGAGGTTGCCAGATAATGAAAAACCTTGTTTTAAAGCGCTTAAAATTTATACAGTGAGTGGCAACAGTAACGGACTGTCCATTAATGGGAATATCGATGGAGTTCCTTGCAATATGATCATTGACACAGGAGCTAATGTTACCATCATTAGGAAAGATTTAGCTGAACAGTTTAAAGATAAACTTATTTGGACGCCATCCTGTGTTACCCTTCAGACTGCGTCTGGTGATAAGATCGATATAACTGGGAAGTTAAACGTAAGCATCACGTTTGGAAGTGCCGCATACCATCACACGGCCTATGTGGCGGATATCACAGATCCATGCATACTCGGATTGGACTTTTTAAGGAAATACAATTTTTCCTTAGACTTGAAAAACAACAAACTGCTTTCAGCATCTGATGGCATGACTATCCATCCTCAAAAAGGATCCTCGCCTGGAAATGCCGACGCCTTGTCCGAAAGATCCAGCTCAGGAAGCTGCCGAAATCATACTAGGGTCGAAAAGAAACTCAAGACTACCAGCTCTTCTCCAGCCCAGATGCTCTTTGGTCGAGACCTTCGTCTGCCTTGTGACCGCCAGTTTGATCGCCGTACGGATGCGCCTTCATCGCCTGAGGAACACATCCAAGATGTCCAGGCCCGTTTTGAAGTAATGCCCCGTTTCGCACGAAAGCGAGTGAACTTGGCGACGGAGAAAGTGAAGACTAGATACAACACGAGAGCTACTGGACATAGATCCAACGAAGGAGACAAGGTGAGGTTGTGGAACCCGATTCAACGAAAAGGTCTCAGTCCTAAACTACAGTCACCTTCGGATGGTCCATGTACAGTGCGGCACAGACTGAATGACGTCTCCGTAAGTCTTCGAACTCTAAACCTAAAGTCGGTCATTACGACAGGTTAGCTCATTACTATGGCCATAGTACGTAATGTAAATAATTGTAAATAGTATAAGACCATGGTCCTTTTTGTTTTTAAATGTGTATTTGATTTGATTTGTATTTAGTATTTGATTTGTATTTGACTACTATTTGTATTTGACTATTGATTTGTATTTGATAGCATTTGATTTGTTTAAGTTAGTTATTGCATTTATTGTTCATGTTGTTTGATATTGTAATGTAATGTTTATGCCACAGTTGTAAGTTTAGCTTCCTGTCCAGGGATTGTACTGCCCGGGACGTGCAGTCCTTGGGAAGGAGGCAGTGTTACGAATTTGGTATTTAAAAAGCTAATGTTAGTTTAATTATAAATTAAATGGTTTTATTTCTCGCGCAGTGCAGCGCGTGACGAATATTAAAAGAAAGCTAAGCCGGAAAATTGAAAATACATGAGCGCGTGCATTAAATAAATAAATATCTCTTTTTGATTTCGAGAAGAAAGTACTGGAAAATTCTAGCGCGTGATTTTAAAATCTTATAAAAGGAGGAAAACATCTCAGTTTGTAGTAGTTGCGTAGTTTGTTGTTGTTTAGAAAACTGCTGTTGTTGATTATAGCGAATTCGCGGATTAGCGTTCTTTAGCTGTTTTGAATTACGTTCTATTGTACATTTGAGTAGTTAAAAGATAACTACTGTGAGATATTGTGATACTGCATGATAATTTGAGAAAATTTAAGCATTTCTGTTGTGATAATAATAAATTTTTGTTCATTTTTCATCGGACTTGTGCATTCATTTCATAACGAACCCGTACGCACGCAACAATACAAATAAAGAAATTTAGAACCAATTTTTCAGAAAGAATAAAAATTGAAATTCAAATTAACTTGATAAAATCCTGTAAATGTAGAACATCAAATATTCTTTTTAGACTAGTAAAATATTTTTAAAAGATATTTTAATGATTTTACTTTCTCCCCCCCCCCTTATTTTCCTTTGCTACTGCTGTTTGATAAGAGGTTCTAGTAAAGTTTTGTGTTAAGATTATTTTGAATTTTCAAAGATTTTCCACTGCAGGATTTTAATTTTTTCTACATTTTTAAGGGCATGTTTTCTTTCTTTCTTTCTTTTTAGATTAGAAAAACATTTTTAAATCGGAAGATATTTTCAATGATTTTCCTTCGCTTTGAGGAGGACTAGAATTTTTTGGTGAACTATTAAGATAAAAAAATATATTGAAATGGTTCATCAGCTGATTCTGGATACAGAGAAGCAAGGATTTTGTTTTGAAAGGGGAAATGTAATTAAATTCGACATACCTCCTCTTGACGATATTATGTTAAAGTTGGTTGGATTCCTCACCTTTCTTGTTCTGCTATACTTCTTTTTTGTTTTTCTTGTTTGATGGTTTATTTTAACATGTTGACTGCTGTGGGGATCACCGGTGACCAGCACTCGATTTGGCTACAGCGCCCCAGGTGCCACCGGCAATGCGACCAATAGTAAAATACAAACTTAGAATAAATATTGATACTGATAAATTTTTAAATAGTACCATTGTTACTATAATGGTTTGAAGAATAATAAATCGTAAAAATTTAAATTATAAATCACAAAAATGGTCTACATATGTTTGGGGGTCGCCGGTGACCCCCAGCATGAAAAATGCATTAAGCACGATTATATATAACATTATGTTCTGTAGCTAATATTTCAACATAATATATATCGCATAATAAAAATTTCAAGTTGGCATCATGGGCAAATCACGTAAAATGCGCGCGGCAGTCAACGTATTAATTTTTACATTTTAAAGTATTCTTATTCTACATTTAGATAGGATTTTATGAAGATCTTTTGAACTTCAGTTTTTTAGTCTTTGTGAAAAGTTGGTTCTAAATTTCCTTATACATATATATATATATCTAAGAACTCCTAGAAAAACTAATTCATATATTTATTTATCCCACATTTTCATTTTGAAACATTTTAGTACATGCTTTTCCTCAATATTTTAAAAGTTGATTTTTTGTTAACTGAAATATGTAATATGGAAAAATTCTATCAAACAACATAATTCAACTCAACCGAAACAGGATATAAATGGAGATGATAATAATGTGAGGTATTTGATCCTCTTCCCCTTATAGTCATTTCAAACATTTTAGCGTGTTTTTCCATTCAGCTGAAACAGTAAAAATATAGAAAAATTCCCACAGAAACATAATTCGGCTGAGAAACAAAACAGGCCAAAAATGGGTTGCCGTCAGGAAACTGGTCTAAAACAGGGCTTCTTAAAACTTTTTTTTAGTCGTGACCCTTTTTTATCACAGATTTTTTTCATGACCCCAAAATATTTACGAAAATTTTGTGGGACCCCATAAGCATTGCAAAAATCCGAAACGCGCGAGTGAAACTGTCAATTTTTTCATTTGTACTGTAAGATAGTACTGCAGTTTTAGGTCATTATCTTTAATTTCTCATTTTAAGACAATGTTAAAATTTTAATTAAGTAACAGATGAAATGACAGCGTCATGTGCAAAGCAAGTAAAATGAACATTTATATTATAAAAAGAATGCATTGAAACATTTTTGTCTTTCTCTTTGTCTGTATTGTCTTATCTTTATCTATTTTCAGATACATTGTGTAAACATATTGGGTAATTGAAAATTGTTATATTGAGTTTAAGAAATAACAAAACTACTAAACATTTTTGCGATCCCCTGCTGTAGATGGGGGTTGCGATCTACAGTTTAAGAAAGTCTGGTCTAAAATAACGTTACAATATTTGATCTTGCTAGAACATTGGATAACTGAGGCCACAGCCAGTGTTTATGGCAGGTGTGCAAAATTTTGGAAATATCAAGTAGCAAAATTTTTGAAATTAAAAAAAAAAGTGAAAAAGTTTTTAGAATTTAAGACCCACAGAGATTGCATAGCACAACAAAATGTACCTGCTGAAGCTAGGACTCCAGTGCATGGTAATATTCTTGTAAGGAGCGTATGCCTGAATGCAGAGATGCATTTTGAGTCATCATCGCTAGGTCACCAGCCTACACAGCATTGTGTGATATGTTATTCATGCAAATAAGGAATAAAATTGATTGCACTTTAGTTAAATAACCTAACTTGTTCCTTGTAAGTATTATGCGAGAGTACTTTAATTGTTGAATAAGAATACAACACTTGCTTTTTGTTCATCTGAAATCGGATAGATTTTCTAGCAGTTATTCCAGCAGAAGTTTGAAGGAACTGATCATTCTGTATTTAATTAGATAATCAAAATACACAAGCTATGAACATAACATATTAAACCATAATTCACTTTTCACATTGGACAGCCAATGTTTTTTTTTTTTTTTTTTTTTTTTTTTTCAAAATGCAATTGATAACTTGTATTGTTTTTTTTACAAAATTTAAACCTGGGAGTCATGAACAAATTTGTGGGGGGTCACCAAATTCAAAGAAATTTATTTGACAATAAAAGATATATAGAATTTGAAGAGAATTTTTGATGTTTTTAACTTTTCCATATTTTAATTTTGATTTTATTGCTTTCCACTTGATTTATGTGTTATGCTTGATGATTTCCAAACAGCTCGAATCAAATTTCAAAGCAATTGCATACGCGCAGCGAAGATGTAGTTTTTTTCGACTATCTTAGTAGTGTCTTGCATGCAATTTGTAATTGTAATACACATCATTTATAAACTATGTTTCTTATTTCTAATCAAATTTGTTGTCAAGTAAGCACTTAACATTTCCTAAGTATTGGAAAATTCAGTAGTGTCTAAGGATAATAAAAACAATTTTGTTTTAGTTGCAATTTTGTTCCTGATGGTTAAATGGCCCAAAATAGATACCCAATGTTCACAAGAGAAACGGGATGGATGTACCAACATCAAATAAACTTAGAGAAAAACTATTAATGAAAATGCAAACAAAAATGAATCCACTGGTTCTCTTTCAGCTTCTAAAAAAAATTGAGTAAATATCAAGAAGAGTTTATTTTATACTGTTTTACATGTTGCATTATTAATGGAAAATGAATAGCCATTGTGTGTTAAATGCAGTAAAAACTTGGCATATGGAAAGCATGAAACCTGCAAAATTAAAAACACATTTAGAAACGGTACTTTTCCGTTTTGCAAGCGCAAACGATAAAGTCGCCAACAATGGTACAACTGATGCCAAATGGAATATCTTCGCTGGCAAACTTTTCCTCCTCATTTTCAAAACATGTCGCAGCCATTTCTTATCAGATTGATTGTTTCTTTCAATACTGGCATACAATTACATAGAATTTTTACAAGATAGTTAAATTTTATGCCCTAAGACCATTCATGGTAATTAAGTCAATTAGAATGCAATCACACCACTCACTCAAAGGCGAAAATATAGAAAAGGCAAAATCAAGGGTTAAGCTAATACTTTGGCAAGGAGAATTGAACAAAAAAGACAGAAACATGTTCTTCAGAATTTACTAAAGAAAATAATACAGATTTCTTGTTTAAAACAACATATGATAAAACTGACAGAAAATTTTTTGAAAAATTTCCAAATAAGGAATTAGGTTGGATCTGTGACCCATTTTGCCTTTGGTATTTTCAATTCCAATGTATCTCTAAATGAAAAAGAACAATTAATTGATATTTTAAGTGACAGAATACTGTGTGTTCAAGTTAAGTCTCTAACTTGCCAAAAATTTTAGCTATCTACTGGAAACAAATATGCCGATTTAAAAGGAATGAAATTAAATTATTACGTTTTTTACATAAACTTCTAAAATGCTTATGTTACATCTTTCTATTATATAAGCATTGAAAGTGGTTTTCTCACTGAAATAGAAATAATTTTTCTACTGAATCAACATGGAGAACTTTTTTATTGAAATATTTTTTTTCTCTGTGACATTAGTTGCATCTACTACAAACTAAAGATTAAAGAACTGTTTTTAATCTTTAGTTTAATTAAAGAATTCGTTGTCATATTGATCTATGAAGCACTAGATTAGTGAGTTTTTATTGCATTATTGACAAATATAGTTTTTAAACAATCAAAAAATTTTCTGCGGAGATAATTACTTGTCAAATATGAATGTGTTTTCAAGCGGAAATAAATAATGAGTTGTAAAAAGAAAATTCAGTTAGAACAATCACATCTCTAACAGTAATTTGGATTGATTTAATCTTTATAATACAATATATTTTACAATGATAAGGCAAACTCCAATGTGAAAGATTATGCGAAGATTACGATAGTACCTAGAGTATTCAGCATATCGTATAATCCTATAACCAGATAATAATAATATTAAAATAAAGTTATCTGAATGAAGTTTTCTTATTACAGAAACAGTAAAATTATGCCATTACATAAACGAATGCACTTTCAGACAACATACTTCATATAGTTCACAAGTGCAAGCCACAAGTTCTGTTTATGTTACTTCTCGCCCTTCAGCGCATGCTGAAGAATTACCATCCAGGCGAAACTAGTCGATTTGTCCATGACGTCAAAAATTCGAAAAGTGGGGTAGGGCGCCACCATCGAGATAGATAAGGCCTGCGCGCTGAGTTACTACGTCACTGCTAGGGGACCGGTCTTCGTGCAGTTTACCTTATCAGGTTCAATGTTTCTTCTTACCTTCTTCGGAAACATACAATGACCTGACTAGAACAGAGAGCTTACTAAAGCTATGTTCACTAATTGTAGTAAGTAGACAGGATACAGACGAAGGGTATACAAAACCCTTTATTTTTTTCTTTATATACAATGACTTCCGTACTTCGGAATACAATGACCCTCCAGTCGGGGTCTAACTTAAAAGATATCAAAATAAAACTAAACTCTAATTTAACTTTAGAATAAGATTGGCCTTATAATAACAGGAAGCGTATGTAGCACAGAGACTGTGAACACTACAATACGTTTAATTTATCAAGAGGATTAAAACCTCTGGCCTGGAAGGCAAAGTAGCAACTGCATAACTTCTAAGGTAAGCGGCCTGCTTCGAACTCACGGCTTCCTCTCTTCTGCTTGGCAAAAAGGCCACACTTAAATACTTGGCGTTCGCCAGACAACTTTGCATAAACTCCTTCACGCTTATAATTCTGGCCGGAAGTAGAAAATAAGAAGTGATAGTAAAGATTTAAAATAAAATAAACGTTAGTAAAACTTAAGATCCTTACATACTTCCCGCCAGAGTTAATTAGTTTGAAACTGAGGTCTAAAACGACCTTGTTGAAAACTTTTAGCTCTAGAAACTAACGCGAGGCCAAACTTTTACAATCATAACTTAGCTAGAAACTAGAAAATTTTAAAAGAAAGAAATTTGTTACAATAGCAGCTCCCGGAATATACAACAATCTTTTTTCTTTTTCATCTGTACTGCATCAAAACAGGAGCTTTATTCAATTCTGGTTCCTTCCAGAGATCTGGAAGGAAAACTAGTTTAATGAAATGTTACAGAATGACATTGCAAATAACATATAGAATATACTTTTCTTAACATTCTTATTTCATTCATGACTATTTTAATTATCTCTCCCCGTGCTCTCTGACATGTGTTGTAAAAACACCAAACACGAATGTGTTTCTGTCTATGTGTTCAACACTTCCTCCTACAATCAAAACACTAACGTGTTAAAATTCAACATACGAGACCTCTTAACACACCCTAATTTCAACTCTAGACCCTGAGGTACTATTCTGAAAGTGGCTAACTCTAAAGTGTAGCGTCAGAGAGCCTAACTACATCATTCAACCTTTAACACATATTCACCATGATTTAATCTTTACAGTCACACGAATAACAAATTTTTTAACATTACTTTCACTTTTACCATATCACGGTATTTCTAAACATTCAAAATAACAGTTCACATGTATACAAGAACATATCAAGATGCCGTTAATTTTACACATTTGAAAACATACATTAGTAGTACATTGTTAACTTCTATTCTTTTCAAAGCAAGTGCCAATTCTTTCTACATTGAAATAATACTACATTTCAAAAAGTCTTTCAAACTAAAACTTCTTTCTTGTTAGAATGTTTTAAATAAAATTTATACAATAACTTTTTACAATATTTAAGTCTTTATACAACGCTATTATACATCAACTTTAGTTTTACGCGCGAGTAATTGAAAAACATAATAAGAAAATCGGTCACAACTCATTTCTCGCCCTTTTGGCGATAAAGGTAGACCTCGCATGAGGTAAAACTTCTTGATATCTGCCACTTGCAGTAAGAATGAAAGATTAACTTAAGTTTGTAAAGTAACATAAAATTTTACTTATCTTTGTAATATTCAGACATCCTTTTCTGGGCCCAGTCTTTAAAGGTGCTGCAGACCGTAGCTTGGTTGATCCTCCTTCTTGTACGGGCTCGCCCTTCAGTGCTTTCCTCTGGAAGCTTCCGTTTTTCACCACTACGGCCACCCTTGAACATCTTCCTTCTGTCCTCTGTTTGTGGTCTTGGCCGTTTGAAGGCAGCTGGTCTTGGTGGAACCGGGAAACTTCTGTCGTGATCCTGCTTGGACCTCGTTGTTGGCCGTTCAAATTTTTCTTGTACTTTTTCCTCCGCCGCTGATGGCCCTTCCGCAGTTCGGCGACTTTTGCTGCGGAGAGTTCTGTCGGATGAGTCAATCTTCCGTTTCACAGCCGGGTTATAGTTGCCGTCCTTTCTCCCGGTCTTTTCCACATACGTCGTCCTTCTCCCTTCTTCATTCTGGGGGTGTTCGTGAACTCTGTTTTTTGGACGGTGGAACGGCTTCTTTTTCTTTGTACCTTCAATTTTTCCGCGGGGCAATTTTCTTTTCACTTGCTTCTGTCTCTCATTGGCTTGCTTTTGTACTTGTCGTTTTCCCACCTCTGGAACTTGTACCTGCGGTGTCTGCCGTCCCGGATCCTGCAAAAGATCTGAAAAGATTTGCATTTTATTACGGTCATAGAATGGTTTTATCTGGTCAATGTTTGCGGAACAGGTTTCACCATTTCTTGCCTTTAATACTACAACAGCGTGAGTTATTTTTTCTATAACATATGGTCCTTCAAATCGTGGAAAAAATTTGGCAGTTTTATCTTCTGGTGCTGAAGAAAGTGAATGCTTAATTTTTAGTACTTCATCCCCTACTTTATAAGTTACTCCCCGTCGTTTCAAGTCATAATACAATTTTTGTTTTCTTTGTGCTACTTCTGTATTCTTTTTTGCTTCTTTTATTAGTTTTTCTATATCACCCATTTTAAATTCTGGGGCTCTTTGTTGCACATAAAATAGTTTATCTAACGGTGTTATAATCTTTCTGCCTAGAAATAACTCAGCAGGAGTTTTTCCCGTTGTATCATGTTTTGCGGTCCTAAGGGCGAAAGCAAATTCATTGACATAGTTATCCCAGCTTTTATGAAAATTTTTAACATAACTACGGATAATTTTCACTATATTTCTGTTGACCCGTTCCGCTATATTTGATTGCGGCCGATACGGGACCATTTTTAAATGACGTATGCCCAGTTTTTGGCACATGTCTTCAAATATATTACTTACAAATTGAGGACCATTATCCGATATAACTTTTAGGGGCGCCCCGTATTTTAAAATATATTTATTTAAAATAGAATCGGTAACTAATTTCGCGGAGGCTCGTTTTAAGGGAACAATTTCGGTCCATTTACTAAAATGATCAACTATAACAAGGAGATAGCGACTTTTGTTTAACTGACTTTTTGGGAAAGGGCCCAATAAATCGATGCCGATTATTTCATTTGGAAATTCGGATTTAATACTATTTAGAAACCCGGCCGGGCGGAAATTAATATAATTAACGGCTTGACATGTTGGGCAGGACTGGACATACGCCCTTGTTAACTTTTGCAGTTCAGGAAAGTAGACTGCCTCGCGTACGCGTTGAGTAGTTTTTCGAATACCAGCATGAGAAGCTAAAGGGCTGTCATGGAGCTCTTGCAGGATATTTAATCTAAGACTAGCTGGGATAACAGGTCGAAATTCGTTGTTGGAATTCGTAGTTTTTGTATAAAATAATAGACCATCTATTAGTTCGTAATGGGCCGCCCTATTTCTTATCGCCACAATATCTTGGTGGCTAAAATTTTCAGGATCCTTCAAATACTCATAAATACTTCCAAACTCAGGATCCTTACCCAGTTCGGTTATTACAGTTTCTCGGGAATTTATTGTACACGCTGTCAGCATTGCAACTTTTACGGTATTACCCTGTTCGTCTAATTTAATTCGTGACAGGGCATCTGCTACGATATTTTCCTTTCCGGGGGTATGCTTGATTACCAGATTATATTCTTGCAGCTTGAGTGCCCATCTTATTAACCTTGGGGATAAATTTTTTCCAGAGTACAATCTAGTTACCGCCGCATGATCAGAATATACTGTTATCGGCGCCTTTCCAAAATAGACTCGGAACTTTTGCACTGCTAACAGAACTGCAAGTGCCTCTCTCTCGGTCGCGGAATAGTTTCTTTGTGTTTGATTTAAAGTTCGGCTAAAAAATGCTACTGGCTGCTGATTTTGCGAAAGTACCGCTCCTACCGCATAATCCGAAGCATCCGCTGAAATTTCTAAATTTTCATCCTTTTCAGGAAATTTCAACACAGGGGCTTGCGTTAATGCTTGTTTTAATTTTTCGAAAGCACTATTGGCTTCGGCCGTCCACGAGAATCTTGCCTTTTTCCTTTTTAATTTTAACAATGGCTCAGCGATAGCCGCAAAATCTTTTATAAAGGACCTATAATATGAACAAAGTCCTAGAAAAGAAGAGAGCTTCTTTGCCGTGTTTGGAGTCGGATACTTTTGTACAGCGATTATTTTTGATTCATCTGTCTCGATCCCTTTTTGCGATATTTTGTAACCTAAATATTTTAATTCAGGGGCTGCAAATTTGCATTTTTCGACATTAACTTTTAGACCGGCCTCATTTAATAAAGAAAACACCTGTCTTAAATCCTGTACATGTTGGTCTAGATTATCACTAGTAATAATGATATCGTCTAAATAGATAAATGTGGACTTTCCGAGAACAGGTCTTAACACAATGTCCATGCATCGCTGAAATGTTGCTGGGGCGCCTGAAAGGCCAAACGGCATTCGCAAAAATGCATAAGTGCCAGACTTGGTTATAAAAGCAGTCTTAGGCACGTCCTCAGGCCTGATCCCTATTTGAAAATAACCATTCGTTAAGTCTAAAGTTGTCATAAATTTGGTTGATTTTATGTTCCTTAAAATTTCTTCTATAATCGGTAACGGATATACCGGATATTTCGTTATGGAATTTAATTTACGGTAATCAATAGCGAATCTCCACCTTTTTGGATGCTCCAAAGGATAATCATTATTTTTCTTACATAAAACCACCGGACTAGCATAACTACTTGAGATAGGCGTTACGATCTTTTTACGTAGCATATCGGTAATATGCCATTCTATAATTTTTTCCTTATTCTTATCATACCGGTATGGTTTTTGACGAACCGGCAATGCATCTCCGGTGTCAATACTATGGTTAGTAACCTGGGTAAATCCTGGAATATCACTAAATAAGGAAGCAAATTCACTTACCACTTGTCGGATTCTATCTTGCTCGTCATTAGGCAGGTGGTCGAGATTTACCCTTGGCGGTTCAACCTTTTCTACACGCACTGGTTTCATCGTCAGCTTAAGAGACGCTTCATTAAAATCCAGTGTAGCTTGTGCGTCTGAAAGAAAGTCTATTCCTAGTATTAAGTGTGCTTGCAAATTCTTTACTATAAAAAACATCACCTTTACTTGTTCGTCCTTGATACGGATGTACAAAGGTACTTTACCCACGCACTTACATTGTTCTCCTTGCGCCGCTAATACTGTTGTATTATCCGCATTATATATGCGGTATTTGCGAAAATACTTTCTAAAAAAGACTTCTGCCACACAGGAACACTGCGCGCCGGTATCCAGGAGTGCGGTGGCCGGGATATTATTTACCAAGACTTCAATCTTCGGAAGAGTTAAATTTTTCACCATTACTGTATTTAACTTGTAGGAAGAGGGGTTTTCGTGGCCTTCGGATTTCCGCACCCTCTCGTCAGCAGAAATCCGTTTTAGTTTAAATTATTTTTTCTTTCGGTGCTTTCCTTCTTTCTCCACTGGCCTTGAGACTTTTTTTCTGGGTTGCTATTGAACTGTCGACGTTCGCCGGCTGTTTTTGAATGCTCGGGTTTCCTTGCCCACTGATTCGCTTTTTCTCCGTAGCCATGTGCTTGAGTTTGCTGTAGTCTTGGCGTACCAAATTGGTTTCGCTGTTGATATTGGCGTCTTCTTTCGACGTCCGCCGTTCTTCTACTTTCAAACTGGATTGCTAGCTCAAATAATTTTTCCAGTGTAGTCGGATTTCTCAATTCAATAAAGTCTTGCACTTGGGGTAGTAACCTCGGCAAAATCACTTGAATTATTTCAGGATCCGGACGGTTTCCATACAAGAGCTTGAAAACGTGAATTTTTCTTAAAATAAACCTGGAGAGGTTTTCCATTCTTTGTTGATATATACTGAAAAGTTCTGTTTCTAATTTCGCACGATCCCTTACAACAGGGAAGGCTTTTAGTAGGGCAGTCTTGAAATTTTCGTAGGTATAGGTGGGACTTCCTGCTTGACCCAAGAGACTTCTGCCGATACATTTGAACCAGTTAAGCGCTTGGCCCCTCAAAGCGCTGGTAGCTAAGGTAACTTTTTGAAACTCGTGCACGGGGTAGAGCATGAAGTGGTCATCCAATTTTTCCAAAAAACTGGTTACCTGTGAGTGTCCATTAAACGTTGCTTCTGGTTTCATCGAAGCGCGCATGGTCTGGACAATATACCCAAATCCTTCCAGGGCGGCAGCTGGCATTTCTGGATTCTGAGCTGTTTCTGCAGGCAGCACAGGTTCTTCTTGAAACTCGGCCATGGTTATTCTTCGTCGGGCGCCACTATCAGGTTCAATGTTTCTTCTTACCTTCTTCAGAAACATACAATGACCTGACTAGAACAGAGAGCTTACTAAAGGTATGTTTACTAATTGTAGTAAGTAGACAGGATACAGACGAAGGGTATACAAAACCCTTTATTTTTTCTTTATATACAATGACTTCCGTACTTCGGAATACAATGACCCTCCACTCGGGGTCTAACTTAAAAGATATCAAAATAAAACTAAACTCTAATTTAACTTTAGAATAAGATTGGCCTTATAATAACAGGAAGCGTATGTAGCACAGAGACTGTGAACACTACAATACGTTTAATTTATCAAGAGGATTAAAACCTCTGGCCTGGAAGGCAAAGTAGCAACTGCGTAACTTCTAAGGTAAGCGGCCTGCTTCGAACTCACGGCTTCCTCTCTTCTGCTTGGCAAAAAGGCCACACTTAAATACTTGGCGTTCGCCAGACAACTTTGCATAAAACCCTTCACGCTTATAATTCTGGCCGGAAGTAGAAAATAAGAAGTGATAGTAAAGATTTAAAATAAAATAAACGTTAGTAAAACTTAAGATCCTTACAACCTTCCTTGCTAAACACCAGTTTTTCTAAAGCTATTCTATGAAATTGGTATCTCATACTATAAAAGCAGTCTAAAACAAAATTACAAGCGGCAATATAATGTTTTACAAAGCTTATACGAATATGAAATATTTTCTTTTTCTTTTGTTGGTATTTATTTTCAAAACAAAATTATTTGAGAACAGTGTGGTGTTTTTAAAAGCAAATAATTTCTTTGAAGGAAAAATTAGTTTTAAAATTCAAGTAGCAAAAATTTTTATTTTGATTTTTCTGTACTGTCTTTGTGCCTCTCGTTGATTCTCACCACTGCATCAAATTTTTTGTTTCACCCATTACTTTAACAAAATGTTTGCCAGTGGGAACACATATTATCTCTCAATCTATAATTATTGCATATTTTTATTTATATCTATAATATTAATGTAGCAGGATTATAAAATATCAAACGAATGCAAGAGACTACTTAATATTTAGACTAACATTTAAATGCTTTATATCAGTCAGAAAAATTTTCTGAATGTAATAAATTACTAAATAGTCTACCTTTAAAATTATTTCTTACTTACATATTGTATGTTAATCTGTATTACAGTTAATGTTTTCCTCTTAATGCTACATAATTATTCGACAGAATCTGTAGTTTAATTGAGATAATGTTTATTACATAGCTCTGAAGACTATCAATATTAAATTCCAAATAAGACAGGAAAAAAGTTTTTTGCGTTACCTTTGTTCTGAAAATATCTTTTCTATTAATATCCACATGAAAAGAAAATATAAATCCTAACATCATGTTCAAAACGTTTTTTTAACTTACCTTACATATCTTTTTGGTGGTGCCATGTACTCAAAGATTGTAATTCAAAAGATAATTAAAAAAATTGTTTTTAAAATTGCATTGAATTGAATACAATGAAAACAAGTATGTCTACATATGAATTCAATTACTACTGCTTCTTCAATAACTGTACATTTTTAAAATTTCAGTTTGCAGTTTCGCAATTTAATTACCTTAATATGAGTCTTACATATATTATTTTAGAAATTTTTCTATCATTCTCAGAAAGATTTATATTGCATAACAAATTTTAAACAAACTGATTGCATGATAATAACATATATAAAAGTGAACAGAAGCTATATTAGCTAAACATATGCATTTAAGTTTCATCATGATAAAATGATATTTAATGATTTGCAAAAAGCATTGATATTTAAATTTAAGAACACAGTACTATGTCATGAATCAAATTTACTCAGCATTTGATATTCTACATGTTATGTAATGAAATAAGTGTTATGCTTTTAACCCCTTAGGACAGTTATTTCATATAAAATTAGTTTCCAATTAAAATAAATAATCATAAATTTTGCCGACAATTTTTATATTATTAGTCTTAGTAATTATTACAAGGGATGATGCTTCAGATGTCAAAAGTAAACATAAATTCATCCCTTAAATCATAATGAATAAAAAATTACAACTTATAAAAGCCAACAAAAAGTTTACAAATAAATATGCAATAAAATAACTGATATTGTTTAAATGCAATGGAATGTTTTCTAAAATATAAATACCTTATTTTAGATATTTGCTTTCTGTAGTGTTTGTAGTTTTCTTTTTAAACAGGGTTTTCTATAGTTATCATTTTTTTTAAAACAGTAATTCTTAAGTAAAATGTTTATGCACACCCACAAAATTTGTTTCACACAATACTCAGCAGTATGACCTAACTCACATATATCAATTGAATTAAATAATTCTAGCCTATTTATAATAGAAAAGAGTCAATGCAAAATTTCGTTGATTTTGAACTTTTAAAAATTCATTTTCGTATTTCTCAGAAAGAAGTTTTTGAACTACTATATAGCAATGCACAATAATATTCACAATATCTGGGTGAGGATACTTTAAACATCCTCTATCCATACTTGAAATTAAGCGATATGAATCTTCGCATATCAGTTCTTTATCAATTGAAAACTGTGACAGACATGATGAACACTTCTGTTTTTTGCATATGGCATCATAAACACAATATCCTGCAAGGTATGTCAAAACTGGTATTACACTTTCGATGCCTAAAATATCTTCATTAGTTACATCAATATTCAAGTAATTAATTACTTCATCTTCCTTTTCATATGAAGACACAGCATTAAATTCATCAATAGTAATTTGACCAAAAGTTGCAGATCTCAACGAAAAAGTGTTTTGTAATCTGAGTTTGGACTCACATTCAAATATTTGCCTCACTGAGACATGATATTGCGATCCGGCTAAAAATCTATACTTTCCGAATCTCTCTTCTAAAGAATCAGTTTGTATTTTTCCACAGAGAAAATATTTCATTTTCAGCTCTTCGATACAATACTCCTTCATTTCCAACAAAGCATGAGTTGTGTGAGTAAGAGCATGATGAGTTTCTTTCGTAAAATTCCCTGTAGTGCATCCCATGCTTTTCCAAACATCCAGCCAATTCAAAAATTTACTTAAGAACTTCACGTTTTCATCGTCAGGCAAATTAGTTAATGGATTCATATTTTCATTTCTTAGTCGTATTCCTTTATGGGGACTTTTTACATTTATAATGCACCACCAAACATGAATTATTTTAATAAAATTTCCGGTTTCTTTGGCAAATTGCAGATTATTTTTTTCTTCTAGTTCTACTAGAGCATTCACTACATGTTCATTAAAAACTTGCAGTGCCAGTTTGACATTCTGCCTCTCTAAATTCGATGGGTTAAGAGATTTAAAAGTCAAAGAGCGATTAAATGTAACTAAATTATTCTTTTCAGCTTCATATAGTTTTTTGAGAGTATAAAAAGATGCAGTTTTCATAATAACATTATTTTCAAATGTCTCAAAATCTGGGTATTGAAAACACTGATTTAAGTTTTTCTGATTCAACCAGTTATTTCGTATACATTTTAATATATGTACTGCATCAATTACATAAAATAAGGGTCTGTCTGTTTTTACTGGATGAGGATAAACGATACTCAGTTTTGGTGGATTTGAGAAATAACACATAGATACGATTGAGTGAATTATTGTCACTTACTACACAAACCACGAAAAACCCTATATTCTCTAATCCTGTTATAATCTTTTTAAGTATAAAGTGCAATATATCCGCTGTTATAGTTTTCACAGGTAAAATATGCACAACATCTTTATACTGGGAGAGTAAGCTCTGGATCATAAAAACATAAGCACTTGTTGCTGCATCCTTAGTGTTAAAAGAAGAGCCAACAATATTACCTCCTCTGAAATCTAAATATGGTTTAATATGAATTTCATCCATCATTACAGAAACAATTCTTTCATGAGGTTGAAGTTCCACAAATTTCTCTCTCGCATAATGAAGGAAGTTTACTTCAAATTGCTCTTTAAAGGGACTTGCATTAAATTCAGTACAAATTTTTCTAACTGTTGCTGGATGGGGAAGAATTATATTTCCCGAATGTCGTAAAAACTTATACGCGTGTGGAGATATGGAATGCAATAAAGTTGAAAATATTAGCATTTCTGGTGAGTATCTCCGTTTAACTTTATTGACCGAGAAAAGTGAAACTTGTTCGGCCAAAAATTAATAACAGTTTCTTCGACTTCATCATTCAGTTTAAGAAGGCCCAATAATTCCAAAATTGTATCCAAAATTGATTGAATTTCATTTTGAGCTACAGGTATTAACAGAGACTGTACACCATCTAGTATTTCTTGGAGATTTCTGATATCTCCAACTTTCACAGGAAAGTTACGTTCTTTGCATGATTTTATTGCAGCATTACCAATAAATGCTGAGACACTTAAATCATATTTAAGAACAACAGAGGCTTCAATAACTGGTGCTGCTTGAATATTGATGTGAATAAATAATGTCTCATCTTCCTTTCTGATTATAGACCAAAATAACGGGATTTGCTGAGTCTCTAAGCACTTTAAAAAGTTTGCATATGTTGAAAACATGTATTTTGCTTCTTCTTCTGATTTCGTTTTCATGCTTTCCTGTAGAGCCAAATGCAGTTGCTGATTTTGTAATCGTATTTTCTTATCATACGGAGATTCTCGATTCTGTTTCTGATAGGATAAATATTCAGGGCAACCCGGAAATAAAGATGGTATTGCTTCTTTCGTTAATCGAGAACATGAAAGAGGTGCACTTATTTTTTTTCCAGAGGATGGATCATATGCACTTGTCTCCATCTCAATATCTTCATCTTTGAAATGAAGTTCGCAAACTTTTGAAGCTTTCGTTAATTTAAAATTACTCCGAGGTATAGCTTTAAACCATTTCTTTTTTAAAATTTCATTAGATGGAAAACTGTAGACTCTCACACGAAGACCATTATCATAATTTCCTTTGCATCCAGGAACAATACAACGGGAAGGCATAATGCTGATAACATAATGCTTCGAAAATATGAATGAAGGCATAATGCTTCGAAAATATGCAGAAACTAAAATGTCACTAAGCAATCAACTTGAAAAAGCAATGAATAATGCACAAATGTTAATAAAACTAACGAAATCTAAGCATCTAACAAGAGCGTGTGAGGTATGTCTAACAGTAATACGGTGACAAAGAATACGGAGAAAGTTTCGGGGAGTGTCATTGTGTGAGTTATTGCTGAGGGTCCCTTAACCGTGACGTCACAAGCCAGTTTCGATTCAGAACGCAGGCCTTATCTATCTCGATGGTGGCGGGTAGGGTTTGGAAATACGCTGCCGGCTCCGGTACTTTTCAGCTCATGGGATAAATGATAATTCTAGCCGGAGCGCATCAGAGCCCTACATAAGAAGGCTCCGGCACTTCTTTTATGTAATTAACGGAACTACAATTTCAGTAGAAATTTAATCTCAAAAATTTTATTTTTAGCAGCAATAAAATTATATTAAAAATCGCTTATTAAATGCTAATTTACCTCTTTACATTTTATTGAATTATTTTAATAAATAATAATCAATTATTAATTAATGGTTAGATAATAATTAATAAATATTAATTGCTAATATTAATTAAATAATTATTTAATAATTTTATAATAATTAACTACTTAATTTTTAAATGATAAATGATTTTAATAGTCATTTTATTTATTTATTTACTCTTGTTCCTCGTTACTAACGGTCTTCCATAGGTTTCCGGCACTTCTAATTTTAGAAATTAAGCCCTGAGTGTAGCGATAGAGAAGAAATTCAAATTAAGAATATTTATTCTCTAAAGCTGTGCAAACTTGTCCCTAATGTTTAGAATCTAATTTGGCTGAAATTTAAATTAATTTTATTTTGCTAAAGCCTACTTTCGGTCCAATTGTTTCTGCAGTACTTGTTTCATTTAGAAATCTTAGTTTACTTGTGGCTTTTTTTTTTTTTTTTTTTTCAGATGAACTCGCATGAGCTTTTCCTGTAATATATGATTAATTTTAATAGATTAAAAAAAAAAAAGAAATTGCATAAAATTATAAGTCGCTAGATTGTAAAACTTGTTTGTAATTTCTTGATGTAAAACAGCAACAAGAACATAAACAAATGAACTATTCAAGCTATAACTGAAAGGAAGTGTAATACTTAATCAGCAGACTCTTTGAAATCAGCAGCTGCATTATGTAATTCTATATAAAAATTGAGACTTAATTTTAATTTAAATCTTAATTCTTTGAATTCTTTGAATTTTACTTTTTAGCAAAAATAAAAAATAAAAATTTCCAAAAATATTCAGATATAAGATGTTAACTTTTTATATAAAAAACGAGTAAAAGATGTTAAAAGAATAGTTGCATATCCTCTATTATGTTTTGTTATTAATATTGTATATTTAGAATTTTATCTTTGAGGTTTCTATATTTATTTCACTTATGTATTGTTTAATGTATAAAAATAATAACGAAATGAAACATGTAGTCATTTTCTGGATTGTCATCCTCATTTTTTATATCAGAGAAGTAAATCTTAGATATTAATAGGTGGTGTGGTGTGTTTGATTATGGCAAAGCCTCGAGGGCTATGCGTCTGAAGGGAGGAATGCCTTCGTGGAGAACTTTCTAAGGGAAACTGGCTCGTATACACGTTACACATGGGGAAAACCACGAAAACACCAATGCAGCCAGCCCGTTCGCATATTACACAAGTGCACATCAGCGTAGCCACTGAGGGAGGGGTTTCAAAAATGGACCAATGAGCTGCTATTGCTCTTGCGACGCTAAATCTTCATGCATGTGAGCATATGTTGTTTACGTCATAATTTGCATTTGTTTCGCAGTTATAAATATATGGCGTAATAGTAGAAAATCTCGTAGTGCTTTCGTTTTCTGAGTTTGATTAATCACTGACATTTCATTTTAGCGATTTTTATCACACATTAACATTAGGATTGATGTTCACGGCATATTATGTGGATTGAGAGAATTCAAGAGTATATTTTTTTAACTGAGCTGTGAAAAACTGAAAGTGCTACAATGAATCTAAGGTTTTCTTATTTCAGTGCATTCTTTTGATTTTTAAAGTGTAAGATTCAGAACGCAGATGATCTGATTATATCCATTGTTAACATTAAAAATTATATGTGAATAAATTGAATATACTCGTTGTGAATACGATAAATTCACTCTGTTCGATGAGCATTTCTTGTGTAGACAGTACATTTAAGAATGATAATTTATTAAATGTGAAATTTAACGCACTAAATGTATAAGAATGCAAATTAGTAAAGTTCACTTTGAATAAAATTCGGCTTATCCTATTTTTATAGAACATGTTTTTCATTTAGACTGCAATAAAAAGGATGACTTTTATTTACATATATAATTGGTGTAAATATTTTTTCATATGCATAGTTTTATGCAAAGATAACATTTGGGCTCAGATATTTCTTTCTTCATCTTATTTACCACTTACTAAGTAATACTTCACATCGATATTTTTGCGAAGTATCCAACATGTGTTTGTATTTATTTTAACCAGGTAGTGAAATCTTCATAATTTTCTAAATTTGATCTAACTTCGCAATGAAAAGTTTCAGAAGCAATCGACAATGCTTTAATTATTTTGTACAGAAAATTGCGTGGTATAATATTTTCAACTATCTTGCTTAAATCTTAAAGCACGCAAAAGGACATGTGACATAACAGAAAGATCACTGGATGCTCATTGGTCTATCCTAAAAGCCACTCCCTCGGTGGCTATACAGATGTGCACTTGTGAAATATGCAGCCCGTTCGCGGGATTCAAACCTCGGACCGAACTACCAGTGTTCAGCGACTTTACCGCTCGGGGGCAGATATTAATAGGACTGAATGCTGTATGTGTTTGTTTTGGTATCAAAAAAGAAATATGTTTATATAATAACTTAAATATTACATTTCATTTAGCATATTCAGTTTAACCATTCTATGAATAAAAAAAAAATTAGAGTTATCAGTTTAGTTGTGGAAAAATATTATTCATACACAGATGAATACTCATAAATACATTATGCAGTTTATCTTAACGTCATTTGACTGTCATCGTACTTTCTGTGAACACATGGTAAAAGGGTGGATGTCTATTTAATATGATGATCTGTGTCCACAGACATAATGATTACATTCGTAGATACTAGCAAAATATAATTCTGCAGGTAAATTTATATAATTAAATGCAAAAGTCAAAATTGGTTCTAAATTTTAAACACTACATTCAATAAAATCTTAGTAAATATGGATCTTAATTTTATACATGAAATTTGTATGAAATATATCATGGTGCATTGTATGGTAATGGAATGCAAATTTTAAAACTATAATAAATAAAATATTTGCTTATGTTATATTATTCATTCATTATACAAATCATAACAAATTATAAGTACAGATAGAAAATGATATTTTATATTTTACAAGAATTTTAGCATATTGGTTTTTTAAACGTTTCTATATTCTTAAATCACACATTTCCTAAATTTTGATTGCATTTAAATGCATGCTGTGTATTACTCTGTTTTCAAATAATATGAAAGAAAAAAGCCTTAATAATTAGAAAATTAATATTGCTGAAGGAACTGTTTTACTATCTTTGCAAAATTACTGTAACTAAATTATCCAGAACTGATAGCCTTAAGTATAATAATACAACTTAATTTGCTCGCCAAATGAATTGTGGACTTCTAATATGTTGCTTTCTGTACTCTGCGGTGTTCTTAGTCCTTCTTATTACTTATATGTACCCCGTGTATTAATGATATTGTATTTCTGGCATGTACCATATTAACAGTACAATTGGCTCAAATTCTAAGTAATTGACAAGGCCCATCAGCTGAACACTAGTGGTTCGACTTCAATTCCTGCAGAAAAGGCTGGTTGCATGGCCATTTTTCCATGTGTAACACGAAGCTAGTTAATTCAGTGAGCTACATACACATAATTTAAAACTATTTAAGCATATTTTATATGCATCTGTCACAATTCACAACAATATTCAAAACCGTTGGCATTTAAATGCACCTAATAAAATCCATAGAAGTTTCTATATATATTAATGAATAAATTAATTTAAGTAACCCGAAAATTCAAAATAACTTGCATCAAATAAAAAACACTATAAGTTTCTATACCTATGAAATAATACATTTTGCTGATTATTTTTTATTTTGCCTGCATTATTGTTGCATAATGCAATCGCGCAGTGCGTACCAACCATTAGACTACATAAATTTAATTATATTTGAGAGAGAGAAAAAAGAAACCAATGAGTTTCCACAGTCACACACAAGCTTACATTCAGCTTAAATCAATGCAAAAATCTATGTTGATCTGAGGAGAGAAAAACTTCAGTGACGTCACAGTCAATAGACAGCGAGAACGCATTTTCGTTTGTTTACCCCAAGTGAGCTAACCTGTTCTTTCTACGGACCTTGGGAGAGCCCTATCTTTGCCCTTTCCGGGGTCGAGTGAGCCCCGAGTTCATCTTACAGGACGATAACGCTAGGCCCCATAGAGCTCTTCTGGTTGACGTATTTCTCGAGGGTGAGGATATTCGCCGGATGGATTGGCCAGCCAGGTCGACAGACCTCAACCTTATAGAGCATGTCTGGGACGATCTGGAGAGGGCAATTGCAAGTCGCAACAACCCTCTGAGAACCATCCAGGAACTGAAAACAGCGTTGCTAAATGAGTGGGAACAATTGCCATAGACACTGATAAACTGGCTTATTTCCAGTATGGCATCCCGCTTCGAGACCTGTATGCCTGTAAGAGGGGACCATACTCCCTATTAACCCATTTTTTGGGGGTCCTCTGCAACCGCTGTTTCAGACCTTCAGACTCCCACGAGTGTTACACACGAACATGTGTGTCTATTATAACAGTTGAATGTCTATTTTGTCTGCATTATATCAACCTATGTCCACGTCAAATTTTATTAAAATCTTTTAGTAGTTCTGGAGATCGTAGATCAAATATGAAAATTCTCTTAATTTATTTCACCAATGTAGAAGTAGAAATAGTGCTAGAAGCAGATTTAAATAAATAGTTTTTGATAAAATATTATATATATATATATATATATATATATAAAAACAAGAAAAGGAGCAATAGAACTCCTGATCCTCATCAACCGAAAATAAATTAAACTCATTCCTCGTAAAAAGTTTCAGTTAACATCGTAAATACTGTAAATGGAATTATTAATAATGAGAAAGAATTCTCTGAAATTCCTATCAAGGATCAAGGAAGGGTTCAATTACGAGGCTGATAGGCTTAATTCCTTTATTCCCACATCATCAAAGATTAAATAATTATCATCAAAAAGGGGGTTCGGCAAAGAGGTAAAATTTAGTGTCGAATTGTCAAAATAACAAAAGGTAAATTGCCTTCCACAGTGGAAAAAAAGACAAGAACACTGAAGGACTTAATTAATTTAGTAATTTTGAATTCGAAAAAAGGGGAAAAATCAATTTTGAAGGGTTACATCATGAATTTTTTAAAGATTCGATAATTCCTTGATCAATGATCTTGCGGTGTTAACACGAGAAAGGAACCACTCGCGAAAGGTCATTCACGTCGCAAGTGATTCGGGTCTGGGGAGGGAAGGGGCAGGGGCGTAGCTAGAAGGGGGGCATCTGTCCCCGGGCGCAGAATCCAAGGGGCGCCAAACTGATGTTACGACATTTTAGAATTAAATGTTTTCCATCATTGGCAAGCAGTAGGGGGCGCGAAATCTTCAGTTGTCCCAGGGCGCTGAAAAACCCTAGCTACGACTCTGGCATGGAGGTAGGAAAGGGAGGAGGGGCCATTCCGCGCTAGAAGTGAAGCACTGCTTTGAAGCTTGGGTCACCAGACGGGGTGTTTCTTTGTTTACATTCAGAAGCTCGCTTGACAAGATTCTGATAGTATTTCGACACGCGACAGTTCCATAGAAATCCAAAAAAGGGACACTCTCGCTTGAAAGAAACATTCATAGTGTGATGGATAATAGCAATTTGTATAGTTTACTGACATTTATGCAAAAATCACATCTTGGTTATTTTTCGATAACTAACAACAGCGATTTTGATTATGAATTTGTTTTATAAAATTCTAAGCTGTTGCACTACAAAAATATAGCTTTTAAGAAAAATGTTATGAATGCTTAAAGAATGAAAAATACCTTACGGTACATTTAAAATTGTATACGTCTTTCGATACCCTTGATAGAGTATTCGCTACTTTTATTTTATTTTCCAAACGTCAAAATGTTTTAAATAAAACAAATTTTTTTCACATCCATATATTATTGTAACATGTACCTTTTAAAATTTTTTAGAGAAGAGGCTTTACTGCTGCTCATTTTAAACCCATCGTTTTAATTTTATATATCTGAAAAATAATCACTTTGGGCTTACACGTTTTACTTATTTGGGTTAATTAAAAATAAAATTATCATCAAATGCTGCAATCCTCGTCAAAATTAATAAATATACACGACAAGTTAGCTTTCCCTTCATTTGGAACCACACATTTGTGAATGAATGGTAAAAAAAAAATCTGATAAGTATAATTAAAAGAATTATTCCCTTTACATTTTATAATAACTCAGTTACAAATTTTAAATAATACTTAAAAAAAATTATTTTATTCCCTTTCAGAAATGTTCAGAGAAAGTCAAATACTATTTAATACCTATTTAATTATTAGGGATTAGCGAAATACTTATTTAAAGTATTTCGCTAATTCCTAATAATTCTCTAATTTAAAATGAACCGAATAGAGCATTAATTATAAATTGACTTACATTTTTCGATTTAAAAGATGCCTCAGAAGCCAAAAAATCATGTCATATTTAAGAAAGTATTTTAGGAAGAAGCTCTATAAATAGAAAAGAAATAATGCATAATTTTAATATTAATAATGCAATAAACTTTGATCTTAATTTTTGTACCTTAACCGAATAAAATCGAATTACCTTAATTTTTTTTCCTAATGTAATTAACGAAAACTTGTGAAAATATTTCATTCAAATTAAACCATTCTGAGAAAACTGTCCTGTGAAAAGTATAGCATTTAATTCCGTTCAGAATGAAATGTTGTTTAAAAATATGTTGTTTTCACATACTTAGGACTCTGAAGTGTTGCAGAAAAAGAAAATATATACATTTATATGTATATTTGCGACGTAATTACAAAATATTTACACCCGAACGCGTCAAATCCCATAGAACTCAATAGTAAATGACCCAATGTTTTGCTCACCACGTAGAGATCGTCGGTGCTTCAGAGCAGGGTACGGAGAAACTTGTTTAGGGCGACTCCTTCTTACTTCTTACCTCCATGGACTCTGGGAAGGGGTCGAGGAACTCGTTAGGCGAGTTAGATTTAAAGAGACAGGGCCAAAGCTGCCTCTGAGGAGAAACATGTGATAAATAAATTAGTAGCTTTAAGTGTTATGATATAATAGCTGTAAAAGGAATTCCCTTGAAGAGAGAGTGTAAATAAAATGTCTCGGTCCAAAAAAGAACAACCCTTAGCAGGGAACAAAGAGGAGCTTACTTTTAAGTTACAACCGCTTACGGTTTAAAGAAATAATAATTGCTTGATTACGGGACAAAGAGAGTGACCCTGAACGAAGCTGAAAGAACAGCGAATTCACTAACGAGTTGAGTGATAACCTCGAGGCGCCTCGTCTCCATAGCAGCACCTCTTAGGAAATGGTAACGCATTTTATGCGCTTTCCAGAGTAGCTCTGGGTCTTTTTCTACATGATGCAATACCTGGATGATAAATAGTCAATGAATGGAAAACGGGGTTACCGATCGAAGGAATCTTTTTGAAAAAGTTAACCGAACTTAAGATTTAAGGGAAGAATTTTGGCTGCATTATGAATGTTCTCGTTGGCAAAAAACCGAGGAGATTTGTAGATTTGCCGAAGCATATATTTTGGAAATTTCGGATATGTTTCCTGTTAGTAATTGCTGGTGCGCCCCACACGGGATTTATAGAGCAAGATATAAGTCAGAATAGACCTTATCATTGACTTACAGAGCAATATCTTGTTTTTCGTGGACAGGTGGCTTTTTCTAGCGAAAAAAGGCAGTAATTGGGATTTGACAACCTTCGCATTTTCGAATGTAAAATTGGACAAGTTAATTTTGAATCAAGTATCACTCCGAGATATAAGTAGGAAACCAGAGAATTGGTTCTCCAAAGAGTTAGTTAGGCAAGTTAGGCAAATTGGGGTGAGTTCTTCGGATAAATAAAGTGCCGGCACATTTTGTGACATTAATTTTGATCTTTCACAGTTCGAACCAGAGCTCGAGGCTTGAAAGATAATTCTACAATGCAGCAATTACCGTGGTGATATTGGAATGTTGAGAGATGATGGCTCTGTCTTCTGCATATAAAGCTAGATCAAAATTAGGTGATTTAGGAATACAGAGGCTGTTCCCACAATTTTAGAGGATTTTCGTAAGCGGTAATAAAAAATCGTTTGCTGCAAAAGACGTAATTGCAATTGTACTATGTTTTTAAAAGTCAAAATTATCGTCTGTGGCTTGAAAGTTTTGTTTTTATTCAAAATGGCAAATTTAACAAAGCAGTGGTTCGAAGGCTACATTTACGCTCTTTCCGAAGAGAAATATGCATACTCCCTTATCCAAAAACGATGTGAGCGTCATGGTTTTGTGATATCTAAAGCGTCGATAGGAAATATCATCAACAAGAAAAGAAAAAAACGTCAAATTGGAGCCTCAAGTGGGACAAAAATTCCAAACAGGTATCCTAGGAAAAAACGGACATCTTCGACTATTGCAAAGGTACGTTGTTTAATGTTAAAAAAAATCCCTTTAGTCAAAGGACAGTTGCAAAATCATTAAAATGCTCGGTGTCCACTGTAAACAAAATGATAAACTTTGATTTAAATCTTAAGAAAGCGAAAAACGCAATGTGCATCGTCTTCTTCCAAAGCATATCGCTTAACGCAGGACACGCTGCAGAATTCTTTATGAGAAATACTTATCCAAAGAAAAATGGAAAACCATTGTCACAATAGATGAAGCATGGGTGTATTTAAATGATTGTAACAAAAAAAAAAAAAAAAGAGCCATTTATTATCATAAAAGGGGAGAAAAAAATTTAAGTACATGGTTCAAAGAATTGAAAGAAAGTTTTTCTAAGGGATTCATGATTGTTGCTGGTTTTTCTTATAATGGCAAGTTAAAAATAAAGAGAGTGCAAAAAAATGTCAAGATTAACTCCAAATACCATCAGGAGCATATTTTCTAGCCAATTTTTCTGAATGAAATACCATCGCTTTACCCACAATGCCATCAATCTGTGAGACTCCATCAGGACAAAGCTAGCAGTCACACATCAAAATCCACTGTAAGTTTCCTAAAAGAAATGGAACAAAAATCTGGTATCAAGGCCATACTCTTCAACGATATCGCTACTAAATCTCCGGATGTGTCACCTATGGATTTTTGTGCTTTCGGACTTTTAAAAACTGCATTATCCAAACGTTGTTCCAAAACCTAACAAAACTCTGGAAAGCTGTTCGGGAGGAATGGGATAGAATACCTCTTCTGCCACTTCAAAAGGCATTATTATCCTGGAAATTGTGGTGTCGAAAGATAGTTCAGAATAAGGGATGTCAAATAGAACATTTAAAACACAAGAATTTTATGTAATTTAGTTTTGTGAATACAATATACATCGTCTAAAAAATGTGTGAACAGCCTCTGTATAATTTTCAAATAGGTTGAACATTTGAGGCGAAAGTAAACTTCCCTGATACACCTGTCAAGGTCCTCATTGCTGGAAATTTTGATTGGGGGGTAGCTGTGCGTTCCAAAAGAAACCGAAAATAGTCCCAATTTATAGAGACTTGCTCCTGCAATTTTGAGTATCGATTTTGAATATCTAGGGTAATCAAAACAGGGTATTGATCAGAATCTAAGTCTTGAATCATTTTAATTTTAATACCGAAAATATACATTATAAAAAGCAGCCAGATTACGAACTGCGGCAGCAGGGTGATGTAGCAGGGTAATAAATCGGGGCAGTGGGATCTATGACCTGTACACGGGAGCTCTGAGCCCGTGAATTTAGATTACCAACAATGATTAGGTGCTTTTAAATTGCTAAAAGTTTATCAAATTCACTTGTGGATTTAATGAATAAGCGAAATCGAAACTAATCAGCCAGAGCATTTCATAAGTGAAATAAATGCTTATTTTGCTCTTAAAAGAAACAGCATATTTATTTTTACAGTTTTCATTCTTGTTTGCAACATGTTACTTATTTTTTACATAAAAATATAGCAAACATTTAAGAAGTAAAGCTTACGAATCGCTTATCAAGGAACACTCCAAGTAACGACGTTTTTAGCTCGACTCGTTGTTGCCACACGGCGAATCTTAATAATTATTCAAAACATTACATCATGTTGCCACTTAGGAAATCTTAATAATTATATAGAAACATTAAATTATGTTCCACTACATTACTCCCCCTCCAGTAACTGTGTTACAATTTAAGAGATGCTGGTAGTGGACTAACGTAGCGTAAGCTAACATTAGAATTAAAAATACTAAATACAATAAATAAATACAATTACAATTAAACATATTCAATAATAGAGGTTTGGAAAAATATTCAACATTGTTACTAAAACGTAAAGGACGTTTTATTAGTTGTCCAGTGCTCACCTGATATTAAACAATAGGCTGGCTTCAGCCTGTCAATCGAAATGTTTACTTCCTTACCTTTGATTTGTAACAAGAAGTATTTTCCCATTCTTTTAAGTACTTTGAAAGGTCCTTCATAACTAGGTTCTAATGGTTTCTTGACTCTATCAGTTCTTAGGAAAACATGAGTACACACTTTTAGATCTTTATGGACAAAAACTTTAGGAATCATTTTGCGCTGTACCGGAGAGGGCTTGAACAATTCCATTTGTTGCAATTTATTCAAAAATGTTTGAAGTGTTGTAGAAACTGTCGGGTTATCAAAAAATTCTCCAGGAAGTTTGATTGTTTTCCAGTAAACCATTTGTGCAATGGAATATCAAGAGTTTCTTTTAAGGCTGCCTTAAAACCTAGAAGAATTGTTGGAATGGATTCTGACCACTTAATGGAATTATGACATTTGATAGCAGCTTTCAAAGTTCGATGAAATCTCTCAATATTTTCGTTACACTGTGGATGATAGGACGTTGTGTGTTGAATTTTGACTCTACATACAATTGCCAAGGTTCGAAATAGTTCAGAAGTAAACTGTGCTCCACGATCCAAAACGAGTAATTCAATGTTCATAAAAAGCTCTGGCAACGGTTTCTGCTGTTATGTCACGCAAAGGAATGGCTTCCATCCAACCAGTATAGAGATCAATGCAAGTCAAGCAATACACAAAATTATCAGATGGTGAATAAGGAACTATTAAGTCAATGTGAACTATAGTAAAACGTTCATCAGGCTGCTGATAAGTTCCTAATGCAGATTTTGTATGACGTGAAACCTTATTTTTTTGACAACCAATGCAGGCACGACTCCATGTTTGTATATCCTTTTTGATATTTGGCCAAATAAATTTGGACGTTATTTCTTTAACGGTCGACTTGATTCCTGGATGAGCGAGGGCATGGATTTGTTGAAATATATCCATTCTAAACTGCTTGGGTGTAAATGGTCTAATGTTAGAAGAAGACGTATCACACCACAGATTTTTACCAGATGGAAGTAAATAACTTTTGAAATTTAACGTTTTATTTTGAGCTTGTAAATCTTGTAATTCTTTATCATTAATTTGTTTGTCAGCAATTTTATCATAATCAATGAGTGAAATAGACACATGGGCTATTCTTGATAACTGATCTGCAAGAATGTTGTCACTTTTACTAATATGCCATATGTTAATAGAAAATTGAGATATGTATTGCAATTGGCGCATTTGTCTTGGTGATGCCTTTTCGCTCTTTTATCTGAAAGCATAAACTAGTGGTTTATGATCCGTAAAAATTTTGAAATCGGGACCTTCTAACATATGTTTAAAATGCTTAATTGCAAGATATATTCCCAGTAACTCGCGGTCATAAGTACTGTAATTTTTCTCAGTGCTATTTAATTTTTTTGAATAAAACGCTAAAGGTTTCTATGCTCCATTTTCAAACTGTTGAAGAACTGCACCAGTAGCCCAATCAGATGCATCCTTGCATAGTGACAAGGAAAAATTTGAATTGGGATAAATTAAAAGATCTACGTTTGCCAAATCCTGTTTACATTTTTTAAAGTTAAATATAGCTTCATCTGACAATTTAATTTAATGGCTGACAATTTTGTCGGCCATTAAAGATATTTTGTCTAACCCTTCCTCGGAAACCAGTAAAATATTTTTTATTGAGTCAGGCATTTTTTCCAACCACAATGTTTTGAGTACTTTATCTGAAACGTCATCAGTAGCGAGCGATCTCATTTTTTGAAGTAACTGACTGGGTTTTATATCTCCAAGGTCAAGGCCAGTGACTAAGCGTTTAATTCGCTTATTTTCGTTCTCTTTGAATGTGTTTAACAGTCTTTCTTTAACTAAAGCACATTTATTATCAGATGTTTTATCCGTAATGATATCTCAAATAATGTCAACACATTTTGGCTCTAGTTGAATACTACATAATTAAATTTGGTCTATCATCAGGGTTCCCAGACAAAAGCCCACTGGATGAAGGCGCACGTGACAAAAGCCCACTATGATAATTGCCCACGCAACAAATACCCCCAGGGATGAAAGTCCACATTGATAAAAGCCCACATAGATATAAGCCCACGCTGATAAAAGCCCATACTATTAAAAGCGCCATATGGATATAAGCCCACGCTGATAAAAGCCCATACTGATAAAAGCGCACATAATCAAAAAGGACTTAGGTTTTTTTATAACTATACCATGTGTTTATGATTTTAATTATAATAAATGGAGTATTCAGATCTGAATTTTAATGTCTCAAATATATGTCTGTTTGTATATTTTGTCACTACTTTATTTGCTTAATTTATTAGGTTAAAAGCCAACTTTCTACTCTCTGATTAAGTTGTAGGGTTTATATTTATTTTAACTAACATTTATTTTAAGCTATCTTTCCTGTCAAGCCTTTACTTTCCCCTAGAATTGCCAATGCCAGAGTATGTAAATCGTAGTAGAACGCGCAGAGTATTCAAATTTTAGAAGAAGTAATTGAGTTTAAATAGAAGGGAAGCGAGATTGTAAAGTGTGCTTCTTGAATCACGAGCGTGAAGGTTGCTTGGTAGGAAGTTTAAGAGCCGCGCATTTCGGCCTGTGTGCCTATTTCGACAGTTCGTTGAATCTTTCAAATTCTTAATCAGAAAGTTTGCTGAATCTCAGCTGTATCTCAGAACGCGGTTAAGTTAGTTACGATTATAGAGCCTCGTAGGTAGTGACTTCGTTATTTATTCATCCTGTCATTTATTTTTAGTTGCATTTTTGTCTATTTTGTTCAACCGCCGGGTCGGCGTAGTTTGTGAGCGTCAAGTGAACGGAACTGTGATTTCTAAAGTGAAATAAAAAGGGAGTTAAACCCTTCTTAAGAGTTTGTGTAATTTCCAGTTCATAGCAGTCACTACTACTGTTGCTGACAAGTTGGGGCCTCCCAACATCATATTTGCGCCCGAACACTTTACGAACTGAAATGGCCGAAAACTGGCTGGAAGCTCCTGTACAATTCCAACAACAAGAAATGGCGAACCAATTAGAAGGATTTGGATACCTGGATTTGGATTTGATCCAGGATTTGGTCCAAACGATGAGAGCATCGATCAAGCCAAACGTCAATTTCGACGGAAAACATTCGGTGGCGATATTTTTAGAAGGCCTCAAAAATCATTTCAAGCTATACCCTTTGCCTGAAAGACAAAAAGTTGCTATTGCCACGTCTGCACTAAAAGGACAGGCCTCACTATGGTGGAAGAGTATAGAGAAATTTTTATTAGGAGAATTCGGAGGCCAAACATATACCTTTGAAAATTTCAAAATATCATTATTAAAGGCCTTCCCCATAGTGAAAGACCGAGCAAAGCTATAAGCCGAACTGTATATTTTTATATTTTTTATCAACGTAATATAGAAGATTTGACGGACTTCATTCCGCGAAAAGTTAAGCTGACAAACATGCTGTATGGGAAGAAACCCGAAGCGGTGATTATTGAAATAATCTTACCAAGATTGCTACCTGCTGTCCAAGATTACTTCGAAATTCGAAATCCAAGGACCTTGCAGGAACTCTTCGAGTTGGCGGTCAAGTTCCAAAACCGCAGAATAGCGGAAAATCTAGAGGGGCATCGTATTCTCAAGGTCACCGAAGGCAGTCCTCAAATCAACAGACTGGAAACACAAATCGCTCTTATGGGGGAAAGAGCTATCAAGCCATCGAAGCTCGAAGGTCAAGGCCCAAAAAGGAAATTTGAAAACAACCGTCCGCGTACCCAGAAGACTGAAGTTGAAAGGAAAGCTTTAAACGAGTAGAGGAGCCTGTAAAAGCGAGGGTCCAGACCCCGGAAGTTTCGAAAAAACCCTTAAGAAGATACCTAAATACGGTCGTGGTAAAGAACTCACGATTACCGATTATACAAGTCCTGGTTGGCGATGTACCAGTAGAAGCCCTCATCGATAAAGGGGCAGAAGGTAATTTTATGAGTGATACATTTTTCAAGAAGAATTTTAATAGGTTATTTAAAAATAAAAACACAGAAATTATAGCGGCGCAAGGAAAAACCTGTCAATGCATTGGGAAATTATCATTACAAATACAGGTGACAGGTGACGGAGGACGGGGACGCCTGAAGTTTTACAGAGTTTAACAGGCATATGTCCCGCGTCCTCCCCTGGAGTTTATTTAATAGTTATAAATGTGGATACATGGCCATACAGGGGCAACTATTTAACATCTGGCATTTGAAGTACATTTGAATTAACATACAGGCACGGGGGAAAAAACTTAATAGGTTATAACAAAAGAAGAAAATTAAACACCTAAAAATGGTGTTCAATTTTCTTCTGCTCCCTATGCAGTCAGAGATTAGATGGTAGAGCATTAGAGTGCATATGTCAGTGCAAGTAATGCATGTAAGCCCTATTACTCTGGTTGACAGAGGTTCTGGCCATATGCTGCAATGGTCATTACAAATACAGGTAAAAGATGAAAGCATCAAAGTATTAATTTTTGTGGTCAAAAATTTGCAGAGTCCAGTCATTTTAGGCATGGAATTTTTAAAGGCCCCGAAGGCCAAACTGAATTTTCAGGAAAATTCGATTATGCTGAAAATGGATCGGAGGGTGGTGGAGCCAGTGAAACAACCGCAAGTGGACCTTAGCCATTTGAATGACCATGAAAGCCAAGCCATCCAGCAAGTGGTGAGTACTTTTTCGAACTTGTTTTCAGAACGGCCTGGTAATTGTCAAATTGCTACGCATGATATACAATTAACTACTGACAAACCTTGTAGGACTAAACCTTACCGGTATGATAAACAGAAAGAACAAATAATTGAAGAACACATTCAGGAAATGCTGCACAACCAGATAATAACGCTCATAAATAGTGAGTACGTGTACTATGTAGTCGTACTATGTAGGAAAAAGAATGATTTCCCTCCTTCGGATAAAATTGTTTGGAGGTTTGCTATCGATTACAGAAAGCTTAATAGTGTTATCGATCCCAGTTTACCCTTTGCCGGTTATAGAGGAAATTATTAGAAAGATTAAGTCTACGAGATACATGACTACGTTGGATTTCACGTCTGGGGCTACTATCAAATAGCTATGAGACCCGAAGACATACATAAAACCGAGTTTATCACAAAATCGGGCACTTATGCATTTTTACGCATGCCCTTTGGGTTGTGTGGGGCCCCGTCAACATTCCAGAGAGCTATGGACATTGTTCTAAAGCCTGTCCTAGGAAAATCGACTTTAATCTATCTAGATGATATAATTATAACGAGTAGTGCGTTGAAACAACACATTAAAGACTTGGAAGAAGTTTTTATATTATTAAAAGAGGCCGGTCTTACAGTTAACGCATCAAAATGCAAGTTCGCGACTAAAGAACTTAAATATCTGCGTTATAAAATTTCGCAAAAGGGTATAGAAACTCAGGATTCAAAAATAAAAGCCATCAAGAATTTCCCACCTCCCAACACCGCCAAGAAACTTTCTTCTTTCCTTGGGTTATGTTCTTATTATCGGTCGTTCATAAAAGATTTCGCGAACATTGTTGAACCGTTGTTAGCAATTAAAAGAAAGAAAAGTAAGTTTACGTGGACAGCAGAAGCAAATATTGCATTTGAAAGGTTAAAAGAAGCACTCATCAATGCCCCTGTTTTGAAATTCCCGGAAGGGGACGAAAACCTGGAAATTGCAACAGATGCGTCAGTAGTAGGCAGAGTAATTCGCGCGGCGGAAGTGACGTCACAGAAAAGGGGAATTTGATAACATGAAGGGCTTAGCCGAGCGGTAAAACGCTATACTCCCATCCCAGAGATAGCTAGTTCGAATCTTGGCTGTGGAGTTATTTTTAAAATTCAGGGAAAATGATACTAAATTCATTAAAAAATGGTCTAAAATATAATGGAATCAATTAAAAATAATGGCGGATTAAAATACTTATTAAAAAGAGTAAATAATTAAAAATTAATGACTTATTAAATAATTAAAAACGTGTCAAATAATTTAAAATAATAAATTAAAAGTAATGTCATGCCAAATACGTGGCTCCAGAGCTCCTTGCCCCAAAAAATAAAAACTTTGAAAACATAAAATCGTTGCCACAGAATAAAAACGAAAGTTTCATGATGTCATTCCATCACTTGGTACAAGATGGCGCTGGTATCGTCACTTCCGGGTCCAGGCCCCTCTGGATACTGCCCACGCCCCTTTTCTGTGACGTCACTTCCGCCGCGCGAATTACTCTGCCTACTACTTGCGTCGGACTAAGCCAAGCCGTAGGTGCGGTTCTCATGCAGAATGGCCCTGCTTTGGCACTTTTTAGTAAAACTTTAAACTCTACGCAAAGGAATTATACAGCTACAGAGAGAGAAACATTAGCCGTATTAATGGCTGTACACAAATTTCGAGTTTATTTCGGCAAAGCACCAGTAACAGTCTTTTCGGATCATGCGGCTGTTGGTAGACTTTACTCGGGGAAAAACCTAACGCCCAGGTTAATAAGATGGGCTTTAAAACTTCAAGAGTATAACCTAAGAATTAAATATAAACCGGGTAAGGAAAACAATGTTGCTGACGCACTACCTCGAATAAAACTGGACGATGAAGGCAATGAACTCAAATGCGCTGTGTTGACTTCTAAAAGTTTAGATTCTAGAGAAACAAATATTGCTGAATTGAAAGCTGATCCTGAATTTGGAAGTATCTATGCGTATTTGAAAGACCCCGAAAGCTTTGAACACACAGATATCGATGCAATAAGAAGTAGAGCAGAAAACTCTGAAATAATAGATAATTTATTGTTTTATACGAAAGCAACAAACGAAAATTTCGAATATAGACCAGTCATCCCAGCCTCGCTTCGATTAAGCATTTTGAAGGAATTACACGACGCGAAAACAGCGGCTCATTTAGGGGTCAGAAAGATAATAAAAAGGGTACGCGAGGCGGTATATTTCCCGCAATTATACAAAATAGTAACCGCGTATGTCAGGTCCTGCAATCAATGTCAGTTAATAAATGATATTAATTACAGCCCGGCCGGGTACTTAAATAGCATTCGCGCTACATTTCCGAATGAAATTTTAGGCATAGATCTTCTTGGTCCCTTCCCCCAGAGCGAGTTAAATAAAAATCGTTTTCTTTTAGTAACTGTAGATCATTTTTCAAAATGGACAGAAATTGTTCCACTTAAACGCGCGTCAGCCAAAACAGTCGCAGATGCATTCTTACACAGATATATTTTAAAATACGGTGCACCGATAAAAGTCATTAGCGATAACGGTAAACAATTCGTTAGCCAAATATTTGAAAACATTTGCACTGGACTTGGCATACGCAATATCAAAATGGTTCCGTATAGACCACAGGCAAACGTCGCAGAAAGAGTTAATAAAAATATTGTAAAAATAATTCGAAGTTATGTTAGCACACATCACAAGCGCTTTGATGGCTACATAAATGAGTTAGCTAATGCTTTAAGAACAGCAAATCATGATACTACGGGAAAAACTCCAGCAGAATTATTTTTAGGACGGAAGTTAATTACGCCACTGAAGATGTCGGAGTTCCAAGCATTGAAAACTCAAAGATAAGTTAAAATCTTCTATAATTTTTTTTCTTTTGTTCTGAAATGTTAGGCATAAATACGAAGTTCTATGTTTTGACGGAAGTCAATTTGTTTCGGTTGAGACTTAGTTTTGTTTTACTTTATTTAGCTAAGGCAAAAGTATTATTTTCTTTAAGTTTAAAATCTAAGAGCAAGCAGTTCCTGTTGGTCGAAAGACTAATTCTCTTATGTTAAAGCCAAAATTTGGCCGAAAGTAAAATAACTTCGTATTCTTGTATTAATGAAAAATTTAGTTTCAGTGCCGCCAGCTTGGCGAAGATTATATATATTTTTACAATGGTAAATTGTAAAAATCATATATATTAGAATCTTGTAAATATAGGTACATACTTGAAAGTTATGTAAAAGTAGAATTTAGTCTAGAAGCATAAAATTTTAGATGCTAAAAGTAAATGCTCGAAAGAAATGAATTCAAATTTAAGTATTAAACTGTAGATAAAATCATGCTTTAGAGCGAAAGCCTGCATGTCTAAAGATGAATGAGGGGGAATTTAGAATGAATGTGTTTTGTAGGGTTCTCCACCTACACTTGAATTTTAAGAATGTTAAATATAGCTCATCGAGTTTCAGTATGTCGATTAAGGTGTGTCATATTTGGTTGTTGTTTGTCAAATCAAAAAGGACTTAGGTTTTTTTATAACTATACCATGTGTTTATGATTTTAATTATAATAAATGGAGTATTCAGATCTGAATTTTAATGTCTCAAATATATGTCTGTTTGTATATTTTGTCACTACTTTATTTGCTTAATTTATTAGGTTAAAAGCCAACTTTCTACTCTCTGATTAAGTTGTAGGGTTTATATTTATTTTAACTAACATTTATTTTAAGCTATCTTTCCTGTCAAGCCTTTACTTTCCCCTAGAATTGCCAATGCCAGAGTATGTAAATCGTAGTAGAACGCGCAGAGTATTCAAATTTTAGAAGAAGTAATTGAGTTTAAATAGAAGGGAAGCGAGATTGTAAAGTGTGCTTCTTGAATCACGAGCGTGAAGGTTGCTTGGTAGGAAGTTTAAGAGCCGCGCATTTCGGCCTGTGTGCCTATTTCGACAGTTCGTTGAATCTTTCAAATTCTTAATCAGAAAGTTTGCTGAATCTCAGCTGTATCTCAGAACGCGGTTAAGTTAGTTACGATTATAGAGCCTCGTAGGTAGTGACTTCGTTATTTATTCATCCTGTCATTTATTTTTAGTTGCATTTTTGTCTATTTTGTTCAACCGCCGGGTCGGCGTAGTTTGTGAGCGTCAAGTGAACGGAACTGTGATTTCTAAAGTGAAATAAAAAGGGAGTTAAACCCTTCTTAAGAGTTTGTGTAATTTCCAGTTCATAGCAGTCACTACTACTGTTGCTGACAAGTTGGGGGCCTCCCAACATCATAAAGTGATTAGCTATAACGTTTCTGAAATTGCATTTTATTATTTATTTACTTATTTAACTTTGGTATGTGTATGTGAAAATGAAAAATATCATTGTGGAGTTTCTCACATGCTATTTTTAAGGGAAAATGACTGAAATTAAATATAATTATGTTTCATTATATTAAAACTGTTAACATTTTAATTAAAAACACTTGAATTTTATTTTATTTCTTTTTAGCTTGTAAGGATCTTAAGTTTTACTAACGTTTATTTTATTTTAAATCTTTACTATCACTTCTTATTTTCTACTTCCGGCCAAAATTATAAGCGTGAAGGAGTTTATGCAAAGTTGTCTGGCGAACGCCAAGTATTTAAGTGTGGCCTTTTTGCCAAGCAGAAGAGAGGAAGCCGTGAGTTCGAAGCAGGCCGCTTACCTTAGAAGTTACGCAGTTGCTACTTTGCCTTCCAGGCCAGAGGTTTTAATCCTCTTGATAAATTAAACGTATTGTAGTGTTCACAGTCTCTGTGCTACATACGCTTCCTGTTATTATAAGGCCAATCTTATTCTAAAGTTAAATTAGAGTTTAGGTTTATTTTGATATCTTTTAAGTTAGACCCCGAGTGGAGGGTCATTGTATTCCGAAGTACGGAAGTCATTGTATATAAAGAAAAAAATAAAGGGTTTTGTATACCCTTCGTCTGTATCCTGTCTACTTACTACAATTAGTGAACATAGCTTTAGTAAGCTCTCTGTTCTAGTCAGGTCATTGTATGTTTCCGAAGAAGGTTAGAAGAAACATTGAACCTGATAGTGGCGCCCGACGAAGAATAACCATGGCCGAGTTTCAAGAAGAACCTGTGCTGCCTGCAGAAACAGCTCAGAATCCAGAAATGCCAGCTGCCGCCCTGGAAGGATTTGGGTATATTGTCCAGACCATGCGCGCTTCGATGAAACCAGAAGCAACGTTTAATGGAAACTCACAGGTAACCAGTTTTTTGGAAAAATTGGATGACCACTTCATGCTCTACCCCGTGCACGAGTTTCAAAAAGTTACCTTAGCTACCAGCGCTTTGAGGGGCAAGCGCTTAACTGGTTCAAATGTATCGGCAGAAGTCTCTTGGGTCAAGCAGGAAGTCCCACCTATACCTACGAAAATTTCAAGACTGCCCTACTAAAAGCCTTCCCTGTTGTAAGGGATCGTGCGAAATTAGAAACAGAACTTTTCAGTATATATCAACAAAGAATGGAAAACCTCTCGAGTTTTATTTTAAGAAAAATTCACGTTTTCAAGCTCTTGTATGGAAACCGTCCGGATCCTGAAATAATTCAAGTGATTTTGCCGAGGTTACTACCCCAAGTGCAAGACTTTATTGAATTGAGAAATCCGACTACACTGGAAAAATTATTTGAGCTAGCAATCCAGTTTGAAAGTAGAAGAACGGCGGACGTCGAAAGAAGACGCCAATATCAACAGCGAAACCAATTTGGTACGCCAAGACTACAGCAAACTCAAGCACATGGCTACAGAGAAAAAGCGAATCAGTGGGCAAGGAAACCCGAGCATTCAAAAACAGCCGGCGAACGTCGACAGTTCAATAGCAACCCAGGAAAAAAGTCTCAAGGCCAGTGGAGAAAGAAGGAAAGCACCGAAAGAAAAAATAATTTAAACTAAAACGGATTTCTGCTGACGAGAGGGTGCGGAAATCCGAAGGCCAAGAAAACCCCTCTTCCTACAAGTTAAATACAGTAATGGTGAAAAATTTAACTCTTCCGAAGATTGAAGTCTTGGTAAATAATATCCCGTCCACCGCACTCCTGGATACCGGCGCGCAGTGTTCCTGTGTGGCAGAAGTCTTTTTTAGAAAGTATTTTCGCAAATACCGCATATATAATGCGGATAATACAACAGTATTAGCGGCGCAAGGAGAACAATGTAAGTGTGTAGGTAAAGTACCTTTGTACATCCGTATCAAGGACGAACAAGTAAAGGTGATGTTTTTTATAGTAAAGAATTTGCAAGCACACTTAATACTAGGAATAGACTTTCTTTCAGACGCACAAGCTACACTGGATTTTAATGAAGCGTCTCTTAAGCTGACGATGAAACCAGTGCGTGTAGAAAAGGTTGAACCGCCAAGTTTAAATCTTGACCACCTGCCTAATGACGAGCAAGATAGATTCCGACAAGTGGTAAGTGAATTTGCTTCCTTATTTAGTGATATTCCAGGATTTACCCAGGTTACTAACCATAGTATTGACACCGGAGATGCATTGCCGGTTCGTCAAAAACCATACCGGTATGATAAGAATAAGGAAAAAATTATAGAATGGCATATTACCGATATGCTACGTAAAAAGATCGTAACGCCTATCTCAAGTAGTTATGCTAGTCCGGTGGTTTTATGTAAGAAAAATAATGATTATCCTTTGGAGCATCCAAAAAGGTGGAGATTCGCTATTGATTACCGTAAATTAAATTCCATAACGAAATATCCGGTATATCCGTTACCGATTATAGAAGAAATTTTAAGGAACATAAAATCAACCAAATTTATGACAACTTTAGACTTAACGAATGGTTATTTTCAAATAGGGATCAGGCCTGAGGACGTGCCTAAGACTGCTTTTATAACCAAGTCTGGCACTTATGCATTTTTGCGAATGCCGTTTGGCCTTTCAGGCGCCCCAGCAACATTTCAGCGATGCATGGACATTGTGTTAAGACCTGTTCTCGGAAAGTCCACATTTATCTATTTAGACGATATCATTATTACTAGTGATAATCTAGACCAACATGTACAGGATTTAAGACAGGTGTTTTCTTTATTAAATGAGGCCGGTCTGAAAGTTAATGTCGAAAAATGCAAATTTGCAGCCCCTGAATTAAAATATTTAGGTTACAAAATATCGCAAAAAGGGATCGAGACAGATGAATCAAAAATAATCGCTGTACAAAAGTATCCGACTCCAAACACGGCAAAGAAGCTCTCTTCTTTTCTAGGACTTTGTTCATATTATAGGTCCTTTATAAAAGATTTTGCGGCTATCGCTGAGCCATTGTTAAAATTAAAAAGGAAAAAGGCAAGATTCTCGTGGACGGCCGAAGCCAATAGTGCTTTCGAAAAATTAAAACAAGCATTAACGCAAGCCCCTGTGTTGAAATTTCCTGAAAAGGATGAAAATTTAGAAATTTCAGCGGATGCTTCGGATTATGCGGTAGGAGCGGTACTTTCGCAAAATCAGCAGCCAGTGGCATTTTTTAGCCGAACTTTAAATCAAACACAAAGAAACTATTCCGCGACCGAGAGAGAGGCACTTGCAGTTCTGTTAGCAGTGCAAAAGTTCCGAGTCTATTTTGGAAAGGCGCCGATAACAGTATATTCTGATCATGCGGCGGTAACTAGATTGTACTCTGGAAAAAATTTATCCCCAAGGTTAATAAGATGGGCACTCAAGCTGCAAGAATATAATCTGGTAATCAAACATACCCCCGGAAAGGAAAATATCGTAGCAGATGCCCTGTCACGAATTAAATTAGACGAACAGGGTAATACCGTAAAAGTTGCAATGCTGACAGCGTGTACAATAAATTCCCGAGAAACTGTAATAACCGAACTGGGTAAGGATCCTGAGTTTGGAAGTATTTATGAGTATTTGAAGGATCCTGAAAATTTTAGCCACCAAGATATTGTGGCGATAAGAAATAGGGCGGCCCATTACGAACTAATAGATGGTCTATTATTTTATACAAAAACTACGAATTCCAACAACGAATTTCGACCTGTTATCCCAGCTAGTCTTAGATTAAATATCCTGCAAGAGCTCCATGATAGCCCTTTAGCATCTCATGCTGGTATTCGAAAAACTACTCAACGCGTACGCGAGGCAGTCTACTTTCCTGAACTGCAAAAGTTAACAAGGGCGTATGTCCAGTCCTGCCCAACATGTCAAGCCGTTAATTATATTAATTTCCGCCCGGCCGGGTTTCTAAATAGTATTAAATCCGAATTTCCAAATGAAATAATCGGCATCGATTTATTGGGCCCTTTCCCAAAAAGTCAGTTAAACAAAAGTCGCTATCTCCTTGTTATAGTTGATCATTTTAGTAAATGGACCGAAATTGTTCCCTTAAAACGAGCCTCCGCGAAATTAGTTACCGATTCTATTTTAAATAAATATATTTTAAAATACGGGGCGCCCCTAAAAGTTATATCGGATAATGGTCCTCAATTTGTAAGTAATATATTTGAAGACATGTGCCAAAAACTGGGCATACGTCATTTAAAAATGGTCCCGTATCGGCCGCAATCAAATATAGCGGAACGGGTCAACAGAAATATAGTGAAAATTATCCGTAGTTATGTTAAAAATTTTCATAAAAGCTGGGATAACTATGTCAATGAATTTGCTTTCGCCCTTAGGACCGCAAAACATGATACAACGGGCAAAACTCCTGCTGAGTTATTTCTAGGCAGAAAGGTTATAACACCGTTAGATAAACTATTTTATGTGCAACAAAGAGCCTCAGAATTTAAAATGGGTGATATAGAAAAACTAATAAAAGAAGCAAAAAAGAATACGGAAGTAGCACAAAGAAAACAAAAATTGTATTATGACTTGAAACGACGGGGAGTAACTTATAAAGTAGGGGATGAAGTACTAAAAATTAAGCATTCACTTTCTTCAGCACCAGAAGATAAAACTGCCAAATTTTTTCCACGCTTTGAAGGACCATATGTTATAGAAAAAATAACTCACGCTGTTGTAGTGTTAAAGGCAAGAAATGGTGAAACCTGTTCCGCAAATATGGATCAAATCAAGCCCTACTTCGATCGTAATAAAATGCAAATCTTTTCAGATCTTTTGCAGGATCCGGTACGGCAGACACCGCAGGTACAAGTTCCAAAGGTGGGAAAACGACAAGTACAAGGGCAAGCCAATGAGAGACAGAAGCAAGTGAAAAGAAAATTGCCCCGAGGAAAAATTGAAGGTACAAAGAAAAAGAAGCCGTTCCACCGTCCAAAAAACAGAGTTCACGAACACCCCCAGAATGAAGAAGGGAGAAGGACGACGTATGTGGAAAAGACCGGGAGAAAGGACGGCAACTATAACCCGGCTGTGAAACGGAAGATTGACTCATCCGACAGAACTCTCCGCAGCAAAAGTCGCCGAACTGCGGAAGGGCCATCAGCGGCGGAGGAAAAAGTACAAGAAAAATTTGAACGGCCAACAACGAGGTCCAAGCAGGATCACGACAGAAGTTTCCCGGTTCCACCAAGACCAGCTGCCTTCAAACGGCCAAGACCACAAGCAGAGGACAGAAGGAAGATGTTCAAGGGTGGCCGTAGTGGTGAAAAACGGAAGCTTCCAGAGGAAAGCACTGAAGGGCGAGCCCGTACAAGAAGGAGGATCAACCAAGCTACGGTCTGCAGCACCTTTAAAGACTGGGCCCAGAAAAGGATGTCTGAATATTACAAAGATAAGTAAAATTTTATGTTACTTTACAAACTTAAGTTAATCTTTCATTCTTACTGCAAGTGGCAGATTTCAAGAAGTTTTACCTCATGCGAGGTCTACCTTTATCGCCAAAAGGGCGAGAAATGAGTTGTGACCGATTTTCTTATTATGTTTTTCAATTACTCGCGCGTAAAACTAAAGTTGATGTATAATAGCGTTGTATAAAGACTTAAATATTGTAAAAAGTTATTGTATAAATTTTATTTAAAACATTCTAACAAGAAAGAAGTTTTAGTCTGAAAGACTTTTTGAAATGTAGTATTATTTCAATGTAGAAAGAATTGGCACTTGCTTTGAAAAGAATAGAAGTTAACAATGTACTACTAATGTATGTTTTCAAATGTGTAAAATTAACGGCATCTTGATATGTTCTTGTATACATGTGAACTGTTATTTTGAATGTTTAGAAATACCGTGATATGGTAAAAGTGAAAGTAATGTTAAAAAATTTGTTATTCGTGTGACTGTAAAGATTAAATCATGGTGAATATGTGTTAAAGGTTGAATGATGTAGTTAGGCTCTCTGACGCTACACTTTAGAGTTAGCCACTTTCAGAATAGTACCTCAGGGTCTAGAGTTGAAATTAGGGTGTGTTAAGAGGTCTCGTATGTTGAATTTTAACACGTTAGTGTTTTGATTGTAGGAGGAAGTGTTGAACACATAGACAGAAACACATTCGTGTTTGGTGTTTTTACAACACATGTCAGAGAGCACGGGGAGAGATAATTAAAATAGTCATGAATGAAATAAGAATGTTAAGAAAAGTATATTCTATATGTTATTTGCAATGTCATTCTGTAACATTTCATTAAACTAGTTTTCCTTCCAGATCTCTGGAAGGAACCAGAATTGAATAAAGCTCCTGTTTTGATGCAGTACAGATGAAAAAGAAAAAAGATTGTTGTATATTCCGGGAGCTGCTATTGTAACAAATTTCTTTCTTTTAAAATTTTCTAGTTTCTAGCTAAGTTATGATTGTAAAAGTTTGGCCTCGCGTTAGTTTCTAGAGCTAAAAGTTTTCAACAAGGTCGTTTTAGACCTCAGTTTCAAACTAATTAACTCTGGCGGGAAGTATGTAAGGATCTTAAGTTTTACTAACGTTTATTTTATTTTAAATCTTTACTATCACTTCTTATTTTCTACTTCCGGCCAGAATTATAAGCGTGAAGGAGTTTATGCAAAGTTGTCTGGCGAACGCCAAGTATTTAAGTGTGGCCTTTTTGCCAAGCAGAAGAGAGGAAGCCGTGAGTTCGAAGCAGGCCGCTTACCTTAGAAGTTATGCAGTTGCTACTTTGCCTTCCAGGCCAGAGGTTTTAATCCTCTTGATAAATTAAACGTATTGTAGTGTTCACAGTCTCTGTGCTACATACGCTTCCTGTTATTATAAGGCCAATCTTATTCTAAAGTTAAATTAGAGTTTAGTTTTATTTTGATATCTTTTAAGTTAGACCCCGACTGGAGGGTCATTGTATTCCGAAGTACGGAAGTCATTGTATATAAAGAAAAAAATAAAGGGTTTTGTATACCCTTCGTCTGTATCCTGTCTACTTACTACAATTAGTGAACATAGCTTTAGTAAGCTCTCTGTTCTAGTCAGGTCATTGTATGTTTCCGAAGAAGGTTAGAAGAAACATTGAACCTGATAAGCTTTTCCTTTAGCTCCTTTTTAGTTTAGGAATATTAAAACAGTTAAGCCCAATGAAAACTTGGCTAAGATATTTTATTCTTTACTTTGGACTGAGCTTATTATCAAAGTTTAAATATATTTCTCATTGAAAGCTTTTTTTGAATGTAACAACCATAATTTGGCTATTTTCTAGAGATACTTTCTTTTAGATTTCTGAATAAATTAAAACTGTCAGCTGACACCCCGTTAGAAAATAAATGTAACCTCTTAATCTTTCAACTACAGCAATTTGGGATAGTGTTTTTAATTTTCATTTTATTTTACTTTTTGCGGGGGTGGAACAACTCTTAGAAGTGAACATATCTACAAATTTAAGTACAACCACCTCAAAATAACGTAATAAATATGAAGTATTTTATTAGAGATTGTGAAGATTACAAAGAACTATACATATAATAACGTCTAATAAAATGTTGTAACTACATAAATATATAGTTATAGAGTCATCAAAGTTCATCATTTTTAGATTCTAAGTATACATATTATATAAATTCATCATTCATTAATAGTATTGTTACTTTTTTTTATTCTTCTGCCACCAGTTGCTATGTTATTTTCTTCCTTCACGTTCGTACGGGGTTCGTAGATTTGGAGTGAATAACGACGACACTTGATGAAGTATCGAAACACACTTTTTATTAGCCAGTATTGTCAGGACAGCTCCAAAACACGTTTTACAGTCGTCGATGAACTACTATAAACACGCTGACACGATCAGCGGCACAGCCTTTAGGTTATCAGGCTATCACGTTGGAGACAGCTTCCTGCAAAGTACCCGACTCTTTTCCCGAGTACAGCTCCCGATTCTGCTTGGTCGCTTTTGGAACTCCACCTACTCTCGAGACTCTCCACGCTACAACTCGCGATGCACTCGACGACACACGAACACAGCTCCAGCTAGGTTCAGTCATTCCAAGAGCTCAACACGCTCTCTCGACGATGCACTAACCGCGATACACTAACAGACTTCTTTGGTACACTCGACGACCCACTCGGCACTCGCTGCCCGGCTGTCAACTCGATCGACTCCGCAGGGACTGATTCGCTAGATGAGACACCAACTCGATACTGACTGCGGACCAGCAGGGTTTATATAGCTTTCGGCTTGTGTTCGAGAACATTCTGGGCTAAACCGGTAAGAATTCGTTTAAGAAGGTTCTCCCTCCGTCCGTAGCATATTGTTAATTTTGTCTCAAAACGTCGCCAAATGGGCGATTTCTCGCCAAATGTGGCAATCCTGCCTTCATTTGCCATTTTATGGTAACCCTAAAACTGCTTTTCGGGGAAGCCATCTCACCGCGCCTTGACATTTCGTAACAGTATTATGTATAGTAATAGAAAATTAGTATTAATGTTTCAAATTGTAATATTTTAATAATTTGTCTTGCATTTGCTATATATTTGTTCAAATATTTGTTCAAATATATAGCAAATGCAACATGTTTGTTTGACGTATGGATATCAGTTATATAATATGAAAAATACACAGAAAGCAGCTAATCTTATATAACAGCTGATTGTGAAAGAAAAATTACAGTGCTCTTAATTACAATTATAGTGCTTTTAAATCTCCCTATTGTAAATAGCCGTTTTCTAGTGGATATTAGATTAAATTAATTCCACTATCCATTAGAAAATAATTATAGTGAATTATATCTATTGACGAAATTTCTAAGAGGTCGCCTTTTGAAAGAGACCTGTATTTTTTGGGAACATAAACAAACATTGCAATTGAATATCACATTTCTAAGACCACCAAATTTACAACCAAAATCCTTTAAAACCATGAATGGTTGCGTTTATGGAGGTGTCACTATATTTTTAATAAAACATTTACATCTTCGTTATACACTTGCTACATTTTGATTTTCTGTCAAAGCAGAGGAACAGTGGCTTTATTTCTTTAGAAGTATGTGAAATTAAAAAAATGGACACTATATGACAAAAATGGAATTATATTCAGAAACACACCTCTTGAACATGTCTGAAATTCATTACTCTGCTCTGAATAAATTTATCTAAAGAAAATGTTTAATAAATATTAGAACTCAAGGGCTGAGTCAAGTAGTAAGGGTCATTTCGTCTAAATATATCTTTTCTTAATCATAAAGTGACTTTTCGAACAGCGAATGAAACGGGAAAGACAGAATAAGTGCGAACGGCAGCGGACAAACGACACTATTTCAAACTCGGCGTGAAAAGAGAACGGACGAAATGGCACTAAGCCAAGGGAAGGCATGCTTTCGTGGAGGACGTTTTAAAGGAAACTCGTATACATGTTACGCAAGGGGAAAACCACGTAAGTGCTCATGCAGCCAGCCTTTCCATCGGGATTGGAACCCCGGACCGAGCTACAAGTGTTCAGCGTTTTTACCCCTTAGCCGCTGTATAAGTATATGTAAGTATATGTAAGTTTTTATGCATACGACTTATCTCAACAAATGCTCAAAATGTTTTTTTCTTTTGAAATCAATAGAAATTTTTTATGAAACTAACCCCAGTAAAGCGTAGAATTTTATTTAATTTTATGTTTGAATATTAGCTTCAAGAAGGAAGCTAACAAACAAGTTTTAAGGTCTAATCGCTCACGGGAACATGCAAATTGTCAGTGACCTTCTGTAAGATTGCTGGTGACTTCTCACTAGTCAACAGAGTCCGCCGGGAGATGAAGAAGCGGAACACTGGTAGTTTAGTCCGAGTTTCGAATGCCGCGGACGAGCTGCTGCATGGGCGTTTTCGTTAGTTTCCCCATATGTAATTTGTATACGAGCCAGTTTCTCTTAGAAAGTCTTCCACGAAGGCATCCCTCTCCTCAGGCAGATAGCCCTCGAGGCTTTGCCGTGCTCATATTACCCCAAACTAAACCAAATTTACTAATCAGCTTGATGTTCAGTAACAACAGAATAAGGATAAAGGTTGTTACCTTTTATCCAACAGAAGTGTTTACAAGAGTACACCTTGTGCTTAACATATAGACCACTGCTTGTGGTGTTATGTTACCTTGAAGTGTAGGGGCCACCTAACATTTACCTGAAGTAAGTAGACATTAGCTCTACACATTGACTAGAAAAGCAACAACCTTCCGGTGTCTTCGAGTCATTATGAAATTTTGACTCCAGCCAACACTGAAAGTTCTGCCTCTGCCGGGCGTTAAATTAGATCAAGTAAAATGCATTACATTATATGATATATATAGCGATATATAGTTATACAGGTTCATGTTTTATAACGTTATTTATTGTAATGGCTACAGGCATCATGTTTCAGGACATTACATATTGCAGTAGATAAAGGCGTGATGATAAAGGTGTGATGTAGATAATGTACTTTTAGGGCATGTTTGCAAACATGATCTGTTTACATCAGTGATTGCTATCAAAATTAAGTTAGCACAATAAAATTGTTTACAAAGTTTACTTCATTCTGCATATTTATCAATACTGCTCACATTTAAATATTGTTGTATAGGTGCTGATACATTAGCTACTCAGTATTGACGAATGAGTTGCTAAAGGATCAGTACAACCATACAACAATACTTAAATTGTTGTGTTGATATTTTAACAACTCAATCGACAAAATATTGAGTTGCTAAATTATCAGCACAACTAATAAACTTAATATTTCAAGGTAATAAATTAAATAGAGGAATTCGAGATTAAGAGGTTTTCTCAGACAATTAACGTACTGGCGCACTTAATGCAACGGCCGCAAATGGCTAAACCCTGATAGCAGAAGTCGACGTAGCCAAATCTTGAATTCCCTTTCAATCTCAAAAGCTTCGCCTTAAATACTCATTTGCATCCTAAACATGTTTACTTACTAACTTATTTACATTCGGGTGAGGAAGAGGAAAGTAGAATTGGCAGTACAGGCTGAAATAATACATAGCAGGATACTATTTTCTCCCTCCTTCGATCATGCCTTCGTGGTGTAACGGTTAGCACACTCGGCGCATTTTCGAGAGATTCAAGTTAGAGTCCCGGCGAGTGCATTGCTTATTTTTCACGTCTCCAGCATGACGTCTGTACTAAAAAAAGAGGTGATGGATGATGATTCTTCTCCACCAAGATTTGATGACTGGGTACCCTAATACCCAGTCGTCTTTAAAAGGGAAAGTATATACGGTATTTTCTCCCTGCTTCCAGAATGCCTTCGTGGTGTACAGGTTAGTACAATCGGCTCGTATTCGAGAGATGCAGGCTCGAGTTTCGAAGAGGGCATTGCCTATTTTTCATGTCTCCCGCATTTAATAAATAAATAAATAAATAAATAAAATAATGACTCTACAGTAAGAACTAAAGATCCGTAAAGTATAAAATTGTATATTTAATTCAAGTTGGCTCAGTCTAGACCAGTGATTTTCAACAGTTTTTCCCTCATGTGCACTTTTCACCATTGCTAAACGACCATTCAACCTCTCCTTTCCAAAACTTGAAAAATACATATGCGTTTGTTTAAATATGGATAATTTTTAATGTAAATTAAAAAAGTATAAAACATAATTAAGACATAATAACACGCCGAATAAATACTAATTCAGAAGTCAAACAACAAAAATCAGCGTTATATTTTCAAAATTTTCGCATGACTAGTTTCGATGGTTACCAACCACCATCCTCAGCTGCAAAACCGCAAATGAGCAAGATAGGAAATAATGACTAGATAAGAAAGTATGGACAGGAATAAGCAAGTGGCGCCATCTGTTAATGAAACCAGAACTAAAACATAATTTCTTTAAAGGCTGAAGGCTGTTCTAGTTAACGATCCTAATTCCAATCCGTCTTTCCCTAGTTAATCGAGTAAAATAATATTTTTTATTGAAATAAAAATTATTTTTAATGTGCAATATTACTTTCCTTACAATGGTTCATGGTTCTTAAATCCTCTTGTTCTTGAGTTCAGAAACCTTCGTTATTAAAATTATTCGAATAGTTTAACTTTTGTATGGTTTCATATTTTTCATTTTAACTTTCATATGGTTGCGTTTTCAACCATATGAAAGTTAAAATGAAAAATATTACTTCCACGTAAATTTTAATATATGTAATAATTTAATTTTTTTTTTTTTAGAAACAGTTCAGTAGTTTTACTTTTAAACAATGGCTTTACTTCGATATTACAGACAAGTTTAATTATTCATCAAAAAGTTGTTAGAGACACTATCGAATCAGGAACTAACATATATTTCCACTCTGCAGTTTTACTGCAAAGACAGTGAATTATTCCTTTAAAAATGGTTAAAAAATATTTAATTCCTTTCGTTTTCCAGTTACAGAAATTTTTAAAATAATTGAAATTCTTACTAAATCCTTAGATAAAAAGTTATTCAAGAACTAAAGAAATGCAAGGAAAGGGGTTAACTTCAGTTACAAGTGGAATTTCAGATATTGTTATTTTCTAGTAACAAACAAAAAACATTTAAAATCCTCTTTAATTTACTCGTGACCACCCTTTAATTGCTCTCCTGCCACCCCGTCCCTTCTGAGGCCGTTCTTTGGCACCCGGTTCGATAGGGAATAAAGCAATTAAGCAAGGCTGTCCTTTCTTTAACTGCTTTTTCATACAGCTGGGGGCAAAAGAAAAGGAACGCAATGGTTTCCCGCCTGGAATAGACAGCGGCCAGTTAGAAAACTGCATGACAAAAGCCCACAAAACGAATGTCGACTTTAAAACAGCACACATTTTCAGGAAATCCAAAATAGCTATGACTTCCTGAAAAACTTTACGAGTAATAATTATTATGATTAAAAATGACATTTCAAGTGGGAATGAAATTAATTTATGTAAAATCCAAGTTGTCAAAATTTAACTAGATTATTTGAAACCGCGCTTTTAATGCACCATTAAAACAGTGTTTGTGATAGCGCACACATCAATCATAATAGAATACGGTACTTTTATTTTAATTTTTTTTTTTTTTTTTTTTTTTTTTTTTTTTTGTTGAAATGAAAGTTTGGCTTTAATTCTCCATATTAAACTCTTAATATGCAAAATTTTCTGCAGTGTTAAATTATTCATAAATTATTCTCTGTATATGATGAAAATTTACATACATTTTACACTCCTTAGAATTTTGTAGAATTAAAATAAGCAGTATGGCCAGTATTCTCTTTCACCTCTGTTTGTCGGACTTATACGAGGGCACTTCCATTTGTCGCGTAAATATGAAAACAAAGTTACACATGCATGTATATGTGTTTAATTATATTATTTCGATTGACTCTCTGTTCTATATACATATGGGATTTAATTCAGCCGGAGCCCAAAATGAAATGTGTTCCGCTACTTAAATTTATTGTTCAATTATTTATTAATTTATTTTTTATTTTATCTTATTCATGAATCTGCTTTGTGAAGCTGAAGAAAAAAGGGGAAAAATATCAATTTTAACCTAGCATATATATCGGTGTGTGTTCTTGTCAGTGTGGGCTTTTATCAGCGTGCGCTTATATCTATGTGGGGTTTTATCAATGTGAGGTTTTATCTGTGTGGGCTTTTATCAATGTGCGCTTTTATCGGTGTGGGTATTAGTCGCGTGGGTGCTACTTTGGTAGACGGTTACACGGATTTTGGCGATTTTTCTTTTGGCGACTAATACGACTTATGGTAAACCCATTGCTGGATAAGTTATTTATGGTAACCAATACTTTGTTATCATTTTATCTAAAAAATAATGCGCTTTATTATGCATAAATTCAGTGTTATAAATATTATTTATGGCTTCTAAATATTAGAAATCAATTTAATTTTGCATTTTTATTTGAAATAAAAATTTTATTGTTTATGATATTTTATGAAATCTTATTTTGTGGATGATGTAATCAAGGACGTCACCTTATTTTAAAAGTAATTAGTTTTAATATCTATAAATTTAATCTAATGTTTTAAACATTATTTATGGCAGTTAAATATTAAAATACAATTTAATTTTGCATTTTTTTTTAAAATGATTTATTATGAATGATTATTTAAATAATTTTAATTCTATGCGTGATGTAATCAGCTCCCTGATTGATTACTGAATATTTGAGCATTACCGCGCCATTTTAAAATTTTATTATTCATCTCTTCGAATTCCTCAGATTTCAAAGCGAATGGATATGTCCGTGTCGAAGATTAAGGTTATTATTGGTAATTACCAAGAATTATTGGTATCGGAATAAAAAAATTGCCCTTTGAGACCTTATTTTGGCCAACCACTCTTTCCTAATCAAAGATTTATTTATAAATTGTAAGAAAGAATCAATCAGAGGAAATTTATTTAAAATTTTTGGAGGAAACCTAGCTAATTGCTTCTTCAATGAAGTGCGAGAAATGTGGATGTCATGAAGATTTTTTTTTTTTGTGGTACTTATCAAAATACGACTTAAAAAAAAATGTAAGTACATATTTTTATTTTACTTTATAATTGTATACTTCAATTTTTATTAAAAAATTAATACATTGTTTTCAAAAATTCCCGAGATATTTATTGCTACATATGTTTTAATGTTAAATAATTATATCCTATAAAACTTATTTTAAAGTATTTGAATTTAACTAATATTTTAATTCTTTTAAACGTTAATATGATGTTTTTAATTCGATATTCAATTTAAGTAATATTTTAATCCAATTAAATGTTGGCGCAATGTTTTTATAGTGGTGTTTTTATTCTATTATATGAAAGTAATAATTTAACTTTCTTTTGCATTTTATACTCTTAGTAAATGTATTTATTTACATTTGCCAGCCATCTTAAAACAACGTTTTCAACAGAAAATTAATCCTTTATTTTAACGATATTTATTTTTTTAAAGTTTCGAATAATTTACTATGCGTAAAATACGTAAAAACAGCATTTTTCAAGATGGCTGACGACTATAAAAACCGCGCCAACAATTGCGCCAATATAAATCGCCAAAAATCCGTGCAACCGTCTACCAAAGTAGTACCGTCGAGTGGGCAATTATCTCAGTGGGGTCTTCTTTGTGGGCTTTTGTCGCGTGCGCTTTTGTGTAGTCACCTATCAGCAGTTATGGCATTACTTTCGAATTGAGCTTCTATTTGAAAAAACCAAATTTCAGGTTTTTCTGGCCAAAAAGTTGGAATTTTGACACTCACCTTGCAAGTTTCCAGCGTTGGTGTTCCTTCCTTAATCCAATGTTATGGTCACCAATCATTTAATGTGGATTTGATGAATAAGCGAAATCGAAACTGATCAGCCAGAACATTTCATAAGTGAAATAGATGCTTATTTTGTTCTTAAAAGAAACAGCATATTTATTTTTTACAGTTTTCATTCTTGTTTGAAACATGTTACTTATTTTTTACATAAAAATATAACAAACTTTTAAGAAATAAAGCTTACGGAATGCTTATCAAGGAACACTCCAAGTAACGATGTTTTTAGCTCGACTCGTTGTTGCCACACGGCGAATCTTAATAACTATTCAAAACATTACTTCATGTTGCCACTTAGGAAATCTTAATAATTATATAGAGACATTAAATTATGTTCCACTACACACTGACAGGAAAAACATTCCTCCCACGAGCAGCTCCTTGTGGGGGAAGGTATGCCGAAACAATAGTAAGGAAGGATAATTTTGTTTAAAAATTTGGATAATAGTCTCTTCTAAATGTTCCAAATCCGGTTACAGTATCATGTGATGCTTAATCGAATGTTTCACATAGATACAAGTGCACCACTTGTTTGTCAGTTGAGTAAATGTCATAATTCCCAATTCTGGGAGTTCGCACTGGGATAAAGTGAGTCTCTTGTACTAAAAACACGTCAAGATCGTGCTCTGTTTTAAAATCCCGTACTTCATTTATTTTATTGTACAAACTATTTGCATGTAGAAATGGATAAAGATCTTTTGCGAATATAACTTTTTCACGTTGTGAGTTGAATTTTAGGCCGTTGATGGTAAGTTCTGCAATGATAACAGGAGACATAAGCCGAAAGATTAGCCGAATTAGTCTGAAAGCTCAATATAGCTTTCATAAAGGCAAAAAGCTCTCATTAAGGCATCTGCTTGCCTAAGGCATAGCCTTTTTGAAAGCTAGCAGCAGAATATGCTTGTCTACCGCAGGGTCGTGGGAGATGTCAATGAAGCATTTTAGAGTGGAGGAGAAAATATCTCCCGAGTCGGCACTCTCTGTTGAGGTGACTGCTGGGGTTATAATTTTTTTTCTTTTGCTGTAACAAGCAGTTTTGGATGTCTGGAATCACATCCGAGCTCCTTAGTTCCATTCCCTACCGCCCCTACATAACTCAGCGGGTTAACACCACTTAGCAAGCAAGCATGTGCAGGGGCGTCTTGGAAAGGCGATTGCCGAGGGAGTCGAAGTGCCCTGAGTTGAAGCTGCCGGGGCAGCTGCCCTATAGATGTGGTTTTCTTGCCACGAGTCCGTTTATTTCCTGGAAAACGAGGACAAGATCTATAGTTAATTAGATGATCGTCTCTGCAGTTGCAGTAAGTAGCAGGAATATCCATAGGCCTGGTACATTCCGGGGCCCAGTGTGGTCCAGAGCACCTTACACAATGGACTGATAAAGTGCAGACTTCCGATGAATGGAAGAAACCCTGACATCGAAAGCATTGAGTGTGGTCCTAACGGCCACGATAACGTTCAATGCTGATATTTGTACCCCACATGTCGTGGACAGACGCAGCAGACCAACATAGACCTCCGACCCGGGTCCGACTTGCGGACCCACGCGGATTTGTATATCTATGGTCATGGGGACCTCAATCTCGAGGGCGCAACCCCCCGCCTGGCTTTATACAAAGTATTGTGTAGAACAAATCGTTGATATGATTCACTTAGTTATTTTGCCTCCAGGCACCACTCCATCAGCAGCGTATGTCGTACAGTGCGTTCTGACCCCTCTGTCAGCCCCGCCTCGAGAACTGAATGGAATCAAACCCTCGGGGATTTGGACGATGTTCTCCGAGCTAGCTCCAACCCCAACCGAAGCAATAGACACGACGGTACCAGTACGGTCCCTGTCAAACCTGAACCTGCCTTAGTCTGAACTAGGGCTCTAGTCCTGTGAAGTCAAATTATGTGCTCTTGTGGCTGAGACTGCCTAAGTACAGATCCTAGCCAGTTCTTCCCGGGAATTCTCCTGAGTCAACCCAAGACCAACTAGATATCTAGATGGCCTTGGTTGAGGGCCGCTTCATTCTTCGCTTTTGTCGTTGCATCTCCTCAAATTGTTGCTTCACTTCGTAGAACGTCGCAATTAATCCAGATCTGTTGTCACATTGCACAGGGAAAACTTCATCCTGTTTTTGATCATTAATAACATCAGTTTTGACCGAAATATCCATTGAAATTTAGTTCAAATCACAAAATTCCGTCGAATTTGGCTGAATCAGCGTGAGCGCGTCTGGGACATGTCCGACCTCTTTGGCGTCCATCCTCGAAATCCCAAATTCCTATGAAGAATAAAAAAAGTTATTTTTTTAAGCAGTTATATATTTAATACAAGCACCTTAGCTTCATATAAATACAGACGATATTTATTAATAGAATATTTAAATGAGAACAATAATTTATTTCAGTCCATTTATGTTCTTAAAAGAATATTATGATTCCGACTAAAATTGCCGTCTTTCTGTTAGCTTTGTACCTATGCTTAATATTTCACCCTATAGGCAGAAAGACTTAGTGGGTGCAAAAAGAGACCGTCTGTGTAGGCAACATTGTTTTATAGTGCTGTAGAAGTAACGAGAAATTGTGTACCCGTATGTATTCGTTACTCGGTGAACTAGTACTCATTACTATCGTATCGTTACTCGTTACTTTCGGTAAAATCGATCGGTATCCGCATCTTGAGCCTATTTTATCGGTATACGGCTCTAAGGATGCCGCTCTAGGGATCGGTATACGGCCCTAAGGATGCCGCTTTAGGGATCGGTATACGGACCATGCCATAGGGAGTTTTGCGTCGTATTTTTGGGTAGAAATAATTCACCTCCTTTTGTGGTGTCACAAAAGTCAGAAGCGCCTACGGAAGGCCGTCAGGAAAATAGGAAAAAATAAAATAAAAAATAAATAAAGAAATAAATATTACAATAATAACATTAATTAGTAATTAAAATAATAAAAAAATACTTAAATAATACAAATAAAAATTAAAATAATTCTTAAATTTATGATGAATAGTTAAATTATAAAGTAAAATACCAGACCTTGTCTTATTGGCTTAGTACCCTTTCGTCCTTTCTCATTTCATTCCAGCTCCAAAAAGTGTCATTTCGTTAGCTGCCTTTCCCCACCAATTCCCTCTTTCCCGTTTTATCCGCTGTTTGAAAAATAGGTGTTTACTTTACGATAAGACGAACGTCTGTTTACTTCAATTAAAATGGTTTAGAAGAGATGACTGTTTCTACTTCGACTTAGCTTTTGATTTCTAATACTAATTCAGAAGTCAAACAACAAAAATCAGCGTTATATTTACAAAATTTTCACAGGACTAGTTTCGATGGGTTTACCGAATCACCATCTTCAGCTGCAAAACCGCAAATGAACAAGATAGGAAATAATGATTAGATAAGATAAGAAAGCCTGGACAAGAATAAGCAAGTGGCGCCATCTGTTGGCGAAACCAGAACTAAAACATAATTTCTCTAAAAGCCGAAGGCAAATTCGGATTCAAATTAGGATCGTTAACTAGAACAGAAAGATTTTTATGAATGTGAAATGCCTCTAGAAAATCCAGTTCTCCAATGTAAGATGTTTTTTGAATAATTTTAGCAGCAGAAAAATTGAAAGTGTGATTTCCAGACCAACAATGTTGAGCAACAGAAGACTTATGTGTTTCCTTTTTTCTAACATATGCCTCATGTTCTTTGACTCGAAATTTTAAGGCTCTCTAAGTTTGGCCAATGTAAATTAAACCACACTGGCAAGGAATCCTATAAATACCCCAGGAATTCATATCCGGAATGGGGTCCTTGAGTATAGAAGTCCGAATCTTATTGATGGGAGAATAAACAATCCAAAAGTAAAATTTCTGCAAAATATGTGCAACTTTATAGCTAATTGAGGGAAAGAAGGGAATGACAACAGAATTTTTATAATCTCCTAAAATAAGAGTGTGGCTTTTAGTGTGTTGAGATAAGAATTTTTTAACTGCTTGATTAATAATGTTGGGAGAAAAGCCCCTGTCAATAGCTATTGCTTTTGAATAATTTAGCTCTTCATCAAGGGCTAGTTTGGAGGAGCAAACTTGAAGAGCACGGAAAACATAGGAATAAAATGAAGCTAACTTTTGTTTAGTCGGATGACATGATTTAAAGTGTGGTGGAAGGCAAACCGATGAAGGTTTACAGTAAACTGTAGTACTTAAGTTGGATGGGTTGCGTGTGACCAGAATGTCGAGAAACGGAAGAGAATTGCAAGTCTCAAGTTCAAAAGTGAACTGAATAGCACGATCAATAGAATTCATTGTTGAAAGAACTTTATTTAAATCATCTTTATTACCTTCAAATAGGTTAAAAGTATCGTCTACGTAGCGGAACCATGCCGGGAAGTTTAAAGTTTCAAACAATTTTGATTCATAATAATGCATGTAGATATCAGCCAGGATGGGACTGAGGGGGCTTCCCATGGCTAATCCCTCAGTTTGCTTGTAATATTTAGTTTCAAACAGAGTTGAGTGAGAGAAATTAGCTCATCAATTCCGATGCAAGAGAAATGAAATTCGCGAAGTCTGGTTTCTAGACATCTTAATGCACCCTCCACTGGGACATTGGTGAATAATGATTTTACATCAAAAGAAACTATGAGTAAATTACTAGGAGAAATGTTTTTAATATTTTTTACAAACTCTATTGAATTTTTTATGGTGTAAATGTTATTATCTAATAGAGTGGAAAATCTAGAAAATAAATATTTAGCTAATGGATACGAGGCAGTACCTAAATTTGATACAATAGGGCGGAAAGGAACACCACTTTTATGAATTTTGGGAAGAGCATATAATCTGGCACAATTCGCAACAGATGGGATAAGCGAATGTTTTAAGTTGCTTGAAATGATTTGCGAAGATTTGATCGCAGTTTTTATTTTGGACAAGTCTGAAGGTGAAGGATCTTTAGGGATCGGATTATATGGTCCTTCGTTTAAGAGTTTAGTGACACCATCGATGTAAGTGTTCTTATCCATGACGACTATCTGGCCACCTTTGTCGGCCTTTGAAATGATAATATGCGGGTTAGAATGAATTTCGCGCATTGTAGCTCTTTCTCTCGCAGTTAGATTTGGTTTCAAAGGTTTATTATTGAATTTCACATTATGAGCGATAAGATGCCTAATCATTTCTTTCTGTGAATCTGAAACTTTACTGAACTTGAAAGCTTTTTCGATAGGAGCCAAAATCTTTGGAATCGAGGGTTTACAGGTTTGTGAGAAGTTGAAATTATATTTTAGAATTCTCTCTTGTTCTTCTGAAAGACTAACATTAGAAATATTAACTATTGGCTTGATGTTTACAATGGGAAGATTTTTTGAACTACTTGAACTGGAAGACTGTAAAAGAAGTTTTTCGAATTTAACTGCAAGGGTGTTTTTATGACGGTTAACTGCATTCTCCGTTCTAGACCAAGACTTTTGTTCAAGGGCAGTGACTTTTGGATATGATTTAGCGAGTTCCAGATGAAGCTTATAGAGTTCATGTTCAATTTTGGACAATTGTTGACGTGTATCCCTTATCAAGGACCGAAGCAAGGCAAGCTTGCAATTTAATAGAATTCTTGAAAAGCGACTCGAAGGTTTTTGATTAGATTTGATTTGAATAAAATTGGGGATAAATTTTTACATTTACATTTAAGTAAAAAGTCAAGATGATTCAGGAATTTATGCCGTTTCAGGCGTAATTTAGTGAAACGATTAACGGATGAAGGCATGATAAACAATGCAGAAATTCAAACTAAAATAACTGAGCAAAAATAAAGTACAGACAAAACAGCAGAAAAATCCCTCACTGAAATGAATAGAAAACAAAACGTTTGTAAGCAAAATGCATGAAATCAGATAAGCAAAGCACAATATCCAAATGTACAAAACATAAACATAACTTGAAAATTGCAAAAACGTACTCACCGAAACTCCTACAATCACAAAATGGCGACCACACCACGTGTTCAGAAGGTGTTGTATCTGAATATAATGACATGTTTGTTATATAGTATTCATTTTTTTAATTTCACACATTTCTAAAGCAACAGAACCACGGTATCACTATTTTGGCACATATACCAAAAAGATGTATAATTAAAATTAATGTTACATTCTTTATTAAAAGTAATGGATCCTCTTTAAATGCAACTATTCATGCTTTTTAGAGGATTTTACATGTCGTAGTCTTAAAAAAATTATGTTCACTACCAATGTTTGTTTATGTTCTCAAAAATACAGATTTCTTAGAAAGTGACCTCTTAGAGATGTCGTAATTCCAAGAAGTTTGAGTCCCGTAGACAGAGATTGACCGGGAAATTTAATTGAAAATTTGCAGTGTTTGATGCCATTTGTAACTTGCCTTCGGGTATCGCTTAATTAAGTTAGAATAATTCGAAGAAATAAGTTTAAATGAAGTGCAGCAAAAATAATCATAATTTAAAAAGTTATGTGGTATCCATATCAAATTTCACTTTTCATAATGACAATAAAACTTTCCCAAATACAAATAAATGGGTTGGTGTTGGTGTATTTAATTATGGAAAAGCACACTAGGGCTATCTGCATAAAGGGAGGGACGCCTTCGTGGAGGACTTTCTAAGGGAAATGGCTCGTATACACGTTACACATGGGGAAAACCACGAAAACACCCATGCAGCCAGCCCGTTCGCGGGATTCGAACCTCTATGTTCAACGACTTTACTGCTCGGCCGCTGATGAACTAAAGAAACTGGGAGACCGCATTGAAGATTAGAATTCGTTATTGTCCGTTATTCGTTATTTCGTTCGCTGCTTCTCCGCATTCCTTTCATAAGAACCGCTAATGACGAAAGGGTGAATTTCTAGTAAAACATGTATATTAATGTTCATTATACATTTGTCACATTTTTGCTTTCTTTCAAAACAGCGATACTGTGATTCTATTGCTTTAGAAATTAATAAAATGGGCCCTATGTTATAAAAAACTAACTTTATTCAGATAGACACCTTTTGCACATGTTTGAAATCCGTTATTCTAATCAGAATGTCTACAGAAAATATTGAATCTATATTAGAAAAGCTAAGTGAGAATGAAGTAGTAAGAGTCATATCGTCTAACCTGTTTTAATTATAGAAAACAGGTGCTTGCTTTATCGTAAAGTGAACACCTGTTTCTCAAACAGCGAAGAGCCCACCAGCGCTCAAGCGGTAAAGTCGCTGAAGACTAATAGTTCGGTTCGGGGTTCAATTCCCGGCAACGGCTGGCTGCACGGGCGTTTTCGTGGTTTTCCCCATGTGTAACTTGCATATGACTCAGTTTCGTTTAAAAAGTCCTCCACGAAGGCATCCCTTCCCTTAGGCAATAGCCCTAGTGTGCATTGCCGCAACCAATATAATCCGAAACCGAAAAAAAGGGAATTGGTGGGGGAAGGCAGCGACGAAACTTCGTTTTAGAAGAATAGGCTACATAACCAAATTTCTATCTATACTCTGGTAAACAGTACATTATTTGCTCCTCAAGGGCATAAATTTAGCTAATGTTTGGCTTAGTTCTTAAATTGCAATTTCAGCCACAGCCCCCAAACCAAACGATGTCTGGTATTTTATTTCATTACTTAGTTGTTCATCATTAATTTAGGAATTAATTAAATTTTCATTTGTCTTTACATTTTTATTGAATTATAAAAATAATCATTTATTATTCTAGTTGCTAATTATTTTATTATTGCATTAGTAATTTTATTTATTTTTTATTTTTATTCATTTATTCATCTTTCCTGATGGCCTTCTATAGAGCTCCAGCACTTCTAATTTCAAAAATTAAGTCCTGACTACAACCAACGATTGCGAAAATAAAAGTCAAGTAACTTACTTAGTGATAAATAAATAAAATAAAAACCAAGGCTTTTATTTTCGCCTTACTTTGCTTTTATTTTGTATTTATATATATATGTGTGTACTTTCCATTTAATTATAAAGATATATATATATATATATATATATGTACTTTACATTTAATTATAATTTATTTAAAATATACATATTTACGTTTTGTAGTATTACCGATTACAATAAAAAGGGAGGTGCACATCTAGATGTTATAAAGGTCCGATATACAGAATTTCAACGTACTTGAACTAATCGTTTTTGAGTTATGCAAAATGCATATATACATACTTACACATCACGAAAAAATATCTTTCAAGTATCAACTTAGAGTCATAATCATTAGTCATAAGTATCAGCTTAGAGTAAATGGGATTATATTTAACAATTCGTTTCGGGGGGGGGGAAATTGTGTTTGTACGTACAGACGTCACCCAAAAAAATAATTGACATGGATTCTGTAATCGTAAAAAATGGATATTTCCGTTGAAATATGATACCCAAAAATTTTTCTCGATTACAATACTTACTTCCTTTTTATTTCGTACAAGGAAGTAAAGAACTATATTAACCTACATATTCTTATATAAACAATACCTAAGTGCAGTATATAAATATTTCAAATCAATAAAATCTCACTATGGTACGCTCAAGAAAAAATTCAATAATCATCTAAATTTTCAAATTACAAACATAATATGCACTATAAATCTAAATGTAAAAGGCAAATACAAACTAACGCTTCACGCTATCAAAATTGATCATTTTCTTAAATATCAACAACTAAACAATATTTCAACTAAAACACATAATGTAAACAAGAGTTTGCCCGATGAGTTCACCAAAAAAATTCGAAATTATCAATGAAAAATAAGGCACACGGGTATTGTTAGCAACTGTATCATTTGTATTCGAACAGCAACCGCATCATTCGTATTCGCATAGCAACCGCATCATTCGTATTCACATAGCAACCGCATCATACGTATTCGAATAGCAACCGCATCATTCGTACTCGAATAAACCGCATCGTACGACAGATGCGAGTAACGAAATGAATTTGTGAGTACCGATTCGGTACTTCGAGTCAACCGATGTACCCGTTACTCGGTAACGAACACATGCGGTTTGCTCCAGCTGTATTAAGACACAATAACACGCCGAATAAATACTAATTCAGAAGTCAAACAACAAAAATCAGCGTTAATTTACAAAATTTTCACAGGACTAGTTTCGATGGTTTTACCGAACCATCATCTTCAGCTGCAAAACCGCAAAATCCAGCTGTATTGTTTTTGTTGTATATTTTTCGAATTGGTGAATTATAATACGAAACAAATTAATACGAAATTTTTCCTTTTTCTACGAATAAATGCTTTTCATATTGTGAGCGGTGTAATGTGGAATATGTTATGCAGTTTTAAATATGTAATTTAAACTGCCTGACAACTGTAAAAGGAAAAAAAAAAAAAAAAAGTCATGCTGTCATTAAGTAACGTTTATAAATGTTTGGTCCAGAAATGGCAGTTGGATTAAATATATGGAAATAATCTTGGAAATTATGGCATACATATATCACTCAGTATGTGTGTCTCAGGGACAATGTGCATTAATATTTTTGTAATGATAACCAAGTGTATATTTGCTCAAGATACGGAAAGCTAGTGTGAAGCATGTGACAACTATTTTGGGTAAAATTTCGATATGCTAACTCATATTACATCTATCCAGAACAAGAACGACATCGTGAGGTATGTAGCTAGTACATGGATATCAACATAGCAAAAAAACCTCATGTGTGTGAGGTATGTAGCAGGTCATTTACAAAAAAGGATTCTTTAAGCAAACATATACTTATTCATACAGGAGAGAAACCTCATGTGTGTGAGGTATGTAAGAAAGCCTTTAGACAAAAGGCAAATTTAAAAATGCATATGCTCATTCACACAGGAGAAAAACCTCATGTGTGTGTGGTATGTAATAAATCATTTACACAAAAGGATAAATTAAACAAGCATATGCTTATTCATTCAGGAGAGAAACCTCATTTGTGTGAAATATGTAAAAAGTCATTAACAGGAAAGGATAAATTAAACAAGCATATGCTTATTCATTCCGGAGAGAAACCTTTTGTGTGCGAGGTATGTAAAAAGTCGTTCAGATTAAAGGCTGATTTAAATAGGCACATGCTTAAACACACAGGAGAAAAACCTCATTTATGCGAGGTGTGTAATAAGTTTTTTCGACAAAAGGGTAATTTGAATGAACACTTGCGTATTCACACAGGAGAGAAACCTCATGTGTGTGAGGTATGTAACAAGTCATTTAGAAAAAAGGGAACTTTAAACCAGCATTTGCGTGTTCACAAAAGTGAGAAATCCTGTGTGTTAGATATGTAATGCATCATTTAGTTGAAAGGGTCATTTTAACGTCCATATGCTTTCATCACATAATAGAGAAGCATTGTGTGTGAGGCATGTAATATGCCGTTTATTTGAAAATGTGATTTGAACAAGCATATACATATTGATATAGGAGAAACATTCTGTATATCAAATCTATAAGAGATTATATATTTAAGAAGTCATTTGTGTGGAAGATACGTATGTTTATCTTCACAGAAGAAGAGCCTTCTTTCTATTTAAGAAAAAATAAATTCAAACCTTTACTTTTCCATGTAAAGGTTTGACTTGCGGTCCAGCAAAGGAGCCTCATTATGTGAGATGTATAACTTGTTATTTGATGTAGATGCTTATAAAGCCATTTATTTCTTTCTACAAAAGAAAATCTTAATATATGCAGGATAAATCACGAGTAATTCTAAAGAAATATTTGCTTATCCATTGTATATAAAAAAGGTCTCATATGAAGGAAAGGATAGGTACCATATGCTTAGCCTGATTAAAAAGGTTTAAATCGATTTTTTGGTACGTGCGTATTATTGCAACCACCTTGGTAGAAATTGTCAGAGTTTCAGAATGCACCATTCTAGCAACCATACGCATAACATTTCTTCAGACAAACATGTGTGTAACAGTTCTTCAGTTTTAACAGCCAACGTCACCATTTTGGTATGCATTTTGTGTGTGTGTGTGGGGGGGGCATATTTCAAATTTCAACAGTTTTTAAGTACAAATCATGATCATGGTTTTTTTCAGAATCAGTTTGAAATATGCATTTGTAGGATTTTCCCACACTGGAAAAAAGGTGGGGGAAATTTCAGCAGAAGTTTTCAATCTTTCAGTGATTTTGCTACAAAATCACTAAAGGAAGAATGCTTTGAATCTCTTCTAAAGGCAATCGCACCAAAATAAATGAAACGAAATCCCGTTTATAAAATGTTTGCTAATTTTTTTTGGAATAGTTGAAATATAAAATATGTTTTTAGTATAGTTGAAACTTAAAATATGTATGTAATAAAAGGTTGCTTACTACAAAATGTCACAGTTTTTTTCTCTCTGTAAAATGTACCAAACTGTATCAGAGTGGTTGTACTAATACGTAAGTACCAGTTTTTGCATTCAGAAACAGAAGCCTATAGGTCTTGGATTTTATATAATTCCAAATTATGACCTTTACTTTGCAATCTCTTTTGTTTTGTTTTGGTACGTACGGTATTATTCGATTGACCGTGAAAATTGGCTACCATCGAACAGTCAAAGTTGGCAGAGATCCCACCAGAGTTACGCTAATCATTCCCGCAGATTTCTGAAAGATCTGACACCTCCTCATTTAATAAGCAATCAGGGCTTGACTCATTTTGTAGAAAGGCATTTTTCAATTTTTACTGTTTTCTTAGTCCCTACGGATTTTAGTGGAAGCTCTGTTTAGAATGCTAGGAGTACAAACTTCCCGCAGCTTCTATTACTGTTTTGTTCGCCATATTCAGCTGAGCATATCATGTTCATTAATACCCACCTTTTTTGATGGCAGGACCCATAACTCTGAAAACAAGCCATTGCTTGCTGTTCTGTAGAAGGCAAAATTTTAATATTGATAATTTGGTACTCTTTTGTTATTGGGACTGGATTCAGAAATATGGTCTCGATAACAAGTTTACAATTATGTATTGATGTATTTTTTCATGTTTGCATGTTTATATGTGCGTATGTATGTATGCACACACATATACCAGTCAGCACCCCCTCTAGCGGTCCCTTTGCATATATTTAAGAACCTTTAAGTATTGCAAATCTCTAGAAGTCAAGATATTAAGATTATCCACACTCTGTTGCAGGTTTGAATAATAGTATCAGATTGGGTTGCGAATGTCACAATTACAATATGTACTCTATATTGTTATTGGAAAAAAATAAAATTTTCATGGCCAGATTAGATTTTTTTTTTTTTTTTTTTTTTATTGATTTGGGCAAATGCTTTTTATATTAACAATCTGTGTTAGTAACTTATCTGTAAGTGTTCGGTATTAACATTGCACACCTTCATGCACAGTGTGGATAACTTAGATGTTACCATCTTCAAATCTTCCATTACTGAAGTTTTGTTTTATCACCATATGGATGCTCTAATATATGATTGCTGTGTGTTAACCTTAATTCTTGCTCAGACAAAATTAAATCACAGCTCTGAGATTAGTTGTAGAAATAATTTTCTCATTCTCCTGACATAACATTATAGATACTTCCGCTTGTTACCAAATACTGAAGGTCGTGGCTGCCTGTTTTTAAGACATGTCCAGGTTCAAACATGCCAGTATGTAATATTGAAAAACTGAGTACATTATTACACGTCTAATACTGGAATATGTAAAAGTTTACAGTTGGGTGCCCCTTGTTTTTTTGGCGATTCTTTTTTGATGACAAGATCAGTGCCAGGAAGGTACACTTTCAAAATGGCCGCTACACGAAACCATAATAATTACTCAGAGAATTGCACAAACTCAGTGTCCATGTACATATCAATCTATTTTCACTTGAAAAAAAAATCAGAGAATTGCACAAACGTGCCATTGCGCACTGCCTCGACTTTGTCCATGTACACATCCATGTATTTTCTCTTAAAAAAATCAGGAAGCTAAAACCAAGTTAGAACTATCGTGGTAACCAGAAATGGGTTTTCATCATCAAAGCTGAACAAAATTTGTCAGCAATTGAAGGGGTACTCAAATCTACACTAGAGTCCTGGAATCGAGAAATAGAAGCAATTTTAAAAGTTTTTAATATATTCCTACATATCTGTATTAGAGGACCCCCATGTATGTAAAGTATATAAGATAGTCAGAAAAAATAATAGTTTGGGAAACACTCTTTCCATACAGGTAAGAAACCCTTGTATGCCGCATGTTTATTAAAAAATTGTTCTGTGTTTTGTTTGAGCCAAAGGCAAAAGAAATGTGATCTTTTAACTTGTCACAATGCATACTTCCTTTAGAAGCATCAAGATCTGTGTATAAAACATTGGTTCTCAACGAGGGCAGTACCTCCCACCCAGGAGGCAGTGGAAGGAGGCTGAGGGGCGATGAACTTGTTTTGGATGGTAGGGGGTGATGGGCATGTTTTGGCATTCGAATTTAATTTTAAAATCTCCCCAAAAACTTTATTAAATTGTTTATCCGATTTGCACCATTTGTACGAGGAATAAAATGAACTTATGCAACGGCTCTCCTCATGCAGTTCTAAGAATGGTGAGACAAATCTGCAAAAAATTCAACCTGACAAACAAAATAAAGATTTGTCATTTTTTTCAAACATCAAAGTTAATTTTCTGAAGTCACCATCTGTCTGAAAGTTACTAACAACCTCATCAAAAAAAAAATATGACAATTTGATAGCCTCTTTTAATATATCAAAATTAATTGCTAAATCAGGGAAAGCTCATACCGTGGTCGAAGATTTGATACAAAAAAAGAGGACTCAAAATCGTGGAAAAAGGGGAGTTCTGCCAATATCTCTCTAAAAATATTGAACCAAGCATTCAGAAACTGCCTCTGAACCATTAAACATGGACATCCCACTGATCATACTTGATTGTTTCATTGATATTACTTTTTTAGTGTTTTTTTTTTTTTTTTTTTCTGTTTTCTTTTAATTAAAATAAAGAATTTTTACACATGAAGCAATTTTTTCTGGCATTAATAATTCAGTTTTAACAAAGAAATGTAATTACCTTCCAGGCAAAACTTTAAAGTTAAATCAAACAAATCTGGTGTGTAAGTGTACTGAAAAAAATTATGTAGAATTTTTGCTTTTTAGAATTCAGGATGCCCCCACTTTCTCATACCTAAATTACAGGATTTTCACAAAGGGGGAGCATTGAAACTGTTTTTGCTCCTTAGGGTGGTGGAAGCTTCGAAAAGGAAACAATCACTGCCATACAAGAAAAATCTTAAATTCAGCTTATATTCAATTTCTGAACTGATACGAAGTGAGAAACTGAAAACTAAAAATTTTTTAAGTTTCATTATAAAGAAAGCCCATTAAATGGTTTCCATAATGGAGCTGTGGAGATAAATAGAAATTAACCAGATCTCCCAATTTATCACTTTTTTGTTTAAGCGTGAAAGTTTTCTAATATATATGGAAAAAGTAAGTAATGGAGTGAATTTTGCAATGCCAGCTAATGCAAGTTGTTGAAAAATAAATGATAATTGAATAGCCTCAGGTTTATTCATTTTTTAAAACTAAGTATGTCAAACAGCTAATTCAGTGTTAACTCGGCAACTTTTAAGATTCATACAAGAAAGTTATATGTAGTTATTACTCGTAATGTATTTCACATAATTTCTGTGTAAATTAAATATAAATGACAGGCTCAATCTTTATTTTAGCATGGTGTGCAATTTATTATGCATAACCTGAGATACATTCTTTGAGTTAAAATTAACTCATACTGAATAAACACGGGTTAACATAATTAATGCTAAAATATCATTTTTACTGAATAAGACGTACTGACAAAATTTATTTTTAATATTTCATTGCCCATTTTTCATTAGGTAGGAGAGAGTTTTCTTCACTGTTTGCTTTATATATTATGTTTTATTATGTAATAAGCTTTTCTGAAGAAATAATTTTGTCATGCAGAGTTAAACATACCAAAAATATGTAGACAAACACAGATGCAAATGGTGTTACCTGAACAAAGCAAGGGTAGTTTTTTTATGTGTCTGAATCACATGCTAGTATTTACTGTAGCATTTAATTATTTAGTATTATCTGTATGATAAATTTAACCACATATATGTAATAAAGTCATTATTCATCTTATCATTTTTACTGGTGCTTTATAAGCACAGAAACCAGTGCCAAACAGTAACAGTGATGAGCTATGAAAATTTTAAGGGTCTTGCACTTTATAAAAACAAAATATTAAATTCTAATGGAATGTTTTATTTAAAAAAGATGGAAGATAAGTTATGTATGAACAAAAAATAAAAAAATGTCACTGAAGTTACTTAAAAAATGAATTAGTTTAAGTTGCCATACTCCGCCGCCTCCCCCCGTCTCAGTTGATCTTTTCTGAGGTTCTAAGGCCAGGCATTATTTTTCAGAAAACTTTTTGCATAATATTTTAGGATTAAATTCTCTTAAAGGCTTTTCATTTAAGGAGTTTGTCTTTAATTTTTTTTTTTTTTTTTTTTCTCTGAATGTGGGGCAATTGCCTTTTTTCGGCATTGGCCACTCCTAAGGCCAGAAATGGTGGCCATTTTATTGTGGAGGCACCTAATAGGCAGCCAGCGTTACTTCCAATGAGGGGACAGACAATTTACATCATGCCTTCTGTGAGATTCGAACCTGTGCCCTTCGGTATCGCAATTGGCTCCCCTAACCACTCTGCTGTCTGTGTGGTAATTCTAAAGTATGTTGTGCAATCAAAGAAAATCTTGCAAAGATATTGTTCATAAAGCTGAGCACTTGTTCAGGTTCAGTGTTATTATTTCAATGCCTAAATTCTTATAAGACCTAGCCAACAACATCCTCTATGCTACAATATACAAGCTTTCTTAAGACAGTGTTGATTAATAATTACAGTCTCCATGCTGACTTTAGCTTTCTTGCACTATTGAACACATTGTAATGTAGTTTTTCTATTAAAGTCATCTTAATGAAACTCTCATCTAAAAAAATACTTTATTTCATGCATTAATATAAAATTGAATGTTTGCCAAAGTATTATATTATGCATGCCATGTTTTTCTTGGAACAAATAAAAAAGTAAACAACTAAAATTTGTAAATTAAAGACAAATGCAACATGCGGTTTCTGTGGGCCTTCACAGCTGTCAACGATGAACTAGTACATGTATTGGAATATGACTGTCATAATAATTTCCTAAATATAAGTACATCATATGGAGGATACATACAAGTACTTATATTTGCATTTGTTTTAATAGTTTGATTGATAAGATGAAATTAATCACAAATTAGACGTAATGCCTATATTGATTATATAAGGTATTGCTCTTAAGTTATAAACTGAAATTGTTAATGATAAAAAATGTAGGAAAATGCTGAAATAAAAATGTAGTCACATAGAAATTATATATCTGCCTAAATACAAATGCATTTACAACAGGTATGTAGAAATATTTCTTTTAGCATTTAATGCGTACTTTTCTATTAAAAAGACACTAGCTGAAAATTTTTGCCAAATATAACAATCACATGAAATAATTCATCTAGTATCAGAAGATTATCAAACACACTTTTCTGTTCATGTAATTTTTAATTTAGTTTATTATTTCATATCGAAAATAATTTTACATTATTTTTTACAAGTTAGCTTTACACATTTAAAGGATGGACTTAACACTCTGACACTTGCCATACAATAAGAAAACTCCATTTGAATTTTTGTAACATACTATTAGGAAACTTTAATAACTATGAAGTTGTACTTTATCACGAAAAGGTCATCAAAATGGTGCTGTAATAAGCAATCATGCAAAAAAAAAAAAAAAAAAAGGGGGGGAGTGATTCAGCCTAAAGTGAAAATAGGTGAGTGTAATAATATACCTGGTATCAACCACAAAAAAAAAAAAAAAAAAAAAAAAAAAAATTACTTGTAGGATAAACAATTTTAATTGCTCTCTTACAACAGTGGGATTTTGGTAGCGTGTGCTGTAAAACAAAGTAATGTTTTCTTATTGCCGTTGCAGGTAAATTAATAAAAACTTATGGCTGTCATAAAGGATAACATCACAGAAGGTAGTATAATATTATTAGATTGCTGGAAAGCTTATAAGACAAATAAATTGAAAGATCCCAGGTAGGAATTATTTGCTGTTAATCATGGTGATAATTTTGTGGATCTGGAAAGTAGGTGCCATTCTCAAATGGATGAAAGAATGCAGGGCATTGCAAAATATCATTGTGGTACTGCACTACCTTGATACTTAGTTGGAAGAATTTATGCAGACATGTATGCATTAAAAAAAAAAAAAAAGTCACAGACATGTTGAAGGAGATTAACAATTTCACGTGTACCATTTAATTCAATTTCTTTAATATGAAAACTATTCAATTGATATTCATTCACTGTATTATTATCCAGTTTTTTGTGAAATAAAACTAATAGTTAACTTAAGGTTAACGTTTATACCAATGCTATCTGGCATGTCTTTAATGAAGGAAGTACCATATTTAATCAGTATGTACTTTCATTTGCTAGATAAATTTAATTTCATGTTTGTATGTGACATATCTATTTATAACTGTACTCAGTTGTTTAAAATAGGCATCTCAAAGCAAAATTTCTTACCAATTTTTGCTTTTTTTTATAACTTTAATATATGCCTTTGATAATATGCAATTCTAAAGTTACAAGCAATTATTAACTCTTAGACAAAAAAAAAAAAAAAAAAAAAAAGACGCACCAAGAAGGAGTTATCCGAATGGGACTAAAATCGGTAGAAGTGATGTACATGTACAAAAATAAGATTACACTTTGAGAAAAATTGGATGATTTATTAAAGTTATACAGCTTTACAAAATGAAAAAGTCAGTAACGCGTTTGTCCACCTGTGGCCCTTAAGCAAGCAGCTATTCGGCTTGACATCGGTTGATAACGTGTGTGTGTGAGTGAAACGTGTCCAATAGGAGAGTGATCCGGCGACCTTGCTGGCCAAGGTAATGTTCGCAAGCACTAAGGTAAGCAGTAGAAACATGTGCAGTGTGGTAGGGAGAGAATTATCTTGCTGAAATGTAAGTCCAAGGTAGCGTGACATAAAAGGCAACACAACGGGCCTTCAGAACTTCGTCGATGTACCGCTGTGCTCAAAGGTTGCGACGGATGACAACCAAAGGGGTCCTACTATGAAATGAAATGGCACCCCAGACCATCATTCCTGGTTGTTGGCCTGTCTGCCAGAAGACAGTCAGGTTGGTATCACACCGCTGTCCGGGGCGTCTCCAGACTTGCCTTCGCTGGTCATCGGGGCTCAGTTCAAAGCGGGACTCATCACTGAAGACTATTCTACTCCAGTCAGTGACATTCCAGTGCGAATGAGCCCGACACCACTGCAAACGGGCTTGACGTTGTACAAAGGTCAGTGGTAGTCGGCGCAAGGGGCGCCGTGATCTCAGCCCACTTTCTGTGAGCCGTCTATGAATGGTCCTTGCGGTTACTGAAGTACTCGTTGCACGTACAATCGATGATAATGATGCATCGTCAACATCCCGAGTTGCTCTGAGTGCTGCTCTGACGATTGCTCGGTCTTCACGTTCTGTCGTTTCCTTAGGCCTACCGCTTCCTTCTTGACGCTGTGTGCAGCCATGGTTCACCCATTCGTGCCAACATCGTCTAATAGTGGTATCGCTCCTGCTCAAATGTCGAACTATTCGCCGATAAGACTAACCGGCTTTTTTGAGCGCAACTACACGACCTCTCTCAAATTCTGACATCTGCGCATATCGTTCGCGCACCTGTATGCGAGGGATAGTTACTGTCTACCAGAGTACACGGAATGAAATTCGTAAAGAATTTATGATCTGGAATCGTAATTTCTCCTCTTAAATATCCTACCAGTTGCGCAGATCAGATGCGCTGTAGCGACAACCGTTGATTCATTGGCAGCCAAAATGTAAAATTTTGCATTTTCCCTCGAAACCTGTATGCATATCAATTTGTGTACAATTTGCTTTATATCTTCTCGGTGCGTCGTTTTTTTTTTTTTTTTTTTTTTTTTGTCTAAGAGTGTACATGCAGACACAATGCACATTAAATATCAAACAGGTGATTATGTTGATATGCATGGGTAACATACCTACATAACTGAGTAAAATCAAAGAGGAACTTGCAAATATTTACTTTAACATCGGGCTTTTGTATATTATTAGCAGTTTTGAAGCTCTGCAGTGTGAAAATTAGCATTTAGGGTTCGTTGTTTATGATATTTATGGTCAGAAACAACTGTCATCCCTGTCCAACTGTGTTCATTAATAGAATTCTAAAACTCACAATATTAATTTTCACCACGAAGGCATGCTAAGAATGCGGGAGAAATACTTTATATAACTCCCCCTTTTAAAAGGAGACTGGGGATTAAAGGGCCAAATTTTGATTAGTGGACCCAATCCAAATCCTCGGACCTCTCGAATACGCGCCGAGCGTGTTGACCATTACACCACAAAGGCACGCTAAGAAAGAGGGAGAAATACCTTATATAATCCCCATTTTAAAGGGCGATTGGGGATTTTAGGGGACACAATCGCCAAATCCTGGCGGTGAAGAATCATCACCCACCACCTTTTAGTTCGGGCGCCACTGTAGAGTCATTAGGTTATATTTTGAAGCAGAGAAAAATGTGTTACGCCCTTGCCGGGACCCGGATCTCTCGAATACGCGCCGATTCTGCTGGCCATTACACCACGAAGGCATGCAGAAAGGAGGGAGAGAATACCTTTTAAAACTTCATTAAAATAATTCTAAAACTTCCACAATATTAATTTCTATTAGACATTACAAAACATATCTGCTAATCAACTTATTTGAAAATGATAGTTTAAAAACATTTGATCTGTATTAAGGTATATTCCAGAAACAGAATAATACTTTAAAAGAATGTAAATATATATTCAAGAAAAAGAAAAATTACGAATTTTAAAATTTCATGTAAATAGTTCCAAACATAAAACGTCTAATTTTTTACATATTTAGTACATACAGAGATCTAAAATCCAGTCACACACATAAAATTAAATAAGCATTCGTTAGTTATATGTCATTTATCTCCTTTACTATTTCTCAAATATTAAACTATAGACTTGGCAAAAGAATATTTCAGAAGTATGCATATTCGTGTATGTAAATTAATAAAAATAAGGCAAAAATGATCGGAAATCACATTCTCTCTTGGCTTACTAACTTTAAATTAGTAAAATTTCATAAAAATACATATTGTCATGTTGTGATAAAACTTAAGAGGAAAAATTTAAAGGCTGGAGCTTTATCTTAAAAATATTAGAATGCATCTTGTCGGTTTAATTTCTGAACCTTAAAAACCACTTCGGGAAATCTTCTTGCTGAAACAGGGATTTCACATCCAAACTTTACAGTAATTACAACAGAGGAGGAATATAGACACGTAGGATAGAGGAGATATAATAGACAATAGGGTATGGGATAAATGTCAATTTTATTCGCTAAAAGTAACTTACAAATTTTTCCAAATTTTATTTACATCATAAAGACGATTTTTCTGTATCTGAATCTGATACAAACCATTTTTTATTAGGCGTATCTTTAGTGTGTTCCTTTATACGTTCTGGAAGATCTTAAAGTAACTTGGACGTAGTACTTGTTTTATTTCCTAAAACTGCATATGTTAGTTCTTTCTCGCCTAACTCAAATAGCATCCAGTGGGCAACTCGTATTGCAGGAGCATGTTGTGTGTTGACATGAAATGAGAACTTACGATTGCTGAAAATTGTCCACAATGATTTAATGCATGAAAGACGACACTAAACAAATCGTTCCACGGTTAAAATTCTAATAAGTTGCAGTGTCTATTTGCTAAACTTTCCGTGTGACTGCTGAAGTAAGTACAATAACCGGAAAGGAAAAGGGTTAAAAGAACTCTTTATTAAATTCTTTCAACTTAATAATTCGTCGACTTGAAGCAAAAAAACTACGCCTCGCTCTGGCGGTAACTCAACTAAGAAGAACTAAACTTAAAATTCAAGGATATTAACCCTTTGCGGCACAGTGTGTCCGGTCTGGACACACCTAAAAATTTCCTTTGTACGCACAGAAAAATTGAATGAAAAAGGATTTATAGGTTAATCTGAACCTTCTTTATTTATAGTAGATGGCAGCTCAACACAAACCAGTCCATATATTTTAGCCATGTTTAGTTTTTTAAGACCCTCATTTTTCAAAGATATCTTCCAGATTTGTTTTAGTTTATAAAAGGAATTGTTTGAAAAGAAATTTCTATGTTATTTTTTTTGGCTGTATGCTAATCTCCTTATTCTGTATTAGTTTTAAATTTTTACCTTGAAATCTGGCTTAAAATTAAACGGCGAACCCTAGGTGTGCCCAGACCGGGCTCACCGATAATCTAGGAGAGTCTGTATTCTTTGTTTCTCCGCATCTCATCGGTCAATTAATTGACAACAATGCCCGTTTCAGCACTCTTTTCGAAGCTCTATTCAATCAGTGAGCCCACTTTGGTCACACCCACAGAATTAAAACCATAAGTGCTATATTCACAAAATTTTACTTGTGTACTCCTCTAGGCCTAATTAGACTGCATATCTTTTTTTTTTTTTTTTTTAAATCAAAACTCTGACTTTAAAAGGTAGCGTGCCGGAAAGGGTTAACAAAACAGTAGAATTTTCCCCAGGGCTCAGATAATCCTGTTATCTAAAACCGCGTTTAAAACCGTTAGCAGCAGAATAGAATAATAGCAGTTACGCCGGTTTAACCAGCAATAAATACATATCAGAAGCTCATGCTACAAAGGTACAGTACTTGCCTACTCTATCTAACTTTCCTTTCTAGAGCTCAGTATTTAAACCTTTTCTTCTACTGGTAGTATTTGCATTCTTTCACACGCGCTACCAAATTTAAATATTCTGGCATTGGCAATTAGGGGAATGAAGGCTTATAAGAAAGAAAGCAAAAACTTAACTGGTTAGTCAAAATAAATCTAAATTCCTACAAAATTAAGGGGATAGTGACTTAATGGATGAACAATAAACAAGTTTATTTGCCACAATTGAAGTTAAGCGAAATGGTATACATCCAGTTTCAACTCGCGTATTTCAACGAACAAATTAACGTCCTCGAAATCCGGGCAATGCAATCACCATTCAGTCTGGTTTATGGCGAACTCTTGAGATTCTTTTATATACATTTTTCTCTAATAAGGTAATACGAAATTACTTTAAATTTATAATTCATTTCTAACTTTCGTCTTGTAAAAATTCTTATTTTTCTGTCATCATTGCAGAACCGGCAATACATTTTTGGTGCCTTAAGCGTTGTCAACCAATCTCAATCCCAACTTCTGCTACTCGTTGCAGCCGCCAATGCAGTTGCATTGGTACTGGAGTGATGGTGGGGGTGCTGCGTCCGTGGTAATTGACTCCACTGGTCATTAATTGATTGGTTTGTGCTTAGGTTTTGTTAGGTTGCCCATTACTTACTGCATGTAGAATTAAAACGCAATTATTATAAATCTATGAGAACCTCTAACAACAATACGTAACAACACTGGTAATTAATTGGTTGGTTAATCTCCCTCCTAATTCCGAGAGGCCTTGATGACAGATACAGTACAAATTGCTAAAATCTCTTGACACTGGGGGTGAAGTTGAGACTCTTGTAATGCCATGTGGAAACATTATTGAACAAGTTATTGTATCTGCAGTGTCAAAGCATGTTGTCTCACAGCTCGGAGACTGCAACGTATGGGGGACCGCACACATGAATTTCTTAGGTGTATGTGGTTCGCCGCAGTACCATGGAGTTACTCCTGTAATGTGTGGTGTTTGTACGGTCTATGTTAATTAGAAGAGCAGTTACAGCCACCCTTGCATTACTTTCGGTTGAAAATACCATTTATGTCCTTAAGGCAGGAGAGAATTTTACTCTTCCTTGAGTTTTCGTTCTGTCTGAGTAATGCATGTAAAGCCCGATAAAGACCATCTGAGATCCTACGCACAGGTATCATTCTGATATTTCTTAATATTTATTTGCTTTGTTTTCGGGACAGAAAACCTGTAATGTTCTAATTCAGACTTTTGCCAACTCAGCCCTCCTAATTTAATCCAAATTCAGCCCGAACTTTTAGTGACCTTGACCAACATGACACTGGGATGACTGGTGTTTTCAACCAATAAAATGTGCAGCATATAAAACAGCACATGTTTTTAGAATTCAAAAATCAAGAGAAAAACTATACGGATCTGAACAGATTCTGTACCGAACCATGTTGAATACCTCTCATGTCAACAATTTAAAGCAGCGGTTCTCAACCTTTTGACTAACGCGTACCATCTAAACAAAAATTGAAAGCCTTTAGTACCACCACTAAAAAGTACTACTACCACCAGTACTCTTGAACAAAGCTCAGATCGTATACATTTACGAGTGGCAGAGAAAAACCTCAATCAGGATGTTGGGGTTTTAATTTTTGAATTTAATAGCTAAAAATACTTTGCTTCTTTGCGTACCACCTTATTTTTCTCTTGCGTACCATCGGTTGAGAACTCCTGATTCTGGATACATCAGAAAGCTGGATCATTTGGTTCCACATAAGCGCTCTAAAAAGCAATGATAGATGAAATCAGTATCGGGCGTTTTCAGAAATAAACAATTTTTTGGAACAAGTTGCAATATGTAATGAGAAGTGGCACCGTAATGTCAAACATCGAAAGGCTGTATGTCGCAAAGCAGAGTCTGCTCCAGCCATTAAACAAAGGGGATTGCACCTCCAAATGATTGCGCTAAGAATATAGGGGAATTTAAAGGCAATTAATCCAATGGGTTCTGCTCTCACGCATTCAAACCATAAATGCTGATAAGTACTGTCGAAAGTTGAGCAAACTAATACACAAGCAACTAGCACTTCTCGTTCTCAAAGGTGTTATCTTTCAGCGCAGTAATAGGAGGTGGAATACTGTTTGAACTTTTGTTGGTAAGTTTCATCATTGATCCTTGAGTGTACCGTTTTTTAGATCGCTACAGAATTCCTTGATCTTCAAGACTTGCATGACGCGCAAGATATGAAACTATCATCATAACAGTTTTTTTATTCCAAACCAGAGAATTTTTAACGATAAAGATTATTGTCGATAGAATGTCTAGTATTTTCTGCAAGAAAGATTTCAAGATGCCATACTAAATGATGGCAATTACGTGAATACTATATGTGTAGGGGGTTAGTTTAATTTTTGAATAGTTATTTTTATTTTTGAATAAGCTGTCCTTCACTTCCAATTCCCTGCCAGAATGCGTTTTCAGGATCGCGTTTTATGTAAATGAGGTAGAACCAGTGTTTAAGTTCAAGTCTTGGTCACTTAAGTAGAAGAGCTTAAAAGTTCTTCGTATCGTGCGTCTGCCTTCTGGCCTTTTTCTTACTAATAGTCTAGTCTTACTGCTATTTGACCATATTGTTACGTGCCTGCTTGTATTCGCCGGTGATATTCAAAATGGTCAGCTCTGTTAGTTATTTCTGTGCAGCTTCGGCTGGTTTTAACTTAGTTAGCATTAGATTAGTTTGATTAGTTTTGAGCCCAAGTGAAGGCTTCCTGTAAGTCCGAGAGGTGCCATCTATGAATCATTATTGAGTTGAATGAAAGGATTATTTTTGGGTCATTTATACAGAACTGAAGACACAAACCTAGTAAAACAACTCACATTTATCAAACCTATGAAAGCCAGAGAGCGAGGAAGACCACCAATTAGGTGGCTTGATGCTGTTGAGGATGACATTAATACCATACATAGGGGAGACTGGAGGAGCATTGCCATGAATAGGTCCGGAGATGGCGTAGAGGGCCTTGGCTAGCAGCACGCCGTAGAGCCTCAGAAGAAGAAAAAGGATTATTTAACCCCAAGGAGGTTAGAATAGAAGAAGGGAGGGTTCGCAGTTTCCTCCACTATCGGGGAATGAAACTCCGCCGAACAAGCGGCGTCCATGTTTTTGACTTCAAAACATTGCATTACGGCAGTGACATGTACGTGTTTCTAAGCTGTTCCGTGCATTTATTTTCCAGTAAAAATATGTTAAATTTATAATGAAATCCCTCGCTATTGTTGAATTTTTGTTTTAAAGTAATAAAGATGATATCCATAATTTACTATGTACAGCAAATTATTAAGAAATAGTTCGAAATCTAAATGCACGCGCATAACATTAAAGCCTTTAAAAAATGATTTTTCTGCATAGTTCACGGATTTGCTTAGGTTAGAAAATAAATCTTAATAAAATAAAACAGATTTATGTGAATTCATTGATTTCAGTTTATGCGCATTTCATATTTATTAATCTCAAAGAAACTGCCTTTAATTAAGTTGAATTACAGAAATACACCTATATAAGTTTTTGGATACATCTTTCCACATGTTCAATTGTGTATATATTTTACTTAATTTTATCACTATACTGCTCAGAAATTTGTAAGTTTATGAAAAAATTTTTAACAACAGAACAGTTTATCTTAACTTAAAAAAATGAATAATAATTAATATATAAAGAAAAGCATTGCTTTATTTAACACCTTTACAATTAATAAAAATAGTAACAATTGATTTCTTACTTTTCATGAAAGTTATAAAACGAATTAACTAAAACGTTCAAATTATACAATTTAAATCCTACCATATAGCATTGTATCTTAAGGAACGAAGATACCAGCTATAAACAGAAACATTAAAATGTATTTAATATATTTTGATTATAGTTATATTAAATAACCTATTTTAAGTCCTTTTTTTTCACATCTGGAAAGAAAACCACATGACATTGTGATATTTTTGACATAGTTGTCATATTACATAAAAAAAGAAAATTAATAGTTACGTGTGAAAAATAATGCCCGGAATTTTTTTCGAGAATCTATTTGTGCATTAATATGCAATACAAGCTGACATGCTTCAAAAAGAAAAGAAAAAAATGTTGCAATGACAGACTTCCTTGCACAAGTCACGGTGATAACAGGAAGATGGCCGCCAAGCTTCACCGTTTGAGTTGAACCTTCCCTCCTTCTATTCTAACCTCCTTGTTTAACCCTTCTTTGGACTTTTTTTCTTGAGTGAATTCCGCGGTAAGTCGCTATACAGTTCATAACTATTCTAGCTGCGAAGGACTGCAAATTTAGCTAGAACATTATATATCTATTGCACGATTTCTTTTATTTTTCTTTTTGATTCAGAATAAATAAATACACTAGGAACTTTTTTATCAACTGTTTATTTACAAAGCTAATTCTTATGGAAAAATATGATGAAATATGATAGAGTATACAGAAACCTAGAGAAGTAAAAAGCCCTGATTTGTGATGAACGGTCTTTAGAAATAATACATCATAAAAATGGAAGTAAATTATAAGTTTATTGATTTACCATTTCTAACGGAAATATTCGTCTAATGTCTGACAATAAAGTAATTGATCAGAGGAATTATGTGTACAATGGATAATGCAAAAATTGTTGTAAGGTTTGCTGAAGTTAAAAGTCATGACCATATCGACGATTACGTAAAGAAACATATGCTCATGCTTTGGATAACGGTTTAGATTTTGTAACTGATATACCGAACTTTGAATCTACAAAATACTTTGTATACAGAAATCTTCATGTCATAGATTCGACTCATTGCCAGACAATGTAAAAGGTATTTCAAATACAGATTAATTTTAATTTATTAAAATGACAACAGAGATAGCATATTTTCCAGTGGTATGGCAAGAGCTTTTGCTCCGGATTCGTATGTTGCTCCTTCTCAAAGCATACTGAAAATCTATAAATGTCAAAACGATATTTACGGAAATAAAACAAAGCTCTGTGTTTATTGTTGAAATAAAACTTTAATTCCAACATTTCTGAAATATTATCGCCAGTAAAATATCGTCGATGATGTGACATTCGTTCCATTATTGCAATTTCTGTTTTGTGGAGAGTGCAGTAAAATTTCTTTAAAAGCAAGGTACTCGTTTTTAAGTCTAAGGTGCTTTTTAATTCGTTTATAGTCAGAGCAATTTTATTCGCGGCAAAACACTTACAGAAATTGTGAGAAAAATTTGCATCAGTATTACGATATCTGGAACTGTGTTCTAGAAACTGTATTTTAGAGTCACCTGCAAAAATTCAAAAATGCTGTCCGTCCACATCTGTTTCGTCTTCCTAAGAAGTAACAGAAAAAAAATTTCTGAAATATTTTTCTTACAGTGAAGAAGTCTTTTCTATTTTTCCACTCTGATCTTAATTGATATTCATATTCTTCATTCAAAAGTTTCAGTGGAAGACACAGTAAAGAAATAATTATTGTAATTCCTTTGAATACTTTTTCCAGTGTAAAAACAATTCTCTGCTAAATTCAGTCTCGTATGACAATTCTGCATCCTTTTAATTTCTGAAACTTTTTGATGTGGGGACGTCATAATATTTATGAAAATTCTTTGGGACCGCCTTCAGCATTTCGCAAATCCGACACACGCGTGAATAAAACTATCAGTTTCTTAATTTATACTGTAATATAGTATTGCAGTTTTAGGTCATTAACTTTAATTTTTAAAGTAAAATAAACGTTTCTATTATAAAAATAATGCGTCGAAACAGTTTTTGTCTGTATTGTCTTATCTTTGGATATTTTCAGATACATTATGTACAAATATTTGGTAATTGTTAAATTATTATAATAAGGATTAATCTTCTATAACCTGGGTAAGTTGGCAGCAAACTATTTTGGCCTTCAAAATTTGCCGAATTGTTTTGGCAGCAATGAAAGCACTAGGATATGATTTTAAAAAGTAAACAGAATACAAAACTTTTAAGTTTTGCAATAGTGAAACGCCGTTATTTTAGCGCTACTTTGGTAGACGGTTGCACGGATTTTGGCGATTTTTTGGCGATTTGTTTTGGCGAGCGATACGATTTATGGTAAACCCAATGCTAGACAAGTTATTTATGGTAACCGATACTTTGTTGTCATTTTATTTAAAAAATAATACGTTTTATTATGCATAAATTCCGTGTTTTAAGTATTATTTATGACTTCTAAATAATAAAAATGAATTTAATTTTGCATTTTTATTTTAAATAAAAATTTTATTGTTTATGATATTTTATGGAATTTGGTACTACTTTGGTAGACGGTTGCACGGATTTTTGGCGATTTACATTGGCGCAATTGTTGGCGCGGTTTTTACAGTCGTCAGCCATCTTGAAAAATGCTGTTTTTATGTATTTTATGCATAGTAAAGTATTCGAAACATTAAAAAAATAAATATCGTTAAAAATAATGGATTAATTTTTGTTGAAAACGTTGTTTTTTTAAGATGGTTGGCAAATGTAAATAAATACATTTACTAAGAGTAAAAAATGCTAAAGTAAGGTTAAATTATTACTTTCATATAATAGAATAAAAACACCGCTATAAAAACATTGCGCCAGTATTTAATTGGAATAAAATAATACCTAAATTGAATATTGAATTAAAAACATCATACCAACGTTTAAAAGAATTAAAATTTTTCAATTACTTAAATTCAAATCCTTTAAAATAAGTTTTAGAGGATATAATTATTTAACATTAAAACATATGTGGCAATAAATATCTCAGGAATTTTTGAAAAAAGTGTATTAATTTTTTAATAAAAATTGAAGTATACAATAACAAAGTAAAAGAAAAATATGGGCTAAATCTCAGAATAGGCTGCATCAGTCGATGCTGTGTTTACTTCTCTTATGCTTGGACACGCCTTTTTATGACGTAATATTGGTTACGCCTCTTCTTCAAAACAAGTTATAAGTATGCTATACCTTCGTATTTACAGAAAACTTAAATTATATTTTAACTGAGTTGAAATGGTAGGTTTATAATGTTCTGCGCGATTGATTTATAATTTGATTTTTCTGACAATTGATTTATAATTATTTATATATTTGATTTATAATTTTTTTTAAATTATAAATCTACTTTTGTGTGTTGTGTGGTAGTGTTAGCATTTAACGCAACGAATTATCTCTCACAAATGTATTATTAAGATACCAAACGATTGAAAACGATCATTAGCAAACGATTGAAAATATTGAATGCATGAATTAAAAATTATAACCGTAACTTCTGAAAATACAGAAAAAGAATTCTTTTGCTTAAAGAATGTTTTGATTATTCATGAGTGTGTCTAATTCGGTGCTTACTGCAGAATGGATGAGTATTTGAATCTGGATTTTTTTATCAGTTGGAGTGAAGAGATAAAAAAGCGTTATTGAGTGGTGTATGGAGAAAAGTTTGATTGCAATATCGTATAAATGCCCGATTTGTGGAACAAATATGGAACTAGTAGAGCGAAAAAAAACGTATAGACGGTTTTGAGTGGATGTGCAGAGTTACTGGAGGCGAATGTAGGCATCGAATTTCAAGGTCTGTTCGAAAGAACTCCTGCTTTGCGAAGAGTAAATTGAGCATGTGTGATGTTTTGCGAGTTACCTATATGTGGTTGGGTAAGTGCGGGAATGATTTTATACGAACGGAATTACGTATTGCTAAAAATACGGTGACAGATTGGAAAAGTTTTTGTAGGGAAGTATGCATGGAGTTATGTTTGAAGGAGAATGTGATGTTGGGTGGGGAAGGTGTCATTGTCGAAATCGACGAAAGGGAGTTTGGCAAGCAAAAGTATCATAGAGGGAAAAGAGTCGAAGGAAGATGGGATTTTGGTTTGGTTGAGAGAGGGACAGATAAATGCGTTTTTAGAGTTGTTGAAAACAGAGGTGCCGAAACATTGTTAGAAATCATTAAAGAGAATGTTCTACCAGGATCGATTGTTATATCCGATTGTTGGAAAGCGTACGACTGTCTCGAGTTCGAAGGGTATGCGCACCTGAAAGTCAATCATAGCTTGAATTTTAAAGATCCAGAAACAGGTGCGCATACCAATAGTATTGAAGGAACTTGGGCGGCGATCAAAAGAAGTTTCCGTGGCTCTAATAGCCACGGAAACTTCTTTTGAAACAAACACAGTTTGATTCCTATCTTGCGGAATATATTTGGAGAAGAAAACACAAGAAATCCGACGCCAGCCAACTGATGCGTATATTTCTCAGTGAGATCACAGCCATATATTCTGCAAAAGGAGAGGACTGAAGGTAAGTTTCATTTATTATTATTGACTTAAGTAAAATATTGGATGCTTTTCTAATATGGCAGTTTGGATGTTCGGTAGTTGCTTTATTCTGACAGCTTTATTTTTGATTTTGTATCATTTTTCTGGTAACATTTTTTGCAACTCGAATCAATGGAGTTGGTTCCGCGCGATTTTCTGCAATTCTCTGAATTTTTTAAGTGAAAGCAGATTTCTGAGTATATAAGCAAGGAGAATTTATTTAATGTCTGATTTTTTAAAGTAAAATAGATCGATGTTCACATGGGCAAAGCCAATGTGGTGCGCAATGCCGAGGTTGTGCGTGATGCCGAGATTGTGCAATTCTGGGATGGTTTTTTTTAAGTGGCACATGCGCATAGCCAATGTGGTGCGGAATGCCGAGGTTGTGCGCGATGCCGAGTGTGTGCAACTCTGGCATGTTTTTTAAGTGAAAATAGATCGATGTGCACATGGATAAAGCCAATGTGGTGCGCAATGCCGAGTTTGTGCAATTCTGGGATGGTTTTTTTTTAAGTGGCACATGCGCATAGCCAATGTGGTGCGCAATGACGAGGTTGTGCGCGATGCCGAGTGTGTGCAACTCTGGCATGTTTTTTAAGTGAAAATAGATCGATGTGCACATGGGCAAAGCCAATGTGATGCGCAATGCCAAGGTTGTGCGCGATGCCGAGTTTGTGCAATTCTGGGATTTTTTTTAAGTGAAAATAGATCGATGTGCACACGGGCAAAGCCAATGTGGTGCGCAATGCCGAGTTTGTGATATTCTGAGATTTTCTTTTAAGTGAAAATAGATCGATGTGCACACGGGCAAAGCCAATGTGGTGCGCAATGCCGAGTTTGTGCAACTCTGGGATGTTTTTTTTACGTGAAAATAGATCGATGTGCACATGCGCATAGCCAATGTGGTGCGCAATGCCGAGGTTGTGCGCGATGCCGAGTGTGTGCAACTCTGGCATGTTTTTTAAGTGAAAATAGATCGATGTGCACATGGATAAAGCCAATGTGGTGCGCAATGCCGAGTTTGTGCAATTCTGGGATTTTTTTAAGTGAAAATAGATCGATGTGCACATGGGCAAAGCCAATGTGGGGCGCAATGCCGCGTTTGTGCGCGATGCCGAGTTTGTGCAACTCTGGGATGTTTTTTTAAGTGAAAATAGATCGATGTGCACATGGGCAAAGCTAGTGTGGTGCGCGATGCCGAGTTTGAGCGATTCTCTGATTTTTCTTTAAGTGAAAATAGATAAATGAGCACATGGACACCGAGTTTGTGGAATTCTTTGATGTTTTTCGAGAGAATACTGATCGTTGTGTAAAAGGGAAAACGAGGTTGTGCGTGATGCCGAGCAGTAATGTAACTTTATTTATGTGCAATGTTTAACATATCGTATGTGTATTTTAAATTTGTATTGTTGTTTTAATTGTGAATTATATTTAAGACATAATTTTTCATTTAAATTGTATTTTTAGTTTTTTGGTTTTGATATGTTTATAACGCTTTCCGACTTACGATATATATCGATAGTCCGACGATCTACTCAACAGTAGCAAAACTGTAAACTTTAACCCATTGAAGTAACGTTTACCTCATATTTTAATACGTAGTGTTTGGTATCGTAACACTTGATAATATGAGTTCATTGATAATGTGTGTATGTGTGCGTATGTGAAGCATTGCTTAGTGTTCCAAGTTTGTAGTATTTATTTTATTATATTATTTTCTTTCATTCTGAGAAATTAGATTTTTTTATTTATTAATGCGTAGAATTCTAGTATGCCTACACAGAATATGGCGTGATTTAGGAATTTCAGAAACTGATATGAAAGCTGTGTAATGATGTTCATATGCAATAAAAAATATTCGATACTATTCCGTTTTGAGGACCGTAAAAAAATTGCAGCGAAAATGTATGCGCAAAAGCGCCAAATCTAGCAAACGCGCCCATTTAACAGTGCGCCAAATCTAGCGTACGCGCTGATTTCAGATTGCGTAAGTTTATATGGTTCTATATTTCTGAAGACGCCATTGAAATACTAGTTTAATTTTTAAATCCTTTTTTGATTTTAAATTCTTTTTTGATATCCTATGGATTTAACAATTTGGGAATTGCCCATGAAGAAAAGTCTGCAGTAGAATTTTGGGTAAAGTGCAAAATCACCCACTGCTTGAAGCGTTTTTAAGAATTGCACATATTCGGTATCCATGTACACATCGACCTATTTTCACTTCAAAAAAAATTCCAGAATTGCACAAAAATGGCACTGCGCACACCCTTGACTTTATCTATGTACACATCGACCTATTTTAACTTATAAAGTAAAAGAAAATTGACAAAAATCCAATTGTCTTTACCCTTGTAAAAAGCGGCAAACAAATAAGTGGGCGATTCTGCATTTTACCGACAATGTTTCCAAAGAAAAGGCATCATTCTTATACAAAATTATGTTTGAACAACCAACGAGATGAAAGTATGCTTTAGCGATAACTGGGTAGCGGAATAGCGATGCAGGCATCCATTCAATTATGTTTAGAAATTTTTATATAAATTCTAATACTGATCTGAAATAGTTATTTACTCTTATGCTTCCATTCAGTCATGTTTGGCCTTTTTTATATAAATTATAATAATAAAAAGTAGTATATGAAATTAACCTTTCATCTAAATTAAAACATCAATCTTAGATAGTTATTTATTATTATTATACTTCCTTTCTTGCGTTAGGGTTGCCGCAATTATTTTTGGCAGCACTGGCATAAACAATAGTTTGGCGATTTTTTACGGCCCTCAAAACCGAATAGTACCAAATATTCTTCTTTTTTTATTAATGTAAAGTTTAAAATTTTTAGAAAATAATGAAAATTGTCTAATTATTGGTATGTAAGGAATTATGTCGTTACGTAGCAAGAAGGTAATTTGTAAAAATGATAAAATTGAAATGTTCCACAATATGAATTTAAATTAAATTTCTTTTTTATTTGTATAAATGCTTTAGTAAAAATCTTTGAAAATATTGAAGCTCTACAAGTATTAGAGACTGCGACGTTGTTTTTCGTTTTAATAACTGGTAGAATTCGCTTACTGTATCATGGTAATTTTAAATATAAACAAATTATTATACTTATTATCAGTAACGCCTAAGCTTAAATGTTATAAACGTAAATTGAAAGTAAAGAATTTGATATTAATTTACAATAATAAACAATTTATTATTGTTATTTTTAAGAGAAAATAGAATGTATGCGTAGTGTAAATGCGAGACTACCATGGACCTTATAAGAAATAGACTAACCCAAACGGGTTTTCTCCCTCATCTGAGGCGTTGCCGGCTGGCATCTCGATCACATCTCGAGGAGTAGGGACGACTTGCAGAAATTTAACATTGGTTGACTATTGTAGCGTGTATAATTGTCAAGAAAAAGATGGTTGTAGCACCTCATTTCACAAATTAGAATTTCTATATATTTTTTTTAATTGAGATTGATTTTTATAAATTTAGCATATTTATCAAGCATAATAATATTCCAAATAAGCTATTGCATGCTTTCAGGACTGGATATTTTTTAGCTTTTCCTATGCTGTAAGGAAATTTGTAACTACTTCTTTTAGAAAATAATATTTTAAATCTGAACTAATAGAAAATTTCAAACAAGCAATTTTCTCTTGCAATTCTTATGCTTTTTATTGGTGTAAATAAGTAAAAAATACTAAAATATTTAAAAACGAATTTTTGAAAGTTTTGTTTAAAATTCTAAACTGTGCTGCTTTTTCAAAATTATAGATGAGTATTATAGCACAACTTCTATAAAGGAATTTTATTTCAATTATATTTCATAATACATCATAGTGATAAACACTTTTGACTCCTTAAAAATTTTTATACATTTAATTCTAATATAAAAATTGTATTTAAGCGTAATAATTAATTTTGCTTGTATTTTATAGTGATTATTTTTTTAATTTATTTTTAGTTCTGCGTAAGATTTTTTTTATTTACTGTTAATTTAATTTATTAGCCCAAAGGGGCGGTAGGCTAGAAAGGCTGGTCGTTTCCAAGCGGCATTTTGCGCTGTTTTACTAAAAATGTCCGTGTCTCCTTGCAAATTGATGTTATGAAATATTATCGCCCTGTATTATACGTAAAGAAATTAAATAATGAACAATATGCATGAATACATGTATGTTTCTCACATTGTGACAAAAACGACAGTATCTAGAGCCATCAAATTTTGAATAATGTAATCCTCCACCCGAACATAGGCATCTGGACGGCCGAATTTCGAATTTGTTTTAATCTATTTCATATTTTGTAAAACTTTAACGGATTTTTGATTAACAAACTCAACGAGTTCAGAGCGAGCACTCTACGGAAAATAACAGTTTTATCTCCAGTGCGGAAATTCCAAAGATATGCTGTTTTCAAATGTATGTGGTTTACGGGCGAAGAACATGATGTTCAATAAATGTAGGTAACACGCAAAACTTAAAAAAAAAAAAAAAAAAAAAGAGTGCTTCTAGATTTTATTTTATCTTTTTTTTTTCCTTCATTACGCTCAGAAAATTTTATGCTCCGATTTTTATGAATTATTAAAATAACTAATCCACTTTAATGTTAATAATTTAATAATCATATAATCAAATAAATATGATCGTTTTGTAATGTTATTATAGTTTGGAAAATCACTGCCTGAAAATGTTCATTAAATTAAAAAAATTATCAGATCTTGCTTAATTTTACCTTATTTATTTCAAAGCATCGCGTACTATCAATCTTATTTAATTTTACTTTATTTTTGCGTAAAATTAAGTTCATAAATTTTGTGCTTAGAGTTTTTACCGTTTTACCAAAGTAAAGATGTTTGAACAAGAATTACGCGTGAAAAAAATGCGCGAAATGCAGTAAAAAGTGCTTTAATGAAATATATTAAATCCTATTTGGAAAAATCTGTGGCTTTCATAATCTCATCACTATACAACGTATCACATTAATAATTAAAAAGAGTTATGTGATACAAATGCCATAGGTTTCAGTGTTAAAGTAAACCAGATCGTCCCTACTCTTTTTTGCGGACATGTCGGTGACGCGCGCCCCGCCCACTGGGTTAGTCTATCTCTTATAATGTCCATGGAGACTACATTGTGACGTCACTTAGATACTTAATTTGTATGATACTGGGCTTCTACTGCACTGGGGCAGTACAGGACTTAAAAGAGAAGGGCTAGGTCATAGAGCTTTTTCCCCTGAAACAGGCAGCGGGGAGTGATGACGTAGCCATAATGACACTGAACGCGGAGATGCAATTGACAACATAGAAATTAGTGTTTTAAATTTGAAGAATCAGCGTTTAAAATGAGCTGTGTGTGAAAGACAGTTATCACTTAGAAGAGACAATGTTACTGTAGTATGCGTTTTACACTGAACATTAAAAAATTTAATTTAACAAATTTTAAAATAACAAATAAAATACGCTACTCTTAACATAAAGTTCCTTTATTTTAATTTGCAGGGATTGTTTTTTTAAATGCCTGTTTATTTCTAATCATTTCTTTATCTGAGATTTAATTAAAAGAACTCTACTACTGCTTCTAAGATAACTATAATAACAGCTTTTTAAAATTAATCAAAAAGCAACCTTAAATTGGCATAGTTTTCAAAATTTCTGCTAATCTGAGTTTCAGCCTAATTGTAAATTTTACATTGGTATATTTCCCGATTTAATATAATAACATATATATTTTTTAATAATTTTGTAACTTAGGCTTACATCAATATTACATTTAAATAAATGCATGTAAGATTGTTATTTTAATTTAGACAAAACAACTTTACTCACAGTACCTAAAAAAAAATTGTTTAATTTTTCAAAAGTGGGGGTTAAGGAGGCAGGTCTTCTTATGTCAATTACTTTAATTTTATATTATTATATTTTATCTAGAATGCTAAGCTAGCACAACATCGAATCAATAATAACACAGGATACAATAAAAATAACTTTAACAATAACTTAACAAAATTAGTTCTCATTTGAAATATGCTTTACGCTATTAACTTCTAAAATGTCATCTATAAATACTTCAAATCAAAACATATTATATATGCTTTCTTGTACAGTCACAATGCAACTACCTCTGCAAAATAAACGAATTGCTTCTCTGTTAACTTCAGGATAATGTTTCTCCAGTTTATTAATTAAAGAGCCAATTACATGCTTTCCTTTATAGTAACCTGTACCATGAACTGCACAAAATATATTTTCGAACTCGTAAACTGTATTCATCTATGAATGGGAAGGTGTAGTCAAACCTCCAATCTATTAATAAGTCCAATATTTTAATTAAGAATGAATAATTTAATCCATTCTGAATTAAAATATTGGTTCATCAGCACTATTTTTAGATATTGTTCCCAATGATGGGTCTTTGTTTCGCACACGGTAGGCAATATAACATATGTTAATGCTTCTTTTTCTTGCAACATATGTTAATGCTTCTTTTTCGGCGGTCGAAAATTGTCTGGCGGAATTCAATTCTAATTCCCAAGATATAGGAGAAGGTTCCATAGGAAAAAGTGGAGGCCATAAGAAAAAGCGGTTTCTCAGTAATTTGAAGCAGTGCGCTAAATCTGCAAAAAACCCATATTTTTTTTCGTTTGCAATACTGTATTTGGAAACAGAACTATTAATCGAAATCTGTAACTCTTTCCACAAAGTACTAGATCATCCTAAATCAGACACTATTGCTTTCCCTTCTACTCCAGATGATTGTGTTTGCGTGTGTGATTATGGCAAAGCCTCGAGGGCTATCTGCCTAAGGGAAGGGATGCCCTCGTGGAGGACTTTCTAAGGGAAACTGGCTCGTATACACGTTACACATGGGGAAAACCACGAAAACGCCCATGCAGCCAGCCCGTTCGCGGGATTTGAACCTCGGACCGAACTACCAGTGTTCAGCGACTTTTCCACCCGGCCGCTGGTGGGCCCAGATGATTGAATATGTCTTTTTCATTCGAGTGTTAAAATCAAAAAATATTGGTTGTTTCCACTGCGAAATGAGACCTCTGATTAAACCAAACTGCACTTTTTGAAAAAGGACCGAGAATTTGGTCCAGTTTAGAGTCATAGCTAAGTTTAGAATCTATATGCATTTCGTCGAAACCGAGAACGCATATTTTTTCTACAGAGTTTAAATATTCGCATCGTTCCTTCATTACAGGAAGAACATCACTCTGAATTCTTGAACTACATGAAAATTTAGCGCACCATCTCCTTAATATGTTAGTGCTAGGTAAAGGAATTCCTATTTTTTCTTACCAAAAACGTTCCTTATAGATGACAGAGCTCTTATGACAATGCAACGTGAAATATCTTCACTAGTCCACCTGATTTTTTCCTTCTTTTCTAGCAATGCGTTAATCTGCGTCTTTGTAAAAATATGCTTTAGACCGTTTTTCCTAATTCTCCGTGCTATTTTTTCCTAAATTTCGCTGTTTGGGATTTTAATTTCTAAATTTCCGATACAAATTTCTTTATAGATGTCGTCCACATTCTTTGTCGCTCAGCAAACATTCTAAAATTTTTCTTTTCTCTATTTTTCAATATTTTATTACAATTTTCTAAGGATATTATTTTGTTCTTCAAATTATCAATACATTCTTGTTTATCTTTACACTTAGGGCATTCAGGGATATTGTCACTTAGGACATTGTCACTTGTGAATTTTATTTCAAAATCATTGACATTTGATTTATTATTGTCAGCTTCAATTTCGTTCTCAGCTTCAAAATAAATTTTCTTTGGTATTAATTCATGTAGTTTTTCAAAACCACTCTGCATTACTTTTCTTTTCAAATGTCTCCGATTTCTTGGTGTTGTTTCGTTTATTGCATACGATAAATTTACTTTCTGCACAGTATTGCATTTCAACAGTTTCTTTTGCGGCAATCCAAGCAAGCGATTTCTTATGTCATCTTCATAATCACTGCACAGAAAATGTTCGCCATAAATTCTTGCGTTTTTCACATTAATAGAATCCTGTCTTCGACATTCATGTATCCATTCTTTCGTCAAAAGCAAATTGTCCTTTGGGAAAGCATGAAATACAATATCTCTTCCTTTCGTATTTCTATAAGCGTTACAGCACGTTGCTACAGCACAAGAAGCCATATTACATAAAGGATACTTTAAATATAGAATTTAAAAGGAAAGCTGACTAAAACTATATCTATATATATACAAATTATTAAATATTTGCATTATTAGAAAACAAATATGTATGATTAAAATTAATTTGGGATATGCGACCTCCAGAAAATAGTTTCGCAAGTGAATGAAAGTACAGTTTTAAACGCGCGAAATCAGAGCAGGTGCAACACAGACACGTCAGATTACTTCCAATTCATCCCCTCCATGAGGCTCGCGTCGGCGAGGAGTCGAACAAAGAAATGACCTAGCCCTTCTATTTATCCCTGGGGGCAGTACTTCCCAGTAGCATGATAGAGATCCCGAGGGAACCTGGCAGTAATGGTAAATCAAGTAGATCCTGAAGCAGGAAATCTTGAGAGGATGCTATGGAGAGAGAAGGGAGATGCGAATTTCAGCATGTGTCGCCATCTGGTGGCGGTGGATGTGGTGACAGAGTCGGGGTTACTTGCAAGAGATGTAAAAATTTTATTGTGATGTATTATTGCAGTTAAATGATCATTCATTAACTTAGAGAATTTTTTAATTTTATGCAGGTCCTTATAATGTGCATACGAGGGAGTTGCGTAGGTTTCACGAATATTTTTCGGATGGGTATCGAACTTCGGATCTCCTAGACAGTAGCTGCGTGCTTTATCACAGGCCTATGCGTTCTGCACGTAAAACAGATGGGAAATGGAGTCTTTTCGTGATTGAGGGAGTGATTTCCTGTGAATAAGAGTGGGGTTAGATGACTGCATTGATCATGTTAATGATGTATGCAGCATATGGTCGATTGAAATAATCTTCTTCGAATATTTCGTATTCAAGGATGTTTGAAAAGTTTGCACGGTGTTTTCCGTAGCTTTTCTAAAGAAGTTTGCGTTTAGCTTGTTGATATAATCCTGTATGTATGCGATGTGAAGATCGTGGTGAAGGTTTTTGTTTCTTATGAAGAAGGGAGCTCCAGTAATTAAACGGAGAAACTTATTTTGTACAATTTGCAGTTTATCTATCTCCGAACTTTTTGCATTCGCCCATACTGGCGAAGCGTACGTGAGCATCGGTCGGATTATTGAAATGTAGATTTTCTTTTTCCAGGGGCGCAGCTAGAGTTTCCAGCGCCCGGGGACAACTGAAGAATTTGCGCCCATTTCTGTGTGCCAAGGATGGTAAACATTTCATTAAAAATTTCGTAGCATCAATTTGGCGCCCCTTGGATGCTGCGCCCGGGGACAGATGTCCCCCCTTACCCCACCCTAGCTACGCCACTGTCTTTTTCCTTGCGAGAGTGAGGCCCGAAGAGTTTGATACAGTTGAGTTTTCTGATGATGCCGAAAGTTTTTCTTTTGATTTCATTTATGTGGTTTGACCAGGTGAAGGTTCTATTGAAAATAATGCCAAGTTATTTTAGCCTTATTTACGATGGGGATTTGTTGGCCGAAAAGGGAAACAGAGTTGGTGATTCTGTCTTTATGTTTGTATTTTCGTATCAGTAAGATTTCAGATTTTTCAGGGTTAATGTTAATTCTCCATTTGGTGCACCATGGTTCAACTGCAGACATTTTTTCTTGAAGTTTGACGATGGCCTGGTTTGGGCGGCGGGATCTTTGGATTAGCGCCGTGTCGTCCGCATAACAGGCAAGGAGGAAATTGTGGTCTGTATTGAAGTTTGGGAAATCATGTGCGTAAATTAGGTAAAGAATCGGACCAAGGATGCTGCCTTGTGCTATGCCTCCTCTGATGGGGTAGGAGTCAGAGGTGTAATCACCTTGTTTGACCGAGAAGGTTCTGTGGTTAAGGAAAGATTTTAAGATGAGAATTAGCTCTCGAGGAATCTGCTGCTGTATGAGTTTGTAAATAAGTCCCTCATGCCAAACGCGGTCAAAAGCTTTGGCCACGTCCAACATGAGGAAGGCGACACTGAGTTTGTTTTTGATAGCAGAGCCAATGAATTCTGTAATTCTGCTCAACTGGTGAACTGTAGAGAGTCCTCTCCGGAAACCATACTGTTCATTTGGTAGAAATCCCAGATGCGGTAAACATCGTAACTTCACAAGCTTAGTGCCACCCATTTATGGACGTCACACAGCTCCGCCTACTGAACTTTGTTGATGCAGCCTATTCTGCGCTTTTACCAAAATATATACTTACATTTTTTAAGCATTTTACCTTACGTATATTGATAAGTACCGAAAAAAAAAAAAAAAAAAAAAAAAAAAAAAAACTATCTTCATCTGTTATCCACATTTCTCGCACTTCATTGAAGAAGCAATCAGCGAGGTTTCCTCCAAAAATTATAAATAAATTTCCTCTGAACCTTGTAACAATAAATAAATCTTTGATTAGGAAATCCAGGCCAAAATAAGGTCTCAAACAGCAATTTTTTTATGCCGATACCAATAATTCTTGGTAATTACCAATAAAAACATTCATCTTCGAAACGGAGACATCCATTCGCTTTGAAATCTGAGGAATTCGAAGAGATGAATATTAAAATTTTAAAATGGCGCAGTAATGTACAATATTCAGTAACCAATCAGGAAGCTGATTACACCATGCATAGAATTAAAATTATTTAAATAATCAATCATAAAAAATCATATTTTAAAAATGAAAAATTAAATTGTATTTTAATATTCAACAGCTATAAATAATGTTTAAAACATTAGATTAATTCAGAAGTCAAACAACAAAAATCAGCGTTATATTTACAAAATTTTCACAGGACTAGTTTCGATGGTCTAGTTTTTTACCGAACCACCATATTCAGCTGCAAAACTACAAATATGGTAAAAAACTAGACCATCGAAACTAGTCCTGTGAAAATTTTGTAAATATAACGCTGATTTTTGTTGTTTGACTTCTGAATTAGTATTTATTCGGCGTGTTATTGTGTCTTAATTAACATTAGATTAAATTTATAGATATTAAAACCAATTACATTTAAAATAATGTGACGTCATTCATTACATCATTCACAGCATAAAATTCCAGGTGCTACTTTGGTAGACGGTTGCACGGATTTTGGCGATTTTTTTTTGCTAAGCAATACGACTTATGGTAAACCCATTGCTAGACAAGTTATTTATGGTAACCGATACTTTGTCGTTATTTTATTTTAAAATAATGCGTTTTATTATGCATAAATTCCGTGTTTTAAATATTATTTATGGCTTCTAAATATTAAAAATCAATTTAATTTTGCATTTTTATTTGAAATAAAAATTTCATTGTTTATGACATTTTATGAAATTTTATGTTGTGGATGATGTAATGAATGACGTCACATTACTTTAAAAGTAATTGGTTTTAATATCTATAAATTTAATCTAATGTTTTAAACATTATTTATGACTGTTAAATATTAAAATAAAATTTAATTTTGCACTTTTTCATGATTTTATTATGTATGATTACTTAAAATAATTTTAGTTCTATTCGTGATGTAATCAGCTCCCTGATTGCTTACGGCATATTTGTGCATTAACGAGCTTTAATCAGCTCCCTGATTGGTTACTGAATATTTGTGCATTACCGCGCTATTTTAAAATTTTATTATTCCTCTCTTCGAATTCCTTAAATTTTTCAAATTTTTTTACAAATTTTTTAAAATTTTTTCATTAGATTACATTTTTAAAATTACATTATATTTTTCAAATTTTTTTCATTGATATCTAAATTATGATTCCGATTTTTTTGTGGTACTTATCAATACATAACAGGTTAAATACTCAAAAAAATGTAAGTACATATTTTTCTTTTACTTTATAATTGTATACTTCAATTTATATTAAAAAAATTATTACACTGTTTTCAAAAATTGCCGAGATATTTATTGCCACATATGTTTTAAAGTTAAATAATTACATCCTATAAAACTTATTTTAAAGGATTTAAAATTAAGTAATATTTTAATTCTTTTAAACGTTGATATGATGTTTTTAATTCGATATTCAATTTAAGTAATAATTTAATTCTTTTAAAAGGTGGTATGATGTTTTTAATTCGATATTCAATTTAAGTAATATTTTAATCCAATTAAACGTCGGCGCAATGTTTTCATTGTCATTTATATTTATATACATATAATACTGTTACGAATTTGGTATTTAAAAAGCTAATGTTAGTTCAATTATAAATTAAATGGTTTTATTTCTCGCGCAGTGCAGCGCGTGACGAATATTAAAAGAAAGCTAAGCCGGAAAATTGAAAATACAAGAGCGCGTGCATTAAATAAATAAATATCTCTTTTTGATTTCGAGAAAGTACTGGAAAATGCTAGCGCGTGATTTTTAAAATGTTATAAAAGGAGGAAAACATCTCAGTTCGTAGTAATCGAGTGTGGCATGCTGGCTTACTTCATAAGCTATCTAATATCCTTTTACCAAACAACTTTATTAAGCTTATGCATTCTTATTTTAAACATTATACTTTTCAAGTGCGCTGTGGTGAAGCAATCTCTTCAAAAAAAGTGATTTACAGTGGAGTAGCTTAAGGCAGTGTTTTAAGACCGAAGCTTTTTACAATATTCATAAATGAATTGCCTCTACCTTTTCATTCTAATATACTCAAATATGCCGACGACACAGTCATCCTCACCAGTTCACGAAGTCCAAATAATGCTTTAGAGAAACTTCAGCTCCAAATCAAATTATTAACAAATTTTGTCAAGACTGGAAAATCAAACTAAATACTGATAAATGCTGCGTAGTTCTCTTTCGCAGATACAGAAAAAATATCCCAGTGAATATAAATATCCGACTCAATAACCAAGATATTCCTGTTGCCAACTCCTATAAATACTTAGGTGTCTATATTGACAAAACCCTAAATTTCAAAGATCATATTCAATATGTTACAAATAAGGCTAACGCTGCTTTCATTGCTCTCTACTCATTAATTGGAAGAAACTCTAAGTTAAATCTCCGTACCAAGAAAAATATCTACATCTCACTTATTCGACCAATAATCCTCTATGCAGTTCCAGCCTGGGCTACTGCCCGAAAAATAGACAGACAAAAATTAAATGTACTTCAAAACAAAATCTTACGTAGCATAGTGAACGCACCCTGGTTCGTGCGAAATTCTCAAATTCACAAAGACCTGGATATCAATCCAATTCACGACCAAATCCTAATTTCTGCACACAACTTCTTTGAAGATATGAGAAATTCTCCCTATGAAGCTATTAAATCGCTTACAGACTATGACCCTACTATTGAGAACGTAGTGAAAAGACCTCGAACAATCCACCACAATTCCAAGTGGTGGTAGTGTATATAATGTATTTAAAAAAAAAAAAAAATTACTATTCCTTTGCAGTTACTATTCAAGAAAGATGAACTTTGCAAAATTAGGACTTTATTTTTCATCGATGAATTCTTCGTTTTACTACTTATTTAACCAAGATTTTTACTTTTTATTTTTACTATTTCGTATCGTGTGTTTTAAAATCAAAGTTCGTGGTTACACCAAGTGCTTACTCTCACTCATTAGCCCTAGTGAGCTACATGACCTCATTTTCGCCTTTTACAGTTTCCTATTCATTTAATGATTATATCGCAAGTTTAGAAGATTTTCAAGTGTTTCAAAAGACATAAGACTCTTAAATTCACAAATAGATGTTGCTTTTACTATGTTCGAACTTTATTTATTGCCAAAAACTACAAAAACTTCATTTTTCGAACTCTGACTCCTCGACCAATCTAAATGCCGGACGCTGATCACGTGTTTCTGCTCTTCTTGACTCACGCAGAAGCTTAGACTTTCATTTCGCTATGAAATTCTTGAAAATTACCCACCTAAACTCAATAGCCTCAAAACTACATATGACATCGAAGTTGCCATTGATACGCTCACTAACAGTATCAAGCATGCCTACAATTCTGCCACACAGAAGATTCCAGCCAACAAATTCCAGGAGATTCTCCCCCATAGTATTAGAACACTAATTAAAGAAAGAAATAAGCTTAGGAAACGTTGGAACCGGTCCTGGGACCCTCAAATTAAATCCGAACTTAATAAAATTAACCGTTTAATCAAGAAAAATATTACTAACTACAAGACTGAACAATGGCAAAATTAAATCCAAAAATTCAACGAACCCGGAAATGAATTCTGGAGCTTTGCCAAGCGCCTCAGAATTACTCCCACCTGTAATAAACCCATCAAAAAAGATGACAAGATTGCAATCACTAACAAAGACAAAGCTACTCTTATGGCGGAGCACTTTGAAAAACAATTTATCCCGAATGAGACTCCTTCAGATCCTGCCTTCACATATGATGTAAGGTACTTTGTACAGGATTATATCAATAGCCCCACCGCAAGACTCAATACTGAATTTACTAATCCGAAAGAGGTCATTGATATCATTAAACGTCTCAAAAATAGAAAAGCTCCAGGATATGATGAAATTAATAACATCGCCATTAAAAATCTGCCATTCAGCACTATCTCTAAGCTCATCAGTATTTATAATGCTTCATTGGACAAGTCCTACTTTCCCATGAAATGGAAAATTGCAAAAATTATACTCATCCCCAAACCAGGCAAAGATTCCACTTCTCCCGACGGCTATCGACCCATCAGCCTACTGCCCGGACTTGGAAAGATCTTAGAAAGAATCATCCTCAATAGAATGCAACAATATATTAGCAGGCTTCCTCCTGAACAGTTTGGCTTTAGAAAAACATTATCCACCACCAAACAGCTTGTTCGTTTAGTTGAATTTATCGGCAGTGCTTTACACAACCATCAGAAAGTTGCACTACTCATGCTCGACGTGGCCAAAGCTTTTGACCGCGTCTGGCATGAGGGGCTTATTTACAAACTGATCAAGCTCAATTTCTCACCGGAAATGACCAAGCTAATCTATTCTTTTATCAAAAATAGAAAATTTTACGTCTCCTTCGGATAAGATAATTCAAGCTTCAAATAAATCCGTGCCTCTGTGGCCCAAGGCTCTATTTTAGGACCCATCCTTTATCTTTTTTATGTCTCCGACTTTCCGAATCCTGACTACGAAATCAATAGATTCCTTGGCTGCTATGCGGATGACATTGCTCTTGCAGTAAAATCCCTTAGCCCCAATGCTGCAATATTAAAACTTCAAAATATCATGCCCTCCATTGAGCAATGGTGCAAACAAGGGCGAATTGTAATTAATGCTGAGAAATCTCAACTACTCATTATCAGCAGAAATAGAAAGACGCATCAAATCATCACTAACGATCTTAAGCTCTTTGATAAAAATATCCCTATTGTCAATAAAGCCAAATACCTTGGAATCACTATTAATCATCGACTTACCTGGACTGACCACATCAATATACTCGTAATTAAAAGCAAGGCCTATGGCAACATGAAAAACCTAATGCCTCTGCTGGGAAAGTTCTCCGAGCTTAATCTCAAAAGTAAAAAACATATATACACAGCAATCATCAGGCCCACCCTTTGTTATGCGTCACCTGCCTGGGCTACTATCAAAGAAAAGGATATTAAGAAAATCCAAATAATACAAAACAAGTTTTTAAGACTTATCACAAATGCGCATTTCTATGTTTCAAATGCAACCCTGCATAAGGACTTAAAGATCGACTACATTAAAGACTTCATCTTGAAGACGAACGATAAATTTTTCAGTAAAGCTCTCAACTGTCCATTTATGAATCACTTTCAAGTTTTTAACTACGCTCCTTTACCTGAAGATAGAGACCTGAGGCCCTGGGCGGCCCACCAGTACGACCAAAATTTCCCAACTTGACTTTACTGTACATATCTGTATATATTTATTTTGCAATCGTATCCTTATATATTAATCCAGATTTTGCATTTATTCCAGCTTTTTATAGTTTATTATTTGCCATGTATTACTTTTAATTGTGTTGTACATATGTATTATATTTAATTTTCTTCTATTTTCAGGAACTCTATTCATTATGTATGTTTTTATCCTTATTTATCCCAGAATTACTTTATGCAAGTATTCATGTTTATTCATTACTTTATTGATTTATTCAAATGATTTATATTATGTATTTCTCCTCAATCTTGTTCATTTATTAGGAAATTATCAGGAATAGATAACGCTTTCCCACCACCGCGTTCTCCAATTAGTCTGGTTCTCATTCTGTGACGCAGGGTCACCCCCTTCTCTCTTGACCTTTAGTTACCACCACCTACCTGTAAGAACGACTGATTTCAGGTGCCACCACTCATCAGGAACCGGTAAAGCGGCATCTACTAGCTGCACACCGGCCATAGCAACATGGATGGATGGATGGATTTCATTTCGCTTCTCGCCACCATTACGTATATAATCACCCATGCTATGCCATGATATGCAATTTAGCAAAACTTATTTTATGAGTTCTCTCATTTATTGATCTCGCCTTCGGGCGCGGTGTATTTTAAATACACCTCTTAAATTTTTAACTTTATGGCCTATTTTAAAATGATAATATACTGGTAAGAGCTCCTAGTAGCTAAAGCCAGCAGTAAAGATATGATCCAAGATCCAATCCAAGTTCGTAGTAGTTGCTTAGTTTGTTGTTGTTTAGGAAACTCCTCTTGTTGATTGTAGCGAATTCGCGGATTAGCGTTCTTTAGCTGTTTTGAATTACGTTCTATTGGACATTTGAGTAGTTAAAAGAAAACTACTGTGAGATATTGTAATACTGCATGATAATTTGAGAAAATTTAAGCATTTTTGTTGTGATAATAATAAATTTTTTTTCATTTTTCATCGGACTTGTGCATTCATTTCATAGCGAACCCGTACGCACGCAACAGTACATTTTTATTAATTTTTTTTTTTTTTTTTTTTTTGTTAAAGTTGTTCTGTAGAGTAAAATTCTGCTCGGAATTTTATGTTTTTTGAGTTGCTTTCATGTTATTTTTTGCTTATTTCACTGTTTGTAATATACTGAAAAATTTTGTATGATTTTTTTCCTTCAACTTAAAGTTGGTTAATTTTTTTATTAGGATAATTAATATTTGTATTAAGGGATATAGCTTATTTCATTGTAATCTTTTTCTCTTGAAAATATAAGATAAAATATCATTAATTATACTTTGCTTTTCAGAATTTTTTTGTTTTTTGTATTCTTTTATCTTATTTATTGCTCATTTCACTGTTTTTAAGATATTGAAAAATTTTGAGTGATTTTTTTTTAGGAAACAAAATTCTTAACCTCCTTTATACCATTTGAGTTCTTAAGATTTTGCAAAGGGAAGTTGGTTAATTTATTTATTAGGATAATTAATATTTGTATTAAGGAATATTGCTCATTTCATTGTAATTTTATTATACGTAATAACTTTTTTTATGAAGTTGTTCTGCAGAGTAAAATTCTACGCAGGTTTTAAATTTAACGTTTGGTGTTCCCATCAGCCATTTTTCCGGTACATTTAAAAGCCAGACGAAGGCTGGCAGCGAAGCTGCTAGTAAATTATAAACTTCACATCATCTGAAATCCAACATTCTGCCACGAACAACAGCTTAACCTCTTGCAAATATTAAACAGTAAAACTTTTAAAAACAAACACAGTATTTCAAAATTAAATTGAAAAGAAGAATCTCCAGGCTACACTAAACTCTCACTCATTACAAGCACCGAAATAAAGCTTCTATCTTTCTTATCGCTTGAGGTCTTTGACCCTTTCCTAAACGAAATTGAAAGATGAAGGAATCTTTCGTCCCTTGAGTGGACCTCTCATTCATTTCTGGTATTTAAACCCTTAACGGTTTCGTTCTTTCACTTTAGCTATGCTCACTCTTAATTATTCAATTTATTTTCTTAGCGAAGTTGTGGAGGTTATTGCATTTATTTGCAAAGGTACTCCGGAAGCAAAACGCCTTGGGCCTTGGGCCGAAATAAAGCTCTAGGTTTGCGACAGGAAAACATACAGCCTGAAAGCACAACCAAATAAAAATCGCGCGAAAATAAAACCTCTCGCCAAGTTTGGCGCTCGCCCCGATTATGGAAGATTAACCATAATAAGTTAAAGAAATATCAAAATTGCTGAAAATTTTGGCGACCTCCTACTGCAGGTCCTGCGACCCAAATTGGGGTCGTTACCCACAGTTTAAGAAACTCTGGTCTAGAGGATAACATGGCTGAATACTAGCTGTCATGAGCAAAAATTCTTACTTTTCACACCTAACTGCAACAGGTTCTGACATAGAATGTATACTCAACATCTACAAATTAAAATACCATTCCAGATTTTTGAAAGCATTTAATAAAATTCTATTGACAGTTATATTTTTCAAATTATATGTAATAGCAATAACACAAAATGTCACTTATCTATACACTGAGAATAAGCCCAGCGTATTTTTTCTAAACTTGAGAAAACTTTTGTAATTTAAATACCGCAAAATTAAACATAGGAGTCCTCATTTTCTGAAACGCAGCAAATTGAGAAATCTCCCTAATACTCACAGCGGATTTCATTTTATTCAAACTAGAATACAATTTCTGGTAGAGTATGAACTGCGCCAAATTTGATCGAAGATACCCGTCCCCCTCTTATTTAATCCACAAACTACGCGACGTTTCCTGTCCCCTATTTCTTTCCCAAGAAGATTGGGTGCTACAAAAAGTCATTTATCGCCATTAATGGGACATTCTATTGAGACTGACCTTTCTTTTCGTTTATCAATATTGGAAAAATTGTGCATGCAAAACAAATATTAATTTAAAGTCTGGCGTGTGCTAAAGTAAAAATAAATTTCTTTTACACTCATTATAGAGTTTTATGATGCTTAAAGGAATGATGAGCCAGATCTTTTTTGTTCTCTGTAAGAATTAAAAACTTTCCAAGCTGTAGATTTTAGTCGCTGATATATATATATATATATATATATATATATATATCAGTTTTGAATAGTAAAATTGATAGCTTAATGACATACATAAAACGGATACATAATCAACCTATCAATATCGGATTCGTAGCTCACCTTAAATAAATTTGTTGTCTAGATAAATATTAACAAATCTTCTTAGATAGCAGAATGGTTTTTTAACTTTCAAATTTACCATTTAAGGTAAACAGTTCTAATTTAATTAAAAAAATTCTCTTTATTAAATCTAAAAATTGGACGTCTTAAGTCGTTCTAAATTCACTCTAATATTATTGCAATATATTCCCGTATTAAGCTTTCCATTTTTAGTCATTGAAGTTATTTTTGGTTATTTAACTTTGTTATAAATTCCATATTTTAATACTAGAAACGTTTAAATATTTATTCTGTTTTCCACCTGATGTACTTTGGCATACATTTAATTTCTAATACACATTTAATTAATAAATTAATAATTATGAGCATCAGCAGAATTTTCATAATTAACAAAAAAATATTCAAACTCCCTTATATTTATATCCTGGAATTTTCAGTTCCCTTTTAATCCATTCCTTTTTCTCATATTGTTGCACTGTACTCAAGTTTTCATGTATGTAGAATTTATATACTACTTTGTATTGTATTAATGCGAATTTATATTTAAATGATAATTTTTACAAATTCTTGCATCAGAACTCTAGTTAACAGAAGATGTTTCTAACACCTTGGCAAAGCTTAATCTTCAGCATGTAGCTTATTTTCTAACCTAGTTTTAGGCTGAATTATTTGTAAAATTAATTACTTGAAATTATTTGTTAGCAATGATGGTCGCTAAATCACGCTAATAATATTTCTAACTGTTGTAATTTATAATGCAACGAGTTCGTGTGATTTATAATATTATTCATTTATAATTTTTTCAGCAGTATTCAAATTAATAGCATATACTGATAATATTATATATTTAGATTACAGTGTTTTAAATTTCCATTGCCTTCTGCATTGATGCTTTTATGCTACATTCCTAATCTTTCATAATGGCATACTTATTTGTATGGCATACTCATCTATGTTTAACTCATTCACCAAACATGTAAATCTATAATTTAGCCCACTTTTGTTTTTACATGTGCTGTATCTTCTACTTTCTTTAATATATTGTTCAGCTAAATTTCGAAAAATCTTACAATCAAGCGGAAAAGTCACTAAACATTGGTAGTTCGATCCGAGTTTCTAATCCCAGAGATCCTCCAGCTTTTTTTTTTTTTTTTTTTTTTTACTTATTTAGTGTAAAAATGTAGCGTAAAAATTTCAGTTCATGAAGTAAAAATACTTTTTAAATTTATTCTTTAAAAATATTGCAAAAATTTTCACCCTAGCATATCTTTTTACGAATCCCTCTAATAAGAAAAAATAAGGAAAGAAATTAACTCGGTTTCGGTGATTGATACTTCGGTGCAAATTTTATGTAACATTTTTCCAAAAGCATAGAGTTTATATAGATATCAATAAATTAAGGATTATTTCTTCATCCAATTTTCTTAACATGTTTATTCCAGAATTTTCTTTTCACACTGTAGCGCTAACTTTATGAGTTTTCTATAACCATTCAATTTCTCTAGCCATGGCAATTTTGCATACCTTCTGACAAGCCGTTATATTTTTAACCACTGTATTTTAATTCCTGTTGACTATCAGTACATTATTCACTTGTTTCACAAGTGCAACTTTTATTTTATACGCAAATCTACGTAAAATAGCATTAAAACTTCAGTTATGCTGAGCTCCTCATCGATTGCTTGTTTTAGATTGAATGAAATTAAGCTTAATATTACTGTTAATTAGCTTGTTATTAATTTAATTATACATTTCTAATTAATTATATGTTCAGATATTTCCAAGTATATTACTCAAACTTTTGCGTCCCAATTTTTAATTTTTGGTTAAAAAAATAAACTTTTATTTATTGAGAGGCCTGACTGATTATATTAATTTGCAATTGTTTATCTAATTCCTTTCTTTTAGATAAATTTTAGAAAAAACTTCTTAGCATAATAATTTGAATTTATTTACAATTTATACGTCAGTGTTCCAAATGCATAGTAATGTTGTTATAATAGATTTCATGCTAAGCTTTTTTTAAATTTAACTAAATTTAATTTCTGCAAACATTTACATGATTACTTTAATTAACAAAAAATATTTTTAGCACACTTTGATATGAAATAATTTTTTGCACGCTAGTGAACTCTATTAAATTTTCCAGTCTAGTTCACTATCTTGACTATTATTGATGTAATTTATTAAAAATATAATTTGTATGCTTTATATTTATTTAATTTATGATATTATTATAATAAATGAAATAATAGATGTTATGTAAAATGAAATATGTATGTTTACCAATACCTTTTATTTTCTTTGTTAGCTCTCGCATTTATTACTGTTATTCAAGTAATTAGCCTGCTTGTTAGTTTTTTACTTGGTCTTGTGATATGTAATTTTATTTATTTATTTTTATTTTCCTCTTGGCTACGATTGGCTTCGAAAAGTTAAATTGTAACCCTGTAGGCAACAGGGGGAAGAAATTCTGGTTGGCGCAGTTGGAGTATAGCTCGACCCGGGGGGATTTTCATTAGCGCAGTTGAAGTACACCCCAATTTCTTAACGTAGAATCGCAAAATGAATTGGCTGCATTAAAAACAAAATGTTTGGAATATCATCCGCTGTTGCCATTCGAGAGATGCACAATTTCATCTACTACATTATTTTTCTTTTTTGAAATCTCGCGCAACAAATACTGTAGCCATGGCTACCACTACAGTTGCTGTTGCCAGAGTTATTCTCGTCAAATGTGAAAGACACAACAATAGCAGTTCAACTTGAGACAAATCCTAAGAAACATATTGGTTGTATGAGAGTTTTTAAGCCTTTCGTAGAGGACTGTAGTCATCCACATCGGCATCTTTTCCCTTAGATAATCGCAGTGAGCTTTGCATTAGCCTAATAAATGCCAATTATTTTTCCGTTCTGATGATCCATATTGCTCACTCCTATAAACTTCATTTCACGTAAAGAAAGCCGCCCTTTAATGTGTGGCCCGGGGTGAACTGTACCATCCATAACCCCCTTGATACGCCACTGTATGGAACTTAACTTTCCAACTGATCTCCCAAATTCTTTCCTAAAACGCGTAAAAAATAATATGTGTTTTGTTGGCACCAAATAAATTGATGGTGAATAAACTTAAATTTGGATCTCCGAAATAAACTTTGATGTATAGCAGAGATGTCAAACTCATAGGTACACCTTGGGCCAAAGAAACAAGTTTTAACTTTAGGCGGGCCGAAAAAAAAAAAAAAAAAAAAAAAATCAATATTCATAGAAACGTAGATTTATTTCGAATAATACAATAATAAACATATATATATATATTTATATAGAAAAGAACAAGAAAAATTTAATGTTTACGTCCTGATACTTGACATCTCTTCTCTGCTATTATCTTTCCTATTTCGGGAGAAATTTTGTTTGCAGTGATAACTTTCAACGCTGACCCAAGGTGAGCATCATTAATACGGTTTCTAATAGGAACGCACAGTTCCACAAGAATTCCACAAGAGAAAAATTAAAATGCTGAAATATTTCTTCAAAAATATTCTAACAATATCACAAAATGTCAAACGTTTAGCAAAAATCAATTCAAAACAGAGAAACTAATTCTATTTCACAGCGAAATCGCTACAAATCAATCACAGTATTAAGTAAACAAACAGTTCGCTAGAACTACAGCTACTACTGAGATGAGTTGTTTGTTCTCGGCTTTATAAGCTTTATAATTAATTTCTCGAATATATTGGAAACATCTATAAATATCTGGATTTTTGTGGATGGCAACAGCAATTACGAGATATTTATTTATTAGGTATTAAATGCACGCGCTGTTCTATTTTTAACCTTCCAACGCAGCTGTCTTTTCAAAAATCGTCTGCGTTGCTAGGTGGCGTTGGCTAAGGCAACATGAAGCAAATCTAATTACAATTCTAAATAAAAAAAAACTAAATAAATAAATAACTATGAAATCCGTAACAATATGAATTAAGTAATAATTTATAATAAAGCAAAGTGCATGCACATGCATGCACCAATATATCGTACAAAACTATGATTGGAAAACTGAGACCATGAGTTCGGCCACATTCGGCTATCGGGGGATGCGTACAAGTTCTGAGTGCACGTGTCCCCCAAAAGCCGAAGGTAGCTGAACGCAAGCTACTCACATGCATTTGTAATTTAAGTAGTGTGTGTGTGTCAGCTCGCTGTGAGTAATCTAACAACACTGAATAAATTATCGTTAATTACTTAGCAGTAAACATTTCATTTTTTTCTTCGTCGATATGTTATTTTATTATTATATATTATTATTTGCCGATATATTGGCCTGGCCGCAAAAATATTTGTTGTGGGCCGCGAGTTTGATATCCTTGATGTACAGAAATATCAGAATAATATTATTAGATCTTTTATACTAATTTTTGAGAACCTTCAAGTTTGGTAAGCTTTTTTTAGTAATTGTTAATTATTAGCCCAAACGACGTTAGCCCAGAACGGCTATTAATTTCAATACGGCATTTTACTTTTCAAACTATTGCTACTAAATATTATCGTCACGTATTAAACTTAAAGAAACTAAATAATGAAAAATATGTATGAATGCATGAATATTTCTCGCATTGTGAAGAAACAACGGTATCTAGAGCCATGAAATTTTGAATAGCATAGTTCTTCAACCGAGCATGGGCATTTTGAAGCCCGGATTTTGTATTTCGATTTTGTTTTATAATAAGTCTGAAATTTTGTAAAACTTTAACGAATTGTTTATTAACAAACTCGACGATTTCAAAGCGAGCAATGGCAACACGTACTTTTCTGTACAGTGTTACATTGTTATCTCCAGCGCGCGAGATTGTGTAATCGGAAATTCTTAATATATGCTGTTTTTAAATATTTTGTGATTGATATTGCTGTTGAATATAATTTTATGTATTTTAAATGCGAAGAACATGACTTTTAATAAACAAAGGTAACACACAAAACGATTAAAAAAAAAAAAAAAAAAAAAAAAAAAAAAAAAAACCTTTTGGGCGTAATATAAAATCTGAAAGCTTTCAGATCTTTTTTTGTTTTGTTTTATTGAATATAAACTCGATTATGCGGTGAAAAATATTGTCCGTTTTTATATAGAAATTGCATTCGCCAGCGACCAAGCGGTAAATACGCTGAGCACTAGTAATTCGACTCTTCCAAGTTCCTGACTATAAGCATCCTTCTTCTTAGATGAATAGCCTTTGACTGCTTTGCCATATTCTGTATTTTAATAATCCTAAACTTTATATGCTAATGATTAGAAAAGGAGCATTTTTTCGGCTCAACAAATGACTTCATTATATTTGAATATTCTTTCTAAATTTAGTATGGCTAGGCCAGTGACTTTCATTTGTTTAAATATCAAGCAGATAATTAAAAATTCTTTAATTTTTATTTGGTAATTAATTCTAATTTAGTTAATCTGTTTAGATATTAACTATTATAATACAAGTGATAAGTAAAGATTGGAGCATGTATGATAAAGTTTTTACTATAGAAAAATCAATTATATTTTTTCTAATTAGAGGTATAAATAGTGTACTTATTACTTAAATAGCGTTAGTAGTGGACAAATGAGATCAGTTGATATGAAATGCGAAGCATGTACTCTGCGCAAAAAAAAAAAAAAAAAAAAAAAAAAAAAAAAAAAAAGGGGGGGGCAGTTCTACAGCTTTTGTTCTACTGGGCTGATTGACGAAATTCAAATTGCGGTTTTTATGTCTCGAAAGCGCGACTTAGGGTATCGACGGTTTATATATAGCATTGTCCTATCATAGGCATTTAGACACAAAATCGGACTTTTTCTGAAATAACATACCATTTTTTTTCCATATTTCGATTCAACAATTCAAATTATGACTAAACATTAACTTTTGTAATTTTTGGTGAGACATTTATGGAGAAATTTAAAAATTGATCTTGGCGGATTTTTTAAAGTTTGCGCTAAGAATAATTCACTTGGCGAACTTCTTAATTTATAGCAACCTATTTTCTTTTCAATTTTTTTCATTGTCCACGACCGGAAGAAAACTCCTAGTTCATACTTTAAATAATTTTAACAGAATGCGTAAACCACATTTTCGTTATTATCGCTTATAATAATAAATACGCCAAATGTCAAAACGCGTCTATATGTAAATTCACGTACATCTTAGGAAATTTTGAATAAAAAACTCTAAATTTTTGCAGGCAGGCTTAGAAATATATCTACTTTAAGATGATATAAAAAATTTTATAGGTTATAATCCAAATTTTTTTCGAAAAATTTGTAAAAATTATTTAAAAATACAAATTTTAAAAATAAATCATTAAAACTGGGCCAGTTTTATTTGGAATGAATCTAAATTTCGAAATATGATAGGAAGAATCAAATAAGTTTAATAAAAATATATATATATATATATATTGTATGATCTTAAATTCATTTAGTGCGAAAACAAGTTACTACTACTTGCGCAATTGCTGCAAAGTAAGTTAATAATAATTTATTTACCAAAAAATATTGATTAATTGATTATATTATCTCCTAAGTTTAATTATAGTAGGATTATCTTGAAAGAGTGAATCCATACTAGTAATTTATATTTTGAAAGATGTTTTGAAGTAACTTGAAAGTTAATTGTTAAAAATATTTTAACGGGGACTGGAATTAAATCATGAATAACAAAATTTCAATTGTAAAAGGAATAAATTAAAAGCAAGAATTAAATTAAATGCATGTAATCATTGTCATTGATCGGAAATTAGTTGACTTTTCAAGTGGAACAAACCAACTCCCGTTCAATGAACAATAATTAATAAATAAATACGAAGGTGTTTCGTCTTTACTCGAGTAATAAGGCTAAGCCAAACTGGCAATTCCAGCCAGGCCAAATATTTCCGTGAATAGAAGGGATTATGAACCAATGCTGATATTCAAAGAACTTATTCCTATTAAGCATTTTAGCCAATTCAATTTTGAGTGAAAAGCAATTTCTGCTGCCTGACTTGATTTGTTTGTTTGGCTTAGCCTTTGTTATGTCGTGGAGCAAAAACAATTTTACTTTACACCTGACTGCCACTAGCTCCGACATAGCAATGTGAATATTCTACATCTAAAATTTTAAACACCATTCCAGAATTTAAATTGTTTATTTAATAGAATTCTATTCATATATTTGCAAGTTATACATTATAAACACAATAACAAAATTTGAACTTATCTGCACCAGCGTGAATAAGCCTGGCATAATATTCTGAACTCGACGCAACTTTAGGAGGAAAATTACCGCAAATTCAAACACAAGGTTTCATCCTTCCAACGCAGCTAATTTTCTAAATATATTTTACTAATATCTGCAGCGGGACAGCGGATTCATTTCATTCACCCAAAACTCAAATGTGGTGACGCAATAGTATCGCAAAAGACGCAAAAAAACATCGACTCAAAATCAAAATATCTAAAAACTATAGAATATCATCCGCTGTTGCCATTCCAGCACTGCCAAGTTTTTCTTCCTGCAGCTGTTGCCAGACTTATCCTCGCTGTATGATGAGAGATACAACATCCTCCCACCCTCATTATCTCAAAATCAGACATTGCACAAAGTTTTTTAACATTACGAATAAAACAAAACAGTACTATGTATTAGTTTAGAAATCACATAAAAGAAACTCGGTTAACATACAATATATATAACAGATCATACTAAAATGAAATCAATAAAGAATAAACTTCTAATTAAAGTCATTGCTAAAGAAAAGAGGATATAAGTCCAACACGCCTATATTGTGCATTATGTCTAAGAGCATGTCCTTGGTTTTAAGAGTCTACCGTATCTAGATCTGTTTTCAGTTGCCAGAGTTAGCACAGGATCAGTGGTAGTTGAAACTTCTAGTGGATACAGTTTTTTGATTGGTCTTACCAAATATCCACTGCTAGTTTTTACCTGTACCACTCTGGTAGCCCCATCTCTGCTACTGAATATTTTTACAATTTTGCCCATTGGCCACATTAGACGTTTTTTATTGTCTAGTTCTATGAGGACTACATCCCCCACCTTTAGGTTTTGACATGAAGCGCTTGCCTTCTGCACTAGTTGAGCCAGATATTCCTTGCGGAAGCGACTTCTCAGTTCTTGTCTCAACGTATTGCAGTAATTTACACGCACATTCAGTTTCTGGGAATCGATGTAATCCAGATCTGGTACCCCCGCTTGTTTTATGTCTTGCAAAAACAGGTAAGGTGTCAAAAGTACGAGCTCTTCCGAATCATCATAGATGTATGTTAAAGAACGGTTGTTTAATGTGGATTCAACATCACACAGGACGGTCAGTAACTCCTCGAAATTCTCCGACGATCTCCCTAGAATTCGCACGAGAAGAGTCTTGGTGGAACGAACTAAGCGCTCCCACCATCCCCCCCACCACGCAGCCGTAGGGGGGGGGGTGAATTTCCATTTTATTGGGAAATTGTGATTTTTCTCCAATCCAGGCATCTCAGAGCATTGTCTGCTCCGGTAAAATTGGTTCCGTTATCTGAATACATTGTCGCAGGACAGCCTCGTCTGGCAATGAACCATCTCAGAGTCTGTAGAAACGTTTCGGTACTCAGAGAGGTGACAGGCTCCAGGTGAATTGCCCGGTATAAGGCGCTGGTGAACAAGACGATCCAAGCTTTACTCTTTGGTCTCAGAAGTAAAGGTCCACAAAGATCGACTCCAGTTGTTTCAAAGACTGCTGAATCTCTTATTCTGTCAAGGGGTAACTGGATCGGAGGGATACATAAAGCCTTAGCGGTAAATCTCCTACATACTACACATCGACTTACGCAAGATCTTATATTACATTTCGACGAAATGTTCCAGTATCGCTCTCTTAACTTAGCAGCTAATATCTGCATTCCCGCATGACAGTTCTTATCATGATGCTCTCTTATGAGGCATTCAGTTAAATAATGCTTGACGGAAGCAACAGGGGATAAAGGAAGCAGAATTCATCATCACGTTCAATGATTTTAGTTTTAACTCTGAGGACTCCGTCGTTGTCTCTCACTACCAACAATCCATGGACGGAATCTCCTTTCTCTTGAAAGTGCTTCCTTTGCTCTAAACTCCACAAAAATGTTTCGGCGTTAGTTTTTTCTTCTACTGTTAAGGTATCCGAAGAATACGAGGGCTTCTTTAGGAATTTATTAGAAAAGCAGCATAGAACCCAGCAGAATACTCGAACTATTTTAGAAAAACTCGAAAAACGTTTGTACCACTCAGAATCTTCTAATTTTATACTCAAATTGACAACCACTCCCTTCTTAATTTCTGCTGCAACAGAATTTTCGTCTAGAGTAAACTCAAAGTCTGGCCATTCTTTCGGAGAGCTTTTCAGAAATTCGGGGCCCTCCTACCAATTACATTGCCGCAAATGTTCAGGCGTACAGAAACGAGATGCCACATCTGCCGGATTCAATTTCCCAGGGATATGTCTCCCACATTCCAGCTTCGAGAGTTTCCGAATCTCCTTTACTCTATTATTTACAAATACTCTCCAGTTTTCCTCTCGTTGTATCCAGCTAAGAGCCACAGTAGCGTCTGTCTAGTAATATATCGGGACATCGACTAAGCACAGGGTTTCAACAGTATACCTTGCCAAGCGTGCACCTAGAACACAGAGGCCCACCAGCGGCCGAGTGGTAAAGTCGCTGGTAGTTCGGTCCGAGGTTCGAATCCCGCGAACGGGCTGGCTGCATGGGTGTTTTCGTGGTTTTCCCCATGTGTAACGTGTATACGAGCCAGTTTCCCTTAGAAAGTCCTCCACGAAGGCATTCCTCCCCCTTAGGCAGATAGCCCTAGTGTGCTTTGCCATAATTAAATACACCAACACCAACCTAGAACACAGGCTAGCAACTCCAAACGCGGAATAGTTATTTTCTTTAAGGGCGACGCGCATGATTTTGCTATGACGAATTTCACGAAAACTTTGTCTTCTTCCTTAATTCGTAAGTAAATGACAGTTGCATAAGCGGCTTGACTGGCATCGCAAAAGACGTGTAGAGTCCATGAATCCTTAATTCCATGACCCATGCGAAGAGGTAATTTAAGGCGGGAAAGACTAGGCAACCTTTCGTACCATCTCTCAAATCTTGTTTGAAGTTCATCTGGTAATGGCTTATCCCAGTTCGATTTTGTTGCCCAAGCCTCTTGAAGAATTAATTTCGCAGGTAATATGACGGGCACAAAGAAACCTAGCGGGTCAAAAGCAGCATGGATTAGAAACAAAAGTCTCCTTTTTGATAAGTCTCTTTTAACGATTTCTCTTTGGACGGATATTGTAAGGCTGTCATCTCGTCGGTCCCACTGCAAGCCTAGAACTGCGGAGACTGGATCTCTATTGCAATATCTTGTTATTTAGTAAATAAGTATAATTATTGTTGAAGTGGCAACGACATATTTGTATCAAACCGTTACTCAGCAACGAGAGATATTGTTTAAAAATTTATTATTCTGAAGATTTTGCAGCTAGGAGTAGTATTAAAATTTTGCCACTTAAGAATTGTATAAAATTTGTCTATCACCGAGAACTAGAAATAAAATTTATGTTCTACTAAGAAGATTGTCTGTTTTGTAAATTACTGCAAAATACATTACAGTCTTTAATAAATTGGAGGTTCCACCGAGATACTGGAAATTAGGAGTGCAATTATCATTTCGATGATGCTGGTCTCCTAATCCCAGAAATTTGCTGAATTTTTTAGAACAAGTTTGCTAATACCAATTGCCGAGTTTGTTTATTTCAAGGAGAAATGGATGTAAGAAGTCTGCTGTTTTAAAGCCAGATTTGAAGCGGATCATTAAGGTTATCTTCTGTGCTTCTCTAACTTGCGTCCGAGAAAAAAATTGTCAAAAACAGGATACTGGTGATCTCTGAAGATAAGATTAACTTTTAGTTTTCTTAAAAAAGCTTTTATTGAATTTTAATACTTGTTTCAGAATTATAGTTTATCGTGTAAGATTTTGTTTAAAATAACTGACACTAAAAATATTCAGCTTAAATTTATAATTGATATTTGTGGTAAAGGAGTATTTTAAAATTATTATTTATGCTTTACTTTTGTTTGTATTGAATTTTTATGTTGGTAATTGATATGTGTAAGCCATCCCGGCGTTTATAAAAAAAAAAAAAAAAAAAAAAAAAAGAACTGCTAGCTGAGTTTTTGAATTTGTTGCCAAGCAGGCGCGTGAAAATAAATAATAACGTCAAACTGACGTAGAGTGAATTGATTATACTGCAGAATTGGCAAAGTTCTCGCCATCCAGGCGTGTGGTATATAGTAACGTCATCCCGACGTATTACAGATTGTATATTCTAAAAGTTGTATTGACAAACTGGCAAAAATTGTTTTTGTTATCGTCAACCAGGCGTGGAGATTCCATAGATAGTAAAATCGTCAAACTGACGTTGGTAAAATTCCATTGTATTGCTTAACTGGCAAAGGTGTTTATATAGTTATAGCTAACGAGGCCTGTGAATAGTGAGTTAAAACGTCAACCCGACGTAGTATTATAGTATTTTGTGCCAACCTGGCAAAGTTGTTTAAATAATTCTCTCCAATCGGTTAGTGTGAATTTTGTATTTGCGAAATTAAGTCCCGCTAGAAATTATACATTTTTAATACAAGTACGAGCTTTTAGATCGTATTTCAAAAGGAAGCCTAATAAAGGTAACTTGTGTCAACATGTCATTCTTAGCTAGGAGTAAAAAACAGGATTTAAAAGTACTAGCAGAAAAGTTAGGTTTAACCGTGAAAACTGAATTTAAGATTGCTCAGTTGCATAAACTGATTACTGAAAGTCCCGATTATGATGAGGTGTTTACTCGAGAACTACTGGCTGCAATTAGAGAAGAAAGGGAACGAAAAGAAGAATGTGAAAGAGAAGAAAGAGAAAGAGAAAAGGAACGTGAAAGAGGAGAAAGAGAAAGAAGAGAAGAACGCGAAAGGGAAGAAAGAGAAAAAGAACGTGAAAGAGAAGAAAGAGAAAGAAGAGAAAAACGCGAAAGGGAAGAAAGAGAAAAAGAACGCGAAAGAGATGAAAGAGAAGGAACGCGAAAGAGAAGAAAGAGAAAGAAGAGAAGAACGCGAAAGAGAAGAAAGGAAAAGAAAAGAAGAGCGTGAAAGAGAAGAGCGAATTAGAGCCTTTCAGCTACAGAAACTTCAGTTGGAAACAATGGCTGCAACAGCACAGCCGGTAGAAACTACACAGTTAGCTGAGCAGCCTTTAAAAATCAGAATTCACGATGTCATGCCACGTTTCAACCCTAAAGAAGATGAAATAAGTTTATTTCTGGTGTTATTTGAGCGTCAAGCTAAAATAATGAATATACCTGCTGAAAATCAAGTGACTCAACTTATTTCATTGCTGCCTCCCGACATTGTTCAGCTTATTGCTAGAGAACCAGAAGAGGACGCGAAAAAGTATGAATATGTAAAAACTTTACTGTTACAACGATTTAAATTAAGTGCGGAAAAATTTCGACAACTATTTAATAAACACCAAAAATTTACTGAAAGTACTTGGTATGATTTCTACTATGAATTAAAGAATTATTTAGAAGGATGGCTTAACGGATTAAACATTAAAACTTTTGAACAGCTAAAAGATCTCATGCTGGTTGATCAAATAAAAAAACGTACCTCTCCTGATTTCAAAGAACATTTTATGGATCAATGGACAACCATCATTTCACCTACTGAAATAGTTAAGAAAATTGAAGATTTTGAAGATGTGAGAAAAACAATAAAACCGAAATTTTCTGTCAATCAGACTGAGAAAATTAACAAAGGATCAATTAAACCGCGTTATGATAATTTTGTGAAAAAAATAGAGCATCCGCCTCCTTTTAAGCATTCTGATAAATGGGACGATTCAAAATACCAAAAAGATCACCGACAAAGAAGTCAATTTCAAAACAAGAACCAAGAAAATTTATATGACAAAAGGTATCGACCACGTTGTTTCGAGCGTGGATCATACGAACATTTTAAGCCTCAGTGTCCTCGCTTAAAACCAAATGAAAAGGTAAATTGCGTATCTTCGAATGATGATTTGTTAGAGACATATACAATTAACGGTTTAGTTAACGGGCATGAAATGCCTATTCTTCGAGACACAGGAGCCACTGTTGATGTTATTTCTCGGAAATACATAGATAACGCAAAAATGACTGGAGAACATGTCTGGGTACAATATCTTTTAAATGACCATTTAGTGTGTCTACCGTTAGCGGAAGTTGAAATTAATTGCGAACTTAATCATATAAAGACAAAGGCAGCTGTTGTTACAAATGATCCAGGCAGATATGTATTGGGTAACAAAACTGCTCAAATGTTCAAAAGTAAATCATTCTTAAATTTAGAAAAAATAAATGCAGTTTTGACACGATCTCAAGTAAAAAGATCTCATGAAGATGATCGAAGCAGAGAAATTGAAATGGAGAAACTAGAAGAACTAAAGTTTATTGAAACTGACGAAGATATTTTACCTCAAGCTGATGAGGAAGACAAGGAGCTTAAGAAAGTGATTAATGTTAATTCAAAGGAATTAATTGAATCTCAGCATCAAAGCAGAGATCTAGCGTCATTGCTTAACGAAGCTAAAAATGAAAATTCCAGCAAGACAAATGATTTCAAAGTAAAAGAAAATGGATTGTTGGTGAAAAGGAAAATAGATAAAAATGGAAATGAAAGGGAATTAATTGTTATTCCTGAAAAATATAGGGATCAAATAAAGTCATTATGTCATGATAGCACATCTGGACATTTAGGCGTCGTCAAAACTAAAGATAGATTAACAAGATACTTTTAATGGCCTAATTGCTATAAAGAAATAGAAGAGTATGTTAAAACTTGCGATCCATGTCAAAGAGTGGGAAAATCTAATGATAAAGCCAAAGCACCTTTGACTTTAGTACCAATTATTGCAGAAATATTTTCAAAAATTAACTTTGACGCATGAGGTTCTTTACCAATAACACCGAATGGCAATAGATATTTAATTACAGCTATTTATTTAGCTTCACAATATCCGGATGCTGTACCTTTTCCTAATATTGGCACAACGTCAGTAATTGAAGCCATGTTACAAATATTTAGTAGAATGGGTTTCCCGAAAGAAATACAAACTGATCAAGGTACCTCCTTTATGAGCAATCTAGCCATAGAATTTGTAGAAAAATTTGGAATAAAAGTAACTAGAAGCTCAGTACACCATCCGCAGAGCAACCCTGTTGAAAGATTTCACCGAACAATCAAACGAATTTTAAAAGTTTTATGTATCGAAGCAGCCCCTGAGTGGGAGAAGCAAGTTCCCGCAGCTCTATTTGCTTTAAGAACAATAACGCACGAGAGTACGGGATTTACACCTGCAGAATTAGTATATGGTCGAAATCTTAGAACACCTGTAACATTATTATATGAACAATGGATGAATCCTGAAGACGAAGGAAATAATGTTGTTGAATACGTTTTTCAATTGATAAATCGGTTAAAATGATGCAAAGAGCTGGCTACAGATAAAATGCTGGAAATGCAAACCAAAAGAAAGGTGTGGTACGATCGTAAAGCTATAAAAAGAGAATTCTCTGAAGGGGATTTAGTATTAGTTGTATCAACGAATAAACCAAACAGACTAGCAGTTGAATGGAAAGGTCCTGGGAAAGTTGAGAAGAAATTATCCGAAACTAATTATGTTGTGAGTTTCGAAGAAAAAAATGACTTTAACCAAGTCTACCATGTTAACATGCTAAAACCCTATCATAGACGAGCAGAATCGGTTAACCTTATGATTACAGAAGATCAGTCTGAAATTGATGATATGGAGGAAAATTTCCCAACAATTGACTCTGAACCAACATTGTTCGATTTTGAGGACATCAAAGAAAACAGCTCCTTAAGTGATAAGCTAAATGAACAACAGATTCAAGAATTGCATGATATGCTGCTGAAGGTTTCAAAAATCTTTTCTAATAAACCTGGAAAAACTCATTTAATAACGCATGATATTCAATTGACAGAAAACACCCTAATCCACTGTAAACCATACAGAATGTCTCCTAGGCAAACGGATATATTAAAAACAGAAATCGATAAAATGCTTCAGCATAAAATAATTGAAATAGGAGATTCAGATTACACTTCTCCTATGATTTTAGTAGAAGTAGCAGGGAGGGATCCAAGACCTTGTATCGACTATAGAAAATTGAATAAATTGACTAAAACACAATTCTTCCCCTTGCCTAACATCGAACAACGAGTAGAAACGGTAGCAGGCGCAAAATATATAACTCTTTTGGATTTAACAAAGGGATACTGGCAAATACCTTTAACACCTAATGCTCAAAGTTTAGCCACTTTTGTTACACGTTTTGGCACATTTAGACCTCTACGGATGCCTTTCGGACTTAAAAATGCACCATTTTCATTTAGTAAAATGATGGCCGAAATCCTTCACGGTTGTGAAAACTTTGCTGTTCCATATTTAGATGACGTGGCAATCTTTTCAAACACCTGGGAAGAACATCTAAGTCACCTGAAAGCCGTTTTGTCCAAAATAAAGGACGCTAGTTTAACTATTAAACCAATAAAATGTAAATTTGCTCAAGATAGAGTAAAATATCTAGGACATATTGTAGGTCGTGGTATAAGAATGCCAAGTGAAGTGAAAGTAAAAGCTATTCTTGATTTTCCAGTGCCATCCACAAAAAGTCAAGTCAGAGCATTTTTAGGGTTAGCGGGATATTATAATCATTACATTCCCATGTTCTCGTCTATCGCAGCACCTTTAACAGAAACTTTGAAAGGAAACTTAAAGAAAGGGAAAATACGGACAGAAGAGTGCACAAAAGCATTTGAAGAGCTAAAGGAGAAACTGTCTCAAAGGCCTATACTACATGCACCTGATTTCAATAAGGAGTTTATTTTGCAAACTGATGCGTCAAAATCTGGTATGGGTGTCATTTTAGCTCAAAAAGATGAACGAGACAATGAACATCCAGTATTATACTTCAGTAAGAAGTTTACAGAAACTGAAAAAATGTACTGTACCACAGAAAAGGAATGCGCCGCCATAATATTTGCTGTAAAGAAACTTAAATGTTATTTAGACGGGCATACTAAATTCCTCATCATGACCGATCATAATCCCTTAGTTTGGCTCAAAAATAATGTGAGTCTAAATCCACGACTTATGAGATGGCCACTGGTACTACAACCCCTCAATTACACGATCGTTCATCGAAGTGGTAAAAACCATAAAAATGTAGACGCATTAAGTCGTACTCCCTGGCCTGATTAAATAATTTGTTTCTCTATGTAGATAAAAAAATATTTTGTTCCTTCCTCTCTTCCTCAGTGTATCTTATTATGTTATATCTTGTATTTCAATTCTGTATTGTGCTGATATTGTTTTGAAAAAAAAAAAAAAAAAAAAAAAAAAAACGTAAACTTTAATTTATAAAAATATAAATTAAAGTTTATCTGGAGGGGGAGAGGTTGTAATATCTTGTTATTTAATAAATAAGTATAATTATTGTTGAAGTGGCAACGACATATTTGTATCAAACCGTTACTCAGCAACGAGAGATATTGTTTAAAAAGATTATTATTCTGAAGATTTTGCAGCTAGGAGTAGTATTAAAATTTTGCCACTTAAGAATTGTATAAAATTTGTCTATCACCGAGAACTAGAAATAAAATTTATGTTCTACTAAGAAGATTGTCTGTTTTGTAAATTACTGCAAAATACATTACACTATCTTCAGCTGCTAGCTCTTGATCACCATATTGATTAACAGTCCACATTCGAAGATCCATTTTGGCTTCTGCCATAATAGTAATCGACTGGCTCATAAAAACCTTTATCTCTTCGTTTTTATCGACTGACGTGACACAATTGTCAACATAAAATGATTTGGCAAGTTTATTCGCAACAGCTTTGAATTCAGGTGAAACGTGGGACAAATGAAATGAAATCGCAGCTGCCAATAAATAGGGGCTACTAGTTAACCCAAAAAACAACCCTCTTGTGACGAAACACTTTAATTCTATTATTTACCCACCACAAAAACTTTAAGTAATTTTGATCTTCATGCTTTACCTTAATCTGTAAAAAGGCCCGCCTAATATCGGATGTTACACCAATTGCCTTTTCCCTAAACCGCATTAGAATGGCTGAGATTTCTACAAGGTTTGGACCTTTTATCAAGCAATCATTTAGCGAAAGCGAACCAACGACTTCGCTCGTCGAATACAAGCCTAATCTTGGTAGTAAGGCTACCTAATTTTATTACTGGATGGTGTGGTAAATAATGCCCTCCGTCATTCTTTACTGATTTTGGGACAATTTCTATGACATCTTCCGCTAGCCATTCGTTAAATACTGTACTATACTCAGCAAATTTATTTAATTTTCTCAATTTTCTCGTAGTAGCAAAGAGCCTCTTTTCTGCAATATGCCAGTTAGAGGGAATATCAAGAGGGTATTTTAGAGCCCAAGGTAAACTCATGCAATATCTACCATCTCCGGTTCTGCGAAAGCCCCTAAGAAACTGCTCTTTCGCTGCTTGATCTTCTGCGACCCTGGAAATGCTTTGCGCATCATCTGCAATGCCGATAGTTTCTAACTTCCACATAAAGGAAGGTTCCATGTCTTGAATAAGAAGATTAGTTACTAACATAGATGGGGTACCCTCAAAACTTTGGATAATCGTTCCTTTCGATTCCCCGCACAGCTTCCATCCCAGTTTAGTATTTATGGCTGTCAAACCACCCTCAAGCTGAATTACTTCACCAGTAAGTATTTGCCCATAAATATCACTCCCCATGAGGATTTCTATTTCCGAGTGACCCTCAGCGACATCTGAAATCCAAATTCTGTGTCTTTTTAATTTCTTCAATAACGGTCCTTTAGGTATGCGTGGTATGCCTCCACAAATGGTATTTTGATCCAGAAAACTAAATTGGTACACTTTGTTTTTCCCAACCGGGCTTAGACCTATAGAATATCTCTTGTGAATTTTTGACTCAGTCCTTGTTCCGCCAAATAACGCGTGAGTTAAAGTCTCAGAGGAAGTGCTTTTCAGATTTAAAGCTTCAACTGTGGATTGTAAAACGTAAGATCGTTGGGATCCACAATCCAAGAGGCACCTGACCACCTCCTTTACAGTGCCTACAACTATTTCAACCATTAAAGTCATAAGAGTGACTTCATTCATACATAAAGGAGAGGACATTGTACTTTGTACCATTACTGACTCGTTTCGTTTTTCCTTATTGTCAGCATTGTTTTCTGATACCTGAGGGCATAAAATTATAGGGTGAGATCGCCTACACAAATAGCATTGAATAAACTGTGGACACTTCTTCGCAAAATTCCCTGGTTTAAGACTGCGGAGGCAGCATTTTAATTCTCTTAATTTGTCTAATCTTTCCTTTAAGCTCATCGATCGAGCTGTGAAACATTCTTTGCTTTCGTGAGATTTTCCGAAAAAAACACATTTTTGTTCTTTGACAGCAACTAGACTTGCTGCGCTAGCGATTGGTTTTTTGGTCTTAACTTTTACATCTTTAGAATGTTCATTGCGCGAAGTAGAAGAAATTTCAAATCCAGACCTGGCTAGTTTAACTCTCTGCTCTCCTTCGACCTCTTTACGCAAAAATTCCAGGAGATTTGTGAGACGTGATCCTTCTTTACTGAACAAAACGCTTCTCTGCCATACTCGAAGCATCTCAGCAGACAGACAAGACTCGACCATGTGATATAACCAGGAAACATTAGTATCCAGGGCTAAGTCTAAAGACTCTAGAGATCTGAGATGGGATTCGATTTTGTCAAACAGTGACACTAGCGGCAACCGATCCTTCCCTTGTGAGCGTACATTTTGGATAATTAATTTTAACAATTCCCTCACATATATCTCAGTTAAAATTTCCTTGTTTTCAAAACGCTCCTCAAACGCAAAAATGACTTTCGGGTAATTTTCAGCCGTTAAAGGATAACTATCTATCAACTCACTAGCCCGAGTTCCGGGTAACATTGATTGAGCTAAATAATGGAATTTGTCAACGTCATTAAGCTCCTTATCCTCATGGATCTTTTTAAATTGACCCCAAAATGTAAGGTAACTTAATAATTGTCCATCGAATTTTTTAATTTGAATTTTCGGCAACTTGTACCGTTTTCCATTAGAAGCACTTATGCTACTATCCGTGTTAGAACTCGTATTGACACTACGGTCAACCGCATTATCTATATTCTCTTTCACCCGACGATTAAGTGTGATAAACTCATCTGAATATTCTTCGCAGCCTATGACCTCTGTTTCCAGATCATCTTCAGCGGCTTTTCCCTTAATCATTGAATCTAGTATTTCTGAATCGCAAGATCTCAACTCAGCAATTATCATCTGCAACTTCAAAATTTTGTCTTTCAATACATCTCTATCTGCTTGAACATCTTTACAAAGTTCGATTTTTAGAATCTTAGCCGTCCTAGTAAAGGCACTGCGTGCCGTTGCACGCTTTTTCTTCAACATATCAACATCCATTTTTATTTTTAAATGCAGACCCACTTAAAACTCAAAAATCTGTAATGTTATCATCAATCCGATAAATCCTCAAAAAGTCTTTACTCAGCAATTCCAAAAATATAACTCAATATAATAAAAATGAATAACAATATGTCATAATATTCATAATACAGCAAAACAAAATTATTTTGAATATCACAGTAGAAGATTTGACGCATAACTTTTTCTACGTTTACACTGCAGACGATTTGGCGCATAGCATTTCAATTGAAAATTGAAACTAATTCGAATACAAATACGAAATTCAACATTGCAGACGATAAAACGCATTACGTTTCCAAATAACACTTAAATTAATATTTACTTCTACAATAATATAATATAGCAAACACAATACTTTCTCAACTATATTAATATAATAATCCCAACACATTCGAATCAGGATCGCAATCCTGGCAGGCTCGCCATTTTGTTATGTCGTGGAGCAAAAACAATTTTACTTTACACCTGACTGCCACTAGCTCCGACATAGCAATGTGAATATTCTACATCTAAAATTTTAAACACCATTCCAGAATTTAAATTGTTTATTTAATACAATTCTATTCGGTGCTACTTTGGTAGGCGGTTGCACGGATGTTTGGCGATTTACGTTGGCACAATTGTTGGCGCTATTTTTACAAACGTCAGCCATCTTGAAAAACGCTGTTTTTACGCATAGTAAAGTATTCAAAACTTAAAAAAAAAAAAAAAAAAAAAAAAAAAAAAAAAAAAAAAAAATATCGTTAAAAGTAATGGATTAATTTTTTGTTGAAAATGCCCTTTTTTAAGATGGCAGCAAGGGTAAATAAATACATTTACTATGAGAATAAAATAGTAAAGTAAGGTTACTATTACTTTCATATAGCAAAGAGAATAAAAACACCGCTATAAAAACATTGTGCCAACGTTTCATTAGATTAAAATATTACTGAAATTGAATATCGAATTAAAAACCATCATACCAACATTTGAAAGAATTAGAATATTATTAAATTCAAATACTTTAAAATACGTTATATAGAATATAATTAACATTAAAACATATGGACAATAATTATCTCAGCAATTTTTGAAAATAGTGTATTAATTTTTTCAACAAAACTGAAGTATACAATTATAAAATAAAGGAAAAATATGTACTTACATTTTTTTAGTCATTTAACCTATTGCTTATTGATAAGTACCACAAAAAAAATCGGCATCATAATTTAAATAACATCTTTGAAGACATCTTTCAAGGAATTCGAAGATATGAATTAAATTTTAAAACGGCGCGGAAATGCACAAATTTTCAGTAACCAATCAGGGAGCTGATTATAGCTCGTTAATGCACAAATATTCTATAACCAATCAGAGAGCTTATTACATCACGCCTAGAATTAAAATTATTTAAAAATTCATACATAATAAAATCATTTTTTTAAAAAATGCAAAATTAAATTGTATTTTAATATTTAACAGCCATAAATAATGTTTAAAACATTAGATTAAATTTATACATATAAAAACCAATTACTTTTAAAGTAAGGTGACGTCATTGGCTACATCATCCACAATATACAATTTCATAAAATATGATAAACAATAAAATTTTTATTTCAAATAAAAATGCAAAATTAAATTGATTTTTAATATTTAGAAGCCATAAATAATATTTAAAACACGGAATTTATGCACAATAAAACACATTATTTTTTAAATAAAATGACAACAAAGTATCGGTTACCATAAATAACTTATCCATCAATGGGTTTACCATAAGTTGTATTACTCGCCAAAAGAAAAATCGCCAACAAATCGCCAAATTTCCGTGCAACCGTCTACCAAAGTAGCACCTTCTATTCATATATTTGCAAGTTATGCACTATAAACACAATAACAAAATTTGAACTTATCTGCACTAGCGTGAATAAGCCTGGCATAATATTCTGAACTCGACGCAACTTAGGGAGGAAAATTACCGCAAATTCAAACACAAGGTTTCATCCTTCCAACGCAGCTAATTTTCTAAATATATTTTACTAATATCTGCAGCGGGACAGCGGATTCATTTCATTCACCCAAAACTCAAATGTGGTGACGCAATAGTATCGCAAAAGACGCAAAAAAACATCGACTCAAAATCAAAATATCTAAAAACTATAGAATATCATCCGCTGTTGCCATTCCAGCACTGCCAAGTTTTTCTTCCTGCAGCTGTTGCCAGACTTATCCTCGCTGTATGATGAGAGATACAACAGCCTTATTGCTCGAGTAAAGACGAAACACCTTCGTATTTATTTATTAATTATTGTTCATTGAACGGGAGTTGGTATTCTTATATGTCGTATTCTTGACTATGGAATTTTATTATTACACACATATATATATATATAGACCAAATGCAATTAACATCGAGGAGGCAAAATTTTGAGAGCTAATTATTTTTTAAAAACTAGTCGTGCGATTTTTACAAAACTTGGCAATTTGGCATAACTTGAGTCGTAAAATCGAAATATGGAAACACATTGGCATGTCTTTTCAGAAAAAGTCCCATTTTGTGTTAAAATATCTGTATTAGAACAATGCTGTTTGTAAATCTCATACATATCCTTTCGCTTTCGAAGCATGAAAAACGCAAATTGAATTTCGCCAATGGGGTCAGTAGATCGGAAGATATAGAACTGTCCCATTTTTTATAGTCCAAAGGGGCTTTGTCTCTGAAGTACTATGGTTTTCTTTTTGCGATTTTGCGTTGGTTCACTATAAATGTCCGTTTCACTTTTCAAACTGTTGCCACCCAATGTTAGAGTCCTGCATTATATTTGAAGAAATTAAATAATGAAAAATCTGCATAAATGTATATATATTTCTTGCATTATCATACAACAACGGTACATAGAGCTAACGAATTTTAAAATGACGTAATCCTGCTGCGAATATGGGCATGTGGAAGCCCAAATTTGAAATTTAGAATTTGTTTTATTATCGATTTCATGCTTTGTAAATCTTTAACGAATTTTTGATTAACAAACTCAAGGATTTCAAAGCGAGCGATGGCGATGTTGTACAGTAAAAAAACATTTTATCTCCAGCGCGTAAGACTGCGTATCCGGAAATTCTAAAGATATGCTCAATTTAAACTTATTTTGTGATATTGCTCTTGAACTGAATTTTATGGTCGAAGAACTTGATATTTAATAAATAAAGGTAACAGAGAAAATGTTAAAAAAACGGCCCTTTAGAAATAATTTAAAATCTGAAACATTTCAGATTTTTTTTTTTTTTTTTTTTCCGCTGTGTCCTTGCAGTTAAAGAAAGTGTCTATTCTAATTCAAGTTGTGATTCATTAACAGAATTAATTAATATTTAATTTATTTAGAAATTAATTAGGCGGATATCACCGACGGTTATACGGCTAAATGATTACCGTAAAGGTCCTTATTTTCGCAGGCCGTAATTTTCGCGAAAATGAATGCATCGGTGACTTCGCTAGGTGAAAATTTCGCGAATTTTATATGAACAGAACCGAAAGTTGAAAAATTTCAGAAGTACTTAAGTTGAGAAAGTTGGGAAAAAAAAAAAAAAAAAAAAGTATTCCGCGAGGCTTAAATTTTTGCGATTACGACAAGTTCACGAAAATCGCGAAAATTAAAGCCTCGCGAAAATAAAGGCCTTTACAGTACGATGTGAATACGTAAGTGTATATTCGAAATATCTACTTGTAAAGTCACATGACCGTCAAATACGAAACGTCTATTTACAAATTTACTTAGTCATTTTGCACTCGATCTCCAATGCCAAGTGTCTGCATACCACAACTATAAATTCCTTTCCTTTTCATTTTCAACCTTCCGTAGTTGACAGCAGAACTGACATAGTAACCAGTGTCTCCACTGTTTGCCGTGTGATTCCTATGTCAGAAAGTTTCTTCAAAATATTACCTGATTATTTTGCGCTTCGGTTCTTGTGGTAAGTCTGTTTAATTTTAGCTCTTTTTCTTGCTAGCAAGAATTCTTAATTAGTTCGTCTCGAAGATTTTAGTACGCCTAGGCTGACTTTTGTTAATTAGTACGCCCAGGCTGACTTTCGTTAATTAGTATGCCTAGGCTGACTTTCGTTTCGTAATTTTAAGCAAACTTAAATTTAAGAGACAAACTTCCTTTAAGCCGCATATTTTCATTTCCTTAATTCACATTAATTTTATGTTATAAACATTTGTGGCATAATCTTAAGACGCATGTGTCCTCCACGAGGCTTGGCAAACCTTGGTACGCCCTATGGAATACATGATCTGTGAAATACATGCCCTATGGAATACATGTATATGACCTGCATTAAAATCGTTAGCTCGATTGTCAAACGGCAGCTCTGTTTTTATTCGATGTGGTATGACTTACACCGTTTTCCCGGTGGTTACGCTTACACCAAGGGTTATCAAGTAGCTGAGAATTCTTCTCTGGGGCAATTTCGTAGTTTCAGAGAAGGGGGACGCTTTCATTTATCTATATTTAGTTTAACTTTATTAGACCAAAGGGGCAATTTGCCCAGAAGAATTATTAATTTCTTTTTAGCATTTTGCATCGATTCAGGATAAGCGTCGTTTCACGTTTCAAATTGTTTCCACCAAACATTATCGTCCTGTATTAGATTTAAAGAAATTAAATAATTAAGAATTTGTATGAATGTATGTATGTTTCTCGCATTGTGATAAAACAGCGGTACCTAGAGCCATCCAAATTTGAATAACGTAATCTTCCATAGAATATGGGCATGTGGAAGCCCTAATTTAAATTTGAAATTTGTTTTATTATCGATTTCAGATTTTGTAACACTTCAACGAATTTTTGATTAACAAACTCATCGCTTACAAAGCGAGCAATGTTAACAATGTACGAAAAAAAAAAAAAAAAAAAAAAAAAAAAAAAAAAAAAAAAAAAAACATTGTTATTTTAGCGCGCGAGACTGTGTATGGGAAATTCTAAAGATAGGAAAGATAGGATCATTTAAAATTATTTTGGGATATTGCTGTTGAACTGAATTTCGTTGTTTGAGTACATAGAACATGATCTCTACATATAATAAAAGAAAGAGTCTGTCTGTGTGTGTGTCTTTGTGTCTTTCGTTCGCGCTGCGCGTAAGCTAATAGACCCAGGGCTACGAAATTTGGTACATAGGATGCATCTAGACAAGAGCCAGTGCACCTCGAAGCGATTTTTTCGAAATTCGAATTCTTTTTATTTTATGTTTTGTGACGAAATCGCGTCATTTTGAGACATAATGGGCTATAAGAAAGCAAGATTTTACTCTACACACTCCATTTTCACATCGTCATGAAACGTAGGCGCTTAGCTATTTTACGAACTTAAAATAAATTTCGTGTTTCAATAAATCGATTAAATACGAATTTATTTAAGAAAGTGAGCTTAACACCTTTTCAACGGGATTTTTTTTAAAAAAGTTTATTTTTAAAAATGTACAGTTTTTTTTTTTTTTTTTTTTTAATTTTTAGACGCGTTAAACTTTCATCCTCGCGACTGCTTTTACAAAAAGAATTTTGGAAAAATGATAATATTTTGTATTTTTTAAAAAAAATTTTAATGAAGCTTCCAAGTACCCTTCTCATATCTCACATCTTTAAAAATGTGATTTTGGCAACAGTTTTCCTTTCTTATTGTTGTTGATAGATTTTTGATGAAATCACATCATTTTGAATAGTTTCATTCTTTTAGAAATATGGGTTTGGCAACAATTTTTCATCATATTTCGTATGTCACTGTTTTTAAGAGATTGGCATATTTCATTGTCATTTATATATATATATATATAATACATTATTATTATTATTATTATTTGTTAAAGTTGTTCTGTAGAGTAAAATTCTGCGCAGAATTTTATGTTTTTTGAGTTGCTTTCATGTTATTTTTTGCTTATTTCACTGTTTGTAAGATATTGAAAAGCTTTGAGTGATTTTTTTAGGAAACAAAGTTCTTAACCTCTTCTTAACCTCCTTTATACCATTTGAGTTCTTAAGATTTTGAAAAGGAAAGTTGGTTAATTTATTTATTAGAATAATTAATATTTGTATTAAGGGATATTGCTCATTTCATTGTAATTTTGTTATACGTAATAACTTTTTTTTATGAAGTTGTTCTGCAGAGTAAAAGTCTACGCAGGTTTTAAATTTAACGTTTGGTCTTTCCTTCAGCCATTTTGCCGGTACATTTAAAAGCCAGACGAAAGCTGGCAGCGAAGCTGCTAGTATTTCATAAAAAAAGGTAACTCACAAAACGTAAAAAAAAAAAAAAAAAAAAAAAAAAAAAAACTCCTTTGCACGTAATTTTATATCTGAAATCTTACAATTTTTTTTTTTTGTATCAACTTTATTTAGTTTATGATCTTAAAATATTTTATTCATGTTTTGGTATTTGTCAACATTTACTATACATTTTTTGTTTAATTTATAAAAAATAATAAATGTTTAATTTATTTATGATACTCTCTTACACACAAGTTTCCAGATGCTCGTATTAGTATTTAAGGAGTTGCATCTTATTATTTTTTTTTAACAATGAAAGTTTCCTGCTCCCTTTTCCCACTTATATGTCTTAATTCCTCTTATCTGCCATTTTTTAGAGTTGCTTCGGAGGTTTTTGTTCACTAGAAAAGATAACTTTGTAGGTGAGCGTGTCAGTCTTCTCACATCGAAATACTCAGAATTACTGGGCACTTTAAGAGGTGACCACCGTAAAAATTTTCATCATTTTTATGCTTACATTTAACCCTTTCCTTATACAAAACACAGGGGAAGGGGCATTGTTCAAATAAAAGTATCCTTTTTTTCAGTATTTATATTCAACACAAGACTAGAAAAGTAAAAACTCATAAACTCTATCTACAAAATTTGGTTTTTTCACCTCATCTGCGAAAAGGCAAGAGTTTTGGAACGAAGAAGGAATGATGCATTCCTTTCACCACTGTTAGCAGCGGTGAAAGAGATGCATTTGACAAAAAAGATTGAGAACCACTGATTTATGCTTTCTACTGTAACTGTTTAACGAAATGATCGATTTAGAAGCAATGAGTGAATATTCTTAATGAAGCAATGAATGAGCATTTTTAATAATTTGTATGCTTATTATACTTTTTATTGGTATATGCAGCTGGTATAATCTATATATATATATAAAGAAAATATTTGCGTGTGTTTGTTCGCTAATTACTCAGTCACTACTATAGCTATTGTCAACAAACATTCTACAACTCTTTTCTGGTTCCTGGAAAAGATTGACGTCCACTTTTTCTTAAAAATAAAATAAATAAATAAATAAATAAAAATAAAAAAAATTAGAGATATTAATTAAATTCTCGGAAAAACGTTAATTTTCGCCTTCATTTCTCTGAGCGGCAACAGTTTCGCAAGCTGGAGATGCAAATCTGCTTTATTTCGAAAATTGTTGCCACTGCTCGCTTTCAAATCCTAGAGTTTGTTAATAAAAAAATTCTAAGTTTTACGAGGAAATAAAAATGGCATTGCCAAACATTTAAATATATTATTATTCCCGATTTCAAAAATTCGTGGAAAAAGCATTTCGACTATTTCCAACTTCGTACGAGTTTAATCAACCAAAATATTAATTCCCATCATCTTAAATATTATTCCCATCTTCGTACGAGTTTAATCAGCCAAAATATTAATTCAAAACTCTGACAGCGCTAATTTTCGCGCTCATTTTTCCGAGTGGCAACAATCTATTGCTTGAGATAAAAGTGCTTTATTTCGAAAAGGGTTGCTACTGCTCGCTTTTATCGTAGAGTTTGTTAATAAAAAATTTTTAAGTTTACATAATCTATACATGTAAAGAAAAATGCCTTTTCGTGTGTTTGTTCGCGTTATTGATTTCTGATTAATTATGATCTATTTTTTTGCCACATTCAATCGACTCAAATTGAATATAGGTGAAATATTTGATGGAACTTGAGCTTTTACGATTATGTGATTAGAAAGACGAAAATCATTATCAACTGCGGGCCAGTGTTGCTGATATAATGAGAGAGAATCAGCTTATTTTTCTATGAAAATTTTTTAAGTGGGTTCCATATCTCATCAGACTGAAAAATGTACGACTATGAATCGTAGTAGCGGTATCGTTCTCTCTGTTGTTAGATGCATTACTCTCAATCCTAACTTAACTGACATCGCGTACTTCCGCTAGTTACTAATATATCAAACTAATGTTTTTTATTACAGACCCTATTTAAAAAAATATGAAAGCTTTCAGATTTTATATTACGTCCAAAGGGGCGTTTTTGTAACTTTTTAACTACATCTACCTATAAACGAAAGAATTCCATACCCAAGAAAATTGGAATTAATAACAAGAAAAAGGCTGAAAGGGCACTCAGTTTTGTTTCTAATTTTAACATTATTCAAAAAGAAAATGCGAAAATCTCTAGAATTAATAACATAATTTATTTGCAAAATTTAAAATTAAATTTATACGTACAAAATATTAAAGATGGATCAGCAAGAAATTTATTAATTTATTATCGTTTTTCGAATATTAAAAAAATCAGAAATTAATGAGCGCTTAGGCATTGCCTAATCTTGCCTACCTATTTATACGCCACTGCCTACGCTTTAACATTTTAGATAAAATATTCAATAACATATTTTCTCCAAAATTTTAAGTCGCAGCCATAGCTACTGCTAAAATTTTCGATCCTAGAATTTTGTTATAACAGATATGCCATGGTATGTTTGTTATATGAAATGAATTGTATGGTTTACGTGCGAAGAACATGCTATTTGATAAATAAAGATAACACACAAAATGTTAAAAAACGCCCCCTTTTGGACGTAACTTAAAGTCTGAAACCTTTCAGGTTTCCTTTTTTATTTTTTATTTTTATTATTTATATGTAGATTTGAGCAATGTTTTTGGTTTTCGCGATTTTTAAGCTATTTTCTCGGCTTTTATGGAAGACTTTGGCAACTGAATTTAAACGAGGCAGCAAACAGTACTCTACGACATCTATAAAACGTTAGCTTTTGAAATTATTGCATTCTGTTTGGCTTAATTCCTAGTAAGACTTTGTTCATATTAGGTCCTAAGGGAAGGGATGCCTACGAGAAGGACTTTCTATGGGAGGCTAGTTCGCATACACATTACACATGTTGGAAAGCCACGTTCGCTGTGATTCGAACTGCAGACCAAACTACCAATGTTCATCGACGTTATAGCTCAGCCGCTGGTGGGCCCTGTTCATAGTGGGATTTAAGAAAATAAGAACGAATGTTATCTGGTTTTGTAACGTAAGGTAAAAGTTCTTATATTTTTATAATACAGATACTATATAACTTAGCTAGTTAATATATTTTATCTACAACACGAAGGTGAAAGTATGCAAAAAGGATAAGGTTAACTCATAACAAGGGGACAAGTTCAGAATGAAAGGGGGGATATTTATTTATTTAAATATATTCATTTTAAAATGCGAGGCATAAGAAAAAGGTAATTAACACCGTTTGAAACTCATAAACACGAAGACAATATACTCCTGTCCATAAAAATCTTAACGTGGCGTTAGTTTCCCAACATAGTTTTTATTCAGTGGAAAAACGATGTAAAGATAATGGGATGAAAATATGAATAAAGAAAATGTTTTTGCGAATGTAAGACAGCAGTATTGCTGCTGAACTTATAAAACTGCAAGAAAATCTTGCAAAAATAAGGAAAAAAGTGCTGAAGTGCTTCTTTATTTTTAATGATACTGCAAATTTTAAAGGTCCTTGATGGGATCAGATGCAGAATTTCTGAATAAAGTACAGTTCGGAAGTTTACATTATTTTGCGTCACCCCGATTGCTACTGAATTTACAAAATTCCAAGATAACCTACGAAGTGTTACTACACTACGTCTTTATATTTAATGACTTGCACATTTTTAAAGGTCCTTTATGACTAAGATGTGAAATTTCTGAAAATCATTTCTTGATAAGTAACTAAATGTTATATAAAAAGAAAAGGAAATAAAATGATAAAAAAAGAAAGGAAATTTTATATTAATCCCATAGGGGTGTTTTTTTTAACGTTTTGTGTGTTACTTCTATTTATTAAATATCATGTTCTTCGCACTTAAACCATAAAATTAAATTCAACAGCAATATCGCAAAATAATTTTAAAATGAGGATATCTTTAGAATTTCCGAGATACAGAGCCTCGCGCGCTGGTGATATTTTTTTTTTTCGTACGATGTTGCCACTGCTCGCTTCGAAATCGTCGAGTTTGTCAATCGAAAACTTAAATGCTTTACAAAATATAAAATGGGTAATAAAACAAATTCCAAATTTGGGCTTCCAGATTCCCATATTCGGATGGAGACGTATGTTACTCAAAACAAGATGGCTCTAGGTACCATTGTTTTATTACAATTTCAATAAATGCCGTTAGGCACGGCTTGGCTGTTACAGTGGATAGCATCTGCGAGGATGACATTAAACTGTTAAGTCTATCTTGAAAAAGTTAAGATTACTGGTCACCCCTGGTGGCGTTTACGTTATTGGCCACTGTATCAGTTGAGCGGCGAGATGTTAATCAGACGGTCATGTTTTTCTCTCTCCTACACGCAGTAATTCCGCTGCCAGGTCTTTTTTCATGCTCAGAGCCAGTGCCGCCATACGCCCAGATGTGGGAAGTGTGGACTCGATCACGAGTCAAGAGACTATGCAAAGCCTAAAAAGGATCCTCCTCGTTGTTGTCACTGCGGCTTGAACCACACAGCCAATTTCAAAGGGTGTGCTTTCTACCCTAAGCCCCGGTCGGCATTAGTGTAAAAAGGGTCACTTACGCGGACCGCGTTATAAGCAACAGCAGGAGTAAAGCACAACCAGAGATGACTCTCCCTCTGTTAAAGGAATTGAAAACCAAATTAGAAAAGGCTCATACAAGTAGTATGAGCCTCTTCTACTACATAACTACGCTACTCGGAAAACATAGCTATGGCTGCAAATTATCTGCCGCCATAGCTTTGTTTTCGACTTAGCCAAATCATTCTCCACAGCCATTTCTGCAGCAGGAACTCCAGCCAGGTCCGAAACAGTGTAAGATAAGAAGAAAGGATAAGAAAATCAGACCGTTCGCTGCACATGTTTTGCATTATGACCTCCGTGACCAGCTCCAAACCAATCGGAAAGCGGAACCTCACGAACTGACTTCCCTCAATCGTAGATTTTATTTTCTCATTTTTTACTCGTTCTAGGAATTCATTCAGTACTACAACACATAGACTGTAATTTTGTGATCTAATGTTCCTGATTCGTCACTCCTCCTCATGTGATTAGCAGACGGCTTTCTGGACCTCTCCATCCATCACTCTTCTCTAAAAGAAGCAAGGTGCTTCCCACTCTTTCCTCCATTTATTTCTGCCTCCCCTGTAGAAAACTTCCCTGATGTTTTTCACCTTCGCCAGGCCTGTTTGGGACTCACTAAGGAACTAGTAACAGAAGAATAACAAATTTCCTGCTGTGGCCAGTATGAGAACAAAATTCTCAAAGTATCTCTCCCTTACCATGGCGTCATCTACTTTCTACTATTTTAATTCCTTACTTCAGTCGGCCAAATTACTATATTTCTCAGATGCTGCTACCCCCTGGGAGTTGACTCAGGAGAATTCCTTGAAAGTACTGGCTAAGATCTGTACTTAGGCAGTCTCGACCACGGGGGTATATAATTAGTCTTCACAGTATTAGAACCTCAGTTCATTTGGGGATGGTTCAGGCTCGGCAGGGACCGTACTGGTACTCTCTTGTCTGCCCCTTGGTTGTTGGGTCGCAACATTGTTAGATATTATGGCTGTCCTTGTGAGTTTGGTCCCCTTTGGTTCTCTTTGGTAGACCGACATTTCAGACTGTGTTTCATCTTCGTCTGCACTTGTGGCTGCCGTCGGGGTTACGTCCGGTATAATTTATGTCATGGCCTAATGGGAACCGCGGGGGCTGTGCCCTCTCGGATGGTCTCCGGAGAATGGATGCTGATTCCTGAAAGGCCAATTCACTATGTGCACGAGTCCGTCTGTGGTAATCTGATAAGAAACTACATTATGTAAGCTTTATTACCGACTTCATAAAAACAGAAATTTATTATTTTATATACTAAGTTGCTCGCGTTCATAATTAGCATAACTATGTTTAATTATTTTAAACGTTTATGCGAAAATGTTTGAGAAAAACAAATAAATGTAGTGCAGTAAAACTCCTGGCTAAACAGAATCACAGACTATCCGAGTATTGGGCAATTTTGGATAATTAGGCTGTGTCCTTTCTCTAGCGAAAATGCGTAAAATAGACTACATAGGTGTAAAATATAAAACATTAAAAAATTATTTAATTTAATTGGAAGCAATAGGGTCATAAGTAAACGCATCTCCTATTCGAGAATACGCAACTCACTAGACTTTCCGGCTTATAAATATGACCGCAGGTAGTACGCATTGCTGCTGCTGAATAATTGAATACTCGTTTACTGCTGACTAAATAAACTACGTCTGTTTAAAAAATGTGAATACGTATTTAAAAATTATTTACATTCATAAAAATTCAATATGATGTCTGAACAGCGAAATCGCAAAATAATAAAGATATATTGTGATTATTCGATGATTTTATGGTTCTTCTGAGAGTTCAAGTCATCTATTACGCCATCTGCATGCGTGTCACATTCTGCATTCTGTCACATCTTCGACCGTGACTAAAAATTGAAACGTGCGACGAGTGCAAATCTCTAAATTATCACATATATATTTTTCACTCATGTATTTGCTCATTTATGTATATTTTAACAAACATGTATATACGTAAAAAGCAAATTTAAAGTTAAAAATTAAAAACATGTGCAAACATATAAAAGATTTAATTTTCGAACTAATCTACAATATCATTTAAATTCAGATAGCATAAGTAAATCAAGTGCAAAACCAAACCATGAAAATAAATTCACCAATTTAGCAAATTAAAATTAATCTAATTTTTTTTTTAATGCATAAGTGAATGACTGTTGAGCAGGCAGGAGACAGACTTATCAAGGGGAATTTGCCTCCAAACCTAACTCTTCAATCATTCAATTCGTGTTTCGTCATTCATGCAGGCAAGGGTAAAAGTCAAAACCAAAAGTAAATTCATAGTGAAGAATGTCCAAAAAGAAATACCAATAAAGTGGTACCTTGAGAAATTAGCAATTAAAAATTAAAGGTGTAAAAGGAAAATACCAATAATGAAATATTTAAGAAAAGTCTAGTATTAAATTAATTTTTTTAAGAATTAAAATAAAAAAAATTAAAATTTCCAGAAAAATTAATTTAGAAACCAATGCATTTTAGAAACCCTTGTTTACAGAAACCTCTCCGACACGAATATGCATATCAATCAAATAGAAACTAAAAAGGAACTAGGCATAATTTATATAAACCAATAAGAAACTAAAAAGAACTAATTCATAATTTATAAAAAACAAATATATACTTAAAAATATAATTACATATATAGAAAATACTTAAATACTACATAAAAAATACTTAAAAAATAATAAGTTTTAATTCAACTTACCTACCATATTAGCGTTGGGGTCTGCAAAAGTAATTCCTAAGTGATGTAAGTGTGTTCTGCAAATTATATAGATGGCGCTTATGTAAGTAAAGTTGAGTGCCAAGCTGCTATCTTTGTTTTATTAAAAATTTTGTAAACTTTAAATAATATAAATCTAGAAAAATTAAAGAATATCCTAAAAGTATGTAATTCAAGTTTTAATTTTAACTGACCAACTATTTATGGTAGGGAGTTTAGTAGCTGAGCCAATCAAGAGATGTAAGTTTGCTCTGCAAAAATCATAAAAAGAGAACTGTAATTGAAGTAAAGTAGAGTTAAGTGGTTATTGTGAATTAAAAAATGTAAACTTGTTTGTAATGTTAAATGTGTGTTGCAAAATTGTGTAAATAATGCAAATAAAAACGTTAAGTGAAAAAATTATTTTTTAGTGAAAATTGCAAATTAAAAAGTAATAATTAAAAATTAATTAAGTAAAACTAAAATGTTTAAAATTTTAAAAATGTTTGAAAGTAAAATTTAAAATTAAAAAGTCTTATAATGTCTTTAAAAAATACCCCAAATTTTTTCAAGTAAATTTAAATTTTGAAATGAATTCCATAAAAATTTTTTATTTATTAAATTGAATTCCTTAAAAAATTTTTATTTATTAAATTGAATTCCTTAAAAAAATTTTATTAAATAAAAAGTAAGAAAATGTAAGTTAAAAAAGAAAATTCCTAGAAATTTTCTAGAAATTTCCCCAAAATTCCTTAAAAAATGTTTATTAAAAGCTAAATTTAAAGAAAGAAAATATTGAAAGTTTTAATAAACTTGATTCCAACTAGTACATCAAAACTTTACTAAATACTGGCTTAAGTATGGAAAATTTGAAGAAGATTAAAATCTTCCCTCAATTCGGGCTATAATTGAGACTTTTGAAAAGAGTTGGCCCTTTATTAGTAAAAGGAAAGAATCCAGTATTGATTAAATATACATATTTACAAATTTATTTACAATAAAAATTTACAAGATAATTCCTCTACTCTTCTATATCCTCTATTACCCTCCAGCTAAGGTTTAAGATAATGTTATCATACCATAAAGAGCTAAAAAATTATAAAGTAAAGTTAATGCCTGCCTTTTTAATATATTAATTAATAAATTTTGGTGGTACTTGGTTATCAACTTGAACATTAATTAGCTTTATTATTTCTTCCTTTATATCTTCTATTTTAGTACATATATTTTTTATTCTGATTATTTGGCTATGAAATGTGTTTTCTATTACTTTTCTAGAGATATTAGAGTTCCAATTAATTAGCTTAATAGTATGAAAATGGAAATTCCTTCTTTTATCATATAATTTAATTTTGCTGTGTTTAATAATTAGCAGGTCTAGGTATTCAATAGTATCTTGATTCGCATTCCTTTTATTAAGTGTTAAACTATTTGGGTAAATTTTGAATTGCTCAAAAGCAGAATTATTATTGAAAGTTATAATATCATCTATGTATCTAAATGTATGTGCAAATAGCTTTAATTCATTCTCATTTAAACTTTGTTGGAATTTATATTCACAAGTAAAAAGAAATAGGTTACATATTTGAGTAGAACTGTTTGCTCCCATAGGAATTCCTCTCACTTGCTGAAAGATTTTATTATTGAATTTGATGTAGTTATTAAATAATGCACAATTCAGATAAGTATTCCATCTTTCAATACAAAGGATGTCAAGTATGTCAGGAAAATGTTGTGGGAGTTGCATTAAACTAGTAAAAATTTCTTCTAATGGTAGAGAAGTATAAAGGTTTTCAAAGTCATAGCAGTTAATGTTCTTGATTTCTAAACTTTTAAATCTGCTGAGAACTGGAGCATTATTATAAATAATCCAACTATAGTTGTGTTGTTTTTGTTAACGAGTTGTTGGATAAAATTACAGATTTTTTCAAGTTTAATTGCAAATATGTAATCTATATTCTTTTTATAAGTATTTGTACCATTAGCAATAAATCTAAGTTTGAGTGGTGATTTATGAAATTTTGGGAGAGCATATAGATTTGCTAATCTCTTGTAGTTAGATGATTGTGAAATTTGCAGTTTCTTATGAAATGCTTTTAGCTTTTTTGCAATAACGTTTTCTTGTATATTGGTGAGTTTGTAAGTAATGGCATTATTCAGTTCAGTATTAATTAATGAGACATAAAAATTTTTCATATTATGCTAAAATTATTATTGACTTTGTCAATTTTGGTTATTACGAACTTTTATTTCAAATCTTGCAGTAGAGGAATGAGAATATTCCACGGTAAATCGCTATTAAATTCAATCCTTCGAATTCTTTGCTTGAATTCTTCTAATACTTCATGTGTCCAAGCCATAAAGGTAGAATTTGGAATATTTAATTTGTAACTAGTTTTAACTATAAATTCGTCTAGATTTTTTACGAAACTTTTAAATCTGTGATGCTTGTTAATTTTTATGTGTGTGTGTATACAGGGTGATTCTAAATTGTTTTTACAAATTAAGAGGGGTGATAGTACCCATCCAGACGAGCAATAATTATCATAGAATATAGGATCGCATTGCACTCTAAGAGGCAGAAAAGGGGAATATTAGAATTCAAACCTAAATTGACAACAGTGTTGGGAAAGCGAATGAACGAGTCCAAAAGTTGCGCAATCAAAAGTTGCTAATTATTGTTTAGTGAAAAACTCACAGAAAGTTCTCAAAATGCCGACAACTCGCTCTTCCACTTCTAGCGTTCGTACTCGCGAGCGTCCTGCATTGCTTTTTGACATGGCAAAAGAAATGTTTCTCGCATTCTCCAATCAACATTGGAAAATGTTTAATGACTTGGAATTCGACGAGTGGAAACCACTGTTCGTACAATCTTCGTGCTTCGCGTCCATTCTCTTTTGATTCATCGCATGTGAGGTGAATATCTGCCAATTCCTCGTACGTGTACTCCGCCATAGCATTCACGAAAAGTTTCGGACGATGTTACTAAGGTAATATTTGAAGCGATGATGATGTGCCGTTTTCAAGAACACCTTTTACTCTCATTGGCTTTTTCCGGTACCAACTCCAGAGCAAAATGCTGTTTCCTCAGAGTGCAAATTTGCATACGGGTTATTCTTGATAGTCCTTAGGAGATAGTCTCCTTCTTCTTCCTCGATGCGTTTCTACTTTCTTCATTTCTGCCGCTCTCAAAGCGACATGCGACCCTATGCTCTATGCTAAATATTTATTGCTCGTATGGATGGTTACCATCAGCCCTTTTAATTTGTAAAAATAATTTAGAATAACTCTGTATGTAAAATATAAATTGGTGAATCCTAGGGGTCGAGAGATTTTAAAGAGGGTCAGCGATGGTCAAAGGCCGATAGCCTAAAATGCACGGGCAACTGATCAGCATAATACAGATAACATTTAATTAATAATGTAAATTTCATCATTAATTGCTTATTGATGTAACACTGTATCATATTGTAGGAAGAAACCATATAAGATAAATTTAAGGGAATTTCAAAAATATTTAATGCATGTTAAAAATTAATAACTTTTTTAAATGTAGTTTTTTTTTATGCAAAAACTGCAGTATAAAATTGCAAAACGCAAGAACAAAAACAATAAAACAAAGAGAGAGAGAACAGAAAAGCTTCTCAGAATATACTACATTGTTATATATGTTACCGAAAAAGTATGAAACGCATTGTATACAATGGTGGACGTGCTTAGGCAAAGTTATGAAATATGACAATTATTACTTATTTTCCCTAGGATTTGTTTATAATACTTAGGCATTTTATAGAATGACAAATGCTCTTTAGGCGAAGTATAAAAACACGGTTATGATTAAGGCTGTTACTTAAAAGACGTTCCTTCCTCAAAAGTACAAATGTTATTTTGAAAAATTAATGAAAGAGTGTCATTAAAAAACTGTTATTCAAAATATGTAAAAGAATAGTGAGATGCTCTTGATACAACATAATAAATTTGTATTTTCTATCTGGCTGAGACTGGGAATCAGTAATATCTACCTGACAACGAAACTTAAATATAGAAAATGCCATACATTTAACAACAATGCCCTTTTTAATAAAATTTTGTTTTTATGGCAGGGCTCACAAAGGTGGTTGGACAGTTCAATATCATTACGTGTAACGTTTTTGTATTTGGTTGAAAGTTCTTTCAAAATTCTGTCACGTCGTCCGGGGCCAGTACTCATATGAGTTTTCATGAAGTACAGGAAATAACTCTGCGTCCTTGTTAAGTCCGATAAAATGTTAATAAAATTTATTCTTATCAAAGGAAATATAACAGAAAGCTGGAATTTTCCTCAAGAGATATTCATACAAAAGTGTTAAAAATATCCCGTGATAACAATCAGTAGTTATTATTCAAACTACTAAAACGTTAAGTAGAACGCAATCCACAGCGCAGTGAAAGCTAATGCGATCAACAATAACAGCAGCAGATAACTAAACAACAACTGAGATGTTCTTTGTCGGACTTTTTATAGCTTTAAATCCGTGGCGAGTGATTTCTAGTAATTTCTGCTTCTCGAGATTTCTGAAAAGCAAAAGAAAAGAATTACGGTTACAGCTAACATAGAAGTCAATTGCATTTATTCGAATTAAATATAAATTACCGAGATAAACTTTTATTCAATGTTAAATGCACGTGCTCCTGTATTTTTACTATTCCGGTGTAGCTTTCTCTTAAAACTCGTCTCGGGCTGCATTGCACGGGAAAATAAAACAATTTTAATTATAATTCCATTAACATTAGCTACCTAAACGCAAAATTCGTGAAAATATTATGATGCAAGAAGTGTTGATTGCATTGAAAGATGATGCTCCAGCACAATTCTTATTCAAAACACATGCCTAGGCAAAGTTTTGGAATTTAAAAGTCATACTAGAGAAACATTCCAAATAAAATTATTAACCAAAACAATTATTGATTTTTCCAGGTTTTTACCACGTAAAATCAGGCTTTAGTCGTGTTGATAATTTTTCTCAGAAAATAAGGAACAATTTTGATATTTTGAGCGAGGTTATATAAGGCAAATTTATGCCAAATATTTTTTTTTTTTTAAATGCATCGATACATCAAGCGCAGACATCACATTAATCCAAATCGAACTTTTCTGCAGTTAGAATCTGCAATTATGCTTATATTTGTAAAATTAAAAGTAATAGTAATACAAAAGAATAATTAACATACGACTAAATCTAATATTTTTCTTTTCCAAATCTTTTTTTTGGTATTCTTAGTCTAATTGTTTCCTGTAAATAATTGATATATAGTTATTTGTATCATTATGTTCTACGCTGTATATTACAGAGGAAAATATAAAGCTGTCGAGGATATAAAACCATTCTTTTAAAAAAACGCCGATGCAAGAAAAGTTTTGGGAAAACCTGCTTTAAACCTCGGGACAGCCTGTAGAGAAGCAGAGAACCATTGTGCCTGGAAGCACGCCAACAGGAGTTATCTTCTCTTTCGGATCAACATTCTGTATCCATCCATTCTGTATGCAGTTTTTAGTAACTCTGAAAATGAGATGATGGCTTTAGCTTGCATAAACACTACGACAAACATGTAAGGCTATCAGCTTGAAGAGTGCCTCCGTGAAGGCATTTTTAACAGAAAATGGTTCATATCCAGTGTACACTAGGAGAAAAACACAGATAACATTCAACCAGCCCGTTCGCCGAGACTTTAACGCAGGTGTAAATATGAGTATGCAGTAGTTTTACCGTTCTGCCAAGGACGAGCCGCCTAGCTGTCGGAAGTTTGGCGAATTATGGCTTCTTGAAATTATGTGTCAAGAACTTCGAAACGGACCAAAGATAGGCAGACGAAATTATCAGTGCTATTTTCGGGTACTCTGCAGTCATTGGCAGTTCGTTCTTTTCCATCAGGTGACTTGTCCGTTACCTGAAGTTCAGGTAAAACTTTTCTATTAACACTTCCTTGGTTTAAATCCAGTTGGAGCCGCTCAACCGGTATAGTGGTTAGCGTCGCAAACTGCCGTGTCGAAGGTCCCAGGTTCGAATCCCGGAGAAAGCTTGGATGTTTGTAAATATAGTATAGTGTTCGTGCGGCATGGCGACACTCTAAATATACGGCGAGCCGTAAGTCATCTCCTGCTTCGTGAACTAAGTACAGTTGTCTTGGGCGCCTGGATAAAGAACCCTTTCCCAGTCTAATAAGTATATCTGTTTCCGATTGTTGACGAACGTGAAGTTCAATATAGCAATTTAGGCATATTTAGCATATTTAAGCAATTTAGGCATGTGAAGTAAGAAGTGAAAGTCCGAATATTGTAGGTAGGTCCATAGAATTTAGAAGGCAATTGTATCGAAGTTGAAGCGGGGTCGAGATGATAAATACTTCAGAAGAGTGACCAACAGAGTAGCCTGCAAGCAGCAATGATGAGGTGTCGAGGCTGAATGAAGGCAGGAAAGCAGTGAGATTAGACTTCGAAGTTGGCTGCGGGAGAGAAGCTGATTGGCTAGTGCGTAAATCATGTGTGCTAGGTGGGAGAGGTTAAGGTTCTTTTCAGTCCATACAATTGTGAAGGGTGGCCGAATATTTAGAATCAAGACCTGGTGGACTTAGAAGAAAGTTGAGATTTTTAGGAGTTACATTGAATCTTAAGTATTCATTTTAACATAGTTCTTTCATATTTTTAAATACTATTAAGTACAGTCATAAGTGATATTAAGAGGTACATGAGATTATATATATATATATATATAATTATTTTTTTAAAAGTCCTCTCCTGTGGTTTGAAGGAAAAGGAGAGGAGTGGAAGACCCTCTGAACCGTCCTTGCCCTGCGCTGTGCTCTCCATCAAAATTGGAGGGGCCGAACTGAGTTAAATCGCACTGCCACTGGTAAAGAGGTTACCACACATGGCTACAATCCCTGCTAGACGGGACTTTTCTGAGAAACGAGATTCTGGTAGCACTGATTTAAGCGAGAGGATTCCTAGGAATAAAAACACCGCCTGAAGCGAAGTCCCGCCTAGCTACGGAAACGATGTTGCGGCCACGCGAGACTTTTTCAAACCTCACCGAAAATGGACCTCTGTCCCAGGTAGAGACAACCAATCAGACGAAAGTTCTGCTTCTGAAGCATCACGTGGTCCCAATCCGACCGATAATCAATTAGTGTTTGGCATTCAAGTCTTTGTAGTAAGTGAAAATGGTAACCCAGCTACATGGGTTTCCTGGAATTGTGCGGGTTCTGAGAATTGTCCCTTTCGACGTCAAGTCCCGCGTATCCGAAACATAATGTGCTTGAGGTTTAAGGTGCTCAAGGCTGTTGCCAAGGGCAGGCGTAATCTTGCGCTCCCTGCCACGAGGAATTTCGTGGGCTTGTCTTGATGTTACTGTCAGACAAGTGAGCATAAGTAACAACAACAAATCCAGTTGAATATAGAAAGGAAATTACTCGTACTATGTCTGCTAACTTTAACTTCTGAATCTCGGAAAAGGCTTGGATGTTCCCAGTTGTTGTCGACATATAGACAGGTATATTCTATTGGTATGAGGAGTAGGAAACCAGTCAGATTTCTGATGGGAACAGAAAGAGCAGTAAAAAATTCATGGATGCTATCTCATGATTATCCATACTGGAATAATATCTGATTGCCGCAAGTATTATGCTAGACTCATTAGAGAGTTCACAGAGTATACCTGCACCTGTAACAAATGGAGGACCGCATTCCGTTTTAACTCACTCATCGATTTCAAGAAAAACAAATGAGCAGCTGCCTTAGAAGTTTCAAGCTATCACGTCGCGCGTGGCTTTTCTTGTTCCTGTAATTATGAGGAATTCTTGTCTCAGAACTATTATGCTACTTTTTGCCCGAGTTCTACACATAACATGTATTAAAGTAAATAAAGGTATCATCATGTTAGTGTACATCTTACATGCAAATTTTGAAATCCATGTTCTGGAGAATGCCTAGGCATTGTCTATAATGCCTAAAACCAGCCGACAATGTATGAAACTATTCACATTTCACATATTTCCTAGGCATTCTACAGAATATTCCTAGGCATTCTACAGAATACCAAATAACAAACCGGCAAATTACGAAATACATTTCCGACTCGTTTCGAAGAACCGAAACTACTTACCAGAAGTTAATAAACGGCGTAAAAAAGCCAAAATGACTACTTAGAAGGAACCACGGGACTACTGTATGCTGAATTGTTAGGATGTGCTGTTTGTGGAAGATAAAAGTACATTCGTTTATCCCGTTAAAGGAAACGTCAGTACTATACAATTTTACGTCACGTGCGCTAAGTTATTTCCCGTACTTTACGAAAACTCATATGAGTACTGTGCACGGACAGCGTGACAGAAAGTTGCAAGCATTTTCAACCAAATACAAAAACGCCACACGTAATAATGTTGAATTGTACTGTAGAACTGTAAAGAGATTAGGTTATTTCGAAGCTAGAGAGATGAAAAATGAGCAATGCCTTTGCCGGGACTCGAACCACGGATCTCTGCATTTCGCCTCGAGCGTGCTGACCACTACACAATGAAGGCTGGAGAAATACGTTACAGTACAACCACCTGTGTGAGCCCAGCCAGAAAAAAAAAGTTATTAAAAAGGGCATTGTTGTTAATCTTATGGCTGTTACTTAATTTATTTTCCGTTGTCAGGTAGATCTTACTGACTCCCAGTCTGAGCCAGATAGAAAATACAAATTTATTATGTTGTATCAAGCTCATCTCAATATTGTTTTACATATTTCGGATGACAGGTTTTCAATGGAACTCTTTCATTAATTTTTCAAAATAACATTTGTATATTTGAGGAATTAACATCTTTTAAGTAACAGCCTTATCATAACCTTTTTTTCATACTTTACCTAAATAGCATTTGTCATTCTATAGAATACCTAGATATTATATACAATGCCTTAGGGAAAGTATGTAATAATTCTCATATTTCATACTTTTGCCTAAAAACGTCCGGTATTATATACAATGCCTAGACATTCTATAGATTCCCCGCATTTCATACTTTGCGGTAACATACACACACTGAAACTTCTTTCAAAGTTTTAAAAAGAACAATAATTTTGAATTATTTTTTCTCGTTTCAGATATTTTCCTCTTTCATCAGTGGAATTGTATCCGATGGATTCTGCAGGAAAATATTTTACAGTAGATACCATCAATAAAAATTTAAGACATGTAGTCTTTGTCTATCCAAGTCCTGTTGTGTGTCGAGGAAATGAAATCGAAGAGGAAATTAAGAAGGTATGATTTGCAAACGGGATACAATTCAATATAACATAACATACACAAAAATAAAATCTGAAAGCTTTCAGATTTTACATTACGCCCAAAAAGACGGCGTTTTTTTTTTTTTTTTTTTTTGTTTTTGTTTTTTTTGTCATGTTATTTGCACATAAACCATAAAATTCAATTCAACAGCAATATCGCAAAATAATTTTAAAACAAACGTATCTTAAGAATTTCCGATACACACAATCTCTCGCACTGGAGATGAATTTTTTTTTTTTCGTACAGTGTTGCCATTGCTCGCTTTGAAATCGTAGAGTTTCTTAATCAAAAATTCGTTGAAGTGTTACAAAATATGAAATCTATGATAAAACAAATTCCAAATTAGGGCTTCCAGATGCCATATTTGGTGAACGATTACGTTATTCAAAATTGAATGGCTCTAGGTACCATTGTTTTATCACAGTGCGAGAAACACACATACATTTATGCAGATTCTTCATTATTTAACTTCTTTAAATATAGCACAGGGCGATAATATTTGGTGGCAACAATTTGAAAAGTGAAGCGGACAATTAAAGTTTTTCTTTCAAAATTCCAAAACGAAATTAATGTTCCTTCTGGGCTAACGCCCTTTGCTCTAATAAAACTAGTGGGCGAACAGTTTTAGTCGTTATATTTTAATCACGTTAATATGCGATTAAAATTAAAGCTATAAAAAAGTGATAAATAAAATCAATGTAAGTCTCAATTTTAAAGTGGTATGAATATGGTTTCAGAAGCCTTTACACAATGGATATGAATTTTAAGCAAAACTGAAGCGTCTAAATTTTCAGAGTAGAAATTGAAACAAAAGCATTCCTAAGCAAAATTAGATGCTATACAATTTTCAGCGATATTTTCTATACCAATAACGAATAACAAATATAAAAATATAAGCACGCACCTTACACACACATATATATAGATAGCAAATACAAACAAATGTAGAAGCGCCGAACAGTCGGGTCATATTTTTAGGCAATCGACGATGTTATAGTAGATACATATACAGCGTCTCACCAAAGTGATCGGCCACTACAATTTTTAGTCCAAAGGGGCAATTTTCCTAGAAGGACTATTAATTTTGTTTTGGCATTTTGCGTCGATTCACGATAAGCCTTGTTTTAATTCATTTTTCCCTCATGAGTTCTGAATTGGAGTTTCAGTAAAAGGAAATTAATTTTTATATTTTTATTGTCTTGTATATTGTTTCCCTTTTGCATTTTTATTTTTCGAGTTTGTACTACTATGAATTCTTATTTTAATTTTGGTTTGTTTAGATAGTATATTAAACCTATTATACACGTTTGCAATTACTAATATTTTTTGGGAATTGCCTTGCTTTGAACTCCAATTTACTTTAGATGCTTTAAGTTTATATATATATATACTTTCGGAGCAGCCCATTGCAACTAAAACGGGTGTTTCTCAACTATATGTTATAGTTATGCAACGTTGTACAGAAAAAAAAAAAAAAAAAATTTTATCTCCAGCCCGTGATATTCTGTATCGGAAATTCTAAAGATACGCTCAATTTAAAACACATTTTGCGATATTGCTCTTGAACTGAATTTTATGGTTTACGTGCGAAGAACGTAATATTTGATAAATAAAGGTAACAGACAAAATGTTAAAAAAACGCCCCTTTGGACGTAATTTAAAATCTGAAACCTTTCAGATTTTATTTATTTATTTATATATCATATCATTGTTTTTGTGTGATACTTGAGCTCTTTTATATGTTTGGATTGCTCCTTCCCATAAAACCATATGTAACAACATAATCCAACACTTTTCTAAATGCGTAAGAGATAATCTTCAGCTTAATTTTTGCCAAATTTTTACCATATTTCTAAATACACACATATCTTAAAATCTGAGGGCATACCCTTAACGTATTTTGATCAATGAATCTTAATTTGTAAGCACTAATTAGGTTAGAATTATCAACGCGAAGTTAGTAGGCCATAAAACAATGTATCTGAAATGATAATTATAGAAGCTTTCGATCGTGCGGGAAAATATTATCAATGGTAGAACTACAAATAGCACTAACTTCAATATCGGTTTGACTCGAGAAAACAGGCGACATGCTCACGAACATTATGCAGCATTAACAGGAGTTTCAACTTAAACATATGCAGGAACTAATAGATGAGACAACGCGTATATCAGTAAAAGCAATGGAAATATAGAAGTTGGCTGCATTAATCTTTTTTGAAATGTCCTCAAATGATAATCAATGATTTCAGCTGACCTAATTATTTGCTTACTATATTCTGTAGACTAAGAAATTTTAATTTTCTTGAATTTTAGGGGAAAAAATTTCCTTTTGACGAACTCTACCATGTACACTCTGGGGATCCTCAAGGAATGGGACAAAAACCCGTAACTTTTTTTCAGCAGGTAAATATTGCATTGTTACAAAAATTTTAAAATGAATATGAGCATATCTACGTAATATGCACACTCTCCATTTGGGAAAAAAATCTTCCGTTGTAGTAGACCGTTTGTCGAAATTTAACTTGCGTTTTCCATGCCTTGAAAGCTCTACTTAGGATATATATTAGATTTATATATGGCATTGTTCTAACATATAGGTATTTCGACACAAATCGGACATTTTCTGAAATAACACTAATTTGTTTTCCGTATTTCGATTCTACGACTCAAAGTTTTGTAAAAATAGCGCGAGTAGTTTTTAAAAAATTAGCTCTCAAAATTTTAGCTCCTCCATGTTAATTGAATTTGGTATATATATAGTAATCCCTTTCTTAATTAAACTTATTTGATTTTTCCTTCACATTTCGAAATTAAGGATTATTACAAATAAAATGCACCAATTTTTTTATGATTTGTTTTTAAATTTGTATTTTTAAATAATTTTTATAAATTTTTCAAAAAAAAAAATTGAATTATAAGATATAAAATTTTTACGATCATCTTAAAGCAGATGTATTTCTAAGCATACCTGCCAAACATTACAGTTTTTTTATTCAAAATTTCCTAAGATATACGTGAATTTCCATATTGGCGCATTTTGAAATTTGGCATATTTGTTATAAGCGATAATAACGCCACATTTGGTTTACGCACTTTATTACAATTATTTGAAGGTATGAACCATGACATTTTTTCCTCTCGTGTACAATAAAAAAAACGAAAGGAAAATAGGTTGCTATAAATTAAGAAATTCGCCAAGTGAATTATTCTTGATGCAAACTGAAAAAATTACGCCAAGATAAATTTTTTAATTTCTCCATAAATTTCTCCCCAAAAATTACAAAAATTGAATATTTAGGCATAATTTGAGTCGTAGAATCGAAATATGGAAAAAAAATGGTATGTTATTTTAGAAAAAGTCCGATTTGTGTCAAAGTATGTTAGAACAATGCTATATATATATCTAATATAATCTATCTCTTTCGAGGCATTAAAAATGCAAGTTGAATTTCCTCAATTTACACAGTAGACTGGCAGATATAGAACTCTTCCTTTTTTTTTCCCCCGCAGTGTACGTTTATTTTTAGCTATTGCAAATTGAATGACATTTTAAATGTGTGTGTGATTATGGCGTATCCTCGAGGACTATCTGCCTAAGGGGAGGGATGCCTTCGTGGAGGACTTTCTAAGGGAAACTGGCTCGTATACACGTTACACATGGGGAAAACCACGAAAACGCCCATGCAGCCGGCCCATTCGCGAGATTCGAACCTCGAACCGAATTACAAGTGTTCAGCGACTTTACCGCTCGGCCGCTGGTGGGCCCCATTTTGAACGAATTGAATGAATTTGCTTGGACGCACTCTTTTCTAGATCAGTGGTCCTCAAGCATTTGGCTAACGCGTACCTTCTAAACAAAAACTGAAAATCTTTAGTACCACCACGACATTTTACAATCATTATTTTTCAGTGTCTCAATAGAAATATTAAAAAAAAAAAAAAAAAAAAAATATTTTGCCATTTGAGCAACCTATTTTGGCTATTTGTATTAAATGTGCATATATAAACATATTATATTAAATACTGGTTGCCATTTTAATTATCAAAATTTAAGTTATATTTTAATTCTAAAATTTAGTGTGAATTTTGGGCCCGTTCAAGAGAGACCGATTTCTTTATATCTGATCTTATTTCACTTAGTTTTAGCCGTAAATTAGAATCCATTTTTAATTTTGTTCTGTATTTATTTTTCAAATATAACGTGGAAGAAAATCTTTGTTCACACAAACAGGTTTTGCAAAATGGCTATAAACAATTAATAGTTTTATTTTAAATGTCTTTAAATAATTTTTTTTCGGTCCAGCCAAAAGTTAACAATTGTAATATTTTTGAAATCTTCAGTTAGAGTTCGATCATACGCAATTTCTATCTTTTTTTTTTTTTTTGTTTGTTTGTTTTCTTCACGAGATGAAATTTTAGTTAGGTACATTTGAACAAAATGGATTTCTAATCAAATTTTCTTTTTCATAATCCTCAGGAAAATACTTGTTGAAATTATTTATGTAGGAAAGCAATGATTGTTGTCGCGAGCAACTCAACGATTGTATAAATGTAATTTCTTTAAAGGTTAAATTTTACGGTTTGGCAACATTGTATCGTTTTTATGTTTCACAATAAAAAAAGAAAAATGCGCCATGATTTTGCATATAGGCGGATTGCCTGTTTTATAGTGAATTAATTGGGTGGATTGCCAGTATTACTTAATTATAAATATCTCATTACATTTCTTTTAATGGAGTACCGACTGAATGAACAAAATTCAGATAGGTTTGGTTTGGTTTATTAGATTACGGCAAAGCGCTCGAGGGCTATCTGCCTTAAAGGAGGGATGCCTTCGTGGAGGACTTTTTAAGGGAAACTGGCTCGTATACACGTTACACATGGGGAAAACCACGAAAACACCCATGCAGCCAGCTCGTTCGCGGGATTCGAACCTCAGACCGAACTACCAGGGGCCGAGCGGTAAAATCGCTGAACACTGGTAATTCGGTCCGAGGTTTGAATCCCGCGAACGGGCTGGCTGCATGGGTGTTTTCGTGGTTTTCCCCATGTGTAACGTGTATACGAGATGGTTTCCCTTAGAAAGTCCTCCACAAAAGCATCCCTCCCTTTAGGCAGATAGCCCTCGCGTGCTTTGCCATAATTAAATACACCAACACCGAACTACCAGTGTTCAGCGACGTTACCGCTCGGCCGCTGGTGGGCCCAAAATTCAGATAGAGTCTCGTAACATGGTGACCGTATGACGTGATATTAAAGGTACGTTATTTTGAATTACCTATTATTCTGAAAATGGAATTACTTGTTAAAAAACGCTCTCCTATAAGAGCTAACTTCAAAAAATGTTTTAATGTTTTGAATGATTTATTAAAGGCAGATAATGTTAAAGAAGAGAGCATTAGATCTAACTTTGCTAATTTACTTAGAATTTATTGTCAGCTAACTGAAATAGATCAGGAAATAAGCTCTTTATTATTAGAAGATAAAGACGATAAAAGTATCAGAACGAGTACGCGATAATAGAAGAATATAATGAAAATTTCGTAAAAAGCGGAAGTTAAACGTAGAAATGTATTTAAGTAGAATTTCTAAAACTGAAAGTTCTGTTGATTCTTCGCCCGTTCAAAAACGAAAGTTAAAGATACCGGAGATTAAACTTTTGAAATTTGACGGGGAAATCAAAGATTGGCTTGCCTTTTGGAGCCAATTCAAAAGAATACATGACGATGAAAATATTGCGAAAGAATATAAATTTCAATATTTAATTCGATGTATGACTGAAGGCTCTAGAGCTCGCGATATTGTCGATAGTTACCCACCGACATGTGAAAATTATGATAAAGCTATTGCATGTTTAAAATCAAGATCCGGAAGGGAGGAATTACTAATTGAACTTTATATACGTGAAATTTTAAATCTTGTTGTAAGAAATGTTACCGAAGAAAAAAGAAAGTTAGACATGTCGAAATTATATGAGTGAGTGAGTGGCGTTTTCGGCGCAAAACCAAAGATGATTATGACGCGCCAAACACAAGGTGTCGAAATTATATGATAAATTAGAATCGTATCTAAGAGCGTTGGAGTCCATAGGCTTAACATCCGATACATATTCAGTTATACTTTCCCCTCGGTTCTACTTTGGTAGACGGTTGCACGGATTTTAGCGATTTTTTGACGATTTTTCTTTTGGCGAGTAATACGACTTATGGTAAACCCATTGCTGGATACTTTATTTAACCGATAACTTTCTTGTCATTTAATTAAAAAAATATTGCGTTTACTTATGCATAAATTCCGTGTTTTAAATATTATTTATGGCTTCTAAATATTAAAAAACAATTTAATTTTGCATTTTTACTTGAAATAAAATTTTTATTGTTCATGATATTTTATGAAATTTTATGTTGTGGATAATGTAATCAATGACGTCACCTTACTTTAAAAGTAATCAGTCTTAATATCTACAAATTTAATCTAATGGTTTAAACATTATTTATGACTGTTAAATATTAAAATACATTTTAATTTTGCATATTTTAGAAATTGCTTTATTATGAATGATTATTTAAATAATTTTAATTCTATACGTGATGTAATCAGCTCCCTGATTGTTTACTGAATAGTTGTGCATTACCGCGCCATTTTAAAATTTTATTATTCATCTCTTCGAATTCCTCAGATTTCAAAGCGAATGGATATCTTCGTTTCGAAGATGAATGTTGTTATTGGTAATTACCAAGAATTATTGGTCTAGGAATAAAAAAATTGCCCTTTGAAACCTTTTTTTTTGCCCAACCGGGCTTTCCTAATCAAAAATTTATTTATAAATTGTTATAAGGACCAGAGGAAATTTATTTTAAATTTTTGGAGGAAACCTTGCTAATTGCTTCTTCAATGAAGTGCGAGAGATGTGGATCACAGATGAAAATCTTTCTTTTTTTTTTTTTTTTTGCACTTCTTTATATATATAAGCGGCTAAAGAGTGTGTCACCAACAGTTTATTGTTGCCAATCGAAAAAATGAGCTCGCAAATTAACGTTTTCGCAGTTTTTAATTACTATCTCGGCCGATTAAAGTCGCACGAAGATGAGAACCGTATCGATGGATTCGGAGAAATTTTGGAATCCGAGGATACGCGTCTCGAATTTCAGCTCCGCGCCGTTCTGTAGATATTCGAGAAAAAAGAATTTCCAAATCCCTCTAATAAGGAAAATTCAAGAAAGAAAGTGGAAAATGTAAAGAAAACGTAGAGGAAAATTTGTTTTTAATTAATATCTCGGCTAATTAAAGTCCCAAGAAGACGCGAATGGTCAAAATGGCGTGCCACGGACCTGCGGAATCCAACGGTGTGCTTCACTAAGCCCGGGAACCAGCCGTTTCGGAGGAGATGATGTTACTTCTCCCCATATTAATATGCAGCTTAAGTGTCTGTTTGTCGCCGATAGTTTAGTGGTTGCTTGCGTAACTGTACTAACCAATGGGGTGAAGTTGCCACGGCACAGGGTTGCCGTTTCAATTGTGACGTAGACAATTTCCTATAAAACTTACCTTTGCTATGACCATCCATAAGTCTCAGGGCCAAACGCTTAAGCTTGTTGGCATTTTTTTTACCTGAGTCTGTATTTGGACATGGCCAACTTTATGTTGCCTGTTCAAGAGTTCGTGAAAGAACGGATGTAAAATTAAAAATAATGAATGGTCCTCTCCAAGGCGAGCTTAAAAATGATAGAAAGATCTACACAAGAAATGTTGTGTACAAAGAGATATTTGACATGTGAAATAACATTTCATTATTTAAATTACCTTTATTTATTGAGCTAGCGGTGGCTCTTAAGAAATGTACCGCCAGTGGTTTCTTTCATTGCACTCTATTTTAAGCAATTAAGCAAGCAGAAGGGGGAAACCCTGAAGCGGCAGTAAGCAAAGGGACGTCCTCGCCGTCTGCCCTGGGTAATTCAGTTCGAATTAGCAGACACCTTTGCACAAATCATTTAAATTATAATTTATAATATCTAGAATAGCGGTCATTTCGTATGACTGCCGAGCTTTCTAGTATCAAAATACGACAGGTGAAATACTTAAAAAAATGTAAGTACGTATTTTTATTTTACTTTATAATTGTACACTGACTACCAATAAGTATTTGGACACCTATGCAAATGACGATATATGCGGTCCTAAGGTACATCACGGACTCCGCCGGTATATATCGTGTAGGAAACAGCATCGGCTTTAGTCGTATGCAAGATGCCTCGCAGTTCGGAGCTCTCTGATTTCGAGAAAGGTATAATTATCGGGTATCACAAATGTGGCCGATCCTTAAGGGACATATCTAGCGATCTGAAGTACCCAAAATCGACAGTGAGCGGTGATTGTCGAAATGTGCTCCGAGTCGGCAGACCAACGAAACTGGTAGATAGAGACCGACGAGTGCTGTCCAGAGAAATTCGGAAGAACCGCACCCAACCGATGGCCCTCATCCGCGAGGAGTTTCAACAGGCATCCGGGAGTATTGTTTCAATGAATAACATCCGTGAGGAAGCACATCTGCTTGGTTTTCATGGTCATGCTGCTGCCCATAAGCCTTTGATCACAAAGTCCGACCGCGCTGCTCGGTTAATGTGGTGCAAGGCACATCGAAATTGGGCCGTAGATCAGTGGAAACGGGTTCTTTGGAGTGACGAATCAAAGTTTACCCTTTACCGTTCGGATGGCAGGGTCTGGGTCTGGCGTCTACCTGGAGAACGTCTCCTGCAAGAATGCATTGTGCCAACAGTCAAGTTCGGCGGAGGTGGAATTATGGTCTGGGGGTGTTTCTAATGCTATGGGCTGGGACCCTTGGTCTTCATTCATATTCAAGCTCAACTCCGATGCCTACTGCACTGTTTTGGATGACAATGTGCTTCCTACGTTGTGGCAATTTTACGGGTTGGACCCCTGTTACTTTCAGGACGACAATGCCAGTTGTCATGTTTCGACGTTAACCAAGGCTTGGTATGGTGCCAATGGAATTCATCGAATGGACTGGCCTGCCCAGAGTCCAGACCTGAACCCTATTGAGAACCTCTGGGACGAGTTGCATCTCCGAATTCAGGGGTGCACTACTCGTGCAAAATCTGTGAAGGAACTTCTATGTCTTCTTCAAGTCGAGTGGAAGAAAATACCTCTAGCTGTCATACAAAGACTTGTGGAAAGTATGCCCCGGAGGGTCCACGCTGTAATTACCTCTCGTGGAGGCTCTACCAACTATTGATTTTGAATAAAGTTAGTTTTTCTTTTCTATCACAAGTGTCTAAATACTTATTGGTAGTTAGTGTATACTTAAATTTTATTAAAAAATTAATACACTGTTTTCAAAAATTCCTGAGATATTTATTGCCACATATGTTTTAACGTTAATTATATTCTATATAACGTATTTTAAAGTATTTGAATTTAGTAATATTTTAATTCTTTTAAATGTTGATATAATATTTTTAATTCGATATTTAATTTAAGTAATATTTTAATCTAATTAAACGTTGGCACAATATTTTTAAAGGGTGTTTTTATTGTCTTCTTTGCTATATGAAAGTAATACTAACCTTACTTTAGTGTTTTATACTCATAGTAAATGTATTAATTTACACTGGCCTGCCATCTTAAAAAACGACATGTTCAACAAAAATTATTCCATTACTTTTAACGATATATCTTGTTAAAGTTTCGAATACTTTACTATGCGTAAAAGCAGCGTTTTTCAAGATGGCTGACGATTGTAAAAACCGTGCCAACAATTGCGCCAATGTAAAGCGCCAAAAATCCGTGCAACCGTCTACCAAAGTAGCACCATGTAGAACCATGTATTCCGGAAGATATTTTTAGAGTTTGGTTAAGAAACCCTATAGTTAACACCAAATTCGATTCTTCTGAAAAAAAATGCTTATGGGGAGAAATTAAAAAAAACGTATTATTGTTCCTGAAAGCTGAAGTTGAAAGGGAAGAACGTATTCGTTTAGCAAAGGGATTTGTTAGTAAAGAACACAAATTTCAGAAGGAAAAAATACAGCGTTCTGTTCCTGGTAATCCACCGACGGCAGCAGATTTGTTTGCGGGAACAACAGAGCATAAAAGAAAAAAATGTTTGTATATTTTGTGACAAATTGCACAAAGGTAAAGATTGCTTTTCTGCACGTAAACTCAAGTTTCAATAAAAACAAGAAATTTTAAAAAACAAAAAGGGCCTGTTTTGTCTGTTTAAAAATTGGACATCGTTCTAAATTTTGCAAGTACAACATCAAATGTGTTTTTTGCAGTAAAAAACATTCAATTTTGATGTGCCCAGAACTCCCTGGAAATAAGATGAAAGGTGACTTACAGGAACTTGAGAATACGTTGTCGTCTGATATTAGTTCGTCTAACTTATGCACTTCTGATGAAATATTGCGTCAAACGTTACAAGTGAAACTGAAGACTAAAGGGAAAGAGCTACAAATACGTGTACTCATTGACACTGGCTCACAACATTCTTACATTCTTAAAGAAACAGCTAAGAAACTAGGTTTGAAGCCTACAGAATATAGAATCTTAATTCACTCCCTATTTGGGGGAATTAGAACTGAGAAAAGGGAGCATTATGTTTATGACGTTAACCTGATATCTTTGAAAGACTTCTCCTGTAACATAAAGGTTCTGGATCAGCAGATCATTTGTGGCAACATTCTTCGGTTGAGAAGAGACTTTTATAAGGAAAAGTTAAGAGAAAATAAAATTTAACCTTTAAAGAAATTACATTTATACAATCGTTGAGTTGCTCGCGATATCTCCTCCCACCTTTTGATTTATGGTGGGCGGAACATAAATCAAAATACAATATACTTAATAATGAGGCTAAACAGTACTTAGTATAATCATAAAGAGAAAAAAAAAACTAATTAAAACGCGAAGGTTTTACAATAGTCCTACCACATCTAGTTTTAAGTATCTTATCAGGCGGTTTAAAGTTAATTTCTTTACTAGCAGGAATCTTAAATTGGTTTTGTTTAAGTAAAAACAAGTTCTCGTCGTCCATCACTTCCAAAGGATACAATCGTTGCACAGGATAGATCAATTCACCTGCAGCTGTTTTCACCTTTGCCACTCTAACATAATTATCTTGACTCTGGAATAATTCAATGACTCGACCGAATGGCCAGTCCAATCCTTTTTTGTTGTCACTTCTCACAACTACCACATCTCCTAAATATATTTGTCTTCGAGTAGCTTTATTATCTCTGGGATGAATTAGGAGACTCAAATATTCGTCCCTAAATCTTTTTCTGAGATATTGTCATAATTTCTGTTGATATCTATATCTCTTAGTGATATTGACTTCATCTATGTAGTCCAAGTCCAGAACTCCCACCGTTCTTATATCCTGAATGAACACTGAGAGCGTTAAAGGCATTAAATCTTCAGGATCTTCAGACAAATATTTTAACTTGCGTTGATTACAGCTTCCGTATCGCAGACCGTTAAATTATTTACCTGAAGATTTAATGCCTTTAACACCCTCAGTGTTCATTCAGGATATAAGAACGGTGGGAGTTCCGGACTTGGACCATATAGATGAAGTCAATATCACTAAGAGATATAGATATCAACAGAAATTATGACAAGATCTCAGAAAAAGATTTAGGAATGAATATTTGAGTCTCCTAATTCAGTCAATTCAGATAATAAAGCTACTCGAAGACAATTATATTTAGGAGATGTGGTAGTTGTGGGAAGTGACAACAAAAAAGGATTGGACTGGTCATTGGGTCGAGTCATTGAATTATTCCAGAGTCAAGATAATTATGTTAGAGTGGCAAAGGTGAAAACAGCTTCAGGTGAATTGATCCGTCCTGTGCAACGATTGTATCCTTTGGAAATGATGGACGACGAGAACTTGTTTTTACCTAAACAAAAACAAATTTAAGATTCCTGCTAGTAAAGGAATTAACTTTAAACCTTCTGATAAGATAATTAAAACTAGATGTGGTAGGACTATTGTAAAACCTTCGCGTTTTCATTAGTTTTTTACTTCCTTGTACGAAGTAAAAAGGAAGTATTGTAATCGCGAAAAGTTTCAGTTAGCATATTTCAACGAAAATATCCATTTTGACAGCAATCGAATGCAATTTAACGATGTCTTTGCGTGATATCTGTACTTAAAGACAGAATAAAATACTCTTTTCCTCCAAAACAATTATAAAACTGCTTTAAAATGAATTCTGAAGAGAACTTTTCGTGGCGTCTGTACGGACGTATGTACGTACGTGCGTACGTTCGTACCTCGCATAACTCAAAAACGAGTAGCCTCAGAACGTTGAAATTTTGTATATAGGACTGCTATAACATGTAGATGTGCACCTCGTATTTTGGTTGCAATCGCGCACCAAACGTATATAAATATATTTCTATATATATCCACTCTGTTACCCGGCTCAGTGATCTCAGTTTCTTTACTCTTATATGTCGGTAAATTGTACATTTTTTGCTTTAAAAATGATTGAATTATGTTGTTTTTATCTTCCGGTTAAGGATTTTATGCCTTTAGTAAATATGTGTTCAATATTTTTAGAATTATCAGCAATTTTAAAGTTGTTTAATTGCCGCTAAGCCTTTTTTTTTTATGGCGGCCATTGATGTTTACATTTGAAACAGGAGACTAGCGGATTTGTTGCCAATCTAGAGAAACTTAGCTTCGCAACAACAAAGATAACGCCTTCATTTATTATTTAAATCATGCATAATTCCAAGAAAGAATTCTGGAATTTTTTCGTGGAAATAAGCGTTTAAGATTTACTTCGTAATTTTTAATATAGATATTTTGAGTTTTTATGTATTTTTGCCTTCTCGCGAAGTGAGAACTGAATTAATTAAATGAGAAATACTCAATCGTCTGTGAAAAACTGTTTCTTTTTGTTTTGTTTCCTTAATTTCTTTTATACATCATTCTAGCTTTATTATAGTATTTGAATAGAACACGTGGCAACGATTAGATAATTCTATTCTTTAAATGATATAAATTTTGTGCATTATGAGTTATAATATTATCAGGTTCAATGTTCCGTCTTACTTTCTTCGGAAACATGCAACGACCTGACTCGGAACAGAGAGCTTACTAAAGCTATGTTCAATAACTGTGGGAAGTAGACAGGATACACAAGTAGGGTATACAAAACCCTTTATTTTTCTCTATTTACAATAATTTCCGTACTTCGGAATACAAAGACCCACTACTCGTGGTCTAAACGTAAGAATATAAAAATATAACTAAACGCTAAGTTTGAAATAATAAACGTGGAAGATTGGCCTTATATTAACAGGAAGCCGTATGTAGTACAGAGAACTGTGAACACTACAATACGTTTAAAATTATCAAGAGGATTAAACCTCTGGCCTGGAAGGCAACCAGCAACTGAGTAAAACTTCTAAGGTAAGCGGCCTGCTTCGACTAACTGCTTCCTCTCTCTCGCTTGGCAAAAAGCCACAACTTAAGTACTTGGCGTTCGCCAGACAAATTTTGCATAAATACGTTAACGCTTATAATTCTGGCCGGAAGTAGAAAATAAGAAGTGATAGTAAAGATTTAAAATAAAATAAACGTTAGTAAAACCTAAGATCCTTACATACTTCCCGCCAGAGTTAATTAGTTTGAAACTGAGGTCTAAAACGACCTTGTTGAAAACTTTTAGCTCTAGAATCTAACGCGAGGCCAATCTTTTACAAACATTTCTGACTAGAAACTAGAAATTTAAAAAAAAGAAATTTGTTTTTACAATAGCAGCTCCCAGGACACGCAATTTTTTCATCTGTACTGCATCTAAACAGGAGCTTTTATTCAAATCTGGTTCCTTCCAGAGATCTGGAAGGAAAACTAGTTTAATGAAATGTTACACAATGAAATGGCGAGTAACATGCATATTTATATTTCTCTTAACATTCTTATTTCATTCATGACTATTTTAATTATCTCTCCCCGTGCTCTCTGACATGTGTTGTGAAAGAACACCAAACACGAATGTGTTTATGTATACGTGTTCAACACTTCCTCCTACAATCAAAACACTAACGTGTTAAAAATTCAACATACCAAGACCTCGTAACACACCCTAACTTCAACTCTAAACCCTGAGGTACTATTCTGAAAGTGGCTAACTCTGAAGTGTAGCGTCAGAGAGCCTAACTACATTCATTAAACCTTTAACACATATTCACCATGATTTAGTCTTTTTACAGTCACACGAATAAAAAAAAATTTAATATTACTTTCACTTTTACCATATCACGGTATTTCTTAACATTTAAAATAACAGTTCACATTGTATATAAGAACATATTAACATGCCATTAATTTTACGCATTTGAAAACATACATTAGTAGTACATTGTTAACTTCTATTCTTTTCAAAGCAAGTGCCAATTCTTCCACATTGAAATACTACATTTCAAAAAGTCTTTCAGACTAAAACTTCTTTCTTGCCACAATGTTTTAAATAAAATTTATACAATAACTTTTACAATATTTAAGTATTTACACATCGCTATTATACATCAACTTTAGTTTTACGCGCGAGTAATTGAGAAACATAATACCAAAATCGGTAACAACTCCTTTCTCGCCCTTTTGGCGACAAAGGTAGACTTTGCATGAGGTAAAACTTCTTGAAATCTGCCACTTGCAGTAAGAATGAAAGATTAACTTAAGTTTGCAAAGTAACATAAAATTTTACTTATCTTTGTGATATTCGGACATTCTTTTCTGAGCCCAGTCCTGGAAGGTAGCGTAGATTCTTGTTTGATTTATCCTCCTTCTTGTACGGGCTCGTCCTTCAGAGCCTTCCTCTAGAAGCTTTCTTTTTTCTCCAGTTCGGTCACCCTTGAATACCTTCTTTTTCGCCTCTGCCTGTGGTCATGGTCGTTTGATGGCAGCTGGTCTTGGCGGAACCGGGAAACCTCTTTCGCGTTCCTGCTTGGACCTCGTTGCTGGCCGTTCAAATTTTCCTTGTAACTTTTCCTCCGCCGCTGGTGGCCCTTCCGCAGTTCGGCGACATTTGCTGCGAAGAGTCCTGTCGGATGAGTAGATCTTCCGTTTGGGAGCCGGGTTATAGTTGCCGTTATTTCTCCTGGCTCTCTATGCATTCGTCGTACTTCTCCCTTCTTCATTCTGGGGGTGGTCGTGCGCTCTCTTTTCTGGTCGGTTAAACGGCTTCTTTTTCTTGTTACCTTCAATTTTCCAACGGGGAAACATTCTTTTCAACTGCTCCTGCCTCCTAATGGCTTGCCCTTGTGATTGCCGTTGTTCCACCTCTGGAGCTTGTGCCTGCAGTGCCTGCCGTGCCGGATCCTGTAAAAGATCTTTAAATATTTGCATTTTATTACGGTCATAGTATGGTTTTATCTGGTCAATGTTTGCGGAGCATGTTTCACCATTCCTGGCTTTTAACACCACTACAGCCTGAGTTATTTTTTCTATGACATATGGTCCTTCAAATCGTGGAAAAAATTTGGCGGTTTTATCTTCTGGTGCTGAAGAAAGTGAATGCTTAATTTTTAATACTTCATCCCCTACTTTATAAGTTACTCCTTGTCGTTTCAAGTCATAATACAGCTTTTGTTTTTTCTGTGCTACTTCAGTACTTCTTTTTGCTTCTTTAATTAGTTTTTCTATATCACCCATTTTAAATTCAGGGGCTCTTTGTTGCACATAAAATAATTTATCTAACGGCGTTATAATCTTTCTGCCTAAAAATAACTTAGCAGGAGTTTTGCCCGTTGTATCATGTTTTGCGGTCCTAAGGGCGAAAGCAAATTCATTGACATAGTTATCCCAGCTTTTATGAAAATTTTTAACATAACTACGGATAATTTTCACTATATTTCTATTGACCCGTTCCGCTATATTTGATTGCGGCCGATACGGGACCGTTTTTAAATGACGTATGCCCAGTTTTTGGCACATGTCTTCAAATACATTACTTACAAATTGAGGACCATTATCCGATATAACTTTTAGGGGCGCCCCGTATTTTAAAATATATTTATTTAAAATAGAATCAGTAACTAATTTCGCGGAGGCTCGTTTTAAGGGAACAATTTCGGTCCACTTACTAAAATGATCAACCATAACAAGGAGATACCGATTTTTATTTAACTGACTTTTTGGGAAAGGGCCCAATAAATGGATGCCAATTATTTCATTTTGATATTCGGATTTAATACTATTTAGAAACCCGGCCGGGCGGAAATTAATATAATTAACTGCTTCACATGTTGGGCAGGACTGGACATACGCCCTTGTTAACTTTTGCAGTTCAGGAAAATAGACTGCCTCGCGTACGCGTTGGATAGTTTTTCGAATACCAGCATGAGAAGCTAAAGGGCTGTCATGGAGCTCCTGCAGGATATTTAATCTAAGACTAGCTGGGATAACAGGTCGAAATTCGTTGTTGGAATTCGTAGCTTTTGTATAAAATAATAGACCATCTATTAGTTCGTAATGGGCCGCCCTATTTTTATCGCCACAATATCTTGGTGGCTAAAATTTTCAGGATCCTTTAAATACTCATAAATGCTTCCAAACTCAGGATCCTTACCCAGTTCGGTTATTACAGTTTCTCGGGAATTTATTGTACATGCTGTGAGCATTGCCACCTTTACATTATTACCTTCTTCATCTATTTTAATTCTGGATAGGGCATCTGCTACGATATTTTGCTTTCCGGGGGTATGCTTGATTACCAGATTATATTCTTGTAGCTTGAGTGCCCATCTTATTAACCTTGGGGATAAGCTTTTCCATGAGTACAATCTAGTTATCGCCGCATGATCGGAGTACACTGTTATTGGCGCCTTTGCAAAATAGACTCGGAACTTTTGCACTGCTAACAGAACTGCAAGTGCCTCTCTCTCGGTCGCGGAATAATTTCTTTGTGTTTGATTTAAAGTTCGACTAAAAAATGCCACAGCCGGCTGATTTTTCGAAAGTACCGCTCCTACCGCATAATCCGAAGCATCCGCTGAAATTTCTAAATTCTCATCCTTTTCAGGAAATTTCAAAACCGGGGCTTGCGTTAATGCTTGCTTTAATGTTTCGAAAGCATTATTGGCTTCGGCCGTCCACGAGAATCTTGCCTTTTTCCTTTTTAATTTTAACAATGGTTCAGCAATAGCTGCAAAATCTTTTATAAAGGACCTATAATATGAACAAAGTCCTAGAAAAGAAGAGAGCTTCTTCGCCGTGTTTGGAGTAGGATACTTTTGTACAGTGATTATTTTTGATTCGTCTGTCTCGATTCCTTTCTGAGATATTTTGTAACCTAAATATTTTAATTCAGGGGCTGCAAATTTGCACTTTTCGACATTAACTTTTAGACCGGCCTCATTTAATAAAGAAAACACCTGTCTTAAATCCTGTACATGTTGGTCGATATTATCACTAGTAATAATGATATCGTCTAAATAGATAAATGTGGACTTTCCAAGAACAGGCCTTAACACAATGTCCATACATCGCTGAAATGTTGCCGGTGCCCCTGAAAGGCCAAACGGCATACGCAGAAATGCATAAGTGCCAGACTTGGTTATAAGAGCAGTCTTAGGCACGTCCTCAGGCCTAACCCCTATTTGAAAATAACCAGTCGTTAAGTCTAAAGTCGTCATATATTTGGTGGATGTTATGTTCCTTAGAATTTCTTCAATAATAGGTAACGGATATACCGGATATTTAGTTATGGAGTTTAATTTACGATAGTCAATTGCGAATCTCCACCTTTTTGGATGTGTCAAAGGATAGTCATTATTTTTCTTACATAAAACCACCGGGCTAGCATAACTACTTGAGATGGGCGTTATGATATTTTTACGTAGCATATCGGTGATATGCCATTCTATAATTTTTTCCTTATTCTTATCATACCGGTATGCTTTGTGGCGAACTTGCATTGAATCTCCGGTGTCAATACTATGGTTAGTAACCTGAGTAAGTCCTGGAATATCACTAAATAACGAAGCAAATTCACTTACCACTTGTCGGATTCTTCGTTGCTCGTCATTAGGCAGGTGGTCAAGGTTTAACATCGGCGGTTCAGCCTTTTCTTCACGAACTGGTTTCATTGTCAGCTTAAGGGACGCTTCATTAAAATCCAGCGTTGCTTGTGCCTCTGAAAGAAAATCTATTCCTAAAATAATATGTGCTTGCAGATTCTTTACTATGAAAAACAGAACCTTTACTTGTTCGTCCTTGATACGGACATACAGCGGTAGTTTACCTATACACTTACATCTTTCTCCTTGCGCCGCTAACACTGTCGTATTATCCGAATTATATATGCGGTATTTCCGAAAATACTTCCTAAAAAAATCTTCTGCCACACAGGAACACTGCGCGCCTGTATCCAGGAGTGAGGTGGCTGGGATATTATTCACCAACACTTCAATCTTCGGAAGAGTCAAATTTTTCACCATTACTGTATTTAACTTGAAGGAAGAGGGGTTTTCTTATCCTTCGGATTTCCGCACCCTCCCGTCAGCAGAAATCCGTTTGAGTTTAAATTATTTTTCATTTCCGTGCTTTCCTTCTTTTTCCACTGGCCTTGAGACTTTTTTCCTGGATTGCTATTGAACTGTCGACGTTCGCCGGATGTTTTTGAATGCTCGGGTTTCCTTGCCCACTGATTCGCTTTGCTTCCGTAGCCGTGTGTTTGAGTTTGCTGTGGTCTTGGCGCACCAAATTGGTTTCGTTGCTCATATTGGCGTCTTCTTTCAATGTCCGCCGTTCTTCTACTTTCAAACTGGATTGCTAGCTCAAATAACTTTTCCAGTGTAGTCGGATTTCTTAATTCAATAAAGTCTTGCACTTGGGGCAGTAACCTCGGCAAAATCACTTGAATTATTTCAGGATCCGGACGGTTTCCATACAAGAGTTTGAAGACGTGAATTTTTCTTAAAATAAAGCTTTAGAGGTTTTCGATTCTTTGTTGATATATACTGAAAAGTTCCGTTTTTAATTTCGCACGATCCCTTACAACAGGGAAGGCTTTTAGTAGGGCAGTCTTCAAATTTTCGTAAGTATAGGTGGGACTTCCTGCTTGACCCAAGAGACTTCTGCCTATACATTTGAACCAGTTAAGCGCTTGGCCCCTCAAAGCGCTGGTAGCTAAGGTAACTTTTTGAAATTCGTGCACGGGGTAGAGCATGAAGTGGTCATCCAATTTTTCCAAAAAACTGGTTACCGGTGAGTTTCCATTAAATGTTGCTTCTGGTTTCATCGAAGCGCGCATGGTCTGGACGATGTAACCAAATCCTTCCAGAGCGGCAGCTGGCATTTCTGGATTCTGAGCCGCTTCTGCAGGCAGCACAGGTTCTTCTTGAAACTCGGCCATGGTTACTCTTCTTCGTTGGGCGCCACTATCAGGTTCAATGTTCCGTCTTACTTTCTTCGGGAACATGCAAGGACCTGACTCGGAACAGAGAGCTTACTAAAGCTATGTTCAATAACTGTGGGAAGTAGACAGGATACACAAGTAGGGTATACAAAACCCTTTATTTTTCTCTATTTACAATAATTTCCGTACTTCGGAATACAAAGACCCACTACTCGTGGTCTAAACGTAAGAATATAAAAATATAACTAAACGCTAAGTTTGAAATATAATAAACGTGGAAGATTGGCCTTATATTAACAGGAAGCCGTATGTAGTACAGAGAACTGTGAACACTACAATACGTTTAAAATTATCAAGAGGATTAAACCTCTGGCCTGGAAGGCAACCAGCAACTGAGTAAAACTTCTAAGGTAAGCGGCCTGCTTCGACTAACTGCTTGCTCTCTCTCGCTTGGCAAAAAGCCACAACTTAAGTACTTGGCGTTCGCCAGACAAATTTTGCATAAATACGTTAACGCTTATAATTCTGGCCGGAAGTAGAAAATAAGAAGTGATAGTAAAGATTTAAAATAAAATAAACGTTAGTAAAACTTAAGATCCTTACAATATGAACGAAATATATAAGTTAACTGTTATATAATTATTGGATTATATAACAGTTAACTTAGTTTCCATTATAAAATTATTATATAAGTTAACTGTTATATAATTATTAATACTGTTAAGTGAATATAGCGCCAGAGTGTCGCTATGGTAAACAAATACTAGAGGGAATTTTAAAGAATGCATTTATTCTATTGTGGTTTATGCGCTGTCGGCGAAGTAGATTTAATTCAATCCAATAAGTTTAAATGAAATGCAAGAAAAAATGCGTATAATTTAATATTCCAATACAAGGAAGTCATGTGGTGTACGCATCAGATTTTTTTCTTTTTATGATTATACTAAGTACTGTTTAGCCTCATTATTAAGTATATTGTATTTTGATTTATGTTGCGCCCACCATAAATCGAAAGGTGGGAGGAGATGTCGCGAGCAATTCAACGATTGTATAAATGTAATTTCTTTAAAGGTTAAATTTTACGGTTTGGCAACATTGTATGCCTTTTATGTTTCAGAATAAGAAAAAGCAAAATGCGCCATGATTTTGCATTAAGGTGGATTGCCTGTTTTATAGTAAATTAATTGGGTGGATTGCCCGTATTACGTAATTATAAATCGCTCGTTACGTTTCTTTTAATGGAGTACCGACTGAATGAACAAAATTCTGATAGAGTCTCGTAACAATTGTTAATATCGGATGCTTATTTTTCTCTTATTTTCAAATTATTTTCGGTTAAAAAGGCTTTCTAAAAGCGGTAAAAAGCTTAAAATATTATTATCCAATTCTTTGATTGTTAGCTCGAGTTTTCTATTGCTGCATTTACTTTATCTCTAATGGTAAACAAATTAACACTTTGTGTTTATAATCCTAAATTTATTAATAAAGCGATTTAAAACATTAAGCGTTTCATGTTCACTGCCCATCTCTTGGCTAAAGTCGTAAATATTCTTAAATTTAATGCTCGATGTTTAATAAAACAGTCCTTTATCTTGGGGTGATCCTCAGTAAAACTCTATCATGGTACCCACACATAACATCTATCCTTAATAAGTTTCGAGTTAGTAAAGTTACACTTCACCGGTTAATTTCTCGAAACAGTGTATTTTCAATAGTACAAGTTGCTTATTTATAAAACCGTATTGCGTCCCATACTATGCTATGCCTGCCCGGTCTGGGCATATTCATGCAAATCTTATACAAAAAATTGCAACAGGCTCAAAATTATGTCCTAAGACAGATTACCAATTCGCCCTGATACGTTCGAAATCAAAAGTTACATGAAGAACTAGGTATAGAACAACTTAAGTGTTTTTACTGCCGGCTCGCCCGGAACTTTTATGCCAATGTTGTTAATATCAACAACCCAGTTATATAAGGATTTACGATTACGACTTTAATGACCCAAATAATAATAAACGGCCTATGTCCATACTTAGTACCCATATTGTATAACTTATTTAATCTAATATGTACCTCTTAATATTGTGTTATAGATTTAAGGTTTAATTATTACTAGTGCACCAAGAAACTCACACTACTTTGGCTATTATTTATACGAATGTTTTTTCTGCATCAGGCTATAGCCAGCTCATTCCTCCTTTCTCGGCCTTCCCAGATAGCAGTCCAGGTCTATTGAAACTTGACGCAAACTTTAGCCTTTTTAGAAATTTATCTTTTAATTTATCTCTTATCTCTATTCTTATAATTTAAAAAAAAATATTAAAAACATGATTTAATTATATATATATAAATTCTAAATATATACTAGTTACTCATGACAGTATTCGAAATAACATATCTGATCCACAAGGGGTAGGGTCCTTGACCCAGGCACCCTGGTGCTACACCGTTTCCCCAGTGCGTTTAATAAAATTAAAATTTTTCACAGCTTGATACGAAACGATTGTTTAGTTATTAGTCCGTACCTTTAAATTCGCATTTATAGTTTTGTACTGACAGAGTAAATTAAGTGTAGAATAGGTAAGATAGAAAAATGAAAGGCTATCTGTAAAAGAAAAAATAAATCCTTTTAAAATTAGCCAGTTAATATCTATATAATATTTTGTAAAGGAAGTTTGCAGAAACTGATCGTAAAGACATCAAAACATTTCAAAATATTGTGGTCTATTCATGCTTGAATCGAATTTGGAATCTCGTTTCGCCATGATTATACTGAAGTTAAAAGAAAAAGAAAGAAAATAAATGATCAAAGTTAAAAATATGAATTTATCTAATACCAATAAATTTCATTTTAATCAATAGCTAAATTTGATTAATACTCTGTTCATTTCTGAATTGATAGAACTGTAGATAAAAACTAATAGAACTGATTTTGAATTGCGTTTCAAAGAAATCCTGTAAATACTTTTCATGAAGCGGCCACTAATTGCCTGTTGGCCATAGAAATAAAATGAATGAGAAAGCAATGATAGTGTTCAAGTATGTGGTAGATCTATAGAATCATATCATTTAAAACCTATAAGGTATGTCTCCAGTCTTTTTAGCATGCCTTCGTGTTGAAATGGTCAGCATACTCGGCACTTATCGAGAGTCCGAGGTTCGAGTCCCTGGTCGGGCGCCACTGTAGAGACATTAGTATTTTTGATGCTGAAAGACGTGAAAAATGAGCAATGCCCTCGCCGGGACTCGAATCTCGAACATCTGGATACGCGCCGAATATGCTGACCATTACAACACGAAGGCATGCTAAGAAGGCGGGAGAAATACCTTATAAAACAAAGCTTGAATATCATTAATCTTAATTTTTCTTTAGGTTGTAGCACTATGCTTTAATCCAGCTTATCTGCAAAGTCCTTCGTTCCCATCTGACGCAAAACAGAGAGCCATGACCATCTTAGAAAACTGTTTAGGAGGTAGAACTGGTACGTTTAAAAATTATCTTCCATTTATTATTTTTTTTAATTGTTTGTTTTTTCTCATCAGGCAAATAAACTTTGATCTTAAGTTACAAATATGGATAAATTATTTTACTTTTTATATGCCTCAATAAGAAAGCATTTGCTGCACAAAATGCAGAATTTTTATATCAAAATAGATCTGTTGATAATTATGGACGTTCACAATGCAAATGTGTTTGTTCTTTGATGTTCAGAGAAGATTACTATCGTATAAAATTACAAGGACAAGCTAAACAAAATGAATAATAGAAAGACGTCGTAAAATTGGAAGAACGATAAGTTGAAATCGAGCAATTTTAGACGCTTTTAAGCAAGATGCAGTTAGATACAAATTGTTTAATTAGTGAACTAAGAAGAACCTATTTCACTAGCACAATGTTTTTCTCATGCATGAAAACACTTATTATGAATTTTTTCTTTTAAAAATTATTCTTTCCTTTTCCTTGCTTTTAGAAAGAATTTATAAATTCCGAGACAGTCATTACAGTACGATGAATATCTTTTGTGTTGTGTAATATTACGAGCATGAAAGCATTACATTAGATGTTGTAGAACTATTAATGTTATATATTAGAACTAAAATGAAACGAAAATAATTCCGCTAGCACCATGTTCTTCTGATGCATGAAAACACTCATTATGAATTCTTCCTTTTAGAAAGTATTTATCAATTCCGAGGCAATCATTGCAGTACGATGACTATCTTTTGTATCACATTGCGAGCATGAAAGCATTACATTAGATGTCGTAGAACTATTAATGTTATATTTTAGAACTAAATGAAACGAAAATAATTGCACTAGCACAATTTTCTTCTCATGCATGAAAACACACATTATGAATTCCTCCTTTTATAAAGGATTAATCAATTCCGAGACAGTCATTACAGTACGATGAATATTTTTTGTGTTGTATCATATTACGAGCACGAAAGCATTAAACCAGATGTTGCAGAACTCTTAATGTTATATTTTAGAGCTGCCAATACCTTTTTCCAGGATCTGAACTTAGTTCCTGAAAATAAATACACTGAACCACACAGTGTATAACACTGAACACAAGGTATTCTATGAATGCTATCGTACTTGTGTAGAATATGTATTATGTACAACAGCACTGTACGCGTGGCCGTTTTAATACCGATCTGTTTATTGTATCAGATCCGTGTAAGAATTCGTTCTAGCATCAGTATTTATAGAAGTATGATGTTAATACTTGCACAGGTATTTGTTCCCGAACGCTACGACATACGCAACCGTACCGTAATCTTTGAAATAAACAAGAAATATAAAAAAAATTAAGTAAATTCCTACTTAGGTCAACAAAGAAAAATTTTAAAAATACAAAAAAGAATTTAAAAAAAAAATTTGTGTGAAAAAACTGTATTAACATCAAGCGTCATCCACTACGAGTTTAAAAAAATGTATTTGAACTTGAGTAGATGAATAAAAAGTTTTTAATTAACGATTGAAAATTAATTAATTATAATTAATTAATTATTAATTAAAAAAACATTTTAAAAGTCAATTTCTATTTTAAAAATTTTAAGTTCCTACTTTTTTAATTTAAATTCCTATTTTAAAAGTCAGTTCCTACTTAGGTCAACAAAGAAAAATTTTAAAAATAAAATAATAATAATAATAATAATAAAAAAAAAAATGTTTCAGATTTTAAATTACGTCCAAAGGAACTTTTTTTAACATTTTGCGTGTTACATTTATTTATTAAATATTACGTTCTTCGCACATAAACCATAAAATTCAGTTCAACAGCAATATCGTAATATAGTTTTAAAATGAGCATATCTTTAGAATTTCCGATACAGAGATTCACGCGCTGGAGATAAAAATGTTTTTTCTGTACAACGTTGCCATGGCTCGCTATGAAATCCTCGAGTTTGTTAATCGAAAATTCGTTAAAGTTTTACAAAATAAGAAATCGATAATAAAACAAATTCCAAATTTCAAATTTGGTCTCCGCATGCCCATATTCGTAGGACATTTACGTCATTCAAAATTCGATGGCTCTATGTACCGTTGTTTCATCACAATGCGAGAAACATACGAACATTTATGCAGATTTTCATTATTTAATTTCTTTAAATATAACACAGGGTGATAATACTTTGTGGCAACAGTTTAAAAAACGGGCTGATTGGTTGGCAAAACAAGCTACACATCTTCAAGTAATTACTCCAATGATACTTCAAGTCATTTTACAAGAACAAAAGTAGGGATGATACAATACTCGAGTGGAATGAACTATACAGGAATTCTACTACTGCCTCTTTGACTAAACTATATTTTCCTTCCATTCCTCACAGACTGAATAATAAACACATTTTCTGCAATTTTGAAGTTACTCAATTTCTAACTGGACATGGTAAATTCAATTCATATCTGAAGAGATTTAGATTATCTAGTACAGACTTGTGTTCATGCAGTTTCGGGGGAGTGCAAAATGTCGAACATTTGTTGTTCTATTGTTCAAAGCTCAAGGAAGGACGAAAGGAACTCATTTCTAAGTTAAACTCTGTGAATATTACATTTCCTCCCCCTCTTCATATTTTTTTCAACATAAAATGGCTTTCTCTTTTTTCTGTAAATTTATCTCTTACGTATCATCTGTGAATTTGTAAGTTTATTTTATTTTGTGTTGTGTTGCTGTATTTGTTTTTTTTTTTTTGTTTTTTGTTTTTTTTTTTACTTACCTCTGTAAGCCTTGTGTAATACTATGTGGTGCACAAGGATTTAAAATTTTCAATTAAAAAAAAACAGTTTAAAAAGTGATTCGTCGTTTGTAGTGAATCGATGCAAAATTGCGAAACGAAAACAATAGTCCTTCAGGGACAAAGCCCCTTTGGACTAAAAATAATTATTAAAAATTTTTAAAAATTTTAATATCTGAAAAAATCTGTGTTAACATCAAGTGTCATCCATTACAAGCTTAAAAAATGTATTTGAACTTGAGTGGATGAATAAGAAGTATTTTATTAAACGAGTGAAAATTTGAACAAGATATAGAGAGAGTCTGAGCTAATAGTAGTAATTTAAAAAACACTATATTAATATAAAATAATTAATAATATATTAAAGTAACTGTATCCTGCAAATATTACGTTAAATTAGAGAAAAACCTATAGTAACAACCTAGTTAAGTGCACACATTTACTCTCCCATAAACTTTCTTATGATTTTAAGTCAATAATAGTTAAAATAGCAATATACACCGCCAGCAGGAAACTGGTATCTTCCACCGAGTTGGCAACGTCCTCGAATAACTAACATCTTTCCCGGGAGCGTAATGGCAGACCGCACATTGAGTTGAACAGTGTTAAACGAATGTCGCATACTGCGCATGCCCAGAAACAATTTGGCGTAATTACTATGTTGGCGCGATTTGAAAAGAGGATAAATACGGTATATGGTAGATGTACCTCCATCTGATTGTAAACAAATCTGGCGTTTAAATCTTCGTAGAGTATAATGTAAATGTAAATTAATTACTGTGTTAAAATACTATTTTTTGCTGTACTGCTCAAACAACTAGAAAGCTGAAATTATTGCGAAGTAATGTGAAGCAGTGTTTGCATTCAAAATGTAAAATATAATACTAATGAAATTCTGCACATTCCTTTGGAACTGTACAAATTTTCGTTCAGAAAAAGACTGAAATTTAGGATATATTAGTTGAAAATTTATTCATTATACTTTTAAGCAATAAAAACAATTCAGGATTTACCATACGTTCCATTCGTACATACATAAAGAAACACTGAGGAATATAACAAGTGCTTGCAAATAACACTGAAGAAATTTTACAATTCCTTAATGCTAGTTATTAAATTCTTTGAAATGAGAAAATAAAAGCGCGAATATACGCTAACAAACTAAGCGAGATACTGCAATTTACAATTACTGAATTATAACATGTAAATAAATTACATTTAAATAACGAATTATTACGAACATATGTTAACAAATATTAAATGCACTGTTATTGACAAATTACAATGAAATATATATTAGAAAAATAAGCAAGTGCAATCGGTATGGACGTTAAAATAACTAATAAGCAAAGTTCCACAACATTATAGTTGTAAACATCATTCGAACACACTCGACAGCCATGGTGATCACGAATAAGCTAGCGTAGGGTTGCTTTTAGTCGCCAATATTTCTTCCCGCGCCAAAGGTACACCATCAAGCATGCGCAGTAAGCGAAATTTGCTTAACATTGTTCAACTCAATGTGCGGTCTGCCATTACGCTTCCCGGGAGGCCCGCTTGTCAATGGTGTCCAGTCAAGACCATCTTGAAGAGATGACCTTGACCTCAAGACGGCCTTGGTCCAGTCCAGTAACTTGTCGCGCATTGTATAGCTTCATTCTTAATGACACTATTCTCCCAAAACTTGAAAGGAGAAGGTCATCCTCTATTAATTCACGATTTTCACAAAGCGTTTACACCATTCAGACACTAAACGTGTTAAAATCTGTTTCCTAAACGCGCGTGACAACAAACGATGACAGATTTGAAACCTTGTAAGGTTTATCCTAAGTTGTTAACAGCTATTTTTTTAGTTAAAGCTACTTTCCGGTCGCTTCTAATTTCAGCTTACAAATTTCGTGCCAGAGTGTGCTTTTAGAATCGCGGTTAAATGCAAATGAAGGAAGAGCAGTACTTAAAGTCGAAGTTCCACTGACTTCGTAAGTGAGCCAGAGATTCTGATTAGCGCGCGTTCGCCCTTTGGCCAAAGAATATGTATTGTTAAGAAGGAAAGCTTCGCAGCAGCAGGAGTGGCTCCCTCCGAACGAAAAGGGCACAACTGCGCATGCGTGAAATATCTGTCGCCAAAAAGCGCCAAAGCTCGAAGCTGATGACCAAGTTCGAACAGGTTCGACGGTCACGTTTATCAAGAGTTTAAAGCTGTGTGATTCCATCCCCCCCTACATATTGACAAATATAAAATCAGACATCAAACTACAATATGGATAATACAACTTCAACTAGTAAAGCACGAAAATTCGAGTTTAAATTATCGGTAAAAGTCAAAGAACGATTCATCTTAACCCGTGTTCCTCAATTTCCTGTACACGTGGCGGAGGTGGAAAATCTCGGCCAGGTACATCACAAAGGGGGAAATTTTCGCCAACAGGTTTCGTCGCCAAATCCCTTGGCGAATTGTCCCTTTTCTTTCTAGCGGCGTAGAAGACAAACTGGTTTACATTACGTCTCTGGAGCCTTTCCTTCTTTACATAGACTTTCTTTGCTTTGGCTACACTCTCTGTAAGCTATTATTATGCTCGGCTGTATTTCAGGCCCTTGATAGCTTCGCTGTTTAGTTAACATTTAAGGGGCCATCTCCTGTAAATTTTGATAGCTTCGACCTTTTTAGTTAAACATTAGTTAAGTTTTATTTCTTAGTACTCTTGAGTTCAAGCCCAAGTGGAGGCTTTTATGTACGTCCTGAGAAAGGGCCATCTGTAAAACTTTATTTTGAGCAATTAAGGGTAATTAAATTTTCTCAAGTTCACGTGTTTGTCTCTTGAACTAAAGCGATTATTCGCTTACCAATTCTCAAAGTTCCACACATTTAGCTGTAAATTATAGGTTGGAAACTTATTAACTTTCTTTTGCTACACGTTATTATTATTTGATCTTATGCTCTTTTGAAATAACACAGCTCGGTGCAGTTTACAAATGTCCTGTTGCGTAAACAAGTTTAATTTTGATGCACGGACTTAGATTAAAGCAGAACAAATGCGAAAGATGAACCATGATATCGTTAGGAATTTTTTATTTAGATAGCTAATTTTAGTAGAGTTATTAAAATTGTTATATTTTCCTGTGCAATACAGCGCGAGACAAATTTTAAGAGAAAGCTGTTCCGGAAAAGTAAGAATACAGGAGCACGTGCATAAACTTTGAGTAAATGGGTATCTCGGTAATTTGGATTGAAATTGAATAAATATAATTGACCACTATGTTAGCTGTAACAGTAATTCCATTCCCTCATTTAAACTAAACTCTGTGGCGCAACAGCCCTAGTGGGTCACGGCCTGCAGTGCCCCGAAATCTTCTTTCCTGACCGTGGGCCCCTCAGTGCATCAGCATATGCTCTGGGCAAGGGGTCATCTTGTTGCAGGACCCCGAGTGTTTAGTTCCCAATCAAACTTGGTACTCATTTTATCGATTCATTCAAAGGACGAAAGACTGAGTCAACCTTGACCAGCCCGGGGATCGAAACCCGGACCTGTGCTGCAGTTGCACGGCACAATAGTCACTTCACCACCGGGCGGTCCATCTTCTTATTGCTTTCCAGTAATTTCGAGAAGCAGAAAGTACTAGAAATATCTTGCAACCGGTTGAAAGCACTTAAAAAGCCGGAGAGACAGAGTCTTAGTTCAGTTGCTTAGTTACTGTTGTTGCGAGTTGTTTAGTTCTGCGTGGACTGAGATATCAGAGTTAGCTTTCTCTTTAGATGCGCTTTGCATTGAGTTGTATTTTAAAGTTTTTAGTAGTTTGAAGTATAACTATTAATTATAATGCGCGATATTGTGAATACTTGCACGAATATCTCTGAGGAAAATTCCAGAGTTCTGATATATTTCTTTTAATAAGAATAATTTTTTTTAAACCTATTACCGAACTTGTGCATTCAATGTATTACGAACCCATACCCACACAACAATATGATTGGCAGAATAATATGCTATAGATGACAATACATTTTATAGAGTTTGGACACAAAATAATTATCGCATACGACTCAGAGACATTGCTAAGAAACTCGACATTTCAGTAATCAGGGTGCGTTGCCCATAAGTAACTGGTCCACCAGAAGATGTGCTCATGTTAAGTGCCTAAGTAGTTCATAAATTATCGCAAGCCAAAAGGATGAAATTGTTTCTCATGCATTTTATGCAGTTTAATGAGGAAGGTGTTCTATTCCAGCACTGTATTATTTCAGGAAATGAAACTAAGGTTTACCACGTGATATCTGAGGCGAAGAAAACATCTATGTTGTCGAAACAACCATCACCATTTTCTTTCAAGAAATTCAAAATATCTTCTTCCGTGAAGAATGTTTTAGGACGGTCTTTTGGGAACTTGACGAAGGTTGCGTTGTCGATTTTATCGCCAACATGATAAAAATGAATGTTTCCACTTTTTATGACGCACTGGCAGTTCATAGGAACTTACCAGGACATCTCTCAACATCGTCGTATTGCTGCACGATAACGTTCAACTAGACGTAACCCATGTCATTAGTGATTTATTTTAAGGGATTCCCGTTAGGAGATATTGCATTTTCTTTCCTAGAGCCCGAACTTACCATCCAGTGATTTTTATTTCTACAGGCCTTTTAAGAAGTACTTACAGGTTAGGGAATTTACAATGGATGCGGACTTTCAGCGAGCCGTCATCAGGTGGCTACAGGTTCTTGACGTTAATTTCTTTTATTTTGGCATCGCATTTGTTAGAAGAAATGCTTACACAACCATGATGGTTATGCTGAACAGTGCACTGAATATCTGCGGTCGGAATGAGATTTGCCTCTAAGGAAGGCTTAATACCTAATTTTTTGTACTGTCATTTATATTTCAGTCTACTTTAAGAAAACCTATTTTTAAAACTACATATTTAGTTAATTTGTACTATTAAACCTTTTACAGATGCTGATTTGGAAAGCGTTTAAAAAATAGAATTATATAAATTTTGTTTATTACGATCTAGGTCCATATACTGATTGTCCTGGAATGCCGATTGTTCGTCAACAAGTGGCTAAATTCATTCAAAACCGAGATGGTGTACCAGCGTCGTTTGAAGACATAATTCTGTCTAATGGAGCTACAGATGCTTTAAGGGTCTGTCCATTTTTTTATCTCACAATACGTGGTGTTGTAGCGTAACCAATTGTTTTTCTTCATGAATGATAGCGCCGAGCACAGTTTGATAATTTCGCTTATAAGCAAGATAAAGATTCACATTACATAAACGACAATTCTTAGCATCTGAATCTGTTTCAGAGCCGACTGTTTAATTAAACAACAGAAGCAGAAAATCGAATTTCGAGAACGGATTTTCCGTGTCGATAGTGAAGGCGCTGTGATGGTTTCGTGTCTACATCTTCTTTTATTAATCTACCTATCACATAAAAATATAACTAACAGTTTAACAGTCGATTTAATCAAAAACGAAATAGAAAACGCACCATCATACAGCCATTTTAATACTATAAAGGGTGAACCTGAACAAAAGGGCAAAACTGGGCGGTGATAGAAGGCAGCTATATGAGCAATATTCGTCATAGAATGGGGACGCAAGAGGGGAGAAGTTAAAGAGTAGTTTTCCACTGTCACATTTAAAGAACTAACACAAGAATGAGAGGCGACACGTCAGAAAACGTTTTATTAACAGAACATACTCATAGATGTCGCTCAAAAGACCTTCCGCCAGCTGTAATGCAGGCTTCACACCTACCGAATAGGGACTGACGCACATTTGGGAAGGCACCAGGCATTTCTCGAATATCCCCGACAACAACGGCGATCCTGGCGACTAAATTCATACTGGATTCAATGGGGCACACGCAGATTAAGCTTTTCATGTGCCCCCACAGGAAAAGTCCAAACACGAGAGATCTGGCGATCTTGGTGACCATCTCGCCTTGGAAATTTCGTGGTTCATATAACCAGCGATCCACGTTAGAAAATGCCGTTGGGTGCGTGGGCAGACCCTTTTTATACCATTTATTTGCAATGCCACCTAGCCGCTCGCCGTTTACGTTCCTACCATACATTCTATGACGAATATTGCTTGTATAGCTAGCTGCCTTCTATCACCCCCTAAATTTGCCTGTCATGTTCAGTTTCACCCTGTATACGAAATGGTCATGCAGGAATAATTCTGTAACGCCCGTATAGTCCCGTCCGTAAATTCATGCTTTCGTGGTGTAACTGGAACATTATTGGCTAGCAAATGGGGGATCCGATATTCGAAACACGCGAAGCCATTGCACATTTCCATTCCAGTTTCTTGTCTTCTAAAAATGCCTTTACAGAGGAGCTCGAACTAAAAGGACAATAGTTTGTGATCCCCAGGAATTGACGACTGGGTCCCCTCCTCCCTAATATCCCTGTGAGGAGAATGCAAGGTGTTTTCTCCCAATTTACCGCGTGAATTCGGGATATAATTGGAAGTACGTCCGGCTAGAAATCAGGAGGTCCTGAGTTCGAATTCTAGAATGGGCACTGAGAAATTTTCTCTCCTTCTGATCCGAAATAAATTGGCTGACGGTCTCTAGAAGACTGCCTATTATTCTACATCACCATTTATGAAGGATTATTTTGTTTGTCGATAATATCTAACTTACAGATATAATTATTTTGTTAGTGGATTTTATAGCTTTTCCTTTCCTTCCAGGCTCTTGTATGGAATACCGATGCTAATAATTACTTAAAAATGCTTTAAATCCTCTAGAAGGAAGTAATAAATTAGGCTATATAAACATTTCTGTAAGAGAACCTGCAGTCCCGGGAGTTGACTGGGATATATCCCGGCGTTCTTGATAGATCAGTATCTAGACAGGCTCGACTTTTAGGGGAAAATTAAGTCTTCACAGTGACTAGAACCATCGTTTATTCGGATGGTTAGTTCAGGCTTGGCAGGGACCAAGTGTACTGTCTTGTCTACCCCTTGGTTGCGCGGATGCTACTGTCTGTCTAAGAGAAGAACAGCCCCGCCAAAGTGTCTGGCGAGTGGCGGTCGCTATAGCAACAGGGCTAGTATATTTCAAATAGGGACAAACCAAGGGTTGCCAATTCATATGTAAATACGCCAAGATGGCAAACTGAAAAGTAAATCTTCAAGACACCCCTACGGAAAAATAGGTCAAGGCTCGTGTCTACGGCAACAGATAGATGCAGACTAACTGGTGAGAGCTTTTCTTACGATAGACAGACTGTACATGATTTAATATCAAAGGTTGTCCTTGGAGGTTTGGCTTCCCTTAGTCAACACTGGGGAACGGTCCATGTGCTTTTCGTTCTTTTTTTTCGTTTCAAGCGTTCTTTGAGTTTTAGGTGGATGCTTGCCATCCACCATTGACTTTGTACACAATTACCATGGTAATAAGTCTGCAGACTTTGTGAAACAAAAATTGTCCCCCCCCTGGTTTGAACGTGAGGTTATGCCTCCTTCGATCGCCTCTAGGGATTGGGGATTAACCGCGTCAAAAGTAAAGGATTCAAACCTAAATTAGAAATGTTTTCATCACCTGGCAAAATTTTGTAACGTGATTTACACACATACATAAAGCTCAGATTCAGCAGGAAAAAAAATTATCACACAGTTCAGTGGAAGCAAGATATTAAATAATTCAATTCACGAAATTCATCACCAGGTTTATATCACGAAAAATAAAAGCGTACGTTACCCTTGATAAATTTGTACAGTTGATGTCTTATGCATTTTGCAATGGAATTCGATTAACAGATTTCGTTATTTAGTCGGCTGTGATTTTATTATTTGTTACATAAAACTGTGGAGGAATTTGTAATATAAATAACTCCATCTCTTGCTTTTATTAAATTATATGATAAATTATTTTTATATTTTAGTTCATTCATTATTTTACGAGTTTTATATAAAAGCTTACTTTATAAAAATTGAATTTTTTCATCCTTTTTATATTGTCAGTGACAAGTTGCGAATCAAATTATTCAATTAAAAATTATTTTTCAACAATAAACGATCACTCTTTTCTTTCTAGCACTTGTTTCAATCAAATCGTCTAGGGGTTTTGTCAAAAACTCAGAAACTATTTAAAAGTTTCACGTAAACGTTTTAGAAATCTTCTCCCCGCTGTGTCCGAATAGGGCAAACAAAAGAATTCTGAGATTTTTACTTCCTTGTACGAAGTAAAAAGGAAGTATTGTAATGGCGAAAAGTTTCAGGCAGCATATTTCAACGAAAATATCCATTTTGACCGCTATCGAATGCAATTTAACGATGTTTTTGCATGATATCTGTACATGAGGACAGAATAAAAGACTCTTTTCCTCCAAAACAATTATAAAACTGCTTTAAAATGAATTCTGAAGAGAACTTTTCGTGGCGTCTGTACGGACGTATGTACGTACGTGCGTACGTTCGTATTTCGCATAACTCAAAAACGAGTAGCCTCAGAACGTTGAAATTTTGTATATAGGACTGCTATAACATGTAGATGTGCACCTCGTATTTTGGTTGCAATCGGCCGCACCAAACGTATATAAATATATTTCTATATATATCCACTCTGTTACCCGGCTCAGTGATCTTAGTTTCTTTACTCGTATATGCTTGTAAATTCTACATTTTTTGCTTTAAAAATGATTGAATTATGTTGTTTTTATCTTCCGGTTAAGGTTTTTATGCCTTTAGTAAAACGCTTTCATTTATTATTGCCAATTAAATCATGCTTAGTCCTTTCTGGAATTTTTTCGAGGAAATAAGTGTTTAAGATTTACTTCGTAATTTTTAATATAGATATTTTAAGTTTTTATGTATTATTTTTGCCTTGTCGCGAAGTGAGAACTGAATGAGCAATACTCAATCGTCTGAAAAAAAAACTGTTTCTTTTTTGTTTTGTTTGCTTACTTTCTTTTATACATCGTTCTAGCTTTATTATAGTATTTGAATAGAACATGTGGCAACGATTAGATAATTCTATTCTTTAAATGATATAAATTTTGTGCATTATGAGTTATAATTTGAACGAAATATAATACTGTCAAGTGAATCTAGCGCCAGAGTGTAGCTATGGTAATCAAATACTAGAGTGAATTTTAAAGAATGCATTTATTCTATTGTGGGGTATGCGCTGTCGGCGAAGTAGATTTAATTCAATCCAATAAGTGTAAATGAAATGAAAGAAAAAATGCGTATAATTTAATATTTCATACAAGGAAGGTCATGTGGTGTACACATCAGATTTTATAGTTTGTTAAAGATACGTGCGAAATTGCTACACTGTATTGTCATCCATATTGTTAAACACTTGTGTGTACTACATTTTTTTATAAAATGATGAGCAGTTTTGGAAATTTTATTATTCTCAGATTCAATAGATTGAATGTTTTGGTACTGTAACGTCTTTATTTTATTTTATCGACCACCACGAAGTTCTGAGAAAAAGAATAACCACTTCAAAAGTTGCGACGGAAAGAGTATTTTTTAACGAATTCTCGAAAAGATGAAGTGACCAGCAGTCACAAAGCAATCTCAAGTTTTTGTTCCTCTTATACAGGGTGCGACAGCGTTCATAGCGTAATTTGACTTGCGTAGTACAATGACGTACTGCATAAATGTGCGCCAGCTGGTGCCGCATTCGTGTACTGATGAGCTGCCATTTCGAGTGTGACAGTGATACGAATCGGTGGAGTGCACAGCATCGTGCCTTTGCTGTTGAAAGTTATTTCAAGAATAACTACTCTGTTATTGCTACCAGCGTCTATTTCGGAACATTTTAACTTGGGACGTCATAGGAAAGTTCCAGATGGACGGACCATTGTGACAGACATTCCCAGGTAGAGTAATTTCCCGTTTTGTTGACATTTCCTGGCCGCGTCGCTCAACTGATCTTTCATGTGCAGACGTTTTCCTTTGGCAAGATGACCGGAAGCAAGAAGTTTTCTGAACACATTGTGCCACCATTCCTGAGTTGAAGGATCGCATCAGAACTGCCTTCGGCAATGTCCCAGGGAATACGTTACGCCGAGTTATGGCAAGCTTCCAGCGCCACCTAGATGAATGTGTTGGGCAGAGGGGGCATCATTTGACAGGCATCATATTCGAAAAGTAATCCACGCAATGGACAATGACTTACGCATTAGTAAATGGCATACTTTTAACTATTAATCGACATAAGAAGGTAATAAATAAATTACAGTTACTGCCTTATGGTGTGTTTTTAATATCCTACTATGAACGCTTCCGCACCCTGTACTTGTTCGAAGGCAAATATTGTTCCGTTCACCTCATCAGTTTATAGGTGCAGTGTCTCAGACCACCCGGTTTGAGTCCCCAGTTGGAACCGAAAAGTTCTCACGGAGTTTTTACCAGGCTGTCTTCATCATATCTAGTTTTTAATCAAAGTGATCTCGCCAATCAAGAGGCGCTTCTAAAAATTACGGACAAATGAGGATCCTGGAAATTTTTTCGACACGCCCAGGACAACTTGAACAAAATCATGGAACGCAGTTCCAGAGAGAAGAGAGCGAGTGAGAGTAAGTCACAGTATATAGAAAGAAACCTTCTTTCGTGGTTTCCAGCTTTTCCAGGAGCAAATTTTGTATCGCTCTGCGTACAATGATATTAGCATCTCTGCCAAGAGATTACAGCGAGGTAGCCGGGTTCGCCGCTGCCTCATGGAGGAGCACCTTGCTCAGAACCAGTTCAGTCCGGCAACCACCGGCTTAGAGAATCGATTAATTCTACACAGCCTCATCTTGAACAAACCCTCATCTTGAACTATTTCCAAACAAGAACTTTCATCTTGTCTCAGTTCTAAACAGTAACCTTATCTACACCACCGAGTTGTTGACATAAGTTTTTTCCTCAGCCTACTGTGAGAACAGTATGTTATAAGTTTGTAAGGATTATGTTAATTTTATTAAGAGTTAAATTTTGAGTTAAACTTCTTTACTGTCAAATTCTTAACATCAACTTACTAATATACTTCCGGCCAGAACGTAGTTTTAGAATCACGTCTAAATACATAATGAGGAGGAGCGATATTTAACCGCGTAGTTCTACTTGCTGAGTGAGAGAGAATCAGAGTTTCTGATTAGCGCGCGTCCGCCTTTTTGGCTACTCTTTCTCAAAGCTGTTATTACGCTCGGCCGTACTCAGGCTCTTGATAGCTTCGCAGTCATCTCGTGTTTAAGGGGCCAACCACATTAAAACTTTGATAGCTTCGGCTGTATCTCTTTAGTTTAGATTAGTTTTAGTTTACTTCTTAGCCTCTTAAGTTCAAGCCCAAATGTCGGTTTTTATTGTACACTCGAAGACGGAGTTCTGTTAAATCTTATTTGAACAACAAAGGGTAATTCACCCTTCCCTTTTGTTGTTTCTTGTTACACGAACTCAAGCGATTATTCGCTTATCAGTTCTTAGGATTCTTCACGTTCAACTGTAAAATTAGCATTTACAAAGTGAGGAACTCTACAAGTTTATTTATTTATTTATTTGCATATAGCCTAGAAAGAATTCAAATAAATTTATTTACGCTATCTCTTGTCTTCGAATTCGTCACAGTACCTTTCTGAGCGGCTAAGATTTATTCCTTAGAGACGATTCATAATTCATCGTTCTTTAAATTACGATTTACATATACGTTTTAAACAACAAGCAGAATCAAACAATAAAATATTGCTCTCACCTTGACTGATTGATTATTGATAATTTACTGACTAGCCAGGCGTAATATCATAACAACTTTGAAACTATTTTCCAAGTGAAGGGAAAAACTGACAATTCCACTTCTGTTAAAAAATATATATATTATGTAGAAAATCGGCCAATCAATATTTTTTTATTAATCTTGTTTCAAAAGAGGGCGAAATGTCTGTTTTGTAATCTGTGAAAATTTCAGAAGATTGTAACTGATGCACTTTTTTTATGCTCAGATTTTAAAACAATAAACGTTCAATATTCGAAAAAACTGAGAGATGTTCGTAAATTCGCTACAAATTCAGAACTTAAGTTAAACATTTCATATATATTTCATTTAAAAGATTTTTATGTGCTTTCTCCACTGGTGCAAACAATAAAGTTTTGCGGATTTGCGGACAGTTTATTCATCACACGCAGTTATGTGCGAAAAATTGTTTAACACTAAATTTTAAAAGCATCACAATAGAAATTGGAGAAGATTGCATCTTGGCATTATTTTGTCAAAAAACATGAGCAAATTAAATAAAAGATTCTAATAATAAAAAGTGATTCTTTTAGGATCAAAGAATTTTTTATAATGAGTAGTAATAAATGCACATCAAGACTCCAAAAAGAAGGAAAAAGGTAGAAAAATTGACTTGCACAATCTTTCTTAATTCTTTCACGGTTGGCGACATTTACAGGAAAGTTTCAGAATGTAAAAATTATCAGCACTTCTGCACATGCAGCAGAAACCTATCTAACAGAGGTATTAAGAGCCAGACTTTAAATTTTCCCTAGGTATTAGATTCTGAAGAAGTCTCTAGTCTATTCATCTACTTATTTCTTATCGGGAAAATCTGAAAGTACGTTTTTCTCTCTCTTTTTACCTCCCTCCAGCCTCTATACATTTGTAAGAGAGTAGTTGTTTTCGGTCCAAAAATTCAATAGAGAGTTTACTGTGAATAAGCAAGGAGTAGAATTCCCACAATATGCTTCTACTATTTTAACAATGACGTCTGTCTGTGTATATGTGTGTGACGATTGTTTCGTCCACGTTAACTCAACTTCAAACTTCCAAAAGTTTCTATTTTCCATCATTAAACTTTTTGCTTTCAGATAAAGAGCTGAATACATTTTGGATAAAAGTGGACAAGTGGACGACGTACTTTCCATGAAGCCGATAAGAATTTTTAATGGGCAGCCGGAAGTAGTATTGAACTTGAAGCTCGTAAGAGTTGTTTTAAAAGAAAATATATATTAGATAAAATTAAAAATAATTTTGAAAGAGACTATTTTTAGAATTTCTGATTTCTGATACACAGTCTTCGCGCTAGAGATAATTTTTTTTTTTTTTTTCCCGTACAGTCTTGACATTGCTGGCTTCAAAAATTCTTTAATGTTTTACAAAATATGAAATAGATAATAAAACAAATTCCAAATTCGGACTTCCAGATGACCATATGAGGGTGGAGACGTACGTTATTCAAAATTCGATGGCTCTAGGTACCGTTGTTTTATTACAATGCGAGAAACATGGATGCAGATTCTTCATTATTTAATACCTTTAATATAATGCAGGCTTCAATATTTAGTGGCAACAATTTGAAAAGTGAACCGACATTTACAGTGAACCGACGCAAAATGCCAAAACGAAATTAATAGCCCTTCTGGGCAAACTGCCCCTTTGGGCTAGAAATGATCCAAGTTTTAATATTTAAAACTTTGTTAATAATAGGAACAAGATTTTAGCTGAAATCTATAAATCGGAAATGATACTTTTATTTGGACCTCTGGACAGATTTCGTGTAAAAAATATTAATTAAATATGAGAAACCGGAAGTTCTGCATTACTTGGAATTCTGAACAGATTGCCGTTGAAAAATACAAAATCACTATAATAAAAAATTAGTTTAAAAGAATAGAACACATATTAGGGTTATTTCTGTTATATCTAAATGAGATATTTATTCATATTAAGTTATAGAAAAGAATGATTTTTATAATCCCTTTTCGCCAAAAAAAAATGCACTCGTTATTTTACATTACATCCATAGGGGCGTTCCTTCATTTACACATACATGCACGTTTCGAGAGCATTTGGGCCAATGTTCCTTTGAGCTAAAAATATTTAAAAACAGCATATCTTTAGAATTTCCCATACACGTTCACGAGCTAGAAATAATTTTTTTTTCCGTACAGTTTTTCCCTGCTCGCTTTGAAATCAATGAGTTTGTTAGTCAAAAATTCGGTAAAGCTTTACAAAATATGAAATTGACAATTAAATAAATTCGAAACCCCAAATTCGGGCTTCCAAATGCCCGTATTCGGATGGATAACCTCGTAATTGAACTGATGAAGGTACCGGTGCTTTTCACAGTACAAGAAACATACATACATTCATGCAGATTCGCCAATATTTAATTTCTTTAAATATAATACAAGGCGATAATATTTGGTGGCAACAATTTGAAAAGTGAAACTGACATCTCTAGTAAACAGACGTCCGTTTCGAGACTTAGTCCAAAAGGGCACCCATTTTGACTAATAACATAAAATAAAACTGTTATATGTTCCAAAGTTTAGACGTAATATAAATATTTAATTTTCTTTAACTAAAACTATTTAAATTGTATGTTGTTCAGCTGTTATTTTTAATAAAAAGCAAAGGGCAAACATTTGATTATGTTGATTTAAATTAAAAAAAAAATTACCCATGACCTGTTATACCTAATACAATATAATGCAATGTTTCGTATTACAAACCTTTCTATTTATTGAAACAGCAAATTACATTTTGTTTACAACGATCGACCGGAAATGATACTTAACTAAAGCTGGTTCTTATTTTAAAACAAGGAATTGGCGGTAGATTACGTATTAGCCACATCAGATTATCGTTATTTTAAGTTACAAATATTTATTTGTTTAATCTTTAAATGAATTTATAGAAAGGATTAAAATTTGTTTTCTGTCTTATCGTGACGGTTTCTTACATCATATAATATATATTCTGATGCAGATGTGACACGTTAAAGTATCTATTTCGAGTGCCGAATTCAAATTAGATTTATAATTAGCCCAAAGGGCGTTAGCCCAGAAGGACTATGAATTTCGTTTTGGCATTTTTCGTCAAAAACATTAAAAGTATAAATCATTTTTCAAATTTTTGCCACCAAATATTATCGCCCTGTAATACATTTAAAGACATTAAATAATGAAGAATTTGGATCAATGTTTGTATGTTTCTCGCATTGTGATAAAACAACGGTGATTAGAGCTATCCAATTTTGAATAACATACGTCTCCAACCGAATATGGGCATCTGGAAACCCGAATTTGAAATTTGTTTTATTATCTATTTCATGTTTTGTAAAGCATTTATGAGTTTTTGATTAAGAAACTCAACGATTTCAAAGCGAGCAATGGTGTAATGAAAATACCAAACATTATCAGAACTACGCCGAGACTACCCGTCAACGATTGTTCTACACAGGTTCTTAATATACGTATATAAACCTTAATAATAATTAGACACAGTGAGTCTACTATTAGAACATCTGTTTACAATTTCAATATTTATAGAAAAAGAAATAAATCTTATCTACTTGACTTCTGCACATGCTTCTTGACGAATAAACACTTTTATTAATACTCGACATCAGCATTTTCACAGTTTCTTTGAAATAAAGCAGGAACTAGGATACTTCCAATAAACAGAACAAAAATATATATAATTCAATTCAATTCATATCAACATTAAATTCATAGAACACCTCTATCACTAAGCAAACACGGATCAGAACGTGCATGGCAACGCCGAAAACTGATGCCATGCACAAAAAAAGGATACATAAATGTCACGTATTTTAATATATTAAAACATTAATATATTAAAAGTCTCGTGTTCATTCAATGAAGTTATTCATAAAACAGTCTCGTGGATATCTTCCGAAGTTTATTGACGGCATTACGTAACAAATGGCAACACTGTACGAAAAAAAAAAAAAAACATTTTTATTTCCAGTGCGCGAGAATGTGTATCGAAAATTCTAAAGATAGGCTCTTTTTAAATTATTTTGCGATATTACCGTTGAATTGAATTTCATGGTTTAAGTGCGAAGAATATGATACTTAATAAATAAAGGTAACACACAAAATATCAAAAAACGCCCCTTTTTTAGTAATATAAAATCTGAGAGCCTTCAAATTTTTTATATATATATATAATTCCCTTTTTCCCTTATCATAATACGAATATTGTTTTGCTTTATAATATTCATTAATGAAATGGATAATTGTTCTTATATAGCTTGTGCTTTCTCTGTTTAACAACAACGCAGCCACAAAACCGCCCGGTGTAATGCTACCAATACCGCTGTTTCCCGTGTTTTCTGCAACTGTAACGGAGTATGGCATGTACCCGGTAAGTTATAATTTTCGTACAAACTGTGGGGTATTTTCTTCCTCCCTTCCTTCACGCCTGTTGTTGTTATTGTTAATGCTCACTTGCCTGACCTATAATCACCCCAAGCCCATGAAATTACTCTTGTCAGTAAGCGCAGGTTTACAACAGCCAGTCGTTTGCAACAGCCTCGAGCACCATTTAGGCCCAAGGCCCAAGGCGTTTTGCTTCCGGAGTACCTTTGCAAATAAATGCAATAACCTCCACAACTTCGCTAAGAAAATAAATTGAATAATTAAGAGTGAGCATAGCTAAAGTGAAAGAACGAAACCGTTAAGGGTTTAAATACCAGAAGTGAATGAGAGGTCCACTCAAGGGACGAAAGATTCCTTCATCTTTCAATTTCGCTTAGGAAAGGGTCAAAGACCTCAAGTGATAAGAAAGATAGAAGAAGAATTGAGGCACCATTTAGGTGAGAATAAGATTTAGCTCATTTCCACCCCCAATTTTGATGGAGAGCACCCTGGCGGGGAACGGGTCCGAGGTCTCCCATTCCTCTTCCCCTACCATCATCTTCTCGAGAGGAATTCGCTACATATTTAGATTGCCCGCGATCACTATACAGGGTGATTCTAAATTGTTTTTAAAAATTAAGAGGGGTGACGGTACTCATCCAGATGAGCAATAATTACCATAAAACATAGGATCGCGTTCCACTCAGAAAGAGGAAGAAAAGAGGAATGTTAGAATTCTAACCTGAACTTACTACAGTGCTGGGAGAGCGAATGAGCGAGACCAAAATTTTCACAATCAGTTTAGTGACAAACTCCCAGAGAGTGCACCAAACAGATAAAACCGAAAAACTTGGCGTTCGAGAGTTAATTCGTTCAGACTTTGATGGCAAACACTCAGATGCACATCTTTGGATGGCAAGGTCTCAACCTCGCAAACGATTGCAACAAGTTAACTATCTAATCAAGGGCTGAATATTATCAACTAACTCCAACTTCCGCTGTATACCGAGATTAACATAAAAAGTTCATGTTGTGTTCCTGCTGTCAGAACTTCGTGTCCCATAGAAGGGACCGCTGTCAGAACTTCGCGTCTTCAAGTAGAATGAGCGCAGCACAATAAGTTCAGGGGGACAGGATAGAAGATGGCAAGGGGAAAAAACTGCTACCTTGGGGATGTTTGGATATCAAGGTAGTAGTCTCCCTAATAATTTAGATAATTAAGTTGTTGCAATCGTTTGATATGTTGACACCTTGCCAACCAAAGATGTGCATTTGAGTGTTCGCCATCAAAATCTGAGCTTGAATTAACATTGGAACGTCAAGTTTTCGGTTTTATGCGTTTTGTGCACTCACTGTGAGTTTGTCACTAAACTGATTGTGCAAATTTTGGTCTCATTTATTCGCTCTCCCAGCACCGTTGTAAGTTCAGGTTGGAATTCTAATATTCTTCTTATCTGCCTCTCACAGTGGAAAGCGACCCTACGTTCTATGGTAATTATTGCTCATCCGGACGAGTACTGTCAACGTTCTTAATTTGTAAAAACAATTACCTGTATATTTCCCTACCATCATCTTCTCCCTATAACTTTATTACTTCAAATACCATCCCTATAACCTGTATATTTATAAACATCCATGCCTTCTCTGGAATTTGAACCCGGGCCCATCGGCACGGAGTCAGTGACGCTAATCACTATACTGGTTGGGCGGCTTCTGCATGCCTTCGTGGTGTAAATGGAATCCCCCCCTCGACGCGTATTCTGGAGGCCCGCGTTCGAATCCCCTAGTGAAGGCATGCACATTTTTTCACTTTCCTGCATTCAATATAACCAAATTATTCAATATAAATTCAATATAATATATGACTACAAAATTTCTAATAATTTTCACACATCACAGGATGTGGATGAAGGCAAAAATTCGTCTTTGTTGGATAATGGGCTATTATTAGAATAGTAATAGAATGCAAGATAACACATTACAACACTAAATTTATCAAATCGTTGTAAAATTTGAAGTAATAAAGTTATTTTCTAAGAGTTTTTTCTATTATTTTTCTTAATTAAAAAGCACTGTTGCGTTATTTTCAACTTGGTATTAGTTTGAAAGTTCATTTTCAGTGCCTGTTACTGCAAAGAGCTTCTAAGTACGATCTGAAAAGTACCGAACGATCTGAAATTCGATATCGGAAAATGTAAGTTGTATTTTTCGAAACATAACCACGATTTGAAAGTAATTTTTTCTTAATAATTTTTATGCTTTTATCGATTGCGCAGATCATGCTGCATCATGTTTGAACACTAAAAAACATGACGTATGATACACGAACATTATTCATACACTATTTCGCAGACTAATGCACCAGTAATATTTTTTATGTTACATGGTAGCTTGCTGTGATGGTGAACTTACCGCATCTTAGATGCGTTATGGTTTAGAAGGCTCCAGCTTTGAGCAGTTCTGGCCTCTTTGGAATAAACCTGTAAGGTATATTTAAATTTTATGACAGTTATTATAATTTAATGCATCTTTCTTATCTTATCTAGTTTCAAGTTATAACTCCCTACTAGAATGAGTTTTTTAGAATAACGTTAAATGCAAGTGAGAAGGAGAATAGTATTTAAATCAAATTCCAAGTGATGGGGGCAATTACAAGTACAAGTGATGGGGAACGTGGACACTTTGCCTCTACCATACAGGTTAATCAGTACAGCACCGCGTCCACCATTAACTAGAACAGCCCCAGATGTCAAGAAGAGGGCACACTGGCACCTCGCCGATTTAGTATGCATTGAATATATTTATAAATACAGGGTCTTATACGTCATTCAAGATACATATTACAAGATTTCCTACGGTGACCTTGTTGACAATTATAATTACCCGCACAAATTATAGTTACACATATTGTTACATTGAATAATACTTTGACAATATATGACTTGCTTAAAATATACCTTGAAGTACGTTTAAAATATGCATAGAAATATGAACACTGATACGCGTGATATAACACTGATTATATACATTACATATATATGCTGTAGCTACTTAATATAATACAGGGTAAATACATAACATTATGCGGTTCAGGATACATTAGCACATAGTAGAGAATACAGGACTCGTCACAAAATATTATGATCATAGTGATTTGTCTTGGATATATAAAATCACCTATAACTTGTATTACACTAACATTACACATGCATAAATAAGTAAAAGAATACTGATACAGGGATAAATAAATATGCATACATTAAATGCAAGTTGGAGACGCATTATGCATTAAGTATATAGTACATCAGACGTTACGCTAATTGGGGGTAATTAAATTAATTCATAAACATGATTGAGTAAGCACGCATACTTAGAAACATATAATGAAGGTTATAATGTTTTGACTTGGATAAATAAGGTCACCTATATTAGATATACATACAGGGGTATACATTTGCATGAATAAGTGCGTACGCATACGTTCGATACACATTGAATATGCATTGCGCATTGAGTGTATTGTATACAGCCTAGGTTAGTAAGTTATTACACACGTTGTGCATTGATACACATTACACATATAATTATTATAAAGAGTTGACTTGGATATGCATAGTTATCTATTAGATACACATTACACATACTGGGGTAGATAAATAAATACATATATATAGATATAAGGTACACATACATTGGGTAGCATTGAATAATAATTGAAGATTTCACTTGAATAAATGAGGTCACCTACATTGGAAACGCATTACACATGCAGGGGTAGATAGATTAAAAACATATACATGGATGAGTAATTACACATATGTTATTAAATACACTTACGCTTATCAGGTTCAGTGTTTCTCCTTACTTGCTTGGGGAACATTCAATGACCTGACTCGGAACAGGGAGCTTACTAAAGCTATGGTCAATAAATGTGGGAAGTAGACAAGATACACAGGAAGGGTATACGAAACCCTTTATTTTTCTCTCTTTACAATGATTTCTGGACCTCGGAATACAGAGACCATCCACTTGTGGTCTGAACGTAAGAATATAAAAATATTAACTAAATTCTAACTAAACTAATTTTGGATTAATAAACAAGGGTCTACTTGAAGATTGGCCGTATATTAACAGAAAGGCCGTATGTAGTACAGAGAAATGTTAACACTACGATACGTTTAAAATTATCAAGAGGATTAAACCTCTGGCCTTGAAGGCAACCAGCAACCGAGTAAAACTGCTACGGCAAGCGGCCTGCTTCTACTAACTCCTTCCTCTCTCTCTTGCTTGGCAAAAAGCCACAACTTAAGTACTTGGCGTTCGCAAGACAAATTTGCATAAATGAGTTAAAGCTTTTAATTCTGGCCGGAAGTAGAAAATAAGAAGTGATAGTAAAGATTTAAAATAAAATAAACGTTAGTAAAACTTAAGATCCTTACATACTTCCCGCCAGAGTTAATTAGTTTGAAACTGAGGTCTAAAACGACCTAGTTGAAAACTGTTAGCTCTAGAATCTAACGCGAGGCCAATCTTTTACAAACAGTTCTCACTAGAAACTAGAAATTTAAAAAAAAATCGTTTTTTACATTATAAACTCCATGGACAATTACTTTTCATCTGTACTGCATCTAAACAGGAGTTTCTAGTTGAAATCTAGTTCCTTCCAGAGATCTGGAAGGAAAACTAGTTTAATGAAATGTTACACAATGAAATGGCAAGTAACATGAATATTTATATTTCTCTTAACATTCTTATTTCATTCATGACTTTATTTAATTCTCTCCCCGTGCTCTCTGACATGTGTTGTAAAAGAAAACACCAAACACGAATGTGTTTATGTACAAGTGTTCAACACTACCGCCTGCAATCAAAACACTAACGTGTTAAAATTCAACATAACAAGACCTCATAACCCACCTTACATTAATCTCTAAACCCTGAGGTACTATTCTGAAAGTGGCTAACTCTGAAGTGTAGCGTCAGAGAGCCTAACTACATTCATTCAACCTTTAACACATATTCACAATAATTTTCTCTTTTTACAGTCACACGAATAATTTTTTTTTTTCATTACTTTCACTTTTAACATATCACAGTATTTCTTAACGCTTAAAATAACAGTTCACATTGTATATAAGAACATATTAACATGCTGTTAATTTTACGCATTTTAAAACATACATTAGTAGTACATTGTTAACTTCTATTCTTTTCCAAGCAAGTGCCAATTCTTCTACATTGAAATACTACATTTCAAAAGTCTTTCAGACTAAAACTTCTTTCTTGCCACAATCTTTTAAATAAAATTTTATACAATAACTTTTACAATTTTCTTAAGGTACCTTTCTCAAAGATTATCAATGCTTTTACAATATTCAAGTATTTACACATTCCTACTATACATTAATTTTAGTTTCACTCGCGAGTAATTGAAAAACATAATACCAAAATAGGTAACAACTCATTTCTCGCCTTTTTGGCGATAAAGGTAGACCTCACATGAGGTAAAACGTCTTGAATTCTGCCACTTGCAGTAAGAATGAAAGATTAACTTAAGGTTGCAAAGTAACATAAAATTTTACTTATCTTTGTGATATTCGGACATTCTTTTTTCTGTCCAGTCCTGGAAGGTAGCAAAGATTGGCGTTTGGTTTATCCTCCTTCTTGTGCAGGCTCGCCCTTCAGTTCCTTCCTCTATGAGCTTTCTTTTCCCTCCAGTTCGGTCACCCTTGAAGACCTTATTTTTCGCCTCTGCCTGTGGTCTTGGCCGTTTGATGGCAGCTGGTCTTGGCGGAACCGGGACACTTCTCTCTCGTTCCTGCTTGGATCTCGTTGCTGGCCGTTCAAATTTTCGTTGTATCTTTGCCTCCGCCACTGGTGTTCCTTCCGCAATTCGTCGACATTTGCTGCGTTGACTCCTGTCCGATGGGTAGATCTTCCGTTTGGGAGCCGGGTTATAGTTGCCGTTATTTCTCCTGGCTCTCTTTGCATTCGTCGTACTTCTCCCTTCTTCATTCTGGGGGTGGTCGTGCGCTCTCTTTTCTGGTCGGTTAAACGGCTTCTTTTTCTTGTTACCTTCAATTTTCCAACGGGGAAACATTCTTTTCAATTGCTCCTGCCTCCTAATGGCTTGCCCTTGTGATTGCCGTTGTTCCACCTCTGGAGCTTGTGCCTGCAGTGCCTGCCGTGCCGGATCCTGTAAAAGATCTTTAAATATTTGCATTTTATTACGGTCATAGTATGGTTTTATCTGGTCAATGTTTGCGGAGCATGTTTCACCATTCCTGGCTTTTAACACCACTACAGCCTGAGTTATTTTTTCTATGACATATGGTCCTTCAAATCGTGGAAAAAATTTGGCGGTTTTATCTTCTGGTGCTGAAGAAAGTGAATGCTTAATTTTTAATACTTCATCCCCTACTTTATAAGTTACTCCTTGTCGTTTCAAGTCATAATACAGCTTTTGTTTTTTCTGTGCTACTTCAGTACTTCTTTTTGCTTCTTTAATTAGTTTTTCTATATCACCCATTTTAAATTCTGGGGCTCTTTGTTGCACATAAAATAATTTATCTAACGGCGTTATAATCTTTCTGCCTAAAAATAACTTAGCAGGAGTTTTGCCCGTTGTATCATGTTTTGCGGTCCTAAGGGCGAAAGCAAATTCATTGACATAGTTATCCCAGCTTTTATGAAAATTTTTAACATAACTACGGATAATTTTCACTATATTTCTATTGACCCGTTCCGCTATATTTGATTGCGGCCGATACGGGACCATTCTTAAATGACGTATGCCCAGTTTTTGGCACATGTCTTCAAATATATTACTTACAAATTGAGGACCATTATCCGATATAACTTTTAGGGGCGCCCGTATTTTAAAATATATTTATGTAAAATAGAATCAGTAACTAATTTCGCGGAGGCTCGTTTTAAGGGAACAATTTTGGTCCACTTACTAAAATGATCAACCATAACAAGGAGATACCGACTTTTATTTAACTGACTTTTTGGGAAAGGGCCCAATAAATCGATGCCAATTATTTCATTTGGAAATTCGGATTTAACACTATTTAGAAACCCGGCCGGGCGAAAATTAATATAATTAACTGCTTGACATGTTGGGCAGGACTGGACATACGCCCTTGTTAACTTTTGCAGTTCAGGAAAATAGACTGCCTCGCGTACGCGTTGGATAGTTTTTCGAAAACCAGCATGAGAAGCTAAAGGGCTGTCATGGAGCTCCTGCAGGATATTTAATCTAAGACTAGCTGGGATAACAGGTCGAAATTCGTTGTTGGAATTTGTAGTTTTTGTATAAAATAATAGACCATCTATTAGTTCGTAATGGGCCGCCCTATTTCTTATCGCCACAATATCTTGGTGGCTAAAATTTTCAGGAACCTTTAAATACTCATAAATGTTTCTAAACTCAGGATCCTTACCCAGTTCGGTTATTACAGTTTCTCGGGAATTTATAGTACATGCTGTGAGCATTGCCACCTTTACAGTATTACCTTGTTCATCTATTTTTTTTATGGATAGGGCACCTGCTACGATATTTTCCTTTCCGGGGGTGTGCTTGATTACCAAATTATACTCTTGTAACTTGAGTGCCCATCTTATTAACCTTGGGGATACGTTTTTCCCTGAGTACAATCTAGTTACCGCCGCATGATCAGAATACACTGTTATTGGCGCCCTTCCAAAATAGACTCGGAACTTTTGCACTGCTAACAGAACTGCAAGTGCCTCTCTCTCGGTCGCGGAATAATTTCTTTGTGTTTGATTTAAAGTTCGACTAAAAAATGCCACGGCCTGCTGATTTTGCGAAAGTACCGCTCCTACCGCATAATCCGAAGCATCCGCTGAAATTTCTAAATTCTCATCCTTTTCAGGAAATTTCAAAATCGGGGCTTGCGTTAATGCTTGCTTTAATGTTTCGAAAGCACTATTGGCTTCGGCCGTCCACGAGAATCTTGCCTTTTTCCTTTTTAATTTTAACAATGGTTCAGCAATAGCTGCAAAATCTTTTATAAAGGACCTATAATATGAACAAAGTCCTGGAAAAGAAGAGAGCTTCTTCGCCGTATTTGGCGGCGGATACTTTTGCACAGCGATTATTTTTGATTCGTCTGTCTCGATTCCTTTCTGAGATATTTTGTAACCTAAGTATTTTATGTCAGGGGCTGCAAATTTGCACTTTTCGACATTAACTTTTAGACCGGCCTCATTTAATAATGAAAACACCTCTCTTAAATCCTGTACATGTTCGTCCAGATTATCACTAGTAATAATGATATCGTCTAAATAGATAAATGTGGACTTTCCAAGAACAGGCCTTAGCACAATGTCCATACATCGCTGAAATGTTGCCGGTGCCCCTGAAAGGCCAAACGGCATACACAGGAATGCATAAGTGCCAGACTTGGTTATAAGAGCAGTCTTAGGCACGTCTTCAGGTCTAATCCCTATTTGAAAATAACCAGTCGTTAAGTCTAAAGTCGTCATGTATTTGGTAGACGTTATGTTCCTTAGAATGTCTTCAATAATAGGTAACGGATATACCGGATATTTAGTCATGGAGTTTAATTTCCGATAGTCAATCGCAAAACGCCACCTTTTTGGATGTGTTACTGGATAGTCATTGTTTTTCTTACATAAAACCACCGGGGTAACATAAATACTTGAGATGGGCGTTATGATCTTTTTACGTAACATATCTCTAATGTGCCACTCTATAATTTTTTCTTTATTCTTATCATACCGGTATGGTTTGTGGCGAACTGGCAGTGAATCTCCGGTGTCGATACTATGGTTAGTAACTTGAATAAATCCTGGAATATCACTAAATAACGAAGCAAATTCACTTACCACTTGTCGGATTTTTTGTTGCTCTTCCTTAGGCAGGTGGTCAAGGTTTAACATTGGTGGTTCTGTTTTCTCTTCTCGAACTGGTTTCATCGTCAGCTTAAGGGACGCTTCGTTAAAATCCAGTGTTGCTTCTGCCGCTGAAAGAAAATCTAAGATGATATGTGCTTGCAGATTCTTTACTATAAAAAACATAATCTTTACTTGTTAGTCCTTGATACGAACGTATAGCGGTAATTTACCTATACACTTGCATCTTTCTCCCTGCGCAGCTAACACTGTCATATTATCCGAATTATATATGCGGTATTTCCGAAAATACTTCCTAAAAAAATCTTCTGCCACACAGGAACACTGCGCGCCTGTATCCAGGAGTGCGGTGGCTGGGATGTTATTCACCAACACTTCAATCTTTAGAAGAGTCACGTTTTTCACCATTACTGTATTTAACTTGAAGAAGAGGGGTTTTTTTGGCCTTCGGATTTCCGCACCCTCCCATCAGGAGAAATCCGTTTTAGTTTAAATCTTGTTTTTTCCTTTCCATGCTTTCCTTCTTTTTCCACTGGCCTTCAGACGTTTTTCCTGGATTGCTATTGAACTGTCGACGTTCGCCGGCTGTTTTTGGATACTCGGGTTTCCTTGCCCACTGATTCGCTTTGCTTCCGTAGCCGTGTGCTTGACTTTGCTGTGGTCTTGGCGCACCAAATTGGTTTCGTTGCTCATATTGGCGTCTTCTTTCAATGTCCGCCATTCTTCTACTTTCAAACTGGATTGCTAGCTCAAATAACTTTTCCAGTGTAGTCGGATTCCTTAATTCAATAATGTCTTGTACTTGGGGAAGTAACCTCGGCAAAATGACTTGAATTATCTCAGGATCCGGACGGTTTTCATACAAGAGTTTGAAGACGTGAATTTTTCTTAAAATAAAGGTGGAAAAATTTTCGATTCGTTGCTGATATATGCTGAGAAGTTCCGTTTCTAATTTTGCACTATCCCTTACGACAGGGAAGGCTTTTACTAGGGCAGTCTTGAAATTTTCGTAAGTATAGGTGGGACTTCCCGCTTGACCCAAGAGACTTCTGCCTATACATTTGAACCAATTAAGCGCTTGGCCCCTCAAAGCGCTGGTAGCTAAGGTGACTTTCTGGAACTCGTGCACGGGATACATAATAAAGTGGTCATCTAGTTTTTCCAAAAAACTGGTTACCGGTGAGTTTCCATTAAATGTTGCTTCTGGTTTCATCGCTGCGCACATGGTCTGGACGATGTAACCAAATCCTTCCAGGGCGGCAGCTGGCATTTCTGGATTCTGAGCCGCTTCTGCAGGCAGCACAGGTTCTTCTTGAAACTCGGCCATGGTTATTTTTCTTCGTCGGGCGCCACTATCAGGTTCAGTGTTTCTCCTTACTTGCTTGGGGAACATTCAATGACCTGACTCGGAACAGGGAGCTTACTAAAGCTATGTTCAATAAATGTGCGAAGAAGACAAGATACACAGGAAGGGTATACGAAACCCTTTATTTTTCTCTCTTTACAATGATTTCCGGACTTCGGAATACAGAGACCAACCACTTGTGGTCTGAATGTAGGAATATAAAAATATTAACTAAATTCTAACTAAACTAATTTTGGATTAATAAACAAGGGTCTACTTGAAGATTGGCCGTATATTAACAGAAAGGCCGTATGTAGTACAGAGAAATGTTAACACTACGATACGTTTAAAATTATCAAGAGGATTAAATCTCTGGCCTTGAAGGCAACCAGCAACCGAGTAAAACTGCTACGGCAAGCGGCCTGCTTCTACTAACTCCTTCCTCTCTCTCTTGCTTGGCAAAAAGCCACAACTTACGTACTTGGCTTTCGCAAGACAAATTTGCATAAATAAGTTAAAGCTTTTAATTCTGGCCGGAAGTAGAAAATAAGAAGTGATAGTAAAGATTTAAAATAAAATAAACGTTAGTAAAACTTAAGATCTTTACACGTTTTTAGATACACATTGGGTATAGGTACACATTGTTATTAGATACATATTGAATTTGCATTGAGTATTGAGTATGTTATATTCAGCCTGCGTATTGAGTGTATTATATACAGCTTATTGAGTATATCATGTACACGGAATACACATTACACATACAGGGGTATATAGGGAAAAAATATATATAATAAACATATACATAGATGAGTAAGTACGCATGATGCTTATAATGAATTCACTTGGATAAAATGTCTCCTACATTGGATACACAATACAGAGGTAAATAAATAATACTGTACAACATAATGTAATAAATAATACTGTATAACATGTAATAATAATACAACTGCAGAAACTCTCTCATCAATTTGTTGCTCGATTTGGTGTTGGACGGCACAAACTCCTTCTTCAATTCGTTCCTCCACAGCAGAAACTCTCCCTTCTATTTGTTCTTTGACGGAGGAGCTCTTTCTTCAATTTCTCCAACCTTACTTTCGACCGGGTTTCGACCTTCTATAGCCTCGAATTTGTTTTCTATTACGCAGGTAATTTCTGTTTTCTTTTCCTCTTGACCTGCTTTCATCTCCTCTCTAAGAGATTTCATCTCGTCTTTAACGGATTTCATCTCTTCTTTGACGAATTCCTGTCCTGCTTTCATTTCTTCCTGTCCCGCTTCAATCTTTTCCTGTACGGATTTCATATCTTCCTCAACGGATTTTTGACCAGCATCCATTTTCTCTTTAATTTCTTCTTTAAAAGATGTTTGGACAGCTTCCATCTTTTCTTGGAACGCAGCAAAAGCAGTAATGAGCTGTCTCAATTGTTCTTCCATCCCTCTTGTTATTGGCATTCAAATCCCACTTCTGACACCAAAAATTGTTGCGTGTATACGGGTTCGTTACGAAATGAATGCACAAGTCCGATGAAAAATGAACAAAAATTTATTATTATCCCAAGAAATATGCTTAAGTTTCCTCAAATTATCGTGCAGTATTACAATATCTCACAGTAGTTATCTTTTAACTACTCAAATGTTCAATAGAACTTAATTCCAAAACAGCTAAAGAAAGCTAATCCGCGAATTCGCTGCAATCAACAAGAGCAGTTTTCTATACAATAACAAACTAAGTAATTACTACGAACTGAGAGGTTTTCCTCCTTTTATAAGATTTTTAAATTGCGTGCGAGAATTTTCTGGTATTTTCTAGAAATCAAAAAGACATATTTATTTATTTAATGTTAAATGCACGTGCTCTTGTATTTTCAAATTTTCCGGCTTAGCTTTCTTTTAATATTCGTCACGCGATGCACTGCGCGGGAAATAAAACCATTTAATGTATAATTGAACTAACATTAGCTTTTTAAATACCAAATTCGTAACACTGCCCCCTTCCCAAGGACTGCACGTCCCGGGCAGTACAATCCCTGGACAGGAAGCTAAACTTACAACTGTGGCATAAATGCATTAATAAGCAGTACATTACAACAATAAACAACATGAACAATAAATGCAATACATAAAACAAATCAAATGCTATTGTGATAAGGTCACATAAAAGAAGAAGAGACTGAAGATTTAAATGGACAAGGATGTCTCGTGAGAATAAGCTGAAAATTATTATTTTTTAACTTACAGATATGTTTCAATAGTTGTTAAAATAGTCTTTATTAAAATAATTAAATCGTTGGCAGTGTTAAAAACGCAAGCTCGAGAACCACGAATTGCTCTCGCACGTAAAATGTATAGAATTTGATTTTAAGGAAAAGATTTAGGTTTTTTTTTCTTCTGTATTGTATGTAGCTATTTTTGGGGGGAGGGGCGTTCAATAAAATTTTCATGTGATGTTCCGTCATTAGCGTTTTCATTGCATTAACACTACACCACAGCAGTAAATATTAAAAGTTGGTGGCAGATTTTATTGATTGTTCCTGAGAGTAAATTTAGGAACGGACGTTTTCGCCTGTGAACTTGAGTTTTATGTGAACAGTCAAGACTTTCTTCTCTTCAAGAACGATCTAATTTTGCGTGCAAGGACAGTTCGTGTGGTGAAGCCTCTTCAGTGACAAGTGACAGTGTGTCAGGAGGGAACGTTGGAGAAAGCGTGATCTAGTGCCGCAAAATAGTGAAATTTCCCGGAAGACTATCCAAGTAGTGCCAGGAGAGTCAATCGAAGGCGTCTTCAAAATTGGTGAGTACCATTTTTGTGATTTTGGAGAAGTTATGCCAGTTATTCGAGATTAGGTTTATTTTGGATATAGCTCTGTTTTTGGGGATCAAAAGTTTTCTGGTGGTTATTGAAAGTTAAGCTTGTGGTTACTGTTGCTAATTGAAATTAAATTGTTTGTGCTATTGTTTTAGTAACTGTTTAAATTGTATGAAGTATTGTAACGGTATGCTTTAGAAAAATTTAGTTTTAAATCAGTCCGGAGTTAGAAGACAATATTTATATAGTTGATATAGAGCAGGAAAATGTTGCCTCTTAATTAGCATTTTTTTATATACGCTTTGTATGTAGGCATGGGTATTATCATTAAGTGTTGTAAGGCAATTTGTGTTCAGAATTGTTAGGGAGTTATTCAGTTTTAGAGAGATAGACCTGTTGTTGTTTTTGTGTTATTGTATTTCGAGGTAGGTTATTTTTCTTTAATTTTCCATAATGGGTGAGTTTATGAGGAAACTTACTAAAGCTCTGCTATTGGAGTTAGCGGAGGAATTTGAAACAAATGTGTCTCAGGCAAATAGAGTAAGAGAAATTAGGCAGGCTATTCTAAATGCCGAGGACTATGAAGAAGAAGCTGCGAAAGAATACGCGGCAAGAATTTGGGCTGCGGCTGAGCAGAGAAAAGCAGAAGAAATAGCCGAACAAGAGAGAGCAGAACGGGAACGTGAACAAGAGAGAGCAGAACGGGAACAAGAGAGAGCAGAACGGGATCGAGAGCGAGTTTTTGAATTGGAAAAGTTAAAACTGATGAATGTGGTTCAGACTAATAGCCTAGCTTCCACGGTTTAGAAAGTTGAACAATATAGAGAAAAAAAGGTTAATTTGAAAGATCTAGTACCGCGTTTTCAACCGAGTAATATAGATATTTCATTATTCTTTATGCTATTTGAGAAACAAGCTCAAAAAGAGAACGTTAATGAGATTGATTGGGTCTCGCAATTAATTCCTTTATTACCTCACGATGTAGCCCAGTTAATAGTGAAAGAACCAGCGAATAAAGGGGATGATTATCAGCATGTTAAGAAATTACTCATGCAGAGATTCAAGCTTAGTTCTTGGGCACTAAAAACAAAATTTGAAGAACATTCTAGAAAAAACGGAATGTTATGGGTGCATTTAGTGTATGAATTGAGAGTGTATACACGAGAGTGTATACACTCTCAATTCATACACTAAATCCACCCAATTAATGCAAGTACTATTACACAAAAACCAAGGATAGAGTTTTGACGCACTATTTCTGGCCTAATTGGTACCAGGAAATTGAAGAATTTGTGAGGACGTGCGATATTTGTCAGCGTGTAGGTCACAATAAGGATAAAAAGAAAGCTCCTATGAAGATTGTGCCTGTTATATCAGAAGTGTTGAGCAGATTAAATATTGATGCAGTAGGACCTCTGATCCCTAGTTCGCGTGAAAATAAATATTTAATTACGTCTATTTGTGTTGCTTCTAAATATCCAGATGCCATTCCTGTACAGAATTTAAACTCTAAATGTGTGATTCAAGCCTTGATACAAATCTTTTCTAGATCAGGTTACCCTAAGGAAATTCAGTGTGATTTGGGTAGATCGTTTACCAGTGAACTTACATCTGAGTTTTTTAGTAAGTTCGGAATTAAAGTGTATCATTCTTCTGTGTGTCACCCTCAAAGCAATTCTGTTGAAAGGTTGCATTCCACTTTGAAAATGGTATTGAAGGCTTTGTGCTTGGAAAGCGGGAAGGACTGGGAAGAATGTTTGCCATGTGCTTTGTTCGCCTTCAGAACTGTTAGCCATGAGAGCACAGGTTTTAGTCCCTGCGAGTTAGTACATGGAAAAAATTTGAGAATGCCTCAAACGATTGTGTATGAAAACTGGCTAGAGGAAGAAAGTTCAGACCCCACTGTGGTCGAGTATGTTCTAGACTTAATAGACAAATTAAAGAAGTGTCAGGAGCTGACTGTAGAGAGGATGAAAGAGTGCCAGATTAAAAGGAAACTCTGATATGATCGCAACGCTGTTACGAGAAGGTTTAAGGTCGGAGATCTCGTGCTTGTTTTAGCCACGTCTAAACCACACAAAATGGCTGTGAACTGGATAGAGCCAGGTAAAGTAACTAGTGTGATTTCCGAAACCAATTATACGGCAACGAAAATGGGTGAAAATGATTTTTGTAGTTTTGGAATTATATTTGTGTAGATTCAAAATTGTTTGCATTGTGTGTTTCATTTTCAAAAACATTGTTAGAATTAAATGTTTTATCCTAAGTATTAGCATTGTGTAAAATTTTAGGAATATGCTTTGTATAAGGCAGACATTAGGAGTAGTTTAAATTATTTTTGATGTATTTATGCGGTTATTGAAGAAATAAATGGGCCTAAATAGATTGTAATATCAATGAACATTTTTAATGACAGAGATTAACTTAAACATAGTTGCGTACAGCAGAGAAAAAAGGCGAAGAAGTAAGAATGGTATACATATACATACATACGTACTAAACAGTTACGTCATCATTCATCATCGCGCGGATAAACGCGAACGGCGCATGCGTCAGGAGAAGCTCTCTTAAGCTAAACGTCGTATTATAATATATGATACAACAATTCCCCTTTCGACGTTTGGCGGCTGAAAAAAAAAAAAATAAACACTAATCATTTACAGTTATTTCAATTAATTTACAGCACTTAGAATGTTTCGAAGCAGTCAATGTTTTTGTCAGTACATCAGCAGGCATTTTCTCTGTTGGCACATATTTAACGTCTATTTCATTTCTTTCATAAATTTCACGAATGAAATGATGTCTAATATCTATGTGTTTAGTGCGTGAGTGATAAACAGCATTTTTCATAAGCTTCTGTGAACCTTGATTATCACAATATATAATGGTTGGATAATGAGCAGTAAAATTTAATTCTTTAAGAAAACGACGTAAATAAACTGCTTCTTTGGCACTTTCTGAAAGACTGATGTACTCTGCTTCAGTACTTGATAATGCAACAGTTTCTTGCTTTCGTGATTCCCATGTTATCGGATTTCCAGCCAGCTTGAATAGGTAACCTGTATACGATTTTCTAGTATTAACATCAGACGCCCAGTCGGCATCGGTATATCCTATAGTCTTTCGAAATTTTAAACAATAATTTTTAGTTCCTTTTAAGTATCGAAGAACGCGCTTTGCAGCCAAGCAGTGTAATTTTCCAGGGTTGTTATTAAATTGGCTCAGGTGACTGACGGCATATGTAATATCCGGCCTAGTAAACACAGAAAGATACATAAGCGAACCAATTAGACGGCGATAAGGTACATTGATCATTTCTTCCTTTTCAGTTTCAGAAGGACACATTTCTTTACTTAATTTTACACTAGGATCTAAAGGAGTTGCTACTGGTTTTGCATCTTGCATATTAAACCTTCGTAGAATATTATCAACATATTTCTGCTGGGATAAACTAATAGAATTATTATTTACATCTTGATTAAATTCTATTCCAAGACAATAATGAAGTTTGCCTAAATCTTTAACATGAAATTCTTTAGAAAGATAACCTTTAAGTTCAGCATATAAATCACAGCTATTTGTTGCTATTATTAAGTCATCAACATATAAAATTAGAATTAACTCACCTTGAGATGTTTTCATCCTCTATACACACTTATCTGATCGTAATGGTTGTAATCCAAAGTTTTTGAATTTTTTGTCTAATTTTTCATACCACTGTCTTCCACTTTGTTTCAAACCATAAAGAGACTTTTGCAAAGCATAAACATAATCAGGATTATTTTGGTCTTCAAAACCTTTAGCTTGTTCCATGAAAATTTCTTCTTTTAAATCTCCGTTAACATAAGCCATAACAAAATCTAATTGATATAACATGAGGTCTTGTTCAGCACTGTATGCAATCACAGTTCTTATAGAACTTGCTCTGGTTACCGGAGCAAAGGTTTCATTAAAATCAATTCCAGGTTCCTGTGCAAATCCTCTAGCAACCAATCGAGCTTTTCTCTTTTGAACTGTTCCATCTGCATTATATTTCGTTCTAAGAAAACAGCGACATCCTATTACCTTTTTGTTCTGTGGTCGCTTTACCAATTTCCATGCACCATTTTTAACAAGTGCTTCATACTCACTTTGCATAGCCTTATGCCATTCTTCAGCATAACTTCCATTTAATGCTTCTTCTAATGTCGGATTTGTATCTTCTTCAGCAATTTGTGCTTCTTCCTTTTCTATGTTTATACTGTGGTACTCCTTTTTTGGTCTTCCTGGCTTCCCAGTCTTGACTTACTTTGGACGACCTGGCCCCCTTTTAATCTGCATTTCGGGTAGTGCTTCGGAATCAGAATCTTCATTATCAGATGATTCTGCCATATTTGAGGGGTCTTCAGTTATTTCATCAGCCGATATTTGCTTTACATTCAGAGGTTCTTCCTTCTTTTTATCAGGAATATTTTCGAGAAATAAAACTTCTAAATCTTTATCATAATTAGTACAGTTTTCAAATTCATCAATGAATCTAACATCTCAGCTTATAACGATTTTTCTGGAATTTTTATTCCACAGCCTGTATGCTTTCGATTCATTTCAGTATCCTACAAATATATGTTCTTCTGATCGAGGATCGAATTTCCCTTTAGACCTTTTATTAAGTACAAAACATTTCTGTCCGAATACTTTGAAGTGAGATACAGTTGGCTTGATGCCAAAAAATAATTTATAAGGTATTTTGTTTACTCCCAGGCTTCGATTCGGGCAACGATTACGAATATAAACAGCACAGTTCAAGGCTTCAGCCCAAAAGGATTGGGGAAGATTACTTTGTAGTAACAAACATCTGGCCATTTCAGTTAAAGTGCGGTTCATGCGTTCAGCTCTCGAATTCTGTTGAGGAGTCATTGGTGCAGAGAATTCTCGTTTAATCCCGCATTCTTGAATATATTTATTAAATTCTTCTCCGCGATATTAGAGACCGTTATCAGTCCGAAGGATTTTTATTTTCTTTCCTAGACGATTTTCGACCTCAGCTTTGTATCTAATGAATGCATTTTTCACTTCATCTTTAGTTTTAAGAAAACTGACTTCGACATAACGCGATTTGTCGTCTATGAAAGTAACAAAATAACGCGAACCAGCATGGGATGGGACTCTCATAGGTCCACACAAATCTGAGTGAATCAAGTTCAGTAATTCATCACTTTGAAATTTTGATTCTTTTTGAAAAGGTCGCGCAGTTTGTTTACCTCGGATACAGACTTTGCAGTCTTTTAGAGATTCAGTGTTATTAAAATTTAAATTTCTAACCATGTTATCAGACTTAAGTCTTTTCAAATCAGACTCATTTAAATGACCTAATTTAAGATGCCTTTACACTTTAGCCACTTTACAAAATCACTTACCTGTGCTATTGCAGCTGTTTCAGTGCTTGGATGTATATAATAAAGATCACCATGACGAATAGCCTGCACTAGTATAGATCCATTTGGTTCTATTATTCTAGCATGTTGTTCTGTAAAAAATCACTGAACGATTATTTTCAGTAGCTTTAGATGTTGACAGCAAATTACATTTTAATTCCGGAACACATAACACATTTTTGAGCGTAAGTTTAATTGTCTTATTTCCGTTAGGTACTGTTATAAGGACAGTTCCAATTCCAGTAATTTTTGCTGTTTTGTCAACTGCTAACTTTATGGTTGAATTCGTTCGAGGGTGAAATTCTGAAAATAACCTTCTGTCATTGCACATGTGAGATGTACAGCCACTATCTAAGCACCATGAGGAGGTCTTCTGATAAGCATTGTTTACTGCTAAACTAATCTGCTCTTCATAATTAGAAGCCATCATAGAACCTTGATTTCCCTTATTTGATTGCGCATATTTTCTATCAGCTATTTTCTTTCTGCATTCAGATGCCTTGTGCCCAATTTTCGAACAGTAATTACACTTCAAGTTTCGAAAATTTTTTTCAGCAGGAAAATTTTTGTTTGAATTTACCTTCCATTTTTCATTTTTCTTCTGTTCTTTATTTCTTCTTTTATAATCAGTATAGTATGCATTCTGTGAATCTTGAGACGTTTTCCCTTTTCTTGCTTCCCATTCTTCTAACATTTTGATTTTCAAAGATTCGGGACTAGGTAACTGATCTCTTGATTCGATGGCGCATCTAAAATTTTCAAAATTTTCTGGAATACTATAGAGCAGAAGAATCGATAATAAATCATCAGCTATGTCAATTTCCATTTCTTTAAGCTTATCAACTATTTCGAAGAAATTATTTAAATGTTCAGACATCGTTTCACTTTCCACCATTTTTCTAAATAAAAGCTGTTTTAATAATGTAGCCTTCTTCGCAGGTCCTTTCGATTCATATACGGCTTTGAGTTTATTCCACACAGCATTTGATGTCACACAATGCTTTATATGACACAGTTCACTAGGATTAATAGCAAGAATTATATCTGCGCGAGCTTTTTGATCAGCTTGGAGCCATTTCTTTTCGTCTTCGGTTCCTTCAGCAGGTTTTAGCGCTTTACCGGTCACATAATCCCAATGGTCGTTTTTAATCAATATTGCTTCTATTTGTAATTTCCAACTGTCAAAATTATCTTTTCCGAGCTTTTCTATAGTAGTCAAATGCGACATAATGTAATACAGTCTCTCACAGCCAAAAACCAAGATTGAACAATATAAAAATAGGCTTAACTGAACGCTGATCAGTTCTTACCGTTGATTAGACGTAACAGTTCTTGCACTGAATTAGGCTTAAGAGTTCCACGCTCGAAAACTTCAAAATTTTCATTTTAAAATAAGTATTTTGCTAATTAGGCACAGTTGAAACGTTCCTGGGCCCATAACCATTGAAGAAATAAATGGGCCTAAATAGATTGTGATATCAATGAACATTTTTAATGACAGAGATTAACTTAAACATAGTTGCGTACAGCAGAGAAAAAAGGCGAAGAAGTAAGAATGGTATACATATACATACATACGTACTAAACAGTTACGTCATCATTCATCACCGCGCGGATAAACGCGAACGGCGCATGCGTCAGGAGAAGCTCTCTTAAGCTAAACGTCGTATTATAATTTATGATACAACAGTTATGTTATCTAGAAATAAGTGCAGGGTAATGTAACTGGCTTCTGTATTATCACTTAAATGGTTACCACTTGTGTTTTGAAAGCAGTGAAATGTATTTAGAATTTTTCCTTCCATAGTCAAGAAAAATTTCTTTATGAGAGGAGGAGTTGTGATAAGGTCACATAAAAGAAGAAGAGACTGAAGATTTATATGGACAAGGATGTCTCGTGAGCATAAGCTGAAAATTATTATTTTTTAACTTACAAATACGTTTCAATAGTTGTTAAAATAGTCTTTATTAAAATAATTAAATCGTTGGCAATGTTAAAAACGCAAGATCGAGAGCCACGAATTGCTCTCGCACGTAAAATGTATAGAATTTGATTTTAAGGAAAAGATTTAGGTTTTTCTCTTCTGTATTGTAAGTAGCCATTTTTTGAGGGGGCGTTCAATAAAATTTTCATGTGATGTTCCGTCATTAGCGTTTTCATTGGAGTTCAACATCACACCGTTGAAGCATTAACACTACACCACACTATCAAATGCAAATCAAATACTAAATACAAATCAAATCAAATACACATTTAAAAACAAAAAGGACCATGGTCTTATACTATTTACAATTATTTACATTACGTACTATGGCGATAGTAATGAGCTAACCTGTCGTAATGAACGACTTTAGGTTTAGAGTTCGAAAACTTACGAATCCGAACCACGACGTCATTCAGCCTTTTTAGGACTCTGTACGGGCCATCGCAGGTGACTGCAATTCTAGGAAGAGGTTCCTAGAATTGACGACATTCTAGACACTATTTCTGGAAGCATGTGGTTCTCAACACTTGATTTAAAGAGTGGGTATTGGCAGGTAGAAATACAGCCTGAAGACCGAGAAAAGACTGCATTTACTACAGGACAAGGGCTTTGGCAATTCAAGGTGATGCCGTTTGCACTGTGTAATGCGCCAGCAACTGTCTTTCTTCGTAACCTCATTCAACCGGCGATAGTCAACGCAAAATCTTGTTGAGCCGTCTTTCTTTCTGACTAGGACGATGGGAGATGCCCATGGACTTACTGAAGGCTCGATGACATCGCCTTCTTCCATATCTTTTAACAGTGTTCGCGCCTCTTTCTGTTTAGCAAACGGTAGACGTCTTGGATGTTGCTTGATCGGGGGATGATCGCCGGTATTTATTCTATGTTGTGTCAAACTAGTTCGACCAACGTCAGAAGACGAGCGGGAGAAAACAGCTTGAAGATCGCTAATGACGCGATCGACAGCATTCCTCTCTTTATCGTTCAATTGCGCATTCTGCAATAACTCCGTTGATGCTCTCTGAGGACACGGATTCTTGAATGTTACTCTTTCTTTCAACGGTGGTTGCTGGAAAAATGCTGCAACCACTTTACCTTTCTTAATAATTCTCCCCTTCTCAGTTACATTGGCGACTCTCACCGGGATAACCGTTCTGAATAGGTCGATAAGTGTTGAGGCTAGTAGTATTCCTTTTGGGCTATTAAGTTATCGGGATATTCTATGATGCCGTAGCGGAAATTTCTGTTTTCGGCTATGGATCCAGGAAGTAAAATTTCTGTTCTTGCCGGTATTGTGATATTGTCTTGTGCTATGATTTTATGGACAGATTTAACTTCATCATTATTATTAACTATCATTATTATTATTAACTATCATCATTAGATTAACTTCATCATTAACTCCAAATAACGCTATGTCCTCAGATGTAGAATGCAATTCGTTATTTTTAAAGTCCAAGGAAAAATTGTATTTCCTTAGAAAGTCCAATCTAAGTATACAAGAATCAGTGATCTCTGCTACATATGCCGTGTGATGGTAAGCGGCACTTCCAAACGTGATGTTAACGTTTACTTTTCCGTCGATGTCGATCTTCTCACCGGACACAGTCTGGAGGGTATCTCAGGGAGGTGTCCAGGTAAGTTTGCCTCCCAGTTGTTGAGCCAAATCTTTTCGGATGATGGTAACATTGGCTCCTGTATCTATCGTCATATTGCAGGAAACTCCATTAATATGTCCTATTATGAAAAGTCCATTAATGCCGCCTCTCACTGCAGAAATCTGAAGCGCTTTAAACTGGGGCTTTTCATTATCTGGCAACCTCCGCCCCGCGAGATGGTCACTAATTAGTTTCCCTGCGGTTTGTTAGGAGTGGTCTTAGCATCCGTGCCCTGGGGTGTTCTGCAGTTTCGTCGTATTTGTCCTTCAGCACCGCAGTTCCAGCACTTTACGGTCGGTTTCTTGTCACCAATATTCCGTCTCAAGGCGTTCAGTTGTGTAGTTAAATCGTCTAGACGATCAGTGACTTGATCCCCTAGCTCCTGGATTTGAGCAGCTCTGACTGGAAGGCGGTCTCGACGGGTGGCTTGCTGGGCTGCCTCAAATTTCATGGCGTACACTAAAGCGCTTTTCAGATCTTTGACAACCGCCATTAGCAGTGCTTTCTGTATTTCAGGGTCCCGGATGCCATCCATGAAATATTGCAGGGACAGGATTTCCCTTGTTTCTGTCGGGCACTCCGAAAAGGCGTGATATGACAGCCTTTCAACATCCGTGGCGAGCTCCTGAAGTGTTTCGGTAAGTTTCTGTTACGAGATTTTAACTAGAGCTTGCTGTAGTCTTTTAAACACTTCTCGCCTAAGCGCAGCTCCAAAGCGCCGAATAGAGCTTCGAAATCTAGCCTTTGATTTTTGGGAAGCGTCTGCAGGATATCCGCTGCGTCTGCTCTCAGAGAAGCGGCGAGATGACAGGCCTTAGCTTGGGAATCCCATCCATTCGCATCCGCAACGATAGAAAACTGGGTCTTACACACTTGCCAGGGTGTCTTCCCATCATGTGTGGATAGTTTCAGAGATGGACGAGCAGGCATCGGTGAGAATTTAAAATCATCACTCTTGCTCCCTGCCATCGCTACGAATTTCTTTAAAGTTTCCATTTCTTTGGCAACTGCAGAAACTCTCTCATCAATTTGTTGTTCGATTTGGTGTTGGACGGCACAAACTCTTCCTTCAATTCGTTCCTCCACAGCAGAAACTCTCCCTTCTATTTGTTCTTTGACGGAGGAGACTCTTTCTTCAATTTCTCCAACCTTACTTTCGACCGAGTGTATTCTACCTTCTATAGCCTCGAATTTGTTTTCTATTACTCAGGTAATTTCTGTTTTCATTTCCTCTTGACCTGCTTTCATCTCGTCTCTAACAGATTTCGTCTCGTCTTTAACGGTTTCATCTCCTCTTTGACGAATTCCTGTCCTGCTTTCATTTCTTCCTGCCTGCTTCAATCTTTTCCTGTACGGATTCCATATCTTCCTCAACGGATTTTTGACCAGCATCCATTTTCTCTTTAATTTCTTCTTTAAAAGATGTTTGGACAGCTTCCATCTTTTCTTGGAACGCAGCAAAAGCAGTAATGAGCTGTCTCAATTGTTCTTCTATCCCTCTTGTTATTGGCATTCAAATCCCACTTCTGACACCAAAAATTGTTGCGTGCGTACGGGTTCGTTACGAAATGAATGCACAAGTCCGATGAAAAATGAACAAAAATTTATTATTATCACAAGAAATATGCTTAAATTTCCTCAAATTATTGTGCAGTATTACAATATCTCACAGTAGTTATCTTTTAACTACTCAAATGTTCAATAGAACTTAATTCCAAAACAGCTAAAGAAGGCTAATCCGTGAATTCGCTACAATCAACAAGAGCAGTTTTCTAAACAACAACAAACTAAGTAATTACCACGAACTTTTTATTTATTTATTTCGGATTCACCGCAGGTATACAACTACTTTGAGTTTTGACCTGTACAATCTGTGCAGCCTATGAAGGCCATTCACGGTTTTTAGTACATTAAGGTGCTACTGCACCTCGCCCGGGGGCGTGACATTAGAACAAGATGCAATCATTCCGTGGCGAAGTCAAGCTGAATATACGAAAATTGGGAAATTAGTACTTGGAAAACAAAATCATCCAGCATTCAAATCCATGCATGATGCATTCGGTCAGGATAGTAGCGTAATTTTACTGAGATAGGGTGCGCAGTCCAGCAGGTAATCAGGAGTAGAACCACAGCAGTGGGCGTGGTGAGATCACACAATACACAGTCCTTAACACATATTAATTAATTCAGTCTCTAGCCTGCTTCCAGGCAAATAGCCAATTTTGGCAATAATACAGTACTTGGTTAAATAAGGTTAGATAGAGCACAAAACACAACTTCATATGTACACTATTTACATATTTACATCACCACCGCGCATTATACCACGAACTGAGAGGTTTTCCTCCTTTTATAAGATTTGAGAATTTTCTGGTACTTTCTCGAAATCAAAAAACATATTTATTTATTTAATGTTAAATGCACGTGCTCTTGTATTTTCAATTTTTCCGGCTTAGCTTTCTTTTAATATTCGTCACGCGCTGCACTGCGCGGGAAATAAAACCATTTAATATATAATTGAACTAACATTAGCTTTTTAAATACCAAATTCGTAACACTACATATGGATAAGTAGACACGCATACGTTATGTTTATAATGAAGTGACCTAGGTATTATGAAGTCACCTCATTAAATACATATTACAGTTACACCAATAAATTAAATATATACATATTCCTGGGTAAGTAGATACAGTGGTGCACAGTGCGCACTGACACGCGTTACGCGTATTATATTTATCAGTGACTTCGACAGAAAGTGTTAGGATTTCTGAGAAGCTCTCGTTTGCCACCGGGCTACGTCTCTTTAAGCTATTATTACGCTCGGCCGTATTACTTGCCTTTTGATAGCTCGCTGGCTAATTTAGGATTACGCCCCAACTACTATTGAATTGTGTTAGCTTCGGCTAAATCTCTTTAGTCAGTCATTAGTTAACTCTTATTTCTTACATTTTGAGTTCAAGCCCAACTAGAGGCTTTGCTGTACGCCCTGAGAAAGGGGTGGACTGTTAATCTTAATTTGAGTGAATAAAGGGTAATTAACTCAACCCTTCTTGAGTTTACCATTTCTGTTCTTTGGACCTAAGCGATTTTTTGCTTAGCAGTTCACTAGGTTCCTCCACACTTAATTTGATAAAATAAAAGTGAAAAATTCTATAAACTCCAAAAGAAAGGAGAATTTTTGTTTCTTATTAGTTCAAAGGGGCTTTGTTCCTGAAGGACTATTGTTTTCGCTTGGCAATTTTGCGTTGGTTCACTATAAATGTCCATTTCACTTTTCAAACTGTTGCCACCAAATGCTAACAAACATAACCAATTATAATGTACCTGTCATTATAGTTGAAGAAATTAAAAAATGAAAAATCTGCATAATGTATATTTCTTGCATGATAAAACAACGGTACACAGATCCATCGAATTTTGAATGACGTAATCCTACTGCGAATATGAGCATGTGGAAGCCCAAATTTGAAATTTGGAATTTGTTTTATTATCGATTTCATATTTTGTAAAACTTTAACGAGTTTTTGATTAACAAACTCAAGGATTTCAAAGCGAGCAATGGCAATATTGTATAGAAAAACATTTTTATCTCCAGCGCGCGAGACTGTGTATCGTAAATTCCAAAGATTGGCTCAATTTAAAATTATTTTGCGAGAACAAGATATTTAATAAATAAAAGTAATAGACAAAATGTTAAAAAAACGCCCCTTTGGACGTAATTTAAATTCTGAAACATTTCAGATATTTATTTATTTATTTATTTTTTAAGTGCTTTCTCTCCATCGGTTGACAGCATTTTTGTGAACAAAAGAAAAGTTCTCCAAAAATTAAAATTTTATACACTACATAATCGTTTTAAGGAGATGGAAAATATGGAGGCCATGGAGATTTGAAAAAAAAAATGGTATGTCATTTCAGAAAAAGTCAGATTTTATGTCAAAATACCTATGTTAGAACATTGCTATATATAAATCTAATATATATCCTAAGTCGTGCTTTCGAGACATGAAAAACGCAATTTGAATTTTGTCAATCGGTCCAGTAGAACGGGAGATATAGAACTGCCCCCTTTCCCCCCCCCGCAGCGTACTAGAAGGCAAAATTCTTCCGGCATCAGCAGGAAAGCCAAAGTTACCTTCTTTGCTTAAAAGGTTTCTGCACTGTAGTTTTCTCATGATTTCGAACTACTCATGTTATAACAAACTCATACATTTTTATGAACTCCCAACGAGGAATCTGGCTGTGTAGAGTTTGGGCACTATTTTGGGGACACCTCGTATAATAAAGAAAAGTATTAAAGGGTCAATGCAAGATAAAGTTAGGGAATCTCTGAACTAATCATTCGTACGGTTCTGAGCGATTTCCTTAACTTTATATAACGATGCTTGCTATTTAACTCTGTATAATTCTATAGAGTAGGCGAGACCGTCATGGAATGTAGCATACAAGAAGGATATCTAAATAAAATTCAAAATGTGAGTAAAACTCAGATAAAATGCCACACATTTGCTAAGGAGTAATTTTTTTTTTTTTTTAATCATTTAAATACGTTATGTTTTCAATTTTGTCTCAGTTAAAATATATCGTTTCCAGCTTTTAGCTTGTAACGTATTTGCGTTGCTACGCTACCAATATAATTCCACTAAGAAAGGTAAAGAAAACTTACGCATAAAATATCCGTGCTTGAGGATGCACGTGCTTAAAAACTTTTTTTCAATTGTGTTCTGCCAGTTTGACTAATAAAGTTGATCGTTCGACCAAAAATGGAGAGTTTTTTTAAAACTTCATTATAAGATCAACAGAACGTTATATTTTCAGTTAATTAATCAACAAAAATACTTAAAAGATTTGAATAAAAATTTCAACACACCGAAATATATGGTAAAAAAAATAATGCGGACAAAATAAATCTGATCAATTAATTTATACGTAAAATACTCATGCATAACGTAAAATACTCAAAGAGTGCACTATTAAGAATGTTAATAATTACATAAAGAAATTGTTCCCTTATAACCTTATTTCTTATTATTTTTCTTCAATGAAGTTGGTTTCAGCAATAAAACAATATTTCAACAACCAAAATTTCTTATTTGACAGATCAACTATTATTTAAACGAAGAAAAGCACTGGGCATTGGAAGTGGAAGAGTTACGAAGAGCCATCAATTTATCTAAGCCATATTGTGAACCTAAAGTTTTAGTGATCATTAATCCGGGTAATCCAGGGGGTAAGCATATATTTTTATTGCTATTTTAACTTTCATTGATTGCATATTTGTGATTCATTGATTTCATTTTTAGTTGCGGAGTCATTCATTTTTAATTATGAGTCATTTTTAGTCATTAGTTTTCAGACTTTTTATGAAATTCTGTATCCTCTTTTAATAGCTTTCGATCAAGAAATCACATATAATCCACTTGGCAGTGTGGATATCCGGGGCCGCCGCGTGGGGGTGGCAAAATTATTCACCGCACAAGAGCGCCTGGGCCAGGGGGACCGCCAAAATTTATTCTTATCACAAGAATTAAAACACAATGCTGGATTTTTCCTCTTAGATATGCGTACAATATCACAATATCATACAATATCACGTAGTAGTTACATTTTAAACTACTAAAACATCAAATAAAATGCAATCCAAAGCCCAGAGAAAGTTAATTCGATCTCACTGAAAATTCGCTACAGTCAACAAAATAGTTATGTAATTAACTGAACTGAGATATTTCTCTCCGGCGTTTTAAAACTTTTTAATCGTGCACCAGAAGGTTCTGGTAATTTCCGTTTTTTCGAGATTTCTGGAAAGCAAAAGAGTAGAATTACGGTCACAGCTAACACAGTAGTCAATTACATTTATTCATTTTAAATATAAATTACCAGATATCTATTTATTAAATGCGCGTGCTCCAGTCTTTTTACTTTTTCGGCATAGCTTCTCTTAAAACTTGCAACGCGCTGCATTACATGGGGAAATAAAACGATTTTAATTACAATTCTAGTAAAAATTGCTAACTAAATAGAAAATCTGAAACAATATATTCGTTATTTTCTCCAGATCTAGGTGTCATATATTATTGTGTTGTCTTATTCATCTGTATTACAGCTGTTATGTATTGGTGAGGTATTTCCTTACTTCTGCAAGCCTCATAAACTATCTGGTGGAACAAGTGAGGTTTTGAATTTCTTTTCTTAAATGACAATAATAACAATAAACTAATAATGGTAATCAAAAGGTAAAAGTAGTCGTGTCAGCAGAAGTGTGTCCAAGAGCAGGCAGATAAACCGCGAGCTCAGCAGCAACAGAAAAATAACCTTAACAAATTCTCTGATGCGAAGAATCTAAATCCTTTCAGACATTTTCTTTTTCCTTTTTCTAATAGTATGTTCTTGTTTTGAGTGCTGTGCTATTTTACATAGCCAGATAAACTTGTCTACACATTAAATTGCTTCAAAATATAGTTAAAATATTAATTGTCAGTTTTTATTTATTACGACACATTTTATTCTCCTTTCCTGCAATTTTAACTGCAATCGCGATAACCGTCAATGAACTAAACTGCGAGTGTGTTTCGGTAAATCTTCAACTGCTGTAGCTTCAATTGCTTATATTAGCAGTCATGATACAGATGTCAAACCTTTTGCTTCGAAAACAGTAGTCAACCATTATGTTGTTCGAAGGCAAAAATATTTCACACACGTGACATCAGTTGCCACCAGAAAAATATTCTCTCACAAATTTCAAGTTAAAAAGTATTGAATAAAATAAAAATAACCTTAAGAACACTCTTCTCCTCTTGTCCAAAGGCAGATGCTATATTTATCATTTCAATGTTACAATATTATTTTTACAACTACAACATTATTATTTACAATTATGGAATGGTGGGCCGCGAACGGCACGTGACAAAATTGCTGGTCTCAAATGGCACCTGGCTGGTCTAGCAAAATTATTTCTGCCCACGAATATATGTTTCGTCCTCCTGCACCTCCTCCTGCTGCACCTCCTCTTGCTGCTCCTCTTGCTCAAGAGGAGGAGCAGTAAGAGGAGGAGCAGGTAGAGGTGGAGCAGGTAGAGGTGGAGCAGGAGGAGCATCAGGAGGAGGAGCAGGAGCAGCAAAAGACAGCAATAGGAGGAGTAGCTAGTCTATATATAAGTAAAATACAGATTTCCGAAAACTATACATCCGACTGACTTGAAATTTTGTATAGTTACTCATTCCACGATGTAGTCGCGCACTAAGAACTTATTTTACGTAAATCCTGTCTAAAATGGATTTTTGTTTTTTCTCATATATTTGGTTTTCAAATGCAATTCAGAATTAATTATTAAATTTGTAAATATCTTGCATCTATCCAATGAATACAAACAACATTTAAATGATAAGGTGACATTAATATTTAACTGTTAAATAATGAATAAATATATAAATATAAATGTTTATAATAACATTTATATTTAACTGTTAGCATAAGTTTCATGAAACTAAATGCTGTTATTAAGAGAAATAAATTACTGTGATGAAAAATAAAAATGTTTTTATTTATAAAAATTGCCATAAATAAAAAAATCAAAGACAAATATTTATAATTGATTAAAAAATTGATAACAAAGATAATAGCATTTATTTTCACGAAACGTATAACAGTTAAATATATATAAACCTTAGTTTTATGTTGGTAAGGTTTCGTGGTGTAGGTTCGTGATCCGATCACATTAAATAATGAAGACACATCCCAATACACAGTACCTCATGGGTGATACGATGTGGTGTCTATGACAGATTTCTGCATCCCCCGGCTGGCACTATATTTCTCGACTTTAAATTAAAAAAAATTACATTAATTATCCATTCGAAATTAGACATTTGTCGATATAAGAAGTCTAGGTTCACATTCAAATAGATAGTATGCCCAGCAATGAAAATTAATTTCGAGGACGGATGACGTAGATCAGTGGTCTTCAAACCTTGTCAGCTCATAAAATCCTTAAAAATATAATGTTTCTTACAAAAAAGTCCATTCCAACCTTAGAAAAATGTATCTTAAAATAGTATTTAAAGTAGATCAAGATGTTATAGGAACTTCACGTTAAAGAATTTTTTTTTAATTATTCTAATTTTAAGTAACATAAAATTAATATAATTAATCCTATTGATGATAGGATTAATTTTTTCTTCAGATTTCACCTACCCTTGCCTTATATTTAATAACAGGAGTGGGGTTGCATTTTTATTCACACAAACTGGTGAAATCTAGCTCTGTTGATGTTATCTGCAATCGCATTTCATATTCTGCACTTAATTTGTTTCCACGTTTTCTTTTTGTTGCTACGTTGGTTGAGAAAGATTTTTCACTTAAATACGTTGTTCTGAATGGAATTAAAATGTGTATATCTGTGTGAGAAACTTCCAGATATTCTACAGGAAGTATATTTAGCAACAGGAGTGTGGTTGCATTTTTATTCACACAAACTGGCGAAATCTAGCTCTGTTGATGTTATTTGCAATCGCATTTCATATTCTGCATTTAATTTGTTTCCACGTTTTGTTTTTGTTGCTACGTACGTTTAAAAAGATTTTTCACTTAAATACGTTGTTCTTAATGGAATTAAAAGGTGTATATCTGTGTGAGAAACTTCCAGATATTCTACTGGAAACTACAACTAAAAATTCCATTATTATTGCAATTATTGCTCAAATATAGATTTTTAACGTCGAATCTATTGATATGTAGATACGTTTTTCCTTTTTCTCCACCAGTAAGCCAGGATTTATAGTATTACTCGAAGGGACTTTTTTGTCCAGTCCTGTTCAGCTTATCCTTTGAACCCTCATACCCTTATATTCTCCTATCTTCGCATCTCTGTTCAATATTTTTCGTAAAAATAGGCATAATTTGAAAGTTCTTTTAATTTTGCACATAAGTGCATATAGGATGAAAAACTTTCAGGAGAGATGCAGTACACCTAGACGATAGGAAATCACATAGAAATGCATGGTTGGAAACGCTTTCCTGACGCGGTAGTGACGACAGACAGTGAGAAACAGTGAGACAAAACAGGTTTTATTGTGCCTAGTACGGCAGAAACCTACAAATAAGAACAAAAACAAACAACGATCGTCATTAAAGAAGGTGTTCGAAGTTACGATCCCGAACCGTAATGCACTTCTCTGACGCATGGAAGATCTACATCACGAATGCAAGGTCGCATGGAAGATCTGCATCACGAATGGAAGATGCATGACGCACGGTTCCTGCATCACGGTCCAGGTCATAATTTCCAACACCTTCTTTGTTGATCGTTACCTCTCTATGTTTTTGTTTGTTTCTTTCTTTGTTTTTGTTGCACTCCGAATAATAAACATGTTTTCTCACCCCGTTCGAGTCCTTTCTTTCTTGACTTTTGTGTTGCCACTACCACACCAGGAAAGCGTTTCCAACCATGCATTGCTATGTAATTTCTTATCGCCAAAACATCCTGTATATATATAGAGAGAGGGAGTATATAATGATGAAAATTTAAAATTGGTCTGTTTGAACAAAAGACAACTGAAGCTTATGATTTTTCTGGTGATTATTTTTCTGAACAAATACTCATACGTAGTCATGGATCTATTTTATCTTTTGCATAATTTATTGAATAAAACATAATAAAGCCATACACAAACGTAGAAATGGTGCCATAATTATATAATTACAATTAATGCCTTACGTGCAGTAGTCCATAATTACAAGTTTACGTTTCACGTAGTTGAAGACAGAAAAAAAAAGGGGGGAAAGGCAGTAGATGACACTTATCTAGAAACAGAAGCAAGCATGAGAAAAGTGAAGATTACGATAATGATGTTAAATTAAGAATGGTGTAGCTAGTTAATTTCTAAGGTCATAATATCTCTGTTATTAATACTAATTTAGAATTTAGTTACAGTGTCAGTTTATTCCAAGTAAATGAAAGATTTTACTTCCTTATACGAAGTAAAGGAAATATTATAATCACGAAAAATTCCGGGTATGATATTTGAATGAAACATTGTAAACAATTAGAACAAAAATTAACGGAAATGCTTTATCATTGTTTTGTTTTTAAAATTTATGAAATAATAAAAAACAATAAGACAAACACGTGTTTTAATATTATAATTTTAAAGCTTTTCAGTTCGAAAATCAAATTTTGAATATTATTGAATTAACATTTTTATGTTAATGAAAAGGACATTGAGGGATTAAATTTGTTCGAATAAAATAAAATAATTAAGTAAAATCTTTGCGCTGTTTTACTAAAAAGGATATGTCACCTATTGATGTTTTAAATTATATTTATGTTAACAATCTTACCGATACATTTCCAAATATTGCAATAGCTTTACGGATTTCTTTCACCCTGCGAGTTTCGGTGGCTACTGGAGAACGAAGTTTTTCAAAACTTAAAATTATAAAACAAACTCCATGCGATCTACCATGGCGCAGGAGAAATTATCGTACTTGTCAATTATATCCATAGAGAGCGTAAATAAAAGGAATTGATACGTGCATTTGTAGCTGCTAAAGCTGTGGGAATCAATATTTGAATATATTTTCTAATTTTTATGTTTTACTTGAAAAATGCTTTATCATTATTTTGTTTTTAAAATTTATGAAATAATAAAAAACAATAAGACAAACGCTTGTTTTAATATTATAATTTTAAAGCTTTTCAGTTCGAAAGTCAAATTTTGAATTTTATGAAAGAGTATTTCACATATAATTTGCAGCACTTTACATGAGTGCAACAGAACCCCATAAAGGGGCGCCAAATTTCAATTTGAAAAAGGGCGCCTAATACCCACGCGGCGGCCCTGTGGCTATCGATTTTTGCGTACATTATGTTGTGTTCTTAAATGTACAGCGTGACCGAGAAAGAAGTGATGACAGCTTTCGTGGTTTTTCAGCGTGTAATGTGAATACAGAGTTAATTTCTTTTAGAAGAAATTCTATTCAAGACATTTTCTGTAGTGATGACAACCCTTCAGTGTTTTGCTTTAATAAATTACATTCTTGTAATCTGGCACTAAAACACATTGCTGCGTGCGTACGGGTTAGTAATAGTTTGAATGCACAAGTCCGATAAAAGGTGAATAAAATTTATTCTTATCAAAAGAAATATAATAAAATGCCGGACGTTTCCTCAAAGATATTCGTACAATATAACAATATCGCGCAATGTAATCAGTAGCTATACTTTAAACTACTAAAACGTTAAGTAGAACGCAATAAACAGCACAGAGAAATGTAATCCAGTCAACAATAATTACAGCAACTAAGTTAACAACTGAGCTGAGATGTTCTCTCTCTGGCTTTTTATAGCTTTTTAAATCGGCCGCGCTAGACAATTCTAGCAATTTCTGGGAAGCAAAAAGTGTAGAATTACGGTCACAGCTAACACAGCAGTCAACTACATATATCCAGTTTAAATATAAATTACGAGATATCTATTTATTAAATGCTCGTGCTCCTGTATTTTTACTTTTTCGGCGTAGCTTTCTTTTAAAACTCGTCACGCGCTGCATTGCACGAGTAAATAAAACAATTTGAATTACAATTATACTAAAAATAGCCAACTAAATACAAAATCCATAACAATATAATTATTTTTTCCGATATCTTCAACTATATGTATTTTATTCTCCTTTTTTTTTAAATAGTGAATAATACAGAAGTTAATCTGTTACGTGGGAAAAAAAAAAAAAAAAAAGGTATAATGTATCTCGCTACGACATATACATCCTTTGTCAGAAAAGTTTCAGGACATTTTTTTTTTTAATTTCAAGGTTTGCAGTACTAAAAAGGAACAAATGTTTTTTTTTTTTTTTTTTTTTTTTTTTTTTTTTGTTATCTGGTACGTATTTTTACTTGACATGACCTTGGCCATGGTTCTACCAAACTTACTAGGTGGTAGGGCTGACTTAGCAACACAATGTTCGGATTGTTGACACATTCGTTAAGGTGACACAATGGATGCTGATTGTGAGTAAAGACTTAACATTAAGTTTTGCGTTAAGCTCGGGAAAACCGCTAGTGAAACGTGGAGAATTATTAACCAAGCATATGCAGGCGAGGCACTTTCAAGAAGTCGTGTTTTCGAGTGATACAAAAGGTTTCGTGAAGGCACAGATTCTGTGCAAGACGATCCCTGAGCTAGTCGCCCGTCTATAACACATACCGATGCAAATGTAGGCAGTTATTGCAAGAAGACTGTCGTGTATCTGTGCATATGATGTAAGAAGAACTGAATTTCAATCGTGACATATGTCATAAAGTTTCACGCAAAAATTTAAGGAAACGGAAATTTAATGCAAGAATCGTCCCTCACTCACTAACAAATGAACAGAAAGAGGAAAGACGAAGAATTTTTCCTGAACTATTGCATAGAGCCAGACGTGTTCCCACATTTGCGTCAGAGATTATTGTGATTTTTTCTTCTTTCCATGAGTGAAAAGATGACTGAAAGGAAAGCTTGATCAAGATTATTGCAGACATCCAACGAGCTGTGACAAATGAGCTTGCAAGCATCGCAGTTGAAGATTTCCCCGCTTGCTTCCAAGACCTCCAAAAACGTTGGCGGTTGTACATGGATAGCCAAGTGGATTACTTTGATAGCAGCTACGGTAAATGCAATTTTCTATTTGTTAGGACTTTTGTCCTGTAACTTTTCTGACAAAGGATGTAGACAGCAAAGCGAAATACAAAGCTTAGCATCTTGTGGGAAAATTTTGGTGTTAAAAAACTTATTTCCAAAATAAACAGCAAGTAATGAATAAATCATCCGAGAATTAGCCCGAGTAAAAACAGTGAGAAATGTTTCTGGCAAGAATTTGAATATCCGTTTCCCAATCTTACACGTATATATTCAAGAAAAATTAAGTTCACCAGTCAATTTATATCATTGTACTACTTACAGGTTTTGTTTTATCGCAAAATGACATGCAGAATATCATCAAATTTGCTTACGAAGAAAACCTTCTCATATTGGCAGACGAGGTATGTTTCTTTGCTTTTCAAGACTGACAGCTTGAATGTTTTTATTTTATGAAAGAAGTTCATTTTAATTTTGATTTAAATATTTTAATTGTTTCCGAATTTTTCTGCAGGTATATCAGTACAATGTTTATGATCCAGACTCCAAGTTCTACGCTTTCAAGAAAGTCATGAAAGAAATGGGACTTCCATACAGTAATATGCAACTTGCATCTCTCATGTCTGCATCCAAAGGATACATGGCAGAGTAAGTTAGCATTTCTTTCCACAGATTCAAATTATATGAAGCACAATTTAATAAAAACTATATTTCTTTGTATTAATATTTAACCATTTTAAATTACTAATGCAGAAGTCAAACAACAAAAATCAGCGTTAATTTACAATTAATATACAATTATGGCGTTAATTGTAAATTAACGCTGATTTTTGTTTTTTGACTTCTGAATTAGTATTTATTCGGCGTGTTATTGTGTCTTAATCATTTTATATTACTTTCAACAGAGATTAAGAAGAATTTCGTATGTTAAAGTTATAAGGTATTTCTCCTACCTTCTTAGCGTCCCTTCGTGCTGTAATGGCCAGTAAACTTGGGTCCGAAGTTCGAATCCCGGCGAAGGCATTGCTCATTTTTCACGACTCCTGCTTTAAATTACCTAATGTCTTTACAGTGGCATCCGAACTAAGAAATGTGGCGGATGATGATTCTCCACCCCCAGGATTTGGTGCTTGGGTCCCTTAATCCCCAGTCGCCCTTTAAAAGGGCGAGTATATAACCCTTTCCGGCATGCTACCTTTTAAAGTTGGAATTTCGATAAAAAAAAAAAAAATGGTAGGCAAATTAAAATTAGGCCTAAAGGAGTCCACAAGTAAAATTTTGTGAAGATAGCACTTATTGTTTTAATTTTGTTGGTTTGTTCGAAGCGGGCACACTGATTGAATAGAGCTTCGGAAAGAGTGCTGAAACGAGCATTGCTGAGAAGTAAGAGACTTTGCCTACAATTAAAAAAAGACTAGATTCTGAATACCGTAGCAGATTTAGCATTACCCAGGATGTGCCATGGGGAGACCTGCTACTCTACACTTCCCCTAAAAAGCTCTTTTTTTAGTTATATGATGATTACATGCATATGAGTGGGAAAAAAGTAACTTGGGTATATGATATTTACATTATTTAGAATTCCTATTTACACTTTAGTCTATTTTTTTCATGGTGGTACTTATCGAAGAAAGTGACACCACCTTTGAAAAAGCACAACCCAATATTGCATGTTTTGCACATGTACGAGATCCGTATTAGATTCACTATCTGAAAGCAATTCGTGTAGCACTTTCAGTGTTTCAGAAATGGTCAGTCCTCTCCGATCCGTTTAGAAAATAATTAAAATTTCGAAAAAAAACTAATATTAAATCTACAATAAGAAATTATAAACTATAAAATAAAATTAAATAAACTTCTACAACTCAAAACTATTAAACGTAGCGCTGGCAAAACATTGAATCAAAGCGAAAGAGAACTGCTCTAGTGAAAAACCCATGGAGGTAAGAAAGGAAGGAGTGGCCAAACCGGTACTAGATGTGAAGCACAGCTTCAAAGCTTCGGTCACCAGATGAGGTTTTTTTTTTTTTTTTTTTACATTCAGAAGCTCGCTTGACAGCGCTCTGATAGTATTTCGACACACGACAGTTCTATACAAATAGAGAAACGGGACACTTCCGCACAAAAGAAACATTCCTAGTATGATGGATAATAGCAATTTGTATAGTTTAGTGACATTTGCGCAAAAATCACATCTTGGTTATTTTTCGATAACTAACAACAGCGATTTTGATTATGAATTTGTTTTATAAAATTCTAAGCTGTTGAACTACAAAAGTATAGATTTTAGGAAAAACGTTATGCTTAAAGAATGAAAAATACTTCACCGTACCTTTAAAATTGTATACATTTTTCGATATCCTTAATACAGTATTCGCTACTTTTATTTTATATTCCAAGCACCAAAATGTTTTAAATAAAATAAATTTTTTTTCACATCCACATACTATTGTAACATGTACTTTTTTAAAATTAGTGTAAATTTCTTTACTCGAAAAATATAGTAAATGCACAGAAATTAAAGATTTCCACATGCCAGAAGTGAAAAATATGAAATATGTATGGATATTTATGTATGTGCTTCCAAAAAGCATGTATCTGCCTTTAACAACAAAGTACATAAATATTTATTTAATTATTTATAAATGTATTTGAAATGAAGGATTTATTCATTTATAAATAACTGTGAAAGTTACTGTGAAGAAATCTAGTTCTTAAATGCATCTAAATTTATAATGATTATAAATATTATCTAAATATATAATAACCTTAACATTGAATTGTAAACATAAATTGACATCCTGTTGACAAATACGTTATAAAACTATTTAAGCAAGAATTGTTCGTACTGAAAGCAATCTGTTAAAAGGTATTGTAAAGCAATTTCTATGAGATGCGTATTTAAGAAAGTAATAAAGAAGAGTTTTGGAATACGTATTGTTGAAATTAAGAGTAAAAAAATCTAGTATAATTAAAAGAATTATTCCCCTTATCAGTCATATATTCCCCTTATATAAATCAGTTACAAGTTTTAAATAATATTTAAAAAATAATCCTTATTTTATATCCTTTCAGAAATATTCAGAGAAAGTTAAGTACTATTTAAAGTACTTCACTATTAAATTAAAAGGTGCTCTAATTTTAAATGGACCGAATAGAGCATTAATTATAAATTGACTTATAGTTTTCCATTTAAAAGATGCCTCAGAAGCTAAAAATTCCTGTCATATTTGAGAAAGTATTTTAGGAATAAGCTCTATAAATAGAAAAGAAATAATGCACAAATTTCTGTGCATACAGAAGGAAATTTTTAGGTGTGCCCAGACCGGGTACACCGTGCTGCAAAGGGATAAGGTATTTCTCCCGCCTTCTTAGCATGCCTTCATGGTGTAGTGGTCAGCACACTCGTTTGTATTCGCGAGGTCCGAGGTTCGAGCCCGGCGAGGGCATTGTTCATTTTTCAAGTCTCTCAGCATCAAAAATACTAATGTCTCTACAAAGTGAGCTACTCATAATCCGAATGATTCAGAATCAACATCTGTAAAACATGTGTCTAAGTTTGGCTTATAAAAAACAAATATTAAGGAAGGGTCAGACCGAGATGCGAAAATTGTACGTCTCAGCGTAGTTCTGTGTTAAGAAACAGAAACTGTAAAGCTATAATAAAAGTTAGTAGGAAAACTGTAGAAAAAAAGTGACAACGAACAAAAATATCAGACACTACCTAAAACTGTTTCTCTTCTGCAAACTGCAAAGTAAATAAATAAGAAAAATCAGAAAGGGTACATGTTTTAACGGTCGCCCACAGAAGGGCTTTTTTATATGCTCTCGATGAGCTCGCTGTCTACCAGTCTAGCTGCTGTACTCACACATTCATTTTTGTCTTTTTAGCTTAATTTTAGGCATAATTCATTTCACACTTACGGTATAGACGGTTCAACGGTAAAAAAAAAAAAAAAAGTAGTATAGCAGCATATATTTGCAATTCCCGATGCAGTAATACGTAATAAGTATTGGCATAATATTTTTCTACTTTTTTTAAGTCTTTTCTTAGTTCATGGTATCAATGTTCAGTTTTCTTAGTAAGAAGGCTTATAGAATACTTTTTTCGTCGTTTTTTTTATTAACATTTTGTAGGTTTATTTATTAAATATCAAGGCCTTCGCACTTACGCCGCATAAAATTTAATTCGGCAGCAAAATTCCAAAATATTTAAAAGCAGCATATCTTTAGAATTTCTGGTAGACGGTCGTGCGCGCTGGAGATAATTTTTTTTTTTTTTTTTTTTTTTTTTTTTCCCTGTACAGTATTGCCCCTGCCCGCTTCGAGTTTTTAACTCAAAATCGTCGAATTTTTAACTCGAAAATTCATTTATGTTTCACAAAGGATGAAATAAACAATAAAAAATGTGACGTCATCCTATGAAAATACTTTTGAATAATTCTAATTAGATAGATCAGGAATTAAATGCATTTTTACTAATTAAATTAATTCGATTCAGAAGTAGGAAACGAATATTCTTAGGAACTGCAACTGCCAAACTGAACTTTAACTAAACTTATTGCTTGAGTAATTTATCATGTCTTTCTCAAGATGATTTGCTTAAATTAGACGAAATTATACTCGTCAGAACACTCTCAACAAGCTACCAGAACGCAACAAACTTTACTTCCCTCAGCAGATTCCCCCTTTTTTTTTAATCTCAATTGGAAATTTTAGGTCCCTCGAATTCCTTCAGGTATCCGGGCGGCCTCTTGCAAGAGGCTTTTCCTCAATCGAACAGAACTGTGTTTTCAGAGGTTAAAAAAAATCACATAGTGCTCAAGTTAAACACGCCGAATAATGGTTATTGAAGAAATCAAACAACAAGAATCAGCGTAATATTTTTAAATTTTGCAGGACTAGTTTCGATGGTTTAACTTCAGACCGTCCTTTTTCAGCTGCGTAAGTGCAAATGATCGAGATAAGATAGGGTAATAAGATAATAATGGTTGGACAGAAGTTAAGTTACTACCGCCATCTATTGATGAAACAAGAAAACTAAAACATCATTTTATTAAAGGCTGTAAGTAAAGATGGATTGGAATTAGGCTCGTTAACAAGAACAAAAAGATTTTTTGAATGTGAAACGCCTCTAGAAAAATTTAATTCACCAATGGAAGATGTTTTTTGAATAATTTTGCCTGCAGAAAAATGGAAAGTATGATTTTCGGGCCAATAGTGGTGAGCAACAGAGGATTTCTGTGTTTTTTCCTTAACATATGCCTCCTGTTCTTTAATGCGAAATTTTAAGGCTCTCTTAGTTTGACTAATGTAAATTAAACCACATTAGCAAGGAATCCCGTAAACACCCCAGGAATTCATACCTAGAAAGGGGTCCTTAGTATGGAACTGGGAAATTTATTGATAGGAGAAAAAAACGACCCAAAAGTTAAATTTCTGTAAAATACGTGGAATTTTATAGCTAATCGGCGGAAAGAAAGGAACGACAACATCATTCTTATAATTTCCTAAAACAATAGTGTGCCTTTGATGTGTTGAGATGAGAATTTTTTAACTGCTTGGTTAACAATGTTGGGTGAAAAGTCTCTGTCACTAGCAACTGCTTTTAAATCATTTATTTCTTGATCAAGAGCTAGTTTGGATGAGCAAACTTGAAGTGCACGAAAAGCAAAGGACTAAAATGAAGCTGATTTCTGTTTAGTCGGTTGACATGATCTGAAATGTGGTGGAAGGCAAACCGATGAAGGTTTACGGTTAACAGTAGTACTGAAATTGGATATGTTATGTGTGACCAAAATGTCGAGGAACGGAAGAGAATTGGATGTTTCAAGTTTAAAAGTGAACTGAATAGCAGAATCAATGGAATTCGTTATTGAAAGAACTTTATTTAAATTACCTTTATGACCGTCAAACAGGGTAAAGTATCGTCTACGTAGCGTAACCATACAGGGAAGGTTAAAGCTTCAAATAGATTTGATTCATAATTATGCATCTAGATATCAGCAAGGATAGACTAAGAGAGCTTCCCATGGCTAATCCCTCAGATTGCTTGCAATACTCATTTTGGAAAACAAAATGTGTTAGTTTAATGAAACTATGATTAACATAAGCAGCTTTAATATAATAATTTATTCCATTAATTTTACAGTACTCGTACTGTTGAAGGTGAAAGAAAAAAAAAAAAAAAAAAGGTGACTGATTCCGATGTCTGTACGTACGCGGAAGTTTTACGCTTCTGCGCATCAGCTTCCAACCAAGCTTCCGTCTTAGTCCCTCTAGTCTCAGTAATCCAGCTATAGTAGTCATTTACAATTTTTTTTTTGTAATTTTCGGGTCTTCTTTTTTAAATCGAAACCTTAAAGTCTTACTTCGACTTTTTTTCGATAGTTCGACACTCTTCTCCTCACAAGTCGCCGACGATACCTTCTTCCCCGACGTCAAAGCCACGGCATATACATTATCCAAACAACGTAGAAAACGATCTGAGGCAGTATGAACAGGTCTTGCAATATATTGGACTTCATCTTTGACGCCATCTTAAACGAACTAATCAAATCGCGATAATAGAGCAGACAAGACTGCACCTGTAAATATGTAGGTCTTCCAATCTGTAATAACTGGTTCTTCACGGCCAAGTTCCAAAATGATAATATACTAAATAAACGTTACGCGACCAAGTTCCAAAATGAAAAAATACTTTACACGAGCAAATCCCAAAATAAAAGAATAAACGTTACACGACCATCTTCCAAAATGAAAAATATTCATTACATGACCAAGTTCAAAAGGAAAAATATATGTTACACGACCAACAACTTCTAAAATGAAAAATATACGTTACACGGCCCGGTTCCAAGATGAAAAATATTCGTTGGACGACAAATTCCAAAGTGAAAAATATATGTTTCATGACCGACTTGCAAAATGAAAAGTATACGTTACACTACCAAGTTCCAAAATGAAAATAATTCTTTACACGACCAAATCCCCAAATGAAAAATAAATGTTACCCGATCATCTTCCAAAATGAAAAATATTCATTACATGACCAAGTTCAAAAGGAAAAATATATGTTACACGACCAACTTCCAAAATGAAAAATATACGTTACACGGCCCGGTTCCAAGATGAAAAATATTCTTTGCACAACCAAGTTCCAAAATGAAAAATATTCGTTACACGACAAATTCCAAATTGAAAAATATATGTTTCATGACCGACTTGCAAAATGAAAAGTATACGTTACACGACCAAGTTCCAAAATGAAAATAATTCTTTACACGACCAAATCCCCAAATGAAAAATAAATGCTACCCGATCATCTTCCAAAATGAAAAATATTCATTACATGACCAAGTTCAAAAGGAAAAATATATATTACACGACCAACTTCCAAAAGGAAAAATATACGTTACATCGCCAAGTTCCAAGATGAAAAATATTCTTTACACAACCAAGTTCAAAAATGAAAAATATTCGTTACACGACAAATTCCAAATTGAAAAATATATGTTGCACGACCGACTTCCAAAATGAAAAGTATACGTTACACGACCAAGTTCCAAAATGAAAAAATTCTTTACACGACCATCTTCCAAAATGAAAATTATTCGTTACATGATCGAGTTCAAAATGAAAAATATATGTTACACGACAAACTTCCAAAATCAAAAATATACTGTAATGTATTTTTCAGTAATTGACAAAACAGATAAACTTCTTAATAAAACATAAATTTTATTTTTAGTTTACGGAGATATACAAATCTTAAGTGGCAAAGTTTTCATACATCTGCTAGTTGGTCAAACTTCAAAATCTAATCTTAAAACAATTTCTTACGTTGCTGAGCAACGGTTACATAATACAAATATGGCGTTGTCACTTAAACAATAAATATAGTTATTTGATAAATAACAACATATTACAATACGTTACACGGCCAAGTTCCAAGATGAAAAATATTCGTTACACGACCAAGTTCAAAAATGAAAAATATTCGTTACAGGACAAGTTCCAAAATGAAAATTATTTGTTACACAATCACGTTTCGCAACGAAAAACGTTCTTTACACGACGACGTTCCAAAATGAAAACTTTTCGTTACACGACTAAGCGAATATAATTTTTATAAGTGGAGAGTAGTGCATTTATACTGAGAACAAACAAAATTAAATTATTACATGGGATTTTATTTACTGTACTAATGAATTTAAGCCTGGCATTTCTTCTTTTGCACTTCCTACATGTATATCTCCTTCCACTTCCGATATAGAACTTAATCTCTTTAAAATTCGTTATATCGGAAAAATACATCTTTATAATACTTAACTCAATTTTTACTTTAATTTAGTACTTAACTGAATTGTTTGTATTTCTGTATATGGAAGCATAAATAGCCAAATGAGCACGTTACAAATATTACGTAGAAATATTGCGAAAACAACCATTTCGTGGACGAGTTGATCTTAAAATTTAGAGAAGCTCGCTTTCCGATGCCTGAGGAAAGGAAAAATTGCGTGAATACTTAAAAAGATTTATTAAACCTGTCAGGACTTAGTGTTCTGTGCATACTTTTGGCAAACATAATGGTGACAGTATCAAGGTCCTGAACTCGAACAGTGAGCTGAATGCAACTATGTTTTTGTGAGTGCTAGAAGAATTACAACGTAAGAAGGGTGTAAAAGACCCTTTTATTTAAATCACCTTTTACAGTAACTCCCAGCTCAGCGATAACAGAAAAATAATGACCGCGCTTGGGTCTAAACTGAACAATCAAGCAATTTAAAGTAAAACTTCAGTAGACATTTAAATAGTCGCTGTCACAGAGCTTAAACGCGAGATTGGCCTATTTATGGTGCGTAGCAAGCCTTTGCTAAGTACTAACCAACTTAAATCTCTTAAATCAGTATTAGAGTAATAGCGCTAAGGCGTAAGAATTAAAATACTAACTAATCTGGCGAACGTCCACCGAGCCGACGTGGTCTGAGACTAAAAGCTCTCGCACACTTGAGACGTTTCTCACTAACCTTTAAATACACAACTTGGCTGCAACACAAATTAGCATAAAGCTGAACCGTGCGCTCATTCTGAAGGGAAGTTGAAATAAGATGGTGTATTTAAATACGGCAAAGCACACTAGGGCTATCTGCCTAAGGGGAGGGATGCCTTCGTGGAGGACATTCTAAGGGAAACTGGCTCGTATACACGTTACACATGGGGGAAAACCACGAAAACACCCATGCAGCCAGCCCGTTCGCGGGATTCGAACCTCGGACCGAACTACCTGTGTTCAGCGACTTTACCGCTCGGCCGCTGGTGGGCAAGTTGAAATAAAGGCCCATTTACACTAGCGGAACTTTGAGTCTAAGAAATGCACGCGGAAGTTGCTAGCTTCACTAAATGGCGAAAATGTTACTCTTTTTTTTTTTAACTGAAACTGAATATGTACACATTTAAATAAACAGCCTAACTTATAACATTATTCAAGAGTTTAAGAGTTAAATATTCCCTCATAATACGAAAAAATTGCTGTTTAAAAGCTCTCAAACGAGGCTTCAAATTCGCCTGCGTTTCTTAGGCTCAACGTTCCGCTAGTGTAAATGGGCCTTCAGAGTTCACAGGAAAGGGTAACTTAAAATAAAAAGAAATTTGGTTAGTTTAACTTAAAACCTTACATACTTCCTCCCCCCCCTCCAGAATTGGCAAAAGTTGAACTACACTGGTCCAAACGGACCTGATTGAAACTTGGCAATTCTAAAAAAAACTAAAACTTAACTTCTCCTAACCTAGGCCAATCTTTTACAGAAAATAGAATTTCCTACAATTTACAGACGAATGAATTGGACTTTACATACATCTTCATCTGTTTTGAGTTTATGTCTTTCGCACACTCCTTCTAGTAACATCTGGAAGGAAAGATACTTTAGTAAAACATAATAACAATAAGTGCTAGGTAACGAAGACTTGTTTTCCTACCCTGTAACTTCACACACATAATCATTCAAGCAAAAATTTCAAAGTTCTTTTCTTAACATCGCATTCTACTGGGACAGTAGTCTAGACTACATTGTGTTTTACTTCTACAGACTTTTAATTAAAAAAAAAAAAAATACAAGTCTTTCGACAAAGCATTATAACAAAACATTTAGCTAACATTTTCACAGCAATCCATTGCTTTTACAAAAATACTATCTTCGCAATACTTCATAGTCTATCTTAGAAATATTAAGTAATTTTAAATCTTTAAAAAATATATATATAATTCAAACTAAAACAACTTTCAAGATAAGTAATCGTTTATCACCCACTTGGCGTAAAAGTCAACCTCGCTTGAGGTAAAAAGAGATTCTGCAACTTGCAGTAGTACCTGGAAATTAATTAAACGTTAGAAGGAGAAATGCTACTTATCTCTTGTTGTAGTCATCCACTCGCTTCTTTACCCAAGGCCCAAGGTGTTGGCTTCCGGAGTGAGTACCTTTGCAAATTAATGCAATTACCTCCACAACTTCTTTAAGAAAACTGAATTAATTAAAAAAGAGCAGTGGCTAAAGAAAAGTGAACGAAACCATTAAGGGTTTAGTGATAAGAGAAATGAATAAGAAGTCCACACAAAGGAACGAAAACTTCTTTCAGCTTTCAATTTGCTTTACAAAATTGAAAGAGAGAGAGGTGATTGTTGAGTCCTGAACGCACTGCGTTAATGGAATCGAAAAGGTTGAAAGATTGAAGGCCGGGAGACATATTGTTCCAAGGCCTGGGAAAGGTACGTCATAGGTAATACGGACTACCGCAGAGTTTGCTGCTTTGGGAATGAGCGGGGGGGGGGGGGAAGAAATAGTTTTGCGACCAAAGAGCAGGTACTAAGGGGAGAAAAAGCGCGCGGAGAAGTTGGGGGGGGGGAGTTAGTTCATTCTGATGAGGCGAAAGTTCTCCAATCACCCGCGGAGAACCGTGAAGTTGGTTAACTGCGAAAAAGACGAAGAAATTTTTCTAAGAGTTCTCCAACCTCCCGCTGAGAACCGTAAAGTCCATTAACTGCGAAAAAGACGGAGAAACTTTTCTAAACGTTTTCCTATCTGGAGTTAAACATTAAATGGCTGAGCTTTAAGCTAAAATAGTTTACGTTGAAGGTGGAAATATTAAAAATTAATGTAAAGGAATTAATTTAAGGAGCAGTATTAAGTAAAATTACATGAATTAAGTTAAGTTGAAGTAATTAAGTTAAGCTTTATTGCATTAATTAAGGAAGTTAAGATTAAGAATCAAGGCTATTATCCCATTATAGATTTAAATCCTAAGAGTCTGAACCGTGACTTGTGAAAAGGTGAGGTCTTGGCAAATGGAGGAGCATAATATGGTTAGCAGCACGGATATGTATGCCGGTTGAACGAGGCCGGATTAGGTCCGGCGGGTGATCAGAAATAGTTAAGGATCTCCGGGTTAGGCCCGTGAAGTGCTAGTTGTAATTTAATTTTAGAAAGAATTCCTAGTCAAGCAAACACCTCCGCTTGGGCTTCCTAGGAAAGATGTTAAATGTTCTATCTAGAACGCTCCTAGGTCGCTTAGCAGAGTTAGGTTCTGCTGGGTCATATGCAGAAAGTGAATGCAAGACTGGGTTTTCAGTCTGAGATAATCTATAGAAAAACTTAACCGAATTTTGCCGAAAAAAGGCATCAAGGGGTAAAATTTTGAGATCGTTATGTAGCACTTCATTACGGACGAAATAATGAGCATTAGTCAGAATACGAATCGTGACGCTCTGGAATACTTGAATTTTCTTCAGGTGGCTGTTAGCTGCTGTAGACCAGACGACGGCTGCGTACGTCAGGATGGGGAGGATGGTACTTTTGTAGAGGAGGATCTTATTGCTGAGAGAGAGGTTGCTGGTTCTATTGATGAGTGACATAAGTTGAGTCCGGGTATTTCTTGCTTTGGAGATGACGTAGTTGATGTGTATATTCCAGAGCAGCTTTCAATCTAGATGTACTCCCAGATATTTATAGGAGTCCACCCAGGGTACATTTTCTTCAAACAGGCTGAGTGGTGGGAGTTGACTATGGACATTCCTCTTTCTGGAAAAGAACACCGTGGCGGCACTTTTGGCGACATTCATTTTGATTTTCCAGGTAATGAGCCAGGACTCCAAGTCTTACAAGTACTGCTGAAGGTGATTGAGAGTGTGATGCAGTGTTGAGTGCTGCGAAATGATGGCTGTATCATCTGCATCATAAAGTGCTAGATCAACACTAGGTGACTGTGGTATGTCATTTACATACAAGTTGAAGAGATAAGGACTAATTAGTCCTCCCTGCGGGACGCCGGCCAGGATAGGGCGAGGAGAAGAAACAGAATACTTTACTTTGACAGAATAGGTACGATTAGTGATGTAAGAGTGCATTAAGTGCACAAAATTAGCCGAAATTTCAAGTCGCATGAGCTTGAATAAAATTCCGATATGCCAACACCTGTCGAAAGCCTTTGCTACGTCTAAATAAACGATAGCTGTAGGCTTTCCACTGCGAGATCCTGTGTGAATAATTTCTACTACCCTCAGTAGCTGGGTCTGAGTTGAGTGTTTAGTACGAAAGCTGAATTGTTGAGGAATAATAATATTTCGGCTTCGGCAGAAATCATTCAGGAATCTAAGCAGTATAGCTTCGTAAATCTTACTAAATGAAGACAGGAGGCTGATTGGTCTGTAATTTTGTGGGACCTTTGGGTCCATTCCAGGTTTTAGAATAGGAATGACACAAGCATTCTTCCAGCTATCAGGATAGTATTTTAACCTTAGCTTTGAGTTGATCAAAACTGCTAGATAAAATATGAATTTGACTTGTAAGTTTTTAATCATGCGATTAGAAATCCTAACCAGGCCAGGCGCTTTTCCAGATATGAGATTTTTGATAATAGCAGAAATTTCAGACATTGTTGTGGTAATGGGTTCCTCAGTTTGGGTATCTGAGGAGAGAAACTCTTCAACTTGGTGTTGGACTTCATGCGTGTGCTCTGCACAGGAATCGAACATGAGTCCAGTGTTAGGTGAAAATTGAGTTTGGAGGCTGTCCGCAATGCGCTCAGCCTTCTCGGTGTTTGTTAGTGCCATCCGGTCATTGACCGTGCCCATTAAGGGGGGAATGTCGTGTTTAGGTTTGCGTAGCCGAGCGCTAGCTTCCCAAAGGCTATTGTCTGAAGTCTTTAAGGACTTAAGATAAGAGTATTTATCGTCTGCGTACTTCTTAATATCAGACTTAATCTCATTCTGGAGTCTTCGCAGTTGAACTCGAAAGGTTTCTAAACGTGTATTTTGCCAATCTCTGCGAAGACGGCTTTTAATTTTGATTTTCTCTTTAATGAAGTCAGGTAATTTATAGTGATTAGACCTGAATTTGGGCTTGGAAGCAGCCGTAAACGCACTTCCTAGGGTTTGGTTGAGCCTGTCAATGGCTAAATCAACCTCCTGATTATCGTTAATTTTGATAGGGGGAGAATACCATTTTCCAAAACAAACCGAAAGTTGTCCCAATTTGTAGAGATTTGCGCAGGTAAATTTTGATTGATTTTGGTAGGTTTAAGGGTGAAGTGAACCGGATAATGATCAGAGGACAATTCCGGGATCACTTCGATCGAATAATCTACTGGAATATTTTTAAATAAGGCCAAATCAATAATAGAAGGAGCACCTAAACCCCCAGGATACTAGAAATAGGTAGGTGAGTTCGGCGCAATAATTTGGATATGGGCTTCCTGAGCCCAAATTTTGAGTTTATCGCCATAGTTGTTGGCAGTGACACAATCTCAACTTCTATGACGGGCATTTAAATCTCCTGCGATAATCAGGTTATTTGCAACACCACTGAGTTTTCTGAGATCAGATATAAATGCTGGTCCCTGTCTCGGAGGCATATAGCAGGACGCTACTGCTATGGTAGTCGATTTGGAATATGAATTTGGATAATAGTCGCTTCTAAGGCCTCCAGTGGTGGCGTAGGAATTCTAGAATGTTTTAGTGAGCGTTTTACATAAATGCTAGTACCGCTACTAGCACGAACAGTGTCACTGATACATAACTCTCTATCATTTCGGTAGCAGAAATAATTCGCGATGTTCGCGCTAAGTCCCTCAACCAGATGTGTCTCCTGTACGAGAAAGAGGTCCATGTGGTGCTCATTAATAAAATCTCGGACTTCCTCATAGATGTAGAAAGCCCTTTCAGGTCCGGTGGAGACAGTCCGGAGCTGTGGTAGGGCATTTCTGAAAGCCTGGAGGAGGGTGTTGATAAATAATGCAAACTTTGTAAAATAATGCAAACTTTGTAAAAACAAATCAAAGACAATATAAAATCAATACCAAATTCAGAAGAAATTTGGAACACACTCCTTAGGGTGTCTGTTCAACTGTAGTCCTCTGCGGTCGGGGCTGGAGCCTGGGCCGGTGGTGTTGGCTGAGGAGCAGGTCCCTGTACCAGGGCTTGCTTCTGAACTTGCTTCGGTGCAGGGTCTTGCTTCTGGTCCGGTGCTTGCTTCTCTGTCGGTGTAAGTCCGGGATTTTTCCGGACTTACAGTGTCGGTGTAAGTCCGGGATTTTTCCGGATTGATTTGTGATCAATACCAAATTCAGAAGAAATTTGGAACACACTCCTTAGGGTGTCTGTTCAACTGTAGTCCTCTGCGGTCGGGGCTGGAGCCTGGGCCAGTGGTGTTGACTGAGGAGCAGGTCCCTGTACCAGGGCTTGCTTCTGAACTTGCTTCGGTGCAGGGTCTTGCTTCTGGTCCGGTGCTTGCTTCTCTGTCGGTGTAAGTCCGGGATTTTTCCGTCCGGAAGCGATAGTACTAAAAAGGGGATCCGTGCTGCTAAGAGAAGGTTTTGCTGGCGCCGGTACGAATTTTGTCTTTCCGCTATCCTTCCGAATATGGGGGGTTTACCCTTGTTCATTGGATTTCGTGGGCAGTGGAACCAGTTGGCTGCATGCCGACCAAGGCAGTTCGCGCAGGTGTTCGCTTCTTCAGGATCCTTGGTACACTGGTACGCGTAATGCGGGTCAGCGCACCGCAGACATTTAATCGGCAGTGTACACACTGCGGAACTGCGGAAATAGCCTTGGCAGCGCCAACACTGGCTCGGGTCCTTTTTTCCTAAGTGCTTTTCTACTTTGATCTCAACACCAAACATCGTGTTTCTTCAAAAATGTCGGGCGATCTTGCTTTAGATTGAAAGATTTGTACTCGGTCCCCTGATAAGAATTTGGGCGACCGAGCGATAATCTTTTTCATACTGCATTTCTATGCGTAAATATTTGCCCTTCATGCGGCAGATGGCTGATGGAACTTTGGACTGCACAAGCGAAATCAAAAATTCAAAATCCTTAGGGTCGACGAAAAAATATGGAACTTTCCTTTTCGACCCTTCGGAGGAGCTAGCAGTGCGGGGGGGGGGGTAGTACCGGATTCAGCATTCTCCTCTAGTCTTTCATTCTCCATCGGCTGAGGGGGGTGATTGTGCTTTGCTGGCTGAGTGGGGGGGAGAGCATCTGAACTTTCACTCCAAAATGGAGGCAGGTGTTATCTCCTCGTGGCTTTGGTCACCTCGTGCAACAAGATGGCGGGGAGGCTGCTGGAAGCCATCTTTGTCCACCTTTCTGGCTTTTTTAATTCTGGGGGAGTCTGGATTGTTTTCGCGTTTATTAAGAGATAATTTTTCAAGCTTTTTGTTATTACTAGCAAGGATTTTTTCTGCATGTAACTTGGCAGATTTAAGAATTGATTTTTTGGTAGGAGAATTTTGGACATTTTTGTCCAAAACTGGATTTTTAGATACAGAATTACTGGAATCACCTGGATCATTTTTAGTGAAATTAACAAGTTTTTGAATACATTCCTCCTCTATAGAAGAGATGCTAAAAAGTGGCAAATTCAGGCGCTTGGCAAGAGAGGTAAGAGAATGTAGCGTTACTTGTGACTCTTGACGAACACACTTCAGGTCAAAGCTGGCGAGCGGCGTTGATCTTCTGGCTCTTGACAGATCTGTTCCAATTCCGTGAGTCTTGCTTTTAGGAGGTATAGCTGTTTGATATGCATCAACAGCTTATCCGGATTGATGTAGATAGACTTCGATGTATCCAAAGAGACAGGGAACGTAGGATCAGGCTCCGAAGCTGCCGATATATCCATCGCGCCGGCGGTAGGGCTGGTGGAGGTGCCGGCCATTTCTTCCGACTTCTCGTCATTCGCTGCGGTTGGCGCGGAGCTCAAGGAAACACGTCCTTCACTCATGGTGGTCACCCTGCGAATCCGCTTCTTTACCCAGTCGTTGAAGCAAAGAAAGTCTATGTAAAGAAGGAAAGGCTCCATAGACGTAATGTAAACCAGTTTGCCTTCTACGCCGCTAGAAAGAAAAGGGACAATTCGCCAAGGGATTTAGCGACGGAACCTGTTGGCGAGAATTTCCCCCCTTTGTGATGTACCTGGCCGAGATTTTCCACCTCCGCTACGTGTACAGGAAATTTAGGAACACGGGTTAAGATGAATCGTTCTTTGACTTTTCGGGATAATTTAAACTCGAATTTTCGTGGTTTTTTGCTTTACTAGTTGAACTTGTATTATCCATATCGCAGTTTGATGTCTGATTTTATATCTGTCAATATGTAGAAAAAAATGGAGTCACACAGCTTTAAACTCTTGATAAACGTTACCGTCAGACCTGTTCGAACTTCGACATCAGCTTCGAGCTTTGGCGCTTTTGGCGACAGATATTTCACGCATGCGCAGTTGTGTCCCTTTTTGTTCGGAGGGAGCCACTCCTGCTGCTGCGAAGCTTTCCTTCTTAACAATGCATATTCTTTGGTTGAAGGTTGCGAAGAGCTCCGTTTGATGTAACTTACTTCTTGACCTGGGGCGGCTACCATTGGTCTCCATCTTACGCTTTCGTTTAATGCAGCTAGGCTCCAGTCTGGGACATTTACTCCCGCCTCTCGGCTGCTCTGCTGGGCGTTTAGTCGATGACCTCCTTGACACCTCGGTGGATTTCTCCTTTGCTCCTGGAACCTTGTTCGTCGTTGCTCCGGCCTCCTGCTGTATTCAGGAACTGTATTATAAGGCTGCAACCGGGGATGCTTGGTTTTCCGGGTCCTTTCTGACTTTTCCGCTCCCCTCTTTACTGCCTTTGCTTGGCCTTGTCCATTTTCTTTAGTCTTTTATTTTTGCTCCTATTCCCTTCACTCTTCCTCTTTATTCCTTGGTCCAGGACGACTTTCGTCCACTTATTTCTTATACTTTGTTGATAAGGGGCTTTTTGTTTCTGACGCCTTGTTGCAATTGTTGCCGGTTCTGGTTGTTGCCGCTGAGATAAGTCCTCCGTGGAAGTCGGTCTTCCCGGATCCTGCAAAAATTCCTCAAAGATTTTCATTCTATTACGATTATAATATGGCTTCAGTTGGTCCACATTGGCAGTAATTTTTTCGCCGTTATTGGTTCTTAACACTACCACTGCTTGGGTGATTTTCTCAACAAGGAAAGGACCTTCAAAACGCGGAAAATATTTCCCCACTTTTTCCTGTGGGGCATTCGATAAGGCATGTTTAATCTTCAAAACTTCATCTCCGACTTTATAATTTACCTCTCTTCTCTTTTGATCATAATAGTATTTCTGCTTTCTATGGGCTATTTCAGAATTCCCTTTTGCTTCATTTATCGACTTTTGAATATCGGTCATTTTAAACTCATGTGCCCTTTCCTGGACAAAGAAGAGTTTATCTAAGGGTGTCAAAATCTTTCTTCCAAGAATCTTCAAGTTCAACAGGTGTTTTCAACGTTGTGTCGTGTTTTGCCGTTCTAAGGGCATGTACAAACTCATTTATATGGTTATCCCAGGTAGCGTGATAATTTTTGATATAGCTTCGAATAATTTTAACTACGTTTCGGTTAACCCGTTCCGCTATGTTTGACTGCGGACGATACGGGACCATTTTTAAATGGCATATGCCCAGTCTTACACACATTTCCTCAAAAATATTACTAACAAATTGGGGACCATTATCCGAAATAACGTTTAGCGGCACCCCGTACTTTAAACTATACTTATTTAAAATTGAATCCACTACGATTTTAGCAGAAGCACGTTTTAACGGAATCAGTTCCAACCACTTGCTAAAATGGTCCACTATAACTAAAAGATATCGGCTTTTGTTAAATTTACTTCTGGGGTAAGGGCCAAGTAAATCGATCCCTATTATTTCATTTGGAAATTCTGATTTAACTATTTAAGAACCCGGCCGGGAGGTAATTAATGTAATTATTAAATTGACATGTTGGGCATGACTTGACATACGCCCTAGTAAACTTTTGCAGTTCGGGAAAAAAACTGCCTCGCGAACTCTTTGGACAATTTTTCGCTGGCCCAAATGGCCGGAAATAGGAGAATCGTGCAATTTTTCCAATATTCTAAATCTAAGGCTTGCTGGAATAACCGGCCTAAACTCGTGATTTTCGTTAGTAGTTTTTGTACAGAAAAGAAGTCCATCAATTATTTCATAATTTGCCGCCTTATTTCTTATCGGCACAATATCTTGATGGCTGAAATTCTCAGGGTCGGCTAAATAATTATATATATTTTGAACTCGGGATCTTTTCCCAGCTCGGCTATTACTGTTTCACGAGATTCTAAAACTTTTGGTGGCTATTGTAACCTTATCTCCGTTTTCATCCAAATTGATTCTATTTAAAGCATCTGCCACAACGTTCTCCTTTCCCGGAGTGTGTTTAATTATTAGATTATACTCTTGTATCTTAAGTGCCCATCTTATTAATCTCGGCCATAAATTTTTTCCAGAATAGAGTCTGGTGACCGCAGCGTGGTCGGTATACACAGTTACTGGAGAACTTCCAAAGTAAACGCGGAATTTGTGCACCGCTAATAAAACTGCTAGCGTTTCTCTTTCCGTGGCCGAATAATTTCTCTGGGTTTCGTTTAAAGTTCTACTGAAAAAAGCTACGAGCTGCCCATTTTGGGAAAGAAATGCCCCAACCGAAAAATCTGAAGCGTCCGCTGAAATTTCTAGTCCTTTATCCCCTTCCGGGAATTTTAAAACGGGGGCTTGTGTTAGGGCATCTTTTAATTTTTTAAATGCTGAGTTAGCTTCTGCTGACCACGAAAACCTAGCTTTCTTCCTCTTTAATTTAAGCAGTGGCTCAGCTATTTTAGCAAAATCTTTTATGAAGGATCTATAGTACGAACACATACCAATAAACGATGATAACTTTTTAGCTGTGCTAGGAGCAGGATAATTTGGATAGCTGTAATCTTGGACTTATCGATTTCAATGCCATTCTGAGAGATTTTGAATCCTAAATTACGTAATTCTTTTGCGGCAATTTTACATTTGGATGCATTTACTTTTAAACCGGCTTCGTTTAACAATAAAAATACTTGTTTTAAACCTTTTAAACGTTGTTCCAAACTATTACTTGTAATTATAATATCGTCCAAATAAATGAACGTACTCTTACCAAGGACCGGTCTTAAGACAATGTCCATAAATCTCTGGAAAGTTGCCGGTGCGCCGAATAAACCGAAAGGCATCCTAAGAAATGCGTATGTGCCAGATTTATTTATGAAAGCGGTCTTGAGGACATCTTCAGATTTTACCCCAATCTGAAAATACTCACTCGTAAGATCTAATGTGGACATGTACTTCGTGGAGGTAATATTGCGGATTACCTCTTCGATAATAGGTAAACGATATACGGGATATTTTGTGACGGAATTTAACTTTCGATAGTCTACAGCGAAACGCCACCGCTTCGGGTGCGTAATCGGGAACTCGTTGTTGTTCATAACACTGCTGGGCTAGCATAACTGCTAGAAATAGGAGTAATGATTTTATTCTTCAACATTTCCTTAATATGAATCTCAATTATTTCTTCCTTAACCTTATCGTATCTATATGGCTTCTGCCTTACTGGTTGGGCATCCCAGGTCTGGATTTCATGACTGGTGACCCGAGTGAAACCAGGTACATCACTGAAAAAATTTGAGAATTCACTTACCAAAGCCTGCAGCTTTTCTTTCTCTTCTGCCGGCAAATGCTGTAGATCAAGCTCCGGGGACCCATCGTCCTTCTTGTTACCTGGTTGCATCGTGACTGTTAGCTTGGCTCCCTGAAAGTCGATTGTGGCTTCTGCCAATTTGAAAAAGTCCACACCAAGGATAACACATGTTTGCAGGTTTCTCACGATATAAAATAAAATTTTTACCTGCTCTTCGTTGATACGCACAAAAAGTGAGACTTTACCTAGACATTTACACTTACCTCCTTGAGCCGCTATAACATTTGTGTCTTTTGCGCTAAAAATTCTATAACGACGGAACTGTTTCTTGAAAAAATGATCAGAAATGCAGCTGTTTTGCGCACCTGTATCCAAAAGGGCTGTCGCCGGTATATTATTTATTAAAACTTCAATCTTCGGTAAAGTTAAATTTTTAACGACTACAGTGTTTAACTTAATCGCGGAAGGATTTTTCAGGACTTCGGATTTCTTCACCTTCCTTAAAGAAATCCCCCTTACTTTAAATCTTGCTTAGCCGAATCCTTCTTAATTTGCTCAGTTTCGGAGCTTTTCCCTGCTTTATGATGAAAATTTCGCCGTTCGCCGGTCGTCTTGGGGGATCCATATTTCTTTTGCCATTGCTTCGCTTTGTTCCCGTAGTTCTGTTGTTGCTTCTGCTGCGGTCTACCCGTATTCCACTGACTTTTTCGCTCAAATTGGCGACGTCTTTCGTTGTCCGCAGCTCTTCGACTTTCCCACTGCACGGCGAGTTCGAATAATTTATCCAAAGTCGTTGGGTTTCTGAGCTCGATGAAATCTTGAACTTGGGGCAGCAGTCTAGGGATTATCACTTGAATGATTTCAGGATCCTGCCGAATTCCATACAAATGCTTAAAAACTTGAATCTTTCTTAAAATAAAATTTGAGAAATCTTCGATTTTTTTCTTGATATGGGCTAAAACGTTCCGCCTCTAGTCTGGCTCTATCTCATATGACCGCAAATGCTCTCACCAAAGAACTTTTAAAATTTTCATACGTATACGTGGGGCTTCCTGTTTCACCCAAAAGATTCGTTCCAATATATTTAAACCAATTTAGCGCTTCCCTTCAAAGCGCCGGTAGTAAGAGTGACTTTCTGAAACTCGTGTACTGGATATAACATGAAATGGGCATCTAGGTTTTCCAGGAAATTACTTACGGTTGTCCTGCCGTCGAAACTTGCCGCTGGTTTCATGGATGCCCGCATAGTTTGCACAATGTAGCCAAAACCTTCTAGGGCAGGAGGTGGTAATTCCGGGTTCTGTACAGGTACTGCTGGTACCTCAGGCTCATCTCCTTGCCTTTCAGGCCATCCTCATATTTTTCTTCGGGCGCCAGTAGTGTTCTGTGCATACTTTTGGCAAACATAATGGTGACAGTATCAAGGTCCTGAACTCGAACAGTGAGCTGAATGCAGCTATGTTCTTGTGAGTGCTAGAAGAATTACAACGTAAGAAGGGTGTAAAAGACCCTTTTATTTAAATCACCTTTTACAGTAACTCCCAGCTCGGGAGCGATAACAGAAAAATAATGACCGCGCTTGTGTCTAAACTGAACAATCAAGCAATTTAAAGTAAAACTCAGTAGACATTTAAATAGTCGCTGTCACAGAGCTTAAACGCGAGATTGGCCTATTTATGGTGCGTAGCAAGCCTTTGCTAAGTACTAACCAACTTAAATCTCTTAAATCAGTATTAGAGTAATAGCGCTAAGGCGTAAGAATTAAAATACTAACTAATCTGGCGAACGTCCACCGAGCCGACGTGGTCTGAGACTAAAAGCTCTCGCACACTTGAGACGTTTCTCACTAACCTTTAAATACACAACTTGGCTTCAACACAAATTAGCATAAAGCTGAACCGTGCGCTCATTCTGAAGAGAAGTTTAAATAAGAGTTCACAGGAAAGGGTAACTTAAGATAAAAAGAAATTTGGTTAATTTAAATTAAAACCTTACAAACCTTGCGCTGAAAAGCTGAGGGGATACATACACCATACCCCTTAGCGTCCACCAAATTAGGTATTTAATCAATAAATACAGCACGAATGCAAAAAAAATAATCAAGTCTAGAATCGATTTACACGGATTACTATTTTCAGAAGTATTCAGTGAAAGTCAGTTTTACTGCAATATACAATACATTGTGTACTAGCTTCATAAGATTTCGCTTAAAGCAGGCAATCGTAATTTTCAGCCTTAGATCGATGGAGTAAACTAGTTATTACTTGGCAAAATGAAAAATCTGTTATCACTTAAATTGCAGTATATCTTTATGGGTTTAGGATTTCGTTTGGCCGCTAAATAAAGGAGGAACAACACCTGATTATTCCGGTGATACACATAAGAAGTATACAATGCCGATGGAAAAATTTCTGCAAATTCTCTGAAAATAATGAAACTTCTAAACGTAACCTTCTTTTTCGGATCGCTAATAACCTTAGTTTTAGAAATAATGCATTGGTTCATTTCTAACTCAGCTGGTCTGTAATTTCGCTTTATTTATATCCCAAGCATCTTTATTATTTTCTCAAGAATTAAAAAGAAAATTCCAACTGAGGAAATAAAGTTTGTTTCAGTATGTTTTATATTAACTCTTGATAGATTTCTTAGCCTTTGTTTAGATTTCTTAGCCCTTGTTTAAGTCTACTAATTCTCTTAATCCTTTTATTCTTCATTACTTAAAAATAAATGGCCCTGAATTTGATTGATGTTCATGGATTCTTAAAATCGCTATTCTGACTTGTCTATCTTAATTAAATTTTCCTTTTTTTAGATGTGGGTCAAGAGGTGGATACTGCGAAATTGTGAATCTTGATAATGACGTAAAAGAAATATTGGAGAAATTACATTGCGTAAGGTTAAGCCCGAGCATGCATGGCCAGGTATGGAAGATTTTTCTTTGTGGTTGTACTCATTCATAGAAGGTAAATAGTATGCTTGAGGTATAAAAAGCTATTCCAATAAATTTTTCTTTAACGTAACTGAATATAATTACCTTCATGAAACTGAAATGAAGGTTATTTTGACTTTTACGTCGTTTTTAATCCCTCAAAAGAAGTTATTAAGCTTCTATTGCGTATAATTTTCTTTGCATTTTAGAACAGCATTTTTAATCGCATTACAGCACGTTAAAAAATGCAGAAAATCACCCAATTGATATATGTTTTTATTATTATTTTTCTTATTTTAAAAGGGGAGGGGAGTTTGTTTGTAATCTGTGAAAAGTTAAAAATTTTGCGCTTGATATTTTTTATCTCAAAATTTTAAAATCATAAACTTCAAGCAGTCGAGAAAATCGAGCAGTTAATTAAGACATTGTATCAAGACATTAAACTGTATTAAGACATTGCTATAAGTTTCATTGAAAGCATTTTCCCATTTTATCGATAGTGCAATTAGTAAATTTCTGAGATTTAGTTTGCTCGCTAAGAGAAGATTTGTGAGAAAAATTATTTAAACATCAAATAAAAAACAATCGAAATCGAATGTGAAAAATTCTCTTCGCCATCTTGCACTGTCACTCGCTAACAGTCCGCTCATAAAACTTGAACTAGCTATCAGGAAGTAAGTTAAAAATTGCTGAGAAACTTTTGACCATAGCGACAAGCACCATGAGTGATTTAATTCCCCCCCCCAATGGCGGACACTTGACTCTAATGGCATTGGGCACTCCTAAAGCCAGATACGGTGACCATTTTATTGTGGAAGCACTTAATAGGTGGCCACGGTTACCTCCTACGAAGGGACAGACAATTTTATATCCACCCTTATCGAGATGTTTATTGGAGACATAAAATTCCAAATTGAATGCCTGCAGTTTGAGTTTTTGAACCTATTTATATCAAGTATGCATATTGAATTATTTGACTATGATAAATATTCTGCACATTGCTATAGATTTACTAATATGCTGTTCCAGTAATTGAAATCAAAGCAGATTTCGTAGCACATTGCTAGCATGAGCACTTGCTGTTTCAGAATTCTTACTCTGGATTGGTGACACCAGTTTCAGGTATAACCAACTTGTGATGTGAATCTCATTATTGGTTGAGCAGCTAAGGTGCTCAACTACTTAGAATTATGAACTTCGCATTGCACCAGTCCAGTATGTGAAATCTTCAAATTTTAATGTGCCATACTTTCGCAACATACTTCAGCCAAAGAATATGTATTGTTAAGAAGGGAAACTTCTTTTCCAGTATTCGAACCCGGGCCCATAATGGCAAACTGCACTCTCAGTTGATCAACGTTAAAAGAATTTCGCATATTGCGCATGCCCAGAAGAGAATTTGGTTTAATTACGACTCTGGTACAATTTTAAAAGAAGATAAATACTGTGTGTGGTTGATATTCTGTTATCTGGGCGTAAACAGTTCGGAGTTTTAAAACTTGTTAGGTTGTACAATTATTTATTACTTAGAGGGTAACTATCGATTGTAAACCACTCAAGAATGATTACAAAACAGGAAACATTACAGTATATATTAGCTAAATCTTTATTGAATATACTTGTGAGGAATAAAAGCAATTGCGTATGGTAAATAACTATATGTTCCATTCGTATACACTTTAACAAATTAAAGAATGAATCCAGTTTAAATTACTGAATTAAAGTCAAGGAAATTATTATAAATAACTGATATTAAATATAACGTTTATAAACAAAATAAACCAAAATGAATTGAAACAGAAGCAAATGCATTAAGCACAAATAAATTTCGGTAGCATTGTAATTGTAAATAGTCGATAAGACCTACACTATGGACAGGCTTGTGTAAGGGTTGCTTATGCTTAGTCGCCAGTATTTTCTGCCACGTCAACGTACACCACTGAGCATGCGCAGTAAATGAAATTCGTTAACATTGATCAACTCAATGTGCGGTTTGCCATTACGCAACCCGGGCCACTCGGTATCGCATTCAGGCTTCCCTAACCACTATACCGTCTGGGCGGCTGAGTGAGCTAAATAAAAAACTCTTAACACTAAGCCTAACTGGTAACGCACATCTTTCTTCAATTTGAATATATGAATGCACAGTGACAATATTTTGCTTTGACTAGCCATCATGCGAAATACTTCTGATGCGCATAATATGCATAAAACTGTGCGCATAATATGCATAAAATCTAATCTTATTTACTGTTATAAATATACAGAAAAGTACTTAAAATAATTTACGTAACCATTGAAGTATTTTAATGTGTTCTATTTAATTAAAGAAATTTCACTTTCTTTTAAGACCAAATATATTATATTGATATGATGCTTCTGTTTTCTAGATAGTTATGTATTCCATTACGAATCCACCGCAGCCGGATGAGCCTTCCTATGAGCTTTTTGAACAGGTGAGTTCGTATATTATTTTCTAAGTAAATTAGATTAGGAAAACAGTATATTTGCAAAAAGAATGTTTGAGTAAATTTAAATTCATCTGTAAGTACAAAGCAGCAAACCGATATTAACAGACTATTGCATATAATTTAAATTTTCTGAATATTCTAAACAGTAGGGAAAACAAGACTAAAATGTTACTAATTTTAGTCTAGACGGGCAGTTACCAGGACACCTTATGAATTCTCACAGGTGGCGACGAGAAAGCGCCCTTCTTTAGCCAGTTCTAAGGCACCTAACTGCATGCAATACAACCTGCATCCCTATTTTGATCAAAAATACACCTAGAGACAGAATCCGCGGTTCTCTTACCTCGTCCTCTCGCACCAACAACCACTTCAAGGAATCTTCGTCTGGATGAAATATAAGTGTTCATCTCAGTTTTTCGAAGACTGTAAACGTGCCTTTGGAACTGTCCTGTGTAGATGAATAAATTCTGTTTTGGTTCTTCATAAAATGTTATCAATTACTCCAAATCCACGAACTCGTAGAACACAACAATTGATGTCGGGAACAAGGTTTGTGAGTGAATGTCAGTGACTCGCTTACAGAAGAAAGAGTGTGAATATAGCATATACCATTTGGTGTGGTCGGTTGCAACGAAAAAGGGAGGTGCACAACTAGATGTTATAGCAGTTCCATTTACAAAATTTCAGCTTTCTACCGCTACTCGTTTTTGAGTTGCAAGATCCCTACATAAGTACGCACGTTCAGACGTCAAGACAAAATTCTCTTCTGAAGCCTTTTTAAATCCACTTTACAATCAGTTTTCTGGAGCTTTTATTCTGTCCGTAGGTATGGATGTCATGCAAAAACATCCTTTTTAACGATTCGATAGCGGTCAAAATGGATATTTTGGTTGAAACATGATACCCAAAATTTTTCGTGATTACAATACTTCCTTTCCTTCGTTTAATAACCTAAATAAAGAGCTCTCCCTGGGAATGATTGACTTAATTATAACAGGAGCCCCGCCAACTAACATGGTCAATGGGAAAATATGTAAACACCAAATTCAAAAATAAGCTTTGATTTATTTTGGTGTCACTTCATGGGTTTGCCACGAATAATATTTGAATCCATTCAAATATTAATAAATTTTAATAACAATCTATATATATAAAAGGAAGAGTCTATCTGTCTCTGTGCCTCTCGTTCGTGCTGCGCGTAAGCTAATAGACCCAGGGCTACGAAATTTGGTACACAGGTGCATCTAGACAAGAGCCAGTGCAAATCGAAGCGAGTTTTTCAAAATTCGAATGAGTTTTTTTTAATATTATGTTTTTTGATGAAATCGCATCATTTTGAATAGTTCCATTCTTTTAGAAAGGTGGTTTTGGCAACCGTTTCTCATTCAATGCTTTGTATACTGGAGTGCTGAGAGTTTTCTGTTGAAAATATGAGATTTATTGCTTATTTCATCGTAATTTTGTGGTATTATGTTTTAAATATATGTAACTTTAATTATATAAAATGTTTTGCATGATTTTTATTTAGAAAACAAAGTTCTTAACTTCCTTTATACCATTTTAATTCTTAAGAATTTGCAACGAGAAGATGGAAAATTTATTAATTATGATAATAATTATTTGCTTTAAGGGATACTGCTTATTTCATTGTAATTTTTTTATATTGTTGCGTGCGTACGGGTTCGTTTGAATCGAATGCACAAGCCCGATGAAAAATGAACAAAATTTATTATTATTACAACAAATATGCTAAAATTTCCTCAGATATTCGTGCAATATTACAATATCTCACAATAGTTATATTTTAACTACAGAAACGTTCACCAGAACTTAATTCAAAACAGCTAAAGAAAGCTAATCCACGAATTCGCTACATCGTTTGCTTAGAAAACAAGAGCAGTTTTCTAAGCAAACTCTTAAAACAACAGCAAATCTAACTAACTACTGAATTGAGAGGTTTTCCTCCTTTTCATAAGATATTAAATCGCGCGCGAGAAATTTCTGGAATTTTCTCGAAAGCAAAAGAAGATATTTATTTATTAAATGTTGAATGCATGTGATAATGATGATGATGATGATGTCGTGTGTAAGACAAAGTGCAATTATATAGCTCCGAAACTGTCAAAGACAGATTTTGCAACCTCCGCAGCTCTATCAGTATAAAGTAGGTCCACAGGGTCTTCAATGCCGATGTTAAACAGTCTGGCCTGGATTGCTGGGCAGCTGAAGATGTGATGGCGAGACAGTGGGATGTCATCTGGGCAATGAGGACAAATGTTGGTGTAACTACGCTGTCCGTCTGCAGAAATCCTCATCCCTTTTAAGTGAACTGTCCTAAGTCTAGTTATGATAGTCGATATGGCTCTGTCACAGTTCAATTCCGGGATGGAGTTTCCTTTAACTTGACCGATTAGTCTTTGGTTGGCAACTGCATTGGCATCAACGACGGTTAGGCAGTTAGATGGCTGAGGAGAATCACGGGATGCCTTTGCAAGCTCATCGGCCTTCTCATTACCAAAAATATTTACATGAGCCGGTATCCATTGTAAGATGCAGGATCTTTGGGCAGCAATGATTTTGTTTGTGAGCTCAATGATCTGATGACTGAGTTGACATTTGCCCTTCTGGATCGCTTTTAATGCTGATATGCAGTCAGAGAAGATGATGATGCCCTTGGAACTCTGGTCTTCTTTAGAGAGATAAATCTCCAGAGCACTTTTGATGGCGAAGAGCTCGCATGTATAGTTTTTTTTTATTTTATTTTTTTTATTGAAAATTTTAAATCCTTGTGCACCACATAGTATTACACAAGGCTTACAGAGGTAAGTAAAAAAAAAAAACAAATACAACAACACAACACAAAATAAAATAAACTTACAAATTCACAGATGATACGTAAGAGATAAATTTACAGAAAAAAGAGAAAGCCATTTTATGTTGAATAAAAACATGAAGAGGGGGAGGAAATGAAATATTCACAGAGTTTAACTTAGAAATGAGTTCCTTTCGTCCTTCCTTGAGCTTTGAACAATAGAACAACAAATGTTCGACATTTTGCACTCCCCCGAAACTGCATGAACACAAGTCTGTACTAAATAATCTAAATCTCTTCAGATATGAATTGAATTTACCATGTCCAGTTAGAAATTGAGTAACTTCAAAATTGCAGAAAAAGTGTTTATTATTCAGTCTGTGAGGAATGGAAGGAAAATATAGTTTAGTCAAAGAGGCAGTAGTAGAATTCCTGTATAGTTCATTCCACTCGAGTATTGTATCATCCCTACTTTTGTTCTTGTAAAATGACTTAGGAAGTATCATTGGAGTAATTACTTGAAGATGTGTAGCTTGTTTTGCCAACCAATCAGCCCGTTCATTTCCTAGATTGCCAGTGTGGCCACGTACATGAGAAAAGATAACATCAACACCTTTATTATTAAGGTCTTTAAGAAGAGCATGGGAAGTCACAATTAATTTATTATATGAGAAGATATTCCTAAGAGAAAATAAGGATGAAAGAGAATCAGTGCGAATAAGAAATTCAGCACTTAGCGAACAGTTGTTAGATATCCACTTAATTCACTCACTAATGCACAGTAATTCGGCTTGGAAAACACTGCATTCATTGGGAATTCTAAAGAGTTTGTATTCCAGTTCAGAACCATTATGGAAAACGACATAAGCTAATCCAACTCGATTATTAATTTTACTGCCATCTGTATAACACACAACAGGGAAATTATCATCAACAGAATTGTCATAAATGATAGTTTGAATTGGCAAACAATTGGCAGGATAAGGAAGATCTTCAAACAACACCTTGGCATCGAACATAAATTTGCTGATGGTATCTTTAAACTTTTTGTCATTCAAAACATGAAGGTCAATCGGAGGAAATCCTGAAATTGCGAAACAGGCTTCATAGCTAATTGTTCTGTAGCCATGCACAACTCTTAGTAAAATTCTTCTTTGAATTCTGCGAAGTATACGGGAATTAATCTTCTTTTCTAAAGCTGTTCCCCACACTCTAGAAGCATAGCAAATAAAGGGGACAATACCCTGCTTATAAATCATATCAATAATATTAACTTTTAAACCAAAAGTATTGCAAGAGACACGATTAAGTCCTCTAAGTATATTTTCACATTTATTGGATAAATACATAATATGATTTTTCCAACAAAACTTATTATCAAGAATAACGCCTAAATATTTAATTTCATTCACCGTTTCGAGTAAGGTTTTATCCAAGTAAAGTTGTTGGTTTGTATAGCTGACATGCTTTCTTTTAATTATCATAATTTTAGATTTATTAGGATTGAATTCCAATTTCTGTTCTCTGGACCAATTGGAAATAATAGTAAGGGTGTTTTGAGCCGTATTAAAGAGAGTAATGGGACACTTCTCTTGAAAGCAAATTAGTAGATCATCAGCAAAAGCAATTGTTTTACAACTCGGACAATGTGAGAGTCTATTGAGTAGATCATTCATAATTAAATTCCACAATAAAGGTCCGGAAACCGAGCCTTGAGGGCAACCTCTTTCCAAAATGCGGGAGGAAGAAACGTGGCCAAGGGAGAGCAATGCAGATCTGTCATGCAGAAAATCTTTAATAAGGTGGTAAATATTACACGGAATACCAGCTTTCCTTAAAAAAACAAGTAACCCAGGACACCAAGCGTGATCGAAAGCACCTTTGATATCAAGAAACACTAAAACTGTGTGTAAATTTCTCTTCTTACCTTCGTCCACTATGTCTTTTAAGTACAAAAGAGCCTCTTCACAACTCTTATGAGGGGTAAAACCAAACTGTGCTTTATTTAGCAGCTTTTTACAGCTTTTCTAGGCATTTTCCTAAACTGGGAAGAAGACTAATGCATCTCAAGTTATCTAAATGCGTGATACGAGGACCACTATTCTTAGGGATTAAAACGACATTCGCTGTTTTCCAGCAACGAGGAAATGAACCAAGCCTCAGACAAGTATTGAAGATTTTGGAGAATAAATTTGGAAACATTCTATGAACTTGCTTCAAAATTTCGTTTGAAATAGAATCAAGACCAGGAGCTTTATTGCATTTAAGTTTTTCTATAACACTATTTCTGACATAGTAAATGGAGGATCTGGATTAGCAACATAATTTAACGAAGCTTCAGCCCTAATCATTCTATGAAACGAATTATCCGTGCTAAAATGGTCCGTGGGAAAGCTTCTGTTAAGAACCTCATTAACAGTTTCTTCAAGCGACTTTGTACAATTACCAGATGGGAGATAAATTCCACTGACTTCAATTCCTTTCATAAAATTTTTCTTTATACCATTCGTATATATTTTTTTCCAAACATTCCTTTCATTTATACTCATTAGGAATTCTCTCCAAGACTTAAGCTTTGCATCCTGGAGCTTTAAACTGTAACTATGCCTTAAGTGAAGATATTTTTGTTTATATAACTCTCTAAGAGTAGGGTTACGATTTCGTTGAAACCTACGTCTAGCAGCGTTAACCTGTTTTCTCATACAATCGATTTCAGTAGTCCACCAAGGTACCTTATGAACCCGTGATTTTTTAGAGGCATGGAAGCCTTAGATGCGTTATAGAGAATCGAGACAAAATTTTCTAGTCGAGAGTTTAATGCATGCTTATCCGTACAGCACTCAATAAACTGCGAAAACTCATCAATCGACTGCTTACATGTATTGTAAAAAATATTCCAGTTAGCTTTCTTTACACTGAAGACAATTTTGCTGTTTTTTCTGTCATAGAAAGTGTTATTAGAAGCTACAGAAAGTTCAAACTCAATCGCACAGTGATCAGAAAAGGATTCATAATCTGGTTGACACCAACACAAAATATCTGCAAGAAGATCAGATCCCACAACCGTAATGTCAATATAGCTTGAACCTTGAGTACTACAGAAAGTAGGACCACAGTCTTCGTTTAGAACGAACAAATTATTCATACTTAAAAATTCACAAAGTTTAACCCCTCGAGAATCTGAAACTGGACTATGCCAAATTTCAGATTTGCTGTTGGCATCCATAGCCCAAATCAATCTATTACAATTTTTTGAAGCTAATGCTACATTAATTTTATGCAGATCCAAGTCGATATTTCTATTAGGTTCAAAATAATAGGAAAAAAAGATAAAATCTTGAGTATTGAGAGTAACATGAATAAACACCATATTATAATCAAGATTATTAATATCAAGCAGAGTAGACAGCTTTTGATTTCGTACAATAATAGCAGCTTTAATGGTATCACTATTAGCATCAAAGTAAACCCGGTAAGAGGAAGGCAAGTTGGGAAGAGAGCATTTATAAGAGTGAGGCTCCTGAACAAGAGCGATATCAATGTTATAATTTTCCATATTTAAAACAAGCTGCTGAGTAGCCATTTTCGAACGATGAAGATTAAGTTGAATAATTTTAAGAACAGAAATGGGAAAGTTAGCCATAATTAATTTGAGAAATTATTCTATTCTTCATAAAAATGTGAGAAGGACAATTTTCCGAGAAAGGCTTATGCTTGAATCATCAACTTTCTTGCCAACATCCTTGATTTTGCTATTATAACGAATGCAATTTACACAAGCTTGGGTTTCTTGAGTTTGGCAGTGCTCACTTTTATGTTCTTTTGCACATTTAAAGCAAGCAACAGAATTTCTGCAGTTAGCTCCTTTGTGATTATAGCCAAGGCATTTAAAGCATCTATTTATTATGATAAACTCCTCTACTTTACAAGCCGACAACTCAAAATGCAAATACCCCAAAGGTAGGCATTTTCTGTATAGCTCGGGTTTCATTTCGACAACGATATGCTTTGAGTTTTGGAATTTTTTAAGAGTAAAACAGAATTTCATGTCATTAATACATTCATTACCATAAAAAATGTCAGGATTTTGATTAAAGAGAACAGTTAATACATCTTTATCATCAATTTCATTTGGCACATTTTTAATAAGTAGAGCAGGATTTTTCTGTCTTGGAAGAGAAGAAATTAGTTCAGGTTTGTTGTTGATTTCATCTTTTAGTTTATCACGATCAGTTGAGGAAGAGCATTGCACTAAAATTCTGTTATTCGAAATCGTCCTAATATTTTTTATACCTAATTTCTTTTCTGTCGGATTAATTTTTTCCTTCAAAAGTTTTTTAACATCAAGGGATGTAAAGTTTTCCAATCCAGCAGCTGCCGAAACAAGCAAATTACAATCATTTGACTGTTTGTTTACATTTTCTCCACTAGATGGCGATACCACCTCAGCATAAGAAGGTCTCATAACAGAGGTCTTCTAACTTGCCACACAAGCTTCGCGATAATTAGCAGATTGTAATCTTTCAAAATTTTTAATTATAAGAGATTTTAACTCACCCAAAGCCGTCCTAGCATGTTCACGCAGCTCACCGTTCATATTACATTTAGATGCAAGTGCTGTGTTGATAGTATCATAATGTTTTTCAAGAGACGTGTAAAACGCGTCAAGCTCTTTATCCGCCATCTTGAATTCCGCATGTATAGTTGGAGGCGATTTTCGCAACAGGAATACTGTGGCATTTCTGTACTCCGTCTGGTCCGATGAAAAAGACTCCCGCTTCTCCTCTGTTCAGATTGGAGTCGAAAGAGCCGTCTGTATAGGCGATCGTCAGATCTTGAGTTAAGGTCGTGAGTTTCCCAATGGTATGGTCACCCTTTTCTTTGATTATTGCGGTGGGATCTTTCTTGGTCGAAGGCTGTAAGAGATTTAAATAAATTTTTGTCTGGGGGAGAGGGCACAGAATATTGTAAGGCTCTTTGGAGATTTTGAGAATCTCATATTTGAGGTTGATGTCATTTTTAATATCTTGGTCATGTTGGAGGGTTGAGGATCTCTTAAGCCTGCAATTGTCACTCCATACCCTGAAGGTTCTACTTGAGATATGATGTTCAGCAAAGGTTTGTATTTTGTTGGTAAATTTAATTGTTACTAATTTTCTTCTGTTCTCCAAGGGGGCGAGGCCGCATTCCTTTTCAATTTTGATGTTATTAGTTCATGAAACAGATCCAGTGATGATTTTAGAGGCCCTATATTGAACAGTGTCGATCTTTCCTTTAACAGTAGGTCTTGCCGATACCCATATGGGTGCTGCGTATTCTAGAACAGGCCTGACGATGGAAGTGCAAGTATTCTTCAGGGTTTTGGGTCATGATCCCCAAGAAGCACCACAAAGTCTTTTAAGGATGTTTAGCTCGTTCAGTGCCTTTATTGAAACATGTTCAAGGTGTTTAGAGAATCTCAACTCTGCATCTAGAGCCAGTCCAAGATACTTGGTGTTCGAAGTTTGTTTAATTTTAGAACCTAATAGCTTTATAATAGGATGAAACGAGCTTCTATATCTTCTATCTGAATGAATTCTATGAATTTAATGCACGTGCTCTTGTATTTTTAATTCCCGGCTTAGCTTTCCTTCAACATTCGTCACGCGCTGCACCGCACGGGGAATAAAAAAATTTAATTTCTAATTCAACTCACATTAGCTAGTTAAATACCAAGTCCGCAACATTACCCCCTTCTCAAGAACTGCACGTCCCGAGCAGTACAATCCCTGGACAGAAAGCCAAACTTACAACTATGGCATAAATGCAATAATAAACATTACATTACAATAACAACAAAAAAATTAACAATAAATGCAATTAAATATTAAATACAAATAAAATCAAATACACATTGAGAAACAAAAAGGACAATGGTCTTACACTATTTACAATTATTTATACTACGTACTATGTCCAGAGTAATGAGCTAACCTGTCGTAATGAACGACTTTAGGTTTAGAGTTCGAAGACTTACGGATCCGAACCACGACGTCATTCAGCCTGTTTAGGACTGTGTACGAACCATTCCAAGGTGACTGTAATTTCGGACAGAGTTAATTCCGTCGAGCCGGGTTCCACAGCCACACCTTGTTTCCTTCGTGGAATTGATGTTCAGTAGTGTCGTATCGGGACTTCATCTTCTCCGTCGCCAAGTTGACTCGCTCTCGTGCGAGTTGTGCATCACTTCAAACCGAGCCTGGAGACCTTGAATATATTTCTCAGGCGATGAAGGAGCTTCCGGAGGGCTACCAAACAAGAGATCACAAGGCAGACGAAGGTCACAACCGAAGAGCATCTGTGATGGGGAACAGCCGATAATCTCGTGGACAGCACTGCGGTAAGCCAGTAAAAACAGTGGTAATTTCTTGTCCCAATCCTGTTGGTTTCTAGAAACCACTAATCAGAGGTTATTAAAGATGGTTCGATTGAACCTCTCTACCATGCCTTTCGACTGGGGATGTAATGGCGTCGTTTGGGTTTTGTCAATGCCGAGTAGTTTGCAGGGCACTCCGAACCTGGAAATCCAGTGCTGTATCATCACTTCAGCTACTGTGCCAGCCTCTTGATCAGGAATAGGATACGCTTCAGGACACTTGGTGAAGTAATCAATGACAACGAGTATGCATTTGTTGCCATTAGCAGTTCGTGGCAGAGGTCCCAAGATGTCAAAAGCGATACGTTCAAAAGGCGCACATACGTTGTAACGTTGCAGCTTGACTCGGTTGCGTTTTTTCGGTCCTTTTCCACCTGCACAGGTATCGCAGGATCGGCAGCCCTTTTGCACGTCATCCTTTGCATTATTCCAGTAAAAGCGCTTACGAACTCTCTTTAAGGTCTTCATTATTCCAAAGTGACCTCCTGTATGGCTGTTATGTAGTTCTATAAGGACATCAGGAATCCGGGATCTCGGAAGTATCAGTTGCCATTGGAACGTCTCCCATCATCCGATTCGAATTTCCGGTATAAGACGCCGTTTCGAATGTGAAGTGAATACCAGAGTGCCCAATATTGTTTTGTTGTAGGACTACAGATAGAAATGTCCTGCCAGGTAGGTTTTCTGTTTGATAACTTCATTAAATCAATTATGGGTTTAACGTCGCAGTCTTCCAGCTGGTGTTTCCTGACTTCATCATCACTCCACGGCTCTCGATCAGCCGATGTTGATGTTGTAATTTGTTTTGCGACCGGAGTCAGCAGGTCCGTATTTCGCTTCCACCCTGGAACAATATCGGCAGCTTTCTCGGCAAGGTCTTCTAGACAGGGCGTCGGCGTTCCCGTGTGATGATCCCTTACGATGACAGATAGTGATGTCATATTCTTGGAGTCTCTGTATCCACCTGGCTATTTGACCCTCAGGATTCTTGAAATTTAAAAGACTGCCCAATGAGGCATGGTCCGTGCGGAGGACGAATTTTCTGCCGTATAGATAATGATGGAAATGCTCTACGGCTTTAACTAAGCCGAGCACCTCTTTTCTAGTGACATAGTAATTCCTCTTCGGTTTAGACAGGCACTTGGTCCAGTAAGCTACTACACGTTCTTGGTCGTCTATTTCTTGGGACAAAACAGCACCGACACTTTCATTGCTCGCGTCCGTGTCGAGAATAAATGGTCTGTCGAGCTGAGGATACGTCAGGATTGGATCAGATGTTAAAGCTTCCTTTAAGTTGTTAAATGCATCCTCACATTCTTTTGTCCACAAGAACCTTTGCTTGCTCTCTGTCAGCTTGTGAAGGGGTCTTGCGATGGAAGAAAAGTCCTTCACGAATCTCCTATAGTAGGTGCAAAGCCCTAGGAAGCTTCTCAGCTGATGGACATTTTCGGGATTTAACGGCCGACACATTTTCAGGATCCGTGCACACACCTTCTGCAAAGATGACATGTCCCAGGTAAGTCACTTCCTTTCGGAACAATTTGCATTTAGAGAGACTCGGCTTCAGATTGGCTTCTTTCAGTTTCTGAAGCAAATTTCTAAGATTTTCTAGATGTTCTTCAAACGTCTTTCCGACGATGATATCAGACAGGCATCGTAGGAAAGACCTTTCAAAACAGTCTCCATTAGACATTCGAATGTAGCCAGCGCATTGCAGCGTCCAAACGGCATCACCTTGAACTGCCAAAAAGTCCTTGTCCAGTAGTAACTGCAGTCTTTTCTCGGTCATCGGGATGTATTTCTACCTGCCAATACCCACTCTTTAAATCAAGTGTTGAGAACCACTTGCTTCCAGAAAGAGTGTCTAGAATGTCATCAATTCTAGGAAGAGGGTAACTGTCTTTCTTCGTAACATTATTCAACCGGCGATAGTCAACGCAAAATCTTGTTGAGCCGTATTTCTTTCTGACGAGGACGATGGAAGATGCCCATGGACTTGCTGAAGGCTCGATGACATCGCCTTCTTCCATATCCTTTAAAAGTGTTCGTACCTCTTCCTGTTTAGAAAACGGTAGACGTCTTGGATGTTGCTTGATTGGGGGAGAATCGCAGGTATCGATTCTGTGTTGTGTCAAACTGGTTCGACTCATGTCAGAAGGCGAGCGGGAGAAAATAACTTGAAGATCTTTAATGACGCGATCGGCAGCATTCCTCTCTTCATCGTTTAACTGCGCATTCTGCAATAACTCCGATGTAATGCTCTCTGAGGACACGGATTCTGACATGTTACTCTTTCTTTCAATGCTGGTTACTGGAGTACATGCTGCAATCACTTCACTTTTCTCAATAACTCTCGCCTTCCCAGCTACATTGGAAACTCTCAACGGGATAACTGACCCTTCTAGATAGGTCGACGAGTGCTGAGGCTACTAGTACTCCTTTCGGGCTATTACAGTTATTCGGATATTCTATGATGACGTAGCGGAAATTTCTATTTTCGGCTATGGATCCAGGAAGTACAAACTCTGTTCTTGCGGGTATTGTGGTATCATCTTGAGCTATGATTTTGTGGAAGATTTAACTCCATTATTAATTCCAAATAGGGCTACGTCCTCATATGGAAAATGCAATTCGTTATTCTTAAAGTCTAAGGAAAAATTGTATTTCCTTAGAAAGTCCAATCCGAGTATGCAACGATCAGTGATCTCTACTACAAATGCGGTGTGATGATAAGCGGCACATCCAAATATGATGTTAACGTTTACTTTTACGTCGATGTCGATCTTCTCACCGGACACAATCTGCAGGGGGCCCACCAGCGGCCGAGCGGTAAAGACCCTGAACACTGATAGTTCGGTCCGAGGTTCGAATCCCGCGAACGGGCTGGCTCCATGGGCGTTTTCTTACTTTACCCCATGTGTAACGTGTATACGAGCCAGTTTCCTTTAGAAAGTCCTCCACGAAGGCATCCCTCTCTTTAGGCAGATAGCCCTCGTGTGCTTTGCCATAACTGAATAATCCAATCCAATTCAATCCAGTCTGCAGGGTAACGCAGGCCGGCGTCCAGATATGTTTGCTTCCCAGTTGTTGAGCCAAATCTTTTCGGATGATGGTAACGTTGGCTCCTGTATCTATCGCTATATTACATTGAACTCCATTAATATGTCCTACTATGAAAAGTCCATTACTGTCGCCTCTCACTGCAGAAATCTGAATCGCTTTAAATTGGGGCTTTTCATTGTCTGGCAACCTACGCCCCGCGAGATGGCCCTTAATTAGTTTCCCTGCTGCTTGCTAGGAGCGGTATTAACATCCATGCCCTGGGGTGTTCTGTAGTTTCGTCGTATGTGCCCTTCGGCACCGCAGTTCCAGCATTTTATGGTCGGCTTCTTGTCACTAATATTTCTTCTCAAGGCATTGAGTTGTCTTCTTATATCGTCTAGACGAACATTAACTTGATCCCTTGGCTCCTGGACATGAGCAGCTCTGATTGGGTGGCGGTCTCTACGAGTTGCTTGCTGGGCTACCTCGAATTTCATGGCGTACACTAGAGCGCTTTTCAAGTCTTTAAAATCCGTCATTCGCAGTGTTTTCGGTATCTCAGGGTCCCGGATGCCATCGATGAAATATTTCAGCGACAGGATTTCTCTTGTTTCTGTAAAGCACTCCGTAAAGGCGAGATGGGACAGCCATCAACATCCGCGGCGAGCTCTTGAAGTGTTTCCGTGGGCTTCTGTTGACAGGATTTTAAGTGAAGCCTGCTGTAGTCTTTTAAACACTACTCCCCAAAGCGCAGCTCCAGCGCGCCGGACAGAGCTTCGAAATCTAACCTTTTGCTTTCGGGCAGAGTCTGAAGGATATCCCCTGCGTCTGCTCTCAAAGAAGCGGCGAGATGACAGGCCTTAGCTTGGGGATCCCATCCATTCACTTCCACTATTGAGATTTGCGTCTTATACACTTGCCAGGATGTCCTCCCATCATATTTTCACTGAATAACTTCAGTGAGGGACAAGCAGGCATGGGTAAACATTTAAAACCATCCGAATTGCTCCCTGCTGTCGCTACGAATTTCCTTAAAGTTGTAAGGATCCTAAGTTTTACTAACGTTTATTTTATTTTAAATCTTTACTATCACTTCTTATTTTCTACTTCCGGCCAGAATTAAAAGTTTTAAATTATTTATGCAAATTTGTCTTGCTAACGCCAAGTACTTAAACTGTGGCTTTTTGCCAAGCAAGAGAGAGGAAGGAGCTATTAGAAGCAGGCCGCTTGCCATAGTAGTTTTACTCGGTTGGTGGTTGCCTTCAAGGCCAGAGGTTTAATCCTCTTGATAATTTTAAACGTATCGTAGTGTTAACATTTCTCTGTACTACATACGGCCTTTCTGTTAATATACGGCCAATCTTCAAGTAGACCCTTGTTTATTAATCCAAAATTAGTTTAGTTAGAATTTAGTTAATATTTTTATATTCTTACGTTCAGACCACAAGTGGTTGGTCTCTGTATTCCGAAGTCCGGAAATCATTGTAAAGAGAGAAAAATAAAGGGTTTCGTATACCCTTCCTGTGTGTATTGTCTACTTCCCAAATTTATTGAACATAGCTTTAGTAAGCTCCCTGTTCTGAGTCAGGACAGTTAATGTTCCCAAAGCAAGTAAGGAGGAACACAGAACCAGACAGTGGCGCCCAACGAACAAGAATAACCATGGCCGAGTTTCAAGAACAACCTGTGGTGCCTGCAGAAACGGCTCAGAATCCAGAAATGCCAGCTGCCGCCCTGGAAGGATTTGGTTACATCGTCCAGACCATGCGTGCAGCGATGAAACCAGAAGCAACATTTAATGGAAACTCACCGGTAACCAGTTTTTTGTAAAAATTGGATGACCACTTCATGCTGGATCCAGGACACGATTTCCAGAAAGTCACCTTAGCTACCAGCGCTTTGAGGGGCCAAGCGCTTAATTTGTTCAAATGTATAGGCAGAAGCCTCTTGGGTCAAGCGGGAAGTCAAACCTATACTTACGAAAATTTTAAGACTGCCTTAGTAAAAGCCTTTCCTGTCGTAAGAGATCGTACAAAATTAGAAACGGAACTTTTCAGCATATATCAGCAACGAATCGAAAATCTTTCCACCTTTATTTTAAGAAAAATTCACGTCTTCAAACTCTTGTATGGAAACCGTCCGGATCCTGAGATAATTCAAGTGATTTTGCCGAGGTTACTTCCCCAAGTACAAGACTTTATTGTGAGCAACGAAGCCAATTTGGTGCGCCAAGACCACAGCAAAGTCAAGAACACGGCTACGAAAGCAAAGCGAATTAGTGGGCAAGGAAACCCGAGTATCCAAAAACAACCGGCGAACGTCGACAGTTCAATAGTAAGCCAGAAAAAAAGTCTGAAGGCCAGCGGAAAAAGAAGGAAGGCATGGAAAGGAAGAAACAAGATTTAAACTAAAACGGATTTCTCCTGATGGGAGGTTGCGGAAATCCGAAGGCCAAGAAAACCCCTCTTCCTTCAAGTTAAATACAGTGATGGTGAAAAATTTGACTCTTCCAAAGATTGAAGTGTTGATGAATAATATCCCAGCCACCTCACTCCTGGATGCAGGCGCGCAGTGTTCCTGTGTGGCAGAAGATTTTTTTAGGAAGTATTTTCGGAAATACCGCATATATAATTCGGAAAATACGACAGTGTTAGCTGCGCAGGGAGAAAGATGTAAGTGCATAGGTAAATTACCGCTATACGTTCGTATCAAGGACGAACAAGTAAAAATTATGTTTTTTATAGTAAAGAATCTGCAAGCACATATCATCTTAGGAATAGATTTTCTTTCAGAGGCAGAAGCAACACTGGATTTTAACGAAGCGTCCCTTAAGCTGACGATGAAACCAGTTCGAGAAAGGAAAACAGAACCACCAATGTTAAACCTTGACCACCTGCCTAAGGAAGAGCAACAAAAAAATCCGACAAGTGGTAAGTGAATTTGCTTCGTTATTTAGTGATATTCCAGTATTTACTCAAGTTACTAACCATAGTATCGACACCGGAGATTCACTGCTAGTTCGCCACAAACCATACCGGTATGATAAGAATAAAGAAAAAATTATAGAGTGGCACATTAGAGATATGTTACGTAAAAAGATCATACACAAAGAAATTATTCCGCGACCGAGAGAGAGGCACTTGCAGTTCTGTTAGCAGTGCAAAAGTTCCGAGTCTATTTTGGAAGGGCGCCAATAACAGTGTATTCTGATCATGCGGCGGTAACTAGATTGTACTCAGGGAAACTTATCCCCACGGTTAATAAGATGGGCACTCAAGTTACAAGAGTATAATCTGGTAATCAAGCACACCCCCGGAAAGGAAAATATCGTAGCAGATGCCCTATCCAGAATAAAAATAGATGAAGAAGGTAATACTGTAAAGGTGGCAATGCTCACAGCATGTACAATAAATTCCCCAGAAACTGTAATAACCGAACTGGGTAAGGATGCTGAGTTTAGAAATATTTATGAGTATTTAAAGGATCCTGAAAATTTTAGCCACCAAGATATTGTGGCGATAAGAAATAGGGCGGCCCATTACGAACTAATAGATGGTCTATTATTTTATACAAAAACTACGAACTCCAAAAACGAATTTCGACCTGTTATGCCAGCTAGTCTTAGATTAAATATACTGGAGGAGTTACACGACTCCCCTTTAGCTTCTCATGCTGGTATTTGAAAAACCATCCAACGCGTAAGCGAAGGAGTTTATTTTCCTGAGCTGCATAAGTTAACAAGGGCGTATGTACAGTCCCGCCCAACATGTCAAACAGTTAATAATATTAATTTCCGCCCGGCCGGGTTTCTAAATAGCATTAAATCCGAATTTCCAAATGAAATAATTGGCATCGATTTATTGGGCCCTTTCCCAAAAAGTCAGTTAAATAAAAGTCGGTATCTCCTTGTTATGGTTGATCATTTTAGTAAGTGGACCGAAATTGTTCCCTTAAAACGAGCCTCCGCGAAATTAGTTACTGATTCTATTTTAAATAAATATATTTTAAAATACGGGGCGCCCCTAAAAGTTATATCGGATAATGGTCCTCAATTTGTAAGTAATATATTTGAAGACATGTGCCAAAAACTGGGCATACGTCATTTGAAAATGGACCCGTATCAGCCGCAATCAAATATAGCGGAATGGGTCAATAGAAATATAGTGAAAATTATCCGTAGTTATGTTAAAAATTTTCATAAAAGCTGGGATAACTATGTCAATGAATTTGCTTTCGCCCTTAGGACCGCAAAACATGATACAACGGGCAAAAGTCCTGCTGAGTTATTTTTAGGCAGAAAGATTATAACGCCGTTAGATAAATTATTTTATGTTCAACAAAGAGCCCCAGAATTTAAAATGGGCGATATAGAAAAATTAATTAAAGAAGCAAAAAAGAACACTGAAGTAGCACAGAGAAAAGAGAAACTTTATTATGATATGAAACGACGGGGAGTAACTTATAAAGTAGGAGATGAAGTGTTAAAAATTAAGCATTCACTTTCTTCAGCACCAGAAGATAAAACTGCCAAATTTTTTCCACGATTTGAAGGACCATATGTCATAGAAAAAATAACTCAGGCTGTAGTGGTGTTAAAAGCCAGGTATAGTGAAACATGCTCCGCAAACATTGACCAGATAAAACCATTCTATAATCGTAATAAAATGCCAATATTTAAAGATCTTTTGCAGGATCCGGCACGGCAGGCACTGCAGGCACAAGCTCCAGAGGTGGAACAACGGCAATCACAAGGGCAAGCCATTAGGAGGCAGGAGCAATTGAAAAGAATGTTTCCCCGTTGGAAAATTGAAGGTAACAAGAAAAAGAAGCCGTTCCACCGACCAGAAAAGAGAGGAGCACGACCACCCCCAGAATGAAGAAGGGAGAAGTACGACGAATACAAAGACAGCCAGGAGAAATGACGGCAATTATAACCCGGCTCCCAAACAGAAGATCTACCCATCGGATAGGAGTCTACGCAGCAAATGTCGACGAATGGATAAAGGAAGACCAGCTGCAGATGAAAAGAAGCAAGAAAAATTTGAACAGCCAGCAACGAGATCCAAGCAGGAACGAGAGAGAGTTGTCCCGGTTCCGCCAAGACCAGCTGCCATCAAACGGCCGAGACCACAGGCAGAGGCTAAAAAGAAGGTCTTCAAGGGTGACCAAACTGGAAGGAAAAGAAAGCTCATAGAGGAAGGAACTGAAGGGCGAGCCCGCACAAGAAGGAGGATAAACCAAACGCCAATCTTTGCTACCTTCCAGGACTGGACAGAAAAAAGAATGTCCGAATATCACAAAGATAAGTAAAATTTTATGTTACTTTGCAACCTTAAGTTAATCTTTCATTCTTACTGCAAGTGGCAGAATTCAAGACGTTTTACCTCATCTGAGGTCTACCTTTATCGCCAAAAGGGCGGGAAATGTGTTGTTACCGATTTTGGTATTATGTTTTTCAATTACTCGCGAGTAAAACTAAAGTTGATGTATAATAGGAATGTGTAAATGCATGAATATTGTAAAAGTTATTGTATAAAATTTTATTTAAAAGATTCTGGCAAGAAACAAGTTTTAGTCTGAAAGACTTTTGAAATGTAGTATTTCAATGTAGAAGAATTGGCACTTGCTTGGAAAAGAATTGAAGTTAACAATGTACTACTAATGTATGTTTTAAAATGCGTAAAATTAACGGCATGTTAATATGTCCTTATATACAATGTGAAATGTTATTTTAAAAGTTAAGAAATACTGTGATATGTTAAAAGTGAAAGTAATGCCAAAAATGTTAACCTATTCGTGTGACTGTAAAAAGAGCAAATTATTGTGAATATGTGTTAAAGGTTGAATGAATGTAGTTAGGCTCTCAGACGCTACACTTCAGAGTTAGCCACTTTTCAGAATAGTACCTCAGGGTTTAGAGATGAATATAAGGTGTGTTCTGAGGTCTTGTTATGTTGAATTTTAACACGTTAGTGTTTTGATTGCAGGCGGTAGTGTTGAACATTTGTACATAGACACGTTCGTGTTTTGTGTTTTTCTTTACAACACATGTCAAAGAACACGGGGAGATAATTAAATAACGTCATGAATGAAATAAGAATGTTAAGAGAAATATAAGTATTCATGTTACTTGCCATTTAATTGTGTAACATTTCATTAAACTAGTTTTCCTTCCAGATCTCTGGAAGTAACCAGATTTCAACTAAGAAACCCCGTTTATAGATGCAAGTACAGATGAAAAGTAATTGTCCATGGAGTTAATAATGTAAAAACGATTTTTTTTTAAATTTCTAGTTTATAGTGAGAAATGTTTGTAAAAGATTGGCCTCGCGTTAGATTCTAGAGCTAAAAGTTTCCAACAAGGTCGTTTATACCTCAGTTTCAAACTAATTAACTCTGGCGGGAAGTATGTAAGGATCCTAAGTTTTACTAAAGTTTATTTTATTTTAAATTTTTACTATCACTTCTTATTTTCTACTTCCGGCCAGAATTAAAAGTTTTAACTTATTTATGCAAATTTGTCTTGCTAACGCCAAGTACTTAAGTTGTGGCTTTTTGACAAGCAATAGAGAGGAAGGAGCTATTAGAAGCAGGCCGCTTGCCATAGTAGTTTTACTCGGTTGCTGGTTGCCTTCAAGGCCAGAGGTTTAGTCCTATTGATAATTTTAAACGTATCGTAGTGTTAGCAGTTCTCTGCACTACATACGGCTTTTTGTTAATATACGGCCAATCTTGGAGTTAGGCACTTGTTTATTAATCCAAAGTTAGTTTAGTTAGATTTTTATTTAATACTTTTTATATTCTTACGTTCAGACCACAAGTGGTTGGTCTCTGTATTCCGAAGTTCCAGAAATCATTGTAAAGAGAGAAAAATAAAGGGTTTCGTATACCTTTCCTGTGTGTATTGTCTACTTCCCAAATTTATTGAACATAGCTTTAGTAAGCTCCCTGTTCTGAGTCAAGACAGTTAATGTTCCCAAAGCAAGTAAGAAGGAACACAGAACCTGATAAAGTATCCACTACTTTGGCAACTGCAGAAACCCTGTCATCAATTTGTTGTTCGATTTGGTGTTGGACGGCATAAACGCTTCCGTCAATTCGTTCCTCCACAGCAGAAACTCTTTTTTCAATGTGTTTACTTTCGACCGAGTCTATCCTACCTTCTATAGCCTCGAATTTGTTTTCTATTACGCAGGTAATTTCTCTTTTCATTTCTTCTTGACCTGCTTTCATCTCGTCTTTAACACATTTCTGTACCGCTTTCATTGCCTTTTTGACAGATCTCATCTCTCCTTTAACGGAATCTCCCATCTTTTCCTGACTAGCATCTATCTTTTCTTTCATTTCTTGTTTAAAGGCAGCTTGGCCAGCTTCCATCTTTTTCTGACCAGATTTCATCTTCTCTTTAATTTCTTCTTTAAAAGAGGCAAAGGCTGATATAAACTGCCTTAACTGTTTTTCCATCGCTCTTGTTACTGCCATTGAAATCCCACTTCTGACACCAAAAATTGTTGCGTGCGTACAGATTCGTCACGAAATGAATGCACAAGTCCGATGAAAAATGAACAAAATTTATTATTATCACAACGAATATGCTTAAATTTCCTCATATTCGGGCAATATTACAATATTTCACAATAGTTATCTTTTTAACTACAGAAACGTTCCAGAGAACTTAATTCAAAACAGCTAAAGAAAGCTAATCCGCGAATTCGCTACAGTCAACAAGAGCAGTTTTCTAAGCAAACTCTTAAAACAACAGACTATCTAATTCATCGAATTGAGAGGTTTTCCTCTTTTTATAAGATTTTAAATCGCGCGCGAGAATTTTCTGGAACTTTCTCGAAATTAAAAAGAGATATTTATTTATTAAATGTTAAATGCACGTGTTCTTGTATTTTTAATTTTCCGGCTTAGCTTTCCTTTAACATTCGTCACGCGCTGCACCGCGCGGAGAATAAAACAATTTAATTTATAATTCAACTAACATTAGCTAGTTAAAATGTATTATATATATATATATATATATATATATATATATATATATATATATATATATATATAATAAATTTTTATTGAAATTGCTGTTTTTTTAATAACGTTGTTCTGCAGAGTAAAATTCTGTGCAGTTTTTAAATTTAATGTACATTTAAAAGCCAAACGAAGGTTGTTCGCGTAGCGGCTAATAATAATAATAATAATAATAATAGCAGCAATTTCAATGTACAAACAAAGGTCAATAAGATATTTTAAATAGTCTTCTGACCTACTTATTGCAACAAATTTACTGATATCTTAATGTGTTTTAGGAAAAATCTAGCATTCTACAAGCTCTTAAGGAAAAGGCACAATACTGCTATGAAAAGCTTAATAGTGTCGAAGGTTTATCCTGTAGTAAAGTAGTTGGAGCTATGTTCGTATTTCCGAAGATTGAACTTTCAAAGAAAGCTTTAAAAGAAGCTCAGGTAAGTTATGTTCCTCGATTATTAAATCACTGAAGTTCTCATTACCTGAGAATTGGGAAGTTTTAAAAAGCATTCAAGTAAGCAATGCCCACTAGGCCTAACGCGTGGGATAGCTTCGTAGGAATTTCAAAAGGAAAACAGATAATATTCACGACACGCCATAGGAAAAAATCACGAAAATATGTAAATCATTAGCCGTTCGCCAGGATTTAGACCTGGGTCTGACCAGTGTTCAGCAGCCTTATTTGACTGGTGACATACATAAGCAGATAGAAGAGACAAAAGTAACTCTTACCATTAAAAACCTAAATAACTTTTACTAGAAACTAATTTATGGAAATTTAACAATAAACACATTAAAGTACACCGCGCAAAAAAGGAGGGAACAGTTCTATATCTTCCGTTCTACTCGGCCGATCGGCAAAACTCAAATTGCGTTTTCTGTCTGGAAAGCGCGACTTATTTATATTATTTTAACATTAGATTTATATTATTTTAACACAAAATGGGACTTTTTCTGAAATAAGATTTTTTTTTAATTTATTTATTTATTTTATTTTATTTATTTATTTATTTATTTTTTTATTTTTCGATTCTACGACTCAAATTATGACTAAATATTAATTTTGGTGCAAAATTTATGGAGAAATTCAACAATTTAACTGGGCCACTTTTTTTCAGTTCACGCCAAGAGTAATTCACTTTGCGAACTTCTTAATATATAGCAACCTATTTTTCTTTCCCTTCCATTGTGCAGGAGCAGAAAAAAAGTCACATCGTTCCTACCTTTTTACATTGTGGATGAGCGAAAAAAAAGTTACTTTGTTCCAACCTTCAAATAACTTTAACAAAAAGCCTAAAATGCATTTGATGTCATTATAATGACAAACTTCAAATAAATTCACGTATACCTTCGGAAATTTTAAATATAAAACTCTAATTTTTTGCAGGTATGCTTAGAAATACATCTTCTTTAGGATGATGGTAAAAATTTTATAGGTTATAATTCAATATTTTTGAAAATTTTCTAAAATTATTTAAAAATATAAATTTTAAAAATAAATCATAAAAAATGAGAGGGGGAAGATAATGGGAGACATAGAACTGTCCAAATTTTTTTTCCGCGGTGTACGTATATGCGCGTATTAACTGAATGCATGATGAACTGAAATTTTCTATTTGTTTGTATTTTCTATTTGCACGTATATTTATGTACGTATATGCGTAATGAACTGAATGCACGATGAATAAAAATTTTCCATTTGCATGTATATATATACACGTATGTTTATCTTTATATATATACAAGCGGCTAAAGTGTGTGTCGCCGATAGATTATTGTTGCCACTAGGAAAAATGAGCGTTTAAATTAACGTTTTCGCAGTTTTTAATTACTATCTCGGCCGATTAAAGTCGTACGAAGATGAGAACGGTATCGATGGATTCGGAGAATTTTTTGGAATCCGAGGATACGCGTCTCGAATTTCAGCTCCGCGCCGTTCCGTAGATATTCGAGAAAAAATAATTTGGCACGTAGCCAAATCCCTCCAATAGGGAAAAACATAAGAAAGAAAGTGCAAAATGTAGGGAAAACGTAGGGGAAAATTAGTTTTTAATTAATATCTCGGCTAATTAAATTCCCACGAAGACGCGAAGGGTCAAAATGGCGTGCCACGGACCTGCAGAATCCAACGGTGTGCTTCACTAAGCCCGGGAGCCAGCCGTTTCGGAGGAGATGATGTTTCTTCCCCGCCATATATATAAGCGGCTTCAGTGTCTGTTTGTCGCCGATAGTTCATTGGTTGCTTGCGTAACTGTACTAGCCAATAGAGCGAAGTTGCCACGGTACAGGTTTGCCGTTTCAAATGAGACGTAGACAATTTCCTATAAAACTTGCCTTTACTATGACCATCCATAAGTCTCAGGGCCAAACGCTTAAGGGGACTCATACACCTTAAACACCTTATGATCTTCGAATATGCGACTGTTGCCAGAATTGGGATATTTTATTTATTTTAAAAGCAATTACTTCCAACTTTTTACAGCTGACTACATAATACAGCTGCTTTGGAAAATAGTAACTAGAAAGCTTGTGTTGCCACAAATATTTTTGTAATTTGATCCTCTTTGTGATAAAATATTTCGCCATGTTTCCACCTTGCGCGCATGATATTTTAAAAATGGCTAATGGTACATACTTGAAATTTGATGGAATTCTTTATATGAGCACTACTTTCTAACTGAACCAACAATCTGATGAATATTTTAATATTGAAAAATTTTATGGACGAAAACATTAAAAATTTTGTTAATAAAATACATTTTATAAACTTAACTCAAAATAAAATAAAAATTTAACATGAAATTTTTAGAATTTTAGGTTCACAGTAGTTTCCAAATGTTATAAAAGCTATATATTAAATATGGAATTAAATTATGAAACAGAATGTTTTAAACTGTGCGCGCAAGTTGGAAACATGACGAAAAATGTTGTCACAAAGCGGATTAAATTATAAAAATATTTGTGGCAACACAAACTTTCTGATCACTATTTCAGAAAGCAACTATATTATGTAGTAAGCTGTTAAAAGTTGGTAGTAATTGCTTTTAAAATAAATAAGTTATCCCAATTTTTGCAACAGTCACTTATTCGAACATCTTATGGGTTTTAAGGTGTATGAGTCCCCTTAAGCTTGTTGGCATTTTTTTACCTGAGTCTGTATTTGGACACGGCCAACTTTATGTTGCCTGTTCAAGAGTTCGTGAAAGAACGGACGTAAAATTAAAAATAATGGATGGTCCTCTGCAAGGCGAGCTTAAAAATGATGGAAAGATCTACACAAGAACTGTTGTGCACAAAGAGACCTTTGACATGCGAATTAACATTTTATTATTTAAATCACCTTTATTTATTGAGCTAGCGCTGGCTCTTAAGAAATATACCGCCAGTGGTTTCCTTCATTGCACTCTACTTTAAGCAATTAAGCAAGTAGAAGAGGGAAACCCCGTGGGGCAGTAAGCAAAGAGGCGTCCTCGCCACTTGCCCTGGGTAATTCAGCTTGAATTAGCAGACACCTTTGCACAAATAATTTTAATTACAATTTATAATATCTAGAACAGCGTTCATTTCGTATGACCGCCGGGGTTTCTAGTGTATGTATATGCGTATTGAACTGAATGCATGATAAACTGAAAAGGCATAATGAACTGAAATTTTCTATTTTTATGCATGTATATGCGTAATGAACTGAAAATGCATAATGAACTGAAATTTTCTATTTTATATATTTTATCTGCACGTATGTATATATACGTATATGCACGCACGTATATGTATGTTTGTATGTATATGCACGCATATGTTCATGTATGTATATGTATCTGTGCATATGTGTGTACGTATATGTGTATGTAATAATTATAGATGTTTAAGTGTAACATTTTAGACGATGTTCATGTGTAAATTCATAAAGAAGTAGTGGTCGATAGTCAGCATTTATTTTCTGGTTGACATAGATGTATACAGCTTAATTAGTGCAGTCAGTGCATCCATTCTTGATCGCATCATTGTGATATGGTGCTCGTTGTTGAATTATTAGTAACACCATTGATTTGTCGACCACAATTGTTGAAAGAAAAGTAAGCAGACACATTCAAGGGAAAGGAGAATGGTTGCCAGAGCAGCAAACGATAGAAGGAACGCGACGAACCTAGCGATGAATTTCTCCCACCCTTGAACTTTCAATTTTTCGAAAACGTCATAGTATACGAATCTACTCCTCCAAAAATATACAATTTTTTTTTAATGATTTAACTGATAATATTATAGGAAAACAGTTAAAATATTTTTTAATAACGAGATTCGGCGATACAGCGTCATTTGGCAATATCCAAAATTTTCAAAAACTGAGTATTTAGAATTTTGAAAGCTGTCTAGGTGACCGAGTCTTGCAACAGAAGTATAAAATCTAGATATATATGTACAAAGAAGAATGCCTGTTTGGTGTGTTTGTTCGCGATTTATGCTATAATTATCTAAACGATAATTTTCGCCGTCATTTTTCCGAGTGGTAACAGTCTCGCACGCTGGAGATAAAAATCAGCATTATTTCGGGAAGTGTTGTCACTGCTCGCTTTCAAATTGTAGAGTTTGTTACTAAAAAATTTCTAAGTTTTACTATGAAATAAAAATAGCATTGCCAAACATTAAGTACATTATTCCCAATTCCAAAAATTCGTGGGAAGCCATTTTGACTGTTCCCATCTTCGTACGACTTTAATTAGCCGAAATATTAATTAAAAAATCTGAAAACACTAATTTTCGCCCTTATTTTTTCCGAGTTACTGCAGTCTCTCGCATTGGCGATTAAAAATGCTTTATTTTGAAAAGTGTCGCTACTGGTCGCTTTTCAAATCGTAGAGTTTTTTTAATCAAAAATTTGTAAATTTTACAAAATCTGTATATAAAAAGAACAATATTTATGTGTTTTTTCGCTTTATTGATTTCTGATCAATTATGATCCATTTTTTGCCACATTTAATCGACTAAAATTGAATATAGGTGAAAGATTGGTTGGAACTTGAGCTTCTACGACGATTTGTAGAAAGACGAAACGATTTGTAGAAGGACGAAAATCATTAAAAAGTGCTTGCCATTGTTGCTGATATAATGAGAGAGAATTAGTTTATTTTTCTATGAAAATTTTTTCTATGGGTTCCATATCGCATCACAGTGAAAACTGTATGACTATGAATCGCTTTGTTTGCAACGTTATTAGAGAAGGATTACAGCGGTATCGTCCTCTCTGTTGTTAAGATGCATTACTCTCAATCTAACTTAACCGAAGTGGTTTTCCTCATGAACTTTCGCTAGTAATGAATAAAGAGATAAGTGAGGGATATACTTTGGTAGTCAGCGCACGTTGCTTTAAAATATAAAGTTAAACATAATGTGAAATTGAATCTCTTAAAAATTAGATATAAGAAATGTTTTATTGCGATACGGACAGTTCTCATTTTCTATGATAATAAAAGTGCAATTTTCGGACTGAATGCGTAATACAAACAAGATGCAGTAAATAATTACCAAAGCAACTATCTATTTACACCAATCGCAATTAGCGAAGTACATCGACTTCGCAAGTTTTTACAACTGTAAGACTATTTACAACCGAACGCTAAAACCACCGAATACAGGCATTTCGAAGTGGATTCAAATCATGACGAATGGCCTGCCGAAAGAAACCATCTCCTTAGGTAACTTGTAAATGCGAGTTCTTTGTCTTGAAAGCCCTTTTAAAGTAAATTTTGTTTCGCCATATTTTGGAGCTCTTAATAATAAAAATGCTGCTGGTCCACTAGAGAACTATAAAGTCTCTGAACACTTGGTAGTTCCACCCTGAATTCGATTACAGGCGACATGGGCTGGCTACATGTGCGTTTTCGTGGTTTTCCCATGTGTAACGTGCATACGAGCCATTATCCCTCAGAAAATCCTCCACGAAGGTATCCTTTCCTTTAGGCACTTTAGATTACGGCAAAGCACATTCCCTAGTGTGCTTTGCCGTAATCTCAATAAACCAAACCAATAAAAATGCTATTAATTTTCAAACTGGCTAAATTTTTTTGGATACATTTTGTTTTGTTTTTTCGTCTTATATTAAACCGTACCCTCCTCCCAATAATCCCATAATACATGATTAAGACTTTGGTATTCTTTCCCCAGTTTATTTCAGCAAACATTTCTGAATTCGCATTCAGTTGAAACGAGGACTTTTCCCCATTGCTTCATCGTCCGTAATTTTCCTTACATTTCAGAAATCAGATTTCTCAGTTAAATATATTCTTGGGTGTTTCTGATTACGGCAATGTCTAAGAGGAGAGATGCCTTCGTGGAAGACATTCTAAGGGAAACTGGCTCGTATACACGTTACGCATGGGAAAACTGCGAAAACCCCAAGCAGCTAGCCCGTTCGCGGGATTCGAACCTCGGACCGAACTAGCAGTGTTCAGCGACTTTACCGCTCGGCCGCTGGTGGGCCCCATTTTGAATGAATTGAATGAATTTGCTTGGACGCACTCTCTTCTGGATCAGCGGTCCTCAACCATTTGGCTAACGCGTACCTTCTAAACAAAAACTGAAAATCTTTAGTACCACCACGACATTTTACAATTATTATTTTTCAGTCTCTCAATAGAAATATTAAAAAAAATATATTTTGCTCGGCCGCTGTTGAGCCAAAAAATACTCTTGTCTATTAATTTAAGGTAAAGTCTATTAAATTCGAATCTCCAGTTCTTATAATTTCAAACAGTATCCAAATACACTGTACGTATTCATACCTGCAAACAAAGACAATGAATTACGATTAAAATTCCTAATTCAGTTTCTCAATAAATTTTTATCTTCAGCAATCTTTTAAATTTTTAGTGCTTAGACTGTAAGCATAAAAAACTTTCACCTTAAAAAGTATTAACGGGTACTTACGGAAAATCCCGGCGACGATTTTAGCCTATTAAAGAAAAAACGCCAAACTAGCGATTTTTCGCCAAAAATGGAAAAGTCTTCTTCAAATACACTAGGTTTGATGTAACTTTGATTACACGTGTTATTTATTATACTTAAGTAAAAGACTTCTTTTTTTCCCCTGTATTACGCATTTTCGAAAAAAAAAAAAAAAAAAAAAATGCGAAAATACTAATTGCTAAACCTAACAAAATAATATTAATAAATAAACCTAGCGAAATAACCTAGGTAATAAAAACCTAGCGAAAATAATTGCTTTTACAATATATCTCCTTAATAAAAAATAATGGAAAATTTTAATGAAAAAATAAATTTAAATAAATGATAGTATAATAAATACATTTGAAAGAAATATAAGAATAGAGCGTTTTTTCCTTGTATTTAGTACATGATGTTTTTTTTTTTTTTTTTTTTTTTTTTTTTTGGCGCGATTGCCGCCTTCCGCAAGTACCTATTTATGTTACTTTAATATTAAATTAAATAATAAAAATATTGCTTTCACCTTAAAAATATTAACATAACTAAAGCGTGAAGAATTTGTTCATGTAAACTCAATTTGATTAAGACTTTATAAATTGATTATAAAGATTTTGATTCAAAAGACAGACTGGAATGTTCGCAAGACGAAATTTGATGCGAGTATTTTTCTCGACACAAAATTATCGAAGAGAAATATTCTGAAGAGCAAACCTGTGAAAAAAGTTTGCCTTTGGTAACAAAAACGTTTTGTACCTTTATTTCATCCACAGGAATTTAGCTACTATATATTACTTTATATTTTTCTAAACTTGCATAAATTTGGACATTCAAAATTTTCTGAACTGTATTAATTCTCTTTTTCATAACACAGAGACGGAGACAAAACCCTGATGAATTTTACTCAATGGAATTAGTCGAAACTGCTGGGGTATGTGTATTACCAGGACACCTTTTCGGCCAAAGACCAGGAACACATCATTTTCGGTAAACACATTTATTCAAACTACAAAATATTAAACCATTTCTTTAGCAGTTATTTTTTCTAATTTAGTAAGTGATGAAAATTATGCCGAGGGAGAAGAGAGGAATTTATATGTCTATTTTTTCTTTTATCTAGATTAACAATCCTGCCGCAGATGGACAAACTAAAAATAGTCATAGAACGCCTTCTTGAGTTTCATCTGAAATTCTTAGAGAAGTACAAGGACTAAATTTGGTATCAGATTCAGGACCAAATTTGGTTTCGAGGACTAAATTTTAATGCAAATCTTTTTAAATACCAGTGTAGAATGAGTTATTCAAGACATAATTCTTGTTCTTTTATTATTAATTATAGAAATAAAGAGAATGAGTGGGCTTTAGTTTCTGTAAAGAGCAATTCTTGTAAAAATCACTTACGCGGATTAGGTTTCCAAAATTTTCTCTATATTCACTCTCAAACCTCTTTCACAGCAGCTTCGCACCTCTACATCCCCTGTGAGGACATCAGCGAGCCTGCTATTATGCTTAAGCTGTTATTGCGTGTCCTCTGGAGGAAAAATCGGTTCATCTTTGGATTATGGTAACTTGACGATTTTTCGCGAAAATTTGGCGACCAACTCAGCTACAGCAACCCTCTATTTTTTCTTTCCGCCGCCATTTTGTCTTCACGAAGTAGACATGTTTCTTTTCTTTTTATTTACCCAACACTTTTTCCAACAATCTACTAGCCGAATTACACTTATGCTAGAAATTTTATCTAACAAAACTGCTTAATCATGACAAATATTCACTGCAAAATTGGGAAAAAGTGCACAATAGCAAACTCCTTGCGCGTTTTTCAGAATAACACATACACATAAACCATGTACACGTCGACTTATTTTTCCTTAAAAAAAATCCCAGAATTGCACAAAAATGGCATTTCGCACACTCTTCACTATATCCATGTACACTGCTTTTTTCTCATAAATTAGAAAAATTTCACGAAAATACATGACAATTTTCTGAATCTTTAAACCCGGTAAAAAGAACATATATGAAATTACCTGATCGCGAAAAAGTATATACCCTTTCCAAATATGAACATTTCCACGTATAAAATAAATAAAATATCCCAAAACTTTTACCTCTAAATTATCTATTATATAATAAACGTCACCAACGAATTCATACCGCAAACATCACAAATACTTAGTGTCAAATATTTAAATTATTTCCATGCACGTTTACTTCAACTTAAACGTATACCAAATTCCTACAAACATAAAATTCACAAAATAACTATCATTTAATTAAAATATCACTAAACCATGTACACGTCGACTTATTTTTACTTAAAAAAACATCCCAGAATTGCACAAAAATGGCATTGCGCACACTCTTCACTATATCCATGTACACTGCTTTTTTCTCATAAATTAGAAAAATTTCACGAAAATGCATGACAATTTTCTGAATCTTTAAACCCGGTAAAAAGAACATATATGAAATTACCTGATCGCGAAAAAGTATATACCCTTTCCAAATATGAACATTTCCACGTATAAAATAAATAAAATATCCAAAAACTTTTACCTCTACATTATCTATTATATTACAAACGTCACCAACTAATTCATACCGCAAACATTATAAATGGTTACAAATACTTAGTGTCAAATATTTAAATTATTTCCATGCACGTTTACTTCCACTCTAACGTATACCAAATTCTACAAACATATAATTCACAAAATAACTATCATTTAATTAAAATATAATTAAATTCAAAAACACTACTTAAAATATAAATAAGCACATACATTAAATTAATAAAAATTAGCTTACAATACTAATTACTTTAATCTAAATCATTGGTAATAACAATTTTCCAATAATACCAAATTACTTTACTTCCACCTTACATTTAGAACAATGCATAAAAATAATATCCTCAAATAATTAAAAATACTAACTTACCTAATCTTCTTCAGAATCTTGCTTACATGGTGGATACACTTTTATTATGGATTCAATAAAATTATTGAACGATTTTTTCTGCGAATTTTTCCTCCACACTTCCTCCGCTAAATAAAAAGCAAAATTCTCTTTATCACAATGCCACGGAATGTCGCTTTTTATAGCACTCCACGTGCACTCTATTGTATTGGTATGTGCACCTGTTTCCGGATCTTTAAAATAATATTAGACAGCTCCATACAATCCGAAAATTATTCAACATTACTTCACACAACACACAATGAAGCTTAATACAAAATAATATACTGCCACAGATATTTTTCCAAATTCCCCCCCCCTTTTCCGATTAAAGAACTGTAATTCGTCCATTAATATCACATGACATATCTCATGATCTCTCATTTCCCTCACACAAAATAATGCTAATCAGAACTGAGTCAATGAATATTCTTTGACTGAGTACTACTCACATTATTACCAAAGTCCTAGGTAGTAACCTTTATCGCCTCCAAAATGTCGCCAAACTAGCAGTTACCATATTCCAAAGATCAGCCGAAAAATCTACTTTCTGTGCACCACAGTCAAAGCTTGAAAAGGCTGGACAGGTAACACAATTTAAACAAATGTTGCTGAGTCGACGACATATAAAGCCATTCAAGGAAACACATTGAAATCTTGTCTTGCTACAAGTAGTTAAAGCTTAAGAGTTGCCGTGCATAAATTATAGGGTTAGTTACATAAATTTCGTAGAAACACAAACTGTACCAAATATTATAGGAGCCTTTAACAGAACATATGGAAGTATCAAAATAATAAATAATTCACAGATATATTTACATACTATTTACAAAATAATGCGGCTAATCTTTGGAATACTGGTAGTTTGGCGACATTTTGGTAAGGCGATAAAGGTTACTGGCTAGGACTTTATCAGTGTACATGGATAAAGTCAAGAGTGTGCGCAATGCCATTTTTATGCAATTCTGGGATGCTTTTTCAAGTGAAAATAGGTCGACGTGTACATGGATACCGTGTATGTGCAATTCTTAAAAACGCGGCAAGCAGTGGGCGATTCTGCACTTATTCCCAATTTCGCACCTAATCTTCGTCATGATTAAGCACTTTTGTTCCATAAAAGTTCTAACATAAGCGTAGTACGGCTAGCAGATTGGGCTAATCTTTGGAATATGGTAACAGGTAGTTTGGCGACATTCTGGTAAGGCGATAAAAGTTACTAGCTAGGACTTTAGCAGTGTACATGGATAAAGTCAAGAGTGTGCGCAATGCCATTTTTGTGCAATTATGGGATTCTTTTTAAGTGAAAATAGGTCGATGTGTACATGGATACCGTGTATGTGCAATTCTTAAAAACGCGGCAAGCAGTGGGCGATTCTGCACTTTCTCCCAATTTCACACCTAATCTTCATCATGATTAAGCACTTTTGTTCCATAAAAGTTCTAGCATAAGCGTAATTCGGCTAGCAGGTTGTTGGAAAAAAATGTTGAGGAAAAAAAACATGCCTTTACTTCGTAAAAACAAAATGGTGTCCAAAAAAAAAAAAAAAAAAAAAACTAGCTGGTTGCTGTAGCAGGGTTAGTCACCAAATTTTCGCCAAAAAATCGCCAAGTTACCATAATCCGAAGATTAACCGCAGATTGTTGTAAAAAAATGTTGAGTGAAAAAAAAGCCTTTACTTCGTGAAAACAAAATGGCGTCCAAAAAAAAATAAAACTAGCAGGATTGGTCGCCAAAAAATCGCCAAGTTACCATAATTTAAAGGTTAACCAATAATGCTTTAAAACCGAACTACGAGAAGACAATACCATCGACAAAAACCCATCCTGCACGTCATAACTATGAAACATTTATCAGTGATACAGCAGGACAGCTGAACTTTATGCCGACGGCTCAAAGGCTGAGAACGGTACAGCCAAAACCTTCTGCACAAAAATGGGGGGTTGAATCCTGGTACACGGTGCACACGGGATTTGGCGACTTTTCACGACATCGTGTTGAGCAGTAAACGAGTCATTTTGGTGTTGGGGACAATTTTCAAAATCGCGCCAAGGCCATACCGTATACTAGTGTTTTAGCAAATGTGGAACAACTATATTATTCAATGGACAACTAGACTGAGAAATCTTAATTCTGTCTTTCAAGCATCAGTTTAAAATGCCCAAATACCAATAGATAGCACCAACAAAAGTTTCTATTAAGCTCCTGACGCCGGGTTTCTGGGGCACCAAAGAATTATCGCGTTGCACAGTGCGGATTCCGGACGATACCTGAATAGTCCTAGTAAGCCGTCCGGGTGTCCGGATCCACTCTCTTTGTCACCTGTCTTTCAAGCAAAATCATTTGCAGTTCTCAAAGTAATAAAGTGGACTCTTGGTGAAAACCTTAGAACTGTCATAAGCACAGACAGCCATGTCTAGTATTTAAGCTATTAGTGGTGGCGCCTCTAAAAGCGAACTGATAGGGAACTTCTCAGTAGCAGTGGTCTCATCTCCTAGCGATGGATCAAAGCCCACACAAGGTTTTAGGGAAATGAAAAGGCAGACATATTGACAAAGGTAGCAGCAACATACATATTCCCGGTTACGGCATATATTCCTAACCTGCAATCAATACTGAAGAATAAATTTAAAATAAATGCCGACAACAGATGGCAAAAGCAATGAAATACAGAGACAACGGGTGTTTTTTCCAGTAACTATTTTCCAGTAGTTTCTTCAGCCCTAAAATCAGAAAGCTGCATCTATACGAACTTCACACTAAACACTCTCCTATATATCGACCGCAGAGACTCGAACCAATGCTTCTGTGGTAAAGCAAGCAATTTGAAACATTTTACAGTACGTAAATTAATTGAAAATATTGCTACAGAAATTGGATGCTGTACTTTTACCATAATGGCATTTTTCGTTTTTTTATTTAAAGAAACAGCCAAATAAAAATATATTGTGGCAAAGATTTCGGTACTCTTCTGCTATCCCTAAAATCAGAAAGCTTTATTCTGAAACAATTGTACACTGTACATTCCTACATCGACCGAAGAGACTGGGACCGATGCTTCTGTGGTAAAGTAAGCAATTTGAAACATTTCACAATAACTAAATTATTTGATAAATATTGCTGCAGAAATTGGATGATGTATTGCTATCATTATGGCATTTTACATTTCGGGAAGCAGCCAAATGAAAAAATAATATTGTGGCAAAAATTTCGGTACTGATTGATCCAGAAATGCATGTATGGATGTATATATGTAAGCACGGATGTGTGTATACACATATATTCACATACATACATACACATACGTTCATACATTTCTGAATCCGGTCTCGATAACAGAACAGTACGAAAATTTTATTTCTATCTCTTATATAAAAGATTCTTTAACACTGATTACCAGACACGCATTCAAGATGGATATCTTCCATATTTTAAAACTAAGAAACAATCTCAAATGGGAATTAACAATAAAAAAAAATGGCTATTTTCCCAGTAGTTGGGCTCTCGAAAACATATCCAAAATACCAGTATTTGAAAAAGAAAGTATGATAAGGTAATGCCATGATAACTTTATAATACTGATTACGTATTTCAGAAACATTTCATTTCAAGATCAAGTAATATGCAAGTGGAGGATATTTAATACCAGAAGAAGACAAATATGTCCGAATTACATACAATTAATATCATTGCCAGAACTTAAAATTTCTTCGAATAACGAACTTGTTAATAGAGTTTCTAGTGGCCTGGAACACAGGCATTTTAATAGAAATTTTCTTAAGGATACTACTGAATGAAATACCTTTGAACAATATTTTATAATTCTTCTAAAAATTTTACAACATCAGTGAGGGCATCTAAGCCAGGATCAGTACGTTGTTTACTATTCGTTATGTGCTTATTTTCAATTGCACTGGCATAAGATAAAGCAGGAATTTAAAGATAATAATAAGATAAACCAGAAGATTTGTTTACAATGCTATTACCCAAACATTTTATAGAATTTTCAGCAGTGGGTTGACTATGCTGTTTAACTACAGAAAGTTTGAGACAGCCACTATCGTATTCTATAGTATAGTTCCCCAGCGTATTTCACATACCTAGATTTGAGCTTGCACATATCAGAAGCATGGTTGAAATGTTGGCTGTTACGACACCGCACAACACCACCTTTTAGCTTGTAAGCAATAACGGATATACAGGATGTATCAGTACAACGTTGTCAAACTTTCAGGAGAGGTACAGTACACATAGACGATAGGAAACCACATAGGAATGCATGGTCGGAAAGGCTTTCCTAGCTCAGTACTGACGACACAAAAGTCAAGAATAAAAGGACACAAAAGGGGTGAGAAAACATGTTTATTATTAGGAGTAGAACAAAAACAAAGAAAAAACGTAAAGAGACAACGATCATCATCAAAAGAAGTGTTCGAAATTACGACCCGGACCGTGATGCAGGAACTGTGCGTCATGCATCTTCCATTCGTGATGCAGATCTTCCATGCGGAGACATGAGGCCTGCATCACGGTCCGGGGTCGTAATTTCGAACACCTTCTTTAATGACAATCGTTGTTTGTTTTTGTTCTTATTTCTAGTTTTCTGCTGTACTAAACATAATAAAACAAGTTCTGTCTCACTGTTTGTGTCCTTCCTTTTTTGCATTTTGTGTCGTCACTACCTCGCCAGGAAAGCGTTTCCGACCAGGCATTGCTACGTAATTTCCCATCGTCTGGGTGGACTCTGTCTCTCCTAAAATTTTGTCGCCGCTGTACTAATACACCCTGTATTTATCAAAGAAGTTGATGCCGACTTGAATGACACGGAAGAATTGTTTGCTGTCTAACCAGTGAAGGCTACAACAAGAAATAAAGACATGTTACAAACAGTAAAAATTTCTTTTACTAGATTCAATCTAAAAAAGGGAAAAATTAAGCTGAATATCAACCAATAAGCTCCATCAATGACTGGATCACACATAAGATTTGTGGCCCAAATAAAATCAGTTATCTGATAACAAAATCGATACCGAAAATTTATATGTATTTCGCTGCATTATGCAACAAAACTTGCTTTCAAAATCAATCAAATTTGCATATGTGATGGGCGCAATACTTCCTGCATAAAATTGCGTTAAGTCGAAAGCACTAAACCATTGTGAGTTTCTAAAGTTTCTGGCTGGCATTTATTCTAAGCATGAAGTTCTAACTCTCCTGAAAGTTTGTCAACGCTGCACTGATACACCCTGTATAGAAGTCCATAAAGTTAGTTAAATCGTATATTTTTCAACTCCATGAACATTATCCAGCTGTATTTGGAACAAGGTTATGGGCACTATAGTTTCAATTCTATACGTTTAGGCACACTTTGCGAATTTTGTAACCTTCACTAATCAGCTTTTTTCTAATTTCTGCCAAAGGGCAGTCCGAGAGAAGCCCTCTAAGGACAACGTTATCGGGTTCTCAAGTTATGAGATAATGCTCAATTTTCTTAAGATCTAAATATTTCGTAATGGCCTAATATTACGTATGATCCTCTTCGGTTTTCGGATATTTACCACTTATGCTACCAACAAACTCACATTTCGTGTAGTTAAGATTTTCATGGAATCAGAAAATTTATCTACAGGTTTAATCATAATTTGTCTAATTTTGGGAGCTAAAGTATTTGCATAATCATTTCCAGGTTCAGATTCAATTTCTCTAACATCATCAGAATTAGTGTGAATATTAGTATTATCAAATGCAAGGGTATCAAATTTATTGCCAGTAGGTAATTCAACATTACGTTTAGTTAACTTTCTTAGTCTAACTGTATTTTTGAATCGAATAAAACCCTCCGCATCATGCGATTCCGTAACTGTAATCCTTAATAATTTCCGTAGTTCCGTAAACGTTAATAATTTTAGAAGACCTTTTATGTTTAATAGTGTCTTTATATTTAGCGTAAACCTTTATCATTCATTCGCGACAATAAATATTTGAACCTGGATTGATTATAACAGCTTTGGAATTAACACGTTTAACATCATTAACAGTTTTTAGCTTTATAAGATTATTTATAGAACAATTAGCAAATTCTGCATCGGAAGTACCAAAAGAATCGCACTTACCTTTATTAAATCTCCATAAGTCTTTCAGAAAATCCGCGCTCTTTTTGAAAATCCATCAGATAAGCCAGTTTCTCTTTTCCGATTTTACAAACTTTGAAAGTTCAGCACCCATACCATCGTTGGCTTTAATGTCCGCACGAAATCAAAGTTTGTTGCATGGCACATACTTAGTTATTTAAAGCGTCGTAAACTTCCATATTAATAAGTTCTTGCCAATTTTCCGATATGCATAATGGCAAATGTCATCCGGGAGCTCGACCACGTACGTAACGACGAGCTGCAGTAGTCGTAATATCCGCAAGAACTTAACGACATAAGCAGGATTTTTTTACAAACGTACACACAGTAGGAATTATGCTTCAAAAAATCATAGAATAATAGCACGCACAAATCATACACAGAAATTACTGATTATGAAGTTCCCTATGCGGTTCCACGTTCCGCTAGTCGCCGCGATTTAACTTGCTAAATGCGTACTGTTTTCCAGCTGTTTTAAAGTGGCTTCAATGGGCGCTTGATGTAGTCAACCAGTGGAATCTATATATATATATAAAGAAGAAAGTCTGTTTCTCTGTTAGCTAATAACTCAGTCACTACTATAGCTATCGTCACGAAACTTTCTACTATTCTTTTCTAGATCCTAGAAAAGGTTGACGTCCTCTTTTTCCACAAAAAAGTAGCTAAAAAAAGAGGTATTAATTAAGAACTCTGAAAAACGATAATTTTCGCCGTCATTTTTCCGAGTGGTAACAGTCTCGCAAGCTGGAGATGAAAATGTGCTTTATTTTCGAAAGTTGTTGCCACTGCTCGCTTTCAAATCGCAGTGTTTGTTAATAAAAAATTTCTAAGTTTTACAATGAAATAAATGAAATAAATATAGCATTGCCAAAGATTAAATGCACTAGTCCCGATTCAAAAATTCATGGGAAGCCATTTCTACTGGTACGACTTTAATTAGCAGAGATATTAATCAAAAACTGCGAAAATATTAATTTTCGGGCTTATTTTTTCGAGTGGCAACAGTCTCACGCGTTGGAGATAAAAATGCTTTATTTCGAAAAGTGTTGTTACTGCTCGCTTTCAAATCGTAGAGTTTGTTAATCAAAAATTTGTAAGTTTTACAAATATATATATATTATAAAGATAAAATAAACAATGCAAGCACTTGAATATTTACAAATAAAATTCAATACTAATTGTAAGCAATATGCTAATCAAAGTAAGGCATATTTTAAACATTAGAATTAAAGTGCGACAAATGATTTAAGCAAAAATATAAAAATTAAGAAGCGGCGAATGGTAGATTAGCCTATTTCGAATATTATTATGGCTCTTCAGGGGAAATTATTTTGAATGATTTTCGAATCAAGCTAACTCCACATCGCGTTTCGCCGAAACAGACAATTGAAACTGTATACGAAGCACTTTTTATAAATTAATTGAAAAAACTTTGCCAAAACCTTTAATCTCAATTCTTTGTTCCAATTTCCCGACCCGTCCGCTTGAAGAAATACATCAAGGTGTAATAAAAACTATAGATAATGGATTGGTAATGCCGATGTACAAAATAAAATAAATAGCGATTTGCTATTAATCAAAATATATAAGATTTTATGGTAGAACCTACTAGCTAATAGAGTTTAAACTTTGTAAAAGTACCAAAAATTAAATTTAAAATTTAAAATAATAATAATGAAACAGATGAATTTTAAAGAAGGGTCTTGCTAAGACCAAAAATCAACACAAGAGAAAGAAATATTTTTTTAAAAACCAGACCTGGATAGCCGACGTTTTGATAACAATAATGATCAAGCTCAAAAGGGAGTGCAAGCCTCAAGCAAGCAAGCTGCTAACCAACAAGGCAGTATGAAATAAAAAGGGGAGAATGTCATGAGGAAAGAGGCAATGAAATGTGACTGACCGTTGACAAAAACCTAACTCAGAGTAAGGGGGGGTCAATGCGTTGAAATATGCGAAAACTATTCAAGATGGCGTCTTGCTGTACGAGTTTGAAGAAATTTGTACGCGGGGGAAAGAAAAAATGGCTAATTCAACAAAATGTTATAATATGGCCACAAAAGTGAGAAGAAATAATGAAAAATAGCTATTTGTTAATTAAAGTCAAAATTCTTCAAGCTAGAGGGCGATCAAGCTTCCAGAAACGAAATGGCCCATAAGTAAATAACAGGAAAGAAATGGCCAGCAAATGCTTAAAATCTATTTAAGAATAGAATTAAAAGTATTGTGTCAAATTTTAAGAGTAAAAATTGAAGCTGTGAGAGGAACTACTTATACATTTATACATCAGATCTTCTGAATTAGCCATCCACTTTACACCGTCCCATAGGGCTTTAAGCATAAAATTTCATTATCTAACTAAAAAAATCTAAAAGATAATGCCAGCTTTTTCTAACGTATTTTTAATTACTTTTCTAGGAATTAGGTTATTCTTCAAAATTGTTACAAAGTATAGTACTTCTTCTTGGAAGTATTTTGTTGTATTGCAGATTCTTTTAATTCTAAGCAGTTGAGCGTAAATTGTATTGAGGACAACTCTTTTAGAAATATTGGAATTCCAGTTGGTTAATTTAAGTGTAGGAAAGTTGAAATCCCTTCATTTATCGTAGATTTTCAAAAAATTGTAATCTATAATATGCAAATGAAGGTAAACTATATCATGTTGCCTTCATAACTTTGACAAGCTAGCGGGTGAAACTCAAGGAACGGTCCAGAAAGTGAGGTAAAAGTGGGGATACCATTGTCCCTACTTTACTACATAGTTGCCAATCGAATAAAAAGCTACCAGAGACAAAAGTCACTCCGCAAGAAAACAAGTAAATGTCGGCAGTCGAAGTTAGGTTTCGAAGTTGTGATCTCTAAGCATGGAAGTAGCAAATGGTCTGATCAAATTAACTTCTGGAATGATCTGGCAACAAAGAACTTCTTAAAAATTTGCAGGAACACATTCGAGCGGGAGTCGAGAAACCGACATGTAGCTCTGGTTTCTACTCTGGGTTAACATTTCACTTCTCATCGTTTTCAACACTACGCAAACGTAAAGACCGGTGCAAATTTCTCAGCACAAAGAAAATTCCTCTAGTTCATTAATATTAGTTTATTCAAAATTTAATGAAATGAAACTCTTCAAATAAAACCAGTAACAAATTAAGATCGAATTTTATTAATTATTAATCGCTAATTTGTGAAATCTTCCATCTGGTACAGGTTACCTTATCTAGCATTTCGTTCTGAAATTAAACATCTATTTCAAAGCAAATTAAACGGTAATTATTATTTGTGCGTATGTCAAATTTTATACCAGTGGCGTGAGATTTTAGAAATTAAATATGCGTTTTATGTTATTCTGAAAGACGCTAAATTGTGATGAAGTGTGCGGTAGATTGGGATGAAAAATTTATTCTCAATCCGTTTCACACTGGCAGTTTCTGTAAAAACTTCGTCTGTCAAGTACAGATTTCCATATCTAGGTACAGTAGACTCCCAATTATCCGCGGACGGATTATCCGCGGAGCGAATTATCCGCGCCTGCCGCACAATTTTTTTTACAAGCGTAAAGCACAGAAAATAAAAATGTTCACAAAACTGAGCGAAACGTTAAATTTGCTAACATCGTGCTTATTTATTGGAAAAATATCCGAGGCCTTCTCGGAACCTTCCCCTTGCACCTCTGATGAGTAAGTGATTTCTCACTCTCCCTTGCAGTGCCCGCTCCACCGCTCTCTCTCGTCTTAATCTTACTGACACGACCACTTCCCCCCACACGCCATTGCGAGTTTAAGCCTGATAGTGTTTGTGAACCGGTCCGAGTTAATTTATTATCTTTTATTGTAATCAATGCTTGTGCTTTTTGGTTTTGTGTTTTTCGTTACCGATTTAAAATGTCAGGAAAACGAAAGAAGGTTGTGTTGACGATTGCGCAAAAATTAGAATTAATTTCCAAAGTAGCAGACGGCGCTACAAGGCAGCAGATGGAACTGGATTACGGAATCGCGGAAACAACAGTACGTGACATTTTAAAGAAAAGACAAATTGGTGAACTCTGCATCAATGTCAGACAGTGCTTCCGCAATGAAAACGCGAAAAACTATGAAGGGTTCTACCTTTGATGGGCAAGACACGGCACTAACAGAGTGATTAGCTCAAGTTCGAAAAGAGGGTACTCCTGTAAATGGTCGTATCATTGCGGCGAAAGCAAAAAACTTTTTTGAGTTGTTAGGCCTGAAAGGAAATTTTGATGTGTCTTCTGGCTGGTTGACTCGTTTTAAGCAGCGACATGGAATTCGAGAAACTGGACTTCATGGGGAGAAACTTAGTGGTGACCAACAAGCAGCCGACGATTTCCACCATGAATTTGAAGAATTTGTTTTAAAAGAAGAGCTATCTTTTGAACAAATTTACAATGCCGACAAATCGGGACTTTTGTGGAAATATCTTCCCACTCGCACTTTAGAATTTGAAAATGAAAGTAAAGCGGCGGGTCATAAAAGCATCAAGGAAAGGATCATTATCATGTCTTGCAGTAACGCTACCGGTGGACATAAACTTAGACTTGTTGTCATTGGAAAGTCAAAAAAACCGAGATCTTTCAAAGGCACAAGGATAGAAAATTTCCCCGTTGATTACTTTAATAAAAAAAAAAAAAAAAAAAAAAAAAGGATGGATGAACCGAAACATTTTTCAAGAATGGTTCGAAAACATCTTTGTTCTTCAAGTGCGTAAACATCTTAAATAGAAAAACCTGCCTGAAAAAGCTATGCTATTGATCGACAACGTACATTCTCACCCAGCAACAAGCGTGCTAAAGTCTTCTGATGGACAAATTTTTGCAAAGTTTCTCCTCCCCAAACGTTACTGCGCTAATCCAACCCATGGAACAAGGAGTCATTGCAACAATGAAGAGAACATGCGGAACCGAGCTGCTAATGACCAAAACTGAAGAAGGTTATGATCTGAAAGAGTTTTGAAAACACTACACAATCTTGGACAGCATCTACGATATTGCATCTGCATGGGACTCAGTGAAACCGTCAATCTTCATAAAATCATGGAGAAAACTGATGCCTAATGTTGAAGGCAACAACAACCTTACCCTTTGAGTTGTGAAGAAGAGAATGAAGATCTAGACACGCCCACGGCAACTCTTGCCGATATGGTGAAAACAGTTCCGGCTGGTGAGAACGTCGATGCTGAAAACATTAACGAGTGGTTGGAGTGTGACGTCAACGAACCTGGCTTCGAACGCTTGACAGATGACGAAATTGTGAAGAAAGCAAGGAGAGAGACCGAGAATGAAGGACAGCGAAGTGAAGGCGAAGAAGACCCCACTGTGAAGATGCGGAAGACTCACGAAGCGGCTTTGCAATAAGTCGACGGATTGCTGAGCTATTTGGAAGAACAAGACGACGCGGAAATGGCCGAAAAACTTATGCTAAATGAAATCTCGGATCAAGATGAATGCAATCTCGGATAGAAAAATGCGATCTCGGATAGAAAAATGCAATCTCCAATCAAGAGAAAATGCTTCCAAAGCAAGAAGCAAACACAAATGACTGATTTCTTCAAAAAGGTGTAGTTTTACAGTTATGCTTTTGTAATTACATAATACCTTACAGTACTAATTTTTCTGTGTATCCTTGGCGCCTCTCGTAAGTATACAAAGCACTTTTCTGTTTTCATTAACAAAATGCATTTTAGGTTAGTTTTGAGTGACATACTGAAATATTAAGCGATAATTAAACATTTTCTGCTGTTTATTTTATGTTTTATTGTATATAAAACGATTTTTCAAAGTTGGAATGACTGTTTTTTTCTTTTCCTATACCCATTTTTAGCTTTTTTTCGGATTATCCGCGATTTTTGTTATCCGCGGCTGCCGCGCCACCCAATTCCGCGGATAATCGGGAGTGTATTGTATAATATTCGTTAATATAGTAAAAGATCGGCAATCAGCATTTAACTAACCAGAAAGCTCAATCCAAATATTTTAGTATGTTACGGACATTAGCACCGGAGTCGGAAACCTTGCCTTGGAAGATTCGAGACATCCCTTAAACAAAATTTCAGAAAAATTAATTAAATAACATATTAGTAACGCCATTAAAGAGCACTTTTACTCTTAGCACGTATACATTTTCGCCAAGCAATGTGATTTAGCGCCAAAAATGGATAAGCATGATAACACACAATACGGTCCCAAGAAATTCGTATTGGTTTTAAGTAAACCCGATTACTACTCAAAAAATCTGAAAGTTGTCAGATTTTATGTTACGTCCAAAGGGGCTTTATTTAACGTTTTCGTTTTACCTTTATTTATTAACTATCATGTTCTTCGCACTTAAAACATACAATTCAGTTCAACAGCAATATCACGAAATAATTTGAAAATGAGCATATCTTTAAAATTTCCGATACACAGTCTCGCGCGCTGGAGATAAAAATGTTTTTTTTTTTTTTTTTTTTTTTTTTTCGTACAGTGTTGCCATTGCTCGTTTTGAAATCGTTTTATTAATCAAGAACTCATAAATATTTTACAAAATGTGGAATATATAATAAAACAAATTCCAAATTCGCGCTTGGGTGGAGAGGTACGTTATTCAAAATTGGATTGTTCTAGGTATCGTAGTTTTATCTCAGTGCTAGAAACATGCCTACAATTATGCATATTCTTCATTATTTAATTTCTTTAAATATAATGCAGGGCTCTAATATTTGGTGGCAACAATTTGAAAAGTGAACCGACATTTACAGTGAACCGACGCAAAACGCCAAAACGAAATTAATAGCCCTTCTGGGCAAATCGTCCCTTTGGGATAATAAGCCGGTTAAATTTTTTTAAGGAAGGATGGATATTAGTTCTCGTTTTTCACCGCATTTTGGGGAAATGATTAACATTTGGAGGCGTGTCTTCTAAAGGAAAGCATGTAGTGGAGTATTTGTTAGTTATAAGATCTTAGCTTCCCTCAGAAAGTCTTCCACGAAGGCATCCCTCTTTCGGCACATAACCCTCGTGGCTTTGCCGTATTCAAATAAATCTGTTTTCAAACAAAGTCGCATAAAAAAAGCGACTTTGTTTGAAAGCGTATTAAAAATGGCAAATGCAAAGTGAAAAACTGAGGTCAGTGATTTGATTCTTTTTTACATGCCATGTTAGTAATTTATATCTGTCTATTATCTAACTAGGTTACGAACCATACGACTGATGCAAGTTTGCCATCAACTGCTGAGCTATAAAATCGCTAAACACTGGTAATTCAGTTCGAGTTTTGAATCCCGCCACATGGACTAGCTGTATGTACATTTTCGTGGATTTCTCAGTGTATAACGTGTATACGAGCCAGGTTTCGTAGAAAGTCTTCCACGAAGACATCCCTCTCCTTAGGCAGATAGCCGTCGCATGCTTTACCGTAATCAATTAAACCAAACCCAAAACTGTCTTAAGTTTTGACAATATCTCCGCCAACATTACTTTCGGCGGAATCTCCTAATCAAATGAGATGTTTAACTTTCAAGTTTAAGACCCGAACAACATCGGTTTGATGTCTGAAATATATATTTTTTTCGTAAACTTTTATAATTTCAATGGTAGGATTTTGATATTCAAGTTGGTGGCATTTAAGACGACCGTCTTTAGAAGTGTAGATCGGAATTTTTTTCTACTTATTTGGTTTTTCTAAATCATCATCAGAAAATTCAGTCTCCTAGTGTGGTAATTTATGGAGATTGTTTGGCCGTTTTCAATTGCATACGGTAGTTTTGACGAAAATCTTGAACCCAACATTGCTAACTTTCCATTGTTTGTATTTCTATCTCTTTTTTTAATTCTCAGTTAATTTAGGTTATTATTTCATAGCTAATTTGTTCATATTCATTAACGGGTCTCTGTGACGTTTGGGTGTTAATACTGTTGAACTAATTCTTTGAGTTGGTGGTTTGTTTTTTTTTTTTTTTCTTTTTTACATGCTCTCAGTTCACAATTACGTAACTGCAAATAACGATTTGTTTTACCTGTTTTCATTCTTGTTAATTCCCAAACATGGGTATTTTAAGTCGAGCATTTCGCAACGTCGTTCTGAATGTTTCACGTTACTCATAATTCACATTTTAACTAACACACCAGCTATAACCGGGCTTTGGAATCATATTCACAAACAAAGTAAGCAATTAAAGATGTGAAAAAACGACATGTGTTGAAAACTGGTTCACCAGCGGCCGAGCAGTAAAGTACCTGAACACTGATAGTTCGGTTCGAGGTTTGAATCTCGAGAACTGGCTGGCTGCATGGGCGTTTTCGTGGTTTTCCCATGTGCAACGTGTTAATACGAGCCAGTTTCCCTTAGAAAGTCCTCCACGAAGGCATACTTCCTTTCCATGTAGTGCCTTAGGGCGTAACGCGTAAAAATAACAATAATGTGTTAAAAACTGAGTGCTCATGGGCTACGATTGCAGGATTGGCAGTTGTCAATGAATTACTACTTTTAATTATAAATGAATTTTAAGAGGTGCATTATATAATCATGTTCGCATTTTTTATGTTTAAAATTTGTTTAAGGTAACGAAAAGTAGTAGAAGGAAATGATCGAGTAGCAGAAGATTCCAAAAATCACAAATACGTAAATTTTAGCAACACAGATTTGTCAAAAGTAATACATTTGAGAAAAATTCTCATGATCTGGCAACATTGTTCAACAGTATTGCTCGATATAAACTACCAGCGAATTAATCATTTTCATTCTGCATCTTTTAGTTAGGTTAGGTTATTTGAATACGGCAAAGCCACGAGGATTATGTGCCAAAAGAAAGATGCCTTCGCGGAAGACTTTCTGAGGGAAGCTGGCTCCTAGTCATGTTACACGCGGAAAAAATCTCGAAAACCAACCCTGAATGTGGTCCGTTCTCCTAGGTTTGAACCAGGTCAAACTACTAGTATTCAGCGATCTAAACACTCGGCTATGGTTGGGGGTCTTGCCGCATTTTGGATAGATAAACAAGACCTTGTTTAAAAACCTTGCTCTTCTCATGGATCTCGAGGAAAATGCGTTCGAACTATATTTACTTAGAAATTCACTATTAAAGAAAGCTTGGAAAGTTATATAAAGCTTTGCATCGAAACATTAGCTAGATTTCTAATCTAAAAAGTAAAATTATTCCATAAAGATGTATTTCAAAAAGGTCTGCAATTTTTTCGTGAGAAAGTATGCATACGGTCCTCTCTGTAAAATTCATGGAAGATTGACTTTTACTTTCAAAGTACTACCTAATTATTTTTAAAAACTTTACTTGCATAACTGTTTTACACAGTCGTTTTCCATTCGGGTTGCATAAATAACTTACCTGCATCCTATCATATTTTGATAAATAACTCTGTTAATTATCATTATCTATATATATAAAAGAGAATGTATGTTTGTGTGTTTGCTTGTTCGCGATTAACTACAGCTTTCGTCACCAAACTTTCTACAATTCTTTTCTGGGTCCTGGGAAAAATCAACTTCCTTTTTTTTTACAAAATAAAGTAGTTAAAATAGAGATATTAATTAAAAACGCTGAAAACGCTAATTTTCACCCTCATTTTCCCGAGTGGCAAGAGTCCCGCACGTTGGAGATAAAAAGCTGCTTTAATTCGAGAAGTGTTGCCACTGCTCGTTTTCAAATCGTAGAGTTTCTTAATAATAAAATCGAAGTCTTACAATGAAATAAAAATAGCACAGTCAAATATTAAATACATTCCTCCCAATTTTCGTGGGTAGCCATTTCGAATGTTTTCATCTTCGCACGACTTTAATCAACCGAAATATTAATTAAAAACCCCGAAAGCGATGATTTTCGCACTCATTTCTCTGAGTGGCAACAGTCTCGCGCCGTTGGAGATAAAAATGCTTTCGTTGCTACTGCTCGCTTTCAAATCGTAGAGTTTGCTAATCAAAAATTTGTGAATTTTACAAAATCTCTCTCTATATAATAATATAAAGAAGGATGTCTGTTTGAGTGTTTAATATTTGTTCGCGTTATTGATTTCTGATCAATTATGATCCATTTTTTGCCACATTTGATCGACTAAGGTGAAATATTGCTTGGAACTTAAGCTTTTACGACCATTTCATCAGAAAGACGAAAATCATTAAAAACTGCATGCCATTTTTGCTGATATAATGAGCGAGAATTAGCTTATTTTTCTATGCAAATTTTTTATGTGGGTTCCATATCGCATCAGACTGAAAAGTGTATGACTATGAATCGTATTTTTTGCATCGCTATTAGAGAAGGATTACTAGCGGTATCGTTATCTCTGTTGTTAGATAATTACTTTCAATCTAAGTTAATTGGCATCGGGTACTTCCGCTAGTCATTTATATAAGAGATTGTAAAAAATCTTCGCAAATAATCACTGCTGTAAAAGCAAGATTGAATTGCAAAGCAGTGAACCGGGCTGTAAAATTTAAAAGCACCTGTTACTATTTTCGGGATTAAAGTTCATTGTTTTACGCTGGACGCTTCTGGAAACTAAAGTATTCCGCATGCAAACTGAAGAGGATGATTCCCGTAAAAAGATTCTCCATAAGAAAAGATTTCATAGAGTATATTTCGATGGAATTAAGTAGGCGTAAGTGACCAGCGATAGGATATTAAGTTACTTGCTGCGCAGCTGGCAGTAATAATAATTTTAGGTTTTTTAAAAAGCAAGAACTCAAAACACTATACCGAATAATTTATTGGCTATATTTTAGTAAAAACCAAAACAGGCAATCTCACAATCTTTTCATATTTATCAGCATTTGGAAGCTAGCTATACTTCTCCACCATCACTTTGATCCAATCTACTTTATCGGACACCTTACTGAAAATAACTTTATTCTGAGGCATAGCACAGAGTCCACCCATAAAATTGCTCGCCGTAGCATAGCTTGTGTCTCCCATAACATACCATCTGGGCCCCAACATGCAGGCCAGTGGTCCTCCACTGTCACCCTAAAAGAAAAACATAGAATTCACATTTGACGGAATTCCACTTTATGCTACAATGCATACATTTATTCGCAAAACGCAATTTGTTTCGAAATAATTTTATCGTTCAGTATTTCTATTTCCGCTTTTCTCGGTTACTGTTCTCGCGTATCCTCTGTTATAATACTCAGTTATATAACTTAATGCCACCCAACCGGTATGGGCCAACCAGCGGCCGAGCGCTAAAGTCGCTGAACACTGGTAGTTCGGTCCGAGGTTCGAAGCCCGACTGCATGGGCGTTTTCGTGGTTTCCCCGTGTGTAATGTATATATGAGCCAGTTTCTCTTAGAAATTCCTCCACGAAGGCATCTCTCCCTTTAGGCAGATGGCCCTTGAAGCTTTGCCATAATCACATACACACACGCCCAACCGGTATAGTGGTTAGCGTCGTTGACTGCCGTGCCGAAAGGCCAGAGCTCGAATCCCGGAGATGGCACGGATGTTTGTAAATGTATAGTGTCGTAGCCGCATGGCGGCACTCCACGTATGCGGCGAGCCGAAAGTCCTCTCGTGTGGCTGGTGGAAGGGGAGAGTGGGGATAGATGACAGGTGAGAGCAGGATCCGGACACCCGGGCTTCTTACACTGACTATTCGGGTATCGTCCGAATCCCGCAACTGTCCAGAAAAAGAATATTGCAAACAGGGGCGGATGGTGGGAGACAGGCGTATTGCGTATTCCTACAATACCAATGCTTATTATACAATATATAAAGATACTTACATCAAAAAGTGGTGTTACTATGTTGAATTGCCACAGTAGTATTACATCGTTTTAAATTATACATTAATAGTGCACTATTATAATAGTCGACGCAGAGACGATAAATTAATACATACAATTAATAATATTTCCTGAATTCTACACAGACATTGCAGAGCGGTATCAATGCGCATTGTTATAACCTATAACTATAAATAACATTAATATTACATGCATACATACAATACATTAATACATAGATAATATAAAAGGTGCATTTGAGATATTAATACATTATACATTAAAAGTGCACTCGATGTATTAAAATATACAATAATAAAAGTACTTAAACTACAGACATTTTGGAGAGCAATACCAGCGAGCATTATGCAACTTATAACTATATACATTATACATTAATAACATGCATAAGTCCATTACATTGACACATACATACATAACATAAAAAGTGCATTCGATATAGCAATGCATTATACATAATACATTACACATTAATAGCATGCTCAATATATTAATACATACAATACTAAAATTTGGTAAACTCTACAGACATATTGCAGAGCTGTACCAGTGCACATTATGCAGCTTATAACTATATACATTAATAATACATTCAAACATAATGTTTGTTGGTAAGTTCAATAATCAATAATTATTAAATAGCTTACCTTGAATTTTCATCGACTTATAGTTACCTGGAAATACTTGAATTTGACACAGTGAAAAGACTCAAAGAATTGAATAAGATTTTGACTTTATCAGCAGTTAGAATTGTTTACAATGAGTTCATTCTTTCTTAGCATCGAATGCTAGTCGTTTGGTTTTATTTAATCTGTTGCCACAAACACACGGCAAAATTTAAAAAAACGTTACGAGTTAAACATCTGGCGCGAGGGCAACGCCATCTATAGAAAAGATAAAATAAGGTTCAGTTTTTAAAAACTGAACACATACATTACATTAACACATAATATATGTATGCATTTATTATTAATGGGAGAGGGATGAGAGATCCTCGCACCCGTCCCGCCCCGGGGCGCTCTTCATGAAAATTGGGGCGAAACTGAGCTAAATCGCACTGTCACCTTAAGGCGCTCAAAGCTGTTGCCAACGACAAGCGTAAACTTGCGCTCCTTGCCACGAGGAATTTCATCGGCTTGGGCTGATTATAGGTCAGACAAGTGAGCAACAACAACAACAATAATGAATCGAATTAGTTAAAACAGCAGTATTAATTCGAAATCTAAATTTTCTAAAATTAGATACTTAATTTTAGAAAATATTCAATTTTACTAGATTTCACTTAAACGCTATCCCATCCTTCTTCGTTCTTCTCATAATATCCACTCACCAGAATTATACGCAAATATGAGAACAAGCAGCATAGTTTAAAACTGGGGGGTTAACCTTTATGGTAAGACTATCAGAACTTGCACCACGTCGCTGGTACGTCTGCTTGAGTATCCTGCTGTGTTTGTGACGGTTAAAGTTAATTAATCGCTAAGCTTTGGTCGATGTTTTCCCAATTTAGTGATAAAGTAACCTACAAAGTGTTGTGGTTTAGAGTTTATGATTTTACATAAATAATTTCAATCTTTGCAACAAGGGCATGTCGCCTCATTTTATGTTTTTGTGAAAAGATGAGCTAGTCAATGTAATTGCGTTAGCCTTCTAGTTTGTAAAACCATCAGGAATGGATCAATAAATAGTTATTCGGTTTTATCTTGTGTTTATGTTGACATTTAATAGCTGCAAGGAGACTTTTCAGTTCTTTCAAATAACTCTGATGTTAACTCCGTTAGTTAAATACTCAGTTAAAGTTAATTTCGCACGTCATACGTCCGCTGGAATACTCTCGTGGATAATTACGGTTGCAGTTATGACTAAGCATCTGTTGTTTAAAGAACTTGGATACTTGCGCTGACAGAAAAATTTTGCCCAGCTTTCCGGATTTTGTTTGAAACATTTCAGTGTAGAGAGCGATCCCATAGTTCCATTCGCCTCCCTCCACCCAACTCTGAAATGAAGTTTGAAATAATGTTTCATGTTTTACACATGATGTACAACACATTTCAGTCTAGAACAGCCTGCTACTATATCAAGTCTGTTTATTTTCAAGGTGCTATTAAATCTTTCACAACTGCCGGATTAGTATGTTTCAAATATTAAATGTCCTTATTCCAACGTAATTTAATCGCGATCAGTAAGGCTAGAATTACCGTTCAAAAATAAATCTCTCTCAGTTTTAAAGACCTATTTTTACAAAAAAAAAAAAAAAAAGTCTTAAAAATCCCTTTAAGCATGATTTTTGTTGCTTCTAATTGCATATAATCCTTGATGTTACATCAGATTTTTTTCTTTTAATATTTATCAGAATAGTTCACATTGCAATTTTTAATTATTTCGAAATATTTATGAAATGACTCTTTTTCGAATCAAATTTGCGACGTAGACTTTGCAAAAAAAAAAGAGGGACAGTTCTTTATCTCCCGTTCTACTGAGCCGACTAACGAAATTTAAATTCCGCTTTTTATGTCTTGAAAGGGCGACTTAGGATATATATTAGATTTATATATAGAAAATTGTTTCAACGTAAGTATTAAATCGGACTTTTTCTGAAATGACAACTTTTTTTTTTTTTTTTTTCCATACTTTCATTCTATGACTCAAATTATGCCTAGATATTAAATTTTGCAAAATTTGGCGAAAATCTTACCGAGAAATTTAAAAACTTATATTGTTGCACTTTTTTTCAGTTTGCACCAAGAATAGTTAATTCACTTGGCAAAATTTTTAATTTATAGTAACCTATTTTTTTTTTCCTTTTTACTGCGCAGGAGAGAACAAAAATGTTCATCGTTCATACTTTCAAATAATTTCAGCAAAGTTCGTCAACCACATTCGGCGTTATTTTCGCTTATAACAAATATGCCAAATTTCAAAACGCGTCAATATACTATAAATTTGATTATCTCTAATGTTTTTGCAGATATGCCTAGAAGTACATCTATTTAAAGGTTGTGTAAAAATCGTATAGCTTATAATTCAAAAATTATTTCGAAAAATTTACAAAAATTACTAAAAAATTAAAATTTAAAAAATAAATCAGAGAATATCTGCGAATTTTATTTCGATTAAAACTAAATTTCGAACTGTGTATGAAGGAATCAAGTAAGCTTAATAAAAAAGACATATTAATAAATGTAGTGGGGGAGTTGAAGATGCTAAATAACAATTCCAAAGTGTTTTACACACCACAGAACATTTAATAAAGAAAATCAGAAGAAGGTACAAATTGAATTAAATACAAGTGCCGTTTGATCCAAACAGGATTCTGTAGCTTTTGCCAGTCTTATCACTCAACCGATTAGTGCCTACTCGCACTTGCTGATGCATTATACAGTCAATTTACCACCTTCGCGTGGAAAACTTCAGTTCCTTATTCTACACCTTCACGTGTAGACAGACATCTGACCACCTCCGCGTGGGATAGCAGAAGAAAGTCTCTGTCATACTCCTCTTTCACCTCGCTGCTGGCGCATCGGTGAGGCCCTCTGGTGGTTGTGTCGCACTTACAAATACCACATAAATATATATCAAATTCGATTAAAACTGTGGAGCTAAAATTGAGAGCTAATGTTCTAAAAATTGCGATTTTTACAAAACTTGATTTTTTGGCATAATTTGAGTCGTAGGATTGAAATTTGGAAAAACTTGGTAAGGTATTTCAAAAGAGCTCCTATTTTGTGTCAAAATACCTATGTTAGAACAATATTTTACATATATCTAAGTTTGTGACTGTACGTACTTACAGCTTTAAATTCCAATCCTCAACACTTTATTATTTTGTTTGCAACAAAGCTCTGAGTTAATTTCGAATTCATTTTGATATCAGATACAGTTTAATCGAAATATATGTTCTATTGTGAGCAAATATCCCATATTAAAACAACTAGTCTTATATGGTGACATATAAAATTCCCAAAAATTTCACCGTAGTGCATTAAAAAATAAATACATACATGGCAAGGAGAGTTAAAGTAGTTTTGATGATTAACGCATATCTGATGAGTGGTATCGTGGTCACATTCACTCGTAGACAAGACGGTCTGCACTGTTTGCTTCAGTACGTGGTCAAATCCAGAACCTATGGGGGGAAAAAAGAGAGTAAGGTTCGCACTCAATTTTTTTAAACTTTTTCGCATGTCTGGCTTTACATTAAATAGAAAATAAATTTGTGTCGGGGGGAGGGCGAAATGCATTGCCTTCGGCATGCTGTGATCCTCGAAAATATCTCGCTTGATTCCTATGCTATAATTTGTGGGCAACTTCTAAATCTTATATAAAGCCTAACACACTGTTGGTACTAAGAGTGGGAAAAATAAAAGCTTGCACTGAGCATAGAAATATGCTGCATATTGTTACGGATTTTGTATTTAGTTAGCTATTTTTAGTAGAATTATGATTAATATTGTTTTATATCCTAGTGCAATGCAGCACAAGACGTATTTTAGAGAAAGCTACGCCGAAAATGTAAAACACAGGAGCACGTTCCTTTAACCTTGAATGAAAGTTTATCTCAGTAATTTATATTTAATTTGAATAAATGTAATTGACTACTATGTTAGCTATAACCGTAATTCTACACGTTTGCGTCCCAGAAACCTCGAGAAAACAGAAATTACCAGAAATTTCTCGCGACCGATTAAAAAGCTTTAAAAAGCCGGAGAGAGCCATCTCAGCTCAGTTGTCTAGTGAGTTGTTGTTGTTATTATCGCTCATCGGATTAGCTTTCTCTGCGCTGTGGATTACGTTCTACTTAACGTTTTAGTAGTTTAAAATATAGCTGCTGATTATACTGTGTGATATTGTGATATTGTACAAATATCTTTGAGGAAAAATCCAGCGTTTTGCTATATTTCTTGTGAAAAGAGTAAATTTTATTAATTTTTTATCGGACTTGTGCATTCAATATGTTACGAACGCGAACGCACGCAACAATTTTTGGTGTCAGAAGTGGGATTGAATGCCAATAACAAGAGCTATGGAAGAACAATTAACTGTATTTGCTGCCTTCCAAGAAAAGATGGAAGGGGCCATCAACTCCGTTAAAAAAGAAATGAAAGCGTGGCAAGAAAAGATGAAAGAGCCCAAGATTCCGTTAAAGCAAAGATGTCTCGCTTGATTCCTATGCTCTTGTGTAACTTGTTCCTAAACTCTTGTGTATTGTTAGAGTATGCACACTTTTATCACTGGCACCCTAAAGAAATGCAGTTACTGTGTCATAAATGTAAAAATGTCATGCATCGATTTATACAAGAAGCACATGAAGAGAAAAATATCTTTTTAAGAACGAATTTCGTCTTGACAGCTACTTCGGAGGTAGCTATTTTCGCTGACTATTTTCGTTTTTTAGGTTGTAAGGTATATTTTAATTTTATAAAAGTTATTTTGATTTAATTATGCTTTCCTATTGTTCCTCGTTTCAACTTGCAACTCCCTACCAGAATGAGTTTTTAGAATCGCAGTGAATGCAAATGAGTTAGAAGTAGCATTTAAGGAAGGTCAGGTAACTTTTAAAGAAGATTTGAAAGCGCTACAAGGAAAGATTGAAGCAGGTCGAGAGGAAATGAAAGGAGAAATTACCTGTATAATAGAAATTAAATTCGAGATTATGGAAGGTAGAATAGACACAGTTGAAGACAAAGTTGGAGAAATTCAAGAAAGACTTTCTGCAGTGGAGAAACAAATTGAAGAAAGAATTTCTACCGTCCAAGAACAAATCGAGCAACAAATTGAAAACAGAGTTTCTACTGCCGTCGTCAAAGAAGGCGACACCATAGATGCATAGTGACAGCAGGACGCAATTATGATGGTATTAAATTTTTACCCATGCCTGCTCGTCCCTCTCTGAAGTTATCCAAGTATAATGGGAAGACCTCTTGGCCAGTGTATAAGACACAATTTTCTGTAGTGGCGGATGCGAATGGATGGGATTCCAAACTGAACGACAGGAACATATAAAATCATAGAAAATCATAGAAAAATCAAGCAAATCTCCAAATACTATGCTAATAATGTAAGTTACGTTTTTGCTGTTAGTGAGGAACACGTGACCCTTCAGAAGACAAAGTTAACCAATTAACCGAATTCCACGAAGGAAGAAGTAGAATAGACGCCACTTAATGTGACTGCAGTTTTAATGTTACCATTCGGATATTGTTATCAGTTTGGCGATTTTCGCCCATCTGTACACGAAAACATGAAAAATGCATCGCTTGTTTTAATGAACAGTTCGGTTAATATGATCACACCATTATACAATAAAATTTTAGACCAAAGTCAAGTCGCCAAATAAAAGATAAATTGGCCAAATAAAATTTTTTAATCTTATTAATATTATAAAATTGCCAAGCGACAAAGAAATATCGCCAAGTGAGATATTTAGTCGCCAAACAGATTATTGTAATCATTTAAAATTAGACAAAAGCAAACTTGTGGCATAGGCTTTGAACAACTCTATCAATCTTGAGAGCGATCATACCCAAGACTTGCTTCTTCAGAGGCAAAAATTATAATATCTTTCCCCTTGAAAAAATATTTCAGAATGTTTTTTTCCTTGAAAAATTATTCATAAAAACGTCTACGCGAAACCAAGGTTACATTTTGGCTGATTTAAAATTTAATATGGGCATGTTCTCTTCTATTGAGGGATGTCTTCCGAATATTAAGATTAGAAATACACCATCGGTCAAATAATTTCCAGAATTGTAACGAAGCATTCGTAAATGAACTGCTTTAGAAAACATTATGAAGACTTCAAAAACAAACTTTTGCATTTTCCTAATTAAAATGCTATTTATATTCTTCTAGTTATATCTATAATAAAGTACAGACGGGTTCTATAATAAAGTACGAAGTAAGCGTGAAACTTCTTCAAGACAAAGCAACAAGTCATACTTCGAAAGGTACAACGCATTTCTGTGAAGTCCCTTGACATTCACCTATGTAAAGTTACGCCTTTATTCTCTCGGAAAGAACTCTTTCTAAGTGCAAACAAACCTCGATGGAAAACCTCTTCTGTTATGAAATCATGGCCTCGAAAGAGAGTAAATACCTTTTGTAGTTAAATTCCTTTTCTGTTTTGAAGGATATTTTTTTCTCTTCATTTAATGTTGTGATTCAGTTAATAATATCAAAATAGTCGTGAGCAAACGTGATCACAATAAGAGGCGCGTATTGTACTGGATTAAGATAAAAGTGGCTTAGTGTCATTATGAAGCGTTTGAAACGCTAATAAAAAATAAGCGGCCAAAAGGAACAGGCAAAGGTCCTTTACCTTCTTATATGGGAATGGAGGTTTACAGTTTTGTCACAGAGAATCCCTGTTTTGTACTTTCTTCAGATGCATAACGTATGTTCTCTTTAAAACACCAAACTAAATTTCAGTTTGTGCAATTTCAAATCATCATATCAATTTAGCAAATTTTTACTTATTAACATATTATTTAATAGCGTATATTCATGTTTTACTTCCTGAAACTCTTGTGTATTGTTAGAGTATGCACACTTTTATCACTGGCACCCTAAAGAAATGCAGTTACTGTGTCATAAATGTAAAAATGTCATGCATCGATTTATACAAGAAGCACATGAAGAGAAAAATATCTTTTTAAGAACGAATTTCGTCTTGACAGCTACTTCGGAGGTAGCTATTTTCGCTGACTATTTTCCTTTTTTAGGTTGTAAGGTATATTTTAATTTTATAAAAGTTATTTTGATTTAATTATGCTTTCCTATTGTTCCTCGTTTCAACTTGCAACTCCCTACCAGAATGAGTTTTTAGAATCGCAGTGAATGCAAATGAGTTAGAAGTAGCATTTAAGGAAGGTTCAACTTACCTCGAGAGAGAGAACTAGGAATCCTGCGTAGCGCGCGTTTGCCTTTGGGCTAAGTCTCTCTAACTGCTGTTACGCTCGGCCGTATTATTACGTACGTGCCTTCTGATAATTCGCCGGCTAGTTTAAAAGAGGGACAACTACGATAGAATTGCGTTAGCTTCGATTACGTCTCTTAGTTGGATATAGTCAGTTCTTATTTTTGATTTCAAGCCCGAGTGGAGGCTTGGTTGTAAGCCCCAAGAAAGGGGCCGACTGCCCATCTTCTTTTGAGTGGATAAAGGGTAGCTAGGCTTCTTCAGTTACGATTCCTGTTATTTTGAACTAAGCGATAATTCGCATAACAGTCCATTAAGTTCCTCGACATTTAATTTAGCAGAATAAAAGTGAGGAACTTTACAAGGCAAACAAAAATTAAAGTCAAATATGCAAATTATAGTGAAAAATATTACAGAAGATTTTACATTTACTCTGTCTGAAAGGAATTCAAATCGATACATACGCACCTCTGGTTTCTCCCCAACCAGTAGCATAGCAGTGTGTTCCTGGCTGCAAATCCCATCCGAGGCTCGGCAAACAAGCAGGTTGGACTGTGTCCGTGAATTCAACAGGAGCGTTCAGTTTTATAAGAGCAATGTCGTCTTTTACACCCCAGTGTCCTCTTAACTAGCAGAAGAAAACAATACAGGGAAGTTAATAACGAACGTTCCTGAAAAATAAATTAAAAAAAATAATAAATAAATAAATAAATAAAATATGAAAGGTTTCAGATTTTAAATTACGTCCAAAGGGGCGTTTTTTTAACGTTTCGTGTGTTACCTTTATCTATTAAATATCATGACCTACGTATTCAAACCATAAAATTCAGTTTAACAGCAATATCGCGAAATAATTTTAAAATGAGCCTATCTTTAGAATTTCCGATACACAGTCTCGAACGCTGGAGGTAAAAATGTTCTTTTCCGTACGGTGTTGCCTTTGAAATCGTTTAGTTTGTGAATCAAAAATTCGTTGAAGTGTTACAAAATATGAAATCGATAATAAAACAAATTTCAAATTCCAAATTAGGGCTTCCACATGCCCATGTTCTATGGAAGATTACGTTATTCAAATTTTGATGATACCGTCATTTTTTCACAATGCGAGAAACATACATACATTTATGCAGATTATACGTTATTTAATTTTTTTTAATATAACACAGGGCTCTAGTATTTGGTGGCAACAGTTTGAAAAGTGATTCGCCGTTTGCCAAAATGCCAAAACGAAATTAATACTCCTTCAGGGCAAATTGCCCCTTGGGATTAATAATGTGAAATCTTAATGTAACTGAGTCAAAATGTTTCAAATTCAGAGAGAAACAACATATTTATTCAATAATTTATTTTCAATTCAAAGAATTATTCTGCACAGCATTTCAACTTTCAATGATGTCACAGTACTGTTTACTGACTTGTCTACTAGGCCAGAAACAGAATAAAACCTCCGAACACAGCCATGCCCGAATCTCAGCAAATTTAAATATCTCATCGATACTGCTGTGAAATCACTGATTTAGAACATAGATCGCTGTAATCTTGCGAAAATTGGTCTAATATGATTAGACGATGGGAGAACCAAAGAAAATTTTAATTTTGAATTTTATTTAAAATTCGCCGATCATTCTGCATTTTCAAATTTCAAAAATACCGAAATTATTCAAAAGCGAATAATTATTTTGAACTATTCTGAGTTACGTATTTCCTCGCGTATCTTTTCCCCTAACATTTTAGAGTCAGATTCTGAAAATTAAAAAAATATGCTCGTGATATTAACCTTCCTCACAACGTTCAGAGAATGAGTTCCCCTAAATTTTAAAATGGATTCATTCGTGCAGTGATTGTTTTCCTCTAACTAACAAAGACAAACCCTCGTAAACTATTTGCGAATGTCATGCCGAACCTTACCCATCTAAGGGTAAGAGTTTTCATTCTTCTGCCTAACCTTACCCTTCTTGCCTTACCGTTGAACTTTATGCCAGCCTAACACAAGAACCGATTCGTCACACAAGCGAAGAAAACACGAACCTGCGATTTCGTACAGTTCACATTCACCTGCTGTAATTATTTATGGATGATTGGAGGCCTAAGGAGTAGCATAAACCACAATAAAAACGGAGATTCAAGTTACAGGGAAGTAGTAATGAAGATATCTCACTAGATATTGTATGTTAATATTACTATGCATTCTTAGTGAAGTGTAAGCATTTTCATATATTTTCTTTACATAAAATGTAGGTTCTATAACAGATTAACATGTATATTATAAGAAATAATATTATGATAGTTGCCTTCGGTTTATCTATAACTGCATTTCATTTGATATGTTCTTACTATAACCGTGTCCTTCGGAAATTAAATTATCGGCATAATTTTCTCTCGTTTTTCAGAGAATAAAATTAATAAAAAAGGGGGAAAACACGAGAAAACACGGTATGTACTTATTTTCAACAACCCGCTTTATCCTTTGGTTCATATTTTTTCCAAGGAAGTGAAAAGAAAGGAATATGTCACGAAAAAAAAAAAATCAGATGTGTACACGACATGAATTCCTTTAACGTTAATATTAAATTATACGCATTTTTCCTGTATTTCATTTAAACTTATTTCATCGAATTTCATTAAAGATACACTTCTCATTCAGTTAACTCAGTTCTCACTTCGCGAAAAGGCAAAAATACATAAAACCTCAAAATATTTTTATTAAAAATTGAAAAATATAGAAAAATATGAAACATAAATACAGTTAAAACAATTTGAAGAACAATTTTTACAATTAAAAGAAGAGTTTCTACACAAAAACAAGAAATTCGGCCAGTGGGCAAGATGGCAAATTTTTCGGTGCACAAAACTGAAAAGTCACTTTTATTCTCACTCGGCAAAAAGACAAGGCGTAAAACCTTAATTTGTTGCGGACGCTATGCTGATTCTATATAGGGGTAATTTAATAACTTAAATGTTAACTCCAAAAGGGATTAAGCATGATTTAATTCGCAATAATAAAAAGAGATGTTATCTTTGTTGTTACGAAGCTTAGTTTGTCTAGATTGGCAACAAATCCACTATTCTGCTAAGTTTCAAATGTAAGCAAATGTGGCTGCTATGATAAACAAAAATTAGGCTTAGCAGCAATTAAACAACTTTTAAATTGTTGATAATTCTACAACTATAACATGCAGGTTAACTAAAGGCATAAAAACCTTAACCGGAAGTAAGAACGACATAATTCAGTCATTTTTAATGCAAAAAATGCGCAATTTACCAACATATAAGAGTAAAGAAACTGAGATCACTGAGCCGGTTAACAGAGTGGATATATATATATATACAGTCAAAAGTCGTTAATTCGGACACCCATAATCCGGAATGATCTATAATCCGTAATTCAAAGCTAAAAGCGTTCTGCGCATGCGCCGCGTTGACACATGCGCATAGGCGTTTACGCGTGCGCGTAAGACTTTTACAACTGCGCATATCCGTGTGCACAAGCGCAGAATACGTTTTTGCGTGCGCGTTTAATGCATAACGGACGGTATAAGCTAAAATTATCTAATTATCTATTTCAGTTAATGTTGATGATTGCGTTGTTCCTTGGATCCGGCTTATTATTTTTTGCAGACTGTAAGAGCAATTTTATAAAAGTAAGCTTGAACTTTCGATTATGTCAAATAGAATTTCCGATGCTGGAGTTCCCAAAGGATCTACAAAACGAAAGTATGTTTCGATGTCCATCAAACAAAAAGTGCTCCAAAAAATTGCTCCAAAAAATGGATAAAGGCATATCCTTTGTTTATCTAACCGTTCCGAAATCTGTTTATCAATTTCACGGTGCTCTGCGCGGGGGGGGGGGGACGCGGCGCGCAATGAACTGGAAGTTGATCTGTCAGCACTATCGTTATCTTCAGGGCAGATGTTTTTATTTTATTCGGCTTATAATTCCTTATTAAATGTAGTATTTCATCTCGATGTACTCCGTCTTTGATATGATTTAAATCAAATTCCTCGTCATTATAAATATCACGAATACAAATCAAATAGTTTTCTGGTTGCAATTTTCTAATTTCGGCTATGCATAATGTATGCTTTACGCATGCGCGCGTTGAAAGAAATGTTTAATAAAGTAAACAAATAAATATTAAGCTTTTTTTTTTTTTTTTTTTTTTTGTAAATTTTGATACCCTTTAGATCATAATTGCTCATTATTTTATAAATTACGGTTTCATATTTTTAATTTTATAATTTCTGCATGCCATCTTACCAGATTTAAACTGATGATCTATAATCCGGAAAAATCGATAATCCGGAGCTCGTCGGGACTATATACATACATTTATATATATACATATATTTATATATACATATATTTATATACGTTTGTTGTTTGTATATTTATATATACATATATATATACACACGTTTGTTGCGGTGTATATATATATATACATATATTTATATACGTTTGTTGCGGCCGATTGCAACCAAAATACGAGTTGCACATCTACACGTTATAGCAGTCCTACATTCAAAATTTCAACGTTCTGAGGCTACTCGTTTTTGAGTTTTGCAAAATACATACATACCTACATACGTATGTACGTACAGAAGCCACGAAAAATATCTTATGAACTTATTTTAAAAATCAGTTTTATAATTCGTTTGGGGGGAAAGAGTCCTTTATTCTGTCCCTAAGTACAGATGTGAAGCAAAAACATTGCTAAATTGCAATCGATAGCGGACAGAATGGATATTTTCATTGAAATATGGTACCCGGAATTTTTCGTGATTACAATGCTTCCTTTACAAGGAAGTTAAAAAAAAAAAAAAAAAAATGGAACAATTTAATTTCAATGAAATTTAAGTCTTTTCTGAGTTTTCATTTTTAGTCAGGTTTCAATTACACAGTCTTACTTTTTTATTAAAGAGCATAACATCAAAATTAATTTTCCTTGTAATTTCATTAATACGGTAATTTCCTTAGAGATACGAACTTTTCAGCGTATCCTACGACACTTTTAAACATATGAGTATAATCTTCATATTATTCTTGTTGTTCCCAAAAGAAAAATATTACTGCATATTATAGTACATGTAATAACCGTATTAGACTCATCTATTGCATATTAACGTATATATTATAAGATATCAACGTATTAAATTCTCACCTTGTCCATTTCGAGATCAGGGTATCCGATAATCCTTTCTGCGTAACGGATTTGCTCTCCCTTATCCTTTTTGTATTTATGGTGGCTGCCCATATGGATACGATAGTACATAGGATCAGGATTGCTGTTAAAAAACGGAGGAGTGATCATTTAATGTTTACAATTAAAATAAATTGTTAAATAAAAGATTTCTAAAGAGACATTAAAAATTAATGTTAATTCTATTTTGATAGTTTCTATTCTGAATAAATTCTCTACATATCTCTATTCTGAATAAATTTCCTATATTTTATTTTATTCTGAACAAATTCATATTTTTATGAGTGTATGAAACTCCACAACTAATTTCACATTTTCTTTCTTTATATAAAAGTTGTCTTGCAGTAAAGCACAAGTCCACTTGCATTGTCTGATCCATAAGTGCATATAGTGCATTACATCCATAAAACTTATTGCGCAATTCTTGGCAGTTATATTAAATGTGTTATACAGTCAAAAGTCGTTAATTCGGACACCCATAATCCGGAATGATCTATAATCCGGACCTCAAAGCTACAAACTTTCTGCGCATGCGTAGCCTTGACACATACGCGTAAGACCTTTACGGCTGCGAATAGGCGTGTGCGCGTGCGCTAAATAGGTTTCGAATGCGCGTTTAATGTATGACGGACGGTATAAGCTAAGCTAAAATTATCTAATTCAGTTAATGTTGCAGATTGCGCTGTTCCTTAATCTTCCAATTGGATCCGGCTTATTATTTTTTGCAGACTGTTAGAGCAATTTTATAAAAGTAAGCTTGAACTTTCGATTATGTCAAAAAGAATTTCCGATTCTGGAGCTATCAAAGGATCTACAAAGCGAAAGCATGTTCCGATGTCCATCAAACAAAAAGTGGAATTGCTGCAAAAATTGGATAAAGGCATATCCTTTGTTTATCTAAACTTTAACGTTTGTTTATCTTTAACGCCGCGCCGCGCAATGAATTGGAAGTTGATCTGTCAGCATTATCCTTATCTTCAGGGCATATGCTTTTATTTTATTTGGCTTATAATTCCTTACTAAATGTATTATTTGATTTCGATGTACTCCGTCTTTGATATGATTTAAATCATATTCCTCGTCATTATAATTCCCTTCCGATAGCGAAGAAAGTGACAGGGGTTATCGAAAACGAAAAAATTTCGATTGACAAATTAGTCGGTATTCTCGACACAGCAATTATAGGACTTGAACAGCGAACTTTGTAACTGAACAAGAAATTATGTTTGTTTATAGAATTAAAGAGAATGTATTATCACATAAAAAAAGAAACAACTTACATTAAAAGAAATGTTTAATAAAGTAAACAAATAAATATTAAGCTTTTTTTTTTTTTTTTTTTTTTTTTTTTTTTTTTTTTTTTTTAATTTCGATACCCTTTAGATCATAATTGTTCTTTATTTCATAAATTACGGTTTCATATTTTTAATTTTATAATTTCTGCATGCAATCTTACCAGCTTTAAACTGATGATCTATAATCCGGAAAAATTTTTAGGCTACTCTCTCTTAAGCTATAATTACGCTCGGTCGTACTTTAGGCCCTTAATAGCTTCGCAGTCAATTAGTGTTAAGGGGCCAACTCCGTTAGAATTTTGATAGCTTCGGCTATATCTTTTTAGTTAAGAACAGTTAAGTTTTAATTCTTAATTCCAGAGTTCAAGGTCGAGTGTCGGCTTTAATTATAAAACTCCAGGATGGAGTTCTGTTAAATCTTATCTCCCGAATAAACGTAGGTTCTAGTTCTGTGAAGAGTGATATACCTCCGTGATTGAGACTGCCTGAGTACAGATCCTGGCCAGTACTTACTAAGAATTTTGCTGAGTCAACTTCTGGGGGGGGGTTGAGAACCACAATATAATTCGCTAGGTTATTTCCACAGTGCTACTAGAATACTACTTTGAAAAGGCTATCACAGTTGAAAACTAGAATAAAATTCGGCAGGTTATTTCCAAAATATTTATAAGACTACTTGGATTACCGCCCAAAACACTGGTAGTTCGGTCCGAGGTTCGAATCCCGCGAACGGGCTGGCTGTATGGGTGTTTTCGTGGTTTTCCCCATGTGTAACGTGTATACGAGCCAGTTTCCCTTAGAAAGTCCTCCACGAAGGCATCCCTCCACTTAGGCAGATAGCCCTAGTATGCTTTGCCATAATTAAATACACCACACCACCACCATACACCACTTGGATTACCACAACTAAATACCAACTCAATATTTTGCCAGGTTATTTCCAAAGCGCCAAATGATGCGTATGCTGAAGATTAATGGGTATTCTTCTGCCCCTCATCAGATTGGTCTAGCTCATTTTGAACACCGATTGCTCGCACTTTTTGTGATGTATATATATATATATATATATATATATATATATATATATGGATTTCATTGAGCGATTAAAATTCGGCTCATGCACAGGTTTGCAAATTTAGTTGAATTTTTGTAACAAAATCGTACCTAACGGCTAATAAATGGGCTGACTGATATTTGAAAATATACGGTATTAAGTATTAAGAATCGTAGGAAATGGTTAGATAAATTAATTAAATAACTATTATATATTACCACTGAGTACTTACAATTTGAAGCAGTGAGCGGCTGTCAGTACCCACTGCGAATTAATCAAAGTTCCACCACATGAGTGAGCATTGGGCTCGATGTAAAACTGCTGAAGCGAAACTTGCCAAGGCCAACTGTGAGGAATGGCAGGCTCACCGCCCACTATACGGTCCGGACTGCTGTAAGTCGTCTTGGGTTTAATAAGCGGATTGCCACAATCTGCAGGTGTAATTACAGGTTTTCCTAAAAGTTTAAAAAAATCTGATGTGTACACCACATGGCTTCTTTAAGTATTAAATTATACGCATTTCATTTAAACTTATTTCCTCCAATTTTATTAGAGATTTATTTCTCATTGAATTAATTCAGTTCTTACTTCGCGACAAGGCAAAAATGCATAAAATCTCAAATATTTTTATTAAAAATTGAAAAATATAGAAAACTATAAAACATAAATACAGTTAAAACAATTTAAAGAACAACTTTTACAATTAAATTGCAGTTTCTATATACAAGCAATTCGGCCATCGGGCAAGAAGGCAAACTTTTCGGTGCACAAAACTGAAAGTTCACTTTTGGTCTCACTCGACAAAAACACACTGAAGGCGTGGAAACTGAATTTATTGTGGACGCTATGCTGAGTCGATATATGGGATACTTTAATAACTTAAATGGTAATTCCAGAATGGATTAAGCATGATTTATTTAGCAATAATAAAAGAAGACGTTACCTTTGCTGTTAGGAAGCATAGTTTCTCTAGATTGGCAACAAATGCACTATTTTGCTGAATTTCAAATGAAAAAAAAAAAAAAATTAAGCTTAGCCGCACTTAAACAGCTTTTAAATTTTTGATAATTCTACAATTATTCTACATCCTTCAATTACTATATACGTACGCACGTATAGATGCCACGAAAAAAATCTCTTTAGAATCCAGTTTAAATCTGTTTTATAATTCGTTTGGCGGAAAAAGAGTCCTTTATTATGTTCTTACGTATAGACGCCAAGCAAAAACATCGCCAAATTGCATTTGATAGCGGTTAAAATGGATATTTTTGTTGAAATATGGTACCCGGAAGCATATAAGCATTCGATACCGCGCCATGCGCATAGGGAAAAATCGGTATTTATGATTGGACATACTTTCTGATGATATAATTTTTTCTTAGCGTAATGACATGTAGGCGGGGTTCTTAAGTTTTTTTTTTTTTTTTTTCCGTTGAATGACGCGCATGAGTGACACGGAAGCGGGAAAATTATCGTTTGTTTTCTTTGAAACGAAGACATTTATCTGCGGCGTTCAGCACGCGGCCTCCAGTTTCATGGAATAATAAGGTTATGAAATCTCTCAAAGATGCTTTTAATATCAGAAGCAACCTTTAAGGGCTTAGATTTTATAAATAGCTGAGTTCATGAATTTAGTGCAAAAACCAAAACACGACGATCTCGATCCATCTGTAAAGGCATTGTGTGCTAGTAAGTATATTATTATTATTGCAGTTTTGTTGCATTCTCCTTTCACATTACAGAAAATATTTCCTTTGCAGATGTTCAAAGTTAATGTCCATGTCTTTCACATTTCTAATATTCTGTTGCCTTAAATGAAAGAAGAAAGTGCATTCAGCATTGTCGCTGAATTTAATGCACGTGTATAAGAAAAGAAACTTCCTTCTCTGGCAAACACTATTTTTATGCAAAGGTATACAAGATGGTACACATTAAAAAATGGGCAATATTCACAAAATAATATTATTTAATTTAAAATACTTATCTCTTTTCTCTATATTATAATATACGTATATCTATTTCTCTCTTCCAAATCTACTATATTAGTCCAACTTCAAAAATAAATTTTACTTTTTCAGACTGATTATAAATATTGTGAATTTACTGTGTACTATGTTAGCTTCGAACATCGTTTTTGCGATTTCCGACTTGTCTCATGCTTTCGGAGATTGCATCTGCAGAGAATGGTACATAGGGAACATGAAATAATGAATTAATAATTACACCTTAAATATGAAGGATTTTAATTTAAGAACACATTTATTAAAAATCTCTGCAATTAATGCACATTTATGGAGCTACCACATGAAGAAATAATACTTTTTCTCTCTAGGGAAAAAATTGCTACCTTTTTTTTTTATATATATATATATTTATAAGGTATTCCTCCCGCCTTCCTAGAGTGCCTTCTTGGTGTAGTGGTTCTGCACGCTGGGCCGGTATTCCAGAGGTCCGTGGTTCGATTGCCGGCGAAGGCGTTGCTAACTTTTCATCTTGCCTGCTTCTAAAAAAATACCTAATGTCTCTACATATCAGGTTCACCACACTACAGTATTGTAAGATGTGTGATCTCATAGCAACAAAAATACAACGCACGTAATAATATTTTCGGTACTGCTATCAAAATGTAAACAAACGGTATGGAGGTGTACCTTCGAGTCCAAGCAAAGCCAAGGCGTTCCTAAACGTAGAAGAAATTATGTCATTGGAACCAAATCCAATCACGAGAAGGGATTTTTCCCCATAAACGTGACGCGGTACAGATTGTTTATATGCTACCTGGAATTTTTCGTAATTACAATACTTCCTTTACTTCGTACAAGGAAGTAAAAAAGTCTTTAGAATTTAATGTTATTGTAAAGGAAATGCATACTTTTCTTGCTAATGCAATAAATATTTGCCTATAAAAGTCATTAAAATCTTATAATCTTGTATATATAAATCATTTAAAATATTTGTTAGCACTAACACATATCTGAAATGGTCTCTGCTTATTTTGTAACAGCAGTGAAAGGAAAAAATTTGGAATTTATTTCACATGGAATAATCTTTCATGTTTTAATAATTTACAAATTAATAGGAAAATAAATTGCTGCGTTTCGAGATCCGAATACGAGCTTTCAATGAAAGACGGAAATAGAAAACTACTTAAATATAATACTCAACTATTATATAAAATAAGTAGAAATTTTGGTTAACGTTTATATTTTAAAATATTTACTAGAAAATCATAATTTTTTTTTTTTTTTTTCGTTTACCGCAATTTTGTTCATCTGTACCGTCTTCACAGTCATCTGCACCGTCGCATTTCTTATTTAAAGGCACACAGTTCCTATTCTTGCACACGATGTGGTTTGCAAGGCATTCCTCTGTTGCGAAGAAAATAAATCAGTTACTAGTCATACACATTTTTACCAGTTCATGAGTTATTCCTGTGACTGTAATTGCAATCACTATTATCCACGTGACTGTTATTGTTTCGTATGCTCCAATTACTTGTGTTGTGTTATTCATGTGACTGCAATCACCAAGGAGGTTAGAATAGAAGTAGTGAGGGTTCGCAGTTTCTTTCCCTTTCGGAGAATGAAACCCTACCTAACAAACGGCGCCCATGTTTGTTCTGCCAATACATTGCATTACGGCAGTGAAAGGTGCATGTGTTTTGCAGTAAAAATATGTTAAATTTGTAATGAAATGCTTCGCTATTGCTAAATTTTTGTTTTAAAGTAATAAAGATGATTCCATAATTTATTATGTACAGAAAATTATTAAGAAATAGTTCGAAATCTAAATGCATGCGAATAACATTAAAGATGATGTTTCTGCATATTTTAAGGATTAATTTAGGTTTTATTAGCAACCTGTTGGGTTTACTTTCCAATTTTTCCTTTAAGAAGTGATATTTCTGATTTATTCACAATATTATCATGATTTATTAAAGAATCATTTCATATACAAACCGTAAAAAGGAAAGCATATTAAGAGATAAGAAAGAAAGTTATTTTATTTTAGTATGCTTAAATACTTCAGCTTTAAGTTGTAATACACTGAAACAGAAATTCACGTATTTAGCAGATAATTATCTAAAAAAATAATCACAGGTTGCATTTAAATGAAAGTTATAAATAGATCCTTTTCAGAACCAACAACCTTATAGCAACAAGAAAATAAATATTAATAAAATAGAACTGATTTATGTAAATTCAATTATTATAGTTTATGCATGTTTCATATTTATGAATCTCAAAGAAGTTGCCTTGAAATAAGCTGAATTACAGAAATATACCTATATAAATTTTTGGATGCGTCTTTCTACATGTTAATTGAGTAAATATTTTACTTACTTCTATACTATCCAGAAATTTGTAAGTTTATGCAAATTTTTTTAAAAACACATTATTTTGAGGAAATGCACAAATTATATTCATAAAAGTTCACAAAACTTAAAAATGAATAATAATTAATATATAAAGGAAAGCATTACTTTATTTAACAACTTTACAATTCATAAAACTAGTAACAATTGATTTCTTACTTTTCGTGAAAATTATAACACGAATTACCTAAAACGTTCCAATTATACAGTTTAAATCCTAGCATAAATCATTGTACACTGAAGTGACAAAAGTCATGGGATACCTCCTAATATTTTGTCGGTCCTCCTTCTGCCCGGCGAAGTGCAGCAACTCGACGTGGCATGGACTCAACAAGTCGTTGGAAGTCCCCTGCAGGAATATTGAGCCATGCTGCCTCTATAGACGTCCATAATTGTGAAAGTGTTGACGGTGCAGGGTTTTGGGCACGAACTGACTTCTCGATTATGCCCCATAAATGTTCGATGGGATTCATGTCGGGCGATCTAGGTATCCAGATCATTCGCTGGAATTATCCAGAATGTTCTTCTAACCAATCGCGAACAATTGTGGCCCGGTGACATGGCGCATTGCCATCCATAAAAATCCCATCGTTGTTTGAGTATGTGAAGTCCATGAATGGCTGTAAGTGATCTCCAAGTAGCTGAAGGTATCCATTTCCAGTCAAAGATCGGTTCAGTAGCACCAGAGGACCGAGTCCATGCCATGTAAAAACCGAACAGACCATTATGGAACCACCACCAGCTTGAACAGTGAATTGTTGACAACTTGGGTCCATGGTTTCTTGGAGTCTGCGCCACACTCGAACCCTACCATCAGCTCTTACCAACTGAAATCGTCACTCATCTGACCAAGCCACGGTTTTCCATTCGTTTAGGGATCAACCGATATGCTCACGATATGCTCAGTCGCTGCAGGCGATGTCGTGCTGTCAGTAAAGGCACTCGAGTCGGTCTTCTGCTGGCATAGCACAAGGAAGACAAATTTCCCCGCACTGTCCTATCGGACACGTCCCTCGTACGTCCCACATTGATTTCTGCGGTTATTTGACGCAGTGTTGCTTGTCTGTGAACATTGACAACTTTACGCAGACGTCGCTGGTCTCGGTCGTTAAGTGCAGGTGGTCGGCCACTGCGCTGTCCATGGTGGGATGTTATGCCTGAAATTAGATACTGTCGGCACACTCTTGAGACTGTGGATCTCGGAATGTTGAATTCCCTAACGATATCCGAAATGGAATGACCCATGCGTCTAGCTCCACCTACCATTCCGCATTCAAAGTCTGTTAATTCTCGTCGTGCGGCCATAATCACGTCAAAGCCTCTTCACATGAATAACTTGAACACAAATGAAAGCCCTGCCAAAGCACTTCGCATTTATACATTTTCTACGCGATACTACTGCCATCTGTATATTTGCATATTGCTATCCCATGACTTTTGTCACTTCAGTGTATGTTAAGGAACAAAGATACTAGCTATAAAAAGTAATATTAAAATGAATTAAATATATTTTGATTATTAATAAGAGGTGTTGGAACCCAAAAATCTTTAAAAAATGGTGATTTCAGATTTTTGCGTTTTCAAATTCTCTACACTTTTATCTTTCTTAAAATACCATTCTTTAATCTCTATGAAAATTAGAACTGTAAAAAATCTAGTTTTAATTTGTCATCGAATGCTTTGATAAATAAGGATTTTTACATAGAAACGCATTTTCTCCAAACGTGATTTTTCTATACTCGATGTATCTTTTCTCAGGAACTACTACTCACAGATATCTAAAATTTCTACGGCATATTTATTAGGTTTCCTAATATTTATTAAAATGAGCTTTTTGTGATAAACCAAGAAAAAAAGTTTTAAAAAAAATTTTGTGCAAGAAATGTGCTAAATTTTCTATGCTTAACAAAATATTTTGTAAATTACTCTAAAATTCAAAATGTTTCAAAAGCTCATTTAAGTATAATCAGATAGGTATACTTTAATTACACAAAAAAATTTTAAGCGTGTATCTAAAACATATTTTGAGAAAAGGTACATCGAAAATGGCTAATTTAACATTGTCGGTACAGTGGTACCTCGTTATACAAGTGCCCTAATATACGAGTGTTTTGAGATACGAGCCGCCGAGCGAGCAATATTTTGCTTTGAGATGAGAGCAAGATTTGAGATATGAGGAATCGCACACTACACCGCTGCACACGACCGCAACATGCGCGCGCATGTTGGTGGCGTTTGCAGCGCCTAACAGTGAACGAACTCGTTCGAGGAACAGTCTCAGGAGCTGACAACCGAGGAGTTCCACGATCTACATTCGCAGCAGCATACGGTGGTTCAACGAAAAATTAGTTTTGAAGAGGAACCAGAGATGGTGGAGGTTATCCTTACATGAGATATAATGGAGATCTTGGGAATGTGGGAGAAAGTTGTAGAGTTCGTGGATAAAAATCACGCCGAAAAAGTTGCAACTAGTCGTGCATCGGAGTTGTTCAACGAAACTTGCCTAAGTCATTTCCGCAATATCCTGAAAGGGAGGGAGAAACAAACTCTTTGGACAGTTTTTTAAACGATCTGCAGGTGAAAATGAGCGAAGACCAGTGACTAAAATTAAGCGCTTCCGTAAGCACTTGACATTTTCTTTTAATTATTCTTTTATAGAGTGTGTATTTGTTATTTATAAATAAATGTTTCTTCTTGTAAATACATTTTTAATATTCAAAACACTTTAATATTCAAACACACACACATACAAAACAACTGAGGTGGTGTTTTGGGAGCTGGAACGGATTAATGTCATTTCAATTAATTTCAATGGGGAAAATTGCTTTGAGATACGAGCAATTTGACATACGAGGAAGGTTACGGAACGAATTAAACTCGTATGTCGAGGTACCACTGTATAGGGGTTTCTGATACCCCTTAGTCCCTTTTTTCCACATCTGGAAAGAAAACAGCATGACATTGTGATATTTTTTAACATATTTATCAGATTACATATAAAAACCAATACTTACGCGTGAAAAGTAATCCTAAAAATCTTTTGAAAATCGATTTTGTGCATCCATATGCAACACAAGATGACAAAAAGAAAAAAAAATATGTTGCAATGACAGACTTCCTTGCACAAGTCACAGCGAGAATAGTAACATGGCCGCCAAGATTTGCGGTTTGTGTTGAACTTTCCCTCTTTCTATTCTAACTTCCTTGACAATCGCTGTTATTCATGTTGTGATTGCAATCATTATTTTTCATAGCCCGATTATTCACATGGCTGTGGTTGGAAAGTCTATTATAGTGATATGATTTTAAAACTATTTGCATATTTTGCGACACACATTGAGAAATGGCTTCGGACACATTCGCAATCACCATCTGGGAGTCAATATTATAAAAAGCATTTTAGAAAAAAATGCTCGACTAAATATCTTTTAAACCTTCTGTGATGGCTATGAATTTAAACCTAATATTCAACCATACGGCAAGTCATAGAGTTACGTTAAATTTTTATCGAGTTATCGGCCTTAAATGCCATCAAATAACACTTAATTGTCAACAAATGACACTTAACTGTTAACCAATAAATCAATAATAAGTTTCTAATAAGTCAATTTAAAATGAAATAAATATTTCTTCACCCGCTTCAGGTAGTTTACTTAAACGATAACACAACCTAAAATGATTAACGTATTACAAAGCCACAAGATGAAGCAACTTGTCGTGGTTGCTAAAACTCTCTACACTGCCTAATACAGAAAAACCATACATGAAAGAAGAAATGCATTGTCCCTAGCAATGCTGGTATGCTATAAACATCTCAAAGAAAACTATACGAGATATTTCTTACTTTTAGCTTCTGGCAAAACAGAAAATAAGAGAGAAATATTTATTCCAAGCCTTGTGCATGGGCCATGCTCTTTAGTAAACGAACAGCTGCGTATTAAATCATTAATTTTTTTTTAATGTATCAATGGAAATTTCTCCACATGAAATCGTTTAATAATGAGATAATTACATGAGATTTTTATTTCTACAGTTTGCATTTCCCGTTTTGAACAGCTTACTTTAAATGGAAGATTTCGCGTTTCATATCTTCGCAATTTTGCGAATTCATTTTTAAACCAGTAGGTCTCTCGTAATCCTTTAACATAAAATTATTTCAGGTATCAAATAGAAATATGCATGTCAAGGTAAGAATGCAGCTTCATCCTAATCATATATGATTTGTACATTTTTAATTCGTTTTAAGACTTTTCTTCTTAACATTTTGTAACTCTATTGGTAAACTACGAATTTTTAATACACTGAATATTTTCTTATTTTAATTTGTTTTTATTTTCAGCTAGAATCTTGAAACATCTAACGCGCTCTTTCCAAACATACAACTAGGTACATTGCGGAAAAAAAATGGGACAATTCTATATCTCCCGTTCTACTGGGCCGATTGCTCACCAATTCGTTACTACCAAGTTTACTACCAAATACTTCCATTGGTTACCACCAATCGGTAAGTTTCACCCATTTTTATGATTTATTTTTAAAATTTATATTTTTAAATAACATTTTAAATTTTCAAAAAAATTTTGAATTATAACCTATAAAATTTTTACCATCATCTTAAAGTTAACGTATTTCTAAGCATACCTGCAAAAAATTACAGTTTTTTGTTCAAAATTTCAGAAGATGTACGCGAATTTATATATTAACGCGTTTTGAAATTTGGAATATTTGTTGAAAGCGATAAAACATCAAATGTGGTTTAGACACTTTGCTAAAATTCTTTGAAAATAAGAATGTTGTGACTTTTTGCCCGTTCCAGCGCAATGTAAAAAGGTAGGAACGAAGTGCCTTTTTTTCCGCTACAAAATGAAAGGGAAAGGAAAATTGGTTGCCATATATTAAGAAGTTCGCCAAGTGAATTATTCTTGGCGCAAACTGAAAAAATTGCGCCAAGATAAATTTTTGAATTTCTCCGTAAATTTTACAAAATTTAATATCTAGGCATAATTTGAGTCGTAGACTCGAAATATGGAAAACAATTGGTATGTTATTTCAGGTAAAGTCCGGTTTTGTGTCAAAATACTTATGATAGAACAGTGCTATATATATAATATATCCTAAGTCGCACTTTCGAGACATGGAAAACGCAATTTGAATTTTGTCAATAGGCCCAGTAGAACAGTAGATAGAGAACTGTCCCATTTTTTTTTCCTCGCAGTGTACCTTCAAGATGTTAACTCATCCATACTACAAGGACATGTGCGAAAGATCCTTGAACTTCATATGAATGATTACTCAGACGACATCTGAGACTTTCGGTCTCATTTAAATATGCCTACCGTTCTTTATCTTTAAGAATATTAAGATAGCCTATACCAGTGGTGGCGAACCTTTTTGGGGCCACATGCGCGAAATGGAATGGCCGCGTGCCATTCCGTTTAAGATGTTAAATTATAATTATTCATAAGTTACCTCAAAATGCTTAGATCTGAAAACTGGAATCTATTTAAAAATGAAAGTATGAAAACTCACCGGCAGTCTGCAATAAATTTGAATTCGTTTATAAAACATTAGCTGCCTCAACTTTGGTGTATTCTTTGCCATGTAACAAGTAATACGATTGGCCAAAACAATTGAAACTTCATAAACTGGGTCAATAAATATGTATATAATTTGTATGGTGATGTATGAAAATCTTATGTCTAGGTTTAGGACCTATGCCAGTGGCATTATGCGATAAGTAAGTAAGTGAAACGTTCAAAAACAAACTAAAACACTTATTTAAATTACATAGTATCATTTTATTGTGATTATTGATTAAGGAAGTAATACTTTAGTCGCGTGCCGGCAAATGAAGCTCTGCGTACCGACTGTGGCATTCGTGCCATAGGTTCGCCATCACTGGCCTATACCAATAGGCGCGCATTCGAATCCCAGAGAAGGATGGATATTTTTAAATGTACAGTAGCTGTGCGACATGGGGGCATTCAAAATATAAGTGGTGCCGAAAGTGATCTCCAATGTTTTGGTGGCAGGGGAAGAGACCTTCGGACTCGACCCCCGGGGTGCTGTCCATCAAAATTGGGGTGAAACTGAGCAAAATCGTGGTGTCACTCGTAAGGTACTCAAAGCTCATGCCAACGACAGACGCAATCTTGCAATCCTTGCCACGATAAAATTCGTGGGCTTGTTCTGGTTTAGGTTAGCTCAGTTAAGGTTATTTAATTACGGCGAAAGCCTCGAGGGCTATCTGCCTAAGGGGAGGGATGCCTTCGTGGAGGACTTTCTAAGGGGAACTTTGTTCTGGTTTAAGCCAGACAAATGAGACAAGTGACAACAAGGTTACCTATGTACGGTGAGGCTTCGTAGTAGACGTGGAATCCTCTTCCAGTTCCCATGTAGTCGGTGTTGAAGACGAGTTTTATCATCTTATCGCCTTTCTCTGAGAAAATCGGTCTTGGCAGGTCTGTTCCGCAAAATATTCCCAAGACATTGCTACCATCTTCGCCCCAGAATCCGAGCTGATCCTGATTACAACTTTCGGAAGGGTCAATATCCAAATCCAAGAAGGTGACCTTGATCCTCTGTCGAAAGAATTAACCAATATATGTATAAGCTATGGTAAAAGAACATTCTTTCACGTATACATCTTATATATATGCGGTTTAAGTGTTTGTCGCCGATAGTTTACTGGTTGCTTGCGTAACTGTAAATTGTTTTATTCCCCGTGCAGTGCAGCGCGTGACGAATGTTATGAGAAAGCTCTAAGCCAGGAAAATTAAAAATACAAGAGCACGTGCATTTAATAAATAAATTTAACATATGTATATAATAGAATTTGGAAATATGCAACCGACAAAAACCGGCAACGATAAAAACACAAATAAAATGAAATAAATAAATATCTTTATTATATGCGGCTTAAGTTTCTGTTTGTCGCCGATAGTTTATGGGTTGCTTGCGTAACTGTACTAGCCAATGGAGCGAAGTTGCCACGGTACAGGTTTGCCGTTCAAATGAGACGTAGACAATTTCCTGAAAAACTTGCCTTTTCTATGACCATCCATAAGTCTCAGGGCCAAACGCTTAAGCATGTTGGTATTTTTTTAGCTGAGCATGCATTTGGACGCGGTCAATTTTATGTTGCCTGTTCAAGAGTTCGTGAAAGAACAGACGTAAAATTAAAAATAATGGAGGGTCCTCTGCAAGGCGAGCTTAGAAATGATGGAAAGATCTACACAAGAAATGTTGTGTACAAAAAGATCTTTGATATGTGAATGAACATTTTATTATTTAAATCACCTTTATTGATTGAGCTAGGTGGCTCTTAAGAAATGTACCACCAGTGGTTTCCTTCATTGCACTCTACTTTAAGCAATTAAGCAAGTAGAAGGGGGAAACACCGGGGCGGCAGTAAGCAAAGGGGCGTCCTCGCCGGCTGCCCTGGGTAATTCAGTTTGAATTAGCAGACACCTTTGCAGAAATCAGTTTAATTACAATTTATAATATCTAGAATAGCAGTCATTTCCTATGACCGCCGGGCTTTCTAGTGTATATACATGTAAGATAAACAAATATGAAAGCAAACTTCTAAATTTAACATACTTAGGATTTTGTAATTACGCCGTAAATATACATATAAATGTACACTGGTGTGCAAAAATTAAGGACAAAGTCGAAAAATTAGCATATCAGCTGAACGAAGAGGCAGAGCGGACAGAAAGACCAATCAGGAGATTAAGTAAGGTGATGTACGGTAGCACATGCGCAGATATGCAGGTAGACGTAATGGGGGAGTGTCTGAGTAGTATAAAGCATGTTGTCGGTGTAAGATCAGTATTTCTGGCAAAGAGATTGCACGCCGTATAGCAAGCAGTTAAAATCACACCGAGTTGCTGCCTCAGCGAGAAATGGCGAATAATCAATCTGTTAGACGACATTTGGATGCTTTTACCCGAGGTCGAATCATTGGGAAGTTGGAGCAAGGCCGCAATGTGACAAGTGTGGCTGCAGAGTTCGGAATTGCTCACAGCATCGTTTCACGACTTTGGAGACAATTTCAAACTACAGGAACAGCTATCCGGGGGTTTAGTAGTGGTCGTCCACGAGGAACCACACCCGCAGATGACCGGTATATTGCCTTACAGGCCAGAATAAACAGGCGGCAGACAGCGGGAGAAATCGCTAGACACACGACACAGGCGACAGACGTAGCCAAAATGCAAATGCGCGCTTTTCAGGAATTTGAATTCTCTCCACCGAAGTCAGTGAAACTTTCATTTAAATACTACTCTGCTTCTTATTTACATTTAACGTGATTCTAAAAACTCATTCTGGTAAGGAATTGTAAGCTGAAACTAGAAGAGATAGGAAAGTGGTATATAAACTTAAAATAACTGTTTTATATATAGGATATACCTTACAAACCCATGCTTCGTCAAGAGTTACAATGTATTTCCATTTATCTTTTGCTAAGCACTTTTCATACAGGGTTCGACAAATTGTTCTGCTTTGAGTCACATGCCTTGGCAAAAGATTATGTTAAACGAAACTGGTTAATGCATGGTTAAAATTGGTTAAACAAAAATGGTCAATATTATGCATTTTTAGCCCAAAGGGGGTAAGTCAGAAGGGCTATTAATTTCGTTTTGGCACTTTTCGTTGATTCACTATAAATGTCGGTTCCCTTTTCAAATTGTTGCCACCAAATATTAGAGCCCTGTGTTATAATTAAAGAAATTAAATAATGAAGAATCTGCGTAAATGTATGTATGTTTCTCGTACTGTGAAAAAACAACGGGACCTAGAGCCATCTAGTTTTGGATAACGTAATCCTTCACCGAATACGAACATCTGGAAGCATTAATTTGAAATTTGGAATTTGTTCTATTATCGATTTCATGTTTTGGAAAAGTTTAACGAATTTTGATTAACAAACTCAACGATTTCAAAGCCAGCAATGACAACACTGTACGAAGGAAAAAAGACATTTATTCTCGAGCGCGCCACACTGTGTAAAAAACGCCCCTTTGGGCGTAATGTAAAATCTGAAAGCTTTCAGGCTTTTTCCATAGTCCACTATAAGGTATTTTCTAACTCCTCTTCCATATGCTTTCGTAGTGTAATTGGAAGCATACTCGACACATATTCCAGAGGTCCAGGGTTCCGAGGGCATAGTTTTCACATCTTCTGCTTCAAAAGAAACCTAATTACTCTACAAGTGGCACCCGAACTATAAGGTGTTGGATGATAATTCATCACCACCAGGATTTGGGGATTGGATCCCTCATCTCAGTCGCCCTTTAAAATGGGAAGTATGTAAGGTATTTTCTTCTTCCTTTCCGCATGCCTTCGCGGTATAATTGGAAGCATACTCGATGCGTATTCGGGAGGTCTGGAGTTCGAATCCCGGAGAGGGCAATGCACATTTTTCACGCCTCCTGCTTTTTTTAAAAAAAACTTGAATCATTACTTCTACATGGAAAGAAGACTCCAAAGGAATACCCGAAAAGGGCACGTACTGCTACTTCTAATGTTTTTAAAGTTAAATCATTGATAATATTATTCTTTATAATTTGAAGTTTTCCTTTGGCCTTCGTATTTTCTGGAATTTTCTCCTTCCGTCCAAATAACAACATCGTCTGCGAACATACAAACATTTAACACCTTTAAGGCTGCTATCACCTATCACTTTGTTTGGAATTGTTTGGAACAATTTTTCTGCTTTGTCACAACAGCCAGTCACCACAGATCACATTTGGGTTAACATTGTAAAAGGGAACTGGTTCTCCACTGCGAACAAGCTGATAGCATTCGAAACTGATAGCTGATTGGTTGAAAGAAACTTGTAATTTTTTTCGAAAGGAAGGAGAAAAATCGGGGCGTCTTTCATTCAATAGTAAACCAGGCAGAAAAATTGTCCAAACACTTGTTTATATGAAACAAATGCATGTGTGATATAGGCCTAATGCTTTTTAACTTGGTTAACAAGTCATTTATATAAATGTTAAAGAGGACTGACTGCCGGATCAAACCGATGCAATTCGGTTAGGTCCGGTCCAATCCAGTCAGTTTCTAGTTCAATCCGGTTTCATCCCCTTCATCCTCTCTTACAGTCTCCGTCAAAGACCGTCTCAGACCAGTTTCAACCGGATCAACCTGGATGAAACCTGTTTAAACCAAACCAAACTGGATGAAACCTGTTTGAACCGGATTAAACCGATCTGAAACGGATCAAACCGATCAAAGCAGATTAAACCGCATTAATTGATCCGGAGTCTGAATCGAATCAAACCGCTCTGGTCCGGATAAAACTGCATTAACCGGATCAAATTAGATGAAACCGGTTTGAACCTAATCTAACCGGTTTAAACAGGTCAGAATGCATTAAACCGGATAGATTGAACCGGATCGTTTCGTTCGAGGTATTATAAGTGTCGTCATTCAGCAATCGCAATCGCGAGATTCAAACCCAGGTCGAAAGACGTATACATAGTCAACTTTCGCTGATCACCATATCTATACATACTAAGTGTGATTAGCTACAAAGATAAGATTTGCAACTTAATGGTATTTAACATGACATCGCTTTTTCCTTTAGGTATTTGAAATTAAGCTTAACGATTTCTAGCGATTTTTGAAGAAGACTCTCCAGATTCTGATGCTACGCATCAAACTCAATTACGTCATAACTTCAATATTCATTTACCAGATCTTCAATCAGCAGTTCTACCTCTTCCTACCACTTATGAACTGAAAAAAATTCGGGTATTATATTTCAACGAAAATATCGATTTTGACTGCTATCCAATGCAATTTAATGATGGTTTTGCGTGACATTCGCAAGTAAGGACAGAATAAAGGACCCTTTTCCCCGCAAAAAATTATAAAACTGCTTTAAAATGAATTCTGAAGGGAATTTTTCTTGGCGTCTAGGCGTACGTACGTATCTCGCATAACTTAAAAACGATTAGCCTCAGAACGTTGAAATTTTGTATGTAGGCCTGCTATAACATGCAGATGCGCACCTCGTATTTTGGTTGCAATCGGCCGCAACAAACGTATATAAACATATGTGTGTATATATATCCACTCTGTTAACCGGCTCAGTGATCTCAGTTTCTTTTACTCTTATATGTTTATAAGTTGTGCATTTTTTGCCTTAAATATGATTGAATTATGTTGTTCTTATCTTCCGGTTAAGATTTTTATGCCTTTATTAAATCTGCATGCAATATTTGTGGAGTTATCAACAATCTGAAAGTTGTTTAAGTGCAGCTAAGCCTAATTAATTTTGTGATGGCGGACATGTTTGTTTACATTTCAAACTTGGCAAAAGAGCAGATTTGTTGCCGATCTAGAGAAACTAAGCTTCGCAACAAAAAAGATAACACCTTCTTTTATTATTGTGAATTAAATCATGTTTAATCTCTTCTGGAATTTATTCCAGGAAATAAATGTTTAAGATTTACTTCGTAATTTTTAATACAGATATTTTGAGTTCTTATGTATTTTTGCCTTATCAGGAAGTAAGAACTGAATTAATTGAATGAGAAATAATGAATCGTCTGTGAAAAACTGCTTCTTTTTTGTTTTGTTTGCTTAATTTCTTTTATACATCGTTTTAGATTTATTATAATATTTGAATATAACATGTGGCAACGATTAGATAATTCTTGAAATGATATAAATTTATATGCATTCTGAGTTATAGTATGAACGAATGTAACGCTGTTAAGTAAACCTAGCGCCAGAGTGTCGCTATGGTAAACAAATATAGTGAATTTTAAAGAGTGCATTTATTTTATTGTGGTTTATGCGCAATCAACGAAGTTGATTTAATTCAATCCAATAAGTTTAAATGAAATGCAAGAAAAAATGCGTATCATTTAATATTTCGTGCAAGGAAGTCATGTGGTGAAACACATCAAATTTTTTTTATTTTATTTAACAGTAAATTCTTTCTAGCAGCTGGAATGGTATTTTTTTTTTTCCCCTATTTAAAAGAAAAAGTAAAATGTTTATTACTGTTATTATTTTTAAATAATTTTTAAGGTAAAATGTTTTCGAAGTGTTAAATTGTAACATAGAATTTTGTGATTACAACTTACTTTTAAAAATTTTTTTTAATTTCGTAGATTAGGGAAAGGGGCACATGTATCTCATAATTAGCTCATAGGAAAAGGTAAAAGCCGATACTTACATAACCTTGTGGCACATGTATCTCATGATAACAGCCTAATCCTGCTGGATAATTTTCCTTTCCGTAAAGTGGGCTGTAGATATGTCCCGTCGAATTGATTTGGCCATCGTACATGAAAGTAGAGCGGCAGTAGATATAATTTGGATCTTTTTTATAATCTTCTTCTTCCTCCTCTGTAAGAGAACCAAACCTGTAAGGAATACTTTACAATATTCTACGTTGAAGCATACGTGGTTTTAAAATTTTTCCATAATCGGTGAAATTGAAAATGATAAGAAGACAGCTTGCGAAAAAAACATCTAGAAGCTTTTTATATGTAATATCAATATTTTTCTAACCGAATGCATATTGCAGAACAATTAAGAATTTCTGAAGCCGAAAAATGTAACTAATCGGCCGTGCCCTCATTAGGTACCAGAAGTAGGCGCAGCCCGACCCACCTGACCAAACAAGTTGGTCTTGTAGGCCCTTATAAAGTATTTTCTTCCTCCTTTCTGCATGCCTTTCTGGTGTAACGGAAGCACATTCGGCGCATATTCGAGAGGTTTAGTAGGTTCGAGTTTCGGAGACGGCATTGCATATTTTTCATGTCTTCCGCTTCAAAATAATCTAATGTCTCTACACCCCCACCGGGGTTCGAATTTTGCTAGTTGACTGCTAGCTGGGCGTACTTTTCAGTTACACCATGAAGGCACGCGGTAAGGAAATACCTTATGCTCGCATCGAAAAAAAAAAAGATATGAAATAAAAAAATAAAAATATGAAAGATTTCAGATTTTATATTAAGCCGAAAGGGACGCATGTTCTTCGCACTTAAACCATAAAATTCAATTCAACAGCAGTATCGCTAAAGCCAACGCAATAGTGTAAACGGTAGTCCATCTGCGTAATGCGTTATTCCTAATCAACCATCAACACACCTACAAAAGCATTAAACTAATCATAGACAAGCTACAACAACAAGGTAGAGAACTATGCCACTCATAAATAACAAAACGGACGCAATGATGAACCGAAGCAGGTCGTTTCGACGCCGACGGTTCGATGCCAACGTTTCGACGCCGGAGCAGTTCGACGCCGTACGTTTAAACGCGGGGTCAGTTCGACGCCATAATTTTTTCTTATTTTTATTTCTTTTTAGAATAAAGATGAAGTAATATAAATAAGTAATATGACTGATTTTTATTTATTGAATTAGAGATTGTTTGCATACATATTTGAAATAAATATATCTGTGTATATGTGTGAAAGTGTTGTAGATTTTTGTTTGTGTCCCAGATTAGTGAGAAGCCCCCTCGCCAACGTCAAGGCCCCGGGGCAGGAGGGAGGGTTTTTTTTTTATTTATTTATTTCATAAATCATCATCAAAAAGGCAAAATACAGAAATGGTAATTAAACATATGGTTTCAAAGAAGTTATATTGCAGATAAATATAATTACAGATAAATAAGATTAGAGATAAATAAGATTACAGCACAGAACTGTTATTATACTAATCCATTGCAAAATTATGCGCCACACCTTTCGGGTATTTCATTATTTCTCGATTTTCAAAATCTTCAACTCTTACTTTAATTCTCATATCAGCTCGCAAATACCTATTCCGCTTGTGCGGCGGTTCATGTGCGCTGCTTCCGCGAAATTATTGGTGCGTCTTTCGTTATTTAAGGTTTTAGCATAACATCACATTTCTGGTTTAAAAGTAGGACGACGGCGACGATTATTTCTCTGAATCCTTCCACGTAATAATCTTCAAAGTAATCTAAAATTGGGGTTAACTCTTTAGATCTCACTCAAAACTTCTAAAACATTTTCAAGTTCTTCGGAAGGCACAAAACGTAACGCAGAAATCATACGTGCATAGATAGCAAAATCAGCATCGGTATTATATCGTTGCATTAAATGGAATTCTGCTAATTTGCGTTTCATATTTTTCCCAAGGTGGAACAAGCACCCTTAAATTTCTGCGTTTGGAAACTTGCTTGAAAAGGTGTTAATTAAGGCAATTTCAAACTCTAAAGAAATTTTTTTCGGCTTAAAAAGTGGTCAATTGTCTTAAATCATTTCAATCATGCGTGTATATGTTTTTTCCGCCTAGTCGGGTAAGAGGGCATAAATGATTGGCAGTACAAAACCTCCACATTCGGCCATAATAACAAAAACCTGTGAAAAAAGATTTGGTGCTCGACTAAAAGTTCCATCAACGTAAATTTTTGTTACGCGGTGAATCTAATCGCTGACACTGTCTTTTCCGAAAATTAAAATTCGGTCTTGATCACCCAATCCCGAATCGCCGATAACAAAATTTTCGTTATTTTTCCGTAATATTTGTAATTTTCTGGCAGTTCAATGAAAGCCCTGTCAATTGGTTGCAACGGAGCTGCATTTATGTCTTTTCTACGTCGTTTAATAACTAATCTTACAGCTTCTCTACTTGGAAACTGTCCTAATGCTCCAACAGACAGCTCTTGCGTTTCTTCAATGCGAATTACTGGGGGAGTTTCTTGTGTTTCAACAGCTTTTCGCTTTATTGATGTTAAATTGCGGACAACTTCCATGCGTGCTGCATTTCCTTCATGAACATGATTCGAACAAGTTTTAAAAATTCACCCGTAACTGCATCAATGTAAATTCTTCCTTTACATTTATTGTTTTTGGAAAATTCAACTTCACAACGCCACGATTTTTTGGCTCCATTTTCTGTATATTTATGGAAATAATATAAATATCCATCGTGCTCATACTTTTTTTACCTCTCTTAGTCATATATTTTCCGCTCCCAGACATTTCTATGGCTGCAAGTGCTAACATTGAATTAAAAAATGTCGACTGACGTCCAAATAGATTACGGGCTCTTTAGATAATTTATAATATAATCTCTTTAGGATAAGATACGAAATGCGCATATAACACTTATGCGCACAGACACTTAAGCCGCATATAATAAAGATATTTATTTATTTCATTTTATTAGTTTTTTCTTCGTTGTCGGTTGTCGGTTTTTGTCGGTTGCATATTTCCGAATTCTATTATATATAGATGTTAAATTTATTTATTAAATGTTAAATGCACGTGCTGTTGTATTTTTAATTTTTCCGGCTTAGCTTTCTCATATTATTCGTCACGCGCTGCACTGCACGGGGAATAAAACACAATTTACAGTTATTGAAGCAACCAATAAACTATCGGCGACAAACACTTAAGCCGCATAAAGATAAGAATTCATATTCACTGTTTCAGCAAAAGTACTACAAATTTCGGAATGAAATGTTTTTAAAACATTTGATGTAGACACTACATGACTTCCCTGTACGCCTATTAAATCACGCACATTTTTGCCGCTCTACATTTAAACTTATCTTTTCGAATTATTTTAACTTAATTAGACGATAATTTTTTCTTGCACGGGGGGGCAAATTTTTAGTATATTTATTTTTTCCTAAGGAGCACAAAACTCTCTTTAATATGAGAACAAACACCGGAAGACCACATTCAAAATTAGATTTTGTTCTTACCCAAAGGGCATTAGCCCCGAAGAGCTATTAATTCCGTTTTGGCATTTTGCGTAGGTTCACTATAAATGTCGGTTCACTTTCCAAATTGTTGCCACCATATATCATCGCCCTGTATTATATTTAAATAAATTAAACAATGAAGAATCTGCATAAATTTAGCTATGTTTCTCGCATTGTGATAAAAGAACGGTACCTAGAGCCATCCAATTTTCAATAATGTAATCTTCTATCTAATATGGGTATCTGGAATTCCTCATCTAGAATTTGAAATTCGTTTTATGAAATTCGTTTATTGTAATTTGTAATGTAATGTAAAGCAGTTGTATATGTCAGTGTGTACTTATGCAAACAGATTGACACACAATGATTAGCGTAGTGATTACCTGAAGCAGTGTATTAGACGTAATTGTAAGTGTATATTGCAATAATAGTGTTCTGAATGTAAAAATGTCATAAATGTAAAGCAAGAGCGTCTTTTTTTTTTTTTTTTTTTTTTAAATTAAGGATAGTGTTTTTAAATATTTTAATGTGTAATGTAATGTTTATAAGCAGCTGAAAATGTGTGTAATTATGCAAATTGATTGAAACGCAATAATTAATGTAGTGATTAACTGAAGCAGTGTATTAGACGTAATGTACATAATCAGACGTAAATATAAGCGTGTATTGCAATAATAGTGTCTTAAACGTAAAAGTGTTGTTCTAATTGTAAAACAAACAAGTAGATGTAAAAGCAAGAGTGTTTCTAAAAATGAATGATTTTTTTTTTCCATGTGTAATGTAATGTATGTATGCAGTATTAAATGTAAGTGTGTACTCAAGCAATTAGATTGAAATGTAATAATTAATGCAGTGATTAACAGAAGCAGTGAATTAAACATAATGTACATAAACAGATAGCAGACGTAAAAGTAAATGTGTATTGCAATAATAGAATTCTAAACGTGAAAGTGTTATAAATGTAAAGCAAACGAGTAGATGTAAAAGCAAGAGCGTATTAGAAATTAATGATAGTGCTTTTAAAAAAAGTTGTAATGTGTAACATAATGTATATAAGCAGTTGTAAAATGTATGTGTGTATTGCAGTAACAGTGTTCTGAACGTAATAGTGTTTTAAATGTTAAGCATGTATTGTCAAGTGTAGTAATACATTAAGCAAATAATGTCAATGCAGTTGTAATATGAATTACAAAATGTATCTCTAGATATAGGTGGACGCGGCGCTATACCAATTAACCTCAATGGTAGAGGCATGGTGCCCACGCCCTCCGTCGCATATCGCATATGAATTTGGCTTTCCCTATTTCGAATAGTAAATCTTTAGCAATTTTCATCGGATAGGCGTCCGGAACTGTGAAGCTATTTGAAAGCCTGAAGTCTATGCACAGTCTAACGCCGCCATTCTTTTTTGCAACAAATACTATAGGATGTGCCCAGTCACTGTCACTGGGTTCTATAAGATCCCATTCTAACAGTTCTTTAATTCCATTTATAAATTTCACTGTTCTATTGCTAATCGATTTTTAATTATGCAAGAATACATACGTATGTACGTACAGAAGTCACGAAAAAATCCATTTTGAACCCATTTTGAATTTTTTAATTGCCATTTAAAATCCATATTTAAAATGGATTAAATCCATTTTTAATCCATTTTAAATCTATTTTACAATCCGTTTTGGGAAAAAGGCATCCTTTATTCTGCCCGTACATCCAGACATCACGGGAAAAAAAAAAAAAAAAAAAAAAGGGGGGAGTCAAAATGAATATTTCCGTTAAAATATGATACCCGAAATTTTTCACGATTACAATATTTCCTTTACTGTGTAAAGCGTATCTTAATTTCATAACAACTATTTTCCCTTTTGAAGTTCTTGTTTCCCACTTATAATTCCCTACCGGAATGAGCTTTTAGAGTGAGTGAATGACGGAGGACGTGGGCACCACCCCTCTTCCATATTGGTTAATTGGTATAGCGCCACGTCCACCCTTATCTAAAGCAACCTTGGTACATTTAGGTACACATTGCTGAATGCTTATAAGAATAGTTCATTCCTTGGTACATATTGCTGAACATTAATGAATATTGGAAACTGGTAGACATTACTGAGGATTTGTTATTAAACTTGTTGTATTTTATTTATTGCTATATACTCGTTGTTGCGCCTGTTCATGGATGCTTATTTATTGGATGTTATTGATAGACGTTATACAAAATCCGTGCCTAGTCTTGCCAAAACATCCATCATTTTGCATATTTTGTGAGTTAAATGCTTATGTTGTATCATAAATCTGTGGAATGCTTGCAGGTTTGTAGTGGGCATTTTTATATGGTAATCACTCGTAAGTGGGCATTGAGTTAGATAATGTTCAGGGGAGCCAATGAATTTTTAGAATCGCGCTGAATGCAAATGAGTTAGAAGAAGTATTTAAAGTTTAACATACTTCCACACAGAATCCTTAGAAGTCCTTAGCGGCGCGTGTTTGCCTTCTGGCTACTTCGTTCGTGAATATGCTGAGCTCGGCGCGTATTCGAGAGGTCCAGGTTCGAGTCCCGGCAAGGGAATTGCTGATTTTTCATTTCTCCCGCGTCAAAAAATCTAAATGACTCCTCTACAACTTCTTACAAGAAAGTAAAAATATAATAATAATAATTACACATTATAGTTCCATTAATGTACATTGTCGCATTATATTATTGAATACATGGGAAATATTAATGGAACTTTACATGCTTTATAAAAGAATCAAATTTAATTTAGCAGCTATTTTTAAAGTTTCATGCTCTCTTATTATATTTTATTACATTCACAGCAGGAATGCCGGACTTCGTTGATGGGAAGAAAAATGGTACTTTCAACATGTTGACGCAATATTGTAAAATTGCGTCAACGGCCTGTAATAACGCAATTTTACTGTTGACGCAATACTGTAAAATTGTGTTTTAAAATTACAATTAAATAAAATGGAATGAATTCAAATAAAATCATTCTGCGCTACTTACCACACAGATATCCGTTCAGGTTCAATAAAAACATAAGAACCACAAAACATCCAGCAGTGACCGCCATGGTCATCTTCGCTTAGGAGACACGACAAGATGAATTTAGTAAAAGCATTCTTGCATAAAAATTTTTTTTTCCGATAATTTAAGACGCATATGGTAGGTAGAATACATTCCGACACGAAACTTAACACCTGTAAGCCCACCTACTTATCAGCATTAAAATGCTGCTTTCTTCCAAGCAGTGATTTTTGTTTTTAGATAAATTAAATTTTGTTTTTTGATAAATAAGATAAATTATTTCTTTTGAGATTATCATGGAAGCTAAGATTATATAATAAAAATAATCAGATCGTTTGCCCTACACTCGGTTGCCCGACGGCTCAGTTACCCGAACCCACTTACCCGACGGTACGTTTGCTAAACAACTCAGTTGCCCAACAGGATACGTTTTGCCCGACAACTCAGTTGATCGACGAATACGCTTGCCCGATAGATTGCATTTTGCGAAGTAAAGGAAGTATTGCAATCACGAAAAATTCCGGGTACCATATTTCAACGAAAATATCCATTTTGAGGTCTATCGAATACACTTTAACGATGTTTTTGCGTGACATCTGTATGTAAGGACAGAAAAATGGGCTCCTTTTCCCCCCAAACTAATTATAAAACGGATTTAAAATAGATTCAGAAGAGATTTTTTCGTGGCGTCTGTACGTACGTGCGTAAATATGTACGCATCCGCATAACTCGAAAACGTTGAAATTTGGTATGTGGAGCTGCTATAACATGTAGATGGGCACCTCCCTTTTTGGTTGCAATCGGCCGCTCCAAAAGTATATAAATATATGTACATGCGTATATATCCACTTGGTTACTCAACTCAGTGAGTTCAGTTTCTTTATTTTTATATGCTGGTAAATGCGTTTTTTGCTTTAAAAATGATTGAATTATGCTATTCTTATCCTCCGGTCAAGGTTTTTATGGATTTTGTTAATCTGAATGCAGAAGTTGTAGAATTATCAACACTTTAAAAGTTGTTTAAGAGCGACTATGCCTAATTTCTTATCATAGCAGCCATATTTGTTTACATTTGAAGCTTACTAGAGTTGTAAATTAAGTCTTTCTGCATCTTCGGAAAAGAAGAAAGAAAGAGAAAGGTTTCGTTAGAAAGGTTTCTTAGTGCATAATACTATATTTATATATGATTATATAGCAAAATCGTGGACAATTTTTGCAGCTTTTACATGCAGTTGCTTAATTCTCTTCCCCGACAGCTTTTTTTCAGTTTCCTCAGTTGACCATAATCTTTTTCTTTTGATACACGTAGTTTGTAATACTCTTGTATACTAAGTTTCGTTGGATTGCAATTGGAAATAAAATTATAGCTCGCAAAGGAGACGTTGAACGAGAAAAACACATAACCAGTGTCCTTAAATACAGAACAAACCGAACAACTATACATTTCTTTATTGCATTATAGACCATTAAAATTGAAAAAATCCTCGGCGGAACTATCTGACATCCATACCAAAATAATAATAATAATAATAATAATAAATTAATTAATTAATTAAAAAATCTCAAAGGTTTCAGATTTTAAATTACGTCCAAAGAGGCTTTTTTTTTAACATTTTGTGTGTTACCTTTATTTATTAAATATCATGTTCTTCGCACTTAGACCATAAAATTCAGTTCAACAGCAATATTGCAAAATAATTTTTAAATGAGAATGTCTTTAGAATTTCCAATACACAATCTCGCGCGCTGAAGGTAATTTTTTTTTTTTTTTTTTTTTTTTTTTTCAGCGTTGCCTTTGTGACATTGCTCTCTTTAAAATCGTCGAGTTGATTAATCAAAAACTCATAAATGCTTTACAAAATATGAAATCGATATTAAAACAAATTCCAAATTTGGGCTTCCAGATGCCCATATTCGGCTAGAAACATACTTGTTCGAAATTGGATGGCTCTAGGTACCGTTGTTTTATCACAATGCGACAAACATACATACCTTTATGAAGTTTCTTCATTATGTACTTTCTTGAAATATAATACAGGGCTCTATAATATTTGGTGGCAACAATTTGAAAAGTGAACCGACATTTATAGTGAACCAACGCAAAATGCCAAAACGAAATTAATAATCCTTCAGGGCAAATTGTCCCTCTGGACTAAAAAAACTTTTAATGGTACCCAAAATGAACTAAATATCTGAAAGGTCCCAAGTTCTTAAACAAGCAAACGGGAAGGAAGGTTACTGTTCATTATACATACACCTGTCCGGCAACGACTGAGAGTCGGACCCGAGCAGTGGTAATCTGCAGAATTAATGTGTAGGGTTCGTCGCTCTTTGTCCATAATGAAACGTTGAGGAACCTAATGATATATGTAGCGACTTATCGCTGAGTTCAGAACAACTAAGACATAGACTCGTTGTTCTGAAATTCAGAGTTAAACTACCCTTTCATTCACTCAAATAAGAATAACAATCGGCCCCCTTCTCGGGCTTACAGTAAAGCCTCAACTCGGAATTTAACTCAGAATAAGAAACAAGAGCAAAACTATATAAGGTATTTTCCCCGCCTTCTTAGCATGCCTTCGTGGTGTAATGGTCAGCACAATCGGCGCGTATTCGAAAGGACCATGGTTCGAGTCCCGGCGAGGGCATTCCTCATTTTTCATGTGTCCTGCTTCAATATAACCTAATGACTCTACAACTAAAATTAACTAAATGAGACTTAGCCGAAGCTGGACACAATTATCTAACGTAGCTGGACACAATTATCTAACGTAGCTGGACGCAATTATCTAACGTAACGCGTCAATTAAACTAGCTGTGGAACATCAATAGGCACGTATAACATGGCCGAGCGTAATAGCTTCAAGAGTGACTTAGCCAGAAGCCAAACACGCGCCACTAAAGTCTCAATCACATTATGTTTCGGTTACGCGGGACTCGATGTCGAAAGGGACAATTCTCAGAGCGCGTACAATTCTGGGAAACGCACGTAGATAGGTTACCATTCTCGCTTACTAAAAACACTTGAACGCGAAACAGTAATCGATTATCACTCAGATTGGGAACACGTGAGGCTTCAGAAGCAGAACTTTCGTCTAATTGGTTGTCTCTACCCGAGACCCGAGACATTTTCGGTGAGGTTTGAAAAAAATCCCTCGTAGCCGCAACATTGTTTCCGTAGCTAGGTGGGACTTCGCTTCAGGCGGGGCTTTTTTTCTAAGCATCCTCCCGTTTAAAACAGTGCTACAAGAAATCTCGTTTCTCAGAAAAGTCCCGTCTAGCAGGGACTGTAGCCATGAGTGATAACCTCTTAAGGACTCGAAGCACTGTCTATCGAAGTTAGTTGAATCTCCCTTAAATACTTCTTCTAGCTCATTTGCATTCGACGCGATTCTAAAAACTCATTCTTGTAGAGAGTTGCAAGTGGAAAAAAGAATTAATAGGAAAGGGTTTCAAAATTAAAATGACTGTTACAATATTAAAATAATAAATTATTAAATAAATTAAAATATTAAATTCAGTTTCATTTTTCCTGTTACAATAATCTTAAAGTAGTAACCCGGGGTAACCAGCCGGCGGAAGTGACGTCACAGAAAAGGGGGCGTGTGTCTCCGCCATCTTGGATCACGTGACAACCGGAAGTAACGTAGATGGAAGGAATGACGTAGACGGAATGACATCATCAAAGTTTTTGATTCTGTGGCAACGATCTTTTCAAAGTTTTTATTTTTTGTAGCAACAACCCTATTTTTTCAAAGTTTTTATTTTTTGTGGCAACGACGATATTTTTTATGCTTGTGGCAACGGTCGCTTAAACCACGTGACGTCAACTTTATTATTTTCCTTATTTAGCAATTATTTTCCTTTATTATTTAATCTTTTTTATTCATTAATTATGTTTCATTATTTAATTATGAATCATCCTTTTTAATTATTTTAATCCGTCATTATTTTTAATTAGTTTTAATTGACCCATTATATTTTAATCCATTTTTAATCAATTTTAAAAATAACGCCACGGCGGAGATTCGAACCGTGGCCTTCGAGAACAAGGCCTTACAGCTCAGTGACGTAGAGCGCGTGACGTCAGTACAGAGAGAGCACCCTTCTTTGGGTTTGAGGGCAGCGTTGGGTCAAAGGTTATTGTTAGTCGCCATTGCTACGAGAGAAATGGTTGAACTGCAATTATTGACCTAAAATCTTGGTATATACCGTGCTTTTTTCGTAGTCGGACACTTTAAATTTGAGTTGTTTTTTTTTTTTTTTTTTTTTTTTTTTTTTTTTTTTTTTTTTTTGCAATTTGTGGGTTGTTCCAGAAACAATATAATGTCTTACATGTGTTCAGTGCCGCGATGTAACTGAAATTACAATACATATTTTCGCTTTTCCTGTTGATGCAGATGTGAAAGTAGATACGTGCAATAAAACGGAAGGACTTCATTCCGACTAAAAACAGTAGGGTGAGGTTTCATTACTATGATTTTATTGATATTTAAAAAAACTAGATTAAATATTCGATACGTTTAATATGTCTGTTTTTAAAGCCAAAATGATTTCCACTGAAAACCTAGTGTAAAATATTAAAAATGTAAACAATAACTAGTGTAAAATATAAAAGTAAACAATAAATTAATTAAGTCCATAACACTACAGGATTATTTAATGTATGGTAAATTTTGTTTCATGTATTGCTGAAACGCTGTGCATTATGATTATATGTTGTTAATCATATAGCATTAAATGATTTGTAATATCTAATTTATTTCAGTTTTATTTTAATGTACTTGTCATTATAGATTTAAAGATTTAAAAGTAACAATGTTTTTCATTTAAAAATTCAAATTTGTGTTTTTCATATTTTACCCTTTTACTAAACATTTTTTTTGGTCATATTTTCAAAATTATTGTGAAAATTGTAATTAATATTATATTTTTAAAAATATATAAATAAAATTTGAAAACAATATTGTTAGACCAGTTGCTTATAAAGCTTAGAATTTTTCCGTCCCTAAAATTTTGCTGTTACGTTCTTTAAATTAAACTTCATACATTAGCAAAATGCTAAATTTTTGAAAAGCTATAGAGTATATGATGTTTTAAATGGATAAAATAGAAAAAACAATTAAAAAGATTAAATATACTGGGAGACTGAAGTGCTTTTGCAAGGGACGTCCGGTATCCTATATTATCATTGCACTTCCCTGATATGATATAGGCTGTACCACGTGCGCTTCGGTAACGAGATGTGGGAACCTCGGCTAACTGCCTTGCATATTTTAAAATTTAAAACATAATTTTGTAGTGTGTTCCTTTCAAAATGTTGTCTATTAAATTTTCAGAGAATTATTATTTTTTCCCCTTTACAATTTCTTAAGGATACACATAAGTAATCCAAAAAATCAAAACTCACACATAGTTACAGGCACAACTTTCGATCTAGAGAGCTACAAAATTAACTATTATGATCATAAACTATAACGTGGACATATCAAGATTTCGTTAAAGAGTAATATAGAATAGAAAGAATTCATATCGCAATTAAAATAGTGTTTAATAAAGAGAGTCGGCAAAATTAAAGTAAAATGATTTTCTGTGACAGATTAAAAATAGATCTTTGGTTTTTATTCTGTAAGAATCTGGATCACTGCAAGTTTAATAATTATTTTAATAATAACAATAACACCATTTGACAGTTTAAAACAATGTTGACATTAAAAATTATCATTAAAAATAAATTTTAAAGTATTTATATCGATAAATAAATGATTAAATATTCCTTTTTAATGTTTAGTTTATTATAAAAGATCTTCTACACTAAAATTTGTTTCAAAAATAAATATAATAACCGAAAATGCTAGTTCTTTCATTTTATCGCCATACTGAAGAAAATTAAATATTATTTAAAAAGTCTATAAGAAAAAGTTGGTTCGTGTAAAATGCTCTTTTTATTCATATTTTTCATGTTCACATATGAATGAAAAATAATATGCAATGTTTCGTTTGCAGTTCAAAAGCTTAACATTTTCGCTTTATGAAGTGTTGGAAAGTTTATCCAATCTATGGAAAATAAAATGAGACTAATATAAATAATTATTGATCATCCAGGTGAAAATTTTATCAAGTAATAAGAAAAATAAGCTCAGATATCTGAAGTCTTAAAGCAATATAAATGTTCAGATAGTATCATTTATTTAATAATCTCCTATTTACTTTACATCAGAATAACAAAAAATTAGCTTCTCTGATAAATTAGCGCGATGTGAGTTCACTCGCTTCGAATGCAGGAGAGATTTCTTCGCACTCCTCATCGTGACGTCACGAAAGAGTTGGACGGCCTTGTTTCTCGAAGGTCACGTTCGAACTCGCTATCTCTGGGATGGGAGGTCTAACGCTTTACCGCTCGGCTAAGCCCTTCATGTCATCAAACCTGTTATTTTTCCGTTTGGAGCGAAAATCACCATGACGTAACTAGGCTGGGGAAAACAGGCAAATGTCATCTCTTTCACGTTGCAGCATGCCGAAACCGCTTCACGCTTTCTACATCTGCCCTGGTCGTCAACGCCCTGGTGCATATTCCTAAAACGTACTCGCTGTACCTCCTGCTGAGAAAATGCTGAATCACTATTGGCTGATCGGCTTGCAACGTAACAACGTCACTTGTTTGGTCACGTGACAAGCCAATTGCATGGATTCTGAAGAAGTGCTATAGTTTGCTGGATAAAACGTAATAAATTTTGTATGCATATACATTTCCGAATTAATAAAAAGGTACAGCGTTAAAGAACATAGGACGTAAAGCTCTTCAGACATAATGCTTTATTTGGACGGCATAATATATGTTTACTAGGAAAACAAATTTCGTCAAACGAAATATATAAATATGTAAAAAAAAAAAAAAAAAATTTCGTTACTGGAGCATAAAAGTATTTATTATTGTACTTTAGATATTCAAATAACAGAAGTTGTGAGATAATGCAAGAGATTTTTGATTTAAGATAAGATATTCAATTTTGGGGGTGACATAGCATTTTTGGGGGGTGACATGACATTTTTGACAATAGATTTTTTAATTTATTTTATAACAAAACAAGACTGGTTTTGTATTTGAAAATATTTGGCAGAACGGTTTAATCTTTTAATATTTCATTGGTATGTTAATATTTTCTGGAACCAAAATTATGAAATGGAGGACTCTTAATATTTACAGTAATAACCGATATTCTGAAAAAGAGTATTGTTTTCGAACATTTAAAAGTATAGAGCATCTTCTGATGATGTCCGCCTTTTAAAAAGATACAAAAAGACAAACTAGAACATTACTGTGTCATTGTCACCAATAATGTATCAAAAAACATTGTTTCAGTTTTAGATGTGAGTATTCAGGTGCATACTAAGTTATGTGAATAACAGGAAAAAAATAAGCATTCAAAAACTTGGAAATAGTCATTATGATATTTCTAGGTAGAGTTTGGCATGATGAATTAATAATTTCAAAAAATTTTTGTAGAGGATTTGTCGTTCGGAAAGCGCTTTGTAAGGTTGGAATTTGCTCAGAATATCATGTAAGAGTAAGAAGAATTGGATTTTTGTCAATAATCTTTTATTTTTCAAGTGAAAATAGGTGGATGTGTACATGGATAAAGTCAAGGGAGTGCACGATGCCATTTTTGCGCAATTCTGGGATTTTTTTAAGTGAAAATACGTCAATGTGTACATGGATACCAAGTTTGTGTAATTCTTAAAAATGCGCCAAGCAGTGGGTGATTCTACACTTCCTTGATTTTCTTTTGTACTCTTCCCACCTACCAGTAGATTGCAATTAAAAAACGAAGTGACTTACAATTACAAAATAACTAATCTGTCTTGAAGTAAACATTAACAATATATATTTGGTGGTCGTGTGTGCTTAATGCATGATATAATTAAAGAAAATAAGAATAGACAATCTCCTATAACAAAAGAATATATTAAGTACTAAATTACAATTTAAATTACATTGCAGAGATCAACACAGAGCTCGGAACACAGTTCATGCTACCGTCGCGTACAGTTGTTTTGCGAGAAGTCTGAGTGAGTAATGACGTCGCTTTGCTGCTCCGATTAAGAACTGGATTTTACACGTGGCGCCATCTCAGGAATAGAAGTTGAAGTATCTGTCGGAACGCCACAGTACTCCCCCCCCCAAGTACCATCAGTACGTTATAAGTACTTTGGGTTAAATTTAACCTTTCTTCCAGATCTGGTAGTTTTAGGTTGCTCTTTAATGGGATGTAAGCTTTCTTCCGGGAGTGATGTTGTTGAGGAAGTTGTTGGATCTTGCATTAGAAATGCTGGTTTGAGACGATCGATTCCAATCACTGATTGTTTGCCATTGCAGATGATGGTGAAATGTTTCGGTGTTCGTTTGACAACTTTGAATGGACCATCATATGAAGGTGTTAAAGTTGGCTTAATTGCATCATGGCGCACAAATACGTGCGTAGATGTCTCAAGCGCAGGATGTACAAAATAGCTTGGCTGGTTATGCGAAGATGCTGGGGTTGGCGAGATATTGCTCATGGTCTCACGTAAACGTTGAAGGAATGTTGGAGGATCAATAACTGGAGTAGATTCTGGGTGAAAGAATTCACCTGGCAGACGGAGGGTTGCCCCATATAACATTTCGGCACAAGTGCTACCAATGTCTTCTTTGAATGCTGTGCGAAGACCAAGCAAGACTAGGGGTAAGGCTTCTGTCCAGTGTGTGCTACTGTGGCACTTCAGACCTTGTTTGAGAGATCGGTGAAAGCGTTCCACCATCCCATTTCCAGATGGATGGTATGGTGTTGTGCGAATATGGCGAATGCCAAGAAGAGAGGTGAAGGATGCGAACAAGTGACATTGAAATTGTCGGCCTTGGTCAGTAGTGATGGTGGTAGGCATGCCAAATCTTGAAAGCCACTGGGAGATGAATGCTCGAGCTACAGTTTCAGCGGATATATTTTCAATAGGAATGGCTTCAGGCCATCTTGTGTACCGATCAATACAAGTGAGGAGGCAAGTGTAACCATTTGAAGGAGGCAATGGGCCAACCAAGTCTAAGTGCACATGATCAAAGCGTCTTGCTGGAAGGTTAAATTGTTGAATGGGGCTGTGAGTGTGATGGGATACTTTACACCGTTGACATCTAATACATGAACGAGTCCATTCTGTGATGTCTTGATTCATTGCTGGCCAGACAAATCTGTCTGCGATCAGCTTTTTGGTGGCACGGATTCCAGGATGTGCCAAATTGTGCAAGGCATTAAACACTTCACGTCTAAAATTGACAGGAATATAGGGACGTATTCTATTGTTCTCTATGTCACAGTAAATTTTAAGCGTTGGATCAATGTGCAGTGGTTGTAACTGAAGGGAGGTTTGTGGATTTGAGATTAGGTTCTTGAGTTCCTCATCATGCAATTGAGCTTTTGGAATTTCAGAGAAATCTGGGGTAGTGAGGTTGATATTGTTTACCCGAGACAAGGCATCAGCGACACAATTATCAGTACCAGAGACATATCTGATATCTGTACTAAACTGGGCGATGAAATCCAGATGTCGAAGCTGACGAGGAGAACATGAGTCAGTTTTTTCTAAAAGCGAAGGTTAATGGTCGATGATCAGTGAAAATGATGAAGTCGTGTCCTTCCAAGTTGTACCGGAAGTATTTAACAGCACAGTACACAGCAAGTAGCTCTCTGTCATATGCGCTGTATTTCCTTTCTGCAGTAGTAAGTTTTCTGGAAAAGAATGCCATTGGGAAAAGTCCTTTAGTGGTATGGGCTTGAAGCACTGCTCCTATGGCCGTGTCAGATGCATCTACTGTTGCATCAGGTTCTTCTATTTACAATAAAATTAATGTAAAATTCCTTACCTGGTGCATCTTCAGTGTTCTCGACGCCAGGCTTCTAATAATCACGTTTTCCAGTAAGAGTTTCTATTACAATTAGCAGGCCATCTTGTCTTTTAATTATTTATTGGAATAAAAAGCTAATATACACTATTTACAAGGTAGGTGATAATTATTTTAAAACAGTACATTTTTAGTTCTGAGTCTTTACGCTCCTCAGAGCGGTTCCAATCTCGACTGCTTCTCGGAACTTAATTACAGCAAAAGTAAAGGAAGAGATGCCCGCCACCTAGTGGCAAGAATGTGACATCCTCCCACCTTTTGATTTTACCTCGATAAGATGGGAAAATCAAAACAAAATTTATCAATAATCAAACAAAAATTCAAGTACAACTTTCACAAATATGAAAAGGAACTAATGCTCTAAAATTAATACTTACAAAGAAGGATTACACATCTAAACATTTTCTGCATTACATTCATACCATATCCAGATAACATGTTCCAATTGACAACTGTTAGGACAATTAAATTTCTAAAATACTGAAAAGAAACAAAAATTAGTATAGCAATTTAAAAATATGTAAGAGGATTTACAGCTTTACGTCCATATCTAGTTTGATAGTTCATATCACTGTAACACTTATCTGCAGAGTTTTTTATGTTCATGGTGAAGTCACTAAACAAGTTAGGTCTACCAAGTTCGAGAGGATAAATACGTTTCACAGGTCTTAGGAGTTCACCCGTTGCAGTTTTCACTTTGACAACACGTACTTCGTTGTCTTTCCCAGGATATAGTTCTACAACACGACCTATTGGCCAATCTATTCTCTTCTTGTTGTCGCTGCCGACAAACACCAAGTCATTTTTGTTGATAGTCCGAGTAGATCGTTTAGATGGTTTTTGCACTAGGATAGCTAAATATTCATCACGAAATCTTTTGCGAAAATGTTCTCTTAAGTTCTGCAAGAACTTGTATCTTTTTGTCAGATTGATGGTATCCAGGTAGTCTAAGTCTGGTACTCCGATGTCGTGCACATCTTGTAGAAACATTGAAGGAGTTAGTGCCGTAAGATCATTTGGATCTTCTGAAAGGTACGTAAGGGGTCTTGAGTTGATTACTGATTCGATATCACAAAGTATAGTCAACATTTCCTCATAAGAGACACAGGACTTGCCGAGAACATTTCTCAACATCTTCTTCACTGTTTGTACCAACCTCTCCCACCAACCGCCCCACCATGAAGCAGTTGGGGGATTAAACTTCCACTGTATTCTCATACTAATTGAATGACATTCTATTTCTTTCCAATCTAGCGATCTTAAAAGATTTTCAGTTCCAACGAAATTAGTGCCATTGTCGCTGTAAATAATACTTGGACGACCTCTTCTGGCAATAAATCTCCTTAATCCCAAGATGAACGCATTTGTTGATAAACTTTCTATCAGTTCAAGATGTATCGCGCGATAGACCGCGCAAGTAAAGAGCAAGATCCATGCCTTTTTTCCTTTTCGTAAATAAAGAGGACCGGCTACATCGACTCCGGTCACTTCAAACACCAGAGCATCTCTAACTCGATCTTCAGGAAGAGGTGCTGGAACAGTCTCTATATTCTTTGCGCTATATCTTCTAGAGCGAACATACTTCATAAGAACTTTACGTACTGTTTTTCTTCCTCTCAGGACCCAGAATTTCTGTCGAATATTGGCTAGTACGAATTGCACACCAGCGTGGGATAGTCGCAAATGGTAATCTAAAATTAACCTATGAACTAAGTCATGATTTGAGGGCAATACAATTGGACAGAGAAAATTTTCTTCTTCCTCTCTTCTAGTAATCTTGGTCTTTAACCGAATAAGGCCATCTGAGTCAAAAAAGGTACAAAGGTTGCTAACTTTAAGTTCTTTGCCAAATGCTTCTATTTGTATTATCTTGCATATTTTCTTTTCTACAGTTTCTATTTCAGGGACCGTGAGTTCTCCTGATTGTTTAGAATCTGGTCTTCTGCAGTTGTTGATAAATCTGCATATCCAAGCAGTTATTCTTAACATTTTATGGTAAGATGAATATTTCTCAAAAAAATGTTCTACCCTTTGCGTATTTAGTGCAGAAATGACTGATTTCCTTTTTTCTGTAATTCACTATTTCCATGTCCGGTATTTCCCTTTGTATAGGCCATTCTTCCTGATTTTTCTTCAGCCAGTCGGGGCCCTCCCACCATCTAACTGCTAAAAGTTGTTTGGCGGTGCAACCTCTTGATGGAAGGTCAGCTGGATTTTTTGTTCCAGCAATATGTTTCCACGTTTTTGGATCCATCAGTTTCCTAATCTCCCTGACTCTGTTTTCCACAAAGACAGCCCAGACAATCTCTTCCCTTTGAATCCACGTCAAAACTGTTGTAGAATCCGTCCAAAAATGCGTTTCCACATTTTGCCATTGTAAACCATTTAAAACAGAAGAGCATAGTCTGGCACCTATCGTGGCAGCTATCAATTCCAGACGAGGGATCGTAATAGATTTCACGGGAGCTACCCTAGACTTCGATGCCAACAGATGAACTTCAACTCCAGAATTCGTCACAGTTCTCAAGAAAACTGCAGCAGCATACGCATTACTACTGGCATCACAGAATGTGTGAATGCTGCAGAACTTCCTATTGTCCTTGCTGGAATGTATCCAACGTAGGAGGGATATTTCTTTTAAGAGAAAAAGGCTTTTATACCAATTCACAAAATTTTGTTTTGTACTCTCGTCAACTTCAGTATCCCAAGAAATTCCTGTTTTCCATAGGTTCTGCAACAATATTTTAGGATACAAGAGAACAGGACTCACAATACCAATAGGATCAAATATTTTGTGTGTTACAGCGAAAATTGTTCTCTTCGTTATTATACCCATTTCAAAATCTTCTAGCCAATTCAGATTCAAAGTTAAATTATCTTTCTGACAGTTCCATAACAGACCCAATACGGGTAAAATAGTTTCATGTTTCAAGTTATCTCCGTTATGTAACCAACCTCGAAGATTAAACTTTCCTTCATACATTATTTCTCGAGATTTTTCGATGAACTGGATCATCTCGGATTTTTTGTCAAAGCTGGCAACAACGTTATCTACGTAGAAGCTACGCAAGAGTTTAGCTATTATCTCCGTATGATATGAAGAATTTTTCATGTACTTTTGTAGATGGAATTCTATAACAGCTGCCAAAAGGAAAGGACTACTCTTAACCCCAAATACTACCCTAGTATGACGAAATATTTTCGTTTTCCGTTCTTCCACATCATTCCACCAGAAAAACCGAAGCCAGTCTCTATCTTGAGGCCTTACACTGATCTGTAAGAAAGCCTTTTCAATGTCTGCTATAGCAGCAAACTTGCCTTCCCGAAATCTCAACAAAAGAGATGGAATTAGTTCTATCAAATTTGGTCCACACTCCAAACACTGATTTAGAGAAGGAGACGATTGTTTCCTCGCAGACGCATCAAACACCGGTCGAATTGGTGTTGAGCTATTTTCTTTGATCACCGGTCTATGCGGTAAATAATGCCCATAGTCAACCGCAATATTTTCTTTAACTTCTTCGATCACTCCTAAGTTACACCAGTCATTAAAAACTGCATTGTATGAAGAAAATAAATTTTGAGATAAAAGTTTCTGGGTGGTAGATTGTAGACGTTTCAACGCTAAATCCTTGTGGGTGGAAAGTGGTACATGATTCTCCGCCCATGGAAGTGCGACTTCATAACGCCCCTCTTCGTTTAGAGATACAGAATTTTCGAATTGCAATTTTGATTGCAAATCCCTTTCCTCTCTAGCCTTCTTTGTAACTGAATCTGTTATTCCGATAACATCAAGCCTCCACAGTTCTGACAACGTGGCATCAGAAATATGTAAAGATAACGAAAGCGTGGAAAAGGAATTTTCTATTTCATAATTGTCAGTGTTCGCTTTCCCCATGACTGTCCACCCAAGTCTTGTACTTACAGCAACTAATCTTCCCCAAGGAAGAACTTCGATTTTACCTGTAAATAAATTTGCAGCAACATCTGCCCCTAACAACAAATGAATCTCTTGGGGCTTCTGCTGCAATAATCTGCAATTTTCAAAAACATCACTGACGTAAATTCCTCTTCTTCTAAGTTCCCTAATCCAGTGTATATTTTTGATTTTAGGGACCGAAGAACATATTTTTCTTTCATCCAATACATTGATTTCGCAATTATACCGTTTATCTACGCTACCCAATTTTATCCAAAAAGTTTATGTTTTTCCGAAACTTCTATGCCACCGAAAAGTCCGTGGGTTACACTTTGTTCACCTAAGCTTCTTAATTGTAACCTTTCTGCTGCATACCTGCTTATGTATGAGTTTTGACTTCCGGTGTCAATTATCGCTCGAACAAATTGGTTATTCCCTCTTCCATATATGCGAACAACTAAAGTTTGCAAATATACTTCTGATTATATCCAAATCCAAGCAAAATATCCTGCTTGATTTGAAAGTACTTTATTTTCTATCTGTTTGTCTTTTTTAATTTCCGAAACTTCGACAGAAGGATTTTGTTTATTACACATAATAGTTGCATGTTGTTTTTTACAAATAGAACAAGTTATTTTTGTTCTGCAGTTTTGAGCCAAATGGTGTAATTTTAGGCATTTATAGCAAGCACATTTTCTTTTTAAAATGTCCCTTTTTTCTTGTAATGATAAGCCGGAAACGAAACTACAGTCATAAGTCTTGTGGAATTGATTACAGAAGACGCAGTTCATATTTTCCTCTCTGCATTCGGATTTTGTAAACAAATCTGTAGCGGTCGGAATCTTTGGTTTATTATGTCTATTTGAGAGACCATATGCGCTTTTCGTTGCAGGGGGGGGAAGAAGACTGTCGCCGATCGGATACTTTTTGCTGTTGCGAAACCGTTGACCTCGTGCGTTCGCGGGATGAAAGTTCTGCGTGTAAAAATGACATTAAATCTTTTATGTTATAATCGGTGCCAACATTTTGTGTTCTATGAAATTCAAGCGTTAATTCTGAAGGCAATAACTTCAAAATCATCGGACACAGCAAAGCGCTGTAAGATTCCGATACAACATCTAACGCTTCGAGACATCTAATCTGCGTTTGTACTTTATCATACAAGTTACGAAATGTTTTTATGTCATTCGCATTTTTTAATGATTCAATATTCAGCAAATTATTCATGTGCGCATTAATAAGAATGTCTCTCCTTCCAAACCGGTCGTGTAAGATTTGAATTGCTGAATCATAATGTTTTGGCGATAACGGAAGTCCTTGAACGCAGCTAGAAGCTGTTCCTCCTAAATATGCTTTCAGGTAATTAAATTTGTCTACTTTGTTCAATGATTCGTTATTATGTATTGAGGACTCAAAACTATTCCAAAAAGTAAGCCATTGACTACTGTTCCCATAAAATACGGGAATCGAAAGTTTTGGTAATTTAACATTAGGTGTATCTTTTATATTTTGCTGTGTGTTCGGTGCATTTAAGTCATGAATAAGTTCCTTAATCCGTTTCTTAAGCCTGAATTTCCATAACGTTATCTTCTCGCGATATTGTTCTGTAATTTCGAATTCATTTTCGAATTCATCTACACTCAGAATTGGTTCAACTTCCACATCGGCATTAGATAGCGTTTCGGTTTTAGCATTAAGCTGTTCTAACAATTCTTCGAGCTCATTAATACTACCTTCAGATTTATTTAATTCACTTTCGATTTTCTTAAATAGTTTTGTAACGGCAGTTCTTAAGATACTTCTTTTCTTTTTAAATTTTTCTACTTCAGCCATTATCTTTCTTAGATTCAAACACTTACACAAAAAATATACGTCTCATGAAAAACAAATATTTAACTCTTACTTAGAAAACAAAATTATTCTTTTGCTGAATACTTCAAGAACAAGTATTAAAATCTTCAATTTTAATATTCAGCTTTTGAATTCACTTTATTAGAACTTTTCAAAAAACCTGGCGTCCCTGTTCGGGCGCCATAAAAATGTTGCATCAGGTTCTTCTATTTACAATAAAATTAATGTAAAATTCCTTACCTGCTGCATCTTCAGTGTTCTCGACGCCAGGCTTCTAATAATCACGTTTTCCAGTAAGAGTTTCTATTACAATTAGCAGGCCATCTTGTCTTTTAATTATTTATTGGAATAAAAAGCTAATATACACTATTTACAAGGTAGGTGATAATTATTTTAAAACAGTACATTTTTAGTTCTGAGTCTTTACGCTCCTCAGAGCGGTTCCAATCTCGACTGCTTCTCGGAACTTAATTACAGCAAAAGTAAAGGAAGAGATGCCCGCCACCTAGTGGCAAGAATGTGACATCCTCCCACCTTTTGATTTTACCTCGATAAGATGGGAAAATCAAAACAAAATTTATCAATAATCAAACAAAAATTCAAGTACAACTTTCACAAATATGAAAAGGAACTAATGCTCTAAAATTAATACTTACAAAGAAGGATTACACATCTAAACATTTTCTGCATTACATTCATACCATATCCAGATAACATGTTCCAATTGACAACTGTTAGGACAATTAAATTTCTAAAATACTGAAAAGAAACAAAAATTAGTATAGCAATTTAAAAATATGTAAGAGGATTTACAGCTTTACGTCCATATCTAGTTTGATAGTTCATATCACTGTAACACTTATCTGCAGAGTTTTTTATGTTCATGGTGAAGTCACTAAACAAGTTAGGTCTACCAAGTTCGAGAGGATAAATACGTTTCACAGGTCTTAGGAGTTCACCCGTTGCAGTTTTCACTTTGACAACACGTACTTCGTTGTCTTTCCCAGGATATAGTTCTACAACACGACCTATTGGCCAATCTATTCTCTTCTTGTTGTCGCTGCCGACAAACACCAAGTCATTTTTGTTGATAGTCCGAGTAGATCGTTTAGATGGTTTTTGCACTAGGATAGCTAAATATTCATCACGAAATCTTTTGCGAAAATGTTCTCTTAAGTTCTGCAAGAACTTGTATCTTTTTGTCAGATTGATGGTATCCAGGTAGTCTAAGTCTGGTACTCCGATGTCGTGCACATCTTGTAGAAACATTGAAGGAGTTAGTGCCGTAAGATCATTTGGATCTTCTGAAAGGTACGTAAGGGGTCTTGAGTTGATTACTGATTCGATATCACAAAGTATAGTCAACATTTCCTCATAAGAGACACAGGACTTGCCGAGAACATTTCTCAACATCTTCTTCACTGTTTGTACCAACCTCTCCCACCAACCGCCCCACCATGAAGCAGTTGGGGGATTAAACTTCCACTGTATTCTCATACTAATTGAATGACATTCTATTTCTTTCCAATCTAGCGATCTTAAAAGATTTTCAGTTCCAACGAAATTAGTGCCATTGTCGCTGTAAATAATACTTGGACGACCTCTTCTGGCAATAAATCTCCTTAATCCCAAGATGAACGCATTTGTTGATAAACTTTCTATCAGTTCAAGATGTATCGCGCGATAGACCGCGCAAGTAAAGAGCAAGATCCATGCCTTTTTTCCTTTTCGTAAATAAAGAGGACCGGCTACATCGACTCCGGTCACTTCAAACACCAGAGCATCTCTAACTCGATCTTCAGGAAGAGGTGCTGGAACAGTCTCTATATTCTTTGCGCTATATCTTCTAGAGCGAACATACTTCATAAGAACTTTACGTACTGTTTTTCTTCCTCTCAGGACCCAGAATTTCTGTCGAATATTGGCTAGTACGAATTGCACACCAGCGTGGGATAGTCGCAAATGGTAATCTAAAATTAACCTATGAACTAAGTCATGATTTGAGGGCAATACAATTGGACAGAGAAAATTTTCTTCTTCCTCTCTTCTAGTAATCTTGGTCTTTAACCGAATAAGGCCATCTGAGTCAAAAAAGGTACAAAGGTTGCTAACTTTAAGTTCTTTGCCAAATGCTTCTATTTGTATTATCTTGCATATTTTCTTTTCTACAGTTTCTATTTCAGGGACCGTGAGTTCTCCTGATTGTTTAGAATCTGGTCTTCTGCAGTTGTTGATAAATCTGCATATCCAAGCAGTTATTCTTAACATTTTATGGTAAGATGAATATTTCTCAAAAAAATGTTCTACCCTTTGCGTATTTAGTGCAGAAATGACTGATTTCCTTTTTTCTGTAATTCACTATTTCCATGTCCGGTATTTCCCTTTGTATAGGCCATTCTTCCTGATTTTTCTTCAGCCAGTCGGGGCCCTCCCACCATCTAACTGCTAAAAGTTGTTTGGCGGTGCAACCTCTTGATGGAAGGTCAGCTGGATTTTTTGTTCCAGCAATATGTTTCCACGTTTTTGGATCCATCAGTTTCCTAATCTCCCTGACTCTGTTTTCCACAAAGACAGCCCAGACAATCTCTTCCCTTTGAATCCACGTCAAAACTGTTGTAGAATCCGTCCAAAAATGCGTTTCCACATTTTGCCATTGTAAACCATTTAAAACAGAAGAGCATAGTCTGGCACCTATCGTGGCAGCTATCAATTCCAGACGAGGGATCGTAATAGATTTCACGGGAGCTACCCTAGACTTCGATGCCAACAGATGAACTTCAACTCCAGAATTCGTCACAGTTCTCAAGAAAACTGCAGCAGCATACGCATTACTACTGGCATCACAGAATGTGTGAATGCTGCAGAACTTCCTATTGTCCTTGCTGGAATGTATCCAACGTAGGAGGGATATTTCTTTTAAGAGAAAAAGGCTTTTATACCAATTCACAAAATTTTGTTTTGTACTCTCGTCAACTTCAGTATCCCAAGAAATTCCTGTTTTCCATAGGTTCTGCAACAATATTTTAGGATACAAGAGAACAGGACTCACAATACCAATAGGATCAAATATTTTGTGTGTTACAGCGAAAATTGTTCTCTTCGTTATTATACCCATTTCAAAATCTTCTAGCCAATTCAGATTCAAAGTTAAATTATCTTTCTGACAGTTCCATAACAGACCCAATACGGGTAAAATAGTTTCATGTTTCAAGTTATCTCCGTTATGTAACCAACCTCGAAGATTAAACTTTCCTTCATACATTATTTCTCGAGATTTTTCGATGAACTGGATCATCTCGGATTTTTTGTCAAAGCTGGCAACAACGTTATCTACGTAGAAGCTACGCAAGAGTTTAGCTATTATCTCCGTATGATATGAAGAATTTTTCATGTACTTTTGTAGATGGAATTCTATAACAGCTGCCAAAAGGAAAGGACTACTCTTAACCCCAAATACTACCCTAGTATGACGAAATATTTTCGTTTTCCGTTCTTCCACATCATTCCACCAGAAAAACCGAAGCCAGTCTCTATCTTGAGGCCTTACACTGATCTGTAAGAAAGCCTTTTCAATGTCTGCTATAGCAGCAAACTTGCCTTCCCGAAATCTCAACAAAAGAGATGGAATTAGTTCTATCAAATTTGGTCCACACTCCAAACACTGATTTAGAGAAGGAGACGATTGTTTCCTCGCAGACGCATCAAACACCGGTCGAATTGGTGTTGAGCTATTTTCTTTGATCACCGGTCTATGCGGTAAATAATGCCCATAGTCAACCGCAATATTTTCTTTAACTTCTTCGATCACTCCTAAGTTACACCAGTCATTAAAAACTGCATTGTATGAAGAAAATAAATTTTGAGATAAAAGTTTCTGGGTGGTAGATTGTAGACGTTTCAACGCTAAATCCTTGTGGGTGGAAAGTGGTACATGATTCTCCGCCCATGGAAGTGCGACTTCATAACGCCCCTCTTCGTTTAGAGATACAGAATTTTCGAATTGCAATTTTGATTGCAAATCCCTTTCCTCTCTAGCCTTCTTTGTAACTGAATCTGTTATTCCGATAACATCAAGCCTCCACAGTTCTGACAACGTGGCATCAGAAATATGTAAAGATAACGAAAGCGTGGAAAAGGAATTTTCTATTTCATAATTGTCAGTGTTCGCTTTCCCCATGACTGTCCACCCAAGTCTTGTACTTACAGCAACTAATCTTCCCCAAGGAAGAACTTCGATTTTACCTGTAAATAAATTTGCAGCAACATCTGCCCCTAACAACAAATGAATCTCTTGGGGCTTCTGCTGCAATAATCTGCAATTTTCAAAAACATCACTGACGTAAATTCCTCTTCTTCTAAGTTCCCTAATCCAGTGTATATTTTTGATTTTAGGGACCGAAGAACATATTTTTCTTTCATCCAATACATTGATTTCGCAATTATACCGTTTATCTACGCTACCCAATTTTATCCAAAAAGTTTATGTTTTTCCGAAACTTCTATGCCACCGAAAAGTCCGTGGGTTACACTTTGTTCACCTAAGCTTCTTAATTGTAACCTTTCTGCTGCATACCTGCTTATGTATGAGTTTTGACTTCCGGTGTCAATTATCGCTCGAACAAATTGGTTATTCCCTCTTCCATATATGCGAACAACTAAAGTTTGCAAATATACTTCTGATTATATCCAAATCCAAGCAAAATATCCTGCTTGATTTGAAAGTACTTTATTTTCTATCTGTTTGTCTTTTTTAATTTCCGAAACTTCGACAGAAGGATTTTGTTTATTACACATAATAGTTGCATGTTGTTTTTTACAAATAGAACAAGTTATTTTTGTTCTGCAGTTTTGAGCCAAATGGTGTAATTTTAGGCATTTATAGCAAGCACATTTTCTTTTTAAAATGTCCCTTTTTTCTTGTAATGATAAGCCGGAAACGAAACTACAGTCATAAGTCTTGTGGAATTGATTACAGAAGACGCAGTTCATATTTTCCTCTCTGCATTCGGATTTTGTAAACAAATCTGTAGCGGTCGGAATCTTTGGTTTATTATGTCTATTTGAGAGACCATATGCGCTTTTCGTTGCAGGGGGGGGAAGAAGACTGTCGCCGATCGGATACTTTTTGCTGTTGCGAAACCGTTGACCTCGTGCGTTCGCGGGATGAAAGTTCTGCGTGTAAAAATGACATTAAATCTTTTATGTTATAATCGGTGCCAACATTTTGTGTTCTATGAAATTCAAGCGTTAATTCTGAAGGCAATAACTTCAAAATCATCGGACACAGCAAAGCGCTGTAAGATTCCGATACAACATCTAACGCTTCGAGACATCTAATCTGCGTTTGTACTTTATCATACAAGTTACGAAATGTTTTTATGTCATTCGCATTTTTTAATGATTCAATATTCAGCAAATTATTCATGTGCGCATTAATAAGAATGTCTCTCCTTCCAAACCGGTCGTGTAAGATTTGAATTGCTGAATCATAATGTTTTGGCGATAACGGAAGTCCTTGAACGCAGCTAGAAGCTGTTCCTCCTAAATATGCTTTCAGGTAATTAAATTTGTCTACTTTGTTCAATGATTCGTTATTATGTATTGAGGACTCAAAACTATTCCAAAAAGTAAGCCATTGACTACTGTTCCCATAAAATACGGGAATCGAAAGTTTTGGTAATTTAACATTAGGTGTATCTTTTATATTTTGCTGTGTGTTCGGTGCATTTAAGTCATGAATAAGTTCCTTAATCCGTTTCTTAAGCCTGAATTTCCATAACGTTATCTTCTCGCGATATTGTTCTGTAATTTCGAATTCATTTTCGAATTCATCTACACTCAGAATTGGTTCAACTTCCACATCGGCATTAGATAGCGTTTCGGTTTTAGCATTAAGCTGTTCTAACAATTCTTCGAGCTCATTAATACTACCTTCAGATTTATTTAATTCACTTTCGATTTTCTTAAATAGTTTTGTAACGGCAGTTCTTAAGATACTTCTTTTCTTTTTAAATTTTTCTACTTCAGCCATTATCTTTCTTAGATTCAAACACTTACACAAAAAATATACGTCTCATGAAAAACAAATATTTAACTCTTACTTAGAAAACAAAATTATTCTTTTGCTGAATACTTCAAGAACAAGTATTAAAATCTTCAATTTTAATATTCAGCTTTTGAATTCACTTTATTAGAACTTTTCAAAAAACCTGGCGTCCCTGTTCGGGCGCCATAAAAATGTTGCATCAGGTTCTTCTATTTACAATAAAATTAATGTAAAATTCCTTACCTGCTGCATCTTCAGTGTTCTCGACGCCAGGCTTCTAATAATCACGTTTTCCAGTAAGAGTTTCTATTACAATTAGCAGGCCATCTTGTCTTTTAATTATTTATTGGAATAAAAAGCTAATATACACTATTTACAAGGTAGGTGATAATTATTTTAAAACAGTACATTTTTAGTTCTGAGTCTTTACGCTCCTCAGAGCGGTTCCAATCTCGACTGCTTCTCGGAACTTAATTACAGCAAAAGTAAAGGAAGAGATGCCCGCCACCTAGTGGCAAGAATGTGACATCTACCATTATAGAGAGCTGATCACTAGGTGAGTGATAAGAAAGTGTGGCTGCATTTTCCAGATCGTGTTTGCATTGCACGAATGCTGCAGATGCAGATTCAGTCCAAGGGACTGCTCGTTGATCGTTTTTTTTTGCTATTCTTCAGAAACTCATGTAGGCAGGCTTGTGTTTTTGCGGCATTTGGCAGAAAGCGTCGGTAGAAATTTAACATTGCTAGAAAACGCTTCAGTTCAGAGATGGTTTTGGGCTGAGGTAGGTCGTTAATTGCTTTGACTCTTTCCGGTAAAGGTTTGACTCCATTCTGGGTGATAAGAAATCCAAGAAAGGAAACTGAGGGTTGACCAAGTACACATTTGGATGGATTTAGTTTTAATCCATGATCTTTAAGGCGAGTGAAAATCTGACGCAGATGTTGAAAATGTTCTTCCGCATCTGTAGATGCAACCAGGATATCATCAAAATATGGGATGCAGAAATCGAGGCCAGACAGTACTTGGTGTATGAAAAGCTGAAATGTTTGGCCAGCATTGCGAAGGCCAAATGGCATATATAAGTACTCAAAGAGACCAAATGGTGTAGTCACGGCGGTCTTGGGCACATCTTCAGCATGCACTGGGATCTGATGATATGCTCTGGCAAGATCGAGAGTAGAAAATATGTTTGTTCATGAAAAAGATGAGTACAGTCTTGGATATGTGGGACTGGATATCTGTCAGGGACTGTGACGGCATTAAGTCGACGATAATCTCCACAAGGCCGCCAGTCACCATTAGACTTTTTAACCATGTGAAGTGGACTGGCCCATGGACTTTTAGATGGGCGAATGGTTCCCTGTGCTAGCATGAATTCAAATTCTTTGCGAGCAGCTTTTAGCATCTCTGGAGAGAGACGACGAGGCTTGGAAAATACAGGTGGGCCATGTGTTTCAATGTGATGATACACTTCTGGCTGATGAGTATGCTGCCCTGATTTGGATGGGTTTAAAATGTCAGGGAATTCTGCTAATAACCGATGAAACCGTGTGCTGCCCGATACAACACTTATGTTGGTAGGTACGTTCGATATGTGAGAAGCTTGGCCCTGTGATGTCAGCTGAGTTGTAGCATCAATTAAGCAATTATTCTTGACATCCACTAGAAGGTGGAAATGTGTCAAGAAGTCGACACCAATAATTGCTTGAGTTACATCCGCAATAATAAATGGCCAGTTGAAAGTCCGGCGCAAGTTTAAATCAAGTGTCAATAGTTTGGTGCCGTAGGTTGCAATTTGGGTACCATTGGCTGCATACAGTACAAGTTTATTAAGTTGGTGAGCATTTGTTTTAGTTCTCGGGAGCACTGATATGTCAGCTCCAGTATCTACTAGAAAACATAACTGAGTTGAACGATCAGCCAGTACTATTCTGTCGATGTGGCGGACATTCTGTTGGCCAGCAGAAGACCGCCCATTTAGTTTCCCGCTTGTTCAAAAGTGCATGGAGGGGCACACTTGCGAGCCAAAATTCATATGATAAAAACATATGCCACTTGTGGGTTCTTTGTACTGCGTTCGAGTATTGTGACGAGATTGACTCCTGCTTCGGGCACGAAATTTATTACGTGGGCCCTGATTTGATCGATTGTATCTCCGTGAAGCATGAAGACTTGTAGAGAGTTCAGATACTTTTTTGGTCAATTCAGCCACTTGTTGTTCGAGGGATGAACTGGAAGGTGCAGCATTAGCAGCACTGACATAAGCTGGAGTAACAAGTTCATTAATTTTGTCAGCCATTGCTGCTAAACGGGTTAGATCTTTATTGGAAGCAGCAAGAATTATTTGTATGTTATTAGGGAGACGCGAAAGCCATAGTGACTTCAACAAGTCGTCACTAAAAAGGCTTCCTGCCAGATCACGCATTCGTGACAGCAAGTATGAAGGTCGCTGATCTCCAAGTTTAAGTCCTTGTAGTAAAGTACGTATTTTTGAAGATTCACTTTCTGAATAGATTTCAATGAGCCGCTGTTTCAGTTTGGAGTATTTATCACAATCAGGTGTTTTGAAAATTAAGTCATGCACTGAATTCAGAATATCAGACTCAATTGCTGCAACTACATGGTTGAATTTTGTAGAATCCTCACTAATGCGAGCGATAGAAAATTGTGCTTCGATCTGAGCGAACCACAATGAAGGATTATTTTTCCAGAAAGGCGGTGGCTTCACCGCAACGCTGTGGCTCTGGTGGAATATCGTCGGGCATATTGATAGATAATTTTCACTTTAATTAATAAACACTTAACAACACAAATATTGTAGCATGAGGATACACTATTGATATTTTACCATGATAACAATAAATATTTTAACCATGCAGAAAAAATTTACGTAACGATACACACACAAATAAGACAGGGTCAGCAATTACAGACACAAATAATATTTTACCGAAATGCATTTGAAAAGAAACCCTTATTTGAGAAAAAAAATGATGCGTTCATTTTGTATTGCGCACACACAAAATCACTACTTCACACTGCTAAGGCACTTTCGAAGGAAAATGGAAATCACTCCTGTAGCACATGGGGAAAAAAAAATTCACTACTTTCGAACACTGAGGGAAGAATTTTGCCGTAGCACGTTGCAGAAAAATTACTGATGTAGCACATTTAGCGAAAATCACTATTGTATCACATTTGTCACAAAAGTTGAATGATCGAAGAATTATTGCACGACTGGCGAAGTCAGCGGAACGTAACAGATCACATTGATGATTTGCTGAAGCTCCTTGCGATGATATGCACGACTTTGAAAAAAACACAAGCAATATATATCAATACTTCTAGAAATAATTGAAGGGGTACGTTGTAGCATACGTTTAATGTCCATATTCGTTGTTATTTTTAGTCAGTTCTTCAGAATGCCTTGGATGCACGTGGCTTAGGGTCGTTGAAAATCCATTGTCAGTAGCATGCTCAGTCAAAAGGTCACCACTTTTGGTGGTCGTGTGTGCTTAATGCATGATATAATTAAAGAAAATAAGAGTAGACAATCTCCTATAACAAAAGAATATATTAAGTACTAAATTACAATTTAAATTACATTGCAGAGATCAACACAGAGCTCGGAACACAGTTCATGCTACCGTCGCGTACAGTTGTTTTGCGAGAAGTCTGAGTGAGTAATGACGTCGCTTTGTTGCTCCGATTAAGAACTGGATTTTACACGTGGCGCCATCTCAGGAATAGAAGTTGAAGTATCTGTCGGAACGCCACATATATATACAAAGCAAAAATAATTACGTTCACATGAAATATGTGCATAACACTTTGTTACTGATCAATATCAGAGTGTCTTGGATCAAATTAATATTTTAATAGATGGGAAATTAAGTTCGACATTACGATAAGGAACTGAAGTTTTTCATTATCATAGCGGCAGGGATATCTTTGAGGATATAATTAATGGCATCATGTATGCTCATTACAACAAAGTGAAGTATAATAAAACCACCCGGCTACTGGACAGTTACAGGATCGCCAAATATGTGTACAATTTACTGCTATGTGTACAATATTTACCAAATATGTGTACAATTACTCTGCTTCTCTCTGTACAGGAAATTAGAAACTGTCTTTTAATGGGGTATATCTGATAATGTGAAATGTCCATTGCTGGAGGTTCAATTTACATTATCATCATGTAGGGAAAAAATTCATGACATACTTCATGTGCATGATAAGATACATAAAACTGTTTTGAGTGATATCAGCTGTAAAATTAGACTCGTGGTACTTCCTTATTAAAGAGGCTATTCCATAAGTCTCAGGCATTGTTTAAGATTACATAAAGCAGTCAGGTTGATTCATGGTGAATTATTAACTCTATCTCAGATTTTATTATACTTATGAAAGCTACATATCTGATTTAATAAAAAGCACCAGAAATAATCAGTCTTATTGACTAACCATTTAGTTGTCCTCATACCATTTGCCATTGTGCATAATGATATAAAATTAATGCCTTAGTAGCATTGCTCAATGAACATCAGGATATTCATGAAATTTTCCAAGGGATAAATCAAACAAAAGTGTAAGCAAAAGTCTTCTAAAAGATTATCTTCCCTAGAAAATACCATCCAGATTTAACACAAAAATACAGCAAGTCTTGTGAAAAGAAAATAATTACTTGCAAAATCTTGTTTTCAATACTAATAAAGCACCTAATTATATATTAAAATTTCAAAACCTACTTTACACAACTGATATTCAACTAAGGCTTATGTATCTATTATTTGGCTTCATAAAGTAATATATTGTGTAAAATGAAGTAGTCATATAAAAAAATATATTTTTATTAATGATGAGAATATAAAATTTCTTAATAGAATGTTTTTTCTGGGTAAATGAATTAGAGTTTAAAACTATAAATCTAATAATGCTATAATAAAGCTTCATAGGACTAAGGCTGGATTTCCTGCTAATTTGTACTTTAGAAATTTTTTTTTTTTTTTCCTTTGTAGAACTTTTTTCTTCTTCATAACATCATGCTTTTAATGTACCTTTACAAGCTAATTAATTAAATTCTGGCAAGTATTTTGTTTGAGGGAAGCTCTCATGGAGATTATTTCACTAAATGATATTTGTCTCATATATGCTTTTCTGATTAGAAAATACATGAAAGACCAAGCCAGCCATGACCTGCCTGAGATGAGCACACAAATGTTTTGTGGCTTTAATTATGGAGCTAGGTAATAGTGCTGCATGTTTAGTAAAACTCTTAATCTTTATAATAAAATATAGCATAAATATATTATAACCCATATAAATATGTATCAAAGAACATTTGCTTAGATACAGCTAGGATAACTTCTCTTGTTGATGTTATTTTGCACAGATTTTTTAATCAAAATTGCCTCTGAAGTAACGTGCTATAGCTTTATTTTGAGATTTAGAATGATGTCAGACAAAACTAGACAAAATTTATATTTTCCTAGATCCAAATTTTCCAACTTGATGGAAATATTGCTTATTCATCATGTGAAGTAAAATTCTGATAAGACAAAAAAAAAAAAAAAAAAAAAAACTTATGCATGCATTTTAATGAAAAATTAATAACAGACACCAAACAGCAATACCAGTTTTCAGGAAATGCTGAATAAAGTAAAAGAAATATTAATTAGGAAATATTGTTATAAACTTACGTGTACATGTATGTTACAAAAGTGCATAAAAGCTAACAAGTTAGGTAAAATGTGTTTCATCAAAGAGTAAAATCTTCTATTAATGATTTACTATGAATAAATTATTAGTAGATATGTCTACATTTGAGAAAGAGTATGAAAAATCATCAGTGCAGCGAATATGTTCTACTGATATTAACACTTAACGTGCTTACCATATGACTGTTAATAGACACAAATGTAAAAATTACCACAATTAGTTTGCAGAATGAGTGTGTATGAATCTAAACAACATAGGGGCATTTCTTTAGATCAGGGGTTCTCAACCGGTGGTATGCAAAGATGCAAAGTATTTTTAACTATTAAATTCAAAAATTAAAACCCAAGCATCCTGATTTTTTTCTCTAACATGCGTAAATTTATGCGATCTGAGCTTTGTTCAAGAGTGGTAGTGGTAGTAATACTTTGTAGCGGTGGTACTAAAGGTTTTCAATTTTTGTTTAGATGGTATGCATTAGTCAAAAGGTTGAGAACATCTGCCTTAAATCAAATATTAAAAGAAAATGATAAATGCAGTTTCTGTAATTTGTAGATTTCCACAGTGATTTAATTTTTTTTGGAGGGGGGTTAACATTAATATAAATAACTGTTGTAATCATAAAACACTGATGGTTATTAAAAGCATAGCATTACTGAAGAGAGATAGAGCCATATTTATTTTAGAAATAACTTTTAATACATGGCTTAACTGTACATGTGTAAGCAAATCAGACTTAAAGTACATGGTTTAAAAAACAGACTTGGAATGTATCACCTCGTACAGCCATTGCATAAAACTGCTGCATGAAGGCAAACAGATACATACTGGATGTGCTCCTAGAATATGTGAGAAAATAAGATTTCAATTATTACCAGTGTCCAGCTGATGTAGCCATGGGTAGACTGTGGTGTGCTAGTTTTCTATAATCATATGCCTGATATATTCAGCAGATAACAGATCTGATGAAATCATAGATCAAGGGATAAACAGATCAATAAAAAAATGGTGGGAATTTAGGAGTTGTTTTCTGTTATGTGCCAGACATTCCTTGTTGATCACTAGTTCTAGAGAACCTCTAAAGATAGACAGCAGTGAGCTTCGAAAACCTCAGAGCAATAATAAATTATTCATCAGATTTTAAAAACACTGCCTTTTTATAAGTAGTATACATACAATAATTTATGGAAATGAACTAGAAACTACAAAATTACCTCGCATGCTACAGACATTTTATGAACGTTGATCACATAGCACACTTTCAAATGGTTATTGACTTCACATTTTTTGTACGAGTTTCCATACTGCATCATCTATCACATTTGAAGTCTTCCATTGGGCAAACATTAAGGAGTACATTTTTGTACATAATGTACCGATAATACATTATGTACAAAATGAACCTGGTGCTCACGTGGCATTTTTGTACATAATGTAACTGGTGCTCACATAACATACACAGCAAAACATTTGTTGTACGTAAAGAAAATTTGGATAATTTCTCATTCTTTACTTGGATTCAATCATCATAATATGTATAATATTTTCAATATTAGAATTTTTAAATCTGATAAATCATTTACAGTAGCCCTAAACAATGGTGCCTGTTCAACTGCACATTAAACATGGAGGCTCTTTTTTGGGGGGAAGTGTTTAATTTATTTGATTACAGTATGGTAACTTGGCTAAGGGTAGAGATACTTTCATAGAGTACTTTCAAAGAGAAATCAGCTTGTACCTATTTCATATATGTGGAAAACTATGAAAACACATGTGCAGCCAACCCGTTTGCCAGAATGTGAACCCGGGTCTAATTATCAGTATTCAACTACTTTACTGCTTGGTTGCTAGCGAAGCCAGAGCTAGACATTTTATCACCTAATGGAGTAACTGCTGCTTGCAAATTATGCATTCCAGTGCCTGCCAAAATTCTAAAAATTTTGACGCTCCTATGTCCTGCTGCCCATTGCACTTATACAGGTTGTCCTCGCCACCGATGAGCATTAAACATGAAGGCAACTGGAATGTAATGGCACCATACGATTACACTTGGTTTCAGACCTGTATGGGAATGCATAATGCATAACATAATGTGGCATTTTGTTGATGCAGACCATGGATGGGATCCTTGATGGTGTTGATATATTAAGATTCATCTGGAAAAAAATAATTTATATTATTTATCCTTCTATTTGCAAAGTTCTATGCACAACTATAGCTGTAGTCACTTATAATGTTCTAACGAGCATTTGTTTAGGTTAGGTTATTTGAATATGGCAAAGCACACGAGGGCTGCACTTTTTTTCTACCAAAGTTAGCTGAAACAATGGTCATTTTAAAAGACTCCTTTATGATGCAGATAACATTGAACAGTACGTATGTAGCACCTACTTAGTTCTGAACTGAAGAGTAATATAATTGTAACAGCCATACATACAGATGTATGTTATCTTAATCAATGAGTCAAACTAGTGAGTTCATTGCTTAAGCATTCACCACCTTAGGAAAACCAGATTAAGTAAGATAATGCTTTTTTTTAAATAATAAAGTATCAATGTAAAAATGATAATGTAAATTGTGACAAAGGTACCTATTGATTATTTACATTATCTCAGATTTTTAGAGGTAGCTATTTCCCAGCAATGATGCCTGCACGAACTGTAACAGTCATGTATAATCATAACCGACTTCTGATAATTGTGTATGTAATTTTCTATTTCATTTTTGTTAGCCATGTTCTCATTTTATAAATATGGATCTTTCTGATTTGCTAAAAATAATGAAAACAGAGAACTGTTTATTTTTTCTAGTTTCAGTCTGCTACGTCATGGAATGGTAAAAATTTCATAGAATGAAATTATAATCATTCTAAAAGCATATTGCAATAGTAAAGTTCTGATATATGCGAACACTATGTGGAAGAAAGGAAATTGGATTGAGGGAAACACAGCTTATTAATTTTTGTTCATCACAGTTCACAAAGTATATAACTTACTCAAAATAATTCTAAAATGATGAATTTGGGTACTTTCTAATTATCTGAACCTCACCAGAATGCTGTGAAAAAGTATTGATGGTCTAAACCATGTTGCAAAGAAACATTTATGTGGCTACACGTCACTAAAAATCATTTATGTGGCAACCCAAGTATACTCATAGCATTCTCCCAGACAGCACTTCTCATGGAGGTAGGAAGTAAGATGGAGTCGCCCTAAACAAGTTTCTCCGTACCCTGCTCTGAAGCACCGGCGATCCCTACATGGTGACCAAAACATTGGGTCATTTACCATTGAGTTCTATGGGATTTGACGCGTTCGGGTGTAAATATTTTGTAATTACGTCGCAAATATACATATAAATGTATATATTTTCTTTTTCTACAACACTTCAGAGTCCTAAGTATGTGAAAACAACATATTTTTAAACAACATTTCATTCTGAACGGAATTAAATGCTATACTTTTCACAGGACAGTTTTCTCAGAATGGTTTAATTTGAATGAAATATTTTCACAAGTTTTCGTTAATTACATTAGAAAAAAAATTAAGGTAATTCTATTTTATTCGGTTAAGGTACAAAAATTAAGATCAAAGTTTATTGTATTATTAATATTAAAATTATGCATTATTTCTTTTCTATTTATAGAGCTTCTTCCTAAAATACTTTCTTAAATATGACATGATTTTTTGGCTTCTTTTAAATCGAAAAATGTAAGTCAATTTATAATTAATGCTCTATTCGGTTCATTTTAAATTAGAGAATTATTAGGAATTAGCGAAATACTTTAAATAAGTATTTCGCTAATTCCTAATAATTAAATAGGTATTAAATAGTATTTGACTTTCTCTGAACATTTCTGAAAGGGAATAATATAAGTTTTTTTTTTTTTTTTTTTTTTTTTAAGTATTATTTAAAACTTGTAACTGAGTTATTATAAAATGTAAAGGGAATAATTCTTTTAATTATACTTATCAGATTTTTTTTTTACCCTTCATTTCAACAATACATATTCCAAAACTCTTTATTACGTTCTTAAGTGCGCATCTCATAGCATTTGCTTTACAATACCTTTTAACAGATTGCTTTCCAATACGAACAATTCTTGCTTAAATAGTTTTATAACGTATTTGTCAACAGGATTTCAATTTATGTTTACAATTCAATATTAAGGTTATTATATATTTAGATAACATTTATAATCATTATAAATTAGATACATTTAATCATTAGATTTCTTCACAGTACTTTCACAGCTGTTTATAAGTGAATAAATTCTTCATTTCAAATACATTTATAAATAATTTAATGAATATTTAAGTATTTTGTCAAAGGCAGATACATGCTTTTTGCAAGCACATGCATAAATACCCATACATATCTCCTATTTATCATTTCCGGCATGTGCAAATCTTTAATTTCTGTGCATTCACTATATTTTTCGTGTAAAGTAATTTACACTAATTTAGCATACACCCGAAAGTTTTACATAAAAAATATATATGAATATAATTTGAATGAAAATTATAAGTATTATTTTTAATACCCACTCAAAGGTCAGTTTTTCTTCAAAATTCCTCCAGGATGGCATCTCTCTCTTTAGGCAGATAGCCCTTTTCATGTGTTACTCTATTTAATAAAAACTTAATCTGACCTATGTGCCTAATTACAAATATTTTAACATACATAATTTTATATTTACATTTAGCCATCAAGTTTCAAACTTTTCAAATCTTCTAGAAAATAAATTTTGGCAGATCTCTTTTAGCAATTTTCTTAAAATCTATATTTTTGTAGTGCAACAGCTTAGAATTTTATAAAACAAATTCATAATCAAAATCGCTGTTGTTAGTTATCGAAAAATAACCAAGATGTGATTTTTGCGTAAATGTCAGTAAACTATACAAATTGCTATTATCCATTACACTATGAATGTTTCTTTCATGCGAGAGTGTCCCTTTTTCGATTTCTATGGAACTGTCGTGTGTCGAAATACTATCAGAATCTTGTCAAGCGAGCTTCTGAATGTAAACAAAGAACATCCCGTCTGGTGACCCAAGCTTCAAAGCAGTGCTTCATTTCTAGCGCGGAATGGCCCCTCCTCCCTTTCCTACCTCCATGGCACTTCTCCAGATATTTTCACCAGTCTAGTTGCAGATTATGATACCTCCTATGGGAATTTGAGTACTTTAGCATTGTGGTGGGCCACATACTGCAGTTTCTGTTGCCTCTGGTGAAATCTATGGCGACATAGCTTTCTGCATGCATACAACATAAAAGGCATCACATGCCTCTCTTTCCTTTCTCATTTCTGATATTTTTATTTATTTATCATTATTATTATTTTATTATACAGTTATTTATAGGGAGAACAACGGTGAAAAAAAGCCTTGAATTGTGCATGTCTTGTATTGAAAAAGGTGGTGGTGGATGCATTGTTGAAATAAATTTAAAGATATGTAAACAAATATCCCTCTCCTAACTCACCAACAAGTTTGCAAATGCTCTTCAAAGTTGCCAATGAGTTCATGACTTTTCAGTGGGTCTGTGGTAAGAATCTAAATTCCATATATTTTACGGCTCTTGTTAAACACAGAGATTTTAATTTAAATATAGGAATTTAAAATTAATAACTTAATATATTTAAACACAAAACCTTATTGCTACGTTTCCATTAATGGGAGAGCAATCATCACCAAACATAAAAATTGGGGCAGAATGTAGTCTAAAATATTAATGGTAAGTTTAAAATACATTCATAATGCAATTTGTCACAGTTCCAGATAATCTCCATCTTTAAAAAAAAAAAGGGTAATGAAGTAAAAAAATAGGTAATGGAAATGACACTGTGTATTTTAAAATATAAATAAAAATTTAAAATAATCCAAGCAATGTTTATGTGTCCAAAAGGTATAATCCTCACTACCTTATGCATACTAAAGGTTACTGATAGATTTAACTGACAACAGTTACTTTTAAAACAAGAATAATATGAGCAATTCAAAGGTTATATTTAATTTAATGGACAGTAGGCAATGTAAGCATACATATTTTGCAGTAAATTGATTGGCAAAGGTTATCCAATAAAGGAAAAGATCCTACGTGTGCTTTTTCTATATCACTACTTTGATCTAGTCCATCATTAACAATTTCTTCCTGGGATTCCATCTCAGGGTAAAAAGTGAGATAAATTTAGTGTATAATTGTAAGCGTTGTAATCTTCTTCTTAAAAATGTAGTTGTATCACGATAAAACATTAATAAACTATGTTAAATATTGTTTTCCTATATGCATGCAGTAAGCTATATCGCCATAGATTTCACCAGAGGCAACAGAAACTGCAGTATGTGGTCCACCACAATGCTAAAGTACTCAAATTCCCATAGGAGGTATCATAATCTGCAACTACATTGGTGAAAATATCCGGAGAAGTGCCATGGAGGTAGGAAAGGGAAGAGGGGCCATTCCGCGCTAGGAGTGAAGCACTGCTTTGAAGCTTGGGTCATCAGACGGGATGTTCTTTGTTTACATTCAGAAGCTCGCTTGACAAGATTCTGATAGTATTTCGACTATATTAGCAAAAAAGAATATGGATATAACGCTCTCAAGCAAACAACCCATTTTCCTTCCTTTGTAATGATCCGGTATTTCTCGTGTGTATTGCATAAAATAAAATTTTTATTAACATATGATTTAATTTAGTTGTACATAAAATCACCTCAAACTTCTTAAAACATTACCGCTGTACGCCATAAAAGCTTTTTGTTACACATGCTACTTTGAACGAGAATCTTTACCACGTGACTAAACAAATGACGCTGAAAGCTCTATGTTACGTCTTCAGTCTTTTAACCAATAGCAGCGAAGCAGCTATCACAGCAGGAGGTACAGCGAGTACGTTTTAAGAACATGCCGCCCTGGTGAACGTATACAATCTTAACAACCAATCAGCATTTCGCTAACAATATCTATCTTATTTCAGCCAATGTTTTCATTTTTCACTTTATTCATACTATTTTTTTAAGTTATTAGTTAATTTATTAATTTTTGATTTAATATGTCTTTCCTTTTCCAAACATAAATTTTATTTTTAACTTTCGCAAATTGACGTTTATTTCTACAAAAGTGAATTTACATTTTCTTTTTACTTGGCAAAAGTTTTTTTTTTTTTTTTTTTTTTTTTTTTTCAAATTTATTCCTTATCCTTTTTCTGGTTTTACAAAAGTAATATTTTATTTTTACGAATTTATTTTTTCCTTTTCACTTTTTTATTTTGCAATTTTTTTTCTTTCAAATTTATTCCTTTTTGTATTTTTATTTTATTTTTTTATTTACATTTAATATTTTTTACTTTAAAAAGTTTTCTTTTTGTTGAAGCTTTTTTTTTTATAAAAGTAATATCTATTTTTACAAATTTAATTTTCCTTTCCGCTTTTTATTTTAAAAAAAAAGGGTTACTACATTAACTTTATTTTTTTGCAAAAGTAATATTTAGTTTCATAAGTTTAATTTTTTTTTTTTTTTTTTTTGAGTTTTTTGTTTTTCCCTTATGCATTTTACTTCCAAAAGTAAATTTTATTATTTTTTCCCCCTTTCCTTTAAATTTTTTTTTTGTTACATTTTTATTTTACCCTTAACTTTTTTCCCTTGTTTTAAATACAACATCATGTTACACTTCCCTTTCTCCAAAAGTAAACTTACCTACATTTCTCCGTCTTTGAAATTTTAAGCTGGAATTTACATGCATATAACTTCACTAGATAATATTTTCTGTAACTTTAAACCAATATACACAATGTTCATTTTATAAAGTTTAACTGGAATACTACATTTCTTACTTTTTTACTACTAAGTTGGAGATACTCAGAACTTTTCCTTCTAATGTATTGTACTATTAATGACTGTATTAACTTTTTGGCCAACTATACAAAACTTTGTTGATTCCCTTTTACACGTCTTACTTTTATTCAAAGGATTCACCAAACTATGTCTGACAAATGTAATTTTTACACTTTCCATTTACACATTTACCTTTATATTTAACTTATAAAATATATTCATGCCGTATTTCTGATTCCTTTTCCCCATAATAAATACAGACTTACACATGATTCTTTATTGTAAGACCTACTGACTTTAAACAAATCTTATAAGGAGCAAAAAATTTTCATGGTATAAAGCCCACTCAAACCAATGCATGCAGCATTTCTGGCCAGTTAAGTTTAGATACGTATCAATAGTACTTCATTTCTTCTTATTTTACCCTACAGACATTTATACATATATATTCAGAACAGTCCCTTTTATTGAGTAAGATTCATTTATACTACTGACACAAATTTTGCTAACTCTTTGAAATATTTTACAAATATATCTTTTATTTTCTTGCAGACATCCTACTTAAATCACCAAACATACACTGAACCTTGATTTTTCCTTCATATGAAAACCTCACTCGGATTCTTAATATGATTCCACCATTTACCGCAGAACTTTATAAACACTACTATATTTGAACTAATCACAGCCTTACTCTCTTAATAAGGTACAGAAGATTGAATTATAATTTAATTACAGAGAAGAATATCCACATTGTAACGTATTATTTTAAATTTGAATTATAGTCACATTTTGTGAAGGAGAACTTAAAGTCTATAATACACAGGGAATTAATATTCAGCCATGGAAATGAAACTTTATCGCCTTTTTTCCAACTTGGAATATAAAAATTTGTTAACTTGGAATATTTTTAACGTATTCATTGTAAATTAACTGAAAAATACCCATATTTCACATCCTCAATAATTTATTTAGCACTGAACTCTTACATCCTTTTGAGAACGAAATTTAATTTATCATACCTGACAAATGACTCCTACATAGTTATGATACATTACATGAAATATTGAGTAGAGTTCCAAATAATGATCTAACATAGTAATTAACGTAAAAGACCTAACACAAATAATTTTAAGATAGAAATTTCAAACTGACATTGCTTAATAATGAACTTTTACAGCTTTTTTGACATTTAACTTCTCATAGATAGTAAATAAAATTACACACAAATAATTATACAAAATAGGTAATAATGACATATAATGATAAGTCCATATAATGATCTACTATAGTTACCAATTTTAAAAATTTTAAAGCATTTTTAATATGTCATAAGAAAGACCACACTTTTTGGAAAAGCATTATTTTAATTAAACATTGGAACCACACAGTCCTGCGCACATGTATAACATTTTTATTTATCATGAGCATGACACATAATAAGTAAATAAAATTTTCACAAAGTACGAAACACATTTCTCTTTTAACTGACTGTACTCTTAAGAAAAATGCAATATGGAATGCTTAGAACACTCAGTCCACAGTTCCTCATTTCCCCACGCATTGACCAAAATATACATGTACTTTAAAATCAGTTAAACAAATTCATATGTTAGTATTCAAAAGGAATACTTCACAAATTAGATAAAAGAGAGGTACACAATGAACTTGAGTGATAAGTACAGAAAAGCATGTAAGGACCGAGAAAAAGATGTATTCGTGGAGAACTTTTTGAAGATAAACTTGTTCTATTTTTGCACATGGGTTACATTTTGCATTTCAGATTAATGAAACTTTCAAGATAATTCCTGTATAACTAGGGATTTTATTCACACTTGTTAGTAATGTAATTTATTAGAACAGTCGCAGATATATAGGACATGTATGCCATTTCCAAGGAAAACAATTTTCCCAAGACAGACGTTAATAGTGAAATATAAAATGGAAAAAGAAAATGCCATATTTCCAACAAAATTAGTATCTGAGTATGCAAAAACATGAACAACAAACGAATATTTCTTCTGAAAATGTTCCGAATGGTTTAAGTCAGGACTATTTTCATGAACAGAGCATGAAAAATAATGATGAATTTTTAATTTTATTTTGTCTGTAGTACATTTACTTATGCTAAAATCTTCCATTTGGTTGACTGTACATTTAGACCTAAGTTGATAAATCAGAGTGATTTTGTGTTTTAAAGCTTCAGATTCAGAAATAATACAACTCAAAAGCAAAAAGATTAAAACGACAAGAGAATATACCGCAAGCAACCGAGCGTGATAAATGACTTTTTGGGCTCATTTTCATGAATTCATCGGGTGCAAAATTTTAATGCACTGTATATGAACTATTTTTCAAATGTATTACGATCACTGTTTTGCAACTTTACATAGACTTTAAGTAAACATTTCATGTTAATTTACCATTTTTCCTGAGATTTATCTACGTATTTACTAAATTTTTGCATTTTGTTTATAAATATAATACCAAAGGGACATAAGAGAACATTTGTTTCTTGAAAATGTCCATAATTTTACCCAACTGTTATTTCTTTCATAGCTTTGAAGTAACCTATTAAACACATAGTTATCTTGTATTGAACAGACAGCCGTGGGTCTTGCCAATGTCTGAGGGAAGTCACAAATCTTGAGAATTTAAGTAATATTTTACCAGTACGAAGAACTTCTTATGGCGTTTTTGATGAAAATTAACCGAATTTAGTAGTTCATTACTAACCTAGGAGCCTTTAACTATTTTTTTTATTCGAAAAAAACACACCAGAAATTATCATCAAGATTTTCCATACAGATATATTGTACTAATTTTCATGCCATTACATTTCCAATGAAATTTGATTCATTGTCAGATAGTTAAATGTTTGTTATTTTTTTGCATACGAATGCATCTCGTGTCTCACATACGCTCATTACATATGATTTAACAAAATTACGAACAAGTTAGAAGTTAAATGAATATTTCCTGAAATACTGTACATTTCATTCCGGAAAGTTTACATGAGTACTTTCATTTCGAAACCTCTAATGTTTCTTTTCCTGCATTCAAAGTAACTTTTGAGTATAGAATTTTCAGTTTTGACCGAAGTTATTTGTGGGTGGCTGTGATGTGTTCGTGTTTTCATAAACCGTTTTTGTGAAACACCTTATTGGTAACCTTTAGAACACTTTGAATATTACCATTTTTTACCTTACTGCCACTGCAAATCATTGAATTTTCAAATATTTTCATATTTATCGTTTACAATGCCTCGTAAAGTCTTGAGAACAAATTTTTACTAAATAGTTATATTATTTGATTTAATAATTTTGTTACACGTTTGGAAGATTTAACTTCAACAACACTATCACGCTAAACCAGAAGTTAAGAAAAGAAATGTAATTTTAATCTTAGTATTCTATGGGGAGGGATAGATTAATTTTCTCTGACATTGACGTATTCGTATGTAGATAATAGAGACATTTAACCCAGCTCATACAGACTTGGAATATTTTCTCTAAGTCACCACGATCACTGACTTGCATTTTCATAGACTTTTTCTCGTGAAGTCTATTTCTTTCTTAAAAGTTTATATACTAATTTCATTAGAAACATGTCTAAAAAAATACCTCATCTTCATGAGAAACATCAGCGCTTTGATTGAAATTAATAATAAAATAAGAATCATTGTTTTGTAAATATATTTCTCTTTCTATACTCAAAAGTTTCTTCTTTATCATATTCGAAATGACCAATTAACTGTACATAACTAATATATTGTATTGATGAACCAGAGTTATATTTTAACTTACTGCATTACATTTCAAGTGAATGTGTTTTATTGCACCTTTTAATAAAATCTTAAAGGCTTAAATGAGTGTTTCATTGCAAAATTTGTACTTTCTAACTTCATTTTACTGAAACGAAAGCATTCATAACTTATTGCGAAGAAAAATTTTTACATATTATACTTTTTGATTATACCACAGTATTATCTTTGAAAATTTGTTTCCTAGTCCACTGCTAATATATTACTAATTTTCGCTCTTTCAATACATTTCGTACGTGACAAAAAAACTCAGTTTGGAAACTTTTTTCCTTAACACCTTGTATTGCATTGCGGAACCGGTGCCATGCTTTCATTTTTATTTCATATCATGCGAATATTTTAAAAAAAGCATATTTTTTCCTTCTGTTAGCACAATTTTAACCAGCATTTTACTATTACAGAGACTTCTTTAGTAAAATTTCAAGGGTTAAATTGAACGTTTCATTACTAATTTTGAAGATTCTGGATATATCCTATTTAAAAGTTCATAACCGATTAGCAAAATAATTTATATATGTACTTCGTTGTGCTCTTGGTTAATTTTTAAATCTTTTTTCAACTATAGCACTTGACTTCTAGCGAAGTGTTGAAATGATTATTTACTTTCCGCTTTTTCCAATGAATTTCGTAGACACATATGTTTAGTAAAAAATATTTTCCTAACTTAAAAGTATTATTACCAAAACAGAAAAATATGCAAAAGTTTCCTAAAAATTTATAAGGTCCATGGATTTTCGCCACAGCCAACTCTATAATGGCCTTGAAGCGCAAAAGTCACGTGGTTTGTGGTAGTGTGTGGTTGTGAACTCGTGGTCGTGGATTTTTTGGATGTATATTTTGCTATTAAGTGATTTTAAATCACTTACGCTAAGGTAAATAATATTTTTATCTATACTTCGTTTTATACTTTTTTAATTTTTAGATTTATTTGGGAAAATTTGTAGCTGTTCTCAATCCTATTCAAGTATTTCATTTTAACATAACATCGAATACATTAGTTTGGACGTTTCGCGTAGTGTTGTTTTAAATATTTGTTTGGAATAGTACATTAGGAATTCCTTGTTTTGATTATTTCTTTCTAATAGCATATTTGACATTCTGTCCCAATAAAAGAAACTTTATCACCACAAACATTTCAGGCATTAATAACAACTACAGATGCATTCAATTGATTCCATGTTTGTTTCAAAAGTATGAAGCTGAATACATAATGTTAGGAAAATTTCAATGCTCCTGAATCACGTTTTGAAATGTATCGGCAAATGTCAGGTTCAGATTATTAAATAAATGACCTACAATTATTAGAAAATGAGAAGAAGCTTCGTTTTAAAAACACTATTATAATTTCATCATCAAATATGAATGTCCCTTTTACCAGATTATGATAAGAATTCTATCTTTACTTTTGCGAATATTAATTGATTATTCAAATTTACTAATTAATGATTTTTTTATAGAAAATGTTTCTTCTGATATTTTAGCAGTGCTAGTTTATGTTTCTGGTTATGATGCCATGAAAATATTAAGGGTGATAAAATGCAATATTTGACAGGACTGGTTGCAAAGTATTCATTCAGTAGATACAGCAGATGATATTTTTGGTTTTCTTAAAGAATTAGATAAGGGGGAAATTAAAAATTTTCCATCTGAAGTTACTCTATTAAAATTTTCAATTGTATATTTCTTGTTTGGTGAAATTCTTAAAAACATGGAAAATACATTTCTTATGCCAGGAAAGCAAATGGATATTTTATATAAGTTATCTTGCATACAGTTAGTACACCATACAGTTACTTTAATTTAACAGATTCTTGCACTTGTGGAATGACTTTACAAACTCGGTTAGAAAATATGTTTGATAACTTGTAAAATAATGTTAAATAATTATACAAAATATAAAAATGACAAAATCAATATAAAATGTTTATATAAAAATGTTAAAAAATTTAAGTAATTTCAGTTAATAACTCTATTGTTTATTTTGATTTATGCTTTGTTTCTGCATAGATTATGTATAACATGTAGCATGTATGTATATGGTACAGCTCCAAGTTTTATGAATTTATTTTTAATAGTGGAATAGACCTGTAATTTGGAGAAATCACTTTAAAAAAAACGAAGCCTAATCACTTACCTCTTGGATGGTTTGGAAAAAGTTATTTTAATTGGAGTTTGATTTAAATTGGAACTAGTACAAATAGATGGCTGTCCTTTTTTATGAATGCAATTAGCATTTAGATCTTTGATATTATCTTGAAAGATTTATTTATAGTACAACATGCATGTAAGTTCATCTTTATATTCAAATTTTCTAGCATTTAAGGAATTTTAATTCATTTCCCTGTTTTGATAAAATTGAGATATGCAGATTTTATTAGTGAATGGAGTGAAGAGAGATGACTATGGGTATCTGTCTTCTAAAAATTTATATAGCTGATGCGATGGTAGCGGCATGGAGTTTTACAAAATAATTCTTCCCTTAATATTTATTTTACTAGTATGAAAATCTAAAATTTACATTCATAAATCTATTGAATTCCCCCTTATGTGGATTTTATATTATTTTGACAATAAATTTGATTCAGATTACATAAATGGATTTCATTTTTATCAAAATTACATAAATAAAGTTCGCAAGTGGTGATTCTCAATGATATTTTTAGTTACATAAACGAAGTACAAATTGTTTTAAAAATTATTGAAGATATACATTTTTACCGCCTTTAAAATTATTGCAGTATGAAAAATTTAATGTAAATCATACAACCTACTCACGTTTATTAATTTATATTTATTTTAAGACAAACTATTATTTTCGGTAAACTTTAACTCCGGGATTATGGTAAAGAGAAAGAGATCGACTATTTCGATCACGTGACCTTCCGAAACTGATTTCGCTTCAAGGCCATGATACAGTCGGCTGTGGATTTTCGCTCCAAACGGAAAAATAACAGGTTTGATAACATGAAGGGCTTAGCCGAGCGGTAAAGCGTTAGACCTCCCATCCCAGAGATAGCGAATTGAATCTCGGCCGTGGCATTATTTTTAAAATTCATTAAAAATGGATTAAAATATAATGGAGTCAATTAAAACTAATTAAAAATAATGACGGATTAAAATAATTAAAAAGGATGATTCATAATTAAATAATGAAACATAATTAAAAAATAATGATTAAAAAAGGTTAAATACTTAAAATAATAAAGGAAAATAATTGCTAAATAAGGAAAATAATAAAGTTGACGTCACGTGGTTTAAGCGACCGTTGCCACAAGCATAAAAAATATCGTCGTTGCCACAAAAAATAAAAACTTTGAAAAAATAGGGTTATTGCTACAAAAAATAAAAACTTTGAAAAGATCGTTGCCACAGAATCAAAACGAAACTTTGATGATGTCATTCCGTCTACGTCATTCCTTCCATCTACGTCACTTCCGGTTGTCACGTGATTCAAGATGGTGGAGACTACTCACCCTTTTCTGTGACGTCACTTCCGCCGGCTGGTTACCCCGGGTTACTACTTCTTAAGGCTAAAAGTTGGTCCGTTTTTCCAATGGCCTGCCAGTTGCCGATTAAGCATTCGCAAAAGTTAAACTTCTTCATTTGTCATTTTATCATCCCATGAATGAGTGCGTTAGCCTAGATTGCATTTCATTAAAGGAGGGCACTGAGAAACATTGCACCTGTAAATATAATTATCTTAACATTTTCGTACCATTTATTTCTCATTTTGTTATTTTTTGAACGAGTTCTTTAATATATCTATCCATAAAAGACGAACATTAACCAGAAAGCTAACTTTATTTATCGGATGTATCCCTTTACGTAAACACAGTATAATGTAATTATGGTAATCTTTATATTTTAAAGAGCTCAATGGAAAATGCTTAAGGAATATGAATGTAATGGCTAAGGACTTACTGATTAGATTATGTATCTTTGCCATAATATTCATTTAATATCCTTTTCCAAGCTTTCATTTAATGTCGACGGAAAACAAAATGTGTTCCACAGGATTATATTACTTCCTTGTGCGAAGTAAAGGAAGTTTTGTAATCGCAAAAAATTCCGGGTACCATATTTCAACGAAAATATCCATTTTGACGGCTATCGAATGCACTTTAACGATGTTTTTGCGTGACATCTGTATGTAAAGACAGAATAAAGGACTCTCTTCCCCCAAGCGAAATATAAAACTGATTTCAAATGGATTCAAAAGAGATTTTTTTCGTAGCGTCTGTACGTACGTATGTATGTATGTATCTCACATAACTCAAAAGCGAATAGCCTCAGAACGTTGAAATTTCGTATGTGGCAGTGGCGTAGCGAAGGGGGAACAAGGGGGTGTATGATGCCTCGGGCGCCGCTCGCAGAGGGGCGCCAAATGGTCTTTAAACAAGATTTTTTGGAAAATTTCAGTTTTTATTTTGATCGATTTCTGGAAAATATATTTAAAATTAATAATTATTGTTATATAATTAATTATTTATTTTCTTGGTTTGTCTGATAAAATGTAGATTAAAATGCTTGCAGTACATCAACCAAATATCTCCGCATGCAAAACGTTCTTTCTGATCACTTTATTTCTCTAAAATAGAGATATATTTTAAATTTTTTTAAACAAAATGTGCATATAGCTCCCGCTTTTTATTTTAAAACGATAACACGACCTTGTCCCGAATTTCTCAATCATATCCAGTTTTCAAAAATGATTCCATAATCTGGAAATGACATTTTTGGAAACTCCTAACGCTTCCTCTACAATGGATTTCATTTGACTCTCCTGTAAACGACTGATGGCCTTCCTGACTACCGATTCAACTAAGTCATCTTGCTGAAACATCGTATATTCACTGCTACAAAGCATTCAACGCGTGTCAATTGTTTTTAATCTCCTACTACAAAGGAATGCTGCAGGTCGCTCCTTACTCCATATCTAATACGCATAGTTTTCGACGTAACAGACTAAATTTGCATATTTTGTAAAGGTTATAATTTTCCATTATAATCTCTTCTATTTCTTTTTGTTGATTATATGGTTATTTCATACCAAACTCACAATATCCCCTAATTGTTTTGAGCAGCGAATGTGACTGCAAGATATTGCTCCGCAGTAGAAGAGAAATTGAACCTAAAACTCCATTACAGAGCTATAGAGAAAATGTTTTTCCAAACCTAAGAGTCGTACTTCAAATACTCCTTACTATTTCATTATCAAATGCTAGTATGTACGTGCGTTCAGCAAATTAAAATCAATTTGACTATTTACTGTCAACGGTGGGACAGGATATTCTAAGTCATCTAGCACTTTTAAATGTGGAAAGAGGAAAATTTGAAAGGATCGACTTTGATGAAGTAATTGATAAATTTCCTTCATCTAAGGCAAGAAAAATGTATACATAGTAATTAATTGTATTAATGTATTATAATATTATATTATTATTAATAAATATATCTACTTATCTGTAACATATATTAAACTTTTAATTGTTTAAAAATTGTACTTTTTAAAAACGATTATATAAATATGTAAAATAAATACTACCTTTTTAACTAATTCCAGAGCATCGTATGTTTGATTTTTCAACCGACACAGATACATTTCCGAATCCAGTGCTAGTGTAGTTAAGTAGTGACTATTCTTAACATGTTTTAAAGTATTTTTATGGCAGATTCAACATTTTATTACTATTTGCATTATTTTCTTATTACGAATATATTCTATGTATTATATTTTTGTAAGTGTTTTTTGGAGGGGAGGGCGCCAAAAAGGTATTTTGGCCCGGGCGCCAGTTATGCTTTCTACGCCACTGGTATGTGGGACTGCTATAATATGTAGTTTCGCACCTCCCTTTTTGGTTGCAATCGCTCGCACCAAAACTATATAAATATATATGTATATATACTCACTCTGTTACTCGGCTCAGTGATCTCAGTTTCTTTACTTCCTTGTACGAAGTAAAAAGGAAGTATTGTAATCGCGAAAAAAGTTCGGGTATCATATTTCAACGAAGATATCCATTTTGATATCTTCGGCTATCGAATGTAACTTAACGATGTTTTTGCGTGACATTTGCACGTAAGGACACAGTAAAGGACTCTTTTCCCTCAAAAAAATTATAAAACTGATTTAAAATGATTTCTGAAGAGAATTTTTCGTGGCGTCTGTGCGGACGGACGTACGAACGTATCTCGCAAAATAATGAAATAATAATTAAGTACCTGCATAAATGTATGTATGTTTCTCGCATTGTGATAAAACAACGGTACCTAGAGCCATCCAATTTTGAATAACGTACGTCTCCACCCGAATATAGGCATATGGAAGCCCAAATTCGGAATTTACTATTTGTTTTATTAGCTATTTCATATTTTGTAAAGCTTTAACGAATTTTTGATTAACAAACTCAACGATTTCAAAGCGAGGAATGGCAACACTGTACGGGAGAAGATTTAAAAAACAAACAAAAAAAAAATTATCTCCAGCGCGTATCGGAGATTCTAAAGATATTCTCATTTTAAAATTATTTTGCGATATTGTTGCTGAATTGAGTTTTATGGTTTAAGTGCGAAGAACACGATATTTAATAAATAAAGGTAACACACAACACGTTAAAAAAAAGCCACTTCGGGGGTAATGTAAAATCTGAAAGCTTTCAGATTTTTTCTTTATGATTTATTTTTAATTTCGTAAATTTTTCGAAAAAAATGTTTAATTATAACCTATAAAATTTTTACCGTCATCTTAAAGTAGATGTATTTCTTAGCATACCTACAAAAAATTAGAGTTTTTTTATTCAAAATTTTCGAAGATATACGTGAATTTAAATATTGGCACGTTCTGAAATTTATCATAAGCGATATATAATTTGGCATATTTGTTAAAAGCGATAATAACGCCTAATGTGGTTTACGCACTTTGTTAAAATTATTTGAAACTATGAACGATGACTTTTTTTCCCCGCTCGTATACAATGAAAAAAAAGTTAAGGAAAATAGTTTGCTATAAATTAAGAATTTCGCCGAGTGAAGTTTTTCAATAACGTTTGTTTAAAACTGGAATTGTCACAAAAATGTCGTTCAAATTCACAAAAAAAGCGATGACGAAGTTTATTTTTATTCGTGCCAAAGAAAACAATATCCAGTTATTTATTCATTTTTGATAAAGGGATATTTAATTTTGAAAAGATAAAAAAATTTGTAATATTTCATGTTGAGCAACCAGCCAGTATGAGTTTAACCCGTTTTCGTAGTCTTCGCAAGAATGCAAATTAGATATTATGTATTTAAGCCGAAGTGTGAATGTGTAGAGTTAGAGCTTCCAGCAGCCTCGTCTTGCTGTCTCTTACTATCACCAGCTCTGCTTAAGTTTATTCCGGCTTTAACAACTTGCTAGCCGACGTTTTAAATACGCGCCATTGAACTATCTTGAGCCTGCATTAGTGTCTATTTTTGTGTTATAGTCGCCGTCTACGTTACCTGCATTTCAATTTAACTTTATCTTAGGTTAATTTAAACACCCGCGAGTAGTGGAGGTTCGTTTATCACACAAGTACGGCTTTCTGTTCGTTTAAGTGTAAATAAAATGGTTACTTTATAGAGTCGGTTTGTCCTTTTTGGTGATCATAAAATGTAGACTCTACGTAGAAGACGAAGTAGTGAATACTCGTTATATCTTTGAAGAATAAATATTGCAGAAGAAGGTTTTAAATAACCTTTAAACTAAATTAAACCGATGCTCACAATTCACCACCACTTGTGGCTAACTAAATTAACAGAAAATAAAAATATAAAATGCACATTAAATTAAGATGGTTAACGACTGCCTCCTTAGCTTAAATATACGCTAAATTAGCTGCAAATAGCAAAGCCGAGCCTAGTCAGTATAGGCTGAAAGGTGTGTCTAACACCTAATTGCAAGCATGCAACATAAACTCAGAACTAACTCTGCTACTCTACTTCTTGAACTCTTGAAACGCAGCTAAAATACTGCTTCTGAAACACGTTTAGATTACCATACTACGTCATTACAAATATACATTCCGGCAGGAAACTTAAATCAGGATTGAAAGGATATAAAATATTTCTCCCACTTCTTTAGCGTGCCTTCGTGGTGTAGTGGTTCTGCACACTGGGCCGGTATTCCAGAGGTCCGTGGTTCGATTCCCGGTGAAGACGTTTGCTATTCTTCATCTTTCCGGCTTCTGAAAAAATCCTAATGTCTCTGCAAAGAAAGTAAAAGTAAAAATAATTGGTTAGAATAAAATAAAGTCCTTACGACTTTAACCTTCTTAAGACTTAGTCACTTGTTCCCGACTAAAAGATAACTTGCTTCCAGCCTAGTGGGGACTGCAGGACATTGGCAGAAAGTTCTACATACAGCAGAATCCCATAGATTTCTATAAATAAGCTTTTATTTTTAATGCCCATAAAATAATTAAAAGTAGAAAAATAATTTATCATATAGTTTAATGGAAATAAGGCATTAAATAATTTACGTTTTTCTCCTTCACTTCTCTATTCCGAAATTTCAAAAACTAATCATTTCAATATATCCTCCCAGATTTTTATCATAAATGTTTCCTTGATTCTTTATATCATCTGATTAATTTTTTTAGGGATTTTTCTTCATTTATTTGCAGTTCTTTTCAGCATGTTTTCTTCATTCTTTATATCAACTGATTGACTTTTTAAGGATTTTTCTTCACTTATTAGCTGCAGTTCTCGCACCATGTTTTCTTCATTCTTTATATCAACTGATTGATTTTTAAGAGATATTTCTTCATTTATTAGCTGCGTAATATATAAGTACCGATAACTTTCAGTGCCAGACGTGGTACGACTATGATTCGTCTACCAAAGGAATACTTTCCAGCCCATTCTACGAAAGGAGGTCGTCTACCGCGATGGACTAAGCTGTGAGTGCAAAATGGCAGCATCTCATGTCTATGTAAGTGCATAACATTTCGTAAACCATACTCTTAAAGTTTTATACAAATAACTTGTTTTCGCACTAAAGGAATTTAAGATCATACAATCAGATATAATTTATATAGTATGCAGTACTATTCGCTAACTAAAATTCTTCTAGTGCAAACTACAACGCTGCCCCCAGCAACACTCAACGTACTGCAAATAATTGTAAAGCTTGAACTAGATGTATCTATTTTCTCTGAACCATATGTTACTCATGGCATTATCCTTGGCATTGCCAATACTGTAAATTCTACCTTTCAAACTATTACCTGGAATCCATAGTCTACAATAGAGCACTGCACCAAAGAAGCACCAACCACACCGTTAATATTTTTTTAGATAGCCTTCATTATACCATGACAATAACCTCCGTCTACTTCCCTTCTACTTTGCCAGTACAATTAGAGTCTTCTAATCCAATTAGAGTTTCATCCTCGACATATTGAATTGTTGTAGGGATAATAACGCTACAACTCCCACGTAAAGGGCGAATCGTCAGGACCAACGTGCTACCTCAGTAGCGCAATCTGGTCATTCTGAATCAGCAGAGCTTTTCACTTTTGAGACGATCCGAGCGAAGGGTTGACTTAACATTAGTCTAGTTACAGCGAACACGGCTGCATTTATACCAGTACGGTCAGTTCCTGATATGATATCCCAACTTTCAGTGACCACAAGATTATTACTTTCTCAACAGGGAACCACCGCCTTATATTTAATAAAACGTCGCTTTAAAACTTTCTACGGAGGACATACATATTTCTATAGATAACTGAGGCAACACATCACCCACCTTATACCATCTTTAACGCAATGTAAAGACACATCTACATTAGACCTCCTGTATGCAAGCATAACCGAATGCATTATAAGCGTCGGCAAACATGCCTACCGATTCAAGTCACTGGTCCCAGCCAAAAATACTCCTACTGGTAGCGGTTTTCCCAGCCAGAGCCAGATATAGACTTGATAAGACCCTAAGCTATTTGACATATGGGGACTCTTTATAAGTCTGTTATAATATATTTTAATACTATTTATACTGTATTTTAATTTTTTTGGGGGCCCCCAAGAAGAAAGTGGGGGTCCTAAGCTATAGCTTGTGTAGTTTATACGTAAATCCGGCCCTGTTCACAGCTGAGCGAGGCCGAGTCAGAGCTCTTATAAGGAAGGCACAGGCAACGACAGAAGAAACACTAAATAATTCTCGAATGGCTCATATCGTCGAGCGAGAACTCAGTATGAACTGAAAATGAACGCGGCTAAATTAATTCCTGTCGTCAGTTCTGTTCTCGTGCTAGTAACACCTACGAAACAATGTTCAAAAAATGTCTTTTGGTCCCCATCCTTCACAGCTTCCCTACTGCCCCACGCTCGAACCAGCGCTGAAACTACTACTGCTATTTTGGATTCGATCTTCAGTAACGACACAAACGAAGTCTTCTCTGCCCGCTAAAAACATGCATTCACACTATTTCTCCGTCATCACTTGGATAGAAAAATCGCAAGTAATCTCTATCCTTCGGAGAAATTAGAAATTCCTAACTGCAAAAATGCTTTCTCTATCTCTGCAGTCAGACCAATAAGGAAAAATCTCCTTCTCTCTAAAATATCGGGGACTAATTTTATTAAATTAGGTCCTTTCAATAAACACTGATTCAAAGATGGTTTTCCCTTTTCACAAGAAGAAGCATCAAAAACGGATCTTATCTTAGTGCTTTCACTATTCATTTTAATAACCGGTCTGTGTGGTAAAAAGTGGCATTTATTGTTTAGTTCCTTTTCCAGAACACTTTCTATAATATTTAAATTTTCCCACTCTCTAAACACTTCCTGATATTCTTTCAAGTAATTATTTTCCTTTACCCTCTTAATCATTTTTAGATGACGTGTCAAAGGAATGCTTTTATTATCTGATAAACTGGTAGATTCGCATTTCTAGGGTAACTCTAATTCATATCTACTATCAGGGCAAATAGATAATTTATTCTGAAAATCAATCTCATAGTCGCAATGAGCATTTTTTCTTTAACTATTTTCCGTCGGATTGGAAACACCCAAAACTTCAAGCTCCCATAAAGGTTTCAAAGAAGCATTATTTACATGTAGGAAAAAATTTATTAGGGCATTATCCCTCACAGTATCATTTTCTTTACCCATAACCGTCCAACCCAGTTTTGTTTTGACCGCAGTTAAACCAGAGGGTAAGTCTAGGTATTTGTCAGTTAACAATTTACCAACGACATATGCGCCTAGCAATAAATCAATTTCATTTTCCTCGCAAAATGTGACACTGACCTCAATTTTCCTGCTCTTCAATTCCTCTATAATCTGAGCATCCTTAATTGTTGGGACAAATCCACATATCTTTTTTTCTGAAAGAACTTCAAAACAACACCTAAAAGTGTTGTAGAGACATTAGGATTTTTTTGTAAGCCGTAGAGATGAAAAATGAGCAATCGCCTTCGCCGGGAATCGAACCACGGACCTCTGGAAAACCAGCCCAGCGTGCAGAACCACTACACCACGAAGGCGCGCCAGGAAGGCGGGGGGAAATACCTTATGGTGTTATCTAAACTGCTTATGTCAATAGCAAAAATAGAATGGGTTACGGGCGCAGTTTCCCTACCCCCAAACAAACCATGAATTACTTTCTCCTGTCGAATAGGATCAGCTTTCATTCACTTCATAATTTTCTCCCCAATGTAGGATCGTTGAGATCTCGAATCCGAGAAAATCCTAATTTTCTCACTCTATTTTTAACTGTAATTAGAACACATAAAACTTGCAAATAAACGTTCTCGCTCGTACTATTATTAGAAAGGGAAACATCCAACAATAACAATCATTTTGTTTTACGAAACTAACATTCTGAGGGCATATAAATTTCATATGATCACAACTGTAAATGGGACATTTAATATTGGCTTTATTTTGGTTTTTTTAAATGACTATTTCTTAAACAGTAAAAGCAAACACCTTTCTTTTGTACAATTTGCCTCTTTTCATTGAAGCTCATATTTTCAGCTTTAAAACACTTAGCACTCATATGAGGTTCACACTAGAATATGCAAACATTTTGCTTACCTTTACTGGTTTCATTTGCACTTACCAGGGCGGCAGCTGTTGCTAAATCTGAATTACCTGAGATAACATTTTTATTAAGACGTTTAATAGGATGAGTAAATCCTGATTGAGCTAATCGAAACACTTCTTCCGATTCACGTCATGCCTTAAAAAACACATTAGTTTTTCAAGCGTTCTTTCAGAACACTTTTCCTGTCCTTGTTCGGAAGTTCGACTTCTCTCCCTGGCACTTAGAATATTCTCAGGTAGACGCGACTCTACTAAAGGTCCCAAAAAATCAGCAAACTTTTCTTTGGTGCGTCCTAAGCTTTCCAGCGCTCGTAATTTACTTACTTACTCTACTGTCGTAAAGTACTCCTAAGTTAGACGTCGTTCTGCCTTTTGTAGCATTCTTCGTAACAAGCCCAAGCAAAAAAAGATATGCACCAGTAAGTCTTCTCTACCAAACTTTTCTTCAGCTGTTCGATAAGTTTGGGATAATTCGCGGCGGTAACAGGAAAACTGTTCAAAAGTCGAGCTGCCTTTGAGCCGGGTACTGCACTTTGCACTAAGTACAAAAATTTATCTTCCGGAACAATATCCGCATCTTCATGAATTTTGGAGAATTGGCTCCAAAAGCCTAAAAATTCTCTTCCATCTCCAGAGAATTTTTTCAGTTCAAGTTTAGGAAGTTTGAACTTCCTGTTTCTATTTTCTTTAGCATCCGAAATCGAAACTAAAGCAATATCTGTAGTAACAGTCATCGAATTCAACTATCCAATTTTATTCTGAAGTTTCACGTTGAAAGCTAGAAAGGAACCTCTGTATCCTTCAGCCATATTAAATTCATTCTCTAAATCAGCTTCCTTGATTTGTTCTAAAACACTACTGCTCAGGCGTTCAAATTTGTCAATCAGTTGCTTCAACAAAACTTGCAATCTCTCAGGATCCGTACAAGTAGGCTATTCTTCTTCCACAATCTTCGTAGTTAGCGTAAACGAAGTACGTTCACTTTCACGTTTTGCTTTTAACAACTCCATTTTAACAAATCGCCTAAATCAAAACCACTCGAAATCACACAAACATCCTGTCATGGACATCATGCTTTTATGTTGAAACTAAATAACGTTTGCATAATCCGAGTTCAGAAAACAAAACATTTATTTTACATATTTATAAAGAAAGAACATTCTGAAACAACATGTTTCATCTGCACTCTCACTTCAAAGCATTACGCCATCTAACTCGACACATATCCAAAAGAACAAATCGAAGAATTACAGAAGCGTTGTTGCCACACAAGAAAAGAAATAGAGTTACACACTTCACACAATAATAAAACAAAAACACACTTTTGAAAAATAATAAAAATAGTAATAATAAAATTCTTATTTCAAAATAAGCAATATTGTCTTGATTACATAACAGCACTGATACGAAGTTACTCTAAAACGCAATGCTAATACTTTTATTTAATTATTCTCTCTGATATCTTTTTCTGTCAAGTTAATTTTATTTCAAGGCAGTATCTATTTACATTCTTTCTAGTGTGATCCCATTGTTCACAACAATTGTGATCCGCTTAGAAGATTTGCTATTCGTTGTGAGGTGTTACGAAGCGAATAACGATACTAATGCGTAGTTCGAAAGGCTAGTAATAACTTGACGATTCTTGTTCGAACGCTAATTTTGTTTCGACGAATATGCATCAGTGGTAAATTTGATCTTGATTTGGATACAAAAATTCATGACGATATCTTTCATTTATATTTAATGAAAACACCAAATATATCTCAGCAATACACATACATCGCAATGGCGAACCACAGTTACATAATGTAAAAAACACAGAATTCTTTTGGCGCAACAGTGCCCTCTATAATATGAAAAGTTCCAACACACCCCACCTGTGCTCTTTTAAGAGCACATTAAATTTACATATCAATAATATATTTAGATATAATCAAAACCAATATGCACAAATTAATACTGAAAACTACATTGCAAATTAAATACAATACATGAAACAAACATATATATATATCACTTTAAACTTCAAAAGGATAGATTAATTGGACGGGTCTTCGATAAAGTCCTTGAGAAGTACGAATCAAACATGAACGCACATACCCATCCCTACCTTTAGAAACTTCTTCTATAATTCCAATAGGCCATAAAAATTTTGATTTCGTCGACCCCTCCAGCAATACAACCTCACCCTTTTTAAGATTCCTTTCAGGAGATGGATTTAGAAAAGTATGCGCAGACCGTAATTCGAGGAGATAATTCTCCTTCCACTTTTTCCAAATTTGTTTCAAAAGATTAGTTTGATACAGTTTTCTCCTAGTCAAAGTCTGCCTGTTCAATGGTTCATTCCTGAAAAGGTCGGCGAAATGTACAGGATAAGAAATATTTTCTTGCCCTGGAAACAAGAAATGGGCAGTTGTAAGAGCTTCTGGCTCTTTTATTTCATTATGGACATAAGTAAGAGGTCTATGATTTAAAACTAACTCAATTTCTGATAGAATAGTCATCATTTCCTCAAAGTTAAGAAGAGCCCTTCCGAGAACCTTTCTCAAAGGATCTTTGATACTTTTCATAAGCCTTTCATAAAAACCACCCCACCAAGGCGCGTGAGGCGCAATATATTGCCAAGTTATGCCGTTTATTGAAATGAAATCTTTCAATTTTGAATCTATTATAATTTTTGCTAATTCTTTAAGAATTTCATTAGTGGCTCTAAAGCTCTTAGCATTGTCGGAAATGATAACTTTACAATTTCCTCTCCTAGCTGAAAATCTCCTTAATGACAAAATAAAATTTTTTGTTGACATATTTGTGATTAATTCTATGAGCACAGCTCTAGTAACACTGCATGTAAATAATGTTATGTAAGCCTTTTGAGGCGTATCCTTTCCCGATTTTATTAAAACTGGGCCAGTGAAATCTATGCCAGTTATAGTAAAAGGAGGGTTTTCAGTAATTCTACATTTAGGTAGTTGACTAGTTATTTGTTTAGCTGGTTTCAACTTATACTTTCGACAAATTAGGCAGTTACCTAATACTCTTTTTATAATTTGTCTACCTCGTGGAATCCAAAATCTAGACCTAATTTTGGCTAGCGTAAATGTAACTCCACCATGAAAAATTTTATTATGTTCTCGAATAATAATTAACTCTGTAAATTTAGACTGCTTAGGAAGAAGTATAGGATGAGCTTCATCCTTTGTAAACGCTCCTTGTTCTAACCTTCCTTTTATGCGCAATACACCACAACTGTCGAGAAATGGGGCTAAATTCGAAAGTGGAGAGTTTTTAGGAATCGATTTACCATTTTTAAGGTTCTGTAATTCTAAGTTGAACTCTATGTTTTGCTCATGTTTTATCCAGTCTATTTCAGCATTTTGAAGTTCTTCTGCTGTGAGGGGACCTGCAATCGTTTGTCGTTTTTGAAGTTTATTAACAAACCGTTTAACTAGTGCAGTTACTCTTAGTACTTTTAACAAACAACTATATTTCCTTAAATCTAAAATAAATTTCGAATTTTCTACCAAACAGTTATTTTGCACTGTACCTTTAAATTCTTTTTTTAGCTCTAAGTCTACGTCTGTAGATTTTAAGTTCTCTCTTTCAGTAGGCCAGTATTCAGGTGATTGGCTTAGCCACGGTGGACCGTTCCACCAAAGATGGTTTGTAGCTAAATTTGCTGCAGAAATTCCTCTGGACAAGATATCTGCAGGGTTATCCTTACCAGGACAATGAGCCCAATTATTGGTATCTGATAAAGATTGAATTTCTTCTATTCTATTTTTTACGAAAGTTTTGTATTTACTAGCTTGTCCCTTAATCCAACATAATGTAATCATCGAGTCGGTCCAAAAATAACTAGAAGTATTAAATTTAAGACATTTACTTACTTGATGGACTAATCTTGCGGACAATAAAGCTCCCATTAATTCCAGTCTTGGTAATGTAAGACCTTTCAGAGGAGCTACACGACTTTTAGAACAAATAAAACTGATACTTATCCTCCCATCTTCAGATATAGCTCTTAAATACAATACAGTTCCATAGGCTAAAAGAGATGAATCTGAAAAAGAATGAATTTCAAATGAAATAAATTTACAGTTCAAATTTGAAAAATAACATCGAGGAATCTGAAGATCTTCTAAGTGTTCGATTTCACTGCACCACAACTGCCACTTGTGATCCAGTGACGATGGAAGTTTATCATCCCAGTCTATGTCATGACTCCACAGTTCCTGTAGAATGCACTTCAGCTTTATGATGAAAGGCCCAAGAAATCCGATCGGATCATAAATACGACCCACTACTCGAAGAATAAACCTTTTCGAAGCAGTTCCGTTCTTGACCAATTTTGATAATTCTTTTACGTTAAAAGATATACTGTCCGCATCTGGATCCCAAACTAGACCCAACACCTTGGATGGTGAGTCAAGTCCTGTACTTGAGCTCTTTTCCTCATCGATTTCGAACTCAGCATCTTTCCACAGCTTACGCAGTTCCATGGAATTGGTTTTCCATTTTCGTAATATCATGCCACATCTTTTGAGAATCTCTACACTTTCAGTCGTAATTTTCAAAGCCGCTTTGGTAGCTGTAAACACAGAACATCCAAGTTCTGTGTTTACAGCTACCAAAGACGTATTTAACCTTTCGAAACCTTTTGTCAACTTCCAATAAAAATCTATACCTATTAACAAGGAAATTTCATTATCATCTGACGCTTGATTATATCCCCACGTTAAAGTTAATCCCTTGGCTTCCATTTCAGCTCTTGTACGCTCATTCGGCAAATTAATCGCCGCCCTCGAAATTTCATCTGTTTCCAACGCCTGTATTACGACTTCATTTCCATCTAAAATATTTCGCAATCTCACTTCAACTCTGCGACATGTTTGCAACCTAGGATCCTTTGCTCCAAATGAATAAATCTTTAATGTTTCTGACCCTAGACATTTTAATCCCAACTTCATAGATACATTTCTTTTAATAAAACTCTTCTCACTACCGTTATCAAACATTGCAATAACTGTACCTGACGATTTACGACCAACAATTTCTGTCCTAACACACTGCAATAAAATCACATTTTTATCATTTACAACTGAATTCGAAATAGTAGGCTGAATTTCCAATTCCTTTGGTTTTTCTTCTTCCGGTTTTGAATTAGATTTACACTTGCTAGAATTTTCAAATTTAAAACAAATAGCTTTGGCGTGTCTACCAAAGCAGAATGAACACTGTTTAGCATTACATTTTTTCACATAACAGTTTGTGTTACAACATAACAGACATCTCCTTTCCTTAATTAATTTATCCCTTTTTTGCTGTACATTCATGTTCTCACATTCAGTCTTACAGTGACCTTGACCACAGAATAAACAAACTTCGGAAGTTTTCGCCATAAATTCTGTTACTGACGCGTGTTGATTATTGCGACTCGGATGAAAGTTTCGTTTCTGATTTCGAAAATTGTTTTGTTTGTGTTGGTTAGAATGAAAATTATTATATGAAGATACATTATTAGAATTAATACGGAATGCCTTTTCTCTTGCACTAATAGCATTGTGTAAAAACGTCATCAATTCCTGTAAATCATGACAATTATTTATATTTTGCTTCGAAAATTCAAGAGTCAATTCTCCTGGCAGATTTTTTAGTATTATGTTAGTCAGTATTGTTGTGTATGTTTCCGATTTGACATTTAATTCCTCTAAACATCTAATTTGAGTTTGGGCTTCAAAATAAAGGTTACGAAGGGCCTGAATGTTAGAAGCATTTTTTACAGGTGCCAGATTTAATAAATTTGACAAGTGAGCATTTATTAAAATGTCTCTTTGGCCAAATGTTTCAGAAATTAATTTAACAGCCTGTTTATAATTCTCTGGAGTAATTGAGAATCCTTTGATGCTAGCTAGGGCTTTACCACCTAATAACGACTTTAAATAGCAAAATTTGTCAACCTCAGTTAAATTAGAATTATTATGTACAGAATTCTCAAACTGATTCCAAAAATCTAAATATTCTGAAGGCTCACCATAGAATCGAGGAAGCGAAAGTTTAGGAAGTTTAGTTCTGTTTCTTAAAGTTTTATTTTCTACGTGAACATTTTCTGGATTTACTGTTTGTTCACCTGACTGATATGGAACTTTTCCAATTGATTTAATTTTGTTTTGCAACTTTACTTTAACTGGTATTATTTTTTCGTTATATTCATCTACTGTGTTAATTTCATCCTTAATTTCTTGTTCTTCTTTCAACAATTCATCAATGTCACTATTTAGTATGTTAATAATTTCAATTTTACTATTCAACTGTTCTAAATATGAATCACATACATCTCTGTCAATATCTGATTCATTCAAATATATGTTTATTTTTTCTACTAACTTTAATGTTTGTTCACGATGTGTGTCACGCTTAGTTCGAAGCTTTAACAATTTAGCCATTTTCACAGTTTCTAGCAACAAATTTTACCCCTCAAATACTTTAACAATAAATTCTAATTCTAGAATTCTAAGAAAACAAACTGTAATTTTCAACAACAAATCACACTTCAAGCATTAACAACAAATTCTAATTCTAAGAAAGCACAACATTTTCTTATTTTCAAATACCAATGCAAATATTCAGTAAATGCGAAACCTAAAGTTGTAAATTTTTACCAAACAAAATCAACAACATCAAACAACCCTACTACTTCAACAATTACAAAATATTCTATTCAACCAAATTTTCAACAAAACTATTTACTCACCCCACCATTACGATAATTCCCGGCGACAGCACCACATGTTACGAAGCGAATAACGATACTAATGCGTAGTTCGAAAGGCTAGTAATAACTTGACGATTCTTGTTCGAACGCTAATTTTGTTTCGACGAATATGCATCAGTGGTAAATTTGATCTTGATTTGGATACAAAAATTCATGACGATATCTTTCATTTATATTTAATGAAAACACCAAATATATCTCAGCAATACACATACATCGCAATGGCGAACCACAGTTACATAATGTAAAAAACACAGAATTCTTTTGGCGCAACAGTGCCCTCTATAATATGAAAAGTTCCAACATGAGGTACTACTCTCGCTTTTACTTGGTTAGGAGACTTATCTCAATTTTCTGTGGATATCCTTCAAAATTTATTCCTTATCCTTAAGCAACCCAGGCATTTTTTTTATGCAATTACTTCACACATTTCGCAACTATTCACAATAATATGCTTAATGAACACTTTTCAAACATAAAACTCTATCATTTTCGTAACAATTCCTTGGTAATCCTCGGCAGAGATCATAATTTATTTCACCAATGTTTGTGCATGCCGAAATATTTCGAATACTGGAAAGAATCACTGGTTTGACGACGATTTAAATTTTAGTCATAATGCTTAATTTTGCGTTATGTATATTACAAAGGTTATGATGACATTCAAATTTCGTTTATATACAAACGAGGTTATTTAAAATTTTACGGAAATCAATTCGTAGATGCCTCAAGCATGCTTCCTGTATTCTGTGCAAACACACAAACAATTATCTTTGTGAAATTATTCATGTACACTAAACTTATCTGTTCTGTGATACAAGTATGTCGTGATTTCCGGGAGCCCTTCATTAAGTGAAAGCGTAAAAAAGAAATTCTGCTGATGACGAGAAATTCTCTTCGTCAGCAGCCATCCGATGCTGACGATGAGACGTAGACAAGAACACACGAGGCGAGTACTTTTGGGTAAAAAAACCTTAGTATACGGTACAGCCTTGGCGGGATTTTGAAAACTGTCGCCATCACCAAAATGAATTGTTTACTGCTCATCATAATGTCACCAAATCCCGCGTGCACCGTATACTACGATTAAACCAATAACTCAGAAGAACTTAAAAATTAAATAACTTTATAAATTGTATGGCTTACCTCTGATAAAGTAATAGGCGATCCGTAAAGTTTACGACTTCTGGTTCGCTACTTAATACAGAGTACAGTGTCACTTTACGGACGCCACTTTTGTTTTGACTAGAAATTCCAACTTCGTTTAATATCCGATTTATTTTCACTTCACAAACACAGAAATTAATGAGATTACTTATATGTATGGTTTAACATAATCCTCAAATGATCCGTACATCTAAATAATGAATAACCTTCAATATTTCTGTATCTTAAATTAAATGCTGTGTAGTTTAGAGTTTCACGGTAGAAGGTATTAGCAGCAGGGTACCTGGGCCGAAGGCCCTACCCCTTATCGTACAATTTGGGTATTTTTTAATTTTGCAAGCCATAAAGTGAAATGTATAATATAAACAAAGATAAAAATTTTGAAGTTGGGAGTATGGCTAAAAATTTTGAATAAACATAAAGTAAGCGTGAAACCAGTCGAAGGGTGAAAATGCGAGAGCATCTGGGAAATTGTTGGAGCTGGTGACTTGAAATGCTATAAGAGAGTTTCTTAATACATGAGGAGATAAAGGCAGTACAGAAGCATTCGGTGAGATACAAAATTAGGAATTAAATTAAGTTCGTTGAGTAAATACTGTAGATAAAGACACTGGTAATATAACTATAGTTTTAACATGGGGAATAAATTTACTGAAATAAAGTGGGGTGAGAATGATAAGCTATGGCAATATACAAAAGTGAAAAACCAGTAACCAGCCCAGAATATAATAGGTTATTTGTCAAGATGCATACATAATAATGCTAACAAGATATAGAATATTTTTTAAAGCTTATATATAAGAAATATTATACGCTGGCATTACTTTGCATAAATATTCCTTCAAAAAGGTTAAATAATAGGAAAAGTTTGTCGATTGGTTTTTCCGTTGATTCAATATCTGGCATTTTGGCAGAAATTTTCATAATTATATTAGTTAGTGAGTGTCCTTTAAACAGATAATTTATTTCTTTAAGAAGTTTGAAATCTTCATCCAGGGAACTCAGGTTAAAGTTGTTGCTATTATTTTTGTTTATATCATAATTACTTGGTTTTGATGAATGTCTATTAGCCTTGCTGACGTTTTGGGTAATATTTGCATAAGATAAGCCATTAATGACCTGAGAATATTTAGTTTTCATGGGTTTCGTAATTGCATTTTTGCCATTATTCGAGTGAAGATTAGCATTTGTTAGATTAGCAAAAATATATTTTAAATTTGACTTAAAAGTGTATGTTAAAGTTCAATTAAAAGCTATTTTAAAATTCACTTAAAAGTATATTTTAAAGTTCAAAATTTTTGCATTTAGAAGGCACTTTGGTTAGAGTAGACTTTAAGGTACACTGCTTAAAAAAAAAAAAAAAATGGGACAGTGCTATATCTCCCGTTCTACTGGGGCGATTCACGAAATTCAAATTGCGTTCTTCATGTCTCGAAAGCGCGACTTAGGATATATATTAGATTTATATATAGCACTATTCTAACATAGGTATTTTGACACCAAATCGGACTTTTTCTGAAGTAACATACCAAGTTTTTTCCATATTTCGATTCTACGACTCAAATTATGCCAGAATACCAAGTTTTGTAAAAATCGTACCAGTAGTTTTTAAAATATTAGCTCTCAAAATTTTAGCTCCCCCAATGTTAATTGAATTTGGCAAATATTTATTAATTTCTCTTTTTTTATTAAACTTTTTGATTTTTCTTTTCACATTTCGAAATTTAGGTTCATTCCAAATAAAATTTACCTATTTTTTGTGTTTTATTTTTAAATTTCTATTTTTAAATAATTTTTATAAATTTTTCGAAAAACAATTTGAATTATAACCTATAAAATTTTTACCATCATCTTAAAGTAGGTGTATTTTTAAGTATATCTGCAAAAAATTAGACTTTTTCATTCAAAATTTTCTAAGATATACACGAATTTACATATTTTCGAGTTTTAAAATTTGGCATTTTTTTTTTTTTTTTTTTTTTTTTTTTTTTTTTTTTTTTTTTTGAGCGATAATAACGCCAAATGGGGTCTTTGGATTTTTGTTACAGTGAATTGCCACAGCTATTTTTAACCCTTAAATTTCAAGTAAAATTTTGCGGACAAATAATAACAGTTTTTTCCTCAATGATGCGTAATAAATATTTATTAATACTATATGAAAAGCTATTTTTTTAAATTATAGATGATATTATTCAAATTTTTAACTATTTTTTTTTAATTTCTCTCTATCTTCCTTTTTTAAAATAATAAGAGTAAATTTTTGAAAGAGTAAATTTTTACCTTCGGCGTTTTATCGTCTGCTACTTTACTTCGTTTAAGTCAAATTGTCTAATACTGAGAATTTTCGTTTGATATTTAATTGAATTTTATGATATTAACTGCATAATTTATTTCTAAATAAACTGTTGCTTTTGAAGTGGCTGAAAGAGCGGCTGATACTATCATCCCCATTTTTAAAGCACAGTATATTTTTATAGAAACATAAGATTTAGAATAATCATTTTTATAAAAGTCAAATTATGATATAAACATACAATCCTCTAGAGACTGAATTAATGGAAGTTCAATGGTTATGTAGAAATGATCTGCAGCTACTTAGTGGCTGGATAAGTCAGGAATAATTATATAAACGACACCCAACATTCTGGATTCAATTAACAACGAGGATACGATGTTTATTAAATGAATTTAAGAAGTTTTAAAACATAAAAAATCAACTAATTTTTTATCCTAAAATGTATTTTTGTGCATAGCATATTTTCATTATATCCTTAAAATTCTAATTTAGAATGTAATTGCCAAGAACTGAATCCTAATCATCAGTAATATAATAAGTAATTATTACGGTTATTAATAAATCCTTCTTATAAAGTAATTGCAAATATTTCAAAAAACTTTCTGTCTGAATGCAAATATTTTTAATTTTATATTAATCAAGATTGCACACGATATTATTTATTTGCACTTGAATTCTTACCGTCAGTTCTAGTAGAATTTACAAATCAATTATATTTAATTAAGGATTGGATTGGATTATTTAATTATGGCAAAGCACACGAGGACTATCTGCCTAAAACGAGGGATGCCTTCGTGGAGGACTTTCTAAGGGAAACTGACTCGTATACACGTTACACATAGAGAAAACCACGAAAACGCCCATGCAGTCAGCCCGTTCGCGGGATTCGAACCTCAGACAGAACTACCAGTGTTCAGCGTCTTTACCGCTCGGCCGCTGGTGGGCTTCCCTTAGGCAGATAACCCTAGTGTGCTTTGTCATAATTAAATAAACCAAAACCTCTTGATGAAACCAGTCTTTCCTTTCATCTCATACCTTCAAAATGTTTAGCCTCTAAAGACTGATAAAGGCTTAAATTTATCTTGTTTATATGATCAAGATCTGGCACACCAACTTCTGGAATTTCTTGCAGGAACATCGCAGGAGTAATTGGTTTTAACATATCTGAATCTTCGGATACATTAGTTAATGGTCTCGAATTAACTATAGCTTCACATTCACAAAGTAAGCTAAGCATCTCTTCGTAAGTTAGTGAAGCATTCTTCAAGACTCTTATTAGCATTTTCTTAACGAGTTGAACCAAACGTTCCCAGAAACCACCCGACTAGCAAGCTGAAGATGGATTAAACTTCCATGTAATTCTTCTATTAGCTGCTTCACCTTCAATCATTTTCTAATCAATAGCACTAAAAGATTATTTGCTCCTGTAAAATTCGTCCCATTATCACTATATATTACTTGAAGACGTCCACGTCTGGCAATTAATCTTCGTAAACTTAAGAGAAAACAATTCGTAGATAGAGAAGTTAGCAGTTTCAAATGAATACCTCTAAATACAGCACATGCATACAAAGCAAACCAAGCTTTTATTCCAACGACTTCAAAAATGGATGCTTCTGTAATTCTGTCTTCTGGAAATGGCACAGAAACTGTTCTCATTGCTTTTGTACTGTGTCTTCTACAAACAATGCATTTAGAAATATCTGCTCTTATTGTTTTCCTACTGTTTATAATTCAAAATTTCTCTCGAAGATTAGTTAAGAGCATATGAAGTCCAGCATGATGTAAAATCAAATGATGTTCTAGGATGAGTAGTTTAACTAATTTATCTGTACTTGGCAATAAAATTGGATATTTAAAATTTTCTAAATCTTTCCTCTCTGTTAATTTTGTCTTCACTCGCAAAATTCCTTCATCATTAAACACATTGATGAACTTTAAATTTTTAATATCTTCAGCTGAAAAGGAGTCAAATTGTGTGAACTTTGCTATAAATTTTTCTGCCGTTTATAGCTCATGAACTGAGCTCTCCATTCTCTCCTTCTTCACTTTTCTTTCGGCAATTTTGTATAAATCTGTACATCTACCCGATCATTCTCAAAATTGTGTACTTCAACGAAAAGTAGCTAACAACTTTTGAAAACAAGTCGTTGACATTAATCAATGCTGTTAGAACTATCTTTCACCTTTTCGTGTCAACGCTCTCTTCGTCATCATTTGGGGTATAATGAGGTCATTCTTTTTCCGACAGCTTCAGCCACTGAGGACCCTCCCACCAATGTGATTCTATTAGTTTCTTCGCTGAACAACTTCTTGATGGCAAGTCAGCAGGATTCTTAGTGCCTGGTACATGTCGCCACTTTGTTCGATCTGTGACATTTATAATTCCCTTAACTCTGTTTTTTACAAACACAGTCCATGCATCATCATGATTTATCCAAAACAACACTGAAGTTGAATCTGTCCAATAATATTCTTGATTCAGCAATCACCATTTGCTTGCAGTAAGTATAGTAATATCTTCTCTATCCCTTATGAAATTTTCTATAGAGATCACTTTGTTTCATACCTGACTTTCCTAGAGCTATTCTTTCTTCCCCTTCGACCTCAGCCCTTAGAAAATATTAAAGTTGGCTCAATCTTGCACTATATGATTTCTCTTCATTTACTGAGTTTCTCAACCAAACTCTCAACACGTCTTCTGGAATACATGGCTCCACAAGCGGGAAGAGCATTGCAGAATATTTGTCTGAGGTCATTCCAATGGATTCTAATGATCTGATTTGGGATTCAAGTTTATCATATAATTCAGTAATACTAAGCCTTGATTTGATAGCATTTTTAATAACTGAAGTTAATAGTTCACGAACATAGTATTCCATTAACAATTCCTCACGGCCAAATCTTGCTTTGAGGCTTTCAATAGCTTTTGTATAATTTTCTGCCGAAGGTGGATAGCTATCGACGATCTCTTTCGCTCTTGTACCTGGCAACATACACTGTTTTTAATATTGGAATTTGTCTTCCAATTCCATTTCTTTATGATCGTGAATTCGTTTAAACTGACTCGGAAAACAACCGTTCTTTAACTACACTGCTAAATTTCATTAGTTCAAGTTTGGGTACTTTTATATTTGATTTCTCATTGCTTAATATATACCTGTTTGGTTGTGATTTACTTTCTATAAAAGAATTGACGCAACCTATAGCTTTATCTAATTTGACTTTATATTCTTCTACAGATTCAAATTCATCAGAATAATCTTTACCATTATCGTCTGCACTTAAGGCACGTTCTACGTAGGTTGATCCAAAAAACGTTTACAAGCAGAAGCATTTGAAGCGTAACAATTGTGGAGCGAATATTTTCTGACAGATGGGGCTAGTTGTCCTACAGCGGTTCTACGAATAAGTAGCGTCAGTACGCAGACACTTAAGAGCAACAGTAATAGCACGACGTCTAGAAAAGTGGTCTCGCATAGAGGTGCGAGCCTTAATTCGATTCTTATGGGCCAAGAATGTGGCCGCATCCGAAATTCAAAGACAAATCGTTGAGGTATACGGGGACAAAGCAATGAGTAGGCAACAAGTAGCAAAATGGTGTCGTTCTTATCAAGCGGACAGTGCGATATTCCAAAGTTTGTGCCCGCTGGGTTCCACGTGCGTTGTCCGCGGAGCATAAGGCCACTCGAATGATGCGCAGTCTCACATTTCTTCAGCGATACCATTCAGACGGCCAACACCATTGACCGCATCGTTACCGGTGATGAAACATGGTTTCATCACTTCACCCCCACATCCAAAAGAGCCACGATGGAGTGGAAACACGCTGGATCACCGACGAGGAGGAAGTTTAAGGTCACTCCCTCTGCCGGTAAAGTGATGGAAACAGTTTTCTGGGATACGACTGATGTTATTCTAATCGAGTATTTGGAGAGTGGCCATACCATTAAGGCCTATCGTTATTGTGCCACCATTACGAAACAGCGTAAAGCCATCCGAAGCAAACGGCCTGGATTACTGAGCAAAGGCGTCGTTCTTCTGCATGACAATGCCAGGCCCCATACAGCTCGCCAGACTCAGGAATTGCTGCAAAGGTTCAAGTGGGAGGTCTGGAATCCCCCCCATACAGCCCCAATTTGGCTCCAAGTGACTATTTCATTTTTCCGGCGTTGAAGCGATACTTATCCGGAACACGGTTCACCTCAGATGATGCAGTGAAAACGGCTGCCGAGAAACGGCTCAATGAGCAGGGCCCTGATTACTACCAAGACGGGATAAACAAGTTGGTCAAACGTTCTGACAAATGCCTAAACAGGTTTGGCTACTATGTGGAAAAGTGAAGGCCATATGTGTCTCTTGATTCCCATTTGTATCTTATTTCTATTGTTAATAAATACTTTTTCATTTGTCTTGTAAACTTTTTTTTGGATCACCCCTCGTAAAATTTTATTATCAAGAGTCATTAAACCAGCACTAATCCATTCTAAAGTAGCTAATTTAATCTTAACATCACTTATTTCTATATTATCATCATCAAGCAGAGACATTAAACTTTTATATGTCTTAGTAAACGATGTTCGTATCGGAGATCGCTTCTTAACAAGATGCTCCATTGCAAACCAAAACCAAAATTTCAATTAAGTATTTCTTAGATAAGTACTCACCTCTTATATTTAATCAGGTATTGAGGGTAATCAAATATTAGATACGACAGTAAATGTACATCATTTTTGTGCATTCATTAACTCATTTCTACCTAAATAATAGCTGTAAGAATTTAAACACAACCAAACACAAGTTTATTCTTCTTCTGTAGCAATCTTGCTTTTAAGCAAGAAGAATGGAAGTTTATTCTACCAAAATAATAATGTTTTACAGCGGTTGCCCCTCAAAGTAAAACTAAAAGGAAAGTAATATTATACTGGTTGAATGCAGATGAACAATGCTATACTTTGCAGCATTGTTTTTGTTTTTGTTAGGTTTAGGGAACTTGGAACAACCCTGAAATTGGCGGTATGTCCCTCTTCCAAAAAGTTGCAGCACCTTACTACATCAAGTCTCTTAGCTATGCATTCAAAAGTCTTATGATCGCCAGCGCACTTGACGCAACGCGGTCTGAGTTTGCAAGTATCCGAGTGATGGAAGTGCTGGCAGTTATAACACTGCACAACACTTCCATTCACTTTATATTCTTTATATTCGCCAAATTCTACACAGAAAAGTAACAAGTATTTGATTCTATACATTTTTTTTTCCTACCCCTGGAACATTTTCTAGTTGAATTTGGAATAGTGGCATGGGCGCCTGTCTTTAGCCTGTGCATTTTGGTTATTTTCCGTTTTTCAATCCTAAATTAAATAGCCATCGTGAATGTCATTAATGGGACAATCTATCGGAAAACCTCTTACGACTACCTTTACTGGTCTTTCATAATTCTTTGTAATGAGGTAGTGATCCACTTTCAATTGGTCTAAACAATTAGTGATACCTCTGTGATCATCTTCAGTTTTAGGGCAGATTTACAGGAATTCTCCCCAAACCTTACCCGCGAAGTTTAATTCAGTTTCCTGTCTCCTTTTTTTCAAACATTCTGAGTACTTGATATCAGGCTTAGCCATTATGGGCTTAATTTTTGGAGCCGACAACATCAATAATCTCTGTTTCCTTAACATTTTCGTTATTATCTGCAACATCTTTGGGTAAATTGTCGAATTTATTGCTTAGAGGGATTTCAACGTTACGTTTGATTAACTTACATGGTCGGGCCGTTTTTTTTTTTTTTTTTTTTTTTTTTTTTTTTTGGCGAAGTGAAGCATCTAAATATTGTATTATGGGACGTTTGCTTGATTTTTTAGACGGCCGTTTTGGAAGTCACAGTATTTACAAATCATTAGAATGGAACTTCCATCAGTCGGAGATATATTATTAGAAACAGCATGCAGAATACTATTTTCAATTTTAGCATAATCAGATTGTACTTCACCGAATGCTTTGCACTTTCGAATAATGTGAGTAATCTTTCGCAGATTGCCCTTTTTCTTTTGTAGTGGTCCATGCTAGCAGGCATTAAGTTTGGTTTGAAAACAGCGAACACACCATCCAGGGTTTGATTTTCAGTAAATTCAAAGGGGATTATGGTCACATAATTTAGAAGTTTCAAATATTCCTTATGATTAATTGTATCTTTTAGCAGTATTTCGTTCCAGTCCTTATCTAATTTTTCGTCCGCGAATTTCACAAGTTCGTCCAGCAGTCCCTCCACGAGGTGTCAAGCAACCGTTCTAGTATCATTGTAATTTAGAACGCTAATTTCTCGATCACAACATTCCAAATAAAACTGTGTTGCCATATTCATAGATCAAACAAATTACAAAACAAATGATTAAATAATACCCAACAGGAAATGCTGAACTGAAGGTGGCAACAGCTACCTTTCACACGAAGCTACCTTTTACGGCGAAAAGGTTAAGTGGATGCAAAACAAGTTTGAAAAACGTGTAACTGAGATCGTTATTTTATCACGCTTGGCAAAGTGCAGTAAAAAGCTTAGTATGTGATATTTTGTCATATCAACTTAAAGCATTCTCTAGGAAAAATTCAAGTACCTACAGCATGTAGCGTCTGCACTGATTCACTTATTAAAATTATACTGAAAATAAAAAATATGTACTGACCAAACAGAAGAAGCAAATGTATCCATTATATTAATTAATGACTTCTGATACCTGCAAAATGTAAGAAATTAGCATTTAATGAAGGATTTCCGGAAATCACGGCATGGGACAACAAATAAGCTTAGTGTACATTAATATTTTTACAAAATAAAAAAAAAATTGCTTGTGTGTTTGCATAGATTACACAAAGCATGTGTGAAGCATCTACGAATTAATTTGCGTAAAATTTTAAATAACCTTGTTTGCGTATTAAGGAAATTTGAACATCATCGTAACCTTTGTAACTTGTTCAATGATAAAAGCTGTCTGAAATAATCTCGTACGTATTTCTAGAGAGAAATTTCATGTATGTGAATTTTGTGAAACGTCATTAGGAAACAAATGTATTTTAAAGACATATATATTTATCTATCTAGAAGAAAAACTGGATTCACGCTCTCTATGCAACTATTTTAGACTCAAGTCAAGTAAGAATTTGTATCTTCATATAGTACAGAAAATAGTATTTTAGACTCAAGTCAAATAAGAGTTTGTATCTTTATATAGTACAGAAAATAGTGAGGTATATAAAATGTCATTTGTGAAAAGCATAGTTTAAAGCAGCATGCATATCTTCACACAGGAGGAAAGTGTTATAAGTGTGTAAAACGTATCAAGTCATGTCTCATCCATGTGAGGTATGTAGCAAAACATTTAAGTCTAAGGGTGCTTTAAGCACACATATGCTTACTCACACAAGTTTCAAACCTTATATGTGTCAAATTTGTAATAAATCATTTACACAGGAGAGTAGTTTTGGCAACCATATACTTATTCACACAGGAGAAAAACCTCACGTGTGTGAGGTTTGTAATACATCATTTAAAAACAAGTTTCATTTGAACAGACATATGCTTATTCATACCGGGGAGAAACCGTATGCCTGCGAGATATGTGACAAGTCATTTAGACGAAAGACTAATTTAGAGAACCACATGTTTATTCACACAGGAGAGAAACCACATGTGTGTGAAGTATGTAACAAGTCATTTCGAGCAAAGGGTAGTTTAGCCAACCATTTACTTATTCATGCAGGAGAGAAACCTTATGTGTGTGACTTATGTAAAAAATCTTTTCGGCAGAAGGGTAATTTAAACAGGCATATGCTTGTACACCCAAGATGAAGCAAGTCATTTATTCAGAAAGGTAGTCATACTAAAAAGAAATCTCATCACTCTGTGACCTGTTTCAAGTCTTTTTTTTCCTGATATGTGTGAGTTTTGTAATAAGTCGTAATAATATTCAAAGTGCCTATTTTTCATTATATACAGCAGTAAATATTGATGGCTAGATGATATAGTAAAATGGGAATCTATCCTATAAGAAATCATCATTTTAACTTTTCACTGAAAGTTATTTGTATAATAAATATATCTTTTATATTTTTCTACTGTAATGTTGCACTTTCAACAGCCAGTAAAGGTTTTATTTTAAAACCTCTTGTTTATGTACATTTTTTTAAATTATTTTTTTATTTTCTGTTTTTCTGAAAAGTGATACATTTAATTAGACACTGATGTTTCGTTTTTATAAATTTAAGTCCTTTGTTAAAATTTTCACAAATTCTCCACTATGTGTTATAAATCTTTTTTTTTTTTTTTTTTCTTTTAATTTCAAAAATTAAATAAAGTCAGTTTAAAAGAGAGGTTGATCTTTACATTATGGTAACTTGGCGTTTTTTTGGCAACCAACTCTCCTACAGCAACCCTCTGTTTTTTTTTCCTGCCGCCATTTTGTCTTCACGAAGTAAAGACATGTTTCTTTTCTTTTTATCTACTGAAAACTTCTTAAAACAATCTACTAGCCGAATTACACTTATGCTAGAAATTTTATCTAACAAAACTGCTTAATCATGACAAATATTCACTGCAAAATTGGGAAAAATTGCACAATACCATACTCCTTACGCTTTTTTTCAAAATAACACATACACATAAACCATCTACACGCCGACTTATTTTTACTTAAAAAAATCCCAGAATTGCACAAAAATGGCATTGCGCACACTCTTCACTATATCCATGTACACTGCTTTTTCCTCATAAATTAGAAAAATTTCACGAAAATACATGACAATTTTCTCAATCTTTAAACCCAGTAAAAAGAACATATATGAAATTACCTGATCGCGAAAAAGTATTTACCCTTTCCAAATATGAACATTTCCACATATAAAATAAATAAAATATCCAAAAACTTTTACCTCTAAATCATCTATTACATAATACACGTCACCAACGAATTCATACCGCAATCATTACAAATACTTAGTATCAAATATTTAAATTATTTCCATCCACGTTTACTTCAACTAAAACGTATACCAAATTCCTACAAACATAAAATTCACAAAATAACTATCATTTAATTAAAATATAATTAAATTTAAAAACACTACTTAAAATATAAATGAGCACATACATTAAATTAATACATACATAAATACCCATTTCGAATTCACTTTAGTTATGGCCATGGGATCCAAAAATTCACGAACACTGTTTCACACAACACAGAATAAAGCCAAATACAAAATTTCCAGATTTTTTCCCGATTTCCCCCCTTTTCCGATTAAAGAACCGTAATTCGTCCATTAATATCACATGATATATCCCATGATCTCTCATTTCCCTCACACAAAATAATGCGTAATCGGAACTGAGTACTGCTCACATTATTACCAAAGTGCCAGGTAGTAACCTTTATCGCCTCCAAAATGTCGCCAAACTACCAGTTACCATATTGTAAAGATCCACCAAAAGAGATTTTCTGGCTAAAATATAATGATCTTATTCTGGTCGCTTTTAGTGCTTTAAAATGATGTAAAAATTTGGGACTCTTACCCCCCCCAGCTCTCTCTCTCCCTTTTTTTTTTTTTTTTTTTTTTTTGTTCAAATTATTAACTTACTAAAGGTTTACCAAAAGTAACGAAATTTGTAACTCTATGTTCAATGTTTATATTTTTTCAGTCATTAGATGCTAGTCATTAATGATATTTAGTGCTTATAAATTCATGTGTCTGGTATGTGAATACTGTTATGCATATTGCCATATGCATGCTCAAATACATGCCAAAAAAAGCACAGCAGTTCTAGCCAGTGCAGAACTGGAAATAATCAAAAAGTACCAAACATAGTTTTTATTGCAAAACAGTATTAAAATAAATGCACTATATAAAACAGAAGGTAAATATATATTTCAGCGTATCCCTTGGCAATTTTTGGCGCCATTCCTGTTTATGTCCAAAGCCCTCCCCAGTAAAATAGCATCCAAAACATAATGCAGTCAAATATAATTAAAACAAAAAATATATAATCTCAGTAAACTACATTTTAAATCAAACAAGAAAATAACATAAGAATGCAAGGTTGATCTTTGAATTATGGTTACTTGGCGATTTTTTGGCGACCAACTCTGCTACAGCAACCCTCTTTTTTTTTTTTTTCCGCCACCATTTTGTCTTCACGAAGTAAAGACATGTTTCTTTTCTTTTTATTTACTGAACACTTTTTCCAACAATATACTAGCCAAATTACACTTATACTAGAAATTTTATCTAACAAAACTGCTCAATCATGACAAATATTCACTGCAAAATTGGGAAAAAGTGCACAATCGCAAAATCCTTGCGCGTTTTCACAACAACACATACACATAAACCATGTACACGTCGACTTATTTTTACTTAAAAAAAAATCCCAGAATTGCACAAGAATGGCATTGCGCACACTCTTCACTATATCCATGTACACTGCTTTTTTCTCATAAATTAGAAAAATTTCACGAAAATGCATGACAATTTTCTGAATCTTTAAACCCGGTAAAAAGAACATATATGAAATTACCTTATCGCAAAAAAGTATATACCCTTTCGAAATATGAACATTTCCACGTATAAAATAAATAAAATATCCAAAAACTTTTACCTCTAAATCATCTATTATATTATAAACGTCACCAACGAATTCATACCGCAAACATTACAAATACTTAGTGTCAAATATTTAAATTATTTCCATGCATGTTTACTTCAACTAAAATGTATACCAAATTCCTACAAACATAAAATTCACAAAATAACTATCATTTAATTAAAATATCACTAAACCATGTACACGTCAACTTATTTTTACTTAAAAAAACATCCCAGAATTGCACAAAAATGGCATTGTGCATACTCTTCACTATATCCATGTACACTGCTTTTTTCTCATAAATTAGAAAAATTTCACGAAAATGCATGAAAATACTCAACGTATAGTACTCAAACATATTCCAAAATACTACAAACATATAACTCACAAAATCATGATCATTAAATTAAAATATAATTAAATTAAAAAACACTACTTAAAATATAAATAAGCACATACATTAAATTAATAAAAATCAGATTACAATCCTAATTACTTTAAACTAAATCATTGCTAATAACAATTTTCAAATAATACCATTTTAATTTATTTACTCCTTACATTTAGAACAATGCATAAAAATAATATCCTCAAATGATTAAAAATACTAACTTACCTAATCTTCTTCATTACATCGCTGCAGTACTACTGCTAATTTCTAAATCCTAAATCCAGTAGTCAACTGGATGTCTATTCACCAAGTAAATAAGAAATTAATAAAATTTCACCTATACTCAAACTACTTTCCGCAAACCACGTACCCTTCCTTACACTCCTTTGTCCATTTTCACCATATTTCTTGCACCGCCATTTAAACTTGTAATATCTATCCTTTCACACAATCTCAACTTATTATTATTATCAGATAAACGCATTAAAAATTTAGAATTCACTTTACATAGCGCCATTCAATCCGAAAATTAATCAACACTATTTCACACAACACACAATAAAGCTTTTCCAAATTAACCCCCTTTTCCGATTAAAGAACTGTATGAACATCCATTAATGTCACGTTTCACACAACACAGAATATAGCTAAATACGAAATTTCCAGATTTCCCCCCTTTTCCGATTAAACAACTGTAATTTGTCCATTAACGTCACATGACATATCTCATGATCTCTCATTTCCCTCACACAAAATAATGCGTAATCGGAACTGAGTGCTTCTCACATTATTACCAAAGTTCTAGGTAGTAACCTTTATCGCCTCCAAAATGTCGCCAAACTACCAGTTACCATATTCCAAAGATCAGCCGAATGCAAATACATGTTCTCTAATCTACCCTGTTTGTCCTTAAGGGCGCAATACTAAATTTGAAAATTACCGAGGGCACATATTTTACAGATAATCAACAGGTATAAATAGGCATTAAAAAAGAAACAGATTTTTTATAACTTTATTTTGTTGGTGTCATACATATAATTCAGTGTGAAACTTGGGTGTACATATTTTCAGCTAATTTCTTATAATTGGGGATATATTTAGAGTTCCTGGTCCTTAAACAATTATCTAAATGTGAGTCATTAAGCTTTGTTCGGTATTTTGATTTCAAATATTTCATATTTGAGAACAAAGACTCGCAATTGTATGTTGTTGCACAATATGAATAAATGGTTGATCTTTACAATATGGTAACTGGTAGTTTGGCGACATTTTGGAGGCGATAAAGGTTACTACCTGGGACTTTGGTAGTAATGTGAGTAGTACTCAGTTCCGATTATGCAGTATTTTGTGTGAGGGAAATGAGAGATCATGGGATATGTCATGTGATATTAATGGACGAATTACGGTTCTTTAATCGGAAAAGGGGGGAAATCGGGAAAAAATCTGGAAATTTTGTATTTGCTTTATTCTGTGTTGTGTGAAACAGTGTTCGTGAATTTTTGGATACCATGGCCGTAACTAAAGTGAATTCGAAATGGGTATTTAGTGATATTGAAAAGGTAGTGATATTGAAAGGGTAGTAATAAATGTTTCTTTAAGGTTGTGCGAGATAGAAATAAAGATGTTTTATTAAGTTATTTATTTTACCTGGTACCTTGCTGTGAAATATAAGTATGATTTTAAAGATCCTGAAACAGAAAGAAGAAAAGTTTATCGGACACGTAATCAAGATTCTGAAGAAGATTAGGTAAGTTAGTATTTTTAATTATTTGAGGATATTATTTTTATGCATTGTTCTAAATGTAAGGTGGAAGTAAAGGAATTTGGTATTATTGGGAAAATTGTTATTAGCAATGATTTAGTTTAAAATAATTAGGATTGTAAGGTAATTTTTATTAATTTAATGTATGTGCTCATTTATATTTTAAGTAGTGTTTTTGAATTTAATTATATTTTAATTAAATGATAGTTATTTTGTGAATTTTTATGTTTGTACGAATTTGGTATACGTTTTAGTTGAAGTAAACGTGCATGGAAATAATTTAAATATCTGACACTAAGTATTTGTAATGGTTGCGGTATGAATTCGTTGGTGACGTTTATAATATAATAGATGATTTAGAGGTAAAAGTTTTTGGATATTTTATTTATTTTATATGTGGAAATGTTCATATTTGGAAAGGGTAAATACTTTTTCGAGGACAGGTAATTTCATATATGTTCTTTTTACCGGGTTTAAAGATTGAGAAAATTGTCATGTATTTTCGTGAAATTTTTCTAATTTATGAGAAAAAAGCAGTGTACATGGATATAGTGAAGAGTGTGCGCAATGCCATTTTTCTGCAATTCTGGGATGTTTTTTTAAGTAAAAATAAGTCGACGTGTACATGGTTTAGTGATATTTTAATTAAATGATAGTTATTTTGTGAATTTTATGTTTGTAGGAATTTGGTATACGTTTAAGTTGAAGTAAACGTGCATGGAAATAATTTAAATATTTGATACTAAGTATTTGTAATGCTTGTGGTATGAATTCGTTGGTGACGTGTATAATGTAATATAGATGATTTAGAGGTAAAAGTTTTTGGATATTTTATTTATTTTATATGTGGAAATGTTCATATTTGGAAAGGGTAAATACTTTTTCGCAATCAGGTAATTTCATATATGTTCTTTTTACTGGGTTTAAAGATTGAGAAAATTGTCATGTATTTTCGTGAAATTTTTCTAATTTATGAGAAAAAAGCAGTGTACATGGATATAGTGAAGAGTGTGCGCAATGCCATTTTTGTGCAATTCTGGGATTTTTTTTAAGTAAAAATAAGTCGGCGTGTACATGGTTTAGTGATATTTTAATTAAATGATAGTTATTTTGTGAATTTTATGTTTGTAGGAATTTGGTATACGTTTAAGTTGAAGTAAACGTGCATGGAAATAATTTAAATATTTGATACTAAGTATTTGTAATGCTTGCGGTATGAATTCATTGGTGACGTGTATAATGTAATATAGATGATTTAGAGGTAAAAGTTTTTGGATATTTTATTTATTTTATATGTGGAAATGTTCATATTTAGAAAGGGTATATACTTTTTCGCGATCAGGTAATTTCATATATGTTCTTTTTACCGGGTTTAAAGATTGAGAAAATTGTCATGTATTTTCGTGAAATTTTTCTAATTTATAAGCAGTGTAAATTAAATGTGCATTAAATTTTCTAATTTATTAAGCAGTGTACATGGATATAGTGAAGAGTGTGCGCAATGCCATTTTTGTGCAATTCTGGGATGTTTTTTTAAGTAAAAATAAGTCGACGTGTACATGGTTTATGTGTATGTGTTATTTTGAAAAACGCGTAAGGAGTATGGTATTGTGCACTTTTTCCCAATTTTGCAGTGAATATTTGTCATGATTAAGCAGTTTTGTTAGATAAAATTTCTAGCATAAGTGTAATTTGGCTAGTAGATTGTTGGAAGAAGTTTTCAGTAGATAAAAAGAAAAGAAACATGTCTTTACTTCGTGAAGACAAAATGGCGGCGGGAAAAAAAAAATAGAGGGTTGCTGTAGGAGAGTTGGTCGCCAAATTTTCGCCAAAAAAACGCCAAGTTACCATAATGTAAAGATCAACCGAATAAATTTTTAGCGCACATTTCCTTAAAATAGGATACTTATTTTCATCGACTAAGTTCCAAAACATTTTATCATTACTATGCACTTTTAAAATAATATCACTTTGCAAGTTTATTATTTCTAATTCTAGGTCTTCGATATTATGAAGCGCGAAATACACTAAAACTATTTCAAGGACATCATCTTCAGCAACATTGAATGGATTTATGAAAAATCTTAGAACGGGTTCTAATGCTGCAAAATCTTCAAATCTAGAAGAAAACTCTTCTATTAGCTTATCTATAATTTCTAATATGATGTAGCAGTAAAATTTTCATTATTCAAATTTAAACTCTCAACAGTATATTTTATATTTGGGAAATGTGATAATGATTTTTTCAATAGATGGGATTTCGACAACACTAACTTGCGATTACTGCACTAATCATGTCAGCAATATGCTGATTTTTCCCTTGTATTTTTAAATTTAATTCATTCAACTTTGCCGTTATATCTGTCAGAAATCCGAGGTCGATTAGCCAATCCTTATTTTCTAATTGCTCTTAAAATTCGCCTCTTGATGCAATAAATTCCTTTATTTGTGGCAAAAGCATGATAAAGCGCTTAAGTATTTTACCTCTGCTCAGCCACCTCACTTCAGTATGTAAAAGAAGATCTGTGAACTGAACGTCTTCATCTTCTAAAAGTAATTTAAACAATCTGTGTTGCATAGCTCCCGATCTTATGGAATTAATAATTTTGGAAGCACTTCCGCAGAGAACCCGGTAAATGTAAACATCGCCAACTTTGGTGATAATAGTTCAAACCTGGTAACATAGCGGATTTATCCTGTTCGCTTGTTCGAAGTTAGCAACCATTCCTCTTGGGTTCATTTTGTTGAATTATCACTGTCGTTGTTCGCATTTGCAGATTTATATTATTCTTCTCTTATTTATTATTTTTTTTTCTGAATTTTTTAACAACGAATGGATAGAAATATTTCATATTCTCGGTTCGGGATGAAAGGAAGAAAATACGGCGGAAGGGGTGAATGCTAATTTGTAACACGCCTGTTCACGTTGTGTTCTTAATTATTAACAGCTCTAAGAACCAGCAACTTAAATAACTAAGTAATGCTTTTATTTTTATTATTGGTTATTATCATCTAAAATGAGAATAAATCAATTTTCTGGCTTAAATTTTAACAATATATTGTTAATGCTTTTCTAACAAGAACCTTTCAGAGGATGGCTGGTATGACATAAATAGATGATTAAATTGAAATAAAAAATATTATTGATTATCTAAGAAGACAGAATAGTTTGATGCATCACCATGGTCATCAAAATTAGCAAACCACTGCTGGTGTAAGGAATATATTGTTTTCTGTATTAACTGGAATTTAAGACAATTTTTTTTTTTTTTTCGTTTATCACGTTTAACCGATTAATTTCAATACATTAATACTAATTTATATTTTTCAAATGAATTTTTATTTCCATTATAAATGCTTATATATTGTCTTATACTTAATATATTCTTTTCTGTGCTAACTTGAGTTTAATACAAATTTATTTAGTATATCACGTTTAACCAGTTAGTTTTACATCTACATGCTTATTATCTGTGAATTTTTACTACCATGTGCTTAATATATTGTTTTGTCTGCTAACTTGAATTTACATGCACTAAAAATCATGTTTACAAAATATCACGTTTGCGGCTCGGCTCATCGCCGATGAAACGCGAGCTTGGCAAGTAAAAATGCAACGGCACCAATGGGTTCTCTGCGGATGAAAACCCATAATTTTTGTTACTATCGTAAATACGTGTTGAAAACCGATTGTTTTTGTGCATAACATTTCCTGATGTATGAGGCGATGATAAGAAATAAATTTTGGGAATAAGGAATCCTGTCTACATAAGGCAATAAATCCTTTTTTCTTACCAGTCATCGCTGGTGCCCCGTCTGTTGTAATTGACGATAACTTTTGTACAGGTAATTTTACATCTGTTATATACTTCTTAAAAGTAGAAAAGATATCTTCTCCTCTGGTGCTTCCCTTTAATGGCAGAACTTTAAGGAATTCTTCTTTTGTTGTAAAATCAAAAAATACCATCTTCACGCAAATTGCTAATTGTGATATATTTGTCACGTCTGCCGATTCATCCATCTGTAGCGAAAAGAAAATACAATTTTCCATATCATTTGCTAATTCTGCCTCCAAATTCTCTGCAATTACTTCAATTCTTCTAGTAACAGTTTGTGCTGATAATTGCAACGTGTTTATAGCTGAAACTATTTCCTTTTTATTTTTAAATTCTTCAAAAAGTGAATCAGCAGCTTCTAACATGGCTTCTTTCACTAATTCTCCATCTGTAAATGGTTTTTTATTCTTAACTAGCAAATGCGATATTTTATATGACGCGTTCGTTGCTGCTTTATGTTGTTGCAGTGGTTTAGTAAAAAAACTTTGCTGGTTAGTTATTGAAGATTTTAAAGAAATATTTTTTTTTTCTTCTAATTTCAGAGTTCATTGTCACTATCATAATATGTCATAGTCACTATCAAAATTGGTATGAACGGTCTTAAAATGCCGTGCAATATTACTTTTCTTGGGAATCGCAACACTATTATTACACAACAAACAAATACACTTCCCTTTGTAATCAACGAAACCATATAGATGTTCCCATTCATCGTTAAAATAATATGCTCTTTTTCTTTTACATTTATCCATGAAGGGTTTTGAAAGAAAAGAATTATTTCGGATTACTTGGTAGTTTTAAATGCACGGTCTACGCGTGGTCTATTCGAAATACGATCACACACTAACAAAAAGTACGTGCGTGTTATTAGATACGCTCGAGGTTAGCAAACTGCTAATCTATGCACAATCCTAAACTCAACTGACTACTGTCTAACCACGCTAGCGAGAGCAGTTTGGCTGAGGGCTAAGATGGGTCAGTTTAATTGAAGGGGTGTGTGGGCGAAAAGCGGGTATTTTTCCTTCTCGAAGGTCGAAGGGGTGTGGGTGAAATCGAAGGTCGGGACATTTAGTGTCTACCGGGCTACTGCACTCACCCCTACATAATTGATAGATGTGCTCACTTCCGCCCCAAACCAGATGTTTACATAGATCTGGAATACGTGGTCAGACAGTACTTGCTGTATATTGCCGTTTGACAAGAGTAAGTAAATTGCTCTGGATATCATACATTTACATTAGTCCAGCAAAGGCGCATTAAAAATCGATCGGGGGCGCAGCGTTGCCTACCCCTGCTCTAGACTATCGGTAGCATTTCTTCTGAAAATTTTTTTATTACCTTCCATAGTGTTGATAGTCCTGTGGCATACTGGGGTTTAGTGGGATGAGGTTCGGTCTGATGATGAGTAATCTTATGACGACCCAACGGACCGCTCTTCCCTGGGAAAACCGGCGATTGTGGGGAGGATTTGAAATTCCGAGGACCTTTGATCTGGAGAGGAGGGGTCTTGGAGGAAGCAGCCATGTAGAGGATACAGGAGAAAAGCTGAGTTTTGCATCTCAGGCCGCCAGATAGTACAGGAGCCCGGGGCAGCCTAACCAGCATGTCCTGGCTGCTCTATCAGCTGGTGTATAATCTCGCCTGCCTTGTAGTTCCAGGTGGTGCCTGGGTGGGGTCTTGCATGGCAGAGCGGGGGGCTCTTCCGAGGTCACTACTGGCTGCTGAATCTGGGGCTAGCCCCTCCAAACTGGCTCTTAGAAAATCGGAAGGAATTTTTCTCCCCCTTCTTTCAATCTTATACCAAAATGGATGCTTGCAATACAAAATTAGATAAAAACGCATCTTCTGAAATCCCCACTATAACCACTGTAATTCCTTCTGAGGGAGTGAATGTACCCTCGGGTGCGGACGCTCTTCTCTTCAGGACTATAGAAACCAGAACCGCTGGTGAAAGGGTGAATGTGCCTTCGGACACGGACGCCTTGAACCCAGTGGGGATGGATACTGACTCCTCTGTCAGAAGTACTGTGCCAGATGCGCAAGCGGATGACCAGTCACCAATGATAGAGGTTGTAAATAAAAGAAGAGAAAAAAGGCAACGCCAGAAAGAGCGGAAACGACTGGAGAGGGCCATGGAAGGGATCTCGATCTCTGGGGAGAAGGGAGCGAAAGAGAAAACAGATAAAGCTGGGACCTCTGGAGCAACCTCCAAACCGGTGAGGAAGAACCATCCAAGCAATGAAGAGTCTCGTAAGAGAGAACGCATTGCTGGTGACACCCCGGAAATGGCCCTCAAGAAACGACGGCTATATAGTCAAGCTGCATGAAAGGCAATCACTCTGCGAATCGTCTGCAAGGATGATTCCAGAGACATAACATCGGTGGATTCAGATTTCATCACCTCTATAATTGATAACCGAATTATCGATGCCTCTATCACCACCTGCAGGGTCCACAAGACAGTCCTGCAGCCGAATGGCCTCAACATTGCATGTGAGGACCAGGAGACTGTGGACGTCCTGAAGACTTTAATTAATGATCTACCGGGCCCTGAAGAAAACCATTCAGGTTATCATGCCATGGCTCCCGGAGACAGACCCCCCATGAAGAGGTTTTTCGCTTGGTTTCCTGGTAACGGGTCACCAAAAGATAACATCAATCTCCTTGATGCCTGTAACAAGGGCCTTGATGTTAAGAAGATCGCCATCAAGGCAGTTATCCCTGGAGACGGAGGTAATACCTTGGTGCTGGGAGTAGAACATGAACTTATGGATTATCTGGAGGCCCAGAATTTCAAACTTTTTTGTGGTGCCCGTGGCTGTGTACAGTTGAAGGAACCAAGGCAACAGGAGAAATCAATTCCTTCGCCCAAGGATCCTCCAAAGAAACAGTTGACGGAAGAAAGGGAGACCGAAAAGGAGTCGGAACCAGAGCTTTCTTTGGAGGCCCTGGAGAAGACATCTGAATAGGTCTCCCTTGTCACTACTTCCTTTGAAGTAGTATGCTAAGGATGCAGCTTTTAACTAAGTCTCTCCTAAAATCCTTCAGGGTAAGTTCTTTTCTTTCATTTAACCTGTTTTAATGGTTAAGGTTAGTCAGTTAAACCTGCAACATAGCAGAGCAGCTTCATACAATTTAGCTGCTCAATTAGGTAAGCAAGGCACTTTTGTTGCCTTAATTCAAGAATCTTGGGTGTACAAGGGTAAAATCCTTGGTAGGCCCATGAACGCGCACTTCTTTTCAACAGAGGGACCTGATAAAAGACCTAGAACTAGCATTTACATTTCTAAAAATATAAAGGCTATGAAATTATCCCAATTTACATCAGAGGACTTAACTGCTATTGTAATTAAGGACATAAACAGTTCACTGAGAGGAAACATTTGTTTTTGCTCGGTTTACATGGCTTATGACCTTAACATTCCGCAAGAATTTATAGATCTTGTGAGCTTCTGTGAAATAAACAATATTCCTATGGTTATTGGTGGTGATGTTAACGCTCACCACCTGTCATGGGGCAGTTCTGATACTAATCCTAGAGGAGAAAAACTCATGGAATTTATAATGAATACCAACCTAACTTGGGTAAATAGGGGAAAACGCCCCACCTTTGTTAACAGAGGAAGAGAAGAAGTCATTGACCTCACATTAACTTCTTCTGATATTTATAACCTTATTGAGAATTGGCATGTAAGTGACAATCCCTCACTTTCTGACCATCGCCTTATACAATTTTGTATTAGAGATGAAATTCCAGCTGAATATTTCAGAAACATTAAAAACACAAATTGGGACCTTTATAAGGATTTCCTGGTTTCTAATGTCATTAACCTTCAGGTTTTAGACAATAATTGTACAGTCGAGGAGCTTGATATTCAAGCAAACAATTTGACAAATATCATTATTGAATCTTATCATGCATCATGCCCTCTCAAACGAAGGAAGTACTCTTCTAGCAAGAGAGTTTGGTGGACCAAGGAGCTTGAAAGCCTCCGCCTAGAGGTTCGGAGAGCTCACAGGAAAGCTGTCAGAAATAAATCTGAAGTTAACTGGTCTAACTTCAAAATTCTACAAAGGAAATTTAAAAGTGAAATCAGGAAAACTAAATACAACTCATGGAGATCGTTCTGCACAGATATTCTGTCCTACCATGAGACTGCCAGAGTATATAAGATTCTTAAAAGATCTCAGGAGTCTCAACTCTCATCGGTTATGCGACCTGATGGCAGTTATACTATAAACCCTTTGGATACACTTTCGACCATGTTGAATTTTCATCTGGGGGACAGAGGTGTCACCTCTAACCCCCAGGAAAATCCATTGGAACTACTTCATAATCCATTAGATCTGGATTTTGCTAAGACAATTGTGAATTTTGAAAAGGCTAAAGCGGCCCTTGATGTACTTCTTCCCTTTAAATCTCCAGGGAATGATGGCATTTACCCAATTCTGCTTTAGAAAGGCTGGGATAATTTTGGTCACATTCTCGTGGACATATTCAGGTCCAGTTTGATTTTAGGATATGTTCCTAAGGTTTGGAGAACTTCACGAGGTGTGTTTCTTCCTAAACCAGGAAAAGACACATATGAGAAACCAAACGCTTTTAGAATGATCACGCTAACATCCTTCCAGCTTAAGCTGTTGGAGCGATTGATTTTCTGGCACCTCCAGTCAGATAATAATCTGAAACATACCTTAGACAGGCCTAAAACCGTGTTGGCTTAGACCAACACGGTTTTAGGCCTGGCTTCTCCACTGAGTCGGCCTTACACCAACTCGTGTGGAGAATAGAAAAAACAATTATAGACGGACACTTTGCCATTTGGATTCTACTGGATATTGTAGGAGCCTTTGATAACATCGGTTTCGAGAAAATACATAAGGCCCTTACTGGAAGTCATATTCACCCTATGATAACTAGATGGGTCATCTTTATGAATAAAAACAGGAATATCTGTGTTAGTCTCGCTGACTATGAAGTAAAGAGAGATATTACTAAAGGGTGTCCGCAGGGTGGTATTCTTTCTCCGTTCCTGTGGAACCTGGTTTTCGACTCACTCTTAGTACTTCTACGGGAGGAACCTGGCATGTCACAGGCTTATGCAGATGACCTTATTGTGTTATTACAGGGTTTCGATATCGGAACCCTACATGATCAAGCTCAGCAGATCTTAAATAAAGTTTCACACTGGGGTGATACAAATGGCCTTTCTTTCTCTGCTGAAAAATCTGAGGTCATAGTTTTCACGTGGAGAAGGAAATGGAAACTGGCAGATTTATATCTGGGTCACCAGATTATTAGGCGTAAGGAATGCGTTAAATACCTAGGATGTTACCTGGATAGTAAACTTACATGGATCACCCATATAAAAGAAAAGGCACAAACGGCCACAAATGTTCTAGTACTTTGTAGGCGAATCGTTGGTAAACAATGCGGCCTTAACCCAAAATCTACTCTATGGATTTATACTGCCATTGTCCGGCCAATGCTTTCTTACGGATGCGTGGTCTGGATTAATATTATTAACAAAAGCACGTATTTAAACATTTTACAAAAGGTGCAAAGACTTGCTTGCCTAAGCATTAGTGGGGCTTTAAATAGTACCCCTACTGCTGCATTAGAATTTTTACTGCAAATTCCACCCTTGAAATTATTCTTGAGCGGAGAAGCAATTAAAGCCATGTATAGATTGAATAAAAATGGCACATGGTGCCAAAGGACAGGTTTTGGTCATAAAAGCCACCTGAAAAGCCACAATGACATATGTCTGGACTTGGGCAATGAGATTCCTATAATTCATATGCCCAAAGATGCAATTACTAAAACAATAGTTCCAGATAAACTATTCTCAACTCATATACCAAAAAGGAATGAGATAGAATCTCTAATTGATCTAATTCCAACAGGCTCAATTGAATGTTACACAGATGGATCAAAATCCAACTTCACTGGAGCTGGAGCTATTATAAGGACCAAGGGATCTGAAGAAGATTTCATTAGATTTCATCTATACCTTGGTAAATTAACAACTGTTTTCCAAGCCGAGGTTCTGGCGATCAATATGGTCGCCAGGGAGCTCTTAGCTAAAAATACAGTTGATAAGTATATATATATTCTCTCTGACAGCCAATCAGCCATCCTTGCCCTGGCTAATCGTGTCAAGTTACAAAACTGTGTTTTGAACTGTACTCAAGATCTCAATTCTCTGGCTCAGGCCCATAATACCATTAGTTTAGTCTGGGTCCCAGGTCATTGTGATTTTGCTGGAAATGAACTAGCTGATAAAGTAGCTAAAGATGCTTCGCAACTACCCATGTCTGGCCCAGAACCATTTTACCCAGTTTCATATCAAACGGTTAAAAAAGAAGTAAGAAGCTGGATAAAGAACAAACATGATGATATATGGTCTAAACTTCCAGACTGTGCTCATTTTAAATTGGTGCTCAGTACACTTAACTTTTCAGGTAAACTCATACACCTCAGTAGAACTAACTTACGCCAGGTAATTCAAATTGTTACTGGACATGCTTATCTAGCTAAGCATCTCCACAAATGTGGTCTTGTCGAATCTCCTCTCTGCCCAGCTTGTGGAGAAGAAGAGGAAACACCTTTTCACTTTCTGGGACGATGTCCGGTGTTCTCTGTCCCTAGAAACAAATTCCTTGGGTTTCCCTATATTACCTTTGATCAAGCCCTTTCATACAAAGGGCTCTCTGGCATAATAGGGTTTCTGATGTATACTAAACACCTACAGGTAAGGTGAATATGGAACCACAAGAAACAAGCATTGAGACGCCCTATGAGTTCTTTTTTTTTTTTTTTTTTTTTTTTTTTTGAAAAGAAACTATGCAGGGATTTCCCTCTCATAGCTGTGTTTTGGAATATAATGATATCAAATCTTTATACACTACCTGGCCATTTGGCTTGAGAATGCACCTCTGCCCTCCCTATTTATTTATTTATTTATTTGACTCTCCATTGATGAACAGTGACTGAACACTGTTCTCCATTGATGAACAGTGAGTGATCCATGACTGAACAGTGTAAATGCAAATTAATTGCAAGCATAAATGTGTAAAATGCAAAAAAAAAAAAAAAAAAAAAGTTTGGGAACAGCTTTAGTATTGGTCCTTTTGGCGATTTTTTTATTTGGTGACAAACTTCGGTCGCCAAGGTAGACCCGGTTTTGAAGATCGGAAAAAAATGGCGGATTGTCAACAAAACCCGATCTAGACTAAATAGCAATCCTAAAAAATAAGCTCTTGATCAGAATAAACAGTCTTTCTCTAATTTTCAACATTTCTAGTACTGCTATGATAAATTCTTGAAACACTACTGTAAATGAATTTATGACAATTATTATGTTATGAGTAATGAAATTTACAAAATGTTAATATTTTTAATTACAAAATATAATGTATTAAACATTAATATTTTAAGTAGTTAGTTCATATTTATATTTTATTATATTAGTACTTAGCTAATATTTTAAATTTACAAAAGGTTAATTTTTGTTTGGTCAAGAATTTGCGTTTGGTGGTTTGGGAGGGTTTGAATCGGTTTTCCATCCAATAGGGAAGTTTTCACGATCCAGCCGACACTTTGAACTTAGAGATGGGATCTTTTGCTGATACTATAGATTTGGTGTCAGTTTGAGATCTTATCTATTTATTACTTAGCTTTTACGGGAGTTACCATTTAAATCCCTTGATTTAAATGATTAAATGGCGGAAGAGTAATGGGCAATTTTGCCTAAAGTCCTTTCCTTCTTTTCATAAGAAGGAAGCGCCCTATTGTTATGTTATAGTGTTGATAAGAACTTCAGTTTCCAAATCGTTATATCTTACTGTGTAATTTACTGAGAGGTTAACAAAGCCATTTAAATCTTCATTTACACACCAGTCAATGTTTTCTTTACTAATTGTTCCAGCCGAGCGGTAAAGTCACTGAACACTGGTAGTTCGGTCCGCGGTTAGAATCCCGCAAACAGGCTGGCTGCATAGGTGTTTTCCCCATGTGTAACGTCTATACGAGCCAGTTACCCTTAGAAAGTCCTCCACGAAGTATCCCTTCCCTTAAGCAGATAGCCCTCGAGGCTTTGCCTTAATTAAATAATCTAACCTAATTGTTCCAAAAGGTACAGAAACTTCAGTCGTACCACCAGCAAGCATTCTACAGTGTAAAGCATAAAATAAGCAACGTACTTCCTAACTTACATCCAACACATATATAAGCTCTTGCAAATATTTTCCCATCAGTCAAAATCACGCATTACAACCAATCACGTCATAACAGGGTTTTCAACTGCTCAGGTTACCATAAATGAAACAACAATTGGGCGATAATCCAGAGGGTACCTTAAAATATAGACTAACCAAACAGAATTATATAAAATAAGCAAACTCATCTAGTGGCTTATTTCATAATTATAAAATATGGAATAAAGAATCAGATTATGTTCTTTTTTTTTTCTTTATGATTAAATTAGGTGGTTAGATTCTTTGCTTTTTCTTATAATTCAACTAAATAGTTAGATTATGTTCTCCACTTTTTTCTTTATATTTATTATTACTATATTTACTACTTTACTTATTATATGGTTAAACTAGGTAGTTAGATTATGTTCTTCACTTTTTCTTTATGATCAAACTATGTAGTTAAATTATGTTCTTTGTTTTTTCATATGATTAAACTATATAGTTAAATTATGTTCACACTTTCACAGAATGAAAGAGTGGCTGCATTTTGGCAGAACAGCTACATTGCATGTGAACACAGTTATAAATGGCTAATCTTTGAAATATGGTAACAGGTAGTTTGGCGATAAAGGTTACTAGCTAGGACTTTACTAGTGTACATGGATAAAGTCAAGAGTGTGTGCAATGTCATTTTTGTGCAATTATGGGATTCTTTTTAAGTGAAAATAGGTCGATGTGTACATGGATACCGTGTATGTGCAGTTCTTAAAAACGCGGCAAGCAGTTTGCGATTCTGAACTTTCTCCCAATTTTGCGCCTAATCTTCGTCATGATTAAGCACTTTTGTTCCATAAAAGTTCTAGCATAAGCATAGTTCGGCTAGCAGATTGTTGGAAAAAATGTTGAGTAAAAAAAAAAAGCCTTTACTTCGTGAAAACAAAATTACGTCCAAACAAAAACTAGCAGGTTGCTGTAGCAGGGTTGGTCGCCAAAAAATCGCCAAGTTACCATAATCCAAAGATTAACTTTATAAACTTCACAATTTTCGAAGAGAGCGTGGGGTTTGGAAGCATTTAGCTTACATAATTTCTAGTTCTAGAATAAAGCTTATTTATTAACATTTTCTGAATTATTCTGAATTTCTGAACAGTGTAAATGCAAATTAATTGCAAGCATAAATGTGTAAAATGCAAAAAAAAAAAAAAAAAAGTTTGGGAACAACTTTAGTATTGGTCCTTTTGGCGATTTTTTTATTTGGTGACAAACTTCGGTCGCCAAGGTAGACCCGGTTTTGAAGATCGGAAAAAAATGGCGGATTGTCAACAAAACCCGATCTAGACTAAATAACAATCCTAAAAAATAAGCTCTTGATCAGAATAAACAGTCTTTCTCTAATTTTCAACATTTCTAGTACTGCTATGATAAATTCTTGAAACACTACTGTAAATGAATTTATGACAATTATTATGTTATGAGTAATGAAATTTACAAAATGTTAATATTTTTAATTACAAAATATAATGTATTAAACATTAATATTTTAAGTAGTTAGTTCATATTTATATTTTATTATATTAGTACTTAGCTAATATTTTAAATTTACAAAAGGTTAATTTTTATGTTTATGAATAATGAAATTTACAAAAGGTTAATAAATGCATTTCAAACTAGTTAGTATATGTTACTTTAGTTTCTTAGATTCTGTTATTAAAAGAAAATAAAAAAATATTTTAAAGTGAAGGAAATCAAATTCAATTATAATGGGCAAGTTTTGTACCAGTGTTAGAAATATTTTTTATGATTAAATTTTGTAAATGGTAAAAATATTAAGCAGTGTGTATTTTTTAATCCCTCAATTTATTACAAGTAATTTATGATTATAATTTAAAAGCTAAAATTAAATTATCATAATGAGTAAATTTTGTACCAATGGTAATAATACAACAATCATTGGAATCGTTGGAATCAACAATCAATCGTAAATGACGATTTCTGTGAAAAATTCGAACAGTCATTGGAATCCACTAAAGTTGGAGTGATAGCCACTGAACAGTGGTAGTTCAGGCTGGCTATATGGGAGTTTTAGTAGTTTTCCGTAGATGTAATGTGAATCTGAGCCAGTTTCTCTTAAAAAGTACTTTATGAAGGCATCCTTCTTCTGCTAGCCAGCATGTGTATTTATTTTCTATTCGTAATTCTCTCTTATTTTCTCATTTCTTAATTCTAAATCTTACTTCTGAAGAGAAGAAATGTTGCATCTATAGGTCGAAAAATATGGTCAATATGTTTGCAAAATCTTGTCAGTTTTGGAAAGCATTTAAATAAACTAAATAATTTGTATGTGATGCAAACAAAAATGCTTTACACTATTTCATGTACTGAATAATTAACCAGGAAACAAAGTATATTGTAACGTTCCTTTATTTTGTAACCAGAGTTATTTTATGCTTGGGATCTTTACTGTCAATTTCCTCCATCCATTTTCTCACCAGAAACCAAATGAAGTTTTTATTTTGTAAAACAAACCGTGTTTTGCCTTTTGAGGCCACATTACTAGGTTGCTAGATAAGAAAAGATTTGTAGTCTTCAGCTTTGCATTATAATTGCTGATAGTTGAATTCCATGCCGGTTAACTTTTTAACCAACTTTGCATTAAATTGATTTGTGCAGCCTTTGGGCTACAAATTTATTTGAATTTAAATTTTACATTTGAACTTAATTGTTATCATAAGTTATCTTGCCACAAGTGGTTGACTGAGTCGTAAGCACAAAGTGTGCCTTCTGTTCTGTACATCTAAACATTATAATAGAATAAAAGTATGTCTTAACTTAATAAGAATATATCTAAACTTTATGATAATAACATTTAAAGACATTGAAATCAGTATCTAAGTGCTGGCCATGTAGTCAAATTTTTATATATAAATTGTACTCTTACTTTTATTATAGAGTTTTTATTACAAAAAATTCAGATTTCTGTTAGATAAAATGTTTAAGTAATGTAGAAAATTTGCATAAAATTTAAAATAAAAAGTCGACTGTTATGTCAACATACTATTAATAAAAGTAATAATACTCAGTGAAGGTTATTCATATACAGCTGATAGGTTGTAAGATTTACAAAATTTGAGAACTCTAAATTATAAGCAATATATTCCATAATCTAAGCAACATTATATTTTTTATAGTCAGACAAATTATGAAAATGTTATAAAAGCAATAATGAAACCTGATTTTGGTCCTGATTTGAACCTATGAATTCATGCAATTACACATCCCTATAGTTCTAATATGAGGTAAATAAGTATTTTTAGACCATGGTAATTTTGATCTCCTTAGCAAAGGAAACACCAAGAGTTTACCTCATGCTACTGAAAATGTGTTTTTGAAAATGTGTTTTTTTTTCCTTGGGGGGGGGGTGGAGTTTATAATAATATGCTGAGTTGACATATGAAAAAATGTCAAGACTCATGTGATGTAATATTAAAAGCACCAGTTTTAACTATCAAAAATTTGGCTTTTTAAAAAATATTTTAAATGTTGTGCTTTCCTAACACAAAAGTAACTTTAAAGCTCTGATACCTATCAAATTCGTTAAAGTTACGTGGACAGAAATTCCGGCATGTTTGAAGCTCAGTATTTAGGGTTACCAAGGTTATCATAATTTTTCATTTATCGCTCCAAAATGTCGCCAAATAGGACTAATACTAAAGCTGTGCCAAAGTGTGCAATGTATGTGCAACATAACATTTCAAAACATTTCTTTTTTAAAAATAATGTTTTGTTGCTTTTTCAGTTGTTATGTACAATTCATACACTGTCGTGAACATTGTGAGTTTAAGAGAAATTAATGAGCGGTTTGTTAGGGAAGACTCAGATAACCGGCACTTGGCGCAATTTTTTCCGCCATCTTGAATCGGCGAAAATCGCCAAATCCTCGGAAGGATTTTTTTGACGCCAAGAGGGAAATGACGTCAAAAGACGCTTTCCAAAATTTCCCTCCTGAGCCGGACATAGGGGAGAAACCGGTGCTAGGCGAAAATCGCCTGAGGCTAAATACAATAACGCGTTTGCGTTAAAAAGGTAAACAATGTACATAAAATTAATTTAGTTGTTGATATGTTAAAGTTAATCTACATACATGTTTTCACCTTAGTATTTTAGATGAAGATATATATAACTCCAACATTATTACCTTACCAACTTAATACTTTTCTTTTTTAATTCTGACCATTAATTTCTACACTTATCTATAATAATAGTTAAATATGTTTGAAAACATGTTCTTCATATAAATGCAGTAAAGATTATGCAAATGGAATATTTATCACGTAAGTAACGTTAAACATTTTAAAAGATAAAATATACATGAGTATATTATTTGGAGATACTCAGATAACTCGGATGACATTTTATTTTGATGAACTAAACCGTTCATTATAGATTTACTTTTACTCTCTATATTAAAATAAACTTATGTTAGCATTTTATATAGAATAAATATCTTATATAAAATTATCCATTCATATTATATTACCAACAAATTTATAATAAAATATATGAATGAATGAATGCAAAAATAGGTACAAGAATTTTAACTTACCCCATTGCAGTTGTGCATAACGTGTTGTATATATCCTTTTATTATATTCTTGTTGATATTTGAAGTTCTTCTAAAAAACAGTTTCTTGAAATATTAACATCTGAGGTTCGTGTTTTGAAATAATTAATCCAAATCACTTTGTTGTACACTTATGAAATGTTCACACTGCATGCAACACAAATCTAGTAGCTTGGACTATCCTCCTCATATCAGGTCACACACTCAGAGTCATACTTAACATTCTTAAAAACTGACTGGCTTCAGCATCTGTTTAAAATATTGCATAATTAAAAAGGTGGGGATAAATAGATTCCATTTCCACATCACCTTAGAAGTAGGTTTGCACTTGCTTTAAAAAAACAGAAACTGTAAAATACTCAAAGAAGCATGCTAAATATTTCAATTGTTACTTTTAAGTATTAATTTCAGTTTTAAGGAAATGAAAGTTGAATTATAATCATGAAGAAATTGGTTATTGCGAAGCATGACATGCATAACAAATTAAGCAATATGATACGTTAAATATTTAAAATTTTTGAAAGTAATTATGTCTGTACATCAAGTGCAAACCTACATCAGGAGGTAGGAATCGTGATGCGTTTTTTTTTTTTTTTACGGAGGTGTCGCCAAGAGCCATAATCCTCCGAACCTGAAAAATTCAAAAACCAAGGGAGGCAAAAAATGTTTTTTTAAGTATAACAGTCAAGATATTATAAAAATGAAATCACTGTTACAAGAAAAATAAGATACATAATAAAGAAATAATATACAAATAGGGTGTTTACATATTTTTAGAATAATTTTGATCAGAATTTTAAAAAAAATCACAGGTGGACTGTTGTGCCTTTAATCTCATAAAGAGCTAAGCTTCCTAAGTGCAAAGCCATCACAACAGATGGAATCTGGAAAGTTATGGACGAGGAATAAAAATCAATACCCATGGAAATATTATGAAAAGCCCTTCTTTCGGAGAAATCATGGGCATTTTCTGGGCAGGCTTGCCGGAAAAAAAGCTATCATATTGAACATATAAAAAAGTACTCTTTACATTTTAAACATAATTAAATGGCCCCCAAATTGTTCTAAAAATGTGTAAATGCCTTCTTTTGTATATATTTACATTTAGTACTTACCAAAAATACTTAGGAAATAAATTACATTTTCGAACCTGTAATTCTGCTGTATTTATTTATGAAAGGGCTGCAGGATTTTTAATTTCCATACTCTGAAATGCAATTGAAAAACATGCACTTATTACTTTTTTTGCAAAGCTCTTTCTATATATATATACAGGGCGTAACAGAATTTATATCACAAGTTTAAGGGATGACAGAACATGGCAAACTTAATAATTTTCAGTATACATTGTCAAATGTCATCACAGGAACACAATAGTATGGAGGATGAAAGATTTTCTTATTGATGGTTATTTACAAGAATTGTTAAAATTAAAAATGGTCAACTGCAATATATAAATCACAACACTGAAGAACCAAGGCATAGACTTTAAAAGATGCCCACATCAAGTACTCTTGAATTAACACCAATTGTGCTGATACATTTTTCAAGAGAATCAATATATGTCTCTTAAAAGAAATCCGTCATAGTTGTGGTGCATGTATCACCGTGCAGTTGCTACTTGTACTTTTGAACAGCTGTTGTTAATACCAAATGCTATTTTTAGTAATTATCTGCTTTTAAAAAGCTGTTTGACTTCTGCATTTACATTGCATTGTTTTATGCAAACTGTCTTTTTTGGCCATGGTTTATCAGCCTTTAAAGCTGTCATATTTATTGCTAAATGTAAGCAGATAATAATAAAAATGCTATATCTTATTGTTTACTTTTTATGATGCATTTTAGAAAAAGAATCAAGTTCTTAAAATAATAATAATAATTATTATTAATGAAATATAATTAATTAATCATATTTAATTTCTTAATTATTAATGAAATATAAATAATTAATCATATATAATTTCTTAATTATTAATGAAATCTAATTAATTAATCATATTTAATTTATTAATTATTAATGAAATATAATTAAATAATCATTTTAATTTGATAATTATTAACATTTTTAATTTGATTGATTATTTAATTTTTAAGTCATTAATAATTTTAATAGTAATCTAAAAATACAACAAACAGCTTATGAGCGTATTCACCACGTCTACTGACAAAGTCACGTGATCAACACGAAGATTCATCTGCAGAGTCGCATGACAGCCGAAGTAAGGCGTAAGAAAATATCCCTTCCCTTTTCCCTTTCTCCCTAGCTTAGTGAAGGTTTAAACTTGCAACCTGAACTGTCCTCCCACTGTTTGGCGCCTATCGCTCAAGTAGGTGAACGCGATTTCTGGAAGTTCGCCAAGTGCCGGTTATCTGAGTACCCCCGTTTGTTAAAATTTAGATCAGATGAAAGATCTTTTAATATATAGCATTTTAATACTATTTAGCACGGTGTAATAGGTTCATTTTACAATACGCAACATCCACAAAAATGATCGTTACAACGCAGTTCGATTATCCATCTTTAGAACAACAATCTCTCTCGTTGCCATTCCGTAACAGAGAAACTTACCTCTCCGATCATCCATCTTTAGAACAACAATCTCTCTCGTTGCCATTCCGTAACAGAGAAACTTACCTCTCAAGCAGTTTGATCGTGGCGCGACATTCTCCCCACCTTGAGTTTGGGGTTATAAACTCAAAACAGTAACATCATGATAATACATACATACAATTTCAGATAACAATAACGTACAAATAATAATAGAAATATTTCAAAATAATAGAATTCAAATTGAAATCAATATTTTAGAGTTCAAACACAGAATTTTAAAAGTTTGTTTAGAAGTTTACAAATCGAGTCTTTTAACTGGTTTTATTTTTCGTCCTGAGCGAGACACGCGAACAGTTTCATTAGAGTCAGTAATGAGCTCAGGATTTTCAGATACCACTTCCGGAACCTTCTGAGGTTCCGATATGACTTGCTCGTAATTTGGTGTCAATTCCAAAGGGTACAGTCGTTGTACTGGTCTTAAAATGTTTCCCTTTTCAGTTCGTAGTTTCACAAGCCTGATTATTCCATCTTTTCCTGGAAAGAGTTCCAGTACTCTACCTAGCAGCCAATGGAGCCTCTTTTTATCATCTGTACCAATTAACACTATGTCGCCTACATTTATTTTATCTTCTCTTTTGTTAACTGAAGAACGAAGGAAACCCAGATACTCCCTTTTAAACCTTCGTTTTAGATTTTCACGAACCTTTTGAATATGTCTCCATCTCAAAACAATATTAGTATTTTCAATTTGATCTAAATCAGGAACATCATTTAATGGAATGTCCTGAAGAAACATTGAGGGGGTCAAGGTTTTCAGCTCTTGCTCCTCAGATATGTAAGTTAATGGTCTGCTGTTCATGATAGATTCGCATTCACATACAAGAGTGCAATTCCTCGTAAGACAAACAGGAGCGTCCAAGATTTTTTCTTAAAAGATCTTTCAAAATTCCAATCAAGCGTTCCCAGAAGCCTCCCCACCATGGAGAGAAGGGTGGGTTAAACTTCCAACGAATTTCGTTGACTCTAAATTCACTTTCAATTGTAGTCCAATCTAATTGTTTCAGAGCATTATTTAGTCCTGTAAAATTAGTACCATTGTCTGAATACATCACAGAAATTCGTCCTCTTCTGGCTATAAACCTACGCATAGCTTGGATGAAGTCATTGGTACTCAGTGAAGGTATTAGCTCAAGATGGACAGGATTAAATACGGCACAAGTAAAAAGTACTATCCACACCTTTTGTTTAGATTTAGTCAACAGAGGTCCAGCTATATCTACACCTGATACTTGAAAAACTGCTGCTACTTCTGTTCGGTCTTTTGGAAGAGGCGGAAAAGGTACCTCAAGATGTTTTACCTTTTGCCTTTTACATGTTAAGCATTCTTTATAACACTCCGGACAGTTTTTTCCCTTTCACTATCCAAAATCTTTCCCGTAAAATAGTCAGTAGAGTTAATGTCCCAGCATGCTTGTTAGCAATATGTTCTTGGGCTATAAATCTTCTCACTGCCAGGTGTTTCGATGGTAGAATTACTGGAGAAATAAAATCTTTCGATTCTTCCTCATTTATCAATCTGGACTTCAATCGTAAAATTCCTTATTCATCTTCAAACCTTTCAAATTCAAGACTTCTCAAATTGTTTCGCGTTTCTTCATTAGAGTAACATTCCTTTTGTATTACACGGAAAATAATCTTTTGTGCATTTAACAATTCTTCATTTTTAAGTTTCGTACATTTTCTTAAATCTTTGGCCTTTGGTTGAAAACGCAGTATCCAAGCCATAACCCTAATCATCTTTGAAAAGCTAGAGAATCTTCTGGCTAACTGTAATGGAATTGACTCTAGCTCTGTGTTACTAGCAGAGATTATCAGGGTCAATGTTCCTTCTCACCTTCTTCGGGAACATGCAAGGACCTGACTCGGAACAGAGAGCTTACTAAAGCTATGTTCAAAACTGTGGGAAGTAAACAGGATACACAAGAAGGGTATACAAAACCCTTTATTTTTCTCTATTTACAATGACTTCCGTACTTCGGAATACACCGACCCGCTACTTGGGGTCAAAACGTAAAAGTATAAAAATAAAACTAAACTCTAATTTAACTTTAGAATAAGAAACGTGGAAGATTGGCCTTATATTAACAGGAAGCGTATGTAGTACAGAGAACTGTGAATACTACAATACGTTTAAAATTTATCAAGAGGATTAAAACCTCTGGCCAGGAAGGCAAACAGCAACTGCGTAACTTCTAAGGTAAGCGGCCTGCCTCGACTCACTGCTTCCTCTCTCTCGCTTGGCAAAAAGCCTCAACTTAAATACTTGGCGTTCGCCAGACAAACTTTGCATAAAAACCTTAACGCTTATAATTCTGGCCGGAAGTAGAAAAAAGGAAGTGATAGTAAAGATTTAAAATAAAATAAACGTTAGTAAAACTTAAGATCCTTACATACTTCCCGCCAGAGTTTATTAGTTTGAAACTGAGGTCTAAAACGACCTTGTTGAAAACTTTTAGCTCTAGAATCTAACGCGAGGCCAATCTTTTACAAATATTTTTCGCTAGAAACAAGAAATTTAAAAGAAAGAAATTTGTTTTTACAACAGCAGCTCCCAGGATACACAAAAATTCTTTTTTCATCTGTACTGCATCCAAACAGGAGCTCTTATTCAAATCTGGTTCCTTCCAGAGATCTGGAAGGAAAACTAGTTTAATGAAATGTTACACAATGAAATGGCAAGTAACATGTATAATTATATTTCACTTAACATTCTTATTTCATTCATGACTATTTTAATTATCTCTCCCCGTGCTCTCTGACATGTGTTGTAAAAGAACACCAAACACGAATGTGTTTCTGTCTACGTGTTCCACACTTCCTCCTACAATCAAAACACTAACGTGTTAAAATTCAACATAACAAGACCTCTTAACACACCCTAATTTCAACTCTAAACCCTGAGGTACTATTTAAATGTGGCTAACTCTAAAGTGTAGCGTCCGAGAGCCTAACTACATCATTCAACCTTTAACACATATTCGCCATGCTTTAGTCTTTTTACAGTCACACGAATAAAAAAAATTTTAACATTCACTTTTACCATATCACGGTATTTCTTAACATTTAAAATAACAGTTCACATTGTATATAAGAACATATCAACATGCCGTTAATTTTACACATTTGAAAACATACATTAGTAGTACATTGTTAACTTCTATTCTTTTCAAAGCAAGTGCCAATTCTTTCTACATTGAAATACTACATTTCAAAAAGTCTTTCAGACTAAAACTTCTTTCTTGCTAGAATGTTTTAAATAAAATTTATACAATAACTTTTTACAATATTTAAGTCTTTACACAACGCTATTATACATCAACTTTAGTTTTACGCGCGAGTAATTGAAAAACATAATACCAAAATCGGTAACAACTCATTTCTCGCCCTTTTGGCGATAAAGGTAGACCTCGCATGAGGTAAAACTTCTTGAAATCTGCCGATTGCAGTAAGAATGAAAGATTAACTTAATGTTTGCAAAGTAACATAAAATTTTACTTATCTTTGTGATATTCGGACATCCTTTTCTGGGCCCAGTCTTTAAAGGTATTGCAGATAGTTGTGTGATTTATCCTCCTTCTTGTACGGGCTCGCCCTTCAGTGCCTTCCTCTGGAAGCTTCCTTTTTTCACCAGTTCGGTCACCCTTGAATACCTGCTTTTTCTCTTCTGCTTGTGGTCTTGGCCGTTTCATGGCAGCTGGTCTTGGCGGAACCGGGAAACTTCTTTCGTGTGCCTGCTTGGACCTCGTTGCTGGCCGTTCAAATTTTCCTTGTAACTTTTCCTCCGCCGCTAATGGCCCTTCCGCAGTTCGGCGACATTTACTGCGGAGAGTCCTGTCGGATGAGTAGATCTTCCGTTTTAGAGCCGGGTTATAGTTGCCGTCATTTCTCCTGGTTCTCTTCACATACGTCGTCCTTCTCCCTTCTTCATTCTGGGGGTGTTCGTGAACTCTCTTTTCTGGACGGTGGAACGGCTTCTTTTTCTTGCTCCCTTCAATTTTTCCGCGGGGAAATTTTCTTTTCACTTGCTCCTGCCACTTACTGGCTTGCCCTTGTACTTGTCGTTTTTCCACCTCTGGAGCTTGTGCCTGCGGTGTCTGCCGTGCCGGATCCTGCAAAAGATCTGAAAATATTTCCATTTTATTACGATCGAAGTAGGGTTTGATTTGATCAATGTTTGCGGAGCAGGTTTCACCATTTCTGGCTTTTAACACTACTACAGCGTGAGTTATTTTTTCTATAACATATGGTCCTTCAAATCGTGGAAAACATTTGGCAGTCTTATCTTCTGGTGCTGAAGAAAGTGAATGCTTAATTTTTAAAACTTCATCCCCTACTTTATAAGTTACTCCCCGTCGTTTCAAATCATAATAGAGCTTCTGTTTTCTTTGTGCTACTTCCGTATTCTTCTTTGTTTCCTTAATTAGTTTTTCTATATCACCCATTTTAAATTCTGGAGCTCTTTGTTGCACATAAAATAATTTATCTAACGGCGTTATAATCTTTCTGCCTAAAAATAACTCAGCAGGAGTTTTGCCCGTTGTATCATGTTTTGCGGTCCTAAGGGCGAAAGCAAACTCATCGACATAGTTATCCCAGCTTTTATGAAAATTTTTAACATAACTACGGATAATTTTCACTATATTTCTATTGACCCGTTCCGCTATATTTGATTGCGGCCGATACGGGACCATTTTTAAATGACGTATGCCCAGTTTTTGGCACATGTCTTCAAATATATTACTTACAAATTGAGGACCATTATCCGATATAACTTTTAGGGCGCCCCCGTATTTTAAAATATATTTATTTAAAATAGAATCAGTAACTAATTTCGCGGAGGCTCGTTTTAAGGGAACAATTTCGGTCCATTTACTAAAATGATCAACCATAACAAGGAGATAGCGACTTTTATTTAACTGACTTTTTGGGAAAGGGCCCAATAAATCGATGCCAATTATTTCATTTGGAAATTCGGATTTAATACTATTTAGAAACCCGGCCGGGCGGAAATTAATATAATTAACTACTTGACATGTTGGGCAGGACTGGACATACGCACTTGTTAACTTTTGCAGTTCAGGAAAGTAGACTGCCTCGCGTACGCGTTGGATAGTTTTTCGAATACCAGCATGAGAAGCTAAAGGGCTGTCATGGAGCTCCTGCAGGATATTTAATCTAAGACTAGCTGGGAAAACAGGTCGAAATTCGTTGTTGGAATTCGTAGTTTTTGTATAAAATAATAGACCCTCTATTAGTTCGTAATGGGCCGCCCTATTTCTTATCGCCACAATATCTTGGTGGCTAAAATTTTCAGAATCCTTCAAATACTCATAAATGCTTCCAAACTCAGGATCCTTACCCAGTTCAGTTATTACAGTTTCTCGGGAATTTATTGTACACGCTGTAAGCATTGCAACTTTTACGGTATTACCCTGTTCGTCTAATTTAATTCGTGATAGGGCATCTGCTACGATATTTTCCTTTCCGGGGGTATGCTTGATTACCAGATTATATTCTTGCAGCTTGAGTGCCCATCTTATTAACCTTGGGGATAAATTTTTCCCTGAGTACAATCTAGTTACCGCCGCATGATCAGAGTACACTGTTATCAGCGCCTTTCCAAAATAGACTCGGAACTTTTGCACTGCTAACAGAACTGCAAGTGCCTCTGTCTCGGTCGCGGAATAGTTTCTTTGTGTTTGATTTAAAGTTCGGCTAAAAAATGCCACGGGCTGCTGATTTTGCGAAAGTACCGCTCCTACTGCATAATCCGAAGCATCCGCTGAAATTTCTAAATTCTCATCCTTTTCGGGAAATTTCAACACAGGGGCTTGCGTTAATGCTTGTTTTAATTTTTCGAAAGCACTATTGGCTTCGGCCGTCCACGAGAATGTTGCCTTTTTCCTTTTTAATTTTAACAATGGCTCAGCGATAGCCGCAAAATCTTTTATAAAGGACCTATAATATGAACAAAGTCCTAGAAAAGAAGAGAGCTTCTTTGCCGTGTTTGGAGTCGGATACTTTTGTACAGCGATTATTTTTGATTCGTCTGTCTCGATTCCTTTTTGAGATATTTTGTAACCTAAATATTTTAATTCAGGGGCTGCAAATTTGCACTTTTCAACATTAACTTTTAGACAGGCCTCATTTAATAAAGAAAACACCTGTCTTAAATCCTGTACATGTTGGTCGAGATTATCACTAGTAATAATGATATCGTCTAAATAGATAAATGTGGACTTTCCAAGAACAGGTCTTAACACAATGTCCATGCATCGCTGAAATGTTGCCGGGGCCCCTGAAAGGCCAAACGGCATACGCAAAAATGCATAAGTGCCAGACTTGGTTATAAAAGCAGTCTTAGGCACGTCCTCAGGCCTAACCCCTATTTGAAAATAACCAGTCGTTAAGTCTAAAGTCGTCATAAATTTGGTTGATTTTATGTTCCTTAGAATTTCTTCAATGATCGGTAACGGATATCCCGGATATTTAGTTATGGAGTTTAATTTACGGTAATCAATAGCGAATCTCCACCTTTTTGGATGCGTCAAAGGATAGTCATTATTTTTCTTACATAAAACCACCGGGCTGGCATAACTACTTGAGATGGGCGTTATGATCTTTTTACGTAGCATATCGGGATTATACAATTCTATAATTTTTTGCTTATTCTTATCATAACGGTATGGTTTTTGGCGAACTGGCATTGCATCTCCGGTGTCAATACTATGGTTAGTAACCTGAGTAAATCCTGGAATATCATTAAATAACGAAGCAAATTCACTTACCACTTGTCGGATTCTTCCTTGCTCGTCATTAGGGAGGTGGTCAAGTTTTAACATCGGCGGTTCAGCCTTTTCTGCCTGAACTGGTTTCATTGTCAGCTTAAGGGACGCTTCATTAAAATCCAGTGTTGCTTGTGCGTCTGAAAGAAAATCTATCCCTAAGATTATATGTGCTTGCAGATTCTTTACTATAAAAAACATCACCTTTACTTGTTCGTCCTTGATACGGATATAGAACGATACTTTACCTATGCACTTACATTTTTCTCCTTGCGCCGCTAACACTGTCGTATTATCCGAATTATATATGTGGTATTTACGAAAATACTTCCTAAAAAAATCTTCTGCCACACAGGAACACTGCGCGCCTGTATCCAGGAGAGCGCTGGCTGGGATATTATTCACCAACACTTCAATCTTCGGAAGAGTCAAATTTTTCACCATTACTGAATTTAACTTGAAGGAAGAGGGGTTTTCGTGGCCTTCTGATTTCCGCACCCTCTCGTCAGCAGAAATCCGTTTTAGTTTAAATCCTTTTTCGTTTCCGTGCTTTCCTTCTTTTTCCACTGGCCTTGAGACTTTTTACCTGGGTTGCTATTGAACTGTCGACGTTCGCCGGCTGTTTTTGAATGCTCGGGTTTCCTTGCCCACTGATTCGCTTTGCCTCCGTAGCCGTGTGCTTGAGTTTGCTGTAGTCTTGGCGTACCAAATTGGTATCGCTGTTGATATTGGCGTCTTCTTTCGACGTCCGCCGTTCTTCTACTTTCAAACTGGATTGCTAGCTCAAATAACTTTTACAGTGTAGTCGGATTTCTTAATTCAATAAAGTCTTGCACTTGGGGCAGTAACCTCGGCAAAATCACTTGAATTATTTCAGGATCCGAACGGTTTCCATACAAGAGTTTGAAGACGTGAATTTTTCTTAAAATAAAGCTTGAGAGGTTTTCGATTCTTTGTTGATATATACTGAAAAGTTCCGTTTCTAATTTCGCACGATCCCTTACAACAGGGAAGGCTTTTAGTAGGGCAGTCTTGAAATTCTCGTAAGTATAAGTGGGATTTCCTGCTTGACCCAAGAGACTTCTGCCTATACATTTGAACCAGTTAAGCGCTTGGCCCCTCAAAGCGCTGGTAGCTAAGGTAACTTTTTGAAACTCGTGCACGGGGTAGAGCATGAAGTGGTCATCCAATTTTTCCAAAAAACTGGTTACCGGTGATTTTCCATTAAATGTTGCTTCTGGTTTCATCGAAGCGCGCATGGTCTGGACGATGTAACCAAATCCTTCCAGGGCGGCAGCTGGCATTTCTGGATTCTGAGCCGTTTCTGCAGGCAGCACAGGTTCTTCTTGAAACTCGGCCATGGTTATTCTTCGTTGGGCGCCACTATCAGGGTCAATGTTCCTTCTCACCTTCTTCGGGAACATGCAAGGACCTGACTCGGAACAGAGAGCTTACTAAAGATATGTTCAAAACTGTGGGAAGTAAACAGGATGCACAAGAAGGGTATACAAAACCCTTTATTTTTCTCTATTTATAATGACTTCCGTACTTCGGAATACACCGACCCGCTACTTGGGGTCAAAACGTAAAAGTATAAAAATAAAACTAAACTCTAATTTAACTTTAGAATAAGAAACGTGGAAGATTGGCCTTATATTAACAGGAAGCGTATGTAGTACAGAGAACTGTGAATACTACAATACGTTTAAAATTTATCAAGAGGATTAAAACCTCTGGCCTGGAAGGCAAACAGCAACTGCGTAACTTCTAAGGTAAGCGGCCTGCCTCGACTCACTGCTTCCTCTCTCTCGCTTGGCAAAAAGCCACAACTTAAATACTTGGCGTTCGCCAGACAAACTTTGCATAAAAACCTTAACGCTTATAATTCTGGCCGGAAGTAGAAAAAAGGAAGTGATAGTAAAGATTTAAAATAAAATAAACGTTAGTAAAACTTAAGATCCTTACAAGATGACTGACTTTCGTTTCTCCATTTCTATTTCTTTCTCGTTAATATTTACAGCTGACTTCAACCAGGCTGGCCCTTGCCACCACTTGCGTTTCTGAAGTTGCCTAGGTCCACAACCTGTTGATAAAATATCTGATGGATTCTGGTCAGTTGAAATATGGAACCAATCTTCCGGAGTTGTCAATTTTCTAATTTCACTTATTCTGTTTGTAACGAATACCGTCCACTGTTCTCGACGAGTTATCCACTCAAGAACTGTGAAAGAATCTGTCCAAAAGTAAGTCTTGTCGTTGGGAAGTCTCAGAGCATGCTTCACAGAACTAAACAGCCTAGCGCCTATGATAGCGACCATTAATTCAAGACGTGGTATAGTAATAGTCTTCGCTGAAGTTATTCGTGATTTGGCTTGAAGTAATTGAACAGTCACAGAACCCATACTGGATTCACTTCTTAAGAAAATGCATGCTTAAATTGGATTCCTTCATCACACCTAACCATCTTGGAATTCTTATATTTTTGAAGTATTTTAGTTGTTTTCCCCATTTTAAAAAATTCTTCTTTATTTCATCATTCACTTCATCATCCCATGATTCTTTGCTCTTCCAAGCGGCCTGCAGCTGAGTCTTAGGCTGAATCATAACAGGTGCAAGGAAACCTATGGGATCAAATACTCGACTAACTAGTGAAAGTATTTTCCTTTTAGTTACCTTTCCTCTTTCATCAAATTTCAAAAATTCGGTGTCTGTTTCTAAGGTATCTAAATCTTTGTCCCAAACCAGTCCTAATACCGGTGATGTTTTACTTTCTGAAAATGCAGGAATGCCAGAACTTTCCCATCCTCTGAGATCAAACATTCCTTCTTTCATTACATTAGTTGCAGATTCGATGAATATTTCTAGTTCGGCATTAATTTGTACACTAGTTACGCAATTATCGACATAAAATCTATCTTGTAATTTTTTAAGAAGCTCTTCAGAATATTTTTCTTTCCACGATTCTTTGGATAAATGATGGTCAATAACCGCCATCAGCAAAAATGGACTACAAGTAATGCCAAATACCACACGTGTGTGACGAAATGTCTTCACTCTACCATCATCACCATACCAAAGAAATCGTAAAAAATCTCGATCTCTTTTATTTAGAGATATCTGTAAAAAAGCTCTTCTGATGTCTGAAATCACACCAATTTCAAGTAAGCGGAATCTTGCTGGAATAGAGGGAATAGTTTCAATCAAATTAATTCCAGTCTCTAAGCAATCATCTAGAGATGGCTGATTAGGAAGCTTTGCCGAAGCATTAAAAACGGGTCTAATTTTCATGGAAGATAGTGAGGACATTTCCTTAATGACTGGACGATGTGGGAGGTAATGAACAACGGGTAAAGGCAACTCCTTTGGGGAACTTCTTCAATAACTCCTTCCTGCAGCCATTCATTAAACACTTCATGATACCTTTCACGATATCCGATTTTTTCCAACTTCTTCGTAGTATATTCGAGTCTTTTCAAAGATAGGTCATAATTGTCAGGTAAGACTGCATGCTCAATCTTCCAAGGCATATGAACCTCGTATCTACCATTTTCTAATTGACGAACTGTTTCTTGGAAATGAACCATAATAGCTCTTCTTGACTCTTCTTTAGTTTTTTGTTCAACAGAATCTCGGATACCCAATAATTCTAAGTCCCACAACGATGAAATAGGCAGGTCTTCTTGAGATAACATAGAAACTATAGTCATATTTACATTGTGCTGATGTTCGGATTGAGGTACTTTACCCATCAAAGTCCAACCCAATTTTGTTTCTATAGCCACTAAACCTGTTCTTAGTTCTTCTCGTTTACCAGTAAATAACTTCCCTGCAACGTCTGCCCCTAACAGTACTTCAATAGGGCCTGGATTCCCTTGGGTATCAGTTAAGCGTATTCCTTTATTTCCTAATTCGCGAATCCAAGAACCGTATCTTATGCTTGAAATATCATTACAAATAACATCATGGTCTACAGCATCTAATTTACATGAATATTTACCATCAAGGTTACTCAAATAAATCTTGTAACATTTATGTTTATAAATTTCAGTTTTCGTTCCACCAAATAAAGAGTGACTAAATTCTTCTTCCCATTGCAAGTCAAAACCCATTTCTTCTGCGGTAGGCTTTAAAACATAACTTTTTGAGCTTCCCGTATCAATCATTAATCTAACTTTACGCCTTTTATTCTTACCTTCTATGTTTACAACTAGGGTCTGAAGGAAAACTTCATTCGTAGCACGCGAATGCAAAGAATTGATTGTTTTCTCTTTTTCCTCATCATTTTCCTGGTTATGCATTTCACTAGATTTATTACATTCAAGATTAGGACAAAAAAATTTAAAATGTCTTTTTGAACAGATCTGACACTTAATATTTGATCGACACTGGTTACTGAGATGACCTTTAATCAAGCATATTCTGCATAAACCTTTCTTTTTTACCGCAGACACTTTTTCATCTAAAGGAATATAAAACGCCTTTTTACAGTTACGCGTTTCATGATCTTTTAAACAAAAGGAACAAGAAGGTATTACTTCATGATTCATCAAATCCGACGCCGAAGGAATATTTTGGGTAGTTGCCAAGTGCTTACGATCAGATACAGAAAAAATATCCGCTCTGCTTAATTTTATTTTTTCTTCTGACTGAACTTCGCTTTTCAGAAATTCAATTATTGCATCAAGACTCGAAATGTTTCGTTCAGATTCAGTAAATTTTCGTTGTCTTTCAAATGATCGCAATACATGAATAGGAATAGCACTTTCTACAAGAGGGTATAAAATTGTTCCACACTGATCAGTTGTCTCAGTTGTGTTGAAAATTTGTTATACAAACTACTCAAAGAATCCTGCTTCCTTTTTGCTGCGTTATCCAAAACAAGTTTTATTAACTCTCGAACATAAAAATCAATTAACAGTTCTTTACGGCCATATCTCTCAGTGAGGCTTTCTATAGCCAAAGGATAATTTTCGTTCGTCACAGGAAAAGATTCTACAATATCTCTAGCTTCTGATTTAATTTTTGTTGACTGTATCAAATAATGGAATTTGTCTGCATTTTTTAAGTTATTATTTTCATGTATGTTTTAAACCGATTCCAGAACGTAAGCCAATTTTTTAAATCACCTGCGAACTTATAAAGTTCTACTTTCGGTATGCGTTGGTACAAAGTTTTGCATGTATTTTCATCAGTAACTAATTTCTGACTACTCTCTGACGATGTATTTTGGAATTCGTTTAATTTACTCTTAATATTATCGAGAAATCGTTCCAATTTTAACTGTATCCTAACAGCCTTTTCTCGATAGTCTTCTGTTATTTCAAATTCTGTTTCGAATTCTTTATCATCAGTTATAGTATCTAAATAAGCACTGTGCGTCAATTCTAATGTTTCTGCCTTTTTCTTGAACACATTTCTGCTTCTTCATAATCAACATTATCATCATTTAAATGTTCATCTAGTCTTTTATATGCTTTAGTAAAAGCTGAACGTTGCGCAGTTTTGTTTCTTTTCATCACTTCCATTTTGTCATAAAAGTTTAAAATATTCAGATAAAAATTAGGCAAGAATACTATTTTAAACTTCAGTAAAACAATAATCAATAACTTCAAATTGGAAGTGGGTTAAAATGCGGTTTAGCCCACTGCTTGGCGATTGTTTTTCAATGGGCAATAAACGCGCCAACATGGCTAACCCGATGTTTTGAAGCTGTGTTGTTATTCTGTTGCCACTAAATGTTATCGCCCTGTGTTATATTTAAAGAAATTAAATATTGAAAAATCTGCATAAATGTTTCTCGCATTGTGATAAAACAACGGTACCTAGAGCCATCAAATTTTGAATAACATACGTTTCCAACCTAATATGGGTAGCTAGAAGCCCAAACTTGGAATTTTTTTTATTATCTGATTGATATTTTGTAAAACTTGAACGAATTTTTTATTAGCAAACTCAAAGATTTCAAAGCGAGCAACGACAACACAGTGCGAGAAAAAAAAACATTTTTACGTGCAGAGTGCAAAACTGTGTATCGGAAATTCTAAAGATATGCTCATTTTAAAATTATATTGCGATATTGCTGTTAAACTGAATTTTATGGTTTAAGTGTAAAAAACATTATATTTGATAAAGAAAGGTAACACACAAAACGTTAAAAAAACCCTCCTTTGGGCGTAATGTAAAATCTAAAAGCTTTCATTTTTTAAAATTTATTTATTTATTTATTTTTATTTTTACTTGTTAATTCTGTTGCGGTTTGAATATTCTTATGCGGTGGTTCTTTTTTAATCGAGTGTTTTCCCCCCTGTGGGTTTTAGTCTTTTTTCTGCATATATTACGGAAACGGCGTATAAAACGTTAGTAAATTTATTTAAAGATGAGGAGGGATCCAAAAGGGTTTCCCCCTGAGATAAATTCATATATAAAACCCCTCTAAAAGACTACATTTTTCTTGAAAAGAGTAAGTGAAAAAATTTTTCTTGTATTGTTCGTTTTCAAGTTGCTTATTTTTAATATTTTGTATTTCTTTTTGGCTCAATCCTAGAAGATTGGAAAAGCTGATGTTTTTTTAATGAAAATAGATCGATATGTACATAGGAAAAGCCAATGCAGTGCGCAATGCCGACGTTGTGCGCGATGCCGAGTATGTGCATTTCTGGGATGTTTTTTTGAAGTGAAAACAGATCGATGTGCACATGGGCAAAGCCAATGTAGTGCGCAATGCCGAGGTTTTGCGCGATGCCGAGTTTGTGCAATTCTGGGATTTTTTTAAGTGAAAATAGATCGATGTGCACATGGGCAAAGCCAATGTGCTACGCGATGCCGAGTTTGTGCAATTCTGGGATGTTTTTTAAGTGAAAATAGATGGATGTGCACATGGGCAAAGCCAATGTGGTGAGTGAGTGAGTGAGTGCACCGCTATGATGGCTTCCGACCACGGACATGAACCAAACGAAATTATATACCATCACGGCGGGGAAGACTCCAGAGTAACAAGGTTGAATATTATAAACTAATAACAGTTTTTACATGTTATTAACTGCAAGGCTCTAAGCGTTATTCTGGTTATCTGCTTTAAGTTCTGAACTTTTGAAACATTATAATATTATCCACGGTTGTTTCTGCTTAGGCAGTGTCCTGAGATTTTCTCTATTTTATCAAGGGCTATTCTGTTTTTGAGTGTGTTAGTCGTCCACATTGCCCAGGCACAGTCCGCTGGTTTCTTCAAGTGCCAGGTTCTTGTATGTACACAATGGAAGTAATAATGGTCCGTGTCGCCTTCCTCTCCGCATTCGCAGAAAGGAGTATCCCTAAGTCTGAATCTGTTCAGGTATACTGGGAATGGTCCATGACCTGTCAAGAACTGTGTTAGGCTAGCACAGTGGGTCTTTATTTCCATGTTAACTTTTGGTAGTAAGCGAAATGTCCTTCGTCCTACCTCTGCCTCTGTCCATCTACTTTGCCAATTTTGTAGCAGACTTGTCAAAGTTGTTCGCTTAATATGAGACCAAGGAAGTTTAGTTGGTCTTTCTAATATATCCGTGCAGTTGGCTGCCTGCTTGGCCAGTAGGTCAGCGGCTTCATTGCCTTGAATCCCTGTGTGAGCGGGAACCCATTTTAAAGTGGGTCTTTGCGAAATAGGCATTGTCAGAAGCTGTTTCTGAATTCTGTATACCAATGAACTCCGGCTGTTTTGACTTGCGATAGCCGCCAGACGTGATGCCGAATCACTGAGTATGGAGAATTTCTCCTGTTGACATGTGTTCGCATATCTAATTGCAGCACTGATAGCTAGAAGCTCTGCTTGGTATACCGAGTTGTTCGAGCCTAATTTCCTTTTCCACTCGAATGTTACAACTCCATTTTCTAGTCTACAAAAGGCGCTGCCCGTGCCGTTCTCAGTTTTGGAGCCATCTGTGAAAAGGTTATTACTGTACCTCTGAATTGGTTGGTCGTTTATACTGATACCGTCAGAGAAATTAAAAGCTGCTGGATGAAAGTTATTGCAGTTGTTTTGCTCCTCGTAGTCCGAGTGGTGATAACTATGACCCCAGAGTGTTGAAGTTTGACCCAGCCTGGTAACCCTTACGATAGCTGCCTCCCTTTCTACTATCAAATCTAGGGGAGGAATTCCTGCTAGTTGTTGTAGGGCTAATGTTGACGTGGTACGGTAGGCCCTGCATACTTGAAGTAGCTGCTGTCTCTGAATAGAGAGCAGGGATCTTTTCATATGAGAGGTAAGTTCGCCACCCCAGATTGCTGCTCCATAAGCTATTACTCTTTCTGTAATGGTTCTATGCCAAATTTTTAGTAGCTTAGATGAGATACCCCATTTATGTGAAGTCATGCGTCTCATGTTGTTGCTTAGGATGCTAATTCGAGTCTTAAGATTCCTGACATGTGGCATCCAAGAAAGTCTGTTGTCGAGTAATAGCCCAAGATATTTCAATTGGGGGAAACATTTTACCGGTATCCCATGGAGTTAAATGCTTGGGTTGCGTCTTAGCTGCCTGCTACGTCCTATGAGCAAAGCTTTAGTTTTCTCTGCCGAAATCTGAAGCTTATGTGCTCTGGCCCATTGGGAGAACAGATCAAGACAGTATTGAGATCTCATTTCGAGGTTACTCCTTCCTGCCACAACTAGCATAAAATCGTCCGCATAGGCTATGATTCGAGTGTATTCTACGCTCTCAAGCTGACGAAATGCCGAGTTTGCCACTATATTCCACAGTGTTGGTTCAAGGCATGACCCCTGTGGGCATCCTCTAAAGACATTTTTCACATAAATGCCGCTGTCTGATGTTACTTGTACACTTCGATCTTGAAGGTACGAGCGAAGGATGGTAATAATGGCTGTTGGGCAGGCCATGTTGTACAGCAAATTTATTACGTCTGGCCACCAAAGGGAGTCAAAGGCTCCCTTGATGTCAATGGCTATTGCCAGTGAGTGCAAATTGTTATCCTTGTTCTGTTTGATAGTGGCCATTAAGTCTTTTATGGCATGTTCAGTAGAGTTGCCCATTCGGAATCCATATTGGTTGGGATGCAGGGCGTTGTTCCTTTGCAGGAAGAAGTCCAATCTGTAAAGAATTACTCTTTCCAATACCTTACTGAGCGCTGGCAGTAAACAGACTGGCCTGTAAGATGTAGGTTCTGCCGGAGTTTTGCCTGATTTTAGGAATAACGCCACTTCTGCCAACTTCATATTTTTAGGAAAGTACTGATGTTTCCAGCAAGCTTAAATGACCGCAAGGAATAGTTTTGGGAATTCCCGGTGTATCACTCTAATGATAATATTATCAATTCCATCCGGACCTGGAGCTTTTTTGGGTGCCAGAGTACGTATGATGTTATCCACTTCCATTTGCGTAGGAGGGAGTTCGTCTCTTCTGGTAACTTGGCGAAATTTCATACTGTAGGTTTTTCTCGCTTCCTCTTGCTCCTCTAAGAAATCCTCTTCATCATCATCAGGAAAAACTGCATTTATGATCTCACTGATTACTTCGATGTTGGATGAGGCAGTGCTATTCACCATAGGCGAAAGGGTCGTAGGACGAAACACCTTGTTACATGTTATCTTTTGAGTAGGTCCAAAGGCTTTAGTGACATTACTACAGTAAGTTCTCCATGAGATTAACTTGGCCTCTTTAATTTTTCTTTTATATAAAGCTCTGGCTTTATTGTATGTTATCATTTTGAGTTGCCGTAGATATGGATCTACCGTGGATTGTGCTTTTCTGCGAAGTGCTCGAACTCTGCTCCTCACTGTGTTAAGCTCTGGTGACCACCAGGATATCGAGTGTTTTGCCTTTACAGATTTCAAACGATATGCTTTGTGGGCGGTTTGCACTATTTTTGTAACTAGTAAATCGTAGAGATTATCTAAGGAGTTTCTGTCCTGCCAGTTGTTGAAATCTTTGATAAATTTCTCTACATGCGCTCGAATGTGTTCCCGTAAAATGGAATGTCTTCCAAATGCCGTTTTGAATCTTTTCTTTACTATGTAGTCTATAGGAGGATCCAGCCTGTAAGTAATAATTTTGTGATCACTGAGTGACGGCAGGTCACTCACTGTCCAATCTTGTATGTACAGTCGGTCACAAAAGTATTCGAACACCGGCACCCATTCAGAAAATTTACTTTTCCGTTGAGAAACAAAATTGTCTCCAGAGTCCATCTTGGTTCGATAGAAAAAAAACAAAAGGATGGCTCATGTCCAAAATTGGCTAGGTGCATGAAACAAAATACAACATAACCTATCTGGGTGAGATGGGAAACAAAATGGCTGCTCACGTGATCCATTATTGCGCTCAGAGAAAACTCAAAGTGTGGCTGCGGCTCATCTCGGTTCGCGAAGAGTGAAAACCCAAAACGGTCTGCAGTGTCTATCTTTGTTGGGTGAGAAAACAAAAGGATGGCTCATGTCCAATTTATTTTGGTGTGGGAAAAAATATAACGTGACCAATCTGGATGAGATGTCTCCAGCGATCCAGTATAGACTTTTTCCCCATCTGCAATAGGTGACATCTATAAACAATTTCATTGAAATCTCCTCGAAATATAAGAAACAGCTAGCTCGTGAAATTGTAAGGTATTCCCAAAAAATTCCACTTCTTGAAGAAGGAAAAACATCCTAGATGCAGATGAGGTAGAGAGAGAAAAAGCATGTTGCACTATGGAGAGCCCGCACGGTTCTGAACAGAAAACGTGGAATGCTTTTATAGAAAAGAGTTGAAAGTGAAAGTAAAAGCCGATTGGAAATTTTTCAATTGGTTACCGACTGGGAAAAAATTTTCAGAGCTAAAAAAAAAAAAAAAAAAAAAAAAAAAAAAAAAAAAAAAACTTTTTGTTAATTTTTATCATGTTTTCTAGACATGATAAAAATTAACCCTACCCCCCTTTTGTGTGGGAATATTGTCTCACTGTTTCTAAAAATAGACCATGACTCATTCTAGGAATTATAAGTTTTAAAAAGGATGAGTTTAAAGTTTATAAGATAAGATAAGTTTTTAAAAAGGATATGTTTTAAAACGTCTTTGGGTTTCTCCATTCCAAAGTAAACAAAGTGAAGACATCAAATTAATAGAAAAAAAAAAGGAAGAGTTTTTTTTTTTTTTTTTTTTTTAGCTCTGGAAATATTTTTCCAATTCAACAGCCAAGAAATATTTCAAGCCAATACAATTTCATTTTTACTTTCACTTTCAATTCATTTCTTATATCTATAAGAACATTTCATTTTTCTGTTCACATCAGTGTGGGTTGTTCAAGATGCAGCAACTCTACTCCATCCCACAACCAGGAAAAAAAGATGTTCTTTCATGAGATGTTCTTTTGGCTTTCGAAAACAATGATGACATGATGATTGTAATACATTTCGGTTCTCATGTCCCATGCTTGAACTCAGAATTATTTCCAGAACTCTGAAAATTTTTCCTAGTCAGCTCGATAACCCAGCTTTCGTATATTTATTTTTTAAGCCACTCGAGTTTCGACTTCCCATCCGTGTGTGCTGTGCATTCAACCTGGAGACACATTCCCTGAGCTCTAAGAAAATGTTTCCCAGCAGACTCAATCGCTGAAATGGATTAAAAATAAATTCTTTCATACATTTTTAAAGCTCAAGCGTGTTAGCTGTCATGGAAAGAGCCTTTTTTTTCCCTGAGCTCTAAGAAAATGTTTCCCAGCAGACTCAATCGCTGAAATGGATTAAAAATAAATTCTTTCATACATTTTTAAACCTCAAGAGTGTTAGCTGTCATGGAAAGAGCCTTTTTTTCCCCTGAGCTCTAAGAAAATGTTTCCCAGCAGACTCAATCGCTGAAATGGATTAAAAATAAATTCTTTCATACATTTTTAAACCTCAAGCGTGTTAGCTGTCATGGAAAGAGCCTTTTTTTTACCTGAGCTCTAAGAAAATGTTTCCCAGCAGACTCAATCGCTGAAATGGATTAAAAATAAATTCATTCATACATTTTTAAAACTTAAGCGTGTTAGCTGTAATGGAAAGAGCCTTTTTTTCCCCTGAGCTCAGAGAAAATGTTTCCCAGCACACTCAATCGCTGAAATGGATTAAAAATAAATTCTTTCATACATTTTTAAAGCTTAAGCGTGTTAGTTCTCATGGAAAGAGCCTTTTTTTCCCCTGAGCTCTAAGAAAATGTTTCCCAGACCACTCAATCGCTGAAATGGTTTAAAAATAAATTCTTTCATATATTTTTAAAGCTTAAGCGTGTTAGTTCTCATGGAAAGAGCCTTTTTTTCCCCTGAGCTCTAAGAAAATGTTTCCCAGACCACTCAATCGCTGAAATGGATTAAAAATAACTTCTTTCATACATTTTTAAAGCTCAAGCGTGTTAGCTGTCATAGAGCTGCAGATGAGGTAGAGAGAGAAAAAGCATGTTGGAACCATGGAGAGCCCACACGGTTCTGAACAGAAAACGTGGAATACTTTTATAGAAAAGAGTTGAAAGTGAAAGTAAAAGCCGATTGGAAAGTTTTCACTTGGTTGCCGACTGGGAAAAAATTTTCAGAGCTCAGAAAAAAATTATGAGATGTAAAAAAAAAAAAAAAAAAAAAAAACCCTTTTTGTTAATTTTTATCATGTCTTCTAGACATGATAAAAATTAACCCTACCCCCTTTTGTGTGGGAATGTTGTCTCACTGTTTCTAAAAATAGACCATGAATCAGTCTAGGAATTATATGTTTAAGAAAGGATGAGCATGGTCTTTGGGTTTCTCCATTCCAAAGTAAACAAAGTGAAGACATCAAATTAATAGAAAAAAAAGGAAGAGTTTTTTTTTTTTTTTTTTCCAGCTTTGGAAATATTTTTCCCATTCAACAGCCAAGAAATATTTCCAGCCAATACAATTTCATTTTTACTTTCACTTTCAATTCATTTCTTATATCTATAAAAACTTTTCATGTTTCTGTTCAGATCAGTGTGGTTTGTTCGAGATGCAGTAACTCTACTCCATCCCACAACCACGAAGAAAAAATGTTCTTTCATGAGGAATTTTTTTGGCTTTCGAAAACAATGATGACATGATGATTGTAATACATTTCTGTTCTCATGTCCCATGATTGAACTCAGAATTATTTCCAGAAATCTGAGAATTTTTCCTAGTCAGCTCGATGAACCAAATTTCGTATATTTATTTTTTAAGCCACTCGAGTTTCGACTTCCCATCCGTGTGTGCTGTGCATTCAACCTAGACACACATTCCCTGAGCTCTAAGAAAATGTTTCCCAGCCCACTCAGTCGCTGAAATGGATTTAAAAAAATTCTTTCATACATTTTTAAAGCTCAAGCGTGTTAGCTGTCATGGAAAGAACCTTTTTTTCCCTGAGCTCTAAGAAAATGTTTCCCAGCCCACTCAATCGCTGAAATGGATTAAAAATAAATTCGTTCCTATATTTTTAAAGCTCAAGCATGTTAGCTCTCATGAAAAGGGCCTTTTCTTCCCCAGCCCACTCAATAGCTGAAATGAATTAAAAACAAATTCTTTCATACATTTTTAAACCTCAAGAGTGTTAGTTCTCATGGAAAGAGCCTTTTTTTCCCCTGAGCTCTAAGAAAATGTTTCCCAGACCACTCAATCGCTGAAATGGATTAAAAATAACTTCTTTCATACATTTTTAAAGCTCAAGCGTGTTAGCTGTCATAGAAACTGAAATTTATGTCATGGTTTGTGTCTCACACGTCGTCAACGGTATGGTTTGAGGTGAAAATTCAAAACCCGGTATGAAAAATCTCTTTAAGTTCACTTTAGAAGAAGCTGTGGGATAGAGAGATTTCGTTATGGAAAAATGTCTTTCAATGTCTTTCAATGTCCGTCATGGGAAAATGTCTTTCAATGTCCGTCATGGGAAAATGTCTTTCAATGTCCGTCATGGGAAAATGTCTTTCAATGTCCGTCATGGGAAAATGTCTTTCAATGTCCGTCATGGAAAAATGTCTTTCAATATCATGACATCTCCTTTCAAATAGGATTGAAGGATTTTTCTTAAACTATGTTGAAATTTTGATCCATCCAAATTACAGATGGGAAATTCTGATCCATGGATGGATCATCCAATTTCCCTAGAACCTGATAAACGGTTGCTGATGAAATCCAAACGAGGGGCCCTAGCTTTTCAAACGGGAAACATTTTCCCCTAAACGTATTAATGATTCCTATTCTGTGAGACATTAAAAAGTGGAAAGAAACTTGTGTTCACAGAAGCTCTTTCTAGAAGAATGTTCCTGGGTCCAGATGAGATAGAGAAAGAAAAAAGCATGCTGCACCTTGGATAGCCCGCACGGTTCTGAATAGAAAACGTGGAATACTTTTATAGAAAAGCGATGAAAGTGAAAGTAAAAGCCAAATAGTCTTGGCTGGAAAATTTTCACTTGGTTGCCGACTGGGAAAAAATTTCAGAGCTCAGAAAAAAAAAATCTGAGATGTAAAAAAAAAAAAAAAAAAACTTTTTGTTAATTTTTATCATGTCTTCTAGACATGATAAAAATTAACCCTACCCCCCTTTTGTGTGGGAATGTTGTCTCCCTGTTTCTAAAAATAGACAATGACTCATTCTAGGAATTACATGTTTAAGAAAGGATGAGCATGGTCTTTGGGTTTCTCCATTCCAAAGTAAACAAAGTGAAGACATCAAATTAATAGAAAAAAAAGGAAGAGTTGTTTTTTTTTTTTTTTTTTCCAGCTTTGGAAATATTTTTCCCATTCAACAGCCAAGAAATATTTCCAGCCAATACAATTTCATTTTTACTTTCACTTTCAATTCATTTCTTATATCTATAAAAACATTTCATGTTTCTGTTCAGATCAGTGTGGGTTGTTCAAGATGCAGTAACTCTACTCCATCCCACAACCACGAAGAAAAGATGTTCTTTCATGAGGAATTTTTTTGGCTTTCGAAAACAATGATGACATGATGATTGTAATACATTTCTGTTCTCATGTCCCATGATTGAACTCAGAATTATTTCCAGAACTCTGAGAATTTTTCCTAGTCAGCTCGATGAACCAAATTTCGTATATTTATTTTTTAAGCCACTCGAGTTTCGACTTCCCATCCGTGTGTGCTGTGCATTCAACCTAGACACACATTCCCTGAGCTCTAAGAAAATGTTTCCCAGCCCACTCAGTCGCTGAAATGGATTAAAAAAAATTCTTTCATACATTTTTAAAGCTCAAGCGTGTTAGCTGTCATGGAAAGAACCTTTTTTTCCCTGAGCTCTAAGAAAATGTTTCCCAGCTCACTCAATCGCTGAAATGGATTAAAAATAAATTCGTTCCTATATTTTTAAAGCTCAAGCATGTTAGCTCTCATGAAAAGGGCCTTTTTTTTCCCCAGCCCACTCAATAGCTGAAATGAATTAAAAACAAATTCTTTCATACATTTTTAAACCTCAAGAGTGTTAGTTCTCATGGAAAGAGCCTTTTTTTCCCCTGAGCTCTAAGAAAATGTTTCCCAGAACATTCAATCGCTGAAATGGATTAAAAACAAATTCTTTCATACATTTTTAAAGCTCAAGCGTGTTAGCTGTCATGGAAAGGGCCTTTTTTTTTTCTCCAGCCCACTCAATCGCTGAAATGGATTAAAAATAACTTCTTTCATACATTTTTAAAGCTCAAGCGTGTTAGCTGTCATAGAAACTGAAATTTATGTCATGGTTTGTGTCTCACACGTCGTCAACGGTATGGTTTGAGGTGAAAATTGAAAACCCGGTATGAAAAATCTCTTTAAGTTCACTTTAGAAGAAGCTGTGGGATAGAGAGATTTCGTTATGGAAAAATGTCTTTCAATGTCTTTCAATGTCCGTCATGGGAAAATGTCTTTCAATGTCCGTCATGGGAAAATGTCTTTCAATGTCCGTCATGGAAAAATGTCTTTCAATATCATGACATCTCCTTTCAAACAGGATTGAAGGATTTTTCTTAAACTATGTTGAAATTTTGATCCATCCAAATTACAGATGGGAAATTCTGATCCATGGATGGATCATCCAATTTCGCTAGAACCTGATAAACGGTTGCTGATGAAATCCAAACGAGGGGCCCTAGCTTTTCAAACGGGAAACATTTTCCCCTAAACGTATTAATGATTCCTATTCTGTGAGACATTAAAAAGTGGAAAGAAACTTGTGTTCACAGAAGCTCTTTCTAGAAGAATGTTCCTGGGTCCAGATGAGATAGAGAAAGAGAAAAAGCATGCTGCACCTTGGATAGCCCGCACGGTTCTGAATAGAAAACGTGGAATACTTTTATAGAAAAGCGATGAAAGTGAAAGTAAAAGCCAAATAGTCTTCGCTGGAAAATTTTCACTTGGTTGCCGACTGGGAAAAAATTTCAGAGCTCAGAAAAAAAAATCTGAGATGTAAAAAAAAAAAAAAAAAAACTTTTTGTTAATTTTTATCATGTCTTCTAGACATGATAAAAATTAACCCTACCCCCCTTTTGTGTGGGAATGTTGTCTCCCTGTTTCTAAAAATAGACCATGACTCATTCTAGGAATTATATGTTTTAGAAAGGATGAGTCATAGTCTTTGGGTTTCTCCATTCCAAAGTAAACAAAGTGAAGACATCAAATTAATAGAAAAAAGGAAGAGTTGTTTTTTTTTTTTTTTTTTTTTTTTTTTTTTCAGCTCTGGAAATATTTTTTCCATTCAACAGCCAAGAAATATTTCCAGCCAATACAATTTCATTTTTACTTTCACTTTCAGTTCATTTCTTATATCTATAAAAACATTTCATATTTCTCTTCAGATCAGTGTGGGTTGTTCAAGATGCAGCAACTCTACTCCATCCCACAACCAGGAAAAAAAAGATGTTCTTTCAGGAGGAATTCTTTTGGCTTTCATGCATTCAACCTGGAGACACATTCCCTGAGCTCTAAGAAAATTTTCCGAGCCCCCTCAATCGCTGAAATGGATTAAAAATAAATTGTTTCGTACATTTTTAAAGCTCAAGCGTGTTAGGTGTCATGGAAAGAGCCTTTTTTCCCCTGAGCTCTAAGAAAATGTTTGCCAGCCCCCTCAATCGCTGAAATGGATTAAAAATAAATTCTTTCATACATTTTTAAAGCTCAAGAGTGTTAGGTATCATGGAAAGAGCTTTTTCTTTTCACAGCCCACTCAATCGCTGAAATGGATTAAAAATAAATTGTTTCATACATTTTTAAAGCTCAAGTGTGTTAGGTATCATGGAAAGAGCTTTTTCTTTTCACAGCCCACTCAATCGCTGAAATAGATTAAAAATAAATTGTTTCATACATTTTTAAAGCTCAAGCGTGTTAGGTGTCATGGAAAGAGCCTTTTTTCCCCAGAGCTATAAGAAAATGTTTCCCAGCCCACTCAAACGCTGAAATGGAATAAAAATAAATTCGTTCCAAATTTTTAAAGCTCAAGAGTGTTAGGTATCATGGAAAGAGCTTTTTCTTTTCACAGCCCACTCAATCACTGAAATCGATTAAAAACAAATTGTTTCATACATTTTTAAAGCTCAAGAGTGTTAGGTATCATGGAAAGAGCTTTTTCTTTTCACAGCCCACTCAATCGCTGAAATGGATTAAAAATAAATTGTTTCATACATTTTTAAAGCTCAAGCGTGTTAGGTGTCATGGAAAGAGCCTTTTTTCCCAAGAGCTATATGAAAATGTTTCCCAGCCCACTCAATCGCTGAAATGGATTAAAAACAAATTGTTTCATACATTTTTAAAGCTCAAGAGTGTTAGGTGTAATGGAAAGATCTTTTTCTTTTCACAGCCCACTCAATCGCTGAAATGGATACAAAACAAATTCTTTCATACATTTTTATAGCTCAAGCGTGTTAGCTGTTATGGAAAGAGCTTTTTCTTTTCACAGCCCACTCAATCGCTGAAATGGATTAAAAATAAATTCTTTCATACATTTTTAAAGCTCAAGCGTGTTAGCTGTTATGGAAAGAGCCTTTTTTTCCCAGCCCACTCAATCGCTGAAACGGATCAAAAATAAATTCTTTCATACATTTGTTTAAACCTCAGGACTCTTAGCTGTCATGGAAACTGAAATTTTTGTCACGGTTTGTGTGTCACACGTCGTCAACGGTATGATTTGAGGTGAAAATTGAAAACCCGGTATGAAAAATCTCTTTAACTTCACTTTAGAAGAAGGTGTGGGATAGAGAGATTTCGTCATGGAAAAATATCTTTCAATGTCCGTCGATGAAATCCAAACGAGGGGTCCTAGCTTTTCAAATGGGAAACATTTTCCCCTAAACGGAGGAATGATTTCTATTCTGTGAGACGTCAAAAATTGGAAAAAAGCTTGTGTTCACAGAAGCTCTTTCTAGAAGAGTGGTCCTGAGTCCAGATGAGGTAGAGAGAGAAAAAGCATGCTGCACCTTGGACAGCCCGCACATTTCTGAACAGAAAACGTAGAATACTTTTATAGAAAAGTGTTGAAAGTGAAAGTAAAAGACCAATCGTCTTGGCTGGAGAATTTTCACTTGGTTGCCGACTGGGAAAAATTTTTCAAAGCTCAGAAAAAAAAAAATTTAAGATGTAAAAAAAAAAAAAAAAAAACTTTTTGTTAATTTTTATCATGTCTTCTAGACATGATAAAAATTAACCCTACCCCCCTTTTGTGTGGGAATGTTGTCTCACTGTTTCTAAAAATAGACCATGTATACCAATATACTCCAAACGGACTTGAACGCCTGTTCTCAGTATGTAGCTATACAAATTTGAAGGTAAAATTAAAAAAAAGACATCTTTTTGGGGAAAAGGGAGTAAATTTGTATAGGAATATACTACAAACGGAATTTAAGGCCTGTTTTCAGTATATAGCTATACAAATTGGAAGGTAAAAAAAAATAAAAAAAAGACATCTTTTTTTCAGGGGGGAAGGCAGTGAATTTGTATAGGAATATACTACAAACGGACTTTAAAGCTTGTTTTCAGCATATAGCTATACAAATTGGAAGGTAAAAAAATAAAAAAAAGACATCTTTTTTTTTTCGGAGGAGGGAAGGCAGTGAATTTGTATAGGAATATACTACAAACGGACTTTAAAGGCTGTTTTCAGCATATAGCTATACAAATTGGAAGGTAAAAAAAAATAAAAAAAGACATCTTTTTTTTTCCGGGGGGGGAAGGCAGTGAATTTGTATAGGAATATACTACAAACGGACTTTAAAGCCTGTTTTTAGCATATAGCTATACAAATTGGAAGGTAAAAAAAAATAAAAAAAAGACATCTTTTTTTTTCGGGGGGGGAAGGCAGTGAATTTGTATAGGAATATACTACAAACGGACTTTAAAGCCTGTTTTTAGCATATAGCTATACAAATTGGAAGGTAAAAAAAAATAAAAAAAAAGACATCTTTCTTTTTTTTCGGGAAATTAAGTGAATTTGTATAGGAATATACTACAAACTGACTTTAATGCCTGTTTTCAGTATATAGCTATACAAATTGGAAGGTAAAAAAAAAATAAAAAAAAGATATCTTTTTTGGGGAAAAGGAGTGAATTTGTATAGGAATATACTACAAGAACATCAAGAAAAGAACATCATGGGTCCAAGAATTGAAAGTGAAAGTCCAAAAACGAAATGTTAACGACTGGGAAGAAAATTTTCAAAGCTGAAAAAAAATTTAAAAAAAAAAAAAAAAAAATACTTCCTTTTTCTTTCTTAATTTGATGTCTTCATTCTTTTGACCTTGTAGAAATAAAAAAAGTGAAGACATCAAATTAAGAAAGAAAAAAGGAAGTTTTTTTTTTTTTTTTTTTTTTTTTAATGTATTAAAATTTTTCCAGAGCTCTGAGAATTTTTCGCAGTCGGTTTCTAGAAGCAACTCGTTAATGTATTTAAACCACTCGCGTTTCAGTTTCAGATCAGTCTGTGCTGTGCACTCAACGTGGATACACGCTTCTCACTCTCCTGGGAAGAGCTTCTGTGAAGGTATGTGAACATTTTTTTCTTACTCTTTTGTATTTCATAGACTACAAATATTTATTGAGTCACCCATTTTATAGAAATGTATTCTTATTTCCTTTCAATACTTTGAGGTAGGGTAATATTTTCCCCCGTGCTACTGTTTTTGCTTTTCAAGGCTAGAAATGTTTTACTCAATAGCTGTTTTTATAGAAAACATGCTATTATTTCGTATACTGATATATTTTGTGAAACTTTAACAAATCCTTTTCAACAAAGCAAGATCATGTGATCCACAGCTGGCTAGACACGTCAGTGTAATCGGATCACGATTGTTCCATCATATACTGATATATTTTGTGAAACTTTAACAAATTCCTTTCAAGAAGCCAAGATCTCGTGATCCACAGCTGGCTAGACTCGTCAGTGTAATTGGATCACGATTGTTCCATCCTATACTGATATATTTTGTGAAACTTTAACAAATTCCTTTCAAGAAACCAAGATCTCCTGATCCACAGCTGGCTAGACTCGTCAGTGTAATTGGATCACGATTGATCCATCCTATACTGATATATTTTGTGAAACTTTAACAAATTTCTTTCAAGAAGCCAAGATCTCGTGATCCACAGCTGACTCCATTAGTCAGGGAAAACGGATCAGGATTTTATCAATCGTATACTGATATATTTTGTGAAACTTTAACAAATCCCTTTCAACAGGGCAAGATCTCGTGATCCATAGCTGGCTAGAGCAGTCAGGATCAATGGATCACGATTGTCCCATCGTATACTGATATATTTTGTGAAACTTTAACAAGGCAAGATCTCGTGATCCACAGCTGGCTAGACTAGTCAGGATTAATGGATCACGATTTTATCAATCGTATACTGATATACGAGTATTTTGTGAAACTTCTTTAACAAATCCTTTTCAATAAGGCAAGATCTCGTGATCCACAGCTGGCTAGAGCAGTCAGTATAATCGGATCACGACTGTTCCCTCGTATACTGATATATTTTGTGAAATTTTAACAAATGACTTTCAAGAAGGCAAGATCTCGTGATCCAGAGCTGACTCAATCAGTCAGGATTAACGGATCACGATTGTTCCATTGTATACTGATATATTTTGTGAAACTTCTTTAACAAATGACTTTCAAGAAGGCAAGATCTCATGATCCACAGCTGACTAGACTTGTCAGAATTAACGGATCACGATTGTTCTATTGTATACTGATATATTTTGTGAAACTTCTTTAACAAATGACTTTCAAGAAGGCAAGATTTCGTGATCCACAGCTGACTAGACTTGTCAGAATTAACGGATCACGATAGTTCCATTGTATACTAATATATTTTGTGGAACGTTAACAAATCCTTTTCAAAAAAGGCAAGGTCTTGTGATCCACAGCTGACTCCATCAGTCAGGATAACGGATCACGATGGTTCCATCTTATACTGATATATATTTTGTGAAACGTTAACAAATGACTTTCAAGAAGGCAAGATCATGTTATTCAATAGAATTGTTCAATCGTATACTGGCATATTCTGATAAAACAACAGAATGATCCAATTTTGAATACGATCCCAATATGCTTTTATAAAATCCATTTCATATTTTGTAAAACGTGAACGACTGACTTTCAAGCTGGCTGCATGGGTGTTTTTTTTCGTGGTTTTTCCCCATGTGTAACTTCAAATCTTCTCTTTTCTATAAAAGTATTTCGAGTTTCTGTTCAAAACACTGTGGGCTGTTGAAAAGGTAACACATCTCCCTCTCTACATTAATGGGGAATCCAAGATGTTGTAAAGAAGAATTCTTTGAGAATCTCTTAACCTTTCTGAACTTTAGACGAGCTAGCTGGATATTTCTTCATTTCTTTTTCAAGTATGGGTTCAAAGGATTCTTTTAAATAGTTGCAAGTAAGACGTTGTATTATTTTCTGTTGATCATGAATCTATTAAAAAATTTCAATGCCTAATTTTAGCGCTACCTATACCCAACATGATTCATATGTTTTACTCTACGTTTTAGATAAGACCCTCTCTTAAAAACATGATTTTCCTATTCAAAGTTGAAATGAGTTTTCAAAAGCATGATCCTTTAAAAAAAATGTGTGTTTGTGTAGGTGTGGTGGGACGGTTAGCTTTCTTTCTTACGAGATAGTCATCTCCACGAGATGTGTTTTGGATATCTTCTCCACCCTCTCTCTTTACCCAATCTCATGATATTCTTTAAGAATTTCTTAGCCATTTGTCAATGAAGGAGATTATAATTCAAGAATTTATGAATTTGGGAACATGTCACCATGGCAAATCTAAAATCTTGGCACTGGATACTGGAAAGCCCCGCTCTGATTATAATTCTGAGTTCTAGCATGGGACATTTTTTAAATCAATAAGCTAAACTATTTTTTCTAGTCTCATATTCTCTCGTGACTAGGGTTCCAGATTTGGGTAGAGAGAGACATGTTGCCTCATCAACAGCGCGCACTGTTCTGAACAGAAACGTGGAATGCTTTTGTAGAAAAGTGAAGAGTTGAAAGTGAAAGTCGAAAAACGAAATGGGATCGGCTAGGAAAAATTTCTCAGAGCTCAGAAAAAAAAATTTTGAAATGTAAAAAAAAAAAAAAAAAAAAAAAACAATCTTTTTGTTAATTTTTATCATGTCTTCTAGACATGATAAAAATTAACTCCCTTCTCTTTTTGTCTGGGAATGTTGTCTCACTCTTTCTAAAAATAGACCATGACTCATTCTTTCTAAAGAATAAAATTCCAAGAAAAGATTGGATGAGTCATGGTCTATTTTTAGAAAGTGGGAGACAACATTCCCATACAAAAGGGGGGGTGAGTTAATTTTTATCATGTCTTCTAGACATGATAAAAATTAACAAAAAGATTGTTTTTTTTTTTTTTTTTTTTTTTTTTTTACATCTCAGAATTTTTTTCTGAGCTCTGAAAATATTTTCCCAGCGGATCTCATTTCGTTTTTCGACTTTCACTTTCAACTCTTGTCTTTTCTATAAAAGTATTTCGAGTTTCTGTTCAGAACACTGTGGGCTGTTGAAAAGGCAACACGTCTCCCTCTCTACATTAATTGGGAATCCAAGATGTTCTAAAGAAGAATTCTTTGAGAATCTCTTAACCTTTCTGAAGTTTAGACGAGCTAGCTGGATATTTCTTCATTTCTTTTTCAAGTATGGGTTCAAAGGATTCTTTTAAATAGTTGCAAGTAAGACGTTGTATTATTTTCTGTTGATCATGAATCTATTAAAAAATTTCAATGCCTAATTTTAGGGCTACCTATACCCGGCATGATTTATATGTTTTACTCTACGTTTTACATGAGACCCTCTCTTAAAAACATGATTTTCCTAATTAAAGTTGAAATGAGTTTCCAAAAGCATGATCCTTTTAAAAAAAAACATGTGTGTTTGTGTAGGTGTGGTGGGACGGTTAGCTTTCTTTCTTACGAGATAGTCATCTCCACGAGATGTGTTTTGGATATCTTCTCCACCCTCTCGTGGTCACTGAAATCTCGTGATGGCTCTCAAGTGAAAAGGGTTCGTTTATTTTGACTCACAACCACGTTATATTTTTTTGGATATCTCCTCCAACGACTCGTGGAACTCTTTTCCCTGAAATCAGGTATGTTTAGCAGTGCACGCCCTCTGAATTGAAGCTCGGAATACTTTGACAAATCCTGTCGAGTGGATTCTGAAACCATTTTTAAAGGATCTCAGAGAAACACCTATGAAGACAATAGCAACGTGTCTTTTTTTCGGAAAGGATGAAGCAGGCTCATGGTGAGAGATGTTGCTGTAAAATGTTTTTTTTTCTTAGAAATTTGAAAAAAAATAGAGTAGTAAGACACAGTCTCTTTTTTCGAAACTGAGTAGGAGGGTCATTTTGAGATGAGCTGGAAAATATTTTCTGAGAGATTTGAAAAAATTTTTAAAAAATTAAAAAATATATATATTATATAATATATATAATATATATATTATATAATATATATTATAAATACTTTTTGTTCATTTTTATCATGTCTTCAGACATGATAAAAATGAACAACATATCTCTTTTCTCTTTGAAACCTCTTTCAACCTATCTCGTCACGTTTCTCAAGTAACATTTCTTTCCTGAAAAGCTAATTTCTTTAGAAACCTAAGACAACTCCTTTCCTGAAAAGCTAATTTCTTTAGACACCTAAGATAACAGGTAGAGACATACTTCGAACCAAAAAGGGAGTAGAGATCCTTTTGAATAATATCGAATAGACAAAAGACGAGTAGCCATTTCAGTTCTATGCTTTTTTTCCTAGGGACGATCCACGAAAGGGTCCTCTTTTGTTCACGAAGCGTGGTTCACCCATGAATTAAACACGTAGGCTCGAAACTTTCTAACATCTCTACCTCCACGGTGCAGTTTGAAAGGAAGGTGACCCACCCATCACCCCAGCTATGAAATGAAACGTCAGAACAGTGCACACGTTCTAGAATAAGAACCCTTGTAGACATTTGGGGGCTCTACAGCACAGCCTCAACAGAAACAAAACGATAAAAACTTTCATAGATCCCAGAGACTGGATGCTTAAAAATAAGGTGATGTCTCGGCGATCAAATCAGCTGTAAATAAATGTCTAAGAGCTGTGAAGAATGGATGGCCTACCTTCACAAAAGCTCTTTCTAGGAGGGAAAAGTATGTATCCAAGCAGAATACACAGCACAGACTGATGTTAAGTCGAAACTGGAGTGATTTCAATACACAAGTATGAATTCGTTCTAATAACACTTTAGATAGGTCTTGTTTGACTCATCGAGTCGAGGGGGAAAACATTGACGTGTTGCTTTTCCAACAGCCCACACTGTTCTGAACAGAAGCGTAGAATACTTTTATAGATAAAAGAAGAATTGAAAGTGAAAGTAAAAAAACGAAATCGGATCGGCTGGGAAAATTTCTGAGCCGAGAAAAAATTCTGAGTCAGAAGAAAAAAAAAAAAAAACTCTTCCTTTTTCTTTATTAATTTGATGTCTTCACTTTTTGACTTTCTACAAGGTCAAAAGAGTGAAGACATCAAATTAATAAAGAAAAAGGAAGAGTTTTTTTTTTTTCTTTTTTTTTCCAATCTCATAATTTTTCCTGAGCTCTGAAAAATTTTTTCCCAGCCGATCCCACTTCGTTTTTTGACTTTCACTTTCAATTCTTCTCTTTTCTATAAAAGTATTCCGCGTTTTTGTTCAGAACAGTGTGGGCTCTTGAAAAGGTAACACGTCTCGCTCTCTCTTTACCCAAATCTGGAACCCATGATGATCTTAAGAAGAATTCTTTAAGAATCTCTTACAATTCCTGAACCTTAGACAAGCTGAATGTTTCTTTTTTGTATTTCGAAGCTATTGATGGATCAAAGAAGAAGATTTCAATGGAATGACTTCATCGTTCTAGGATAGAATATTTTTTCGAAATCTCTTCCTACTTTCGTCTACACAATGCTTTTCACGAAAGTTTGGTGCTCTTTTACATTTACTTTTTAAATAGTTGTTCAAAGGGATTTTCGTTCTGCTGATTCAGGTTTCCCGCGCTTCACGTTACCCATCCTCACCCATTTTTAAAGGATCTCAGAGAAAATTTAAAGGGAAAGAAATAGCCTCCAGTGAACAACAACGACAGTGGATAGTTTTTTTCTGTCCTTCCAGAGATATCACCGGTGACCGATAGGTTGTTCAGCCACACGGGTGTCGTGAAAAGGCACACCATGCCTGTTTCCCTCCCAAAAATGTTTCTTCGGAAAAGGGAAAGTTTTTTTCCCACCCCTTTGGAGATTCCTTTTCCGCATCGATACCCAAACCCATCGGCCAGAAAAATAAATTTTTTAAGAACCTTTCTACTCTTGAAACCCAATATAAGATACGTATTCATTGTAATATTTTTAATAAATTATGCATACATGTATTTTACGAGCTTATCTATTATTTCTTACAATGCTTCGTCAATCTTACGTAAAGTAGCTTGGAAGAACCGTATTATTATTTCTTTCTTCTAACCTCTTACAACTATATTGTTTAAAGTTTCTAAGGAATTTCTAATACATTGTATATACAATTTAGCTAAAACCTGTGACAAGATGAATTTAATTCCCCCCCTCAAAACAATTTATATACAGTCAGTTTGAGTTAGCTGGATCCGTGTAAATAGATAATATTTATGTCACGTAAATTATTTGCTAACATAACATATTTTTCCTTCTTATCATGCTATTTCAACCATTTTGTTTAGCAATCATCCATCTCAAATAAAAAGGATTTGACGAGACACAATATACTTAAAAGATTGATGAAATAACACTAAAATCTCATGTTGTTGGAATCATTTAAGAAATTTAGAGTTTACAGACTATTTCATCCAATGAAGGTAAAATATTAAAATGAATATGTATGTTTGTAATATATTTCAGAAACCTAATGTTCTTAAAAAAAATTTATTTTTCTGGCCGATGGGTTTGGGTATCGATGCGGAAAAGGAATCTCCAAAGGGGTGGGAAAAAAACATTCCCTTTTCCGAAGAAACATTTTTGGGAGGGAAACAGGCATGGTGTGCCTTTTCACGACACCCGTGTGGCTGAACAACCTATCGGCCACCTGTGATATCTCTGGAAGGACAGAAAAAAACTATCCACTGTCGTTGTTGTTCACTGGAGGCTATTTCTTTCCCTTTTAATTTTCTCTGAGATCCTTTAGAAATGGGTGAGGATGGGTAGCGTGAAGCGCGGGAAACCTGAATCAGCAGAACGAAAATCCCTTTGAACAACTATTCAAAAAGTAAATGTAAAAGAGGACCAAACTTTCGTGAAAAGCATTTCTGTGTAGACGAAAGTAGGAAGAGATTTCGAAAAAATATTCTATCCTAGAACGATGAAGTCATTCCATTGAAATCTTCTTCTTTGATCCATCAATAGCTTCGAAATACAAAAAAGAAACATTCAGCTTGTCTAAGGTTCAGGAATTGTAAGAGATTCTTAAAGAATTCTTCTTAAGATCAGAAAAACGAAATGGGATCGGCTGGGAAAAAATTTTTCAGAGCTCAGGAAAAATTATGAGATTGAGAAAAAAAAAAAAAAAAAAAAAAACTCTTCCTTTTTCTTTATTAATTTGATGTCTTCACTCTTTTGACCTTGTAGAAAGTCAAAAAGTGAAGACATCAAATTAATAAAGAAAAAGGAAGAGTTTTTTTTTTTTTTTTTTTTTTTTCTGACTCAGAATTTTTTCTCGGCTCAGAAATTTTCCCAGCCGATCTGATTTCGTTTTTTTACTTTCACTTTCAATTCTTCTTTTATCTATAAAAGTATTCTACGTTTCTGTTCAGAACAGTGTGGGCTGTTGGAAAAGCAACACTTCAATGTTTCCCCCCTCGACTCGATGAGTCAAACAAGACCTATCTAAAGGGTTATTAGAACGAATTCATACTTGTGTATTGAAATCACTCCAGTTTCGACTTAACATCAGTCTGTGCTGTGTATTCTGCTTGGATACACACTTTTCCCTCCTAGAAAGAGCTTTTGTGAAGGTAGACCATCCATTCTTCACAGCTCTTAGACATTTATTTACAGCTGATTTGATTGACGAGACATCACCTTATTTTTAAGCATCCAGTCTCTGGGATCTATGAAAGTTTTTATCGTTTTGTTTCTGTTGAGTCTGTGCTGTAGAGCCCCCAAATGTCTACAAGGCTTCTTATTCTAGAACGTGTGCACTGTTCTGACGTTTCATTTCATAGCTGGGGTGATGGGTGGGTCACCTTCCTTTCAAACTGCACCGTGGAGGTAGAGATGTTAGAAAGTTTCGAGCCTACGTGTTTAATTCATGGGTGAACCACGCTTCGTGAACAAAAGAGGACCCTTTCGTGGATCGTCCCTAGGAAAAAAGCATAGAACTGAAATGGCTACTCGTCTTTTGTCTATTCGATATTATTCAAAAGGATCTCTACTCTCTTTTTGGTTCGAAGTATGTCTCTACCTGTTATCTTAGGTGTCTAAAGAAATTAGCTTTTCAGGAAAGGAGTTGTCTTAGGTTTCTAAAGAAATTAGCTTTTCAGGAAAGAAATGTTACTTGAGAAACATGACGAGATAGGTTGAAAGAGGTTTCAAAGAGAAAAGAGATATGTTGTTCATTTTTATCATGTCTGAAGACATGATAAAAATGAACAAAAAGTATTTATAATATATATTATATAATATATATATTATATAATATATATATTATATAATATATATATTATATAATATATATATTATGTAATATATATATTTTTTAATTTTTAAAAAATTTTTTTCAAATCTCTCAGAAAATATTTTCCAGCTCATCTCAAAATGACCCTCCTACTCAGTTTCGAAAAAAGAGACTGTGTCTTACTACTCTCTATTTTTTTTTTCAAATTTCTAAGAAAAAAAAACATTTTACAGCAACATCTCTCACCATGAGCCTGCTTCATCCTTTCCGAAAAAAAGACACGTTGCTATTGTCTTCATAGGTGTTTCTCTGAGATCCTTTAAAAATGGTTTCAGAATCCACTCAACAGGATTTGTCAAAGTATTCCGAGCTTCAATTCAGAGGGCGTGCACTGCTAAACATACCTGATTTCAGGGAAAAGAGTTCCACGAGTTGTTAGAGGAGATATCCAAAAAATATAACGTGGTTGTGAGTCAAAATAAACGAACACTTTTCACTTGAGAGCCATCACGAGATTTCAGTGACCAGGAGAGGGTGGAGAAGATATCCAAAACACATCTCGTGGAGATGACTATCTCGTAAGAAAGAAAGCTAACCGTCCCACCACACCTACACAAACACACATGTTTTTTTTAAAAGGATCATGCTTTTGGAAACTCATTTCAACTTTAAATAGGAAAATCATGTTTTTAAGAGAGGGTCTCATCTAAAACGTAGAGTAAAACATATAAATCATGCCGGGTATAGGTAGCCCTAAAATTAGGCATTGAAATTTTTTAATAGATTCATGATCAACAGAAAATAATACAACGTCTTACTTGCAACTATTTAAAAGAATCCTTTGAACCCATACTTGAAAAAGAAATGAAGAAATATCCAGCTAGCTCGTCTAAACTTCAGAAAGGTTAAGAGATTCTCAAAGAATTCTTCTTTAGAACATCTTGGATTCCCAATTAATGTAGAGAGGGAGACGTGTTGCCTTTTCAACAGCCCACAGTGTTCTGAACAGAAACTCGAAATACTTTTATAGAAAAGAGAAGAGTTGAAAGTGAAAGTCGAAAAACGAAATGAGATCCGCTGGGAAAATATTTTCAGAGCTCAGAAAAAAATTCTGAGATGTAAAAAAAAAAAAAAAAAAAAATCTTTTTGTTAATTTTTATCATGTCTTCTAGACATGATAAAAATTAACTCACTCCCCCTTTTGTATGGGAATGTTGTCTCCCACTTTCTAAAAATAGACCATGACTCATCCAATCTTTTCTTGGAATTCTATTCTTTAGAAAGAATGAGTCATTGCCTATTTTTAGAAAGAGTGAGACAACATTCCCAGACAAAAAGAGAAGGGAGTTAATTTTTATCATGTCTAGAAGACATGATAAAAATTAACAAAAAGATTGTTTTTTTTTTAGTCCAAAGGGGCATTGTCCCCGAAGGACTATTAGTTTCGTTTGGGCGTTTTGCGTCGACAACCGTAGAATGTCCGATTCACTTTTCAAAATAACGCACTTACCCAGATCCACCCTCATCTCCTCCTCGCTCTCTTATCCTTAACCACTCTCTCCTCCTCCACTCTCTCATCCTCCTCGCTCTCCCATCCTCCTTGCTTTCCCATCCTCCTCCACTCTCTAATCCTCCTCCTCTCTCTACTCATCCACACTCTCTCATCCTCCTCTCTCTTGTCCTCCATTTCCATATAGTTACCATTTCCCGTTGTATGAAACAATAGAATAGTAATCATTCTCAATAAAACGGTAGTCAAGCAACCGCAGTAAGAGGAAATCTTTGAAATAGATCTTAGTAAAAAAAAACTATTGTAAAAATCATTTGTATTGAAAAACGATTATCATATCATTAATCACAATCAAAGTCCTTCGGGGACAATGCCCCCTTTGGACGTAATCCAAAATCTGAATTCTTTCAGATTTTTTTTTTTTTTATCTCAGAATTTTTTTTTCTGAGCTCTGAGAAATTTTTCCTAGCCGATCCCATTTCGTTTTTCGACTTTCACTTCCAACTCTTCACTTTTCTATAAAAGCATTCCACGTTTCTGTTCAGAACAGTGCGCGCTGTTGATGAGGCAACATGTCTCTCTCTACCCAAATCTGGAACCCTAGTCACGAGAGAATATGAGACTAGAAAAAATAGTTTAGCTTATTGATTTAAAAAATGTCCCATGCTAGAACTCAGAATTATAATCAGAGCGGGGCTTTCCAGTATCCAGTGCCAAGATTTTAGATTTGCCATGGTGACATGTTCCCAAATTCATAAATTCTTCAATTATAATCTCCTTCATTGACAAATGCCTAAGAAATTCTTAAAGAATATCATGAGATTGGGTAAAGAGAGAGGGTGGAGAAGATATCCAAAACACATCTCGTGGAGATGACTATCTCGTAAGAAAGAAAGCTAACCGTCCCACCACACCTACACAAACACTCATGTTTTTTTTTTTTTTTTTTTTAAAAGAATCATGCTTTTGAAAACTCATTTCAACTTTGAATAGGAAAATCATGTTTTTAAGACAGGGTCTTATCTAAAACGTAGAGTAAAACATATGAATCATGTTGGGTATAGGTAGCCCTAAAATTAGGCATTGAAATTTTTTAATAGATTCATGATCAAGAGAAAATAATACAACGTCTTACTTGCAACTATTTAAAAGAATCCTTTGAACCCATACTTGAAAAAGAAATGAAGAAATATCCAGCTAGCTCGTCTAAAGTTCAGAAAGGTTAAGAGATTCTCAAAGAATTCTTCTTTACAACATCTTGGATTCCCCATTAATGTAGAGAGGGAGATGTGTTACTTTTTCAACAGCCCACAGTGTTTTGAACAGAAACTCGAAATACTTCTATAGAAAAGAGAAGATTTGAAAGTGAAAGTCGAAAAACGAAATGAGATCGGCTGGGAAAATATTTTCAGAGCTCAGAAAAAAATTCTGAGATGTAAAAAAAAAAAAAAAAAAAAAAAAAAAACAATCTTTTTGTTAATTTTTATCATGTCTTCTAGACATGATAAAAATTAACTCACCCCCCCCTTTTGTATGGGAATGTTGTCTCCCACTTTCTAAAAATAGACCATGACTCATCCAATCTTTTCTTGGAATTCTATTCTTTAGAAACAATGAGTCATTGTCTATTTTTAGAAAGAGGGAGACAACATTCCCAGACAAAAAGAGAAGGGAGTTAATTTTTATCATGTCTAGAAGACATGATAAAAATTAACAAAAAGATTGTTTTTTTTTTTTTTTTTTTTTTTTTTTTTTTACATTTCAAAATTTTTTTTTCTGAGCTCTGAGAAATTTTTCCTAGCCGATCCCATTTCGTTTTTCGACTTTCACTTTCAACTCTTCACTTTTCTATAAAAGCATTCCACGTTTCTGTTCAGAACAGTGCGGGCTGTTGATGAGGCAACATGTCTCTCTCTACCCAAATCTGGAACGCTAGTCACGAGAGAATATGAGACTAGAAAAATAGTTTAGCTTATTGATTTAAAAAATGTCCCATGCTAGAACTCAGAATTATAATCAGAGCGGGGCTTTCCAGTATCCACTTCCAAGATTTTAGATTTGCCATGGGTGACATGTTCCCAAATGCATAAATTCTTCAATTATAGTTCCCTTCTTTGACAAATGGCTAAGAAATTTTAAAGAATATCATGAGATTGGGTAAAGAGAGAGACGTGTTGCCTCTTCCACAGCCCACACGGATCTGAAGTGAAACGCGGAATGCTTTTATAGATAACTTCCCCAGTTATCTATTGATCATGTCCAGTTATCCCCAGTTATTGAAACAAAGTCAAAAGCCAAAGGAAAAGGGAGTTAATTTTTATCATGTCTAGAAGACATGATAAAAATTAACAAAAAGATTTTTTTTTTTTTTTTTTTTACATCTCAGATTTTTTTTCTGAGCTTTGAGAATTTTTTTCCCAGTCGGCTTGATTCACAAAACCAGATATATTCAAGTTATTTCTATAGAGGGTTCTCATCTATTTAAACCACTCGCGTTTCAGCTTTAAATCAGTCTGTGCTGTGCACTGGAGCTGAATTGTTTTCAGCTGTCAGACATTTTTTTCCAACAGCCGACTCGATCGTTCAAATGACACCGTGGAATTTGGAGAGAGGTCATGTCGATTCGGATGACGGTAAAGCATTTGAGGGCTATTTGCCTTAAGAAATGCCTTCGTGGCGGACTTTGGAAGGGAAACTGGCTCGTATTCACGTTACACATGGGGAAAAACCGCGAAAAAAAACACCCATGCAGCCAGCTTGAAAGTCAGTCGTTCACGTTTTACAAAATATGAAATGGATTTTATAAAAACATATTGGGATCGTATTCAAAATTGGATCATTCTGTTGTTTTATCAGAATATGCCAGTATACGATTGAACAATTCTATTGAATAACATGATCTTGCCTTCTTGAAAGTCATTTGTTAACGTTTCACAAAATATATATCAGTATAAGATGGAACCATCGTGATCCGTTATCCTGACTGATGGAGTCAGCTGTGGATCACAAGACCTTGTCTTTTTTGAAAAGGATTTGGTAAAGTTCCACAAAATATATTAGTATACAATGGAACTATCGTGATCCGTTAATTCTGACAAGTCTACTCAGCTGTGGATCACGAAATCTTACCTTCTTGAAAGTCATTTGTTAAAGAAGTTTCACAAAATATATCAGCATACAATGGAACAATCGTGATCCGTTAATTCTGACAAGTCTAGTCAGCTGTGGATCATGAGATCTTGCCTTCTTGAAAATCATTTGTTAAAGAAGTTTCACAAAATATATCAGTATACAATGGAACAATCGTGATCCGTTAATCCTGACTGATTGAGTCAGCTCTGGATCACGAGATCTTGCCTCCTTGAAAGTCATTTGTTAAAATTTCACAAAATATATCAGTATACGAGGGAACAGTCGTGATCCGATTATACTGACTGCTCTAGCCAGCTGTGGATCACGAGATCTTGCCTTATTGAAAAGAATTTGTTAAAGAAGTTTCACAAAATATATCAGTATACGATTGATAAAATCGTGATCCGTTAATCCTCACTAGTCTAGCCAGCTGTGGATCACGAGATCTTGCCTTGTTAAAGTTTCACAAAATATATCAGTATACGATGGGACAATCGTGATCCATTGATCCTGACTGCTCTAGCCAGCTATGGATCACGATCTTGCCCTGTTGAAAGGGATTTGTTAAAGTTTCACAAAATATATCAGTATACGATTGATAAAATCCTGATCCGTTTTTCCTGACTAATGGAGTCAGCTGTGGATCACGAGATCTTGGCTTCTTGAAAGAAATTTGTTAAAGTTTCACAAAATATATCAGTATAGGATGGATCAATCGTGATCCAATTACACTGACGAGTCTAGCCAGCTGTGGATCACGAGATCTTGGCTTCTTGAAAGGAATTTGTTAAAGTTTCACAAAATATATCAGTATAGGATGGAACAATCGTGATCCAATTACACTGACGAGTCTAGCCAGCTGTGGATCACGAGATCTTGGCTTCTTGAAAGGAATTTGTTAAAGTTTCACAAAATATATCAGTATATGATGGAACAATCGTGATCCGATTACACTGACGTGTCTAGCCAGCTGTGGATCACATGATCTTGCTTTGTTGAAAAGGATTTGTTAAAGTTTCACAAAATATATCAGTATACGAAATAATAGCATGTTTTCTATAAAAACAGCTATTGAGTAAAACATTTCTAGCCTTGAAAAGCAAAAACAGTAGCACGGGGAAAAATATTACCCTACCTCAAAGTATTGAAAGGAAATAAGAATACATTTCTATAAAATGGGTGACTCAATAAATATTTGTAGTCTATGAAATACAAAAGAGTAAGAAAAAAATGTTCACATACCTTCACAGAAGCTCTTCCCAGGAGAGTGAGAAGCGTGTATCCACGTTGAGTGCACAGCACAGACTGATCTGAAACTGAAACGCGAGTGGTTTAAATACATTAACGAGTTGCTTCTAGAAACCGACTGCGAAAAATTCTCAGAGCTCTGGAAAAATTTTAATACATTAAAAAAAAAAAAAAAAAAAAAAAACTTCCTTTTTTCTTTCTTAATTTGATGTCTTCACTTTTTTTATTTCTACAAGGTCAAAAGAATGAAGACATCAAATTAAGAAAGAAAAAGGAAGTATTTTTTTTTTTTTTTTTTAAATTTTTTTTCAGCTTTGAAAATTTTCTTCCCAGTCGTTAACATTTCGTTTTTGGACTTTCACTTTCAATTCTTGGACCCATGATGTTCTTTTCTTGATGTTCTTGTAGTATATTCCTATACAAATTCACTCCTTTTCCCCAAAAAAGATATCTTTTTTTTATTTTTTTTTTACCTTCCAATTTGTATAGCTATATACTGAAAACAGGCATTAAAGTCAGTTTGTAGTATATTCCTATACAAATTCACTTAATTTCCCGAAAAAAAAGAAAGATGTCTTTTTTTTTATTTTTTTTTACCTTCCAATTTGTATAGCTATATGCTAAAAACAGGCTTTAAAGTCCGTTTGTAGTATATTCCTATACAAATTCACTGCCTTCCCCCCCCCCCGAAAAAAAAAGATGTCTTTTTTTTATTTTTTTTTACCTTCCAATTTGTATAGCTATATGCTGAAAACAGGCTTTAAAGTCCGTTTGTAGTATATTCCTATACAAATTCACTGCCTTCCCCCCCCGAAAAAAAAAGATGTCTTTTTTTTATTTTTTTTTACCTTCCAATTTGTATAGCTATATACTGAAGACAGGACTTAAATTCCGTTTGTAGTATATTCCTATACAAATTTACTCCCTTTTCCCCAAAAAGATGTCTTTTTTTTAATTTTACCTTCAAATTTGTATAGCTACATACTGAGAACAGGCGTTCAAGTCCGTTTGTAGTATATTGGTATACATGGTCTATTTTTAGAAACAGTGAGACAACATTCCCACACAAAAGGGGGGTAGGGTTAATTTTTATCATGTCTAGAAAACATGATAAAAATTAACAAAAAGTTTTTTTTTTTTTTTTTTTTTTTTTTTTTTTTTTTTTTTTACATCTCAAATTTTTTTTTTCTGAGCTTTAAAAAATTTTTCCCAGTCGGCAACCAAGTGAAAATTCTACAGCCAAGACGATTGGCCTTTTACTTTCACTTTCAACACTTTTCTATAAAAGTATTCTACGTTTTCTGTTCAGAACTGTGCGGGCTGTCCAAGGTGCAGCATGCTTTTTCTCTCTCTACCTCATCTGGACCCAGGACCACTCTTCTAGAAAGAGCTTCTATGAACACAAGCTTTTTTCCAATTTTTGACGTCCCACAGAATAGAAATCATTCCTCCGTTTAGGGGAAAATGTTTCCCATTTGAAAAGCTAGGACCCCTCGTTTGGATTTCATCGACGGACATTGAAAGATATTTTCCCATGACGAAATCTCTCTATCCCACACCTTCTTCTAAAGTGAAGTTAAAGAGATTTTTCATACCGGGTTTTCAATTTTCACCTCAAATCATACCGTTGACGACGTGTGACACACAAACCGTGACATAAATTTCAGTTTCCATGACAGCTAAGAGTCTTGAGGTTTAATGGTATGAAAGAATTTATTTTTGATCCGTTTCAGCGATTGAGTGGGCTGGGGAAAAAAAGGCTCTTTCCATCACAGTTAACACGCTTGAGCTTTAAACATGTATGAAAGAATTTATTTTTAATCCATTTCAGCGATTGAGTGGGCTGGGGAAAAAAAAGGCTCTTTCCATAACAGCTAACACGATTGAGTTTTAAAAATGTATGAAAGAATTTGTTTTTAATCGATTTCAGCGATTGAGTGGGCTGTGAAAAGAAAAAGCTCTTTCCATTACACCTAACACTCTTGAGCTTTAAAAATGTATGAAACAATTTGTTTTTAATCGATTTCAGTGATTGAGTGGGCTGTGAAAAGAAAAAGCTCTTTCCATGATACCTAACACTCTTGAGCTTTAAAAATATAGGAACGAATTTATTTTTAATCCATTTCAGCGATTGAGTGGGCTGGGAAACATTTTCTTAGAGCTCAGGGGAAAAAAGGCTCTTTCCATGACACCTAACACGCTTGAGCTTTAAAAATGTATGAAACAATTTATTTTTAATCCATTTCAGCGATTGAGTGGGCTGTGAAAAGAAAAAGCTCTTTCCATGATACCTAACACTCTTGAGCTTTAAAAATATATGAAAGAATTTATTTTTAATCCATTTCAGCGATTGAGTGGGCTGTGAAAAGAAAAAGCTCTTTCCATGATACCTAACACTCTTGAGCTTTAAAAATGTATGAAAGAATTTATTTTTAATCCATTTCAGCGATTGAGTGGGCTGGGAAACATTTTCTTAGAGCTCAGGGGAAAAAAGACTCTTTCCATGACACCTAACACGCTTGAGCTCTAAAAATGTATGAAACAATTTATTTTTAATCCATTTCAGCGATTGAGGGGGCTCGTAAAATTTTCTTAGAGCTCAGGGAATGTGTCTCCAGGTTGAATGCATGAAAGCCAAAAGAATTCCTCATGAAAGAACATCTCTTTTTTTTCCTGGTTGTGGGATGGAGTAGAGTTGCTGCATCTTGAACAACCCACACTGATCTGAAGAGAAATATGAAATGTTTTTATAGATATAAGAAATGAACTGAAAGTGAAAGTAAAAATGAAATTGTATTGGCTGGAAATATTTCTTGGCTGTTGAATGGGAAAATTATTTCCAGAGCTGAAAAAAAAAAAAAAAAACTCTTCCTTTTTTTCTATTAATTTGATGTCTTCACTTTGTTTACTTTGGAATGGAGAAACCCAAAGACTATGACTCATCCTTTCTAAAACATATAATTCCTGGAATGAGTCATGGTCTAATTTTAGAAACAGTGAGACAACATTCCCACACAAAAGGGGGGTAGGGTTAATTTTTATCATGTCTAGAAGACATGATAAAAATTAACAAAAAGTTTTTTTTTTTTTTTTTACATCTCAGATTTTTTTTTCTGAGCTCTGAAATTTTTTTCCCAGTCGGCAACCAAGTGAAAATTTTTCAGCGAAGACGATTTGGCTTTTACTTTCACTTTCATCGCTTTTCTATAAAAGTATTCCACGTTTTCTATTCAGAACCGTGCGGGCTATCCAAGGTGCAGCATGCTTTTTCTCTTTCTCTATCTCATCTGGACACAGGAACATTCTTCTAGAAAGAGCTTCTGTGAACACAAGTTTCTTTCCACTTTTTAATGTCTCACAGAATAGAAATCATTCTTCTGTTTACGGGAAAATGTTTCCCTTTTGAAAAGCTAGGACCCCTCATTTGGATTTCATCAGCAACCGTTTATCAGGTTCTAGCAAAATTGGATGATCCATCCATGAATCAGAATTTCCCATCCGTGGTTTGGATGCAAAAAGATTTCAACATAGTTTAAGAAAAATCCTTCAATCCTATTTGGAAGGAGATGTCATGATACTGAAAGACATTTTTCCATGCCGGACATTGAAAGACATTGAAAGAGATTTTTCCATGACGAAATCTCTCTATCCCACAGCTTCTTCTAAAGTGAACTTAAAGAGATTTTTCATACCGGGTTTTCAATTTTCACTTCAAACCATACCGTTGACGACGTGTGAGACACAAACCATGACATAAATTTCAGTTTCTATGACAGCTAACACGCTTGAGCTTTAAAAATGTATGAACGAAGTTATTTTTAATCCATTTCAGCGATTGAGTGGGCTGGGAAAAAAAGGCCCTTTCCATGACAGCTAACACGCTTGAGCTTTAAAAATATATGAAGAAATTTGTTTTTAATCCATTTCAGCGATTGAGTGGACTGGGAAACATTTTCTTAGAGCTCAGGGGAAAAAAAGGCTCTTTCCATGAGAACTAACACTCTTGAGGTTTAAAAATGTATGAAAGAATTTGTTTTTAATTCATTTCAGCTATTGAGTGGGCTGGGGAAATAAAGGCCCTTTTCAAGGAGCTAACATGCTTGAGCTTTAAAAATATAGGAACGAATTAATTTTTAATCCATTTCAGCGATTGAGTGGGCTGGGAAACATTTTATTAGAGCTCAAGGGAAAAAAAGGTTCTTTCCATGACAGCTAACACGCTTGAGGTTTAAAAATGTATGAAACAATTTGTTTTTAATCCATTTCAGCGATTGAGTGGGCTGGGAAACATTTTCTTAGAGCTCAGGGAATGTGTCTCCAGGTTGAATGCACAGCACACACGGATGGGAAGTCGAAATTCGAGTGGTTTAAAAAATAAATATACGAAATTTGGTTCATCGAGCTGACTAGGAAAAATTCTCAGAGTTCTGGAAATAATTCTGAGTTCAATCATGGGACATGAGAGCAGAAATGTATTACAATCATCATGTCATCATTGTTTTCGAAAGCCAAAAAAATTCCTCATGAAAGAACATTTTTTCTTCGTGGTTGTGGGATGGAGTAGAGTTACTGCATCTTGAACAAACCACACTGATCTGAACAGAAACATGAAATGTTTTTATAGATATAAGAAATGAATTGAAAGTGAAAGTAAAAATGAAATTGTATTGGCTGGAAATATTTCTTGGCTGTTGAATTGCAAAAATATTTCCAGAGCTGAAAAAAAAAAAAAAAAAACTCTTCCTTTTTTTCTATTAATTTGATGTCTTCACTTTGTTTACTTTGGAATGGAGAAACCCAAAGACTATGACTCATCCTTTCTAAAACATATAATTCCTAGAATGAGTCATGGTCTAATTTTAGAAACAGTGAGACAACATTCCCACACAAAAGGGGGGTAGGGTTAATTTTTATCATGTCTAGAAGACATAATAAAAATTAACAAAAAGGTTTTTTTTTTTTTTTTTTTTTTTTTTTTTACATCTCATAATTTTTTTCTGAGCTCTGAAAATTTTTTCCCAGTCGGCAACCAAGTGAAAACTTTCCAATCGGCTTTTACTTTCACTTTCAACTCTTTTCTATAAAAGTATTCCACGTTTTCTGTTCAGAACCGTGTGGGCTCTCCATGGTGCAACATACTTTTTCTCTCTCTACCTCATCTGCAGCTCTATGACAGCTAACACGCTTGAGCTTTAAAAATGTATGAAAGAAGTTATTTTTAATCCATTTCAGCGATTGAGTGGGCTGGGAAAAAAAGCCCTCTCTATGACAGTTAACACGCTTGAGCTTTAAAAACATATGAAAGAATTTATTTTTAATCCATTTCAGCGATTGAGTGGACTGGGAAACATTTTCTTAGAGCTCAGGGAAAAAAAGGCTCTTTCCATGAGAACTAACACGCTTAGGCTTTAAAAATATATGAAAGAATTTATTTTTAATCCATTTCAGCGATTGAGTGGACTGGGAAACATTTTCTTAGAGCTCAGGGGAAAAAAAGGCTCTTTCCATGAGAACTAACACGCTTAAGCTTTAAAAATGTATGAAAGAATTTATTTTTAATCCATTTCAGCGACTGAGTCTGCTGGGAAACATTTTCTCAGAGCTCAGGGGAAAAAAAGGCTCTTTCCATGACAGTTAACACGCTTAAGCTTTAAAAATGTATGAATGAATTTATTTTTAATCCATTTCAGCGATTGAGTCTGCTGGGAAACATTTTCTTAGAGCTCAGGTAAAAAAAAGGCTCTTTCCATGACAGCTAACACGCTTGAGGTTTAAAAATGTATGAAAGAATTTATTTTTAATCCATTTCAGCGATTGAGTCTGCTGGGAAACATTTTCTTAGAGCTCAGGGGGAAAAAAGGCTCTTTCCATGACAGCTAACACGCTTGAGCTTTAAAAATGTATGAAAGAATTTATTTTTAATCCATTTCAGCGATTGAGTCTGCTGGGAAACATTTTCTTAGAGCTCAGGGAATGTGTCTCCAGGTTGAATGCACAGCACACACGGATGGGAAGTCGAAACTCGAGTGGCTTAAAAAATAAATATACGAAAGCTGGGTTATCGAGCTGACTAGGAAAAATTTTCAGAGTTCTGGAAATAATTCTGAGTTCAAGCATGCGACATGAGAACCGAAATGTATTACAATCATCATGTGATCATTGTTTTCGAAAGCCAAAAGAACATCTCATGAAAGAACATCTTTTTTTCCTGGTTGTGGGATGGAGTAGAGTTGCTGCATCTTGAACAACCCACACTGATCTGAACAGAAAAATGAAATGTTCTTATAGATATAAGAAATGAATTGAAAGTGAAAGTAAAAATGAAATTGTATTGGCTGGAAATATTTCTTGGCTGTTGAATTGGAAAAATATTTCCAGAGCAAAAAAAAAAAAAAACTCTACCTTTTTTTCTATTAATTTGATGTCTTCACTTTGTTTACTTTGGAATGGAGAAACCCAAAGACTTTTTAAAACATATCCTTTTTAAAAACTTATCTTATCTTATAAACTTTAAACTCATCCTTTTTAAAACATATAATTCCTAGAATGAGTCATGGTCTATTTTTAGAAACAGTGAGACAATATTCCCACACAAAAGGGGGGTAGGGTTAATTTTTATCATGTCTATTAACAAAAAGCTTTTTTTTTTTTTTTTTTTTTTTTTTTTAGCTCTGAAAATTTTTTCCCAGTCGGTAACCAATTGAAAAATTTCCAATCGGCTTTTACTTTCACTTTCAACTCTTTTCTATAAAAGCATTCCACGTTTTCTGTTCAGAACCGTGCGGGCTCTCCATAGTGCAACATGCTTTTTCTCTCTCTACCTCATCTGCATCTAGGATGTTTTTCCTTCTTCAAGAAGTGGAATTTTTTGGGAATACCTTACAATTTCACGAGCTAGCTGTTTCTTATATTTCGAGGAGATTTCAATGAAATTGTTTATAGATGTCACCTATTGCAGATGGTGAAAAATTCTATACTGGATCGCTGGAGACATCTCATCCAGATAGGTCACGTTATATTTTTTCCTACACCTAAATAAATTGGACATGAGCCATCCTTTTGTTTTCTCATCCAACAAAGATAGACACTGCAGACCGTTTTGGGTTTTCACTCTTCGCGAACCGAGATGAGCCGCAGCCACACTTTGAGTTTTCTCTGAGCGCAATAATGGATCACGTGAGCAGCCATTTTGTTTCCCATCTCACCCAGATAGGTCATGTTGTATTTTGTTTCATGCACCTAGCCAATTTTGGACATGAGCCATCCTTTTGTTTTTTTTTCTATCGAACCAAGATGGACTCTGGAGACAATTTTGTTTCTCAACGGAAAAGTAAATTTTCTGAATGGGTGCCGGTGTTCGAATACTTTTGTGACCGACTGTACGGAGTTGTATTGGGAGTTGATATTGTTAGATCTGGCCACCCTCGAGCTCTAGATGTTTCAAAGTTAGGCGGTGAGTCCTGAGCGTTGATGACAATGAAATGCTTACTGTCTAAGAATTCGAGTACAGCAATTCCCCTTCGGTTCTCCGAGTCGCCGAGTTTGTGCAATTCTGAGATGTTTTTTTAAGTGAAAATAGATCGATGAGCACATGGGCAAAGCCAATGTAGTGTGCAATGCCGAGCTTGTGCGCGATGCCGAGTTTGTGCAATTCTGGGATGTTTTTTAAGTGAAAATAGATCAATGTGCACATGGACAAAGCCAATGTGGTGCGCAATGCCGAGGTTGAGTGGGATGCCGAGTTTGTGCAATTCTGGAATGTTCTTTTAAGTAAAATAGATCGATGTGCACATGGGCAAAGCCGATTTGGTGCGCAATGCCGAGGTTGTGTGCGATGCCGAGTTTGTGCAATTCTGGGATGTTTTTTTAAGTGAAAATAGATCGATGTGCACATGGGCAAAGCCAATGTGGTGCGCAAAGCCGAGGTTGTGCGCGATGCCGAGTTTGTGCAATTCTGGGATGTTTTTTAAGTGAAAATAGATCGATGTGCACATGGGCAAAGCCAATGTGGTGCGCAATGCCGACGTTGTGCAATTCTGGGATTTTTTTGAAGTGAAAATAGATCTATGTGCACATGGGCAAAGCCAATGTAGTGCGCAATGCCTAGGTTTTGCGCGATGCCGAGTTTGTGCAATTCTGGGGTTTTTTTAAGTGAAAATAGATCGATGTGCACATGGGCAAAGCCAATGTAGTGCGCAATGCCGAGGTTGTGCGCGATGCCGAGTTTGTGCAATTCTGGGATGTTTTTTTAAGTGAAAATAGATCAATGTGTACATGGGCAGAGCTCTACAGACCAGGATTCCGGCCTCAGGTATAATCAGTCAGAATAGTGCTTGACCTGTAGAAATTATCTATTATCTACTTTCACCACTGCCAAGGCGAGCCCCGCAAACCAGCGGCATTTATTGAGTCTAAGTCAGAAGTTACCGATTCACAGTAATGGTTATTACAATGGCACCTTTGCAGATGTTGTCTGCTACATGAAAAGATGTAAGTGCTGTACTGAGCTGAGTATTATTCATACGCGCGTGTAATTACAATTGCTCTGATTGTGTAATGTTCCATTACACAATCAGAGTAATGTAATGTCAATGTAATGTTAAGAGCACTGCATGAAATTTAGTACATTGAGTTAGTAAGGTGTCCGGACTTCCCTACAAATCATTATTGGTGAACTTGGCTTAATCTATGCTGCGTATCTGTCCGTGTCACATACTGAAGACATACTGTACATACATACATAGCATGATGATATACATAGCATGAAGATTACATACATAGCATGAACATTATACATAGCACTAAAAATTACACATAGCATTAAAAAAATATACATAGCATCAAACATTATTACTGTTTTGCTCAATGAACAAATTATATAACTTACTATGCGCACAAATATTGTACTCATTAAGAGCTGTGCACACAGAATATTTTAAACATTAAATAGATCCTAGCAGCCACACGTTATTTACATATTACATAATATATGCGTTTCATAATGTGCGCTTACATAATATATAGGATTATAAGATAAATAATTAAATACTCGAATGCAGAACATTGCAAATTTGAATAGGTAAGTAAATGAATGATACTGAGATACATTAATAACGATTAATAGTGAGTAACTAAAGAATAGTATTTAATACTAAAGCTCACAAGTGCATAACAAAGTTCGCAAATAGTACCATGAGTTTCAAAATTTCTTAATTTAATGCAAAACATACAGCTGTGTTTCAGGAATCTTGTGCGGAAATCGAAATGATGCAACTATCTTATAACTATTAATACTAAGTAAGCGCATGATAAATTCTAGATTAGATATGCTTGCTTAGTAGGTTACACGATTTGCAATAAGGCATAATTACATAGCAGTAAAATAATAAAGAATATAGGGAAGTGCTATGGCTGACATGACTTAGTGCGCATTTTGATTACATGACACTTCTTGGTAATATGCAATAAAAACATAAGAGATAAAAATGACAACATACTGAGATGAATGAGTACTAAGAATGAAGTTCTGAGTACAGTAAGCAAAGCACAGAATACCATGGTACAATGATTAAACAAGCATGAAATTTTGTACAACTGGCAACACATATTATTGATACGCATACTGGATCTTGCTTACATTACTTATGGCAATGCTTAAATATACATAATATAATACATTCTTAAGATAATTTGCTTATGAAACATACTTATAAGAGTGTTAGTTCATTACTTAATGCTGATGGGAGTCCATTTACATATATATACGTTGGATTATGTATTTACTACATTCAATTTAAGTGGAAGGCATAAGATTACGATTAGAATGATTAAATTAATATATTAGACACGTTAAGGTGTTGACAACATATACTGTAGTTACAACATTCAGATTAAAATTAAAGCATATGATATCAATTATAATAATTAAGTTAATACTATAAACACATCGAGGATGATTATTACAGTCAAGTAAAAGTCACATAAAGTGTAGTATTTAAGGTAATACGTTAAATGCATCTAACGAATAGGATAAGAGTATGATGAAAATAATATGGACATAGCAGTAGTAAACAGATATTACTTATCTGGTAGCAGGGTTATGCGCTGAGAGGTATTAGGTGACAAATGAAAAGTGTACCCTGCAGAACTTGATGATCTTGTAAAGCTTAAAGCACGCACCCCTCCGTTCTAGTAGCACTTTTGTCCATTCCCTCCAATATCTGTCTGAAGGAGGACGTATGTGGTGCGCCTCTGTCAATCTGCATGTAAATGCATAATGGTCTGGCGTTCCGACTAGTCCACATTCACACAGATCATAGTCTCTAAGTCCAAATCTGTGTAGGTAATCAGGAAACGGACCGTGCCCAGAGAGGAACGTAGTCAATGAAGATGATTTGGAGAAGACAAGGTCTGTAACTTTTGGGATAAATTTACGTCCTTCGACCTGTCCGGGAAGTATCCCATCTCTGCTGCCATTCTGCGTAAAGGTCGCCGCGTGTAATCTTTTTGAGATAAGAGGAAGGCAGAGGTAGAGCATGTTCTGGCAGGAAGATACCCGAAGCCGCTTGTTTTGCCTGTTCATCCGCCAGCTCGTTGCCGACTACACCTGTGTGCGCTGGTACCCAGCTAATGATGGGACGATAATTGAGTGGGAGGTTGACTAATGTCCTTTGTATGTTGAGTACGAAGGGGTTTCGGCTGGCTGGTCCTTCTATGGCGGCTATGCTCGACAGTGAGTCACTATAGATATAGACAGTTTCTTGGTGACTATATGAGAGATCGATTGCTTTTTTAATAGCTGACAATTCAGCTTGGTAGACTGTGTTGTTCGGATTGAGTCTACGTTTCCAGCGGTATTTGATTTCTCCATCGATCATTGTGCATAAGCCACATCCAGTGCCATCCTTTGTTTTGGAACCATCCGTGTAGATGGCTATTGAGTTCTGCCGACAGAGAAGTGTCTGCGTGTATATATTTTCCGCGAGGTTATGCTGGGCTGGGTGGCAGGGATAGTCAAAGATCTTGTGCATATACTCCGAGGTATGCAAGTTCCTGTTCCAGAGTTTATAGTCTTTCCCAAGTCGGAGAGTATTGGAGATGGCCGCCTCTCGCTCTGCCACCAAGTCCAGTGGTGGTATCCCTGTTAGGACTTGCAGTGCCGCTGTTGAAGTTGTCCTGTATCCTCTGCTTATTTGCAAAAGGTGTGGGCGTTGGAGTGAGTTAAGTAGGCGCCTCTCTTGTACCGTTAGATGTTTTGCCCAAATGCCGGATCCGTATAAAATTATGGCCTGAGTAACGGTGAGATACCAATGTTTTAGCAGTGTCGATGAAATGCCCCAGGTTGGAGCCGCTATTCTCTGCATGTAATTTTTAAGACTGTCTGTTTTTATTTTTAGATACTGAAGATACGGAAGCAAGGATAACCTTGAGTCAATGATTAAGCCCAAGTATTTGAGTTGTTTAACTATCTTGATGGGGTTGCCATAAAGTTTGATGGATGGATTCCTTTTGAGAGGTCTTTTAGAGCCTATGAGCAAAGCTTGGGATTTGAGGCAGAGATCGTGATCTTGTGGTCCCTTGCCCAGAAGCTAAACTTGTCGAGGTAGAATTGCGCTGTCATTTCTAATTTGGATCTTCCATGGACTATAATCAAGAAGTCGTCCGCGTAGGCCAGTATGTCACAGTCCTGGCAATTGTCATCAAATTCCTTGAAGATTGAGTTGGCAACTATCGACCAAAGTACTGGTCCAAGGCATGAGCCCTGGGGGCATCCTTTCTGTAGGTGATGTCTGACTATACCATCGTTCGCTGTATACTGGAGTGTGCGATCGCTGAGGTAACTACGAATTAGCTCTTGTAGTTCTGGCGGGCAGTTCATCTGAGATAAAGCCTGTATAACGTCTGGCCACCACAGGGAGTCAAATGCTCCCTGGATTTCCAGACTAATGATCAAGGAGTGGTGCCCCTTGCTTCTGTTGCACTCTATCAAGTTCATTAACTTGGAGATGGCGTGTTCTGTAGAAAGTCCTCCTCGGAAGCCAAATTGCCTGGGGTCTATGGAATTGTTTCTTTGTAGGAAAAAATTTAGTCTTCCAAGTACTACCCTTTCTAGCAGCTTGCCAAACGAGGGGATGAGACATATTGGCCTGTAGGATGTGGGTTGTTGTGGATCTTTGCCCGTTTTATGAAAGAGTGCTACCTCTGCATTTTTGGTCGATTTCGGGAAGTGTCTATTCTTCCAACAGGCACCGATGTACTCTTCGACTAGGTCAGGCGCAAAAGCATAAATCATGCGTATTACGGCATTGTCTAGCCCGTCCGGGCCTGGTGCCTTCTTTGTGTTTAGGTGTTTGACGATAGCCTCTATCTCATGCCTAGTAGGAGGGGGTTCCTAAGAAGTCTGATATCTGGTGAAGTTATTGAATGAAGTTCTTATCTCTGATTGCGCAAGGTTGTCATCTGTCGGTGGGTCTTCTTTGAAGAGTGACTTAAGTATGTATCTGATTGCTTCGGTTGCACTAGTGGCTGTTGGAGCTAGTGACAGGGGGATTTGTGTTGGTCTAAAGACCTTGTTGGTTGCAATCTTGAAAACCTTGTCGTATTTCTCAACGGTGCGAGAGCAGTATTCGCGCCAGGAGTCTTGCTTGGCTATAGAGATCTGTCGCTTATATTGCGCTTGTTGTATTTTGTAACGGGCGAAGAGTGTCCTGCGGACCATTGGCTCCTGTGTGGATTGAGCTTGCCGTCTCAGTTTTCTGAGTTTGCTCCGTTCCTGTGACAATTGGGGTGTCCACCATGAGGCTGATGTCCGAATTTTAATTTGCTTTGTCTTGAGTCTTGCGGCAGGCATCAGTGCATTGGTCAATTAAATGGTCATAGGCTTTGTCTAGAGCTGCTCTGGTCGTGCTATTCCGAAGTGCTGTTTTAATAGACGGGTTGAAGGGAGAAAGGTGTTGTTCCAGCTTTTGTGTCCTACCATATGCTGTTTTAAATCTTTGTTTAATTACAATGCTGCGTGGGGATTGGAAGTTAAACACGATAGCTTGATGGTCACTAAGAGAAGGGAAGTCTGCTACTGTCCAGGCTGCAATATGTGAGGATAGCTGTGGTGTTGCCAAAGAGAGATCAGGCCAGCCTCTGGCACGTATTGTGTCAAAGGTGGGAGGGGAGTCGCTTTTATTGAGGATGACCAATCCATGACAACTTATGAAATCTATGACAGGAAAGGAGCGAGGACTGTCTGTTGGTGAGCCCCAAAGGCGGTTAGCAGCGTTAAAATCCCCGCAGATCAGGATGTGGGTTAAAGGAGTATGGTGTAAGAAATCAAGTTCAGTTAGGAGGTCGTTGATACTGAGACTAGGGGGAAAGTAGCATGAAATGACCATGAGGCTTCCCTCTATTGAGTCCAAAATGATGGCAATTGTGTGGTTTGTCGTTCTCCAGACCATGGGATTCATTGCACCGTTATAGACGATCATAGCTAGCTTGTTATGGGAAAGAAAAATTTTGTTGTGTGAAGTTGAACCAACTGGAAGACCTTCTTTAGTAATATAAACCTCTTGAAAGATACCTAAGTCCGCCTGCTGTTAGAATTGGACATGCAGCATGTGACTTGTGGCTATTGAGGATCTTTGTAAGTTACAATGGATGACTTTGAGAACTGGAATTCTTGATTTTTGGGTGTTATCTAATGTTGTCCTGCTGTCCGCAGGAGTTTCTGGACCGCAGTCCTGTATACAGGACATTGTCTTGAACTAGCCGCGTGGTGGCAGTCGTGATCTGTACCTTGTTGCTGATTTGCCAATGAGCAGTTTTTGCATATAGGATGCTCCTTGCAGGATCCTATGGGCATGGAATGTGGGCCTGCGCACTGCACACAAGAGAGTTGTTCTTGGCAATTCCTGCTGATGTGGCCTAGACCTTGACAGTTGAAGCAACGAGGGACACAGAGGTATCTTCTAAAAGGGCAGGAGAAGAAGCCTAAGTAGATGCGGCCGCTAGATCCAAGCCTGTTGAAGTAGTCCCTATCCAATTGGATAATCCAGTTATTCTTGGAGTTGGATTGGTGTAGGGGAGTTCTTGGGTGGATAGCCCCTACTTTGTTGGACGGGAGATGTAACTCAAATGCCGTAACGATGACTTTTGCAGTGAATTCTTCCGGTGCACCAAAGAGGATGATCGACTTTCTTCTTGGCTTTGGCTCTCGAAGGGTGAGTGAATCTTTTAAAGATGGTACTTGTTCTATTGAACTTTTCAGCTTGAGTAATTGCTCGCGGGTGTTACACCTGACTAAAAGCTCTTTGAATCTTGTGGTGCGAATCTGCTCTATAGGAATGGCCAATCTAGAGGGGTTTAGCTAAGAAGTAAGCTGCTTTTGGATGGCAATCGGGGAAGTGGTGGAATCTATGGGGGCTAGAAGTAGGACGTTGTCCGACAGCTTTTTCTGTGGCCGTTTCTTTTTCCGTTGAATCAAGGGGAATGGACCTCCCTCGTCTTCTTGAACTTTCTGCTGTGCCTCTGCAGTGGTGGGGAGATGAGAGGAGGTTGGAACAGAAACTGATGTTGAGGAAGGTTTGTGTTGCATCAGGTTCTTCTATTTACAATAAAATTAATGTAAAATTCCTTACCTGCTGCATCTTCAGTGTTCACGACGCCAGGCTTCTAATAATCACGTTTTCAGTAAGAGTTTCTATTACTGCTAACAAGCCATCTTGTCTTTTAATTATTTATTGAAATAAAAAGCTAATATACACTATTTACAAGGTAGGTGATAATTATTTTAAGACATTTTTAGTTCTGAGTCTTTACGCTCCTCAGAGCGGTTCCAATCTCGACTGGTTCTCGGAACTTAATTACAGCAAAAGTAAAGGAAGAGATGCCCGCCACCTAGTGGCAAGAATGTGACATCCTCCCACCTTTTGATTTTACTTCGATAAGATGGGAAAATCAAAACAGAATTTATCAATAATCAAACAAAAATTCAAGTACAACTTTCCCAAATATGAAAAGTAACTAATGCTCTAAAATTAATACTTACAAAGGATTACACATCTAAACATTTTCTGCATTACATTCATACCATATCCACATAACATGTTCCAATTGACTACTGTTAGGACAATTAAATTTCTAAAATACTGAAAAGAAACAAAAATGAGTATAGCTATTTAAAAATATGTAACAGGTTTTACAGTTTTATGTCCATATCTAGTTTGATAGTTCATATCACTGTTACACTTATCGGCAGAGTTTTTTCTGTTCATGGTGAAGTCACTAAACAAGTTAGGTCTATCAAGTTCGAGAGGATAAATACGTTTCACAGGTCTTAGGAGTTCACCCGTTGCAGTTTTCACTTTGACAACACGTACTTCGTTGTCTTTCCCAGGATATAGTTCTACAACACGACCTATTGGCCAATCTATTCTCTTCTTGTTGTCGCTGCCGACAAACACCAAGTCATCCGAGTAGATCGTTTAGATGGTTTTTGCACTAGGATAGCTAAATATTCATCACGAAATCTTTTGCGAAAATGTTCTCTTAAGTTCTGCAAGAACTTGTATCTTTTTGTCAGATTAATGGTATCCAGGTAGTCAAAGTTAGGCACTCCGACGTCGTGCACATCTTGTAGAAACATTGAAGGAGTTAGTGCCGTAAGATCATTTGGATCTTCTGAAAGGTACGTAAGGGGTCTTGAGTTAATCACTGATTCGATATCACAAAGTATAGTCAACATTTCCTCGTAAGAGACACAGGACTTTCCGAGAACATTTCTCAACATCTTCTTGACTGTTTGTACCAACCTCTCCCACCAACCGCCCCACCATGAAGCAGTTGGGGGATTAAACTTCCACTGTATTCTCATACTAATTGAATGACATTCTATTTCTTTCCAATCTATCGATCTTAACAGATTTTCAGTTCCAACGAAATTGCCATTGTCGCTGTAAATAATACCTGGACGACCTCTTCTAGCAATAAATCTCCTTAATCCCAAGATGAACGCATTTGTTGATAAACTTTCTATCAGCTCAAGATGTATCGCGCGATAGACCGCGCAAGTAAAGAGCAAGATCCATGCCTTTTTTCCTTTTCGTAAATAAAGAGGACCGGCTACATCGACTCCGGTCACTTCAAACGCCAGAGCATCTCGAACTCGATCTTCAGGAAGAGGTGCTGGAACAGTTTCTATATTCTTTGCGCTATATCTTCTACAGCGAACACACTTCATAAGAACTTTACGTACTGTTTTTCTTCCTCTCAGGACCCAGAATTTCTGTCGAATATTGGCTAGTACGAATTGCACACCAGCGTGGGATAGTCGCAAATGCTAATCTAAAATTAACCTATGAACTAAGTCATGATTTGAGGGCAATACAATTGGACAGAGAAAGTTTTTTTCTTCCTCTCTTCTAGTAATCTTGGTCTTTAACCGAATAAGGCCATCTGAGTAAAAAAAGGTACAAAGGTTGCTAACTTTAAGTTCTTTGCCAAATGCTTCTATTTGTATTATCTTGCATATTTTCTTTTCTACAGTTTCTATTTCAGGGACCGTGAGTTCTCCTGATTGTTTAGAATCTGGTCTTCTGCAGTTGTTGATAAATCTGCATATCCAAGCAGTTATTCTTAACATTTTATGGTAAGATGAATATTTCTCAAAAAAATGTTCTACCCTTTGCGTATTTAGTGCAGAAATGACTGATTTCCTTTTTTCTGTAATTCACTATTTCCATGTCCGGTATTTCCCTTTGTATAGGCCATTCTTCCTGATTTTTCTTCAGCCAGTCGGGGCCCTCCCACCATCTAACTGCTAAAAGTTGTTTGGCGGTGCAACCTCTTGATGGAAGGTCAGCTGGATTTTTTGTTCCAGCAATATGTTTCCACGTTTTTGGATCCATCAGTTTCCTAATCTCCCTGACTCTGTTTTCCACAAAGACAGCCCAGACAATCTCTTCCCTTTGAATCCATGTCAAAACTGTTGTAGAATCCGTCCAAAAATGCGTTTCCACATTTTGCCATTGTAAACCATTTAAAACAGAAGAGCATAGTCTGGCACCTATCGTGGCAGCTATCAATTCCAGACGAGGGATCGTAATAGATTTCACGGGAGCTACCCTAGACTTCGATGCCAACAGATGAACTTCAACTCCAGAATTCGTCACAGTTCTCAAGAAAACTGCAGCAGCATACGCATTACTACTGGCATCACAGAATGTGTGAATGCTGCAGAACTTCCTATTGTCCTTGCTGGAATGTATCCAACGTAGGAGGGATATTTCTTTTAAGAGAAAAAGGCTTTTATACCAATTCACAAAATTTTGTTTTGTACTCTCGTCGATTTCAGTATCCCAAGAAATTCCTGTTTTCCATAGGTTCTGCAACAATACTTTAGGATACAAGAGAACAGGACTCACAATACCAATAGAATCAAATATTTTGTGTGTTACAGCGAGAATTGTTCTCTTCGTTATTATACCCATTTCAAAATCTTCTAGCCAATTCAGATTCAAAGTTAAATTATCTTTCTGAGAGTTCCATAACAGACCCAATACGGGTGAAATAGTTTCATGTTTCAAGTTATCTCCGTTATGTAACCAACCTCGAAGATTAAACTTTCCTTCATACATTATTTCTCGAGATTTTTCGATGAACTGGATCATCTCGGATTTTTTGTCAAAACTGGCAACAACGTTATCTACGTAGAAGCTACGCAAGAGTTTAGCTATTATCTCCGTATTATATGAAGAATTTTTCATGTACTTTTGTAGATGGAATTCTATAACAGCTGCCAAAAGGAAAGGACTACTCTTAACCCCAAATACTACCCTAGTATGACGAAATATTTTCGTTTTCCGTTCTTCCACATCATTCCACCAGAAAAACCGAAGCCAGTCTCTATCTTGAGGCCTTACACTGATCTGTAAGAAAGCCTTTTCAATGTCTGCTATAGCAGCAAACTTGCCTTCCCGAAATCTCAACAAAAGAGATGGAATTAGTTCTATCAAATTTGGTCCACACTCCAAACACTGATTTAGAGAAGGAGACGATTGTTTCCTCGCAGACGCATCAAACACCGGTCGAATTGGTGTTGAGCTATTTTCTTTGATCACCGGTCTATGCGATAAATAACGTCCATAGTCAACCGCAATATTTTCTTTAAGTTCTTCGATCACTCCTAAGTTACACCAGTCATTAAAAACTGCATTGTATGAAGAAAATAAATTTTGAGATAAAAGTTTCGGGGTGTTAGATTGTAGACGTTTCAACGCTAAATCCTTGTGGGTGGAGAGTGGTACATGATTCTCCGCCCACGGAAGTGCGACTTCATAACGCCCTTCTTCGTTTAGAGATATAGAATTTTCGAATTGCAATTTTGCTTGCAAATCCCTTTCCTCTCTAGCCTTTTTTGTAACTGGATCTGTTATTCCGATAACATCAAGCCTCCACAGTTCTGACAACGTGGCATCAGAAATATGTAAAGATAACGAAAGCGTGGAAAAGGAATTTTCTATTTCATAATTGTCAGTGTTCGCTTTCCCCATGACTGTCCACCCAAGTCTTGTACTTACAGCAACTAATCTTCCCCAAGGAAGAACTTCGATTTTACCTGTAAATAAATTTGCAGCAACATCTGCCCCTAACAACAAATGAATCTCTTGAGGGTTCTCCTGAAATAATCTGCAATTTTCAAAAACATCACTGACGTAAATTCCTCTTCTTCTAAGTTCCCTAATCCAGTGTATATTTTTGATTTTAGGGACCGAAGAACATATTTTTCTTTCATCCAATACATTGATTTCGCAATTATACCGTTTATCTACGCTACCCAATTGTATTCTATAACGTTTATGTTTTTCCGAAACTTCTATGCCACCGAAAAGTCCGTGGGTTACACTTTGTTCACCTAAGCTTCTTAATTGTAACCTTTCTGCTACATACCTGCTTATGTATGAGTTTTGACTTCCGCTGTCAATTATCGCTCGAACAAATTGGTTATTCCCTCTTCCATATATGCGAACAACTAAAGTTTGCAAATTTGCAAATATACTTCTGAACATCCTGCTTGATTTGAAAGTACTTTATTTTCTATCTGTTCGTCTTTTTTAATTTCCGAAACCTCGACAGAAGGATTTTGTTTATTACACATAATAGTTGCATGTTGTTTTTTACAAATAGAACAAGTTATTTTTGTTCTGCAGTTTTGAGCCAAATGGTGTAATTTTAGGCATTTATAGCAAGCACATTTTCTTTTTAAAATGTCCCTTTTTTCTTGTAATGATAAGCCGGAAACGAAACTACAGTCATAAATCTTGTGGAATTGATTACAGAAGACGCAGTTCATATTTTCCTCTCTGCATTCGGATTTTGTAAACAAATCTGTAGCGGTCGGAATCTTTGGTTTATTATGTCTATTTGAGACACCATATGCGCTTTTCGTTGCAGGGGGGGGGAAGAAGACTGTCGCCGATCGGATACTTTTTGCTGTTGCGAAACCGTTGACCTCGTGCGTTCACGGGATGAAAGTTCTGCGTGTAAAAATGACATTAAATCTTTTATGTTATAATCGGGTGCCAACATTTTGTGTTCTATGAAATTCAAGCGTTAATTCTGAAGGCAATAACTTCAAAATCATCGGACACAGCAAAGCGCTGTAAGATTCCGATACAACATCTAACGCTTCGAGACATCTAATCTGCGTTTGTACTTTATCATACAAGTTACGAAATGTTTTTATGTCATTCGCATTTTTTAATGATTCAATATTCAGCAAATTATTCATGTGCGCATTAATAAGAATGTCTCTCCTTCCAAAACGGTCGTTTAAGATTTGAATTGCTGAATCATAATGTTTTGGCGATAACGGAAGTCCTTGAACGCAACTAGCAGCTGTTCCTCCTAAATATGCTTTCAGGTAATTAAATTTGTCTACTTTGTTCAATGATTCGTTATTATGTATTGAGGACTCAAAACTATTCCAAAAAGTAAGCCATTGACTACTGTTTCCATAAAATACGGGAATCGAAAGTTTTGGTAATTTAACATTAGGTGTATCTTTTATATTTTGATGAGTGTTCGGTGCATTTGAGTCATGATTAAGTTCCTTAATCCGTTTCTTAAGCCTGAATTTCCATAACGTTATCTTCTCGCGATATTGTTCTGTAATTTCGAATTCATTTTCGAATTCATCTACACTCAGAATTGGTTCAACTTCCACATCGGCATTAGATAGCGTTTCGTTTTTAGCATTAAGCTGTTCTAACAATTCTTCGAGCTCATTAATACTACCTTCAGATTTATTTAATTCACTTTCGATTTTCTTAAATAGTTTTGTAACGGCAGTTCTTAAGATACTTCTTTTCTTTTTTAATTTATCTACTTCTGCCATTATCTTTCTTAGATTCAAACATTTACACAAAAAATATACGTCTCATGAAAAACAAATATTTAACTCTTACTTAGAAAACAAAATTATTCTTTTGCTGAATACTTCAAGAACAAGTACTAAAATCTTCAATTTTAATATTCAGCTTTTGAATTAACTTTATTAGAACTTTTCAAAAAACCTGGCGTCCCTGTTCGGGCGCCATAAAAATGTTGCATCAGGTTTTTCTATTTACAATAAAATTAATGTAAAATTCCTTACCTGCTGCATCTTCAGTGTTCACGACGCCAGGCTTCTAATAATCACGTTTTCAGTAAGAGTTTCTATTACTGCTAACAAGCCATCTTGTCTTTTAATTATTTATTGAAATAAAAAGCTAATATACACTATTTACAAGGTAGGTGATAATTATTTTAAGACAGTACATTTTTAGTTCTGAGTCTTTACGCTCCTCAGAGCGGTTCCAATCTCGACTGGTTCTCGGAACTTAATTACAGCAAAAGTAAAGGAAGAGAGAGATGCCCGCCACCTAGTGGCAAGAATGTGACAGTTTGAATAATGTTAGCAATTTCTGCAGGGAATCTGCTTGTCCGTTGTAGACTTCCAGTTGTGCTTGATGGGACTTTATTATTAATTCCTGTTCAAGCACCAATTTCTGAGCCAGGTCCACAAAGTCCAGGATTATTTTAAGATCCTCTTTGTTCAGTTTGCGTTTGGCGTTGTTGGCAGTCAGGAACCGGGAAATGAAGGCGATCTGAGCCAAAAAGTTCTGCGTTCTTGAAAGGGATGAGTCGATAACGGGTGGACACGGTAAGCCTTCTGATGTAACGGAGGGGGGTGCGGAGGGAGGGAGTGAATGAGGAGTCTTTAGCGGCCATTAGAAAATGGTCATATGATGAAATGGCATACACAGTGATTGACAACAGTATTATGACTGATAAAATGGCGAATTAATAATAAAGGCACTATACACTTATTGGTGTAAAGTAACAGGTCTTAAATGCAGCTTTGCAAAATAATTAATAAGGATTTGGTGTAGGTGACAAAATGGCCGACACACAGGATTTAGAAAAAAAAATTAAACATACATATGCTAATACAAAATCAAAACACTAATTAATGCAATTAAACAAAATTGATAATATAGAATGATGCAGTAATAAATTCCAAGATAATAAATACTTCTTTAGATGATAAAATACCACAATTCATTACTGAGAAATTGATTTACAAAAACAAAGCAGTTGTTTAAGACTTAGAATCTGTCAACTGTAACTCTGTCAACTCTTAGATACTATCAACAGGTAATATCACATATACGCTTATTAATGTAGGCAATTAAAGAGATAATGCAGTACCAAATATAGAGATAACATAAATTAGCACTCTGGCTCAACAACGAAAATAGCCTAACGAGATTAATTTAATAATGAATAAATGATGTACTTAAGGTATAAATGCAACATTTTAGAGTAAACAATTAGACACATGAACAGTCGTTAGTAATGAAAATCATGAATGCAATCACTTTAAATACGATTAAAACATCTGTAAATAGCTGGGATATTAAATAGAAAACTCCCCTTAAGTTTCTGAACTGCCTAAGCGGCTAGGTTTGAAGATTAACTACTAATTAACAAAAACACAAGCATGAGATCATTATAAACCACACTAAAGTATATGTACTAGATTAAGATTAAGAGCTTAATAAATGTATAAGAACATTTCAAATCAGTTAAAAATTGCTTAAAAGTGAATGTAGCAGCCGAATTTACTTCAGTAAATACTCTAAGACCTGGTTATGCTGAATAGAACCAGTGTTCATAACTTTTATACATATTAATTTTTTTTAATTAAACAAAAAGAATGATCAAAATTCTGCCTCGACAAGTTTGCCAAACTCGATCTACTATATTGATATAAAAATTTTGGTTGTTCTAAGAATATTAGAAAAATATGACACTTTATATTACAAGAGGTACATTGAAGAGTTGACACGCAGACGGGAACCAGTGAACATCTTACTATTAAGATTGCTGTTGCATACAAGATATTACAAAAACATAGTTATCGAACATTTAGATGTGATGTACAAAGAGAAACTTTCAGTTAAGAGTAGAATAGGCGTATTAAATGCTAATAGCTGTATTACAATTAATATAAACTATTGAGTTAAAATTGTTCAATCATAGAAACTGTGATACAAAGGAAGTGCCTGTTACTAGGCTCTACTGAGCTGTGTATGTGACCTTTGCCAAGGACGAGTTGTTGTTGCGTCCTCTTGGCAAGATGGCTGACGTAAAAAATCAGAGTCAATAGTACAAAATTACATAAGATATTACGATTTAACTAACAATGCTTTTACATGAATTATCAAAGAAATTAGGAAAATACACAGCTCAATAGCAAGTTAAAATTTTGCCTACTTTGGTAATGATGAGATGAACTTGTTACAATGAGGTAATCCAAAGAAATGAATTTTACACAATTAATGCACTAATTTTGAGACTTAGAAAAAAAATCCCATACACTTATCCTATGCTTCACAATGCTGTAAACACGCAATGAACGCTAACAATGACACAACAATAGACGAATCACAAGAACACTTATTACTTAAAAACTACTGCACGCACAAACAAAAAACTTATATCGAATTGCTCCACTAACACTTAGACAACTGATTATCAACTTTGTTTGCACTTTTAATTAGGATTTCCGCTAATTACGAAAGATAATCCAGGAACTTCAACACACACGTCTTTCCTCTTTGGCGGAGGGATGGGCTCTGTGCACATGGGCAAAGCCAATGTGGTGCGCAATGCCGAGGTTGTGTGCGATGCCGAGTTTGTGCAATTCTGGGATGTTTTTTTAAGTGAAAATAGATCGATGCGCACATGGGCAAAGCCAATGTGGTGCGCAATGCCGACGTTGTGCGCGATGCCGAGTTTGTTCAATTCTGGGATATTTTTTTAAGTGAAAATAGATCAATGTGCACATGGGCAAAGCCAATGTGGTGCACGATGCCGAGGTTGTGCGTGATGCCGAGTTTGTGCAATTCTGGGATGTTTTTTTAAGTGAAAATAGATCGATGTGTATATGGGAAAAGCCAATGTAGCGCGCAATGCCGAGTTTGTGCAATTCTCTAATGTTTTCTAAGTAAAAATAGATCGACTTGCACATGGACAAAGCCAAGGCAGTGCGCAATGCCAAGTTTGTGTAATTATCTGAATTTTTTAATCTTATTTAATTGACTTCAAATTGTATAGCAGGCTTTTCTATACACTGTTTCTGGTATGCATAGTGACTGATATCTCTTTAAGAAAATATGTATGCACGCAAATAAATTTTAACAAATGAATCCTTTGCATGAATCATGCATTTTGCGAGAAATAAACTTCCATGTTTGAATGAAAATGTTGTAAATTTCTACGAGGTTTAAACCTCTCGCTTTTTTTTTTTTTTTTTTTTGTGAATTACACGTAGCGTTTAAGCGAAACTAATGGTATTTTGTGTTTTAAACTTAAATTTCAGATTTTATTTTTTTAATTTCATTATATTTGTTGTCTTTTTTTAATTTCCTATCGTTGACAATATTACTTATCGTAGCTTTAGATATCGAAAAGCCATGGCTTTCACAGCGTTTTTTAATAACTAGATACGAATAAATTTCTTCGAAGAGAGCACAAATGTCCGAAGACAAGTTGTCAAGTAGCAGACGATAATTTATGTTTTCAAAAATATGTACTTGCAGTTAAAAAGAATTTCCAAGCAGACGATTTCTCTTGGAATTTTTACTTCGTAATTTGGGCAGTTAATTCAGTTGCCGTTTGAATATTATTTGGTAGTTATCAATCGAGTGGTTTTATCTGTGTGTTTTCAACATTTTTCTGCATATATTTCGTTAAATAACAGTCGCTATGGATTTATCTGTGATGCTGAGAGAGGTGAGTGATTGTACATGTAAATTTATTACTTTATTGGAAGTGCAAGGGAAACGTGCCGTCATTGAATGGTGTATGAAAGTTGGTTTGATTGCTACTTTTTTTGTTTGTTCGAAATGTCGTGAAAATATGCGTTTTTATGAGAGAAAGGGAAGTATAGATGGATTTGAATGGCGATGTAGAAAGCAAGGAAAAGTGAATGCGCATGATGTTTGTAGGAGTATAAGGAAAGGTTCATGGTTTAGTCATAGCCATTTGAGTATATGTGATATTTTGAGAATTACGAGGTGTTGGTTTTTGAAAATGGGAAATGAATCTGTGATTCAAGAAGTGAAAGTGCATGAACATGCTGTTGTTGATTGGTTTATGTTTTGCAGAGAAGTGTGTATGACGACTGTGATAAATGATAGTGTTCCAATTGGTGGTGAAGGAGTAATAGTTGAAGTGGATGAGAGCAAATTCGGGAAAATGAAGTATGGAAGAGGAAAGCCTGTGGACGGTCATTGGGTAATTGGTGGTATAGAGAGAGGAACGAACAGATGTTTTTTTTAGAGAGGTTGAGAATAGATCAAACGAGAGTTTGGAGAGAGTGATAGTTGAATGGGTGTTGCCGGGATCAACTGTGGTTTCAGACTGCTGGAAGGCATATGGTGGACTAAAAAATTTAGGTTATAGCCATCTGACTGTCAACCACAGTCTGTACTTCCGTGATCCCGAGTCGGCTGCGCACACTAATTCCATAGAAGGTACCTGGTCTGGAATCAAACGTCATTTACGTCGAAATACAAACCACGTAGATGGCGATTTGATTCATATTTAGCGGAATATATGTGGCGAAAATGGCACAACCACTCACTAAGTGATGAACATTATCGTGCCTTTTTAGCGGCAATCATAAAGATTTATCCGCCGGAAACGGCCGATAAAACTGAGTAAATTTTCTTAAAGACGGGGTTTAGGGAGGTTTTCCCCCCGACATTTAAAAAAAAAAAAAAAAAAAAAAAAAAAAAAAAAAACCCTTCAAAAAGACTTTTTATTTTCCTGAAAAGGGTAAGTGAAAATATTTTTTTCTTTTTAAAATTGCTTATTTTTAATATTTTCTTATTTTCTTTCACTGTGAAAAATTAGATTTTTTTAAATGTATTAATGTGTAGAATTCTAATACGAGAGTATAGAACGTGGTTTAGGAACTTAAGAAACAGGGAAATGAAAGCTGTGTATAATGTTGATATTCAATCATAAATATTTTTCTTTTTTATTAATGTAAAGCTTAAAAATCTTTAGAAAATAATGAAGATTGTTTACTTACTAGTATGTAAGAGATGGTGTCGTTACGTAGCAATAAGGTAATTTTGTAAAGATGATAAGTTAAAATGTTCCGCAATATGAAATTAAAATTTTAAAAAAATCTGTTTTTATTTGTATAAATACTAAAGCTTAAAAATATTCACCCTGTAGGAGAGACTGCGACGTTGTTTACAGTTTTAATAATTGTTACAATTCACTTACCGTATTATAGTAGTTTCAAATACAAAAAATTTAGTATACTTATTTCTACATGTGTAGAGAATACATTATGACGTCACAATCTTAGTCCCACCCATTTATGAACGTCACATAGATCCGCCTTCGCAACTTTGTTTATGCAACGTATTCTGATATTTTACTGGCGATTTTCAAAAAATCGCCAATCAAGGGCCTAAAGCACATTTTCACCTGGAAGTATAAGGTAATCAACTTACCCTATCTATTCTTTCATCCGATATGTTTCCAACAAACACGCCCACCCGGGGGCGCCAGAAATGTCGTGAGCATTGTGAGTTTAAGAGAAATTAATGAGCGGTTTGTTAAAATTTAGATCAGATGAAAGATCTTTTAATATATAGCATTTTAATACTATTTAGCACAGTGTAATAGGTTCATTTTACAATACGCTACATCCACAAAAATGATCGTTACAACGCAGTTCGATCATCCATCTTTAGAACAACAATCTCTCTCGTTGCCATTCCGTAACAGAGAAACTTACCTCTCATGCAGTTTGATCGTGGCGCGACATACACAGAAAATATTCTTTCAATCCCCACTGAAGAAATTCTTGCTGTGATTTCAGTTATATCTTGCTGTTTATATAATATATTTTTTTACAAGGCCCATTATGCCACCACTCAAGTATTTTCCCCTGACTCAACTGCATCATTTTCAAAAAGGGCAGGAAGATCAACTGCCTGGTATCATACTTGCAGTTTTGTTTATTTAAATATTACTGCATGTCTCTATTCTTCATGAATAATTTATTCTTGAAATCCATATTCAATGGAGGCATATAACAAGGCCAGTGAGAGACATTTTGGGTAAAAGTATAGTTTAGGGTACCACTTGGCGATTTTTGGCGGTACATAAATATCGATTTTGTGCAATTCTTTAACTCGTTATTTTGGCTTGCGAAGCGGCTGCTACACAAAGCCAAACAATTGCGCAAACTCAGTATCCATGTACACATCGACTTATTCATACAAAAAAACCCCGAATTGCACAAAAATGGCATTGCGCACTCCTTTGATTTTAGCCATGTACACGTCGACCTATTTTCACTTAAAAAAAAATCCCCGAATTGCACAAAAATACTATTGCGCATTCTTTTAACTTTATCCAGGTACATGTCAACCTATTTTCACTTAAAAAAAATCCCAGAATTGCACAAACTTGCATTGCGCACTCCCTTTACTTTGTCCATGTACACATCGATATATTTTCACTTAAAAAGTCAAAGGAGCACCAAATTCTACAATATAGGCAAACAAAAAATACATAATCTCAATAAAATGCAACTACCAAAAGCAAATATTTACTTACCATGATTTTCGAGTTCACTTCGTACACCCAGAGCCACGTAAAAATCAAAATATCAATCATACTCAAATGACTTTTCTCAAACCAGGTACTCTTTCTGATCGAATGCTTCACGTAGTGACCATCTGAACCTTTCTTCCTACAAACCCATTCAAATCCATCTAAACGGTTTTTTACGTTCGACTAGACGCATATCCTTCCTACATACAGGACACTTATAATGGCTACTAAGTAAACCTTCATTTATACACCAGTCAATTAAAGCTCTTTTCACAGAAACTTCAAATTAATCTTACTACATTCGGCCATTCTACCATCTAAAGAATCAAACAAACACACACCACAAAAACGCTTAATAAACATCCCATGTTTCAAAATTTCCCAGAATCATGCACCTGATTATGTCACAATAGGGTTTCCATAACATTCAACTACTCAGGCTACCATAAATGAAACGACAACTTGGCGATAAATCAAACAACAACTTCGCCATAATACAAGGGGTACCTTAAATTCTACTCTACCCAACATTTTGTTGCCTAGTACAATTTCGGCCAATCCTAAATTCTACTGCCTATGCTTACATAAATTCTAAAAGTTTTGTCACCTAAATTTTGCCATTCATAAATTTTATAGTTCAGTGTTTCTCTAAATTCTGCTGCTCGGTGCATTTGCATCTATTCAGAATGTATCATTTCCATCAATTTTATAAAATGAGTGTTTTCTACCAAACGAAATGAGACACTTCTAGCATAAGAAATTTACGTACTTGACTTCAAATTAGCTTAAGTTAGAAAGAATATGTTAAAAAACTTTGAGACTCATAAAAAAATAATGGTGCTGGTTGAAAAAGTAATTTCAGGTTGGAGACAGCAAACCAGCTTTCATTTTCATGCTTGAATATTAATTCTACATATATTTCAGATTTTGTTTCGAGTTCTCCCTCACAGTTGGCTATAATTCGAATTTAAATAATTTATTACAGTGCGGATATTCTTCTCTATAGTTAAAAGTAATTAAGAATTCTTATGATGGTTGAATATTAATGATGATGAAAACCAAGTTTTAGCATATGTTTAGGGTAAGATGTATACAAGAAAATCCAAGATATTTTTGTAAAGTGTTATGAAGAATTAACAGAATCTGTATGTAATGTAAATTAATCCTTCGGCTGAATAAAAGAGTGTTCTGAGTATATTTGCATAAATGTGTGTAGCATAAAATAATAAGAATGAAATACTTTTGGTATGTATAAAATGTGGAAATAAAATACTTTTTGTTTGTCTAAATGGAGTCAATATGCATTTGAGATTGGTTTAAGTAAACTTACTGCCGTGAAAGTTTATTATTTTTAAAGTATAACATTTGATTCAATGTCTTACTGTAAAAAAAAAAAAAAAAAAAAAAAAAAAAAAAATCTGTGTAAGTCTACATTTATTTTAGGAAAAAAATTTGAAATGTAACATGAATATGTTTTAAAAGTAAGACAAAAGTTAAGTGAAAAGAAAAATATGTAAATAGAAAAATCTACAGTTTACATTTGCATAGCCTTACTTTGGTGAATAAAAGTAAGATATGTAAAAAGAGGATCTGTGATGTTTTGTATAATGTTTCAAACAGTTAATATAATACAATAGTAGAGAAAGTTTTGAGTATCTCCATTTAAGTATTAATACTAGTATAAAAAGTGATTGATTGTGTGATTATGGCAATGCCTCGAGGGCTATCTGCCTAAGGGGAGGGATGCCTTCGTAAAGGACTTTCTAAGGGAAACTGGCTCGTATACACGTTACACATGGGGAAAAATCACGAAAACGCCCATGCAGCCAGCCCGTTCGCGGGATTCGAACCTCGGACCGAACTACCAATGTTCAGCGACTTTACCGCTCGGCCGCTGGTGGGCCCCTAATATAGAAAGAGTAAGAAGGGTAATATTCTGCCTATATATTCCAACTAATCTATATCAAATAAACTAATAGAACCAGTGCAGGATTTACGTATAAGATACACAAGCTATAGCTTAACCTCCCCCCAAAAAACCCTCTAGGTATCTGAAAATCATATTTGGAACTCACATATAATATCTAGACTTATAAAGGGCCCCATATCTCAAGTACTTTTAGGGCTTATCAAGTCTAAATCTGGCCCTGAATAGAACATTGTCTATATTGGTAAGTCAATTTGGAGATTACAGAAAATATTATTCATGAAGGCCAGCAGAGTGAAAATATGCATGTAATTTCCGGTTCAAATTTTGCAGGCAGAGAAATATATGGAAGTTTACTTTTGGAGAAATGGAAATGCAATGTCATAAATATTTAAAACAAGGGGGAAAGTTAAGAGTAAAGCAAAAATGTGACAAGAAAAAATTTTAAAAATTTACATTTATAACCAGTGGGGCCGTACCTTGTTAGCTTCTATTATTTTATGTCGCTTACTTTTTTCCTAAAAATATTTTCAAAACTTTTATCTTTCTGTTACCATTTAAAGAAAGGAGGGTCTGCTTTGCCGTGAATACCTGCTTGAAAACTACCCCTCTGGCTCATAAAACATCTTGGCGAAAAGCCAGCAATATATTTGACATTCTTCTGCATGAGGGAATCTTTTGGTGATGGGTATGGAGGCTTCTTGAATGGATTAATTATTTGGGCTTCTTTAAAAAGTGCATTTTATTCTCCATCACAGTATCTACCATAGAACTTTGTTCCGTGTAATAGCAGGAGGAATCTTTACTACAGTATTTACTTAGGGTATGTGATCAACCATATGTTCTGTAATGAAATCTCTAATTTTTTTCTCGATGAGGATTCCGGTTCCAAAGAAATCGACAGTTCACCTTCAAACCGAACAGAATCAGGATGATTGTCTTCAAACTTCATTGAATTAGGATGATTCATCCAACAGTATAGAGTCAGGATAATTCTCTTCGAACTTCATTAAATCGGAATGATTCATTTAATTGACTAGATTCAGGATGATTCTTAATAGGTTTACTATATGGAGTTGGATCACCCCCTGGTTCGAACCATCTCTTGAATTCTTAAACATTGGATGTTCTTTAACCAGATAAAGCAATCGGGTCTTATGTTGGGCTGCCAAATTATAACCTGGGGATCATACATCTAAGCACTGTTAGCTTCTGTTATTTTACCTCAGTTACTATTTTACCTAAAAATATTTTTGAAACTGTATCTTTCTATTTCCATTTACCATTTAAAAAAAAAAAGGAAAGAAAATCTGTCTTGCTGTGACTTGAAAGCTGTGAGGTTACACATTTGTAAAAAAGAAAAAGTAAAAACTGCATTTGTGAAAACCGAAAAGTAAAAATGTAGAACAGCCTTTTTTAAAAGGAAAAGTGAAAAGAAAAAATTAAACTCGTGAAACACGAGTTTGATAAGGTATTTCTCCCGCCGTCTTAGCATGCATTCGTGGTGTAGTGGTCAGCACACTTGGCGCGTATTCGAAAGATCCAAGGTTCGAGTTCCAGCGAGGGCATTGCTCATTTTTCATCTCACCTGCTTTCAAAAATACCTAATGTCTCTACAGTGGTGCCCGAACTAAAAAAGGTTGTGGATGATGATTCTCCACCGCAGGATTTGGCGATTGGGTCCCCTAATCCCCAGTCGCCCTTTAAAAGAAGGAGCATATAAGGTATTTCTCCCGCCTTCTTAGTATGTCTTCGTGGTGTAGTGATCAGCACGCTTGGTGCGTATTCGAGAGGTTCGAGCCCCGGCAAGGCCATTGCTTATTTTTCATCTCTCCTGCTTTCAAAAAATACCTAATGTCTCTACAAATTAAACGCATATTGTTTTTAATTAGAAAAGAAGGGAAGAAGACAAAAATTGCAAATAAAAGCTTTTGTAAAATAAAAAAGTGAAAAGCAAAGAAATGTAAAATGAAATGTACGCCTCAAAACAGAGAAAATGTGGATTTCAAAAATAATAAATTTAATGTAGTAAGAATAGAAAAAAAAGGCAACAATAAAAAAATTATATATACTCTTACGAAATGTCAAGGCGCGGTGAGATGGCTTCCCAGCAAAGCAGTTTTAGGGTTGCCATAAAATGGCAAGGGAAGGCACCGTTGCCACATTTGGTGAGAAATCGCCCATTTGGCGATATATCATGGACGGTTGAAGAACCTTCTGAAACGAATTCTTACCGGTTTAGCTCAGAATGTTCTGGAACACAAGTCGAAAGCTATATGAACCCTACTGGTCCGCAGTCAGTTAGTATGTGTGCCTCGTCTAGAGTGCGAGTTAGTCGGTACCGAGTTGGTGTCTCGTCTAGCGAGTTAATCCCTGCGGAGTCGATTGAGTTGACAGCCGGGCAGCGAGTGCCAAGTGGGTCGTCGAGTGCACCGAAGGAGTCTGTTAGTGTATCGCGGTTAGTGCATCGTTGAGAGAGCGTGTTGAGCTCCGAGAACGACTGAACCGAAGAGTCGGGAGCTGTGCTCGTGTATCGTCGAGTGCATCGCGAGTTGTAGCGTGGTGGAGAATCTCGAGAGTACGTGGAGTTCCGAGAACGACCAAGCAGAGTCGGGAACTGTACTCCGGAAAGCAGAGTCGGCTGCTTTGCAGGAAGTTGTGTCCACCGTGATAGCCTGATAACCTGAAGGCTGTGTCGCTGATTGTTCCAGCGAGTGTTTATAGTAGATCTACGATGACTGTAAAAGTTACTTTTGATCTGTCCTGAAAATACTGGCTAATAAAGTGTGTATCGATACTTCATCAAGTGTCGTTGTTTTTCGCTCCAAATCTACGAACCCCGTACGAACGTGAAGGAAGAAAATAACGTAACAACTGGTGCCAGAAGTAAGAAAGAACGCAACAATTTTTTTAAAAATGTGGGAAAATCTTACAATTTAAACAGCAAAGAATCAATTTGATTCTGATGGCTTGAAAAAAAAAAGGGCCAAAGCATATCTATGTACCCATGACACTTAAGAAACACACACACTGATTGGTTGAAATAGCATGTTGTTAACGAGTTGCTGATTGATCCACAAGAATGCATCCTTGTGGGAGTTTTCATTACAGTGGGCTGGCAGGCAAGCTGGGACTTGAGATGACGTTTGTGCGCTTATAGTGTTTTCCAAAGGAGGGATGCAATGGCTATTTTCCTATTGAAAACGGTCTTTTTCTGAGAAATCCTGCAGGTGTAATGGTGTGTGTATTCTTCTCCACCACTAGAGGTTGCGGTTTCAATCCCAGCTTTATATCAAAGCGCTATTTATCAAAGCGCTGGTAGCTAAGGTGACTTTTTGGAACTCGTGCACGGGATACATCATGAAGTGGTCCTCCAATTTTTCCAAAAAACTGGTTACCGGTGAGTTTCCATTAAATGTTGCTTCTGGTTTCATCGATGCGCGCATGGTCTGGACGATGTAACCAAATCCTTCCAGGGCGGCAACTGGCATTTCTGGATTCTGAGCCGCTTCTGCAGGCAGCACAGGTTCTTCTTGAAACTCGGCCATGGTTATTCTTCTTCGTCGGGCGCCACTATCAGGTTCAGTGTTCCTCCTTACTTGCTTGGGGAACATTAAATGACCTGACTCGGAACAGGAAGCTTACTAAAGCTATGTTCAATAAATGTGGGAAGTAGACAAGATACACAGGAAGGGTATACGAAACCCTTTATTTTTCACTCTTTACAATAATTTCCGTACTTCGGAATACAGAGACCAACACTACTTGTGGTCTGAACGTAAGAATATAAAAATATTAACTATAACTTAAATTTGGAATAATAAACAAGGGCCTACGTGGAAGATTGGCCGTATATTAACAGGAAGCCGTATGTAGTACAGAGAACTGTTAACACTACAATACGTTTAAAATTATCAAGAGGATTAAACCTCTGGCCTGGAAGGCAACCAGCAACCGAGTAAAACTCCTAAGGCAAGCGGCCTGCTTCGACTAACTCCTTCCTCTCTCTCGCTTGGCAAAAAGCCACAACTTAAGTACTTGGCGTTCGCCAGACAAATTTGCATAAATAAGTTAAAGCTTTTAATTCTGGCCGGAAGTAGAAAATAAGAAGTGAGAGTAAAGATTTAAAATAAAAATAAACGTTAGTAAAACTTAAGATCCTTACAATCGTTCGAACCAAAAGTAGAGTAGAGTTTATTTTTTTATAATGTCTAATAAAAACAAAACACGGGTAGCGATCCAAGACGGGTTCACCACTTTTTCCTAAAGTCGAACACCGGGTCTCCTTTGTGCTGAGTGGACGACCCATTGTTCATCCGCAGACCAACACGGATGCTGTAAACTTTCTCCCATCAATCGTTACAGCTATGAAATGAAACGTCAAAACAGTAGACGCTTTCCAGAGTAAGGACAATTTATTCAGGGTCTACAGTCAACGGACTCAATAGAAACGAAACGGGAAAGACTTTCATAGATCACATAGAGTTTATTCTTAAAAATAGGGTGAAGTCTCGTCGATCGAGTCAGTTGGAAAAAAAAAAGTCTAAGAGCTGTTAGAAAAAGGTTGACCTACCTTCAGAGAAGCTCTTTCTAGGAGGGAAAAGTATGTATCCAAATAGAATACACAGCACAGACTGGTGTCAAGTCCAAACTCGAGTGATTTCAATACACAAGTATGAATTCGTTGTAGTAACTCTTTAAATAGGTCTCATTTGACTCATCGAATCGAGGGGAGAAAAATTCTCAGAGCTCAGGAAAAATTTCTATGTTTAAGAGAGAGACGTGTTGCCTTTTCAACAGCACACACTGTTCTGAACAAAAAAGTGGAAAAACTTTTATGGAAAAGAGAAGAATTGAAAGTGAAAGTGAAAAAGCGAAATCGGATCGGCTGGGAAAATTTCTGTGAGCCGAAAAAAATTCTGAGTCAAATAAAAAATAATAATAATAATAATAATAATAACCCTTCCTTTTTTCTTTATTAATTTGATGTCTTCACTTTTTGACTTTCTACAAGGTCAAAAGAGTAAAGACATCAAATTAAGAAAGAAAAAAGGAAGAGGTTTTTTTTTTTTTTTTTTTTCTTAATCTCAGAATTTTTTCTGTGCTCTGAAAAAATTTTCCCAGCCGATCCCATTTCTTTTTTTGACTTTCACTTTCAACTCTTCTCTTTTCTATAAAAGTATTCCACGTTTTTGTTCAGAACAGTGTGGGCTGTTGAAAAGGTAACATGTCTCCCTCTCTCTCTACCCAAATCTGGAACCTATGATGATCTTAAGAAGAATTCTTTAAGAATCTCTTACGATTCCTGAACTTTAGACAAGTTGGATGTTTTTTTTCGTATTTCGAAGCTATGGATGGATCAAAGAAGGCGATTCCAATGGAATGACTTGCGAATTTGGAACATGTTACCTGTTGAAAACATTTGGGGGAAAAGTATATCCTTTGAGGCTATACTAAACATGAGTTTTCTGTAGAGAATTGAAATACGTTTCCCAAAAGGCTGGATGATTTTTTTAAAAACAAAAAATGAGCGTGTGTAGATATATGTGTGGTATGGTCAGCTTTCTCTCTTACAAGAGAAACTTCCTCTATTCTTTTTCTCCACGTGATGTTTTATGGATATCTTCTCCAACATCTCGTCGTTACTGAAATGGGTCTCTAGCGAAAGGGTTTGATTTTGTCTCAAGGGATTTTTGTACTCCTGATCCAGTTAATTTTTAAATTAAGTACCCCCTTTTGTCTGGAAATGTTGTCCTACCGTTTCTAAAAATAGACCAGAACCCATTCTTTTCTTGGAATTCTATTCTTTAGAAAGGATGAGTCATGGTCTATTTTTAGAAACGGTGAGACAACATTCCCAGACAAAAGGGGGTAGTTAATTTTTATCATGTCTAGAAGACATGATAAAAATTAACAAAAAGTATTATTAATATATATTATATAATATATATTATTGACTTTCACTTTCAATTCTTCTCTTTTCTATAAAAGTATTCCACGTTTTTGTTCAGAAGAGCGGTTTGGATTTGCTTCGAGCTGGTTGTCTTTCACGCATCCGGATTCTTGGTAAGCATTTTCAAGCTTTGTTCTTAGCGATTGTTTTCTTTTGATGAAAAATGCCTTGCTTCGAGTTACGTTAAGGATCTCGTAAAGTTTAGGTTTTGTTATGGATTTAGATTTTCTTAGGAATAGGGATTTAATTCATGATATTATTGATAATGGCACTCCGGAGGATAAGTATAAGTTATAGATTAACTTAACCCTCCAGGCGACAAGGCCGTATATATGCGTTCTAAAATAATGGCTCTCATAGCGGCAAGGCAGCATATATGCGTCCAAATATTTTGGTCCTCATGGCGGCAAGGCAGCATATATACGTAAACCTAAATTTGGCACGAAACGGCAAAGCAGCATATATACGGCCTGTCTCAGAATGCCCTCCCCTCACTGCTCTTAATGTAAACTGACAGGTGATAATTTTTCTCTGCGGGAGGTAATTGAGGAGAGGAAAATATCTATTCGCTAGGGGCAAATGGGTTTTATCGTTAGGTTTTGAATAACAGTTCGAAATAAATAGCTCGTTCAAAACTTCCAACTGTTCCAGCTGTTCTGTGCTTATACCAGCTATAGTAAACTTAAATGTTTATATATAAATGTAAAGAGAATTTTCATTTTCCAGCCTAATTATTCTCCAAATTTTAGATGCAGTTTGGCAAAATGTAATTGGAATTAAAATTAAAATTGCAAGAAACTGCAACAATATTTTGAAATATGTGGTTTCCATTATATTGCAATTGTAATTAGCTTCGCAATTACAATTAGAAAGTAAGTACTTTTTAAATGCAACAATAATGTATGTAATTGCATTTTAATTCTTAAGTGTTACAATTACAATGCAATGATAATCACAAACATTATAATTATATAATCTAATTACAATTAAAAATTTTATTGCATCTAATCACAACTACGGTAATATTAGCTAATTATAACGTAATTTTAACTGCAATTGCAGTTGGTAATTATAACTACGTAATTAGGAAAGTAATTGCCTCTGATAATTAGAATTACTTAACATAGTGAAATTATGATGATAATTGTAATTCTAAGTGTAGTATGCAATTGTAATAAAATTATGCAATTACTAAGTAGTTATAGTTAAAAAGTAGCTGTTTTTTTAATTATAATTACAATTTACGTAATTTCATTTAAATTACAATTACTCTATATTTGTGAAATCCAATTTCATATTCAATGCAACTGCAATCATATAATCTAATTACAATTAGACTGTCATTGTAACTCCAGTAAGTAATTATAATAATGTAATTAGGATAGCAATTGTTTCTGATAAAAGCAGTTACGTAGCCCAGGAAAATCATGATCTTAATTGCAAATGTAATTGCAGAATGCAATTGAAAACACATAGTAATTGGAATAATATTATGCAATTATCTTGCAATTACAATGTAACAATTTTTAATTACATATACAATTTACTCATATGCATTTTAATTATAATTGCATTTTAATTGTGAAATCTAATTGAATAAACAGTATAACTGTAATTATATAATCTAATAAAAATTACAATGCAATTGTAATGACCTCTTAATTAAAATTGCGCAGCAGATGATTGTAACTATTTAATCAGAAAAACAACTGCCCCTTATAATTTCAGTGACATAGGCTAAGGAAATCGTGATAATTTTTGAAAATTACAGTCAATAATATTATATTCGAAATGTTTCTGCATTTTGGATAATGAGTTTTTAAATAATACAACGGGATAATCCCCTATAAGAAAAATATTAATATTTTCTGTCATGTCTTCTGAATCATCTTACATATATTGTAGTTTGTGGTACCAGCATAAATAGGAGTTTATTTAAAGGAAATATTTTATATAGACCGAAATGCATATAACGTTAGTAAGCAAATATGTATGTTTATGATCTTCGATATACATGTGAACTTAAATTACAAGATTAAGGGAAAGCAAGCAAAGAGTTTATGCCACTGCAAAGGGATGTTTTCGCAAAGGATTTGTTACGGGACGCTTGTCTTGTTTACATTACACAAGAAATAAATCATAAAAATTACATTTATCCTTTTCTTTTCAGAAAGGTTTGGTTTGGTTTATTTAATTATGGCAAAGCACACTAGGGCTATCTGCCTATGAGGAGGAATGCCTTCGTGGAGGACTTTCTAAGGGAAACTGGCTCGTATACACGTTACACATGGGGAAAAACACGAAAACAGCCAGCCCGTTCGCGAGATTCGAACCTCGGACCGAACTACCAGTGTTCAGCGATTTTACCGCTCGGCCGCTGGTGGGTCTCTTTTCAGAAAGGAGATCATCAAAAACTAAACTAAGCCTCATAATTTTATCCAACCTATTGCTTTAGCTGGTAAAAAAGGAATCTGATCAGCAATCAGTATGCTTAATTGCTGTGTGTATTAGACATTTTACTAAATCCATTTATTATGAATTACCGCCCAGACAGTAAAGCGGTTCGTGACTCTGGTTGCCGTACCGAAGAGCCTGGGTTCGAATCCCGGATAGGGCATGAATGTAATTTCTTCGTCCTCTTCATAGGTGGCAACGGTGGTCCACGTATTAGTTCCCTCCTTAATAACATGACCGGCCTTAGTAGTGATCAATGTCTATAAACGGCTACTACCTGCCATTGGAAAAAAAAAATTTACGAATTGGTCTTTTATTCAACATAACACACATTTTCCATAAATAGTTAAAATGCATTATTCAGTTACAAGTGAAAGTACTTGCATGAACTATTTTCCATCATTGTTTCACGTAAGAACAAATAAAAGTACAATTTTCTTATGCACCTGTGATTGTCATATTATTTGGATTACGGTAAAGACTGCAAAGATGCTTCTGTGGAGGACTTTCTAAGGGAAACTGGCTCATGTTCACATCACCCGTTAATAAAAGCAGAAAAAGATCTTTACTTAATTGAATGCAACGAAACGTTTAAGAAGAATGATGTACTCATAGAGAACTTTCTAAAATAAAATGATTTGTATTCATGTTACACATAAGGAAATCCACGGAGCTATCTAAACATTTAGAATGTTTGCCAAAATGGGCATCCGATTTGAACTAGTAGTATTCAAAAGACGACTTATTACTCTGCTGAGCGAAAAATCTAATTGCTTTTGAAGTTATATTGTAATTCGAACAATCATTGTATTACAATTATTATTATTATTTTTTCCCCAAAGGCAGATTGTGAACAGTTACAGTGCAACACATTCCATTAGTCTATACAAGGCCAGAAGTTGCAGTCACTTTATTATGGAGGCATCTAATATGTGGGATCATCGCCTCCTATGAAAGGACGAACAGTTAAAGCCATGCCTTCTCCGGGATTCGAACCCAGGCCCTTCGGTATCGCAGTCAGGCTTCCCTAACCACTATACCATCTGGGCGGCACAATTACAATTATAACTGCATTAGTTGTAGTTTTAACTACAATGAATAACCAGCTTTTCTCAGTCAATAACAGATAGCTTAAACTTTAAAGATAAATGGAAGGTCTTATAATTTGTCGAATGCCAATATTCTAAGAAAGTGTAGTCTCCAGGATTTTCGAAGTTTAATTACAGTCTTACATTTCGCATACTCGCAGCACTTGCCCAAAGGCTGTTCCAAGATTATTTCTGTTCACCTCATCCATTAACTTTGGAGCAGAATCATGTCTAGAGACATTTTTTTCTGAGGACAGTATTTTATATAATAGAAAAAAAAAATAATAATAATAATGCGTCTCCCTCAAGGTGCAGGAAACAACAAGTACTGATAAATTTAATTGAAATTACAATTGTAATTTTAGTTAATACAAATACAATGTTACTTTAACGGTTAGAATTACATTATAGTTCTAATGGCAAAAATATCAAATGAGTGTTATAGATTAGTATACTTTTACTTATCATAATATTAAACTTTTAATGCCGTTTTATTTTATGTAGCTTATCACAATATTGAGCTTTTTAATACCGTCGGTACTGAAAAAATGTTTTACTACTGTCATGAAATGTATATTCGATAATAGTTTCTCATTGATGTTTTTCTTATATATTTTTCTGCATAATTCATAAATGTTTGCAATGGAAATAATTCTGAGGCTTTTATAATACTTCTAAATTTTCATGAAATAAAGTTCCATTAAAGTTTACTTGAAGGAGACTCTCAGTGCAAGCACTCGAAAAGAAGTTATGCTACATTTACACATTATGAAACGGTTGAATGTACAGTATTTACTTGTAACAGCGGTGCTCAATATATCGCGTTTTCTGAGAGAATGCATATGTTGCCTAAAATCGAATTTAAATCACTATAATCAGAATAATTGGCTAAAGTATTAAATTGTAATTTTTACAGCATCAATCGAATTAGTGGATTTTATTGAAGATAAAAATGTGTTGATATTGACAAGCTATATTAGTTTTTGTACTATAATGAATGCTAGCTAGTAGCTATATGAATATAATGAATGTACTATAATGAATGCTAGCTAGTAGCTATATGAATATAATGAATGTACTATAATGAATGCTACCTAGTAGATACTCTAGTTAATAGCTAGAGTAAAACTCAGGATATGGTAACATTAAATAAATAAATAAATAAAATTTTTAAAAAAAAGAAGAAGCAGAAAACGAAAGCGAAAAGGAACTGAATACATTCGGAAAGAGAAGGCTTACTATGGTGAAACATTAGAAACGTGTAGACAAAGTGTTAATACTATATGTGAAAAAATACTAAGGACAAATTGAAATACATCATAGCTACGTTTGGTGCTTTCTATATTATTTGTATCAATATTAATATAAGTACCGAAAAATACTTAAAAAATAGGTATTTTCGAAACTTTAAAGGAACAAAATTGCAGTCTGAAAATTTATAGCAGCGGAACTTTTGAAGTAATTTCATGCCTTCTGAAGGTCGCCACGAACATAACAATTTATAACTGTCAGCTTTTACAACTAGGAATCAGATAAACTCTATTGTCTGGTAAACCGGACTGTCTAGTAATGTTTTCGGTACTGTCTAGTTTCCGGGAATGGCGATGTATGCAAGCTTTTTCCTCTTTCTGCCCTAAGAATAAACAGCTCATAGGGGAATTCTGAAAAAATATATAACTCTTTCATATATGTACTCATACCCTGATATTTACAATAGCGTTTCTTTATTTAGATAGCTAGCTTTGAGCATGCAAATTCAGTAAAAATCAGAAAACAAGTACCATACTTATAACAAAGCAGGTTATCTCAGTAAATGAAGGGAATTAAGTACCGGCGATGGCAAGATTTTCCCATGGTTTGAAGACTAAGTAATTTATTCCTTTCAGAAAATTTTCTCGGAAAGCAAATCATCACTTACAGATAGAAGAATGTTCTAAGAACTACGGGACAAATTTATAATGGGAATAAAAGAATGAAAGAAATCGGAAACTCTTTTCTAGTAATCATTTTACTCCTCGAAAGTTGGTTTCAGTATCACCTTTTTAAGGAAATGACACATGAAATGGATTTCAGAAACTGAATCCCGAAATCATCAATAACTATCCAATATTCTGCATTTGTAAATATTTATTTAATTTGCATTTCAACCAAATGTTGAAAACAAAGCGGAAAAAATCTCCTTATAAAAGGAAAAAGAAAAAAAAGATTCCCATTTTTTTACAGTGATATTCCATTAAATTATATCAGAAAATCATATCACTGATGGATGCAATAAATACTAATTTCAGACATGTTGCCTATTTATGTTGTTAACTCTCTTTTGCAACTGAACACTGGTAGTTTTGCCTAAGTTTGAATTCCGGCGAATGCGTTCGTTGCTTGGTATTTTGGTGAATTTTAGGTTGAATATATGTAACCAGTTTCTCTGAAAAAGTCATCTACAAACGCATTCTTTTCCTCAAACAGGTGCCCATCGTATGCTGCCTGACGAATATGCAAGAATTTTTCTTCTTTTACACAACTTTCATAATAATATGTTACCCACCAGCGGCCGAGCGGTAAAGCCGCTGAACACTGGTAGTTCGGTCCGAGGTTCGAATCCCGCGAACGGGCTGGCTGCATGGTCGTTTTCGTGGTTTTCCCCATGTGTAACGTGTATACGAGCCAGTTTCCCTTAGAAAGTCCTCCACGAAAGCATCTCTCCATTTAGGCAGATAACCCTCGTGTGCTTTGCCTTAAATAGCACCATACCAATAACACCATAATCACATATTATATTATTGAACATTTTTAATTTGCAAAACTATAAGTTATGGAAAACTCAATGACATGTTTTTATTTAGATAGATAAAAATTAAATGCGTCATCGACATCATTTTGTTAGTAATATCATTATATAATCTATTGTACTTTTTTTCTTTTCTTTTTTTTCTTTTTTTTTTTTTTTTAGTGTACTGGGGAATTAAATAAAATTTCTCAAAAGTATCATCATGTTTTCGTAAACTGATATATAGAGTTAAATTATTATATTAAATTTCAGTTTATTATAGCAGAAATCGTAAATAGCTGCATTATGTATAGCTCTTGCTTCGCTGAGCTTTCAGAAGTTAATCTGCGTCCATCCGCATAATTGAGGAGCAGGTCGATTTGTTTCTCAGTGCAATCGCTGTGGGATCTTAATTCTACAGACCGATGTTCTATAAATTTAAAATATTTTGCCCTGCCTAAATTCTGTAGCTCTCTACATTCTATAACTTTTGCCGTTGTCAAGTGCCAAATTCTTAGAATTTCGCCATCCCTAAATTTTCTTGTTCGATGCCTCTTTAAATTCTAAGAATTTTTCAGCCATTAATCTGCCTCCTGGCCAGACGTGTTTTTCGATGCCACATATGTCACTGAAAAAGTTGAAAAATCGGAATTTTAAAAGCAAACTTCCTACTTTTCATCAAATAAATTTTATCGATTAGCAGTGCTATGGAAGCATTCAAACATTTATGTAATAAATACACAAATACTTCAGAAACATTTTTTTCTCTCTACTGAAGAAAGGCCTGTCTCTGACTACCTGCGAATTTGATTAAGTTTTATCCAAAATCTACGTCAAAGCGTTTCTTTTTGGCCTAATATTAAATTTTACATTGGCATGTTCCTGTCCCTGCTTGATGTTGACAAGATTTATTCAAAACTTACTGTTCTTATTTTTTATTTTAAAACAAACAATTTAAATGGAAATCCTCAGCTTGCTTTTATTTATTTAAATAATAACATTTGATAATGTGAATTGAGATCAAGAAGTAATTTGCGTATTTGAACCCAAAAAAATGTTAAACACCAATTTTGAAGCTTTTGTTTTGGTTTGCTTTATTTTTCCTTCAAAGCACGCGAGAGCTATCTGCCTAAAGGGAGGAATGCCTCCGTGGAGGACATTCTAAGAAAAACTTACTCGCGCCCACATTATGCACAGAGAAAACCATAAAAATTCCACTTTGAAAGGTAAAAGTGTCTAATTTTTTAGAGCGAGATTTTCCTAACAATTTTCCTAACAATTTTTTAGAGCGAGAATTTTAGCAATTTAATATAAATGCTATATTTAATTAAGAATTAAAACAATGTTCTTTTGTGATTAACGTAAGGTAACTCTTTCTGTCAAAAATAATCATATGAAAATGCACCGAATTTCAGTACCATGTAATTTACTTCGGAAACTGAGAGGTATCTGTGACTTCTTGTCTATATGTAGAAAATTTTTAATAAGGTTATTATAACTGAAATTTGTTTCAAAATATTCAATATTTCATAACTTCTATCAACCAATAGATGCGATAAAGGTAAACTCATCTTTTATAAATATGAAACAAGATAAACGAAATAAATTTGTGGTAAAATGAATTACAAACATTATGTCGAAATGACTGACACTGAGCATGTGTTTGTTATTTTAATAGTAATTTAATTATCAATTACATGTAGCTTTCAATAGGAATTAGGTATTTTAAGCCTCTTATAAATTTTTTCTTAGCGTTAAAGCTCGATAACATGAATCAAAAGCAGAAAATTAGTTAAACTACACTGTCTCACTAGTCGTAAGATTATATTACTGAAATATGCATATAAAAACAAATTAACATTTTATAAACGTACATTAAAATACCGAAACGCAATAAAAATCAATAACATTTATACTTAAAAAGCAACAAAGCCGGGCTCATGTGAATCACTAGAAGAGGCGCCAAATTGGCTATACGAATTCGTAAATTACCTTAATTATTAGAGGAAATAGGCTTCGTCAAACTTAAATCAATAAAACAAACCAAAAAAATTGCAAGAAAACCTGGAAATTAATGCAATATGCATTTCAGTGTTATTTCTTATTTATCAAAAACGAATTTTTTAACGTTTTCATTTGAAAATTATAAATAATTGGCTACATTATTTCTCTGAATTTATAAAACTACGATTAAAAAATACTTTAAGAATTATGGTATAATTATGCTATAAGACTTATGAAATTTTGATTTAATACAATTACTTTTGCTTATAATACAAGTGTAGCTATTTTTATATTTATATGGACGCGCATTGACCTTTCTGCCTCAGGTGAAAAATTATCTTGGCACGGCTCTGATAAGCAATTAAGATTAGAAATATGCACAACAGTAACAAGTAACAAGTAGTAACAAGGCAATACAAAACTTCCTTTTCTGTTTTGGATTTCCAGAAAAAAATATCTTTTTTCGTCTAACCAAAGCATGGACACAAAACGTGTTCCTTCCTCCGTAAGGGCAAAAGCAGCCCATCTGCTTACTCGCTTCTAGGCGGTAATCAAAGGACAGTAGGAAACCATCACTTAAGTGAAACGACTTGTTGATCGCCCTACAAGAAGGGGGAAGAAAATCTAACAAAGGCCGTTTTCAGGACAATTTTGGTTCACACTAAATGAAAAAAAAATTGTAAACATGGTTAATTTTTACTGCAGTTTTCGAGACGTAAATAGATTTGAATGCGAGCCGCCCGGTGGGTTAAATACGCATCGTAATCAAATTCTAAATGGAAAGGTTACTGTTGCTCCTGATATTCTTGATGAAATTTGTAAACTCACTGAAGTCCTTAACTTAGGCATGAAAATGTTCAAAAATGTTGATGAACTTAATGAAAATTTTTCCATTGATAATGAATCTTCTGTTAGTAAGCCTAGTACTAGTAAACCAACTGATTCTCAAAATATGCAATGCATAATAATACCTCGCGATAATATTCAGAAGGCTACTGCTGATAAACAGAAAGAGGAATGGATCTATCCCAAAAAAAACCCACAAACGCAATCTTAGCAAAGATAGCAATCATTCAACCACATCTGTTAAAAATAAATATTCCGCTCTCCCTAACGAAGACGATATGGATGTTCAAGTCATCAGTTCTCAGAATTCTCAAGATAGCGAAGGATTCGTTAAACCCAGAAAAACCGCTAATAGAATACCTCCTATAATCATTTCGGACGTAAACGATTGGAAAAAACTCCGCGATGAAATTAAGAAACTAACTTCCCAAATGGAATGCAACTTTAAAGGCACTGATATACACATCAAAATTAAAAGTTCAGATGATTACAGATTAATCACTAAATTCTTAGATGATAAAACTATCTCGTATCACACATTTCCTCTGCCAACTGAAAAACCCATACGCGCTGTGATTAAAAAACTCCCAGCACACACTAAAACAGAACACATCTTTGAAGAGTTAACTGAAAAAGGAATCCCAGTTAAAGCTGTTAAGCAGTTCACCAAGAAAATTAATGGCGAAATTGTCAAAATGCCCACCTTCTTAGTGGAAGTAAAAAGAAGCATCGAAGGGAAAAATATTTATAAAATTACACATATCCTAGATTTAGGAATTAAAGTTTTTAGCTTCAAAACTACGCCAGGTCCGACACAGTGTCACAACTGTCAAAGGTACGGTCATAGTAAAATGCACTGCAAGCATAAAACGCGCTGCCTAAAATGTGGCCAAAATCATGCTACGTATACTTGTACTAAAGATAAAAATCTACCTGGTACCTGTGCCCTTTGCGGAGGTCCCTATATAAGTTCTTATCGTGGGTGTGAAATGCACCCTGATAATATAAAAGAGAAGATAGCCCAGCAGAAATCAAGAGAAGAAAATCGTAATACCAGAAGAAATAACCCATCCCCACCTCCAAGGGACTTAGAAAATTTTCCGCCGCTTCCTACTCAAAATCAAACCCAAAATGTTGAAAATAATAACAACGAAAATAATACAAGTCAAACCAATCGGAACACAGAAAGTTCAGGAGAAGCACAAAACTCCGCCCCCGGATTCATATTATGGCTAAAAAACTTATTCAACCAAGGCAAATTACTTTTCCAAAAATTTATGACAGCAAAATCACTAATTGACAAAATCCAAATCGGATTTGAAGCATTTGAACTCTTAAGCAATATGAACTATGAATTCTAATCCTTATATTAATGTTACTAGTTATCATATCACTGCCTCGAGTAGTTTAAATGTCGCATATTTTAACGCAAATGGTATAAAAAATAAAAATATCGAGATACTTAATTACATTAATCGTCATGATATTGATATTTTTCTCGCTAACGAAACTCATCTCAGAGCATGTGACAAATTTAAAATACAAGGATTTAGAACTTATCGTTCTGACCGCTCTCATAATAGAGGAGGCGGGACTTTGATTCTTGTTAAAAATTATCTTCGCTCCACTCCATTTAGCCTCAGCGGCAATACCAGCATCGAACACACAGCTATCATTGTGCACTCTCGTACCAACGAACCAGTGGTTTTTATCTCTGCCTACAATCCACCAAGGAACACCATCAATGGTCACGATCTCATCAGCTTTAGCAACATCGCTTTTCCGGTTGTCATAGCCGGCGACCTTAATGCCAAACATAATTCATGGAACTCAAGAATCAGGAACACTAATGGTAACATACTCTATAATTTCGCACTGAATAACGATCTCAGAATTTATGGCCCTACTGACCCTACCCGTTACCACCATACAGGTACAGCTGATGTTCTTGACATTGTCATTACGAAAAATATTCTTCAAATTCCATATCTTAAAGTGAATAATGAAATGAGTTCAGATCACCTTCCAGTCAATTTCACATTTTATGGATATGAAAGGTCACTCCCTCTCAAAAGCATCACTAACTGGACTAAATTTAAGGAAATCCTTGAAACACTACCTGCACATCCGGTTTTAGCTGATATTTCACGCATCGAAGAACAAATCACTAAAATCAACAGAAGAATTAACACTGCTATTATCAATTCTACTACTTTTAAAGAATATCAGAAGCCCAAATTACCTGACTACTTAATTGATAAAATTAAAGACAAAAATAGGACTGCCAAGCAATGGAGAAGGACGACTGATCCTACTATTAAAAACGAATTAAATAGAAAAATCCGTGAAATTCAAGAAGCTATCTCTGAATATAGGTCAAATTCTTGGGATGATCTCCTTGATTCCATGGACTTTAACCCAGGAACTGTCTGGAAAATTGCAAAAACACTCCGCAAAAATCAAGACTATAATATTGGTCCTATTAACACTAATTATGGCATCGCCTACTCTGAAAAAGATATTGCAGAAGCTCTTGCCGCCCATCTGGAAAATACTTTTACTAACAACAATTATTACAATGAGGAAATAGAAGAGGATGTTTATAATTTTAATATTCACCTCTCGGACCGTATTGGTAATGAGCATATTAATCCCACCTCACCTAATGAAGTTTATGACATAATCAAAAATCTAAAAATTAAAAAAGCTCCGGGTTTCGACGGGATTTCAAATAAAATTCTAAAAATTCTGCCTAAAAGCTACATTGTCCTAACAACTAATATCATAAATGCGTGTCTCGGGTTAAACTATTTTCCACAGCAGTGGAAACATGAAAATATTGTTACTTTCCTTAAACCGGGGGAAAATCCAAGAGAGCTTTAACTCATACCGTCCAATTAGTCTGCTTCCTGGGCTGGGCAAAGTTTTCGAAAGGGTCATACAAAGAAGACTTACAAAGCACCTTCAAGATAAAAATATCATAAATAGTGAACAATTCGGCTTCAGAACTGGACACAGTACTGTTCATCAACTGCTTAATGTAACAGAGTATATCGCTGATTCATTCGTTAAAAAGAATACAATTGCAATTTGTTTTTTGGACTTAGAAAAAGCATTTGACAAGGTGTGGCATGATGGTTTAATTTACAAGCTACACCTTGCTCATCTGCCAATTAACTTCATTAAACTTCTAAAAAGTTATCTGAGAAATCGTACCTTTCAAGTAAAAATTAACAACACTTATTCTACGAAGAAATATATCAAAAGCGGAATTCTACAAGGAAGTGTTCTTGGACCCAGTCTTTTTTGCATTTATACAAATGACATGCCCGTCCCACTTAATTCAAAAATAGTTAAGTTTGCTGATGATACAGCGATATTGACCAGATCAATGAAACCACAACTTGCTGTTGATAAGCTTGAAATTGCAGTGAATCACGTTGTGCATTACCTTAAATCATGGAGACTCAGCATTAATCCCTCTAAAAGCAACATTCTACTTTTTCGCCGACATCGAAAATTCACCCCAGTTGAAGTGAACATTAAAATTAATAATCAAGAAGTTCCTGTGGTTAACAGCACTAAATATTTAGGTATCTATTTTGATTCACAATTGCTCTTTAAAGAACATTCCGAATATGCACTCAGAAAAGCGACTGTCGCAAAAGTTGCTCTTCAACCCTTGATTGGCAGAAAATCCAAGTTAAATGTGAGAATTAAAAAGAAAATATATATTACACTTATTCGTCCGATACTTCTGTACGCTATCCCTGTTTGGGCCACCGTTTATAAAAACTACAGAAGAAGACTACAAATTTTTCAAAATAAAATTCTACGCGATATCATCAATGCGGCATGGTTTGTCAGAAACTTACAGATTCATAAAGAATTGAAGATCGGTCCCGTTCCTGATGAGATACTCACTACAAGCCACAATTTCTTTCAAAAAATAGCTAACTCAAGATATGACCATATAAGGGAGCTAATTAATTATGATCCTACCCTGGAATGTGCTGCAAAAAGGCCCAGAAGCATCTTCCATAATGTGAAGTGGTGAATTGTAAATAGTGTATATAAAAAATTTTATTATATGAGACTGTACAATATTCCACAGCATCGGACTTTGGATTAAAGCTCACTTATTCTTCGTATTTTCAACTACCTCAGATGAACATTGCGACATCCTAATGGATAATGGCATTGCTCTTTGGTAGCTTTTTATATTTTTTATGTTCAATTTGTTTTCTACTACTTATGATTGACTTTGCGACACCCAAATGGGTAATGGCTTAGCTCATAGGTATCTGCTTTTGTGTACATATTGTGTATATAGAGAAATTCACCACTTCGCGTTTTGAGAATAACAGCTACAGAGTACAAGACTAAAACCACTGTCTGTTGGTTGATCAAGTGTTCTCTTGCTGTTTCATTGTGTATACATTTAATTTACTATTCTTTACAAGTATTGTGTGTCTTCAAGTGTGAATTCTTCATTTTCACTTTATTATTTGACTGTGCTTACCTGCAACTACTGATTTCTTTTTCCACCGGAGTGTGAACTTTCAAGAAACATTGGCCGAGGTCAGTTTACGGGAGGGTACTCCTGTCGTAACTGCCGCCAACCTACGACGTTTCAAGCCACACCCACTGGGTAGAACTCATTGCAATTCAGCCTGGCAAGTGCCATTTGATTTAAATTATGAAATTCAAAGTATTAGTCATTTAATTATGATTGTTCATCACTAGTTTACTACATAACTTAATATATTTTCATATTTTGTTGCCAGCTTTAACAGTTTCCCAGATGCACTTCTAAATTCTAAATTTCATTGTGTACTCATGTACTATTCTAGCTCCGCCTAGAAAAATGAGAATAAGGCGGTTACCGCCTTATTCTCATTTTTCCAAGCCTTAGGGCAATACCATGACAGGCAGTTAAAGCAGTAGGCTGCTAAATGCTGTCTAAATCAGATAACTGAATTGAACTGAACTGTTCAGAACAGTGTGGGCTGTTGAAAAGGCAACATGTCTTCCTCTCTTTACCCAAATCTGGAACCCATGATGATCTTAAGAAGATTTCTTTAAGAATCTCTTACGATTTCTGAAACTTAGACAAGCTGGATGTTTCTTTTTCGTATTTCGAAGCTATTTATGGATCAAAGAAGAAGATTTCAATGGAATGACTTCATCGCTCTAGGATAGAATATTTTTTGAAATCTCTTCCTACTTTCGTCTACACAGAAATGCTTTTCACGAAAGTTAGGTCCTCTTTTACATTTCCTTTTTAAATAGTTGTTCAAAAGGATTTTCGTTCTGCTGATCCAGGTTTCCCGCGCTTCACGCTACTAATCCTCACCCATTCCTAAAGGATATCAGAGAAAATTGAAAGGGAGATCGCGAAAAAGAAGTACCCTCCAGTGAACACAGCTCCAACGACAGTGGATAGATTTTTTCGGTCCTTCCAGAGATATCCCCGGTGACCGATAGGTTGTTCAGCCACATGGGTGTCACGAAAAGGCACACCATGCCTGTTTCCCTCCCTAAAATGTTTCTTCGGAAAAGGGTAAGTTTTTTTTTTTCCAACCTTTGGAGATTCCTTTTCCGAATCGATACCCAAACCCATCGGCCAGAAAAATAAATTTTTTTAAGAACCTTTCTACCCTTGAAACCCAATATAAGATTCATTGTAATATTTTTAATAAATTATGCATACATGTATTTTACGAGGTTATTTATTGTTTCTTACAGTGCTTCGTGAATCTTACGTAAAGTAGCTTGGAAGAACCGTATTATTATTTCTTTCTTCTAACCTCTTACAACTATATTGTTTAAAGTTTCTAAGGAATTTCTAATACATTGTGTATTTAGCTAAAGCCTGTGACAAGATGAATTTAACTCCCCAAAACAATTTATATATAGCCAGTTTGAGTTAGCTGGATCCGTGGAAATAGTTAGATAATATTTATGTCACGTAAATATTTGCTAACATGTAATTCGTTTCCTTCTTATCATGCTATTTAAACCATTTTGTTTAGCAATGATCCATCTCAAATAAAAAAGATTTGACGAGACACAAATAGTACTTAAAAGATTGATGAAATAACACTCAAATCTCATGTTGTTGGAATAACTTAAGAAATTTAGAGTTTCCAGACTAGTTCATCCAATTTGTTAACAATATTAGAATGAATACGTATGTTTGTAATATATTTCAGAAGTTCAAGTTCTTAAAAAAATTTATTTTTCTGGCCGATGGGTTTGGGTATCGATTCGGAAAAGGAATCTCCAAAGGGGTGGGAAAAAAACTTTCCCTTTTCCGAAGAAACATTTTAGGGAGGGAAACAGGCATGGTGTGCCTTTTCGTGACACACATGTGGCTGAACAACCTATCGGTCACCGGGGATATCTCTGGAAGGACCGAAAAAATATATCCACTGTCGTTGGAGCTGTGTTCACTGGAGAGTATTACTTTTTCGCGATCTCCCTTTCAATTTTCTCTGATATCCTTTAGGAATGGGTGAGGATTAGTAGCGTGAAGCGCGGGAAACCTGGATCAGCAGAACGAAAATCCTTTTGAACAACTATTTAAAAAGGAAATGTAAAAGAGGACCTAACTTTCGTGAAAAGCATTTCTGTGTAGACGAAAGTAGGAAGAGATTTCGAAAAATATTCTATCCTAGAACGATGAAGTCATTCCATTGAAATCTTCTTCTTTGATCCATAAATAGCTTCGAAATACGAAAAAGAAACATCCAGCTTGTCTAAGTTTCAGAAATCGTAAGAGATTCTTAAAGAAATCTTCTTAAGATCATCATGGGTTCCAGATTTGGGTAAAGAGAGGGAGACATGTTGCCTTTTCAACAGCCCACACTGTTCTGAACAGAAACGTGGAATACTTTTATAGAAAAGAGAAGAATTGAAAGTGAAAGTCAAAAAACAAAAGGGATCGGCTGGGAAAAATTTCTGAGAGCCGAGAAAAAAATTCTGAGTCAGAAAAAAAAAGAAAAAATGTATAATATATGTATTATATAATATATATATTATATAATATATATATATTATAAATACTTTTTGTTAATTTTTATCTTGTCTTCTAGACATGATAAAAATTAACTACCCCCTTTTGTCTGGGAATGTTGTCTCACCGTTTCTAAAAATAGACCATGACTCATCCTTTCTAAAGAATAGAATTCCAAGAAAAGAATGGGTTCTGGTCTATTTTTAGAAACGGTAGGACAACATTTCCAGACAAAAGGGGGTACTTAATTTAAAAATTAACTGGATCAGCAGTACAAAAATCCCTTGAGACAAAATCAAACCCTTTCGCTAGAGACCCATTTCAGTAACGAGATGTTGGAGAAGATATCCATAAAACATCACGTGGAGAAAAAGAATAGAGGAAGTTTCTCTTGTGAGAGAGAAAGCTGACCATCCCACACATATATCTACAGACGCTCATTTTTTGTTTTTAAAAAAATCATCCTGCATTTTGGGAAACGTATTTCAGTTCTCTACAGAAAACTCATGTTTAGTATAGCCTCAAAGGATATACTTTTCCCCCAAATGTTTTCAACAGGTAACATGTTCCAAATTCGCAAGTCATTCCATTGGAATCGCCTTCTTTGATCCATCCATAGCTTCAAAATACGAAAAGAAACATCCAACTTGTCTAAAGTTCAGGAATCGTAAGAGATTCTTAAAGAATTCTTCCTAAGATCATCATGGGTTCCAGATTTGGGTAGAGAGAGAGGGAGACATGTTACCTTTTCAACAGCCCACACTGTTCTGAACAAAAACGTGGAATACTTTTATAGAAAAGAGAAGAGTTGAAAGTGAAAGTCAAAAAACGAAATGGGATCGGCTGGGAAAATTTTTTCAGAGCTCAGAAAAAATACTGAGATTGAAAAAAAAAAAAAAAAAAAAAAAAAAAAAAAAACCTCTTCCTTTTTCCTTTCTTAATTTGATGTCTTCACACTTTTGACCTTGTAGAAAGTCAAAAAGTGAAGACATCAAATTAATAAAGAAAAAAGGAAGGGTTATTATTATTATTATTATTATTATTATTATTATTATTATTATTATTATTATTTTATTTGACTCAGAATTTTTTTTCTGCTCACAGAAATTTTCCCAGCCGATCCGATTTCACTTTTTCACTTTCACTTTCAATTCTTCTCTTTTCTATAAAAGTTTTTCCACGTTTTTGTTCAGAACAGTGTGTTCTGTTGAAAAGGTAACACGTACCTCTCTTAAACATAGAAATTTTTCCTGAGCTCTGAGAATTTTTCTCCCCTCGATTCGATGAGTCAAATGAGATCTATTTAAAGAGTTACTACAACGAATTCATACTTGTGTATTGAAATCACTCGAGTTTCGACTTGACATCAGTCTGTGCTGTGTATTCTACTTGGATACATACTTTTCCCTCCTAGAAAGAGCTTCTCTGAAGGTAGGTCAACCTTTTTCTCACAGCTCTTAAACTTTTTTTTTTCCAACTGACTCGATCGACGAGACTTCACCCTATTTTTAAGAATAAACTCTCTGTGATCTATGAAAGTCTTTCCCGTTTCGTTTCTATTGAGTCCGTTGACTGTAGACCCTGAACAAATTGTCCTTACTCTGGAAAGCGTCTACTGTTTTGACGTTTCATTTCATAGCTGTAACGATTGATGGGAGAAAGTTTACATCATCCGTGTTGGTGTACGGGTGAACAATGGGTCGTCCACTCAGCACAATGAAGACCCGGTGTTCGACTTTAGAAAAAAGTGGTGAACCCGTCTTGGATCCCTACCCGTGTTTTGTTTTTATTAGACATTATAAAAAAATAAACTCTACTTTCCTTTTGGTTCGAAGGATGTCTCAACCTGTTGTCTTAGGTTTCTAAAGAAATTAAATTTTCAAGAAAGGAATGTTCTCTATTTGAGAATCAGGACGAGATAGGTGAGAGAGGTGTCAAAGAAAAAAGGGAGATGTCGTTCATTTTTATCATGTCTGAAGACATGATAAAAATGAACAAAAAGTATTTATAATACATATTATATAATATATATATTATATAATATATACATTTTTTAAAAATTTTTTTCAAATCTCTCAGAAAATATTTTTCAGCTCATCTCAAAATGACCCTTCTACTCATTTTCGAAACAAGACACTGTGTCTTACTATTTTCAATTTTTTCAACTTTCTAAGAAAAAAACTATTTTCCAGCAACATCTCACAACATGAGCCTGCTTCATCCTTTGCGAAAGATGACACGTTTTTTCAATTTTGTTTTTCAATTATGTGTCCCATTTTTCTCTGAGATCCTTTAGAAAGGAGTCTCTCAACGTGATACGTGTTATATATGTAACTGTAGCTGTATGTATTATTATCTTTAACTATAACTGTAATATAGTATAGTAGATGAGTAAACGATGTTTGTGTACATCTTGTAATCATCACTGAGCACGTACCCAACACATATAAAATACAACACATGGCGCAGCTCGTCGTTGATTAAAAAATAAAATCTTTTTTGAAGAACCATGCAGCCTCGGTAAAGATGTTCTAAACAAAAACATCATGGGAAGTTGTTTACTGTGAAATCGAAACTTATATCGCTGGTAAGTGAGTTGTTTATTTTTATTGGAAGTGGCTAAAAATACGTGTATATAAACTATTTAAAGTCCTAAATTAAATATGGATGGATTAAAGCCACCAAGTAATCTAAGTTTCGAAGGAAATTTAAGCGAAAATTGGAAGAAATGGAATTAAAAATTCCAAATTTATATGTTAGCGTCTGGTGGTATTACTAAATCACCTGAAATTAAAGTAGTTATTTTATTGAATATTATTGGTGAAGAAGCACTTGAAAAATTTAACACTTTTAATTTAAGTGAAGAAGATAAGAAGAATGTTGACAAAGTAATTGAAGCTTTCGAAAATTTTTGCATACCGAAAGCAAACGAAAGTGTTGATAGACATATATTTTTCTGTCGAACACAACATGTAGGTGAATCGTTTGATGATTTCTTAACCGATTTAAAGAAATTAAGTAGCAACTGTGCATTTGCAGAATTAAAAGATAGTTTAATAAGGGATAGAATAGTAAGTGGAATTCTAAATAAAAATCTCAAAGATAGATTCTTAAGGGAAGATCAGTTAACATTGGAGAAATGTATTAAAATGTGTAAAGCTTCTGAATTAGCAGAACTTTAGCTGAAAACTTTAACTAAAGAAAATAAAATAGAAGCTATCAAACGTAATAAATTTCGACCTTCAGAGGAAAAAAGTCAGCCTTGTAAGAAAGACTATCATGTAAAACAAAAGCAACAAAGTACTAAATCTTCTTCAAACTATCAAGGAAATAAGTACAATAATCCAAAACCATGTAGAAAATGTGGAACTTTTCATAAGTTATACAACTGTCCTGCTTATAATAAGATTTGCTTGTACTGTAAAAAGAAAAATCACTTTTCTAAAATAAGCACTTTTAAAAATGTTAATGTTGTACAGAATAATTTAGAGCATGAGTTACATAATAATGGTAATGAATATATTTTAGGGTCAGTAAAAGATATAAATCCATTTTCTAAAAATAAAACCGAATGGTTAGAAAAACTAAAAGTAAACATATCTAAATATTTATTTGTTAAGTTGGATACTGGAGCTCAATGTAATGTGCTACCATTGCCTAAATTTAAACAATTAAATTTAAGAGAGAAATGTTTGACTAAATCAAAAGTCACTTTAAATAATTACAATGGTACTACAATTGATGTAGTTGGAAAATGTAAATTATTATGTGAAACATCGAAAGGGGACAAGGATGAAATAGAATTTCAAGTCGTATCATGTGATAAAACTGTTCCAGCTATTTTAGGTTTACCTACATTGCAAAAATTAAACCTAATTCAAAGGATTTGTACAGTAAATCCTGATTCCAATGAAAAGTTACCAGAATCTTTAAAAGGATATCAAGATTTGTTTAAAGGAACTGGGAATTTAACTGGATATACATATCATATTAAATTAAAACCAGGAGCTGTTGGTAAAATAGAACCCTGTAGGAAAATTCCACTTAGCTTATTAAATCCATTAAAAAAGGAATTAGCAAGAATGGAAAAAGATGGTATTATAAAGAAAGTTAACCAACCAACAGAATTCGTGAATTCATTAGTGGTAGTAAGGGAAAAGGATGGAAATTTAAGAGTGTGTTTAGATCCTCAGCACCTTAACCAAAATATACTGAGAGAACATTATCACATACCAACCTTTGAAGAAATTTCATTTCAAATGACAAATGCAAAGGTCTTTAGTATTTTAGATGCAAACAAAGCATTTTGGCAAATTAAACTGTCAGATTCAAGTTGTGAATTTACTACATTTAACACTCCGTTTGGTAGATATTGTCTTTTGAGGTTGCCATATGGACTGAGTTCATCACCAGAAGTTTTCCACAGAATTTTTTCTGAAATTTTTAGTGATTTAGAAGGAGTTCAAATATATATAGATGACTTATTAGTTTGGGGTAAAGATAAAAAAGAACATGATTCAAGATTAAAGAAGTTGTTGGACAGAGCCAGAGAAAAGAATGTTAAATTTAATTTAAATAAATGTAAATTTGGGCTGAATGAAGTGAAATATATGGGACATATATTTTCTAAAGATGGTTTAAAACCAGATGAAGACAAAATTAAGGCTATTCTAGATATAAAACCACCAAAAAATGTGAAAGAATTAGAAACTTTCCTAGGAATGATTACATATGTTTCTAGATTTATACCTAATGTATCAGAATTGACATCATGTTTAAGAGATTTGTTGAAAAAACAAGTTATCTGGAACTGGAATGCAACACATGAAAAAGCATTTAGAAGACTAAAAGATGTCTTGGTAAATAAACCAGTTTTACAGTATGATGATATAATCATGCCAGTAGTTTTATCTGTAGATGCATCTCAAGAAGGACTAGGAGCAGTCTTACTACAGAATAATTTACCAGTGGCATATGCATCTAAGGCATTAACAGATACACAGAATTATGCTCAAATTGAAAAGGAAACTTTAGCTATTGTATTTGCGTGTGAGAAATTTCACCAGTATATATTTGGAAAAAATATTTCTGTGGAAAGTGATCATAAACCACTGGAATCAATTTTTAAAAAGCCATTAAATAAATGCCTTGTAAGACTACAAAGAATGCGTATAAGATTACAGCCATATCAGTTTGAGATAAAATATAAACCAGGAAAAGAACTTTTTATAGCGGATGCATTATCAAGATCATTCACTGATAAAGGATCTGATTTCTTTGAAGGAGAAATAGAAGCTCATTTTGGATTAGTTGTAGAATGTATACCAATGTCTAATGGTAAAATGGAAGTTTTTCAACTGGAAACAGAAAAAGATGAAGAACTACAAGTTTTAAGAAAATTAATTAAAACTGGATGGCCAGATGAAAAATGTATGGTTCCAGAACTGGCAAAACCATATTTTAACTTCAGAGAAGAACTATCAGAAGCAAATGGATTAATATTTAAAAATTCCTGTGTTGTTGTACCAAGAAGTTTACGAAAAGATATGTTAAGCAGAATTCATTATGGTCATTTAGGAGTAGTAAAATGCAAGATCAAAGCAAGAGAAATATTATATTGGCCAGGAATGTCGAAAGAAATTGAAGATTTGGTACTGAATTGTCAAACATGTTTAAGTTTACAAAAAGCTAATACTAAAGAACCAATGATATCTAAAGAAATACCTAATGGTCCATGGGAAGTATTGGGAACAGACCTCTTTTACTTTCAAGGAAGGGATTATCTAATAGTTATAGATTATTTTAGCAAATATGTTGAAATTGGACATTTGGAAGATTTGTCAAGTGTAGCAGTGATAAAGCAATTGAAATCAATTTTTGCAAGACATGGTATTACCAAAATAGTATATTCAAATAATGGTCCCCAATATAATTTCAGGAAATATAAAGATTTTGCAAGAAGATGGAATTTTGAAACCAGAACTTCAAGTCCAAAATACCCGCAGTCTAATGGAATGGTTGAAAGACATATTCAAACTGTCAAGCGAATGTTAGAAAAAGCTGTAGTTGACAACAAGGATCCATATTTAGTTTTACTGGAATATCGTAACTCTCCTATTTCAGGTGAAATTAAGTCACCTTCTGAATTGATGTTTGGAAGAAAAGTAAATGGATTGATGCCTATAAAAGAGAATTTCATCCAAGCTAAACGATATGAAGACCATAAACAACACTTACTGAAGAGACAAACCTTACAAAAAAGTTATTATGATAGGAATGCAAGACCATTAAAACCACTGAAAACAGGAGATCATGTTTACATAAAAGACAAAGGGAAAAAACTAAATGAAAGAGGGAAAATTATAGAAGAAGCAGAAAAACCACGTTCATATAGGATTATAAGAACAGATGGAAGAATTGTAGAAAGGAACAGAAGAGACCTTCTTAAAGGAACTAATCAGGAAGAGTTTGCAATACAAAACAACTATGAGAATGAAGTTATAGATGAACCCGAGATACATGAAAATAGTAGGAGCATTACAAATTTAAATGTGCCTGTAAGTCCTTCAAAATCTAACAGAAGTGTTGTGTCACCAAATAGTGAAAGAGGTATAGTATCATCAAATTTTTCAAATGGACATAACTACATCACTCGATCTGGTAGGACTGTTAAGAAACCTTATTATTTAAAAGAATATGTTTAATTTTACTACTATTATTATTTTTTATAAAAAAGGGAGATGTTATATATGTAACTGTAACTGTATCTATTATTATCTTTAACTATAACTGTAATATAGTATAGTAGATGAGTAATGTAGAATAAACGATGTTTGTGTACATCTTGTAATCATCACTGAGCACGTACCCAACACATATAAAATACAACACAATACGTATACAGACATTCTGCTTTTCAGATCAGCATTGTCCAATTTCCTCGTAGCTGTATCAGGTTCAATGCTCCTTCTAACCTTCTTCGGGAACATACAAGGACCTGACTCGGAACAGAGAGCTTACTAAAGCTATGTTCACTAATTGTGGTAAGTAGACAGGATACAGACGAAGGGTATACAAAACCCTTTATTTTTCTCTATATACAATAACTTCCGTACTTCGGAATACACTGACCCTCCACTCGGGGTCTAACGTAAAAAAGTATAAAAAATAAAACTAAACTCTAATTTAACTTTAGAATAATACACGTGGAAGATTGGCCTTATAATAACAGGAAGCGTATGTAGCACAGAGACTGTGAACACTACAATACGTTTAATTTATCAAGAGGATTAAAACCTCTGGCCTGGAAGGCAAATAGCAACTGCGTAACTTCTAAGGTAAGCGGCCTGCTTCGAACTCACTGCTTCCTCTCTCTCTCTCTTGGCAAAAAGGCCACACTTAAGTACTTGGCGTTCGCCAGACAAACTTTGCATAAAAACCTTCACGCTTATAATTCTGGCCGGAAGTAGAAAATAAGAAGTGATAGTAAAGATTTAAAATAAAATAAACGTTAGTAAAACTTAAGATCCTTACATACTTCCCGCCAGAGTTAATTAGTTTGAAACTGAGGTCTAAAACGACCTTGTTGAAAACTTTTAGCTCTAGAATCTAACGCGAGGTCAACCTTTTACAAACATAACTTCGTTAGAAACTAGAAAATTTAAAAGAAAGAAATTTGTTACAATAGCAGCTCCCAGGATATACAACAATCTTTCTTTCATCTGTACTGCATCAAACCAGCAGCTTTTATTCAATTCTGGTTCCTTCCAGAGATCTGGAAGGAAAACTAGTTTAATGAAATGTTACACAATGAAATGGCAAGTAACATGTATAATTATATTTCACTTAACATTCTTATTTCATTCATGACTATTTTAATTATCTCTCCCCGTGCTCTCTGACATGTGTTGTAAAAGAACACCAAACACGAATGTGTTTCTGTCTACGTGTTCCACACTTCCTCCTACAATCAAAACACTAACGTGTTAAAATTCAACATAACGAGACCTCTTAACACACCCTAATTTCAACTCTAAACCCTGAGGTACTATTCTAAAAGTGGCTAACTCTAAAGTGTAGCGTCAGAGAGCCTAACTACATCATTCAACCTTTACCACATATTCGCCATGATTTAATCTTTACAGTCACACGAATAACAAATTTTTAACATTACTTTCACTTTTACCATATCACGGTATTTCTTAACATTTAAAATAACAGTTCACATGTATATAAGAACATATCAACATGCCGTTAATTTTACACAGTTGAAAACATACATTAGTAGTACATTGTTAACTTCTATTCTTTTCAAAGCAAGTGCCAATTCTTTCTACATTGAAATTATACTACATTTCAAAAAGTCTTTCAGACTAAAACTTCTTTCTTGCTAGAATGTTTTAAATAAAATTTATACAATAACTTTTTACAATATTTAAGTCTTTACACAACGCTATTATACATCAACTTTAGTTTCACGCACGAGAAATTTAAAAACATTATACGGAAATCGGTCACAACTCATTTCTCGCCCTTTTGGCGATAAAGGTAGACCTCGCCTGAGGTAAAACTTCTTGAAATCTGCCACTTGCAGTAAGAATGAAAGATTAACTTAAGTTTGCAAAGTAACATAAAATTTTACTTATCTTTGTAATATTCGGACATCCTTTTCTGGGCCCAGTCTTTAAAGGTACTGCAGACAGTAGCTTGGTTTATCCTCCTTCTTGTACGGGCTCGCCCTTCAGTGCTTTCCTCTGGAAGCTTCCTTTTCTCACCAGTACGGCCACCCTTGAATACTTTACTTTTCTCCTCTGCTTGTGGTCTTTGCCGTTTGATGGCAGCTGGTCTTGGCGGAACCGGGAAACTTCTGTCGTGATCCTGCTTGGACCTCGTTGTTGGCCGTTCAAATTTTTCTTGTACTTTTTCCTCCGCCGCTGATGGCCCTTCCGCAGTTCGGCGACTTTTGCTGCGGAGAGTTCTGTCGGATGAGTAGATCTTCCGTTTTAAAGCCGGGTTATAGTTGCAGTCATTTCTCCTGGTCCTCTTCACATACGTCGTCCTTCTCCCTTCTTCATTCTGGCGGTGTTCGTGAACTCTGTTTTCTGGACGGTGGAACGGCTTCTTTTTCTTGTTACATTCAATTTTTCCGCGGGGCAATTTTCTTTTCACTTGTTTCTGTCTCTCATTGGCTTGCCCTTGTACTTGTCGTTTTCCCACCTCTGGAACTTGTACCTGCGGTGTCTGCCGTGCCGGATCCTGCAAAAGATCTGAAAAGATTTGCATTTTATTACGATCGAAGTAGGGCTTAATTTGATCAATGTTTGCGGAACAGGTTTCACCATTTCTGGCTTTTAACACTACAACAGCGTGAGTTATTTTTTCTATAACATATGGTCCTTCAAATCGTGGAAAAAATTTGGCAGTTTTACCTTCTGGTGCTGAAGAAAGTGAATGCTTAATTTTTAAAACTTCATCCCCTACTTTATAAGTTACTCCCCGTCGTTTCAAATCATAATATAATTTCTGTTTTCTTTGTGCTACTTCCGTATTCTTTTTTGCTTCTTTTATTAGTTTTTCTGTATCACCCATTTTAAATTCTGGGGCTCTTTGTTGCACATAAAATAGTTTATCTAACGGTGTTATAATCTTTCTGCCTAGAAATAACTCAGCAGGAGTTTTGCCCGTTGTATCATGTTTTGCGGTCCTAAGGGCGAAAGCAAATTCATTGACATAGTTATCCCAGCTTTTATGAAAATTTTTAACATAACTACGGATAATTTTCACTATATTTCTGTTGACCCGTTCCGCTATATTTGATTGCGGCCGATACGGGACCATTTTTAAATGATGTATGCCCAGTTTTTGGCACATGTCTTCAAATATATTACTTACAAATTGAGGACCATTATCGGATATAACTTTTAGGGGCGCCCCGTATTTTAAAATATATTTATTTAAAATAGAATCGGTAACCAATTTCGCGGAGGCTCGTTTTAAGGGAACAATTTCGGTCCATTTACTAAAATGATCAACCATAACAAGGAGATAGCGACTTTTATTTAACTGACTTTTTGGGAAAGGGCCCAATAAATCGATGCCAATTATTTCATTTGGAAATTCGGATTTAATACTATTTAGAAACCCGGCCGGGCGGAAATTAATATAATTAACGGCTTGACATGTTGGGCAGGACTGGACATACGCCCTTGTTAACTTTTGCAGTTCAGGAAAGTAGACTGCCTCGCGTACGCGTTGGATAGTTTTTCGAATACCAGCATGAGAAGCTAAAGGGCTGTCATGGAGCTCATGCAGGATATTTAATCTAAGACTAGCTGGGATAACAGGTCGAAATTCGTTGTTGGAATTCGTAGTTTTTGTGTAGAATAATAGACCATCTATTAGTTCGTAATGAGCCGCCCTATTTCTTATCGCCACAATATCTTGGTGGCTAAAATTTTCAGGATCCTTCAAATACTCATAAATACTTCCAAACTCAGGATCCTTACCCAGTTCTGTTATTACAGTTTCTCGGGAATTTATTGTACACGCTGTAAGCATTGCAACTTTTACGGTATTACCCTGTTCGTCTAATTTAATTCGTGATAGGGCATCTGCTACGATACTTTCCTTTTCGGGGGTATGCTTGATTACCAGATTATATTCTTGCAGCTTGAGTGTCCATCTTATTAACCTTGGGGATAAATTTTTCCCTGAGTACAATCTAGTTACCGCCGCATGATCAGAGTATACTGTTAACGGCGCCTTTCCAAAATAGACTCGGAACTTTTGCACTGCTAACAGAACTGCAAGTGCTTCTCTCTCGGTCGCGGAATAGTTTCTTTGTGTTTGATTTAAAGTTCGGCTAAAAAATGCCACGGGCTGCTGATTTTGCGAAAGAACCGCTCCTACCGCATAATCCGAAGCATCCGCTGAAATTTCTAAAGTTTCATCCTTTTCAGGAAATTTTAACACAGGGGCTTGCGTTAATGCTTGTTTTAATTTTTCGAAAGCACTATTGGCTTCGGCCGTCCACGAGAATCTTGCCTTTTACCTTTTTAATTTTAACAATGGCTCAGCGATAGCCGCAAAATCTTTTATAAAGGACCTATAATATGAACAAAGTCCTAGAAAAGAAGAGAGCTTCTTTGCCGTGTTTGGAGTCGGATACTTTTGTACAGCGATTATTTTTGATTCATCTGTCTCGATCCCTTTTTGCGGTATTTTGTAACCTAAATATTTTAATTCAGGGGCTGCAAATTTGCACTTTTCGACATTAACTTTTAGACCGGCCTCATTTAATAAAGAAAACACCTGTCTTAAATCCTGTATATGTTGGTCGAGATTATCACTAGTAATAATGATATCGTCTAAATAGATAAATGTGGACTTTCCAAGAACAGGTCTTAACACAATGTCCATGCATCGCTGAAATGTTGCTGGGGCCCCTGAAAGGTCAAACGGCATACGCAAAAATGCATAAGTGCCAGACTTGGTTATAAAAGCAGTCTTAGGCACGTCCTCAGGCCTCACCCCTATTTGAAAATAACAAGTCGTCATAAATTTGGTTGATTTTATGTTCCTTAAAATTTCTTCTATGATCGGTAACGGATATACCGGATATTTCGTTATGGAATTTAATTTACGGTAATCAATAGCGAATCTCCACCTTTTTGGATGCTCCAAAGGATAGTCATTATATTTCTTACATAAAACCACCGGGTTAGCATAACTACTTGAGATGGGCGTTATGATCTTTTTACGTAGCATATCGGTAATATGCCATTCTATAATTTTGCCTTATTCTTATCATACCGGTATGGTTTTTGACGAACTGGCAATGCATCTCCGGTGTCAATACTATGGTTAGTAACCTGAGTAAATCCTGGAATATCACTAAATAACGAAACAAATTCACTTACCACTTGTCGGATTCTATCTTGCTCGTCATTAGGCAGGTGGTCAAGATTTAACCTTGGCGGTTCAACCTTTTCTACACGCATTGGTTTCATTGTCAGCTTAAGGGACGCTTCATTAAAATCCAGTGTAGCTTGTGCGCCTGAAAGAAAGTCTATTCCTAAGATCAAATGTGCTTGCAAATTCTTTACTATAAAAAACATCACCTTTACTTGTTCGTCCTTGATACGGATATACAAAGGTACTTTACCTACGCACTTACATTGTTCTCCTTGCGCCGCTAATACTGTCGTATTATCCGCATTATATATGCGGTATTTGCGAAAATACTTTCTAAAAAAGACTTCTGCCACACAGGAACACTGCGCGCCGGTGTCCAGGAGTGCGGTGGCCGGGATATTATTCACCAATACTTCAATCTTCGGAAGAGTCAAATTTTTCACCATTACTGTATTTATCTTGTAGGAAGAGGGGTTTTCGTGGCCTTCGGATTTCCGCACCCTCTCGTCAGCAGAAATCCGTTTTAGTTTAAATTATTTTTCCTTTCCGTGCTTTCCTTCTTTTTCCCCTGGCCTTGAGACTTTTTTCCTGGGTTGCTATTGAACTGTCGACGTTCGCCGGCTGTTTTTGAATGCTCGGGTTTCCTTGCCCACTGATTCGCTTTTTCTCCGTAGCCGTATGCTTGAGTTTGCTGTAGTCTTGGCGTACCAAATTGGTTTCGCTGTTGATATTGGCGTCCTCTTTAGACGTCCGCCGTTCTTCTACTTTCAAACTCGATTGCTAGCTCAAATAACTTTTCCAGTGTAGTCGGATTTCTTAATTCAATAAAGTCTTGCACTTGGGGCAGTAACCTCGGCAAAATCACTTGAATTATTTCAGGATCCGGACGGTTTCCATACAAGAGCTTAAAAACGTGAATTTTTCTTAAAATAAAGCTCGAGAGGTTTTCGATTCTTTGTTGATATATACTAAAAAGTTCCGTTTCTAATTTCGCACGATCCCTCACAACAGGGAAGGCTTTTAGTAGGGCAATCTTGAAATTTTCGTAAGTATAGGTGGGACTTCCTGCTTGACCCAAGAGACTTCTGCCGATACATTTGAACCAGTTAAGCGCTTGGCCCCTCAAAGCGCTGGTAGCTAAGGTAACTTTTTGAAACTCGTGCACGGGGTAGAGCATGAAGTGGTCATCCAATTTTTCCAAAAAACTGGTTACCGGTGAGTTTCCATTAAACGTTGCTTGTGGTTTCATCGAAGCGCGCATGGTCTGGACGATGTAACCGAATCCTTCCAGGGCGGCAGCTGGCATTTCTGGATTCTGAGCCGTTTCTGCAGGCAGCACAGGTTCTTCTTGAAACTCGGCCATGGTTATTCTTCTTCGTTGGGCGCCACTATCAGGTTCAATGCTCCTTCTAACCTTCTTCGGGAAAATACAAGGACCTGACTCGGAACAGAGAGCTTACTAAAGCTATGTTCACTAATTGTGGTAAGTAGACAGGATACAGACGAAGGGTATACAAAACCCTTTATTTTTCTCTATATACAATAACTTCCGTACTTCGGAATACACTGACCCTCCACTCGGGGTCTAACGTAAAAAAGTATAAAAAATAAAACTAAACTCTAACTTAACTTTAGAATAATACACGTGGAAGATTGGCCTTATAATAACAGGAAGCGTATGTAGCACAGAGACTGTGAACACTACAATACGTTTAATTTATCAAGAGGATTAAAACCTCTGGCCTGGAAGGCGAACAGCAACTGCGTAACTTCTAAGGTAAGCGGCCTGCTTCGAACTCACTGCTTCCTCTCTCTCTCTTGGCAAAAAGGCCACACTTAAGTACTTGGCGTTCGCCAGACAGACTTTGCATAAAAACCTTCACGCTTATAATTCTGGCCGGAAGTAGAAAATAAGAAGTGATAGTAAAGATTTAAAATAAAATAAACGTTATTAAAACTTAAGATCCTTACAGCTGTAGAAGCGAATGGGTTTCCAAACAGCTTCGAAATGATTTGGACTCGTCGCTCTCAACGGAGGAAATCTAGATCTGCCGAACGGAAATCGCTTGAGTCCAAAATAATAACTGAACCCTTTTCTCTTGAACGATTACAATATTTCAACGACCACGAGAGCGTGGAGAAGATATCCAAAATACATCCCGTGGAGAACATCCAGACTAGCTCCTAAGAGACAAAACTAACCCTACAACACATACACACGCATGTATACGCAAAAAGGATCATGCCTCTGGGAAAATCATTTCAACTCTTAATCATAGGAAATTCATGTTTAAAAGAGGATCTCCTCTAAAACATATAGTAAGTAAACATAGGAATCATGTCGGATCCATAGCCATAAAAATTGGGCATTGACATTTTTTTAATAAATTCGTGACAAACAGAAAATGATACACTGTTTCACTAAAAAGTGTTTAAAAACAACACTTTGAACAAATACTACTTAAAAAGGGAATGGGCAAGAGGACCCACCTTTCATGAAAACCATTTCTGTGTAGACGAAAGCCGGAAGAGATTTCGAAAAACATTGTTATCCTAGAACGATGTCGGCACTCGGGGCGTTCTAGGATCGACTCAAAGGATAGAGTTTCCCGTTAAAATCTTCAACGGGTGACATGTTCCAAATTCACAAATCATTCCATTCGAATCGCCTTCTTGGATCCATCTATAGCTTCGAAATACGAAAAGAAACATTATATTTGTCTAAAGTTCAGAAATCGTAAGAGATTTTCAAAAAATTCTTCTTAAGAACATTATGGGTTCCAGATTTGGGCAGAGAGAGAGGGAGACGTGTTGCCTTTTCAACAGCCCACACAGTTTTGACCAGAAACACGGAATGCTTTTATAGAAAAGAGAAAAATTGAAAGTGAAAGTCAAAAAACGAAATGGGATCAGTTGGGAAAAAACTTTCAGAGCTCAGAAAAAATTATGAGATTGAAAAAAAAAATCCTTCCTTTTTTTTATTAATTTGATGTCTTCACACTTTTGACCTTGTAGAAAGTAAAAAAGTGAAGACATCAAATTAATAAAGAAAAAAGGAAGGATTATTATTATTATTATTATTATTATTATTATTATTATTATTATTATTTTCTGACTCAGAATTTTTTCTCGGCTCAGAAAGTTTTCCAGCCGATCCGATTTCGTTTTTTCACTTTAACTTTCAATTCTTCTCTTTTCTATAAAAGCATTCTACGTTTCTGTTCAGAACAGTGTGGGCTGTTGGAAAGGCAAACCATCATAGAAATATTTTCCCCCTCGACTCGATGAGTCAAATGAGACCTATCTAAAGGGTATTAGAACGAATTCATACTTGTGTATTGAAATCACTCGAGTTTCGACTCAACATCAGTCTGTGCTGTGTATTCTACTTGGATATACACTTTTCCCTCCTTTCTGTGAAGGTAGGCCATCCTTTCTTCACAGCAATTAGACATTTTTTTCCAAATGACACGATCGACGAGACATCACCCTATTTTTAGGCATCCACCCTCTGTGATCTATGAAAACATTTCCCGTTTTGTTTCCGTTGAGTCTGTGCTGTAGAGCCCCCAAATGGCTACAAGGATTCTTATTCTAGAACGTGTGCACTGTTTTGACGTTTCATTTCATAGCTGGGATGATGGGTGGGTCACCTTCCTTTCAAACTGCACCGTGGAGGTTGAGATGTTAGAAAGTTTCGAGCCTACGTGTTTAATTCATGGGTGAACCACGGGTCGTGAACAAAACAGGACCCTTCGTGGATCGTCCCTAGGAAAAAGCATAGAATGGAAATGGCTAGCCGTGTTTTGTCTATTCGACATTATTCAAAAGGATCTCTACTCTCTTTTTGGTTCGAAGGATGTCTCAACCTGCTGTCTTAGGTGTCTAAAGAAAATAGCTTTTCAGGAAAGGAGTTGTCTTAGGTTTCTAAGGAAATTAGCTTTTCAGGAAAGGAATGTTACTTGAGAAACAGGACGAGATAGGTTGAGAGAGGTTTCAAAGAAAAAAGGGAGATGTCGTTCATTTTTATTATGTCTGAAGACATGATAAAAATTAACAAAAAGTATTTATAATATATATTATATAATATATATATTGTATAATATATATATTTTTTATTTTTTAAAATTTTTTTCAAATCACTCAGAAAATATTTTCCAGCTCATCTCAAAATGACCCTCCTACTCAGTTTCGAAAAAAGAGACTGTGTCTTACTACTCTCCATTTTTTTAACTTTCTAAGAAAAAAACTATTTTACCACCTCATCTCTCAACATGAGCCTGCTTCATCCTTTCCGAAAAACGACACGTTGGTATCGTCTTCATGGGCGTTTCTCTGAGATCCTTTAAAAATGGTTGCAAAATCCACTCGACAGGATTTGTCAAAGTATTCCGAGCTTCACTTCAGAGGGCGTGCACTGCTAAACATACTTGATTTCAGGGAAAAGAGTTCCACGAGTCGTTGGAGGAGATATCCAAAAAATAAATAACGTGGTTGTGAGTCAAAATAAACGAACCGTTTTCACTTGAGCTATCACGAGATTTCAGTGACCACGAGAGGGTGGAGAAGATATCCAAAACACATCTCGTGGAGATGATTATCTCGTAAGAAAGAAATCTAACCGTCCCACCACACCTACACAAACACACATGTTTTCTTTTAAAAGGATCATGCTTCTGGAAACTCATTTCAACTTTGAATAGGAAATTCATGTTTTTAAGAGAGGGCCTCATCTAAAACGTAGAGTAAAACATATGAATCATGTCGGGTATAGGTAGCCCTAAAACTAGGCATTGAAATTTTTTAATAGATTCATGATCAACAGAAAATGATACAACGTTTTACTTGCAACTATTTAAAAGAATCCTTTGAACCCATACTTGGAAAAGAAATGAAGAAACATCCAGCTAGCTCGTCTAAAGTTCAGAAAGGTTAAGAGATTCTCAAAGAATTCTTCTTAAGAACATCTTGGATTCCCGATTAGGATAGAGAGGGAGGCGTGTTGCCTTTTCAACAGCCCACAGTGTTCTGAACAGAAACTCGAAATACTTTTATAGAAAAGAGAAGAGTTGAAAGTGAAAGTCGAAAAACGAAATGAGATCGGCTGGGAAAATATTTTCAGAGCTCAGAAACAAATTCTGAGTTGTGGGAAAAAAAAAAAAAAAAAAAAAAAAAAAACTTTTTGTTAATTTTTATCATGTCTTCTAGATATGATAAAAATTAAAAATAAATAACATGTCTTCTAGACATGATAAAAATTAAATCATCCCCCTTTTATCTGGGAATGTTGTCTCACCGTTTCTAAAAATAGACCCGAACCCAATCTTTTCTTGGAATTCTATTCTTTAGAAAGGATGAGTCATGGTCTATTCTTAGAAAGTGGGCGACAACATTCCCAGACAAAAAGGGGGTGAGTTGACATGATAAAAATTAACAAAAAGTATTTATAATATATATTATATAATATATATATTATATAATTTTCTTTCTCAACGACTCAGAATTTTTTTCTGAGCTCTGAGAAATTTTTTCCAGCCGATCCCATTTCGTTTTTCAACTTTCACTTTCAACTCTTCACTTTTCTATAAAATCATTCCACGTTTCTGTTCAGAACAGTGCGGGCTGTTGATGAGGCAACATGTCTCTCTCTACCCAAATCTGGAACCCTAGTCACAAGAGAATATGTGACTAGAAAAATAGTTTAGCTTATTGATCCAAAAAATGTCCCATGCTAGAACTCAGAATTATTTTCACAGCGGGGCTTTCCACTATCCACTTCCAAGATTTTAGATTTGCCCCCAATCATCCATGGGTGACATGTTCCAAATTCATAAATTCTTCAATTGGAATCCCCTTCTTTGACAAATGGCTAAGAAATTCTTAAAGAATATCATGGGATTGGTAAAGAGAGAGACGTGTTGCCTCTTCCACAGCCCACACGGATCTGAAGTGAAAAGCAGAATGCTATTATAGATAACTGGGGAATTGAAACTGAAAGTCAAAACCCAATCGAAAGTAAAAGTAAAAGCCCAACAGAATTCCACAAGAATGAGTCATGGTCTATTTTTAGAAAGAGTGAGACAACATTCCCAGACAAAAAGGAAAGGGAGTTAATTTTTATCATGTCTTCTAGACATGATAAAAATTAACAAAAAGTTTTTTTTTTTTTTCCGCAACTCAGAATTTTTTTCTGAGCTCTGAGAATTTTTTCACAGTCGGCTTGATTCATAAAACCAGATATATTCAAATTGCTTCTAAAGAGGTTACTCATCTATTTAAACCACTCGCGTTTCAGCTTTAAATTAGACTGTGCTGTGCACTGGAGCTGAATACACGCTTCTTCCTCGTGGAAAGAGGTTTTGAGAAGGTGTGTGGAGATTGTTTTCAGCTGTCGGACATTTTTTTCCAACAGCCGACTCGATCGATGAGACACCCTTCTGTTTTTTCAGACTGAACTTTCTTTGGAAGCATTTCTTGTTTCGCTTCGGTTCAGTCTGGGCTGTGGACTCCCCACGTTTCGTTATTCGGGAAAGTGGCCACAGCTTTTTGTGTGTGTTTCGTTTCATACTGGTCTTGATGGGTTGGTTCAATGGATTTCAAATGACACCGTGGAAGTTGGAGAAAGGTCAAGTCGATTCGGATGACGGCAAAGCATTTGAGGGCTATTTGATTTGAGAAATGCCTTCGTGGAGGACTTTGGAAGGGAAACTGGCTCGTATTCACGTTACACATGGGGAAAAACCACGAAAAAAACACCCATGCAGCCAGCTTGAAAGACATTCGTTCACGTTTTACAAAATAAGAAAAGGATTTTATAAAAACATATTGGGATCGTATTCAAAATTGGATCATTCTGTTGTTTTATCAGAATATACCAGTATACGATTGAACAATTCTATTGAATAACACAATCTTGCCTTCTTGAAAGTCATTTGTTAACGTTTCACAAAATATATATCAGTATACGATGGAACCATCGTGATCCGTTATACTGACTGATGGAGTCAGCTGTGGATCACAAGATCTTGCCTTTTTTGAAAAGGATCGGTTAAAGTTTCACAAAATATATATCAGTATACGATTGAAAAAAAATCATGATCCGTTATCCTGACTGATGGAGTCAGCTGTGGATCATGGGATCTTGTCTTGTTGAAAACGATTTGTTAAAGTTCCACAAAATATATCAGTATACAATGGAACAATCGTGATCCGTTAATCCTGACTTGTATAGCCAGCTGTGGATCACGAGATCTTGCCTTGTTAAAGTTTCACAAAATATATCAGTATACGATGGAACAATCGTGATCCGTTGATCCTGACTGCTCTAGCCAGCTATGGATCACGAGATCTTGCCCTGTTGAAAGGGATTTGTTAAAGTTTCACAAAATATATCAGTATATGATGAAACAATCGTGATCCGATTATACTGACGAGTCTAGCCAGCTGTGGATCACGAGATCTTGGCTTCTTGAAAGAAATTTGTTAAAGTTTCACAAAATATATCAGTATATGATGGAACAATCGTGATCCGATTACACTGACGGGTCTAGCCAGCTGTGGATCACATAATCTTGCCTTGTTGAAAAGGATTTGTTAAAGTTTCACAAAATATATGAGTACACGATGAAACAATCGTGATCCGTTGATCCTGACTGATGGAGTCAGTTGTGGATTACATGATCTTGCCTTGTTGAAAGTCATTTGTTAAAATTTCACAAAATATATCAGTATACGAAATAATAGCATGTTTTCTATAAAAACGGCTATTGAGTAAAACATTTCTAGCCTTGAAAAGCAAAAACAGTAGCAGGGATGAAAAATATTACCCTACGTCAAAGTATTGAAAGGAAATCAGAATACATTTCTATAAAATGGATGACTCAATAAATATTTCTAGTCTATGAAATACAAAAGAGTAAAAAAAAAATGTTCTCATACCTTCACAGAAACTCTTCCCAGGAGACTGAGAAGCGTGTATCCACGTTGAGTGCACAGCACAGACTGATCTGAAGCTGAAACGCGAGTGGTTTAAATACATGAGCGAGTTGCTTCTAGAAACCGACTGGAAAAATTTTACACATCGGGAAAAAAAAAAAAAAAAAAAAAAAAAAAACCTTCCTTTTTTTCTTTCTTAATTTCATGTCTTTCACTTTTTTGACTTGTAGAAAGTCAAAAGAATGAAGACATCAAATTAAGAAAGAAAAAGGAAGGATTTTTTTTTTTTTTAACTCAAAATTTTTCCTGAGCTCTGAAATTTTTTTCCCAGTCGTTAACATTTCGTTTTTGGACTTTCAGTTTCAATTCTTGGACCCATGATGTTCTTTTCTTGATATTCTTGTAGTATGTTCCTATAAAAAATCACTCCTTTTCCCCCAAAAAGATATCTTTTTTTATTTTTTTACCTTCCAATTTGTATAGCTATATACTGAAAACAGGCATTAAAGTCAGTTTGTAGCATATTCTCATACAAATTCACTTAATTTCCCAGCAAAAAGATGTCTTTTTTATTTTTTTACCTTCCAATTTGTATAGCTATATACTGAAAACAGGCATTAAAGTCAGTTTGTAGCATATTCTCATACAAATTCACTTAATTTCCTAGCAAAAAGATGTCTTTTTTATTTTTTTACCTTCCAATTTCTGTAGCTATATGCTGAAAACAGGCTTTAAAGTCCGTTTGTAGTATATTCCTATACAAATTCACTGCCTTCCCCCCCCGAAAAAAAGATGTTTTTTTTACCTTCCAATTTGTATAGCTATATACTGAAATCAGGCCTTAAAGTCCGTTTGTAGTATATTCCTATACAAATTCACTCCCTTTCCCCCCAAAAAAAGATGTCTTTTTTATTTTATTTTACCTTCAACTTTGTATAGCTACATACTGAGAACAGGCGTTCAAGTCCGTTTGTAGTATATTAGTATACATGGTCTATTTTTAGAAATGGTGAGATAACATTCCCAGACAAAAGGGGGGTAGAGTTAATTTTTATCATGTCTAGAAGACATGAAAAAAATTAACAAAAAGTATCTATAATATATATTATATAATATATATATTTTTTTCTTTTTTTTCTCCACGACTCAGAATTTTTTTCTGAGCTCTGAGAATTTTTTCCCAGTCGACAGCCAACAGAAATGTTTCCAGCCAACGCGATTTACTTTCACCTTCAACTCTTTTCTATATAAGTATTCCACGTTTTCTGTTCAGAACCGTGCGGGCTGTCCAAGGTGCAACATGCTTTTTTTCTCTCTCTCTCTCTACCTAATCTAGACCTAGGATGTTCTTTCTCAAGAAGAGGAATTCTTTTAGTCAATCGCGAGGGAGGAAGATGGATTTCAACCTGTTGGTCTTTGAGAAACAACACACAGAAATAGAATTCAATACCCACTATCCTCCTTCACGGAACTCTGTAAGGGAAGCTGGGTGCACTGGATGCTGGAAGGCCACTCCTTCCGTGATTGAATGCAATATCCCAGACAAAAGGGGGGTAGGGTTAATTTTTATCATGTCTTCAGACATGATAAGAATTAACCCTACCCCCTTTTTTATCATGTCTAGAAGACATGATAAAAATGTTAATTTTTATCAGATCTTTTAATCTAGAAGAAATTTTTATCATGTTTTATCATGATAAATTGTTTTTTATCATGTCTAGAAGACATGATAAAAATTAACAAAAAGTTTTTTTTTTTAACCTAATAATTTTTTTCTGAGCTCTGAAAATTTTTTCCCAGTCGGCTACCAAGTGAAATTTTCCAGCCAAGATGATTTGGCTTTTACTTACACTTTCAACTCTTTTCTATAAAATTATTCCACGTTTTCTATTCAGAACCGTGCGGGCTGTCCAAGGTGCAGCATGCTTTTTCTCTCTCTACCTCATCTGGACCCAGCACCACCCTTCTAGAAAGAGCTTCTGTGAAGAGAAGCTTTTTTCCAATTTTCGACGTCTCACAGAATTGAAATCATTCCTCCGTTTACGGAAAAATGTTTCCCATTTGAAAAGCTAGGGCCCCTCGTTTGGATTTCATCAGCAACCGTTTATCATGTTCTAGAGAAATTGGATGATCCATCCATGGATCAGAATTTCCCATCCGTGGTTTGGATGGATCAAGATTTCAACATAGTTTAAGAAAAATCCTTCAATCCTATTTGAAAGGAGATGTCATGATATTGAAAGACATTTTCCCATGACGAACATTGAAAGACATTGAAAGACATTTTCCATGATATTGAAAGACATTTTCCAATGACGGAATCTCTCTATCCAACACCTTCTTCTAAAGTGAAGTTAAAGAGGTTTTTCATACCGATTTTTCAATTTTCACCTCAAATCATACCGTTGACGACGTGTGAGACACAAACCGTGACATAAATTTCAGTTTCCATGACAGCTAACACTCTTGAGGTTTAAACAAATGTATGAAAGAATTTATTTTTGATCCATTTCAGCGATTGAGTGGGCTGGGAAAAAGGCTCTTTCCATGACAGCTAACACGCTTGAGCTTTAAAAATGTATGAAAGAATTTATTTTTAATCCATTTCAGCGATTGAGTGGGCTAGGGAAAAAAAGGCCCTTTCCATGAGAGCTAACACGCTTGAGCTTTAAAAATGTATGAAAAATTTGTTTTTAATCGATTTCAGCGATTGAGTGGGCTGTGGAAAGAAGAGGCTCTTTCCATGACACCTAACACTCTTGAGCTTTAAAAATGTATGAAAGAATTTATTTTTAATCCATTTCAGCGATTGAGGGGGCTGGGAAACATTTTCTTAGAGCTCAGGGAAAAAAAGGCTCTTTCCATGACACCTAACACTCCTGAGCTTTAAAAATGTATGAAAGTATTTATTTTTAATTCATTTCAGCGATTGAGTGGGCTGGGAAAATTTTCTTAGAGCTCAGGGAATGTGTCTCCAGATTGAAGGCACAGCACACACGGATGGGAAGTCGAAACTCGAGTGGCTTAAATAAATATACGAAATTTGAGTCATCGAGTTGACTGGGAAAAATTCTCAGAGCTCTGGAAATAATTCTGAGTTCAAGCATCGGACATGAGAACAGAAATATATTACAATCATCATGTCATCGTTGTTTTCGAAAGCCAAAAGAATTCCTCATGAAAGAACATTTTTTTTTCCTGGTTGTAGGATGGAGTAGAGTTGCTGCATCTTGAACAACCCACACTGATCTGAACAGAAGCGTGAAATGTTTTTATAGATATAAGAAATGAACTGAAAGTGAAAATAAAAATGAAATTGTATTGGCTGGAAATATTTCTTGGCTGTTGAATGGGAAAAATTTTTCCAGTGCTGAGAAAAAATTTTGAAATAGAAGAAAAAAAACTCTTCCTTTTTTCTATTAAATTGATATCTTCACTTTGTTTACTTTGGAAAGGAGAAACCCAAAGACCATGACTCATCCTTTCTAAAACATATAATTCCAAGAATGAGTCATGGTCTATTTTTAGAAACAGTGAGACAACATTCCCAGACAAAAGGGGAGACATGATAAAAATTAACAAAAAGTGTTTTTTTTAATTTTTTTTTTTTTTTTTTTTTTTTTTTTTTTTTTTTTTTTTTTCTTTACATTTCAGAATTTTTTTTCTGAGGTTTGAAAATTTTTTCCCAGCCTACAGCCAAGAGAAAATTTTCCACCCAAGACGATTTGGTTTTTACTTTCACTTTCAACTCTTTTCTATAAAAGCATTCCACGTTTTCTGTTCAGAACTGTGCGGGCTGTCCAAGGTGCAGCATGCTTTTTCTCTCTCTCTCTACCTCCTCTAGACCTATGATGTTTTTTCTTTCTCAAGAAGTAGAATTCTTTGGGAATACCTTATAATTTCACGAGCTAGCTGTTTCTTATATTTCGAGATTTCAATGGAATTGTTTATAGATGTCACCTATTGCAGATGGGGAAAATGTCCATACTGGATCGCTGGAGACATCTCACCCAGATAGGTCACGTTATATTTTTTCCCACACCTAAATAAATTGGACATGAGCCATCCTTTTGTTTTCTCATCCAACAAAGATAGACACTGCAGACCCTTTTGTGTTTTCACTCTTCGCGAACCGAGACAGGCCGCAGCGACCCTTTGCGTTTTCTCTGAGCGCAAGTTTATTACGATCGAAGTAGGGCTTAATTTGATCAATGTTTGCGGAACAGGTTTCACCATTTCTGGCTTTTAACACTACAACAGCGTGAGTTATTTTTTCTATAACATATGGTCCTTCAAATCGTGGAAAAAATTTGGCAGTTTTATCTTCTGGTGCTGAAGAAAGTGAATGCTTAATTTTTAAAACTTCATCCCCTACTTTATAAGTTACTCCCCGTCGTTTCAAATCATAATATAATTTCTGTTTTCTTTGTGCTACTTCCGTATTCTTTTTTGCTTCTTTTATTAGTTTTTCTATATCACCCATTTTAAATTCTGGGGCTCTTTGTTGCACATAAAATAGTTTATCTAACGGTGTTATAATCTTTCTGCCTAGAAATAACTCAGCAGGAGTTTTGCCCGTTGTATCATGTTTTGCGGTCCTAAGGGCGAAAGCAAATTCATTGACATAGTTATCCCAGCTTTTATGAAAATTTTTAACATAACTACGGATAATTTTCACTATATTTCTGTTGACCCGTTCCGCTATATTTGATTGCGGCCGATACGGGACCATTTTTAAATGACGTATGCCCAGTTTTTGGCACATGTCTTCAAATATATTACTTACAAATTGAGGACCATTATCGGATATAACTTTTAGGGGCGCCCCGTATTTTAAAATATATTTATTTAAAATAGAATCGGTAACCAATTTCGCGGAGGCTCGTTTTAAGGGAACAATTTCGGTCCATTTACTAAAATGATCAACCATAACAAGGAGATAGCGACTTTTATTTAACTGACTTTTTGGGAAAGGGCCCAATAAATCGATGCCAATTATTTCATTTGGAAATTCGGATTTAATACTATTTAGAAACCCGGCCGGACGGAAATTAATATAATTAACGGCTTGACATGTTGGGCAGGACTGGACATACGTCCTTGTTAACTTTTGCAGTTCAGGAAAGTAGACTGCCTCGCGTACGCGTTGGATAGTTTTTCGAATACCAGCATGAGAAGCTAAAGGGCTGTCATGGAGCTCATGCAGGATATTTAATCTAAGACTAGCTGGGATAACAGGTCGAAATTCGTTGTTGGAATTCGTAGTTTTTGTGTAGAATAATAGACCATCTATTAGTTCGTAATGGGCCGCCCTATTTCTTATCGCCACAATATCTTGGTGGCTAAAATTTTCAGGATCCTTCAAACACTCATAAATACTTCCAAACTCAGGATCCTTACCCAGTTCTGTTATTACAATTTCTCGGGAATTTATTGTACACGCTGTAAGCATTGCAACTTTTACGGTATTACCCTGTTCGTCTAATTTAATTCGTGATAGGGCATCTGCTACGATATTTTCCTTTCCGGGGGTATGCTTGATTACCAGATTATATTCTTGCAGCTTGAGTGCCCATCTTATTAACCTTGGGGATAAATTTTTCCCTGAGTACAATCTAGTTACCGCCGCATGATCAGAGTATACTGTTATCGGCGCCTTTCCAAAATAGACTCGGAACTTTTGCACTGCTAACAGAACTGCAAGTGCCTCTCTCTCGGTCGCGGAATAGTTTCTTTGTGTTTGATTTAAAGTTAGGCTAAAAAATGCCACGGGCTGCTGATTTTGCGAAAGAACCGCTCCTACCGCATAATCCGAAGCATCCGCTGAAATTTCTAAAGTTTCATCCTTTTCAGGAAATTTTAACACAGGGGCTTGCGTTAATGCTTGTTTTAATTTTTCGAAAGCACTATTGGCTTCGGCCGTCCACGAGAATCTTGCCTTTTTCCTTTTTAATTTTAACAATGGCTCAGCGATAGCCGCAAAATCTTTTATAAAGGACCTATAATATGAACAAAGTCCTAGAAAAGAAGAGAGCTTCTTTGCCGTGTTTGGAGTCGGATACTTTTGTACAGCGATTATTTTTGATTCATCTGTCTCGATCCCTTTTTGCGGTATTTTGTAACCTAAATATTTTAATTCAGGGGCTGCAAATTTGCACTTTTCGACATTAACTTTTAGACCGGCCTCATTTAATAAAGAAAACACCTGTCTTAAATCCTGTATATGTTGGTCGAGATTATCACTAGTAATAATGATATCGTCTAAATAGGTAAATGTGGACTTTCCAAGAACAGGTCTTAACACAATGTCCATGCATCGCTGAAATGTTGCTGGGGCCCCTGAAAGGCCAAACGGCATACGCAAAAATGCATAAGTGCCAGACTTGGTAATAAAAGCAGTCTTAGGCACGTCCTCAGGCCTCACCCCTATTTGAAAATAACCAGTCGTTAAGTCTAAAGTCGTCATAAATTTGGTTGATTTTATGTTCCTTAAAATTTCTTCTATGATCGGTAACGGATATACCGGATATTTCGTTATGGAATTTAATTTACGGTAATCAATAGCGAATCTCCACCTTTTTGGATGCTCCAAAGGATAATCATTATTTTTCTTACATAAAACCACCGGGCTAGCATAACTACTTGAGATGGGCGTTATGATCTTTTTACGTAGCATATCGGTAATATGCCATTCTATAATTTTTTCCTTATTCTTATCATACCGGTATGGTTTTTGACGAACTGGCAATGCATCTCCGGTGTCAATACTATGGTTAGTAACCTGAGTAAATCCTGGAATATCACTAAATAACGAAGCAAATTCACTTACCACTTGTCGGATTCTATCTTGCTCGTCATTAGGCAGGTGGTCAAGATTTAACCTTGGCGGTTCAACCTTTTCTACACGCACTGGTTTCATTGTCAGCTTAAGGGACGCTTCATTAAAATCCAGTGTAGCTTGTGCGCCTGAAAGAAAGTCTATTCCTAAGATCAAATGTGCTTGCAAATTCTTTACTATAAAAAACATCACCTTTACTTGTTCGTCCTTGATACGGATATACAAAGGTATTTTACCTACGCACTTACATTGTTCTCCTTGCGCCGCTAATACTGTCGTATTATCCGCATTATATATGCGGTATTTGCGAAAATACTTTCTAAAAAAGACTTCTGCCACACAGGAATACTGCGCGCCGGTATCCAGGAGTGCGGTGGCCGGGATATTATTCACCAATACTTCAATCTTCGGAAGAGTCAAATTTTTCACCATTACTGTATTTATCTTGTAGGAAGAGGGGTTTTCGTGGCCTTCGGATTTCCGCACCCTCTCGTCAGCAGAAATCCGTTTTAGTTTAAATTATTTTTCCTTTCCGTGCTTTCCTTCTTTTTCCCCTGGCCTTGAGACTTTTTTCCTGGGTTGCTATTGAACTGTCGGCGTTCGCCGGCTGTTTTTGAATGCTCGGGTTTCCTTGCCCACTGATTCGCTTTTTCTCCGTAGCCGTATGCTTGAGTTTGCTGTAGTCTTGGCGTACCAAATTGGTTTCGCTGTTGATATTGGCGTCTTCTTTCGACGTCCGCCGTTCTTCTACTTTCAAACTGGATTGCTAGCTCAAATAACTTTTCCAGTGTAGTCGGATTTCTTAATTCAATAAAGTCTTGCACTTGGGGCAGTAACCTCGGCAAAATCACTTGAATTATTTCAGGATCCGGACGGTTTCCATACAAGAGCTTAAAAACGTGAATTTTTCTTAAAATAAAGCTCGAGAGGTTTTCGATTCTTTGTTGATATATACTAAAAAGTTCCGTTTCTAATTTTGCACGATCCCTCACAACAGGGAAGGCTTTTAGTAGGGCAATCTTGAAATTTTCGTAAGTATAGGTGGGACTTCCTGCTTGACCCAAGAGACTTCTGCCGATACATTTGAACCAGTTAAGCGCTTGGCCCCTCAAAGCGCTGGTAGCTAAGGTAACTTTTTGAAACTCGTGCACGGGGTAGAGCATGAAGTGGTCATCCAATTTTTCCAAAAAACTGGTTACCGGTGAGTTTCCATTAAACGTTGCTTGTGGTTTCATCGAAGCGCGCATGGTCTGGACGATGTAACCGAATCCTTCCAGGGCGGCAGCTGGCATTTCTGGATTCTGAGCCGTTTCTGCAGGCAGCACAGGTTCTTCTTGAAACTCGGCCATGGTTATTCTTCTTCGTTGGGCGCCACTATCAGGTTCAATGCTCCTTCTAACCTTCTTCGGGAAAATACAAGGACCTGACTCGGAACAGAGAGCTTACTAAAGCTATGTTCACTAATTGTGGTAAGTAGACAGGATACAGACGAAGGGTATACAAAACCCTTTATTTTTCTCTATATACAATAACTTCCGTACTTCGGAATACACTGACCCTCCACTCGGGGTCTAACGTAAAAAAGTATAAAAAATAAAACTAAACTCTAACTTAACTTTAGAATAATACACGTGGAAGATTGGCCTTATAATAACAGGAAGCGTATGTAGCACAGAGACTGTGAACACTACAATACGTTTAATTTATCAAGAGGATTAAAACCTCTGGCCTGGAAGGCGAACAGCAACTGCGTAACTTCTAAGGTAAGCGGCCTGCTTCGAACTCACTGCTTCCTCTCTCTCTCTTGGCAAAAAGGCCACACTTAAGTACTTGGCGTTTGCCAGACAGATTTTGCATAAAAACCTTCACGCTTATAATTCTGGCCGGAAGTAGAAAATAAGAAGTGATAGTAAAGATTTAAAATAAAATAAACGTTATTAAAACTTAAGATCCTTACAGCTGTAGAAGCGAATGGGTTTCCAAACAGCTTCGAAATGATTTGGACTCGTCGCTCTCAACGGAGGAAATCTAGATCTGCCGAACGGAAATCGCTTGAGTCCAAAATAATAACTGAACCCTTTTCTCTTGAACGATTACAATATTTCAACGACCACGAGAGCGTGGAGAAGATATCCAAAATACATCCCGTGGAGAACATCCAGACTAGCTCCTAAGAGACAAAACTAACCCTACAACACATACACACGCATGTATACGCAAAAAGGATCATGCCTCTGGGAAAATCATTTCAACTCTTAATCATAGGAAATTCATGTTTAAAAGAGGATCTCCTCTAAAACATATAGTAAGTAAACATAGGAATCATGTCGGATCCATAGCCATAAAAATTGGGCATTGACATTTTTTTAATAAATTCGTGACAAACAGAAAATGATACACTGTTTCACTAAAAAGTGTTTAAAAACAACACTTTGAACAAATACTACTTAAAAAGGGAATGGGCAAGAGGACCCACCTTTCATGAAAACCATTTCTGTGTAGACGAAAGCCGGAAGAGATTTCGAAAAACATTGTTATCCTAGAACGATGTCGGCACTCGGGGCGTTCTAGGATCGACTCAAAGGATAGAGTTTCCCGTTAAAATCTTCAACGGGTGACATGTTCCAAATTCACAAATCATTCCATTCGAATCGCCTTCTTGGATCCATCTATAGCTTCGAAATACGAAAAGAAACATTATATTTGTCTAAAGTTCAGAAATCGTAAGAGATTTTCAAAATATTCTTCTTAAGAACATTATGGGTTCCAGATTTGGGCAGAGAGAGAGGGAGACGTGTTGCCTTTTCAACAGCCCACACAGTTTTGAACAGAAACACGGAATGCTTTTATAGAAAAGAGAAAAATTGAAAGTGAAAGTCAAAAAACGAAATGGGATCAGTTGGGAAAAAACTTTCAGAGCTCAGAAAAAATTATGAGATTGAAAAAAAAAATCCTTCCTTTTTTTTATTAATTTGATGTCTTCACACTTTTGACCTTGTAGAAAGTAAAAAAGTGAAGACATCAAATTAATAAAGAAAAAAGGAAGGATTATTATTATTATTATTATTATTATTATTATTATTATTATTATTTTCTGACTCAGAATTTTTTCTCGGCTCAGAAAGTTTTCCAGCCGATCCGATTTCGTTTTTTCACTTTCACTTTCAATTCTTCTCTTTTCTATAAAAGCATTCTACGTTTCTGTTCAGAACAGTGTGGGCTGTTGGAAAGGCAAACCATCATAGAAATATTTTCCCCCTCGACTCGATGAGTCAAATGAGACCTATCTAAAGGGTATTAGAACGAATTCATACTTGTGTATTGAAATCACTCGAGTTTCGACTCAACATCAGTCTGTGCTGTGTATTCTACTTGGATACACACTTTTCCCTCCTTTCTGTGAAGGTAGGCCATCCTTTCTTCACAGCAATTAGACATTTTTTTCCAAATGACACGATCGACGAGACATCACCCTATTTTTAAGCATCCACCCTCTGTGATCTATGAAAGCATTTCCCGTTTTGTTTCCGTTGAGTCTGTGCTGTAGAGCCCCCAAATGGCTACAAGGATTCTTATTCTAGAACGTGTGCACTGTTTTGACGTTTCATTTCATAGCTGGGATGATGGGTGGGTCACCTTCCTTTCAAACTGCACCGTGGAGGTTGAGATGTTAGAAAGTTTCGAGCCTACGTGTTTAATTCATGGGTGAACCACGGGTCGTGAACAAAACAGGACCCTTCGTGGATCGTCCCTAGGAAAAAGCATAGAATGGAAATGGCTAGCCGTGTTATATCTATTCGACATTATTCAAAAGGATCTCTACTCTCTTTTTGGTTCGAAGGATGTCTCAACCTGCTGTCTTAAGTGTCTAAAGAAAATAGCTTTTCAGGAAAGGAGTTGTCTTAGGTTTCTAAGGAAATTAGCTTTTCAGGAAAGGAATGTTACTTGAGAAACAGGACGAGATAGGTTGAGAGAGGTTTCAAAGAAAAAAGGGAGATGTCGTTCATTTTTATCATGTCTGAAGACATGATAAAAATGAACAAAAAGTATTTATAATATATATTATATAATATATATATTGTATAATATATATATTTTTTATTTTTTAAAATTTTTTTCAAATCACTCAGAAAATATTTTCCAGCTCATCTCAAAATGACCCTCCTACTCAGTTTCGAAAAAAGAGACTGTGTCTTACTACTCTCCATTTTTTTAACTTTCTAAGAAAAAAACTATTTTACCACCTCATCTCTCAACATGAGCCTGCTTCATCCTTTCCGAAAAACGACACGTTGGTATCGTCTTCATGGGCGTTTCTCTGAGATCCTTTAAAAATGGTTGCAAAATCCACTCGACAGGATTTGTCAAAGTATTCCGAGCTTCACTTCAGAGGGCGTGCACTGCTAAACATACCTGATTTCAGGGAAAAGAGTTCCACGAGTCGTTGGAGGAGATATCCAAAAAATAAATAACGTGGTTGTGAGTCAAAATAAACGAACCGTTTTCACTTGAGCTATCACGAGATTTCAGTGACCACGAGAGGGTGGAGAAGATATCCAAAACACATCTCGTGGAGATGATTATCTCGTAAGAAAGAAATCTAACCATCCCACCACACCTACACAAACACACATGTTTTCTTTTAAAAGGATCATGCTTCTGGAAACTCATTTCAACTTTGAATAGGAAATTCATGTTTTTAAGAGAGGGCCTCATCTAAAACGTAGAGTAAAACATATGAATCATGTCGGGTATAGGTAGCCCTAAAACTAGGCATTGAAATTTTTTAATAGATTCATGATCAACAGAAAATGATACAACGTTTTACTTGCAACTATTTAAAAGAATCCTTTGAACCCATACTTGGAAAAGAAATGAAGAAACATCCAGCTAGCTCGTCTAAAGTTCAGAAAGGTTAAGAGATTCTCAAAGAATTCTTCTTAAGAACATCTTGGATTCCCGATTAGGATAGAGAGGGAGGCGTGTTGCCTTTTCAACAGCCCACAGTGTTCTGAACAGAAACTCGAAATACTTTTATAGAAAAGAGAAGAGTTGAAAGTGAAAGTCGAAAAACGAAATGAGATCGGCTGGGAAAATATTTTCAGAGCTCAGAAAAAAATTCTGAGTTGTGGGAAAAAAAAAAAAAAAAAAAAAAAACTTTTTGTTAATTTTTATCATGTCTTCTAGACATGATAAAAATTAAAAATAAATAACATGTCTTCTAGACATGATAAAAATTAAATCATCCCCCTTTTATCTGGTAATGTTGTCTCACCGTTTCTAAAAATAGACCCGAACCCAATCTTTTCTTGGAATTCTATTCTTTAGAAAGGATGAGTCATGGTCTATTCTTAGAAAGTGGGCGACAACATTCCCAGACAAAAAGGGGGTGAGTTGACATGATAAAAATTAACAAAAAGTATTTATAACATATATTATATAATATATATATTATATAATTTTCTTTCTCAACGACTCAGAATTTTTCTCTGAGCTCTGAGAAATTTTTCCCAGCCGATCCCATTTCGTTTTTCGACTTTCACTTTCAACTCTTCACTTTTCTATAAAAGCATTCCACGTTTCTGTTCAGAACAGTGCGGGCTGTTGATGAGGCAACATGTCTCTCTCTACCCAAATCTGGAACCCTAGTCACAAGAGAATATGTGACTAGAAAAATAGTTTAGCTTATTGATCCAAAAAATGTCCCATGCTAGAACTCAGAATTATTTTCACAGCGGGGCTTTCCACTATCCACTTCCAAGATTTTAGATTTGCCCCCAATCATCCATGGGTGACATGTTCCAAATTCATAAATTCTTCAATTGGAATCCCCTTCTTTGACAAATGGCTAAGAAATTCTTAAAGAATATCATGGGATTGGTAAAGAGAGAGACGTGTTGCCTCTTCCACAGCCCACACGGATCTGAAGTGAAAAGCAGAATGCTATTATAGATAACTGGGGAATTGAAACTGAAAGTCAAAACCCAATCGAAAGTAAAAGTAAAAGCCCAACAGAATTCCACAAGAATGAGTCATGGTCTATTTTTAGAAAGAGTGAGACAACATTCCCAGACAAAAAGGAAAGGGAGTTAATTTTTATCATGTCTTCTAGACATGATAAAAATTAACAAAAAGTTTTTTTTTTTCCGCAACTCAGAATTTTTTTCTGAGCTCTGAGAATTTTTTCACAGTCGGCTTGATTCATAAAACCAGATATATTCAAATTGTTTCTAAAGAGGATACTCATCTATTTAAACCACTCGCGTTTCAGCTTTAAATTAGACTGTGCTGTGCACTGGAGCTGAATACACGCTTCTTCCTCGTGGAAAGAGGTTTTGAGAAGGTGTGTGGAGATTGTTTTCAGCTGTAGGACATTTTTTTCCAACAGCCGACTCGATCGATGAGACACCCTTCTGTTTTTTCAGACTGAACTTTCTTTGGAAGCATTTCTTGTTTCGCTTCGGTTCAGTCTGGGCTGTGGACTCCCCACGTTTCGTTATTCGGGAAAGTGGCCACAGCTTTTTGTGTGTGTTTCGTTTCATACTGGTCTTGATGGGTTGGTTCAATGGATTTCAAATGACACCGTGGAAGTTGGAGAAAGGTCAAGTCGATTCGGATGACGGCAAAGCATTTGAGGGCTATTTGATTTGAGAAATGCCTTCGTGGAGGACTTTGGAAGGGAAACTGGCTCGTATTCACGTTACACATGGGGAAAAACCACGAAAAAAACACCCATGCAGCCAGCTTGAAAGACATTCGTTCACGTTTTACAAAATAAGAAAAGGATTTTATAAAAACATATTGGGATCGTATTCAAAATTGGATCATTCTGTTGTTTTATCAGAATATACCAGTATACGATTGAACAATTCTATTGAATAACACAATCTTGCCTTCTTGAAAGTCATTTGTTAACGTTTCACAAAATATATATCAGTATACGATGGAACCATCGTGATCCGTTATACTGACTGATGGAGTCAGCTGTGGATCACAAGATCTTGCCTTTTTTGAAAAGGATCGGTTAAAGTTTCACAAAATATATATCAGTATACGATTGAAAAAAAATCATGATCCGTTATCCTGACTGATGGAGTCAGCTGTGGATCATGGGATCTTGTCTTGTTGAAAACGATTTGTTAAAGTTCCACAAAATATATCAGTATACAATGGAACAATCGTGATCCGTTAATCCTGACTTGTATAGCCAGCTGTGGATCACGAGATCTTGCCTTGTTAAAGTTTCACAAAATATATCAGTATACGATGGAACAATCGTGATCCGTTGATCCTGACTGCTCTAGCCAGCTATGGATCACGAGATCTTGCCCTGTTGAAAGGGATTTGTTAAAGTTTCACAAAATATATCAGTATATGATGAAACAATCGTGATCCGATTATATTGACGAGTCTAGCCAGCTGTGGATCACGAGATCTTGGCTTCTTGAAAGAAATTTGTTAAAGTTTCACAAAATATATCAGTATATGATGGAACAATCGTGATCCGATTACACTGACGGGTCTAGCCAGCTGTGGATCACATAATCTTGCCTTGTTGAAAAGGATTTGTTAAAGTTTCACAAAATATATGAGTACACGATGAAACAATCGTGATCCGTTGATCCTGACTGATGGAGTCAGTTGTGGATCACATGATCTTGCCTTGTTGAAAGTCATTTGTTAAAATTTCACAAAATATATCAGTATACGAAATAATAGCATGTTTTCTATAAAAACGGCTATTGAGTAAAACATTTCTAGCCTTGAAAAGCAAAAACAGTAGCAGGGATGAAAAATATTACCCTACGTCAAAGTATTGAAAGGAAATCAGAATACATTTCTATAAAATGGATGACTCAATAAATATTTCTAGTCTATGAAATACAAAAGAGTAAAAAAAAAATGTTCTCATACCTTCACAGAAACTCTTCCCAGGAGACTGAGAAGCGTGTATCCACGTTGAGTGCACAGCACAGACTGATCTGAAGCTGAAACGCGAGTGGTTTAAATACATGAGCGAGTTGCTTCTAGAAACCGACTGGAAAAATTTTACACATCGGAAAAAAAAAAAAAAAAAAAAAAAAACCTTCCTTTTTTTCTTTCTTAATTTCATGTCTTTCACTTTTTTGACTTGTAGAAAGTCAAAAGAATGAAGACATCAAATTAAGAAAGAAAAAGGAAGGATTTTTTTTTTTTTTTTAACTCAAAATTTTTCCTGAGCTCTGAAATTTTTTTCCCAGTCGTTAACATTTCGTTTTTGGACTTTCAGTTTTAATTCTTGGACCCATGATGTTCTTTTCTTGATATTCTTGTAGTATGTTCCTATAAAAAATCACTCCTTTTCCCCCAAAAAGATATCTTTTTTTATTTTTTACCTTCCAATTTGTATAGCTATATACTGAAAACAGGCATTAAAGTCAGTTTGTAGCATATTCTCATACAAATTCACTTAATTTCCCAGCAAAAAGATGTCTTTTTTATTTTTTTACCTTCCAATTTGTATAGCTATATACTGAAAACAGGCATTAAAGTCAGTTTGTAGCATATTCTCATACAAATTCACTTAATTTCCTAGCAAAAAGATGTCTTTTTTATTTTTTTACCTTCCAATTTGTGTAGCTATATGCTGAAAACAGGCTTTAAAGTCCGTTTGTAGTATATTCCTATACAAATTCACTGCCTTCCCCCCCCCGAAAAAAAGATGTTTTTTTTACCTTCCAATTTGTATAGCTATATACTGAAATCAGGCCTTAAAGTCCGTTTGTAGTATATTCCTATACAAATTCACTCCCTTTCCCCCCAAAAAAAGATGTCTTTTTTATTTTATTTTACCTTCAACTTTGTATAGCTACATACTGAGAACAGGCGTTCAAGTCCGTTTGTAGTATATTAGTATACATGGTCTATTTTTAGAAATGGTGAGATAACATTCCCAGACAAAAGGGGGGTAGAGTTAATTTTTATCATGTCTAGAAGACATGAAAAAAATTAACAAAAAGTATCTATAATATATATTATATAATATATATATTTTTTTCTTTTTTTTCTCCACGACTCAGAATTTTTTTCTGAGCTCTGAGAATTTTTTCCCAGTCGACAGCCAACAGAAATGTTTCCAGCCAACGCGATTTACTTTCACCTTCAACTCTTTTCTATATAAGTATTCCACGTTTTCTGTTCAGAACCGTGCGGGCTGTCCAAGGTGCAACATGCTTTTTTTCTCTCTCTCTCTCTACCTAATCTAGACCTAGGATGTTCTTTCTCAAGAAGAGGAATTCTTTTAGTCAATCGCGAGGGAGGAAGATGGATTTCAACCTGTTGGTCTTTGAGAAACAACACACAGAAATAGAATTCAATACCCACTATCCTCCTTCACGGAACTCTGTAAGGGAAGCTGGGTGCACTGGATGCTGGAAGGCCACTCCTTCCGTGATTGAATGCAATATCCCAGACAAAAGGGGGGTAGGGTTAATTTTTATCATGTCTTCAGACATGATAAGAATTAACCCTACCCCCTTTTTTATCATGTCTAGAAGACATGATAAAAATGTTAATTTTTATCAGATCTTTTAATCTAGAAGAAATTTTTATCATGTTTTATCATGATAAATTGTTTTTTATCATGTCTAGAAGACATGATAAAAATTAACAAAAAGTTTTTTTTTTTAACCTAATAATTTTTTTCTGAGCTCTGAAAATTTTTTCCCAGTCGGCTACCAAGTGAAATTTTCCAGCCAAGATGATTTGGCTTTTACTTACACTTTCAACTCTTTTCTATAAAATTATTCCACGTTTTCTATTCAGAACCGTGCGGGCTGTCCAAGGCGCAGCATGCTTTTTCTCTCTCTACCTCATCTGGACCCAGCACCACCCTTCTAGAAAGAGCTTCTGTGAAGAGAAGCTTTTTTCCAATTTTCGACGTCTCACAGAATTGAAATCATTCCTCCGTTTACGGAAAAATGTTTCCCATTTGAAAAGCTAGGGCCCCTCGTTTGGATTTCATCAGCAACCGTTTATCATGTTCTAGAGAAATTGGATGATCCATCCATGGATCAGAATTTCCCATCCGTGGTTTGGATGGATCAAGATTTCAACATAGTTTAAGAAAAATCCTTCAATCCTATTTGAAAGGAGATGTCATGATATTGAAAGACATTTTCCCATGACGAACATTGAAAGACATTGAAAGACATTTTCCATGATATTGAAAGACATTTTCCAATGACGGAATCTCTCTATCCAACACCTTCTTCTAAAGTGAAGTTAAAGAGGTTTTTCATACCGATTTTTCAATTTTCACCTCAAATCATACCGTTGACGACGTGTGAGACACAAACCGTGACATAAATTTCAGTTTCCATGACAGCTAACACTCTTGAGGTTTAAACAAATGTATGAAAGAATTTATTTTTGATCCATTTCAGCGATTGAGTGGGCTGGGAAAAAGGCTCTTTCCATGACAGCTAACACGCTTGAGCTTTAAAAATGTATGAAAGAATTTATTTTTAATCCATTTCAGCGATTGAGTGGGCTAGGGAAAAAAAGGCTCTTTCCATGAGAGCTAACACGCTTGAGCTTTAAAAATGTATGAAAAATTTGTTTTTAATCGATTTCAGCGATTGAGTGGGCTGTGGAAAGAAGAGGCTCTTTCCATGACACCTAACACTCTTGAGCTTTAAAAATGTATGAAAGAATTTATTTTTAATCCATTTCAGCGATTGAGGGGGCTGGGAAACATTTTCTTAGAGCTCAGGGAAAAAAAGGCTCTTTCCATGACACCTAACACTCCTGAGCTTTAAAAATGTATGAAAGTATTTATTTTTAATTCATTTCAGCGATTGAGTGGGCTGGGAAAATTTTCTTAGAGCTCAGGGAATGTGTCTCCAGATTGAAGGCACAGCACACACGGATGGGAAGTCGAAACTCGAGTGGCTTAAATAAATATACGAAATTTGAGTCATCGGGTTGACTGGGAAAAATTCTCAGAGCTCTGGAAATAATTCTGAGTTCAAGCATCGGACATGAGAACAGAAATATATTACAATCATCATGTCATCGTTGTTTTCGAAAGCCAAAAGAATTCCTCATGAAAGAACATCTTTTTTTCCTGGTTGTAGGATGGAGTAGAGTTGCTGCATCTTGAACAACCCACACTGATCTGAACAGAAGCGTGAAATGTTTTTATAGATATAAGAAATGAACTGAAAGTGAAAATAAAAATGAAATTGTATTGGCTGGAAATATTTCTTGGCTGTTGAATGGGAAAAATTTTTCCAGTGCTGAGAAAAAATTTTGAAATAGAAGAAAAAAAAACTCTTCCTTTTTTCTATTAAATTGATATCTTCACTTTGTTTACTTTGGAAAGGAGAAACCCAAAGACCATGACTCATCCTTTCTAAAACATATAATTCCAAGAATGAGTCATGGTCTATTTTTAGAAACAGTGAGACAACATTCCCAGACAAAAGGGGAGACATGATAAAAATTAACAAAAAGTGAAAAAGTGTTTTTTTTAATTTTTTTTTTTTTTTTTTTTTTTTTTCTTTACATTTCAGAATTTTTTTTCTGAGGTTTGAAAATTTTTTCCCAGCCTACAGCCAAGAGAAAATTTTCCACCCAAGACGATTTGGTTTTTACTTTCACTTTCAACTCTTTTCTATATAAGTATTCCACGTTTTCTGTTCAGAACCGTGCGGGCTGTCCAAGGTGCAACATGCTTTTTTTCTCTCTCTCTCTCTACCTAATCTAGACCTAGGATGTTCTTTCTCAAGAAGAGGAATTCTTTTAGTCAATCGCGAGGGAGGAAGATGGATTTCAACCTGTTGGTCTTTGAGAAACAACACACAGAAATAGAATTCAATACCCACTATCCTCCTTCACGGAACTCTGTAAGGGAAGCTGGGTGCACTGGATGCTGGAAGGCCACTCCTTCCGTGATTGAATGCAATATCCCAGACAAAAGGGGGGTAGGGTTAATTTTTATCATGTCTTCAGACATGATAAGAATTAACCCTACCCCCTTTTTTATCATGTCTAGAAGACATGATAAAAATGTTAATTTTTATCAGATCTTTTAATCTAGAAGAAATTTTTATCATGTTTTATCATGATAAATTGTTTTTTATCATGTCTAGAAGACATGATAAAAATTAACAAAAAGTTTTTTTTTTAACCTAATAATTTTTTTCTGAGCTCTGAAAATTTTTTCCCAGTCGGCTACCAAGTGAAATTTTCCAGCCAAGATGATTTGGCTTTTACTTACACTTTCAACTCTTTTCTATAAAATTATTCCACGTTTTCTATTCAGAACCGTGCGGGCTGTCCAAGGTGCAGCATGCTTTTTCTCTCTCTACCTCATCTGGACCCAGCACCACCCTTCTAGAAAGAGCTTCTGTGAAGAGAAGCTTTTTTCCAATTTTTGACGTCTCACAGAATTGAAATCATTCCTCCGTTTACGGAAAAATGTTTCCCATTTGAAAAGCTAGGGCCCCTCGTTTGGATTTCATCAGCAACCGTTTATCATGTTCTAGAGAAATTGGATGATCCATCCATGGATCAGAATTTCCCATCCGTGGTTTGGATGGATCAAGATTTCAACATAGTTTAAGAAAAATCCTTCAATCCTATTTGAAAGGAGATGTCATGATATTGAAAGACATTTTCCCATGACGAACATTGAAAGACATTGAAAGACATTTTCCATGATATTGAAAGACATTTTCCAATGACGGAATCTCTCTATCCAACACCTTCTTCTAAAGTGAAGTTAAAGAGGTTTTTCATACCGATTTTTCAATTTTCACCTCAAATCATACCGTTGACGACGTGTGAGACACAAACCGTGACATAAATTTCAGTTTCCATGACAGCTAACACTCTTGAGGTTTAAACAAATGTATGAAAGAATTTATTTTTGATCCATTTCAGCGATTGAGTGGGCTGGGAAAAAGGCTCTTTCCATGACAGCTAACACGCTTGAGCTTTAAAAATGTATGAAAGAATTTATTTTTAATCCATTTCAGCGATTGAGTGGGCTAGGGAAAAAAAGGCCCTTTCCATGAGAGCTAACACGCTTGAGCTTTAAAAATGTATGAAAAATTTGTTTTTAATCGATTTCAGCGATTGAGTGGGCTGTGGAAAGAAGAGGCTCTTTCCATGACACCTAACACTCTTGAGCTTTAAAAATGTATGAAAGAATTTATTTTTAATCCATTTCAGCGATTGAGGGGGCTGGGAAACATTTTCTTAGAGCTCAGGGAAAAAAAGGCTCTTTCCATGACACCTAACACTCCTGAGCTTTAAAAATGTATGAAAGTATTTATTTTTAATTCATTTCAGCGATTGAGTGGGCTGGGAAAATTTTCTTAGAGCTCAGGGAATGTGTCTCCAGATTGAAGGCACAGCACACACGGATGGGAAGTCGAAACTCGAGTGGCTTAAATAAATATACGAAATTTGAGTCATCGGGTTGACTGGGAAAAATTCTCAGAGCTCTGGAAATAATTCTGAGTTCAAGCATCGGACATGAGAACAGAAATATATTACAATCATCATGTCATCGTTGTTTTCGAAAGCCAAAAGAATTCCTCATGAAAGAACATCTTTTTTTCCTGGTTGTAGGATGGAGTAGAGTTGCTGCATCTTGAACAACCCACACTGATCTGAACAGAAGCGTGAAATGTTTTTATAGATATAAGAAATGAACTGAAAGTGAAAATAAAAATGAAATTGTATTGGCTGGAAATATTTCTTGGCTGTTGAATGGGAAAAATTTTTCCAGTGCTGAGAAAAAATTTTGAAATAGAAGAAAAAAAAACTCTTCCTTTTTTCTATTAAATTGATGTCTTCACTTTGTTTACTTTGGAAAGGAGAAACCCAAAGACCATGACTCATCCTTTCTAAAACATATAATTCCAAGAATGAGTCATGGTCTATTTTTAGAAACAGTGAGACAACATTCCCAGACAAAAGGGGAGACATGATAAAAATTAACAAAAAGTGAAAAAGTGTTTTTTTTTAATTTTTTTTTTTTTTTTTTTTTTTTTTTTTTTTTTTTTTTTTTTCTTTACATTTCAGAATTTTTTTTCTGAGGTTTGAAAATTTTTTCCCAGCCTACAGCCAAGAGAAAATTTTCCACCCAAGACGATTTGGTTTTTACTTTCACTTTCAACTCTTTTCTATAAAAGCATTCCACGTTTTCTGTTCAGAACTGTGCGGGCTGTCCAAGGTGCAGCATGCTTTTTCTCTCTCTCTCTACCTCCTCTAGACCTATGATGTTTTTCTTTCTCAAGAAGTAGAATTCTTTGGGAATACCTTATAATTTCACGAGCTAGCTGTTTCTTATATTTCGAGATTTCAATGGAATTGTTTATAGATGTCACCTATTGCAGATGGGGAAAATGTCCATACTGGATCGCTGGAGACATCTCACCCAGATAGGTCACGTTATATTTTTTCCCACACCTAAATAAATTGGACATGAGCCATCCTTTTGTTTTCTCATCCAACAAAGATAGACACTGCAGACCCTTTTGTGTTTTCACTCTTCGCGAACCGAGACAGGCCGCAGCGACCCTTTGCGTTTTCTCTGAGCGCAATAATGGATCACGTCAGCAGCCATTTTGTTTCCCATCTCACCCAGATAGGTCATGTTGTATTTTGTTTCATGCACCTAGCCAATTTTGGACATGAGCCATCCTTTTGTTTTTTTTGTTTTTTTTTTTTTTTTTCTATCGAACCAAGATGGACTCTGGAGACGCTTTTGTTTCTCAACGGAAAAGTATCAAGTTGTATTTTTTTCCCTGCACCTAGCCAAATTTGACATGAGCCATCCTTTTGTTTTTACCATCGAACCAAGATGGACTCTGGAGACAATTTTGTTTCTCAACGGAAAAGTAAATTCTCTGAATGGGTGCCTGTGTTCGAATACTTTTGTGACCGACTGTACCTCCTTTTGAGTGGAGGGTATGCAAATATAGTACCCAATTTAAATTAAATTGTGATTGTAATAAGATTGTGGTATTAAATAAGTGATTATAATTACAATTTAGGTAATTGCATTGTAATTATATTACATTGTATCTGTGAACTCTTAATTTCATTACTTTATGCAATTACGTTGTAAGTGCATAATCTAATTGCAATAATATAATCTATTTACAATTACAAAATAATTATGAATGCAGTTACATCTTAAATAGAGGCCATTTTAATACTTTTAAGTTTTCGCAAGATAACTTCCCATTGAGGTTCATTTGGAGGAAACTATGCAAATAATAAAAAAGAAGTTATGCTAAATTTACATATTTTGTACAGTACTTTCTTGTTATAATGCTGTTCAATATATCTTCAACACTTTTGTAAATTTAACGACATTCTTTGCAATCACTGTGGTGCTTTAAAAAGAAGTTTCTTAGTTATGCTTTCTAATAAGAATGTGTTCAAAATTAAGTATTATGTATAATAACTAGCAATTAAAAAAAACTTGACTGCATGAAAATGCTGTTTCTGTGTAAAATAAAAAATAAGCTTTCTTTTATGTTTTGAAATGAATTACATGTGGTTAAGTCGTCCTTTTACAATTTAAGAATGTGGTTAACACACATTCTTAAATTGGACAGGTTTTATCTAAATTATTAGTATAAAATATATAAACTATGAATTATTTTGTAACATAACTCAAATTACAAATTACAAAATTACGTTCAAATTTATTATCTGTTATGGAATAACTGGTTTTTAAATTAGGTAAAAATAGTATTTTTAGAAGTATTACAAATACAATGCAACACAAAGGTGATCTGATTGGAGAGGAAGGACTTTTTATTACGGTTTCTAGTTCGTATTTATATTACATTTGGTGAAAAGCATCCAAAACACAGAATGGTGTACTTTCTTCTTCCATATATGTTATAATATTTCACACATTTATTTATTTCACACATTCATGTTATAATATTTCACACATTTAAAAGAAAGTGTTTCTTCAGAGTCTTGCTCAATTATTTCCATATACCTCAGACTTAAATGACAACATATTCTTAAGTTATTTTTTTAGTATGAATTTACAGAGTTTTTATGGAAATTTTTGTTAAAATGTCATTAAGATAAATTTATTTGCACACTCTACGCTTTAACTATTTCCTCATTTGACACTATTGAAAGTTTTTATTCATATCTTATTTATTTTAGTCTGCTAACGAAACTGAAACATCTAAAGAATAAGTTATTTTGAATATGTTTACAAAATATACGCGAAATTTTTATTTAAGTGAAAACGTCTATATACTATTCGAGAATTAATAAATTATCCGAAAAGTTTATATGCGCTGAATGCCGCGCGTCTATAAAATAAATCTTTAAAAAAACAGCAGACATTCAGCCAGCGTGTGCGATAAACGCGCCAAAATTGGTAGCGCGTACCCTCCCTCGCCAAGAGAGAAAAGTTGGTGATTCAGCCTGGTTTAGAGGAGCCTTAGGTCAGGCAGTGTAGCTAGCGCCATCTCAAGGTGGAAGGAGCGCAAAACAGGAAGGTAAAGACTGGCACAACTAGAAGATCATTCATTGATCAGCGAATTAGGAAGCATGACAGCAACGAAGGTCACGTGATCTGCGTCTGCAATCATAAACGTTTTCAACAAAGTTAGTACGCAGCAACTTAGCTTGGAAGGATAAACATTAAATCGAGGTTCAATCGCACAAAACTAAATCATACAATTCTGTAAGTTTCGCAAAATAACAGTACTTATATCTGTAGATCAAACATCGCAAATGTGAAAGTAAAGCCATTTGCTAGCGATGATGCAATATCAGAGTACGAAAAGCTATGTTAGCCGCAATACACAGGAATGCGGGAAAAGCAATAAAAGTTTTTACAAAGTAACATTAGGGATGAGAAAAACTGAATACATTAAGACACAATGCACAGCAATGAATAGTAGGTAACATGATGAATATCCTAGTACACTGAAGATGCATTTCTACCAGCTGTATTGCGAAGGAGAATAGTGAGGCTGATTTAAAAATAAAGCAGTTCTTTTTAAAATTGTGCACAGTTGCAGAAAAACACAATAAGTGAGTGATGGAATTGGTGCCCGAAGTATTCAAATAAAAAAAAATTTCAAATACGTAATGGCGGCGTGTCGAACCATCAACCTGATGTGGTATCCATTGCGCTGTCGGAGCTTAGAAAAACTTACTTGAAACGATCGTAATAGTAATCTCCTGATGGCATAGTTCCTGTGAATAAAACCTGAGGGTAGGTCATGGGTGCTGAAATGGAAATTTCAAGTTGTCAGTAGAATAATGATTTTGTGAGGATATGAGCTTCATAAGGGCGTTAAAAATATATCTCGTCGTGTATTTCATAGTTGAAGATATCCGTAGAGTTTGCTGTGGTAAGAGATCGGAGGTCACTTTGACCCGCCTGGCTACGAAGTAGTCTTATAATGACACTGAAGTGACCTCATTCGCACCATAAAGAGTTTGCTGCGGTATTAGAAGTAGCTTTACTGTAGAATTTGTTACTGAGCTTGTTGAGATAATCCTTGACAAGGTCGATCATGATGCAGTCATCTATTACGAATGGAAGTATGGAGCACCAGGAATGATCCGAAGAAATTTATTTTGCATGACTTGAACCAGTATGATTGCAGATTATGAGCCTTGTTAATTTAAGGTATATTGTATTTTGTAACCTGGAGGTGGCTCACAGTAGCTTATTGGTAAAACTGCTGAAGAAGGCTATTGATTCGAACCAAATCTGTGGCCGCAGGCCGGAAAAGGGGTTCTTGGTCCGGAGTCTTATCTCCAGTATATAAAAGTAAGAACATAGCACTTATGATAGCATTAGTGATACGATAAACAGTATTGTCCAGAGAAAAGGCCCATAGTTAGAAAAACGTGAGAAAATTTTGACAAGGATAACAGTCGTTATCAAACTGAGGAGACATCGAAGGAGTTGTTCAACGATCAACACAATAAACTTAAACAGGGATTTCAATCAGTTGTGCAAAACACATGCCACTACTCCCCAGAAGAGCGAGGATCATGCAAAAGTTATCAAGTGGTCACTCGACTCATATCCTGACCACACGCCGTCTTGCTGATTAAAGATGTTAACTGCCTATAGGGAGTTTTCAGAGGTAAGTGTAAAAAGAATTGAGGCTAGTATTGATGGGTGAGAACAAAGTTCAATTAATCACTATTTTCTTTTCGAATAAGCTACAGAGGTGTATAAATTTCCAAGATTATTAGAAGTATTTTTTAGTTAATCATAGTGCTACGAGAAGAGCTTAATCAATTTTGCAATGTAATTTGCACCGAAAATGTCTCTTATCTCTTTAAACACAATCAACAATTAAGAAATGATTTTGAAGTCACTTAAATTAATATTGTCGTTTGAGGAACTATGCGAAGCGGAGTTACAATCGAAATTTTTCAGGGAAGAGTATTTTCTACGTTGATTACCTTGATTCTTGTTGATTATTATTTGCAGCATCACAGCTCAACCCAAGGTGAATTTGAGATTTTTTAGAAATTTTCTTAAAATGTTCACAACCATGATACGGACATATATATTGATCAAGGCAGTTGCAGTAGGTCTAGGTGTCTGTTCTTTTTAACTCGTATTGATTCGAAAGGTGATTTTTTGCTGCATTTCAAGCAGCGAGTTTGTAGCTTGCGGTTTTGTCAAGAATGTCCAGTGTTCTCGTTCTGACACATAACACTGAGATGTAAAGCAGTTAGGTTTGAATTTCTCGACTTTAATTAGAAAGTGAAACAATCGATCTATGGATCATATTTCATTTACATTAGGAGTTGCAATTAATTGAATTTAGAATGTACGTATCAATGCTTTGGTCTTGAAATCTTTTATCTGTTCTACTTCAAAGATTTGGAAATTAAGGATAGAGATAACTTTAGAATTGTCCTCAGGTAGATGGTTAATTGGTAGCATTCAGGTTAGGGCTAGGTAAATCGCCAACTTCTAAATTTTCTGCTTATAGAAATATCAGGAGTAGGCAAAACTTTATGCTTTTCAGCAACTTTCTTTAGTGAGGTAGTATGTATAGTATTTTCTAGATTGGGATTATTTTCCTGTGATATTAGGGCATTACTAATAGCATTTGTGACAGTCAAGTCTACTGAAATAGGGAAGACAGGAAAGGGTTTCACTCGTTTAAGAAATAAACATCCTCTAGGGTGGCCAATACCAACCAAGAATATTTCACCCTTCCTCTCGGTGTACCAGCATTCCTCTTGCATTCTTATTCTTTTCAAGTTCCTTCATTTCCTTCTGCATCTGTTTCTGAGTTTCGGCAGGAATCAAGGTCAGCATTTTGTGTATTCTCTTGTAACAGTCATGGGCTTCATCAAGCAGACAGAGAGCTTGAATCGCCACGTTTCGAGCTTACACTCCAAGGTAGCAATGATTCGCAGTTGTAGCTAAGTCCAATTGATTTCTGTCTCCATACCACTTGATTTTTAACAGTGATTCATGATTTCTAATGTAGGTTATACCTCACATCAGCTTCCTGTGGGAAAGAGTTCAACGGTATCATACCAGAAATTTACAAATCACAGCATATCTTTACGCATGATGGCGAAAGGATGAACAAAATACCGGCCTATTCAGCACTGGCCACTCCTAAGGCCAGAAATGGCGGCTATTTTATTGTGGACGCACCTAACAGGCGGCCACCGTTGCCTCCTATGAAGGGACGGGCATGCCTTCTCCGTGATTCGAACCCAGACCCTTCGGTAACGCAGTCAGCTTCCCTAACCACTATACCGTTCTATATATTGAGCAAAGTTTATGTTCCAACCAAAGTTGCTGTTGATTCTGAGCAGAGCTTTCTTGTGACGTCGGCTTCTGCATGGAACCAACGTTACGTGGCCGTTCCCGTGTTTGAGAATTTATCGTCGACTAATTCCTATAAACATGGTTGCCTAATGGTTATGCGCATGGTTCCAAAAGTTTGGCGACTGGTAGGGTGGGTGTGATAACACTTTATTTTTGAATAAAATCTGCGCTTGATATTTTCCTTTTTTAAAGATTTCATATCAATACAGAGAAATAATTTTTACTTTTGAATTTGAATAATTTTTACTCCTTTTTTTACATGGCTTTATTTCACAGTTATAGCAAAAAGACGGTGTGGGTGCAAAATAGGTTTACTTTGTGTAATATGTGTCGAAGTTGACGGTCTACAGCTCTTTGCTACAGCAGCAGGAAGGTGGTAGTGAGTGCTCTTGACAAGGAATAGTTTTTCGTTAGGCGATAAGTTTATTTGTTTATATTTTCTACGGGTTTTCCAGTATTTCGAATGTAGTCTGTTTCCAGAAGAATCGTTAGGGATTATGCCTAACGAACTCAAGCGGAAAACAGATAGTGATATGGACAGTGGCAGCAACAAAGAGAGGAAAACAAATGGGAACGTTTATAGTGCAGACATAACCCCTATTGACAAGGTCAAAGTAGCTCTTAAAAATGGCACAAAAGAGGTCAAAATTGTCCTGAAGGCAATTGAATCTGGTATCCCGATAGGTAAGTTGCTTAAAAAAGGTTCAATTTTAAATGAAATTACTAATAAAGAAGATAATATATACATCACGAGAGAAAAAAAATCATAATTTCCACGAAAAGAATCAAAACAATAGAAAACGTCTATAAAGTAAAATCCTTGGAAGGTGTAGGAGTAAAGGCCACTATAATTGAAGATACGTATACAACTAAACATATAGTTAAAAATGTGGACACACAACTTAGTTTAGAAGATATAGCAGCTGGCCTGGAAGAAAATGAGATAAAATTTTCGTGTATAATAAGATTTACAAAGCAAAGGTCGGAAGAAAAGATACCAATAATTCTGATTAAGGAACTTGGTTCCTGTTATCGGCCTGATATCAAAATAGGTCGAATAAATTTTGCGGTAAGTAAATATATTGAAAATACCATAATATGCTACAAGTGCTGTAATATAGGCCACAAGTCGAAATTCTGCAAAAGCAAAGCAAGATGTGCGAACTGTGGTAAAAATGACTGCAACGACCCATGTAAAAACAACACCAGTTGTTTTAGATGCGGAGGTGAACATAATGCTCTAGACAAATCTTGCCCAAAAATAAATATCAAAAAAGGGGAAGCGAACGGACAAAAGCGTGAACCTTCATCGAAAAAACTTATCCAGAATTCCAGTTATTGTTCCTGGGCAGAAGTTATCCAGAAAGAGGAAGAACAAAACTATTCTAACACCAATACAAATAAATATACTAAAGTCGTGGTATCGGAGAAACCAGGGGAAAATGTCTTAAGTAAGATAGTCGCAAGATTAGAAAATCTCGAAAGGAAAATTGATTCTCTTTATGTAGATAATTTAAATCTTAAGGAAGTTAATAGCAAACTTAAAACAGAAAATACAAAACTTAGAAGCCTGTATGAAAACTCCCTAAAACAAATCCAAAAATACAAGGAGGATCTTGAAAAGACCTGCCTTGCATATGAAAATCTTCAAACAGAACATCTAAATTTGAACACTATTCAGGAGGTCACTCCTCTGATATCTTGGAATAATGGGCCAGACACCCTTCAAGAAGAGGAAATTCCTCAAATTGATAATGATACTTTCTAATTTCATGTGCTTTATCTTAAGTTGGAATTGTCGAAGCTTCGAGGCGAATTTGAGTTTCTTGTCTTCTTTTGTTTCTTGGTTAAAACCCTCAGTTGTGTGTCTCCAGGAGACCTGGAGTCGGAACCCTAGGGTTCCTTTCCTCTCTGGATATAACAGTTTTTTAAAAGAAAGAATTTTCCCTAGTAAAGGCGGTGGCCTTGCCATTTTTGTGTTAAAAAATTTACCTGCTTCCAAACTTCCAGATACTGGAATTAAATCTGACATGGAAGTTCTAAGTATAAAAGTGCAAGCTTACGGTAAATCATTTACTATAGTAAATTGCTATAGGCCTTCTGGAAGCTTTAAACCAGAAGACTCAATGGTCTTGGATTCCTTTAAGGATCCTTTTACGATTTTGGTTGGTGATTTTAACGCTCGCCATAGAAATTTTGTAGATAGAATTACATCGCCCAGCGGTCAAAAGTTCATGAATTGGCTAATTGACTCTAATATGATCATTCTAAATAATAAGAAACCTACTCATATTTATCGTGGCCAAGAAGGAGGAATCCTCGACCTTTGCATGGCAAATGTCAATATCGCGTCCAAGCTGTTGTTCCAGAGACTTGATGATACGGGTCAAAGTGATCATTTCCCTGTGTATCTTAAGTTTAATCAAAGTTTTAAGAAGAGACCGGGGAAAACTAAAAGCTATACAAATTGTCGAGATGTCAGTATATCTCTGTCACGTTTGCCTGTGAGCCACGCTGGTAATATGGAGGATAAAGTTAACGCTTATACCACTGTAATTAACAGTACCATCAAGACACACTCCAGAGAAATCACCTACAAGGTCGAGCCAAAAAACCCATGGTTCAGTTTGGAGTGCGCCAAATTCAAACATCTTAGAGATAAGTTGAAAAGAAGGGCACTAAGATCACTTAATCCTAGCGACTGGGTGGAGTATAAGAGTGCAAACGCTAAATACAAAAGAGAGCTAATAAAAGCAAAACGGAAGTACTGGGCAAAGATTTCCTATGAAGCTTATTCTTGCAAGCAAGTCTATAGAAATGTAAAAAACCTTAAAAAATATCTATTGGTCTCTCCCTTGGAAGCTAATTTCGTGATCACTCACTCAAACGCAGATGTATTAGACAAGGCTGCCCAGGCGGATATTTTCGTAGAATATTACAGCGCCAATGACAATACTAACCAGTCGGTTCTTATCGACCTTCCTTTGGCTAATATTGAGCCAATTTCCGCCAAAGAATTAATGAACGCACTAAAGAGTAAGAAAAACTCCTCCCCGGGTCCTGATGGAATTACTTACAAAAGTCTGAGGGTCGCCGCCAAATATACGCAGAAAGCCCTTCTTGAGATGTATAATGAAAGTTTGCAATCAAGTAATATTCCTACAATCTGGAAAACTTCCTGGGTTGTTCCGATTTTAAAACCGAATAAAAACGGGAAACAGATTGCAAATTACAGGCCAATTTCTTTAACGTCTGTCATTGGGAAAACCCTTGAAAAAATAATCCTGCGCCGCCTAGAATGGTGGGCTGACACAGAAAAAATTTTTCCCTCAAATATTTATGGCTTTAGAAAAGGCATTTGCGTAACTGACTGTCTTAGAGATATTTATGATTCTGTCTGGTCAGCCAGAAACAAGAATTTGGAAAATTACTTAATTTTCTTAGATATCAAAGGAGCTTACGATAATGTGCAACATGAGATTTTGATTGAAAGGCTTGAAAAGATGGGTATGAACACTACCCTGGTGCGTTGGATCTACAATTTTATTACTAATCGTACTATTTCTGTAAAGTGGAGATCTATCTTATCAACAGATAAGTTCATGTCTAAGGGCTTTCCACAAGGAGCCATTTTATCGCCTTTGCTTTATGTTTTGCTTTATGTTGGATCTTTGTAAACTGAATGATAGGAGCACCACGTTTTTTATTTACGCTGATGATATCTACGTACATGTTATTGTTAGGAAGGACAACCGGTATTCCAGCTTACAAGACACTCTCAAAAAGATCATTAGCTGGTCTGCTGAAAATAAGGTTGCTTTCTCCTTTGAGAAATCAACACTAATTGACTTTTCAAGAGGAAGAAAGAAATACTCTTCCCCCATCAGAATAGGTAATCTCAGTATTGGATGGAAAAAAGAGCATAAAATACTTGGCGTTATTTTCGAACACAATCTCAGTTGGCGTGCATACGAAGCTTATCTAGTTAAAAGATTAAATAACACTTTAAACTTGATCAAAATCCTCTCCCACCCAACTCAAAGAATGAGAACGAAAAACTTACTAAAAATCATCCAGCAAATCATGATTCCCCAACTCATATACGGATGTGAAATCAGATGGGGAGAATATATCTCCTCCCAAAATAAGTACGATATCTACATCAATAAAGCGATTAGAAAAGCCTTAGGGGTAAGTCATTTTGCTCCCAACGATGTTATTAGGAGAATCGCAGCAATTCCGCATTACAATAAGATAAAAAAATGGAAAAGAATATTATCTGTCATAAATAAAAAATTTCAGGGAGCCGATTATTTTTTCCCCGCCACTAGAGGCGGAAGGTTTAAGAAAGAAAGTAAGGATTTAAGAGCTGATCTTGACAGCTATGAATCTAAATGGATTTTAGATAAGAACGTTGTCCGGCAAAAGAAACGGATTCCGCCTTGGATAGACTTTAGGAAATTGTGTAACATCGATTTAAAGAATCTCCACGATTTTGTCACTGATTACGCTCCTTTTATTAAAAATTTGACTGCAGGTGTTAAAGCAGAAAACGTATGGGGCTCAGACGGTTCCAAAAATTTGGACGGAACTGGTTTTGGAATAACCAATCTAAAAAATACCGTTAACAGAGCCATCAAAATTGAAAGAAATGCTTCTATATACACCGCGGAAGTTTCAGCAATTTGGTACATTTTGAAATATCTAGCTAACCTTTCCGAAGCGACGATAATTTTCACTGACAGTCTTGCGGCAGTGGAAGCTATTGCCTCCTTCGAAGATTCAAATAACAACATAATTGAGAATATTCGATGTGAAATTTACAAAAACATGCCAAATAGTAAGATAATAATTTGTTGGATACCCGGTCACAAAGGCATTGAGATCAACGAAAGGGCAGATTTTTTGGCTAAACAGGCGGTAAATTCACACAATACTCCAATCCTCCCAATTTATACATGGCAGGATATCAAAAAAGAAATTAGGGAAGACAGGGAGAGGGAAATTGAGACCACCTGGCAGAACACGAAGTATTATTGTTCTTTTAAAAATGTTTTAAATACCAAACACTTGAATATTAATTGGCCTGACTCAAGGAAAATGGAAAGTAAAATCAACAAAATCCTCACTCGAAGTATCCTCACGAACTACCTTAAATTCAAGTTAAAACTTTCAAGTACTCCTTTATGCATAAATTGCAAAGTACGTGATGATTTTGAGCACAGACTGAATGAATGTAAAAAATACATTCATCTAAGGAACTATATCGCCAAATACTGCGATAAAGAAAACAATCAATACATTCTTCGTGCAGAATTAGTTAACAATTTCAATCTAAGAATTCCGAAGTTGGGTCGTTTACTCGCCAACTTCTTCTAACTTTCCTGGGCCTCACGGACTGGTTTTACGGCGATCGCCAGAATACGAAAGTAAAATTGTTTAAAAAAAAAAAAAAAAAGTATTAAAATTCCAATCACCTGATGTTAAATTGGCCCGACTCAAGAAAAATGAAAAGTAAAATTTAACAAATTCCTTACTCGAAGTCTCCTCACGTACTACCTTAAATTTAAGTTAATACTTTCAAGAAATCCTTTTGCGCAAATGGCTATGTACGAAAAAATTTTGAGCACAGACTGAATGAGTAGTTAAAAATTCCATTCTAAGAACTCCGAAGTAGCGTTGTTTACTCGCCAACTTCTAACTTACTGCGCCTCACGGACTGGAGGAAACGGTGTTCTCCAAAGTCCTCACCTCCTTTCTTCTTGCTCAAAAGCAAGATTGCTACAGAATTGCTACAGAATGTGTCGAAGTTGGGATGTATGTCCAGTATAAAGATCGAATTTATATTATATCTTATTTTTGCACAAATCGAGTTTATAGCATTTTCCAAGAAAAATTCAAATGAGTACCTACAGCACACAACATGTGCATTAATTCACTTACTAAAATGTTACTGAAAATTAAAATCATATCCACTGAAAAAAGATAGGAAGGGAATATATGCATATCTTCAGTAACTGATTGTCAACCACTACCTAACAACCTTGGAAGAATGGGAACTTCATATAATGTAGAATAAGTATCATTGCATCAATTCAGAATAAAGAATTGTGCTAATATAAGAAATCAAATTTTTGCAAAATGTGACAAATTAGCATTTAATGAAGTGTTCCTGGAAATCATGGCATACTTAAATCACTCAACAGATAAGTTTAGTGTACATTAATATTTTTACAAAGATAATTGTAGGATTGTGTGCATAGGATAGAGAAAGCATGTGTGAAGCATCTAATTAATTTGGGTAAAATTTTGAATAACTTCATTTGCACATAAACAGAATTTGAACAACATCATGACTTTTGTAACTAGTTCTATGATATTAAAGCTGTCAGAAATAACCTTGTATGTATCTATGCAGAGAAACTTTAAATATGTGAATTTTGTTAAACATCATTAGGAAACAAGTGTATTAAAATGACATCTATAGTTATGTATTTGGAAGAAAGATTATATGCATGTGTAGTATGTAAAAATTTTGGACTCAACAATAAACTGAAACCATAGTTTGTATCTCCACACAGAGAAAATAGTAAGGTATACAAAACAGGACGTGCATCTTCACACAGGACATTAACTTCACGTGTGTGTGAAAAGTAACAAGTTGTTCATATAAAGAGGTTCAATACATATTTACACAGGTTAGTAATCTTATGTGTGGTAGGTGATTTAATTGAATGGGGAGTATAAAAAAGAATATGTTTCTTCACACAGAAGAGCAATCTCATCCATAAGAATACCATCCTTAGAAAACATTTAGATATAACTGTCTTTTAAACAGACATATGCTTACTCATAAAAGTTACAGACCTCGCATGTGTCAGGTTTGTAATAAGGCATTTGGTCAAAAGGGTAATTTAAATGTACATATGCTTATTCACACAGGAGAGAAATATCACATGTGTGAAATATGTAATTATATCATTTATTCAAAAGTATAAATTAAAGGTGCACATGCTTTTACTCACTGTACAGAAACGTCACATATGTGAGGTGTGTAAAAAGTCATTTAGAGGAAAGAGTAGTTTTTTTGACCACATGCGTGTTCATACTGGAGAAAAACCTCATCTGTGCGAGATATGTAACAAAACGTTTAGATATAAGAGTGCTTTAAGCACACATATGCTGACTCACACGGGTTATAAACCTTACATATGTGAGGTTTGTAATGCATCATTTGGGAAAAAGAGCAATTTAAACAGACATATGTTTATTCACACAGAAGAGAAACCTCATGTATGTGAGGTATGCAACAAAGCATTAAGTCAAAAGTGTAAATTAAATGAGCATATGCTTTTACACACAGGAGTGAAACCTCATGTTTGTGAGGTCTGTAAAATGTCATTTAGACAAAACACTGATTTAAACAGCCACATGTTTATTCACACAGGAGAGAGACCTCATATGTGTCAGGTCTGTAAAAAGTCATTTAGACGAAATACTGATTTAAACAAGCACATGGTTATTCACACTCAAGAAAAATCTCATGTGTGTGAGGTCTGTAAAAAGGCATTTAGACGAAGCACAGATTTAATCAACCACTTGTTTATTCACACAGGAGAAAAACCTCATATGTGTAAGGTCTGTAATAAGTCATTTAGACGAAACAGTGATTTAAACAGCCACATGTTTATTCACACAGGAGAGAAACGTTATATGTGCAAGGTATGTAGCAAATCATTTAGTCAAAAGACTAATTTAAATGTGCACATGCTTTTACACACAGGAGAAAAACCTCATGTGTGTGAGATATGCAGCAGATCATTCAGAAAAAAGATTGATCTAAGCGGGCATCTGCTTGTTCACACAGGAGAGAAACCTTATGTATGTGAAGTATGCAATAAATCATTTAGTAGAAAATCTAATTTAAAGAGACATGTACTTACACACAGAAGAAAGGCCTTATGTGTGTGAAGTATGCAATAAATCATTTAGTAGAACATCTAATTTAAAGAGACATGTACTTACACACACAGAAGAAAAACCTTATGTCTATGAAGTATGAAGTGAATCATTTAGTTAAAAACATACAATGGCTGCACTTATTTTTAAAATTCATTTGCATACTTCACATTTTTTTTAATCCATTTTAAACCTTGCTTGTTATAAAATTAATGTCTCCCAAATATTCCTTGTTAAAAAATAATGTGGATAAAAAGTTCTAATCAGTACAGTCAAAAGTCGTTAATCCGGACTCGTCGGGACTTCGGCGATTCCGGATTATCGATTTTTCCGGATTATAGATCATCAGTTTAAATCTGGTAGAATGGCATGCAGAAATTATAAAATTAAAAATATGAAACCGTAATTTACGAAATAAAGAACAATTATGATCTAAAGTGTATCAAAATTTACAAAAAAAAAAAAAAAAAAAAAAAAAACCTTAATATTTATTTGTTTACTTTATTAAACATTTCTTTCAATGTAAGTTGTTTAAGTTGCTTCGTTTTTTATGTGATAATACATTCTCTTTAATTCTATAAACAGACATAATTTCTTGTTCAGTTCCGCTGTTCAAGTCCTATAATTGCTGTGTCGAGAATACTGACTAATTTGTCAATCGAAATTTTTTCGTTTTCAATAACCTCTGTCAGTTTCTTCGCTATCGGAAGCGAATTATAATGACGAGGCATTTGATTTAAATCATATCAAAGACGGAGTACATCGAAATGAAATACTACATTTAGTAAGCAATTATAAGCCAAATAAAATAAAAACATCTGCCCTGAAGATAAGGATAGTGTTGACAGATCAACTTCCAATTCACTGCGCGCCGCGGCGGCGTTAAAGATAAACAAAGTTTAGATAAACAAACGTTAAAGTTTAGATAAACAAAGGATATGCCTTTATACATTTTTTGCAGCAATTCCATTTTTTGTTTAATGGACTCCGAAACATACTTTCGCTTTGTAGATCCGTTACATGTTAGTAAATATAAATCGGAAATTCTATTTGACATAATCGAAAGTTCAAGCTTACTTTTATAAAATTGCTCTAACAGTCTGCAAAAAATAATAAGCCGGATCCAATTCGAAGATTAAGGAACAACGCAATCTGCAACATTAACTGAAATAGATAATTAGATAATTTTAGCTTAGCTTAGCTTATACCATCCGTTATACATTAAACGCGCATTCGTAAACGTATTTTGCGCACGCGCACACGCAAATTCGCAGCCGTAAATTTCTTACGCGCATGCGTCAACGCGACGCATGTGCAGAAAGTTTGTAGGTTTGAGGTACGGATTATAGATCATTCCGGATTATGGGCGTCAGAATTAACGACTTTGGACTGTACACCATTTCTTGTTAGTCCAAAGGGGCTTTGCCCCTGAAGAACTATTGTTTTCATTTTGTGTTGGTTCACTATAAATGTCAGTTTCACTTTTTCAAACTGTTGCCACCAAATGTTATAGTCCTGCATTATATTTGAAGAAATTAAATAATGAAAAATCTGCATAAATGTATGTATATTTCTCGCATTGTGATAAAACAATGGTACATAGAGCCATTGAATTTTAAATGATGTAATCCTACTACGAATATGGGCATGTGGATGTCCAAATCTAAAATTTGGAATTTGTTTTATTATTGATTGTATATTTTATAAAACTTTCACAAATTTTTTATTAACAAACTCAAGGATTTCAAAGCGAGCAATGACAACGTTGTACAGAAAAACCATTTTTATCTCCAGCGTGCGAGACTGTGTATCGGAAATTCTAAAGATATGGTCAATTTAAAACTATTTTGCGATATTGCTGTTGAACTGAATTTTATGGTTTAAGTGCGAAGAACGTGATATTTAATAAATAAAGGTAACAAACAAAATGTTAAAAAAAAAAAAAAAAGTGCCTCTTTGAACGTAATTTAAAATCTGAAACCATTCAGATTTTTATTTTATTTATTATTACCGTATTTGACGGCATATAAGACGCACTTTTTTTCCCTAAATTTGCTCTCAAAAAAGTTACCTGCATCTTATACGTGAAGGACACAGGTTAACTTTCAATACTGAATGATATTTTTAGCCCAGATAAAGGTCTACACACACATAACTTTTTCTACATCTGCCATAATTATTTTGCGCATGCGTGAAATATCTGTCGCCAAAAAGCGCCAAACCTCGAAGCTGATGTCAAAGTTCAAACAGGTTCAACGGTCACATTACGTCTATGGAGCCTTTCCTACTTTACGTAAACTTTCTTTGACTCAGCCGACACACATGTCGGTATCGATGCTACTCTGTATAAACGTGTCGGTATCGGTGTTTAAAACTATTTGTTTAAAAAAAATACCCTGGAAAATATGACTACAGGAAACAAGAGATACAATACAATTCAGTATAAACTAGGAGTGTTTAAACTACGCCAAACTGCATGGAAACAGAGCAGCAGCAAGGCATTTTGGTCCACCACCTACTAAAAAAATGATACGTACTTGCCGACTGGAGGAAGATCAACTAAAAACTGCTAAAAAACATAACCTTCGATGCCCAGCTCCATCTTGGCCTGAACTTGAAAATGCCTTAAAAATGTGGGTGTTAGATAAGAGAAATCTGGTATAAGTGTTTCAACCCAAATGATAATCAACAAGGCCAAAGGATTTGCAGAAAAACATGGGAATCAGAACTTTTCAGGGTCTGATGGCTGGTGCTACAGGTTCATGAAAAGGCAAGGCTTATCAATGCGCACTAAAACAACTATTGCACAGAAAATGCCAGCAGATTATGAAGAAAAAATACAGTCAAAAGTCGTTAATCCGGACTCGTCGGGACTTCGGCGATTCCGGATTATCGATTTTTCGGATTATAGATCATCAGTTTAAATCTTGTAAGATGGCATGCAGAAATTCTAAAATTAAAAATATGAAACCGTAATTTATGAAATAAAGAACAATTATGATCTAAAGGGTATCAAAATTTGCAAAAAGAAAAAGCTTAATATTTATTTGTTTACTTTATTAAACATTTCTTTCAATGTAAGTTGTTTAAGTTTTGCTTCGTTTCATGTGATAATACTTTCTCTTTAATTCTATTAAACAGACATAATTTCTTGTTCAGTTACAAAGTTCCGCCGTTCAAGTCCTATAATTGCTGTGTCAAGAACACCGACTAATTTGTCAATCGAAATTTTTTTGTTTTCAATAACCTCTGTCACGTTTCTTCGCTATCGGAAGCGAATTATAATGACGAGGAACTTGTTTTAAATCATATCAAAGACGGAGCATATCGAGATGAAATACTACATTTGGTAAGGAATTATAAGCCAAATAAAATAAAAACATCTGCGCTGAAGATAAGGATAGTGCTGACAAATCAACTTCCAATTCATTACGCGCCCGCCGCCGAGCAGCGTGAAATTGATAAACAGATTTCGGATTTCAAAACATACTTTCGCTTTAGATCCTTTACATATTAACAAATATATATCGGAAATTCTATTTGATATAATCGAAAGTTTAAGCTTACCTTTATAAAATTGCTCTTACAGTCTGCAAAAAATAATAAGCCGGATGCAATTCGAAAATTAAGGAACAACGTAATCATCAACATTAACTGAAATAGATAATTAGATAATTTTAGCTTATACGTCCATTATACATAAAATGCGCACGCTAAAACGTATTCTGCACTTGCGCACACTCATATGCGCAGTTGTAAAAGGTCTTATGCGCACGTGTGAACGCCTCTGCGCATGTGTCAACGCGGCGCATGTGCAGAAAGTTTTTAGTTTTGATGTCCGGATTATAGATCATTCCGAATTATGGGTGTCCGAATTAACGACTTTTGACTGTACTAACATTTCATAGGTTTGTTATAAATGCAAGTAAGAAAACTTCTTTTGAGCTCGGTCAAATAGGAAATATGGATGAAAGAGAAAGAAACCACATTTTAAGTTATTGTGCTTGTGTGGACTATTGAAACATTTTTTCCTTGTGTGTGGCCTTCTAAATAAGGGTGCGTCTTATATGCCGTCAAACATGGTATTTATAATTTTTTTCTTGGAATGAAATTATATCACAAGAATTGTCACGTGCATTTAGAAACTTTTACTTGTTTAGCAACATATGTTAATAGTTCCATAACTGAAGTGTACATAGGAAGGTGCTACAAATTTACTGCTAATTCAAGAAATTTAATTATTCAACTTTTTAAAGATGGTAAAAGCATCCAAAAAACCATTGATGTAAATCATTGAAGTATCTTTGATGCATTAATATGATGGAAATTGCATGGAACTGTTGAAAATTACACTGAAAAGTGCAACAGTGGACCACATTCCATACTAATACCAAGGAATCACATATTTATTTAAAAAAAAAAAAAAATCAAACAAGATTCATAACTTAACACTGCAAAACATTCGGCAGATTTAGAAGAATGGTTTGAAATAAAAATTTACCCTGTAGCTTTTAGAAGAGTCTTTAAGGGCACATGTATGCCATGGGTGATTGGCATGAAGGAAATTCTTCGTCAACAGGAAAGCCAGGAAAACACACTTGGCATTTGCAAAATGTATAGTTAGCAAAGTTTTATTGTATGAGAACAATTCATATTTTCAGAAGTCAACATTTAATATAAGGTCCGATAGAAGGATTAACAGGTGACGAAATCCAAATTAAGATTTGAATTTGAGAAACCTATTGCATAATATTGCCCACAGGCATAAATGTTTGCTGCTTTAGAATGGGGAAATTTAGTATTTATTAAAATATATATATAAATATTCTCAATGAAAACATCTCCAAAATACATTCAATGTATCTATGGATCCAAACTTGGAATCCAAAATACATTTAAAGTATCTATGGATCCTAAACATAAAGCTCTAAATCTTTGCTTGTGGCTACAAGCGAACATTTAGAGCACTATGCAACTCTCTTGAAGTTATCAAAACTTCTCTATATTCTCTGGACTTAAATCCCATCAAACATGTATGGAATGAGTTGAAGAAAAGAATAAGAAACATGAAACATCTTTGAAAGATCTACTAAAATTAATTCTTATGGAATATTCTTACATAGAAAAAGCTAGCTGAATCCATGCTAAATGTGTGATGAGTGTAAAGGATATCCTAGTGTCTCATTATTATCATGTTTTTATTAATTATAAACTGTTTATTCAAAATGTATAAATACTTTGAGAGGTTTTTTCAAGAACTTTTTGAATAAATTATTTTTTCACCAAAAAACGTATTGATAAACTTTTTTCAAAAGAAGCAGGTTTGTAAATTCAATAGCGTATGTGAAATAACAACAAAGTCATTTTGCTAATATATAGTAACTCATATTTGCAAATAAAACTAAAAATAAAAAAAAAAACGCATTTGAAAAGGAATGCCAGCCAAAAAGTGTAATCTGTGTCACCTCTGTCAAGTTTTCTCTTTCATCTATGTGAATTGTACAATTAGTCATAATGTTAAGTGTACGTACAGTACCTGTTTTTCCATCTATGTACCAGTTATTTATGATGACTAGACAAACTAGTGACTTGGAAATCTAGTTTATATTATAATCATTTTACCTTTGCAGTGAAAGTTATTTGTGTAATAAATACAGCTTTTATAGTTCCTATCTTCTGTAATGTTTTACTTTTAATGGTCTATATAATTACAATAATTATTACTGTTAATCGCTTTGTGAACTGATATCATACTGTAAATGGATCCCAAACATAACATTTCTGAAGATTTTATTTTCATTAGAATTTTCTTATATGAATTTTAGAAGGTTGAAAATTTTACTTGAAATTCATATGGGATTAACTTGTTTAGAAATGATTTATGAGAAAATTTTACCAGTGGAATTTATCATGTAGAACACTTAAAGTTGTATCATGTATCCCCAATGGTGACCTTTAGATATGTCCCACATTTCCTTTGTTAAATTTGTCTGTAATTCTGGGAACTTTTTTTTTTTTTTTTTTTTGTTTGTTTGTTTGTTTGCTTGTTTATTTATTCAAAGAAAAACATACATGTTGCATGACATTATCATCATTGCTTTGTCATACATTAGTCTTTCTCTGAATTTTACTGTACTTCTTATATTAATTATAGTCTTTTGTGCATATAAGTTTCCCAGCTGAATGACAATATTTTTATAGCAAAATCTTCTTTGACTGTTCGACAAGTTTGAGATTAATGAAAAAAAAATCTGTAAATGTCATATCTTTGAGAAATTTTAAACCTTATGAACCTAAGCCTTATTTAAAAGCAATTTTGGAAAATTATTATTCTCTTTTTATAACCACATAGAATATAAACTGATGTGAAAGAAAAAAATAAAATGCTCCAGCTTCTGGTAAGCTTGTGCCACATAATTAAACTTCCGTGTTATTTTATATAATTTCTGAAGTATTTTGTGATTTTTAGCCCAAAAGAGTGTTAGCTCAGAAGCAGGGCTGTGGAGTCAGAGTCATGGTAAAGTAGAATTAGGCTGATTTTGGGGTAAAAGGAGTTTGAGCTGGAGTCGCTAAAATCATGTCAACTCTGACTCCAGTTCTTGTAGGACAGTTTGAATTTGAAATGAAATTAAAGTGAATTGAAAAACATTTAATGACAAAGTGAGTTATTATTTTTATTTATGGACTATGTACATTATTAAATAGATATTTTCTATTTTATTGATATATTAATAAATAAATATAAGGGAGTAGGATGGATGTGATATTTGCTATTATTGATTAAACTGATCCATTTCATTGGTAAATTTAGGTAAGCAGTAATAGCAGCAAGAACTCCATTCTTAGGAAGCGGTCAGGAAAAGGAGCAATTATTGAAAATGCGATTGCAAAGTACATATTTGATAATATAGAGGTTGTTAGAAATAAGAACTTTTTTAGAAGATGTAGACAACCCTAATGTTTCACTAACAGAAAGACTGTGAAATGATCTTGCAGAATTGGAAACTCTTCTTTCTACACCATATATAGCTGCAAAAAAGCTACAATCTGAAGAATTAACAGGAAGCGAGAATGGAAGAATGTGTTGTTTGTTCTTTCTGAAGTGGAGGGTTTATTGCAGAAGGAATCATTTCTTCAATGAAGAAAAGAGAAACTAGTTTGCTAAACAATGAGATCTTATTGGGTTCAATATATGTAGATCCAAAACACTGATTTTTTTTTTTTTTGGATGATGAACAAATTAAAAGGGCAAAGAAAGCCATCTATGGACTTTCATTAACGTTGAAATTATTCTCCAGAAAAACTGGAGTATTCAAATCAAGACAGTCAAACTGCAGACATTGCAACTGAGTCTCTATCATCCTCTTCCAGTGGCGAATTAGATTTTGAGGAATATTTGGATAATATTGAAAAGGCTAAGACAAAGCAGATGAAAATAAAGAACCAAGAGTCTTTAGATATAAAAATGAAAAAATACAAACAAGATTTCTACATGGCCTTTGAAGAAATAGAGAAATATGATTGCTCTTGCAAGACACTTCTTTTAAAAATTATAAAAATCTATCCTGAAAAGTTAAAAGAAGTCTATCAGTAAAAGCTTTTCCTCTTACTCAAGTCAATGTGGAAAGCCTCTTCTCAGCTCTGAAGTTTATCAAATCGGATCTATGGTCTTCTAACAAAGATCGTGCCGAAACTATATCATTTCTTAGAAATTACTAATGCCAGTTTTTCCATTTCATAATAAATGCTAATTAATATAAATAATTTGCTATAGTATCAACTTTTTTTATGTAGCATCTACTATTTGCTTTATATTAAAAAATAAGCTGTAACTCGTGTATATGTTTACGTATACTATATGAGGGAGTCGGAGTCAGTCATTTTCCCTACCGACGCAACAGTCCTGCTCAAAAGAGCTATTAATTTCATTTTAGATCAATCTTTTCAAACTTGCCACCAAATATTATCACCCTGTGTTATATTTAAAGAAATTAATATAATGAGGAATCTGCATAAATGTATGCATGTTTCTCACATTGTGCTAAAACAATGGTATCTAGAGCCATCAAATTTTGAATACAGTCAAAAGTCTGTAATCCGGACTCGTTGGGACTTCGGCGATTCCTGATTATAGATCATCAGTTTAAATCTGGTAAGATGGCATGCAGAAATTATAAAATTAAAAATATGAAACCGTGTTTTATGAAATAAAGATAAATTATGATCTAAAGGGTGTCAAAATTTACAAAAAAAAGCTTAATATTTATTTCTTTACTTTATTAAACATTTCTTTCAATGCGCGCATGCGTAAAGCATGCATTACGCATAGCCAAAATTAGAAATTGCAACCAGAAAACTATTTGATTTGTATTCGTGATATTTATAATGACGAGGAATTTGATTTAAATCATATCAAAGACGGAGTACATCGAGATGAAATACTATACAGTAATACCCCGCTTAACGCGGGGGATACGTTCCATCGAAATAGAGCGTAATGCGAAACAGCGCTAAGCGAGGCTATCTTAACATGTAAATAATGGGGTTAGGGGAAGACGGATAAAAAATGGTTAGGCATTAAATTTAATAATGTTTTTTTAATAAAAATAAAATCAAACATTTATTTCTTACAAAAATAAAAACAATATAAACACATATACTTTTAAAAACAAATAAAATTCTCAGTCAGATCATTCAGTCTATTCTGGGTTTCCAATTTTCTGCCTTTTTGTCAAGAAGGCATTATGATAGATTGGCTTAATGGCATATTGCGTTCAATTTCGTCATCAATCCATATAGACAGTCGTTTTTCCATTTCCTCTATAATGTTATTTCTAGAACGGGTAATTCTAGTTGCAGTTGCCGATGACAATATTTTTTCTTTATTCTTAAGAATTGTCCTTATTGTTGAAGTTGCCAAAATCAATGCAGCACTAATTTGAGATTGACGTTCACCAGAATCTAATCTTCTAATCACTTGCATTTGAGTTTCCAGTGAAATGCTTTTTTCTGGTTGCTTTCTTTTCTTGTTTTTTATTATCACCCATGATAAAAACTAAAGATCATAATATTTGTCACTGTATTAATCGTTATAGTATTATACAAATTTAAACTTACAATAATGTCAACAAATGTTTCAAATGATAAAAATGCGTCCACAAAGCAAGAAACACAACTACACAGTTTCGGATATGTTATTTGGAAACCTAGCGCTGCGCACAATTTCGGAGAATCCCCGGGTTGAAATAATAAAAGAGCGCTAAACCGAAACAGCGTTAAGCGGGGTCTTACTGTATTTAGTAAGGAATTATAAGCCAAATAAAATAAAAACAGCTGCCCTGAAGATAAGGATAGAGCTGACAGATCAACTTCCCGTTCATTGCGCACCGTGACGTCCCCCCCCGGGCAGAGCAGCGTGAAATTGATAAACAGATTTCGGAATGGTTAGAGAAACAAAAGATATGCCTTTATCCATTTTTTGCAGCAATTTTACTTTTTGTTTGATGGACATCGAAACATGCTTTCCCTTTGTAGATCCTTTGGCAGCTCCAGCATCGAAAATTCTATTTGACATAATCGAAAGTTCCTACTTACTTTCATAAAATTGCTCTAACAGTCTGCAAAAAATAATAAGCCGGATCCAGTTCGAAGATTAAGGAACAAGGCAATCTGCAACATTAACTGAAATAGATAATTTTAGCTTAGCTTATACCATCCGTTATACATTAAACGTGCATGTGTAAACGTATTATGCACATGCGTACATGCATATGCGCATGCATAAAGGTATTACGCGCATACGTCAAAGCATTATGCGTTGATGCATGCGTAGAAAGTTTGTAGCTTTGTGGTCCGGATTAACGACTTTTGACTGTAATGTAATCCTCCTCTGAATATGGGCATCTGGAAGCCAAAATTTGAAATTTGTTTTATTATCTATTTCATGTTTTGTAAAGCATTTATGAGTTTTTGATTAAAAAACTCAACAATTTCAAAGCAATGGCAATACTGTACGTGGAGGAAAAAAAAAATATATATATATTTTTAGCTCCAGCATGCGAGACTGTGTATCAGAAATTCTAAATATATGCTCATTTTTAAATTATTTTGCGATATTGCTGTTGAATTGAATTTTACGGTTTAAGTGCGAAGAACATGATATTTAATAAATAAAGGTAACACAGAAAAACGTTAAAAAACCTTGCATTGAAGATTTTCAAGGAAGTAAATCTCTAATTAGATGTTATTAAGAAGCCTAACATATATTTTTATGTGTAAACTAACATAAAAAATAATAATTATAGATAATATAAATCATATATGATTTTATTCGTTAGTAACATAAAAACAATAAAATATCTTGGTAGCCTTTTGGCATTAATGACTAGAATTCAATCACTTGAATATAAAATTTATATACCGTATAAATGCTAACAAATCACTCTTGTTGCTCTGTATTATAGTACATAAATAAAGAAACAGTCAGAGCATATACTGTAGTAGCTGAAAGTTATATCATATTTGGGACTGATGAAAAGCACATAAGCCCGCATATTACTTTGGTAATAAACAATTACCAATTTCTTTAGCAGAAAAACATCTAAGAAAGAACACTGAGTGCTTTCTGATTATCTGCATCCAACGACAAATCATAAAGTTAAAGGTTATTTTGTTAATTATCGAAAGCATTTGTTTGGCTATCTTTACACCTTTTGATATGTAATAGTATTAAAGCAAATGCGCCATCTGAAACAGAGTTATGTAAAATACAGCAAACTCATGGTTCATTTCATACTTATAAAATATGAAATAAAGAATTAGGCTATGTTCTTCGCTTTTTATGTTCCACAGAATAAAACAATAACTGCACTATATATATAAACAGAGAACAAGTGCATTGTCTGTCAACAGTTATTATGCACTATGCAATTTTCGGGGTTGTGAAGCATTTAGCATAAATTATTAATGCTTCTAATATATAGGTTGAATAATGTTTTGTTTATTACCAGTTTTTGAATTATTCACAAATTCCAGTGCAAATTAATTAAAAAACAGTTACAAATTAAATTATGTGTAAAATAAAAAGGAAGTTTACACAAGTAAAGGTATTACTGTACAACCATGAGAATAGCACTTATATGTGCAATCTATATAACTTTTGCAAAATATCCCCAGTATATCTGCATTACTGAAATTTGCATTTAATACTTAACAAAAAAGTTTTGGTGCCTTTTCAACTACTGATTTCTTAATTTGTTATGTACACTTCCAAATGTAGAAAACTCTCTGAATCCCTGTTGCTGATATACTTTCTGGAATTTTAGTCATATCCTGTTCTTTATACTAGTAATACCTAAATTTTTCTGAGTCTCTGTGCCATTTTTTCAGTTAAATTTTTTCCGTCATGCCCTATCCTAAGTAAAAGTATGACTAATTATAAGTAAGAGATGTATCTTCATTATTTCACCTTTTTTTAAAAAAAACTTTACTAACGTTAAGTTAATAATCACTGTGATAGATGGAGGTTTGCAGATATATGCGACGACAAACGCTGAGAGTTTATGGAAGTTAGCACTACAATCTCAAATTCCAACCAGATCCTTTTGATCTCTGCCGCCTGGTAAAGTCCACTTGAAACAGCGGGTGTGGAAGATTGATCGTGGCGAGGGGAAACCGCCAGAAAGTGTGGTACATTCAAAAGTCGTTAATTCGGACACCCATAATCCGGAATGATCTATAATCCGTAATTCAAAGCTAAAAACGTTCTGCGCATGCGCCGCGTTGACACATGCGCATAGGCGTTTACGCGTGCGCGTAAGACCTTTACGACTGCGCTTAAGCGTGTGCGCAAGCTCAGAATACGTTTTCGCGTGCGCGTTTTATGTATAACGGACGGTATAAGCTAAAATTATCTAATTATCTATTTCAGTTAATGTTGATGATTGCGTTGTTCCTTAATCTTCGAATTGGATCCGGCTTATTATTTTTTGCAGACTGTAAGAGCAATTTTATAAAAGTAAACTTGAACTTTCGATTATGTCAAATAGAATTTCCGATGCTGAAGCTCCCAAAGGATATACAAAACGAAAGTATGTTTCGATGTCCATCAAACAAAAAGTGGAATTGCTGCAAAAAATGGATAAAGACATGAAGAATGTGACAGAGAGGTTAGTGAAAACGAAAAAATTTCGATTGACAAGTTAGTCGGTATTCTCGGCACAGCAATTACGGAACTTGAACAGCGGAACTTTGTAACTGAACAAGAAATTATGTCTGTTTATAGAATTAAAGAGAAAGTATTATCACATAAAACGAAGCAACTTAAACAACTTACATTGAAAGAAATGTTTAATAAAGTAAACAAATAAATATTAAGCTTTTTTTTTTTTTTTTGTAAATTTTGATACCCCTTAGATCATAATTGTTCTTTATTTCATAAATTATGGTTTCATATTTTTAATTTTTGAATTTTTGCATGCCATCTTACGAGATTTAAACTGATAATCTATAATCCGGAAAAATCGATAATCCGGAATCGCCGAAGTCCTGACGAGTCCGGATTAACGACTTTTGACTGTATTCATTTTTGCTGTTGACTGTTGCGGTGTGCGCTTCAAAAGTAAAGCACTTTTGCTCTGCTTATTTTTGTAGCTCTTATTTAATATTTTACAATATTCTTTTAGCTGTTATTTAAAATTTTACAATATTCTTTTCAGAATTTACGAGTTATTTTTTTCAGGTTTGAGAAGTTAATTTTTTTTTCAGGTTTTCCTTTCAGATTTTGCGGTGTGCGCTTCAATTAAAGCATTTTTTCTCTGCTTATTTTTGTAGCTCTTATTTAATATTTTACAATATTCTTTTAGCTGTTACTTAAAATTTTACAATATTCTTTTTAGTTTACGAGTTATTTTTTTCAGGTTTGACAAGTTAATTTTTTTTCAGGTTTTCCTTTCAGATTTTACAAGTTATTTACAATATATTTTGCTTATCTGTGAGCTAATTTAAGATTTTACAATATTCTTTTTAGGTTTTACGAATAAATTTTTTCAGGTTTTCCTTTCAGATTTTGCAAGTTAATTTTCTGTTTATTAACATGCTTAACTTGATTATTATTTCAGAAGTAATAAGGCATATATATTCAGCACTGTTTTTATCCTTAATTAATTACTGGGCGTTATTAAAGTTTGATTTTTTACTTTTTGGGTAACAAACATTTCCATTAATTACCTTTTTTTCTATGTAAAAACTCTGGTTTGGGAATACTTACTTCGAGTACCAATTTTTATTTTTCATAGGTACAGAAGAAACTGAAAAGTATTTTTTTTTTTTTTCTTTGCAAAACTGTTTCTTATGCTTGGTTGATTTTAAATACAGCGTTATTGATATATATTTTCGTACAATAATTTTGGTTTTTTGTTATGAATATTATGCGCTATGTTATACAGCTGCTATTTACAGCATATTTATATATACACACCATGATAATGACTCTGTGTATTGATGTAATTTAAAAATCATCTAAATATTGTCTTTTCAAGTGTTCCTATTTAGATTGCCATTTGTATTTTTCTGATAATTACAGAGTTCTTATGTTGTTAAACTAATAACACTAAGAATATTTTATGTACTAATATGTCATCGATAAGTTCCAGGTTTTGTTGTGCTTTTTGTGACTGCTCATTTTCTGTTAAAAGTAATTTATATAGACACATAAGAAATTTTCATTCTGAACATAAGTTGGAAACTTATAATGAAAGAGATTGCACTCTGTGTAATGAAAGGTTTACTTCTATGAAAGAGTTGCATGACCACATAGATTCTGTCCATACAGATATAAGGTTAAATTTTCAGGAACTTATTTTTCATTCTAAATCTGAATTCGAAAATTGGAAAGAAGATGTTGAAAAAAGTAGTCAGTCCTTTTTTGCCAAACGAACGACCAAACGTTTGGCAGATGGGAGAATTCGTAGTTATTTCTTATGTAATAGAAGTGGTTCATGTAAAATAAAAACTGACAGAATACGTCACGTCAAATGTGGAGGTTCAATTAAAATAGGGAAAACATGTCCTGCTGAAATAAAAGTGTCAGAGAAAGAGATCGGGAATATTTTTGAAATTAATGTTAGTTACCAGTCAGTGCATGTTGGTCATAGGCATGAAGTTGGGAAATTGCCTCTCTCAAAAACTGAAAAATCTAAATTAGCAGGTATGATGCAGCAAGGTATTCCAAAAGAAAAGATTTTAATGTCCATTCAAAGTAATTATTCACCAACAAAAGGAATTGGTGTTACTCACTTAAAAGATTTACAAAATATTTCTAGAGGTATTCAGGTAAATAATAAAATTGTTTTTGACACTAATGATGCAGTATCGGTGGACTTAAAAGTCCAGAAAATGAAAGCTGAATCTGGTTGTCCAATTTTGTTGTACAAGAAAGTTGGTGACGAACTGCCAGGTTTTCAAGGTGTATCAAGGGATGATTTCCTTTTAGGGGTTATGAATGGTGCCCAACTTAAGTTGCTGGAATTAAACAGCAGCTGTATTATGATAGACTCTACTCATGGTATGAATCAGTATGGATTTCAATTAACTTCTGTACTTGTCAATGATGATAATCATGAAGGTTTTCCTGTTGCTATTTTGTATTCATCAAAAATAACAGCACAAACTTTTATACCATTTTTTTCAGCTATTAAAGATAGAGTTCCTAATCTTAAACCTAAGGTTTTCATGTCAGACGATGCTCCGGCATTTTATAATGCCTGGTGTCAGGCTTTTGGTGAATTTGATAAGTGTCTTTTGTGTAGCTGGCATGTTCGCAGAGCATGGAATAAAAACTTATCTAAAATAAAAAAACAGTGACTTAAGGTTAAAAATTGCAAGTGTGTTAGTGCAAATAATGCACGAAATTGACATAGTGTCTTTCAAAAGAATTTCAGATATCTTTGTCACCAGCTGTTAGTCTAATGAAGAAACAAAAGCTTTTGGAGAATATTTCTACAAAAATTATATATGTCTCAGCCTGAGAAAGCCTATTGCTATCGAATTGGATTAGGGGTTAATACAAATATGAAAGTTGAAAGGTGGCACAAGCAGCTTAAGTATGAACATGGTAACGCAAAGGTGATAAAGAGACTAGATTATTCTTTATCTTTGGTGTTAAATGCTATTGCAAGGAAACTGATGAATCGTGCAATATCTTTAGAACGTCATAAATTGACAACTAGGGTCACAGAAATTCGTAAGCGACACAGACAGAGTATGAGTATGCCTGAATATCAGGTAATTGAAATCGAGCCTAAGAAACAGTGGTCAGTTTCGAAGGCTGTTAGTTCAAGAGAAATTACATTTTATGATATTCGGTTTCATGATCCTTGTGCATGTAGCATAAAGTGTGATGACTGTAATATTTGTATTCATGCATTCTCCTGTACTTGTATTGATTATAGTATCCGTTTCAGTATTTGTAAGCATATTCATCACGTATGTCAAAACCAGGTAACTGAAGTTCAGAGATCTGGTGTGACAGAAAATGATGAGTTTCATTCAGATAATTTGGTAATTGATGTGACTGAGAGGGATTCCAGGCATGCCGAAGAACGTTCGGCGATAGTTAATGAAATAACGAGTGAACAAAATGCTGAAAGTTGCGAAAGTATTAGACAGGAAACATTGAAATTGTTTGAGAATTTATCAAAGAATGTTGCAACTATTGAAGGTCTTAGAGCATTAAGGTGTGATGTGTTGTCGTTATATGCTAAATATCAGTCAAATTACTTTATTCCTGTATCCTCTACTAATAATCGAAATATAAACCCACAAAGGAGATTTTAGAAGATATGTGTGTTTTACGTTAAATAATTTCTGTATTTTATGTAATATGTATTACTTTTTCCTAGGTTACGAGTATACAAATTTCTGTGTTTGATGTTGTATGTGTTACTTTCTCCTAGGCTATGAGTATATTATTATGGTATTTTTTTCTTGTTTGTAATATATAGAAATATAGCATATTTTCCAGTATAAAATTTCAGTTAACTTTTACTTAATAGTATGGGAAAGCATATTTGTTTCATGCGTGATTCTTATAATACTTGAAAATGAATGAATTTTAATCTGTAAACAATTTTTTTTTTTTTTTTTTTTGTTATTGAAATATAGCTTTGTTTTTCTTTTAGATACACTTTTAGGCACATGTGTGATCATATCAGACGACATGCAGTAGAAAAAAGTATGCATAAATTTTCCCATAATATTATTTCATATTGCTTTATTTGAAGTACTGGGTCATTGTGCTGCTTCCAGAACCTTCATAAATATGCGTTTGAAATTTGACTATTCAGTGCGGGAAGTGGAGTTATACTTTAAAAAATCATGTTCCTTCATTTCAAAAAAAAACTTCAAGGTAGTAATTTTCATTGTCATACTACATGTTATATCTCAGTGTAAAGGGTAACGGACAAAATAAGTTATTATGTGTATCTGTTTTTTAAGCATAATAGTTTTGTTCATTTTAGTAGTGCATGAATAAAAGATGGTATGTGTTACTTCAATTTATCTAAATTTTTCATTGTTATACTGAATGTTATTTCTCAGTGTAATGCTTGAATGAAAGATGGTATGTGCGTTCCTTCATTTTAACAAAACTTCAAAAATAGTATTTTTCACCATTGTACTCTTTGTTATTTCTCAATGTAAAACGTAACAAGGGGGAAAAACTGCTATGTGCATCTGGTTTTTAAGCATGGTAATTATTTCTTTAGTGATCCATATATAGAAGGTGTTTGGTCAAGTTAAAACAAATCTAATTTTACTAGACCTCTACCCCCCCCCCCAGGTGTAGAAAAGTTTCAAGTGCCGAAAGGTTTTTTGCAAAATTGATTCACTTCTGATAAACTTATAATATAATCATTAATTTATCATTAATTTTTACACATTTTACTACTGTGTAATTAACCTGTATTTATGGCAAAAAATGTACTATAATTTTGCATCTGGTGAGTAATATCATATGCTTCTTCTAAGAATATTACTTTAACTTTTGCCATAATTTGTGTATTTAAGGTATACAGAACTGTTATTCTGATACACTTAAAAGTGTTTAACTCGATCAATTAATGGATACAGATATTTGACAGTTATTTTTCGAAGATATTTGTCATGTCGGTTCTAATTATTCTTCTAATAAAAGTATGTTAAAATGTAGTGAATCATGAGACTAAATGATTTTTATAGTTATGATTTGCCCAGGCTGAAGAACGTACTTTCCGCCCGGTGGAAATTGTCAGCAAACTGTCCTGAACAGGCTTTTTGTTGATAATGACTTCTAGGCTTATCAGTACCTCCTTTTGAGTGGAGGGTATGCAATTGTAGTACCCAATTTAAATTACATTGTAATTGTATTATGGTATTAATAAGTTATTGTAATTATATTGTATTTGTGAACTCTAATTTCATTACTTTATGCGATTATGCTGTAAGTGCATAATCTAATTGCAATGATATAATCTAATCACAATTACGAATTAATTATAATTCCAGTTACACCTTAATTAGAGACCATTTTAATACTTTTAAATTTTTGTGAAAAAAATTCCCATTAAGGTTCATTTGAAGGAAACTATGCACAAATACTAAAAAAGAAATGCTACATTTACATATTTTGTACAGTTACTTCAGCAAACATGTTGAGGCCACAAACAAGTTGGCACATTAATTGTGCCTACTCCAAAAAGCTTACATTTTTGATAACTTTGCAACAAGAAGGAAGCAGCAGTCTGGCTAGGCCAATGCGTTTAACCTCCCAGCACGCGCGCTTGACAATTTTACACGAGCACGCGCACGTCGTATTTTTCACGACAACTGTTACTATACCATTTTTGTCACGAAAAATGACAGAAATGAGTGAATGTTGGTAATAAATTTGTTAAAACATAATATATTAACCTTATTATTGTAAACTACAAATGATGTCACATTTAAATGATAGTAAATTATTTTTAAATGCTTATATTAGTCAGGTGGAAAAGAAATGATGTATTTTATTATAGAAATTTAAAACTTTATTATTTAATAACTATATTTTAAAATCCAAGTTAGTTTTAATGTTCATCTGTAATGTTGATTTATTATCGAATCGAAGATAACTTGTCAGAAATTAAAATCTCTTGTAGCTCATCACAGCTCTCGTTATTTCAATTCCAGTGCCATCACTTGAGAACAATTCTTTCGCATTTGCATGGTGTCCTATTTTTATTCCTATGGTATATAACAATCCAAAGTAGCCCATCATTTCCACTCAGTGCAGTCTCTATCTCTTGAGTATTTTACCTTTTAGTAAACTTGTATATTTATTTGACATTCCAAAATTTCATCAAGCATATTTATATCAACTATTTTCAAAAATGTTCCTATTTCATCCTTTATATCCTTAGCATGGTGTTGTAGGCGAGGTTAATGCTCACAATATTCGTCTTTGAGCAGTTTGTATACTTCTGATTTTGCCACTTAGAAGATTTATCTTTACTAACATAGAATATATCATCATCCTTCCATTTTTCTATATCATTATTACTGTCATCATCTGAAGTATAATGTTCAGATTTACTGCTGATATTATTTATCTTGATATTTTCCTCACACAGATCACTATTATTCTGGCATCCAAAGGTTTCCTTGTCTTCTTTTTCTTCATCAAATAATTCTTAAAGAATGCGAGCAAAATCAACTGGTTGCACATATTTTTTTGCCATGAAAAACTGATATAAAAATTATAGAGTCAAATTTATACAAATTTAAATAATACACATCAATTAATAGAACAAAATTACAAAATATTTGAGAAAAAAATACTTTCCGAATTTTCACCTACGACCATGCACTTGTCGTAACTTTTGCGAAGAAGCTGCCACGTAGCGCAAAAGCCCAGTAAAAAAAAAAAAAAAAAAAAAAACATGATGTGGGGAAGGGTTGAGAGGAGGAATAGAAATGGCATTCAGACGTCTCAGCTGTGATATGCGAAAGTGTGCATTAAAAACCGAATTTTTCAGGTTGACATCTTAATTTAAACTGTGTATGACTGAATTAGTTTTGGTTCTCAATACATTTTGATTGGATAGTTCATACTTCTGTAAAATTATTATCAGCTGCAGAGTTTTAGTTCCATTTACATCACCAGAATTATGTAAGAGTCAAATGACGTATATATTTCTCGAAATGACGCAGTGCAAATACAGGTTACTATTTTTATAATACAGAAGGAAATTAATTTTTGCTGCTAATTTAATATTTTACATATTCTTGATTTTTCTTACATACATATACGCTACTAACATTGTAACAAGTACTTTCTTGTCACAATGCTGCTCAAACTGTAGCATTTTCTGATAGAATGCGTGTGTTGCCTAAAACCGAATTTAATGACCATTTTCAGAATAATTTCCTATAACAATAAATTGTAACTTTTAAAGCATTAATCTAATTAGTCGATTTTATTGAAAATAAAACCTGCTGATATTGAAAAGCTAAAATATGTTTTGAATTATAATGAATGCTGCGAGACTTTGGCAGACCTAATAGCTTTAGTAAAATTCAGGATCATGGTTATTTAAAGGAAAGCGATATAGGAATTGAATACCAGTGTGAAAAGAGAATGCTTTCATGATGAAACATGGGATACATGTAGATAAAGTGTTAATAGTATATAGTAGAAAACACTGAGGACTAATTTAAACAAATAACACCTATATGTAATGTTCTTCACATTATCTGAATCAATATTAATTTAAGTCTAAAAAATAACGTGAAAAAAAAAATGTTGTCTGAAAACTTATAGCATAATACCTCGATGAAAACGCTACTATTAAAAGATTTTAAAATTAGAATATCGAAAATAATTTTAAAAGTTAGAAAACCATAATGTTATTCCACCTTTTAAATGAAATAACATCAACTGTGTCCACATCCTAAAATTAAATTTGCATTGCTATTTAGTTATTTTAACACATAAATCAACTCAAAATGAATGATATGTCTACAGTAGACAATTATAAGTAATATAAAAGAAAAAGAGAGAGATGAGACTAGTCGGAGTAAAAATATTCACGTTGAATTAAAATGGAAAGAGTTTAAAAATAATACAGCAGTTCAGTTTAAATTATTCCATAGCAAGAAGAAATGCCTCATATGAGCATACAAAATGTCAGAATGGTAAAAGCATGCACTATCATTTTTTTTTTTTTATTATTTGAACACTTTTAAAGATTTGATTGATGAATTCACATCAGTCAAATACTTTATTACTTACTCACCTTTGTCTATCTATATTTATACGTGTACTGCCAAGTACACGTATAAATATCTCAAAAGGAAAAAAAAAAAAAATTAAGAATGTTGCTAATGATCCTACCAGAGAAATCAAAAATAGGCTTTACATCTAAAATCATCCTGCACACTTTCAAGAAACGTTTCAATTTTTATTCTGACATTCATTTTTTTATTTTGTTCAATCAAATGTCTCGTAAATCATTCCAACATGTCAATATGCGGTTTCTTGCAAACAGGAAACACAGCAGTGGTTGGGTGAATATGATTGCTGAATAATGGAAGTTTGTTCTCATGCTAACGGGTTGGCTTTCCGCATATGTAACATGAATACGAGCATGTTACCCTTAGAAAGTTCTCCACAAATGCAGTGGCACAGCAAGGAGGGCGAGGGTTCTATCATGACCCGTGCATCTCTGGCAGAAGATATGCCAAATGGTCTCCAAGACAAACTCGATTTTCTGGAAAATTTCAGTCTCCTTTGATCGATTTCTAGGAAATATATTAAAAATTAATTTAATATTTCTATAATAATTAATTATTCCTTTCTTTCATCCCTACCTGACAAAATACATTATAAATAATGTTTTCGTAAATCGGTTAAACATCTCCGTTTACAAAACGTTCCTCGTTCTTTCTGAACGCTTTTTCTAAAATAGTGATATGTTTTTATTTTCTAAACGAAATGCACATACAGCTGACACTTATTTTAAAACGATAACAAACAATGCACTATAGTCTTTTATTATATTAGAAGCCGTTTGACCTTGAACAGTGGCGTAAATAAGGGTACGCAAGGAATGCAGTCGCATAGGGGGCCCATGAATGTCCTGCTGAACTACATTTACATATTTAAACTTAAAACACGAATAAAAATCATGTATTCGAGTAGTTTATTATACCAAAAAGTTTTCTTAAAAGTGTGTGTGTGTATGTGATTATGAGAAAGCCTCGAGGGCTATCTGCCTAAAGGGAGGGATGCCTTCGTGGAAGACTTTCTAAGGGAAAGTGGCTCCTATACACGTTACACATGGGAAAAACCATGAAAACGCCCATGCAGCCAGCCCGTTCTCGGGATTTGAACCTCGGACCGAACTACCAGTGTTCAGCGACTTAACCGCTCTTTCTTCAAAGAAGGGGGTAAAACATTACCATACATATTTTCTAAAAGAATTGTATGTTGGATTGGCTCAGAGTCATACTTAACATTCTTAAAAACTGACTGGCTTCAGCATCTGTTTAAAATATTGCATAATTAAAAAGGTGGGGATAAATAGATTCCATTTCCACATCACCTTAGAAGTAGGTTTGCACTTGCTTTAAAAAAACAGAAACTGTAAAATACTCAAAGAAGCATGCTAAATGTTTCAATTGTTACTTTTAAGTATTAATTTCAGTTTTAAGGAAATGAAAGTTCAATTATAATCATGAAGAAATTGGTTATTGCGAAGCATGACATGCATAACAAATTAAGCAATATGATACGTTAAATATTTAAAATTTTTGAAAGTAATTATGTCTGTACATCAAGTGCAAACCTACATCAGGAGGTAGGAATCGTGATGCGTTTTTTTTTTTTTACGGAGGTGTCGCCAAGAGCCATAATCCTCCGAACCTGAAAAATTCAAAAACCAAGGGAGGCAAAAAATGTTTTTTTTAAGTATAACAGTCAAGATATTATAAAAATGAAATCACTGTTACAAGAAAAATAAGATACATAATAAAGAAATAATATACAAATAGGGTGTTTACATATTTTTAGAATAATTTTGATCAGAATTTTAAAAAAAATCACAGGTGGACTGTTGTGCCTTTAATCTCATAAAGAGCTAAGCTTCCTAAGTGCAAAGCCATCACAACAGATGGAATCTGGAAAGTTATGGACGAGGAATAAAAATCAATACCCATGGAAATATTATGAAAAGCCCTTCTTTCGGAGAAATCATGGGCATTTTCTGGGCAGGCTTGCCGGAAAAAAAGCTATCATATTGAACATATAAAAAAGTACTCTTTACATTTTAAACATAATTAAATGGCCCCCAAATTGTTCTAAAAATGTGTAAATGCCTTCTTTTGTATATATTTACATTTAGTACTTACCAAAAATACTTAGGAAATAAATTACATTTTCAAACCTGTAATTCTGCTGTATTTATTTATGAAAGGGCTGCAGGATTTTTAATTTCCATACTCTGAAATGCAATTGAAAAACATGCACTTATTACTTTTTTTGCAAAGCTCTTTCTATATATATATACAGGGCGTAACAGAATTTATATCACAAGTTTAAGGGATGACAGAACATGGCAAACTTAATAATTTTCAGTATACATTGTCAAATGTCATCACAGGAACACAATAGTATGGAGGATGAAAGATTTTCTTATTGATGGTTATTTACAAGAATTGTTAAAATTAAAAATGGTCAACTGCAATATATAAATCACAACACTGAAGAACCAAGGCATAGACTTTAAAAGATGCCCACATCAAGTACTCTTGAATTAACACCAATTGTGCTGATACATTTTTCAAGAGAATCAATATATGTCTCTTAAAAGAAATCCGTCATAGTTGTGGTGCATGTATCACCGTGCAGTTGCTACTTGTACTTTTGAACAGCTGTTGTTAATACCAAATGCTATTTTTAGTAATTATCTGCTTTTAAAAAGCTGTTTGACTTCTGCATTTACATTGCATTGTTTTATGCAAACTGTCTTTTTTGGCCATGGTTTATCAGCCTTTAAAGCTGTCATATTTATTGCTAAATGTAAGCAGATAATAATAAAAATGCTATATCTTATTGTTTACTTTTTATGATGCATTTTAGAAAAAGAATCAAGTTCTTAAAATAATAATAATAATTATTATTAATGAAATATAATTAATTAATCATATTTAATTATTTAATTATTAATGAAATATAAATAATTAATCATATATAATTTCTTAATTATTAATGAAATCTAATTAATTAATCATATTTAATTTATTAATTATTAATGAAATATAATTAAATAATCATTTTAATTTGATAATTATTAACATTTTTAATTTGATTGATTATTTAATTTTTAAGTCATTAATAATTTTAATAGTAATCTAAAAATACAACAAACAGCTTATGAGCGTATTCACCACGTCTACTGACAAAGTCACGTGATCAACACGAAGTTTCATCTGCAGAGTCGCATGACAGCCGAAGTAAGGCGTAAGAAAATATCCCTTCCCTTTTCCCTTTCTCCCTAGCTTAGTGAAGGTTTAAACTTGCAACCTGAACTGTCCTCCCACTGTTTGGCGCCTATCGCTCAAGTAGGTGAACGCGATTTCTGGAAGTTCGCCAAGTGCCGGTTATCTGAGTACCCCCAAGTACACGTTAATTAAAATTTCTTGTTCTATTACTTTAGACTGAATTACAATTAGTAAGTTATCATATCAGGCTTAGTAATATAACATTAACTATGTTGTACAACATTGAAGAAATAGGGAATGTCAGGCGTCATCATGTCAACATGAACAAGGGTAAGTTCAATTTTTCCTTTTGGCAGTTCAGAATTGTTTTCTTTGTCCACTTCCCTCGGATAGGGAAAACAATATTTGGCCGCCATCTTGGATTTCGGAATGCGCTTTTTGGCGCATTTCTGAAATCCAAGATGGCGGCCAAAAACTCGCCAAATTCAGCCAAGAGCCGGGTATCCGGAATGAGCCTATTTCTTTCATAAGAATTTAACATAAATTTTCTTCTAATGACTTAGAAATGAAAATTGCAATATTGCACTGATGTGCTTTCACATATACACAAAATAAACAGTTCAGATTCTATCACACCAATTTATAGCGAAACGTTAAACATAAATACACTGATGTGCTGTTTATTTATGGGAATGGATTTTCGCCATTATCATACAAAGGAAAAATATCTCGTTAGATATATAAATGCAACACTTTGATTGTTTTAAAAAAAAACTCTTATGCACTGACGTGCTATAAAATGCACTGATGTGCCACGTGTTAATGGGAAAATGTTTTCCCGAATATACCACAAAAGGAAAATATCTTGTTAGATATATAAAACAAACACATTGAGTGTTTAAAACTCTTATGCACTGATGTGCTACTTCTGCTTTGGGAATTGATTTCCCGAATAAGTAATAAATAACTATATTATACACTTCAGGCCTGGAAATGAATATTGTGGAGAACACATACCTGGTCTCTTGTCACACATATCTCGGTTGGAACCTCCAATTTTTATTTTCTTTTCGTCTGTGACGTCGTGGATGCTTCAGTGGGAACGGAATCAACACTGATAGTGGTGATGCATCACTTTTTAATAACACAACATATCACAGATACAACATTAATACATTTAGAAAACTTTAGTAGATATCCGAGCTGGTGACACAATCAGAGACGTTAACGAAGATGGTACTCGTCATCACTCGACAAAGAAAGTCTCCACACCTCAGCTCGCTGGCGGAGCCAAAGAATCTCTAAGGAAAAGACAAGCGTCTACGGAGAGAAGGCAACTTTTGGGATCATGAATCTGATCCTCCCGTCTTACGCGCATCTCAGTTTGCGCATCATGTGACGTTAACAGATACGTCAAAAATGTGTCTGTTTACATTTTGCATTTGACTTCGTGCGTTTTATGCTTCGTTAGTATGTGAATTTTGCTTTCACATATTTATAATGAACTGAAGAATCTCTCAATAAAAGACCCTTCTCACGGCCAAATACTTAGGAATATTGTGAGGATTCTGCTTCAGAATATTAGAATATATAGCACCAATTTAAATGAGCTGGGTGGTGATATCAATGATCATTCAAGACAATAGATCTGAAATTCACATTTCCGCTTTGATTACGATTGGTAACATCTTTCAGAAAACTGTAATTTCAAAATCTTACAACTGTTCTATTTGCAAAAAGTGTTTTTCAAATGCCAGCAATTTATAGCATCATTTGAAGAACATACATTCCAATAAAAAGCATATTTCTACTGCTGAAATATTTAATTCCAATTCAGATCATGCATTTTATAAAGTCGTCAATGGTAATTCGATTTCATATACTTTTGCTTCAAAATCCAGTATAACTTCAAAAAAGTTTTAGCTGCCCTGATTCCAAAAAAATGTTTCTCAAGTAACAGCAATCTAAAATGTCACTGCATGAAATTGCATATATCACAACAAACAACATTACTCAAAGCAAGTAAAAATAAAGTTTTCCAATTTAAATGCAGTTTATATAGTCGTCAGTTCAACAATAATAAAAATTTATTATTTTCACAATCAGATAATGCATTTACTGCCCTTGAGTGTTCATCATTAAAAAATTACATAAATGCACATTATGTGATGAAGGTTTTCCAAAGGAAAACTTTTCATTACATTTGCAAATGGAACATGAAATAGTCATTTAAAAAGAAGAGAGAGATTTCTCTGTGTTTAATGATTTCATGTTGTGAAAGGAGAATTTTGAAATGGAAACATAATCTAAATTTTTTTAACTTACAGAGAAACATGACCCATTACATGTAAAAGATATTTATTTTGTATGCCATCATTCAGGACATTATTTTATATCTAAAGTGCAAGGCATGGGACATTTAAAAATACAAGGGAGTAACAAAATTAATGCTTATTGCCCAGTAAGCCAGTTTAATAATGGAAAATGTACTGCTTATATAGAAAAACCCATTGTAAGTCATAGAAAGGGTATAGGGCATCTGTCTCTTACAAAATTAGAACGGCAGTTATACCATTCTAATGTTAATTTATGTAACTTAAATTGCTGGAAAAGTATCTTTTGATGAAATTTTAGATAAAATTCAAGATTTTGTATATGATACTGCATCTTTTGACAAAGAATGATTTATGGAATATTGAAAATTCGGTACTCTTCCGTTATCAGAACCAGAATCAGAAATGTATGCATGTATGGCTGGATGGATGTGTTCATGTATGCATATATATGTGTACATATGAATGTATACATTTCTGAATCTGGTCCCAGTAACAGAAGTGTACCGAAAATTCTTATAATCCACAATCAAATGCTGTAAGGCATAAAAATGATTGTATAAATGTTAATGAAATGCCTGGGGTTAATGAAATTACTAGTGAGGATAACAACTCTTTTATTTTATAAGCCTTAAAATAAAATTTTAGAAAGTTATCCTGAATTTTAAAATGATGATTTCACATTAATGAAAATGAATGACTCCCAGAGGCACTTTCTTCAGAAGTTGGGATCAGACTATATAGGTATAAATGGTACACATAGGTTGAACTTACAGAATTGAATTAATCACACTGCTTTTACTTGATGCTTTGCTTCACGGCTTTCCCTGTGCATTTATTATTACAAACAGAACTGAGCAGGAAGTTTTGTCTGTTTTCTTTGCACATCTGAAAGATAAATATGTCAGTTAACACCCGAAATATTTATGAATATGAATACAAGCTAGTTTTGGCTCACCAGCGGCCGAACGGTAAAGTCACTGAACGCTGGTAGTTTGGTCCGAGGTTCAAGTCCCTCAAATGGGCTGTCTGCATGGGCATTTCCATGTTTTCCCCATGTGTAATGTGTATACGAGCCAGTTTAGTTTCCCTTACAATGTCCTCCACAAAGGCATCCCTCCCCTTAGGCAGATGGCCATCAAGTGCTTTGCCATAATAAAATAAACCAAACCAACAAACTAGTTTTGATTAAAAAGTCTTCCATGAAGGTATTTCTTCCCCCACATGATCTTTCCCATATTCCAGTTCCAACAATCAAATCAACACATTGTTATTTAACTACTTAATTTGAAGATTTTTGGGCCCACCAGCGGCCGAGCGAGCGATAAAGTCGCTGAACACTAGTAGTTCGGTCTGAAGTTCGAATCCCGTGAACGGGCTGGCTGCATGGGCGTTTTCGTGGTTTTCCCATGTGTAACGTGTATAGGAGCCAGTTTTCCATAGAAAGTCCTCCACGAAGGCATCCCTCCTCTTAGGCAGATAGCCCTCGAGGCTTTGCCATAATCACACGCACACATTTTGAAGATTTTATAGCAGATTATGAAATATACAATATTATATTGATGCAAAAATATATTTTTTACTCAATTCTGGAGGAGGGGGAAAGTGTTCATTTTCCCGTTTCCTGCAGATTCCTACAGTCTAGCATTTTCAAACCTAAAACATGATAACCCTAAGTAACATATCACCATCATTGGTATGCATTAGAGCAAACAGATCACTAGAATTTGCATATCTTCTATGTCTATTTGCTTCAATATTAAATCAAAGTCTGTAATAGTTAATGTGAAAGGCTTGAAATAAAGCAGTATGCATGATTGTTTAGAGCTCATATTAGCAATATCATTATTGTTTAGAGCCTGTTCTCTGGAAGTAATTTACAGACTTGCTGGGAATTTTATTAAAAATGATATACTTTTCTGTAGTTGCTGCATAAAAAGTAAAAGCCGTGTGTTGGCCATCCCTGGTGTAGGACGGTAAGGATAAAAATTGCCTTTCTCTCGACATGTTGCAATGCAGTGAATATAACTGAGCTTTAACTTCAAATATCTTGAGTTATACTTTGTGCAGCAAATGAATGACATATGTGTTATCCCTGTTTCATTCTTACTTTTAAGCAATTCTACTGCAGAACGTAGCTTGAGAGTTATACAACAGAAATATGAAATACTTGTCAGCTGGACTAACACCACAGATTTACACCAGTGGACAGGGCCGTCTTTAGGCCATTGGCTGCCTGTGTACTTTCCTAAGAATACAGTGCCCAAATTAAAAAAAAAAAAATTCTTAATGATTAGTTGAATTTTTATTTCATACTCACTAAGTACTTATATGTGACAAATTGTATAAAAAGTATTTACATGTGACAAGTACAATAAATTAAAAATATTTAGTTGTGGTATCGTGAGTGTTCAGTTGTTGCATAATTTTACAGCTGCACCGCGCTAGGAACGGCCCCGACAGTGGAAGATAACCATATTCAAATCATGACAAAATTACTTTGGCAACAACACAATCAACTGGCTATTAAATTGCTGGTGAAGGTTACTTATCAAGTTCCTATAATTAATAAATATCCTTATTCAGGACTTAATTTCTAAACTTAGAAGTGCCAGAACCCTATGCTAAACTGTCAGCAAAGGGGAAGAAAAGTAAATAAATAAATAAAATGATTGTTACAATCATTAATAATTTAAAAATTAAATAGTTAATTAATACCAAATTAATTCATTATTATTTAATTAATATTAATAAGTATCGATTATTTTTAATTAATGATTGTTATTTAATTAAATAAATTATTAAAGTAATTAAAATTAAGTAAAATGTAAAGAGATAAATTAAAATTTAATAAGCGATTTGTAATACAGTTTTACTGCAAAAAATTAAATGTTTGAGATCAAATTTTTGTTCGGTTGCATAAAAGAAGTGCCGGAGCCTTCTTATTTAGGGCTCCGGCTATATTTATGATTTATTCCAAAAACTAAGAAGTACCGGAGCCAGGCTCCGGTGCAATTTAAGCTCTGTCTCTATTAACTTTTTAATAAACTTACACATTTAGTCATTATGAATATCTTAAACTTCCATTAAGTTATAAGGTTATTCTTGGTCTAATAATGGAATTTTAGTCTTATAACCCTAATATAATTATCACTTGAGATATTATGACAAAGCTTTATGAAAGATTTTAAAACAACCTTTTTATTTAAACTGAACTTTTAACAAAACAGAGCATGGCCTGAACTTAGAGCATAACCACGGCTAGTGGCGATGCAAATAAATGCGAACAATCAAATAAATGAAAAATGTTGATCAGTAGTCTAAGACTACATAGTTAATTATTAAGCTAGCCACTAATTTACTGGCACATCAGATTAAAGTATCGGTGGCATGAGAACACAAAGCTGATACTTTTAATTATACTAGAGCTGGAAGAATCTGACCATCCAACACAGATGCCAGAAACACTCTCTAAAGATCCAAAATCCTCAATTTAAATAATGGAGGTAGAAATAAGAGGAGAGGTCTTAACTGGTTTTCCTCGTGTACTGCCCTGAAGCAGTAGTGCACCTCTCGTGGAAACCAAACTATTCAGTGACTATCCATTAAGATCAATAGGTTTTAACATAATCGGCGGTAAACATTTTGTAATTACATCGTAAATATACATATAAATATATATATTTTCTTTTTCCGTAATACTTCAAAGTCATAAGTATGTAAAAAGAAAATATTTTAAAACAACGTTTTATTCTGAGCGGAATTAAATGCTATACTTTCCCAGAAAAGTTTAATTTGAATGAAATATTTTCACACGTTCTTGTTAATTACATTACAAAGAAATTTTAAGTTAATTTGATTTTATTTGGTTAATAATTACAAAAATTAAGATCAAAGTTTATTATAATACTAAAATCAAAATTATGCATTATTTCTTTCCTATTTACAGAGCTTCTTCCTGAAATACCTTCTCAAATGCAGAATGATTTTTTAGCTTCTGAGGCATCCTTTAAAAATCAGAGTTACTTTATAATTAATGCTCAGTTCAATTAATTTCAAATTAGAGCAGCTGTTATTTCCATAGTAAAATACGTTAAATATTGCTACTGATTTCCATGTACTTAACTTTCTATGAGTATTTTTGAAACGGATTAAAAAAGTTTATTTTTAATATTGTTTAAAACTTGTAACTGATTTATTACAAAATGTAAGGAAAGAATTCTTTTGATACTTACAGTCAAAAGTCTTTAATCTGGACGTCCATAATCCGGACCTCAAAGCTACAAATTTTCTGCGCATGCGTCAACACAGAAATTATGGTTTCATATTTTTAATTGTATAATTTCTGCATGCCATCTTACCAGATTTAAATTTATGATCTATAATCTGGAAAAACCCCTAATCCGGAATCACTGAAGTCCCGACGAGTCCAGATTAAAGACTTTTAACTGTATTATATTTTTTTATATCCTTAATTTCAACAATGCATATTCTAAAAATTATTTTTTACTAATTCCTTAAGTACACATCTGTCTACCTCACTTTTATGTACTTTGTGTGTTTCTGGACAAGTCATGGACACTGCTCATCTGGACATGTGCTCTGCACTTTAATGGTCAATAGCCAGGCATTTGATAGATAAAATTAAGTACACATCTTGTAGACTGTGCTTTACAGCACTTTTTAACAGATTGCTTTCCAGTATGAATAATTCTTGCTGAAATAGCAAATAAAAAATTCCTGCTAAAAATTTTCAATTTATGTTTACAATTAAATGTTAAGGTTATTATATATTTAAATAATATTTATAATCATTATAAATTTAGATATATTTAATAACTAGATTTCTTCACAATAACGTTAACAGGGGTTTATGAAAGAATAAATCCTTCATTTCCAAATACATTTATAATAATTTAATAAATATTTATGTATTTTATGCTTTTCACAAGGATAATGTATACTCATATATTTAATATTTTTTGAAATGTGCAAATCTTAAATTTCTGTGTATTTACTATATTTTTCAAGTCAAGTAATTAACAGTAATGTAGCATATATCAGAATTTTTTACATATGAAATATGTATAAATTGAATGAAAATTAGATGTATTATTTTTAAATATGCACTCAAACGTCAGTTTTGCCTTGAAATTCCTCCATGAAGGCATATTTTCCTTTAGGCATATAGCTCTTGCATTCCTTACCTTATTTAAAAAGATTAACCTGACCTATGTGCCTAATTACAAAGTATTTAAACATCCATAATTTTATATTTACACTCAGCCATCAAGTTTCAAACTTTTGACTCAAAACATGTGTTTGGATACATTCATTATGAAATTCAAATTTTTTAGTAAACATATTTTCACGTAGCATTCAATACCTTCCTTGGCGATTATGCCCAGTTTAATAATTCTCTGATAATATAATAAATAACAACTTTCCATTTCACATTTAAACATTAATCTCATTGTCATCGGATCACAATCTTGATTTCCTTACTCTGCATAATATTGCTTCATTTTTTAAAACAGTTAAAACAACTAATTGATCTGAATTCACAAGTGCATACATTATACAAGTAATTAAAAATATATAAATTATACAAATTTTCACACTTAATACTATTTAGATGTAAGGAAACTGAGGTTTAAAGAGTGTTATATTTTTCCGAAATTTTGACATTTTAAATGTATCTTAAGGTATTTTTCATTTTTTACGCATAACATGAACATTTTGCTAAAATCTATATTTTTGTTATCCAGTAGCTTAGAATTTCCTAAAACAAATTTATAATCAAAATCACTGTTGCAAGTTATTGAAAAATAACCAACACATAATTTTTACATAAATGCCACCAAACTGTACAAAGTACTATTATCCATCCAACAATTGAATGTTTCTTTTATGTAGAAGTGTCCCCCGTTTTCGATTTGTGTTGAACTGTCATGTGTGGAAAAAACACTATCAAAGAGCTCTGGATGTAAAAACAAAAAATACTGCCTCTGGAGACAGTAAGTGAAAATACATGCAAGATCGAAGTACTGTAGGCAGTTCAGGTAGAATGTTATAGCTAACATTCAACCTGAAATGGTCTTTACTAATATCTCAACTATGAACTAGCAATAAAAATGTTGCAAATTTACTAACTGTAGTCTACTACTATACTGTTATGTTACATAATCCTTAGCCATTGAAAGGCTCCTCAATGATAAAATCACAAATATCTGAACTATTAAGTAAACTGCAGCTATGGCTCTTACAGTTATTTTAAAATTAGATACTTCTATTTAAGCTTCATGTCTATTAATTTCATTTTAAAATCCAGGTTGATGTATGTTTTTTAAGACAAAACACAGAGCATCAATGATAATTCTGAGCACCTTGTTCTCCAGCTGTTACACAGACAGTCGATTCATTGGCAGCAACCATCCAGTAAGATAATGTACATAAAAACACGTTATTCATGGATTGATAAACCTCTTTATTTTAGTACTGAGTAGTGAATCATGTTTAGTTACAGAAAGAATTCTTATACTTTCTTTGTCAACCTTGTCCTTGACATATAATATACCTCTTTTAAAATGATAAATTATCACAAATAATACTTAGGTATTATTAGCTTGACATTGTAAATATAATGAGAATAACATGATGAATATGAATGTCTAAAGTATTTATTTTTTCCAAAAAGTAACAGTTTTTTCAAAGAAATTGACTTTAATTTTCTTGTTTTCACACTATTGTAATAACAATTTAATGCATTTGTCTCACATGCACGACTTAATGATATAATTAAAATCTCTTGTACAGATGATGAAATGTCAATAGTTTAATTCATAGTTGAAATGCCAGTTGTAACACCAACTTATCACATAGCTGATGCAACAGAATGTGCTCATATGTGTCGTAAATAAGCTTTTTAATACACTTTAACGCATAAGCTTAGTATAAGCAATAAAGAAATTTCAGGAACAAATAATAGACACTCTCTATCATGGTCCTGTGATTACCTGCTAAGAAATAAACTAGCATAACGTATATTTCCTCATTATTTGCACATGTTTTAGCAATAATTTACAGAAGATAGGCATGCTTAATTAACAACAATCATAGGTAATATTTCATTATTTTTTAATGTATATAATTAATTTAATGTTTAATGTATAAAAAGAAATGAACTTTTTTAATGAAAAGTGCACTACTTAATAACTTTCATTAGCAAAAATTTTATTTTTTTATCTCCAAGCATAAATTAATTTTTTTAACAAACACCAATTTATTAATTGAACTGTATTTCACTGTAGATCAAATACAGATGTAATACAATTTCATCCATTCTCAACACATAACGCAAATTTCAAAACCACAAAGTACTTCACGTAAATAAACAAAATTTCACGAAGTGCACGGCAGCATATGCGCAAATTGAGATGCGCACAGGAGGATCAGATCACGATCCCAAAAGTTGCCTTCTCTCCGTAGACGCTAGTCTTATTGTTGGCTCTGATTCTTCTCACCAGTTGTGGGAAGTTACACAGTTCAGTTCCCATTAGAAGTCCTTTGTTACTACTAGAGGGGAACATAGATTTCTTGTGGTGAGCAAAAAGGACCAAGGTCACTGCATAGAGTGGAATTTGGAAGTGCACTTGAACACAGGTGTTCTATCAGAAACTGTTTTCACCTGTTTTACTAACAGATTTTTCATTAAATTGGTCCTCAAGTTGAATAGGCTATAGGTAACAATTTCTAAACATCTTTTAGTGTGACAGGAAATTAATATTGTATCTATTTTGATTAATTATCCATCTACTGACTGAAAATCTTTGCCAGAACTTGACTGCAAAAATGGAAGATTCTTCAACATATAAAAAACAAAATAATTAAGTTTTGAAAAAGGTGAAAACAAGCAAAATTTAATGAAAGACTTTAGCATCGGATTAATTATAATTTATGACATTAAACTGGGAAAAAATGAATGAACAATGGTGATACAAAGTGCAAAATTATCATACAAAATTTAAGTTTTTGATATGCTATATCCTTAACTTGAATCATGATATTAAAGAAAAACTGGCCATTTTTTTTAAGCTCCCACTGGAATGAATGGTGCAAATTTGGCAACATCTCCTTTAATTTTCATGATGACATTTAATAAGAAGATATTTTAATTTCATATGCCAAAAGCATAGCAAATACATACAAATTTATGTGTGAAGTTTTTTTTTAAACATTACATAATTAAGTGTAGGCTTTTGATTAGAAGCTGATAACAAATAAGAAGACAGTTTTTATAGTATTAGACCTGAAATTTCTTTCTCCATTAACAGGACTTTTTGCCAATTGCATTTTATATATTATTATCCGGAAATTTTATTTATCAAGAATTTGCATATCCCAAGCATTTCATAGTCCATCTCTTACTGTGTAATATATACGAGAGTCAAAATATGTATTATTATAGTAGTAAATGTGCTAATGAAATAGCAATAAAATCATAAACTTAATTACTGCAGTTAAACCGATTTTTACCATTTCATTGAAATTTTATTATCATTTTCACATATTCCTTTAGTTAGGGATAGATTTTTTTTGTTCCTTAGTTAGGGATAGATAAAAGAGAAATCTTAAAAATTGCATCCCTGACGCTTACTGAATATACAAATTTTTAGTAAATGTGCAAATAAAATAGCAATAAAATCATACAAACTTAATTACTGCAGTTAAACCAAATTTTACCATTTCATTGAAATTTAATTATTTTCACAAAATATTTTAGTTAGGGATAGATTTTTTTTTGTTGCCTACATAAAAGAGAAGGCTTAAAAATTACATCCCTGATGCTTACTGAATATACAAATTTTATTTCATTTATGTACTGAATTTTTTGATATTTCAATCTTCACTTAAGTTACATGCTCAGATTTATTTTGAAAGGAAGAATGCCTGGAAGTAAATAATTTTACATTTTATTCAAGTTGGCTCAATCTTGAAGGAAATAATTCTTAATATTTCTTCTTTATTACCTATTGCTATGTAACACTTCAAGAAGCGTTTTTTTTTTGCGATTCTTATTTTAAAGTTATTTGGGAAAATGCTTTCAGTTTACTTACACAGAGCATATTTCTTCATACCCTATGTATACATGAACTGATTTATTAGCTTAAAAACTGATCCAATATACATTCTTCCACTTATGGAATTTTTCAAAATAAGATGAAGACTGACTCCAAGACATTGAGGATTTTGATTAAAAAAATAACTTTTTCTATAGCTCCCAGAGAGAAAAATCTCCAATCAGCAAAATATGCACTGATCTGTTAAAAAAAATTCTATCTATGTTTGAACTTTGCAAAAGTTAATGTTTAATTGATTAACAGAACAGGGCATTGTAACGGCTTAAGCTATTGTATCAACCACCAAAAGAATGGTGGCTTTGAAAGTTCCCATGGACAGAGCATTTCTTAACGAATTCTCAGAAAGAAAGTGACCAGCAGCCACAAAACAAACTCAAGTTTTTGTTCCTCTTATAGTTGTCCGAAGGGAGACATTGTTCTGTTCCCTTTCATCAGTTTATAGGTGCATTGAATACATTTTCTTCTTTGAAAAATAAAAATAGAATTCTATTGTCCGAAGGGAGACATTGTTCTGTTCCCTTTCATCAGTTTATAGGTGCATTGAATACATTTTCTTCTTTGAAAAATAAAAATAGAATTCTATTAAAAGGAATGAATTTACTCATTAACATATTTAAAATGGAATTAAAAGCGAAGTGCAATCAACAAACCAAGTAATTATTGTCCTGACCAGAAATTAGTTGACTTTTATAATTAATAGATGCGAAAGAGTTTCGTCTTTTTCTCCAGTAAAAATCAAGATTTAAAAAGCTGTTTAGTAAAATTATTCAAATTACTCATAAAAAAACAAACTGGTCTTTCTATCAAACTTGAAATGCAATCTTCAAATCGGAATATATAATTCTTATAAGAGCAAGTTTTATTTTCTTACCTGAAAAAATTGCTTTATGACACTTCTGCCTTTGATTATTTAAAAACAATGCAAACTTTGTAAAAACAAGTGTACAAAAAAATATTCTCATAAGACAAAAATGAAAATTTAACATTAAGAATGTATGAAAAATAAATTTTACATGTACATTAAATATATTTATGTAAATAAAATTTAAAAAGTAAATTCTTCTAGCTATTGCCTATGAGCTAAAGTGATACTTTGGTTCCTTTGTTAAGTAGTATAAACACAAAGTAAAGATTCAATTCTAATTCAAAAAGTAAAAACATAAAATATATGAAATAATAATTAAGAAAATTAGAAAGCTTAACTTGATTTAAACTTAAAAGTTAATCTGTAGAATAAAGCTTAAGCTATCTCAAAACGCATTAGAAAAAATACTACCCCCCCCCAAAAAAACTACAGCTAAGCAGCGTCGCCTTGCATTTTCCCATTTACCGCTGCTTAGTAGTAGTTTTTGTTTTTCAACATTTTTTGTAGTATTTTTTCTAATATGTTTTGAGATAGCTTAAACTTTATTCTACATACGTATAAACTTTAAACTTTGAATCAAGTTAAGCTTTCACCATTTTTTAATTTTCTTAATTAGTATTTCATATATTTTGAGTTTTTACTTTTTGAATTACAATAGGATCTTTACTTTGTGTTTATACTACTTTGCAAAGGAACCGAAGTATCACTTTAGATCACAGGCAATAGTTAGAAGAATTTACTTTTGTCGCATAGGCAATAACCACGGTGGGTTTATTTTTGGTGCTTTTATCCTCCTGTCACTGTTAAAAGGTTATAGTACTAGAAAAGCATAAAAACAGTATTTTAACACATAACATAAAACAGTATTTTAACACATAAAAGACCACTGGACAAATCCCATTGTGATACTTGCCCGTGCAACAAATACTTGTTGATAGCAGCCAGTGACACACTTATGAATATGATGTGAAAATCTAACTTAAGCATTAACTATAAAGAATACTTAATTTTTTTTTTTTTTTTTCAAATCCATTGAGACAATATAAAAATACACAGGTTTCCATGCCACCCAAGAGGTACTGTGCAAGCTCGTTACCATGCTGGTTCCCCTAAACTAACATTTTTACATAGCTGCTCTTTTGGTAACGTCAATTCTGAACATTCAAAGAAAATTATATCAGCTAGTTGAAAGAAAAATGAGAATTTAAGGCCTATATAAAAACTATGTTACAAGGCTTTAAACAGCCAATTTTGAAGCTAAGTACCATCAAGTGTTACTAAAAATAACAAGACAAGACCAATTTAATACGGGAAATACATTTCGGAATTAGATTTTACAAACACTCAATTCAAGGTTTAAAGCAAGAAAAAAGAAAATTCATACTAAATGCAGTCTTTGAATTTACAAGTTACGACAGTAAAATATATAAAAAAGCTTAGGGTACAGGAAACACAAGATAAAATACGGTTGTAGGAAAAAATGTCACCCGTAAAAAAGGGAAACGGAAAGAATGCCCCCGGAAAATAAGGAACGGAAAAAATGTCCCCCTTCGTTTGCAATGGGAAATATAAGGCATGTTTAGAAAGATCGCCAAGCTGGGTGATAAAAGTTTTATCTCAACAACCGTAACTTCGGATGACCGGAAACATGGGCGAGTAGAAGCAAGAAGATGTGTTGGCTGCTTGTTTCTTCCATGGAGCCTACCTCCATGGTTTCTTCGTTAAGGTTAAAAATAGAGGGTTGTTTAAGAGCGGAAAGCTTTCGCGATGGAAGCCAGGGGGAAGGCGGGTTGTCCAGCGTCGGTCATTGTCAGGTCTTTAGTAATTACTCTCCTGGCACCGCATGTAGTTATAGCCTTAAGCTGCGGTTTAGTGAAACATTTATTGACGCACAACAGAAAACGAATTCATCCTGAGCTTTGGTATAAGAAACAGTTGTAGATGCAATTTCAAGTTACGGTTTGCGATAAGAATAGTACTAAATTTTTTAGCTAATTAATTTTCGCATAATTTTTTTTCTCATTTGATTTTAATTAAAAGTAAGTAGCACAGGAAACAATTGTTTAATTTTGCACTTAAGTTTGAAAACAAGAATACCACAGTTATTAAAATTAAGAGGTTTATTTCAAAATTATTAGTCCCTGAGGGACTATTGTTTTCATTTTTCGATTTTGCGTCGAATCACTCTGAATGTCCGTTTCACTTTTCAAACTGTTGCCACTAAATATTGTGATAAAACAACGGTACCTAGATCCATCGAGTTTCGAATGACGTAATCCTCCTGCGAATATGGGCAACAGGAAGCCTAAATTTGGAATTTGTTTTATTATCGATTTTATATTTTGTAACGAATTTTTGATTAACAAACTCAAGAATTTCAAAGCGAGCCATGGCAACGTTGTACAGAAAAAACATTTTTATCTCCAGCGCATGAGACTGTGAATCGGAAATTCTAAAAATGTGCTCAATTTAAAATTACTTTGCGATACTGCTCTTGAAATGAATTTTATGGTTTGCGAAGAATATGATATTTAATAAATAAAGGTAACACACAAAATGTTAAAAAAAAAGGCCTCTTTGGACGTAATTTAAAATCTGAAACCTTTCTGATTTTTTATTTTACTAAACTTTTAAAATCTAATTAAAATGGATCCTATAACCACGCGATATATGGAAACTTTTCTTATTAGAAATAATTACGAATTTTTAATTGCATTAATATAATATTGTGTGTGATTTTGTTGAAGTTATAAAAAGTAAAGGAATTTTAATAACGAATATAGTGTTTTAATAAACAAACCCGAAAATTTTCGCGATTACACTTTCTACAACGGCCCATTAGCGGCTGAGCGGTAAAGTCACTGAACACTGGTAGTTCCGTTCAGGGTTTTAAATTGAATATATGTTCCTTGGAGATGGTATATGGAAACTTTTCTTATTATAAATAATTATGAATTATTAATTGCATTAATATATATACTGATACAATTTTGTGTGTGATAAAATAAAATAGTAAATAGAAAAAAACTGTCTTCATTTAGTTGTTGTTAATTGATTGTATATGAGTTTATACCCATTGATAAGTGGATTAAACTGCAATCAATGATAAAACTGCATTTTTTTTTTCAATATTTAAAATTTACTTTTGATTTGTTTCCTTGTTAGATTACATATTTTCTTTACAGATTTTTAAACGAGAAACTGAAATTACTACTTAAAATACTAATTTAATTTTTGACTAAAAAATTTTTTTTCGTTCAGTGTTTTAAATTGAATATGTGTTCCTTGGAGATGGTATATGGAAACTTTTATTAGAAATAATTACGAATTATTAATTGCATCAATATAATATTGTGTATGATTCTGTTGAAGTTATAAAAAGTAAAGGAATTTTAATAACGAATATACTGTTTTAATAAACAAACCCGAAAATTTTCGCGATTACACTTTCTACAAAGGTACATTAGCGGCTGAGCGGTAAAGTCACTGAACACTGGTAGTTCCGTTCAGGGTTTTAAATTGAATATATGTTCCTTGGAGATGGTATATGGAAACTTTTCTTATTATAAATAATTATGAATTATTAATTGCATTAATATATACATTGATACAATTTTGTGTGTGATTATATTGAAGTTTATAAAAAATATAGGAATTTTAATAACGAATCTACTGTTTGAATAATAAATGCGAAAATTTTCGCGATTACACTTTATACAACGGCACATTAGCGGCTGAGCGGTAAAGTCATGGAACACTGGTAGTTCGGTCAAACTTTCGATTCCCGGCGAACGGTCTGGCTGTATGGGTGTTTTCGTTATTTTCTGTCTGTGTAACGCGAATGCAGTATCTTCTGCGTGCATACGTGAATAAAGCGGCCGCAAAACCGCTGAACACTGGTAGTTCGGTCCAACTTTCGAATCCCGGCGAGCGGGCTGGCTGCATGAGTGTTTTCGTGATTTTCCACATGTGCATAATGTATGCAGTATCTTCTGGATGCATACCTGAATATAGCGGGCGCAAAACCGCTGAACACTGGTAGTTGGGTCCAACTTTCGAAGCCCCTGCGAGCGGGCGGAATGCATGGGTGTTTTCGTGATTTTCTGCATGTGTATCGTGTATGCAGTGACTTCTGGATGCATATGTGAATAAAGCGGTCGCAGCTCGCGCAAAACCGATGAACACTGGTAGTTCAGTCCAACTTTCGATCCCGGCGAACGGGCTGACTCCATGGGTGTTTTCTTCATTTTACGCATGTGTATCGTTTATGCACTATCTTCTGCATGCATACGTGAATAAAGCGGGCACAGCACGTGCAAAACCGCTGAAAAATGGTAGTTCGGTCCAACTTTCGAATCCCGGACGGCTGGCTGGCTGGAGGGGTGTATTCTTGATTTTAAGCATGTCTAACGTGTATGCAGTATCTTATGCCTGCATACCAAAATAAAGCGGGATCAGTTCAGGTAAAATCGATGTAAACCGGTAGTTCGGTCCAACTTTCAAATCCCGGTGAACGGCCTGGCTGCATGGATGTTTTGGTGAGTTTCCGCATGTGTATAGTGCATGCAGTATTTTCTGGATTCATAGGTGAATAAAGCGGGCGCAGCCCGCTGAATACTGGTAGTTAGGTCTAACTTTCGTATACCCGCGAATGGGCTGGCTGCATGGGTGGTTTCGTAATTTTAGGCATATGTATCGCATATGCAGTATATTCTGGTCGCATACGTGAATAAAGCGGGCGCAGCCCACCCAAATCTGCTGAACACTGGTAGTTTGGTCCAACTTTCGAATACCAGCGAAATTACAATGGGAACTCTTGAACAATGAAAAGGGAAAGTGAGCGCAGCCCGCGCAAAACCGCTGAACACTGGTAGTTCGGTCCAACTTTCGAATACCGGCGAAATTACAATGGGAACTCAGGAACATTGAACAATGAAAAGCGGGCTTGCTCGCTAGTAGAAATTAACACTTGTACCGAGCATTATCTCTTTAAGATGACCACTTCCACCAAAGACGCCCACCAGCGGCCGAGCAGTAAAGTCGCTGCACACTGGTAGTTCGGTCCGAGGTTCGAATCCCGCGAACGGACTGGCTGCATGGGCGTTTTCGTGGTTTTCCCCATGTGTAACGTGTATACGAGCCAGTTTCCCTTAGAAAGTCCTTCACGAAAGGCATCCCTCCCCTTAGGCAGATAGCCCTAGTGTGCTTTGCCATAATTAAATACACACACACACACATCATAGGAAGATAATCACCAGAAAAAAGTTCACTGTTCACATTCTGAAGTGCATTATTCTATAAATGAAAGTACATTAAGCCGATTCGATTGCGTGTATGCCCGTATTTATTTATATACAGGAAAAATTTTAATATAAAATAAATATAGTGTAAAATATGTTACCATTAAAGCGTATAATTAAGTTATTTCCTCAAATAAATAAGTATTTGGCGGGGGGAGGGGCTAGCCAAGCCGGTTTAGCTAATTATTTAAAAATAACTATATTAATTAGTATAGAATATCATATTCTATAAACTAACTAATGATAAATGCTCAGACGGTGTAGTGATGGGGGGAGCCAAATGCGATACCTTACGGCTTGGGTTCGAATCCAGGGGAATGCATAGTTCTAATTGTCCGTCACTTCATAGGAGGCGAAGGTGGCCCACCTATTAGGTGACTGCATAATAAAGTGACAACTGCTTCTGGTCAAGTCGAAGTCGGCTGAGGGACCATCATTCATATTTAAAAAAAAAAAAAAAAAAAAAACAACTTAATAACAAACAAAAAAAAAATCTTAAAGGTTTTAGGTTTTAAACTACGTCCAAAGGGGGCGTTTTTTTTTAACGTTTTGTGTGCTACGTTTATTTATTAAATATCATGTTCTTTGCACTTAAACCATAAAATTAATTTAAATAGCAATGCCGCAAAAGAATTTAAAAAAAAAAGCATATCTTTAGAAGAATTTCCGATACACAGTTCCGCGCGCTGGAGATAATTTTTTTTTTCGTATAGTGTTGCCATTCCTCGCTTTTAAATCGTTGAGTTTGTTAATCAAAAATTCGTTAAAGTTTTACAAAATATGAAATAGATAATAAAACAAATTTCAAATTTGGGCTTCCAGATGCCCATATTATTCGCAGGAGGATTACGTCATTCAAAATTCGATGGCTCTATGTACCGTTGTTTTATCACAATGCAAGAATATGAATATATTTATGCAGAGTTTTCATTATTTAATTTCTTCGAATATAATGCAGGACTCTAACATTTGTTGGCAACAGTTTAAAAAGTGATTCGCCGTTTATAGCGATTCAACGCAAAATCGCAAAACGACCTCCAGGATCAAAGTCTCTTTGGACTAAAAAAAAAAACACCTAATGATAAACCGTTAAAGTGGAAAAAAAATGACACTATACACCTGTCGTTTTATAAATTAACTGATGATAAACCGTTAATGTTTAGAAAATTATATTTCATATTACGGATAGATTAAATAATAATGGAATGCATAATATAATATTATTGCTAGATTCGTTAAACCGTAATAAAAAATAACAGACTATACTACGCCAATAGTTCTGTTTAAATTTTTACAGCTTATCAAATTATTAAGCTATTTAGTCCTGCAGCTTTCGCGTTCCGTCTTTACTGACAAGTCGTCATATATCAACACTTTAATGTGAACAAGCTGTTAGCTTCCAGTTAGGAATGGATGAAATTGCCAATGCCAATGATTTGCAATTTTCGGAGTGCCTACGGTTAAAAAAGAATGAAATTTAGTTTAAAGACCGGCAATCATTGGTATCAACAGAGGAAAAACATTTGCTTCCCATGAATTCTTTCCTTCCGGGTGACGTGGGCCGGTTTCTTAAATGAAGCGGGTGAAGCAAACTCGGGGAAGAACATACGATTTTCCCGCAGGCAAGTTGGAAAAACCTGCTATCGATATGACATATGACCTTGCTCGGCTGCAGCCAACTCAACGCTTACTCTTAACAACTCCCTCAAGAGAGCCTGCTATAACCCTGCCGGTTAAATTAGAATTTGGCAGTTTTTCCCAACTCCGTTTGGCGAGATTTTAGAGTTCCTTTTTTTCTGTTCCTTATTTTCCGGGGACATTCTTTCCGTTTCCTTTTTTTCCGGGTGACATTTTTTCCGCTCACCTAAAATACTACCTACGTGAGTTTAATGCTATATCAATAGGTCAGAAAACAAAAATTAAATAATATTTAAAACAAATGAATTATATATTTAACATCTATATTTTCACAATCTCTCCACCTAATTGTGTAAAAATAAACTTCCTAAATTCATATGAATTGAAAGCCTGTTTAACATCTAAATTTCTGCTAATCTGATAGGCATAATAACAAATGAATACTCCACAACTCATGCCATCATTCTGAATAGCGTGATTGAGAAACGAACAATACCAATTATCACATATATCTAAAACATTATTAAGGATACTTTGCCACAAATGAATTAATGAATACACAGAATTTTGAACGGCATTAAAACCAAGTGGATCATAAAACTGAAACATTCTATCTTTAATCTTTGCAACAAGTAAAACCCAGTGATTATTATTGATAAGAGCTGGAATAAAAAAGAAATCAACAGATGCAAAATCAGCTTTTTTCCATACATTTTGAGTTTTATTACCTGACTGAAAAAATGGTGTATGGTAACATTTGGCAGCTATGGAAGAAGTATTATGAAGAATGGTAAAAAAAAAAAGCATCAATAATATTGTCACTAAGCCAGCCAAGCTGAAAATTATTATTTACAGCCTTCAGGGCTAAAATTTCTTCATTTGAAATATAAGGATCAAGAGATTTTATATCGAGAAATTTTAGAAGTGTTTCCCCAGCTCGCAGCACATTTTTAAATATCGGATACATTAAGCTCAGAGGTAAAAGAATTATATTTAAGTAAATTGCTACCCTTAACCTTAATTGTGGTATCCTGTGATGATTTATGATCATTCACATTAATATTATTTGATAACCCTAACAAACCTTCCTTGACATTTTTTTTTATTATAAGTATCGGGATAATCTAGAATTTTACGTTTTATACCTTTCCCAGATGTTGTACGAAACAGAGTTTGTCATGATAATTTTAAATTTGGAGCAACCTGAGTAAATGGCATTTTATCAGAAAAATCTTTCAAATGGTTTGATTTTATTGCACCTTTACAATTAGAAACTATATCTTTTAAATTCTTTGTTATACTAGGTATTAATATCTTTTAGATTGTCGGATGCGGCAACATAACTAATTCAGACATTAAAGTCTTACAAGTGTTAATTTTAGGTTCAGTGTTACACCAAGGCCAACTTATACTCAAGGCCTGCCAGTGTGAAAATATTCTTTTGTGTTTTCGGTTGCCTGAGTGATATTCCTACTGATCGCAAGATGGCGCTACAATTCTGCTACACTTTGCGATGTTTACAAAGATCGGAAAAGTACCAAAAACGAATTCTGTCTTGTTATATGCAAAGTTTAAAAACGATTAATCCATAGTAGTCAGAAATTGTTGATTTCTTATTAGTAAAAATATTTTAATTAGAAGGAAAGCATGGAATTTTAAGCTATCTCACCTTTTTTTTTTTCACACATAAACACCAGCTATTTGATCTCGATTTTAATTCCTGCTTTGATCTAGACATGCGCTCTTCTGAATTGTACGCATTACAACTACTTATTCTAATATAAAGGTAATTCAGAGTATACACCTTATTTTTTAATTATGTATATAGTAAGAAGTTAACAGATAGCTTCAGATCATGTACTATTTCTGTGAAAAATTTTCAAAATATTTCTATCGGCTGTACTGGGCCAAAAAATAATTTAGTATCCTCTATCAGAGATGTAATTAACATATTAATACACCGTGATCTAAAATTTGTATATCTGTTTCCACGACATTGGAGTAAAAATATTACTCAAAGAGATTAAAGTAAGGATATTACTTAAAGAGATTAAATTTTACATACTGAAGAATTTTTTAAAATTATTAAATACCTGTTTTTAGGAAATCTTAAACAATAAAAGTTTAAATAATGCAGATTTTGATCTCTGTGCAGTATTTGCATTGCAGATATTCAAAGACATTATAAAATTATTAGTAAAAAAAAGGGGGGGATCTTACTGTGGCATAGATTTTGAATGAAACTCAAACCCAAAGTTGCTTTTTTGACTAATTTTAATATTACACAGGTGTGTTTCTCTTCACTTTCATTTGTATTCTAAATTTCATTGATGTTAACATTAAGAAACTAGTAACTGAATTAAGTGCACTGCATCAATTTACATTTTCAGTGTTAGAGAAACTTCAATTCTTCAAATGAAGATAATGACATTTTTGATAAAGCTATTGATCAAATCAATCTGTTTGTTATAAATAATAGAGACACAGGCATTATAAAATATATTTTAACAGCACACAAAAAAATAATAACTCTCATAATCACAATATATACTTAAGAAAAGTTCAGTTCTGTATATCAAGGATAAAATTTGAAAACTTGCAATGGCTGAATACAAATAATATATCCATCACACATGCCCACAATGCTAAGTAGAATGAGGTATATACACAATTTTAAATATATATGCATTTAAAGTTAGGCAAAAACACAAGCTTATTAAGTATAGCCCTTAAATATACAGCAGCTAGACATTTTTTACACATATACAACATTAATCAGAATGACATGTGTACAAAATTTTATGGCTGGCAGCGTGAGATACTGATATAGTTCATTATCAAGAATAATGTATACGTGAAATAAAATGACAGGTATATACAAAATTTTAAACCTATATGCATATAAAGTTAGGCAAAAAAAAAAAAAAAAAAAAAAAAACAAGCTTATTAAGTATAGCCCTTACATATATAGCAACTAGACATTTTTACACACATTCAACATTAATCAGAATGACATGTGTACAAAATTTTATGGCTGGCAGCCTGAGATACTGATATAGTTCATTATCAAGAAAAATGTATACATGAAATAAAATTACTGAATTTCACAAAACAATATTATCACTATTAAGCACACATATACATGAGTGCCATCTTGATACATTATCTACATGTAACTAGCTGACATAAATCCATGTATATTATTCCCATTCCAGATTAATCAGAAGAAAGTTACAAACAAAGTTTTGAAAATAACAGCATTAGATGCACAAAGATTTCAGAATTAAATACGCAGAATGAGGAATTTAGAAGAGTTCAATGATGTATATACACAATTTTAAACCTATATGCATATAAAGTTACGCAAAAAACCCAAGCTCGTTAAGTATAGCCTTTAAATATACAGCAGCTAGCCATAAAATACACTTTTTGTTAATAACGAACCACGTTACAAATAGTGAGCGTATAGCAAAATTGTAGCAGAATGCGAGCGCCACCTAGTGATGAATTTTGCGAAAGCCACTGAAAACTGGGAACCGGAATTTCGTTCAGTCTGGCAGGCCTTGAGTATAAGTTGGCCTTGGTTACACACAACAGTATCTGAAATAGCATTAGATTTTTTAATCAATTCTAGAGGGGAGGAGTTTTCTGCTTTAAGGATATCTGTTGCAATTACCGAAGGACTTGGTTGCCTGCATGTAATTGAGTGTATTTTATGTACGTGTTTACATAGTATGCTGAAGTCTGGACAATTACAATTATATAAATGATGACACAGATTTAGACAGGAGAGGTTAATACACTTTGAATAACAATGATCTGTTTCTGAACATAGTTCATGCAACCGCTTAACTGTATATTGAATATTTTTACGTGTCTGTGATTTTATAGACCACAAACAAGGATGTGTTTCTGTTACATCACTATCAGGTATTTTCATTCCAGATTCATGTCATTTATTATAAGTTGGCTGGTAGATGCTCTCTTTACAGTTAATTTCAACTTTATACTTATAAGCCATGTAAATATCTTCTTCAATTTTTAAAAGCACATTAATTAAATTATCGAGGCGTCTGTTAAATTTACGTTTTAAGTACATAGTTTTCAATTTATTGTGAAATGACTCGCAATACATGTTAGTATCTGTGAATGCATGAGGGAAGTTTCTGTATGCCATTGACCACAGACTTGCTCGGCAATAATAATACTCCTCAAAATAATTTACAAACGATGGTGCAACAGCTCGAAACTTTTGAAGGAAATTATCCATCATAGAAATAAATAAAGAAGAATTAGTTTCTTCAAGCAATATAACTAAATTAAAATAAATTTCATCCCTAAGTTTTTGACTTGAAATCATTCGAAATAAACTACGTTGCCATGCACGATGTACATGCCATTTACATAGTATATGTTTAATACCTGGACCAAATGGTTTTTCAAATGCAGGATATGTAGTTTTATCATCATCTGTCATTAAACAATTAATAGTAAGCTCAGGTATTACACATTTGATACTAAGAAATAAATTGTACATCGTATCCTGATCCACTGATTTGAAATAAAATGTGCTACGGGGTAACCACTACCAAATTCATCTGGGACAATTAAATTTAGCAAATAAAAATCATACTGATTTGTTTTGTGAGTAGAATCTATACATAAAATCCTGCTACAACCTTTAATCATCATTTCTTTTTGCTCCTTTGTCTGCAATCCTAGTGCAAAAGACAGAGTGTCAAGGCCTTTCGGACCATACAATGTTGGTTTTCCTTGAGGTTTGTAAATAAGAATAGGGTCATACGATTCCTGCCTAAGTTTCTCAACTATGGCAGCAACAGAAAGTGAATAATCACTAACAGAAGAAATCATTACACGCTTTACATAGTAATTTATAGTCCTACATGTTACAAAATTATCTTTAATACTTAAGCTCTCTCTATTATCACGTGATCCACTTCCATCTCGGATAAATTCTTGAATTTGATCGGTGGAAACACCTAACTGAGCATAAGTTTTGATTTGATCACGACATTTCTGACTAAGCTGTTGAAATTTGGTATTTTCAAATGACAGCTCATGATTGTGATCTGAATTAAAAAATAGCTGTCGCAAGATCTTGTTCCTCAGAAACTAAAATTCTGGATGGACATCTGAAGCCTAATGGTAAAGAACCTTTAAGATTTTTTCTACTTGAAATTGGCACTGGTTTTTTTTGTGTTACAGTGAAGTGACAACAATAATAATGGTATGCTTTATTAACTTTATGTTTACTCCCAGAACACTTCTTAAAAAAACTGAATGTTTCCTTAGAATGACATTCTAACCACAGCTGAAACTCCACCATTGATGAAAATGTAAGCTCCTTCACATCCATCTCAGAATTGTGAAATTCAGCCAAATGTTTATTATGATCACTAATAAACTGGAAGGATGCCCTGCAATCAGGAAAAACACACAGTTTACGAATATTTAAATTATTTTTAGAACAGCAAAACTTCTTATGATGAAAAAGGTTACTGCGGGTTTTACAGTCTATTTCACAGTTGTCACAAATATATGATTTTGAATCAATTTCAGAAGACACAGATTTACACCTTTTTTTATGATTAAAAAATGACCGTCTTGAAGCATATGACTTCATGCATACCTCGCACATTCTTGGATATTTATTTTCTATTTCATCATTCTTTATGGTAGTACATAAATTATCCTTATTTAAAATTTTACAGTTACGTTTGTGTCTTGATAAAGTTTCTTTACAAGAGAAATCTTTCTTACAACATGGACAAATTATAGTCTTTATATCTGGGTTAACAGAGGTAATAACTTTGCAGTTTTCTTCAACATACCCATTTTCAGATTTCTGTACATTACTTTCACCCTGATTAGAATCATTTGCAACCCCAAACTTAATGTTAGAAAATTCTGAATAATTTTTAAGAATAGAAAACTTGTTAAAATGAAAATATGGATGGTAAGAATTAAAATTTGCACAAGAACCAACAACTGATGGGCAAGTATTGGAATTGGTGACAAGCTGAGTAGATGAAACAGAGCCTCAAAAGCCAGTAGGCTGAGAAGTGACTAACGACATAAAAGAAAATTTAGATACAGATATAGTAGCCTTCTGCAAATCTGAATCAGAGCAAACAAATGAACGCTTAAAAACTGGAAAATTCGACATGGAAGTACAAGAATTGAAACTGATACCAAGATGAGATGATGATGAATTGGAATCCGAAGAGCCTGCAGGTTGAGATGATAATACTAGAAAATCCATGTTTTAAAACATCTGAGTAAAGTGGCTTAGGAGGTGGATCCAAAAAATTTACACTAGTGCCAAGTGAATATTCAAGAAGTAGAAAATCTGATAAACTTGTTCAATCGTTTTTATGTAAAAAAGACAAGAATACTCCCCCTACGTGTGCGAATTGTAAGATGACTGGACACACTGCGAACTTTCGTGGTTGTGAAAAGTTTCCAAAGCCTAAAGCTCAGGTTCAGCCATCATTTTATGCAGATCGAGTAATTAGTAACAAATCCTACTCGCAAGCTTTAGCCAGTGGACTTGCCCCTGAAGCGGTAAGCGAAGCTAAAACCATTCTACATGAACTTAAAAGCTTTGTCGCAATTATTCAAAATTCTGGACTTCCCCTGCTCTTCAAGCAACTAACCCAAGAAAAAAACGCTCTACCTCAAGAAAATGTGATCTCAGATAATGGGCCAACACACTAATAAGGCAAATTTAATCCGCTTCATGGTGTGGAATTCAAATAGTCTCCGCAATAAAATCTCAGAACTGCAAGAATTTCTGTACGAGCACAATATTGACTTCGCGCTCATTACTGAGACACATGCTCAAAGATGTTACAGTCTGAATATCTCCAACTACAGAATCTATCGCTGTGATAGAACTAGCCATCGAGGCGGAGGTGTCGCCATCTATGTGAAGAGAAATTTACCATCTTGCCTAGTTAAAGAGTGTAAAGACTTTGGTTGCGAGTTGATTACAGTGTGCATTACCCTTCCGGTGTACAAAAATTTTTATTTCAGTGCTTTTTATAATCCACCGCATAATGTGTTAACTTATAACCTACTAGACTCAATCCTTCCTCCTGATACTCCTACGATCCTGGCAGGAGACCTAAATGCCAAGAGCATCGCATGGAATTGCCGTAAAGGAAATACAAACGGTAAAACTCTACAAAATTACATTTTAAGCCATCCTGTTGTTATTTACACACCGGACGAATACACTTATCCGCCCGGACAGAATAGAATATTCCGACATTCTGGATATTGTTTTGTCCACCACAACTATCCCTATCACGCTTGAAGTATTGCACGAACTATCCTCGGATCACTTACCGATCATTGCTACTTTAGGAGTGAACAAAAGTAATACTGCTTCCACTAGGAAAATTACTGACTGGCAGCGCTATGAACTCTTCATGAAAGACAGTGTTCTTGATGTCAGAAATTTGATCTGTGTTGATAACATCGAATCTGCAGTATCCTCATTTACCTCAAAAATTCAAAGGGCTATTGAAAATGCTAGTGATACAGTTGTAAATACAAACACGCTCTTCCGACTGCCGCCTAAAATACGTCAAATGATGAGGCATAGAAATCACCTCAGAAAAATTTACAACCTTACCTGGGATCCTGTCGCCAAAAGGGCGATAAATCGCCTAAACCGGGACATCAAAACTGCTGTGAAGCAACACAAGGACGAACTCTGGTGTGAAAAAATGTGCAACTTAGATTTCCGTGACGGATCTCTTTGGACTTTAATAAAAGAACTCAAAGCAAATTTTGTTACCAATCGTCCCATCTTCCATAACGGAGTTGTTGCCCTTTCAAATGAAGATAAAGCAAATGTTTTCGCCTCGCATTTGGAACTACAATTTACGCCAAATGATTGGCCTGTGGACAGAAACTTTGAACTTTTCACCCTTACTCATGTGAAAGATTGGCTAAATGCCCCCACAGCACAAAATATTCCCAAATTTGCTACCCCTGTAGAAGTGTCTCAAATTATTAAAAAACTTAAATCACGCAAAGCTCCCGGAAATGATGGCATTTCTAATACTGCAGTTAAAATGTTACCTCCCTGTGCAGTAGCGAATTTCACTAGCATTTTAAATGCGTGTTTATTTAACTCCTACTTTCCACAGCAGTGGAAAAGTGCAAAAATTATTTTAATTCCTAAACCTGGAAAGGACCACACGAAACCAGATGGCTATCGACCTATTAGTCTCCTGCCTGTGCTCGGAAAAATTTATGAGTGCATTATTCTCTCACGTATGCAATCCTATCTAAACATGTTGCCTCCGGAACAATTTGGTTTCCGCCAGCACCTTTCTACTACGAAGCAATTGTTACGCATTACTGACTTTTGTGGCTCTGCTTTGCATAACAAACAAAGTGTTGCTCTCCTCATGTTGGACGTGGCGAAAGCCTTCGACCGTGTCTGGCATGAGGGGCTCATATCCAAATTAATTACTGCTAACGTGGACCGAGAAATGATCTTGACAATTCACTCCTTCATTACAAACCGGACTTTTTGTGTTTGTGTGAACGGTGCTATCTCCTCGTCTAGAAATATCCATAGCGGTATTCCGCAAGGGTCAGGACCTTATATGTATCTATTTTATGCTGCTGACTTTCCTCAAGCATCTCAAAATAACGCTATTTTGGCCTGTTATGCAGACGACACTGCCCTGGCAGTAAAGTCTGTTAATATGAATCACGCCATCAAAAAACTACAAGATGTCATTCCTAGCATTGAACGATGGTGCGCGCAATGGAAAGTCCAAATAAACGCAGCCAAATCTCAACTTCTCCTCATACGCAGAAATAAAAGGAACACACCTGTCAAAAGAGGACTTTATCTATTTAATGAAATTGTTCCAATTGTTCCCCATGCCAAGTACCTCGGAGTGATTATAAATGATCGCTTAACGTGGACTAACTATATAAATTACGTCAGGGATAAGGCCTTACAAATTATCAAATGTCTCTTCCCAATTATTGGTAAATACTCCACTCTCGACCTGGGAAAAAAGCGGCTCATTTACACGTCTGCGATCAGACCGATCATGACTTACGCCTCCCCAGCGTGGGCCGCCCTGACCAAAACTGACCTCAATAAATTATGTGTTGTGCAGAACCGCTATCTCAGGATTATTACGAATGCTCATTATTTCGTGACAAATAAGTGTCTACAAGATGACCCCTTAGATAAGTTCATCGCAAAGCAAAATCTGAATTTCTTCAGAGAAGCCCAGGACTGCAATCATATGCGTCAGTTTAACCTCTTTGAATATGAAATATTGCACGAAGACAGGCACCTTAGACCATTTACTGCATTTATCCTCAATGAAAATCAGAACTTTCCAACCTAAGTTTTTACCCTGTGTTTACTTGGAAAACTGAAATGCTTAAGGTTAAGCAGCCACTATCGGGGTCAAGGCACGGGAGGGTGACCTCCCACGGGACTACGAACTAAAGTCTTCTACTGCTTACTGTAGATCTCTCACTCCTCCTATTGGTTTCAAATTTCTTTTATTTTATTTAATTTAACTTTTAGTTTACTGGAAAGTATGTTTTTATGTCTCTGCAATTGAATATTTTGTAAATAGCAAATTCTCATGATTTTCGCATACACGTCTCAACAGCCAATCAAAAGACCTCTACTAAGAGATATCTTTGACTGCTTCTGCTGGACTCCCTGCGGAATTTTACTTTTGTATATAGTCTTTCCAGTTGTGAGAAAAATGCACTTTGATGAGTTTATGCACTGAATATTTGTAAAAATGCACACTGTACCTGAAACTTGGACCAGCATCTCTCCAGCCTACCAGACACCGCTATAGCCTCACGTGACAAAGTAGTCACACCTTCTTTCATTTTGCATCCTGTCCTCCGGACACACTCATGCATTTGCTATACCTGCAATGTACTTTTTAATTCATGACAGCCGGTATACAGCTTGCTATCAGCAAGCTACACACGGCAATAGTGGGAAAAGGAAAGGAAATCCATTTTGAAGCTAACTTGTTGGTATTCGCTATTGGATTTGCACTGATTTGTTGACATATTTGTGGATCGATTCCGACCTAATTTTCAGAAATATGGGTGGTTGTGCTGCACCAAATTGTTCGAATCAGTCTCAAAATAACTTTAGGATGTTTCGTTTCCCTAGAAATGAAGAAAGACGAAGAAAATGGATAGTTAATTCTCGTCGAGATCAATGGATCCCGGGCCCAGGAGCGTATCTTTGTGAGGTAAGTTCAGCTTCGTATTTTTCCATAGAATGTTAGAAAAATTACTCTTCTTGGTACTTTAAAATATGTATTTTCATTTAACTGTCACTTATTGACGATCAACTGATTTTATAAGTACAAAATCAACTGCGGAATGTGTATGTGTTTGTGCAGTAAAATATCGTTGTTTCTTTTGTTATCGTGAAAAGTTTATACCGTTTGTAAAATTTGTATCATACATTTCATGTAAACTTTGTGCTCAGTTAGAAATGTGATGTGCCTTTTTCTTTTCTTTAATTTTACTGTACGATTGGTTATTTAAAGTAGCGATCTATGTTTTGATTCTGATGTATTGTCGCCAAATCGGATATTTGGCGCCAATGTTAAAAACTGGATGGTATGATCCAAATAATAAATGATTTTGTTTTTTCTTTATAGTAAGATAAATATATTCTGTATTTTTAGACATTTTTAAGAAGTTAAATATTAATTTAAATATTCGATGAATCGTTTTGATCCCATTATTATCCTTTATTGTAGTAGTAAATCTTAATGTATTTTTAACTATAGGTCCTTTAAATTTATTTTTAGTGTGTGAGCAGGAAATATGTTTTAAGTAGTTTTACAAACATGATTACTTTTTAAAAATTTTGTTTTATTTTCATAAAAAAAATTAAATTTATCAGAAAATTACATTCTTAAATTAATATAATATATGTAACTGTAATTAAATACTAGTGCTTTTGATTTTAATGTTAAATTTCATGCATGCTTGTGTTAAATATGCAGGTACATTTTGAAGAAAATCAATTTGAATGCTCTAGGCAAGATGGGCGTAAAAAACTCAAGCCCAATGCTGTGCCAACTCTTTTCAATGTGCCTAATCCCCCACAACTGTTGACCCCACAGCGTCTAAAAGGCATTGGTTTACCAAAGCACTGTTCAGTTACATCCAATTTTTGTAATGTATGTGTTTTTTATTTTTATAGTTTTCATAAAAAATATGTTTTTATTAAAAAATGGACTAAGTTGTTTTATAAAAGAATCAAAATACTGAAATTAAGGCATTATGTGATAAAGCTGTAATTACAGTCCCTAAGATTAGATTAAAAAATTAAAATTTTGCTGTTGTTATATATATAATTAAGTATGTACTTTTTTATTATAATCATATATTGAAAATTAGGCATAAAACCTCAATTTGATGTAGTTTTTGGATAAAGTTTTTGTAGTTTTTCAAGGACAGTCATACATGGGTCTGGTTTCTTCAAGTTTGCTCCTAAAAGAAAGAAACCTGTATCTGATTGCCTTCAAAGTCAAAAGAGTTTAAATCAAAATTTGTATTAAACTAAAGTTGCTTTTTTGCTTAATTGTAAATTCCAGATAAATAGAGAGAAATATGTATAAGTAAAAGAAATAATATTGAAATTAATAACTTTAATCTTGAGTAATACAATAATATAGTTATAATACATTGATTTAAATGTATATTTTAATGTCTTATATGTCTTGCCTGAATGTTGTTATTTTTTGTTTAAAGATTTACAAAACTTATTAGGATTATTTATATTATTTATTATTAAAATTACATTAAGTATATTTTATTTATCAGCATTTTCAGGTATCCTTACTTATATGTGTTTCATAATTTTTGCATCTTCAGGGTGGCTTGCTGCACAGTTTACCTTTATTAACTGAAGCGATTTCTGTTGCTGAACCATCTGTTGTAAGTCTTCATTTGAACAGTTATTAAATATTTAGTATTATAAACTTTTTCTAAAAAGTATTAACACTGTTTCTAAAATTTAAAAAATGTTAACGTAATATTTACTTATGTTTAAGAAGTATGAATGCTATGAACAGTCCAAGGTATTTATGCTTTTTTATAAGTTACTTTTAAAATGGTAATGATTATTTGTATTTATTTTTATCCGATCAGAGTTTATAATTTCTTTCACTTTCACATATTTCATATATTATAATTTCTTTTAGATTCATTTGCAACAACCTTCAGCTTCATATTTTGGAGAAATAAATTTTGCTGCCGAAGTATTTGATGTAAATTGCCATTTTGCACTTCTAAAAAGATTTAATAGTTTTTTAACATCTATTCGTAAACTGTACTATGTTTTTTTAAATGTTTCCATCTTCATAATCATGCACTTTGTTTCATTTCACCAGTGGTTGCAAATGTGTACATTACAGTACATCTCAGGTGTGTTTGCAACAACATTTAGCATTACCTTCTGATTAAATAACAGCTGCTAGTAAAGAATCTATGCTATGTGATCATTTGAGCAGCTATTAAATGTCATATGTTTTACATATATTGATGAATTTTTATACGATTTCTGAAATATGAAATTGTTTGTCTTATGGTTTCTAAACAGCTGTACTATATCTGGCTGTTGTGCTATGGAATTATTTTTGAATTTTGAGTGTTAACAATTTATTATCTATTTATGAATTATAAAATGTTATGTAAAATAATTATTTCTTAAAATGAATGTAGTTTATATTATCTGTATTTCTAAATTTCTTATATATATATTTCAGGTTTGTTTGCAAGAACAAGCTTCAACTTCATCTTGTGATAAAATGCCATCTATTTGTGAAGGATCTCATGTAAGTAGATAATTAGTGTATTATTAAATTGCTTGCTTATACAAAACGTTTCTATAAACTTTTTTTTTGGGGGGGGGGTAAAAGGAATGTAATTAATTTCATCAGCATTTACAAATTCTTTGTGTACATTTCAGGTTTGTTTGCAAGAACAGCCTTTAGCCTCATTTTGCAATGAAATACCATTTATTTGTGAAAGCTCTGATGTAAGTTGATAACTAATGTATAATTAAATTGCTTCCTTATATACATTTAAAATGTTCTATAAAGTAATTTTTTGTTAAAAGGAATGTAATTAATTTCATCAATAGTTGCAAATTCTCTATGTAAATTTCAGTTTTGTTTGCAAAAACAACCTTTAGTCTCATCTTGCAACCAAATTGTAATTAATTTTAATTAATTTCATCAGCATTTGTGAAGGCTGTGATATAAGTTGATAATTTGTGTTATTAAATTGCTCATGATTATGGAGTGTAATGCTTCTTTGGCGAAATGAAGCAACTCCAATGATGGAACACAGCAATAACTTTTATTTAACACTAAAAAAAAAAAAAAAGCGACATACAAACAAGAAGAGAAAACATATTCTATAAACTTATTTAAAAAAAAAAATAATTACATGCTTCGTGCGAGAAAATGCATGCAGCTCTCGAGCCTGCATTTCAATATTGCCAGTAATCTGTACATTATTTATTATTTATCTATTTCAAATGCACGAGAGATTAATAACGATATTAAAGCTGTTACAACCTCTCCCCCAACGGAGAGACTTTTTCCGAAGGGAAAAGTTCTGTAAAATTTGACAGTTTAATAAGCTCGGCTTGCTCAAATGCTTAAAGAGAAAAGGTAATTTCTCTTATAAATTTCCAAATTTTCAGACCGAAAATTTTAAGTTTTAAACAAATATTTTTACACCACATTTAAATAAGAAGAAAATGGACAGTGTTCAAATTAGTCTTCCTTTTTTTTCTTGACGGCGCCTAGATCTCTTCCATGGTGGACCAGTTCCTTGGCTATAATTCACAGCAAAGCCTTTCCTCAGTTCATCTGTGCCTTTCGGATAATATTCATTTGTCATTTGCTTTCGACAATTGTTTTCTTCGTGTGTTAGTATCGGCTTTGATATTAAATCAAAAGCCGAAAGATGATGATAACGCTGCATTGTAAAATGATTCTCAATATTAATTTCTTTATCGTTTTTCAAATTTTCATGAATATCTTCCACGTTTAATTCTGGTGATTTAACTTTTTCTTCAAATACATCTCTGGATGCTTTATTTTCTTCCTTCATCGGTTCCAAGATCTGCTCTTCAGCTATTTTTCTTTTCCTTTCAGCTCTAGTAGAAACGGCATTAAAATGGTATCACTAAGTTTACGTTCAAGTGATAAACGATTAAAATAAGGCAGTTCAGTGTTAACAGGAAGTAATAACCTGATATCACTAATTACGTTCAGTGATGAACTAATAAAATAAGGCAATTCAATATTAACAGGAAGTAATAACCTGGTATCACTAATATTATGTTCAGTGATGAACTAATAAAATAAGACAATTCAATATCAACAGGAAGTTACGTTCAGTGATGAACTAATAAAATAAGGCAATTTAATATCAACAGGAAGTAATAATCTGGTATCACTAATATTACGTTCAGTGATGAACTAATAAAATAAGGCAATTCAATATCAACAGGAAGTAATAACCTGGTATCGCTAATATTGCGTTCAGTGATGAACTAATAAAATAAAGCAATTCAATATTAACAGGAAGTAATAATCTGGTATCACTAATATTATGTTCAGTGATGAACTAATGAAATAAAAATATGCACGATTATTCGATCTCGGTCGGTGCCTCCAAAATAATTAAGACTGTGATACTTCTTTGGCGAAATGAAGCAACTCCAATGATGGAACACAGCAATAACTTTTATTTAACACTAAAAAAAAATGGCGACATACAAACAAGAAGAGAAAACATTCTATAAACTTATTTAAAAAAAAAAAAAATAATTACATGCTTCGTGCGAGAAAGTGCATGCAGCTCTTGAGCCTGCATTTCAATATTGCCAGTAATCTGTACATTATTTATTATTTATCTATTTCAAATGCACGAGAGATTAATAACGATATTAAAGCTGTTACAGGAGATAATCGATCCCTTGAAAAGCTGGAAATAAATTTTAAAAATCTATTTTTAAGTGAAATAAATTTTAAATATTAGAAAATAAAACAAAAATAATCTAGAAAATGCTGAAAACAATAGAGTCAAATTTAAAAACCCACCACAGTATAGGGAAAGAGACCTGGAAGTTTCATTTTTATTTTGTGGATTTATTATCTGTTTAAGTTTGGCATTTAATCCAAAGGGGCTTTGTCCCTGAAGGACTATTGTTTTCGTTTTGTATTGAAACACTATAAACGGTTGCATCACTTTTCAAATTGTTGCCACCAAATATTATCACCCTGTACTATATTTAAAGAAATTATATAGTGAAGAATCTGCATAAATGCATGTATGTTTTCGCATTCTGATAAAACAATGGTACCTAGAGCCATCAAATTTTGAATGACTTAATTCTACTGTGAATATGGACATCTGGAAGCCCGAATTTGAAATTCGGAATTTGTTTTAATATAGATTTTATATGTTGTAAAACTTTAACAAATTTTTGATTAACAAACTTGAGTATTTCAAAGCGAGCAATGGCAGTGTTGTACAGAAAAGACACTTTTATCTCCAGCGCATGAGACAATGAATCGGGAATTCTGAAGATATGCTCATTTTAAAATTATCTTGCAATATTGCTGTTGAACTGAATTTTATAGTTTAAGTGCGAAAAACTTGATATTTAATAAATAAAGGTAAAACACAAAATGTTAAAAAAAGCCCCTTTGGGTGTAATTTAAAATCTGAAACCTTTCAGATCTTTTTTGTTTGTTGTGTTCCCCCCTTCTTTGATGATTATTCATATAGATTTTTTCTTTATTCCAGGATGTTCTTTTAAGGAATTTTATAAAACAGCAGACTGAATTGATCTCGCTTCTGCAATGCCAGAACAAAATATTACTGAAAGAACTTACAGCAACCAAAAAAAAAAAAAAAAAATATTGTTTTAAAAAAATGGCATAGCACTGAAATTCAACTTCATGACCTTCAAGTACAGCATGAGGAATTGCTGAAAGGAGTGAAAACATTTCATTCAGATGAACAAATAGCAATGTTGAAAATTCCTCGTAGAAGCATTGCAAAATGGTCTAACGAGGGAATAATAAAAGGCCTCAAAGTTAGATTTGCCTTGGGCAAGCATGGTTATAATTACTTGCACAGAATAGGTTTTCCTGTGCCTTCATACAGCACTTTAAATAAAAGACTTCAAGATCTTGAAATGAATTTTGGAGTCATCAGTGACATGATTGAATTTTTGAAAATTAAAGGAGAAAAAATGAATGCTAGTGATAAAGACTGTATTTTATCATTGGATGAAATGGAGATTTCTGGCAATCCTGATTTTGATATTTCAAAACGTAAATTTATTGGTAAATGTACATTAGGAAATCAAAAGGATGCAGGAAATCACTATTTAGTTATTTTACTAAGAGGTCTGAAGCTGAAATGGAAGCAAGTGGTTGCCCATGAGATAACTGGACAGGTAACAGGATGCCAGCTGAAACAAATTGTTGTCAATGTTATCGAAGCTGTCATTTCTGTTGGATTTAATGTTGTTGGTATTGTTAGCGATATGGCAGCAGTAAATAGAAGCCTGTGGAATTCTTTGGGAATATCTGTTTCTCGAAACCAAAGAAATAATTTCACTACTGAAATTAAAGGCAAAATTATTTATGTATTTGCAGATGTGCCACATCTTTTAAAAAATCTCTGGTCTGCAACTCTTAATCATAGTATAAAACTGCCCAGTTATGTTTGCAGTAAAGAAAATTTCGTTACTTTGCATGTATCTGCAGGATTTATTAAAAGATATCTGGTTTACTGAAACAAACCAAAATTGTGGTTTGAGAACTATGCATCATCTCAGTAAAGAAGACCTCTTCCCCTCACATTTTGATAAAATGAATGTTGCTTCTGCTGTGAGTTTTTTTAAATTAAAACAGTTGTGGGATTGGAGAAGGCAGTAGCTTTAAAAGAGATAAGCCCTAATGCTCTTACAACAGCATGATGGATAAGATTTATATGTCAGTGGTTTCAAATGCTATCCTCTAGATGTAGAAAGAACTCAATTTCTGTGACAAATAAAAGCAAAAAAAATTGAGTTACTTTTTGAATTTATTAATGTTATACAGCTTATAGAAATTGGTAAAGGGTGGAAACCATTACATACTGGTTTGATTCTCTCTACTTTATCAGCCATACAGTTACCAGAGGCATGTTTTCTGAATGATTTTCAGTTTATTTTGACGAGCAGATTGACACAAGATGCTCTAGAAAATGTATTTTCTCAGATACGCAGAAAAGCTGGTTTGAGGCCAAGTGCTTTGCAAGCTCTGAAAGCATTAAAGCTTATCTGTTTATCTCAGTTTATATCTGACATTAAGAACTCCAGTTATGCTGCTGATTCAGATATTTATTTATTAAACTATGTGAAAGGTGAATTTGAATTTCTGAAGGAGAAAAAAGCTTTAGAGCCTGTTACCATACCAGAAGTTTCTGATGCATCTCTACAGAATCTTACCCTTAGTGAGGAAAATCACGTCTGTTATATTGCAGGAGCTGCAATAAATTCTGTTTTGAAAAATGCTTGTAATTCATGCTCACAGTTTCTCTTAGTTTGTGAGCAAAATACTCCTTCCATTGATGAAAATAAGCAGTACATAATTAATTTTGCAAATTTAGGTGGGCTTAAATGTCCTTCTCCAGAAATTTTTAAATTGTGCCTTCTGTGTGAAAAAATAATTCAAAATTTTAGAGATGAAATAATACATGGAAATGTAACTATGGATGTGGAATTTGTTAATATGATTTGTAAGAAAGCAGGCGAGGTAAATATTCCCTCCTGTTGCAATATCAAAACAAAGATAATAAAATATTATTTGACTGCTCGTGGAATTGGTCTCAAGAAGCTTCTTCAAAATAAAAGGCAGCAGCGGCAAAGTTTTGCATCTCCTGCTTTTAAAAGGAAGAAAGTAAATTAGAATCTAATCAAGAGTTTAAGAAGTTTTTGCTGTTCAGTTCTGTCTGTAAAAAAGTAGAGTAGTTGTCACTGAAAAATTGCTGCTTGTCTCTTCGAATAATAATTAGGCCCACCAACAGCTGAATGGTTAAAGTTACTTAATGCTGGGAGTTCCATCTTCTGTTCTATTTCCGAACAGGCTGGCTGCATGGTTTGTTTTTTTTTTTTTGTGGTTTTTCCCCATGTGTAATGTGAATACAAGCCAGTTCTCCTTACAAAGTCCTCTACAATAGAAGATCTCATAGTCAGCTAAATCGGATTTACTTTTGTGTGACCTTAAATGAGGCATCAATTGTGAATCTGTTTTGGCATGTTATTAGGAATTTTGAATGAAACATTTATTGCTGTTGTGAAAGAATGATCAACTGATGTTTACCTTACTAATCAATGTCTTATAGTATTGTAATGGCTTGCAGGATTTTTCATAATGTGATGTTGCATATGTTTTACTCTTCTTTGTTACCAAATAAATAGAGTATGTTCCTAATCCAACATTTCTTCTTTTGTACCAGGGTTATGTAGTATGATGTGATAATTTGGATTTGTTTATAGAATACATAACAGTATTTTTTGACATTCTAATAGAACCAGTGTATTTTATTTATTTACTTATTGCTTTAAAACAGATTTTGAATCAAGGCTTACTTCCCACCCCCTTTGAGTATGCACATCAAACATGTTTAAGCTATATTTATAATATATCAATGAGATATATATAAATGAAATAAGTCTCTTAGGTTAGCTCCTTTAATGGAAAAAGAACAAAATAAAAATGATATACCTTGAAAACAAGAATACTATCTGAATAGTGTTGGCTAAGATTTATTCAGATGGTTTTTTGCATTTATTCAGACATCTTGCATATAAATGACAATTAATTATATTATATTAGTTTTAAAAGTAAAACTAATATAATATCATTCTATATAAAGCTGTTTGATGTATAATGGAAAAAATTCAATTACTGCAGTATGTTTTAATAAAATTTGAATATAATAGACTGAATTGCACTACATTAGACAAAAAAGCAAAACATTTTTATTTATTTATCTTTATTTTCACTATATGTGTTTGTCATATGTTTGTTACTAGAGGACTTATTTTATAGATTTGAAGCTAAATAATATTTTTATGTTTTTACTTATGCAAATTAATTAATAAAAAGAACTGTGATTTAAGTATTGTCTTTGCTGTGATATAGATTGAATCTTATTATGTTATGGAATTATCATTTAAATATTCAGATACGTGTAATATTAAGAGCATATATATGTATGTAAGTATAATTTTTCCAAGTGTAATAAAAAGTAACTATCAACAACAAATAAACTTATAAGTAAATAGTATCTGTAAATTCTGTATGTAAAGGTATTATTTTTATTTTTATTTATTTGTGTGTGTATTATTTTAATATTGTTTTTAACTAAATAAAGAAAAAAATATATATATTTAATGGAATTTTTTACTCTATTAAATCTATGAATCCCACAGTCATCTGAGCATTGAAGTAATTTTTATAGCATTCTGCACTTCATTCTAAAAGCATTATAATTTAAAGGTGTATATCCTGAATCAGTATTTAAAATCATAAAGTGTTTAGCAGCTTTTTCTGGAAACACACACAAAATAACATTTTTAACAAATTTGCTACAGTAATAGACGTTTGATTCCATGTGAGCAAAATTCAAATAACATATTAAAAATAAAAAACAAGAATTAAAGATTAAATCTTGTCCTAAATTAATGGAGGTTGAGGGATTTCCCTCAACCATATTAAGAATGTGGTTGAGGGAAAGCTCTTGTCAAAAAATACATTTTGAGATGAATAACATTATGCGTGTATTTAAAAGAAAAAATTGAAAATTCAATAAAGGAATTCAAAAAGAAAGTATTTTTAACTAAAAATACAAATATGAAATATGATATGTGAAAATGTTTTAGAAACTTTTAAAATAACTTGAATCATACGAGAAATTTGGAAATTAAAAAAAAAAAAATACGAGAAAGAATCTGCACTTCAGACAAAAGAAGGGGAAAAAGCCACAGCCACACATCTTTATAGGAGTGCAGAAAAAAGCTGAAATTTGGATTCTCTAGAATGTTAAATTTTAGCGGACAGCGCTAAAGAGCCAAAGTTGCCGCTCCACACCTAAATTGCAACCCTAAAGCTTAGATTCAAAATGGCTGACGAGTCAGCCTGTATCTCTAGTAGCTCTAATTTAGACGTAACAGAGCTTTCGACATCATTTGTTTTGTCACGTGGTAAAGCTTCTCGTACTCCAGCCATACTTGTTCGGATTAGAGCGGTTATGTTTTAATCCTTTAAAAAAATCAGTTAAGTCAGAGTGATTTAATGTACAACTGAATTAATTCATATGTTAATATATATTTTCACTTTATGCAATACACACTTGAGAAATACCGGATCATTACAAAGGAAGGAAAATGGGTTATTTGCTTGAGAGGGTTATATCCATATAGCATTCTGCTAATGAAATGTTGGAAAAACAATATTTAACATAGTTTATTAATCTTTTATCGTGATACAACCACATTTTTAAGAACAAGATTAGAAAGTTTACAATTATACACCTAAATTTATCTCAGTTTTCACTCTGAGATGGAATCCCAGGAAAAATATTGTTAATGATGGACTAGATCAAAGTAGTTATATAGAGAAAGCACACGTGGGATCTTTGCCTTTACTGAATAACATTTGCCAGTCAATTTACAGCAAAATATATATGCCTACATTGCCTACTGTCCATTAAATTAAATATAACCTTTGAATCGCTCTTAATATTCTTGTTTTAAAAGTAACTTGTCAGTTAATTTTATCAGTAACTTTTAGTATGCATTAGGTAGTAAGGAATATACTTTTTAGACACATAAACATTGCTTGGATTATCCTAAATTTTATTTATATTTTAAAATACACAGTGTCATTTCCATTATCTATTTCTACTTCATTACCTTTTTTTTTTTTTTTTTTTTTTTTTTTTTTTTTTGGGAAGATGGGGATAATCTAGTGTGACAAATTGCATTTTGAATGTATTTTAAATTTACCATTAATATTTTAAACTACATTTTGCACCAATATTTATGTTTGCTCTCCCATTAAGGGAAACAAATATAATAATATAAGTTATTAAATTAAAATTCCTATATTTAAATTAAAATTCCTGTGTTTAATTCCATCTTTACCAACAGCCTTAAAATATATGAAATTTACATTCTTACCACAGATGTGGTAAGTCATGAACTCATTGGCACTGAAAAGTCATGAACTCATTGGCAACTTTGAAGAGCATTTGCAAACTTGTTGGTGAGTTAGGAGAGGGATGTTTGTTTGCATATCTTTAAATTTATTTCAACGATGCATCCACCACCACCTATTGTTTTACATTTTTCTTCTTCAATACAAGACACGCACAATTCTAGGCTTTTTTTCACCATTGTTTTCCCTATAAATCTTTTTAATAAAATTTAAAAAAAAAAAAAGAAAAAAAAGAAAATTGCAAAATTTTGGCACCAGAATCCTAAAATGAGAAAGGAAAGAGAGGCATGTGATGCCTTTTATGTTGTATGCATGCAGAAAGCAACATCGCCAAAGATTTTACCAGAGACAACAGAAACTGCGGTATGTGGTCCACCCGAATGCTGAAGTACTGAAATTCCCATAGGAGGGATCATAATCTGCAACGACACTGGTGAAAATATCTGGAGAAGTGCTGTATGGGAGAATGCTATGTGTATACTTGGGTTGCGATATAAATGATTTTTAGTGACATGTGTAGCCACATAAATTTTTCTTCGCATCATGGTTTAGACCATCAATACTTTTTCACAGCATTCTGGTGAGGTTCAGAAAATTAGAAAGTACCAAAATTCATCATTTTAGAATTATTTTGAGTAAGTTATACATTTTGTGAACTGTGATGAACAAAAATTAATAAGCTGTGCTTCCCTCAAACCAATTTTCTTTCTTCCACATAATGATTTATTTGCATATATCAGAACTTTACTATTGCAATATGCTTTTGGAATGATTATTATTTCAATCTATGAGATTTTTATTTTACCACCAAAGAAAACGCACAGACATCATTGCTGGGAAATAACTACCTCTAAAAATCTGACATGTATTAATAATAAATAGATAACTTTGTCACAATTTGAATTAACATTTTTAAAGCACATATGCTTTATACTTTATATTTAATTATGTTAAAAAAAAATAAAAAAGCACTATCCTACTTGATCTGGTTTTCCTACCTGAGCTGGTGAATGAACTCACTAGTTTGACTCATTGATTAAGATAACATAATCTGTATGTATGGCTTTTACAGTTATATTATTCTTCAGTTCAGAACTAAGTAAGTGCTACATAGCAAAAAGTTAAAGTAGTTTTTTTTTTTAAAGTGACCATTGTTTCAGCTAACTTTGGTAGAAAAAATTAGCAGCCCTTAGATGCTTTGCCATGTTCAAGTAACCTAACCAAACCCTCGTTAGAACATTATAAGTGACTACAGCTGTAGTTGTGCATAGAACTTTGCAAATAGAAGGATAAATAATATAAATTCATTTTTTCCAGATGAATCTTAATACATCAACACCATCAAGGATCACATCCATGGTCTGCATCAAAAAAATGCCACGTTATGTCATGCATTATGCATCCCCATACAGGTCTGAAACCAAGTGTAATCGTATGGTCTATTACATTCCACTTGCCTTCACGTTTAATGCTTGCAGTTGCTTCACGTTTAATGCTAATTTCACGTTAAATGCATTATGTCATGCATTATGCATCCCCATACAGGTCTGAAACCAAGTGTAATCGTATGCTCCATTACATTCCAGTTGCCTTCACGTTTAATGCTCATCGGTGGCCAGGGCAACCTGTATGAGTGCAATGGGCAGCAAGACATAGGAGCGTCAAAATTTTTAGAATTTTGGCAGGAACTGGAAGGCATAATTTGCAAGCAGCAGTTATTCTATTTAGGTGATAAAATATCTAGCTCTGGCTTCGCTAGCAGCCAAGCAGTAAAGTAGTTGAATACTGATAATTCGACCTGGGTTTACATTCTAGCGAACAGGTTGGCTGCACGTGTGTTTTCATAGTTTTTTGCATATATGAAATATGTATAAGCTAACTTCTCTTTGAAAGTACCTCTACCCTTAGCCAAGTTACTATACTGTAATCAAATAAATTAAACACCCCCCCCCCAAAAAAAAACAGCCTCCATGTTTTAATGTGGAGTTGAACAGGCGCCATTGTTTAGGGTTACTGTAAATGATTTATCAGATTTAAAAATTCTAATATCGAAAATATTATGCATATTATAATGATTGAATCCAAGTAAAGAATGAGAAATTATCCAAATTTTCTTTACGTACAACAAATGTTTTGCAGTGTATGTTATGTGAGCACCAGCTACATTATGTACAAAAATACCATGTGAGCACCAGGTGCATTTTGTACATAACATAATTTGTACTTAACAGTACATTATGTACAAAAATGCACTCCTTAATGTTTGCCCAATCGAAGACTTCAAATGTGATAGATGATGCAGTATGGAAACTCGTACAAAAAATGTGAAATCAATAGCCATTTGGAAGTGTGCTATGTGATCAATGTTCATAAAATGTATGTAGCATGCGAGGTAATTTTTTAGTTTCTAGTTCACTTCCAAAAATTGATTATTGTATGTATACCATTTATGAAAAGGCAGTGTTTTTAAAATCTGATGAATCATTTATTATTACTCTGAGGTTTTCGAAGCTCACTGCTGTCTATCTTTAGAGGTTGTCTAGAACTAGTGATCAACAAGGAATGTATGGCACATAACAGAGAACAAATCCTAAATTCCCACCATTTTTTTTTATTGATCTATTAATCATTTGATCTATGATTTCATCAGATCTGTTATCTACTGAATATATCAGGCCTATGATTATAAAAAAACTAACGTACCACAGCCTACCCATGGCTACATCAGCTGAAAACTGGTAATAACTGAAATCTACTTTTCTCACATATTCTAGGTGCACATCCAGTATCTGTTTATCTTCATGCAATGGCTGTTCCAGGTGGTATACTCCAAGTTTAACTGTTTTTTAAACCATGTACTTTAAGTCTAACTGATTTGCTTACACATGTACAGTTAAACCATGTATTAAAATTTATTTGTATAATAAATATGGCTTTATCTCCCGTCTTCAATAATGTTATGCTTTTAAGGGCCATCAGTGTTTTAAGATTACAACAGTTATTTATATTAATGTTAACCCCCCAAAATATTAAATCATTGTGGAAATCTACAAATTAGACAAATTGCAATTATCATTTTCTTCTAATATTTAATCTAAAGCAACGGTTCTCAACCTTTTGACTAACACGTACCATCTAAACAAAAATTGAAAACCTTTAATATCACCACCACTCCTGAACAAAGCTCAAATCACATAAATTTACGAGTGTTAGAAAAAAAACTCAATCAAGATGTTGGGTTTTAATTTTTTAATTTAATAGTTAAAAAGTGAGTGAGTGAGTGAGTGAGTGAGTGAGTGATTATGGCGCAAAAACCAGAGATGATTATGACGCGCCAAACAAAAGATGAGATGAGTACAATTGATGACATTAAAATTCAATAAATAAAAACAAGTAGATAAATGTACCAAATCCAGAGGATGAAGTCATATAAAAACAAGTTAAAAGCACATATTAACATTCAAGACACAGTCTTCAAAACAAATTACATTTGGTAATAAAAGCCAATCTCTTTTAAATAATAAAATAAATTAGAATTGACCTCTCTTCCGATTAAACGGTCGAGAGGTAAGTCACAGCTATTAAAATATTTCTGGCGAAGACTATTAAAACATTGACACTCAATTAAAATATGACGAACAGATAAACAAATATTACAATTAAAACAAACAGGCTCATTTTCAGCTTTAAGAAGATAGCTATGTGTGACTCTGGTATGACCAATTCTGAGTCGAGTCAAAAGAACGTCCTCTTTACGATTTCCAGCAAAATCCCAATGCTCAATTCTAGGTTTGATGTTTCTCAACTTGTTGTGATGCTGAACATCCCAAATTTGCTGCCATTTTTTTCGTATCTTTCCCTTGATGACACAGCAGATGTCTCTAAAAGGGATAAGGCGACTGGACAGTTCGACAGCAGATTTTGCCGCGATGTCTGCAAGCTCGTTTCCCTTTATTCCCGTATGCCCGGGAACCCAGCAGTACAGGATTTCATATCCTCGTATCATTAAATTTCTATGAATTTTGACTACCACAGGATTCTGAGCGTTGGGAAAAGCTTCCAAGGATTTAAGAGCACTATACGAGTCTGTGTAAACTATGAACTTTTTGTGGCAGAGCTTTGGGATGTACAAAAGAGCATAATATATTGCAGTTAGTTCAGATGTTAGGACAGAGAAAGCATGGTGCAGGCATCTGCCCTCTATGTAATTTTCAAATACAAAAGCCATCCCGACATGATCATTTGACTTTGATCCATCTGTGTATATCGGATAATAACTGCTATATTTGTGCCTGTGCTCAGCGAAAAGTTGTCTGTAAACGATCTCGTTAGTGCTCGCCTTTACGTGATGTTTAAAAACATCAAGAAGCTGGATCCGTGAATTTTCCCAAGGTGGAATTTCAAAATTCTGTACTGCTTGGGGGTGCATATCAGAGAGGGAGAGTTCCTCAATGACAGGGCGAACTCTTAAAGGGAAAGTAGGAACACAGGATGGACGTGTTTCAAATAATGTGTTACACTCATTATCAAGTAAGCACAGCTTATTGGGATGTTCAGGTTGAGATAGAGTATTAAAATATTGCAAAAGGGACAATTGCTCACGCCTCAGATGAAGTGATGGTTCGTTACAGTCAACATATAGGCTCTGCACAGGAGAAGTCCTGAAAGCTCCTGAACAAATCCGCAGACCTTGATGGTGAACAGGATCCAGTTTTAACAAAACAGATGAGCGAGCGGATCCATAAACAACTGAGCCATAGTCCAGTTTAGAGCGGATAAGCGCTCTGTAAATGCGAAGCATGGAGCAACGCTCTGCACCCCAGGAGGTGTTCGCCAACACTTTTAAAATATTTAGTGTTTTTAGACACTTCTTTCTCAGGTTTAAAACATGAGAAAGGAAAGTCAATTTTCGGTCGAACGTCACTCCTAAAAATTTTACTTCAGGCGCAACTGGAATAATTGTACCATTCAAGTATAACTCAGGTTCAGGATGGAGACCTCGCTTCCTACAAAAGTGCACGCAGACAGTTTTCTGTTTCGAAAATGTAAATCCCTGTTTGTCTGACCATTCTTGGATCTTAATCAGAGCCATCTGCAGTTGCCTCTCTACATATCTCACGTCTGCTCCTCGACAGCTAATCTGCAGATCATCAACATATAGAGATCCCAAGATGGTGGGAGGAAGTTCTTTTAGTACAGAATTTATTTTTAAACTAAACAGGGTTACACTGAGCACACAGCCTTGAGGCACACCCTCTTCCTGTTCAAAAACATCCGAAAAAACAGAGCCAATTCTTACTTGAAAAGTTCTAGTGTTCAAGAAATTTTGAATGAAAATTGGTAGGTTGCCGCGCAAGCCACTCTCGTGAAGATCCCGGAGTATACCGTATCTCCATGCCTTATCATAAGCTTTTTCAATGTCGAAGAATATCGAGACAAGGTGGCTTCTTCTTACAAATGCTTTTCGAATAGATGTCTCTAAGAGGAGCATGTTATCTACAGTTGTTCTTCCCTTTCGAAAACCACTCTGATAAGGCGATATAATATCATTCTTTTCCAAGAAGTAGACTAGGCGGCTGTTTACCATCTTTTCAAACAGTTTGCAAACACAGCTGGTAAGGGCAATTGGCCGATAGTTCGAGGGATTCCTCGGGTCTTTCCCTGGCTTCGCAATAGGAATGACAATAGCTCTCCTCCATGCACTGGGAAATGTACGCTCCTTCCACACTCTATTGTAAAGTGTGAGAAGGGCACTCAGTGACTTACAGGACAGATGCTTTAGCATTTCATAATACACGCCATCCAGACCCGGACAAGACCTATGTGTCTGCAATAAAGCTCTCTTTAGTTCAACCATAGTAAAGTCTCTATTGTACGGCTCAAAGTTGGAAGAGTTGAAAGCGATGGGATTTTTCTCAGAGCGTTGCTTGATAGAAAGAAATGCAGGTGAGTAATTTCGGCTGGAAGAAACGGCAGCAAATGTCTCACCAATTGTATTTGCAATTTCTTCTATGGAGCTAATCACTCGGCCATCTTTTTCCAGAAAGGAAAGTGAGTGGTCTTTGTACATTCCGCATGCTTTTCGAACTCTTTCCCAAACCCGCTTACTAGGCGTAGAGGATGTTATTGAGGACACATATGAAATCCAGGAATCCCTCTGGCTCTGCCTTCTTACTTTCCGTGCATTTGCTTTGGCTCTTTTAAAAGCTATGAGGTTTCGCAGAGTAGGATATCTACGAAAAATACCCCATGCTTTTTTCTGTTTTTTCAGTGCTTCATGACAGTCGCGATTCCACCATGGTTTCGAATATTTTAGTGTTTTTCCTGATGTTCTAGGAATCGAAAGCATAGCTGCCTGAATAATAGTATTAGTAACAGCTTCAACAGCGTCATCGATATGCACACCTTCTACCATTTCCTCTGTCAGCTCTGCAACGGAAGAGAAGAGTTCCCAGTCTGCCCTGTCCAGGATAAAACGAGGGACTCTCGACACGGGGTTTGCTCCTCTTCGTGCAAGAGACACAAAAATAGGATAATGATCGCTGTTGTACAGGTCATTTCCGACACTAAAAGTGCAAAATGGCAACAGAGATGGTGAACAGATGGCAAGATCGAGAGCGTGGAATGTCCTTGAAGGCTCATGGAAGTACGTATCTTGCCCATTATTTAGGAGACAAAGGCTATGATCTTCGATCATCTGCTCTATTTGTCTTCCTCGGCAATTTGTATCTTTACTTCCCCAGAGTGGACTATGGCCGTTAAAATCTCCTATTATGATAAAAGGCTCAGGCAGCTGCTCTATTAGATTATTTAAATCTTGCTGATAAATGTGCTCATTTGGAGGCAAATACAAAGAAACAAATGAAACAATAATATCAAAATTTATTTGAGTAGCGACAACTTGGAGGGATGTCGTCAAAGGAAGTACATTTGAGGGATAATCCAGTGAGGAGAGGAGACCTACACCTCCACTGGCACGCTCACCTGCAATGTTATCCTTCCTGACGAAAGAAAACCTCCGAAGTTTTGCATGGTGTTCAGGTTTCAAATTTGTTTCCTGTATTGCTAAGCACACAGGATGATACACATTTATTATAGATTTGATGTCAAGGAAATTTCGGTGGAAACCGCGACAGTTCCATGACATGAGGGTGGCCATTATGAATGGTTTTTGTTTTTTCTGTGCTGTTCTTTTGTTTTTCGTGGAAGTAGATGCCTGGGAACTTCTAGACCCTCTTCTACTTCCATAAAGTCTGAATCCGCAGATTCAGAAATCATCTCATCAAAAGAGCTATTGCTGTGACTTCTATTTTTATTGGATATTTTATGTGTAGAAGTTTTGGGCTTACTTTGAATAACTGTTTCTTTCTTTTGTACTATATGGGTTGCATTTTCTTTTTGCTTGTTGGATGTAGACGGATGGGTTTTATTTGCTAGGGTCTGTGTGCCTATTGATGTTTGGGTGGCGACTGTACGAGATGATTTTACAGCACTGGCGTATGATGTATTTGGTCGAAGCTGTGTGCTCTGGACTAATCTTCTGGCTTCGGCATATGAGATGTTCCTCGTAAACTTTGCAGTCTGCACTTCTTTTTCCAATTTCCATTTTGGGCAGAGGCGTGAAAATGCTGGGTGCTCACCCTTGCAATTTATACAAAGAGGCGCAGCCGTACAATTTTCAGAATCGTGGCCAATCTGTGAGCATCGGGCGCATGTAAGGCTGCCACGACAAGACGTCTTAGAATGGCCGAAACGCTGGCATTGGAAACATCGCATAGGGTTTGGAATATAAGGTCTTACAGGAATATTTAGATATCCGGCCTTAATATTCTTAGGCAGATCAGGCGTGTTGAAGGTAAGGATCACGTGTTTCGTGTCTATCAACTTACCTTCTTTACGCATCTTGATCCGCCTTACACCGCAGACATTTTGTTCGGAGAGCTCAGAAGCGATCTCTTCTTCAGAAACATACAGAAGGTCGAATTCTGAGATTACACCCCGACAATAGTTGAGTGACTTATGTGGTGTTACAGTCACATTCGCTTGCCCAAGTTTAGTTATCTGAAGTAAAGAAGCAGACTGGGTGGCTGAGGTTGTATCAATAAGCAGGTCTCCGGAGCGGAGACGCTTTATATTTCTCGGCTCACCAATACAGGACTGGATGTATTTGTTTATTACGAAAGGAGACATCTTATGCATTTCGCCAGAAGGACTAGAGATGACTAGGAAACGGGGAATATTGTTATGATTTTTTTCATTTGTATCTGTACGTAATTTTTTTGCAGTAGACTTTTCAGAAGTAGGTTGAGTGAGTGGTTGAGTGAGTGGTTTAGCAGTAGACGTTTCAGAAATAGGTTGAATGACTGGTTTAACAGTAGATGTTTCAGAACTAGGTTGAGTGACTGGTTTAGGAGTAGAAGTTTCAGAACTAGGTTGAGTGACAGGAGTGATTTGAGTGACTTGAGTGACAGGATTGACTTGAGTGACTGGAGTTACCTCGAAATCTTTTATTAAGTAAATATGAGAAGCCATAGTGAAAGAATAAAGATTCGGGTCCGACGGCCCCGCCCACCACGGAGCCCAACAAGGGAACACAGATTCCTGTGTTAGGGCTAGCCGGACCTATACGCAAACTGAAGCCCCACAGTCGGCTTTCCCGAAAGCAGGTACTCCCGAGAGCTTGACCCCAAGCCACTGACACAAGGACTAGTGACCAGCCGATTGACACCCGTGAGGACGACTAAGGTGCCTCCCGTTTAGCTGAAGCAGAGGCCAAAGCAGTGTGTTGGGGACAGTACCTCGCCCCTCAACTACCAGGACCCTCCTTTCCAGCGACACGGGTCTCCACGCACGGCAAACACGTGGGCAGTTTTCTCCCCACTTGAAAACTAGAAACAAGGTCTGTTCCAGCCTCTCGTGACGAGCCCCAAACTCCGTAGAGAGAAACCACAAGGGAGAAGGGAAGGGAAAAAGATCCAGCCAAGAGGAGAGGAGACGGAAAAGAGGATAGATCACTGGGGCTCCAGGATCGTGACACCCGTCTCACCAAGAAGATGATCCCCTGAAGGGCTAGGGTACCTCGGGATTGCCACACCCGTACTCACAAAAGTGAGCCCCCTGAGGGATAATAGTTAAAAATACTTTGCTTCTTTGTATACCATGGTTGAAAACCCCTGATCTAAAGAAATGTTCCTATGTTGTTTAGATTCATCCACAATCATTCTGCAAATAAATTGAGGAAATTTTTATATTTTTGTCTATTAACAGTCAAATGGTAACTGCGTTAAGTGATAATATCAGTAGAACATATTCTGATACTGATGATTTTCATACTCTTTCTCAAATGTACACATAACTACTAATAATTTATTCATAGTCAATCATTAATAGAAGATTTTACTCTTTGATGAAACACATTTTACTTAACTTATCTTTTATGCACTTTTGTAACATACATGTTAAACGTCAGTTTACATATTTTCTAATTAATATTTCTTTCACTTAAATCATCATTTCCTAGAAACCGGTATTGCTGTTTGTTATTAATTTTTCATTAAAATGCTTTCATAAGTTTTTTTTTCCTTCCCAGAATTTTACTTCATGTGATGAATAAGCATTATTTCCATTAAGTTGGAAAATTTAGATCTAGGAAAATATAAAGTTTGTCCAGTTTTGTCTGACATCATTCTAAATCTCAAAACAAATCTATAACACATTACTTTAGAGACAATTTTGATTAAAAAATCTGTGCAAAATAACATTAACAAGAGAAATTATCCTAGCTGTATCTAAGCAAATGTTCTGTGATACATATTTATGTAGGTATAATATATTTATGATATATTTTATTATAAAGATTAAGAGTTTTACTAAACATACATCACTTAACCTAGCTTCATATTTAAAGACACAAAACATTTGTACACTGATCTCAGGCAGGTCATGGCTGGCTTGATCTTTCATGTATTTTCTAATCGGAAAAGCAGGTATGACACAAATATCATTTAGTAGCTTCCATGAGAGCATCTCTCAAGCAAAATACTTGTCAAAATTAATTAATTAGCTTTTAAAGGTACATTAAAAGCATGATGTTATGAAGAAGAGAAAAGTTTCACAAAGCAGAAAAAAAATCTAAATTACAAATTAGCAGGAAATCCAGCCTTAGTCCTACGAAGCTTTATTATAGCACTATTATATTTATTGTTTTAAACTTTAATTCATTTACTCAGAAAAACCATTCTATTAAGAAATTTTATATAACCATGATTAAGAAAAATATATTGTTTTTATATGACTACTTCATTTTAGACAACATATTACTTTATGAAGCCAAATAATAGATATACAAGACTTAGTTGAACATCAATTGTGTAGATCTTTTGAAATTTTAATATATAATTAGGTGCTTTATTAGTGTTGGAAACATGATTTTGTAAGTAATTATTTTCTTCTCAGAAGACATGCTGTATTTTTGTCTTAAATCTGGCTGGTATTTTCTAGGGAAGATAATCTTTTAGAAGACTTTTGCTTACATTTTTGTTTGATTTATCCCTTAGAAAATTTCATGAATATCATGATGTTGACTGAGCAATGCTACTAAGGCATTAGTTTTATATCATTATGCCACAATGGCAAATGGTATGAGAGCGACTAAATGGCTAGTCAATAAGACAGTGATTATTTCTGGTGTTTTTTATTAAACACAATCTGTAGCTTTCATAAGTATAATAAAATCCGAGATAGAGTTAGTAATTCATCATGAATCAACTTGACTGCTTTATGTAATCTTAAACAATGCCTAAGACCTATGCAAAAGCCACTTTAATAAGGGAGTGTACCAAGTGTCTTTCTAAATTTACAGCTGATATCACTCAAAACAGTTTTATGTATCTTATCATGCACATAAATTATGTCATGATGCAAAATATTTTCCCAACATGATGATAATATAAGTCGAGCCTCCAGCAATGCACACTTCACATTATCAGATATACCCTATTAAATAGAGAGTTCCTGATTTCGAAGTAGAGAACCACTGTACACATATATAGCAATCCTGTAACTGTCTAGTAGTGGGTGGTTTTACTATACTATACCTTGTTGTAATGATGCTATTAATTATATCTTCAAAGATATCCCTAATCAACCTAATATATATTCAAATATTAATTTGACCCAAGACACTCTGATATTTATTAGTAACAAAGTGTCATGCACATATTATGCGAATATAATTATTTTGGCTTTGTATATATTGTTAATGTTTACTTCAGGACAGTTTGGCTATGTTGTAATTGTAAGTCACTTTGTTTTTTATTTGCAATCTACTGGTGGTTGGGAAAAGTATAAAAGAAAATCATCTAATATGAATGTGTTGTCAACTCCATTGATGGCTGCATGAAGTCTTTAGGCGCTATCTATCCTGCATCAATAATTTTTTATACAGAAATATGCAATAGTTTTATAAACTATGTAAAGTACTTACTCTTGAAGTCTCTTAGATAACTGTTAATCAATAATACACTAATAGCCATTAAAATTGCTATAGCATGAAGGAAAGCAAATAAAAAAATATTTGTTGTGCATAAATAGTATGGCATGAAGATAAAATGATTAAATTTGTAAGCAGCTTGATGGTTTACAAAGGTGCGAAATCAGTCGAAACAACTGCTCCACCTGGCAGCTAAAAACGGCCCTTATCCAGTTAGGCACTGAGTAGAATTTCACTTGAATGACAGAAATCGGCATCTCATTCCATTCTGATTCAAGTCCATGCCACACTTCATCAATTGTATTAGATGGAGAGGGTTGCTAGGCCAGTCCTCAGCAAATCACGAGCAGGTATTTTCAATGAGTGACAGATCTGGAGACCGTACAGGCCAGGGCAGCAATCAAATGCACTGCATACCGAGGAAGGTCAGAACACAATGTGCAACATGTGGTCTTGAATTATCCTGTTGGAAGATTGCATTTGGCAGGCCTCAAAGATAGGGTACAACCCCTGGATGTAAGATGTCACAAATGTACTGATCTGGCATTCAAATTACCATCGATTCGAACTAAAGATGTGTGTGCCATGTGCTCAGTGGCTGCCTATACCATCACATTAGGGTTCTTATGCTGATACCAGGCAATGTGCGGTCAATGAATGCAACCAGGCGATGTGCGGTCTCCTTGGAGCCTCTAGACACTTATACGATCATCAGAATAATGCACACAGAAAGACTCGTCTGAAAAGACAACATTGTACGCCTCCTATATCCAGCTTTGTTGTTGGACACACCACAGTAGCCATCTTTCTCTGTGCTGCATTGCTAAGGAAAGCTAAAGTAATGGACACTGTGCTGATAGTCCTTGCTGATGCAAACGTTGACATACCGTACGAGCAGATACTGGGCATGCTGCAAATATGCCCGTTTTCTGACTAATGGTCTGTGACGTGGTTGTAAATTTGGAGGGCTAACCTCACAATATGCCTGTCCTTTCGGATATTAATCATGGGACGGCAATGAGATCCTGCATGCCATTCAGTATAATCCTGAGCATTCCATACATGCCATATTCGCTTAACAGTGGTTGGATGTCGACTAGTGCAACGGGCAATATCACAGAACGATAATCCACACACTCTATAGGCAACAATCCTGGCTCTATTGAATTCTGACCCTTGCTGGTAAGCATTTCTTCTTATTATTCAAGGCATACCATGATATTCTGAGCACATTCCAACCTTGCAAAGTGCTTTCCGAATGACAAATCCACTACACAACTTTTTGAAATTATTAATTCACCATGCCAAACTTTGCCTAGAAATACCATAATGACCGTTTCCAAGTTTTTGAATGCTTATTTTTTTCCTGCGATTCACATAAATTAGTATGCAACTGAATACCCACATCCAAAACTGAAACAATGTTTTTTGATACATTACTTGTGACAATGACAAAGTAGTGTTCTAGTTTGCCTTTTTGTACCTTTTTAAAAGACAGACATCATCAGAAGTTGCTCTATATTTTTAAATAATCGAAAACAATATTCTTTTTCAGAATATCGGTTATTACTGCAAATATTAACAGTCCTCCATTTTTTAATTTTAGTTCCAGAAAATATTAACATACCAATGAAATATCAAAAGATTAAACTGTTCTTCTGTCAAAAATTTTCAAAAATACAAAACCAATCTTGTTTTATTAAAAAATAAATAAAAAATCCCTTCATGCCAAGCTTCAACTCCCTCAAAATTGAATCTCTAATGTTAAATCAAAATTCTCTTACATTATATCACAACCTCTGATATTTGAAAATCTAAAGTACAATAATAAATACTTTTATGCTCCGGTAACGAAATTTTTTTGCATAATTATATATTTTGTTTGCCGAAATTTGTCTTCCTAGTAAACATATCTTATGCCGTCCAAATAAAATACTTCAAGCGTTATGTCTGAAAAGGTTTGTGTTCTATATTCTTTACCAGCTGTACCTTTTAGCAGTTTATTATTAATTCAGAATTGTATATGCATACAAAATTTAAATACAGCAAACTACAATTTATTCAAATAAATTTTTCCATTCCTTTTTATTGTGAAATAGCTATAACATTTTGTGTATGGTATACAGTAAATTACATTAATATTTGGTCTTCATTTTGTATTCAACCAACTGTACACATACGTGTATTAATTTTCATAAATTTACTGAAAGGTCATAATTTATCATTACCCATTAATAAAAAATTACCCATGTTTTACTGTATTAGAAAAAAAGGCTCATCATGGGTAGAATGTTGTCTGAAGCCATGGAATGCTATTAGTTTGTTCCAGATTCAATAACCAGTAGATAAATAGATTGGAAACACATGGTTTTCAAGGTTTTCCCATAAAAATACAAATTATTTAACTTCAAAAAAGCTGCATTTATTCCTAGAGAAATTTAGGCTAATTGTCTTTAAAAAATTTCTCATAAAGGCATATCTTTTGTATAATTTGTCACAATAAATTATCTATCCACCTGCTTCATTCAGACTAATGCAAAAATGTGCTAAAAATCTCAGAATTCATCATTAATATGAAAAAAAAAAAAAAAAAAAAACTAAATGGCTAAATGGTTTTCTGCGAATTGCTGAAAGGTACTATGCGCAATGTCTATTTTTGAAATGACCTTTGTAAGGAAACTAGAGACACTGTTGAATGCATCATGAAAAAAATATTCAGCAAATTCTAACTATTAAGAGGGACTAGATGCTGTAGAAACAGAAGTCATTAAATTGTTTGTTTTATTTGTTCGAATATAGCAAATTACATTACAGCTATCTGCTTAAATGAAGGGATGCCTTCGTGGAGGAATTTCTAAAAGAAACTGTCTCATATTCATGTTGTATGTAGGAAACACTATGATCCCAGCTTTTACTTCTGGGTCCAAAAGGAAAGAACTGATTAGGCTAATTTTTTTTTTTTTTTTTTTTTTTTTAGTATGACAAAATATATTGTTATTTGTTTATCAAGCAGAATGGCTTTGTGAAGATTTTTCTAAGAAAAACTAGCTGATACATCATTACACAAGATAAAATCTACAGAAATGCATGCAAGCAGTTTCTTCCAGCTACCAGAATAAACCTCAGGAAAAATTACAAGTGTTTGTGGCTTTAACTACTTGTCAGGCCAGTCTTCTGGTCTATAAACAACTGTAAGAAACTGATTTTTGTCATATACATATGGCAATACTCATCTGTCTCATATGCCATAATACATACGAGAATCTCATTTGTCATATACATATGAATACATATGGTTGTCTCTTTAAACAGTAACTTCAGATGAGCAGCAAGAAATTAAATAGCTGAAAGAGAATGTGGACATTAAGCTATCCCCCTTAGTGCATAAGAAATATTACATATTCCCAAATCACTCATGAATCAACTATAAAACGCTAACATTATTTTAAACCTCAAAGTCTTACAGCTGATTAACAACTAATTCGTCTCGTCTTTCAGAGCCGTATTTACACTGTCATCAAAATTTTAGGATAATGACAGAAATAAAAGTAGCTGATACTTAAAAATTATTAATAGAAATTTGTACAAAAGCATTAGTTAACATAAATTACAATATTTGGCAGTTGATTATTCACAAAATATTTAAATTAAAAGCAAATTGATGGGAAAATTAAGCCCCTCTTGCAGAAAATTTTTTCATTAATATGGTGTACGGTCACCTAGGGCAAGTTTGCACATCTGACATCTTGATTTCATAGACTTTACCAAAGTGTTGATGAAGTCTTGTAGAATTGTACGCCAATGATCTAAAAGTGGATTTGTCAGCTCTTGGAAGGTCCGTGGACGAATTCGGCGTGCTAAGGCATCCCACACATGCTCAAGTCGGGTGAGTAAAGTGGTCAATACATTTGAGTGATATCTTCTGTTTACAAGTATTCTTACACCACATATACTAGACCAGGCCACAAATTTTCATCCATTAGCAAAACTTCTGGGCCAATAGCACTCCTAAACAGTCTAACTTGGGGTTCCAGTAGCTCGTCAACATATCTACGAACGGTTACAGAACCTCCTTGAAAGATTCCGATGCGGCCATTGGTCGTACGCATTAAACCGCGGAAACGGTATATTTCACGGACAAGAGAAGGGAAGTTGTGTGTTCCTTTCTCTTTCCAGATCAACACACGTCTAGAATCACTGTTTATACTACGTGTGGACTTCTCAGTAAACAATACTCGGGATCAGTCGTTTTGGCTCCACTGAACATGACGACGGTACCAGTTTAAACGGGCCCCTCTGGAAGATGGAGTGAATGGGACACAAACCATTGGTTTTCTTGCATACAGTCCAACCTCGTTAAGCCTTCGTGCAGCAGCAGAACGGCTAATTCGAGTTCCTATCGCAGCATGAAGCTCTAAAACCAAATCCCTTGCAGTTTCTTGGCGTGAACAAGGATATAAAACACTCTTCTGTGCACTTGTTGCTCTTGGTCGCCGTTGACCAAGGCTGTCTGTCAACCGATTCATTGCTTAAAAAAGCAGCTCCAGATTCAAATCTTTTGCGACTTCCATTTGTATTTGACTTCTCTCGATTATACCAATTTTTCGCCACTTTTGACCTTCACTTAAATGATGCTTTGAGCCATAACTATAGAATACTGATCACTCTCAGAAAACCATATTCAATTTAAACAGTACAACAGACCAGAATTCCAACATGCATCCATTGCGCACCGGCGTTAACGTATGCGCGGAAGTGCAATTTTGTGTTCAATTGTATATCATTAATAGAGGCGTAGCTAAGGTTTTCAGCGCCCGGGGACACCTAAAGATTTTGCGCCCCTTTCTGTATTCCAAGAATGGAAAACATTTTATTCTGAAATGTATATCATCAATTTGCCGCCCCCTGGATGCTGCGCCCGGGGACGGATGTCCCCCTTGCCCCACCCTAGCTACGCCACTGTTAATTAACGTAAATAATTATAGCATCCGGCATTGGTTGCAACATTAACTTAGTAAGCATATTTTTTCCTCATTATCCTTTAATTTTGATAACCAGTGTATATGGTGCAGCATGAGTTCTGTAACAAAATTGGTCTTAGGGCTTCAAAAGCAAGTCAGCAGCAAGACGCGTTAGAAGCGTACTTGTTCATACTTAATGTATTATTTAAGCTATTTTTACAGTTTAAATATTTTTGAACTCAGAATTGAAATATCTACAAGTGCATGTAAGAAATATATCTATATAAGAAAAAAAAGAATTTAAATATTTATAGAAATTTGCAACAATTAATATTTATTTACCTACCACAGATATTTTAATCTTATAAACATGTCTGTCCGGTCATGTACTTACAGAAAAATACTTGTGTGTATTCAGAAATATTAATGAGCATTCACTGATCCATCTATATAATGTAAAAGAGATGACAGACCTCCTGAGGAACAGGATAGCTTATTTGAATACGGGAAAGCATACTAGTCTTATCTGCTGAGGGGAAATGAGGACTTTCTAAAGAAAACTGGATCAAATTCATGTTTCAGATGTAAATACTGTGAAAACCTATCATGCAACCAGCGTTCGCATGGGTTCGAACTTGGGTGATACTACTAGTATTCAGTAGTCTTAATCATTCAGCCTGTGAAAGTCTCATAAAACCTCCAAAGTATAGGTGGAAAGAACTGAGCACCTTTGTCGCCTCATCCGAATTTCAGCCCTCTCTTTTAGTGAAATTCTTAGTAACATGTTTCGTCTGATATTATTTCTTTATGCCTCTTGCTTTCATAAAGAGACAAATTAGTCCTTAACAATTTAGAATCAGCCATAATTTAAGTTTTAGAAGCTAGAAGTCATTTCTGGCCAATCATCCAAGATATAGGTTTTAATGTGGTTTTGCATGCGATTCTCATGGACTATCTTATAAGACCTACAAAAAGCTTCCGAAATCTGTATTTATCTATCTTAAACTGCTCAGGTAGTTGAACTGCATAAACATCACATGTGATTGTGTGACACAGCAAGTCGCTTTTTCAAAAGGTAGAACGGATCAGTCTAGGAATTTTGTACCGTTTTACACGTATCCTAATTACCTCTTTGCCTGCTCCCTTTTTCTCATTGACCTATGTTCATCGCCTTTGCTTTCCTTTTCATAGTGGTGCAGTTTCCGAGATGAGATGTCTACTCCAAATCCTTTTGACATCCTCACCGTCCCTCTCTGTCTTCTGACATCTCGCGAAGAGGGTACTACTCACGTATAAGAATTATTTGAAAAATAAATGAATTTTATTCATTGTAAATTCCCGAATTATTTAATTTACTATATTCTGTATGGTTGCTAAGACAGGCTCCACAGATACACTACCTATCAATTCTTGCAGAACTGGACAGGCTGACTGCCAGTACATTGTGCATTTCGATGTCCGACGAAAAATGCTTTCCTTCTGGAACATCTATGTGTTTGGCTCACTACTGTCTTCAACCTGTACAGACTGATATTATATATCTGGTATCGATTTTACCTGCCTTCTAATGGACTCATAGATAATATCAACCGAAAACGCTTAAGATAGCACTTATCTGCATCATTCGTTCTAACCGATGATTTTAATGACTCTTTGAGGAATCCTCTTTGAGGAAGTAAGGATAAGAACTTAAATATATAAACAGAGCTACTAAGTATGTCACTGCGTATGCCTCCATAATGATAGATAGCAAACCCATATCTACAAACGTAAAAGGCTACTTCACAGCACTGATCTGGTTATATGTACGCCATTACATCTATCATTTTATACATTTAGAATCTAGAGTGATCCATTCCCAATATTTGCGTCTTTTAAAGGAATATGAATGTTGGACATATTTTGAGTTCCAAGGTTTCTTTAAGAGTTGAGAGACTTAAACTTGTTTCCCTCTCTAGCTTTTCTTACGAATGAAAAAGTAAGGTGTGTAAAAATAGATGATACTGTGAAGGCCGTTACTGATCTGTTGTCCAGGCGTTCAGAAACCACAAATCTGTATTCCTACGTCATCAGACAGACTTCCTAGATACATATGTAAAATCATAACAGAACCCTATGAAGAGAACTTTAGTTAAGACATATAAGGGAAACCCTAGTCTCAGAATATTAGCAATTCCATGCTGAAGCATTCGTTGACTAAGTCTTTTATTAGTTTCCCTTCTTACTCTTTGTAATAGAGGTTGTAGCAGGGCATTTAATGTTTGGCATTGAGAAATCCAAAAAACAAAACTTGGAAAAGTCAGAATTTCAATAATGTTCCGTTATATATTAAAAAAATGCTTTTTACTATATTTGCCCATCAGCAGCCGAGCGGTAAAATCACTGAACACTGATAGTTCGGCCCGTGGTTCGAATCTCGGAGAATGGGCTGGCTGCATGGGTGTTTTCTTGATTTTCCCCATGTGTAACGTATATACGTGGCAGTTTCCTTTAAAGAGTCCTCCAAGAAGGCATCCCTCCCTTTAGTCAGATAGCCCTTGAATGTTTAGCTGCAATCAAACAAAACAAACGAAATCGCCAGAATTTTGCACTAATGAATCACCTACGCAAACTTCTGGGGGAGGATGGCATACTGCAGCCTTGATCATTATTTAGAAGAAAATGATAATACCTTTCCTAATCACAATGGTTTTCTAGAAAAGGAGATCAATACTGAAAATGTACTTCTGTTCAGAGCTATATTTTCTGCTTTTTTTAAGAGGAATCACTTGATGTCAATATTTTTGTGACAAAGAAAAAAGTGTATGAATTAGAGTTCTCTAAAATCTCTTCATTGTTGTTTGCAGAGACCTTCCAATTTTTAAACAAAAATTTCTCGAAGAACTGGTTGTTTCTCATAAAAACTGGTACTTTGTTGTTTTAAGTCATTAACTCTTTCCAAAATTTTTGGAGTGTTATGTTATGTAGGTTATTAAATTATCTGCAGTATCTGAAACCTTTTGGCTGACTGCCAATAACCATCAATATTTTTAATGGGCACTGCTGTTCTTTAGTTTAGTTTTAAAATCTGTTCAGTCCTTTTTTGACTGTCTTACACCGGTAAACTAGGTAGGCGTTCATCTCCACTGGCTGCCGATTCATAGGCCAGTAGTGATCTTCATGAGTACAAGTATTCTTGGATTTAATTTTAAAAAGTATCTAAATTTACTGCAATATCACATATCAGGGATCTTTAACTTGTAGGTCTCTGGCGATGAACAACATTGGCAGGCATCCATGTTCTTCAATATAATTTTAATTAAAAATGCTATTTAAATTTAGTGCACTACTCTGTACTAGTGAATCTGTTTGTTAACAAGTGACAACCAAGCTTTAACTTTTTTTGGATCGAATGTTATAAATTATGTAGGGCTACCTTTCTCATGGAAACAGCCTCACATTAACTGAAGATTTGGAACATCTATTCACAGACTATGTGGTTTGCTTCTAGCAGTCACTGCACCTAAGGTACAAAAAGTTCTCTTTGATTTCAAAATATTTTAGAAATCTGATCGTCCAGTGCTTAGTAACTACCATTCTTGGTACAAAATGCATCCATTCTGCACTCCTGCCTTCGGATCTCACGTCCAAAAGGTAACACAACTATTATTATGCCTGAATAGAGGATCTAGAAATATCCCTCTGCACATATGAAACTTTTAAATTATTTCAGAATTTTATTAAAGATAACAGTCATGTTCTTAACTGTAGCATTTTTATGAATACAGACAAGAATATAATAATTATATCTATACAAATGTTTCTAGGTTCCCTAATCACATCTGTTTGGCTGTTATGTATAATACAACACTACTTTAAATACCTTATATGGCATTGAACCTATGGTAACGTTTTTAAAAAGTACAAAATCTTTTTTATAGATATATTAAGTTTGTGATGAAGCCACAGTTAATTTTTATACTCCATAAACACAACGTGATTTAACATAGTAAAATCTAAATTTTTTTTGTAGTTTTTTCAACAGTTCACAACAATTTTATTTATATGTAGTAGTATTTTAAAACTGTACTTGGACGTATTCTTGTCTTTACTTACCAGTTTAGAAAATCTGGAAAATGTTTGGTATATACTTGATACTGTATAATGCATTTAATTTGCACCAACAAAACCAATTCTTATTTTTGTTTCACTCATACCTTGCAAAGTTCATAGGATATGTTTCATGTTTTGCAGGTGTAATCTTTGGCATGAAAATACAGTTATATCTTGAACAGATCACTTCCACATACACAAATGATATACTATAACACAAAATATTCTGGTGAAATCCTATCTGAAATGATCTAAATTTTTGTGTCATGTTTCTCAGTATAAATCATACACACCAATACAGAACAGTATCTCGTATCTAAAAAATATTTTTTGGTTCCTTACTTATATCATTACAGTATTCATTTATGAAACCTCTCATTTTCTAAAAATGCAGGTTTTATTCCATATACTTTTGACACTTTGACGTTTTCAATCTGTAATAGTGCTCAACTAGACCCAATATTTAAAATTGCTTGTTGTAGGCTTTTTACACCCCTATTCTGCATATCACAATATTAGTTGCTGTTATAATCAGTCACATTTATTCATGCTGTGAGAGAAAAACAGCACAGTTCAACATTGATGAAATAATTAACACTTAATTCCAAGAACCATTCCTACTATATTATGATACAAATTTAAGAGATTTATGAATGCGTTAGAATTGTAAAGTTTTCCGTTTAATGAAAACATTAGGAAATGTGACTTCAAATGGTTGCTACAGAATATTACAAGTTTGAATTTAACTGCACACTTTTGCCCAATTCATGCACTATAGAACCTCATTATTTTGGTTTAGTAGATTAATAATTAGATATCAGATTAGCATTAAGTTTTATTTTCTCAGTCATAGAGCATCCAAGAATAGAAATGATAATTAATTTAACACTTCAAAATATACTCATGTGCATGAAAATAACTGTAACTGATGCAGAATGGGAGAAAACATGGTCTTTGTAAAAGCAGTGCTTGTTCTTTAGTTATGAATGTTTAAATCAAATCTGGATTTTACGTATATGCTATTATTATTAAATTTAAATGAAATACATGTATATGCTTAGAGCAAATATTCACTTATTTTTAATGTGTCAAACAATTTATGGATATTAAGAGTTCTGCAGAAAATTCAACTCTTTGAAACCATCCATGCAAATGGGAAACAAAGAAATTTCAGCAAGTACTTCTGTAATGACAGGAAATAATAATAGGCATTATCCAACTATTAAGTAATGATAAGACTTATTCTAGAATTAAAATTATTTAATTTCCTGAATGCTTTAATACAAGTCTGGCTACACTCTTCTGTGTGAAAGACCACAAGCCCTTTGCCTGACACACAAACTTTTAAGCCTCCTTATTTTGCAATAAATTGTTAAAAATTAAAAAATGGGCTGTAACTTTAGCACTCATTTTTCATAATTATTATAAGACCAGTATATTCATCTTTTTGATTAGCAGCAAGTTCACTCCTATTTCTTTATTTTTGAATGTTGAAAAATTAAAATATCTAATTATTGGTAGCTCTTTTGATATTGGAATGTGTGAAAGTTTAATTTGTATACAGCTTTACATACTGAAACTTAACAAATATGCAAGTACTCTTATTAACCAAGGGAAAAAAAAAAAAAAGTGTGTCCACATTTTTAACTGACTATAGTGTTTTTTAATCTTAATCAATGAAAATCAATTAATATCATGGATGATGAAATAAAAAATGAAAATATATTTTATTTAAGAAGAGATTGGGATAATGTATTAGTCAATGTCTTGTAAGAAACACTACTTATATTATGCTTCATAGATATGACTAATTCCTAATATGTGGAGTAATTTTCAGTAAAAAATAATTCAACAATGGATCATTTTTTTCCCAGACTTTATTCAGAATACATAATAATTATTTTACAAAGTTTTTATTATCTTTTATTTCTGAAAATAAAGACTTATCAGATAAAATTCCTTGAATAGAGTATAAATATTATTATTCAACCATATTACTAAAAAATTTATGAGTTTCAGTTTCAGAAAATTCTCCTGGCAGAGCTTGCTCTTGACTTTTAAATACATACCAGATTTCTGCCAATCGTTTACTGAAAAATAAAGAAGACTAAATTCAATTGTGAAACAGCCAAGATCACTGAAAACAATGCACTATTCATTTTGCAAACATAAGTCTGAAATATTAAAAATGATCAGATTGAGATCAGATATGAGATTATTTATGAACAGAAAAATTTGCAGTACTTGCATACTATCCCATTGGCCATGAAAATTGGTGCAGAACCACTAATCATTCCTGAGGAAATCCTTCACAGTCAATGGGATGAAGTGTTAAGTACAAATTCTCTGATTCCTCTTTAAAAATAAGAGAAAATTTTGGCATGTAGGTCCCCGAGAATGCATTGTTAACATAAAATGAACTATTCTCTATTATCCACAATTGGGGGTATCACCCTGGCCAAAAGGGTTCATTGTTGCCTACTTTAACAATTTTCTCTTATACTACCAAGTTACATACAAACATAAGCATTTTTATTTGTTTATTGGCCATATAACATCATTACAAAATAAAGCAAACTAAAAAAAAAAAAAAAAGTGTTTTTATAGAAACTGTATGGCAACAGATGAATTGCAAAATATTTGTCCATTATACTTTATATTTTTCAAGCATCACCAAAGGAATGGAATGCTGTCCTGAAAAACATTTCTTAATTTAAATTTCTTTAAATATATCAATCACTTAAAATTATATGCTTGTATATCAATTTCCGGAATTCAGTTATATTAACTGGCGTATTTAAACTTTGATTTTTAATCCTCTGATAAGCATAGTAGCATACTAAAACACCACAGCTCATATTATCAGTTTGCAAAATATGTGAAGGACAAATTATTTTCCATTTAGTGCTAGTAGCAAATATTTTAGCTAAAACCTCACACCATGTATGAATTAAAATTTGATACTCTTGCCCACATGATTTATTTTGTGGATCATAAAATTCAAAAACCATATCTGGAATATTTACTATTATTAATATCCAATGACAATTTAAATTTGCAGGGATAAAAAATAATTTCGCTGATTTCAATCTTGTTAGTAATGGATCTTTAATACAAAAATTTGGTTTAGGAATTTGTAAATTAGACTTAACAAAGGCAAAATCTTCATAACTGTTTAATATTTTAAATAAAAAAGCATCAATTATAGTATTATAGAGCCATCCTTTTCGAAAACATGAAGATACAGATTTAAACAAGTGTTCTTCTTCATTACTTATAAAAGGATCTATAAATTTTAACATATATGGTGTAATTTCAATATCATGTATTTTTAAACATGATTTGGTCAAATCTTTATTCATTCTAACATTTACTGAAAAGTTTTGCCCTGCTGATGATAAATTTATCTTTTCCTGTGTACAAGGTAGAACATTCTCAGTTAAAATATTATAAATAAATTTTCTAAATTGAAGGGTATCTAAAGGAAGATTTAAGGCTAATTTATTTACATGTTGAAATGCATAACAGATGAAGACCCCACAACTGCTTTCATCATTTTGTAAAGCATGCGGTGGACACTGAATATCCCATGAACCGTTAATTTGTAACTCACTGTTAATTACATTAGACCATTTATTAGTTAAGTTTATGTATTTTGGATTGCATGAATTTATTAACGAGTCATATAAATAAAAGGTATTTTTCTTTAAATCTGCTATGATCAGAACCCAATGAGAATCAATGCAAGCAGGAATCAATAAATATTTGAAAGATTTCAAAGAAACAGGAAAAACATTTCCAAGTGATAATGCATCAGATAAGATAAGCTGGGTAATCGAGGAACCAGCAAAAGTATATTGATCATCACTTTCTAAAATTTTGTATAAAAATGCATTTATGATTACATCAAATAACCACCCCCTAACAAAATCTGTACAAACCGATTTTATAAAAAATTCTTCACTTTTACTGATATAAGAATCTAAAGACTTTAAAGCAATACAATTGATACTATAGCAGCCAATTTGTAAAATTCTTTCAGAAATATCTTCACTAGACTTTAATGGAAGGGAAAATGATTTATTTTGATCAACACTGGTTAAATCACATAGATATTTATCACTGTCATTTAAATCAAATGCTACGGCTTTAAATTTAATTTTCTTTTCCACACATTCATTTATTTCTGGGTCATCTACATTATCATTAAAATCTTGATTCTTATTCTGCTGACATTTCTGTAATTTTCTAAGTTTTAAACAATTGTGGGCTAAGTTTTTGATTTGGTGCAACTGGACATGATGCACTTGAATTTTCATTCGAGTTTAAATTCCTCTACATTCTGAAACTAATGAATTTAATGTTGTATGAAGGAATGAATGCACTTTATGTATATGTTTGCACAGCAATTTATCTAAGCAATTGCAGTGATACAAGTGACTACACAATGAGACACATGATACTTTAGGGCATCTATAAAAGCAAAAATCCTGACACAGACAAATTTCAAAAAGACGCTGAAAAGTATATATTTTATTTTTTGTCTGAGAACAAACAGTCCAAGAAGTATCAGAGCATTTATTTACATCACTGTCCCTAATTATTAGTCCTCTCTGATGCCTACTTAAACAAGAAATGGAATTTCTTGGAGATACATTAGTGTATAATTTATACGTATGATTTAAATATTTATCTTTCTCAATTGTCAGAAGTGTAGAAATTAAAATATCTAATCGTCTATTATGTCTCCGCTTAAAATAAACAGTTTTCAACTGATTGTGAAAAGATTCACAGTACATGTTAGTATCAGTAAATGCATGTGGAAAGTTCCGATAACACAAAGCCCATTCCTCTAATCTATTTTTATAATTTTCAGAAAAATATTCAATAAAATCTCTACTTTTCCTAGAATAGTCATTCAAAAACTTACTTATTTGATCATGAAAAGTGATCTGGTTTCTTTCATGTAATATTTTTGTTAATTCTCCTAGCATTTTTTGTCGCACTTCCTTATCTACCACTTTAGAATTTAGTTGGCGGAACCAACTTTGGCGTACGTGCCACGAACATAAAAGATGCTTAACATCTCGACCAAAAACCTTTGAAAATGCAGGATATGTAACTTTGTCATCATCTGTCATTGCACAGTTTACATATAAATTTGGTACACGACACTTTAAACTATTAAATAAACAATAAAGAGTGTCAGCATCTAGAAAATTAGTAATAAAATGAGCAACTGGATAGCCACAACCAAATTCATCAGGCACTATAAGATTAAGAAGGTAAAAATACTGGTTAGTCTTATGTGTAGAATCGATACATAAAATCTCTGTACAACCTTTTATCATCATTTCTTTCTGTTCACGCGTCTGAAGACCAAGAGCAAACGATACTTTATGATTTGGAAGATTATCTAGATCAGTTGGACCGTACAAAGTTGAATTATTCTGAGGCTTATATAATAACACAGGATTGTATGCTTCACATTTTAAAGTTTCAATGATTGAATTAACAGAAATTGCATCACTACTTGGATGCAATGAATTGTTTAAATATCTAGAATAAGCAGAAATAGTTTTACGGGAGACAAAGCTTTCCTTTACAGGGAAATTATTTCTATTCTCGCGATTTCCTGATCCATCTTGTAAGATATCCCGTATTTTTTGTGGAGGCACAGATAAACGTAAATTTGCTTTTATCAAACATCGCGTACTTTGTTTCAATGGCTGATATTTACAATTTTCAAACTTTTGCTCATGATTATGTTTAGGAAAGTAAAAAACAGAGATTTTATTCATTTCTTCACAAGCCCATATTCTGACCGGACAACATACACTTTTTGAAATTGTACCTTTTTTATTTTTCCGACTATTTTTTTTTTTTTTTTTTCAAAATCAGAATAACCTTGCGTGGTAAACTGACAACAATAATAATGATAAGTTTTAGAATTTTTCGTTACTTTAGAAAACTTTCTGAATGAAGTAAATGTCGAGGTTCCTTCCAGTTCTAGCCAATCTTGAAAATAACTCATTGTTTCAAATGAATATTCTTTTAAGTTATTTAAATTATGTTCATCTGCTAAATGCTTATTAAAATTTAAAACATATGTAAAAGACTTATGGCAATCAGGTATGAAGCATACATACAATTTATTAACTTCTGTGCAAAATTTCTTATGTTTAAAAAATGATAATCTTCAAGGATAACATTTATTACAATTTAGACATTTCCGAGGGTAAACAGATGAAAAATCTTGTTTTAAATCAGGTACTTGTTTATTTGAACTTTTTTTTTTTTTTTTTTTTTTTTTTTGTGGTTATAAAATGAATTCTTCGATTTATAAGTTTTCAAGCATATTTCACATTTACGAAGATAAGCCATTTCTATTTTATCACTAATACATTCTTTGGTTTCTAATTTTTTAGCACTCAATACATTATCAATGTTTATAAGAATATTACTCTGAGGAGAAGTTATTGAAAGTTTAAAATTTTCAGTTTCAAGTTTTTCTTTGCAATTTTTTTTATGATTATTAAAAGAATTTTTAGTTTTATAGTTTTTTTTACAAATATCACATTTTCTAGGATAAAGCGATGGTGCATTACAGTCAATTTCGGACCCTCCTCCAGTCAGAATAGGACACATAGACTTATTTTTCCTCACTTGACAATTAATTTCACTGCTTTCTACATGATCTTTTGATCTTTTAGTAAACAAAATTTATTAAAGTGAAAGAAACTTAGGCCTGAACTACAAGAAGTGCTTTTTCTGGTCATAGAAATGTTCTTTTGCTGCAAAACATAACTAGAGGCAAAGTCAGAGTAAAAATCATCTTTTGTTGTACACAATTTAGGTTGTGAAATATCAAAATTTGTTGAATCATTTTTTAAACTCCCTTTGCCACTAACAGAAGCACAATACAATGGATAACAATCACTGAAAGAAACAGCACTTGCCTGCTGTACACTACAACCAGCAGCAGTGACTGCATTCTTTAGTGATGATCCCATGTAGGCCATTACACTTCTTAGGCGCAAAACAGCTGAAGCAGCATTCTTCAGATGCAAACTGCCACTAACAGTCAAATCCCTCCTTGGACACAAACCATCACCAAAAGCACGAATTGGTTTCTTCTGAAAACTAGCAATTGGGACAGTAGTGTTCGTAGAAGAATTAACAGTGGAACTAGCACTGCTCTTCAGAAAACGGCCAGAACCATGGACTGCAACACGCCTGGAAGAGTCAACATCAGCAAGGATATCATTTCTATGACAGGGGCTGGGAGTGACGTTATTCCTTGAATGCAAACCAGAAGCAGCATTCTTCGGATGACAGCCAGTACCACGGACACCAACAAGTCTAGAATGACAGCCAACACCGGGAATGACAACATTCTCAGGACTTGGGCCAAGGGTAGCAACGTTCCTTGGACGCAAATCAGAACCAGAACGAGGGACGGCAGCATTCCTTGGACGTGAACTAAAACCATTGACATACTTAAAATGAGAGCCAACACTACATATGGCAACATTTCTAGAATGACATCTACGTTTAGTCCCGTTCCTTACATGCAAACCAGAACCAGTTCTATGGACAGAAGCGTTCCTTGGGCGAGATCAACCACCATGGCCAGCAATGCAAAGAGACCGAGAGCTAGCATCTGGGTTGGCAACGTTTTTCGGATGTGAGCCAGGGATGGCATCATTTTGCAGATGCAAACTAAAACCATCTGTGTGGTTAACAGCATTCTTTGAATGAGAGTCACCACCATGGACAACACATTTAAAACGAGATCCAGCACCAGAAATAGCAACCCTCTTCAGCTGAGAGCCAGAAGCAACTTCAGCAGCATTTCTCAAATCAGAATTAGCCTTCTTAGTAACATCTACAGCACAACCATGCTTTAAAACAGTTGAATAGAGAGGATAAGAAGGGCTTGCAGAAACAAAAGAATCACTCAGAGGTGGAAAATCCAATGTAGTAAATGAAACACAAGGCAATACAAAAGGACTTACCTTTGTAGAAACTGGCTTTGAAGTCAAAACAATCTTGATATTATCCAGGAAAACTGCCGCAAGTTTCTTGTTCCCCAGACGGTTTAGATGTAATCCATCCCTAGCCAATAACTTAGCTCCAAAATGATGAGACAACCTGCAAATAAAAAACGCTTCTCGATTTTGGCAGTACTTTTCAAGTTGAGAATTAATTTCTACAATCTTTCTATTAATTACCTGTAAACGGTTCAAAGCTGCTACTCGCTGATTTAAAGTTGTGAAAAAATCTTCACCACGTGGTAGGATATCTGAAATGATAATATTGATATTCGGGTTCAAACGTTTAATATCCTTAAAGAGGCAATCGTATTTTTTAAGAATATCTTCAACACTGTCATTCGAATTGTTGGTACCAACATGTACCAAAATCAAATGGTATCGATTGTCCAAAAAGGATATCTTACGTCTTAACCTTTCTATCGTTGCACCAGGAAAAGAATGTAAATCTACTTCATAATTCAGAAGATTCGCCGGTAAATATTCATCCAAATATTTAACCATTGAATCTCCAATTATAAGTAATTTCATCTTTTTTGGTTGCATATCGGCAAAACAAACAACTACAAATCGAAACACAGATCAATAATTATATATGCTGTAAATAAAATGCAACTATAAATTAAATGAAAATCAAACACTAATCATAAATATAACAAAATACAAATAATTATTAATAGAAAAAAAGAAGATAAATAGCTGAAGGAAAGCGTGAAAAATGGACAAGCGCCTAGATATTCGGTTCTCATGTATCCCAGAGTTCCACACTCTCTTCGCTCGCAGTATGTCATTTCCGGTTGTGGAGAGGGATCTCAAATGATAGAATAGCTAGTGAACGGAAATCCTCGTATTGCAATTTTCGTAGTCGAGTGTTTGCAAGCTAATTTGATCAAACATCTCTGATCATTTTAAAACAAAACGGTCCTTTTCAGGACCAAATGATCACTTTAATAAAGGGCCCTTTTCAGAGCCAAATGTTCAATCTGATGAAAAAAATCAAACTAATTCGGATATTTCTACGGATATGATTACATCAAACAAGTTTCCATGCGGACGTGGGAAATTCTTTTTTTACAAATTTAATTTGAAAAGGCATGTAATAAAATGCCATCCAACGGATGAACACATATTGCAGTCTCTAAATTTAAAAGTATGTGAAACATCCAAACTCAAAATATGTGACTCTAGTTGTAATGGTGATCACATTTCAACTAAGAGACAGTATAAATGCCCTTTGTGTAAAGGGGATTTTGAAAATGAGTTGATAAATAAACGCTTTTTACAAGTTCATGATGTAAAACTTGAAACATCAGAATTAAAATTTGAATCCTATGAAAGTTTTTTTGAATGGAAAGATGATTTAGAAAATAAAGTCGAAATTTATAATACATGTATCTGAAAACCAAATGCCACTGGTACAGTTACATATTTTACATGTCACCGTTCAGGGCATTTTCATTCACAGAGTTCTGGAAAGCGACACATAAAGCTACTGGGCAGTAAAAAAATTAATGCTTATTGTCCTGCGAAAATAAAATTGGTCAAATCAAAACGAGAGGAATACTATGCATATTTCCAGAAAACACATGTAGGCCATGAAAATGATATGGGTCATCTTTTCCTTTCAAGTAAGGATAGAACCTTTATTGCATCAAAAATAGCTGCTAAAGTACCATTTGATGCAATTTTGGATGACATTCACAATTCCATATCTGATTCTGGCCTCGAACGATTGCATCTAATAACAAAAAAAGATCTGCAAAACATTGAACGAAGTTTTGAGTTAGCTTCCAGTGCAGTAAAGCATAGTAATGGTATTGGTGTATTTAATTATGGCAAAGCACACGGAGGCTATCTGCCTAAGGGAAGGGATGCCTTTGTGGAGGACTTTCTAAGAGAAACTGGCTCGTATACACGTTACACATGGGGAAAACCACGAAAACGCCCATGCAGCCAGCTCATTCGCGTGATTCGAACCTCGGACCGAACTACCAGTGTTCAGCGACTTTACTGCTCGACCGCTGGTCGGCTAAAGCATAGTAATGACTATGTGAGGGTTGACATGTAGGTGAATGAAATGCTTAGTTCACAAATTTCATGCGTGTTATATTATAAGGCATAAGGTGTAATATCCCCAACACATACATTCCTTAAGGATGAAGATTTTATTCTCATCATAATGACAAATATGATGACAATAATCACAAAGTGTAATGCTAAAAAAATTTAGTTCAGACTGCATACAATTAGCTACAAAAGTCTGTGTACAGACTAAATTTTAAATTAAAAAAAAAACACTTAAAGCATAGAAAAATGTTTTTTAATCATTGCATATTTTTCTTCTATTAGCTAAAATTGTAAGCTTAAATAAAAAGTAAATAATATCAGTGTAATACTTTTTAAATTTTTTCAAAAAACTCAGAAATTCCATCCAATAAGTCTGCGAACACTTTCAAAAAAAAAAAAAAAAAAAAAAGTAAAATATAAGTTTTTTACATTACTTCAATACTTTATAGGATATCCTTTATTCTTCAAAACAGCCTGCAGACGTCTGGGCATTGACTGAACTAGTTTTTAAGTGTCATCCGACATAAATTTCGCCCATTCTTTCTGCAATTTACTAATTAGATCATTTCGTGATGTAATATTGTGTTTTCGAATTCGTTTCTCCAATTTTGCCCACAAATGTTCGATTGGATTGAGGTCTGGTGACTGTGGAGGAGTACACAATTGTCTTGGAGTGTGATAGAGGAGATATTCCTTCACAATTTTAGCTCTATGTTTCGGGTCGTCTTGTTGGAAAATAAAGGTATTAGAAAGGTTTAAATTTCGGGCACTGTCTCGCAGATTTTTCTTCAGAATATCCAGATAAACATACTTATCCATGACTTTATCAATAATGTGAAAATTTCCATCTCCTTTCGACGACATACACCCCCATACCATTACACCGCCAGCTCCATGTTTGACAGTTGGATTTAAATTTCTCAGATTCAGTTCTGTTCCTGGTTTTCTCCATACAATAGGGTGGCCATTAACTTTAAATATTGTAAATTTACTTTCATCTGACCAAATTACATTGTTCTAGAAGTCCTGCGAAGAGTTTAAATATGTTTTGGCAAAAGCAATTCTTTTCTTTCTATTTGTCTCGGAAATGTATGGCTTAGACCTAGGTTTGCGTCCATGATAATCGCGGCCTTTGGCAGCACTTTTCGTACAGTTTCAGGAGAAATTTCCTTGTTGCTAGTTAAAAAAATGTCTTTTGCAATGCTTGCAGCAGAAAGTTTAGGATTTTGTTTAATTCGTAAAAGAATTTTTCTTTTTTCCCTCTGCGTTAGCTTCTTCGGTCTCCCACATCTTGGTTTTACAGCAAGACTATCAGTGTCAAGGTAGTTTTGAATAACTCTTTGCCCACTAGAAAATGGTTTTACCAATATAACGAAGAGTTTTATCTTCATCTCTCAATTTGATAATTAGTTGTCTCGTAACTAAAGGAATTTCTTTATTGGTTGTCATTTTCGTCAAAGAAAATAAAAATAACAACTTCCAATCAACGTGAAATTTGCTTCGGAAGTCAATGACCTTGAAAGTGTAACCTTCTTTGCATTCTCAAGTTTGAAGTTTAAAAGTTTAAGAAATACCCCGCCTCCTTCGCGTTGTACGCCAACTTTATTGCCTTTGATTTCTGACCACTTATCTTTTAAAATTTAGTGTGCATAAATTATTAGATATGAAAATATTACAGTTAAATAATTTCAAAGTCCCTTATTGAAACTAAACATTTAAAAAAAAAACTTTAAGAAACTACCCTTTTCGCACCATAAATTTGGATTTGATATTACTTTTCTTGATGTACGCAGACTTGATGACTAACTGTATGTATACATGGCATGAATGCATATGGCTTTGAGCTTATAGTTTTATTAACTGTCAACAATTTAAGAGAAGGATTTCCTTGTGCATTTTTAATTTCGAATCGAAGTGACCAACCAGTTTTGTCTATATTCTTCTCAATAATCAAGCAAAGCATTGGCACATTACAACCAAAAGTTTTCATGTCAGATATGGCTGATTCTTTTTTTAATGTATAGGTTTCAGAGATGGAAAACGCTTCTTTTGTGCATGGCATGTTGACCGTGCATGGCGAAAGAATTTTAAAAAAATCAGTGGTAGAGAAAAACAAGCCCAAGAGTATCAAGTTCTCCGCACTTCTTTACAAGAATGTGTATACAGAGTTTTAATACTGCAGCAGAAGTTGTGTTAAATTACTTGAAAACTGATCCCGATACACTTGATTTTGATAATTATTTTTCGACACATTATTTAAAAGATGCAACTACTTGGGCTTATTGTCACAGAGTTCATTGTGGATTAAATACAAATACACATATTGAAAGAATGCATCGAACATTAAAGTACATATATTTATTTACATGGAAAAAATGTTAAAAGATTTGATAAGGCTGTGCATGCAATTATGAAATTTATTAGGGATAAAATGTTTGATAGAATCATTACATCAAATAAAGGAAAATTGACAAGTAAAATTAGAGACTTGAGAAACAGATATAAAACCAGCTTAACACTGTCATCACAAATTATACAAAATGAAAGTGGCTGGATTATTTCATCAGAAAGCAATTTAGATTTGTATACCATACAAAAAGTGATCAGTGAGGGTAACTGTGAATTGAAGTGTACTGAATGTAATGTATGCATACACACATATATGTGCACATGTATAGATTCTTCAATTAAGTGGAATATGTGTAAGCATATTCATTATTTATGCCAGATGCAGAAAAACAGTCCAGCAGATATAGTTCATGATTCCTGTAATGATCCTTCATTGATAATAGATGACACAAATGATATAGTAATAGTAAATGAATTAATGCAAAGTACATCACAAACTTTGACATTAGCAGAAAGAAAAATAGCACTGCTGAATAAATTTACAAGCTTACTAAACTCAATAACAACACCTAATGAAGTAACTAAAATGGAGAAAATTTATAAATCTGCAATAAATACGAGTATACCACACTTTGAACCTCCAACTGTAAACATACCAGCTAATAAAAAAATTGTACAGAAAGGAACCTTTAAACAAACAAAAAGAAGAAAAATAATGAAAAATTTAATTCGGACATCAGTACAAAATTTTCCTCTCACAGTTATGATAAACAACAAGACAAATATTCAGGGGCAACATTCTTCTTAAAATTTTCATTGTTTAAAAATTACATTATATTGAAAATTCATTTGATGACCTATGTCTTAGTAAAATTAACTTATATTAATTTTACTATTACTTTACATGTACAGGACTCTGGTATTTTTTTCTCTTTATAGAACTCATATTCAGTAAATTTCCAGCTATATACATTTTAAACAATTTTAGAGATTTTAAATGTTCTCACTCTGCGGGTAACTGTTTACACAATATGAATGAATTAACTACAGAAACATCAAGGAAATGAAAAAAAATTCTGTGCCACCATTTGACACTTTTTTTCTCAGTCTGATATAGACATTTTTAAGTGGTCAAATTAATCAGCATATCTCATACGATTATTATAGTTTGTGATACCTTAGAAATAACCATAAACCTACAAAAAAATTTCAGAAAATTAAACCGAAAGTACAAAATCACAATGGAACAAATGTTCGGAAAACATTTTCAATAGTCCTGTCCCCTAGTAGCAGTATTTCCTACATGCGTGATGGGACAAATTTGTCTCACCTTTTCATTTCAACCATTTTTAATTAATATATATATATGAATTCAAATAATACTTTTTATCTGCAAGAAAAAAATATTCATTCTAATACCAAAAGTTGTCCAAATGATTTAAATTGCATAAGAAATTAAAACAAAAAATGCTTCAAAATTAGACCTGCAAAGAATTTTTTCCTACATGATTTCTATGAATTACTAGTGCCACCATCTGTTATATATTTAGGAAACTGAAAGGTATTATTGTATGTATTTTAAACAGAATTTTGCAGCTGTCATCTTGGAGATAAAAACTGATAAAAAAAGCCGTCCCGCCGCCCATCAAAGGGTTAAAGGCTTTATGGACCTCTTTTTTTTTACCTTCTTATTTTAAAATTTTGATTTCAATGCTGTGTCCAAGAAATCAAACAGTAGCACAAAAAAAAAAAAAAAAAAAAAAAAAAAAAAAGAGGAGTATGTGTGTATTGTAGGAAAAAAGAAATAGGTGGCACTGGATGCATTATTAAAATAGACACAAAAGTACTCACATAAACATCTCTCTCCAAAGTTGGCAACAAATTTATAATTTTTGGTGGTGGTGGGGTGTGATAATTAGAAATTACCTAAAAAAATAAATGGATGAAATGCTCCTTTTCAGGAAGGTTATTGTTGACGAACTTAGCAGCATGAATGCCAGAGTGATGACTAGGTTCTGTCAAAATTTCTTCTCTCAGTTTCATTTGTTTCTTTGCTTTGCCTTATGTGCTATACTGCCAAGCTTAAGAATAAGCTTTCAATGATAGGGAAAATGAACAATTTTTCAAAAGAATTTGGAATGGACACTTTTATTGATACATAAGCACCAGAAAAACCACTTAGTGCTCAAAAATTTTATTTTGTAGCATGGCACAAACATACAATTAAGAGGAAGTGTAATGTCAGTGAAACAACAAAACATTTACTAGTGTTTACAGCTGCATGTCATGTCATAAGTAGTTCATGAATGATTTGAATTGAATGACATTTTGGAAAGTTAAAAGTTCATCTGCAAAAAGATATTTTGAAAGGGATAAATTCCCTATAAATCTATTTTAAGAAGAACATATTGACATACTGCTTACATTGGTGCAGTTTAGGATATCCAAAGTGTGATTTTGGACAGCAATTCATTTTCATGAATGAATGCTGTAGTAAAATTCATATGTAACATTGCAACTAAAACCTTACACCCTAAAATATCAGATATATTCCTCCTGATAGCAGATGTAGAAAGAAACCAACAGTTTCGGTATATCTCAAGTTTCATCAATAGAATTTATTTCGTCTTAATAGAAGTAAACATGACTATGCCATTCTTTTCCTGAATGATGAGATGTATAAAAAATGTGAGGCATTTACAGGGTCGTTTCTCAAAATAATGTATCTAAAATGCACACCCTGTACACCTTGCCAAAAAAGTTTCATGAATTGTTCACAGACAATTGCAAACTTATTTCTAATGTAAAAAGGATGTTTTTAGAATTACCTGCTAGAGCAAAAGTCTTTAGAGAGATTGCAGTTGATATATTGTTGCCTTTAAATCCAGTTTTGAAAAAGTGAGGAATATGGTAGCGTGAGCTTGCTGGAGGTAGGGTGATTGCACAGAATGCCAAATACTGAAGTTTTTTTTATAGATTTCTTTGTGAAATGTTCTATCTTTATTCAGTTATTTCTGGTTTCAGTGAAGGTTGATTAACAGATTTTTACTTTTTGTATGCTTTCGTGGGCAGAAAATACAGTAAGGTTGGCCCTAATGACTAGTATTTTGTCAAAACCACAGATGCTGTCAATATTTTTTATGTTCTTCGATTAAAATGCTTAGGCGTTATTTAAAAAGACATCTCTAAATAAGAGTCTCACATTTATAGCTTCATATTTCTCTCAAATACAAGCTTCCCTGGAGAAACAGAATCTAAATTTAGTAGCCTCTTTGTATGCATTTGATGTGATGAAAAATGTGTCTCAATATTTACGTTGAAAAAGGTGTAGGTTCAAGCATTGTGAAAACATGTTTGATATCGTCACGAATGCTGTGAATCTCTATGTTTTAAATATGCACCTGTCCCGTCAGCAGATGATTGTTTTCCTGCCTCAGGGGCATTTTAACATATACAACTTGTCAAAGGAGAATCTGAAGAAAATGCCTGTGATATTGACACAAGTGAACAATGTGTTACATGGTGATATTCCTTTCTTATGTATCAAGGTAGGGAATCTTTTTTTTTTTTTTTTCTGTTTGTTTAGGTAATTCTTGACCATGGTATTTATTATTCATTAGCATATTTTCTCTGGAATTCATGAAAAATACTAATATTTTAATGATATGTAGGAATATGTTTTTATGTACTTTGTTTATCGATATTAAGAAAACTTTATTTTTATCAGTGCTATTTATAGTACATGAAGTGCGTTAATGAATTCACAACTTAACACAGTTAACATATTCATTTTTCCCAAACTATATTTTAAAGACATTTTTCTTTATCTATTTACCTACCGCTTTCAGCATTTTAGTTTGACACAACTGCCTGTCCTTATTCATAACATACTTAACAATACCACAGATTTTAAATAGCATTTAAATTCCTTAGAACATCATTATAAATAAAATAGAAAAATTATACATTTTGTTATTTTTATGCAGTTTGAAGTCATTTGAATTTAGATTACACCACACCAGTTTGTTAATTTTGGTGACTTTGGGAGTGCATAAAACTTCTCAGTCATCTCACAGAGCCAATAAAATGATAATAATCTTTATTTTACTGAAATCACTTATTGGATGTAACACCTAACATCTTCCGAATGGTAAATATTAAAAAGAATATATCATTCGAAATATATTATTTCATTATAATGTTACTCATAAAAACTTATCTGCTTAATATTATAGGTAACATTATAACAACAGAAGTAAAAAACACTACTTCATTAACCATTTAAAAATGTATATTTTGAGGGCACACGATATTTAAGAGCTGCATGGAATAATAGGGCTCTGAGAAAAACGACAACCACGTTAGCTTTGGTTCAACCCCCCCCCCCCCAACTTATTTACATCTTCTGAAACGGAAGTGACGTCTGGCGAGCAACCGAGAGTGGGGAGCTCTGGGATAGATGAGAACCCAATGTCTAGGCGCTTGTGAAAAATGGCGCAAAAAAATACACATCTCACACTCGCTAATTCACACGTGAACTAAATTAGCGCCAATTCTTGACCTCGCGGAAAAATTTACGGGAAAAAAATAACGCCAAATGCTCGCCAAGCTTTGTTGCCAACGGAGATATCAAAGGTACATATCCGGTGATGACGTAGAACACACTTCCGGGTTCCGATTTGCGGAATTCTGTAAAACTCCAGGGGAACGGGGTAGTTTGTTGCCAAAGGGGCTGTTTCGCACGTGCTTATTACTGAGGATGGCGGTAGAAAAAAAAATCGAGTTCGAGTAAATGGTGAAATTTTTCGAAAAAATACGCTGCTGGAGTAAAGAGTATGGAAAAAAAGAAATGGGGAACGTTAATGGATATTTTTAAACGCAGAAAGAAATGGCCTTTTCAAAACTTCAGGTGTGTGAAGAAACGTAAACATAATTTTGCGTATGATCTTTTGCAAAATGGAAATTTTCTAAAAGGTTGCATGTTTGTAAACTATTTGTTAACAGGAATTTTATGATTAAAATACATAATTTTGACTGAAAAGGTTATGCAACAACGTTATAAGTCAAATCATTGAAATATAGCATTGCGTACGCATGTTTAATATTCCTGATGAAAATGATAATTTTAAAATTATTCAATAATAATTCAAAAAAAATTTTAATTTTTAGCAACCCATGATTATATCAATAATTTAATTTATTCATGAATTATACTTATCACGTAGCTACAAATATACTATGTATCCTAGATACTAATAAGCAGAAAACTTTGGTTTGATCCATTAAAAGACGATTTACTAGTGAGTAAAAATATAACAAATTTTTAACAAAAGTAATAGGAAGGAAAATAAAAAGAATTAAATAACTAAAATTTAAATCATAAAACATATCATCTTCCACACACACAAACATATACACACGCACATATATATATTAAAATATGCATTGAAAGAAAATTGCAGTACATATTCCTATTTATGCCATTTTTAAGTCGATCCCACTAGTGGCCGAGCCGTAAAATCTACGAATACTGGTAGTGCGGTCCGAGGTTTGAATCCCGCGAACGGGCTAGACACATGGGCGTCATTACCAACATATCATTGCTAACTTCCAGAAGCATAGAAGTTTAAGGCACACAAAATCTGTTTTAAATATAATTATAAATATGTTAACAGATGCAGTGAAAAAATTGCAGCACAGGTTCCTATTTTACCCTTTTTAAATCGATCCCACCAGCGGCCGAGCGGTAAAATCGCTGAACACTGGAAGTTCAGTCCAAGGTTGGAATCACGCGAACGGGCTTGCTGCATAGACGTTTTCATGGTTTTCTCCATGTGTTACGTGTATACGAGCTAGTTTCCCTTAGAATGTCCTCCACGAAGGCAACCCTCACTTAAGGCAGATAGCCCTCGAAGCTTTGCCGTAATTACATAAAACCCAAACCAAGCACATTTTAGATCTGAATAAAAATACAGAAAACTGATGTAATATCTAAAAGTAGACCAAATTAAAAAATCTGATAACTAATTATAAATCATGCATTATATTATTTACAAGAATTTAGTTTAACCGAAAATTATATAGGAATTTAACTTGTTTTATACAGGAGATTCTAAAAACTATCGGAAATTGACATTGAGATCGGTACAGTTGAAACTACTTAAATAAATTTTTTAACTCAAAGCAATTTAATGTAAATGTTGAATTTAGGATGTGCATAGTCTGAATTATGTACTGCATATTCTTTAATGCATGTCTAATGTATTACATTTTTATACACTGCATGAGTGGATTAAAATGAGGGAAATACATTACAATTTAAATCATAAAATTTCAAAATTTACAAATTACTCATCAAAACATGAAATTAAGAACATTGAGATATACATTATTTTAAAAATTACAATTTTAAATTAAAAGTATGCACTCCTTCTTTATATGTGAAATAGGAAAACACCAAATATATTATTTTCACTCAAATTTAATTAAGGCATTGGTAAAGTAGATTAAATAAATAATGTAGAATCGTCAGCATCAAATGCGTTATTTCTATTCCGAAATACTCGAGTTTTTCACAAATCTTAAGAAATTAAAATATCTATTACGTACACTTCCAAAAACAATCTGTGACCTCCGCCGTCCTCAGTTTAGCTCTAAAACGACAGTCAGAAACATAGACGGCAGGTGTCCAGCTGACGGAAAATTTTCCGACGCGTCGATCTCTGTAATGATCGAGACGATAACACCAGACTCGCTCTCTGTCGAGAAGATCGCAAAAAACGACCCGTTCTTCTATATCGACGGTGTCCAGACTAGGGCCCGAAGAACAGTCTCTGGTAAACAGGACTCAACAAGTGGCTCTAAAAATTCTGCAAATTTTTCTTTAGTTCTACCGAGGGTGTCCAGTGCCATAAGCTTGCTCTCAAGTAAATCATAAAGTTCAGCTAAATCTACTTTAATCCTACCAGTAGCAATTTTCATTACTATGGAAAGTAGATCCCGTACATAAATCTGAACCAAAAGTTCATCTCTGCCGAAGCGTTCTTTAAGTTGTACGATCACCTTTAAATAGTTTTCTTTAGTTGGCGGAAAACTGGTTACGAGTCTTGACGCTTGAGAATCTGCTACCACACATTGTAAAAGATATTGAAATTTATCTTCATCGACAATGAAGAGGTTGTAAGGATCTTAAGTTTTACTAATGTTTATTTTATTTTAAATCTTTACTATCACTTCTTATTTTCTACTTCCGGACAGAATTAAAAGCTTTAACTTATTTATGCAAATTTGTTGGCGAACGCCAAGTACTTCAGTTGTGGCTTTTTGCCAAGCAAAAGAGAGGAAGGAGTTAGTCGAAGCAGGCCGCTTGCCTTAGCAGTTTTTACTCGGTTGCTGGTTGCCTTCCAGGCCAGAAGTTTAATCCTCTTGATAATTTTAAACGTATTGTAGTGTTAACAGTTCTCTGTACTACATACGGCTTCCTGTTAATATACGGCCAATCTTCTCGGAGGCCCTTGTTTGTTATTCCAAAGTTAAGTTAGAGTTTAGTTAATATTTTTTCTTACGTTCAGACCACAAGTGGTTGGTCTCTGTATTCCGAAGTCCGGAAATCATTGTAAAGAGTGAAAAATAAAGGGTTTCGTACACCCTTCCTGTGTATCTTGTCTACTTCCCACATTTATTGAACATAGCTTTAGTAAGCTCCCTGGTCCTAGTCAGGTTCTTGAATGTTCCCAAAGCAAGTAAGGCGGAACACTGAACCTGATAGTGGCGCCCGACGAAGAAGAATAACCATGGCCGAGTTTCAAGAAGAACCTGTGCTGCCTGCAGAAGCGGCTCAGAATCCAGAAATGCCAGCTGCCGCCCTGGAAGGATTTGGTTACATCGTCGAGACCAGCGATGAAACCAGAAGCAACATTTAATGGAAACTCACCGGTAACCAGTTTTTTGGAAAAACTAGATGACCACTTCATGATGTATCCCGTGCACGAGTTGCAGAAAGTCACCTTAGCTACTAGCGCTTTGAGGGGCCAAGCGCTTAATTGGTTCAAATGTATAGGCAGAAGTCTCTTGGGTCAAGCAGGAAGTCCCACCTATCCTTACGAAAATTTCAAGACTGCCTTAGTAAAAGCCTTCCCTGTCGTAAGGGATCGTGCGAAATTAGAAGCGGAACTTTTCAGCATATACCAGAAACCAATTGAAAATCTCTTAAGCTTTATTTTAAGAAAAATTCACGTCTTCAAACTCTTGTACGGAAACCGTCCGGATATTGAGATAATTCAAGTGATTTTGCCGAGGTTACTTCCCCAAGTACAAGACTTTATTGAATTAAGGAATCCGACTACACTGGAAAAAGTTATTTGAGCTAGCAATCCAGTTTGAAAGTATAAGAACGGCGGACATTGAAAGAAGACGCCAATATCAACAACGAAACCAATTTGGTGAGCCAAGACTACAGCAAAGTCAAGCACACGGCTACGGAAGCAAAGCGAATCAGTGGGCAAGGAAACCCGAGCATCCAAAAACAGCCGGCGAACGTCGACAGTTCAATAGCAATCCAGGAAAAAAGTCTGAAGGCCAGTGGAAAAAGAAGGAAAGCATGGAAAGAAAAAAAAATTAAATTAAAACGGATTTCTGCTGACGGGAGGGTGCGGAAATCCGAAGGCCAAGAAAACCCCTCTTCCTTCAAGTTAAATACAGTAATGGTGAAAAATTTGACTCTTCCGAAGATTGAAGTGTTGGTGAATAACATCCCAGCCACCGCACTCCCGGATACAGGCGCGCAGTGTTCCTGTGTGGCAGAAGATTTTTTTAGGAAGTATTTTCGGAAATACCGCATATATAATTCGGATAATACGACAGTGTTAGCTGCGCAAGGAGAAAGATGTAAGTGCATAGGTAAAGTAAAGTTGTATATCCGTATCAAGGACGAACAAGTAAAGGTGATGTTTTTTATAGTAAAGAATCTGCAAGCACATATAATCTTAGGGATAGATTTTCTTTCAGAGGCAGAAGCAACGCTGGATTTTAATGAAGCGTCCCTTAAGCTGACGATGAAACCAGTTCGAGAAGAAAAAACGGAACCGCCAATGTTAAACCTTGACCACCTGCCTAAGGAAGTGCAACAAAGAATCCGACAAGTAGATCCGACACGGCAGGTACTGCAGGCACAAGCTCCAGAGGTGGAACAACGACAAGCACAAGGACAAGCCATTAGGAGGCAGGAGCAATTGAAAAGAAAGTTTCCCCGTTGGAGAATTGAAGGTAACAAGAAAAAGAAGCCGTTCCACCGACCACAAAAGAGAGCGCACGACCACCCCCAGAATGAAGAAGGGAGAAGTACGACGAATGCAAAGAGAGCCAGGAGAAATAACGGCAACTATAACCCGGCTCCCAAACGGAAGATCTACTCATCGGACAGGACTCTACGCAGCAAATGTCGCCGAATTGCGGAAGGACCACCAGCGGCGGAGGAAAATATACAAGGAAAATTTGAACGGCCAGCAACGAGATCCAGGCAGGAACGAGAGAGAAGTGTCCCGGTTCCGCCAAGACCAGCGGCCATCAAACGGCCAAGACCACAGGCAGAGGCGAAAAAGAAGGTATTCAAGGGTGACCGAACTGGAGGGAAAAGAAAGCTCCTAGAGGAAGGCACTGAAGGGCGAGCCCGCACAAGAAGGAGGATAAATCAAACACGAATCTTCGCTACCTTCCAGGACTGGGCAGATAAAAGAATGTCCGAATATCACAACGATAAGTAACATTTTATGTTACTTTGCAAACTTAAGTTAATCTTTCATTCTTACTGCAAGTGGCAGATTTCAAGACGTTTTACCTCATGTGAGGTCTACCTTTATCGCCAAAAAAGGCGAGAAATGAGTTGTTACCGATTTTGGTATTATGTTTTTCAATTACTCGCGAGTAAAACTAAAGTTGATGTATAATAGGAATGTGTAAATACTTGAATATTGTAAAAGTTATTGTATAAATTTTATTTAAAACATTCTGGCAAGAAAGAAGTTTTAGTCTGAAAGACTTTTGTAATGCAGTATTTCAATGTAGAAGAATTGGCACTTGCTTGGAAAAGAATAGAAGTTAACAAACAATGTACTACTAAGGTATGTTTTAAAATGCGTAAAATTAACGGCATGTTAATATGTCCTTATATACAATGTGAATTGTTATTTTAAGCGTTAAGAAATACTGTGATATGTTAAAAGTGAAAGTAATGCAAAAAAAATTTAAACTTATTCGTGTGACTGTAAAAAGAGCCAAATTATTGTGAATATGTGTTAAAGGTTGAATGAATGTAGTTAGGCTCTCTGACGCTACACTTCAGAGTTAGCCACTTTCAGAATAGTACCTCAGGGTTTAAAGATGAAGATAAGGTGTGTTACGAGGTCTTGTTATGTTGAATTTTAACACGTTAGTGTTTTGATTGTAGGCGGCAGTTTTGAACATTTGTACATAAAAACATTCGTGTTTGGTGTTTTCTTTTACAACACATGTCAGAGAGCACGGGGAGAGATAATTAAAATAAAGTCATGAATGAAATAAGAATGTTAAGAGAAATATAAATATTCATGTGACCTGCCATTTAATTGTGTAACATTTCATTAAACTAGTTTTCCTTCTAGATCTCTGGAAGGAACTAGATTTCAACTAAAAGCTTCTGTTTAGATGCAGTACAGATGAAAAGTAATTGTCCATGGAGCTGATAATGTAAAAACAAATTTTTTTTAAATTTCTAGTTTTTAGTGAGAAATGTTTGTAAAAGATTGGCCTCGCGTTAGATTCTAGAGCTAAAAGTTTTCAACAAGGTCTTTTTAGACCTCAGTTTCAAACTAATTAACTCTGGCGGGAAGTATGTAAGGATCTTAAGTTTTACTAACGTTTATTTTATTTTAAATCTTTACTATCACTTCTTATTTTCTACTTCCGGCCAGAATTAAAAGCTTTAACTTATTTATGCAAATTTGTTGGCGAACGCCAAGTACTTAAGTTGTGGCTTTTTGCCAAGCAAAAGAGAGGAAGGAGTTAGTCGAAGCAGGTCGCTTGCCTTAGCAGTTTTTACTCGGTTGCTGGTTGCCTTCCAGGCCAGAGGTTTAATCCTCTTGATAATTTTAAACGTATTGTAGTGTTAACAGTTCTCTGTACTACATACGGCTTCCTGTTAATATACGGCCAATCTTCTCGGAGGCCCTTGTTTGTTATTCCAAAGTTAAGTTAGAGTTTAGTTAATATTTTTTCTTACGTTCAGACTACAAGTGGTTGGTCTCTGTATTCCGAAGTCCGGAAATCATTGTAAAGAGTGAAAAATAAAGGGTTTCGTATACCCTTCCTGTGTATCTTGTCTACTTCCGACATTTATTGAACATAGCTTTAGTAAGCTCCCTGTTCCGAGTCAGGTTCTTGAATGTTCCCAAAGCAAGTAAGGCGGAACACTGAACCTGATAAGGTCATTGTGAATTTTTTCAAACTGGGACCAAAAAGCAAGAAAGTCTTTCGGTTCTCCACTAAATTTTTGCAATTCAAGTTTCGGAAGCTTGAATTTCCTTTTTTGCTCGGTTGTTGTTCCTTCCGTAATCGAATTTGCCTTGTTTGCATTTTCTAACAGCGAACAGATCAAGCAGAACTTGTCACGGTATTCTTCTGCTTTCAAAAAATCTTCAGAATATTCATCTTGAAGGGCATCATCACTTAGCAACAAATTCGAAACTTCTTCTTGAGTTGTTTCCAAACGTGAGAATTTGTCTTGAATCTGCCGAAACAACGTACTGACTTCGTCACTTGTTAAACTTTTATTTTCGATCTTCTGAGCTATATCGTTGCAGCATACCGTAAAAGCTGTTCTCAGCGACTTTCGTTTTGCTTTCAAAACTTTTATATCCATATTTCATCAAAAATATAAAGTAGCGGACGCCAAATTTTCTATGTTGCAACTCTCAGGGCTACAGCGTGCAGGTTACAAATTAAATAATCACAGCAGGGGTTATTAATATAAAGATTTAATATGGATATCTCACGCAAGCTGAAAACGTTACATTACTCTATTAAGTGCATACATATAACTGAGTGAAATGGGAATTTCCCCGCTTAGTTCTCAATTAAAGAAAAAATAAGAATAATAAAAAATAGTCCAATCAGATGCGGCGCTCCTTCTGTTGACCTTCGCCGAGCCGTTATGTAATCGTCTGTCTGCAGCGGCCGTCTCCAACATATACTGTAAATAAAATGCAACTATAAATTAAATGAAAATCAAATCAAACACTAATCATAAATATAACAAAATACAAATAATTATTAATAGAAAAAAAAGTAAATAGCTCAAGTAATGCGAGAAAAATGGCGCAAAAAATACACACCTCACTCCCGCTTATATTAACATGTGAACTAAATTCGCGCCAATTCTTTACGGAAAAAAAATAACGCCAAATGCTCGCCAAGCTTTGTTGCCAACACAGATATCAAAGGTACATATCCGGTGATGACGTAGAACACACTTCCGGGTTCCGATTTGCGGAATTCTGTAAAACTCCGACGAAAGAAATAGGATGAAAAATTGTTGCCAAACCCATATTTCTAAAAGAATGAAACTATTCAAAACAAGGAGGTTAGAATAGAAGGAGGGAGGGTTCGCGGTTTCCTCCACAATCGGGGAATGAAACTTCGCCGAACAAGCGGCGTCCATGTTTGTGACTTCAAAACATTGCATTACGGCAGTGACATGTACGTGTTTCTAACCTGTTCCGTGCATTTATTTTCCAGTAAAAATATGTTAAATTTATAATGAAATCCCTCGCTATTGTTGAATTTTTGTTTTAAAGTAATAAAAGATGATATCCATAATTTACTATGTACAGCAAATTATTAAGAAATAGTTCGAAATCTAAATGCATGCGCATAACATTAAAGCCTTTAAAAAATGATATTTCTGCATATTTCACGGATTTGCTTAGGTTAGAAAATAAATCTTAATAAAATAAAACAGATTTGTGTGAATTCATTGATTTCAGTTTATGCGCATTTCATATTTATTAATCTCGAAACTGCCTTTAATTAAGTTGAATTACAGAAATACACAGAAATATAAGTTTTTGGATACATCTTTCCACATGTTCAATTGGGTAAATATTTTACTTAATTTTATCACTATACTGCTCAGAAATTTGTAAGTTTATGCAAAAAATTTTTAACAACAACAGAACAGTTTATCTTAACTTAAAAAAATGAATAATAATTAATACATAAAGAAAAGCACTGCTTTATTTAACACCTTTACAATTAATAAAAATAGTAACAATTGATTTCTTACTTTTCATGAAAGTTATAAAACGAATTAACTAAAACGTTCAAAATATAAAATTTAAATCCTACCATATAGCATTGTATCTTAAGGAACGAAGATACCAGCTATAAACAGAAACATTAAAATGTATTTAATATATTTTGATTATAGTTATATTAAATAACCTATTTTAAGTCCTTTTTTTCACATCTGGAAAGAAAACCACATGACATTGTGATAATTTTTGACATAGTTGTCATATTACATAAAAAAAGAAAATTAATACTTACGTGTGAAAAATAATGCCCGGAATTTTTTTCGAGAATCTAAATGTGCATCCATATGCAATACAAGCTGACATGCTTCAAAAAGAAAAGAAAAAAATGTTGCAATGACAGACTTCCTTGCACAAGTCACGGTGATAACAGGAAGATGGCCGTGAAGCTTCACCGTTTGAGTTGAACCTTCCCTCCTTCTATTCTAACCTCCTTGATTCAAAATGATGCGATTTCATCAAAAATCTATCAACAACAATAAGAAAGGAAAATTGTTGCCAAAATCACATTTTTAAAGATGTGAGATGTGAGAAATGTACTCGGAAGCTTCTTTTAAAAAATTTTTAAAGAATACAAAATATTATCATTTTTCCAAAATTCTTTTTGTAAAAGCAGTCGCAAGGATAAAAGTTTAACGTGTCCAAAAATCAAAGAAAAATATACCGTAAATTTTTAAAAATAAACTTTTTTAAAAAAATCCCTTTGAAAAGGTGTTAAGCTCACTTTGTTAAATAAATTCGTAATTAATCGATTTATTGAAACACGAAATTTATTTTAAGTTTGTAAAATAGGTAAGTGCCTACGTTTCATGACGATGTAAAAATGGAGTGAGTAAAGTAAAATCTCGCTTTCCTATAGCCCATTATGTCTCAAAATGGCGCGATTTCGTCACAAAAATCATAAAATAAAAAAAAAAGTAGAATTCGAATTTCGAAAAAATCGCTTCGAGGTGCACTGGCTCTTGTCTAGATGCACCTATGTACCAAATTTCGTAGCCGTGGGTCTATTAACTTACGCGCAAGCGCGAACGAAAGACACACACACACAGACAGACTCTTTCTTTTATTATATGCAGAGATTTATGCAGATTTTTCATTAATTTATTTCTTCAAATATCTCTAACATTTGGTGGCAACAGTTTGAAAAGTGAAACGGACATTTATAGTGATTCAACGCAAAATCGCAAAACGGAAAGTATAGTCCTTCAGGGACAAAGCTTCTTTGGACTTAAAAAGAAGAAAAAAAAAAAAACTTTATACTAGTATGTTTATTAGAAAATTGCGAGAGGTCTGCTTTAGGGGTGGGTTGCATCATGGGAGACTTTCTGAGGGAAGCTGGCTTGTATTCACATTATACATAAGACAAAACCTTGAAAATATCTATACAACCAGCTCATTCGCAGGGATTGGTTCAGACTGAACTACCAGAGTTCAGCTCTCGGTTACAGGTGGCTCACTTTTACAACTGGTAAATAAACGAAAAATGTTATCTCTGTGGACACATAATAGTTCCCTCTAATATTTAAAATCTTTCTTTCGTAACGACGAAAATGACGCCCTCGATCGGTAATGTGTACGATCAAAACAACAGCTCGCGCCCAGCAGCGGCCGAGAGGTAAAGTCGCTGAACACTGGTAGTTCGGTCCGAGGTTCGAATCCCGCGAACGGGCTGGTTGCATGGGCGTTTTCGTGTTTTTCCCCATGTGTAACGTGTATACGAACCAGTTTCCCTTAGAAAATCCTCCACGAAGGCATCCATCCCCTAGTGTGCTTTGCCTAAATAGATAGCCCTAGTGTGCTTTGCCTAAAGCTCTTTGCCGTAATTAAATAAACCAAACCAAAACAACAGCTCAGTAACCGGTTTCGATTTGCATCGTTGTTGACCTTATGCAGTTACCCTGGAAATTGCTGATTTTATCAAATTCTTATTTTCTTGGTTATACACGGTTGGCTATTATGAAAATGCCGATTATATATAGGCAAACTGTATGTGGTATCGACTGTATGCCTGTGAAGACTGTGTGTACGTAAGAAAATGTACAATACTTATTATTATACCATTATTAAAATTTCTTTTTTACCATGTCGTTTATGCTGATAACTATCGTTCGTATGTCAGTGTCGATTCTACGTGTGTCGAAATTATTCTTATAACAGGGCTTGCATTCTTATAACAGAGCTTGCCTTGTCGATCATATGCAGCATCGATGTGGAATGTCGAACCCATAAATAAAAGCCTTAATGGGAGATACAATTTTATCCAGTAAGTACCACTACCGTTCTTTCAAGGTGTTGATTAGACACTGTAATCCAAAGTTATAGATATAAGTGCATAGAGTTTATGTGCTTTTCAAGTGCGCAAAGTAATTACTAGAATTCCTTTATAAAGTACTTCTTAAAAGCATTCTTTCCAAAGCAGAAAACAAGAAAATCAATGAATTTTCAACTCCCTTCGTAAGTAGGAATCCACGTCAATTTTGTTAATATTACAGTTTATATTTGGATGAAAAGAGAGAAAATAAAGGAAAATCTGAAAGCTTTTCATATTTTATATTACGTCCAAAAGGGTGTTTTTTTAATGTTTTGTGTGGTACCTTTATTTATTAAATATAATGTTCTTCGCACTTAACCATAAAATTCAATTCAACAGCAATATCCCAAAATATTTAAAAAGAGCATAATTTAAGAATTTCCGATACACAGTTTCGAGCGCTGGAGATACCTTTTTTTTCGTAGTGTTCCCATTGTACGCTTTTAAATCAATGAGTTTGTTAATAAAAAATTCGTTAAAGTTTTACAAAACTGGAAATAGCTAATAAAACAAATTCCAAATTCGGGATTACAAGTGCTCATGTTCGGTTGGATGACTACGTTATTCAAAATTGGATGGCTCTAGGTACCGTTGTTTTTGAAAATGCGAGCAACATTCACGCACTCATGCAGAATCTTCATTATTTAGTTTCTTTAAATATAATGCATGGTAATAATATTTTGTAGCAACAGTTTGAAAGTGAATCAACGCAGAAAGTGAAGCCATGCAAAATGTCGTTTTGGGTCTAACGCCCCTTTGGGCTAAAAATAAATAAATAAATAAATAAATAAATGTTAAATTATCAAGTTAAAAATCGAAAATAGCAACATTTAACCGATAAGAAAGTCATAAATCCTTACTACCTCGCTTGAAAAATGCAATTTTGAATACAATGATAATTTTGCTTCTTTATTAAATTATTCTTATAACAGTGCTTGCATGAATGGATTATATTCTACTACACGAAATTTTTTCATAGCAATAAATTGCTACAGTTAGGGAACGAAAGTACAGTAAACCCTTTCTAAGATGACTAGCACAGGTTCATAAGATTTTGGGCTTTTGCGAATTACAGAAATAGCTCTCAGCACCAATGTCCAAGTTCTCAGAAGTATTAATCATAGTAGGAAGATAATCACCAGAAGGAAAACCACTGTTCACATTCAGAAGTGTATTATTCTATAAATGAAAATACATTAAGCCGATTCGATTGCGTGTATGCCCGTATCTATATTTATATATAGTAAAAATTATAATATAAAATAAATATAGTGTAAAATATGTTACCGTTAAAAAGTATAATGCAGTTATTTCCTCGAATAAGTGAGTATTTGACGGGGAAAAAACTAGCCAAGCCGGTTAAGCTAATTATTTTAAAATAACTATATTAATTTGTATAGAATATAGTATTCTATCAACTAACTAATGATAAATGCCGCACAGACGGTGTAGTGGTTAGGGGAGCCAGCTGCGATACCTAACGGCCTGGGTTCGAGTCCAAGGGAATGCATAATTCTAATTGCCCGTCCCTTCATAGGAGGCAAAGGTGGCCCACTTATTAGCTGCATGCATAATAAAGTGACAACTACTTCTGGCCTTAGTCGAAGTCGGCTGAAGGCCCATCATTCATATTTAAAAAAAAAAAAAAAAAAAAAACTTAATAACCAAAAAATCTGAAAGGTTTCAGGTTTTAAATTACGTCCAAAGGGGGCGTTTTTTTAACTTTTGTGTGTTACCTTTATTTATTAAATATCATGTTCTTTGCGCTTAAACCATAAAATTCAGTTCAATAGCAATGTCGCAAAATAATTTTAAAATGAACATATCTTTAGAATTTCCGATACACAGTTCCGCGCGCTGGAGATAATTTTTTTTCGTATAGTGTTGCCATTCTTCGCTTTTAAATCGTTGAGTTTGTTAATCAAAAATTCATTAAAGTTTTACAAAATATGAAATTGATAATAAAACAAATTTCAAATTTGGGCTTCCAGATGCCCATATTCGCAGGAGGATTACGTCATTCATAATTCGATGGTTCTATGTACTGTTGTTTTATCACAATGCGAAAAATACACATACATTTATGCAGATTTTTCTTTATTTAATTTCTTCAAATATAATTCAGGTCTCTAACATTTGGTGGCTACAGTTTGAAAAGTGATTCGCCATTTATAGGGATTCAACATAAAGTCGCAAAACGAAAAGAATAAAGAATAGTCCTCTAGGAGCAAAGTCTCTTTAGACTTGGAAAAAAAAAAAAAAAAAAAAAAAAAAAAAAAAAACCTTACTACTGATAAACCGTTAAAGTGAAAAAACAAATTGACACTAAAAAATATCTATCGTTTTATAAATTAACTGATGATAAATCCTTAGCGTTTAGAAAATTATGTTTCATATTACGGATAGATTAAATAATAAAGGAATGCGTAATATAATATTATTGCTAGATTCGTTAAACCGTAATAAAATATAACAGACTATACTACGCCAATAGTTCTGTTTAAATTTTTACAGCTTATCAAATTATTAAGCTATTTAGTCCTGCAAACAAGCAGCTTTCGCGTGCCGTCTTTACTGACGATTCCTCATTTATCAACACTTTAATGTGACACAAACTGTTAACTTCCAGTTAGGGATGGATGAAATTTAGTTTCAAGGGCAGCAACCATTGATATAACAGAGAAGAAACATTTGCTCCCCATGGATTCTTTCCTTCCGGGTGATGTGGGTCGATTTCCTATATGAAACGGATGAAGCAAACGCGGGGGAGAACATACGATTTTCCCGCAGGCAAGTTGGAAAAACCTCCCATCGAAATGACCTTGCTCGGCTGCAGCCAACTCAACGTCTTACCCTTAAAACCTCCCTCAAGAGAATCCACTATAACCCTGCCGGTTAAATTAGAATTTGGCTGGTTTACCCAACTAAGATTGGCGACATTATTTGGCGAGATTTTAGAGTTCCTTTTTTTCCGGGTGACATTTTTTACGTTCCTTATTTTCCGGGGACATTCTTTCCGTTTCCCTTTTTTCCGGGGGACATTTTTTCCGCACACCTTTCGAAATACAAATACTTTTCACATTTCGGCTAAATGCGTTTTCGTTTTTCTGTGCTTTTTCGCTATGGAAACAGTGCATTGTTTCCCTCCCCACCCACGAGTATTATTTTCCAATAAAACAGTTTATGTCACTCTCGTTTTCAGAATCAATATCACTGTCGATCAGTATCATGCGAACTAAAAATTCATGATTACGTCCATCCTCATTTTCTTCAATACATTCTTCGCCATTTAATAAATCTAATAACTTTTGCAACATTTCTTCATTGTAAGATAAATTATGTGCCATGTTTGCCGCTTTATATACTATCATGAATCAACTATATAATAGTAACACGGATAGGTACGGTGGGTTTAAATGACCCGATTCAATCAAAATCAAGATTTCAAATCAAAGTTCCTGGGAAAAAATTTCGGGAACATAAAGAGGTTGACCTAAGACAGGACTACACAGAACCTCAACAACTTGCATAAAATAGGCATGCTTTGAGAAAGGTTTGTTTAATCACGTGGGTCCATTGGACCCAGTGCGCGTGCTCGCGGGTTAATAGTTGCATTTTATGGCAACAGTTTTTTTAATATTACTTGTTCAAAATACATACAGTAAGTCATTTGTGGAAAAAATATCTCGCATGTGTCATGCGTGCAGCAGAACATTTGCTCTAAGATTTATCTATTGATCTTCTTTGGAAACAGCTTTAGTATTTGTCCTTTTGGCAATTTTTTGATTTGGCGACAAACTTCGGTCGCCAAGGTAGACCCGGCTTTGAAGATCGAAAAAAAATGGCGGATTGTCAACAAAACCCGATCTAGACTAAATAACAATCCTAAAAAATAAGCTCTTAATCAGAATAAACAGTCTTTCTCTAATTTTCAACATTTCTGGAACTGCTATGATAAATTCTTGAAACACTACTGTAAATGAATTTATAGCAATTATTATGTTATGAGTAATGAAATTTACAAAAGGTTAATATTTTAAATTACAAAATATAATATTAATGTATTAAACATTAATATTTTAAGTAGTTAATATTTATATTTTATTATATTAGTACTTAGCTAATATTTTAAATTTACAAAAGGTTAATTTTTATGTTTATGAATAATGAAATTTACAAAAGGTTAATAAATGCATTTTAAACTAGTACATGTTACTTTAGTTTCTTAGATTCTGTTATTAAAAGAAAATAAAAAAAAAAAAATATTTCAAAGTGAAGGAAATCAAATTCAATTATAATGGGCAAGTTTTGTACCAGTGTTAGAAATATTTTTTATGATTAAATTTTGTAAATGGTAAAAATATTAAGAAGTGTGTATTTTTTAATCCCTCAATTTATTACAAGTAATTTATGATAATAATTTAAAAGCTAAAATTAAATTATCATAAGGAGTAAATTTTGTACCAATGGTAATAATACGACAATCATCGTAAATGACGATTTCTGTGAAAAATTCGAACAGTCATTGGAATCCACTAGTGGTGGAGTGATAGCCACTGAACAGTGGTAGTTCAGGCTGGCTATATGGGAGTTTTTGTAGTTTTCCGTACATGTAATGTGAATCTGAGCTAGTTTCTCTTAAAAAGTACTTTATGAAGAATCCTTCTTCTGCTAGCCAGCACCTGTATTTATTTTCTATTCATAATTCTCTCTTATTTTCTTATTTCTTAATTCTAAATCTTACTTCTGAAGTGAAGAAGTGTTGCATCTATAGGTCGAAAAATATTTTCAATGTGTTTGAAAAAAACCTGTTCAGTTTTGGAAAGCATTTAAATAAAATAAATAATTTGTATGTGATGCAAACAAAAATGCATTACACTATTTCATGTAGTGAAAAATTAATCAGGGAACAAAATATATTGTAGCGCTCCTTTATTTTGTAACCAGAGTTATTTTATGCTTGGGATCTTTACTGTCAATTTCCTCCATCCATTTTCTCACCAGAATCTAAATGAAGTTTTTAGTTTGTAAAACAAACCATGTTTTGCCTTTCGAGGCCATATTACTAGGTTGCTAGATAAGATAAGATCTGTAGTCTTCAGTCTTGCATTATAATTGCTGATAGTTGAATTCCATGACTGTTAAATTTTTAACCAACGTTGCATTAAATTGATTTGTGTAGCCTTTGGCTACAAATTTATTTGAATTTAAATTTTACATTTGAACTTAATTGTTATCATAAGTTATCTTGCCACAAGTGGTTGACTGAGTCGTAAGCACAAAGTGTGCCTTCTGTTCTGTACATCTAAACTTTATAATAGAATAACAGTATATCTTAACTTAATACGAATATGTCTAAACTTTATAATAATAACATTTAAAGACATTGAAATCAGTATCTAAGTGCTTGTCATGTAGTCAAAATTTTATATATATATTGTACTCTTACTTTTATTATAGAGTTTTTATTACAAAAAATTCAGATTTCAGTTAGATAAAATGTTCAAGTAATGTAGAAAATTTGCATAAAATTTAAAATAAAAAGTCGACTGTTATGTCAACATACTACAGTCAAAAGTCGTTAATTTGGACACCCATAATCCGGAATGATCTATAATCTGGACCTCAAAGCTAAAAACTTTCTGCGCATGCGCCGCGTCGACACATGCGCATAGGCGTTTACGCGTGCGCGTAAGACCTTTACGACTGCGCTCAAGCGTGTGCGCAAGCTCAGAATACGTTTTCGCGTGCGCGTTTTATGTATAACGGACGGTATAAGCTAAAATTATGTAATTGTCTATTTCAGTTAATGTTGATGATTGCGTTGTTCCTTAAACTTCGAATTGGATCCGGCTTATTATTTTTTGCAGACTGTAAGAGCAATTTTATAAAAGTAAACTTGAACTTTCGATTATGTCAAATAGAATTTCCGATGCTGGAGCTCCCAAAGGATTTACAAAACGAAAGTATGTTTCGATATCCATCAAACAAAAAGTGGAATTGCTGCAAAAAATGTATAAAGACATGAAGAAGGTGACAGAGAGGTTAGTGAAAACGAAAAATTTTCGATTGAAAAGTTAGTCGGTATTCTCGGCACAGCAATTACGGGACTTGAACAGCGGAACTTTGTAACTGAACAAGAAATTATGTCTGTTTATAGAATTAAAGAGAAAGTATTATCACATAAAACGAAGCAACTTAAACAACTTACATTGAAAGAAATGTTTAATAAAGTAAACAAATAAATATTAAGCTTTTTTTTTTTTTTTTTTTTTTTGTAAATTTTGATACGCTTTAGATCATAATTGTTCTTTATTTCATAAATTACGGTTTCATATTTTTAATTTTAGAATTTCTGCATGCCATCTTACGAGATTTAAACTGATGATCTATAATCCGGAATCACTGAAGTCCCGACGAGTCCGGATTAACGACTTTTGACTGTATTAATAAACGTAATAATACTCAGTGAAGGTTACTCATATACAGCTGTTAGGTTGTAAGATTTACAAAATTTGAGAACTCTAAATTATAAGCAATATATTCCATAATCTAAGCAACATTATATTTTTTATAGTCAAAGAAATTATAAAAATGTTATAAAAGCAATAATGAAACCTGATTTTGGTCCTGATTTGAACCTATGAATTCATGCAATTACACATCCCTATAGTTCTAATATGAGGCAAATAAGTATTTTTAGATCATGGTAATTTTGATCTCTTTAGCAAAGGAAACATCAAGAGTTTACCTCATGCTACTGAAAATGTGTGTTTTTTTTTTCCTTGGGAGGTGTGTGTGTGGAGTTTATAATAATATGCAGAGTTGACATATGAAAAAATGTCAAGACTCATGTGATGTAATATTAAAAGCCCAAGTTTTAACTATAAAATTTTGGGTTTTTAAAAAATATTTTAAATGTTGTGCTTTCCTAACACAAAAGTAACTTTAAGAAAAACATGCAATTTATCCCTCCTGCCATCAAAGCTCTGATACCTACCAAATTCGTTAAATATGCGTGGACAGAAATGGCGGCATGTTTTAAGCTCAGTATTTAGGGTTACCAATGTTATCATAATTTTTCATTTATCGCTCTAAAATGTCGCCAAACGAATTTCTTGCCAAAAAGGACTAATACTAAAGCTGTGCCCTTCTTTGTTGTATACAAAAGAGAAACCACGTGTGTGTGTAATGAATGCAACAAAATGTTTAGAACAAGTAGTAACTTAAATAGCCATGTTCACTCTCACACTGGAGAAAAACCTCATAAGTGTGAAATATGTTATAAGCCTTTTGTGCAAACAAGTACATTAAAGAGGCATGTTGTTGCACACAGCAGAAAAAACTTACATGTGCCCACGTGTATTAAATCATTCGTATATTAAAGTTAATTAATCACATATGCATATTTATGCACTTCATAAGCAAGATTTCAGTAATAAACCTTACTAATTGTTTGCAGGAAAAACTCTTGAATAAATTCAGGTTTAGAGGTAAGACTCTTGTTTGTGATATATGTAAAAAAAAAAAAAACTTTTTATGGAGAAGTAACTTAGACATATACATACTCATACGGGTGAGAAATCTCATGCATGTTATATATGTAACAAGACACTTGCTTTGAATTCTGTGACCAAACATTATTTTTCACATGCAGCAGAGAAACCTCATGTTTTTAATAATTGTAATGAATAGTTTGCACAAAAAAAATGCATTGTCTTTCATAAAGGTGAAAAGCCACATGTGTGTGATATATGTAGAACGTCTTTTACACATAGAAGTACACTGTGCAAAAAAAAAAAGGGGGGACAGTTTTATATCTCTCGTTCTATTGGGCCAATTGACAAAATTCAACTTGCATTTTTCATGTCTCGAAAGCATGACTTAGGATATGTATTAGATTTATATATAGCATTGTTCTAGTATAGGTATTTTGACACAAAATCATACTTTTTGTGAAATAACATGCCAATTTTTTTCCAAATTTCTATTCTGTGACTCAAATTATGCCAGACTGCCAAGTTTGGAAACATCACACGAGTAGTTTTTAAAAAATTACCTCTCAAAATGTTAGCTCCTCAGTGTTCATTGAATTTGGTATTTAATTGTTAATATCTCCTTTTTTATTAAACGTATTTGATTCTTCCTTTCACATTTCGAAATTTAGGTTCATTTCAAATAAAATTTGCCCATTTATAATATATTTTTAAATAATTTTTTTTTTCAATTTTTGAAAAAAATTTTGAATTAGTATAAACTATAAAATTTTTAACATTGTCTTAAAGTAGCTGTATTTCTAGGCACACCAGCAAAAATTAGTTTTTATTCAAAATTTTTCAAGATATATGTGAATTTACATATTGGTACGTTTTGAAATTTGGCATATTTGTTTTAAGCGATAATAATGCCAAATGGGGTTTACGCACTTTGTTAAAGTTATTTGAAAGTAAGAAGGATGACCTTTTTTTGTGCGTCTACAATGAAGAAAAAGGAAAAGATTAATGTAAATTAAGAAGATTGTTAAGTGAAAAAAGCGGCAAGATAAATTTTTGAATTTCACCATAAATTTCACACCAAATTTTACAAAATTGAATATTTAGGCATAATTTGAGTCATAGAATCGGAATATGGAAAAATATTAGCATGTCATTTCAGAAAAAAGTACGATTTTGTGTCAAAAGACCTATAATAGAACAATACTATATATAAATCTAATATATATCCTAAGTCGCACTTTCAAGACGTGAAAAACACAATTTGAATTTTGTCAATCGGCTCAGTCGAATGGGAGATAGAGAACTGTCCTTTTTTTTTTTCCACAGTGTACATTAATGAGGCATACTGTTTTACACAAGGAAGAAATCTGAAGCATATGATGTAAGTTAGGTGAAGTTGAAAAATATTTTTTAACAACTGATCATACCTTAATTTTACAGACGCCATAATTTCCAAAACTAGAAATACCAGAACAGGAGTTGGGAAATTTCTTCCAGAATGGGGAAAAACCAGCTGGAAGACAGGTTTCTTCTACTGAAGAAGAAATGGAAGAACTTAATTTTTATATATAGTATTATATTTTATTTCTATGTAGCTCTGTTATACAGTTAAAAAGAAAACTGAAGGGAACAGCATCAAAAGAGCAGCCAACTGTAATGTTATGTTGCAGCATGACAGAAAAATTCAGAAATAAAATTTTAACTGAAAAAGAAAAGAAATTTTGATATTTAAAACAAATGAATCATCAAAAGCTTTATGTAGAATAAGAAAAAAAAAAAAAAAAAAAAATCTGGAAAGAATCATGACATAATGTCACATCGGGTTATAATGTTGGATGTAAAAATGCTTAATAAAATAAAAATGCTGTTTATGGATAGTGCTGCTGATAATCCTTCTCATAATGGCATTATAAATAGTATCATCCATGAATAGAGCTCTGTCTAGCAGGTCAAACAAAGAATTTGAATGGAATTTCAGAAACCCATTCATGTATTTTGGTTCAGTGGTCATGTACACCAATATGGTGTCTAAAGATTTGTTTGTTGTAGCCTCATTCTCATAGAGTTTGATGTAATTCTCTGTTTAGAATACCATGGAACATTTGGGGTAAAAATAGAAGAAAAATAGTGTAAAGATGTTTGCCTTTACGGATGGAATGAAGAATACACATTTTAACTCATTGATGACTGTGAACAAGCTAAGTTTGAATTGCAGTTATGCACTGCAGTGGGCATTCATGAATAAGCTTGCGTTACAAATTTACGACAGACAGATATCATGCGTATTTGGGAAGAAAAAAACTGCCTCTTCAACTTAAATTTTTAAGTTTTCGTATTTAAATTCACATTAAAGTTAACTTGACTATTTTATTCTAAATTTAACCTATCCATTTTTGCAATTTAGCTAAAAATTAGTAGTTGTACTTTAAACACTCACGCTAATTAAGCTTGTGTCTGAAGGTCAATGAACTCTCTTTCTCACGAAAACCGATCAAGGCATTAGTGAAAACCCAAGTTATGTAATACCTTACTTTTACTAAAGATCGGTTATCACTCTCCTCGTCAGCTCATTTCTGTAGCAACCTTGCATACAACGTGTGCCAATTGTTAACTCACTTTCCCTTTACACTACTGATGCATGCCTCACAACAGGAGATAATTGTTTCTTTTCGAGTGCTTATTTAAGGATGTCAATACTCTTGTCCCTTGGGGACTCTCTTTAGCCAGATCTTTCTTTAACCCCTAATGATCTTGCACTTCATAATTTCTGAAAAAGATATTGTTCATTATCGGTACCGGATTCCGATATTGCCAAAATCTCACGATGTGGCAAAAAATTTGAAGCGTAAAAATAATGGCCAAAATAATCCACAATGCGTTAATGAAAAAGCCAACGGAAAAATAACATAACAGATGTTCGTAAAATTAGGAATTTTTAATGTAAATTAAATAACTCGTCAAAGAAATTTTAAAAAAATGTTTAGCAAATTAAGATTAACATCGAGGTATAAAACTGTGGATATTATTTAAAATTTTTTAGCTGCCCATGGTGATCAGCTATGTAGTTGAATTAGCAAACATCTGCTATGTGCAAAGAATAGTGCTCTCAGTGAGCAAAGAATTCTAATGATGCCATCTATTGAGAAAAATTTTGGTTACAATCTGATATACTGATTTCACAAGCTACAAACTATTAGATTTCTAAACCACTAGATAAAAAGTGCATTTATGATCCAAAGGAATATTATGTATGCTGTTACATTATTCTCCTTCCTAGAATGCCAGCATTATATAAAAGTTTTGAATTTGTGAGCTGAGCTCTAGTGTAAAGAGATAATCCCTATATAATTAATATTATAGATTGCAAAAAAACTGATTTTTGCCATTATTGGTAATATACTCCACTCTCAAATGTCCCCCAATCCGGATAAATACCAATAATAAACATTATTTTGAAAAAGTAACTGTTGTTTAAAGAAAGCTTTTCTTTTTTAAATTAGAAATTTGAATTACAAAGAAAAGTTAGTAATCCTCAGTTTTAGGAAATAAACTGTCATCAAAAACTTATTTGCTCACCAGTGGCTCAATGATAAGACTACCAAATACTGGTAGTTCAAACCAGGTTCAAATCACGGCAAATGGGTACGTGTTCCTAAATTGAATGTTTATATTTTTTGTTTAATCTACAGTTTACGACTTAAGATTTAAAATGCACTGGTATGTCAGCATGCATCAGCTTTAAAATACATTCTGTTTGGATGCAAAAATATTTGTTTGCTATGTGACATTTGTTTGGAATGTGACTCAAATTCAATGAGTCATGACTGCATGCACTACATTTGTTGCTTCTTTTGAGACAATGCTACAACTACCCTTCAGCATCAGTTTGCCTGTTGCTACTCTGCAGTAAGCAAGCCACATTATAACTATGAAGTGTTTTTTTCCCCATACATGTTTTGTAAATTTCCTAACCATGAATTTAAGGAAAGTTAATGAGAAGAGTCAAGGAATGAAGAAAATTGTTAGTATCACCATGGAGGTGAAAAAGATTGTTGAAAAGTATAAAGATGGTGTGCATATCTAGGTCTTCGGTAATGTATACCATATGTTGATTATGGTGTTGTCTATCATAGTCAAAACTGAATATGCTATTTACTTTTTCAAGACGGGTGTGTCACTTATGCATTGGTTGCAGACTGTTTGTCAGAGCTGGGTTTGTCATATATGAATCGCCATTTAAATTTATTCCTAGAATGGAAGAAAGGATATATTATAATCACATATACATATATTTTATATTATCACATATGAAGAAGGTCTAATCAGCAATTTTTATTGCGTATGTCAGTTACGGTGGAATTCATCAAGACTGGAGAATGTTAACCTTAATTTCACTGTACTGTTTTTTTATTTTTGATATTTTGTTTTGGAATTAAAGCAGCAGTCGTAGGTTGAGTAAATAAACAGAACTGCATTAGCAAAATATTTTTTTATACTTCAAATGGCAAGAAAATATAGTGATAACGTTTTTAAATTAATTCTGACAACGATCAAGTATTTCTTTCATAATGTGCCAAAAACTGAAATAATTGGACCTCAAATTTAATTTATGTGAAATTTTTTTTGAAGTTAGACTTAACAGCAAAAATTCCTTTTCCCAACAAGACAGTGCATCCTGTTAGCACACCATTCCAAGAGAGCAGTTCAGCAACTGAGTTGCCCATTGTGAAAGGATTATATTGGCTGATGTTGCAAAGGGGGTGAAATCCATTAGAGCATGCTGAAAAATTGATCTGGATAGCATAAAAACGTTTATATATTGTATCGTGCAGTGCTTCATTTACATACAGTACACATTTTACCAATTGCATTTGTATTTTAGAACAGTAAAAGCTCTGGAAATATGGAATTCCAGATAATGAGCAGATTAAAAATGGAATTCACATTAGAAAAGCCAAATAAGTAGGAAAAGTTTTGTTTATAAATTATACTAGCTTGAATATCAAAAGCCTACAATTAAAATTATATAAGATTTTAGGGTAGGGGAATGCATTTCAGTCACTGAAGTGGACTTATTTTGATTATTATGAAAATCCACTGAACTTAAAATTTGGTGTAAATGTCAGGAATCAATCCAATAGGAGTTTAAATGAACAGGTTGTTCCTCCGTTAGTTAGATAATAAAGAGATGTAAATTACAGATATAGCAAATGAAAAACTTAAGGTGCTTATTCTTCACATTACATCGCATCATTATTGTTTTACAAGTTGCATATTGTGGCTTTTCTTGATGTCTGAATACTGTACCTTTGAAAATACCCCACTTCATGCAATCCCAAATATTAAATCTTTTCTTTTTTTTTCAAAATGTCCCCTAAAATGTACTTATATTCTTCTTTAAAAAAATTAAACTGGCATATTGAAAATAAATCAGATTTACATTAATGAAATGAATTTCTTATGATTATGTTGTGATGTAATGCTTATCTATTATTGAGACTAAATCACATCATTTGGAGACAACATATATGTGTTAATAATATTACAAGCTCTATAATGGCATTAAAAATCTCTCATTTACTAAATTTTTTGCAGGACAATTTTTTTAAAAGTTCTTAAATATTTCAGTTAATTGAATGATATATAGTCAGGCTTTCACTGCATTAAACAGTGTTACAACAAGAGTAGGATTTTTATTAACTCCCTAGGTTTTTTTTTTTTTTTTTCCATAAGAACTGAGTTGCCTCAAAATCAGAATCAAGCTGCCTTGGTGCCATCTGAACATTATACTTTAACAACTGCACAGATATCAGTTTGGAAATATAATGAGAAATATTTTACCTCAACAAGGAAATTACACATTTTATAATCTCTGTGGGCAGGCTAGACAATTATTATTTCAGAGAAGAATATTATACAGGGTGTTTTAAAAAGAATCACCTGATTTGAAATACATATAGTATGAATGAAAAATGCTGAACATAGACACTTAAGATTAATTTTATGACTAATCATAAAAGTTTTTTTACATACCAAATTAAAGATTTCTGTGAACTATGTGCTAAATTCTGTTGGATGCACTCCATATTTTCAACTGATAGATGATTGTAGTGGTCAAAAGAAGAATGTTAGCACTACCTGTTGCAAATTGCATGAAATTTGAGAGATTTCCCTCTTTCCTGCACATTATCCACCATTATCTTCCCTACACATTATTCAATCAAAACGGATTAAAAACTGAAATAGTTACAATTTTTTAACATCAGATTATTCTTTTTTAAACACTCTGTATTTATTGGTGTAATGCATACACATGTTCCTAGAAATATTGGTCCCGTTTAGAGGTCGTCATGACAGGATTCACAATGCTTTGATAGTTTTCTAATTAGATGTTAAAAATAAAATTTTTAAAATTAAAAAAATATTTTAATTTATTTAAGCATTTCGTTTTATCAGATAGTAACACAGGTATTATTTTTATTTTAAAACAAAAATACTGTACAAATTCAAGCCTATCTGCAATCCAGCAAAATTGATTTGCTGAATCCAGAACCATAATTCCTATTTGGTTTACAATTAATTTATTCATACAATTAATCCATTAATCAAAAATTTATTCATACATATGCAAGAATAAATTTTAACATTTAAAAAAAATTATGCATGCAAAATTAGATCGTCTTTTGTTCAAAAAAAAATTTTTTTTTTTCATCAGATCATGGGTTTTAAGCTGTAACAGAAAGTTTCTGCTTTCATATATTTGGACTGAATTTCACAATTTTTTTTCTTAAATTATATTTTTTATCTGTTTGTGCCATTTAGCTGCAGCAAAATATTTTAACTCTCTGAAGAACAAAGAACTCCATCATATTCCATTCAAAATAACTATGTCTAATGTTAAGGCTGAATTTACTTACATTTAAAGTTTGCATGTTTCTCCTCAATTTATTTTGCAGAAAATGGTGCGTATCAAAAGTTAAACAAAAAAATCTTTAATTTTATAAAAATAATTGAATAAAACTTAGAATGAATGCAAAATATACATGTTCAAGACATTAGAACCAATAAAATCAACTATTATGTTTTCTCAAAATAACTTTATTTAGCAATAAAGTAAATTCTTCTGCTGAGAAAAGTATAAAATTCAAAATTTGAGCTGTATAACAAAAATAGATATACCAATATACAGAAAAAAGAATGATTATGATACAAGAAAAACAAGGATGTAGAAAATACTACAATTCACACTATATATTTTTACATAAAAAGTATTCAAAAACACTAAAAAAGGATATTTAACAAAAAATTCACTTTACAAAAACTTTTAACATTTTACAGATACAGTCAAAAGTCGTTAATTCGGACACCCATAATCCGGAATGATCTATAATCCGGACCTCAAAGCTAAAAACTTTCTTCGCATGCTCCGCGTTGACACATGTGCATAGGCGTTTACGCTTGCGCGTAAGACCTTTACGACTGCGCATATGTGTGTGCGCAAGCGCAGAATACGTTTTTGCGTGCACGTTTTATGTATAACGGACGGTATAAGCTAAAATTATCTATTTCAGTTAATGTTGATGATTGCGTTGTTCCTTAATCTTCGAATTATTTCCGGCTTATTATTTTTTGTAGACTGTAAGAGCAATACTATAAAAGTAAACTTGAACTTTCGATTATGTCAAATAGAATTTCCGATGCTGGAGCTCCCAAAGGATCTACAAAACGAAAGTATGTTTCGATGTCCATCAAACAAAAAGTGGAATTGCTGCAAAAAATGGATAAAGACATGAAGAAGGTGATAGAGAGGTTAGTGAAAACGAAAAATTTTCGATTGACAAGTTAGTCGGTATTCTCGGCACAGCAATTACGGGACTTGAACAGCGAAACTTTGTAACTGAACAAGAAATTATGTCTGTTTATAGAATTAAAGAGAAAGTATTATCACATAAAACGAAGCAACTTAAACAACTTACATTGAAAGAAATGTTTAATAAAGTAAAATAAATATTAAGCTTTTTTTTTGTATATGTTGATAAATAATTGTTCTTTATTTCATAAATTACGGTTTCATATTTTTAATTTTAGAATTTCTGCATGCCATCTTACGAGATTTAAACTGATGATCTATAATCCGGAAAAATCGATAATCCGGAATCGCCGAAGTCCCGACGAGTCCGGATTAACGACTTTTGACTGTATATAACATACGGACGGAGAGCAGAAATATCAATGGTGTAAATTTTTCACCTTATACATATGAAAGAAGATGAGAGTATGAATGGAATAGTTGGAAATTTTTAATGACTTGATGTATATAATTTATGTGTATCGGATGTCTGGACGGAAGTATTTCACATAATCAAACACTGCATAGTTTGAACTTCTATTCTTTCCATTTTATTATTCTAGTAAACCAGAATGACAGTTACTGAACGATGCAAATGACTTCAGAAATTAACTCACCGGCAACAATTTATTCTGAGTCCACTCTCAATTACTAGAATTTCAATCTACATAATGACACAGAAATTAGTTTCTTAAAATGCTTGTTACTTGTAAAATTTAGATACTTCTTTTATCTTAATTAACTTAAAAACATGAATAGCAAAAGTGAATGAAATTGGAGTTCCTTCATTTCTGAATGAAGATCAGAAAACTATATTATTGAGTTCTTTGTTTATTTATTAACAAATTGCTAGTCAAATAGAATTGTACTAATTGTACTGTTAGAATTGTACTAATTTTTTTACCCTATAAGCTTAAGTCCCTTAATATCTATTTAGTGGTGATATATATATATATATATATATATATATATTGTGTGTGTATTCACACTTGGAAAAACTAGCATAAGTTTCATATGTACATCTCTATTTGCATAACACATTCAAAAGTCTGATCTCTGGAAAGCAATTATTTGACCAATTTTTTTGACTTCTAGGTTAAAAAAATTGTAAGTAATCAAACACGTCTTAACAATAAATATGTCATGATGTAAAAACATTTTACTTTTCTAACACAGTTCTTTTACTTCCTTTTTCAGCTTTCTTCTATAATTTTAAATTAAAAATTTAAAAAACTAGTATTCAACTTAATCCTTTTGCGGGCCATTTATTTCTCTTTTGAATTTCTCCTGTTTTTTTATGTTTTATTATCAATTAAACAATAGCATTTAAGGAAATATATTTTATTTTGCCAAATTTTTTGTTTACATTTAAATTCTAGGGGTGGGAAGTATACTTCCCACGGGACCTTTTATGGTCATAGAGAAAATTCAATTTAAAGCCGAATATTTGTCTTGAAAAGATGAAAAACATGTTGCAATGCACAAGGGTACTTTAGATACTGCACACATATAGCAGGCCATCTTTTCTTTACGGAGTGTTAGCTGGTCTAAACTTCTGTTTCTCTTGTTTTCTTGCCACAGTATAAAACTATTTACGATCCGAAGATCAATAAGAAAATAAAAAATACGATGCCACCATTCTATAGATCTTCTTCCTATTTGGTACCTTTCTTTTCTTTGATCAAAGCAATCAACCCCTCCCATGATATCGTTACATACAGCAACAGCTTTAGGGCAAGGTACTTCTGTTTTAGTACCATCCTTTTTTGTACGATTTACAGATGTAATAATCGCTGAATTATGTGCAGTAGTCAACAATGTAACAGCCTTTTTGACCATCCACTTTATTGCAGCAACACCTTTCTTAGTTAGGAACATTGATTCCCCTCTTTGTAGTTTGTTATTAGCCTTCAGTATTGGTGGAAGATCCTTCCTTTCCAGCCTCACAGTCCCCACAGAAAACAGACCTCTTATAAGTAGACTTTTTGCAAGCCTAAAAGATGTCAAATAGTTATGATAGGCTATAAGATGACCTGTCTGTTTCACATCTTCCATTAGTTTAGTTATTACTGTTTCTCCTAAGCTCAATATTTTATCCTTATTATCAGAAGTTTCTTTTCCACAATAAATTTCAAATTTTTGAATATATCCAGTCTTAGAGTCTGCTAAACACCACACCTTGTAACCTCTTTTTATAGGCTTCATTGGCATATACTGCTTCAATGAAGTTCTCCCTTTGAAATCTATCATACATTCATCTATTCATAGTGTTGACAAAGGTTCGTAGACTTTAGGTATGGAATCATTGAGCTGTGAGAGGATGCCTGACTTTATTGAGTTTATCATGCCCAAATTGCCCACAAGGATTTGTGCTGTTATCGTTTACATGTAAAGTCTCAGTTATATTTTTGAACCTCTTTGTGATTATTATTCTTGCTACTGATTGAACATTGAGAACAGGGTCTGCGCTCTAGTAGTTTTTCAGTTCAGGCAATTGATGTATATCCATGAGTATATGCATACCTACCCATGCTTTCAATTTTTCCGATGTGATTTCTTTCCAGTTCAGGATAATGTCTTTTGTGGTATGACTCAATCTCTTCCTTTTCTTAGGCTACTTTGCATATGAGTTTGTTTCATCAACAATATTCTGTAAAATTTCCTCGGTAAAAATCATGCCCAAATAATCCTTTTCTTCTCAGTAGAATTGAATGATATTTTCAAATGTATTTTCAAAAATATTCTAATTTTTCCAACATACCTATTTATTGCACGTGGCTCTTATACATGATGCAACAGCATTTTCACTTTTCACCCATTATTTATTATTCAATATTAGATAGTTACTGCAGAAATATACAAAATAAGAAAATGTTATTATAATAAAAACAGTGCTTTACTTACATTTGTAGCAGAATCGTATAGCAATGCAAATGTCAAATCAAAACAGGCGTCTCAGTGGAACAGATCTCGCACAACGCGTTCAAACTTTCAAAACAAATGTGGTAATTCTGTTTTCAATCGATTGAACACAGATGGCAGCACAATACTGAAGTGGGAATTAGAGTTCCCAACGTTATAATAGCAAAGCCAATATATTATAGTGGGTTTTGCGCTTCCCACAGGTGTATTTCCCAGGAACATGTAGCTGGGAAGTAACCTTCCCACGGCCCACGAAAGGGTTAATAGATTTTTTCTCATATCTACAACACAATTACTAAATGCTATTTGATCACTTTTTGGGCAACTTTTTGAGTCTATTTTTTAAGGATTAATTGATTTAATTAAAGTTTTACACTAAATAATATTCTTATTTTCCTTTTGGTTTTCAGAATTTACTTAAATATCATTCTAAAAAATAAAAATAAATTTTCATTGAAATATTTAACTCTTTTTGATTTCAAAATTACATATTTCCTACAAGATTTTAACCTTTTGAGCGATTACCAAGGTTTTTTAGTTTCGCCAATGAAGGCAAACCTGTATGTCCCTACTGTTTTGCATCTCATAGTTTAGACTGGTGTCTAATAAGAGTGCTCGAAGTTCTTAATTACTTTTTGTGTGTTCTAATTAGGTTTTTTAACTCTGTTTCATAAATTCACTCATATCTTAATTCATTGGATTATCTGTTTAAAGGTAAACATTTTGATTTAAAATTTTTCACTGAAGTATTTTGTTTTTTCACTTTCGATTCCATTTCTTTTTATAAAATCGAATTCTCTTTATTTAAGGTTATTCTAATTAGAATTTACTTTTCCCTTGCTTTGGGGAAGGGCCAGAATTTTCAGGTGAACTATTATAATTAAAATAGATTGAAATGGTTCATCGGCTGATTCTGGATACAGAAAGGCAAGGATTTTTGTAGAAGAGTGATTTCAATGTTCCTACCCCCCTGACGAAGTAGCACTAAAGTTGATTGAATTCCTTTTCTGTTTTTGTTCAATTTTATTTAAATTTCATTAATTTTTTTAAATGGGTTTTGCTTGTTTGAAAAGTTTTGGTTTTAACATTTTTAAAATTCTTTGTTGCATTAATAAGATTATTTGAAATTTATTAATTATGAATTTCAATTTTTGGTCTTTGTGAAATATTAGTTCCAAATTTCTTACTTTATGTCTTTAATGATAATTTTTCTGCAGGTTAATGCATGAAAATACTAGGCATGTTTATATTTTGTTTTCAAAAGTATTGTTTTTTTATATATTTTATATAATTATATTATTTTTAAAATTTATCCTTTTAAGTAGTAAATGAAATGAGTTATGTAAAAGTTGAAAAAAAGAATTTTTTTTAATGCTCTGAAATGGAAATACCAACACATAAACACTACTACATTCTCTTTAAAGAATCAAATATATGCAATGGTAATTACTCTATAAATAAAAAAGTATTTCTCAACAGGAGATATTGTTCCACTTCATAATTTTTTGCAAGAATTGAAACTAAATGTTAAAGTTGGGTTATGGATAGAAAGCACTATCTGTTGGAAAGTATAACATCATGGCCACCAACTTGAATTTTGCCCCAAATAACAGGATAAAGGTCAGGTGATATATCCATGGTGAAAGCTGTACAACATCATCAAAGTAATATGGGAACTTCATGCAGCATTTATAGCACAATAGACATTCAGTCCTGGATCCTCATACGTATGCCTGATTCCCCCCAAATAAAGAAATAATAAATTCATCTATGACAAACTCAAACCTCACCTATGAATAAATAATTAACTGCACAACTATGTTTCCAAAAAAATTCTAACTTCAATTAATATATCGAAAGCCCCTTTTTCATTGAAAACGTCCAGCAAGATTCAAGATAGTAGCTAAGATGCCCATGCCTCAACAAGTAGCATTTTCTACTCATCACAGCTACTAATTAGTTACTATTCTTACAGTGGTTTATGATATAGAAATGCACTTCATTGTTGAATTAAATTATCACACACACACACACACACACAGACACACACACATATATATATATCACTAATTAACAACCAAATACATCAAAACAAATCCCTCCTCCATATGGCTAAAGCCTGGGTAGGAGAGATTCTGGCTCTGAGTTTCATATTGTGTAAACAAGAAAGTAATAATGATTATCTGAATGATATAAATAAAATACATGTGCATATTTTTTAAAAAATAAATGCAGTGAAAGCTTGTATTGACCACTTCTGGAAATGATCTGAACATAGGTAATGAAGACTGCTGATAATGATCTATAAGTAAAGTTATTATATTTTAGGGAAAATAATCCAGAATATTTTATGAAGAGTTAATTTCAATGTTAAAAAAGGACTATGACTTGTAACAATGCAGTCTACCTTCCTGCACAGCAAACAAAAGTTGGTATGAAAAAATAAGAGGAAATGATAGTGCTGGAAACTCAATCAACAAAGTATTGAAAAGTAGACTGTACACGTCTATTGTAAAGATAAATACAATTACGATATTAAAGAACGTTAATGAAATGGCTGAGCAAAATTCCGAAAATGAACTGATTTTATCAAAAATATCTGCATTTCCATAACAATATTTGAAATTTTTATTTATTCAGAATTCAGCATTTCTTAAGCTGTCCAGATAGCCGTCAAGCTTTTACTGTATTGATTTTTACATTTAGCTGCCAAAATTAACAAAAGTAAATAAATAAATAAAAATGATAATTAAGAAAAAAAAAAAGGTACCCAAAATTATTCTGCCTCCTGTAATTAAGACAAGTTATAATCTTTGAAACTTCAACTTCACAGATCCACTTTGATTGCACTTGATAAATTACTATGTATTGGTATGGGATGATATGTCCCACTAAAAAAAAAATCAATAAAAAAGTTCGAAAAAATCTGAAAAATTAAAAACATCTTAAAAAGGCTTTAAAAATATGAAGCAATATATTAAATTAGAGTCTGCACGCACACACACACACATACAAAGAAGTCTTGAAAGGGTTAATTAAAGGAAAAGAAAAACACTTTATGTGATCATGGATTCTAATTCCATAAAAAACAGAATACATGAAACTTCTGTTTTATAGCGGTCAAAGTTGCAAATAATCTGTTAAACACTAAATTTGGAAGTTAAAAGACTTATAGTTTCTTTGAAATTTTAAAATATTCCTATCACAAATATATCATATATATTAAAAATCAAACCAACACCACTGTACAGAATAATTTTCACATGATTAAAACATAAACATACAAAAATATAAAAATGTAAATGCATAAATACTATCACTTTTGTGTATGTTTACTCTATGCTGCAGAATTTCTTCAAAAAAGTATTTAATTCTTATTAAAAAAAAAAAAAAAAAAAAAAAAAAAAAACTGTTGTACACTGCATCTTGAAGAACAGCTGAATTTTGATGCTCAAGCTATTTTTCAAGATAATGTAATAAAAAAATGAAAATAATTTAAATAATTTTGTTTGAAGAAAGAACAAAAAATAGCCCTTTGTTTCTTTCATTGTATTTTTAACATTTATTTTTTTCTTTCTTATTCTTCTTTTTAAACTTTTGTTTAAAAAGAATCCCCTTCAACTGAGTTCATTATAAAATTCAACTGATGAGGAGTTAAATTTAAAAAATAACAAGGTGTCATTTTAGCTACTAACCCTTCTGGTACTCTATTTAAAGAAACAAATCAAAGTATATAAAATTTGGTAAAAAAATTATTTTAACAATTAATGCAATTTTTCTTCCAGAAATTGTAATAATAATAATAATAATACAATTCTAAAAAAATGTTTGAATATTCAAATATCACCGGAACAAGGTTTTTCGGATTTTTTTTCACATGCAATTAATTCAGCTTCCAGTTTACGAATCTGTAGATAACTATTATGCTCCTCCAAAGAGCAAGAATATTGTTTGATTGCATTACTTAATGCACTTTATGCAATCCTGGATAATGAGATTCATAACAAGGCACCAGATGTTATTAGACTAATGAGATTCCATATGGTAAGAATATGAAGATCAAATGCATTAGACCTATGGAAAGAAAACATGAAATTTATGCAAAAAAAAGTAGTTGAAAAAGACACTGACTGTTACATTTTGTTATACATTACAACATTTTCAAACATACAAGGCTTGACATTTCTAGGACCGTTGCTATTATTCTGCTAATAATGAAAAAAAAAAAAAAAAAAAAAAAAAAAAAAATTACATACATTAAATTCTTAAGAACAACAACTTACATTTTTTCTGCAAGATATATGTTAAATAAACCGATATCATATGAAGAAGCAAGTCGAAAAATAAGAAACGTATCTTTTCACAATTTTTATTGAAACTTAACAACACGCGCACAACATTACAACGGCATCCATAGCTCGCACGCAGAGAAGAAAAACTTGGTCTTGCCAACATGGTAAATATAAATGTACCAAACTAACACGCTTCCTTACATTTATATTGCTAATTACAAACAAACATAGATATAAGCAACCTTTTCATCTTTACCACTTACAATTAAGCATAGATATAAACAATAACATTCAACACTTAGCGCAAATATTTTAAAAAAAGGTTTCTTTCATTAACTTAAATGTTAAAATCAAAGTTAAACACAATTTAGTTTACATAAGGACATTACAAAATTCTATTTCATTTCAAGCAAAAATATTTAAATAAACATCACTTAAATAAACAGTATACAAAATTTATTTCAATTTCAAAAGTTCTCTATATTTCATAAATTTAATCTTTCCTAAAGACTTAGTAAAGATATCTGCAATATTTGATTCTGAATCAATCTTTACAATTTCAATTACTCCATTTTGAATATTTTCGTGAACATAATGATATTGAACTTCTATGTGTTTTGAACTTTTAGTGAAGTTCCCATAATTAGCAATGGCCAAAGCTCCTGAATTATCTTCATAAATTTTAATGGGGTGAGTTATATCAGCAAAAACATCAGTCACAACACTTTTTAAGAAATTAATTTCTGTCACAGCCTCAGATAGAGCAATATATTCGGCAAAAGTGGAAGATTTTGTCACACAATTTTGCTTTTTGGATTTCCAGTAAATTGGATTACCAAATAATTCAATAACAAACCCAGTAGTTGACTTTCTGTCAACAATATCACCTGCCCAATCAGCATCAACATAACAATTCATAATATCAGTTTTAAGATTTTTACTATAGGTTAATTTTAGATGTTTTGTTAAGTACAAATACTTTAAAACTCTCAAAGCATATTTGAAATGTGTCTCATCATAACAATTTTGAAATCTACTTAAATAATTTACGCTGAAAGATATGTCTGGTCTAGTACCATGACTAATATACAAGAGTACTCCTATTAGATTTCTATATTTGACATTTTGATTTAAATTAGATTGGCTTAGTTTAAGATTAATCTCCATTGGTGTATCATAAAGCTTTGAATTTTCAATACCATACAGTTTAGCTAAAGATTCAATATAATTTTCCTGACTCAGTGCTAAGATATTACTTTTCTCATTATCATATTCATTATCAATTCCAATGTAGCTTTTTACTTTATTTAAATCCTTCATTTTAAATTTATTATATAGTTGTTCCTTAATATAATTAATTACCTGAGTATCTTTGCAACATATCAACAAATCATCAACAAATAAAAGAATATATACAAATACATCATTTTCAGATTTTACATAAAGAATCATATTTACTTCTAGAAAATCATATTTACTTCTACGAAATCCTAGACTCTCAATATACTCGTTAAAACACTCATACCAAGCACGAGGGTTTTCTTTTAACCTATATAGTGCTTTCTTTAATTTATACACTCTATTCGAATTATCATTATAGCCTTGTGGTTGTTTAACATAAACCTCAGACACAACATAACCATTTAAAAAGGCAGTCTCAACATCCATTTGATGAATATTTAAATTATACTGACAAGAATATGAAAGTAACAATTTTAAGGTTTGCATCTTAATGACAGGGAAATAAGTATCCTCAATATTATCTTTTTGCTGGAAACCTCGAACCACTAACCTAGCTTTAAAAACATTACCTGGTTTTCTTTTGAATACCCACTTCACATCTAGAATTGCTTTATCCTCTGGTTTAGTCACTAGTGTCCAAGTGTTATTTTTAACAAGACTGTTCATTTCACTGTCCATTGCCTCTTTCCAATGTCCAGCCTCACTGCATGTTGTCGCCTACTCAAAGTTGCCTGGAACTGTAGCATCACAAAAATTTGCACTAACACAGTAGTACCCGAATTCTTCATGAAATCGAACTGGTGGTTTGATTTGCCTTCTTGGTCTCATTCCCCTTTTTGTTTCATCTTCATTTATCACACTGTCCTTGGAGTTATCATTACTCGATTCACATGACACTTCTTGAGGTTCATTCTTCTTATTTGTATCATCATTCTTATCTTCATCATCACAACCTACACACATTATGTCTTCTTCAATAATGTCAACATGCCTGGCAACTATTATTCTGTTATTCATCAAAACTCTACATCCAATTTCTGTATATCCAAGTAAAATTCCAAATTCAGCCTTTTTATCCCACTTTCTCTTTTCTTCTGGTATTCTTACATACACTCTACTTTCGTATAATTTCAATTCATTAGCAGATGGTTTCCTATTGAATAATATTTCATATGGTGTCTTCTTTACAACAGTATTTGTTAATGTCTTGTTTTTCAAATAAGCAGCAGCTTTAATTACTTTAGTCTAGTAACGTCTGTCAACTTTTGCTTCGGCTAAAACACATCTTGCCATATCCATTATAGTTCTGTTGTAATGCTCAGCAGTACCATTCAATTCATGTACATATGGTGGGCATGAATTTATCTTGAAATCTTTTTCTCTTGCAAATTTGTATATCTTGCTATTCATATATTCACTACCACTATCACATCTTAGTTCTTTGATAGTCTTCCCTGTTAAATTTTGAATTTCATTTACATATTCAATTAAGCAATCAGAGACTTGAGCCTTAGATTTGATACAGTAAATTTTTGCCAACTTGCTATAATCATCAATAAAACTCACAAAGTATTTCTCACCATTACATCCACTTGTTCTGTGAGGTTCATTTACATCTGTATGTATAATCTCCAGAATATTTTCTGCTTTTCTTCTATTATTCTTGAATGGTAAATTGTGCATTTTATTTTCAATACATATGGCACACTTCATATATTCGGTTTCTATTTCGTTAGGGATTCCTTCTAATAGCTGATCTTTGCACATAATATCCAGATATTTAAAATTTACATGTCCAAATGAATGGTGCAATTTTTCTTTTAACGTTAACTTACTGTTGGTCAAATTTGCAAATATTTTACTATTTTTAACATAACTCTTTACTTTATGTAATCTTTCTTCTTTCTTTGCTATTGCTACTAATGAACCATTGACATCATATATTTTAGAAAACTTTTCTTTTGAAACTATTTTATGATTATCAGTAATCTTCGAATAACTTAATAAATTTGCTTTCATTTCTTTTACATAAAATACATTCTTCAATGTTACGATAGATTCAGAGTTATATACAGGAAAAGAAACTATTATATTGCCAACCTTTGTAGCTTTCAAAATCCTTTCGTCACCGACTTTCACTTGAATAGGATCCTTCAAAGTGACTTGCTCTTTGAAATATTCATCACTGTTTATAATGTGGTCTGTGCATCCGCTATCCAGTAACCAAGTGATTTCATTTTTATTCGTCACAGTATTTGCACTGGAACTTGTCATGTTACTTTCGATAACAGTGGTGTGAAAACTATTACCTTGATGACTGTTTATTCTATGGTTAGAGTATGCTCCACGTTCACAATGTCCACTAAAAACACGACTACGTCCTCGATTGTTTGAAGAACTTCAACCATGATAATTAGTGGAGCCATTACCACGATAGTTCCTTTGATGGACATGCCAACAATTCTTTTTAATGTGACCAGGTTTTCCACAATTATAACAGACATTCCCTTGTGGACCCGATTTGCTTGTTTCAATTTAGAATGCATTTGATTTTTCTGCTAGTGCACAATCTTCATAATCACTTTTCTCTTCAAGTAATTTTGATTTGATTTTGCTCTTTAGGTTGCACTGTTCTGTCCTTCTCTGGTAATACATCTATTAAGTCACCAATGTGACTGTAATTTGAAGGTAATGCTCTTAGCATATAGTTCAATTTTTCTTGTTCCGTCACGGTGCGCCGGCATGTTTCAGCTCGTTCACATACTTCTAAAAATCATCGAAAATATATTTACATCGAGATAATTTTTCAGTTTCCCACATTCTAAGTTATTTCATCAAACAATTTGTAGAGATGTTGAAGTTTTTAAATATATTGCATCAAATTTCGTAATTATATCAAATGCAGTCTCACACTCGTGAATACTATATTCCAATTGCTTGTTTGTTATGGCGCCGTAAATGTAATTTGTAGATTGGATATCCTTTTCTTCCCATTTTTTCACGTCATTGTTTTCACTGACTTTTCGCTGAACCACATCTTTAAAATTTTTTAATTTCATCATACGCACTTTCCATTTAAAATAGTCCAAACCATCAAATAGCGGTATGCCAATATCACTGCTTCTTGTACATGCCATTTTTACGCTAGTACCAGTAACTTTTAAAACAAATTATAACTACTAAATTCTTCATTAATATTCACAAACCACGAGAACTGCTACCATGTTAAATAAACCGATATCATATGAAGAAGCAAGTCGAAAAATAAGAAACGTATCTTTTCCCATTTTTTATTGAAACTTAACAACATGTGCACAACATTACAACGGCATCCATAGCTCGCATGCAGAGAAGAAAAACTTGGTGTTGCCAACATGGTAAATATTAAATGTACCAAACTAACAATATAAAGATTTGGTTAAGTGTAATTCTGTCCAATTCTGAAAGTCAGTAATCAAGATTGGTATAGCTTGGCTCTTAAATCATGGATTCCATCATACGAAACAGAGAAAGAATGCCAAATTTAGCCTAAAATAAGGCATATCAGCAATAAAATGATCAATACTGCTCACTGAGACAATATCTTACCACACAATCTTGTGTTTGAAATGTATACTTAATTTTTGATAGCAAAGAAAAGGTAGCAGGGATGAAGACAATTTTTGCCTCAAGTTACGACAATCAGCAACAAAATTACAGACACCGAGGATGACTCGAGGAACTGGTGGAAAAGCATTAAAGGACTAGGTAATTTAAAGAAATTGTGGAGAAATTTAACCCTTTATACTCAAGCGGAGCTGATTTGACTCAAGCAAATCATCTGAGTGGCAGATCATCCGAGTGCTGCGGCACCCGAGTGATTCAAAGTCTTAAATCGAGTGAAACTGCTATGACGCTATGGCCTTTTGTAGCTCGATCTCCTTATTTACAATGTGCAATAAGATATTTTTCTCGAAAGTATTTTTGTGGACTAAATATAGTAACCAAAAAGTGTTTGAGCCCTAAAGATATGGAGGAAGATCAGATCAGCTTGAGTTCGGATGAATTCGATTTTGGCGCTTTGGATGATGAACTTACATCGATTTTCGATGGATTACGCCGCGAAACGAACGAATCCAGTGGAGAGGACAGTGATGCAGTAAGAGGTGTGAATGATGACAGAAAATGAGAATTATAAACAGGAAGTTGCACATAATACTCAAAGGTCCAAAAAGAGACTGCAAGGTTTGTTCTGACTGTAACGCGCCTGGAGGTAGGCGGTAAATTTCATATTACTGTGATACGTGTCCTGACAAACCTAGGATGCATCTTGGATATTGTTTTACAAAATATCATACCAAAACTAATTACAGAATGTAATATTTATCAAACTTTGTTGTTTTTGACATATAAATGAATAAAAGTACTTGTAAAGTGCTTGTCGACTTAGGTAAAATTGTCTCGAGTTGTCGGTTCGCACAAGCGAAAAAGGCCTCGAGTGCAAAGGGTTAATCATGCTTTCCATCTGGAAATTCTCAATCACCTGATGATGGTAATTTTCATATTATTGAAGTGTGAGAATACATCACTTGTGAAAATGCAGCACCTGGTTCCTTCTCAATGGCAATTTACCAGCAAACTTGGCACTGACTGTAATGCAATGCCTAGTCAAATGTGGAGATCCCAGGCTCAAACAGATCTCACTGCAAACACAGGTGACATAGCCACCCAGGGCACTAATTTTCGAAGAATGCATTTTAAGCTCTTTTTATAAGCAGTAACTAAATAACACTGTATTTACTTAGAATTTTTAGCTTCTTGAGTTTATATAGGAAACACCAAATGTGTAAGGATCCCCTAGGTGCCTAAAATCCTGAAGCAGAATCTGGGCTTAGTTACACATTCTGCTTAGTGGACTTGGCATCAGCCAAATTTTTTCTGTTTCCGAAACTGAAATTTGCATTGGAAGAGAAAGTTTCATGAATATTGAGCACATCAAGAAAACCATGATGCCTAATTGAACAGTATTCCAATAAATTATAATAAAATCAGTTTTGAACATGACAGAACAGAAAAAAATTTTGTTTTCTGAAGATGAATTATTTTGAATAGTCTTAAACTTTCCTTACACTAGCATCATACCTGGAATTTTATAGTGAACCTTATTATTAGTATCAGCAGACAGGAAGGCTAATCAAACACTTACTAGAAAGTCTCTATTGAAGACCATAACCAAGATTATAACCAAAATAACATGTATATGGTATGCACAGCAGCTTCCAGTAGACATAGTATAGTGTGCTGCCGATGCTTCTCCTAAAAATATAATTATGATTTAATACATAATACCACACATAATAACACAAATTTTAAGAAATTAACACAGATTAAATCTAAAACAAATTATGTAATACACATAATATTATAAAATGCATGCTAATATTTCTTCATTTACATACAGTAAGTTAGCATAGAAAATTTTATATTTCAATTTAAGCTCCTAGCACAGGGAAAATAAAATTTGCCCAAGGTTCCATGAGTGTCATTCTGTTCCCAAACACATTTTAATTATAAGCCAAATATGTGAAAAAAATCTTATCAAATCTTCTTTTTTAATCAAAATATTTAGAATATTACATATACCACTTAAATTTCCTTACTTTATTTCTATTATTATATAATAAGAAGACTCTATATGTGTATATGTTCCTTTCACTGTGGAAAATTGGTGGCACTTAAAAACAGCGAATTTTTAACATGTCCTCCACTCAAACACGTGCACTTTGAAGCCCAAATTTTGAATTTCTGATTTTTTAAAATTCTGACTTCGCATTTTGTGTGAATTTAATGACATTTTAATTAACAAACTCAACATTTTAAAAGCAATGTTGCCACTTGGTAAAGTATATGATAATTTATGTTAAACTTTAATCAGAAAACTCAGAATTTATCAGTATTGTGTTGCCATTGCCCAAAATGAAATACTTTCATCTTCCACGCGTAAGTCTGTTATGATTCGGCGAATCATAAGATATTTAATTTCTCTGCTATTAACAAACCAAGCAATAAATGTAACTCTTTATTATTATTAATTACTAACTAAGCATGAGAATAGATCAACTGGACTCGTTAAAATTATATATATATTTCTTTTTTATAATAAATATTTTAGGTGTCTGGCCATGCATGTAATACATAAAAAAATACCACAGGCACATTGCATGTTACATACAAACACCATGCACAAACATTCAAATTCCTGATAGCTTCATCTATAAAAACTGACTCTGGTGCCTTTCTGTAAATGAGTGTATTAGTTTACATTATATTTTATGGTCACCTTTGTTGCTCAGTGTTCCTATATGGGGAACACCCAACTTGGCTAGCTTCTCAAACCATTAAATTCAATTATAAATGGATGAAAATAGGTTTACCATTTATTTTAACTTCCCTTTTCAATCATGGATGGCATCACCACACAAGGCAATTATGATTTTCAGATGTGAGGCATAATTTAAAATCACCATATGTACAAGAAATATAATATATATGTAAGATAAAAATATATGAATCAAAATTATAGATTAAACTATAAAACATTAATTCTTTCTCTCTATTCTAAAATCGTAATAACTTCTTTGCATTGCGTCATTTCTAGATCACTCTATGATCGGCGCAGCTCTGATGACGTAATCATTGGGAACTGAAACTGTCCTTGTAAACCAAAACTTTTCTTTTCGCGTGCCTCCATCTTGCATAACTACGCACTTCAGCTTTTTCCCTCTACTCTGCTGCTAAGATGTAATTTCGCTGGCTTGCTTTCTATCCCAACAATATCAAAAATGTAAATCTGTGGAAAGGCACGACTAGAGTGCCAAGTGATTGTGGCCACAAATATCAACTGGAAATAAAAATGGAATTAAAACTGCCTCGACTGCCAAGTTCCTTAAATACTACGCAATCAAATTCTTCTTCAGTATGGGTCTAATCACGCATCTACAGTGTTCCGTCTTTTCCTTTGCTTTTATTATGACAATTAAGCCGGGAAGGATAGTTTCCTGCAGCCTGAAACCTCAATGGAAAATTTAATTCAGCTCTTCAAATCATCGTTTTGTGATAAATCCAAGATAATGTGAAATAAGTGAATCATCAAGTTTGTTTTTTCAGTGTTTAAAAAATAACAGATCATTCTTCTTGTTTTTTCAGTGTTTAAAAAATAACAGATCATTCTTCTGCTGTGGTGTTTTGCAAGTGCTTCAAAAAAATAATCACGCGTAGTGTTTACGGATTGAAAGTAATATCTCGATAAATTGAGAAGTTCGAATGCCTAGTGAAAAGGAAATCATCAGTGAATTACCGTTTAGGAATTAAGCATTACAGCGGGTTCAAGGTCGATCCGAGTTAGTGTTTGCAAGTATGTGCGACAGAAAATTATTTGCACTTCCGCATTTTCAACAGCTCAAAAATTATTCTATTCATGTAAATCTAGCTCAGGAACTAAATTATTTAATGTGCTGCGGATTGTATAGTTTTCATTTCAACTGTGGTTAAAATTTCTGCAATTTGTTTGGGAAAATCTGAAATTCTTGTTCATTGATTTTTCTAATTTTTCATAATTATGTGTGAGCAAATTAAGTAACGAATTTTAAGCTCTTTAAATTATTCATAGGGAAGGATATTAAGATAAGTTTTTATGTTTTTTGAAATTTTGTTGAGAATTTTGAATACGAATTTTATAAGTATTCTAAAAATGAAGTAGGTGTAAAAAATAAGTGAAATTATTACAGATACGTAATATGAAATTATGGTAAATGCATATTAAATTTATGGGTGATTGTATGTTAAGTTTAGTGTATGTCGAGGGAGTACTGGTTCCTTCAACAGAGCGCTGTAATTACCTCTGTACAGTTGTTCCTTTTACCCTCTTCATGCAAGATAAAGTTGGAGGCTCTCATTTTATGAATGTGTGTAATTTTTTTATATTATTATATTTTTTTTATTATGGAATGTATTAGTGCAGTTTGCAAAGGCCAGTTACCTTATGCGAGGAACGGAGGCCTTTCCAAGTAACTGCCTAGGCACCCTGGGCCACCAGTGCATAGAACACACTGGTTAGCTCAAGAGGACAGCCCTACTGATGGATATGGTTTGTTTAGAAGTATTGCGAGGCCTCCTAGTTGGTAAAATACAGGAATTGTAAATGAAAGATGATAACGGTTAAACTATAAATTCTGAAAATCTTAATCCTATTATTTATGATGTTAAATTATAACTTATCAGTATAAAAATAAGTATCATAAATATTTATGTGCATTGCATTTAATTATAAGTAATGATTATGTAAAAGTTTATTTTGTGAGATTCTGTAATAACAAGAACTTTCCCTGAAGAATTATGATTATGTGAACTCTCAAACAAAAAGACTTTTGGACTGAAATGCTGAAAAATTCAATAGGACTCTAAAAATTAAAAATTTATTTAAAAAAATTTGATATTTGTAAATTATACTTTACAGGACAAAAATTTTATGATTTATTTATCTTTATTTTTTTTTTACATTTGCTAGTGCTTTAACTCTTTCTCTTTAAAAAGGCTTCTCTGTCGCTACGCTTTTTTCTTTTTGAAGGGGGGAATATGTAAGATAAAAATATATGAATCAAAATTATAGATTAAACTATAAAACATTAATTCTTTCTCTCTATTCTAAAATCGTAATAACTTCTTTGCATTGCGTCATTTCTAGATCACTCTATGATCGGCACAGCTCTGATGACGTAATCATTGGGAACTGAAACTGTCCTTGTAAACCAAAACTTTTCTCTTCGTGTGCCTCCATCTTGCATAACTACGCACTTCAGCTTTTTCCCTCTACTCTGCTGCTAAGATGTAATTTCGCTGGCTTGCTTTCTATCCCAACAATATCAAAAATGTAAATCTTCTGTGGAAAGGCACGACTAGAGTGCCAAGTGATTGTGGCCACAAATATCAACTGGAAATAAAAATGGAATTAAAACTGCCTCGACTGCCAAGTTCTTTAAATACTACGCAATCAAATTCTTCTTCAGTATGGGTCTAATCACGCATCTACAGTGTTCCGTCTTTTCCTTTGCTTTTATTATGACAATTAAGCCGGGAAGGATAGTTTCCTGCAGCCTGAAACCTCAATGGAAAATTTAATTCAGCTCTTCAAATCATCGTTTTGTGATAAATCCAAGATAATGTGAAATAAGTGAATCATCAAGTTTGTTTTTTCAGTGTTTAAAAAATAACACATCATTCTTCTCGTTTTTTCAGTGTTTAAAAAATAACAGATCATTCTTCTGCTGTGGTGTTTTGCAAGTGCTTCAAAAAAATAATCACGCGTAGTGTTTACAGATTGAAAGTAATATCTCGATAAATTGAGAAGTTCGAATGCCTAGTGAAAAGGAAATCATCAGTGAATTACCGTTTAGGAATTAAGCATTACAGCGGGTTCAAGGTTGATCCGAGTTAGTGTTTGCAAGTATGTGCGACAGAAAATTATTTGCACTTCCGCTTTTTCAACAGCTCAAAAATTATTCTATTCATGTGAATCTAGCTCAGGAACTAAATTATTTAATGTGCTGTGGATTGTATAGTTTTCATTTCAACTGTGGTTAAAATTTCTGCAATTTGTTTGGGAAAATCTGAAATTCTTGTTCATTGATTTTTCTAATTTTTCATAATTATGTGTGAGCAAATTAAGTAACGAATTTTAAGCTCTTTAAATTATTCATAGGGAAGGATATTAAGATAAGTTTTTATGTTTTTTGAAATTTTGTTGAGAATTTTGAATACGAATTTTATAAGTATTCTAAAAATGAAGTAGGTGTAAAAAATAAGTGAAATTATTACAGATACGTAATATGAAATTATGGTAAATGCATATTAAATTTATGGGTGATTGTATGTTAAGTTTAGTGTATGTCGAGGGAGTACTGGTTCCTTCAACAGAGCGCTGTAATTACCTCTGTACAGTTGTTCCTTTTACCCTCTTCATGCAAGATAAAGTTGGAGGCTCTCATTTTATGAATGTGTGTAATTTTTTTATATTATTATATTTTTTTTATTATGGAATGTATTAGTGCAGTTTGCAAAGGCCAGTTACCTTATGCGAGGAACGGAGGCCTTTCCAAGTAACTGCCTAGGCACCCTGGGCCACCAGTGCATAGAACACACTGGTTAGCTCAAGAGGACAGCCCTACTGATGGATATGGTTTGTTTAGAAGTATTGCGAGGCCTCCTAGTTGGTAAAATACAGGAATTGTAAATGAAAGATGATAACGGTGAAACTATAAATTCTGAAAATCTTAATCCTATTATTTATGATGTTAAATTATAACTTATCAGTATAAAAATAAGTATCATAAATATTTATGTGCATTGCATTTAATTATAAGTAATGATTATGTAAAAGTTTATTTTGTGAGATTCTGTAATAACAAGAACTTTCCCTGAAGAATTATGATTATGTGAACTCTCAAACAAAAAGACTTTTGGACTGAAATGCTGAAAAATTCAATAGGACTCTAAAAATTAAAAATTTATTTAAAAAAATTTGATATTTGTAAATTATACTTTACAGGACAAAAATTTTATGATTTATTTATCTTTATTTTTTTTTTACATTTGCTAGTGCTTTAACTCTTTCTCTTTAAAAAGGCTTCTCTGTCGCTACGCTTTTTTCTTTTTGAAGGGGGGAATATGTAAGATAAAAATATATGAATCAAAATTATAGATTAAACTATAAAACATTAATTCTTTCTCTCTATTCTAAAATCGTAATAACTTCTTTGCATTGCGTCATTTCTAGATCACTCTATGATCGGCACAGCTCTGATGACGTAATCATTGGGAACTGAAACTGTCCTTGTAAACCAAAACTTTTCTCTTCGTGTGCCTCCATCTTGCATAACTACGCACTTCAGCTTTTTCCCTCTACTCTGCTGCTAAGATGTAATTTCGCTGGCTTGCTTTCTATCCCAACAATATCAAAAATGTAAATCTTCTGTGGAAAGGCACGACTAGAGTGCCAAGTGATTGTGGCCACAAATATCAACTGGAAATAAAAATGGAATTAAAACTGCCTCGACTGCCAAGTTCTTTAAATACTATGCAATCAAATTCTTCTTCAGTATGGGTCTAATCACGCATCTACAGTGTTCCGTCTTTTCCTTTGCTTTTATTATGACAATTAAGCCGGGAAGGATAGTTTCCTGCAGCCTGAAACCTCAATGGAAAATTTAATTCAGCTCTTCAAATCATCGTTTTGTGATAAATCCAAGATAATGTGAAATAAGTGAATCATCAAGTTTGTTTTTTCAGTGTTTAAAAAATAACACATCATTCTTCTCGTTTTTTCAGTGTTTAAAAAATAACAGATCATTCTTCTGCTGTGGTGTTTTGCAAGTGCTTCAAAAAAATAATCACGCGTAGTGTTTACAGATTGAAAGTAATATCTCGATAAATTGAGAAGTTCGAATGCCTAGTGAAAAGGAAATCATCAGTGAATTACCGTTTAGGAATTAAGCATTACAGCGGGTTCAAGGTCGATCCGAGTTAGTGTTTGCAAGTATGTGCGACAGAAAATTATTTGCACTTCCGCTTTTTCAACAGCTCAAAAATTATTCTATTCATGTGAATCTAGCTCAGGAACTAAATTATTTAATGTGCTGCGGATTGTATAGTTTTCATTTCAACTGTGGTTAAAATTTCTGCAATTTGTTTGGGAAAATCTGAAATTCTTGTTCATTGATTTTTCTAATTTTTCATAATTATGTGTGAGCAAATTAAGTAACGAATTTTAAGCTCTTTAAATTATTCATAGGGAAGGATATTAAGATAAGTTTTTATGTTTTTTGAAATTTTGTTGAGAATTTTGAATACGAATTTTATAAGTATTCTAAAAATGAAGTAGGTGTAAAAAATAAGTGAAATTATTACAGATACGTAATATGAAATTATGGTAAATGCATATTAAATTTATGGGTGATTGTATGTTAAGTTTAGTGTATGTCGAGGGAGTACTGGTTCCTTCAACAGAGGGCTGTAATTACCTCTGTACAGTTGTTCCTTTTACCCTCTTCATGCAAGATAAAGTTGGAGGCTCTCATTTTATGAATGTGTGTAATTTTTTTATATTATTATATTTTTTTTATTATGGAATGTATTAGTGCAGTTTGCAAAGGCCAGTTACCTTATGCGAGGAACGGAGGCCTTTCCAAGTAACTGCCTAGGCACCCTGGGCCACCAGTGCATAGAACACACTGGTTAGCTCAAGAGGACAGCCCTACTGATGGATATGGTTTGTTTAGAAGTATTGCGAGGCCTCCTAGTTGGTAAAATACAGGAATTGTAAATGAAAGATGATAACGGTTAAACTATAAATTCTGAAAATCTTAATCCTATTATTTATGATGTTAAATTATAACTTATCAGTATAAAAATAAGTATCATAAATATTTATGTGCATTGCATTTAATTATAAGTAATGATTATGTAAAAGTTTATTTTGTGAGATTCTGTAATAACAAGAACTTTCCCTGAAGAATTATGATTATGTGAACTCTCAAACAAAAAGACTTTTGGACTGAAATGCTGAAAAATTCAATAGGACTCTAAAAATTAAAAATTTATTTAAAAAAATTTGATATTTGTAAATTATACTTTACAGGACAAAAATTTTATGATTTATTTATCTTTATTTTTTTTTTACATTTGCTAGTGCTTTAACTCTTTCTCTTTAAAAAGGCTTCTCTGTCGCTATGCTTTTTTCTTTTTGAAGGGGGGAATATGTAAGATAAAAATATATGAATCAAAATTATAGATTAAACTATAAAACATTAATTCTTTCTCACTATTCTAAAATCGTAATAACTTCTTTGCATTGCGTCATTTCTAGATCACTCTATGATCGGCACAGCTCTGATGACGTAATCATTGGGAACTGAAACTGTCCTTGTAAACCAAAACTTTTCTCTTCGTGTGCCTCCATCTTGCATAACTACGCACTTCAGCTTTTTCCCTCTACTCTGCTGCTAAGATGTAATTTCGCTGGCTTGCTTTCTATCCCAACAATATCAAAAATGTAAATCTTCTGTGGAAAGGCTCGACTAGAGTGCCAAGTGATTGTGGCCACAAATATCAACTGGAAATAAAAATGGAATTAAAACTGCCTCGACTGCCAAGTTCTTTAAATACTACGCAATCAAATTCTTCTTCAGTATGGGTCTAATCACGCATCTACAGTGTTCCGTCTTTTCCTTTGCTTTTATTATGACAATTAAGCCGGGAAGGATAGTTTCCTGCAGCCTGAAACCTCAATGGAAAATTTAATTCAGCTCTTCAAATCATCGTTTTGTGATAAATCCAAGATAATGTGAAATAAGTGAATCATCAAGTTTGTTTTTTCAGTGTTTAAAAAATAACACATCATTCTTCTCGTTTTTTCAGTGTTTAAAAAATAACAGATCATTCTTCTGCTGTGGTGTTTTGCAAGTGCTTCAAAAAAATAATCACGCGTAGTGTTTACAGATTGAAAGTAATATCTCGATAAATTGAGAAGTTCGAATGCCTAGTGAAAAGGAAATCATCAGTGAATTACCGTTTAGGAATTAAGCATTACAGCGGGTTCAAGGTTGATCCGAGTTAGTGTTTGCAAGTATGTGCGACAGAAAATTATTTGCACTTCCGCTTTTTCAACAGCTCAAAAATTATTCTATTCATGTGAATCTAGCTCAGGAACTAAATTATTTAATGTGCTGTGGATTGTATAGTTTTCATTTCAACTGTGGTTAAAATTTCTGCAATTTGTTTGGGAAAATCTGAAATTCTTGTTCATTGATTTTTCTAATTTTTCATAATTATGTGTGAGCAAATTAAGTAACGAATTTTAAGCTCTTTAAATTATTCATAGGGAAGGATATTAAGATAAGTTTTTATGTTTTTTGAAATTTTGTTGAGAATTTTGAATACGAATTTTATAAGTATTCTAAAAATGAAGTAGGTGTAAAAAATAAGTGAAATTATTACAGATACGTAATATGAAATTATGGTAAATGCATATTAAATTTATGGGTGATTGTATGTTAAGTTTAGTGTATGTCGAGGGAGTACTGGTTCCTTCAACAGAGCGCTGTAATTACCTCTGTACAGTTGTTCCTTTTACCCTCTTCATGCAAGATAAAGTTGGAGGCTCTCATTTTATGAATGTGTGTAATTTTTTTATATTATTATATTTTTTTTATTATGGAATGTATTAGTGCAGTTTGCAAAGGCCAGTTACCTTATGCGAGGAACGGAGGCCTTTCCAAGTAACTGCCTAGGCACCCTGGGCCACCAGTGCATAGAACACACTGGTTAGCTCAAGAGGACAGCCCTACTGATGGATATGGTTTGTTTAGAAGTATTGCGAGGCCTCCTAGTTGGTAAAATACAGGAATTGTAAATGAAAGATGATAACGGTGAAACTATAAATTCTGAAAATCTTAATCCTATTATTTATGATGTTAAATTATAACTTATCAGTATAAAAATAAGTATCATAAATATTTATGTGCATTGCATTTAATTATAAGTAATGATTATGTAAAAGTTTATTTTGTGAGATTCTGTAATAACAAGAACTTTCCCTGAAGAATTATGATTATGTGAACTCTCAAACAAAAAGACTTTTGGACTGAAATGCTGAAAAATTCAATAGGACTCTAAAAATTAAAAATTTATTTAAAAAAATTTGATATTTGTAAATTATACTTTACAGGACAAAAATTTTATGATTTATTTATCTTTATTTTTTTTTTACATTTGCTAGTGCTTTAACTCTTTCTCTTTAAAAAGGCTTCTCTGTCGCTACGCTTTTTTCTTTTTGAAGGGGGGAATATGTAAGATAAAAATATATGAATCAAAATTATAGATTAAACTATAAAACATTAATTCTTTCTCTCTATTCTAAAATCGTAATAACTTCTTTGCATTGCGTCATTTCTAGATCACTCTATGATCGGCACAGCTCTGATGACGTAATCATTGGGAACTGAAACTGTCCTTGTAAACCAAAACTTTTCTCTTCGTGTGCCTCCATCTTGCATAACTACGCACTTCAGCTTTTTCCCTCTACTCTGCTGCTAAGATGTAATTTCGCTGGCTTGCTTTCTATCCCAACAATATCAAAAATGTAAATCTTCTGTGGAAAGGCACGACTAGAGTGCCAAGTGATCGTGGCCACAAATATCAACTGGAAATAAAAATGGAATTAAAACTGCCTCGACTGCCAAGTTCTTTAAATACTATGCAATCAAATTCTTCTTCAGTATGGGTCTAATCACGCATCTACAGTGTTCCGTCTTTTCCTTTGCTTTTATTATGACAATTAAGCCGGGAAGGATAGTTTCCTGCAGCCTGAAACCTCAATGGAAAATTTAATTCAGCTCTTCAAATCATCGTTTTGTGATAAATCCAAGATAATGTGAAATAAGTGAATCATCAAGTTTGTTTTTTCAGTGTTTAAAAAATAACACATCATTCTTCTCGTTTTTTCAGTGTTTAAAAAATAACAGATCATTCTTCTGCTGTGGTGTTTTGCAAGTGCTTCAAAAAAATAATCACGCGTAGTGTTTACAGATTGAAAGTAATATCTCGATAAATTGAGAAGTTCGAATGCCTAGTGAAAAGGAAATCATCAGTGAATTACCGTTTAGGAATTAAGCATTACAGCGGGTTCAAGGTCGATCCGAGTTAGTGTTTGCAAGTATGTGCGACAGAAAATTATTTGCACTTCCGCTTTTTCAACAGCTCAAAAATTATTCTATTCATGTGAATCTAGCTCAGGAACTAAATTATTTAATGTGCTGCGGATTGTATAGTTTTCATTTCAACTGTGGTTAAAATTTCTGCAATTTGTTTGGGAAAATCTGAAATTCTTGTTCATTGATTTTTCTAATTTTTCATAATTATGTGTGAGCAAATTAAGTAACGAATTTTAAGCTCTTTAAATTATTCATAGGGAAGGATATTAAGATAAGTTTTTATGTTTTTTGAAATTTTGTTGAGAATTTTGAATACGAATTTTATAAGTATTCTAAAAATGAAGTAGGTGTAAAAAATAAGTGAAATTATTACAGATACGTAATATGAAATTATGGTAAATGCATATTAAATTTATGGGTGATTGTATGTTAAGTTTAGTGTATGTCGAGGGAGTACTGGTTCCTTCAACAGAGGGCTGTAATTACCTCTGTACAGTTGTTCCTTTTACCCTCTTCATGCAAGATAAAGTTGGAGGCTCTCATTTTATGAATGTGTGTAATTTTTTTATATTATTATATTTTTTTTATTATGGAATGTATTAGTGCAGTTTGCAAAGGCCAGTTACCTTATGCGAGGAACGGAGGCCTTTCCAAGTAACTGCCTAGGCACCCTGGGCCACCAGTGCATAGAACACACTGGTTAGCTCAAGAGGACAGCCCTACTGATGGATATGGTTTGTTTAGAAGTATTGCGAGGCCTCCTAGTTGGTAAAATACAGGAATTGTAAATGAAAGATGATAACGGTTAAACTATAAATTCTGAAAATCTTAATCCTATTATTTATGATGTTAAATTATAACTTATCAGTATAAAAATAAGTATCATAAATATTTATGTGCATTGCATTTAATTATAAGTAATGATTATGTAAAAGTTTATTTTGTGAGATTCTGTAATAACAAGAACTTTCCCTGAAGAATTATGATTATGTGAACTCTCAAACAAAAAGACTTTTGGACTGAAATGCTGAAAAATTCAATAGGACTCTAAAAATTAAAAATTTATTTAAAAAAATTTGATATTTGTAAATTATACTTTACAGGACAAAAATTTTATGATTTATTTATCTTTATTTTTTTTTTACATTTGCTAGTGCTTTAACTCTTTCTCTTTAAAAAGGCTTCTCTGTCGCTATGCTTTTTTCTTTTTGAAGGGGGGAATATGTAAGATAAAAATATATGAATCAAAATTATAGATTAAACTATAAAACATTAATTCTTTCTCTCTATTCTAAAATCGTAATAACTTCTTTGCATTGCGTCATTTCTAGATCACTCTATGATCGGCACAGCTCTGATGACGTAATCATTGGGAACTGAAACTGTCCTTGTAAACCAAAACTTTTCTCTTCGTGTGCCTCCATCTTGCATAACTACGCACTTCAGCTTTTTCCCTCTACTCTGCTGCTAAGATGTAATTTCGCTGGCTTGCTTTCTATCCCAACAATATCAAAAATGTAAATCTTCTGTGGAAAGGCACGACTAGAGTGCCAAGTGATTGTGGCCACAAATATCAACTGGAAATAAAAATGGAATTAAAACTGCCTCGACTGCCAAGTTCTTTAAATACTACGCAATCAAATTCTTCTTCAGTATGGGTCTAATCACGCATCTACAGTGTTCCGTCTTTTCCTTTGCTTTTATTATGACAATTAAGCCGGGAAGGATAGTTTCCTGCAGCCTGAAACCTCAATGGAAAATTTAATTCAGCTCTTCAAATCATCGTTTTGTGATAAATCCAAGATAATGTGAAATAAGTGAATCATCAAGTTTGTTTTTTCAGTGTTTAAAAAATAACACATCATTCTTCTCGTTTTTTCAGTGTTTAAAAAATAACAGATCATTCTTCTGCTGTGGTGTTTTGCAAGTGCTTCAAAAAAATAATCACGCGTAGTGTTTACAGATTGAAAGTAATATCTCGATAAATTGAGAAGTTCGAATGCCTAGTGAAAAGGAAATCATCAGTGAATTACCGTTTAGGAATTAAGCATTACAGCGGGTTCAAGGTTGATCCGAGTTAGTGTTTGCAAGTATGTGCGACAGAAAATTATTTGCACTTCCGCTTTTTCAACAGCTCAAAAATTATTCTATTCATGTGAATCTAGCTCAGGAACTAAATTATTTAATGTGCTGTGGATTGTATAGTTTTCATTTCAACTGTGGTTAAAATTTCTGCAATTTGTTTGGGAAAATCTGAAATTCTTGTTCATTGATTTTTCTAATTTTTCATAATTATGTGTGAGCAAATTAAGTAACGAATTTTAAGCTCTTTAAATTATTCATAGGGAAGGATATTAAGATAAGTTTTTATGTTTTTTGAAATTTTGTTGAGAATTTTGAATACGAATTTTATAAGTATTCTAAAAATGAAGTAGGTGTAAAAAATAAGTGAAATTATTACAGATACGTAATATGAAATTATGGTAAATGCATATTAAATTTATGGGTGATTGTATGTTAAGTTTAGTGTATGTCGAGGGAGTACTGGTTCCTTCAACAGAGCGCTGTAATTACCTCTGTACAGTTGTTCCTTTTACCCTCTTCATGCAAGATAAAGTTGGAGGCTCTCATTTTATGAATGTGTGTAATTTTTTTATATTATTATATTTTTTTTATTATGGAATGTATTAGTGCAGTTTGCAAAGGCCAGTTACCTTATGCGAGGAACGGAGGCCTTTCCAAGTAACTGCCTAGGCACCCTGGGCCACCAGTGCATAGAACACACTGGTTAGCTCAAGAGGACAGCCCTACTGATGGATATGGTTTGTTTAGAAGTATTGCGAGGCCTCCTAGTTGGTAAAATACAGGAATTGTAAATGAAAGATGATAACGGTGAAACTATAAATTCTGAAAATCTTAATCCTATTATTTATGATGTTAAATTATAACTTATCAGTATAAAAATAAGTATCATAAATATTTATGTGCATTGCATTTAATTATAAGTAATGATTATGTAAAAGTTTATTTTGTGAGATTCTGTAATAACAAGAACTTTCCCTGAAGAATTATGATTATGTGAACTCTCAAACAAAAAGACTTTTGGACTGAAATGCTGAAAAATTCAATAGGACTCTAAAAATTAAAAATTTATTTAAAAAAATTTGATATTTGTAAATTATACTTTACAGGACAAAAATTTTATGATTTATTTATCTTTATTTTTTTTTTACATTTGCTAGTGCTTTAACTCTTTCTCTTTAAAAAGGCTTCTCTGTCGCTACGCTTTTTTCTTTTTGAAGGGGGGAATATGTAAGATAAAAATATATGAATCAAAATTATAGATTAAACTATAAAACATTAATTCTTTCTCTCTATTCTAAAATCGTAATAACTTCTTTGCATTGCGTCATTTCTAGATCACTCTATGATCGGCACAGCTCTGATGACGTAATCATTGGGAACTGAAACTGTCCTTGTAAACCAAAACTTTTCTCTTCGTGTGCCTCCATCTTGCATAACTACGCACTTCAGCTTTTTCCCTCTACTCTGCTGCTAAGATGTAATTTCGCTGGCTTGCTTTCTATCCCAACAATATCAAAAATGTAAATCTTCTGTGGAAAGGCACGACTAGAGTGCCAAGTGATCGTGGCCACAAATATCAACTGGAAATAAAAATGGAATTAAAACTGCCTCGACTGCCAAGTTCTTTAAATACTATGCAATCAAATTCTTCTTCAGTATGGGTCTAATCACGCATCTACAGTGTTCCGTCTTTTCCTTTGCTTTTATTATGACAATTAAGCCGGGAAGGATAGTTTCCTGCAGCCTGAAACCTCAATGGAAAATTTAATTCAGCTCTTCAAATCATCGTTTTGTGATAAATCCAAGATAATGTGAAATAAGTGAATCATCAAGTTTGTTTTTTCAGTGTTTAAAAAATAACACATCATTCTTCTCGTTTTTTCAGTGTTTAAAAAATAACAGATCATTCTTCTGCTGTGGTGTTTTGCAAGTGCTTCAAAAAAATAATCACGCGTAGTGTTTACAGATTGAAAGTAATATCTCGATAAATTGAGAAGTTCGAATGCCTAGTGAAAAGGAAATCATCAGTGAATTACCGTTTAGGAATTAAGCATTACAGCGGGTTCAAGGTCGATCCGAGTTAGTGTTTGCAAGTATGTGCGACAGAAAATTATTTGCACTTCCGCTTTTTCAACAGCTCAAAAATTATTCTATTCATGTGAATCTAGCTCAGGAACTAAATTATTTAATGTGCTGCGGATTGTATAGTTTTCATTTCAACTGTGGTTAAAATTTCTGCAATTTGTTTGGGAAAATCTGAAATTCTTGTTCATTGATTTTTCTAATTTTTCATAATTATGTGTGAGCAAATTAAGTAACGAATTTTAAGCTCTTTAAATTATTCATAGGGAAGGATATTAAGATAAGTTTTTATGTTTTTTGAAATTTTGTTGAGAATTTTGAATACGAATTTTATAAGTATTCTAAAAATGAAGTAGGTGTAAAAAATAAGTGAAATTATTACAGATACGTAATATGAAATTATGGTAAATGCATATTAAATTTATGGGTGATTGTATGTTAAGTTTAGTGTATGTCGAGGGAGTACTGGTTCCTTCAACAGAGGGCTGTAATTACCTCTGTACAGTTGTTCCTTTTACCCTCTTCATGCAAGATAAAGTTGGAGGCTCTCATTTTATGAATGTGTGTAATTTTTTTATATTATTATATTTTTTTTATTATGGAATGTATTAGTGCAGTTTGCAAAGGCCAGTTACCTTATGCGAGGAACGGAGGCCTTTCCAAGTAACTGCCTAGGCACCCTGGGCCACCAGTGCATAGAACACACTGGTTAGCTCAAGAGGACAGCCCTACTGATGGATATGGTTTGTTTAGAAGTATTGCGAGGCCTCCTAGTTGGTAAAATACAGGAATTGTAAATGAAAGATGATAACGGTTAAACTATAAATTCTGAAAATCTTAATCCTATTATTTATGATGTTAAATTATAACTTATCAGTATAAAAATAAGTATCATAAATATTTATGTGCATTGCATTTAATTATAAGTAATGATTATGTAAAAGTTTATTTTGTGAGATTCTGTAATAACAAGAACTTTCCCTGAAGAATTATGATTATGTGAACTCTCAAACAAAAAGACTTTTGGACTGAAATGCTGAAAAATTCAATAGGACTCTAAAAATTAAAAATTTATTTAAAAAAATTTGATATTTGTAAATTATACTTTACAGGACAAAAATTTTATGATTTATTTATCTTTATTTTTTTTTTACATTTGCTAGTGCTTTAACTCTTTCTCTTTAAAAAGGCTTCTCTGTCGCTATGCTTTTTTCTTTTTGAAGGGGGGAATATGTAAGATAAAAATATATGAATCAAAATTATAGATTAAACTATAAAACATTAATTCTTTCTCTCTATTCTAAAATCGTAATAACTTCTTTGCATTGCGTCATTTCTAGATCACTCTATGATCGGCACAGCTCTGATGACGTAATCATTGGGAACTGAAACTGTCCTTGTAAACCAAAACTTTTCTCTTCGTGTGCCTCCATCTTGCATAACTACGCACTTCAGCTTTTTCCCTCTACTCTGCTGCTAAGATGTAATTTCGCTGGCTTGCTTTCTATCCCAACAATATCAAAAATGTAAATCTTCTGTGGAAAGGCACGACTAGAGTGCCAAGTGATTGTGGCCACAAATATCAACTGGAAATAAAAATGGAATTAAAACTGCCTCGACTGCCAAGTTCTTTAAATACTACGCAATCAAATTCTTCTTCAGTATGGGTCTAATCACGCATCTACAGTGTTCCGTCTTTTCCTTTGCTTTTATTATGACAATTAAGCCGGGAAGGATAGTTTCCTGCAGCCTGAAACCTCAATGGAAAATTTAATTCAGCTCTTCAAATCATCGTTTTGTGATAAATCCAAGATAATGTGAAATAAGTGAATCATCAAGTTTGTTTTTTCAGTGTTTAAAAAATAACACATCATTCTTCTCGTTTTTTCAGTGTTTAAAAAATAACAGATCATTCTTCTGCTGTGGTGTTTTGCAAGTGCTTCAAAAAAATAATCACGCGTAGTGTTTACAGATTGAAAGTAATATCTCGATAAATTGAGAAGTTCGAATGCCTAGTGAAAAGGAAATCATCAGTGAATTACCGTTTAGGAATTAAGCATTACAGCGGGTTCAAGGTCGATCCGAGTTAGTGTTTGCAAGTATGTGCGACAGAAAATTATTTGCACTTCCGCATTTTCAACAGCTCAAAAATTATTCTATTCGTGTGAATCTAGCTCAGGAACTAAATTATTTAATGTGCTGCGGATTGTATAGTTTTCATTTCAACTGTGGTTAAAATTTCTGCAATTTGTTTGGGAAAATCTGAAATTCTTGTTCATTGATTTTTCTAATTTTTCATAATTATGTGTGAGCAAATTAAGTAACGAATTTTAAGCTCTTTAAATTATTCATAGGGAAGGATATTAAGATAAGTTTTTATGTTTTTTGAAATTTTGTTGAGAATTTTGAATACGAATTTTATAAGTATTCTAAAAATGAAGTAGGTGTAAAAAATAAGTGAAATTATTACAGATACGTAATATGAAATTATGGTAAATGCATATTAAATTTATGGGTGATTGTATGTTAAGTTTAGTGTATGTCGAGGGAGTACTGGTTCCTTCAACAGAGCGCTGTAATTACCTCTGTACAGTTGTTCCTTTTACCCTCTTCATGCAAGATAAAGTTGGAGGCTCTCATTTTATGAATGTGTGTAATTTTTTTATATTATTATATTTTTTTTATTATGGAATGTATTAGTGCAGTTTGCAAAGGCCAGTTACCTTATGCGAGGAACGGAGGCCTTTCCAAGTAACTGCCTAGGCACCCTGGGCCACCAGTGCATAGAACACACTGGTTAGCTCAAGAGGACAGCCCTACTGATGGATATGGTTTGTTTAGAAGTATTGCGAGGCCTCCCAGTTGGTAAAATACAGGAATTGTAAATGAAAGATGATAACAGTGAAACTATAAATTCTGAAAATCTTAATCCTATTATTTATGATGTTAAATTATAACTTATCAGTATAAAAATAAGTATCATAAATATTTATGTGCATTGCATTTAATTATAAGTAATGATTATGTAAAAGTTTATTTTGTGAGATTCTGTAATAACAAGAACTTTCCCTGAAGAATTATGATTATGTGAACTCTCAAACAAAAAGACTTTTGGACTGAAATGCTGAAAAATTCAATAGGACTCTAAAAATTAAAAATTTATTTAAAAAATTGATATTTGTAAATTATACTTTACAGGACAAAAATTTTATGATTTATTTATTTTTATTTTTTTTTTACATTTGCTAGTGCTTTAACTCTTTCTCTTTAAAAAGGCTTTTCTGTCGCTACGCTTTTTTCTTTTTGAAGAGGGGAATATGTAAGATAAAAATATATGAATCAAAATTATAGATTAAACTATAAAACAATAATTCTTTCTCTCTATTCTAAAATCGTAATAACTTCTTTGCATTGCGTCATTTCTAGATCACTCTATGATCGGCGTAGCTCTGATGACGTATTCATTGGGAACTGAAACTGTCCTTGTAAACCAAAACTTTTCTCTTCGCATGCCTCCATCTTGCATAACTACGCACTTCAGCTTTTTCCCTCTACTCTGCTAAGATGTAATTTCGCTGGCTTGCTTTCTATCCCAACAATATCAAAAATGTAAATCTTCTGTGGAAAGGCACGACTAGAGTGCCAAGTGATTGTGGCCACAAATATCAACTGGAAATAAAAATGGAATTAAAACTGCCTCGAGTGCCAAGTTCTTTAAATACTACGCAATCAAATTCTTCTTCAGTTTGGGTCTAATCACGCATCTACAGTGTTCCGTCTTTTCCTTTGCTTTTATTATGACATATATACATGTAATAATAAAATTCCATAGTCAAGAATACACTTAAAATTCTAACTGTATGTTCTTTCCATTTTTAATGGCGACGGTCTCTTATTTGAAAGTACGTTGAATTAAATCCACAGCCCCATAGCCAAGTTGTTTTTCCCGCCTTTTCTACACGTACAGTTATATAATGTTCTCGAAATATTTAAAGCGAACTGGATTGGCTGATGACATTTCTTGGAAGCTCCGCCTTTCCAGAGGCTATAAAAGGACTCGAGAAAGAATATCGGGGCTTTTTCTTAAATGTCACGATGCAGTAAACTTCATACAAAAAGTTATTAGTAATTCTTTTTATTTACTCCGGATATCTGATTTTGTACCTGCTATTTTCTCCTGAATAATAATAAATGGATCCTGTTTTTTTTAAACTTATCGTCTGATAATTTAAGCTACGACTAAAGCTAGTACATCATATACATATATAAATATATTTGATACAATAAAGATTGCTTCAAACAAATTTCTCTGTTATATCATTGGATATACTCTAAACTATTTATTCCATATTATTTGTAATTTTTTGTACAGGAAATATGAAGAATCATTGAATAAAATTGAATGTTCCCTCAACACTGCACAGCCTGTTCTTACACAACTGAACATGACGAAGAAAGAAAGCATTTGTATTCACTTTTTGTGTCTAGGGAAATGAAGTGGTGATATCACATATTCTTCAATTTTCTAGATGTAGCTGTAATTAACAGCTGAATTTGCTTTACTCTCTCTGTGTCATGAAGCACTCTAAAACAACTATGCTGAAGATACTCCTAGTTTTAAAATAGAGGTTTCCACAGATAAACAATACAACAATGTTGAACACATGCCAGTGAAGGTTACTTGCAAGTGATGAGCCTACTGTAGCACGAAAGTAAAGCTGCACAAAACAAGATTCATGGTCAAAGCCAGCAATGTTGGTTTGTGCTTTTGCCAGAAGCGTGCGACGTGCTTCGAAAAATTTCATGAGGCCACAAAATAGAAGATTATAAATATTTTTATACATGGGACTTGAATATATATGCAAGAATTGCAAATACTTATCTCATTATTTCAAAAAAAATATTATCACCAAGGTTTTTTGGAAGGAAGATGGGGTGTAGAGTATCAGGCCTCTCCATGGTATACTCTGGGTCAAGCTAAATCAGTTACACAGGTATAATATAGTGTTTTTGCATTCATATGCAAAAGTTTCTATTCATTTACGAGCTTCATTGCGATGCTTGCTTTGACGCACTTTTAAGAGTTCTGGTGGCACAGTGTTCCTGCTGAGGGAACACCCATAGAATGAAAACTTTAGGTACAATCTTTACAAAATTATACCTGCATACTCCTTTAGACCTAAGTAACTTCTCTTGTTGAAATTCCAAATTTAAAGGGTAGTGGACAGTAAAGGGTTAATATTTATAAGGATATTTAATTAAAACGGCATTTTGAATTTCTTATAAGTGTTATCTTACATTTAGTCTGAATGTTATTCGTTCTTCAAAATTATACAGATAGGTTAATTTGAAGTAAATATTAATTAATAGCTTCTTGAAATGGTCCATGTTTATTATTCCAAGATGTATTTTTTAATATTGGTTAAATAAAATGTATTCTTTAACTCTTGTCATTAAAAAACATTTTAAACTGGCCCTCTATATGTACAGACGTTAACCCTCCCAATTGTTACAGTTAAAATTTAAGTAAATAAATAATATAATTATTATAAAATTCAAAAGTAAGAAGAAATATACTTATTAAAATTATTTACATACATTAATGAAGCATTAAAAAGTACAAAAGATAAGTGCATGTTATAAAGTATTACAATACTTAAAATATAAACATTAAAAATGTGAGATAGGGATCAAAGCATTGCTCAATGCACAGATAAATAAAATAAGGAGCATTTAATATTCATGCAATAAAACTGAACCATTACTATACTTTGTACAAAATACACACCTTCTCCCTTATTAATGACAATTCAAGGCAAATTTCCTTTTCTTTATTTATGTATTTATATTTTTGAAAAGCACCTTTTATTTTTGATAGAACACAGATGATAAAAAAAAAAAAATAGTACAAAAACTTTATTTCTACTCTAAATTACATATTTAATTAGTAAAGAGTGTTTAGGGAGCTAGTGTTATATAACCCCATTTGCTCTTACATAAATCAAGCAAAGAACAAAAAATTAACAAAATACAGCCTACAAACAATTCTTTCAAACACATTGTACAGATAATAGGGGTGTTCAAGTGAAAAGGTGCAAAATGACACTGAGGGTATAATTGAAGTCTTTATTCATAAGCAATCACCCGAATTCCTGTGGCTGTGACAGGAGCCAGTCTTCCACTGTGTCCTTCAATTCGTCGTCTGATTTGAAGTGCCTCCCCCCTTTGAGATGTTTTTTAGTAGACCAAACACATGGAAGTCACAAAGTGACATGTCCAGGCTATAGGGTGAACGCTCAAGCTACTCCAAATTGGACTTGGCCATCGCACTTTGTGTGAACTTGGAGATATGTGGAAGTGTGTTACCGCAGAGCAGAATTACTCCCTCTGTGAGCAGCCCACACCATTTGCTCTTGAAGGACTAGCCTAAGATACGGAGTGTCTCATAACACACATCACTGTTAATTTTTTTTCTGTGCTCAAGGAATTCGATGACTTCAAATCTCGGACATTAAAAAAGAGGATGAACATCACCTTGAATGCTGAGGGCACAGCTTTGAATTTTTTAAGGGAAGGTGACGACGCATGCTTCCACTGCATGTTGTCCCATTTTGTCTCTAGCTTGACGCTCCCATCAACAGTGATGATCCGCTCCAAGAAAGCAGGGTCTTCATGCTACCGGAACAGGTGTTGCAGAACTAGCCCCATATACAGTTCCTTCTGCAGTTCACTAAGCTTCTTCGGAACCACTACGTGCACACCTTCTGTTAACCCACGTGTTATGCATCATCACTGCCAACATTTGCTTGTGACACACCAATCACTTGTCACCAGGTCGTTCACTTTTTTTGGCAATGAGTTTAGCCATGATTACGAGGTTTGCCAAGCCTGATCTCAGGTCATCACTCAAACACTTTCACGAAAATGGGCATTCTACTTTAAGGCCGACAACTGGCAAAGAATATCAGCCAGTTTAATCTTTTTCGCACACCAGATTTCTGTATTCTGATCTTCACAATAGTCGAACTTTGCAATGTGAAAGCCATGATATCCTCACATGCACTGCCACATCAATTGGATGGAACATACAACTGCTTACTTCTATCCTGTGTCTTATGTGGATGCCCGACCAAGCGCAGAACTACATCGGATATTACTTTTACTAGATGATTCACTAAGTTATCCTGAAGTGGCATACTTAAGTGCTGACATTTCATACCTTTTCATTTGAACACCCCTCATATAAAATTTGATTAGATGTTTCTGCAAGGCATGATTGAGAGAAAAATATCTTACTTTTAAAATGTTTCTTACATATTTTTCATACAAAAATAGGTCTAAAAAGCAGTTATTCAGATTAATGTCAAAAACCAGTTTAACTGACAATATTCAATAAATGTGTTTAAAAAATTTTAATCTGAATATCTGAAATAAAAATTTAAAAAAAAATTAAAATCAATAAAATTTAGTTTGTTTATGTTTGGATATTTATTGGTTCCATATATTTTTCAGATATGAACTTAAATACATGATCGAATGCATAAACCCATTACAAACCTAATTTAAATTCACGGACAGGAGATGACATCTTTCCATCCCCTCCATTGCTAAATGCAAGCACTCGAAGTTTGTAAACTTTACCCATTGTGAGACCAGATACCACAACCTGAAGATCATTGCCATCCAGATATCTATAAACTTCTTTTGCAGATGTCATATCTTGATCTGATTCCCAATAACGAACCTGAAAGGGGAAAAAAGAATGAGATTTCTTTTGTAACTACTACAGATTGAAAAAGGATAATATTTTTTTAATATGTTATGTTTAAAGAGTTCACTGGGCATTTCTAAGTTTCTCAGAGCTTGTACAGCAATTTCTGTGAATGCTGCACACAGAAATGTAGAGTTACTAGAAACTGATAGGTGTCTTAATCAAATTACTTGGTTATTTCCTTTTGAATCTGCCAGTAAAGTTAAATATATGTCTTACTGTGGATTCTCATTTATGAATTTTATACTGATATCTTAAAGAACTCTCATTATAAGGAGAAATTAAGCTAGAAATTTATCAAGAACCACAATACACAACAGTCTGATCCCTCTGCTAGCCGATTATATTACTTGATATTAACTAGAAATGTTTCAAATAAATTAAATTTAAGGATGCCAATATTTGTATACCAAACTAATGTTAATGCACTTCCCAAGCTACTGATAATACAACTGCTATGAATAATCACACACATTCTTGGAGCACATAATAGAGAAGCAACAACCATTTACTAATGAATCCCAATTTTGCAAGGAGAAAAATTCTTGCTGCTTGCTCTTCTTGTAAACCGCAATGGCATATTTCATTCAATCAACACTACACAAATTAATTATAATGAATGTATATGAGTCCTCATGTTATTATTATAATGTAAGGGTAGCACAACTCTATATACGAGGTGACACACGCACACACACACACACACACACACACAAAAAAAAAAAAAAAAAAAGACTGTGTAGCTTGAAAACAGAGCGGAGATGGCAAAAACTGTTTTGGTGACGTCATTCCACACACCTCATCTATCCATGCAACCAGTTTCAACTTAACCAACCATGCCAGTGGGGAGTACTCATCATTGAGTGAGCGTATTTAACTGCATTTTGCCATAAAAAATGTCTAATGTAAAAAACCGAACAGCTAATCAACATCAAATTTCTAGTGAATCTTAAGAAATCAGCCTAAGAAGAAACATTTCAAATGTTAACTGAGGCTTATGGAGATGAAACTTTATCTCATGCACGTGTGTTTGAATGGCATAAAGCAGTTTTCAGGGGTAAAGGACAGTGTGGAAGATGATGAACGTGCTGGGCTCCTCCTTGGGCGCTCAGCAAGTTCTTCATGATGAATGGGTTCCCTGTGGTCAGACTGTTAATCAATATTACTATACTGAAGTACTCTTTGGGAAAAAATTAGGAAAACAAAGGCCACAGTTGTGGAGTGATGGATGGCTGTTGCAACAGGACAATGCACCTGCTCACACGACCCTATCTGTCAAGCAGTTTCTGACCAGCAAAAACATTACTGTAATGGAGCATTCTACTTATTCACCTGATCTGGCAAATTTTGTTTTATTTCCTAAAGTTAAATCTTACTTAAAGGAAACCCATTTTACCTCAGCTGAAGAGGTTTAGTCAAAAATGGAGAATCTCCTGAAGGGCCTTCCAAAAACCTCGTTTCAGAACTGTTACCGAAAATGGCAGCACCAAATGCAGAAGGGAACTACTTTGAAGGTGATAATGTCGCAGAGAACTGATTCTGTAAGTACAATGAATTATTGGACCAGTCTCTTTTTGTGCGTGTGTGTGTCACACCTTGTATTTACTAGCAAAATTACATTTATGAGAATGTCATCATATCAAAGATTTCATTAATTGATCATAAAGCTTGTCCTTAATGTGGTTATTATTATTCATCATTATTTATGAATACCTGGAATTCAAAGATATAATATGTCTGGAATGGCTTACATATTAATCATACTGAGCATGCAAAGGAAACTTCTTACTAATTTGACTGCAATATGTAATTTTAAATCATGGGCCACTGCACAATTTTCAATGCTAGAAAATCTTTTTAAGAATTTACTGCCCTTACTGATGCAATTACTGTCTGAGAATCTATATTCTGTAATTTTTGTACTTAACTTTTCATACATTGAATTTATATATTGCATATAATTTTCTATAATTTCATCACATATAACGATACCTTTCAACACAACTGATGCAGAAATGCTCCACTGCATAACAGCCATTCAAAGTAGTTCTTATAAAAAATATTTTATAGAAACATATAGAATATTCTCTATAGAACTTTATAGGTAATCCTTTATAGAAATGCTTTTCTATGAAATTTCTCACAGAATAGAATTCTACAGAAATGTTGCTTTGAAAAATTATAGAGAAATTTTAAAAACCTTTTCTCTTCCATAAAAATCTGCAAAGTTTTGAAATTGGAAATTTTAAATTTCTAACATAAAAATAAACACTTAAAATCTGAATCACTTCTGAATGGAAATTTTTGCCCTTTTTCCATTAGTTTAATGTTTTTAACTTTTAAAATTATGTAGTGTTTTGTGCAATTTTTTGTACAGGCTTAATATAATACAAAATTTTAATCTTGTAAAATCAATTTAAATCATAAAATTAGTTAAAAGATTAAATTTATGGTGTTAATTATAAAATTTTAATTACAACATAGTATGTATCTCTGAAAAGAAAAAGGTTTATTAATATTAACTATTATCTAAAATGTATTTATTTTTAACTAAATATTTTTAAATCAAAACAATATGGAAATTTTGTATTAGGAAAAAATCACATTGGTTCCAAAAGGTTTTCTCGCCTTCAAGTCTTAGATTATTTTAAAATGTAGGTTACAAAATTCAATTAAAAATTTAAATTTAATTAACTCTTGTAAATTCCAAACGAAAATTTTATTGATTTTATGCTTTTAAGCACTCAAAAGCTCCTATAACATTTTTTATTAACAAAAAAATTAAAGCAGGGAGACATATTTAGAATTTTTAAGAATTATGGCCCAATTGTCTATCAGCTAGATCTGATAATTCTCAGTAAAGTTTTATTAGTTGATTCTAACATATTATATAAGCGATTCTATATGTAGGACCTTTAGAAATTGGAATTTTTTTTTATAGAACCTCTGCATAAATTTCTATGTATCTCTACAGAATGGAATATATAAACTACAGTACAAAGTCCATAATCCGGACACGTCGGGACTTTAGCGTTTCTGGATTATTATAGATCATCAATTTAAATCTGGCAAGATGGCATGCAGAAATTATACAATTAAAAATATGAAACCGTAATTTATGAAATAAAGAGCAATTATAATCTAAAGGGTATCAAAATTTACAAAAAAAAAAAAAAAAAAAAAAAAAAAAAAAAAAAAAAAAGAGCTTAATATTTGTTTACTTTATTAAACATTTCTTTCAATGTAAGTTGTTTAAGATGCTTCCACAAAAAATTCAAAAAGTGCCATTTTCTTGTGTCATATATAGTGGACTTTCCAATGCCATACTTCTCGCATAATTTGGAGACGGATAGACCTTTATCCATTTTTTGCAGCAATTCCACTTTTTGTTTAATGGACATCGAAACATGCTTTGGCTTTGTAGATCCTTTGGCAGCTCCAGAATTGGAAACACTTTTTGACATAATCGAAAGTTCAAGCTTAATTTTTTATAAAATTGTTCTAACAGTCTGCAAAAAATAATAAGCCGGATCCAGTTAGAAGATTAAGGAACAGAGCAATCTGCAACATTTACTGAAATGCCTTAGGTAATTTTAGCCTAGCTTATACCATCCATTATAATTTAAACGTTCATGCGTAAACACGTAATGTGTTTACAAACATTATGCGCATGCGTAAACACGTAACGTGTTTACGCATGCGCATAATGTTTGTAGCTTTGAGGTCCGGATTACAGACTTTGTACTGTACATGTAAAATTTTATAGAGTTCTGTAGAAGATCTCAGAATTCATATAAAATTATGCCATAATTCTAAAGGATTCTAAAAATGTTTAACACGGTAACTTTTTATAGAATTTTGTAAAACACTTGCATAAGCGTGATAGGTGAGCATTGCTGTGAAGCACGTATTACAGTAAAATACTTTGTCTATGATACACATATATTTAAATCATATATATCATAACCACCAGAGGTGGCATATGCAGCTCCTGGTTTTGCCTTAAAGACATCTCTGCATGTCATTTTCCTTCTCCAGCTAGATTTTACCCAGTTTGATGAGGCAGATACTAGTTTCTTTATAAACTCGAATACATGTAAAAGCCAATGAAAACAATTTAACTTTGTAATACATATATTTCCATATTAAATAAATAATTAGCATTAATACACTTTACTATATGCCACATGAAAAATGACGCAACGAGATATTTTGAGATATGTGTCAAGCTTCAGTGCAATTGCATGATAAAAAGAATATTGAAACATCCATGTGGAGATTTTTACATTTCCTTTTTAACAATAAAATTGTGTTTTATTGAGAATTTTTTTAAAAAATATATAATTCTTGAATTAATACATTTTACTATATTTAGAATTTATGCTATTTATTAATAATTCATTCACATAATTTTTTGCATGTGAGACAGAATGCTTACCTTGTAACCTCTAATGGGTTCCTCTTCAGTAGAAGGTAACACACCTCTCCAAGACACTGATACACTTGTTGGAGTTATAGCTTCAATTCGAACATTTGTAGGTGGACGCAAGGGAGCTGAAATTTATAGTTTGGTTTATAAAAAATGTAATCATACCGTTAACAGTGATCATAAAAAACTATAACATATTTTTCCAAACTATATAGTTAGGAATTTGAAAATGCATAAGTTACTTGTATATTTTTCCTTGGCCATTTTCGACAAATTAAAAAAACGTCCGCAAACAATGCGATTTTAGTGTCAATAATAGATAAGCATGACACAACACATTTGCAAGATTTTTGTTTAGCATTTTTAATCCTAATCCTTAAATAAACCAGTTAACTTTTATAAAGAAGGATTAAGTGATCTGTTTCGTTTTCTTTTGTATTTATAGAACCAATTAAAATAGGAGCTGCGTTACACAGAAGAGCAATCAATGAGTATTTTCAAAGTTAACCCTTTCCGGCACGCTACTCTTTAAAGTTGGAATTTTACCCAAAAAATTTGTAGGCAGTCTATTTAGGCCTAGGAGAGTATGCAGGTATAATTTTACATAAATTACACGAACTGTTTTCATTTTGTGGGTGTGTCCGAAGCGAACACACTGAGCCGCATAAGCTGTGATAGGTGAGCATTGCTGTGAAGCACGTATTACAGTAAAATACTTTGTCTATGATTTAAAAACAGTAGAATCTGATCTCTGCAGCAGATTTAGCATAACCCAGTGTGCACCTAGGGAGGCCTGCTACTCTACACCCCCCAAAAAACGGGGGGGAAAAGGAAACTCTCATTGCTTCGGCAATGCTGAGACCTCTCTGAGCCATTCACACAATTTTAAAATTTATAAGAAAAATAATTAAAACACTATAATATTTAAAATTAATTATTGACTAGAAAAAAATAATTATTAAATATATATATGAATAAAAATCTACAGAAATCAAAACTAAGCAAACTACACACGATGAAAGCAAGAGAAAAAAAAAGAGTCCTCTCGCTGAAAATCAAATAGCTAGGTGATAACAAAGCACCAGGGTCTTCAAAACCAAAAACAGAAAAAAATAAAAACAAATATATAAATAAATATGCGCTCTCAGCCTCCCCTGTGTTTGAAGCATGAGACCAGGTTCTGTGACTCACTCCCAGATGACAGGCACTACCAGTACAGTGTGTACAGTCTGAACACACCATACACTGAAGCTATATGCAATATTTCAAAGATAAAAATTTAAAGTAATACAGAATAGGCAGAATAGAATACAAACAACAAAATTATATAAAGATTTTTTTTTCATTGGTATTCTTTATATTTAAAAAAAAATCTGAGACATTTCTTTGAAAAATCAGTGTCTTTAAAAACAGAATATATCTCAATGTTAATGATTTGCTTGTGTGGTACTGCCATCTATTATTCATAAAAGAGATTAAAAGTAACCATTAATGTAGTTTTCGTGAAACTTATCGATAATTTTCAGTGTTTAAAGAATATTTTTGGTATGTTCACACCGAACAAACTGCGCCGGAAAGGGTTAAGGGGACTGGTTTTAGTGCACATGGTCAATGTATAAAAAGACTGAGGCTTAGCAAAATGTCAAAATAAAAAATACTTTGCAACCACGCAACATCACTTGAATTCAACACCCCACCCTCCAAAAAGATAGAATATTAACAACAAAAAAAAAAATTAACATCTTTGCAAAATATGTAACAGCTTCTAGGACTGCCAAACACTTATAAAAATCAGTCAAGGATTCTATTTTTAGTAATGTATTAAAGCAGTCAAGGATTCTATTTTTAGTAATGTATTAAAGGTATCAAGTAACCAATAAGTAACAAATTTTCTAACTAGAAGAATTTTTTTCTATATAAATTCTAAAACAGAGTTTTTGCATAAGGAGTGCAGCTGGAAATTCTACTTTATTAAAACAGAAAATTGAATTTTAAATTACCTGCTTTAAATGTCCTTGATAAGTATGCAGCACTTTCGACACCACTTCCCGCATCATTATATGCCATGACTGCAACATAATATTCAGTATTGGGCTGTAAACCTACAATTAATCCCCAGTTTTCCAGTCCTCTCTTCAGCAAAATAAGAGAATCAGCAGTACGATCCTTTCCCTTTTGCCAGTATTTAATCTAAAAAGCAAAGAAAAATCATAAATACAGATTTAAAAAATTTAACACAATGAATTTAAATAAAAGAAGCCATTTATAAATAATAATCTTATTAGTTATAAATCTTATTATTTTTAAAGTATTTAAATTCTTCTAGCATAGAGTTTCTCAAACCATGGTCCTCAAAGTCTTCTTTCGTGGTTTCCCAAATTTTCAAAAAAAAAACCAACAAAAATATTTTTTTGATAAATTGCATATACTGCACTACAGTTTAAAATCTCAGAGTTTGGAAATTACTCATAGCAATCATATACCCCTTTTTCCTCCTAAGAATGAAATTTTACAAAATTTATTATCAATTATTGTATCTAAAGGCTTCCTACTCCTAGCAACAAAAGAGGTATTTAAAGCCTTACACATTTATTATTATTTACAGAACAGCCATGCAAGAATCTGCAAACTCATCTAAATTAATATGCATACCAACATTTATTTGATTTTTAGTTAATAAAATAAAGATTATACAAACTCTAATAATCTTGAATTATTAAAAATGAATATAAATTTTCTTCTATTAATGTAATAAATATAAATTTTAATTAACTGTATTTAAAAAATAAAAATATACCATAATATATATATAAAAAATTGCTTTCGAAGGGAACAAGAGTCTAATTTATAAAAGTGATCCCCAACTGAAAAAGATCATTAATTTTTCTGATTCACTGTTTATTCTTACGTAATTAACTTTATCTTTTATTCAGTATCTTAATACTGATTTAAATAGAATGCACATTAACTGGGGGGGATGAACCTAATTTTAAACAGTCTTATTAGAAATAGTATTTGAGGTAACTTAACATTTTATACTGCTAAATAAACATGGAAGTTCATATTATTTCCCATATAATTAGTAAATCTGAATATATATTACACCGGTTGTTCACCAGATATTAAAATGATGTTCTGTTTCCATATGTGCATGCTTAATCATGTCTGTTGTGATTGCAATAAGAGTGACAAAGGGATTTTGCAATAAGTGACTGACAAATGATCTTAAAATTGCGCAAAACAGATTTATATTCTATGTACAACATAACATGTGCTGTGTTTTTTATTGTTCAGTTATATATCATCTTCATCAAAATTGGCTTATTAAAGATGCTCTGTCATTATTATTCAAAAAAGCTTCTGTGCATATCATAGTTACTTCACCCATTCCCTACAGTCAATAATTCGAGACTTTTAAATTACTTTGGCATAAAAACCTACAAGAATGATTTTTGACAAATTCTTCTTCCAAATCTGCGGTGATTTACAGCTACTTCAAACAGGTTCACCTTTTTTATGACTTTGTGTTACTGTTGTTGATAAAAATAAAAAATAAAAATACCTTTTGATTATTTAAAAAATATTAGTTTTATTGAACAGTCTATTTTATATACTTAGCTTTTTTTTATAGTAATAATGAAATTAAAGACTGCTCTTCAGAATAAAGATATTATTGATTTATTATTAAATTTAAGATTTTCTTTAGACTTATGTCAGTATTTTGAAGTATTAGGATTAATTTTGTATAAAATCAGAATTCAACTCACCCTGTATCCAATAAGTTTTCCACGAATCTTTTCTCTGTTCAACTCCAATGGAGCCCAAGTAACATTCAAAGCAGTTGAATTGAACGGAACAGCATATACCTGAGAAGGCTGCACTTGTGGAACTAAATATTACAAAAATAAATAAATAAATAAATTAATTAAAAGAAATAACTGATTTATTTAAATTTGGGGGAAATAACCAAGGAAACTTACACATATTCCATTAATCAATTACAATAGCAATAAAGTTTCAACTTAATAATTATTTTTAAGTAGTATAAATGCTTTCAAATAAACATGATTTAAAAAATTGCAAATAAGAATATTCAAATTTTAAAAACTTACTGTTTTCAGCTGAATATATTTCTACTTCTTCACTATAAGGCCCAGGCCCAATGCTATTGATAGCTTGCACCTTTACTAAATATGGTTTGTAGTAGTTCTCTTCTCCAACATTTATCACAAACAAACCAATATTATGCCAACTTTTTAATGAGAGTTCTTGGAACTTAGCATCAGAATTAGCAGGTTTGTATGACACATTGTACCATATTTCTGGAGCATTCCATTCTTGAGGAGATAATGGCTACCAAAAAAGAAACTTCAATGGTACTAACACTTCATAAAATTACAATATATTCCATTATACCCATAATATTATAAAAGCATAAAAATTATATTTTTAATTTAAGCTCAAAACTACAAAATTTCAGAATAATCATTAGAACTGAAGAAATGTATTATCAAAATTTAAATCACAATAATTTTTATTTTTGAGAAAGTTTTAAAGTGTCATAAATTTTCATTGAGGCACTTCACTGTTTAAAATAATTTTGATCTTCTGTGGAGGTGGTCATCTTACAGAACATCAAAAAACATGTTAAATAAAAATTTCTTTTTCCTAATGTTCTAAAAATTATTGGTCACTTTCAGAGGTGGTCATCATTTTACATCCATACCGGTACATTTATTTTCACCCTTGGTTGGCAAATTTATACAAGAATTTAGTCATATCAACAGAACATAGAGCTGCATTTGCACAAATCTGAAAAAGCATTACTGCATTGAAAATGTAATAAATTCTGCATGAAATAAATTACAAGTGGAGCTGAAGACTTGGGAAGTGAAAAAAAAAAAAAATCAGAAAATATAAGTGGCAAAAAGTAGTTATGTACTTATCTTAAAACTTAATCTATTTTTAAAATAATGTCAAAATCCCAATTAACTGGGGTAGATTAAATAATGAGTCATCTTTTTTTTTAAAAAAAAAGAAAGAAAGAAAAAAGGAGTTATATTTGTTTACTGCAGAATGATGGAAAAATTATTATCACAAATCAGTGGCATAAAACAAAACAAATTACCAAATACACAAAAAGGAAAGGAAAAATTTATGCGATAACAGTGACAGCAGATTACTTCATTGTTTGAAAGTTGTTTTTACCTACAATTTTATGCAATTTAATTGTACATAATCCAGAATATACAAATACTGCAGTGAAAAAAGACCTAACTGGCATTTTCCCCCTAAGTTTGAATTTAATGATATTGTTCAAGTTCTCTCATAAATGAGGCTCAGTGGCGCAGTGGCAGCACATCGCGCAGCAGCACCACAGGTCCAGGGTTCGATTACCGGGCTGGGCAAGGTCGACTCAGCCTTTCATCCCTTGATTTCTATCACTTGGGTCGATAAAATGAGTACCAAGTTCGCTTGGGGACTAAACACTGGGGGTTCTGCGATAAGCTGATCACTTGTTCAGGGCATATGCTTACGCACCCCAGGGCCCATGGTCAAGAAAGCAGATTTAGGGTACTGCAGGCCTTGGCTCATTAGGGCTGTTACGCCACTGAGTTTAGTTTAGTTTCTCTCATAAATATCACTTTTTAATATTAACTATAATTTAGTTTTTTTTATTTTAAATGTTTCCCCCCTCTCAGTTTATAGGTTTTCTTTGAATATTAATTTATACAACCAAATGAATTAACTTTCTATATTAAACTGCCTGAAAATATAGACAAATTATTATTAGCATTTTTTCTACTAATTATAATAGATGTTAAAGTTTTCTCTTTTCAAAGTTCTGCTAATTGCCCTTGGATTAACCGTGATTTTGAGTTAAATGTAGATGTATTTCTTGATATTACCTGGTTAATCTGGAGCTGATTGCATAGTAAAATTTTAATAGTGTGTGTGGGGGAGGGGGATGAATATTACCACTAACCCAATTAAACATCATACATTATATTTCTCTCTTTTTTCTTATCATCTACACAACAAAATGTATTAGAAAGATATTTTCATCAGTTGCTCCTCTCATTTTTCTTAAAATTGGCACATAAAATACAATAAGTATTTGGGAAAATTATACACATTCAATAAGTTTATGTAGTGGAATTAATATGAGAACCACTTACAATTCAGTTTATGGCAGCAACACGGAATAGTTTTTAAAGTAACATTACTTTTCCTTGATAAACCTAGAATTCCTTTCTTTGCTTCTTGTTTTATATATATTTAGATGCTTCATATTAATTTTATTTATTTTCTCAAGCCTCATCCCATCTCTGGGGGAAACTATCTATTTCACACTATCTATGCAAACAAAATCTAATAAAAACTGTATCAACAGCATACATGTTAACCTTACTAGCATAACTTTCAGGACACTGTGGGGAAGGGGGTATGAATATTAAAAAAAAAAAAAAAAAAAAAAAAAAAAAAAACTGGTACATATCTGATTACTTTTAAGAGGGGAGGGGATAAAATATTTATTATAAAAAATGGAAAAGTAGGCAAATTCATATCATTAATAAAATTGTTAAAATTTCAGTGTCAGTATATTCAAACATTGCTAAACATGATAGATAAGGATACTTTTAAATATGAAAAGAAGGAAAATAAAAATTTTCAGTTCCATATAAATTTCCCTAAAATAATGTAACTTTAATACATAAGGTTGTTCAGGGTTCATAGCCATATTTTAGTTAAAAAAATAAGCACCTATAAGCACTTTTCAAGCACATTTTAAGAAAAAAAAATAAGCACCTGTCTAATTACATTATACACAACTGCATAACCTTAAAAATTAGACTTGTAATTTAAAATATGAGAAATGCAGTATTTATTAAGAGAGAATAAGCATTACCCCAACCATGGAAAATAATTACTTTTTTTTTTTTTTTTTTTTTTTAAATTTTAAATAACAGTTCAATTTACAGAACTAGTTTACAATGAGAGAAAAAAAAACTATGCAGAAGTAAACTATATTACAAAATTTAATGATGAAATTTCAGTTCAAAATAGAGAAAATAAATAATAATAAGGTATTCGCTTGGAACCTAATAATAAATACAATTTATTTTTCCACTCATATTGATATTTAAATAATTTAAATCTAAATTCTGAACATTTTCTAAATTTTCATTGTATATCAGTTTTCCCTTAACAAATATTGCAAGCAAAGTAATTTAAGTAAAAAAGAGGAACATTTCTGAAATCAGAAGACAGAAATTTGCTTCATGCAGTTATCCTTTAACAGTAAAAGCTTAACTAACCCGCATACTTGGAAATTGGCGAATATTCGGTCGGACAGCCGAGCTTAACTTGAAAAAGAGGAGCGGAGGGTAGACTGAAGCCGCTCTTTAGATTTTCCCGCTAAATAAATGCTTTTGACATTTCGATATGTGCATCATACAAAAATAAACCAATGGAACTGAAAAATATTCTGCTTAGCAAGCACAGTAAAACTCTTTTAAGTGTTCATAAACAAATCTCGGACAGAACATCAAAATTAATTATCTCTGCAAAATATCGCAAATGTTATTGCGCAATACGTGTGCCGTAATTCTTCCCTACGTGATATTGCGCAATCGGAATCAACAGCTGAAGGTATTGAGAGAATAAAGAACTGAATAACTGCAGTGTTTTTCATTCTAATTTTCAACAGACAGCGTTAAATTTCCGGAATAGAATCATTCTTTGCTTGGTAGACCGCAGAACTTTTAGTACTATTCAATCCAGATTGGAAACTGACAAAAAAAAAAAAAAAAAAAAAAAGTCCGTTTCTTGTTTTGCAACGAACTGTAACAGGTCCAATATTTGAGATTTTGCGAAGAAAGGGGAGAACCTCCCAATCTTCGTACTGTATAATGTATTGGCCAAAAAAATGAAATTATTTTGACTATTCGATTACTTTCCCTTTATTTAAGCCATTCCGAATATTATTCCTTAGAAAGCTAATCTGTGTTAAAACACAACCATTTTTGGAAGTTTACTATACTTCAGCAGTTACTGCAACTATGTTATTATAAACATTCATACATATGCTCATAATATAAGCATAATAATCATAATAAACACGAATATGAACTGACCAAGCGGAACGAGAATACAAATTATTAAGATCTTGATAGAAATTCAAGCATGTGTAGTATTTGGGTGGGATGAAAAGAATGCTGAATGTACCGGAATTTTCTACTACTTTTGCAATTCTTTGACCGATAGAACGACGGGCACCTGTCTGTACTCTTCGTGCACACCAAAGGTTATGTTAATGCAGAGAAAGGGGGAAAAGCTTTTTCAGGGAGTATGATTCACTATCTGACATTTCATATTAGGAAGAAAAGTTGTTTATTTAGTTTTGGCTTTGGTACGGGGAAAAATAGCGCGTTCATTAAAAAAAAAAAAGCACTAAAAGCAAAAAATAAGCACTAAAAAAAAAAAAAAAAAAAGGGCTTTAAAGAAAAAGTAAGCACCTATAAGGGCCTTTATATTTTATTTTCAAATATAAGGACTTATAAGCACTTATAAGGACCGCTACGAACCCTGTTGTTGAACATATTCTCATTAGTTTTCCATGAAAATTAATGCTTTATTATTTTTTTTATTTAAATCAGCAAAAAACATGTCATGGTAAATATTGGCTATTGCTAGCCATTACTTTTTTCTGGCAGTATTTGAAGTGCACATCAGAAAAACGACATGTCTTTTGGGGCTATCCAAGAGTCGAACCATTTTTTGGCATTTTAATAAGAAAGGAAACGCTGCTTAACAAGGCCATCGATTGAAACAAGTGATAATCAGAACGGACAATGCTTGGTGAATTTGCTGGGTGCAGTAGAATTTCCCATTTAAGTGTTTCCAAATGGGTTTTCAGCAGGTTTGCAACATGTGTTTGAGCATTATGCTGCAAAATCACTTCGTCATGTCTCTGCTTATACAGCAGCTGTTTTTCCCTTCAATGTTTGACTTAATGCATCAATTGTAGTTGATAACAATCTCCCATGTCTGTTTCATTTAGTTTGAGCAGCTCATAATAAACTATAACCAGCTGATCCCACCAAATGCAGAACAGAAGTCTGGAAACATGTATATGATGCTTACCTGATGATTTTCTATGCTTGGGGTTGTCAAAGTAGTACATCCATTTTTCATTACCAGTCTTGATACGATGCAAAAAAAGAAAAATCTTTCCCTTTCTGCCTCTGAAGCAGATATTCACATGTAAAAAAGACATCATTCAACATCTCTTAACTTCAACTGGTACGGCCCCAGTGACATTGCTTTTGAATCAACTGTTGTGCAATCAATTCTAAGTGATTCTGAAAGTTCAGCTAGCATTTGACATGTGTCTTCATAAAGTAATGCCTTCAATTTTTCATCTTCAAACTTTTGCAGTGTGCCAGAACATTCTTCATCTTCAATATCAAAACCTTTACTTTTGATGTGTCTCAAGCAATCTCTGTACTTTATCTATATGTCATAAGTCTACAGAACCTACAAATTTTTTTAATTAAGTAGTACCACAAATACTTCTTTTTGGGGGGACACAAAATTTGATATGTTTAACACTGTGAAAAAAATTGTTTGCATTTCAGCAAAATAACATACACCGAATTTCAAGCTTGCTTATACATTTCCATGTAGATCTTAACTACATACATGTAATGTCATTTGTTAAAAAACAGCAAGAACTTATTCAAACACAAAATAACACTATTATTTTAATGATATAATGATTTTATGATCGTAAAAAACGGCCAGGAAATTTGATATCAACGAATTAAAGTTTGCATAGCCAGTCTAGTATTAAAGCTTTCAAAGCTAATGATGCATAACAAGGAAAGAATTCATCTTTGATACAATAAAAGAGCCTAATTCGAATAAAACACAAATATCTGCCAAGAGGAAGCACTTAAAATACAGAATTACTGGCAAATTGGAATAATTATTCACATTTTTAGAAAAAATTGCAAAATTCATAAGAAATTGATGTCATATAACAAAAAAACTGGTAAAAGTTGCCAAATATGCAATATTTTTAATAATAATATATAGTTCCAAATTTCACTTTTTACTGATAAAATTTAACTATATTACCAAAACAAGTTGCTAACAATGTAGAACAATAAATTATTTGAAGTAATCAAAAGAAAGAAAAACATGCTCATGCAAGATTTTAAATTAAGAAAAAAAAAAAAAAAAAATTTAGTGTAGGTTTATTCAACTTTACTTATGAATTAAACTATTGACTTCGAGGTCACTCAGACACAGGTCTCTTTTCTTCAGAAGCAAAACAAAAAAAGGTTTTCGTCTTTTTTTTATTGCTTGACTCAATTATTATATTTTTCTTCAAAGAAGGTAAGAAAACTTCATGTCATTAAATTATTTTTCGTGGATCCGCATATCTCAGTTTTGCTTTAATTCACAATTCGTTTAATCTAACACTTTTTCACATTTAAAGTATTTATTTTCGAACATGCTTCTTATACTTTGGTAAATAATTTAATTTCCAAATGATTCAAAATCAAGCTCTGAATAGTCTTAAAGTGACCAATAAAAAATAAAACAAAAATGTATTACATATATGATTGCTGCATACAAATTTACAGATGATGACAGATGATGATAATGATATCTCGCATTAAATATTTTGGTTAGGTATATATAAAGGAAAAAGCATGTACTGATAAAAGAACATAGAAAAATATGAAAATATGTACAAGTAAATTGATGCAATAAGAGCAAGAAGCATTGTATTAATCCCCTTCCCTCTCCCAAAAAAGAAGCAACAAGAAAAAGAAATAATAATTAAAAAATTCATTTTTACTAGACGAATCAGGAAGAGCCATTAGGCTTAATGAATGCTCACAGGAATCAGAAGTGTTATTTTTTGTGATGCATTGGCAGGTATTGACTAATACACCAGCATCTCAAAAAGAAACATGAATACCTGCTCTGTAAAAAGTAAAATAGAAATAAAACTTACATCCCAAGTAATAGTAAGACTCCCAGCTTTTCCACCACCTCCTCCAACATTTGATGGTGCAACATGAGGAACATCTTTGTCGGTATTATAAATTGGACTTGGATCACTTGGTTCACCTTTACCCAATGAATTTATAGCTGACACCCTAAAGGAATATTTACTCCATGGTGACAGAACATTAAATAATTCTATTTCTCTTCGACCAGATTCAGGTCTAATCTTGTATTTTTCAACATCTGAAAAATATATATATATATATATATATATGTTACGATAGCACAACATATTTGAATAGTTGATGATATCTTTTAGAATAATGAATTTGCAGATACTATCTTACAGAAATCCAATTGAGGAATAAATGTTCCATTGAAGTTAGTAGCATAGTCCATCCATTTTGAAAAAGAATAAACAGTTGAGCCCAATTAAATTTCTTATTTATTTAAATTTGCATTTTGGTGGTCACAATTCCCTTGGTACTCAAATCATGCCTACTTCCAAAACATTCACAATTTTTATACTGTAGTGACAGAAGACTGCTGCAACGTCTTAACAGGATAAAAGCATCAGCCAGAAGAGAGAATGACACAGTAGTAATGCAAAGGAAACAGGGATGGAGGCATAAAGGTTTAGGTTTACAAATTACTTTGATTAGGCAAGAGATATCTGCATTAAGGATTACATAAGATCACATGATTAATTTGAATGACGCAATTAAGATTTATAGAGCTATTTTTAAGACAGAGAAATGAAGTCCCTAAATTGAATTAAAAAATAAAAGAGGTTATAGCCAATTAAAATTTCAAGTTTGCTTTCTTTTTTTTTTTAATTTTACATATATACACATTAATATTACATAGTAACAGATTCTTTAGAAAGCACTTTGTCCTAAATCACAAAATGTAATATTATAAATAAAACTTTTATAAAAGACTACTACACTGGGTTATTAAAACCAATTACTGAGTTTAAACTAAAAGACAGGGCACATGCAATAATCAGAGCAGAGTACATCTGAATGCAAAGAACTATAAAATAAATATTAGCAAAACTCCCATCTCTACAAACATTAAAAAATGACTGAATGTTTTAAATTATTTATTATAAAAAGAACAGAAAAAATATCACACTCAAAATTATTTTATCTGAAAGAAAAAATACATTCTTGCTTTTTAATACCTTTAAATGGCACACATTGTTTTTATTTAAGATACAAATATGTTTTTCACTTAATATGTAAATATGATCATGTCTTAGAAACTGATGAATGACCAGAATGAAAAGAATCTAAAAGTAGTCCTCAAAAAGACTGGTAATAGCGTGAAACATAGCAGCTTTAATTTATTTCTCACATACACTTATACATTGCCTCAGTGAATTTAATTACCTTGTCATTAATAAACAAACCCAGCAATTCAAAAGCAGTATGTTGCTACTGCAATATGAAGTAACAGATCTTTAATTTAAACAAACAAAAATTATTGGACTCAAATTGCAACCAAAATTATTGGAGGTTGGATACGCTGCCATATTCAATGTGCCCTGATGCACAACCACTTATGTGAAAGCTACCATTCAGCGAGAATAAGTCCTTTAATTATCTTTCAAACTGAAATATAATCTGTTATTCATAAATAAACAGAATGATATAAAAATATAAATTTGCAATTCTTAACAATTTAGTTTTCGTTTTACTATTACTAGTACTGTTTCTTTCTCTTATAAATTAAAATATACTTAATTTATAATACATTCCATTGGTAATTTTTATGAACATTTGCTGTTTTGCTGTATTTAAAAAAAAAAAAAAAAAAAAAGTTTCTAGTTTCCTATATTATATAACTGGTACAGAAGCCCTTCATTTTTAAAATTATTATGTTTTATATTTTCTTATATTTAAAAACATTTTTTAAACTTCTAAAAGAAACTTTTTTTTAGGTTTGATTTAAGTTAAAAAAAAACATCAGCATCTGCCAGATATGAGCACCTGTGATATAAACATAAATATAATTTGATCCATACAAATGCTGGATGCCATACATGAACTACCAACAAATTTTGAGGTACTGCAAAATAATGAAATAAACACCAGTATCACACTGCCTGCCACCATCTATACTTAATTGAATTCATTGAGTGTTGATTGCATTAGAAGATGCGAATGTTTTCGAAATGCTAATTGAAATCAGCAGCTCTGTGCCTCTGGGTTATTTGAAGTAAGTCTCAAAATCGATTAATTATTTTTCTATGTGTATCTGTCCTTTTTTCAATACTTATACATGATTTAATAAAATAGTCATTCTTTTCATGCACTAAAATTGCCGTCTAGTTAAATTTGGCACCAAGTGACATCCTGTTAACCAGAAAGCACCATATAAATAAAAAATAAATTATCCCTTAATTCCATATTATAAAAGTAATTAAAATTTGTAAGAATATTTATTAAAAGAAAAATTTCAATTGTAGGTGTTACTCACTTTCTTTCAGAACCACCCATGTTGAATTATGATTCGTTCTCCCTTCAATGGTATATGCTTTAATTGGATCCCCATTAGGAGAACCATCACTCCAATGAATTCTACCTGAGGTAGCAGTTAAGTCTTCTGCCAGTACAGCACCAGGAGCCCCAGGTGGACCTAACAATACCAATGACTCAACATTTCATATTTGCCAACTTTACAACAGTAAAAATCATGCAATTTTTGGAAAAAAAGAAAAGAAATTATGGAAAAATTATAAGGTTAATTTTATAGAGATAACTGACACGAATCTACTAAATAAAGAAAAATATTTAACATAAAAAAATTAAACAAATAAAACTAATTTTATAAAAAATTTTTAAAAATTTGTAAATAATTCATAATATTGGGTTGGCAACTAAGTAATTGCGGATTTCACTCATAGATGGCTTCAGTTGAATTTTTAGGGTTGCAGACGTAGTACAAATGTAAAACACATTTTGTTATTTGATAGTTGGCAATTCAGCTGTCAATCAGTAAAAAAAGTTTTTTGATGGGTTGCGAAGTTTTCGTTTGGCGTTCGTTGAAAAATGGAAAATCAAAAGGAACATTTTCGTCATATTTTGCTTTTTTATTTCCGCAAAGGGAAAAAGCATCGCAAGCTCATAAAAAGTTATGTGCTGTTTATGGTGACGAAGCCTTAAAAGAACGGCAGTGTCAAAATTGGTTTGCCAAATTTCGTTCTGGTGATTTTTCACTCAAAGTTGAAAAAAGCTCTGGTCGTCCAGTTGAAGTTGATGAGGACCTAATCAAAGCAATAATTGCTACGGATCGTCACAGCACAACACGTGAGATTGCAGAGAAGCTTCATGTATCACATACATGCATTGAAAATCACTTAAAACAACTTGGCTATGTTCAAAAACTCGATACATGGGTTCCTCATGAACTGAAAGAAACGCATTTAACGCAGCGCATTAACAGCTGCAATTTGCTAAAGAAACGTAATGAAAATGATCCATTTTTAAAACGACTGATAACTGGCGATGAAAAATGGGTTGTTTACAACAATATCAAGCGGAAAAGATCATGGAGCAGGCCAGGTGAACCAACTCAAACAACATCAAAAGCTGATATTCATCAAAAGAAGGTTTTGTTATCAGTTTGGAGGGATTTCAAAGGAATTGTCTACTTTGAACTCTTATCACACAACCGAACGATCAATTCTGATGTCTACATTGAACAACTAATGAAATTAAACAATGCAGTTGAAGAAAAGCGGCCCGAATTGACAAATTGAAAAGGTGTTGTATTCCATCATGACAATGCAAGGCCACACACATCTTTGGTCACTCGGCAAAATTATTGGAGCTTGGTTGGGATGTTTTGCCACATCCACCATATAGTCCTGACCTTGCACTATTTGATTACTTTTTGTTTCGATCTTTACAAAACTCCTTGAATGGTAAAAATTTCAATAATGATGATGATGTCAAATCGTACCTGATTCAGTTTTTTGCTAATAAAAACCAGAAGTTTTATGAACGTGGGATTATGATGCTGCCTGAAAGATGGCAAAAGGTCATTGATCAAAATGGGCAGTACATTACAGAATAAAGTTATTTAGTTCCATGAAAGAATTGTCTTTGATTTTCTAAAAAAAATCCGCAATTACTTAATTGCCAACCCAATATTACGTAAAAACTAAAAGTTTAACATGTGGTTACATTAACTTTTCTGTTTGGTTAATAAGTAATTTGGAAACTGTCCTTGGTACTGTTTGGCATAGTGGTTAGCACTGCTGGCTGGGCCTAGGTTTGAATCCAAGAGAAGACTTACATGTTTATAAGTGCAGCATGGAGCACTTAAAATAACAGCGAAGCAGTCCTCTTGAAAGGGTACTGGCCATTCCCAAGAAGTGTACCAAATAGCAAATATCTAGTCATTTGAAACAAAATTTATTATCTTGTTTGAACTCCAAAATCAAGACTTGCCAATACTTATGCCATTTTAAAACACTACAAATGGAAGGAATTTTTTCCTATATTATTAAAAAAAACATTAATTTTAATTTTGAGTTGTAAAAGTCATGATGCACTTTTGAAATAGATTGGGGGAGGAGAACATTTTTTGAAATGTAGCCACCTGGATTTATGTTACTTTGGTATTTTGAGAGCTGAAAATTTTAGTTTCATTCTTAAAAAAAAAAAAAATAAATAAATAAATAAAGTATCTACAAATCATCGCATGACGATAACTTTGCAAACATGCTTTTTTCAGGTTTTAATTATAATTATTGTAAATGGATATTCCCATAATGATTTGTGAGCACAGTATGTAAAGAAGGATAACTTTTATTTTCACATATTTTATTAACTAAAAAAATCTGAAATGTTTCAGATTTTAAATTACGTCCAAAGGGGCGTTTTTTTAACGTTTTGAGTGTTACCTTTATTTATTAAATATCATGTTCTTTGCACTTAAACCATAAAATTCAGTTCAAGAGCAATATCGCAAAATAATGTTAAATTAAGCATATCATTAGAATTTCCGATATACACAGTCTCGCGAGCTGGAGATAAAAGTATTTTTTTTCTATATAACGTTGCCATTTCTCGCTTTTAAAGCATTGAGTTTGTAAATCAAAAATTCGTTAAAGTTTTACAAAATATAAAATCTATAATAAAACAAATTCCAAATTTGGGATTTCAGATGCCCATATTCGCAGTAGGATTTCGTCATTCAAAATTCGATGGCTCTATGTACCATTGTTTTATCACAATGCGAGAAATAGACAATCATTTATGCAGATTTTTCATTATTTAATTTCTTCAAATATAATGCAGGACTCTAACATTTTGTGGCAACAGTTTGAAAAGTGAACCGACGTTTATGAGTCCGACGCAAAATCGCAAAACGAAACAATAGTCCTTCAGGGTCTTCAATTTTAGTCCAAAGCCCCTTTGGACTAAAAAAAAAAAAACTGAATAATTTGGTTGAGGTTTAAAGATTTCCTAAGTTGAAGGAGGAAGAACAAATCATGCATTTTTATTATAATGTTTTATTTCTGCAAAGAGATGAACACACTTGTGTGAAAAGTGTCATAGTAATGTCATGGAATGATAGTTTTGAACCTGCTTGGTCAAGGAGGCCAAACAAGCCTGATGGTGACATGGACTAAGTCGAATACACATTACACAGCCATCTGAAGAAGATGGGATATATAAATATATATAAAAGTATCTCATTTTCTGAGCTCTTACCTTCGAAGCAAACAGACTATTCAAATGTTTCTAGCTGATAAATGGGTTGTTCAAATGAATCTGTCATCCAAAAATGTCCACAGTTCGCTAATCATAAATGTGTTTTATCATGACAAAGCAAGGCTACAAAAAAATTTGATCACCTGTCAAAAATTATTGGAGGTTGGATATGCTGCCATGCCCATCACACTTGAATGACCTCATGCAATTAGACTTATACCTGTTTTTATTTCTTCTAAACTCTTGGCATGATATAAAATTCAATACAAATGAGACTGAAAATCAACATCTTGTTTAATTTTTTTTTCTCTAGATAATGCAGAATTACAGAGCTCACTGAAAGATGACGAAAAATGTTGAAACAAAGTGGTAAGATATCATTGATGAATCTTCGATCTTTTTTACAAATAAATGGTCTTGAAACACAGAAAAAATATGTCAAAAGACATATTACATATTAGACTGTTAAAAAATATTCAATAATACTGCACTAATGTCAAAATTTATTAAAAAAATCTCATGAAATATGTAAACTATAAATAAAAAATTTTTTATAGAGAAATTATCTTAAAACTGCAGATGTGCCAATAAGTCGCCAAACTTGTAAATTACAAATAAAAATTTTTATAGAGAAATTATCTTAAACTGCAGAAGTGCCAATAAGTCGCCAAATTTAGTGACTTATGACAAAATATTTTTATTCCGGAAAGGCAGAAAATTTGCTTATGACGTAATGTGTAGGACAAGTGCAATGGTAACACGAATATCTGCCTGGCACCAAATGTACCAGTTTATAAAAAATTAAAAATTCACAAAACATTAATTTTCTACCAAGGTCACAGAACTAGAATTGTTTTCATTTAAAAAAATGCCAAATTTAATAGTGTCATTCTAATATTAGATGTTTATTAAGATATCACAAAAAAATCAATTTAAAATCTTTAACAAATACAGATAACAACATACCGTACACAACCAGCTCTGTCGACTGAGTGATTCTGCCAACAGCTGTTTTCACTATGCAATGGTAGGTACCAGCTTCAGCACGTGTGATGTTATAAATTCTTAGGTATCCGGGATATGAACCCTTTTAAATATACAAGAAAATATGTGAATAGATTTTCTAATTAGTGTTGCAGCAGCAAAATTACAATTAATCACATATCAAACTTAACATACAAAAAATGGTACTCTATTGGTAATAGGACAACACTCAAAAATTGTATGCTGAAGTACCAAAAAACTTTACTTCACGTCAAATTAGTTATGCAAAGATGTAATTGTGAATAAAGAGAAGGAATGACTGCGTTTTGTTGAACTACTGATATTTTTTCAAAAGAATCAATACATAAACATTATTCGGTAATTACTGAATAACAAACATAAGCAAAGAAACCCAGAAGACAGTATAATCTACGTTGAAAGATTTCATTTGAACTTTATAAGGTATTTCTCCCATCTTCTTAGGATGAATTCATGGTGTATGGTCAGCACACTCAGCATGTATTCAACAGGTTCGAGTCCCAGTGAGGGCATTGCTCATTTCATAAATCTCTAATTTAAAAATAGCATAATGTTTCTACAACTTTACCAAAACATAAAAACACAAATAATGCCCTTATTTAGAAAGCAATTAAAATGCAGCAATACCTTTGTTTTTGATCTGAAACAAAAGATCATGCTATTAAAAAAAATTACGAAGCAGATGCTAGTGCAAAGGTTTGTGCATTCTTTTCCCAACAGTTATTCGATTTATCAACTTCTGCTGTTAATAGCTCATATTCTGTCAAATGCAACTAACTAGTAATGAAACACCGTACAATTGTTGACTGAAATAATTATACATGTTTCAATATTTGTCAATATTATTATTTATAAGTGTCAATATTTGTCAAACAAACAATAATATAAGTTTCAATAGGATTTATTTTGAGTTCAAAAAAAAAGTTGCCATTACAAACAAAAATACATAAATAAAGTATTTATAGAAATAATTAGAGATATTAATTAAAGCTAATCAGAGATAAAAGGAGGCAACTGTACTTTTTCATTTTGCTGGCGCAAATCTTGCCAAGCAGACTTTATTGCCGACAGCATACAGTATACACATAAAAAATGTTAACAAATGTTAGTTCTAAGAATTTTTTATTTTGAAGGCATAATAACGTTTTAATAGCATTTAAAATTTTGTTAAAAGCCAATAAATTTGTAAAAAGACATTTAAGAATTCACTATGCTTTCATGGCTCAACATCCTGATTCACCAGCTCGTATCACGTGACCCCAAGTGATCTCATCTCACGAAAACAACGCTACAAAAATTTAATTCTCTCAGTAATTACCTACATTGATTTCGAGTTAAATCTTAGTTTGGAATACAAGTTTAAAAGCAAGAATTATTTCAATCTGTACAAATAGCTTACACAGACATTATGTAAAACCGCAGTGCTTTACTTCGCTAGTGAATTCTCATTAGAATTGATGAACTTGACCCTTGACTTTGTCTTTTCTATATTTTCACTTTTGGGTGAGCGGTGTGATTGCATCCTAATTGGCTTAATTACCGTGAATGGCCTTAAGGCATAAAATTGAACTATCCGAGCAAAAATTCTATGGAATTGTATGCCAGTATTGAGAGAAACAATCAATCTGATAAGAAATGGCTGCTACTTATTTTTAAAATGAGGTATAAAAGGTTACCAGAGAGGATATTGTGTTTGGCATCAGTTGTACCATTATTAGTGACTTTATCGCCTGCGGTAGCAAAGCGGAAAAGTACCAAGCCATCTTTTACATATAATAAAAGCTAATTTAGTACATAGGTGTAAATAGCTATGAAATTTGATACATAAATGCATCCAGACAACAGCCACAGTGAACCTCGAAGGGATTTTTTTCAAAATTCAAATCAAATTAATTTAAATTTTATCTTTTTTGATGAAACTGCATCATTTTGAATAGTTTCATTCTTTTAGAAATGTGGTTTTGGCAACAGTTGTTCATTTAATGCTTTGTATACACGACTGCTGACTGTTGAAAATAATTTAGCATGATTTTTTTTTTTTCAACGGGAAGTTGGTTAATTTATTTATTAGGATAATTAATATTTGTATTGAGGGATGTTGCTTATTTTCTTTTGATTTTTGGAAAAGCAGCACGCACATTGCAATCTTCTTATTCTGACGCATATGTGTCTCATGAGACTGTAACGTATTTTGCAGTAACTGACAAAACAGATAATCTTCTTAGTAAAACATAAATTTTATTTTTAGTTTATGGAGATAGATAATTTATATACAATTCTTAAGTGGCAAAATTTCCATATATCTACTAGCTAGTCAAACTTCAGAATACTCATCTTAAAACAATTTCCTCTCTTGCTGAGCAACAATTGCATCATACAAATATGGCGTTGCCACTTCCATAATTAATAAAGTTATTTGTTAAATAACAAGATATTAAAAGGCACAACAGAAAGAATTTCCCCCTTTTCTCCCTCTTTCTTTATTAGCTAATGGCAAAGAGGTTTGTGTATTTTGAATTATGTCATCCACAAAGCACAATTTTGATTGGTTATTGCTTTCTGATAATAGTTTCATTTTTTTAGAAATGTGGCAACAGTTTTTCAATCACTGTTTTGGAATACATGAATGCTGATTATTTTCTCTTGAAAATATGAGATTTATTGCTTATTTCATTGCAACTTTTTATATTATGCTTTAATTATGTATAATTTTAATTATATAAAAAGTTTTGGTCTATACCATTTGAATTCTTAAGATTTTGCAACAAGAAATTGAGTAATATATTTATTAGGATAATTAATATTTGTATTAAGGGATATTGCTTATTTCATTGTAATTTTTTTAATATGCGATACATTTTTATTGATTTTTTTTAATAAAGTTGTTTTGCAGAGTAAAATTCTGTGCAGGTTTGAAATTTAATGTTTGGTGTTCCCTTTAGGCATTTTTATGGTACATTTAAAAACCAGACAAAGGCTGGCTGCATAGCGGCTAGTTAGAAATAAATAAATAGACAGTTTTTAAAAGCACAGAGGGCATTTTTGTCTTTAGTTAGATATTGCACTAACAATTACAGGCATCAAATGGCATCTAGTCAAGTGCAAAATACATTAAAATAATAATAATACAACAATGGCTGAGTCACTAATCGCCTTTGTTTGGGTGGACTGAAGTAGGCCTGATAAGGTCAAATAAGATCAGGTGGGCTGGACTTCAACTAAAATTAGTGCCACCCCACAACATAACACTAGGTGCAGGACTAATTTGACAAATATCATGACACTGCACCATTGCAAATGCATGTGGTTTAAAGGTAAGCAAATCAATAGACACCTAGAGGACAGACCACTGTACTGGAAACAAAGTCGAATTGTTCATGCAGACACCGAATGATGTGTTACAGACTGCAATCATTGTGATATGGTTGTGGATGAGGCAGTGTGCTCTATCAGTGCCAGAGACATAATGTGCCTGTTTTCTGTGTAACGGTACGGTGAGGTGGTTGCAACTGCACCTGTCTGTCAGTCATTCTTTCTTGCACCTAACCATTCTATAGTCGCATGGCAGTTGCTTAGCTATGTCCAACACAATGATAAATTTTCCAGAAGGATAATCCACAATCTCTGTATGCAACGATTCTGCCTTATTTGAACTCCTGCTTGAATGATGCTCATATTTTTCTATGAGGCATACTGAAGCAGCCACACAGTAACTTTCTTTCCTTTACATATGGATTGCATGAATGGCTGCAGTCATCCATGACGTATGCAGAGCTGAAATCGTTATCATTTCATATTCCATTGAAGTATAAACATAATAAAAGTTTCATGCTGTTTGGATGCTACCTTCACGGTGCTACATTTTGGATGATAAGCAGTTTACTTTGAATTAATGTTGTGACAAAAAAGTAAATAAAGAGATTTCACTTTATGATGCCATCCATAAAATAAATTTCAATATTTAAGAGTTTTGATTTCAGACTTTATTTACTGAATTTCATTTGCATTTTCTTAAAAAACATAGGTTTTTTTTTAAATGCGCATACTTAAATTTGTAAATTTTTCATTAAATACACATTCCAAATTTTGCTTTTATTAAAAACTTTCAAATATTAAGTTTTGAATTTCTGAATGCTTCAAATATTAAGTTTTGAATTTCTGAATATGATAGATTTCGAGAAACTCAAAAACCTTTCGGGATTTGAATTTGGATTCGAGAAAATTTTGGGTTCCTTCCACTAATTTTCAACTATTCAAACCAATAATCAACAAATAAGCAAAGGAAAAATACTGCTTTTAAAATATGACATGTAAGTTTACAAGGCAAAAATATATTTTAAAAATCACAAACAATAGAGCAAAATTACAGGAGTCAAATAGTTACAGCAATAGATTAACAATTTTAGACATTTTAGGAGGTTAGATTCTTATAGTATTAATTTTCACTCACTCCAGAACATACAAAGATTTTTCATTTCACAAATAATTAAAATGCTTTGATGGTTTAAAATTGCTACGTACCACAGTAAATTGATGTTGTTTCTCCATATCAATTCTAAGGCCATTCTGTAACCATATGTAAGCCAGATCTAGAGTATCATCATCTATGTATCTTCTACTACTTGCTCGACATGGCAGTTCTGCAGAATCATTTACTACTGCCATTACTCGAGGTAAAGGAGCATCCACAAGTTGTGGTAAACCTTGAAAAATGCATACCGATATAAAAAATAATACATAAAGGATTTCAGCAAGGAAAAAAAAATTATGCACGATATTGCCAAAATATCATGGTGCCAAATACTTATGAAAGAGGAAAAAATGCTATTTTTTTTTAATATAAAACAGGAAAACTGTTCTACATTATTATAAATCTTAATGAATATTTATATTTATTATTTGCATTTACCAATTTGGAATATTTTGTACACTAATTTTATGTTATTTACAATACATCCACTTAATCTTGATTTTGTAGCCACTTACTTGTTTCTAAAGGTTCATTTCACGTGACACGGTTTCTGAGATGATTAATGCTGGAATTGCACAGATGGCATAGCAAAACACTGTGATATTTATGCAAGAGTTTTACTAAGGAAATTTAATTCAATTATTTCTTTTGTGCCTCTTTTTGCCATGTGGTTTGCTCATTCCAGAATTTATGTAGATTTGAGAGGCAAGCAATTTTACTATAAATTTAGGATTTTATGAATAGGAGTGTGAGAGGTTTGGCCTACTACTGTCCACTGCCTAGCCAAAGTTTGCTGATGATGGTCTGGCTGTGAATACTAAAAACTATTTTAGTAAGTTGTGTGTTAGAATTTCCATCATAGTCTAAGGAAGCTTGTAGTCTCTAGTCAAATTAGACTTGGCCAATTCACCATGGGCAACCCAGTCACCGAACTGTTATCTCAGAGCGACTTGCTAACGGCACATTGTCTTGTGAAGATGAGCAATTCACACTGCTAAGCCTAACTTTGGGAAAAATTTTGCATAAATTAAATTTGTCAACCAATTGTTACAAATTTTTTACATTATGAGAAGAGCACTCGGGTGGTTATCAAAATTAATTTTAAAACTTTATATTTTCCTTAAATATTTTATGAAAGAATCAGTTCTAGAGTAATGTAATTTTTGACTTACCGCAAATAAATATATATGGCAAAAACATAAAGTCACAGATTTTATTTAACACAAAACATTTATAAAAATTTAAATTATTAAAAATCTCTTTCATATTGTTCATATGATTCTGTATTAGAATCACTATAACTATCACTTTCCAAGTCCGCAAAAATATCATCACAGACATCAGTATGAGAATAAGACTCATTTGTCTATATTCTTCCTCTGTTGAATACCGCTTTGGTTTTGCCATTTACAGGTAAAAATGTTTTGCTAAACCATACAAAATATCAGTCTTAAAACTCCCCCCCCCCCCCAAAAAAAAACCCAAGAGCAATAAATATAACCTCTAACAGGATAAGCCATCTAACCTCATATATCCAGGGGGAAAAAAATATGAATAACACATGCATTTGCTTATATCAAATGAGCAGTTAAAAACCCAATACATCGCTCAACATCAACGAATAAACCTCGCATTCCAAAACAAAATATATTGCATAGGAATAAACATCAACATGTTTGACTTTCGATAAATTTCACCATAACAGACTTATAGCTACATCTAGAGGCCCCCCCAAAAAAAAACATTAATTAAATGTTCTATCTAAAATGTCATGTGTGGTATGCCTGACCACAGAGTGAATTAAATGGCCATTCATATATGACACACCTGGCTGTGAAATAACGTTTGCTGGCGATGCACATATGAGACGGCCATCACAAACAGGTTAATTTGGTACAATTATATGCTTTGTGAAAGGAAGCTTCGAATTTTAAACCAAAATAATTTGTTTGGTAAATCTGTGATTGTATATTATAATATAAGCATTCACAAGTAGTAAGGAAGAATACACTTAAAGTGTTTTAATCCTGTGTCTGTTTGCTTGATGGTCAGATATTCTGGTGATAATAATTCAGCTCACAGAACAAATGTAACATCTTACTGAAACTGTATTGATATAGCTAAAATATTTAGAACTCAGAACACGTGCTAAAACTGAGTGCTGAAAATATGGAAGTGACTTAATTACATGAGAGAGACTTACTTAGCACTATCAGCAGCCCTTCGCTATAATCTGAGCCATACTGATTTTTAGCAATGCATGTGTAACGACCTTCATCCTCCCTTCGCACAGGATTGATGTGAAGATAACCATTGGCCAAGATACGAATTCTTCCGACTGAGCTCAAACCATAGTTTTCTCTTTTCCAAGTAAAACTCGGAAATGGGGCAGCTTCAGGACGACAAGGGATTGTTATGTTTCCACCTTCAGCTGCAAACATCTCACTATCAAGAGGATACTTTTTAAATGTTGGCTTCAAAGCTAAAATAGTAGAAAACATTTTAAATGCCTGATTATTTAACAGACATTAGTACAGTACATTATTTAACAGAAAAAAAATGATATGTAAATTACGAAGCATAATAGTCACTTAACCAGATGTTATATAGTATAGAAAAAACTTTTTTATGCAAAATGATATTAAAAAACACAGGTACTTTATTAAGTGACTATCATGCTTTGCTGACAAAATTAACAAACTTAATCACCCAATCTATAACATGAAATTTCAAATATTACCAAAGACTAATCATGTGACAGCTTTAAGAATTATCAAGATTTTTTTTAATATTACAAAGAATTAAATACTAATGATACAGTTTTTAGAATTTCTATCAGACACCTAATAAGCATAAATCTTCCAATACCCCCCCCTTTTCTCCTCCTATCACTGATCCTAATTGGCATTTCAAAGCATATCTGCAATGTGTTATCTTTAAGAGAAATGTATGCAACAAAATTCATTACAAATTGATTTTATAAGGCTTAATATGCTAAGAAAAGTAAGTTTCTTCTGCCCAAATTTATGAAAAGGATAATGTGACAATTCAACTTTCACATTCTAAAAGACTTACAATACTTTCAAAATAAAAAAGATCATCAGAGAAAAAGGGTTAAATGATACTCTTGTCTGAATTTACCTCAGATAATTTTCCCCTTCCTTATTATATTCAGAAATCAAGTTCCTTTAAATTTTAAAATAGATTTGCCCACATAGTGATTGTTTTCATTTTACTAATTGATTTGCTTGTGAAATGTGGGTGCAAAGGCTCTGATAGATTAAGCAATAGTAGTCAAGAGCTTCAAGAAATTAGAAGTATCTAATATCTTTCACTGTACTGAAGATCACTACACATGGGAAAATGCACTGAACAGTGATGATGGCAGTGACTTGTAAGTTGTAACAGACGATACTTCCAGCAGCATTAAATGATCTGGGTGCTAGAGAGTAGCAGAGGGCAATAATGAGAGTAGTGGAAATTCAAGATACCAGGTAGGGGAAATGAAGACATGTTATTAAATTCTGTGACACTAATATTGTTAGATAATTTTTCTTTTAAATAAATAACACTGAGATAGATGTTATCAGTTTATCCATGAAGACTTTTTGCTTGTTATATTCTTACTATGACGGCCTCCTCTGGAAATTAAATTATTCACATAATTTCCCCGCTTGATTTTCATTGGATAAAATTAGTGAAAGAAAGGAGGGGAAATGTGCAAGTAAATAAGGTAACCCATATCATAATTAACAAAATACTATTAACCATTAACTTTTAAGCTGATTAATCTGGAAAATCAGTTAATAATGGAAAATAAGTTAATAAGTTAATCTGGAAAATAAATTTGACAGTGTAAATTAAATCAGTATCCAAAACAAAAAGAAAACATCACGAATAACAACAGAAGAATAAGAATGAGAAATAAGGTTATAAACAATATTAATGAAGCATATTTTTAAAAGAACTTGAAATATGCCATTGGCTTTAAACCTGCATTAAAAAAGACAGAATTTTTCATCTTTTGGTTTGTACAATGGAAAAACTACTATCATTACTACCTTAAGCTTTTTTCTTTCAAGATAGGGCCCATTTGATTGAGAGCTGATTACATTTAAAAAAGAAAAGGCAGGAATTTTAAGCATGTGCACTGCTCAAAAAAAAGGGGGGGACAGTTCTATATCTCCCGTTCTACTGGGCTGATTGACAAAATTCAAATTGCGTTCTTCATGTCTCGAAAGCGCGACTTAGGATATATATTAGATTTATATACAGTCAAAACTCGTTAACCCGGACTCATCGGAACTTCGGCAATTCCGGATTATCGATTTTTCCGGATTATAGATCATCAGTTTAAATCTGGTAAGATGGCATGCAGAAATTCTAAAATTAAAAATATGAAACCGTAATTTATGAAATAAACAACAATTATGATCTAAAGGGTATCAAAATTTACAAAAAACAAAAAGCTTAATATTTATTTGTTTACTTTATTAAACATTTCTTTCAATGTAAGTTGTTTAAGTTGCTTCGTTTTATGTCATAATACTTCCTCTTTAATTCTATAAACAGACATAATTTCTTGTTCAGTTACAAAGTTCCGCTGTTCAAGTCCTATAATTGCTGTGCCGAGAATACCGACTAACTTGTCAATCGAAATTTTTTCGTTTTCACTAACCTCTCTGTCACCTTCTTCATATCTTTATCGATTTTTTGCAGCAATTCCACTTTTTGTTTGACGGACATCGAAACATACTTTCGTTTTGTAGGTCTTTTGGGAGCTCCAGCATCGGAAATTCTATTTGACATAATCGAAAGTTTACTTTTATAAAATTGCTCTTACAGTCTGCAAAAAATAATAAGCCGCATCCAATTCGAAGATTAAGGAACAACGCAATCATCAACATTAACTGAAATAGATAATTTTAGCTTATAACGTCCATTATACATTAAACGCACATGCGAAAACGTATTCTGCGCTTGCGCACACGAATATGCACTGTCGTAAAGGTCTTACGCGCACGCGTAAACGCCTATGCGCATGTGTCAACGCGGCGCATGCGCAGAAAGTTTTTAGCTTTGAGGTCCGGATTATAGATCATTCCGGATTATGGGTGTCCTAATTAACGACTTTTGACTGTATAGCACCATTCTAACATAGATATTTTGACCCCAAATCGGACTTTTTCTGAAATAACATACCAATTTTTTTACATATTTCGATTCTACAACTCAAATTACGCCTAAATATGAAATTTTTTTAAATTTGGAGCGAAATTTACGGAGAAATTCACAAATTTATGTTGGCACTTTTTTTTTCATTTTGCGCCAAGAATAGTTCACTTGGTTAGCTTCTTAATATATGGCAACCTAGTTTCTTTTCCCATGAGAGGGAAAAAAGTCACCATCGTTCCTTTTTTCAAAATAATATTCTTTATATTATATTTTTAATTATAACTGTTATTATTTTAAGTAATTTTTTCTTTTTCGAATTTCCTTTTAATTGTTTAAGTTGAATTTTTTTTTCTTTCGAATAACTGTGTTAAAAATTTCTATTTACCTATTCGAACTGCGTAAATAAAGGTGCAGAGTTTATTTTTTTTTCAAATAGTTTTCTTTATATATATTTTTGTCATAGTTATTATTTTAGGTAATGTTTTAATTTTATACATTTATTTTAATTGTTTATGTTGCATTGTCTCTTCAGATAATTGTTTTAAAATTTTCTATTTATTCCTTCGAACTGAGTATTTTAAATACATTTATTAATATAAATTTTTCAGAATTTGATTTTATTTATTTGAATTGCGTTTCTTTCGAAAGAATACTTTGTAACCCAGACTATGATGCGTTTGAAAACTGCATATATTAAAAGAGAAAATACACTAAAGCACAGTTAACACACCTTTCAAAGTTCCGTTCAGAAAAGATATATATAAATAAGAGAGATGTATAACCGAAATTTTAACTTAGGATGACTTACATACACTGCTTTAAACAATTTTATCATTGTGCCCATTGCTTTACACAATTTTATCCTACATTTGGTTTCTTAAAATGTTATTCATATTTTAGTCAAATATTTTATTTTTGAAATCACAAGAATCAAATATAATAAAAGGTTTTAAATTTAAAAAAAAAAAAAAAAATACAAATACTAAATTTTACGCAAAAATTTATTTTGTCTTCTCTTTTTCTTCAGGCATTCTACTTTATTCTTGCTCTTTTTCTTTAGGCATTCTGCAAGTATATTAAAAAGCATCCAACTTTTCAATATATCTTGATATTTCTGACAATCATTTTAAATAAAGTTATCGCCTTCCATTTCATAAAGGCCCACAAACGGCCGAGCAGTAAAGGCGCTGAACACTGGCAGTTCACTCCGGGGTTCGAATCCCGGTAAACGGGCTGGTTGCATGAGAGTTTTCGTGGATTTTCTCATGTGTACTGAGTATGCCAGCTAGCTGGTTTCCCTTAGAAAGTTCTTCACGAAGTATTTGGTCAGAGCCTTTATCAGTCTTTAGAGGCTAAACATTTTGAAAGTATGAGATGAAAGGAAAGACTGGTTTCATCAAGAAGTTTTGGTTTATTTAATTATGACAAAGCACACTAGGGCTATCTGCCTAAGGGTAGGGATGCCTTCATAGAGGACTTTCTAATGGAAACTGGCTCGCATACACGTTACACATGGGGAAAATTACGAAAACGCCCATGCAGCCAGCCCGTTCGCGGGATTCGAACCACGGATTGAACTACCAGTGTTCAGCAACTTTACTGCTCGACCACTGTTTCATCAGGAGGGGAAAAAAAAACATCTTTAGGTGACATCTACTTACATCACTGGATAAACTCCTGAATCTTAAAATAATTCGACTGAGAAAATCATGGGATTCTCCATTTATGATACGATATCATGTTCTAAAACGTAATTTAAATTGTCCATATAGTCTAAAACAAGTCGCTCTTCACTTTAGTCTGCAATGATATCGTTTTTGTCTTTTCTGTTAACACAAGCTCAATTGATGGTATTTGCTAGTGTACACGTCCAAGTGTTTTCTCTTGGAATACCTAAATTCTTTGAAGTATCCTGAAAGTATATTCAAAAGCGTCCAACTGTTTGAAACATCTTGGTATGTCTGACAGCCAAATTTCCCTACAAATTTTTGCTTACTTTTCTCCCTAATTTTCTTCTTTCCTTCTACAGTTATTTTCAGTGCTCCCACAAGAAAATTAAGATTTTTCGATTGCTAGACTTCCATAAATTTTGCATTCTTGACAGTTTTTTAAAATATCAATTACATGAATTGCGTTTCAGCTGAAGACAGCTTTTCATTTTCTAGTCATTTTAACTAAAAATAAAGTTTAAAGCCAAGTCCAAAGGATAAATATTTTAATTAAATAATTTTTGCTAAATGACAAAGAAATAAAACAGTCCAGCAGGGTTTATTCTGTACCACCGAGTGACCCGATTCTTATATTGACTGAAACAATCTATATCATATTAAAGATCGTAAGATCGTTTTTTTATACAATCTATAACACGAGAGAAAAATGAGCTTATAAAAACATTCTCTCTAAGAGGATTAATATAAAAGATTACATTTATATATATATTTTTAAAGCTGAGAATTGAACCAAAATGTCAGAATTTTACAGTTTAATTTACATAGTGGTTATAATTAAAGTTCCAATTTGAAATGGTCATAAAAGGAAAACTACAGGACCAAATTTTATCAAACTTGGGAATCATGTAAAGAACGTTGTGAGAATTTATTTTCCGCCAGAAAAAAAAAAAAAAAAAAAAAGAGTTCAAAAACTTACCACCAGGGGAAAAACGGCGCTGTATACAATATTGTTAAATGAAATAAGACATGAAAACATCTGTTTAAAACACGTTTAATAGTTTCCGGAACGTGTTACAAAGCCTGATCAATGTAGCGTCCAGCATTTTCCGAAAGCAAGTTAAATCTTGTTACAGCATTCTCAACAGCAGCTCTTAGCATATCAGGAGAAATGTTACGGACATGTCAGTGTATCACATTTTTTCATTTCTGCCAAATTGTTTAGATTATCACCATAAACAGTGCTTTTGAGATAACCCCATAGCCAAAAGTCACAGAGGTTGAGGTCTGGTGGGAAGTGGGGGAAGTGTCGGCCTATAAGACGTTCATTCGTGAAATGTTGCCTAAGTAACTGTGCGACACATGTGAAGTGGGGCCCAGCCCTGCATAAAAATCGTAGTATCTAAAATGCCACGTTACTACAGTTCAGATATCATGAAACATTTTAACATTGACCCTAAGGAAGCTGCAATCACAGTGTTCCAGCAGTCGACTTCTCTTCAGAGAAAAATGGCTCAGTTATGAAACTAGCTGTCATTCCACACCGTATGCAATCGAATGCAGTAGGAGAGTGCAATGGAACTAGGTAGATAACATGAGGGATTTCTTCAGCCCAAATTGATTAAAAGTGTTTTGAATCAGTATCTTCATGTTTTAGGACTGAATTCAGACTTAAAAAATTACAAATTAGCGATCTGTAAGAAAATGATTTCCAGATTGTACGCACTTGTGCGAGTGATTTGCGATCTCACATTTTCTAATCGCTAATTTGTGGTTTTCACGGATGGCGAACTCGACTTTTATCGAATTTAACGCCCTTAAATGGTAATTCGCTTACTTCAAAGTTTCTTAAGGGTATACAACATATTAAACCTGTGTAACAAAAGGTTAAGTTAGATTCCGACCCATATTTCGTTTAACAATATTGCATACAGCGCCATTTACCCCTGGTGGTGAAGTCTCGATAAATTTCCATGGCGACCTTTACATGGTTACCAAGTTTGATAACATTTGATCCAGTAGTTTTCCTTTTAGGACCGTTTCAAAGTGGAAGTTTAATTATAACTATCCTGTATATTATTAAATTTTAATTTGACGTTATGCGTTATATATATAAGGGCGAGTCAAATGAAAGTGAGCCAATGCGAATATATGACAAACAGAGTACTTTATTTAAAGGTAGTCTCCATGAACATTGAGACATTTATCCCATTGACAAATGAGCCGCGTGATCCCCGTCTCATAAAACTCCTTGGGCTGTCGATTCAAAAAGTCTGTAACCGACTCCTTCACGGCGTCGTCCGACACGAATCTGGTACCCTTGAGATGTTTTTTCAGTTTCCCAAAAATGTGAAAGTCGCATGGCGACAAATCTGGGCTGTATGGAGGATGTTGCAGCGTGTCCCACTTGAACTTTGCCAGTTGTGTCTTAACCACATCACCGACGTGGGGACGAGCATTGTCATGTAGCAAGATCACACCATTCGTCAATCTTCCAGGTCGTTTGTTCTTGATTGCGACACACAGCCGATCCAGCGTTGCACAATATCGCGAACTATTGATAGTCTCTCCACGTTTAGCATATTCAATCAGTAATGGTCCCTGACGATCGAAAAAAAAAGTCAATAGCACCTTTCCCGAGGAAATGACAGCCTTTGCTTTCTTTGGGGGTGGTGAATTCAAATGTTTCCACTGTAAGCTTTGCCGGCGTGTTTCAGGTTCGTAGTGGTGGCACCATGATTGGTCTCCGGTCACAATTGCAGACAAGAAGTCGTCACCCTCAGTGTGATACCGGATGAGATGAGTCAAAGCAGCGCCGAACCTCTCCGTCTTCTGGCGGTCGTTCAAAATCTTGGGCATCCATTGAGCACACAAAAGCCGATAACCGAGATGATCATGAATTATGGTGTGAACCGAACCGTGACTGATGTTCACACGCTCTGCCAGTTCATCGATGCTTATCCTCCGTTCTTGTCTAATCAGCTCATCAATCTGTGCAATTGTGTCGAGGGTGATTGCAAAGTGGCTTTGGCCCGGTCTTGGATCGTCTTTGCAACTTTCACGTCCTTCTCTGAACCGTTTGCTCCAACGCTTCACAGTGGCCTATGCGATGCAATGTTCACCGTATACAGCAGTCATACGGCGACTAATTTCATGTTGAGAAACACCTTCAGCTGTCAAAAACCTGACCACACCACGCTGTTCCTCTTTTGGAGCATCTATTATGTCACGCTACCGTCTTCAACCCAGTGTAAGAGCGCCTTAAAGAACTTTAACCTCACACTTTCGCGCCACTTTCGTAAATGAAGGCTGTCTCTGTGCTACGCGCTTGCGCCGCAGATGATGGACCGAACCATTCTTGCTGAGGAGGGGTTGGCTCACTTTCATTTGACTCGCCCTATTATATGCATAAGATTTTCGCTTTTATGGAAAAAATAAAGAATGGAAGCAAATATACTTAGGATAATGGACCAAAACTGAAAAAAATTCCTCTCCCTCCGAAAATAAAATATTGAAACTTCGACATTGAATTTATTGGATTATCGAGAATATTCAATTTGACTTATCTTCTAATACCTAGTTCCGACAACAATTCCGTCAAAAATTCCGAATTACTTAAGATGAAGTAAAAGATTTAGTATATATTTACTCTATGTTAATAAAGTAATCAGTGTAATAAAAATAGATTATAGAATTTACGCTGATGCAACTTTTTGTCTGAATGCACAACATGTAATGGAAGAGAAGGCTTGTAGAGATCTGCTTTTGACATGCCTCTGAAAGTAGATGTCATCCTCCTTTTATCTCTTCAATGTAAAAAACTTTCCTTTGAGAGGCAACTTTAGTTTTTGGGAAAGAAAAAAAAATCACAAGAAGACAAATTTGAAGAACATGCAGGACAATTGAGTACACATACTTATTTTCGGAACACAAGCGGTTCTCCGACTGGTTATTGAATAATGAAAAGTTGCACTGTCATGCAATACAAAGCATTTGGAATGTGTTTTCTGACTGAAAACATAAGATTAAAAGTCATCTGCTTAATTCACAGCCATTTACAAGTCAACTACTCAGGCAATTGCAGAACTGTTTTCATCCTGAGCTTGTAAGACAAACCTAATATCACTGGATTTAAACACTTCTTTAATCTTCCGAGAACGTTCCTTCTTTAGCTCATATTCCAAGAATATTAAGTGAACACAATTATTGCAAAAGAAATTGAATATTCATTTGCACTATGGCTTGGTAGTTTACTAACGAGTTAACAAAACTTAAATTCTGCTTTTTGTGTCTAAGAATAGAACAATATTTTAAATATTTACAAATAAAATATTAAATTGGAGATTTAATTGGAGCCTCACCAGTTGCCTAGCATTTGAAGATTGTTAAATACTAATTGTTTGTTGCGAAGTCTAACCCAGGCTGCACGGTTGGTTTCCGTAGTTTTTTAGGTTCTCTTTACAAAGGTTCTCTATGAAAGCATCTTAATCAAATAGCTCCCATGTTTTTTCTATGTTTAAATAACCAACCAACCTAGTTTCAGCGTGATTTCTAAGTGAAGTTACTAGCAAAACCCGAATACTCATTAAAAATCATGTAACTTGCCAATCGGGAGTAACATGAAAGATACAGTGCCAATAATTGAATTGCTGTTACGGTACGCTGCTTCTAAACTTAGATGGTCATTCCTTAATTAAATATTTCACCAGCGGCTGAGTGGTAAAGACGTTGAACACTGGTAGTTCGGTCCGAGGTTCGAATCCCACGAACGAGCTGGCTGCATGGGCATTTTCGTGGATTTCCCCATGTGTAATGCGTATACGAGCCAGTTTTCCTTAGAAAGTCCTCCACGAAGGCATCCCTCCCTTTAGGCAGATAGCCCTTGTGTGCTTTGCCATAATTAAATAATCCAATTCAATCCTTAATTAAATATAATTGATTTGTAACTTCTACTAGAGCTTACGGTAAGAATTAAAGTGCAAATAAATAATATCGTGTGTAATCTTGATTAATATAAAATTAAAAATCTTTGCATTCAGACAGAAAGTTTTTTGAAATATTTGCAATTACTTTATTAATTTAAGAAGGATTTATTAATAACCGTAATAATTACTTATTATATTACTGATAATTAGGATTCAGTTCTTGACAATTAAATTCTAAATTAGAATTTTAAGGATATAATGAAAATATGCTACGCACAAAAATACATTTTAGGATATGTTTTAAAGCTTCTTAAATTCATTTAATAAACATCATATCCTCGTTCTTAATTGAATCCAGAATGTTGGGTGTCGTTTATATAATTATTGTTACATGTCCACAGAAGCCTTATGCAGCCATTAAGTAGCTGCAGATCATTTCTACATAAACATTGAACTTCCATTAATTCAGTCTCAAGAGGGTTGTATGTTTATATCATAATTTGACTTTTATGAAAAAGATTATTCTAAATCTTATGTTTCTATAAAAATATACTGTGCTTTAAAAATATGGATGATAGTATCAGCCGCTCTTTCAGCCACTTCAACAGTTTGTTTAGAAATAAATTATGCAGTTAATGTCATAAAATTCAAATAAAATCAAACAACAATTCTCAGTTTTAGACAATTCGATTTAAATGAAGTAAAGCAGCAGACGATAAAACGCCGAAGGTAAAAATTTACTCTTATTTTTTTTAAAAAAAAAGGAAGATAGAGAGAAATTAAAAAGAAAAAGTAGTTAAAAATTTGAATAATATCATCTATAATTTAAAAAAATAGCTTTTCATATAGTATTAATAAATATTTATTATGCATCATTGAGGGAAAAAATGTCATATAATTAATTGTACATAAAATTTTACTTGAAATTTAAGGTTAAAAATAGCTGTGGCATTTCACTGTAACAAAAAGCCATAGCCCACATTTGGCGTTATTATCGCTAAAAAAAAAAAGATGCCAAATTTCAAAATGTGAAAATATGTAAATTCGTGTATATCTTAGAAAATTTTGAATAAAAAAGTCTAATTTTTTGCAGATGTGCTTAAAAATACACTTACTTTAAGATGATGCTAAAAATTTTATAGGTTATAATTCAAAATTTTTTTTGAAAAATTTATAAAAATTATTTAAAAACAGAAATTTTAAAAATAAAACACAAAAATGGGTAAATTTTATTTGGAATGAACCTAAATTTCGAAATGTGAAAGGAAAAAAAAAAAATAAAGGCTTAATAAAAAAAAGAGCTATTAATAAATATTTACTATATTCAATTAACATCGAGGAACTAAAATTTTGAGAGCTAATATTTTAAAAACTACTCGTATGATTTTTACAAAACTTGGTATTCTGGCATAATTTGAGTCGTAGAATCGAAATATGGAAAAATATTGATATGTTATTTCAGAAAAAGTCTGATTTTGTGTTAAAATACCTATATGAGAATAGTGCTATATATAAATCTAATATATATCCTAAGTCGTGCTTTCGAGACATGAAAAACGCAGTTTGAATTTTGTCAATCGGCCCAGTAGAATGGGAGATATAGCACTGTCCCCCCCTTTTTTTTTTTAACACTTTACCTTTTAGCATAGGATTATACTGAATTCAATGATGCGCCTTGCCTACAATCATACTTAAAAATAGACATACTTACTAATGACTCTTAACTGTGCAGAAGAATATGACGAGCCAAGATGATTTGTAGCTTTACATTGATACATTCCTTCATCTCTTTCAATTACATTGTCAATACTTAGAACGTTATTGTATATACGGTAACGATTGCTGTCGCTTATATCAAAATTTTCACGCTGCAGTAGCTTGCCATTTTTTAACCAACTATAGGTTACATCAGGTTTTCCAAATGCTTCGCAAGTCCATACTACTGTTGAACCTTTATCTACAACTTTATTCTCCAATGGGATTGTGAATTCAGGTTTTGCTGCAAAATATACCAATGTTGAATAAAAAATGCTTCACTTAATTTTTTTTTTATACAAAACAAATTACAAGCTTTTTATACACAAATGAAAAACAAATCACTAAGGTGCATTCACAGTATGGTATTCCCATTATGTGTTAACACTATAATGTTCACACTGCATAATCATACTACGATATTCACATATGTATTCATACATTACAAAGTCCGAGATCTGAAATTGTCAGGACTTTGGCAACTCTGAATTTTAGAAATTTCCAGATTTTAGATCACTAGTTTAAATCTAGTACGATGGAATGTAGACATAGTAACATTAAAGCTTCACTTAATTGCTAAGTCAGATAGAAAAATACTAATCTTCCAGGACCACTCAAGGGCTGAAGTGTGATCTTGGCTGATGTCAAGCAATGTACAGTAATAGGCTACAGTGCCGTTCCCTAGACGGCTGGTATTTGAAAGTGACATGTATGAATCTTGATTAGTTAAAAAAAAAAAAAAAAAAAAATTCCACTTATCCTTTTATCAAGTATTACATTCTCCATTCCCAGATCTTGTAAAGGGGAGGGAGAAAGTTTTTATGGTTTATTTTATTTACTTCACATTTTTCAGCAGATGGTTTGGAGATTTGGATAATAAGTTATTCGAATATTGGATATCCAGATTTTAGACTTTGTATTGTATTATGATATTCACTCTATATACATACACATAGAAACTCAGCATAAACACCACTACTACTATAGGATATTACATTAACCATGTCCCCGGAGTGTATACTTGTGGCAGATGAATCAAAAAATTTCATACTATATCTCTCATGCCAACAGCTGGCATACTAATGGCAGATTGACTACCCATGGGGACAGGGGCTAACTACCAAGGTAGGCAAACGCCAATAGGCTAAAACGAGGCAGAACACATCAGCTGAGAAAGGGAGCCTCAAAGAAAAGCCAAACGGCTAAAAGAAGAGGAGGTGCCTTTTGGCTAAAAAGGTGAAGAAGCAAAAAGCTAAAAACTAGTCTAAGAAAGGGAGAGCCCTCCCGGCTAAAAAAGAGGGGGAACAAAAAAAAAAAAAAAAAAAAAAACAGATCTATAGGCGAAATGAAGCAAAGTCTATCGGCAAAAAGGGGGCTGAGAAGGAAGGTTAAACGGCGAAAGGGAAACAGAAAGCTTTGCAAACTTAAAAGCAAAAAGGAGTCATAACGACTAAAACAGGAAGTGAAGGGATGGCTTTTTTTTTTTTTACATAAATGAACAGGTATAAATAAATGAAAATATATACATAAATGAACAATTATATACATACAATGAAATTATACACAATGAAATATATACATAAATGAACAATTAATTAAAGCAGCGTAAAATTCAAATAAACATGTAAACAGATACACAATTTGTTACAGATGTAAGTAAACACTATAGTGACTAAATAATTTAACATTGCATTGATGTAAATGGAAGGAAAAATAACAATCAGAATGACATAAACATTGTAGGATTAAAGATAAGCAATAAAGTCTGAGTTGTTTACATAAGTTGCATAACTGACTTCATGACATTAAGAGTAGAATTAGATTTTGCCAATGTTCCCACGTGTTCTTGATCCACGAGGATTTGTTGGTAATGGACCCCATATAATATGTTTTACATTAAAGTCACCACAGATGACTAGTGGAAGATCACCTGCATCATTTATTATTTCCTCTAATGTAATTAATATTGGATCATTTTCTGTACTTGAAGAACAATAGACCGAGATTCATATAAAAGAAGGTGATCCTTCTACTTTGATTACTGTTATTTCCTCCATTATGAGAATCTGAATGATTGGAAATGAGTCTTCTTTTACAATTATTGCAGCTTTTGCTTGTGTTTGGTGAGAATAGATCCTATATCTTTGTGAAAAACCACTTACCACATTTTTAATGAGGTAAGTGGTTTTTTAATGAGGTAAGGTTCTTGTATGAGGTAAGGTTTTAATGAGGTAAGGTTTTTGTATGCAAGCTATTTTTAAATTTGGAATATTTTCAAAGTCAACTTTTAATTGTGCACTTGCACTCCGTGAGTGCTGTAAATTTAACTGTGTTATTTTAATTATGTCCATAATCTTTTTAATTACCGTAATTTCCGGAAGAAAGGCCGCATCAGCGTAAACGCCGCACTTGAGAAAAATGGCGGGAAAAAAATTAAAATTACACAGAAACGCCGCAATAGATTAAATTGCGCGTGACATCGTCGTGGGCCGTATAGATGCAAAAACTCAACCTAAGTCCTGATATATGACATACCAGTTAAGAAAAATGCATGAAATGAAACCATAACTCAAAAATAAATTAAAGGTAAGAAATGTATAGCTTCTGTGCCGTTTAGAGACATTTTCAGAAATTTTCCGCTCCCTAATTAAAAACTATCCAACAAGTACTTGTACCCAAACTGATGGGATCTGTATTTGGCAGAATGCCAAGAAAAATCCATTCATGCCGAAGGGGAAATACGTCAGAGTTCATTATTTCGAGGCAGGTGGAGTCGTGTCCGCCTTTGAAAAAAATTGCAGAAAAGGCAGGGGTGGGGGGAGGATGGGTCTTGGAAGATTCATCGAATGGCAGAGGAGAGAGACTATTCAAACTGATGAAAATGTTGATTTGAAAGGGGAAAGAATGTTATTGTTCTGAGATCTCATTTAGGGTGAATAAGGCATGTAGGTCCGTTCAAGGGAAAGAATGTAAACAAAATAACGTTCGCAAAAAGCAACTGACAAGTCATTTTGTGTGGGAACAGCACCAGTCTATGCACAATGACAAGGCCATCATAGGAAATATTTTATTTTTAGTGCACCTAAACGCCGCATGGGTAGAAATGCCGCACCCGCTGAAAATTTAAGTTTTAAACACGTAGACGCCGCGGCATTTCTTCTGGAAATTACGGTAACAGATCCATTTCTCTTTGTTTACATGCACAATTTTTACTTGCACTACTATGATTGATATCCAAAGTACACATTGGGAAGTAAATGACATTATTTTCATATAAGGCATGGATTACTTAACACATAAGCATTTGTCTGTCATGTTAGTTAAAAATCATGGTAATGATGTAGCATGTGATCTATTGCTTTTAGTTAATTGGCTTCAGAACTTAGTTGTAAATGATTTGAGATTTGTAACTGCTGCTTTTTTCTAAGTATTTAATAAAAGATAAGTAATTTTTAGGAAAAAAAAAAAAAAAAAAAAAGAAAACTTCAGAATAATTAATAAGCTGGAAAAATGTAGAATTTCAAAATGTTCTTAATTTTAAAGCATACCTTACTTTTAGATATATTTTGTAAAGTTTACTTAAACTTCCATGCTATTTTAATGTTTATTCTTTGCTGTAAATTCAGTTTCTTTTGTCAGCTTCACCACAATGTAAATTAACTGGCATTTAAATAGCAAACAAAGTTGTAAATTACAGAGTTTGACAATATGCCAGAAAAATTGTTTCTCACAAAAGCTGCTGCTTAAACAAGGTTTTGGTGAATATATTCTGGGACTACTAATTAGCTTTTAGCTTACAAATGATGAATAACTGAAATCAGGCTGTATAGAATTAAATTTATTTCTTGCAGTTGTCTACATTTAGCATTTATATTCTTAAGATTTCTCACTGAATAAATTTTGTTAAACTTCAGTTATACCTCTTTTTAAATATAAAATTTTACTTCAGTTATGTCTTGTCTATGTTACATAGAATTATACACTTCAAGTCAAAAGAGTAAAGATAATAAGTCCTTCGTAGTAATGAAAGGTTTATTATTTACAAGGGGAAAATTTACCTTACATTCAAAGAAATATAGAAATATCCAATGCTTATAAGCAATATTAATTAAAAAAAAAAAAATCAGACAGCATTTACCTTGGATACGCAAAGGAACAGACTTAGCTGTTGATTCTAACCCATTACTTGCAGTACAGACATAATCACCAACATCTTCAACTCTGACTTTTGGCAAAATTAAAACCCGATTATAGCTATGCAAAGAAGCACCTTGAGGAAGCTCCTTTGTGAGGCCTTTCCGAGTCCAGTTGTATGCTGGCACAGGGCTATAAAAAAGTTGTTTTTCTTGAAATACTCTTTAGGAACTACTGCTTATTGTTTATATATTGGCATTCAAACTCTCTCTTCCATTTTTACAAATAAAAAGTAATGTAAAATTTCTTAAAAATCTAAAATAGCTGCTAGTTTCTAAATTATATTCTCTACATACAATAGACAATAATACAAACATTTCAGAAAGAAGGTGAAGATGTGATTTTTCCCTTTAAGAGTTTGTTCAAAAAAGTATGGACTGCCACCCTTGCTCAGTATAATAAATTGTTACCGTTTGCAAAATTATGTAATCTAGTAAGCTGCATAAACTTCTACAAGAAAATTTCAGTTACTATTTGAGGCTATAAGTTATATTATGCAAATATTTAAGAATACATAGTGGAATAATGAAACCGATTATATTCACCAATTATTTCAAGATTTTTTGCATACTCAGATTAAGTTCAAATAGCCTGTATGTGAAAATGGCCCTACAATAGTTAGAAGTATGAAAATATAGAGAGTGTCTCGTAAATGTTGCAGCAAACTTCTGGGGAAGGTAGGGCACATCATAAGGATTAAGAATTTCATAGGAACCCATGCCCAGAAATGTCACTGTACGCTGCCAGGAAACGCTATACAGGAAAGTGAGGATTGCCACATTCGAGCGGTAGGTACCATACGAAGAGCATGGAACGTTATACAAACTGGGAGCTTGCAGACATGCAGTTAGTGTATGGAATTGCTGAGGGTAATGGGCGAACCGCTGCACGCATTTATCAAGAACACTTCTCCGACAGACATCAACCATACCACAGTTTATTGCACATCTGCATCAAAATTTGTGCGACTACGAGTCATTAAGAATTTGACTTATTTTGGACTGGATGTTCGGAGCCATTTGAACAGATCATTCCCACATCGATGGACTACACGTGGTGGATCAATTCCCTGGCTCCCACACTCACCGGATTTATCAAGCCTTGATGCCTTTTTGTGAGAAGCCATCAAAAGTGTCGTGTATCATCATCCTGTTGTGTCTGAAATGGTTCTCATGGCAAGACTTGCCTGCATAGCTGCTACAATCAAAGAAACTCTCGGTGTGTTTGAACATGTGCGGCAATAACTGGTCCGTCAGTGTCAGACATTTTTGGCGTCTGATGGTGCGAACCTCGAGCATCTGTTGCAACATTCAAGCTGTCGTACACCATTTGTACTCATGTCCAATAAATATTTCAAATTTATCACTCTTGTTTCTTTTATAATCCTTTCCCTCTGCTACCACTTTACCCTTAGCATTTCAGGGCATGGGTTCTTATGCAATTCTTATTCCTTATGGTGTGCCCTACCTTCCTTAGAAGTTTGTTGCAACATTTACTGAATAAGCTGTATATACATTTTTAAATTAGGTCAACAATAATAATAAATTAGGTCTTAAATTAGTCTATAACAAAGTTTGATAACTTTGCCACAGATCACGAAAAAAGATGCCACAGGCCATATGCAGCACATACGCCAACAGTTAGCTTTCATCATCACTTGGTAGGAAAAAGAATGAAAGAAAAAGAATGACTATTAGTGTAACTATTGTAAAGGAGTTAGTATTAAAATTATATTTTACTGAATTTATTAGTGAAATTTTTGCATATTACTATTGCAAAATCAATAATAATATGCTTATACCATTACTTCTTACTTACAAATGTGCTTGTTCCAGAATCAAAATGCCTTACCAGTGGTCAAATGGTTCAGATCATTGAAAACTAGTAGTTCAACATGTATTCAAAACCAAGTCAACAGATTGGCTGCATGATTGGTTTTCATGGTTTTTTCCATGTGTAAAACAAACACAAAGGCTGTTTGCACATTTTCTAGACAGTTTTCATTGTATTTACAGAAATATTTTGCCTAAAATTTTTGTGTTTTAAATGTTCTACTTGATAACCCATATTGTTCCCTATCTTCTTCTCATGCCGTAATTTCCAGGCAATAAAGTTTTTGGTAGTATCAGAAGAAGTATTTTATCCCATTCCTCTTCAACAGCTTTTCAAAGGCTAAGGAGGGCTGTAGGTTGACATTTGTACGATCCAGCTTTTTAAAAGTCAAAAGTGCAAAAATCCATAGGAAATACAACAGGAGATTTAGTAAGGATACATGAGATAGCCTTAATACCCGTTTCTTGTTCCATACAGCAGATTTCATGTAGCTGTGTTTTACATGTAGCTGTGTAAAGAACGCTCCTGAACTCTCTACTAGAAAGATCTATGATGCTCTCGACTAGAGATCACACTACAAGGGCTATAATTCATTTTTAACACCTATTTTAAAGAACTGTGAATGGCAACGACTTAACTGAAGAATACGCATGCGTAAAGAGAAGAGACCTTCTGGTCAGACGCCTGTCAGAGAGGAGTTTGGGAAGCTCTGCCAGCGAGCTGAGGTGTGGAGACTAAATTTGTCCAGTGATGACGAGTGCTACCTTCGTTAACGTCTCTGATCGTGTCACCAACTCGGATATGTACTCAAGTTTTCTAAATGTATTAATTAAATGTTGTATCTGTGGTATGTGCTGTAATTAAAGTGATGCATCACCAATACCAGTGTTGATTCCGTTCCCACTGAAGCATCCACGACGTCACAGACAAAAGAAATAAAAATTGGAGGTTCCAACCGAGATTTGTGTGACAAGAGACCAGGTATGTGTTCTCCACAATATTCATTTCCAGGCCTGAAGAGTATAATGTAGTTATTTATTACTTATTCGGGAAATCAATTCCCAAAGCAGAAGTAGCACATCAGTGCATAAGAGTTTTAAACACTCAATGTGTTTGTTTTATATATCTAACAAGATATTTTCCTTTTGTGGTATATTCGGGAAAACATTTTCCCATTAACACGTAGCACATCAGTGCATTTTATAGCACGTCAGTGCATAAGAGTTTTTAAAACAATCAAAGTGTTGCATTTATATATCTAACGAGATATTTTTCTTTTGTATGATAATGGGAAAAATCCATTCCCGTAAATAAACAGCACATCAGTGTATTTATGTTTAACGTTTCGCTATAAATTGGTGTGATAGAATCTGAACTGTTTATTTTGTGTATATGTGAAAGCACATCAGTGCAATATTGCAGTTTTCATTTCATAGAAGAAAATTTATGTTTATTTCTATAATTCTCTGATTTTTTTAAGCAAAAACAAATCACAGTGTATATGGATAGAACTGAGAGGGGGGAATATACGAAGATTTCTTGAAAAAGGCACATGGTTAATTACAAATGTTTCTTGCTTTTTTAATTTTATTGATTTAATGCTTTTTTACAGAATTCATAGTGCACCCCAGTTTTAATATGTCTGTTGCTTTTTGTGCATTAGCTTGGTACAAAATTAGTTGTCAACTATGACTCCTTTTCCAAATATGTACCAGGATTTCTTGACAAATGCTCATGCTTTATTACAAATGTTTCTTGCTTTTTTAATTTTATTGGTTAATTGCTTTTTTACAGAATTCATAGTGTGCCCCATTTTTAAAATGTCTGTCGCCTTTTGTGCATTAGCCTGGTAGAAAATTAGTTGTCAATTGCGACTACTTTTCCATATAAAAGAGCTTTCTTAATCTCTATTTGTCACCATATGACTACTGTGCTGTCAACGGGAACACACCATTTGATGCCAAAATGCCAAATTTATATCTCTGTAACTATTAAAATTTTGACAAATGAAAAGATCGTTTTCACAGAAATAGAAAATCAATAAGAATGTACAACATATTTTGGTAAATATATTAGCGCAACCACCTTGGTGTAATTTGACGATTTTCATGGATTTTTTTTAATTTAAAGATTTAATACTTTCAATATTTATCATAAGTGAGCAAACATCATCAACATATCAAAATAAAAAACAATACATGAAAAAGAATCAAACACTTTTTTCATGAAATCCTTCAGAATTTTTTTTTTTTTTTTTTTTTTTGCACTGTTCTTTCTGTGTACATATTTGATCTGTTTTCACTTAAAAGGCAAATCAGATAACTGCACACATTCAGACTTGCATGCCAGCTATCAACCAAATGCATCTCACAATTACCTTTAGGATTTTACAGCAAAATAAAAGATTCCTGCTGAAATGTTACATTTTTTTCCATTGCTGACAAACCCCAAAAGCACTAATTTTAAAACTAAATTTAAAACAAAATACACAATGATTTCTTTATAAAACCATTTGAACTTGGAATAGAACAAAAGAAACGCAGTGACGACATTGCTCGAATGAAGAACTGCCTATGAGCCTGAAGAATGGTTATGCACATAGTTGCAGGAGTTTGGCACATTTTGAAAATTTAGAAGCTTCTACTAAGGTGGTTGTGATAATACGTCAACGCCTATATTTTCATTACTTAATATTACGTTAAAATTAACACTTGTCGGAGACAAACTATGTGCATTCAGCATGAATTTCATTTAAGCATAATCTCAAAGATCTTTAACATTTGAATCAACATAAACTTTAACTGTCATATACCCATATTCAGCATGTCAAAATGAATAAAATTGATTCTTTGTACTTCGTACTTTGTGAAGCATAAATTCTCAGCCCAAAGAAGAAAAAAAAAAAATTATTTTATCCTCACAAAAATAAAAGACAACAGTTTCAAGGGGAGCACAATCAATTTACTGCAAGCATCAAGCAGGATTAAAATAAGGAGAAAAAAAAGAGTTACTTACTATCCATATGCAACACATTCTAATCTAACATCATCACCAGCTAATGGAGCATCAGGAAAAGCTTTTGGAAAGTTATTTGGGAAAAGGAGTTTTTGGCCACTAGCTACATTTAAAAAAGCAAAAATACATAAGTATATATATATCCTGCACATAAAAAGTACATATATAATATATATACATGTGTGTGTGTATATATGTGATATTTCGGCATCAAAGTTCAGGCACGGTTTTTGCAAAGTGGTAAGGCTAATTCAAATGATGAGGCAAGTTGTGTGTGTGTATTTAATTATGGCAAAGCACACGAGGGCTGTCTGCCTAAGGGGAGGGATGCCTTCGTGGAGGACTTTCTAAGGAAAACTGGCTCGTATACACGTTACACATGGGGAAAACCACGAAAACACCCATGCAGCCAGCCCGTTCGCGGGATTCGAACCTCGGACCGAACTACCAGTATTCAGCAACTTTACCGCTCGGCCGCTGGTGGGCGATGAGGCAAGTTGATTTAGCTTTTAATGGTACTTCTTTATTCCATAGCTTTAATTCAATTTTTACCACAGATCATGCTTTACTTCATATGAATTTCTCTAAATCACATATTCAATAGTAGTTTAAACCAAGCACGACTAAAGTTAAACTTTATGCGTCATTACCATTTCTGACAAAGGAAAGATAGATCAAGCAGCACCGAGATGGATAGCACAGGAGGAGATGCAAGCTTCTTCTAACGCAAAATGGTGCACATTCGTTATTTATAGTAGCGGTTACATAATAGGCTGGCAAATTCTAGAAGGTACTGGTCTAAGGAGAAGATGCTGAATTGCAGAAAGTTAATTAAAGGTTGCGTGTTTGCAAAAAGCAAAGCCATCGTATTTTTTTATATTTTACATCCCCCCCCTCAAAACAAGGGGCCGGGTGAGCAAAGCATAAGTAGATTAGGGAAGCAGGAAGTAAGAGGAAAGACATGAAGAAATATCCAGGACATAGCTTACAAACTTTAACTACGTCCTATCATAAATCATGATCTTTTTTCATATAATTGTAAAATTTTTTAATTATGCAAATTCACAATGATTTATAAATAAACATATAACTAAATTTTATATAGAATAATAATAATAATAAATAAATTGTAAGCATAAAAGTCCTCAATTTTTCTTAAAATGTCCATTGAACAGTCAGTCCCTTTCATAAAAATAGTTGGAATGAATAAGTTCAAAAATATTATGCACTTTTTCTAATAAATATGAGTCACTAATGATTTTTGAATAGAAGATATTTAAAATTTTCTTTTTATATAAAACTTAGAAGATATACAATTTATACAATTTATGAATAATGTATTATGTGCATTCATTCTTCTCATCGTAGGTAATTAACAATACAATTTATATTTAAAAATTTATATTTAAAAACAATACGTATTTAAAAATAGTTTTAAAATTCAATACAAAACATTAGGATACAATTCAATATAAATAATGATATGATACAATAAGACATTAACACTTTGAATCAAAAGTTTTGGCATGTCCTCGCCAACAGATCAGCATAACTAGCTTGCTGATGGTTTGGGGGTGCTAGGTACAAAATATCAAAAAACCTCCGTTGCCTAATAAAAGGTAACTGGTTTTTGGCATTGTGTATCTCAAAGTGTTTCTGTAAAAAATACAAAATTATAAATTTAAGATGAATAACTTGTATGATCAAGTTAAAAGTCTTTTTTAGAAATTTAGAAACTAAAAATGAATATTACATTACAACAAGGGAAAAAAAAAATTGTTACAAAATAATCTAAAATTATGTGAAAAATATGTGTTAGTGTGTTGTATGTGGTAACGCTTCTGTGCTAAACTATGGTCAGAGGATCGTGGCTAGTATGAAAACGTATATAAAAAGCCAAGCCAGTTTCATGACCATAGCTGACTCAAAATTATGTGAAGAATATAAAAGGTCAAAATCATGAAAATAATTTGTCATAGTGGGGGAAAATAATTTGTCATAGTTAGGGTTTATGTCTAGATCAGGTATTAAAAGTCAAAATCAGGAAAGAAATTTGAAAAAATTAGAATTAAATTAATTTTGAACAGAGAGAGGAATTCTACTATTTCTAACAGTTAATTTAAATTTACTTGCTGGAATAATAGGTCTTAGTCTAGTTGAATGAACAATTTCTGATTTCTATTTAGTTAGAGTATTAGGTTTATCAATTTCATAAGTAACTTCAGAATTTTCTAAGATCCTGAAAATGGAAAATGGAGTTTATGTGTATTAGGATATTGAAATTCTTCATACATTACTAAATCACCTATTTTAAAATTACTAGGTTTATAATGAGTATCATATCTTTCTTTATTAACATTATGATAATCATCAGATTTTTTTTAGCTATTTTTCTAGCTTCTTCTATTGGATATAATTCTTGATTTTGAATTAAGGAATCATAAGGTAATTTTCCATACATTAAGTATGATGGTGGGAATTTTGTTACAGAATGAGGGGTATTATTATATTCTTCAGTTACTTAGGGAAATAATTTTGTCCACACAATATTACCTTGATAAGAATTTAGTTTACATTTTAATCTAGTTATAATTGCTTGATTAACACATTCAATTTTACCATTAGTTTGAGGTCTATTTGCAGTAGTTAATAATTGTTTTATATTTCCTTAAAAAGTATTTAAATTCTGAAGATGTGAAAGCAGCATTCCTATCACTTAAAATTTTCTTAGGTACCCGAATTTGAAAATTTTGTTTTAAGCAATTTATGTAAGTACCAGTAGTTACACTTTTAGAAGGAAAAGTCCAAATATATCTGGTGGCATGATCAATAATTATGTGAATATACTTTTTGGTAGAATTAAAATAATTTAAACCTCCAACAGTATCAGTAGATAATATTTCAAAAGGTTCACTGACTGAAGGTAAGTTTTGCATTAAACCAAATTTCTTTTGTTTACTTTTCTTATTAAACTGATATACTTGACAATGCTTACAATAATTTCTAACATTTTGAACAATTCCTGACCAATAATACTGGAGATAATGAATATAGCATACAGGACACACCAATATGACCAAATTCTAGATGTGCTTTTTCAAGTACTTTAGTACGAAGAGACATTGGAATTACAATTTTAAACAGCCGTTGTTTTTTAATACAGTCAAAAGTCGTTAATCCGGACTCATCGGGACTTTGGCGATTCCGGATTATCGATTTTTCCGGATTATAGATCATCAGTTTAAATCTGGTAAGATGGCATGCAGAAATTATAAAATTAAAAATATGAAACCGTAATTTATGAAATAAAGAACAATTATGATCTAAAGGGTATCAAAATTTACAAAAAAAAAAAAACTTAATATTTATTTGTTTACTTTATTAAACATTTCTTTCAATGTAAGTTATTCAAGTTGCTTTGTTTTATGTGATAATACTTTCTCTTTAATTCTATAAACAAACATAATTTCTTCCTCAGTTACAAAGTTCCGCTGTTCAAGTCCTATAATTGCTGTGCCGAGAATACCAACTAATTTGTCAATCAAAAATTTTTCGTTTTCAATAACCTCTGTGTCACTTTCTTCACTATCGGAAGCAAATTATAATGACAAGGAATTTGATTTAAATCATATCAAAGACGGAGTACATCAAGATGAAATAATTCATTTAGTAAGCAATTATAAGCCAAATAAAATAAAAACATCTGCCCTGAAGATAAGGATAGTGCTGACAGATCAACTTCCAATTCATTGTGCGCCGCAGCGTTTCCCCCCACCCACCGCAGAGCAGCGTGAAATTGATAAACAGATTTTGGAATGGTTAGAGAAACAAAGGATATGCCTTTATCCATTTCTTTGCAGCAATTCCGCTTTTTGTTTAATGGACTTCGAAACATACTTTCGCTTTGTAGATCCTTTACATATTAGTAAATATATATCGGAAATTCTATTTGACATAATTGAAAGTTCAAGCTTACTTTTATAAAATTGCTCTAACAGTCTGCAAAAAATAATAAGCCGGATCCAATTCGAAGATTAAGGAACAATGCAATCTGCAACATTAACTGAATTAGATAATTTTAGCTTAGCTTATACCATCCGTTATACATTAAACGCGAATGCGTCAACGCGACGCATGCGCAGAGAGTTTGTAGCTTTGAGGTCCGAATTATAGATCATTCCGGGTTATGGGTGTCCGAATTAATGACTTTTGACTGTAGTTAACACATCATTCATTTTCTTATATTTAGGATCACATACATTGTTTAAATTTTGGTATTTTATTTCTTCTAATGATAATAAATTAACTTGCAATCTTAAATACTGACAAATGGAATTTCTAGAAAGCATGTCAGCTTCAACATTAATGGTTCCTTTGTTGTACTTTATATCAAAATCATACATAGATAATTTTAAAGACCATCTAAATAGACAACCTGTAAATGAAATAAATTCAAGTAATTTTGGTGGTGTTGACATACAAATATATAATAATAAAACACAATAACCTTAAGATTAGTACTGTAATTAAAAACAGTAAAAAAGAATGCAGAATGCAAAATTCACACATATAAAAAAAAAACTAAAGCATTAAAGGTTTTTATTTTGTCAATTATGTGTAGCCTGTGTATCTCTTTTGCATTTTGAATAATTACTGAAAACTTTGTAAATATTGTGACATACAGTGTCATAAAAATGTTGTTAAATTCAATAAAATTTATTTTTTATTGTTTTTTCTTTTATTTTTATTCTTATATTATTTATTGTTTTTATTGTTAATAACTGTTTATTCATGTATTATTTCTAAAATAAGTAACTATTATTAAATAAGTAACTATTATTAAGATATTTCGGCATCAAAGTTCAGGCATGGTTTTTGCAGAGTGGTAAAGCTAATCCAAATGAAGAGGCAAGTTGATTTAGCTTTTAATGGTACATCTTTATTCCATAGCTTTAATTCAATTTTTACCGTAGATCATGCTTTACTTCAGATGAAATTCTCTAAATCACATATTCAATAGTAGTTTAAACCAAGTATGACTAAGTTAAACTTTATGCATCATTACTATTTCTGACAAAGGAAAGATAGATCAAGCAGCACCGAGATGGATAGCACAGGAGGAGAGATGAGCTTCTTCTGATGCAAAATGGTGCGCATTCGTTATTTATAGTAGTACAGCCTGGCTACATAGGAACTTTTTAGGATTTCTCTGTGTGAAATACAATTATAAGCCAAGTTTCCTTTCAGAATCTTCCATGACAGCATTCCACTTCTTTAGTCAGATGATTCAAGAAATGTTTCATAGTTTTCAATTAAAACAAACAAGCTTTTGAGGAAGTACGACGTAAAATATACATTAATCATTTATTTTTTCCAAAATATTCTTGTTAAAAATCTATTTAATAATGATTATATTGTTTATATATCCTAGTAAATTATGAATATTTTTTTATTTTTTTGTTATCTCTGTTTCTGTGTATTATAAAAATTCAAGCATTCAGAATTTAACACAAAAATGAAATCTTTCCGTATTAACAAATATAACGTTTGCAGTCGAAATCATGTAAGAAAAATACAATATTTTTATTTTACAGCAACAGTATGCTTTGGCTTATTTGACTAATGTAAAGCATTCTATAGCTATGTGCCTAAAAGTAGGGATGCCTTCGTTGGAGGACTTTTTAAGAATTCAGGATTAGTATTCTATTATTTCAATGCCAAGACGCTTCCTGAAATCTTTGTTATAAATATTAAAATTTTAAAGAATTAAATCACAGTAAATACAGTTTCTGAAACTTATTATATTCATACAACTGCTTTGCAGTTGAAGAACACTTTCTATTTTTAAATTTCTTGCTGTAGGACTAATGTAAAAGTTAAATTTCGTAACTTAGTGTATGTAGATAAAATGATTTATATAGCATCTAGATATAATACGAAATTTTTTTGGATTGAAAAGGTGATGATCAGGTTAGAATCAACACGTTAAAAAGTAATCGAACATAATATCCATTTGGAAATACATTCCATATAATTTTCGAAGTTAAGATGTCCAACAAATCATATAATGCTGTTGTGCTGGTACATTTATAAAGACTTACACGTTTTTGCCTTGCGTCCTGTGGTGGTGCAAGTAGTAGCAGGTCCAATTAGTAAACTGAAAGATCTATGATTCGAATTTCAGTCTTTAAGAGAGGAGAATATATTGAATTAACAGCATGTCCAGCTGAATAAGTTTGAAGATTCATGATTGTGTTCAAGGCATCATCAATATGCCGAACAGTTAAGACATCTGAATACTGGCAGGTCGGCCTGGTTTGAGTTCGATCTCAGGCGAATGGGCTGACTGCATGGTTGGTTTTCGTGGTTTTCCTCATATGTAATACATTAGCTTTCTTCAGAATATCCTCCACGAAGACCTGAACAGTTAAGACATCTGAATACTGGCAGTTAGGCCTGGTTTGAGTTCGATCTCAGGCGAACGGGGTGACTGCATGGTTGGTTTTCGTGGTTTTCCTCATATGTAATACGCTAGCTTTCTTCAGAATATACTCCATGAAGGCATCCCTCCTCTTAGGTAGATAGTCTTCATAGCTTTCCTGTATTTAAAAAAACGAACCAGCCATGACTGTGAGCCTGCTGAGTGCGTTGCTGAGTTTACCTGTTTCATGGCTTTAAGCACCTAATGGAGTCTATATATTATTACAGTCAAAAGTCTTTAATCCGGACTCGTCGGGACTTCGGCGATTCCGGATTATCGATTTTTCCGGATTATAGATCATCAGTTTAAATCTGGTAAGATGGCATGCAAAAATTATAAAATTAAAAATATGAAACCGTAATTTATAAAATAATGAGCAATTATGATCTAAAGGATATCAAAATTTACCAAAAAAGAAGCCTAATATTTATTTGTTTAATTTATTAAACATTTCTTTCAACGCGCGGATGCGTAAAGCATACCTTACGCATAGCCGAAATTAGAAAATTGCAACCAGAAAACTATTTGATTTGTATTCGTGATATTTATAATGACGAGGAATTTGATTTAAATCATATCAAAGACGGAGTACATCGAAATTAAATACTACATTTAGTAAGGAATTATAAGCCGAATAAAATAAAAACATCTGCCCTGACAATAACGATAGTGTTGACAAATCAACTTCCAGTTCATTGCACGCCACGAAGTCCCCCCCCCCCCCCCGCGCAGAGCAGCGTGAAATTGATAAACAGATTTCGGAATGGTTAGATAAACAAAGAATATGCCTTTATCCATTTTTTGTAGCAATTCGTTTTTTGTTTGATGGACATCGAAACATACTTTCGTTTTCTAGATCCTTTGGGAGCTTCAGCATCGGAAATTCTATTTGACATAATCGAAAGTTAAAGCTTACTTTTAGAAAATTGCTCTTACAGTCTGCAAAAAATAATAAGCCGGATCCAATTTGAAGATTAAGGAACAACGCAATCATCAACATTAACTAAAATAGATCATTAGATAATTTTAGCTTATACCATCCGTTATATATTAAACATGCGCGCGAAAACGTATTCTGCACTTGCGCAGACGCATATGCGCAGTCGTAAATGTCTTGCGCGCATGAGTAAAACGCCTATGCACATGCATCAATGCAGCGCATGCGCAGAAAGATTTTAGCTTTGAGGTCTGGATTATAGGTGTACGAATTAACGACTTTTGACTGTATTATCAATGAATTCCTCTCAGGAAGTTATCCAAAAATGTATTAACAGCATATATTTTTTGAAGATATTTTTCTTTCTGAGAAAAGTACTCAGTAAGATTGGATTTCGAATTTGAAATTTTTATCATATTCGGTTAGTAAATTAATTGATATAATGTTATTAATGTTACTACTTAGTTATCTATGCTTTCATTGGAAACCCTTTAAGGACATATTATAAAGGAAAAATTATTTTTGTTCTTTTTTTAAGTGCCTCTATGCATTATAATATTAAAACTACTAACTAAAAATAGCATATGAATTTCCCAAAATGTAGACTTTTCTAGTATATTGTAAAGTAAGCTTTAAAATATTTTGGAAGAGCTAGTCAGAAATTATGTGAAAGGAAGTGACTCCAGTTTTCATTTTTACAAACTTTCGTATAATGTATCAATTTATTTTAAGCCATTTTAACCAGTATTTACAACTTAATATTGTTTCAAATTAAAAATAATGAATGTAAGCATTCACAATGCTCAAACACAGCATATTTAAAACAGTACAAGACTTTGCTAGGAACATTTGTTAGGAGGAAGCAACTGATTGAAAGCATGTGTTCAAATTATCACATCTGCCATTTATGTTGTGAGAAAAGGTAAATCTTTTGTATGAGTATGTTTAAAAACTTGTTTTTCCGTTCTCTAAGTAAAGCAGTCCCCCAGGGGTGTAATTACTCTTAAGCGACAAATATGAATTGCTGCAGTTCTTTAAAACCGCGAAAACTGAATGTACCTACGATGACTTTACTGAAAGATGAAAGCCATCCGTTATTGTGAACCATTTTAAGCTTTCCTTTAGAAATACAGAAGGTTACATGTACAGGTTTTTACACATCTACAGCTATTCTTTTTTAATCATTGTCATTTAACATAAATGTAAAATCAATCAATATTTAGTCATTCCTTCGCATAGCATGTCAAAAAAAATTTCTCTTAAGTCAAATGTTCATGGTTGAAGTTGCTATGTGTATTTCTTTAATTTAAGCTATGGAAGTTGAAAACACGGCGATCATCTGCGTATGTGAAAACAAAGTTATGGTAAAATACTTGATCTCTAATACATGAGATTAAATTTAAAAAGTCATGTTTGTCTAAAATATAGATGTCTTGCAAAATCTTTCCCATAATATGTGCCGATTTTCTCCAGAGGGACAAGCTTTTTTTACTGCTTAGACCTATGAATCTTGGGCATAAGGCTTAGATTTTATGATCAGTTCTCGCTGACTAAAGAATGCAGTATTTGATAAAGAAATTAAAATAAGGTTAGCTTTTATTATTTCGGTAATTCTAAATATTTTTTAAATTGGACTAATCCAAGTTTTATTCAAAATCATCTAATGAGTCGAAAAGGTTCTTCAGATTGCTGACGAAGTTATCGAAAAGGAAACTGTATTTGATATGTTAATCAAGTTAAAATATCATTGCAACTGTCTAGACAACATTCAGTCTAAGACTGATACTATTTTAGAGGAAATTTATATGTATTTTAAATAATAAATAATACAGATCATTCTTCTTTGTTATCTTTATTATGTGTCATTTGCCAATGACAACTTCACCATTCGCCAACAATATATATCCAAAAACAATAAAATAAACTAAATAAACATAAAAAAAACTTTCGTGCTTTTTTTCTTATTAGTATTTCGTTTTTATTATTTAATTACTGCTGTTTTTTTAATTCAAAATTGTAACTCCTAGAAAAGTTGCGGGTTACATTTCGGAAACTCAGTTGTTACACTGTACAGAATTTTAATAATTTATGTAACAAAATATGGAAATTTTAACTCAGCTCTTCGTTGCTGCTTGTAGTTTCATTGCGTTGAGCAAAGTAATATATATTAGTAAAGAATGAGCACACAAGAAAATCAAACTTATTGAAATTATTTCTAATAAAAATCACATTCATATCGATGTACATTAAAAGCATTGGATGATTTAAAATGCATTACAACAAAACTTCAGCAAACCAGTATAAGCGATGAGTATTGTTCCAAAAAGAATAATTGATTCGCTATTATTATGTTTACTATTAAAGTAGTTTGTGTTTTATAAACCCCTATCAAGAATACGCTTATTATAACTTATTAAAATAGACTATTGATTTTCTAATTTTTATCTGACTTACTGCTTAAGTAATGTTATTTTTTATACGCAATTGCATGTAATTCAGGTTAACTGAATGCAGTACTATTCGGTTCGTGCGAATTAACTGAAAGTTTTTAACTTGCTGGTTTTATGGATCTACATAATCATAAGTAAATTTATTTAAATAATACAAATATTTTGAAATGCTACTTTTTAATTGAATTCACAAGCATTTTGCATATTTCTGAGCATTTAGTTTGAAATCTAAAGGATATTTTATGAAAATTTTATTTGTTTAAAGGTAGTATTGGAAAATTTTTACATGCTGCTTATTTATTTAGTGAAGAATGTTCGCGTCAGTTTGTCGTATGTCTAAACACTTTCTTGGCGATAAAACGTAGAGGTCTATAACGAAGAACAACCCTCTTAAACTCCTACTGAGAGTTGTCATTTTGAGTTTTCCAGGGTTCCAGAAATAAGGGGGCGCAGAGACATCTGCACAGTCGTTTTAAGGCGGTCATAGCGCTTTTGAGGTCTTCACCACTGACCGCCTAGAACCATCAGTAACGCTTTCAAACACTTTTCCAGTGACCACCTAGAACCGTCGGTAACGCTTTCAAGGTAGGCCGTTTTGACCGCCTAAACCTGGTCATAACGCTCAGAGGGTTAATAGAAACATACAATGTTTACTGCAAGCATATTGTTTTTGATAAAAAATAATCACTTGGAAACTATTTTTTGTAACATTCATTCTATTGCTTGAATTGTTGAAAACATGACAAAAAGAGTTTAAAGTGTTTTACTTTTCTAAAAGAGGTTACTTTTAGTATATTACCATTATTTTAAAGCTATCATTACACAATTATGTTTGTTAAAAGAATGAGATAAAGTACATGAATCCCACTGAATCCAAATTTTTGCAGACAAATTTACTTTAAAATTGCCAAATTCCTGAGTTAGAAAACTCTGAAATGTATCCAAAAAATACATATTTTGAAAAGAAAAGAACTTGCTTTGATACATTACTAAACAGCATGGATTCAAATGCTAACTTGAATGTCTGCCAAATGTTTGTGCATAAAATATAGATTTTGCAATATATTATCAAAGTAAGGTGAATTTAGTTAGAATTAGAAATTTTTATAAAACTTTTGAAAAAAGAGTAAGAAATGAAAGCTATGTTAAAACTTTACAGTATCTTAGTCATTATCACTAATTTGTTAGATAACTTTAGCGTATGTAGCTATCATTAATAAGCGATTACATGATTTAATAAACTTTTACTAAATGCCAGCCATTGTAAATAAGTAATCAGATTAGAATGACATATATTTCCAATTAAAGTTTTTCAAAATAAGGCAGAGCATTTTTTCAAAACTATTTCAGAACAAATGGTAATAAGATTCCATAATAATAAAATCCTTACATATCCCAGTATTTAATTTCCAATTATTCAAGCATATTTTAATGAACAAAAAAAAAAAAAAAAAAAACAGTTTCATACCTTTATGTTTAATAAACATTCATAGAGATATTAAAAAATGAACTGATTGAGTAAAGTTGAAGGTTTGTAATTTTCTAAATTTTTTTTTTTTTTTTTTTTTTTTTTTAACAAGCCTTTTCTATACATTCTCATTTTCCACTTACGTTTCCCTAGCAGAATGAGTTTTCTGGTTCATGATTTATGCAAATGATGCAGAAACAAGCATTTAAACAGAAGTCTGGGTCACTTCTGTAGGAAAGCATGTTCTGTCTTTTGGCCACATTGTTACTGTTGGTCTGTGCTTTCTGTCATATAGACCGTACTGTTACGTCGCTGATAGCAAATGCCGGTGATTTTAAGTAAGGGCCAACTCAATTAATTAATTCTGTGAAGCTTCGGCTGATTAATATTAGTTAGTATTGGATTAGTTCTATATCTTCTACCTTGAGTTAAAGCTCAAGTGGAGGTTTACTGTATAATTGAGAAGGGGTCATCTGTTCATTTATTTTGAGTTGGTATAAAGGGTAATTTAATCCTTTTTTAGACTTGTCACTTACAAGAACTCAGCAAATAATCACTACACAGTTCTTCAGTATTCTAGCTTACAAGGAATTCTAATTCAGCTAGGATATCAATTTTTCTGTGACTATTATCAACATCTAGACTTCTGAGAATATAAAATTAGGCAAAGCAACAACCTTGTGTTTGGCATAGATTTTAGTTAAGTCTCTATCAATTTTGAGGGCAAACAGGTACATGCCCTGTTTATCAGAAGCAAAGAATTTAGACAGCAATTATAACACAAAATATATTCCATTTGTCAGTTAATAGTTTGGACTAGGTCAAAACAACATACCTTGTTATATTTATAGTTGTCTCCAAGAAATTATTTAGCATAGCTTTGCAAATTTTACACAATAAGACTATCAATTTTAAGGGCAAACGAGTACACGCCCTGTTTATCAGGAGCAAAGAATTTAGAGAGCAATTAAAACACAAAATCTATTCTATTTGTCAGTTAATAGTTTGGACTGGGTCAAAACAACATACCTTGTTACATTTATAATTGTCTCCAAGAAATTATTTAGCATAGCTTTGCAAATTTTACACAATAACATGAGGAACTCTTAACTCATTAAGGCACAAAGGAAGTTTTATTATGAGACAACTCACTCTATAGCAATCACATAAAACATTACATTCCATTTTCACAGTAAGCTGAACATTTTTTAATTTAACACAGTACAAAGTCTTTAATCCGGACTTGTCGGGACTTCGACGATTCTGGATTAGGGGTTTTTCCAGATTACAGATCATCAACTTAAATCTGGTCAGATGGCATGCAGAAATTATAAAATTAAAAATATGAAACAGTAATTTATGAAATAAAGAGCAATTATGATCTAAAAAGTATTAAAATTTACCCAAAAAAAATTTAAAAAAAACTTAATATTTATTTGTTTACTTATTTCTTTTAATGCGTGCATGCATAAAGCATACATTATGCATAGTCGAAATTAGAAAATTGCAACCAGAAAACTATTTGATGTGTATTCGTGATATTTATAATGACGAGGAATTTGATTTAAATCATATCAAAGACAGAGTACATCGAAATGAAATACTACATTTAGTAAGGAATTATAAGTCGAATAAAATAAAAACATCTGCCCTGAAGATGACGATAGTGCTGACAGATCAACTTCCAGTTCATTGTGCGCCGCAAAGTCCCCCCCCTTCCCACAGAGCAGCATGAATTTGATAAACAGATTTCGGAATGATTAGAGAAATTAAGGATATGCTTTTATCCATTTTTTGCCACAATTCCACTTTTTGTTTGATGGACATTGAAACATGCTTTTGCTTTGTAAATCCTTTGACAACTCCAGAATCAGAAACTCTTTTTGACATAATCGAAAGTTCAAGCTTACGTTTTATAAAATTGCTCTAACAGTCTGCAAAAAATAATAAGCCTGATCCAATCAGAAGATTATGGAACAATGCAATCTGCAACATTAACTGAAATAGATAATTAGATAATTTTAGCCTAGCTTATACCATCCATTATATATTAAACGCGCATGCGTAAACGTATTATGCAGATGCGCAGATAGTTTGTAGCTTTGAGGTCTGTATTAAAGACTTTGTACTGTATTTAAAGAAATAAAATCTACAGGCATCTTATTCCCTACACTGCATATAAACATATGCATAATATTGATAGAAAAATGTAAAAGAATTCTGTCAGAATATTATGTCCCACTAAATAAACGATGTTTGAAAACTTAAAATGTTTTCATAATTTGTTTTAGTTTAAAGTAAATTAAGCTGATTTAATTGAAGATGTTAAAATTATGTGAAGGAAATGTCAACCTAAGAATTAAATATTTACCTGTCAGTATACTTGAATTATAAGGTATAATCAACAAAAATGTCTTACAGGTATCAAACTTTAGATTTCAGATACAAAATAAATATAAATCTGAATTTTTTCCTTTGCAATATTATTACTGTTGTTTATGTATATTTGACACATATTTAATAAGCAAATTTTAAATAAAATTTAATTAAAATATTTTTCACTTTGGTAATAAAATTTTTTTGTTTTATATCAAAAAAAAATTCTAGCCTGCCAGCTGCTTTCAGTTTATGCATTTGGCCTGCATGCAGTTTTAGACAACCACCTGAAGGTATATTTATTGTGTGTCCTCATTTTCCAAGAACTGAATGGCATTTGCATAGACTTTTGTTGAGAACAGAGAAAGGTGAGGAGAAAGAGCAAAGAACAGTAATTTACAGGTGTTTTTCATTATTCAAATATCTTACATAAGATAAATTTAAGAATTCATAATTTTTCAATTGAAAGCTACATGAATAGTGGGAAAGAATTTGAAAAGTTTGCTACAACTCTATAAAATAATGCTATTTCTATAAGAAATCAGATGGGATCAAGAACTTCTTTCCCCAAATCGAGTTGACCGTAATTACCAGTTATATTAATCAAAAATATGAAACTGCATTATACTAAACCATGTATCACTTCAACATCAGATTCAAAGTATTATCAATTACAATATATAAAAAAATAACTTACATGCTGGCTCAACATATAATTCAAAAAATGGTCCATTACGGCCTGAAGGAGAAATGATACTCTGTACGCTACACGAATAACGTGCAGCATCCACTTTTTCCAGTGATGAAAAATAAATATTTCCATCATAAGATACAAATACTCGCTGGTCTTCTTCAACAAAATTAGGAAAATTATTTCTAGACCAATAATAATTCACTCCTAAAAAAAAAAGTTATATAAAAGATCTGAATGTAATATATTAACTCTATTGCATCCACTGACTGAATGCTTATTGTAATTTTTTTTCCTTTTTTAAAAAAATTTCTGATGTCACGTTAATTTCTGATGTCACAATGACAATTAATTTTTTTTAAAAAAATTCTGATGGCACATTATGAGACACTGCTGAGCATCAAATAAAATAGAAAACAAAGACAAGAAAACTGACATCAATATATCTATAAACTCAGCATTCCTTGCCACTCAGTAGCATTCCCACACCAAAATATGACGAAGGGCAGGACATTTTGTGGAGATGTGGTAAGTCCACATTTCCTTAAGACTGCATAAGGGGCAAAGACAGTCAAAGTGTGTAGACAGTCAGGAGTGACATTGATGCATTGAAGGTGCTTATGAAGGCAGTCATGACCAGATATAATACGGAACAAGGTGACAGATTTCTTTCTAGGTTATTCAGGTACTTAAAGAATCTGTCTAAACCACAATTTATTTCTATTTCTCTCTATGAATTCTTAGAAAAAGGAGTCACTGAAGGCTTGCCTAACAATTGACTTAATGAAGTTGTAGGGAAGAACAGGCTGTGATGTTTGAAGGTCAGAAGCTCCCTTCTTAGCAAGAAATCAGCAGTCTCATTACCATGAACTCAAAACAGCAATCGACAAGTGAAGAGTGGGAATCCCTCTGCAAGTCAACAGTTTGAAGGGTGGCTCTGGAATCTGATAAAAAGACTACCTTTGAAAAATGCCCCAGAAGAGTCTGTAGTTGTAGCATGGCTGCAATTTTCCCATTAAGAGCAGTAGCATATGGGCCAATGGGTGCATGTAAAAAAAATAACTCATAATGAACACCTGCACTGGAGTTAGTGAGATCACCCATTCTGGAAGTTTACACTCGCAACCATTCTTCTTTCAGGTAGCAAGAATTCATAGTTTTGTATGCCAAAGCTTTGAGCAGATTTTCATTAGTCTTGGTTTTGAATGCCTCTTGATCAATTATCAGGCAGATGGAGAAAATGTTGTTTTCAATAGGGTTACAAGGTAATAACATATTGATACCTTATATTAAGATGATCATCAATTTATCATTTAGCTGTTAGGGTAGAATTTCAATAATCTGCTCACCTTGCGACCAAGGGTTGTGCATATTAGATCATTTAAATATATGCAATGCAAGATCATATGCAATGTTTTTCAGAGGGTTTCCCCCCCCCCATTAACTATAGATTGTTTGCACACAAATAACTACCCAAAAATATACATGCCTTAAGAATTACTTTACCAAGATTTGTTGAACAAAATACTATTATACTTTTCAAATACAATTAGACATAAAATAATAATAATAATAATGTCAACTGAAAGGAAGAACATAATAAAGTGAAAAAGTTACAAATGAGATGACAACATTTTGAGGAAATACAGAAATCTTTTGCAAAAGCATAACAAATATTTTATGATGGAAAAAAAATAATAGTACCATCAGCAAAATTACTTTCAATGTAATTTTTATGGTTTTGCAAAATTACTTTCAATGCAATTGTTATGCTTTTAAATAAAAGAATAAATAAATAAACATACTCTTAACGAAAAATTAAATAGGAAGATTTTTCCTATATTTTTTCCCTATGCTAATTCTGTCATGACATCCTGCACATGTGCAACTGGAATACTATTAGAAATACTACTAGCAGTTTAAAAAGGGGGCTAGATATCAAATTTTTTATTTATTGATGTTTCTCTACTTTTCTTTTCTCTGTTTTCCCCTTTTACCAAAAAAATTTCTACAAGCACTGTTTTTAATAACCTCTTCTTATTAGCTATCACGTAAACAAATCTTTCAGCAGGAGTTCAAAATTTGGCAGTCATTAACAAATATATTTTTTATCACTTCTTCAGTCAAAACATGTCATAAATATAGTCTATCTTTTAACCTTATGTGCATAAGGATAGAATGAAAAAACCGCCCTTTTAATTTGCTATGCATTCATAGATTAAGCAGTCACAGATTTCGCAGATTCCTTGAATTCAGTCACAGATTTCACAAATTCCTTGAATTCAATCACAGACTGGAATTCAGTCACAGATTTGAGGTATATGTTTATGTTTCTCTACGTGAATTTCTTTTTGTCCTTAATGCAGTTACATGTCCTCTAGGAGTGGATAGTCAGTTGTTTGGTTGATTATTTTAAGGTGCAAAAATAAGCTATACAGCATAAAATACATGATTAATTGCAAACAAATTACAAATCTTCAGTTATTAAAATTTGGTTAACATAGCCTCAGCTAGTACACTAAAACTTCTGACTAACTGTTATGGTCACTGTTAAAAGTCTCATGAATAAAAATATGTAAATTGTACCACTGCATCAATACTACAATAAAAGGTTACATAAACTTCTGAGTAAAAATATTGTCCTACAATTACGTTCTAAAATTTCATGGGGAAAATAATTTTAAATTGAGAGTTATTTTTTTAATGGCACGGTTGGAGAGCTTTAATTTTCTATATTGTTTATGGGCATTTCACAATAATAAATAATACAACAAAGGATTAAGAAGATATCACCATACATAAATACCAAGCAATCATTCAGGTGGATAAATAATCCCCATGATAAACATGTAAATATGCAGAATGAAACATATTATTATAAGCAGTATAATGACAACTGGTCTGCATATATACTTCAAAAAAGAAAGAAATCAGAAAAAGAAAATTAATTCCAAGGTACACTTTGGCCAAAAAATTAGGATTATTGGAATCCTTATGCAATAAAACTGTACATAATGAAATGCATCAATGGCAATGTAACATTTACAACTGACAAAAATGTTAGAATAAGAACCAGGGATTAATTCACAGGAAGTCATCTTCTCATTTATCTGATTTCATATGAAAGCAGAGACACGTAGCATAGACTAACAATCTGTTTGATACAGTTTTAAACTTGATTACTAAATAATACCTATGAATTTTTTTTAAATCTGATTTATTTATATGTTCATGCTGAAATACATTGTATTCCTAAAAATGTAGACAGAATATTGACAGATACCAGTTAATACGCCAATACCTGAAAATCAAATATTGGATGGCAAGGATTAAACACAAATAGTTTTACTTGGATAATGTTGAGGAGGGTCACAGGAAACAGATTTTCCCCAATTTTCTTTGCCATGATCTGGGGAGCGCTTCTTATTGAATTCTCCAATATCTAAAAAAAATTGCATCACAGATTTAATTAAATGAATAACCAAAACATAATGAGGAAAAATAAGAAACACACACATCTATTTCTCTCTCTCTCTCTCTCTCTATATATATATATATATACATATGCAAGATAAAAAATATCTAAATCAGCTTTATGATTTAATTTAGTGATAGCCTTTTAATTTCTCTTTTTTAATTTGGTTACTTCTTCTTTATTCTAAAAATAATAATAACATTTCTGGATTGTGCCATTTCTAGATTAATCTATGCCACAAAGCTTGCGTAATGCTGCTGACGCAGCTTATTCAAAACATGAACTCTTGAGAACTGAAGCCTTTCCTGCCTATACTTTTAGCTTCGACTTCTGTGCTGCTTGGATGCTTCGCTATGCTCTCTTCCTATCGCAATAGTATAAAAAATATAAATATTCTGGAAATATGCAAAAGTAATGTGCCAGGTTGTTTTTGACCACAACATGTTTACTGAAAATAAAATGAAGATTTAATCTGCCTCGGCTGCCAGTTTTCTATTCATTATGAATAAGCATTGTACGCAATCAGAATTCTTCCTCTTCAATTTGGAAACATCTTGGTATTCCTACATCAGCCTTCTAAATTACACATATATGTAAGATAAAAAATCTGTGAATCAAAATTATAATTTAAACTAACGGTAAACTCTAATTCTTCCTCTCAGTTCTAAAAATCATAATTGCATCATTTCTAAATCATTCCTTTTTGCATGGCCTGCGGAGTGCTGATGACGTAATAATTAGGAACTGTAAACTCAAACCAAAACCTTTCTCTTCGTGTGCCTCCATATACGATACCTAAGCACTTCAGCTTCGCTCTCTGCCCTGCTAGGATGTAATTTCGCTGTCTTGCTTGCTATTGCAATAATATCCAAAATGTAAATGTTCTTGAATAGACAGGACTAGAGTGCCAAGCAAACTGTGGCCACATATGTCAATTGGAAATAAAAATGGAATAAAAATCACCTCACCACGTTTCTTAGATATTATGAACTCAACATATTACGCAATCAGAATTCTTCCTCTTAAATACGGATCTATGCGTGCATCAACAGTGTTCTGCCTTTTTCTTGCTATTATTACACACCCCCATACATATATATATATAATTACAAAACGATTCTTTTGAAATATATATATATATATGTATATGTATATGTAATGAAAGCACAATTTTGGAAGCACTGATGTAAGAACACTGAGACATAGAAGCATAGCAATGCTTTTTAGCATAGATAATTGATCTATATTAAAGAGGAAGAAATCTGATTGCATAAGTATGCTAATATGTTGAGTTCATACTATCTAAGAAACCTGGCAGTCGAGATGGTTTTTAATTCCATTCTTATTTCCAATGGACATTTGTGGCCACAGTTAACTTGGCACTCCAGTCGTGCCTATTCAAGAACATTTATATTTTTTATAGTATTGCAATAGGAAGCAAGGACAATGAAACAGTGACCAAGCAGCACAGAGGTTTAAGCTGAAAGTGGTGCATTTATCCAATATGGCATGCTGTTAAGAAAATAGTTTTGCTTTAGGCTGCAAAAGTTTCAGTTCCCAAGAGTTACATCATCAGCGTTGCGCAGGCCATGCAAGATGAAATGATCTACAAATGATGTACTCCAGAAAAGTTATTACGATTTTTAGAACAGAAAGGGGGAATTAGTTTAAATTATTATTTTTACTTATATATTTTTTATCTTACATATATATATGTTTGCACCCTGTATCATATATATATCTGCATCCTGGGCACCATTCTCAGTAAAGAGATGGCTAAAGAACCTATGGATATTGACCATTCCTGACTAATATATTAAGTTGCAAGTACCTGGTCATTTGAAACAACAAAGTGTTTCACACCTTTTTTTAAATGTTTACCAAAATCATATCCATTAATTTGTCTGTGCTATATTCAATTTACTATAACCATCATCACAATTTTAATATTTTAACCTAATATGAACCTAATTAATTAATTAAAAAGTTATAATTATTTGCAATCTTTTTTAAAAGCATAAATTATGTATTTACATCAGATGCACTGAGTAATATTATCCTCTGAAAATTTTTCTTCTAAAAATTTGTATTCTGTTCAAATCACTACAACAGATAACATAATACACTGCTCTCCAAAAGTTAAAGAACAGCATGTTTTTCAAAGCTCACCATCACAAAAATGTCAATAACATTTAAATTCACAGTTCATATACATGACAGTAAGTTTAAGAAGATATATGCAAAAACAAAAGCTACCACTTTTATTTTATACAAATGAATACTTACACAGAAGTTGGAGAAAAAAATGCAAAATTTATAATTTTTGTCCATGAGTGTTGATCTTCAGTTGTGATTACAGTTTCATGGACAAAATCCAGGAGAGTGTATCAATGGCCAGGAGAAGTCGTTTGCCCAATTCATTGATGTGGCGGGCGATCAAATGGATGGAAATGGGAATGTCACAAGCTGATGCTGCTAAACGTCTCAAATCTCTTGTAGTGTGGCCCACCAACTACAGAATCAGTTTGAATCTGAGGATTCTGTGTCTAGAGGACATGTTCTAGGCAGAGCTAGAGTTACAACACCTGCAGAAGACCGTTATTTAGCTCTTTCAGCACGAAGGAAGAGTAACATTACTGTGCCTCGTAGATCATTTAGAAGCAACAGGAATAAGAATTTTAGCTACTACAGAGCGCAGATGCCTGCAAAATACAGGTCTGTATGCAAGACCACCAATTGTTTATGACCCCTTGACCTGAGGACACAGAGGTGCCTGTTTATGTTGGGGAAGAGAACACATCTCCTGGACCAGTCAACAATGGGCATCTGTTCTCTTCACAGATGAGTCCAGGTTCACATTGGAGAGTGATTCAAGTCATTAGCTGATCTGGAGGGAACAACACACCAGTTACAACCAACCCCACATTGTGGAAAGACACAGTTACAGAGGTGGTGGAATAATGGTTTGGGCTGGAATCTCTCTCGGTGGTCTCACTGACCTGCACGTGTGCCATGGAAGAACTTTGACCAGTGTGAGATATCAAGATGAGATCCTTGATCAATATGTCTGTCCATATGTCCTGGATTTCTTCTGATGGACGACAATGGTCAACCGCCCCGAGCTCGGGTTGCTGAAGAATATCTTGAGGGTCACGGTACGGAGAGGATGGAATGGTCAGCTCAACTCCCAAATCTGAATCTGATAGAGCATCTTTGGGACTACATTGGGAGACAGGTTGCTGCTTTAAGTCCTCCTCCAAGTTCATTAGATGAGCTTGAACAAGAATTACTCCATGTCGGTCATTGCTTCCCATTTCACTGACCAACAACTTAACTGACAGCATTGAACATCACTGCCACCAATGTATTGCAGCTAGGGCTGGACATATTCCTTATTAGAAACCATTTTTGTAATGTTACCACCACATTTTTCCTGAAAAAGCTGTCATATACTGTTTCTCCAAGACTGGATTTCTCTGCCAAGAACGCAATTTTTTGTTGTTAATTCATGTTTGTGTTAACTTTAGAAACATTCTATGTACATTAGAACTGTTTAGTAAACATGCCCTCTAAATTTCTGGTTTCTATGTTCCTTCCATAAAATACATGCTGTTCCTTAACTTTCAGAGGGCAGCGTATATATATATATATGTAATGAAACTGGTTGGATGACACAACATGAATGATTTGATCGTGAATGCGGTGCAAACCTGCATTAAAATTTCTGATGAAACAGGACTTTTCCCATGATTCACTGTAAACACAGAATAACAAACCCATGCAGATTTCTTCATAATTAGAACTGGCCAAAGAATGTAATGACAGAATAATTTTGGAGGTATTGAAATACGAAGACTGAGATGTAGATGCGTAGAATTTACTAATTGCATAGATACTTGATTCTTAGAGCATCCATTCATTTTGAAGAAGCAGCAGTCGAGCTGGATTAAATTCCTTTTATTTATTTAAATTCCCATTTTGTGGTCACCATTCACTTGGCAATCATTCATGCCTATAAAAGAACATTAACAATATTGATATTATTGTCATAGAAGTGAATGTAGCAGCACATACATGATTGCTGAAAGGCGTCTGGCCAAGAGGAAAGCACAAGCAAAAGTGACGCATCAGTTCATAGAAAGAAAGGAGGGAGTCAAAAGTTTCAGTTTTTAGTTTTGGTTTACAATTTGGTGGTTTGTCAAGAGGCATTTGCATCAAGGATTACATAAGACTGCATAATTAATTTGAATGACGCAGTTTAGACTTACAGCGCTATTTTTAGGACAGAGAGAAGAGGTCCACAAATTAAATAAAACTAAAAGAGGTTATAGTGAACTAAATTTAGAAGTTTGCTTTCACATTTTTTTATCTTACATATATATTTATATACCACAGCCAATTGCAACCAAAAAGGGATGTGCATTATAGCAATCCTATATAAAACATTTCAATGATCTGAAGCTACACGTTTTTGAGTTATGCGAGATATGTACATACAGATACCATGAAAAAAATCTCTTCTGAATCCATTTTAAATCAGTTTTATAATTCATTTAGGGGAAAAGACCTTAAGTACAGATGCCAGGCAAAAACATCGATAATTCAATATCAGTCCAAATGGATATTTTCGTTTAAATATAGTACCTGGAATTTTTCGTGATAACAATACTTCATACAAGGAAGTAAAAAAAATAATAAATAAATAAATAAAAGGAAAGGGGGAAGAGGTCAGAAGATACTTACACCCAAAACTTAGTTGAACAGTCTTACTAATAATAACTCCATATTTGTTTTCAGCAGAACAGTGATAATTGCCACGATCCATATTCTGCTGAGGATTACTTATGATTAAAGTCCCATCAGTCTGCGTATATCGGGAATCAGTTAGGGGGTCAACAAGATGACTGACAAGCTCATCATTTTTAAACTCTTCCTGCAAAAAATAGACACATGCAAAATGTAATAAACAATATATATTGCTATAATGCATAAATGCTACAAATTTTCCTTCTGTAGGTTCTAATATCAAAATCTGATTATTTTATTTCATTACCTCAAAAAATCGTGTTTTAGCACTTACAAAACATGACTGATAATACTAAATTTCTCGGCCTATTACTAATGAATTAGAAACCATTGATATATGCAAAAACACTCTTGATGGGTCTTGGCAATGATTTTTGTCACTAAATTTGAGGCACTTGTTGATGTTCACCAATTTGGTAATTTTAAAGAAGTTTTTTTGGAAGCTTCCAATAGACTGGGCAATTCTACACAAATGGCTGCATTGAGCCATGCAGTGAGCTGAGTTCAAAGAGGTAAATGAATGAACTGTGAACTCAGAATTGAGCTTTATAGTTTGCTCTGTGAGTGATACTGGTAATCTTGTGAGTTACGGAGAATCTTTGCCTTATTTCCATGTTTAGATGTTTATTTTAATAACTGCTGTTGATTTTTGTAATAAATTGTTAATATTTTCCTGCTCATCAAGTGCAGTTATTGCAGAGATCTCCACAAACAAACAGCATGCAACAGTCCATTTCTTTTTTTTTCTCGAGGTTATGAAACAAATTCTTTGTTAACCTCGGAAAAAAAATGAATTTTTTAATTAATAAGCAACAGCAGGTTTTACAGAATTGAAATTTTTTAAAACCAATAAACAACAGCAGGCTTTTTAGAAATGAAAACCAAAGCTCATCTTCTCCTCCTTACTGAGATTTAACTTACTATCTAGGATATTTACTTGCACGCACAGGGTTATTTTAAAATTTTAAGAATGGCTTAAAAGGAACGGTACTCACTCGCATATTTTCCCCATAACGCTTTAGCACAAGCTTTTTACCAGCTAACATTCTTGAAAAAATCCGCCACAAAAATCAGGTAAAGAAAACACTGGAAGCTCAGCAGATATTCTAATATCAAAAGAAGACTCAGTCAGAGAAATAAGTGATCTAATTCGTGACTACAGAAATGAAAACTGGGGATCACTTTTAGATAATATGTCATTTGAAAAGGAAATAGCACGGAAAACTGTAAGATCCTTATGATCTGAGAGCACCCTAACCATATCAGCGCACTTATATAGGGTATCATCATCACTCAATCAGAGAAAGAAAAATTGTGGAGGTTTTTGCCAAAACTCTAGAAGAAACCTTCAAACCTAACAAGACAAATGATAAAGCTCATGAAGATGAAATAAGAAATAAACAATGAATTAATCTCCTTAATGCATAAGAATTCTACTGAAATTTTACAGCATACAATGCCCAATGAAGTAAATAACATCATTAAAAATTTAAACACAGAGAAAGCAAATCTCTCATAAAGCCATTACAGCTCCAAGGAAATCTGTTATCATTGTTACCATCATAATTAATACATACTTCAGACTTTCCGGTGGAAGCAAGCTGTCATAATCACCTTCTTAAAATCTGGTGATATACAAATCTTCCCACAAGTTATAGACCTATAAGCTTCCTGTTTAGGGAAGATCTTAGGATAATTCACCAAAGGTTGAATGATCACCTCATCAAAAATAACATCATAAAAAATTAATCTGGCTTCAGGAAGGTCCTAAATACCACTATACAAATCCCATATGTTGTGGAAAACATCACTGAAACACATACCAAAAACCAATGTGTAGCTGCCTGTTTCCTTAATAGGGAAAAGGCATTTGATAAATTCTGGCATAAAAAAAAACGATTTATAAACTTGCAACAATGGAATAACCTCTCAGTATGCTCAAATTAAGTCTTATATGAAATGTAGAACTTGCCAGGTGGGAGCAATATTGTAGCACACTAGTACAAAATATAGAAAATCAAGATAAGAAAAAATTGTCCAGTTAACCTAAATATATGAATGGATAATCAATTATTCCCAATAGTAAATTCAACTAAATATTTAGGCATCATATTAGATGGCCAGCTGAATTTTAAAGAACAAGTGATCGATGTGCTAAACAAAGCTAGTTTACCTTTATAGTTATATATAGTTTCATCACGAGAAAATCCAAATTAGAGCTTCATGCCAAAAGAATTTTATACCTCACCCTAATAAGACCTGTACTTTTCTATGTCATGCCTGTATACGTTAAAATTTTTAAAAACTGACAGGGGGAAAACTAATGGTTTTTTAGAATAAGGTTTTAATAGCCATTAACAATAAGCCATGGTTTATCAGAAACTAGAAACGACTTGAAGATCTGAAAGAACAACATGCACAAGATTTTATTCTTTCAAGCTGATACAGTACAAAGTCCAAAATCCGGAATGATCTAAAATCCGGACCTCAATGCCATAACTTTTTTATTTTTTGCTTTTTTTTTTTTTTTTTTTTTGTATGCTTTACGCATGCACATTTGATTTTTCCTTCCATAATAAAACACGTGTAGATTTTCACTTAAAAATTACGATTCTTAGTTTCACTTAGCCACTAAATAAAATACTTCGTTATGGAAAAACAATCATGTAAGCATAAATTTGTGAGATTTATAATTTGGCTCTGTAGCTGAGTACCTGCTTGGCATACATCTCAAACGGAAACATCCACCTATTTTATATCCCTGACGCCGACCTGGTGAGTCATTTTTTATTATATTTTGCTTTCATCACTGCATGTTTATCAATTTATGACAGCTTCAGTAATAACTCATGCAGTGATGTCTAAACTTTTTTATATTAGTAATTGAATAACAAGAGTATGGCAACCTTTTACGCTAACATTATGTTTTATAGATTTTAAATGGTCTAAGAAATGTTGACAAGGAAAAATTCAACAGAAATTTCTTTTCATATGCTAAAAATATATTTTGTTAATGAAATTCATAGGGCAAAAGATTGCATTTAGTGCTATTTTAATTAAGAATAACTGATATATTATTCACCATAAACCCAGAAGCAATGGCAGAATTTAGAGAAGAAATTTTTGGAATTTGGGGAAGCACCGAGCGGCAAAATTAAGGGATGAGACTTTTTATTATAATTTAGGGAAAGCACTCGGATCCAAAGTTAGGCACGGCCAACAATTTAGAACTTAGGAAGGCGCTTTGTAGCAGAATTTAGGACCTGCAGATACTGCACCAGATGGTATCTAATGCCGGCTTTAAATAAGTAGCCGTAAGTATATGTGGGAATTTATTTATTCAGGACTCAGATTAGTTTTAAGCATGTGCAAGAAATAAACGTAGGTACAGTAAATAACTAAACTAATACAATTCAGACTTAATTCAGTACGCAATAGCAGCAAAACAAAATTTAGCAGAACAACTTGGTTTTTGTCGCCAATCTTGTGATACACAGGCAATAATGTATAATGGACGCTATTAAGCTAGGCTAAAATTATCTTTACTGATTCTAAGGCATTTCAACTAATATAGTTGACTGTGCTGCTCCTTAATCTTCTAATTTGATCCAGCTTATTATTTTTCACAGACCATTATCATTACAGCAATTTTATAAAAATTAAGTTTGAACATTTGATTATGTCAAAAAGAGTTTCCAATTCTGGAGCTGCCAAAGGATCTACAAAGTGAAAGCATGTTTAGATGTCCATTAAGCAAAAAGTGGAATTGCTGCAAAGAATGGATAAAGGTATATCCGTCTCAAAATTATGCAAGGAGTAAGGCATTCTAAAGTCAACTGTATATGACATAAGAAAAAAAAAGAAGGAACTTTTTGAATATTTTGTGGATTCCGACACCCCACTCGCAACGAATAACAGAAAACGCGTTCGTTATGCTAAAAGTGATGATCATGACAAAGTGGTGATTGAATGACTCAAACAGCATCGCAGTGAGGGCGTGCCATTGACAGGTCCAATGCTAATGGCTCAAGCCAAAATATTTCATGAAGAAATGAACTTAAACACTGAGTGCACATATTCAACAGGTTGGTTAACCAAATTTAAAAATCACCATGTAATAAGACAATTTAAAATTTCAGGTGAAAAAGCTTCAGCTAATACTGAAGCTGCTGAACAATTTTCAGATGAATTCATTGAACTCATAACTAGTGAACAATTATCCCCAGAACAAATTTACAGTGCTGATGAAACTGGTCTTTTCTGGCAATATGTACTGCAAAATACCTTGGCAACCACTACAGAAAAGCTCCAACTGGTGTCAAAGATTACAAAGTGAGACTAACAACTTTAGCATGTATAAATGCTCAGGAACGCACAAGTACAAACTTTTCATAATCAGAAAACATGCACGACCTCGAGCATTTAATGGTGTAACAACTTTCCCGGTTACATATTGTGCAAATAAAAGAGCACGGATGACACAAGCATTAATGAATGATTGGTTTGAAAATAATTTTATATCCGAGTCTCGGCAACATTTGAATTCGGTTGGTTTGCCTGATGATTAAAAAATAGTCCTGATTGTAGACAACTGTTAGGCTCATACTTCAGTTAAAGTTTTATTGAAAGAGAATGTATCCGTATTATTTATTCTTCCCTCCAAATTTTACGTCTGTCATTCACCCTATGGATATCGGAATAGTGCACGAGTTGAGATACAAATATAAAGAAGCATTTTTAAAATCCACATTAAATTTTTTTAACAAGGGCAAGACTAATCAAGAATTTTTTTAATGTTTTAGCATAAAATCTGCTGTGTGGAGCATTGCAAGATCGTGGAAGGATGCATCTCCAGATACGTTAAAAAATGCTTGGCATAATTTACAGCCAGCTATCATATTTCATGGTGAGGACGATGATAGCTGGAAATTTGAAGGTTTTTGGATATTGCACACTAAAAAAAAGGTGAAATTTTCCAGTTAATGGATTTTGTAAAGAAATAAGGAGAAGCGGTAATAAATAAAGATGATATAACAGAAGTTTTTCATTGCGATGACAATGCCCCAAACATCAGTCAATTAATGGACGGCGAAATATGTAGTATGGTTCTAGATCCAGAAAATACTGCTACCAATAGTGAAGAAAGTGACAGAGAGATTATTGAAAATGAAAAAATTTTGATTGACAAGTTAATCGGTATTCTTGACACAGCAATTACAGGACTTGAACAGTGGAACTTTGTAAATGACCAAAAAAATTATGCCTGTTTATAGAATTAAAGAGAAAGTATTAGCACAAAAGACGAAACAACTTACATTGGTAGAAATGTTTAACAAAGTAAACAAATAAATATTAAGCTTTTTTTTGTAAATTTTGATGCCCTTTAGATCATAATTGCTCTTTATTTCATAAATTACGATTTCATATTTCTAATTGCATGATTTATGCATGCCATCTTACCAGATTTAAATTGACAATCTAATATCTGGAAAAATACCAAATCCGGAATCGCTGAAGTCCCGACGAGTATGCATTTGGGACTTTGTACTGTATAACGTTTTCAGGAAAGTTATGTCTTTAGCTTATGACCACATTGTTAAACATGCAAACTATGACCCTACAATAGAACGTGTTCAAAAGACCACAAACAATTTACCACAGTGTGACACACTAATGAATAATTCTATTTGTATAATACAGCATTTGTATATAACATAGCATTTTACATTCTTAAACAGCATTTTTGCCAGTTGAGACTAAATCTTATCATAGCTCAAACAGCCCAAAATTTTAAAATGGATTCCTCCCCACGGTAATAGTTTTAATTTTACTCATAAAGATAATCTCCATCCATAAAGGTCACACCAAACTTTTCCTTTTTCACTCATTAATAATGACAATATGTTAAAAATAATGAAGTATTCATTTGCAAGGCATAATAAGTGGCATAAACCAAATTACATTGCTAAACAACCCGATCTTGCCAAGTCATGAAACCTGTATAACAAATAGCAGTTCCAGCACCACTGAATGATGTAAGGCCTGCAGAATAGTAGTAGGTAACAATAAAAATGCAAAATTCCATATACAGGGATGTAGAAATGCATTCTTATAGGAATGCAGATTTCTTTGAGTGACTAATATTGTGATAGTTATCAGTAGTTGATCCATAAATACTTTTAATTTATTACATTCTTATTTTAACCTCATCCTTCAGAAATAAAATTATTTGCACAGTTTTCCCTCTATCGATTTCTGTATGATAAAGTCAGCACAGAAAAGAGGGAAAACATAAGTAAATATAGTATGCAACTAATTCGTGAAAAGGGAAAACCTTCTTATCTTTTGGGGGAAGTAAGTGAATTAGGGATGGAGATTTAAATACTCAAGAAAATCTCAACAGATTTAAGATCTATAAACTCAAATCTCAGTACTTTTTTCATCATTCAAATCTTATAAGTACTAGCCTAAAAATTGTTAAACAATTTAACTCAAAACTTTACAAGAATTACATTTATTGATACCTAGTTCATTAAAAAAGAACACAACAGTAGCAATTTCAGTGGACCTGGATCATGAGTATCTCCTCATAATGACAATAATTATCGCACATTTAATTGTTTATTTATATTAATACCTGAAATAATTTGAGGTTGGTCGATTCTATTTTAAAAGATCCTAAGAAAATGCAAAAGATTTGAACTATTAATCAAATATTGTTCACACACACACACACAAAAAAAAAAAAAAAAAAAAAGATGAAAAGATGGATTTTAATATTCAAGAGTTTTAATTCATTATGTACTTCATTTATTATGTTTAATTTGAAGCTACTTAATAAAAATAGGTTTAATAAAAAAATTTGGTTTTGTATAAATGCAGATTTCAAATTTTGCTTTAATTTAATACTTTATTAAATAAAAGTTTTTTTATTACTATTTATATATTAAGGATCTGACAAATTTGAAAACCTTTTAGGATTCTGATTCGAAAAAATTTAGGATTCTTCCCACCTCTGAAGATATTATTTATAGTTATTTGAATAAATAAAATAACTACACCCTTAATAATAGAAAAAGAATTATTTAACACTTTCAATAGAAATTTCCGCGTTTTAAGAGTTTTCTTTTAATTAAACTTCAACAGAATTCTTCTTAAGGATAAAACCATTCAGGCAATTTCTGCTTTCGCAATTACATCAGCAAAGGAATAATATAAATACTAAAGTATATATACTTTAAAAAATCTACACTCACCCTGTACCATTTATAAATTAGAGCTGGATATCCACCAGCAATGCATTTTAAAGATACATCATTAACTTGCTTACGTCCTCGGGGATCAAAAACCACAGGCTGTGGTTCTTGTATGAAATAAGGGCCACGTGGAATTTTTTCTTTGTCCAAAACTAATATGCCATAATCTGGATGGTAATGGGAAAAAAATTCAATGAAATAAAAAGAAAAACTGAATAATACCGACATAAATAAATACTAAAACTGTACATTAAAAGTTATATAATGTGCTGTGTTTATTTTTTATTTCATGCAGGTGGTGATATATAAAATTTGATTTCATTCGGAGCATAATCTTTTTGTTTTATATATGAGATTGTATTCCACAGTAATTATCTTAGGTTTTCCAAATAGTGGATCTATTACAATTTTATTATGATACAATTTACCAGATTTAATTTTTGCCAATTTAAAAATTTTGACAGAAATATTTTCTATAAATACAAAAACTAAAAGTCTTGCATTAAAATAAACCTACAGAGACTTAAAAAAAAAAAAAAAAAAAAAAACATTTCTAAAGTTCTATGTTGTATATATAAAAGTATATTTTTTAAAAGCACATTTTTTAATACAGAGGTACGTCAAATTAAAAGACAATTAAAACCTACAAATTAAAAACCTGCAATAGCAAGGGGGAGGGGAATTCTTTTACATTAACTTAAGTAGGCATACATAGTGCAACTACAAAGTTTTAGGATTAAGTATGTACACTGCTCAAAAAAAAAAAAAAAAAAAAAAAAAAAGGGGGACAGTCCTATATCTCCCGATCTACTGGGCCGATTGACAAAATTCAAATTGCGTTCCTCATGTCTCGAAACCGTGACTTAGGATATATATTAGATTTATATATAGCACTATTCTAACATAGGTATTTTGACACAAAATCGTACTTTTTCTGAAATAAAATACCAATTTTTTTACATATTTCGATTCTACGACTCAAATTACGCCTAAATATGAAATTTTGTAAAATTTGGAGCGAAATTTACGGAGAAATTCACAAATTTATGTTGGCACTTTTTTGTCAGTTTGTGCCAAGAATAGTTCACTTGGCGAACTTCTTAATATATGGCAACCTAGTTTCCTTTCCTGTGAGAGGAAAAAAAGTCACCATCGTTCCTTTTTTCCAAATAATATTCTTTATATTGTATTTTTAATTATAACTTATTATTTTAAGTAATTTTTCTTTTTCGAATTTCATTTTAATTATTTAAGTTGCATTGTTTTTTTCGAATAACTGTTTTAAAAATTTCTATTTACCTATTCGAACTGCGTAAATAAAGGTGCAGCGTTTATTTTTTTTCAAATAGTTGTTTTTATATATATTTTTTGTCATAGTTATTATTTTAGGTAATTCTTAAATTCTTATACTTTCATTTTAATTGTTTGTGTTGCATTGTCTTTTCAGATAATTGTTTTAAAATTTTCTATTTATTCCTTCGAACTGAGCATTTTAAATATATTTATTAATATAAATTTTCCAGAATTTGATTTTATTTATTTGAATTCCGTTTCTTTCAGAGGAATACTTTGTAACCCACAATACGATGCGTTTGAAAACTGCATATATTAAAAGAGCAAATACAGTACAGCACAGTTAACATGCCTTTCAATGTTCCGTTCAGAAAAGATATATATAAATAAGAGAGATGTATAACCGACATTTTAACTTAGGATGACTTGCATACACTGCTTTAAACAGTTTTATCATTGTGCCCATTGCTTTACACAATTTTATCCTACATTTGGTTTCTTAAATGTTATTCATATTTTAGTCAAATATTTTATTATTGAAATCGTAAGAATCAAATATCATTAGAGTAAAAAATTTTAAATTAAAAAAAAATACAAATTTTACCCCAAAATTTATTTTTTCTTCTCTTTTTCTTCAGGCATTCTACTTTATTCTTGCTCTTTTTCTTTAGGCATTCTGCAAGTATATTAAAAAGCATCCAACTTTTCGAAATAATCTTGATATTTCTGACAATCATTTTAAATAAAGTTATCGCTTTCCATTTCATAAAGGCCCACAAACGGCCGAGCGGTAAAGTCGCTGAACACTGGTAGTTCACTCCGGGGTTCGAATCCCAGTAAAAGGGCTGGTTGCATGGGCGTTTTCGTGGATTTTCTCATGTGTACCGTGTATGCCAGCTGGTTTCCCTTAGAAAGTTCTTCACAAAGGCATCCTTTCTTTTAGGCAGATAGACCTGCTTTGACGTAACTTAATAATCCAATTCAATCCATTTCATCAATATTTGGTCAGAGCCTTTATCAGTCTTTAGAGGCTAAACATTTTGAAAGTATGAGATGAAAGGAAAGACTGGTTTCATCAAGAGGTTTTAGTTTATTTAATTATGACAAAGCACACTAGGGCTATCTGCCTAAGGAGAGGGATGCCTTCGTGGAGGACTTTCTAAGGAAAACTGGCTCGCATACACGTTACACATGGGGAAAATTACGAAAACGCCCATGCAGCCAGCCCGTTCGCGGGATTTGAACCTCGGACTGAACTACCATTGTTCAACGACTTTACCTCTCGGTCGCTGTTTCATCAGGAGAGGAAAAAAACGCCTTTAGGTTACATCCACATACAATACTGGATAAACTCCTGAATCTTCAAATAATTTGACTGAGAAAATCATGGGATTCTCCATTTATGGTACGATATGATGTTCTATAACGTAATTTAAATTTATACAACCATATAGTCTAAAACCAATCGCTCTTCACTTTAATCTGCAATGATATCGTTTTTGTCTTTTCTGATAACACACGCTCAATTGATGGTATTTGCTGGTGTACAAGTCCAAGTCTTTTCTCTTTGAACGCCTAAATTCTTTGAAGTAACCTGAAAGTATATTCAAAAGCGTCCAACTTTTTGAAACATCTTGGTATGTCTGAGAGCCAAATTTTCCCTCCAAATGTTTGTTTACTTTTCTCCCTAATTTTCTTCTTTCCTTGTAAGGTAATTTTAAGTGCCCACACAAGAAAATTAAGATTTTTTTGATTGCTAGATTTCCATAAATTTTGCATTTTTGTCAATTTTTTAAAATATAAATTGCGTCAACTGTGTTTCAGCTGAAGACAGCTTTTCATTTTCTAGTCATTTTAACTATAAATAAAGTTTAAAGCCAACTACCGGACCAAATGTTACCAAACTTGGGAATCGTGTAAAATAGGTTATGAGGATTTATTTTCCGCAGAAAAAAAAAAAAAAAAAAAAAATAGTTCAAAAACTCACTACCAGGGAAAAATCGGCACTGTATACAATATTGTTAAATGAAATAAGACACGAAGACATCTGTTTAAAATGCGTTTAATATTTTCCGACACGTGTTACAAAGCACGTTCAATGTAGCGTCCAGCATTTTTCGAAAGTAAGTTAAATCCTGTTACTGCATTCTCAACAGCAGCTCTTAGCATATCAGGAGGAATGTTACGGACATGTCAGTGTAACACATTTTTCATTTCTGCCAAATTGTTTAGATTATCACCATAAACAGTGCTTTTGAGATAACCTTATAGCCAAAAGTCACAGAGGTTGAGGTCTGGTGGGAAGAGGGGAAGTGTTGGCCTATAAGACTTTCATTCGTGAAATGTTGCCTAAGTAACTGTGCGACACATGTGAGGTGGGGCCCAGCCCTGCATAAAAATCGTAGTATCTAAAATGCCACGTTACTCCAGTTCATGTATCACGAAACATTTTAACATTGACTCTAAGTGAGCTGCAATCACAGTGGGCCAGCTGTCGACTGCTCTTCAGAGAAAAATGGTTCAGTTATAATACTAGCTGTCATTCAACACTAAACGGGGTGGAATGACTGCTATGCAATCGAATGCAGTAGGAGAATGCAATGGAACTAGATAGATAACATGAGGGATTTCTTTGGCCCAAATCGATTAAAAGCGTTTTTAATCAGTATCTTCATGTTTTAGTGCTGAATTCAGGCTTCAAAAATTACAAATTAGCGATCTGCAAGAAAACGCTTTCCAGATTGTACGCACTTGTGCGAGTGATTTGCGATCTCACATTTTCTAATCGCTAATTCGTGGTTTTCAGGGATGAATTTCTCACTTACACGGATGCCGCACTCGACTTTTATCGAATTTAACACCTTTAAATGGTAATTTGCCTACTTCAGAGTTTCTTAAGGGTATACAACATATTAAACCCGTGTAACAAAAGGTTAAGTTAGATTCCGACCCATATTTTGTTTAACAATATTACATACAGCGCCATTTCCCCTGGTGGTGAGGTTTCTAACTTTCTTTTTTTCGTGGAAAATAAATTCCCATGACATCCTTTACACGGTTACAAAGTTTGATAACATTTGATCCAGTAGTTTTCCTTTTATGACCGTTTCAAAGTGAAACTTTAATTATAACCACCCTGTATATTATTAAATTTTAATTTAAAGCTATGCGTTATACCATGCGTATGTATACCATGCGTAAGATTTTCGCTTTTATGGAAAAAATAAAGAATCGAAGCAAATATACTTAGGATATTAGACCAAAACTGAAAAAATTTCCCCTCCCTCCGAAAATAAAATATTGAAACTTCGACCATGAATTTATTGAATTATCGAAATATTCAATTTGACTTATCTTCTAAGTCCTAGTTCCGACAACAATTCCGTCAAAAATTCCGAATTACTGAAGCTGAAGTAAAAGGTTTAGTATATATTGACTGTATGTTAATAAAGTAATAAGAGTGTAACAAAAGATAGATTATAGAATTTATGCTGATGCAACTATTTGTCTGAATGCACAACATGTAATGGAAGAGAAGGCTTGTAGAGATCTGCTTTTGACATGCCTCTAAAAGTAGATATCATACTCCTTTTGTCTCTTCAATGTCAAAAAACTTTCCTTTGAGAGCCTTTAGTTTTGGGGAGGAAAAAATCATAAGAAGACAAATTTGAAGAACATGCAGGACAATTGAGTACACATACTTATTTTCGGAGCACAAGCGGTTCTCCGATTGGTTATTGAATAATGAAAAGATGCATTGCCATGCAATACAAAATATTTGGAATACGTTTTCTGACTGAAAACGTAAGATTAAAAGTCATCTGCTTCATTCACAGCCATTTACAAGTCAACTACTCGGGCAATTGCAGAATCTTTTGATCCTAAGCTTGTAAGGCCCACCAGCGGCCGAGCGGTAAAGACACTGAACACTGGTAGTTCGGTCCGAGGTTCAAATCACGCGAACAGGCTGGCTGCATGGGCGTTTTCGTGGTTTCCCCCATGTGTAACGTGTATACGAGCCAGTTTCCCTTAGAAAGTCCTCCACGAAGGCATTCCTACCTTTAGGCAGATAGCCCTCGTGTGCTTTGCCATAATTGAATAACCCATAACCCAACCCTAAGCTTGTAAGACAAACCTAATATCACTGGATTTAAACACTTCTTTAATCTTCCGAGAACGTTCCTTCTTTACCTCATATTCCATGAATATTAAGTGAATACAATTATTGCAAAAGAAATTGAATATTCATTTGCACCACGGCTTGGTAGTTTACTAACGAGTTAACAAAAATTCTGCTTTTGTGTCTAAGAATACAACAATATTTTAAATATTTACAAATAAAATATTAAATTGGAGATTTAATTGGAGCCTCACCAGTTGCCTCGCATTTGAAGATTGTTAAATACTAATTGTTTGTTGCGAAGTCTAACCCAGGCTGCATGGTTGGCTTTCATAGTTTTCTAGGTTCTCTTTACAAAGGTTCTCTATGAAAGCATCTTAATCAAATAGCTCCCATGTTCTTTCTATGTTCAAATAACCAACTAACCTAGTTTAAGCGCGATTTCCAAGGGAAGTTACTAGCAAAACCCGAATACTCATTAAAAATCATGTAGCTTGCCAATCGGGAGTAACATGAAAGATCCTGCGCCAATAATTGAATTGCTGTTAGGGTATGCTGTGTCTAAATTTAGATGGTCATCCCTTAATTAAATAGCCCACCAGCGGCCGAGCGGTAAAGACGCTGATCACTGGTATTCGGTCCGAGGTTCGAATCCCGCGAACGGGCTGGCCGCATTGACGTTTTCGTGGTTTTCCCCATGTGTAACGTGTATACCAGCCAGTTTACCTTAGAAAGTCCTCCACGAAGGCATCCCTCCCTTTAGGCAGATAGCCCTCGTGTGCTTTGCCATAATTAAATAATCCAATCCAATCCTTAATTAAATATAATTGATTTGTAACTTCTACTAGAACTGACGGTAAGAATTGAAGTGCAAATAAATAATATTGTGTGCAATCTTGATTAATATAAAATTTAAAATATTTGCATAGAAAAATATTTGCATTCAGACAGAAAGTTTTCTGAAATATTTGCAATTATTTTATAAGAAGGATTTATTAATAACCTTAATAATTACTTATTATATTACTGATGATTAAGATTCAGTTCTTGACAATTACATTCTAAATTAGAATTTTAAGGATATAATGAAAATACGCTACACACAAAAATACATTTTAGGATAAAAATCGCTTGATTTTTTAAGTTTTAAAACTTCTTAAATTCATTTAATAAACATCGTATCCTCATTGTGAATTGAATCCAGAATGTTGAGTGGCGTTTATATAATTATTCTTACTTGTCCACAGAATCTGTTGACTTATCCAGTCATTAAGTAGCTGCAGATCATTTCTACATAACCATTGAACTTCCATTAATTCAGTCTCTAGAGGGCTGTATGTTTATATCATAATTTGGCTTTTATAAAAATTATTATTCTAAATATTATGTTTCTATAAAAATATACTGTGCTTTAAAAATGTGGATGATAGTATCAGCCACTTCAAAAGCAACAGTTTGTTTAGAAATAAATTATGCAGTTAATGTCATAAAATTCAAATAAATATCAAACAAAAATTCTCAGTTTTAGACAATTCGATCTAAATGAAGTAAAGTAGCAGACGATAAAACGCCGAAGGTAAAAATTTACTCTTACAAAAATTTACTCTTATTTTTTTAAAAAAAGGAAGATAGAGAGAAATTTTTAAAAAATAGTTAAAAATTTGAATAATATCATCTATATTTAAAAAAAATAGCTTTTCATATAGTATTAATAAATATTTATTAAGCATCATTGAGGGAAAAAATGTCATATAATTAATTCTTCGTAAAATTTTACTTGAAATTCAAGGTTAAAAATAGCTGTGGCAATTCACTGTAACAAAAATCCATAGACCACATTTGGCGTTATTATCGCTCAAAAAAAAGATGTCATATTTCAAAACTCGAAAATATGTAAATTCGTGTATATCTTAGAAAATTTTGAATAAAAAAGTCTAATTTTTTGCAGATATGCTTAAAAATACACCTACTTTAAGATGATGGTAAAACTTTTATAGGTTATAATTCAAAATTGTTTTCGAAAAATTTATAAAAATTATTTAAAAATAGAAATTTAAAACATAAAACACAAAAAATGGTTAAATTTTATTTGGAATGAACCTAAATTTCGAAATGGAGAGAAAAAATCAAAAAAGTTTAATAAAAAAAGAGATATTAATAAATATTTGCCAAATTCAATTAACATTGAGGAGCTAAAACTTTGAGAGCTAATATTTTAAAAACTACTGGTACGATTTTTACAAAACTTGGTATTCTGGCATAATTTGAGACGTAGAATCGAAATGTGGAAAAAAATTGGTATGTTATTTCAGAAAAAGTACGATTTTGTGTCAAAATACCTATGTTAGAATAGTGCTATATATAAATCTAATATATATTAAGTCGCGCTTTCCAGACATGAAGAACGCAATTTGAATTTTGTCAATCGGCCCAGTAGATCGGGAGATATAGGACTGTCCCCTTTTTTTTTTTTTTTTTTTTTGAGCAGTGTACAAAACTGGGAAGATGAAGAAATAACATTCTTATATCTTAGCTTTCAATATTCTATCCTTCCAAGCTTGCTTGATTGCTTTTAAAAAATTCATCTTCTGAAATACTGTTTGGTACTATCCGGTTTCGAGGGCCGTAAAAAATCGACAAACTATTGTTGATGCCAGTGCTGCCAAAAGTAACTGCGGCAACCGTAATGCAAGAAAGGAAGTATAATAGTAAATAACTATCTAAATATTGATGTTTTAATTTAGATGAAAGGTTAATTTCATATAATATTTCGCTACCGAGTTATCGCTAAAGCATAATGTCATCTCATTGGTTGTTCAAACATAATTTTCTATAATGAATGATGCCTTTTCTTTGAAAACATTCTCGGTAAAGTGCAGAATCACCCGCTTATTTGTTTGGCGCTTTTTACAAGGGTAAAAACAATTGGAATTTTGTCAATTTTCTTTTACTTTTTAAGTGACAATAGGTCGATGTGTACTTAGATAAAGTCAAGGGTGTGCACAGTGCCATTTTTGTGCAATTCTGGGATTTTTTTTTTTTTTAAGTGAAAATAAGTCGATGTGTACATGGATACCAAGTATGTGCAATTCTTAAAAACGTGTCAAGCAGTGGGTGAGTCTGCCTGCTACCCAAAATTCTATCGCAGACTTTTCATCATAGGCAATTCCCAAATTGTTAAATCCATAGGATATCAAAAAAGGAATTAAAAATTAAACTAGTATTTCAATGGCGTCTTAAGAAATATAGAACTATATAAACTTATGCAATCTGAAATCAGGGCGTACGCTAGATTTGGCACGCTGTTAAATGGGTGTGTTTGCTAGATTTGGCGCTTTCGCATGTACAATTTCGCTGCAATTTTTTTACGGCCCTCAAAATGGAATGGTACCTACTGTTTAAGTCTTTAGTTATAATTTTCTGAATTTCTTGGATTTTTTTTAATTGCTTGGATGTGAGATTTCACTTTGAGAAAGAAGGTTATCTGCAGGTGCCAAATCTACTGAACAAGAGAGGTGAATGAAAACTATGACATTTTTCTTTGCTAAAACTGTTTTACGGAACAATAGCTGTATGAGGCCACATTGTTGTGCAACAAATACCGGTCATTTAGTTCAGCCTTTTTTTAGGCTTCTGTTCTGCTATCAAGAGGCCCAGTGGCACAGTGGCTAGCGCATTGCACAGCAGCACCACAGGTCCAATGCATGATCCCCGGGATGGGCAAGGTCGACTCAGCCTTTCATCCCTTGATTTCCATACCTTGGGTTGATAAAATGAGTACCAAGTTCACTTGAGGACTAAACACTGGGGGTCCTGCGACATGCTGACCACTTGTTCAGGGCATATGCTTACGCACCATGGGACCCACGGTCAAGAAAGCAGATTTGGGAGCACTGCCGGCCTTGGCCCACTAGGGCTGCTTGCCTGCTAGAGCTGTTGCCCCACTGAGTTTAGTTTAGTTTAGTTTAGTTCTGCTATCAATGCTAACAAATTTTTCGACATCTTACATAACAGTTTTGTGAGCAGTGTCTTTACTGAAGATAAGCTTATATGTCATCATTTGAAGAGACAGGTGATAACTTTTCAGTAACAAGTGTGGAATCTTTTCAATATTTCCATCATTCAAAACTATGAAGAATGACTATACCTGGATCCATTAATAATATCTTCACATTCATCATGAAATCATACATACCAAGAAATGATGATGGATAATGTTAATGCTTGATCCCTCTACCATTTACATATCATTTCACGTATTTATGTATTAGTCCATCAACTAAAAAGGTTGGCTACCATCGAACCACAAAAGTTGGCAGAGATCCTGTCAGTCATTCCTGTAGAATTCTGAAGGAATTCCTCTTTATTTAATAAACAAAGAGTATTTGACCAACTTTGTTTTTGCACTTGGTAAAAGGTCTTTTGTCGACTTCTACTATTTTGTTAGGTCTTTCAATTTTACTGGAATCTTTATTTAAAACACTATAAGTAATAACTTTCCCCAGATTACTGTTCCAATTTATTTACTGATGACTGTCACCCATAGCCAGCTGTTCTTTTCTCCATTCAACAGATGTTAATTATTTCAATCAGCTGTAAATGAACTAAATTCCAGTCACAAATGCAGTTCTGCAACCCTTGAACCATGTTGCTTTACAAATGGATATTCTGTTGTCACAATTTTCACACTGCATCGCCATTATTTCTGTTTTGAAAAAGTTCTACTTTAGAGTGTGAATGCATTTTTCTAGGAAGACAAATCTGAGCTCCAATGCTTCTGGTCAATAAGCAGCTATGTTGCTACTTAGTAAGATACATTAAATAAGACTAAAATTAAATGAACATGCTAGCAAGTTAAATCAAACAATACCTTCACTTTCCTTGGATTCATTTAATGGATAGGTCTCATCATCATTAGAAAAAATTTCAGATTTACAACACTTTGAAAAGCTCTACTTCGTGATTTTGTGATGCAGTATTACACCTATTCTAGGTATTATTATTTTTATTTCCAATGACAACTGGGCATTTTTATTTCCAACAAAATAACTTACAAAATTAGAGATAATAAGAACAATAGATAATTCTAATTATTATAATATAATTAATAAGTGTATACATTTCCTTAACAGTTCTCTAGATCACTTTTCTCATCATGGAATATTTTTTAGCTCTAAAAATATTAAAGAATACTAAGGTAAATTTGGGAGTTAAATTATAATAAAGGAAAACATAGAGATATTAAATAAACAAAATAAATGTTTGCTTAAACTTCTATATACAAATTACAATATTCAATACATAACTAATGATATTTTCAACTGAAAGGGTTCAGATTTTAAGAGTTGCCCAAAAGGGCTCTTTTAAAATTTAATATGGTTTATTATAAAAAATTATCAATAAAGATAAGCCAGGTGGAATAGCAAAACATTTTATAGGATACTAGATAAATTTATATTTAGAACTAACATATGAACATTATATATCTTCTATACATTTGAAAGATGAGAAAATATATAACATAATTTTATAAAAATATTTAATGTTTTTAAGACATATCATGAATGAAATGCATTTCAATTTAAATCAACCAGTGTGAAAAATTAACAAAAAAAAAAAAAAAAAAAAAAAAAAAAATCCAAAAAAAACCACATTTGTCCCTTTTAAATAGCTCTTAAATACGATGACTTGGTGAATGAAAGTTGCAAAGTTGGCAATGGTTCTCTGCATTATAACTTGAAGAGCCTTTACTGCATAGTTAGAAAAATGACACTCGAAGACAGACTTGTAATAGAAACAAATGTTGATCAATAAAGAATAGGAGACTGGCAGCAGAGGCACATTAAAATCTTCATTTTATTTTCAGTAAACATAGTGCACCCACAAACAACTTGACACATTATTTTTGCCCATTTCCATTAATTTCTTTGCAGCAACTTTGATAACTTTGCAGCAAGAAGAAAGTAGCAGACAGCATTTGAGCTAGGCCGAAGAGTAGCAAGCATGTGTGTTATATTCAGGGTGAATTCAGACCAAGTTAGTTTTGGTTCTCAATGCATTTTGAGAGGATAATTAGTACTGCTGTAAAATTATTATTGGCTGTTTGAGTTTTAGTTCCATTTACATCATCAGAATTATGCAGGAGTCATATGACATGGATTAACCTTAATCCATTACTATTTTTACAATAAAGAGAGGAAATTAATTTACTTTGCTAATTTAAATTATAATTTATCTTTTATGTATTTTTTTATTTATTTATTTTTCTTACATATATATAGGGTCTAGGACTTTTTGCTGTCGGCATTTCACTGTCAAGACATATTCTTCTTTACATGACTGTATTTTTTCTTGCTGTACACGCATTTTAAATTTATTTAGTATAATAATTCCGGGCTCTACTCTTATATCGCCCTAAGATCACCAAATGTGGCGATATGTGTTCTGCGCTGGTTTTTGGTGCGATTGCGTGTTGTATGGCAACCCTGTTGACGTTGAAAACTCTTTTCCTGGAGTGGTTTAATTGCTTGATGGTTCGTGTCGTGTGTGTTTTGAAATGGCCTATGTTGCTACGAGAGACGTGGTTGCAAGAGGGCGGAGATTATTTTTAGTGGCTGTGCATGATAGAAGTAACGAAACGCTGATGCAATGTATTAAAGAGTGGACTAAGCCTTGTACAACTATATTTGGGATAGCTGGAAATCTTACAAGGATTTATGAAAAGAAGGTTTTGAACATTTATTTGTGAACCATAGTATGAATTTTGTGGATAGCAAGTCTGGCTGTCATATAAATACCATAGAGAGTACGTGGGGACATGTTAAAACTACGTTCTGCTGTCCCTAGAAACATCTATTATGGTAAGTGCATTTTATTTTTTTGTTTTTATTTATTTAATTTATTGTTGTTATGATAATTTATTAAAGCAATATGTGCATAGTTCATAGATTCCTTCGCTGCCTATATTGTGCAAGTTGTAGATGTTTTTTAAGTTAAAACATATCGCTGTGTACATGGATTCTTATCAAATATTTTTGGTTAGAAACTTTGTGTTTTTGCTATCTAAATTTTTTGTTTTTGTTTAGGATTCTTAGCTTAAATTTTGTGTTTAAAACGTGGTTTTTGCATGTGCGAAAACCGTGTTTTTGAGACATTTTAGGCTTAAAGTTTGAAATGTACACAAAAAATTTAGATAGTAATATGGCACCGTGGATTTTCTCACCAAACAGTTTTGGTGAGAAATTTGGCGACCTGCGGGCGCATATAAGAGTAGTTCCGAATTCCATTTACCTTTAGTATACTTAATAAAGGTTGCTTTTAATATACATAGTTCAAGTATGAGGTATAAAGAAATGAAACATAGAAAATTATATCAATATCAAAGAGAACTGGGGTTAAACTTCTGATATAACAGAAGTTATATTATCAATTTTAAAAGTATGTGGTTATAATACTTACATGAGTTGTCAAAATATTTTTAAATTTTAATTGGCTAGTTCAGAGAAATCACTCATGCAAACAGAAAATTCACATTTTTATGAAATCTGAATGGAAAACGGAATGACTTTGGAATCTTGTCAGCACCTTACTCTCTTAAAATTAATATGTCATGTGTAACGGTGTATTTGTATGAAACTGTACACAAAATCTGTAAAATGTTTATCAAATTAAATTAAACAGTTTATAGTTTTCCTTACTGTCTATGCAAAATCTTTCAAATTTGAATAGTTCCTTTTAAAATCTTCCTTAAAATTCTTTCTATATTTCTCTTTTGCACTCCGGGTAAGCGTACATTCATTGATGAAGTGCCTGGTGCCCTAAACTTATCACATATTAAGCATTTAACCATAAGTGAGCATTTAACTAAACATAGTTATTAATTTAAATCAATTTAATATAATACGGCAAGATATAATACAGTCATATAAAGAAAAATATGTCTTGACGGCGAAGTGACCATGTCGAATAGTCCCATTCCCCATATATATACAGTCAAAAGTCGTTAATTCGGACACCCATAATTCGGAATGATCTATAATCCGGACATAAAAACTAAAAACTTTCTGCGCATGCGCCGCGTTGACACATGCGCAGAGGCGTTCACGCGTGCGCGTAAGACCTTTTACGACTGCGCATATGAGTGTGCGCAAGTGCAGAATACGTTTTTGCATGCGCATTTTATGTATAATGGACGTATAAGCTAAAATTATCTAATTATCTATTTCAGTTAATGTTGATGATTGCGTTGTTCCTTAATTTTCGAATTGCATCCGGCTTATTATTTTTTGCAGACTGTAAGAGCAATTTTATAAAAGTAAGCTTAAACTTTCGATTATATCAAATAGAATTTCCGATATATATTTGTTAATATGTAAAGGATCTAAAGCGAAAGTGTGTTTTGAAATCCGAAATCTGTTTATCAATTTCACGCTGCTCGGCGGCGGGCGCGTAATGAATTGGAAGTTGATTTGTCAGCACTATCCTTATCTTCAGCGCAGATGTTTTTATTTTATTTGGCTTATAATTCCTTACCAAATGTAGTATTTCATCTCGATATGCTCCGTCTTTGATATGATTTAAAACAAGTTCCTCGTCATTATAATTCGCTTCCGATAGCGAAGAAAAGTGACAGAGGTTATTGAAAACAAAAAAATTTCGATTGACAAATTAGTCAGTGTTCTTGACACAGCAATTATAGGACTTGAACGACGGAACTTTGTAACTGAACAAGAAATTATGTCTGTTTAATAGAATTAAAGAGAAAGTATTATCACATGAAACGAAGCAAAACTTAAACAACTTACATTGAAAGAAATGTTTAATAAAGTAAACAAATAAATATTAAGCTTTTTCTTTTTGCAAATTTTGATACCCTTTAGATCATAATTGTTCTTTATTTCATAAATTATGGTTTCATATTTTTAATTTTAGAATTTCTTGGCTTCTTTCTTATACTTCAGAGTTAGCTGCAATCCCAAGATTGGGATCAACATGTAAAGAACAGAAAGTGTGTGTAGAGCAGCAAAATAGCAATAAACAGTTACATGTTACATTATCATGCATTTGCTTACACACCTGAATTCATACACAGGCAGGGGCAAGCTGCAAAGAATAACACTTTATTTGATGCAATTTTAAATGTGACTCCCAGTTAGTACCCGACAGAAATAAAAAAGTTTTATTGCTAAAGGACGCGAAGAGATCTCAGTATAATGGCAGGTATCAAATAACCAAGTAGTACTGCTGTAAGTCTAAAAATATATATAAAAGTTTACCAATATCTCTCTCTGCAATAATTATTTGGTGCAAGTTCTGCTTAGAAACTTCACATATATAAGCCATCAATTCAGTGGCATCCACTTTTTGAAGGCCCCACTTGTTAGCCAACTCAGAGTAGCTAGGGAAAAAAAAATGAATTAAGTGAATTTCATAGACTGGTGACTCAATTATTTACGAAAAAAATTACAGATTCTAATTTAATTTTAATGAAAGGCATTTCAAATACTCAAGTATTTGCATAACTCAATCCCTCAAGAAGGCAAAATTATCTTTTCCAATTGCTCACTAATACCACTTTTTATTGCTTTAATTCTCTTTATTTTAGCACACATGAAGATTAGAAAGACCTCTTTGTTTAATCTACAAATGCACAAATAGAAAATGAGAAATTCAATAAAACTGATATTATCAAAGCTACCAACCTTAAAATATGAAAGACTGAAAAGTTTTTAAAACTGTGCAAAATAACTTGAAAAGGACAACACAATGACAAATTTGACTCAATGCATCATTCGGAGCTAGTTATAATAAGATTCTGAATTAAAATATATTCCCTTAATTAAAATTTTATTCATCATTTTAAATTTAAATTTCATTTCGTTTCAGGATAATTTTGTTTGATCTTACACCTTAAAATTTATGATGAAAATTCAAGAATGAAAGAAAATTTTTATTTACCAACTTGTTTTTAAAAACAATAAAAAATAAAAGTAATAATCAATATGCATATAACAGACTGGATAAATTTAGAAATATACCCATATACAGATTTAAAGCAAAATAAAATCCGACTGGAAGAACATACCAATATAAAAATTAAAATTAAGACAAAAAAAAAAAAAAAAAAAAAACATTAAATTAGCAAACATTTTATATAAAACTCTATCAGTTCCAAAGGCAAAAAGCCACAGGTCCTTCTTCACAGAAAACAAAAATTTGCTTGGTACTTTTTGGTTATCCTCATCCCCACATTTAAGTTGTGACCTTGTTGGTGACTTTGGAGAGCATTCACAAACTCGCTGGTGATAACTGGAGAGAAACACTTATCTGTGTGCTTTTGCTTCTATTTCAATGGTGCATCCAGCACTGCTAATTTTTTACATTCTTTTCCCATACAAGACATGCACACTTTTTGAAATTTTGCAGTGTTGTTCTATAAATAACATAGCTATCTATACTTGCTAAAGAAAAACCAGAGAACTGCATGAACTTGGAACCAAAATGCTAAAATGAAAGGGGAAAAAACAGATGTATGTTGCTTTTGCGCGCACTGCATTATGCTCTAAAGACACTGTTTCTTCAACTGTGTTCGCAGAACCCCGGGATTCTATGAAGATCACTCAAAGGTTCCATGAAATGAAACACCCACTAAACTAAAAAATAGATTCTCAACCAAATATCTTCTAGGAGAAGAAGTAAAGGTTCTCCAAAGAAAATACGGCTCTGCCAGACAGAGCACACATATTTTATATGTCCTGAAGCTTATTTTACAGGTTCAATCCATCCACATTCAGCAGCTTTCTGCACATGTGTGATATTATTACGAGAAATCAACAAACCCACATGCCAGCAAAAAAGTATTCAGCAGATTTTTTGTCCATATTGTTGGCATGTTTAATAATTACTTTCTGTATCATATTTGTTATCATGTATTGATTTTTATGCTAATTTTTTAAAGCTATGGTCAGTTAATTATAATGCATTTCTGCGATTTCAATTTATTTGGAGGTTCTTTTAATTATGTTTAATAATTTTTAAATTTCAGTTAGTTAAACGTAATTATTTTTTTCATTTTAACTGTAAAGCGCTAAATATGGATTTGTATAAAATTCAGTATTTATTATGTGGTACATATTTTTTCTTTTTTAAACTGCATGTCTTTCATTATAGAACTGTACGTACGGACTGATTAAAACCATGCTTACAAAAATTTGATTCAATGAATTATTTATGAAATTTCTTCTCAAGTTTTGGTAATAGCTATTGATTTCATTCCCAAGATAAGCAGTTTGTCTCATGTTAATATATATAATAAAAGTATTGAATATTTTATGAAGCCAAAAGAATAAAATCAGTCACAGTGTCATTCTTTAAAAGGCTTTTAATATGTAATTTGGTATTTGTAGTTTAAGTGCAATGGTTTTGGACCTTGGTTAAACTTTCCTCTTGCGTTTAATAATGGGCATTTCAAATAACTGTATAAAAAAATTATGACTAGAGAAGAATAAAAACTTGCTATTTTTTAAGATGCTTAAAATCATTATGCATATAATTATGTATGATATTACCATTATGTATCATTAAGTATAAAAACTGCAGAATTATGAATAAATATGATTAACTTAAAATGCAATTTTCGTATATGCTTTTAATATTTAGTATTATGCTCATAGGAAAACAATTAAAAATAGCATTTATAAATTAATTGCTGATTAATAATAAATAATAATGAACTACAGTTAAATATATAAATTTGTATATACAAAATATATATTTAATTTTAGTTCATTTATTTGCCAAATTCATGTTAATAAACATTTTTAAAAAGTCAGTGTATTATTAACTCAATAAATTAAAATAAATACTACACACAGACTACAAATAAACTTTTGAAATGAGTTGTTGTGTGTCATACTTTCTTGTTTTAAGCATTTATATACTGAATTGCTTCTGATTTTTAAGTTTTAAAACCCAGAAATTATTGTATTAATAGTGTGTTTGTATTTGATATTTCACTGTTAACCATTTATTATTATTTATCATTGAAAGGTAGATGTCACATCATTTTTAAAATTTTGTTGCAGGATGGAAAGGTGGCTTAAAAAAGGTCTCTAAAGAGTTCTACTGCAGAATTTGATTCTTCAGTTTTGGACTTAATAACTAGGTGTTTTGCTAAAGATGGTGATGGTGATGACAGCTCTACAAATATATATTTACAAATCACAAATATACAAAAATTACAAATATATACAAGTAATCAAGCCAGAGCAGCTATTAAAAAACTCGGGATGTACAATGAAAGTTATATGTCTTTTAGGATTCATGAACAAAAATGATAATCCTCAGAGTGCAGCAAAGTTTTCCCAAACAGCACTATTGCTCCAGCTAAAATGCGTAAGTATTTGGAATCGGGTTATGAAAACTTTAAAAACAAAGCTGTTCAATTCTTTATTCAAAAAAGTGACAAACTCTTAAAATTAAAAAGTTTTATGACCCAAACCCCAAAAAGATAAATGAAAAAGCAACTAAGGCTTCATACTTAGCTATCAGCTCAACACAGTGAAACGTACTCATTTGCAGAAAATCTTATTAAATCTTCTACTATAAAGATCATAAGATGTATGTTAGATGACAGATCAGCAAAATAAATTGCCAAGATCGCACTTCCAAATGATATGGTAGCTCAGCACATCATAGATTTAGCAGAGAATATGAAGAATGAATTGTTAGATATCAGCACGAAAACATATTACTGGAAGATCTTCTGTTCTGTAAATCTCTACCAACATGTACTACTGAAGTGGAAATATTTCACTTCCTCAATTCTTTTCTTAAAGAGAACCAAATATCATGGGACTGCTATATTGATATGTGTACCTATGGAGCAAAGGCAATGTAATGTGTCTATAAAGTTCATTAAAAACATTGGCAAAAACTGTTCTAGTAGCCACTGCCTAATCCATAGACAGGCACTTGCTGAAAAAAATGTCTCCTAGTTATAAAATTGTTCTTGATGAGGTTGTAAAAATGATTAACTTTATAAAATCTTGACCACTAAATAATCTTTTATTGAAAATACTTTGTGAACAAATTTAGCTTACTGATAAATTATCATCTACCATCTTTAAATTTGATCGCTAATAATTGAGATGTGCTTTTCAAAGTACTGTAGATAATTATATCATGTTCTTGACCAGCTTGCCAGATTGATGTGCTATCCATTACATCACAAAAGCATCTACGAAAAATGTGCTAAATTTTTATATTCCCTTTCTTTTTAGCTAAAGATACCAGAGACAATACTTGCTGATGCCAACCAACCAGTCTTTGTGATGACTGTATAATTTGAAGAGACAGAAATGCAAATAAGAAAGTAAATTTTGAAGTAAGATGTAAATAAATATTTGAATAATTTAAAAAATCATTTTTATATGCTTTTTACCCTTATGTTCTTTTTATATAAAATTAAACTATATCTAACATACATTTCTCTACAAAAATCAAAAACAAATTAATTGCTTTTGTGTGCTTTTTAAAATTTATATTCGTTGATTTTTCCTTTTGTTAGACTAATGATGAATCTTGGTTTTAATGTGGTATTTGGGTAAAATGTAACTGAAGCATGCAATTGCAACTACATTGTAATTGCAAATAGAGTACTTCTTTGTTCTAGTGGTCCCCAAGATGGAATCACCAGTCAACCAAGATATCTTCCCAAAATCTGGCTGTATGTTTTTATATCTCGAAACATGATCATATATTAACATCGGCTGCACGTTCTTATACCTTTTCATGCAATCGTACATTAGCATCGTGTTGCACTTTTGCTCTCGCTGGCTGTTTTTATTATTATTCATTATTGACGAAATTTTCAAATTCGAAAAAAAATTATTTTAAATATATTTTTTATTTAAAAATATATCCATTTTTGTGAATATTACTTTAAAAATCTTTAGTTTACCAAGTAATGAGGTGGATATTATAACATTTTTTCAAAAAAGAGGTATTTTACCTGAGGAACGAGGATGTGATAATGGCCAAGACATGAAAAACGATGAAACCGTTATGAGGTGCAATGTTAAAAGGTGCAAAAAGAAGAAAGCCTCCATATTGGAAATTGGTTCAGTGGTTCCAGGCTATCATTTGTCACAACTATTAGATAATGTATTCTTGGGCAGAGACATTGATGTCCATGAAATGATGTAACAAACAGCTTAATATGCATTAAAGTGCTGAAATTGGCTGCAGCAATTACAAGAAAGAAGTGTGTTTCCTACATCTGATGCACAGATTCAATGGCCGAATAGGAGGCGCCCATAAAATAGTTGAAATCAATGAAAGTTTGTTTGTTTAACATAAGAACAATAGAAGCAGAGTACTCACAAAACAGTAGATATTTGGAAGAATATGCCAGGAAGATAGTGTATGCTTTGTCGTTCCAATTTAAAATAAAGATAATGGTACACTTATGGAGAAAATTATTCAACATGTGGAAGATGGATCAATGATCTGGAAGCGATACGAAATGACGCAACTTGAAAAAGTTAGCTGCAGTCCCTTTACAGTTCACTTAAACCATAAGTGTAATTTCGTAGACCCAACAACAATGGGCATTCACATGCAAAATGTAAAGAAAGAATGTGTGGTTTAGCCAAGTGGTTTAATAAAAAACAATGGAGCACTGCTCGGCATCACCTCGAATCATATCTTTCAGAATTTATGTGGAGACAGTATATAGGAGAAAATTATGTTTTGATGAATTGTTGAAAGCACTTTCTGAATTATGGCCTTGTAATAAAGACCCTAAAAAATATTCTCAGGAAACGACATGTGAGTATTATTGTTATTATTATATATATTGTGTTTTTATTTTTACATTCACGATTCATGAGCTTGGTGAAATGATAGCTGAGATCCTGGCACAAATCTAAAATCGCCAAATATGGTTGGGGGCCACTATAACAAAGAAGTACTGTAATTAGATTATACAATTATTTTGTAATTGCAATTCTGATGTAGTTATAATTATACTGTAGTTGTGGAATCTGATCTAATGTAATTACAGTCACACTATAATCATAATTAAAAAGTAATTGCATAATCTTAATTATGATTACCATGTAACTGCAATTATGTATTTTAATTAAAATTACAATTGATTATAATTGTAACTGCAATAGGTAATTACAATTATGTAAGTAGGAAATTAACTGCTCCTGGTAATTTCTGTAATGACTGTAATTGAAAATTACAGCAAATGACAGCGGTTAAACAATACAAAGTGATAACCACATAAGAAAATTATTAGTATATTCTATCATACTACACCTTGTAATAGCAACATAAATTATTAATGAATTCTTTGTTAAATATGACATATATTTTCAGGAATTTTTTTAACTAAATTTAGTTAAAGCAGGATGTATTATGTACTTACAGGAAATAATTTTGGATGTTTCATGTAAAAATAAATATGTACAACTTAGCTAAACAAATATGTGTATTAATGATATGTGGATTTGTATAAGGGAAAGAAAACAAAGACTGTATGGCTACGGACTGAGATGCTTTTGTGAAGCATTTATTAAGGAAATTTATCCATTTTTGCACTACACAATAAATCATGAAAACTTCATTTAACCTTCTCACTTGCATTCCATTTCTTTACCTTAGCTAGCAGAAACATGACTGATCCATTATCACCCTGCTTAACTGCTTTGTGCACCAAACTTTTCAATAACGCTATTAAATGCAACTTAGTTTATTATTAAATGCAACACATATTTTCAATAAATTAACATTAAAAACATTATTTACTTACAAGTAACTGTATTTTTATGATATATTTTCCACAGCTTCAGGTAAAAATAAACAAGCAAAATTTTTAAGCCAAGATTTAAACAAGGGTCAAAATAATAGTGTTAGCGATTTTATTGCACAGCCATTAGTGAATGTTGAATGAAAAAAAAAAAAAAAATTGCCTCATATTCCATCTGAGACCATCTTGCATAATTATTGAACTCCAACTTGCAGTAATGATATTAACTATGAAATAGGCTTTCACTAAAACCAATATTTTCAATAACTAGTTAAAAACATGTTATTTTTTACTGGTGGTTGCATCAACTTGAACTAGTTTCCAAAGCTTCAGGCAGAAATAAACAAGCATAATATTATTACGAAGAAGTCTCTGAAGTCTCAGTTGCTGCCTGAAAAATGCATTTTAATATCCAAGAAAGTCTTGAATTAATCTGAGTACTGCAAATTCAACTAATGGTATTAACTATGAATTAGGCCTTTATTAAACACAAAGCATACGTAAGTTTTGCTGTAGAAGAATTGCTAATGCAAGAAATATTTCAGATGAAAATAAATAAGTGTACATTTGATAACTCTCTGACACCAGCTTGGGCTTAATTTCCAAAAACTGCCATGAGAAAGAGGTATTTTTTTTTTTTTTTTTTTTATTTTAATGCCAAAATATTCCTGATACTTTACTTTATCCAGGATTTAAGCACCTTTAATATATTACCTTAATTTCTTGGACATATTTCAAAATGCACGTATATACACATTTTTACACACATCACAAAAAATCTTCTAGGCTATATATATATACAAGAGGTGATCAAATGAAAAGGTACGAAACGACATGGTGGGTACAAATGTAGACTTTATTCAAAATATACACCATAGGCCTGAGCACAACGATCCCACTGATGAAACCACAGGATTCCTTGTTCCCAGAATTCCTGTGGTCGTGACGAGACCCAGTCCTTCACAGCGTCTTTGAGTACGTCGTCTGAGAAGCGCTTCCCTTTCAGGTGTTTCTTCAGTGGACCAAACACATGGAAATTGCAGGGTGACATGTCTGGACTGTAGGACGGATGGTCCAACGTCTCCCACTTGAACTTGGCCAGTTCCATGTGTGTGACTCTGGAGAGACGTGTGGACACGCGTTATCATGGAGCAGAACCACGCCCTCCGGAGCAGCCCAGGTCTTTTATTCTTGATGGACCTGCATAGATGTCGGAATGTCTCACAGTACACATCGGAGATAATGGTTTTTCTGTACTCGAGGAATTCCACAAGTAGCGGACCTTGAACGTCGAAAAAAGACGGTGAGCAACACCTTGCCTGCTGACGGCACGGCTTTGAACTTTTTAGCAGGAGGTGACGACGCATGCTTCCACTGCATGCTGTCCCGCTTTGTCTCTGGCTCATAGTGATGGCAGCACGTCTCATCACCTGTGACGATCCGCTTCATGAAAGCGGGGTCTTCCTGATACCGAAACAGATGTTGCAGTACTAGCCCCATACGCAGTTCCTTTTGCTGGCCGGTGAGCTGCTTCGGAACCGAAGCGGCACACACCTTCCGTTATTGCAACCTGTTGTGAACGATAGTCCACATGGTTCCATAGCTGCCATCCACCTTCACCGCAAACATTCGCAATGTCACATGCCGATCACTTCTCACTAGGTGGTCCACCTTGTCGATGAGATCGCTCGTGATGACAGTGTTTGCCTGGCCTGGTCTCGGATCATCACCCACACTCTCACGGCCTGCACAAAAACGGGCACTCCATTTCCTGACAGATTTGTCAGACACATTTCTCCCCATAAACTGTCACCATCCGGCAATGAATAGCTGCCGGTTTCTCACCTTCTGCTGTCAGAAATCGGACGAAACCTCGCTCCTCCCCGGTCATCAAATTTTGCAACGCGAACGCCATCCTGTCCTCATATGGACTGCTGCATCATTTGGACGCCACTTTTGATAAGAGCTTTTGCTCTCTCCTGTGCATGCAGGCACCCGCTCATGCTCCGATCCCAATCAGAGACTCCAATCGCATCCCGAGATGTCTCGTTATGTTCTCCTATGGCGGAATATGCAAATATTTAGCTGTTACCTTTTTACGTCGTTTCGTACCTTTTCATTTGATCACCCCTTGTATATATACGGCCTTGTCAGTCAGAGGGTTAAGCAAAAGTACAAGTTGGTTGTTTATTTAATTCAGCGTGACAAAGTATATAAAGATAACGATGTCTTCATGGCATACTTTCTATGAAAGCTGGTTTATATTCATGGAATGAAAACCACGAAGATACCAAAACATCTCGATTGTTCACCAGAATTCAAACCTGGATCGGTCTACCACTATTAAAAAAGAGTCTTTATTGTTTGGTTACTGCTAATCTACAACTTAAAAATTGCATTGAGTTATAATGCAATTCTAAATACCATTTGTTATGACTGTAATTATAGCTGCATTAATTATACTTTTAACAATAAAATTAACTACAAAAAATCACCAACTTTGTTCAGGTAATAATAGACAATTAAATTTTAAAAGATAAATGAAAGATCTTACACTTTCCCGAATGATAGTGTTTTGAGAAACTGCTATATGCAAGGGCATATGAATGTTTAATTAAGATCTATGTTTCTGCCTTTTCTGAAGAAAATTATTTGTATCTAGTTGTTAAAAACAGCGTGAAATCCATGGTTTTTCAATATCTAAAGTTATGGTAGGTAATATTATCACAACAAAGAAGGGGGAAAATACGAAAGTTTGGCTTCACATACAAAATTTGTTCCAAATACATATCAAAGGAAAAACTGAATATTTTGAATGTTGCAAAGATCTTTAATATTAAAAAAATCCGTCAAAACAAAAGCACATTTAAATGCTCACTGTCAACAGCAAACAATGTGATTAATGTTGATCTGAATCTTAAAAAGGCAGAAAAGGCTAATGTTCACTGTTTTTCTCCACAACGTATTGCTGAATGCAGAACACATTGCAGAATGTGTATCCAGACAAAAATGGAAAAATATTGCCACAATAGATGAAACTTGGGTGAATTTAATTTACTATAATAAAAAGAGATCCATTTATTATCATCAAAGAGGAGAAAACAATCTTAAAAATATGGTTCAAAGAATCTAAAGAAAGTTTTTTAAAGGGACTTATGATTTTTCATATAACCACAAATTTTAAAAAAAAAAAAGAGTGGAGAAAAATATTAAGATCATATATTATCAGAAACATATTTTATACCCAATTTTCAAATATGAAATATCTTCTCTTTACCCACAGTGTCATCAATCAGTAGAACTGTATCAAGAAAAAGAGAGACACGTCAAAATCCACTGTTAATTTCTTGAAAAAAAAATGGAACAAGAAAATGGTATCTAGGCCACTTCACCCACATCTTTACCTATAAAATCTCCTGATGACCCATGGATTTTTGTGCTTTTGGACTTTTAAAACGCTGATTGTCCAAATGTCGACCTACAACCTTCCTTGGACTCTGGAAAGTTGTTCAAGAGGAACAGGATAAAGTACCTCTTCCGATACTGCAAAAGGCTGTCTTGGAAATTACGGTGGAGAAAGATAGTAAAGAATAAGAGTTATTATATACAACATTTAAAACTAAAAAAATTAGGTTATTCCTTAAATGCAGTGAAAATTATCTAAACAAATGTGTGAACAGCCTTTGTATAACTGCAGGTATAATTTTATTGTATGTGCAATTGTCATTACAATTATGTTGTAATTGAACTATCTGCAGTTATAATTACGTTGTAATTGTACGATTTATAGTTCAATAACATTGTAATTGTATAATTTATAACACAATTACATTGTAACTGAATTAATTGCAATTGCTGGGACTTACGATTACATTATACACTCATGTCCATAAATTAAGGATAATGCGAAATCAGGCAAAGGAAGAGTTAGAAGCAAAACAAATTTGACTTATTTGTAAAGATTATTTATTAAACAAAATGTAAAGAGCAATAAAAGATGCTATATGTTTGATATTATTAAAAAATTAGAAATTTTTTCTCCCTGGAGCAAATTAAAAAAAAAAAAAAAAAAACTATTTACAAAAAAACAATATTACATGGTTGGTATGATTGTTAATACATTGTATGTCTCCCAGACGATGCAATACAGTCCGTACAACGCCTAGGCATGCTGAGTATCAAATTATCAATCTGATCTTGGGGGATATTACACCACTCAAAAAGCAATGCTCTCCGAAGTTCCAGTAGACATGTAGGAGGAGACATGTAGGTTGACAGGCTGCAACTCCGGTAGACATGTAGGTTGACGGGCTGCAACTCATCGACCAAGCATGTCCCACACGTGCTCTACTGGATTCAAGTCTGGTGAGAATGCTGGCCAGTCCATACGGGTGATATCCTCCGATTGAAGGCATTCACTTACGATGTTTGCACGGTGAGGACGGGCGTTGTCATCCATAAACACAAATTGTGTGCCCATAGTGCCCCGAAACAAACGCACATGTTGTTCCAGAATGACGTCGCGACAGATTTGGCTTGTCATGGTTCCAATTTGAACATGCAGGTCAGTTCTGGAACCCAGAATAATTCCACCCCAAACGAGCACTCCTGCACCACCGTAACGGTGTCGTTCAATGATGTTTTCTTGGTGGTAACGGGTACCTGGAGCTCTCCATATGAAAGTCTGGCGAGAATCAGACTGCAAGCTAAACCTGGACTCGTTGGAAAACATCACACAAGCCCACTGTTGCAGTGTCCACAATGCATGCTCTCTACTCCAGGCTAACCGCAGGCGACAGTGAGTTGCAGTAAGTGGAATGATCCTGATAGGTCTACGAGCATATAGACCAATCTGCCCTAAACGTCTGTACACGGTCTGCCTTGAAATTTTCGTACCAGTGGCTGAAGAGAGCTGACGAGAAAGGTCTGAGGCTGTGCTCCGCCTGTTTCTTTTGGCACTAACTGCCACACACCGGTCCTCATTCGGCATTGTAACTCTGGGGCGACCTGTGCTGTAATGTCTACTCACATTAACATCATCTTGGAATCGTTGCCAAAGCCTGGAGATGACACTCTGGGCAATTCCAAGTTCATCTGATACTTCCAGTTGGGTACGCCCACATTCCAGACGGCCAATAATTCTACCACGTAAAAAATCCTCCAAATGCGTCGTTTGTGTTATAACTATTCGGTTATTGCACTGAAATGCTTATAAAGTGCCTGCGAACAATTTTACTTCTTTGCTTGTATTCCTTATATATCACTCTCTTACACTGTCGTCATTGTGACGTACCATCGGTGTCATCTGGTTACTTTCTGAAATTTGCATATGATTCTTGAAGATGTGTGTAGTGATTTTACAGGTGATATATTCATTTTAGAGTTTGATTTCCACGTGGCTCCGAATTATCCTTAATTTATGGACATGAGTGTAACTGAAGGATACTATTATAATGCAATTGTTTTGTATGTAATTACATTGTAATTCAATCATTAATCAATTATACTGTAAATAAATTATGCCCAACTCTGAACCATAGCCAACTCATGCATGTGCATACCATATACATGTTTCAGTACATATGGATTTACAAGTGTTATATCTAACAGTCATTTTACTGAGTAGTATTCACTGGCTGTAAAAATGTAAATAATGATCACTCAGATCTCTGTTTTTCCTAAAATTTCTTCTTTTTTAGAAAACTCTTTTTATTATTTATGAGCAGAACAGTACCTATAAGCCATTAAAATAGCCAAACAAATGTTTTTATTCAATTCAGAAAGTCCGCAGTGAGTTGCCAACTTTTTGTGGAATGTGAGTAATCAGAAAAGTACTGATTTTCTTCCTCTAAAAAAATTTTACTAGCATACATCGGGTACTACGATGTGTAGATTTCTGATCTGCTGTACAGTCAAAAGTCGTTAATCCGGACTCGTCGGGACTTCGGCGATTCCGGATTATAGATCATCAGTTTAAATCTCGTAAGATGGCATGCAGAAATTCTAAAATTAAAAATATGAAATCGTAATTTATGAAATAAAGAACAATTATGATCTAAAGGGTATCAAAATTTGCAAAAAGAAAAAGCTTAATATTTATTTGTTTACTTTAAACATTTCTTTCAATGTAAGTTGTTTAAGTTTTGCTTCGTTTCATGTGATAATACTTTCTCTTTAATTCTATTAAACAGACATAATTTCTTGTTCAGTTACAAAGTTCCGCTGTTCAAGTCCTATAATTGCTGTATCGAGAACACCGACTAATTTGTCAATCGAAATTTTTTCGTTTTCACTAACCTCTGTCACTTTCTTCGCTATCGGAAGCGAATTATAATGACGAGGAACTTGTTTTAAATCATATCAAGGACGGAGCACATCGAGATGAAATACTAATTTGGTAAGGAATTATAAGCCAAATAAAATAAAAACATCTGCCCTGAAGATAAGGATAGTGCTGACAGATCAACTTCCAATTCATTACGCGCCCTTCCCCCCGCCGAGCAGTGTGAAATTGATAAACAGATTTCGGATTTCAAAACATACTTTCGCTTTAGATCCTTTACATATTAACAAATATATATCGGAAATTCTATTTGATATAATCGAAAGTTTAAGCTTACTTTTATAAAATTGCTCTTACAGTCTGCAAAAAATAATAAGCCGGATCCAATTCGAAAATTAAGGAACAACGCAATCATCAACATTAACTGAAATAGATAATTAGATAATTTTAGCTTATACGTAAAACGCGTTATACATAAAACGCGCACGCGAAAACGTATTCTGCACTTGCGCACACTCATATGCGCAGTCGTAAAAGGTCTTACGTGCACGCGTAAACGCCTATGCGCATGTGTCAACGCGGCGCATGCGCAGAAAGTTTTTAGTTTTGAGGTCCAGATTATAGATCATTCCGAATTATGGGTGTCCGAATTAACGACTTTTGACTGTATTAATTTTTGTAAATAGTCACAATCAATTACAACTTTAATAATTAAAGATATTAAACTCACTTATAAGCAGCATAGCGTGAATATGATGTATTTTGCATGGGTAAAAACAAGGCATCTACATCACTGAACAAACTGTTATCACTATCCCAGACCCATACATTGTCACCATCATCACGTCCACTTGTAAACCACCTATTGAATAAATTAAGAACTCACAATATAAACTGCAACAAAAATTCCAGCATTTGGAAACTATAACACACATAAAAGTAACTATATTAGCAAGGTCTAGAAAAATTAAGTTTTCAAATACACTGTACTACAGCTTCTGTTAAAATGCAAATGTGATCAAAAATGAAATTAATAAGCTATATGCAGAACTCAGTGGAAAATAATTAATATATTAAAAATAAAAACTTTCAGGATCACTGCAACATAATAAATAAAAAATAATTTCTATTTACTTGCCTTCGATGTTGAGGATCATTTTCTCGTAGCCAACCAACTATAAAATAATGTTCTTCTAATGTATTTACAGCAACTAAATCAGTATTGTAACTTCTACATATATCTTGGGCTTCATCACGGGTCCTTAAAGGTGTTCTGGTGAACTTGTAGCATGAATCTGAGAAATCTATCCACTCTTTTGGACATGTCTGACATAATACTATAAAAAAATTCACAGTACTTAGACATAATAAGTAACTTTACGTTAATGCTAGTACACAACAGATGATGCGGGAGTCATGTTAACTCATTGAAGGAAACAAAACGTTAATTAGAAAGTGTTCACTCTACTGAGAATTTTTGACATACCTTCATTAAAGTTATAATACAAATTTATTTAATTCATGAAAAAATAGAATATTCATAATATTATTTAATGCATATTTGCATGTACAGGTGTATGCTATGTGACAAAGAACATATAGCATGGGAGGCAAACTCCATGTCAGCACGCGCTGCATTTTGGAATCCAGGAAAGTTCAAGAGCCGCAGCAAGATTCTCCAAAAGCTACAAGTCCATATTTAATGATTAATTTATTTTTAATAGCAGTGAAACAGGTTTCAAATCAAAAGAAACATCTGATTCCAAACATTTACTAAATGACAGTATGCCTTCAGATGATGTGATGATGCCTCGAAGAGAGTATAAATTGTGGTGCTTTTGTTTTCTCTAATTACAACTTGATGCGGTATAAAATACTCTTTCTCAGTTTTTAAATATACTGATTCTTCTAAGATATTTATCACAGCTTTGTAATACTCATGAAACTCTGAATTCTTCTTAAATCTGCATCACAGTGACTCAAATCATTTTTTTGCCACCTCAAAATAATTACGTGATTTCCTTGCATGCTCACTTCATGGCAGGCAAGCCATTGTTGTTTTTAAATTTTAAGGATTCTCCAAATGTTCTACAGGTTACATTACCATCTAAGCTGTGACTGTCAATACATTTATTAGAAATTCCCAAATTTTTCACCAATTCAGACATTGATTCAACTTACTTCTAATTTATATCAAATTCTGTATGACAATAAATGTTTCTGATGCATAACGTGTTTTTGTTACATTCGCAGATGTACAAACATTCAGACATTAATTTAACTTCTAACTTACTTCTAATTTGTATCAAATTCTGTACGATATTAAATGTTTCTGATGCATAACATGTTTTCGTTACACTCACAGATGACCCCCAATTTAGTTTATCTTGCTACAAAATGATTCAGAAATTCAGAAGACTTTTCCTCTAAAGCATCTACAAGCAAATCTAACTTTTAAAGTTTTTTTTATAAAATTGTTTTTCTTGAATCAGCACAAGATTTCTGTTTTATGTTTTTGAATAACATTATTAAGTTTCTTAAACTAACAAGAAATGAAATAAAATAATTACTTTCTTTTGGCCACTGAACAATTTTAGTTTATTATATTCCACACATATATTTTAACTGCAAAAGAGCTGCACCATTCGCCTGTGAGAAACACTTGTAGCTCGCAAGCCGTGCTATGTCCAGCCCTGATACATAGGAATGCATTTTCAATTTTTATATATTTTTCTCCTATAAACATTAGATACTCCTGAACTAGCCTTAAAGCTGTACTTTGTAAATCTATTATATTTCAGTTACAAATATGAGCAATTTGGGTAAAATCTGTGGAATATAATTTTAATATATTTTTGGTGACATCATGCCATCTAACATTCTTGATTGGATACTGCTTTACCTTATGAACACTTTTTTTTGTGATTTTTCAGTGGGGACACAGATAATCAGAACATAACACATTCTGGCTTAAAATAATAATAAATCACTAATGAAATCAAATCATAAAGCAACTATAATTTTTCTCCTCCTAGCAGATTTGAATGCAATAAAAAGAAATCATCTGTCCTTTTATGTTCCAATTTCAAAAAGTATCAGGAACACAAATAAGTATCCACCATTTATCATCAAAATTAAGCATTTATCATCAAAATTAAGCATTTATTTTGAAAGAACGGTACATTTGTTTTATTCAAGTAGTTGCTAGCAATGGACAACATTTTTTATTCAAAACGTTGTCCATCACTAGCCACTACTTTTTCCCATCTTTCTGGCAGCATATGGCTACCACACTGAAAGAACACTTCATCTTTCAAAGCTATACACAAATCAACCCAATTTCAATTCTATCCACAAATCAATGCTCAAAGGGATTCACAAACTCACCCGAATATGAAATGCTGTGAAAGATGACAATAAAAAGAGCAGTCTTCAGCATGGCTCTTAGATCTGGATAAAAATCTGTATAAAATTAATAAAAATTTCTAAATTTTTAATACCATTTATATGCAGATTTCCTATTATAGCACTCACTTTTAAATTTCTGGTATCTTCATATGATGTAAAGTGTTGCTCAGACATGCTATGCGTCATAAATCGAAACCAGCAGTAATCAGAAGAAGCCATGTCTAGTGAATACAGCAGGAGGGAGAAACCTTCTCATTTGTGTTTTCAAGTATGTTTTGACTAGTGGAGGAACACAAGGATGAGCGGTATAATGCAGGAGAATAATTTGATCATATCTGGAATAGTAGTGGATGCATTTTCTTTGAGTGCTCAGCTCAATCTCATCATTTGTGTTCAGTAAAGAGCCCCAGTAATAATTTCATTCAGTTTGAGCAACTCATAATACATGACACCCAGCTCATTCCATCATACACACAGCATGATTTTTTTTTCCATGAATATTCGGCTTGGGTGTCAATGCTGAAGCATGTCCAGATGGTCACCACGATTTATTCTTTGTGTTATCCTAATGGATCCATTTTTCATCACCAGTAACTATACAATACAATGTTCATATGAAATTTTCATACACTTTCATCTTGTGCTTCAGCTGGAGATTTCTTTAAATAAAAAAAGTAAATCAAAAGTTCGTGCAAATGAAGCTCATTCAGCTCAAAATTTGACATTTTTCACATGAAAAAAATATATGATGTTGATATAAAATTGGTAGAATTTCAAGGTTTATGTTGTTAGCAGATGTCCAACCTTACAATATGATGTTTTACATCAGACAATTTTAACCATAACTTACTGGTGGCGTTATTTTTTGTCAAACTGCAAAGACTTATTTGTACTCCCAATAAATGCTAAAATACTCTTGAAAATTTACATGGAAATATTTCAATGAAAATTTATAGCAAAATTACATATCATGCTCAAAGGGATTCACAAACTCACCCGAATATGAAATGCTGTGAAAGATGACAATAAAAAGAGCAGTCTTCAGCATGGCTCTTAGATATGGATAGAAATCTGTATAAAATATAAAATTTCTAAATTTTTAATACCATTTATATGCAGATTTCCTATTATAGCACTCACTTTTCATAAGAAAGAAGAAAACATACATAGATTGCACAGAAAATAAAGGGTTTGGATGTAAGATAGCATTTCTAGAAGACAACTGATTTCATTTAATAGGTATGAAAAGGGTCACCAAATTTTTAATTTTGGAAAAAAAAAAAAAATATTTATGTACAAAATAAATTTATAAAAGGTAAATCCTAAATTCTTATAATAAAAGCAATTTAAAAAAGATAAAAGTAGAATACTGTATTTCCTAGTATATTTCCCCCCCTAGTTCAATAGCGCTAGATTCTGAAAATTTTAAATTCACATAATTTTCACCTTACTCTGTTGTGCATAGTTTTTTGTTCTGAGGGCTAACTTATTGGTTAACTGTATTCCCTTGATTATTTTTATTCAATGTATTCAATTTGTATTTTTTTTTCCATTAGCATTTTATCCATTTTAATTTTCCCTGCATTAATTATTAAAAACACATTTTGTGCAGATCCTTCATTAAGTTACATGGATGTGGAATGTATTCTCGCACTTAAGAATCTTTCCAAATATATGATTTCACCTTACTGTAACAACCTTCTTTAAATTATTCAACACATTATGCACTGTTATACTAATTTTTATGTCTCATCTGAATACAAATAACACATCAGTCTTCAAGTTACTAACATGTCATCCAAAGATTTCATTTATGCTAATAAATTGATCCTAATATAACTAGTATATATTATACTTATACAGTTAGCATTATTTCTGACTGAAAGTACCCTTATCCCTTTAACAATGGGTGCCTCAGTCACTGAGCCACTCTCTTGGAATGCCATGCCTACAGGATACACTTGCACGGTTAAGCCTAACTTTTGGGGAAAAAATTGTATAAATTAAATTTATGGTCCAATTGTTTGGTAATTTTAAATTTCATTCACTAAAATACATGAGAACAATATTCAGGTAGTTGTCAGAATTAATTTGAAAGATTTATCATTATATTTCCTTGCTACTTAAAGTAAACCAAATAGGTAGAATTTCATTTGGGGGACCATAAAAAGTTGCAGCGAAAATGTATGCGCAAAAGCGCCAAATCTAGCGAACATGCTGATTTCAAACTGTGTAAGTTTATATAGTTCTATATTTGTAATTCACCACTGAAATACTAGTTTAATTAATTCTTTTTTGATAATGCTATGGATTTAACAATTTGTGAATTGCCCTGTGATGAAACATCTGCAATAGAATTTCTTCAAAGAAAAGGCATCATTCATGATAGAAAATTATGTTTAAACAACCACAAGATTAAATTATGCTTTAGCAATAACTCAGTAGCGAAATGGTGGTGTAGGAAAAAACCTGTAATGAGAAGAAAGGATTAAGAAGTCAAAATTGGTCTGAAGGATCGAAAATTCCCTTCTTTACAGCCGTTAGGTTCATCTATTTTTGGTGTCAGGAAATTGCATCTATTGAAGTTTGTGAAATCCAGCTGAAGATGAACCACAATACATTTGTAGAATGGAACAGTTACATGCGCGAGGTGTGTGACACAGCTTTAATTGTTTGGCCTAAGTTGAAAATCGGCAGATGTGGCAAAATTATTTTTAAGTAGACAGAATAACCTTGGACCTGTTCTTCCGTCACAATGGGTTTTCAGCAGATTATGCACAGAATCGAATTTGCAATTTTGCATGTATTATGATTTAATTTTTAGTCTGGTATATTGATACACTAAGCCTAATATACATTGGTTTTAATATGGCCAATATACCACTAGACTTCAATACTTCACTTTAAACAAAATACATAATAATTTTAAATGGCATATCAGTCCTGTACAAAATAAACAAAATGACCTTGATCATTTATGTATAAAAAGTAAATCAACAAGTGCTTTGAAAATTTTCAATAAATTACTACACTGATTCGTCTGATTCTAAAAATGAAAATTCATTTACTAAATAAATCTTTATTTTTTACAACATTATATTCATTTCACTCCTGGAAGGGTTTTCCTCATCATCAAATTCCTGTGCACATAGTTAATCAACATTAACAACCATATTATCATTCCATTCCTAACAATGTAAACTCAACTGTTCTTGCCTACTCCCTCAGTCTACTTCATTGAAACCTAACTCATGTCCAATGCTTACAATTTCATTAACAACTGTGATCAGTTACTAGCTACATCTCACATAACCAGTTGAACAATGAGAAAAATGTTCTTTCGATACAATAATTTCATATTTACAGATGTTATTTGATCCAACAATTCTTGAATATTTTAATAGCATTTCTCCCAGAAATGAGCTAATGAAACTGACCTCTATTACTCTGAATTAGAAATTCAAGTTCAAAAATTAAATTTCATGAATATTTTAAGATACACAGGTTCCAAAACAGATCTCGTGTTAGGAGCTAAAAACACAATTTTAACAATTGCAAATAAATTATTTATCCCAAATACATAATTATTTACTATTCTGCTTAATAGTTCAAAACAGCATTCTTTCTATAGACAATGAGTTACTCATTTATATATTTGTGCTATATCCCATATAATTATGCCGGCCCGGTATGGACCTATTCATGTAAATCTCTTCAAAAAAAGTTACAAGCTGCTCAAAACGGTGTTTTCAGGCGAATCTCTGATGCTTCATGGTATGTGAGAAACCACAAGTCACATCAAGAACTACATATCGATCTGTTACGAATGTATTACTGCCATATTGCTCGAAAGTTCTATAGTGACCAAAAATTAATTAAGAATCCTCCCATTCAAGTGTATGATTACAATGTTAAAGATCCCTGTTACAGTAAACGGCCAATGGCCATTCTTACTAATCAAACTGATTAATTAAGGTGCATTGTATATATGCATCTTTATGTGCAATGTGTGTTTTTCTCTTATGTTCAACTCTCATCTAAGTAATTACTTAATGATATATTGTAATGTATGTTTTTTACATTAGCACACCTTGGGTCTTGCACTTGCTTATTTGTTTGTTTATGTTTACTGTGATTTACGAGATCAAGAGATCATCAAAATTTATTATCACTAGCTCGATCAGTATCTAGCTTCCTCAGCCGGCATTTCTCTCTTTGTACATTCTAACTATTCGGTTGGATCCTAGCAGAGCCCACACACTTGGTGTGAATGATTTTGGTTATGGTGCGTATCGATGTGTACATGGACAAAGTCAAGTGAGTGTGCAATGCCAAGTTTGTGCAATTCTCTGATGTTTTTTATGTGAAAATAGGTCAATGTGTACATGGATACAGAGTCTGGACAATTCTTTGACTTGTTATTTTCAAGTTGGCAATTTTTGGGAAATGCTCGAAGCAGTGCACACTTTCCCAGGTTGTCATCAAGGGTATGAGCTCTCCTAGGATTTTACCAAGTATTCTAATTCATAATCTAAATAACTGATAATTACTTCTAGCTCAACTTATTAATAAAAAAAATATGCGAATATATACATATGGGAAGCACATCCGCAGAGAACCCGGTAAATGTAAACATCGCCAACTTTGGCGATAATAGTTCAAACCTGGTAACTCATCGGATATATCCCTTGTTCGAAGTATGCAACCACTCCTTTTGCGTTTATTTTGTTGAATTATTACTGTCTTTGTTCGCATTTGCAGGTTTATATTATTCTTCTCTTATTTATTATTAGTTTTTCTGAATTCTTTAACAACGAATAAATAGAAATATTTTCGTAGATAGATGCCGGTTCTCGGTTCGGGATGAAAGGAGGGGTGAATGCTAATTTGTAACACGGCTGTTCACGTTGTGTTCTTAATTATGAACAGCTCTAAGAACCATGAGGTTTCCAACGTCTAAAGTAATTTGTTTTCGTAGACCGCAAAAATGTGCATTTTAAATAATTAAGTAATGCTTTTATTTTTATTATTGGTTATTGTCATCTAAAATTCTGAGAATAAATTAATTTTTATGGCGTAAAATTTAAACAAGATAATATATTGTTAATGCTTTTCTAACAATAACCTTTCAGAGGATGGCAGGTGTGACATAAATAGATGATTAAATTGAAATAAAAAAAATATTATTGATTATCTAGGATGACAGAATAGTTTGATGCATCACCATGGTCATCAAAATTAGCAAACCACTGCTGTAGTAAGGAATATATTGTTTTCTGTGTTAACTGGAATTTAAGACAAATTTTTTTCGTATGTCACGTTTAACCGGTTAATTTCAGTATATTAATACTAATTTATATTTTTATATGAAGTTTTATTTCCGTTATAAATGCTCTTATGCAAAATATATTCTTTTCTGTGCTAACTTGAATTTAATACAATTTTCGTATATCACGTTTAACCGGTTAGTTTTACATCTACATGCTTATTATCTGTGAATTTTTACTACAATATGCTTAATACATTGTTTTATCTGCTAACTTGAATTTACATGCACTAAAAATCACGTTTACGGCTCGGATTATCGTCGATGAACCGCGAGCTTGGCGAGTAAAAATGCAACGGCGCCAACGGGTTCTTTCCCGAAGCGCCAACGGGTTCTTTGCGGATGAAAACCCTACATATGTACTCTATTTCCCATTCAGTTATTTCCTGATGTAGTAATTCGAAACAATGTATTTATTCGTTTAGGGGTAGGGTCCTCAGACCCAGGCACCCTGGTGCTACATCACTCTTTCATATACGATAAACATTTGAAGCTCAAAATTATTTTCGACACAAAATAAAACTGAAAATCTGTTGCTTAGTTTGAACTACAAAAATAAATCTCTGACATATTAAGTAAAATTCTCTCTGTTAAGTAACAATTCACTGCAATTAATAAACGATGTGAACTCAAAAACACGGTAATCGAAATTGTCTAAAGAGAAGGATTTCTGTATTTTAAGTAACCCAAAATTTGAATATCAACTACTCAATACTTTGGATATAATCAGTTTAATATATATTTAAACTGCTCATAAAAATTAATATAAAAATTTTAATAACAAAACCTGTTTTATAAAATGCAGATGAGTTCTAATAAAACTTCAATAATTTAATATATGTTAAATCAGTCATTCATAATACAACAAATTTCATACAATAACATCAGCGTTCGTATAAAAAGGCCATAATTATTGCAATATTACACAATGTCCTTCTATAGAACAAAGTAGTAACTCTTCGTAAGTAATAGCTGTAAAAATTAACGAACTCACATCCAAGTGACCAAATCAAAAAGGAAACAATTACGTCTGAGATGCGAACAAGAATTATTCTTTGGATTGCATAGATGTTGCACTGATATAAACAACGAACACACCCTTTCCTTTCATTTAGTAAACAGAAATCGGTTCAGCATCAAAAATAAATTGCCGCAAATAATAAAACTGAAGCCGCGCCTTGAATACTGTGGCAGAGCAGCTAGCTCACAAAAAACAAGAGTAAGAAATCATACACCACATCTGCTCTTATTTTAAAAGTTCACAGAAATTAATCGTTATTTGGTTCAAAAGAAAATTGTTACTGGACTCTATTACTCAAATCTTTAGATATATAAAAAATGTCCTGAATTGACATGCTTTTTAAAAGATTTCGCTTTATTATAAACAAAAACACTAAATAAGTTCTCTAAATTGTGAAACAATTTAGTTCGATATTCGTATCAGATGGATAGCCGTGTACTCTATATAAGGGTGTTCGGAATAAATTTGACAGTTTCGTAAGGAGAAAGAAAATCCGCTTGTATGAGTAGTAGCGAAGGTCTTCATTGAGTGAAAGCTTCATAGTAGAGGCTGCAACATTCATTTCACGTAACAAAGCCCGAATTCCAATGCCAGGGTTCTTCAACACCTGTTCCTGCAGATTTGCGAGGAATTCTGCTGTACAAACGCAATCAGATCGTCTGCCAGGGATCTTTCTTCTTGCTACATCCTCGTAGTCACCATTGCAAGTCTCTAGTTCATGCCCGATTGTTTTTACTGTGTTCAGGGAGCATTGGGCAGCAGTCATAATATCCTTATTTTGATGGCCGGCATGAATCATCATGATGCAAGTTATTCTCTTCCATGATTCAGATGGGTTCCAGTCATCCATCCTTTCTGACATCTTGTATATGAATGAAGAAGGGTCCAAACTTTTAAATGACGAGTAGTGTATGTCAATATCTCCAACCTACGAAAAAATATAATAAATTATAAATATGTCAAATTTATCCCGAACACCCTGTATTTATACTTGCCTCGCACTCGTCATTCGGGCAAAAAGATCTAGCTAGTGCAAAACAAGACACTATTGTCAATTTTTTTCTGTCTGTAAACATTTGTTAACAATGGATATAGTGTATTATAACTTCTAGTATACTGTATCATGGAATTATACTCCGCGTTTTTAACTAATTATTGCCATTTTGGCTTCACCGAGTAAAGGAATAAAAATGTCAAATATATATTTGTGTTTTTCTTTGAATTGTGTGTATTTTGAGATAACGGTGGATATATGAATGTGGAATGAAACATGGCGCGTTGATAATCTCTCTAAGTGCTTTGCTTTGAAGAACTTGGATATGCTACAGTTGAGTTTTGGCAACGAGGACCACAGAGTAATGTAGTCCGTCACAATTAGACACACGCCAAAGGTGTACGGAAAAGTGTACCGTGACGTCACGGGCTTCTGGATGGGTTACAATATTTGGCTTTTTATCATATTTCGCGGTAAATTATGGCAAAGATTAACAATTTATCGTGCGATGTAAACAAACATCGAAGATCTCGTGTTAGGGTGCAAACGTTGTTGTAGTTAAAGAATATCTTAGATATTCGTTGGTTGTAGTGTTCGCTTATTAATAAATTTCTTCTGGTGATAATTCAGTTAAAATCACTGACAAAAGTTTGATAGAACATGTGAGAACTTCCATTGCAGTGTTCTTTGAATTAACATTTATTTCCTGCTAAACATATTATAAATAAAAGAACAAAACAATCTCAATTTTTAATATCTCTGTTAGCACTTCATATAATTTTTTTAGTGGTATGAAAAAATTTTGTGCATACTGATTTAAAACTATTAAAATCAGATACAAAACAGTTTCTTTTTTTTTTTTTTTTTTTTCTTACGAAAGCGCTGAAACTGTTTAATTATAAAAATACTATTTTAATACTGAATTTTGAACGCATTTTTTCTGTTGATAATTTAGTTAATCGTAAAATGACTATGCTTTCGCATAATTTAACATCATTTGTGAAGTGAATGACACTAAATTTCAGATGTGATAATTTTTTAAATTGTTTCTGCCTCTGAAATAAAAATTTATTCTAATGTTTTGCGAGTTTTTAAGTGTATCAAAATGTCAATGTTCCATCGGCACTTGTGCAGAAACATGGGAAATTGACTCATCGTTTGTTGTAATTATTATGTAATTTAATGTGAGTAAAATGTTGCAATGTATTTGATTTTTTCCTTGATGAATTTGAAATTATGAAAAAATAACGTATGGTATAGATGATGACAGAAATTTTTAATGAATGAATTTAGAAACTGTAAGATGAAAAGAATTACCTTTGATCTGATTCACAACTGCATGTCACAAAACATACTTCATAAAGTATGCCGAAGTTTTATTCCTTGCAAAAAACATGATATCTATTATTCAAGTTTGTGATTAAGGAATTTTTATAGAGCGATGAAAGAATATGATCTTCGTGAGGTGAGCTGTATTCTTTATAATGAGGAAAATTTGGAGTTTTATTCCTTGCAGAAAACATGATATCTGTTATTCCAGTTTGTGATTAAGGAATTTTTATAGAGCGATGAAAGAATATGATCTTCGTGAGGTGAGCTGTATTCTTCATAAAGTGGAAAATTTGGATGAAAGTGTAAATGAATTAATAAGGACTAACCTCCTTGGTGCATTTTCTGCATCTTCTAAATACATATTTTGAAACCATGTTTCAGAAAACACAATAATAAACTGTTTTAAGCAGGATAACTTTTACTGATGGCAAAATCAGTCACTTCCCCAAACAGATCCAAGTACAAAATATGAAAAACATGTCTTTGAATATGATGATGAGAAAACTTTCTTACTTATTATTCCTCAAAACTGTCTCACCCAGTGCTCATAAACTGTGTATGAATGAAATTTTTCATGACAACTGCATGCTGTCCACTATTATTGAATTTTTAGCTCTTATTTCTTAATGAAAGTCCTGTGGAAACATGCAATTTTATATTTCTATTATACATCCATTTATTTACTTAAACTGTATTGCAATTTCCTTGGGCATATTTCTCATCATTTAATATTATGATTTAGTTTTTGCTATCAACACAGATATGGACAAATGTAATGATATGCAAAACAGTGTGTGCTTTTTTTTTTAGAAAATGCAATCGAACTTCACAAAGAGAATAACCTCTTACTTAAATAGATTTGTCGGAACTACTCTGATATGCGCCCTCAAGTCGCCAAATATTTTTGGCGAGAAACTTCACGCTGCCATATTACTATCTAAATTTTTTGTCTACATTTTGAACTTTTAGCCTAAAATGTCTCAAAAATGCGGTTTTCGCACATGCAAAAACTACGTTTTGAACACACAATTTAGCTAAAAATCCGAAACAAAAACAAAAAATTTAGATAGCAAAAACGTAAAGTTTCTAACCAAAAATATTTGACAAGAATCCATGTACACGGCAACATGTTTTAACTTAAAAAAACATCTACGAATTGCACAATGTAGGCAACGAACGAATCTACAAACTACGCACACCTCGCTTTAATAAATTAACATAACAACAATAAATTTCAAAGAATACCATGTACACAGCATCCTGTTTAAACTTAAAAAAAATTCTACGAATTGCACAATTTAGGCTAGGAAGGAATCTACGATCTACGCACTCCTCGCTTTAATAAAATAACATAACAATAAATTTCAAATAATACCCTGTACACAGCGTTCTGTTTCAACTTTAAAAAACATCTACGAATTGTACAGTCTAGACACTAAACAACAAAATAAACTAAAATAAATTTCAAACAATTTAAAAAAACAACAATAACGACAGAAATTCATACTAAAGAACCAATGAACATAACATTCTACAAAATAAGAACAAGGATAAAATAAAATGCACTTACCATGAATTAATACGTTTTCGAATAGCAGAAATATAAATTTCATACCGCCTTTAACATGCCGCCACGTAATCACTATCGTATTTACATGACAGCCAGACACACTATCCAGAAAATTTATACTATTGTTCACAAATAAATAAAATCACAAATCCCTACTTCTATCATGCACTGCCATTAAAAATAATCTCCCAGACCCTCTTTCCACACTTCCAAATACCCACTACCCTTCAACAGCATAGCCACAATCATATTTCCTTTTGCCGAACTTCAATTCAACAACTACCATTTTATCTTTCCCTCCCATCTTCTCAGACACAGAGGCGAACCAACGAGCTCCAGCGAAAGATTTTTCAACGTCAACAGGGTTGCCATAGAACACGCAATCGAGCCAAAAAACAGCGCAGAACACATATCGCCACATTTGGTGAAATTAGGGCGTATATTAGAGTTGTACCGATTTGTCTTATGGGTGTGGTTATCTAAGAAAATATGCTATTAGTGATGTTCTATTATCAGCCATTATTTTATTTTATATCAAGTATGCATCATTTGTAAAGGACCACTTCACATAAATTTTCTCTCCATTATACATGTATAAATCAACTAGTTGAATGCTTTGTCATAATCAATAAAGTATTACTGCTTGCACAGTGATGTTTTGGTAAAAGTATATTTACGAGTACCCATTGGTGATTTTTGGCGGCACATGGATACCGAGTTTGTGCACATTGACCTACATAAATGCAACATGAAAAATTACAAATTATGATCAGAACAAGAGAGTTATAATAAAACATTGGTGTAACAAATACATTTGTTAATGGAAAAAAACATCAAAGAATTGCACAAACTAGGCATTGTGCCCTCCCTTGACTTTATCCATGTAAACGTTGACCTATTTTCACTTAAAAAATCACCAGAGAATTGCAGAAACTTGGCATTGTTCACTCCCTTGACTTTATTTACTGACTGAGTATATTTACGGATGTACAGAACATTCAACTACTCAACAATCAACATAAATGAAACAACAACTTGGCAATAAATGAAACAACATCTTCGCAATAATACAAGGGGTACCCTTCAGTCTACTCTAACCGATGCTTTATATAATTGCCTGTACTTCTGATGAAATGATATTGTAGCTTTTGCTTACAATATTTTATGAATAATTATTTTCTTTTCTATTAAGAGCATGTATAGTCCTCACTGTACCTTTATTTACCTCATCTTTATGATATGCATTGCTATGCTTAATTTGACATCTGCTTTCTATTTTAAATATTTTTCCTCCTCTTTTTTTTTCAACTCCTTAAAGGATGGGTCTTTGGGAGGAAAAATTAATGTCTCCTAAAGTGTCATGTGCTGTTCTCAAAGTGGGCCAATCTTTTTTTTTCCTGCTTTTTTATTTTCAGCTTTCTTGCAGATAATCTTTTTAGCTCAAAGTGGCAATTTGCCCAGAAGGGCTACTATTGCTGGTGCTATCTTCCATTCTGCACAGGACGTCTGAAATGAGGGTGATGTTTTTTTGGATTCTCGGCCAACAATTTTCTATGCCGAAAAACTACCAAAACTTTGGCAGAAAATCATAGATTAGGGAGGTGATTACTGCCCGCACTAAAGGTACTGGTTTCATGTTTTCTCCCTAATTTTAATGAAAACATTAACCAGATATTAATCCATTTAAGTTTTTAAGGGAGACTGGGTTTTATTCCTTAATCTGAAGTGGTTGTAAAGTGTTTTAATGTACTTTAATAATTAGAGACTTTACTTGGCTTTATATTTTATTTGATCTTGTGAATTTTATGCATCCCTTCACATCACGGTTTTACTACGAGGCGTTTCATTATTTTGTTGCTTTTATGTTGTTTCGCATTTTTCTCATTACATAATGCATTTTCAACATGTGTTAGCTGATTTTTATAATTTCATACCATTTCTAAAGGAGAGAATAGATTATCATGCTTTTGTCCCATTATAGTCATGTGCCAAAATATCCACCAACTAACCAACAGTATGTGGTCATAAACAGACCTAAAATTGTATAACCTTGGTTTTTGAGATGAATCATAATTCTAGACGGAGCGCACCGGAGTCCTAAATAAGAACGCTCCGGCACTTCTATGTAACTGAACAATAATTTCAGTAGAAATATGGTCTCGAAAATTGTATTTTTAGCAATAAAATTATATTAAAAATTGCTTATTAAATTTTAATTCATCTCTGTACATTTCAGTGCTGGTTTAAGCTCATTTCCGGCGCTGTGCGCAGAGGATCTAGGGGGGCCCTTGGCACTGGCAGATCCAAGGAGGAGCGATAACAAATGAAACAAAATTTTAATTTTTATTGTAAAAATATATATAAAAATAAACAGTATTCTTAAAAAAAATTAAATAATTATACCAGCATTTGCTATGACTACACATAAAGCAAAAGGACAATCATTCAAAAAAGTGTAGGTATATACTTAGCTGAACCTTTTGTCACATTAAGTAGAGTAAGAAATAGATACAATTTAAAAATCGCATTGCCCGTAGATTCAAAAGAACATATTACAAATGTAGTTTACAAGGAGTTATTGTAACCAGATTAAAGGAAGCAATACTTTTATGAAATATATATACTTAAAAAAAACTTTTAAAATGAATACTATAAAATCCATTCTCAGAACGCGTAGCTCTGCTAGTACTACTACTAATAATTTACCTTATTCACTACTATCTGCTATCCTGCAAACCAGTACAGTAATCTATCGTTTTGTTTTTCTGGCAGTCCCCACTCCATTATTTATTTATAATGTTTGTGTCGTGTTACATATTTGGTAAGGTACTGTCTGTAGTCTAATTCATCTGCCTGCTTCCTGATGTAAGACTCATTATAGTTGTCATCCCACTCTTACTACCCGGAGCCGCAAATTTGATATAGACAGACAATATGGACATGGATGTGCAGGTGAGAGGCACGGATTATTTCCACAAAACTATTTATAGTTTTTCTATCAAAATTTATAACCAAAAATTCTGGTTGGGTCCAGCTTATCTGGGCTATTTTATATTATTATTATAACTACTTAGTTTTTAAATTATTAATGATTCTCATAGCCATTTTATTTATTTATTTACTTTTGTTCCTCTTTCCTGATGGTCTTGCATAGGGCTCCGGCATTTTAGAAACTAAACCCTGGTCATAAAAGACAAAAACATAGCACCAAAATGTATCAGATTTTGCAGATGAATTAATGCTGTTTTCCCCAATATTTCAATAAATTATCAGCAGCTGTCTAACTAACTATACTACATTACAAATATGAAAATAATTTGGGAAACTTTTCCTCCGGTGCGTATCAGTGCATCCCAATATATAAAGCCTGAGAAGAATGCAGTTTTGTGAAGCCAATAAAAAAATATTCACGATTTTCAACAAATGATGGAAAACTAACAGTTCTTTCAAAAAATAATAGCATAGGAAAATGAGTAGTTAGTTAAGGCATTTTCTGCTCTAAAAACAAGAAAATTAATTAATTTAGGGGAAAATTTTTCAAAGAGAAAGGAAAGAAATAAAATGAAAAATTATGTAGCATTTGTGAATGAACAAGACAGATTTTAATGCAAATTGATCAAAAGCATGTATTGTGATTTGCTAGATTATACAGAAAGTATGCCAGACATTTTGAGATTTATTAATTGCTACAAATATTTTCCATTAGATGCTATTTCACTACCTTGTTGTAGAACAGCAATTTGCAACTGGAAAGCATGGAAATGTCATTAGTTGCAGCTTTTCAGCCACATACCAGCAAGCCATCATTGTACCTTTTACACGAATTAGATGACTGGCTATTAATATCATATTGATCTCCAATACGACATTCAACAGTTGCAACAGTATTCACTTTTTCTTCATAACTAGACTCGGACACTGCAACTATTGTTTAGTACAACAAAAATTATTCCTTAGTTAATAATGTCCTGAGCCATTCATTTCATTACACCAAGAATCTTAGCACCTTCACATCAATCCAATCTCTCTTGTCAGAACAGCTGTTATCAAAGGGTTTTCAAAGATCCACAGCAAATCACATCCAAGCAATCTTAAAAAAACTGTCTTCACTTAAAATGCAATTCCTTGTCAGAAGTAAAAAAAAAAAAAAAAAAAAAAAAAAAAAGCATGTAATTTTCAAAACATATTATAATTATGAAATAAATCTTACCATTTCTTTTATGTCTTGAAATCAGGGTTCGTACACATTTCCTTACATGAAAATTAAGGACATTTAAGGACCATCAAAGAAAAAATTAAGGACCTATCAGCAAACAAAACAAAACAAAACAAAAAAAACAAAAAAAAAAAAAAAAACGAATAGAATAAAGCAATTATCCATACAACCGACTTCATGCTTGTAATTTCACTTTAAGAAACTAACAGAAGTGTGTATTATGTACTATTATTAAATTCAATTTAATACTTACCATAAAACAATTTTGAAAATTAAACTAACTCCCTACAAGTTATGAAGTAGATAACATTAAATTAGAAACATAATTTCTTGAAAAACATGTATAAGTGTATTTTACACTAATAACGGTCACTATTTTAGAGATTTACATGATTATTTTTTAACTTATTTGATATTTATTGAAACACAGTCAACTACTATTATAATCACAATGTAAGAATATTTTGCAGATTAAAATAACTGATTTTCCTTGGTTTTTTTGAAAGATACTAGAATAATAAACTGTACAATAAAAGATACAAAACATTTGTGTTTTTTTTTTTTTTTAATCTGAAATCTTTTCAGCTATTTTAACATCTAATTTATTTATGTCTATTTCCTTTTCTTTAACTATTCTTCTAAGTTCATTTGCTTTGATAAACAAATCAATGTTCTTGCTGGTCTCAGTTTCATCTGCTAAAGCATCTACTTCTTCATTAATACCTTTAATGTCCCTTTGAAGAAATTTTTTCTTCTGCTTCATATAATCAATTTCTTCCTCAATAATATTTCTTTTCCTATTTGAATTTTCAAATTTAGTTAAAGATTTTTGTTCTTCTAAATACTGCATACATTTAGACCTTGCAGAAGCTGCTGCTGATCTCATTTCTTTATTAATTTCGATATTAAGAACACCTCCAGAAAATTTTATGTAATCAAATACTGTGCGTTGAAAAATGTATGATGTGTCACTTAAATTTTCAATTTCAATTGCTTTATTTACAGAGAAGCCCCTTTCCACAGAGGTTTGTCCATATGACCAGATAAGAAAAAGTCCGAGATCCGGACATCCAATATCTGGAATGATCTAAAATCCGGACCTCAAAGTCACCACCAACCAATTTTTGGGGGCTTTTTTGGAGGGAAGAGGTATGCTTTACGCATGAGCATTAGATTTTTTTCCTCATCATAAAAAAACATGTCGGAAATCCGGATTCTTAATCTCAGTTTGGCGCTAAATAAAATATCTCATTTTTGAAGAAATAATTATTTTAGCATAAATTTGTGTGATTAGTAACTTGACTCCATAGCTGCGTATCTGCTTGGCATAATCTCAAACCGAAACATTTGTTAATTTTACACCAACTAATATTTTATATCCTTGATGCCGAAATCGCGAATCATTATTTATTGTATTTTGCTTTAATCACCGCATGTTTATCAACGGATGACAACTTGAGTGATGACTCATGCAGCGACGCCAAATAATAGAGTATTATCCGATTACAGATTTAAGTTTAATGCGCTAAAATATTGACAAGGGGAGATTTAACAGAAATTTCTTTCCTTATGCTAAAAATAGATTTTGTTAATGATACTCTTAGGACAAACGATTATATTTAGTGCTATTTGAATTAAGAATAACTGATTTGTTATTCACATAAAGCCAGAACCAGCGCCAGAGCTCGCATGGCCGCATTAGGCAGCAGAATTTAGGGAAGTTAAACAGAAGTTTTTCATTGCGATGACAATGCCCCAATCATCAATCATTTGACGGAGGGCGAAATCTGTAGTATAGTTCTAAATCCAGAAAATACAGCTACAGATAGTGAAGAAAGTAACAGAGAGGTTACTGAACGAGAAAAATTTTGATTGACAAGTTATTCGGAATTCTCGACACAGCAATTACAGGACTTGAACAATAGAACTTAATAACTGAACAAGAAATTACATGTCTGTAGTATTAGTCTAAAGTATTAGCAGAGAAAACAAATCAAACAACTCATATTGAAAGAAATGTTTAATAAAGTAAACATATAAATATTAAGCTTTTTTCTTTTGTAAATTTTGATACCCTTTAAATCATAAATGCTTCATTATACAACATTTTATATATAATACGGAATGTATATTTTCAGTTAAACTTCTACCCAATAACTTTAGTAATTCATGAAAGTTAATTTTGCGTCTAGTTTATTCAGGAAAATTAGTTTCAATTAGTTGTTTTCAGCTTTAAAAATATTAAAAATTTTTTTATTAGTTAGTTGTTTTCAACTAATAATTGTATCACCATTAGCAAAAATAATGCATTACTATCAACAGCATAGGATTAAACCAAATACTTAATTGTCTACTGAAGCTTCAAAATGTATTTCCGAACTTCACTTTTTCTCGGCTAGCGTTACCGAATTTGCCCTTGGCGACCTAAAATCGAAATGGAGCCAACACATTTCGATAACACATTTCGAAATCGATAACAGACCCTCTGCAGAAATAAACTCATAATCCCGATATCCCATACATATAGTATGTGCAAAAGAGAATAAACTCCGTAGAAGGCGATAAAAAATTAATTTATGGCTTAATTGAAACAAACGCAGAAATTAAGCTAAGCAAAACCGTGTAAAAACAAATTGAAATAATAAAACGAAACTTAATTTTCATTTGAATTTACAGCGCTGAAATCTAGAAATTTCAATTTGTTTCAGACAAAGACCACATTTAGCTTTATAAGGATTGTTATCCATCAATATCCAGTCTTTGTAGTCAGCTTGATGAAGCCACAGTTTATTGAAAATGCACTTTCCAAGCATCTCGTTCCTATTGGCGTCGGAAGGATTGTGGCCTATCAGGTTGGAATTGCTCTAATTTTGGCAAATATTTTCAGAATCCCCCCCCTTTTATTTTCTCGAGCACCTTCAGTACCTCCTACATACAAAGCCACGGCACGGCTGACACTACGTCACTAAAGTAGTCCTTATCGGTCGCCGCTTTTTCGGATGGCCCAGACTCTCCTTCCCCATCGATGACGAATAGCTGATAACTTTGGGCTGTGTCTACCGGAAGTGTCTACCCGTACGACGTCGGACGGCTAGCTCAAACATGGTAAAAATGCTAAACGTACGACTGGTTGCGCAGAGACCATCTGCGCATGAACATGCCTCCAATGTGCCATGCGAATCGAGTGCCATTTTGTTCTCGAACGTGGTCGGATGGTGTAGTGTTGAGTATACGAGTGATATCTATTGTTCCAAATTTTAAGTTGAAATTCAAATAAATTAAAATTCTAATGCTTTTTCCACTTAAATGAATAGTCTTTTTTAATTTAATTGTCTTTTTGATTAATTTTAATCATTATTTTTTTTTCTTGCACAGACCGCTATTATAGGCATATTTCTACTGAATGTATAGGTAGGAATTATTTTTGATTTTGTAAATATTTAATTAACTTTGAATACAAAATTATTTATGAATTATATATAGTTTATTGGTTTGTGTGTGCAGTTAAAAGGAAGAAAAAAAATTCGTGTCGTTTATGTACTTATTCACCCATTTTTCTTATTAAATACTGCGAAATTAATATTTCTTGTATTTCTGTGTTCTTTTGAACAAATATACTCATTTTTTTCATGTTCTCTTTGATATCGTATTAATAGTAATGTTAAATATCTGGCTGAGCAAATATTTTGGTTATCTGCGCTCAACTTTCCAGACGTTATTGGAAATCAGCTTTAATAATGCATCTAATTGAACATGCTTAGCCAGAAACATTAACATATTAATTTCAGCCGAGCTAGAGCGTGTAATATTAATACCTAACATTCTATGTACACTTATTGTAAGCAATTCTAGTATTATTCTGTTATTTGTAGCGAAATTAAAAATTGCAGCAAGAAGCAGTAGCTTTTGCTGTGATGGTTGTTTTCTTATTAAGCCCAGTTAAAGTTCTCTTGCCTGTATGCAGCGTGGTGTGGGTGTGATGTGGCTATTCTCATTCTTGATTGTAAGGTAAAATTAAAATTTATAATCCATTATTTGCTTAAATGAATAGGTTTTCAATTCTAATTGCTTATGTTAATTCATTTTTTTAAAGCAAACTGGTGAATGCGATCTTTTTTCCCTGAATTTCTGCATGTATAGGTTAGTAAAATCTATATTTGTAATTATTTAATTTCAGTACAAAATGTGTATTAAATGTATATAATTTGTGTGTATTATTAAATTTCAGAATGTAGTTGCAGATTAAATTACATGGTTCTGCTCGATTCAGGTTAAGAAATGAATATGGTGTACTTCAAAGGTATTCTTTCAATGCTGTGCGCATAACTCTCTTTTCGGTACTTTTCCGTTTTGCCGGCGCAAGCGATAAAGTCGCCAATAATGGTACAACCGATGCCAAACGGAATATTCTCGCTGGTAACCTTTTAAGCCTCATTTTCAAAACAAGTCGCAGCTTTTTCTTATCAGATTGATTGTTTCTTTCAATACTGGCATATAATTATATAGAATTTTTATCAGATAGTTCAGTTTTATGTCTAAGGCCGTTTTCGGTAATTAAGTCAATCAGGATGCAATCATAGTGCTTAACCCGAAGCCGAAAATATAGAAAAGGTAAAGTCAAGTGTTAAATTCATCAATTCTAACGAAAATGCATTAGCAAAGTAAAGCACTGCAGTTTTACATAATTTCTGAGTAAGCTATTCGTACGAATTGAAATATTTCTTGCATTTAAACTTGTGTTCCAAATTAAGATTTAACTTGAAATTAATGTAGATAATTACTGAGAGCATTATATTTTTGTAGAGTAGTTTACGTGAGATGAGATCGCTTGGTGTCACGTGATATAAACCGGCGAATCAGGATGTTGAACCATGAAAGCATAGTAAATTCTTCAGATTGATTGTTTTAAATTGATTGAGATTGATTGTAATTAATGTCTTTTTACAAATTTATTAGTCCAAAGGGATTTGAATCCCGAAGGACTATTAGTTTCGTTTTGGCATTTTGCGTCGGACGGATAAATGTCGGTTCACTTTTCAAACTGTTGCCATAAAATGTTAAGAGTCCGGCATTATATTTGAAGAAATTAAATAATGAAAATCTGCGTAAATGTATGTATATTTCTCACATTGTCATAAAATAACGGTACATAGAGTCATCGAATTTTGAATAACGTAATCCTCCAACGAATATGAGCATGTGGAAGACCAAATTTGAAATTTGTTTTATGATCGATTTCCTATTTTTTAAAACTTTGACGAATTTTTGATTAACAAACTCAAGGATTTCAAAGCGAGCAATGGCAACGTTGTGGAGAAAAAACATTTTTATCTCCAGCGCGTGAGTCTCTCTCTGTATCGGAAATTCTAAAGATATGCTCGTTTTAAAACTATTTTGCAATATTGCTGTTGCACTGTATCTTATGGTTTAAGTGCGAGGAACATGATATTTAATAAAGAAAGGTAACACACAAAATGTTAAAAAACGCCCCTTTGGACGTAATTTAAAATCTGGGTACTTTTCCGTTTTGCCGGCGCAAACGCTAAATTCGCCAATAATGGTACAACTGATGCCAAACGGAATATCTTCGCTGGTAACCTTTTACGCCTCAGTTTCAAAACAAGTTGCAGCCATTTTTTTATCAGATTGATGGTTTCTTTCAGTATTGGCATACTATTACATAGAGTTTTTACAAAATAGTTGAATTTTATCCCCTAAGACAATTCGGGGTAATTAAGGCAATTAGAATGCAATCACACCGCTCATCCGAACGCGAAAATATAGAAAAGGCAAAATCAAAGGTTAAATTCATCCATTCTAATGAGAATGCACTAGCGAAGTAAAGCACTGCGGTTTTACATAATTTATGAGTAAGCTATTCGTACGAATTAAAATAATTCTGGCATTTAAACTTGCATTCCAAATTAAGATTTAACTTGAAATTAATGTAGATAATTACTAAGAGAATTAGATTTTTGTAGCATAGTTTACATGAGATAGCTTGGGGTCACGTGATACGAACCGGCGAATCAGGATTTTGAACCACGAAAGCATAGTGAATTCTTAAATTAATGTCTTTTTAGAAATTTATTGTCTTTATTTATTGGCTGTTTACAAATTTTTAAACCCTATTAAAATGTTTATACCTTCAAAATAAAAATTCTTAAAATTAACATTTGTTAACATTTTTTATGTGTATACTGTATGTTGTCGCCAATAAAGTCTGCTTGGCGAGATTTGCGCCGGCGAAACGGAAAAGTACCCTATTTTCTTATTCAAACGTAAATGTATGGTGTGGCAGTAATATTGATGTGCCTTTTTTTTTTTTTTTTTTGCTTATGTACTTATTTACACAAATTTCTTATTACATTCTGTGAACAAATTTATAATTTTGTTGTTGTTATTGGATGAGCATTAGTGCTAAATGTCTAGCCGAACAAATTAATATTTTTCTTAATATCGGCAAATATTTCAGTTTGTGTTCATTTGGCAGCATTTACTGCAAACCAGTTTTAATGTATTTTCTACTTAACCAGAAACATTAACGTCGAAGTTGAGCCAAAGTATGTTTTGCCAGGAAGCTAATGTGTGCTATTTTTTATGAGATTCTGGCCATGTCTAACCATATGCTTTTGCAGTGCCGTTCTTATTTTTTTTATCTGCCATGGTCCATATGATTTGTTTTTTAGGATTACAGTAATTTTAAATTGTTAAACTTGTACTCATCTTCAAACATGTCTTTTCACAACAGCAATATGGTAAAACTAGATATTACGATCCAGATTGATGAGTTTTAAAAAAATTGAAAAATCGATTGTTTTCGTGTGTTTTAGAAAATCGCTAACTCATCATATTGCCGGTTATAAATTTGAATTAATTCTGTAAACATGCAAAAATATCTAAAACAGGACTTCAAGAAAAACAATGAAGAAACACCCACTGCTTGGCGCATTTTTAAGAATTACACATCCTTGGTATCCATGTACACATCGACCAATTTTTTAATTGAAGAAACATCTTAGAATTGCACAACTGCAGAGTCGTAGTCGAGAAGTTGAGTATGCAGCTGAAATCATAGAATGAATGTCAGTTTGTGTTTGCTTCACTGTGTTTCAACAGTTCTTGTGTTAAGTTGGCATTAAGGTAAAAAATTACAAGAAGAAAGGTTCAATATAACCTTTCTTTGTATTTATGGGATTTTGTCTTTGTAAGTAAGACAATGATTACCACATCAACAAATACATTTTAAACTATAGGAAAGCTCATTCTAATAATGTATTGAAAAAAAGTGGAAAATGAGGGAAATATATTTAATAAATTTCAGCACTGTAAAGTGGGAGAGGGAATATAGCAATCCATCATTGGCAGGTCTTCGATAAAGCAATATGCATCATAATAATCATCTTTATGACTAAAGGTAAGAATCATCCACAGTGCCAAAAAAAAAAAGTCCCTATCCTGTTTTGACATTCAAAGTTAAAATATGCATCAGATGATTGTATAGTTCATTAATGCCATATATTTTGTTAATTTCACAAAACTGGATCAAATTATTTCGTAACAGTAGTATATAAATTTCATAAAGTTGCCAGCTGGAATGTCCTCTGGAGCAGGATTTTTAATTTTCTTTTCTGTTTCAAGGGCAAACTTGCTAGCAAATTCCAATCTGTGTAATTATGTCATATATTAACCCATTAAATGCTGTGGTGCTCATTTGGTTATCATAAACAGTCAAAAGTCTTTAATTTGGACTCTTCAGCGATTTCAGATTATCGGTTTTTTTGTATTATAGCTCATTAGTTTAAATATTTTAAGATGGCATGCAGAAATTATAAAATTAAAAATATGAAATAAAGAGCAATAATGATCTAAAGGGTATCAAAATTTACAAAAAAAAAAGTTTAATATTTATTTGTTTACTTTATTAAACTTTTCTTTCAATGTGCGCATGTGTAAAGCCTACATTACGCTAGTTGAAATTAGAAAATTGCAACCAGAAAACTATTTCATGTGTATTCGTGATATTTATAATGATGAATTTGATTTAAATCATATCAAAGATGGAGTACATCGAGATGAAATACTGCATTTAGTGAGGAATTATAAGCCGAATAAAATAAAAACATCTGCCCTGAAGATGAGGATAGTGCTGACAGATCAACTTCCAGTTCATTGTGCGCTGCAACGTACCCCCCTTCTCCTGCAGAGCAGCGCTAAATTGATAAACAGATTTCGGAATGGTTAGAGAAACAAATCACCTCTCTGTCACTTTCTTCATGCCTTTAACCATTTTTTGCAGCAATTCCACTTTTTGTTTGATGGACATCAAAACATGCTTTCGCTTGTAAATCCTTTGATATCTCCAGAATCGGAAACACTTTTTGACATAATCAAAAGTTCAAGCTTACTTTTTATAAAATTGCTCTAACAGTCTGCAAAAAATAATAAGCCGGATCCAATTAGAAGATTAAGGAACAACACGATCTGCAACATTAACTGAAATAGATAATTTTAGCTTAGCTTATACCGTCCATTATACATTAAACGCATATGCGCATGCGTTTAAGCATGTGCGGAAAGTTTGTAGCTTTGAGGTCCGGATTATAGATCATTCCGGATTAAAGACTTTTGACTGTACTTTAAGCCACCTAGTAACACAATCTAGCTATCTCTGAGGGAAAAAAGGCAACATTCAACTCATCCACTGAATGTCATTTGTAGAAAATCTAAAGTGACCACTACCTATACGCTCTTATGCTGACCTCATGTTCATTTCCACATTCCACTGTCCTCTTATCACAAAAGCGAAACATGTGTTTTGAAAACGAATTAGACATAGTGGATTGAGGCTAATTTTGGTCATTGTGATTTTACTATATTATTAGTGAGTGGTGATTAAAGCAGTTATTTACTTCTAGCAACAGTCCCTGCTAGACGGGACTTTGCTGAGAAACAAGTTTTTGGTAGCACTGGTTTAAATGGGAGGATTCTTAGAAAAAAAAAAAGAATCCCACCTAGCTACAGAAACAATGTAGCGGCTATGTGATATTTCTTCAAACCTCGCCAAAAATGTCTAGGCTGAAACTCTGTCCCGGATAGAAATGAACCAATCAGATGAAAGTTCTGCTTCTGAAGGATCACGTGGTCCCAAGCTGAGCGATAATCGATTATTGTTTGGCGTTGTCTTTGTAGTAAGTGAAAATGGTAACTTAGCTACATGGGTTTCCTGGAAATGTGCGGGTTCTGAGAATTGCCCCTTTCGTCATCCAGTTCGGCATAGCCGAAAGATAATGTAATTTTAAAAATTAGATAATGCTTTTTTTTTTTTTTTTCTTTGGTCAGTGTAATTTGTATAGATGATGGACACAAATTCATAAAGCCGCATTTGGAGATTACAGTTGATACTGAGTAGAATTTCAACAAGCATTTTATGATTGCATTGTACAAGAAAAGGCTGAGAAAAGCTTTGAAAGAATTTAAAGATAATATGGGATTCCCAGAACCTCTGTAATTCTGCCTTTGAAGGTGACGGCAATGATTTTATAAACGTGGAGCTTCCTCCACAGCAGGTTGATGGAGTTTTCTGATGATGGACTAGAGGCAGAATGAGGCATCGCTAGGAGTTACAAGTGTTATTTAAGATTCTGTGCTTAGCAATGAATCATTACAAGCATTTCAATAGAGATTAAAAATTGTCTTCAGTTAGTCATTTATCTTCAGTAACATACGAGAGGATGCTGAACAGGCACTGGAAGCTGTAGATACACTAATGTTTGTGAAAAATGCAACACCATGAAGGAATTGTCGGAAATGAATGAAATTTATTCCGCATATTACCGATAGTGATACAAGTAAACGATCACATTTACAAAGGGAAAAAAACAAAAGTTGGAAAATCCGTATTTTGGGTTTCTGTCATGCTGAGCGAGAGCCTGTACACATTGTGGCATTGAATCATATAGGTTCTGAATGTAATCCTGGGGAATGGCTTTGACTTGATGTGAAAGTTCAGTTTCAGTGTGTGCCCCACTAGCTGTACGTGTGAGTCGCTGACCGATGAAATCCTAGGCATGCTGATTGAGCAACATATCTGGGGAAGATGCAAAACCTATTGTACCTTAAAGAAGGCTTGTGCACAGGCATTTTTTCCCCTAAAATATAGTGCCTGGAATGCATCGAATAATGCATACTCTGTCATCATTATATTCACTGCAGACGGAGGATGATAAACAGATTTCAGCACAACTTTACAGTCCTTTACAACTGCCAGTTCTCATTTCATGCATGCATAATCCCTTTATAATTCTAATCATTTGTATGTCTTAACTCGCTTTACATTTCATGTAAGTTTGGTTAAAAGTGCATAATTCCTTCATGCTTGTGATTTTCACAAACATTAGTGTATATTAGGTAGTCCTAACTAAAAAAGCATCTTGAAATAAAAGTATGCAGTTGTCCAGATCAAATGTTTATTTTACAGAAAAATATAAACAGCTTATGCATACATGCATTGTTTTTATAGGATTCTGATCATACCTGAATAATAATTTTTCACTAAGTTGTATTTTACAATAATTCTTTCAAATAAGTAACAGTTACTTATCCATTATTTTAACTAAAAGAATTTTGTATATATTTTTGTTCTTATCAACTAATGAAAGGGATGTATATGTATTAATTTTATAAAATTCATGTGAATGTATGCAAATAAATCGTTTATAAATGTCACATAAGTTTATACCTCCTTAAACCATTTTCATGTGAAACAGAAGCCTTATTCATAACAATATAATCAAACATACCAAGGTATAATTTTATTAAGACCCTGAGTAACATCAGTATGAACTTATGATGGAACTATTGGAACAATACTCATCATGAGTTGAGGATTACTTATAATTTGTCAGTAGGCAAGTATGAAAATGGGTTTTGTAATTAATATTGAATGTATAACTTTTTCTTTTCATATAAATACAGAAGGATTTCATGTCTGCAGATAATGTATTACAAGAGGCTGCTGTGTGCCAGTGGACAAGCTGGTGAGAAGCTGAACACTAATAGCTTGAATCCTGGTGAATGGACTGCCTACATAAGCATCAACATGATTTTTCCACGTGTAATATGAATGCAAGCCAGTTTGCCTTAAAGCATTCCTTTTTGAAAAATATCTTCTAGTGTTTCATCACAAGAATCAGTCAAAAACTGTTTCTCACGATTTGAAAAATACGTATAAAGGAAGTCAAATTTAATTGATAAATTGTGCATGCTGTGATTGTATACTATATCATATACATTTTTAATATATTTTCTGTATCTCTAATGTTGAGAATTTTGATGTTTTAATTCAACCCTGAATAAAATGTTAAGTACTATAAGCAAAGTAAGCAGTATTGTATTTGATGTCAGAACAATATTTATTTTTATTTTTTTATTTTATACTTGTATATTTTTGCTTATGATTGGAATTTTAGTACAAATTATTTTGGCATGATGTGGCCTGTTCTCATTTAAAATGCATTTTGTATTTTTTTTTTTTTTTTTTTTTTTGTTTTTCTTCTGTTATTTGCATTATAATAGTTTGGCCATAACAACTATGGATGCCAAATCAACATGTATGGGAATAACTGTATTAAATTTTGAGGAAAAATTTAGGTGTCATTTATTATAAAGCTTGAGATGATTGTTTTTATAAATTCATTCATTCTTATCTATTTAAGAATTATCATTTAACATAAAAATATGAAAAAGAATAATATATTATAATACTAAATAAAATATACTTTTATATATATATATATATATATATATAACCAAGCTCACTATATGCGCACCCAAAGAGATACATTTCTTTTTTGTGATGTATGTGATGATAATTTACTGTTAAGTATCTTAAGTTGTTCATAAATAGTGCTCATTTTTCATAATGCACCAAACAAACCTCACATAATTAATTTAATAAAATATTATTGCAGGGACATATTTTTGAAATTGACATTAGTCCTCTATCCGTCCGTCCCATAGGGATAACTATGGGGCAGCTTCTGGGCAGATTCCTACTGTCATCTACAATATGCCCAAGCCCTTCGCCAATGACAGTTGCTTCTCATTACCCGTATTTTACAATTAAATTCATGAATCTGATCTGTCTGAGTTTCATATCAGGGGAATTAAAAAAGCAATATACATTCATTACCTAAAACCATTTTTCTCCAACTAGCTGGATGATTATGTGATTGGTGGGCATGGAGATTAGATTTCTTCTAGGTCATAACAGTTTTTAATAATGAAAAGCTCTTGTTCTTTTTTCTTTAAATTCTTGTGTTTTTTTATTTTTTATTTCAATGCATACTTTTTTAAAAGCAAACTGAATTAGCTGGATTATCACTACAAGTTTCTTGACATATTTAAAAGTAAAATATTACATCTACATTAATTTTGAATAAATTGTTATTACTATAGTCTGCAATCCTTGAGTTCATTTTAAGATTATTTGTCCTTTTTTGTTTGTGGAATAAGAGGCTGTATTTTTTAGGTTTTCTGTTTATTTAGCAAGTTTTCTATATAACGGCTAACATAAAATATAATTTATGTTAGCCATTATATAGAAATTTATGTGCCCTGTTTTAAAAATTATGTATATCTTAATTTAAGTTTGTCTCATGTCAGATGAACAATGCTGCTAGTCTGGTTGAGAAATTAAGAAAGTCTGACCATTCCATGAAAAATCTTTTAGAACAGCTCACTGATTAAAATACATATAAACACCAATTAACTGTGCTCATCAAAAGTGCTGTATTATTTAATGCTTCTTCTGATGAGCAAAATTCAAAGCATTATTTCTCTTGTTTTCTGTGTATGAAGTTTGTAGCAAAATAGAATTATTATTATTTTTTTAAAATTTCATTCACTGATATCACTATTTTTATATGTCTGATAATGATCTACTGCATAAGTAATATCTATATGCAAACATAAACCAAAATCTTGCTTTAGAAGAATTCCACTGGTTTCGGTTCTCGAATAGATAAGACCACAGAATACTGGTGATACAATTTAGGTTTGAATTCTATCAAATGGGTTAGCTACATCTCTGTTTTTACAGTTTTCCCTATGTTTAATACGAATACAAGTCAGTTTCATTCAAAAAGTGCTCAAAGAAGGGCATCTCTTCTTTTAAGCAGATACCCCTCAGGACCTTTGCCATAAAAATTCAACAGCTGAGCATGTACTAAAAGATAACATAGTATACAGATGTCCATTTTATAACTTTCAAATGAAGTGGTCGATTTAAATTTCACATCTGGTGCTATAGCAATATATGTGACTTAGGTAAACAGCCAGTTGATATGGTCTAAGGAACAGGGTTTTTAATTTTATTTTCTTTTCGTATAGCAAACTAGCTTGCCTATGCATATATGCAAGTCTAATTTATTTTTTACAAAAGATTCATATTAAAATACATACACATATGACAAAGAAATGTATGCACATAAACTATAATAAATCAATTGAGCAATATGGGAACATAGATGCTAATGGTTCAAGTGTCGTGTAGCAAGGTATGACTGCAAAACCTATACTGGTTCTGCAAACAAAAATTAGTGTCTGATTCAAAAGCAGGCATAAAAACTAATATACAGTTTGTCCCCATATGACACAAAACAAAAAGTATGTAATCAGAAAAAATATCATGTAGACATTGATTTACCCAACTTATAAGCTTCGGTAAAGGCCTTATCATTCGCCTTAAATCTGTAGAATGATCAGCACCTTTCTGCTTTGGAAACAGCTCGAGAAAAACATGTTAACCTAATCCACACTACATTAGAACATGTGCCTCTGAACCATTACCATCGAAACTGCAATTTCAGAGTCACTATGTACACTAATCTCGATATTAAAGCACTGGCAGCTCTATTTGCGATTGTGCTACTGTAGATGAGTGTAGAGCACCATGGAATGGTGATATATAATATTAAGTTTATTTAGGAGCAAAAAAAAAAATTAGAAATGACCTATCCTGGATTCGAAATCTGGGCTTAAAGACTGCCATCCAGAAGTGCTTCTAATTACATCATGAAAGCATGCGTTGAGAAAAAAGAAAATTCCGTACATTCTTCCCCATTTAAAAGGCAGTTGGGGAGGTGGTAACCTAATCGCCACCTGCTGGTGATGAAGAATTATCGCCTACCACATTTTAGTTTGGGAACCACTTGGTTAGTTGGTTGAGGCTTTAGGTATTTATTTGAAATAGAAAATATCAGCGAATGACCGCCCCAGGATTTGCATTCTGGACTTCCCTATTGCCAGCCGAACGTGCTTCTAATTAGAACACGAAGCCAAGTGGTAAGGAAAGAGAAAATTAGTGACTTAGTATCTTATTTTATTTTGGCTGCACACAGTTCCTATATGTAGCTAAGCGAATTTCCCGGTCAGTAGCATAAATCCCAACCTTCCTAGTGGACAGCGTGCTTCCGCTCCTGTAAAATATTGGGATTTAAGAAGTCATCCACAATAGCTGATCAGTTCTGCAATTATATAAAAAATAAAAATTAAGAATGAAATGGAGAAATTAATGTAACGTTAGTACAAACAAGAAGATGCAACAAAAAGATCAATTAGGAGATCACTTAGGGTCCGGTATTGTACAGCATGCACATATACGTAGCATGACATCTATGGGGTGTAGGAGAGAGTATAAAGCATGGTGTATGCTCAAAACATGAACGGAAGCTACTGCACGGTACATTTGGTTTTAACAACATCGATTTGTAGTCTCAGCGTGACAGTTCTATAGACAATATCTGGACGACTTTGTCTGGAAGTTTGAAAGAAGGCCAAAGTGCGACTATACACATCATGTCAGTAGTTTGGATTACATTTCGAACAAAGGGAGCAGCTATCTGAATGTTTAGTAATGCTCATTGCCAAATTAGACTTTTATATGCCCGTAGCACTTCAAAGATTTTGCTGCCTCCACATACCCATCTATAATATAACGCCTCTTTCTCGGGCTTGGATTAACTGCACTATGTATTCCCTTCTAAAATCTGCAGTGAGAATTTTGCTTTTGTGGAGCCTTTGCACTCTTTCTTTGAATCTTTAAGCACCTTTTTGTAACGCTGCCTTTACCTGATGCCCTAAGCACGTGCTTACTTTCCTTAATGGCTAATCCAACTCTGGTAGTGGTTTTCCACAAGCAACCACGCCAGGATATGAAGAACTGATATCTTCTCTTACAGATGATGAGTTGGGTTCAGTTTATTTAGTTATGGCGAAACATTCGAGGGCTACCTGTCTAAGGGAAGGAATGGCTTCGTGGAAGACTTTCTGAGGGAAATTGGACTGTATGTAGGTTACACATATGGAAACCATGAAAACGCTCAGTTAGCAGCCAATCTGCTCGCCGGGATTCGAGCCCCGGCCCGAGTTTATCGGCTTTACCGCTCGGCCACTGGACAGCCGTCTTTAGATGATGCGATATCTATGCTAATGACTCCCATTATCTGGTGGTGGTGACAGTGGGTGACATCCTAAGATGCATGCAATCTATTACTGGACATCCAATATGGCTAAAGACTTGCTATAGTTTTCAGCGCCTAAAGACAACTGCAGATTTCGTACACCCTTCTGTTTTCTAAGTATGGAAACTGTTTCATTCTAAAACTTCGTCAGTTTGGCATTTCCGTGACACTACGCCCAGGGACAGTTGTCCACCCTCGCCCGTCTCTAGCTATAACACTGATATCACTACGAAACAATCTGATGGTGTTTTGACCGCTTTGCGGACTTTCATGCCTTCTCGTCGGAGGCAGTGTCTTCTGTAGTGTTGCAAACAAAAGATCTGAGTAGCTCCAGTGGAGTGGCGAGCATAACTGGCGCCCGGGGCAAAATACCTTTTTGGCGCCCCCCTTCCCGAAAAAAACACAGTGATATGATGAAAATCTTGTTTGGAAACTATTTGGCGCCCCTCTGCGACCGGCGCATCATACACCCCCTTCACGCCACTAAGTAGCTCAGCAATGGAGTTGAGCTTTAAGGATAGCAGCAGTCGCTGGCAAGACTAAACAGGGAAAGGGGGGTGTCATCCAGTTTTCTAGGACAATAGAGCAGCCGCTGCAATATTATATGAGGGGTTATCATCCAGGTTCAAGAATAAGATAACAGCTTTAATCTTCCGATATTTAGATTATCTAGCCATTCTGGAAGTCTAAATATCTAGATAAAGCAGAGATTATGCAATCGTCTCTCTAAGATCTAAGATCTAAGTGAAAGGAAACAGTTTGCAAGTGCTCAAATTTTCGTTTGTGGAAATGAAATGCTTGGTCGCTATATGAAGCTCCATACATCTGAAGAAGATTAATTCACTACTGACTGCAGTTGTGCTAATGTTCTTCTCCTCACGTGCATCTTTTTCAAGATTCTTCGCGAACAATAGTGCTACACTTCATGGTATACCAACTGTCGCTAGCTTGTTAAGGAGTGAAGATATAGCACCTGTCTTAGCGTAGACATTCTGAAGGCTGTCGTATGCTCCAACTTAATATATGGTGTATGGTCTGGGGACTTTTGACAGCCCGTCGCTAGTGCCTTTCAATGCTTTCATAGCTGTAATCAGCCCTGCAAGAAGAATTGAACATAATTTCTCAGAAATTCGTGGACGATGTCGTACAGAGCATGAATATACAGTAGGGAGACTGCATCACAATTAAGTAGGATTATATCCCCTAGTGTTAATTGCGTTTGTGTTACCCTTATCATATGGGCATTCACCTTTTAATTTGAGTAGAATACAGATGTATTTCGAATCTGCTTTTGTATCTTTTGCATTCCTTTCTTAGTCAGGGTTGTCACATTTCTCACTGTCTAATACGTTGACGATGTTATACTGTGCATTGCACCATTCTAATTACTGCTTGCACATGACACATAACATGCGAAAATCTGTCTGTCTCAACCAATATACACCAATACCTGACAAAGAATCCAAGCACGATATTTCAGTAGGATAATGAACGCCACTTATAGCTTATTGCCCAAGACTGGCTACGTCATTTACTGACACTTACACAACCTACCTGCTCCAAAAATATGTCCCTTGTTGAGCATAAACCTACCAGTAAATTTGGTGAATACTGTTAGTTCGACTGGTTTGAAATTCCAGCGAACGGACTGGTCGCACGGGAGTTTTTGATGTTTTCTCTTGCGCAATGTGAATGCCAGCTAGTTTTCTTCGAAAAGTCCATCATGAAGCCATCAAGAATCTTTGCTCTTCTTAGACAAATAGCCCTCAAGTGCTTTTCTAAAATCAAACAAACCAAATCGAACCTTTAAAAAGTGCTCCACAAAAGCATCCCTGTTCTTAGGCAGAAAGCCCATGCGTGCTTTGCAGTGATCAAAATAATGTGACCTAAGCTCTATCTGGCCTGCGTAGGCTCAGTGCTTCGATGTCCTCAATGTGAAACACATTATCTAGCAGGTGTGGAATGTTTGCCATAGGATTATACGAGTGCCTGTTCAATTTTATGCCTCAATGCATTGTGGTCAGTACTTAATTTCTAAAAGAAGAAGGACTATGAAAGGTCGTCAACAAAGATAAAAATAAAGAAAAAAATAAAAATAAAATGTAAATTAATAAATAAAATTAGATAATTCAATTTAATTAATAAAAATAGTTCAGTAGAAAATTGAAATACCGGAGCTCATCTTAATTTAGACTCCAACAGGAATTATACTTTTGCTCAAAGAGTGAAAAGTACTGGGACTGGATTTTAGGTGGATTGAAGACATGACTAAGACTTGAGATCGTACTGAAGATGATTGCACTGCATGCATATCCTTCTTTAATTGACCTGCTGCTCTGTTTTGATGAGCAGATCTCAAAACAAGAGAATAGATAAACAAGAGCTAAGTTCAGAATCCAGAAAGCAAACAGAATTAACATTTTTTATGAAGAGCATTGCTTATAGATTATAGGTCACATAATATCATGATAAAAGGTGTTTATTATGCTAACCTGTTGACTCAACTTGTACTAGGCCCACCAGCGGCCAAGAGGTAAATCCGCTGAATGCTAGTAATTAGCTCAGAGTTTTATCTTGACGAATAGGCTGGCTCCAGAGGAGATTTTGCTGTTTACCTCATGTATGAAGTGAATCAGAGCCAGTTTTCCTTATATTGTTCCTTTGAAAAGGCATATCTTCTCTTAGACAGATAGTTCTCACATTTTTTTGACGTAATAATCCAATACAATTCCTATTAACTATAAAACTGTGTAGCAAACTCAGCAGTAACATTCCGCTATGCATAAAAACGCTGCAGCACACAAGACTAAAATTTGCCAGATTGCTGTTCCAGGAATGATTATTTCAGCTTATACCCTATGCACAATGTTCACTAGACCTTGTCATCAAATGATTTCTTTTTTGTTTCAAAAACAGAAGTATTTGTATATTTCATATTGCAGTCTGATGATGATTTGAATGATGTTCAGGAAAGATCTGAAGGCTGTGATAAAAAATATTTTGATATTGGAATTCAATGCGTAATTGATTGCTGTACTAAATGCATTTAAGTCTACATAGGAAACTGAGAATGGAATTTTAGACATTTATCTTCTACAAATTTCTTATGCTTACTGAATATCTCTATATATGAAATAAAATTAAGCAGAGAGAAGGAATATTTCACAAATGGCATGACATGACAAAACTAAAATGTACATAGGCTGTACAATGAAATTTTCTACCATTATGAAGATGTAAGACACAGAGCTCTTAAGTTGTCTGAATAATTTAAAAATAATACACTTGTTATGAATCCAGCTAAACATTGAAATTTAAAATGGAAGTTAGATTTTGAATGTTGATCATAAGTTTCAAGGCTATTAAGTTAAACTGCAGAAAGCTTTTCAAAAGACAAATTAAAAACTGAAAACAACAAATTACAGAATTAATGTATTCACAAAAAAAAAAAAAAAAAAAAAAAAAAAAAAAAAAAAAAAAAAATCACAGGAGTTCACCAGACAAACCAGTTAAAAAAAATAATAATTGAACTAAGGAAGTAGCTGTTATTTTGGAAACAAATGAACAAATACTTTTCATTTGAATAATAATAAAAAATATAGAGAGATTTTAAATCATTAGTGAAAAGATTATTAAAAATGCCAGTGTGGTAACTGTATTAGAAATCTCAGCTTTTCTACATATAAATCCATTAGTAACTTTAAATAAATAAATAAAGGTAATAAAAGACATTCTGATGGTTCTGATGAAGTCATACATGTGTGCTGATTCATTGCAGTTAGCAATATTTCTTGAAATGTGTTGGTCCTGAAATCAGTTTCTCATGTATTTCAAGGTTTTGAAAAGAAGTAAAAAAAGTATCAAATTGGTTAAAATTTATTCAAAGGGGTTAAAACAAAAAGAGTGGCATTTATCTCATGTACATATTTTAATTCTTTTAGAACTTGTATTTTAGAACCATCAAAAATTGTTTTCAGATTTTTTCATTAAATAGCTTCACAAAACTCACTTCATTCTCTGACGATTGGAAGTATTAAATTATATTGCTTGTATTATTTGTTACTGTACTAAAAATGGTCTGCCTTAATAGATGTTGTGTATTATTTATTTTTAGATTATTATATTAGATTAAGTTTATTCTTATAGGAGAAAAAAAGTAATAATGTATATATGTGCAAGATAAGTTGATAAAAAGGTTAATTTTTTTTATTGTTTACTTAAAACATCCAACAGAAGTCATACACTTAAAATTTATGTGTATAAATTGATTCACATATTTGCATTAAATTGAATATTTTTAAATACATTATCTTAGAATAATAATGTACTTATGTAGAATTTACTAATATTTTACTCTATATACATACGAATATATTGCATTATTTCAGACCTCCATATTTAGATATTTGGATAAAAAAGCCAAGCATTTTTGGATGTCCATCTGTAAATAGTATAAAGCAAAACTCTTACAGGTAAAAGAAAAAAAAGAAAAGGACATTTGGAATACAGTTCTTATACTAGAAATTAGGTGCTTTGATCCTATAAGTTCTTTTGATAAAGTTAATGACAAGACATAGTGCTGCCATTTATTTCTTAAATAGAATATATAAATATGTCATCTATTACTTGAATATAATATATATATATTAATATATAAATATGCTTGAATATAATGTATAATTATTTTCAGAAAAATATTCATAACATTATAATTTTTCTAACAAAAATAATCATCTGTTATCATACTTCAATACCATAAAATATATTTGGAGGTAAAATGACTTTCCTGTATAAAGTTTTATTTTTGAGCTTATGAGGCCAGGATATGATAATAAAACAAATACTGCATAAGTCATTTGTAAGCGATTATTTTTTCTATATTAAGATTGTGTAATCAGTCACATATATTTATACCTTAGAATATCTTTAAATATAAATAAATATATAATAAATATAAATACCTTAGAATTATCTTTATTATAATTTTGTACATATCCCCCTCCTTCTTTTCAATATTAAATATAAGAGAGTCAATTGTGTTTTTAATAAATCATCAGGTACACTATCAAAATGTAAAAAATTTTCACGTCTTTATATTAGAATTTGAGTTATTCTAAGAGTTTTGTTGTGTAGCGAATTTAATTTAATTAAGTGATTCATAAAAATCAAAATTTTAAGTTGTAATTATTCAAAATTTGAGCTACACAAGTTTGGTTATATTCTTTTTGGGCCTATTAATTCTAGTGTAATATATTTTGGCTTTCCGAGTTTACGCGAACTGCGTCTTCAATCTTGTACACGCGAACAATGGATAAGTATTTTTGTTTCTGCGTACTAAACTCAGTTTTTCATGTCAAAAATTAATTTGATTTCTTAGTATTTAATATCATTAGTTGCAGAAAAATTAGCTCTTTAATTTGGCATAACTTTCATTTTTCTAACTTTAATTGCATTTCAGTTATGAGCTTTAATTAGTAGATTTTTCTTCGTTTCGCTTGTGATTTAGTTAAAGTGGGATGAAATGCCTTCTTTCCGGTTGAAAAGTCACTTTTCGAGAGTTTTCAGCGTTCTTTCGTTGGGACCCTTGCAGGGTTGTTGAAATTCCTAATCTCCCCCGGTCGCAGGTGGCAGTTATTTGGCGAGGGTTTGGCGACTTAGATTTTCCATTGAGGTTTCAAAATAGTGGTTTTGGCGAGTTTGATAACATGAGGGTCTGCTGTGGTTGCAACTATTTCAACTTTCGGCGAAAAAATGGGTTGCGCCAACTTGGCAGTCCGGCGCTCTCCCTTTTAACGGGTTGTTTTAGGGGGACGAGCTGACTTTTTCACACTTTTGCACTTTCTACTTACCATCTGATGCTGTCTCGTTGGCAGCAGAATTTCATCTTGGAAAATGCATTTTTCCGTCTTTGGAGCTACGGGCCTCCTGCCCTGGAGTTGTGAACGAGGAACTTAGTTGCACGAATTATGACCTCGACTAAATTATAGGCTCCTCATATCCGTGCCTTAATATGTAAGTTACTCAAAGATAATTAAAATAGGAAAAGCGAAGAAGAGTGATGCCTAGTTCTAGTGCCGTTAAGAAGAAATTTCAGCCTCTCCTCCATGAATAGTTTCCATCTGCTTCAACCTTCCTAATCTTTAAGAATTAATTGCCGCCATCAAGAGTCTTCTGCATCGCTAGTGATGCCTAGTTCTAGTGCCATTAAGAAGAAATTTCAGTCTCTCCTCCATGAATAGTTTCCATCTGCTTCAACCTTCCTAATCTTTAAGAATTAATTGCCGCCATCCAGAGTCTTCTGCATCGCTAGCTCCGGTGTCCCACGACAAAAATGCTAACTTCAATATTGGATTGGATTTGACTTTTTTTGAAAACTATCAACCCTCGAACTCTTCTCATTTTCTACTACGCTCAGCAGCCGTCCTCCTTGGCATCTTGATAATTTTTAAATATGTGGGCATTCCTCCTCCTCCTGTTCATCTGCAGCTTGTATTCCATCAGATAAGATTTTTTTATTTGTTTTCTTTTATTTGTTGGTCTGATATTTAAAAAAAAAAAAAAAAAAAACGAAAAAAGGTTATAGTAGTTAATTCTTATAATAAAGTTTTATAGACATTTCTAATAAGTAATTCTAACAACTAAAATAGTTAATAGTGATTGAAATAGCTTAATTAGTTGAATTAAAAATTTTGTAGTTGAGTAAACTAACCTAATTCTAATGAAATCATTTTGTTGTCCATTAAAGTAAATTATTAGATTGGCCAAAGGAAATATATCATTATTTAAATTAGTTAATTGAAACTGTGAATGTAAATTAGTCAGATTGGTTAAGGAAATTTATTCTTCATTAAATTATTTAATTGAACTTGTGAATTCCTTCTTGGTGAAGGTTGATTGGTAAAGGTGTCATTAGTGAGCTTCTGTGCTCCTCTTAGGGATTAAATTGCTTGTAGGATGTAATAGCCTGATTTAATTAACATATTACCCGGTTAAATCATTCTTTTGAAAATAGAAAGTTACTATGTGCAATAACCAGAATTACATTGGTATTGATTACTCTGTGTGAAATGTTTTTTTTTTGGAATGTATAACTTGTTAATTATTATTTTTTTTTCTCCCCGGGGAGGGTATTGTTAATTTATCCAAAATTTTATCTAATCATATTTATCTGAATGTAATAGCAATAATAGTTTGATATTATTGAGTCTAAGATAGAAGTAATATTACTCTGTAGAGGTATGCATTTTGTTGAAAGCAATATTTTACAGTTCAGCTTGAATCAGATTTGCTTACTAAGTTAATTCTGCACTGTGTAATAATCAATATGTTAACAGTACTGATTGAATATTAATTGCTTACAAATTACTGGACTAAGTAACTCTTAAAAATTTTAATAAATAGGCTCACTTTTCTAGATCAGTCAATGTTTATTTATTTCTTTTTGTGTGTGTGCTCATGATTTTCACCCTTCTCATTCTCAAGTTGATTTCAGGGTTAATCCGAAAACACAACGCAAAATGTACAGGGCTTATTGATATTAGTATATTTATGTTAAAAAATTTTAAGTGTTATGTCAACAGAGTAGGAAACCATATTGATTTTTTTATAACATATTGGTGCCATTTGAGTTTTAACATAACAGTTTAAAACAAACCCACACACAAAAGTTTGCTGCAAAAACCAAAATTATGATAAAAAATTTCTAAACTTTTTTTTTTTTTTAAGGAGCTGAGTGGTTTGTTTACATTCTTTTTCAGCAAGACATTTTTCGAGACCAGACTCAAAAATGTATGTATGCATGTATATCTGTGCACACACACACAAACGTATGTACACACATATACATATGCTACATGAACACCTACATCCGTACATACAAGCATATGCACATACATTTCTGAATTAATCTCCTGAACACACTCTTTATGTATATAAATGCTTCTGTATGCAATTTTATAGAAATATTTAGCTACGCATGACAGAAAAATTACACAAGGTTTTACGACGATTTTTCAATTTCGTTTCATAAGAATGTGATTTTACTGCTTGCATGCATGATTTATTTAAATCTGTTGATAAAAATTTCAAGAAATTTTGATTATTTGTGTAAACTCCGCATCAGTATAAAATGATCAAACATTAGCAATTTAAAACAAGAATAATATTCAGATATATTCAAAGTTCTTTATTTTATATAATGTTTTAGATATCTATCAAAGAATGATAGTAATTAGTCATCAAACGAAATAAAAAATAACTTTTTCTTGTAATTCTAGCACTACACGGAAAAGCAATTCACCATTCCGATAATCAACACAAATGTAAACAAACATCTCTTTACGACTGGCCGGAATGCGCAGAAATCACGAAAGTGTCTCTGCGCAACTAGTCGTACGTTTAGCATTTTTACCATGTTTCAGCTAAACGTACGGTATTGAGGTATGATAACAGATGATTATTTTTGTTAGAAAAATTATAATGTTATGAATATTTTTCTGAAAATAATTATACATTATATTCAAGCATATTTATATATTAATATATATATATTATATTCAAGTAATAGATGACATATTTATATATTCTATTTAAGAAATAAATGGCAGCACTATGTCTTGTCATTAACTTTATCAAAAGAACTTATAGGATCAAAGCACCTAATTTCTAGTATAAGAACTGTATTCCAAATGTCCTTTTCTTTTTTTTCTTTTACCTGTAAGAGTTTTGCTTTATACTATTTACAGATGGACATCCAAAAATGCTTGGCTTTTTTATCCAAATATCTAAATATGGAGGTCTGAAATAATGCAATATATTCGTATGTATATAGAGTAAAATATTAGTAAATTCTACATAAGTACATTATTATTCTAAGATAATGTATTTAAAAATATTCAATTTAATGCAAATATGTGAATCAATTTATACACATAAATTTTAAGTGTATGACTTCTGTTGGATGTTTTAAGTAAACAATAAAAAAAATTAACCTTTTTATCAACTTATCTTGCACATATATACATTATTACTTTTTTTCTCCTATAAGAATAAACTTAATCTAATATAATAATCTAAAAATAAATAATACACAACATCTATTAAGGCAGACCATTTTTAGTACAGTAACAAATAATACAAGCAATATAATTTAATACTTCCAATCGTCAGAGAATGAAGTGAGTTTTGTGAAGCTATTTAATGAAAAAATCTGAAAACAATTTTTGATGGTTCTAAAATACAAGTTCTAAAAGAATTAAAATATGTACATGAGATAAATGCCACTCTTTTTGTTTTAACCCCTTTGAATAAAATTTAACCAATTTGATACTTTTTTTATTTCTTTTCAAAACCTTCAAATACATGAGAAACTGATTTCAGGACCAACACATTTCAAGAAATATTGCTAACTGCAATGAATCAGCACACATGTATGACTTCATCAGAACCATCAGAATGTCTTGTAGTATTACCTTTATTTATTTATTTAAAGTTACTAATAGATTTATATGTAGAAGAGCTGAGATTTCTAATACAGTTGCCACACTGCATTTTTAATGATCTTTTCACTAATGATTTAAAATGTCTCTATATTTTTTTATTATTATTCAAATGAAAAGTTTTTGTTCATTTGTTTCCAAAATAACAGCTACTTCCTTAGTTCAATTATTATTTTTTTTTAACTGGTTTGTCTGGTGAACTACTGTGATTTTTTTTTTTTTTTTTTTTTTTTTTTGTGTGTGTGTGTGTGTGTGTGTGTGTGAATACATTAATTCTGTAATTTGTTGTTTTCAGTTTTTAATTTCTTTTTTGAAAAGTTTTCTGCAGTTTAACTTAATAGCCTTCTTGAAACTTATGATCAACATTCAAAATTTAACTTCCATTTTAAATTTCATTGTTTACCTGGATTCATAACAAGTGTATTATTTTTAAATTATTCAGACAACTTGAAAATGAGTTCTGTGTCTTACATCTTCATAATGGTAGAAAATTTCATTGTACAGCCTATGTACATTTTAGTTTTGTCATGTCATACCATTTGTGAAATATTCCTTCTCTCTGCTTAATTTTATTCCATATATAGAGATATTCAGTAAGTTTAAGCATAATAAATTTGTAGAAGATAAATGTCTAAAATTCCATTCTGAGTTTCCTATGTAGACTTAAATGCATTTTATATTAATATTGCATAATTTTAATATTGCGTCGCAATGAATTCCAATATAAAAATATTTTTTATCACAGCCTTCAGATCATTCCTGAACATCATTCAAATCATCATCAGACTGCAATATGAAATATACAAATACTTCTGTTTTTGAAAGAAAAAAGAAATCATTTGATGACAAGGTCTAGTGAACATTGTGCATAGGGTATAAGCTGAAATTATCATTCCTGGAACAGCAAACTGGCAAATTTTAGTCTTGTGTGCTGCAGCGTTTTTATGCATAGTGGAATTTTACTGCTGAGTTTGCTACACAGTTTTATAGTTAATAGGAATTGTATTGGATTATTACGTCAAAAAAAATGTGAGAACTATCTGTCTAAGAGAAGATATGCCTTTTCAAAGAAACAATATAAGGAAAACTGGCTCTGATTCACTTTATACATGAGGAAAACAGCAAAATCTACTCTGGAGCCAGCCTATTCGTCAAGATAAAACTCTGAGCGAATTACTAGCATTCAGCGGATTTACCTCTCGGCCGCTGGTGGGCCTAGTGCAAGTTGAGTCAACAGGTTAGCGTAATAAACACCTTTTATCATGATATTATGTGACCTATAATCTATAAGCAATGCTCTTCATAAAAAAATGTTAATTCTGTTTGCTTTCTGGATTCTGAACTTAGCTCTTGTTTATCTATTCTCTTGTTTTGAGATCTGCTCATCAAAACAGAGCAGCAGGTCAATTAAAGAAGGATATGCATGCAGTGCAATCATCTTCAGTACGATCTCAAGTCATAGTCACGTCTTTAATCCACCTAAAATCCAGTCCCAGTACTTTTCACTCTTTGAGCAAAAGTATAATTCCTGTTGGAGTCTAAATTAAGATGAGCTCCGGTATTTCAATTTTCTACTGAACTATTTTTATTAATTAAATTGAATTATCTAATTTTATTTATTAATTTACATTTTATTTTTATTTTTTTCTTTATTTTTATCTTTGTTGACGACCTTTCATAGTCCTTCTTCTTTTAGAAATTAAGTACTGACCACAATGCATTGAGGCATAAAATTGAACAGGCACTCGTATAATCCTATGGCAAACATTCCACACCTGCTAGATAATGTGTTTCACATTGAGGACATCGAAGCACTGAGCCTACGCAGGCCAGATAGAGCTTAGGTCACATTATTTTGATCACTGCAAAGCACGCATGGGCTTTCTGCCTAAGAACAGGGATGCTTTTGTGGAGCACTTTTTAAAGGTTCGATTTGGTTTGTTTGATTTTAGAAAAGCACTTGAGGGCTATTTGTCTAAGAAGAGCAAAGATTCTTGATGGCTTCATGATGGACTTTTCGAAGAAAACTAGCTGGCATTCACATTGCGCAAGAGAAAACATCAAAAACTCCCGTGCGACCAGTCCGTTCGCTGGAATTTCAAACCAGTCGAACTAACAGTATTCACCAAATTTACTGGTAGGTTTATGCTCAACAAGGGACATATTTTTGGAGCAGGTAGGTTGTGTAAGTGTCAGTAAATGACGTAGCCAGTCTTGGGCAATAAGCTATAAGTGGCGTTCATTATCCTACTGAAATATCGTGCTTGGATTCTTTGTCAGGTATTGGTGTATATTGGTTGAGACAGACAGATTTTCGCATGTTATGTGTCATGTGCAAGCAGTAATTAGAATGCTGCAATGCATAGTATAACATCGTCAACGTATTAGACAGTGAGAAATGTGACAACCCTGACTAAGAAAGGAATGCAAAAGATACAAAAGCAGATTCGAAATACAACTGTATTCTACTCAGATTAGAAGGTGAATGCCCATATGATAAGGGTAACACAAACGCAATTATCACTAGGGGATATATCCTACTTAATTGTGATGCAGTCTCTGTACTGTATATTCATGCTCTGTACGAGATCGTCCACGAATTTCTGAGAAATTATGTTCAATTCTTCTTGCAGGGCTGATTACAGCTAAGAAAGCATTGAAAGGCACTAGCGACGGGCTGTCAAAAGTCCCCAGACCATACATCATATAATAAGTTGGAGCATACGAGAGCCTTCAGAATGTCTACGCTAAGACAGGTGCTATATCTTCACTCCTTAACAAGCTAGCGACAGTTGGTATACCATGAAGTGTAGCACTATTGTTCGCGAAGAATCTTGGAAAAGATGCACGTGAGGAGAACATTAGCACAACTGCAGTCAGTAGTGAATTAATCTTCTTCAGATGTATGGAGTTTCATATTGCGATCAAGCATTTCACTTCCACAAACGAAAATTTGAGCACTTGCAAACTGTTTCCTTTCGATGATCGTAGAGGGACGACTGCGTAATCTCTGCTTTATCTAGATATTTAGACTTCCAGAATGGCTAGATAATCTAAATATCGGAAGATTAAAGCTGTTATCTTATTCTTGAACCTGGATATTAACCCCTCATATAATATTGCAGCGGCTGCTCTATTGTCCTAGAAAACTGGATGACACCCCCTTTCCCTGTTTAGTCTTGCCAGCGACTGCTGCTATTCTTAAAGCTCAACTCCATTGCTGAGCTACTCAGTGGCGTAAAGGGGGTGTATGATACGCCGGTCGCAGAAGGGCGCCAAATGGTCTCCAAACAAGATTTTCATCATATCACTGTGTTTTTTTCGGTAAGGGGGGGTGCCAAAAAAGTATTTTTCCCCGGGCGCTAGTTATGCTCGCCACTCCACTGGAGCTACTCAGATCTTTTGTTTGCAACACTACAGAAGACACTGCCTCCGACGAGAAGGCATGAAAGTTCGCAAAGCGATCAAAACACCATCAGATTGTTTCGCAGTGATATCAGTGTTATAGCTAGAGACGGGCGAGGGTGGACAACTGTCCCTGGGCGTAGTGTCACGGAAATGCCAAACTGACGAAGTTTTAGAATGAAACAGTTTCCATACTTAGAAAACAGAAGGGTGTACGAAATCTGCAGTTGTCTTTAGGCGCTGAAAACTATAGCAAGTCTTTAGCCATATTGGATGTCCAGTAATAGATTGCATGCATCTTAGGATGTCACCCACTGTCACCACCACCAGATGATGGGAGTCATTAGCATAGATATCGCAACATCTAAAGACGGCTCTCCAGTGGCCGAGCGGTAAAGCCAATAAACTCGGGCCGGGGCTCGAATCCCGGCGAGCAGATTGGTTGCTAACTAAGCGTTTTCATGGTTTCCATATGTGTAACCTATAAACAGTCCAATTTCCCTTAGAAAGTCTTTCACGAAGCCATCCCTTCCCTTAGACAGATAGCCCTCGAATGTTTCGCCATAACTAAATAAACTGAACCCAACTCATCATCTGTAAGAGAAGATATCAGTTCTTCATATCCTGGCGTGGTTGTTTGTGGAAAACAACCATTGTTGTTGTTTGTGGAAGAGTTGGATTAGCCATTAAGGAAAGTAAGCACGTGCTTAGAGCATCAGGTAAAGGCGGCGTTACAAGAAGGTGCTTAAAGATTCAAAGAAAGAATGCAAAGGCTCCACAAAATAAAAATTCTCACTGCAGATTTTAGAAGGGAATACATTGTGCAGTTAATCCAAGCCCGGGAAAGAGGGAATGATGAGAAAGAGGCGTTATACTATAGATGGGTATGTGGAGGCAGCAAAATCTTTGAAGTGTTACGGGCATATTAATTAATACAGCACTTTTGATGAGCACAGTTAATTGGTGTGTATATGTATTTTAATCAGTGAGCTGTTCTAAAAGATTTTTCATGGAATGGTCAGACTTTCTTTATTTCTCAACCAGACTAGCAGCATTGTTCATCTGACATGAGACAAACTTAAATTAAGATATACATAATTTTTAAGACAGGTCGCATAAATTTCTATATAATGGCTAACATTAATTATATTTTATGTTAGCCATTATATAGAAAACTGGCTAAATAAACATAAAATCTAAAAAATAAAGCCTCCTATTCCACAAACAAAAAAAGCACAAATAATCTTAAAATGAACTCAGTGATTGCAGACTATAGTAATAACAATTTATTCAAAATGAATGTAGATGCAATATTTTACTTTTAAATATGTCAAGAAACTCGTAGTGATCATCCAGCTAATTCAGTTTGCTTTTAAAAAAGCGTGCATTGAAATAATAATAATAAAAAAAAAAAAAAAAAAAAAAAAAAAAAAAAAAAACAAGAATTTAAAGAAAAAAGAACAAGAGCTTTTCACTATTAAAAACTGTTATGACCTAGAAGAAATCTAATCATATACTTTCCCATTACCATCCATGCACACCAATCACATAATCATCCAGCTAGTTGGAGAAAAATTGTTTTAGGTAATGAATGTACGAGTATTTTGCTTTTTTAATTCCCCTGATATGAAACTAATTGTAAAATATGGGTATTGAGAAGCAACTGTCATTGGCGAAGGGCTTGGGCATATTGTAGATGACAGTAGGAATCTGCCTAGAAGCTGGCCCATAGTTATCCCTATGGGACAGACAGATAGAGGACTAATGTCAATTTCAAAAATACGTCTCTGTAATAATATTATATTAAATTAATTATGTGAGGTTTGTTTGTGTATTATGAAAAATGAGCACTATTTATGAACAACTTAAGATACTTAACAGTAAATTATCATCACATTTTATAATAAATGACACCTAAAGGTTTTCTCAAAATTTAATACAGTTATTCCCATACATGTTGATTTGGCATCCATAGTTGTTATGGCCAAACTATTATAATGCAAATAACAGAAGAAAAAAATACAAAATGCATTTTAAATGAGAACAGGCCACATCATGCCAAAATAATTTGTACTAAAATTCCAATCCTAAGCAAAAATATACAAGTATAAAATAAAAAAATATTGTTCTGACATCAAATACAATACTGCTTACTTTGCTTATAGTACTTAACATTTTATTCAGGGTTGAATTAAAACATCAAAATTCTCAACATTAGAGATACAGAAAATATATTAAAAATGTATATGATATAGTATACAATCACAGCATGCACAATTTATCAATTAAATTTGACTTCCTTTATACGTATTTTTCAAATCGTGAGAAACAGTTTTTGACTGATTCTTGTGATGAAACACTAGAAGATATTTTTCAAAAAGGAATGCTTTAAGGCAAACTGGCTTGCATTCATATTACACGTGGAAAAATCATGTTGATGCTTATGTAGGCAGTCCATTCACCAGGATTCAAGCTATTAGTGTTCAGCTTCTCACCAGCTTGTCCACTGGCACACAGCAGCCTCTTGTAATACATTATCTGCAGACATGAAATCCTTCTGTATTTATATGAAAAGAAAAAGTTATACATTCAATATTAATTACAAAACCCATTTTCATACTTGCCTACTGACAATTTATAAGTAATCCTCAACTCATGATGAGTATTGTTCCAATAGTTCCATCATAAGTTCATACTGATGTTACTCAGGGTCTTAATAAAATTATACCTTGGTATGTTTGATTATATTGTTATGAATAAGGCTTCTGTTTCACATGAAAATGGTTTAAGGAGGTATAAACTTATGTGACATTTATAAACGATTTATTTGCATACATTCACATGAATTTTATAAAATTAATACATATACATCCCTTTCATTAGTTGATAAGAACAAAAATATATACAAAATTCTTTTAATTAAAATAATGGATAAGTAACTGTTACTTATTTGAAAGAATTATTGTAAAATACAACTTAGTGAAAAATTATTATTCAGGTATGATCAGAATCCTATAAAAACAATGCATGTATGCATAAGCTGTTTATATTTTTCTGTAAAATAAACATTTGATCTGGACAACATATTTTTCTGTAAAATAAACATTTGATCTGGACAACTGCATACTTTTATTTCAAAATGCTTTTTTAGTTAGGACTACCTAATATACATTAATGTTTGTGAAAATCACAACCATGAAGGAATTATGCACTTTGAATCAAACTTACATGAAATGTAAAGTGAGTTAAGACATACAAATGATTAGAATTATAAAGGGATTATGCATGCATGAAATGAGAACTGGCAGTACTAAAGGCCTGTAAAGTTGTGCTGAAATCTGTTTATCATCCTCCGTCTGCAGTGAACATTTAATTTGTGCTCAGTATGCCTCGTCAACAGCGCAGGATGCCATAGCAACAAGTTTGAACGAGGCCACATCGTCTGTATGCAAGAGGGTGGACTTTCATATCAAACAATCACAGCCCGCACGCAGCACAATGCCACAACAGTGCTGCATGTTTGGAAGAAATGGACAGCGAGAACCAAACAAGGTGAAATCCTGGCAATGGGTACACAACATCACAGGACGACAAACACCTCATCTGCATGGCTGTGATGGATTGTAGAGCATCCTCTCGTATGTTAGTACAATATTGGAGCACGGTTACAAGTGTTCGTCGCTGTCTGCTGCAACATGAACTGCATGCAAGGTTTCCTCTACGCAGGATTGCCCTGTCGCTGAGTAACATATGCCTCCGACTTCAGTGAGCACTGCAACTCAGTGCGTGGCGTGCTCTGTGGCAACAAGTTGCTTTCTCCAACAAATCTTGCTACACTCTGGAGTATAATGATGACAGAGTATGCATTATTCGATGCATTCCAGGCACTATATTTTAGGGGGAAAAAATGCCTGTGCACAAGCCTTCTTTAACCACTTCACCGGCGAGCAAAACTTCTATATTTTGTACCATTTTTCTCTTCCAAAGGTAAACATTTTGTGTCTGAAATTTAGCTCAGTTAACGAGAGAAATATTTCCTTCCCCCTTCCACTACCTGTGAGATCTATTGAGAAATTCTATTGAAATGAACCTGAACCCTGTACTTGTCACACTCAAGGACGTCAGTGACAACCCCATAAAGGCGACCATCGAACACAAAAGCTGGTACCTCGTAGAGGAGATATTATCAGCTTTGACCACACTACCATTTAAGACCAAGCTATGTCGTCCCTGGAAATCTGTTTTTATAATTATTTTAAATATAGGAATAATTTTAAAGTGTAATATGTCATACATCATTTTATAAATAATAAAACTGTATTCGTACGAAATATTCCTAAATTAAAAATCTTACATAAAAATAAATAAAATATCTTAATATCTTATATAATATATATATATATATAATTTATTTCCTATATATATATATAAATGTGTGTGTGTGTATTCGGGGTAATGATGTGATGATAAAACGTGTTAAAAACTCGCATCCGTCTCATCTAATGCTATGCATTTTAGGACTTTTCGATTTGCATCTGATAATTAGTAAGGAGAGTAAAATTGATTGAAAGTTATTCAAATGCAAATGCCATTTTTGATTGTGAAATAAAAGCTTTGTTAATTAAAGCAAAAATCAGTATATTTGCTTATTTGAAATAGCTATAAATAATGTTTTGCTACTACATTTCTTAATGAACTGTAATAAAACACGCTCGAATTACTTCTCATATATTTTCATACATTTAATTATTAGCCCAAAAGCGCTATTAATCTCATATCGGGATTTTTTGTCCTGTCACTTTAAATGTCTGAATCATTTTTAAATTGTTCCCACCAAGTAAGTTATCGCCTTGCATTATTTTTAAAGAAATTAAATAATGAAGAATCTGCATGTATTGTGAAAAAATGATGGTAGATACAACCGTCAAATTTTGAATAATGTAATTTTCATGCGAACATGTGCACCTGAAAGCACAAATTTTAATTTCGAATTTGTTTTATTATTTTTTCATATTTTGTAATACTTTAATTAATTATTAGTTAACAGTCTCAAAGATCGGAAAGCGAGCAGTGGCAACACTATTCCAAATAAAACATTTTTTATCTCCGACTCGCGAGACTATTGCCATTCGGAAAAAAAAAAATAAGATATTTCTCTTTCATTATCAAATATTTTGTCATTTTGCTGCTGAATAGAATTTTATGTAGCGAAAGTTTATATTTAATAAATAAAATTCACATACGAAAACTTAGTAATAAAAAGAAACAAAAAAGAAAAGTTCTCTAAGCCATCTTATTAAGAAAACTGAGGATTGGTATTATGAAATGAGAAAAGACTGAATAAAATAGAAAAATATATTGCAGCATTTAAAACTGCATCGGGAATTCAAAAAATAGGCTGCTTTTAAAAAAGTTGTGATTTTGCTGTTGAACTGTATGCGCGATGAAAGCGATACTTAATATTAAAGCTAAGAATACAAACAAAAATGGGTTAGCAAGAATGAGTGCAATAGAGACTAAGGACTCAGTGAGAGTGTTAAGATACGCTATCAAATCCGTTAGTTGACCGTTAAAATCTTAAAACTTTCAGATTTTTTTTTTTTTAGCCCAAAAGGACTATTAGTCTCAGTTTTACCATCGCCATTGAAAATTTGCGTTGTGTCATTTTTCTGTCTGTATCACTTTTCAAATTGTTGCCACAAAATATGCTATCTCCCTGCATTATATTTAAAGAAATTAAATAATGAAAAATCTGCATAGATTGTGAAAAAACGATGCTACACAGAGCTATGAAATTTTGAATAAAGTAATCCTTCACGCGAACATGTGCACCCGAAAGCACGAATTTTGAATTTCGAATTTGTTTTTTTTATTTTATTATTATCTTTTTTCATATTTCGTAAAACTCTAATTCATTTCCGACTAGCAAACTCAACGATTTGAAAACAGTGGCAACACAATTCAAAAAAAATATTAAAAAAATTTAACATACGAAAATTTAGTAATAAAAAGAAAAAAATGTTTTGCAAGCCATCTTACTAAGAAAACTAAATATTAATGTTATGAAATAAAAAAAGACTGAATACAGTAGAAAAATATATGGCAAAAGTTAACACTGCATCGGGAATTCTAATGAAAATAAGAAATGAAAATAAAAAATGAAAATGAAAAATAAAAAATTTGAAAATAAAAAAAAAAATTGCCCTTTTGGGCGATCATTAAAATCTGAATTTTTCAGACTTTATTTTATTTATTTTTTTTTTTTGTGTGTATGTCTGTCTATTTTTCTTTATGTGCGTGTGTGTGTGGGGGGGGGAACTTCGGTAGCTTAGATGTTTAAAATTCGTATTTAAAATTGCAATTATTTAACTTACAGTTTTTTAGCTTATTGTAATTTTTCTACAGCAAAGAATGTTTTAATTATGTATAGTGCCTGTGTCAAAGAGTGAGAAGGTAGTAAATTTTCAGTTGTTCTTGTAACAGATGCCTGGAGAAATGACAATGCTTTGAATAATGGACTGAAAATTCAATGTTATTCATAACATAATGTTATTCATAACATAATGTTATTCAATGTTATTCATTTTTGATAATTTTTTTTTTTAACTTTCTTGTACGAAATATTGCAATCGTGAAAAATTTCAGGTATCATATTTGAACTGAAGCATACATTTTAAACATTCCCGAATGCATTTAGACGACTTTTTTTTTTTTTCTTTTTTTCTTTTTCTTTCTTCTTTTTTTTTTTTTTTTTTTTTTTTTTTTTGCGTGACATCTATACATGCTGGCAAAGTAAAGGGCACTTTTTTCCAAAACGGATTATAAAATGGATTTAGAAAGGATCAAAAGGAATTTTTTTTTATTATTATGGATACAAGAAGTAGTCATTTTAGTTCCCTCCCTACAAGTTTTCCAACTATTTTTTTTTTTTTTTTTTTTTTCTGAAATAATAACCAAAGAAGAATAAATTAAGATTTATTCTTTCCAAAAATAAGTTAAACTATTGACCAAAAAATGAAAACATCTCGTTTATTTTTGTGAGCCCACCAGCAACTGAGCGGTAAACTCGCTGAAAACTGGTAGTTTTATCTGGGGTTCGAATCCCTGCGGAGAGGCTGGCTGCATGGGCGCTTTCGTTGTTTTCCGATTTGTAACATGTATACGAGCCAGTTTCCCTTACAAAGGCCTCTACGAAGGCATCCCTCCTCTTATGCAGATAGCCCTCGAATGCTTTGCCGTATACATCTAAACCAAACCGAAATACTTTGGGGAATGAACAAAAAGAAGAATAAAAAAAAACTGATGTGAACACCACAAGACGACTTATTTACATCATACATATTTTTTCTGCGTTTCATTTGAACTTATTTTCTCGAATTATTCTAATTAACCGATCCCTCATCCAAGTTGAAAAATGAGACGAAAAATAGCACTGAATATCCCGGGAAATTTTTGTCGTGCAGATGTCAAGCTTCTTGTAACTTTTTTTTTTTTCATAACGAGCACAGAACTAGCCTAAATAGGCATGGGAACCTCAAGAACACATTGAAAGATAGATTTCAATATTTATCCAAATAATTTTTTTTTCTTTTGATTTGACATTGTCAAAACATGCATATTTTCATCATTTATAATACTTTCATAATTGGATATACATGACTACCACCAAAGATTGAGAAAATAAAATAAAAGCCGTGTAAAAACATTTAAGCTGGTAAGGGGCAGTATATATATATATATATATATATTTGGTACTGCCGATTGCAATAAAAAAGAGAAGTGCACAACTAGATGTTATAGCTGCCCAACATATAAAATTTCATTGTTATAGGACTAATCGTTTTTGAGTTATGCGAGATACATACATACATATGTACGTACCATACAGATGTCAGGAAAAAAAATCTATTTTGAATCTATTTTACTGTTTAACTACCCATTTAAGAAAAAATGACTTCTTTATTCTGTCCATATGCACAGTTGGAAAAGGATTGTGAAAATGGATTTGGGAATGGGCAAAATGGATATTTCCGATGAAATATGAACCCCAAAAATTTTCGCGCTTATAAACTTCCTTTACTTCTCACAGTAATAAAATAAAACAAAAGCGAATACAATCACTTCAACTAAAAAACAGCCAAATAACATGAAAAAGTGGTACGTTTTCAAAGTGAATTCATTTCTCTACATTCAAAAAGTAAAAAAAAAAATTCTTCAAGGAATCAAAATTAAAACAGAAAATATTTTATTTATACTAAGTTAATCATGAAGGGGTAAGGGAATTATTTCTATGTGAAATTCTTATTACTTCAGAAAGAGTTCAGAGTATACAGTGTATGTACTCAAAAAAAAAAAAAAAAAAAAAAAAAAAAAAAAAAAAGGCCACGTTCGGATTTGAAAGGATAGCATTTAAAACCTTCAGACTTGTTTGTCAGTTAATGGGAAGGTGTGTGAATTGTTGTGCATCTCTCGAAATCTGTGTTAAGGGGGATTATTCCCTCGGAAAAAGCGATCCCCCGTCGTTTGCTTTTCAGGTACAATCTGTGGAGTGAGTCTGGTCAATTAAGCCATCAATCACTTCTTTTCCTTTTCGACTGGTACTGAGGGGTAGGAAAAATAAGAAGCGTCGAATTTCTCTCGGGGGTCACGGTTCATGCCAAATTTCACCTCAACGATAGTCTACCGTCGCTGACGGTTAAATAAACATTTCAAACTGATGATACTCTATCGGCGCAAACGGTGAAGTGGTTAAGGTACAACAGGTTTTGCATCTTCCCCAGATATGTTGCTCAATCAGCATGCCTAGGATTTCATTGGTCAGCGACTCGCACGTACAGCTAGTGGGGCACACACTGAAACTGAACTTTCACATCAAGTCAAAGCCATTCCCTAGGATTACATTCAGAACCTATACGATTCAATGCCACGATGTGTACAGGCTCTCGCTCGGCATGACAGAAACCCAAAGTACTGATTTTCCAACTTTCGTTTGTAAATGTGATCGTTTACTTGTATCACTATCGGTAATATGCAGAATAAATTTCATTCATTTCCAACAATTCCTTCATGGTGTTGCATTTTTCACAAACATTAGTGTGTCTACAGCTTCCAGTGCCTGTTCAGCATCCTCTCGTATGTTACTCAAGATAAATGACTAAATGAAGACAATTTTTAATCTCTATTAAAATGCTCGTAATGATTCATTGCTAAGCACAGAATCTTAAATAACACTTGTCACACCTAGCAATGCCTCATTCTGCCTCTAGTCCATCATCAGAAAATTCCATCAACCTGCTGTGGAGGAAGCTCCACGTTTATAAAATCATTGCCGTCATCTTCAAAGGCAGAATTACAGAGGTTCTGGGAATCCCATATTATCTTTAAATTCTTTCAAAGCTTTCCTCAAGCCTTTTCTTGTACAATGCAATCATAAAATGCTCGTTGAAATTCTATTCAGTATCAACTGTAATCTCCAAATGCGGCTTTATGAATTTGTGTCCATCATCTATACAAATTACACTGACCAAAAACAAAACAAAAAAAGCATTATCTAATTTTTAAAATCACATTATCTTTCGGCTATGCCGAACTGGATGACGAAAGGGGCAATTCTCAAAACCTGCACATTTCCAGGAAACCCATGTAGCTAGGTTACCATTTTCACTTACTACAAAGACAACGCCAAACAATAATCGATTATCGCTCAGATTGGGACCACGTGATCCTTCAGAAGCAGAACTTTCATCTGATTGGTTCATTTCTATCCGGGACAGAGTTTCAGCTGAGACATTTTTGGCGAGGTTTGAAGAAATATCACATAGCCGCTACATTGTTTCTGTAGCTAGGTGGGATTCTTTTTTTTTTTTCTAAGAATCCTCCCATTTAAACCAGTGCTACCAAAAATCTTGCTTTTCAGGAAAGTCCCGTCTAGCAGGGACTGTTGCTAGAAGTAAATAACCACTTTAATCAACACTCACTAATAATATAGTAAAATCACAATGACCAAAATTAGCTTCAATCCACTATGTCTAATCCGTTTTCAAAACACATGTTTTGCTTTTGTGATAAGAGGAGAGTGGAGTGTGGAAATGAACATGAGGTCAGCATAAGAGCGTATACGTAGTGATCACTTTAGGTTTTCTACAGATGACATTCAGTGGATGAGTTGAATGTTGCCTTTTTTCCCCTCCGAGATAGCTAGATGGTGTTACTAGGTGGCTTAAAGTACAGTCAAAAGTCTTTAATCCGGACCTCAAAGCTACAAACTTTCTGCATATGCTTAAACGCATGCGCATATGCGTTTAATGTATAATGGACGGTATAAGCTAAGCTAAAATTATCTATTTCAGTTAATGTTGCAGATCGCGTTGTTCCTTAATCTTCTAATTGGATCCGGCTTATTATTTTTTGCAGACTGTTAGAGCAATTTTATAAAAAGTAAGCTTGAACTTTCGATTATGTCAAAAAGAGTTTCCGATTCTGGAGATATCAAAGGATTTACAAGCGAAAGCATGTTTTGATGTCCATCAAACAAAAAGTGGATTTGCTGCAAAAAATGGTTAAAGGCATGAAGAAAGTGACAGAGAGGTGATTTGTTTCTCTAACTATTCCGAAATCTGTTTATCAATTTCGCGCTGCTCTGCGGGAGAGCGGGGGTGGGGGGGGGTACGTCGCAGCGCGCAATGAACTGGAAGTTGATTTGTCAGCACTATCCTCATCTTCAGGGCAGATGTTTTTATTTTATTCGGCTTATAATTCCTCACTAAATGTAGTATTTCATCTCGATGTACTCCATCTTTGATATGATTTAAATCAAATTCATCATTATAAATATCACGAATACACATGAAATAGTTTTCTGGTTGCAATTTTCTAATTTCGACTATGCGTAATGTATGCTTTACGCATGCGCACTTTGAAAGAAAAGTTTAATAAAGTAAACAAATAAATATTAAACTTTTTTTTTGTAAATTTTGATACCCTTTAGATCATAATTGCTCTTTATTTCATATTTTTAATTTTATAATTTCTGCATGCCATCTTAAAAGATTTAAACTAATGAGCTATAATACAAAAAAACCGATAATCTGAAATCGCTGAAGAGTCCAAATTAAAGACTTTTGACTGTTTATGATAACCAAATGAGCACCACAGCATTTAATGGGTTAATATATGACATAATTACACAGATTGGAATTTGCTAGCAAGTTTGCCCTTGAAACAGAAAAGAAAATTAAAAATCCTGCTCCAGAGGACATTCCAGCTGGCAACTTTATGAAATTTATATACTACTGTTACGAAATAATTTGATCCAGTTTTGTGAAATTAACAAAATATATGGCATTAATGAACTATACAATCATCTGATGCATATTTTAACTTTGAATGTCAAAACAGGATAGGGACTTTTTTTTTTGGCACTGTGGATGATTCTTACCTTTAGTCATAAAGATGATTATTATGATGCATATTGCTTTATCGAAGACCTGCCAATGATGGATTGCTATATTCCCTCTCCCACTTTACAGTGCTGAAATTTATTAAAAATATTTCCCTCATTTTCCACTTTTTTTCAATACATTATTAGAATGAGCTTTCCTATAGTTTAAAATGTATTTGTTGATGTGGTAATCATTGTCTTACTTACAAAGACAAAATCCCATAAATACAAAGAAAGGTTATATTGAACCTTTCTTCTTGTAATTTTTTACCTTAATGCCAACTTAACACAAGAACTGTTGAAACACAGTGAAGCAAACACAAACTGACATTCATTCTATGATTTCAGCTGCATACTCAACTTCTCGACTACGACTCTGCAGTTGTGCAATTCTAAGATGTTTCTTCAATTAAAAAATTGGTCGATGTGTACATGGATACCAAGGATGTGTAATTCTTAAAAATGCGCCAAGCAGTGGGTGTTTCTTCATTGTTTTTCTTGAAGTCCTGTTTTAGATATTTTTGCATGTTTACAGAATTAATCCAAATTTATAACCGGCAATATGATGAGTTAGCGATTTTCTAAAACACACGAAAACAATCGATTTTTCAATTTTTTTAAAACTCATCAATCTGGATCGTAATATCTAGTTTTACCATATTGCTGTTGTGAAAAGACATGTTTGAAGATGAGTACAAGTTTAACAATTTAAAAATACTGTAATCCTAAAAACAAATCATATGGACCATGGCAGACAAAAAAATAAGAAAGGCACTGCCAAAGCATATGGTTAGACATGGCCAGAATCTCATAAAAAATAGTACACATTAGCTTCCTGGCAAAACATACTTTGGCTCAACTTCGATGTTAATGTTTCTGGTTAAGTAGAAGCAACATTAAAACTGGTTTGCAGTAAATGCTGCCAAATGAACACATAACTGAAATATTTGCTGATATTAAGAAAAATATTAATTTGTTCAGCTAGACATTTAGCACCAATGCTCATCCAATAACAACAACAAAATTATAAATTTGTTCACAGAATGTAATAAGAAATTTGTGTAAGTAAGTACGTAAGCAACAAAAAAAAAAAAAAAAAAAAAAAAGGCTCATCTATATCACTGCCACACCATACAATTACGTTTGAATAAGAAAATAGAGTTATGCGCACAGCATTGAAAGAATACCCTTGAAGTACACCATATTCATTTCTTACCCTGAATCGAGCAGAACCATGTAATTATTTAATCTGCAACTACATTCTGAAATTTAATAATACACACAAATTATATACATTTAATACACGTTTTGTAATGAAATTAAATAATTACAAATATAGTTTTTACTAACCTATACACGCAGAAATTCAGGGAAAAAAGATCGCATTCACCACTTTGCTTTAAAAAAATGAATTAACATAAATAATTACAATTGAAAACCTATTCACTTAAGCAAATAATGGATTATAAATTTTAATTTTACCTTACAATCAAGAATGAGAATAGCCGCATCACACCCACACCACGCTCCATACAGGCAAGAGAACATTTAACTGGGCTTAATAAGAAAACAACCATCACAGCAAAAGCTACTGCCTCTTGCTGCAATTTTTAATTTCGCTACAAATAACAGAATAATACTAGAATTGCTTACAATAAGTGTACATAGAATGTTAGGCTTTTGGTATTAATATTACACGCTCTAGCTCGGCTGAAATTAATATGTTAATGTTTCTGGCTAAGCATGTTCAACTAGATGCATTATTAAAGCTGATTTCCAATAACGTCTGGAAAGTTGAGCGCAGATAACCAAAATATTTGCTCAGCCAGATATTTAACATTACTATCAATACGATATCAAAGAAAACATGAAAAAATGAGTATATTTGTTCAAAAGAACACAGAAATACAAGAATATATTACATTTCGCAGTATTTAATATGAAAAATGTGTGAATAAGTACATAAACGACACGAATTTTTTTCTTCCTTTTAATTGCACACACAAACCAATAAACTATATACAATTCATAAATAATTTTGTATTCAAAGTTAATTAAATATTTACAAAATCAAAAATAATTCTTACCTATACATTCAGCAGAAAACGAATTATGCCTATAATAGCGGTCTGTGCAAGAAAAAAAAATAATGATTAAAATTAATCAAAAAGACAATTAAATTAAAAAAAGATTATTCATTTAAGTGGAAAAAGCATTAGAATTTTAATTTATTTGAATTTCAACTTAAAATTTGGAACAATAGATATCACTCGTATACTCACAAGTACACAATCCGACCACGTTTGAGAACAAAATGGCGCTCGATTCGCATGGCACATTGGAGGCATGTTCACAAGAGTCTAGCCCCTCAGATGCTAGTTTCCACAAGCGCCTAGATATTGGGTTCTCATGTATCCCAGAGTTCCACACTCTCTTCGCTCGCAGTATGTCATTTCCGGTCGTGGGGAGGGATCTCAAATGATAGAATAGCTAGTGAACGGAAATCCTCGTATTGCAATTTTCGTAGTCGAGTGTTTGCAAGCTAATTTGATCAAACATCTCTGATCATTTTAAAACAAAACGGTCTTTTTCAGGACCAAATGATCACTTTAATAATGGGCCCTTTTCAGAGCCAAATGTTCAATCTGATGAAAAAAATCAAACTAATTCGGATATTTCTACGGATATGATTACATCAAACAAGTTTCCATGCGGACGTGGGAAATTCTTTTTTTACAAATTTAATTTGAAAAGGCATGTAATAAAATGCCATCCAACGGATGAACACATATTGCAGTCTCTAAATTTAAAAGTATGTGAAACATCCAAACTCAAAATATGTGACTCTAGTTGTAATGGTGATCACATTTCAACTAAGAGACAGTATAAATGCCCTTTGTGTAAAGGGGATTTTGAAAATGAGTTGATAAATAAACGCTTTTTACAAGTTCATGATGTAAAACTTGAAACATCAGAATTAAAATTTGAATCCTATGAAAGTTTTTTTGAATGGAAAGATGATTTAGAAAATAAAGTCGAAATTTATAATACATGTATCTGAAAACCAAATGCCACTGGTACAGTTACATATTTTACATGTCACCGTTCAGGGCATTTTCATTCACAGAGTTCTAGAAAGCGACACATAAAGCTACTGGGCAGTAAAAAAATTAATGCTTATTGTCCTGCGAAAATAAAATTGGTCAAATCAAAACGAGAGGAATACTATGCATATTTCCAGAAAACACATGTAGGCCATGAAAATGATATGGGTCATCTTTTCCTTTCAAGTAAGGATAGAACCTTTATTGCATCAAAAATAGCTGCTAAAGTACCATTTGATGCAATTTTGGATGACATTCACAATTCCATATCTGATTCTGTCCTCGAACGATTGCATCTAATAACAAAAAAAGATCTGCAAAACATTGAACGAAGTTTTGAGTTAGCTTCCAGTGCAGTAAAGCATAGTAATGGTATTGGTGTATTTAATTATGGCAAAGCACACGAGGGCTATCTGCCTAAGGGAAGGGATGCCTTTGTGGAGGACTTTCTAAGAGAAACTGGCTCGTATACACGTTACACATGGGGAAAACCACGAAAACGCCCATGCAGCCAGCTCATTCGCGTGATTCGAACCTCGGACCGAACTACCAGTGTTCAGCGACTTTACTGCTCGACCGCTGGTCGGCTAAAGCATAGTAATGACTATGTGAGGGTTGACATGTAGGTGAATGAAATGCTTAGTTCACAGATTTCATGCGTGTTATATTATAAGGCATAAGGTGTAATATCCCCAACACATACATTCCTTAAGGATGAAGATTTTATTCTCATCATAATGACAAATATGATGACAATAATCACAAAGTGTAATGCTAAAAAAATTTAGTTCAGACTGCATACAATTAGCTACAAAAGTCTGTGTACAGACTAAATTTTAAATTAAAAAAAACACTTAAAGCATAGAAAAATGTTTTTTAATCATTGCATATTTTTCTTCTATTAGCTAAAATTGTAAGCTTAAATAAAAAGTAAATAATATCAGTGTAATACTTTTTAAATTTTTTCAAAAAACTCAGAAATTCCATCCAATAAGTCTGCGAACACTTTCAAAAAAAAAAAAAAAAAAAAAAATGTAAAATATAAGTTTTTTACATTACTTCAATACTTTATAGGATATCCTTTATTCTTCAAAACAGCCTGCAGACGTCTGGGCATTGACTGAACTAGTTTTTAAGTGTCATCCGACATAAATTTCGCCCATTCTTTCTGCAATTTACTAATTAGATCATTTCGTGATGTAATATTGTGTTTTCGAATTCGTTTCTCCAATTTTGCCCACAAATGTTCGATTGGATTGAGGTCTGGTGACTGTGGAGGAGTACACAATTGTCTTGGAGTGTGATAGAGGAGATATTCCTTCACAATTTTAGCTCTATGTTTCGGGTCGTTGTCTTGTTGGAAAATAAAGGTATTAAAAAGGTTTAAATTTCGGGCACTGTCTCGCAGATTTTTCTTCAGAATATCCAGATAAACATACTTATCCATGACTTTATCAATAATGTGAAAATTTCCATCTCCTTTCGACGACATACACCCCCATACCATTACACCGCCAGCTCCATGTTTGACAGTTGGATTTAAATTTCTCAGATTCAGTTCTGTTCCTGGTTTTCTCCATACAATAGGGTGGCCATTAACTTTAAATATTGTAAATTTACTTTCATCTGACCAAATTACATTGTTCTAGAAGTCCTGCGAAGAGTTTAAATATGTTTTGGCAAAAGCAATTCTTTTCTTTCTATTTGTCTCGGAAATGTATGGCTTAAGACCTAGGTTTGCGTCCATGATAATCGCGGCCTTTGGCAGCACTTTTCATACAGTTTCAGGAGAAATTTCCTTGTTGCTAGTTAAAAAAATGTCTTTTGCAATGCTTGCAGCAGAAAGTTTAGGATTTTGTTTAATTCGTAAAAGAATTTTTCTTTTTTCCCTCTGCGTTAGCTTCTTCGGTCTCCCACATCTTGGTTTTACAGCAAGACTATCAGTGTCAAGGTAGTTTTGAATAACTCTTTGCCCTCTTTGGTTTTACCAATATAACGAAGAGTTTTATCTTCATCTCTCAATTTGATAATTAGTTGTCTCGTAACTAAAGGAATTTCTTTATTGGTTGTCATTTTCGTCAAAGAAAATAAAAATAACAACTTCCAATCAACGTGAAATTTGCTTCGGAAGTCAATGACCTTGAAAGTGTAACCTTCTTTGCATTCTCAAGTTTGAAGTTTAAAAGTTTAAGAAATACCCCGCCTCCTTCGCGTTGTACGCCAACTTTATTGCCTTTGATTTCTGACCACTTATCTTTTAAAATTTAGTGTGCATAAATTATTAGATATGAAAATATTACAGTTAAATAATTTCAAAGTCCCTTATTGAAACTAAACATTTAAAAAAAAAACTTTAAGAAACTACCCTTTTCGCACCATAAATTTGGATTTGATATTACTTTTCTTGATGTACGCAGACTTTATTGACTAACTGTATGTATACATGGCATGAATGCATATGGATTTGAGCTTATAGTTTTATTAACTGTCAACAATTTAAGAGAAGGATTTCCTTGTGCATTTTTAATTTCGAATCGAAGTGACCAACCAGTTTTGTCTATATTCTTCTCAATAATCAAGCAAAGCATTGGCACATTACAACCAAAAGTTTTCATGTCAGATATGGCTGATTCTTTTTTTAATGTATAGGTTTCAGAGATGGGCACACGTGAAAAACGCTTCTTTTGTGCATGGCATGTTGACCGTGCATGGCGAAAGAATTTAAAAAAAATCAGTGGTAGAGAAAAACAAGCCCAAGAGTATCAAGTTCTCCGCACTTCTTTACAAGAATGTGTATACAGAGTTTTAATACTGCAGCAGAAGTTGTGTTAAATTACTTGAAAACTGATCCCGATACACTTGATTTTGATAATTATTTTTCGACACATTATTTAAAAGATGCAACTACTTGGGCTTATTGTCACAGAGTTCATTGTGGATTAAATACAAATACACATATTGAAAGAATGCATCGAACATTAAAGTACATATATTTATTTACATGGAAAAAATGTTAAAAGATTTGATAAGGCTGTGCATGCAATTATGAAATTTATTAGGGATAAAATGTTTGATAGAATCATTACATCAAATAAAGGAAAATTGACAAGTAAAATTAGAGACTTGAGAAACAGATATAAAACCAGCTTAACACTGTCATCACAAATTATACAAAATGAAAGTGGCTGGATTATTTCATCAGAAAGCAATTTAGATTTGTATACCATACAAAAAGTGATCAGTGAGGGTAACTGTGAATTGAAGTGTACTGAATGTAATGTATGCATACACACATATATGTGCACATGTATAGATTCTTCAATTAAGTGGAATATGTGTAAGCATATTCATTATTTATGCCAGATGCAGAAAAACAGTCCAGCAGATATAGTTCATGATTCCTGTAATGATCCTTCATTGATAATAGATGACACAAATGATATAGTAATAGTAAATGAATTAATGCAAAGTACATCACAAACTTTGACATTAGCAGAAAGAAAAATAGCACTGCTGAATAAATTTACAAGCTTACTAAACTCAATAACAACACCTAATGAAGTAACTAAAATGGAGAAAATTTATACATCTGCAATAAATACGAGTATACCACACTTTGAACCTCCAACTGTAAACATACCAGCTAATAAAAAAAATGTACAGAAAGGAACCTTTAAACAAACAAAAAGAAGAAAAATAATGAAAAATTTAATTCGGACATCAGTACAAAATTTTCCTCTCACAGTTATGATAAACAACAAGACAAATATTCAGGGGCAACATTCTTCTTAAAATTTTCATTGTTTAAAAATTACATTATATTGAAAATTCATTTGATGACCTATGTCTTAGTAAAATTAACTTATATTAATTTTACTATTACTTTACATGTACAGGACTCTGGTATTTTTTTCTCTTTATAGAACTCATATTCAGTAAATTTCCAGCTATATACATTTTAAACAATTTTAGAGATTTTAAATGTTCTCACTCTGCGGGTAACTGTTTACACAATATGAATGAATTAACTACACAAACATCAAGGAAATGAAAAAAAAATTTTGTGCCACCATTTGACACTTTTTTTCTCAGTCTGATATAGACATTTTTAAGTGGTCAAATTAATCAGCATATCTCATACGATTATTATAGTTTGTGATACCTTAGAAATAACCATAAACCTACCAAAAAAATTTCAGAAAATTAAACCGAAAGTACAAAATCACAATGGAACAAATGTTCGGAAAACATTTTCAATAGTCCTGTCCCCTAGTAGCAGTATTTCCTACATGCGTGATGGGACAAATTTGTCTCACCTTTTCATTTCAACCATTTTTAATTAATATATATATATGAATTCAAATAATACTTTTTATCTGCAAGAAAAAAATATTCATTCTAATACCAAAAGTTGTCCAAATGATTTAAATTGCATAAGAAATTAAAACAAAAAATGCTTCAAAATTAGACCTGCAAAGAATTTTTTCCTACATGATTTCTATGAATTACTAGTGCCACCATCTGTTATATATTTAGGAAACTGAAAGGTATTATTGTATGTATTTTAAACAGAATTTTGCAGCTGTCATCTTGGAGATAAAAACTGATAAAAAAAGCCGTCCCGCCGCCCATCAAAGGGTTAAAGGCTTTATGGACCTCTTTTTTTTTACCTTCTTATTTTAAAATTTTGATTTCAATGCTGTGTCCAAGAAATCAAACAGTAGCACAAAAAAAAAAAAAAAAAAAAAAAAAAAAAAAGAGGAGTATGTGTGTATTGTAGAAAAAAAGAAATAGGTGGCACTGGATGCATTATTAAAATAGACACAAAAGTACTCACATAAACATCTCTCTCCAAAGTTGGCAACAAATTTATAATTTTTGGTGGTGGTGGGGTGTGATAATTAGAAATTACCTAAAAAAATAAATGGATGAAATGCTCCTTTTCAGGAAGGTTATTGTTGACGAACTTAGCAGCATGAATGCCAGAGTGATGACTAGGTTCTGTCAAAATTTCTTCTCTCAGTTTCATTTGTTTCTTTGCTTTGCCTTATGTGCTATACTGCCAAGCTTAAGAATAAGCTTTCAATGATAGGGAAAATGAACAATTCTTCAAAAGAATTTGGAATGGACACTTTTATTGATACATAAGCACCAGAAAAACCACTTAGTGCTCAAAAATTTTATTTTGTAGCATGGCACAAACATACAATTAAGAGGAAGTGTAATGTCAGTGAAACAACAAAACATTTACTAGTGTTTACAGCTGCATGTCATGTCATAAGTAGTTCATGAATGATTTGAATTGAATGACATTTTGGAAAGTTAAAAGTTCATCTGCAAAAAGATATTTTGAAAGGGATAAATTCCCTATAAATCTATTTTAAGAAGAACATATTGACATACTGCTTACATTGGTGCAGTTTAGGATATCCAAAGTGTGATTTTGGACAGCAATTCATTTTCATGAATGAATGCTGTAGTAAAATTCATATGTAACATTGCAACTAAAACCTTACACCCTAAAATATCAGATATATTCCTCCTGATAGCAGATGTAGAAAGAAACCAACAGTTTCGGTATATCTCAAGTTTCATCAATAGAATTTATTTCGTCTTAATAGAAGTAAACATGACTATGCCATTCTTTTCCTGAATGATGAGATGTATAAAAAATGTGAGGCATTTACAGGGTCGTTTCTCAAAATAATGTATCTAAAATGCACACCCTGCCAAAAAGTTTCATGAATTGTTCACAGACAATTGCAAACTTATTTCTAATGTAAAAAGGATGTTTTTAGAATTACCTGGTAGAGCAAAAGTCTTTAGAGAGATTGCAGTTGATATATTGTTGCCTTTAAATCCAGTTTTGAAAAAGTGAGGAATATGGTAGCGTGAGCTTGCTATTTTGGCGAGTAGTAGCGTTTTTAAGAGGTGGAGGTAGGGTGATTGCACAGAATGCCAAATACTGAAGTTTTTTTTATAGATTTCTTTGTGAAATGTTCTATCTTTATTCAGTTATTTCTGGTTTCAGTGAAGGTTGATTAACAGATTTTTACTTTCTGTATGCTTTCGTGGGCAGAAAATACAGTAAGGTTGGCCCTAATGACTAGTATTTTGTCAAAACCACAGATGCTGTCAATATTTTTTATGTTCTTCGATTAAAATGCTTAGGCGTTATTTAAAAAGGCATCTCTAAATAAGAGTCTCACATTTATAGCTTCATATTTCTCTCAAATACAAGCTTCCCTGGAGAAACAGAATCTAAATTTAGTAGCCTCTTTGTATGCATTTGATGTGATGAAAAATGTGTCTCAATATTTACGTTGAAAAAGGTGTAGGTTCAAGCATTGTGAAAACATGTTTGATATCGTTATGAATCCTGTGAATCTCTATGTTTTAAATATGCACCTGTCCCATCAGCAGATGATTGTTTTCCTGCCTCAGGGGTATTTTAACAGATACAACTTGTTAATGGAGAATCTGAAGAAAATGCCTATGATATTGACACAAGTGAACAATGTGTTACATGGTGATATTCCTTTCTTATGTATCAAGGTAGGGAATCTTTTTTTTTTTTTTGTTCTGTTTGTTTAGGTAATTCTTGACCATGGTATTTATTATTCATTAGCATATTTTCTCTGGAATTCATGAAAAATACTAATATTTTAATGATATGTAGGAATATGTTTTTATGTACTTTGTTTATCGATATTAAGAAAACTTTATTTTTATCAGTGCTAGTTATAGTACATGAAGTGCGTTAATGAATTCACAACTTAACACAGTTAACATATTCATTTTTCCCAAACTATATTTTAAAGACATTTTTCTTTATCTATTTACGTACCGCTTTCAGCATTTTAGTTTGACACAACTGCCTGTCCTTATTCATAACATACTTAACAATACCACAGATTTTAAATAGCATTTAAATTCCTTAGAACATCATTATAAATAAAATAGAAAAATTATACATTTTGTTATTTTTATGCAGTTTGAAGTCATTTGAATTTAGATTACACCACACCAGTTTGTTAATTTTGGTGACTTTGGGAGTGCATAAAACTTCTCAGTCATCTCACAGAGCCAATAAAATGATAATAATCTTTATTTTACTGAAATCACTTATTGGATGTAACACCTAACATCTTCCGAATGGTAAATATTAAAAAAAAATATATCATTCGAAATATATTATTTCATTATAATGTTACTCATAAAAACTTATCTGCTTAATATTATAGGTAACAATATAACAACAGAAGTAAAAAACACTACTTTATTAACCATTTAAAAATGTATATTTTGAGGGCACACGATATTTAAGAGCTGCATGGCATAATACGGCTCTGAGAAAGACGACAACCACGTTAGCTTTGGTTCAACCCCCCCCAACTTATTTACATCTTCTGAAACGGAAGTGACGTCTGGCGAGCAACCGAGAGTGGGGAGCTCTGGGATAGATGAGAACCCTATGTCTAGGCGCTTGTCTAGTATCCTCCTGATTCCTCCTTGATCGTTTGCGCAGATTCACGCGCAGCGTGTTTACTCCAAGGAACTGAGCGTGGTCAAAGCCGATTTTTTTAAAACGCCACGCGTTTAAAACGTTACGAACTTGGTGGGCATTACTGAATGTAAATTAATTAATTTTATTAGTTTTTCTGAAATAGTTTTCTTTTTAATTGGTATATATATTTATTTGTTTAGATGTTTTATTATAAATCTATACATAAAGGAAGAATTTCTGATTTATTCATTTATTCACGTACAGATCATCGCCCGAAGCTATTAAGAGATACAGATATCAAAACTTAGGAGCTTATTACTTTTGTATCGAAGATGTTATTTAAGAAGCGATTTTTTAAGATTTGGCGTGCAAAACATGTTTTTATGTTTTTTCATATAAGGAAGAAACAGATGTACATAAGATTCTTGCTTTAAAATGTATGCAATATGAATACATAAAAACCAATTTCAAACGTTTTCAAAATTCGGCAACGAAGGGGGGGGGAGAACGTGTTCTTCACATATTCCTTCATACCTCAGATATCCATAAGACACACTTATGAATTATTGCTGTAAAATGTAAGGAATACAAATAAAGGCTGACATCAACATGTGTGGGGAGGGGGACTGATTGGCATAAAATACAAGTTTACATAATGTACAAGTAAGCCTTATTAAAGGTGCAAACCAGGTATGTAAAGCTAGTTAGTATTAAAAAAAAACTTAAGGTTTCTATTATTTAATGTTATTAATAATTAAAACCCCAAAATAAAAATCTAGCAGCATGTGGCAATTCACAAAACTGTTATGAGTTTATTACCATGTTCAATTAGTTTTAAACAATTCTACACATAATAAAATGGCCAGTGCACAACATGTGAATGTACATGGGGTTGAATAATTAGAAAATAAAAAACTTGACAAATATTAAATAGCAAGTATTGAATAGTAGAAAATATTGCTTACTGTTCAAATTTGGACAAATATTGAATAGTAGAAAATATTGCTTACCGTTCAAATTTGGGATCGAATCAGTTTCACCAAAATATATTTATCTACATTAAAAATGTTTGGTAATAATCTATTGACTGAACACTTTAAAAGTCAATGAATGATTGATTGTATGGACAATATTTGGTATTGTTGCACTTGGGGGGGGGAAGAAAGACAGTAATGCAAGAAGGATGAACAAAAATAGACTTACTCATTAATCACAGAATATATCAGCCTGTCACGAGGACCTGAGATAAAGGTTCAAAACCCTGTTCTGACCTTCTACATCTGTTCCTGATCATTTTAAGGATTAGAGTTGGAATTATCTTATTATTAAAGAGAAGTTCTAAAGAAAGAGATAGTATTATATAAATAAGAAAAAAATATCATCTGACACATATAAAACACTTACAGGCAGTTGAAAGATGTTTTAGATGATAAAAATGAACAAAAGGAATTGTGAATAGGTACTAATGACTATTGTTAAAATATATATTTTTCAATAGATGTATTAAGTTTCTTCAGTGGAATTATGTGTAAAATTTTTGTGATCCAAAATAATTTTTAGGATTGTATTATTGTCTTCATTCTGTGAAGTTATTGTAGAAGTTTTTGTCAGTTTCCTTTTCGTTTTGTATTTGAGAATCTTTTGGGTATTATATTTTTATTAGATGGAATATCTTTATTAGCAGTTGGGAAATGTATTTCGGGTAGAGTAGACTTTAAGGTACCCCTTGTATTTTGGCGAAGTTGTTGTTTGATTTATCGCCAAGTTGTTGTTTCATTTATGGTAGCCTGAATAGTTGAATGTTATGGAAATCCTATTGTGACGTAATCGGGTACATGCATGATTCTGGGAAATTTTTAATCGTGGGATGTTTTGTAAGCGTTTTTGTGGTGTGTGTTTAGACGGTAGAATGGCCAAATGTAGTAAGATTAATTTGAAGTTTCTGTACGATTTGGAGCAAAAGGGGAAAAGAGCTTTAATTGACTAGTGTGTAAATGAAGGTTTACTTAGTAGCCATTATAAGTGTCCTGTATGTACAGGGTGATCAGCGAATAAGCCCTGATTTCAAAATTAAATATCTCTACAACAAAAATCGATAGAATTATGTGGTAAACTGTACATTTATTAGCAAAACTGTAAAAATAGTGTACAAAAGTTTAGAAAATTTAGTTACGAAAATCGTTAACAGATGGCGCTCTGCATTGAAAATTATTTCTGAAAGGAGTCAAAAAAAAATAATTAAAAAAATAAAGCAGCCCTTGCAATCAAAATAGAATTTTTTCAAAATGTTCACCATTCGAAACAATGAGGTGGCGTAAATGAACAATGAAATTTGACATCACGTCTTGCAATGTCTCGACGGAAATGGAATAACATGCAACACCAATGAACGATTCAAGCTCATCTAGAGTAGCAGGATTGTTTCGATAGACAGTGTCTTTCAATGCGCCCCACAGAAAGAAGTCACATGGACTCAGATCGGGAGAATATGGAGGCCAAGCTATTCCTGTGTCAGTAAATTGAGGATAATCTAACGCAATTACTCTATTCTCAAAGTATTCATGAAGAAAGTGAAAAGCTTTATTTGTTCGATGTGGTCGAGCCCCATCTTGCAGGAACCAGTCGATACCTGGTCGACCCTCCAACACTAGTTGAGTGCTGACAAATTGTTCTAAAATTGTAACGTAACGTTCAGTAGTTATCGTTTCTCATATGAAAAAGGGTCCGATAATGCCTCTGGTGCATACCACAGCCCATGTTATAACTTTAGGCGAATGCAGTGCTTTTTCTTCACACAATGAGGATTTTCAGTACACCAAAAGCTCCAGTTTTGTTTATTAACGATTCCATTCAAATGAAAATGTGCTTCATCTGTGAACCAGATGCAGCTCCCATCAAATCTGTCGTTGTTGATCATTGTTAGAATCTGATTCGCAAAGTCAACCTTTTGTTGCACAGCTTTCATGGGTATGGCCTGATGACTTTGGATTTTGTATGGAAACAGCCGTACGCTATTTTTAAATATTTTTTTGTGTGCCCGTTCAAACCTGTCTCTGATGCTTTTCCTAGGATTTTGCTGAACAAATCCAGAAGCTTTGGTTGCATTTTCAGCAGTGACTATAGTTTGCTTAGGCCCAACGTTTCCCTTTCGATCATTAGCCATGCTGCCAGTCCATTCGAATTTCGTAAAGAGCATGAGAATGTTTTTCGCATCGGGTCCAACTGGAACATTGAATCGGTTTTGAAATCTGCAACGTGTTGCCATAGGACTGTGTTCTAATGGGCGAAATTCCAGAACCAAAATACACATTGTTCAATGAAATACATTATTTCACTTTCTACGCTAGCGTCTTTTCACTAGCCAACAGTTGTACTGATCACTTTCGACTTCGAAGCACATTTTAAAGGCTATTGTTAGGTCATTGCGATTACAGCGCCATCTGTTAGCGATTTTCATAACTAAATTTTATAAACTTTTGTACACCATTTTTACAGTTTTTCTAATAAACGTACAGTTTACCGCATAATTCTATCGATTTTTGTTGTAGAGTTATTTAATTTTGAAATCAGGGCTTATTCGCTGATCACCCTGTAGGAAGGATATGCGTCTAGTCGAACGTAAACACCGCTTAGATGGATGTGAATGAGTTTGTAGGAAGAAAGGTTCAGATGGTCACTATGTGAAGCGTTCGATCAGAAAGAGTACTTGGTTTGAAAAAAGTCATTTGAGTATGATTGATATTTTGATTTTTACGTGGCTCTGGGTGTACGAAGCGAATTCGAAAATCATGGTAAGCGAATATTTGCTTTTGGTAGTGCTTAAATGTATAACATGTTTTTCCTTTTTTATGTTATTTTATTGTTTGGTTTAAAATGTATTTTATTGAGATTATGTCTTTTTTGTTTGCCTATATTGTAGAATTTGGTACTCCTTTGACTTTTTAAGTGAAAATATATCGATGTGTACGTGGACAAAGTAAAGGGAGAGCGCAATGCAAGTTTGTGCAATTCTGGGATTTTTTATCAAGTGAAAATAGGTCGATGTGTACATGGATAAAGTTAAAAGAGTGCGCAATGCCACTCTTTTAACTTTATCCATGTACTCAATTTTTGAGCAATTCGAGGAATTATTTTTAAGTGAAAATAGGTCGACGTGTCAAAGGAGTGGAGTGCGCAATGCCATTTTTATGCAATTCAAGGATTTTTTTTAAGTGAAAATAAGTCGATGTGTACATGGATACCGAGTTTCTGCAATTGTTTGTCTTGTTATTTTCGGCAAAAATCGCCGCTTCGCAAGCCAAAATTAACGAGTCAAAGAATTGCACAAAATCGGTATCCATGTACCAGCAAAAATCGCCGAGGGGCACCCTAAAATATACTTTTACCTGTATTTCTTGTGCATTTAACATATCATATATTATCTAGTTGTAGTGGTGCTGATTTTAGAATCCTGTCTAACACGTCACATTGTTTGTCAGATTTTAATGAATCTACTTATTCTAAACATGTTTGATTTAGTTCATTCTTTGTGTTCCAGTGAGAGGGTCTGTGATTTTTTTTTTTTTTGGCTACTTAATTCAAAATTCATTTTTATCATCTATAATAAGTGGATAATTCATTATGTATTGTAGTTGTAGTATAAGTAGCAGTATTTCTAGTGTGCTGATGTCAGTAATGTATTTAACAAGTAGCAGTATTTCTAGTGTGCTTTCACATCATCTACATAACTTATAAGGTATTTCTCCCGCCTTCTTGGAGTGGTGATCTGCACACTGGGCGCATATTCCAGAGGTCCGCAGTTCGATTCCCGGCGAAGGCATTGCTAATTTTTCATTCTCTCTTGCTTCCAAAGTAAAATTCTAATGTCTGTACAGTGGCACCCGAACTAAAAGGGTGTTAGATGATTGTTCTCCACACCCAGGATTTGGCGATTAATTCCCCTAAAAACCTCAGTCGCCCTTTAAAAGGAGGAGTATATAAAGTATTTCTCCCACCTTCTCGGCATGTCTTCATGGTGTGATGTGTATCCAGAGGTCCGTGGTTTGATTCCTGGCAAAGGCATTGCATATTTTTCATCTTACCTGCTTCCAAAAAAATGCCTAATGCCTCTACAAACTGATGAATCAATACAGCTGCATATATATCAATGAATGCATATCAGTGCACTGTATGTGACATGTACAAGTTTTGTTACTTTCATGTATAGTGTATATTTCTGTATTATGTGTTGATGAAACAGACCACCCATTCTCAACTACATATAAACAGTGTTTCATTTGTTTTATGTTTGATTCTTAAATTCCAAATCTTACTTGTTAATTTACCTTTATTTGCTGTAATTAAGCGATGAATCATTTTATCTCTTGCAAATCTCATAATACCATGTATAGTGTTATCCAATCTCTTAACATTTTTTCCATGAAGGTAAATATATTTTAATGTTCGGTGTATTCGTTCGATGTGCATGTTTGTGTTAACACCACTGTGAAGTCTAAAACAGTATGCCCAGCTAGCTGTATTTTGTTAATAATATGTTTCAAAGTAATTTGCAAATTCAATAATGTCCGGATCTTCTTCAAGTAATTTTATTGCTGCTTCTTTCAGTGTATGAAAAGTATGAATGTCTTGTTCTTCTAAGTGAGACCTACCGTATTTGACGGCATATAAAATGCACTTTTTTTCCTAAATTTGGTCTCTAAAAAGTTACCTGCGTCTTATACGTGAAGGACACAGTCTTATACGTGAAGGTAATTGCATTCAATAATTGTTTATTTGGCTTTTATGAAACGTGAGAACTAAAAGAAACCATGCTATTGAAACTTTTTTCCTTGTGTGTGGCCATGTAAATAAGGGTGCGTCTTATATGCCATCAAATACAGTAATAATTTTATATGTTTTTGCCTGTTTTTCAACACCATTGATTTTTTTTAAAAAATTGTTTCTCCGGGTTCTATCACTATGCCATGCACAAAAAAGATGTTTCTGTAGTAAACCCATTTCAGACTTCCAAGCATTAAAAAAATATTCAGCCATATCAGACATAAATATTTGTGGTTGTATTTGCCCAACTTTTTCTTTAATGCATGAAAAAAAAATTGATAGCACAGGTTGGTCACATCGATTAGAAATTAAAAATGCACACAGGAATCCTTGGTGCAAATCATTTATTGTACGTTAAGTTATGAGTTCAAATCTGTATGCATTAACTCCATGTGTACCATCAATACATATACAAGTCAGAACTAAATTTTTTCACTATCTCTCTTTGTGCTTCTGTCATCATTATCAAAAGAAAATCATTTCCTTTTAGAAATTAATATTGTGTACAATATTCATTCATGCTATGTTGATCCCTGGGTTTTATAAAATGAAATGCATTGATGTTCAGAATTTTGCATTTCAGGTACCCGTGTATCTACACAAACCCAATCATTTTCATGTTTAACAGAATTAGAAGACAAATTGAAAGATTTTTTGATGTTATGTAAATCTTGTTTTGTAAGAAAAGGAAACCTCTCAAGCCGGGCATCTCATAGAGAATTTCTAATTTCATCTAAAATATTATCCAGAGAAATTTTTGCTGCTATCTTTGATGCAATATTTTTTATTTCATCTGTTGTTAAAAATAAGTGACCTAAATCATTCCGATGCCCAGTATGTATTTTCTGATATGACACTACACATTTGCCATCTGTATGTTCTGTTACTTTTAATGCAGCTGCACAATATGTATTTATTTTATTGCTACCAAAGGTTTTTAAATGACACAAACCTTTACTTTCTGATATAAAATTTTCTGAACAGTGGCATTACACCATGTATATTAAATATGCTTACTCCATAAGAAATTTTGACTTTGTACTATTTTCAATTTCTGCCTTCCATGCCAAAAAATCATTAAATGAATTAAATTCTAGTTCAGTATGATTCAAATCAACATCATGAACATTATTGAAATGAAATATTATTTCTCGCTTTTAAAAATTAGCATAACATACAGGACACACATAATTACCTGTTAGAAGTATGAATTTTATTTTGATGATATTTCCAATTTTTTAGGTCACTAAATTTCAGATGGCAGTCCTCACATTTGTAGTTTGGTGATTGACCACTTTTTAAAAAATCATTAATGTAGTATTATTAGAGTGTAATGTGTTGGTATGGCGTTTCAAACTGCATTTATTATGGTACGTTTTTAAGCAATCAGAACATACAAAATTACTCTCAGCCACACTAAAATTATTTGCACAATCAACCATACTATTAGAACTTGGTTTTCAGAGACTTAATTAATGTAGTATTATTGTACATATGCATGGCGTTTCAAATCGTATCTATAGTTGAAAGTTTTAAACAATCACGGCAAACAAAATCACTCTCAGCTATACTAAAATCATTTGCACAATGAACCTTATCACTCACAACACAATCAGAATTATCACACAGGATTACACCTTCCTGATTTTGATTCGATTCAGAATCAAAAATACCTTCTGGGGAAACAGAAGTACTTGGCCATGAAATAGGCAGTTTTTCTTGATTTTATGCGGAAGATATAATAATCGAAGCAAAATAAAAAAAGAGAACTGCATCATCAATCACACTTTACCACAGCAGTGCAAACAGTAAGAGTAAATAACAGTAAATACGACGCGCCTTCAGGGAAATGACGACATGCGCAGTAATCTGCGCAGATGTTCAGGGAGGAACCGGGAGGAAACTAGCGTCTGAGGGGCTAGACGCTTGTGGCATGTTCATGCGCAGATGGTCTCTGCGCAACCAGTCGTACGTTTAGCATTTTTACCATGTTTGAGCTAGCCGTCCGACGTCGTACGGGTAGCATATAAGCAAAATGTACACTGCTAGGACAACAATCTTAAGTTTGGCCAATGACAATCCAGATAAGGGTCACCATTAACTCCGCCCACATGAGTGATGTCACATTTCTGACGTTTGTTTACATTCTGTTATTCGGCGTTACGAAGTGCGTTGTTTGAATGAAAAACATTTTTACTTTGCAACGTAAATTTGTTCTAGTGACACTTTTTTTAAAATTTTCTTTAAAGTATTATTTCCTTACTGTTCCAGAAAGAATATAAATTTATGTCTCAAACATTACAAAATTTCTCACTATATGCGTGAGTGTGTATACACACGCATGCTCACATACATATATTTTCAATATATAATTAATCATATGTGAATTATATCTATCAATATGTGTGTGTTTTATGCATATAAATATGAGTGAGTGTGTGTGTATGCATGTATTCATTTTTCAGAATGTCAGATTTCCTAGCAAATAGTCTACAAAGCTCTTTTCTCTTAATTTTTCTCATCTTCACATTCAGTTTTTTTAAATAATTAAGATTAATGTATTCATATTTAATATTTCTGCACAACTTGATTTATCAATTAAAAATGAATTTATTTAATTTTCGATAAAGTGAGATGTTAATTCCAGTAGTATCTGATTTTTAATAGTAGAATAATTTCTCTAAAGAAGCTTTTGTTTGTTTTTATTTTTTAATTCCTTTATAAGAAAATTACTTAATAATATTAGAAATAATTAATCTGTTACTCCTTACACATGTCTGATATATGTTAACAGAAAATTTTCATTCAATAGCTTTATAAATTTATTTTAAGCAGTATTTTAATTTCATAAGAACTACTGTTGATAAGTGAATTTCCATTGCTTTCTTTATACATTTAGTTTAAAATTCAGTTTTCAGTGCATGTAATTATTTTCCTTCATGGCCCTCGAGCCCAACAGCGCGAGCGGTAAAGTCGCTGAAAATTGGTAATTCGGTCCGAGGTTTGAATCCCGTGAGTGGGCTGGCAGCATGGGCATTTTTGTGGTTTTCCCCATGTGTAACATGTATACGAGCCAGTTTCCCTTAGAAAGTCCTCCACGAAGGCATCCCTCCCCTTTGGCAGTTAACCTTCGAGGCTTTCCCGTAATTAAATAACCTAACCTTCATGGCCCTCCCCACACAGCCCAACAGCGGCTGAGTGGTAAAGTGACTGGAACGCTGATAGTTTGATCTGAGTTTGATTTCAGTTGGACAGGCTGGCTACATGAGCACTTACCTGGTTTTCCTATGCGTAACATGGATATGAGAGTTTTCCCTTAGAAAATCCTCCACAAAGACATCCCTCCCACATAGACCTTGTATGCTTTCCATAATCAAACAAACTAAACCAACCCTCCAAGAAAAACAGCTCCTCAAAAGAAATTCTTCATATCTGTCAAGCAAATGACATTCGTTAATGTAATAAACTGTAATCATACATACTAAATTAAACTCGGAAGTTGTTATTAATTATGCTTACAAAGTACTTAATACCAGATTTTGTTGATTAATTTGCATTTTTAGAAATAGTTGAATAAATTTCTGACCTTTAATAAATACAGTGAACCCTCTCTACGATGACCACCAGCAGTTCTACATGATTTTAATTTTGTGTAAATCTTGTCATTTCAAAAAGAAGATGTTCAGTACCAGAATTTGTATATTGAGGAGAAGTAGTGTTTCAGAAGTGATCACAAAGAAAAAGTTTATTGTGTTAAAATGATAATCTGTTCCTAACTTTTTTCAGGGTTTGATTTGGTTTATGTGATTTATAGCAATTTATAGCTTGAGGGCTATCTGCCTAAGCAGAGGGATGCCTTCATGAAGGACTTTCTAAGGGAAACTGGCTTGTATACATGGGGAAAACCATGAAAACATCCATGCAGCCAGCCTGTTCGCGGGATTCGAACCTCAGACCGAACTACCAGTGTTCAGCGACTTAACCGATTAACGCTGGTGGGCCCCTTTTTTTGTAGGGAAGGAAGTGTAGGACATATCTAAATAGTCCATGTTAAGATTTAATCTAGGAAATGAATAATGTTGAAGCTGAAATTAAAATTATATAAATTTGAATATCATGTAGTGTTAATTTCAAATTTCGTTTCCTGTGATGTGATTTTTTTTTTAATGTAAAGATCAGGCTCTGGTTTATTGATATATATATATAAACCTTAAATATAGTATGAAGTCTTATATTTGAGTATAATACTGAAAAAGGCTCGACATATGAGAAAATAAATATATGTTTTCTTCACATGTTATGGAATATTCATCCTTGACTTAAGGGAACGTGAAGTTACACAGTTTTAAATTAAAGTTTACAGAAAAATGTATGATAGTCACAAGTTTGACAAAAGATCCTTTGCTCAAATGATAAAAGGCTTTGGGGAACATAGATGCTAATTAGAAATGTGTGCTAAATATGAGGCAATTGGCATCCACAAAATTGCAGTGTATTAATTTTAATACTGTTTTAGGTTCTTACATTATCCCTTTGACCGGCCAAGTAGCATGATTTAGTGCCCTTGATTTAGTGATTTTTTTGCCCTCGGTTTGGTTTGGTTTATTTAATTATGCAAAGCACTCGAGTGCTATCTGCTTTTAACAGGAGGGATGCTTGTATGGAAGACTTTCAAAGGGAAACTGGCTCTTAAACACATTACACTTGAGGAAAACCATGAAAGCACCCATGCATTCGGAACCCAATTGGAACCCTGGGCTAAATATCTAGTATTCAGTGACTTTACCACTCAGGTGCTGGTGGTCTGGCCTCGGTTCTATTAAACTAAAATTCATCTATATTTATAAACGGCTTATCAAAAAAATGTACACGCTTTAATAATAAAAGAAAATTCGGTTAATCTTCGGATTATGGTAACTTGGTGAAAATTTGGCGACCAACTCTGCTACAGCAACCTGCTAGTTTTTTTGGGGGGGGACGCCATTTCGTTTTCACAAAGTAAATGCTTTTTTTTTTTTTTTTTTTTTAAACTCAACATTTTTTTCCAACAATCTGCTAGCCGAATTACGCTTATGCTAGAACTTTTATGGAACAAAAGTGCTTAATCATGACAAAGATTAGGTGTGAAACTGGGAAAAAGTGCAGAATCGCTTGCCGCGTTTTTAAGAATTGCACATACACGGTATCCATGTACACGTCGACCTATTTTCACTTAAAAAAACATTCCAGAATTACACAAAAATGGCATTGACTTTATCCATGTACACTGCTAAAGTCCTAGCTAGTAACATTTATCACCTTACCAAAATGTCGCCAAACTACCTGTTACCATATTCCAAAGATTAGCCAAAAATTCTTGTGCTTTAGTATTGAATTTAATTATAATTAAATCATACATATCAGAGGCTATGCTAGGTTTAATAAAAATATTTATGAATATGTACCTGTACAGTTACTTAGATTGCTCAGTCACAGCGGTAGCCATTAACAGCTAGAGTTATAGCACAATACTGAGCAGCTATTTGAACAATGTTTAGTCGATGTGTCTGAGGCGACTGCTGCACATTCTGCCATAATTTTTTGATGAAGGACCTCTAGCCTAACCGATTTCTTGTACTACACAACATCCCTCAGAGTCCTCCAAATCCATTTTGATTCACTGTCATATATTACATATATGCGAGAGTACGAACATGTTAAGGAAATATCATACTACATATTATAAAGATAATTCAACTTAGAAACCAATATATAGATATCATCTATTAAAGTTTCTATGTATTTTTCTGACAGATCCTGTATGTGAAGTTGTACGTTTCATTAGTTTCACCTATTAATTAACTTAGGTATTTATTGTACGGAATATCTATGAAACTGAACTGATAAATTTTCATATCTGTTCATTTGTTTGCTTTTCATATATTTTTTAATAGTTTTATTTTTTATGTTGCTTTACATGATGTCAATTTAAACATAAGAAAGCAGAGAAGAAAAGAAATTCACACTGAAACTAAATTTAAAATTAGTCTGAAGATTACTGATGTAAAATGAATAGTGTCTAATTTATCAAAATTACATAAGAGGGCAAATAAATAATTAGCATATTCAGATATTTATTATAAGCAAAAATTTTATATTCTAGCAGTAAAAATGCACATATTACAATGCAATTAATTTATTACTTGCAACCACCTCAGTAGAACTCGTCAAATTTTTAAAATGTGCCAAACTCTAGCAACCATGCTCATAACAATCCTTTAATAGAACAATGTTGCCATTTTTGTATACATTCTTTGTGTTGTATTTCAAGTTTCAACATTTTTTATGAACAAATTATGATATTTTTTGCCTTAATTTTAAAATATGCTCTTTGGAATTTACCAACAATGGAAAAAACTACAGTGGAAATTCTACAGGAATACAAAATTTCTAAAAGAAAGAAAAAGGAAATGCATTTGGTAGATAGCCGATGCTGCTGAAGTTTGTGTAATGCCGAGTCTCAAATTATTTAATTTTTTTTCCAAGCAAAAACAAACCGCTTGGGGAAAAGAATAGGGCAAACCAATTACAGAAAGATTTGGAGATGAACATGCTTTATTTCCTAATTTAATAATTAAAATTTATATTTCAAATTCTAAAGTATGTTTTCTTTTCATAATTTGATAATCTTAGCCAACTTATGATAGATATCAATAATTTGGATATCTATTTAAGAAAAGTTGTGAAAACCATTGCACCCAATGAATAATTTTTACATTTTCATGTGTTAAATCCAAATTGAGTTAAGCTGGTTGTGTTAATCTGTAAGTATCATTAATTTTACAGGCAATACACTGTATTCTTTTATATACTGTAATATTTAGTTCGTGCTGAAATTATGTAGTGGCAATAATTTTACTTGAGAAATTTTTCAATATTACAAGTTTACATTTTGGTTAATTATTTTATGTGATAAAAAGCAGCATGTTAAAAGTTGGAGTTCTTAAATTTTGTAATAGTACTAAGTATTATATTTTAAATTACTCGATGACTAATCCAGAAATAAATAATTTAATTCTGTATACTCGAAGAAAATCATTTCTGACTGGCATAAAAAATCAGAATTTTGAAACAGTAGTAGAAAAATCATTAAAAATACTTAGTTTTAAAACTCGAATGCAATAAAAACAGTTCAGCATGAAATGTCTGAATAAAAGATAACTTGTTATCATTATGTATATGTTACCGTGAAAGACCGAAATTGGAGAATGTCAACATTCACCAAATGCGTTGGTGAAAGATTGAATATTGCACTACATTCTTGTACTTTCAGACCCTCACCGGTGTATGTCGACAATCACAGATATGCTCTGGTGTAGGTCAAAAAGAGATGAGTATATGTACATGCTGTCATTGCAAAAGAAAGTGTTCCATAAATAAATGCAGTTGTAAAAGCAAGGACCTCTTGTGCAATTCAAAGGGTAATAATAGTTTATGTTGTTGCAATAAATAAGATTGGAATCACATAATTTATAAAGTTTTTAACTTCTATTATTTTCCTTTCTCATTTTGAATGTACTGTGTGTTTTAAGTTCCTATTTTAAGTCTCAAGTGCGTTTTTTCGAGACTGAATTACGGAAGAAAATATAATATTCTTATATGTTCAACATTCACAATTGGCACATGGTGAATGTCGACATTTACCGGTGTAAGTCAGAAATAAGAGTATTTGCAAAATATTTCGGACATACACCAAGCGACTATGTGAATGTTGACATTCACCTGTGAATGTCGACATTCTCCAGATTTCGGTGTTTCACCGTAACATATATACAGTCATTCTTATGTAAAATAAATGTTACACGATTTCTTAGACCCCTGCTTTTCAAACTTTATCTATTAATCTGAGAATTTGATTATTTCAGTGTAGTAAATAAATAAGTTTTAATTTTTGAACCATAGGCACTCCGTAATTTTCAAATCATTGGCATTGGCAAGTTTTAATAAATATGTTATAGATGTCAATATGTTTGTTTTTTGTAACATATACTTTGAAAATTTTAATTAAATAATTTTTCATCAATAATGTGTGCATATATTTTACTTATGATGAAGAGAAATTAACATTTAAAAAAGGAATTATAGACTGAAAGTATTTTGTAAAAGAAGATATTGGAAAAGGAAATTATTGCAATTCATAGAACTTGTAAATGAATAAATGTAGTAATTAGTATCATATTGTTCTTATTTATTAAGAATGGATATTAAATTATTGATAATAGAATGGACTTATAAATGTGAAGCACTTATGCGAACAATAATACTAATTCATAACATTCTGATCTTGATTTCAGTACTTAATGTAAAGCATTATTGACAGCTTAGTGGAACTCATATGAAATAGTTACAGTGCAATCTTAAGTCCAATGTATTTATTACAAGATAATGAAATTATAGTCTGGATTTTAATTCAAAACTCTTTTCACAATCTTTAAAAGCCCAATTTTAACCAGTACTTTTCTGTTATCGGGACAGGATTCAGACATGTAATGTATGTATCCATGAGTGGTTTGGGTTTCATTTTAGTTTAGTATGGCAAAGTACACTAGGTCTATCTGCCTGTGGGAAGGGATGCCTTTGTGGAGGACTTTCTAAAGGAAACTGGCTGGTATAAACTTTACAAATGGAGAAAACCACGAAAACACGCATGAAGCCAAAGAATTTGCCTGGATTCGAATTCAGCGTTTAAAGATTTTACCACTCTGCCACTGGTGAGCCTATGTACATGTGTATAAGTGTGTGTGCATACACACACGTAACACGAATACATCCATCCATCCATCCATACAAAATCTGGTTCCGAAAATAAAATAGTACCTTTTAACCATATATCTTACAGTTTTAATTAATTTTATGTACTGTCATCAATAATACATCTTATTAGATACATCAATGCATCTTATTATCATTAATTTCTTACTAATAATTCAATTTCAATTGCCATGAGTTAATGCATGACTCGTACATATATAATATATAAGTTGTTTCAGTATCAAGATCACAATATAAGTTGTTTCAATATCAAGATCACAATATAAGTTACATAGCATATTTACAATAATTATTTATTACTCATACATGTAATGTATAAAATCAGGCAATAAATTGTAAAAAAATACTTTTAATGAAATTGGAAATAAAATGAAAATATAATAATTTGCATGTCATTACAATTTTTAAATGCACAAACTTCACAGTTAAAAATACATACTAATGTAAGAAAATCAATATCAAATGCTTTTTCTCAAAAGAAAAAAAATTTTTTTGTCTGTTCAAGACATATTTTATCAAGTCCAACCATCAGTGGAAACCCAGGTAATCCTTTAATATGACAAAATGTAAAATTTGAAATACAACTTTAAGTTATTTTTTTTAATCCATTCAGTTTTGGCTTATGTAAGTTTCACTGTATTTAACTAGATGTAAAGAACTGTAAACACACATTCACACAATTCACTTAAAGGTATGTTTCCAGGAAATAAAAGTATACTTATTGGAATCAATTCAACATTACACCTTAGAACACGTAATGATACCTCATTGTTAGGCATTTTCGATACTCTTGAAATAGCATAACATATCTTTCTAAATTCAGTTCTTGTTAAATTATGTTCAGCATTATTTAGCATTTGCAGTTTTATAACTAAATTAGATTTCAGTAGGTCTATTACACTAAGCACTTACAGTTATTCACTATTATTTTCTTAACATTTCAACAAAACAATGAACTTCCTTTCTAAGAATGCATAAACAATGAAAATTCCAAATATTATATATGCTTTATCAGAACTATAATGTCAGTTAATAGTGATTTTTTTAAATTGAATTTGATTAATTCAAGCAATTCACTTGAAGGTATGTTTCCTGGAAATAAAAGTATACTTATTCAATTCAGCGTTACACCTTAGAACAGGTAATGATACCTCATTGTTAGGCATTTTCGATAGTCTTGAAATATCATTACTGGTAGTATATCTTACTAAATTTTGTTCAGCATCATTTAGCATTTGCAGTTTTATAGCTAAATTAGATTTCAGTAGGTCTATTACACTAAGCACTTACAGTTATTCAGTATTATTTTCTTTACATTTCAGAAAACAATGAACTTCCTTTCTACGATTCCAAATATGATATATGCTTTACCAGAACCATAATTTGTCAGTTAATAGTGATTTAATCTTCATAGATAAGCATATCCAACAGTCATGAAATATCAGAGCTGGTAGCATATCTTAAATATATTCAGTTCTTATTAAATAACATGTTCATCATTTAACTTCAGTAGTTTCACAGCTAAATTACATTCCAATATGTTCATTAGAGTGGACACACTTTTTCATCTTTTATACTCTCAACATTCTAATAATGAAATGAAGTTTATTTCTAAGAAAGCATATTGAATCCTGTAAAGCATATTGATTTCTTAATCAAAGCACAATTAATGTTGTAAATATTCAGATAGATACATGTGAAATGTATTTTAAGGATTTCTTGACACACACTATGTCAATTCATTGCAATAGTTACTGGTGGCATTTTGATTCAAAATATTTACTGCATTAATTACTGACACAAAATAGCACTTGGATTCACTAACTTAACATTAACTTCACTTGGTTTAATTCCCGCAAGTACATTTTATATAGTAGATGATTTAAGTCATTATCACTTAAAAGTTTCTGATTATCAATATGCAGAATAATTTGTAAACCACACTTTACATGCATCTTCCAGCCATCAGTAACTTCTATCTGACTAGACCTAATTTTGTATTGGAACAGTAGAATAATCCGAACAAACATTAAATCGGTTATATACAAATATATACGCATATATATACATTTTTATTCCGAAAAACTAAATGTACATTCAAAAAACGCACTTCGTAGAATGTAAACAAACGTCAGAAATATGACGTCACTCATGTGGGCGGAGTTAATGAAACCCTCATCTGGACTGTCATTGGCCAAATTCAAGCCGTTGTCCTAACTGTGTACATTTTGCTTATATGCGTACGGGTAGAGCGGTTTCCCCCAACTCGCCAGGTACGCATGTTCCTAAAACGTACTCGCCGTACCTAGAATGCCAATGATTTAAAAATTTCGGAGTTCCTATGGTTCAAAACCATCTACCTCCACATCAGAATTACTAAAAGCGAGCAGAAACAGGAAAAATTTGGCATAAGTGATTTACTTGATGCACACTAGAGGGAGCCACAGGCTCGAGAAAGTTTAGGGATAGAGATGAGAATTAAAAACTTAAGTTTCATAATTTTTTTATAAGTTTTTAGGTTTTTAAAAATTTTTTTGTATTTTATATTTTATACTTTTTTTTTGGTTTTTTATAATTTTTATACACAGTACAAACACTAAAGCAAAAAGTGGATAGGAAAGAGTTTACGATTAATAGGCTCATTGGCATGTGGCTTGTGTTGGAGAGTGCAAATAATTACTGAGATCGCGATGAAAATATTCTTAGGCAGATTTAAAATCTGCGGGAGATGTGATTCTTAAGCAAACAGATTGATAACTTTGCTTGAAGATCTTGATAGTAGTAGCAGAGGAGGTAATAAGCAATTATATGGCAGCTCGCTGAAGAGACGTCCTTCCTTCATGGCGCGGGGGCTGGAACTGCCAATGCCAATGATTTGAAAATTACGGAGTGCCTATGGTTCAAAACCATTTACCTCCTCATCAGAATTTCTAAAAGCGAGCAGAAATAGGAAAAAATTTTGCATAAGTGAGTTACTTGATGCACACTAGAGGGAGCCACTGGCTCAAGAAAGTTTAGGAATAGAGATGAGAAAATAAAAACTTAAGTATCATAATATTTTTTATAAGTTTTTAGGTTTTATAATTTTTTTGTATTTTATATTTTATACATTTTTTTTGGTTTTTATAAATTTTTTATACACAATACTAACACTAAAGCAGAAAGCGGAGAGGAAAGAGTTTAAGATTAATAGGCTCATTGGCATGTGGCTTGTGTAGGATAGTGCAAATAATAAATATGAACGCGTTGAAAATATTCATAGGCAGATTTTAAAAATCGGCGGGAGATGTGATTCTATGCGAACAGATTGATAACTTTGCTAGAAGATCTTGATTGCAGGTAGTGATGGTGATAAAGCAATTATATGGCAGCTCGCTGAAGAGACGTTCTTCCTTCATGGCGCGGAGACTGGAACTGAGTAGAGCCAATGCCAATGATTTAAAAATTTCGGAGTTCCTATGGTTCAGATTAGCAGGGTGTCTCTCGTTGAGTGAGGACGTGCGACAATGAGCTCCCCACAAGCCACCTGCAGCGAAGCGACGCGGGAAATCATGGCCGGCAACCTCACCGATACCAGCGCCGAGATGGACACGACCTCCCTGTCTCTGACTCCGATCCAGTTCAAGAAGTAAATCCGGATGATCTACTTATCCAGATTAAGCAGCTCTACCTACTCAAGGCTAGATTTACAGACTTGGAGCAGAATTTGTCCAGGGCACGAAGATCTACTCCTCTTGCAAGCTTCGACCTCAAGTGCGTGCAACAGGAATCTAAGGTAACGCTTTTTAATCTTACCACTCTTGCTAAACGCCTTAATCTGCCTCTCTTTGCCATTCCCCCAACTGAGGAAGAATGCATAAAAAAATTACTAAAATCGGCCAAAGAATTATCTAACGATGTTATCTCTGAAAAAAATAATGTTAATTCGGATAAAATTCAAAATTCAGAAAAAAATCAATCCAATAGCCAAATCCTAAAACCTGCAAAGTTAAATGCAGAAAAAATCCTCCATAGTGCCAAAAAAATTCAAAAATTATCTTTAAATTCGCGAGATACTAATGATTTTCCTAAAAATAAGAAAATTAGAAAAGTTGACGATGAGGGGTTTCAGCGGCCTCCTCGCCATCTTGTTGCACGTGGTGCGCCGAATTCCCCTTCCAAACCAGATTCAAACAATATCCTTCCTCCATTTTGGAGTGAACAACCAGAGGAGGAATTGCCTCCCACCCAACCTGCGGTTAGGGTGGAAGAGAAAAGTGATCTCGCGGAGCAACCCGGCGACGGTACTTCCCCCCCCTACTGAAAGCTCTAAGAATTCAAAGAGAAAAATCCCATTCTTCTTTGTAGAGCCCAAAGATTTTGAATTTCTGACGTCTTTAGTACAGGCTACTGTGCCTACGGCCATCTGTAGGATGAAGGGTAAGTTTCTGCGCATTGAAATGCAGACCGAAGAAGATTATCGTTCGGTGGCCCAAATTTTAAATAACCAGGGCGCCGAATATAAATCGTTTAATCTAAAGCAGGATCGGCCCGTAAAGGCAATACTACGCGGCTTACCCAACTCTGCAAAAGCAGATAAAATCAAGGCTGAACTACAACTCCTAGGTTATTCTGTTATCAATGTAACGCAACTCCGTAGGCACAGGTCCCGCTATCCTATGCCATTATTTTTAGTACAATTAAATCCTTCCTTAAATGTCTATGACATCTTTGAGGAGACTTCAATGTTCGACATTGAGATTAAATTCGAAAAACATATTGGGAAGAAGGGGCCGAGCCAGTGTTGGCGCTGCCAAGGCTTCTTCCATAGTTCCGCAGTGTGCACACTGCCAATCCGGTGTCTGAGGTGCGCCGGCCCGCATTACGCGTACCAATGCACCAAAGACCGGGAGGAAGCCAACACCTGCGCGAACTGCCTTGGGCGGCACGCAGCCAACTGGTTTCACTGTCCCCGTAACCCAGCAAATAAAAATAAAACCCCCCTATTAGATCGGATAGCGGGATTTCAAAATTTGTACCGGCTCCGGTTAAAGCTCCACTTAGCAGCACGGATCCCTCATTTAGTGATGTCGTTTCCGGACGGAAAAATCCCGGACTACCATCATCTACTAAGGAACAGAAGCAAACATCTGCGTTGAAGCAAGCTTCGAAACCAGCACAGAAGCAGAGTCCTCTCCTCCAGCCAGCACCACCGGCCCAGGCTCCAGCCCCAACTGTAGATGATGGCAGTTGCACAGACACTCTCCGGAGCGTTTTCCAAATTGCCTCGGAGTTTGGAATTGAACACAAGATCCTCCTTGAAGCTTTTAGAAATGCTCTCCCTAGGCTCCGAAATGTCTCCACGGGGCCTGAGAGAGCATTTTATATTTACGAGGCATACTGTGGCCTCCTAAACTAAAGGCTTCAAATTCAACTGTGCAACTAGTGAAGATACTCTCCTGATCTCCTACTGGAATGCCAATGGAATCAAGAAGAAGATTCACGAAGTCCGGGATTTTATTAATGAGCATCACATGGACCTCTTCCTCGTTCAGGAGACATATCTGGTTGAGGGACTTAGCGCGAACATCGCGAATTATTTCTGCTACCGAAACGACAGAGAGGTATGCATCAGTGACACTGTTCGTGCTAGTGGCGGTACTAGCATTTATGTAAAACGCTCCCTAAAACATTCTAGGATACCCACGCCACCACTGGAGGCCTTAGAAGCGACTATAGTACAAATTCATATTCCAAATTGTCCCCCAATAGCAGTAGCGTCCTGCTATATGCCTCCGAGACAGGGACCTGCATTTATCTCTGATCTCAGAAAATTAAGTGGTGTTGCAAACAACCTGATTATCGCAGGAGATTTAAATGCCCGTCATAGAAGTTGGGATTGTGTCACTGCCAACAACTATGGCGACAAACTCAAAATTTGGGCTCAGGACGCCCGTATCCAAATTATTGCGCCAAACACACCTACCCATTACCAGTTTCCTGGGGGGTTAGGTGCTCCTTCCATTATTGATCTGGCCTTATTTAAAAATATTCCAGTAGATTATTCGATCGAAGTGATTCCGGAATTGTCCTCTGACCATTATCCGGTTCACCTCACCCTTAATACATCCAAAATTAACAGAAATTTACCGGCGCAAGTCTCCACAAATTGGGACAACTTTCGGTATGTCTTGGAAAATGGTATTCTCCCCCTATCAAAATTCACGATAATCAGGAGGTTGATTTAGCCATTGACAGGCTCAACCAAACCCTAGGAAGTGCATTTACAGCTGCTTCCAAACCCAAATTCAGGCAAAATTATTATAAATTACCTGATCACATTAAAGATAAAATCAAAATTAAAAACCGCCTTCGCAGAGACTGGCAAAATACACGTTTGGAAAACTTTCGAGCGCAACTGCGAAGGATCCAGAATGAGATCAAGTCTGACATTAAGAAATACACAGACGAAAAATACGCAAACTATCTTAAGTCCTTAAAGACTTCTGATAATAGCCTCTGGGTTGCTAGCGCACGGCTTCGCAAACCAAAACACGACATTCCCCCCCTAATGGGCACGGTCAACGACCGGATGGCATTAACAGACACCGAAAAGGCTGAACGCATAGCAGACAGCCTTCAAACACAATTTTCACCTAACACTGGACTCATGTTCGATTCCTGTGCAGAGCACACGCATGAAGTCCAACACCAAGTTGAAGAATTTCTCTCCTCAGATACAAATTCTGAGGAACCCATCACCACAACAATGACTGAGATTTCTGCTTTTGTCAAAAATCTCACCCCTGCGAAAGCACCTGGCCTGGATAGGATTTCTAATCGCATGATTAAAAATTTACCAGTAAAATTCATATTTTACCTAGCAGTTTTGATAAATTCAATGCTAAGGCTAAAATATTATCCTCATAGCTGGAAGAATGCATTAGTCATTCCTATTCTAAAACCTGGAATGGACCCAAAGGTCCCTCAAAATTATAGGCCGATCAGCCTTCTGTCTTCACTTAGTAAAATTTACGAAGCTATACTGCTTAGATACCTGAATGATTTCTGCCGAAACCGAAACATTATTATTCCTCAGCAATTCGGCTTTCGTGCTAAACACTCAACTCAGGCCCAGCTACTGAGGGTAGTTGATATCATTCATACAGGATCTCGCAGTGGAAAGCCTACAGCTATCGTTTACTTAGACGTAGCAAAGGCTTTCGACAGATGTTGGCATATCGGAATTTTATTCAAGCTCATGCGACTTGAAATTTCGGCTAATTTTGTGCACATAATGCACTCTTACCTCACTAATCGTACCTTTTCTGTTAAAGTTAAATATTCTGTCTCTTCTCCTCGCCCTATCCTGGCTGGGGTGCCTCAGGGAGGAATTCTTAGCGCTACGCTCTTCAACTTGTATGTAAATGACATACCACAAACACCGAGTTTCGATCTAGCACTCTATGCAGACGACACAGCCATCATTTCACAGCACTCAACATTACATGCCACTCTCAATCACCTACAGCTGTATTTAACAGACTTGGAGTCCTGGCTCATTACCTGGAAAATCAAAATTAATGTCGCAAAAAGTGCCGCCACAGTTTTCTTTTCCAGAAAGAGGAATGTCCATAGTCAACTCCCTCCACTCAGATTATTTGAAGAAAATGTACCCTGGGTGGAATCCTACAAATATCTGGGAGTATATCTAGATGCGAAGCTGCTCTGGAATACCCACATCAACTATGCCATTTCAAAAGCAAGAACAACAAGAACCCAACTGATGTCTCTCCTCAAAAGAACAAGCAACCTCTCCCTCAATAACAAGATCCTACTGTATAAAAGTACCATCCTTCCAATCCTGACCTATGCAGCTGTCGTATGGTCAACTGCTGCCAATAGCCATCTGAAGAAAATCCAAGTATTCCAGAGCGTCACGCTTCGTATCCTGACAAATGCTCATTATTTCGTCCGTAATGAAGTGCTTCATAACGATCTCAAAATTCTTCCCCTTGACGCCTTTTTCAGGCAAAATTCGGCCAAATTCTTTAATAGATTAACACAGATCGAAAACCCAGTCTTGCATTCACTTCCTGCTTATGATCCAGCTGAGCCCAGCTCAGCTAAGCGACCTAGGAGCGTTCTTGATAGAACTTATAACATCTTTCCTAGGAAGCCAAAGCGGAGGTGTCTGCTTGACTAGGACTTCTTTCTAAAAATTTTATAAATTAACAAGCAATTCACGGGCCTAACCCGGCGACCCTTAACTATTTCTATACTTCCACATGCCCGCCGGACCTAATTCCTCCCCAGTAGAGCGGTGTTTGCAACACCAGGGTGCCTAGGCCAGAGGTCTTACCCCTTGTAGAATAGTTTGGTTCCATTTTATTGTATGATTTTGAAACTTTCAAATAGAGCATTTAACTAGTGGCCAAAATGATATGAGGAATTTATTTGTTTATTTGTTTTTTTTTTTTTTTTTAAATTTTAAATCCTAATTTATTTCTTTGAATAAATTTTGTAGGACAAAATTGCTGTAAAGATAGAGGCCCAGGGAAGCTGTCGAGCTGTGACTACAAATACATGGTAAGTAAACAAGTAAGTTAGTAGTCTGGATAATTTATAAAGTACATGATGCAGAATATAAATATGAAAAGTAATAAATACAATATAAGCAGTTGGAAAGGATACATAAGAAGAAAATGAGCAATAAAATACATGAAAACAGAGGTGGGTTGTGGACAAGAAATGGTAAACATATCAGGAACGAATTACATAATGTAAACATTGAGCTGGGCAAGGGGGCGATCAATGTGCCTGAGATCATTGTAGTCATAATCACAGATTTTTATACATGTGTTGTTAATGTTTTGTTGTCTACTGTGAAAGCTTTTGGCAAGCTTATAATAAAATGATCTTAGCTGTGTCATCCCCAGCTCTTCATGAATTCTGTTGTTCCTGATGTACCACTCTGCATTAGTGATTTGCCTGAGTACTAGATTCTGACAGGCCTGTAGCCTACCTCTGTTGGTTTTACGCGTGTGAGCCCAGATAGGGCTAGCATAACATAGTAATGGTCTGAGAATGGACTTGTAAATAAGTAACTTGTTGTCTATAGATAATACACTGTTCCGAGCTATTAAGGGGTTGAGTTGTGCTTTACGAACCCGGAACTTTTGGATAATAGAAGTGATGTGTGGGGACCATGTAAGAGTATTGTTGAGGATCACCCCAAGGTATAGGACTTGCTTGGCCCAGGGAATGGTGGTACCATAGAGCTGTAGATTTTTCTTAATCTTTGTTTTTCTGGTGAAGAGGATGGCCTTGGTTTTATCAATATTAACAGCGACCTTCCACTGGGTGAGCCAGGTCTCTAGTGCATGTATGTGATTCTGAAGTTGTTGTACTGCTGGACCAATAAATGCACTTTGTGCCAGGATCGCAGTGTCGTCTGCATACATAGCTAATGTTGTGTCATGTGTGGTGGGAATGTCGTTCACGTAAATGTTAAAATATGTAGGCCCAAGCAAGGAC